>NC_140752.1:32917500-37917500 GCF_051527215.1 Medicago sativa | reverse complement strand
ATAGATGATATTTTGGTGTATTCGAAGTCAGAAGAAGAGCATGCCGAGCACTTGAGGATTGTGTTGGGAATCTTGAAGGAGAAGAAGTTGTTTGCTAAGTTGTCGAAGTGTGAGTTTTGGTTGCGGGAAGTGAGTTTCCTTGGTCATGTGATTTCTAAAGGTGGTATTGTTGTGGATCCGTCGAAGGTTGATGCAGTGTTGCAGTGGGAATCACCTAAGTCTGTTTTTTAGGTTAGAAGCTTTCTTGGTTTGGCAGGTTATTATCGGAGGTTCATTGAGGGATTCTCTAAGTTGGCGTTGCCATTGACGCAGTTGACTCGGAAAGGACAAGCTTATGTTTGGGATGCTAAGTGTAAGAAGAGTTTCCAAGAGTTGAAGAAGAGGTTGACTTCAGCTCTAGTGTTGATTTTGCAGAATCCGAAGGAATCATTTGTTGTGTATTGTGACGCTTCTAAGATGGGTCTTGTTGGTGTGCTTATGCAGAATCGTCAGGTTGTGGCTTATGCATCGAGGTTGTTGAAAGTACATGAGAAGAATTATCCGACTCATGATCTGGAATTGGCATCCGTTGTGTATGTGTTGAAGATTTGGAGGCATTATCTATATGATTCTAAGTTTGAAGTGTTCAGTTACCACATGAATTTGAAGTATTTGTTTGACCAGAAGGAGTTGAATATGACGCAGAGAAGATGGTTGGAATATCTTAAGGATTACGATTTTCAGTTGAGTTATCACCCTTGAAAGGCGAATGTTGTTGCTAATGCTTTGAGTAGGAAGTCGTTGCATATGTCTGCTTTGATGGTTAAAGAGTTGGAGATGATTTAGCAGTTTCGAGATTTGAGTTTGGTTAGTGAGTTGACGCCGGATGGTGTGAGGTTGGGAATGTTGAAGCTGACGAGTAATATTTTGGAAGAGATTAAGAACGGTCAGAAGGAAGATTTGGAACTTGTTGATTATGTGGTGTTGGTTAGCCAATGTAAGGGTGGAGACTTCAGATTGGATGAGAACGGTGTTTTGATGTTTTGTGATCGTGTTTGTGTACCAGATGTTCTTGAGCTTAAGAGAAGGATTTTGGAAGAAGGTCACAGAAGTAGTTTGAGTATTCATCCAGGAGCGACTAAGATGTATCAGGATTTGAAGAGGTTGTTTTGGTGGCCTGGAATGAAGAAAGAGATCGCGGAATTTGTGTATGCTTGTTTAGTTTGTCAGAAGTCTAAGATTGAACATCAGAGACCGTCAGGTTTGATGCAACCGTTGTTTGTGCCAGAGTGGAAGTGGGATAGTATCTTTATGGATTTTGTCGGAGCGTTGCCGAAGACTGTGAAGGGTTTTGATTCGATTGGGGTAATTGTTGATCGGTTGACAAAGTCGGCACATTTTGTTCCTATTAAGACTGGTATGTCTGTGGCGAAGTTGGTTGAGATCTACATTGAGCAGATTGTTAGATTGCATGGTATTCCTTCTAGTATTGTGTCGGATCGGGATCCGAGGTTTACTTCTAAGTTTTGGGAGAGCTTGCAAGTTGCTTTGGGAACTAAGTTAAGGTTGAGTTCTGCTTATCATCCATAGATTGTTGGTCAGACGGAGAGGACTATTCAGATTTTGGAAGATTTGTTGAGAGCTTGTGTGTTGGAGCAAGGTGTCAGTTGGGTCAAATGTTTACCGTTGATTGAGTTTACTTACAACAACAGTTTTCATTCTAGTATCGGAGTGGCACCGTTTGAGGCTTTGTAAGGTCAGAGGTGTAGGACGCTGTTGTGTTGGTATGAGTCAGGTGAAAGTGCTTTGTTAGGACTGGAAGTTGTGCAAGAGACGACCGAAAAGGTTAAGATGATTCAAGTGAAGATGACAGAGTAGGCAGAAGAGTTATCATGACAAGAGGAGGAAGGACATTGAGTTTCAGGTTGGTGATCATGTGTTTTTGAGAGTGAATCCTGTAACTGATGTTGGTCGTGCTTTGAAGTGTCGGAAGTTGACTCCTCATTTTGTTGGACCGTTTGAGATAGTTGAGAAGGTTGGGGTTGTAGCGTATCGGATTGCGTTACCGCCATCTTTGTCGAATCTTCATGATGTGTTTCATGTGTCTCAGTTGCGGAAGTATGTGTATGATGCGTCTTATGTGATTCAAGTGGATAATTTGGAAGTAAGAGATAGTCTGACCGTTGAGACTTGACCAGTTAGGATTGAGGATCGTGAAGTGAAGCGTTTGCGTGGCAAAGAGATCGTTTTGGTTAAAGTGATTTGGGTTGGACCAACTGGAGAGAGTGCCACTTGGGAATCGGAGAGTAGGTTGAGGGTTGCGTATCCAGAGTTGTTTCCTTCAGGTAATTTTCGAGGGCGAAAATTCTTTTTAGTGAGGGAGAGTTGTAACAGCCCGATTTTCGCTAGATTTATTTTATTATTTATTTTATGTGTGTTATGTGTGCTCTTATGTGACTATTTGCCTCTGTGTGTATTTTTGGTTGGGAATTGTAGAATTCGGTGTTAGAAGGGAATTTTAGTCATTTTGGACTTAGGGGCATTTTGGTCATTTTGAGAGTAAGGGTAATTTTGTAATTTGGTTGAGGATTATTTTTAGTGGTTAGTGAGAGTGGTTATTTTACTATGTTACTAGAGAGTGTGATAATTTATTTTATTTACCGGTAGGTGACCGTTAGTGTTACATTTTACCGTTAAGTGAGTAGTAACATTTTGGGGTTGGAATAGAAATGGGTTAGGCCCATTAAGGTGTTGTGGGTTAAGCCCAGTTACATAGGACCTATATATACTCTTGTTAGTAGAGAAAATAGGTTTTCACCAACATTTGCAATTGATAGAGATAGAGATAGAGAGAGAAGAAAGGGTTTGAAGAGAAAGAACAAGAGAAAGGGGTTGGAGGTTACAGTTAGAAGAGGAATTCATCATCTAGGAGCTAAATTGAAGCTTGGGTTAGAGATTCTTGGTGCTAGAGGTAAGAGGGTTAGGCTTCACTCATAATTTCATAATTTTTCCTTTTTACCCATTTTGTGAAATTGATGAATTGAACCTAAATGTTGTAAATTCGTGCATGATTGTTGTTGCTATGTTTGAGAACATGATTTGTATGATAATTGTATGTTAGTATGTGCATTAACATGTTGAAATGAATAAATATGGGTATATTGTGTTCTTGAGCAAATTTGATGAGAAGTGGAGTTATGATGTTGAATTGTGCATGAATATGTGTTCATTAGTTGTTGTTGATGATTATTGAGCTATTGGAATTGAATTGGTGTAACTGGAAATGTTGCTTATGAATTTGTGAGGAGATTTGTGGTTGTGTTGGTGTTTTGAGAAAATTTCATGATTTTGGTGAAATGAGTTGAATTGTTAGTTCTAATGCTTGATTCATGTTTGTTTAAGTGTATTGAACCTATTAGAACCTATAAACACTTTCTGGAATTTGTTTTGGTGAATTGGGGATTTTTGGGTGAAAATGGTGTGAAACCCGTAAACTGCTGAAGAAACTCGCCAGGAACTCGCTAATAGCGAAGTTGTCTGGAGTTTTTTCGCTGATAGCAAAAATCTCGCTAAGAGCAAAAATGCTCAGAGACAGCTTTTTCTGTTTCGCGTTCTTGTGTCTTTATCCTTCGTTTCTGTTTTGATCTGGCTTTTGGTGTAAACATGTAAGTTGTAGATATTTGAGTTGGCTTTCCAATGCCGTCGGTTTGACATGAAAATGATTTTTGGTTTTTGAGTTATGAGGAAAATACTTAAGAGGTCTTAGTGAATTTTTACGAAAATCCGCATAACTATTTCTAAGTCGACCCAAACCTCATGAATTGTTTCTTAACTTTAAATTTATGTTCTGTGAGTTCAATTAAGGTGTTTAAACTATGATGTGATGGATTTAACTTGTTTTGCTTCAAAATGGTATTCATTTGGAAAAGTGATAAAGAGAGACGAACTTTGTGATTTTCATGAATCCGTCATATTTGACCGATGAAATGCTTATGTAACCTCTACTGCACGTATATGTGACTTATGAGAATACATGGCATAGGCAATTAAGCTTGTTTACTTGGTTTTGACTTAAATGCTCAATTATTTGCAATGTTGTGATTTTTGGAGACGAACTTGGTAGGAAATGATTTTTGAGAGCCAATTGCTTATGAACCCTTTATGATTAGATTAATATGATTATGAGATGATGTATGAACGGTTGTTGAGTGATGAATATCATGTTTGTGATCATATGTGATATTTGTTCCTTATTTGGATTGTAAGGAATTATGTGGAAATGCGGCAACTATATGTTGATTTATGTGGAGATGATTGGTAGTGTATATATGTGACAACTATATGTTGCTTGAATTATGGATATTGTGGTGATTGTATATATGTTAAGTGGTGGTCAATTGTTGTTGATTGCATATATACAAGTATTGGTGATGTTGAGGTGGTTGAAATTGTGATACGTGTATGATACACTTGTTGATACGAACTTGGAATGATGATATTGAATGATCTTGAATGATATGAGTATTGAGAATACTTGTGAATATATATATGAATTGTTCTTGAATATATCTTTCATTTCCAATGTTCTTGATTAAATCTTATATGGATTATGATGATGTAATGCTAACCCTCAGTGGTTTACCACCTGCCTTTCCGTATGGACGGATAGATGGAGTGCAGGGTGCTTAGTTTGTGTGCTTGATGTTGCAGAGGAGCGGAGTTCCTCCTTTTTATGTGCAAGTGTCTAGATTAGGGCTCAGATCTAGGGTAGTACATGCATATTGGATTTTGCTTTGACTATGTAGTTTGGTGTTGAGACATTGATGTATCTGAGAGATGTATTTATTGTCATGAGATTTGGAGATGTTATTCACATGATTATATATGTTCCGCTGCTATGTTTATGAGACTTGATAATTTATACATGTATGTCTTGCTTTTGTTTGATGACGTACCATCTATTTCAAGAGTATATTTGTATATTCGCGCTTTTACCGCTTATTAGAAGTAGGGTGTTACACAATCTATAACAAAGAACCTGAGCCTGTATCCATTATTGCAACTTGAAATGCCTCCAACAGATCCTGTAGTGAAAATCCAAAATTGCATGAACCCAAAAATACAATCTTTGACAAAACACAAAAACAAAAAAAAACCCATACCAGTTGGACGCGATTCTGAGAGTCTTGTTGAGGCCAATCTGCATTCTAAACACATGAAACCCTAATCACCATCGAAACACAGGAAAAAAAATTCTGGAAAAAATAATAAAACAAAAATCGTTGAATATGCATTCAATCATGATTTGAAATCCATCAAATGAGATCAACAAAAACCCAATCCTCTCAATCGATCAAAGAGGAAATGAATAAAACAGCCAAATCAAAAAAGGAGAGAAAAAATTAATAAAAACAAACAACACAAAAAAATGAAATACATCAATAACCTAGACATGCATGCTGAAAAAGATGATGAACGGTGGAGATTAGTGTGTTCGACGGCGAGATCGACGACGGCGACAACGAGATTGACGGCGGCGGTGAAGATCGCAGGTGACAGAGAACGCGTTTTAGGGAACGCATTTTTTAGAGAACGCAGAACGCGTTTTTTTTTTCCTTTCCAGAGTCACTCCATATATATAGCCCAAATGTTAGTGGAAACAATGAGATTACAAAAATGCCCCCTTCTCAAATAATTACATTACCAAAATGCCCTCAGAAGGGCAAAATGGTAAAAAAAAACAGCCATTAACTTTAATAGATTGTTTAGTAGATATGTGTGAGGAAAAAATAGTAAAATACCCTTTTTTTACCCTCTCTATAAGTTCAATTACTAAAGTGCCATTTATATCTCCTATTTTATTTTGTTTCTAAACGTCTACTATACTACTCTTAATTGGACCATTCTATGTTTGTGATATTACAATTTCCAACGGCTCTATAGACCCCAACCTATTAAAAATTTATATTTGCTTTAAAATACATGTGTCGTACCCCAATTTTTGACCTAAGGTCCCACTGACACGCGTCACGTGACCCTAATCAGTCCCAGACATTTCGGTGAAAAATTCGACAGAGAGGTATTTTAAAATACCTCATAATTTGTTCCGAGTCGGGCCCTCTTCGCTCATTATTTTTTATTTTCTAATTTCCATCTTTTATTTTAATTTTAAATCAATTAATTATAACTTTAGTTTTTAATTTAGTCATTATCTCTTGTTTCCTTTTATTTTTATTTTTTTTCATTATTTTTATTTTTAAGTATTAAGTATCAAAATAGGTCCAAGTCCTTTTTTATTCAAATCCAAATTTTGTCTAAGTCTGTACGCGTTTTCCATTCCATTCCAATCCAGTTCAGTCCAGCCTCATCTGCTACGTGAACTTAGGAACAGATGCAGTTCATTCTTCCCCAAGCCAAGGCATTCAGTTGTTTTTTTTGGAACCCTAATGCTAACACTATAAGTAGAGTCTGCAGAATCACACAGAAGGGGCCAATTTTTCAACGCACAAACAGGCCAAAAATATTCACAAACCGACGGCAAACTCACAAATTCACAACATCAAAACCTGCACAATACAACAATTTCGACAGCCAATTCATTCGAACCTTTAAACCATTCAACAAACCAGCTTCAACGCTCACAAATCCAATCGACATAACCAAGCATCAATTTCAAACCGATCCATCAGCCATCGAGACTCATATCCAAACCTTAGGGACGCTATCAACAGTTCCAATCAACATATGACCAAACCATAAAGTTGTTTTCAAACCACAAACCAACATTCGTACCAATCCGATTCAGAAGCATAAGCCACAGACCAATTAGCGTGTTCTTTCAAGGCAACAACATCAGCAAACAACAACTCACGAATCCAACACCACAACAGTTCATTGAACCGAACCAAAAACCAGTACCCAATCTGATTCAATCGCAAATCAACTCTGTGAATCAAACCAACATAGCCTAATCCACAACACAAGCCGTGAATCAAACAGCCAAATTCTTAAACCAGAATCACGTCGAAAGCCAACAGCACAACCGTCACAACAAATCACAAAGGAGGGGCGGTTTCCACATCAAAAACAACACAACCAGAAGCAGCTCGCAAGGAATCAGCACCAGCGGAACAACAACAACCGTCACCGGCAATCGACGTAATCGTAAGCGATCCGGAACTCCGTTACGAGGTAAAATCCATTTTGTTTTGAATCTAATTTTTTTTTTTTTATTATTACATTTGTTTTTTGGGAAGAGAAAGGTTGGAGAAGAAATAATAAAAAGGAAAAGGATAATTGAAAGAGAATGAGGGATTGAATCAAAAAAGAAGATGAAAGAGGAGTAGAAATAAGGAACCAAAATGAAGAAGAAGAGAGAAAGAACACGTCTGTAACATAAGAGAGAGAGAGAGAGAGAGAGAGAGCAATTGATAAAAATGAATGAAAAAATTAGTCTCACTCCCTTTTATACCACTGGGTCGACCCATCTGCAGACCCAAACTCGTTTAGTGAACCGACCCGGTTCGGTTATCTTTAAGCCCAATCTGTCCTTTTTTTTATTTTAATTTTTTACATCTCCCTGCTCACTGCTCGCACCCCCCTGCATTCATATTTATTGCTACATCTTGTTTAATTCTCTCATGCATTTTTCCATTATGGCATTTTATTTCTATTCGTTACATTACATTTTTTAGCATTTTAATTATCGCCACTCATTTTCCAATAATTAGAATGTATATTAGATTAACGTAAAATCATTCATGTGTTGATATTTTAGGTTTATGCATATCTAAATTTTCGCTATTTATTTTATTAACATGGATATAGTTTGTACACTAGGCTTGAATGTAAATAGTTCATGCATATTTTAGTTTTAGTGTTTCATATTTTAATTTAACTTGTAGTTTATTGCACACAATTTAGAATATATATTAAGCCATTGTAAAAAATCATTCATGCATTTTTAGTCTAGGATTATCTTCATGCATATATACATAGTCATTTTTTTTATGTCATTTATTTTTTATTGCACAATTTAGAATGTAAATATTAGGCTTAATGTAAATATGCATTTTTATTTCCTCCGCAGACCTTAGAATGTATTAAATAGGTTTTTTTTTGTAATAGCTTAGGTGCATGTGTGCGTGCGTGTGTGTATGCCTTTCTTTTTTATGTTTCTAGATTAGGTTAAAGGTCCTTGTGGTGGTCCAACGCCACCATAAGGTACCTACGCTTTATCTTCTCGCTCCGTTAGTGTTAATTTTAGATTGGTCATTATTCAAAAAACAAAAACAAAAACATGCAAATAGTTCCAAAAAACACAAAAATATTTTCTTAAATAAACCTTGATCCTAAATCAAGTGACCGTCTTTTTTGTTTTATTTTCTTAATCAAACTTCAATCAATTTAATCTTATTTCAAGTCCATTTTTTCTTTAATATAAAAAATACAACCAAATTCATTTTGCCATTTGGCTTTTCCATTTTAAAACCTTTTTCAAACTAATAAAAAACACACAACCAATCAAACGTCAGTTTTTAACCCCGAACTACGAGGTTTTGATCCCTCATGGGTACGTAGGCAGAGGACACTCGTCCTTCCAAATCAATAAAATGTAGATAATTAGGTCCTCCCTTTCCATTTTAAATTCCCTTCTTTTTTTCAAAAAAAATAAGCAAGTTATAGCGCACTAATTAAATAAAACCAAGAGGTTCCCGTAGAGTACTACGGACATAAAGGGTGCTAACACCTTCCCTTTATGTAACTAACCCCCGAACCTATAAATCTTTTCAAAGTAGGGTGTTTGAACTTTTTCCCCTTTTTCTTAAAAAATTAAAATGTTCAGTCGTGAAATAACTAGTGAGTCAAACGCTAAACAAATAGCCTCGATCTCCAAAAAATGACGCGACAGAAATGGCGACTTCACTGGGGACCCCCCCCCCCCCCCCCCTCCCTAAGAGGGTTGAGCCTAACTTGGCTTTATTTAAATCTTGTGCTATAACTTGCTTAAAAATCAAATCAAAAAAAAAAAAAATAAAGGATGGAAATTCGTGTATATATTTGTTCTTCCTTCTTCTTTCTCCCTTCTTAAACGTGAGTGGTGAGATAAGTCCTACACCCGGACTTGAGGGAAACATAAGATAGGATGGTGGTATAATCAAAGTCCCATACCGAGAGTAAGTTTCGGGATATGGCACATGTGATAACCCCACTCAACGGAGGTCTCTTGGAAGTAATTTATGTCGACATGAGTAGTCGTGATTGGCATTACTATTTTCAAGTGACTGTTAATGTTGAGGACCTTTAGTTACCTTTAACCCATCTTGGCCTTTTAGGACGTAGTGCGGTGGCTAATCAAGAGTAGTCTTGAGTTGGTTGATACGCGATACTACACTCAGACGAGACTTTCTTACGAACGTTGTTGGACCGGAAGTAGTTCCGCAACCCGATAATGTTCGGAAGTGGTTGACAACTCTGGGAACTTGGTAGAACCCTTGTTACAAGTGCAAATAAAACCATAGTCCTTACCAAATGGCGTTGTTACCCTTGACTCCATCATCATGGACCTTAAACCTCACCATGTCTTCACCGTTTGTGTAGCATAATCATGCATACATGCATTCATTCATAAAACTTTTTCTCTTTCATCATCAAAATGTCAAAGGACTTATATGAAATTTTTTTCTTCTGTAAACATCGTAGATGGAAATTCCTACAAGAAACACTAGGAAGTATACTTTCCAGAAGCCAGATGTGGCTAAATTAAGGGAGCTAGGGAGGAAGGTAGCTAGTCAGGATGATTTTCGCGGACTTCATGGGAAACTGCTAGATATCCTCAAGGTAGATGTTACAAAAGGCGTCTTGGAGACTTTGGTTCAATTTTATGACCGTTATTGTCACTGTTTTACTTTCCTAGACTATCAGCTTGTCCCTACACTAGAAGAGTACTCTCATTTGATCGGTATAACCGTGCTTAACAAAGTACCTTTCAGCGGCCTTGAACCCAATCCCAAAGCCACAACCATTGCTAAAGCCCTTCATCTTGAAGCCTCCATCGTAAGAGATAATCTTATTGTCCAAACCAAAGGGGGTCCCTCAGGTTTCTCCATCGATTTCCTCTACGATCAGGCTTCCATTTTTGAACAGTCTGGCGCCAACCATGCCTTTTACTCTGTCTTAGCCTTACTTATCTATGGTCTTGTGCTTTTCCCGAACATCCCTAATTTTGTTGACATCTGTGCCATCCAAGTTTTTCTTACCAAAAACTCCGTCCCTACTCTTCTAGCAAACACCTACCATTCCATCCATGATCGAACTCTTTCAACTCGTGGAGCTATCCTTTGTTGTGCACCTTTACTCTACAAATGGTTCGTCTCTCATCTACCTCAACCCCGCTCTTTCATAGCCAACCTTGAAGGTGCTCCCTGGTCTAAAAAAATCATGGCCTTGACAACAGCTGATATAGTTTGGCACCATCCAACCTGGGATGATGGGACAGTCATTATCAGATGTGGTGACTATCCCAATGTACCCCTCATTGGTATGGAGGGAGGAATTAGCTACAATCCCGTCCTTGCCCGACATCAATTGGGATACCCGATGAAGACACAACCAAGTAACCTTGCTTTAACCAATGAGTTCTACTGCAATGACAGTAATCACCTAGGTAAAAGGGAGGAATTTGTGCAAGCTTGGCGGAGTATTCACAGACTTAACAGGAACCAACTCGGAAAAAGGGACAATTTTCTACATGGATCTTACATTCAGTGGGTCATCAGTAAAGCTGTCCAGAATCAGATGCCTTACACCGTACCGAGACTCGTATCCGCAACAATTCCATCTTCATCATTACCTTTACCCTCTAAGACTCTGGGAGAGCACCAAGAACGATTGGCTGATAAAGACCGAGAAATTGCCACTTGGAAAAGGAAATATGACGAGGCTATGCTCATGATGGAAGATAAAAATGAAGAAATAAGGAAGCAGGAAAGTGTGATTCTCAAATTAGGGCAACAGATGATCGAGAGAGATGATCTACTCCAAGAGAAGGATAGGCTGCTTAAAAAGCATATCACTAAGAAGCAGCGCATGGATTCCATGGATTTGTTTGACGGTCCACACTCAGATTTCGAGGAGTAGTCCACTACAAGGGCTCAAGAGTTTCCCAGTTGTTTCACCACTTTATGTTATTTTCTAGCTTTTGTGATGTACATTGGAGTCCATCCCTTGGCTCAGTTTTGTTAAAAAGGAATTATCTTGTAGTACTTTGATTAGTCAATGAAATTCTCAATTATGATGTTTACAAATTTGCTTTTATAAGTCCTTCGATAAAAAAAAAATGTGTTTATTTTTTGCATAAGCATCATGCATCATTTTGCATTTCATAGTCTCAATTCCGAGTCTCACAATTTTTTCTTTTCCATAAAAAGGTTAACCCGTGTCACAAAGTGGTCCGACTGTTCTCATCCAAAGTCGACTCGCACATACAATACTCACGCAAACAAAGGAGAGAAGTGTGGACAAGAGATGACAACACTCCAGGCCGAGTCAAAGCAGTCGCAGTTCCAGCAAGGGCCCAAACGCCAACATCAACAGCAGTCTCGACAACAGGCTCCAAGGATGCAGTTTGACCCAATCCCAATGACATATGCAGAGCTGCTCCCCATCTTGCTCATGAAGAACCTTGTCCGAACTAGAAAGCCTCCTCGAGTGCCTGACAAGTTGCCGGTTGGGTATCAACCTGACTTCTCATGTGCCTTTCATCAAGGAGCACCCGACCATGACATTGAGCACTGTCTCTCTTTGAAGATTGAAGTCCAGAAGCTGATGGAAGCCAATATATTGCTCTTCGAAGATTGAATTCGGACTTGCAAGCCACATTTGGGTCGTTTTTGATGTTCCTTCTACTACTTATCTGTTCAAATAATGCGTTGGTTTGTTTGTTGCTTTTCGCTTTTCAAAAACATCCTTTCGTTCTGCCCGAGATGAAAGTGAACTGGTGTAGGGCTTTTTGCTTTAAGTATTGTCGTCACTAATAAAAAGTTGTTTTGATCCTGACTTTGTTTTATTTTGTGCTTTTTCTGGAAAAATGGTAATACAAAAAACCAAAAAATATAATCATTCTCAAATATCTGCATAACCATAACTTATACTTGTCAAAATTAATAATCAAATCATGCATTAATAAACTCATTGAACACATTAACCATGTACTCTCTTCCAACTTTGAGTTCCTTGTATCCGAAGCTGAAGAAGGGAATGAAGAGACTCCCGATGAGATCTCTCACATACTGGGGCATCTTAGCCGTCGAAGCTGCAAACAAAAATCAAGAACATTGTTCAAAAGATGGCAGTCACTTACAAAGACTGGCATGAGATGTTACCGTTGCCTCGTATGGACATCGTACTTGAGTACAAATTTCAACAGGGGCAACCCTCCCTCCTTCCCCAATATACGACATGGAGATAGTGCTTCCCGTGGAGGTTGAAGTCCCGTTAATAGGAGTTCTACTAAAGTCCAAGCTTGATCGAATCTAAACTCATGACGACCTTGTACAAATATATCAAAAGAGGTTTGAAACAAGCTTCTAACAAAAAGGTTCGTCCCCATGAATTTCAAGAAGGGAACTTTGTACTACTTTCCAACCAGACTCCAGGGGCAAGTGGACGCCTAATTATGAAGGCCCATGTGCAATGACTCTTACAACTACGGATGATGACAAACTCGCACGTCCTATGAATACCGGTGCAGTCAAGAAATACTCTGTCAAAAAATAAAAGCTCGGTAAGTCGCAAATCTTAAAAACCGGCTTAGGCAAAAATGAGCGTCTCGGTGGACAGAAAACCCGAAGGGGCGGTCCAGGCAAAAATTAAGGATCACGACAAGTAACTGCATCAGTCAGCACAGTCCACTTGGGGCATCCAGTCGTCAAAAGCACCTCTAATTCGAAGCATCAGCAGATCAAAGACTCGGAACTGGGGCATTCAAAGTTGTCAAGGAGTATAACGGTTATTGTGTTCAATGTACCTTCCCATATATTTACCATTTTCCAAATTTTTCAAAGATCCGTGGAGCCATGCCATTGGTAGGCCACCACTCAATTTATCAAATTCGAGCCGGTGCCCATCTATTTGGAACTCTCATTTATTCTATTTGCAAAATTTCTTCTATTTTTGATGGCAATACTTGAAGCAAAAATTTTCAAAATACAAAAGCTTTTTTTTACATCTTTTGAAAAGTGTGAACAACAAACGCACTCTCTTTGAACTTGTGAGTAGTCGAAGCGTACATCAGCATCCGCCTCGAGAACGGCTACATTCCGGAAGAGAAACATGTCTAAACACAATGGAGGGGACCTCTGCTTCGAGCAAGATGCTTTCACAGTCAAAAAAAAATATACAAAAAAAAAGAAAAATAATACAAAAATAAAAGCTCGCTAAGTTGAAAACCCGAAAGGGCAGCTTAGGCAATAGAGAGCGTCCCGGTGGACTGAAAACCCGAAAGGGCGGTCCAGGCAAAAGTTAGGGATTTTCAAAGAAAAATACAAAAATGACTGTCGAAGCATGACAAGGGAAAAGCATTCCGCGCTGATTTACAAATGGCGACTTATTCCAGGCTGTTGGTTAAACAATGGGCTTTCTCCCCAAGATTCATCGGTTGCTATTCATCAATTGCAACCTTGTGCCGGGTTTTACACCGTCAACGGCTTGATTTGTTCACAATAACATCATCTCCAAGGAATTTTGCCGAGTGTTCAGTACTGCAATGTTGGTCCACTTCCCACCTTACCAGTCTTGTCTCGTTTCATCAAGTCGCCTGTCATATACAGTTCATACAATCATACATTCACACATCCATACAATCATACATTCATACATTTCATATACGCAATATCAATTCATACATGATTGCATTAGTCACCAAAATCTTGTTTCGGTCATGTCTTTTCAATTTGGCCTCTACTTATCATTATGTCAAGCCGCAAGTTTCTACACATGAACATCTGACATTTACCTTCTCATCGTCAAAAGTGCCATCCCCAGTGTGTCTGGTCAAGAGATGTCACCCGTCAGTGTCAAGTGGCAAGTCCTAAACAACGGACAGCTTGAGTCTATCTTGAGTCTATCTTTATCTTCTTTCAAGTGGCAGGTCCTAAACAACGGACAGCTTGAGTCTACCTTTACCTTGTTTCGAGTGGCAAGTCCTAAACAACGGACAGCTTGAGTCTACCTTTACCTTGTTTCGAGTGGCAAGTCCTAAACAACGGACAGCTTGAGTCTACCTTGTTTCTAGTGGCAAGTCCTAAACAACGGACAGCTTGAGTCTACATTTTATCTTGTTTCAAGTGGCAAGTCCTAAACAACGGACAGCTTGAGTCTACATTTTATCTTGTTTCAAGTGGCAAGTCCTAAACAACGGACAGCTTGAGTCTACATTTTATCTTGTTTCAAGTGGCAAGTCCTAAACAACGGACAGCTTGAGTCTACCTTTATCTTGTTTCAAGTGGCAAGTCCTAAACAACGGACAGCTTGAGTCTACCTTTATCTTGTTTCAAGTGGCAAGTCCTAAACAACGGACAGCTTGAGTTTACCTTTATCTTTATCTTGTTTCAAGTGGCAAGTCCTAAACAACGGACAGCTTGAGTCTACCTTTATCTTGTTTCAAGTGGCAAGTCCTAAACAACGGACAGCTTGAGTTTACCTTTATCTTGTTTCAAGTGGCAAGTCCTAAACAACGGACAGCTTGAGTTTACCTTTGTCTTGTTTCAAGTGGCAAGTCCTAAACAACGGACAGCTTGGGTCTACCTTTCGTCATGTTTCAGTTTGGAATCACGTTTTATTTTCTTCAGTGTCATCCCCAGTTCAACTGTTCAAGTGATATCGCTAAAAAGTTTTGTCTTCATTAAGCTATCGTTCCAAACCGATACGGTAGTAGACAATCTTCTCCCCAATGAAACTACATTCCCCTAGCGGAGTCGGATCCCATTCTTCAACAAATTTGGGTATCCTGTCGTTGTTTCTCGTCTCAGTCAAGTCAACTTTGTCGTCCTGCATTCATATAAGCATTTCACAATCATTCATAGCACCTTAGGTCCAAAATTGGTGTACTTTGTATTTAAGTCTCTTCGCTCCGATCGAATTAAAGATTTCATCTTCAAATCTCCGGACGAAGAAACTTAAAAAGGGGCATCTGTCGTACCCCAATTTTTGACCTAAGGTCCCACTGACACGCGTCACGTGACCCTGATCAGTCCCAGACATTTCGGTGAAAAATTCGACAGAGAGGTATTTTAAAATACCTCATAATTTGTTCCGAGTCGGGCCCTCTTCGCTCATTATTTTTTATTTTCTAATTTCCATCTTTTATTTTAATTTTAAATCAATTAATTATAACTTTAGTTTTTAATTTAGTCATTATCTCTTGTTTCCTTTTATTTTTATTTTTTTTCATTAATTAGAAGATAAAATCAAAAAGATGTACGTATTTATCCATTGTTTATTTTTTTTAGTTTTTATTTTATTTTTATTTTTAAGTATTAAGTATCAAAATAGGTCCAAGTCCTTTTTTATTCAAATCCAAATTTTGTCTAAGTCTGTACGCGTTTTCCATTCCATTCCAATCCAGTTCAGTCCAGCCTCATCTGCTACGTGAACTTAGGAACAGATGCAGTTCATTCTTCCCCAAGCCAAGGCATTCAGTTGTTTTTTTTGGAACCCTAATGCTAACACTATAAGTAGAGTCTGCAGAATCACACAGAAGGGGCCAATTTTTCAACGCACAAACAGGCCAAAAATATTCACAAACCGACGGCAAACTCACAAATTCACAACATCAAAACCTGCACAATACAACAATTTCGACAGCCAATTCATTCGAACCTTTAAACCATTCAACAAACCAGCTTCAACGCTCACAAATCCAATCGACATAACCAAGCATCAATTTCAAACCGATCCATCAGCCATCGAGACTCATATCCAAACCTTAGGGACGCTATCAACAGTTCCAATCAACATATGACCAAACCATAAAGTTGTTTTCAAACCACAAACCAACATTCGTACCAATCCGATTCAGAAGCATAAGCCACAGACCAATTAGCGTGTTCTTTCAAGGCAACAACATCAGCAAACAACAACTCACGAATCCAACACCACAACAGTTCATTGAACCGAACCAAAAACCAGTACCCAATCTGATTCAATCGCAAATCAACTCTGTGAATCAAACCAACATAGCCTAATCCACAACACAAGCCGTGAATCAAACAGCCAAATTCTTAAACCAGAATCACGTCGAAAGCCAACAGCACAACCGTCACAACAAATCACAAAGGAGGGGCGGTTTCCACATCAAAAACAACACAACCAGAAGCAGCTCGCAAGGAATCAGCACCAGCGGAACAACAACAACCGTCACCGGCAATCGACGTAATCGTAAGCGATCCGGAACTCCGTTACGAGGTAAAATCCATTTTGTTTTGAATCTAATTTTTTTTTTTTATTATTACATTTGTTTTTTGGGAAGAGAAAGGTTGGAGAAGAAATAATAAAAAGGAAAAGGATAATTGAAAGAGAATGAGGGATTGAATCAAAAAAGAAGATGAAAGAGGAGTAGAAATAAGGAACCAAAATGAAGAAGAAGAGAGAAAGAACACGTCTGTAACATAAGAGAGAGAGAGAGAGAGAGAGAGAGCAATTGATAAAAATGAATGAAAAAATTAGTCTCACTCCCTTTTATACCACTGGGTCGACCCATCTGCAGACCCAAACTCGTTTAGTGAACCGACCCGGTTCGGTTATCTTTAAGCCCAATCTGTCCTTTTTTTTATTTTAATTTTTTACATCTCCCTGCTCACTGCTCGCACCCCCCTGCATTCATATTTATTGCTACATCTTGTTTAATTCTCTCATGCATTTTTCCATTATGGCATTTTATTTCTATTCGTTACATTACATTTTTTAGCATTTTAATTATCGCCACTCATTTTCCAATAATTAGAATGTATATTAGATTAACGTAAAATCATTCATGTGTTGATAGTTTAGGTTTATGCATATCTAAATTTTCGCTATTTATTTTATTAACATGGATATAGTTTGTACACTAGGCTTGAATGTAAATAGTTCATGCATATTTTAGTTTTAGTGTTTCATATTTTAGTTTAACTTGTAGTTTATTGCACACAATTTAGAATATATATTAAGCCATTGTAAAAAATCATTCATGCATTTTTAGTCTAGGATTATCTTCATGCATATATACATAGTCATTTTTTTATGTCATTTATTTTTTATTGCACAATTTAGAATGTAAATATTAGGCTTAATGTAAATATGCATTTTTATTTCCTCCGCAGACCTTAGAATGTATTAAATAGGTTTTTTTGTAATAGCTTAGGTGCATGTGTGCGTGCGTGTGTGTATGCCTTTCTTTTTTATGTTTCTAGATTAGGTTAAAGGTCCTTGTGGTGGTCCAACGCCACCATAAGGTACCTACGCTTTATCTTCTCGCTCCGTTAGTGTTAATTTTAGATTGGTCATTATTCAAAAAAAAAACAAAAACAAAAACATGCAAATAGTTCCAAAAAACACAAAAATATTTTCTTAAATAAACCTTGATCCTAAATCAAGTGACCGTCTTTTTTGTTTTATTTTCTTAATCAAACTTCAATCAATTTAATCTTATTTCAAGTCCATTTTTTCTTTAATATAAAAAATACAAACAAATTCATTTTGCCATTTGGCTTTTCCATTTTAAAACCTTTTTCAAACTAATAAAAAACACACAATCAATCAAACGTCAGTTTTTAACCCCGAACTACGAGGTTTTGATCCCTCACGGGTACGTAGGCAGAGGACACTCGTCCTTCTAAATCAATAAAATGTAGATAATTAGGTCCTCCCTTTCCATTTTAAATTCCCTTCTTTTTTTCAAAAAAAATAAGCAAGTTATAGCGCACTAATTAAATAAAACCAAGAGGTTCCCGTAGAGTACTACAGACATAAAGGGTGCTAACACCTTCCCTTTATCTAACTAACCCCCGAACCTATAAATCTTTTCAAAGTAGGGTGTTTGAACTTTTTCCCCTTTTTCTTAAAAAATTAAAATGTTCAGTCGTGAAATAACTAGTGAGTCAAACGCTAAACAAATAGCCTTGATCTCCAAAAAATGACGCGACAACATGAGAAAAAAATTATTATTAAAAAGTAAACAAAATTATTATTAAATATGTTTCTTGTTGTTTTCGTTTTTATATTTTTAAGCCTCTTTTCGAAAAACTAAGACCGGATTTGGAACCTACGCGAAATTTCGAGTAACTCCAGCACGGTGGCCGGAGGTGTCGCCGCCGTGCCGGACCGGCGATGATGGTGGCCAGACTGAGGTTGAAGATGAAGATTCATCTTCATCCTTCAACCTAAACCCAGATTATATCCTAGCCGTCCGATCAAATCATTTAAATTCCTTTAATCATGTTCATCCATTCCTTTTAAGTCCCGACGGTCAGATCTGAGATTGGTTTAAGTGACTGGATATGAGGGCTATAGATGTGTGGTACCCTGATTTGGCTGATGGTGCGCCACACAAGATATCTTTTTGGTTGACCTTCTCCGTTTTTGTTTGACCTAGCGTTAGACTTGGGCTTTGGACCCAGAACTGCTATTTGCACCACTCAGACTTAATTCCTGCACCCCCTTCTGGAACTTAATTTTAATTAATTTTAAGCTTATTCAAATAAGCACTTATTTTGACAATAGCTTATTTAAGCTTATTGATCCAGATTTCAGCTTAAATAACGGTGATCTAAGATCTTTTTAGAACACCCATTTTATTTCTATTTGCTTATTTTTCATAAGTCCTTTTTCACTTAATTGCTTTTTTAGCTTATGCAAATAAGTGCTTAAGTTGAACAAGTACTTTTTTAAATGCTTGAGCAGGGACGGATCCAGACCTGAAATATTGGTGTGGCCGAAAAAAATATATTAGCAAAATTTTATAGCCATAATAACGAAAAAACTTTCCACGGTTGCATAAAACAAGGTGGATCGCACTAGTAATTACGCATAAATGATGATTAATTTTTTTAACATTCTTTCATTATTAATTTTTTTTTAATTATTTTCCTAAAAAAAAATTGGAGAAAACTTTCTCAAAATTAAACACATTCAATATTAGACAAATTATATAGTGTTGTTTTGCAGGAAATTTTATTTTAAATTATCGATTTATTATTAAAAAAATTAAAAATATTCTAATTAAAATTAATATCTTTAATTCTTCATTGATAACATTGTTTCAATACATGCGTAAGTTATCTATTTTTTGCTTCATTTATTCTAACCCAGCCTTTAACATGTGATATAATTTGTACAAGATGGACATGATAGGATAAAATCTATTCCTATCAAGAACCCTCCCTAAGGTATTAGAAATAAGGAACCCTGGAATTTATATGGGTGCCAGTTAGAATGCCAGCATGTTATGCATCCTTCCACTTGAAAGAAACTATTCTATATAAGAACCAAAATTGAGTTAAATTCAAACCTCCAATATTGCCTTCTCTGCTGCTATAGCCTATCCAAATCCTCAGGCTCAGGCACAATAGTAAATCTATTTGAATTCTATTCCTTAATTTCTTATATTATAGTTAATATAATAATGAATTTGATTTGAAAAAAAAAAAGAAATTCAGAATTGTTAAGTAAATTAAGAGAATTTTATATACAAAATTCAAAATGAGTGTTATTACTATTACTGATCAATAAAAATATCTACCAAAAAGAAGGGGGAGAGAAAAGCTTTGATTTTATGATAAAAAAAAAATTATACCTGTTATTTCACAAAAAAAAAAAAAACCCCTGGATCAGTTGAATTTCAAGTATTCAATTTCACTAATAAGATACGAAGACTTACTTCAAATTTTGAATCACACTCAAAAGACTATTTATCTCAAAGAGGTTTACGTATAATTTTGGGAAAACGGCAACGACTACAATATTTTGCATTTGCATGCCACACTTCTTAACACCTTTATATAGTCCTATCACTCAAATCCTCCAAAGCAACAACAAAAATAAACACGGGGATGAAGAAAGGAAACTCAAGCACAATATGTAGATAGCGTTTGGGAAACAAATCCAACAGTGTCAAAGAGCATCATAGTTTTTTTGACACAAGAACATCATAGTTAAAGAGCTAAAAAATAACATTCATTTCTATAAAGTTAATCGCGAAGCTTAGCAGGTAGTCTCTTGCTTCTTTCCGACTTCCTTCGGGGTTCTTGTATCTGCTTCTTAGGTGGAGGCACAGCAGAAGCCGAAGCATCACCAATGGACAGGGAAGTCACATCCAACACCAACTTATCATACCCCTCCTTCGTCACGGAAGCCATATTGCCGTCCGCCGAACAATCCTGCTCCCCTGAAGCCGAATTGTCATCCACCACAGCATTAGTCGAACTGTCATCCACCACAGCATCTGAAGCCGAAATGTCCTCCACCACAACATTAGTCGAAATGTCATCCACCACAGTATCAACCTCTACTCCATGTTTACACCATTGACAGGCCGTTATCTAAAAAAAAATAAGAAAAAAATTTGATTTCGTTGCTAACCTTAATTATAAAGCTAAACAGACAAACTAACTATATAAATACTATGGCATCAATGGTGCTACAGCTGAATAATGATGACAACAGTATAAAGGAATTCGGCAAAGTAGAATACTGAGGAAATGGAATAACGATTACAATAAGAAATAGAAGAAAAATACTACCTCTGAGGCTTCGATCGTTTTCAACAGCCTCCAACTGATCCTTTTACTTTTGTACATCTGGATGGGAGGATGCATAAAAGCAAGGTCTGGCTTTGGCATTGGAGCTAAGGATTGTGTTCTACTAAATACAATTGCCTAACAATGGACATTACTTAAACGAATTACCTCAAAAATTGATGAGAAATATCAGATATAAAAAAAATAAAATTAGACATTGAACTTAAACGAATTACCTCAAAAATTGGAGCGAACCCGCAGAAGTAGTGTTGTACCTTACCCAGCGCATCCTTCACATTCTTAAGTTTCGCGAATGAGGCATAGAGATTATCAAAGATAACTTTAGGCCAATTAACATTTCCTAAGGCCTCTAAGTTATCTACCATTGCCCAAGACGATGAACGCGGCACGTTTGGATCCGGGGTGCATAGTAGAATGAGTTCAATCAAAAAAAAAAAAGAAGTTTTTTGAAATTTGTTTTGCTTTGCTCGTCTGTTATGTCCATTTTTTCTAAAATAGTTTTAACATCTGTGGTTTTTAATCTTTTTGATACTAGCAAGTTCAACTCTTTTTTCAAATCAAAGATAAATTGAGGAAATTTTCCTTCACGAGAGATTGCTAAACTACTAGTTCCGGTATTTTCCATACCAATAACATACACTACCTCTCTAACACAAAAAGAAAAGGAAGCACAGTTGTTCAACACAAAAACTTTAGTTGCCGGTTCATAAATGTCACAAAAACTTTCAATCAATGTAGCAAAACTTTCTCTACCATTTTCTATTTCTAAGAAACCTCTGGAAACAGAGTTGCTCATCAGAGCCTTTTTTTTCAGGAGTTAAGTTACTGGTCAAACCTACGAGTGTTTGTATGCTTGCACATAGCTTAACACGCTGACTCATTTTTGTATCCTACAAAAAAAAATTAACAAAATAAATTGCGGAACTTTCTCCAATGTGGCGCGTAACGCCGACTCTCAAAATTAAACATAAATTCCAACAACATACATAAATACTAAACACACAGCGGGTTTTTATCCTGCAAATAGCGGTCGCTCACTTTATGACTTATTTCCAAAATAAGGGTTTTTATCAATTTTTTCCATCCAAAACGCAAAAGCAGCCAAATAGCGCTACCGATCCGCTACGCCGCCGCTATTATCCTGCAAATAGCGGCCGCTATTTCCGCTTCTCTAAATAGCGGAAATCGGCCTTATAGCATAGCGGAGAGGTGGTCTGACGCCACGCTATAGCGCCGCTATTAACATCATAGCTTTTTACATTGTAATTTGTAATATCATACCTTTGTTGACATTGTCATTGAAGAGGAGCCTCTTGCACCAAATTATCACCACTACAGAAACACACACACACACAAAGTCAAAACCCAATTAAAAAACCAATTAAAAAAAACTAAATTTTAAGCACATTGATACAAATAGAAATTAATCAGAATCACATAAACCCTAATTTAATTGATCACTCTAACAAACTCAAATCCATTAATCACATCGAAGTATAATTTAATTGATCACTCTAACAAACTCAGAATCAATACACACAACAAAAACATATACCAATTGAAAATCCAATTCCAACCACATTCCTACGTCAAAGTAACAAATCAAATCAAATCGACAACTAAAATTGTATCTCACTCAAAACTTGAATGGAAAAGTGTTGAAGTCAGGCGGAAGGTAGGTAGATAAGAAATATTGCTTCAGAACAGACAAAGGGCAATAACATATTTGGTTACACATACTAGCTGACGCTAACAAAATGCAGGGTTACTTTTGAGAAAGTGAAAGACACTACAAATGATAACTTTATTCTACTTTTCATATAGAAGATTAAAATGATAATAACCAACAGGTCATTCAAATAACTATTGCTAAATCAGTATCTTAAAGTTTTCATGTTCAGTTCAAAGCAAATTATAGTATCCCCTGCAAAAAAGCAGATGTAGAACAATTTCATCACACATGCCACTGAAATCTTAACATAAAAAAACTTAGCCTTACCAGTAGAACAATTTCATCACACATGCCACTGAAATCTTAACATAGAAAAACTTAGCCTTACCAACATGCAGATGATCAAAAGATTTAGGGATTTGCAGAAAACCTAAAACCTGAACAAAATAAAAATAATATGCTGAACAGTTGAATTAAATCTACTTAAATGTGTTATACTTTTCATGCATTTTAAAAACAGCAATGAGTGTGCAATTACACCACTGTTAATTCTCTAGTTGATTATGATTCACTAGAAAATAACACCTATGAGGTGTTAGATAAAATACCCCATGAACATGATCCATTTAGAGACACACAAGCTGTTTTCAATTTTCCAAGTGATGCTTGGAGGATGAATGAATAGGGTACTTTGGTTGGGGATGTCAGAGGATCATGAAGGGAAAAAAGAGGCCATTTGATGAATGGTATTCATCATATCTTAGAAGTAACATGGTTTCAGCTATCAAAGATGTTTGATGAGGTACTTAGCGATGATATAAAAAGTTCATCTATTTTCTGTGCTAATTCTGAATCATCAAATTCACAAATTGCTAGTTCATTAGGATCTAATGGAAAACATCACGTTCTACGAAAGGTTCAAACAAGGGTAAAAATCTAAATGCTACAGTAGATTTATGGACTTTTTCATGTGAATGTGCACAAGCTGTTGGTAGTAATGATCAAATGAAAGCAACTAATATGCATTACCCACTCAAGAATAAAACCCAAACAAACCAGTTAAATTTTCCATAAAACCCCATAACCAAAAACACATAAACTGAATAAACTTAGAATCCCATAAACTTTATAGCATTGACTCGACACATGTTTGTGTCGTGTCCGAGAATATGCTTCATCGTATTGAAATGTTTGCCCTAATATATTCCATCCAACTTTCCAAACTAATTGCAATCCGTAAGAAAACGCCCGGTTCCTTGCACATTTTAAGTCCAAATTAATGGACTTTTTCAAAATTAATTTTTTATGATGAAAATATAAAATATATGACACTAATTATTGTTATTTACATTTTTAAAAATGTCCATTAATTTTTTTTTATATACTTAAGATTGATATTATACTAAAGTATAAAATATATGATTATTTTATTATAATTAAATCCGTAAGAAATTATTAGTAATTAGTAATTAGTAATTACTAATATATGATTATTTTAAAAATGATTATTTTAAAAGTGTTGGGTAATGAGCATAATTCCACACTCAATTTTAGTTTCTTGTGTGTGCATCTTTCTTTCTTTCATTGCGTGTGTGCATTATCGTTCTATTACTTTTAAGAATGAATATCCATCCACTTTACTACTAAAAAAATAGAGATTCAACATGATCTCACGCCATTTGCCCTGGGGAACTTGACGACCCTGAGCCTAAGTTATTGTTATTTAGGTTTTTAAAAATGTCTGTTCTGGACCTGCCAAAAGGATTCTTGGCCCATCCGCTTAGGCCTAATATCACTCCAAGCCCAAACTCCACGTTTGGCATTATTGCTCACAACATATCCCCTCTCCTGAAGGGGGGGGGTGCACGAAGCAAAGAGACCGGTTCAAACGAACCCCAACGTCTCTCTTGCACGTTGTGCACGTTCCCGCAATAAAATCTCTGGCGGTTACACTTCCCACGATTTCGTAACCGCCAGAGCCAGTGTGCCTCCTCAACGGCTCTGCAGCTCTCAACCTCTATAAATAGGGGACTCATTGCAGTCCCCAAGGTAGAACTCTTTTCTTCCTCTAAACCCTCACTCTCTGATCTCTACTGGCTAGAGCGTCGGAGTGCCTGCAGGTACACACCCCCCATCCGCTCCAAGAAGCATTCTGACGCATTCCACCACCGTCACAACCACCGCATTCAAAGCACCGGCAGTCTCCTTCTGATCAGGTACGATCAGTGGCGCCGTCTGTGGGAAATCTATAAGCTTCCCCGTTTTTATCCCTAAAAACCAAAGCTTTTCACAAAAAAAAAACTACAATGGCTGCCAACGGTGCCAAATCCCAGTTACGAAGTGAAGTGCGCATTCCTCAACGGGATGGCATGACATCCTCACCTTCACCTATGGATACACCCAGGGAGGAACCAACTCAAATAGTTCCTCTCCAACATAGGCCTCTGCAAGGTCCCAATCAACCTACAGAGACACCTGAAGATGCATCAACCGTCGTGGTCATTGGTAACCTGATCCGCACGGTTCAACGACAGACGTCGTTAATCGAGGAACAGAACCGCCGACTGATGGATCTGGAGCAAGCACGTCCAACCGTCCAAACCCGGCGATCTCTCTCCCCAACACGTAACAGAAGAGGAGAGACCCCCAGCCGGTCACAATCCAGATCCCCCCGGCACTCGGTCAACATCGGATCTCCTTCATTCACCAGGAGGTCAACAAGGAGATCCCCCCGGCGGTCTCCACCTAGAAGATCTCCTCCAAGACGGTCTTCACCAAGGAGATCCCCTCCTAGAAGGGCCCCGTCGCGAAGATCCCCTCTGCGTCGAACTCCACCTAGGAGGTCTCCGCCCAGACGCAACGGCCGTTCACGGTCACCTTCCAGTTCATTGGACACTTGCGATACCCGAACAGATCGTAACGCTTACGGTCCGTTCACACGGCGTATCCGGGAAGCTCCTATCCGTCGCAGACTGGAAAAGCTGCCGCAAATGGACTCATACGACGGGACTACCGATCGGATGAGTACATCGAGAACATTGAAGCAGTTCTCACTTATCGGTCGGTGCGAGGCGCCGTCAAATGCAAGCTCTTCGTCACTACTCTGAGACGAGGAGCCGTTACGTGGTTCAAGAACTTGAGGAGAAACTCCATCGACTCTTGGAGTTACCTCTGCAACGAGTTCACCACCCATTTCACCGCGTCAAGCACGCAACCAAAAACGGTGGCTTCCCTCAAAGCCATCGTCCAAGGAAGAAGCGAGCCTCTCCGAGACTACATTGAGAGGTTCAACAAAAAAGTCGTCCAGGTCCGGGGCGCCAATGAGACAATGAAGCTGTACCTCATTGCCAAGGGCCTACGCGACGAGACGGACGTGAAGAAAGCTGTCCTTCTGGATCGCCCAAGGACTCTCAACGAGTTCCTAGCGATCGCTAAAATCTACATCGCCTACGAAGAGGCCTTGTACGCGGACAGCCTCAACAAGGTCAGGAAGGAGGAACCTGCTGCTGAATCCTCCAAAAAGCCATTCCATGAGAAAAAGAAGGAAGGCAAAGCTACTCGAGAGAGCAAGAGGCCCAGCGGTCACTTCACCGAGTACACTCATTTGACCATGTCAAGGGAGAAAATCATCGCCGAGATCGCAGTAGCCGATCTAGCAGAAGTTGGCATCAAGCCACCAAAGGCTCCATCTCAGGAGAGGAAAGGGATCGACAAGACAAAGTATTGTAGGTTCCACAAGTGCCACGGACACACCAGCGACGACTGCATCCATCTGAAGGACGCCATCGAACTCCTCATCCAAAGGGGTCGGCTCAAGCAGTACGTGAAAAATCCGAAAGCAGAACGGAATGCCGTCGAGCTCATAGGCGACGGGTCTGAGCCCGGAAAGACCATCGTCATGTCCGTGGATCATCTCGGTGATTTCCCTGACAACGTGGAAATCACCCCCTACTTATGCACATGGGAACAGTTCCCGACCGCCAACATCATCACCGGAGGAACGCTGAACATTTCCATGGGCAGCATGAAGAGGAAATTTCAGGAGCTCATGGACGTCAATGCCATGGCCCCCTCCACTTGAGGAGGAAGGCCACCTTTGGCATTTTACGACTCCGAACTGCCTGGTGGAGCTTCAAATTCTGCCATCCCGTTGCTCGTGCGAGCATCGATGGCCAACGCAGATGTCAGACGAGTCCTGATAGACACAGGGGTCTCATGCGACATCATGTACACCAGCCTGTTCAGAACGCTCCAACTGACGGAGAAAAACCTTTCTCCCTACGTTGGGGATGAACTCTATGGCTTCAACGGCTCATCCACTCAACCATGGGGGTACGTAGAGCTACTGGTCACCTTCGGCGTAGAGGAGGCCGAAAAGACAATAAAGGTCCCATTCTTGGTGATCGACTGCCCTTCTCTCTATAACTGCATTATAGGGAGGACCAAGTTAGCCCAGCTGGGGGTCGCATGTTCAACCGCTCATCTGAAGTTGAAATACCATGCAAAGGACGACATCATCGCCTCTCTCAGCGGAGACATCGAAGCTGCAAGAAGATGTTTCCTCCAAGCTAATAAACCCCAGAACTCGGTTTCCCAACCCAGCAAACCTGCTGGGGACAAAGGGAAAGCTACTGCGAGTACCCTGGACGCCAACTTGGTCGAACTTGACCCCAGGTTCACCAAGGAAGACCTGAAGGAGCAAAAACGGGAGAAGAAGGATCCGCTCAACGCGAAACTTCTTCGACCTGTTCCCGATGGTGAATTCGAGCTGGTCCCTTTCGGGAACGACCCCTCGAAGAATTTCAAGATCGGCAAGGATCTCCCAGAGCTCGTCAAGAACCAGCTGATCGCCTGCCTAAGGGAGAACGCTGACCTGTTCGCATGGAGCGCAGCTGACATGCCCGGAATCGACCCTAGCGTCGCCTGTCACCAACTGACAGTGGATCCCGGAGTTAGCGCTGTGATAACATGCAAAATACACTGTCTAAATAGTTTGTTTTCCATTTATTTTAGAGTCAAATATTTTGTTTTGCACGATTACTGGTGGTACTTTGATGTGTTTCAGGAACATAAGGTGTAAAAAGCAGAAATGAAGAAAAAGGAGGAAAAAGAAAGAAATCATGTGTCATAAGCCCAACGACCTTTGGCAATTTTTCTGCTCAAGAATTACACTATAAAAGCACATGAGACACTCAGTTGTGATATGGGAAGCTACCGCAATTTTCAGAACCCTAGTTTTTAAGTTTCACTTTTATTTTGTTATTTCTTTTGAATCTTAGCTACGGTCTTGAATAGAGTTCTCCAGAATATTATGAAAACTTTCGATTGAATTCAATTCCAATATCCAGTTCCCTATTATCCCTTTTTATTCTAATTTAATTGCGTTCTCGTTAATTATATCCAGCCAATTTCTGCACCTGCTATTCCATTATTTTCTTTGATATTCACGGTTGCTAGGTAATGAAATTATAGTTTCATTGCTGCCATATTTGCTATCCCTTTATATTCTTTTTATGTGAATTCCAAATTGGTACCGTATTTGCTTGTGCCATATTAAATATATTTATTGCTTCGTGGCTGTTCCATTCGATTCCAACTGCAAGGACGTGGCTATTCTTTTTATTCAAAGTTTCCATCTAAATAACAGGTTCGGTTCCTTTTATATTTTTTTTCCTTCAAATATGAATTCATCAAAATTATGTTTAGAGAATAGTTTAATCATGTCTGAGTAGTCTAAAGTGAGTCCAAAACGAAAGGACCATCGTACCAACGGACCTCATGTAACTACGCGCCCCTTTTAATTGTAGCGAGAAATTAAATATTTGTTTTGAAAAATTCTGTTTTGCAATTTAAAAAGTCTACTACGAAAGTAGAGACACTGAGATATCGTTTACGCGTCGAAAGAGTGAAAACAATATCCGACTTAGAAAATTTCAGATTTTTAATTGAAAAGGTTAAAGCGAAAGCACTTCTTTTCTTTTAATTAAGAATTTATTGAATCAAGAAAAAGGAATTTTTAAGCTTGTAACTATACACTACGAAAGTAGGGAGTTACGCGTCTAAAAATTCTGACAACGTATTGCGAAAGCAAACATAATCTCTTAGTTCAATATTTTCTACAAAAGTTTTATTTTTCTCGTTACTATTTAATTAGCGCGAAGTTATTTGAGTGACGAAGGTCGACGGAAACCGTCGTTTTGGTCTCTACCCGTCATATATTTAATTAAAATCAATATTTATTTTACTCACAATACACACTATTTTGAATTTTGCCTTAGATAAACATAGAAACAATAAGAAGCGGTATTTGTTAAATTGGTCTCTGTGGATTCGATACTTTTTATACTAAAACCGACATTGCCGTACACTTGCGGCCCTGTCACGTTGTAGCCCAGCGTCGTAGGAAGCAGTCTCCTGAAAAGTCAGAGGCTGCAGAAAAAGCTGTAAAAGATCTCCTATAGGCAAAGTTTATTTCCGAGGCCAAATACACTACCTGGCTTTCCAATGTTGTACTTGTCAAGAAATCTAATGGAAAATGGCGTATGTGTGTTGACTATACCGATCTTAATAGGGCCTGCCCTAAAGACGCATATCCTCTTCCTAACATCGATAAACTCGTTGATAATTCCTCTGGCTATAAACTTTTATCCTTCATGGACGCCTATTCTGGGTACAATCAGATACCCATGGCTGAAGAAGATAAAATGAAAACAACCTTCATGACCGAATCAGGGAACTATTACTACAACGTAATGCCCTTCGGTCTACGAAACGCGGGGAAGGAAAATTTTCGCATAGTGAAGCAGAAACATACCACAATCATAGCCATTCTTCTACTGAGGCAGCTAGAAAAAAAAGGGAAGGAAAAACAGAAGTCAATAAAAAGTTCAACTGAAATTGTAAGATTCGTTTGAAGAAAGGATACCTCTAATGAGACGAACGACATCTGCAAAAATTTATCATCCAAACTATTATCGGGTTGTCTCTTTTTCCATTCTTCATATAGAAAGCTGTCATTTCATGGTATATGGAAGAAAGCAATGTCAAACTCTGATAACAGAAAGCAAATGAAATCCACTTCAACAAGCTTTTACTTTATTAGAGTTTCATTTTTGCTACATTGTGTTGATACAATTTTCTGCAGTGGCTCCATTAAAAGTAACCTTGTGAAACCATCTAAGATCATGGTTCATCAGATAAAATATAATACAAGCTTTATGTTGTTTGGTCACCAATTGTGAAACTTACAATGTCAATGCCTCAATAACTTGCAAGGTAACCATTAGTTTAATATGAACTTCAATGGCATGTTTGGTTGACAAGAACATAACAGGAATGACAATAATCATATCAGAAGAAAAGAGTTATCGACATGACAAAGGGGTAAAGAGGTGGCAAGACTGATGTGCAAATATTTTATTCTAAATAAATTTTATACTTTAGACGAATGAGCCACTTCTTTATATTTTATACAAAGAAGTGCGAACTTTTCCCTCGTTCACCATAATCGCATTAATCCGGATTGTATTTTCCGGACTGCATCAATGTCATGGCCGGTGGTCTGCACCACACGCATTTGTCGGTGGTCAAGTCAAAAAAACGTGTTTTACCATGTTTTTTGACTGCATTTATGGCTTCCCAACCATTTTTTACCCACCCCTCCCTATAAATAGCCTCCCAAACCCCACCATTTCTCAGACCATCCTCTCCCACCCTCTCCTCCTCTTCTTCCTTCTACAACCATGGTTTTCCATCGTTGGCCTTTCATAGTTAAGGGCCTCGTTGAAAACTTTCAGGGTTTGTATGAACGATCAATGAGGATGGAACCGCGCTGCAACAAAGAGCGGTTCATCTGAGGGTCATGTGGGTCAGTGTGGTTCTTAGCTTCGCCTGTCTGGGCGTAAGTCTGTGCACCCCCCACCTCCCTCAGGGGCATTGGTTTCTTCTTCCCACCCTCCTGTTCCCTCCTCCTCTGGTTTTCCTCCAATAGGCAAACTACTGGTATGTCCCATCACATACCAGTGGTATGACACTTAGGATATAAGAATTAGGCTCTTAGGAGATTAGAAATAGATTTAGGATATTATGTAATAAGCTTAAAAAGCTTGAAAATTATTGTAATGTATTGTTTATATATTAATAAAATGAGTTTTTTTTATGTTAGTGTTTTTTTATTTATGTTTTTTACTTTATTTGCATTTTCTTTTACGAATTGTAGAGCTTAAAATTGCAAAAGTTCTGGTAAAACACTATTCTGGATTATATAATCCGGATACATCTGCAAAATTTTAACAATACAATCCGGAAAATAAAATCCGGACAAGGGGTAAAATTGGAAAAAAATAGGGCGCGCGAGGAAAGACATAGGGTGGGAAAAGAAATACTCAAAAAAAGAAAGGGCAAAATTGTTTTATTTGTTTCAGGCGCGCGTACAAAATTAGAAGTTGGAACTCTTCTCCTTCAGAGATAACTCATGACTCTCTAGCTCTCTGTCTCTGTTTCACACTTTCGGCTTTCCTCTCCCTCTCTGAACTAGTAGCGCCTCTCTCCCTCTCTCAACTCTCAGTCTCAGTCATTTTCATTCCTTCTCCTCTTTCTCCTCTCCAGTCTCCACTCTCCTCCAGGGTTGTTCTATGTTATTTTTTTGTATTTGTTCTATTTTATTGGTGCTTGTTATTTTGTTAATGGATGAATCAATGAGTTGATTATTCAAATTCCAAACCACAATTTAGTATTGTTGATTATCCCCAATTTTGTTTTCTCAAACCCTAATTTAGAATTGTGCATTTTGTGTGATTGAGTGGAGAGAAGGGACACTTACGGTTGTGATCAATTGATTATAAGGTTGTGATTATCACAACTTCAATTTATAATGTTTGCATTTTGTGTTAATTGTTAAATACTTTCATTTTGTAAATTGTGTGGTTATACTACTTATACGGTTGTGTGATTTTTGTTGAGAGATTTGGTATCTAAATTTTGTGTTAATTGGTTATAATACTTATATGGTTGTGTGCTAATTGGTTATAATACTTTCATTTTGTTAACATAGGCAGAACTGTGTTTGTAACCTAGCGCAAATGTTGTTCAACACTTCAACTTCAATTATTAAGTGCTTGTTATAAATATTATGTCAAATTGTACTTTTGTTGAAAAAAAACGAACCTCTTTTATTTCTATATATATATATATATATATATTATGTCATATATGAATTCGGGATAAAAATTTTGCCCAGGCTCTAGAAAAATCCTGGCTCCGCCACTGGTCATAAAGCATGCATGAGATAATTAATGGTTACGTGTATAGTAGTAGCTCCTATCCCACTTTTTGGTTTATGTGTATGAATTGATACCATCTTGTAATAATTCTTCCTGTTTGACTTGGATTATTGCTAAGTTTTGCATATGATATCCATTATTATATTTTTAATAGTTATGAAGATTTGACATTATGTTTAATAACTCATGAAGAAGGGCATTCATCATTTGCTATGTTTAGATCTATATGATGCATTCATCATTTGCTATGTTTAGATCTATATGCTCCAGCTTCTAAATTGTAATTATGGTGTGTGATTTTAGTTGTCATCTGGTCAATTACTTATACTAGTAGACTATTAGATTCTCATTTCTGGTTAATTATATGGATAGATGTACATGAATTATACTAGTAGACTAGTAGATTCTCATTTTTGGTTAATTATATGGATCGATGTACATGAATGTATGTTATTTTAATTTGAAGTTGTTAATGATAAACGTAAGCAAGCTTTTTTTTCTATAAATGCAGGAAATGACGAAAGGTTGTAATAAACTACCATCCTTGTCAAACCTTTTGAAAGAACTGAACGAAGTAGACCCAAATTTTAAAACTAAAATTGACGAAATAATTCATAATAATGGTAGGGGTAGCTCTTTATTAAGACTACTAAAACTTGTTCCATTGGTTCAAGTGGACTTTGCACCTGATTTGTTGAACGCCTTCATGAGATTTTACAACCCTGATCCTACTCCGATCAACAATAGTTATAGTTTTGACGTTTGTGGTGGTCAAAGAATGAACGTAAAATTGGAGGACGTTCTATATTTGACCCACCTGCCCATTGTTGGCCGAGCAATTGTCAACAATAGTAATAAGGATAAAGAGGCTTTCCTACGAGTATTTTCGATTTCTAAAGGTGGTAATAAGATGTACCTAGTTGATTTGAGAAAGATATGCTTAAATAGGGAAAGAACCGAAGACGAGAGGATCAAGGCAGTACTCCTCATGATTGTGACATGCCTGAAAACTCCTGATGGGAGTGGACATGTTTGCCGATCTACTTATGTTAAATTTATTGAGAATTTGGATGAGGTGGATTCGTATGTCTGGGGTGCGGCAATGTTGTCATACTTATATCAAGGCATGAGGCAATATAAGGAAAAGAGGAAGTCAATTGACGACTTTACATGGCTCATAATAGTAAGATCAATTTTTTTCTCTTAGATCTTTTTTTTCCTTATCTTTTGTTTTTGACAACTTTTTAACCAACTGTTTTTTTTTTTGCAGGGATTCTTCTTTCGTCATTTCAAAGATCTTCTTGGGATCTTCGAAATAAAAGTGGAGCAAGGGCCTCAGGTGCCAATGCTTTTACCTTTGATAAATGCATTGACTCAAATCGGCAAAAACCACCACTGGAAGAGCCATAAATTGAATTTAAAATTGGCCTCGCTACATGAGCACCTGGCAAACCCGGCAACAGAGGAGGTACTAAGTCTTTCTTAAACTTTGTTTTTTTTTTCTTTTTCTTTTTTAATTGGGTTAATTGGGTTAGGGATGGGCAAAGTTCAGTTCTAACTTTGAACTGTGTCTGAACCAAACCAAACTGGTCTTAAAAATTGATTCCTTCCGAGGTGTCGATTGGACAAATGCGTCCATAGTGACTAGGATGAATATCCCGTATCCGAAAACTAATAGTTCGCCCCGTCAATCCTCCAGGACCCAAATCAATTTCTAACTCTAATCTTCCTCCCCGATTTGATATTATTGTGCCAGTATAGACTAAAATTCCGTTATGGTCCAACTCTGAACGATAATAGATACCAGGGCTTTGCAATATTTGATTGATTGCAATTCTGTATATTCCATTTACTATAGAAGTTCCCAGGGAATTCATTAGAGGAATGTTTCCAATAAAAATAATTTGTTCTTGGATATATATAATTCAAGAGGAATATGTAAGTGATTCATATACAACATCTTTTTCTTTTATCGAGGGTTCTACCAATTGATATTTTTCCACAAATAACTGAAATTCAATTTCTTGCTCCATATCTTCAATTTTTGGAAACTTAAAAAGTTCTTCTGTTAAGCCCCGATCAATGAATCTACAAAACCTTTCAAATTGTATTTGATTCAATCCGGGTAGTGTAGACATTCCTTCATTCCCAACCCCAAGCAATTTCAATTTCCCCATTTATTTTATAGAAAATATCACATGATTTGCTGTCATTCTTCATTGAATCACATGAATCGATTTAGCAATAATGGAATTTCTGGTCTTTTTACTTTATTGAATCACATGAAATTTTACCTAACTACGTCTATGAAATACCTATTATGAAAACCGGAGATTTTAAACTCAAATTGGAATTTGCAACAAAACAAACAAATAGAATCTAACTTGTAATATAAATCGAAACAAATTGATAAATTTCACCTAGACTTGGTGTATTTTATAGTAGTAGTATAGTATGTTATTACATAATTCACACTTCCTCTGTGATGAGTCATAAATTAGTCTATTTTAATGCATTATTTAGTTTAGTTTTATTAAGATTTGATTTGATTTTATTGCATATTTATTTCCTTTTTGAATATTTTACTTTAAATTGCTTTTTATTTTATTTTAGGAACGAATATATGGTGGAAGGTGTCTTGGAGCAAAAGAAAGAGGACTGGAGCAAATACAGTGCGAAAATACGAAGATACGAGACAAAAATATGTCTCTACCAAGTCAGAAGCTTGGCACGGCCCGTGCCAACATGTGGCACAGCCGTGCCACCCTCCAGGATGCTCTTTTGCTGCTTTTCTTCAAGCCCAAGTTACCCTGTTGCAGCTCTACTGATTTGCCCTTATAGTTGCTTAGATTTTAAGTCAATTGTAAAGCTATAAATAGAGTAGCATTCCATCATAAACATTCACCTCTTCTTAGAATATTTTAGTGAATTATTTCAATAAAGTTCTTTTATTTCTTTCTCGCAATTTATTTTATTGTTTTCTCTCTTCTTCGCCCATGTCTACGATGAACGTTAGTGAGTAGACTTCTCTTGTCTTGGGATTGTTGGATAAGTCTAATGACATAATCCTAATTGAACCAAGCTTTAACCCTAATTTCATGTAGCCGTAATTTCTAATTTAGATTCACCGTTTTAACATGGATTAACCATTATCAAACTGTAGAAGCGAAAGTGGAGGGTTTGATAATTGTTAATCCATCATCCCAAATATCAATTCATAAAGCGAAAGCGGAGCTTTGATATTGGAACAAGTGAATCTAGACAATAATTGCAAAGGCAGCGAAATAGTCTTTGCAATTATTGAGACATGTGTAGTTTCAATCCTTATAAGCTTCTTCTAGTAATCAAGTCAGCGAAATAGGCTTGGTTACTAGGGGTAAACTCTCACCGGACTTTTACCGGAAAGGTGAGGGGCTAAAGGGAAACCGGTCTTTAGAAATTAAGGTGTAAAACATGAGACTAGAAGTTAAGGTTTTGGCTAGTGAAGGATTTGTCATTAGGATGAACCAATAATCCCAAGGCACTTTTACTTTATTATTGTTATTTTCTTATAATTAAAATTCCAAACTTTATTCTCAAAACCTTCATCTAATCGTTATCTAAAGTTAATTGAATTCATAACTCCTTGTCGGAACGATACTCTCTTTTACTACTATTACTTCGATAGACCGTGCACTTGCAATTTGGTTCTATCATGTTTTTGGCGCCGTTGCCGGGGAGTTATTGCAATTTGATGAATTTTTTTTTAACGATTAGACTGAAAAAAAAAATCTTTTCCTTTATTTTATTTTATTTTATTCTATTTTATTTTATTTCTTTCTTTTTCTATTTCTTCTTTTGCCTTTAACTTCTTGGGAAGATAATAGCGATATGGCTAAGGAACGCGCTCTCAAAGAGTATGCAATCCCATCTTCAAATGAGTCATACGATGCTATTGTGTACCCAACGGTTGACGACAATTTTGAAATAGAACCTGCACTTGTTTACTTAGTGCAGCAAAATCAATTTTTCGGATCACCCACTGAGGATCCGAATTTTCATATTTCAGTCTTTTTAAGACTCAGTGGAACCGTGAATGCAAACCAAGAGGTAGTAAGACTGCACTACTTTCCTTTTTCCTCAGGGGGAAGGGCTAGTACTTGGTTTAATTCATTGGAAATTGGTTCTATAACTTCGTGGCAGCAAATGAGACAAACTTTTCTTTCCCGATTCTTTCCTCATTCTAAAACTGTTAAATTAAGGAATCGAATCACATAATTCACTCAAAAAGATGGAGAATCTCTTTACGATGCGTGGGAGCATTTCAAGGAAATGCTTAGACTTTTTCCTCATCATGGTTTAGAGAAGTGGCTTATTATTCACACTTTTTATAGTGGTCTTTTGTATCCCACAAAAAATTATGTTGATGCAGCTGCAGGTGGAGCTTTAATGAATAAAACATACACATGAGCATATGCTTTGATCGAGGACATGGCACAAAACCACTATCAGTAGACCTACGAAAGAGACATCACCAATGTTGCTCCTTCACCCTCTAAAAAAGAGGTAGGTATGTATGAAATTTCTTCCCTTGATCATCTAGCTGCTAAGGTTGACGCACTCACACAAAAATTTGATAAAATAAATACTAGTGCTGTCACACCTGCTCTTGTATAACCTCCCAGTGAAGCTTGTGGTGTATTTGGCCATATTGGCATTGATTGCCAACTAGGTAGTGTTGTTAGCGGTCCTGAGCAAGTATTCTATAATCAAGGGTGTAGAAACAACCAAATTTTTTTTTCAAACCCCTCAAAATCTTTTTGGACAACAAACAACACCACCCATTTATGCAAACAACCAAAGAGTGCCTCAAAAATCCAGCTTGGAACTTTTTTTAGAAAATTTTCTTATCAATCAATCCAAGCAGCTCCAAGAGCTTCAAAATCAAACTAAATTTATGAGTGACTCGTTTGCCAAACTTACATCGAAAGTAGACTCCATAGTTACTCACAGTGAGATGCTCGAGTCTCAGACATCTCAAATGGCTACTTCCTGTCAAACCTCTGAAGTCCTTCTAGGCCAAACCGAAACTAACCCCAAAGACCATATAAGTGCTATTACTTTTAGGGATGGTAAACAATTAGAGGACCCCGTTGTGAAAGTTATGAACAATGAAGGAGAGATAGGGAGTGATGAGCCTCAAAGTGAGAAAGCCATAGGAGAGAATGACAAGCCATTTGTTTCACCATCTCATGAGCCTGAAATTCCATCAACACAAGGTCTTGTTAAATCCAAGTTAGATGACCAGTTTAGGAATTCTATTGAAATACTTCCAAACAAATTGCCACCTAAACTTAAGAATCTAGAAAGTTTTTCCATACCTTGTGTCATAGGATCTAAAACCTTTGAGGAAGCCATGTGTGATTTGGTTGAGAATGTCAGTTTGATGCCGTTGTCCCTTTCTGAAAGATTGGGTATAGGATAGATAAACCACTTTCTAACCGTCAAGCTAATGACTTTAAACGAGCGCTTCGTGGGAGCCAACCCACGCATTTAATTGCTTTTGTTTTGTTTTGTTTGTTTTTCTTTGTTTTAAGTTGTTTTGCAGGTAATTGTCCAAGTACGATTCAAGAAAATGAAAATTTTTGAAGCCCCCTAGACCAGAAAGGTGGCACGGCCCGTGCTAAGGTTGGCACGGCCGTGCCAGATGTTTAACACACAAAAGAGGCCAAGTTCCAGAATGTTGGCACGACCCGTGACAAGGTTGGCACGGCCGTGCCCGATCTCTAGTGGCCTATAACCCAATTTTTTCTCTTCTTCTTCATTCATTATCACACACAAACCTCTTTCTACCTTCAAACTTCTCTCTAAAACCTCCATAACCATCAAACCTCAAACCTTCATATCTCCATCAAGACTCCACCAAATCAATCTAATTCTTCCACAAATCAATCCCAAACCTCATTCAAAACACAAACCACCATTCAAGAATAACTTTCATCCGCCCAAACCCATAATTCACCAAAACCCTATTCTCATTACACCAACCCCAAACCAACCCTTTTCACCAAAAATCTTCCAAACCCTAACCTTCAACCAAACCTCACAAAAGTCAACCTAAGGTCTAATGGCTTCAAGAAGTAGTGCAAAAGTACAAGCAAGCTCTTCCGGAGGACCTCCCTCAAAGAGGCAAGCACAAGAAAAGAATCATGGAATCAAATTCAAAGACATCAAGCAAAGGGATAGGTACTTGAGGAGGAAAATCTGGATGAGGGAGAAGGTGCTCACAAGACCATGATGAAGGAGAAGGTGCTAACTTGCACCATGAGAAAGAGCACCATGACCATGAGAAGGTGCTAACTTGCACCGTGAGAAAGAGCACCAAGGTCCTCTTTATGGACCTCAATGATAAATTGTGAGCTTTCCTCTTCCTCTCTTCCTTTATCTCTACTCTTTCTTCTACTCCTTCTTCTACTTCTTCTCCTTCTCTTTTCTTTTAATTCTCTTTTCTTTTGAATCATTGAGGACAATGCTTCTCCTAAGTGTGTGGGGGAGCCTAATAAAGTGTCAAGAGTCGTAGTGTTCCAAACTCCCTTAAACTTTATTCCTTTGCTTTGTTTTTATAGCGAAAGGCATGATTAGTAGCTTGTTTTTAATGAAAAATATGGCATAAATTTTTTGTTTTGTCTCTTCTTTGAAGGTTGTTTCTTGTACATGAAAGTAATTTCTTGTGTTTTTAGTGTTCTTGCTATGCCCACATCTTGTTTTGTTGTGAAAATTCTCCATTGAGAAAAGCACCCGGTTGCAATCTTTGAGTAAATGTATGAGTAGGTATTTTAAGGAGCATGTTCTATCTTTAGTGTTAACTTAGACCCTTAAAAGTCTTTAGAGTAAAAGTAGTATAAGTTTGTGTGGGAAATTAATCAATTGTGCTTCATTGTTATATTCTCTTAAAATTGTAAATGTAAAATGGGGCGGGAGAATGGCACCAACATGTGGGGGAAAGGACAATCCCTAACTTCCTAATTGTGGTGGTGACTCCCTAATTTGAACTTAAAGTAAAATAAATTCATCAATGCTAGGGGGAAAGGACAATTACATCCAAAAAGACTTCCTATGCGGAGATGAAATAAAATTTTGCAGCACTACTTAGGGTGATTTTGAATCTAGGGGGAAAGGACAATTACATCCAAAAATACTTCCTATGAGGATAGATAGGCCCTAAGCATCTGCAACCCCTTGTGCTTAATTGTTAATTTAATTCTAACTTAAATTCCCATCACTCTTATATGAAATGAAGAAAGACTTTTCTCGGTTACTTTAGCATTAAGGATAGAACATGTTCTTCATAATATCTGTCTTATACATGAGCAAGAAAAAGGTTGGACTGCACACACACACTCACTTGAGACTTGATGTTGGGTTGAATAGGTTCACGAGGAATGTTTGAAATTGTGATTAGTGTACTTGAGACAAAACCTTTCTTTTGAGACATGTGTTCTTAATAGTATTGGCATGATTAATCTTTTGTTGTTGCTAATGTCTATTGCCTTTTGCTTGAGGACAAGCAAATATTCAAGTGTGGGGGAGTTTGATGAGTCATAAATTAGTCTATTTTAATGCATTGTTTAGTTTAGTTTTATTAAGATTTGATTTTATTTTATTGCATATTTATTTCCTTTTTGAATATTTTACTTTAAATTGCTTTTTATTTTATTTTAGGAAAGAATATATGGTGGAAGGTGTCTTGGAGCAAAAGAAAGAGGACTGGAGCAAATACAGTGCGAAAATACGAAGATACGAGACAAAAATATGTCTCTACCAAGTCAGAAGCTTGGCACGGCCCGTGCCAACATGTGGCACGGTCGTGCCACCCTCCAGGATGCTCTTTTGCTGCTTTTCTTCAAGCCCAAGTTACCCTGTTTCAGCTTTACTGATTTGCCCTTATAGTTGCTTAGATTTTAAGTCAATTGTAAAGCTATAAATAGAGTAGCATTCCATCATAAACATTCACCTCTTCTTAGAATATTTTAGTGAATTATTTCAATAAAGTTCTTTTATTTCTTTCTCGCAATTTATTTTATTGTTTTCTATCTTCTTCCCCCATGTCTACGATGAACGTTAGTGAGTAGACTTCTCTTGTCTTGGGATTGTTGGATAAGTCTAATGACATAATCCTAATCGAACCAAGCTTTAACCCTAATTTCATGTAGCCGTAATTTCTAATTTAGATTCACCGTTTTAACATGGATTAACCATTATCAAACTGTAGAAGCGAAAGTGGAGGGTTTGATAATTGTTAATCCATCATCCCAAATATCAATTCATAAAGCGAAAGCGGAGCTTTGATATTGGAACAAGTGAATCTAGACAATAATTGCAAAGGCATCGAAATAGTCTTTGCAATTATTGAGACATGTGTAGTTTCAATCCTTATAAGCTTCTTCTAGTAATCAAGTCAGCGAAATAGGCTTGGTTACTAGGGGTAAACTCTCACTGGACTTTTACCGGAAAGGTGAGGGGCTAAAGGGAAACCAGTCTTTAGAAATGAAGGTGTAAAACATGAGACTAGAAGTTAAGGTTTTGGCTAGTGAAGGATTTGTCATTAGGATGAACCAATAATCCCAAGGCACTTTTACTTTATTATTGTTATTTTCTTATAATTAAAAATCCAAACTTTATTCTCAAAACCTTCATCTAATCGTTATCTAAAGTTAATTGAATTCATAACTCCCTGTCGGAACGATACTCTCTTTTACTACTATTACTTCGATAGACCGTGCACTTGCAGTTTGGTTCTATCACTCTGTCAGGTGCATATAAAATCCAGGTAAGGAACCAATTGAAAACTAGGTTGTGGTGTGGTCTGGTTAGTAAATTTGGGTTGGTTAACCACATTTTTTGCAAACTCTTTGTAATTCTATTGTAATTTTTTGTTACAGGAAGAACGTATCACTAGGCACCCTTACACTCCAGACTTGTTGCCTCCACACCTGCATGATCAGATCCCGTACTGTACTCTCGTCTCTCCATTGTTTTGCTACAATTACGTGGAACATCATCTTCCGCATCATGTAGCAAGACAATTTCAGGTGCTTAATGGGATTGATTTTACCAGTGTCAGATATAATCTGACCACGATTAGATTCAAGGTAAATGCAGGCAGGTTTAAGATTAATTTCGAGGAACATTATAACAAGGAGATAGAAGAATGGGAGGCTCGCCGTTTAGCCCAAAGCTATCGGCCTTATGAAGCATCTCCCCATTTGGAGGAGTCGGAGAGCTATCGGCCTGCTGAAGCATCTCCCCGTTTGGAGGAGTTGGAGATTCAAAAATATGTGGCCTCTCCCCATTCCGAGGTACGAGAACACCAAGTTTTAACTAACCCCATTGTTTGTAATTTTTTTTTCTTCTGACGAACCGTGCGGTTTGATAGTGTGTTGTTTTTTGTTCTCTTTTTGTGACGAACCGTGCGGTTTAATATTTTTCGGACAAGAAATCAATTTGTATCAAGTTTTATCTTTGTAATAAGTTTGATATATAAGATCTTTGTATTATTCAAATGGAAGTTTTTAGCTAGAATTTCGAAGGTGTTTGAAAACGAGTATCCCGTACACCAATTAGTTCTGTGTAAATAGCATCAACAACCTAAGTGCATGTTTGGTTTGGCGTTTCCAACCCATAGACTCATGTTTACCAACCCTCACTATGATTTTGACATTTTGCATTATGTTTGGTTTTCTTTCTTAAAAGCAATTCTGGCCATTAAATGTGATTCTAGCTCAAGCTGGAATTTACATTAATGTCCTTATATAACATCCTTAAATTGCAGAATCATTTTGCTGTCTAATTATTGTAATTGGAAAATATTATATTCCTGTTCAATGTTTACATATTCCAACATTCTTTTTAAAAATATTCCAAACTTTTTTAATTGCGTGAAAAAAATCTTTTATATTCCAAATTTTTTTAGTGGAAAATATTATATTCCAGTGCACCGTGAAAGTTATATTGCCCCATAAATTATACTTATTTTTTATTTATGTATTAGAATTTTATGTGCTAATTTAGTGTTATTATCCCAATCTTTTATGTTACATTTTTTACTTCTTTAACACCAGTAGATGTTACCTTTAAATTGGGATAATTTTTATGTTACATCTTTTACTTCTTCTGCTTTTCAGGTGGCACGGGATGCCTCCCACATCCAGACGCTTTCAGAGTCTACGGCTGATCAGGTGCACAGTTCTGATGAAGCAATTGACAAGTTTACTTATCTGGAGGGGGACCTTAATGTTGTTACCATTAGGAAGAGAGATATTGAACTTCTAGAGCCAGAGAGATCCGTCAATGACAATATCATTGACTTTTATATCAAGTAAGTATGATTGAAGAAATTGTAACTTTCCATAGATTCCATTGATAAAACAGTGTTTAGTGTTTACCCTCATTTTGTCTCTCATTCATGCATACACGAGATCTTTATTATCCAATCACTTGTACTCTTCTCCATCCTTTAGCTTGAAAGTTGTTAATTTAGTTATTCTTGATAGTTGTTTTACCATTTTCTTTTCAAATGGAATATGGTGTATTTGTAGGTATTTGAAAAATAATCTCTCTACCGATGAACAGAAGAGGTTTCATTTTTTCAATTCCTTCTTCTTTCGAAAGCTAGTTAACGGAGATCCATCATGTGCTTTTGATAGAGAAGAAGCTTTTCAACGTGTACAAAATTGGACTAAGGATGACATTTTTAAAAAGGATTACATCTTGATTCCCGTAAACTACAGGTAAGAGCCTAAAACAATATTTTGATAGCAAATGTGGTTTCTGCAGCAACTTAAGAATAATTATTGATGTATCTTGATGGCAGTGAACACTGGAGTTTGATTGTCATTTGTCATCCTGGGGAGGTGTCATGCTTAGGAGGCAAGATATCTTTCTTTTAAGTTGTTACTTTATGGTTTATTTGGGCAGTCTTCATTTTATTTGATTGTCTTGTAGGTGAAGAAATTAACAATGAATTTCCAAAAGTACCTTGCATCTTGCACATGAACTCCATGAAAGGAACTCTAACCCAAAACAAATTCCACCAATCAAAAACAACTTTCATCCATCCAAACCAAAAATCCACCAAATTCGTATACCTTATAACTCTAACCCAAAAACCAAAATTTCTTCACCAATCTTCATCATTAAACTCAAAAACCTTACTTAACCCACAACCCTATCACTAAACCAACCTTTCCGACACAAAACCTTACCGAAACCTAACCTTCCCCACAAACCCAAACCAAGTCAACAAAGGTCAATGGCACCCAAGAGGAAAGGAAAGGAAGTTGCTACCTCCGATGATGGCGCAAGTAGAAAGAAAGCAACACCAAGGAACCACAACATCGAATTCAACACTCCGGAACAACGGAGTAAGTATAAATCTCTTCTCTCTAAACATTTACACCCTTGTAGGTACCCTGATTCTCATACTATGAATGTATTAGGGATTAGAGATAATGTGGTTAGGTTGCTGAACAAATTAGGATGGGTTGAGATGCTAAGGTCTATGAGGGGTTTGAAAACTTCACTTATGAATTCTTAATCTCTATTGCCTTCAAAAAGGATAGGTTGAATTTTGATAACCCCGATCATAGAGTCTCCTTCCTGATTATGAACATTGATTATGAGATGTCTCTTGAAAACTTTTGCTTAGAGATGGGCTTCGGAAATGCGGGGTTCATCCATGACTTTTGGAATCATGATCTAAAGCCGAAAGACTACAACCCTGCTGCCTTTTGGGAACGTATCACAGGTTTAGAACAATACAACTCTCGTTCTAATAAGGCTAGTAACATTCACAACCCTGTGCTTAGGTACCTTCAAAGGGTTATGGCTTGCACCATTTGGGGTAGGAAAGAGGTAGGAACGACTGGGACGGATGAACTCTTCATGTTGTGGGCTATGCTTAGTGACCACCTGTGAATACCAGTTATTACTTGCTTGATTATCTTGCTTCTGTAGGTGTGAAGTCTGACGGTAAGAGTGAGATAGTAGTAGGTGGCATAATCACTTTCATTGCTAGGAAGTTTGGAGTGGGTGAGGATCAAGAGATAAACCAAATTGAGGGCAACAATAAGCTTAACATAGACACCCTCGTTCCCATGAACTTTTTTAAGCCTCATCCGCCTGACAACATGACTTATGAGCTTAAGCTCAATGTGCATTTATTGTTTATCCTTCCTAACCCATCTCGGACTGACATCAAGGTGAAAGAAAATTTGTTGTATGTTGGTGATGACCCACAGGTACAAGAAGAGCACAATGATGTTGAGGAGGAAGGTGCACACCTGCAAGATGATGTGGAGCACCATGAACATGAAGTCGGTGGGCACTATAATGAAGACAATGACCGGTGGGCATGGATGCAAACCGAGGTTCAAAGAATAAGCACCGAGCAACAAAGACAAGGTGTAGAAATCTCCGGGCTAAGAAATGATGTCCAAAGGGGAAATCGGGTAGCCGAAGAAAACAACCATATGCTACAGATGATGATGCAACACCTTCACCTCCAAGGTCCACCTTATGGACCTCAATAAAATTGTGAGCTTTCCTCTTCCTTTCACTTCTCTTCCTTCTTCTTTTTTTCTCATCTCTCTTCTTTTCTTTTTTGAATCATTGAGGACAATGCTTCTCTCAAGTGTGGGGGGAAGCCAATAAAGTGTCTTGTCTTATTTTAATTTAGTGTTGTAGTGTTTCCAAACTCCCTTGAACTTTAATTCTTTTGTTATGTTTTGTTGCGAAAGGCATGGAAAGAGGCTTGTTTTTATTAAAAATTATGACATAATTTTTTTTTTGTCTCTTCCAAAATGGTTGTTTCATGTGCATGAAAGTGATTTCTTGTGTTTTAAGTGTTCTTGCTATACCCACATCTTGTTTTATTGTGAAAAATCTCCAATGAGAAAAGCACAAAGTTGCAGACTTTGAGCAAGTGTATGAGTAGGTATTTTAAGGAGCATGTTCTATCTCTAATGGTAAATTGAACCCTTAAAAGTCTTCAGAGTGAAAGTAGTATAAGTTTGTATGGGGAGAAAAGACTTGAAAAATAAAGAAAGTGACCAAGTGCCCAAAACTGGTTGGTCACAAAGACATTAAAATGATCAAAATGCCTAAAAACAGGTTGATTATCAAGAGGGTCGGAAGCAAATATACTTATAAGGGGGCATCACTGAATCTGGGAGAAAAAGGATAGGCCCCACTGACTTCCCACGTGAAGGTTGTGTTTCTCTGACAATAAAAAAAAAGTTTCTGTAATTCCTTCTTAAAATGTCAAAATGATCCAATGATCATATAATTCACATCTCTCTTATATGAAATGAAGAAAGGACTTTTCTCGATTAGTTTAATGTTAAGGATAGAACCTATTTCCTCATAATATCTGTCTTATACAGGAGCAAGAAAAAGGTTGGACTATACACACACACTCACTTGAGATTTGTTGTTGGGTTGAATAGGTTCACAAGGAATACTTGAAGTTGTGATTAGTGTACACTTTAAATGAAGCTTTAGAGGAGACATAAGTTTTTAATTATATTGTCATATGTTAATCTTATTTTTGCTGCTATGTTTATGCCTTTTGCTTGAGGACAAGCAAAGATTCAAGTGTGGGGGAGTTTGATGAGTCAATAATTAGTGCTTTTAATATAATATTTAAGTCCGTTTTATTTATATTTGATTCCGTTTTATTTAATATTATTTCCTTTTTAGAACTATTTTACTTCAATTGCAAGTTATTTAATTTCAGGAACAAATAATTCAAAGATTGAGTCTTCGAGCAAAAGAAAAAGGATTTGGAGCTGATTCGGGCTGAAAATACGAATATTGAAGACAAAAATTTGATTTCCCCAAGTCAGAAGCTTGGCACGGCCCGTGCCACCAGCCACACGGCCGTGCCAGCCCCCAGGATCTTCTTTTGCTGCTTCTGCTTCAAGGACAAGCTACCTATTAGTTTATTTCTGACTTAAAAGCCCATGGTTTCTTGTGGAACATTCTAGTGATGTATTTCTTAAGGCTTAAGTCATTGTAAACTATAAATAGAGTAGCTAGCTATCATAACAATTCATCTTTTGTTCTTGGAATTCAATAGTAACAATTGTCTTCTTTTAATAAAAGTTTTTCTTTTTATTTTATGTTCTTTTCCTTCTTCTCTTCTATGTCTATGATGAACATGAGTGAGTAGTGTAACACCCAGATTTTTAATATTATTTTATTAATAAATTTATTAGATAATGTTAGTATTATTAGTAATAGTAGTAGTGTTGATTGTTTGATATTAATATTTTTTTATTATTTTTATTTGAATTAAATCCGTTTTAACATGTTTGGGTGAGGCTGTTTAGTTAATTGGGATAGAGACATTGGATTACTAAGGGTAGCATATATAAACTAGAGCTTTAATTAGTGGTAGTAGTTTAATTTAAAAAAAAGAGTGAGAGAAAATAATATTTAGAAAGAAAATAGAGTTTTTTAGAGAGAATAAGAAATTAGAGTGCGGACGGGGGATTAGTAAAATTGGGTAGAAAAGAGGTGTAGTTAATGAGATGAGTAGTGCTTTAATGAGTTAACTAGAGGGTAGTGTGAATAGCAAGACGGTGTAATTATAGAAATAATAGTAACAAATTCGAGAGGTGCAGATAATAATTTGAAAGGATTAGTAACAAACTTAGAGGACATATAGTAATTTAAAAAGATTGGTAACAAACTCAATTAGAGTTTATAAATAGATAAGAGAATTAGAGAAGAAGAGTTACCGAGGAAGAGAGAAACAAAGCGGCAAAAGAGATAAGAGGCAAAGAGGAACAGCGAGAAGAACCTAGAGAGAGATTTCACCTTAGGAATTCATCACTTTTGCAAACTAGAGGTAAGGGGGAGTTTCTATTCACCGTAAGGGTTGTATGATCATATAGATAGTGAAGGGTTTGTTTTTTTTCTTCCTTGTTCTCATATCTTTTATTGAATTCATGTTAAATTGTGCTCTAATTTATTGTTGTGATTTTGGGTATGTTTTTATTTCTGAATCCATGAAGTTGATGTGCTAATTTGTGGTTCAATTACGGTTATGTTGTGTTTTGAGTTTTATATTTTATGAGTGCCCATTCTTTTTACTTTATGATGTTATTCTGCAAAAATTTCAATTTAATCACTTGTTTCTTTTTAATGTCAATTGGATTGTTGCTGTGCACATATCCTATATATGCCGAATCACTGCTTTCTTTTTAATTTTCAATTGGATTGTCGCTGAGCACATATCCTACATGTTGAATCACTTGTTTCTTTTTAATTTCAATTGGATTGTAGCTGTACACATGTCCTATATGCTCCTGTTCAAATTATCTTCTATGAATTTTAGCAAGAAAATATATTGCTTTTCCAAAAAAATCGTATTGTATCAAATGCCCGAAATGCTATACTTATGGGCATCAAAATTAATTTGAATCGATGAACTCAATAGCTACACGTGATTGTAGACTTTGAAATCTAATTTGAATTTGATTCACCAATTTTCTACATACATGGACTAATAGTTAGTTTATATACTCACATGCTAAGGAATGACCAATTGACTTGACTTTTCTATTATGAATTATCTTTTATTTGTAGTTGAATTTTTTTTTTAATAATAATAAAAGAGTTTATTATTATTTGTTATTAATGATTATGATATATGGTTATGACCTTATAATTTGGTGTTTGTTTTATTTTATTTAAATACGACATGTGTGTCGTGACATTTATTTTATTTAAGAGTTAAATAATGTAATTGATGAATTATTTGATTAAGTGTAATTTGTGAACTATTTTGATGATGTGAAATTGATGTGTGAATTAACTATGTGTAATTGAAGTGCTATTTGAAGATGTGTGATTTAAAGATGTGTTATATAAAGAGGTGTTTTATAAAGATGTGCTATTTGAATATGTGTGATTTAAAGATGTGTTATATAAAGATGTGTTATTTGAAGATGTGTGATTTAAAGATGTGTTATATAAAGATGTGTTATCTATAAATGTGTAATTGTCGAGTCGTATATAAATGTGCATTGTTGAGTCATTACTTGGTGTTCATGCATTCATGGTCAGTCCGATTTAAAGATGTGATTTAAAGATGGTGGATAAATCAGTAACATAACTCTGATATCCAAAACCGGTACCACATGCATATAGAGTCGAGTTAGGGACATTGCATTCATGGTCAAGTATATTTGAAGATGTGGTGAATTTGATTATATATTTAAAGAAGTGTAATTTGTGAATTATTTGATGAAGTGTCATTTGACGATGTGTAATTGATTTGATATTTGAAGATGTGGAATTAATAGATGTGTTATTTGAAAAAGTGTAACTATTTTAAGATGTGATATTTAATGATGTGCTTATATATGATTATGTGTGAATGATTTGTATTTTGCTAAGTGGTTACTTGATATTCTTAAATGTTCTCGATGCTTATATGTTATTATAAGATGTTGGTTGATGCCTATTTGATTTTTATGAAATGAAACTTTATATTTAAATATGAATATTGTCTTACTATGATGCATACATGTCTAAATGTAATTGTTGTGTTCTTTTATCTGGATCTATACATGTGATTATGCATCTCTTGTGTTGGATATATTCTCACCCTCTAGTGGCGGGTTGGGCGTCTGCACCCTTGTGGTGTAGATTTGCAGGAAGAAGATCTTAGTAGCAGTGAGTCTCGAAGGATGGCGTTGAGGCCTTCTCATTTTTGTCTATCGCTTTTTGGGAGTTTTATTGAGTCGAAGCTCTGATCAGTAACACTAGGGACCGGGGATTCTTTTGAATTTAGTTTTGGTGTTGAAATTGTGACACGACATGTACTTTAAAGTTCTTGAAAACTATTCCATTGCTAAGTTTTTAATTTGAATTTTTTTAGAAGATGTGTGACACCCTTGTGCGTTTCTTTATTTTAAATACGTTTTTATTATAAAAATAAAATGTGGGAATTAGGGTGTTACAAGTAGACTCTTCTTGTCTTGGGATTGTTGGGTAAGTCTAAATGACATAACCCTAATCAAACCAAGCCTTGAACCCTAATTTTATATAAATTTACTTTCTAATCTAATTTCACCATTGTTATAATGAATTAACAAATATCAAACTCATAAAGTGACAGCGGAGGATTAGTATTTGTTAATTCATGATCACAAATATTAAGCGATGGATCGAAAGATGAAGTTTTAATATTGGAACAAGTGAAATTAGACAAGGATTGCGAAACATGATAATAGTCTAGCAAACCTTGAGACAAATAAAGTTTTGTTCTTCAAGGATTCCAATAGCAATCAACCATGAGAATATGCTTGGTTGCTAGAGGAAAACACTCACTGAGATCGAAAGGAGATGTGATAGGCTTAAGAGAAACTTGTCTTTAGAAAGTGAATCCAATATAAAATTCTGGTTTAGGGTTTGTTTGTGAAGGACTTGTTATTTAGATGAACCAATAATCCCAAGGCGCTTTTTATTATTGTTATTTTTAATCTCTAAAAATCCAAACTTTACAACTGAACTTTTCTCTAATCACCCATAAAGGTTAATTGAATAGAACAACTCCCTGTCAGAACGATACTCTCTTTTTACTATTTCGATATACCGTGCACTTGCGGATTTATCTCATCATAGGCCACCAAAACAACCTTTTCAAATCCTGATATATCTTTGTCGCACTTGGATGAATACTCAGACTACTCCTGTGACCTTCTTCCAAAATCCGCTTTTTAAGCTCAAGCACATCTGGTACACAAACTCGCACTACTAGAAAAAGCTGAAATACCGACGGAATTTAGAGACGGAATTAGATTTGTCTCTACCAGAGACGGAATTGGAGACGGAAAAAAGCATTAGGAGACGAAAATTATAATTTATTTATTTGTTACGGTTTTAGACACGGAAATTTCCGTCTCAAAAATATTCCGTCTTTAAATCCGTCTCTAAATAACTAGTTTTATAATTGGTGATATAAAAGGACATTTAGAGACGGAATTTAGAGACAGTTTTTTCCGTATCTAATGTATTCCGTCTCTAAATGGTCAATTATTTATTTAAATAGTCAAACTTTTAGCAGAGACGGAAATTGTCCGTCTCTGAATATTGCCGTCTCTGAATTCCGTCTCTAACGAATTTTTCATTTTTGAAACCAAAATATTTCATTACCCGCCCACTTTTTTTAAGGACCGCCCAGCTCCTTTTGTGTGTTTTTTTATTTAATAATATAATATAATATAATAATAATAATAATAATATAATAATAATAAGAAGAATAAGGATAACAAAGATTATCTCTTGCCTTCCTTAAAAAAAAAAGATTATCTCTTCCCTTCCCACTTCACACTTTCCCTTCCCAATCATGGCATACCACGTGACACACTACAAAAAAAACAAACTTTTTAACTTAAAAATATCATTAGTCCCTGCACTTTCAACATTTTTTAATATTAGTCCCTGCACTTTGGTATTGGTCCCTGATTTATTTTTTTAAAAAAAAACATTCAATAAAATTATTATGTTTTATTATTGTTTTGTTCATTATTTTTATTGAGAATAATCATAAAAAAAATGAAGTTTTATCGCTACTACTTTTTATATAATAAATAAACTTTTGTTAGAGTAAAATGTGTAGTAATTCCAATGTAGATCATTCTAATGATTTATTTTTATATCAAAAATGATCAAGTTTTATTGCTGGCTAACTAAAAAAAATAAAAAATCAGGGACCAATACCAAAATGCAGAGACTAATATAAAAAAAAGTTGAAAGTGCAGGGAGTAATGATAATTTTAAGTTAAAAAGTTGAATTTTTTGTCTTTTAGTGTGCCACGTGGCGTGCCATGATTGGTCCACATGGCACACCGCTAGTTTTGGTTTTTTTTTTGACAGATACTTAACAGAAGGACTTATGCAAAAAATTTTATAAAGTGCAGGGACCAATGCCAAACAAAAAAAAAGTGCAGGGACCAAAATCAAAATTGAGTAAAAGTGCTGGGACTAAACACACCTTTAAACCTAGTATATTTAAGAAAAAATTATTTAATTTTTTTTTTTGAGGAACACAATATTTAGTTAGAAAGACAAAAAAGACAACAACCATTTTTTGGTAAATAAAGGAAAAATGAAAAAAGAAATTTTTTTTTGACTAAAATTGACCGTGAATACATCTTTTCATTTCCCTCTTCTCATTTTCATTTTCCCACTCACTCCATTTTCCCACATTAAGCTTCTTCACCTAACCCATTCAGTCACCATCCACCTTATCTTTGCTAACCCCTCTCTCTCTCTCTCTCTCTCTCTTTCTCTCTCTCAGAATTCTTTCAAAGATATCGCAAACCCCTCTCTCGAAAACCCCTCTCTCGAATCGCTAATATTTTAGCTCATAAATCCCTCTCATAGTTTAACAGCTCACAAATTGAGGATTTTCTCACTTGGAAGTTAGGGTTTTGTCCAGGCTTCTTCAAAAATTGTCGCTTGGAAGTGATAACTGGGGTAAATTTCTTCTCTGAATTTTAACTTTTGTTGTTGTTTCACCTTTGAATGATCTTCATTAGTTTCATATACAATTTTTTAGGAATTCCCTTTTTGATTCTTGTTTTTGGGTATTCTCTCAGATCTGTTTCTTAATGCGTATACAAAGTGGACCTGAAGTAGCATAGTTAACAGAATTTTCCAGATTTAAAGCAGTTTAAATAATAAGAATAAACCAGATTTAAATGTAGTTTTGACCGCATGAAATCCCAATCTGTAATGATGTATGGATTTCCCTTTCAATTACGATTTTAACAAAAAGAAAATATTTAAAATGCTTCTGGAAAATTATGACACGTGCTTACTTTGTGGATGTATTTTATTATGCTTGGTGGTTTCACCATCTTGGGACCAAATTAGACAAGTTTATTCATACTGATTGAATGCTTTTGAAAGTTGTATCATACCTAATAAGATTAAAATATAGCAAGTGTCAATAGTATAATCTTGCAAGTTGCAGACAGAGTTGTCTATAGTTATTTAATCGAGCTTTTCTTGGATTTAAAAAATAATTGCTTATTTAGTTGAAATTGGATGTGCCTTGACCTCATCTGCTATGTCATTTTCAACTTTGGTTCCATGATTCATGGCACTTTTATAATGTAGTAGTACTGTATTGTATGTATTCTGTATTGTTGATACAACCTATGCCAAGGACACATCATAATTTCATGAAATTTCAATTGTGTTTTTATAAGCAACAAAGTAATAAATATTCTTGGTATAAAGATTTTAAAGATTTTCAGCAAAGTCTCATTGGTGAACTAATGAAGTATAATCCGTATTGAATGTGCACAATATAGATGAATTGACTATATGATCCAATTCAAATATTGATTAAGAAAAAATAGTGCTGAACAGTAATGAAGTATAATCCGTATTTTATGTGTTTTATGTAATCAGATAGATCTCTCTTAACTATTCCAGCAATTTTTTATTTTATTTTCAATTGTGTCATTTTCTCAAATTATGTCAACGTGTTTTCTCAAATTATTATCGGTGTCAACGTGTTAGTGTTGTATCGTGTCGGTGCTTTACAGGGTAATGGTGTTATGGGACGAAGGCTTCTCCATGTTTCATGTGTATTGTGTCATTTTAGCTTCTTAGATACTCTCATTTGTCTTTATCTGTATATGATGTAACCACGTTGACTTTTTGTGAAGGACTTGAAGCGATGACACCACCATATGAGGAGAATCGGCTCAAAAGAGTTGCAGAGAATCATAGAGTGATAAAGGCTCTCAGTCTGCATCGTCTCTCTCAGGATCTTCACGAATCCACTTCTCCAAAATCAAAACCTTCATTGGTCAGTGATAATCTCTCACACAAACTCTATATTTTTCTAAAATTGAGTTTCAATTTGAGTGCTGGGCATATACTCTACTAGGACTAATCAACTCAAATTTCTATGTGTTGTTTATAGATGTCAGGTACAAGCAGAGGCAGGGGAAGAGGTTAAGGTATTTTTTTGATATATGTTGTTTAAAATTTCCTATCATGTAGAATAGGAAATATACTAACAAATGTAGTTACATAAATAGGTTTAAACAATTGTTTCTTTGCCAATGAATATTGTGAAATTATGATATCTTATAGTTGGAGTCATGCATTTTTGTGTTAGTACTTAGTATAATAATATGATAGTACATTGTTCAAAAAAAATCTGATAGTATTTGATTTATATGTGCAACATGATCCTATTGGAATTGCTGCTCTTTTAACCTATTTGATTTATATGATGTGAAATATGAAGCTTCATTGTTGCTTAGGTTGAAAGTTGATTTACCTTTTCAAATACATAGCTTCATGACATTTTTTTGTTTGTAGGCTAAATTCAAGTGGCTTGCAAATGATGAAGCTAACATTAAAAAGAGCTTTAATAGTAGGGGGTCTTTGGCATTAAAAAATGCCCTTTTCAAGGTGCGTAGTGGTCATGATAAAGGTGAATGGATTGGTGACAACTTGAAACAGTTGGAGGTTAAATGGGAAGAAGAGAAATGGCAAAAAAATTCTATGACTAATAAACAAAATAGGCAGTCTAAAGTTGGACACAATGTGCACAGTGGAGGATCCATATCTGCTAGAGTGCTTAGAAAAAGAATGGTTAGTGATTCTTTAGTTTGGTTACCTTTAATATTTTGATATTATGTGGTGATGTTTTGTTTTTATGACTGTACTTTGTCCCTTCTCCTAACTTGATGGGTATCAAAATATTATTGACATTCTTGAGAGTTAGAGTTAAATGTAGTAATATTTTAAACATTGTTTTAGCACTAAACAGGGAGAATATTGAGGCAAATATATTATAAAAAAAATACATTTTAGAGACGGAATTTCAATTCGTCTCTGTTGAGACGGAATATTAATTAATAGAGACGGAAATTTTAACCTTTGTGACAAAATTTTAGAGACGGTTTTTTTATATTGGAGACGGTATTTTCCGTCTCTGCAGAGACGGAATTTGCTTAACTTTCAGAAAAGTGTGGGTGACGGATTCTATTTGTTAGAGACGGATTTATTCCGTCTCTGATCAGACACGGAAAATGAAAATCCGTCTCTACAGTGTTTAGAGACGACGAAAACAACGACAGACCTTGTTCCGTCTCTGATTCCGTCTCTAACACGTATAGAGACAGATTTTTTCCATTTTAGAGACGAATTTTGCCCGTCTCTATTCCCAATTTTTTTAGTAGTGTCGGTCACGAAACATCAAGACACCATTCTCATCCAATCTAAAGTCCACACCCTTACCCTGATTAACCAACACCACTCGATCCACAATTTCTAAATCTTCCTTCGGACCATTCTTAATCTCCTCCAAAATATTACTCGTCAGTTTCAACATTCCCAACTTCACACCGTACGATGTCAACTCACTAACCAAACTTAAATCCCGAAACTATTCAATCAACTCCAACTCATTAACCGTCAAAGCAGACATATGCAAAGTCTTCATACTCAAAGCATCTGCCACTACATTCGCCTTTCCAGGATGATAACTTAACTGAAAATCGTAGTCCTTAAGGAATTCCAACCACCTTCTCTGCCTCATATTCAACTTTTTCTGATCGAACAAGTACTTCAAACTCTTGTGGTCGTTGAACACTTCAAACTTAGAACCATGCAAATAATGCCTCCAAATCTTTAACACAAACACAATTGCTGCTAATTCCAACTCATGAGTCGGATAATTCTTCTCATGCACTTTCAGCTGCCTCGACGCATAAGCCACAACCTGACGATTATGCATCAACACCCCACCAAGACTCATCTTAGACGCATCACAATACACAACAAATGATTCCTTCAGATTCGGTAAAATCAACATTGGCACTGAAGTTAACCTCTTCTTCAACTCTTGGAAACTCTTCTCACACCTCGAATCCTAAACATACGATTGTCCTTTCCGAGTCAACTACAACAATGCCAACACCAACTTAGAGAATCCTTCAATAAACCTCTGATAGTAACCTACCAACCCAAGAAAAATTTTGATCTTAAAAACAGACTTCGAAGACTCCCACTACAACACTGCATCAACCTTCGACGGATCCACCGATATACAACCCTTCGAAATCATATGACCAAGAAAACTTGCTTCTCGCAGCCAAAACTCACACTTGGGCAACTTAGCAAACAACTTCTTCTCCTTCAAGACACGCAACACGACCCTCAGATGCTCAGCATGCTCTTCCACCGACTTCGAATACACCACGATATCGTCTATAAACACCACCACAAAATGGTCCAAAAAAGGATGGAATATGTAACAACCTACTTCTAATAAGCGGTAAAACACGCGAATATACAAATATATTCTAGAAATAGATGCTACGTCATCAAAACAAAAGCAACATTCATGTATAAATTGTCAAGTTTCATAAACATAGCAGCGGAACATATATAAACCATATGAGTAACATCTCCACATCAATGACAATAAATACATCTCTCAGATACAAACAATGTCTCAACTCCAACAACATAATCAAAATAAGATCCAACATGCGAGTACTACCCTAGATCAGAGCCCTAATCTAGACACCAGCATATAAAAAGGAGGAACTCCGCTCCTCGGCAACATCAAGCACACAATCTAAGCACCCTGCACTCCATCTACCCGTTCATACGGAAAGGTAGGTGGTAAACCACTGAGGGTTAGCATTACATCATCATAATCCATATAAGATTTAACAAGAATATTGGAAATGAAGATATATTCAAGAACGAAGGACAACAAATCATACATGTGTTCACAAGTATTCACAACACTCATATCATTCAATATCATCATTCCAAGTTCGTATCAACAAGTGTATCATACACGTATCACATATACATAACCATCCCTCCTAGAACATTAGCATCACATGATTATTATCCCCCATCACTTACATTTCAAGCTATCACATTATTAACATGGCATAGCAAGTATATCCAATCTCTAAACAAATCATCGACATGAGTTCATCAATTATCAATCAATGAAGGATTACTCACCTTATTCTTCACCTAGCATACTTAACTCAACAAGTATTGTTCATCATTTCAAAGTTATAAGCAAACAATCATCATTGTCAAAGAAATCATCACATCTTATGTATATACATATACAATTCTCACCTCATCATTATTATCAAATTAATTATCATCAAATAGGTTCACCAAGTGTATAAGCGCAAACAAGTAAGACATGCAATTAGAGCATAATTCGATTAATCACAATCATCAACAAAATTCACAAATGTACATATACACTAATCCACACAATCACAACATTCATCAAAATCCACCAATGCACAAATTCACCATGTCACATATTCAATTATGACACAACTCATCAATTATTCAAATGCATGCAATGTTCTAGACTCTTCTAGATGCATGCGGTACCAAATCACCTCAAGGTCGTCACCTTCGATGTAACAAAAACATCGTAATCACCTCAATTGGATATAAAATCCGCCACCATCACTCATGAATACATGAACATATGACCCGACTCAATGCATATGTTCACACAAACAATAATCATCTCACCATCACCATCATTTTGCATACATGCATTCACCAACAATATCACCATCAATATTAGCATGTATGAATTCACCACCAACAATCAACATTTAACATGTTCAACAAACAACATAACGTAAACATGTTCATCACCATCAACAATTCACCACCACTTGACATATATACAATCACCAACAACATCCACAATTCAAACAACATATAGTTGTCACATATATACACCACCAATCATCTCCACATAAATTAACATATAGTTGCCACATTTCCACATAATTCCTTACAATCCAAATAAAGGAACAAATACAACATATGATCACAAACATCATATTCATCACTCAACAACCATTCATACATAATCTCATAATCATATTAATCTATTCATAAAAGGGTTCATAAGCAATTGGCTCTCAAAAATCATTTTCTACCAAGTTCGTCTCCAAAAATCACAACATTAAAAATAATTGAGCATTTAAGCCAAAACAAGGTAAACAAGTTCAATTGCCTATGCCATGTATTCTAACAAGTCACTTGTGCGTGCAGTAGAGGTTACATAAGCATTTCATCGGCCAATTATAACGGAATCATGAGATTCACCAAGTTCGTCTCTTGGTAGCATTTTACAGAACCATACATTTATAAAACAAAACTAAGATAGAACCTTCACACCATAAGTTGAATACTCTAAAACGTCTTAATTGAACTAATAAAACTCAAGTTTGAAGTTAGGAAACAACCCATAAGGTTTGGGTCGACCTAGAAATAGTTATGTGGATTTTTCGTAAAACTTCATCAAGACCACCTTGGAGTATTTTCATCATAACTCAAAAACCAAAAATCATTTTCAAGTCAAACCAAAGCCTCTGGAAAGCTAACAAAATTATCTACAACTTTCATGTTTACACCAAAAATCGAAACAAAACAGAAACGAGGGAAAAAGATGCAAGAACGCGAAACAGGGGGTGCAGCCATGTGTAACTCGCCATTGCGAGTAACTTTACTCGCGAGGCGAGTAAGCTCCAGGGAGCCTCCCCTTGCCCGCGTCCAACTCGCCTTGCGAGCGCGGTGGCGAGTTGTGACAGTAGTTTCGGGAAAAAGAGCCATTTTCACCCCAAAACCCCAATTTTGACTCCCCAATGCCCAAATTTGATTCCAAGGTTTGTCCAAACATTTTTAAACATGAAAAGACACTCAAATCCATATAAAATTTGCACCAAAACATTCTTCCCACAAAATTCATCATTTGACCCATTTCATAAAACTTCAAAAATAACAACACAAATCATCACAAGCTCAAAGATTATGATAACCCAAGGTTCCATGCATCAATAACAACACCTCACAACATCAACAACAACAACTAATCATGAATTCATCACAATTCATCAACAACAACATCTCATATCAACGATTTTTGGGTGAAACACAAAGCATACATATGTACATGATTTAAGCTTGCAATTTCATCATCAACAACTCAATTAACATTCAATTTACATACACAAACATTGCATCACAACATAAGCACGAATTTCACAATTAAAATCCATTCATCAATTTCATAAAAATGGGTAAAATGGAAAAGTTATGAAATTATGAGTGAAGCCTAACCCTCTTACCTCTAGCACCAAGAATCTCTAACCCAAGCCTCAATTTAGCTCCTAGATGATGAATTCCTCTTCTAGCTCTAACCTCCAACCCCTTTCTCTTGTTCTTCCTCTTCAAACCTATATTTCTCTCTATCTTAATTGAAAATGAAATGAAATGTTGGTAAAGCCCCAATTTCACTACCAACTAGTGTTTATATAAGCTCTACTCAATTGGGCTCAACTCACAATGTCTTAATGGGCCTAACCCATTTCTATCCTAACCCAAAAATGTTACTACTCACTTAATGGTAAAATATAACACTAACGGTCACTTAATGGTAAACTAAATAATTACCCCATTCTCCAACACTTAGTAAAATAATAACTCTCACTAAGCACTAAAAATAACCTTCAGCAAAAATTACAAAATTACCCCTGTTCTCAAAATGACCAAAATGTCCCTAAGTCCAAAATGACTAAAATACCCTTCTAACACCGAATTTTACAATTCCTAACCAAAAATATACACAGAGGCAAATAATCACACAAGAGCACATATAACACAATTAAGAATAATAAAAATAAATCTAATCGAAAAATCGGGTTGTTACAACTCTTCCCCACTAAAAGAACTTTTGCCCTCGAAAATTACCTGAAGGAAACAACTCTGGATACGCAACCCTCATCCTACTCTCTGATTCCCAAGTGACACTCTCACCAGTTGGTCCAACCCAAATCACTTTAACCAAAACGATCTCCTTGCCACGCAAACGCTTCACTTCACGATCCTCAATCCTAACTGGCCAAGTCTCAACGGTCAAATTATCCCTTACTTCCAAATCATCCACTTGAATCACATGAGACGCATCATACACATACTTCCGCAACTGAGACACATGAAACACATCATGAAGATTCGACCAAGATGGCGGTAACGCAATCCGATACGCTACAATCCCAACCTTCTCAACAACCTCAAACGGTCCAACAAAACGAGGAGTCAACTTTCGACACTTCAAAGCACGACCAACACCGGTTACAGGATTCACTCTCAAAAACACATGAGCACCAACCTGAAACTCAATGTTCTTCCTCCTCTTATCATGATAACTCTTCTGCCTACTCTGAGACGCTCTCATCTTTTCTTGAATCATCTTAACCTTTTCCGTAGTCTCTTGCATAACCTCCGGTCCTAACAAAGCACTTTCACCTGACTCGTACCAACACAAAGGAGTTCTACACCTCCGACCATACAAAGCCTCAAACGGTGCCATCCCGATACTAGAATGAAAACTGTTGTTGTAAGTAAACTCAATCAATGGTAGACATTCAACCCAACTGACACCTTGTTCCAAAACACAAGCCCTCAACAAATCTTCCAAACTCTGAATAGTCCTCTCCGTTTGACCATCAGTCTGGGGATGATAAGCAGAACTCAACCTCAACTTAGTCCCCAAAGCAGCTTGCAAACTCTCCCAAAACTTAGAAGTAAACCACGGATCCCGATCCGACACAATACTAGAAGGAATACCATGCAATCTAACAATCTACTCAATGTAGATCTCGGCCAACTTCGCCACAGACATACCGGTCTTGATAGGAACAAAATGTGCCAACTTCGTCAACCGATCAACAATCACCCAAATCGAATCAAAACCCTTCACAGTCTTCGGCAAAACTCCAACAAAATCCATAGAGATACTATCCCATTTCCACTCTGGCACAAACAACAGTTGCATCAAACCCGACGGTTTCTGATGTTCAATCTTAGACTTCTGACAAACCAAACAAGCATAGACAAACTCTGCGATCTCCTTCTTCATTCCAGGCCACCAAAACAACCTCTTCAAATCTTGATACATCTTAGTCGCTCCTGGATGAATACTCAAACTACTTCTGTGACCTTCATCCAAAATCCTTCTCTTAAGCTCAAGAACATCTGGTACACAAACACGATCATGAAACATCAAAACACCGTTCTCACCCAACCTGAAGTCTCCACCCTTACCTTGGTTAACCAAAACCACTCGATCTACAAGTTCCAAATCTTCCTTCTGACCATTCTTAATCTCTTTGAAAATATTACTTGTCAACTTCAACATTCCCAACCTCACACCATTCGGTGTCAACTCACTAGACAAACTCAAATCTCGAAACTGTTCAATCAATTCTAACTCCTTCTGTAACGCCCCATTTTTATTCTATTTATTTTTAGTGGATGTTTGAATGTTTTATATGAATTATTTGGTATATGATGTGTTGTGTTTTATTTAAATAAATAATTGTTTTGTCAATTAAAATAATAGGAGAAATAGAGTTAAGGAAGGAATAATATTTATTTTGGTTAATGGGAATTAAATAGTAATAATATGAGAAAAGAAGGGAGTTATGTTTTAGAGTAAAAGAAAGAAAAAGTCAGAAAAACACAATTGTACGTACATACTTTTAGAAACTGAGCTTTTGAGAGAAGGAGGGAGAAACCTAGAAGAGGCTAAGAGAAGAGGGAATCCATTTCTTTTGCTGTAGATTTTGCTGAATTAAGGTAAGGGTGGGATTCCTTTCACTAATAATATGTATAATTCTGAAATTTGATGAATTGTTGTGTTCTTCATTTTAGGGTTAGAAAGTTATGCTAGGTTGCTATAATGAAATGAATTATGTTGAGAAATCATGTTTTCTATGTTGTTTTGACTGCTATGTTTCCCATAGAACCCATAAACATTGCTGCAAATCATTTGGGGGTTTGGGTGATCAGAAATTGGGTTGATGAAAATTGAGATTTTGAGAAATAAGTGATTATGGGATAAGCTGTTTTGGAGATTTGAAAATATGATTTTTTTTTCAGTAAAATATAGTAGGATTTGTCGAATAGAACGCGTAGGCGAAAACGGAATCGGATTCGGGGTAACGGTTAGGTTTTTACGGACGAAACGGTAAAACCGGGAAAAATGGGATTGCACAGAGCTACATCGCAGGTCCCTGGCTGCTGCCTTTCCACGCCTGAGCGCAGTTTTCCACGCTTGAGCGCAGCAAGGCAGCCCCTCATGGGTGTCTGCTTGTTGTGCTTTCGTTGCGTGCTGTCAGAACTTCGATTTTTGCATTCTTGTGTCTTTTTTCACCTGTTTCCGTGTTGAATTAGCTTTCAGTGTAAACATGAAATTTGTAGATAATTAAGTTAGCTTTATAATGGCCTTGGGTTGGAGTGGAAAAGATGTGTAGATTTTGGGTTATGATAAAAATAGTCCAGGTGGGTCTTCAGAAAACTTTAAGAAAACTTAGCATAACTAATCCCAAGTTAGTCCAAAAACTTATGGTTGGTTTCCCAACTTCAAACTTAAGTGTTAGGGATTTAGTTGAGGTGTTTTATGAGTATTTGGCTTATGTTGTTGATTTCCATTGTTGACGTTGTTGTATCATCTAATGTCGAAGTTGGGGAGTGTGTCATAATTGTTGTAGGCACATATGTTGTTGTTGTAGTCGTTGTTGAAGTTGTATGTTGATATACACAAGTCGAGTCCATATGCATACTCATGTTCTGTTGGGGCTTATGCCCTGGAATGTTCATCATTCAAACCGTTGGGGGCTTATGCCCTGGAATGTTTATCATTCATCTGTTGGGGGCTTATGCCCTGGGATGCTTTAACCATCCAAACTGTTGGGGGCTTATGTCCAGGAATGCTTAGCATTCAACGCGCGTAGATTGGTACCACATGCATGATGCATTAGTTGTTGTCGTTATTGCATTGTCGAGTTGTTGTTGTCGTTGTCGCATTGTCGAGTTGTCGGTGTCGTTGTTGATAACGAAGTTGTTGCCGTTGTTGTTTATTGTTGTTGAAGATGATTATGTTGTGCTATATGTATACGTTTATATACATTCTTAGTGATGCCTGCTGTGAGATGTTGTTGTTTCATTAATTTGATGAATTATATATTACTATTATTGAATGTGTTTCTCACCCCTTCTGCTTGAAAATGTTGCCCTTTGTATGGGTAACTTGCAGGTAATGAAGGCTTGTAGGTTGGTTGGCTCTTGTGTCTAGGGCTCTGATACATATTAGGATGGGGATCGTCGCGAATGTTTCTTTCATTCTTTTATGTATCATGTTTTGAAAAGATTTTGTTGTTGGAGTTTATCATTGTTGAGAATAATGTTTATTATGTTGAGGCCTTTGTGCCAAGAATTTCATTGATGTTGGATTTGGTTGAATTATATTTTCGAAAGAATTATTCCGCTGTAGTTTTTAAGATATTTTAAATGTTGGTTTAAATAAATAGTTATTTTCTATTTATGAATTTTTGAAAAGCAGTGTGACTCCCCGTTGTATGATTTACTCTAATTATTATAATTAATATTACGACTGTTGGGAGAACGGGGTGTTACAATTGGTATCAGAGCAAGTCGGTCCGTCCGACCAATTAGTAGAGTCGTGTCGAGCCTAGTAATGTTGTGTGACAATTTTGTATTGTCCTTGTTGTCCTGTTTGTTGTTTGTTGTGTAACCCTTAGTATGAACTGGTTCGAGTACAACCATATTCATATTAATTGTTTTAGTAAGTCAGTGTATTTCTCTTCTGTTGAAGAAGAAAGTGGAGCTGAGTTCTTGACTACTAAGCAGCTGAAGCAGTTAGAATATGATGGAGACTTGATGTTTTCTTTAATGGCGTATTTGTCTATGGAAAATCAGTCGGTAATTGATAGATTGCCCGTTGTGAATGAATTTCCCGAAGTTTTTCCTGATGAGATTCCAGATGTGCCACCAGAGAGGGAGGTTGAATTTTCAATTGATCTTCTGCCGGGTACGAAGCCTTTGTCGATGGCTCCTTACTGTATGTCAGCTTCGGAGTTGGCAGAGTTGAAGAAGCAGTTAGAAGACTTGCTTGATAAGAAGTTTGTAAGACCGAGTGTTTCACCTTGGGGAGCGCCGGTGTTGTTGGTAAAGAAGAAGGATGGTAGCACGAGATTATCTATAGATTATCGTCAGTTGAATAAAGTGACGATAAAAAATAGGTATCCACTTCCGATAATTGACGACTTGATGGATCAATTAGTGGATGCTCGCGTGTTTAGCAAGATTGACTTAAGGTCAGGTTACCATCAGATCAAGGTGAAGGATGAGGATATGCAGAAGACGGCGTTTAGGACGTGATATGGACACTATGAATATAAGGTGATGCCTTTCGGTGTTACTAATGCACCTGGTGTGTTCATGGAATATATGAACAGAATTTTTCATGCTTTTCCGGATAAGTTTGTTGATTTATTCTAAGACTGAAGAAGAGCATGCAGAACATTTAAAGATTGTGCTACAGGTGTTGAAAGAAAAGAAGTTGTATGCTAAGTTATCCAAATGCAAATTTTGGTTAAGTGAAGTAAGTTTTCTTGGCCATATTTTCTGGTAGTGGAATTGTTGTAGATCCGTCGAAGGTTGATGCGGTATCGCAATGGGAGACTCCTAAGTTGGTTACCGAGATTAGAAGTTTCTTGGGTTTGGCTGGTTATTATTGTAGATTTATTGAAGGGTTTTCGAAGTTGGCACTTCCATTGACTCAGTTGACCTGTAAAGGTAAAGCGTTTGTGTGGGATGCTCAGTGTGAGAGTAGTTTCAATGAATTGAAGCAACGGTTGACGACAACTCCAATTTTGATTTTACCAAAGCCAGATGAACCTTTTGTTGTATATTGTGACGCGTCCAAGTTGGGCTTGGGTGGTGTGCTGATGCAAGATAGTAAAGTAGTGGCTTATGTTTCTAGAAAGTTGAGAATTCATGAGAAGAATTATCATACGCATGATCTGGAGTTAGCTTATGTAGTTTTTGTGTTGAAAATTTGGAGACACTATTTGTACGGTTTCAGATTTGAAGCATTTAGTGATCATAAAAGTCTGAAATATTTATTTGATCAAAAGGAGTTGAATATGAGGCAGAGAAGGTGGCTAGAATTGCTGAAGGATTATGATTTCAGTTTGAATTATCATCCAGGTAAAGCCAATGTGGTTGCAGATGCCTTGAGCAGGAAGACGTTGCATATGTCCGCTATGATGGTAAAATAATTTGAATTGCTGGAACAGTTTAGAGACTTGAGTCTTGTTTGTGAATTGGCACCACAGAGTGTGCAGTTGGGTATGTTGAAGATTAATAATGATTTCTTGAAGAGTATCAAAGAAGCACAGGACGTTGATGTGAAATTTGTAGACTTGATGGTTGCTAGTAATCAGACTGCAGATGGTGATTTTCAGGTTGATGATCAAGGAGTGTTGAGATTCCGAGGCAGGATTTGTATCCCTGATAATGATGAATTGAAAAAGTTGATTTTAGAAGAAAGTCACAGAAGTAGCTTGAGTATCCATCCGGGAGCTACAAAGATGTATCATGACTTGAAGAAACTGTTTTGGTGGTCTGGGTTGAAGCGTGATGTCGCACAATTTGTATATGCTTGTTTGACTTGTCAGAAATCTAAAGTTGAACATCAGAAACCTGCTGGTTTGTTGACACCTTTAGATGTGCCTGAATGGAAATGGGATAGCATCTCCATGGACTTTGTGACTAGTTTACCAAACACTCAAAGAGGGCATCATGCCATTTGGGTTGTTGTCGATAGATTGACGAAGTCGGCACATTTTATTTTGATTAATATCACTTATTCAGTAGCTCAGTTGGCGGAGATTTATATTCATAATATTGTGAAGTTGCATGGTGTCCCGTCGAGTATTGTGTCGGATAGAGATCTGAGGTTCACTTCGAGATTTTGGAAGAGCTTGCAAGAGGCTTTGGGCTCTCAGTTGAGGTTGAGTTCAGCTTATCATCCGCAAACAGATGGTCAGTCAGAAATAACGATTCAATCATTAGAAGATTTGTTGAGGGTGTGTGTACTTGAACAAGGTGGAGCTTGGGATAGTCATCTACCGTTGATAGAGTTCACGTACAACAATAGTTACCATTCGAGTATTGGTATGGCACCTTTCGAAGCTTTATATGGTCGAAGGTGTAGAACTCCTTTATGTTGGTTTGAGTCGGGTTAAAGTGTTGTGTTGGGACTTGAAATAGTTCAGCAGACTACGGAGAAGGTCAAGATGATAAGAGAGCATATGAAAGCGTCGCATAGTCGACAGAAGAGTTATCATGACAAGCGTAGAAAAGACCTTGAGTTTCAAGATGGTGACCATGTGTTCTTGAGAGTCACTCCTATGACCGGTGTGGGTCGTGCATTGAAGTCCAAGAAGTTGACTCCAAAGTTTATTGGTCCTTATCAAACATCTGAGAGAATTGGCATTGTGGCTTATAGAGTTGGTTTGCCACCACATCTTTCGAACTTGCATGATGTGTTTCATGTGTCGCAACTTCGGAAGTATGTAGCGGATCCTTCACATGTTATTCCTAGAGATGATGTGCAAGTTAGAGACAACCTTACGGTGGAGACTTTACCTTTGAGGATTGATGATCGCAAGGTGAAGACGTTGAGAGGCAAAGAGATACCTCTAGTGAGGGTTGTTTGGGGAGGAGCAATTGGTGAAAGTCTTACTTGGGAGTTGGAGAGTAAAATGCAGGAGTCATATCCTGAGTTGTTTGCTTGAGATAATATTTCGAGGACGAAATTCTATAAGTTGGGGAGAGTTGTAACGCCCCATTTTTATTCTATTTATTTTTAGTGGATGTTTGAGTGTTATATATGAATTATTTGGTATATGATGTGTTGTGTTTTATTTAAATAAATAATTGTTTTGTCATTTAAAATAATAGGAGAAATAGAGTTAAGGAAGGAATAATATTTATTTTGGTTAATGGGAATTAAATAGTAATAATATGAGAAAAGAAGGGAGTTATGTTTTAGAGTAAAAGAAAGAAAAAGTCATAAAAACACAATTATACGTACAACCTTTTAGAAACTGAGCTTTTGAGAGGAGGGAGAAACCTAGAAGAGGCTAAGAGAAGAGGGAATCCATTTCTTTTGCTGTAGATTTTACTGAATTAAGGTAAGGATGGGATTCCTTTCACTAATAATATGTATAATTCTGAAATTTGATGAATTGTTGTGTTCTTGATTTTAGGGTTAGAAAGTTATGCTAGGTTGCTATAATGAAATGAATTATGTTGAGAAAGCATGTTTTCTATGTTGTTTTGACTGCTATATTTCCCATAGAACCTATAAACATTGCTGCAAATCATTTGGGGGTTTGGGTGATCAGAAATTGGGTTGATGAAAATTGAGATTTTGAGAAATAAGTGATTCTGGGATAAGCTATTTTGGAGATTTGAAAATATGATTTTTTTTCAGTAAAATATAATAGGATTTGTGGAATAGAACGTGTAGGCAAAAACGGAATCGGTTTCGGGGTAACAGTTAGGTTTTTACGAACGAAACGGTAAAATCAGGAAAAATGGGACTGCACAGAGCTGCATCGCAGGTCCCTGGCTGCTGCCTTTGAAGTAGCAATAAACGTCACAAGAAAGGGGGGGTTTGAATTGTGACCCTTTTAAAAATTATTCCTGAAAGTTAAGTTTAGATATATATACTCAAGAATGTTCTTGGTGTACGTTAGTTCAACAAGTTTAGAGTATATAACAATTTAATCAAAACAGAATGTTCTAAAGAATGATTATAAGAAATATGAGAAAAATGATGTTAAGTTAAAATATAAGTTTATTTTAACAAAGACCAGAATGTTCTGGAGAATGATGACAGAATGATAAAACAATATTATATGCTGATTTTAAACCTTAGTCAAATATTTAAGTAATTGTTTTATCTTGGACCGGAATGTTCTGGAGATTAATGTAAGTGTGATAAAGTGTGTGTGTTGTGTAACTTTAAATAAAGAGAGAGAGAGAAAGAAGAATAACACAGGAGAGTTATCCTAGTTCACCAAACCCGGCTACTTCCAGTCCCCACACCTCGTGTGAGATTATCCACTATAGTTTTCTTGCTAACAGAAACTTCTAACTAGCACTATAAGATCTTGATCACACCAGATCAGTCCGTTACACCTGTATTATCAACCTCAGCAGGCTTCTACAATTCTTTGCGCACTAGCAAAAGAAAGGTTGGAATTTTCTACCTCAAACTATTAAGCCCAATAGACTTGAGAAGAATACAACACACTTTGTATAATGAGATTTGTGTGGATCAAATAAATACTCAACTCGTAGTGTGAGTTTTACAATACCAAATTCAAAAGAAAAGATCCAAGTGATATAGTGAGAGAGCTTGGAATTTGCTTTGTTTGCGAAGAGCTTTGTTTGTAGTGATGATTTTCACTTAGAGAGATATTAGCTTTCAAAACTCTTGCTTATAACCTTCAAAGGCCGTTGTATATGATGTGTTGTGTTTTATTTAAATAAATAATTGTTTTGTCATTTAAAATAATAGGAGAAATAGAGTTAAGGAAGGAATAATATTTATTTTGGTTAATGGGAATTAAATAGTAATAATATGAGAAAAGAAGGGAGTTATGTTTTAGAGTAAAAGAAAGAAAAAGTCAGAAAAACACAATTGTACGTACATACTTTTAGAAACTGAGCTTTTGAGAGAAGGAGGGAGAAACCTAGAAGAGGCTAAGAGAAGAGGGAATCCATTTATTTTGCTGTAGATTTTGCTGAATTAAGGTAAGGGTGGGATTCCTTTCACTAATAATATGTATAATTCTGAAATTTGATGAATTGTTGTGTTCTAGATTTTAGGGTTAGAAAGTTATGCTAGGTTGCTATAATGAAATGAATTATGTTGAGAAAGCATGTTTTCTATGTTGTTTTGACTGCTATGTTTCCCATAGAACCCATAAACATTGCTGCAAATCATTTGGGGGTTTGGGTGATCAGAAATTGGGTTGATGAAAATTGAGATTTTGAGAAATAAGTGATTCTGGGATAAGCTATTTTGGAGATTTGAAAATATGATTTTTTTTTCAGTAAAATATAATAGGATTTGTCGAATAGAACGTGTAGGCGAAAACGGAATCGGTTTCGGGGTAACAGTTAGGTTTTTACGGACGAAACGGTAAAATCAGGAAAAATGGGATTGCACAGAGCTGCATCGCAGGTCCCTGGCTGCTGCCTTTGAAGTAGCAATAAACGTCACAAGAAAGGGGGGGGGGGGGGTTTGAATTGTGACCCTTTTAAAAATTATTCCTGAAAGTTAAGTTTAGATTTATATACTCAAGAATGTTCTTGGTGTACGTTAGTTCAACAAGTTTAGAGTATATAACAATTTAATCAAAACAGAATGTTCTAAAGAATGATTATAAGAAATATGAGAAAAATGATGTTAAGTTAAAATATAAGTTTATTTTAACAAAGACCAGAATGTTCTGGAGAATGATGACAGAATGATAAAACAATATTATATGCTGATTTTAAATCTTAGTCAAATATTTAAGTAATTGTTTTATCTTGGACCAGAATGTTCTGGAGATTAATGTAAGTGTGATAAAGTGTGTGTGTTTTGTAACTTTAAATAAAGAGAGAGAGTGAGAAAGAAGAATAACACAGGAGAGTTATCCTAGTTCACCAAACCCGGCTACTTCCAGTCCCCACACCTCGTGTGAGATTATCGACTATAGTTTTCTTGCTAACAGAAACTTCTGACTAGCACTATAAGATCTTGATCACACCAGATCAGTCCGTTACACCTGTATTATCAACCTCAGCAGGCTTCTACAATTCTTTGCGCACTAGCAAAAGAAAGGTTGGAATTTTCTACCTCAAACTATTAAGCCCAATAGACTTGAGAAGAATACAACACACTTTGTATAATGAGATTTGTGTGGATCAAATAAATACTCAACTCGTAGTTTGAGTTTTACAATAGCAAATTCAAAAGAGAAGATCCAAGTGATATAGTGAGAGAGCTTGGAATTTGCTTTGTTTGCGAAGAGCTTTGTTTGATCAGAAATTGGGTTGATGAAAATTGATATTTTGAGAAATAAGTGATTCTGGGATAAGCTGTTTTGGAGATTTGAAAATATGATTTTTTTTCAGTTAAATATAGTAGGATTTGTCGAATAGAACGCGTAGGCGAAAACGGAATCGGATTCGGGGTAACGGTTAGGTTTTTACGGACGAAACGGTAAAACCGGGAAAAATGGGACTGCGCAGAGCTGCATCGCAGGTCCCTGGCTGCTGCCTTTCCACGCCTGAGCGCAGTTTTCCACGCTTGAGCGCAGCAAGGCAGCCCCTCATGGGTGTCTGCTTGTTGTGCTTTCGGTGCGTGCTGTCGGAACTTCGATTTTTGCGTTCTTGTGTCTTTTTCACCTGTTTCCGTGTTGAATTAGCTTTCGGTGTAAACATGAAATTTGTAGATAATTAAGTTAGCTTTATAATGGCCTTGGGTTGGAGTGGAAAAGATGTGTAGATTTTGGGTTATGATAAAAATAGTCCAGGTGGGTCTTCAGAAAACTTTGAGAAAACTTAGCATAACTAATCCCAAGTTAGTCCAAAAACTTATGGTTGGTTTCCCAACTTCAAACTTAAGTGTTAGGGATTTAGTTGAGGTGTTTTATGGGTATTTGGCTTATGTTGTTGATTTCCATTGTTGACGTTGTTGTATCATCTAATGTCGAAGTTGGGGAGTGTGTCATAATTGTTGTAGGCACATATTGTTATACCCTAATTTTGGACCTAAAAATACTTATTCAAAATATTTCTTCTATCTTGAATATATGTCTATTACTCTTGAAGAATTGCCAATTTGCTATTGTTTACACTGACATTTTACTTTGCTTTATCTCTCAATTTAGCTTTAAAAATCTTTTCAACTGTGTAGTTGTCTATGTTTTCTTGCATTTCAAGTCATCCAAAAAACATTTTTCTTGCATTTCAAGGCATTTGATTTGTCTCTGATCAATTGCATCTTTCTCGGCATTTTATTTCAATATTGTTTACAAAATTCATGAAAAAGGGTATTTTAGTCATTTCCAGCATCCAAACTCATTTTAGTCCTTGAAAATTGTTTGAGTCTTTTCAATTGGTTTGTAAGTCTTTGTTTCAATTCCATGTTAAAAATCCATTTCAAAAATTGCATTTAAAGTCATTTTGAGTCAGTTTAGCCCCTACGGGCATTTTGGTCATTTCCAATGTTAAAACTCTTTTAAATCCTTAAAAATTATCTGTGAGTCTTTTCAATTTGCTTGTATGAAACTCTTGCTTTAATTCCCTGTTAAAAACCATTTTAAAATTACATTTGAGTCATTTTAGTCCCTAGGGGCATTTTGGTCATTTCACGTGAAATTTTGACAAGAGGTTACTTTGAAGTACCTCATTTATGTAGTTGGTTCATTTTAGTCCTTTTGTGTTCTTATTTGTTTCACTTTACGTTATTTTCCGTTTTACATTTTTTATCCAATTTTAAGTTTTAATTGCATTTTAGTCCTTAAAATCTTGTTATTTGCCTTTTGGTCCTTTGTAGTTTGTTATTTTGCAGGTCAAAGTTGGTCAAAGTTTGTTTACTACTTAGTCCATGTGGCACTTTCCCGTTGGTCAAGAGTTGTTGCATGGCACCTATAAATCCAACTCACCTCACAATTTCTCATTCAACCATTAATCATTTTACACATCACTTTCCACATCACAAGGGAGAATCTTCAGATTCTCTCTCCTCTAACCAACTCATCTTCTGCCACATCACCACCATAACTAACTTCTTCCCCCACCTTCAACCACCACAACAACCTTCAACCACCATCAAACTTCATCTTCAACCTCTAGCAAATCGCCATAACAAACTTCCCTCACCACAGAACAGTAATTGTTTCTCTCTTCTCCAAGCTTCCACCACCGTAACCAATTCCTTCTTCCATTTCCTCCGCCGCAGAAAACCTAACAACCTCTTCCCTCACCCTTTCCTCCGCCGCAACCACCCCTCTAATCACAACGAATCCTCCTTAATCTCAAGCATCATCACTGAACCACACCATTTTCAAGCTCGTTCAAACAAGAGAAATCGGAATCAGCCATCACAAGTTGAATCCATTTCGGTTTATTTTCATATATATACAGAAGCGGAATCAACAAAAAGCAAGGAGCGGAACCGAGCTTTAGAGAAGGGAGGAAAGGAACTCGAATCCACCATGTTCAAGCACAGATCCGAACCAGAGAAGAAGGAAATGAAGCTGTGTTGGTGAACAAAGAAGCAGAAGCATTCGGATCAAGCGCAGAGGAAAGCGGAACCAGATCGAGTGAAGAAGAAAAGGTGGCAGATCGGAAACCGACGAAGAAGGTTATAGCCGATTCAAATCCGAACAAGAACATAGTGAAGGTAGACGAATTCCACTTCTGATTTTCGTGTTTAAGTTTGTAAATCTAGAACCCTTGATTGATCTTCTTCGAAAAATAGATTGAGGAAATGATAGAGGAAAAGGAGACAGTTGTTTTGGTATAAAAGTTTTCAAAAAATAATAATAAAAAACTCTGGTGCGGCGGCGCTAGGGCCAACCACCGCACCGGAGGAACTCAGGCGGCCTCAACTTCATCTTCTCCGATCTACTGTGTTTAGGAAGAGAGAAATGTTGTGTTATAATGATTTTTCTTGTGCAAACATGTCCTTATATACTGTGACCCATGACCCTGACTCGTTTCACACAAATCTAACCCAGTTTTTCTCTTAAGTTTGGGCTTGGGCCCTTGTATGTTATTGATTTCGTTTCTGTGAATTTTCTTGTTGTTTGTGTACCGCAAGTTGATTTTTTTGCACCTCTGCTTATGTTCAAAGCCTCTTGAAAATTCTACAAAATTTCTAATAATTTTCTTGTGTCTTTTGATGAATTTTGGTGTATCTTGCATGATAAATCTTGATCACAACATGTGAAAAATATTTTGATTCCTTGTTAATTCCATGTGTTAATTTTGGCTCAAATCTTGATAAAAAGTTTCTAAAAGTTTTTGTGATCAACTTTTGGCATTTAATACTTGCTTGTGGAATGTAATTACCTATTGAAACTTGCTTCAAAAATATATGTGTTCGTGTTTTGTTAATTTGTGTACTTTTTGTTATGTTTCTTGTGGAAATTGTGATGTGATTTTATTCTTGAGTTTTGGTGCATAAATGTGGTCTTGAATATTTAATCTTTGGAGTGAGTTTACCTATCAAATGTGATGTATGCTTGCTGTTTTGAGTTAGTTTTTTTATGAACTTTGTGTTGTAAATAATGCAAAATGCTTTTGTGAAATAAAAGTGCATAAAGAGCTTGAAAACCTTATAATTTTTGGCATGTTAAATTTCCTTGATTCTCATGTTTGTTTCCTTGGAATAAATCACATGAAATTTTTTAATGTTGTGATAATCTAGGTCTTGAGCTTGCTTTAGAATTATATTGAATTTCAAGTCCTTTTGTCACTTTTTGCTAAAATTGTTAGTTTACTTTACTTGCAAGATACACTTGTTTTACTATGCATTTGTTATTTTGTTTCTATATCATTGGTACTACTAACCCTCTCATTCATGGTTCATAGCATTCTCATCTCATTTCTCTAGATTTAATTTTATTGCCATTTACATTTCTTGCAAAAAAACTTAGTATGTAAAAAACTTAGGGATTTTGTAATATTTTTCTTATGCTTTTAAAATTCTTGCAAGACCATAGCATGTAACTAGGGCATGATGTAAAGGACAATGGACTCTAATGATGTACACCGACACAAGCACCGACACAAGCACCGACACATGCACACACATCACATGGATATTGTAGATGAATGTTTAGGGAGTGTATGCCTTAGATGTATGCATAGGAATCGCGATACTTATAAAAATTCCCTTTTCCAAAAATGTGAACCACATCACTCAAATAATTTTCTAAATAAACTTTGGGATCAAAATCCCATTGATTTTCCTTTTATTTTCTTAAACAAAAATCTTAACAAATTCTTAATCATACTTAGACTTTTTTGCAAAATGACTAATTCAACCTCATATTTTCACAATCTTATGCCCTTGAGGCCTCTCTCTCTCATTCTTCAAAATTCCATTTTCAAACTTAAAATCAACCAACAAAAACAAAAACATTTTTTGGAAGAGAACTACGGTGGATTTGATCCCTTAAAAGGGTACGTAGGCAAGGAAACAATATTCCTTCAATTCAATAAAACAAAAATTCAAACACCTTCTTCTCCCTCCAATTCTTCACTTAGTAAACTCTTAGGTGTAAATATCATTTTCCAAATAAGCATTTAAAAATAAAGCGCGTGCGTAGAAAGTAAAGACGGTTCCTATAGGTTACTATAGTCGTTATGGGTGCCTAACACCTTCCCGTAGCGAAAACAACTCCCGGACCTCGATTCTCAAGGGTTTTGCTTATTTTTTCCCTTCCCAAGAAAAAATGAGATATCAAAGGTTAAAAAGGTTCAAACGTAATCAATGTTTGACACCCGAAAACCAAGATAAAACACATATGTTGTTGTTGTAGTCGTTGTTGAAGTTGTATGTTGATATACACAAGTCGAGTCCATATGCATACTCATGTTCTGTTGGGGGCTTATGCCCTGGAATGTTCATCATTCAAACCGTTGGGGGCTTATGCCCTGGAATGTTTATCATTCATCTGTTGGGGGCTTATGCCCTGGGATGCTTTAACCATCCAAACTGTTGGGGGCTTATGTCCCGGAATGCTTAGCATTCAACGCGCGTAGATTGGTACCACATGCATGATGCATTAGTTGTTGTCGTTATTGCATTGTCGAGTTGTTGTCATTGTTGCATTGTCGAGTTGTCGGTGTCGTTGTTGATAACGAAGTTGTTGCTGTTGTTGTTTATTGTTGTTGAAGATGATTATGTTGTGCTATATGTATACGTTTATATACATTCTTAATGATGCCTGCTGTGAGATGTTGTTGTTTCATTAATTTGATGAATTATATATTACTATTATTGAATGTGTTTCTCACCCCTTCTGCTTGAAAATGTTGCCCTTTGTATGGGTAACTTGCAGGTAATGAAGGCTTGTAGGTTGGTTGGCTCTTGTGTCTAGGGCTCTGATACATATTAGGATGGGGATCGTCGCAAATGTTTCTTTCATTCTTTTATGTATCATGTTTTGAAAAGACTTTGTTGTTGGAGTTTATCATTATTGAGAATAATGTTTATTATGTTGAGGCCTTTGTGCCAAGAATTTCATTGATGTTGGATTTGGTTGAATTATATTTTCGAAAGAATTATTCCGCTGCAGTTTTTAAGATATTTTAAATGTTGGTTTAAATAAATAGTTATTTTCTATTTATGAATTTTTGAAAAGCAGTGTGACTCCCCGTTGTATGATTTACTCTGATTATTATAATTAATATTACGACTGTTGGGAGAACGGGGTGTTACAATTGGTATCATAGCAAGTCGGTCCGTCCGGCCAATTAGTAGAGTCATGTCGAGCCTAGTAGTGTTGTGTGACAATTTTGTATTGTCCTTGTTGTCCTGTTTGTTGTTTGTTGTGTAACCCTTAGTATGAACTGGTTGGAGTACAACCATGTTCATATTAATTGTTTTAGTAAGTCGGTGTATTTCTCTTCTGTTGAAGAAGAAAGTGGAGCTGAGTTCTTGACTACTAAGCAGCTGAAGCAGTTAGAATATGATGGAGACTTGATGTTTTCTTTAATGGCGTATTTGTCTGTGGAAAATCAGTCGGTAATTGATAGATTGCCCATTGTGAATGTATTTCCTGAAGTTTTTCCTGATGAGATTCCAGATGTGCCACCAAAGAGGGAGGTTGAATTTTCAATTGATCTTCTGCCGGGTACGAAGCCTGTGTCGATGGCTCCTTACCGTATGTCAGCTTCGGAGTTGGCAGAGTTGAAGAAGCAGTTAGAAGACTTGCTTGATAAGAAGTTTGTAAGACCGAGTGTTTCACCTTGGGGAGCGCCGGTGTTGTTGGTAAAGAAGAAGGATGGTAGCATGAGATTATGTATAGACTATCGTCAGTTGAATAAAGTGACGATAAAGAATAGATATCCACTTCCGATAATTGACGACTTGATGGATCAATTAGTGGGTGCTCGCGTGTTTAGCAAGATTGACTTAAGGTCAGGTTACTATCAGATCAAGGTGAAGGATGAGGATATGCAGAAGACGGCGTTTAGGACGCGATATGGACACTATGAATATAAGGTGATGCCTTTCGGTGTTACTAATGCACCTGGTGTGTTCATGGAATATATGAACAGAATTTTTCATGCTTTTCCGGATAAGTTTGTTGATTTATTCTAAGACTGAAGAAGAGCATGCAGAACATTTAAAGATTGTGCTACAGGTGTTGAAAGAAAAGAAGTTGTATGCTAAGTTATCCAAATGCAAATTTTGGTTAAGTGAAGTAAGTTTTCTTGGCCATATTTTCTGGTAGTGGAATTGTTGTAGATCCGTCGAAGGTTGATGCGGTATCGCAATGGGAGACTCCAAAGTCGGTTACCGAGATTAGAAGTTTCTTGGGTTTGGCTGGTTATTATTGTAGATTTATTGAAGGGTTTTCGAAGTTGACATTCCATTGACTCAGTTGACCTGTAAAGGTAAAGCGTTTGTGTGGGATGCTCAGTGTGAGAGTAGTTTCAATGAACTGAAGCAACGGTTGACGACAGCTCCAATTTTGATTTTACCAAAGCCAGATGAACCTTTTGTTGTATATTGTGACGCGTCCAAGTTGGGCTTGGGTGGTGTGCTGATGCAAGATGGTAAAGTAGTGGCTTATGCTTCTAGACAGTTGAGAATTCATGAGAAGAATTATCCTACGCATGATCTGGAGTTAGCTGCTGTAGTTTTTGTGTTGAAAATTTGGAGACACTATTTGTATGTTTCCAGATTTGAAGTGTTTAGTGATCATAAAAGTCTGAAATATTTATTTGATCAAAAGTAGTTGAATATGAGGCAGAGAAGGTGGCTAGAATTGCTGAAGGATTATGATTTCAGTTTGAATTATCATCCAGGTAAAGCCAATGTGGTTGCAGATGCCTTGAGCAGGAAGACGTTGCATATGTCCGCTATGATGGTAAAAGAATTTGAATTGCTGGAACAGTTTAGAGACTTGAGTCTTGTTTGTGAATTGGCACCTCAGAGTGTGCAATTGGGTATGTTGAAGATTAAGAATGATTTCTTGAAGAGTATCAAAGAAGCACAGGACGTTGATGTGAAATTTGTAGACTTGATGGTTGCTAGTAATCAGACTGCAGATGGTGATTTTCAGGTTGATGATCAAGGAGTGTTGAGATTCCGAGGCAGGATTTGTATCCCTGATAATGATGAATTGAAAAAGTTGATTTTAGAAGAAAGTCACAGAAGTAGCTTGAGTATCCATCCGGTAGCTACAAAGATGTATCATGACTTGAAGAAACTGTTTTGGTGGTCTGGGTTGAAGCGTGATGTCGTACAATTTGTATATGCTTGTTTGACTTGTCAGAAATCTAAAGTTGAACATCAGAAACCTGCTGGTTTGTTGACACCTTTAGAAGTGCCTGAATGGAAATGGGATAGCATCTCCATCGACTTTGTGACTAGTTTACCAAACACTCAAAGAGGGCATGATGCCATTTGGGTTGTTGTCGATAGATTGACGAAGTCGGCACATTTTATTTCGATTAATATCACTTATTCACTAGCTCAGCTGGCGGAGATTTATATTCATAATATTGTGAAGTTGCATGGTGTCCCGTCGAGTATTGTGTCGGATAGAGATCCGAGGTTCACTTCGAGATTTTGGAAGAGCTTGCAAGAGGCTTTGGGCTCTCAGTTGAGGTTGAGTTCAGCTTATCATCCGCAAACAAATTGTCAGTCAGAAATAACGATTCAATCATTAGAAGATTTGTTGAGGGTGTGTGTACTTGAGCAAGGTGGAGATTGGGATAATCATCTACCGTTGATAGAGTTCACGTACAACAATAGTTACCATTCGAGTATTGGTATGGCACCTTTCGAAGCTTTATATGGTCGAAGGTGTAGAACTCCTTTATGTTGGTTTGAGTCGGGTGAAAGTGTTGTGTTGGGACCTGAAATAGTTCAGCAGACTACGAAGAAGGTCAAGATGATAAGAGAGCATATGAAAGCGTCGCAGAGTCGACAGAAGAGTTATCATGACAAGCGTAGAAAAGACCTTGAGTTTCAAGAGGGTTACCATGTGTTCTTGAGAGTCACTCCTATGACCGGTGTGGATCGTGCATTGAAGTCCAAGAAGTTGACTCCAAAGTTTATTGGTCCTTATCAGACATCTGAGAGAATTGGCATTGTGGCTTATAGAGTTGGTTTGCCACCTCATCTTTCGAACTTGCATGATGTGTTTCATGTGTCGCAACTTCGGAAGTATGTAGCGGATCCTTCACATGTTATTCCTAGAGATGATGTGCAAGTTAGAGACAACCTTACGGTGGAGACTTTACCTTTGAGGATTGATGATCGCAAGGTGAAGATGTTGAGAGACAAAGAGATACCTCTAGTGAGGGTTTTTTGGGGAGGAGCAATTGGTGAAAGTCTTACTTGGGAGTTGGAGAGTAAAATGCAGGAGTCATATCCTGAGTTGTTTGCTTGAGGTAATATTTCGAGGACGAAATTCTATAAGTTGGGGAGAGTTGTAACGCCCCATTTTTATTCTATTTATTTTTAGTGGATGTTTGAGTGTTATATATGAATTATTTGGTATATGATGTGTTGTGTTTTATTTAAATAAATAATTGTTTTGTCATTTAAAATAATAGGAGAAATAGAGTTAAGGAAGGAATAATATTTATTTTGGTTAATGGGAATTAAATAGTAATAATATGAGAAAAGAAGGGAGTTATGTTTTAGAGTAAAAGAAAGAAAAAGTGATAAAAACACAATTAAACGTACAGCCTTTTAGAAACTGAGCTTTTGAGAGGAGGGAGAAACCTAGAAGAGGCTAAGAGAAGAGGGAATCCATGTCTTTTGCTGTATATTTTGCTGAATTAAGGTAAGGCTGGGATTCCTTTCACTAATAATATGTATAATTCTGAAATTTGATGAATTGTTGTGTTCTTGATTTTAGGGTTAGAAAGTTATGCTAGGTTGCTATAATGAAATAAATTATGTTGAGAAAGCATGTTTTCTATGTTGTTTTGACTACTATATTTCCCATAGAACCTATAAACATTGCTGCAAATCATTTGGGGGTTTGGGTGATCAGAAATTGGGTTGATGAAAATTGAGATTTTGAGAAATAAGTGATTTTGGGATAATCTATTTTGGAGATTTGAAAATATGATTTTTTTTCAGTAAAATATAATAGGATTTGTCGAATAGAACGTGTAGGCGAAAACAGAATCGGATTCCGGGTAACGGTTAGGTTTTTACGGACGAAACGGTAAAACCAGGAAAAATGGGACTGCACAGAGCTGCATCGCAGGTCCATGGCTGCTGCCTTTGAAGTAGCAATAAACGTCACAAGAAAGGGGGGGGGGGGGGGGGGGTTTGAATTGTGACCCTTTTAAAAATTATTCCTGAAAGTTAAGTATAGATTTATATACTCAAGAATGTTCTTGGTGTACGTTAGTTCAACAAGTTTAGAGTATATAACAATTTAATCAAAACAGAATTTTCTAAAGAATGATTATAAGCAGAATGAGAAAAATGATGTTAAGTTAAAATATAAGTTTATTTTAACAAAGACCAGAATGTTCTGGAGAATGATGACAGAATGATAAAACAATATTATATGCTGATTTTACACCTTAGTCAAATATTTGAGTAATTGTTTTATCTTGGACCAGAATGTTCTGCAGATTAATGTAAGTGTGATAAAGTGTGTGTGTGTGTTGTGTAACTTTAAATAAAGAGAGAGAGAGAGAGAGAGAGAGAGAGAGAAAGAAGAATAACACAGGAGAGTTATCCTGGTTCACCAAACCCGGCTACTTCCAGTCCCCACACCTCGTGTGAGATTATCTACTATAGTTTTCTTGCTAACAGAAACTTCTGACTAGCACTATAAGATCTTGATCACACCAGATCAGTCTGTTACACCTGTATTATCAACCTCAGCAGGCTTCTACAATTCTTTGCGCACTAGCAAAAGAAAGGTTGGAATTTTCTACCTCAAACTATTAAGCCTGTCGCGTCATTTTTCGGACGGTCGAAGGCCATTGGATTTGGCGTTTGACCCGCTTTTGGTTTCACGACTGAACATTTAATTCTTTTCAAAAGAAAGTGGAAAAAGGTTCAAATACCACGTTTTTAGGGATTAAGGGTTCGGGGGTTGGTTATATTTAGGGAAGGTGTTAAGCACCCTAAATATTCGTAGTACTCTACGAGAACCTCTTGATTTTATTTAACTTTTGTGCTATAAACTTGCTTACTTTAAAAAATGGAACTTGAAATGATAAAGAAAATAAAGACCTAATTTATCTACATTTTTATTGATTTGGAAAGACGTGTGTCTTTTGCCTACGTACCCGTGAGGGATCAAAACCTCGTAGTTCGGGGTAGAAATTGACGTTTGATTGGTTTTGGGTTTTTTTTTTGGTTTTGAAAAAGGTTTTAAAGTGAAAAGCCAAGTGGCAAATTGGAATTGGTTTGTATTTTTTAATATTGAAAGGAATAGACTTGAAGTAAGATTAAATTGATTGAAGTTTGATTAAGAAAATAAAAATGGAAAAGACGGTCACTTGATTTAAGATCAAGGTTTGTTTATGAAAATATTTTTGTGATTTTAAATGCAAAAAAGGGTTTTTTATTATTGTGCTTGACAAGAGTTTCATCTTGCTCCTACGTATCTCCAAGTGCTATGGAGAAATCAAAGCTACGTAGTTCTAGGTAGAAATTAAAGCTGAGGTCGAGCAAGACAAGCTCAACCTCTAGAAATTAAAGCTGAGGTCGAGCAAGACAAGCTCAACCTCTAGAAATTAAAGCTGAGGTTGAGCAAGACAAGCTCAAGATTTTTGAAAGAGTTAGAGTCAAACCTGGATCTAAGAAATGAAATACTACCTTTTTTTTTGAAAATGGATTCTGCTGTGACCGGCTTTGTGCAGGTTTCCAATCGGTTTGGTGGACTTGGATAGAGCTGTGATGCGGTTTGGTTTAGGGTGTGATGGGTTATGGATTTGTGGTGGTTTAAGTGGTGGTTGTGTGACTGGTTTTATGATGTGAAAATATGATTTGGTACTGTGAGGGTATTTTTTGATCTTGAGATTGCTTGATGAATTTATTGCTTGATTGTATGCTTGAGAGTGTATCTCCAATTCTTTCTTTTTTTCCTCCTCTCTTTTCCCTCTTCTCTCTTTGTTGAGAGTAAGCTTCTATTTATAGCCAACCTTCAGCCTTCAATATCTGCAGCTGTTCATCCTTGTGTAGAGACCCTTTCTGTTGGTAGGAATTGCAAAACTGCCATTGTCTCATACTTTTGTACACTGAGCTTGAGCTTGTCAGCCTCGACCTCAGCATTTAACACTATGAGCTTGAGCTTGTCTTTGTACCAGGAGCGTGTGTGAACAGTGAAAAGTACATGAACAGTAAAAATATCTTCTCTTTTTACAGCTGTTTCATGCTTGTTCTCCAAGATGCATTGTTGTTAATGTCCTTGCATTTCTTAGCCACTAAGACACCATTATTTAATTATTTAAGCACACTTGGTCACCAAGTCTTGTTCCTTTATGACTTTTTGCTTGCTTGCTCATCAAGATTCATCTTTAAGGCTTTGTTATCATCTTCATCTTTACCAAATGATTAGCACATGATTGAAAGATAATTTTCCTTTGCATTAGCGCATGGCTTTCCTTTGTGATTGCTTTATGGATTTAATCAATAATGAATTATGATCACAATGTTCATGAGAGCTTGAGCATGATCACAAAGTTCATGAGAGCTTGAGCATAATCACAACGTTCATGAGAGCTTGAGCATGATCACAAAGTTCATGAGAGCTTGAGCATGATCACAAAGTTCATGAGAGCTTGAGCATTAAAGAGGGTACATTAACAGGCAAAAAAATACTCCGGGCCAAAAGACAAATTGAGATAAGAGGGTCCGAATCAGAACCAAATATGAGGTATTTTAAAATACCTCTCTGTCGAATTTTCGCCGAAAAAGGCTGAGATTAGTCGGGTTTAAAAGATACGTGTCGGTGTATGAATGCAGGGTCTAATGGTCAAAATTTGGGGTATGACAGATGCCCCTATTTAAGTTTCTTCGTCACTGGGTTTAAAAGATAAATCTTTAAATCAACGGGTCGAAGAGACTTAAATACTAAGTACACCAATTTTGACTAGTTGAAATGCTGAGAATGCAATGCTTATGAATATAATGATATGAATGCATGTGATGCAATTATGAATGCAACGAGCGGCAAGCATGTGCCGACTGAGGGACAAACTGATATTTATCACTGGGGAGAGAAGACTGTCTAACATCATTACTGCGGTGAAAACGAACATACTGTCAGTTACCCGCATGAGCAACGACCACATACAGAAAGAAAATATTGTCAGTTATCCGCAGGAGTAACGACCACTTACAGAAAGAAAATGTCGTCAGTTACCCGCATGAGTAACGACCACTTACAGAAAGAAAATGTCGTCGGTTACCCGCATGTGTAACGACTACGTTTAGAAACAAAAATGCTGTCAGTTACCCGCATGAGTAATGACTACGTACAGAAACAAATGTTATCGGTCACCCGCATGAGTAACGACCACTTACAGAAACAAATTGCCGTCAGTTACCCGCATGAGTAACGACCACTTACAGAAAGAAAATGTTGTCGGTTACCCGCATGTGTAACGACCACTATAGAAAGAAAATGCCGTCAGTTACCCGCATGAGTAACGACTACGTACAGAAAGAAAATATCGTCGGTTACCCGCATGAGTAACGACCACTTACGGAAAGAAAATGATGTTAGTCACCCGCATGAGTAACGACCACTTACAGAAAGAAAATGTTGTCGGTTACCCGCATGTGTAACGATCATAGAAAGAAAATGTCGTCAGTTACCCGCATGTGTAACGACCACTACAGAAAGAAAATGTCGTCTATTACCCGCATGAGTAACAACCACTTACAGAAACAAATTGCCGTCAGTTACCCGCATGAGTAACGACCACTTACAAAAAGAAAATGCTATCGGTTACCCGCATGAGCAACGACCCTCTATAGAAACAAATTGCCGTCAGTTACCCGCATGAGTAACGACCACTTACAAAAAGAAAATGCTATCGGTTACCCGCATGAGCAACGACCCTCTATAGAAACAAATCGCCGTCAGTTACCCGCATGAGTAACGACCACTTACAAAAAGAAAATGCTATCGGTTACCCGCATGTGTAATGACCACTATCAGAAAGAAAATGTTGTCGGTTACCCGCATGAGTAATGACTACGTGCAAAAACAAAATGATGTCAGTTACCCGCATGAGTAATGACTACGTGCAAAAACAAAATGATGTCAGTTACCCGCATGAGTAATGACTACGTACAGAAAGAAAATGTTGTCAGTTACCCGCATGAGTAATGACTACGTGCAAAAACAAAATGATGTCAGTTACCCGCATGAGTAATGACTACGTACAGAAAGAAAATGTTGTCAGTTACCCGCATGAGTAATGACACATTGGGATGATTTAATGGGTCCTGCCACTTTGACTTGAATCAGACACATTGGGATGACATTTTTATGTATTAGAGTAAGACATAGACAAATAATGGAACTAAATATGAATGATATTTTATGCGTGCCATGTATGCATGAATGATATTTTATGCGTGCCATGTATGCATGAATGAATGTATGCGTATGAGACTCATATGACAGTATAATGCTAAGACTGTTGAGACAAGATTGGGCAGGTCCAAAGGAAGCAGCCCGACGTTATGTTACAAGCATTCAATACTCTTCATTGGGGAATAAAATCACTTGGGGATGAATCAAGCATTGACGGGGTACAGCCCTTCAAACAAATCACTGGCAGAAGTCGCCATTAATCAAACCAGGATAAAGTGCATTCTTTCATTTGGCTCACTTGAAATGTGATGCACCTGTCTTTGTTTTTTCATCATTTTTTTTTTGTATTGTTTTTTTTTTTTGAATCCCTAATTTTTGCCTGGATCGCCCCTTCAGGTTTTCAATCCACCGGGATGCTCATTTTTGCCTAAGTCGCCTTTTGAGGTTTTCGACTTAGCGAGCTCTTTTTTTTGACAGAGGTCATCTCTCAGCACTTGGTCATACCTACCTTGCAAAGTTTAACTGTCTTTGAGACGGATGTTGATGTATGTTTCACCTATTCATCAGTTCAAAGAAAATGTACATGTTGTTTATGCATTTCAAAAGACATGAAAAAGTTTTTAAATTTTTTTTTTTTGCTTTAAGTATAATCATCAAAAATAGAAGAAAATTTTGTAAACTAGAATAAATGAGAATTTCAAATACATGGGCACAGGCTCAAATTAATGTAATGGAGTGGTAGCCTGCCAAAGGCGAAGCTCCACGGATTTTAAAAAAGTTTTGAAAATGGTAATTATATGGGAAAGGTACATTGAACACAATAACCGCCATACTTCCTGACAACATTGAATTCCACTGTTCCGAGTTATTGATTTGCAGATGCTTCATATTGGAGATCCTTTTGACAGTTGAAATACCCCAAGTGAGTCATGTCCGACCCGATGCAGTTACTTTGTCATGATCCTTAACTTTTGCATAGATCGCCCTTGCGGGTTTCAACCTATCAGGATAAACATTTTTTTTATATGTCTCTAACTTTTGCATAGACTGCCCTTTCAGGTTTTCAGTCCACCGAGACGCTCATTTTTTGCCTAAGCCGCCTTTTCAGGTTTGCGACTTATCGAGCTCATATTTTTGACAGAGTATTTCTTGACTGCACCAGCCTTCATAGGATGTGTGTGTTTGTCACCATCCATAGTTGCGAAAGACATTGCACACGAGCCTTCATAGTTAGGCGTCCACTTGCCCCTGGAGTCTGTTTGGAAAGGTAGCGTCTCTTTGAGCACAAAGTCTCTTCCTTGAATTTCATGGGGACGAACCTTCTTGTTGGAAGTTTGTTTTAACCTCTTTTGATATAGTTGTACAAGGTCGTCATGCATTTTAAGTTCAATCAAGTTTGGACTTTGGCAGAACTCCTATCGACGGGACTTCGACCTCCGTGATGTATACTGAGTGAAGGAGGGGGGATTGCCCCTGTTGAAATGTGTACTGAAGCATGATACTCATGTAAAGTAACGGTAACATCTCACGTCTGTCTTTGTAAGTGAATGTCATCTTCTGGGCAATCTTCTTTTTTTTGTTTGCAGTTTTGACGGCTAAGATGCCCCGGTATGCAAGAGATCTCATCGGGAGTCTCTTCATTTTCCTCTTCTTCATCTTCGGACATAGAGAACTCAAAGTTGGAAGAGAGTACATGGTTATTGTATTCAACGGGTTTATTAATGCATGATTTGATTATTGATATAAACATTATGATTATGCAGATATGTGGAAATGATTTAAAGAGAAAGAATTTTTTTGGTTTTTTGTATTACCATTTTTCCAGAAAAAGCACAAAATAAAAACAAAGTCGGGATCAAAGCGACTTTTCATGAATGATGAAAATACATAAAGCAAAAAGCCCTAAACAAGTTCACTTTCGTCTTGGGTGGGACGAGAGGATTTTTTTTTTGAAAAACATAAAGCAACAAACAAACATATTTTTTGAACAAATGAGTAGTAGAAATAAACATCAGCAAAGACCCGATTGCAGCTAAACATTCCATGTACCACCCGAAGCTCATGGACCTCTTGCTCAAGCTGATCCATCTTTTTGAGTTTATACGAGTGTATGCATATGCGAGTCGAACTTGGACGAAGACATCGGACCACTTTACTGACGGATGGACCTTTTGTAGACAAAGTATGAGACACGGACTAGAAACTATGAGTGCACATGATATATAAAATGCTTATGCAAGAGATGTACAATTTTTGTTATCGAAAGATTTGTCAAGGTGAATTGTAAACATCGCAGATGAATCATGATTTCATTTGAAAATTTGTAAAGATATTGCAATCGGTTCTATTTTCAAAAGGTAAGAACGAAACCAAGGAAAAAGTTCTTAACAAAATTAGAAGCTTAGTTAAGATTTTTAAAGTTTGTATTTCTTGGTGTTCCTCCTTTCAAGGTGGAATATCTCTGATGTTTACAAAAACTTATCCAAATCATTCGATGTTTTGATGAGAAAAGTTTTTTTAATGCATGTATGCATGTATGCATGATTATGCTACACAAACAGTGAAAATGTGGTGAGGTTTAAGTCCATATGTTGGAGCCAAGGATAACAACGCCATTTGGTAAGGACTATGGTTTTCATTTGCACATGTAACAAGGGTTCTACCAAGGTCCCCAAAGTTTTCAACCACGTCCGAACATTTGTTAGGTGACGAGAGTACTCTCGTTCCAACAATATTCATCGGTTAGTCTCGTTTGGGTGTAGTATCGCGTGATGACCAATACGAGAGTACTCTCGACTAGCCACTGCACTACGTCCTAAAAGCCAAGATGGGTTAAAGGTGATTAAAGGTTCTCAACTTCGACGGTCACTTGAAAGTAACATGCCATACGCGAGTACTCACGTCGACAAAAGTATACCTCCAAGATCCCTCCATCGAGTGGGTTATCACATGTACCAATACCGAAGAGTACTCTTGGTATGGATACTATGATTATACCCGATCCTATCTTAAGTTCCCTCAAGTCCGGGTGTAGGACTTATCTCACCACTCACGTTTAGAAAGGAGATAGAAGAAAGAGAACAAATATACACGTAATTTCCATCTTATATTTAAATCATTTTTTTTTAGCAAGTTTATAGCGCAAATTTTAAATAACACCAAGTTAGGCTCAACCCTCTTACTTTTAATCCCCAGTGAAGTCGCCATTTCTGTCGCGTCATTTTTCGGACGGTCGAAGGCCATTGGATTTGGCGTTTGACCCGCTTTTGGTTTCACGACTGAACATTTAATTCTTTTCAAAAGAAAGTGGAAAAAGGTTCAAATACCACGTTTTTAGGGATTAAGGGTTCGGGGGTTGGTTATATTTAGGGAAGGTGTTAAGCACCCTAAATATTCGTAGTACTCTACGAGAACCTCTTGATTTTATTTAACTTTTGTGCTATAAACTTGCTTACTTTAAAAAATGGAACTTGAAATGATAAAGAAAATAAAGACCTAATTTATCTACATTTTTATTGATTTGGAAAGACGTGTGTCTTTTGCCTACGTACCCGTGAGGGATCAAAACCTCGTAGTTCGGGGTAGAAATTGACGTTTGATTGGTTTTGGGTTTTTTTTTTGGTTTTGAAAAAGGTTTTAAAGTGAAAAGCCAAGTGGCAAATTGGAATTGGTTTGTATTTTTTAATATTGAAAGGAATAGACTTGAAGTAAGATTAAATTGATTGAAGTTTGATTAAGAAAATAAAAATGGAAAAGACGGTCACTTGATTTAAGATCAAGGTTTGTTTATGAAAATATTTTTGTGATTTTAAATGCAAAAAAGGGTTTTTTATTATTGTGCTTGACAAGAGTTTCATCTTGCTCCTACGTATCTCCAAGTGCTATGGAGAAATCAAAGCTACGTAGTTCTAGGTAGAAATTAAAGCTGAGGTCGAGCAAGACAAGCTCAACCTCTAGAAATTAAAGCTGAGGTCGAGCAAGACAAGCTCAACCTCTAGAAATTAAAGCTGAGGTCGAGCAAGACAAGCTCAAGATTTTTGAAAGAGTTAGAGTCAAACCTGGATCTAAGAAATGAAATACTACCTTTTTTTTTGAAAATGGATTCTGCTGTGACCGGCTTTGTGCAGGTTTCCAATCGGTTTGGTGGACTTGGATAGAGCTGTGATGCGGTTTGGTTTAGGGTGTGATGGGTTATGGATTTGTGGTGGTTTAAGTGGTGGTTGTGTGACTGGTTTTATGATGTGAAAATATGATTTGGTACTGTGAGGGTATTTTTTGATCTTGAGATTGCTTGATGAATTTATTGCTTGATTGTATGCTTGAGAGTGTATCTCCAATTCTTTCTTTTTTTCCTCCTCTCTTTTCCCTCTTTTCTCTTTGTTGAGAGTAAGCTTCTATTTATAGCCAACCTTCAGCCTTCAATATCTGCAGCTGTTCATCCTTGTGTAGAGACCCTTTCTGTTGGTAGGAATTGCAAAACTGCCATTGTCTCATACTTTTGTACACTGAGCTTGAGCTTGTCAGCCTCGACCTCAGCATTTAACACTATGAGCTTGAGCTTGTCTTTGTACCAGGAGCGTGTGTGAACAGTGAAAAGTACATGAACAGTAAAAATATCTTCTCTTTTTACAGCTGTTTCATGCTTGTTCTCCAAGATGCATTGTTGTTAATGTCCTTGCATTTCTTAGCCACTAAGACACCATTATTTAATTATTTAAGCACACTTGGTCACCAAGTCTTGTTCCTTTATGACTTTTTGCTTGCTTGCTCATCAAGATTCATCTTTAAGGCTTTGTTATCATCTTCATCTTTACCAAATGATTAGCACATGATTGAAAGATAATTTTCCTTTGCATTAGCGCATGGCTTTCCTTTGTGATTGCTTTATGGATTTAATCAATAATGAATTATCATCACAATGTTCATGAGAGCTTGAGCATGATCACAAAGTTCATGAGAGCTTGAGCATAATCACAACGTTCATGAGAGCTTGAGCATGATCACAAAGTTCATGAGAGCTTGAGCATGATCACAAAGTTCATGAGAGCTTGAGCATTAAAGAGGGTACATTAACAGGCAAAAAAATACTCCGGGCCAAAAGACAAATTGAGATAAGAGGGTCCGAATCAGAACCAAATATGAGGTATTTTAAAATACCTCTCTGTCGAATTTTCGCCGAAAAAGGCTGAGATTAGTCGGGTTTAAAAGATACGTGTCGGTGTATGAATGCAGGGTCTAATGGTCAAAATTTGGGGTATGACAAAGCCCAATATACTTGAGAAGAATACAACACACTTTGTATAATGAGATTTGTGTGGATCAAATAAATACTCAACCCGTAGTTTGAGTTTTACAATAGCAAATTCAAAAGAGAAGATCCAAGTGATATAGTGAGAGAGCTTGGAATTTGCTTTGTTTGCGAAGAGCTTTGTTTGTAGTGATGATTTTCACTTAGAGAGATATTAGCTTTCAAAATTCTTGCTTATAACCTTCAAAGGCCCTTGTATTTATAGGTGAGGAGTGTCTTGGTGATCAAGGGAGAAAATAGAGTTGTTGGACACATTTTTGATAGCTGTCCAAAGACTCAATTGATTTCTCTTTTCTTCTTTAAAATAGCCAGAACGTTCTCAGAATGTTCTGTATGAACTGCCTGGCTTTTACAGCACTGTTGCTTGCTTGCGCATGAGATAACCAGCTGTTATGAGCTGTATAACTTGTTGTCCAATGCAGATGATGTCATTGTCCTTTGCTTTAGTGATGTCATGCTTTAAGCCATGTGCATTTATTCTTTAATGGGCTTCTTGGATCCAAATGGATCGATCCCTTTTCCTAAGGCCCAAGAGACATTTATTAAATGCTATTTTGCCATGCTTTCTTGCTGTGCAGACTTGTTCACTTTTGATGTACTGTTTCATTTTCATCGTATTTGCCAGAACGTTCTCAGATTGTTCTCATGAAACAAAGTCTCACAAAATGAATTAGTAGATAACAAGATTAAATAAATATAATATGTTTGTAATCTTTAAAACATCAAATAAGGATTTTGTCTCAACAATCTCCCCCTTTTTGATGATGACAAACATTTATAATTTATTTTGATTTTGATTTGAGTTTTTTGAAAATTTGTTAAAAACTCCCCCTCAATTTTAGCAACTAAAATTTTGTGCCATTTTGAGAGTATTTCCAGAATATGTTTATGGCAATTGAGTTTGATAATTTTATCAAAGAACTCCCCCTCAATTCATGCATTCAAGATTCATATGCAAAATGAGAATATAAACATAAACAACATATTCATTAATCATGAAGATCATTACAAGGTATCAAACCTAGCATTTCTAAACATCAAAAAGCATTGTTCATATGTGCACATACTAGCAGCAATTTGATCCTCAATCAATCATGATCAACATACATAATTAAAGACATAAATAGAGAATTAAAAACAGAGTTTTTAAACATCAAAATAGCATAATCAAACAGCCTAGCATTAATCTATTCTTCCCTAGATCCTAGCTGTTTTCCTGGTCCTCCTAACTCATATTCCCCTAACTCCCCTAAATCATCTCCCCCTTTGTCATCATGAAAAGGGGCAGCAGCAACAGGAGCAGTAGCAGCAGGTGGAATGGTTGGTGAGGAAGCATCAGAAGAATAAGTGATAGTAGGCATGAACATGGGATACATAGGAATTGGAAATGGGTTTTGTTCTGGTCTTGCCACTTCATTCTTGTCACTCATGGTGTTTTTCCATTTCCTTGACAGAGTAGCTTCATAAGTTAGCCAAGACAGATAATGCAAAATATCATTATTCCCTTCAATAACCCTAGTCAGATCATTATATGTCTTGCTACAATCTTTCTCAACTTTAGACCTTTTGGTTGGCCTTTCATGTTCTTAACAATCCTTTGCGCCATTGAAGGAGACTCAGTAAACCTTGAAGGAAAAGTGAGATTGGTTTGAAGAGATTTGAAAGAATCCATCTGGACAGATGTATCAAAACCTTGTGGAGCAAAGAGTTTGTCCACTGAGTCAGGTTGGAATAAAGCAGAATATTCATGCTTTTGTGGAGAGATAAACAAGTTTGATGATTTTGTGACTGGGGGTTTTTCTGTGAAGCTTTGAAGGATCTCAGAAGCCTTGACATTTGAGAAAGACGCATTGTTGCCAAAATTAGCAAGCAATTCCTGATCCTCCTCCATCACAGGAGAACGTTCTGGAGAACGTTCTAGAGGGATGCAGTGTTCATCAGAAGCATTTTCTGGAACAGGATTTTGTAGAGCAGACTCATCTTCCTTCTTTCTTTTGAGGTCAGTTTGAGGCTCAACATCAGGTTCCTGTTTCATGTGACTCAGATTCTTTGGGGTGAATTGAGAATACTCAAACAGAGATTGTTCACCCTCAAAAGGAACATGATTTTTGATGAAGATTTTAGTGAGAGCCATTCCATATGGCAGACATGACTTTTTGTTTCGAGATTGAATGACATTGATCATGTTATGAATTATGATATGAGGCAGACTCAATTTCTCTTTCATGTAGAGATGATACATGACTAAAAGATCATTTGGACTTACATTTTGAAAATTGCCATTCCTAGGTAAGACACAGTGTTGACTTATACCATGGAACATTTTTGGTTTAGGCAGAAGGTTCGAAGAAACAAACTCAGTGACATTTGGTTTGAAAAGGAGTTTGAGAACATTCTCAGAATCTACTTCGAGTTTTTCAAACCAATCATCACCAAAAACAGTACGACCAGTATTAGAGATACCAAGAATGTCAGAGATTACCTGTGGAGTGAGACGAATCTCAACATCCTTGATCCTAGACACTATCAGGCTTTCCTCAGGGTAGGCTTCTGCCATGAAGTAGAAAGCTTGAATAAGCTTTGGGTAGTGTCTCTCACGAAGTTGAAGAAATTTGGTCCAGCCTTGCTCATCCACATATTCCTTAAGATCAACTTTGTCTTTTTCAAGTTTGACAAAGTCATAATACCTTCCAATTCCAATAGACCTATTTTCCCATTTCTTCTTGAAATCCTTTTTCAATGTTGGATCAAACAGGGGTACCTTCTTTCCTTGAGAGATTTTAATGTTCTTTGGTTTTGAGGTAGTTTTACTCATTGGAGAACATTCTGGAGAATAATCTGAAGACAGTTTGTCATCTTCATCTGAAGAGCTTTCTGAAGAACCTTCTGGAGAACGATCTGGTTCAACTGTTTGCTTCTGTTTTCCTTTGTCCTCCATAGTTGGTTTAGGCTTTGGTTTTGGTACAGAAGCCTTAACATAAGGTTTTGAGACCTTTTTGCTACTCTTAGGTTTAGGCTTAAGAGGAGAAGGAGTTTTCTCAACCAAAGAAGTAGGTGGTTCAGTTTCTTCATCTGAATCAGAGATTTCATGGACAGTTGTGTCCACACTGTTGGTTTTCCTTGTTCCAACTGCAGAGCGAAGCCTTAGAGATTTCCTAGGTCTTGGATTAGGAGCAGATTTAGCCTTCTTTGGAGGCATCTTCCTTTTGGTGGCGTTCCTGAGATGAGGAGCCATTTTGTTCAGGTTTGGAGGTTCCTGAGGAGCGGTTTGTTGTTCTTCAACCGCTTCTGTTGGTGGGTTGAGATTGAGGTTGACAAATGTTGGTTGTGGTTCAACATACACAACCATCGCATGAGGATGGAAAGATTCTGGGTCAGGGATGAAAGGAAGTTCTTCATCATTCTTCGATGGAGTTTTTTCTGGTGTGGTTTTGGTGGTGAGATAACCATCTTGCATGGTTTGTTCAATAGTGTTTTTGAGCGGAGATTGTGGTGGAGTTTCGAATGGAGTAGTTTCTTTGGTTGGTGGTGGAGTTAAATCGAAACGTGGTGATGTGGGGGATGACGGTGGTTTCGTCGGAGGAGACGGTGGAGAAGGAGAACAAGTTGGAGATGGTGAAAGCGGAGATGAGTCGTCATGGTTAGTGCTTCCGGCACCTTTGGTTCGAGCCATGTGTGGTGAAGGAAGTGGTGTACGGTGGTGGTTTGAGAGAAGAAGATGAGACGGTTCAGAGAAAGAAGAGAGTCGGAAGTTTCAGAGAGATAAAGTAGAAACCGGTTTTGGGAGAGGGAAAAAGGTGAGAAGTGACTTTTAGTGGTTTAATGATGAGAGAGGGAACAAGAGCATTAATGAGTTGTAATTTTTCTTGATATTGGTAATTTCTTTTCTACCTAGATACTAGGTTAAATAGAAGAAACTATTTTTAAAGGACATGGTTGAGACGTGTCCCTCAAGTCTGTCTTGGAGGGTGTTTCTTTCAAGAATGTTTTCAGAACATTTTGATGAAGAGAAGACTCTTCCTATTTGGACCTTTTGCAAGGATTTTGAATAATGTGTAATTTTTCTTTAATAAAATTAAAGTGATCCTCAACTAAAGGTTTAGTAAAGATATCAGCCAATTGATTTTTTGTATCAACAAAAATTAATTCAAGTTCCTTTTTATTAACATGATCTCTAATGAAATGATGTTTAATTTCAATATGTTTTGATTTTGAATGTTGAATGGGATTCTTTGATAAATTTATTGCACTTGTATTGACACAAAATACTGGAATGTTTGTGTACCTTATAGAGAAATCCTCAAGTTGATTTTTAATCCAGAGAACTTGAGAACAACAGTTGGCTGCTGACACATATTCTGCTTCTGTAGTTGACAGAGCAATAGTGTTTTGCTTTCTGCATGACCAACTTATAAGTGCATTCCCAAGAAACTGACATGCTCCACTTGTGCTTTTTCTTTCTATTTTGTCTCCAGCATAGTCAGCATCACAGTATGCTATAAGATCAAAACAATAACCTTTGCTATACCAAAGGCCAAGATCAGTAGTACCTACTAGGTATCTAAAAATTCTTTTTACAGCAGTTAAATGGGATTCTCTTGGAGAAGTTTGAAAACGTGCACATAAACCAACAGCAAAAACAATATCTGGTCTACTGGCAATTAAGTACAACAGAGATCCAATCATTCCTCTGTATTCTTTTTCAGAAATAGTTTTTCCATTTTCATCCTTATCTAGATTGGATGTTGGATACATGGGAGTTGCCATTATTTTGGCTTCATTCATTTTATATTTTTTGAGAAGATCTTTTATATATTTTTCTTGACAAATAAAAATGCCATTTGATTCTTGCTTAATTTGTAAGCCAAGAAAGAATCTTAATTCTCCCATCATACTCATTTCAAATTCACTTTGCATGAGATTGGAAAAATCATCAAACATTTTTTCATTTGTTGAACCAAATAAGATGTCATCAACATAAATTTGAACAATTAAAAAATTTGTGTTGTCATCTTTTCTAAAAAGAGTTGTATCTATTTTTCCTCTAGAAAAATTATTTTTGATTAAGAATGTACTTAACCTTTCATACCAAGCTCGAGGAGCTTGTTTGAGACCATATAGTGCTTTTGTGAGTTTAAACACATGATTAGGTTTATTTGCGTTCTCAAAACCAGGAGGTTGATGAACATAAACTTCCTCCTTTAAAAATCCATTTAAAAAGGCACTTTTGACATCCATTTGAAATAACTTAATATTTTTATGAGATGCATATGCAAGAAGAATTCTAATTGCTTCTAACCTGGCTACCGGAGCAAAAGTTTCATCGTAATCAATACCTTCTTGTTGATTATACCCTTGTGCTACCAATCTAGCTTTATTTTTGATAACTTTTCCTTCTTCATTTAGTTTATTTCTAAATACCCATCTTGTTCCAATGATGGATTGATTTTGAGGTTTAGGAACAAGGTTCCATACTTCATTTTTCTCAAATTAAGAGAGTTCTTCTTCCATGGCTTTTACCCATGATTCTTCACATATTGCCTCTTGTATGTTCTTTGGTTCAATGTGAGAGATCATTGCCATGTTGACATCATTATTTATGAATGATCGTCTTGTTCTTATTCCATCAGATGTATCTCCAATGATTTGTTCAAGAGGGTGATCACCAATGGTTCTCCAGCTTCTTGGAAGAACTTGTGGAGAATGTTCTTGAATGTTATCATCTTCCTTTTGAGAGATTTCTTCTTCATCTTCTTTGTTGATTATTAAATCATCGAACTCATCAAAAATAACATGCATGCTAATTTCCATGGTTTGATTTTTCAAATTATAAATTCTATATCCTTTGGAATTTGTTGCATATCCCAAAAATATTCCTTTATCTGATTTTGAATCAAACTTTCCTAGATTTTCTTTATCATTTAAAATATAACAATAACATCCAAAAATGTGAAAATATGAGATGTTAGGTTTTATATTTTTCCAGAGTTCATATGGGGTTTTGTTTAGAATTTTTCTAATTGAAACCCTGTTTATGATATAGCAAGAAGTATTTATGACTTCAGCCCAAAAGTATTTTTCTACGTTGGACTCATTTAGCATTGTTCTTGCCATTTCCTGAAGAGTTCTATTTTTTCTTTCAACAACTCCATTTTGTTGTGGAGTTCTTGCACATGAGAAATTATGAAAAATTCCTTTTTCATCAAAGAAGTCTTTAAAGAATGCATTTTCAAATTCTCCTCCATGATCACTTCTTACTGAAATGATTTTGGATTCTTTTTCATTTTGAACTAATGTACAAAAAGTTTTGAATGCTTCAAATGCTTCATCTTTATGTTTTAAAAATAGAACCCAAGTATATCTGGAAAAATCATCAACAATAACAAAACCATATTGTTTTCCACTTAAACTGGCGGTTCTAACAGGACCAAATAGATCTATGTGAAGTAGTTCAAGAGGTCTTTTGGTTGAAATAAAATCATTTGTTTTAAAACTGCTTTTAACTTGTTTACCTTTTGTAAAAGCTTCGCATATCCTATCTTTTTCAAAATCAATTTTTGGAAGTCCTCTTACAAGATCCAGTTTAGATATTTTTGAAATAGTTTTCATACTTATATGTCCAGCTCTTTTGTGCCAAATCCATTTATCTTTTTAAAGAGTCATAAAACAGGTTTCAGCTGGAATATCATCTAAGTATAAAGCATATAGGTTTTTCTTTCTAGATGCAGTAAAGAAAATCTTATCTGAGGATGTATGTTTTACTATACATATGTTAGGTTTAAAAACAACTTCAAATCCACTATCACATAATTGACTTATGCTTAATAGATTATGTTTTAAACCTTCAACATATTGAACATCCTCAATTTTTGCAGAGTCTTTCTTACCAATAATACTTTTACCTTTAATTTGTCCTTTGTCATTATTTCCAAAGGTTACTAGACCTCCTTCCTTTTTTACGAAGGAGATGAAGCATTGTTTATCCCCAGTCATGTGTCTAGAACAGCCACTGTCCAAGTACCATGGCTTTGTTCTTGCATCTTGTGAGGATCCCTGCATTTTGAGTTAGTGGTTCCTTAGGTACCCATGAAGATGTGGGTCCTTTTTGGTTAGCTTCATAAATCTCAAGGTGTTTAATCTTGAGAAAACAGTTTACTTCTAGATGACCTAATCTTTTGCAATATGAGCATTCTTTTCTTTTTAATGAAGAAGAATGTTCTTGAGAATGTTCTGAGATAGTCTGATCTGCTTTCATTTCTTGTTTTCTCTTTTTATAAAAACAAATAGATTCATGATGTCCTTGTTTCTTACAGAATGAACATTTTAATTTTTGTGGTATAAGACACTTTTCATAAATTTGATTAAAACCTAAACCAGATTTGTCAAATTCTGCCATTTGTGAACCTACAATTTTTTGAAATGTGTCTGTTGATTTTATAAATTGTGAAAGATCATTTCTAAGTTCTTTGACTTCTCTTTTAAGAACAATATTTTCATTCCTAGAGTTTTCAGGAAGTTTGGTTTTTCCAAAGGCTTTTATTTTTTCAGTTGCTTGAAAATAAGAATCTTGTAGACTTTGAATAGTTTTCTTTTGATCATTATTCAAAGTTTGAAGCATTTATTTTTCTTCCTTTAAATTAGAAATTTCTTTTTGTAAAGAGTGACATTTGTTTGTTAAAAAGTTTGAATCAAATAGAAGACTATCAAATTTATTTTCTAACTCTTTGTATACTTGAGGTTGGTCAAAAAGAATTACCTCTTCGTTTTCTGAATTCCCCATTAGAACCATGTTGGCTTCAGTGTCTTCATCTTTTGGTTCTTCAAGATCATCCCATGTAAACATCGATTTTGAGTAGGGAGATTTCTTCTGAGTCTTTTTGTTTAATGGACATTCATTTTTGTAATGCCCTAGTTTGTTGCATCCGAAGCAGGTTACTTTACTTTTGTCAATTTCTCCTTTTGAGTTTTCTTTCTTGTTAGGAAAGTATTTCTTTATCTGATCTCTTCTTCTCATCATTCTTTGAATCTTCTTTGTGATGAGAGCTAGTTCATCTTCTGCTTCTCCTTGGATGTTTTCTTCTTCATTGGATTCTTTGATTCCTTCGCTTTGTGTAATGGCATCTTCTTGTTCGATTTGAGACGCTTTGAGAGCAACCATCTTTCCTTTCCTTGATGGTCTATCATCTTGAAGTAACGTCCCATGAGCCTTTAATGATCCAATGAGATCTTCAAGGGCTAAAGAGTTTAAGTCTTTAGCTTGTGTGATTGCAGTTACCATGGGTCTCCATGTACTTGGAAGACATCTTAATATTTTTCTTATCCGATCATGAGTGGTATAAGTTTTTCCAAGTGATCTTAATTCATTCACAATGGATGTGAATCTGGAGTACATTTCATCAATGTTCTCATCTTCATTCATTTCAAAGATTTCAAATTTTCTTACACCGATGTCTATTCTTGTTTCTGTTACGTGACTAGTTCCTTCATGATGGATTTTTAGAGTGTCCCAAACCTTTTTTGCAGTATCACATTCATCAACTCTTTCACTTTCTTCCATGCTTAGTGCGCATGATAGAAAGAGTCGAGCTTTAGAATTTAGGAGTATTTTTTCTTTATCTTCTTTTGACCATGATGCTTCTGGTGTAATTGTTTCCACCTTTGTTGTTGCATCAGTTGTCATGGGTACATGATTCCCATTTGTGATTATTTTCCACATATCCACATCTTGGGATCTGAGGAATAGTTCCATTTTTCCTTTCCAGAAAGAATCGTTCTTTCCATTGAAGAATGGTGGTCTTGTGCATGATAGACCTTCTGGTATATACTTTTCTTTTGACATTGCCTTCTTCCAGAATCTTTTCCTCCAACACTTGTTAGGTGTTTTTGTAGAGCCCGGGCTCTGATGCCAATTGAAGTAGCAATAAACGTCACAAGAAAGGGGGGGGGGGGGGTTTGAATTGTGAACCTTTTAAAAATTATTCCTGAAAGTTAAGTTTAGATTTATATACTCAAGAATGTTCTTGGTGTACGTTAGTTCAACAAGTTTAGAGTATATAACAATTTAATCAAAACAGAATGTTCTAAAGAATGATTATAAGAAATATGAGAAAAATGATGTTAAGTTAAAATATAAGTTTATTTTAACAAAGACCAGAATGTTCTGGAGAATGATGACAGAATGATAAAACAATATTATATGCTGATTTTAAACCTTAGTCAAATATTTAAGTAATTGTTTTATCTTGGACCAGAATGTTCTGGAGATTAATGTAAGTGTGATAAAGTGTGTGTGTTGTGTAACTTTAAATAAAGAGAGAGAGAAAGAAGAATAACACAGGAGAGTTATCCTGGTTCACCAAACCCGGCTACTTCCAGTCCCCACACCTCGTGTGAGATTATCCACTATAGTTTTCTTGCTAACAGAAACTTCTGACTAGCACTATAAGATCTTGATCACACCAGATCAGTCTGTTACACCTGTATTATCAACCTCAGCAGGCTTCTACAATTCTTTGCGCACTAGTAAAAGAAAGGTTGGAATTTTCTACCTCAAACTATTAAGCCCAATAGACTTGAGAAGAATACAACACACTTTGTATAATGAGATTTGTGTGGATCAAATAAATACTCAACTCTTAGTTTGAGTTTTACAATAGCAAATTCAAAAGAGAAGATCCAAGTGATATAGTGAGAGAGCTTGGAATTTGCTTTGTTTGCGAAGAGCTTTGTTTGTAGTGATGATTTTCACTTAGAGAGATATTAGCTTTCAAAACTCTTGCTTATAACCTTCAAAGTCCCTTGTATTTATAGGTGAGGAGTGTCTTGGTGATCAAGGGAGAAAATAGAGCTGTTGGACACGTTTTTGATAGCTGTCCAAAGACTCAATTGATTTCTCTTTTCTTATTTAAAATAGCCAGAACGTTCTCAGAATGTTCTGTATGAACTGCCTGGCTTTTACAGCACTGTTGTTTGCTTGCACATGAGATAACCAGCTGTTATGAGCTGTATAACTTGTTGCCCAATGCAGATGATGTCATTGTTCTTTGCTTTAGTGATGTCATGCTTTAAGCCATGTGCATTTATTCTTTAATGGGCTTCTTGGATCCAAATGGGTCGAACCCTTTTCCTAAGGCCCAAGAGACATTTATTAAATGCTATTTTGCCATGCTTTCTTGCTGTGCAGACTTGTTCACTTTTGATGTACTGTTTCATTTTCATCGTATTTGCCAGAACGTTCTCAGATTGTTCTCATGAAACAAATTCTCACAAAATGAATTAGTAGATAACAAGATTAAATAAATATAATATGTTTGTAATCTTTAAAACATCAAATAAGGATTTTGTCTCAACAGCCTTTCCACGCCTGAGAGCAGTTTTCCACGCTTGAGCGCAGCAAGGCAGCCCCTCATGGGTGTCTGATTGTTGTGCTTTCGTTGTGTGCTGTCAGAACTTCGATTTTTGCGTTCTTGTGTCTTTTTCACCTGTTTCCGTGTTGAATTAGATTTCGGTGTAAACATGAAATTTGTAGATAATTAAGTTAGCTTTATAATGGCCTTGGGTTGGAGTGGAAAAGATGTGTAGATTTTGGGTTATGATAAAAATAGTCCAGGTGGGTCTTCAGAAAACTTTAAGAAAACTTAGTATAACTAATCCCAAGTTAGTCCAAAAACTTATGGTTGGTTTCCCAACTTCAAACTTAAGTGTTAGGGATTTAGTTGAGGTGTTTTATGGGTATTTGGCTTATGTTGTTGATTTCCGTTGTTGACGTTGTTGTATCGTCTAATGTCGAAGTTGGGGAGTGTGTCATAATTATTGTAGGCACATATGTTGTTGTTGGTAGTCGTTGTTGAAGTTGTATGTTGATATACATAAGTCGAGTCCATATGCATACTCATGTTCTGTTGGGGGCTTATGCCTTGGAATGTTCATCATTCAAACCGTTGGGGGCTTATGCCCTGAAATGTTTATCATTCATCTGTTGGGGGCTTGTGCCCTGGGATGCTTTAACCATCCAAACTGTTGGGGGCTTATGCCCCGGAATGCTTAGCAATCAACACGCGTAGATTGGTACCACATGCATGATGCATTATTGTTGTCGTTATTGCATTGTCAAGTTGTTGTTGTCGTTGTCGCATTGTCGAGTTGTCGGTGTCGTTGTTTATAACGAAGTTGTTGTTATTGTTGTTTATTGTTGTTGAAGATGATTATGTTGTGCTATATGTATACGTTTATATACATTCTTAATGATGCCTGCTGTGAGATGTTGTTGTTTCATTAATTTGATGGATTATATATTACTATTATTGAATGTGTTTCTCACCCCTCCTGCTTGAAAATGTTGCCCTTCGTATGGGTAACTTGCAGGTAATGAAGGTTTGTAGGTTGGTTGGCTCTTGTGTCTAGGGCTCTGATACATATTAGGATGGGGATCGTCGCGAATGTTTCTTTCATTCTTTTATGTATCATGTTTTGAAAAGACTTTGTTGTTGGAGTTTATCATTGTTGAGAATAATGTTTATTATGTTGAGGCCTTTGTGCCAAGAATTTCATTGATGTTGGATTTGGTTGAATTATATTTTCGAAAAAATTATTCCGCTGCAGTTTTTAAGATATTTTAAATGATGGTTTAAATAAATAGTTATTTTCTATTTATGAATTTTTGAAAAGCAGTGTGACTCCCCGTTGTATGATTTACTCTGATTATTATAATTAATATTACGACTGTTGGGAGAACGGGGTGTTACACCTTCACCTTCAAAGCAGACATATGCAACGTCTTTCTACTCAAAGCATCAGCAACAACATTCACCTTCCCAGGGTGATAACTCAACTGAAAGTTGAAATCCTTAAGATACTCCAACCATCTTCTTTGCCTCATATTCAACTCCTTCTGGTGAAACATATACTTCAAACTCTTATGATCACTAAATACCTCAAACTTAGAACCATACAGATAATGGCTCCAAATCTTCAACACATACACCACTCCCGCCAATTCCAAATCATGAGTCGGATTATTCTTCTCATGCACTTTCAACTGCCTCGAAGCATAAGCCACAACCTGACGATTCTGCATAAGCACACCACCAAGACCCAGCTTAGAAGCATCATAATACACAACAAAAGATTCCTTCGGATTCGGCAAAATCAACACTGGAGCTGAAGTCAACCTCTTCTTCAACTATTGGAAACTCTTCTCACACTTAGCATCCCAAACATAAGCTTGTCCTTTCCGAGTCAACTGCATCAATGGCAACGCCAACTTAGAGAATCCCTCAATGAACCTCCGATAATAACCTGCCAAACCAAGAAAGCTTCTCACTTCAAAAACAGACTTAGGTGATTCCCACTGCAACACTGCATCAACCTTCAACGGATCCACCGCAATACCACCTTTAGAAATCACATGACCAAGGAAACTCACTTCCCGCAACCAAAATTAACACTTCGACAACTTAGCAAACAACTTCTTCTCCTTCAAAACTCCCAACACAATCCTCAAATGCACGGCATGCTCCTCCTCAGACTTCAAATACACCAAAATATCATCTATAAACCCCAACACAAAACGGTCCAGAAAAGGGTGAAATATTCTATTCATATATTCCATGAAAACACCTGGCGCATTAGATACTCCAAATGGCATCACAGAATACTCATAGTGTCCATACCTTGTTCGGAACGCAGTTTTGGATATATCTTCGCCCTGACTCTAATCTGATGATATCCTGATCTCAAATCAATCTTGCTGAACACTTCCGCACCAACCAGCTGATCCATCAAATCATCAATCCTCGGAAGTGGATACCGATTCTTAATCGTCACCTTATTCAACTGCCGATAATCCACACACAACCTCATGCTTCCATCCTTCTTCTTAATCAACAACACAGGAGCACCCCACGGAGAAACACTCGGCCTGATAAACTGCTTCTCAAGCAATTCTTCCAACTGCTTCTTCAATTCACCCAACTCTGATGCAGACATCCTATACGGCGCAATTGAAATATGACTTGTTCCTGGTACTAAATCAATTGCAAACTCAACTTCCCTCTCCGGCGGTAACTCGGTAATGTCGTCCGGAAAAACTTCTAGAAACTCTTGCACTACCGGCAAATCACCAACTCTTTTCTCTCCACTTTCCTTCAAAGAAGCAAACATCATGAACACACTAGCTTCACCATCCAAAGACTTCTTCACTTGTTCCGCGGTTAAGAACCTTCTACCTTCATCAGCTACCGGCTTAGAAAACGTTATACTCTTGGTCAAATAATTAATGTTAACACCAAAAGTCAACATCCAATCCATACCAAAAATCACGTCCATATGCTTCAACAGAAGACACACAAGATCCAACTCAAAATCAATAGGAACCTTAACACAAATCACAACCAACTGAGCCTCCGCAGCCCAAGATACCTTCCCTTGCCAGACTAACACACTAGAAGCAACCTGCTACTCCCCCACCACGCTCAAACCCACCTAAAAGAACGAAACAACACAACAAGTACCGACAGTACATCCGTACATGTCGCATACAAACAGGAAATTTAACGGGTTTTGGTCTGGACAAGACCGACCACGGATCTGATACCAACTTGTAACAACCTACTTCTAATAAGCGATAAAACGCACGAATATACAAATATATTCTAGAAATAGATGCTACTTCATCAAAACAAAAGCAACATTCATGTATAAATTGTCAAGTTTCATAAACATAGCAGCGGAACATATATAAACCATATGAGTAACATCTCCACATCAATGAGAATAAATACATCTCTCAGATACAAACAATGTCTCAACTCCAACAACATAATCAAAATAAGATCCAACATGCGAGTACTACCCTAGATCAGAGCCCTAATCTAGATACTTGCTTATAAAAAGGAGGAAATCCGCTCCTCGGCAACATCAAGCACACAATCTAAGCACCCTGCACTCCATCTACCCGTCCATACGGAAAGGTAGGTGGTAAACCACTGAGGATTAGCATTACATCATCATAATCCATATAAGATTTAACAAGAATATTGGAAATGAAGATATATTCAAGAACGAAGGACAACAAATCATACATGTGTTCACAAGTATTCACAACACTCATATCATTCAATATCATCATTCCAAGTTCGTATCAACAAGTGTATCATACACGTATCACATATACATAACCATCCCTCCTAGAACACTAGCATCACATGATTATTATCCCCCATCACTTACATTTCAAGCTATCACATTATTAACATGGCATAGCAAGTATATCCAATCTCTAAACAAATCATCGACATGAGTTCATCAATTATCAATCAATGAAGGATTACTCACCTTATTCTTCACTTAGCATACTTAACTCAACAAGTATTGTTCATCATTTCAAAGTTATAAGCAAGCAATCATCATTATCAAAGAAATCATCACATCTTATGTATATACATATACAATTCTCACCTCATCATTATTATCAAATTAATTATCATCAAATAGGTTCACCAAGTGTATAAGCACAAACAAGTAAGACATGCAATTAGAGCATAATTCGATTAATCACAATCATCAACAAAATTCACAAATGTACATATACACTAATCCACACAATCACAACATTCATCAAAATCCACCAATGCACAAATTCACCAAGTCACATATTCAATTATGACACAACTCATCAATTATTCAAATGCATGCAATGTTCTAGACTTTTCTAGATGCATGCGGTACCAAATCACCTCAAGGTCGTCACCTTCGATGCAACAAAAACATCGTAATCACCTCAATTAGATATAAAATCCGCTACCATCAGTCATGAATGCATGAACATATGACTCGACTCAATGCATATGTTCACACAAACAATAATCACCTCACCATCACCATCAGTTTGCATACATGCATTCACCAACAAGATCACCATCAATATTAGCATGTGTGAATTCACCACCAACAATCAACATTTAACATGTTCAACAAACAACATAACATAAACATGTTCATCACCATCGACAACAATTCACCACCACTTGACATATATACAATCACCAACAACATCCACAATTCAATCAACATATAGTTGTCACATATATACACCACCAATCATCTCCACATAAATTAACATATAGTTGCCACATTTCCACATAATTCCTTACAATCCAAATAAAGGAACAAATACAACATATGATCACAAACATCATATTCATCACTCAACAACCATTCATACATCATCTCATAATCATATTAATCTATTCATAAAAGGGTTCATAAGCAATTGACTCTCAAAAATCATTTTCTACCAAGTTCTTCTCCAAAAATCACAACATTAAAAATAATTGAGCATTTAAGCCAAAACAAGGTAAACAAGTTCAATTGCCTATGCCATGTATTCTCACAAGTCACTTGTGCGTGCAGTAGAGGTTACATAAGCATTTCATCGGCCAATTATAACGGAATCATGAGATTCACCAAGTTCGTCTCTTGGTAGCAATTTACAAAACCATACATTTATAAAACAAAACCAAGATAGAACCTTCACACCATAAGTTAAATACTCTAAAATGTATTAATTGAACTCATAAAACTCAAGTTTGAAGTTAGGAAACAACCCATAAGGTTTGGGTCGACTTAGAAATAGTTATGCGGATTTTTCGTAAAACTTCATCAAGACCACCTTGGAGTATTTTCATCATAACTCAAAAACCAAAAATCATTTTCAAGTCAAACCAAAGCCTCTGGAAAGCTAACAAAATTATCTACAACTATCATGTTTACACCAAAAACCAAAACAAAACAGAAACGAGGGAAAAAGATGAAAGAACGCGAAACAGGGGATGCAGCCCTGTGTAACTCGCCATTGCGAGTAACTTTACTCGCGAGGCAAGTAAGCTCCAGGGAGCCTCCCCTTGCTCGCGTCCAACTCGCCTCGCGAGCGCGGTGGCGAGTTGTGACAGTAGTTTCGGGAAAAAGAGCCATTTTCACCCCAAAACCCCAATTTTGACTCCCCAATGCCCAAATTTGATTCCAAGGTTTGTCCAAACATTTCTAAACATGAAAAGACACTCAAATCCATATAAAATTTGCATCAAAACATTCTTCCCACAAAATTCATCATTTGACCCATTTCATAAAACTTCAAAAATAACAACACAAATCATCACAAGCTCAAAGATTATGATAACCCAAGGTTCCATGCATCAATAACAACACCTCACAACATCAACAACAACAACTAATCATGAATTCATCACAATTCATCAACAACAACATCTCATATCAACGATTTTTGGGTGAAACACAAAGCATACATATGTACATGATTTAAGCTTGCAATTTCATCATCAACAACTCAATTAACATTCAATTTACATACCCAAACATTGCATCACAACATAAGCACGAATTTCACAATTAAAATCCATTCATCAATTTCATAAAAATGGGTAAAAGGGAAAAGTTATGAAATTATGAGTGAAGTCTAACCCTCTTACCTCTAGCACCAAGAATCTCTAACCCAAGACTCAATTTAGCTCCTAGATGATGAATTCCTCTTCTAGCTCTAGCCTCTAACCCCTTTCTCTTGTTCTTCCTCTTCAAACCCTTATTTCTCTCTATCTTAATTGAAAATGAAATGAAATGTTGGTAAAGCCCCAATTTCACTACCAACTAGTGTTTATATAAGCTCTACTCAATTGGGCTCAACTCACAATGTCTTAATGGGCCTAACCCATTTCTATCCTAACCCCAAAATGTTACTACTCACTTAACGGTAAAATATAACACTAACGGTCACTTAATGGTAAACTAAATAATTATCCCACTCTCCAACACTTAGTAAAATAATAACTCTCACTAAGCACTAAAAATAACCTTCAGCAAAAATTATAAAATTACCCCTGTTCTCAAAATGACCAAAATGCCCCTAAGTCCAAAATGACTAAAATACCCTTCTAACACCGAATTTTACAATTCCCAACCAAAAATACACACAGAGGCAAATAATCACACAAGAGCACATATAACACAATTAAGAATAATAAAAATAAATCTAATCGAAAAATCGGGCTGTTACAGAATATTCCATTCATATATTCGATGAAGACACTCGGTGCATTAGTCACCCCAAATGGCATCACAGAATATTCATAGTGTCCATATCTCATTCGGAATGCAATTTTGGATATATCTTCCGCCTTCACTCTTATCTGGTGATATCCTAACCTTAAATCAATCTTGTTGAACCCTTCCGCACCAACCAACTGATCCATCAGAGCATCAATCCTTGGGGGTGGATACCGATTCTTAATCATTACCTTGTTCAACTGCCGATAATGCACACACATGATGCCATCCTTCTTCTTAACTAACAACACTGGAACACCCCACGACGAAATACTCAGCCTAATGAACTGCTTCTCGAGAAACTCTTCTAACTGCTTCTTCAACTCACTCAACTCTGATGTAGACAACCGGTACGGCGCAATCGAAATAGGACTCATTCCTAACACTACATCAATTGCAAACTCCAATTCTCTCTCCGGAGGTAAGTCGGTAATGTCGTATGGGAATTCTTCTGGAAACTCTTGCAATACCGGAAAATCGCTAACTCCCTTCTCACTAATTTCCTTCAATGAAGCAAACATCATCAACACACTAGCTCCACCGTCCAAAGACTTCTTCACTTGCTCCGCAGTCAAGAACTTCTCACCCACCTCATCTACTTTCTTAGAGAACGTTATACTTTTTGTTAGACAATTAATGTTCACACCAAAAGATAGCATCCAGTCCATACCGAAAATAACTTCCATATGCTTCAACGGAAGACACACGAGATCCATCTCAAAATCAACATTACCAAAGTTAACGGGACAATTAGCACAAACAACAACCACAACCAACTGAGCCTCTGCATCCAAAGGTACCTCCCCTTGCCAGACCAACACAACTGAAGCAACCTGCTTCTCCCCCACTATGCTTAAAGCCACCTAAAAGAATGGAACACCGGAACAAGTACCGACAAAACTTCCGTACATGTCACATACAGCGGAAAAAAAGCAACCAACAGGTAAGAACAACAACAACAGAATAAATATCGAAGGTAACTCAATACCATTCGCATACAAATAGGAAATTCACCCGGTTCTGGTCCGGACAAGACTGACATGGCTCTGATACCAGCTTGTAACGCCCTACTTTTATTAAAGCGATAAAACACGCGAATAATACAAATATTCAAGAAACAGACGTCACGTCTTCAATAGTTCTCAAAAACATGCATACTAAAATCTTCTCAAAAACGTCGCAGCGGATAATTAGCATACATCTTCAAATAGCCATGTCATAAACATCAAAAATACATCGCCAAATAAATCTCCAATCTCAAAATATGAGTAAAAATATCAAGAACATAGTCAACACCAAATAAAATAAAGACAAACATCCTAAATCAGAGCCCTATACTAAGACCCCAAAAATGGTAGACGAGGTAGCTCCAAAGCTAGCCTCCAGCAACTCACCAAGCAAAGATAAGGTAATCATGCACGCCTCCTGCACCATATTTAAATATAGTGAGGCGGTCAACCAAACGACCACTAAGGGGGTTTGTCCACAATTCATAAATAATTCAAATGAGGTGTTCATCAATTTAAACTTCAAATGATTAAGCAAAATAATAATTCATCTTCAACATTATTCATCAACACATATAAGTTCACATTATCACAAGTATACAATTTACCAATCACATCAATCACCAAACACATAAGAAATTAGGACTCATGCTAACTCATGCAATGCGCCTAGACACGACTTCTATATGCATGTGGTTCCAATCATCACCAATCACATCAACAAATAATTCACCAAATCACAACATCGAATATGAGACATTACTTTAGACTCTTATGCATGCATTGTTCTAGACTCTTCTCTAGATGCATGTGCTACCAAATCAGCACCAACGGCTATGTGGATGTACAATATCCAATCAACGGCTATATGAATACAAAGTATTCGATCAACGACTATATGGATGTAAAATATCCAATCAACGACCATATGGATGTACAATATTCAATCAACGGCTATATGAATACAAAGTATTCAATCAACGGCTATATGGATGTAAAATATTCAATCAACGTCTATATGGATGTACAATATTCAATCAACGGCTATATGAATACAAATTATTCGATCAACGGTTATATGGATGTAAAATATCCAATCAACGGCTATGTGTATATACATGCATTCATCACCAATCACATCAAAATTAGCATGTATGAATTCATCACCAACAATCAACATTTAGCATGTATGAGTTCAACACATCAACAATTAATAAAATATTTATCATGTTATAATTCATCGACATAAACAACGACATAAAACACCGTCATCAAATTCAACATCATTAGCATAGTCATCAAAAGTCAACACTTTCAAAGAAAGTCAACGCCTTGAACAAAAGTCAACACTAAGGAATTAAACACAACAATCATCAAATCACCCTCATTTTAATTCTACTTTAATCGTATAAACATGATTACAAGACATTCCTTAAGTCATCATACCATTAGGACACAAGTCAACAAAGTCCCTCTATTGTTCACAACTTTAAAACAATTCTAGAAATTCAACCAAAACTAAGCATACATGTTCAATTGCCTCAACAAAGCATATGCACTACTCACATATGTTCATAGTAACTTAGACATATGAGTATCCTAGGCCAATTCCAAGAAATCACAAAATCACGCCAAGTACGTCTCATTTTACAAAAATGATCATTTTGACATTTTCAAAACAAGACATCTTATTTCAAGTATGTAAACCTTCAATTCAGTCCTAATTTATCATATATTCATGAACATAGACCACTTACAAACTATCAAGTCTTAGTTCAAAGTTTCATCAAAGTTCATTTGTGAAAATTCTAAGTTCCGTCTATTCCGCATTTTTATCCAAAACCAAGTTTCATGTTATTATGACTATGCACCAAACCTACATGCTTCATCTAAGTTCATTAGAACTGTAGACCAATCATTTAATCACCTTTGTTCACAAAAAGTCCATTTTCCAATTATTTCCAAAAACCAATTTCGTCTCAATTCAAGTTTCTTATCATTTAAGAAATCCAAAGTGAGAGCAAGCAAATCCTGTTCCAGCAAGTATATTATTGAAAACAGAGCAATAACACACTTAAACAAGTGCATAGGACCCCTACACGTCGGCCCCAAAGAATGTATATCAAGTATGCATCATCATGTGTAACTCAAAATATTCACGACTTTAATTTACACATTAATTTCACAACATTAGACATACATCATTCAATATCTCAACTCCACAAATACATACTCATTTATTCATTCTAAAGACTTTCTTAAACTCAATATAAATTTTAAGAAAGTTTCAAGGTTCGTAGAAAAAGTTATGATCAAGTTTCACTAAAGGCCACATGACCTATGTGTAGTAATTTAATCATATCTCAAGTTCTAAAAATCATATGGAAGTCAAACCAACTCCATTAGAAAACTAACATCTCAACCCATAACTTTCATGTTCACACCTAAAGCCAATTCAAAATGGAAAATGGTGAAAAATGAAACACAAGAGAGCTCGGAGCGCTGGGCGCCAAGAAGGTGCAAGAGCACCAGCTCAAGCGCTGGCTCTCTAGAACTAGGCGCCTAGCGCCCCAGTTCAAGCGGCGGCAACTGCGAAAAGTACGAATTTGGTTTGTTTCGCCTCGGGTTTCCTTCAAAATCACCCCAAAAGTGCTTATTTAAATCCTCATTTATCCTAAAACTATTAAAGTAATGTCCCAAGGCTCAAACACATCAAATAAGCTCTTCTGACAACCCTTAAAATAGCTTAAGAATAAAATCAATTTATTTTCAAAGTACACATCAAATTTCAACAACACAACACTTCATCTCTTTCAAAATCAACACAATCAACAACAATAACTCAACTTATCAACATTTAATCCATTAATTGACATTATCAACAACACCCAACAACATTCATCACATATAATCATGAGTTCATTCACAATTCAACAACAACAACATCATATTTCATCAAATTGAGCAAAAACAACAAAGTACCCATATCAATACATCTTAAGCATGTAATTTCAACCACAACAACTTATTTAGCATCAATTTCACATATCCAATCTTAGCATCAAAGTGGGAGCACGAAAATCATCATTAAAATTCACAAAGATCACATTTCACAAATAAGCACTTATGAAATTAAGTAGAAAAAGTGATTATAACTTAAATTATGAATGCGCACCATCCCCCTTACCTCAAGTAAGCACAACTCTAGCCGTGATGTCACTTTTGCTCCTCAAATCTTTACCCTCTTCTTCCTCTCCAAGCTCTTCTTCTCTCAAAACCCTTTTCTCCTTTCTTCTCTCAAAACCCTTTTCTCCTTTCTCTAACTCTTTCTCTCTCTACCTTCTCCATATTTGTGAAAATGAGTGTAAAGACCTAATTTCTCTTAAGACTAGAGTTTATATAGGCTCTACATAAATGGGCTCAACTCTCAATTGTCTTAATGGACTTAAAGTTCTCACTAACGAATTCACCAAGTTTCTACTCACTTACGAGTAAAAATAACGAATAGTTACCGTCTCTTATTTAATTACCTCACTCACTAGTAACTTAGTAAAAATAATTATTCCCACTCGAAATACTACTAAAAATAATCATCATCGTAAAATGACTAAAATACCCTTTTTAAGCCAAAATCTACTAATCCCGGATAAAATACACACAGAGACAATCACATATAAGCACATATAAACACACATAATAAATAATTAAAATAATTCTAGCGAAAATCGGGTTGTTACAGTTATAAACTATATTAACATTCCCACCTATAAATACCCCTCCAAACTTCCCCATTTCCTCACACCATCTCACGTTCTCTCCTCCTCACTCTCTCCCCCTATAAATCTCCTTCTTTTTCTTTTTTTTAGTCTTTGTCTTTTTACCCTTTTGGGGTAAAAAGAGGCCAATCGAGGGGTAAAAAGATGTCAATCGAGGGGTAAAAAGAGGCCAGTCGACTTGGGGCAAAAAGAGGTCAACCCTTGGGGTAAAACTAAATCTGCTTCTTTTTACCCCTAAAAACTTTTTACCGTGGGTAAAAAGAATCTTCTTGGGGTATAAAAAGAACCAGATTTAAATTTACCCTAAGGGTTGGTCTCTTTTTAACCCAAGCAAATTGGTCACTTGTTACCCCAATGTTGGTCTCTTTTTACCCCAAAGAAGCAGATTTAGTAAATTCTGAAATTCTAGCGTACTTGTTTTAATATGTTCTGTCAGATGTTTTAACGTTTGCAATGTTCTGTTTAATGTTCAAACATCACGTGATAAACATAAGTAAAAACAAGAAAAATAAATGACAGGAAAGTAAAGAACACAGTGAGTTTGTTGACCCAGTTCGGCACAACATGCCTACGTCTGGGGGCTACCAAGTCAGGAAGGAAATCCACTAGTGTAGTCCTTATTCAATAGCTCTCAACAAAATTCTCGTTTACACTATATGACCTAGGACCTACCCGTCTAGACTTCAACCTAGGAACTCCAAGATCTGAGATCCCATCTCACTATCCTAATGGTCAGTCACTGCCCCAGTGACCTTATCAGACCTCAATCAAAACAAAAGTAGAAGTTACCTTCCAACACAATCAACTAGAACCTTGTTTCACAACTTCGGTCTAGTGCACAAGAGTATCAAACTCACACACTCAGTCCTAAACAAGTATCACAGGCGATACAAGAAAGAACACATAGTAAGAGATTCTAAACTTGCATCACAAACGATACAAGAGCAGAATACATGAAGACTCAAACCCTAAAAATCTAACTTTTAGAATGACAACTTGAATGAGCAATTAGGTCTTGAAGTCTTCCTTTTATATTGAAGCAGCTTGGGCTAAATAAATCATTGGGCTTCAGCACTTTGCAGATCAATTCAGCTAATCTGCAAAACAAGAATCAGAAACAATTCTGGAAAGTCCTAAAACGTCGGAACATTTATAGGAAATAATAACAAATATTTCCTAAAATAAAATATCTACTTTAGAAATATTCCCCAACTGATTCTTAGATGATATGCGCGTTGCTTGATCAATAAGTAAAGGAAATATTGTTTCATTAAACAATAAAGGGTGCGCGTACATTTAAGCATGAACCCAGGCACACTGAATCGTGCCAGGATGTTGGAACACTGTATCCAACATCTTACAGAGTTGCCTAACCACATGTTGGAACTTTGGTTCCAACTTACAGAACAAGGATATTTGTTTTAGCAATAATGCAGCCAACACAAATACCCAACAATCTCCCCCTTTGGCAAATTTTTGGCTAAAACAAATTAAGGCCAATACTTATAAAACAGAGGGATACAGAAGACCATTTCTCAAAGAGCATGAACCCATACATATGAAGAAACAACTAGCACACAAAATCTAAAGAGATACCTTAGATACACTTCCTCAAGTCATCACGAACACATATTCAAGAAGAAGAAGTAGCAGGTAGTATCACTCTAGATATAGCAAGAGTGTGCATACATAGAATACCTCACGAGTCTTCAATCATAACTTCAGCTGGTAGAGGTATTACACTAGATCAGAGACATGCAACAACGGATCAGATCAATAGCATAGTCTCAAGAGCAAAGGAAAAATAAATTCCTAAGCTACAACTAGGGAACATAAGTTCTTGTACATAGGATGTTCCAACATCCTTCACCACAAGAGCAGAGGAAAAATAAATTCCTATGCTAAATTCAGGGAAAACAAATTCCCACAGAGATGCAGAGAGATGCAAGTTCTCTCAAAAGCAGAGGAAAACTAAGTTCCAGTGCTACAGATATATGATGTTCCAACATCCTTCAGAATGTCAGACAAGAGTACCTGCCACACATAGAGGCAAGGGAAAAAATAAATTTCCCATACCTACAGAGTACTGTCACCAACCAACCATAGAAGCACAGAAAAATTAATTCCTACACTTACATGTGACAGTCTTGGATGTCTTCAGAGTACTGTCAACAACAGCATATAGAAGTAAAGGAAAAATAAATTCTCATACTTACAAGTGACAGACACAGATGTCTAAACTTCTGAATCAACATCCTTCACCCAGCTTGGACTTAGCACAAGCACACGTAGAAGTATCACTCCCCCTGAATATAAGATCTTATGAGTGACTACTTACAGGAATATTCCATTACTCCCCCTGAATACATGCATACAGATATTTTGAACAGACAAAAACTCCTAATGCATAGACATAAAAACTTCAGGATCTGGGCATAAGACATTCAAGGAATATTCACAAACTAGCAATCCTATCAGCAGATACATGCTAGCAGACCTATCAAAGGTCACACAAACCAAGTCATACACACAGACATGTTCCATAATATAAAGAGGTAGCAGGGAACATGTACACTAAGAATTCCAAGAAAAATAGATTCTCAAAATTTCATCAAGATGTTGCAACTTAAGTGCAAACATCTACACAAGGTCTCACAGACATGTTCCAACCTTTTATTTAGCAGTTGTAGGGAACATGTACATCATCTGAGAAGATTAGATTCTCAAAAGCATCATAGAGATGTTGTAGCACAAGTGCTAACATCTACACAGTCTTCTATAGACACTTTCCAACATTCCAGAGAATATTAGCAAGGAACATGTACATATAACCTGATTCTCAGATTATCTTTAAAATCATCAAGATGTTGCAACATGAGGGCCAACATCTACACATAACCTGACATAGTTAAAAAAATAAATGCAACCACGTGAATAACAGTCATATCATTCAGGCATACACAAACAGGCATATAGATATATGCAGAAGAGCACATATACATAAAGACATAAGGAGTATAAATATACCAATTTCCCCCCCCCCCCCCTTTTTAGCCACAAATTGTGCCAAACAGTAGAAAGGAAAGAAAATGCAGAATCACCAAGAACAACCAGAAGGGAAAAAGACAAATTCATAGCAGCAGATAGTACTAGTAGAATACCAATAAGAATGAAATGCAGAGTATTAAGGTATTACAAACCAAAATAGGCACACACAGGTGCACAAAGTATTCGGGACATTGCCCACAAAGGAAAAACAACAAAAATCATTCAGCTGTTCCAGAACTGCTATCTGAGTCTTCCTTGTTGTCTTCATTGCCATTATCTGCATCATCTGCTTCTTCATCTTCCACCTGTTCTTCTGCAACTGTATTTTCACCTTCCAGCGAGTGAATCATCAGTTCAAATTGAGTTTTCTTTTTATCTAGCAGTACACAGGTATCCTTGAGGGCCTTCATAATTTCATGTTTTGTCATTTTCCTAGTACCAGATGCTTTTCCAGATGTTCCAACATTGTCTGGAATATGGTCAGTACTAAACAGTTTGGGGTGCAGGGTGAGGGGAGACTCCCTTTTCTCAGGAATATCAGCAGCAGTTATAAGCCTAGGTTGTTGTTCCAGCATAATTCCACACAGCAGGGTAGGGAATGCTATGGGACACTTCACAGCATCAGTCTTTTCATGCTTGAAAGTTTGTTCAAAGATGTATTGTCCAATGTTCATTTTAGTCTTAGTGCCTACAAAATAGATAAACTTTCCCAAACCTGTAGCAATATTTGAGGAGTGTGTGGTTGGGACCCAATTTACTGCTCCTATTCGGTTGAGGATGACATACTTTACTGAGAGCTTTCCAGAAGAAATCTTACCCTTCTTGGGCCAAACTTTCACTTGATTTGCAGTGATTTCCTTGCAAATCTGATTCTCTGTCACCTTTGGCCCTGCAACATCTTGTTCATCAATTCCTAAAAATTTGTTGATAATGTTGGGAGAGAAGTGGACCTATTCTCCTCTAACATATACTTTCTGGTACTCTTGACTCAGAGGGTTATCACAGTCTCCAGGAATATTCACCAAGAACACTTTTACTAATTTCTCATAGCAATTACCAAGAACTCTTACAGCTTCCTTCCCTAATTCTCTTTCTAATGCTAATCTCCTATGGAAAATAAATTTCCATCTTTGTACATTCTCAGGTAAGTGAAATGACACCTTATCAATATGCACATTTTCAACAGTTCTTTGAGCCTTCTTACCAGCAGATTTCTTCAAGGCTGAGGGGATGATGTGCGTCACATCCTGTTCAACATCATAATCAGATTCACTAGAGGAAACAACCTTCCTCTTTCTTGTCCTACCAGTAGTGGTTTTGACCTTCACCTTGCTCCATCCTTTCTTGGGTCCAATGCCAGCAGTCTTAGTTCTGGTTTTGGGAGTTACATTCACAGCCTCATTACTTTTCTTTGGAATTTCTATTTCAGTTGTTACACCTTTCCCTGTGTTACTTCTCAGCCTCTTGGAAACACGTCCTCCATACTTCTTTCCCAATGGAAAGTCATCAGAATTGATCTCATCAACCTCCACAACATTTTTCTTACTAGATTCATCCTCCTCAGGTTCAGATTCCACTTCAGTCTGCTCTGCCTCAGTCTGTTTCTCTTCTTTAGAAGAAGAGTTCACAGCAGTATCTACAGATACATCTTTATCAGGAGATCCAGCATCATTATGTTGTTTTTCTAGTTGGTTCACGGATGTTTCAACATTTGGCAAAATATCATTATGGTCACCAGTTTTCTCAGGAGACAGTTGTTCAGGATATCTGCTTGTACTCTCATCACAGTTCATATTCTCAGTACTCTCAATTGCAGCATTCAAATCTTCTAAACCTAGGTTTTTGCAAGATTCAGATACTTGAACAGTTAGGGTTTCATCATGATTACCTTTCTCATCAGTAGAGGTTCCAACATCAGTGGCAATCTTGAGATTTGCTTTAACATCTATAATCTTGAGTTTTTCCACGGAGACCTCAACACTTGGTTCAACAACAGTGGATATGAAAGGGTTCTCTTTCTCGTACAAATTGGTCATGCTTAATGCAAACTTAGATTCGCCCCTTTTTAACTTCTTTGTCTTAGTGAACTTCTTCATAGTAGTTCTCTTTTTAGTTATTCCAGAGGTGTCTTCTGTAATAGATTCAATCACCTTGGGAATGGAAGAACTTGTTTCAAGAGATTCAGAGACAACATTCTCTTTGATGGTTTGAGGAGTATTTTTGAAAATCATGGTGATTTGGTTGTTCTGCCAAAAACTGATAGCCAAGTGAGCAAGGGAGAGTCGCAAAAGAAGGAGGAGAATACTAAAGATGTTTCTGAAGTTTGATGAAGAGAAAGACAAGGGAATGATAAAGGGGAAGTTATTACGTGTGGTAGGTAGTATTAGGGAGGTTGGAGAAACTTGCCTTAGATTGACGTACACTGAGGAAACAAACTTGCCCTCATATAACTGACACACCTTTTGTAGCATAATTTCTAATTTGCTGTTCAAATCTACACAAAGCTTGTTGTCCATGATTCTTAAATGAAAAATTGTTAATTTTTCTTTGGACCCAATATTTTTACAAGTTGTTATATTCCTCTCAAGAGACCAACCAAGAAAGAATTTGATGATAAAGGCATTTATCCAACTATACTGAGTAGTATCCTTTAAAACAAAAATTACGTCCAAGTTGGTACAACATAAAGTTGGAACATCTTGTTCATCATAACATTTTGTTGACTTCTCCTTCAACATCACAAGTTTTGAGAGTCTGTTTTCAGTTGTTGTGTTCTTAAACTCAGCAGTAGATTGAACCACATGATTATTTTTTCCTGGAATCAAAATTGGATTAAATCCAGTCGGTTTCTTAGTCTGATCTTTGTAAGGTGGAATCCACAAGTAACAATTACCTTCAGATTTGATGCTTCTAATTGTTACTTCCCCTTTCTTATCAGTCACACAACAAGCAGATTTGCTGAAGTTCACACTCATCCCTTGATCACACAGTTGACTTATACTAATCAGATTAGTGGTTAGACCTTTTACCCATAGAACATTATCAAGTTTTGGTGACTCAGGCCTAATCAGCTTTCCTGAACCAAGGATCTTACCTCTTGTCTGATTTCCAAATACAACATAGCTGTTGGTACAAGATTTCCCAGCATCAAGAAGATCTTTAGATCCAGTCATGTGTCTAGAGCATCCACTGTCAAAATACCATCTTTCCTTTGAAGGGGTTTTCAGAGAGATGTGAGCCATCAACCCTACAATAAAAGTTTTAGGTTCCAAACTTTCTTGACAGTTATCACTCTAGGATTATGTGCTTTCTGATGAAGCTGTTGTGGCAGTCCATATAACCTATAGCAGAAAGGCCTTATGTGCCCCTTTTTCTTGCAAAAATGACATATCCTGGCAAGAGATACCTTTTCATTTTTAGGAACGTTATGTTTCTTAGTATGTTGCAACACACCTTTGCTTGATGTTGGATCATTTGTTCCAGTGGAAGCTACAAACTTTATATTCTTTACAGGTCTCTTCTTCCTAGATATCCCATACTCTACTAGGGCCTGGGCAAAAGTCATGGTTTGCTGACTCTGATCTGAGTGTTTAAAGGTGAATCCTATCCCATTTGGTTTACCCTGAATTTGCCCTTCTAGAATCTCATCCAGAACATTGGTCCCAGTGGTCATTGTAACAGCTCGATTTTTCGTTATATTTATTTTATTATTTATTTATGTGTGTTATATGTGCTCTTATGTGATTAATTGCCTATGTGTGTATTTTTGGTTGGGAGTTGTAGAATTCGGTGTTAGAAGGGATTTTGGTCATTTTGTTCTCAGGGGTATTTTGGTCATTTTGTGAGTAGGGGTAATTTAGTATTTTGATGAGGATTATTTTTAGTGCTTAGTAAGAGCCTTATTATTTTACTAAGTGATAGGAAGTTGTAGTGAATTATTTTATTACCGGTGGGTGACCGTTATTATTACATTTTACAGTTAAGCGAGTAGTAACATTTTGAATTAGATTAGTAATGGGTTAGGCCCATTAAGGCATTGTGAGTTGAGCCCAATTAAGTAGAACCTATATAAACTCTGGTGTTAGAGGAAAATAGGGTTTACCATCATTTTTCATTTTGAAAAAAGAGGTAGAGAGAGAAAGAGAAGATAAGGGTTTGAAGAGGGAGATCTAGAGAGAGCTAGAGGAGGCTAGAGATTCAAGTCTTTGGGAGCTAAAGTGAAGCCTTAATTGGTGATTGTGAAGAATTAAGGTAAGGGGGTTGGACTTTAATCATAATTAATAGTTGTAGTTCTTCCCTAATTCTTTAATTAAGTGGTTAATTTGAATTTGGTTGTAGAAATTTGTGCTTAATTTTGATGACATGATTATGTACATGAATTGAATGTTAATTGTGTTGTTGTTGTTGAATTTGTATGTCAAAATGGGTATATATGAACATGATGTGTTTTTTTGTGAAATTGATGATGAATAAAGTTGTGGTTGTTGAATTGTGGATGAATTCATGATTAGATGTTGTTATTGTTGTCGTTGTTAAATGTGTTGTTAATGAATTGATGCATTGGGTATCATGAATTGGTGAATTGGTGATGAGAATTGTTGTTGTTGTTGAAAGTTATGGAAGTTTAGTGAATTGATGAATTTTGTTGTGTTGATGTTTTAATCTCAAAACTTATGCATGTTTAAGTGTTTTGAAGTGTATGCGACCTGTAAACATCTTTGGGATTAAGTTTTGGTGTTTGGAATGATCAAAATTGGGATTTTCGATGAAAAAGGGTTGGAACCCATAACTGATTTTTGACAGACTGATAGGGGACGCTTAAGCGTGCTCACCACACTTAAGCGAGCAGCAAACGTGCTGCCAGCATGCTGAAAGCGTGCAGTCACAGTAGCTTCTATGACTTGGACGCTTAAGCGAGCGGCGGTCGCTTAAGCGTGCTACCCCCTGTTCAGCCATTTTTTATTTTTCGTTTCGTGCACTTGGGGACCAATCCGAGCTTTCTAAAATGTTTCTTTTGACTTGTTTAACCTCTGTTTACACACATAAACCTACTGGAACTTCATTTGAATCGAATTGGACTTGATTTTGTGAATTTCACTTAACTTTTGAAAAATGGTCCAAACGTCGATTTTCCGGAAACTCGTTTTTCTTGTGGAATTGAAGTAGGGTTAAGTTTGTATGCTATCTATATGATTTCTAAAAATGGTTGTGATTGATTTCATCAAGTCTTAACATGTTTTGCTTTGAAAATGAGATTCTTTTGTAAAAGTGATAAAGTGAGAACTTTGTGAATTTCATGATTTCGTCGTGTTTAGCCGGTGAAACGCCAAGGTATACTCTGCTGCACTTATATGTGGCCTAAAGGTATACTTAGTTGAGGCATTGGATCTTGTCTACTAGGTTTTGGTTCAATAGCTTCAATTATTTTTAAAATGGTAGTAAGATAGACGAACTTTGTTGAAAATGGTTCCTTTGAAGCAACTACCCTATAAATCTTCCGTGAATGGTTTAACATGATTAATTGAGGATATGTGGATGACTATTGAAGGTTGAATATGATATTTATCATGAAATGTTGTGTTGCTCCATTTTACTTGATTTATGAGGAGTATATGGAATTGTTGTGATATTTTGTAGTTGATGTTGATCTATGTTGATCCATATTGATGCTCTTATTTGAATTGTGATTTGTTGAATGTGTGGACATGAATACTTGATAATGCAATTGTTGTTGAGATGGTCAATGTAATTGGATGCGTACTTTTACATTGTCGTTGATAGTTGTTATGTTGAAGTTATGCATTTTCGGGTCGTTGTTGTATGTCCATGCATCATATCATGTGAGTCGTATGTTGAAATGTAAAAGGAGGTGTACTTATACATAGTTGTTGTAAGAAAAGGTGTACTCTTACATAGATGTGCGGTTGGCATCTAATGTTGTTGTATGGTACCACGTGCATATATGTGTCAAGTATAGGCGCATTGCATATAGAGATGAGATCTTGTTGTGATATGTGAATGATGTTTGTTGGTGATAATTGTGTGAGGAGTGTTGCTTGTGATGCATGGAGTGATTGCATGAATGTATATGAGAATTTATTGTTCATGCAAAATATTTGAAAGTTGAATTGATTCATTTATGTCAATTATTATTTATTAATTATGATTAATGTAAAGTTAACCTTTAGTGGTTTTGACCGCCTATCTGTCTGTATGGATGGGTAGACGCTGTGCAGGAGTAGTTGTTTTTGGTGAGTGCTTGGATAGCGGGAGCTATCTCTGTTATCGTTTGGAGTCGTAGGTTTAGGCTCTGATTAGGTGGTCGTGTCTATAAGATGTTGTTGGATTTTATTTTATTTAGTTGATACTTTCCCACTTGTCGGGACTTGGAGGATGTTATATGATGATGTATTTTGACCATGGCATGTATATGTTGGAGATATATGATTTGTATCCGCTGTGACTGTTGAGATATTTTATATATTCATGATGATTTTGTAAATTTTGTTGAGACGTAGCGTCTATTTCTTGAATTTATGTATTATTTGCGTGTTTTATCGCTTCAATAGAAATAGGGCGTTACAATAGCTTCAATTATAATGAGGTCAATAGAAATAGGGCGTTACAGTCATCATTTTTACTTGTTTCGTAACATGATCAAGTTGAGAATTCAGCTGAATGACCTCATTATTGAGTTCTGAAATTTTTGCTAAATGTTCAGTGTTTTCTTTCTCCAATTCATTTTTGATGTTTTTCTGTTCTTCAAGTTGTTTACAGATGTCTGTGTTTCTGTCATTCAGTTTTTTATAAGAGACCGTTAACTCATCATAAACTAAGTCTTCATTACAAGATTCGTCCTCAGAAAGAACTCTTCCAGTCAAAGCAGCAACATGTTTGATAGATTCATTTTCCACATCTCTTTCTGATTCATCATCATCAGTCCAAGTAACAGCTAAACTTTTCTTTTGTTTCTTGAGGAAAGTTGCACATTCTGGTCCGATGTGACCATATCCTTCACATTCATGACATTGAACTCCCTTATATTGATTGTTCTTCTCATCAGGTCTAACAATCTTCTCATTACTGGTTTGTTGATCATTGTTGAATCTGATGTTCTGCCCATTTGGTCTGGATCTCTTGTTTACTTGCTCTAGAATTTTGTTAAATTGTCTTCCCAGCATGACAAGATTTTCTGACAAGTCTTCCTTACTCACAACATCTCCTAGTGATTCATCATTCTCAGTATTTGAAATGAGTGTCACACTTTTACCTTTCTTCTCAGTTTGTTGTTAAAAACTAGTTCAAAATTTTGAAGTGAGCCTATAAGTTCATCAACTTTCATACCTGAGATATCATGAGCTTCCTCAATAGCAGTTACCTTCATGTCAAACCTCTTGGGTAGTGATCTAAGGATTTTTCTCACAAGCTTTTCTTCAGAGATCTTTTCTCCAAGTGAGTCAAAAGCATTAACAATGTCTAGAATATTCAAGTGATAATCTTGAACGCTCTCATCTTCTAACATTTTTAGATTCTCAAATTTGGTAGCAAGAAATTGGATTTTAGCACTTTTAACCTTAGTTGTGCCTTCATGTGCAGTTTTGAGAATCTCCCAAGCATCCTTAGTCACAGTGCATTGCTTGATCAATCTGAACATGTTCTTGTCTACACCATTGAACAGAGCATTCAATGTTTTGGAGTTTCCAAGTGCCAGTTCATCTTCTGCAGCAGTCCATTCTTCTTCTGGTTTCAATACATTAGTCCTGTTCCCATAGCATCAAGTGTCACAGGATGTTCCCAACCTTTCAGAACTGCCTTCCAGGTTTTGCTGTCAATGGATTTGAGAAAAGAACTCATGCGTGATTTCCAGTAGTCATAGTTTGAGCCATCCAACAGAGGGGGCCTCTTTACAAATCTACATTCCTTGTCCATGATGCTAGAATAGAACTCCCTGGAGCTCACCCTAAAACAGGCAGGGTGCCTGCTCTGATGCCAATTGAAATTCTAGCGTACTTGTTTTAATATGTTCTGTCAGATGTTTTAACGTTTGCAATGTTCCGTTTAATGTTCCAGCATCACGTGATAAACAGAAGTAAAAACAAGAAAAATAAATGACAGGAAAGTAAAGAACACGGTGAGTTTGTTGACCCAGTTCGGCACAACACGCCTACGTCTGGGGGCTACCAAGCCAGGAAGGAAATCCATTAGTGTAGTCCTTATTCAATAGCTCTCATCAAACTCCTCGTTTACACTATATGACCTAGGACCTACCCGTCTAGACTTCAACCTAGGAACTCCTAGATCTGAGATCCCATCTCACTATCCTAATGGTCAGTCACTGCCCCAGTGGCCTTATCAGACCTCAACCAAAACAAAAGTAGAAGTTACCTTCCAACACAATCAACTAGAACCTTGTTTCACAACTTCGGTCTAGTGCATAAGAGTATCAAACTCACACACCCAATCCTAAACAAGTATCACAGGCGATACAAGAAAGAACACACAGTAAGAGATTCTAAACTTGCATTACAAACGATACAAGAGCATAATACATGAAGACTCAAACACTAAAAATCTAACTTTTAGAATGACGGCTTGAATGAGCAATTAGGTCTTGAAGTCTTCCTTTTATACTGAAGCAGATTGGGCTAAATAAATCATTGGGCTTAAGCACTTTCCAGATCGGTTCAGCTAATCTGCAAAACAAAAATCTGAAACAATTCTGGAAAGTCCTAAAACGTCGAAACATTTATAGGAGCATTCCAAATAATAACAAATATTTCCTAAAATAAAATATCTACTTTAGAAATATTCCACAGCTGATTCTTAGATGATATGCATGTTGCTTGATCAATAAGTAAAGGAAATATTGTTTCCTTAAACAATAAAGGGCGCGCGTACATTTAGGTACGAACCCAGGCACCCTGAATCGTGCCAGGATGTTGGAACATTGTACCCAACATCTTACAGAGTTGTCTAACCACATGTTGGAACTTTGGTTCCAACTTACAGAACAAGGATATTTGTTTTAGCAATAATGCAGCCAGCACAAATACCCAACAAATTCGAATAAAATGTATCAATTATTGTAAATGTATCAATCATATTAATAAAATGAGATGTTTTATGTATTATTTTTGTTCCATTCTTTTTATTTATATTTGCATTTATTTTATTATTTTGTCATCTAAAGTTGTGTATTGAATAAATGTATCATTATATTAATAAAATGAGATTTTATATCTATTACTTGTGTTCCTTTATTTTTGATTATATTTGCATTTATTTTATGATTGCGTATTGAATAAATAAACTCGAAAAAGACTAATTTATGTTTGTCTTTAAAATAGCATGCAGCGTGAGTTAAGTTGTGCAGATTTAACACCTGCATGAGTTAACTCATGCAGGGGTATTTTCGGTATTTCAGTTGGACGCGAGCAAAATGTGTTGGGTAAAGAGCATAATTCTAAGGATAATACTAGTGGTGAATTAGGGTTTTGCATTCATTTCATAAGTTTTACCAAAATGTGGCTAGAGAGAGAAATAGAGATATAAAAAGAAGAGAAAGAAAGAAAAAGGAGATTAAAGAGGAGCAAGGCTATGAAGTTGTTGATGACTATTGCTCAAAACATGTTTTAATCACTTGTTCAATCATTGGGTATGTTTGAATGTTGCTGAATTATGATAAGTTGATGTGGTGGTGATGTTTGGTTGAAATTACGAAGTTTTGAGGTTTATGTGAAAAATGCGTCTGATCATGATTTTGGTGAATTGATGCATTTAAACTTATATTTTGATTGATGAAGTTGTAGATAAGAGTATGAATATGTTGATGGTTATGAAATGATTTTAGGTGGGATTGAATTGATGGGTTTTTAAGCTAAAAGTTGTTTTAAGTGATTATGTGAAATAAGCTTTGTTTTGGTAGTTGAACTTGAGATGTTTTAAGTTGAAGATGATGTTTTAAAGTAGAACTTGAGTGATTTTATTTTATTTCAAAATGTGTTGGGTAAAGAGCAGAATTCTAAGGATAATACTAGTGGTGAATTAGGGTTTTGCATTCATTTCATAAGTTTTACCAAAAGGTGGCTAGAGAGAGAAATAGAGAGATAAAAAGAAGAGAAAGAAAGAAGAAGGAGATTCAAGAGGAGCAAGGCTATGAAGTTGTTGATGACTATTGCTCAAAACATGTTTTAATCACTTGTTCAATCATTGGGTATGTTTGAATGTTGATGAATTATGATAAGTTGATGTGGTGATGATGTTTGGTTGAAATTATGAAGTTTTGAGGTTTATGTGAAAAATGCGTCTGATCATGATTTTGGTGAATTGATGGATTGGAACTTATATTTTGATTGATGAAGTTGTAGATAAGAGTATGAATATGTTGATGGTTATGAAATGATTTTAGGTGGGATTGAATTGACGGGTTTTTAAGCTAAAAGTTGTTTTAAGTGATTATGTGAAATAAGCTTTGTTTTGACAGTTGAACTTGAGATGTTTTAAGTTGAAGATGATGTTTTAAAGTAGAACTTGAGTGGTTTAGGTGATTGGGATGAAATTGGTGGAAACGGAGTCGAAAACAGTTTGGAAATCGGAATTTTATGCGCGAAAACGCGAAAACGAAATATCAGAAAATCATGTTCTGTCAAGTCTGCATGACCGTGCGGCGTGGGAGCACAGACCGTGCGCCTGGTTCGCACTTGGTCTGCACGACCGTGCGGCCAGTTGGCATGACCACGCGCCCTGCCCTATGTTGGGAAAACTCTTTTTTTGTTGTTGCCATTTTTCAATGTTTTAAGTATACCTTTGGGCCCAAACACCTAAACTTAGTTAATTGGAGTATAATTGAGGATTAGTGATGGATTAAACTTAGTTTTTATTTGCATTTGATTGAATAATGTGAAATGGTGAAAATAGACGAACTTTGGTTAAACGATGAATTAAAGCATGATAATTTGTAACTGATTATGTAACCATGCTAATATGATGGATAAGGATTGAATTGGTGATTTGATATGCTCATGATGTGGTGATTTTCTAAGCAACAAATCAAGTTACAGGTTATATAAAAGACACATTCATAATGGCCCAACTATTCACCCTAAGTCCCAAATTGTTCGTGGATTGAGTCGATTGTCACTTGTATCTTTCCAAATTTCCAAATGCTTAAAGAATTCATTTTCATATCATGATGGTGGTGGGTTTGACAAAGAGAGGAAAGTAGGATTTAAAGCCACGGGATTTTAGTCGTGAGTTGGGATTTTTGTTGTATCAACTCACAAATAGGAAAAACAATCATTTCGTAACGAGCATCTACCATAATATTAAGGGACTGAGTTATCCTGCAGTCAAAAAATGGTCTGGTCCTATAGTCGGCAAGCTTGAGGCCTTTCTATCATATTTCAACTTCAAAATTTTATACTAAATAATAGGTCGTTAAATCTGAAGAATTGATCTTCATTGGAAAATCCTGAGATGCTAACCGCATTCAATCCAATTCCAACATTAGTGAGAGATGCGTAGTAAATGAGGAATTGGATTAGATTTAGTCATCATTGCATCCAGTTAGATACAATCAACACATCAGAACCATCATATCCTAACATATAAAATTTAGATGTTAAGATTTAGATCGTCATATCAAGATTGCATCCAATCAATGATTTATATATGTACTCAAATCTGACATGGTAAATGAGGGTCCACGTCAGAGATATATTGTTTCAACTGGGATATACCAAAGAACTTACCTTTTTTTGTTTAATAAATAATTGGTCCCTATAAAATTACTAAATTTCCTTTTTGGTCCGTCAAAAATATTTTCGTAATTTTTATCCCTGTAAATTTTTTAGGGTTAATAGTGTTTTAACCCCCTGTAATATAGGGCACTTTCGGGTTTGTCTGCTGTAAAAAAAAAAAAATTGGATTTGGTCCTTGAAAAATAAATATTCTTCACGATTGCTCCTTAAGCCGATTGACTCAGAAGAATCTCAGATGTGGCACTTAGGTGGCTTTTTTTTCTTGCCACGCGTAAAAAACAGTTTACACGTCATTTATAGTTAAAAAATTAAAAGGAGTAAAATTTATAAAAAAAAAAAAACCAAACTCTTTTTTAAAAACAATTTAGAAAATCTGAAAATTCATTTTCAAAATTTTAAAAAAACCAAAAAATCAAAAGAAAAAAAAATCAGATTTTTTTTCAAAAATTGAAAAAAATCAGAATATTTTTTTAAAATTTTTAAAAAATAGAAACAAGTTCTGATTTCTTTTCGAATTTAAGAAGATATTATGAGATCTTTTGCTATCTCATAATAGCTTTGTTGTTAGTCATGTTAGGAGGCAAGCAAATAAGGTTGCTCATACGTTAGCTAGAGCTTCCTTATCTCATCCTAACCCCTTTATTTTTCATGATGTACCCTCTGACTTGTACTCTTTGATTATCAATGAAATGACATAAGTTTGCTTTTGTTCAAAAAAAAAAGAAGATATTTAAAAATTCTGGAAATAAATTTTTTAAAATTCTAATTAAAATATTAAAATAAAATTTTGAAAATTAACTTTAGATTTTTTCAGAAATTTTAAATTTAGAAAAAATTCAGATTTTTTTTTTCGAAATTTTTTATAAAACCTTGAAATAATGTTCTAGAATTCAGATTTTTCGAAATTTTTAAAATCTGAATATAAATTTTTTTAATTCAAATCAAAATCTTAATTTCAGTTTCTTTTCAAAAAATTCAATTTAGAAAAGAATTCAGATTTTTTTTAAAAATTTTATTCCTGAAGTTTCATGAAATCTTTTTCGAAATTTAAAAAATAAAAAAAATCATATTTTTTTCGAAATTAGGAAGATATTTAACAAAAAAATCTGAAACTTAATTTTCAAGAAAAAAAATCAGATAATATTATATTTTTTTTATTTGTTTATAATTTTAATTTATATTTGGAATTTTTAGAATCTTTTTCGTAAGTTTTTATAATTTTTTTGAAAATTTTGAAATATCTTAAATTTGAGATTTTTTTATAATTTTTTATCTTAAATTAAAAAATTTATTTTTTTCTAATTACTTTGTTTTTTTTATTTTCGAAAATTAATTGTCATATTTTTTTGTTTTTTTAATGAAATTTGATGTGGATAATCATTAATACACATGGCTAACAAAAAAAAATTAAAGAAAATCCATTTCAGCGCCACGTAGGAGATTCTAGTGAGGCACATGGGTCAGGGGGCAAATCTGAAAAATCTTTACTTTTCAAGGACCGAATCCAAAAAAAAAAAGGTGTTGGTGGCAAACTTGGAAATTAACTATATTACAGGAGGTAAAGCACTATTAACCCAAATTTTTATTACACATTTAATCTCTGATGTTAAGTGCCACTAACGACTGATGAAGTAGCATTATCACATGTAATTAATTTTTGAACCTTTTAACGACTATTGATGAGGTCGCAGTGGCACATGTGATCATTAAATTATGTGGCTATTAAAGTGAAGACACTTGTAGTACATGTAGATTACTAACGAATGAGTCAGATATTGGAATGAAATAAACACTTCAAATTAAACCAAATCGTGGAAGAAAACAAGATAATTGTTGTGTTTTTGAATGTTGATTGGCTTCATTTTGGTAAAACAGTTTGTTTTGGCAAGATGTTGTACCTGATGTTCTAGCATGTAGTACGACATCTGGAGTCAAGGTGATGTACCGTATTTCGCATTCTTGGGAGTACTGTTTCTCATGTATTTTCCAGAAGCTTATGTCATATTACTTGTGCTCCAAGAAGCGTGTTTCTAGAAGTATTCCTGTGTCGATTTAAGTTGTTGTCTGTTTGAAGTTATTTCCAAAATAGATTTGGGACAAATATATTTATGTATCGTATGTTTCTAGAAGGAAGATTTGATGCAAATATATTTCGTGGAAGGAAGATTTGATGCAATTATATCATGTGTTTCTAGAAGATTGGTGCCGAAAATATAAAAGATTTGTTTCAAATATATTTTGTGCTTCTAGAAATTGTTGTTGAAAATATAATTATGGACAACTTAATTGTTTAGCTCATTGAAGAAAAATCCCATGCAGATGAATGTCTATATAAGGAGACTAAACCTTTGCTACAACTTCCAAAATCTGGATTAGAAGAATTGAGTATTAGAGTTTCGTCTCTGTATTTTATTTGTACACCACTTTAGTGTTGTTATTGATTCTCAAAGCATATAGATGGTTTGTGTTAGTTGAGTTGTAATTTGTTCTTTGTATACCCTTCTTGTGCATCTAGCAAGAGTTGGTTTGTGTATTGGAGTTGTTCTCCTATTTTATTTAATTGTGATTGAGTCAGTCACTGAGATAGTGATTGAGAGAAAGTGAGAGAGGTTTATCATATTTAGGGGGAATCCTAGATAGAAATACACGGGTAGTATTTATAACACCCTTGAACCCCACAAGCAATATTTAATACAAATAAATCATTTAATCAAAGAGTTCAAGATGTTATGTCATCTTTTTTCTCAAATTATGCATAATTCGATTTTCATAAAACTTGCAGCGGAATAAAAATTCATCACAAATATCTCAGTAACATGTAACCAATCTCATAGTGCAAGAATAACAAAATTTCAACAACCTATCTCAAGTCTCAAATCTCAGAAATACATGAATAACAAAGTCTCAACGTAATCTCAAAGATAAACAAACATAGAATCCCGACAATCCTAATCAGAGCCTATACTAGACTCAAATCAAAAGAAAACGAGGAATGCGCCATGCAAGCCTCGGGTACTCACGTCTCCACGAACGTCCTCAAAACCTGCGCATCTACACCATTTTTACAAATGGAGAGGTGGTCAACCAAACGACCATTAGGGGGTTAGATAATATTCACATAAAAAGATATAAGCACAAATATAGCATTCTAGGTTTCAAGTATCACATATATACATGCTCATCATTTCTATAATACTAACCTCATATGAATATCATCTTCAATTCAATCATAACATATCACTTCATTCTTATATCAACCACAATATTTCAAGTAAGTATTCCCAACATTAAGAGATCATCACATCATTCTCATAGTTAACTATTCAATTCAACAACAATTAACAACTTCAAGTTGACATATCATCAAAATAACGTCATTCACATCTTAACATAACAAAACTCATCAACAAATATTATCATTTCAATTAGATGTACTGTCACATAATTCATTGTCCCATTTCACCTGGTCAAATAATACATCATCACCTTTCACATCTTCAAATACACATGTTCATACAATATTCTCACATAATTATTTCAAATAAACACAATCATCGTCTTGAGAATATAAACAAGAAAATTATCATCATCAAAGAAATCATCAAGTCAAGTATATATGATTCACACTTTATCACTATCACCAAAATAAATCATCATCAAATAAAATCACCAAGATGGTATCACCATCATAGGTGTACAAGTATCTCCAAATAACAAACATAATCATGTACATATCTCCCCACATATTCACATAATCACCTAATTCACATCATCAAGTATGAGGCATTTCACATAGACTCATATGCATGTAATGTTCTAGACACATCTCTACATGCATGTGGTACCATTTTAGATTTCGGAGATAATATTAGCAAAAGACTCAACATGACTATGAATGCATGGATTTTCAAGTAAAGACTCGACAATGCATAATTCACAACTCAATATTATATAATTCTCACCATCATATAATATATTCACCGATAACCCACCATTTGCATCATCAAGTATTTACATCCATACATCAATAAGTCATCTTCCCCAAAATCATCATTAAATCATCATCAAACATTCACCACAACAAAGAAGTAAAATTTTATCACTTAGCAATTATAGCATTTTAGACGAACAATCAATTACTCCAAATTAATACATTTCATTATTAAAACAATCACAAAACATCATCTAAATAGTAGCCAACAATCTTTTGCAAGTTAACTTAGCACAAACCATCATTGTCAAAGTCCGTCTATTTTTCACCATTTCACAACATATAATCAATTCCAATTTAAAACCAAGTTTAATCCATCACTAATATTCATTCATTTAGAACAATTTGCATTTAAAGGCGATTAAACATGTTCACCAAGTTAATCTATACATCATGTGCATATCAACTACTAATCAAATATTATTCATCGCATTATCATGGACATAAGTCATTTGCAAGCTATCATGTTACATCATCAAATATTCCTCATCTATCATTTATCAAGATCATAATTAATTCAAAATCCAACTATGGTTAAATCACAAGTTCATTACTAGTCCTTACATTCCTCTACACATAATTATTAATTCTACAAGTCTTACTTTAATGTTATAGCAACCCTACACAATTCTAGATGACCAAGAGGGGTTAAAAATAGTGAAATATGAAGAATATGGTTTCACAAAATCATGACATGATCCTACAAATCATGGTATGATTTTATGCCCAGAATGATATTTAGTTGTTGCTGTCGAAATCGCCTCACGATTCGTAAAAATCGCCTCATGATTTTGGTAGCATCAGACTATGCAGAAAACAGTTTTTCAAATGCGAATTGCACTAAATAATCACTTTCAAAACCCCTAATTCAACCCCCAACATCTTCTAACCTTTCAAAAATAATTTCATAGGTCAAACACCCCATCATAAACACCTAACACACACCAAAACATCTTTTTAACTTAATTAATCTCATAAAACAACTTTTACCTTAAAATCTCTTTTCACTAATTCAATTCCACACCAAGCAAGTTAATAACAACAACCCAATGTCATAATCATCTCATCATAATAATAACTTTACCAACACAATTACATAGCCCAATTCATCAAAACACCACTTTCATGATTATGACTCATTTCTCACAAATCCACAAACAAACCACAACTTAATCCAAACATCACATTTAACATATTCACTTGCATAAATTTCAACATACATACATACCTAATAACATCAACAACAATCAAACATATAATTAAGCTAAATTCTCAAAACAACTTATTCCAAAACATCAAACATAAGTTTAAACACATAAACAACTTAATTTCACAATTTTCAACATACCTGTAATTATCACTTAATTCTAAGCACGAAAATTAACTCTCATAACTATTAATTTCGTAAATTAAGTACAACAAACATGAACCAAACACTAGAAAAGTGATTATAGTTTATTATGAGAATCAAACCTATCCCCCTTACCTCAATCTCCTAAAAGCTTAAGCTAGAGCTTCAATATCCTCTTCTATCTTGCCTTCCTAGCTTGCTCCCCCTCTTGAATCCCCTTCTTCTTTCTTTCTCTTTTCTCTCTATATTCTATCACTAGCTACCTTTTGTGAAGTTTGTGAAATGAATGCTCAACCCTAATTTCTTACTAGAGTTATCCTTATATAGTCTCACTGATGGGTTAGGTTGAAAACTGCTCTTTACCCAAACTATTTTGCTCATTCCCAAGTGAAATTCCCTTTTTACCCTTACGTAAGTTAACTCACGTAGCGTGAGTTAACTCACGTAGCGTGAGTTAACTCACGCCAGTTATGATGTTAGTGTGACTTAACTCACGCAACGTGAGTTAACTCACGCTACGTTACTTAAGTCATTTATCAGCAACACAGCAACCCTCATTTCCAACTTCTCCAAACACGAAAATTCCACCCCCAAATTCGAAATTCATCATTCTTGCGCCATTCAAAGTCAAATTCGTCCACAACATCAAGTAAGTGATTATTATCATACTTCTTTGCATGATTTTGGTTGAAATTTTCGAATTTTTGAAGAAATTGAACAATTTTAGGTTTTTTAAAATTTTGCTTGCATGTTAAAGATTATGATTGTAAGTGATGATTTAACTTAGGAATTGTTTTTTAGATGTTGTTTAGGGTACAATGTCTCAATGATATTTTTTTGTTTTTTTTGGATTGTTAATGATATAATTAATTACAATTATGTTTGTTAATGTTGACTATAGTTAATTTGACTGCAATGTGGTAGTTTATGGATTCAAATGACATTGTCGACATTATAGTGTTGTATTATTAAAGATGACACATGTGTTGCTGTCGAAATTATGTGAAAATGTGTTAAAGATTTTTTTTGCTTTTTGTCCAGATATGTTTGAGCCGGAGAGAACTGACAGACTTAGGTTAGGGAGGCCTGCCCCTACTAGTAGTGAACGGAGGGAGAAGCAAGCACTACAGCCTCCGGACGGTCGAGGTCGAGGGAGAGTGGGGGGCACGAGACTTGCTACGGTTGATGTTGTGGGGGGATCGACGTCACAGACGGGTCCATCCCAGATGGTGGACCTGACACATCATTATCAGAAGCAGCATTATCAGGAGTATCCTGAATTTCAGCCGGATTATCAGTATCAGGAGGGGTATGAGCATCACCAGGGGTATCATGCTTAGTCTCACGAGGGGTATCAGCCTGAGCAGCCTCCTCAACAGCAGTATGTCGAGCCACCTCAGCAGCAGTAATATGTCGAGCCTCCTCAGCAGTAGCAGCCTGAGCAGCATCCTCAACAGCATGCAGAGCTTGGTATGGAGGATGAGGATGGGGGCTTTCCAGGGGGGCCTTACGAGTTGTCTCTTTTACCGGACTTCGGTAAACACATGACATACAAGCTTTGGAATGATAAAACAGTAAGTATTATTGCTTTATTTAATTTAATGATATTTTACTATTATATCAAGTTTATTTTACGTAGAATATGTTATGTTTATTTAATTTAAGTATAATTACGTAGAATATGTCATGCTTATTTTACATATTTAAGTAGTATAATTGATTTATTTTTTACGTATTTAAGTATAATTTATTTATTTTTAACGTAGAATATTTATAGTTTATTATTATGTCAAGTTTATTTTACATAGAATATTTATAATTTATTATTATGTCAAGTTTATTTTACGTATAACATTTTATGTTTATTTAATTTAAGAATAATTACGTAGAATATGTCATGTTTATTTACATATTTAAGTATTGATTTATTTTTTGCGTAGAATATTTCTCGTTTATTATTTCATGTTTACTTTACTTATTTAATTTTTTTTTGTATTTCAGCTGCAAGCAGATCGTAAGATGACTGTCGTCTCGCACGGAAGGAAACTTAAGCTTTCTACCTTGTACCTTCCGTTGCCGGTAGATGATAACCCTTGGTTCTGGGAACTGGTGGATAGATCCGGTCTAAGGCCCCTCCTTCTGACTGGGTACGACAACATCACCCATGGGTTAGTTTGTGCTATGGCTGAGAGATGGCATCAGGCGACCAGCAGCTTCCATCTGCCTGTTGGGGAGATGACCATCACACTAGATGATGTGGCTTGTCTGCTAGGTATCCCCGTTGCTGGACGACTGATTCAAGAGGATGATTTAGATCCTAACCATGGTGTAGAGCTGTTGGTGAATCACTTATTGTTTCCGGTGGAGGAAGAGGTGGAGCAAGTGAGTAATAATTCAGGTGCCTTTGTCACTTACAAGGCCCTGAAAAGAGCGTTATGAGCACCTATTGAATAGGTGTAACCATTTGCTGGGGGAGGATTTATCGGAGGAGGAGCGGGAGCAGGAGATGAGTCGTATTAGGCATGCCTGTGTCAAGGCATTTTTGTTGCTCTTGCTTGGATGTACCCTTTTTGTCGGCAAGAACAACAAAACCATTAATATGTTGTGGATGCTTGCGATTCGGGATTTGGATGACATAGGCACGTGGTCATGGGGAGGGATGGGACTTGCTTTCTTGTATGAGCAGCTGAATCTTACCTCCAGCTCACATGTTGGCGCCGTTGGTGGTTACATGACCTTGCTTGTGGTAATATATTATTTTCTAATTTTTTAAGTTAATCGTAAATGTATTGTTTTTTGTATGATAATTGTGTGCTGATATAAATTTGTCTTTTTGTGTTTGCAGGGACGAGTTATAGCTCACATCAGACATGTCGTTATGAGGAAGAGATATGAAGATTTCGAACGGGCTAACCCGTATGTGGGTAGATGGAAACCTAAAAGGGGGTTTGCTGAAGCTTCACACTTCAGAGGCTTGTTGGATTCGATAGAGTATAGTCATGTCACCTAGAGGTCGTACGAGCGCCGACGAGACGTGACGCCTTTTCAGGACGTGTGATGGTACTCTGGATGGATCATGGCAGGCAAACAAAAGGTAGTGCATCACTTGCCCGAGCGGGTTCTAAGGTAGTACGGATATGTTCAGACCATTCCCCGACCTCCTACTACGATTATGCATCTTGCCCCAGCAGATGTGGCTACTGCCTTCTTGGTGTTTGCTCTGCATGTCGTTGCCCAGCAGTAAAGGGGTGACCAGGTCCCAGACAACGAGCCTTGGAATCATTCAGATAGGTACATTAGGTGGTTCTACCGTGTATCCCATCCTCTTATCGTCAACACTGCTCCAGAGCCTGACCTTGTCTTTCTGAGACCTGTCTAGCAGGATATTCTTATTGACCATGAGTGGGCCTGACATCCTCTCAATCCATTGCAGGTCATTAGCAGCATCAGAGGCAAAGTGGAGCATGCGATGCAAATTTCAGAGGTTGTTTCAAATCCACTCTTCTTCAGCATTTTGGAGGGCCTCCGGACCGATTATAGCGTGTTTGACCAGCATCCGGTTCCACAAAGGAGGTCTAGTGCAGTAAGTAGTGCCTTATTTTATGACTTTTTGGATATTTGTAATATTTTCCTGACATTTTGGTTGTGCTATATTTACATTTGCGCGGTTGCGCTTATTTATGACATTTACGTTATTTTTCATTAATATTGCGTATCTAAATTATGAATGAATGAATGCATGTGTTCTAAATTATGAGTTTTGGGTGAATGAATGAATGGTTGTTCCTATGTATGAACGAACGAAGCTAAACAGGGAACAAGGCAGTAGCTACTGCCAGTCTGTACTGGTGCGCACATAACCAGCGTGTGTTAACTAGGGGTGTTCGCGGTCCGATTTTGATTGGTTTTGAGGTAAAAAATCAACCGATCCAAAATAAAAATCATGTGCGGTTCGGTTCGGTTTGGATGATTATGTTAAAAAAAATCTGAACCGATCCAATCCAAATATATACAGTTTAATTTGGATCGGTTTTTGGATATCCAAAGTGTAACATGTAATTTTTTTTATTAATATTACTCATACACAATAAAATAATAGCTTTGATACAAAATATGACACAAATTTATTAAAAAAGTTAACATTACACAATGAAAATGATTGATTATATTTGAAATAGATTAAGTAGTAATAATATACTACCTCCGTCCCTAATTATAGGAACCTTTTGCAAAAATTACGGAGATTAAGAAAGTTGGTTGCAATATTAAATTTGTATATAATTACTATTGTTTTTACAATTTTATCCTTAAGAGAGGGATAGTTAATTTATGTTTTCAATATAATATTTACTGTTGATTGAGGAAAAAGATGAAAAATAAATAAAGGTATGTTGGTAAAGAAATAATTAATGTACTTGGAAATACCAAAGAGGTCTTATAAAAAGGGACAAATTTTTTTCTCAAATGGGTCTTATAATTAGGGACGGAGGTAGTAGTTTAAATTAATGCAATATATAAGATTAAATATCAATAAGCAATATATTAAAGCAATATATAATACTAATAAAATAATAAATAAGTATAAAAATTTACTTTTACCGTTCGGTTTGGTTCGGTTCGGTTTTGAAAAGGCAATCCGAAAACCTATCCGATCATAGCGGTTTTTCCAAAACAACATCCAAACACATCCAAAAATATTCGGTTTTTTTGCAGTTTTCGGTTTTTTGGATCGGATTGCGGTTTTATTTTGGATCGGTTTAGATTTGAACACCTCTAGTGCTAACTTACATTACCATTTGCATTAGCATGAGTTAACATGTGTAAGGGTATTTGGTCTTTTCATTTGGGAATGAGCAAAATCGTTTTGGTAAAGAGCAGAACTCGGTTAGGTTTCCCTCTCTCTTAATGGGCCTAGTAACTTTTCTCCACTCATTAAAATGTTATTACAAAATTACTTCATTAAAACCTCACATTAAATACTCATACACCACCATCTTAATTAATTACCCCAAGTTACTACTAACTCCACTAAAATAACTCACCTCACCAAATTACTAAAATATCCTTCATTCTAAAATAACCAAAATACTCTTAGTCCTAAAATGACCAAAATACCCCTATAGTCTAAAAAAAATCCACTGATATCAAATCAAACACACAAACAAGCCATTAAACACAATAAATAAATAAATAATCCTATCGAAAAAAACGGGGTGTTACAGTATTAGGTGAAGAGGCAGTGAACAATGTTTGTTCACATAAGACTGGGAACTGATACTATTAAGAGTGGATTTCCTTTCTTGGGTGGATGCCCCCCAGATGTAGGTGACATTGCACCGATCTGAGTTACCATATCCCGTTCTTCTTTATTGCGCTTTAATTTATTTATGTATGTTGATTGTTGTGCTATATTGTCGAGGACATCGCGTAGAACAGAACTAGAATTTCAATAACTATTTTTTTTTCTTCTTTTAAGGAAGGAAAGCTTAAAGAAATAGAACAAATTAAATGTGAAAGAAACCCCAGAAAACGTGAGAACGATTGAAAACCTAGAAATTCCAAATCGCGAGATGAAGAAATCCTAAATCGATAAAACATGCGATGCAACTAGAAATCGTTGCAGAAGGTACAAAAGCATGAAGAAACCCTAAAATTTCTCAGTAAACTAAACGAGAAACTAAATATAGAAAAGGAAAAAGAAAGAAACGAAATATAAAACAAGAAGAATCATATATGTCATCAAAATCAGAAAAGTGGTCATGAGTGGTGTATGAAGCTATGAAGTGGAAGGAAAACAAATGAGTCACAAAAATCAGTGTTGATGAAGGAGAAATTGCAGCTAAAGGAGGAAGAGAAGGTCGGTGGGCAGAATAGAAGAACATTAGATTTTTTTTTAGGGACTTTAGTTTAAATTTTGGTGGAAAATAAGGTAATTTAGGTTCTTCTTGTTTCAATTTTGGGTAAAATATTGAAATCCTAATCGGTAACTTATTTATCTATATCGATCTATAAAAAAAAAAAAAAAACTAATCACATGTGACATTGCCACTTCATTAGTCGTTAGTTGCATCTGTCCCCGTGAGCTTAGATCAGTTGGCAGTGGCGGATCTTACCTAAAATATTAGGGGGAGCGAAAAATACTAACATAAAAGCTATATACAATTTTACTTAATCAGGGGGAGCCAAATGAGAGAGGGTCTAGTAATTTTCTTTAAATATGAGATGTATTATGGTATCTACCTATGTAATTTTATTTTAATTTTATTTTTAGTGGGGGAGCCACTGCTCCCATGGGCTCTTTAAGAGCTCCGCCACTGTCAGTTGGTAAGGACAATGCATAAATATGCAAGGTCTGTGATACGAACCCTGGACACACAAAAAAAAAGTCGTTAGTTGCATCTAATCTAATAGCAGGATTAATATGCTGCTAAGGGAAAATTTTATGAGGATAAATAATTCCAAAAATAATATTAAGGACAAAAAACAAAATTTCATAATTTTATAAGAATCAATTACTTATTAAACTTAGTCCTCGCGAGCTTAGCTCAGTTGGTAGGGACACTGCATAAAATATGCAAGGTCCGGGGTTCGGAGGGGGGTTCGAACCCTGGCCACCACCAAAAAAAAAACTTAACTTTTTTTTTATATGCTTGCATGGCCGGTAAGTAGGGGTGGAAATAGGCTAGGCCGGTCCGGGCTTTGCAAGGCCCAAGCCTGACCTACTTCAAAAAGTATAGGCCTGAGCCTGACCTATTACCCGTCATAGGCTCAATTTTGAGGCCTGGCCTGGCCTATTTAAAGGCTTGATGAAGCCCGAAAGCCTATTTAAAAGCCTATTTTACACTAAAGTCTAGCAACACATGTAAACCTACTACTAAATAGGCCAAAATTTACGAAGGCCTAAAGCACATGAATATATGTGCTACTAAATAATGAAATCTTACAAAGGTCTAATCACACCAATATATCTACTACTAAATAACCAATCATATGAAGACTTGAGTTTATGAGAAAAAAACTTCAACGATATCAATAATGGAAGATATATTATACATAAAAAGCTTAATAGGCCGGCCCGACGGGCTTAATAGGCTTTTTTGTAAGCCTTAGCCTGACCTATTTAATTAAATAGGCTTTATAAAAAGCTTAAGTCTGACCTTGTTAATAAACGAGCTGGGCCGAGCTAGGCTTTAAATAGGCTAGGTCATAGGCCCCTGTCGGACGGCCTGGCCTGTTCCCACCCTTACCGGTAAGTAACTGACGGTAGCAAATTCACACAGTTTGCCACAATAGCAAATCTCAACCATCAATCTTTAATATAACTGTTCCAATTTCACACAGTGTCAGATCTTGACCGTTCGCTTCAGATCGGATGGTGCAGAACAACTACTGCACCTAAACAGCAACCGCGTTATATCCAAATCCGTAAGTAACAGCGTGAAATCAGTAGTACTAGTTCCGTTATAGTCACGACTTAAACATCAGTACGCTTGGACATACCGACAACACACCCACCCATACTGTTTCTTCTGTTTTTTATTTTATTTTTTGCTTGTTGCTGTTAATTCCAAAGTTGTTTTTGACACGCTTTGTAATTCACGCTTACATATGTTACTTCTTCCTCTCTCCATTGTTGTTTTAGATTTGTAAAATTTGATACTTTTTCTCTTCAATGCATGTTTAGAACCTTCTTCATTTCCCTTTCTTTCTTAGTTTGTATTAATGGGGTTTGTTATTTTTAGTTAAAATTTCATGTTTTTGGAAGATTGTGGTTTTTGGGTATTCAAATTCTGATAATTCAAACTTGAAAGCAAGATTAATTTGTTGGTGTGGTGTCATTGGTTGGGATCAAAGATGAACCATCATGGATACTCAAATGGTTCTCTTCAAAGTGTAAATGGTAATTTTGAAGAGAAGCTTGATGAGCTTAGAACCCTAATGGGGAAAGTTGATGATGATCCATTGAGAATAGTTTGTGTTGGAGGTGGTGCTTGGGGTAGTGTGTTTACAGCTATGTTACAAGAGGCTTATGGTAGTTTTAGAGACAAGGTTTTGATTAGGATATGGAGAAGACCAGGAAGAGCTGTTGATAGAGCCACGGCTACGCATTTGTTTGAAGTGATTAATTCGAGGGAGGATGTGTTGAGGAGGTTGATTAGGCGTTGTGCGTATTTGAAATATGTCGAGGGGAGATTAGGTGATAGGGTTCTTCATGCAGATGAGATTTTGAAAGATGGGTTTTGTTTGAATATGGTTGATACACCTGTTTGCCCTTTGAAGGTTGTGACGAATTTGCAGGAAGCTGTATGGGATGCTGACATTGTGATTAACGGCTTGCCATCGACAGAAACCCGTGAGGTGTTTGAAGAAATTAGTAAGTATTGGAAAGAGAGAATCACAGTTCCTGTTATCATTTCTTTGGCCAAGGGTGTGGAGGCTGAATTGGTTCCTGAGCCGCGGATCATAACACCTACTCTAATGATCAGTCGAGCAAGTAAGATCGATTTATGTTTTGTTTCATTAGTTTCTTTATGTTGTGGTCTACGTTGCTCGAGATAACCACACAATGAAATTTATTGTTTTTCAATCTGTACATTCCCTCGAGCATTTGAATGCATGTTTAGTGCTGACTGCTGAGTTAGTCATCTTATAACATGACTTCATAGTTCTGACTTAGCCCTTGATTTGATTTTAGTTTCTGGTTCTCATTGTTTTTTGATATTATGCTTTGCAGCTGGAGTCCCCATTGAAAATATTCTCTATCTTGGAGGTCCTAACATTGCCTCCGAGATTTACAACAAAGAATATGCAAATGCTCGAATATGTGGAGCAGAAAAATGGAGGAAACCATTGGCAAAGTTTTTGAGGCAGGCGCACTTTATAGTGTGGGACAATGTTGATCTTGTTACTCATGAAGTTATGGGTGGATTAAAGAATGTATATGCAATTGGAGCAGGTAAAATATAGTTGACATTGTTAAATTATAAAGAACAGCTAAGAAGAAGCTCATAAGAGCATACTTTTTTAGCAAGAGAGCGAACGAAGATAATTTTGCATTGTTCTTGATAATCGATTGACTCATAGAACCTGTCTTATTTGATATAATTGCAGTTGAAATTTCATTTAAGAGGACACCTACATTCAATTGTTGTTTATACACTTACAATTATTTGCTGTTTTTAAACATATGTACAAATCTAGCTTATTATATTTTGTTTTGCCAGATATTATTTGGGAGGGCTAAAAGATTAGAGGGGTGAAGTATTTAGAGAATTTCTACATGCCTAGCTTAAAAGAACGACACTTATTTCATTGTTTAAAATTTCATTTTGGGTTGTTAGAGATTATGGGTTGGCGATGAGTAGGGAGTTATTGGTTCAGTGAATCCTTATATGTATGGAAGAACTAGACGAGATAGGGCCAGAAATGATTGCGTTAGAGAGAGTTGGAGTAGCACCTATTGTAGAAAAGATGATTGAATCTCGACTTAGATGATTTGGGTTTTTGTGGAGGAGATTTTTAGATTCTTTATTATGTTAGTATTTTTCTTCCATGCCGGGATTCTAATCGTGAACTTTTACTCCTTACCTCCTTTAATCCCTCAACCAAGTGAGCTACTCATCCCCGGGGGGGTAACTCAACCATTAGAGGTAAAGGAATATCAAGAAGAATTATAGGAGAAACTATCAAGAAAGACTTAAAGGTCAGTGATTTGGATAGTGGATAAAAATATGATTTGTGACAGCATTATACTGTCATTTGATCCATGTAGCCGATCCCACCTAGTGTGATAAGGCTGATTTTTCATTTATTAAAAAAATATCAATACCATTTGTTAGAAAGGAGCTCAATAATTCTCGATTTAGTCTAGTTAGAATTGTTCAGATGGCTTCTCATTTCTTCATATAAAATATGTATGAAAAGAATGATGATTATTTCAGCCAACAAGTTTTTCTACCATTCAAAAGGAGTAATTATTTTTACCTTGTGTTTATTTTCCTAGCTTCAATGATTGGTTCGTACTAACTTGACTTTTTATGATTCTGATACTCTCATTTTTTGAATATTAAATAGATTTAATATTAGTTGAGAGTTTGAAATATACTTTAATGTCTGAGTCAGACAGTGCCTCTTGATGTTATTTATGTGTGCTTTGATGTTCTTTTCTTTGAATTCTTTCCCTCTTATAGTGCAGTTAAATGTTCACATTTTCAAATCTTGTAACTTTTTTATTTATGATGATCGATTTAACAGGGATGGTAGCTGCTTTGACGAATGAAAGTGCCACCAGCAAATCAGTCTACTTTGCCCACTGCACATCAGAGATGATTTTTATCACTCATCTATTGGCAGAAGAACCAGAGAAACTTGCAGGCCCTCTCTTGGCTGATACTTATGTAACCTTGTTGAAAGGTCGTAATGCATGGTATGGACAAAAGTTGGCCAAAGGAGAATTGAGCCTTGAAATGGGTGACAGCATCAAGGGCAAGGGGATGATTCAGGTAAATATTTTGTTCGTTTCAGACAAATATATTTCATTCAAGTTTCTACTTGGCTGCTTATAGTTAATTTATATTTTGCCTTCCATCTTGTAGGGAGTCTCTGCTGTTAAAGCATTCTATGAGCTACTGAGTCTGTCCAGCTTAAATGTCTTAGATCCTGATGAAAACAAGCATGTTGCCCCTGTCGAGCTTTGTCCCATCTTGAAGATGTTATATAAAATACTAATATTAAGGTAATAATTTTCGCTTCTCTATTGTTTTTATTTTTGCACTCCTCTCTTTGAATGAGAAAACAGATGAACCTGAGCTTTAGCGGCTCAAGTGATTAATTCACACCCTCCAGCAATCCTTTTATGAATTTTGTTCCAACCCCGAGTCTGTTGAACCGCTGTTCTGTGATATCGTATTCTTTAGGTCTTGTGTAGACCACAGTTTTGTCCGTAGTTAAAATGCACCTTTTAACTAAAGACAGATTTGTGTGGGCTTACACAAGACCCAAAGTGGTTAATACCTTCGAAAAACCGTTCAGCAGACTTTGGGATCAGATAAATTTAAGACATGTCAGTGTCACTTCAAAGAAGACTTCTATAATCCTACCTAACTTTTGAGCTCCTGCGCCAATAGGAAATATTATTGAAATCAAATGTTTATTCTTCAAGCATCATCAAACAATAATTCAACACTAAATCCAGTTATGTAACTAACTTTTTCTGTGGTTTTGATTTGTGGACCTCTTATCTTCAGGGAATCTCCAGTACAGGCTATACTTCAAGCATTACGAGATGAGACCATGAACGATCCTCGAGACCGTATTAAGATTGCACAGAGCCATGTGTTTTACCGGCCATCTCTTCTTGGTCAGCAGCCTTAGAATCCTCGTCTCTTGTGGGTTTTGCAGATGATTTTCACAATTGCTTAATGTAACTCTGAGTATCTTTTTGCTGCTTCATACCCACCTCACCAAAAGTTTATGGTCATTTAAGTGAGTATTTGTTGCACGAACGCAAAGTCTAAAGATACAACCAATCAAAAGTTCAAGATATATTAAAATAATATTAAAATGATATCAGAAATTGCATGAGAGCTATTTTAATAATATTTTGAATTTTAGTTGGTTGTGTCTATTGGTACTGGATTCATGCCAGAATTCCTCCAACAAAGTTGTCTTGGTATTTAAATGTTGAACTCTGTTATTCAGGCAAACTTCAGCGAAGGCACTTATTGTATTTTATTAAGTTTATACTTGCCTGTGTAGTTATCGGTATAACTGGCTTTAGTTATCCAGTTTGTGAGTTAGTTTTCTGTTATCGATTTCGGTCAGAATTAGTTATAGTTGAGTGAGTAGATTTTTTCTTTTCATAGAAGCTCTAAATATAAAAGTACAATTTGTAATTGTAATTTTCATTTTTCAATTGATCAAGAAATGAAGATCAAAGTTTCCTCATATTTTCTGTGCTTTTCACTCCTTGGATCCGTTGCAGCCTTGGATTTTGGCGCCCCTGTGCTCGTCGGAATGCTTTGAGGAATTCTACATTTTTTACAGTATCCTGTGGTTACCGACAAGCTTTGACTATCAGGAAACACAAATGTTATTGTAATGGTTGTCTTTCAGAGTTTCATTATTTATTATGTCAAAATTGATACATAGTGAAGTAATGTACAAACAAAAAAGAGTGGGAATTCAATTCATCATATATACAATACAACTTCCGTAAGTAACAAAAAAAGCACTCAGAAACATGAAAGATAGATTAAGCATCCAAAAGGTTTTCTCAAAGCAAACTGTGATGTGAATCTTACCCAACAAGGAAAATGGGGTTTAGTAGCTGTCGTCAAACACAATGAAACGTTCGTGGTGGCGGCAGCAACTTAGGCAATAGTTGAAACTTAAGCAATGCATCTCACGATGATTTTGTTAATGAATGTTGTTTTTGATTGATTATCATTGAAATTGGTTTTGAACAATCAGCTTTATCATCCTACCTAGTATGAAACCATTGCTTTTTCTTTTGAATATGCTTAGTATGCAAGCATTGCTGAGACTATTTATTTAGAAGGAAGAATGGTTTTGTTCAAGCCTTTTTTAAACACATCTGCAGAAAAAGCAAGATGGTTTCTCTTTAGATCCCCTATGTTACTCAAAGCAGGAAAGTACATCATTGGAAGATATTTTCCAATAGGCAAAAAAGAAATCATTGAAAGATATCTGTATGTCTCGCAGCAACACGGGGATCTAAAGAGCAATTATCTAAAAGCAATGAATATTGCAGTATAGGCCCAGTCCTTCTCATATTTTAGCCCAACATGCATTAGTTAACCCAAATATGAAAGACTATTACTTTTCCCACCCTATGTCATTCTCGCGCGCCCTATAAATTTTTCAAAAATGTCCCTGTGATTTTCGGATTTTAAAATCCGAATTGAGTTTTTCTTTTGTTATATTCAGATTTTATAATCCGAAAACCTCAAAAAATAGTTAAAAACCTATTTCAAGGGAAAAAACAGTTTGGATTATATAATAGGCTTAATTGCACTTTTGCCCCCTATATTTTGCCAATTGTGCGATTTTGCACCCCATTGTTTCAAACGAGCGATTTTGCACCCTATATTTTGCCAATTGTGCGATTTTGCACCCCATTGTTTCAAACGAGCGATTTTGCACCCCATAGTTTTCCCCCTTTCTGATTTTGCACCCCAAAAAATCATAAAAATATTCAGTTTTTTTCCAAAAAAAATTAAAAATCAGAAAATATAATTTTTTTTAAAAAATTCTGGAATTTAATTTTCAAAATACAAAAAAAGTAAATTTTCAAAATTTTTAAAAAAGGTCAGATTTTTTTAAAAAAATTCTGGAAAAAATTTTAATTTTTAAAAATCTGGATAGAAATTTTAAAAAAAGGTCATATTTTTTTAAAACTTACTTTTTTGTATCCAGATTTTTAAAAGGTCAGATTTTTTTCCAAATTTACAAATATACAAAATTTACTTTTTGAAAATTTACAAATTTTAAATTTAATTTTTAAAAATCCAGATTTTTTTGTATTTTGAAAATTTAATTTTAAAAAAATCTGACCTTTTTTTAAAATTTGTATCCAGATTTTTAAAAATTAAATTTTTTTTCCAGAATTTTTTTAAAAAAATCTGTCTTTTTTTAAAAATTTGTATCCAGATTTTTAAAGATTAAACTTTTTTCCAAATTTTTTTAAAAAAATCTGACCTTTTTTTAAAATCTGGATATATGATTTTTTTTCTGATTTTAAAAACAATTACTATATTTTTTTGATTTTTTTCTAATTTTTTAAATTTTTTGGAAAAAAATTGAATATTTTTATGATTTTTTGGGGTGCAAAATCAGAAAAGGGGAAAACTATGGGGTGCAAAATCGCTCGTTTGAAACAATGAGGTGCAAAATCGCACAATTGGCAAAATATAGGGTGCAAAATCGCTCGTTTGAAACAATGGGGTGCAAAATCGCACAATTGACAAAATATAGGGGGCAAAAGTGCAATTAAGCCTATATAATATGAACTGTATCAGCACCAATTCTGAACATGCTTATAACATGGATAGTTATTTTAAGGACCATATTAATCTTCCTAACTATCATCCTCCTGTTTTAGGTCATTGTTAGCTATTCCCAGTAAAAAAAACGATATTCGGGCTACTTGATCCGATTACTCCAAAACTTTCACAGAAAATCAGAAGTAAAAATCAAGGATCAAGACTCCCTTAGAAGAAACTTCTTATGGGACTCCACCCTTCAAAATCCAAAATTTCATCGTTTAGACCCATTTTTCATTTTTTATTTTTCATATTCTCAAAAAAATCCGAAAAAATTTGCATTAGCTTTATTTGATTTTTAGAATTTTTTGGTGGTATTTTTATATTTTTATGATTTTATTTGATAGGTTTTTAGCATTTTTTTACTTGTTTTTTGGTTGTTTTTAAAAGCAAAATTCAAAATTCCTGAAATGGGAGATTCTGATTGCTGATTATACATAAGCATATTTTGGATCATAAAATCTGAATTAGTGAAAAATCATTTCGGATTTCAAAATCCAAATTAATCATAGGCATTTTTGTAAAATTTAAAGGGCGTGTGAGAAACGGGTGGGGTGGGAAAAGTAATAGTCAAATACGAATTGGATCGAAGAAATCCCAATTCGCTAATACTAATCTTTGACTTTAATAAAAAAAATAAATGAGTAAATTATTCCCCCTCCCTTTAAAGATAATGATATTAAAACCCCCTTCCTCTCATGTTTCAAAACATACACAATTCTCCTTTCTAAGATATGGAATTATATATTTTTATCCGAATTTATATTTTTCTGGTAAATTTCGTTTAACCTTGTGAAATAGTTTTTTATTTTACTAAAATGACATTATTTGTCTATTCTTTTTTCACAGTCATATCTTCCATCCTCCTCGTTCTATTGTGGAGCGCTTGTCCCGTCAACCTTCATCGCATTCCATGTTAATATACTAGTGTGCTGCCCGTGCGACGCACGGGTGGAAAACGGTCAACATTTGACTGCACGTCGTCCATACGCTACATGACACATGATTACAAATTAATGTTACATGCGTTACAGGCGACGACAGACTACATGCTGAACAATGTGCGCATTACACGGATACAAAGTGAATGACACCGAAATTTGAAAAACAGTCTCTTAAATATTCTCTCATCAATTCTCATATTTCAAATGTGTAATCCACGATAATTCTTATCCTATTGCATGTTCATTCACCTGAGTTATACAAATGTTTGTTTCCATAAAATATGGGCCATTTCTCGTTTAGTATTCATAAAAAAGTAAAATACTGTGGTCCCTAAATTTTTTCCTTGAACACGCAACTTTAGTATGTATTAAAGTAACTTTGTTTAACTGTGCAAAAACTTTCAACCCTTCTAATGAAATTTTATACATCTGTTTAAAATATTATGAAAGGTTCCTCCATAATAAGTTAGTTTAAAAATTTGCTTGCAAGTTCATTATTTTATGGAATTAACCCTCGTTTGGATTGACCATAATTTTTAGTGTGTTGTCCGTACGACGCACAGGTGGAATCACAGTCGGCCACAGATGGGTGGAAGAATATACAGTCGTCCTCGGACGGGTGGGTGGATTTAATAGTCGACCACATACTACACGACGACTTACGTAAGGAATTACTGACGCCCACAGACCATACGATACCACCACAACACATTGAATAAAAACTGAAACTACGAAAGTTGTAAGTGTCTTCGATAAATCAATTGAGTAGTTCTTCTAGAATAACAATTACATTCTCTTGAAACAATATGTGAAAATGACATACTTCAATAATATTTTCTAATCCTAATTATTTTGTAATATAAATTTAGGTTAGAACATAGAAGAAAACAAATAAGTAAGAACTATTCATGAAAAAAAAAAGGAACAACAAAATTACATAGAAGCTATATTTTTTACGCATATGTCATTCACCCCATCTCAAACACTGAAACGGAAGGCTCTCCCTAGCCGCCGCCCCCGCCCCCGCCGACACCCTTTTCTCCCCTGAATCACCACCAAATCGACCTTGTTTAACCAACCAAACCACAATTTCTTCATTTGCTTAACCTTCTCCATCATTGTATCTCAATAAATCACGAAAAGAGCATATCTGAAAAATGGGTCATATTGTTTAATGGAATTTTTTGAGCAATCCGTGATTGCTGCATTAATCGAGTTCATTGTCCTTCATTATCTACCTCTCCTTAACACTTTCTTTCAAGAATCGCATTATCATAGGTATTCAATTTTTTTTTTAGATCTTTCTTTCAATACAATTTCGCATGTCCTATGTTGTTTGCTTTATTCATATTCTTTTTTTGCGAAATCTCGTGTTCCATACGTCTTCTTAATTTTCAAAATTAAGTAATTTACTTTATAAAAGGGAAAAAAATAAATTTTTTTTTTTTTTTGTGTGTTAGGTTTCTATTCCTTTTGATTGTGTTATATTTGAATTTGAAACCAGTATATTGAAATTGGAAAATACATGATACACATAACATGATACGCATATCCAGTAAACTTGATGGTTGTATTCATATAATAGAAGTATATCGAAATTGGAAAAACATGATAAGCAGAACCAGTGACTGCATAGAAACGATATTATTTAATAACTTACATGAATCTTGTAATGAGCAAATAAAGTAGACTTTTTATAGCAATTCGGGTACATGTCCATGTCCTTGCCGTGCCAAAGAGTTTTTTGACTTGGACAATCTAATTCAAGTACTTTCATAATACAACAATCACATTGTATCATTTTCAACCACGTTGAGCTAAAAATATTTACATATTTTAAATAAATGCATTTGTAAATTAGTTTTTGTGAAACTGATGGCAGGTATGCAGGGATCATATATAATGGAGACAAATAGTGAGGTAAGACCATCAAAAGTTCAAGCGAGTGCGTGTTTTTTGTGGAAGTAGTCATGGCTCGAAAAGTAGCCGGGAAGGAGGCGCCACTAAACCTGGAAAATAATTGGTATGTGTTGATTACTAATAAGTTACGCCTATATTCCTGACCTCTTAAGTAGCTAAATTATATACAATGATCATATTCTTCGTTGTTGTTTTTTAGTATAGTGATCATGCACTTTTGTATAAGAAAAGATGAACTGAGGAATAATACTATGACAATAATAATCAACACATATCATGGCTGACATTAGATGGTTAGCCTACATGATTAAAATATATAAATGACAATAAATTGAATTTGTTATTCTGCATTAGTGCATTTTATCGTGTATATATCTTCCTAAACCTGAATTATGGCAGTGTACTTGGGAATTTGAATATCAAAGCAAGTTATCGTGGAGAGTCTTAGCATATCAATTTCAGTTCATCGCCAACTATGGAAACAATTTTACTGCTAATCTGTAAACCTAAAAGTTGTGTTGCTCATCATGGATCATGCGGTCTTCTTTTGGTTGATGCCTCCTATGGTTGCTGTATGGATATATTGGCATGCAACAATTGTAAGTACATTCCTTGAGCACTTCAATTCTAAAATGTAACTGTTTTTTTATCTGATGAAATTTTCTTCCAAATTAGTTAACATGTCCTTACGCATCAAGTTGAAATACACAAATAGTAGTAGTATTGGTCATCATTAATCAACTATATATATATATATATATATATATATATATATATATATATATATATATTCATAGGAATAGTCATCAGCATAGACAAAAATATAGTCGATTTTTGATAAAAAAAAATATAGTTGATAGGAATAGTAGTACTGATTTTATAAGGAAGCCACATAACTCACTACAACTCCCCCCTCGTCCATCTTGCACCCTACAATCTCCCTTCATATTTTCTCAACTTCCCTCAAACAATGGGTCCATATGGTGAATAATCCACCTTCAATTTAACAATAAAGCAAGCCATATAGGAAGCTACCGTAACCATTGCAGTGTTATATGGATCATGTGGTTGGTTATCAAGTCAATGTACAAACACAAGATTAGTTTCAGACCACCCAAATCCAATAAAACAACTTGGCTAAAGATGAATAAAAAAGGAAATGGTCTTCATGCGCATACGCATGGGTTAAAGTCGAAGATTGTTTGATTACATAATTACTAGTACAACATATTGAAATAGTCTTGTAATTTCTTCAAACCTTAAATACATGAAATATAGATCGTCGACCAACGTAGACGTATCGAAACCTTAGCACGTCACCCTCTCTGAAGTTGTTGCATTCGCAAAATTCTTTCCAACGAACACCTATCTTTGTTGAATTACTTGGGCTTTCCTTGCAAAAAACGTCGAACAACGTAAAATAAAGATTGTCACTGCACAGTGTCACCTGTCCCATTTGATACCCTCTAACATAGTCTTCAAATCTACCACTCAGCTTCTACAAAAGTTTTAGCATCGAATGTCATTGGTGAGGTCATTAACATTAACATAAACATTGACAAATCAAATCATATTTTACATGACAGAGTAATGAAATAGTTAAATGAAACTTAACCAATTTGCTCCTTTGAGCAGATATGCCTCTTAGCTTCAAATCAAAACATATGGTTGTTCTTTTGTTGTTACATCTGCTATGGAAAGTTGGATATTCTTCGGAATTGTCCTTGTATTCTGTCGCCAGCAACTCAAACACGCCTTCCCCATAATATCCAATGTGCATAGTCTCGTTCTCAAGTTTCAATTTATAAAACTCTCTTAGTTCAGGCCAACCCAAAGTTAGAATTGGATATGGAGCATGTCCTTCAAAGTCAACCATCTTACAATTTCCATCTGGTCGTTTGAACTTCCATTTGTTGCCTAGACCTTTCCCATGAGATTTCAAAAAATCTGGATCCACTTCGCCGTAAGACTGGGATATTCAACACAACAAAATACAAAGTTAATTACATGTCATTCATACACTACCCCATTTTCCCTCATTGAGGAACACTAACATATCATTAGGTTTAGAGGCAGGCACGATCTTTACCTGATTTACCATGTGAATTGTTGTAAAACCTCCTACTGGGTACTGCTCGTCTCCACCCTCCATTGGGTCGGTCATGTTGTTGTTAATTCAAGAGTGCCTGATATCCAAACTAACACCGCATTTATAAATATAGATATCTGTTGGATTGGGATCTCCTGTTCTTGTTTTTTTTATGTGGTGTATTATTGTGAGCAAAAATTGTAGTTAGGGATAAAATAGATGTAGCTGTCAATGTATAGTATGTTTATGTAAATTTACCAAACATCATGAAAACTTACTGCAGTACAACATTAAGGAAAAAGAAGCATAAACTTAATTGGCTAGCAAAATGTATGAAGGAATTTTGTCATGATGGGGATGAGTGAATGAGATAGGAAGGCAGTGGTTTAAATACATGGGAGAAGACCGTGAGAGAGAGAAAGAGGAAGGAAGAGACAGGGAAAAAAATAAAGAAATATTGGTGTGCAAGAAAATTCAATTGTTGCAACGGATTATTCAATGGCAGTAGTATCATGTTTGTGATTGTGGTTGGAGTGCATTATTGCAATGATATCATGATGTTATTGTGGTCATGTGAATTGATTTAATGTCAAGTCCTATCAAATTGCATACAGTCTTGGCCATATTGTTCAGTAAATAAATTGCAATGCTTATTTTTACTTTCTATTTTCGGTAATGATGCTCCTGAAGTGGTTTGGTGGCCTACCTGTTCAATGCACCTGGACCTTTTTTATAAACTGACATACATTTTTGGATCCAATGGCCTTGAGTGAATTAACAAAAAATAATCCTACCTTGCAACTGACCTTAGGCCTTCACCATGGTTCTTGTGAGAATTCAGCCAATCTGTAACAAACACATAATATCATCATGAATGTCAGTCACGTAAATTTAATTGCTGTGAAACCACTTTTTTTGTTCTTTTCTTTTCAAAATCAACCAAGTATATGACTGCAATACTTTCAATCTATATTTTGCCATCAATACTCATGTTCAATTGTTATCTCTTTTCGGTTGGTGTTGTGTGGCCTAATGTTATCTTTTATGCATGCATTAATGTTCATAAAAGATACTTACAATTTTAATTAACTGTGCATTATTACATTTATCGCAGGATTTGGGATCTGATGGAAACATGGAATCCAGCGAAAAACCAAAGTACATGTCAATTTCAGTATAGGTGAGTTAGACGTTGTACACACTCACCTTGGATAAAATCCATGGTTTGGGTTTAAAGAAGGACATGCCAAACCCGGAAGAGGTGATTGTCCATGAAGGGGGTGAAGTCAAACATAAATTGGAAAAGTAACTACAAAGTTATTTTGGTTTATTCTAATTTATTAATTAGTGGAGTGTGAATATTTTACTCGTAGTGTTCGCTGCAGAAAAACATTTAATGTATTTGCCTCAATTCTCATACCTCAAACGTGTAATCGAGGTGTAATGTTGATCGACAATAATCTAGTTTATAGCATCCTTTGTGAAAGAAAAAAAAATCATTTACTGTCTACTATTTTACTGAATAAATCCTAACTCCGGGCCTTTAAAAAATTTAACAAATAATTCGAGCATACAAAATAATGCATGTTTATGGTTTAAACAAAGTAAAATAAAAGTCGAACATGGAAAAGCGTATAAGAAGGATTTGATATATATTTATGGTCTAAACCCGGAAGACCCCTGCATTGAAATCTTAATAACATCTGGCTATCATTCCTAAAATATAATAAAACACCAAAAGAATAAAACAACAGAAGAAGACAGTTTTCTCAAAAAAAAAAAAACAGAAGAAGACAGTGCAAAGAGACAATTCACTGAAGGACTCGCAATAGAAACAATGAGGCTATTTTCATAGACCACACCAAAATTAGCTAATATGATGCTACTTTACATTATCTTTTCCCAAATATGCAACGGCTAGCCACACAAAAGTAGTAAAGCCTGCAAACATACTGCCAACACAACAATTGCTTTTGACCAAGTGGGCAACAACAGTGGCTAGTGGCCCATCCAGCGAAGAAAAAAGGTAACATTGCCAACAGTACCAATGAAAAAAAGTGAAAAATACTATGCAAATCAGATTCTATAAATACACTACATAATGCAATAATACTCACACCATTCCAAAAAAAAAAAAAAAAACTACCTACTCATAAACACATAACATTACAAAATGGGTAAAGCTTTCCTAATCTGCTTCACCATATTTATAGTCATCTACATCATTGTTAGCATCATCAATATCGAAGAAATAGGAGCGGATCTAGTGACCATTATTATAATTATCATCCTCCCACTCTTAGCCATTGCATGGATCATTACCATCTGCCTTGACAGAGATCTAGATTAGGTCAGTAACCTGCATTACGTACTACTTACTATTAAATAAGATGTAGTTTCGATCGTTGTGATCGAAGATCAGCAGCCCATGCAAGGTGGGGTACTGTTGTTGTTTCTGCGGTACGTGTTATATGTAAGCATCTTCCAGAATAAAAGTCCGGGGTTCAACTGCCTGTCAAGGAAGATGATCTGAAGTAGTATGTAGTAAACTTTATATTTACCCTTTGTACTATATCTAATTTAATGTCAACTGTTACGCGTGGATTACCACTATGTGTAATTGTAATTGCTACCCTTATATGATATTATGCATCTTGTATTGCCTAATATATAATTGCACTGTTTTAATTGACCCCAAAATATCGTATATATTAGAAACCATTTAGGCAATTTAATACCGAGATAATTCCATTAAATGCATTTAGATATAGATACAACAACATAGATATTCAAGGATCACATTAATATACAGAGAATCTGGGATTATCCCTGGAACATACAGATTACATCTCGAAAAACACATTCAACCCACACCTAAACACTAATAGTAAACAATCAACAACAGAATAGACGAACAACATTATTAGTAATAAAGCATGATAAAGTAGAATGAAACACACACCAGAGAAAACTTTTGTCATCAACCTCACAGATGAAATCGAAAGCAGCCTATATCTTCTGAAAGACCTTGTGGTAGACGACATTCATCGTCGAAGGTTGGCCACAGTCATCAGTTATCAACATCTTCAACCCACGCCGAGATTTTACTCTTGACAATGCAACATACAACTGACCATGCGTAAAAACAGGTCTAGGAAGATAAAGCCCAACATTCGACAGAGTTTGTCCTTGGCTTTTATTGATTGTCATGGAAAAACACAAAATCAAAGGAAATTGGCGCCGTTGGAAGGTGATTGAAACATTGGCATCAGATGGAATTAGGTTCATTCGAGTGATATACACTAATTCTCCACTATGTGGTCCAGTAACAATTTGAGCACCAATCACATTCTTCCCCAATGATTGTATAATCAGTCTGGTGCCATTACAAAGACCAGAAGAGACATCAATGTTCCTAAGCAGCATGAATGGAACACCCAACTTTAAGCGCAATACGTGGTTGGGCAACCCTGAACACTTAATATCATTCAAAAATTCAGTTGTGACCCATCGTTTGTCAATACCAACATCCTCATCACATTTACAAAATGTATCGCAGCTCAAGTACTCCTTGCATTCCCCAGGCATCAAGTCAATTACATAGTCGTTAACTTTTTCAACCAGCTCTAGAGTTGGGGCCAATATGGCATGATCTTTGAAAAATCCCTCGTTTTGCATGTTTATCAACAAATTTGGATAAGTTGAGTCAACAATATCCCGTATACCATTGCCTGAATTTCCAACCCGAAGATCCTCAGGAATTTCAACCATTCCTTCACCGTCACTCATATCACCGACCTTACCGTCCCCTATGTCAAGAATCTACTGTGCAAACTGTCTCATCGACTCCTTCTCGGTAGGATCTGCCGGTGATTCCAACCTCATATTTTTGGTCAGCTTCAATACTTTGCAGCCACGCCACAAATGTGAAGAATTGATTGTTGCATGGACCACGTCGGCACGTCCGCCCTTTGGGACAACCGGCAGAATCTGGCGAAAATCACCACCTAAGACCAGTGTTTTTCCCCCAAACGGCATACCAAGCGAATTTTCAACGACATTGTACATGATATCTTGCATAGTTCTGCTAAAAGCCTCGATCGCTAGCCTATTAACCATCGGGGCTTCATCCCAGATAATCAAACTTGTCATGGCCAATAATTTGGCCTTCTTGCTTCCTTTCTCAATCATACAACACGACTCCTCTGTCAAAACCATAGGGATAGCAAACTGAGAATGAGTTGTCTTCCCACCCGGAAGTAATATGGATGCAATCCCGCTAGATGCAACATTCAAGACAATCTTACCCTCTGAACGAAACCGAAATGACAATGCATTTCAGAGATATGTTTTACTAGTACCGCCAAAACCATCAACAAAGAACATACGACCCAAATCCCTCTCTACGGCATCCACAATCTGATTATATGCAAATAACTGCTCGGGAGTCAATGTAGCATACAATTCATTATGCTGGGATAACATGTCACCTGTGCCATATGACAATTCATTCGCCAACAACACATTATTGAAGGCCTCAACAACAGGTGAATCTATCTGCGGCATACAATCATAATCCTCCAAGCTTTTTCCATTCCGTCTCAGGAGTGTGTCTATCTCGACCAAGCAAAGTTGTTTTAGCTCATCATCTGATATGATCATATCTGCAAGTAATCCACATCCATGAGGTTATTTAGTTTTCATCTAAACCCATTATACAATAAACTATTAAACTAATTAATTAAACAAATCTAGTTAAACAAAATTGATTTACTTAAAGCCAAACATATATACCTGGAGAATTAAGAATTCGTCGTCTATTGTATAAAATCCCCTCTGATAGTGTTTCCCACGTTTGTTCCCATACATGCAAGGGATCACTAAGAGATGAACATATCAAGTAATTCGTGAACACTTTACGGATGTAGGCTCCAGAAGCGAAAATAGACATCTCATGTATAGCATCCACAAACTCCCGATCATTGGCCAACAATCCCAGTGCACCGCAAGCCCCACGATAAGAGTCGTACACAATGCCATCAACAGTCTGTATATCTTCAAAACTGGTACAACCAACTTGAACGTTTAGTAGTAACCGCATATAGTATAGCTCACGATTGCTTTGTGGGACAAACGTCAGTCTGCCAATGGAATGACCACTTTTACGTGGATGCCACGCACGCTTGCCCGAATCATATGTGAACAACGTTGGGAAAAAAGGATATGTGAGACCACGACCAGATGGGTACTCTTTATTTGCCTCCATCCATGCAAGGAACATTGTGTTTTTACCCTTATTTCGTGCCAAGACACCACCCAGATCAGATGTATCCTTGAATAAGACCCTTTGTTGATCACATAAATGAAAAGTCAACCGTTGCACAGGGGGCCACCTATCATGAATATCGAAGGCAAAAATCCTCCATATAGACTCAGAGGGGGATAAATATCTACAATCATAGTATTGCTGAATCTCATCAATGCATTCGTCATCACCAACCTGTAAACTGGCAGTCACCCTGTCAACACCTTTGGTGATATATTTGAAGAGATACTTTATGCAATTTGACCTATTGCACAATTCAATGTTGACATGGGCCTGATACTTCATAATCAGTGTCGGGTTATACGGAACGACATTCCGATTGTCCAATACAATATCTTTCTTGGAGATAGTAACCCCCAGGTCTCGACGCCGATACACAGGATATCCACTTTCATCGAATGTAGTCCTGGGACAGAATTTCTTTGGATAAAACTTTGTACAGCGACGATCCTTGATGCATGGTGAACTAAGATTGGCAAATCCACATGGTCCATGAATCATGAAATTGGTCACTGCAACATACAATTTCGGAAATTTCCTCTCGTCGGACAACTCAGCGCAAATAACAGAATCAATTGCTTCTGGGGTCTTGAGTTTATCACGCTAGTCAAGCCATAGCAAAATATGAGCATGGGGCAAACCCCTCTTCTGAAACTCGATGGTGTACAAACCTAAGGCAAATAACACATACATATGTCAACCTCCCAACATTATCACAAAAAGGCAAGAGTGTTAACTGGTAACAAAATAAATAAATAGATAAATAAATAAAATATAATAAATAAAAACATAAACGATGAACTTACTGGCTATTACTCTCCCAAAAAACTGCCCCTTCCTGAAGTCAGCCATCATTTCCTGGAGCTTAACATGAAACACCCTGCAACATATATCTGGCCTGAATGCAGCATAATTACCAGACTTTGATAAATGACGTTGGATCTCGACCCATTTGGGATTGCATGTCACAGTAAGGAATAGGTCAGGATATCCATACTTCTTGCAAATAGCCATTGCATCCTGGCAATTATTGAACATATACCTCCTTCCACCTGTAAACGAAGACGGCAACACCACCCTTGTCCCAACAGAGGAGGCCTCAAAATCACCTCTGCCAACAGCCTCCTCCACACCCGTTAAAAACCCAGAACGGATTGAATCCTGATTATTTCTAACATAAGATAGCCGCTGAGACTCAATCATTGAATACAAATCCACGACAAATTGCTGAAAAAGTCTTCTGCCCTGCAGAAGAATAGAATCTTCAGTCGTCCTCTCCTGTATTTGAAATGCGACGAACTCACGCAAACTAACGCGCACACGCTTCTTTACCGATCCTGTTTGAGTCATCCTGTTCAACTTAATATGCTCTTCATACTGATCCTCCCCATATGGAAACAATAACGGATATTGCAACGGATTATACTTGGAATGAGTCTCATGGATACGGTGAAGACAACCATCCTTTTCTCGAACAACGATATCACGACCATCTTCGGAACTGTCAAAGTCACCCACAATCAATGCCGCAACCTCCCCAATCTCAGGGACATTATAAGTCCGAGAATCATGCGATCTATGGCGAAACAACCGCAACCGAACCGGTACATCTTCGTTCGATCGTTTAAAGTCACGTACCATTCGGAAGCTCTTCACCAACACATTATGCTGGTCCATTACATTCAAAATATCAGCCACCAGTGATGAATCAAGACCACATCCATCTGATTGCTCACTAAAAATTACAATAGAGAAATAATAGTAGTGTCCGTAATAAGTGGCGTAAAACAACAAACCAGACACAATTATTTAATACAATACCTGAAATGCGAAAGCCTATTCGATAATTCATTTTCAGTATCATATATATATAGTTGACAGAACTTAGGTCGATGCCCCTCTTGTGGAAGCAAACTCCCAATGCGATGATAATTTTGCCCCGAAATAGCAAACTGAGGTGGACCACGTCCATCATTCCCCCTAGATTCGACATGAACACCCATGGAAGTAAAGGAGAACATATTGTTATAGGATCGAATATTAGATATAAATGCCGAACTTGGAGGATCAACCCTATTAAATAAATTCTGAAGCAACCGAGGGGGCTCTATCAGTAAAGGAATAGATATTTTTCCCTTCATACAACATATCGAAACCTTCGGCAGTAGTGCCTTCTGGAACTTCTCAGTACGTTCCCCATACCAGACTAAAGCACCACAATCCTGATAAACCGTAGTCATGTCACCAATATCCAGGTATTCTGCAGCAAAAATGATTCAAAAAAACCAATACATCACTAAAAATCTCAATATGGTTAATAAATATCTACTCCTCACAATCCTAATTACCTTGATTCTCACTCAATAGGAGCAATTCGGCCATGGGTTCGTATACGTCGACAATTTCAGTTCCATTGTGATCTTCAGGAGGCAATGTCGCATTACATACAGTAATCAAGGAATAATAACATGATGTCAAATTATCAATGAATCCAACACAACGATAATTTACGAAATAAACCACACAATCTAACCTAACGATGCATTCTGTGTAGACTGTCTATTAAGGTCAAGTGTAAAACCAATACGCTGTCCTTGGCTCACATCTGCATACGAAAACCACACAAAACTCAGAGACAAATAAATAAATATAAATAAACTCTACACAGCATACAACACAAACAAATAGGTGCACTAAACTCACGGCTTTGTCCAGACGAACGGTGCGACTGTGATCGTCTCCTGGTCACATTTAATTTTTGCCTTCTCTCGAGCCTCCGCTGTCTATATGTTTTAGCCCGATCGGGACCATAACCACCCGCCATTAACGCAACTGAACAAAAATCACAATGAATATATGGAGGTATGAGCTACATAAAAGCAAAGTCTCAATCAATTTATCCATCACAGTACGCATACAACGACCGAAAGAACCACTAAATGCATCACGTACCTTCAACTACAACCTGTTGTGCCGCAAGGAAAAAACACATGCGTGAACTTGAACATATCAGTGGCAGGCATGCAATCTTCTCAATTTATAGCTAACGATCCCAGAGTAGTCAACATCAGCAATGCCAAGTTGGCGAATTAAATTACAAAAAGGCACCAATAGCCGTCGTTTACCGGGGAAGTCTAAATCAATACAAACCAATGTCTAATTCAATCACACTTTATCTCTGAAACCATTTAAAAAAACACACCTGCTAGCGAAGCATAGGTCAGTCAACAAAATATATGCAAATGGGGGCCACAATGGAATTGTTACAAACACCAACCACAGGTACTAACACACGAAAGCCTCAGATAATGAAAAACCATAAAAAAACAAAAAACATGTAACTCATGTATAAAGGATAAATATAAAGTAAGATAGGTATACATGTATACGCATGCATATCTCAGGCGATCTACAACACATTTAAAGTATATATATAATATATAATATAGTTAAAGTAGAGGAATTGTCACAAACACCAGCCATAGGTACTAACACATGAAAGCCTCAGATAATGAAGGACCATAAAAAAACAAAAAAACATGTAACCCATGAAGAAAGGGGATAAAAGATAAATATAGAGTAAGAAAGGTATACATGTATACACATGCACATCTCAATCGATGTACGACACAATAAAAGTATTTAAAGTTTATATATAGTTAATATAATATAATTAAAGTAGAACCATAAAGCACACATAGGAAGCAACTATTGACATGCCAATAGCCTCATATATGTCTTCTTAATAGACAATTAGGCCAAAGCTGAGTGATTGTGACACAACATAATAAAATATTGTATGTAATCCAACATATTGGATGACAGTGACTAATCACAGGCAGCTTGAAATAAACATAATCAAACAACAATGGCACACAGTTTATACGGAAGGATGGATGATCAAATAGGAGAATTAAGAAAATGTGAGATTGATAACCATGTATCATTGTAAACAAAATTATTAAACGTTGTCGAAGGCGACTTACACATATAATTACACGCGATAGATCTACATCGAACGGACTGACACCACGAATATGGTTGTCGAATTTTGAGGGACTCATCGATATATTGGATTCATAACATACAGTACATAACTACCAGAACCAAAGAAGCTAATCCATCCATCGCACATAGATTCTCCGCACCAATCAAACTACGTGCACAAGATGCGCAAGCAACAACTCATTTACACTGCAGACACTACAATCATCGCGGCAAGAGCAAGGAACGATCATCCCACTCCCACCACATGTTCGCCACAAGGTGAAATCTAATTCATGTATATCACAACAAAGCATAATTAGACATACCTTGTTACATTAACATTGATCATGCTCTGTGTCCTTTTACATCGATAAAATGCAGGCTCTTAATCGCATTTCCATTTTATTTTAGTGAAAAAAGAAGAACTGGTTTCTATAAACTTATACAAATATATTAATACACTGTACCTGTAATATAAAATTACTTAAGTCTCAGAGTCATTTTTTCTATACACAACTAAGTTCTTAGAAATTCAAACCTCAAGCACAAATATCTATTATTTTTTGAAGAAACACAAAGTAATACTCTAATTAATATTAAGTATTAATATTGAGTAATATATATACACTATATTGAAGCTAATTATTTACCAATTAGGTAGGCTTGTTTGATCGAGATTATCATCTAATGACATAAAAACTTCATCTAGCCATGACACATCTATTCCATTATCATCAATATCCTCATTGCTATAACAACAGTTTGCACCCTGTTGTGACATCTTTTCTTCTTCATAAATTTCCATTGAAACCAAGCCAAGACCAACAACGCCTCCGCCTACTTTGACATAGCCATCACCACAATCCACACTACCCCAAATTCTACGAATGGATGCATTGCATCAGGACCATTAACTCAGATACACACCAGGCAACCGAAACCTGACTGCGTAACATATACATTTTTGCTGGAATAGACAAAGCCAAAATCCAATCACCTTGAAAATCCTAATCTACCTACGGCAGACAACAATCATAGAACCAGCTTACAATCTCTCCATAGAACGTGATGCAGTCAAACAAATGAGTGCGAACGAAATATATCACATTACAATCCTAAAAATCAGCATATATTCGGGAAATAACACACCAGCACAACATACATTATTCATTCCAACAATATAACATGGTAACACAAATGTTACAATTGGAGCTGACAGTCTCCCACACATTGACCAAGCCACATTACAACCCATAATTTGCTGCAGACATAACAACCAACAACACATCAACTATTATTTATGGCCCATAACACATGCATACAGTGGTCATGGTTACCATCATTTTAAAACGTAAACATAAAAACAGATAAAACAGTACAACGTACACCACACCAACAATCCATAGCAGCAGAATACAGACACTAAGAACACCTACGACCAAGCTAACAGCCACATATATCACACAATTAGTTCAGCAGCAACATCCAATGCAAGAGTGGGAGTCTGAACGGGAGGCACACCAACACCCCCCCCCCCTTCTGCCACAGGTTCAACGGAAGTGGTTGGCACATCCATTCCATCATCCTCAGAAGCACTTCCTGATCCCAAGTTAACAGCAGTCTTGCCCTTCTCAAGAGCAGTGGCATCCAGTTGGTGGCAGTCATCGCGCATTTGAAGAGAAGGTTCACCCTCGTCAAATGCAGGTTTAAACACCAACTGAAACGTATAACACAGATTAAAAGCAGCTCAATAAATCCAATATACATAAACAACACAAACACATATAAACCAATTGAGATAATATTACACCTTATCAACACCCATTCCACCATCCTCACAAGCACTCCCTGATCCAAAGTCAACGACATTCTTGCCCTTTTCAAGAGCAGGGGCATCCAGCTTCTAGGAGTCATTGCGCACTTGATGAGCAGGTTCCCCAACATCAAATGCAGGTTTAAACACGCACTGAAACATGCAAGAAAGTTTGAAAGCAACTCGATAAATCTATATTAATTATTAATTAGACAACACAAACACAATTAACACAATTGAGATAATATCATACCTTAGTCGGAGTGTAATTTTTCCCGTAAGCATGAAAGAGTTCTACAACCTCATCATTATCACCCAAACGCACAACTTCAAAAGCGTCCTGGTTCATATTGATTGAATCAGGAACCTTTTTAACGATAAACAGAACCTTGTTTTCCATGAGCATTTGCAACCCTGCCTGGCTCAAGGCGAATCTAAGACCCTACAAATCGAAGAAAATATACACTAAAACCAGCACACAAGCAAATTGAATTAAAAAGTTCATTAATCATGCATCACACATACCTCTTGCTTATATTTCATGGCAAGGATACCCTGAAGCAAGTAATCAAACATCTCAAAGTTTGCAATCCCGCTCTCGTCGTCGACAACCACCCTCAGCCTACAACTATGAACGTTTTTAATGCCAATATGTATGCAGCCATCAGGCTTCAAGTTACATGAAAACCAAAGAAACCAAATAATCACTTACTTGGTGGTGACTTTGAAAGATGTCCGATGGCAATGAACACAACGATATTGTCCAGCCAATGCCTTCATCAACCTACCACAATCATATATAGGAAACCACCATTTATCAGAGTGAAGACAGCCAACAATCTTAGCACAAACCACGAACAAACCATTCTCCACCGTCTCTAAAAGCTCAGACACAGTTTTGCTTGGAACAATGCCATTAAACTCATTCTGATCCGGAATGAACACACTCGGAGACCTAACATTATCAAGATGTCGAAGTCATCCGGATGAAATCAACCCGCACAAATTAAAACAACTTATCCACAACATAGTAAAAAAAACACCGCACACTTTCCACACCATCCTAAAGATGTAAAGCGCAAAGCGAAACAGTGCAACATACCTTTCTTTGAAAAGCAAAACCTCAGCCACAGGGGGGTCAATCAAGACCCTTGTGATCTTCTCAACAGAACCAACAACAATGCACCCTAGGACGAAAAAATCAACCGACGTCAACCGCAAAAACAATCAGAACAAAGCAATGAAATAAATATCTGGACAAAGACGAAGGTAACAACCTTTGTCACTGCGCACCGACCCAAACTGAATGACAACCACAGGTAACCCTTCATATGAATCATCCAGCAACCGCTTGAACAAATCAACGTATCGACCCTTCAATGAACACTCAAGTCTCCCCCTAACAATGTCAACAACACAACTACACCATAAAAAAAATATTCCCACACAACTCTACAATGAATAAGTACCAAATCATGTACAGAAATCGCCACCTGTGATCAGTCAACTCAAACTTTACAACAGTAACCATGCAATCAATTGATTCATCCAGAACACACTTATAGTGCAATCCAGTCAAGAGCCCCATAACATCTACACATCAATACTCAATGCATGTAAAAGGTGACAAACAAAAAACGTAAAAAACTAATCTACAGAAATAAAGGGCCAAACTCACCAATTAAGTAGTTGTACTTGCAAGCATGCTTCTTGACCTATCTCGAGTTAAGCAAAGTGAAACCATACCTATGGATCAAATAGTTTTCACCAAGTGTAACTCGCATAGCCCGCATAAAGGTTATCTTCGTCCGATTATAGGTTGCCAAGGAAGCACCAACACTGTTGCAAACCTAAAAATAAGTAAGAACAACAGCACGGTTCTCCTGGAGGACATGGCGAAAACGCTCAACACAATGAACAGGTACGGTGGCCTGAACCTTGTCGCCCTGCAAGAAGATGCATGCAACATACACTTAGACCATGACATAACCGACAGAGCACAAAAACTTATTAAACATTATTAAAGATCACACTTACATTACGATCAAGAAGGATCAACTCATTGGAGATTGTTTTACCGGGAATTAAACTGCTCTCCTCGGTCCAGACACGAACAATCCTCACACTCACCTTCCAGTCAATCCGTCCAGGTGCAAGGGATAGCAAACTGGTCACAGGCAGAGACATCTTTCAGTGGATATGTGGTTAACCTCAAGTTTCTTCTCAACGGGGCAAATGGACGATAGCTCTTGTATGCTCATGCGAATGAAACATGCAAAGTAGCATGTAACGTATATATATATATATATATATAGGGGGCATATCAAGTGAGAATGATATTTGTAGGTGAGAATGGTAGGAATAAATTGTAGCCATCAGATTAAAATGGAAAGGCTGAGATTAAAAGATGGGTTAAGTGGAATGTTGTACCCAATCTCCAAACTACCTTCACGTGTTCTCTTCTCCCCTCAAATTCTTCCCCATAACCACTCATCTTCTTCCTCTAATCACAACACAATTCCATTCCTTTCTCTATTCAACACAGCCCCAAAACTCGAATTACAACACAAATTTGTTTTCTCAATTATTATGTTTTTTTGGAAAGGAACAAATTAATAAATCTGGAAATTTCTTGTTTAATTTTGTATTCTGAGTTCTGACCTTATCTTGTGCCATTCTGCTTACAATCACATTAATGGATCTGTTCTTTTTTGTTTCAATTTCAATCAATTTCAACCCAATACATAGAGATATGTGACACAGAGATGAGAGAAGAAGAAGAAGTGTTAAGAAAGAAGAATAGTGACGGCGGCAGAGGGAAAGAATAGACGGCGGAACTGGTGGAGGAGGGGAAAGCGGCGACGACATCCTCCTTGGTGGTGGAAGGTGAGTCGTCGGAATTGGTGGTGGAAGGTGAGGGGAAGAAGAGTCACACACATGAAGAGAGAATAAGAGGCAGGAAGAGAACGCGTGAATGATAATTTGGGGATTGGGTACAGCATTCCACTTAACCCATCTTTTAATCTCAGCCTTTCCATTTTAATCTGATGGCTACAATTTATTCCTACCATTCTCACCAACAAATATCATTCTCACTTGATATGCCCCCTATATATATATATATATATATATATATAGAAACAGAAAAATACAAACTGAGGATTGTGTTAGTGTGAGGCACGGAACCACGTAACAAAGTGATAAAACTTAACATTTTAATGAATAAACTCAAATAAACTACAACAAATAAACTACATAAATAAACTATAATAAACTACATGGCCTATATAAACTATAAATTTTGCAAACGATAAAATAAAAGGAAGTATCAACATGAAGGATTAATAACAACCTTGATCAGAAAACATGTAACAAATAGTAATGATAGTTTTTCAATGTAGCGAAATTACAAAAAAGGTCTTGGTTGACCATATTTGTATTTGTAACAATCCGCGACGCTTCAAATATTCTTTAATAATATCAAAAACTCTTCTCACATATGGTCTAGAATGACGATAAGTAAGCACGTTCAATAATCTAAACAACTATAAGTAAGTCTCTCGAAGGACCAACAAAACAGCACAGCTAACATGTTACTATCAACTTTTATTTTACCCAGAAAAAAGGCATAAAAATGTACTAACTCCGAACATTGGTATACCAAAAAACTATTGTGACTACTCGACACTAAAGAGAGACTAAATTGCCTATTTACATCAAATAAAATGTAGATACAATATAACTAAATGAAACTAAAAAAATTTAACAAATTTAAACGAATAAGTAATAAATCAAATCAAATAAATAAAACAAATAAAATATAAACAATGTTGCCAATTTGAACTCAACCTGTGGGCCACACACAATCCCACTATCATGATATTATAGCTATAAAATAACGCAATCCCATTATCATACACCCACACATGCGCTGCATGTTCATGTAAGGCTGATCCCCATACATGATATAACAATCTGCATGCTTGCAAATGACGCAAAGTAGGACCAGATTGAAATATCAAGACAAATCAAACCACCAATCCATGCAACATGATCAACATGCAATGCAAAATACTTAAATTCAACAATATCCACTGCATGATTCTGAATGATACCCACCAGCCTACACGTGGCCAAGCCCCATCAACCATACTTTGATTAGCAACTTTTCTAAAAGTAGTTAAAAAGGGTATGTACAATAAGAGTGCCTAAAGATGATGAATGACTTTAAATAAATGTATTGCGCCAAACAAAACGAAGCACTGTAAATCACCTCTTAAAAAATCATTGCTGTTCACATACTCTTCATTAAGGTTCACTTTGAACATAATCAATTTTAAACCAAATGAAATTTAATTCGAAGAAAGTCTAATATGATCGCAAACACCCTTAACAATGGCTAAGGGGCACATATTTAAAGAGATAAGTAAACAATGACGTGACTAATCTACTCTTCCTATAATTCTTTTCATTATGCATGTGTGTCTAAATATTTTTTATATGGTTTGCAATTAGTTGAAAATTGCTCTTTAAACTGGTGTACTTTCAAGGAAAAAATTAGACCTCTTTTTTTAAAAAAAGGAAATTAAAAGGGACAATATAAATTCACTGCAATCATGCAACCATTGTTCTGTTAGCAAACCTTAGCAGGACAACAATGAATCAGCATTCTATAAGAAAACCAGTACCCCAACAAATTGGAATCAACATTTAATATTAATGTTAAATAGTGATAGTACAACAATGAACATTTGCCTTTGAACACAACCGTATGCATGGAGATATTCTGCAATTATTATTCAAACTGGCCACGAGCAGACAAACTAAGCATGAACATAAAACACAACCAAAGCACACAAACATCATCAGCAATACGTGCCATATCCCTATCACAAACTAATCCTCAACAACTCGCATTGCCTTAGATAAATGAGGAGCATCAACGTCTTCATAGCCAAGATATACCACATCACGACTCCTCTCGACGCCGCTAACCTTGGCCCCATGTAGACTAACCACACATTCGCCACTCACCCTTGATGGTTTGGCACCACATATATCAGGTGGAGAACCTGTGCACCCACCGACATCAGCAACCTGAACCTGGCTGTCAGCAGACCCACCAGTCCGAGAACCACCATATGCGGGGTGGTTAGGATCATTGAAAATCCCCATCAGCGAAGGGTGGTTCATAACCCCAATGACCTCGTATTCCATAGCCTTATTGGCATCATCCTTCTTCCTTTTCATAACCTTGAACAAAAGCGGATCACCAAACATATCGTCAACTTCGTTAGGATACAAAGTAGACCCCTCCTCCTGAAAAAGAACAAATAGAAAACATGTAAGATACATAAGATATAGTACCATCATATAACAACAAATCCAAATAATTGCAAACCACTTCAACGTAACACATCCCAGACCATTGTAAGGAGCAGCTTGCAAGTCTCAGAGACAGCCTTTCTAACAACATCATCCAAAAGGACAAACACAACTTCAGACACAAGATCACCCACACTAACCTCAAGTCGAAACCTACAACACAACGGATCAGATTATAACATTAAATACAGATAAACAAATCATCTGATCAGACACGCATACAATGTCAATCACAAACCTAGGGGATCCTTTTGATTCATCCTGTGGAAACCACATGTCCACCCCCCCCCCCCCCCCCCCCACAACACCTAAGTAGCAACCGATAACAACATGAACACCCTAACCTCGTTATGCCATTCTTCCCCACAAATTCGAACAATTCCCCCATTGCATGAATTATGGAAGCAAAAGTAACCACCAAAATCTCCAAGCATGCACACTGGCAAAAGACCAGCCAACCACGTACATATATATATATATATATGCAAAGCTAGTATAGGACAATGGAGGGAAAGCATGGCATTCAAAAAGATTCAAATCACATCCAAAAATAAAATAAACAAAACTCTTGAGTAGACCCCACATGCATGCATAAGTAAGCAATAAGCAGTCCAACTCAATCGCTGAACCTTGAAAATTACCTCACTCAATCATATATTTTGTTCACTAATCAGTAAATTATTAATATTATTAATAATAATTAACTGTTAATTACTTTTAATTCATAGCACAAAACACATGAGTATATATTGTCCAGGAGTGCCTTTAACATATATCATAGCACAATACCAACATGTATGGACACCACTATAGAAATCTATCAAAGAAGTAAGCAAAAAAAAACCAAGGGGTCCAATACAAACCAACATCAATCTGCGAATCGATAATAACTGGCGTGTTGGGGACATTGAGTTATATCTCGCATTCATTCACCAAATCTCAGCAATCTCAGTAAGATATACAAAGTGCTTAGTTAGGTGTATCAACTTGATCACATTGTGATGTAACATCGTGTAATAGACGGCAAAATCAAACGTTACAGACACGAGCAATAACATTGGCCAAAGTTCACAAAACCCGAAACTTTTACAGTACAATCTTACACTGAGACATATCGATAGCACGCCTTCTTGAGTACATGAATTAACAATCTATCTATTTAATGTAAACAACGTTCATGGTCGTGAAAAAACTAACGTCATCTCACCGATGATTTATGAATAAGATACATTATGTATTAACTTTAGACAATAAAAAATTAGTATCGTTCTCTAATAAACAGCTCATTCCGTGCGAAGAAAATTCGATTGTATTCCATTGAAAACTTTGACGAATAAGATCTAAACATATTTATAATTACTACCATAATTATAATTATGGGCAATTAAATAAAAATATCTATATTCAAAAAACAACCAGTTGAATATAAATTTAGAATTTTTAATATATGAGCACATTCAACCATATTGTCTGTACAATAAATTAGATTAAATAAATAAAATTTTAACAACCAAAATATTACACCAACATGTACGTGGTTGGTAAGCATGAAAAATGATAATTTATGTGCAAATATTTCGGCCTCAAATGGACCATGCATACCAAAGGTAATTGTCAAGTCCACTTAACTTGTGAAAATACCAAATGATGAAGGTCAAACACTGACGTTACACAGACAGAGATGACCCCTCACACCAGCTCCAAAAAAAATAGTCTAAATCAGAACTAAAAAATAAAAAGAAACAACAGACAAGCAGGATGTATGTGAGTGGCAGGACTGCTTAACTTGGAAACTTGCACCACCACAACTATCTGTATATATATAAAAAAGGCAACAAATATCATTTAATGCAATGCACGTAGGGTCATGACACAAAGGAAAGGACCTTTACACAATCCCACCACATGCATGGTCAACAAAAGAAGAAAGCCTTCCCATATTGTGATTCGTTTTTGTCCATTTGTGGCAGGAAAAGACAACCACCAAACACGCATGACACTTCCTTGCACATTGCAGTGATATAGATCACACTGGCAGTTAATCACACACCAAAAACAAAATACCCCTTTACTACAAATTAATTCAGGGTACATATATCATTATTATTGAAGGTAGTTACAATACATAAAGTTCACTTAAGTCCAACTCGGATACATTTGATACCATGCTCTAACACACATTTCACGAAACAATACAACTGCAATCAGTAATAAACTCGACCCAATTAAATGCAGAACTATATATCTCACAAATACAATGATACAGCTTAACAACCACAACAGGAAGTAACTGAACCCACCAGGTCAAACCAACACATAAACATGGGTACTCTAACTTACTCTAATCTTAGAGATCCTACCTAATGAAGGGTGGATCTATAAACATGGTCCAGTTCACCTCAAACTTAATAATTAACACTTAAAACACCAAAATATATAGCCTACACAGACACAGGCATCCCAAGCACAACTTCATGAGCAAAATAGATTATGCACCAAATACGAAATCATTCATCATCTGCAGCACTGCCATATATCAACCGAATAAGTGGTTCCATACCATCATCAACTGCAAGAGGTTCCCTATACCTTTTCTTAAGCCAACGTCTAACCTCCTCATCGACAACTTCTCTATCAGCGTTGCCGTATACTCCTTCATTGCCATCTAACCACATATCGATCAAACAGGGATCAACAAAAATATCTTCAACATCATAGGCCATGCCCGAGTCAAGACCCTCCCTCATGCGTTTGTTCACTTTGAAAAGAAAGATCTCCCCAACCAAATCATCCAACTCATAAGGATACATTGAAGCCCCAACATTCTAGCAAAAAAAATTCCACACCTCATGTTAGCAACCACAACATTAAAGAAAAAAATAAAAAAAAATAAAGAAATCCACATGTACACAATCTGCATTCACACATCCTACCATGGGCATCAAGACATCACAGGTATCCATTGCGACCATTGCGGCCACACCATCACGAAGATTGAAGGTAGCCTGTTTCTCGTTGTTACCAACTATTATATTCAGCCTAAACTTGGGATTATAGATAGAATCATTCTTAAGAAACCACATATCAACACCCTCTTCAACTCCAATGTAGCAGGCAAGGGCAATGGACAATCCTTCCTCAACCGATGAACAGAAATCATTAAACTTTGTTATTGACTGGTCCCCAACAAAATCATCAAGTCTTCCCATCCTCAAATCATGAAACAGAAGAAAGAAAACCAGAGCAAAACACCAAACAAACTTGGGAAGTGATCTGCCACTCATGAATATGATATGAGGGCTATGTGACATATATATATATATATATATATATATATATATATATATATATATATATATATAAAGGGAATAGCCTGGTGTGGAGGGAAAGTGGTCCATTTAAAAAGCAGAACATTTAAAAATATTATTTCGATCAAACAAAAAACAAACAGCATAGGAGGTAACTCTGACAACCAACAGCCTCAGACAAACAATGTGTGAGCTATAACATCAGATGGTAAACACATAGATATATTAAAAGATTCCAGTAATTCACAAAGGGACAGACACAAGCAATTATATTAAACATGCTAATCTATCTACAAATTTACAAATCTACAACTCATCACCAATCAATAACAAAGAATTTTAAACACCACAAAACTGTATAACAAACATGATGTTGTTCTTAGTTAATAAACTGTTCCATAATGATATTAAATTAAGTGTACCTCTCCAATTTCACACCAACACACAACAATTCACCATCCAAGCAAAACACGACCAACTGCCATCGAAGAACTAACCATCTTTGCACGTAGTCGCCATAGGCCATAACCCACGATCGAGAACAGAAAATCTATGCAGATTAAGTAACCCAATTCAGCATTCCCCCTTTCTGCCATTTGATTGAAGCGCCCCTAAGATACATAGAAGGAAAGCAAACATACATTGAAGTTAAAATTAGTTAACCACGCACGTGGAATATGCCAAAAGTGTGAGAAAGTAATGAATCTACATAGTGGAAGCATCAAAAGTCCAATGACCCTTTAGAAATAACAGGAGCATACAAACAAATTAGAGGAACTTTCAATTTTACCCAAACCACACTCGTGTAAGAGGAATGGTGGATTCTGGCATCACACACTCTACAATTAGCAAGTCACTTGTTAAATTTCATGAGAAAAGAAAGGAGATATTAATCTTCATTATAGAAAGCCACGCACCGTACAATAAATAAACTCTCTAACACAAAGATGAAAGAAAATAAAATAGTTTCAAGCAGAAAAACAACACTGTTATAGTTTTAAAGAAAAATCTAAAGAACCTAATTGGGATGTAGTTTCTCTAATAAACACACATTCTCATACTAAACCCAACGCCCCACTACCATCAATATGATTCTTTTATGTATAATACAACTGCAAGGCAAACAGAAAAATATGGATCTAGATGTAGTAGTCAAATTGCTACATATATGTTTCAAGTTTCTCTATGACATCTGGTAAAAGTATTGAACCAAACACAATATTTTACCTTTTGGGCATTTTATCATGCAGCTACAATACATTTCATCCTCATCAATAATTATAGGCCCCCTACACTACTCAACCCCAAAATCAAGAGGTATTATAACACAAAATGATACTGGAACAGGAAACCGAAGTCTTAACAATTTGACACGCAAAATTGCAAGAACACAACAATTTCCAGCACATGAAAGGAGTTCATAATCTCAGGCATCATGCACGAAAGCTATTATTATGTAATAGAGAAACACATAGAAGATAGAACCTCACCAAGAATCCAAGTATCATGGACTTCTAGAGAATTGCAATAAGAGGATAACAAAAAGAAATAGAATATCTCTTCAAAAAAAAAAATAGAATAAACCCATATCAATAATAGAGCAGGAATAAGAAAGATAAGTTGAATAATGGTTTACTCCCAAATGACCACACAAAATAGTGCAACACACAATGACAAAAGTCATGGTATCATAAAATCCGAAAAAAGTCAATTTTTGTAGGCTCTAAAATACCATAGCATAAGGGGACTCTGACTAACTAATAAATATATTTTTTGCTCAAAAATCCTAAAAAACTAAATAAATGAGCACAGATTACTAATAAATAAATTGTCCGCTCAAAAATCCTAAAAAACTGAATAAATGAGCACAGATTTTTGACATGCTGAAACAAAAAAATACAATTTTGTTCACATTGGCACACTGCAATCCCACAAGATCCTCCAAAAAAAACCTTGGCAATAACTCTCTGTTGCCTCTCAAAATGCTCGGTCACACACACACACACACACACTACATGGTCTACGGAACATTTTACAACCACTTGACAATCAAAATAAAACCTAATTCTACACCACCTCATTAGTACCATAACATCCCCAATACCATTATTCATCCAAATACCTCCCTCACGTACTTGAGTGGATCTTCACCACTCAACACCAGATAACCGAAAATTATGATTGTACATACACATTTATTATCAACAGACTCCTTTTCTCATACCTTAAGTCAATATACACAGGCCCATACGAACATATTAATGTACAAATGACTGTTAACAACCTTGCAGACAACACCAATACAATATAATACAACTTATACACCTGCTAGTTCGCCGCACACGCCACAAGCATCCACAAAAACATAGAATCGCCAAGAGTCCCACAAGGATAACATTAGACAGGTCTAGACATTAGCAGCATATATTCTTACCAACCAACATGAATAACATGTGGTGAACATAGTAGTACAATACCCGAATTCCTTGAGGTACAATCCAGTTCCAAAATACAAACAGAGTGCAAAGAAAAGTACATAATCCATACATAATACATAAACACCAAGCAAACACAATGCAACACTTAGTCACATGACACAACAGTCTCCCAGCACACAGGAAGATCCTTAGTATATTTGAACAGACGTAGGTGGTACATTCATAATCTCGGACCGTACATCTTCACTTCCTACAAAGGCAGCAACTACGACAACCCACACAGGCATTATTATTCAGCCTGGATCCTAAAGCTCTTGCTGGACAACGAAAGCTTCTGCGTAGCAGCTTCAGAGAATGCTTCATTCAAATTGCGCTTGACTGAATTAGAAGGGAACATGTCCTGCAAATCCTCATACACAGGTGCAAGATCACTTGGAATATGATGGCCATCGTCACCTAAACTGATAGGGAGATCAACAGAACTTCCCACAACATCACTCTTCTGCAACAATAAATAGCAATAAGCATAGAATACACAGAGTCTATCACAAAAAACAAAACACATAATACTGCACAATAACCTTAGTAAGAAGAGGAGAACCATCCATATCAGCACCAACACAACCAACACAAGGAGATGTAAAAATCTTAAGCACACCAGTCGCAAACTCCTCTGCCTGAGTCTCTTCAATGCAATCATCATCACCATCTTCAGACTCCAACGCATCATCGACACCACCCACCCCAGCACCAACAACTTCAGAGAATGCTTCATTCATGTTGCAATTGACCGAATTGGGAGGGAACATGTCCTGCAAAACTTCATACACCGGTGCAAGATCGCTTGGGAGGTGATGGCCATCATCACCCAAACTGACAGTGAGATCAACAGAACCACCTGCAACATCACTCTTCTACAACAACATATAGAAGTCAGCAGAGCATACATATAAAGTGTGTCAGGCAACCAAACACACAACCCGGCATAACATCCTTAGCAATGCAGGGAGCCCTATCGGTATCTGCACCAACGCAAGGAGGCATAGGGCTCTTAAGCACACCAGAAGCAAATTCGTCTGCCTGAGTTTCTTCAACACATTCAACATCACCATCCTTAGACTCCAAGGCATCAGCAACCACATCTGCCCCAACACCACCGAAGCAGGTGGAACCACCAGTGACCTATCAACCAAAACAGTAAATATAATTTAACAACACCACATTGAACTCAACTGCAATAACAGCAAACATGTTCAAATCACTGTAATAATGACTTCGAACAACCTGCTCATCTGAACACCTAGCTCCTTGCAACGTAAAAGCTTCGATAACAGCAGGATCAGAACAAATTCTTCTAACCCTATACGAACCATCAAAGAGAACACTCGCAGCAGATGATTTATCCACCTTAAAGAGAAGATACTTCCCGGTTAAGGCCAGGAGCTCCGGAGGATAAAATCCAGCATTCTCCGCCTGCAAAACACAAATAACAAAATATGTTGTCTCACGCCTCACAGTTGGTGCAAAAGGACACAAATACATAATAAATACGCAAAGAAGGGGTTCTTTAAGTATACCTTCGCAGCAGACACCAAGTCACTACATTGCTTCCCCAACAAATTATGCATATCACCATCAAACACCACAAACACAACACTCCCATCACCATCACCAACACGAAGCTTTACCTTATACCTGACAAATTCCACAAAACACAAATACATAAGAAATGGTCCACTACTACCCCAAATACATGACATTTCAATAATTTTACCTTGGCACAACGTGGAAGACATGTTTAACACATCCCTTACAGTAATAAGCACCAGAATCAGGTGTCACACCTCTATGGCATCTGCAAGCAGGGTACCACCAATCATCGCCTTCAACCAAACCATCAACAATCACACCAACAACGTATGTCCCATCGTCAACAACCTCGTTCAATTCAGACAACGTGGCCCTATGTCCAGCAACCAAAAAATTATCCTCAAGCGATGGTCTTACTCTTAGACCAATGACTGGCACTGGAGCAGTCTGCTCAATCCCATGGACAGCAATACTGAATCACATACAATACAACAACCATTAGACAACTACGCAATACATAACTATGAACAAAAATGAGATATAACAATGCAATTTTCTGACCAAAGTAAAACCCATACGCACAACATACCCCTCCTTGAACTTAACAACCTCTTCAATGTCAGGATTGATAAGGACTTTTGTTGCATTCAACACGTTCTGCAAGGAAGCTTTGTCTACAAATAGCAACCAAATTACCACCAAAACTACTACGGAACACAGGAACGGGCAATCAATAACACACCAATACAAACCTACCTTGAAATATCTTCACCTTGACAAACTGCAGCACAACAACGGGCATCCCGCTAACAGCCTTTCCCATGAGTTTAAGTAGATTATCAACATATAAACCAAACAATGCGCACTCAATCTTGCCGCTGGCGACACAAAGGCATGTAATAAGTGATAGGAACAACCAAATACGCAATAAGTAACCAGAAAATACCTGAAAAATTTCATTTCCACAAACAGCTACATACACAATATACACAATAAAAAAACATACCGAAAACAACCTGTCATCAGTCAACTCGATCACAATCATCTTAGTTACTTTTCCATCGTGAACATACTCTCTCACAGCTGAAATGCCAGTCATGACACCAATCACATCTACACGAAATTAACAAAGCTTCATAAACCACATTGGACATCCGAAGTAAACATCATTCCCCGACACTAACAGTTTTAAACGCCCACTTACCAACCAAATGATCATAATCTACAGTATGATCACAGACATCCGAAATCTTCGAGGTACACAATCCAAGCCTTGGAATAACTGAACTCTCAGTCACCTGCACCTTCGTCCTCATCTGAAAAGCAACTTATACGGATGGAGCGTGCTGCGGTATGATCCAACACAAGGAGCAACTGTAAAATAGGACATTTTGTAAACATTCCCTTCCTGCAACTTTTGCTGGAACACATAGAGTAGCTGTTTCCTGACACTTGCATGAATCTTGCAACCCTACGTAAACAGCCCAATCAATTAATGAAATGCAAAACAACAGCTCAACTGGCACGCCCTCAAACCATCACAAAACTACAAAATCTATTTAAACAGCCCAGCACAAATATGACTGAAAAGCATATACAATAATTTTGAAAATCAAACTACCGACGTTACATCACCTAAAAAACAATACCTTCTCATCAATAAGCACCATCTCGAGAGAGTTTGTCTGATCAGGTTTAAGGAATGCCGGAACCTCCCACATCCTAGCAACTCGAACCTTGAACCTCCAAGACTCTTTCCCGGGCACAACCGAAGACAGCAAATCAAAAGCACCCTCCATGAAGACGACAACACCCACAAAGGAAAACAGAACTCCAACAAAACCCAAACAACACACCAAAAGACAAATGGGACATGAGCAACTAAGGAAGTTGATGCAAAGAATATATACTACTGACCCAGGGGCAAACCAGGAAATCAACACATCAACACATAAATATTAACTAAATTATTTATTAAAGTAAATAGACATAAACAATAAACAATAAATAATTTTAATAAAGGCTTAAATATGTTATTCGTCCCTGCAAATATGGGTCGCTTAAAATTTCGTCCCTGCAATCGCTAATCCTTTTTTTTTGCCCCTGCAAAGTTTAATCAGTTAAAAATACGTCCCTTGACCCAGTTAATGACTGCCACGTCATCAAAATTACCATAATGGCATGGGAATTGACGAAAATACCCCTGGGCTAATTTTTTTTTTTCCTTCAAATTTGTTTTTTTTCAAAATTTTGAAAATTCTTTTTTAAATTAAAAAAATCTGAAAAAATAATTAAAAGTCAAAAAAAAATTCGGAAAAAAACTGTTAAAATTAAAACTGAAAATTTTCGGGAAAAAATCGTAAAAAAAATTCGGGAAAAAACTGAATTTTTTTTGAAGGAAAAAAAACAAAAAAAAATAAGCCAGGGGTATTTTTGTCAATTCCCATGCCATTTTGTTAATTTGATGACGTGGCAGTCATTAACTTGGTCAAGGGACGAATTTTTAACTGATTAAACTTTGCAGGGGCAAAAAAAAAGGATTAGCGATTGCAGGGATGAAATTTTAAGCGACCCCTATTTGCAGGGACGAATAACATATTTAAGCCTTTAATAAATAAACCCTTGTCCGTTAGCTATCTATCAATTTAAATTTAAATTTAAATTCAAACTTGATTTTGACAGTTATAACACAGCCAACACAACTTGCAAACCCAAATAAGGAATGAAACAAACAGAAAAAGACAAACAAAGTCATTGTCAGGATCTAAAAACATATATTACAGACCCTTTGGGGAAAAAACTACACACTGTCACCACAATTCAAGCTGATTGTTCAAGCTGATTGACCACAAAGAAAAGTGCAATACTAATCCAATGCACTTTCCATGCAACTTTAATCAAAGCAGCATCATATTCAGTGCCAATTCATGTAGCTCGCACGCCTAACACAACCTGTGTGGCCCCACGTTGAGATCATCAAAGCTTGGCACCCAAGGAAAATCTGGCAAAGATGTGAAACGGAAACACACCTCGCTAGTATGTGTGTAGAACAGTAAAAGTGATGTAGTTCACTTTGTTAAGATCATAGATTCTCTTAATTTTTAACAAGTTGTGATGAAAAGATAGTCACTTTGCTATTGTTGTTGTGTTTGCGTTGGAGTTTCGAAATGTTGGGAGGATTATACAGAGACCTGCTTCGAAGCTTTGGAATTAAGAGCAATAGATCACTACTCTTTTGATGGATAAGAAAACCGATAGATGAATTGAACAATAAACATGCCATTTTCGTAAAATAAAAAATAATTTAACAATGTTAAAAGAAATAACAAAAAAATATAAGTTCGAATCAAAATATATAATTCAACATCTTTGAATGGAGGGTTACGTAAGTTTTGAAACATGAGAAGAGATGGTTGTAACATCATTATCATTAGAGGAAGGGGAGAGTAATTTACTTAAAAAAAACACTTCTCTTTGATTGTTTGAAAAGAATATGTCTTTAAATCTAACCTAACCCCATTTACAATTTGATTTGCATAATTTATTAGTAATAATTCGTGTTAAAATTGTTGCATCTCCTCAACAATTTTTTTTGTCACAACACCGCTTTTAAAGCCTAAATTTTGGAGTGGAGAAAAACGTATACCAATATTACATTCGGGGGGACTATAAACCTTTTTTTAACAATAAAAAATGGTATATATTAACAAGTTTAGGACATCTCCCAAGCACAAGGTGTGCCTAGAAAACCCCTAATAATTACAACCTGTCAAAGTTACAAAACAATTAGCCAATGCCCAAACATAACAAAGGGTTTGACCATCACGAAGTAACGCAAAAAACAAAGTTAGTGTTACTAGCTTTAAGCCACCATAACGAATAATGTTTTACTTTATCTAACAACTGAGCTATGAATTTTTCAACATTGTTAAACAGTCTATTATTACGATCATTCCATATAGTCCAAGCACAGAGAAGCCAAACTAACCGCAAAAAAGAGTACCTTGCACGAAAACCACCCGCCGAATGAGTAAACTGATACAAGTGATCTGAAATATTGTGATGGTCTGGTCCCAACACACCAAGCGAAGACCACACCGCATGCCATAACAAGCCGTAAAAACCGCAAGTTAAGAATAAAAGTTGTGAAGTCTCCAAATGATCACACCCTGCCAGACAGCCCGCATCAACATCTGAAATAATGCCGCGATCCAAGAGATTTGACCTCATAGGCAACCGATTCCGCAACAACCTCCAAGCAAAAATAGACACTTTCAGAGGAACTTGCTTATGCCAAATCAAATCCACCTCCCGATCAACCTGAGGGGTGTCCTGAGAAGTCAGAAGCTGGTAAGCACCACGAACTGTGTAACATGCACAAGGATCCAGCTGCCGCCTCCAAGAATTTGTAACATTAAACTGCAAAAAAACACTGCAAAGTAATATAACACATTCCTGTAACATATCCTCCTCCCTTGGGGGACTATAAACCTGAAATTAAAAATGGTGAACTAAATCTTTGAACGAAAGAAAATAGAATAAAATTTAGGTGCATTTTTTAGATTTTCTTATGTTTTTAAATGGTTCTATATTTTTTTGAACGATGTGGGATACTGATGAAGTGGAGGTTTGGTCTTCTGTTAGTAAGGACCATGTGCTCCAAATCCATGGTAGATTTATCCGGACAAATGAAGTGTTCTATATGTTTAATATTTATGCTCCTTGTGATTTACGAGCCAAACATGAGTTATGGGTTTCTCTGTCAGCGAGATTGCAATTGTTAAGTGGTGAAAAGGTTTGTGTCTGCGGCGATTTTAATGTTGTCCGTAGTGTGGAGGAAAGACAGTCAAGTAGGGGTAGCGTCATGTCTTTGGATATGCAACATTTTAGTCGTTTTATTGATGAAAATGGGCTTATTAACTTGCCTTTGTGTGGGCGTCGGTATACGTGGTACAAAGGGGATGACACTTCTATGAGCAGGATAGACCGCTTCTTGTTGTCGGAAGATTGGGGTTTGCAATGGCCTAATTGTTTTCAGGTAGCCCTTCTTCGAGGTCTTTCAGACCATTGCCCGTTACAGTTATCCGTGGATGAAGAAAATTGGGGACCGCGTCCGTTGAGAATGTTAAAGTGTTGGCAAGATATGCCGGGTTACAAAATTTTTGTGCAAGACAAATGGAATTCTTTTCATGTTGAGGGATGGGGCGGTTATGTTGTTCGTGAAAAATTAAGACTGATCAAGTTAGCGTTGAAAGATTGGCATTCCGGTCATGTTAAAAATATTCCAGGCAAGATTGATGGTTTAAAAATTAGACTCTCCGAGTTGGATGAATAAGGGGAGGAAGGTGGGTTGCCTGTCGAAGAAATTGAAGAGATGAGGGGCTTAACTCATGATATACATTCTTAGTCCAGAGTTAGTTCTAGTATCAGCTGGCAACAATCTCGGTTACATTGGTTGAAGGAGGGAGATGCTAATTCTAAGTATTTCTAGTCGGTTCTTGCAAGTAGAAGAAGACGGAATGCCATAGTATCACTGTCGGTTAATGGTAACATGGTTGAAGGTGTGCAGCCTATTAGAAGCGCAATTTATACTCATTTTAAAGAACATTTTGCGGCTTCTAGTATTTTACGGTCGGGGGTCGGAAACCTTGTGTTTAAAAATTTGTCGTACGCGAAAGGAAGTAGTTTGATAAAACCTTTTTCAGAGGGTGAAGTAAAAGTTGTTGTTTGGGACTGTGATAGTTACAAAAGTCTCGGACCAGATGGAGTTAATCTGGGATTCATCAAGGATTTTTGGGATTTATTAAAAGGCGACATTATGCGTTTCATTTCATATTTTCACCGGAATGGAAAGTTGACAAGATGTATAAACTCTACTTTTATATCTCTAATTCCTAAAGTTGATTGCCCGCAGAGACTGAATGACTTCCGACCTATTTCCTTGGTTGGGAGTTTATATAAAATTTTGTCTAAAGTGCTAGCTAATAGATTGAGAATGATCTTTGGTGGAGTAATATCTGAGACTCAGTCAGCTTTTGTGAAAGATAGGCAGATTCTTGATGGTATTTTAATAGCAAATGAGGTGGTCGATGAGGCGAAAAAATCAAAAAAGGAATTAATGCTCTTTAAAGTTGATTTTGAGAAAACATACGATTCGGTTGACTGGGGGTACTTGGACGTGGTTATGCAAAAAATGGCGTTCCCGGTGTTATGGAGGAAATGGATCAAAGAATGCATAAGTACGGCAACTGCTTCAATCCTTGTAAATGGTAGTCCTACAGAGGAATTCAATATTCATAGGGGGCTGCGTCAAGGGGATCCTTTATCTCCTTTTCTTTTTTTATTGGCAGCCGAAGGACTGAATGTAATGATGAAATCGGCGGTGGATAGTAACTTGTTCAAGGGGTATGGGGTTGGAGATTCTGGTTCAGTGGTGGTATCTCATTTACAGTTTGCGGATGATACGTTGTGGTTAGGTGAAAAAAGTTGGGCAAATGTGAGAGCCTTAAGGGCGGTGTTGAACTTGTTTGCAGACATGTCTAGCTTAAAAGTGAATTTTCATAAGAGTTTGCTGGTGGGTGTTAATATTGGTGACTCTTGGTTGACAGAGGCATCATCTATTTTGAATTGTAAAGTGGGAAAAATTCCGTTCTTGTATCCTGGTCTTTCTATTGGGGTGATCCTCGAAAGTTAGTTTTTTGGGAACCGGTGGTGTCTACTATAAAAGCTAGATTGTTGGGGTGGCAAAGTCGTTTCCTTTCCTTCGGGGGTCGGTTGATTCTTCTTAAGTCTGTCATGTCATCGATTCCTATCTATGCTCTTTCCTTCTTCAAAGCTCCGTCATGTATAATTTCTCTCATTGAATCTATTTTTTAAAAAAAAATTGGGGAGGGAGTGAGGATAACAGGAAAATTTCCTGGATTGCTTGGAGCTCTGTTTGTGTTCAAAAGGAGTTTGGAGGGTTGGGGGTGAGGCAGTTGAGGGAATTTAATTTGGCTTTGTTAGGTAAATGGTATTGGAGGTTGTTGGTAGATAGAGGTGGTTTTTGGTACCGGGTGTTGGTGGCGAGATATGGTGAGGAGGCAGGGAGGTTGGAGGTCGGGGGCCCGAGTGTCTCTTCTTGGTGGAGGGAGGTAGCAAAGATTTGAGATGGAGTAGGGGAGGATGATGGGGGCTGGTTCGCAGGTAGGGTGTCGAAAGTGATAGGGGATGACTCGGATACTTTGTTTTGGTTTGACAGGTGGTTAGGCGATGTCCCTTTTTGCAACCGGTTTGCTCGCCTTTTTGAGTTAACGACGAACAAATTCAGCACGGTGGCTGGTTTGTATAGGCGCGGTTGGGGGTGGTGGGGAGTCGTGGAGTTGGCGTAGAAGACTGTGGGCATGGAAGGAAGAGATGTTAGAGGAGTATAGGCTTTTACTTGCTAATGTTTCTGTTCAGTCTAGTGTTTTCGACAGGTGGCAATGGGACTCGGATACCCGTGATGGTTACACAGTGAAGGGTGCTTATAAGTGTCTGACAACTCCGGTTTCTCCAACAATTGTTGCAATGGACGAACTGGTGTGGCATAATAAGGTCCCCTTGAAGGTGTCTATTGTTGCCTGGCGTTTGTTGAAGGAAAGGTTACTGACTAAGACTAACCTGCAAAGGCGCGGTTCCTTACAGGGTACAACCAATACTTGCGTTTCGGGTTGCGGAATGGTTGAGACGACATCTCACTTGTTTTTTCATTGTGATGTCTTTAGTTCTCTTTGGCATCATATCAGGTCTTGGATTGGCATATCAGGAGTAGATCCTCCAAATAGTAGTGACCACTTTTATCAGTTTATTCATTACATAGGTTACTCAAAGGCACGACAGTCGTTTCTTCAATTGATTTGGCTGCTTTGTGTCTGGCTTGTGTGGAACGAACGTAATAACAGGTTATTTAATGACATTGAGACATCTATTGATCAGCTGTTAGACAAGGAAAAATTCCACTCTTTATGGTGGTTAAAGGCTCATAACACTGTTTTTGTGTACGGTACTCACAGGTGGTGGTCGGACCCTTTATTTTGTTCGGGGATCGATTGATCCACATACTTGTTTATTCTCTGTATGAATATTTGTTTTCCGGGGTGGCTCCTTTAGTACACCTTGTACTAGGAGTGTTTCACCACCATTGTTAATATATCTCATTTCAAAATTAAGATATTTCAAAGAAATATTAAGTTATATAAATTATATTTTTTACTAGGAGATGTATTCACTACAAGAAAATAGGGAAATTGCGACACTTCATCTGCGACCCTTAACTTGCAACTGCCTCAAAGTGCATTTTTGCAACAGTTGTTGCGGCTGTTTTGTGAACCGTCGCAAGTTTTCTTTGATAATTAATTACAAGGCGCGTTATAATTTTCACTGCCCGCTTGACCAAAATTTCATTCCCCCCCTTTCTTTTTTTTTTGACGTTCATTCCCCCCTTTCTCACTTTCCCAAAACCCCCAAATCTTTCTACCAAAAACAAAACACTATCAAATCTTCATCTCACTCTCACTCAATCTCACTCACTCAATCTCAGAATGACAAAAATGACAAAACCAAACCCCCAAAACCTAACATGAGATTCACAAAACCTAACCCCCAAAACCTCCAACAATCGATGCTCAGATTCACAAAACCTAACCCCCAAAACCCCCAAATCCTAACATGATTACGATTATCTATTCAAAGTGGTATTGATTGGTGATTCAGGTGTTGGTAAATCAAATCTTCTTTCTAGATTCACAAAAAACGAATTCAGCCTCGAATCTAAATCCACCATTGGTGTTGAATTCGCTACTAGAAGCATTCACGTTGATGATAAGGTTGTTAAAGCTCAGATTTGGGATACTGCTGATCAAGAAAGGTATATATAAATCTCTATTTTTTTTTAATTTATTCATTTCTTTCTTATTATTAAACATGAATTTGGAGGAAAGTATTTAACCCTGTATAAGTGCATGTTTTGTAGTAATTTATAGCAAAATGGTTGTAAATTATTTGGTAATTTGGTTAGGGTTGTGCATTAACTGTTGAATAATAGAAGAAATTAGTAATGTCTGTTATTACGAATGTCATTTGGAGTGCCATGAACTTTTCTTAAAATGATGGCTGAAATGAAAGTCAATATAGTAATGCTGTAAACAAACTAGTAAACATAAGGACAAAGATAAACCTAATGATTAAGCATCGGTCGGTTTTGGTTCCGATATGTAGATTTGAAGCAAACCGATGACCTGAAATATGCACCGATTTGTTTAATCCTTACACCCTACTCGTAAGATAGCACCGATTGTTTTGGTTTGGAATTAGTTTTGTTTTGGTTTGCAACACTAAATTTTTATACTATTAAAATTAGTGCGTAAAACCTATTCCAAATACACACACTTAGAAATTGAATGTATGAACAGTCAGAATATTTATGATCTTGAGTTTATCCAATCCTACTGTCAAACCATGAGACGAAAACAACAAATGTAGGGTTTGAATCAGAATGTAACCCTGTAGTCAGAATCCTTCTCCAATAGACTTTTTTTTTTCCTCTCTAATGAGTGATTCATTTGACTAATATAAAACTAATTGCAAATTTACTATTTTATGTGGTGAGTTGGAGAACCCAGCTTACTCAAGCCTAATGTTCATGAATATCAGGGCTTAGAGCAACCTGGTTGAATACAAAAAATTCCTTATTGCCATAACGTTGGTTCATTTTCTTTCATTGAATGCTTTTGAATGCAGCTGCACAAGATTTAGAAAGAGGCGTAGTCAGAAATGGATCCCTATCGTATGATGCATTGTGGAGAGTGGAATGAGATAAGTTCCTGGACTGAGTGCTTTTATGCTCCTTTTAATTATTTGAAAGTCTGGAATGACGGTACTTTTCCATCTTTGCTTCTAATTAGTTTCTTTACTCTTTTTTCATGTTTGCTTGTTTAGGTGTTTGAAGCATTTGGTCAAGTTGAGCTGGTCCAGACGCCTCTTGATGACATTGGGCATTGCAAAGGTATTGGCTTTGTGCAGGTGGATCTTATAGTTACCTATTTGACCAAATTATTTGTATCAATTTTTTATTTATTTATAAATATCCTTATATTGATTAGTTGTCAATATCTTGTGGTACCTGCTTTTAATTTTTCAATGAATTAAAATGAGGAAGAACTTTAATTTGGACCCAACCGAGTAGTGGGGTGTTAACTACTATGAAGCACGGACACTCCTTGGATAAGGCGTGTCCCGGTGTCGTACACGTGTGGCATCCGACACCGACACGACACCGACACTTATAATTACACTGAATTATGTTATTTTCTCAAATTATTAGAAGTGTCTGTGTGTTGTCTGGTGTCCTTGTCCGTATCCGTGCTTCATAGGTTAACGATGCCATTATATTCTATCGTGAATGTAGTACATATAGAAATAAAATATAATTTGGCATTCATGAAGATTACGTAAGGTTAATGTGCTCATTGCATTTAATTTTCTGAAAAGGTGAGATAACTTTGGAAGAAAACTGTTTGTTATTTAAATTTCAACTTTTAGGAAACACTTGTTCATAAGGACTTGGTAGACAAAAGTTCGCTTAATAGTATTAGTGTCAACTTGCGGGCAAAAGGTATAAATTTCAGAAAATTGTTATATAGTTAGAGAATCATTTGCTGCCATCTTTTGTATGATTGGAAAATGATTTCTTGAAGTCAAATGAGCTATTACACCAATTACAAATTTATAGGTTTTAGGCTTTTAATTTTTCATAATATGATGTTACTTGTTGCATTCTTGTAGCTAAAAGACCTTCTAGAAATTCACATGAAGCTTTTATGATGAAGATGCGTGCTTGTAGGATTGTTAAATAATAAGTTTTTGTTTACAAAGATAATAAACTTAAAAACATGGTATACTGTATATAATGACCCAAAGATTACCTTAAAATTGAAATAACTAATCCTCTTTGTGAAAGCTATCATCTCCTCCTCTAATCTTAAGATATGATGCCTGCTCACATGGTATGTGGTAAAGGTGTAGTGATCCTATGAAATCATTGGCGTGAGAGTATGTGATATTAGTACTTAATAGTTGTCTTTCATAGTATAGAAAGCCTTGTTATTTTTATTGCTTATCTTTGTTTGGTCTCACGTGTATTATAGGCTTCATATGAATGTTTATCATATAATAATTTCTTATCTATATGCTATTTTATATAATAAAAGATAAAAAGCTTAGTATGGTCTTGTTTTTATGACTCTGTTTTCCAGCACTTAGTCATTTTCAGCCACTGTTTGTAAATTAGGTTTGTGAAATTGTCAGCACGTCGTTTTACCAGATATGAAATTTCAAACAAATGAACATTCACTGCTTTTGTTCTTCAGCAATTATAATTGAGAAAGGTATCAGGGCTGAGTTTTTGTATACATAACTGTGACTGTCTCACTGGAATGTTTTCGTAGTTGTTGTGGTTTCATATACATGTGGTTTTAGTAATCAGTTGAGGTGATGTGTTTGTGTGTGTGTGTGTGTGTGTGTGTGGGTGTGGGTGTGTGTGATGTCTGATTTTTATTCTTGTCTTTGAATAACAACAATACATTATGTATGTTCTGTTTTGGATATCAATGTCTTTTGCACTTTAGGATGTTCTGATATGTCGTTAAGAAGTTGAAGATAACAAGGGTAGACACATTTAGGTATTTGAAATGTATATTAAGGGTCCACCTCTTCAATGATCACAATTACCTTGTCAAAGAAAGAGCTAAGTGAACTTTGCAGCAACTAAGTAGGAGATACCATTAAAAAATATGTTCCTTTTTCAATGTTAATTACTTTTGCAGCAACTAAGTGAATTATTCACGAACTCTATAATTTCTTATTCATGAATTTGGTGGTTTCTAACTTTCTAGACAAATGCACCAATTATTGCATATTGTGTTTTGGAACAAGTTTAACCCTTGTGATACGTCCATGTTACAGGTTAAGAATGTACCTATTCCAAATGGTGAACCTCAGAAACTAGTAGGCAGGTAGCCAAGTCTCTAACAATAAGGCTCTAGGTACGTCACTTGAACCTTTTGTATTTCTAGATTTTGAAGGTCTTCAAGATCAACTTCATCGAATTAACTTGTGTTGAACTTTGTTTTCAGGTTTCTAAGGAATAAAAACTGCAAGCAAACACTTTTTATCTCACTGTATATCTCATAGATTGGTTTCTCTCCAAAAATTACACCGGAAGACAGAAACTTCAACTGCTAGGCATCACTTGCAAGTTCCATGCTAATTGCCTCGTAAGTTCTCCAATTAACACTAACGAACTATGGTTTATTAAATCTCTTTCCGTCTATAATAGCTGCATCTATTGTGTTTTTTTTCGCAAGATGGACATTGGATCAGTCAAGCCACTTATGGGTTATTGTTTATCTTCCAAATTTTCCTTTCATATGAAGTTACATTACTGAAAGGAAACATCATGACTTTCATTTGTATGAATGCTTGTGGTGACAAATTCAATTATTTTTGTGTTGTCCAACATAGGCTGTCCACACACTATATACATGTTATAGAGCTTTCCCATTGACTGAACACAAGTGTCTATGAGGTGATTCAACCATGATTTACCTCACCTAAAGCAGTAAAGTCTAGTTTGTTTGTGTGGTCACAAGTTATTTTAGTGATAGCCTATGAAAATATGAACATGGCTCTCCCTCTTCTGTTACTCCAGTTTACCGTGTTAGCTTATAGTTTGCTCATTTTTGTAAGTTGTCTCACACTATAGCTCATGAGTCCTCATAATGTCTTGTTTCCCTGTTATATATATATATATATATATATATATATATATATATATATATATATATATGGGTTATGATAGAAGACACCTTTTGTGAAGGTGTCTTTTATCAAGTTACTCTATGAGCATTTGTTAAAAGACACCAACTACTTTTTATGAAGGTGTCTTTTATCAAAGTTATAACTAAAAAAGTGAAAATCACACCTTGAGGTGTGACTTGATAAAAGACACCACACTACTTTTTATGAAGGTGTCTTGTAACATAACCCTATATATATATATATATATATATAGTAAAACTTTAACTGAGCAATTGCATGCACATACTTTCTTTAGGTAAGCTCTAAACGACCCATATCCACATAGTAACTTCTTCCAGGTGGTCCCTTCATTGACAAAAAATGAATATAAGGTAGTTCTTTTGTATACAATGTGATTAAGTTATTGTCATTTGGCAAGCCCTAATGAATGTGTTGTATATATCTCACTGTTTATTTTTTCCATTTAGACATTTTGTAACATTTATCAACTTCATACTCATCCACATAGTAACTTCTTCCAATCTGCACAAGTGAGTAGCAGAGTAATACTATAACATTGGTTGCAATATGTTGTTAGCAGCTTTCAATACGCTGTTGGTATCTATTTGGTTGCAGGTCTGTTTTTTTTGGCTGGTTCGGGTGGTTTTGGCTGTTTTGGTGCGGTTGTTAGCCGTGTGTATGCTGCTGTCAGCAGCTGTTTCTGTGTTGGCAGGTTGCTGTGATCTGCTGTTTTCGGGTGTGGACGGCCTGTTTTTGCTGTTTTTTGGGTGAGCAGTTTAGTGAGAAGTCTGGGTGGTTCATATTATTCTTTGAAATTGGGAAGCAAACACGCGCGCGCACACACACACACTTGGTTATTTGTAGAGATGAGAACAATTAATCTTAACCGATAGATTTAGATTAATGGCTATCATGTGACTGAACCTTTTTCCTTTATGTTGAATGTGTATTCAATTTAGTGATCAAGATGTTTTGTTGATGTGTATTCAATTGATATAACATGTAAACTCTTAAGTTTTTCATGCAAGGAATGAACATTTGCGTGTGTTATTGAGTGCAAAACCATTTTGTAGCGTTATGGTATACTAACAAAGAATAACATTTCATGAGCTGATATGAGTTGTTTTTTAAGGTTCCTGTCAGATAAAAACTGCCCCATTCAATTTTTTTTTTTTTTAAAAACTCAACATTTGCGACTGTTTGTGAAAGGTCGCAAGCTCCTTTTTTTTTAAAAAAACTTAACATTTGCAACTGTTGGTGAAGGGTCGCAAGTCCCTTTTTTTTTAAAAAAACATAACATTTGCGACTGTTGATGAAGGGTCGCAACACCTTCTGCGGCAGTTGGTGTGACTGTTCTATGAAGGGTCGCAAAAGACAGTTGCGACCCCAACAAATGTGACTGTTGGGGAACAGTCGCAAATGTACATTTGCGACCCTTCTAACAGTCGCAAAATGCAATTTTAAAAGTCGCAAAATGCAGTTTTTCTTGTAGTGATTTCTTATTAGTAATTATGACAATAAGATTTGATGAACTTAAGGTTTTACCTGGAGAGAGTTTGACTATCCAACATATAGTATTGGTTATAGATGCAAGGGTTAAGAGAAGAGAGAAGAGGAGATGCCACAGTTGGGATACAAGGATCAAATGGTGGCATTTAAAGGATGAAAAACAAAGTGTTTTCCAACAAAAGATTTTAAAGGAAGGTTGCGTCAAGCTACATAGAAGCGAAAATGATAAGTGGAACAAGATGACATATGAGATTAGAAAAGTAACAAAAAAGACAATAGAAAAACTAATAGGTTTTGGACCTAACTAGGAGTAAAGAATCATGGTGGCACTAACATTTTTAAATTAAAATGAGAATCAAAAGGGGATGTTTTAAAGTGTGGTATAGGTGTACACGTACAAATATTTAGGAAAATTATAAGAGAGCTAAGAAAGGGGCAAAGAAGGCATTAAACGCAACAAGAACACAAGCTTTTGATGGGTTATACCAATCCTTACACACCAATGAGGGAGAAAAGTTTATATATATTCTTGCTAAAGGACAAGAAAGAAAGAAAAGATAGATATTAGAGAGTCAGATATAAACTATAACTACTATCATCGTATTATAGAACACGAGGTAAAAGAAGTGTTGAAACGGATGAGACAATAAGGTAGTTGAGCTTGAAAATAAATCTATTGAAGTGCAAAAAAGTTGTGGAGAAATTTCATCCTCAAACCTGAACCCGTCCCCAACCTAAACATTTTCCCAAACCCGAACCTACTACTAGAAATTCATATCCACCATTTTTTATTAATCTAATCCATTTGAGGTAGGAAAACACACAACACCATATTTTATATCAAACGAACCTCTTCACAAAGTAATTAGTCAATTTTAAATTAGGGTAATGATTACAGTGATTAAAAGTTCAAAAATATCTCAAAAGTAGAGATAATATTTAGAGATTTGCATGTTACATATTAATATATTTCTACATTCGGTATAGGTTTGAAATGGTATCTATATCTTTAAATACTTGCCAATCATAATAGGAACACAGGCTACCATAGATCTTATAAAAAAATCCATTTTCAAAAGATGAATTTGACAATAGTAAATATATATTTTTTTTTAAATGTCAATGTAATATATTCTTGGGGCAAATATCATCATGTTGGAGAGATCAAAACAATTGCCCTTTTTTTTAATGACAAATGTTAGTAATTAGTTGTTAAATTAATATTACTCCTTCGTTTGAGTTTGACCCAGTACCTCTAACTCCTTATTCCTTAACTCAAATCATTTGAACTACTCAACCCCAAAAACAATTTATTAGTTAGGATAAAAATACCAATTTAAAATAAAATATAGTTGTAAACTATATATATACTTTATATTTGTAAAAGAAAATATTCCCTCAAAAAAAAATTGTAAAAGAAAAGATCTTGATACAACTATATAATATTATATTTTTTTACCAAAACTATTAATATTAAGTTATATTTTTTGTCAAAAAAAACTATATAATTTATTTAAAGTTACTTTAAATTTATATTGATTTATATATCAAATAACTTAAATACTCACAAACTTTATGTAAATTAATTTTCAATTTTAAATAATATTTTATTAAACATTAACGTTAATTCCTTGAGTAAAAAAATATAAAAAAGTATGTTAATTTCCCGTGCTTAGCACGAGTATCCCGATTTGAATGATAATCTTGGTGACCCGTTATTTTTCCAAGAAAGGGGAATACTCGCACCAACGCTTGATTCAGTTGAACATGTTAATGAATATATGATGTCACTGATTCCAGGTGAAGAGAAAGAGTATTTAAGCTCTGATTTTGTTTGTCGATCGAGTGAAAATTCTGATGTCCAAAGCGAGTGGTTAACAACGGAATTTCTTAATGGTATTAAGAGCTCTGGAGAGAAACATCGATCAGGCCAATGGATTGTGTAATGGTGCGAGGCTGACAGTTACACATCTAGGAAAGAGCACGATAGCTGCTACCCTAATTACAGGAAAAGGGACGGTACTAGGGTATTCATTCCCAGGATGAATCTTATTCCGAGTGATCCAGGACTACCCTTCGAATTCAGGCGCATGCAATTTCCATTGACGCTTTGTTTTGCAATGACAATAAATAAAAGTCAGGGTCAATCTTTATCTCGGGTGGGAGTTTATCTTCTTAAGTTCGTGTTCACGCATGGACCACTCTATGCCGCTGTCTCTCGAGTTACTTCTAGAAAAGGTTTGAAGCTGCTCATCTTGGATGAAGATAATAATGTTTGCAAGGAGACCACAAATGTTGTGTATCGTGAAGTTTTTCAAAAAGTATGATCATTGGTTATGTTTTAGAATTGTTGTTGCTATAATTTAGAAAACTAAAGTTGTGTATTGTTTGGAAGTTGTTTTTTTTTCATTTCTTTGTAAGGCGTACTGGTCATTACAGGCCATGCAATTTCTATATAAACAGATCCTCCTGCCATTGACTTTTAATTGATGCACTTTTCAGGTATAACAATACATGGAACTTTTTTTTATATCGTTGTTACCCTAAAACACAATATTTACATTAGACCATTGGTTTTGTAAAAACTAAAAACAAATAACAATCGGCGTTTCTGTAGCCCAAACTATATTTATACACACCCGTAAAAAATTTAACGTTTGCATTCACAGACTAGGTGTATACATCTGACACTAGGCATGGAAATGGGAGGGGGGGCGGACGGGTTTTACCGTCCCCATACCCGATTCTCATATACTTACCTGTTATTCTACCCATACCCAACGGGGATGAGAAATTGAATCTCATCCCCGTCCCCGACGAGTTCGGGTATCCCCGCCCCATCTCTGTCCCCGCATTGAATAATTTTTTTAAATAAAAAAGAGAAGTTTTTTTGCATCCCCAAGAGAAATGTTGTAATACATTATCGAACAACACGCTCACATTAACATTTGTTAGATGAAATGATTTAGTTGATCCTTTAAATATCAATTGTAGTTTTTATTAACATGACAATTATCAAACAAAATAACATGACATATCAACATAAAGTAATTTTTTACATTTGGGACGGGTATGGGTTTGGGTTTGGGGTGGGTACCTATATACCCGTTACCCGTCCCATACCCGTGTTTTGAAATAGGGAAAAACTCATACCCATATTCAAACCCAGTAAAAACGGGGAAGACCCGTCAAATTGGGTTTGGTTCGGGCAGGTAACTGCGGGTATGGATTTTCTTGCCATGCCTATCTGACACTGACTATTATATAAAAAAAAATACAAATTTTGTAGTTTTTATGATTAATAAAATACATTATGTCAACAAATAATAATATACAGTACGTCGGCGTATTTTTGCAAAAATATTACATATGTTAAGTTTAACAATGAGTACATCTTATACTACAAATAATTAGTATAAATATAAATCCAAATACTTTAATCGTTATGTGCAATGTTTAGATATTTCAAAATATATACAAAATTAACAAAATTAAGATGATATTTTTTTACATATCAAATTTAAATTATAATCACACTTATAACTTTAAGATAACATAATATAAAATCTATACATTTGATTAAAAAAGTTTTTTATTTCCCGTGCCATACTAGTTTAAAATAATTACTTCCTCTATTTCAAATTATATGTCATTCTAGCAAATTTGGTTTATCCTAAATTATATGCTACTTTACAAGGAATCATTAATGTTAATTTTTCTATTATAACCCCTTACTATTTATTACTTTATCTTTTTTAAATTTCTTAAAATATTATCCATACCATTAATGAATATTTTTGTAAAATAACCCACAATTACTCTTTTTTATATAACATTAATTAAAGTGAATTTCTAAAAATGACGTTTAATTTATAACGGATGGAGTGAGTATTTCATGACGAACTAGTAGCATGCAGCAGCAAGGTGAAGAAGAGATAAGAGCGAAAAGGAGTGAGTGTTTGACCGGAGTGGCATTGAATCTGCCTAACCAAAAACACATGATGATCCAATCAAGGCAAAATATGAAGTCGTGTTCTTCAATCTCCATGAATATGCTTATGCTAGCTCAATTAAGGTTATGGTGAGTGGGTCCCACGGACGCTATGAATTTGAGATACTGCACTAGTACTGTCGTTAGGTAGGCACTCGGTAAAAGAAATGACATATGTACGACCAATTTATGACAATTTTGTCCTCGTGAGCTTAGACAATGCATAGTATACGTAACAAAAAAAATTAGGGTTAATTATGTTTCTAGTCCCTATAAAATAGCGACCTTGTAAGTTTAGTCCCTACTTAATTTTAATAGCATTTTTAGTCCCTAATTTTGTTTTTCTGCACTGAGTATTAGTCCCTACTCAATTCAAATTTGTTTAATTTATGCTTAAACTCTTAAATTTTTGAACAATTTTTTGCAGACATGTTTAGAACATTACTAAAAGTTCGTCTGCAAAAAATTATCGCAAAATTTGATTTCTACATCCAGATTTTATTACTTTTTATCTTTAACTTTTGTCGTTTTAAAAAATTCATATTTAATTCATTTCATGTCAGAAAATTCTAAATTTTAGTAAACGAACCTTTCATAGTGTTCTAATCTTGTCTCAAAAAAATCGTTCAAAAATTTAAGAGTTTAAGGATAATTAATCAAACTTTGTTTTAGCAGGGACTAAAATTATAAGTAAATTTTTTTTTTACAGGGACTAAAAATGCTATTAAAATTAAGTAGGGACTAAACTTACAAGGTCGCTATTTTATAGGGACTAGAAACATAATTAACCCAAAAAATTATGTCAATTTTTATGACAACTTTCTCTTTATATTCACATTATGTTTTTACTTTCTCTTTATTGTTTTGGTTTTATGTCTGTGTCTATTTTTCTTTGTAAATCTATGGTTGTCCCAAAAGTTGTCATGAAAATGATTGTTTAAATAACACACCTCCTGAAGTAAACATAAGCAGAGAGCGATGTTCTTTTCTTTGTTGGGGTTTGGGACTTGGGAGCTAATAAGGGAAAGGTTAACGAGTTTCCTCGGGCACTCTTTAAGGATCTTTAATAGTAAGATTTTATGAAAATTCGTGTATTCAATGCATTGAAACTTGTAATATTTAATTTTTTTAAAGAATATTTATTAAATTTGGAATGTTTAAAGAGTGTCGCGGAGGCACTCGCTAACAAAATCCAACTAATAAAGATTTATGATATTAATGGATCCATTTAACAATGCCAAAAAATTAATTTATACTAGTTTATAAATGATATTTTATATGCCCGTATGATAAAAAATTATGTTTGATTAACATCATTTTAACATGAGTTTATAGTTTATTTCATGAGGTTAAAATTTACTTTCCAGATGATTTTTCATATAGTGATTGAACTTATAATTTATATAACTTATCATTTTTTTTCTTTCAATTTTACCCTTATTATTTTATTTAAAATTTATTTTTTACACTTATAATTTAAAATAAAACACATAGTTACTTAATAATCCCTCCGTCCAAAATTTTATGTTGTTTCCGAAAGAAAATGTCAAATTATATGTCGCTTTACAATATCAATGAAACATTAACGTAACTTTTCCTATTATACTATTAACTAGTTATTACTCTCGCTTCTTTCAATTCTTTAATTTATCTTTCTCTACCATTTATTAAGGATAATATTGTAAAACAATTCATAATATCTCTTTTACATATTAATTATATTTCTTAATATGTTGAAATGGATAAAACGTCATACAATTTAGCATGGAGTGAGAATATTTTATGTTGTTTTTTCATAGATACTAGCAACAAAATTCTACCGTTCACTAGCAAGCCTAATTACTTTCTTCCTTATGTATATAATATTTAATTAAATAAAATAAAATAAATATTACAAGTTAAAAATGTTATATGGGCTTGAGCCCGGTATTAAAATCTCTAATATTAGCCGCCATAAAAAATTATATATAAGAATGAATCCTTAATTGTTGTGTGAGCAGAAGTAGCCGCAAACAAAACAGAAAACAGAAAAAGAGTAGCAGTAAGTAGTAGGGTAAAGCACATCGGCGGCGCGAGCGGGAATTAGAAAATAAAAAGTTACACCCGTGGTGGAAGTAAGTTCAACAAACATACTCTCTTTTGTTGAAATTGAAATTTTAGTATGTTATTTTCTTTGCTCAATTAATCATTTTGATGTTTTTTGTTGGTGATTTTGTATTTTGTTGTCTCTTTTCTTATATAGTTGATGACTCTTACTTCCATCCACTGTTTTAAATAGAAGAAATTTTGACCCATCAGATTTCGTAGTTTTTTATCCTTTATATCTAATGGTTGCAAACATGCTAACCCTAATTGCCAAACCCTAAACCTAATTTTTTGGCTCCAACTATTTGAAATTTGAATTTCAGATTCCCTCATATCCCTACTGCATTGGAAAGCGCGTATACATTGGAAAAACATATTGCATACTAACCGTGCTCAGTTTGTTCTCAATTTCTCTCACTAACCGTGCTCTCTCTCTCTCTCTCTCTCTCTCTCTCTCTCTCTATGTTCTTTCACTGTTCCGACCTCTTCCTGCACCCTGGTCCTCTCAATCTCCAATTCCATCATCCCCGTCTTTCTTCCACCTACCCGATTTGGTGACCGTCGTCCTCCTCCACCCCGGTCCTTTCAATCTTCGCTCTGATACTCTCCTTCGTCCTCCCACCGACCATCGATGACATGCTCCGATCCTCCTCCACCACAGATTTGTCGGCGACGACGATGGCTTCCGGCGGTGGCGGCGACTGTCATGGCAGACACAGTGAGAGAGAACGAGAGAACTATTCTCCAAAACTCAAATTCCAATATCGAAGCCGTTCCGCCGAGTTGAATCTTCGAGAACGTGTTCAACATTGCAAATATTGGGTGAGTTTTTTTTTATCATTTCCCTTTTTGATTGGAGATATTTGTTTTTATATTTGTTGGTTTACACTTCTCTAATTTTGGGTGTTGATTTATCTCTATTCTTCATGGACGCCTCTTTGTTATTGCAGAACTATCCCCGTACGGTTGCATTACTCTTTTCTAAACCATAATTTCATATCTAGGTAACCAAAGGTTGTTTGATTTAATTATATCTGCATTTTATTCTTATTTTTTTCTTCTTCATATTTTATGAGCCTTACTAACCTAATCTGAGCTTTCCTTCAACAAAAAAACCTAATCTGAACTTTGTGGCAAATACTCATTGATTTGATTATTTCAAAAAAATTTGACTTTAAAACTTCATATACAATTTTTGCATCAGTAATTTTAGTTTGAGTTAATTTCAATCAGAGTTAATGGATTGGAATTATGTTAATCAAGCCATTATTATACACACTGCTCAAACACGACTTTATTTTGAGACTTGAATTCCCCTGTTTCTTTCTCTTTAGTTCATGCCGTAGTGTATCTTTGAAAGTTGTAGATTGATCAGTTTTTGCAGCTGAGATTTAGATTGAGACTTCCATCTCTGCGTCAACTTAGTTCTCCATATTCAATTATGTATTTTCCGGCGACAAGATGTTGTCGTTAAGCAACATTTATCCAATGTCTCCGGCCCACCAGCGAATGTATCCCTCCTCTATTCAAAGTCATTCTTTTCTATGACTAATTCACATTGTGTTCTAACTTATAGATGAAGTTTTATATATTTATTCTGAATTTCTTATAAAATTGCTATTAACAACATAAAGTGGAATCAAATGAGGAAGCGATTGAGCTGCCATCTCACTGCAGCCCCAAATGAATCAATAGACCACTGTGAACGATTCTGATGACATAGAATGATGCTGCTCGGTCCATCAATCCCCCAATCATGTATGCGACATTCCCCTTAAACTATCATATTCTTTTCAACTTTCAACATTTTATATCATATATCACAACACTTATATTGCTCTATGAATAAAATAATTATATTTAACATGTGAAATTATAGACTATGAATATTTTTGCTTCAGTATCATTTGTGTCTTGGACTTTGTTTCAATTTGCTCCATCCAATTTTTATTATTTTTGTAAATGTTTATAGCAGATATCCAAAATTTGCTTATATAGTACACAATTTTGCCATTGTAGATGTGCATTTGTTTTTTTAATGAGTATACATTGCCACATGAGTTTTAGATTATCCATCGTAATCATTGTCTTCAGGAACTTACTCAGTTACACTACTCTAATGTCTTTTAATTTTTCATGTAGAAATTATCATTTTAAAAATCGATCGCGGCATCTAGAAATTATCATGTTGTGATTGAAGTTTCTTACTGTTGTGTTGCATCATCATATATATGCCTTTTTTTTTAAGAATACCTTTTAAATTATCTAATCACCGTAAAATGTTATTAGATTGAGACAATTGAGTCACATCCATCCCTTTTTGTTTTGTTTTCAATCTTATAAAGTCCTGATATGCTCATTTTTGTCAAAATTGTTTCTCCATTCGTATGATCCTGCAGAAGAGGCAGTTCTTTCCCTCACACAGAGTTCAGGTAATTAATTGTCTTAGATCTCATTGACATTTTTTATTCACCTAATGTGCTTCCTAACATGCTTGGTGTATGGACTATTTCATGTACAAGTTAATTTCTATAAGTGAATTACAAATTCTTTTGATTTGATAACCGTAGAGAACCCTTGCCTTTTCGGTTCAACATTTATCTGGCATCTCCATAAATGGATTTAATACTAAACTGTTAATCCTCATTTTGCAATTACCGTTATGGATTTAATACTAGACTGTTAATCCTCATTTTGTAATTACCATTATCATTTAGAAATTTTATTTTATTTTATCTCTAACAAACAAGAGTGCATGGGGACAATATTAACTGAAGTGCTACTGGTTTTGATGTCTTCAGGATTAATTAGATGATATATGGATTAAATCCATATAATTTGCATATTGTCTTAGCTTTAGCACTTGATATGGATTAGTAAGATAATGTATTTGATTTGTTGAGTCCATTGCTCATTTTGTTGTGTGTTGATGAAGCCCATGGCACTGGAACAAGTGTTATCAGACTGTGATAGCGAAGATGAAGTTGATGATGGAGTTGCTAACCTGGAAGATAGAAGGGTAAGCTTAAAATATATTACAAATTCTGTTTTTCTTCTTTGGCTTATTTCAAAATAATGCATTTAGATTTTAGATTGTTACTTCTGGGCATGTTTTGTAGAATGAACATGGACATGTGGGTATGACTCGCAGTTTACTGATAAATGGGCAGGTTGCTCAAACTGGACCATAGTATTTAAATAGTTGTTATACTTTGTAAACAACCTTGAATAGTGGATAGGTATTGTAGCCGCTCTTTAATCTGAGTGCTAGGCACAAATTGGTCGAATTTTGTAATAAATAACGTGTGTTCTCTGTTTGCGTTTTCCATGCGTTTTTTAATTTTGCATCAGGGCTGCTGATCTAACTAACACAACATGATCACATATAGTATAGCTGTCCGGCTCTTGATTACAATGTTGAAATTATGTTGTTTCTTTTAACTTCTTAAAATTCCATGTTCATTTTGATCCTTTTCTGTTCTAGATTTATAGAAATTATCATTTTAAAAATTCATTTTAAAAATTGAATCACGACATCTACAAATAGAAATATGTAATTTGGATTTTCAATAGGAATTGGCGAAAGTTTTCTAGGGTTCTCTTTTTATATTGTCCCTCATAATTTCAATAGTTTTTTTGGTTGTGATTGAGTGTACGTCGGCAGAAATCACCACTATGTTTCTTTTGACAATTCTATGACATATCTGTTCATTTAAAATACATGTTATTCACCATCTATTTTTGCAGGTTGAATGGTTTTGCGGTAGCCAAATTGAATATTTTGAAGCTTGAATGAAGACTGATTATTAAGGCTTTGTGATCCTATTGGTTAAGTTATGTGGTTCACATATTCAATTAGAATTTCTGCTCTGCTGCTCCTGTGATTTTTGCAGTGGTTAGGATTGTTGATATGTCTTGGAATTGGATCAAGCTGCTTAAGTGTTGTGTGGTACAATAAGTGAAATATTTCTCTGCAATCGTGGTGTCGTAGAATCAGCATACATTAGGACTTTTGCTGGTATCTTGAGATTTTTAGGGTCTGATTATTGAAGTATATGATCTGATGTTAATTGCCTTGAAGAATTCATAGCTATTGTGGAATTGAAAGCATAAAGTGATGGTCCTTATTAAGTGATTGAGGTTGGTGGTCTGCTATGGAATGCTTAAGCAGTACAGGAAATTGGTTTTCAAATTAGTCATTTAGTGACATTTTGGAATTGAATTGGTACACTTGGATTGCATCTTAGTACACTTGATTTCATTAGTCTTATATAGTGGTGTAATATGATCTAAATGTGTCTTTGGTTGCCCTTTTGAATTTGTTGGTAGTCATATGATGCACTTAAGTTAAGACCTCATAAATATATTGACTTGAATTGAAGGGAAGAAAAATTCAAAATATGTGAGTGTTCATACACCTAAGTTATTGTCTTTTTTATATTTTTTTATTATCATTCATTTACAAGTTCCATGAGATCAAGGACACCACTATATCACAACTATTTTAAGAATTGATTTATTATTTATTTTTTGTTAGTATTTGGAAGTGATTCTTCAACATAATCAAGTTTTACCTTTCTCACAAATAATCAGTTTCTTTCGTTCTTGACATATTTTAAGCAACACACGAGGAAAGCAATTTTCTAGGATCCTACTAGCTTTATTTACAAAGTTGTTTTCAATACTTATTTTTGAAAGAATTACCAATTGTTTATGTGATTGTTATTATTTTATTTTTCTATGGTAAATTTCTTCATCCAAATGTTAAGAGAACATAAAATTGCTACATATGATAAAATTGCTTCAAGTTAGAGGGTGAAATTGTAAACACTAGACTACTCGACCAAAAAAAAAGCTTTATCGTATCATGTTCAATGATAATTCAATTTTTTAATATGACTTATTTAACATCAATGTAAGTGTATATATAATATAACTTATTTGTGTCTATTGCAGTCGATATGACCCGTGCGGCAGCACGGGTAAAAAGTCTAGTTCTCTTAAAATGAAATAATGACTCTTGTACTTTAAAATTTGAGTTGTTTGGTCCTATTTTTCAAATTATTAGCTGTGTCGGCGTGTCAGTGTCCGTGTTGTATCCGGTGTTCGTGTCCGTATCCGTGCTTCATAACTATGTACCAAATTAGGTTCCTTAGTTTTTTATTTTCTTACAATGAAATGCATTTTGTACTTTAAAAATTTGAGTTGTCTTGTCATATTTGTGTATTTACCCTTTTATTTCTATTATTCTTGATAGCACAAGAAATAATAAATTGATAGAGTCTTAAATATTGCAATGTGCTATCTGATCTCATCATAGAAGTCTGGATTGAATTAGATTTTCGTAGTTTTATTTAATTCTCATGCAACAAAAGAGTCGCTTTAAAACTTGAGTTGTCTTGTATTACTTGTTTATTTACCCTTTTATCGCTATTATTCTTGATAGCATAGAAATAAAAAAAAACAAATGTGCGATATGATCTTATCGTAAAAGTCTGGATTAGATCAAATTCAGTACTTTTTTATTCTCGTACAATGAAAAGAGTCACTTTAAAACTTGAGTTGAAAAGAGTCTATTTATTTGTATACCCTTTTATTCATATATTGTTTGAATGTACAAGAAATAAAAAATCAAAGAAGTTCTTAATATTCCTCTGTGTCAACTGATCTCATCATAGAAGTTTGAACTGAGTTTCGTAATGTTTTATTCTCTTACAAAAGCAGGTCATTATTGATTGCAAGAGAACTAAAAAATCGAAAGAATTTGAAAATTTTCTATATGCGATCTGATATCATTGTAGAAGTTTGAACTAGATCATATATTATCAGATATTAGTTATTTATTCTCTTAAAAACAAAATGAGTTTTGCACTTTAAAAATTTGAATTGTCTTTGTCCTTTTTATTTATTTACCCTTTTTATTGCTCCTTGTTGATTGCACATGTTATAATAATTTGAATGAGTTCTTACTATTCCAGTGCAAACTGATCTCATCATAGAAGGTTGACCTGGATCAATATTTCTTTTTTATTTTCATACAATGAAATAAGAGTCACTTCAAAACTTGAGTTGTTTTTTTTTTTTTTTTAATTATCCTTTTTCTGCTATTATTTTTCATTACACAAGAAATAAAAATAAAATGAATTCTAAATATTTCTCTATGCCATATAGTATGATCTCATCATCATAGAATAATAATCTTTTTAATTGAACAAACAATATAACATGAAGAAAAAATAATACTAGTTCAAACAAAACACTTATACTTATACACATCTAATAAAATACTAGAACGTCTAATTAACCACTACAATAATTTTGAATTATTAATGATTATATGAGTAAGTGGGAGAGAGAAGAAAATATTGGATATAGAAACGGCTAAGCTTTCAACTTCACTTTCAAGAACAGAACCCCATAAATAAAAACACACACAGATGGGGCAGTATAAGTGAATGGTTCTTCTACTGCTCCTTCTGCAAAACAAGGCGGTGGTTTGGCTTTTGTAGTAATAAATACACCAAATAAGCCATTGTGTTTGTTTGTTTCAGTGGAAACTGTCTTCAAATATAGCAACAAAGAAAGAGAGTTTATCCTTTCATTTCATATATTGGATTAAGAAATATGGTAAAGAGAAATATTTTTTTTATTTTTTTTTTGTTTTTTGGTTTTGGTTTTGGTTTTGGTTTGTCCAAGCTATTGTACATGTACTCATTGCTTCTTTTTATAGTGAAATTCAACCACCATCATATTATTAGAGGAGTGATATTTGTACAACCCAAATTAGACAACTTTGAAGACAACCAATTTTCTTCTCTTGTGATTGGACAAAAACAATGAAGAGAGAAAGAAGAAGAGAGAGAATAAAAAATACATATGAGTATGAGAGAGAGGGTTGTTTAATGAGTTGTCAAAAAGTGGTTGTACAAATATCATTTCTCTATTATTATGTCTCTCTCTTTCTCTTTTCCTTTCTTTTTTTCTCTCTTATTAATCAACCACACGAGAATACTACTTTTAACACTTCACTTTCCTACTTCCCATCTCCTTTTTCTTCTTCTTTAACTTTATTTTCTCTTGTTATGCTTTGCAGGAATTTGTGAAAGAAAGAAACATACTCATTTTAACTTGGTAGGTAGGGTTTATTTGTGGTTGAGAAAGAAACTTTACTTGTAATAGGAGTGAGAAAGAAACATAAAATTTATATTTTTGTTTTTCTATTAAGGATAGAGTAGACTAGTTTTTTTTTCTTTTCTTGAACCAAATCATGGATGGTTATGAAGCAACTAAGATGGTGTTTTCAAGGATAAAAAACATGGACCCTGAAAATGCATCAAATATCATGGGTTTGCTTCTTAGTAAAGAGCATGGTGAGAAAGAAATGATTAGATTAGCATTAAGTCCTGAATCACTTATTCATTCAGTGATTTTCAAAGCTAGAAAAGAGTTAGGACTACCTTGTTCTAATAACTCTCCACCAACACCTTCAACTCCTCCATCACCTTCACCTAATTTCCTTTCAAGGCAAAATTCATCAACTTCTTCAAGGCTTAGTAGTGGTTTCAACCTTCCACCTTCTCTAACCATCCCAAACCCTTCTTGGGTAGCTACTACTATGTCTATGACTGATCAGTTTCAAAACCATGATGATTTGGTTGTTGGTGGTTCAGATCCAATTGATGATTTCCAACTCCAAGACCAACTTTCTTTCTTGAATGATGGTTCTGATCCTTCATATGGTTGGGGAGGTAATTCTTCTCTTCATAGGAGAAGTTGTTCTGTCAATGATGCTTCTTATTTAGCTGGTTCTGAGGATCCAAGTGCTGGTTTAGGGTGGAAGCCATGTCTTTATTTTGCAAGAGGGTATTGTAAAAATGGTACTAGTTGTAGGTTTCTTCATGGTGATGCTTCTGCTGCTGCTGCTGCAATTGTTGGGTCTCCTAACAAGATTGAAAATATGATGGATCAGTATCATCATCATGAACTCTTGAGATCTAAATCTTCTCATCAACAAAGATTGGCTGCTGCTGCTGCTTCTCAACTCATGGCTTCTAACTCTTTCCTTTGCTCACCAAAAGGCATGAATTTCCTTTTACAGCAGCAGCAAAATCAAAATGATACTCAAAGGTACACAAAAAAGTATATTATATATATAGTATTATTACTGTTCAATTTCAATCATGTGCTTTTAAAGATGCTGAAGTTTGATAATAATAATGTAATAATTACAGGGCAGCTGCTGCAGCTCTAATGATGAATGAGGAGTTGCACAAATTTGGAAGATCAAGGCTTGAAAGAAATGATTTTTCTTTGTACAGTCCTACTGGAATGATTAACCCAGCTTCAAGACAAATCTACTTGACTTTCCCAGCTGATAGTACTTTCAGAGAGGAAGATGTTTCCGAATACTTCAGGTTTATTTAGTTTTTACTGAATACTGCATTGTTGGTAAATGCAAAAAATATTAACTTTTTTTTTTATATTTTTTTTACTTGTTTTGAAGCAAATTTGGTCCTGTTCAAGATGTGAGGATTCCATACCAGCAGAAGCGTATGTTTGGCTTTGTTACATTTGTTTTTCCAGAGACAGTGAAGGACATTTTGTCTAAAGGAAACCCTCATTTTGTTTGCGAGGCTCGAGTACTTGTTAAGCCTTACAAGGAGAAGGGTAAAATCCCAGATAAGTAAGTTATTGCACCTTCTCATATGTGTTTGACACTAACAATTCGTGTCCGTAACCCACTTGGGTTGGCCGGATGGTATTGAGTTGGGACTTGAGAGTGTGCTTCTCAGGCTCGATTATCTCCGGTACCAGTTTAAGTGGGCTAATTTGGCTCGATTATCTTGTGTCGTGCTTCGTAGCATATTTTTCCTTTTCAATGTTGTAAATTGCAGTCTTAAACGTGCTTTGAACTATGCTCATCATGATTCATGTGGTTTGTATAGGAAGCAGCTTCAGCAGCAGGGAGATTTTTCACCGTGTCGCACTCCAACTGGACTTGTTGATGCTAGAGACCAATATGATCTTCAACTTGGTAGGTTAAGTAATGCTTTAAAGATTATGTTTTACTCAAACTCAAATCTACCTCTTAACATGTGATGTATCTTTTCAATGTTTTTTAGCTGAAAGAATGTTCTATAACACTGAAGACATGTTGTGGAGGAGGAAGGAGCAAGCTGAGTTGCAACAACAAGCTCTTGAGATTCAACGTAGGAGGTTAATGGGGCTGCAACTTCTTGACATCAAGAACCAACACCAACGTGCGCTTTCCACCGGAAGTCTAGTTCATTCTCCTACTCAATCTCCTAACATGTTCGATCAGAATCTTGTTCTTCCTTTTCGCAGAAGCTCCGAGTTCTCAGAGGGTATTTTTTTTTTTTTGTCTATTTTTCTTCGATTTTAAGTGTTGTTCATTGCAATTTGCAAGCAATTGTTTTTGAACTGAAATTGATTTGTATTATTTATACAATTTTGATTTCAGTGATTGGTTCAAGTTCTTCTTCAGCTCATAGTAATGCTTCAGTTTCTGCTGGTCAACAATCAGTCAACGGTTATGTTGGCAAGGAAGTGTTGGTCAATGGTGAGAATGGAAACAGTGAAAGTAATGAAAATGGCAAGCCAAGCTCAAATCATGAAGAGGAGCTTAATTTGCATGAATGGTATAAAACTTATTTTCATTTAGCTTAAGTAAAACTTCTAATAGGGTAAAAGAAATAGTAAAAACCTGTTTTTTGCAACAAGTTCCTCTTTTTAGTCCATGTCAAAAACAAAAGTTCTGGCATTTATTCAGGTTTCTTTTACCAAGTTTTTCTAATTTTGATTCTCATTTAAATTAAAGGAGCTTTGTATTTAAATGGTTTATGAATAAATGCAGTTTGGAGTTGGAGCATAATCTACCTGATAGCCCTTTTGCTTCCCCTACAAAAGCTGCTGGAGACTTGGTAGGTCCCTTCTCTAATGGACCATTAGAGATCATTGATTCAGATGCATCTACTAGCTCTAAATTTGGCACTAGTAAATTACTACCAACTTCAGCTTCTCTTGATATGGGATCTTTTAAACCATATAATAACTGCCAATTACCAAGGTACTGCCATCACATTTCATCTTACCATTCACATGAATTTCATCACCTATAATTTTTGTTGAAATTTTGGAAATTTTAATTGATTTGGAATTTGGACTTAGGTTTTCTTCTGCCCATGGAACTATTGGGATGTTTGCCGGCACCGGTGGACCGATCGGCATTTAATTTTCCTGAGGTTCAGGTAAAATTAATTTACTTTCGATGTTTATGTTAAGAATAAACCCTCAGTCTAGTGTCTCTTTCTATAAATTTGGTTCATATTTAGCGTATGCTTAGTATTTCGGTGGCACTGTGATACCAAAGATACACTCTATATGAAAAATTGTTACAACAATGGTCCATTGTTAAGATGTTAGAGACAAAATGGACATAGTTTCATATACTTTAATAGTTAATGAAACAAATTTTTATATATTTTAAGAACTACTTATTATTTTCATATATGAAGGAAATGGCTTGAGGGTTTTTTCTGTTATGTTAATATTGACGGTTTGTTGTATAGTTTTATTAAATTTAGAAGTCGGTTTTGTAATGTTGTGTTCAATCATTACAGGAAAATGAAGCAAAGATGATTAAAGAAACCTTGACAAATCCAACAACAAAAATATGTAGAGAATCACTTCCACCACCAAAGATGCCAACACCATCACCATCAATCATCAATACTATACTACTTACTACCATACAAAATCCATACGTAAAAAAGCAGTTTCAGTGAAGGAAGTGGGGCAGGCCATTTCTTTTCTTTCTTTTTCTTACTATTATATCTCAGTAGTTACTGCCCCACAGGTAAAAAAAAAAATTAAATAACACACAAAGGTATTATTATTAGGAAGTAGCTCCTTTCACAGGTACCATAATTTCAAGTCCTTTGTACAGCTGGAGCATTATTTACCTAGAGAAAAAGCATGCACATATGAAGTGGTAAAACAGTAAATGAAGAGAAGTTAACTACAAAGACTAGCTGAAGAGAAGTTAAATGAAGAGATTCAAGAGTATAATTGTTGTTAATCTTAATAGTTGAGTTAAAGTTAAAAAAGAGGAGAATTTTACCTTTGATAATATTATGTTTCAGTTATATTACCAGACAGAAAAGATTTTAGAAACAAGAATCAAAAGTGATTATTTTCAGACTTAAAAATTGGTCTATTTGCCTCTTACTACTATTGTGAGCTTTTTGATTTTAAAGGAGAATTTGTCTCTTTGTTCCTGCAATTATTTTCCCTTTCAATCATAGTTTTCAGACTCGGCTCGGTCATCGACTCGGCGGGGGTACTGGGTCACTGGGTCAATGGTCGAACCACTGAGTCGTTGGTCGAACCGCATGACTGAACCGGAAACACTCGGATGACTCGGTTAGATAACTCGGTCCTTAGATTAAATTTATATAGTTATTTAACCGGATAAACTCGGATTGAATCGGTGACTCGGTCACTTTAAAAACTAAAATAATGACCCCTGTAAAATAAGATAAAAACTATCCAACAATAATAATTTCATAGGCTAATTGCTCAAATTCAAAACATAGTCATAACTCAAAATACATCTTGGTAGTAATCCAAATAGATCCCAAAAAAGTATGATTCCAATTCCAACATAAATTCAAATAAGAGATTGCCCCGGTTATAAAAATCCAAAAAGATCCCAAGAAAGTATAATTCCAACACAAGTATTATCATCAATAACATTTAATTCCAAAGGAGTCAAGATTGATCGAGCAAAACGACGTCGTTTCAGACTTTCAATTAAGCAAAAAAAAAAAAAAAAGCAAAAAAAAAAAAAAAAAGAGAGAGAACCGGTCTGACCCATGACTCGGCCGAGTCACCGGTTTTGACCGGTTTTGACCGAGTCAACTGCATGACCGATCCAAATGTTGGCTCGAACCGGCTGACCCACCGGTTCACGGTCCGACCGGTCGGTCCGAGCCGAGTCTGAAAACTATGCTTTCAATTTGTGTATAAAATTTAGTGGGATTTGTCTATATTTTGCCATTATTGGAGGGAAAAAAAGAGGGGTCCACAAAACATAACATCACATGGGGTTGCTGACATTGCAAGTGGGCCATATATATTTATATAATGCCAGGTTGTGTTTGTACATGGGTCCTACCAACTAGCACCTATCCATGTGAGTGATACCATATATTTATATTTTATTTTTAGGGTCATGTTAACTTGTACTTTTAGGGCACAAGTTAAGAAACTTAAAAAAGAAATTAAAAATAAATTTTATATTGAAAGTATAATTTTTGCAATTTTAAGACATTAAATGCACAAATTTCAAAAAAACTTTTTTTATTTACCTTCTTAATTTATATATCAAGGGCACAAGTTAACATTTTCTTGGTATAAATAATTTTTCCTCTGGCCATTAGTTTCTCTTTCATGATGACTAGAGAGGACATGAACAGATCTAAAAGTAAGGGTAGATGCCCACACGGGTGAAGATCCTCTCCATTTATTATCTTCTCCATTTCTACCATTTGGAGAGATAAAGACACATAAAAAAGTCAAAAGTAATTAATCATGGTGGGACCCACTTTATGGTAGGACCCACTACCTATTTTATGTGTCTATCTCTCTCCAAATTACATACTTCCATTTATTTTCTAAATGGAGAGGATCTTTACCCTGCCCACACGTAAGTTACTGGAATCTTTAGGAGTCCGTGTGAGTTACTGTTCCTCCTGTGCGTTATTTCTCCTCTTTTTTTCTTCATTCAAGTTTCAAGAATCCTAGGTGTTCTTTCAAAAAAAAAAAAAAAAAAAAGAATCCTAGGTGTTTGTGATGATGATATCTAAAAATGCCAAGGTCAATACAGTATTAAAATGTTGGTGAAAAATGTAGAAATTCAAAAACCAATGGTGGATAAGCACAAGCCGTCATGCAATTGCTATTTGGTTGGTTTTGACACGGTAGTTGCTTTCAAAGTTTGATGACTACATAACATTTTCTCGATGACATATCAATTTGTTTTTCTTCTCAATGATAGTAACATGACTATTTTTTTTATTTTTTTTATTTTTACAACTATATACTTATTTCGTTTTATGTTATACCTCCGTCCCTAATTATAAGGTTCTTTTGAAAAAAATTATCCCTTTTTATAAGAGTTTTTTGCTATTTTCAATTACATTAATTATTTCTTATACATCTTTTTCTTCAATAAACAATAAATAAATGTTGAAAACATAAATATCCACCGTCTTAATTTTCGTAATTTTCGTAAAAGGGTGTTATGTATAAGGAAGGGGTAGTAGTATGTAACGAAAGCTACCATTGACCACAAATAGTGGTGATCCTTCTTTCAAAAAAAAAAAAATAGTGGTGATCCTCGGGGGACAATATTTTGCAATCGTTTGATTCATGAATAAGATAATCCAATGCCTAGCTAGGTGGGAAATATTAAATGTTTGAGGGAGAAAATGAACCTCTATAATGTCTCTATGAGCATAACTCAGTTAGTAGGGACATGCATTGTTATATGCAGGGGCCGGAGCTCGAACCTCAGACATTCCACTTATTCATCTTAAAAAAAAGTGAATTCTAGTCACTGAACTACTTGACTAAAAAAAATGAACTTCTATAATATTTATTTTACTGAGCGAATATTTGACAGAGAAGCTTGGTTTGGAGCTTTTACATAACACACGCCGAATGCTGCTCAAGTACCGGTATTTAAAGCATTAGCAGAGTGCTTAACATATACCATTGAATGGAAAATTAAGAAGTCTTCCCATCATAAAAATGTGTCATTTATGATGGGAAGGCTTCTTAAAGCATTAGCAGAGTGCTTATCATAAAAATGTGCCGTTTATGATGGGAAGGCTTCTTAATTTTCCCATGATGGGAAAAGGTCAAATATACCATTGATATATTCATAAAATATTGGATGGCCTAGATGTGAGATTGGGTACCTTTTGTAACAATTACCTTGTTAGTTTTAATACATTTATGAATGTGCCCCTCCATTTTTGTCCAATATATGTTAATCAAATATAATTCCTAATGGACTATCTCTTTCTTTTTTTTTATTTTCCGCGGCCTATCTAAGTAAAAAATATTTATGTCACATGTGTATAAATATTTTTAACATCAGGGAATTATAAATCTATGATTGAGTTTTAGCAAATATTCGACCTATGTGTTACAACATGTATATAAATATTTTTAGCAAATATTCGACCTATGTGTTACAACATGTATATAAATATTTTTATTACACATTTATACGCATGTAAAAAATGCAATCACTTGAGTTACTTTGCCTTAAAAGAACTTTGAGGTGTACCGATACTTTGTTTCTTAAATTTATAAATTAACGATCATTTTTATGAAATAAAAAATTGAAAAATGCTAGAAACGTTCATTCTTCTATTGGGTGAAACTCATGTGAGTCTCGTCACTTTATGTGAAATTCATTTTTAATGTGTGATATCCACCTTGATTTCACCCAATAAAAGAGTGGGTGTTAGAGAGTGTCAGAAAGAGAGTGTCCATGTCACTCCTCTAAAAAGTTACACCCTCCGATCACTAATATAAGCAAAAGTTAACATTTTAGATTCATTCATTAAATGATGTATGTGGTCTATAATAAAGACTATATACATCATTAATTGAATGAATCAAATTGTCAATTTTTGCTTATATTAGTGACTGGAGGGTGTATTTGTCAACATTTATATTTTCGAAAATATAATTTTATAGAAAAAACATCATTTCATTGTTTATAAGAATCATAGTAATTTTTTTATATATTATTGTAAAAATTAATCAATGTTCTTTATTATCGGTGATAAAAAAAAATATCAATTATATTTCGTTGAATTCACATAATTTCAAACAAACACTTCATTTAACGGTTAATTATAAATGACAAATTTTTTTTTTTATCTTCTTCTCCTTCACTAAATCCTTCATTTCGATAAAGAACGGTATGTGTAAATCGGACAAGTTCAATTCCGCGTGATTTCACCGGCATTAAGATAAGATTTTTTTATTGAAAATATTTATAAAATAAGGATCTGTGTAAAAAGTATAATAAAAACAATAACTGGATGATAGAATTATATTTACTTTTTCCTTCAAAAAAGAATTATATTTACTTTTGTGGGAGTGAAAATTGTAAAATAGAAGAAACTGGTTGGTACCGGCTATAACCTGTTAATTCAGCTTTTCCCATCATGGGAAAATTAAGAACCCTTCCCACCATAACCTGCACCCTTGTGAAATTGTGGAAATGAAATAACAAATGGAATGAAGGGATACTAGTAGTCATGTTGGGGACTCTTGGGAGTGTTAGTGAGAAGGTATAGCGTGCTTAACATAAAAGCAAATATATATATATATATATATATATATATATATATATATATATATATATATATATATATATATATGAGTGTTAGTAAGAAGGTAGTTAAATTTTAAGGCACGTGATGAAGAAACTAGCAAGCCAAGGGTTAATAGATACTTGTGATGAAGAAAATATTATTGACCCAAATTGGTTGCCTTATTTCTTTACTTTTGGGACTATCCTTGTTGGGGGCATACACTAAATTATTCATTATTGAAGGTTGCTCTTTTGATCCCCTAATTACTCACTGAAAAAACTACATTCGGTAGTTATGTACCGAAGCGTTATGCAACACAAAATGTATGTCATAGTCTCCGAAACCCCGATACTCTAAAAATGGTGAAGAATCGTGTCCGACGCGCATCCGATACCGATACGTCCCGATACGCGTATCGAAGAAGTATCGGGTAATCAATATTTATTTTTTTGGAAAAAATTACCGATACGTGTCGGATACGGCTAACTTGTGCTCCGACACGACTAACTTATACTCCGACACCGATACTACGACACGGCTAACTATATTTTATCTAATTTGTGCGGAAAAAATATGTAATTGTCACTTGTTTTGATCATTTTCATTACTGTGAATGTTTGTTTATTATCATTTTTAGTTATGTTTATACATTGTGCACTTATACTATTAGTTTTAAATTTAATTTTTTAATAACGTATCGAGGCTGTATCGTATCGGGAATTTTGAAAAATTTCTCATGTCGCCGTATCGTGTCAGGTATCGGGGCTTCATAGGTCCTAGTTATTAACCGAATAGTTTGAGCAATTTTGGAGGGCCAAAAGAGAGAAATTCCTCGCTAGTCATTTACATTTTTCCATTACTATTTTTGGACCTAAAACTACTATATTTGTTCTTGTTTGAGCTCTGTTCATTTTTTAAGTTTGTTTCATTTCTTTGTTTGAGGTTTGTAATAAAAACTTAGGTTAATAAATTTACTTAATTTGTGAAATCAGTGTATTGGAAATTGAAAATTTTGACATTTTTAAAAAATAATCACTTAATTTAAAATGTTTAAAGAGTACCAAGATACTCTCGTTAACAAGACCCTACCTTAAAACACACCAGTTAAAAAGTTTCTAATTAATTGATTCGGCTCTTTGTATATGTTTGCTACCAAACTAATGTGTTGACTAAAAAAACAAGAGATTTTCTGAATTCTGAATGGAAACAAAAAGGGTAGCTAGAAGCTAGCTAGCATAGAGAACCATGTATCATATTCATGCCAACTCTGGTCCAGTTGGGAGCTGCTCATAACCATCATGATGTGTTGCGACGTAATTTTTGACAGGGACTGGAATGCACTTTAGGACAACAGCTACTACTAAACTTACAGCACCAATCATCACACTTGTTAACCATAAGTCTCTACTAAGTGGCACTGTTTGAGCAAAAGCACCAAGAAATTCAACTATAATGACTTGAAAGCATACTGTTGAGGCCATTACCATCAGAAAAATCCAGCTATTCAATAGGCCTTTTAAAACATTAATCTTTTCCATGTCACGGCTATTTACCTCGTTGAATACCTATTCATTTTCAAGATGGAATTGGAAAAACAGTGTTAAATGATAGAGATATATTAATTGATGTAACAATATGAATGAAATGAAGATTACATGTACAAAACTGTATTGAGAGATTTACAAATGGTAACACTATTAGAGGTTGTTAACTCTCTTATTTTGGAAATTTTACAAAAAATTTGCTCAAATGTTTGACTTAATAAAAAGAGGCCATGTTTAATGTGCACATGAAAATTAGTGATGCACAAGCACAAGTTTGTTTTTCACCTTTGGATCAACAAGTTTAGTACATCTCATTCGATCCAAATAGTTACCATAATACTTTACCACATTACAATAATGTTGAGAGGTCCGCAAATGGTAATATTAGACATTCATAACTCTTCTTTTTGAAATTTTTACGAAATATTTGCTCAAATGTTAGCCTTAATAAAAAGAGGCTTTGTCTAATACACACCCCTCACGTCTAGCACTCTTTTTGGATTTGATGCGTGGATAGGTAGGTGTCCATTGAATTTGATTTGCTCAAATGTTAGACTTAATAAAAAGAGGCTTTGTTTAATACACACCCCTCATGTCTAGCACTATTTTTATTTTATTTTTTTTTATAAAAAGAGACTTTGTCTAATACACACCCTTCACGTCTAACATTTGGTGCGTGGATAGGTAGATGTCCTTTGAATTCGACAAGCTCTGATATCATGTTGAAATTTGGGGCCTAACACATCCTTTAAATACCGATTCATAAGTTGATGAGTGTCTCATCTTTATAAACTCTTATCATGAGTCTTATTTATCCGATGTAGGACCTCAGTTTTTTCCAATACTTAGTAATGATAAAAACAAATTTATCCACAGGGGAAGACTAAGTGAACCAAGACTTTACCATAAAAAGAATCACAAATCTAACGGTTGACATTTACACTAGCTTGCTCAATTGATGGAAGTGGAGAAGAATTTCTCTCTATAATTAAGGACCCACTTGAGAATTAGAGATGACCAAAACAATTCAAGTAGCAAGCTAGAGAATTTATTTTAGCATGACAACAATTCAAGTTTAAGAAACTTTTAACACCCATTTACAGCTACACAATTTCAGATTTCAGATAAAGTAGAATATGAAAAAATCAAATAATTTTCTATTGAAGAATGAATATGTTTTGAGAAAAATATCCATGATCTATTACAATTGTTAAATTTTTCAGCACAGGTGGAATTGGAACAGTGTTTTTTTCATATTGTACATTAGTGATCTAAGTTTAGAAATCCATGAACCAAAAAGTCTAAACTAATTAGACTTCACCTTACCATGATTAATATTATTTTTTTAATATTCATAATTTTGCTGGACTTCAATATTCAACAATTGGATAAGAAAATGCAAAGCAGAAGTTAAGAAATGAAATACCTGGCAAAAGACAAAGGTGTTGAATATGACGGTATTAAGAATAGAGGTAGCATCAGGTCCATTAAGCTTAAGAATCTTTTCCCCACGAAATTTAAGAACCAAAAGAACAATTGTTTGATAAAGGCTCTGACCAATGATATTCCTCCACATCACCCCAGTGATGAACTTTGCATTTCTTCCAATAGGTGGTCTCTTCATTAACCCATCATGTGGTGGTTCTGTAGCCAATGCCAATGCACCTAATGTGTCCATAATCATGTTTACCCAAAGCATTTGAACAGCAGTAAGTGGAGCTGAGCCTGTGATTCATTGCCAATTGTGATTAAAATCATCTAATATGGTCTCTAAAAAAAAAAAAAAAAATCTAATATGAACAAACTACTTAGTTATGTAGTACCGACACTTCATATTAAAGTCAGGGTCGGCCCGAGGGTAAGGTCACTAAAGCCCTCGCTTTAGGCCTACTAACAAAAAGGCCATGTATACAGACCAAAAAGGCCTCAAATATCAAAACTTGCTTTAAGCCTCACTTACTTTTTAAGATTATTGGACCGACCCTGTTAAAGGCGTGTCGCACGTCTTGGTATCTAATACTGACACGACACCAGTGCATGTAGTTACATTCAAATATTTTATTTTATTAAATTATTACTGGTATTGAGTGTTATTGTCAATATAATGTCCAATGTCTGTGTATGTGTCCATGCAAGTTTTTGATGCTATAGGTGAATTATATTATGTAGTACCTGAGACACAAGCTGAAACAAAATTGAGCATGAGAGCTACAACATTAACAGTTAATTGGAATTGGACAAACTTTTGTATGTTAATGTAAACAGAACGGCCCCATCTTGTAACATTCACAATTGTGGTAAAGTTATCATCCATTACAATCACATCTGCATTCTCTTTTGCAACCTGGACAAGATAAAGGTTAACAATGCTCAACTAATAATGCTACGTAGAATATTAAAAAAATGGTACTTTGAATTGAAGGATCTCTTGTGTTCAACACGTGTCATTGACCATAACGACACGGCACTAACGTATATAACTATTTTCTTAAATTAACCCATTTAGATTGGTCTAGTGGTGTTGCCTTGAAACTTTTGAGGGTGGTCTTAAGTTCGACCCTCATGATGACAATTTTGATGGGTTAAGTTCATACAGATCTATACCTTAGCTTTGAATGAACCCCCTGCAAGCGGAATATATGGGATTGGACCCATCAGTTTGATGAATTAATTGTCCTGATTTTGATTTAAAAGAAAATATAACTATTTTCTTAAAATTATTATTATATCGATGTGTCAACTGTCAACGTTATGTATGTTTGGTATCCGTGTATGTGCTTCATTAGCTATAATTTTGGATACTATCTAAAATTAATAATTGTCTGCTGACCCGATTTTTTAACCAAAAAGCCCACTAGAATCAGATGCTAATTGCTAAATGTGTTGTAAAGTAAAGGGTGGGGGTGGTCCAATTATGTCAATATTCTTAAAAGGAACAACATAAAATAGTTAATCATCTAGGAGATATGGATTAAGCATGTGACAAACCTCTGTTCCAGCAATACCCATAGCAAATCCAATATCAGCTTCATGCAAAGCTGGTGCATCATTGGTTCCATCACCTGTTACTGCCACAACTTCATTAAAGTCATTCCTCAAATGTTTCACCAAGGTATGCTTATCAAGTGGCAAAGATCGAGCCATTACCTACAAACATTAACCAGCTACTATATAAACGTACCATAACCTTAGAAAATAAAATAAAAAGGCAAGGGCAACCCGGTGCACTTAAGCTTGCGCATACGTAGGGTCCGGGAAGAGGTCCCACCATTTGGTGTATTGTATTTGGTGTATTGTACGCAGCCTTACCCTGTTTTTTAGGCAAGAGGCTATTTCCAAGACTTGAACCCCTTACCTTTCAGTCACATGACAACAACTTTACCAGTTGTGCCAAGGTTACCCCTCAACCTTAGAAAATACAATGAACTTTAGAAATTAAATAGAGTATATGCAGAATGGAACAGAAACACAACCTGCAATTTAGGTATTATCTCTTCCATTTCTCGCTGAGTCTTGTTCCGAAAATCTGGTCCCTCTATCGCCAATCCATCGGTCAAGATACCACATTCTCTAGCTATAGCTTTAGCAGTGTGTATATTATCACCAGTCACCATTCTAACAGTAATTCCAGCATCCAAACAAGTCTTAACAGCTTCTTTAACTCCAGGCCTCACTGGATCCTTGATCCCAATAATAGCAATTAAAGTATATTTATCCTCTGGAATGCTGTTACCATCTTCGGAAGACACTTCAATATCCTTGAAGGCAATGCAAAGTGTTCTCAGTGCATCAGAAGCAAAACCATTAATTACTTCATTGATGCTATTTCTTTGTTGTTCATTCAAATCAACAACTTTACCTTCTGAGTTAACAACTTTGTCACACATTTTCACCACTATTTCTGATGCTCCTTTGCAAAATGCTCTAGTTTTGGTTTTGTTATCGGGAAGAGAAACAAGAACTGACATCTTTTTACGCGTTGAATTGAATGGTTCAACCTTAACTATCTTATACTTGTCATTGTAAAACTTAGTATCACCTCCTAAAATCAAACCAAAACCAAGCAATGCTGATTCTGTTGGAGTTCCCATCACCTTGTTCTTTCCATCTTCACCTTTCACAACCTCTGAGGCAGTATTCTGAAATATTGACTGCAAAAAGAGATCAAATATCTCTTCGGAAATTGAGTTCTTCAATAAATTACCATCATCACGATTTCCGCTTTTAATCGGCTTAGTTTGTTCACAAATCCATATTTTGTCAACAACCATTTGATTTGTCGTCAAAGTTCCAGTTTTATCAGTGCAAATACAACCAGCAGAACCCATTGTTTCACATGCAGATAAGTGTCTAACAAGTGCCTTATCATTCATTAATTTCTTCATCGCGAACGCAAGACTTAGTGTAACTGCTAAAGGCAAACCCTCAGGAACCGCAACGACTATTATAATAACAGCAGTAGCAAAGAAATTGAGAAGCATAGAAGCATCATTTAGATCCCATTTAGTAATGCTATTGTGAGATATTTTCACAACCAAAAACCTACCAGTAAGAACTAAAAATGTTACCAATGCAAAACCTAACCCTATTTTTCCAATTAGTGTAGCAACACCATTTAGTTTCACCTGAAGAGGTGTCTCATCATCTCCACCTTCATTCAAAGTTTCCATCAATCTTCCCCATTCCGTCTTCATACCAACCGAAGTCACGAGCATCTTAGCAGAACCGTCTTGAACTGTGGTTCCACATAGAAGAAATGGTTTCTGTTGATCAACGTTTACGGCTTCACTCTCACCGGATAGACTTGATTCATCGATCAATAAACTAAAACCTGATATATATAATCCATCTGCAGGAACTATGTCTCCGATTGCGAGATGAACTATATCTCCAACTACTAGATCATGAATTGAAACCTTTTGTCGTCTACTATCTCTTGTAACATGAATGCTTACATTTTTCTTCTCTTTATCCAAATCCTTAAATTGCAAAGATTGTTTATAGTCACTTATTGAAGTGACAAAAACCACTAAAATAATACATAGTATGATTCCAACTCCATCATACATACCTTTAGGAAAACCTTCGGTTAAGATTCCAACACCAATGGATACTACAGAACATAGAATAAGGATGATTAGTGTCAAATCTTGCATTGCATCCCAAACAAACATCCAAAAACTCCTTGAGGGTTTCTCCGTGTGGCGGTTATGACCATAGATATCTTGTCTATGTTTTACGTCACTTGAACTAACGCCGCCTTGAAACGATACGCGGACAGCTTTTGCCAATCCTTCAACTCCACCATGATGTTCTAAACATTTAGTGTCATGAGATCTAACAATGGATGCTAATTCATCAGGCACGATTCCGAAACCTGCTTCTTGAATCTCTTTAGAGAGCATGTAATCACCAGTTCCTCGGCTTCCAGCTGAATGAGAAAGAAGAAAAAGAAAAGTGTAACAGAAGAGAGCAGAATAAAACGAGTGAAAAGATGAATGAAAGCTATTGAATGTAGATTACCGTTTATAAAATTCAATGCTGCTTTTTGTACATAAAGAGCAACTCGTATCTTTTCCTGGTCAAGATAGTTAAAGCATATGCATAGTGTGTTAGGGAGACATTAATAAATGCTTATCATGCAACGTTTAGAAAGCTATATGAAAAATTATTTAGGTGACTTAGATCTCTAGGACTCCTTAGGGTCGTGCAAAATAGGCTTGAATCTCACTCTCAAAACTAGCTCATAAGATGAAAGAGCGAATACTTGCATACATCCAAGAGATCATAAATCTTGACAGCGTGGAACTCCCATACAAATTTATATATACCCACCCTCACGCGTAACGTTTGTCCCGAGTCAAATTGGACCAACCCTCGTTGTCAATCATGTATGCTTTTCGCGTTGTAGTAAGCATACATGATACATAAGTTGTATTTTCAAGTGATTAACCGTTATTATTGTGCCAGAGGTTTAACATTGTTCAAGTTTCTTTTTTCAATGTGGTACTGTACATGCAATATTGTTCAATTTGATCATAAATAACGTTTTTTTTTTTTTTTTGAGTTAGACACAAATAAAATTGATCATAATTTTCAAAAACAATACATTATTTATCTAACAATGAATATCGTTTTTTTTTTTACAGAATCTAACAATGATTATCTTGGTTATCATCAATTTCTTTCTTTTTGGTATAAAAAAAAATCAATTTCTTTCTCTTTATTTTTTGTTGGGTTAGCATCAAATTCTGAACGGCTTGGACCGAGATAATGGTTGTATAACCAATTTATTAAGTGAGTTGACCTGAAATTTTGTTTTGCTGAGTTATAATTAATGAAGAATAGTTATTTTTGCTACAAAGATTAATGACTGTAACATTAGTTCTTGCTTTATTTAACTGTCTTTGGACGTTAATTTGCAGGAGTTCTAACTCACGCTAATGTAGTTAACACTTAGGTTAAATGAGTTTTTTTTCTCTTAAAAAATTATCAAATTTTGTTTTTCATCGTCATAAAAAAGTGGTATGTGTCCGTCCCTAAAATTTTCTTTTTGTATGCTTTAGTCTTTTCTGCTTTCAAAAATTGTTTAATTATCCTTCAGTTTTTGAATAATTTTTTTTCAAACATGTTTAAAACATTATAAAAAGTTTATTTGCAAAAATTTAATTTTTTTTAACATGAGATGGATTGAATATAAAGTTTTTAAAATACAAAATTTTAAGATAAAGTACCAAAAATATCGACTTAGAAATTAAATTTTGAGCTCATTTTTTCAAACGAACTTTTTATTATTCTAAACATGTTTAAAAAAATAATTCAATATATATATATATATATATATATATATATATATATAAAGTTCCCTATTTAATAAATAACTTATATTTTAAAGTTAAGTATTTTTCTTTCAAGGTTTTAATATAGTGGTTTGATTGTGAGAACATTTTATGTGTAATCTCATATTTGAACTGGGTCGCCGCATTCATCTTTTTATATATGTGATTATTTGAGTATGTGTCAGTCACCATAAAAATAGCAATAAATAAATAAATAATCAACTAGTTCATACGCTAACTTATTAGCTATCTTTTATAAGTAATGGATTTTTTAATTTTTGAGAGTCATAAATTTCTTAAAAAATTATTGTATATTTTTGCTTACTAGTAATTTAACTCTCTTTAAGTTATAATGCCGAGATTGTTAAAGTGAATAATTTTCAAGGTTATATTAAAATCTTCCATTGTAAGTATATGTTTTTCAGATCGGATTTATCACTTCTTCAAATTTAATATGTCAACTAAAAATATATCTCATTTCTCCCACCTCCGTTATAATGATACCAATTTGATGAGCTTATTGTGCCACACTTTACGTAAACAATTCAAAACAAAATTTGGATCGAAAAAATGGCGTATGTATCTGAGACCTGAAAATAATCGTATCAATATGGATCATCTGTCATTGTAACATCTCATAAACTAATTAAGAAGCGAAACTTTTTTTTATCTTATTTCCCTTATGATTAATAGTATCCGTTATATTATGTTTTGACGGTAATATTGATATTGACTATCATGATAAAGGATAAATAGGGTAAGCTAGTATAACAAGGGCTTGAAGGTCTTTTATCCTCCTATCTTTCTATATATACCTAAAATAAGAAAAGAAATAAAACTTTCAAAAAAAATCCCCTCACTCTCCTTTCATCTACCTTGTGGATTTTCTCTTTCTCCCACACATCACTCACTTCTTTACAAACTCATCAAATAGAAACTATGTTTCACACATGCAATGGAGGACATGAAGAGAGCTATATAGTTTGGAATCAAATGAAGCTTTAAATGTTGATGGGCGAGGAAGAAGCAAGCAATTTGACAAGGATAAAATTAGGGTTTCAAGGAAGTTAGAGAAAAAAGAGGAAAATCATCATCCTTCATCCAACTCTACAACTGGCTAAGGTCGGTTCCTTAATTAAGTTATGGTCTTGGTATATGATATATTAGAGGAGTTGTTGTTGATTGCATGTGAATTAAGATAAATTAGTAGTTTAGAATATAGGTTCAGATACATGATTATTTGAGTTGTAAATACAAAAACCTTAAGACACTATTTGAGTTGTAAATACACAAACCTTAAGACACTAGATGATTCAAAAGTAGAATAGAAATTTAATAAACTTAAAATGGACTTGTTTTGGTTGTTATTGGAATCTATGTGCTTGGTTTTGCAGGTTTACATGAAAGAAGAGAAATTGTTGTAAAATTAGCATGAACATGTATGTAGTATGTAAGTCATAACCCTCACCATGTAACTCAAATTTAGATAGTTGTTGAATTTTTAGAATCTAGATCAGTTCGATTCAGTTTTAGTGCCAATTTCATAGGGTTTTGATTCATAATGAGGTCTGTAAATGTGTTCGAAGTTAGTAGTGGCGGAGGATAGTATGGGCCAAGGTGGGCCACGGCCCACCCCCAAAAAAAATTCAATTTTTTTCTTGAGGGAAATTTTGAAAATATCCTCACCTTGATTTGTCTTTTCCCAACTGGCCCACCCAACCTTTCACGTTCCTCTGTTAGATGACTAAACTTCTCATTCCCTCATTCTCTTGTTTGTTGTTATTGTTGGCAATTGAATTTTAAAACTGCAATCTTCTTTATTGAATTGGTTTAATTGAATAGGATTATATGATTGGAGGACCATATAAGATGTATTTTTCAACTTATGCATATGTCATGCCACTTTGTTAGGGTTTATTGAATTGTTTTTGTTTGCTGCGAAGACTTTTTTGTACTGCAGTTCAATTTAAGTTTAGTTTATGTTTTCAACTTATGAATACCGTAGTTTATGTTTAAATACGAAGGCTTTTCTCTATACTTGTTAGTTTCTTTCTTTTCTTCCTTTTATAAACTTTTAATAATGCTTAATTTCTTTAATTTAGATTGTTATTGACTTATGGAATTATTTGATTTTTTTAAGAATAGAAAAGTAAAGATGAAGAGTAAAAAAATTATCATTTTTAAGAGGAAAGTTTGTGGGAGCGAAAGAGATGAACAAGGAATAACTTATACATCTCAACCTATTAAAGTTCCAAGAATTGAAGAAATGATAACTACTACATGCCAAGGAACTAAGATCGTGTCTGGTTGTATCCAAGAGGAATAAAATTTACTTCTTGATTGAACAACTGTGCTTAGCGTTTATTACAACGTAAATTTTATGTTTATATATTAGAGTTAATTTTGCTGGCCCACCCCAGAAATATTTTCTGGCTTCGTCACTGAAAGTTAGGATTCTGATGCAGCAAAACTACAGAGTTTTCCCTGCGGGTTTTAGTGTGTTTGAGCCACACAAACTAATTTTTGAGGCATATGATGTACGGGGCGTCAAACCTTTTGTTTAAAGTTCTGAAGTTTTGGGAGTATTTAAGTGTTAGAATGTGTGTTTAAGTAAGGCTACCTCAATTCCTCAAAGTTAGGTTATGCCAAGTGGAAGAAATATGTTACAAGCACACTATATTAAGTGCTTAATGTTATACTATACGCGATTAGTAATGAAAATGGATTAATAAGAAGTTTTAGTTAGCAAAGAGAAGTAGAAATGAAAGTTGTAACCACAAGAGAATACGTTGGAATTAGCTAGCTTTGTTAGGCAAAGTAGGTTAGTGAAGTTACTTCATTAAGTGGTAGCAATGAGATAAGGAGTCACTTAAGTAATCCAAGTCATTAATAACATTAGAATTACTCAATAAGTCTATAATTATGATTTATTAATAAAATTATCCTATGCAATGACATTGTTATGAATATTAGTGGGTGTCCATCCTTGATCTTCCACATTCTTATTACTTAAGTTTTAGTGTAAAGATATACTTGTAAAGTAATGCAATATACTCTCTTATTCTCCCTTTATCTCTTTCTCTCTATTCTTCTATACAATGCAACTATTGCCAATACTTTTGATTAATTTCATAACAGATATTATGTTGTTTCCTTTTAATTCAATCAATAATAATGTATGTTATGATACTATGATATATGTGATTTATATCATATTATGAAATTGTGATATATGTGATTTATGTCATGATATAAGATGATATAAGACTATGTCCATATGTGCTTATATACATAAGCTCTAAAGTTGATAAATTGTGAGGTTAAATGATCTTGGTAGCTATAAGCTACTCCCTACATCCTAAATTGTAAGCAAAAAAATAAAAAATCAAATCACACTTATTAAGAAAACTAAAACATAAGAATTTGAAATATAGTTTTTTGTGTTTTTCTTTAGAATAAGTTTCATAGGAAGATGTAAAAACATTTTCATTGGCTATTGATTAAGAAGAAAATGGAAGAGAGAAAAAATTGAGTGTAATTTGCATTTAATTTCACGAGAATAAGCAAAAAAAAACCTTAGAAAAGATGGATTTAAAAAAAAACAAGATTAAATAGGATAAAAGTTTGTCTTTTTTATTACATTTTGGACAAAGAAAGTAAAAAAAAAATTTCTTACATTTTGTGACAGAGTATGTTAGAAGACAGTTACTCTGAGACTACTCACACTCATGTTTCTGTAGCAAGTAAAATGAACCAAAATAATAATGTGCGTTCTACTGCTACATTGTCAGACTTGAATGTATTATTAATGTTTGTTTACTTGTAAAATAATTGTCCTAGTTGATGAAATATGATGGTTAGGTCTCAAAGGTAGGCTCATGTATTAGTTTAAGGAACTAATCCACATTGTGTGTTCCAATTCTATATTATATATAAAGTCTCGAATTTTAGTCCAAGACACTATTTAAAAAAAGTTGTTCATAAAAAAATGTGATTACTTTTTCTTCTCCATAATTTATGTTGTTTTATTATTATTATTATTATTATTATTATTATTATTATTATTATTATTATTATTATTATTATTATGTGTAATTTCATATTCAAACTAGGTCACCACATTCATTTTTCTATTCATGTGTTTATTTGAGTATGTATTAGTCACAATGCAAAGAAAATAATAAATAAAAAATCAACTAATTTATTTGCTAACTTATTAGTTAGTTATCTTTTATAAGTAGTGGATCTCTTAATTTTTGGAAGTCATAATTTTCTTAAAAAAATTACTTTATATTTTTACTTTACTAGTAAAGTTTAACTCTCCTTAAGTTATAATGTTGAGATTGTTAAAGTGAATAATTTTTGTGGTTAGATTAAAATCTTCCATTTGTATATGTAACTTTTTCAGATCGGGTTTATCACTTCATCAAATTTAATATGTCCTAAAAATATATCTCATTTCTCCGAACTCCCCCATAACGATACCAATTTGGCGAGCTTATTCTATCACACTTATCACAAACAATTTAAAACAACAATTGGATGGAAAAATTGAACTCTGAATCGAATTAAAACTATTCAAATTTTGATCTCAAACAGAAACGGGTTTGAAGTGTGGAATATGTAATAAATTAGATCAAAAAATTGAAGCTTGATCATCAATAAACAAAACAATAATAAATAATGGAAGAAGAAACGAAACCTGAAGCTTCTTGCGTTTCTGTTCTGCGTCGGCACGTTGGGCGAGATTTGCAACCCATCGAAACCGGCGTCGAGGGTTCTTGACAACGGAGACGGCGGCTCTCCATCGACGTTGAGCGTCTTCTGATGGGCGCTTGGGTTCAACATGAAAGTTCTCTCTCAGGTACTTCTCCATTGTTGTGTTGTATGCACTCTCACTAAGTTTTACAATCACTCTCTTCTTTCTCTCATTATTGTTATATTTTTATTTTTATTAATTAAACGAAAAACAAGTAAGGTGTGAAGAAACTTTCAAGCATCACCGATAATGGCGGGAGAGAAAGACTCTTCCTTATAACATTCTTGTATTGTACAATTCATGTTGACCCTTTTTTTTAGGCAGACATATAAAAAAATCACATAAAAATTCTTTTGACTTTAATATAAAAATGTTCTTTATATTTTGTAATTAATTTTATCAAAGCCAAAAATATAATAAAAATTCTACCTATCTATGTATTTTTTAGAGGTAATATCTATCTATACTATTGTCTACACTTAAAAATAATTATCATATTGGGTGAAATGACAGCTACACGATTTAGAGATAGACGAGTTCCCCTCAGGTTTTAACCAATAAAATTCAATTGATTCTTTCTCGAGTCTACTGAAGGGTGTGTGGGTCTTTAAGTCATCAAACTTTGTCAAATATCAATATAATTGAACAATCAGACACTTAACCCATGATCATTGTTTAAAGTGAAATTAATCGAAGCGATGAGCAAGGATGAAATTTGGGGACCGCGATTGACTGCAGTCGCGAAAACACGCAGTCACTGCAGTCGGCAGAAATCAAACCGTTCAGTTCATCAAAGGGTTGTCATTAACTATCATCCTCTCTAACAACACACACATAATAAAAATCCCTTCTCTTCTCCCTCCATCCCTTCGATTTCTCCAACAACTGCAGCAGATGGAGCCGCTGCAACCCAAAATGGACTGAGCAGTCAAAATTCTATTGGAACTTTTTCTTGCTCCACTACCCAAGCTTATTACTTCCTGCTCTCATGAAACAGTAATAGCCCAAACGACACCAACACTGATTTTGTGAGTTATTGGACTGAATCAAACACAAAAGAAGAACTCATAACCCACCATCAATTATAAAATTAAACATTTAATATGTTTTCATACAATCCCTAATCATGAACACAACCAAAAAATGAAATCAGTTTTGAAATGAGGAAGTTACAGATGACGATTTGAACATAAAAAAAGCTGCAATCGAGTAACAAAAGTAAGATGTGGGTTGATGAACACAAATCCAGGGTTAGCGGCGAGATTTGAGAACGAATACCGCAGTTGGCAGTTGTGGAAGAAGATGAATCAGAGATGAGCCTCGCCGATAGGTGAGGACGGAGTTCCGTCGACAAATACGTTGGGCACAAAGGGAGGAAAGATGGATCATCAGCTTGCTGGATTGGAGAGGTGGAGCCGTGGAGGAGAAAGGTAGAAAATTGACAGATTGGATTTGTTGTGTTGTGGTTTTTGAGTGAGAGTGAATCTCAAGCATTGCTTTGATCCAATGGCTGCAGTTAATTTGACTGTATGACTGTATTATTATATTGACTGCAGTCAATCACATTCCGAAATTTGGAGTGAGGCTTCACACATTGAACTTTGGAAACATATCACACATCGAAGTGGAAACCTGACAGCCGAACGTGGGGTGCCACACACACCCATCAACATGGGAAAACTTAAACATTACATGCGCAAATAGCCAAGCAAGGCTAAACACATTAAACCATGTCGTTTGGCCAGTAAGAATAGTTTTGCATATAATTACTCATCTTATACAATGCATTATGCACATAATCAATTAAACTCAATCTATTTGCGCTATTTTTCCCATTTATCTTTATGCTTTTATCTTTGTTTTACATGCATTTCTTAACTCAATAGCTAAAACCTTAAAAACATTGTATTAACACTATACTAGAGTAGTTAAGGAAGCCATAGCTGAGGCACACAATTCCTTCCTCAACTCAATTAGTTGAAGAAAGATAATAATAAGGAATATTATCTAATAAATCAAATAAATATCTAGTTCCACAATAAATTTGGCATGCCCATCATGACAACATGACTTTCACCATTGAAAAATTCAGTTCTCTAGGTCAATACTGTGTTTGGTGTATGCACATGAGGTCTAAAAAAATTCTATCAATATGGATCATCTATCGTTGTAACATCTCATAAATTAATTAATATGTGAAACTTGTTTATCTTATTTTCCTTAGGATTATCTATATCAGTTATAATATATTTTGAGGGTATAATTGGTATTGGATATCATGATAAAGGATAAATAGGGAATAAGCATGTATAATAAGGGTTTAAAATTCTTTTATCCTACTATCTATTTATATATACCTAAACGAAGAAAAGAAATACGACTTTCAACATATTTCTCTCACTCTCCTTTCATTTACATCGTGGGTTCTCTCTTTCTCCCACTCTCATCACTCACTTGTTTACAAACTCATCAAATAGAAACAATGTTTCACACATGCAATGGAGGATATGAAGAGGGCTATTCATTCTGGAATCAAATGAAGCTTTAAATGCCGATGGGTGAGGAAGAAGCAAGGAATTTATGCAAGGATAAAATTAAGGTTTCAAGGAAGTTAGAGGAAAAGGGGCAAATCATCATCCTTTATCAAACTCTACAATTGGCTATGGTCGATTCCTTAATTAATTTATGATCTTGATATAGGATATATTAGAGGATCTGTTTTTGATAGAATGTGAATTATAAGAAATTATTAGTGAAGAATATAGGTTAATATACATGATTATTTAAGTAGTAAAACTAGTATATTTAATTTTAAAGATGTTATAATTGATGAAGGGGAACACAAACCCTAAGACACTAGATGATTAAAAATTAGAATAGCAATTTAATAAACATAAAATGATTTTTTTTTGGTTGTTACTAAATTACACACACACACACACATATATGGGGATGTTTCAAATGAGAGGAGTTTTAAAATGAGAGGTGAGAGGGTTAAATGTCAACCATTAGATTAAAATCAAAGGATAAAATTAAAACTTTTATTGTAGTGACTCATGTGCCTTAGTTTTGCTCAAATTTTCCATCCTCATTCTCGGCACTCCTTTTCCAGATTTCAGTTTTCTTCTTCTCTCTTCTTCACTTCACTGTATTCCAATTTTTCCACTTGGTTCATCCTTAATACAAATCTTTTGTATTTCTAGTTCTCTTTCTTATTATAACCATAAATTACCATTAAAAAAATCCAATTTAAAAAGTAAAATGAAAAAATTCAAGAACATAAAAACTCAGTCAGATCTAAAATCAAGCAAAGCCATGAAATCACTTTTTCCAAAAATGACGAACGCCGATGAACAGGAACGTCGAAGACATACACCGGCGAATAGGGTCACCACCAAAGAACTCCGGCGAACAGAAACATCGACGACGAACACTTCAGACGTCGTCAGATCTACCAACAAGATTCAAATCGTTATGATTCCCTTTCTCATGTTTTTTCGATCATCCGAGAAAAATTGTTAATTGATAAACAATATTAGTTTCTTTGTTTCGTGGGTGTGAGAAGTTTTGACAAATTGGATTGGAAATGGGTACAGAGGATGAACATGACTCGTGTCTCAGTAATGAAATTAGGGGAAAAAGAATCAAACATGAGATAAGAGTGACTACAGTAAGAGTTTTAATCTTGGCCCTTGATTTTGATCTAATGGCTGATAAAAGACCCTCTCATCCTCTCACATTAACAAGTCCTCTCATTTGATACACCCTTATATATATATATATATATATATATATATGCGCTTGGTTTTGCAGGTTTACATGAAAGAAGAGAAATATTTACGAATTTTGCATGAACATGTATGTAGTATTTAAGTCATAATTGTCATCCTACAACTCAAGTTTAGATGGTTGTTAAATTTAGACGGTTGTTAAATTTCATAATGAGGTCGATAAATGTGTTTGAAGTTAGGATTCTGATGCAGAAAAATTGTAGAATTAGCCCAACGTGTAATATCCTGCTTGCCAGTATCGGAATATTACCAGTTAAACGTGTCAGATAACAAATATTTAAGGAAAACTGGTATGATGGAAATATTATTATGGAATGTCACTCGAGTACGAGTTAAGAATCAGTGTCGTATTTAACACGTTTAAGGCAAGGGCATAATGTTATTTGCATACAAAAGAGATATTTAAATGAATTGGGGCCAAAATATCTTCATAATCTTTGTTCTTTCTCTCTCTAGGGTTTGAGTTTGGAAAATTGCTCTCTCTTCTCTCTTCTCTCACGCCACTCTCCCTCTTCTCATCTCCACCAATCCTCTCTAAACTACTTCTTCTTCCATGGAAAGTTTATATTATGTTCCCTAATGATATCATAAGCATATGAAGCTTGGTTCTAGTTTGATTCCTCCTTCTCCTCATCAAGAAAAGTTCATGAAGTTAGGGTTTGAATGATGTTAATAGAAGATGATGCTTGAAAGCTTGGAAATTAAGTGATCACCTTGGTAGTCTCATGGTCAAAGAGTCAAAGAGAAAGTTGATTTGAAGAATGGATTGATGATCCAAGAGCTAGGGTTTGGTTTGCTTGAACTAGGAACTTGGAGCTGTCACAAGAGTCTTGTTAGGTGAGTTCTTAGATTAGATTACCTACCTTTTGGTTTGGTGATTACTTATGAAAGAAAACATGAGATTCTAGTTTATGATTTCTCCCCTTTCTCATGCCATGTCCACTAATCTTGTTAATCCTTGCCTCCTTAATGTTATTTTAAGTGTCTATATGATTTTTAGAGTTAAAATATGCATTGGGTCATTGAAATTGGAGGTTTTTGAAGAAAATGGTTGTTTTACACGTTCTGTTCTGTCATGGCCTGCCGGGTACGCCATTTGTCGCCACGACGACAAGCTGAAAAACAGATTCTGCCAACTTGTCGCCACGGCGGGAAATGTGTCGCCACGACGACAATAACAGATTAGAGACATGAAAATTGAATTGTTTTGAGCAAACAGCGGCAATTTTCTGTTTCATTTTTCAAGGATTACTTATAAATATAAATACCTCCATTCCAATGGTTCCGTGTCAATGTTTAAAGCCATTATATAAGGAATTAGGAAGCAAGTGTTAAGATAGATTGGTGAGGCATGACATACGAGGATAAGATGACAAGTAATACGCTGGGGTGGCAATGAACTAAGGAAGGGGAAGATTATGGAGCCTCGACATAGCTTGTCGAGAACTAGAAAGTTAAGCAAGAATCCTGTGTAGAATAGGACGCGAAGTATATTCTCTTCCCATATGATCTAGAATGATATAGCAAGCATGTTAAGCCGTGGATTTATTAGTTAATCTCTCCACTATGATTAAGTATATACAAGATTGAACAAGTATGAGTTTACCGCTAATCAGATCGATCAAGGTTCCGAGGTAAACAAGCAAACATGAATAGGTTTAACCTTCATGAACGACAAGACCATGACTATTATAATGTAGGTGGCATGTCTCTTGCTATCCACGCCAGGGGATACAAGGGGTTCACATGATGTGAACGGTTCAAGCCGCAAAGGACCTGCATGTCACTGAGTAATCAAGATGTAGGTGTTCGTGTCTCTTGTTATCCACGTCAAGGGGATACGAGAGGTTCTCCAAGGGGAATGATTCAAGTCGTAAGGGACCCGCACGACACCGAGGGAGTCCGATGTGCTTTAGCTAGGTTTTCATCGGTCATGTTTGAATTGTACTCGGGGTTACTCCACCCGGGGCTCTCCGTAAGATGAATCAAGATAATGAATGTTTGTTCAACACTAACATAATGAATGAATGAACTTGCATGCAATTATGTATGATATGACTATGATCATGATTATGTATGAATGAATTCATGTACGACTATGTTAATGAACAAGAGCACGAGATGGTATTAGACAAGTACAAGTTATGTATAGAACAAGGAAAGAATGTAATACCGATGACGATCTTAGGTTTCCCTTAATCGTCCGGTTTAGAATCGTGCCATGATTATGTTATGATTAGGCCTCGATACGTAGAGCGTATTCTTGGCAATGCGGTTTTAGATTTCCCTTGACCGCCATGACACGTATAAGAGGTGAAGCCTATAACAAGTTAGGATGAACCTACGACAGATCTAGTATGCACGACCGTCTAGGAAAGCATGACCACACACGTATAATCAACCGTCAGGTTGTATTGTAGACACGTGGTGACCGTAGGTTTCCCCCGAGGTTACCTATAGCCTAGGATTAGGTGAAACTCACTGAGACATTATGCTCATCCCAATCCTTATTTGTTTCAGATAAACAGGTTGGATGGCAAGCTAGTAGCCGAATGGATGTTTCAACAAGTCATCGTTTGTACCCGCAGCAAGATGTTATGGATTTCAAGGACGTATTTATTATACTTTAGAAAAGATGAGTTGTATTATCATTGTATGAACGCATGTTGTTATATAAAACATTCATTCGAAGTTTGTAAATTTTAATGTATCCAGTACTAATAATAACGCACGTGCTAAACTTTCTAAATTTTAATGTTGTTAATTTATATAAAACTTTCTAAATTTTAATGTAAGGGGTTCACATGATGTGAACGGTTCAAGCCGCAAGGGACCCACATGTTGTAACACCCTATTTCTAATAAGCGGTAAAACGCGTGAATATACAAACATATTCTAGAAATAGATGCTACGTCATCAAACAAAAGCAAGACATATATGTATAAATTGTCAAGTTTCATAAACATAGCAGCGGAACAATGTATAATCATGTGAATAACATCTCCAAATCTCATGACAATAAATACATCTCTCAGATACAATCAATGTCTCAACTCCAAACGACATAATCAAAACAAAATCCAACATGCAAGTACAATCCTAGATCAGAGCCCTAATCTAGACACTTGCACATAAAAAGAGGAACTCCGCTCCTCGGCCACATCAAGCAAATAGTCTAAGCATCCTGCACTCCATCTACCCGTCCATACGGAAAGGCAGGTGATAAACCACTGAGGGTTAGCATTACATCATCATAATCCACATATGAAAACATAGCATTCAAAGATTCATACATATCACATATACATAACCATCCCTCCTAGAATACTAGCATCACATGATTATTATCCCCCATCACTTACATTTCAAGCTATCACATTATTAACATGGCATAGTAAGTATATCCAATCTCTAAACAAATCATCGACATAAGTTCATCAATTATCAATCAATGAAGGATTACTCACCTTATTCTTCACTTAGCATACTTAACTTAACAAGTACAATTCATCATTTCAAAGTTATAAGCAAGCAATCATCATTGTCAAAGAAATCACCACATCTTATGTATATACATATACAATTCTCACATCATCATTATTATCAAATTAATTATCATCAAATAGGTTCACCAAGTGTATAAGCACAAACAAGCAAGACATGCAATTAGAGTATGATTCATTTACTCACAACCATCAATAAAATCCACCAATATACATATACACCAATCCACATAATCACAACATTCACCAAATTTCACCATTACACAAATTCACCAAGTCACATATTCAATTATGACACGACTCATCAATTAATCAAATGCATGCAATGTCCTAGACTCTTCTAGATGCATGTGGTACCAAATCACCTCATGGTCGTCACCTTCGATGCAACAAAAACATCATAATCACCTCAATTGGATATAAAATCCGCCACCATCAGTCATGAATGCATGAACATATGACACGACTCAATGCATATGTTCACACAAACAATAATCACCTCACCATCACCATCATTTTGCATACATGCATTCACCAACAAGATCACCATCAATATTAGCATGTATGAATTCACCACCAACAATCAACATTTAACATGTTCAACAAACAACATAACATAAACATGTTCATCTCCATTCAATTAGTATATATGCATCGACAACAATTCACCACCACTTGACATATATACAATCACCAACAACATCCACAATTAAATCAACATATCAACATATAGTTGCCACATTTCCACATAATTCTTTACAACCCAAATAAAGGAACAAATACAACATATTATCACAAACATCATATTCATCACTCAACAACCATTCATACATCATCTCATAATCATATTAATCTATTCATAAGGGGTTCATAAGCAATTGGCTCTCAAAAATCATTTTCTACCAAGTTCGTCTCCAAAAATCACAACATTGAAAATAATTGAGCATTTAAGTCAAAACCAAGTAAACAAGCTCAATTGCCTATGCCATGTATTCTCACAAGTCACATATACGTGCAGTAGAGGTTACATAAGCATTTCATCGGCCAAATACGATGAATTCATAAAAATCACAAAGTTCGTCTCGCTTTATCGTTTTTTTGAAGAATTTCCATTTTCAAATCAAAACAAGTTAGATCCCTCACATCATAGTTTAAATACTACTAAACTCCTTAATTGAACTCATAAAACATAAGTTGGAAGTTTGGAACCAATCCATAAGGTTTGGGTCGACTTAAGAGTAGTTATGCGGAATTTTTGTAAAATTTCACCAAGACCACCTTGGAGTATTTTCATCGTAACTCAAAAACCAAAAATCATTTTCAAGTCAAACCAAAGCCTCTGGAAAGCTAACAAAATTATCTACAACTTTCATGTTTACACCGAAAACCAATTCAAAACAGAAACGTGCGAAAAAGACACAAGAACGCGAAACAGGGCATGCTGTTAGAGGGCTACTCGCCCAGCGAGTAAATCCACTTGCCATTGCGAGTTAAGACAGGCAGCTCTCTGGAAAACTCCCATTTTCACCCCAAAACCCCAATTTTGACTTCCCAAAGCCCAAATTTGATCCCAAGGTTTGTTTAAATATTTCTAAACATGAAAAGACACTCAAAATCATGTAAAACTTGCATCAAAACATCCTTACAACAAAAATCATCATTTGACCCATTTCATCAAACTTCAAAAATAAACAACACAAATCATCATAAGTTCATAGATTATGGTTACCCAAGGTTCCATTCATCAACAACATCACATCACAACATCAACAACAACACCCAATCATGAATTCATCATAAATTTCACTCAAGAACATGTTATATACATATAAACCCATTTTGTCATGCAAATTCAACAACAACAACACAATTATCATACAAATCATGTTCTCAAACATAACAACAACAATCATGCACGAATTTACACCAATTAAAATCAATTCATCAATTTCATAAAAATGGGTAAAGGGAAAAGTTATGAAATTATGAGTGAAGCCTAACCCTCTTACCTCTAGCACCAAGAATCTCTAACCCAAGCTTCAATTTAGCTCCTAGATGATGAATTCCTCTTCTAGCTCTAGCCTCCAACCCCTTTCTCTTGTTCTTCCTCTTCAAACCCTTATTTCTCTCTATCTCTATCTCTTCTCAAATGAAAATGTTGGTGGAAACCTATTTCCTCTACTAACATGAGTATATATAGGTCCTATTTAATTGGGCTCAACTCACAACATCTTAATGGACCTAATCCATTTCTATTATAACCCAAAATGATACTACTCACTTAACGGTAAAATGTAATACTAACGGTCACCTACGGGTAAATAAATAAATTACTACAAATCCCTAACACTTAGTAAAATAACAACTCTCACTAAGCACTAAAAATAATCCCCAACCAAATTACAAAATTACCCCTACTCTCAAAATGACCAAAATGCCCCTAAGTCCAAAATGACTAAAATACCCTTCTAACACCGATTTCTACAATTCCCAACCAAAAATACACACAGAGGAAAATAATCACATAAGAGCACATATAACACTTATAAATAAATAATAAAATAAATCTAGCGAAAATCGGGCTGTTACAACTCTCCCCTACTAAAAAGAATTTTTGCCCTCGAAAATTACCTGAAGGAAACAACTCTGGATACGCAACCCTCATCCTACTCTCCGATTCCCACGTGGCACTCTCTCCAGTTGGTCCAACCTAAACCACTTTAACCAAAACAATCTCCTTGCCACGCAAACGCTTCACCTCTCGATCCTCAATCCTAACTTGCCAAGTCTCAACTGTCAAATTATCTCTTAATTCCAAATCATCCACTTGAATCACATGAGACGCATCATACACATACTTCCGCAACTGAGACACATGAAACACATCATGAAGATTCGACAAAGACGGTGGTAACGCAGTCCGATACGCTACAACCCTAACCTTCTCAACAATCTCAAATGGTCCAACAAAACGAGGAGTCAACTTCCGAGACTTCAAAGCACGACCAACACCGGTTACATGATTCACTCTCAAAAACACATGTTCACAAACCTGAAACTCAATGTCCTTCCTCCTCTTATCATGATAACTCTTCTGCCTACTCTGAGACACTTTCATCTTCTCTTGAATCATCTTAACCTTTTCCGTAGTCTCTTGCACAACTTTCGGTCCTAACAAAACACTTTCACCTGACTCATACCAACATAACGGCGTCCTACACCTCCGACCATACAAAGCCTCAAACGATGCCATCCCGATACTAGAATGAAAACTGTTGTTGTAAGTAAACTCAATCAACGGTAGACATTCGACCCAACTGACACCTTGCTCCAAAACACAAGCTCTCAACAACTCCTCTAAGCTCTAAATAGTCCTCTCCGTCTGACCATCAGTTTGGGAATGATAAGCAGAACTCAAACTCAACTTGGTTCCCAAAGCAACTTGGAAACTCTCCCAAAACTTAGAAGTAAACCTCGGATCCTGATCCGACACAATACTAGATGGAATACCATGCAATCTAACAATCTGCTCAATGTAGATCTCAGCCAACTTCGCCACAGACATACCGATCTTGATAGGAACAAAATGTGCCGACTTCGTCAACTGATCAACAATCACCCAAATTGAATCAAAACCCTTAACAGTCTTTGGCAACGCTCCAACAGAGTCCGTAGAAATACTATCCCACTTCCACTCTGGCACGAACAACGGTTGCATCAAACCTGACAGTTTCTGATGTTCAATCTTAGACTTTTGACAAATCAAACAAGCATACACAAATTCCGCGATCTCTTTCTTCATTACATGCCACCAAAACAACCTTTTCAAATCCTGATACATCTTAGTCGCTCCTGGATGAATACTCAAACTACTTCTGTGACCTTCGTCCAAAATCTGTCTCTTAAGCTTAAGAACATCTGGTACACAAACACGGTCACGAAACATCAAGACACCGTTCTCACCCAATCTGAAGTCTGCACCCTTACCTTGGTTAACCAACACCACTCGATCCACACGTTCCAAATCTTCCTTCTGGCCATTCTTAATCTCTTCCAAAATATTACTCGTCAGCTTCAACATCCCTAACCGCACACCATCCGGCGTCAACTCGCTAACCAAACTCAAATCTCGAAACTGCTCAATCAACTCCAATTCTTTAACCATCAAAGCAGACATATGCAACGACTTCCTACTCAAAGCATCAGCAACAACATCCGTCTTCCCAGGGTGATAACTCAACTGAAAATCAAAATCCTTAAGATACTCCAACCATCTTCTCTGCCTCATATTCAACTCTTTCTGGTCAAACAAGTACTTCAAACTCTTGTGGTCACTAAACACTTCAAACTTAGAACCATGCAGATAATGCCTCCAAATCTTCAACATATACACAACGGCCGCTAATTCCAAATCATGAGTCGGATAATTCTTCTCATGCACTTTCAACTGCCTCGATGCATAAGCCGCAACCTGACGATTCTGCATAAGCACACCACCAAGACCCATCTTAGAAGCATCACAATACACAACAAATGATTCCTTCGGATTCGGCAAAATCAACACTGGAGCTGAAGTCAACCTCTTCTTCAACTCTTGGAAACTCTTCTCACACTTAGCATCCCAAACATAAGCTTGCCCTTTCCGAGTCAACTGCGTCAATGGCAACGCCAACTTAGCGAATCCCTCAATGAACCTCCGATAATAACCTGCCAAACCAAGAAAGCTTCTCACTTCAAAAACAGACTTAGGTGATTCCCACTGCAACAATGCATCAACCTTCGACGGATCCACCACAATACCACCCTTAGAAATCACATGACCAAGGAAACTCACTTCACGCAGCCAAAACTCACACTTCGACAACTTAGCAAACAACTTCTTCTCTTTCAAGACTCCCAACACAATCCTCAAATGCTCGGCATGCTCCTCCTGAGACTTCGAATACACCAAAATATCATCGATAAACTCCACCACAAAACAGTCCAGAAAAGTATGAAATATCCTATTCATATATTCCATGAAGACACCTGGCGCATTAGATACTCCAAATGGCATCACAGAATACTCATAGTGTCCATACCTCGTTCGGAACGCGGTTTTGAATATATCTTCCGCCTTCACTCTAATATGATGATATCCTGATCTCAAATCAATCTTGCTGAACACTTCTGCACCAACCAACTGATCCATCAAATCATCAATCCTCGGAAGCGGATACCGATTCTTAATCGTCACCTTGTTCAACTGTCGATAATCCACACACAACCTCATGCTTCCGTCCTTCTTCTTAACCAACAACAGTGGAGCACCCCACGGAGAAACACTCGGCCTGATAAACTGTTTCTCGAGCAACTCTTCTAACTGTTTCTTCAACTCACCCAACTCTGATGCATACATCCGATACGGCGCAATCGAAATAGGACTCGTTCCTGGTACCAAATCAATTGCAAACTCAACTTCCCGCTCCGGCGGTAACTCGGTAATGTCGTCCGGAAAAACTTCTGGAAACTCTTGCACTACCGGCAAATCACCAACTCCTTTCTCACTACTCTCCTTCAAAGAAGCAAACATCATGAACACACTAGCTTCACCGTCCAAAGACTTCTTCACTTGCTCCGCGGTCAAGAACTTCCCACATTCCTCAGCTAATAGCTTAGAAAACGTTAAACTCTTGGTCAAACAATTAATGTTAACACCAAAAGTCAACATCCAATTCATACCGAAAATCACATCCATATGCTTCAACGCAAGACACACAAGATCCAACTCAAAATCAACGGGAACCTTAACACAAACCACAACCAACTGAGCCTCTGCAGCCAAAGATACCTTCCCTTGCCAGACCAAACAAACCTGAAGCAAACTGCTACTCCCCCACTACGCTCAAACCCACCTAAAAGAATGGAACAACAAAACAAGTACCGACATTACTTCCGTACATGTCGCATACAACATGAAATTCAACGAATACTAGTCCGGACAAGACCGACCACGGCTCTGATACCAACTTGTAACACCCTATTTCTAATAAACGGTAAAATGCACGAATATACAAACATATTCTAGAAATAGATGCTACGTCATCAAACAAAAGCAAGATATATATATATGTATAAATTGTCAAGTTTCATAAACATAGCAGCGGAACAATGTATAATCATATGAATAACATCTCCAAATCTCATGACAATAAATACATCTCTCAGATACAATCAATGTCTCAACTCCAAACGACATAATCAAAACAAAATCCAACATGCAAGTACAATCCTAGATCAGAGCCCTAATCTAGACACTTGCACATAAAAAGAGGAACTCCGCTCCTCGGCCACATCAAGCAAATAGTCTAAGCATCCTGCACTCCATCTACCCGTTCATACGGAAAGGCAGGTGGTAAACCATTGAGGGTTAGCATTACATCATCATTATCCACATATGAAAACATAGCATTCAAAGATTCATACATATCACATATACATAACTATCCCTCCTAGAATACTAGCTTCACATGATTATTATCCCCCATCACTTACATTTCAAGCTATCACATTATTAACATGGCATAGTAAGTAAATCCAATCTCTAAACAAATCATCGACATAAGTTCATCAATTATCAATCAGTGAAGGATTACTCACCTTATTCTTCACTTAGCATACTTAACTCAACAAGTACAATTCATCATTTCAAAGTTATAAGCAAGCAATCATCATTATCAAAGAAATCACCACATCTTATGTATATACATATACAATTCTCACCTCATCATTATTATCAAATTAATTATCATCAAATAGGTTCACCAAGTGTATAAGCACAAACAAGTAAGACATGCAATTAGAGTATGATTCATTTACTCAAAACCATCAATAAAATCCACCAATGTACATATACACCAATCCACATAATCACAACATTCACCAAATTTCACCATTACACAAATTCACCAAGTCACATATTCAATTATGACACGACTCATCAATTAATCAAATGCATGCAATGTTCTAGACTCTTCTAGATGCATGTGGTACCAAATCACCTCAAGGTCGTCACCTTCGATGCAACAAAAACATCGTAATCACCTCAATTGGATATAAAATCCGCCACCACCAGTCATGAACGCATGAACATATGACTCGACTCAATGCATATGTTCACAAAAACAATAATCACCTCACCATCACCATCATTTTGCATACATGCATTCACCAACAAGATCACCATCAATATTAGCATGTATGAATTCACCACCAACAATCAACATTTAACATGTTCAACAAACAACATAACATAAACATGTTCATCTCCATTCAATTGGTATATATGCATCGACAACAATTCACCACCACTTGACATATATACAATCACCAACAACATCCACAATTCAATCAACATATCAACATATAGTTGCCACATTTCCACATAATTCTTTACAATCCAAATAAAGGAACAAATACAACATATGATCACAAACATCATATTCATCACTCAACAACCATTCATACATCATCTCATAATCATATTAATCTATTCATAAGGGGTTCATAAGCAATTGGCTCTCAAAAATCATTTTCTACCAAGTTCGTCTCCAAAAATCACAACATTGAAAATAATTGAGCATTTAAGTCAAAACTAAGTAAACAAGCTCAATTGCCTATGCCATGTATTCTCACAAGTCACATTTACGTGCAGTAGAGGTTACATAAGCATTTCATCGGCCAAATACGATGAATTCATAAAAATCACAAAGTTCGTCTCGCTTTATCGCTTTTTTGAAGAATTTTCATTTTCAAATCAAAACAAGTTAGATCCCTCACATCATAGTTTAAATACTACTAAACACCTTAATTGAACTCATAAAACATAAGTTTGAAGTTTGGAACCAATCCATAAGGTTTGGGTCAACTTAAGAGTAGTTATGCGGAATTTTTGTAAAATTTCACCAAGACCACCTTGGAGTATTTTCATCATAACTCAAAAACCAAAAATCATTTTCAAGTCAAACCAAAGCCTCTGGAAAGCTAACAAAATTATCTACAACTTTCATGTTTACATCGAAAACCAATTCAAAACTGAAACGTGCGAAAAAGACCAAAGAACGCGAAACAGGGCATGCTGTTAGAGGGCTACTCGCCCAGCGAGTAAATCCACTCGCCATTGCGAGTTAAGACAGGCAGCTCTCGGGAAAACTCCCATTTTCACCCCAAAACCCCAATTTTGACTTCCCAAAGCCCAAATTTGATCCCAAGGTTTGTTTAAACATTTCTAAACATGAAAAGACACTCAAAATCATGAAAAACTTGCATCAAAACATCCTTACAACAAAAATCATCATTTGACCCATTTCATAAAACTTCAAAAATAAACAACACAAATCATCATAAGTTCAAAGATTATGGTTACCCAAGGTTCCATTCATCAACAACATCACCTCACATCATCAACAACAACACCCAATCATGAATTCATCATCAATTTCACTCAAGAACATGTTATATACATATAAACCCATTTTGTCATGCAAATTCAACAACAACAACACAATTATCATACAAATCATGTTCTCAAACATAACAACAACAATCATGCACAAATTTACACAAATTAAAATCAATTCATCAATTTCATAAAAATGGGTAAAGGGAAAAATTATGAAATTATGAGTCATAAAAATGGGTAAAGGGAAAAATTATGAAATTATGAGTGAAGCCTAACCCTCTTACCTGTAGCACCAGGAATCTCTAACCCAAGCTTTAATTTAACTCCTAGATGATGAATTCCTCTTCTAGCTCTAGTCTCCAACCCCTTTATCTTGTTCTTCCTCTTCAAACCCTTATTTTTCTCTATCTCTATCTCTTCTCAAATGAAAATGTTGGTGGAAACCTATTTCCTCTACTAACAAGAGTATATATAGGTACTATTTAATTGGGCTCAACTCACAACATCTTAATGGGCCTAATCCATTTCTATTCTAACCCAAAATGTTACTACTCACTTAACGGTAAAATGTAATACTAACGGTCACCTACCGGTAAATAAATAAATTACTACAACTCCCTAGTACTTAGTAAAATAACAACTCTCACTAAGCACTAAAAATAATCCTCAACCAAATTACAAAATTACCCCTACTCTCAAAATGACCAAAATGCCCCTAAGTCTAAAATGACTAAAATACCCTTCTAACACCGAATTCTACAATTCCCAACCAAAAATTCACACAGAGGCAAATAATCACATAAGAGCACATATAACACACATAAATAAATAATAAAATAAATCTAGCGAAAATCGGGCTGTTACACATGTCACTGAGTAATCAGGATGTAGGTGTTCGTGTCTCTTGTTATCCACGTCAGGGGGATACGAGAGGTTCTCCAAGGGGAACGATTCAAGCCGTAAGGGACCCGCAAGACACCGAGGGAGTCTGATGTGCCTTAGCTAGGTTTTCATCGGTCATGTTTGGATTGTTCTCGGGGTTACTCCACCCGGGGCTCTCCGTAAAATGAATCAAGATAATGAATGTTTGTTCAACACTAACATAATGAATGAATGAACTTGCATGCAATTATGTATGATATGACTATGATCATGATTATGTATGAATGAATTCATGTACGACTATGTTAATGAACAAGAGCACGAGATGCTATTAGACAAGTACAAGTTATGTATAGAACAAGGAAAGAATGTAATACCGATGACGATCTTAGGTTTCCCTTAATCGTCCGATTTAGAATCGTGCCATGATTATGTTATGATTAGGCCTCGATACATAGAACGTATTCTTGGCAATGCGGTTTTAGATTTCCCTTGACCGCCATGACACGTATAAGAGGTGAAACCTATAACAAGTTAGGATGAACCTACGACAGATCTAGTATGCACGACCGTCTAGGAAAGCATGACCACACACGTATAATCAACCGTCAGGTTGTATTGTAGACACGTGGTGACCGTAGGTTTCCCCCGAGGTTACCTATAGCCTAGGATTAGGTGAAACTCACTGAGACATTATGTCTCATCCCAATCCTTATTTGTTTCAGATAAACAGGTTGGATGGCAAGCTAGTAGCCGAATGGATGTTTCAACAAGTGATCGTTCGTACCCGCAGCAGGATGTTATGGATTTCAAGGACGTATTTATTATACTTTAGAAAAGATGAGTTGTATTATCATTGTACGAACACATGTTGTTATATAAAACATTCATTCGAAGTTTTAATGTTGTAAATTTTAATGTATCCAGTACTAAAAATAACGCACGTGCTAAACTTTCTAGATACGTTTAGTATGGGTGTTACACAACGAGTTTTAGTGTGTACGAGCCACAAAAATTGATTCGTGCGGCATATGATGTCGGGGGCTTCCAAAAATGTTGTTTAAACATGTGAAGTTTTTGTAGTATTTATGGATTAAAGTGGGTGTTTAAGTAATGGTAACCTCTTTCCTTGAAGTTAGGTTATGCCAAGTGGAAGAAATAAGTTAAAAGCACGCTATAGTAAGGTGGGGTTTAACATGGGAAAGGGGAGTTGTTTTCCATCATAGGAAAATTATTTTTGACCATTAGATCAAATAGAGAACATAATTTTATCATAGACACTCAACACAAGATTTTTTTCACTCTCCTCCATGTCTCTCTCACCCCAATTGCAGCAATCTCACTTGACCTGTTTAAGAACATTCCCACATGTACCTTATAATCCATGAGAGGAAATCTTTAACATCCTCTTCATTCAACTCAATCAAGTTTTTTGATGGTGTGTAGACAAACTTTGACATCTCTGTTCGTAAACCATTTTGAGGAAGAGCCAAAGTTAAAAATGAAATCACCCAAAAAACAAAGGAATTGATGTTAATGTTAATCAACTTACTGGTTGACTTCTTTTGGAATGAATTGTATATCTATTTCATCGCCTTCCATTTTATATGCATCATGATCATGTAAATTAGTTTATAATTAGAAATATACAGATTTCAGATCTACACAGTGGCCACTTCCACTTGTATCTCAGTGGTGGATTTTGGTTTTTTAATGTCTAGTTATGAAAATGGGATTTCAATGTTGAAACCATGCTACATGGTGAATTTTTGTCTTCAACGTTGTTAGATCTGTTGAGGGGATTGAGGGAGAAGTCCGATCAACTAGTGTGTAGCTATTTATATTAGTTTAATCATTGGAAGGTTGAAAAAAGTTTGTATAATTTTTTCTCAAAAAATAACAAATCATTATGTATTCTTCAATATAATTGCTTTATATGTACGGTAAGTCAACTTTAGTAGTTTTGTGTTGTTGGTTCGAGTTTGTGCCCGTCGCAAGTGGATGATGGAATTTATTGAAATTTAATCTGGGGGTCATGGTCATTCCATGCTATCCGATCCATTCCAAATTATTTTTGAAAAAAAAATCCTCTAATTTTTTTTTATCGAAGCGGATATTATTAATTTATTATAAAAGATGAAAAATTTAAATTAGACACATTAATATACATGGAAGATCTACTTACAACACATTTTTCTTATTATATGTGAGAAACAAAATGTACTCATATTTCAAATAGAGACGATTTTAAAGAAATCATAGAATGTAAAAGTTACAATCAAATTAGATCTTTTTTAAGGAAAAATTAGACTTATATTATAGAAAATTGCTATTTAGTCTTTCATTTTTTTTTTCTTCTAAACACCACGAAAAGACCAAAATATCTTATGTGGTAGTTAACTGTCATTAAGGAAGACATTTTATATTGGTTATATTGTTTTAAAAAGTTATTAAACTACTTTTAAAAATGTTACATGACACACAACTACCGTTTAAGAACCGAAATTACTTAAATTCCCCTAAGAGAAGTTTAAAAGAAATTTGAGAAGTCTAAAAATAAATTTCTCATACTATTTGGATTGGTCTAGCCTGAGATCCATTTTGACAATTGAGCCCAATTATCAGACATATGACACATGAGAAAGATTATTTTATTATTTTGTCTTTAAGTTGTAAGTGTATGGAGTAGTAGCAAAGGTCCAAATGCTTTTCACGTCCATGCTTGTATATCAAGTAGGGGTGGACAGCGGACGGTTTCGGCCGGTTTTCGGTCTCAAAACTCGATTCCGAGTCAACCCGCGGTTTGAATATCACCCTCCGTCTCCGTCCAATAGAGATTTCGGTTTCAACAACTCCGGTTTTGGCGGTTTTGACGGTTTCTCGGGCGGATTGTATCGGTTTTACAGTAAGAAAATTGATAGAAAAGCTTTGCAAATCCAGAATTTAAACACGAAAAAACTTGAACAAAGAAGTCCTTATATGATATATAAGCACAAATCCATAAACATAACAATTAAAAAAAGTCAAAAGTTGGTCAGATCCATTGTTGAAGATGATGGAAGAAGTGATACAGAATGAAAATAAATAAAAAAACAAAGAAGATGAAGAATAGCTTGAAATTGTGGCCTTGTAACATTCTCACTGGCAGTGTTGATGAAGTATAGTAAAATGGGAAGAGAAGGAAGATTATGATACAACATTGAAGATGGTGATGATGTAGTCTGGTGATGATGCATAGAATGACAAAGATGATGAATATGAAACAGCGGCGCAGCTGAACAAGAAAATAGGGTTAGAGATTAAGAGAGTAGTATGTGTATGCTGTTTGTGTTGGGCTGGGTTGAAGATTTGGGCTGGGTTGAAAATGTTTCAAATCATTTGGGCTTAAGGGTGTTAAACTTTGTTGGCCAATAGTATGTGTTGCGGGTCGGTTACGGTTCCCCACGGTGGTAATCACCAAACCCATAACCGACCGGTTTAACCCACCCTTAACCGAACTAGTCAACCCGCCGAACCGCCAAACCCGGTTCGCCCCGCCCGTTGGCCTTTTTTTGCTTGCGGGCCGGCCGGTTTTGGACGGTTCGGCCCAAACTGTCCAGCCCTAATATCAAGTATCCTTAGACCTTAATATGCTCTCAACATAAATGGCGACTGATTCGTAGTGTTCCCCGCGATACAAACAATGTATCCGAATTTCAGGGAAAAATTTGGTTTGCGTGATGATCTAAATTTCGTTGGTGGATGCATTAATTATTGCAAATTCTTCTTTAATCGTTTGTCTTGCTTTTGGTAATTTTTGTTACTTGTATTAAGAAAAGTTGTTGGAAAAATAAATTTGTCTCATGTCTCAAGTATGTTGATGACATGTCATCTTACATTATCTTTAGCATATTTTTAAGTCATTTTCAGTAGGTTTTACAAGCAAAACAGATGAGTATTAGAGCAATGATTTCGGGACATTTGTAATGTTTTCTATATTTGAGTTTGTAATAATATTCTTCCTGAAAACAATTTTAGGGTGTTTTAGATGTAACTCAAGAAGAGATCTTGCAAATCGGCAAAGCAAGAACATCCGAAGATTAGTGAAAACTTTGGGAAGATCAAGAATGAAGATTCAAGAGGCCTCAGAAGACTTTACAGAGAGAGAAATTATGTTCCAAGGCTCCAAGTCAACTTATATGGAAGCAAAAGCCCAAAACGACGAAAAAACGGAGAAAAAGGGGTTACGACACACTCACATGCGCCTAAGGCATGCCATGCGCCTAGGCCATGGTGAGTAATTGATGTGTGGATTAGGCAAGTGTACCAAATCGTTTATCAAGTAATAAACTGATAAGTAGAGTATCGTATCCACAGAAATTTTCGTTTCGTCCAAACAATTCCCGTTACTTATTTTTAGTTGACAATAAAAATAAAAGAGTTGAAGGGTTAGAGATTTGAAATTTTTATATGTTTGCAACAAAGCAAGTTACCTGTTTTGGTCGCATAAAAGTAAGCAGCGGTTAGGATTCTTCGAATCCCCCTATTTATTTATTGGATATTAAATAACAGTAATGTCGAGTTTATTTATCTTAGGTAGACTATACAAGTGATGAGGTCGTTGGGACATTACTAGCCTAATCGATCGTCAAGTTGCACCTACTAATCGCACGATGATCCTTACGTGTGGGCTTTATACTATCTCAGTTGACTAGGTATATCACTCCAATGTTTGGTTGCACCTGCTGGTCACACGGTGATCCTTACGTGTGGGGTCTTACCACCTCAAAGGTAATTGAAAGCATAGACTTAAATTGGTGTTCCAAGATTTCCAAAGGCAAAGAAGTCCAATGTTCTTGTAGTTCAACCCATCTATGAATCTTAGGACACTCATATCATATTATCTCTCACTTAGTAGTTCTAAAAACGGGAAGCCCTATCAACGTCTACCTTTACGAGAATGGTTCTACTAGGCTACGGTTTATTTCCTTCAAGTAGACACTTGCTTCCTTAATTATTAACTAGTTATCTCCTAGGTTCTGCAGATTCTACTCAATATTAATAATGTCACCTCCTAAGTACTTACTATTAGGGTTAACTCGCTTTAGATATCTTTCGCTAGTTATAACTAATTACTTTCTAGACAGATAGATATTAATATACAAGATATAAGCATCAAGATAGTAATATCATTATTACGCCCTTTCACAACCTAAGTATCTAATCTAGGGTTATGCTACTACAAAAATAAACTAAATTCCTAATAAAACTTAATAGTGAACAAAAAATAAATAAAATATAAATGACATTTAATTAAATAAATATCCAACAAAATAAATAGAGGTTCATCTTTGAACTCTAACCTAAAAAGATTTAATTACACATGGTAACTAAAAACAAATTACTAAAGATAAAAACATACCCTAGAAAAACAAGGATAAAATAGAAACTCCTCCGAAAGCTCTAGAATTGCCTTCCTCTTAAACTGCTCTGATAAGCCATAATTTGGCATAGTTTATGTGGTGTTTATTTGATATTTTCACTTAGAATTTGAGTGTTTTATATTTTATAGAACTAGTTTACTTCAAATAGTTGTGTTTTAATTTCAGGTCAAAATAATGAAGAACAATGATTATGGACCAAAGTCAAGGATTAAAAGCCAAGAAAAAGGAGAAAAAATCAAGTTTCATGTCAACTTTGTACCAGTTCGTGTGACCCTACTTATGGGGTCGTGTCATTTGACCAGAGAGATGACACACGGTTGTGTGTTCTAGTGACACAGTCGTGTGTCCTTCCAGCTGCTTGTAACTCAGTTTTTCCTACTTGACACGGTCGTGTGTTCCTTTGACATGGCCGTGTGTGTTATGTTGTCAAGTTTTAATGATGAAAACTCTTGGAATTTGCCCTTTAAAGCCTTGTAATTCGTGGTTAATGATTTGTCTATGGCTTTAGGCTATAAATAGGGCTCTAATTGTAACACCCCGTTTTCCCAACATAAAAATTTCATAATAAATCAGAGTATTTAAATCATAAACGGAATGTCACATACTTCTTGAAAGTCATAAAATGGATAATTGTAACATTTATCCCTCAAAATTCAACATCATAAAATCTGAAATTTCGCAGCGGAAAATAGTTCAACATAAATAAAGTCTTTGGCACGCAGGCCTCCTCAGAAAAATCTCATAAGTCTTGGTTCAATATTTAATCATAAAAAGTTCATAAATGACACGTAAGGAATAGAAGTAAAAGCAAGCCCCATCCCGTTACGTATCAGAGCACCTAGACACAATGTGAGGGGTCCACTCACGACCACGCCTATTCTTGATTACCTGCAAGTTACCCATACGAAGGGCAACATTTTCAAGCAGAAGGGTGAGATTTCATAAACAATAATGTTAAGCATATATTTCATCAATTACATTTAACAACTTAAGCTTTATCGATATATCATAATAACAATTTTGTAAAATCATTGCATCATAATCATTCATCAACATAAGCATATAGCATCATATCATCACCATAGACAACTTCTTATTCGGCATCAAAATCAACTTCATAAGACAACTTAACTCTTGACTCGACAAATGCAACTCGACTCGACTATGCAACTCTTATCATCTTAGATCATCGTAAACTTCTTTATATGCAAATGCATGTGGTACCATTCAGGGCATCAAGACCCCAACATATATGAGCGTAAATAGGCTCTTCAACAAGTGAGCAAAAGCTGCCGGGCCTCAAGCCCCCAAGGTAGTTTGAGCATAAGCTGCCGGGTCTCAAGCCCCCATCTTTAATGAGTATGCAATGGACTCAATCTTCCTACAACTTAGACAACATCATGAACATCTCTTATAGTTCCATTAACATGGACAACTTCTTAAATAATTACAACTTGGGCATAACAACTTGAATGGTATAAGCAACATGACATTATACAACATACAATAATCACATATTATATTCCAACCTATTAACAACAATAGCAACATATACATCAATCAATTACTTACTTACCAAACCAAGTTAGATTCATCACAACATAGATTAAATACTTATAAACACCTTAATTACACTCATAGTACTCAAGCTTTGAAGTTTGGAGACAATCTATAAGTTTTGGGTTAGTTTTCATAAAATTTCACTAAGACCTCCTTAGAGTATTTTCATCATATCTCAAAAACTATGACACATTTTCACGTTAAACCACAGCCACTAGAAAGTTAACTCAATTATCTACAACTCTCATGTTTACACCAAAAGCCAGTTCAAAACAGAAACGGGTGAGAAAGACGCAAGAACGCGAAAACAGGGGATGCTGTCACTATTACATCATACTACGATGGAATGCATCGTACTACGATGGAATGTGCTGAAAAAGTCATTTTTGATACTGGAAAAATCGTAGTACGATTTCCCAGCATCGTACTACGATGGAACGTGAACAGCTCTACGGGAACAGACCAGTTTTCACTCCAAAAACCCCAATTTCATCAACCCAAACCCCAAATTTGATAGGGAACATTGCCTATGATAAATCTAAGACCTGAACATCAATTTAACATAACTCCAATGAATTTTCTACTCTATTAACAACCCAACACATCTTCAAAACCTAATTTCTCAAACAACCAAAACTATGAACATCAACATAAGATTAACCCTAATCCCCAAAACTCACAACCTGCAACCTTTGCCAAATCCAATTTCAGAAAACATACTTAAGATTAGAGAATATGAATCCCACCCTTACCTTATAACAGATGAAACCAGCAGCCTCCAGGTCTTCTCTCTCTTAGGTTCTTCTCTTCTCTTTTCTCCAAAAGCGTTTTTACGTAAAAACGTTTCTAACTTACGTTGTTATATTAATTTCCCCTTATTACTCTACTCACCTCTAAACTTACTCATCTCACATCACATTCCCACTTCTAATATTTTTATTTTATTTTCATATCTTATTTTATTTAATAATAAAATAAGTCACACCATCATTAAAACCTCACAAAAATCATATACTTCACCTAAATCTTAAAATCACATAATTCATCTATAAATCATGTAAATCACTTAAATTCATAAATCATATAAATCACACATATAAATCAAATAATTATATGCTAAAACTCATTAAAATAATTAAATAATTAAGACGGGCGTTACACTAATGAGACTAAAAAACCACCTTGGATCATTGTGAACACACTATATTCTTGCAATCAAGTTTGTCATTTTGTTCTAAGCTCTTGTTTTATATTTTCTGCACTTTTACATTCTAGTTCTTTATTTCTACTGCTCTTTACTTTCTTGCAATTTATACTCAGCAATTTATCTTTATGCATTTACATTCTATGTCTTTAAATTTATTTACTTTGTCTACAATGAACATTAGTGAGTAGACCTTCTAGTCTTGGGATTGTTGGATGAGAGTAATGACTAAATCCTATTCAAGCCAAGTCTAGAACTTTGTTTTATTTAATTTTGTTTTCTAATCTAATCACATAGTTTTTAAACGCAATAAAAAGTATTGAACGATGGACTGAAAGGTGAAGTTCAATAACTATTATTTCATCATCTCAAATATTAAACGATGGATCAAAAGATGAAGTTTGATATTGGAACAAATGTGATTAGACAAGACAACACAAAACTTGATTGGAACACCCCAAATGAATAGTTTTGTGAAGTCTTGAGGCTATAAGAGTCGCACTCAAAGGGTCTCAATAATAATCAACCATGAGAATAGGCTTCATTGTTATTGAGATACATTTATGTATTCTGAAAGGAAACATAAAATACCTAAGAGATTCTTGTCTTTCGAAAATGAATTTAACATAAGATAAAAACATAGGCTTGGATTGTTAGTGATTTTTTATTACGACGAACCAATAATCCCTAGACACTTTTATAATCTGGACTTTAAACCAAGAAACTATTGAACTTTTAAACTCTAATCTTTTCAGCTGATCATAACTAAGAAAGAAATCGGTAATTACTTTTAACTCCCTATCGACGATAGTCTTTTTACTACTCGATAGGAACCGTACACTTGCGGTCTTGTGTCATGCTCCAGTTATGAATGAGGAAGTCCAATATTTATAGTGAAAGTTTCTACCTAGGTTTGGGCTAAAAACACGGGCTTTACCCACAAAAAATCTGGAGAAGTCGCTTTTGCCCCACACATTTTTGATGCACGGGGCGCGTGTGTTCTGGGCCCAGATTCTTTGTTTTTCTTTTGTTTTAGGTGTTTTCCTCCAAATAACTTGCCTCAGGATCTGAGAACTGAATTCCTCCCACTACAAAGTCTCCTATGGCCTCTTGAATCTTCATTATTGGTCTTCCCAAAGTCTTCACAAATCTTTAGATGTTCTTGATTTGCCAATTTGCTTGATTGCTTCGTGAATTACTTCAAAACCCCCCTAAAATTGCTATGTTTCGAGAAAACTAGAATTACAGACTCAAATATAGAAAACATTACAAAAGTCCCGAAATCATAGGAAATTGCTCTACTACTCCTCCTTTTTGCAGCTAAAACCTACTGAAAATGACTGAAAAAACATGCTAAGAATAACGTAAGATGACTTTTCATCAGTAACACACTCACTTGTGCCTATGGCATGGAGTGTGCGCCCCGTGCTGTAACACCCCGTTTTCCCAACATAAAAATTTTATAATAAAAATCAGAGTAATTCAACTTAAATGGAATGTCACATTCTTTTTCTAAAAACATAAACTGAATAAATAAATATTTATCCTTCAAAATCCAATATCATATTATTTTAAACTTCGCAGCGGAATAATTTCAACAACTTAAATAAATCTTTGGCACAATGGCCTCAACATAAAATCTCATAATATCCTGGTTCAGCAATAATTCATGAAAAACTTTCAAAGTAATACGTAAGGAATAGAAAGACAATAACAAAATTCTCATCCCGTTACGTATCAGAGCACCTAAGACATACTTGTGAGGAGTCCACTCACGACCACAACTAATCTTGGTTACCTGCAAGTTACCCATACGAAGAGCAACATTTCCAAGCAGAAGGGGTGAGATTTCACCAACAACAATATTAAGCATATAATTCATCAATTACACTTAACAACTTAAACTTCATCAACATATCATATCATAAATCATATAGCATCATATCATCATCATAAACATGTAGCATCATATCATAAATCATATAGCATCATATCATCAACATATCATAATAATAATCATGTAGCATTATAGCGTCAACATAAACATCATCAACATATCGATCATCATAAACAACTTCATAATCAATCATCATAAACAACTTCGTAATCATTCATCATAAACAACTTCATTAATCAATCATCATAAACAACTTCATAATCACTCATCATAAACAACTTCATTAATCAATCATCATAAACAACTTCATAATCATTCATCATAAACAACTTCATTAATCAATCTTAACAACGTGACGACTTTGACTCGATTATGCAACTTCAACTCGACTATGCAACTTCAACTCGACTATGCAACTCTTATCATCTTAAATCATCTCAATAATGCAAATGCATGTGGTACCAATCCAGGGCATCAAGCCCTCAACATAATTGAGCGTAAAAAGGCTCCAGGGCATCAAGCCCCCAACATAATTGAGCAAAAGCTCCAGGGCATCAAGCCCTCAACTTTGAATGAGTATGCATGGACTCAACATCTTACATCTTAAACATCTTGAATATCATGAACATCTTATATGACTCCAATAATTTGGACTACATCTTACAACTTTACAACTTAGACCGACATTTACAACTTTATGACATTAATGGTCAACGACAGCAAAACAGCAACAAATGCAGCATATAAACAATTCTTATATATCATATCAACATTAAAGAATGAATCACATCATCATAAGCATCGTAAACAATACATAAAGTGCATATATAACAATATCTCATTACTAATAATCTCATTTCCAAAAATTCACCTAATCTCATGGTTCTAACCTCAAAACTGATTCTAATTATCATCCTAATGATTATCTAAGGTCTGTACACAATTTCTACATCAATTCAACAAGTTTTCATCATCTAATCATCAAATCTCTCTCGAAACCCTAATTCTCAAAACCTCACAAACTCAACCTACGACATGTTAAATCTAATTATCAGAATTACAGACTTAATATTACTGAGAGATAGTCTCACCCTTACCTTAGATTAATTGACAGCAAGGTTCTACAATCTTCTCCTTCTCTGACTCTTCTCTTCTCTAGGTTTCTCCTCTTTCTCCAAAACAGTTTGCACGTAATCCTTATTTTCTAACTCTGACTCTCCTCTTTATATATAAATCCCAACCTACTTATTTTCTCTTAATTCCAATTCTGCTCCAAAGCCTCTTTATTCGAAATAATTATATTTCTCCACTAAATATATTTCTCCACTAAATATATTCTTCCGCTAAATATATTCTCTCACTAAATTTATTCTTCCACTAAATATATTCTCCCACTAAATAATATTAATACACCAAATAACACATAATAGCATATTTCATCAAAATATATATGTATATAATATTTTAACACCAAATAACAAATATATCTCTACATCAAATAACAAATATATTTCTACACAAAATAACAAATATATTTCTACACCAGATAACATATATATTTCTACACAAAATAACAAATATATTTCTACACCAGATAACGTATATATTTCTACACAAAGTAACAAATATATTTCTACACCAAACTTTCTAAATTCACAAAACAGCCCCACAACTCAATATTTATTTTATTTTCAAATCTTATTTTATTAAATAATAAAATAAGTCACAACATTTCATAAAATTCTCTAAAATCACAAAATTCATATAAATCACATCGATTATATACATATAATCTAAAAACTCATATAAATCACGTCAATCATATAAATATATCTTAAAACTCATTTAAAATAATTAAATAATCGAAATGGGCATTACACGTGCACTGAAAAAGTGCGGGACGAAAATGTCTTTTCCTGATTTTTGTGGGTAAAGCCTGCGTTTTCAGCCCAAACCTAGGTGGAAACTCTCCCTATGAAGATTGTCTTTCTCATTCATAATTTCTCGTTCAGAACTGCAGCAGTTCAAGAGGAAGGCGATTCTAGGAGCTTCAAGAGGAGTTTTCTATCTTCTTCTTGTTTTTCTAGGGTATGTTTTTATCTTTTAGTAATTTGTTTTTAGTTACAATGTGTAATTAAATCTTATTAGGTTATGGTTGTAAGATGAACCTCTATTTATTATGTTGGATAATTATTTAATTTAATGTCGCTTATTTATTTATTTATTTACTATTTGCTATTAGGTTTTATTAGGTTAGATTTATTTGTATTGTAGTGCAACCGTATTTTAGGCACTTAGGTTGTGACAGGGCCTAATATTGATGTTTATATCTTGATGTTTATATATGTCTATTTAGGAAGTAATTAGTTAAGAAACTAGACGAAATATACCAAAAGCGAGTAGACCCTAACAGTAAGTACTTAAGAGGTGACATTACTAATATTGAGTAAAACGTGCTGAACCTAGGATGTAACTAGTTAATTCTTAATTAAGGAAATAGATACTTTAAGATCTAAGCTGAACCTATCAGAACCATTCTCCTAAACCCGTGGTAAGATAGATGCTGATAGGGCTTCCCGTTTGTAGAACTACCAAAAGAGAGGGAGAGTGTGCTATGAGATACCTAAGATTCATAGATGGGAAACCCCTTTAGGAACATTTTCCTTCATTGCCTTTGGAAATTTAGGAATGCCAATACAAAGTCTATGTTTCAATTATCTTTGAGGGAGTACGACCCCCACACTAAAAATCCTTATGAAGTAGGCGAATCTTATAGGATTTATAACTCTATAACGTAGAACGCGTATAACCTTAGTGCCAGTAGGTGCAACTCAACATTGGAGAGATAGACCTAAACAACTGAGATAGTAAGACCCCGCATGTAAAAATCACCGTGCGATCAACAAGTGCAACTTGACGAGCCAACTAGGTTATAACGTCCTCATCACTTGTATAGTCTACTTAAGATAAATAAACGCGACATGAATGTTACTTAATTACAACAAATAAATAGGGAAGATTTGAAGAATCGTAATCTCTTCTTACTTTTCTTCAACCAAAACATGTAACTTGCTCTGTTGTAAACAAATAAAAATTGCAATTTCTATCCTTCAACTCTTTTATTTTAATTTTGTTAAACCAAATAAGTAACGCGAATTGATTGGACGAAATGACAATCCCTGTGGATATGATACTCTGCTTACACTTTATTACTTGGTAAACAATTTGGTATATTTGGCTAATTCGACCATCAAGTTTTTGGCACTGTTGCCGGGGACAGTTGATATTTTTGACTAAGAAATTCAAATTTCTTATTCGTATCTGTTTTTATTTTTCTGTCATTTAAATTTCTGTCATTTATTTTTCTGTTTTTAAAAATTCAAAGATACCAATTTTTTTATAGAAAATCCAAAAATACAAAAAATATATATTATCCCAGTTGACTATGTCCTACTAAGAACTTTGTGTAGTTTGTTTCATGTGTGATACCAAAACATGTGTTCTACAGTTTGATCCAGACAAAGACAGAACTAAACATGCGCTTCGAAAAGCATTCTATATTGCAAGAGAAAGGGCATAACAACAGGAAACAATCCTAATTTACGACAATTCATCAGTCGAGTCAGAAATGGGAGATCATCCTTGCATTACTCTCGGAGACTATGGGAGGCTGGATAACTTCGTAGAAGTATCACTTGGGTTCCAACAAGCAAACCCGGTGGTGTTTGACATCAAGAATAATGTTACACTAAATTTGAAATCTAACCAATTTTTATGTAAGGAGTCGGAAGATTGCAACGCTCACTTGACACGCTTTCTGGATGTCTGCAGCACAATCAACCGAGCTAGAGTGTCGGAATCTGATAAACGAATCAGGTTGTTTCGGTATTCTCTAACCAGACGGGCAAAAGGTTGGTAGGATACATTATCAAGTGGTACGATCGAGACATGGGATCAGCTCAAGAGAGAGTTATTGGGCAGGTATTTCCCCATTGCAAAATACTTAACACGGAAGAAGGAGATTTCCAGCTTCAAGCAACAAGAGGGTGAAGTACTTTATGACGCATGAGAGAGGTTCAAGTTATTGTTTAAGTGGTGTCCAAGTCACAAGTTATAAGAAATGGACATCATACAAGCCTTCAACACGGGATTAAAACCAGCCACTCGGATGTTACTATATGCTTCTTTATGAGGAACCATGAAAATCAAGACAGTTGTTGAGGTGCGAGAGCTGATGGACAACATGTCTATGAATGAATATCAGGGACACACCGAGGAAGAGGCTACCCCTAAGAAGAAAGGTATGAAAGATCTAAACACCCTGGATGCTTTACTTGCTAGTAACAAACTTCTCAGCAATCAACTAGAAACTTTAGCAAAGAGGTTGTAAGCTCGTTAAGTTGCACAATTATCTGCAAAAGCCACACGAGACTTCTGTGAGTAAGCTCGTGAAAGCGGGGCATGCTTACCAGCAAGTTTGGGATTTCCAGAAGAGTAGGTGATATATATGGGAAATTATTCCAGACAGCAGAAGAATCAATACCCAAACACTTACAATCCAAGTTGGGCAGAACATCCAAACTTTTCTTACCAAAGAAACAATGTTCTACAACCACCACAGACAAATCGCCCCTCCCCCCCCCCCTAAGGAACTCAACAACAACAACCTAGGGAAAGTCTAGAAGAGGTGCTTTCTTAGTGCATAATGAACATTCAGGGAACTCTTAGTGCATAATGAACTCGAAAGACTGGCCATGGAAATGGAAGAAACTTAGAAGAGGACCGAAGTTGCTATTAAGAACTTGGAAGTGCAGAAGGGACAACTGTCTACTGAATTTGGAAATGTTACAAGAACATAATTTTCAGGAACAACTCTGGATAATCCTAGGAATGAAACTTCCAAAATGATGGAGGTGGGAAAGGATGAAGAGAAATATATTGATAATCTGGTAACTGAAAATAAGGTCACAGAAGCGTTAAAGAAAATGGTGAAGGAATGGTCCACTCTCAGAGTTATACTGCAAACTAGGAAAGTGACTGAAAATAAATGCTGCAATAGCCTTCTAGATATTCTCACCAACCGGTAAACCACTTTATGATAACTTGGTAGTTGTTACCAAAGAAGATCACAAGAAGCATGAAGATGACTCTCCGAAGAAAATGGAAGAACGATGATGTTTTAGCATACCAATTACCATCAAGGGGTTCTATGTTGCCAATTTTTTTGGTACCTTGCCTTTCAAGCCACCCTTTTATATTCTTATTATCCTTTGTGAAACCTCTTTGAGCCTCCAGCAATAATTTCTTTTGTTGTTACTAAGTGACGAATCATGACACAGTTTTGAACCTTAATGTAATCTATTGATATATCTTGGAGTTAGATAGAATTTTTATAACTTGGTACGGTTTGAAGCTTAGTTTGGGGTTGCTATTTGGTTGGAATTAGCAATATTTTATGTTTGGGGTGGGGCACCAGTAAAACTTATTTATCAAAAAGAAAAAAATGAAAAAAAATGTAGATTGTCATGGGTCTACACAAAAAAAAAAATAGGAAAAAGAAAAAAAATCAACAGGCAAAAACATCAAAAAAATTTGGTCTCTTCAAAAAAAAAATGTATGCTATTGAAAAAGATAAATAGTTCTACTTAGTACCCATCTTGTTTGAATTGAGGAAGGAAGATTGACAACACATCAATGTTTAGTAGGAATCCCTAGGTTAATAATCTAACTCCGACTTTCTTTATTAGCCTATTTCCCAAAATATATCAACCCTTAACCTAAGACAAGTTATAACCCTTAAAGTCCTCAAAGTATGTGAATAATCTTATTTTGACTGTGGGTTTAGAATTGTCTCAAATTTATATTAAGGTACATTCGTGGGACGACTATATAGTAGGCAAATGTTGTGACCAGCCCTACTGGCTTTAGGAGATACATATGTGTATCGTGGAAGAGAGTATGGTTGATGATATGAGCTATCTTCTCCAAGTCTTTCCCGCTTGGGGTTCCACTTGTGTAACATTGGCCATTTTATGGTATATAACATTGCCCAATCAGGGTGTGCCACATGGCACACCCTTTTTTTAAAAAAAAAATCAATTAAAGGAGAACTAGAAAACACGTGAGAGTAGAACTGCAATAGAAAACGCGCGCCATTTCTTTCAACTTCCTCCTTCTACTTCAAAATAAACTCACTCAATATCATCATCAATTTTCCATCCACCGTCGGTCGTCACTGCTGCCTCCGCCGTCGTCAACCTGCCATGAATGCGTCATCATAAGTTTTTTTTTTCTTTTATCTTTTTCTTTACAATGATTGAAATGTTCATAGAAATGAGATTAACCCATAATTAAAATCAAAATTTCTATGAAAATAGAGAATAACAACACTTGATCAAGAAGATAAAACAATCGTTTTTGAACTAGTTTAAATTTATTAGGATTTGATTTTAGGAAATTTAGGGTTTTATTTAAGGATGTATAGAACCCATTGCAATGCATACATAAACTCTGTTTTTTTTTTTTAAAAGCTTGACTCATGTTGTTGTTTTGAAATAGGCAAAGGGGATTGATTGATCCTTGAATTTTTTTGTTCTTATCATTCATTCTGTTTTAATGTTTTCTTTCTTAATGTTTTGTATGAATTGTTTTTTATGCCTTATGTTCTTTATTTTCTTTTTAGGTTCCTTGGATAGTTTGATCAAATATGGCATCTTCAGATGTTGACTGGAAACCAAAGATTGGAATGGGATTTGATTCTATGGAAGAGGCTAGTAAATTTTGGCTTGCTTATAGTTTCCGTGTGGGCTTTGGAGTTAGAGTACGTTTCACAAACAAAAAAGAAGATGGTAGTGTATCGTTATGTCGATTGGTTTGTTGTAAGGAAGGGCTAAAGAGGGAGGAGAAAAGATATGCATATGAAGGAAAATATACGAGAGCCGGTATTAGAACAAATTGCCCTATAAGAATTACACTTTCTCGTAAGAATGGAAATTTGGTCATCCATGACTTTGAAGAAGAACATAACCATAATCTACAAAATTCAGAGACAACACACATGCTTCGGTCACATAGAAAGATAACTGAAGTACAAGCATATGAGATTGATTTGGCCAATGACTCTGGATTAAGGCAGAAGTTAACATTTCAACTTTTGAGCACACAAGCAGGGCATATAGCTAATGTTGGATTTACAGAGGTGGATGTAAGAAACTACATCACTGCAAGAAGAAAAAGAAGTATGGCGTATGGTGAGATTGGATGTCTTTCACAATATTTTCAACGACAATTGTTGGAGAATCCATCCTTCTTTCATGCATATCAGATGGATGTAGAATAACATATTACCAATGTGTTTTGGTGTGATGCACAAATGATTTTGGATTACGGGTATTTTGGCGATATTGTTTCATTGGACACCATGTACTGTACCAACCATGCCAATAGACCACTTGCTTTTTTCTTTCTTTCTTTCAGGTTTCAACCATTATAGAGGTTCAGTCATATTTGGGGCGACACTAATGTATGATGAGACAAGTGAGTCATTTAGATGGTTGTTTGATACATTCTTACAGGGACACAACAACAAAAAACCAAAGACGATCTTCACTGACCAAGATCAAGCAATGGCAAAGGCAGTTGTAGATGTGATGCCCGAGACTCATCATGGTTTATGCACATGGCACTTGTTACAAAATGGAGTTAAACATCTTGGGAACTTGATGAAGGAAGGATCTTCTTTGCTTAGTGATATCAAAAAATGCATGTATGCTATTGACATTGAAGCAGATTTTGAGAAAGCTTGGTTTGACTTGATCCATAAATTTAATATTCATGATAAATCTTCGATCAAGTCAACTTATGGTATTAAAAAAAAATGGGATGCATGTTTTATGAAGGAAGTGTTAACACTTGGCATGCGAAGTACACAAGTTAGTGAAAGTTTAAATGCTCACTTCAAGTCTTGTATGAAACTGAATGTGAATATCCTAGAATTCTTCAACCATTTTGAAATAGTTGTTGAGGAGAAGAGAGCAAAAGAATTGAGTTGTGTGTATGAATTCTCACATAAGCTTGCAAGGTTAGTATATGAAACTACACCAATACTAATCCAAATGGGAAAAATATACACACACTGTATTTGAATTGTTTCAAGATGAGTTTAAGTTATTCTTAACTTTATCTGTACCAACTAGACATGAATCTGACTATCTTTGTGAATATGTCATCACTAAGGCAAAACATGAAGGATCTTGGAGAGTTTCATTTAACCATGTTTCAAATTCCATTACTTGCAGTTGTAAGAAGTTTGATACTTTTGGCATACTTTCTTCACATGCTTTAAAAGTGTTTGAATTGAATGATGTTAAGGTAATTCTTAAGAACTATATTTTTAAAAGGTGGACAAGAGAAGCCCGTTGTGGCGTTGTGCAAGATTTTAGGGGAAAGGAGATTGAATGAGATCCTAACTTGTCTAGAAATCGAATGTTCAGACAAGTTGTCTCTAAGTTCATTAAAGCGGCAACTGAAGCATCACCCAAGGAAGAATGGTCAAGTTTCTTAATAATGGTGTAGATGACATGTTCAAGAAAATAATGGAACTTCGCGCACAAGCTATAGACAATAACGGTAATAATGGTGCTCGTCCAGAAATTATGAGTTCTGATGTTATACAAGCAAAAGGGTTCAGGGTACGACCCGGTTCAAAGCGAATTAAGCGACACAAAAGTTGTCTGCAAAAACAGCATAGTCGCGCTACATCTAGCCGCGCTCCACCTAAAGAAAAAAAGTTCATAGGTATATGAGTTGATATGTATAGTACTTGTTTTAATTTTACTTGTTTTGGTGACTGTCCACCATTTTTTATTTTCTGATGATACGCGAAAATACTGATTCGTGCACACACTCGTACAATATAAGCTATACTACAAAGTGTGTGTTTTTGAATAGTAGCTATAGTGTTCAAGCAGAGTAGAATTTGTAACGCCCTATTTCTATTAAAGCGATAAAACACGCGAATAAAGCATATATTCAAGAAATAGACGCTACGTCTCAACAAAATCCCAAATCAACAACATGCATGTATAAAATCTCAACAGTCACAGCAGATACAAATCATACATCTCCAAAATATACATGCCATGATATCAAGATACATCATCATATAAATCCTCCAAATCCCGACAAGTAGGTAACCTCAATAATAAAATAAATCCAACAAAAGTAATAAAGACACCGACAACCTAATCAGAGCCTAAACCTACGAATCCAAAATGATAACGGAGATTAGCTCCTGCTATCCAAGCACTCACCAAAAGCGAATTACTCATGCACAACGTCTACCCATCCATACAGACAGGTAGGTGGTCAAAACCACTGGAGGTTAGCTTTACATCAATCATAATCAATATAAACAGTAGGACGTGAATAAATTAAATCAAGTCTCAAGTCATTCACAAGAGCAGTTAACTTCCAGTTATCCATACAACCATTCCAAATATATCAAGCATGTACTCATCAAACACACTTATCACCAACAATCATCATTCACATGTCACAAATACGACATCATGCCAATATGCAATGCACCTACTCGACACATATATGCATATGGTACCATCTCAACAACCATTAGATGCCAACAGAACATCTTATGTAAGAGTACACCTCCTCTTACCATCTAACTATGTAAAAGTACACCTCCTTTTAAATTTCTCATATGACTCAATATGTGGATGATGCATGGACATACAACAACGGCCCGACAATGCAACTTACAACATAAACAACCACCAACGACAATGTAAAAGTACACCTCCAATTACATTGACTAATTCAACAACAATTGCATTATCAAGTATTCATGTCCACACATTCAACAATTGACAATTCAAGTAAGAGTCATCACCATTTTATCGACAATCATCAACATCAATTACCACATATACGTTAATCCACAACAACTACACAACATAGTCCAACAATTCCATGCACTTTCTCATAAACCAAGTAAAGTGGAAAATACAACACCTTAGGATAAACATCATTTTCAACACCTAACAACCATTCACATATTCTCATTTAATTATATAAAACTATCAACGAAAGATTTATAAGGTAATTGGCTTTGAATATCATTTTCGACAAAGTTCGTCTCAAAAACAAAGTTATTTCTAATAAGGGAAAAACCAAGTTAGACCCACCATATCATAGATTAAATACTCACAAACCCATTAATTGAACTCTTAATACTCAAGTTTGAAGTTTAGAAACCAAACCATAAGTTTTGGGATGACTTGAAAATAGTTATGCTAAGTTTCCTTAAAATTTCTACAAGACCTACTTGAAGTGTTTTCATCATAACTCAAAATACACAAAACATTTTCAAGTCAAACTAAAGCCATTGGAAAGCTAACAAAATTATCTAAAACTTTCATGTTTACACCAAAGGCCAATTCAAAACGGAAAAGGGTGAAAAATGTGAATGTTTTTCAGATTTTCCTGACAGAAAATCGGTGGCCGATTTTGACAATTCGTTGGCCGATTTTTGTAGAGTCAAAACTGGAAAATCAGCTCAGAAATCGGTGGCCGATTTTGGCAATTCGGTGGCCGATTTTGGGCTTCACAACAGTTCAAAAATCAGCTTAACAATGCGTTTTTCACTTAAGAGTCATTCTTAAATCACTAGACTCAAACGCAAGACTCCCAAATTAAATCAAAACATTACCCATAATCATAACACTTGTAATAAACAATTATACCACTTCAAATCATCAAGTTCACATTCAAAATCATAATCAACTTATTTTTATTCAACTCATTAAGGAACAACAACTTCACAAAATGGAATACACATGGTATAAATCAACAACAACAACATATCTAATTCAACAACTTCATTCAAACATGAATTCATCATAAATCAACCACAACAACACTAATTCATACCAATTTGAGCAAAATCCACAAAGTATACACATAAACATATATTGAGAATGTAATTTCATCAACAACAACTTGATTATCAACAAATTCACTTACCCAAACATTACATCAAAACATAAGCACGAATTTCATCAATTAAATTCATAATAATCGATTATCTCAATTAAGCACTTATGCATAGAATTAGGGAAGAAGCTACAACTAAATATTATGATTGAAATCTAATCCCTTTACCTTAATTTTTCACAAACTCAAGCTAAGGCTTCACTTTAGCTCCAATCCTTGAATCATCTACCTTCCTCTAGTTCTCTCTAGCTTTCCTCTTCAAACTCTTATCTTATCTTCTCTTGCTCTTTCTCTCTCTATCTCTTCTCAAAAATGTGTAAAATGATTATGGAACCCTATTTTCTCTAAAGACTAGAGTTTATATAGGCTCTACATAATTGGGCTCAACTCACAATGCCTTAATGGGCCTAACCCATTTACTAATCTAATTCAAAATGTTTCTACCCACTTAACGGTAAAATATAATAGTAACGGTCACTTACCGGTTATAAAATAATTCACTACAACTCTCTAATGCTTAGTAAAGTAATAAAGGCTCTCACTAAGCACTAAAAATAATCCTCATCAAATTACTAAATTACCCCTACTCACAAAATGACCAAAATACCCCTGAGTCCAAAATGACTAAAATACTCTTCTAACACCGAATTCTATAATTCCCGACCAAAATACACACAGAGGCAATTAATCACATAAGAGCACATATAAACACACATAAATAAATAATAAAACAAATCTAGCAAGAAATCAGGCTGTTACAAAATTTAAATAATCTTGTATGTTGCCTCACAGTATTTAGTGAATGAAGTATTCATCAATTTCAATTTACTGTTCAGTGATACTAGTTTACGTTGCCTCGCAGTATTTAGTGAATGAAGTATTCATCAATCGTCTTAACTTGTATGAAATTCTATCTTTCTTTTGTCTGAACATTAGTAATTAAATTTCATGATAGCATTGCTGCAATTTTAGTCTCATTCACTTGCAATAAAAGCTTTTGCTTCCTTTTAATTAGATTCCACCATATGATTCACTGATGCACTTTTCTTTTATACTGCCATGATTTTACATGTATCTTAGTTTAATTTTACATAATCATTTTAGGTTAAAGAATTAACAAGTCATATGGTTGATGGAGCATCTTGCTTTGCGCCTCCAAGTTATGCGCCCCCACAAGTACATGAGGATCAATTCAATTACACAACCATGCTGATGGTAATTTCAAAAACAAATTCATAAGGAACTATACATACATTTAACAAGTATTGTGATGCTAATTTTTAAGTTGCTATTAATGTAGGCACCTCCTGACGATATAAATATTGGAGCATTGTATTGATTGACCTCTAATCTACATCAAAAGAAATGGAGTTGTTGCGTGTTTCAAGGGGCTGTTGTCATCTGTTTTTCTGGTTCGGCATGTTGCAGGTTGTTTTCTGCTGTTTAGGCGCGATTTTTTGGAGCATGGGAACTATGTTTTTGCTGTTAAAACCACTTAGTAGTGTTATTTTGGCTTCTGTTAGTGTGTTGTCTTAGGATTGTGCAGCCACGCCTATGCTAAGTTGTTATAGCAGCAGCTTTAGTTCCCCATGGTGGGTATTTTTTGGGGTTTGTCCCATTTTTTTTCTGCTGAATTATAGCAGTAGTGTTATAGCAGCCTCTGCCATACATTGACTTTGTATTTTGAATGGAAAATACAATATTGTGCTAGCCTAATTGTGTTATAAAAGCCTCTGTCATTTGTTCGTTTCTATTTATGCGTTTATTTTGCTTATGTGTTATAGCAGCCTTTGTCATTTGTTCGTTTCTATTTATGCGTTTTTTTCACTTATGTGTTATAGCAGCCACTGTCAACAACTTTCTCTGCTTCATCTTTCACCAATTTGATATTGGTTTCCATTGATGTCTTTGTAACATTACACTTCATCATATTGAACATTTTTAGCACCTCATTTACATAATTTCTTTCATGTGGAATGGTTTCCCTTTCGGTTTTCACAAGTTTCCTTCCAAGAAAGTATGATAATTCTTCTATATTAGCATTTCAAACCCAGACTTCATCAATCTCTTAAAATATTCAATCTCATTTTTTACGCTGTCAGTTATCATTAACTCATCCATATTTATGCACACTATAATTGAGGATGTTTATGATTTAGAAAAGAATAACATTTGTTAAACTACAGATTCATTAGAAAGGAGTATATTATATTATTCCAAGATATAGGTACATGCTTCAAGCCATAAAGAGCATTCTTCATAACAGATGCTCAATTTCACAGATTTAGCAGACTAATAGCACATATTGCGTTTTTTCCGCTTATGCGTTTTCATAACAGATGTTCAGTTTCACATATTTTTAATATCACCATAGCATACTAACAATAGCAATTCTCTGCAACATCATTGTAACCCTCTTTTCACTATTTTTGTCACAATTCAAAAAATCCCAAATCAACCCACCTCTCAAGAGACAACTGAAAGGATATTTGTTGTTACTAATCTCTACAATAACAAGTAACAACCCTCAATGAATCCCTTAATGAATCTCAAAATCTATTCCAAATAAAATTCATCAAATTTAAAAAAGAGATTGTCGTAGGAGAGAAAGTGAAGAGGAACGGTGGTTGTTGGTGGAGAGGAGGACGGCGGCGGAGGGAGGTGTCGGCGGTGGCGGAGAAAAGTTGATGGTGAGTGGTGGGTTCTGATGTCGTAGGGGAGAAGAGAAGAGGAATGTGTTTTTGAGTTTTCACTGGTTTCTACTCTCACGTGTTTTTTAATTCTCCTTTAATTGATTATTTTTTTAAAAAGGGTGTGCCACGTGGCACACCCTGATTGGGCAATGTTATATAACATAAAATGGCCAATGTTACACAAGTGGAACCCTCCCGCTTGAGTGTAACGAGCTAAGTAAGTCAATGTTGTAAATGGGGTGAGTAATGATCTGAGCACAACTTCGTAAAGGTATGTTTTCCTTAAAAAAATGCAAAGAATAAAATGTTTTTCTTTCGTTACTTGAAGACAAGCAACAATTTAAGTTTGTGGTTGTGATGACAGGTCATCTTACGTTACTATTAGCATGTTTTGAAGTCATTTTCAATAGATTTTACCAGCAAAACAGATGAATTTTAAAGCAGTTGTATATGATTTCAAGATATTTGTAATGTTTTCTATGTTTGAGTCTGTAATTCTATTCTTCCCAAAACATAGAAATTTTAGGGTGTTTTTGATGTAATACACGAAGAAATCATGCAAATCGGCAAAACAACAACATTCGAAGATTAGTGAAGACCTTGGGAAGATCAAGAATGAAGACCTACTTCCGTGTTGAAGGATGATCCAATCACTGACTGAAGACCTTTGATTAGTTTTAGGATTGATTAGAGGTTGATCCACTTGTGTTGTTTTAATTTTTTGTAAACTCGTTTGGGACCGACCTACACTTTTGCGTGGAATTACTGAGTTAGGTTTATGTCCCTTGTTTTAGTGTATTTTCCCCCTTTTCCTAATAATATATATGAGCACAAATGAGTAGATTCTAGTTGGGACACCATCTATTCTCCTTATATTGTGCTCTTAATTTAGTAACAAAAAAGTTTGATTAGAAATATGATATTGTAACATTTAAATGTCAACGTATATCGAAGGAGGACTCATTTAAATTTTTAGTGAAGACAAATTTTAGTTTTATATAAAAATTGAGACCCAATTTAGTTCCTGAGAAAAATAAAAGCACATTTTAATAAAAAAAATAAATCGAAAACTTTAGTCTCTATCTCGCTATGCTTAAAAATATTTTGTTGAGGGATCAAATTATTATTTTTAAATTATTATCAGAGATATAATTGTCCCCTTCTTTACTGGTATAGGAAAAACAAAACAGGAATTAGGTTTTGGAAGAGCCTCACAAATCCTTTATATCTAATCCTAGCAAACATGCAAACCCTAATTCCCTAATCTTAAACCTAAAAAAATGGCTCCAAATATTTGAAATTTGAAATGCATTGGAAAAATATGACAATTACTATGCACATTACTCAATACATGACTTATCTTCCCTTCTAGCATGTATTTTCCAAGGCTCTCTCTCTGAGTGTGTTCAACACTGATATCTCTCTTCTTCCTCAAGCATACTCTCTCTGTCCACCACCGCCGCCTTCACATGGCCATGGGCCTCAGCCTTAATACACCGCATCTACACTTACCCCGACGGTAAAGCTACCTCTCCCACCTTCTGCCTCGCATGTTGTCTATCGCCTCCTCTCTCTCTCTCTCTCTCTCTCTCAAACAATGTTCATTGTAAATTCATCATTGGTTTTTGGTAGAAGGCTTTCAATGGTGGTTTATATGGGTGCTTTCCGTTCATGCCCTCTATCTTTCCGGTGAGGTTCCTCTCCATCTCACTCATATTCTTATACAGTTGCTTTCTAACTGAGCAACTTGAGAAGAAGAGTATGGGTGTGATGGTTTAAATAAGACGATGGCGCTGCATAAATCATCTGTGGAATGAAATATTTTTTAGAAGGATTGTGGAACGAAATTTAAGGAGTCAATTTGGGGTCAATTATTGTGGTTTGCTCAATTACTAGTCCTTCCACCCGAGCGATGATGCATGGGAAAGTTCTCAATAGAGATTATGGATGCGTTTGTTTCAGCTTTAGAAAAAATAGATTTTGTGTTAAAAAAATCTAAAAAAATTAGAAGTTATTTTTGTTTGCCTACTACCTAAAAAAATCTATTTTTCAAAAAAAATGAGTTTTAACTTGTACATGAGTTATCTCCTTGTTTTTGAAAAAAATAGATTTTGAGAAAAGCTAATCCTAATAGCTTTTCAATTTAGTTGATACAAACCTCAAGGTCTCAGGTTCGATTCTCTCTGGTGTCAATTTGGGTGGGCTAATTTAACTTCTTAAAAAAAATTAGTTGATACAAAAATATATTTAAAAATATTTATAATATATTATGCAATGTTCTTATCAATTAAATTAAGCTTACGGGGGACGACATTCTATATTGTTTATCCAACTTTAGTGTAAATTGGGTTGGTCATCAAACAAGTTGAAATGCTTAAATGGATCTCACAAATTGAAATAAAAAAGAAAGTAAATTACATTGATTGGAATCATTTATGGGTTTGGAGCTGGTTAAAGGTCGCAAACCTCAAACTAAACACATGTAAACACCTCTACATGAATCGAAACATAGTAATTGAAATTTGGTCAAAAAAAAAACATAGTAATTGAAATAATGGATGAATTTATAGGAGAATTTCTTACTTGGACACAGGACCAACACCTCACATTTAGGGACACACCTACGAAGCTAACAAAATTAAAAAGAAAATGATTAAAGTGATATAGATTGATGTGACTATTTTATTTATCTTTTAATTTTTTGATCTATGTGTATGTATCTAGATTTTGTGCCTAAATATTTGTGCCTACAAAAGACTTTCTCAGTTTTATATGTAGGGACAAACAACTTTTTTTTTTATTAATGATCTTATAATTAAAGAGAGGGATTGAGTAACATACTCCCTTCATATATTTTACACAATATAAGCAAAGGGTGAGTCGAATCTAAACACAATATAAAAGGCTTAAATAAGGTCTCAGTAAAAAAAGGAGAAAGAGGGTGAAAGGCAATGCTGATTGCTGAGAGAGAAGAGTAAGAAAATCCATTGGATATGATGTAATAGAGTTGAACTAAAAATACATATTGTAATATGAATAGTTGCTTACTGAGAACATTGGAATTGAGGTGAATGGACTTTGGAAATTGGGGATATGAAATGTGTGTATTTTTTTAACAAAAAATTGGAAATACAGCATGTTACTCCCTCCGTCCCGCAATACTTGACCTACTTGGCCATTTCACACAGATTAAGAAAAGTGTAAAGATGAAAGAAAGAGAATGATATTTTTACTAAATTGCCCCTATTATTATTTTTAAACCTTCACTTCTTTAAGTAATGATTACTTTCTTTGTTCCACTACAAACTTTTACATGGGAACCACAAAAAGTCTCTATAAGGGGTAAACTTGTCAAATTAAGCTTAAAAATTTGAGAAGGTCAAGTATTATGGGACAATTTTTTTTCTTCAAATATGTCAAGTATTGCGGGACGGAGGGAGTATTAAGGAAAATCAAATAGGTTCAGTAATTACTCCCTTCATCTATAAATAATAGTCGTTTAAGGTTTATGCACGCGTATTAAGGAAATGATTAATTGTGTTGATTTTGATGGTAAAATTAGTACTCCCTCCGGCCACATTTATAAGCAAAAAATGACTTTTTAGGTACATTGAACAATTAAGGTATCTAATCACATTTATAGGTTAAATACATTAATTATTCCATGTACCTAAAAAATTGTTTTTTTCTTATAAATGTGACCGGAGGGAGTATCATTTACTAAAATACCCTTATTCATTGTAGTTAGTGAAGTAGTTAAGTTGGATGAAATTCAATAAATAAGGGTATAATAATGGAAAAAGATAATAAATGCTGCATTGGTATTCTAAAGTGACAATTATTTTGAGAAAAAGAAAAAAATGGTAAAGAGACAATTATCATGAGACGAGTAGAGTAGCATTTAACAATTTGTTGAATCAGCATACGTTTTTTACTATTCAATGTGTTTAGGGGAGGAAATGGGCTAGGCCGAGCCGGGCTTTGTAAGGCCTAAGCCTGGCCTACTTCAAAAATTATAGGCTTGAGTCTGGCCTATTACCCGTCGTAGGCTTATTTTCGAGGCCTGGCCTGACCTTTTTAAAGGCCTGATGAAGCCTGAAAGCCTATTTAAAAGTCTATTTTACACTAAGGTCTAGGAACATCTATAAGCCTACCACTAAATAGGCCAAAACTTATGAAGGCCTAAAACACACAAATATGACTTCTACTAAATAATAAATACTTACGAAGGGCTAATCACACCAATATATCTGCTACTAAATAGCCAAATCATATGAAAGCTTGAGTTTATAAAAATAAAGCATCAACATTATCAATAATGAAATGCATATTATATATTAAAAGCTTAATAGGCCGGCCCGACGAGCTTAATAGGTTTTTTTGTAAGCCTTAGCCTAGCCTATTTAAGTAAATAGGCTTTATAAAAAGCTTGAGCCTGACCTTTTTATTAAACGAGCTGGGCCGAGCTAGGCTTTAAATAGGCTAGGCCATAGGCCCCTGTCGGACGGCCTGGCCTGTTCCCACCCCTAAATATGTTTAAGAAATTTCAATTCATGTCTGCTATGTGTTGGCACCAGAAAATACGTTGTGATAAGCATCAAGGAGAAATTTGTCATGTCAACATTAGGGATGTTCGTGGGTGGGTTTGGAATGAGTTTCGCCAAACCCAAAACCAAACTAAATAGGGTATTCCGGTTTGGGTGAGGTAAAATAACCATCTGTTATACTATTGGGTGGATTTGGACAAACCCACTGATTTTTGAGTTGCGTTGGATTGGGTAATGGGTTACCCAACTTATTTTTCTCTTTTTTTAATATTAAATGACTAAATGACAAGTCTTCATAATTTTGTTTTAAAATAGTACTCTACTTTTTAATTTTTTTTTAAAAAAATATTTAACTTATTTTACTATAATTTTATGCATCATAGAATATCAAATAATAAACTCCATCATAAAATACTTGCAACAAACTAAAGTTGCACGACATAAAATTGCATTAGTATCAAATAACCAAAAAGTACAACATATTAATTTGTAACTCTAGTATGTTTTTGATTTTCAATATATAGGGTATCAATATATAGGGTACAATGTGTATGTTTTGAAAATATAATTTTCTTCCAATCCGGGAAAATAAAGATAAAAAATATTAACATTATTCTAAAAATATTAACATTATTTTTATGGGTTTTCCATTTTTAGAAATCATACCCACCCAATTACCCAACCCAACCCATTTTTTTGAGCTTTTTAGGTGGGTTTGACCGGGTTTCTGAGTTGACCCAACCCATGAACACCCCTAGTTAACATGGTGCATTGGGGTTGAAGGTTTAGAAGAAAAGCAAATAATATTTTGTTAGAAAAGTCTTATTTTTTAATAGTTAAGATTGGTTAAAATAGTAAAAGGTGATTATTTAATAAAATTTGATCAGTTACGTACAAATTTGATTTTTTGATTATGTACGACTTTTTTTCGTATATTAAAACAAAAAAAAAAAGTTTATTTGCACGTTAATAATACTAACCTACATTTTATAAAAAAAAAAAATTACTAAGCTACAAAATAATATGATCATAAGAATATTTCATAACCAAAATAAATCACATTTTCATATTCAGGTTAACGAATACATGAATGACACAATAAAGGCCGTTAAAAACCCACAATTCATAAAAAAAAAATCCATAAAAATATCATTCTTCAATAATTATATATAATGGAAACAATAGCACAAAAAAAAATATTTTATAGATTGAGTGAAAACGGGAATCAAATGCACAAACATCATAAAATCTTAAAAAACAATAAAAATGCAAAGAGGAATGAGCAAAAATCTGGAAGAAAAAAAACTCCTATGAAATATAGAATTAGTCGTTACAATTAGTTTAGATGAAAAAACGCCAACAATAGGCATTATCAAATTAAATAAACATTATCAATTTTTCTCTTAGTACATAAACATTCTTCAAGTTACGTAATTAGATCTATGAGATAAGTCGTTAGAGTTTGAGTATCTTAAGATAAACTTACGTATTTGAACAACATATATGGAGATATACAATATACAGTGGATTGATATGAGAGATTGAATCAATTTTCAAAATTTGGAGCCACATGTTCTTCAATGGAACCAAAAAAGGTAGACTAAGCAATAAGATACAAATAAAAAAAGAAAATCAACTTAATCTACAATGATGCAAATAAAAACACACTACATTTTTTGTGGGAGAAAGATGAAAATGTTGAAAAACGAATTGTCTATATAAAGGGGGGAAAAATCATGTATTAATTTTCAAATGAGTCATGATCCATTTTGATTGGCTCGTGAAAAACAAATGAGTCATGGTCATTTTTTTATTGGTTGACATTAAATAAATGTGTCATAATCCATTTTGATTGGATGATAAGAAAACATTAAATGAGATCAGAAATATGAAGATACCACGTGTACTTTTAATTTGAAGGAAGGTAATGTTTATTATAAAGATAGAGATCGAGATACATGTATTTATAGGTGAATAAACTTATTCGCTTTTCATATTTACATGGTGCACATCAATATAATGTCTATTTCATTGTAATTCCTACATAGTTACGACTTGTCTAAAAAAAGAGCGCAACACGCTCACCCATGCGTATTCACGAGTCTAGTTTCTTTTTGGAAGATGAAGAACTAAATTTATACATTTTCTATTTTATTTATATAATGGAAAAGAAGTTATGTATGGAAAAACATTTCCCGTTACTTCACTTAAACGCCTCTAACTTCCGGAGAGTAACGTCACACACATGCATACAAAATAAAAACAATAAAAAAAAAAATATCCACCACGTAGGAATACCTTTGAGTCTTGTACAATCTTAATATCCAGGAGCATGTAGACATATTTCATAACTTACTTTACTTTGTCCATACCCTACCCAACTAACATATATCTTATTGTTAAAAAAAAAAAAAACTAACACATAATAGCATAACAAAAATGTTATCCTTTATAGTTATTTTAATATTGTTATATTTTTGTCATCTATTAACAACATGTACAAGTTGAGTTATATTATTTCCATCAAATCTCCTTAGCCAATTTTCACTTCTATAAATGCCTGAACAATCATGGCAATAATCTTCATACCATAGCTAGAGAATATATAAGTATTCATCATAGAAAAAAATATGACTTCCATAATTAAGAACATTTTTAGTACTTATATGGTCTTTCATCTCATTTTGTCCCTAGCTTGTGAAGCTAGGTCATTACGTGTTACACCAAACTTTGTTCATAGAAAAGGAACAGAATTTGTGCTTAATGGATCACCTTTTTTATTCAACGGTTTTAATTCTTATTGGATGATGAACGTAGCTTCTGATCCAAATCAAAGGTATAGAGTTTCCAATGTATTTCAAAAGGCTTCAGCTGCTGGTCTCACTATATGTCGTACATGGGCATTCAGTGATGGTGGAAATCAATCTTTACAAATATCCCCTGGCTTATACAATGAGCAAATGTTTCAGGTTTAATACTCTTGTTCCAATGATATATATATATATATATATATATATATATATATATATATATATATATATATATATATATATATATATATATATATATATATATATATATATATGGGTTATGATAGAAGACACCTTTTGTGAAGGTGTCTTTTATCAAGTTACTCTATGAGCTTTTGCGAAAAGACACCAATTTACTTTTATGAAGGTGTCTTTTAGCAAAGTTATAACTAAAAAGTGAAAATCACACCTTAATATATATATATATATATATATATATATATATATATATATATATATTGGTGGTGTCTTTTAACAAGTCACACCTTAAGGTGTGATTTTCACTTTTTAGTTATAACTTTGCTAAAAGACACCTTCATAAAAGTAAGTTGGTGTCTTTTCGCAAATGCTCATAGAGTAACTTGATAAAAGACACCTTCATAAAAGGTGTCTTCTATCATAACCCTATTTATATTTTGCTTCGCACCGGTTTCCGACCCACCAAAGGCGGACGATTAATCCGGCTCATGCGTAGAGGCATGCGCACTAGCCAAGTGTTGTTCCCACTGGGAATTGAACCCGGTATTCCCCTTGGAAGGAGCTCCTTGCCCCTGGAGCCCAAGCAACTTGGTTTGTTCCAATGATATATTTGTTGTTATGACTTTTACGTACATTAATGATTGCATGATAATTAATTACGATTGAAATCAATAAATTGTGACATGTTCATATATACCCATTTGGAGTTAAGTTTATTATTTGATGTTAAAATTAGGTTGCAAAAACATTTGATATGATCGAACCATAAATCTTTCACTAGATTATCTAATTTTATTTAAAATTTTTTTTTTTTTGTATTGGCAGGCATTGGATTTCGTGATAGGTGAAGCAAAGAAGAATGGGGTGCGTTTGATATTGAGCTTGGTGAACAATTATAAGGATTTTGGAGGAAGGCCTCAGTATGTGGAGTGGGCTAATAGTACTGGTATTCCCGTCAATAACGATGATGACTTTTACACAAATCCTGCTATTAAGGGTTACTACAAAAACCATGTCAAAGTACGTATAACATTTTCTAATATTAAAGAACTTATTAAACAATTAATTAATATTATAAAAAATATATTATTAACATTTTCTAATAATATGCATTGCAGACAGTGTTGACGAGGATAAACACAATCACTAAAAATGCTTATAAAGATGAACCAACCATCATGGCTTGGGAACTAATCAATGAACCGCGTTGCCAAGTTGATTACTCTGGAAAAACCATTAATGTAACTTTTGTTTGTTTAATTAATACTACAATTAATATATGCTACTATATATTAATTATATTAATCTTCGTTTCATAATATTACAGGATTGGGTTAAGGAGATGGCACCATATGTAAAATCTATTGACAAAAAACATTTGTTGGAAGTTGGATTGGAAGGATTCTATGGAGATTCTGTTCCAGATAGGAAACAATACAACCCTGGTTTCCAAGTTGGCTCTGATTTTGTTAGTAACAATCTCGTTAAGGACATTGACTTCGCAACAATCCATGCATATCCTGATAATTGGTAGGTATATTTTGCTTTCATTTTCGCATTCAATTTTTTTTTTTTTTTTGTGGTGGCCGGGGTTCGAATTCAGAACCTTGCATATTTTATGCATTGTCCATACCAACTGAGCTAAGTTCACGAGGTCTTTCACATTCAAAACTAATTTAAATAAGTACATACTAGAAAGAAAGAAAAAAAAAATGAAAATAGATTAAAATTAAAGATTTATTTCAATACAATTTTTGTTTACATTTGGTGAGATTTAATCATGAATATATTAACAAGCAATTCATATATAAACAGGTTAGCTGGACAAAATGACACCATGCAAATGGAATTCATGCAAAGATGGATCACGAGTCATTTGCAAGATTCCAGAACAATCTTGAAAAAGCCATTGGTGTTTACAGAATTTGGGATGTCGAAGAATGACTCGGGGTATAGTATCGAAGCAAGAGATTCATTCATGAATACAGTTTATTCAAGTATATATAGTTTGGCACAAAATGGAGGAACATTTGCAGGGGGATTGGTTTGGCAACTTTTGGATGAAGGAATGGATTCATATGATGATGGATATGAAATTGTTTTGACTCAAAACCCTTCTACAAGCAGTGTTATTAGTCAACAATCTTCTAAAATGATTGCCCTTGAGCATACTTTGAGAAACAAACACTGAATTTGAAGGACATATGATCTCGATATCTTAAAAGATTTCATGCCTTTTTCTTGGTGTAAATTTATGTTGTTGGCGTTAAAGTGTAGATTTTGATTAGATACAATTTAGATTCTTTATTTATGTAATTCATTTCATGTTATTTAAGAAAAAGCATTCATATATAAATAAATATTCAAGGCAATTGATGCATAGATTAAGTGATTGATCTCAAGTGGTTAATGAACTTCAATGTAACTGGAGTGTGTATGTATGTTTTGGAGGTCGGAAGATCATCTGAGCGTGGTGTGGGTCTGATGACATATTTATGTATACTTTGTAGTAGGTGTCGTGTGGTCATCTATGGTTGTGGTGTGTTTATCTTGCTCTGGTGCAATTTGGTTATGTTGGTTTCTATTCATAGTGCTATGTGTGAATTCTAATAAAATTTATTTTTTGCCTATCAAGAAAAGCTAGGACTCGTTCGAGGGAATCTGCGTTCAAATCACTAAAACATTATTTGTCAAACTTTATTTGTGTTTGGCCGAATTCAAGATTACTAAGATCTATTTCCACTTTGAATCGGATGAGCTTGATTTTTCTTGTATTGAGTTGTCTTTGAGTTGTGTGAAGATAATATACGAAAATAAATAAATACTTCCATTAAAAATAATTTATAGTTCAAAGGATTTATAATTTGTAAAAAAAAATAATAATATAATCTTCCATAGATTGGTATCTCAACAGTCTTCTAAATTAAGTTTACTTGATCGTTATTTGAACAAAGAGCTCTTAAGAAGGAGATCATGATCTCTTAGATCAGATTGATGGATTTGTCTTCGTGTAAATTTTCAGGTTAAATATGTATTTAGTTGCTACAAAATTACAAACTTTTAAGTTTAGTCTTTACAAAAAAATTATTCACTTTTAGTTCCTATATGCATTTTATAGAAACTATTTTGGAGGACTAAAAATATCCATATTTTGTAAAAACAATTCAAAATAGGGACTATTCTTACAAACTATAATATTTTGGAGGACTAAAATTACTATTAAAATTTTATAGGTACTAAACTTAAAAACTCATAATTTCGTAGGAACTAAAAACATATTTAACCTTAAATTTTATTGGTGGCATTAATTAATGAAGTGTTAAAATATATGCAAAAAGAGGCATTGGCTCAAGTCGAAAAACCAAGAAGCAAAGATCCTCTCCATTTACTTTTTTTTTTAACAAGCTAAAATGGAATTATATTACCACACCGATACCAGTTCCCAAGCACAAGGTGTGCCTATGAGACCACTATAAATATACAAAAGGGAACAATGTCAAAGGACTTAACCACCACCTATGAGTACCTAAAACAAATATGGCCTTTTTAGCTTTCAGTCATGCTAACAATAACAATTTAATCTTATCAAGTAGCCTAGAAACATCGGTTACAACATTATTAAACAAACAGTTGTTGCGTTCTTTCCATAACACCCAGGTACAAAGAAGCCAAATTAACTGAAGAAACAAGCGCTTCGCTTTGCCAACACCTGTCATAAAAGTAAACTGCAGCAAGTGATCTGATATATTGTTAGAGTCCGCCCCCACAAACCCAATCCAGAGGCTCACCTGCTCCCATAACGGTGCAAAAGAAGTGCAAGATAAAAACAAATGGTCGGCTGTTTCAACATGACCGCACCCCGACACACAATGGGTCGCATCTGTCTGAATTATACCACGAGCTTCCAAATTTGCTTTAGTAGGTAAACGATCCTGCAGAAGTCGCCAAGCAAAAATCGAGACCTTCAAAGGAACCTTGCGATGCCAAACTAAGTCCAAAGCGCTATCCATATAAGGATTGTCAATAGCTGTTAATAACTCATAAGCACCTCAAACTGTATAACCTCCTATAGGGTCAGTAAGCCACACCCAAGTATCTGAAACATTATAAAACAGAGAAACATCAAGCAGTAAAGCCCTACACTCCTCTAATAAATCCTCTTCCCACGCCCACAACCTACGACCTCCCACCTACTTCGCCATAACGGGCGACTAAGACATGATACCACAAACCTTCTCTATCCACTAACATCCTCCAACACCATTTACCTAACAATGCAACATTAAACTCCTTCAAATTCCTTACCCCAACCCTCCAGACTCCTTTGAAGAGCAAAGAGTATTCCAACCTATCCAAGTAATTTTTCTATGGTCCTCACCCTCCCCCCCCCCCCCCCCCCCCCCAAAAAAAAAAAGAAAATATTCAACAAAGATTCAATGGAAGAGATTATACCTGATGGAGCTTTAAAGAAGGAAAGAGCATAGACAGGAAGAGAAGTCAAAACTGATTTGAGAAGGACCATGCAGCCGCCAAACGAGAGAAACCGGTTATTCCAACCTGACAGTCTAGATTTAATTCGATTCACAACAGAGTCCCAAAATGAAAGTCGCCGCGGATTACCCTCAATAGGTAAACCTAGGTACATGAAAGGAACCTTACCCACCTTGCAACTCAACACCGAGGCTGCCTCAACCAACCACGAATCAGAAATATTAATTGCCACCAACAAGCTTTTATTAAAATTCACCTTCAATCATGACAACGACTCAAAAATGACAAGAGTCGCCCGAAGTGCACGAACATTTGCCCAACTTTTGTTACCTAGCAACAGAGTATCATTTTGCAAATTGAAGATGTGAAACAACCACCGGATTGACCGTCCTAACCGAATACCCCGTGAACAATTGATTTTCAACCATTGCTTTCATCAAAATGTGGAGTCCCTCAGGTGCCAGAAGGAACAAGAAAGGGGAAAGCGGGTCCCCCTGACGAGGCCCCTTTGAAACGGAAATTCCTCCGTAGGGCTATCGTTGACAAGAACAGAAGCTGTAGCAGTGCAAACACATTCTCTAATCCACTTCCTCCACAAGACAGGAAATGACATGCTCTCCAAAACCGAGTCCAGGTATCCTCTCCATTTACTTATAGTTAACCAAGTCTAAAATTCATGATTATCAATATAGAGCAAAGATCTACTCCACTTACTTATAGTTAACCAAGAAGCATTGGTTCACACACCCGCCGATAAATTTAATACTCTCTCTGTCTCACCGATGATAAATTTAATACTCTTTCTATCTCAAATTAGATGTTCTCTTTATTATATTTCCTTGTCTTCAATTATTATTTAAAAATGATTTTTCAAACATATTAAACTGACCGGTGTGAGACAACTGAAGTTCCATCGTCGACCATTGTGTTGTCGCCAGTGCTCTGCCACCGGTCGACCACCATCAATCACCATGAATGATAAGGTGTCAAACGGGTTTCATGTATATGACATATCCACTTATCATTATTCTAATACTTTTTCCCAATTGTTAGAGAAATCTATACTATAAGTCCTATGAGCTTAGCTAAGCTGGTAAGGACAATGCATAATATATACAAGGTTTGGGGTTCGAACCTCGGACACCACCAAAAAAAAGAGAAATCTATACTATATATATAAAGAAAACTACCCCTTTCAGCACTTTTGGGCTGCATTTTTCTTTCTAAAAATACCCTCAATTTTCAATCCTAATAAAAAATGTTACAAATAGATAAGAATAAATTTAAATATTAAAATAAATGTAACAAACACGATATGAATATATATATATATATATATATATATATATATATATATATATATATATATATATATTTGTTTTTTTCCTTTATCATTTAAAAAGTATAACAAACTAAATGAGTATGTTCATACTTACTTTTTCATCATCCCAATTATACCCTTAAATAATTTTTTCTATAATAAAGATTGTTGTTGGTGTCATTAAAAAAAAACAACAAACATTTATATTTTTAGTTTTAATCAAAATGAAAGTTTCATAAAAAAACACCGTACATAATTTTCAAACATTAGTGTAATAAAAAGAGTGGAAAGACGGACATGTGAGTGTCCGTCTTTTCGCTGGATAGAATAGTTGCATTTGCATATATTTATTGTTTGTTTTTATACATACATGTTTATTCTTCTTTCGTTTTCGAATATAATTAATTTTCTTTTTGAAATATATATATATAATTAATTTTCTTTTTGAAATATATATATATATATATATATATATGTATGTATGTATGTATGTATGTATGTTCACATGTTTCTCTTTTCTTTGACCGGATGTTCACATGTTATTTAGGCATATATTTAAGTAGTTAGAAAATAACAGTCGAACAAAAATTGTTATAATATTTACACATAACAAATGGTAATAATTATTAGCAGTTTCTACATGAGACTAAAATAAAATATGAATTTTCTCAATAAATAATATTTTTTGAGGGATTTCTCAACAAAATTTTATGCACTACCACCAAGTCATGAGTCATCACCCACCGTATAATGACAAAACGAGTGAATTGACCCTTAATCTTATCTCAAAACAAAAAAAATTCAATGCTGACCATAAATTAATGTCACACATGATTTGAGTGTGTGTGATTTTCAAATATTATAATCCTTTTTAATCATCTCTTTCTTCTTCCCTCAAAAAAAAAATCATCTCTTTCTTCTTCCTCGTGCTCTTCCCCCTCTCCGTAGATAAAAAACATCAATCACAACAATGATTGATTAATTAAAGATAAAAATAGTCCTCTGAACTTAGTTCAGTTGCTATAAACAATACATAAAATATGCAAGGTTGGGGTTTGAACACCGGCTACCAAAAAAATTAAAGATAGAAATAAACATTCCGTTTATAATTGCTAAAAATCATATGTGCACGGCAACTTGAAACAAACAAATAAAAACCAATCTTGAATTAAACAAGTTTACTTTCTTTGATCATGATTGCTAATCAAAATTAAAATTCTTGTCCTCGTCCTTAAGATAGTCCACAAAATTTAAAGGTTACAAGGAGAAGATAAAATACTGGTAAACTAAATAAGAAAACAAAAATACTAAACTTCAAATTAAGAATTATATTTAATCATAGGATTTGGTACCACAACCAAGAAGAAACCACAAACACCGAAAGCATTCAAAGTATTTCAAGTAGCAGTTCTTTTTTTGTTTCTTCTTATTCTTCTTCAAAGCTTTGAGTTCTCGTGCTCTTCTCATTGAAACCAAGACATCATCCTTATAAATGCACTCATTCATTTCTTCACAATCATCGTTGCCATAAAATACGTCATCTCCCATAGCTTTATTGATCTGATGAAGTTTTTGCATCGAAAGGTTTTGCTTAGAAAAGGAATTTGAACTCACCCACATACCTTTCGTTTTGTGCAACAAAAAACAGCGTACTTCAGCTTATAAATAACTTGGTTTTTGTTATTATTTTTATATTTTGTTTTTGACTAAGTTATTTTGATATTCTAGATTGGGGAGAATATGTTTCTTTCTGTTTTTATTATATATAACTAGTGTCTAGACAAGTATATAAAAAATGGGTTATGATAGAAGACACCTTTTGTGAAGGTGTCTTTTATCAAGTTACTCTATGAGCATTTGTTAAAAGACACCAACTACTTTTTATGAAGGTGTCTTTTATCAAAGTTATAACTAAAAAAGTGAAAATCACACCTTGAGGTGTGACTTGATAAAAGACACCACACTACTTTTTATGAAGGTGTCTTGTAACATAACCCATAAAAAATATACTATATTTATTATATATAACTAGTGTCTAGACAAGTATATAAAAAATATACTATATATAAAGAATATAACCTCTTTCAACTTTCTTTCAAAAAAAAAACCTCTTTCAACTCTTTTTTTTTTTTTTTAACAAATCAAAATGACACACACACACACTCAAAGGTGTTTCCAATCGCACAAGATGTGCAAAAAAAAAACACCACCAAAGTTACAAAAGAACAGTGTCAGATTATAAAGGGCCAACCAAGAAACAAGATTACAAAAACACACCCATACAATGGAGTGGGTGTTTTCACCAATCATAATAAGTATAAGCTAAAGCCTTTTCAACTCTTTTGGGTTGACTTTTTATCTTTTCAAAATTGCCCTCAATTTTCAATACTAATAACACATGTAATAAATAGATAAGAATAAATTTAAATATTAAAATAAAAGTGTAACAAACACAAATGTTCAGTTTTTTCCTTTATCATTTAAAAAGTGTAACAAACTATAAATGAGTGCATATATACTTACTTTTTCAATATCTCATTTATATCCTTAAACAACAACTTTTCTATAATAAAGATTGTTGTTTGTGTCATTAAAAAAAAGGAAAATGTTAACCAATGCCCCCGGGGCACTGGTTAAGAATCTATATTATTTTTTTTATATTGTTGGTTTCATTAAAATAGACAATCATGGTTAGTTTGATTTGTTATAATTTGAAAACAAAAAACATTTATATTTTCACTTCAAATCAATATTAAAATTTCATAAAAAATACGTTCATAATTTTCAAACGATAGTGCAATAAAAAGAGCGAAAAGACGGGTACGTGAGTGCCCATCTTATCGATAGTAAAAAATAATAAATAAGTGAAGTGTAAAATTTGAAGTAGAAAAATATTATATCAAAACTCAATATTTATCTACTAGCCTCATTAATGGTGTCCTTTTAAGTGTGATATATACAAAATATTAATTTTTTATTTAAATTAGGATTTTAAGATGTGGCATGATATGTCATTAATGAGGCTATGCGGCTTCCTAGTGGCGTCTACGTGGCATGTTTCGTTTGTCCGGTCAGCGAAAATAGACAGCAAGGACCAATTTTGTTAACGGTAGAAAAATGTACGGATTTTAAAAACATTTAATGAATTGTAGGGATTATTCTTCAAAGGGGCGCAAAATGTAGGGACTAAAAACATATTCAACCCTACTATATATAAAGAAAATAACTCATTTCAACTCTTCTAGGCTGACTTTTTCTCTTTTCCAAAAATGCCCTTAATTTTAAATACAAATAACACATGTAACAAATAGATAAGAATAAATTTAAATATTAAAATAAATGTAACAAACACGATATATATATATATATATATATATATATATATATATATATATATATATTTATAAGTCTGTTTTTTTTATCATTTAAAAAGTTTAACAAACTATATGAGTATATTTATACTTACTTTTTCATTATCCCAATTATACCTTTAATCAACTTTTTCTATAATAAAGATTGTTGTTAGTGTCATTAAAAAATAGAATATAGATTTTTTTTTGTTATATTGTTGGTGTCATTGAAATAGATAATCATAGTTAGTTTGGTTTATTATAATTTGAAAGCTACAAACATTTATATTTTTAGTTTTAATAAAAATTAAAATTTCATAAAAAAAAAACACCGTTCATAAATTTCAAACGTTAACGCAATAAAAAAAGCGGAAAGACAGACACGTGAGTGCTTGTCTTTTCGCTAGTTAGGTTATAATAAGGTTTTTTTATAGTGTCGATTATTGTTGAGGTTTGTTTCTTTTATTGTTTTGTATTGTTCTTATTTTATAAAATTATACTAAAATTTTAAATTTTATTTTTTGAGGGGAACTAAATTTTTTAATGATAATTTTAAAAATATTATAAAAATGATAAAATAGTTTAAATGAGAGATATGAACTGAAGAGAAAATTCAACGAAAAAGGTGTATCCCATTTATATTTTGTCATTGATAATAAATAATAATAAATTAACCTCAATTGTAAAAAAAAAAATAAATAAATAAAATAACCCCGAGGTTCTTTTAGGGGAAGATAACACAAGGATTTGGAGCAAGTAATCTTGAACTCCGATTGTTTGGTTATAGAAATTGAAATTTGACTATCATTACAACTTATTTGGTAGCTGCAATAAAATTTTTATGTAGGGACTGAGACTCGACCCTAGATTTCTCACTTCTCCATATATAAATTATGGAAGCCTCAATTACTAAACTACTTGATAGAAGAAGAAAAACTAAAATTTGAAGAAACACTAAATTTATGCGATAAGAACAAAGTAGTAAAAGACCCTTAAAAAAAACAAAGTAGTAAAATAAAATGTGCTATTAAAAAAATAATAGTATAATATTATTTTATTATACTATGAATAAGATAATATTAATCAGTTGTTGTGTCATATTAACTAGTTGTGTCATGTTTTTTGACGGAAAAAGATAATTTTATTAAGAACCATACGAAAAGCACCTATGAAAATGCACTCTCTAATAAACAAAGTGCGTCATATTTTCTCTTATAACAAACTAAAAAATCTCTTTGATTCAAGATGGTGAACACCAGATCTATCTACCAAAACGCCAACGAAATCGACACAATCGTCGACTCCTCCTCTGTTTCGGAGCCTTCACGCCGAACTCTTGGTCCTATCCTCTCACCGATGGCTCTGGAGCAACCCCAAAGTTATAGGGTTCGAGAAAAAACAGCCACAAACCGCGCATCCATAAGTAACCAGGGTAGAACAACTCAACTTGCGAGAGTTCTTCCATCTCAGGGAAACACTATTATATGTGAGAAACTCTTGGTTGGGCACATACCCAACATTTCAATTTTGGGCACATACTCACATAAAATTAACAAAATTAAATAAAAAGTATTTAGTCACATCAATTGATATATTATAATTTTATTTTTCTTTAATTTTTTCTTGGTTTTGTGTGTGTGCCTAAAATTGAAGTGTTGGGTATGTGTCCAACCAAGACTTTCTCATTATATGAAGTAACTTTAATTTTCTACCAAAATTGGGGCTAGAATTTCAATGGGAATATAAACCCATCCTATTGAAATGTATCTCATAAGAGGAGTGGTTTTGTTTTGATCCTTGTATGTTCAGGCTTGATATTTTTTTGTATTAGACCATTTACAATGGTTTTTACATTCAACAAAACTCAACATCCACTTTTTCAATTTCAAACACTCCACATCATTTTCTCTCTCTTATTCAACACTCATTCAACTTTTACCCTCTCCAATGGTTTATCATTCAACACTCTACCCCACCACCTTTTATTTCTTATTCTTATTTAATTTTATATTTTTGTTTTTATAATTACATAAAATTACAATTATCGATTATAATTAAATTAAAAAACACTTAACAATTTATTTTTTTTGTTTTTTGTAAAAACAAAATTTATTTAAATAATTTATTTTGAATTTCTTAATTTAAAATGCAATACAATAAACTTAATTTGGGTGTTGAAATGATTATAATTGGGATCCATTTCACTAAAAAGAAAATTAAAACTTCAAAAGAAAAGCTAATAGAAAGATAATAATAATATTAAGATAATGAAAAAATTGGTTTTTTTTGTGTCCAAATCAAATGAACCAAGTCTCTATTTATAGACAAAAAAAAAATCATGAATTTTGGTAAAAAAAAATTTTAAAAAAAATTTGCAATAAAATAATTGAGTTCAAATTATTAAAATGATAAAACTTGACAGCCAATCACGACCTGCCAAGTGTCACACTCTCCTATTTTAGCTAACCGAAACGCGCCAGCTGTCCCTCAGGTTCCAAGGTTCAACATGTTGAATGCATTCAACATCTCTTTCCTCCACATCATCCTTCAACAATTCTCAACACACCATTGCAAGATCCCCATGTGTTGAAAGCCACATACAACACCTCCATTGCACTTGGTCTTATATTAAATTGGCGATAAAAAGTTTTTTTTTCCGAAGGTCAGTAACTTTCTCATTATCAATGGTTTAGACTAGAATTTTAGAATTAAAATGGTTAGAATAATTATAACTCACAATAAAATAGCACACTAAGAGTAGGTTTTGTAATATCCCGTCTGTCAGTATCGGAATATTACCAGTCAAGCGTGCCAGAGGACGAAAGTTCATGGAAAGTAAGTGTAATGGAGAATGTTTATTATGTAATGTCAGCTAAATACGAGTCAAGTATCAGAGTCGGATTTAACACGCTTAAGGCAAGGGCATAATGGTAATTGCTCGCAAAAGGGGTATTTAAGTGACTTTGGCTCAAAATATTCATTCTTCACTTGTCTTTCTCTCTCTAGGGTTGAGAGAAAGAGTTTTTCTCCTCCTTCTCTCTAGGTCATCGCCCCTTGCTCACTCCCAATCCACTCAAACTCTCTCAAGGATCCTTTGGTTGGGGATGTAGCAAGCATCATGATCTTCTTCTTCTCCTTCAAGTAACAACTAGTAAGCTTGAATTGATTGTTAAGCTAAGAATCATGGATGAAGCAAGAGTTAGAGTTTGATCTTTGGAAGCTTAAGCTTGTTAGGTGAGTTCCATAGATAGATATCCTACCTTTGGGTTTTTTCAATCTTGTGAAGAAATCATGATTTATGTTAGTTTAGCTTTCATGAAACTTTAGTACCCCCAAAGTAATTCTTGTTGTTTATAGGTTAAAATTGCCATGAGATATGTTTAAATAAGTCTATACATGTTGTTGGATGTATTTGGTGCATTACAGGGTCGAATTGGACGAGTTTTGGGTCGAAAATGGCGAAAACCCGCGGCCGGAACACACAAAAACGCAAGTTACAGAGCGCTGCGCCTGAACAAGGGCGCTAGGCACCCACAAGTCAGAGAGCTAGCGCTAGGCGCCCTACTCCTGGCGCCAGGCGCCCCAGACAGGACAACGTTCGCGTTGTTTTGCGTTCGGGTGCTTGGGGGCAGTCGTGTGGGGGCCCGTAGCGATCGTTTCGAAGTATTCTTTTGTTTTTTTCACTTATTTTTCTACTGGAACAAACTTGGCTCTATCAAATCTTAGAATTTATAAATGGCTTGAAACTTGGGTTTATGGCATTTTCGGTCTTTAGAAATTATTTGAAATTTGCACATATCATCAATAATCATGGCAATCTTAGCATGTATCACAAGGATGGCTCAAGAGAGTTTAAGCATGATGGGGTAGTGATGAACTAAGATGGGGAATAAAAGTAAAGCCTTGACATAGCTTGTCAAGAACTAGAATAGCTTATAAAGAAATAGAATGCTAGACATGAGTTTTATGTTTGATTAGACGCGAAGTGATATAGAATATTCTCTTCGTATAGAAGCTATAGTGTCATACGAGAATGGCAAGATGTGAATCGATCAGATATCTATTCACAAAGTAAGTTAAGCAAGTATTAAGTTTACCTCTAGTGGGATCGTTAAGGATCCGAGGTAAAAGAGATAGCATGTTTAAGTTTAACTTTCATCATGTATGCATAAGACTAAGACTTTAAAGAAGCAAGTGTCATGTCTCTTGCTATCCACATTAGATTGGATACAAGGGGTTCTCATTGATGGGAACGGTTAAGCCGTAAGGGAGCCGCATGTCACTAAGTAAGCAATAGTAGGTGACGTGTCTTTTGTATTCCACACTAGGTTGGGTACAAGAGGTTCTCCAAGGGGAACAGGATAAGCCGTAAGGGATCCGCACGCCACTGAGGGAGTTCGGTGTGCCTTAGCTAGGTTATTCACCGGTAGTAAGGGATTAACTTTCGGGGTTACTCCACCCGGGACTAATCCGTAAAATGAACTCAGATAATGTTGTTTGTTACACGCTAACATAATCAATGAAGCTGACTATGCATATTTATTATACATGTATATGTACATAATAGAGCCTTGACGTAGATCGTCAAGAAGTAGTAAGATAGCAAGAATCACTTTTGTGATAAGAGATGATATGTTGTAGATACAACATATTAAGCAAGTAGAAGCAAGTAAAGAAAGTTATGCCGATGACGATCTTAGGTTTCCTCTAATCGTCCGGTTTAGAATCGTGTCATGATTAAGTTATGTTTAGGCATCGATACGTAGAGTGTATCTTGGCATAGCGGTTTTAGATTCCACTTAACCGCCATGACACATATAAGAAGAGAAGCTTATAACAAGTTAAGAAGTACCTATGACGTGTCTAGTATGCACGACCATCTAGGAAAGCATGTCCCCACACACGTATAATCAACCAGCAGGTTGTATTGTAGACACGTGGTGACCGTAGGTTTCCCCCGTGGTTGCTTATAACTTAGGGTTAGGTGGAACTCACTGAGACATATGTCTCATCCCAATCCTTATTTGTTTCAGATATTAGGATGGATTAGCAAGCTAGTAGCCAAATGGATGTTGCGACAAGTGTTCGTTTGTACCGCTGCAGGATGATGTCGATATTCAAGGATGCATCTATTATACTTTAGAAAAGTTGAGTTGTATTATTACGAACGCATTTGGTTGTATATATATATTCATTCGAAGTTTTATTGTTGTAAATTTTTAATGTATCCAGTACTAAACTAACGCACATGCTAGACTTTCTAGATACGTCTAGTATGGGTGTTACATTTGGTATCGATTCAGATCATGCCTTGGGTCATTAAGTTACAACAAAGGTAGTGGGACCATTGGGTTCTAGGTAAATGTTCTAGTTGTTGTTGTTAGTTGAGCCTGATCAAGTCAATTTAGCATTCGATGATTAGAATGGATGCCGGAGAGCTGAATAGGACCCTGGAGGAACGAAGTATATGATGAAGATGCACTGGAAAGTGTGAACTCAGAAGTAAGAACTCCAAATGAGTATTAGTAAGAAGTTGATCGTGCCAGTAGGTGGAAAGTGATCTAAGCAAGTAGAAGTATGAATCCTCCTGGAATGTAAGGTAATGTTAAGAAGGGACGTTCCGACAGCGTTGGGTAAGTTGTCAATGATACTTCGTATACCCGTAAGAGAAGAATATGAAATATCTTAGTAGTACCTGAAGCTTTAGAAAGAGTCGTTGTTGAAACGGATGTAGTCTATAGAAAGAGATAGTATTCTGGAATGTAAGTGCAATGCTACAAGATAGGGAGAAGTTGACATATGTTGACAGAGTTAGTAGGCCCTCAGGAATAGTGTTATGTGATTGAAATTGCGGACTTGTTTTTTCAGAGTGGAAAAGTTTTAGTGTTCGGAAAGTTGTGTTAAGCGGCAACGTAATGAGGTAAGCTACTCGTAGTAGAAGAAGTTAAGGATTCAAGTGAAAGTTTTAAGTTATTAGGAATGAGGCATTAGTTTCCAACGTGCCGAGAATTGTATCGAATTAGGTTGATGCTTGCCATGCATATGTTATAGAATATTTTACGATGTTAGGAAAGAATGATATGCATTGGATTACTTGAGAAATAATAATTTTTATGCAAAGAATGTTTTCCGGAAGATTGAGCTGAAGAAACTCGCCAATAGCGACCTGGAGCAAAATTTTCAGTTTTTCCAAAAAACTGTCAGTTCGTCCTTAGGGTCTACAGTGACTATTGGGGGGGTTGTCTCCACAATCTTTTATGCAACAAAAGCCTTTTATGATATCAAGTGACGAATGCATATCACATTCTAAGGTTTTCAAAGGAAAAAGGCATGGGCAACCATCAACGAGGTCGATTCAGTCTAAGGTACCTTTGGAAGTTAATGTGTCAAGAGTCAAGATGAGCTTGGATCAAGAGTTTAGAGGTTTCTATAATTAAAATGGACGTCATAGATGTGAAGACATGAAGAAAGAGTTAAAGTGGTGAAGAGTTAGATGAGTACTCCTCGAACATATGTTCTGCTTAATTGATCTGCTAAGGCTCGTTAGGATGCTGAATCATAGGGTTTACATGATTTTAGAAAGATAAACGTATATGGGTGATTGGAGTTGACATTTTGAATTTAAAATGAAATTTTTTTAGGTACCGGTCTGTTACGACTCGTATAGAGTGGGCTAAACTCACTGGAACCAAGATTAGATGGCACATATGTGTTATCGACTCATTCTTTGACTTTAGAGTAACGACTGGGGCCTAGGTTCAGTACCTTTTTTTATATAAATATAGTGTAAAATCATCAACGTCAATGACCCGTATGCCAATTTACGAAATTTTCTTAGAAAGAAAAACTAACGAGCAAGCATAGGAATGATTAAGCAAAACCAAGTATGCGAGAATGCGAAGATTCAATGTAGATGCATAAGGAAGGTATGCCGAGCGCAAGATGAGTCTACCATGGGAAGTTGTAGGAACGATTCATGGAAATAGTAAGTATGTAGTGGCAAAGATGTAAACTATGAGTCAAGATTGCTCAGAAAAAGTGTAAGTATGACAGTGATATGTCAAGAGGTAAGTCTACCTGGATATTTAATCTTACTAGCAAAGGGTAGGGCAAGGTTACAGAGATGATTGCAACATAGAAAGTCTTGAGAAGAGTTCAAGAAGATATTAGTGTAATGATAGTAGGAGGAGTGTAAAGTTCACTCGTTTCAACGGATTAACGTATTGGTTAAAGCCAACCGATGGGAATCAGTGTAGCGCAACAGAAGTTAATCGGTAAAGTTGTTAATAGTGACCATGGAACATGGAATTTGGTAGTAAGAATCTTCATGAAGAATGTTCAGGATAGTAATGCAGTTTTAGCGAGAAGTATTATGAGACAAGCGAGGAGTTCTTGATATGATAAGTAAGTATTGATGCTTATAGAGTCAGTGATGTCTAAGGCAAAAGTAATAAGGATGTATCTTCACTTAAGTAAGACAAGGAAGACTAGAGTCACCGTAAATAAAGTAATCGGGTTTCCAAATTGGTGATGTCGAATGCGTAGAAGAATTGTTGGTTAGTCAAGAAGAGTATGTGTTATGATAAGGAAATACGATTCATGAGAGGTGCACGAAGAAGTACATACCCTCTTAAACCATACTTGTTAAGTGATAACGATACTTGCTGGAAAATGTTAAATCTTGATTTTTAAAATTTCTAAAGTTGAGATTGGTATTAAGGATCTTGGGAACGATGTTGTTTTAAAAAAAAAAACGTGAAATTTTTCATTGTTGAAACTAAAGAGGCGCGTCATAAGCGAGCAAGCTCACTTAAGACTTATAGACTTCAGGACCAACTTGTTATAGGCAAGCTTGGGGGCGAGTTGTAAAACCTTTTTCAAAATATAGAGACTCGTCCTGTGGTTCTGTAGTATCATTACAGACTCAGTTTTAAAATGATTTTGTTTTAGTCATGTATCTATTCGTTCCAGGAACCTATGTACCAATGTTTAGAGATTTCTAGAAGCAAATGTTAGAATGGGTATCGTTATTACCTAACAAGAAGTGGTGCTTGAAAGTATGCTAGTACTATGGAGGTAAGGCTTCATGAAGAAACAACAATGTCCGTGTCGTACCATTAGCATACGGGATGCACGCAATTTTGTTAAGAATTTTCAAGTGCAAGTGCAAATGGACTTAGTAGAAAGATTCAAGAGCATGTGAACCGCAAGACAGGTTAATAGATTGTCGGATGAATCAGTGTAGTTGATTTCGCTTCTTCATGTCAAGTTAGACAAGTTACCCATGAATTCGAGTACAAGGAGATCGTGAAGATATAGAAAAGTTTCTTAAGACTTGGAAAAGAGACAAGAGATGTGTAGAATCATCAAGATAAGTAACTTAAGTAAGAGGCAAATCGCAAGGTGCGATAAGATAGATTATGTATGCATGGTAAGATGTATACATGATAAGATGTTTTAGATGCAAGTGAGCACTGCAGGGCAAACCTGGATTCCAGTAAGACCCCAGTTTAAAGGCAAATCCTGAGTGTCATAGTTAATGTATGGTTCATGTTAAGTGGATAAGTTATAGATTCAAGATAACCAATTCACATGCAGTAAAAAGGTAAGTTTCAATCACGATGTTCAGAGATAGTTCTGTGATTTTGAGTAAGATATTAAGATAGAAGAGACTATAATTGTTTATGCGGATTAAAGAAGAAGAATGAGATGCATGTTTGATGAGAAAGGTATGCTTCGAACTCCTTGGAGTGGTCTTGATCAAATATTGTATAATTGAAATCGAAGGAGGTAGATTTTAGTTACGATGATTGGTAGATGATTTCTAAATTTCGAGGACGAAATTTCTTTAAGGGGGGTAGAATGTAATATCCCGTCTGTCAGTATCGGAATATTACCAGTCAAGCGTGCCAGAGGACGAAATTTCATGGAAAGTAAGTGTAATGGAGAATGTTTATTATGTAATGTCAGCTAAATACGAGTCAAGTATCAGAGTCTGATTTAACACGCTTAAGGCAAGGGAAAAATGGTAATTGCTCGCAAAAGGGGTATTTAAGTGACTTTGGCTCAAAATATTCATTCTTCACTTGTCTTTCTCTCTCTAGGGTTGAGAGAAAGAGTTTTTCTCCTCCTTCTCTCTAGGTCATCGCCCCTTCCTCACTCCCAATCCACTCAAACTCTCTCAAGGATCCTTTGGTTGGGGATGTAGCAAGCATCATGATCTTCTTCTTCTCCTTTAAGTAACAACTAGTAAGCTTGGATTGATTGTTAAGCTAAGAATCATGGATGAAGCAAGAGTTAGAGTTTGATCTTTGGAAGCTTAAGCTTGTTAGGTGAGTTCCATAGATAGATATCCTACCTTTGGGTTTGTTCAATCTTGTGAAGAAATCATGATTTATGTTAGTTTAGCTTTCATGAAACTTTAGTACCCCCAAAGTAATTCTTGTTGTTTATAGGTTAAAATTGCCATGAGATGAGTTTAAATAAGTCTATACATGTTGTTGGATGTATTTGGTGCATTACAGGGTCGAATTGGACGAGTTTTGGGTCGAAAATGGCGAAAACCCGCGGCCGGAACACACAAAAACGCAAGTTACAGAGCGCTGCGCCCTACTCCTGGCGCCAGGCTCCCCAGACAGGACAACGTTCGTGTTGTTTTGCGTTCGGGTGCTTGGGGGCAGTCGTATGGGGGCTCGTAGCGATCGTTTCGAAGTATTCTTTTGCTGTTTTCACTTATTTTTCTACTGGAACAAACTTGGCTCTATCAAATCTTAGAATTTATAAATGGCTTGAAACTTGGGGTTATGACATTTTCGGTCTTTAGAAATTATTGGAAATTTACACATATCATCAATAGATCCTTGCATCAATAATCATGGCAATCTTAGCATGTATCACAAGGATGGATCAAGAGAGTTTAAGCATGATGGGGTAGTGATGAACTAAGATGGGGAATAAAAGTAGAGCCTTGACATAGCTTGTCAAGAACTAGAATAGCTTATAAAGAAATAGAATGCTAGACATGAGTTTTATGCTTGATTAGACGCAAAGTGATATAGAATATTCTCTTCGTATAGAAGCTAGAGTGTCATACCAGAATGGCAAGATGTGAATCGATTAGATATCTATTCACAAAGTAAGTTAAGCAAGTATTAAGTTTACCTCTAGTGGGATCGTTAAGGATCCGAGGTAAAAGAGATAACATGTTTAAGTTTAACTTTCATGTATGCATAAGACTAAGACTTTAAAGAAGCAAGTGTCATGTCTCTTGCTATCCACATTAGATTGGATACAAGGGGTTCTCATGATGGGAACGGTTAAGCCGTAAGGGAGCCGCATGTCACTAAGTAAGCAAGAGTAAGTGTCGTGTCTTGTGTATTCCACACTAGGTTGGGTACAAGAGGTTCTCCAAGGGGAACGAGATAAGCCGTAAGGGACCCGAACGCCACTGAGGGAGTCCGGTGTGCCTTAGCTAGGTTATTCACCGGTAGTAAGGGATTAACTTCCGGGGTTACTCCACCCGGGACTAATCCGTAAAATGAACTCAGATAATGTTGTTTGTTACACGCTAACATAATCAATGAAGCTGACTATGCATATTTATTATACATGTATATGTACTTAATAGAGCCTTGACGTAGATCGTCAAGAAGTAGTAAGATGGCAAGAATCACTTTTGTGATAAGAGATGATATGTTGTAGATACAACATATTAAGCAAGTAGAAGCAAGTAAAGAAAGTTATGCCGATGACGATCTTAGGTTTCCCCTAATCGTCCGGTTTAGAATCGTATCATGATTAAGTTATGTTTAGGCATCGATACGTTGAGCGTATATTGGCATAGCGGTTTTAGATTCCCCTTAACCGCCATGACACGTATAAGAAGAGAAGCCTATAACAAGTTAAGAAGTACCTATGACGGGTCTAGTATGCATGACCGTCTAGGAAAGCATGTCCCCACACACGTATAATCAACCGGCAGGTTGTATTGTAGACACGTGGTGACCATAGGTTTCCCCTGTGGTTGCCTATAGATTAGGGTTAGGTGGAACTCACTGAGACATATGTCTCATCCTAATCCTTATTTGTTTCAGATATCAGGATGGATTAGCAAGCTAGTAGCCGAATGGATGTTACGACAAGTGTTCGTTCGTACCGCTGCAGGACGATGTGGATATTCAAGGATGCATCTATTATACTTTAGAAAAGTTGAGTTGTATTATTATGTACGAACACATTTGGTTGTATATATATTCATTCGAAGTTTTATTGTTGTAAATTTTTAATGTATCCAGTACTAAACTAACGCACATGGTAGACTTTCTAGATACGTCTAGTATGGGTGTTACAGGTTTGGTTCCATGGAAAGATTAAGGAAAGAAAGGATAGGGAAAGAAAGAGACTGAATACAATAGTTTTCCACCCTTTGACACCACTTTAGAAAAAAGAGGAAAGAAAGTTTTGAGGTGGGACCCATCCTCAAAACCTTTCCACTCATCAATGGACGAAATCATGAAAAAGAGACCAATTTAATAAGAAAAAGTCTAAAATAACCTTGATGTAATATATTATTAACATTGTGCCATTTTTTTTAAGACATTAACGTTGTGCATCATGCCATTGCCATGTACAAGCATACAAAGCAACTCATGATTTTGACACATACTCTACAAACTTTGTAACATCCCAGACTGCTTACAGGATTGCCGACTAACCCCACAAACCAACACGAGTCTTTTCAGCGTGTTTTGTCCTCACTCGCACGCTTACCGGGAAACTTCCCGGTAGGTCACCCATCCTAGTACTACTCCAAGCCAAGCACGCTTAACTGTGGAGTTCTTATGGATTGGGCTACCGAAAAGAAGATGCATCTTGTTGATATGGGTAGTACCTAACAATTCTTATAAGCCTTCCTTCAACCATGTAGTCCCATACCTACACGGCCTCCGGATCCCTCTCATTCCGATGTGATTCGGTTCCTCTTATTAACGTGGGGTCATCCTTACGGATAGTGCCCGTTCCAACTGGCGGGAACCTTTCGTATCCAACTGGCGGGATATCGAAAGCCACGTCGTGGGTGTTACAAACTTCTTCTCTCAATGTAAAAAAAAAACTTAAAAATGGTTATATCTAAATTAAAATATATTTAAATATGTAGATAAAATATTTAATTTAAAATGACATATGTAGCTAAAACTTTTCAAGAATGTAATTGTCCTTTTACAAATATACACATCATTCTTTTGCTTCCACTTTCTATTCACTTTCTCTTATACCAAACAACGAAAAAGATCTTCTCATTTTCTACTATCATTCTTTCCTTATACTTTCACTCCTTTCACTTTCTTTCCATAAACTTTCTTCTACAAACCAAACATACCCTAAAGTTTGAAACCCATGAAAAAGTCATATTTTCCTATTGAGATGTCATCAAAGCCTATGCTCACGTGCACTTAGGTTGTTCCAAAATATAAGTAATTAACTTTTATTGTTGCCTTCCTATTTTCCTTGAATGCTCCATACAACATACCCACCACTTGGATTGTATTCATTTACTTCTTTTATGAAAGCTTCAACGGCTGAATATATCTCATACGTGGACATCCAATGGTGTGTACTTCACAAATTCCTTTAGCCGGTAACGAGAATCATTCAATTTGCTCTTTATTGTTACAATTATGCTTGTCTATGGCCTTTGACTAATGTGTGTCTGTTTGATTTTCTTGGCCTCGTCTTCGTTTGGTAATTGAAAGTCGTTTGTATTTATATGTTTTTTTTGTTGTCAAGTAGTGGTAGTCAGAATTCACATTTTTCAAAGTGAATAAATGGGGTGTCCGAGATTCGAACCCCAACCCCTGCACTGCATATAATAATGCATGTCTCTGCCAACTGAGTTATGCTCACGAGGACGGTTGTATCATTTTTGTGATCAACATGTTTGTTCTTTATATTTCGGTTTTCAATGTGGTCATGTGAATGTTAGATTATTGTTTATGTAGTTTAAAAATGGAATTTGGCTTCGAAATATGACGTGGTTTGGATTTTGGATTATGTTTGAGCGTGCTTCGGTTGAAAAAAATCATATATGAACTAAACAGTTGCGTAACAAAAAAAAATTGTTCTTGTACAGATTAATTATTTGGTTTTTGCTTGGTGTTGGGTTTCTAAAAAGTGAATGAACTGTTAGTTATGTGGTGGATTCTTTAGTGGTAGTCTGATCAGTTTGTTGTACAATCAAGATATTCAATTTGTTTAAGAGAGCACTATTATCTTAGTCTTTGGTCACTAAATTCATTTCATCTGTTTGGTGTTTGTTAGCAAAACTATAAAGATTAGGGGTGTTGGAATTGCTTTATATGCATAGAGTTGTATTGATACTATGCAATCTAGCATATCTTGTGATTGATTTTTTTTTTTTAAATATTATTTCACTTTGATTCTAAAAGAAGATGTTTATTTTTGATAATATTAATAGAATTTATTATAATATTTTTTAATGATTATTTTATTATGGTGATTGTTTGATTTCTCCATTGTTGAAAAAAAATATTATCTACCATCCTTTTAAATTTTAAACTCTTATTTTTCTACAAAGACATTTAGTGTCTATTTTTTTTTTTTTTTATAAAAATAGAGTTATCATAATTTATGAATAAGAGATTTCTAGATGATTATATATTCCCTTATAAATGATTTTTGTAAGATTGGTATAATATTTTTAAAGTTTATGTTCTTATTATTATAATTTATTTTGCTGTTGTCTGTCACTAAAAGACACTCTATGTAATTCTGTTTTTGTTGTCTGTCACTAAAATCATTTTGGTATGTATTTTGTATTATTGTGTCTGTCACTAAAACCATTTTCCATTTTTGTTTCTTGCAAAACTGTTGCTGTGAAAAGTGTTGTCTTTTTGCCATAAAATGTTATACGGTTTTAAAATGTGTCGTATTTTCTGTTTTTGTTATCTATGTGTAAAAAATCTATTATTTTGATATCGATGTTTTTAGATTGACTTTGGCACAAAAAAAAACCGTGTATCTTGTATGTTGCATGTGTACTACTTGTTGTTAAGTTGTATGATTCTTTTATGGTTGGTGGATTTTTTATTTAATTTTTTAAAACATTGTTGATTGCAAGTTAGGTGTTATTTTTGAAACCTTGCGAGTTAATACTAGATTGTAAAAATCTTTTATGACTCAAATAAACTATAGCATTTAGATAACCCATAACACATCTTCAAGAGATGATGTGTGTTCCATAACCACTTGAACCTTGTCTGAATGTTTTCCATTATTGAAAAATTGTATGTTTTAGGTACAAGTTTGGGAAGAAAAAAAATCTTGACCTTAGTAGTTATAAGTCTTGTAATTTTATGAAAGAGAGTAACCCAAGAGTGATGAAGACTAATGAGAATACAATGAACTCTGAGTGTAAGTCGTAGGAAATAGTATCATTGTTGGGGTAGGATAGTATGTACCACTATTATGACTGATGACTAACTATTTGATAGTGTGTAGTGGAAGCATGGTATAATCTGTTGGAACAAAATTGATTTGTACAATTTCTCTAAGGTTTTGACGATACAAAGTATTAAAGAACAATTGGATATGCTAATATATGTTCAAGTGTCAAGACCATAAAGTAAAATTTAACAAAGTCTGAACATGTATAAGAGCATCAGAAGCACAAGAGAAGCTCAAGATGATGGTAAAAGATAAGGTCAACCAGAAGTCAATGTCTTGGATCAGAAGAAATGACAAGGTCAACCAGAAGTCAATGTCTTGGATCAGAAGAAATGACGCTACTCAGAAGCTAAAGATCTACATCAGACTCTAAGGGCCCGTTTGGTGCGCATGATATGATAGAAATAGGATATGATAACATACTGGATAAGGATAGGATATGATAGTAACAAGATAGACATTATCATATCATGTGTTTGGTGCAACACATGATAAGAAATAGCATTATTTTTTTAACATTTTTCATTAATTCACGCATTCCTCAAATTAAACCAGGAAAATTACAAAATTACAAACCACTGTTCGTGCATAATTGGAAATTGGAGAATCAATCGTTGTGTTCCATAACACCAATTCTTGTATAAGTAGAAATTACAAACCAAACGAATTACAAGAAGAAGGAACGTGAAATAAGGGTCAAATGTTTTTTCAGTGGAATTTAATCCTCCATGTGATTTAACGGAAAAATAAAATTGTGGTGAAAGTAATAGAATTGATATCGATTCGCAACAAGAAGCATGTCCATCTTTTTTAATCGATTTAAAACTGATATAATTGATATCCATCTGAAACAAGAAGCAGTTTCCTCCATGTGATAACGTTGAAACTGCTATCGATTGGGAAGATAATTGATATCGATTGGATATAATTGAATCAACGAATCGAAGGACTGGAATTGGAATTTAATTGAAGAAACAAGAAGTAGTGGAATTGGAATATAATGATATCGATTGGGAAAATAATCTAAAAAAAAAAACTGAAAAAGAACAAAAACTAGATGCAGTGGGAGTCGAAGGAGGTTGCTAACTCACCAAAAACTAAGGATAAAAATAACAAAAGGTGAATAGGATAGGATTAGAAATAGGTTTAAGTTATCATATCCTATTGGTGCACCAAACACCGGATTGAATCAGGATATGATAGTGTTATCATATCTTGCCTCCTTATCATGCGCATCAAACGGACCGTAAAGATCATCATACTATGCAGAAAACAATATCTTGAGGGACCCACACACCACGTAAGATTTGTCCTCTTCTATTGCTGTCTCAATCAAAGTCTGAATAGTACAATTTTTCTTCTTCTAGCCACATGTGGAAACAAACAAGGAACTTCAAAAGAACAAAGAAAGTGAATGGATAATTCCAGTTTCAGCAAAGGAATTTTGAATGTCTAATCAACGACATTATCCATATTAGGCAAAGACACAACGTCCTTGATTTAAAGCTTCTCAACGAATCTTAATGTGTTGCACTCTTCTCCAACGTCTCTCAAATCCTTGCCTATAAGGAACTGAAGACTTGAAGAACAATAACAAGACTCTGCTATTTTAACTGTGCTCTTACTATGTCAAATCAAAAAGCGCATAGAACACTTAAGAATTTCTTATCAAAGTTTGTATCTTAGAAATTCTAAGTCTTAGAGTATGTTATATATTCTATTGATTACACTCCTGATTGTATATCAAGTGTAAGAACAAATCATATTTATTTGTAAACCTTTAGAAGTTTCTTGCTCGTGCGCTTGAGCATTGGAAGTCTCTTTCAGTTGTGATTGAGCATTGGAAGTCTCATGCTTGTGTGCTTGAGCATTTTGAAGTCTCTCGGAAGAGTCCTTGAGCAATAGTAATCTAGTGTGATTATAGTTTAATCCATTGGAAGTGCAAGGGGACTGAACTACTCCTGGTTTGTAGGAGGAACCAATATAAATTGTCTTGTGTCTGCTCTCTCTCTCTCTCTCTCTCTCTCTCTCTCTCTCTCTCTCTCTCTCTCTCTCTCTCTCTCTCTCTCTCTCTCTCTCTCCTATTGAAAATTTCTTATAAATATTTTGGCCATAAATTTATTTTAAAAAATAAATAAAAATTAAGTTCAACGATTTTATGAAAAATACTTTTCTAAACTCTACCCTAATTTTGCTGATATCTAGTTTTGAGGACGAAACTATTTTTAGGTGGGTAGAATGTAAGACCCCAAAATTTTATTTTAACATAATCATAATTATTTATTCTATTTATGTTTAAAAATATTTTATCTCTATTCATGATAAAATTATTCTAGTATCGTATGATCTTATCTATACTATATATATATATATATATATATATATATATATATATATATATATAAAACTAATATATGAAACAGCTCTTTGCTCTTCGGGAAAAACTAGTATAGTAAGATGCATACGAGTAATACTTGTAATTAAAGAGTTGGTTTCAATCTCAAAACTAAAATAATTTCTAGGTACAAAATTAATGATATAAATGCTAAAGCTTATAAACATGATTTTATTTATAATATATGCTTTAAAACATACAAGAGGCAAACTTAAAGTTTAAACTTACAAGAGATTCAGAGCTCAGGGATCTAAGAGTGCTTGCAGAGGAATTTGCTTGCAAACTTCGAATGCCTTAACAACTGAAAGACTTGCCTATTTATAGGCTAGAGTGAAGTCCGGACTTCAAAAATTATACACCGGATTTGAAATAAAATACATGACCGACACTGGCCGAAAGTAAAAGCAAATAACGTGGCCGACAAAGTTATTTGGCCAAATCGTAAAACATAATGGTCGACATGACCTTTAATTATTACTAGACGCCAAAACGGCTTTTAGTAAAGAGAAAGTAATTTTACACCAATAATTGTTGATAGCGTTTAATCAATAATTCCATAACAATCGTCTTCATTTTCTTGAAATTGTTCTTCGGTGGCAGATTCGCCATCACTACCTGAAACTGTAGACATTGCTTCTTGTAATTTTTCAAAAAATTCTTTAGGATCCGAGGTGGATGATAAAGAAGCCATTAATTTTGCTTTGTTGGCTAAGAAGGGTGATTCTTCTGGGACAGAGACTCCTTTGCATTTAGAGGGGTTATTTCTGAACCAATCGTCTAATACCTTGGAGTCTTGAAGGGCTGGATTAAACTTAACCCACCACTTAATCTTAATTTTCTTGACTAATTCTTGACCAGTACATTCGGCCCAAATCTGCTGAGTAGCAAATGACCAGGCAATAATCCAAGTTATGCCAAAAACGGCACAAAAGGCTAAAAGACTTTTATGCTTTGGGCAAGTAGTTGAGTGAGAAAATCTTTCATAGGCTTGTAAAGCATAATCTGGTAATATGTGTTTGTTAAGGCCATATACTTCGAACCATTGGACAAACCAATTAGGAAAAGATAATGAGATCTTTTTATTAAACCAGATGAACCAGGTGTGTTCATATGGTAAAAGATGCAAAAAGAAGCTCCATGCATCCATATAATCAAAGTAGTTGTAATGTTGGGGAGAAAAAACCCTAGAAAAGGATTTTTTGGTATAAGGAGCCATTCCCCAATCAGATGGAGATAATACTTTATTAATCTTAAATTTAGAAAATTTAATAGATGAATTTTCTTTTTTATGAGTCAGAGTAATGGAATCTGAATCAACTAATATGAATTCATAATATTCTCGGGTTTTGGATAAATCTTTCGGTAGAAACCAAAATCCAGGAGGAAATTTTTTTGAAGTAATTTGTAAAAGTGATGACCCTTCTGGGCAGTAATGTGATTCCAAAGGAATAATTGGCAAGGCAATTTCTTTTGTAATAAAGTTCGTCCTCTCCAAAGGAGGAGGAGAATAATATGCTAATGGTGAAACGGATGACTTCTGCGAAGTCGTAATTCTCTGATTAAACTGTGAAGGTGAAACCAACACAGTTTGGGCTCCAGCTCCGGAGGAGGAACTTGGAGAGTTAACTTTTGATATGTATGTAGGTGATGCTCCTACTACAATCTGTTTATCATTTTTGGGTAATGGAGGGCCATAAGAGTCTTTACTGGAGGTTAATTCTTTGGAACTCATGTTTTTCCCTGCAAGAATTCTCTTGTTAAAAAGTCCGGTAGAGCATTTTTAATACCTTCAATATGCATAATTTCGAAATCAAAACATGCAAGTAAGGATTGCCATCTGGCAAAAATATGTTTGGAAACTAAATTTTTAACATCCTTTTGTAATACACTTTTTGCTGATTTACAATCAGTTTTTAATATGAAGGATTTTGAAAACAAATCATCTTGAAATTTCATAATACATAAAACAATGGCTAAAATTTCTTTTTTAATTGTACTATAATTTAATTGAGGCCTAGTCCAAGTTCCCGAATAAAATCTAACAACTTGTTCCTTTTCTGACCCTGGTAAAACTTGTTTTAATATCCCTCCAAAACCTAGATCTGAGGCATCGGTTTCTACTATTACACTAGCATTAGGACAAGGAATCCCTAGACAAGGTAATTTTTTCACTATTTTCTTAAGGCTAATAATACTGTTAGTCATGGTCTCATCCCAAGGTGGAGGATTCTTTTTAAGACGCCTAAATAATGGTGCACAAATGACCCTTAAATTTGGTATAAATTCAGACACATAATTAAGACATCCTAAAAACCTTTGTAATTGAGTTTTATCTCTTATTTCATTAGGAAATTTACTGACAAACTCTAATGACCTACTAATAGGAGTATACATTCCTTGACTTATGTCAAAACCTAAAAATCTAATTTTTGATTGAAAATTTTTTAATTTTTTCTCTGACAAAGCTAATCCATTAGATTTTATAATTTCAAAGAACTTATTCATGTGTTCTATATGTTGATTAATAGAGTCTGAAAAGACTAATATATCATCTAAATATACTATTACAAAATTAGAATATTTATTAAATATATCATTCATAGTATTCTGAAATTCTGAGGGTGCATTTTTTAATCCTAAGGGCATAACATTCCATTCAAAATGCCCAAAAGGTACTACAAACCCGGTTTTGTACTTATCTTCCTCTTTTAATTGAATTTGATAATATCCAGATTTAAGGTCGAATTTTGAAAAAACACTTTTATTTTGTAATCTATTAATTAAATCTCTTTTATTAGGAATTGGATATCTAATCCATTGTAAAGCCTTATTTAATGGTTTATAATTTATAACTAATCGGGGACTCCCTCTTTCTAACTCAGCAGCGTTGACAACATAAAAGGCTGAGCAACTCCAAGGAGATTTACTAGGCCTAATCAAGCCTTTATCTAAATAATCTTGTATTTCTGTTTTACAGTAATTCATCTGTTTTTCATTCATATGTATAGGTCTAGCTTTAGTTGGTATATTAATTTCTTTAAAATCTGGTTCATAAGGTAACGAAACAGTATGTACTTTTCTTTTCCAAAAAGCGTTAGGCTGTTCGGAACAGAGATTTTTAACAAATTTTTCTTGCATATTTTTAATTACCTCTTGAATCTTTTTTGACTGTAATTGTTCATCTATTCTCTTATAATGTATTTCTTTATTAATAAAATTAATTTGTTTTCTTTTTAAATCTATTTGATTTAATGCAGAAATATTATTTCTTTTTACTGAATTAATATCTCTTATTTTAGGTTGATGTATAAATTCAAATTTCACCGTTCTCCCTAAGGCTTCGGTAATTATTTCTTTATCATTGACCATAAAGGGATATAAAAGCGTTAAAAAGGGCGTTCCTAAAATTATGTTTTCTTTCATATCTTTTACTAATAAAAAAGAAGTTTTATAACATATTTGATCCTTACAAATTTTTGCATTAGATAATTTATACGCTACCTGTAATCTTGCCCCATTAGCTCCTGCAAGGACTTCTTTAGTTTTTTCATAATATTGGGTAGGAATTAATCCCTCTTGAATACAATTTAAATCTGCTCCTGAATCTATTAAAGCATCTAATACATATGTGTGGTCATGGACGATTAATTCAATTTTAGTGTGCCATTTATGAGATATAATCCTGGCAATATTGGCTATATAGCCTTCTTCGTTGTTATCCTTTATTATCTTAGAGGATTCTCCTAGTTCCTGTTGAGATACTAAGAAGTTTCCTTGTAATTCTAAAAATTTCAATTCTAAATAATCACTTCTCTGCTTAAAGTAGCTATCTGCTTCTTTTAGCTTTTTAATTTCATTTTTTAAAATTTTTATTTCTTCACTTAGATCTTTAACGGTAACCTCCTTAGGGGATTCAAACATTTTCATAATTTCTTTAAATTCTATTTTATGAACATCATTTTTATGAATATTATTATCTTCTATAATATCTTTTATTTGTTTCATAAAAGCGGTTTTATTTTCAGAGTCTTCCATTTTATCTAAAATAGTAATTAGCTTATCAACTTGACTATAGAACACTCTTCTTCTGGTCGATCTTGGATGTTATCCTCCCAAGTCTCTAATTGATTAAGATCTTCAAAATCAGATATAGAGTCATTAGAATCTTCTCCTGAAGATCGTTCTTCTACAGATTCTTCTTTATCTGATTCTAGCATTAATTTTTGTAAAGATTTAACAATACTTTCTTTTAAATCTTCTGAAATATCTAGACTACTAATTTGCTTAATTTCCTTAACTCTGCATTTATTAGAGTAATGTCCGAACTTTCCACATTTATAACATTGAACGTCTTTTGTATTTTTGGATGGTTTATGAGGTTTTTTATAATTTGTTCCCGAACTTTTCTTATTATTTTTATAATAATCTTGATTATCTTTATCTTTGTTTTTAATAGTTTTATAGGGTTTATGCTTATGAGAACTCCTTCTCTTAGGATTGGAGCTTTCTTTTGTTTTCTTACTACTAGGGGCTCTCAAAGGAGGTGCCCCATATTGTTCGCAAAATGATCCCATTTCACGTCTATTACTTCCTAATTCACTCTTAATTTTTCTTTGTATTTTAAAATCAGTGCAAACCTGCATCCCGGTTTCAATAACATAATTAGAAATTTCTCCTAAAGTTAAAGTATCATACGGGATAGTCCCGTTATGTGCTCTTTTAAGATTTTCTTTTACTTTATCTGCGAATAATCTAGGTAATCCTCCTATAAACCTTTCTTTCCAGTATGACATACCTCCGTTTGACCTAAGACATAATTTTGAAAGAAACATATCTCTATACCACCGATAATCAGACATAGTTGGACAGTAAAGATTCATTAATTGATCTGAAGCTCTTTGTTGAAGCTTAAGAGGTTCTCCCACAAAGAATTTTGTAATTAAATAGAGAAGAGTGGTTACACAGTTTTCTTCATTATTTCCATTCTCGGTTTTTACGGCAGTATCAACTATAGTCTTATCTTCTGGGGAAACTATATTATCCCACCATCCTTTTAATTGACCAGTAAATCCCATAACTAACATATTTTTTGTTTGCTTATCCGAATTATTTTTAATTTTTAAAGCGGTTGCCGCCATGGTCATTTGTTGAATAACATCTAAAATGTGTTGTTCTGATGCACCATCAATATTCCACTCTGTTATAGCTTGACCGCTATAAGAGTTTTCGACAAAATTAAACCTTTCTTCAAATTGCACATCTGCAAATGAAGGGCGAGGATAAAAATTTCTAGTTCTAGGCTGAGGACCTGGTCCTAATCTATTAATACTACTTTCTCCTTGAGAGAGAGTATTTATTGTGGATGAAGAGGCTAGATTCATTTTATTTAATTTTAAAATTAATTCATCTATTTTTTCTTCGGGTCCTAATTTCATTTTAGTAACTGTATTTTTAGAGGGAACCTCATACTTATATATCGGTCTATTAGGATCGAGTTTAGTTGTAACTTCCTCTTTAGGCACAGGAAGTATTCCTTCAATTCTACTTAATTGTTGTGCTATTGTATTTAATGTTTGATTTGTATAATTTAATTGGGTGTGTATATGGTAAAAATCTTTTCTAGTGGTAATCGCTGGTGGCTGATCAGGATTTTTAATTGTTTTAAAAGGTGCAGCTTCTAATTCCATATTTTCAACCTTTAACATAATAGGTTCTAAAGGTGGATGTGTAGAAATAATAATTTCTTTACTAGTAGTTTTCCACTGGGTGGTCATTCTAGTATTAGTATCAAGAAACATTTTATCTGTATAAGGATTAGGTATTTCATACTCTAAACAGTATAATTCGAACCATGTGAAAAAATTAATATTAATTTCGTGATAGTTCAAGAAATCATAAAATTCTTTTAAATAATGATTTGTTAATTTTTTACTAAAGGTGGAAAAATACCACTCTCTCTTTAGTTTATTATGATCTCCCATAAAGTTGATTTTAATCCAATCTTTGTCTATTTCAAACGATTCTTCTTTTGTTAATGTATTACAAACTTGAGACCTAGTAGGAGAAGGTGATCTAGATGGCGACCTAGGCCTCTCTTGTCTATATAAGGGAACCGGAACTGCTCGTTCAAAATTTACTCCAGTCAATCCTACCCTTATAGTTGAGTCCACAGATCGTCTAGACGCTGAAGGTTGCGTGCTAGATGATGAACTAATACTGCTGGACCCATAATATCTATGATACTGACTTCTATTCATTCTAATTATGACAGATCCTTCTCTATCTTGGATAGTATGACTAATAGATCTAGATTCTGGGTTGTCATTTTTAATTATATTTTGTAAAACCCATTCCTCGGGTAATTTTTCAATTATTTCTGAAGCAGTTAATATCTTAGGGGTTATTACCATAGTTTTGTTAAGATTAGCTTCTATAATACAGGTTTCATTTCTTGAAGTTGCTTTTAATGATTTAAAGTCATAATTAACCTTAGAGACTTTATAAGTGATTCTACTTATTACATCTAAATTAGCAACTCCTGGTACGAAAGTATCTCCCTGAGTTACCACACAAATAGCTAATGAATTAGGGGTAAAAGGATTAGTTAGACTCATACTAAAATTGGGATGACAATTAAAGTATGCTGGTCCACTGTTTAAATTTGATTCTAATGTAGCTATTGTTGATTCATGAAAATCTTTAATTCTTGTATCACGTAATACTAAGAGTAAAGGGGTATTTAATCCTAACCTATGTAGAGGTTTAACTGCTATTTGGATTAATCCTAGATGAATATATTTATATCCATCTTTTTGATGTTTATCAATTAATTCTTTCTTTAAAAAAGCACAAAATAAAAACAAAGTCGGGATCAAAGCGACCTTTTAATTAATGATGAAAATTTATAAAGCAAAAAGCCCTAAATAAGTTCACTTCCGTCTCGGGTGGGACAAAAGGATTTTTTTTTTTTTTTGAAAAACATAAAGCAACAAACAAACATATTAATTAAATAGATAAGTAGTAGAAATAAACATCAGCAAAGACCCAATTGCAGCTAAACATTCCCTGTATCAACATCAGGTTCCAAGATCCGATAGCAGATTAACTGGCATATTCGAATCCAAACTCTTCAAAAGGTATGAGGCTTTTTCGGATCAACTTCTGAACTATCTTCTGAAATGGAAAACATTGTTCAATATCGTGACCCGATGCCCCTTGATGGAAGGCACAAGAAAGATCAGCTCTATACCCTGCTGGCAATATTGTTGGTACTGAAAGAGGTGCCTTGGTGTGGATCAAATTCCTTTCAAGCAACCTTGGGAACAAATCTGCATACTTCATAGAAATGGGATCAATCTGAGTTCTTGGAGCCTGTTGTCGAGGTTGTTGTTGATATTGCTGAAACTGGGGTTGATAACCCGAACTTTGAACAACATTTTTGACAGGCATAACAGCAGCAACAGGGTGATAAGTAAGATACTGTTGTTGAGGCTGACTTTCCACCACACTCATTTTCTGATCTTCGTCCTCGGAATCATCAGTAGGAACACTTTCTTTCACCAGACGTTCTTTTCGGACCCATTCTTCAATACGCATGCCCGCGATCATCATATCTGCAAAATTGCCAGATGCACTTGCAAGCATATGCTCAAAATAGAACGGACCCAGAGTCTCCAAGAAAATCTCGGTAAACTCTTTCTCTTCCAGAGGTGGACGGACTTGTTCGGTGAAATCTCTCCAACGTTGGGCATAAGCTTTGAAGGATTCATTATCATTATGGGTCATGGCCTGCAGTTCCTTTCTGTCTGGGGCCAAGTGCAAGTTGTAGTTATATCGTTGGACGAAAGCCTCACACAAATCACTGAAAGTTTTGATATCAACCTTGTTTAGACTCATATACCATATCAATGCGGCACCAGTCAAACTATCTTGGAAACAATGGATAAGGAGTTCATCATTACCTACTTGAGCAGACATCTTTCTCACGTACATTACCAAATGAAGCTCAGGGCAAGTGTTCCCTTTGTACTTCTCAAAATCAGGGACCTTAAATTTGGGTGGTATCACGACATTAGGAACCAAGCAAAGATCATAAGCATTTTTCCCAAACAGTTCTTTCCCACGAAGAGCTTTCAATTCCAACTGTATTCTGTCAAATTTTTCTTCCAGTTCAGCTATCCGGTCGTATGCAACCACATTTTCTGAGTGATAGATTGGCCCAAGGCCCTGCTGAGTAGTATGAATCAACGGTGATGAGTAAGTCATAGTAGCTTGAGGGAACAAAGGGCCCGGTTGAGGGATAGGCTTTGTCCGTTGCACAAAAGGAGTTTGAACCTTAGAGAGACCAGAACAGAATACTTCACCCGAACTTAAAGGTGTACTCCAGAGATAACCTTCCAGCGTAGCATGTTGAGGAGTACTAGCAAACACTGTTGAAATCGGGGTAGTGGAGGCAACCGTCTGAGCTTGAGTGCTACCGATAGGAAGAGGCAATGGCTGACTCTGTACAACCGTCATTAAAGATACTAAGTGTTTTATCTTGGCTTTCGGGTGTCAAACATTGATTACGTTTGAACCTTTTAAACCGGTGATATCTTATTTTTTCTTGGGAAGGGAAAAAGTAAGCAAAACCCTTGAGAATCGAGGTCCGGGAGTTGTTTTCGCTACGGGAAGGTGTTAGGCACCCATAACGACTATAGTAACCTATAGGAACCGTCTTTAATTTCTACGCACGCGCTTTATTTTTAAATGCTATTTTGAAATGTTATTTACACCTAAAAGTTTTCTAAGTGAAGAATTGGAGGGAGAAAAATGTGTTTGAATTTTTATTTTATTTGAATTGAAGGAATTTTGTTCCTTGCCTACGTACCCGTTTAAGGGATCAAATCCACCGTAGTTCTCTTCCAAAACTGTTTTTGTTTTTGTTGGTTGATTTTAAGTTTGGAAATGGAGTTTGAAGAATAGAAAGAGGCCTCAAGGGCATGAGATTAGGAAATAGTGAGGTTGAATTAGTGAATTGCAAAATATGGTCAAAGTAGGATTATTTTCATTGGATTTTTGATTAAGAAAATAAAAGGAAAATTCAATGGGATGTTGGATCCCAAGGTTTATTTGGAAAAGATTTGAGTGAAGTTGTTCACATTTGTTTGGAAAATTGGCTTTTTCTAAGTATAAGTCCTAGGCATTCATCTAAACATACAATCCTAAACATACATCTAAACATGCATATTCTAGCTATAGTGGTGTGTGTGCATGTGTCGGTGCTTGTGTCGGTGTACATCTTTAGAGTCCATTGTCCTTTACATCATACCCTAGATACATTCTATGGCCTCTTTGCCAAGAAAATTAAAAGTGCATGAAAGTAAAATACAAGAATTTCCTAAGTGTTACATTCTAATTTTTGTATGGAAATTGAAACTTAAAGTGCAAGAAATTAAAGTGGAGAAAGGGATGAGAATATGGGATGCTCATGGTGTATGCAACAAATGAACAAATGGTTAGTAATAATAGGCATGTGATAGTAGAAAAGATTGACAAAGAAATAAGGCATGATAACATGATAAAATGGCAAGGAAAGATGACAAAATACATCTAACAAGATACCAAAATTCCAAGCAAACAAAAGACCCATAGCCCTCACATTGTAACATTTTTCCAAAGAGTTTTGGGGTCAGCCCCAATGTGAGAGTTACAAGAAAATTATAAGCCAAGGAATCATGATATGAAACTAGGTCTATTTTTGCACCAATTCACATATTAAAATGACAAATAACTTGCCAACTAAGCAACCAATTATCACCCATTCAAAACAGCACCAAACACTACACATTATGCAACAAATAACACCCTAAGATCACCCATCAAGTACCAATTATCATGAGCCAAGATATTGGAATTAAAACGTGCAAAAAGGCTTCACAAAATATGATAAGAAACAACACAAATCACTCACAATTGCACATGTATTTTTTCCTAACAGTTTTCAACATACAAAAGGTCACAAGAAACAAGTCCTAATCACTCAAAACAAATGTAAAAGAAATCACAAGGTTTTTACAAGTTTTTTATCAAGATTTTCGACAAAAATTAAAGAAAAGAAAAAAGAAACAATAAACCAAAGTAAAAATAATCCTCCAGTATTTCTTGATCAATCTTGACATGTAATATGTCAAAATTGATCAAAAAGTACAAAGAAAATTATAGGAATTCTTTAGGAATTGTTAAAGACTTTTTTAGGCTAAAAATATGCAAGAAAATCACCAAATTTTAGCAAGAATAGTAAAAAACTACACATATATTTTTTTATCAATTCTCAAGTGCAAAAATATTACAAAAGAAATCACAAAGTCATCAAGAAGCATATATGAATTTTTTTGGATTTTTTCATAAGGTTCTAAGCATAATGGGGGGGTGAAAAGCAATAACCAGCGCAAGAATAGCAAAAACGCACAGCAGGAAAAGAAATCACCATCAAAGGGCCCTAAGCCCAATCCAAGACAAGGAACGGGTAGGGTTTGCTTGTAACGGGTCAGGGTCCTGGGTAAAGAACCCGACCGGTTTATGAAGAGGGAGTATATAAGCCAAACCCCTTGTTTCTTTGTCATTCCTTCCCTAACTTTCTCTCTCTAAACCTAAACCTCTCCTTCTCACTCTAAAACCAGACGTCGGAAAGGTGACCGGAGAAGAAGACTGAAAATTCTCCGGTGCGGTGGTCGGCCGTAGCGCCGCCGCACCGGAGTCCCTTTTTCGCAAAAATTTTACACCGATGGACTCGGTTTCTTCTCCTCTTCCTTAATCCGCCGTTAGTTTTTCGAACGAACCACTAAAAAAAACCTAGATCTACAAAAGTGCTCACGAAAATTTTGGGAACCAGAGAGGATAAAACGAAGAAATGACGAAGGACGCACTTACCTCTTGATTTTCTGATCGTATTCCTACCGGTCCAGCTTTAACTTGCAATTTCTACTTCTCAACCGATCTGAAAGTTGTTACGGACGGAACTCTTCGTTCTTGTTTCGCGATTCAAAGACCTGATCCGATTCGCATCCTTTTCCACAAGTCCATTGCAGGATTACGGCTTAGGTAAGTGGTGAATTCCGTTTGCTGGACGCGAATTGATCCATTATTCTTCTTCTTTCTTCAGATTCTATTTACCTGCTCAGTGTTCTTGTTGATGATTTGTGTGAATTTCTGTGATAATGATTTGAACGGAATTGGAATCTGTATTGTTTCGGTTATGGTGGATGATTTGGTTAGGGAGTTTTGTGTGGTGAGGATGGTGGTTGTTGCGGCGGAATAAGGTGAGGGAAAAAGTTGTTGCGGCGGAGGGAGTAGATAGAGAAATTAGTTACGGTGGTGGATTGGTATTGTTACGGTGGAGAGGGAAAAAGAAAAGAGAGAGAGAAAGTTGTTAGAGGTGGTGATGTGGCAGAAGATAAATGGGGAAAGTGGAAAAAAAAAAAATAGTGTGTGATGATTAGGCCTGTGATGACTGGATTTTATAGGCTGATGCAGTAATGCCTGGACCAATAAAATGATGCCACGTGGCACCTGGACAAATGAAAAAAGGACATGTGGACTTGGACTAATGACTTGGACAGTAATGGACTAAAATGCAAATAACTAACTTTTGAGGACTTAAAAAAACCTAAAAATAAAATTGGACTAAAATTGGTAATTTGACTAAACGTAAAGTGAAACGATTAAAAATGACAAAACGGACTAAAACGAACCAATGGCTTAAATGAGGTACTTTAAAGTACCTCTCTGCCGAAATTTCGTGTGAAATGACCAAAATGCCCCTAGGGCTAAAACGACTGAAAATGACTCAGATGCGAATTTTAAAATGGATTTTTAACAAGGGTTTAAAGCAAAGACTTATACAAGCAAAATTAACAGACTCAGAGACAATTTTAAGGGTTTAAACAGAGCTTTGACACTTGAAAAGACTAAAATGCCCCTAGGGGCAAAACTGACTCAAAATGACTTCGAATGCAATTTTTGGAAAGGGTTTTGACATAGAATGAAACAAAGACTTATTCAAACTACTTAAAAAGACTCAAACAAAATTTTAAAAGACTGAAAGGACTTTTGACATAGGAAATGACTAAAATACCCTTTTATGTGAATTTTGCAAATAACATTGAAATAAAATGCAGAGAAAGATGCAATTGATCAGAGACATATCAAATGACTTATAATGCAAGAAAAGAAGAATTGAACAAGTATTTTTAGGTCCAAAATTAGGGTATAACACTAAGTTCCTCAGAATCTCATTTTCGGCCCGGAGGGTTGTCACCTCTTCACGAAGCTTGTGGTTCTCTTGTTCAAGATGATCCATTCTGATTTGCTCGAGTGTTGTAGATGCGAGTAGACTGATGGATTGACCTTTTGTAGATAGAGACAAAGTATGAGACACAGACTAGAAACTATGAATGCACATGATGCATGAAATGCTTATGCAAAAATGTACAATTTTTTGTTATCGATGGATTTGTCAAGGTGAGTTGTAAACATTGCAGATGAACTTGGTTTCATTTGAAGATTTGTAAAGATATTGCAATCGGTTCCATTTTCAAGAGGTAAGAACGAAACCAAGGGCAAAGTTCTTTGACAAAAGCAAAATCTTAGTTAAGATTTTTTTGAAATTGTATTGCTTGGTGTTCATTCTTACAAGGTTCATACCTTTGCCGTTTACAAAAACTTGTCTAAATCCTTCGATATTTTGATGGAAAAAATTGTTTATGCATGTATGCATGGAAAGAATCATAGAATACATGGGGGGTAAGTCCACAATGTTGGAGTTTAGGGGTCACAACGCCATTTGGTAAGGACTATGGTTTCAAATGTACTTGTATCACGGGTTCTACCAAGTTCCCAAATTACAACTACCCTTATGAATATATCGGTGTATAGGAATGCTCCTAGTCCAATATCATCCACAAGGAAGTCTAGTTTGAGTGTAGTATCGCCTGACGACTAAAGTCAAGAATGCTCTTGGTTCAGCCACCGCACTACGTCCTAAAAAGGCCAAGATGGGTTAAGGGTTACTAAGGCCCACGGCTTCACCGGACACTCACATTGAAAGTAATAACGTTGACATGAATGCTCATGACAACAAGACTACTACCTTCCGTGAGGCCTCCGTCGAGTAGGGTTATCACTTGTAAACATGGTCCAAGAATGCTCTTGGTATGTCACTATGATTTTACCCCGTCCTATTCCTATGTTGCACTCAAACCCGAGTATAGGGTTTATTTTCTCACCCCTCACGTAACAAGGTAAAAATTATTTACAAAGCATAAACAAATAAAGCACAAAATAAAGGAAGTAAGGGGGGTTTAACCCGCGTAGGATCCCCAGTGAAGTCGCCAATTTGTAAACCATTGATTTTCGAGTGTCAATCCATTAATTGGTTTTGAACCTTCAATCGTTTGGACTTCTCGATTTTATTCTTGGGAAGGGAAAAATGAGATTAAAAACCCTTTTTGGATCCAGGGGTCGGTTACGATTGGGGAAGGTGTTAGGCACCCGCATCGTCCACGGTACTCCGTGGTAACCTCTTACCTACTTTATCTTTGTGCTAAATTCATTTATTTATTTGAAAAAAATAATGCCTAAAGAATTTCTAAGTGAAAGAATGGAGGGAGAAGAAGGATGATTTTTGTTGTTTTTTATTTGATTGATTTGGAAGGAATAAACCCTTGCCTACGTACCCTTAAAAGGGATCAAAACCACCGTAGTTCATTCTCAAAATATTTTTGGTGGGTTAGGTTGATTTTAATTTGTTTTGAAAAAAGGTTTTAAGAAGGGTTGCGAGACCTCAAGGTATAGAAGAGTAAAATGGGAGTGAGGTTGTTTCATTTTATTTATGAAATTTAGTCTAAGTTCATTGAAGGTTCATTAGAAATTTGATAAAGAAAATAAAGGAAAAAAATGTCTTGGATTTGGATCCAAGGTTTATTAAGAAAATGATTTGACTTTTTTGCTTGTTTGATTTTTCCGAGATAAAAAGATTTTTCTAAACTAACGGAAAGCTAGCGACGTGAAAAAATAAAGCGAGCGTAACGCGATAAATAAAGCGGTGTTGTGTCGGTGCTTGTGTCGGTGTGTGCAATTACTACATTATTACATACCCTTCCTAGATACATTCTAAGAGAAATAAGAAGCACAAAAGAAAATTACATCACTTCCCTAATTATACACACTAAAAAAAAATTGGCGAGAATGAAATAAATTGCAAGGATAAAAGATGCATGAAACTATACTAGAATTAAAGCAAACCCAATATAACAAGATAATGTAAGACTTAGAATGCATGATGTTAACATTTTAAAACAATGCACAAAATAGAAATTGAACTATTAACGCAAAATTGACAAGAGATATCATGGAATGAAGAATTTAAAATGCATAGGACTAGAGTTGAATTTTAAAGCTAGGTTTTAAGAATGCTTGATATCAAAAATCAAAACGAAACAACAACCAATAAATGCAAAAAATGATTTTAAAGCCAACATATAAATTAACAATAATGCATGGTGTTTAAGTATCAAAGAAATGCATGTAGTAAATATTGAAGTGATAAAGCAAAATTAACAAAGAAATATTATAGAGTAAAAATACTTAAAATGCATGAAATGTTTCTTTTAAATATCAAAGCAAAATGAAATAAAGCATCATGAAAGTTAAAGCGTTAAAAAGATGCAGGAATTATATGTCACAAAATGAGTTTAAAAGGAAGTGCAAGAATATTTTGAAAGAAGTTAAAAAAAGATGAGTAGAATAAAATATGATGCAGGAAGGGGGTGCAGGATGCATGCAAGGGGGTGCAACAAGCAAACAGAAACATGCACACACAAAGGAAATTGGGCCGCAGAATTGAGAAGGATGGGCTTTAGAACCGGTTTACAGAAAGAGAGGTTGGATCGGTTCAGGAACCGGGTCGGTTCAACCGAACCGATCCAACAGGGAGTATATATAAGCATATTCTTTGTTTATTTTTTATCATTTTTGTTTCCCCTTTCTCTAACCTTCTTCATTTTCTGCAAAAGAATAACAGTCACCGGAAAACTTTTCCGGCGCGGTTGCCGGTGGTAGCACCACCGCGCCGGAGTTTGCAACTCCGCCAATTTAGAAACAAAACACATCGCCTGAATTCCTTTTTTACGCTCGTTTCGAAAATCACACAAGTTTTCACAAACAAACACCGCATAAACTTAGATCTACACATTAAGATTCGATGTTTTTAGCAAAGATGAACAGCAAGCAACAACAACACGCGTCAAAGAAAGAGAAAAGAACGAGTTACCTCTAATTTCGAATCGAAGGAGGAAAACATTGAATGGAAAACTTCTAAAATCTTTTAGCTCCGGTTCTAATCCTTCTCGTTTTCACTCGATCCTGCTTCTTCTTCCTTATTATGCTTCGGCTTTGGATCTTCGCTTGAAACGGTTTGCTTCACTCTTCAGATCGGTTTGTTTCTGTTTGAAAGCGGTTTGTATGTGTTGGACCGAGTTAGGAACGAGTTTGCAGCTGTTTGACCGATTCAGATTGTTGTGGTTTATATGAACACGAAAATGATGGCTCGGTGTTTCGAGTTTGTATGTTGTTATTGATGTGTCCTTGTTGAAATCAAACAAACTTCATTTTGGTTTGAAAAAAAAGTTGTGTTGTTTATGCATGAATCGGTTGTGTGGATGTGTATGAATCTCTGGAAAATAGTGTTGTTGTAACGAACAAAAGAAAATAAACAGTGATGATTTATTATGATTTTTTGTGATTTTTTTGATGAATGGTTTTGGTTATGATGATCAGATCAGTTTTGTGAATGGATTTCGAAAATCAAAGTGAGTTTGTATTGTTGATGATTGTTCTTAGTGGATCTGGAAAAAAGGTCGAATGTGTTCTTGAGGAAACAGTGAGAAGAAAAGAGTTTTGATCCATTTCTTTGTACAGCCGAAATTGGATAGTGTTTTTATGGAATTCAGTGCTGCCCCCTCCAATGATTGGAACAGTACTATATATAGTGATTAATTAGGGTAAAATGAAATTTCACTGGACCAAAGTGCCCCTAACTTGGGCAGCAACAACCTTGAGGACAAAATGACTAAAATGACCAATTAACTAAAAAAAGAGAATTAAAATAAATTAAACACTAAAACTAAATAATAAACAAAATAAAAAAATAACAACTAAATAAGATAAAAACTACAAACATAAAATACAATTAAAAAATAAATAAATAACTGCTTAAATTGCGACTAGAAAAGTTCTAACTAACTAATCAAATTAAATGATAAAATATTTAATTGCTTGAATAAAAGATGTTTTAACCAACTAGAATACGAATAAAAAAAGTTTAACTATTTAAGATACGACTAAAAATATTTTAACGAGCTAAAATACGAATAGAAATGTTCAACTGACTTAAAATACGAGTAAAAACAAAATGACCGATTTAAAAAGCGGAAAAACCTTAACTGGTCAAAATTTGGGGTATGACACGGTGTTTCAAGATAATCCTAGATTTTGAGGAGAATTTCAGGACTAAGAGGATCATATTCGATAATATGTGGATTAAGCCAGGATGTGTTACTTGTTATTGATGAGAGAAGTATACTTCAAACTCTTTTGGTCAGGTATAATCGGACGCCATAGAACTAGAACCGGAGATGTTAAGTATTTGTCGCGGCAATTATTGAGGAATCTCTAAATTTCGAGGACGAAATTTCTTTTAAGGGGGTAGAGTGTAATATCCCACTCGTCAATATTGGAACTGTATCAGAGCAATGTGTGTCAGAGAATAAATGTCCGTGAAAGATTATCCAACGCACAATGTGATCATGTAGTGACGATCAAACACACGTCCAATTACCGGTATCGAATTATGCGTGTTTAAGAATAAGGGTGTTTTGGGTACTTTCGCGGGAAGAATATATAAATGTGTTTGGAGTGGAAACCTTCATTTTTCAAGTTGCTCTCTCTCTCTCTCTCTCTTAAACTCCTAAGATCAGAATTCCTCCCTCTTCTCTCTAGGAAGCTCAGCCCTAACCCTCTTTCATTCTTTCCAATCTTCAAGTTTCACAAGTTTAGCAAGAGCAAGGCATGAATGACGGATGTACATGAAGATTATGGCAAGTGAAACTAGTTAGAACTTCTCAAGTTGAGAGATCATCATCATTGGAGATCATTGCATGTTCTAAGGTTTGGTTGTAGATGCTTAGGAGCTTGAAGTTCCCAGAAATCTATGTGAGTTCTCTAGATAGAACCCTTACCCCATGGTTGGTTGTGTTGTGTGAGAAATCATTGATGAATGTTAGTTTATATATGCTCATGCTACTACCCTTTTATGTAAATTGTTGTTGGAAACATGTTTGTTGAGCCATGCATTTCATTTGCTTTAGTTTTCATGTGTCCTGGATGATTATGGTGCATTAGGTTGCTTAGGATTGAGGTGAAATGTTGAAAATTGCATTTTCTGTACTTCTGCAATGAAGAAACTCGCTATTAGCGAAATTAGCTAATAGCCAAATTATTTGGCTAATAGCCAAATTTCCAGATAACCATCACAGAGCCATTTCGCTGATAGCAAAATTTTGGCAAAAATGGCATACCAAGTTCCACTATTAGCTTGCTTTGGGGCCTTGTATGCCATCTGAAACCACTTGTTTAACGCTAATTAACCTAAAGAAAACCCTCCATTTCTAAGAATCTAATTCACCATCACAAATGAGTTTTTAATAGAAATTGCATGAGACATATGAACATGTTTTCAAACAATAATGGCACTCATGAGAGAATATGGTTATATCGGGTAGCAATGTATGTCTAGGCATGGTGAATACTTAGAACCTCGACTTAGTTAGCCGAGAACATAAATTAGCACGTCATATAGGGCGTATGAAGGTAAGATTAAGGTAATGACTAAGTAAGCAAATACTAAGACAAGTTATCATATATAGTCAAGACTATAAAGTAAGATGTAGGTGTCGTGCCTTTACGTTATCCACATCAAGGGGGATACGAGAGGTTCTCGCCAGGGAAACGGGATACGCTCCGCAAGGTAGGCCCACACGTCACTAAGGGAGTCCAATGTACCTTAGCTAGGTTTTCATCGGTCAAGTAAGGGAATGTACTCGGGGTTACTCCACTCGATGCACTCTGTAAAATGAACCAAGATAATGTTGTTTGTTACATGCTAACTTCTAACATAAAGTTGAATATGATATGGTTACGATATGTTTCGAGATAAGAATAAGCTTATGCAATAGGACAAGTTATGAAGATATACTGTCGACGGTCTTAGTAACTCCCCGATCGTCCAGTTTAAGATCGTGTCATGAATGACTTATGTTTCCGTCTTGATACGTTTATCGTATCTCGACAAAGCGGTCCTATGTTCCCTTGACCGCCATGACATGTATAGTACAAGACTTATGAACTAAGATACAAAAGGCCTATGACGGATCTAGTATGCACGACCGTCTAGGTAAGCATGATCCACACACGTATAATAAACCGACAGGTTGTATAGTAGACACGTGGTGACCTTAGGTTTTCCCCTAGGTTACCTATAGCATAGGATTAGGTAGAACTCACTGAGACATTATCTCTCATCCCAATCCTTATTTGTTTCAAATCAGCAGGTTGGTATAGCAGGATTTAGCAAGCTTGTAGCCGGATGGATAATCAGCAAGTGCTCGTTCGTACCCGCTTCTGGATGTTATGGACTTTAAGGATGTATTTTTCTATGTTTTGGACGAGTAGTATTGTATTGATGATTGTACGAACGCGTATTGTTGTATATGATATTCATTCGAAGTCTTTATGTTGTAAATTTTAATGTATCCAGTACTAAAGATAATGCACATGCTAAACTTTCTAGATACGTTTAGTGTGGACGTTATAGGTCTGGTGAGTTATAGTGAGTATATGAGATATAAGTAAATTGTAGCCATGAATTTATGTTACAAAGGTTAATGACTTGCACAGCAGTCGTGAATTTAGCATTTTTAATTTTTCATCAAGTGTGCATTAGTTTTCTTTCGAGTTATCTTTATTATAAGCATTTGGCTTCCATAGAAACAATAGTACACATGGCACTTTAAAATGCAATCACTCATTTAATGCTTTTCTAACGTGCGTTTGGTCACTCTTCACACCATTAGTAGAATCTTTCAAGCTAGAAATGGAAGAAAAAGGTATGTCGGGTTTAGACATGGAAGAAAGAATTTTTTTTGGAAGGATTGATAGAAAGAAAAAGTGATTCAATTAAAATTGACGATAAAAAATCTCAAGAATCCAATAGATAAATAGAATAGATCAATGAAGCTTTAAACAAAATCTTCTTAAAAAATTTTGAGAAACAAATTAGCGGAATAATCATCTCTAATATCATATTTTTATTGAAGCTATTGAATCCAATAGATAAATAGAATAGATCAATGAAGCTTTAAACAAAATCTTCTTAAAAAATTTTGAGAAACAAATTAGCGGAATAATCATCTCTAATATCATATTTTTATTGAAGCTATTGACAAGTAAAAAGTAGAGAATAAGTTGTATGCAACACTTATATATAGTCTATGAGAAAACAATTAGTTTAACTAGTTAGTATAACTATTTTTATTTTTTAAAACGAAAACAACAAAATTAGTGTGTAATATACATCATATCATGTGGTAAAAAAGTCATCTCAACTTTGTTACCACCCTAAACTCACAATACACCATATGCAACATCCCAATAATATTATTAAAACTAGCGTTCAATGTCCATCTGTCCGCTTTTTCTATTGCGCTAATGTGTATAAATCATACACGATATGTTTTTTTCAAGTGGTTTACTTTTTCATGATATATATTGGACAAAATTATTAGAATTAAAAGAAATAGCATACACCTACTTGATAAATAAAATTGAACCTGGTAAAAAAAAATAAGAGATGATATATGTCCACTTTTAATACGTTGTAGCAATCCACTACTGAATTTTGATTAATCAACACTAAAAAAATCATGCTTGCCAAATTTTTTATCAATGTAAAGTCTATATTGTGATATTTAATCAATACTTTCAATATGTTGTAGTAATGTTAATCATATTGTTGCCACACATGATTGTGCCATAATACTACACCACCACTCACATCTCCATCTCATCACTTCTAAGCCTTTATCGTTCACCAGGTGTTTGTTTTCCATGTTATCTGCACATTCTCTTGAAAATTTCAACTATCTAATATCTTCTTTCTCGAGTTTGCTCTGATTCAAGAAAACTAAATCTCTCGAATTAATGAAATTAAAAAACTTCAATACATTCAAGAAAGAAGAAGACAATTATCAAAGAATAATCAATATCTGACCATGCCTGGCCACTATTGTTGCCACTTCATATTGTCTATTCCAGATCCATACAAAAATATTATTTATTTAGTGTTCCATGCAAAAATGGAAAGAAAACAAAGTTTAAGAATTTTTTTCAAATTGCTCTGTCAAGAAGCGTATAATCTTTTAAGAGGAGAAACATATAATCCACCTGGTTATCATGTTATTATATGACACAATGTGTGAATATTATAATGATACAATATATAAGCAAAAAATAAAAAAAATGTAGAAAGAAATATAAAATTTGAATCTATCAAATAGAAGAAAACCAAAGAACATTGAGAAATGACAAATTTTATTCCTCGTGAGCTTAGCTCAGTTGGTACGGACAATGCATAATCGTTATTGGCATATGATGTTTACTAGCTCTTCAACGGTTTTGAATTGTAATTGGCATGATTTCAACTCACATTAAATTGATGCAGCTGATATATTAATGGTTGAATTCATTTGAATATATAGAAGGCAAATATAAACTAGCGGTTATGGAATTTTGAAGCAACCAGCATTCAACATTTTAAGACTAATCAATTTTGGCTATTCATTGGTGTTGCTTGGCTGGTTCTTTGGATTGGAAAGCACTACAGAAACTCCTAATAAAATGTTACGTGTGCTTTTGTTTAGTTCTTTCTATTTTTAATAAATGTAAGGCTAATCAGCCATTTATTTATTTTCTTTAGATTAATATTAGGTATATTTTAATTTATTAGTGTCCTTTGAGTTCATGCAAGAGCTCTATAAATTGTAAGTTTTATTATGAAATAAGATATGTAGAATTTTGATAAAAATTACACTATGTGTGTTTTGAGTGAGAGTTTTCTCCTCTTTGAGTTCTTGGATTAGAACTTGTCTATCGAATCTTATCAATGGCTTCCTTACCATTGTGGCGATTCCTCCTAGCTTAGCATTCCTTCTTGGATTGGAAGTGAGTGTGACGCCTTCTTTCACCATTTCTTTCCCCAAATCCATCTTTTTATTTTACTTTTATTCCTATACAATTTCTGTCCTTCATCAGAGTGTAACAACAAACAAATAGTAACAAATCAAATCATTATAAAAAATAAAAAAAAACGATAATATGGGTGACCTAGTCTATTTCTAAGAAAACAGTCCCCACTCCCCAATACAAGAACTAATTATTTTTATGCAATATTACAGGACCGATGACCCTGTTAGCTGAGTCAATTATTTATTGAACATCACATAAATTTTAGCTAATGTGATAAGTTGTGCATCAAACAAGCACAATTTTTGGAACCAACATCATTTGCAATGCATAGAGGCCGAAATTGTTCATCTTTTGACCAAATGGATCGTTTTTCAATAAATTCATGAACAAAGGTGTCCAACATTTCAATAGAAATGTGCTGTAACACTACCACATGTGCAATATTCCCACTGCATGCCAAATTCCAGCTACGAATGAAGTCGTCATCAAGGGGCCTCTCAAATACAACTATATGTTGCCAAACTCGTTTAACATTGCACCAATTCCAGCATCACGTAGTTGATCAAATAAGTATCGTGCATTCATTATGCATTTATGCACTTCATTCCTAAGTCCTATTAAACCCTTTTTTTTCAGAGCATACCAAAGGAAGATTGGAGTATGCCCACAACGGCTTCCTGTGATTGTGGCATCCCTTGAAGCAATAATGCCAACATCTCTAGATAGTGCATTGATGTATTTCAAACGAGTTATCAGAACACCACAAGGAGGTGGGCATCCCAAAAACTTGTGACCTGAAATAGTTACACTGCCAATAGGTTTCTGGAAGCTAACCCTTAGAGCCTGTAAAATCATTAAAACAATATTTTAGATGAGATCAAGTAATCATTTATATGGGGTATATCCTTAAATTAAACATGAAGCCTTGCTTGAGTTAAGAATTCTACATAATAATAGTTTTCAAGTAAATTTGAATAATTTTCATTCAATTAGTTGTGTTAATACTTTTTCCTATATGAAAATGTTTGTTGTCAGTAATGTAAAGGATGACACTCTTCACCTTAAAAATTGATTTTGTAAGGTTGAGTTAGACTCAACCCAATATTTTAAAAACAACAAATATTTTGTTAAAATAGAAGAATTAATACATTGGTATCCTAGAATTTTGTTGGATATGATACCTAACATTCAATCGTTTAATGTCATATCATTTTTTTATATTTAATTATTTTGAAATAAATTTTCTTACAGGATACCAAAGAATTTAAAAAAAAAAAAAAAAAAGTTTGTGTAAATAATTTAAACTCACTTGTTTTATAAAAGGCAACATGATTCCAAATAGAGCTCCATCACAGTGAATGTAGAATCGATCACGAGTAAAACCACATTTCTTTAGTGTTTGTATTACAAGATCAAGATCATCAATACCTCCTTTCATAGTTGTCCCTGCAATAAAAAATATACGTTAGCCCAAGTCAATTTTTTGGTGGGGTCTAAGCTTAAGTTTATTAAGTGTGTTAAAAACTTTATTCAATTATGCAAGCATAAATGGTGCAGTGCGAATATATAGTTAGACATGGATAATAGACAAGAGACCTATGTTTAGATTTATGATGGCTGGTTTGTCCTTGTGGGCAAGTAGACTGGCCTCAAGTTCAACACAATCAATTTCACCTGAGAATAAAGAACCAACCTTCACACAGTGCATTCTATACATTCTTGCTATTTTGAATATCGAATAATGTGACTCTTGTGAAGTATATAGAATTCCATCTGGAAATTGTTCTCTCCTGTATACAAATGTATAAATCAATAATTATGCTTGTGTACTATACATGTTGTATATACTAATTATTTTAGATATATGAACAAGTTGTACGTAGAAAAACTGACCCAATTAAAATTCCATGAAGATTGCCTTCAGTTCCACCGGTTGTGACATATCCCCAATACTCACTTTTGTCTATGTTCCAAAGATTTGCAAACCAATCAAGCACGCTAACTTCAAATGTAGTTGAATTCAGAGAGAAACTACTTCCAACAAATGGATCACCCGCATTGTTCAAGTGAAAATGACATAATGATGTTAATTTGTCGTAGTTGAAGTCTTGATTAGTGGGATAGCCTTCAATATAATTTTTTTTCACGTTAGTAAGTGAAGAACAGTTATCCTCATAAAAAAAAGTAAGTGAATAGTTTTAGATAGGTAGATACTGATTCTGTTATGTTTTAACTGTCACTTATATATTTTATAATAATACATTTAAATATTTCAAAAATTGATGTGAATTAATACACTTCAGTTAAAGAAATTTTTTTCGTCAAATAAAATGAAAATAATTTAATACAATGCATAAAATCCAATATAATAATAAATATTATCACTACTAGTGTTCAGATTAACACTTTGTGTTCGTCTGTTCGCTCTTTTTATTGCGCTAATGCGTAAAAATTATGAGCAATATATTTTATGAAATTCTGATCAAAATTATAGACATAGATAATATATATTTTGCACTTCCATATTGTAACAAGTTATACTTATCTTTTTCGTTGGTATCAACAATATAACAAATATAGTATAAATTTTTATCTCTTTTAATAAACCAACAAAATAGCATTTTCCTCTAAAAGTAAAATAAAATAGCATTTTAATAGTCAAATTTGTTTAAGGGTATAATTAGACGTAAAAAAGTCAACCTAAATCTATGTATTCTCTTTTTATATAGTATAGATTCATACTTATTTGAATAAAATGGTCTGATAAATCTTTTTTGTAGTCTAAAGTCTAGTCTTCTTAATTAGCAAAATAGACTTCTAAAATACTTTTAGTAGTGTCTATTTAAAAGAAATTTGTCTATCTAGAGTCGGGTCAAGGGTAAGGCCATCAAAGCCCTCGCTTTAAGCCCCCAACAAAAAATTAAATTATATTTTAATACATTTTACAAGCAAAATGACCTTATATTCTAATAAAAAGACCCATATATATTCAACCTTGTTTTAGGCCCCACTTACTTTTAAAAATTATTGGGCCGATCCTCTGTCTATCTCGTGCTTGATGTAGTTTAGGTTATAAGCTTTTGTTGGCCAGTCTAGTCATATTGTCCCTAATCGTATCCAATTGCTGTAACTTTTAATTATTTGAAATTGGGTACCTCTTGTAGTCTTATTAATGCATTTTGATTATCTATAAAAATAGATAACTTAATAACTTTTTCAGGTTTGGGAAAGCGGGGGATTTGAAACCCGCCAAGGCAAAAGCCTCAAAACAAGGCAGATAGATCAAATAAAAAAGGAGAACTTCCCCTCAAACCTTTCTCTAACAAAATCGATCCCTGCTACTATCAATTAGAAGAAGTAGGGTTAAAGTAAAGCGGATATAGAGTTTTGGAAAGGAAAATGTGAAGAAAACAAAGAATTTAAACATCCAAGGGAAACAATATACCATACAGATCTAGTGAATAGAATGAAAAAAATTAATGAAGAAGAAAATGAAGCACCAAAATCCTACCTAAGTTACGTAAGTTGTACTTTTTTAAAGTCTCCGCATAGCGAGCAATTGTTGCATCTAAATCGGCATCTTTTTCGCCCATGCACTTGTTGATAGCAAGGTCCTTTCGTCTATTCTCTTCATCAGCATTTTCACGTCTCTCTTCTTCTCTTGAAAGCTTGGCATTGTCATTAACCATCAGCAACAACTCTGAATCAGGAATGAAAGCCATTGCCATGGTGTTTCCACCTAGGTTTTCCATTAACTATTATATACTTGTAATTTTTTAGTTAATTAATATGCGTGACCATTGTATATATTATTTATATATGGCGAAAGAAGGTGAATTAGTTAAGTATTTTGTGGATTGGATGTATTCTTGTGTACTTGAATCAATTATGTCCACAATTCATTTTGGTGTATATACTTGGTATTTTCCTATCACACACAAACGGATATTGGTCATAATGTCTTCTTACTATATCTGATAGTTTGTTTTGTTTGATGGTGATTGGGCTGAAAAAGAAAAATACCTAAGTTGGCATGACATATATAAAGAAAACCTAAACTACCAAAAAGAAAGACCTACCAAATATTAGAAATCAATGGAAAATATTGAAGTGGACAGACAAGACATTGACTTGCATGAAGAAAACTTTATATTACTTCCTTCAAGATAAAAACTTTAACGTTTTATAGATTGGACCATATCGGCAGATTCAGTTGTGAATTAGTCAATCCGTCGTCGATTGGGTTGATCCAAACTTTACCTTAGTCTTGTTAAACCAATTGAATTGTGCTTGATTCAATTGTTCAACCACAGTCAAATCATGATCCGAAAGTATCACTGATTTGATTTTCAATGCATCTTTTAAAGATTATTTAAATTGTTAAGAAAATACTAGTACTAGTGAAAATATATTTTATCGTGATTTTCTTACATCGTCGTCTCAATCTTGCCCGTTAGTTTAATAGACAGTTAAGGATTATGGTAGGGACCTAAATATGGTATCGGTCAAATAGTGAGCCTGCATTTGGGCATCCTCACCTTATTTTTTTTTTTTTTTTTATCAAATCCACAGTGCATGTGGAATAACTCCTCACCTCATGTTAGTGTCTTGAATTTGTAAGGTAAGAAAATATCTAAATTCTGCAACATGCGTACATATCATAAAATTCTTTAAAAAAAAAAATGAATCTACACAAAATCCTTTTTTTTTAGTTGTAAAATAAGATTGGTTTTACCTATATAAATTTCAGAAAGATATAGTTTTCTCTAAAAAAGTAGCAATATTTTTAAAAATATACTAACGTCAAACTTCAAAGTAGTATATATAAGTTTGAGTTTTTCCCTTAAAAAAAGTTTGAGTTTATACGTAAAAGATTATTGAGAATAATAAAATATAGAAGAAGATTTGATATAAAATAGAGTAATTGGCATGTAGTGCGACACATAACCAAGTGATGCAAGTAGCACCACACAAAATATATAATCAAAAGGAGAAATACAAGAAAGAAAGGGGGAACAGACCAATGACCTGTTCAAAAGTTAATAAATTTGAATTGGGGGGGACTAGAACAATGACCTGTTCAAAAGTTAAAATGAGTTCAATCTATTATCTTTCTCTAATTATGAAAATTAATGACATATCAAAACACAATTTTGCCCCGTCTTAATATATTGAAACCTCAACATATATTTATCTTTTTGTGTCTTTTGTAACAAAAGATCCTATTTAGCTAAGAGAGAAAATAACTTTCAAAAGATTGGTGTTATTTTGTAACGAAAAAAACTAAATTATTTTTTTAAAAAAATAATTTTAGTACGATAAACAAACACAAAATAGATTACGATTTTTTTTTTTTTTTTTTTTTTTGTAAATGAGTGACATTAATATTTCTCCAGAACCAATGAGGGATAGAATCATATGGCACTATGGGTTCAGCAATGACATCAAAGAAGGTTTATTTAAATTACACATATCAGGAAAAGCAATTCAGGAATCGTTGTTACCAATTCCTCGAATGTTCCAAAATATAATATTCATTTAGAAGACGGAGGAGGACCCAGAGAACGAGTCTGATAAGCAGCCTTACGCATTTTGTTCACTTTCTTTTTTGCGACTTGGAAATAACCGGCAAAAATGGTGTGTCGTTCTCTGCTGCCTTGGCCAACCAATTATTCATAAAGTTCAAATCATTTTGCAACGTAGGATCAACAGTAGCATCAGGTGCAACAACAATGCTACTAACATCTAAAGATTTGTCTGCTACCGGATATAAAATAGAATCATGTTCAGCCCCCAAGTTATTTCTAACCACTTTATCTGTAACATTCATGAGTTGCAAAGAAAATGAGTTTTGAGTTATATCATTGTTACGGTTTACCATAATATCCTGCTGATAAGTCAATAATTACTGATTTTAAGTGTTTATTTTAGTTCGTTTTATTTAGATTTTATGCATTTTTATTTGCTTTTAGAATTATTTTACTTCAAAATATTGTTTTATTATATTTCAGGATCAGATGGTGAAAGATTGTGTCTTGGAACAAAAGAAAGGGATTTTTAGCATGATTTAAGGAAACAAGAATCTGAAATATGATTTGGAGCTGATTTGGGCTAAAAATATGAAGATTATGTGCAAAAATACAGACACAGCCCGTGCCTTGAAGAGATAGCTCGTGCCTCCAACATTTTAAATCCAAAACACAAGTCAAAGACTTGGCACGACCCGTGCCACCAGCCACACGGTCGTGCCAACTCCACAACATCTCCTTTTGCTGCTTCTTGCTTCCTGGACGAGCTGCCTTCTAGTTTATTTCTGACCTAAAGCACATGGTTTCTTGTGGAACATTCTAGTGATGTATTTCTTGGGGCTTAAGTAGTTATAGACTATAACTAGAGCGGCTAGCAAACATATTGAATCATCTTTTGTTCTTGAAAATAAAAAGTGACAATTGTTTTGGAAAGAAAAATTCAGCCCAAAAGTGCTAAAAGGGGTAGTTTTTCTATATATATAATATAGAATAGTAAAGATATATACTCCCTCCATTCTTTTTTAAGTGTCGTTTTGAAATATTGACTCCAAAATAACGAAGTGTATTTTTGCACATTTTCTTTCTATTGTACCCTCATTTTAATCCATTGATATATTCCTATTTTTTTACACATTTTCTCTTTTCAATAAATTTAATATATTATCTTTCTCTCATATCAAACATTTGTTAGTTACTAACTTTTTCTCCAACAATTTGTAACAATTACTACTCATCTTATTTATAGAATTTTATTAACTATTCATGGAACCATTATTATAGACTAGCGAAAAGACGGGCACTCATGTGCCCGTCTTTCCGCTCTTTTTATTGCGCTAACGTTTGAAAATTATTAACCGTGTTTTTTTTATGAAATTTTGATTTGGATTAAAACTAAAAATATAAATTTTTGTTGATTTCAAGTTATAACAAACCAAACTAATCATGATTATTTATTTCAATGACACCAACAATATAACAAAAAAAATATAATCTAAATTCTTTTTTTTAATGACACCAACAATGATCTTTATTATAGAAAAAGTTACTTCCTCCGTTCCTTTTTAAGTGTTTTTTTAGAAAATTAACACCAAAATAGCAATGTGTATTTTGTTGGAACAAAATATGTTTAACAATGAACCTTAAAGAGTTTTGATGATAACAAGGTATTAAAAATTGTAAATTGGACTAGCTAATATTTGTTCAAGTGTACAGGACCACAGTTAAAAAGTTACATCATTAATTGGTTCTGAATGAGCAAATAAAGAGCAAAAGAAAATGAAGCTTAGGTGATTCTGAAGGCAATACGCTCCTGAAGTCAAGCTGCTCCTGAAGAAATAGCGCTTCTGAAGAATAGTGCTCCTGAAGACGTACAAGAGGTCCAGAAGCCACATTATCAGAAGCTGCATCATCAGAAGCTGAAGAAGCTGCACCATCAGAAGTTGCAGTAGTTGCTTCATCAGAAGCTGCATCATCAGAAGCTGCCTCATCAGAAGTCATTTCACCAGAAGCTGAAGATCAACTAGATTTGCAAAAGATTCAAAGATTGAAGAATCTACATTGCAAAAGCTGTCCATTGGATTCGAAAACACAGCAGAAAATTAGTGGAACATTGCAACGGTCATTTCAAAGGTGTTTGAAGGCATGTGCTTGCAATTTGGACGAAAGCGTTGACATTGTACTTTGTACGAATTGTACAACCACGTTCTCCACTACTCTGTTTTGTGTCCACGCTACAAGACAAGAAAACAGCTCCAGAATACAGCTTCGCCTGCATAGATGTTCCTTTGGATAAGGAATGGATTTCAAATTGGTTCTTCATAGGACAACAACCAAATCAGGCAAAATATCATTGGTGAAAGATCAAGCTTCAACAACGACTCTTTGGTGCGCTGGCAATTTCACAACGCCTCTTTCACATCTCTATATAAAGGAGTGAAGACTTAGAGTTTTGGTAATGCAAGAACGCTGAACGAAAGACTCACAACATTTTTACAAGTGCCAAACCTCTGCTGAAATTGTTCTGCATTCACTTAGAATTTCTGTGTCTCAAGTCATATCTTAGAAATTCTTAAGTCCATTGAGTCTGTATCTGATTTGTATTGTGAGCACCTCTGATTGTATATCAAGTGTTCAACCTTAAACAATTTTCTGTGTAATATTGTTTAGTTAGGAAGTCTCTTGCAATTGTGCTTGAGCAGGAAGTCTCTTGATTGTGTTCTTGAGCAAAGGAAGTCTCTTGCTTGTGTGCTTGAGCAAAGGAAATCTCTTGCTTGTGTGCTTGAGCAATTGTAATCAGATATTACTCTTAGTGAAATCTCCTTGGAAGTGCAAGGGGGACTGGACTACTTCCGGATTGTGGAAGGAACCAGTATAATTGCTTTGTGTCGTTCTTCTTCTCTCTCTCTGTTTTATTCCGCTGCATTTAGATTCTGATCATCACTTCAGAAGCCGTCTCACTTAGCTTCTGATCAGTGTTTTCAGTTGTTTAGGAGAAACGAAGAATTTTTCAAAACACAATTCAACCCCCCTTCTTGTGTTTTCTCACCTTCAATTGGTATCTAGAGCCTTGGTCTGTTGTGTAACACTTAACCGTGCAACAGTCAAAGATCTGAGAAAAACATGTCTATTCCTCCTCCTACTGGTTCTGGTGATACTAGCTATAAAAATGTCTCACATGATTATAGTGATAGTAAGAAATCCAGTGTTGGAAAAATTCCAAAGTTTAATGGAGATGCTGAAGAGTTCTCTTGGTGGAAGACCAACTTTTACAGTTACATCATGAGCCTAGATGAAGAATTATGGGATATTCTGGAAGATGGTGTTGGTGATTTAGTCCTTGATGAAGAAGGAGCTGCTGTGGATAGAAAGAAACATACTCCAGAACTGAGGAAACTTTACAAGAAGCATCATATTATCAGAGGAGCCCTTGTCACTGCCATACCCAAAGCAGAATACATGAAGATGAGTGACAAATCCACTGCTAAAGCTATGTTTGCTTCTCTCTGTTCAAATTATGAAGGGAGCAAGAAGGTCAAAGAAGCAAAGGCTCTCGTGCTTGTACATCAGTATGAGTTATTCAAGATTAAGGATGATGAAACTATTGAGGAGATGTACTCAAGGTTTCAAACCTTAGTTTCTGGGCTACAGATTCTAAAGAAGAGCTATGTTGCTTCTGATCATGTAAGCAAGATACTCAGAAGCTTACCTGCCAGATGGAGACCAAAAGTGACTGCCATTGAGGAAGCTAAAGATTTAAACACTTTAAGTGTCGAAGATCTTGTTAGTTCTCTCAAAGTTCATGAGTTAAGTCTTAATGAACATGAGTCTACTAAGAAGAGTAAATCAATAGCTCTTCCATCCAAAGGCAAGTCATCAAAAGCTCTCAAAGTGGTTGAATCTGAAGAGGAAGAACAGTCAAGTTCAGATTCTGAACCAGATGCTGCTGAAATGGCCATGCTCTCAAACAGACTTCAATATCTGGCCAAGAAGAACAGAAAGTTTCTCGCCAAAAGGGGTAACTCCAGAAGCTCAAGGAAAGAAGATCAGAAGGGATGCTTCAACTGTAAGAAGCCGGGACACTTCATTGCTGAATGCCCTGATCTTCAAAGAGAAAAGTCAAAGGACAAGTCAAAGAGGTCTACATTCAAACCAAGCAAATTCAAGAAGCAGATTAAGCAGAGTTTAATGGCAACCTGGGATGATTTGGGTAGTGAATCTGGATCTGATAAAGAGGAAGCTGATGAAGATGCAAAGGCAGCTGTTGGGTTGGTAGCAACAACAACTTCAGAAGCTGGATCAGATTCAGACTCAGAAGATGAAAACGAGGTATATTCCAAAATTCCCAGAGATGAACTTGTTGAGTCACTTAAAGAACTTCTTACACATTTTGAAGTAAGAACCAATGAGTTGAAGGATTTAAAAGAAAAATATGCTGATTTGGTACAACAGCAAAAATCAACTCTATTGGATCTGAAAGCTTCTGAACAAGGACTTAGGGGCTTTGACTTCATGTGTAAAACATATGAAGATCAGCTCAGGTTCTTATGTCAGAAGCTACAAGAAAAGTGTAATGAAAAACCTTTAAGTAATCATGAAATTGCTCTTGAAGATTTCATTATATCTGGCATTGACAGAAGCAGAGTAGCTTCTATGATTTATAGCATTTACAAGAACAATGGCAGAGGAATTGGTTTTCCAGAAGTGAAACTTGAGAAAACCAATCTAAAGTCTTGTTGTGAATGCATCAAGGAAGGTCTGAAAACATTCTTTGTACCAGAAGGGGCTGAGTTGGAAACTGTTGTTCAATCAGAACCTGAAGCTTCTAGTTCTAAGGCTAAGATTACTTCAAAGCCAAAGAACTCTAAGTCAAAGGCTATGATCAAATCTGATTCCAAGACTTCAAAGGTTAGGATCCTGAAAAGATCAGAACCTATTCCTCAGAGTCTGGTGAAACCAAAATCTGGGGTTCTGAAGTCTAAGTTTCAAAAGAAGACAGTTACTGCTTCTGAAGTACCAAAACCTAAGGTGATGGTTAATCAGAAGCAACCCAACTCACAGCACAAGGTACAAGAAGTGAAGAGTAAAGCCTTAAGTACTAACCTTCCAGGACCCATAGAACAATGGGTACCTAAATCTAAAAATGTCAATGATGCAGGTATGTCTAAGAGCAGTGCCAAAGCAAAGATCATGGTACCTAGACAGCGGTTGCTCAAGACACATGACAGGAGACAAGTCCATGTTCCTCAGCCTAACAATGAAAGAGGGAGGAAATGTGAAATTTGGAGGCAACCAGTCAGGCAAGATCATAGGTACAGGAACTATTGGTAATTCCTCTACCTCAATTAATAATGTATGGTTGGTAGATGGTCTTGAACATAACCTTTTGAGCATTAGTCAATTTTGTGATAATGGTTATGATGTGCTTTTTGAAAAACCCAACTGTACAGTAATCAACAAGGAAGACAAATCCATTGTGTTCAAGGGAAAGAGAGTTGACAATGTCTATAAAATCAATTTTTCTGAACTGGCTGATCAGAAGGTGATTTGCCTACTATCAGTGAATGATAAGAAATGGATGTGGCACAGAAGGTTGGGACATGCTAACTGGAGGTTAATCTCTAAGCTTAGTAAGTTACAACTTGTGAAAGGGCTACCAGACATTGACTATCATTCAGATGCACTCTGTGGTGCATGTCAGAGAGGGAAAATTGTGAAATCATCTTTTAAAACCAAAGACATTGTTTCAACCTCAAGACCTTTAGAATTACTCCATATTAATTTATTTGGACCAGTGAGTACTGCATCCTTATATGGAAGTAAATATGGATTAGTCATTGTTGATGATTACAGCAGATGGACTTGGGTGAAATTCATAAAGAGTAAAGATGTTGCGTGTGATGTATTCAGTAGCTTCTGCACTCAAATTCAATCTGAAAAAGAATCAAAAATTTTGAAAGTCAGAAGTGATCATGGTGGAGAATTTGAAAATGAGCCATTTGAAGCTTTTTGTGAAAAACATGGAATTTTCCATGAATTCTCTTCTCCTAGAACACCACAACAAAATGGGGTTGTAGAGAGAAAGAACAGGACTTTACAAGAAATGGCCAGAACCATGATTCATGAAAACAATTTACCAAAACATTTTTGGGCAGAAGCAGTGAATACAGCATGCTATGTTCAAAACAGGATCTATATTAGACCTATTTTGGAGAAAACAGCATATGAACTCTTTAAAGGAAGAAAACCCAATATCTCTTACTTTCATCAATTTGGATGTACATGTTACATTCTGAACAACAAGCTCTACCTAAAGAAATTTGATGCCAAGGCCCAAAGAGGAATCTTTTTAGGTTACTCTGAAAGGTCAAAGGCATACAGAGTGTATAATTCAGAAACACTCTGTGTTGAAGAATCTATGCACGTTAAATTTGATGACAAGGAGCTTGAAGATAAAACTTCAAAGCAAGGTGAAAGTTTTGCAGAGATACAGGTTCCTGAAGCTACTCCAGAACCTGATCAGATAGCTGAGTCTGAAGATAGTCCAGAAGCTGAACCCACATCAGAAGCGCAAGATGAAGCTGCCTCTGATGAAGCACAAGATGGCTCACATCAAGAAGATCCTCCCAGAAACACATTCAAACACAAGTCTTCACATCCTGAGGAGCTAATCATTGGAAACAAAGATAGTCCAAGAAGAACAAGATCACATTTCAGACAAGTGGAGTCAATGATTGGACTAATCTCAATGATTGAACCTACAACAGTTGCTGAAGCACTTTCAGATGATGGATGGATCCTAGCTATGCAAGAAGAGTTGAATCAATTTCAAAGAAATGATGTGTGGGATCTGGTACCCAAACCTCAGCACAAGAACATTATTGGAACAAAATGGGTATTCAGAAACAAGCTGAATGAGCAAGGTGAAGTAACAAGAAACAAAGTCAGGCTTGTTGCACAAGGGTATAGTCAACAAGAAGGCATTGATTACACTAAAACGTTTGCTCCAGTTGCAAGATTGGAAGCAATCAGGTTACTTCTTTCCTATGCAGTTAATCATGGCATAATATTATATCAAATGGATGTCAAGAGTGCATTTCTAAATGGTGTCATAGAAGAAGAAGTGTATGTCAAGCAACCTCCTGGATTTGAGGATATTAAATATCCTGACCATGTTTTTAAACTGAAGAAATCACTATATGGCTTGAAACAAGCTCCCAGAGCTTGGTATGATAGACTAAGTAATTTCTTAATCAAGAATGATTTTAAAAGAGGACAGGTTGATACTACACTCTTCAGAAGGACCCTTGGGAAAGATATTCTTGTTGTGCAAATATATGTGGATGATATAATATTTGGTTCTACTAATGCATCTCTTTGCAAAGAATTTTCTGAGTTAATGCAGGATGAATTTGAAATGAGTATGATGGGAGAGCTGAAGTTCTTCCTTGGCATTCAAATCAATCAATGCAAAGATGGAGTCTATGTTCATCAATCAAAGTACACAAAGGAGCTTCTGAAGAAGTTCAAACTTGAAGATTGTAAAGTGATGAACACTCCAATGCACCCTACGTGCACCTTAAGCAAAGAAGATGAAGGAGCTAAAGTGGATCAGAAGCTGTATAGAGGTATGATTGGTTCTTTGTTATACCTCACTGCATCTAGGCCTGATATTTTATTCAGTGTATGTTTGTGTGCAAGATTCCAATCAGATCCTAGAGAATCTCATATGACTGCTGTCAAGAGAATCTTCAGGTATTTGAAAGGAACAACTAATCTTGGACTCCTTTATAGGAAATCCTTAGATTATAAGCTAATTGGATTCTGTGATGCTGATTATGCTGGTGATAGGATTGAAAGAAAGTCAACCAGTGGCAATTGTCAATTTCTAGGTGATAATCTTATATCCTGGGCTAGCAAAAGACAAACTACTATTGTTATGTCTACAGCAGAAGCAGAATACATTTCAGCTGCAAGTTGTTGTACACAACTACTTTGGATGAAACATCAGTTGGAAGATTATCAGATAACTGCTAACAGTATTCCCATTTATTGTGATAATACTGCTGCTATTTGTTTGTCTAAAAATCCAATTTTGCATTCAAGAGCTAAGCACATTGAAATCAAACACCATTTTATCAGAGATTATGTTCAAAAAGGAATTTTAGATATACAATTCATTGATACTGAAAATCAATGGGCTGATATATTTACTAAGCCTTTAACTGTTGAAAGATTTGATTTTATAAAGAAAAATTTGAACATGCACTACGTGTCTGATTAGATGTTTGCTTGCTCCTGAATAGGATTTTAGGTTCTGAAGTTAGTTCAGAAGCAGTAGTCCATCAGAAGCTCTTTATTGAGGTTCTGAGGAAAACTCGCTTCTGATGATGACGTCAGCATCTGAAGTCCAGAAGCTGGATTTATTGCTTTCGAATAGTTGAATTAGTGGAAACGTTGGGAGTTACTTTTTAAAAGTAACTTCTGGCCCACTAACTTGGTAGTTACTCTGTGAACTTCTTACGTGGCCTGTATGTGTTGGTGTATAACTAAAAGGGCAATGATGATTTAATAGCTTTGAAAGTACTTTTCACGCGCCCCCAATTTTGTCATTAATGCTATGTTTGTTTGTCTCTTTTGAATTGCAATCGTTTTACTTTTAACACTTTGTCAATTCACACACTACTCACTCACAACAAACACATTTTGCTCTCAAACCTCTTGCGAAGTAAGCGCAAAAACCTTAGAACCCTAAATTCTCTAAATCTTCTTCAATCATCATCAAATGGCATCATCAAGCTCTAAAAAGAAAAGACTATGGGTCAGTCTACAAATCTACTTCAAGCAAGCAAGGCGCAACAGAATCTGGGTCAGTCTACAAAGAAAAGACTATGGATATTCCATGGAAATCCTTAATCGTCCAAGTAGAATCGCCAGTAGACTTCACTTCACTTAAGAAGTACGAAGTGGACATGGAAGGCTATGTAGAAACTCAGAAACTGTCCGGATACTTCAAGATGCTAAATGGGCCAACGTATGTGAACTTGGTCAAAGATTTCTGGTTAAGGGCTGAAATCTTCAATGGAAAGCCTGTGAAGGTAGCAGGTAAACAAGCTGGGTCAAAGAAAGGAAAGAAGGAGATTGAGTTGAATCCCACTTCCTTCAGTAGCCTTGAGATAAGGTCTGAAGTGATGGGTATTCCCGTAATCATCACAGAGGAGATAATTGCTAAAGCTTGTAGCATGAATGCAGAAGGAAGGTTTCAAGAAATAGTTAAGAAGGATGATGTCCTGCTGCAAAACTACTACAACACTCTTCTGGGTGGTAACAAAGATGCTAAGCCTTCTGAAATGGAGATTCACAACAGAATGTTGGTGAAATTCAGTAACGATTGCTTCTTTCAAAGAGCAGGTGGGTCTGATCAACCCAACAACCAACAGAAGCTAGCAATTTATTTCATGACCAATCTGGAAAAGATAAACTTCCCAAGATATGTATTGGATCATCTCTGCTGGGCTATTAATGAAGGCACAGTCAAAGGAAGGAAACAAGTGCCCTATGGAAGATTGCTCTCTGAGATCTTTTATCAAGGGAGAGTGCTGGATTTATTGAGAAGGACAAGGGATGCTTCTGATAAATGCTTCAAAGTTTCTACTGCAGAGAAGACTATCAGTAGCAAGACATTGCATTCTATGCACATATTCAAGACAGCCCCTAAAGATGAGAAGTGGTTGGAGATGACCACAGAAGAGTCTGAGATTATCAGGGACTTTCCTTCCATTTTTAAGGAAAGTAATCCTGAACACTTAGCTAAATTAGTAGCTGAGTACATCTTGGAGGAAGATGCGAGTTCTCAGAAGGAAGCTGCTCTTGCTAAAGGGAAAAACAAGAAGGCCAAGGCAGTTGCTGTGTCAGAAGCTGTTTCTGATGCACCTAAAGGAAAGAGAGCCAGAACTAGTTCAGAATCTGATGCTGCTCCTACTAAAGGAAAGAGGGCCAGAACTAGTGCTGAGTCAGAAGCTGCTGCTACTAAAACCGAAAAGCAAAGAGTTGCTAAGTCTAAAGCTGAAACTGTTTCTGCCAAGGATAAAGGAAAGATGCAAAAGGTTGGTGCTGCTTCTATTCCTCAGAAAAGAAGAAAGGGTAAGGCAGATTTGGTTATCACCGAAGAGCAGCTGGAGGAAGCTCTTTAAGAAATAGAGAAAGAAGAGGCTGATCCCAAGCTGAAGAAGAAGAAGGCTCCCCTTCAACTTGTGAGTCCTATGGTTGAGATGACTCCAAGAATGAAAAGGATGGCAGATGAACGTGCTTCTGATATTTTATCAAGCAAAAAGGAACGAAAAGCACAATACATTCAACAAAGAGATGACAAGCTCAAGGCTTTAGGTATGGAAGATTGTGATAGGTACTTCAAAGAGAAATTGGCCGAAGTAAGAAAAATTGCTGGTAAGACTGATGAAGACAACGAGGAAGATGAAATGATGATCATTTTTGAAGACGCTCAAGAAGATGGAACTTCAGAAGCAGTAGGTAACTCAGCAATGTTATCTAAGGTACCTCAAGTTTCTCACACATCCTCTATTCCTTCTGAAGACACTTCCCTTCTAGATCACCTAGAAAGTCATTATCTAGGTGAACTACCCCAATCTGGCTTTAACACAACCTCAGAAAAAGCCTCTGAGACAACTCCAGAAGCAGCTGCTTCTGATATCGTTGTTTCAGAAGACCCCCCACAACAAAAACCTTCACCAGTAAAAGCCTTTTCACCCCCTCAATCTTCACCCCCTATAACTTCATCACCCCCACAACAACAACCAACTGTTCCTGAACTATCTGTTCCTGAACAAATCACTCCTCAAAAGACCGTTCCTGAACATTCTGTTCCTGAACAACCAGTTACTAAACCCACTCCTGAACCTGAACCTGAAACTGCCGCTCCTGAACACATTGTTCCTGAGCTAACTTCTGAGGATGATCAAAATGATCATGTCTCTGATATGGTAGTTGACCCCACTCCTGACCAACCATCAACCAGCCAATCCGTAACTACAAATGACCAATCATCACCAAACCTACCAATTATTCACCTAGCCCCTCCAAAAACCTCTAAACAACCTTCACCTCCCACCATATACCTGGATTCTCAAGTTCTAAAGGATGTGTGGGAAGATATTGCTTCTGAAGTTCTCAGACTGATAGCAAGCAGAAATGATCTGGGTCATACAATAAGCTATCAGAAGCAATGGAGAAGGATCAAGGAAAGGGTCGTCAACCTAATATCAGCGCTGCATGATTCTTGTATTGAGGCTCAAGAGCAAGCCAAGCAGAAGCTGGAAGATTGGTTGAATGGCATAGAAGAAAATACTGGAGATGTTGAAGTTCTTGGTACTTGGGTGAAGACTCCACTCAGTATCAGAGGCAAAGCACCTAATGAATTCCTGCCTAAGGAACTGCATCTGAGTATTCCTTATGAGATCCTAGAGATGTTTGATGCACCTAACCTGGCTCTAGCTCAGGAGAACAAAGTGCTCAAAGAAGAAAATGAGAGGCTGGAAACAGAGCTAATAGAGCAGAAGCTGAAGATATCTTAGTTGGAAGCTGACATGCAAGAAGCCAAGATCAGAGAAGACAACTACAGAAGAGATATGGACAAGAAGTATGCTGATGTTCAAGAGCTTCTGAAGAAGATTTTAGAGAAATAAGCCAAACCCATAGTTGCACACTTTTAGCTTATTTTTCTGTCTTTTTAGGCTTTTGACATTCTTTGTTCAATTCTGATTCTGATTTCATTCTTTTTGCTTCTGATATTATAGGCTTCTGATATTTCCGCTCTTCCTGCTTCTGAATTTTTCCTGCTTCTGAAATTCTTTAACTGTTTATACCTTGTATGTTATTATTTGCTATGCCTGTTCATTTAATCTTTGAAGATGGTTAATATGCTTTAAAATGTTTTGAATTATGCTCTGAACCTTTAATCTTATGTTTTTCTCATCTCTTCTTTTTGTTTATGTCTTTTTGCTAATGACAAAAGGGGGAGTATATGTGATAGTATTTAAAGGCTCTGAGCCCCATTAAATAATGTTTGAAAATTTTGAAAATTTCTATCCTTTTTTATCGGTGTATCAAAAAGGGGGACTATCAAATTTCTAATAACAATTAATTGAACCATTCTTCTTATCTATAAGTCAATTCTTTCAATTTTTTTTTAGCTCTGATATTATTGTGCGAAAAATGAATTTAATTAACCTGGATAGAACTTAGGGGGAGCTTACAAACCTCACCTTAAAGACTATCAGACTCAGGGGGAGTTAGAGCTTACAAACCTCAGACTCTGAGCTTACAAACCTCAGAACCCCAAGGTCAACTTGTTAATTAGATTAACAACAATTGATCAATTTTAAATACTATTGTTTGTCATCATCAAAAAGGGGGAGATTGTTGGAACAAAATATGTTTAACAATGAACCTTAAAGAGTTTTGATGATAACAAGGTATTAAAAATTGTAAATTGGACTAGCTAATATTTGTTCAAGTGTACAGGACCACAGTTAAAAAGTTACATCATTAATTGGTTCTGAATGAGCAAATAAAGAGCAAAAGAAAATGAAGCTTAGGTGATTCTGAAGGCAATACGCTCCTGAAGTCAAGCTGCTCCTGAAGAAATAGCGCTTCTGAAGAATAGTGTTCCTGAAGACAAGAGGTCCAGAAGCCACATTATCAGAAGCTGCATCATCAGAAGCTGAAGAAGCTGCACCATCAGAAGTTGCAGTAGTTGCTTCATCAGAAGCTGCATCATCAGAAGCTGCCTCATCAGAAGTCATTTCACCAGAAGCTGAAGATCAACTAGATTTGCAAAAGATTCAAAGATTGAAGAATCTACATTGCAAAAGCTGTCCATTGGATTCGAAAACACAGCAGAAAATTAGTGGAACATTGCAACGGTCATTTCAAAGGTGTTTGAAGGCATGTGCTTGCAATTTGGACGAAAGCGTTGACATTGTACTTTGTACGAATTGTACAACCACGTTCTCCACTACTCTGTTTTGTGTCCACGCTACAAGACAAGAAAACAGCTCCAGAATACAGCTTCGCCTGCATAGATGTTCCTTTGGATAAGGAATGGATTTCAAATTGGTTCTTCATAGGACAACAACCAAATCAGGCAAAATATCATTGGTGAAAGATCAAGCTTCAACAACGACTCTTTGGTGCGCTGGCAATTTCACAACGTCTCTTTCACATCTCTATATAAAGGAGTGAAGACTTAGAGTTTTGGTAATGCAAGAACGCTGAACGAAAGACTCACAACATTTTTACAAGTGCCAAACCTCTGCTGAAATTGTTCTGCATTCACTTAGAATTTCTGTGTCTCAAGTCATATCTTAGAAATTCTTAAGTCCATTGAGTCTGTATCTGATTTGTATTGTGAGCACCTCTGATTGTATATCAAGTGTTCAACCTTAAACAATTTTCTGTGTAATATTGTTTAGTTAGGAAGTCTCTTGCAATTGTGCTTGAGCAGGAAGTCTCTTGATTGTGTTCTTGAGCAAAGGAAGTCTCTTGCTTGTGTGCTTGAGCAAAGGAAGTCTCTTGCTTGTGTGCTTGAAAAATTGTAATCAGATATTACTCTTAGTGAAATCTCCTTGGAAGTGCAAGGGGGACTGGACTACTTCCGGATTGTGGAAGGAACCAGTATAATTGCTTTGTGCCGTTCTTCTTCTCTCTCTCTGTTTTATTCCGCTGCATTTAGATTCTGATCATCACTTCAGAAGCCGTCTCACTTAGCTTCTGATCAGTGTTTTCAGTTGTTTAGGAGAAACGAAGAATTTTTCAAAACACAATTCAACCCCCCTTCTTGTGTTTTCTCACCTTCATATTTTTATACATTTTCTTTCTATTATACCCTCACTTTAATCCACCGATAAATTTCTATTTTTTTTGCAAACACTATATCTTTCAAATAAATTTACTATGTTATCTTTCTCTCGTAACAAACAATTGTCAGTTATTATCTTTTTCTCCAACAAATTCCTATTTTTTTGCGCTCTCTCTCTCATAACAAACAATTGTCAATTTTCTAAATATTGTTCACATTTTTTTAATTATTTTAAGTCGATATAAAAATTATACTGATGAAACTTCTTCTTCTTTATTGTCATCTTGTTCTTGTTCCTGTATCTTGTCAAATAAGTCTTCAACTATTGCTCCTTCTTCACCTCTCATCAACAATTTCAACGAGTCTTTCACTTTTTCTTCCTTTTGAACATTCATGGAGTCTTGTATTTTTCTTCTTTTAAATGTGTTCTTTTACTTTGCACTTAAAATTTTTAACAGTCGCTACTCATCATATTTATAGAATTTTAACTCTCCTTGAAACAATTGTTTGTTACAAAATTTTGTTTAAATTTAAAAATAACAAAAAACAAACTTTGTTTAAAAAAAAAACAAACTTTAGTTTTCCAAATAGATAGCATTAATTAGTTTTATTGAAAAAGATAAGAATAATTGACAAAGGGTATAATTGACAAATCATACCCTTAAAATATCAAAACGACAATTAAATAGGAAAGATAAATCCGCACTAAAACGACACTTAAAAAGGAACAGAGGGAGTGTGTGTGTGTGTGTGTGTGTGTGTGTGTGTGTGTCTACATATGTTTTTTTTTCTTTTATCATATAAAAAGTGTAACAAACTAGATGAGGATATTTATACTTACTTTTTCGTTATCCCAGTTATACCCTTAAACAATTTTTTCTATAATAAAATTGTTGTTGGTGTCATTAAAAAAAAGAATTTAGATTATATATATTTTGTAATATTGTATTATTGTTGGTGTCGTTGAAATAGATAATCATGGTTAGTTTGATTTTTTATAACTTGAAAGAAACAAACATTTATATTTTTTTTAGTTTTAATCAAAATCAAAATTTTATGAAAAATCACCGTTCATAATTTTCAAACGTTAGCACAATAAAAAGAGAGCAGAAAGACGAGCTCATGAATTCCCGTTTTTTCGCTAGTAAAAAATAATGAATAAGTGAAGTGTAAAATTTGAAGTAAAAAAATATTATATCAAAACTCAATATTTTTTATATTAGGTTATAATAAGGTTTTTTATAATGTCTAATATTGTTGAGGTTTGTTTCTCTTGTTGTTTTGTATTGTTCTTATATTATAATATTATACTAAAATTTTAAATTTTATTTTTTTAGGGGGAACTAAATTTTTTAATTGATAATTTAAAAAATATTATAAAAATGATAAAATAGTTTAAATGAGAGATATTAACGGAAGAAACAAAATTCAACCCAGATTTTTCACTTCTCCATATTTAAAATGTGGGAGGCTCAGTCACCAAACTACTTGACATAAAAAAAAGACCAAATACCACTTTTGGTCCTTTTAGTTTGACATAATTTCCTAGTTAGTCCTTTAAGTTTTGGAAGTTTCAATTAGGTCCTTTTAGTTTGACATAATTTGATCCTTGTATATTCAGTCTATATTTTTTTGTATTATATTAAATTGGTGATAAAAAGTTTTTTTTTTTTCCGAAGGTCAATAACTTTCTCGTTATCAATGGTTTAGACTAGGGAAATAGAAGTGTCGATTGGCTAGCTAATTTTAGCTTTACTCTTGATTCTTTTCAAATTCATGTTATGGAGACTCCTCCTACTGGCATTTAAGGTCTCCTTTTTGATGATATTTCTGGGGCTTACATGCCTAGGAATGTTGGTGTAAACATGTAGTTCTCTTTCTTTTTGGGCCTGGGTGATGAAAGTTTTAGTGTTTAGCCATAGATCAATAGATACAAGTTATATCATATCATCAATAATAAAGAGTGAATAAGGAATTGTGTACCTTGAATTAGGTTGATGAAGGATAACCACCGACAACTATGATAGGGATAACTACCGCCTCATTCCGTCAGCTTTAGGTTTTCACAATACTGTTCAGAATAATTAACCATCTAATGGGATGACGTTTAAATAGCTAAACGGCTGAGGGCTAGGACCTCTCATTGGGCTTATCTAAATGGTTCAACCCATCACGGTCCATTTAGTAACAATAGCCCAATCACTCAAATTCATCATATAATTAGTGCTTAACACAATAGACCATAATTTATATTATAAGATTAACTTATAATAATTGATTATTGTCAATCCATAATTGATTAATTAAATAATTAATCAAATAATCTCCCACTTGGATGACAATACTCAATTACTAAAAGAATATAATATTTCAATTGTCATAAAGAATTAATTTTAAAATTATATGTATGGTCAAAGCACTAATCATTCAAAAGTGAAGTGAGCTTTAATGCTGCAGAAATTGAATCCGATAGGGAAAACAAATCATACAGGTCAAAGACTCTCTTTTCAAACAAATGATGAATTTATAGTGACACAGTTGAATTAAAAGGAATGTGTCATTGAAGAATGGCCCAAGCATTTTAAAAAATGCTATAACAAACTCCCACTAACCCAAAATATCATAGACTTAATCAAATCATTATGAGTTACAATACTCGTATATATAAGTCTTTGGTTAGTGGTTCTGCCAATGAGTTTTCAATTCCATAAAAGTCATATATCCACATAGGTATAAGAATAGTAATTACTTATAGGGATAACCTATAAAGAGAGAGTAATTACATTTAGCCAAAATCGATAAATGTTCTACGACATTCAATTAATCCAAGTTTTATAAAAAAAAATGTGACTATGAAAATCCATAAAAGCAAAATAGGAAATTCAATAATCCCAAAATTGGATTAACATAGACACTTAGTTTAAAGAAAAAGATGTGGATTAATGTGGCCACTAGAATGTCAATAACAAAAGAACATTTATGATTATCTCAAATTATAAGTACCACAAGAACACAATATCATACTCGATAGGAGTATTGATATTATACATTGTACTTACTATTTATGACTTCAAAAAATGTGGAATGTTGGTAAAACAGAAGCACAATGTATATTTGCATGCCAAGAAGTTATTGTGCATATTCCAACGAAATTGACTTAAGCATCCAATTATGATGCTCATTGAGATTGATAGAATTTTAATATATATCTCAATATAATAGAATGAGACTAAAGTTTAAAGTCTCTTAAGCTATGCCATATTTTATAGTGTCCACAAGAGTATATGGAGATAACGAGAATAATATTGTGTACACATTTCTCTTGATCTCACATATATATAAACAAGAATGAGATTTCTCATTTGAGCTCATAATATATAATATTGTGTACACACTCCCACTGATCCCACATATATATAAACAAGAGTAAGTGGGATTCTCATTAGTGATCACTGATATAAAAATATTATAATAATATAATATTCAACAGTGGGATACTTAATTGCTAGTGCAAAATTATTAACATAAGTGGTTATATAATTTTAACTAACAGAGTTTCGTGAACTCAACCACATATTTTGCACATGAGCATAACAGAATTATTAACACAAGTGGTAACTCAAGGATAATATGAAACCCCCATACATACATATTTTATCAATGGCAGATATTATCATGAATTGGATTTCATAGTTAACCACATATTCTGCATTTAGAATTAAGGAGAATGTAAATTTTCATTCAATAATTTTATAACACAAGATCTCCTTTTTCACAATTAAAATTCCAAAGAATTTTATAGATATAGTAACCTTTATATGACAGAGTAAGATGATTATATAAAAAGTTTATTATTATATGAGTGAGATAAGTCTCTAATTATTATAAAATAGGATATAAGACTCTATTTACAATTTTAGTAACTCACTCAAAACTCAAATGCTACAATTATACTTCCACACATTTGAGAAAATATCAGGTTACACGCAACGGAAACACACGAGACTTATACTTTATTATTATTGAGGATATAAAAGAAAATAGTTATAAACTTCCATAAGTATTAATATAAGTGTGTGTCTGTGTGTGTGTGTGCGTGTGTCTTTTTATTTCTTTTACTGCTTTATATATCCAAAAATGCAAAAAAATTAGATTAGGGATTTTGTGGTGATCCAACGTCACTACAAAAATCCACACGCTTTTATTTTTATTGCTCCGTTAGTTTAATTTTCATTTATTATCAAAAACAACAAAAACATTCAAATAATCAAAAATCACAAAAAAAAATTTCATAATAAACCTTGATTTTCAATCAAGTGATCGTTCTTTTTATTTTCTTTCTTAATCAAATTTCAAATCAATTTTAATTCTACTTTGAGTCGTTTTTCTTTCAATATAAAAAACACAAACAAATTCTTTTTGCCACTTGGCTTTTTACTTTAAAACTTTTTCAAAACTAATAAAAAACACAAAACCAATCAAACGTCAATTTTTACCCGAACTACGTGATTTTGATCCTTCACGGGTACGTAGGCAAAGGACACTCGTCCTCTCAAATCAATAATATGTAGATAATTAGGTCTCCTTTTTTTTAATCATTTCAAAATTCCATTTTTAAAAAAAAAAAAGCAAGCAAGTTTATAGCACAAAAAGTTAAATAAAATCAAGAGGTTCTCGTAGAGTACTACGAATATTTAGGGTGCTGATACCTTCCCTAAATATAACCAACCCCCGAACCCTAAATCTTTTCAACATGGGGTGTTTGAACTTTTTTCCCCTTTTCTTAAAAAAATTAAATGTTCAGTCGTGAAATAAAAAAGTGAGTCAAAAGCTAATCAAATAGCCTTGATCTCCGAAAAATGACGCGACATATATCAAATTTGGGATGACTTAGCAATGCTAATAAGTTTATTTGTATACTTTTTAATTGTTTCAGACTCCTTCATTTTTTGCAGATTTCAAATGCCGAGTTGATGGTCATGATTCAATTGAAGATTTCTTTTGAGATAACAGCAAACAAAGAAGCTCTAGCTTTTGACTTTCTTGTTTTCCTTTCCTATTGATTTTTTTATTTGAGCCATTGTTGGATTGTTTGGCAAAGGAATAACTTCGTAGTCCTCCTCAAAAACTTCCTAGAGGTCATTTTACTTTAAATACGACTCCATTCTTGCTGCCCATATATGATAGTTTTCATCATCAAACATAGGTAATGGTAGTAGGGCTTTGTAGGATGTTTAAGAATTCATATGTTTGATGAATTGAAGAATAGATTTTATGGTGGGTTTCACTCACTTCACTCACAGGTCCCTTCAAGAAGAAGGCTCTACATACCAATCTATTGGTGATTAAATGTGACTCTTAAAATAAGGAAGAGGAAAAATTGAGCTTTATTGAATAGCAATCAGCTTTTAAATAAAAAGGTTTTTTTAGGGAACCTTTAAATGATAAGTTGTATCTTACATAAAAAATAAAAAGGTTTTTTTAGGGAACCTTTAAATGAAAAGTTGTATCTTCCATAAAAAGGAATTATTAAGTAACTAACTCCTAAACTTTAGCCACTACTTTATTAGCTAACTAGAATGCAGGGGCGGAGTTCGAACTCCGACACCCCACTTCTCCACTTTTAAATGTGTGAGCTTTAACGACTAGACTATTGGACGAAAAGAAAAACTAAAATATTGAAACAATGTCACCCAAAGACTTAGTCAATTAGTGCAGCTTCCAGTAACAATTGCTCATACACACATTCAACAATCAATGACATTCACATCATCACATGGTACCCGGTGACTCACAAAGTCAACGTAATAATCACAAATAGATATTACTACCAAATCCATTTTATCATACCTGTGTATCAATTCCATCTATTTTCTCATCTTTGAACAAAACAAAGAAGCTTTGCAATTTTGAAGTTTGAAATTTGAAATTTGAATAATGGGGAGAGCCTTACTTTCTGCTTTCCTTCATGATCAGTTAAACATCTTTCTCCTCCTCACTTCCAAACCTTTCACCATGAAACAACCCAAATATCAACGCAAACTCATCTCTACACTTCAGATGCTAGATACTCTTGTAGATGACGCTGAAGAGAAACAGTTCACATCAAAAGCCCAAGCCCATTCTATCAAGGACTGGCTTAACGCTTTACAGTTTTCTGTTTACAGTTTAGAGGAGCTTCTATGCCAGTGGCAGCAGCATGTTACCACCAAAGCGACTAACACAAATTTTTTTGGAGTATTAATCACAAAATCAAACAAGCCAAGCAAGGACTTAAAAGCTCAAATACTTGACATCATGGATAGGTTAATAGATCTTTCTAAAATGAAGGATAATCTTGGCTTAACTCGACGCGCTACATGGACGGAATCATTGCATGGATTGGTTTCATGTTCTGTTGTTTTGGATAACTATTTCTATGGAAATTATCCGAAAGATTATTTCTATGGAAGAGAACAAGAAGAAAAATATTTGTTTGATATCTTGTTATCAACAACTAGTGAACGGAATGTCAAAGTGATTAACATAGAGGGCAAAAGTGGAGCTGGTAAGACTGGCTTTACTGATGTAATTTACTTCAATCACAAGGTGAGGGAGTGTTTTGAACTTAGAGCTTGGGTCACTGTTCCTTACAAAGTCAAAGTTAGCTTTATTGCTAAGAAAATTCTTGAGGCTGTTACTGAGGAGTTTGTACCTGGAAATGATTTACATGAGTTAACTATGAAGTTAAAGGAAAGCTTTCAACGGAAGAAATTTCTACTTGTGTTGGATGATATCAGGTACTCAATTTGTCCTTAACTAGTGTGCTGCCCGTGCGACGCACGGGTGGAATCACCGTCAACCACAAACTACACAGTGCCACCATGACACATGAACAAAAACTAAAACTATGAAAGTTATAAATTTTTTGGATAAGTTCTTGCACCAATTCTTTTAGGATAACAATTACATTTATGACATTCCTTATATTATTCTTGTTCTATTTCGAGTTATGAAATTAATTTCAAGTTTTATAATGTGTTATGCGACTACTTGTAGTGAATTGAATAAGAACTATTGTTTGAAGGCGAAGTTTCACTAATGTGAAGAAAAAATTGATCGGTTTATCGATAGGCTGAACAATAATGCACACACACTACACACCACCAGTCCCCATGACACATGATTGCAAACTACAACTATGAAAGTTACAATTTTCTTGGATGAATTCTTGCACCAATTCATTTGAAATAACACAGGAAATATTTTCTTAAAAGTCATTTATGTATACGAAAGAAAACTCACAAGACAGACAACTAAATTACAAAGGAACTGTATAATATGAAATTACTAAAAGTCATTGGGGGAAAAAAACTACATTTTTTTGGCTTTTTCTTGCAAAGTCCACGCTATCCCAACATTTTAGGCTTTTGCAACCCCTGTGTCCGGTAAAACCACTTCGACCGCAAACACCATCCCATTAAAAAATAGAAGAGAATGAAACTTTGCTAGTCCTTAAGATTATTAGTTATTAATCAGTATAATTAAATTTTGATCGGGTATCGAACCAAACAAAGTAGGCATTCTCTACTTCTACTTAACAAAATTTGTGGAAGAATCGCACCAAAATAGGTATTCAATTATTTTTTTTTTTCATTTTTCTTTCTATAGACAGTTCTGCATTTCTTATATTTTTTACTTTATTTATATTATCTTTTTGCAAAATCTTGTGTCCCATATTTCTTCTTCGTTTTCCAAAATTAAGTAATTTGTTTTTTGGTTGTGTTAGATTTGAATTAGAGCACCAACTGATGTTCTCTGTTAAATTGATATGGTACATGCATTGTGTCAAATAGATGTATCCCTTGTGGAGGGAACCTAGGATAAGTATGTTAAATTGTTTTAGTGCTCTATGTTTTATTTTTCCCTCTTCGTTTATGTATTGTTCTTGAAAAATCAAAATTGAATCGACCAGACGCTTAGTTCAGTTAGTTATATAAGGACATTTTTGTTTTTTGTTTTTAATTTGAATATCTTAAGCCTTCTATTATATGAGACTACTATCGATTTGAGTTATAGAATCTAAAAACTGTGATTTTCCTCAGTTCATCTTAATGATTTTGTTTCAAATGTCCATGATAAAAATTTAGTTGTGTTGAAATGTTATATAAAATGCATTTAATCAATGCTATTGTCGACGAATGAACTAAATTTTACACTAATATTTATTGAATTCTTTTTTTCTCTAATTCTTTTTCTACTGGTGACATCTCGTAAATTAAATGATTTGTTCACTACTACAGAAATCAGTTTTCACATCAGTTGGAAACTACTTTTCACATCAGGTGGCAACTGATGTAAATTGATATGATGTGGAATGTGCATGTCATTTCACATCAGGTACGGACTGATGTAATAGCAATATTTCCACATCAGGCTTTTTTCCCATTGATGTGATACGTTGTTTTTAAAATTTAAGAACAGGGTTTTCACATCAGTTTTATGATAGAAACTGAAGTAAAATAATTATATTTATCATCAGTCTTCTATCCCACCGATGTGAAATCTACACTTTTTTTAAAAAAAAATTATGCTTTATTAATACTGCTTACAAAATCAGCTTGAGACCATGTTCTTTTCTTTTATTTATATTAGAAATATGAAAAAAAAAATGATATTTTAATGCCAAAAAGGAAGCTAAAAAGCTAACAGATACAAAATTTAATTTATAACTCGCACAACTACAAAGACATACAATTATCACTTCAAAATTGAAAAACTCCTATAAGCTAGAAGATCATCAAAATTTAATTTATAACTCGCACAACTACAAAGACATACAATTATCACTTCAAAATTGAAAAACTCCTATAAGCTAGAAGATCATCCCAACCAGGCCATAGTCTGCCACTTCAAAATCATCACTCAATAACAGAGAGGATGGAGGTGAATGTTAGATTTGTCTTGGCTTGTTCAAATATATAAAATGAGAAACTCACAGTTGGATGATAATAAGCATATATCATTCCAATTATCCATATGTATCAATCAAGCCCTGAGCGAAAATGCAATTCATGCAAGCGGGTAAAATGTGATTTAGATGGATCAGGATCAGTATAACCTGCAAGTTCAAAGAAATATTCCTGTAAGCATGATCTGCTGTGCTTTCATGTGTGCACCCAGGAAAAGACGGAAGATGTTACAGTCGGTACAAACCAAATGTGAATAGCAATGCAATAGTTCTGGGAATTGGTATACCTGAGCAAATCTTGCCATGCTAAAATCTTTACGTATATAATAATGTGAGAAGTTTCCAAATCCAGTCATCCAAACATATGCAGCAATGAACAAACGGATTGAATTGTAGATTTCAGATGCAGCAAAGTAATGGTACATCAAGAACAATACCTTTGTTTAAAAAAAAATACCTGTGTAAATTTCAAATGGTAGAAATGTGGAATGTTAGTCACATAAGAGTTGAATAATTGGGGTATATGATCTTTTTAATTAATCAAGTTGGCAGCTCTGAGGAATCTTCTGTATTTGCTCAAACTAGTCTATCTTGTATCACAAAACCTTCTCGAAATATGCTTTCCCGTGCCTTAATTGCCTGCAAACATAAACACTCAAGAAATGAGTATATTTTAATGAACGGTATATGTTCAAAACTCTTACTGAATCTTAATAAGATAGCATGGCCTAAGATGCTAGTTCTCTTTGAGTATGCATATTGACTTGAAAATGTTTAGCTGAGACACCATAATGTAATAATAATATTAATTAATATATAATATAATAAAATATTCCTAGTAAGGTTGAAGGTCAGATCAACAGCCAAATACAAAGAAAGTCACAATATAACACCCATCCATGATTCATGAGAAGAAAATAAACCTAATTAACACACAAATATAACCAAAAGGAAAATCAAACTTAATTAAACAAGCTCTACTACCATACTACTTCTAGTTACTACTAAGTACTTAGCATTAAGAAATACTAAGAACTAGTTAATAACACACACTTTTTTAACCAAGCTAGAATCACTCCCTTAGCAGCTTCAAGTTTGTTGTAATCTATGGATGTGGTGGTAAGAATCCAGCTCCAATTCCATTTCCAGTTCCAGTTCCACCAAGAGTTCCAGGGATAGTATTAGATATTTTAATCGTTAATTTTTAATCGTTAATGTTTTATATTATGTCTATGATTCAACCAAATAACATAGTATTAGATAAATTATAACTACTTATTTTTCTAAAAAAAAAACTATAACTATTTATTCAATGGTGAACACATTTTCATTTTCAATCTGTCATCTGTCATCTGCTCATATTAATATGGTGTAGACATTATGTCAAACCATCTGCGTTGGTGAAAACCATTAAGCAAATTTTATGAACATTTACTATCACCGTTGAAGTATCAATGAATGGCCCAACCAACAAATATTCAGAGAGAGGGTCCTTAAAAATCTTTATTATGTTGACAGAGGAGTTAATTACTACTCCATCCGTCCTTATATGTAAAGAATCCAAAAGAAAGTGAATTACACAAAAATGAGAAGGAATGAAGATTTTTCAGAGATTAAAACCTCCAAAGAACAATCTCAACAGAACACTAGCGAATAACTGAGGAAAGAACTACGACTGTGAATTGTGGAAAAAGAAACTTACAGGATGACGAGGATCAGCAAGCATGGGAAAGAGACCTCTTACAATAAGCGATTGACTTGCCTGTGTCACAAGTTTAATTCATTAGATGGAATTATTAAGGATATAAACAACAGTCAGGGATATTACCATGCAGCCCTTCTAGATGAAGTGAAGCAAATTATAATAGAAGCCTTCACCTTAATAGCAGCTCGTACCTAACAAGTAAAGATTTGCACGTAAGAAGCCCACTTTCAAAGATATATAGACAGGTTGGATTGACTCATTTGAAGTTATCTACTGACATAAGACAAAAGCACTAGCGAGACTATAAAAAGTAAGGAAACGTTCAGATGAAAGTACCGCAGAGGATGCAATAGGTTCCAAGTGGGTCATGGGTTCTCCAACATATTTGACTGTCCTCTTAAAATAAAGGTCTTGATTGAAAACTTTCTCAGCCTACAAGGACATGAAATGGAAGGCAGAAATATTAGTAAACAAATTCATTCACGCAACAGAGCCCATAGAGCAACATAAAAAAGAAAGTACGTGATCAGAAACCATAAAATCACAATAAAGAAATCAATACAAATTCAACATGTTAAACAAAATTAATGAGCTAATGAACTTACCTCTGAACAAATTCTACCAACGGTAGAAATAGTCTCAACAGGGTACAATCCACGTAAAGTCTAGGCACCCAGAAGAATTGCATCACTTCCTGTTTATTTATTAACAGTTAGACAAACATATCCATCCATTGAGTGGTTCTGACAAAAACACAGTACACACGCATTGGAAAAAGAAGCAACAAAAAAAATGCCAAGAAGCACAAATAGCCCGTTTTCGTCACTTCGAGAAGGTCATATCAATTAATAGGCAAGCCAAATATCAACCAGATTGCCTAGTATTCACCAACCAAAAAAGCTGCATCAGATAACCAGCAACTTACCATCTAAAACAGCATTGGCAACATCAGTGGCTTCAGCACGAGTTGGTCTTAAGTTATGAGTCATGCTGTCCACACCACGTGTAAGCACGGCAGGTTTCCCAGCCATATTACACTTGTGAAGGGCAGATTTTTGAAATAGAAAAACCTACAAACACAAATGGAAGTTTGATAAGTTATATTAACATCAATGCAACAGTAGGTCTTATAACTTTTCAGCATCCACCAATTGGAGGAGACAGTCTCTAGAATATAGTTATCATGAAGGGCAAATTCATAGGTAGCAATTTTTTAGCTGATTTGACTCAATTAAACAATCTATTCCATTAAAATTTATAAGTATGCAGCATAGATAGAGAAAAATCTCTTCTTTTATTTGGGAGCTTTTGGTCTATACCTCTAGACCCCCACCATAGATGTCTGGAATGTATTTTTTAAATGTGGAGTACTAGTTAGACCAAAATAAACTTATTTATTGTTATGAGAATGCAAGACAACAAGCACGACAAACTACAAAAAGAATTTCATCAAGAAAACTAACCTTCTCTGGTGGAAGATCAATGCCCAAATTTCCACGAGAAAGGATAATACCATCAGCTTCTTGCATAATCTCATCAAAATGGGTCAATCCCTAAGAAATAAAACAGATGTAAATGTATTTATATACAATTGACGAAGCCTAGCCAATAAGAATATAACTTAAACCAAAATGAAGATATGTAACTCACCTCAACATTTTCAATCTTCGCAAAAATTTGTGTCTGGCTAAGATCGCCTAACTTTGAAAGGAAGTCCTGAGCCTGCATTGAAATAACATATGAAGGCCTCTTAATACTTGATATAAATTGAGTATAAGGTAACCAATTCAAGTAAACAATCTGTTACCTCGCGGACATCTTTAGCATGCCTAGTATATGACAATGACAGAAAATCAATTTTGTTTTTAACTCCCCAGGTGCTTATAACCTGAAAAGATAATTACATTGACCGGGTTATTGTTCACTTTGCATGCCTCTCAAATTCACATTGATTTACCTACCCTTACGGAGAAAGACAAGGAGGTAAGTTCCATTTTTCATTCGATGTGTGAATTATAAACATTTTACGACACATGTGTTCGCTGTGTCTAGAAGTTTTGGGGTTAATAATAAATAATATCAAACTCCAACTATCTTAAAATCTGATAAAATCTGATAAAGCTTACAGATTGGTAAAGCTTCACGTCACCAAATTTCCAAGCGAGGTTTTACGTCTGTTAATGGCAGGAACGACGACGATGTTTGTTCGTGAAAGCAGGAAAACGGATATGATGACAGTTCAGCGAAAGACTACAACAAATCTCTGAAAACGGTCCAGATCTGTGAAAACACAAACACTATGAGAAAATGAATAAATTGATTAACTACAACTCCATCAACTATCACATATCTATATATGAATAATCGAGTTCAGCAAAACCATCAAAATTGTTAAAAACAAAACACAAACACCCTAAATTAGGTTTTCAGTTGCCAAATTCAGAACACGAAAATACTGAAATCGATGAATTGCAATTGAAACAAGAGCAAGAGAGAAAAAACAGATCTAGAAATTGGAAGTGAAGTTGAGAAACCTAACCAAACAATGAAGGTAAAATCGAAAAAGGAGAGGCACCGTATATGGCCGCGAGAACCACCCTAAGAGATGAAAATTGTGCCGTAAGAGTGAACATATAAAAAGGGATCTGTGAAAATGGCGATGGATCTGAGGTCAGGTTCTTGTTCGACGGCCAGTGAGAGAGGTGAGAGAGAAAAAAAAATATGAGAATTGTGTTTTAGGAGGAGAGGCCAAAGGAAAATAGTGATAAATTGGTTTTCCCCTCATGTGTTTTTCTCCACTGATGTAAAATACCAAATTTACTCAAATTACGAAAATGCCACCGCGTGTTTTTCCCTTCATCTCAATTATGCACTGATGTAAATGGTATATGCTACTAGGAATTCCCTTCATTTGCTTATGCCAACTGATGTTAAAACTCACACTGTGTATCTTTCCCTTCAGATATTTCCCCTGCTGATGTGAAAACTAAAACCCCCTTGATGTTAAATGTGTATTTTGTAGTAGTTTAAAGACTTAGTCCTGTTTAGAGTTAATTTGCATATTAATAAATATGAATATCACTTATTTGTTGGTTAACATTTAAGACTATTTGAATATCTCTCAAAAAAAAAATTTAAGACTATTTGAATAGAATGCATAGAAAGTTTTGGATAAGAAGTAAAAAATGATTTGATCATGTACATAAACCTTTGAAACCTTTGAAGCTAACCTCACGAGTTTAGCCTATTAATTTTTGTGGGACCATTAAAAAATTATAGAAAAAGAGGAATCAGGCAAAATTGAAGGCCTACAATTCATAGGCTGCAATAGGGTTTTTTGTGGGACACCCCCTATGAAAAACTTTGAGTTGAATATTTTATTCAACTTTAATTGTGGTGTCTTTGTTAGTGTATTTTCTTCAATCTACAGTGGATTTGGCTATTCTCAATTGTATAAGAGTTTGGATTACAAGATCATTAATTATAAGAATTTTTCATAATGGCTTATGAAAATAAGTTGAAACAGCTTATGGACATGTCATAAGTTATTTTCATAAGCTTTCACAAGTGATTTAATAAGTTGTTAGTAGGTAGGTAGTTAGTTTTTTTAATTCTTTACAGTATCTATGTATATATAGCATCTCATGTACTCATGTCATATGTTATCTTTTAATCAATCAATATGAAATTCTAAGGAGTTTTTATCTCTGTCAAGTTCTCAAGCTTATTTATCTTGCGAAATGAATCTTGATCTTCTTATTCCTTTCATTTGTAACATTAGGATTGAACATGATGATGAATCCGAGAATTGGAACATGCTCGTTGATTCTTTGTCTGAAGCAGCAACAGAAGGGAGTGCCATAATATTCACCTCAAATCCTGATGATTCACTGCATGTGCCACACGCTAATCATACCTTCCATCTAGGTCTGCTGTCATCAGAGAATTCATGGTCAATATTTTTGGTGCATGCTTTTGGACAGATGGATCTTAACAAGCATCCAGAGCTAGTAGCAGTTGGAAAGGAAATAGTCAACAGATTGGGAAACCTTCCCTTGGCTGCAAAAATGATTGGGAGCCTCTTACAAGATAAGGTACATCTCAGTGAATGGGTTGATGTATTGAGGAGCAAATTAATTGATGAAGGTGATTTGAATCTACCTGTTCCCGCTTTTCTTGTACTTTGTTACCTTGATCTCCCTGCAGAGCTTAAACGTTGCTTTGCTTATTTATCATTGTTTCCAAAGGGTTATGAGTTTAAGCAGAAAGAGGTGATCCTCTTGTGGATGGCACAAGGCTTTCTTCAAAACTCAAGCTCTAAATCCAATCACAAAAGCATGGAAGACATTGGTGATGAGTATTTTGGTTATCTAATAATGAGGTCATTTTTGCAACCCTTTGGTTCTGGTTTAAGTTTTACAATGCATAATCTGGTTCATGATTTGGCAACATATGTGTTTGGAGAATCATACAAGCACCATTTGTCATATTTCAGAAGCACACAGGATTTTCCAGAATCATTTGTCGATACAAAAAGAAAACTGTTAAGAACTATTTTGCCGGTATGTTTGCCTCTTGAGCGGGCTCCTAGCCATATCGACCCATTTGCATTGGAGGAAAGTATAAAGTATCAGTTGAATCCACATTTCTTCCGGACCCTTTCTTTGTCACACTATGACATTACTTACTTACCTAATTCCATTGGAAGATTAAGTCATCTTTGTTACCTTGACCTTTCTCACACTGCATTGGAGACCCTTCCAGATTCCATTTGTGATCTCTGTAATTTGCAGACACTTATGTTGACAAACTGCAGTTCTCTCACTAGTTTTCCTCCAAGAATATGCAATTTGATAAACTTGCGTTGCCTTGATGTCAGAGATAGTGGTGTGCAAGAGATGCCTTTGGAAATGAACAAAATGACAAGTCTTCGGACATTGACTGATTTCATTGTATCTAAAAAAGAAACAAGACTCGGAGGTTTAGCAACTCTTTCCAATCTCAAAACATTGACCATTTCAAAGCTCGAAAATGTGGATTTAGCTATAGATGCTTCAAATGTCAAACTCAAAGAGAAAAAGAGACTTGATGATCTTATGCTTCAATGGGGAAATGGTGAAGATTCCAACGGTCATGCAATAGAAGTACTTGAATATCTAGAACCACACAAAGGCTTAAAAAGACTAACAATTGAGTCTTATGGAAGTGAAAAATTCCCAAGTTGGTTGGGGGATCCATCTTATTGGGCATTACAATTAGTAGATCTCCGACATTGTAAAAATTGCGAGTCATTGCCAGCACTTGGGCAGCTGCCACTTCTTAAAGATCTCTTTATTGAGGGGTTTACCGAAGTTAGATCCATAGGCCATGAGTTTTATGGAACTGTGACTGCTTCACATAAGCCATTTCAATCTTTAGAGACTCTGCAATTTTGGGATATGATGGAATGGAAAGAATGGAACATATTAGAAGGTCTTGAATTCCCTTATCTCATTGAGCTTTATATAATAAGGTGTCCCAAGCTAGAGAGAAGTTTACCAAAACAACTTCCTTCTTTACAGAAGTTGGAGATATCTGGATGCCATAACCTTGTTGCTCCACTTCCAACGGTTTCAAATACATGTGAAGTGTTTGTACATGACAGTAATGAAACACTGATGAGAGATGTTGTTAATACTCATTCACAAGCATCATTGCGCCGACATGTTGTAATTTCTGAAGAAGTACAGGAAATCACCCCACAATCCTATTCTGGTTTTCCTAGCAATAAGTATACAATTGGCTCTTCTTTAGGTGAGATAGAAGAAATTGCTCACGAAGAAAGGATGGAAACTGAATTCCCACGAAGCAGACTACCTCCTAACCCTGCATCATTCGATTCAATAAGAATCCCAAAACCACGACAACTAGTTTCCTCTAGCATACGCAGTCTACAAGTTGGAACCAATGATAATTCTAGCATCCAACAACAAATAGATCCACAGTCCTCTTCATTGGCTAAAGATAAAATTCCAATGACCACTCAAGCTGATACATCAACAACGACAACAGTCAATGACCGTCCATCACAAGATATTGATGATGAACGATCGTCTTTTGAAATACTAAAAGTTACAACTGTATCACAATTGAGGTTATTGCCGTCCAATCTGCAAAGCCTAAAAATTGAAGGATGTGAATTATTAGAGTTCCTTCCAAGTGATTTGCTAGGTGGATTACCCGTTCTTCGAGAATTATATCTGATCAATTGTTCTTCTCTTAGATCCTTCCCTTACTCAGCTTCTTTAGAAACACTTTACATCCGAAACTGTAGACAATTGGAACTTATTCCATCTTTAGAATCAAGAAAGAAGCTTGCTTTTCTCCAACATTTATTCATAGGGAATAGTTGTGATTCACTCACTACCTTGAACTTAAATTTTCTCCCTAAACTCAAAATCCTTTGTATATGGAATTGTTCCAATCTTTCATCATTTGAATTTAGAGGGGAATTTAGTGGTGATCTTGCATCACTTGAGTCTATAGAAATTAGAGATTGCACGGGATTGAGGTCTTTCCCGGATGAAGGACTACATACACCAAATCTAGAATCCATGTTCCTTTACAATAGCAAAAATCTTACCAAATTGCCCAATTTCATGAACTCTCTCACATCTCTAAAGTCATTATATTTACATAGATGTCCACTAATTGAATCTTTCCCATTTGGGGGCCTGCCTTCAAGTTTAACTCTACTTTCCATTTCCTATTGTGACATACTTACTCCACAAAAGAATTGGGGGTTGGAAAATCTTGAATCTCTCACTCATTTTGAGATCGAAGGTGGATGCATAGGCATGGAGTCATTTCCAGATGAGAAAATACTTCCTAGAAATATCATTTCTCTGCGCATCAGCACATTGAAGTCTCTGAGGAAGCTTGACTACAATGGATTTCAACACCTGAATGCACTTCATACACTTGAAATTAATTGTTGTGACATACTACGGTCTTTGCCGGAACAAGGGTTTCCTTTCTCCTTAGATCATTTAAGTATCCAGGAGTGTCCAATGTTGACTCCAAGACTTAAACCCAAAGTAGGAAAGGAGTGGCACAAGGTAGCTTGTATCCCGCACATACAAATCGATGACCAAGTACTCTCTTGAGTTGAATTCTTTCTAAGCTAGGCATTTGGATTGGTTGATTAAAATGCTGCGATTAGATAAAAAATTGTTACTAGGGTCTTTTGAAAACTGTATTGCATTGTAATTTCCAAAATGAACTGATAATTCATTCCTTTAGACTTCACTTTCTCTAGATAACTCCGTAAACTAATATCTGTTTCACTCATTACTTCTAATATTTTTGTGCATTTACATAGCATAGAAGAGGACAATGAGTAGATTTGTCACTTACTATATGACAATCTGTGACCATGTATCTAACATTTCTGCATATTACATTCTGAGATTTATTAGTGTGTCATGCATAATGTTCCATGTTCATTATGATTGAAAAGGACCACATTATTGTAAACTATAAAATTGTTTTGTTACATAAATTCATTTTGTGGCTAGCTGTGAAGTTGATAAATTGTAAATGGGAGGTGCTTTTTTTAATAAACAATACCACTTTGCGCTGCAAAGCTTGAAGTATAAAGTAGAAAAATAATTCGTACAAGTGCAATTTGGTTCTAACCTGTTGTTAGTTAGAATCTCTAAGTACAAAATGAACGGGCTTCTGCTTAAGCTTCCTTCAAAATCTGATTTTTGTTTTGTTTTGTGGTCTTCATTTTGGTAGAGAGAAAGAAATGATGATCATTGTGTGACTGTAAATCGATCTTAAAAAGCTAGATTTCTCAATTCCTGCGAGTATTGGAAAGGTTAAGTTTGTGCATTTTCTTCATTTCATTTGCATCTGTTTAGTTTCTATTTATAGAGGTATTGATTTATTTTCTTTTGTTCGCCTATTTTGTTTTCATGTAGATTGTAAATAATGGTAAACAACGTTTTCTTCCTTTGCTGCTTAAAAAAAAATATTCCTCCTTAACTGAACAATAGGTCACATGAAATTTAGGCCGCGTGTACTAGATTTCTAAGCAATAAGTCATTTCAAATACATTTCATTTTCTCTTCAGCATTCTACATTTCAGCCAGTGTTTATCAGCTTTAGAATTAGGTTTATTCTATGGTCATTCATTTAAATTTCAGTTTGATCTATTTTGACATGCATCACAATAGCAAGTTTAGAATTATATATATGCTATGGTCATTCTGCATTTAATTAACCAATTTTGATGTATGCATTACAAGAATTAGCATATCATCTATATATAGAGGGTAGACGTATTTTGACCAAGAAGCGTCAGTCTGATTCATTTGTCGCATATCATAAATAGTATTAGTGGCAATTTAAGGGTGCTGCTATAGTGTTTAAAGTTAGAAGCTTCTATAGTGTTTGTGGTCATTGCACACATTGCTAGCATAGCTTAAAATGGTTAATTTTTGGTTTTTTCTGTTTTTATTAGTAATGCATTTGAGTTAGTATTAATTCACTTTTTATACACCTCATTTTTGTGCAGTTTATTTGTATGCTTAATTGATTTATTTCTACGGATCTACCGCTGTGTAACTTTCACTATCATTTCTACATTGTTATGTTAGAGAACATTGTAACAAACCATTATCACATCTAATTTTGTTACTTCAGTTTTTCAAGTCTTCAATCTATGCCTCTCGAGACAACATTTGATAGTATTGATTGAAATGTCATTGTTCTCTGTTAGTAATTTCATATGGTTTTTATGTAAATTGAGTAATGACTAATGAATGTGTTTTGATTATAACAATATTGCTGCTGTTGTTGCGCGATCTACTAGAACATGCTGATATTTAGCCTTCTATTGTTGATCGCTTTTTTATCAATGTGAATTCTACCTTCTCCTCTCACTATCAGGCTGTTGTTTTGGATATTAGTGCAACCATCAAGTCCACAATACTATAATGCCTTTGATTTATGGATATGGAAAAGACTTGCTTAAATATAGTATTATCCTTAAGCTTCTCTTAGACTTGCTGCTCTATTATCTTTTAGATTGCTTCTCTTTTACTTCTTTGACTTTTTGTAGTTTTGATTTCATCTTCGATAATGGTAAAGTTATACAAGAAAACTCGTTTCAATTTTAGTTATATTTTCAGCAATCTTGTTTTATATTTAGAATTATGAGACATTCCAGGTTTATATAACGTTGTGTTTGCAGAAACAATTCTATACTTGAACTTATGAATTGGAGTTTTCCGTTTCACATCTCCTTGTGTTTTTTCTGTAATCTTTTGATTCAAAAGATTTTTCGAATTTTAAAAATAGGGGATGTTTGTGTGACAGTATGAATGTAAACAAAACTCGTTTTAATTCTTTAATAATTTGTTCGACTTTTCTCTATTATACTCTCTTTAATTTGCTAAAATCATTTAGTTGAAGTGCTGTTAAATAGCAGCCATGAAAGAATGGCATGGCAATGATATGCAAGAAGAATTGCTTTCAATAAATTACTAAACTTTGAAGTTATTACAATACAAATATATCTTGAATATACATTGAAACATTGACAAGATACCTAAGATATCCAACTAATGCATCTGATCTAGTCTTCAATGATTCTGAAGGGTATGCGAGAGACCATACTCCAGTATTCCCGTGTCCTTTTTACATAGCAGTTTTAACAATGGACATGCTCTGATAGTAAGATGAGAAAGGGAGTTAACTAGTGTGTCTAAAGGAAGAGATCCAAGGTTAGCACAAGCTTTAATCTTCAGAGTTTTGAGAGATGTTAGGAACTGAACTCCTGTATTCTCTAGTGAAGTGAGACTAGGAAGTCCACTGATGTGAAGAGAAGTTAGAGATGTCATTGTCTGAAGACACCATGCACTCTCAGATGAGAAATCAACGCATTTGATGATAGAAAGTGACTCAAGTTTTGGAGCATGCAACCCTCCTTCAGGAAAGTGAGACAGTTTGGAGCACTGTTTCAATTTTAACTTCCGAAAATATGGGAGAGTACTGTTTGGAGCACAAGAAATAAAATTGAGATTGTTACAATTTTGTACATGTAAATCTTCAAGTTTGTGGAAAAGGGATAGCGGAAATGAGACCAGAGAATCACAACATCTTAAGTGTAATTTTTCAAGGGAAAAATAGTAGTGAGATTCCAGCATCAAACTCTGGGGATGAAATAATTGTAAATTTCTGCACTCATAGATTTCAAGTGACTTTAGCGTACTTGGTAGACCGTTCATAGCGATTGTGACAAGAGATGAGCAGTTGTTTATGGCAATGATTTGTAGACATTTATTTCCCTGCATCATTTTCTCAGATAATGATACTAATGTATCACAACCGGTCAGCGCTAATTCTCTCAGTCTTGGAACCCATGGCATTGGACTTGTTAGAGCTTGGCATCCAGTGATCACTAATTTATCTAAGGAAGGAAGGTGGTGAGGTAGCTTTTTGGTGAATTTTGGACATCTCTCTATGTAAAGCTCTAGGAGTGAAGGGAACTCCACATTCTCTTCAAATCTATGGGTTGACCATTCTTCCCAACTGGGCATGTCCTCAAATTTCATAATTTTCAATGATTTGAATGGCTCAATTGCATTCCCATAGAATTCAAGACCAACCTTTTGTAAACTTTTCATCTTTGATATACAAAGTTCTTCGAGGCAGGACAATTGTCCAAGTGATGGCAGTGACTTGCAATTTTCACAACTAGTTAGTTGTAGAGACACCATACTAGAAAATGGAGAGTTCCCTAACCAATTTGGCAATTTTTTGCCGCCAAAATTCTGGATTAGAAGTCTCTTCACATTTTCATGTGGCTCAAGCATGTCGAGTACATTAGTTTCACTCTCTTCATCATGAACTGTAGTTGACCACTTGAATTCTAGTTCATGAAGATATTTCTTACTCTTCAACTGCGCATTAGAAGCTTCTATTGCATCAATTACATTTTGTAGGCTCCCAATCGAAAGTGCTCCGTGGAGTTTTGAAAGCTTCCCTAGCTCACTAATTTTCGATCCCCTTGCATTGCCTACTGTAAAATTGGTCAAAACTTGAAGAGACTTTAATTTACCAAATTTTGGAGGCATTGATGTAACGGTGCTTCCACTAATATCAAGTTGGCGCAAGTTGATGAGGTTGGACATGTTTTGTGGTAATATAGTGAGACAACGACAACCGGATAACAACAATGTCTCCAAGTTATACAAAGTGCTAACAGAATCAGGCAAACACTCAATTCCCGTGAAAGAAAGATCCAAATACCGCATATGCATCAAAATTCCAATTGAATCTGACAAGTTTGTAATTGGATAATGAGACAAAGAGAGCACGCGCAACCGTTTCAATTTTGGTAACAAAATTGAAACCATGCTAGTAATTGAAGAGGAGTAAACAAAGTATGAGAATTTGAACGGTATGAAGGTTCTAAGCTGTTTAAATTCAGAGAAGATCTCAAACTTTTCTGGATCATCATATATGCCTTGTAAATAAGATAAATGGCGAACACTAGTCGTGATTTTTCTTGGATTGTTATCATCTAAGTTGTAACAGAATTCGCCTGCAACAAATTGTGCTACATCATGGATAAGGTCATGCATCATATAATGTGATGCATGGTAGGTTGATTGATAAAAGAACGATCTAGATAGTAATTCTTCAAAGCATTCTTCTCCTACATCTTCCATTCTCTTATCCGTTCTTTGTTGTGGTAGGATACCTTCAGCCATCCATAAATAGATCAAGTTCCACTTTTTTATTTCATATCCTTTAGGAAATATGGAACAATAAGTAAAACATCGCTTTAAATGAGAAGGTAGATGACTGTAGCTCAGTCTTAAGGCAGGAAGAATGCTACACTTATCAGTTGGTAACTCCCATATCCTACTATAACATATACTTTCCCACTCCCCAACATCTTTTGTACGTAGGAGACTTCCTAGAGCTTTTGCAGCTAGAGGGAGACCATTGCACTTTTTTACTATTTTTTGGCCAATTTGAGCCAAGATTGGATGCTCAGTCGGGTTCACTGATTTGAATGCATGACTAGCGAATAACTTTCAAGTATCTTCATGAGATAAATGTGAGAGGGGATGATTTATATCAGCACCGATCAATGTTGCAACACTTTGACTACGCGTTGTGACAATGATTCTACTACCATAGTTTCCTGATAGAAAGGGTCTTTGGAAGATATCCCAGTCAAGAAAGTTCTCATTCCAAAACCCATCAAGAACAAGTAGAAACCTTTGTCCGGCCAGTCTATCCTTAAGTTTGATTTGGAGTATATTCAAGTCTGAAATATTAGAATACAACAAAGTGAAAGACTCAAAAAAATTTCTGGTTATTTCATTCACATTTGAAGTCTCTGACACCGAGGCCCATGATCTAGATTGAAAATGGTTCGTCACCCGTTCATCATTGTACAAAATTTGAGCAAGAGTAGTCTTTCCTACCCCTCCCATTCCAACAATCGCTACTACCTGCCAACATCTCAATTATTTGATCCATAAGTTGGAAAGTCAACATGATTTTCCATTTGACAACTAGATTTGGGAGCGATCTTCCCAAACCAGGAAATTGCTTGCTTTCAATTAGTTGACTAGTTCATCTATGCAATAGAAAAAGTTAAATCTAGTTATTAGGGATTTAGGTCACTCCTCCTATGTCTAAGCGTCAAGGAAACTGATTAGATATAACCTGATCATCTTATAATTTTTTCTGGACCAGCCATTTTGCTTCAATTGTTAGGGAAATTTTTTCCAAACTTCCAACATAACTTTGAAGAACACAACCGGGAAAAAAATAACAAACATGAATTTGTGCCATCTGTGCTCTATCTTTAATTTAGCTCAGGGCAACTTAGCATTAATGAAGAAACTTTTTGGAATAATGCCAGGTAAAGGTAATAAAATTTTAAAGGAGTGATATCTCCTATGAGGCTATGAATAGGAATAATGGATGGAATGGGAAAAAAGCAATTCAGAAAAAAGGGCAGGTTTCTGTCGGCTTGTAATTCAAACCTTAATCATGTTTGTTTAGTTAGGGTTAGTTACTTGTTTCTTAAGTAATTAATTGTTTTTCCTATTTTCTAGCTAGTTTGTTACACCTTTGTTTGTTACTTGGTGTGCAAGTATTAGAGGAACACCTTTGTGTGTGTCTATATATATATATATATATATATATATATATATATATATAATTTGATTCCTCAATGAATAAAGCTAATGCAATTTCATAATTCATCTTTCCCTTAATCTCTTAATCCCTCATTCTCTCTGTCCCATAACTGTTTTCTTCATTCTCAAGTTATAAACACATAAACCCTAATCCATTTGTTTCCCCTAACAATTGGTATCCAAAGCCATACATTACTTTGATCCAAGAAGAAGAACAATCATGAATTCCAATGGGAATATTGTTGCGCACTTACCAATCCTTGATGGAAAGAAGAATTGGGACAGGTGGGTGAAACAGATGAGAGTCATCTTTAGATTTCAAGATGTTCTCGAGATTGTTAGCAATGGAATTGAAGCACTTTCAGAAAACCCCATTGATGTTCGAAGAAACGTACATAAAGAAGCTAAGAAGAAAGATTGCAAGGCTCTCTTTTACATTCATCAGTGAATGGACAACAAGGTGTTTGAGAAGATTGTTGAATCAGATAGTTTCAAGGAAGCATGGGATACTCTTGTGGAGATGACGAAGTAAAGAAGATTAGGCTACAGTCATTGAGAAGACAATATGAATTGCTTCAATTGAAGAAAGAAGAAAAGATGGAAGATTATTTCTCATATATCCTAGCAATCACAAACCAGATGAAAATATGTGGTGAGACTCTTTCTGATAAAGCAGTTATGGAGAAAATCCTGAGAACCCTTCCATTTCAATTTGATCACTTGGTGATAACCATTGAAGAAACCAAGGATTTGAACGAAGTAAAGATTGAAGAACTTCAAGGAGCATTAGAAGCTTATGAGATGAAAATTACTGGTAGGAAAGAGGAGAAAGATGAAGAACAAGCACTTCTTGCAAGATTCAAGCTAGAAGAATCCAAGAAAGAATTTTGGAAGAAGAGAGCGGGAAAGAATCATTAGAAGCTTGGTGACAAGCCTGAATTTTCAAAGAGTGGAGGTGAATATTCAAAGAATCAAGGGAAGAAATTTGACAAGAAGAATGTACAATGCTTTAATTGTGATAAGTATGGAAATTATGCTTCTGAATGCTGGTTCAACAAAGATAGAAAGGGAAAGAACAAAAAGCAAGAAGCAAATGTTTCTCAAGAAGATTCACATTTTGATGATGATACAGTCATGTTAATGGCTACTACAAGTGATAAATAATCAGAAGCAATATCAGATACTTGATATCTTGATACTAGATGCTTAAATCATATGACTGGTAAGAAGGAATGACTAAGTGAATTTGATGATAGCAAGAAAACAAGTGCGAGATTGGCTGATAGCAGAAGTATGAAAGAACAAGGTATGGGGAATGTAACCATACAAGGCAAAGATGGAAAGAATGCAGTGATAGAGAAGGTGCTCTATGTTCCTAGAATTAAGTGTAATCTCATGAGTGTACGTCAACTCATAGAGATAGGTTATTTAGTAACAATGGAGAATGATACATTGAAGCTGTACAATCAAATGAAGAAGCTTATACTGCAGTCAGATCTTACAAAGAATAGAACTTTCAAAACCAACATAGTGATTAAGGAGAAAATGTGCTATAAAGCTTCAGTGAAAGATGATGAATCTGAACTTTGGCACAAAAGGTATGGACACTTGAACTATAGAAGCTTATGTTTACTGAAAACTAAGAATATGGTGATTGGGGAGTTAAATGTGAAGATCTCTGGAAAATCATGTAGCATATGTTTAGTAGGGAAGCATTCTAGATCATCTTTCAAGTCTGAATTGAAGATGAGTGTAAAGCATGTACTGAATGTAGTGCATTCTGATATATGTGGACCTATAGAAGTTCCTACTTATAGTGGAAATAGATATTTCATCACATTTGTGGATGAATACTCAAGGATGTTATGGTTATACTTGATAAAGCTCAAGAGTGATGCTTTGGAAGTATTTCAGAAGTTCAAGGTGCTATCTGAGAAACAAAGTGGTATGAAGCTTAAGAATCTTAGAATAGATGGAGGTGGTGAATATACCTCTAGAGATTTTGAATCTTACTACACAAATTAGGGTATAATCCATGAAGTTACAGCTTCTCACACTCATCAACACAATGGTCTTGCTGAAAGGAGGAATAGAAGTCTGCTTGATATGGCCATAAGTATGTTGAACGAGAATAAGCTACCTCATGAATTTTGGGGTGAAGCAGTAAACACTGCAAACTATATTCTAAATAGATGTCCTACTAAGAAGATGAAGGATAAGGTGCCTGAAGAGATTTGGTCAGGAAGGAAACCTTCAATTAGTCACTTGAAAGTTTTTGGTTCAATTTGCTATAAACATGTTCTATATTCTAAAAGAAAGAAGCTAGAGGACAAAAGTGTAAGTTATGATTTTGGTTGGATATATATCATAACCCTGGAGCATATAGATTGCTTGATCCACACTCTAAGAAGATGCAAATAGTAGAGATGTGAAAGTGTTAGAGGAAGAATACTGGGATTGGAATTCAAATGAATGTAGTGTGTCTGAGAAGCAAGTTATCATTGAAGATAACAAAGATCCTGATGAGCTTGTCATAAATAAAGAAGCTATTATTGAAGAGGCATCAGATGAGGAGCCAACCACTATAGCCAGACCACAGAGAAACAAACAAATCCGAAAGAGATTGCAGGATTCTCAAGTAACTGGTGATGATGAGATAGGTTCTGATGGTGAGTTAGTGCATTTTGCAATGCTTGCAGACATTGACCCATTAGGTTACAAAGTTGCATTATGTGATAAAAATGGAAGGAATCTATGATAGATGAGTTGAATTCTATTGAGAAGAATCAGACATGGGAACTGATTCAACTTCCTGATGGTCAGAAAGCTATAGATGTCAAATGAGTTTTCATGTTGAAATTGAATCCTGAAGGGAAAGCTGTGAAGCACAAAGCTGGATTAGGAGCTAGAGGTTTTCTACAGAAGGAAGGTTTTGATTATACTGAAGTGTTCTCACCAGTTGTAAGACATGAAACAATCAGACTGGTTATAGCAGTAGCAACTAGCAATGCCTGGCCTCTATATCACTTCGATGCAAAGTCTGCTTTCATGAATGGTACACTAGAAGAAACTGTGTATGTCACTCAACCCTCTGGCTTCATAATCAAAGGGAAAGAAGAAGACGAAAGTATTGATTTCATTGGTTCATTCAGACACTTATGTCAAAGCAGACCAGACATAAGCTACTCAGTTGGAATTGTTAGCAGATTCATGAGTAACCCTCACAAAACTCAATTCTTAGCAGCTAAGAAGATTCTAAGATACAAAAATGGTACATTGTAGTATGGAATTATATTCCCTGAGGCACAAGAAACTGAGCAGCTTAGCATGATAGGCTACTTAGATGCAGATTGGCGTGGGGATAAAATAGATAGGAGGAGCATTACATGTTTTGGATTCATGCTACAAGGAGCACCTATTTCCTGGTCATCTAAGAAGCAGTCAATTGTTGCTCTCTCAAGATGTGAAGCTGAATATGTTGCAGGCTCATTTGCATCCTGTCAAGCCAACTGGTTGCAGAATGTGTTAGAAGAATTGATGATCAAGCTTAAGCCCCCTATTAAGCTTCTAATAGACAACAAGTCTGCTATAAATCTAGCTAAAAATCCTATTGCACATGGTAATTAAAAGCAAACACATTGAGACTAGATTCCACTACTTGAGGGATCAAGTGAACAAGTGCAAGATCAAAGTTGAATACTGCTCAACATTGAATCAAGTGGCTGATATATTCACTAAACTTGTCAAAAGGGCCCAGTTTCTGAAGCTTAGAAGAGAATTGGGAGTAGTTTGCTTTGAAAGTTTGAATTAAGGAGGAATGTTAGCTTGTAATTCAAACCTTAATCATGTTTATTTAGTTAGGGTTAGTTACTTGTTTCTTAAGTAATTAACTATTTTTCCTAATTTCTAGCCAGTTTGTTACACCTTTGTTTGTTACTCGGTGTGCAAATATTAGAGGAACACCTTTGTATGTGTGTGTGTATATTGATTCCTCAATGAATAAAGCTAATGCAATTTTACAATTCATCTTTCTCTTAGTCTCTTAATCCCTCATTCTCTCTTTCTCATAACTGTTTTCTTAATTCTCAAAGTTACAAACACATAAACCCTAATCCATTTGTTTCCCCTAACAATTTCCACCAACTTAAATTCTCAAGATTTTTTGAAAACAACTTTTGGTTAGATAATGGTATTTATACAACCTTTTTAGACAACTCTATTTCATACTTGTTGTGTTCTTATTCCTCCTCCCTCTCTCTCTCTCTCTCTCTATTGTTGTTGACCAATAAGAAGAAAGAAGAAGAAGGTTGTTTCAAAAGTTGTCACAATATGATTATGATTGTACAAATATCATTACTATTTTGTTTTATTTAGAACAGAAATTATTTTCTCCTCCATTTCTTTGTAAAGTCTCGACTCATATAAAAACTTTTTCCAAATGTTTGATATCAATGATTTTTGCCTTTACGAAAAAATTCTATCCCCACGTTGAAAAGTAGCCAGGCCATTAGCAAAAAAAATGAAGGAGAAAGTAATTTACAACTTAACAAAATTCAGACGTAGTTAAGAAAGAGATTCACTCTGATACCATCTTAAAAATCGTGTGTGGATATAAATGGTGGTTGACCCGATAGTGGAAACCTGATAGCAAGTGACCCAATGGTTTTTGGAGAAGACTCTGATATCATCTTAAGAATCGTGGTTGGATCGTACATAAGTCCACAAAACCAATTTGTGAGGTGAAGATTGTTGAAATTTATCATCATCATATTTACATACACAAGATCGAAGTGGACGGACTCTACTGTATGTTTAATGAATCTATAAATAGTTATATTACATTCATCTTATGGAAGGAAGCAATGTTTAAATACTTCTAAAAAATAAAAAATTAAAAGGTAAGAGTGAGTTAAGCCTCAATTTCAACCGTGTGAATGGTTGAAAGGACTGTGCAATCGTTTTGTTCTTTGACAGCTGAAATGCTAAAGCAAGTCCACTCTGATCTCTTAGAAGGAACTCATGTCAATTGGAATTACACACAAAAAAGCACTATTTTTAAATTCAATTAACTTTATTAATTAAAATATTAAATTTTATTCGTACAGATTTCCTCTGGTTATTATATATGTCAAAACAAATTTTTATGCCTCAATATGAAAATTAATGATTATAATCAAAATGTAAACATTAAGGTAACATTTCTATTAAAAAAATTATGCAAAACACCGTTAAATATTGCACTACTCTCTCGTTGTTGATATTATGCAATTTCAATAATATAAATATCTCTTTATTAAATTTCCACAAATTGTTCCGTTTGATGGTCAGGATAGGGAGGCATGATATGATACATTAATCATATCCTGGTTAAATCTCATGTTTGATGCACCAAAGAGATAGGATAAAATAAACCATTTCCCAATCCTATCATGACTTTCCTTTGTAATTTATATCTTGAGTATAGGCTGAGTTAGAAATTATCCTGATGGGACTAGAATATCATTCCTTATTTATTATCTTGATATTCTGTCATTTTTAAAATATTGTCATTTTTAAAATAATGATAGCATGTATTTTCTATTATAATTAATAACATACCATTTTTACAATATTTAATTAATTTTGAGAGCAAATTTTTCATTTAATTATAATGACATTCTGTTTGTTATCATGTGCGCATCAAACACATGATTGAATTAATGTTTATCATGTCCATATTATATCCTATCTTTATCCAACTCTCTATCCTATCATGCTTTTATCCTATCCTGACCATCAAACGGGCCGTCTCCATCCCATACTTCTAGTTCAATATTTAGAATTTCCACAAATTGTTTAGTCTCCATCCGATACTTCTAGTTCAATATTTAGAATGTTGTTCATATCTTAGTTTTTGATTCTACTAAAATTTTACCAATTGCAAATAGGGAAATAATATCTAGACAAGGATCTAAATAATATTATTTTATTTCTTATTTCATTTTATTACCATCATCTTCCATCATCTTAGAAAGATGAGTACAAAATCCATAACTATAACGTCTGGAAAAATAGATAGAAAAAAATATAATTAATTGTTCCCAACATAATAACAAAAGGGTTTTGCTAGAAGACACCCATGAAGGTGTCTTTTAGCAATCCACACTTCAAGGTGTGATTATCAACTTTTTAGTTATAACTTGCTAAAAGACATCTTCATAAAAGTTTTTTTGACAAACACCTTCATAAAAGTTAGTTGGTGTCTTTTAGCAAATGCCTATAGGATAACTTGCTAAAAAACACCTTCATAAAGGGTGTCTTCTAGCGAAACCTATAACAAAATTATAGGTCGTGGAATTTTTTAGTGAAAACTTACGGTCGCTCAAACACAGCTACAAGCAAGACGAAAGAATTGGGGAGCATATTCCAGCAGAATACAATCTGGTTTGAAAGGTAATTCACACGCATATGCTTGACAATCAGAATGTTGTAAGCAGTCAGTATACTCCGCTGTAATGAAAAAATAGAATAAAATGGTATAAATTAATTTACATAAAACATTATGTAGTAAGTAACGAGAGAAATTTGAAAAGGCTAGAAAACAGCTTACTGTCATTACTCAATGCAACAACAAATAGGGTAAGAAATATAAGCATAACATTAACTAACTTCGTAATTTCAACCATATTTTCTCCCCTTTACAAATAATGAATATTGTATGTTTTTATCAATTTAAAATTTATAATACATTCTTCATACATACATTATATAGATTTTAGCTCTTGTGGAGTTAGTAAAAAAATCTTATGATTAAAATAACAATTAAGTGACTGTTAAGTACATATAGGTGTTGTGTTTGTCCCTTCAGCGCACTTAGTAAAGAGGTCACACAAAAAAATTACCAATCATAATAAGTTATTCTTATTTTAACAGTTTTATAACTTTTCATGATGGAAAAGGATAATAACAAAAAGAGAAGAAATATTGTTTGATTTAATGTGAGACTTAGCCTATAGCAAATCTGTAGCTACTTTATGTTACACTTCAAATTCATTAATTATTCCTCCATAGAGCATAAAAAGTTAAGGGCTAATAATTTTTTTGTCCTTAAATGTATAAGGAGTACTCAGAATGGTCCTTGAATGTATCGAAATTGTAAAATAGTTCTTGATTGTGAACTTTGTTAGTCAAAATAGTCTCTAGCGTTAAACTATTTCGTCAATATTGTCATATCAGTCCTAAATATACTTGCTTAGTATAATATCAATCCCTAAAAATATTTACTTATTTTCGCATCAAACCATATAAAGAAAAAATTATTGTCAACATCGATGGACTATTTTAACGTCAGTGACAATTTGACTAGCAAAGTGCACAATCAATGACTATTTTGAAATTTCGATACATACAAGGAGTATTGTGGCTTTTTTTTTTTGGTTTAAATATGATATTGATCCCTGCACTTTTACCATTTTTTGACTTTGGTCCCTGCACTTTTTTTTGTTTGGCTTCAGTCCCTGCAGTTTGTAAAAATTTTGTTATTGGTCCTTATGTCAACTTTCAGTTAAAAAAAATGTTAAAACTAATGGTGTGCCACGTGGACCAGTTATTTCACGCCACATGGCACACTAAAAAACAAAAATTCTATAATTAGAATAAATAAAATAATATAATTGATTTTTAAATGGTTTTTATATTATATAGAAAGAAAAGAAAGAAATGAAGCGAAGGGGGGGAGACCCATAGAAAGAAGGAAAGAAATAAAACGCTGAAGCTTCCTGAAATGGGAAAAATGGCTTTTACAATTTCAACTTGAACCACCTCAAAACGAAAACAAGCTTCCAACGAAAAAACGCAGCTCATAGTAAACAGAAATTCAATGAAAATGCGAACGGAAACTAAAATGAGAATGCAAAATCTATCTGATAAATGATGATGGATGTCGAAATCGAAAGGTAAGGCAAGGCAACAGATCAAATTTGGTTCCGGTTGAAACCAGCGGCGAAGCTCGCAAAAAATTTATGCAGGGGCCAACTATAAAGAAGAATTTTTTTGAAAACAGACGTATTAAATTTAAGGATAAAATATATTTTTAGTCCCATAAATTATAATTTTTTAGGTTTAGTCCATAACAAAAAAAAAAAAGTGTTTTTAGTCTTGAATTTAATCTACTATAACAAAAAATTAAGGACTAAAATTAACAAATCTTAAAAACTTAACATAAAATCGCTATTTTAAAACGTTGGGCAAAATGCATTTGAAGAACTCAATTTCATCAATAACTGCATGTTTAATACTACCTCCGTCCCTAATTATAAGACCCTTTTGAGAATTTTTTTTGTCCCTTTTTATAAGACCCCTTTGCTATTTCCAATTACATTAATTATTTTTTTACATACATGCCCCTATTTATTATACATCTTTTTCTTCAATAAGCAATAAATAACATGTTGAAAACATAAACCAACCATCTCTCTTAAAGGATAAAATTGTAAAACCAATAGTAATTACAAACATATTTAATACAAATATCCACTATCTTAATTCCCGTTATTTTTTCAAAAGGGTCCTATAATTAGGGACGGAGGTAGTAATAGATTAATAATGTCTTTTCAAATGTAAATAAATAGGTTATTTGCAAGATACTCATTGTCCATTTAATTTGTATACGACTATTGTCTTGATAACTTTTATTGTTGAAAAAGGTTTGTCATTGTTGTTATTGAGACCGAAAGTATCAAACCAATACAAATAAATCTATCAATTTTGTAGTAGTTTTTTTACTTTATTATTTATACTAATTTTTGCAACTAAACTTGCTTGGGGTAGCTCAATGTTTATTATTTGGAGTAGCCGGATATAAATACATACCGACTAATTCAAGAATAATATTTTTTTTTGGGTAGCCAAGGCTACCCCTCCCATATGAAGGGCTACGCCCCTGGTTGAAACCGTACAAAGCCATTTTCCCCCATTTTATCAGAGCTTCTGCCTTTCTGCGTTTCTTTTCTTCTTTGTTTCTTTATATCTTTTTTCTTTTTAATTTTTTATTTCTAATTAATTAATAATAGTAATATAAAAACCATTTAAAAATCAATTATATTATTTTATTTATTCTAATTATAAAATTTTGTTTTTTAGTGTGCCACGTGGCGTGAAATAACTGGTCCACGTGGCACACCGTTAGTTTTAACATTTTTTTTTAACTGATAGTTAACATAAGGACCAATGACAAAAATTTTACAAACTGCAGGGACTGAAGCCAAACAAAAAAAAGTACAGGGACCAAAGCCAAAAAATGGTAAAAGTACAGGGACCAATATCATATTTAAACCTTTTTTTTTTAAGGAGAGACTATTGTGTCTATTCATTGCACATTTAGAGACCAAAATGACTATCACCCTAAAAAGTTTATGATTGACGACGATGATGTATGTAACACCCAAAAATTCTTCAATGTTTGCTTTTAGAATTTAGTGAAGGTTTTGTAGGGCTTAAGTGTATAAGTTGTACTAACATTGTGTTTACCGATGTTTTTAGTAAACAATAAGACTAGTTTTGATTATTACAAGCAGGATCAAACCATATATCTTATGACATATTGTGCAATCTTTTTCCAGAAAATATATGAATGTTCATCATATTCATAGGTTGCTTTATGAACAGGATGAAGAAAACTAATTTTTCTATGAAGATAACTGCCTTTCGACAGACGCAAATATACATCATACAAAGGATTTAGATGATACTTCTTCAATAAGTCCAAACATGCATAATTAATTTTTCAAAACATCGCAGTGGAATAATATCATAACATCTCATCAACATTAACGGATAATAAAAATCTCCAAAGTAGCCATGCAACATATATCATAATACATCATCAAATATAAATCTCAAATCTAAACATATTGAGTAATAATCTCACAAAGACATGAAAATAAACGACATAAAACTAACACCTTAATCAGAGCCATAAACTAAGACTCCCAAAGCAAATAGACGATGTAGCTCCAAAGCTAGCCTCAAACATACTCACAAGAAAAACAACTAATCCTAAAAGTCGTCTACTCAATCATACAAATAGGCAGGCGGTCAACGAAACAACCATTGGGGGTGATGACAGGTCATCTTACGTTATTCTTAGCATGTTTTTCAATTATTTTCAGTAGGTTTTAGCAGCAAAAAGGAGGAGTATTAGAGCAATTGCATATGACTTCGGAACTTTTGTAATGTTTTCTATATTTGAGTCTGTAATTCTAGTTTTCCTGAAACATAGCAATTTTAGGGGGTTTTTGAAGTAATTCACGAAGAAATCATGCAAATCGGCAAATCTAGAACATCTGAAGAATTGTGAAGACTTTGGAAGACCAAGATTGAAGATTCAAGAGGCCTTAGAAGACATACAAGAGGGAAGAATTATGTTCTCAAGTTCTGAGGCAAGTTATTTGAAGATGAAAACTTAAAATGACGGAAAATCGGAGAATTTGGGCCCAGACACCATGCGCCTAGTACATGGGAAAAATGCCTAGCACATGAAAAAAGCCTAGGGCATGGAATTCAGACACCATGCGCCTCGTGCATTTTTCATGCCCCTAGGGCATGGCACACTCACATGCGCCTCATGCATTTTCCATGCGCCCCGTGCATCCAAAAATGCAGGGAGCAAGCGTCTTTTCCGACTTCGGTTTTGGGTAAATCCCGCACTTTTAGCCCAAACTCAGTTAGAAACTCTCACTTCGGGATTTCTCGTTCGGGATTTCTCGTTCAGAACTGTAGCAATTCAAGAGGAAGGCAACTTTGGAGCTTCAGGAGAGTTTCTATCTTCTCCTTGATTTTCTAGGGTATGTTTTTACCTTTCGTAATTTGTTTTTAGTTCCATGTATAACTTTTTATTTTTTTTAACAAGCCATGTATAACTAATTCTTTTTAGGTTAAAGTTTTAAGATGAACCTCTGTTTATTTTTGTTGGATAATTATTTAATTTAATGTCGTTTTTATTTTATTTATCTTTTGTTCGCTATTAAGTTTTATTTAGGAATTATTTATTTCAAAGAAACGTAACCCTAGATTAGGTACTTAGGTTGTGACAGGGCCTAATATTGTTATTACTATCTTGCTGCTTATATCTTGATATTTATAGCATTATACTAATAATTATATGTCTAGGAAGTAATTAGTTAGTAGCTAGAGAAAGATGCCGAAAGCGAGTTGACCCTAGTAGTAAGTACTTAGGAGATGACAATATTAATATTGAGTAAAATCTGCTGAGCCTAGGAGGTAACTAGTTAGTAATTAAGGAAACAAGTGACTCCGGGGAATAAACCTAATATAACCATTCTTTTAAACCCTTGGTAAGGTAGACGAGACATGGCTGCCCATTTGTAGAACTACTGAGAGAGAGAGAGAGAGAGAGAGAGAGAGAGAGAGAGAGTGTGTGTGTGTGTGTGTGTGTGTGTGTGTACCCGCGCGCGCGTGTGCTATGAGTGTCTTAAGATTCATAGATGGGCATACCTACAGGAACCTTGGCCTTCATTTCCTTGGGAAATCTTGGAAACTCCATTTAAGTCTATGCTTTCAATTACCTCAGAGACAGTAAGACCCCACACGTAAGGATCATCATGTGATCAGCAAGTGCAACCAGACTTAGGAGGGATAGGCCTAGTTAACCAAGATTTATAGACCCCACACGTAAGGATCACTGTGTGATCAGCATGTGCAGTTTCCAACCTTCTAGGTTAGTCACGACCCAACGGCCTCATCACTTGTATAGTCTACCTAAGATAAATAAACGCGACATGACTGTTGTTTAATATCCAACAATATAAACAGAGGGGATTCGACCAATCCTAACCGCTGCTTACTTTTCTGCAACCAAAAACATGTAAACTTGCTCTTTTGCAAACAGATAAAAATTGCAACTCTCTAACCCTTATCTTTTATTATATCGTCAACTTACAAAAATAAGTAACACGGATTGTTTGGATGAATAGACAATTCATGTGGATACGATACTCTACTTATCACTTTATTACTTGGTAAACGATTTGGTATACTTGTCTAATCCGCACATCAAGTTTTTGGCGCCGCTGCCGGGGATTGTTAATATTTTTGACTAAGCAATTCAAATTACTTATTCCTATTTACTATGAGCTGGAATACACACTATTACAATACTATGGGGGATGAACCTGATCCCTTATGTTTTATCTTGGTTTTCGGGTGTCAAACATTGATTACGTTTGAACCTTTTTAACCGGTGATATCTTATTTTTTCTTGGGAAGGGAAAAAGTAAGCAAAACCCTTGAGAATCGAGGTCCGGGAGTTGTTTTCGCTACGGGAAGGTGTTAGGCACCCATAACGACTATAGTATCCTATAGGAACCGTCTTTAATTTCTACGCGCGCGCTCTATTTGTAAATGCTATTTTGAAAGTGTTTATTTAAACCTAAGAGTTTCTAAGTGAAGAATTGGAGGGAGAAGAATGTTTTTGGATTTTTATTTTAGTTGAATTGAAGGAATTTTGTTCCTTGCCTACGTACCCGTTTAAGGGATCAAATCCACCGTAGTTCTCTTCCAAAAAAATGTTTTTGTTTTTGTTGGTTGATTTTAAGTTTGAAAATTGGAGTTTGAAGAATAGAAAGAGGCCTCAAGGGCATGAGATTGTAAAAAGTGGGGTTGGATTAGTCATTTGCAAAAGAAGTCAAATATGATTATTTTCATTGGATTTTTGATTAAGAAAATAAAAGGAAAATTCAATGGGGTTTTGGACCCCAAGGTTTATTAAGAAAAAAAGCTTGAGTGATATTGTTTATACTTTTTGGAAAATGATTTTTCTAAGTATGAATCCTAGGCATTCATCTAAACATACAATCCTAAACATACATCTAAACATGCATATTCTAGCTATATACCTAAGGTGATGTGTGTGCATGTGTCGGTGCTTGTGTCGGTGTACATCATTAGAGTCCATTGTCCTTTACATCATACCCTAGATACATTCTATGGTCTTGCAAAAATTTAAATGACATGAAAGTAAAATACAAAAAGTCCTAATTATTACATTCTAATTTTTGCATGAAATTGAAACTTAAAGTGCAAGAAAAATAAAAACCAAGGATATAGAATGGAGAATGAGATGAAGATGATGAAAGATGCTCATGAAACATGGAACAAAATGGTTAGTAATATAAGGCATAGGATAGTAGAAAATTGGCAAAGAAATAAGGCATGATAACATAACAAAAAATGGCAAGAAAAGGTGACAAAATACACCTAACGAAATACCAAAATCCCAAGCACACAAAAGACTCATAACCCTCATATTATGACACTTTTCAAGGGGTTTTGGGGTCAGCCCTAATATGAGGGACACAAGAAAATCACAAGCCAAAGGGTCATGGTATACTCTTAGGTCTATTTTGCACTAATTCACACGCTAAAAATTCAAGTAACTTGCCATATAAGAAACCAATCATCACATATCACAAACAGCGCCAAATATTTCAGATCAACAACAAATAATGCCCCAAAATTGCTCTTCAAGCACCAATTATTCATAAGCCAAGATATTGGGATTAAAATGTGCGAAAGACTTCACAAAATATGATAAGAAACAACACAAATCACTCACAATTGCACATGTATTTTTTCTAACAGTTTTCAACATGTAAAAGATCACAAGAAACAAGTCTTAATCACTCAAAACAAATGTAAAAGAAATCACAAGGTTTTTTACAAGTTTTTCATCAAGATTTTCAACAAAAATTAAAGAAAAAACAATAAACCAAAGTAAAAATAATTCTCCAGTATTTCTTGATCAATCTTGACATGTAATATGTCAAAATTGATCAAAAGGTACAAAGAAAATTATAGGAATTTTTTAGGAATTTTTAAAGGACTTTTTGAACACGCAGGGGTGCAATTAGCAAAATATAACACACACACGCAGGAAAGGGGGGTGTGAAAAGCATACTGGAAAAAAAGAGCAAAAATTCGTTGGGCCTTAAGTGCTGGAGCGGGTATGGACATGGATCATGAGTATGGAGCGGTTAAGCATCATGGGTGAAGTATAAAAATTTTGGTACAAGCTTCTTCTTCCTGAGATAACTTGCAGCGCTACTTTTTCTTTCACCCTCCATGTTCAAAAAACTTTACAACAACCAAACACTCTCTTCCTACTCCTAATCTCCATTTTCTTTGAAAAAAAACAAATCAAACAAGCAAGCAAAATTCATCCAAAGCTAGATCTACAAATCAAAGAAAATATGCCATGAATCAAAGATTACCTTTTCCTCTTGCTTTTGATTTCGGACTGAATCTTCTTCCTCCCTGACTTTGATTTCGCCTGAATCTTCTTTCTCCTGGACCTTGATTCTGATCACTTCCACTTCGAACAAACAGCCACCACTTTCGGTTCTTCGAACAGCTTCGATTCGAAATTGTTTACACTTCCTTTATCTTCTTCTCTTCCGAAGTTGTTGGAATGAGCTTCCTCCTTGAAACGAAACAATTTGGTGCCGTTGCTTACTCCAAGAACAGTGGCGAATTTGAGATTGTCGTGATGGATAAAAAAGGTCACGGTTATGAAGGCTTTGGATGATGATATTGTATGATTTGGAACGTTGAATAGTGGTGATTGATGTTAATTTGTGTTGCGAAAATGGATTGAATTGGTGAGTTTGTGAGGAATTTGAGAGGTTATGGAAGTTGTTGTGGTGGTTGTTGAAGTATGAAGTGGATTGTGGTGGTGAATTGAAGGTTGAAGATGATGAGTGTTGGTGGAGTTGTGGTGGTTATGGAGGATGAGAAAGTTGGTTAGGGTGATAGAAGTGGTGGTGGAATGGGTTGTTAGAGTTTGTTAGGGTGGTTGAGGTGGTGGAGGGAAGGTTGTTATGGTGGAGGAGTGGTGGAGGAAATGTTGGTTATGGTGGTGAAAAGAAAAGGCCACGTGAGGAAGAAAAGAGGAAGAAGAGAAAAAAGATTTTTTGTGATTTTTGGATTTTTTGTGAAATAATGATTGGTAATCAAAAATTGACCAAGACTTTGACTTATATAGGTGTCATGGTAAGCTTGGACCAATGAGGAAATGTCACATGGACTTGGACTTGTAACAAACTCTTAAGGACCAATAGCATTTGGACACATGGCACTTGGACTCTAACAAACTTAAAAGGGATTAAAATGTAAATAACAAAAGTACGAGGACTAAAATGAAAATTAAACTAAAATTGAATTGAAAAAGTAAATTGAAAATTAACGTAAAGCGATACGATTAAAAACAACAAAGCAGATTAAAATGAATCAGCAATTTTATGTGAAATGACCAAAATGCCCCTAGGGGCTTAAAACGACTAAAAATGACTCAGATGAAATTTTAAAATGGATTTTTTAACAAGGGATTAAAGCAAGAGTTTATACAAGCGAATTAAAAGACTCAGAGACAATTTTTAGAATTTAAACAGGGTTTTAACACGTGAAAAGACTAAAATGCCCCTAGGGGCAAAATTGACTCGAAATGACTTTAAATGCAATTTTTGAAATGGATTCTGACATAGAATTGAAACGAAGACTTATTCACACTATTTGAAAAGACTCAAACAAATTTTTAAAAGACTGAAAGAAATTTTATCACATGAAATGACTAAAATGCCCCTAGGGGCTAAACTGACTAAAAAATGACTCAACTGATGTTTTCTGAAATGAAATTTGACATGAGGTTGAAACAAGGACCTATACAAACCAATTTAAAAGACCCAAACGATTTTCAAAGATTAAAATGAGTTGAATGCAGGAAATGACTAAAATACCCTTTTTCATGAATTTTGCAAATAAAATTGAAATAAAATGCAGAGAAAGATGCAATTGATCAGAGACAGTTCAAATGACCTATAATGCAAGAAAAGAAGAATTGAGTTAGTATTTTTAGGTCCAAAATTAGGGTATAACAGCTGCCCCTATTTAAGTTTCTTTGTCTGGGGAGTCAAGAGACGAAGTCTTAGAATTGACGGGACGAAGATACTTAAATATTAACATTTGCACTGCTTTTGGACATAAAAATACGTTTTCAGATTTTCAAAAACATGAATGCCATGCAACATTTCATTTATGAATGCAAGACAATCGAACCGGAATCTACGGGCTGTGTCACACCACCAAGGGATTTATAGACATCAAGGTAGAAAGAACGGGCAACAAATAGACAGGTACAAGCTGTTCTTTGGATCGAACCTGCCACTTGACCGAGAGATACAAACAAGAGATGGGTACAAGCTGTTCTTGGGATCGAACTTGGCACTTGACCGGAAACATAGACATATAGGCAGATACAAGCTGTTCTTTGGATCGAACTTGACACTTGATTGAAAATACAAACAGATAGGCAGACACAAACTGTTCTTTGGATCGAACTGGCCGTTTGGCCGGAGATATAGACAAAAGGGTTGATACAAACTGTTCTTTGGATCGAACTTGCCGCTGGATCATCACCTCATCATGTGGGTAGGTGCAAACTGTTCCTTCAGATCGAACTTGCCGTTTGACCGATAACAAAGCATAAGCTGGGTACAAACTGTTCTTTTAGATCGAACTTGCCGTTTGACCGATAACAAAGCATAAGCTGGGTACAAACTGTTCTTTTTAGATCGAACTTGCCGTTTGACCGATAACAAAGCATAAGCTGGGTACAAACTGTTCTTTTTAGATCGAACTTGCCGTTTGTCCGGAAGTATAAGTATGTAAGCAGGTACAAGTGGTTCTTTTTGGATCGAACCTGGCACTTGACCAGTGACAAGATACAAATTGAAAGTCTGGTTTAACAAGATACCAATTGAGGGTAAATTGTCATTGACTTGATTTGAAAATAGACATGACCATTTTTGTTGGCCCAAAAGTAAATTGACATTGATTTGAATTGAATTGAAAGTTGAATTTGACATTGACATTGACATTGGCATTTGACATTAACATTGACATTGACATTGACATTGACATTGGATATTGACATTGACATTGGCATTGGCATTTGACATTAACATTGATATTGACATTGACATTGACATTGACATTGGGTATTGACATTGACATTGGCATTTGACATTAACATTGACATTGACATTGACATTGACATTGGATATTGACATTGACATTGACATTGACATTTGACATTGACATTGACATTGGATATTGACATTGAAATCGACATTGACATTGAATATTGACATTGACATTGGAGATTGGAAATTGCTTCGAATTGACATTGAATTGAAATTGAAATTGAGATTGCTTCGAATTTGACAGTTGACATGATTTGAAATGCAACATGTATGTATGGTATAGCAAGATTATTGGATGTATGAGCACATAAAATGCATGATTATGCATGTATGAATGCTTGAAATGCATGATTGGTTTGTAACTTGACAAGAAAGTTTCACAAAGGCAGACAAGACATTGGAAGATTGGGCACGTAGTGGCTCGTGCTGCGACATATTCACAGGGGAAAACCTCTTTGGAGAGACCGTCGTTGAGACGTATCAAAACCATGGCTGAGGGCAATAAAACTTGTAAAGGAGGACCCTTGGAAGGTTCTTGGATACAGGTCGCCGTTGCTAGGCGTGTCAGTGCTGGGTAAACATTGGATGTTCGCATCTGTGGTCAATGCTTTTATATTCTTTTCATTTTTCATTTTTCAATCCCACTTTTGCCTGAACCGCCCTTTCGGGTTTTCGATTCACCGGGGAATAACATTCTTTTCATTGCCCCATTTTTGCCTGAATTGCCTTCATAGGTTGTCAATCAGCGGGGTGCTCATTTTTGCCTAAGCCGCCCTTTCGGGTTTTCGACTTAGCGAGCTTTTCATTTTCATTTTTTTCATTTTTCCATTTTCATTCTGTTTTTTCATTCTTGTCATCGACCACAGATCATCCTGGGGAGTAACCTGCTTGTAACATGTGTTGAAATAGACATTGACACTCATTTATTCATGCATGTTTCATTGAAATGTACCATGTTGCTCAGGTTTGCTTTCAAAATAGACAGGAAAAGATTTTTCAATTTTCAAAAGATGTTTGTTTCAGACATTGACATTATCAAATAGAAAAGAAATATTTTGTATATAGCATTGAAAGTAGAAAGAAAATTAGAGTTCCAAACAAATAGCACAGGCTCAAATCGATGTAGAAGAGTGAGGGTCAGCCAAAGGCATGACTTCACGGATTTACAAAGCTTGGAAAATGGTAATTTTATTGGTTGGTGATACATTGAACACGATGACCGCTACATTTCATAGAAATTTTGAATTCACAGGTACAGAAGCTTCTGATGAAGACGATCATTGACAGTTGCAGATGCCCCAAGGGGTGATGGTGATTTGCCAGATATAGTTACTTGTCTTTTATTGTCAACCTCATTTTTGCATGAACCGCCCTTTCGGGTTTTCGGCTCATCGAGGCGCTCATTCTTGCCTGAGTTGCGTACAATCTCAGCGAGCTCTTACGTATTCATTTTTTGTCCCTAACTTTTGCCTGGATCGCCCTTTCGGGTTTTCGATCCACCGGGAAGCGCATTTTTGCCTAGGCCGCCCTTTCGGGTTTTCGACCTACCACGCTGTTCTTTTCTTTTTAGACAAAGTATTTCTTGACTATATCGGCATTAACAGGATTTGGGAGTTCAACACCATCCATGTGTGTAAGAATCAAAGCACCACCAGAGAAAGCCTTCTTGACAACATAAGGACCTTCATAGTTAGGTGTCCACTTGCCCCTTGGGTCGGGTTGCTGACTTATCCTTCTTTTCAATACAAGTTCGCCTTCCTTGAATTCTCGAGGTCGGACTTTCTTGTCAAAAGCATTCTTCATTCGCACTTGATACAACTGTCCATGAGTCATAGCATCCATACGTTTCTCTTCAATCAGATTCAATTGATCATACCGACTTTGACACCATTCAGCCTCAGTTAACTTTGCCTCCATGATCACTCGAAGAGATGGAATCTCCACTTCCAGAGGGAGAACTGCTTCCATACCATATACCAGAGAGAAAGGAGTTGCCCCGGTTGAACTGCGCACCGTAGTGCGGTAACCATGCAAGGCAAATGGTAGCATCTCATGCCAGTCTTTGTAAGTAGTGACCATCTTTTGAACAATCTTCTTGATGTTCTTGTTAGCGGCCTCAACTGCACCATTCATCTGAGGTCTATACGGAGAAGAGTTGTGATGTTCGATTTTGAATTCTTCACATAAAGCTTGCATCATGCTATTGTTCAGATTGGAACCATTGTCAGTGATGATCTTGTTGGGAACACCATATCGACAGATGATGTTATTCTTGATGAACTTGACAACCACTTGCTTGGTCACATTTGCATAGGAAGCAGCTTCAACCCACTTGGTGAAATAGTCAATGGCCACTAGGATGAAACGATGTCCATTGGAAGCTTTTGGTTCAATTCTTCCGATCATGTCAATGCCCCACATAGAGAAAGGCCATGGGGAAGACATAACATTGAGAGCATGTGGAGGCACATGGATCTTATCAGCATAAATTTGACACTTATGGCATCTTTTAGCATGTTTGTGGCAATCACGCTCCATGGTGATCCAGTAATAGCCGGCTCTTAACAGTTTTCTTGACATGGTATGACCCGAAGCATGGGTTCCAAAAGTACCATCATGTACATCATGCATCAACTTCTCAGCTTCTTGTTTGTCCACACATCTCAGCAAGACCATGTCATAGTTCCTCTTGTATAGGATTTCTCCGTCCAGAAAGAATCTGCTAGCCCATCGTCTCAAGGTCTTTTTATCCCTGTTGGAAGCACCAGGTGGATATTCACGATTCTGCAAGAATTGCTTGATGTTGTAATACCAAGGCTTTTTACCATTCACATCTTCATCAGCTTGATCTGGCATATTTTCAATAGTAAACACATGAGCGGGTCTATCAAGACGCTGCACTTTGATTACGGGCACATCATTCCAGTGATTGACACGAAACATGGAAGACAAGGTAGCAAGAGCATCAGCCATCTGGTTTTCATCCCGAGGGATGTGGTGCAGCTCAACTTTTGTAAAGTATGTCAACAGACGTCTTGCATAGTCACGGTAAGGGATCAGCTTCTCATGATGAGTTTCCCATTCACCCTTTATCTGATTAATAACAAGTGCAGAATCTCCATAGATGTCAAGGTGCTTAATTCTCAGATCAAGGGCTTCTTCAATGCCCAAGATGCATGCTTCATACTCAGCTATGTTGTTTGTGCATTCAAAAGTTAATCGAGCGGTGAAAGGAATGTGGTGCCCCTGTGGAGTTACAATGATGGCCCCAATTCCTTTACCATAAACATTAACAGCACCATCGAACACTAAGCCCCATTTACTATTGGGATCTGGCCCTTCATTGATCAGTGGCTCTTCACAGTCTTTTGCCTTCAGATACATAACTTCTTCATCAGGGAAATCAAACTTAATTGGCTGGTAATCATCAAGAGGTTGACAAGCAAGATGCTCAGCAAGGATGCTTCCTTTGATTGCTTTCTGAGCTTTGTACACAATATCATATTCAGACAACAACATTTGCCAACGTGCAATCTTTCCAGTAACAGCAGGCTTCTCGAAGATGTACTTGATTGGATCCATTCGGGATATCAACCAAGTTGTATGATTCACCATATAATGACGTAGGCGTTTGGCAGCCCAGGCTAAAGTACAACAGGTCTTTTCAAGCATTGTATACCGAGTCTCGCAGTCGGTGAACTTCTTGCTCAGATAGTAGATGGCATGCTCTTTCTTACCAGTCTCATCTTGCTGACCGAGAACACAGCCCACTGAATCATCTAACACTGACAGATACATAATCAAAGGCCTTCCTTCCACTGGTGGGACAAGGATAGGTGGTTCCAACAGGTATTCTTTAATGCTATCAAAAGCTTCCTGACATTCATCATTCCATACAATAGGCTGATTCTTTCTGAGCAATTTGAAAATTGGTCCACAAGTAGTGGTCATGTGAGATATGAATCTTGAAATATAATTCAGACGTCCGAGGAAACCTCTGACTTGTTTTTCAGTTTGAGGGGCTGGCATCTCTCTGATGGCTCGGACTTTGTCAGGGTCAACTTCAATGCCTCTTTGACTGACAATGAAGCCTAGCAATTTTCCAGATCTTACACCAAATGTGCACTTGTTAGGATTCAACCGCAGCTTGTACTTTCTCAATCTTTCAAACATTTTTTCCAAATACACAACATGCTGCTCTTCATCACTTGACTTCACAATCATATCATCAACATATACTTCAATCTCTTTGTGAATCATATCATGAAACAGAGTGGTCATACCCCTTTGATAGGTAGCACCAGCATTTATCAAGCCAAACGGCATCACTTTATAACAGAACGTTCCCCACGGAGTGATGAAGGACGTCTTTTCTCTATCTTCCGGAGACATTCGTATCTGATTATAACCGGAGAAACCATCCATAAAAGAGAACACTTTAGATTGAGCAGTACTGTCAACAAGCACATCAATATGAGGCAATGGGAAGTTATCTTTTGGACTGGCTTTATTCAAATCTCTGTAATCAACACACATTCGAACTTTCCCATCTTTTTTTGGTACTGGTACGATGTTGGCAATCCACTCAGAGTATTCAGCTGTCATGAGGAAACCCGCATCAATTTGCTTTTGCACCTCAGCCTTGATCTTAAGAGCCATGTCTGGACGAGACCTTCTCAATTTCTGTTTGACAGGAGGACATTCAGGCCTTGTCGGTATCCGATGTTCCACAATCTTGGGATTTAGACCCGACATATCTTCATAAGACCATGCAAAGACATCTGGATAATCATGGAGAAGCTGAGTGATCTTCTTTTTCACTTTTGGCTCAAGTGCAGCACCGATCTTGATCTCTCGCTTGTTCTCTTCAGTACCCAGGTTGATAAGTTCAATCTCTTCCTGGTGAGGCTGAATGGCTCTTCTTTCTTGCTCAAGCAGTCGAGTGATCTCATACGGTATCTCTTCATCATCATCCTCATCTTCAGCTTCATATACAGGGAATTCAAAATTTGGAGGAACCATAGGGTCACTGTGTTCAACGGGTTTATTGTGGTTCAATCTGCATAATATGATTGGGATGATTTTTAGAAAAATGTTTTTTTTCATGCAGATTTTTAAAATTAATAAGAAAATACAGATGTTTTGGTTTTTTCTGGCATTACCATTATTTCCAAGAAAAAGGCACTAAAAAAGTAAAAAAACAAAGAGTCGTGAGAAAGACGACAACTTTTATTGATAACGGCAATGCCGAAACAAACATGCCCTTACAATGATATCACTTTCGCCTTGGGCAGAGCGAAAGGATTGTTATTTTGAAAACGAAGAAAACATGAGCAACAAGACACATTACATGGAAGCATGCATAACTAAAGGAACATCAATGGCCTCCCAATTTCTCACAGTGCCTCCTGGTACAACAAATGTAGGCACGTAACCACTTTCATCAGCATCTTCAGTAATAACATTGATGAACCCATCACTGTAGAAAGTTCCTTTTGAAACACCTGAGGTTGGGGAGAATCCAAGGCCCTCTTTACGCTTGTTTTCCAGGATCTGGATCACTTTGCTCCAGCCAGCAGCTTGCCCTGCTTGAACAGCCTTCTGGGCGTCCTTTAGTGAAGCCATGCTAGTACCAGCCCTCCGGGGTTCTGCACCCTCAACGGTCAAGCCTTGGAATGACGTCCCTTCAGCGGACCCTGCTTCAACACAAGAGAAAAATGACACTTGGCTAACCAGATATGCTTCTTCACCATGTACAGTGACAATCTTACCATTCCTCACAAACTTGAGCTTTTGGTGCAGAGTAGAAGTTACTGCCCCAGCGTCGTGAATCCACGGTCTTCCGAGGAGACAACTGTAAGAAGCATTGATGTCCATGACCTGAAAAGTAATTTGAAATGTCTCGGGACCAATGGTAATCGGTAGATCTACTTCCCCAAGAACATCTTTGCGAGATCCGTCGAAAGCCTTAACCAGATAGCTACTTCCCCTCAGAGAAATTCCATGATGACTCAACTGCCTTAGGGTAGACTCAGGCATTACGTTCAAGGATGATCCAGTGTCCACCAACACATTAGATATCATGTCAGACTTGCAGTGCACCGAGATATGTAAGAGCCAAGTTGTGGTATTTCCCTACTTCGGGGAGTTCATCATCACCAAACCCCAAGTTGTTGCAGGCAGTAATGTTACCCACTATTCCATCAAACTGATCCACAGAGACTTAATGATCAACATAAGCTTGTTCTAGTACTTTCATCAACACCTTCCTGTGAGCCTCTGAGCTCAAGAGCAGGGACAAGATGGATATCTTTGACGGAGTTTGCAGCAGCCGGTCAACAATCTTATAATCGCTCTTCTTGATGAGCCTCCAAACCTCGTCCAGATTAGACTCCTTAATGGGCTAGCCCGAGGGGCTGGCATTCTCTTCCTCAAGGTTAGCCATGTTTCTTCTGTTGTACAATCTTGTTAGATGAATTTTAGCCGGTTGGTAAACCTTACGAGCACGAGCCACCTTTCAGACTGCGGCGGAAAAACCAGGAGGCAATGAGCACGAGAAGCCGTTTGTGACCGATGAATGATGCATATGATGCATGATATGCAAATGCAAAAAGACTCTTTTTTTTTGTCAGAAGACTTTTCAAAGTGGTTGTGAACATCACGGAGAAACACAGTTTTATTTGAAGATCTTGAGCAAAACTAGAAGTTTAGTTGAGATGGTATTACTTGGTGTTCACATCCGTGATGTTCAAAAGATGACTTGTCTGAGTCCTCCGATAAATGCATGGAAAAAGTTTATGCATGTATGCATGTATGCATGAATGCATGATTATGTTCAAGTTCGGAGAAAACATGGTGGGTTTGAAGTTCAAAGTCGAGGAGTCATGGGTGGACACGGTGTCCGGTGAATCTAGGGCTTTAGGATATAGTAACTGGGTTCTAAAAAAGGTTCCCAAGTTGCAACCTCTCCGATGTATATCACGGTGTCACGAGACAACACTCGCTCCATGATTATCCGTGGAAGGTCTAACTTGAGTGTAGTATCGCGTGACGACTAAAACTCGAGACAACACTCGGTTTAGCCTCCGCACTACATCCTAGAAAATGGCCATGGATGGGTTTGGTTATCTACGGTTCATAGCGTCATAGAACAATTAGAAGTAAAGTGCCTAAACGCGACAACACGCGCCGACAACATCACCCCCAAAATGCCTCAGCTATGTGGGATTGATCGCATAATCCAAAACATGAGGCAACCCCCGGAATGAATTGTCGATTATATCCCTCCTAAATCCTAAGTTCACTCAGCCCGGGTGCAGGACTTTTGATATTCTCACCCCACACGTTTGCAAGAAATTAAACATTTATTCACATAGGAAAGCAAGTAAAAGAAACAAGTAAAAAGAGCGCAAGCGTGGAAATAAAGACTAGGCGTAACTCTCGAATCTCCCCAGTGAAGTCGCCAGCTGTTTTATCTTGGTTTTCGGGTGTCAAACATTGATTACGTTTGAACCTTTTTAACCGGTGATATCTTATTTTTTCTTGGGAAGGGAAAAAGTAAGCAAAACCCTTGAGAATCGAGGTCCGGGAGTTGTTTTCGCTACGGGAAGGTGTTAGGCACCCATAACGACTATAGTATCCTATAGGAACCGTCTTTAATTTCTACGCGCGCGCTCTATTTTTAAATGCTATTTTGAAAGTGTTTATTTAAACCTAAGAGTTTCTAAGTGAAGAATTGGAGGGAGAAGAATGTTTTTGGATTTTTATTTTAGTTGAATTGAAGGAATTTTGTTCCTTGCCTACGTACCCGTTTAAGGGATCAAATCCACCGTAGTTCTCTTCCAAAAAATGTTTTTGTTTTTGTTGGTTGATTTTAAGTTTGAAAATTGGAGTTTGAAGAATAGAAAGAGGCCTCAAGGGCATGAGATTGTAAAAAGTGGGGTTGGATTAGTCATTTGCAAAAGAAGTCAAATATGATTATTTTCATTGGATTTTTGATTAAGAAAATAAAAGGAAAATTCAATGGGGTTTTGGACCCCAAGGTTTATTAAGAAAAAAAGCTTGAGTGATATTGTTTATACTTTTTGGAAAATGATTTTTCTAAGTATGAATCCTAGGCATTCATCTAAACATACAATCCTAAACATACATCTAAACATGCATATTCTAGCTATATACCTAAGGTGATGTGTGTGCATGTGTCGGTGCTTGTGTCGGTGTACATCATTAGAGTCCATTGTCCTTTACATCATACCCTAGATACATTCTATGGTCTTGCAAAAATTTAAATGACATGAAAGTAAAATACAAAAAGTCCTAATTATTACATTCTAATTTTTGCATGAAATTGAAACTTAAAGTGCAAGAAAAATAAAAACCAAGGATATAGAATGGAGAATGAGATGAAGATGATGAAAGATGCTCATGAAACATGGAACAAAATGGTTAGTAATATAAGGCATAGGATAGTAGAAAATTGGCAAAGAAATAAGGCATGATAACATAACAAAAAATGGCAAGAAAAGGTGACAAAATACACCTAACGAAATACCAAAATCCCAAGCACACAAAAGACTCATAACCCTCATATTATGACACTTTTCAAGGGGTTTTGGGGTCAGCCCTAATATGAGGGACACAAGAAAATCACAAGCCAAAGGGTCATGGTATACTCTTAGGTCTATTTTGCACTAATTCACACGCTAAAAATTCAAGTAACTTGCCATATAAGAAACCAATCATCACATATCACAAACAGCGCCAAATATTTCAGATCAACAACAAATAATGCCCCAAAATTGCTCTTCAAGCACCAATTATTCATAAGCCAAGATATTGGGATTAAAATGTGCGAAAGACTTCACAAAATATGATAAGAAACAACACAAATCACTCACAATTGCACATGTATTTTTTCTAACAGTTTTCAACATGTAAAAGATCACAAGAAACAAGTCTTAATCACTCAAAACAAATGTAAAAGAAATCACAAGGTTTTTTACAAGTTTTTCATCAAGATTTTCAACAAAAATTAAAGAAAAAACAATAAACCAAAGTAAAAATAATTCTCCAGTATTTCTTGATCAATCTTGACATGTAATATGTCAAAATTGATCAAAAGGTACAAAGAAAATTATAGGAATTTTTTAGGAATTTTTAAAGGACTTTTTGAACACGCAGGGGTGCAATTAGCAAAATATAACACACACACGCAGGAAAGGGGGGTGTGAAAAGCATACTGGAAAAAAAGAGCAAAAATTCGTTGGGCCTTAAGTGCTGGAGCGGGTATGGACATGGATCATGAGTATGGAGCGGTTAAGCATCATGGGTGAAGTATAAAAATTTTGGTACAAGCTTCTTCTTCCTGAGATAACTTGCAGCGCTACTTTTTCTTTCACCCTCCATGTTCAAAAAACTTTACAACAACCAAACACTCTCTTCCTACTCCTAATCTCCATTTTCTTTGAAAAAAAACAAATCAAACAAGCAAGCAAAATTCATCCAAAGCTAGATCTACAAATCAAAGAAAATATGCCATGAATCAAAGATTACCTTTTCCTCTTGCTTTTGATTTCGGACTGAATCTTCTTCCTCCCTGACTTTGATTTCGCCTGAATCTTCTTTCTCCTGGACCTTGATTCTGATCACTTCCACTTCGAACAAACAGCCACCACTTTCGGTTCTTCGAACAGCTTCGATTCGAAATTGTTTACACTTCCTTTATCTTCTTCTCTTCCGAAGTTGTTGGAATGAGCTTCCTCCTTGAAACGAAACAATTTAGTGCCGTTGCTTACTCCAAGAACAGTGGCGAATTTGAGATTGTCGTGATGGATAAAAAAGGTCACGGTTATGAAGGCTTTGGATGATGATATTGTATGATTTGGAACGTTGAATAGTGGTGATTGTTGTTAATTTGTGTTGCGAAAATGGATTGAATTGGTGAGTTTGTGAGGAATTTGAGAGGTTATGGAAGTTGTTGTGGTGGTTGTTGAAGTATGAAGTGGATTGTGGTGGTGAATTGAAGGTTGAAGATGATGAGTGTTGGTGGAGTTGTGGTGGTTATGGAGGATGAGAAAGTTGGTTAGGGTGATAGAAGTGGTGGTGGAATGGGTTGTTAGAGTTTGTTAGGGTGGTTGAGGTGGTGGAGGGAAGGTTGTTATGGTGGAGGAGTGGTGGAGGAAATGTTGGTTATGGTGGTGAAAAGAAAAGGCCACGTGAGGAAGAAAAGAGGAAGAAGAGAAAAAAGATTTTTTGTGATTTTTGGATTTTTTGTGAAATAATGATTGGTGGGTGAAAAATTGACCAAGACTTTGACTTATATAGGTGATGAAAGGGATGCTTGGACCAATGAGGAAATGCCACATGGACTTGGACTTGTAACAAACTCTTAAGGACCAATAGCATTTGGACACATGGCACTTGGACTCTAACAAACTTAAAAGGGATTAAAATGTAAATAACAACAGTGCGAGGGCTAAAATGAAAATTAGAACTAAAATTGAATTGAAAAAGTAAATTGAAAATTAACGTAAAACGAGACGATTAAAAACAACAAAGCAGATTAAAACGAATCAGAAATATTATGTGAAATGACCAAAACGCCCCTAGGGACTAAAATGACGCGAAACGACTCAAATGCAATTTTAACATGATTTTTTAACAAGGGATTAAAGCAAGAGTTTATACAAGCGAATTAAAAGACTCAGAGACAATTTTTATAATTTAAACAGGGTTTTAACACATGAAAAGACTAAAATGCCCCTAGGGGCAAAACTGACTCAAAATGATTTCAAATGCAATTTTAAAATGGATTTCGACATAGAATTGAAATGACAAATTATTCAAACTATTTGAAAGGACTCAACCAAATTTTTAAAAGACTGAAAGAAATTTTAACATAGGAAATGACTAGAATGCCCCTAGGGGCTAAACTGACTAAAAAATGACTCAACTGATATTTTTGAAGTGAATTTTTGACATGGGATTGAAACAAGGACTTATACAAGCCAATTTAAAAGACTCAAACAATTTTCAAGGATTAAAATGAGTTGAATGAAGGAAATGACTAAAATACCCTTTTACGTGAATTTTGCAAATAATATTGAAATAAAATGCAGAGAAAGATGTAATTGATCAGAGACAATTCAAATGGCTTGTAATGCAAGAAAAGAAGAATTGAACAAGTATTTTTAGGTCCAAAATTAGGGTATAACACCTTAGTATAGTACGAACAGGCCAGATACTAGTTAATGAAAAAGGCTATATTAACTGTATATGCTAAAGTCAATAAACGTATTGAGGAATTCGGAAATGTCATTAGGGAAGGAGAAAAGAAAGACTTGGAGGAAATTAATCGTGTAACCAACATGGTTTGTAAAACTTGCATCTACTTCAGAGAATTCCTTGAAAGGACACAGAGTAACACGTTACAAAGTGTCGACTCAGGCGAATTGCAAGAAGACGAGTTAACAGCATCTCAAACTGAGCACTCGGTTTCCCTACATTCTATTAATCCTATTAACGACAGTATCCAAGTAATCTGGAATGAATATGACCCCTTTGAATCTGTTAATGATAAGCCTTCCTCTACAGCAAGGCCATTCTCGGTTATGACTATTAATAAAAACCCCGTTTCTGACTTCTCTAGCACTAAGGCCAATGAGCATGTGTTTACCGTGATTTTTGGTAAACAACCGCTGGTTTAAAATTAATTACTTGCAAGATTAACCAGTAAACCTTAGGACATACTGTGTTTGTTAATTTCCATAAATTGATGAATTTTCTTGATGTTCTTATTAAAACAATGAAGATAACCGTCAAATTTAACAAGGTTAAATCCGTCGAAGTTATTTTCAGTAAAAAAGGCGAAAAATATTTAAAGAAACAAGTAAATTGCAACGAAGTTTAAGAAAAAACTTAAATTGCATTGATTGAAAGTAAAATGGTACACATATTCAAACATTTTAACTTGTAACTCATTTCTCTCTGAATGCAGATAGTTTGAGTGTAAGTTTTCTGTATGTTTGAATTGTGACCCTTTTTTCCTATGAGAAACGACTATTTATACTAAAAACTATTTACACATATACATTTGAAACTAAAACTGCCACTAACGGCCCAAAACACCTCTTCAATTTTGAATTTCGAAAAACTTGCCTCAGTAGTAACAGTTATTCAATCCTATCCGGAACCAATCTTCTTGACAACTTCAATATCCGTTGAATAATGACCTTTGTAATGCCAAATTTTGCAAAGTTTATACCTTCGAAAAAACGACAAACAATCCTTCATATTCTTTGAAGTCGAACATATCAACTTTTCCTCCAAAACACAAAGTCAACTCTTTTGACTGCATTTAATTTTAGCCTGTCGAAAATATAGGCTAACAAATTGCTCCTCAAAAATGTCTTTTTCAACTGATTCCTCATAAAGGAAAGAAAAATATATTTTTGAACTTTGTTGAATATATGTCTTCTCCGTCGAACATTATGACATCACCATTGAAACTGAACAAGGCAGTTTAAAAAGCACTTTATGGCGTCATCAAATCAGAGTTAGTGGGCCACGTTCCAAGCATTGGGAACTACCATTTTCTCACTTTGCCATAATTGTCAACTTAAGATGTTGATACCTGTCAATATCTAAATGACTATAAAAGGGTCTATACCTTTTTTTTTTGTCTTCCTATTTCACTTTTCACTTTCCATTTTTCCTTCTTCTCCTTCAGAACTAAAAACGCCATTTTTATTCCTTTAAGCTTTCAAAAATCTTCACCCATAATTTTTTTTTTGAATCTTCCGTCTCAATAGCAAAGAAAAACTTCTAATTTCTTCGAAGCCTTACCAAGAATCATGACGATTGAAGCAGGAAACTCTTCAAACTCTGAACAAAACACCGCGCCGATTAATATATCAGTGCAAGTTTAACCTGGGAACTGAAAATTCATTAAAGAACTGGACCTGAAGGAAGAAAGAGCTCAAATCTGGAAATCTCAGGTATTAATTTCTGGCCCTAACTCAACGCATGCATACTTAGGACCATTTCCTGAGGGAGCTGACAACGATGAACTTAAGGAAATCTTTCCTTGTTATAGAAAACGCTCGCTCATAATCTTCACCATAGGCCCTTACGACCTTAGCTATATATTAGCCCCAGAGTTTGACAAAGAAATCTATACAAATTGGCTTAACATAGTCGAAAAGAAGAAAGGGGATTTTTGGAAAACCCTAGGAATTTTCGACTTCATCCAACTGTCGGAACATGGTCCACAATACCAAAAACACATGTTAATTGCTGCATTTCACTTTTGGAATGTGTCGACTAGCAGTCTCCGCCTGAAATGTGGAATGTTTACACCTACACTGTTGGATGTTGCTGCCATTACTAGCTTAAAACCCACTGGTGGAATTTTTGATTGTGACAACACTTCATCATATTTCCATTTCGATTTCAAAACGGCTGCTTTTGGTCATTACATCGAAGACCATCATGACACTGATTCTGAAGAAACTACAGACGAAGAACATGTAGCCTTCTTAACTTTTTGGTTGTCCATGTACATTTTTTGTACGAGATCTATCCAAGTGGATAAGAACTTCAGAATTTTAGCTATTCAAATCCATGAGGGAAGGCCAGTTTACCTAAGCAAACTCATTATGGGTTGTCTGTATTAAAGTCTTAATCAAGGAGCTACTGAGATGAAAACCCAAGGAAAAAATTTGTTAATTTCTGGTTTTATCTGGTTGCTTCAATTGTGGCTTCTTGCCACTTTTAAGTCGAAGTTCGATCTATTTCTCCCTAAGGATTTTCATGAAGAAAGTGAAAAAAGATCAACTGAAGGCATTGGACTTGCATTTCTTCGATATAGAGAGATCAATAAGACCAGTAAAGCTCTTTTCTCTTAAGCCTTTAACACCTTCTTGCATTGTGATACGTTTACATCCTCTTTAGCCCCGTTTTCAACAAGAAATTGTGAACCAGAATGGTTTACAAGGGAATTTCCTACGAAGGATGTTGAACATGAAGAAGAAACCAATGCCATTTTGAAGGCTTATCTAACACCCACTTTCCTCTCTAGTAGGATATTCCCTACTAAATCAGCAGAGTTTTGTGGGTTGTATTGTTATCAACCAAACTTAGTGGCAAGACAATTTGGTTTAGTACAACCTTGACCTTGCTCACTTTACAAAACCAAAGAGGACCTAAGGAAACCAAAGAACGAAAACACATGGCGAACACTCCTTCAACAAGTTGAAGAACAAGTTCCAGCTTTCAACTATGTTGCCTTCGACCTTTCATTTGCATGTACCGAATCAATTTTTAGATGGTGGCGAGGATATTATATCCAGCAGTCTGCCAAAGTAGATCAACCAACTTTGTTATCCAAACTGTTTTCTGCTTTTCATCCTGTGCAGACAACAACGGTAAAACAAAAAGGTACGCACATTTGAGAAATTCAAGCTTTTCAAAAGTATTTCAAAACTCTATATGACCCTTAGCATCTTAGTCGGACTGTTTGTGACGCTGAAAAAACTTTAAAGTTTAAACTTAAAGAAAATTCCAACAATGAAATTTCCTCCTTTTGTCACCAACAAATATACTTTGCTTTGCATTCTAAAATTATATTTCCACCATTTCCTTCTAGTAAACTAGCACTAGCATTTAGACCACCATATCCAAAATGGTTTGTATGTGGTTCTTGGATGGCAATAACACAAAGTCTTATTACTAATGAAGCCAAACAAATAACTCTGACTAAGCACGACATACACACGTATAGGGGTCGACTTCATTAGGTCTACACCAAGTTCAAATCACATCTCCTATGGGGATAGGTAAGATATTTACAAAAAATCTTTAGAATAAAAAATTATTATTATTTTTATGCAAAGCAATACTCACCTTTTATGTGTGTTTATAGTTGTACCTTTAGAATCTAGGCAATAGGCTGATGCAGGAGCAAAGGAAACGTCGAAGATAAAAAGCAACAAATCTTCGAAGTAAAATAAAACTTACAAATCAGAGAAAAAATAGGTAGTTATATATTTTGACTCTTTTTATATCTTTTCCCCCTTCGACATCAATATTTCTCAACCAAATGGTATTAAAACAGGATCGAAAAAGAAAAGGCAGCTCTGCTCCTGAACCTTCTTCAAGAAATCCAAACAAAATGAAGAACAGGATCTTCAAATTCTTACACACATTGGTACTTGTATTTATCTTAGAATTTGCTTATGCCAATTTTGATTTTTGGCAGCCTGATGCTCCAACCAAGACTGTCGAAACGGTCATAGCTTTTGATGTTCGACTAGAAAAAGAAAGAAAAAGGAAGCATGCTCAAGAGCCTTCAAAAAAACCATCTTGAGGACAACTCTGTCGAAATAACTTAAAGTGCAAAAGATGTCGGCAAGAACCGAGTTGATGAGGCAACCTCTGGGAAAGCTTAAAGGAAGAAAAGTCGAGGCCACAAGGATAAAAAGCCTACCAGCGCGAATTCTTGTGTGGGGGATAATGTGAAAAAGGTATTTTAAATAAGATTAAAAAAATTACTTATCCCCAACATAATTTCTTTACTAACCTCGACTATTCTTGCCTCTCATAGCGTTAAAACTAGTAATGCTGAAACAACAAGGCAACAGACGCCTCCTTCGACCATCAATCCTTCAGTCGATGCCATTCTTGAGGAAGATGTGATTGTCGAATCCCCCAAAGGACAATGAAAACATTGATCAAAAAAACTTTGATCCTCCTCAGGATTCAGGCATCAAAGAAATGGAAGATGATCAATGCCAATATGATAATGACAACCTCAATGAAAATCAAAAGAGTTCTTCTTTTGTCAAAAGTGGAGAGAACAAAACCAAGCAAAGTTCGCACTCTGGTGATGCTAGTCGTCAGTCTAATGCTGATGGGAATGGATATGAAGACAAAGATGAAGAATCTAAAGGGGAGTCTGAGCATGAATCACTAAGAATTATCACTCCTACCAAGATAACTCAATCAACAAGTGTGACTGTCAGTCAAGAAAAATTTGAAGCACTTAAAGAACAAAACCCAGTTGAAGCCTTTGAACTTATGATAAGTGGTGGCCTTCAAAGACAGATCCAGGGTCTTCAACTGTTTGTGCAAGTGAAATCTCAAAGACATCAAAGGAAGATTTGCTCGAAGAATTTCACACCAAAGTACTCGAAGTTGACCTGTTCAGTGTGATAGAACAAGATTATACCATTGTTCAAGAATAAAGAATCTGCTTCGCAAATTGAACAAAGCATCTTTTGGTCAACATTTCGTTGAATTTACTGTCAAACTGGAACCTCTCTTGGACCAAGTTGCTGTTAACCTCCAACAGAAAAAGGATGATCAGCTAAAACTCGATGGTCAAATAAAACATCGAGATGAGTCTTTGGCTGCGATCGAAGATTCTAAGAGCAAAATCCTAAACTACCAGCTGCAGATCCCAGAAGACAAGAAAAATTTGAAAGAATATGATCTTACCATTTTAAAATATCAAGAAAAGATCAAAGAATTGCAGTCGAAGAAAGAGTCTATCTTTTAGAAAGGAAATCAACATTAATCGTGAAGCAAGCCTCGCTATTAAGAATGTCGAAAAATCTAAATAATATGATGTTGAGGTTTCCAAATTGGTAGAAGAAGGGAAGCTCCACGACACCAGACTAACTGAAAAGCTTAGGACTGAATTTCATATTTAGAATTACTTTGTAATTTTGTTTTGTAATATTTCCAAACTCAGTCTTTCTTTTCTTTTGATTACAATGCTTTCAACTTTTAACGATTTTTTGGTCCGTTTTATGCCATTGTTATTTCGACCCATCGAACATTTTCAATTATCTCTATTTTGCTACAATCTCGACATCTAAGTTAAGTTTAAGAGTCCAGTTGAAACAATCGAAACTCATAAGAAGATAGAGGCAAACATTATGCATAGGTTCATTCTATTTGAAGATGTATTTGGAGCATGAAGTTATTTGAGTAATTATTGTTTTTTATTCAAAGAAGATGATGACGAATAAAAGGAAAAATATTTGGTGTTGATGGTTCACTTTAGATACAACAAACTTTCATGATCCAACGATCCTCTCTTTAAAAAATAATGATCAAATGGTTTAAATTAAATAAATTAATAATGTTTACGGTGGACCACCTACAATGTTAGTACAACTTATACACTTAAGCCCTACCAAACCTACATTAAATTCTAAAAGCAAATGTAACAGCCCGATTTTCGTTAGATTTATTTTATTATTTATTATGTGTGTTTATATATGCTTGCATGTGATTATTTGTCTATGTGTGTATTTTTGGTGGGATTTGGTGTTGGAAGGGTATTTTAGTCATTTTGGACTTAGGGGTATTTTGGTCATTTGGGAGAAAGGGAAAATTGGTAATTTTACTGTGAGGATTATTTTTAGTGTTTTAAGTGGGAATGAATATTTTTACTAAGTTACTAATGGGTTGTGGTAACTAATTAAGAGCCGGTAACTATTCGTTATTTTTATCTGTAAGTGAGTAGAAACTTTGTGGATTAGTTAATGAAAACTTTGAGCCCATTAAGACATTTTGAGGGTTGAGCCCAATTGTGTAGAGCCTATATAAACTCCAGTCTTTAGGGAAATTAGGTCATTTACACACTATGCAAACTTTTGAGAGAGGTAGAGAGAGAAAAAGCTAGAGAAGGAGAAAATGGGTTTTGAGAAGAGAGGAGCTTGGAGAGGGAGAAAATGGTAGAGATTCAAGGAGCAAAAGTGAAGCTAAGGCTAGGATTTTCATGTTGTGAGGTAAGGGGGATAGTGTTCATTCATAATCTTTAAGTAATAATCTCTTTTCTACTTAAATTCATAAATGCTTATTGTGAAAAGTGATTATTGTGAATTTAAGTGGTGAAATTCGTGATCTTCTTTCTATGCTATGTTTGGGTATGTGAATTTGATGATAATTAAGTTGTTGATGTTGAATTTACATGCTTAAGTTGTATAGAAATGGGTACTTTGTTGTTTTTGTTCAAATTGGTGAAATGTGATGTTGTTGTTGGATAAGCATGGCAACAAAACCCGTGCCCATGGGTGCCCGCCCAAACCAACCCCGATTTGACGGGTTTTCCCCAATTTGACTGGGTTTGGGTATGGGTTTGGGTTTTCCCCGATTTCAAAATACGGGTACGGGACGGGGGATATATGTATCCACCCTGAACCCATACCCAAACCCTACCCGAATGTAGAAAGGTCATATTTTTGTTTTTGTTGAGGAGGTTGATAATGATATGCCATGCTATTTGTTTTGATAATTATCATGATATAAGAACTTTCATTGATAGTTAAAGGATCAACCGAATTATTCGGTAAGGAAATGTTAAAATGAGCGCAAATTGTTGGATAATGCATTACAACATTACCATTGAAGCTTAAAAAAACTCTTTTTTTATTAAAAAAAAAATTGATTCACTGCGGGGACGGGGACGGGGACGGGATGGGAATACCCGAACCCATTAAGGACGGGGATTAGATTCAATTTCTCATCCCCGTTGGGTATGGGTAGGATAACGGGTAAGTATATGGGAGTAGGGGATGTGGATGGGTAAGGAAAAACTCGTCCCCACCCCGCCCCACTGCCATGCCTATTGTTGGATTCTGAATGGATTCATAATTATGTGATATGGTTGTTGTTGATTGTTGATGATAATGTCAATTCATGGATTGGGTGTTGATAAGTTGAGTTGTTATTGTGATTGTGTTAATTTTTAAAAGAGGTGAATTGTTGTTGTTGAAAACTTTGGTGTTTTAAGAAAATCATTTTCAATTGTTTTCATAAGTCGTTTCAAGTGTTGTGAAAAGAGCGTATTCGATGTGTTTGAACCTAGTGTTAAGTCTTTAATCATTTTGTGTAAATGGGGGATCGAAATAAGCACTTTTGGGGTAAAATTGACGCAAACCCGTGGCCGAAACACACGAGAACGCGTATTTTTGCAGTGATGCGCCTGAGGTAGGGCGCTAGGCGCCTACTTCCAGAGAGCTAGTGCTAGGCGCTACACTCCAAGCGCCAGGCGCCCATACAGGGACATCACGCGTGTTGTTCCGTGTTCAGGTGCTTGGGGGCCAACGTGTAGGGGTCCTATGCACTTGTTTAAGTGTGTTCTTTTGTTGTTTTCATTAATATAACTACTGGAACATGTTTTGCTTGCTCTCACTTTAGATTTCTTAAAGGATAAGAAACTTGAATTGAGACGAAATCGGTTTTCGAAAACAATCGGAAAATAGAATTTTTGTGAACAAAGGTGATTACATGGTTGGTCTACAGTTCTAATGGACTTATATGAAGCATGTAAGTTTGGTGCAAAGCCATAATTGTATGAAACTTGGTTTTTGATAAAAAGGTGGAATAGACGAACTTAGGATTTTCTCAAATGAGCTTTGGTGAAACTTTGAACTAAGACTTGATAGTTTTTAAGTGGCCTATGTTCATGATTATATGATTGATTAGGATTGAATTGTAGGTTTGCATGCTTGGAATAAGTCATCTTGCTTTGAAAAATGTCAATTGGTCATTTTTGTGAAAGTGAGACGAACTTTGCGAATTTTAAGATTTTGTCGTATTTGACCGGTGAAACGCACATGTATACACAACTGCACTTATATGTGATTTACGTGTGTACATAGTTGAGGCAATCGAGCTTATTTATTTAGTTTTGGAGATTTAACCGGAAGGGTGTGAGTTTTACCGAAATAGAAGAACTTGGCGTGATTTTGTGATTTCTTGGAATTGGCCTAGGATACTCATATGCCTAAGCTACTATGAACATATGTGAGTAGTGCATGTGTTTTGTTGAGGCAGTTGTATATGTTTACTTAGTTTTGGTTGAACTCCATAATAGTGACTTCCCTTGGAAATGTTAACTTTGATGACTATATATGTTAATGATGTTGAACTTGATGAGGGTGTTTATGTCATTGTTTATGTTGATAAATTATGGTATGATAATTACATTGTTGGTGGTTAGTGTGTTGCATTTATACATGCTAAATGTTGATGATTGGATGCGGTGATTGCATGTATTGAATTATGTTGTTGAATTATTACATGCTTATGAAGGTGAAAATGATGGTGTGTTTCTTGTTGAGTATGTGCATAGTGTGTCATATGTACATGCATCATAAGTCGTAGGATATTTATATACAGTTGAGGTGATCGAATACTTTGTATTCAAATGTTGGTGATATGATGTTTTTGTTGCATCATGAGGTGACGACCTTGTTGGTGATTGGTACCACATGCATATAGGTGTCGTGTCTAGGCGCATTGCATATTTTGTCTTAATTGTTGATGTGCTTGGTGATAAATGTGATTGATGAATTGTATACTTGTGATGATTGCAACTTAATTGTGTTGAGGATTAATATTGAAGTTGAATGCTCTTTTGCTTAAATCAATTGAAGTTTATTTTGATGAAAAACTTTTCAAATTGTTTATGCCCGACTATGATGATGTGAAGCTAACCTCCAGTGGTCTTTGGTGGACCGCCTACCTATTTGTATGAATGGGTGGACGGCGTGCAGGAGTAGTTTTGTTGCTTGCTTGGTGAGTGCTTGAGGATAGCGGGAGCTACCTCCGTTATCTGTTTTTGGAGTCTTTAAATTAAGGCTCTGAGTTAGGATGTCGGTCTTTTATTTTTTTTATTTTACTATGTTGTTGAGACTGGAGACTTGTTTTATGATGTATGTATTACGCTTATCATATGGCTATTTGGAGATGTAAGTTATTTATCCACTGTGACATTTTGAGAAATCTTAGTATGCATGTTTTGAGAACAATCGAAGATGTGACGTCTATTTCTTGAATATTTGTATTATTCGCGTGTTTTATCGCTTTAATAGAAGGAGTATTTATAAAGTATTTATAAATTTGCTATAGGCTAAGTTTCACATTAAATCAAACAATATTTCTCCTCTTTTTGTTATTATTCTTTTCTATCCTGAAAAGTTATAAAATTGTTAAGATAAGAATAACTTTTTTTATAAAAAAAAAAAACCAAAAATATATTAGAAAACACATCCAGACACTCTCGCACAAGGGGTGCAAAAGGGCCTAGACAAAACAGAGTTAAACAATCTGTACAATCACCTCAACGGAGGATGGAAGAAAACAGTGAAAAAAGAAACAAAAACAGAAGAAACAAGCTAAAAGACAGACATTAAGCAAGCTACAGGACTCTGCCGCCACAATTGGTAATCAAAATCGAATGTAACGTATTTCGATTTCAACCACCAAAAAGACTGAAGCTGTGCCTTTCGCTAATTGCTTGAAGTTGCTCTTCTCTGAAAAACTCTGTTATTACGCTCTTTCCAGATTGTCCAGACAACTGACATCCAAATCATGTGCATGGATTCAATTGACCTTTTCGAAGAGCCACGCAACCCTCCAAATTGATGGTGATGATGCTGAAAAGAGCCATGCAAAGCTGTTGAGAATCCTAACCAAGCCACAATATGCTGCCAGATACCTCCAAAAAAAACCTCTATTTAGAAATAAATGGTCTATGTCCTCATTTAGGCCACAGTTAGAAGGACAACTCTGATCGGACTCCCCTAACACACGCATTTGAAACAACTTGTCTCTAGTTGGTATCTGATTTAGGAACAGACGCCACGCAAATATAGATACTTTTAAAGGCACCGCTTTCAACCACATGAAGTTGTTGTTATTAATTTGATCCTACCCGATATATGTTTATGTTAAAAAAAGAATAAGCAGAACTAACAGTGTAACAGTTAGAAGTATGCAGAGGCCAAGTCCATCTATCGACCCTCCCAACCTGTAATGTAACATAAGCAAGTCTAGCTGCACACTCCCCTAACAACTCCTCCTCCCAAGCAAAAAGCCTCTGACGCCACCTTCAAGCCTCCCCCTCACCGCTCCAACCCCTCGCCATCATATTAGCTACCGACTCTAATTTATTCTCAGATAACTCAAACAATCTCACATAGACCTTACACAAGGGTTCCCCGTCAAGCCAAGGATCTGTCCAAAACAAAGTGGACTTACCATCCCCCACTTGACGGGTTATATTATCTAGCAACCACCCTAAATCAACCTGCCCCACTCCATCTCTAACACTCTGAATCATCCTCCACCACACTGATCCCTCCTCCCCTCTTGAACAACATAACCGTCCCCTTCCTCCCCATACCGGGCACATAACACCATGTACCATAAACTTCCCCTCTCATGAAGAATCTGCCACCACCATTTACCTAATAGAGCAAGATTAAACTCCTTCAACCTCCTAACACCCAAACCTCCCTCCTCCTTTCTCAAACACACTGTATCCTATTTAATCCAAGTAATTTTCCTAATATCCTCACATTCCCCCCAAAAAATGCATTAAAAATAGAATCAAGGGTAGAAATTATATCTGAGGGGGGCCTTGAAGAAGGAAAATAAGAATAACTTATTATGATTGGTAAGTTTTTTTAATGTAACCTCTTTACTAAGTGTGTTGAAGGGACAAACACAACACTTATATGTACTTAAGAGTCATTTAATTGTTATTTTAATTATAAGAATTTTTTTTTACAACTCCGTAAGGGCTAAAATCTATATAATGTATGTATGAAGAAGGTATTATAAATTTTAAATTGATAAAAACATACAATATTTATTACTTTGTAAAGGGGAGAAAATATGGTTGAAGTTACCAAGTTAGTTAATATTATGCTTATCTTTCTTACCTTACTTGTTGTTGCATTGAGCATTGACCGTAAGCTGTTTTATATCCTTTTCGAATTTCTCTCATTACTTACTACATAATGTTTTATCTAATTTAATTTATACCTTTTATATTTTCATTACAGCGGAGTATACTGACTGCTCACTACATTCTGATTGTCAAGCATATGTGTGTCAATTACCTCTTAAACCAGAGTGTATTCTGCTGGAATATGTTCCCCATTTCTATCGTCTCACTTGTAGCTGTGTTTGAGCAATGTGACCGTAAGTTTTTGCTATAAAATTCCACGACCTATAATCTTGTTATTATGTTTGGAACAATTAATTAGATTTTTTTCTTTCTATTTTAGCAGACGTTATAGTTATGAATTTTGTACTCTAAGATGATGGTGAAATGAAATAAAAAATAAAATAATATTATTTAGATCCTTGTCTAGATATTATTTTCCTATTTGCAATTGGTAAAATCTTAGGGCAATTATATGGTGCAGTCAGAAAATTGACCTTTTGGAGAAAAAAAAATTATATTGTTTAGCCAATAGTATAACTTTGATGTCATGTGCTAGTGTACTGTTGGTGGATGACTCTAAGTCTAAACTTTTCCTTATTACAAATCAGTCCTCATAGAAAACATAAATTACTTTTAATTTATTAACTTATTTTATTTAAAATAAAATCATTTATTAATTATGTACAAACTCTTTAATCATTTTTAAATTACAATTTCCCTTTCCTCTTTCTTTGTCTACTCAGAAGGAGTGTTCGCCTTCTTCATACTTTTGTGGTGTTCTTCATTCCATGGTGTTCTTTTTATCCTCCAATTCATATGCTTCATTGTTTTCGTTATGACTAGCGGTAACAACTCGGTGCCGCCACCGCCGGTGTTAGATCCAGCGTTGAACACTGTAAGTACGTACTATGTTCATCCTAACAAAATCCAACAATTTCTCTAGTTACGAAACTCTTCACTCCCAGCAATTACCATTCATGATCACGATTGATGCGCAAGGCTTTGATCGGAAAGAACAAATTCAAGTTCGTCGACGGTTCGATTCAGGCTCCTGATCCTTTTCATCCAAGTTACGATGCTTGGGAGAGGTGTCACAATCTTGTCCATTCATGGATTATCAATTTTGTGTCTTGATGACACTCTGTCATCTCTCTTTTGTTAGCTATTTTTTAGTTAGTTTTTATGACAATTCATTGTAATTTTGGAGCAAAAAGGGTCTGAAAGTGCAGGAAGCAAGAAAAGCACAAAGGAGCAAATTGGGCCCTGAATCCTCACATTTGGGCGCCGATTTTGATGCAGAATTGAGCTATCTGACTCGACATTTTTCGGGCCCCGAATTAGGCAATTCGGGCGCCGATTTGACTGGCTTGGGGAACGCGTTTTGTGTCTTCGGGCACCGATTTTGTGGGCTCGGGGGCTGTTTTTCAGAGGTCTATTTATAGAAAAGTGCGTTTTTTACCTAAGGGTTCACAATTTTAGAGAGAAAAGGCATATTTTGGAGCGGAGGCTTTGCAGATCTGGTGGAAGACCATTAAAACTCATAGTCAATCATTCAATACTCGTATGAATCCTTGTTTTTATGGTAGTTATCTTTTACTTTAGCTATGAGTAACTAATCTCTTTGTGGTTGAGACTTAGATGAATCTGATGTAATCTTATGGGAACCCTAATTTGTTGAACTTCTTTGAATATCAATGAAAATCTAGTTTTAATTCATAATACTTTATGTTTAATGCTTTTTGTATGTTTATCATCGACTACTAACCCTAGCTTTACGAATATGCAAATTGATCTTAGAGATTGAATGACCACTAACCCTGGCTTTTGACTCTGACCTAGGTAATAAGTTTAACCTACGTAATCAAGCTAGAGATAGATCATTATTAGGTTATGATATAGGGATTAACGTTCTGTTAAAACTTCCAACGGATTCGAATGCACTTAAGAGATTAAGGGGTTGTCACTTGCGAGGAGAATTCTAGGTCAAGAGATTGGGTAGAATTACTTTGTTAATCTGTCGTTGAACTAGATAATCATTGCTTGAATTAGGAGTGCAAATTACCATAAGAGAACTTCGGAGGATTCGAAGGTCTTGACCATATTTCTCTTTAATTTCCAGAACCAAGCTTTTATCTGTTTTTAATCAGTTTATGTTACAAAACAACTCAACTACCTAGGACAACCTTTGAATTTAATACATCCTTTTTGATAAAGAAATTGCTGAGTAGAAATTAACAACGGTCCTCGTGGATATGAATTTATTTATTACTTCGATAGTTTTGGTTCACTTGTCAAATCTCTATCATCTCTCCTTCAATTGCTCAGAATAATCTACAAATATCTTACATCTAAGACATGGCACAATCTCAAACAACGTTTCGCTTGCGTCGATCGCATTCGTGTTGCAAATCTGAAGTATGAACTCTATCAATTGAAGCAATATTCTCTCTCTGTGACTGATTTCTACACTGAAATGAGTGTTCTTCTTGAAGAATTGGAAAACTATCGTCCAATCCCTAATTGTTCATGTATTGTTCCTTGTTCGTCTTCCACCGTCATAGATCTCAAATGGAATTTGATTGATTTAAGATTAGCAATTTTCATGGAGGTCGCCAAGATTATTGATTTTCATCGTCTTCCAATTTCATGGAGGTCGCCCAGATCAGGGATTTTCATCGTCTTCAAATTTCAAAGTTGGTATTTTACCCAATTTTGATTTACAATTACAAAATAAAACAAAATAATAATTAAAATGTTTAACTTTGATTTAATCAGGGATACAATTGCAATAAGTAAATATATAATGACACACCTTATGTGCAAATGTGCAATACACCATATAATCTTACGTGACATGGATTAAATACACAAATACTCAATGATTGCCCATAGGGTTCACTTCCACCAAAAAAATCACATGACTTAACCATAGAATTTTCCAAAATCTTAAGGATCATTGAGTAGAATAAAAAAACTAAGATATGAATAACATCCTAAATATTGAATTACAAGTGTGGGATGCAGACTAAACAACTTATGGAAATATAATAGAGATTTATATTATTGAAATTTCATACTTGGAGATGATGAGATCGGTAAAGAATGGAAGAAAATATTTATAGTTTGAATGATTTAGGAAGAAATGTCTACCATGATAGGTTATGCTTTCTAAATTTGTGTAAGGATTTTAAATAGAATGCCTAACATTCTCATCAGAGCCTTCTATATTGGTACCTATTTTAATACCACCCCCTTGCAAGCTACTCGTGTTACGATGCAGTGGGAGCCTTTGACCTTGATTTTGTGAGTGCATGTTGCAATGAAAGCTTATTTATTTGCCTATGTTAGTTTTCATAAGCTAAAAAATAAGTCATTTCAAAGGGGGTCCTTAGAATCTGTTTGGTAATGCGTTTGGATAAGTCACTGGTCCCTCTCGAGCTATGATTTTAGAGTCCTGATAGGTATACCATCATAGGTGGCAATACCACTCCTACACCCACATAAAAAAATGACATGTGGCAATGTGGGCCCCACACTCCACTAATTGTCTCTCTTTTCCTTTTTCCTTCATCCCTCTCTTCTCTTTTCCTTTTTTCCTTCTTCCTTTGTCTCTTTTCTCAACCACCAACAATACCAACAAAACGCGTTACCATGGTTGTTAAGATGATGAAATGGCGTCCATGGCCCCCACCAATTTCCCGTAAATTCGAAGTCAAACTTCTCATCAAAACTCTCTCCGGTGGAATCGATCTATCACCGAAGAATACATTAGCCATTGAAATTCGTTGGAAAGGTCCTAAACTTGCTCTTAGTTCGCTTCGCCGGAACGCGGTTGTGAGAAATTTTACTGGTGAGGCTCATCCTAAGGGAGATGAAAACGATGTCGTTTTGTGGGATGAAGAGTTTTGTAGCTTTGTTAATCTTTCTGCTAATAAAGAGAATGGTTTTCATCCTTGGGAGATCGTTTTCACCGTTTTCAACGTATTTTTCTTATACCCTTTTTGTTCAATTTCATTGTAATATGTTCTAATTCCATAAAAATTGAATTTTTAAAATTTGGGATTTTTCTTATATCCTTGGATTTGAATTTTTGTTGCAGGGTTTGAATCAGAGGGCAAAGAACAAGATTCCCGTGGTTGGAACAGGTTCATTGAATCTAGCTGAGTATGCATCTGTTGTTGATCAGAAGGATTTTGATTTGAGCATTCCACTTACAATTCCTGGTGGTTCTGCTGTTGACCCTTCTCTTTCACTCACTGTATGTTCAACAATCTCTATCCACAATTTCATTTTGACTTATTTTAAGCTTTTTATTTCATTAATTTTTACTAGAATGGTTTTTATTTTGCTGACTCAAAATTAACACTTTCAATTGCAATTTGTTGTTGGATAAACCATCAATTTTCTCTTGAATTTAATACCTAAAATATATAAAAATTATAAGTATTGTATGTGAAATTGGTTAATTTAGTCCCTGAAGTATATGAAAATTCATTATGTTATGTTAGTCCCAAACATCTTAATAGAATAGACTAATTATATTGAAAGTGATGTTAAAGGATAGCTATTGAAATCTTCTATTGAATTGTGAGTTTGAAGTTGTCCTTCTTCCCATGAACTAGTTCCATAATCATCAGATTTTATAGCATTTACTTGGAACTGAAAAAATGGGTCCAATTTGTTCTCTGATCCATCCCAACAAAACCCTGCATTATTATTTTCCATCACAGTACTTCTCATTTGAGATGGATAAATAGTACTCATATTTGAGCTATTGCTTGAATTGCTTTCTTTCCCTTGATCATTAATGAACAATGAGCTGAATTTTGAAGCTGAATTGTTGTCTGAAAACTCTGTCATGGACACATTTGCGTGATCCGAATTTGTTAGACTCGGCATTGAAGTGAATCCATAGCTTGAATTAAGTCCGAATTGACTCTGATCACATGGTTTAAGGCTTGTGTTAAACCTTTGTAAAATTCTCGTTATTTGCTTCACCTATTATTGCTTTCACATCTCTCTATTTGTCAATTCAAGCAGCTCAATCTTCACTATAGTGCAGCCAATTTTTTTTCATCGTAACCTTGTGTTCTGGTTCAGTTTCTGGTGTTGTATTATGGGACTGTTATGCAGGTGTTAGTGTTGAAATGATGGCCTCTAATGTTGTCATATTGAGCTTGGGAGAGTTAATTGGCTAGAGTATATGGTTGGTGTTGTGATTCATTTATTTGGCCAGAGTACGATGGCCTTTTATGGCTGGATTTTTAACAGGCTAACATGCCAAAGAAAATTGATGATAACTTGAACAAGATGGGTGCAAGAATACCAAATGTGAAGCTTGGGGATTCTACAATATAATACCAAGCAAAGGTTCGGGTATCCACATGATGAAGATCATCAAATGTATCAGATGATGAAGATCACCAAGCATTAACCGTGTTCACTCGAATAAAAGACAAGTCAAGAAATCGTGTCAAGAGCGGGGTTCTTGGAACACCGTGGGTGAAGAGTGATACGAGGAAGAATAAAAATAGTGTAGTGGCGTAATCAAAATTTAATGTAAATTTTTTTATGCTCTTTTAAGCTTGTAATGTACTATTCCTTCTTTTACTAACTTTCTTGAACAATACTATAGTATGGTACTCACTAAGCTTGTAATGTACTATTCCTTCTAATCGCACTATGTATGGTTTTATGGTTCTTAAGATAGATATTGACAGAGTATGAATATGAATATGTTTTGTGTGACCACATATTTTAAGGTGCGTGACCACTATTTTTTCAGAAATTAGAACTTGTCCGTCTTTAGGTGTGATAAACTCGCAGATTGTAAAATAAGTTATTTATTGTTGGAATTGCTTTTAGTGCAGTGATCAAATTTAGATTGTTTGTTTGATTCTCCTAAAACAAGATTATTTATACCTGGTAAATATAAACTAGCCAAATAATATGGTATGTGTGACCACATTTTTTAATATGCGTGACCACTATTTTTTCAGAAATTAGAATTTGTCCGTCTTTAGGTGTGATAAACTCGTAAATTGTAAAATAAGTTATTTATTGTTGGAATTGCTTTTAGTGTAGTGATCAAATTAGATTATGTGTTTGATTCGCATAAAACAAGATTATTTATACATGGGAAATATAAACTAGCCAAATATATGGTCTGTATGACCACATTTTTACAAATACGTGACCACTATTTTATCATAAATTAGAACTTGTCCGTCTTTAGGCGTGATAAACTCGCCGATTGTAAATCAGGTTATTTATGGTTGGAAAGGCTGTTAGTGTAGTGATCAAATGAGATCATGCGTTCGATTCGCCTAAAACGATATTATTTACACCTGGGAAAGAAAAACTAGCCAAATATATGGTCTGTATGACCACATTTTTACAAATACGTGACCACTATTTTTTTCATAAATGAGAACTTGTCCGTCTTTAGGCGTGATAAACTTGCTGATTGCAAAACAGGTTATTTATGGTTGAAAATGCTTTTAGTGCAGTGATCAAATGAGATCATGCGTTCGATTCGCGTAAAACGATATTATTTACACCTGGGAAAGAAAAACTAGCCAAATATATAGTCTGTATGACCACATTTTTACAAATACGTGACCACTATTTTATCATAAATTAGAACTTGTCCGTCTTTAGGCGTGATAAACTTGCCGATTGTAAAACAGGTTATTTATGGTTGGAAATGCTTTTAGTGCAGTGATCAAATGAGATCATGCGTTCGATTTGTCTAAAACGATATTATTTACACCTGGGAAAGAAAAACTAGCCAAATATATGGTCTGTATGACCACATTTTTACATATGTGTGACCACTATTTTTTCGTAAATTAGAATGTCTCACTGACAATTGGCTTGAATTGCTTTTTTTTTTGCACATGTAAGTTGTAACGCCCGTCTTAATTATTTGATTATTTAAAAATATATTTATATATATAATTTAAGTGATTTTCATGATTGATATGTGTGAATTTTATGATTCATGAAGTTGAGTGGTTTATATGATTTATAAATGAATTATGTGGGGTATGTTGTTGTGGTGAAGTTGTTATGTTGTTATGACTTATTTTATTATTAAATAAAATAAGATATGATAAATAAAATAAAAATATTAGAAGTTGGGCTGTGATGTGTAAAGAGTAAGTTTAGAGGTGAGAAGAGTAATACGAAAAGATAAATAGGGCAAACATAAGTTAGAAACGTTTTTACGTGAAACGCTTTTGGAGAAAAGGGAGAAAAGTCAGAAAAGAGGAGAACTAGAGGGAGAGCTGCGATTTCATCATAACCAGGTAAGGGTGAGACTAATTTTCAATATTATTAAGGGTATAATTCTATAGGATGAATTTAGCATGATTAGGTTAAGTTTTGGTGAGAATTGAGAATTAGGTTTAAGATCAATTTTGATGATTGAATCATGAACAGATGTTAGATTGATGCAAAATTAGTGTACAGACCTTAGATATTACTTAAGATGATAATTAGATGCTATTTGGATGAAGGAATCATGAATATAGGTGAAAAGTTGTGATTTTTAGGTTTCTGGCCGTACTGACATTCATCGCTCGCATCTGCGAGCTAGAACCCAGAGCTCGCAACTGCGAGCAATGCAACTCGCAACTGCGAGTGACCAGTAAGCTCGCCATTGCGAGCAGAATAACTCGCCACTGCGAGTAAGGACTTAGGAACCCAGAATGCACGCTTTTCTCGCCATTGCGAGCAAAGTTACTCGCCACTGCGAGTTAGGTTGTTAGTCGCCCAAAATTGTCCCGATGCCATCCTTTCGCACTTGTAGTCTTGAGTTGACCTTAGAAGTAAGTAAGAGAGCTGTTTAGGATACTTTCATAAGCTCCAGAAGTTTGTTAGGTGACCGAGATTAGTAGTGTTGTTGCATGAATGATATTATGATGCTTTATGATACTTATGTTGATGTAATTCATTCCTTAGATGATGTTAACGCATTCAAGTGTTATTAAATGTTGTATCTTGCTGCTGTTTCCTGCTATTGACTGTTAGTGTCTTGAAGTTGCATGAGTCGGTCTATGTTGTTGGAATTTAAGAAGTTGTCCATGATTATGAGTCGTATGAGTTGTTCATGTTGTTGTCTAAGTTGTTGGAAGTTTGAGTTCATTGCATACTCATTAAAGTTGGGGGCTTTAGGCCCGGCAGCCTTTGTGCTCATTAAAGTTGGGGGCTTTAGGCCCGGCAGCCTTTGTGCTCATTAAAGTTGGGGGCTTTAGGCCCGGCAGCCTTTGTGCTCACACGTTGAAGAGCCTATTATGCTCATTTTGTTGTTGAATGGTACCACATGCATTTGCATATCAAGAAGTTTCATGTTGTTTAAGTTGTCAAGTTGATAGAGTTGCATGGTCAAAGATGAGTTGTGTTGTCAAGTTGAGTGTTAAGTTGATTATGATTTGCGATGAAAATTAGTAATGGTATTTGATGATTGTATTTGTTATGAAATGAAAAAATATGTTAATTGTTAATTGTTGATATGTTATTAATGTTTAAGTTGTTAAATGCATTTTATTGGATTATATGCTTAATGTATTGATTATGAAATCTCACCCCTTCTGCGTATATGTTGCCTCGACCGTGGGTAATGTGCAGGTAATAAAGATTTGAGGCGTTCATGAGTGGACTCTTCACTTGGTGTCTAGGTGCTCTGATACGTAACGGGATGGGGGCTTGCTTTTACTTCTATTCCTTACGTGTCTCTTTTATGAACTAATTTATGAGATTTTCCAATAAGGCCTGCGTGCCAAGACTTTTAAATGTTGAACTATTTTCCGCTGCAACAGTTTTAAGATTTTCATGATGTTGAATTTGAAGGATAATTATTATTATCTGTTTTGAGACGTTAAAGTAGTGTGTGACATTCCGTTATGAATTAAATACTCTGATTTTAAATGAAATTTTTACATTGGGAAAACGGGGTGTTACAATTGGTATCAGAGCAGGTCGGTCCGTCCGGCCAAGTAGTGATTCGAGTTGTGTCTTTAGCAGTTGGAATACCACTATTATGATATTCTAAATGTTGTGTGTTGTGCAGAGAAGAGACCTGGAGGCTGCGAATCTTATTTGCTATAAGAGGACTAGAATGGCTGGAAGAAATGATGCTGCGATTGCTGCTGCTTTGGAAGTTGTAGCCCAAGCTGTGGGACAACATCCAAATGCTGATGTGAGAATATTGGAGACCTTTCTGAGAAATCATCCTCCTACTTTCAAAGGAAGGTACGACCCTGATGGAGCACAGACGTGGCTCAAGGAGGTTGAGAGAATTTTCAGAGTTATGCAATGTACTGATGATCAGAAGGTGCGTTTTGGAATGCATATGCTGGCTGAGGAAGCTGATGACTGGTGGGTGAGCCTCCAACCTACCCTAGAGCAGGATGATGCAGTTATTACTTGGGCTGTGTTTAAGAGAGAATTCCTAAACAGATATTTTCCTGAGGATGTTCGCGGGAGAAAAGATATCGAGTTCCTTGAGCTGAAGCAAGGAAACATGTCGGTGACAGAGTATGCAGCAAAGTTTGTGGAGCTGGCTCAGTTCTATCCACACTACACGGGGGACAATGCTGAGTTCTCTAAGTGTATCAAGTTTGAGAATGGTTTGCGTGCTGATATTAAGCGAGTCATTGGTTACCAACAGATCCGTGACTTTTCTGCTTTGGTGAGCAGATGCAGAATCTATGAAGATGACAGCAAAGCTCATTATAAGATTATGAGTGAGAAGAGGGGTAAGGGCCAACAAAGTCGCCCAAAGCCTTACAGTGCTCCTGCTGACAAGGGAAAAGGAAGAGCTAATGATGAGAGGAGGTCAAATAAGAAGGATGCTGGTGCTGAGGTTGTTTGTTACACTTGTGGCGAGAAAGGCCATAAGAGTAATGCTTGTACTAAGGATATTAAATGGTGCTTTCGTTGTGGCAGTAAAGGACATACACTTGCAGAGTGTAAGCATGGGGACATTGTGTGTTTTAACTGCAAAGAAGAGGGTCATATTGGGTCTCAGTGTACGAATCCGAAGAAGACTCAGATTAGAGGGAAAATGTTTGCTTTGACTGGTACTCAGACTGAAAATGAGGATCGTTTGATCAGAGGTAATTGTTATATTAACAATACTCATTTAGTTGCTATTATTGATACTGGTGCTACACATTGTTTTGTTGCTTTTGATTGTGCTTCTAAGTTGGGTCTTGCTGTGTCTGATATGAGTGGAGAAATGGTTGTCGAAACTCCAGCTAAGGGTTCGGTGACTACTTCTCTTGTTTGTTTACGATGTCCTTTGTCTATGTTTGATCGTGATTTTGAGATTGATTTAGTTTGTCTGCCTCTGAGTGGAATGGATGTAATTCTTGGTATGAACTGGTTAGAGTACAACCATGTTCTCATTAATTGTTTTAGTAAGTCGGTGCGTTTCTCTTCTGCTGAAGAGGAAAGTGGAGCAAAATTTTTGTCTACTAAGCAGCTGAAGCAATTAGAACGCGATGGGATCTTGATGTTTTCCTTGATGGCATCCTTATCTTTGGAGAATCAAGCAGTGATTGATAAGTTGCAAGTGGTGTGTGATTTTCCTAAAGTTTTCCCTGATGAAATCCCTGATGTACCACCGGAGAGAGAGGTTGAATTTTCTATTGACCTTGTTCCGGGAACGAAGCCTATGTCTATGACACCTTACCGTTTGTCAGCTTCTGAGTTGGCTGAGTTGAAGAAACAGTTGGAAGATTTGCTAGATAAGAAGTTCATAAGACCGAGTGTTTCACCTTGGGGAGCGCCGGTATTGTTGGTTAAGAAGAAAGATGGAAGTATGAGGTTGTGCATTGATTATCGACAACTGAATAAAGTAACTATAAAGAATAGATATCCACTTCCTAGAATTGATGATTTGATGGACCAGCTAGTGGGTGCACGTGTGTTCAGCAAGATTGATTTGAGGTCGGGTTATCATCAGATTAAAGTAAAAGATGAAGATATGCAGAAGACAGCCATTAGGACGCGATATGGTCATTATGAATATAAGGTGATGCCTTTTGGTGTGAGTAATGCGCCTGGCGTGTTTATGGAGTATATGAATCGTATTTTCCATGCATTTTTGGATCGCTTCGTGGTTGTATTCATCGATGATATCTTGATTTACTCTAAGACAGAAGAAGAACATGCAGAACATTTGAAGATTGTCTTGCAAGTGCTGAAAGAGAAGAAGTTGTACGCTAAATTGTCTAAGTGTGAATTCTGGTTGAATGAGGTAAGTTTTCTTGGCCATGTTATTTCTGGTAATGGTATTGCAGTCGATCCATCTAAAGTTGAAGCAGTATCACAATGGGAGACTCCTAAGTCAGTTACAGAGATTAGAAGCTTTTTGGGTTTGGCAGGTTATTACCGAAGATTTATAGAAGGATTTTCTAAGTTAGCACTTCCGTTAACACAGTTGACGTGTAAAGGTAAAACCTATGTGTGGGATGTTCATTGTGAGAACAGTTTCAATGAATTGAAAAAGCGTCTGACGACGGCTCCAGTTTTGATTTTACCAAAACCTGATGAACCTTTTGTGGTGTATTGTGACGCGTCCAAATTATGCTAGGCGGTGTGCTTATGCAAGATGGTAAAGTTGTTGCTTATGCATCAAGACAGTTGAGAACTCATGAACAAAACTATCCTACTCATGACCTTGAATTAGCTGCAGTCGTATTTGTCCTTAAGATTTGGAGACATTACTTGTATGGTTCGAGATTTGATGTGTTTAGTGATCACAAGAGCTTGAAGTATTTGTTTGATCAGAAAGAATTGAATATGCGACAGCGGCGGTGGCTCAAATTGTTGAAGGATTATGACTTTAGTTTGAATTACCATCCGGGTAAAGCTAATGTTGTTGCGGATGCCTTAAGTAGGAAGAGTTTACATATGTCTGTTATGATGGTGAAGGAATTTGAAATGCTTGAACAGTTTAGAGATATGAGCTTAGTTTGTGAAATGTCGTCTCGGAGCGTTAAGTTAGGAATGCTGAAAATTGAGAATGATTTCTTAAAAGATATTAAGGATGCGCAGAAAGCTGATGTTAAGTTTGTGGACTTGTTGGTTGCTAGTAATCAAACTGAAGATAGTGACTTTAAGGTCGATGATCAGGGTGTGTTGAGGTTTCGAGGTAGGATTTGTATTCCAGACAATGATGAGATAAAGAAGATGATTCTTGAAGAGAGTCATAGGAGTAGCTTAAGTATTCATCTGGGAGCTACAAAGATGTATCATGACTTGAAGAAGTTGTTTTGGTGGTCAGGATTGAAACGTGATGTTGCACAATTTGTGTATTCTTGTTTGATTTGTCAGAAGTCGAAAGTAGAACATCAGAAACCTGCTGGGTTGATGACACCGTTAGATGTACCAGAATGGAAATGGGATAGTATATCCATGGATTTTGTGACGAGTTTGCCAAATACTCCTAAAGGGAATGACGCGATCTGGGTGATTGTTGACAGATTGACGAAGTCGGCACACTTCCTTCCGATTAATATTAGTTTTCCTGTGGCTCAGTTGGCAGATATTTATATTCGAGACATTGTGAAGCTGCATGGTGTTCCTTCAAGCATCGTGTCAGATAGAGATCCAAGATTTACTTCTAAATTTTGGAAGAGTTTGCAAGAGGCTTTAGGCTCTAAGTTGAGATTGAGTTTGGCTTATCATCCTCAAACAGATGGTCAGTCGGAAAGAACAATTCAGTCACTCGAAGACTTGTTAAGAGTTTGTGTACTTGAGCAAGGTGTACTTGAGCAAGGTGGAACTTGGGATAGTCATCTTCCGTTGATAGAGTTCACTTATAATAACAGCTATCATTCAAGTATTGGGATGGCACCTTTCGAGGCTTTGTATGGTCGGAGGTGTAGGACTCCGTTGTGTTGGTTTGAGAGAGGTGAAAGTGTGGTTTTAGGACCAGAAATTGTTCAACAGACTACTGAGAAGGTGAAAATGATTCAAGAAAAGATGAAAGCGTCGCAGAGTCGACAGAAGAGTTACCATGATAAGCGTAAGAAAGACCTTGAGTTCCAAGAGGGAGACCATGTGTTCTTGAGAGTTACTCTGACGACCGGCGTTGGTCGTGCATTGAAGTCAAAGAAGTTGACTCCGAAGTTTATTGGTCCTTGTCAGATATCTGAGAGAATTGGCACGGTGGCTTATAGAGTTGGCTTACCACCGCATTTATCGAATTTGCACGATTTGTTTCATGTGTCGCAGCTGAGGAAGTACGTTCCAGACCCGTCTCATGTGATTCAGAGTGATGATGTGCAAGTTAGATACAACCTTACGGTAGAGACCTTACCCTTGGGGATTGATGATCGCAAGATGAAGACGTTGAGAGGCAAGGAGATACCTCTAGTGAGAGTTGTTTGGAGTGGAACGACTGGTGAAAGCCTGACATGGGAGCTAGAGAGTAAGATGATGGAGTCTTATCCAGAGTTGTTTGCTTGAGGTAAATTTTCGAGGACGAAAATTCTATAAGTTGGGGAGAGTTGTAACGCCCGTCTTAATTATTTGATTATTTAAAAATATATTTATATATATAATTTAAGTGATTTTCATGATTGATATGTGTGAATTTTATGATTCATGAAGTTGAGTGGTTTATATGATTTATAAATGAATTATGTGGGGTATGTTGTTGTGGTGAAGTTGTTATGTTGTTATGACTTATTTTATTATTAAATAAAATAAGATATGATAAATAAAATAAAAATATTAGAAGTTGGGTTGTGATGTGTAAAGAGTAAGTTTAGAGGTGAGAAGAGTAATACGAAAAGATAAATAGGGCAAACATAAGTTAGAAACGTTTTTACGTGAAACGCTTTTGGAGAAAAGGGAGAAAAGTCAGAAAAGAGGAGAACTAGAGGGAGAGCTGCGATTTCATCATAACCAGGTAAGGGTGAGACTAATTTTCAATATTATTAAGGGTATAATTCTATAGGATGAATTTAGCATGATTAGGTTAAATTTTGGTGAGAATTGAGAATTAGGTTTAAGATCAATTTTGATGATTGAATCATGAACAGATGTTAGATTGATGCAAAATTAGTGTACAGACCTTAGATATTACTTAAGATGATAATTAGATGCTATTTGGATGAAGGAATCATGAATATAGGTGAAAAGTTGTGATTTTTAGGTTTCTGGCCGTACTGACATTCATCGCTCGCATCTGCGAGCAAGAACACTCGCAACTGCGAGCTAGAACCCAGAGCTCGCAACTGCGAGCAATGCAACTCGCAACTGCGAGTGACCAGTAAGCTCGCCATTGCGAGCAGAATAACTCGCCACTGCGAGTAAGGACTTAGGAACCCAGAATGCACGATTTGCTCGCCATTGCGAGCAAAGTTACTCGCCACTGCGAGTTAGGCTGTTAGTCGCCCAAAATTGTCCCGATGCGATCCTTTCGCACTTGTAGTCTTGAGTTGACCTTAGAAGTAAGTAAGAGAGCTGTTTAGGATACTTTCATAAGCTCCAGAAGTCTGTTACGTGACCGAGATTAGTAGTGTTGTTGCATGAATGATATTATGATGCTTTATGATACTTATGTTGATGTAATTCATTCCTTAGATGATGTTAACGCATTCAAGTGTTATTAAATGTTGTATCTTGCTGCTGTTTCCTGCTATTGACTGTTAGTGTCTTGAAGTTGCATGAGTCGGTCTATGTTGTTGGAATTTAAGAAGTTGTCCATGATTATGAGTCGTATGAGTTGTTCATGTTGTTGTCTAAGTTGTTGGAAGTTTGAGTTCATTGCATACTCATTAAAGTTGGGGGCTTTAGGCCCGGCAGCCTTTGTGCTCATTAAAGTTGGGGGCTTTAGGCCCGGAAGCCTTTGTGCTCACACGTTGAAGAGCCTATTATGCTTATTTTGTTGTTGAATGGTACCACATGCATTTGCATATCAAGAAGTTTCATGTTATTTAAGTTGTCAAGTTGTTGTTGAGTTGATAGAGTTGCATGGTCAAAGATGAGTTGTGTTGTCAAGTTGAGTGTTAAGTTGATTATGATTTGCGATGAAAATTAGTAATGGTATTTGATGATTGTATTTGTTATGAAATGAAAAATATGCTAATTGTTAATTGTTGATATGTTATTAATGTTTAAGTTGTTAAATGCATTTTATTGGATTATATGCTTAATGTATTGATTATGAAATCTCACCCCTTCTGCGTATATGTTGCCTCGACCGTGGGTAATGTGCAGGTAATAAAGATTAGAGGCGTTCATGAGTGGACTCTTCACTTGGTGTCTAGGTGCTCTGATACGTAACGGGATGGGGGCTTGCTTTTACTTCTATTCCTTACGTGTCTCTTTTATGAACTAATTTATGAGATTTTCCAATAAGGCCTGCGTGCCAAGACTTTTAAATGTTGAACTATTTTCCGCTGCAACAGTTTTAAGATTTTCATGATGTTGAATTTGAAGGATAATTATTATTATCTGTTTTGAGACGTTAAAGTAGTGTGTGACATTCCGTTATGAATTAAATACTCTGATTTTAAATGAAATTTGTACGTTGGGAAAACGGGGTGTTACATAAGTTACAGATAACCAAATAAACGAACAATATAACCATAATTTGTCAAAGGCGTAACCATTTTTTCGTAAATTAGAATGTCTCACGACTAGTTTTAAACACATGAAAGAAAAAAAACATGGTTACGCCTTTGTAAAATTGTGGTTACACACTTCAAATATTTGGTTATACATAATTTTCCTGTGAAAACAATATTATTTTAAGGCGAGTTATCACTGAAATATCAAGAGTGATAAAATGTAGTGAAAACAATATCATTTTAAGGCATTTTAAGGCGATATATGTATTCGAGTTTAAACTATTTACTCATTTTTTGATGATAATAAAGTGAGGTGAATGATCTTCATTGTTTGACAGACTTTATGAAAACTATCCAAAAATGATCTGCGTTTAACCATTTTTTAACAAAGGTGTAACCACATTTTATTTTCATGACCAAATTGTCTTTATCACTATTTCACATGATATTAAGAGTTCAAGAAACATAGAATCTATATCTTTTGATATTTCAGTGATAAATTTCCCATTGATTTACAATAAATAAGGAAAGTTTACAATACCTTAATATTACACATCCAAGTCAAAACATTACAAAGAAATCTGTCAATTATCAAAGAATCACTCATTCTTTCTTGAGCCACTATATCATGTTATGGTCCTTCCCATACACTTTTCATCTTTTCTTCTAGTACAACCAATCCCTCCTCTTTGTTAAACTGGTAATACAAGACCTTGACTTTCATGATTCCAAGATCTTTCTTATCTTTCACCTTGGGTATATCAAGTCATGACAATTGACAACAACCTAAATTGAATCTTCTTTTCAGTTTGTACTTCCAGATCAAGGGGTAATATTATAATTCCATTCCCAATCGTTTATATTGCTCAATGTCATCATTAAAAACCTGAAGTGTTAGTTATTTAGTCTTCTTGCAATCAACTAATTTGCGGAGCCCAAACAACAAACACATTACTAATCATTATCAAATGCAAAATAAAATATGCCACAAAACAACTCCAAAAATGAAAAATTACATACGGGTCCAATTTATATCAAAAACAATCACATTAATATATGTACCTTGTTCCAAGAAACTTATAGAAACTGCTATTCAATTTCATACCAATGATCATCAATTGCAGAAATAGGAAAACTGAAATCCTCTAAAACATACATGTAGTACTTATAACATGAGTTATATGTGAATAATTTTCTATATTTGACAAACTTCTTCATTCCAATTAGTCTCCTTCTCACTATTTCTACGCGTATTTTCTGCGCAATGCCTACATCTGAGGCAATTTGCGGGATCTTAACTGATATGCAGGGTTCATATGTGAACTATTGTATAACTTTCTATATCCGAGTTAGGAAAACTAACAAAAATTGTGCTAGAATTCACCATTATTTTTCAAATGAGTTACCCTGTGTGAGATGTGAATTACTAAAAAAAAAGATTGAGAATGACTGAACCATGGCAAACAAAATGCTAGGTCCTTAGATTCACTATATTCAAGCCAATCATACAAATTAAACCAATTCTTGTTAAATCGACGTCTTGTTCCACCAAAATCAGACCAAGGATAAACAAAGTTGCTAGAAGGTTGATGACGACGAATTTTTAAGTTAGCTTTACGTACCTCATCTTGGATATCAGGATGATAGCTTGAAATTGGAGGCCTAATTCCTGGATCCGTTTCCAACAATTCATAATCAACAACTTTAATACCCTCATTGGTCAAGTTGGGAGCAATATCCGTGTTCGATGCTTGACTAGCCGAAGAACTAGCTTTGTCTCTAGACAACACAGGAAAGAATTTCTTCATCCTATAAACACCATTGTACAATAATCAATTATCATAAACAAGCAATTTTTAAGAAGGTGCACTTATTTAGAACGCACAGTAGCAAAACAAACAAAGAAGGTGCACTTATTTAGAACCCACAGTAGCAAGAATTTTATAGCACTAACTGTTCTTGCTAAAAGTTTAAGTCTTTAAACATAACATTCATATATATATATATATATATATATATATATATATATATATATATATATATATATATATATATATATATATATATATATATATATATATATATATATATATATATATATATAAGCTGAGGTTGCAATTTGCAAAACATAGTGGCAAAGACAAGTAACCTTTTTAAGACATTCAATTGATTTTCCTACAGTTGTCAACAAGGAGCACTAAAATCATATCAACGGCACCAACAAGGGTGTGTGCTACTGCCTCAATACACATCAATCATCACTCACTACATTTTTAAGAATTAACAAAATACAATTCAATCCAATAACACAGAAAATCTCCAATTCAAACCCTAAAAAAAACCCCAATTCTAAAACCCTAAAAAAAGCAATTGTAGAATGAATGAGAAAGTAGAGAATCAATTGACTGTTTGACTTACCTTGCAATTTGTTTGTTAAGAGGTTGTGATTTGTTTGTGAGAAGAGAAGAAGTTGAATGTTGTTTTATTTCTGAGAGTAGAGAAGAGAAGAAAGATACGCGATTTTGTTTTGTTTGTGTGTGCTGTGTTTCCCACTTTCCCTTATGTTATGTGTATAAAAAAATAAAAAATAAAATTGGGCAGGAATCTGGTGTGGCAGCTGCCACACCATGCCTCAGTGTAGTTCCGCCCCTGAGTGTGAGCCTACGGTGGTTGTGAGGAGACAGCGGTGGGAGGAGGTCGTAGTTGTTGAGGGAAAAGGAGAGATGGAAGAATGAGCTTAGAGAGATAGAAAGAGGAGAAGATTATGTGGTTGTGAAGGAAACTACCAAACTACCCCTTATCACGTGAATTTACCAAACCACCCCTGCCACATCAGCGGGTGTACCAAAAGAGTGGTTCACCAATCTTTTTCCATGATTTTATAAGTCATTGGTACCTTAACTTGATTGTCCTCCACACACCTATGGTGTGACACGAATAAACACATGATCACCTTCTTTAAATTCCAATGGTCTACTCCCACTAGTCAACTCTTCTTACAATCTTGAGAACCCTTCATTTTTTTTCTCTCTATATTTCTTAACCTTTTCTCTAGCCTGTTGAACCGTTTTGGGTCATATGATCAAACTATCACCATCTTGTTACCAACTCAATAGTGTATGGCACATACGTCCATAAAGAGCTTCATACAATGATATTCCAATGCTCACATGAAAACTATTGTTAAAACAAACTTCATTGAAACAATGAACATATAACCCTAGCTACACTAAAATTGTAGATCACATTATACCAATGATTACATCGAGTCAACTCATCCCTTACCTTAGATTGAGTGGTGTAGCCTTTGTTTCCTCGTGTTTTTAGCCTCCGAGTCTGACTGATTTGCTTCGTGGTTGACAATTCACCTAGGATACGAAACATCGAGTAATTTAATTCTATAACAAAATATCAAGATAAAAGGGTTCAATACAAAAGACACCATTTTAATTTTTAAATGACAAGAAATATTACTCAAATTTTGGTATTCAAAGAGGAAAGGGACAATATTTACCAATGAATGGTAAGAAGTACAATAAACGTGGTGGTGCTTGATATATTTTACCATTACAAAGTCTGTCTTAGCCAATGATTAATGAGTCATTAATAGTTGTTTCATAGTGTTTCAATTATGACATATTTAGATTTAGATTTAGATTTTTTTTTTTTTGGTACAAATTTAGATTTAGATTTAGATGATATAAATTGAAGTTTTTGGGTAGAAATTAACATAGGTGATTAATGATTAAATGGTGAATTTGGGTTTTCACATGCTTCACATAGCCAAACAATGACGAGGAACTATGGTGATGTTCATTGGTTTCCAATGTATGAGTAATAATAGGGTTTGAATGAATTTCTCCCGAAATCACTTCATAAAACCTTGAACTCATAGTTTCACACACGTTGTTACTCTAATTATATATGTGAGTTGTTACTCTATTTATATATGTGAAGTGGCTTAATAAAGGTTTCTAAATTATCAATCTTTCGCGTACCCAAGAATCGTTGAACTTTCACACATGCAAGAGGAAAACACAGAAGTTTGCATATACGCGTTACATCCAGAACATTAAATTTCGGTTTAATTGGAAATTTGGCCCCTTAATTAATTTTCAAGTTTCGTTTTGGTCCCTTATTTATCAGTTTCCATTTATAAGAAATAACAACCCATATTTCAATTAAAAAAAGTGGTTATTATGAAATAAATAATTTCCCAAATTTAATAATATTTTTTATGGGATTTCAATTAAAAAAATGGTTATTATGAGATAAATAATTTCCAAAATTTAATATTATAATTTTTATGGGTTGGAAGGAGTTGTATGGTATGAAGTTTGCAGATTGATTGCAGTATGAGTGGCACACGACACGCACCCAACACAACACAACACAACACAATTAACCAACAATGATGTTTTATTATGGCTAACCGAGTTGTTCGGTGAGAACGGATGAGTAGCAACAATGACTGATAATGTTTTGGCGTGACGGTAATGGTGTAACACCCTGAACCCTTAAAGCGATAAATCACGCAAATAATACAAAACATACAAGGATTTAGATGATACTTCTTCTATAAGTCCAAACATGCATAGATAATTTTTCAAAACATCGCAGCGGAATAATATCATAGCATCTCAACGACAGATAATAAAAAAATCCAAAATAGTCATGCCACATATCTCATAATACCTCACCAAAATAAATCTGAAATCTCAACATACTGAGTGATAAAATCTCATCAAGTCATAAAAACATAAACAACTGACAGACATCCTAATCAGAGCCCGACACACTAAGACTCCGAAAGCAAAAGACGATGTAGCTACAAAGCTAGCCTCCAGCATACTCACCAAGCAAAGCAAAGCAACTAATCATGCACATCGTCTACCCATTCATACGAACAAGGTAGACGGTCAACCAAACGACTACTAGGGGTTATATAACATTCCACAAATATATTATAATCAAACGAAAGTAAAGTGACATGATTAATTTCAAATGATTAAATAACACTTCATTAAGTTATTCACATCAACCCAACATCATCATTAAACATCAAGCATACAAGCATAATAATACAATAAGTACATTTTCAACATCTTCACATATTCACCAATTTTCACCAAGCACATAATTCACCATGTTCACCAATGCACATAAATCTCCAAGTTCACCAAGCACATAATCAAAAATGACACATTTAACCAATTATCAAATGTATGTAATGCGCCTAGACACGACTCTATATACATGTGGTACCGGTCATCACCTCAAGATACAACTGTATCGTAGTCGTCGTCATTTGAATACAAAGTATTCTGGTCGTCTTCGTTGGATATAAATATCCTAGTCATCTTCATTGGATATAAATATCCTACTTATGAATGCATGAACATATGACTCAATAATATGCATGTGCTCAACAACAAATCGTCAACATCAACAATTTTCAACACATGCATTTCACCATCAAAAATCGTCACCATTTTGCGTGTAAGAATTCGTCATCATTAATAAATCATCACCATTAAGATCATCATCATAATCGTCATAAAAAACAATCACCTCAAAGAAACAACACTTTTCAAAGTCACATTTTGCATATAAGACGGACAAGAACCAACATCATGACATCCATCATATTAAACACCCATTCATCACCGATTCATCTTTATTTAATCATGTTATTATGTTTACAATGCCATTTGCAAGCTATCACAATTTATCCTATCAACGATATTTTATAGAAATTTTCGTGTAAATTAAAAACGATATTTTATATAATTTTTTTTATATAGATTAAAATTATAAGTATAGATATTTGTGACATTCAAATGTAACAAATTCAACAAACCATATTTATCTTTTTCAATGACAACAATAATGTAACAAATATTATAAAAATTCTTATTTTTTTTAATAACACAAACAATATAACATTATATAAGAAAATTTGTTTAAAGGTATAACTGGAATAACAAAAAAGTCAGCCCAAAATCTTCCCAAAACCACCTATTTTCTTTATATATAGTATAGATTCGGAAGAAGAAAAAAAAACGGAGTATTAGGTATGCAGCATAAACCTATAGATAGAAACTTCAGAATCCGAAATCTAAAAACAAAATAGATTTATATAAAAAGACATTGATCGATTTACATTGTACAACACAATTATTAAAACCTTAATAACCAACACTATTGAAGTCTTCTCTCCAGCTATAGAGCAAGAGCCTAAAAAGACATTGAAGATCAACAAGTCAACACATAGTTCAGGTAGTCTTTATCCATCTCTTTTTATGTTTCAGAATGACTCATGTATCCTAATGTTGTCTTGGTATTGTGTTTATTGTTTATTCTTGATGTTTTTTTATTGGTTACATAGCTAACAAAACCAGAAAAGAAGAACAGAAGAAAAAACAGGAAAACTAAGCTCTTAGGAACAGAGTTCCAAGAGCATCTGTCCTTAACAACGGACGAAGATTATTAGGCGGTTGAGAGTGCACTACCAGTCTATCATTGGAAGAAGCTCCAAGCTTGGCGAGGAAATCAGCGCACTGGTTACCTTCGCGGAGAGTGTGATTTAAAGAAACGTTCATCTGAGATAACAACAGTTTAATTTCATGGATAATCACTGCGTAGACATGGAACTTGGAAGAGGCTTCCTTGATGGTATTGATGGCAAGGAGAGAGTCTGAATAGCATGCCAAAGGTGCAATTCCCAAGTCTTTTGCAGAACACAATCCGAAATAAATGGCAGATAACTCAGCTTGCAGGATGTCAGTAGAAGCTGGAAGAAACCCTGAAAAGCCTGTAATATAGTAACCAGCACTGTTACGAATCAAACCTCTGAAACCTGCTCTAGTTGGATTGCCAATACAGCTCCCATCTACATTGAGAATGTTGCCGTCGAAATTGTTATTATTCCACCGAATGTGACGATCCATATGGACAGTCTGATGAGAAGGAAAAGCCTGTGCAATACTTTGCGATGAATTTCTGATGTTTGCTGCCACTCTATGAATCGACATCTGCTCATTATTTATGCACATAGAGTTTTGGCTCATCCAGACCCACCACAGACCTGCAGCAAATGTTGTAGCGTGAGGACCCTTCGTGCCTTCTTTAATCCAGTCCGCAACCCCCTCCACAGCGAAAAAACCAGTATCGTTGAAACCTATGTGCTGCCAAATGTTCCTGGAATAGCTGCAATCACGCATACAGTGGAAGAAAGTTTCGTCCTGCAAACCACACCTCTCACAAGTTTAAGAAGGAGCAATGTTGCGGTGATTTAACACTGTTAAAGTGGGAACAACATTATTGCAAGCGAGCCAGATGAGGAACTTATATTTCTCAGGAATTTTGAGTCTCCAAATCCAGGACCATGATTGATTTAAATTATTTGCTGAACCAGATTGTGAGAGTAGCCATTTATACCCACTTTTAGTTGTATAAACACCATTCTTGTTTTGGGACCAAATAAGAGCATCTTCAATCTCGTCGTTGAACATGAAGCGTTGTTGATGAACTCTTGCACTTCTTGTGGGAGGTTGGTGTAAAGCATTTGAACTCTATTCCCCTCGGTGTTGAGAACATCCTTTACAGAGAGGTGGAGGTCATGGATGTCTATGATTGGGGTTTGAGCTCCGAGGCAGCCAAAAGTACTCCAACGACTAAACCAAAAAGAGGAGGAACCTGAACCTGGACGCCAAGTGAAACCATTAATCAAGACATTTTTTGCACGGATGATGGAGTTCCAAATGGCGCTGCTGCTGTTGGAGGTCGCATCAAACATGTTCGCCCCTGCTGTGTATTTATCTGATAGCATATGAACCCAAAGCTTGTTGTTATTTTGTATCATGTCCCACACCAATTTCCCAAGAAGACAAATATTTGCATCTCTCGCCGATCTAATACCGAGGCCGCCAAGATACTTTGGTTTAGCAATTTTTTTCCAACCAACCAGATGGATTCCCTTATCATTAGACCCCCTCCAAATGAAATTCCGAGTAACTTGATCAATATTTTCACAAATGCTTTCTGGGAGCCAATTTATCTGCATGTAATAAGCTGGAATAGAGGAGAGGACAGAGGTAGCAAGTGCCAATCTACCAGGTTTATTTAACAGCTTACTCTTCCAAGATGCAAGTCTAGTATGCATTTTATCAATAACAAAATAAAAGTCACTTTTTTTGGGACGTCCTTTGAGGATTGGGAAACCCAAATATTTGTCAAGGGATGTTGTACTACGAATGCCTGAAATGGAGGTTAGATTTTGAATTTTTTGATGAGGGATACCTGATGAGTAGAATGCTCTAGATTTTGAAAGATTAATCTTGAGTCCTGATGCTTTGCTGAAACGATCAAAGAGGTCCTTGATGAATCTGATTTGAGACTTTTTGGCTTTAGTGAAGAGAAGCACATCATCCGCAAAAAGAAGATGAGAAAGATGTGGACTTGTGGCGGACATTCTAATTGGGTCCCAATCACCTTGGCGGACTGAATTATTGATAGCAATCGACAGCTTTTCCATGCAAAGAATGAAGAGATAAGGTGACAAGGGGTCGCCTTGTCTGAGACCATGAGTTGGCTTGAAAGGATGCATTTTGTTCCCATTCCACAAAATGGAGTATGTGGATGAAGTGACACAATGCATAATGAGCTTGATGGTAATGTCAGGAAAACCGAAATCTTGGAGGCAAGCACATAAGAATTCTCAGTTGATATTATCAAAAGCTTTCTCAAGATCAAGTTTAAAAGCTACATAGCCTTTTTTCTTCTTCGATCTCCGCATAAAGTGAACTAATTCCTGCACAACAATAGAATTATCAGAAGTGCCCCTACCTGGCAGAAAACTGCTTTGGTAGGGACCAATAATAATATTAAGGATAGGCCGGAGGCGCATGACAAGGACTTTGGTAATAATTTTGTAGATGATGTTGCAGAGGCTGATGGGCCTAAAGTCTTTGTAGGTTTGTGGGGGGTCAATTTTGGGGATGAGGGCAATGAGGGTGTCTGACATGGCGGGGTTAAAATAACCAGTTTGAAAAGCATTGTTAACAAGATGGAAAACATCATCTCCGACAATGTGCCAATACTGTTTGAATAAAATGCAATGGAAACCATCTGGGCCCGAGGATTTATAAGGCTTCATGGTGTTTAAAGCGGCTGATACTTCTTCTTTGGTAATGGGTTTGGTGAGAGAGTTCTTACCGTCTTCATCAATGGTGGGGTGAATGCCTTCTTGGAAGTGGCGGTTATGTTGGTGTTGTGCACTGTTATACCCTAATTTTGGACCTAAAAATACTAGCTCAATTCTTCTTTTCTTGCATTTCAAGTCATTCAAAAATTTCTCTGATCAAGTGCATATTTCTCTGCATTTTATTTCGATGTTATTTGCAAAATTCATGAAAAAGGGTATTTTAGTCATTTCATGCATCCAAATTCATTTTAGTCCTTGAAAATTGTTTGAGTCTTTTCATTTGGTTTGTATAAGTCCTTGTTTCAATTCCATGTTAAAATCCATTTCAAAAATTACATTTGAGGTCATTTTGAGTCAGTTTAGCCCCTAGGGGCATTTTAGTCATTTCCTATGTTAAAATTTCTTTCAATCTTTGAAAAGTTGTCCCTGAGTCCTTTCAATTGGTTTGAATGAATTTTTGTTTAATTCCATGTTAAAATCCATTTCAAAAATCACATTTGAAGTCTTTGAGTCAGTTTAGCCCCTAGGGGCATTTTGGTCATTTCCTGTGTTAAAATTCTTTTTAATTCCTAAAAAAATTGTCTCTGAGTCTTTTAATTTGCTTGTATAAACTCTTGCTTTATTTCCCTGTTAAAAAACCGTTTTAAAAATTGCATTTGAGTCATTTTGAGTCATTTTAGTCCCTAGGGGCATTTTGGTCATTTCACACGAAATTTTGACGGATAGAGGTTACTTTGAAGTACCTCATTTCAGTAATTGGTTCATTTTAGTCCGTTTTATTATTTTTAATCGTTTCACTTTACGTTAATTTTCAAATTACTTTTTTTTATGCAACTTTAGTTAATTTTGCATTTTAGTCCTCAAGTTGTTAAAATTGCATTGTAATTCATTTTTGTCCAAGAAGTTAGTTACGCCACATGTCCTACTCCTATTGGTCCAAAAATTCACACATCACCTATATAGTGGGTCCCATGGTCAAAGAGTCAACACACTAATCATTTTTTCACAAATACACAAAAATCACAAAAAAATCAATTTTCTTTCCCTCTTTCTTCTCCAAATCGCAACAACCTCCATCACCACCATAACCAACTTTTTCCACCACCTCAAACCACCATAACAAACTCATTCCACCACAATCTTCATCTCTAACTAACTTCTTCCATCACAATCTTCATCTCTAACCTCTCTCCAACCACCACAATCTTCTTCATCCACCATTAAAATTCACCACTAACTCCATAACCACCACAACCTTCATCTCTAACAAACTACAACCACCACAATTAACCTCAAACCTCCACAAATCCTTTACCAAATTCAAGGTTTCATCCAAAATATTCATCAACACAAACCTTCAATTCCACAAAAATACATCCATAAACAACTACCTTCAATCAATTCCATTAACGACGAACCGGAATCGGACGAAGGAAAGAAATCCAATTGAAGCAAAGGAAGAAGAGAAACAGCACCAAATTCGAACATATAAGAAGAATCCGGAGCCATTCAAAGCTTCGTCAAGCATCACGGTATTGTTCTTGATCCAAGCTTTTTATTCCACTCTTTTTCCTCAAATTTGCGCGGTTGTATGTGTTAGATTTAGGTGGATTGATTGTGTTTTGAATGTTTCCGAGTTCATATTCGAAAAGAGGATAACGATCCGGTTTTAAAAGTGTACAAAAAATTCGAATCAGAGCTCGCCGGAATCCGGAAGTGTCGCCGGAGTTATGAATTTTCCGGCGAACCTTTGAAGATTCCGGCGAGTTTGATGAACTTTCCGGTGACATTCATAAGGTTGAAGATGAACATTTAAGAGAGAGAAGAGAGAATTCATGCATGCTTTGGCTTTAGAGAGAGAAAGGTGTGTTGTTGTTGTTTTTTTCTTCTTTCACGTGAATGGTTTTCTAGTCACCACTTGTTGTGTGATTTTATCCTATGCGCGCATGACCACATTCATTCCATGCTCCTTTGCCTTCTTGATCGTTGGATCAAGGATTGATCCAATTGGATCAATCCTACGGTCCCTAATGCTTTCTGTGTGGATATGGATCTTGTGTGTTCGGGCTTGGACTTTTGTCACTACTTTCTCCTTATTTTCTTGCTATATGCACACTATTTCTTGCTATATACACCTTTGCATGCCTAAAATCTCTTTGAAAAATTCTAAGAAAATTCCTATAATTTGTCTAGTATATTTTGATCAATTTTGATATATTGCATGTCAAGATTGATCAAGAAATACTAGAAAATTATTTTGCCTTGGTTTAATGCTTTTTCTTTTACTTTTTGTTGAAAAATCTTGATGAAAAGCTTGTAAAATTTGGTGAGTTCTTTTTGCGTTTGTGTTGATTGATTTAGGATTGTTGCATGTGAATTTTTGTATGCTGAAATTTGTTAGGAAAATATACTTGTAGGATTTGTTGTGATTTTGTGTTGTTTTGTCCAAATTTTATGAAGTTTTTTGCACTTTCTAATTCCAATACTTTGGCTCATAATGATTGTGTTTTGTTGCATGATCTTGGAGTGTTGTTTGATGCTTGATAAGTAGTGTTTGGGGCTGTTTTGAATATGTGATAATTGGTTACTTACATAGCAAGTTACTTGATGTTTAAATGTGTGAATTAATGCAAAATAAGCTTAATATCATACCATAGTTTCTTGACTTGTAATTTTCTCATAACTCTCACATTGGGGCTGAACCTAGACCCTTTGAAAAATGCCAAAATGGAGAGTTATGAGTCTCTTGCATTTGCCTTGGAATTTTGGTGTTTTATTAAGTGCATTTTTGCTACTTTTTCTTGCATTTTTACCATGTTTTATGCTTTATTTCCTTGCCAATTTTTCTACTATCCTATGCTTATTATTACTAACCATTTGTTCATTGTTTCATACATCATGAGCATTCCATACTTCATCTCCTCCTTCACTTTATTTCTTGCACTTTAAATTTTACCAAGAGTTAGGATGTAAAAAACTTAGGATTTTTTGTACTTTACTTTTATGCAATTTTAATTTCTTGCAAGACCATAGAATGTAAACTAGGGCATGATGTAAAGGACAATGGACTCTAATGATGTACACCGACACAAGCACCGACACATGCACACACATCACATAGATATTTTTAGATGTATGCTTAGGTTATGCATGTTTAGATGTATGTTAGGATTGCATGTTTAGATGAATGCTTAGGATTTACACTTAGAAAAATCAATTTTCCAAAAAAACTTGAACAACATCACTTGAAAACCTTTTCCAAAAAATATAGGAGTCAAAACTCCTTTGCATTTTCTCTTTATTTTCTTAATCAAATTTCAATGAAAATTAATCATACTTTGACTTTCTTTTGCAAAATAACTAATTCAACCTCACAATTTCACAATCTTATGCCCTTGAGGCCTCTCTCTCTCATTCTTTAAAATTCCAATTTTCAAACTTAAAATCAACCAACAAAAACAAAAACACTTTTTAGAAGAGAACTACGGTGGATTTGATCCCTTAAAAGGGTACGTAGGCAAGGAAACAATATTCCTTCAATTCAAATAAAATAAAAACTCAAACATCTTCTTCTCCCTCCAATTCTTGACTTAGTAAACTCTTAGGTGTAAATATCACTTTCAAATAGCATTTAAAAATAAAGCGCGCGCGTAGAAAATAAAGACGGTTCCTATAAGATACTATAGTCGTTATGGGTGCCTAACACCTTCCCGTAGCGAAAACAACTCCCGGACCTCGTTTCTCAAAGGGTTTTTCTTATTTTTCCCTTCCCAAGAAAAAATGAGATATCAAAGGTTAAAAAGGTTCAAACATAATCAATGTTTGACACCCGAAAACCAAGATAAAACATGCACTACAAAACAACTTTTTGAAGAAAGTTTGCGCCTCCTCTTGGAGGATGTCAGCATCTGAAGACCAATTACCATTAGGAAGCTGGAGCTGGTGAATCCGGTTTTTCTTTCTTCTAATAATAGTTTGAGCATGAAAGAAAGAGCTGTTTTTATCACCAAATTTCACCCAATTTTCTCTTGACTTTTGATACCAAAGCATTTCTTCTTGGAAGAGGATGTGACTATATTCCTGCTGAAGCTCTTTTTCAATGATAGTATGTCTTTGGGAGTCAACTCTTTCTAAATAATTTTGAATCCCCTTGAGCCTTCTTTCAATATGCTTTTTTCTTTGAAAGATGTTGCCAAAGACCTCTTGGTTGAAGTTGATTAAATTCTCTCTAACTTTATCAAGTGCAGCGGTAATATTATAGTTAGAAGAATTCCATGATCTATTCACCAATTCAGCATATTCCTCATGATCAATCCAGGCTGCTTCAAAACGGAACGGTCTAGGGCCCCTGGCAAGTGGAAGACCACCAAACCGGAGGAGAAGAGGATTATGGTCGGAGTGTAATCTGCAAAGAACTTCCACAAAAGCTTCAGGAAAAGCCAGTCTCCAATTTATGTTAGCGATGGCTCTATCAAGCTTCTTAGAAAGAATTCGAAGACCATTATGGTTACGGTGCCAAGTAAATTTCCCTCCGGTTGTTGTAAGGTCAAGAAGGTTGCAATTGCTCATAAGATTGGAGAAGAGGGTAGCTCTATTGTGGTTGTAAATTCCCCCTCTTTGATCACTAAGGAGGATTGTAACAGCCCGATTTTCGCTAGTTTTTATTTTATTATTTATTTATGTGTGATATATGTGCTCTTATGTGATTATTTGCCTCTGTGTGTATTTTTGGTTGGGAATTGTAGAATTCGGTGTAGAAGGGTATTTTAGTCATTTTGGACTTAGGGGCATTTTGGTCATTTTGAGAGTATGGGTAATTTTGTAATTTTGCAGGAAGTTATTTTTTTTAGTGTTTAGTGAGAGTTACTATTTTACCAAGTTACTAGAGGGTGTAATAATTATTTTGTTTACCGTTAAGTGACCGTTAGTGTTATATTTTACCGGTAAGTGAGTAGTAACATTTTTGAGGTTGAATTAGAAATGGGTTAGGCCCATTAAGGGTGGTGAGATAAGCCCAATTAAGTGAGCCTATATAAACTAATGTTAGTGAAGAGATAGGGTTACAAACATTTTCACTTCATTTTTCCTTTTGAGAAGAGAAGAGATAGAGGCTAGAGAGAAGAACAAGAACAAGAGCTAGAGCTAGAAAAGAGGATTCATCATCTAGGAGCTAAATTGAAGCTTGGGTTAGAGAATCTTGGTGTTAGAGGTAAGAGGGTTAGAGTTCAACCATAATTCACATCTTTTTCTCTTTACCCATTTTTGTGAAATTGATGACTTGAACCTAATTGTTGTTAAATTCGTGCATACTTGTTGCTGTTATATTTAAGAGCATGTTTTATATGATAATTGCATGTTAGTATGTGAATTAACATGTTTAAATGCATAGTTGTTGGTGCCTTGTGTTCTTGAGCAAAATTGATGAAAAATGAAGTTGTGATGTTGAATTGTGCATGAATTTGTGTTCATTAGTTGTGGTTGATGGTTGTTGAACTGTTAGAATCAAATTGGTATGACTGGAATCGTTATTTATGGATTCATGAGGAGATTTGTGGTTATGTTGGTGTTTTTGAGAAAATTCATGATTTTGATAAAATAAGCCCAATTGTTGTTTCTAATGCATGATTCATGTTTGTTTAAGTGTATTGGACCTATTTTGACCCATAAACACTTTCTGGAAGTTGATTTGGGAGTTGGGGGTTTGAAAATTGGGATTTTGGGCAAAAATGGTGTGAAAACCCGAAACTTCTGCAGAATTTCGCAAGAACGGCGCTAATAGCGAAACTGTCTGGACAAGTTTCGCTAATAGCGAAAATTTCGCTAATAGCGAAATTGTCTGGCAATTTCGCTAATAGCGCAGATTTCGCTAATAGCGAAATTGCCCAGAAACAGTTTTCTGTTTTGATTGTTTTGAGCTTTGGGGGACCAATCCAATACTTCTAAAATGTTTCTTTGGACATAATTAACATCTGTTTACACCTTTAATCCTACTGGAACATGATTTGAGTTGGTTTGGACTTGAATTTGTGAAAATCGTCTAACTTTTGTAAAAACGGTCCAAACGTCAATTTTTCCAAAAACTCGTTTTCTCCGGAAATTGAAGTGGGATTAGAGTTGTGTACTGTTTATATGATTTTTAAAAATGAATGTGATTGGTTCTATCAAGTTTGAACTTGTTTTGCTTTGAAAATGGAAAATTTTGTGAAAAGTGAAAAAGTGAGACGAACTTTGTGATTTTTATGAATTCGTCGGATTTGGCCGATGAAATGCTTACGTATCCTCTACTGCACACACATGTGGACTGTGAGCATACAAGGCATAGGCTATTGAGCTTGTTTACTTGGTTTTGAATTAATTGTTCAATTAATTTTAAGTTATGACTTGGAGAGACGAACTTGACTAAAGATGACTTTTGAGAACCAATTGATTGTGAATCCTTTATGGAGAATTGTTATATGGTATGTGAAGATGATTGGTGGTGTAATTATGTGACAACTTTATGTTGTGTGATTTTTGAATGTTGTTGGTGATTGTCTATATGATATATTGGTGGTGAATTATTGATGATTGCATGTAATATCCCGCCTGACAGTATCGGTATATTAACCGTTGACCGTGTCAGATGAATTTAATTCATGGAAAGTAAGTTATTGGAAATATTTATGACATGTCAGCACAATACGGATAAAGTAACAGTGTCGTTTTAAACACGCTTGAGGCAAGGGGCATAATGGTAATTTCATGGAAAATGTTATTTAAATGTTTTTGGATGGAAAATATCTTATTTTCCCTTATCCTTTCTCTCTCTTCAAGTGTTGGGAAAAACATTTCTCCTCCTTCTCTCTTCTCTCTCACGCCTCTTTTTCTCCTCTCACCATCAAGCCTTCCAAATCTTCTTTCCCTCATGGTAAGCTTCCAAACTTGTTCTCTCATGATCACTTAAGATTAAGGAAGTATGGATTTTGTTTAATTTCTCTATTTCTCCTCTCCTTCATGAATCTAGGGTTTGTTGTTAGTAAAGAGGAAGCTTGGGGTTGTGTATGTTATGGTTTCATCTTAATCAAGGAAATAGTATGAAGTTTGGAGTGAGATGATTTCACTACTCCTTTTCCCAAAGAGTTCTTTTTGAGTTTAAGGTTTGAGTATGTGATTTGGGGTTTGAGGTTTGGAGCATGGTTTTGAGATTGATAAGGTGTCTTGGTTTGCAAGAAAAGGACAACAAGATTGTGTGGCATGAGCTAAGTTTTGCAAGAGAATCAAGTTAGGGTTTTGAGGCTTGGGCTTGAAAGCTTGGAAATGTTTCAAGAAACTTGCTAGGTGAGTTCCATAGATAGACTTCCCACCCCTTTGGGATTGTGATTATGCTATGTATGTATATTATGAATGATATGAAATTCTAGGGTTCAAGTATTAGTCTAGTAGCCCTTTTTATGCCATGCATGCTATACATGTTAATTCTTGCCATATGCATGTTTTACGAGTTTCATATGATCAATTATGTTCCAAAATACTTAGAGACACTTGGTTTGAGGTTTTTGGGTCAAAAATACCATTTTTAAGTGTTCTGGACTGTCATTACTCGCCATGGCGAGCTATTACTCGCCACGGCGAGTTAGAAGGTCGAATGGGGGGTACCACTCGCCCTCTACTCGCAACTGCGAGCAGCTACTCGCCACGGCGAGCAAGATTACTCGCGAGGCGAGTGGACAGTGCACAGTGCACTGTTTGCTCGTTTCGCGTATTGTTGGCATGTCCCGGCTCAAGATTTCTTCAAGCAGTCTTTTATAAAAGTAAACCCCTCAAACCAAGGTCCTAAATGATGATCAATGAAAGCAAGATCCTTATGATAAGAGGCAAGTATTAAGCATGATAGTAAGGCAAGGCATGTGAGAGAATTAGGTCTTGAGTCGGGTAGCAAATTATTCATTAAGCAAGGGAAAACTAGAGCCTCGGCATAGTCGTCGAGAACTAGCTAGTTAGCAAGAATCCTTAGCATGATAAGGCGTGAAGTTTAAACTCTTCGCATATATATTTTAAGAGTATTATCTTCTTGAAGAAGCAAGGGCCATACGAGTATGGCAAGACGTGAATCGATTTTATATCCATTCACAAAGTAAGTTAAGCAAGCATATAGTTACCTCTAGTGGGATCGTCTAGGGATCCGAGGTAAAAGAGTTAGTATGATTAGGCATATCCTTCATACATGCATAAGACCAAGTTTTAATAAGAGTGTTATGTCTCTTGTAATCCTTCCAAGGTTGGATTCAAGGGGTTCCCTAAGGGGAATGGTTAAGCCGCAAGGGAGCCGCATTTCACTAAGTTAAGGTGTCGTGTCTTTTGTATACCTTCCAAGGTTGGGTACAAAAGGTTCTCCAAGTGGAATGGGGTAAGCCGTAAGGGACCCGCACGTTCACTAAGGGAGTCCGGTGCGCTCTTGCTAAGCCTTTCACCGGTAGTAAGGGATTATCTTCCGGGGTTACTCCACTCGGGACTAATCCATAAAATGAACCAAGATAATTGTTTGTTACACGCTAACATAATCAATGAAGCTGACTATGCATATTCATCATACATTTATGTGTTATGTCATAGAGCCTTGGCATAGACTGTCAAGAACTAGAAAGAATATAGAAGTAAATAGTCAAGAACTAGCAACCTAGAAAGAGTCACTTTTGTGGCAAGAGATGATATGTTGTTAGATGCAACATATTCAAGTAAGCAATTTAAGAGAGTTATACCGACGACGATCATAGGTTTCCCCTAATCGTCCGGTTTAGAGTTGTGTCATGACTTTAGCAAGTGAAGGCCTTGATGCGTAGATCGTATCTTGGCATTGCGGTTTTAGTTTTCCCCTTAACCGCCATGACACGTGTAAGATGAGAAGCCTACAATAAGTAAGATCAGCCTTTGACGGGTTTAGGATGCACTACCGTCTAGGAAAGCAAGACCCCACACACGTATAATCAACCGCCAGGTTGTATTGTAGACATGTGGCGACTATAGGTTTTTCCCCCGAGGTTGCCTATAGCCTAGGGTTAGGTGGAACTCACTGAGACATTATGTCTCATCCCAATCCTTATTTGTTTCAGATATCAGGTGGGACGTCAAGGTAGTAGCCGAATGGATTTTTCAGCAAGAGCAACGTTCGTACCCGAAGCATGGAGAATATGGACCTCAAGGATGTATTTATTTTAATGTATCCAGTACTAAATTCAACGCACGTGCTAGACTTTCTAGATACGTCTAGTATGGGTGTTACATTGCATATATACATGTATTGGTGATGGTGAGGTGATTATTGTTTGTGTGAACATATGCATTTGTAGTTGAGTCATATGTTCATGCATTCATGACTGATGGTGGTGGATTTTATATCCAAGACTGATGGTGGCGGATTTTATATCCAATTGAGGTGAGTACGATGTTTTTGTTGCATCGAAGGTGACGACCTTGAGGTGATTTGGTACCACATGCATCTAGATGAGTCTAGAATCATTGCATCATCTGTTGGTGGATTGAATTGCATTTGCAAGGTGTTTGATGATAGTTTTGATAATTGTACTTGTGAATTGGATTATTGATTGTTAATTGTTGATTGACAAGGTGAAATGGTATATGTGTATGATACACTTGTGGAGATGAACTTGGAATGATAATATGCATGAGTTGAGATTACTTGTGAATAATATGTATGAATTGCTATTCTTGAATATATCCTTTCATTTCCAATGTTCATAATAAATGTTTTTCGTGGATTATGATGATGTAATGCTAACCCTCAGTGGTTTACCACCTACCTTTCTGTATGGACGGGTAGATGGAATGCAGGATGCTTAGTTGTTGCTTGTTGATGTCGAGGAGTGGAGTTCCTCTTTCTCATGCAAGTGTCTAGATTAGGGCTCTGATCTAGGATAGTCTTTGCATGTTGTTTATTTGACTTTGTATTTTGGAGTTGTGGAGGTATCCTGTTATTTGAGATTTGGAGAATACATTTGTATTATGTTTGGAGATCCAGAGATTTTTATGAATTTATCTGTTTGTTCCGCTGCTATGTTGTGTAACATGATCTTTATGCATGTATGATTTGTGGTTTATTCGGAGACGTAACATCTATTTCTAGAATATTTCTGATATATTCGCGCGTTTTACTGCTTAATAGAAATAGGGTGTTACAAGGATGGTTTCATTGAAGTCCCCTATCAACATCCACGGATCGGTGATGGTTTGGCCAAGATTAAAAAGGTAGTTCCAAAAAGGTGGGCGCAAAGTGTGGTTGGGGCTAGCATGGACACAAGTACAAGTTGTTTTGGCAGTGCCTCGGCTGATAGTAAAGGTTATTGAGTGTTGGTTAGTGTTGTGTATGGTTGTAATAGTGGTATCTGCTAAATGTTTAAGGAGCCAGATACCGCCTGAATGGCCAGAAGCTTCTATGATGTGGACCGGAGTGTAGCCAATATTGGTCCAGAAGGAGGCAAGTCTTGCGAAAATAACGTGAGTTTCAAGGATAACAAGAAAAGAAGGTCTGTGTTTTCTTATCAAATCTTTCATATGTCTTTTGGCATTGCTGTTTTGGGCCCCTCTTATGTTCCAAGAGAGGAGAGTAGTGTCTGTAAGGGCTTCCATAACAACAAATACGGTATTTTTTGTGTTTGCAATTTGGATAAAGTTTGTTGCCTTAATTCTAGGCAAACAAAATATTGGTTTGTTGTTTCTTAAAAAAAAAAATATTGGTTTGTTGTGATGGTTTGCTACTTTGGATAGAAACATACATCATCGTAAATTTGGAACAAGTGTTTTTGATCAATGATCGTGTCTTCAATTTGGAATAAGTTCTACCTTTTTTTGAGTAAATAGGCAATTACCCCTTGAAATTGTAAGTTTCGTCAATTACCCCCTGAAATTAACAAAACTTCAATTATCCCCTTGAAATTGCACAACGCTACGTTTTGCAAATACCCCCTGAAGTTTTGCACTTATGTGCAAAATGCCCACCAAACTTGAAAATTTATATACTTTATGTTGAAATGGGAATTGCTATTTTGTTTTTTATTTCAAATAATTGAGTTATGAACAATTAATTTCAAAACAAAAAATTATTTGATTTAAAACTAAATAACATCAACAAATGAATTCAAAGTTTGATATGATCAATTACTTTTTTAATAAGATATATTATTAAAAAGAATGAATAAAATATGTCCAAAAAATCAATAAAAATAGTTCTGTTTTTTCTTTTTTATGAATAAATTTTATTCAATTTTAGTGTTTTACTTTTAAAGAGACTATTTAGTTTGAGGGACAAAAAACACATATTTTGTAAAAAAATGGTTTCAAAACAAGGATAAGAAAAAACACACATATAGTAGTATTGATATTTCTTCATCTCCTCTTCCACATTTGTCAAGGATAAGGAAAAAAAATATATAAATTTTTAAGTTCGGGGGGTATTTTGCACATAAGTGAAAAACTTCAGGGGGGGTATTTGCAAAACGTCATGTTGACTAACAGAAGAATTTGACAGAGGGGGTAAATTGATTAACGTTGTGCAATTTCAGGGGGGTAATTGAAGTTTTGTTAATTTCAAGGGGGTAATTGACGAAACTTACAATTTCAGGGGGGTAATTGCCTATTTACTCATTTTTTTTATAAACAAAAACAAAAAAGTAGTTTAGTTGGTGCTATTGCAAAATTGTCTTATAGCAAAATCACACACTATTTTGAAATAGAGATTATAATGGATATATATTATTTTAACTGCGAAGAGACCGGCACTCACGTGTTCGTCTTTCCGTTCTTTTTATTGCGCTAACGTTTGAAATTTATGAATGGCTTTTTTTTTATGAAATTTTGATTTTGATTAAAACTTAAAATATAAATGTTTGTTGCTTTCAACTTATAACAAACCAAACTAATCATAATTATCTATTTCAATGACACCAACAATATAACAACAAAATATAATCTAATTTTTTTTTAATGACACCAACAACAATCTTTAGATTATGTTGTTGGTGTCATTAAAAAAAAATTAGATTATATTTTTTTGTTATATTGTTGGTGTTATTGAAACAGATAATCATGGTTGAAGAAAGGGAATAAAAATATTTGATGTCATTCAATGACAACGTAAATAAAAATATTTGTGAGATTGTGATAATTAAACGATTTGAAATTAAATATATAAGTGATAAAAAAATAATAAAATTAAATGTAACCTCCTTCAAAAAAATAATTAAATGGACCAGTTCAAAACAATAAAATTAAATTAAATGGAAGAAAAAAATATATTGAAATATAATATTAAAAAATAAAAGAAAAGGTTCCCATCGAGAGTTGAAGAAAGGTGTCTGTGAAATAAATTGTCGAGAAGTAGTTTTTTGAAGTAGCATTCAACAACTTTTGGCCAAAGCATATTCCATTCAATTTTATGCATTAAAAAATGTACTATTTTTAGTAAGTACTTAATTGATATTGTGTTTGGCCTAGCTTCTCCTTAAAAATGTAGAGAACTTGAAAAAAAAACCGGGTCAAACGGTACCTAAAAACAAAATAGATTCCTATAAAAACATGTTGATTGATTTACAATCTACAACACAATTGCTAAAGCCCTAATAACCCTTTCTTGCAAAATCACTTACTCAATCCTTTCTTCAACCAACCTAGGGTTTTGGTTTCCACCACAGCATCCAACCATGTCATTGGGGAAAATTCACTGTCTGGAGATACAGAATTTCAAGTCAAACAAAGGTTCTCAAATCATTTGTGTCCCTTCGCCGGCTTCACAACCATCACCGGCCCTAATGGTGCCGGTAAATCAAACCTAATGGACGCTATCTACTTCGTTCTTGGTGTTAGAACCATTCACCTCCGTCTCAACTAAAGGATCTTATCTACGCATTCGTTATAGCGAGAAACAGAAGAACGAGCATTATGCCTTGGTTCGATTGATTTATCAATTCGCAGACAAATCTGGGATTCAGTTTGCAATAACCATCACTGCCACAGGCACAAGTCAGTACTTCATAGACGACAATGTGGTTACCTGGGATGTCTACAATGCTAAATTCATATCCCTTGACATTCTTGTCAAAGCTCGCAATTTCAGAGATTAAAATAATAATAATTAACTTTGTGTTTGTTTATCGTAATAATAATCACTTCTTTAAAAAAAAACAATTTAATTTCTTTAGATACAACTATATAAAATGATTTTCTTTCAAAAAAAACTATATAAAATGATTTGTTTATTACAAAATTATCTTCTTTTTTATACTTATTTTCTTCCCCTCTCTAAAAAAATCTGATCTGTTATTTTTTTTTTAAAGCTGCTCTTAGTATCTTTTTATTTGAAGTTGTTTTCATATTTTGGTAGATCATGGTTTAAAAAAACTATAACAAACAGATATAATGCTCTTGAAAGTGTTTTTTTAGTTATAACAAACAATCTCATTCCTTAAAAAAAATGACATCATAAGGACCATTTGTTAGGGTTAAAATAAAAATGATTTTGACATTTAATAATTTAGACTTTTTTTTTTGGAGATTTTATAAAAAGAAAGAATTTATTTTGTGTTTGTTTATCGTAATAAAATCATTTAAAAAAAATTAGTTTGTTTAGATACAAATATATAAAAGCAATATTTTGTTACAAAATAATCTCAATCTTTTTACTGTTATTTTCTCTCTCTTCTAAATATGATCTTTTGTTAGAGAAGATACAAAAAAGTTCAAACATGTTGATGTGTCAAATAATTAAGATGGGACAATATTGTATTTTTGTTAGTCATTAACTTTCATATATAATAAAGAATAAATTTATTTATATAACAGTGTTATGCGATTTCAATTCATATTTTAATTTCAATTCAAAACCTCTTTATTGTTTGTTACTTACGTATTTTACTACTTGTTGGTTGCGGCTGTTATTCCTGTCGTGCGATTCAATATTATTGTGTTTATTATTGCTGTTATGCCATTCAATTCATGTTGTTGCTGCTAACTCCTCTACTGCCGCAGCTGCTATTTTAATTTAAAGTTACCAACTGAATACAGGTTCGGCTCTTACTGCTCTTTAGTATGAATTCATCAAAAGTTTAGAATATTATTGTATCATGTTTGAATGGTTTACTTTGAGTCCGGAATGTGAGCATCGTCACACCAATTGATTTTTTTTATTAAAAATTACTTTTTTCAAGTATGAGTCCGGAATGTGAGCATCGTCACACCAATTGATTTTTTTATTAAAAATTACTTTTTTCAAGTAAGAATTAATTATTTTTCAAAAATAGGATTTCGTAGGTGTAATTCGTACCACGCGAAAGCGGGCAATTACAAGATTCGACTTTTGGCTCCGCGTGCGTTAGAGTAAGCAATATCTTTAATTTAATTATTTCCTGCGAAGAAAAATTTCTTGTTTTACTTATAAAAGTACGGTTCGGTGAGTACAATGAGAACTACATTCTGTTCTCTTGATATTGTTATTAAATTAAATTCAATACTTTATTTCTACGCGCAAAACCAAATTGTTTTGAACTAGCCTTAGATAAACATAGGAACGATAGATAGTGCTAGTTGTAAACTGGTCTCTGTGGATTCGACAAACCTTTTATACTAAAACTGACATAGTCGTATAGTTGTGGTGTATCAAGTTTTTGGCGCCTTGTCGGGGACCGATTTTTGCAAAATCACAGTCCGTTCTTTTACAATTTAATTTGTTTGGATACAACTATATAAAACATGTTTTAAAGAAAACTATATAATATGGATTTTTGTTACAAAATTACCTTCATCTTTGGATAAAACAATTTAATTTAATTTGTTACAAAATTAACTTTAAAATATATATTTTTTGGAAAGGTACTTTTAATATTTTTTCATTTGAAATTGTTTTTAGATTTTTTTTTCTAGATCCTGACTTTTTTAAAAGTGATTTTTTAAAAAAGTTATAACAAACGGCCTTGTAGAGCTTGTTTGTTATGGATTAAAAAAAATATGATTTTAACATTCAATAATTAACTTTAAAATATATATTTTTTGGAAAGGTACTTTTAATATTTTTTCATTTGAAATTGTTTTTAGATTTTTTTTTGTAGATCCTGACTTTTTTAAAAGTGATTTTTTAAAAAAGTTATAACAAACGGCCTTGTAGAGCTTGTTTGTTATGGATTAAAAAAAATATGATTTTAACATTCAATAATTTAGAGTCAAAATCTTTAAATTATTGAATGTCAAAATCTTTTTATTTAAAAAAATAAAATTAATTTGTTTTTTTCTTGTTACAATTTTAATTTGTTTAATACAATTATATTAAAGAATGTTTTTTCACTACCAAAATATTAAAGAAAGTTTTTGTTACAAAAACAGTTCAATCTTTTACAAAAACAGTTCAATCTTTTGACAGTTATTTTGTCTCTCCTTTAGATATGATTTTTTTTGTTATAAAAGAACATAAACCTATAAATAGAAACTTCAGTCTTTCAGCCTGAAAAGATTTGATTTTGATTCCTCTTGAATTTGATTTCTGAAAACAAAATCGATTCATATAAAAACAAGTTATCGATTTACATTGTACAACACAATTGTTAAAACCCTAATAACCCTTTCTTGCAAAATCACTTACTAGAGTTTTGGTTTCCACTACAGCATCAAACCATGTCACTGGGGAAAATTCACCGTCTGGAGATACAGAATTTCAAGTCATACAAAGGTTCCCAAATCATCGGTCCCTTCTCCGGCTTCACAGCCATCATCGGCCCTAATGGCGCCGGTAAATCAAACCTAATGGACGCTATCTGCTTCGTTCTTGGCGTTAGAACCATTCACCTCCGTGGTTCTCAACTAAAGGAACTTATCTATGCTGCCTTCGATGACAGCGAGAAACAGAAGAATGAACGTTCTGCCTTGGTTCGCTTGGTTTATCAACTCGCAGACAAATCTGAGATTCAATTTGCAAGAACCATCACTGCAGCAGGCGCAAGTCAGTACTTCATCGACGGTAATGTGGTTACCTGGGATGTCTACAATGCTAAACTCATATCCCTTGACATTCTTGTCAAAGCTCGCAATTTCTTGGTCTTTCAAGGTGATGTGGAATCCATTGCATCGAAAAATCCAAAGGAACTTACTTTACTTTTCGAGCAGATATCTGGCTCGGATCAATTCAAGAGAGAGTACGAGAAGTTGGAAGAAGACAAAAATTCTGCTGAGGAGAAATTGAAACTTGTTTATCAGAAGAAAAAGACTATTTTGATGGAGAAAAAGAAGAAGAAAGAACAAAAGAAAAAGGCAGAGGAACATATTCGGTTGCAAGACGAATTGAAATCTATGAAAAAGGAACATTTCTTGTGGAAGTTGTTCAATATAGAGAATGATTTTGCTAAAACCACTGAGGAACTTGAAGTTGATAAAACAAGCTGTGAAGGTGTTGGTAAAGAGGTAGAAAAATTTGAACATGAAGCCAATGAAAAGGAAAAGGAGCTAACCAGATGTGATGAAAAGATTAAGCTACTCGAGAAGAAAATAACTGCGATAAGCAACAAACTTGATAACAAGACTCGACCCGATGTTATCAAGTTAAAGGAGGAAATATCTCGTATCAATTTGAAAATTGAAAAAACGAAGAAGGAGCTCAGCAAAAAAGGTGAAGAACGAAAGAGGCATGCTAATGATATAGCAATGCTACAGAGAAGTTTTCAGGATCTTAAGGCGAAAATGGATGACGTAAAGGAAAAGGGTCGAAATGCTGGGGTCGAAAAGGGTCAAGATGGCAATGACTTGGAAGAATATAGTAGAATAAAAGAGGAAGTTAGGATAAAAACTGCAAATCTTAGAGAGAAAAAAGAATTTCTTGATGGGCAGCAACGTGCTGATAGTGAAGCTCAAACTAATTTGGAAGAAACTCTTCAACAATTAAAAAACCGGGAGTCGGAGCTGGATTCAAAGGAAAAACAGATGCGAGAAAGGCTTGATAATTTTGCAAAGAATAAGGATGACCTGGAAAACGCGAAGAAAGAGCTGTGTGTGTTGCAGGAAAAACAAAGAGATTTCAAGCGAAAATATGATGTCTTGAAGAAAAAAACTGATGATGTAGTAAATGAACTACATGAATTGAAATCTGATAGATATGAAAACGAGAGAGATGCTAAGTTTGCTGATACTGTGGCGACTCTAAAACGCTTGTTTCAAGGAGTCCATGGTCGCATGATTGATCTTTGTAGACCAACACAGAAAAAGTATAATCTAGCCGTTACCGTTGCTATGGGTAAATTAATGGATGCAATTGTTGTTGAGGATGAAAATACTGCGAAGGAATGCATCAGGCATTTAAAAGACCTGCGGATTCCTCCCCAGACATTTATTCCTCTACGGTCTATTCGTGTGCAGCTAATAATCGAAAGATTACGCTCGTTAGGGGGTACCACAAAACTGGTTTTTGATGTGATTCAGTTTGATCCTTCTTTGGAGAGGGCAATTCTCTTTGCTGTTGGGAACACTCTTGTTTGTGAAGATCTTGAGGAGGCCAAAATTTTAAGCTGGACCGGTGAGAGGTTAAAAGTTGTAACTGTGGACGGAATTCTGCTGACACAGTCTGGCACAATGACTGGTGGCACTAGTGGTGGAATGGAAGCAAGGTCAAAAAAGTGGGATGCCAAGAAATTTGAAGAATCTTCCCAGAAGAAAGAAAAGTATGAATCAAAGTTGGAAGAGCTAGGATCAACTAGAGATATGCACCATATTAAAGTGTCTGAAATAGAGGAGAAAATTAGCGAACTCAAGAAGAAAGCTCAATATGCTGAGATTGAAAAGCAAGGCATTGAAAAGAAGCTTTCAACATTGAGCGATGAAAAGGGGACTATCAAAAAAGAAATTGAACGAGTTAGTCCAGAACTGATCAAGTTAAGAGATTCTGTTGAAAAGAGAAATGCAGAAATACGCGAGCTTGAGAAGAGTATAAATGAAATCACTGATGAGATATACAAAGACTTCTGCAAATCAGTTGGGGTTGCAAACATTCGCGAGTATGAAGAAAATCGACTCAAGGCTTCTCAAAATGCAGCAGAGGAGAGACTGAACCTGAGTAGCCAACTTTCAAAATTAAAATATCAGTTGGAGTATGAGCAAAATCGGGACATGAGTTCTCAAATTCAAGAATTGGAATCTTCGCTGAGTGCTTTAAAGAATGACTTAAAGGGGCTACAGAACAGAGAAGCCGAAGCAAAGTTAGCAGCGGAGAATGCTACAAAAGAGATGAATCAGTTGAAGGTTGAATATGAAAAATGGAAATCCAAGTCAGAGGATTGTGAAAAGGAAATTCAGGAACGGAAGAAGAGGGCTTCTGCAGCCAAAACAAACTTATCCAAACTTAATCATCAGATTAAGTCAAAGGAGGAACGGATTGAGAAGTTAATGGGGAAAAAGCAGGAAATACAAGAAAAGTGTGAGCTGGAGCAGATTAACCTTCCAATCATATCAGATCCTATGGATACTGATAGCTCGACAGGTCCAGTTTTTGACTTTGATGAGCTCAGTAGGACACTAAGAAATAGGAAACACGGTGACAGGGATAAAATAGAGGTAGAATACAAGAAAAACATGGATGCATTGATGTCTAAGATCGAAATAACAGCACCAAATTTGAAGGCCTTGAAACAGTATGATTCCCTGGTTGAAAAAGAAAGACTTATAGCTGAAGAGTTTGAAGCTGTCATGAAAGAAGAGAAGGAAAAAACAGATAGATTCAATGCGGTTAAGCAGGAGAGATATAATTTGTTCATGGGTGCTTTCAACCGTATATCTGGTAACATAGATAAAATCTACAAACAACTTACAAAGAGCAACACACATATTTTTGGTGGAACAGCATACCTATATTTGGAAAATGAAGACGATCCATTTCAACATGGCATCAAGTACACGGCTATGCCTCCCACAAAGGCATTCTACGACATGGATCAACTTTCTGGTGGCGAAAAGACAATTGCTGCGCTTGCGTTGAGATTCTCCATTCATAGGTAGAGTTGTTTGCGCTTGCTGCATTTTTGGTTTGAGAAAGTATTTTGTTTTTTACTTTTTAGTTATAAAACTGTCCTCATTGTTTTTACTTTATTTCCTATTTTTAAATATTTGCATATGTAAACAAAAAACATGTTATTTAAATTTTGAAGAGTTCAACCAAGTAATAAATATACTTAAACATCTTGCCTATAAAGAATGTCTGCTAACATGGTTCCCACTTCCTTATCTTTTCAGTTATAAGCCTTCACCATTTTTCATACTTGATGAAGTTGATGCTGCATTGGACAACTTGAATGTTGCGAAAGTTGCTAGCTTTATTCGTTCAAAATCTTGTGAAGGAGCGAGGGCTAATCAAGATACCGATGATGGAAAGGGTTTTCAGGTAATTCAAATATCACAGAAAGATCACTTCTATAACAAAGCTGACGTGTTAGTCGGGGTTTGCAGAGACTCTAAAAGTGGCAGTTCGAGAACTCTCTCGCTTGATCTCACTAAATACCGGGAGTCCTAAATTTCATTCAATCAATACATTTTGTTAGTTAAGTTCTTTGTAATGTACGGAGCTCAATTTTCTATGTATAGAAATCCTTCACTTGGGTTCTTCCTTTCTAATGGGAGTTCATACTGCTTCATCTATATCTATACTTTATTTTACTCTCATTTATCTTTCAATGTCTGAGTGGTTTACTTGCTATTTCTAACCATTTTCTAAACATTAAAATAGTTCTTAAATTGTATCTGTTTTGGACCTCAGTATCTGTATTATCTAATTCATATTCAATTAATTTCTTTTCTATTTGTTGTCACTGATTGATTTCTGAATCTGTTACTTTTTTCCTTAAAAATAGATTTTGCCTCTATAGATGTACATAGATTAGTTACCACTTACCAGTGTGGTTAAATGGCACTCATGGCGCCACAATGGCGGAATCACATGGTGGATTTTCGGACAACCATCATAGGCAATTTGTAAAGGAATGCCAACCATTGTGGCACCATAGGTCGCAATGACGTGTTTATATGGCGGATGTTTGGCTTTCTCCTATATTCTGTCATACACTGGCGACAAACATCGTTAGTTACGAAATAACCTGAAAGTTGAAGTGTTAGTTTGGATTTACGAGGACTCTAAAAGAGGCTGTTTGAGAACTCTCATTTTATCTCACTAAGAGATCTGGATAGGTATATGTTAGCAAGTCCTACTGTCAAATATATGTGGAGCAATATAATGTGGCTTTGAAAGAATTATTTAGTTGTAGTTTGGGTGTGCAATATAAAGTGGAATTGGGTTAAGCTACTGTGTGATGTAACTTTCATCTCACAACTTTTGAGTTTGGCTCACTAAGAATTATTCTTGTGGTAATGAGCTTTATATCGGGAGCCGTAACCTTCACCCATTTGATACGTTATATAAGTTAAGTTGCTTGCGATGTACAGAGCTCGATTTGCAATTTTACAATAATAATTATCAGAAAGTGTCGTTATTCTACACGACTTTTATATTTGTTGGTTCAACTAACAGGTAGAGTATTTTTTTTTTTATATGGAAAATGTTAATTGTTCTCTTTTTTTTCTTGTGGTTTTTGGTTCAATTCTAGAGCTGTTTTTTTCCCAGTAATATGGGTGCTGTTAAGGTCTAGCATGGTATTTGCCTTGTTTTTTAAGTAAAGTGGATTGTACATTAAGTAAAACTAATAAGTGATGTTTGTCATATTGTAACACTAGTTGGAGTAAAACAGGTAGAGTATTTTTTTTTTTATATGGAAAATGTTAATTGTTCTCTTTTTTTTCTTGTGGTTTTTGGTTCAATTCTAGAGCTGTTTTTTTCCCAGTAATATGGGTGCTGTTAAGGTTTAGCATTGTATTTGCCTTGTTTTTTAAGTAAAGTGGATTGTACATTAAGTAAAACTAATAAGTGATGTTTGTCATATTGTAACACTAGTTGGAGTAAAATGTGATCTCAAACTAGTATTTGTGTTTTTATTTCTATATTAAATTTTTTTCTGCAACAATTTGTTGGGATTCAGGGCTAAATTGGATCCCTCATTCCTGTTAAAGAATTTTTCCCAAAAGCTTATTACATGATTACAAGGGTTTTTAGTTAAATAATTTTACGGAAAGTATAAATATTTCTTGCAAACATATAGACGGATCTTAATCTTTCAGACAGATCCTACCTGCTTAGGCTTTACATTTTGTTAGGACATTTATCAGCAAAGAAAGAATGGAACAAAGAAAAAGGGACCAACATGGTGCCTTTAAAAGAGATTTTACAATTAAAAAGAAGGGTATTCCTTCCTATACATTTCAAAGGTAAGCTTACAAGTTTTCATGTGTTCGGAAAATAAATTAAGGAAGCCAATACAGAGGTTTTGGAGTCCCTAGATATATACAGATTTCCAGGTCAGATGACCCAAAACCAAGCAATAATAGAACCAGAAGCCAGACCGAAAACTAAGAATAACACACTCACAATCCCAGCAGTCTCGGCATGCTGTAACTTTACGGTTTTAGGAGCTAAAATCATCAATACACTGGTAAGGTATCCATTTGTAAGCCCCAAGAGACAAGTCAGTATTGTGACAGGAATCTCTGTCCGGAAGAATTTTGGACCGTGTAGGCATCCTAAGAAGAGAGGGAAAAACAACAGTCTTGCTATGCAACAACCAATAGCAATTTTTGCATTCTCAAGAAGGTATACTGCAGTAAGGCTTTTGCCGACTAGGTCAAAAACATTAAAGCAAGTAATAAGGAGAACTGGATACCAATCCTTAAGAAGTTGAGAGTGGACATCCTCTGTAATGTAACCTGGAAATATTGCGAGTGTCACAACATAAATGAGCATTAATGCAACTCCATACCACTTAATTGTTCCAACGGTATCCCACACAGTTGATCTCCAAACAGATCCAGTCAAAGGACTGTTGTCATCTTCCACAGCGACTGCCTGAATCTTTAGGTCATCGTAGTACTTCATAATGGGAAGTTTGTGAGCTACATTGTACAAAACCATGCATAGGAACATAATCACAATTGATACCGCAAAGTAGAGATTTGCACTCTTTTGCAGGCCGGAGACATCTTGTGTGTAAACAGCTTTTGTAAATATTCTCAGGAAAGAAACAAGTACCCCTGAAGTCAAAAACATGCATAATGTGAAGAGAAAAACCATTTACCTTTCCAAAGTTCAATAAAAAAAAGGAATATATCGAGTATCAACAATTCCTTACACATTATTTTCCATTCAAACCTAAATCAAGTTACTCAAGATTCATAAAAAAAAACTAAAACAAAAAACAAAACATGATATCAGATGGACTCAGCCTAATTGGTCGGTATGCAAAACTACAAGGTCACTTGACAGACATAGAACATAAAGTTTCAACTCAGAATCAAGCTCCATTTTGTCTACATGATTGTTCTTAATAATTACCTTATAACAATAAAAGAAATGTGTAGGCAAAGAGAAACCCGAGATGCCCAAGTAATACTAACTACAAAGTATCACATACCCGAGATGCACAAAAATGCTTAAGAAGTTTCCAAAGGTACACAATAAAAATGTAATTTTGAAAGAAAAAAAAAATAAAGTTCCTAGGAATATAAGCTGCAAATATCTGATTTTATTCTAGGAAAGGTACATTTATCACACAAACAGTATCAATATAACATATCAGAGAAGAAGAGAATCACTTCAAACTGAATAAAATGAATGCCTAATTGGTTTCACACTCCCATTCTCACATCATATATATGATCTATGAAGCACCACACAAACATGACCACCGGGCACAACATTGCCATTGATATGCACACCCGTATAATAATTTTAAAAATTAAAAGTGACCAGTTATTGAATATAATCACATTCATCTGAAACCACCGACATATGTCAGACACTATACACTCCTTCAATCTATAATGATATCAAAATATTAATATCAAATCACACACAAATCAAACAATGCATCTATAATCTTTACAAAAAACAAAAAAAAAAAAAAAAAAAAACAAAATGGGTGTCGGACAACGAAACGACACCGACACATGTGATTGCATTCAAAGTGTCGGTGTGAGTCAAGTGCATGTTTCACTACATAGAAAGCAAAATATAAAAGTAAAAAAAAATGAAAACTCAAAATAGTAACAAAGTTGAGGGGTGAAGACTTATTTATAGACCTCAATTACACTAACTAGATAGTAACTAACTATAACTCTCTGACTAACACTTAACCAATCCTAACTACCTTAACTAATTTCATCTATCTTCCAACTATTTTAACACACACTCCCATTCTCACATCATATATGATCTATGAAGAACAAACACAAATACTACCACCGGACACAACATTGGCATTTGACACTAATATATAGACAATGTTGTGGCCCAATTCAATCCCTCACAACCTATGAAGCACAGACACTCCTCAGATTAGGTGTGTCCCGGTGTCAGACACGCATCCGTATATGACACGACACTGACACATATGATTACACTGATTATGTCATTTTCTCAAATTATCATCGGTGACAGGTGTCGTGTTTGGTGTCCGTGTCTATGTTTGTGCTTCATAGCTGACAACAAATAAACTCAAAATAGTAACAAAGTTATGGGTGTGAAAACTATACCAGAAGCAGCAGTGCCAGCAATGACAGCTTGCATATACCTCTCAGGCAACTCACCAGCAGATCCAACAATAGAACCCTGCACCAATGCATCAGCAACACCGGAAAGTCCAACAGCACCAACAGCAACATAAAACCCACCATAAAACCCGACCCGACCCTTAACATAAAAAACATCAATCAAAGGAACAAGAAGCAACGAAACAACAAAAAGTGCAAGACCCAAGTTAATCCTAACATAAGCATGAGATTTATGTCTATAAAGAATAATCACAGTAAGACCAAAGAGACCAACGAGCATGTAAACAACAGCGAAGATGCGATCAACGCTTGCTTCAGGGTAAAGATAAGAGAAGTAATCAACGGCTGTGATGAATGCGTTCCATGGAAGTAAATAACCGAAACCGAGGATGAAATAGGTTATGTATGCTAAATGGTATTTGTCTTGTGGTGCTTTTTTGGTTGTTGCTGAAGATGATGATGGTAGAAGAAGTGTTGAATCGGAATCGGAGAATACCATTGTTGTGTTTTTCGGGTTTTCCGTTCGGGTCCGGGTTTGGGTTGATGATGATGATGATGCTGATGCGTGTAAACTTACTTTCCTCTTTTTCTGTTCATATCTTCCAAGGAGAGATTTATTATATTGCAATTTGCAACTAACTATTGATATTGACTCTACCTAATCCTAGTTGTAATGTAATGCAAGTAAAATAATTAATTTATTCAATCTTTCTCGTTTATAAATGTTTCTTTTTAAGTATTCTTTCAAAAAAAAAAAAATTAAGTAAAAAAATATATGTTTCTTTTTCTATTTTGATCCCTGATTGGCCGTAGTTTAGTTACACACCAACCAATAATGTAGTTTTATCATTTTTTTCAAATGAATTTTTTAATAAATAAAACAAACATGTGAAATTAGATTATGAATTAAAAAGAGATGCATTGTCGATATAAATCAATTTTACGCATGCATTCAATAACAATATGATCGTACCTGATCAGAAGGTGACTGCCGGTGCTTTGAATGCGGTGGTTTGAACGGTGGTGGAATACGTTAGAATGCTTCTTGGAGCGAATGGGGTGTGTACCTGCAAGCACTCCGACGCTCAAGTCAGTAGAGATCAGAGAGTGAGGGTTTAGAGGAAGAGTTAGATTCTACCTTCGGGGCTGCCATGAGTCCCCTATATATAGAGGTGGAGGGCTGCAGAGCCGTTGTAATGGCACACTTGGCTCTGGCGGTTACGAAATCATGGAAAGTGTAACCGCCAGAGAGTTTATTGCGGGAACATGCAGAGAGACATTGTGGTTCGTTTGAACCGGTCTCGCTCGCTCCGTGCACCCCCTTGCGGGGAAGGGGTGTGTCGCAAGTAATGTTGGCAAAACGTGATGTTTGGGATTTGAATTGTATTGGGTCTAAGTAAATGGGTCAAAGGTCCTTTTAGCCGGTCCATAACACAATTCATTATAAACTTGAAGAATTTGGTTTAGCAGTAAAACGATATAATTTAAATATGAAAGTTATAAGTTCGAGCATTTGAATTAAGGTAATTGTAAATACATTTGATAAGAAATCACGACTTGTTGGTAAAAAAAAAAAAAAAATCACAACCTGCTTCTGAAAGATATTTACTTCTTATGAATTAATTTTTTTTAATTTTTCTCTTTGATGAAGCTAATTTTTTGTTTTTTACTTTTCTCCATCATATGTGTAAACCTCGATATTTCCTAGTTGCATGAACAACTTGAACTTCAAGAATATTTGCAATTGTATTCTGATCATTTTGAGACATGTTAAAACTAAATAAAAAAATTCAGTTTGGCTGGATGACGCCTTATAAGTATCTAAAATATTTTCACAACCATTTCTTCATTGCTGCAAGCTCTGAAAATTAAGAAAAAATTCATATGCAAAGAAGAGCTGAGAAATGATCGCAAGATTCCTAAAAATATTGACTCGTGAATATATCTTATTGCTTCAACATGCCTAATAAGAGATTACGATACTTCTACGATAAGGACACCTTTTTTTTTTTTAAACCATAATAGAGAGATGAGAGCGAGAGACAGAGAACTTGAGAGTGAAGCTCGCCTGCAATACCATCGCAGGCAGGCTTACCGGCTCTCCTTTTCGCCGGACGTGAGGACAAATTGGGGGGGAAGGGGGCCAAGCAGGGTGCCACCAAAAGGGGGGGATGGGGAGGATTGGCTTGATGTGAGACCGAGAAGAAGGAAAGCGCGGCGACAGGGTGATCGAGGACAGGATTGGAAGCTGGAGGCAAATCGGTTCAGGGATTGGGATGAAGAAGGCGACCGACAGTCTAGATTCAAGGATTCACGTCTGGGTTACTATGAAAGCGGAGCGGGGTACCATCAAGACAGGTTTTCTGATCGATACGGAGGGGAATCAAAGGATGAATGGGTTCGTGGAAATGTAAGGAAACGTGCAGGCTTCTCGCGACAATGGAGTTCAGTCCATGTGCGTGGGAGGAATAAGGAGAAGAGGCAAGCTGATGATGGTGGAGGTAGAACTGATGCGAAACTTGTCAATGCCAAGAACAAGGCTCCTGCGAATGGCCCTCAATTGCGACGGTTTGTTACCTTTTACTTTACGAATTTTCCGCCGCAATTGTCAAATTTTTATTTAAGAAAAGGCTTCGAAGTTTGTGGGATGCTGGAAGAGGTGGTGGTTCCGAGACGGGTTAATGTGTATGGGGAACACTATGGGTTTGTCCGTTATTCCAATGTCCGTGATGTTTGTAAGTTGTTGAAAGCTGTGAATGCTGTCTGTTTTGGTCACTTTCAAATTAAAGCAAAGGTTGCTAATTTTGATAAAGCAGCGGCGGTGGAGGTTGAGAAGGGAGCCGAGGGTGTTGGTGGAGGGAAGGTGGTGTCTAAGGTGCCTTTGCAGGATGTTGGTGCTAAGGAGACGGATGAGGGAGTTATAAAAGTGAGCAAGGGGATTGTGAAGGGTGGTAGTATGGTTGAGGGTGAGGGATATAAAAGTGAGACAATGGGTTTGGTGAAAGGGGGTTCGGTAGTCTTGAATAGATTGGAACCAGTGGTGGGTGTTAAGGTTGGAGATGTGACAGTGAGGTTGGAGAAGGATCGAGGTAAAGGAAGTGGGCTAGGTGGTTCGAAGAAGGTGATTGGAACTATTGGGGCTGGTAAGGCACAATCAGAGGGGCAACCTTCAATCCAAAAATTGATGAGAAAGTATAGATCTTGTGAGGAAGACTTATTGTGGGCACGATGTGGAGTTATTGCTACAGTGATTAACGGTGAGTCAATTCCGGTTGTTCAAAATAGAATTGCGGACGCGGGTGTCGAAGATATTGATATAATTCCATTGGGGGCTGACCAAGTCTATATTCGCAGCAATTCAGAGGTTAATGTAACTACTATTTTGCATGATGCTAAGGAGTTCTTTGATCATTTTTTTACTAATATTGTGCGGTGGGAGAAGAATGTTGTTCCGTTCCAACGGGGTGCTTGGTTGAGGTTATACGGGGTCCCCCTACATGCATGGAATGAATCATTCTTCAAACTTTGCACTCTGGATTGTGGTAGATTTCTTCGATCTGACTCGTGTTCGGTGGAAAGAGATAGATTTGATTATGCTCGGATCTTAATTGCTACATCCAATTTGGAGATAATAAATAGTTCAGAATCTGTTTTGGTAGATGGTGTAATGGTGACTATAAAAATTGTAGAGGAGTGAGGCTTTAATATTGGTGATGATGCATGTTTGTATGAAGAAGGGGAAGGGTCTGATGGTGAGCAAGCACAGCAGAAGGACTGTCGAGTGGAACAAGATGTTGATGTTAATGCCGATGCGCTAGTGGATAAAATTGTGCAAGAGTTGGTGGAATCAGAGGGTAACCACAAATTAATTGATGATATTGAGCTACAGGCCGGTTCTAACTTCAACTCAAGGAAGCTGGACAGCAATCCATCGCAGAAAACTCACGATAGCAGGGAATATGAAGAGTCAGCTGCGACAAATGTGCAACCTGCTCTATCTAATCCGCTTGCAGCTGAGTCACAAGAGGATCCTGTAGCTGTTCAACAACACAATGGTATGAAAATAAATATTGAGTCTTCTGCTGAGGTAAATACGTGTTCTAAGTTTCAGCAGCGCCGCTCAAAATCTTGTCCACCGCGGTCAGACCGTTCTTTGGTCTCGGGTCCGTGGAGCCTGAAATGGTTGCACGCCAAACATTATAGTGATGTGCGGGCTGTTTCTTCATCGGCGTAGGATGTAACACCCATACCAGACGTATCTAGAAAGTCTAGCATGTGTGTTAATATTAGTACTGGATACATTAAAATTTACAACATAACTTACATGCGAATGAATAATTATACAACAAATTACGTTCGTACATAAATCACATAAACAGCTCATCCATACATTTATAAATTACATCCTCAAAATCCAAGTATCCTGCGGCGACACGAACGCACACTTGCTGAAATATCCATCCGACTTCAAGCTTGCACAGTATCATGCTTATCTGAAACAAATAAGGATTGGGATGAGACATAATGTCTCAGTGAGTTCCACCTAATCCTAGGCTATAGGCAACCTCAAGGGGAACCTACGGTCACCACGTGTCTACTTTACAACCTGACGGTTGATTATACGTGTGTGTGGACTTGCATACTTAGACGGTAGTGCATACTAGAGCCGTCATAGTCATATCTTAACTTGTTATAGGCTTCACTTCCTATACGTGTCATGGCGGTCGAGGGGAATCTAAAACCGCATTGCCAAAGATACGCTCTACGTATCAAGGCCTAAACATACATAATCATGGCACGATTCTAACCGGACGAATAGGGGAAACCTAAGATCGTCATCGGCATAACATACTTACTTGTTCTCTACATAACTTGCACATGTCTTATGGCATCTAATGCCCTTGCTCATAACTTAATCATACTTGTAATCACTCTTACATATTCATGAACATAATCATAAACATAACGTACATAGTCGTGCATAAGTTCATTTATTAGGTTAGCGTTGAACAAACAATTATTATCTTGGTTCATTTTATGGATAGTCCCGGGTGGAGTAACCCCGAAATCAATCCCATACATGACCGATGTACGTACATCGGACTCCCTCGGTGTCGTGCGGGTCCCTTGCGGCTTGAACCGTTCCCCTTAGGTCGAGAACCTCCCGTATCCCCCTGGCGTGGATAACAAGAGACACGAGCACCTACGTCTTGTTAATTTCGGTGACATGCGGGTCCCTTACGGCTTGAATCGTTCCCCTTAGATCGAGAACCTCTTGTATCCCCCTGAAGTGGATAGCAAGAGACATGCCACCTACTTATTAATCATAGTCATGTCGTACGTATACATAAACATATTCATACTTGCTTGCTTAATACCTCGGACCCTTGAGTCGATCCGGTTAGCGGTAAACTTATATATTCTTAATCTTAGTGGAGAGATTAACTAATCAATCCATTACTTAATGTTCTAACTAATCATACATGATCATATGCGAAGAGAATACACTTCGCGTCTTACTTAATTAAGATCATTCCTATACTTAACATACTTAGGGATTTCATGCTAAACTTGCTAGTTCTCGACTACTATGTCGAGGCTCTAGTTCTTCCCTTTCTTAGTACTTACTACCCGAATAAATCAGCTTAAACTCTCTTGTGCCTCTCTTAATGTACATGTTAAGATTACCATGATTCTTGATTCAATGATTGCTTGATGTTATGTGCATTGATTCGGTGTTGTTTTGGGGTTACAAAGTCGTAAAACGTTGAAAGAAAAGCATCAGAACGCACCACGGACCCTGAACTGGGCCAACAGGCCAAAGCAAGTTGGCCAAGTCCAGAGAGCCACGCTATTGGCGCAGCTGGGGCGTAGCCCTTGCTGGGGAATTTCGCTATTTTTGACCCAAAACTCATCCTAGTCGTTCCTGCAATGCACCAAAACATCCAGCAACATACATATACATTATAAAACATCTTTCACAGCCATATTAACATGTACAAAGCAAGATCAAGGCAAGGGGATAAAATTCCCATATTTTCTAATCTTAGCATAATTCTTGTTTTTGCTTGTAAATAAACACATAATCCCAATGGTGGGTTCTATCTAAGAACTCACCTAACATAATCCTTGCTCTTCCTTCAATTCCAAGCTCAAACCCTAATCTTCAAATTCCTCACATCATGCTAAAACCTCTTCCTTTTGATGCTTTCTTGCCCAAGAAGCTTCTTTGATCCATGCTTGATCATAAATACCATGACTTTGGAAGGCTTGTTGGAGAAAGATTGAGGGAGAGGGGCCGATCCATAGAGAGAGAGAGGAGAGAACACTTTCTCTAAAAACCTAGAGAGAGAAAGAGAAGTGGAAAATGATTATTTTGGCTCCAAAACCACTTATATACCCCCTTACGCGCAATTACTTAAATGCCCTTCATCTTGACTCGTGTTTACCTGACACTGATACACAAGTCCGTGCTTGACTGATTTTACTCATGACTATCTTCTGTCGTACTTAGCATCCTTCATCATAACCTCTTTCCATGAACCTGAGTCCTCTGGTTCATTTAACAGATAAAATTTCCATTAGCTGACGAGCGGGATGTTACACTCTACCCCCCTTAAAAAAAATTTCGTCCTCGAAATTTAGAGATCGACTACAATCATCATGACATACATTTTCCCATTCATACCTATCCAAAGGGTTCGTCGTATTGTGTCCTCATCTTGTTTCTTAACCCGCATGTAACTGAACATAGCCTTCTTGATCTTAATATCACTCAAACTTAGAGTTATCCTAGCATACCATAACTTAGAACTTACCTTGCTACACATAAACTGGTTATCTCAGATCTTACCCGCTTAGCATAAACCATTTCATAACGTTACCTTATCACAAACATGAACACCCAGGATTTGTCTTTTAACTGGAATCCCATCAGATACCAGGTTTGCCCTGCAGTGCTTACTTGCAACATAAAACATATTTTATACGTACATCTTATCATGATTACATAATCTTACTATACCTTGAGATACATGCTTCGTACTTGTATTACTCAAAAAGACGATTCCACGAATCTCTTATCCCTTTCTGAGTCTTAGGAAATCTTCGATCTCATTGCAATATCATTGCATCTTATCACCCGTACTGAGGGGTAACTTACATAGCTTGACATGAAAGGTGAAATCAACCCACCACTTCATCCGTTAATCTATTAACCAACATTATGGTTTTCATACTCTTGAAACTTACTAGCATATCCACTTGCACATACATCGAATACTCTTAATACACTTCCGTGTATCCTACATGATATTGGCTTTATATAAACATTGTCGTTTCCATAACATGTACATACTTTCAAATGCCACTTCTTGCGAAATGATAACGATACGTGTTCTAAAATCTTCCTTAAAGAAATTTTTCTTAAATTTTTGGTATTCGGGTTCTTGGAACGAATTTATACATGACTAAAAAGATTTTACAACTTGCCCAAAATTTGTCCATGACAAGTTGGTCCTGAAGTTCGTACGTCTTAAGTGAGTCCACTTACAACGTATCTCATCAGTTTCAAAAAAAATGTATAATTTCCATGAGTTTAAATAAAACATCGTTCCCAAGTCCCATAATATCAATCTTAGCTTTTAAAAATTTTTAAATCATGACTTAACATGTTTTATCTAGTATCGTTTTCACTTAACAAGTATCGCATACGAAAGTATGGTTCTCATTTCTCAACTCGAGAGTTGCATCTCCTTTCATAATAACATACTTACCATACTGCTTACATGTCCATAGGAAATCCTTTGGACTTCTTAACGTAAACTTATTCCTCTTCCTCAGAACACTAAACTTGATTCTCCATAACATCTCATCCGGTTATCTCTTGAGCATTAATACCCTTTTCTAGAGTTCTTGGTAAATACATAAAGTTGATTGTGACATTTACCTTCCCATTATTATTCAAACAAGGAAGTCTAGGGTTACTTGATACATGTTCAAGCATAAGAGAGTTCTCTTTGATTTGTTAAAGAAATTTGAGAATGAAAACAATTGGATTAAAGATGTTCCATTAAGAACAAATCAAAGTGACAAGATCAGGGGATAAAAGGTTGTTTTAAAAATGCAGAAAAGTTCACACTTCCCGCAAGCTACGCTAATAGCGCAGAAAATTTCCAGCCATGCCAGAATTTCGCTATTAGCGTAAGCCTCTGGAAGATGCTGCATATTTCGCTATTAGCGTAAGCCAAGCTAATAGCGTAGTTCTTGAATGGTTTCTGCAATTTTGTTCGAAACTTCTTGTTAAACTCTCATGTTTGGACCTGTTTCAACCCCAGACAACCGGTGAACATAACAGACAAGGAAAAAAAATGCAAGGCATAACATATAAACACCTTAAACAATCTTATTCTTCACAAAGCTTCATACATACTAAAACTCCCATGTTTCGTATTTAACGATTAACTTCCATGTTGCAACCAACATCACAACCTTACATTTGTTTTGTAAATTCCAAAACTCGTGATATTTTATCTTATACTCATAATACTTGACTTGGGGGTAACTTTACATTTTTACTAATTGGATTTACCGGCTGAAGCATACATGTCATACTTGAACTTGTTTCCGAGTAACTCAAATTCCTTTGACAATCTCATCTTGTACTTGAACATATCTTTCTTAACATTTAACCTTTGCATTCTCACATACTATATTTTTGCTTAATCATACCAATGCTTGCTCGTTGATTTTCTTTTTAATAGAAAACTTCGTAAACTAGCGCATGGGTCATTGACATTGATGATTTTCTACTTTATAAATATATTGAGTTTAGACCCCGACCGTTGCTCTAAAATCATAGAACGAGTTGATAACACATACGTGTCATCAAACCTAGACTCTAATAAGTCTAGCCCGCTCTACGAGTGTCGATGCAACTCGGTTCCTAGGAAAATCTCGTGAATTTTCAAAATGTCAATCTCAATCACCCATACGCGTAAATCTTTCTAAAATTATTTAAACTTTACCATTCAACATCATATTGAGCCTTAGCAAGTCTATTAACCAAAACATAGGTTCGAGAGATACGTCATATTTCCACATAATCCGAGATCCTTGTGATTTCTTATAACTTTGCACCGTTTTAACTTCTTACTTCATAACTCATGCATAAACATCCGTGACTTTTCTTCTAATTGCCAGAACTTCTATTCTCTTGATCTTGACTTGTTCTTGACTCTTGACACATTAACTTTCAAAGCTACCTTAAACCGGATTGATTCCGTTAATACTTCTCTATGCATTTCTTCCTTAGAAATCATAGGATGTGATGTGCATTCGTTACTTGATGTTATAGAAAAAGTTTGTCATATAAAAGATAGTGAAAACAACCCCCAATAGCTACTACTGACCCTAGAGACGAAATGACAATTTTTGGAAAAACTGAAAATTTTCGCCCCAGGTTCGCTATTAGCGAAATTCTCTGGAGTAATTTCGCTATTAGCGTAAATTTCGCTATTGGCGTATTTTTCTTCAACTCAGTTTTCCAGAAAACATACTTTGCATAAAAATCTCATTTTCTCAAGTAATCTAGTGCACATCATTCATTCTGGTCATCATAAAAAAAATAATAATTTCATAACTGTTGCATGGCAAGCATTAACACCAATCAATTCAATTCACGGCACATTAGAACTATTGTCTTGTTCATCACCTCACTTAACATAAAACTTCAACTTCATCCACTACGAACAGCTTAACTTATTTCTCTGCTAATTCATTCACTGCTTAGAACCTTATTCTTACTGGACATATAAATCTTCTGTTCTCGTATCTCAATCCCTGAGAGTTTATTAACTCCATCAACACATATCATCTTATCCTTAGCTTGTAGTCTTGTACTTACGTTCCAGAATATATATATATATATATATATATATATCCAACTTCTTCACTTATGGATACTTGAAGTATCACTAACATCATACTCGAATTTGTCGGGACGTTCTTTCTTAACATGCCTTACATTCCCGGAGGATTCACAATTGTGCTTAATTAGTTCATCGGCCACCTTTTGGCACGATCAAACTCTTACTAATACTTATCCGAGTTCTTACTTATGAATCCACACTTTCCAGTGCATCTCCATCACATACTTCGTTCCTCCTGGGTCCTATTCAGCTCTCAGGTATCCGTTCTAATCATCGAATGTTAAATTGAGCTGATCAGGCTCAACTAACAATGACAAATAGAACATTTACCCGGAACCCAATGGTCCCACTACCTTAGTTGTAATTTAATGACCCAAGGCACGGTCTGAATCGACCTGCTCTGATACCAATTGTAACACCCATACCAGACGTATCTAGAAAGTCTAGCATGTGTGTTAATATTAGTACTGGATACATTAAAATTTACAACATAACTTACATGCGAATGAATAATTATACAACAAATTACGTTCGTACATAAATCACATAAACAGCTCATCCATACATTTATAAATTACATCCTCAAAATCCAAGTATCCTGCGGCGACACGAACGCACACTTGCTGAAATATCCATCCGACTTCAAGCTTGCACAGTATCCTGCTTATCTGAAACAAATAAGGATTGGGATGAGACATAATGTCTCAGTGAGTTCCACCTAATCCTAGGCTATAGGCAACCTCAAGGGGAACCTACGGTCACCACGTGTCTACTTTACAACCTGACGGTTGATTATACGTGTGTGTGGACTTGCATACTTAGACGGTAGTGCATACTAGAGCCGTCATAGTCATATCTTAACTTGTTATAGGCTTCACTTCCTATACGTGTCATGGCGGTCGAGGGGAATCTAAAACCGCATTGCCAAAGATACGCTCTACGTATCAAGGCCTAAACATACATAATCATGGCACGATTCTAACCGGACGAATAGGGGAAACCTAAGATCGTCATCGGCATAACATACTTACTTGTTCTCTACATAACTTGCACATGTCTTATGGCATCTAATGCCCTTGCTCATAACTTAATCATACTTGTAATCACTCTTACATATTCATGAACATAATCATAAACATAACGTACATAGTCGTGCATAAGTTCATTTATTAGGTTAGCGTTGAACAAACAATTATTATCTTGGTTCATTTTATGGATAGTCCCGGGTGGAGTAACCCCGAAATCAATCCCATACATGACCGATGTACGTACATCGGACTCCCTCGGTGTCGTGCGGGTCCCTTGCGGCTTGAACTGTTCCCCTTAGGTCGAGAACCTCCCGTATCCCCCTGGCGTGGATAACAAGAGACACGAGCACCTACGTCTTGTTAATTTCGGTGACATGCGGGTCCCTTACGGCTTGAATCGTTCCCCTTAGATCGAGAACCTCTTGTATCCCCCTGAAGTGGATAGCAAGAGACATGCCACCTACTTATTAATCATAGTCATGTCGTACGTATACATAAACATATTCATACTTGCTTGCTTAATACCTCGGACCCTTGAGTCGATCCGGTTAGCGGTAAACTTATATATTCTTAATCTTAGTGGAGAGATTAACTAATCAATCCATTACTTAATGTTCTAACTAATCATACATGATCATATGCGAAGAGAATACACTTCGCGTCTTACTTAATTAAGATCATTCCTATACTTAACATACTTAGGGATTTCATGCTAAACTTGCTAGTTCTCGACTACTATGTCGAGGCTCTAGTTCTTCCCTTTCTTAGTACTTACTACCCGAATAAATCAGCTTAAACTCTCTTGTGCCTCTCTTAATGTACATGTTAAGATTACCATGATTCTTGATTCAATGATTGCTTGATGTTATGTGCATTGATTCGGTGTTGTTTTGGGGTTACAAAGTCGTAAAACGTTGAAAGAAAAGCATCAGAACGCACCACGGACCCTGAACTGGGCCAACAGGCCAAAGCAAGTTGGCCAAGTCCAGAGAGCCACGCTATTGGCGCAGCTGGGGCGTAGCCCTTGCTGGGGAATTTCGCTATTTTTGACCCAAAACTCATCCTAGTCGTTCCTGCAATGCACCAAAACATCCAGCAACATACATATACATTATAAAACATCTTTCACAGCCATATTAACATGTACAAAGCAAGATCAAGGCAAGGGGATAAAATTCCCATATTTTCTAATCTTAGCATAATTCTTGTTTTTGCTTGTAAATAAACACATAATCCCAATGGTGGGTTCTATCTAAGAACTCACCTAACATAATCCTTGCTCTTCCTTCAATTCCAAGCTCAAACCCTAATCTTCAAATTCCTCACATCATGCTAAAACCTCTTCCTTTTGATGCTTTCTTGCCCAAGAAGCTTCTTTGATCCATGCTTGATCATAAATACCATGACTTTGGAAGGCTTGTTGGAGAAAGATTGAGGGAGAGGGGCCGATCCATAGAGAGAGAGAGGAGAGAACACTTTCTCTAAAAACCTAGAGAGAGAAAGAGAAGTGGAAAATGATTATTTTGGCTCCAAAACCACTTATATACCCCCTTACGCGCAATTACTTAAATGCCCTTCATCTTGACTCGTGTTTACCTGACACTGATACACAAGTCCGTGCTTGACTGATTTTACTCATGACTATCTTCTGTCGTACTTAGCATCCTTCATCATAACCTCTTTCCATGAACCTGAGTCCTCTGGTTCATTTAACAGATAAAATTTCCATTAGCTGACGAGCGCGATGTTACATAGGATGTTCAACAAAGAGATCGGTTTAAAAGTGGTCGGTATCAAGCTCAACGACGGAAGAAGGTTGACGGTGTGATGCGTCATAATGTTCATAGCTTGAAGAAAGTGGCAAGGCTACCTAATAAAGACCGGGCAGCGGTTATGAAATATTTAAAGAAGAAGAATGGATGCAAGCATCAAGGTTCAACTAATCTGAAAAAGGCGGTCACAAGAATTTCCAAAGATTTATCTGATGGTTCCTCTTCTTCTAGCTCAGTTAATAATGATTTGAAGCATTGGGTGGTTTTACACGGAAGTGAGAAAGTGGTGAGGGAGGATGTTGTGAATTTAGGGGATACTATTGGTGTTCAGCTTAGCGGATGTAGTAATATGTTTGGGGTGTTGGCAAAGAAGGGGAAAGGGAAAAAGAAGGGGACAGATGTTGGTGAGGGAGTGGTAAGGGGGTCGGTTGAGGGAGTTGAGTAGGAGGTGAGGGTGGTGGTGGTGAGGGGTGGGTGAGGGTGTGTGTAATGAAGTTGCTTTCTTGGAATGTGCGGGGGTTGGGTGGCCCTGAGAAGAGGAAGGAAGTTCGGTCTATTGTGAAGGAAAAACGTCCGTTAATTATGTGTTTGCAAGAAACAAAGTTGCAAGTGTGTGATACCAGGTTGAGTTCGGCGGTATGGGAAGGGTAACAGTGTGCATTCTCTTTTCGACCGTCGGTAGGGGCGTCAAGGGGTTTGTTGTCGATTTGGGATACTTCAGAGGTGGAGGTATGGTCATCGAGTAGTTTTGATCATGTGTTGAGTATCCATGGAAGGTTTATCCAGACTAATGAGGAGTTCCATTTGTTTAATGTGTATGCCCCGTGTGATTTTCATGCTCGTCAGGTTCTTTGGGCCTCTTTAACGTTGCACATTCAGGCGTTGAGAGGCAAGAAGGTTTGTGTTTGCGGTGATTTCAATGCTGTTCGAAGTAGAGAGGAAAGAAAGTCTGTGTCGGATTCTGTGGTGACGGATTTTGGGCCTTTTAATAGTTTCATTGATGACAATGTGTTGATTGATTTACCACTGTGGGGGCGTAGATTCACTTGGTTCAAAGGGGATGGCAAGTCGATGAGTCGTCTTGATAAATTTCTGGTTTCGGAGGAGTGGAGTTTGACATGGCCCAATTGTATTCAGGTAGCTCAGCTGAGAGGATTATCAGATCACTGTCCGTTGATTTTATCGGTTGATGAGGATAATTGGGGGCCTCGGCCTACTCGATTCTTGAAATGTTGGGCGGACTTGCCAGGCTACAGACAATTTGTTTCTGAAAGATGGAAATCGATGCGACTGGAAGGGTGGGGAGGTTATGTGCTAAAAGAAAAATTCAAATTGATTAAAATTGCTTTGAGAGAGTGGCATGCGTCCCATTTACGTAATTTAAATGTGAAAATTGCTAATCTAAAAGACCGACAGGCTGAGTTAGATGGTAAAGGGGAGTTGGAGGAGTTGTCTGCAGAAGATTGTGAGGAGATCCGAGGTGTGTCAGTAAATATTCATTCTCTATCCAGACTCAATGCTAGTATTTGTTGGCAACAATCTCGGAATAAGTGGCTTCGTGAAGGTGATGCAAACTCGAAATTTTTCCACACCGTGATGTCTTCTCGCCGTCGTCATAATGCTATCTGTTCGATTTGGGTAAATGGCGTGTTGACTGAGGGAGTAGAGCCGGTTAGGAGCGTTGTGTTCAATCACTTTGCTCATCATTTCAAGGCGCAAAGTGTGGCTCGTCCAAGTGTGTCCAATCTGCAGTTTCGTTCTCTTTCCTTGTCTGAGGGAGGGGGTCTGATAAAACCTTTTTTGGTGGAGGAGGTAAAGGCGGCGGTGTGGGATTGTGATAGTTTTAAAAGTCCGGGACCGGATGGGGTTCATTTTGGTTTCATAAAGGATTTTTGGATCGACCTGAAAGATGACGTTATGAGGTTTGTGTCTGAATTTCATCGCAACGGTAAATTAGCTAAAGGTATCAACACTACTTTCATTGTTCTTATTCCGAAGATTGATAACCCACAGAGACTTAATGATTTTAGACCTATATCTTTGGTTGGGAGTATGTATAAAATCCTTGCAAAAGTGTTAGCGAATCGATTGAGGACAGTGATTAACAGTGTTATTTCCGAAACCCATTCAGCTTTTATAAAGAATCGCCAAATCCTAGATGGTATCCTCATAGCCAATGAGGTGGTCGATGAAGCTAGTAAGATGAAGAAGGATTTGTTATTGTTTAATGTTGATTTTGAGAAGGCCTATGATTCCGTTGATTGGGGTTATCTGGACTCAGTTATGGATCGTATGTCTTTTCCGGTCTTGTGGAGGAAATGGATTAAAGAATGTATTGGTACCGCTACAGCCTCTGTTCATGTCAATGGTAGTCCAACGGATGAATTCCCTCTCCAAAGGGGACTTCGTCAGGGGGATCCCCTCTCACGGTTCTTGTTTCTTATTGCGGCTGAGGGGCTTCACATATTGATGAAAGCTTTGGTTGAAAATCAGCTGTTCACGGGGTACTCGGTAGGGGTAACAAACCCGGTGGTGGTGTCTCATCTCCAATTTGCTGATGATACGTTGTTGTTGGGCCAAAAAAGTTGGGCTAATGTGCGTGCTTTGCGGGCATCTCTTTTTATTTTTGAGTCGATGTCCGGATTGAAGGTGAATTTTCATAAAAGCCTGTTGGTGGGAATCAATATTTCTAAATCTTGGTTGGGTGAGGCAGCGGCGGTTTTGGGCTGTAGAGTGGGGAGTATTCCTTTTCTGTATCTTGGTTTGCCTATTGGGGGTAATCCGCGGAGACTTTCGTTTTGGGAACCTGTTGTGAATCGCATTAAATCTAGACTGTCGAGGTGGAATAGCCGGTTTCTCTCATTTGGTGGCCGTTTGATCCTTCTAAAATCAGTCCTGACTTCTCTTCCTGTCTATGCCCTTTCCTTTTTTAAAGCTCCATCAGGTATAATCTCTTCCATTGAATCTTTGTTAAATAATTTTTTTTGGGGAGGGAGTGAGGATCGTAGGAAAATTACTTGGATTGGTTGGAATACTGTGTGTTCATCTAAGGAGACTGGAGGTCTGGGGGTTAGGAAGTTGAAGGAGTTTAATGTAGCATTGTTAGGTAAATGGTGCTGGAGGTTGTTGTTGGATAGAGAGGGATTGTGGTATCATGTTTTAGTTGTCGTTATGGCGACGTTGGTGGGAGGTTGGAGGATGGGGGCCGGAGTTGTTCTTCTTGGTGGAGGGAGGTTGGGCGGATTCGACAAGGTAGTGGTGGTGTTGGGGGTAGGTGGTTTGAAGATAATGTGGTGAGGAAGGTGGGAAATGGGAATGACACACTGTTTTGGTCTCATAGATGGTTAGGTGGTGTGGCGTTGAATGTGCGCTTTCCTAGATTGTTTGATTTAGCTGAGAACAAAGAGGAATCAGTGGCTAATATGTTTTCTCGTGGGTTGGGCCAGGGTGGTGAGGGTTGGAAGTGGAGGCGTAGGTTGTGGGTGTGGGAGGAGGATTTACTAGCGGAGTGTAGGGCTTTACTGCTTGATGTTTCTCTGTTTCCAAATGTTGCAGATGTTTGGGTGTGGCTTCCGGACCCGGTGGGGGGTTACTCTGTTCGCGGTGCTTATGATTTGTTAACCTCTGCTGACACTAATCATCAGGGTAGCGCTTTGGATTTTGTTTGGCATCACCAGGTTCCGTTGAAGGTTTCGATCTTTGCTTGGCGGCTTTTGAGGAATCGCTTACCGACGAGAGCAAATTTGGCGGCTAGAGGTGTCATTCAGACAGAGGCGGCCCTTTGTGTTGCGGGTTGCGATCAGATAGAAACGGCTGAGCACTTGTTCATTTCATGCCCTTTATGTGCTTCTTTATGGCAGCAGGTGCGTCTTTGGATAGGCTTTGTGGGGGCGGATACTATTAATATTGCTGATCATTTGGTGCAGTTTACCCATATGACAGGTGTTGGTAAAGCTAAGCGTTCGTTTCTGCAATTCATCTGGCTTCTTTGTACTTGGGTTTTGTGGAACGAACGCAATAACCGCCTGTTTAAGAATGTTATAACAGATGTTCCCAAACTGCTAGATAAGATTAAATATTTGTCTTTAGAGTGGCTTATGGCTAAAAAAGCTGTGTTTGTTTTTGGTACTCAGAGGTGGTGGTCAAGCCCTATGGCTTGTTTAGGCATTGGCTAATCACCGGTTAGTTTTTCTTTGTGCTACTGAAACTCATTGTATTTTTGTAGTGGGTTACTAGGCACACCTTGTGCTTGGGAACTACTACTTGTGTTGGTATATAATTCCATTTTGGCTTGTTCAAAAAAAAACTTTTGTTTTTAGATATTTTTTCTGTAAAATAATACAATTAATATTCATTAATTTAGTAAATATTAAAAAAGTATTAATAAAAAATAGAAAGTAAAAAAAACCACCTAAGACCGTTGGAGGATCACCGGGGAGCACCCAGAGCTCTATTCTCGTTAGCCTCGTCGGCCTCCGGAAAAATGGCTGGAGCTCACCTCCATATTTATTATTATTATTATTATTATTATTATTATTATTATTATTATTATTATTATTATTATTATTATTATTATTATTATTATTATTATTATTATTATTATTATTACTATTATTATTATTATTATTTAATTATTAATATATACTATTAAATATATCTGAATTTTTAAAGTTATTGGGCTAGAAAAAGAATTTGTATTTGGACTTAAAATAAAACCATTTTGGATTGAATCCATTAAAAAAAATAGTATTGGACTTTGTAAATAATACTTAAAGAAAGATAAATTATATAAAAAAAAATATTTTAAGCAAAAAACTGTAAAAATAAAAAATAAAAAATAAAGAGGAGTCAGCTTTAGGCCCACCTTCATATGTGGGGCGTGCAAATTTGGGGCTTGTGTAGAAGGGGCTCATTATCCTTGACAATTTTAAGCCCCTTTGACATGTGAGTTGAGACCTAAATTTTCAAAGCCTCCTAAATTGACAACTCTAGTTACCCCTTACCGACCAAAAGTATTGGAGTCGAACAGACGATTCATCTGAATTGCATACCCACCTTCGACGTAATAATAATCTCATAAAGATCCTCACATTTTCCAATCTTTGTACTTAGCGACCTCAACCCTAGTAAGTCAGGATACATAATTCTAAGTTGGATGATGATCCAATTTGAACTCATTATACATGCTTCAACAAATAACCATTCATAAGCGAGAGGACGATGCAAGTTAAAAAAAAAGAGGCTGTAGAGGTTATATCGCATGAACAAGGGCGAACGGTAATGTTGTTACGCATTGGATAAAAAGCTCCACAATGAGTTTCTTCACATGGACTTTGGCTTGGAAAAGATAAAGTCATTAGTATTCCAAGAAAATTAAGAGATTGTGAAGGAACGACAGAAATAATAAAGGAAGGAAAATGCTTCATGGTACGAGAAAAAGCATGCACGACAATCGACGAATTAATTGCTACCCTTGGATGTTATTTTTCCTTTAACCAACTGAATTCTCTCTCCCTCCATGTTTTGCTTTCCACCGCATGATTTCCGCTATTCATGGTCGTGTGCTTTCTTCTCGTGCTATATAGCACTTCTGATAAAGGAATTGGGAAGAATTAAGAAGGAAAATAGACAACAAAATAACGAGGTTTAAATCTCGATTGAGGCTATTTATAAGAAATGTTAACCTAATTATTAGGAGAAGATATATCTTAGTTAGTTTAGAAAAATCAAGGTTATCGTTTAGCAAATGAATCAGCAGGGATTGTTAACATTAGACCAATTGTAAGCCAAGTAAAAGGCTTCTAAAGACTAGTTTCCTATTTTTCCAATACAATGATGACATATTTACACCTAAAATAATTATTTGGTTAACCGAAATCAGTAGATAGACGATTAGAGTTTAGGAGAACTTTCCTAGTGGATGAAAGGCTAGACGAGTGTTATTTTAGTAGAACAAGGGTCAACCGATTCTTTATCGAGTCTACTGATTAGTATGTGGGCCTTGAAAACATCAAATTGAGTTAAATCTCAGTAGAACAAGACAATAAGACACTAAATCCATGCTCACTGTTTATCGTGCCACTAACGACGAGGAACGACTGAGTAAATAAGTGTGTTTTAAGGAAGGGTGTGCATTGTGGACCTAGTCAACGGATCACGCTGTGAAGTGGAAAGTTACCATTCGAACGAGGGGTGCCATAGACCCCTCAACAAGGAAAACTTACACATTCTTTGTGGAAATATCCGAGCAAGGCTAGACACTGAAATTCATGTCATTTTGGTCGGTATGAATAGTTTTCCTTATATTCAACACAATAAATCAACCCAAATTATTTTACGTTATTTTATTCCTTTATCATTTTGTCTTTATCTTTATTTACATGTAATTTCCTAGTCTCTCCTAAAAATATTAATGTATTTTTTTTAGTCTAGTGGCAAAAATAATGTCTTTCTTTCCTCAACGTCAATCGATTGAATAAAGAATCACAATTTATGAATAGTAGCTGATACATCAATTAAATCTCTAGTTCGACAATAATAATATAACTGGTTCACATAAATTATAACTAATTAGTTTATCATAACAATTTTTTTTTGTCAAATAGTCCCACTAAAATTTCGCCTTTAATATAAACAATAAATAAATGAGGAAACTGAGTTTCGAACCTAACATCTGTAAATATAATACGGTGTTCTTACCAATTGAAATATGCTCTCGGGACTTTATCAAAATAAATTAGAATAAATAATAGGGTTAAATATGTTTTTGATCCCTATAAATATGTCAACTTTTCGTTTTAGTCCCTCTAAAAATTTTCATCAACTTTTAGTCCTTCAAATTTCCATCTTCCCTTTTGGTCCCTTCTTTAAAGTAAACTCATATGTAGAATTCATATTTTTGAATAAAATTTTGAAGAAAAAATCATAATATTATAAGCATCTCTCCCAAAAAAAATTAGAATTTTTAAACAAAACATGAATTTAATATAAATTTTTATATTTTTGACGGTTAAAAATTCATATTTAATTTATGTTTTGTTAAAAAATTCTATTTTTTTACAATATATTGCACATTTCTGCACCATTTCATTAAAAAATACAAAAATTAACTTAAAAATAGGGATAAAAAATAGTGATTGAAAATTTTTTAGGGACTAAAAGTTGAAGGAAAATTTTAAAGAGATTAAAACGAAAAAGTTGTATATTTAGTTGAAGGAAAATTTTGAAGGGATTAAAATAAAAATGGTTAATTATGTTTCTAGTCCCTATAAAATAGCGACCTTGTAAGTTTAGTCCCTACTTAATTTTAATAGCATTTTTAGTCCCTAATTTTGTTTTTCTGCACTGAGTATTAGTCCCTACTCAATTCAAATTTGTTTAATTTATGCTTAAACTCTTAAATTTTTGAACAATTTTTTGCAGACATGTTTAGAACATTACTAAAAGTTCGTCCGCAAAAAATTATCGCAAAATTTGATTTCTACATCCAGATTTTATTACTTTTTATCTTTAACTTTTGTCGTTTTAAAAAATTCATATTTAATTCATTTCATGTCAGAAAATTCTAAATTTTAGTAAACGAACCTTTCATAGTGTTCTAATCTTGTCTCAAAAAAATCGTTCAAAAATTTAAGAGTTTAAGGATAATTAATCAAACTTTGTTTTAGCAGGGACTAAAATTATAAGTAAATTTTTTTTTATAGGGACTAAAAATGCTATTAAAATTAAGTAGGGACTAAACTTACAAGGTCGCTATTTTATAGGGAATAGAAACATAATTAACCCAAATAAAAAAGTTATATATTTATAGAGATCAAAAACATATTTAATTCCAAATAATATTTATTTATAATTTATTATTAATTTCTAAGTTACTCCAACGGTAGTATTAATTTTAAACTAAAATACTTAGGATTGTCGTTTGTTTTTTTCATCAGCTGGTCGGAAAACCGGTCCAACGGTAAAGTAGAGAGGTAGTTGATTTGATTTAACGATGAGAACACTATCTCAGACATTTCGCTCCACCAAACACCCAATTTCAAACCCTAAATTATCCAAATGTTCTTCATCTTCGTCGTCTCCTAAAAAATCAGAATTAAAACCAAAATCAGAGTCATCATCATGGTGTGTTTATCTCATTCTCTCCACCAATCATCCAATCAAAACCTACGTTGGCGTCACTACCAATTTCCCTCGCCGGTACCATACATCTCTGTTAATTTCCATGTTCAATTAACTTGTATTTATATAATTATACGAATTGGATTGTGCTTTTCATTTCTGCTATTTGTTTTTTCAATTAAATTAATGGGTTTGAAAATTAGACAATAAATGTTTGAAAATTACAATGCTGCGTCTGCTATATAATACATGATTTCCCAGGAAACTTGAGTTACGGGTTTGCCTATCGTCACATTCCCCGTTTAATTTTGTTATATTCATGCAGTTATTTTTTCTCGTTTATTTTACAATGCTGCTGATATATGCTATTTGATCTGGAGTTAAAGAAATAGGTGTTTGATTTGTATATATCTTAATTGTTGTAGTTTGAAGGAGCATAATGGTGAACTTAAAGGTGGTGCAAAAGCTTCACGTGCTGGAAGGCCGTGGATTTGTGCATGTATCGTTTGTGGCTTTACAAACCGAAGTGAAGGTAATATACGACTGACTACCTTTTGTGTTCTTTTTTTTTTAAACACTAAACTATAAGTTGTTTTTCCATTAAACGCAGAACTATAAATTGTTTTTCTATTGTGATAATCTAACTTATGCGGAGAAAATAAATGTTGTTATACTTGTGTTCAGCTTTTATGATTTCATTTTATTTTAGAATATTTCCCATTTTTCTTTGATGTTCTTCCATTTGGATGTTATAGTTGACAAGTCACCTGCCAATACAACCTGACATATGTGAGTATTTGGCCACACTACCCTTAAATAGACTATGGTCATAGGAACAAAGTTCCATGTAAGAAGAATCAATAAGAGAAACCGAGAGAGGAAGAAAACTCGTGTATATTGTCTTGATGAGAAAAGAGTACAAAAGTGACTATATATATTGCTGTGTTAGTCTACTATAAGTATCATACATCACAAGTATAGGAACCTAACTCTTGTAACCATTCTCTAACTGTCGTTGAGCTGGCATAATAGCTTCAACTTCCGCAACTGAATGCTGAGTTGGTGCACGCTTTGTGGTGTTAGGTTAAGTAGCTTCTAGCTCCTTCAACATATTGTACAATCACACTACTGGAGCATACAAATTATATGCATCAGTCTTGTTACAAATGAACCCAATACAAGGACTCCTATGGGACTTGATAATAATATTGGTTGCTTAGTCATTGGTATTGAGGTAGAGTGATAGGAACCAAAGAATCCACCACAATAACACAACAAAGAATGAAGACGAAACATATGGTAATTAAGGAAAATAGGGTATTTTATTTATACGAATGAAAATGGTAAAATAGTAGAAGAGAGAGTTTCTCTAACTACTCCCAGAGCAAAGCTCCGACACAACTCATAAGAATCCTACTCTGGCCCTAAACAGAAAACTTATTCCATCATACTCTATAACTCTGAAGAATTCTCCTTTATATACAAATAAATAAAGAGAGCATTCTAACTCTAATGGGCCTCTTATTATTTAATCCTAATGGCCCACTTACTAATGATCTGCTTAAACCTAATTAACTACCTACTAATTACTTAAAACATCCTCTCATTGGATCCTAACATTGCCACTGACTTGAAAAACTGACTTGTTCTCAAGTCTGAGCTTGGGAATTTGCCTCTATCAAATACAAAGTTGTGCAATCCATGAAAAATAAGTGAACCACTCCTGCAGTATTCACATGCTGTAGCTGCCAGAGTAGTATTGAGTTTTCTTGGGTCCCATTGCTTGATAGTCGCTGAGTAATCCAATGCCCTTATCTTCTCCTTAGCCGGTGATTCTTGTTTTGGATAAATGCAACTTCCAACAGTTAGTAGAACTAGAATGCCCAATTTTACTTGTCGAGAATCTTCCAACAGTAACCCATATGTGTCTGAGGGACTTTCAGCACCATCTCCAAGTGATTTGAGAGATGCATGATTACTCACTTTATCCGTCAGCAAGCTTGAAGCAAGATTGATGAAGGTTCAGACTTTCGTACTTGTGCGTGGTGTGGCCAAGGTGAAGAAACGAGTCCCAACACGTAGGATCGTCCGTTCCTACGTGCTTCCCTCACCCAAACGTGCTTCGACCCTGTTTTGAACCGTTTTTCCCATGTTTGTTGGCAGGAACAAACGAGCTTTGGCTTGCCACAATTGGTTTGGGCTACCCGAACCGGGTCGGGTAAAAAATAACCCGGTTTCTATAAATAATAAAACCCGGAAATTTCAATACTTCTCACTTCCTCACTTAACCCTAAAACACAGGAACTGCGGCCATGGAAAGTTTCTGGCAAATTTCTCGCCGTCATTCTCTCTCTTGCTTGTATTCTCGTCGTTCTCTCTCATTCTTCCTCACCTAAACCATTACTCTGTTTCCTTTCAACATAGAAAGTTTCGTTTTCAATCTCTTTCCTTTCCTTCACTTCCTTTTTCGTTTTCTCTCCATACCATTACTCTATTTCGTTTTCTCCATAGTCCATACCCCATTACTCTGTTTTCTCTCCATACCCATCAATACTATTTTTAATATAACATTTGTAATGGCTTCAACTAGTAATGTCAATGAAACTTCTTTTCTTCAGCTCCAGCAACTTCTTCATCCGCTGCTGCTAGGGCAAGGCCAAAAAATGCAAAAGGAAATAAAACTGATCCAGCATGAGAGTATGCTATTTCTATTGAAGCAGGATCAAGAAGGGTGAAATGTAGATTCTATCAACTTCAACTTCCTTTTACAGGAAGTGCTTATAGGGTTAAGCATCATTTGATTGGAACAAGTAGAGATGTTTCGCCTTGTCCGTCGGTTCCTCCGGATGTTAAGAAAGTTATGCAGGATAGGGTTGATAAGTTACAAAAGAAGTTGCTAAAAAAAGCTAATTTGTTAGTTTTCGATGCTGCTGATGGGGACAAAGATGGTGCTGCTGATGCTGATCTTGAGATTGTTATGGTGGGAGGGGAAAAAGAAAAAGTATAAGGGAGATAGCACCTAAGAACATGTTTAAAAGAGGACTCACTACAATGAAACAATCCACAATCAATGGTGTGTGGAAGAAGGAAAACCAGGAAGATGCTTGTAAGGCTATTGCTCTCTTTTTTTACATTAATGTTATTCCATTTAATGTTGCAAGGTCTAATGAGTATTTTAAGATGTTTGAATATGTTGCAAAGCATGGTATAGGATTTAAGCCACCCTCTTATCATGAGATTAGAGTTAAATATTTGGATTATTTTTATGGTGAAATTAGTAAGGATTTGGCAGGACATAGAGCTGTTTGGGAGAAATATGGTTGCACAATTATGACCGATGGTTGGACTGAACGGAGGAGAAGAACTATATTGAATTTTTTGGTACATAGTCCAAAGGGAACTTTTTTCTTAAAGTCTATTGATGCATCTGACATTACCAAAACTGCTGATAAATTTTTTAAGATGATTGATGATGTTGAAGAGATTGGAGAAGAAAATGTTGTCCAGGTAGTTACGGACAATGCAACAAATTATAAGGCAGCTGGTGAGTTGTTGATGGAGAAGAGGCTACATTTGTATTGGACACCATGTGCTGCTCATTGTATTGACTTGATGTTGTAGGATTTTGAGAAGAAGATCCTTCTCCATACAAATGCAATTTCTAGGGGCAAAAAGATCACCACTTATATTTATGGAAGAACAAGTCTCATATCTTTGTTGCATAAGTTTACTAACAATGTTGATTTGATTCGATCGGCAATGACACGTTTTGCTACCTCTTATTTGACATTGGGGTGTTTGAATGAACATCAAAATCAACTTATTGATTTGTTAAAGTCAAACGAGTGGAAGACTAGTAAACTTGGTAAGAGTAAAGATGGAAAGATCGTGCAAAATGTTGTTTTAAATAAGTTTTTTTGGAAGGATGTTTTGAACTGTCTAAGGGGTGCTTTCCCACTTGTTAAAGTGTTGCGCATGGTGGACTCGGAAGAAAAGGCAGCCATGTGATATATTTATGAAGAGATGGATCGTGCTAAAGAGAAGATTCAAACCAACTTTAATGGGGCTGCTAGGAGGTAACTATAATTCTGCTATAATTCTATTCTGCTTATAATTCTGCTGCTATAATTCTCATAGCAAACTAAGTACTCGCTAGCAAAGCACTGCAATTCTGGATGTCCTGTTCCATAAGATTCCCACCATTGAGTTGGTGTTTTAGTTTCAAGTGCATATGTAGCAAACTCATCACCAAATTTTCCAACCCTTGCTTTGAAAGCCTCAAGTTGCTGATCAATTTCTTTTTCTCTTTTCAGCATCAGCAGCCATTCTACGCAAACATGCGTACATGCCATTTACAATCTCATCATCAACTGTGAAATCAGGAGCATAACGTAACATAGGGTTCAAGAAAAGGCCAGCAGCATGTAATGGCCTATGAAGTTGCCTATCCCACCTATCATCAATTATCTTCCATATGGAATTATAGCTAAAAAAAGGGAAAGAAATTGAATCACATATAGGCAGAATTGAAGGGAGCACAACAGAACAAAATTATTGGCAGAATTATAGTAAAAGGGAAGGGAATTATAGGCAGCACAGCAGAACAGAATTATAGCAGCAGAATTATAAGCAGAATAGAATTATAGCAGAATTATAGTTACCTCCTAGCATCCCCATTAAAGTTGGTTCGAATCTTCTCTTTAGCACGACCCATCTCTTCGTAAATATATCTCACGGCTGCCTTTTCTTCCGAGTCCACCATGCGCAACACTTTAACAAGTGGGAAAGCACCCCTGAGACAGTTCAAAACATCCTTCCAAAAAAACTTATTTAAAACAGCATTTTGCACGATCTTTCCATCTTTACTCTTACCAAGTTTACTAGTCTTCCACTCGTTTGACTTTAACAAATCAATAAGTTGATTTTGATGTTCATTCAAACACCCCAATGTCAAGTAAGAGGTAGCAAAACGTGTCATTGCCGGTCGAATCAAATCAACATTGTTAGTAAACTTATGCAACAAAGATATGAGACTTGTTCTTCCATAAATATAAGTGGTGATCTTTTTGCCCCTAGAAATTGCATCTGTATGGAGAGGGATCTTCTTCTCAAAATCCTCCAACATCAAGTCAATACAATGAGCAGCACATGGTGTCCAATACAAATGTGGCCTCTTCTCCATCAACAACTCACCAGTTGCCTTATAATTTGTTGCATTGTCCGTAACTACCTGGACAGCATTTTCTTCTCCAATCTCTTTAACAGCATCATCAATCATCTTACAAATTTTATCAGCAGTTTTCGTAATGTCAGATGCATCAATAGACTTTAAAAAAAAAAGTTCCCTGTGGACTATGTACCAAAAAATTCAATATAGTTCTTCTCCTCCTATCAGTCCAACCATCGGTCATAATTGTGCAACCATATTTCTCCCAAACAGCTCTATGTCATGTCAAATCCTTACTAATTTCACCATAAAAATAATCCAAATATTTAACTCTAATCTCATGATAAGAGGGTGGCTTAAATCCTATACCATGTTTTGCAACATATTCAAATATCTTAAAATACTCATCAGACCTTGCAACATTAAATGGAACAACATTATTGTAAAAAAAAAGAGAGAGCAATAGCCTTAATTTTCCCGGTCTTCCTTCTTCCACACACCATTAATTGTGGATTGTTTCATTGTAGTGAGTCCTCTTTTAAACATGTTCTTAGGTGCTATCTCCCTTACACTTTTTCTTTTTCCCCTCCCACCATCAACAATCTCAAGATCAGCATCAGCAGCACCATCTTTGTCCCCATCAGCAGCATCGACAACTAACAAATTAACTTTTTTTAGCAACTTCTTTTGTAACTTATCAACCCTATCCTGCATAACTTTCTTAACATCCGGAGGAACCGACGGACAAGGCGAAACATCTCTACTTGTTCCAGCCAAATGATGCTTAACCCTATAAGCACTTTCTGTAAAAGGAAGTTGAAGTTGATAGAATCTACATTTCACCCTTCTTGATCCTGCTTCAATAGAAATAGAGTAATGGTTTAGGTGAGGAAGAATGAGAGAGAACAACGAGAATACAAGCAAGAGAGAGAACGACGGCGAGAAATTCGCCAGAAACTTTCCATGGCCGTCGTTCCTGTGTTTTAGGGTTAAGTGAGGAAGCGAGCCGGTTCCGGTAGCCCAAACCAATTTTGGCAAGCCTAGCTCGTTTTTTTTAACGTTCCTGCATCAGGAACTCGTTCCTGCCAACAAACATGGGAAACAAGGTTCGAAGCAGGGTCGAAGCACGTTTGGGTGTGGGAAACACGTAGGAACGGACGATCCTACGTGCTGGGACTCGTTCCTGAATACCTTGGTCCTAGAGTAATGTAAAATAGTAGAAGAGAGAGTTTCTCTAACTACTCCTAGAGCAATGCACCGACACAACGAATCATATTCTGGCCCCAAACAGAAAACTTCTTCGTTCATACTCTAGAATTCCTCTTGATATACAAATAAAGAGAACATTCTAACTCGAATGGGCCTCTTATTGTTAAATCTTAATGGGCCACTTGTAATGATTTACTTAAACGGTTAAACCTAATTAACTACCTACTAATTATTTAGAACACCCTCGCCTTTTGGATCCTAACATAGCGCTACTAGTTAGTGATATTATAATACACCATAAAGCACATTTTATTTGATAATATGACAATCCACTTCGATATGTTTGGTCCTCATATAAAAAAATCAGGTTATAAAGGAAATATGGACTGCAGCTTGATTATTACAAAGCAACTTTGTTTGAGATATTTCTGTAAATTTTAGTTCTTGAATTAGTTAGATTTCTCTATGAACTCACAAGTCATAGCTTAGTATTCTGGGTCAGCATCGATCTGATTGCATTGCTTCTTATTTTTCCATCAGACAAGGTTACCTTACCTTGAATGAAACACAATATCATCTGAGATGGGAACTCATCTCAATTTAGGAGGTCTTTTCTGCACAACTTAGACGTAGTACTGGCTTAATATTATTATGTTACCCTGTAGTCACGGGGTCCCAATATATATATCTCTCTCTCCCCGCCTCCCCCTGTCTCGGCTATCTAGCTACTTATTTTGCGATTACCTGAAGGCATTCTTGCTGAATATTATAATCCTACTATCTTTTACTGATATAAAGACCTCAGTTCTTTTAAGTGTCGTGAACATATAATCAAATTACCTTTTCTGCCACTATTCAATAAGACTTACAATATGACTTGTAAAAGAAGAAAAGAGGGAGCTAATTGATCGATTCTGGATTTCCTGCTTTTAATATGGTATAATGTTAACCAACTTGGGTTGGCTTGGTAATGTTGGCTTGGTTATCTCAGTAGGCTAGTTTGGTTTCTTCAAAAAAGAATATGGTATAATGTTATAGTGTTAGACTACTGGCTTAGTGTAATGAGATTGATGAATATAAATAACTTATTTTTATCAGTGGAAGAAATATTTTCCCAACTGTAATAATCTTGTCTTGTGGCTAAGTGCTGTCAAATAAGATGATGATTCTGTGTTGATTTTTCATTCTCATTTTTACAGTAGTGTTTTGGAGCGTTAGATCTGTTCAGTAATTTAGCATTATAAGCATTTTTGTCACAGGGTTGACTATTTGATAGCTCCTTTTGATAATCTAGTGTTTGGTAATTTGGAAGTCTTGTGACATTGTAAATGGGCTCTAATCCATCTCTTTCTCTCCGCATGTTTTGCAATAACTTGAAGTCATACTAATATTATAATCCAGCTATCTTTACTAATCTGAATAGGCTATTATTTTCTTCCTGTGTTTAAATATCACATCTTTTTTATATTTGTTCTTTTTAAGGATTTGGATTTCAGAATTTCCAGTTGATGATTTTGTTTTGTTTTCCTTCTGCTGTTGTAGCTTGTGTATTTGAATCAAAATGGAAAGCTTTGTCAAGGAGAGTTCCACGCAAAAAACAAAATGACGATCCCTCCAAGCAAAGCGAAAGCGAAGATCCGTCACGTCCACTGCTGCGACACAGGCAAGCAGCTTTAAATAGAGTGAAAACCTCACTTGACTGCACAGACTTAGAAATTAATTGGCATTTGGATCCAATTTGATTCAACTACAACAATGTAGAGGTTTTAATTTAATTACTGTAATATATTCAAATGCCAAAACATAGGCCAAATATGTAACAGATACTTTACCATACACACAACGATTGATTATTTTAATAAAAGATCTCTGTATATCCAAGAACCAAGTCCATTGAGTATATGGAATGGAACAGTATATTATATTTCAGACTGAGCATCATTTAGTGAAAAGGACAATATTTGATACCCTTAAAATGCAAAGCATGCTATATAATTTAAAAACATCAGCTGTTGAAATGTCTCTCCTGTTGTTAATAAAAAAATAATCATAAGTCAACTAGGGATTAAAATCAAATTGATTTCGTCCATGTATTAAAATATATACAATTCTTTCGCTTCATGGAAATGACAGAAATAGATTTTAGGATTTTAGAAATGTATTAACGGAGCAGAGATGAAACCAACTGGAACTTTGAATCATGTTAAGGCTCTCTTTGGATAATTTACAACTAACGGTTGAATATGTTGAATTCTCAATTCAATTCAATCAATATGTGGTTATATTGGTATCCTTCAGAAGTAACACTGTTTTCATTGGTTGACTATAAAAAATCCAAAAATAAAACCAACTTTAATCATGAACTTGTATAAAAATCATGGAAGGAAATTGTGAAACATAGATACAACTTTATGCATTCAGGATATTATAACATATGATACGAGTATGCATTAAGATACCAGTTAGGATACCAATTTAGGATATAATATACTACTGTATGTATGCTTCGAACAACAATTTCTCCCCAATATTTATCATCAATTTTTATTTTTTTAGATTCGAACAACAATTTTTTCAACAATTTCACATTTTCTAGGGCACACAAGTAAACATACATGAATAAGAAACCTGAGTTATCTTGTTGGAGTGAAGAGTTGCAAGAACATAAAATCACAGGGACAGTGAAGAGATTGTAAAGGATGAGAGCAAGAAAGAAAAAGAAAATATTTTCCTAACAACAGCGTTTAAAATCAATAATAGAATTACAATTTTGTCCCTAGTTTGATCACACTTCCTAAATATAGTGGCATCTACCAACTACATTTGATTACACTTTTGGAGTTTAAAATCGATATTGATATGTTTGGAAGATATCGAGTGAGATTGCTTTTATGGTGCAATCAATTCAGGTTGTCTAATTAGCTTCAATTCAATCAAATACGGAATTGTTATTTTAGACACTTCAATGTATGGTGTTCATTTTAGATGTTGTAAGTTTGTGTTTAGATTCATTTTGTTCGTTTTTATAGAATTTAAATAAATATCAATTTTTTAGTAGACAAACATATCATTTTATACTAACAACAGCGATTGTGATAGTCTGATAGTCAGACAAAAAAAGAAAATTACAACAAAAAGTTTCAGAACTTGGAACTGAGATTTTTAACAAACACACCTAAAGCAGCATATTCCTCAAAAGCCCTAACATCAAGCCTACACCTTATAAACTCTGGAAGAAACAACCAAAAACACGTTGCAAAAACAAATCCAGCCGTCAAAAACCCCGACACAAACCTCGGCAACTGCCACCTGGCAGTAAAACACCTCTTCAATGCAATCTCCACCGTCAAACACACTCCATGAAAAATAAAGAACCCAAACATCCTAAACGTTGGTTCCAACCTCCCCATGTAAAACAGTATAAGCTCATGCATCAAACCTGAAACCACAAATGTTCCAAACACAGCTGGTAGTGGGGCCCACTTTGAACCCACAATGTTCTTTGCTGCTTTTAATGTTGGTTCATACACTGTTGGTCTTAGTATGCTTGTTACCATAAGGTTCCATCTTCTTCCCCAGAAATCTTGGAGTGATGTTGAGAGGATTGGATTATTAAACTGTGGTTCCAATTCTAATCCCAAAATTGTTCTAGCTAATGTTGCAACAATTGCTAAGATTATTTCCAATAAAAAATAGATGTGGAAACAATACATACCTAGTATAATTTTTGGATGAATTTGGTCACCGTAATCATATATTTTCACCAAAACAGCCAAAAGAACAAACTTTATGGCATATTGGAGAAATGGGGTGTTAGTATTTGATGTTTTTGAAGTGGGTTTGGTTTCAAAATCTGAATTTTTTGATCCATTTGTTAGATCTGGAAGTGAGGTTTTAGTAGTTTTACCATTTTGATGATGGTGTTTTTTGGATGGGTTTTGTTGGATCTTGATTGGAAGACAAGCAAGAGCTATAAAACGTGTAAGAGAGATTGATGAATCAGATGATAAAGGACCTTTATTGAAAGCAAAGAGCAAGAGTTTGAAATTTGCAAGCCAAGCAAAGAAGAATCCTAAGGTGCCTGTTAAGTGTACAGAGGTAAAGGTGAGAGGAATGAAAAGATTGAAAAAAATTATTGGAAGAAGACAAATAAGTCTTTTTGTTCCTGGTGAAACAAATTTACGAACCAAATAACAGTAGCTTAAGGATATGATAACTATGGGACACACCTTGATCAGATTCAACATGTTACTTTCCATGATTGTTCAATGTGTAATTGTTAGAGCAATGTTGAAGAGATAATGGAAATATTGGAAGTTACATAGTGATTTGGAGGCAATGGAATTCTCTTCTTTTCCTTTAATTAAAACAACTAACCCAAACAGTGGGTAGACTTGACTTTTTCAACACTTTAGAAACATGGCCAACACACTCATACGGAAGTATATTTGTTTTGACAGGTGGTTTTTGAGACAATGTCATTGACTTTTAATGTTTGCTAGTGGATGTTTACCAAGTTAATAAATTATATTTTTTTCTCAAATTAAGTAATTATTTTTTTACCTGCACTAGATTGAAATACTCAAATACCGAGTTTTTTTTTTAAAAACCCTGTTCCCAAAAAAAAATCAAAACTGATCCCCTATGAGACTTATTTTCCAAAATGACCCACTTTCAATTTTTGTTGATTTTTTTTTTGTCGTTTTCCTCATTCCCGCCATTTGAAACGGCGGGAATGAGCCGCCATCTGACACATGTCACATCGTTACTGGTCATGCAGGTTTGACTTTTTTTTTTTTGGTCCCGCCATTTCAAACGGCGGGAATGAATATTTAATTTTTTTTTTCGTTTTTTGTCAGCCGTTTTTTGTTTTGTCCTGGTAGTGTATCCGTTTTTTGTTTTGTCCTGGTAGTGTATCAGAAAATTGAGAAAAAATTTATATTTGCTCCCAGCAGGAGTCGAACCAGGCGCTTTTTTTTCGTTTTTTGTCAGCCGTTTTTTGTTTTGTCCTGGTAGTGTATCAGAAAATTGAGAAAAAATTTATATTTGCTCCCAGCAGGAGTCGAACCAGGCGCTTTTTTTTTCGTTTTTTGTCAGCCGTTTTTTGTTTTGTCCTGGTAGTGTATCAGAATTTTTTGTTTTGTCCTGGTAGTGTATCAGAAAATTGAGAAAAAATTTATATTTGCTCCCAGCAGGAGTCGAACCAAGCGCTTTTTTTTTCCTTTTTTGTCAGCCGTTTTTTGTTTTGTCCTGGTAGTGTTTTTTTGTTTTGTCCTGGTAGTGTATCAGAAAATTGAGAAAAAATTTATAAAAATCCCAGCAGCAGGAGTCGAACCAGGCGCGAACCAGGCGCGCATGGGACAAAGCAATCCTGTGTTGCCACTGAGCCAGTGTAGAATTGTTGTCAATTTACGCATCCAATAATATATATACCATTTCTTAAAACAGTTTTACACACCATGAACCATCCAATTTTTCATTTTTGTTTTTTTAATATAAGTCTTATAAATATATATATATATATATATATATATATATATATATAGGAGTTTTTATAATTTTAATTGGATTCTAGATTTTATTTTGAAAAATTTGTCCGACGAATATGAACAAACTCTAGATTTTATTTTAAAAAATTACCAGACGAATATGAACAAAATCTAGATTTTATTTTGAAATAATATATATATCATTTCGTCGGATAATTTACCGGTGAAAAATATATATTTCGTCGAATTATCATAGGGGGATAATTTCGTTGAAATATATATTATCCCCTATGATAATTTCGTCGAAATATATATTATCCCCCTATGAAAATTTCGACGAAATATATATTATCCCCCTATGATAATTTCGTCGAAATATATATTATCCCAATTAAAATTATAAAAACTCCTATATATATATATATATATATATATATATATATATATATATATATTTATAAGACTTATATTAAAAAAAACAAAAATGAAAAATTGGATGGTTCATGGTGTGTAAAACTGTTTTAAGAAATGGTATATATATTATTGGATGCGTAAATTGACAACAATTCTACACTGGCTCGTAAATTGACAACAATTCTACACTGGCTCAGTGGCAACACAGGATTGCTTTGTCCCATGCGCGCCTGGTTCGACTCCTGCTGGGAGCAAATATAATAAATTTTTTCTCAATTTTCTGATACACTACAGGACAAAACAAAAAACTTTTTATAAATTTTTTCTCAATTTTCTGATACACTACAGGACAAAACAAAAAACTGGGAGCAATAATAAATTTTTTCTCAATTTTCTGATACACTACAGGACAAAACAAAAAACTGGGAGCAAATATAAATTTTTTCTCAATTTTCTGATACACTACAGGACAAAACAAAAAACGGCTGACAAAAAACGAAAAAAAAAATTAAATATTCATTCCCGCCGTTTTAATTGGCGGGACCGAAAAAAAAATTTAAGAAAAATAAGTCAAACCTGCATGACCAGTAACGATGTGACATGTGTCAGATGGCGGCTCATTCCCGCCGTTTCAAATGGCGGGAATGAGGAAAACGACAAAAAAAAAATCAACAAAAATTGAAAGTGGGTCATTTTGGAAAATAAGTCTCATAGGGGTCAGTTTTGAATTTTTTTTTGGGAACAGGGTTTTTAAAAAAAAAAAATCTCAAATACCATCTTTTATTTAAAAAAACAAAACTATTTTCCTCCAAAATATTATATATAGTGAAAAATATATAGGTTCTGTTTGATCGTGTCTGCTATATGTTTTTTGAGACTGTCCTTAAAATAAAGTTTTCCTAGACTATTTGAAAACTTTTTAAAACAATTTGTGATGATGTATTTTATAAGTCTTTTTCGACTTATTTTCATAAGTTCTTTAAGATAACTTATCAAAATACTAATTATTCATATAAAAAAAACAATTTAAATTTATTTTATAATTTTCTATAAAATAATAGTTTGTGTAATACATATACGTTTATCATGATTAACGATTGTGATATAAGCTATAAGTAAGTTATTTATTTATATAGGCTCATAGTGCACTTCAATTAAAATACCAAAATGACAAGACTATTATTTTTTTCACCTTATATGTTTCTCACGTGCCCTATTTTTTTCTCCAAAAATATCCCTGGGCGAAAGAGACATTGATGGTCAAACTTGCGCCCAGGCAGACCAACATGACACACATACAAACTGTGCTTCTTTGCACCGCAGCACCATCCTCATTGACCGTTCATACAATCCATAAATTTCCAAAGTAGCCTCTTTTTATGAAAGGCTAACGATGGAAACACATTGTTGTAGAAGGAAGAGGATGAGAGAGTCTGAGATGATGGTGTGAGAAATGGTGAAGGCATGAAGAGTATTTATAGGGGAAGTTTGTGAAGATTGTGTTGCATAGAGTGTAATAACTCATAATGGTGAGTCAAAAAACGTGTTCAAAGGCAGAAGACAGTTAGATATTGAGTGAACGGCCACGATCGTTTTATCGTCATGTTCTCGTGTAGTTAGACACACATATGACGTTCCTAAGCATCCTTGAGGTGGTGCATCTATTGTTGAGCCTTCGTAAATGGGTTGTTGGTTGGGTCGAGGTCCGGTCTGGAACAATACATATATCCCTGGCTACATTAAATTTGTGAGTCTTACAATTTATACATTTAATATGTATTAAGTTTGATATAAAATTCTTGTCAAGAGAAAAAAAACTTTGATATATAATTTTCCGAAAAAAATATACCATAGTTGGTACAATTTTCTTTTTTAAATGATGTGCTCATACCTTTTCGATGGCCTATTTGTACAGCTAAATATATTTTTTTAATTCATTATTGTTATTTGTTTTTGAAATTTTCCCCTATCTATTATGAATGGTTAAAATATAAATAAAAATATGTCTAATGAAGTTTAATAAAAAAATTAGTGAACTTTGGCAGTCATCAAGACTTCTTTTGTGAGATTCTTACTAATATTAAATGACCCAACGGGTGAACAATATAATACACGCCATTTAACATTAATTACAATGAATCAACAAAAAATATTTTAATTAAAGTTAACAAAGCATGAAAGTTTACTTATAAAGAGATAAAAAAAATTTGTTTTACATGCAAAGGAAGAAAAATATGGCTCACATTCTCATGTTTGTTTATGCTTTAATTATCTTTCTTTCTCCATTTCTGATTGGAAGGAAAGGAGGTCCACCAGGAGGAAGAAGTATGTCATTTTTCACACCATTTTATAATTTATCTTATACAAAGTATTTTATCACCTCTTAATAACATTTATTTTTCTAATTTGACGACAATGCAGCTTACATTCCTTGCAATTCTGATGATGATTGTATTGTGGCACAACCTCCTTATGTTTTGCTATGCGTTAATAACTTTTGCACATACTTTAGGGACGATGATTTACCTCAAAGATAGTTATGATTCCTCAAAGCATATAATAATGTTTGTACTTTTATAATTTACTTATAATTTGATCTATGATTCTCTAGCCTTTAAATTTTTATGACAACCTGAAATGTTTATTATTATAATAAACTAATTTAATAAGTAAATAAAATATAGGCTTATATATGTAAAACGTCTTTGTAAATTCGCGTATTTTTTGTTTTCGTCCCTGTATTTTTTTCTTCAAAATCAACCCCTGTAAGTTATAAATGTTTTGATTTTAGTCCCTGCCTTCATCATTCGTTACAAAAACGTATACATGGCAAACAGAGGATGATGTGGTTGTGGCTGAAGTGGCAGCCGACACTGATTTGGCAAAGTGGATGATGAGTTACACAGTGAGAGGGACCAAAACCAAAGTGAAATTCGTAGAGGGACCCATTTCTATTCCGAACTAGGTCTTGGTGTAAACATGAAAGTTGTAGGTCTGGATGTTAGATTTCCATTGTCTATGGTTTGACCTCAATCAGACATCCACAACATGGGTTATGATCAAAATATCACACATGGGTCAGCATAGTCGTGCATCTCTCTCAACCTTAAGAAAATAAACATTTCCACCACTTTCTGTTCAAAATTAGATTTAGGTGTCTTCATGAAAGTTGTAGATATGGATGTTAGATTTCATTTTACCTTAGTTTGAATCCAATAGAACCTCTAGAACTTTAGTTATGATTTAATTACTGTACATGGGTCATGCTGCATTTTTCATGAAATTTCAGCATAATCCTTCTAGTGGACGCTTCAATATCTATAAAAACAATAGTGAGCTTAAGATAGTCATTAGTGTGTAAAGTAAAAGTAAGGATCCATAAACTATATATCTAAATGAGGAAGTGTGTTTCGACATAAATAGAAGTGATTACCTCAAGGTAATGGCAAGTCTGAAACACGAATTGGTGATAGTGGCGTAAGACAATAGAAGATAGTAATGATAAAACTATATACGAAGATAGGATCCTAAGCTTAACGAGCTTAAAAAAATAGGGGGGAATATAAGGATTTATGAATGAAGTGACAAATATGACTGAGAGCAAAGGGTAAAACTTGTCACTAGGGCAAAAGATGTAAAAAATGGAGATACAACTAATGATGGATGTGTGTTCTAAACATGATGTTGAAATAATGAAGACGTAAACTATATATATGATATGTAAATATGATGTTAATCGGTGTATGAGATGTTAACATTGTAATATGATGAGGTATGATGATAATATGAATGTTATATGATGATGATGAACGATGTAATAAATGGTGCTTATGAAAGACTTGAAGGTAAAGTAGAGAGAGTTGTAAGAGGTTAATTCATGAACTAATAAAGATGAAAATAATAGTAAATTAGAGTAAAGGATAAATGTAATGACGAGTATAAATGAAGAGCAAGAACGTAGGAAAGTTGTTAGGACAAAGAGAACAAGAGTCAAGATTAATGGTAATGATAAAGATACGACGAGGCGTAGGTAACCGATGATGGAGAGGAGTAGGTTAGATAAAGGATAGGATGAGAGATGTTAGTCGTGGTAAGGATGAATCTCTAGTTACTTATGAATAATGAGAGAAGATCACATAACAGTGTAAATAGCAAGGTCGAATTAGAGGATTGAAGACAATTAGGGTATTGTTAAGAGGAAATGTAAACGAAGATAGAGAGTTGTGGATGATAATAAAAGAACCTTAGAATGAAGGTCAAGTCTAATAACATAATTTAAAGTTAAAGAGTACAAAACCTGAGTAAAACAAGCATATGATGTTAGTGGCCTGAGGCAGTTGACGGTGAAGAAGATGAGTCAATATATGAAGATAGGAATTTCTAAGTGAAAGTAATGATGAGGTTAGGGTTTAAAACTAAGACGAAAAAGAGGATACGCTGTAGAGGGTAAGGTGTAGAGCCAAAATGAACAAGTAGAATGGTGAAGTGGTTTAAGGTAATGAAAATTCTAGGTGAAGGAATAAGACGAACATAATTGGAAATATGAAGGTGTAAGTTAAAGTAAGGAATAATGTTAAAAAGAATGATAATGGTGAAGTAACGACCTTAGATTAAAATGAAATGAGTGTGATCTATTTAAGAGGGTATATGAGATTGAGAGAATTGATAGGACAAAATAGAATGAGAATAGAAAGTTGTGTGTTAATTAATGAATAATGTAGGGGTAATATTAGCGACGAGATAAGATAATGAATCACTAGAAAGATAATGACCTAAGTTAGAATGAATGAAGGTTGATAAGAGTGAATGACGTAATATGGCGCAATGTTGTTCTAAATGGGGAGAATAAAGGTGGTAGTTGTAACGATAATGGTGAGGTAAAAACTTAACTGAGAACGAAGAATAGAGAGCTGTCGTTAGGATGAAACACTTAGTGCAAAGAGAAAGTTAACGTTGAGTATAGGTTTTAAGGACGATGTTGAGTAATTATGATGTCGAGTAATGACGTAATGACTATGTTGTAAAAGGTTGAATGATGAAGTAATAACCATGTTGTATAATGTTGAATAATGAGAAATAATGACGAATGACGTATTTGTTTTATAACAACAAGTAAAATGACGAAAAGAACTATGTTGTGAAGATGACTTGTTGTTGTTGATGTATTTTCTATATGTTGTTAGCGAGTCTTCATGCATCATGTCATATGCATAAAAATGACGAAGGACGAATGATGTATGTATGTTTAGTAACACAACTCTGACATACAAATGTTGATTATGATGTATGTATGTTCAGTAACATAACTCTGACATACAAATGATGATTAGGATGTATGTATGCTTAGTAACAATAACTTTAACATACAAATGTTGATTAGAAACCGGTACCGGGATGTATATAGGTCTAGGAACGAAGTGCATTTGTATATGTCTCATGTTAGGTGTATATGAAGTATATGTGATATATGTGGTATATGTGATATGTGTCAATGTTGATGTATTGTGAGTGATATGTGCATTTCTTTAATGTTTTAAAACTGAAAAATTATGATAATAATGATGTGTTAATGATGTTATATAACCTGATGAAGAATTGTGAATATGTTGTAAAGGATGATCAATGATGTTATGCCTATTTATATATTATTGCATGTATCCCAATATATGTTATGATGAATATTCTCACCCTTTTGTTGTTGTTGTTGTTGTTGTTGTGTATTATGGTGTGTGTACTCTTGGGGTACATACACTTAGGACTAGTATAGTGTAGAGGAAAAAGCTTGTATAACTTTGCCTTTGCCACTTTCTTTCTAAACAAACTCACTGTTTGCATTCCCTCCTCCCTCCTCCCTCCTCCATCCATCCTAACTTTCTATTCGCGAACATCCATGGCTAATATCGATCTCAACCAATGGCCTATTCCTTTGGTGTATACGGGGACTGATAACAATAGCAATTCCTTCGGGAGAAGGACCAAATGTTGTACAATACCATGCCAACATTTTTGGCACCAATTCTTTGCATACCCATACTGCAGTGGTTGTGGATCGAACTGGTCCAAGGATCTTCAACCGTTATCTGCTCACCGTCGGTCAACATAACAGACCTTTTCGATTCTTTATCCAAGAAGCTAATGTGGCTCGTGGGTAAGTTTTATTAAATTCCATTTATTTTGTTGAATGTTATATCGCAAGGTTCTTTGTTCCATCAGTTGCATGGTAGTAAATCTTGAAATTATTTTTTCTTTATATTTTTTATTTTTTGTTACAGGGATGTTAAAGCTCTGATATTTCTTTGGTTAGTTACCGCTGATCCGAATGCTTTGGCTACTAGAGCTATTCATGGCCAATGCCAAGACTTATCCCAAGAAGTCCACCAAGCTGATGGTCAGCAGACCATCCGACGTATTCGAGATCATTATGGCTATATCTGGAATTTAGCAAGCCCGGCAGTGATGCCTGCCCTTCTTCTCAATTAATTGTTTTTTAGTTGACCATACTCTTTTTTTCCTGGATTTAATCCAGGTTTTTTTTTTAAAGAGGTGGTGTTTTATGTTTTTGAATTGTATTGTTTTTAATATTTTGTACTGTTTTTGTGATGTATTGTTTTTATGTTTTTGTACTGTTCTTTTTTTAATTATTTTATGGTACTTTATCTTGTGGAATCTTATGCATATATTGGCCTTTTTTTTTGTTGCAAGCATATATTGGCCATAATGCTATTGATTCAACACCAAAACCATGATATTATCGAATTAAAAACAGAGTAAACATAGAAAATCAATTTTTAAATTATTTCCCATGTAAACATTTTAAACATACTTGCACCTTATATTTAACATTGTAAAAAGATTGGAAAATAAAACATTATAAAATAAGAACTTAGAGAAGAAAAGGCTATTGATGCATTCTAAGGATATCAAGTTTAATTTGGACCACTAAGAAGATGAGTCCAACTTAGGGTTCAGATTTTGTGTTGTTCCAAAGTTGGCAGTTGGTTAGTACTTTTTGACGAGAAATTTTGGTTAAATGTACTTCAATTCTTTTTTGCAAATTTAAAATTACTTCAATTTTTGTTATTGTTGAAAAACTTATCTTATATTACTTCAATTTGTTTTAATGAAAAACTTAACTTAAATTAGTCCATTTTTCATGCTAAAAACTTATCTTAATTTTCCTTGATTTTTTTTAAAACACTTGTATTACAATTTTGTTGGAATAATTAGCTTTAAATTGCACTGGCATTAATAAATATCAAATTCACTTTTGATTGTTTTGAAAAGATTATATTTTTCACTTTTATAAAACTGAATAAATAAGTTTGTAAGAAAATTTTATTATAACTTATTCTTCAACAAATACCGTTTAGCATTAACCAAACAATCAGACTGAAATGATTAATGAGTTTCACTAAAAGACAAATTGTTTAATAGAAGATTATTTCAATTTGTAGGTAGAACAATTAATCTTGCTCAGACTTTACTTAACTCTCGATTGAACTTCAAATTATCAGAGTCTCATTCTCCTGTGAATCGAAGGTTTATTAAAAAATATATATCACTTCAAATGCGGTGGACAATGATTACTATAAAAGATACAAGAAATAAAAAGACGATCTTTATCCTCAAAACACACACACCCGCCTGTGCAGAATTGATCGTTAATAAAAGCACTTGACGTCTCACTAAATTATATTCTATAGGAATTCAATTATGAAGCAAACACTAAGCAAACAACGATACTTTTAACAGAACCTCCTTTAAAAAAATAATTGGTGTCAATTCTACACAGGTCGGTGTGGGTGTATTAAGGATAGAGATCATTTGTTTGTTTCTTGTGTCTTTTATGGTAATATTTGGTATTTGCTTTGTGGTTGGCTTGGGATTTTTTTTGGCAATATCTCAATATCATAGTTAAAATGTTGACATTGAGGAGGTAAGCTCTTAGAATAATATTTAGAAGAAATATTTTTTGAAAGAATCTTGGGCCAACATTGCAGAAAATGAAGAATTAGAAACAAACATATCGAGGAATCTAGAGCATGAACCATTTTAAATTCAAGCACGCAATGAAGAGAACCCCCCCATTCAAACTGGACACTCATATATTAAAGAACAAAGCTAAAAAATTAAAGATTACACCAAAAGCATATGATGGAACCGAATCAAGGGTTGGAAGCCCCAAACCTTTCAAATGAAGTGTTTATACTGGAACTTATAAGGTTTAGCTATTACCCTACAAGATTGGGTTTAAGAGACATTATTTTAAAGGATAAACCTGACATTATGCTAATTGCAGAATGTTGAATGAGTTTTCGTGAGTTTTCTAGAAAATTGTTCTCTAGACTGGATCTCAAATTGCTTGCTATAAACAATAAAGATAGTTTGTTACCTAACCTATGGTGTTTTTGTTCCACATGTAACACCCTAAAACCCCGTCTTTGAATTATTAAATAAAAAGAATATATTTAAAGAAAAGGCGCTAAACATACTCGACAATTCTCCATTTCATAAAATAATAATCATAAATTCAGCAGTGGAATATTTCAACGAAACAATAAAACAATTCAAATCCTCGTCTTCAAGGTAAAATAAACAAACTTTCCAAATGACGAACTTCAAAAATATAAATAAAATGATAAACCCCAGACCCTAATGTTACAGATCAGAGCACATGTTCGACTACATGACTATTACTAATAAAATAATGACGGAAGAAAGACTCCCGTCACCACTTACTAAGCGTCCCGCAAACTAGAGCTTCTCGTCCTGAGAATCTGTAGTCCACGAGTACAGACGCCACAATACACAACAACAACAACAACAACAACAACAACAACAATAAAAAGGGTGAGAATATACTTCATAACATATAGTTGGAACATATGAATAATATATAAACAGTAATAACATCAATGGTCTATTTACAAGCATCTTCATAATTTCTCATCAAGTTACATATCATCATTTACACACCGTTTACACATCACATACACCAAGTTCAAATATCACCACTTATATGCAAATGTACATCATTCCAATCATCTATATCCATGTCGGTATCTGTTTCTACTCGTCATTTTATTGTATGTCAGAGTTATGTTACTGAACATACAATCGTCATTCGTTATTTTCCTAAATATGATATGATGCATGAAGGAAGACTCACTAAATACCACATATTAGCACATCAACAATAGCTCAAACTTACAACATAATTCATATGACCACTACCCTTTACTACTTCAATTTAAAACTTTTGAAGTTCGTTTTTTTTTTTTTCGGACTTCAAATTCATGAAAATGTGGGCATTGTATTGTAATTGTAAGAATTTATCTCTTATTGTTGGCAACATAGAGTTGTTGGTTGTACTATGTTTATTCTTAGTAAAAAAATTCTAAAAGTTAGACTAAAACAATGCAATATCCTACGTGGTCTGATATGCCTATGTATGTTTATGAAAGTTGGGTCTTACTCTCTCAGAGGTAATTGAAACATAAAATAATTGGGATTCAAAAAAGTATTAAGACTTTTGCATCTATAAAATAATTGTCATCTATGAATTTTAGAAGTACATCGCATACCCTCTCTTACCTTAGTAGTTCTACACATGGGTGGATCTATGATGTCATCTATGTATGTGACACTCCCTAGGGATTCAAAAAGTATTAAGACTTTTGCATATAAAAATTAAATAGATCTCATAAAATAATTGAATAAAAGACTTGAATTAAATTGATCCAAGAAACAAATAGAGCTTCATCTTTAAATCCTACCCAATTAGGGTTTAGTTACACATGGTAACTAAAAACAAATTACAAAAGAAATAAAACATACCCTAAAGACTAAGGTTGACGATATACTCCTCCCTTAATAATCTTGGCGCTTGCCTTCCTCGCGAACCACTTCAATAATTATGAATGAGATGAGTTGTATTTATAGGATGATTTCCCAGTGGATTTGGGCTGACAAATTGGGCTTTTTCCCAAACCCGTAAATGAAAATATAAAAAAAAAGTTTTTCCACGAATTCGTACACACGTAGAGTGTGGGGCCATGCTCCTCGCACATGGGCCTTAAACTTAGGACGAGAAGCTTTAGTTTGTGGGATGTTTAGAAGTTGGCGACGGAGATATACTTCCGTAGTTATTATCTAATTATTTACGTAGTCGAATAATCGCGTGCTCTGATCTGCAACACTAGGGTTGGGGTCAAACGTCGAATGTTTAACTTTATGAAGTTTAAGTATTTGAAATCTTTATGACATTATCCACAATGGCGATTGAGAATCAGACTTGTTTATTTTATGAAATTTTTTTGAAGCATTTTCCGCACTCTGAAACATGACGTATTATTTATTATTTGAAGGAATGATCGATGAGTATGTGTAACATCCTTTTTGTTTAAATTTACTCGCATTATTTATTAAATCAACATTGGGAATTAGGGTGTTACATCGAGCCAGTCGATTGTCTGGGATGACGTTGCGAGTAGATTTTCGCTCTGCGTCATCTAGGGATGGGCAAAGTTTGGTTTAGAACCAAAACTGTGTGTGAAGTGAACCAAATTGTTTTTCAGTTCGTTAAAACTGAACAGAACTGTAAGGGATCTGTTTGAACTGAACTTTAATCTAGTGAATTGTTTTGTTTAAAAACAAAAACTAAACTGTTCCCAACATTAAACCTCATCGTTGCTCTTTTTCTCATGGGTTTCTTATTACAATCGTGTAATACCTTCTCAATCTTAACGCTATTATGCCTTCCACTATGACTTGTCTTTCAAGTCCCCATGACCCTTTTCTACAACTTGCTTCCATCATTTTTTTAATTTCAGTGTCTTTTCTACACCAACCGTTGAGGTGTCTTTTTGAATTTCAGTGTCTTTTTGGCTAAAATAATCGTAATTCTCATCACTGCTTTTTTTCTCATGGGTTTCTTCTCAACCTACACCCGTCGATGCGACAACGCAACAACTCACCTTCCAATAGCATCCGCAACATGGCAGGAGGTATAGCTAGAATGAGAAGAAGAAGGAGGTTGTTGGTTGGTGACTGGAGATGGTCGATCATGCGGCTCAGATCGGTGACGAAGATGGTTCGATCGCGACAAAGGAATGCATCTCAGTTTGTTGGAGATGGTTCAGGTTGTGCGATGGATATGGTTTTTGCTTTCTAGGTTTTGTCCTTTCAGTTCGGTTTTGGTTCAGAAGACGTAAATAAATGGTTCAAGTTCAGTTCAATTTTTTTTTTTTTAAGACAGTTCACTTCAAAACGCTTATGCACCAATTCGGTTTAATATTGGTTCGGTTCAGTTTAGCAGTTCGGTTCGGTTTAACACTTTAATATTGGTTCGGTTTGGTTTAGTACAACACTTAATCGGGTCTACAACTTACAACTGTACTATATGGATTTTGGGAGACTCCAAACGTGTGTGGTGAATAGTCTTTATAGCAAGAGATCTAACGTCTCATATCTCGAAGCTATTATCACTGATTGTAGATGTACTTTAGCTACTAATCTTGTAAACTCTCATGTTAAGTTCATTAGGAGACAAATAAATGAAGTTGTCCACAATCTTATAGAATGTCTCTATATAGAGTTAGTTTCCATATTTTTATCAATATTCCAACATGTACCCAACCTATTATTTTGAATGAAATGCATTAAAATCGTTATCGTCAATTTTTCTAAAATTAATTATTACTTGAAATTCAAAAATGATATAAAATTATTGTGTGAATTAAAAACTCAAATAAAATAATTTTTTATTTTTTATTTTGTCCGAAATTTACCTTTCAGCAAATCTAGTGGGGTGTGATTTTAAAATAGGGTAGAAACGGTGCAAAATAAAATAATGAAAGCTCAGTTGTATATTACAAAACCGAAACATACACATTAAAGAATTATGCTCTTTACCCACCAAAAATTGCTCGCTCCAACTGAAAAGACTATATTGCCCCTGCGTGAGTTAACTCATGCACCTTACACTTCCTGCGTGACTTAAGTGATAATCGAGAGCGAAAGAAAACATTGTGCGAAAGACAAAAAAAAGGGTAGTTTTAAGATGGACTATAATAACATAAAATGCATTAACTAAAATAACTGATGTCATATTTCATAACTGCTACATAACTTCGGCTCAGACTCTTTTGAATAAATGGTCTATCCTAGCATAATTTTGATTGTTAATATGCGGAACAACTGACCTATGCCCGCAAACAGAAGCCAAAATGCAGATTGTAACGTAAAGAAGTTAAGACGAAAAATATGCAATACAGAGGTCAATAATACGAAACAGTGACAAAAAATTGGAAATCAGAACTAGATTTTATAAAAAAACAAATGAACATAAGAAAGCAAAATGTTTATACTATTATTTTTTCATCAAAAAATGTTCCTATTGATAAAAAAAGGCTACACTATTATTCTGTGGCAGTTTTGTTTAACTTTTTTGTTGTTGCAATTCATATTATTATTTGTTGAGTTTTTTTTTTTAGGAAATTAATTGTCGAGTTCTTGTTGCTTAATTATAGTTGTTGACTTAGAAAAGTGAACAAAGGATATATATGGAAATACAACAAAATAACAGGAATCCATCTCATATCTCGGCTCAATAGAGAAGATTGCAAAAAGTTGTGGGACCCACAAAATTTGGATCTCTCTATCCTATTTCTATGCACACCAGACAAGAGAAATGGGGCATCTCTCTTCAACTTCTCTCTTTGCTAACTCTCTCTTCCCCATTTCTGTCCAACCAAATAGAGACTGAGTGTCTTGTTCATTGGTGAGATTGAGAAAAAGGGTAGAAATTAAAGTTTTTTCTTTGCGAGTTTTTTAAGTGAATCGTAAATGTATAGTTTTTTGTATGATACTTGTGTGCTGATATAAATTAATCTCTTTTTGTTTGCAGGGATGAGTTTTTGCTCACATCAGACAGCTCATTCCGAGGAAGCCTTATGAAGATTATGATTGGGAGGACCCGTATGTGGGTAGATGGAAACCTTCTAGCTGATGTTAGACACTTCAGACTCGGGATGGAATCGATGGAGCATTCTCATGTCATTTGGAGGTCGTACGAGCACCGACGAGACGTGACACCTTTTCAGGACGTATGCTGGTACTCCGGATGGATCATGGCCGGCAAAGCTAGGATGGTGTATCACTTGTCGGAGCGGGTTCTAAGGCAGTACGGCTATGTTCAGACCATTCCTAGACCTCCTACTATGATTGAGCCTCTTGAGCTAGCAGAGGTGGTTATTGCCTTCTTGGAGTTCGCTCTCCATGTCCTTACCCAACAGCAAAGGGGTGACCCGGTCTCGGAGGGCGAGGAGTGGATGCATTCAGTGGGGTAGATGAAATGGTTCTACCGTGTATGCCATCCTCTTATGATCGGCCCTGCTCCCGTTCCTAAGTACACAGTTCCCAAACCTGTCTACGAAGAGGTTATTGTTGAGCAGCAGCGGGCCAGACATCCTCCCGACCCATTCCAGGTCATCGGCAACATCAGAGTCAGAGTGGAGAATGCAATGTGGATTCCTGATGTGGTTTTAAATCGACTCTTTTTCGGCATTTTGGAGGACATCCGGTCCAATTATACCGTGTTTGAGGAGGTGCTGGCTCCACGGAGGAGGAGTAGGGGTCCAGGGGAGTAGCAGGGTCTTATTTTATGAATTTTGTATATTTTTAGTTTTTTATGACATTTTGTCGGATATGGTTGTAATCTATTTACTTTGCGCGTTTGCGTTTTATTTATGATATTTTGCGTTATTTTATTCCTTTATTCTTCGTATTTTAATTATGAGTGAATGCTTGATTGAATGAATGGTTGAATGAATGATGAAAAATATATTTTTGAGAGGAATGGATGTATGTATGAATGATGAAATGAATGAAATCAGGGACACTAGTGCTTCTGCCTGTTCTGCGACTGATCACAGACATGGCGTGAGTTAACTCAAGCAGGCCCTGTATCCTGTGTGAGTTAAGTCACACAGTGGTTTACACTAACGTGAGTTAAGTCACGCAACGTAAGTTAAGTCACACAAATTTAACACCGATGTGAGTTAACTCATGCAAGGGTAATAATGTCTTTTCAGTTGGGAGCGTAAAGAACATTTCCAAATTAAAACCCTAACCGCGTTTTCCTTTTCCTTCTTCTTTCACACATAGCACGCAACCACCACCGGTCCTGCTGCTGCTGCAATCCACCCACCACCGAACCGTCTGCCGTCGCTTCCTCTCCTCTCTCAGTCGGTCAGCCAGCTCTTCTCCTCTTCTCTTTTAGGTCAGTTTTAAACTCAAATTACTTGATAGTAGCAGTGAGAGCAATTGAACCAGGACATTGAAATTGAAATTGATTTTAACTTTTAGGGTTTGGTTACTGAAATTGAAATTACATTGTTTGAAGTTGAAATTGAAATTGATTTTTAAATTCTTTCATCAACCCAGTTGGCTTGGCCTTATATGCTGAAATTGAGGGGGTTAAATTATTTTAAGTCTTTCTCAATTTAATTGGACAAAGGCAGAAGGTAGAAGTTTGTAATTGTTTATCTGTAGCCTATGAATTTGGCTCTCTTATGCTGAAACTGACAGGTTATATAATAGGAAGATATTTGTGTTTATTTATACTTCATTGTTAGCTGAGTTTACTAGTGATAAAGCCCTAAATTGTTTGTGATTAAGCTTTTTTGAAGAGATTTCTGCCCAAAAGGCGAGTATGTTAAGGAATTGTTGTTTACACCTTTAGTTTTCTGTTTAATGAATTGATTCTTAATTCATGGATATTAATGTTAATTTTACTGCTTTTCAAGTGAGCCTTGAAGCAGGGATATAGTAAGTAAACATTCATTTCAATTGGGCTAACATCTTTTGTCATGTCATTTGAAGTTAGATGTTACTTACTTTTCTCCATTTAAGCTCTTTGTCATGGCATATACACAATCTTGAGTTTAGAATTGATTTCTTGAGGATTTAGCTATCTGTTTTTGACTGATGCATGAGTTTTAGTTAGTCTATATAAATGGTGATCAGAACAGTATATTTTGTTAGCTATATAAATGTTTTTGAGTGTTCTGCGAGTGTTTGGAAAATTAGTTTTGGCATTTCTTCCTCTACGAAGCCTTGCAGCAGAATCATAAGACAGAGCAGCATCTTCTGCTCTATCAAAAGTACCTAACCATAGTCTTAGTTTCTGTGATGAGTCTTTGATCTCTGTCCATCTTCCAGATGGCCTTTGTCTTTGACCCTTGTTTGATGTTTTTGGAATCTTCTTAATAGTGCTCCTTTCTTTGTTCTCATAGGACTTGCCTATTTCATGAGGGATCAAAGAAATGTTGTTGTTTTTGTGAGTTTTGATGAATTTGGTGTGGAACTTTTAAGGTGTCTGTGTTTTCCATGAGAGTTTGAGAAAAAGGGTTTGTTTATGAAAACAAGTTGTGGACTAATTGATCAATAAGAAATTAAAGGCTTATGTAACAATGAGGTTCATGAATGAGGTAATTAATTAATTAATAACATGTTGTTTGTCAGATTTTGGTTTTTTTTCTTCTTTGAAGGTATTATTAAAAGGCATCTGATTCAAATTGGATTCATGCAAGTGTGAGGAAATACTAATCCTTTATATTGTGATAAACATAACTAAAATGTGGTTAAGTAGAATGATGAATAGGATACATATTCTATAAAAAATGAAATGTAAAACGTTTAGTCGTTTAGATGGAGACTAATGTTGATTTTTCACACATTCTCTATTTTCCATGTCACATTTATGTATTCTCTCATATTTTGTCGTCTTTATACATCATATTACTCATGACATTTTCTTTTCTTTTTCCTGTTATTTTTTCCCTTTTCTAATAATTCGGAAAAGTGGAAGTTGAACCTCATAAAAGTGATATGATCTGTATACAAATCCCCAACCCTAATTCTAATTCTTTCATTTCAATCAGAAGCAGAAAAGAATGACGCAGAAATCGAAACTTTTCAAGGGCCAAACTAAGAAGAAATCGATTCCTGCTAATCGTCATGGCAAAGTACCTCAAACTCGCAAAGGTAAATTCTTTTGCCATTAATTTATTTTATTTTTTGAAATTTTTAGCACAATTTTCTGTAATTTTCTGTAATGAAATTGTAAACTTTTCTTTACAGGGAAGAGATTTGTGAAGCCAACGAAAGTTACAAAGGATATGGATGCTGATCGTGTAAGTTCCTTTTGCTTTTCTCTAATTTTCTGTAATAATTTGTAGTGTGTTTTTTGTGGCTTGTTTTAATTTCCCATTATGATTTGGGTTTTGGATACTGTTAATTTTGAAAAAGTATTCATGTTTCTGCTTGGATAAACAGATTAAGGCTTCGTTTGGATTGAGCTTATGAAAAATAGCTTATGCAAATAAATAAGCTTTTATGTTAATTTATAAGTTCTCGTATTTCGTTAGCTATTTTTTCATAAACTACCTTTACAAGCTTATAAATAATACATTAAAGCTTATTTATTTATGTTTTGCATAAGCTCTAAAATAAGCCAATCCAAATGGACCCTAATTAAGTCCTATAAGATAAGTGCTTATCAAATAAGAGCTTATATTAACTATTTCTAAAGTAAAACAAGAAAGTATGGTGAAATTGCTATTATATAAACTACAAATGGACCCTAATTAAGTCCTATAAGGTAAGTGCTTATCAAATAAGAGCTTATATTAACTATTTCTAAAGTAAAACAAGAAAATATGTGAAATTGCTATTATATAAGCTATAAACTGTTTTCATCGGCTGTTCTAGAGAACTTATCTCTGAATGAAAACAACTTGTCACTGTCAACATGTCATAAATTGTTTCTGTAAGCACTTTCAAAGACACTAGCAAGAGTTTATGGCAGTAAATAAGCTTAGGTAAATTGTTCATGAGACGATCCAAATGCAGAAGCTTGTTTATCGAGTTGACGTTTTATATAATTATCTAATTTGAAATTGGTTTTTGCGAATGCTTCTATGTTTACAAGCTGCCATACAATTATTTTCATAAATTACCTATGATAATGTATATTAACAGTTTAAACAATGGTTGAGGTGTTATATTGACTTAACTCTTTTTTGGGGCTTATCTTATGGCGTAGTAACTTGTAAGCACTTGTACGGTGGAAGCCATTAACATTGCAACGGGAGGACTTTGTGATACAAAAATACTAATTATAGAGAAATAGGTTGTATTAGTCACATGTTACCAAATTCTGAGATTCATAGAACGAAGCTAAGGGTTGATTTTGAGGACACCATGCATAGAGGGTTGGTTTAATGGCATTGGATCAGTATCGGATGTAAATATTATCTGCAGAAGAAGACTGAGGGTAACCCGATAAATGTTCAACTGATCCTCTCAGCCGTGAAAAATCATTTGAGATGCATTCTACATGAAGTTTTTGACGACTCTATGATCATAGCATCATATATCATGACCGTGATTTAAAACCTTATGAAATTTGTATACCCTTAATTGTCCATACACACATCTATCAGCTTTTGATCATCCTAGATAATAAAACAATAGAGTCCATCTACTCCCACGTTCCGCTTTTTGCTTGAAAAATCTTTTGAATCAAGTAGTTGCCAAAAGGGTGTGTCATCAGCTCATGTAAACGATTCTTCACGACTGATAGGTATTGACATCCACACCGATCCATAGCCATTGAAACCACCCCTCTGTGCACGGTGTCCTAGAAGCAGCCCTACAAACCTTGGAATTTAGTAACACACGGGTAATACTTTAGTGTATGGCATACAAAGTCCTCCCATCGCAGTGTCAATGTCTTCCATCGTAGGAGTGGTAATCATATAAGTGCAATATAAACTATTTCTATAGTGAAAAAGAAAATATGTTCAAATTGTTTTTGTATGAACTATAAACAGTTTTCATAGGCTATTTTGGATAAATTTATCACCGAATGAAAATACTTGCGAGCATCTCATAAACTTTTGCTGTAAGCTCTTTCAAACACGGAAAAGAGTTTATGCTAGTAAATAACCTTAGGTAAATTGTCCATGAGACAACGCTAATGCCAGCCTATGTTTATCGAGTTGATAAAGTTTTATATAATTATCTATTTTGCAGTTGTTTTTTTGTATGCTTCTATGGTTATTAGTTGTCATATACTTATTTTCATAAATTTCTTATGATAACTTACAGCACTAGTTTAAACATTGTTTACTAGGTGTTTTAACGATGTTTCTGCAGCTTATGAGGTGTTTATTCAGCTCGGGCTTATCTTATGGCATACATCCTCCGGTCACTATTATTAGCAAAAAACACATTTTAGATTTATTGAATAATATTTGGTGTAAACATCTAAAAAGTGGGTTTTTGCTTATGATGGACCTATTTAAATATCAAATGACTTGTTACGGACCTACTCTCCACATGGAGAGAGTTGGAAACATCCGCATAAAACAAGTCGAACTAGCTAGTGTAACAACTGGACTATTTGGTCAGAATGTTTTGGTTACAAGATTTGGTTTATTTATTTAGGATCTAAAAGTAGAAACACTTCCTGTCACTTTCAGTCATCACTTGTCACATCTGCATTTATTCAACATCACACGCATGACGCAATGCAACACAGCTTTGTTTCACCTATATATTATTATTACTCGCTTTCACTCTCTTTTTTTGTATCCTTCTTCAACCACTTTCTCTATTTTTTATCTTCCATCTTTGCTCTTCTTCATAAAAAATGGCACCCCCTTCACAGAAGAACCCTAGAAAGAGAACATGGGATCATGAAAAAGATTTATATGATTTCCTTCTTGACAAGATTAGTGACCCTAATACTCAAAAGAAAAAACTCAACGACCTCCTTCACAAATTTTATGTTAACGATCCAAAAGCCGACTCGGACTTGATAAAGTTCACAGATGGTCCATCCAGTATTATACAATCTCAGCTTTTTCATTTTAGGACCAAAACAATGACAACAACAACAATGATTATGAAGAAAATGTCATAGAGTACGAGGAGGAACGACATAGGTTTTTATTGAATCATATGAAGCGTGATGGAAAATCTTATGTACTTGAGATTGTTGAGGATGGTGTCTATGTAAAATATGGGGATGAATCTTCATGTGCAAAGAAAAAGGGTAAACTTGGTGTGAAGAAATCTAAAGGTGGAAGAAGAGGTAATGTTAAATCAAATCGTGTGGTTTCAAAGAAGGGTGGTAGGGTTAGGAAAATGAAAGGTGCAACAAAACTCTCTGCTGCTAAGAAAAGTGATGTGGTTTCAGAACCACATAAAAAAGCTGGTAAAAGGAAAAGAGGACGTCCACGTAAGATTCTAGAAAAGAATGACGTGAGTGAGGAAGAAAATGTTTCAGCTGTGAAATGTGCTTTTATTGATGAAAGTGTGAAAAAGGAGACTCAAGATAATGGTGACGACCTTGTTCAAAAAAACGATAATGGTGATGACCATGATGATGATGTAATTGATATAATTCCTGTGGAAAGCTCGGTAATATGCAATCTTAAATTTGTCAATTTCTTTGCACATGAAGATTCATCCCCATATTTTACATAGACACCATCCTCAACAATCTCAAGTACATAAGATTTTCCATCACGCTTCATATGATTCAATAAAAACCTATGTCGTTCCTTCTCGTACTCTATGAGATTTTCTTCATAATTGTTGTTGTTGTCACTGTTTTGGTCCTGAAGATGAAAAAGCTGAGATTGTATAAAACTGGATGGACCATCTGTGAACTTTATCAAGTCCGAGTCGGCTTATGGAAGCTGAGATTGTATAAAACTGGATGGACCATCTGTGAACTTTATCAAGTCCGAGTCGGCTTATGGATCGTTAACATAAAATTTGTGAAGAAGGTCGTTGAGCTTTTTATTTTGAGCATTAGGGTCACTAATCTTGTCAAGAAGGAAATCATATAAATTTCTTCATGATCCCATGTTCTCTTTCTAGGGTTCTTCTGTGAAGGAGGTGCCATTTTTTATGAAGAAGAGCAAAGATGGAAGATAAAAAATAGAGAAAGTGGTTGAAGAAGGATACAAAAAAAGAGAGTGAAAGCGAGTAATAATAATGTATAGGTGAAACAAAGCTGTGTTGTATTGCGTCATGCGTGTGATGTTGGATAAATGGAGATGTGACAAGTGATGACTGAAAGTGACAGGAAGTGTTTCTACTTTTAGAACCTAAATAAATAAACCAAATCTTGTAACCAAAACATTCTGACCAAATAGTCCCGTTGTTACACTAGCTAGTTCGACTTGTTTTATGTGGATGTTTATGTTTCCAACTCTCTCCATGTGGAGAGTAGGTCCGTAACAAGTCATTTGATATTTAAATATTTTCTTTTTGAATAATAATAGTGACCAGAGGGTGTCACTCCTAAAGCATTGTACAACTATTTTGAAAACCTTATGAAAACATGTTGATGATGATTTAGTTGTAAGTTTTTGCCTAATTTTGATGTAGTCCTTGTGGTAGCTTTTAGAAATAAGGATTATAGTTGACTTCTTTATTTCTTTTTTGTAGAAATAAATTATATAAAACTCTTGTTTTTTTTTTTTGGTACAAATATAAAACTCTTGTTTAATTAGCATATAATTGAACTATTTACTTGAACATTATGCTTACTATAGATAATTGAAATATTGATTTTAATTTTTTATGTTTGTGTTCAATTTCTGTTAAACCAGGAGGTGAGCAAATTCATTAACCATTGCAATGAAGTTAAAGCAGCGACTGTAGCTACAAAGGACGGCGGTTATCTAAGCATTGTTAAGACGGCACCAGAGTCTGCAAGTGGTGCAGATAAATAGTTAGTGATGGTAGGGATATTTGCGATAACTAAATATATCTTATGATACAATTGTGTATTTGTAAAAGCAGTTTTGATGATCCCTTCTTTATTTACCTTCCCATAGTATTTTGTAGTGTTATTTATTGCTATGAATTGCTTATTTTTTTTCTCCTTTCTTTTGGATACATGGGATTTTTTGGTTTAGAATATTGCATTTTTGAATTACGGAGGATATTTCCAATAAAGGGGATTGTCCCCTTTATTTTCACCCATTAATCGTTAATGAGCAGAATTTCCCTTAATAAATATAAATGTCACCTAGCAGAGGTCATCAAGCCATGGTCTTTCCATGACTTAAGTCTATTTTTGAATTTTGATTCAAATGTACTCCCTTGTTTTATGTCATTTAGAGGTCTTTGGTTTTACAAAATTTATTGAATAGATGTGAAAGTGATTAACTAAGTGATAGAAGTTTTGTGGAATCAATGTCAATTTTGGAACATTGATAAAAAAAAAATGTTTACATTAATACAAGTATTCAATTTGAGACACCATTCTCTAGCATATACACAATGAAGTTAGTAAGAAAGCAATTTGTTGCATTCATTTGAAAAGTTTTAAGATCAATTTTTGGTTTAACCTAAGTTTGAAAATAAAATTCATACCCAAGTTTGAGCCAAAACTTCTCCTACCCCCTCCCCCACCACTTTGGAGAAGTCTACCACCCCTTCTGAGATTGTCAAAATAAGCAATAATGATATTTAATTTTTTTTAAATGGTTGAAACATGAATAAAAATTTTATTTTCTTAATGACATTCAGAAATTGAACTGAATCAGTAATAAATTGTGATCATGAATAAAAACAATTAAATAATACACACACAAGGTTGAAAGAGAAATGTAGCAATTCACGTAATCTGCTATCCTTATTCTTCCTCCCTCTTGCAGAACGAAGCGAAGCCAACTCGAGTTCAACAACACAAGCTCTTCTCGAATTCACTCTCTTAACTCAACTACGACAACGCAACAAACATGGTTTCTCTTTCACTTTCATCTCCCAATTTCAAACCGTACTCCCTCTTCCCCTTCTTCCTCCTATATCCTTCGCTTCAATTTTCAGTTTAATCACTAATTTAACTTCCATATCAATGTTTTTTTTTTTCATTTTTCATTTATTTAGTAATGAAGTTGGTTTTCAATACAAGGAATCCAACGACAACGTTTCGCCATGTTTCGTTTCGTACTAAGTGCGCTGTGGACACACCATATGGAGGTATGTATCACCTACGTTTTTTCTTCGATCGAATTTATTTGAATATTGCTACTTGGCTCAGTAAGCAGTAACATGAACAATTTCATAATATTGATCATATGGTTGGCTTGCTTATATGAATCAGAAGATGTAATAACTTCTGTCTTCTATTTTCCACCTTATGGAATAAATGAATTTATATGTGCACCCTTTTCTGCAGGTAATGTCTCAAAATTCCCCAGAGTTAGTGTTTGGGATCAAGAAATTTTCTGTCGCAACAGTATGCTGGACATGAGAGGAGCGTAGAATCAATAGAGGCTGCTTTTGAGAAAATATTGATGGCTGGTTTCATACAGAGGAGGAAGACAAAAATTAATTTGAAAAGCAAGTTGAAGAAGAAAGTCGACGAGTCCCCACCATGGGTCAAGAGCGTGCTAAACATTGTTGAATTTCCACCAACAGAAATTATCCTCAGAAGATTGTTTCTCTTTGCCTTCATGGGTGGCTGGAGCATTATGAATTCTGCTGAGACTGGACCTGCTTTTCAGGTTTGGTTTGAATTTCTTTCATTATTTCTTTCTGTGCAGTGTATAATCAAATGCACAACTCTTGAAAATAAAACTGTATTTTATATTTGAAAAACACACAAGTATAGGAAAAATTGCATATTGACAGTACTATTCTCTTGCTATAGGTGGCAATCTCTTTGGCTGCTTGCATATACTTCCTTAATGAAAAGACAGAGAGTTTGGCTAGAGCTTTCGTTATCGGGTGAGTGGTATAACTTGCTTCGACTTGTGTTTTTCCTTTAATTTTTGTTAACCATTTATTTTCCTTTATTGCACACTTATAGGTTTGGAGCTCTTGTGGCTGGATGGGTCTCTGGTTCATTTCTGGTACCCAATATTCCAACAATATTGCTGCGCCCTACTTGGAGCCTTGAACTCTTAACATCGCTAGTAGTTTACTTTTTCTTGTTCATTGGTTGTACCTTTTTCAAGTGAAGTGGCAACTACTCGTCCATAGTTTCATTTAATGTACTGTACTCTTAATGAGTTTATAGGTGACAAACTCAACATTTTTTTTTGAGTTATCTAAGTTGCTTACTATTGTTAGCATAGTGGTTCTTTGCTTAAATTTCGGTTGTCTACGGAGCAATTTCCTCCTTGATATGTATCTTTGCATCGGTTATCAAACTCATCCTTGCAACTAACTTGTTCTAATTTTGGTTCATGGTGTGTTATGGTAATGAGCATGAGTTGATCATGGTAGAAAATTTATATTCCAAACACGATCAGAATAAAAATTATGGATAAAATTCTGAAAACAACATGATCTCATTATTTAGGGGTGTTCATCTAAGTATCCCTCAGCACAACTAGAGCTTATGACTACAGAAGTGTTGTATGATCTCATTATTTAAACATTATGTTAGAATAAAAAAAATTAGGATTTAGTTGTCTATTTTGCCAGAAAATTGTGCTGCCCTATGAGTTTAAGTGTACATACACACATTTCTACCTAATCTATATTGGAATGCAATTTTTTTCCCTCTTGATGAAAGTGCACCAAGGGTTGTAGCTTTATTGAAGGTTATTTTTTCTTGCTGCGTATTTCCTGGTACACTGCATGTTGATCGGTCTGAGTACAGATTCAGCCATTAAGTTAGATTGGAAATTTATTCTGAAATTATTTTGTTGAAGTTCGGCACTGGAAACCAGAAGTTCAGCCCTGAATTTAGTTTGCCTCGAGTCTTTTGACTGAACATATCAGTTAGTTTTGAAAATGTAAAGCATTGTGCGTTGAACCAAAGATAGGGTTCAATTTGACTGAATAGTGTGAGCTGTTTGAATTATGAATTTACTGATGAACTGTCTAGCTGTAAAAGTTCTGATTATTATTTTGTCGATACATTCCAAATCGGTACAAATCCGCTTTGCTTATATAATTTTAGTACGTATAATATGCAACTTTCATTAACACCGTCTTCGTTAATCAATGCAGTAAGTAATCCATTACCACAATTCAAACTAGTTTTTATATATTCATATTAGTGATTTGCAATTTATAAACCACAGATTCAGCACATAATCAACATTCCATAAATCATTGAACCTATGTTACATGAAAAATGTTGCATTTACAAGGTTCCTCACCATCTTCTCAAGTTGAATGAAGATGCTTATACACCAAAGTTTATCTCAATAGGTCCTCTTCACAGTCATAATGCAGAACTAAATCAAGAGAAACAGAAACAAAAGTACTTTCATGCATTTTGGAAACGTTTGTTAAATAAACAAACTTTAGCTTTGGTACAATATAAAGCTTTTCTTGAAGAAAACAGAGAAAATATTGGTAATTTTTATCCCAAACAAGAACTTTGCAAGGATGAGAATCTTTTGGAACTGATTTTGTTAGACTCAGTTTTCATAATGGAGTTGTTTTTTGAGAAAAGCTAAAGAATCTGAACAGAAAAATGATTTCATGTTTACAACATCAAGTTTGATTTGAGAAGAATGTTTTTTTCTCTGATTGATATTTTCCATTGAACATGTACAAGGATTATATAGGCATAATTACATAGAGATACAGCTGTGATCGTGCTATTATTAATAGCACGATCATGAATTAAACAGCAAGAATAAAACAATATCTCAACACATCATGGATTTACAAAATCACACAGAGATTTCTTGCTGCTTGAAAATCAAATTCCTATGTTTGTTTTGGAGGAATTACAAAAGGGTGTTATTAGGTGAAAAGAATGGTTTCAATAGCAATAAGGAAAATTGTGTTAGTTTTATTGATCTTACTTTTAACTACTTTGAAGATTATTATCCTCAAAAGTTAAGTAAAAACTTGGAGTTTTCCATTGTACTCTTGAACCTCACTAGCTGGTTCAGTACCATACTCAGCAGCAAGAGATGCAATTTGTAAAATTAAACGATTCTCAGACACTTTGACTCCGCGAGGCAAAGTCGTACGCCTTGGAGATATTGGCAGTCCTAATCCTAAAACACTATGCACTGAAATCCAAAATTGGCCTCCCGAATTCCTCTTGATGTTATTTGGTCTTCCGGTAAGTAGCATGAATAGTTCCGATGAATTCGCTCTTGGTCCTTTCAGCCACACTCTTTGAATTTTGTTTGATAGAAACTCACTAACAAGTACAAATGAGCCGTCTCTACTTACTGCCACACCAGATGGCATTGCAAGATTGCTTAGCAACACTGTCGTTTGATTGGTGCTAGGATCATATCTCAATAAGCTTCCCGAACTATCTCCACTAGTTAGCAGTGTTTGGTAATCCCTACAAAAAATAAAGTAATGTGAACATTTGTTATAGTAATGTAGAATTGGCATTTAGGTGCAAAAGATCAACAACATTGTATGTAGAAAAACAATGCTTACTTGAGTTGGAAGTTAGTGCTAGCTACGGTAAAATAAACGATTCCAGTGTCAGGATCTACATCCAAACCATCAGCAAACATAGTAGAATTGGCTTGTGCAGGTCCAACTAATTGGGTTACATTCCCACCATCGGGACTAACCTTAACAAGCCCCAAATAAGCATCAGCTACATACAAATCGCCTGTCTGATGATTGAAACCCAATCCTAATGGCCTTCCACATGTTGCTTGGACTGCTGAGAAGTCAGTAAGGCCGTCACAGACTGTCTTGTTCCTGATCCAAGATAAAAAAATCATTTCTCAGTTTCATTTTTTGTTTTTACTAAATAGCAAAATAGTACTTTTACAAAATAAACGGTCACTTAACTCATTAGGCTTCGAATCTGTCTTATTTACCTGTTTGGGGAAGAATAAGCATATTCCTTGAAACCTACATCTGGACCATTATATTTGAAAATTCTTCCATCAGAGGAGCCAACATAAGGTCCTTCACCGTTTTTATCAAATGCAAGGGACTCAGGTCCTGTCACTGGTGATGGTAGCTGAAGCTTGTTCAGTAATATAGCTACTGATGATGGAGAACACAATAGTACGATAACAAGAGTAGTTGCAGACATAGTCACATAATTCGCAATTCGCATCGGTACGCGGTACGGGTACGGGTTCGCGGTACGCGACAGTAGAAGAATTCGATACGTGTAGGGGTATAGAGCTTCGGTACGCTTCGGTTCGTAATACTAATATTACCTAATTAAATATAGTAAGCCATCAATAAATTTTTAAGAAAAATATTTGTTTTTACTAGAATTTTTATACAAAAAAAATAAATAAAATATTTTACTTAAAAAAATTGAGTTCACGTTTAATTTTTTTTCTTCACAAAGCCATACTTATTATATTGTTTATTACTTCTGAGTAGCAATTCTCAATTCATTGGGCCAGCCAAATTTAGAAAAAGCCCAATATAAAGAGTAACTTAAATGGGTCGGGTCAGAAACATGTGCAGCCCAACCCAATCATCTATCTTCTTCAACCTAACAACACAAAGCTGCAGCCGCAAGAAAACGCAGAAAAATGCAGCCACACTTCATTGCCATTCCAAAATCGATTTCAAGCCTGCGTTTGAGAGCTTAAAACTTGCGTAAATGTCCATGGTGTTCAAACGCGCTCATGGTACTTCGGTTCGTTGAGTTGCACGAATTTTGGTACGAATTCCGGCGAACCAATACGCCGACGAACCGCGAACCGGTTCGCGCGAACCAATTCGCGGTTCTCCATAAAACCGGCGAATTATGTGACTATGGTTGCAGTTACAACCATTGCCATATTCAACATGATTGCCAATAACAAGTTTAATGATCTTTTATGTAACTTTGTAAGGTGTGAGTCCTAACTATGAACTAAGCAATATATTTATATTATAGGCATATTGCATCATGATATGCATGCAGTGCATTAGATGGAAAATGTGATATGCCAACTCATCATTATTAACAAAGCAAGACTCACACTGTCAAAAGAAACGTTAATAGTTTGTTACAAAGTCATGATTACTTTAATAATTACTAGGTTCTTCCCCACCATCCTCATTAATTCTTTCGTAAAGATTACAGGAAATGCTTCAGTTTGTGATTAGTGTACGTTTGAAATAAAAGCCCTTGAGGAGACATAAGTTTTTAATTGAATTGTCATATGTTAAATCTTGTTTATGCTGCTATGTCTATGCCATTTGCTTGAGGACAAGCAAAGATTCAAGTGTGGGGGAGTTTGATGAGTCAATAATTAGTAGTTTTTATATAATATTTGGTTTCGTTTTATTTAGATTTAAGTTTATTTTATTTAAATATTATTTCCTTTTAGAACTATTTTACTTCAATTGCATATTATTATATTTCAGGAACGAATATTTGATAGATTGAGTCTTGGAGCAAAAGAAAGAGGATTAGGAGCTGATTCGAGTTGAAAATACGAAAGGTTGAAGACAAAACTATAATCTCCCCAAGTCAGAAGCTTGGCACGGCCAGTGCCACCAGCAGGCACGGCCGTGCCACCTCCCTGGCCTACTTTTGCTGATTTTGCTTGATGGACAAGCTACCCATTTTGACCGAAAAGCCCGTGGTTTCTTGTGGAACATTCTAGTGAATAGTTGCTTAGGTTTTAAATCGACATAAGACTATAAATAGAGTAGCTAGCTATCACAACAAATCATCTTTTGTTCTTGGAATTCAATAACTGACAATTGTCTTTCTTAATAAAAGTTCTTTCTTTATTTCTTTATTTCCTTGTTATTTTACTTTATGCTTTTCTTCTTCTTCTTCTCCATGTCTACGATGAACATGAATGAGTAGACTTTTCTTGTCTTGGGATTGTTGGATAAGTCTAATGACATAATCCTAATCAAACCAAGCTTTAAACCTTAATTTTATGTAACCCCAATTTCTAATCTAAATTAACCGTTTTAACATGAATTAACAATTATCAAACTGTAGAAGCAAAAGTGGAGGGTTAGTAATTGTTAATTCATCATCTCAAATATCAATTCATAAAACAAAAGTGGAGTTTTGATATTCGAACAAGTGAATTTAGACAAGGAGTGCAAAGGCAGCGAAATAGTCTTTGCAACTCTTGAGACATATAAAGTTTCGAACTTCAATGATTCCAATAGCAATCAAACCAGTGAAATAGGCGTGATTGCTAGAGGAACACTTTCACTGAAACCGAAAGGAGAAGTGATAGGGTGAAGGGGAAACTTGTCTTTAGAAATTAGGTCTAACATAAAGTTTTAGGTTTAAGGATTTGGTTTGTGAAGGGTTTCTCATTATGATGAACCAATAATCCCAAGGCCCCTTTTATTATTACTAGTTTAGAGACCCGGCGTTGCCCGGGTTAGATATTAAATAAGTTTTATAAGTTTGTGTGCACGAATACACGTGGCAGTATATTAGATTGAATTTATTTAAATTTACAATTAAAATAATTTCATAAAAATAAATATAAATGATGAGATGAATGTCCAATGCAAGAATAAAAAGTGTAACAAAATCAATAATGAATTAGTCCAAGTGGTAAGAGTTTTGGGTTCCTTTAAACATGTGGTCATGGGTTTGTTTCGTGACCCATGTGTATGAGAGAGAAAAATCGATTGAAAGGGATGAACGTGGTTGAAATATATATATATATATATATATATATATATATATATATATATTAAAGTATATGTATGAGAAATAATAAAATTGGTGTTTGGCAAACCTGAAGAAGGAAAAATGTTAGATGAAAAGAAAGTTGGGGGATTCTGCTTGTGCTCAAAATATGTAAATATGTGATTAACGAAAATTAATTTATTTATAGTTAATATTTGCATTAGAATATGCTGCTAGAAGATAACATAATAACTAATCGAACCTTTTTTTTATAAAAAAAAAAAACTAATCGAACCTTTTTTTTTCTTCAAACATAAAAACTAATTGAATGATATAGTGCTAAAAGATGAGTAATAACCAATTGAAGCTTCTTTTCCTAAAAACAAATAAACAAATTGGAGTCTTTTAATCATAAAATAAGATCGTATATGTAAACTTTGCTGAAAGTATTATGTGTAGTTTGTTGAGATATTTCTGCTACATAAAATATTAGAAATTCAATAAAAATTTAAAGAAAATATTAAGTGGATAAGATCAAAATGTTGTTGAGATATTTATGTTAAATAAAAGGGTTAATTATGTTTCTAGTCCCTATAAAATAGCGACCTTGTAAGTTTAGTCCTTACTTAATTTTAATAGCATTTTTAGTCCCTAATTTTGTTTTTTTGCCCTGAGTATTAGTCCCTACTCAATTCAAATTTGTTTAATTTATGCTTAAACTCTTAAATTTTTGAACAATTTTTTGCAGACATGTTTAGAACATTACTAAAAGTTCCTCCGCAAAAAATTATCGCAAAATTTGATTTCTACATCTAGATTTTATTACTTTTTATCTTTAACTTTTGTCGTTTTAAAAAATTCATATTTAATTCATTTCATGTCTGAAAATTCTAAATTTTAGTAAACGAACCTTTCATAGTGTTCTAATCTTGTCTCAAAAAAATCGTTCAAAAATTTAAGAGTTTAAGGATAATTAATAAAACTTTGTTTTAGCAGGGACTAAAATTATAAGTAATTTTTTTTTATAGGGACTAAAAATGCTATTAAAATTAAGTAAGGACTAAACTTACAAGGTCGCTATTTTATAGGGACTAGAAACATAATTAACCCTAAATAAAATAGTGTTAATTAAGTTTTTAATCCCTATAAATATTCACAGTTTTGTTTTTAGTCCCTATAAAATAAAATCACACTTTTTAGTCCCTGTGACATTTTCCTCAAGCAATTTAGGGACCAAAAATTTTAATGGAAATTTTTTATAGGGACTAAAAATGCTAATGGAAAAAATTTATAGGGACTAAAAATGATGATGGAAAATTTTATAAGGACTAAAAAGTGTGATTTTATTTTATAGGGACTAAAAACAAAATTCTGAATATTTACAGGGACCATATACTTAATTAACCCAATAAAATATTGGTTTTTAAAAATAGAAAAAATAATAAAAATATTGAGAATGATTGTGGAAGTGACACGTGGCATAAAAAACCTTACTTTATATATATACTGTTGAATGATTGATTGATGTGTAGTTTGTTGACATATTTCTGCTACATAAAATATTAGAAATTCAATAAAAATAAAAATACTGAGTGCATAAGATCAAAAGTTTGTGCAGATATTTATGTTAAATAAAATATTGGTTTTTAAAAATAGAAAAAATAATAAAAATATTGAGAATGAATGTGGAAGTGACATGTGGCATAAAAAACCTTACTTTATATACATACTATTGATGTGTTTATGAACAACACATAACATGAGATTACTGTAAAATTAAAATGAGAAACTCTAGAACTAAACTACAATAGGAAAAAGATATGGTCGGTTACTCATGAAAACTCCTCTTCTTCAAAATGCAATGCACTCAATGACATGAACTGATATCATTTGATTTATAAAATTTAACCGATAGACGGACACCGACTTATTTTTCACATTTCTCAATAAAGATCATAGTTGGTCTTTATCGCAGCGAAAATTAAACTTCAATTTTGAAGAAAAATTTATCATTTTATATTATTATTTTAATATTACTATATTTTTAAATCAAAATTAAATTAGGATTTATTTTGATTTTAGTTTTTATGATTAATTAAAATTTTTTTGGAACAGATCAAATTTGATTTGGTAAAGAACAAAAGAAATATAAATAAAAAAGTTTAATTGAAATAAAAAATTGGAAGAGAAAAAACTAGAACAAACTTTCTTAGTTGGTTTTATAATATTTTTTGTTGTTAAACTAGACCAAAAATAAACCCCCCTCGTTATATATTGGTTTAATTAAGTTCCTAAATTATTTGAGAATTTTTAAATAGGCCCCTGAACTAAAAAAAGTTGTACTCAAGTCCTTGAACTATTTTATTTTTTTTCAATCAAGTCCTTCCGTTAGTCAACGGTTAGTCAATCTTGATATACATCAAATTAGATCCCTAAACTAATTTTCTATTTGTAAATAGGTCCCCGAACAAATTAATTTTCAAAAAAATTGCATATCATGCATTTAATATTATAATTAAATTTCCCATTTAGTTTTAATTATGTTGTCCTTTTGTAAGTAAGAATTTGTACAATTAAAATAATATCAAACATACAATTTTATACTTTTATAATTTTTATTTAATGATTTAACTCTTTCTTTCTTTAAAAACATACAATTTTATACTTTTATAATTTTTATTTAATGATTTAACTCTTTCTTTCTTTAAAAAAAATTATTTAATAGTTGAGGGACCTACTTACAATTTCTTTCTTTAAAAAAATTATTTAATAGTTGAGGGAACTACTTACAAATAACAAATTAATTTAGGTACCTACTTACAAAAAAAAAATTCTATTCTCAAAATTATTTTATAACCGATAATCAAATTTAATAAATTTGTAACAAAGATAAACATAAACATGCATATTTTTATCTTTTTACGAATATAACCCGAAACATGCTGATCTATCTTTCAAATTTGTTTTAGAAACTCGGGTTCGTTTGAAACTTGTTTGAATCGAAACGCAACACGAGAGAGATCTGCAATTATTTGAATCGAATCATGGCCGAATCTTTGCTGCAATTTATGGCGATGGAGAGCTCCGTCGATGAAGGCTTCTGGCATAGACTCTCTTCTTTGAAGCTCAATCAACTTGGCATCGATGATTCTCCATTACCCATCATTGGTTTTTGCTTTTTCCCTTTTAATTCTTTTTTTGTTTTTTGTTTTTTTTTGTTTTTAGTCTTTGTATTCACTACTTAGTCTCTATAAATTACAAAATTGTATGCTTTTAGGACTAAGAACCTGTTTGGATCAAAAACTTATTTAAGTGTTTGTAGCATAAACGCTTATCAATCATGTAAGGACTTCTGCAAGTTGTTTTCATAAGCTATCCTAGAGAGCTTATGTAAGTAAGCTGAAAACAGTTTATGGACATGTCATAAGCTGTTTCCATAAGCGCACCCGAAGAGTCTCATGAGTGCTAATGTCAGAAGATAAGTCTATACTCCATCCGTCCCGGATTAACTGTGCCAAAAGCTCATTTCACACGTATTAAGAAAAATGTATAAATGAAGGAGAGAGAAAAATAGTTTTAAGTGCACTTGTTAAGTATTGGTGCATTCTCCACTATCATAAATGTAAAGTGTAATATATTGAATTGAGAATGATGAAAGTAGTATTAATTAGAGTTATAAAGGGAAAAAAGTAATTAATATTGTATTGAAAATTGAAATGACTCAGTTATTTTGGGACACTTTTTTTTTTTTTTGCAAATGGCTCAGTTATTATGGGACGGAGGGAGTACAAGTCAATCCAAACTGACCTTAAGAGTGAGTGCATGAACTTGGAGCAAAAAGGGTAACCTGGTGCACTAAAACTCCCACACACGCAGGGTCCGGGAAGGGGTCCCACCATTTTTGGTGTATTGTACGCAGCCTTACCCTGTTTTTTTACACAAAAGGCTGTTTCTAGGACTTGAAGCCGTGACCTTTCTGTCACAGGACAACAACTTTACCGGTTGCGCCAAGGTTACCCCTTAGTGCATGAATTTCGAGCAAACTAATTGAAATTTTGTAGGGGCTAAAAACAAATTTTACTCTTTTTTATATGCTCTTCCAAGCATTTGTGCAAGTTCTTATAATGTAATTATCATAAGTTGAACCAAAATAAGCTCCTTTAAAGCACCGCCTTGATGACATTTTTATTCTCCAAATCATTTTATATTGCTCTCACTTGATTCCAGGTTTCTATGCGCCTTGCTCGCACCCTCGAGTATCAAATCATTTAACTCTTTTAGCCGAGTCTTTACCTTCTGAATCAAGTGAAGCATCACTAATACCAGAATCAAGCCACGGAAACAGGAACAGGTGTTCTGTTCCAGGAATACTTTACAACACTAATACTATGGAGAGTTTCCATGCCCTTGATAAACCGAATCTTTTAAAGGAAGAGGCCAGAAAGGTAAACCATTCAGCTAATGTAGATATTACACGATGAAATCACTAAAAAATTTAGTCTTACCATTTGTTGATAAATTAGATATGGGATGACATTCAAACTGGAAGAGCTGTGGAGGACTGTTCACTACTTTCAAGATTCCTTCTTATTTCTTTTGCAGACCTGAAAAAATGGAGTTTCCACTACTGGTTTGCTTTTCCGGCTCTGATGCTTGATCCTCCTGCAACCGTGGTTAATATAAGTCCAGCTTCTCAGTGGTTGAGCATTGAAGAGGTACTCTGAGTTGCATTATTTTACGTACTCGGTTTTTGTTGGTATCGTCATTACTTTCATGGATCTTGACACTCTTTTATTCTTAAATGATAGGCAGAATCCCTCTCTGCAGCTTGTAACGAGTGGCGTGGTTCAAAATCAACGGCAGGTATAAATAATAATCTCCTTTATTGCTTTATTTGTTTACTCTAAACTCGGCATGCTTTACCTAATAGTAGAGAATATGTGGCAGATGTCCCATTCTTTTTAGTAACTATAGATCCAAATTCACGTGCTACTGTTAGGCCTCTGAAGGACTGGGAAGCTTGTCAAAGTGATGCTCACAAGGTCTCTTTTTCAAACTCTGGTTATAGTAATTAATTGCAGTTTTTGCAAAGTTGGTTTTTCATTGTCATACATAGAGAGCATTGGATGTGAAACTATAGATAGATGTTTTTGTGAAATTTACTAGATTCTATTGACAGATTCTATTTGGATTTTATGACCCTTGTCATCTCCCAAATATTCCTGGATGGCCTCTGCGCAACTTGTTAGCACTTATTTCTGCAAGGTGGAATCTCAAGTCTGTTCAATTTCTCTGCTACAGAGAGAACCGTGGTTTTGCTGATATGAGCTTGTCTCTTGTTGGTGAAGCATTGATAACAGTTCCACAAGGTAGAACAGCATTAATTACGTGACAGTTATATTGTTGATATCTTTTCTTGTTTTAGTTTGTTGGGATTCTAATTTGAAAGGATTAACTGTATAGGGTGGAAAGATGCTGTGCCCAATGCAGTTGGATGGGAAATTAATAAGCGGAGAAAAGGACCTATGTGTATTAACCTTGCACAGTCCATGGATCCAACCAGGTTCATTACCTAAGTTATTTTCTCCATTCTAGGTTTTGTTTGGTACTGCTTCATAATTTATCAGCTTATCTAGTATTTTGAATCATCGTTTTAAATTTGTTTTTTATAGGTTAGCCGTATCTGCTGCGGATTTGAATTTAAAGCTTATGAGGTGGCGTGCTTTGCCATCTCTAGACTTGAGTGCTTTGTCTTCCCTCAAGTGTCTTCTACTTGGAGCAGGCACACTTGGATGCCAGGTTGCGCGTATGCTTATGGTGAGTACTATTAAAGGACAGCCCAGCTACAGCTCATAATAACTATTGTATACCTTAACCTAGATGAGAAAAGTCTCTAACTGCCAATGTAACTGGCTCTATAGGTTGTAACAAACTCAACTGACACGTGTTAGTTGAGCTAGGCTTAGAACTGGTCTATAAAAGGACCTTATCTGTATCTGTAACAGAATCAATAAATAGAGAATACAAAGAGAAAGTTCCAGAGATCAATGAATCTCCACTATTGTTCATAATTCTAATATGGTATCAGAGCCTGGTTACGATCCAGGGACCTGTGGGTTTTTTTCTTCGATATTTCAACTCTTGATAACTTATATTTATCGCTGCAGGCATGGGGTGTCCGAAAAATTACTCTAGTTGACAATGGCAGGGTGGCTATGTCTAATCCATTAAGGCAGTCTCTTTATACTTTCGATAACTGTCTTAACGGTGGAGAGTTTAAGGCTACAGCTGCAGTTGAAAGTCTAAAACGGATATTTCCAGCAGTGGTAGATCATCAATCCCTAAGACTTTGCTTGAAGCTAAACCCTATACTAACTTTTTCCACATAACAGCAGGTTTTTTGTTCTTTTTTAGGAAGCGGAAGGCATAGTTATGGCCATACCAATGCCTGGACATCCGGTACATAGCCGGGAACAAGATAGCGTTCTCGATGATTGCAGACGTTTGCACGATTTGATTGATGCCCATGATGCAGTTTTTTTATTGACAGATACAAGGGAAAGTCGATGGCTCCCAACACTTCTCTGTGCCAATGCTAACAAGGTTCAGAAATTTATACTTTTATATAGTATATACATTGTTATTTATATTTTATCACTGATTAACATGGGGTTTACATTTTAAACTGAAGCATATGTTACATACATCGGTTATTCCATTCATAGTAGGATTGCATATCCTAAACTAACATGATTACTTATATATTCACAGATTACCATGACTGCAGCACTAGGGTTTGAAAGTTTCTTGGTGATGCGCCATGGAGCTGGTCCTTTCAGTGACTTGAGTGCTGAAACAGCTAATTCTTCATCTGCCAATTCGTGTGTAAAGGATGCAAATGGAACACATAGATTAGGATGCTATTTCTGCAATGACGTTGTTGCACCGACTGATGTAATTTCCATGCAGAATTGTGCTGTGATATTTGAACTGATGTAATTTCATGTATAACTAATTCATACTTGCTTTCTGCAGTCAACATCCAATCGCACTTTGGACCAGCAATGTACTGTGACCCGACCAGGGCTAGCTCCTATTGCCTCAGCCCTTGCTGTTGAACTTTTAGTAGGGATTTTGCATCACCCTCAAGGGTAATTCTGCAAACATTGATTTTACGTGGAAAGAATTTTGAAAAGAAATTTCAACCTACTTTATGTATCCTTGAAATTCAGATATTGACAAACATTTTTTTCAGAATATTTGCAGAGGCTGATATTAACAACAGTGTCACTGGAGCTACTGAGAGCTCTCTTGGCATTTTACCTCATCAGATTCGTGGTTCCCTTTCTCAATTTTCTCAAATGAGCCTTATAGGTTACTCCTCCTCCAGCTGCACAGCCTGTTGCCATACAGTAAGTCTGAAAAATTAATAATGTCTGATAATACTTTATGTGGTTAGTTATTGTATGCTGCACTGTGTACATTGTCGCCGGCAGTGTATTAGATGTTTTGCATAGGGTTGTCAACAGGGCAGGAGCCCTAATTTTGCCTGGAACACATGAGCCATAAGTTTGATACTGTGCTAACATGATTTTAATACTAACTTACTTTTATCTACTTATTGATTTTGGAATTAAAGGAATAATTGATTAAAAGCATTATCTCAAATATCTTTAAGTTTAAATAGGTTCAATGTAAATTGGGGCAAATGTTAACATCAATTTGATATCATTCAGTTTGTTACTACATCTATGTTCATCATTTTCCTAATCCCCTGTTTTGTAAAACTGCAACTATTCAGGTTGTATCGGAATATCGAAACCGAGGAATGGAGTTCATACTTGAAGCAATTAATCATCCTACCTACTTAGAGGATGTCACTGGATTGACAGAGTTAATGAAATCAGCCACCAAATTCTCATTGGAGTGGGACAAGGACATAGATAATGTTGATGAGGATGAAGATTGTTTTGAAATATGAAACATAACAATTAGTCAGATGTATATAAACTAATCTGGGCAATTATAAATTTAGCCTGTGTCAACAGTTGGTATACTTTGTCAGATGTACAAAACTGAATTTACATTCTTTGATTTATTTCAATAATTTGAATTACTTGACTACAAATTCAAAATCCAATCTGAAATTTGTTAAAAGTTGAATAAATTATCATCTCATAAAAATGATACACCAATTGAAAAGGAAGCACACATCTCTAGCTAATCCAACAAGTTTATGAGCTTTGACATTTAACTTTCTACTGATATGGCCAATTTTAACTACATCTAGACTATTCATAAGTTCCTTACAATCTAAGATAACATGATTAATAGTAGCCACTACCAGTTTGTGCATCAGTTTAAATTGTCACCTTCCTTTGCTGTTGTGAAACGGCCAGTTGCAGCCCCCAGTGAATTCCCAATGCGTCTGCCAATAACGGTTCAGTGTTGATATTGTCTGTGACAAGCTGATAGAATTGTCTCACCCCAGCAGGTCATGCCTTCCCTGAAACAGCCTGCATCAACCTGCATATTAAAATCAGTATCCAGTGTATTGTCTGATTCCGTAAGTTGAACAGGAACAGTTTATTGATTTCTTCTCGGATTGGCTGAATTAAATTCACAAATGAACTCCATGGCTTACTTAGAAATCTGTTCCAGGAATGCCCCCTATTCTTGAACACAGTTTGATTTCTTGCTTGCCACACCTTCCTCAAAGTTGAACAGAATATTTGGGCTCTGTAAGGGTCTTTGCACGTGAGCCATTCAAGAATCCAAACGTTGATATCAGTCTGCAGGCCAGGGACTCGAATGCCCAAGGGCGATGAGAACCGCACCTCTTTGTGACTTCACAGACTGTTCGAACTTCAAAGGATAAATAGATGTTCTGGGGATTCTTCAGTCAAAGTTGCATCAAGAGTGACATCTTTCTTTCTTAGGGTAGCCCTTGTTGGAAGGATATTCTTACTTAATCTCCACAAAAAGTTCTGAATCCTGTTTAGCAGAGGGGAATGCCAAATCTCTTTCCACAGGATCATTTAGCTCGCACACACTAGCTCCGAATGCTAATGATTTGTTGGGCCTCTTCTTGGCTAAAAGACATGCAAATTAGGTCCCTCCTCCATTGCTTCGGGACATTTTACCTTGCACCCTACAATTATACCTTCACCCATACAATTTATTGAAAAATCCAATTTTACCCCTTTTGCCAACATTTCCATATTCCTAGTTCACCCCACATAGCATTTAAACACATTTTTTTTTTTTGGAAAACTTTAATATACATTTCTGGTTAGCTATTTAAGTTCGGAAAACTCATTGACATTTCCGATTTTTTTTTTATCAAAAGCAAAAAAACCTACCTAATCACTCCCATCTAATCTTGGCCGATTCTCACCCAAATCTTAGAAAAAGGTTTCATGTGCCACCATCAATTCTCTTGATTTTTTGTATTTGTTTCAAAAGAATCAAAGATTTGGGTGTTAAGATAGTAAATCCAGATTATGAGTAATCCAAAGAAAGCCATGGCATGAATCAAATAATTAGGTAGTTTTTTGTTATTTTTCAGATTTTGGGTTTGGCATGCTTCTCGATCCTTCTTGCAATTCCCAATTCACTTATCTCCTCTTTTAATTTGATTGTATTTATTTTAATTAAATTTACTTTTAATCCAACAATGTGCATAGAAGGGTTGCAAGAATTGATGCATGTTAAAGAAAAAATCAAATCGAACGTTTTGAGTAAAGAAGGGTTCTTACTGTTTGCTATGCGAAATGGTGGGGGTGAACACTTGTGCGTTTTCCGGAAAAAAGGTGGGGTGCGATTGGGTTTTATTTTATATAAAGGGTAAATTTGGTACTTTAAGTTAATTGTTGGGGTGAAGGTATAAATGTAGAGGTGTAAGGTATAACTTCCATTGCTTCGTATCAGGATCATTTAGCTCGCACACACTAGCTCCGAGACTCAGAGTTGTAATAGGACTCATGACTTTGGACTCGGAGTTCGCCAGCATCCAGTTATCTTTCCACACCTTCACCTCCATTCTGTTCCTAACTAACCACCTCTCTGGCACTCATCATACTGCTCCAAGCATAGCTCGATGCAAACCCCTATTTTGCTTCCATGAAGCTGCCTCTCGGATAGCAGCGACTTTGGAAAATTCTAACCATAAGAGAGAGGTTCCCTGTACTGAGTCTCCAACAATGTTTCCCCAACATGGCTTTGTTAAAATCACTGTGCTCCTGAAACCCATACCTCCTTTCTTCTTAGATTTGGACAGTCACTTAAATTGACTTTTGAGTGAAAGTACTAGTTTTCATCCCGTGCGTTGCACGGTTAATTATATCTCTAATTGATTATTATAAAATCTATGTTTTTTTTTTTACATATAAAATATATGTTATTGTAAAGCATATTTATCAGTCCTCGTGAGCTTAGCTCAGTTGGTTGGAACAATGCATAAAATATGCAAGGTCTGGGGTTCAAACCTCGGCCACTACCAACTACCAAAAAAAAAAAGCATATTTATCAAATATGTATAATTTGTTTCTTTTTTGTGTGATATCCGACAAGTCGAAAGAGGATTTATGTATAATTTGTTTCTTTTTTGTGTGATATCCGACAAGTCGAAAGAGGATTTGTACAAACCCATGATCTATCCTGAAAGTTGGGAAAAGTGCGAAGCAAACTGAGATCACCTTGATTTCACTATATGTAACAAAATATCTACATCCAAAAGAAAAAGGGGCAATGGTTGTTGTTGGACAACCCTGAACTCTCTCAGTGTGGCTAAATTTCGTTCAAGAACCCAAGAAACATTCACCCTTGTTATGTTGTAAGGAAGTATGAGATCCCTAAAAGGAGATGATTTAATCGGATGCTCATACAATCGACCGATAGAAAAATGTTTGAGTTTATCAACCACCCTTAGCCTGGTGCTCAAGATGCACTACATGACCTTCACAGTGTTGGGGAATCAAGCAGAGCTTACCTAAATGTTCATCCCCACACTACGTACCTCTTTAGGCTAAAGTGAGTTAAGCACATAGACTTTTGACGACTTTAGTGTGTTTAATTAATAAATATTCTTGTTAACATGTGTCCGAACGAATTTACAAAGTGAAACCCAACACAAGCTCTTCTAGGTAAATTGAATGGTTCTCTTTCTTTGGAGAATTTTAATTTTCATTTATCATAAACAAACCCTTAATATTTCAACAACACATATTTGTTTGTCTCGTGTGTTTTATATATTTATCTATGACAAAAAATTGTCCCATGTCTTTTATATCTACAATTGACAAATTATTTTCCCATAAATTTTTATATATATTTATCAATGATAAATGTATGTCCCATATTTTTATATATTAATTCGTGATAAATATTTCTCCCGTGTTTAGTAGTGATAAATATTTATCTTGTATTTTTTATATTTAACTGTGACAAAATCTTGTCCCGTGTTTTTTTATATATTTCTTAGTAACAAATCTTTTTTTTTCATATTTTCAATTATAATAATTTATATTTATCTGTTACAAAATCTTGTCCCGTGATTTTTTATATATTTCTTATTGACAAATCTTTTTTCCATATTTTTCATAATATTTAGTTGTGTCACACTTTTTAGTCCCTATAAAATTTTCCATTAGCATTTTTAGTCCCTATAAATTTTTCCATCAGCACTTTTAGTCCCTGTAAAAAATTTCCATGAATAGTTTTGGTCCCTAAAATGCTTAAGGAAAATGTCACAAGGACTAAAAAGTGTGGTTTTATTTTATAGGGACTAAAAACAAAACTGTGAATATTTATAGGGACTAAAAACTTAATTGACCCTTTTTATTTTACCCTTTTCTCTCCTTTTATAGAAAACTAATCAAAGAACTCCATTAAAATAGATCGTCAGCCATCTTCTCATGTAGTAGGTTTTTACTTGTGGGACATCCCCTATGAAAATTTTCTAGAATATTATTATACTCAATTTTAATTGTAGGAGGAAGAATTTGTAGACTTTTGTAGACTGCACATACAGAGCTAGCATTGAGAAGGACAAAAGAGCTAGCTTGGAAATGACAGCAATAAGTGGTTAAAGAACAAATAATTAAATGAGAATGGACATCATAGAAAATAAAGTCTCTCAAGTGAATATTTTTGTAATATTAATCGATTAAACAAAATTAAATATGCAATGAACAGTAGCCGCGAGTACAAAATGTTAAATCAGCATTAAATGCAAGACGGCTTCTTCCATGGACTAGTTTTCAATATGTTCCACCATGGATCTGTTTTTTTTGACCTGGAATTCCGGTTGCCACTTAATGTTTTACCTGTTGCTTCCGGTTTATTCCAATTATTTGTATTTTTAAGAAATCGATTTTCAATAACTTAAAATCAAGTTTATGACGTCAATTAACAATAACTTTACCAAAATCAAAATCCAACATTTTAACAAAATCAAAATCCTAGAATATTTCTCCGAAAAAAATTCGAAATCGTTGATTCCTGTTTCCTCGTTCGTGCAAATCGTTGCGAATCTGTTGCAGTTAACATTGTTTTGAGTAAGTATATTTTCTTCGACTATCTTTGCGATAAACGATGCTAGATGTTAGCTGTGTTAAATCCAAGGGGTTTTTAGATCTTTACTTATATTAGCCTTTCAAACTGGTGTTAGATCCTAAAGTTAGCCGTGTTATTGTTAATCTGGAGTTTAGTTGTTTATGAATATGAAATAATTAGATGAAATCTTAAAGGAATACATACATGGTGCTCAGATTGCATTTGCAACACTGTTGAAAAGAATTAATGACTGGTGATGATCTTGCAAATTTGAGTTAAATCGACAGTGTTTGTTGATTTTCAAGTGTTGTCACGCCTTACTAACAATATGCAAATTTTTGTTAAATGGTGGATTGATTTTAACTGTTAAAATACTTTCTTACTTGTAGCAGAACATTAACAATATCATGTCTATGAATGACCACGATCAAGGCTCAACACAACATTTGAGTAACAATAGCAATGGAACTGAAAGTAGTTCGTATGAATATGAGAATGGGGATTGTGAGTTTGAAGATGAGATGCATGAGCATGCTTTTGAAGCAGATATGAATGAGAATATGAATGAGGATGAGGATGAGGATGAGGATGAGATTGGGGATGGTGAGTATGAAGATGAGCATGAGATTATGAATGAGGATGAGAGTGGGGATGATGAGTATGAAGCTGAGGATGAGAATATGAATGAGGATGATGGTGGGGATCGTAATGAGAATGGGAATGAAGATGAGAATTTGGACAACACTAACGAAGAATTCGATGAACATAACCCAGAAGAAGATCCAATTACCATAAATGGTATGCCTGATATATTGAAGGTGAATATGAAAAATATTAGCATTGAAGATGTTGGGAGGTATGATTTTTTAAATTTAGAAACTGCATATCAATTCTATAGTTGGTATTCAAGATTGAATGGTTTCTCTGTCCGCAAAAGCAAGCTTGTTAGGAATGTAAAGGGTGAGAAGTTGCAACAAACATTTGTTTGTTCTAGTGAGGGTTACAGGGAAACTAATGAGAGAACTACGCCAACTCCAAAGCGTGAACCAAGACGTCAAAGTAGGTGTGGTTGTTTGGCTAAATTTCGTGTTCACGTTAATATTCATACAGAAAGATGGTATGTGACTCTCTTTGCTGATGAACACAACCATACATTGATTGAAGATAAATATTGTTCTATGTTACCTGGACATAGAAAGTTTACGGAGGCTGATATTTCCCAAATTCTAAACTTTAAAAAAGTTGGAATTAGGACTTGTCAAGTATATGGTGCATTTGCAAACAACTGTGGGGGATATGGGAAGATAGGTTTTAGAAGGAAGGACCTATACAATCAAGTTGCCAAACAACGACATCTACGAGCGGCTGATGCATCCACTGCACTAAAGTTTCTTAGAGATTTGGGAACCAAAGACCCGATGATGTTTGTTAGACACACAGTTGATAATGAGGGGAGGTTGGAACATCTTTTCTGGTGCGATGGTGAGAGCAGATTGAATTATAGGTTGTTTGGTGATGTTGTAGCATTTGATGCGACATATAGGAAGATCAAGTATATGTGTCCTTTTGTTGTGTTTTCTGGAGTTAATCACCACAATCAAACAATTATTTTTGCAACTGCTCTCGTATCAAATGAGACCGAAGAAACATATGTATGGCTACTTGAACAAATGATGGAGGCAATGGAAGGCACGGCTCCAACATCAGTTATAACTGACGGTGATTTATCCATGAGGAATGCAATTCGTAATGTTTTTCCTGGAGCTCATCATAGGTTATGTGCATGGCATTTGCTACGCAATGCAGTTAGCAATGTAGGTGTTCCTGATTTCATGCCATACCTAAAAAGGTGCATGTTGGGTGACATTGATGTTAGTCGGTTTGAAGAAACCTGGGATGAAATGGTGAGTAAGTTTGGATTGGAAGACAACATTTGGATACAAGATTTGTACGAGAGAAGAAACATGTGGGCTACAACTTTGATACGAGGTAATTTTTTTGCTGGGATAAGGACGACATCAAGGTGTGAGGCGTTGCATAGCCATATTGGAAAGTATGTTCACTCCAGATGCAATTTAACTGATTTTGTTCAACAATTTCATAGATGCCTAACATACTTTAGATTCAGGGAAGTGGAAGCTAATTTTGAAGGATTATACGGTGAGTTTGTTTTGCAAACAAATTTGAAATCCTTAGAGAGGTTTGCATCTGTCCATTTTACAAATAGGATATTTCTTTTATTTCGTCCGACGTTAAAGAAAGCTTTGTCACTAAGAATCTGCGATCGCCTTAAGACGGGAATGCATGAAATTTACCTTGTTAAAAAGTGGAATGATACCGGATCAGTGTGGAATGTTTTATACTGCCCTACAACTGGGGATTTTAGATGTAATTGCCAAAGGATGGAGTCCTTGGGGTTGCCTTGTCATCATATTATCGCTGTACTAGTGATATTAGAAAAGGATGAGCTGCCCAGTTGTTTGGTGTTGAAAAGATGGACTAAGAAAGCCAAGGAAGAATTCAGTGGAACTCACACAGATGGCTCTTTCTACTGGGAATCAAATTCGACTGCAAAGCTTGCCAATCTACATTATTTATTCAAAGAATTAGCAGTGGTTGCACACGGTGATGATGAAGACTATAAACACATTGTTGATGTGATGACAGTTGAAATGAATAAGCTGAAGGTGAAGCATGCAAATGGTGGCAATGTACATGAAACTAACACTGAAACTGACAACATTGCAAACATTGAAGAGACAGTAATGAATCCCCCAGTTGTGAGAACAAAGGGATGTGGACCGAGTACGTCAGCTGGAACGGGTAGGGGAAGAGGGCAACACAAGTGTGGCAACTGCGGTGTAATTGGTCACAACAGAAGGTCCTGTAATGGCGATCCACAAAATCAAAATCTGGAGGATGAGGACGCTAATGGTTCTGGTGACATGATGGACGACACTGACGGTTGAACATACTGACGGTTAAATGGTGAGTTAATCATTTGTCTATAACAAATTTTTTTGATGAATTTATTATTTCTCACGATTGGTTGTTTTCTGTTTTCTTATAGTATCGTTTCGAAAGGCCTATACGCGGATGAGTTAGTGGCATAAATGCAACGTTTGTTGAAGAAGTGCGTGAAGTTATGTATTTGGCGGAATAAATTTTGCAATTGTATTGGTTTATGTGTCGAAGAGATTGACATTATAAATTTATGTATTTAAATGTAGCATCAAAAATAGATATCACATTAATTAAGTCGAACCAAGCTACTTATTATTATGAAGGATGCATTTGATAACCATCGTGGATATTGAATACGTTATTGAACTAAGGTTTTGAATAACGTATGTAGACAAACACTTGCACAGTTGCACTTAGTTGTAAGAAACAATATTCCGAACACTATCGAAGAATCTCTTTCAAAAAAAAAAAAAAACTCTATCTCTCTCAAAAAAAAAAAACCATATTCCAAAATGAAATATTTTTACTAGGCAAGACTTAAAATGGGTTGTTGTAACCAAAAAAGAATTCTGCTCTTTACCCAAACCGTTTCGCTCATTCCCAAAGTAAATGTCCAAAATACCCCAACGCATGTTAACTCACGCTAGTGTTAAATTTGTGTAACTTAACTCACGGTGCGTGACTTAACTGACGCTACGTGACTTAATTCACGCTGAAAAAATCACATTGAATCTCAACGTAAGTTAACTCACGTTAGTTATAATCCTGCAAAAATCACAATGAATCCCAACGTGAGTTAACTCACGTTGGTTTCTTTCATATATTACTATATGTTGCTATCATTCTTATAATAATCACTGAAGCTATTACTTTATGTATTTGCTTTCATATTCTTATAATAATCACTGAAGCTATTACTTTATGTATTTGCTTTCATACTATATGTTGCTATCATTTTTATAATAATCATTGAAGCTATTATTTTATGTATTTGCTTTCATATATTACTATATCTTACTATATTACTATATGTTGCTATCAGTCCTATTTTATTTGTATTTTCACATCTGTTTACTATTCGGTTTATTGCATTTTGTACGTGAGTGTTTTGGTTGACAAGCTCTCTGTCTCTATCTCAGGTACATGATACTAGCAGCAACAACAACAATATTGTGTTTTTCTGTTGCCCACTAGCCATGAAAACCAACGTGAGTTAACTCACGTTGGGATTTCAATGTGATTTTTGCAGATTTATAACTAGCGTGAGTTAACTCACGCTGGGCTTTAGTGTATTTTTTTTTTGCGTGACTTAAGTCACGCAGCGTGAATTAACTCACGCAAATTTAACACTACCGCAAGTTAGCTTATGCTACGTGAGTTAACATGCGTAGGGGTATTTTGGACATTTACTTTGGGAATGAGCGAAACGGTTTGGATAAATAGCAGAATTCACAAAAAAAAAACATGTCCTTGGTTGTTTGTCTTTCATAAAATCATGCCAACAAAAAATGTGCGAGTCCATATACTTTCGTGTGGGCCTATAAAATCCAAGAGAGACCGACCCTAAGCCCATGTAGTTGACCCAAAACATAAATGCAACGTTGACAGTTGTCGCTGTTAGAAAGTCCCTTGTTTAGTAAGCTTTGGTAAGATAACACACAAACCCCTCATGTCTTCTGTCTCTCTCTAAACACTCTTTCGCTGAGAATAGTAGAATGGCGCTTACTTTCCGAAAGTTCTATACAGTTATTGATCCAAACAAGGTACGTTTGATTGTCCCGTTTATTGTTCCCTTGGTCTTGTTTGGTGTACGAAACTTGTAACCCATTTATTGTCGCTAATCAAGGATGTTTGTTGTATTAGTTAGATAGTGTTAGTTTTATCTTTGATTATGTTTAAAGAATGGTTGTTTCTGGGTCAGCTCTTTTGTCGACCGGTTGTTTATACTTAATTTTTTGGGTTATTATGAACCCTAAATTTCAAAAATCACTTCACTTGTAGTTTAATTTCATTAACTTATTGAACGACACTATTAGGGTTTGTATTGTTGATCCTAGTGTGATCCAGAAATGCAAGTAACTGTAATTGTTGAGCTATTTAGGGTTTGTATTTTACAGGATACTGCTGCCATTCCTTGGTATTTCCGCGAGCACTTTCAAGATGAGCTTCAGAATGAGCATAAAGTATTGTTTGTCGATACCAGGGGTAGCACATTTGCGGTTTGTATTTTAATGTACGATTCTGTGGCTTATTTCTATAGAGGTTTGAATCGTTTGCTAGAACACTACCAACAACCTAATGGGCTAAACCTTGTTCTGAACTATAATGGAAACTGTATGTTCTACATGGGCGTTCTTGATCTGGATATGATGGAGGTAGTCAACAAGGAATTGGTATACTATGGCGATATTGACTACTCAGCAGCTCCTGAACTGTTTGATACATCCAAAGCTCCACCTGAAGTACCAACTCTTACACAACCATCTGTTGAAGTTGGTTGTTGTGATGATCTCCCATATGCATCAATTGCCAAAGATCTCCCAAATGCTGATGAACTCAAAGGTCCACCCGATGCGCCTGAGATCATAGCATCATCAAATGTCAATAAGCTCCCAAATGATGATCCCAATCCTCAGTTGTCCGATGTGGAAATGACAGAGTCTGATGGGGAGGGAATTGGTGGCGATAACATGGTCATTTGCATCATACCACTTACCGAACGCAAAGTCACAGTAAATAATCTGGTAACGTTATGTTATGCTTGTAAACTCATTTGCGTATGAAAGTTATTATGTTTAATATGTTGACTGAATAATAATATTTAAGGTAAAATATATGCAGTACCTGCCCTCTAGTTTTGTGCGGGATGCATTTGTGAATGACAAACCAAGTTCCGTGAGTCTCATAGATGCAGTGGGTGATGTGTACAAGTGCTCCTTGTTTTGGAAACATAATGGAAGTAATCAAGAAGCTTATCTTAGGGGTAAGTGGACTGCTTATACAAAGAGGAGTGGATTGTTTTCTGGCTGTAAGGTTCGGTTGGCAGTTGATCCGGTTAAACCGGAAATTATCTATGCTAGGATGGCACCTCCTGAAGAAGTTTGATGCATCGGTTGTTGTAGTGATATCGTTTTTGTGGGGCTTGCATGCCCCTTTTAGTTTTATGTGTGGTACTTTTATGTCCCATTTTGGGAAAAACTTTGACAACTTGTAATATGTGTGCAAGTATGCGTATGTAATGACGGCCATCGTAGTGTTATGTATGCAGAATGTGTATTTTCTGCTATCTATTTTTAAGGTTGTGTTTTCTTGAACAAATTACAAGTTTGAGTGGTGATGAAACGAAGCGACACCATCATACGTTTATCTTTCTTTCCCATCATATAAAATACCTCTTATTTCCACTTTATTAAACCTCAAACATTGAAGATCTCCTTGTAGATGTTCTTGCTTCCATTGCACTACAAGTTAGTTTATTCGGTGGCACTACACTGCATTTTTTCCACATTTGGACAAACAATAAGTAAATATTTTAAGGGGTAATTATGTTTCTAGTCCCTATAAAATAGCGACCTTGTAAGTTTAGTCCCTACTTAATTTTAATAGCATTTTTAGTCCATAATTTTTTTTTTCTGCACTGAGTATTAGTCCTTACTCAATTCAAATTTGTTTAATTTATGCTTAAACTCTTAAATTTTTGAACAATTTTTTGCAGACATGTTTAGAACATTACGAAAAGTTTGTCCGCAAAAAATTATTGCAAAATTTGATTTCTACATCCAGATTTTATTACTTTTTATCTTTAACTTTTGTCGTTTTAAAAAATTCATATGTAATTCATTTCATGTCAGAAAATTCTAAATTTTAGTAAACGAACCTTTCATAGTGTTCTAATCTTGTCTCAAAAAAATCGTTCAAAAATTTAAGAGTTTAAGGATAATTAATCAAACTTTGTTTTAGCAGGGACTAAAATTATAAGTACTGTAATTTTTTTTTATAGGGACTAAAAATGCTATTAAAATTAAGTAGGGACTAAACTTACAAGGTCGCTATTTTATAGGGACTAGAAACATAATTAACCCATATTTTTAATACAGAACTTAGATAAATTAATTATGCTTTGTGTCTCACATGTATCAGTATATGTTTTTTTTTTCCGTATTTGGAAGACATTTATTAAGCACCGATGTTTTATATACAAAACCAAACAATTATTGTTTTACCATACACAACAATAACCAATTAAAGGTGACCATTAACACGTAAACAACAACTTATGGTTTTTCTTTTGAATTTTCTAATGATTTACGAAATTTTTTAAAAATAATAAGCCGCTTGTGAATGCTCAGCGAATGGAACATTTGTAACGTTTTTTGCAGATGGAAAATGAGAAGAACAATTCGAACAAAGGAATTCGAAGGTAAATAAGTCGTTCGAAGGTAAATAAGTCGGACAACATATAAAAGATGAAATTGTACACAGACATAATTATCCATAACATAACAGAAAGTACAGACTTAATTTTAAAAATCTACGACAAACTTAAACAATGAATAACTACTGATCCAACCAATTATGGTTCGTAACCCACTTCTTCGAGGAACCATTCAACTTCAACGTCAAGACGACAATTAATGCAAGTGTCAAATTCGTAGTCCTCATCTGAAAGGGCCATCTGAACACCTCTCTTCAGTCGTGGTTCTTTGCAAGCTGCAGATCGATCAACGCATATCCTTGAGTATACCAAAGCATATGGCCACGATTCTTCTCTTAGTGTCCAATATCCATCAGAAAGCATAGCCTCTCGAATCATCTGTCTGCATTTGTACAGTTTCTTTTGAGACCACAACTCATTTAATGATGTTCTTCCCATGCTTATTTTCTCAACATTACCAGAAAAGATGTTCAGTATCGCTAGCGAATACTTTGCACCATCGTGACCCTGTTGTACAGCGATATATAGCAAGTCTTTAACAGAATCATAGTTTGGATGTGGAACTCGAATATTTAAGAGACCCATTCGAAAGCAAAACTCTGGATTTCCACTGGATTCAAACAAGTTGTAGAAATAATCCCTATTCTCATTGGCACTGTTCAACAGTGATATCTCCAATGCACAGCAATTCAAAACTTTTTCAATCAGACAGTACTTCTTCAAAGCTTTGCATGTTTGTCTCAAATGGAGAAGGTCTTTCAGTGAAGATGTGGCAACCAACGTGATTATAAAGATTAAAAGGTCTTCAGGAAGATGTGCAAGCATATGATGATTTGGGTAAGTGTGGCTGCAACATGGATATTCAATGCAGACAATTGGTATTAGTTTTCAGCCAATGATGACTATGTATTAAGAATATACCCAGATGTAAAAACACAAGTGCCTCACCTAATTGCTTAAAAAATTGTTATGTTATAGGTAGTGTTGCATATGGACAAATTTAGAACCAGATCCAAGAGTTATGACAGGCAAACAATAACAAAGAAAAACAAAAATTTACAGTAAATAAATGGTAAATTCAAATTGGATGAACCAAAAGACGGCGATTGCCATATCAGATCTGATTTTATGGGATCCAAACAATAATTTAATTATCATGGGATCCAAACAATAATTTAATTATCGAAGGTTTTGGAATGTGTTGGTTTCCTTTTTTGGAAAACTTTTTGGTCGGAGATGGTGCAACCAGAAAATAATCTTTAAAGCAGTAAATGACAAAATTGATAAACAAGGACAAACAAACAATTACATACAAGTGACACACAACGTGCATGCAATACCAAATGTAGATAGCGAAAGCAGATAATGGCCGACATAAGAAACAATAAGAATGTACAGAATGCAGTCGTTGACTTACTCTGAGCCTGAGGATGAAGAGGACGACATCATCGATGTTCGAAAATTCAAGTGAGAATCCAAACGAGAATCTTGAGCGAATAGTCAGGTTCAAAGAAAACGATGGATCACCATTCAACGGATAAATTATAGTTGTAAAGACACAACCCTTGACGGTACAAGTACACCGTTGTGGATTACGTTTGTGTGGACCACAACGTTTTGGCTGATAACCTTACATAAAGGGAAGAATCTTAGGTGGGGTCATTCCTTTCCTATTATTACAAAATGGGGAAATAGTCACTTTAGTCCCTGAATGAGGAACGAATAGTCACAATAGTCCCTCAATGTATCGAAATTTTAAAATAGTCCCTGATTGTGCATTTTGTTACTCAAAATAGTCCTTATTGATATTAAAATATTTCGTTAATATTGTCATATTAGTCCTTCAATAGATTTACTTATTATTATATTAGTACTTATACGTACTTACTTATTGTCATTTTAGTCCCTATATAACAAGAGTTATTGTGAGTATTAAGGGATTATTTAAGTGTTAGGGACTATTTTGACTAACAAAATGGACAATCAGGGACTATTTTAAAATTTTGATACATTAAAGGACTATTATGACTACTTGCTACACATTCAGGGACCAAAGTGACTATTACCCCATTACAAAATTGATAAATGAGTGATGTGTATTCGTGGGACTAACTCAAGTAAAAAAAAAAAAAGTGCGTCTCCATTGTGGATGCTTTATCATCAGAAAATCTTCAACGACTTATTTTTACACGTAAGACTAGTATAAATACGATAACGTGGAACAACAATAGAGGGTGTAGTCACCGTGTGCCCTAAGGGCAGTCTTTAAGCATTCGAAATTAAGTAATTATATTTACTCCCTCCGTTTCAAAATGAGTGTCGTTTTAGCCAAAAAAAATTGTTTCCAAATGAATGTCACTTTCAGTTTCCAATGCAATAATAACTTTTTCTTTTCAATTGTACCCTCCAATTAATACTCAGCACACTACATTTTGAAATAACCATTCTCTTTCTTTTAATCATTGCATTTCTTAATATGCGTGTAAACACCTAAAACAACACTCATTTTGAAACGGAGGGAATATAAAAACACAAAGATTTTTTATTCGAATAAAAAGATACCATTTAACGTTACATTTTCATGTCCGATATAAATGTGTTTATCTGTTGTGGATGCTCTTGAATACCATTATTGATGCTTTTGATAAATAAGATTTGACCAATATTTACTATAATTGCTAATGGGTCTTGTTAACGAGTACCCTCGGGGCACTCTTTAAGCATCTTATATTTAGTAATTATTCTTTTAAAAAGTAAACTATTACAATTTCCAATGCATTCAATGCATAACTTTTCATTAAAACCTTACTAATTAAAGTGCTTAAAGAGTGTCTCGTTAACATTTCCCATTGTTAATATGAAAGAAAATAATTATTTTCTTCAAAAGGACACCTAAGTTAGTAATTAGTTTAATGATTTGGTGTACCGATACATTCAATATTATGGGTGTATCGTATAATTTGACAAACAAAAATATCGGAATTTTGCTATTCTCCGAAGACACTTTGCTTGCGCCCAACTGAAATACCAAAAATATCACTGCACTACTTAACCAACACAAGTGTTAAAGCCTGCTGATAGCAAGTACACACAGTCAGGGACCTAACAGTAAATTGAGAATATTGATTTTCGATTCAGGGACCTAATTGACAGTAAGTATACACATCAGGGATCTAACAGTAAATTGAGTACATTGATTTTCGATTAAGGGATCAAAGTGACCATTATTTTACTTTCACTTTAGTCCCTGTTACATTTCATACTCCTTGTCAGCGTGCCACATCATCACTTAATAGATTTTTTTAACGGCAGTGATTAAAGTGATAACGGAAGTGTAGAGTCAGGAAGTTGTTTGTATTTAATCCTGAGTCAGCTAGGGACCTATGTGATAGCGAGGTGCAAAGTCAGGGACTAAAGTGACTATTTTCTCAATACTTTTTCTAAAGAAAATGCGTGTTAGTACTAAAAAAAGAAAATGTCCGTACAAGTATAAATGAGCATTGGTTTGTACAAGAGTCGCGTCGTTTGTCCTCCTTCCACTGTATTTAAAACTTGCAGGTACCAATAAAACACACTTTTCGGCTTAAAAAAAAAATAAAACACAGTTTTCTTCTCCCACAACGCTGCGTACGAAAGAAGGTGTCTGAAAAGTCAGCATCCACTTTTGCCTTCATCCTGTGCAAACGAAACACTCAGAAGAAACATGGTTTTCCAAAGGAGGGTATTCAACATCGCGGTCAACCCAAACCAGGTATGGTGCTCTAATCTTCAACAACCAATGATTCAAAATGCGATGCTAAAAAGTTCTTCAGAATGATTGTTTTTTTTGTTTCCCGATACACTTCCATATCTGGTGGATGTTGCATTGCATGCATTGATTAATCAGTGGCACAGTATATTGATGACTCTGATTATGTTATTTTTTATTTCCGTTTTTTTTTCTTCTTAAATACAGATTGTTCAATATTGTAGTTGTAGATTGCATGCATTGATTCATCAGTGGCTCAGTATATTGATGACTCTGATTATGTTATTTATTTTTTCTTTTTTTTATTTTGTTTCTTAAATACATATTGTTCAATGTTGTAGTTGTAGATTCCCTTATTTAAAAAAAAAAAACCATAATTTTGTTTCTCATACACTTCCATTCTTTGTATTTTGTTGTGTTGTGTCAAATAAATGGTTATAATTACCAGTTTTTCTCTTTTTTGAAGGATTATTACTAGTTTTGTATTGCTCTTCTTTTTTGTATAATTTCTTCGAAAAACACAACATTAAATAATAATACCCTCGCCTTTGCTTATAGATTTTCAATACTTTTGGTTGTAAACATACTGTTGTTGTTGTTGTTGTTTGTATTCTGTAGCTTACGGCTCGTGTCCCATGGTATTTTTACGAACGTTTCAAAGGTCAAATAGAGCATAGAGTTTGGTTTCAGGATACCAGAGGGTCTAGGTTTGGAGTATGTTACGGAGAGATCAATGGCGGTGGTTGCTTCTATTCAGGTCTTCAGAACCTGCTTGATCATTATGAGCAACCATTAGGTCTAAACCTACGATTGACCTATGACGATAACGGGATGTTTCATATGCTTCCATTCACTCTTGACATGGATGAGGTAACTAATCGTCAATTGAGGAACTATGACCATAGCTCAAGGTTGCATGTCAATGAGTTCCTGCGTACATTTAGATACTTTGATTCCGACTCATCTTCGTCTTCGTCTTCGTCTTCGTCTTCGTCATCTGATGATGGCCAATTTCAAATTAATGCTGCTGCTATTGTGGGTTCTGGTGTTGCTGTTGGTGGTGATAATGGTGCCGTTGCTGCTGCTGATTTATTTCCAGCAGTTCCACCGGGTTTCGAAGTAGGAGGCCCGTCAAATCCAATTAATGATGCGCACAACTCTCCTCCCATTCCTGATGATGGTGATATGGTAGTTGTTCCTGACCCAGTACCAGTGGTGGAAGAACAAAATCCACAAACTGCCGCTGCGGTAGGCCAGATTCAGAACGTGGCTAATTTCTGGGATGATGATGAGGAACCTGCTTTCGATATTGGTGATAATGAGGAGGCTGCTATGGATGTCGAAATGGATGTGGTAGATGTTGAGGATGCACATGGCAATCCCCAGTTGGAGACACATGTTTTAACGCTTTCTGCGTACATGGTGAAATGCAGCAACATGGTGAGTTACTTTGAAAAAATAAAAAAAAAAACATATCCACGCTTTATACAGTTATTTATTGTGGTTTGGCAAGTGTGTGACTGTTGACATGAATTAATTATTGTTATCTGTCAACTGCAGCTTGTACCAGCAAAATTTGCTCGGCGAGCATTTGGGAATACAAGACCAACCTTCATCACGATCCGAGATGAGTTCCACCGTGAGTATCCAATCAATATTAAGTGGAATGAAAAACCGCATAAAGCTACATCGGTATTTTTCAGGGGCGGTTGGGGTGAATTCGTTAGAGAGAACAGATTTGTGGAAGGCACAAGGGTGTTGCTCACTTTAAACAAGACTAACCCAACTGTCCTGCACGTGAGGCAGGTCGTTATGGTGTAAAGGTAATGACGAAGACTAGGGCAGTAAGTTAACTACTATGATGTTTTTTGTTGGTTATGTAAATGTTGAATATTTGTGTTAGCATTATGTTGGTTATGATTGTATGGTGATTTCGGATGTTGGTTATGATTGTATGGTGATTTTGGTTGGACTTAGAGCAAGATTTTAGTGTATAGTCATGATTGTGGTTTGTATGATGTTTATGTTAGTGTGACGATTGTGGCAGGAATCGAACCCATGCCATTCCATACAAAAAACATATTAATTTAGGAGTTAAGGACGTAGAGCAAGATTTTAGTGTATAGTCATGATTGTGGTTTGTATGATGTTTATGTTAGTGTGATGATTGTGGCAGGAATCGAACCCATGCCATTCCATACAAAAGGAATCGAACCCATGCCATTCCACAATCATTCCACTTTTGTTTTTGTTGGTCATACTCACATTAATATTAGGAGTGGCAGGCATCGAACCCATGCCATTCCATCTGCAAATTGGCACACCCACTTCCACTGCAACTAGTCTAGTGTATAGTGATGATTGTGGTTTGTATGATGTTTATGTTTGTGTGACGATTGTGGCAGGAATCGAACCCATGCCATTCCATAACAAAAACATATTAATATTAGGAGTGGCAGGAATCGAACCCATGCCATTCCATCTACAAATTGGCACCCACTTCCACTGCAACTAATTTAGGAGTTAAGGACGTAGAGCAAGAATTTAGTGTATAGTCATGATTGTGGTTTGTATGATGTTTATGTTAGTGTGATGATTGTGGCAGGAATCGAACCCATGCCATTTCATACAAAAAACATATTATTATTAGGAGTGGCAGGAATCGAACCCATGCCATTCCATCTGCAAATTGGCACCCACTTCCACTGCAACTAAGGAAAAAGGAAACATTGTTGTTTCTATAACCCTAACATGATATATATATATATATATATATATATATATATATATATATATATATACATATTAATATTAGGTGTGGCAGGAATCGAACCCATGACATTCCATCTGCAAACTGGCACCCATGCCATTTCATACAAAAAAAAAAAACATATTAATATTAGGAGTGGCAGGGAATCGAACCATGCCATTCCATCTGCAAATTGGCACCCATGCCATTTCATACAAAAAAAAAAAACATATTAATATTAGGAGTGGCAGGGAATCGAACCATGCCATTCCATCTGCAAATTGGCACCCACTTCCACTGCAACAAAGGAAACATTGTTGTTTCTATAACCCTAACATGATATATATATATATATATATATATATATATATATATATAGCAATCTTAGGGGATACCATGGCCCCTGCTAGTGCCCAAGGAGATCTCCCCTGATTCCATCAAAATACAAAAGAAAACAAAACAAGAATATAACAGAGTCATTGCCCATTTTACGACCTATTGCTATTACACATAAATAGGTTAATGATGTTGATTGTTATCCACCAATTAAGACATTTGAATGCCCCAAAAGAAAACCATTAGCAGTCGTTACAAAACAAAAGTTGATTTTTTTTTCACCAAAAAGGTACCAGAATATTGGTCATCCCTACACGCTGTCCACCTTCCTTAAGCGTTTTCAGCTTCAACTTTATTTCTCGCGTGCTTCACTGCACCTGATAGAAGTGCTGGCAGCCACTGATTATGAGGTCCCATGAGTAGGCGAAGAGCCATCTTCAGACGAACAACATCTTCCACAAGCTGCACATACATGTAGGAAAAGTTAACCATGAACAACCCCACACCAATGGTATTAATAGTTACCTATATGTTTTAACCTACCACGTGGGGCAAATTTGGGATGAATCCATGTTCCATTGTCATCCATTCCATAACCCATAGCCCAGAGTTATTGCTGTACAACAAGAAAAAGACGCTTGAAGACAATTTGGCATTGTGCAAAAAGTATATAACACATAAGTTGCATTATGGGACAAATAAACAATAAGTTTGTTATTGTCTGAACGATTGTTGTTATTAAGATTACGGATCGCATATAAACAAGCATACCTATCGGTGTTTACCGGAATACCCATGCTAGCAACAACTGGCCAACCAGTGATATGGTCATCCAATGTTGGGTAGGATGGCTGACCATACACAGCGGGTATCAACTGATCCAATCTCTTGCACTGTTTTGATGTATACAATGCATTATTCCATAAAACTGAGTAGTTAGCATTGATTCTTTTTTATCAGCATAATTTCAGTTATCACAATGGAGCAGTAGATTATAAATTACAATTATAAATAATGAACATTACCAATGCCTTAATGTGCCTTGTCCTTAGCCCAGCATCGTCTGACATAGGGTTTGAATCAAACTTGTACACTGTCTTGTCCTTGATAGACACAACTATCAAATACCAATGCATATTGGTCTGGTCTTCGACAGGTATGTAAATCTAACATTGCATCAGTTTGTAATACATAAGTTAGTTTTTAAAGGAAATATCACAAGTGTATTGAATACCAACTTTCGATAATGGATTTATTATTACCAACGAAAGCTTTGGGTAAGGGAGCAGCCATGATTTATGTAACAAGATGATTTGTTCATTTGTACTTCCTTCCAGAACGTCATACTAAAAGAATTGAATGATGTCAGTGAAGAATTTATTATGTGAGTTGTATGTTAATAGCGTTGAATTTAGTTCGTAACAAACCCTCACCATAAAGGCAGGAGGGAGACACCATACTAATGGATCCATTCGTTGCTGTTGATCCCAGGTCATTGTAGCTGCCATCATCTCGATAGTCTAAGCAACCAAAACATTACAAGTTATACAATTGTGCTTTGTTGTCCATATATACGAAGATAAACAAGCAGTTGCTTTCATGATAATTAAAACTACCTTTGGGCCAACAATTCGCGCGGGGGTTAGAGTTTGAAAGTCATAACGTGTCCCGACATAATGTCCACATACATATACTTTATCCTGCGTACATTAATGACATGTAAGGATATATTCTAATAAACACATTCAATAAAAAATAGGTATATTAATACTAACCAAGGCTTCAAATCCTTGTCAAACACAAATTCACTAACAATAGCCTCTTGAGATGCTATATTCTTGTCTTCCCCGGCTACACATCCAATGTTTACATGCTGCAATGTAAATAAGATAATATAGCGCAAAACGTTAGCATAAGCAGCATATATACATGTACAACAATGAATGCACTATTATACCTTGTGTGAAGCATGATCATCAACATTGTTCTCTTCCTCAATAATCTCACTTGACTTTCCCTTTTTCACTATCTTCTTTCCTTTAGATGCAGTCCCAGCATGATGATCAACTGTCTTCTCATACTCAACAGCCTCACTTGACTTTCCCTTTTTCTCTATCTTGTTTCCTTGAGGTGCAGTCCCAGTAGCCCCAATAGGTCTTTTTAGCTTGGGAGGTCTTGTTGCCTGATGCACATTGGTTTTCTGGTTTGGCTTACCTTTAGCAAATGATAGTTTCCTACTAGGAATTTTGACATCCGTCATAGGGCATTTTTCAGTTCCATCACCCTACATTGTGTGTTACATGTACATGTTAAACAACTCAATTTTTGGACACTTCAACATGAATATAAACCAAAAAATAAATCGTAAAAAATGGAAACATAAAGTAAAGTCATTTAGAGTGGCGGATCTACATGGGAGCCCATGGTAGCCATGGCTCCCCCCAGCATTCTAATGCATTCTATAAACAAGAGGTTCTAACATGATCTAACATGAGGGCGTGAGTTCGAGTCCTGTGTCTCTGTTTTCAATATTTCTTTATTTTCTTTCTTTATTTATAGTAATTTTTTTGTTTTTGTTCTCAAAAAGTGTCAGCCAATATTCGAACCCGTGACCGTCAGGCAAAAATGAAGCGCAACATCCATCAACACCAGATTACAATTTGTATCTCAACATTAAAACAATAGATATATATAGGTTATAAATATTTGGGTCCCCCTAACAAATTAGTCAAGATCCGCCACTTTTAGGCTCAGGATCACTAACCATTAACTCCTTTTTCTTTGGACGAGTAAAGGCTTCCCTCAGTCCACTCTTTTTTTCCATAGTTTGAATTTCTTCATCAGAACTGAAATGGACTATGCTGGCATCGCTGTTAGTAGCAAAACTCGTGTGTTTAATCTGACGAGATGCCTTGCTTGATGTTGTCCGTATTTTCATGTCTTCTTCAGCTGGCCACAATGGAGTCTTTGGTTCAGTTTTTGATGGAACACTGATGTTAGGTTTAGCAGTTGGTGTACCATTTCCTTTTTTTCTCAGCAGCATGCCCAGATCAACTTGCATCAAATGTTGTTTATGAACAACATCTGATACTTTTCCAGATAGGTTCTGAAATATTTTTAACACAACGATATCAACTTACTGTAAAACACGATCTGGATTGGTTTGTGATGCATTTTTTAAAGAAAGAACAATGACAATGAAAAAGAAAAATTACCTCCACCGCATTGAATACGGTTGCAAGCGATATGTCCTTCGAACTAGATACATCATTCACCACCCTCACTGTGTTGTACAACTGCAACATTTAAAATCCACTTATCCACATGTTTTTATTGATAAACAAAGATTGTGATTAACCAAAAAACATTAAGCATAAGAAGTTTGACGATATATACCCCATCAAATAAGTTTTTTTGACTGTCATCCGTAACATGTGATGAAGACTGCAAGTTTGTAGAATTTTCTTGTTCACGGCGATTTTCCATGTCTTTGTACATGACCGATGGAAAAAAAAGGTGGATTCACGGTTGTATTTGGATTCATTGGCAGTTAAGTTCGAAAGATGACTGGAAATGTTGTTGAAAATGTGAAGGGAATTGCGGTGTGTTGGATTAATGTTAGTGATTTGTAATGAGAATAGATATAGATGGTAATGTGGTACTATCTCCCAATAGACCAAAATACCCTTGACCAGAAGCATGTACATGCATTTAATGCAATTTCCATCATAGCAAACACACTGACACGTTTCTCAATACAATATTGTCTATACAAAAGCCCCGGAGAATAAGTCACTGAAGTGCTGCCCGCCCCAAAAGCCCCAGTCTCAATACAATATTGTCTATACAAAAGCCCGGAAAATACTTGGGTGACATAATGTCACCGTGACATTAAATCTGGACCACACAAATGTACTCATGAATGTGTTGTGTGGCCCAGATGCAAATGACAATGTGTGTTGTGTGGCCCAGATTTAATGTTATGGTGACATTATGTCACCCAAGTGCTGTCCACAAAAGCACCAGTCTACAATATTGTCTACAAACTAGCTGTAAATAGTAACTATGTAAATCGATTTGATATAATTCATATTGAACAAATCATTTTAAATTAATATTGAGCGAGATTAAGATTGATTAAATAAAGAAATAATATTCACAATGTTATTAATGGGTAACATCTTATATCCATTCAATGTTATTTACAACAGCTACATTGATTAATTTAACGGTAAGTTAAAGGTATTTTCCATTTTTTCCATGCTAATTGTAAGTTAATGCACACAGTTGTTAGAAATAGGTTCAAAATAGATTAAGGGGATGGTCGAACAATTACAATAAGCCAGACTACAAATAAGATTACTACACAAACAACAAACACATTGTCTAACAACCATTTTGTGACAACCTATGTGACAACTTTATCTCTCATGCTCACATTATATTTTTACTTTCTCTCTATTGCTTTGGTTTCCGTGTCACTATCTACTTTTCCTTTGAAAATTGGTGGTTGTCACAAAAGTTGTTGATTTTTGGTTGTTAGAATATCATTGCTCTTATAATATTACGTATTTCCTTAAATATATTAATTTCCAGATTATCTTTAAATTTTCCACTATCCATGAGGAATGCATTTGAATTAAAGGGACATTTCAAGTGTTGCCACTGTCCGGTCTTATTCCACTAATGTACTAATGTAAAATGAGCTTAATGGTGTTTGTGTATGCCCCTCATCCTTAATCCTTTAGGTATTTATCATGTTATGTTAAACATTAAGAAACAAGACATCTAGATAGGAGACATTGTAATCCTTGATGAATAGTTTGTTTATGGGTCATGTTAACCAGTGCCTCCGGGGCACTGGTTAAGGAAGCCAAAAGAAGAAATTGCAAATCAAAAAAGACACTTTTTAAGCTTTTTATGCATTGATTACACAGATTTCAATGCAAAAATTACTATATTTGCTCCCTTAACCAGTGCCCCGGGGGCATTGGTTAACATTTCCCTTTGTTTATTTGTGTTATTTAATCGCTACACATTGTAATGAGATTACCAATTTATTTGGCCACGGTCTACGTCCTAATCGCTACAATATCAATGAGAATACCAATTTATTTGGCCGCGTTATACGTCCTATATGCCAATATCCATCAGTATGCAAAGAATCCTTACGCTTATCTGCTTTGCAAATGGTATCACTCAATAATACATCCAATGCACAACAAATACTTGTTCGTTGAAACAAAACTTCTTCAAAAATTTACTTTTTTGTCTCAACCTGACTTAGGTATCTCAGTGAAAAGGTAGCAACAAAAGTGATTATAAATTTTAAAATATCTTGAGAATGATTTTGAATGCAAAATTGTCGATTCGGACTTGATCTTAACAGTTGGTGAAAAGAATCCCTACATTTATCTGCTCTGCAAATGGTATCACTCAATGATTGTAATTGTTTTGGTGGTTGAATAACCAATTACCTGCATTCGTCGTGCATTCGCGAAAGAAAGAGTCACTACAGTTAGCATTTTTCATTAATTTAAGTGCCTGTAGACAAATGTGATTTTTCATTAAATTGTTAACTTGACGTTAACCAATTGATCACCGTGGATTAGGAGGGGTTCAATTTATCACGTTACTGCATCAATTTATCACGTTACTGCATGCATGCATGCATGCAAAGGGTGGACATTATTGAAAAGGCTACGTGTTCCGCTCTTTTTACCAAATGATTGTTGTGAAGAAGACAAAAAGCGACGTGAGAGATTGAGAGGTCGGTGCCCGGTGGTACGTGGAAATATAAGGTAACAGCCAATACGTGGAAAGATATTTGAATAGCCAATTACACACGTTATTTGCTTTGTCTCATAAGTGGTAAAAATTAACTGCAAACAGAGGCAACGTTACATTTAGGAATCGTTACATCTATCTAAAAAGCGGCATCATCACGGTTCAACAACAATCGAACCCAACTTTTCATTTTTCAAACGTTACTTAACAACAACCAACAATCACTATAAAAAAAACGCATACATCACTTAATCACTTTCACACAAAATAAAATAGACAACCCTTCATAAGCAAACTTCAATAAAATATATTCTTCATTCGAAGTCAACCACCAAAACAATGAAAGATAACAATATGCTTCTAAATCTTCCTGAAGATATTTTATTCTTTATAATCACGTTGGTTGCTACATCTTCACTCAAAGACCTACTCCATTTGAGACAAACATGCAAATTTTTGAAGGATTTTTGTTTGAATGAACGAGTTTTAAAGTGTTGTGCGTTGGATGTATCATTTAACAACACCCTTCGCAGACCAAATGAACTTAGGGATTCTTTTCACCAACTGTTAAGATCAAGTGAGAATCGAGAGTTTTGCTTTCGAATGGGTATGTTAAACATTCGTTTTGATACTCCTAACTATGATTACGCTAGAGAGTTACTAAACATTGCCGTACAACAAGGTCACGATGGAGCAAAGTATGCGCTGGGGATACTAAACATCTTTTCTGGCAATGTTGAGACACATGACATGGGAAGAACATCATTAACTGAGTTGTGGTCTGAAAAGAAATTGTTCGAATGCAGACAGATGATTCTGGAGTCTTTACGTACTGATGGATATTGGCATAAAGGACGTAGACCGTGGCCAAATAACATGGTATTCTCAAATGTATGTGTTAAACGATTTAAACCATGCAAAGGACTACGACTAAAGAGAGGTCGTTGGATCGCGTATTCAGAGGACGACTACGAATTTGACATTTGCATTAATTGTCGTCTTGATGTGGAATTGAAATGGTTCCTTGTAAAAGTTGATTACAAGCGTCCGGATGAACTATATTAATTAGATGGATACGTAGTCATGAATTTCTTCAAGCTCGTCAAAGATTTTTTAAGTTTGTTAAGTGTGTAGTTGTATAATTTATCTACAATGTATATTTGCAAACGTGTTAAGGTTAAAGCTCCTACCAATTATAATTTCTGTTTTAATTAATTTAGTTTGTTAAGTGTGTATACAACTCAATCAATCGTAAGATTATGATAGTTGTATGTTTGTCATAGTGCAATTATTGTGTGAATTTTACCTTTTAAAATAATAAAATTGGTATATTATTAACTTGTATAATTATTCCATTTCAACACACATTTGTCATTACAATGTGGAGATTAAATAACACAATTAGGTTTGCTTAAAAAAAAATAAAAAAAACAACACAAATAGGAAATATATATAATATCTAGAGGAAATAAACATAACAATATTAGAGGGATTCTCCAAGTCTGATATCTAGAGTGTGGAGAGATGTTGTCACCAAAAAAAGAAGAGTGTGGATAGATGTTAGTGTTCCTCATGTTTAAAAATTAATCTCCAAATTACCACCCTTTTGAGATAATTGACACTGCTAGTCTGCTACCATTCTTTTTTTTTTTTTACTTGACATCATTTTCCTCAAATTAAAGGACACGTATGTTTGCTTTGGGAGTGGAACATCACAAATGGAATTTTTTTGGGTAAATAGGATTTTTTTTTTTTTTAGGTGTTATCTTGTTACACTTATGGGTCCGTTACCGCGAAAACGGGCGCGGCAAAAATTCTTTGGTTGCCACCGATACGGTTTTTACATGTTTTCAGTCTGAGATGAAAAACCACACCGAAACATCAGTTAAGACTGTAACAATCAGTCGATACAACTGTAACTGTCCGTTACGAATAATTCATATCGCGATCACCGCAATCCGTAAATAATATTTCAGCATTACCATGACATTAGAGCTACAAACAAGAGTTTATTGGAGGCTATATAGAAATATTATAGAGGAAAGTGTCGTTTTTTGTTATGTGTCCAAATTTAATGAACCAAATCTCTATATATATACACAAAAGAAAATGATGAATTTTGGTCGGAAAAAAATTAAGAACAAATAATTGTCTAATTGACATAAAAAAATTAGGTTGAGATAATAATAATTTAGAACATCAAAACAACCAATAGGATTTATTTTCCCAATTTTATTGTTTGGCTATAAACATAGCATTTTTAATATTACGTATTTCCTTAAATATATTAATTTATAGTTTATCTTTAAATTTGCCACTATCGATGAGGAATGCATTTGAATTAAAGGGACGTTTCAAGTGTCGCCAATGGACACATCCACGACCATATAGGGTGGTTCTTTTAACCTTTACAATAACGTCCACTCTTTGCATGCAAGCACTAACGTGAAATTAAGGTTACCAATACTAATATTTTATTTGAAAATGATCATGTTTGATCCCTTTCTTGAAATTGTCATTAAATTTCAAATGAACAACATATAGAGACTCATATTGTAGTTAAATATGCATAATTGTTAATGATATTAGGAAATATATTATGTTCTTGGCCCTAATATTCCGATGGGGGTAATTTGAGTTCCTGCTCCGGTCTTATTCCACTAATGTACTAATGTAAAATTAGCTTAATGGTGTTTGTGTATATAGTGAAGTCCTTAATCCTTTCAGTTTTTATCATGTTATGTTAAACATTAAGAAAGAAGACATCTTGATAGCAGACATTGTAATCCTTGAATAGTTTGTTTATGTGTGTTATTTAATCGATACATTGTCGAAAGAAAGAGTCACTACGTTTAGCATATTTCATTAATTTAAATGCCTGTAGACCAATGTGATTTTTCATTAATATGTTAATGTGATTTTTCATTAATTTGTTAACTTTGATGTTAACCAATTGATCACCGTGGAGGGGTTCAATAAAGGGTTGTGTTTTACTTATCACCACGTACTGCATGCATGCATGTAATTGGGTGGACATTATTGAAAAGGCTATGTGGTCCGCCCTTTTTATAAAATGATTGTTGTGAAGAAGACAAAAAGCGACGTGAGATATTGAAGAGGTCGGTGGTACGTGGAAATATAAGGTAATAGCCAATGGTACGTGGAAAGATATTTGAATAGCCAATTACACGTTATTTGCTTTGTCTCATACTAGTGGTAAAAATTAACTGCAAACAGGCAACGTTACATTTAGGAATCGTTACATCTATCTAAAAAGTGGCATCATCACGGTTCAACAACAATCGACCCAACCTTTTATTTTTCAACCGTTGCCTAACAACAACCAACAATCACTATAAATAAAAAAACGCATACACCCTGCATAAGCAAACTTCAATAAAAATTATTCTTCATTCGAAGTCAACCACCAAAACAATGAAAGATAAAATTATGCTTCTAAATCTTCCTGAAGATATTTTATTCTTTATAATCACGTTGGTTGCTACATCTTCACTCAAAGACCTACTCCATTTGAGACAAACATGCAAATTTTTGAAGGATTTTTGTTTGAATGAACGAGTTTTAAAGTGTTGTGCGTTGGATGTATCATTTGACAGCACCCTTCGCACACCAAATGAACTTAGGGATTCTTTTCACCAACTGTTAAGATCAAGTGAGAATCGAGAGTTTTGCTTTCGAATGGGTATGTTAAACATTCGTTTTGATACTCCTAACTATGATTACGCTAGAGAGTTACTAAACATTGCCGTACAACAAGGTCACGATGGAGCAAAGTATGCGCTGGGGATACTAAACATCTTTTCTGGCAATGTTGAGACACATGACATGGGAAGAACATCATTAACTGAGTTGTGGTCTGAAAAGAAATTTTTCGAATGCAGACAGATGATTCTGGAGTCTTTACGTACTGATGGATATTGGCATAAAGGACGTAGACCGTGGCCAAATAACCTGGTATTCTCAAATGTATGTGTTAAACGATTTAAACCATGCAAAGGGCTACGACGAAAGGGACGTTGTTTGATCGAGTTTTCAAAGGATGACTACCAACTTGACACTTGCATTAATTGTCGTCTTGACGTGGAATTGGAATGGTTCCTTGTAAGAGTGGATTACAAGCATCCAGATGAACTATATTAATTGGAAGGATGCGTAGTCATGAATTTCTTTAAACGCGTCAAAGATTTTTTAAGTTTGTTAAGTGTGTAGTTGTGTAATTTTATCTACAATTTATATTTGCAAACGTGTTAAGGTTAAAACTCCTACCAATTATAATTTTTGTTTTAATTAATTTTGTTTGTTAAGTGTGTACAACCCAATCAATCTTAAGATTATGATAGTTCTGTGTTTGTCATAGTGCAATTAATGTGTGAATTTTACCTTTTAAACTAATAAAAATGGTATATTATTAACTTGTATAATTGTTCCATATTAACACACAGTTGTCATTACAATGTAGAGATTAAATAACACAATTAGGTTTGCTTAAAAAAAACACAAATAGGAAATATAAATAATATATAGAGTAAATAAAACTAACAATATCAGAAGAATTCACCAAGTCTGATATAATGTTGTCACAGTCAACCATGATCCAAAAATAAAAAGAGTAATGATATTTTGACATCCATTTGATGACAACTTTGTTGACAACCTTGTTTTTCTCACTTCTTATTGGTCAAAAACAATGGAGAGAGAAAACGGAAGAGAGAGGATAACAACATCATGTGAGTATGAGAGAGAAAATTGTCCAAAAGTTGTCTAAAATTAAAGTGGTTGTCAAAATATCATTTCTCAAAAAAAAAAAACATGGCCCCTCCCTCGTCCTAGCCGTCACCGTCATATATATAGCCCATATCCCTACTATTTTTTGGGCAGTTCCTGCAACATTACACTGTATGAACGTGACAGGAGATTTTTCAACTGTAGCACTGTATTAAAAATTAATCACCAAACTACCACGCTTTTGAGATAATTGACACTGCTACCATTCTTTTTTTTTGACTTGACATCATTTTCTCCAAATTGAAAGACACGTGTGTTTGCTTTGGGAATGGAATATCACAAACTTCATTGTTTTTTCTTTAATATTATTTTTTTCTTCATTGTTCTATTTTATTGATTTGTTTCATATTAAAAATATAAATAAACTTCATCTGATGCATGGTTTTTCTTCCTCCAACGCTTGCGATTGTTTGTCACACCCCAACCCGATCTGTGCTTGAATTTCAGATAGACACGAGTCAATCAAAAAGTGTTGTTAGGCGTCTAAATATAGTAATTGGCAAAACTTCATGAGGACTTTCAAGAACACAAAGATGAAGAAAAAAAAGTAACCAATATGGGTTAGCATTTTTCTTATATACAGTCGCGCATATATAAATTATTTTATGAAGTCATAAGCAATGTTAATTTTTGTGCTTTCAGGACACTCAATGACTCAACCAAGCATCACACAATACAGGAATCAAATAAGGGATTGGTCTGATGATGCTGTGAAGTGGGTCGATGATATTCCAAAGAAACAATGGTTACAAGCACATGATGAAGGGAGACGTTGGGGGCACATGACAACTAACATTTTCGAGTGCATGAACAATGTACTAAAAGGGGTGCGTAATCTTCCAACCAATCCAATTGTTCGAGCAACCTATTACAGGTCTACTGAACTTTTCGTAAAGAGAGGGAGTAAGGCCCAAGCAATGATGGCATCCGGTAAAATTTACTCAGATAAAGTCATGGATAATCTTGCCAAAGAACGAACAATATCAAACACTCATCAAGTCTACATTCACAATTGTGGACAACGTATTTTTAGTGTTCAGGAGTTGATTCATCCACCAAGCGGCCGACCAACAGGCACATTCATGGCAGACCTTGACAAACAATGGTGTGATATTGTGGTGAATTTCAGGCATTACATTATCCTTGCTCGCATGTTATAGCCACTTGGGCAAAAATTCACCATAACTTCATGATGTATGTGTCTCTCTGCTACACATTACAATATGTTTACAATGTTTATCAAGAGGAGTTTCAACCAGTTCCTCTTCAATCCTACTGGCCAGAATATAATGGAATTGAATTGTGCCACAATCCAATCATGCGGAGGGATCGAAAAGATCGTCCACAGTCTGTCGAATTCATACTGAAATGGATCAAAGGGAAAGTAGTAGACACCCAAAGAGATGTAGTATATGCCGGAATGAGGGACACAACAAGAAAAAATGTCCTAACAATACTAATGTTTCTGATATAAATTGATTTGTTGTTATATATCAATTTCGTCTTTTGATATGTAGTGTATTGGAAAGTCAAATTAATGTAATCTATAATATATTTTATGTGTCAAATTTTATTTTACATTTTTCTTTGATATCATTAATTAAATAACTAATTTTTTAATTAAATTTAAACAAACCAAGGCGGCTTAGGATGTACACACTAAGCAAAATACATGAAATTAAATCGTAACTTAGGCTTGGTAGCAGTTTAAGGCGGCTTCTAGCGTGCGCGACCGTTTCACGTCTCTCACGGTGCGCGAGCCAAAAAAACCTGCAATTGCAGGTCACCACCAGTTTTAATAGTTTTATATTACTTTTGCTATTTATACTTTTTACCCACCTAAGTTAATTAAAAATATTCCACCCTAGTTTTATTATTTACGAAATCCCCCCCCCCCCCCCCCCCCCCCCGTATCAAGACGGGAAATACTTGTGTGACATTAATGCGCAAATTCAGTCTAGATTATGAGTGAAATTGGCTATTCCTATTATGAGGATAACTTTTCACCTAAAAAGGACAAATGTAAAACAGTGGATACAACACATTTTAATTAGGAGAAGATGCCTAAAATAAAATAAACTTAAAGTACAAATCCTTACCAAAAGAGACAACATCAACATCAACCAAATCTTATTCCCCTACATGAATCAAACGACGTCATAGTGTTCTATCAAAAACCATATCTTTCTCCATCTCATTGATCTCTAGATCTTTCTTGATAGTTTCTCTAGTTTTTCTAGGTCTTCCCCTACCTCTAGTGATTTGCCTCCCTTCCATCTGATCTACTCTCCTTACTACCACATCCACATGACTTCTATCCACATTCATAAACCACTTAAGTCTAGTTTCTATCATCTTTTCTACTATAAGTGTTATCCCAAATCTCTCTAATATTTTCATTTCTAATTAAAAAGTGAACGCCATTCAATATAGACATAGGCATAATAAAATATTATAATTTATATAATTATTATAGTATTCACATCTGTATTGGTAGACCGTATCCAGGGGCGGACCCACGTTGTAGTGAGGGGGTGCAGGTGAACCCCCTGAAACTAGGAAAATTAGACATGATACCATTGGTTTTTCTTACTTTTACTATAATATACTAGTAAAATGTACTAATTGAACCCCCTGAAATATATTGAAATCCTCTAGGCAGTGATCTTGCACCTTGCTTGCCTGCCATACGCTGCTATAGTTACTATTTGTCATATCCATTCATTCACTTTTGGTTCATGTGGAGTGAGCACAAGCTTGTAGGTCGTGTATTATTTAAGCACTTGTATTTTTCAGTTGAAATTGAGTTCTTTTTCTTCTTCTTTTTTTTCTTTCTCCTGAGTTCTTTTTAAAAAGGAAAAAGGTGAACTAATGCTCTTAGAACACTAGTTAAAGAAACACATATATTAGAACACTAGTTAAGGAAACACATATATTAAAAATATCTTAGAATTGCATAGTTAAACTCATAAAAGTATAAAAAGTACTATTTTCAATGCAACAGAGGTCTATAACAAGTGTATAGAGATTCACTTTTTTAAGGTGAATAAATGAGGTGTTCGAACTTCGAACTTCGACCCCTGCATATATTACTATGCAATTCCTTAATTGAGTTAAGTTCACAAGTTTTTTTTTTCTTGTTTTATTATCGAATGTGGTTGACGACTTCAATTGATTATATCTTGTATCTATTAAATAGCTTGCACCCCCTGGCCTGGGGTCCTGGATACGCCACTGACCGTATCTGTGTCGGATTTGGGAACAACTACTATTTTAAAGTGTTTCTACTTCCTTACTGTTCTTTAACTAGTACACTACATGATATGCAAGCCAATCAGCCAAATGTTTGGGAAATGGGAACCATTTCATAAACCTATTATCTCGCATTTTATTCTTTTCTCAAGATCCAAAACGTAAAACCATAAGATATTCTACAATGGGCCACACATTGGGTGACATTAGATGTGTTGTGTGGCCCAGATGCAATGGCAATGGCAATGTGTGGTTCAGATTTAATGTCACCGTGACATTAATGTCACCGTGACATTAATGTCACCAAAGTGTTAACTGTTTAAATAAATTTGAAATAGAAATAGAAATAAAACAAATATAGAAACCCTTCTTCTATATTAGTTTGTTCGAAAAATAATCTGAGTGCAAACCTGTGCATTGGAAAATTATCTGCCGCCATTGAAGGAGATCTAAGGTAAGTTGATCTTGTTCTTAGACAAATAATGTCGAATCTTCTACCTCATCAATTTATTTAATTTGTTTTTTTATGATTTTGTTATGAATCTGTTGAATCACATGAACTAGATAGTTGATAATGTCAAATATATTTTACCTTATCTTATTTCTTCAGAAAATCATGTTAAAGCTTGATCTTTTGCTTCAACATTATTTATTTATTTATTTATTAATTTTTTATTTATATTTTGATATGAATCAGTTGAATCACATGATTTAGATAGCTGATAATGTCAAATAAATTTACCTTATCTTCAAAAAAAATTTGTTAAAGCCTGATCGTTTGCTTCAACATTTTTTATTTTTTATTTTTAAGATTTTGTTATTGATCTGTTTATCCACATGACTAAGTCGGTTTATATTTATGTTGTAATTTTAGGTTTAACTTTAAGACATGGAAGCCAGATCTGACACTGAACTTAATTTGTCCTTGAATATTGGTATGGGGAATCCAGCTGTAAGTGCATCTACCTGTTTAATGTAGAATTGATTTAAGCTAATTTTGTATTTTGCTCTAAAAAGGACTTGTCATTACAGGCTCAAAGTGAAGGAAGTGATGGTGACAGCATATCCGTTGTGGGATCAAGTGACGGAGTTGTGCTTGGAAGTTCAGCTGGAGAGGAAATTCTACATGACCCAGACAATGATGGAGGGGCCGGGCTTGGAAGTTCGGATGGAGACGAAATTATACATGACCCAGACAATGATGGAGGTGTTGGGCTTGGAAGTTCAGATGACAATGCTGGTGGAGTTGGACGTGGAAGTTCAGACGGAGAGGAAATTTTACATGACCTGGACAACGATGGTGTGCACGTTAGTGACGATGATTCTCAAACTGAAGTGATTGTTATAAAAGATATGGTTGACATAATGAAGATAGACATGCGTAACTTTTCTGCACCTGATATAGCAAGGTATGAGTTTGCTGAGTTGGATGTAGCTTACATGTTTTACACTTGGTTTGCCCGAAATTATGGATTCTCTGTTCGCAAAGGGCAAGTGATAAGGAATCGGTTTGGAGACGTGGTTCAATAAACTTTTCTATGTTCATGCGAAGGTTTTAGAAATAACAGTGGATTAACAGTTGAGGAAAGAAAGCGCGAGTCAAAAAATGCGACAAGGTGTGGGTGTATGGCAAAATTAAGAGTGCATGTGAACATTTTGTCTAAGCGTTGGTATGTCACTGTATTTGTGGTTGACCACAATCATGAGTTGTTGAATGGTACTTTGGTTGGGTTACTTCCAGCTTATAGAAAGATTAGTGAATGTGATATACAAGAAATTGGACGCAACATGAGAGTAGGGGTAAGACCATATCAGGTGTATGGAACGATGGCTAACATAGCTGGTGGATTTCAAAAGGTTGGGTTTGTTAAAAAGGACCTGTATAACCAGATCGGTAGGCAACGCAATCAGTTTTACACAGATGCATCTGATGCAGTGAAATATCTTCGAGGTCTCAAAGCTAAAGATCCACTTATGTTTGTGACACATTCAACTGACACGGAGAGAAGGCTCGAGCGTTTGTTTTGGTGCGATGGTGAAAGTCGAATGAACTATGACATATTTGGAGATGTTATTGCCTTTGATGCAACTTACCGGAAAAACAAGTACAATTGCCCGTTTGTGATCTTTTCAGGTGTTAATCACCATAATCAGACAATTGTCTTTGGCACCGGTATAGTAACCAGCGAGACTGAAGAGACGTATGTCTGGTTACTGGAACAATTGCTAAGTGCGATGAATGGAAAGCAGCCGTTGTCAGTGATAACCGATGGCGATCTTGCAATGAAAAATGCAATTAAGAGGGTATTCCCTAATGCCCACCATCGTCTGTGTGCGTGGCATTTGCTAAGAAATGCATCGACCAACATTGGGATCCCTGAATTTATGTCTTATCTGAAAAGATGCATGCTGAGTGACGTTGAGGTGAGTAGATTTGAAAGTCTGTGGGCTGAAATGGTTGAAAAGTTTGGGTTACAAGACAACAGCTGGATCAAGGAAATGTACGACAAACGACAAATGTGGGCGACTGCCCATATAAGAGGAAGTTTTTTCGCTGGTTTAAGAACCACTTCTCGATGCGAGGCACTCCACGGCCACATGGGACAGTTTGTGCACTCACGTATTAACATGACTGATTTTGTTCAACAATTCCACAGGTGCCTGACTTATTTCCGTTTTAGGGAGATTCAGTCAGATTTCGAATCAAATTACGGTTCTCCGGTATTACAGACCAGTTTGAGAGGTATAGAGAAGTCAGCATCGAAAAAATTTTCAAAGGAGATATTCATGATGTTTCGCACTGTACTGAAAAAAGCCATGCTCCTCAGAATAACAGATTCTCAAGAAATGTCTACTGGCTCTATTTTCAAGGTCATGAAATACTGTGGTGGTGGTAGTGAGTGGTCTGTAGCATACTGCGAAGAACCAATTGAGTTGAAGTGCTCCTGTTTGAGGATGGAGTCACTTGGGTTGCCATGTGATCATATTGTTGCTGTGTTGATGTGTCTAGACTTTGACGATATTCCTGACAGTTTGGTTTTACCAAGGTGGTCAAAATTCGCGAAAGATTCGATCCGTGAAAGATATGCAAGTGGTTCCTTGTATTGGGATTCACAGCCTGCCGCAAGATATTCTAGCATTGTACATCTGTGTAAACTCGTCGCTGAGCTGGTCTACGAAGATCCTGATGAGTACAACCGTGTCATTGACATGTTGGGTGGCGAAATAAGTCGTTTGAAATTACGGACAAACCGAGCTACAAATGACCCGACTCCAGTTTCAGAGACCGGCACATCCGACCCTGACATTCTGGATCCCCATGGTGTGAGAACAAAAGGGTGCGGTGCCATTCCCAGCGGGACTCCTGGTGGTCGTAGGCGCACGCAGACCTGCAGTGTATGCGGTGTGGTCGGTCATAACAGACGATGTTGTCCTCAAAACAATGTAAACCATGTGAATGGTCACGTCATGTCTCCCATGGGTACTGAAGACGAGATACTGGGACAGGAGGATACCGGTGATCGCAGTGATTTTAACGGGCATTCCCAATCCACGTGGACAGGTGTGCATGAAACACGGAATCAGGAGTATCGCAACGGCATTCATAGCCAGCCGGTAAATGAATTATTTACTATGACATTGTCAAACTGCAAATACATTGTTGGTAAATTTTGAATTGCGCATTTGATTAACTTAGGAAGGTTAATCTCTGTACGTAGGTGATGGGCAGGCATTAATGGATCAGCGGGAGAGTCGTTGGCGTGAATCTAGGTAACCAGGGTAAGGTCCGTCAGCTGTCTATCACATAATATTATAATTGTTTCCTGTGTGTTCGTGCAGTCATAGTTGTTGTGTTTCTGTTTTGTTACTAATCTGGCATACGTCTGTTCGTTTTTTTCTGCAGTCGGCGAGTGGTTGCGGTGATGTAACATTTCAGAGACTATTGGAGGCATTTTATAATTATTATTATGTAACTTATGTTATTATAATGTATTTCTGAGGGACATGTATCTTACGATGGAATTCGGATTTGAGTGGCTATATTTATTTTCATTTCTGCTGTGTTTGCTTTAAAGCATCCACAATGGTAGTTCCCTAACAAGGACTCCTTATTTATAATTTTTTAATAGAAGTACCTATTAAGGACTCAATGACTCCAATGGCAATACACTAATATGGACTCCAATGAAAAGTATTTAAATATGTCCCACTATCTTTACATATTAAACAAAAATAATTTATCTATTACTCATTTTTACAAGTGGGACCAAGTAGTACACATTTTATTACTTCTTTATGCAAGTGGGACCAAGTAGTACACATTTTACTTCTTCTTTATGCAAGTGGGACCAAGTAGTACACATTTTATTACTTTTTTAAACGTGGGACCCGTTAGTTACTCAGGAGAGAGAGGGTCCTTATATAGTTGCCCGTTCCTTAATGGGGACTCAATTTTTCTTCCTCCAATGGAGGGTCCTTAACGGGGAGTGGTCCTTGTTAAGTAAGGACCCCCCATTGGAGATGCTCTAATGAATGGTCAATCTGATGGGCTTCTTGGGTCTTGTTTTTTATTTTGAACCGCAATGACAGATGCAACCAAAATTTTCTATCAGTAGTGCCATCATCTTAAAATCAAAATAAAAACTTCCTAGTTAACAAAGCAAGAGTGGTCGGACTTGAATCAGGGTTCATATCAGGAGTATGACCCACCTCGACCATTAATTCCGTTACGTTTAAGCATGCAATTGGGAATAGGCTAGGTTGATGTCTTGCTCAAGATGACATGCTATTAACAAATGCTACATTGTTTATTTTTGTTTTGTTTTGTCAACGATAAACTTCAATTTAACTCCAGTCCTGATGTTATATGCAGTGCAGAAGCTCTTAAAAATTGCACCAATGACAGTGATACATTCGGCTTCAATGTTTGGCCAATAATTTTTGATACCGCAATAGATTGCCTCCCCACCCGGACCAGAGAGAACAATACCGCCGTGCATATAGTAGCGTATGGCACTGCCTATTTCTTTACCAATTACCTGCCAATAATTAATAATAAGTTATGGTACATATATGCATAAGTTGGAGTATCCAATTTTACTCGCGGAATAAATCTACCGTATTTAAGTAATTCTTCGTCGGTTGAAAATTCTTCGTCGGTTGAAAAAGAAAATACTTTCACCGTGATACTTTTCTTTTAAGTCGTAGAATTTACCGCTTGCATTCCAACTGAAGGTTATCAGTGGATGCAACCCGACAGTTAAAAAGATAAGTTCCGTTGTACAAATTATGGGTCGATCTCGTCAAATGGCTACCAGGCAGATTACAATATAAGCACGGTCAAATTTGTAAGATTTTGATTAGTATAAACATATAAGATTAAGTTCAATGGGTTACCTAATTCCGCACGAAAACGGTGTGGAAACAACCAGTAGTACAATGTATTATTCTCACTTACTAAATTATAAATATTTGAAAACTAATATTTATTGATTATGCATAAGTTATATATGACTTGCTATATTATAATTATTTGAATCGTAATATTTATTGAAGTTCTACCAACGTATTATGCATAACAAGACCAACTCCACCGCACACTAATTGAATGACTTTAATTGGAAACGTTTTCATATGGACAAACATGTGTTTATGATTTACGGGTGCATTTAGTTTGGACCACTTGAAGTATTGATCCAAGTTAGACCACTTGTTTATACCATTAGATTACAACAGTTCACTAAACTTATCATGTTCTGTCAACACTAAATCACTTTGGATCTCTTTTCTCTCTCTCAAAGAATCAATGTCAATGTTCACTTTTTCTGTTGTTCCATTTTCATGTTGCGTGTTTCTTCTTCCCTTTCATTCTTTCTTTTATTGCAACAACACAAACATAAATAAAAACAAAAATGAATAACACTCAATCTGTAAATTTATTCATCTAACCTTACCTTTGTGCTTCATTAATGAAAATAAGAGAAAAATCGAATAGAAGAAATTTTGGATATTCTTGAAAGATTTGAAGGATAGAGAAACTCATACAAACAGGAATAATTGGACAAAACAACTCAGCAATCAAGCAACAGATAGTTACCAACAAGCATATGAATCCCAACAATTGGACAAAGCAAAGCAACCTAATTACCAACCTAGATAAATGTCAGACATCATCTACTCAATAAAACTGATTTCAATTCCAAGACAAAACAATGAGATGATGTTATGATGTAAACCCAACAACAATAGAACGAGGTGCATGAAAATCAGTTGTAAGTGAGACAATAAAGGTAATCAAAGTATGAATTGCATGAGAAAGAAGCGATAAAGAAGTTGAAACATAACCTGTTTTGGTCCTTAGGCTTAACAACGTTGTACATAGCAGATTACATATGCTGGAAAACAAAAAGCTGGAAAATGGATTGTGAGTAAGCCAAACGGAAGGGAAAAAAAAATTTGGTAGATGACATGCATGAATGAGATACGATTGAGATGAAGACGCATAACCTGATTTGATCTTTCAGTCTGACCAGGAAGGAAAATGGTTGGTGTTGGGGATAGTACTTCTCCGTGTTGGGAAGAGTGTGAGTTCAAATGAAGAGTATGCTGGTAACTAGACTCCATGGGATCATGTAGTTGAAGCTATGATGGATGTTATTTGGAAATAACTTGATCCTGTTGTATATTGTGTGATCTAAAAAGAATGAGCCTATGAATAGTTGGTCCATAAGTCCATTGTATAATGAGATGACCTCCGTAAGAGCATGTGCAATGTTGTCAATGCACTTGCAAGGATGATAGAAACGATGCACATTGAACATGATAGATAGATACATACACACAATGTTTGTTACTGAAACTAGGAAGATGCTTCTTACTGAAGTTACAAAACACAGTGCTATCGTAATGATGATATTGTAGTGGGTTTCTATTCCGCACATGGATGTGCCGAATAGAACACACTACACACACAACAGAGTTTTAATAATTACAAAACAGATTAACGAGCCTTTCAACGGCAATATCCCATGTGAGCCTAACAAGTCAGGCACAACACGCAAAAAGAATATTAGTAAACAAGCACGCAATCAGAAACAGTGCTACAAACAGCAGCAAAACAAGTAGAGCGGTCCAATCCTTCAGGTCCAAGGCTTTGCAGATCTGGCCTCCATGTACTTGTTCCAATTTTCTCTTGCATTAGCCTCCAGTGCAACCCTGTGTCCATTGTGAGGCCCGATCAATAGCCGCATTGCAGTCTTCATCCTAACTTTGTCCATATCTTCTTGCTGTAAACACAACAGTTGTAGTTAGCTACGAAAAAAATGATCAGCATATTCATAACTAATCAGCTACAGTTGGTAAGCTTGTTTACCCTTGCAACCACTTGGTTGACGAAGTTTGTCTGCATGTTCAAAAACTCGCAAAGCCACACTCCTGCATTTAAACTGGATCAATGTGAAAGTAAAATGATACATGTCAGTAACATGTTGATAATTTCCAACCATATGGTTAACAGATGTAAATATTTTGGTCTGGTGATTACAAATTGCTCTGTTAGTACCTATGGCCAACAATTGGCATACCCCTTGGTTCCTTAATTGTCCATTGCTCGAAGTCTGGTAACAAACAGAATCCTACCTCATGCTCGTATACCCCCAACAGCAGCTTCGAGATGGCTCCAGCCTACAAATAGTTGGCAGAATTAACACAGTCTAAACTATGACCAAGTGACTAATTAGAAAGCAGCCATGTTTTTAACTTACAATCTTCCTCATCATCTGGTGGCGTTCATCTTCTCTTTCTGTAAGTATGTAGGAGTCAAAGTAGTATAACAACCTCTCCTCGAGCCTTATCACCATTAGATACCAGTGACCAGATGCCTCCTCGATAGGAACATAGATCTACAACACATGAATTGGTAATTTTGAATAACAAACAAGCAACCTTATTACAACTATTTTGCACTTCCTTTTAATAATTGTATTCTTTTTTATTATATCATGAGTAGACTAAGAGTAATCAAAGGCGTTGTATGTCTTACAGTTTTCAATGTCTGAAAAGGATGCAACCAGTGCTGCCCGTAAATGAATTCCAATTCAGCCGTGTCCATTTCAAGGGCTACGTCCAACTGGTGATAAAAAGAATTAACATGAACCTTATGCAATGAAAATTAAAAGTCATGACACATTATATCGTTATATATATAGACCAAGTTATGTAGTTTTTGAATTACCGCAAATGATGGTGGTAAACACCACATGCTCTGCTCGGATCCATTCGCTGCATTGACTTGATACCAATTGTTGCGCAGGGCCATCATCCGTATAACCTGATGTTACATATACAAATATTACATTGCTTAAGCAAAATTAAAGAGTATCTTTCAACTTTAAAAAAGGGTTTTATGTTGACTTGATTTAAAGTTCCATTAATTTGATTCCTATTAATTAGTCCTGAAGGCCATCATCCTTGTGATCCGAGGTTACACACATAATAATACATTGATTAAGCAAAATTAAAGAGTATCTGATCAACTTTAAAACAGGGATATATGTTGATTTGCTTTAAAGTTCCATTAATTTGATTCCAATTAATTAGTCCTGAAGGCCGTCATCCTTGTAATCCGATGTTACATACATAATACATTGGATAACCTAAATTAAATAGTATCCATACACTTTATAACAGGCTGATATGTTGAGTTGCTTTAATTGTGTCACAAGAAATTAAGATTTTCAAAATGGAACTCACCGATCTGCCCACATGTCCTCCCGGTATCAGACACTGAAACTCGTCTGCATATCCAATATTATCACCGATGGCAAACACACTCTCGTGGCTTTAATAATTGAAATTAAAGATATATGTTAGTAAATAATACAGACTCATAACTGTACATATAAAACTACTGTAAAACAGCAAATTTTATAGACATTATAGTTGACATACGGATTCACATTCTCCCCCCTGAATATGTATGCACACATACGAGCCTCTGCAGGTTTAAGAAACATCCCAGGAGTCGGTCTAAACTTGCAGGGAACGTACTGTAAGTTTAAGTTTAAGCAACAAACAAAAACAAACAAAAAAACAAAGGTTAGCATCAAAATATATCATGTCTTTTTATATATAAAAATGTATTGTTAGTTACCTTCGGAACCTTAGCATCGTCGGATTTAAACTTGTAGTACCGGTTTAGCTTCGGGATGGGGTTCCTTCGTGCATTTGGAGTTCTATTCGCGTTGGCGCCGGTGGTAGGGTTAGGTGATAGTCTGTTTTTTCCAATGCTACTGGGTTTTGGGGTTGAGCCTTCGGGCATTTTGAAAGCCTTTGTGGTTGGTGATGGCGTGAAAGCAAGCCTTTTGGCCACCATGTTATCTTCACCCAAGAACACCTGCAATATTTGGCATAGCATAGTCATGATTGAGAACCATTTGTATAAAATTGGTATAAAAATTTTTGGCTATGAAGACGCTTATAAGTTATAACCATTACCTCATCAGCGGATCTCTTGAGGCTGGCATTGAAGGCTTTCTCAGACGACATTTCGTCTAGCACTCTCCCACAATCAAACGCAGCCATTGGTGCCTTAACCTTGTTTGTCCATTTAGGCACATCAAACCGTACTTCCCGGGCTTCTGTTTTGTCATCATCTGATATAATAACCGCATCGATTCTCACAAGGTTTGCATTGTTTGACCTACCTGAGCAGCCATTCTGTACAGGAACATCCCTGCTAGTCCTAGTCTCCTTCTCATGTTCACCACCTTTCACACCTACACCACAAGCAGCATTCTTAGTACGGTTTGATGGCTGTGGGCTGCCTCTCTGGTCCTGACTAGAGGGATGTTGAATATTCAACTTCACCATCCCTATCAACACGTCCAGCATCTTGGAGTTTGTTGAGTCCATATCACCTATGCGCTTCGACAAACACTAAAAAGAGACAAGGCAACGTGTTAGCTAAAAGTCATCATCCGTTAATTGGTATTGTTGGTTACGAGCAGTTAAATATATGATATATGGTAATCAGAAAAATGCAGATTTAACCTTGAGCTCAGATACTACTTGCTTGAGCGTGTTGTCTCTTGACCCTGATTCAGAGTGAGATCCAGCCTCACTGGCCTCCTTGCATGGGTATGGATCAACCTTTTTTTTTTACATAAAGTACCCATGCATGTATTAATATACAAAAATAAAAATAAAAATATACAAACAAGAATACAAACCAAAACGAAAATCTATGATGCATTTACTCAGCTACTACATTAAATTGCAAAAAATTATGGTATTAAAGGAAAACTGCTCACTTGTTGGGGAAAAGAGTGAGTAACACCATGTCCGCCTACATCATACAAGCTCTCCTCATCTTGTCCATACTTGGCTCTGATTAAGGTTATCATCATTGAGGAAAAAGTGTTATTGAGCCATAAATAGTTAAATACCATAACATCATGAATGAATCATTTATTTATTACATACTAAAAATGGTGTTTGGAACTTGTTTCTCACTTACCCTGCATCCAGCATGGCAGCCTCAAAATAGTCCATGCCTGGGTGAGCGTGGCCGTTGTTGAGCAAGCGTGTAAACATGTTTTATGTGTTTTGTGTTTTGTTCTGTTGGATGAGATGAGAAGGAGTGTTGTGCCTGGTTGTATTTATAGTAGCGTATGTGCTTGAGGAAGATGGGAAGACTGGTATAGAAAAAAAAAACTATGCCTACATATTGTAATGCATCTATGGGAGTGGTTTTGTTTAGGCTGTCATAGTCGCATTTAATGCAGCAGAAGGTTGTATCATTGCACTTGCAACACATCTGTGTAATTGATACTTGCAATTTGAGACTTTTGGGGCATTCGAAGTGCATGTGTGCAGTTGGAATGAACGGTGTAGATGAGATGTGTTCAACGCCATCCCTTGATCAACGGCCATCGCCCAATTAACCCCATGATCTTTACTAATTTTTTTATATTAGAAGCCAATGACATGATGGCTTAAAAGTCATTAGTCTAATCTAAATCAGCAAAGCGCAGGTCCAGTGCTCAATAAGGATGTGAATTAAATCAAATTAGGTTCAAATTAGGGATTATTAAATTATTAATGTTGAACGTGGATACGGTAAATATACTGATACGTAACGAATAGAACGTTAATTTTAGTCGCATTTAAGATTAAGTATAAAAATACCGTTAACGTCTCTTAGCCGAATCATATACTCTTTTATTTAAAATTGTGTATCTGCGTACCCGTAATATATCGTGCCCGCAAATGTACCACGTATGTGTGCTTAGGTGGTGTGTGTTTGGATTCGGTGTGTAGAAAATTTAATTTCGACGTACGTTTATTGGGGTCTAATTGATTTTAGCAAGACTTAGCATGCAGACCAACGCTTGGATGCAGCTCCGCATATATGACCGTTACTAGTCGTCAGTGTGTGGTTGGTTCTCGTGTGTGTATATATTATTAATTCTGAACGAATTGTTTGGTTGTTTTGAATTATAATTATTGTTGGATATATACTTGCGAATACAAGTTTTAATCGAACCGTGAAATTGTTGTTTGGTCAGTATAATCCTATCAATGACCATGGATGGAGCTTACGTGGTTTCAATGTACATTGGGTAAAAAAAAATAAAAAAAATAAAAATAATAATAATAATAATAATAATAATAATAATAATAATAATAATTGATTGATTGAGTTTGATGGAAATAATCAATTGTTTTAGTTAGTGACAAATTTTATGGCAAACAACCTAAAAGTTTGTTATTCTGAAATTTACATTATTCGTGTTAAAGTTTCTAAATCGTTAGATCGTTGGAAATACAGACAAATAATAAAAAATACAATTAAAATGAGGATTATGTAGAGAATTAAGTAAGAAATTGTCATGGAGTAAGCAAACTTGTGATGCAATTGATTATATTAACGAAGCAAAGACTTTAAGTCAGATACACCTTCAACGAACTTAGAAAGTAAAAAATTAGATATTAAATTGAAGGTTATTAAATTACATAAAACAGAACAATTGTAAGTTTGTCCATCGCTCGATCATCTCTTCTCTGATGCCATGTGATCCTTTGTATGCTTCCAATGCTCTACGCCAGTTAGATTCAATTTCGGATCTTTCATTATGACCTTCCATAATCGTAGCCATCAAATCCTTGGTTAATGATTCCTTTCTTGTGAGATTGCATTTTCTTTCCTGGTATGCGGTACGAAGAGCTTCCTCGATATTGTTAACCTGATCATCGTCTGCATGTTGACCAATTGCTTCCATGTGTTTGAGAATACGAAGTTCTTCCTCGAGGTTTTTGATAACATCATCGTTAAAAGATTCATCAATTACATGATCTGAAATTTCCTTACCTTTGGCCACACGTTGTTCATGAATAACTTGGAGTTTCTGTTGTGAGACATCATACTCATGTTGACGGAATTGAAGGGCTACAAGATCATTGTTAATGTTAGGACGCAAACATCTTAAAAAGAAATCGATGGCAAGGAAGAACCCCAATTCCAGATCAGTGAAGAAATCTTTGAAGCCACGAACTTGTTCTATAAGATTTGTCAAATTCAAGTAGAGGTCTTCATCATCCGAAGTGATAGCATCAAAACTCTGAACTAGTATATCCTTAATCTGATCAAAGAGGTTATCAATATTAACCCTATTATCGTCATTGACATCGGTAATAACAGAGGATTGTGAAGCCACTTCTTCTAAATTGCGTTGATTGTTCATTTTGTTTTGCAAGGATTAAGTTCGAAAATGGAAATGATTATGTAGAACAACAATTGGGATTTATACATGTGTACATATAATTTGAAGAGATGCAACTTTTGTAACGGTTGCATTGATATATGGAATGACTCGAATAATTTGAAGAGTTGGAAAGTATTGCAATAGTTACAACATTTTGGAATTGCAAAGGTTTGGAATAGCTACAATAGTTGATTTTGACAAAAAAAATAATAGTAATAAATTGTTGGTTAATTTTAATTAGAGTTGTGATTGCATGTACAAATATAATAAAAAATACATGTTTATATTTTGAACGTGTTATTCAAGATATTTTTTTTCTTTCAAATAATTGTTAATTGTTAGTTGTTAATGGACTAGTCTACACTTCGGTTATGCGTGTTTGACCAGCACACAAGTCCACACCAACACTCCACACCATATCTCCACAACACAAACTAATGCAACAGAATGGTAACATGACTATTTCTCCACTAAATGCAAAGAGACAACTTCGCCTTCATCCTTTTCATCATCGAACCTAAGCTATACTCTTCGATTACAGCTTACAAACTGTGTTACTGTGTGACTGGTTGAGAAGAACGAAACGGCAGACTGAAACCACAACAAGGGCGACCACAAGTCCACAATAACATCTAAAATCCGAATGAAGTCATGATCACCACGCCAAGAATCTTTGTAAGACGGTACCTATATAGACTTTGTTGCATGTGTTGTTGCTGGATCTGTTTATTGTATATTGAAAACAGATTAAATGTCTAGACACCAACATCTGTTAGTTGAAACCATGGTCTACAAACCCCCATTTCGTTGTCCGGGTTCCTAGGCTCATAGATTAAATAAGAATGTGATATACAAATTCCTTGAATGATTCGCATGCTTTGCGAAATTGATCACTTTTTAATGAAGATCTTTGATGAAGAGTTCCTTTTCATTCAAGTCCAAATGCCCTTTTAAAGTACGCCACGCTCTCTGTATTGTTGGTTCTTAAAAGATTCAATGTAGTTGTTACACTTTGCCATGATGTTGCAAGTTGCAACCACAAGTACATTGACATTGTCGCTTGTGTATAATGTCTGTTTTAGTACTCATGTTATATGTAATAATCAACGGCGACTTTTAACTTAACCATGCCTGCTCTGTTCTTCTCCAGATGTTACATGTTAACCGTGAGTATATAAGCGCGCATGCCGTCCGATTTTTTTGATACATCTCTTCAAACTCCGTATTTTGCTTTGTTGTAAATCATTGCAACCATGGGTGATCGCGGTGCTGAAGCTCTGCTTTCCTACCATTGTTTGACAGGTAACAATATGTTATGCTCATTTGTTTGATTGTTGTTCCATGCGTCCGATAATGACCACACGTTTTCTGATTTGTTTTTCATAGCACCTTTGCATCCAAATCCTGAAAATGAGATTGACAGAATCATTAACTCACTGCGTCGGAAGTACAGGACATATGCGGTCGAGTATGAAGTTGACTGTGTTAGTATGAGTTTTTTCTTCCAATCAAACATTTCCCTTTCTGTCTGTTGTTTTGCCGTTGTATTTGATTTTTGGGGTTTCAATCTATGCAGGGTGCTGTTATGATGCCTAGCTGTTTTGGTTCCGACTTTGGTGATCAAATTGGTCGCTTTGTTACGGTGATTGATCGCAACAACAATGAGTTTGAGATCAAGGTAGAGAGACATAGTGGTTTTATATTTCTGACGAAAGGTTTTGCTGCTCTTCGTGATTTCTATGACATAACCCTTGGTGCATGGCTGAAGTTGGTTTTTGTGGGATTTGGGCGATTTGTGCTAAAGAAGTTGAAATCTAGAATCAATAGGAAAATTTTTTTCCCTGTGTTTGATCCACCAATGAAGTTTGTCATAGAAAGAGATGTCAACACTCATAATTTCCTTCAGGCTTTTCCTAATTCCATTATCGAGTTGTCATATCGTCATGATTTGAACAACTTCACTATTTCATATGTTAAGCACCTGACCGCCTCTGACATCACTTCAGGTTATTTGGTACGTTGAAATGTGTTCGAACCGTAATGGCTAACACATAATAATACAAACATGCTTCTAAATGAATATGTTGTCATTGTTGCAGAAATTGCCAACATCTAACTTTACTGAGCTTTGTTTGGACAAGAAGGCAACGGCGTTGACGCTGATAGATGATAATGGAAACAAATGGGGCTGCATTGTTGTGCTTGGAACCCTGACCCAAAGTCATTGCATGATAGGCGGACAATGGAAGAGAATGGTCGATGCACGCAGGCTTGAGAGGGGTGCATATTTGAAGATAGGTGCTCCATTGGCTGGGAACAACTCCACTGTTTACTTCAGTGTCCAACGTCTATGAGTCTTATTAAGCACAAGTTCGATGAAGTTACATTTTGTTGCTACTTTTATGTTTCAGTGTCTCTGGCTTTTGGTATTTTGGGCAGTTATATGTTTATGTCGTTATCTTTGTCGTTGAATCAAGCCAATGTTGGTTCCAGTTCAACTCTTAAAAGCAATTCGGTTGTGCATTATGCAATGATGTTGTGAACAAAGGACGAAGAATATCGTTTTGCGTTTATCAAGTGTTGGGTTTTTACCTATACTTTATGTCTTAATCATTAACTTTATGTCTGTTAGAGTAGTTTAATGCAAACCTAAGAATTTACAACGGTCATTTACGGTTAACATCATCAATGTTGGACTTTTTTTTTTTTAAACGATCAATGTTGGACTACAATTAAGCGCTACAATGATTACCATATATATTATGAAATGATAGTTCCTTCAACCTAAATGAATTGCTTTCAATGTTATAGTGGACCAGTGGCGGATCTTGTGAACAAAAAATAAAATTGGGTGTGCCAAATATTTATGGAATATATATTTAACGGTTTTCAAAAGTATTCAATACAGGAAACTGGTGTAGTGGTATAATTGTTCTATTGTGACAATGAAGTTGAGGTTGTTGGTTTGGTTCAAATCTCACTACTCACTAGGACGTTTTTTTTTAAAAAAAAAAAATAAAAATTTATCTCACTAGGACTATTTTTTTTTTGAAAAAAATATAAAAATTTCGCTAAGAATTATTAAAAAGGAGGGTGCCAGAGGGATCGAGGAGGGTGCGAATTAAAAAGGAGGGTGCCAGAGGGATCGAACTTGAGACACCATACATATAGTGGAGTAGAAAAACGCAGAACCACTGCAGCACAACATGTTCCTTGTCTTAAATTGCCTAATATGATATTTATATAAATTATGGGGGGTAGTGGCATCTGGGGTCTCCAAAGAGATCCGCCCCTAATAGTGGTCATGACATGGTGGTTTATTATATTGCTATCAATATATAATATGCCATCAGAGTGCTCTACTTATGTGGCACATTATTTATTAAAATAAAAAAACGTGTTAAAAAATAACGCATACGTATGTTTTTCAAAGAACTGAAATGATTTTCATACACATTAGCAAAGAAGTGAATTGATTGATTGATTGTCATACACATAACCAGATATGATGTAAGATAAGTCTGTTATATCCGAGATTTTTTTAAGAGTCAATATTTTACACAGTTGCGGTGAAAAATTAATTGGTGATTACACATCTTAGCTAAAAAAATAATATTTGCTGAGCCAAATGTTGTATGTTAGCAATGATATTTTGACATCCATTTGATGACAACTTTGTTGACAACCTTGTTTTTCTCACTTCTTATTGGTCAAAAACAATGAAGTGAGAAAAAGGAAGAGAGAGGATAACAATATCATGTGAGTATGAGAGAGAAAGTTGTCCAAAAGTTGTCAAAAAGTGGTTGTCAAAATATCATTTCTCTATCTTATTCTCTCTCTTCATTTTTCTCTCTCCATTGTTTTCGACCAATGAAAATAGAGAAAATGAAAGTTGTCATTAAAGTTGTTCAAAATGGTTGTACATATATCACCAATCAAAAATTAAACACAATAGAGTAGATCAATATAATTATATGTAAATGTTTTCTATAAACCTTATTTATCTCTCCCTATGTTGAGATATCGCGAGAAACATTATTAAAAGAATTTAACACGAATCTTATGTGATGTTGATTAATTGAACTACATGCATCTCGTTTCCTTTATCTGCAAGAAGTATATATAATTTTAATCGGTTGATCGAGAAACAATTCTACCGATGCATATCCAATGTTGAATCACATACATCTCAATTATATTTCTACGACATTGTCTCACACTTTACTCTTCATATTTTTCTATTATACGTAATTGTGAGTTAGCTTAGACGTGTCATTGTGTATCTGTGGAGTATCATATAAGGATATGATAATATTTATTTTTTAAATACTAAAAAATTTTATGATAATTTATGATACTTTGTGTGTGCGTATCCGTGGAGCGTCTGTAAATGGATACGTTTCCGATATGAGTAATTGATTTCTTTAACATTGGTTCCATCAGTCATATATGTATAAGTAATTCGATTTAAAGAGAGCAAGAAGCAAGAAGAATAAAAAAAACGGTAATGATTTCAAAACTTAGTACATACTACATATACAATAACGAATTTAATTTTCGTTTTGGTGACTAACAATATTTAATTGTTTCTCTCAAAAAAAACAATATTTAATTTTTGGTATTTAAAATTTAAACCCTTTATTAATGATACAACCAATAGTCAAAATTAATTTGTCATTTTGTGCGTGCACAGAGTCCAGTCCATTAATACTAAGACTACTGTGTTGGCTTTGGCTTGGTTGACACGCGTGCTTGCTATTTGGGCGCCCAACAAGTGAACCATTTGAATTTAAATCTTAAAGCACATGTTCCAAATTCTCTATATAATCTTCATCGTTTCCACTCATCACACAAGAACCCAGCCCACCCTAATACAACTTCGCATACAACACCTTGTAGGAGATAATGGCATCTTCAAGTTTCAGCAGCGCAAACCATGGTCATGCATGTGTTTTCAGATACTTAAGGATGAGGTGCAGGTGTGGCGCCCCTGCAGATGTGAAAATTTCCACCACAGGCCGGAATCCCAACAAACTGTTTTATGGATGCAGTAGTAAGTGTGGGTTTGTTGATTGGGCACACCCTTTAAACTGTCCTTGCCCTGGCAGAAACGGAACCAATACTACAAATGTTGCCGAGGTTGAAGAGGTTGAGGATACTGCAAGTGTTTCAGATGCTATGAAGACCATTGAGTCTAGACTCCTTCTTGTCGAGAGGGAGGTGAGCCGGGCTTCATTCCTTGCAGGGGAAATGAAAGGTAGTCTAAGGCTTTTTATGGTGATGTTCACTGCAATGACATTTATGATGTTTATCATCTTTATGCTAGTTGTGACTAAGTTAGCGTGAGGGTTGTGTTTTCTAATGCATCTGTAGTGAGTCAATGTATCTGGTTTGCTGTATGGTGGAATCATGTATGTATCTCTATGAATTTAATATCTCATATTGTCTTGTTGGTTTTATTTTTAGAATATATATCAAAAATCATCTTATTTAGTTTATTTATTAAGTACTGATACAAATTTACCTTAAGAAATATTGTTACAATTTCCTGAGTTGGTTTTTTTAGACAATCATTAACATTTTCAATTACAAAAAATAAATCAAAACTCTCTCAAAAAAATAATTAAAAAGATAAAAATACACAACAAAAATTGTATGGGCATTTCTTGTATCATTTTTGACTCAATTATTGAGTCAAAAATGCAACTAGACAATTACAATAGTTATCCATACTTATTCAAATTCAATACACCAAAAGATATAACCAAAAATTGTATCGGCATTTCTTGTATCATTTCTTGTACTTGTTTAATTTTAATATATAATGATACTGGATGATATAACCGAAACATCTGGACCGTTTGATGTCAATGTAAGCAATCTTGGTCGTCCATCATAGATCAACGGTTTTGGGGCGGTTTTGAATTATGGTCCACCACAACCTGACATGGAAAACGCGTTGCAATGATGTTTCTGCACATAAATCCCATCAAAGCGGCGTGTGCAGGTGGATTAGGGCTATAGGCCTGACTGTGATTGATATAGCCTAGCCATAGGGTGTCATCACTCATTACATGCATGTTTTTGGTTTTTTTGAATATTGGGGCGGTACTCATGTACATATATGAGGATAACCTAATATTTTGGAACACACGTGTGTTGTAAATTGATGTCAAAACCCACATGCATGCCCCTGCACTCCTGCAGATTGTGTATTGGTATAAATAATTATTATTTATAATACACAATCTCACACTACAACAACACAGAAATCATCTTTAAAAAAAAAAACACAAAAATCATAAATAATATCTCATATATTCATATCAAAATCCTTAAACAACATCAACAACAACAAAAGAAAATTAAATAACACTTAATTAAACCAACAACAAAAGAAAATTAAATAACACTTAATTAAGATACTTCAACGGTGTCCATCCAAGAATCAATTCTTTATTCAGTAGCAAAGAACTCTCATACTTCAATAGCGCCCTCTCCAACTTTAATTCAACATCTACCCTTGTATTATAACCTGCATCGATTGCAGCACACAAATTACGATGAGAGTCATTTAACTTGTCATAATCACTGAGAATCTTCTCGCTTTCATCGTACACCGACTGAGATACTTCGCCAAAATCATTAATTTTTCGATTAACAGAGTACAACACAATCATAAAAGTTGGTCATAGTATCGTACATTAAAATACATTCCTTTTCCTTAATATTAAATTCATCGAACACAACATCGTACTCCTGCTGAGTAACATTAAGATCTATAAGATCAGACTCCACCCTACGTATATTAACGCGGAACAAATCAACATAAAACATAACAGCAAGGTAGAAACCGATTTCAACATTAGTTAGACAATACTCAAATTCACCCACACCGTCTAACAATCGAATTAGATCCAAAATATTCGATTCATCTGATGACATAACATCAAAATCCATAGTCAATATTTCCCTAATCTGAGCAAAGAAACGCACAACATCACACCTACGATTGTCTTTAACGTTAGAAAGAACAGATGATTCACACAAACCTTCTTCATGATTAAAACCATAATTCATTGTCTTATTTATCTTCTATAAGTACAATAATGCAATTAAACGGAATTGGTCCTAAAAGAGAGACACACAAAGATTAGAGCAACTTTCAAATTTTATAGGCTTTAGAACCAAAAGCTTCCAACGGCTGGAAAGGTTGCAACTGTTTAGCAATCATTGCAACCCATGAAAACAATGAAAAGGTGCTAGCCAAATTCCATATGAACCAACACAGCAACTCCTGAACATACACGATCATAAAACACCAAAAGATATTTGTTGGCTGGTTTCAAAATAAACAAACAACACCAACATAAAAATATACAATTTAATTCATACATGCATGATGCATCTTCGTATTATCACTACAATGCATAAACACTCCAACACAAAAAAAACAACCAAATTAGCCACAATAAAATAAAAACTTCAAATTCTGATTCCGCACCCCATGTACATAATAATTATTAAATTCTAATCTCAAATAAACCATTAACCTTTTTATAAAATAATTGATAGTATTGAAGAAGAAAAAAATCAAATCACCAACGGTATATCTCGGTACAGAAAAGTTTTCAAAATAACTTAGAAAGACGACCAAATTACACTATTTAACGTTGTAGAAGAAACCAATACAATTACACGTATTTGATTCCCCTCTCTTTCAACCTGTCTCCCTCTTTCCCTATCTCTATAAATGGTTATACCGATATTTAATTAAATTTATAAAGATCTATGTAAACTTTCTAACAATAAGCATAACAAATCAATAGCATTTTTTATACTTTCACAAATCTTTCCATACATTGATAACATTAATCATGAGATGTACCCTACAATAAATAATTAATTTTTTTTATACATTCACAAATTTGTTTCATACATTGATTACATTACTCATGAAATATACCCCACGATAAATAAATATTTTTTTTTATACATTCACAAATCCTTTTCATACATTGATTACATTACTCATGAGATAAAGCCCACGATAAATAAATATTTTTTTTTATACATTCACAAATTTTTCCATGAATTGATTACATAACTCATGACATATACCCCACAATAAATAACTATTTTTTTTTTATACATTCATAAATCTTTCCATACATTGGTTACATAAATCATGAGATATATCTCACACTAAATAAATAAAAATTGATGAACAACCCAACGTTAACAATGACAATAAAATAAAGGAGAATTAGTCACTTTAGTCCCTAAATGGGAGAGGATTCGACACTTTAGTCCCTGAATGAAGAGAAATTGCAAAACAGTCCCTGCATGGTCAATTTCAGGGACTAAAGTGACTAACGGAGTCTACATTCAAGGACTAAATTGACTAACGAAGTTTGCATTCAGGGACTAAAATAACTAACAAAGTCTAGATTCAGGGACTATTTTGCAATTTATCTGCATTCAGGGACTAAAGTGACGAATCCCTTCCGATTCAGGGACTAAAGTGACTAATTCCCCTAAAATAAAATAATCATAGAGGACATAACTATTGCCAACTATAGGACACGTGGGTGAAAATCTTCACGCGATTCCAACCGTTAATCAAGTTAGCTTTCGCACTGAGAGAATCTTCATATTTGGTCTCTGACTCTTTTAACTTTGATTCAATACTCTTCATAATATCAAGACTTGTATTCAATGCAGCAACAACCTTAAAATAAGAATTCCTGACACTCACGATCTCTTCCTTAATTTTCTTTTTTTTTCATACTCTACTTCAGACATTGCACAATCTGTCGAGAACAAATCTCTGAGAACACTGTCAATTTCTTCACGTTCCTTATCCTTAGCACTAAAATCCTCTTCAAGAATGGCATACTCTTTCCGAATTGAATTGAAAGCTGCAAAAGCAATCTCCTTCTCACGCGATCTTGCACAAAACAAATCAGCAAAAAACATAATAGCAAGCGAGAAACCCATCTGAACATCCGTAAGATAATCTTTGAAATCACCTAGACGATTTATCAATCGAATCAAATTCATAATGATAGAATCATCTTCCGTAATAACATCAAAATCATTACTCAATATCTCTCTCATCTGCGAAAATAATCTCCCAATATCACATCTATACTGATCTCGGCTTCTCGAAACAACAGAAGAATGAGATAAATTTTCAGCAAAATTAGTGGCGGAATTCATTGTTTATTCCCCTTCCTTAAAAACACAAACAAAGACAAAATGCAATGAAATACAGGCACAAAGCTTAAAAGAATTCACATTTATAGAGACATGGCCAGGCTTGATAAATTGCAACGGTTGGAGACCAAGCACATTTTCAACAAAATAAATGGAAAATCCAAACACACATTCCCGTTACAACAGTGGCAACCGTTGCAAACAAAGAGATGCCTTGCCTTCATCTCACAAGCAAAAACCATCCGAACAAATGAACATGGAAAAAACAACAATGACTTGTAAAAAATAAATAATAAAAAAAATAAAATAAAAACTGACCACCAAAACCTAAAAAACAATAAAACTATAAGTTACGAAGAAACGCAACAACCGTTTTATACACGTGAACATAAAACAAAGAAAACAAAAAAAAACTCAAATTCTAACAACGAAATCAACACATCGAATCAAAAACCACGTGTTCGCAAATAGGAAAAATGTGGAGCACTAACCATGCCTATTCGACGTAACATCAAAGGACACACTGTTTTGCATGACAAGAAATTAAACATAACTAATATAAAAAAGGAAACAGCCATCATCTTCAAATCTCCATCCGAGCTTCCCTAGCATACATAACATATGGGTTGTCTAAATTGACAGACAACCTAACACTTTTCCCAACTGCCAGCCGGTTCTCCGTAACAAATCTCTTCCACCCGCCCCTGAGAAATGCCGCCGGAGGAAGATGGCCTCTGTCCTTCCACTTGATCCTGCACGGAAAGTCAAAGCCCATGGCATCTGTAAGTAGGATGGTGGGCGGTGTTGCATTCCCAAACACTCGTGCAACAAATCTTCTTGGTAGGTACTGCATGCAAATGATAACAATTTAAAACAGGCGTTAGACATATCTACCAAAAACTATATAACAGTAATTGCATTATGCATTAGCAGTTATGCAATTCACCTACCAGACTGCTAGTATTCACCATGTATTCTGCAAGTCTGACAACACAGCTCTCCACTCTCCCATTATTAGCCACATTCCCACCTGCACCCATGCTTTCACCATTGTTACCCATGGCAACAGCAGCAGCATCAAAGAAGTTATGCGGAGGATTTTGTGCTCCATCACCATTGTTGTTACCAGCAGCATTGTCTATACCTTCCACATCTTCATCGTTGATATCCATGGCAGCAGCAAAATTAAAGAAATTATGTGGAGGCGGATTTTGGGCATCATCGGCATTGTGTGGTTGTTGATTGGCATCATGAACTTCGGGATGAGGAGGAGAATTGGGTGCAACATCAACATCCGCTGGATCCGGTTCTGCCACAGGAGTTGAAGGAGGTGCAGGAGGTTGAACATCAACATCAATGCCAAGATCGATGGAATCATCGTCGTCGCTGTCTTCATCGGATGACGAGGTATTGTATAATTCATACTCCTCCAAGGGATCCAGTATCTCGGCAGCAATCAGGAAAGGAGGATGTTCATAAGTACGCCTCTCACGAACCGTTAGCTCGGTCATGTCGAGTGTAAGCGCACCCATGTAGAACAGCCCCTGTCCGTTGTAACTTAGACGCAGTATGAGACCTAACGGCTGGTGGAAGTGCTCCAGCAAACTCCTTAGCCTATACAAAAAGGTCCGCGTCCCATCACTTCCTATGAAAACACCAAACCTCGAACCTCTTGTGTCTTCTAACCAGACTCTGTGTCGTAGTTCATCACCAAAGTGGTTGTTGAAGTATGATGGAATATCAGCCTCATCCTACATTACAAGTGACAACTTCATTAGTCATTTTACAACAAATGATTTGAAAGATACTATATCTCATGAAAATAACAAACCTGTGTTCTTTTTTAAATAATTTACTTAAGATACAACTGATGTTTATTGAGATGTCATTTGACGACGATGTGATTTACAGAGTGACATCAAACTGGAAATTTCAAACTAACATTACAGAGTGACAACAAACTGGGAATATCAAAGTAACAATCAGAGTACACATTATCGTAGATACGGTTTTTTTGTGTGCATAATAGTTGAAAAAAATACAGTTATCAATTCATCATCATCCAACCAACAAGAAGGCAAACATGGTCAAAATATATTGCAGAGTGACAAGGAAAATATCAAACTAACATTACAGAGTGACAACAAACAGGAATTATCAATCTAACAATCAGAGTACACAAAATCTTAGATACGGTTTCTTGTGTGTGCATAATAGTGGAAATAAATTATACTTACAGATTCATCATCATCCAACCAACAAGAAGGCAAACATAGTCAAAATCCTTAAACATGTAACAACAAATGAAGCCATGCAAAATCTACCGGATACGAAAAGGGAGACAGGAAAATAATCAATCAACGTACTTTTGATTAAAAAATCTACTCCACACTCAAAGTTTAGTAACAAAAGTTAGTGAATATTAAGACACACTTACCTTGTCTGGATCGATTGTTGTGAAGAACTTCCTGAATGTAAGCGCGGCCATGACAGATTCTTGTGCTGCAGAGAAATGGAGGAAAGTAGGCGGAAGTAGTGTAGGCGGAGGTAGTGTCTTATCAGACCCTTGCTTGTTTGTGTGGGTTGTATGTGTGAGAAAAGTGGGCAAAATGAATATGAAAGGATTTCCCGTTTATATGCTGCAGAAGCCTATAGGCAGGACACAGTTGCCCAAAACGTGCTCATTGGAGGAAATAAAAATAACTATTAACAAATAAATATAATACTGCATCATCATTAATATAAAGGATATGTATGGAAGAAGCCGTCATGTATTTAATTGCTTTCTTTCTTATTTGAAATTTTTTTTTTCCGACCCTGTTTGCCAAAAAAATTTCAAAGTTGACCCCCTATTGAAAAAAAATACAGAAATGACCCACTTTCAATTTTTGGGGGTTTTTTTTTTGTCGTTTTCTGCATTCCCGCCGTTTCAAATGGCGGGAATGAGCCGTCGTTCTGACGGCCGTCACGTCGCTGCAGGTTTTGTTTTTTTTTTTTATTATTTTTTTTTCAGTACCGCCATTTCAAATGGCGGGAATGAATAATACTTTTTTTTTTCGTTTTTTTATTTTTTAGGCCATTATTTGTTTATTTATTTGTTTAACAATAAATAAAAAAATATTAATTTATTTGTTTAATAATAAATAAAAACATATTAATTTATTTGAACGCATAATACATAACGTTATTAACTATCGGTTATTTATACTCGGACAATTTCTCCTAATATGACCGTTTTTTTTGGCCATTATTTGTTTATTTAAAACACAAATAATAATAAATGAAAATTAATGATAATAAATATTAATTTATTAATTTTAAAACACTAATTATTTTATTCATACGAAATAAAAACAAAAACTACTTTCTCCTCGGCAACCATTTACGCCAATGTAAACTATGACCTCCCGTAGCACATAATTTATCTTTTTTAGTTCGTACGGGTCGTTGATTTTGCTCTTCCTCTTCCTCTTCCTCTTCCTCTTCCTCTTCCTCATCTTCTTCCTGTTCCACATCCTCATCAGGAATTTCAGCATCATCATTAGTTTCCATAGTGACTTCATTTTGCACTTGTGGAGCTGAGTTGGTCCAGATTTCGTTAACGAAGTCATCGTCATTAAACCCTGCTGCCAGACTTTCTATAGTATTAGTTTGTGAATTTGGCCAATGAGGTGCGTAGTTTGTTTGGGGATAGTTTACAATGTGTGGGGGGGTTGGTAGGTTGAAGGAGGAGTACTGTGATTGGTCTGGGTAACTGGTTTGTGTGGTGTACTGAGTTGGATTAAAGTCATCAAATGAATAGTTTGATGTTCGAGAGCTTTCTCCATGATGACTTTGTTGAGAATAGGTTGGATATGGGATTGGGGTGTTACATAAGATTTGGTTTGTGGGTTGTGGAGGTGATTGGTAAGTTTGGTTGTAGTTGTAGTTGGTGGATGGGTTAAAGCTTTGGTCAAAGTTAGTGGGTGGAGGTGTCATGAATTGGTTGTATGTTGGAGGTGTATTTAACCACATATTTTCATCTGGCACCGTATAGGTTTCTGGCGCTGCAGGATAGTCACACGAGAATTGTGGTAAAATTCTTGCACATGCTTGCCTTGGGTTTGTCAATAATACATCTCTAGAAAGCCACAGATGATTTCCGAAAAATTCCCAATACCATGCAAAATATTGACGATTTGGATAAACCTCATGGTTATACCGAATGCCCTGAAGTGCTAATTGATGTCGTTGGTTCCAGTTTTGGACTTGACGATGATGCTTATCTCTCCACGAGCCTTTAATTTTATCTTTTGTCAAATTAATTTTGTGGAAAGCTTTCAAATTATCTGGTAAGGCAATTCTTTAGTCCGTGAGAATGATTTTGACCGAGAAAGGTTTACCTTCTCAGTCCGTGAGACCGTCAACTACAGGGAGGGAAGGCGAATGGGAACTTTCAAGGTGGACCTCCAAGCGGGGTGGTGTGATTGTGGGAAATTTCAAGCTTTACATTTGCCTTGTTCCCATGTCATAGCCGCGTGTTCTTCATTTCGCTATGACTACACAACCCTTATTCCAGCTGTGTTCAAAAACGAGAGTGTTTACTCCATCTACAACACAGCTTTCAAAGTAGTCCAGGATAAGAGTTATTGGCCCCCATACGACGGTCCCGTGCTTTGCCATAATCCAAACATGCGAAGACTAAAGAAAGGTCGACCCAATAGTACCCGCATAAGGACTGAAATGGACGAGGAGGTGGTAGAGAAGACTCCGACACCGAGACAATGTGGGTTGTGTCGGCATACCGGTCATATTAGGAGAAATTGTCCAAGTATAAATAACCGATAGTTAATAACGTTATGTATTATGTGTTCAAATAAATTAATATGTTTTTATTTATTATTATTATTATTTATGTTTTTATTTATTATTATTATTATTTCTTGCCAAAAAATAATTTTTATTATTATTATTTTCTGTTTTTATTAAACAAACAATGGCCAAAAAAATAAAAAAACGAAAAAAAAAATAATATATTCATTCCCGCCATTTCAAATGGCGGTACCAAAAAAAAAAATAATAAAAAAAAAAACCTGCAGCAGCCTGGCCTGTCACGACGCGACGTTTGTCAGGATGACGGCTCATTCCCGCCAATTGAAACGGCGGGACTGAAGAAAACGACAAAAAAAAAAAACCCCCAAAAATTGAAAGTGGGTCATTTCTGTATTTTTTTTCAATAGGGGGTCAACTTTGGAATTTTTTTGGCAAACAGGGTCGGAAAAAAAAAAATTCTTCTTATTTTCCTCTCTCATTGTGTAATAGATAAGTTGGAAAGCTGCATAAATTACAAGGAGAAAAACACATTAAATTTTTTTTTTAAGCCAAAAGATAAACACATTAAATTATATGTATGTATATATATATATATATATATATATATATATATATATATCTGTGTGGGATAGGATCTGTTGTTTTTTGGATTTCCAAACTGTTGTATTTGAATTTCCAAATTTTATTATCTATCGAAGTCGTTACTAGGTTGAGTCACGACCAGGTCGCTCTGTTTAAGAAGTTTCGTGGCACTACCCAAAATTGTGCAAGGTAGACTATCAACCACGCGGCCTCCAGGATAAAACAAGCCCAGCTACAAATCGATTAACTACTGCACTGTAGTTAATCGTTCGAGAATTACACCTTGAAATATGGTACTAAGACCACTCTTTAATACTGAAACCGCTTTAATATGGTATTATTACCGTTCTATATGGTGTTAAGACCACTCAAATATGGCGTTTCCACCATTGTAACCTTTAAGTTCTACAAACTTTCAATATGGTACTACGACCACTCAAATACGATGATACCACCATTTCTCCTCAAATAGAAAAAATATTTAAATAATTTATATACTGTTAAGATCATTCATAATTCCGACGGGACATTATTATTACGAAAGGGACTATGATCTTAATAGTACTCTTTATTCCAAAGGGACTTAGATTATCGAAGGGACTATGAACTTAAGACCACTCTTAATTCCGAAGGGACATTAAACCGAAAAGGGACTATGGTCTTAAGAACACTCTTAATACCGAAGGGACAGAAAGGAGTAGAAGCAGAAGAAACTCGTTAACACAGGTCGGAGGGAGAAGAGAGAAACCGCACAGGAAGCATCAACTGTGCGATTTGGGGTGTTTTTTGAACTGAGTGGAGTCCTCTATTTATATAGAGATTCTGTAACTGTTTTAGCACAAATTGCGACAACAGTTACTTTTAATGGATAAAGTTAAAATAAAGGTTATCCATTAATCAGTTTAACAACACTTGTGGATAGGATCTAAAGAAACAAATCCACTAAAGTGGATGAAACAAACTATTAGATTTGAATGAAGGAGATATAAGAAATTCAATTAAATTCTTATTCTTATCACAACCACCATAAGCTAAATTTATGGGATGTGATATTCTTGAATAAAAATAATAATTACTATTATTTTTATTATTATTAAGTATTTAAAATTAAATACCGCAATTTAAACACTACTAATGTGTGTGTTTTATTTTATGTGGGACCCCCACACTCTATTTTTTTCAATTCACACAACAGTAGATCAAAGTATGATTACTTGGTGTTTAATCTTCCAATTTATTTTCCAACACAACACTAATGTTCCAACAGGATCAAATGACACCAAGGTGTCAAATTAAATTTGACACCAAATCCTAGCCATTAATATAGTTTTAATCTAACGGCCATCAATTCATTAAGTCCTCGCATGTTTGATCAAATAACATATCAAGGATTTAAACGAAAATTCTCTAATTCTAAATCCTTTGTTTTTTTACCCAAAGAAAAATTCCTTGTTTATCCCAGCAAAAAAGGTCTACATATTATAAATAGAAATCCACGACTCTGTAATATAATACAAACCTTGAAGCCATTGATTTTTTTTCTTCCAATTCATATTTAACAACAAGTTGGTGGCAATCTTTCTCAAAATCTCTAATGCATAATGAATCAGTATACAATTTTTCAGCTCATATGCCTGAAATTTGAACTTTTGCGGTATATATGTGTGAAAGCTTCTCATGATACTTTTTCCTAATATGCCACAAAGATAAACTATGCTGAGTTAATTGGAGTAATGAAATAGGCATGAAGCATGTGCAAGAGAGCTATAATAATAAGAGATATAGTATCCTTCAAAAAAGGCTGCACACTATTTTACCCCACGAAGATTGATTACTTTTTACGCCAAGGAGAAAATAAGTAATTTAGTGAATAAGTTCAAAATTATTGTATGAATTATTGTAATGTATGAATTATTAATAAAATGAGATATTATTATATGCCTCAATTTTGTTCATTTATTTTATATTTGCTTTTAGTTTTTAATGTTGTATTTACTTTTATTTATTTAAAGAATAATATGGAATCAATAATTTAGATTAATGCAAACAAAATAATTTATAATAAAGTTAAGAAAATAAATTAGAACAAAGTTAAGAAAATAATTTAGATTAATACAAATAAAATAATTTAGAATAAAGTTAATAAATTAATTTAGAATAAAGTTAATAACATAATTTGAAAATAATAAATAAATTAAAAAAAAGTAGACCAGCGGCATTTAACTTGCGCCACGTAACTTAATTTGCGCATTAATTTACACTTGCTCAAGTTAACTAGCGCGGGGCATTTTGGACATAGCTGCAGGGTGCGGCGAAATGTGGTCGGTGAAGAGCAAAGATCCAACTTTATCAATAGGGCCCATTGTTTATACCAGTGACCCAAATTTGTTTGTGGTCCACGCATATACCTCGTGGCCAACAGTTATCACCAAAATCCATCCGTCCTTGTCTTCACCACTGCCGAGCCTCGCCGGTATTCTCGCGGGAACAAACGTTGAAGCTTCGATCATGTCTTCTTCGTCGTTAGAGTAAGTCAATAACTCGTCAACATATGTACGTATATTCTTCATTCGTGTGTCATCAGTTTTGATCCGATGCAAGCGTTATCCCCAATTTGTGCGCACGTTTGTGTGTACTTTTTTTTCCATCTTTATCACTTTTGTCTGTTTACTGGGTTAAGGCTGTATTTAAGGTCCGACCAAAAAACATTTCCATAAACAATCCTAAGCCTTTTAATAGTTAAGTTTATGTTTAGATTCCAAGACATCACACTGCATGTGTCATCTAACATAGATTTTGCCAGAAACGGCAATCGCCGTTTTTTGTATGATATAATTTTTGTACGATTTTTTGGACGAATTTTTTGTACGAATTTTCATGGCAACATAAATAATTAGGAGACATTGTATTAAATATGCGGGTTTGTTTTAACAACACCATATTATTATGGTTCTCACTAATTTTGGTTGATTGAGTGGTGTACTCCAAGTTTACTTCTGGTTGTGACAATTTATTCGGATGGTATTGAGCCAGTTGTTGCAATAATGTATTTACAACTGATTATGCACACAAGTCAGACAGTGTAATTGTTGATTAATAACAAGCCACAAACAATAATTATATCCATTTCCACATTACAGCAACACTGTCCCAGATTTTGCAATGTTTTTGGCTGATTATAATCCGGATGAGTACGAAGACGATGCTGCACACAATGACGGAGAATTTGATGAACAAAATGATGGAGTAATTACTGAAGTAAGTAGCGGTGATGCGAGTGATGATGAAGTGAGTAGTGATGATGACGACCACGACGATCCTGATAGAGCATGGCGACATGTCGTTACACCTTTTACCGCAAACAACGTTTTGGTAAGAGCTTAATTATTTACATTGTTTAGCTACTCCTTCTCACTTGATAACATAGTATCATCATTCTTGTCAAAAAAACATAGTATCATTATTCCATGCATGGTCATAACAAACCGTAAATTGTGTGTACTTTTTTTTTAGCATATTCCGAGACATATCGCTGAGAACTGTCTGGAGGAACACCAGATACATATTCGACTTGTTGTGTTGGATACCGATGACGTATACAATTGTGATGTCAGGACCGGTAGGGAGGATGTGTGGAACAAGTACATATGCCAGGGATGGTACTCGTTTGCAAGAGACTACGACTTAATTCCGGGGGACATTTTAAGGTTTCTTGTTGCCAATCCTCCAGCTAACCTCTTTGTGCGCATTATTCGCCTTGGCTAGGACTGAGTAATCGAATTTAAGGTCGTAAGTAGGGTGTTATAATTGTTACTTTTGTGTTGTGAGTGTACTATTATCATCATCGTGGTCAAGTAGGTTTTGTGGACCTTTTGTTAAATTGGAATATTGCAATGTCGGCATAGGTACAATGTGCCACCTGCCATGTAATGTTGCGCACTTTAAGCACTTTTCATATTAATCATGTGTGTTAGTCGTAATTAGTGTTCTGTGTTGTGGATTAGTCGTTAACATTTGTACATGGAAGCTTCGACGTGTCTTCTACACGAATATCCACCGAGGTAAAATTATTCGTTTCCCAAGTAGTGTTTTGACCTATGAATTAATGTGGTTGTCAAGACGTGTTATCCCATGTTCGTTGTCCGATAAATCCAAAGTAGTTCTTTCTGTCTTGAATATTGAATTTGAATTTTTATAGTGCTCTTAATCAAACCCAAACCATAAAAGAGGCGGGTTGCGACTACGACTACCCGTGTTATCCCATACGTATTTTTATAGTTCTTTCTCTCTCTTTGTTCTGCGTTTTAGTCATTACTTACATTTCCTTGTATGTTTTAGTTGGGAAATACTTCCATGACATAGTTTTGGTGCCATTGGTGCCATTGGGGAAATCCTGGCCATTGATGTGTGTGGATGTGTGTGGGGATGTGTGTGTGATGTGTGTGTGTGTGGTGGGGATGCAAGCTATGGCACCAATGGCACCAAAGCTATGGCACCAAAGTGCTACTCGTTTTAGTTGTTATGCGACCATTCCAAATGGATGTCAAAATATCATTACTCTTCCAAAAAATGGTGATACATATACCAGTTTGTAGCCCGTGTACTTCAAAACGACGACGTACCTTATCAAATACGTATCACCTACCAATATTCCATGTATAACCTTCACATTTTTATAATTTTGATCACATGTATAACTTTTTCAAAAATCGTGAAATTTATAACAATATATTAACGAGAAATAATTGATGTTTGTTTTCTACAAGTATTTAAAATGCATGATTTTTTTGGTTTAAAAATTTTGTTAACGTCTCTTTGCCGCATCGTTTGCTAATTTTTCAGAATGTAGCGTATTTGCGTATGCGCGTTCCATCGTAGGCTTCAACCTAAGCAATGAAGGCATTAGGCAACATGTAAATGTTCTAAATTGATTTAATTAAGGGAAACCAAATTAATAATCAAAATTTACAATTTAATGACACTTTGCATCTGGACCGTTAACGTAATTATCAAATGGTTGTCAATAAACCGAGATTAATGCCCCTGTAAGCAATCTTGTTCGTCCGATCGTTAGATCCGACAGTTCCAATGCGGTTTACAATTATGGGGCAGGAACTGACATGGAAAACACGTTTGAATGACAAGTCTGCAGACATTTCGCATGGCTGTGCCGTATGCAGGTAGGCTACACTGATGTGTCTAGTCTTAGGGTGTCATTCACTGTTGCATCTCTTCAGAAAGTCATTAAATGCCAAATGGACGGTGTTGCGATGTTGTGGTTTCTTTTGGGTTTTAATCGGACGGACGTGATGAGTTAGACGACATATTGACCAGACCCCAGTTGGAGACCCTTATTTGCATTTCTACAAAACAATGTCACACGTGTGAGGTGGGTTGAATCAACGAAGCACGTGTGTGTTTTTGTAGTACTCCTATTTGATAAACGTTTGAAGTATAATTTCTCCATGGTTTTTACATCAATTCTTTTTATATTGTCTTGATAAAAAATTAAAAATATTGGCATTTTACAACATCAAAATCATTGTGAAACAATTACAAAAATTAAAAACTATGATTTTACCAAACAAAATTAGGTTAATTTTGTTACAAAACGGGGTAAATACAATATAGAGTTGGACAAATTTTATTAAGTAAGAAGACAAGATGTTGATTGTAATCAATCAATTCGTTATAAACAATTACGTGTGTGTAAAAATAGTTTTTTTTTATGAAAAAATATAATTATATAAAATCATATGATTGTTGTAGCAACCAAATATGTATAACAAATAATAATGTTGCCATTCAAAAAAAAAATGTAGATTCGACACCATTTTTTTATTTATTTTTAAAGTATTAAACAACATAACTCAGTGCGTTTGATATCGTCGATCGGTCTAGATCCGATTCGGTCTTCCGATCGATGTACATCTTTCCATGTTGACCTTGTGTTTTGATCTTCTAACAACTATCCTACCATGCTGACTAGGTTTCTAATGGGATGCCATGCCAAATCATGATCGACTAACACCTAAGATTATGCTCTTCGAAATTCCAGCTCATGCTTCCTACCTATCCCAGTAAGGTCGTATTAAACAGCCTAACATAGTGCGTTCGATACCGCCGGTCGGTCTACATCCGCTTTGGTCTTCCGATCGATGTACATTTTTTTTTACATTTTGACCTGGATAAATCAGATTCAACCGTCGATCATAGATCAGAAGGCCCATACCAAAGTTTAAGTATGTGCATGATACTCAATAGGTTGTATCAAAATTACACAAATGTTTGCTTTTCTTACATTTAATAGTTACAAGAAATGACTAATACCTCAATTTCGTCCTTGAATTTTGACAAATCGGCCAAATTCGTCCCTGAATTATTCGAAATAGCTATTTAGTCCCTGAATTTTACAAACGTCCATCAAATTGCTCCCTCCGTCAAATTGCTCCGTTAGTGGTGATGACATGTCCTCTTGCATGTTGTGTTGTCCTGTACACGTGTCAACAAGGCAGCCACGTGTACAAGGACTAAATTGATGGAAATGGTAAAAATTCGAGATTTAACTTTTCAGTGTAATTTTTCCTGTGTTTTCCAATTATACCCCTCTATAATAAGAATCGATTTGAGACTTATTGTCATAATTTAAGGACTAATTTGATGGATTTTTCTATAATTTAAGGGCTTATATGATTGATTTTATTTGCAGGGAACGAGTGCAAGGAGATATGGCATGCGAGGACCAGTGATTTCAAATGACATGCATAAACAAACACCACTGAGGGGTCCTGCTCCACAGAATCCAACTGCTCCTGGAATTATTAGAATTCCAAACCCAACTTACGGGCCATCTGCTTCTACTCAATCCCAATACATGGAGTTTATCCCAACTCCAGGATTTCCAAAGCATTGATGCTTGTTTAAATTATGCTTTTGGACTGGTTTAATTATTGCTTTTTGGACTTGTTTACTTTATGGTTTTTTGGATATGTAATCACTTAAGAACATCAAATGATTTGATGACATGATGGATATGTAATTTGCATTTTTTGGCTATGTAATGACTTATGAACATCAAATATATGACTTATGATGGTATGCAAATGTATGCTTTTTTATAATCAAAGTGTCTGTCTTGTACTTTTTACTTTATTTAGCAAAAGTATACACCAAGGGTCACAGTGATATCTGTTGTAAAAATTTAAGGACCTATTTGATGGTATTTTTACTAATTTGAGGATCGATATGATGGATAGATATCCTAACATACATTGTTAGCCTAATTGCTCACCCTTAACCCTAATTTGAAAGGCGCCAAATACTAATACTCAGCATGGGTCCACTTAATTTGGTTTAATCTATGCGTGATAAATATGCACATGTCACAAAGGAAATTCAAATTTTGTATATGGAGAAATTCAACATTAATAATAGTACATGTTTACTTGAAAATTGGTGGGCATTTAATTTCTTCAGGTGGCGCATGGCACACCAAAAACAGCTAGGAACATTAGTTTTTTTTTTTTGAACAAGCATTAGCTTATTTCTATATCTTTGTATACACCAATGTAGCCTCATCTTAATATGGCCTTGGAATTACAATGGCTTTTAATAAATTGTCTGTAGAAACAAATAAGGTGACCCGACATGTCATAAAGAATACGGTTACAACATAGAGCAGTCTAACACTTTCATGGTGCCTTTTAATAGTCTAATCTTTTTTTTTTTTTTTGACAAAAACAAAACGATATTCATTCATTCAAATTGATAGAGTACATCAGATACAAACATCGCTAAAAACATAAAGGGTGAATCTGCGAACAAACTCACAGCACCCAAGTTAATAGCATAAAACGGCAAAATGCCTACAAAAAATATGATAAAACCTAAGTCACCGAAATTCACATGCTTCCGGATCTGCAACGTTGACGACCAAATCATTTGTTGAATTTGTAATTGACTGATGCCGATCTTTCAATAGGAACTAAACGAACACCGCGACAAGACGCAAAATCAAACGCCACACAAGACGACGAACAACACAACGCCGCACTTAGACGACGAAATCACAAAAAAACACCAAAAGAAGAAACTTGATCTATGTGAAAACCACTTATTTAGATTGAAAGAAAAGAGAAAAAAGATGTAGAGGGGTGATTCTAGGTCAAAAATGACCTAAAACCACCCCTCCTCGATGAACAAAGGGGAAAAAAAATTTAGAGAGAAGTTGAAGTTTCTCTCACTAATTCAAAACATTCTATGCCAAGGTCTAACATTTGACTCTTGCAACACTAACTAATAGTCTAATCTGATCATGTTTTTCTTCACATTAAAATGGTCTTTCTGTTTTTACCATTGATAATAACTCCGTTTTAAAATGAGTGTCGTTTTAGGCAAAAAAAATTGTTTCAAAATGAATGTCACTTTCAGTTTCCAATGCATTAATAACTTTTTCTTTTCAATTGTACCCTCCAATTAATACTCTGCACACTACTTCCAAAGTATTACTTTTAAAACTAACCAATAGTTAATAAGGATAATTTGGTAACATAACCATTCTCTTTCTTTTAATCATTACATTTCTTAATATGTGTTTAAACACCTAAAACGACACTCATTTTGAAACGGAGGGAGTAAGTTAGGTGTTTATTGTTTCATCTGTATGTATGGTTTGTTAAATTGCACAAATATATCCATCAAATATTACCCTATATGCGATCAAAAGGCGAAATTGTGCTAACCGTAGCTTCAAGCGGTATTGCAGCATTGCTTATCCCAGTTGTAAGGACAACACATTCAAGGTTTGGTATTCCATTTATAATTGATGAGTGTTCGACATGCGGCATAAAACCCAACACTCCTTTGGCACAACTAATTTCGAGGGCAAAACTCATTATATGGGACGATGCCCCCTATGATGCACAAATACTGTTTCGAAGCTGTTGATAGAACTCTAATGGATGTACTTCAAGATCATAACAACAGAAGATTAGATATTCCATTCGGTGGGAAGGTTGTTGTGCTTGATGGTGATTTTCGTCAGATCCTCCCAGTGATTCCCAAAGGAACTAGATAAGATATTGTTCATGCAAGCGTTAACTCTTCTAAACTATGGCGATATTGTGAGGTATTAATTCTATCTACTGATATGAGACTTTTGCATGGAAGTTCGGATAATGATATCGATGAAAGAAAAAAGTTTAGTAAAAGGGTATTGGGAATTGGAGATGGTTCTATTGGAGACGTAACTGATGAGAATATACATATTGAAATTCTAGATGATTTACTCATCCACATCTCCGGTGATCATATTGCTTCTATTGTTGATTGCATATATCCATCAATTTTATCTAATATGAATGATACATCATTTTTCGAACATAGAGCAATACTAACACCTAAAAATGGCATAGTCGATGAGATTAATGAGTATGTAATGTCACTTATACCTGGTGAAGAAAAGATATATTTAAGTTGTGATACTCCTATAGCTGAATGATCAACATCGGGCACCAGGCCGGATGATGTTCATACACCATAATTTTTGAACACCATTAATCCGTCAGGTCTTCCAAATCATAAACTAACACTTAAAATCGAAGTTCCTGTGATGTTATTGCGAAATTTGGACATAACTGTTGGGCTTTGTAACTGAACTCGCTTGATTATTACAAAGATGGGGAGGTGTGTTTTGGAAGGAAAGGTGATATCTGGAAGCAATGCTGGTGAGAAAGTTTACATACCTAGATTATCATTGACACCATTGGACACAAGCATTCCCTTTAAATTTCAACGTAGACAATTTCCAATATCGGTATGTTTTGCAATGACTATTAACAAAAGCCAAGGGCAATCACTTAAGGAGGTTGGCATATATATTCCACAACCGGTTTTCTCCCATGGTCAACTATATGTTGCAGTCTCAAGAGTTACCTCAAGAAATGGTCTCAAAATTTTGTTGACAGATGAAAATGGTGACTGCATCAAAACGACTACAAATGTAGTGTATAAGTAAATTTTTCAAAACATGTAAACACTTAACATTGATGTAATGGTATTTTATTACTCTTCATTTAGCAGACTTTTATTGATCTATAGCAAAAAAAAATTGTTGCATTACAAACATATTCAAATCGTCTATGACCTGTGCGGCAGCACGGGTAGACGATCTAGTGCATATAATTCAAGGACCATTTATATTGGCATCAAATAATCCGCGCCAATCCAAATTTTTTCGTCAAATTTGAATGAAAAAAATCTACCAAAATATTTGGTTCGACCATTTAACATTAGTGGTTCTAAATATTTTAGACCACAAGCAAAAATGATAAAATTAAAAAAAAAAAATAGAAGCACCTTCTCAACACGCTTCACATTCCTCCCTTCTAAGAAGCACCTTACGTTTATTCACCCAGCACATCCTTATCAAAGCTGATCAACTACAGGATTCATCGTCTTCCTTAATCGTTGCAGAACCTCAAGCCGGTAGGTGTCTTGTACCCATATTTCCATTCCAACAGTGAGTCGGGGTCTTAGTCATTTATCTGCATATACATACACCGTCTAATGTTTCCTTGTTTTATATTGTTTTTTTCAGCACAACATTATCAACTCTGCTCAACAAAGTAACAGGTGAGACATCTGTCCTTTTTCTTTTTCTTTTAAAAGGATCTGTCTAAAGGTTTAAATAGCTCCCTTTGCCCCATGTCTATTTTATTGTATTAATGTATGGATACATGCCTGATCCTGTGTTTTGAAGTATTCATATCGATTAGATGATTACACAAGCGTGCATTGTTAATAATTTTTTTTAGTTTTTTAAGTTTTTTGGTTGTATGCTTAATTCCTTAATCCACAACGTTGGAAACGAAAATAAACCTCCAAAGTTGATTTCTTTTTTCGAACTCAATTCAAGCATTCGCAGAAATTGTAAAATATGCAATCATCATGTTCTAACGGCTAGGGTTTGACTGGATTTTGAATCTATAACTTGCAATAATCACTCTGATTTTTTTTATGCTTATCTATAATCTATAATATGAAACACTTATTTTATATACTCAAACATAACCCCAAATAGGTTCCTATTAGGTGCATTTTTGTGGTCAAGCACATAAACAAATTTAAAAGACAAACAATGTCAGGAGGACATTCATCTGCGTCATCTGTCAGTTCATCCGCCGAGGATACAGATACCATCGCCAGTACTGTTGCAAAACACTTGGAACAGTTAAGAGAAACTGTGTTCCTTGATTTTGAAGTAATCGCTTCTGATCCAGCCATCCTCAACCAACTCTCTCGAAATGTCGTTAAGGTTCAATCGTTGAAAAGCCATCTAGACCAAACACAGTATGGGTTCTACCTTGCTTGTGAAATATTTGTCAACATGCTGGACAACGAAGTTCCAAACACCGACTATTTACTGGTGAATCTCAATCTAATCCGACAAGAACATAATGTGCTAGAGGAAATTTGGATGAGGGATGATGCCGAACGAATTGCAATCAGCAAAAGAATCTCAAAACTTTATCTGTCCTGTGGTGCCATTGACCGTTGTATTGGTGACTTAGGAGATAGGAATGTTGACGCTGATAAGGAGAAAAGGGTGAAGATGTTGTCAGATATTGATGCGTTGACAAATCGTCATCGGGAAATCATGTCAAGAATTGTTGATGCGCATCAAAAACGCTCTAGTTTGATCCGCGAGTTGACATCTGCGGAGATCAACTACGAGGCTGCCCTTAAAAGGAGATCAACTCTTGCCAGGGCATGGAAGAATATGAAATATTTTTACCATAACTAACTGCAATGTCACTGTTGCACTTTTTTTGCTATGTGATTATGTAATATTATAACGCATGTGTTTGGTTTAGCTTTTTTGTGTTGAAAAACGATTCCCAATGTACATCCCACCGTGATTTTAAGAAGCTTGAAATTGTAGAGTTAGTCAAAACTCGGTTTGGTGGGTATCCCACCGTGTTAACAAACAGGTACAACCTCTTATCATAGGGATAAATGATGCTTGGATTATTAATGTTTAGTACTTTTTCTACTACCTTTTAACGGTGCTTATCTTAATGTATGAACTGTGTGTTAATTTACTAACTACATGAAGTTTCACCTTCTATCAATGTGATGATGTAAACAGTTTTCATATTAGCGGTATCTCATTTTCTGTTTGCTTATTACACAAGTTTCAAAATATGGAAAGCCATTACCGAATAATCAGCGATAGGGTAGAAAAAGGCTTGTTTGTCACGGTTTATGTCAAAGGGAAGGCAATTCTAAGATCCTTTCATATACAATTTATATGCCGTAACCTTTTAACCTACCAATTGCTAACTTTCCTTGTCCTATTTTATGTCTGTATCAAGTCATACGGTGAAATTGATCCTTTCTTTATACACCGTTGGGGACATGAGTTATCTAATGAATGGCAATTGGTTGATAGTAATGGTGTCATCATCGTGCATTGGAACCAAGACAAGCAACGTCTTCAAACATGTATATATTGTCCAGATATATAGCTATGCAGGGACTGGTTCATCTTAGACACGTATTCGAGCTCGGTCATCAAGTTATGGTCTGGACGGTCACTTTTACACGGTCATACTTTATATCTGTCCATTGCTTTTGTTATCGATTATTTTCGTTGGTATAATGTACTAATTTCAAGTCTTCTTATTTGTCTTCCATGTACGAGATGATACGATTGAAGGCCTTTAGGAACAAAGAGGTTAACATAAGTCATTCGTAGACATCATCAATAGAGGAAGGCAGGTATACAACGTATCCAAGATAAGGAGATAACTAATGTAATTTACAATCATATGTGTACTGAATTCTAAAAAAATTCCGGATTCTATGTCTATTGTCATCAACAGGATTTCTTTTTACGGTCGTCGCCAACACAACTATCAAATAGTAACGGATGCGGATCGGAGAATATGATACACCATATATGCGACGTTAGATTGTTCGGTCTATGTACACAACAATTATCAATCATCTCACCTAACATCTATCCAACCATATCTCCTCGATATGCACCTCCTTGTCATGCTACAATGTCTTCTAAGAAGTGATAAGCATAAGGAACTATCATAAGGTATGTGCAGAGGTGCTCTATTTAACATTAGAATGACTCTTAACATATAACCCTGCTGCTCTTTGGTATTGACACCACATTCATCTCTTATTTTAACTTGGTGTTTTGGTGAGCTTCAAAAATTTAGAGAAAACATAAATTTTAGTCCTACTTCTAACCATGCATGCAGTTGTATGATATCTCAATATTATTTTGCCAAAATGCATCGGATTTCCTTTACACACACTGGAGTTATTAGCTGTATTAATTTCTGTTATATACAGCCAGTGACCTCCTATAATGGCTCATGTGATGTTATTGATTTATCTGTATGCAAATGGCTATGCTCCATATAGGTTGCCTCAAGCTTTGTTTGATGCCTGATTTTTCTTCATTTTAATCGTTTCGGAATGAAAACAGTAGGAGAGTTCACATTGTGGTTGATGACATTGGTGCAATTGGCCAACCACAATGTCACAAGTGTACAAAACGACAAAAAAATCCAATTTAGAGAAAGAGAACAAATACACATGTGCCATTGTGGTTGGCCAATGTCGCCGATGTCACCAACCACGATATCACCCAAGTGCTACTCCCTTTGCTAAGTGCCTATACATTGAGTTTAATTATTTTTATCTTTACCTCTATCATTACATGTATGGGCCGCGATTATTATTATATTGAGCTTCATGATGGTTTCTATGTTTTAGTCCCTGCGACTAGATAATGTGGTTGTATGATTGGCATGGTATATTACAATGGAGTCCACTTTATGTATGTTTGTTCCTTTAATTTGCCGCGGGCCGGTATTTAATGACTGTTTTTAATTTGTTTTTATTAAATGATTAAATATTTTGCTTTAACCATATCACTAATTTGTAAACCATATTTATCAATATATCTTTTTTTAGTAAACCATATTTATCAATATTTTTTTTTTTTTGAGAGAGACAAGCTTAATGCATTTCATTAATAATAAATAGGTATCAATGTACCTAATTGGATTAAAATTTAAATTCAATGGAAATATTAATTTTTCTGTTCAATTGTTGGAAATTCTTTATTTTTTATTTTTATTTTATAGTGTGTTTTTAATTGCTGTTTTTTTTAATGTGGAGCCAATGCCACTGTGGGGTCTTTTACGGATGTACCTTTTGGCCCTTTTTTTCCTTCTTTGCCTGGCCCACTTGTTGGTATTAATTGAGGGGAGTCACTTTTTATCTAGGATTTTCTTTACCTTCTTTGGTAAGCTGTGGTCCTCCTCCTTTCTCTCTTGTCTGCTTGTCTCATTACCTCTTTCCCAATGGCTTTGCCTCCTCCTCACGTGTAAGTCATTTTATTTTGAGAGAATCTATTGTTGTACTATATTCGTTCACATCCCTTTATTTTGTATCTTTCCATTTTTTGGTTACAAATCTAGGTTAATGCTGCTTTGTTTTGTCTCTTTCCAATTCTGGGTGGAAATCTTGGTTAATGGTATTTTGCATGGATTTATGTTGGTGACGTTGTCTTGCCTTGCATATTTTATATTTTGTTTTTTTGCGTACTAGAGGTTTTTTTTTTTTATGAAGTTTGCGTACTAGAGGTTTGTCCCTCACAATATTTGTTTAAGCTTTATTCATCTTTTTATTTTTTATAGATCTAATTTTAATATTTTTTCCGTTCAAAATTTATATTTTTTTACATTTTATATTCTTACACATCTAAGATTATTAATATTTTTTTTTGTTGAGTGTTTGGCGAGTCAACGGTGATTTCATTTGTGCTACCACTTTTTTTTTTTTTTATAAAGCAAAAATTTATGGCGGAGCCAGACACAAGCTTGCGTGGGCTCCTGCCTGCACAAATATTTTTATTTTGTTTGTCAAATCTCAACCCTTTATATTTTGTTGTCCTAAATATTGGTTTTCATATGTTATACTACAATACTCTTAGATGGAGCAGGAATCATCATGTGTTGGAATATTTACTTTTGGAGTCATATTTTATAATACCTCTGACAACTGCAGTAGCCGAAAAAACTCTCTCTGCTATTTTCAAGAATGTGTTGCAAAATCGCATGAGATTAATGGTAAAATGATTGTTTAGTTATTTATATATAGACAATTTTTTCGAGTGAATCATGCAATATTTTTGCTTTTAAAAATTGAAATGTAACGTATATTTAGTAATTTAATGCTACGAGTTATATATATGTGCCTCCACTATTCAAAATTTCTGGCTCCGCTATTGCAAAAGTTCCTTTCTGGTTAGTGCGAGTATTATCATTTGTTTTTTTCAATCTGCATGTAGTTGCTTCTGAGAAATTTAGATATTATTTCTATACGGTATCAATTTTCTGCCTTTTTGGTGATGATTTTTTATTTCTTTGGTTTGTGTCTCTATATTTCTGTAACTGAGTTATGTCTTTTGCTTCTTGTAGTTTGGGCAACCCAGATGGGAGTAACGAGGCCGACAGAACCTTTGAAACAATTATCAGTCCTGTCAGTGTATGCATCGGTTATAATCAAATAATTTTCCATCGGTTCAGTTTGTTTTTCACTAAGTTGTTTGTCTGAATTTAATTCTCAGGATGAGATACAAATTCCAACGGTGTTTGTTTCAAGGTGGGAGTTTGTCTTGGTGTCTCAGAAATACGGCTGGATAAAGGACCCTGCTGGTAATTACATAAGGGTTGATCTGTCCGGAATTGTTCAGCAGAATATGATACCAGGTGGATTGTTTATTTCTCAGCGCTGCGGATTTGTTGCTCCTCAGAGGGTTTTCTTCTGTTACCAGGTCCTTCATCATCAGTTTAATATGAAGATTGTTAACGATGAAGGTTTGGACATTCCTTATTTTGGTTTTCATTACCCAACAAATCACCATGCCATGAGGCTTGCTGATCCTACCTATGTACCCCCTGTTTGTTGTGTCTCTGCTGTGGACTCTCCGGATGAGGATGGTGAAGTTGCTATGCTAATTCCGTATGACATGTTCAAGGATTTCTTTGCTGTGTACAATGCTGGAGGTTCAAATCAGGTACCTGGACATGATGATCCAGTCCAACATATTCCTGGAGGTGATGGTAAACCGGAGGAATATCTGTGGACCTTGACCGTTAATGAGGCTGTTGCTGCGGGTAGTCAAGTTTTGGTGCGTGTTACAAATTATGTTAATGTGCTAAGTGTATATTTTGATATTGTTTAAGTTATTTATCTTTGCACTGTTTTGGTTTGCAGCATTTTCCAAGGTATGTTGTTGACAACTTTGACTTTGATGTTCGGGATGGGGATGATGTCGAGGTTTTTGATGATGATACTAAGGAAACATTTCAGTGCAAGTTCAGGACTTCAATCGGGCCGACCGGGTATGTGTTGAGGTATCTTACAAGGGGCTGGTATCAATATGTTAGGTCAAAGGAATTGAGTCCAGGTGACCACATAGTCTTTGGAGTTGAAAATCCTGTGGAAAATCTGGTGCTCACTGTAGTCCGCGGATAGGTGCTTTGGTTTTCCTTCGATGTGAATCCCAGTAACATTGTGGGTGTGAAGTTTCTTTCGTCCGGTGTTTGAATCCTAGTCACATTCTGGGTGTGAAGTTTATTTCGTCCGGTGTTTTGCAAAAAATGTGTTTATGTTATTTGTTTATGATGTTACTACCCTTGGTGTAATTCACTTTCTTAATGGTTTACCTGGACCTTGCTGCTCTAATATGTCTAAGATACTTTGTTTTGTAATATTGTCCGGTTTGTTATCTTGCGAATCCATGCCAGTCTCCTCTTTACGTTATTTTTTTTTTATAATGAAAATACGCATTAATTGATTATTCTGCATTATATTATTATAAAAGTTATAATTTTTAAAAAATAATACAGGTGATCTTGATAAAAAATTGTAAAGTTTGCTCTTATACCATGTTATATTGTCATATGTTGGTTCTTACATATGCTAACTTAATTTTTGGTTCAAACATACGATGGTAATAAACATGCCATATTAACGGGGACCTTCAAAAAAGATTAGCGACGTTGTGTCACTATTTGAAATTGACACAACAAATAACTTTAATGAAGACAACGGTCTATCGCAAATTCACATGAGGAAACAAATGTCAATACAACATCAACAAATATTAGGAGCAACAAATTCACGTGAGGAGACAAATGTCAATACAACATCAACAAATATTAGGAGCAACAAATATTATGGACAATGAATAAAGACATCATTACAACTTATGGAAAATTATTTCTTTCAAAAAAAAATTTATGGAAAATTGTGGAAAATATGTAGAGTCGTGAAATTATATTTTCACAACTTTGATCACATTTGATGTTGTCATGTTTACAAAACTCATCCTTATAGTATCATTCTCAACAAAACCATTCATCTGAACAAATTTATTCCAGTCATCTCCAAGCTTAACCTCAATCTTATGCTCTGTGCTCTTCGTATAAACACTACATGGAACCTCAGTGCCTTGAGGTCCATATAGGACAACTTCCCTATACCGTGTGCTGCGGATGTCATATCCAAGATTTGGACTTAGTTCCTGCGTAGAAAATCACATGGTCTCATGCAAAAGTACAATTTTCAATTCACCTAAGAGGAACCGTAGAAACAGGTCCCTGGTAAGCAACCTGGACCGCACACTGTTTTCGAGGCACATCTGACGGGTAAAACATGGTCTCGCACGGTGCAAGACATGAAACGGTCGCGCACGCTAGACTGAGCCGCAGTTTAAACCTTAACACGTTTGCAAAGATACATGGTAGATTAAATTATACAACCACACACAAGTATATATAGACAACTACACGGTTTATTTTCATTCTCACATATGTATATAAGCGAAGCCACTTAAGAAAACAACCATGTGCAATTTAAGGTTTAGGTAGAACTTAAACATTAACACACAATCCAAAAAACAAACTGCATAATTAGAGTCATTATCCAAGTGCAACTACAACAACCACCACTATACAAAGACAACAACAAAAAGTCGTTAGGAAATCTGGTGCACTAAAAATTCATCCAAGAGCAGCACGGCGGATAATTCTCACAAATAGATTGTCGGTTGGTTTATCAAGACAAAACAACAACTGGTCTCCCTCCCTAAGGTTGTTTTCTCTGACAAAATCGTACCAGCCATGAGTAAGAAACCTTTCATTTTGAGAAAACACCCCTCGGTTTGAAGTTTTGATGTTGCATTCGTAGACTGCTCCATTACCCATCAAGTGAAGGTTAATCCTTGCCTGCTCTGCTGGGATGGCCTTCTCACAAGTGACCGCTGGCAATTGCTACAATAACATATATATATGGTCATATACAGTCAACATGCTACCATTCCCTATGGTAACAGACTGGTTGAAAATTAACATTGTATTGCAATTACCATACTCAAACACAAGGATTCCAATACAACATAAATTTTATAAAATGGGCAACAGTATTAGAAGACAACAAGAGTGGTAAACAAATTGCTAAACAAAGATTTTAAAACATACCAATACTTGGGGTTTATCATGCCGTGCAAGAGCTTTGGAAACATCATGTCTCCAGTTAAATACTTTGCAGAGTTCTGGATCAAGATCACGAGCAAGCAAATCACCATCAATATCATCATGATCATCATCAGTATCACCTTCAGTTACATTATCAGAATCAGCATCACTACCATCTTCCACAACACCATCTACATCCTCAGAACCATCATCACTTTCTTCTTCCTCACTATCATCTATCTCAACATCATCATCACTTACAATCTCACAGTCTCCGTCAGTATATTCATCACCATAATGAGGTATGGTCAATGGATTGTTAAACGACTTACCAAGTTCATCGTTATCAACACCTAAAACATACAGTTTGAAATTGTTGGGGTACACATAACGTATATGAACTCTCATAGGCTGTGTAAATCCACACAACTGTGCAACCTGAATCCCTCATTCCATGTGCTGATCAAATCCCTTGGCACTGCTTTTCATCTCTAATTTTACACCGTTTGGGAGCAACATCCATCCCTGGATCTGAGTTCTGAGTTCCATATACCACTTGCCGACAAAGTCAGAGGGCAATTGAATACGTTGCTATAAGAAATAAACACATAAACACATTTCATTAACAATGATTTTGAAGAATAGTATTTTTTATTCCACATTATAAATAAACATAAATCTTCAATGATCATAATAAATGTACCAGATCTGGATGGACCACAGTTTCGAACCATTTTGGCTTTCCATTGTTGGAAGAACTATCTCCTTTGGAAACCCTATATCAATAATAATAAATAAAAATTATTTCAAAAATTATCATCTTTTCAACACATTTGGAGACTTGGAGTTACTGTTACGATGTTCATATAATGTAAGTCTATTAAAAAAATAGGTCAACAACATAGACGAACAACATATATTATGTTTCCATTGACAAACCTATGATGCTATCCATTGGAAAGAAAAAAAAAAGGCGTTTTTTTGCTTAACTTAAAAAGAAGCTAGAACAGTTACAGATTCAACTAAATGGGTGATGTATTTCTTTACAAGATCGTACCTCTTCAGCGATGAGGAGTTGGGGTTTGATGGGTGCTGCATGTTGAATTAAAGGTTGCTTCAAGCTGGTTCTCAAACGTATGAGAGAAGGGAAAACGACAGTGGAAGAATGCAAAGAGTTTTGTTAACTTTTGGTAAGTGAGTGGGGACCATTTAGGCTGGAGGTAAATATTGACCCAAGTAGAAAATATACGTGGGCCGTAGGGGTGTAAGCGGTTCGGACTAAACCAACGAAACCGAAAATTCAAACCGAACCAAACCGAAAAAATATCCGACCTTGTCTGGTTCGGTTTGAAACCGATCCGAACCAATCAAAACCGATCTAGTTTGGTTTGGTTTGTGGTTTTTCATTTTGAGATCCGTGAAACCGATGAACCAATCCGATGATAACCCCACTCCTTATTTTACTAATATTATCCTACCTCACACAAACTTATGGTTAATCCCAAAATTAAAGTCCAACATAAAATACTTTTTAATCCATTCACTTTCTCTCATCATTATTTTCATCTCATCTCATCAGTCAGACTCTTTCATTTCTACTAAAAAATAAACCTTAGCCATCAACCACACCAAACCAATTGTTCATCACCACCGACCACCACTGCGATTGTTTATCTCTTGGTTAGTTTTATCATGTTTATGCCATTGATTTGTTATTTTGACTATGTTTTAATTTTAGGATGTGTTTTTTGGAATTTTTGTGTTTGTTGATGAATGATGCATGTATGTATCATGGATGATTGAAATATTTAAGTTTGATGAAGTTGTTTTTGAAGAATGATGGATGAATGAATTTTGGATCATATGTATGAAATATTGAGTAAGGTTAGTTATGAAAAGTTGTTTGAAAAATAGAGAACATGAAAAAATAAAATACGAAATACAATTATACAAAGTTCTATGAAATATTTTTGTGAGAATATGAATTTGTTTTTAATTGTATTATTAAACAAACCGATCAACCGAACCAATCCAAACCGAACCAAACCGATTAGTTTGGTTCGGTTTCTTTTTTGAAAAATAGTGAAAACCGAACCAATCCGAACCGATGAAGATTTCATTGGTTTGGACATTTTTTTGACTGAAAACCAATCCAAACCGAACCGTTACACCCCTAGTGGGCCGTGTAATTTCAGGTCTACCAATTGTTTTTGTTTTTTTTTTTTTTATAAAAAAATAATTAGTTATTTAAACCAAATTTTGATTGTACAATTAAATTTAGGGTCTCCGAAACATATTATAATATTAGTAAAGCATTCGTGTATTTGTGGGGTCTATAATGTGTGATGATGTTGAATAGTTAGTTTGTTTATGTTAGCTAATAACTACAGTTTACACGAGAAATGTGTGCTGATATAGAAGAGTCTATCTGATATGAATATTGTCCTTTTAAGTTGTACAAGGATATAACCTTCGTATATACGGTGAATCAATATATGCTGCTTTAAAACAATTCTATAATAAAAAAATGGGTCAAAACTTTTCTGAAACATGCAAGACTTTACCAAAACTTTTGTAGAGCATGATTTTTCTAAAACATTGACATACTCGGACAACTCGATTTTACCAAAACATAGAAGCAGTGAATGTAAATTAACAGCGGACATTAAAACATTGACATACTCGGACAACTCGATTTTACCAAAACATAGAAGCAGTGAATGTAAATTAACAGCGGACATTAAATGAAGTCTAGAGCAAATATTATACAGGCTCAGGCTAGCGTGGGAGACCAAATTAGGTCTCTCACGGTGGGAGGGGAGAAAATACCTGCATTAGCAGGTCAAAGGCTGTTTTTTTTTTTTAACAATAAGTAACCACCTTTAATTAATAATATATGGTGGTGAATCTAATGGTTTCAATCTTATTTTGTTAATTTCAATTTTGTTTCAACAATTTTTATTAGTTCGTGAATCTAATGGTTTTACTTCTCTGTTGAATTCTCAAAGCCAAATCGCTGCTCTCTAGCAAAACCCCAAATCACAAAGGATTAACGAAAACAAACATAGATGAAATCAAAATCTTTGAAAACGACGATTACGACGGCGACCGAAGACGACGACGGCGAGATGAGCGGCGTACGACGATCAGAGATGCAGAACGCAGAAGTGGTGGTGGGTCATGCTATGGGTATGGGTTTTGTGATGGGTCTGCTTTAGATGTTTGCTTTTGTTTTTTAATTACAAACAAAGCTTGGAACATGCGTCAAATTTTGAACCAAAAGATTTAATCAATGGTTGATATTGACCAAAGTCACCTTACTTATCCCACCACAACATTACTGAATCCGGATCCATATAATATAACTTGAATCAAACGACTCAAAAAACACGCCTCTTCCCATTCTGTCACTTCACCCATCACAACCCAAACACCACATTTGTAAAAACTAACAACCTAACCCCCCAACTACTCTCAGTTGTCATTACTTCACCCATCCAACAACATGCCTCCCACCCTTGGCCAACTCCTAAAACAACCTGCAAGAGGATTTTTCTCTACTGTGCATGTCAAAGATGAGGTTTGTAAATAATTTTCACGTCTTCACTTTAGTCCTTATAATAGTTTGTATTAGGGTAAACTATTATTTGAGATTACGGGATTGTGATTTGATTTGGTCCTTGGTCTTTATTACATTGTTAGGTTTTTAATCACATCACATTTAGTAATGCGAAATCTACTTTGGATTTTAGATGTTTATTGGTAAAAGATTGTGTTGATTCATGCAACTATTATTTGATATTATGAGATTGTGATTTGTTTGATCCTTGCTCTTTGTTACATTGATAGGTTTTTAGTCACATAACATTTATTTGTTAGTACATATTGCTAGTTTTTTTTTTGTCCTTGGTTTTTGTTACATTGCTAGTTTCTTAGTCCCATCACATTTAGTAATGCTAAATCTGTTTTTGGATTTTAGATGTTTATAGGTAAATTATTGTTATCTGTTTTGTTCTTCGTTTTATTTCTGTGTTACACCTACAGGACTGTGGTGAAATTGAACCCAGCTTTTTCGATGAATTTCACGGTGAATTGGGACAAACTTGGGTTCTATACGACAACAAAGGCGTTAGACTCACGGTTGAGTGCAACAAAGACCCAGATTTTCCCATGTTAACCGATGGATGGATGACATTCAGGGAAATTCATAAACTCAAAGGGCACCACAATGTTTTTTTCAAGTATTTAGGAACAAGCATCAGCACAGGGAGAAGTATTTTCGTTGTTGACGTTTCACCAGTTGAAATGGATATTAACGTTTTCCCTTCATGGCACAGTAGGAGCAAGGGACTTAGAAGGGCTGTGATTTTTCGAAAGACTCTCACACATGGTGACATAACTACTGAGCTGGTTGAGTTTTGATAACCACAATTCTTGCATTTTTTACTAAATTTATTAAGGATGACATAAATGTAAAAATTTGATTCCTTATATTTTGTTTTTATGTAGACTGTGCCTAACGAGATGGAAGAATATCTACTGAGAACACTCTATTATAAGGTTAAGATGCGAGGACCATCCGAACTGCAGCGAGTATGTTGCATACAGAAGGCTGAAGCTTACCCATGGAATATGGTATTTCGTGAAGATTGGATTGAGTTTGCTGCCCACAACAAGTTCAAGGTTGGAGATAAAATCTCCTTTCGCTTTGTTAACTTTCATGTTGACCAAGTAATCGCAGTTAATTATTGTTAATTCAAATATTGAAGGTTTCCTTGTTATTTTGGGTGGTAGTGTTAACCGCATAGTGCCAATAGGTTGTATTATTAATGGCATAATGCCAAGACATTCTACTTAAGTAGTTGATTGTCTGGAGTATGGTATTATGATGTCTATGTACATATTTTAGTTTGGTTGTGGTAGTATGACTTGTACTGTTATTAATGGCATAGTGCCAAGAACATAATATATTCACTATAATATCGTATAAAAGTGTGCATGTTTAATGTGTTTCTATAATATTCATTTGCAAATTTAATTACAATTTCAAAAAAGGGAACAAACCAACATCATTTTGAAATCAAAAAAATATTGGTTATCTAAATATGACATTAGTGCTTGCATGCGAGGGGTGAACACTGTTGTAAAGGTCAAAAAATAGCATCCCACCTGAACGGAGAAATTCTTAATATGGTCACGAGACCAAAGAAAAAGTGTTTGGTCACACACACATAAAGAAGTTTTTTAATAATAAAGAGGAAACTGATAAAAAAATGGTTGAGAATTTTGAGGATAATCTTTTTGTGTGTGTGTCCAAATATTATGGATTTGGTCTTGTGACAATGGAAGAATACCTCGAGACATATAATGACAAAAACATAAAAGAAAATAAAAATATGGAACAAAATTGGTGTGGGGGGGTCCACATAAATGATATAATCACAAAAACATAAAAGAAAATAAAAATATGAAATAAAATGGTGTGGTAGGGTCCACATAAATGCAATGATAAATTAAGGTACACCCATTAAAGTTGACTAAAAAGAGTGTTAGTCAATTGGTTGAATAGATTGTGTGGGGTACAATTTTTACCATCTAATTTGATTTGCATGTATTGTTTGTGAGTGAATGAGTGTCTGAGTGAGGGGCAGAATTCAAGTTTTCAGGCTTTTCAATAAATGATGGTAGTGATGTGCCAAGTGTCCAAATTCTAGTGGCAATAGGGTCCTATCAAACAAAAGAGTGGTATTAGTGTACATAATTCAAATCAAAAAGGATGGTACTTTGGGGCCGTACTTTGGTAGATAATTATTTTAATAGTGGTACAGTAAAAAAAAACCAAGTTTTCATGTTATCCAATCAACTGAACCGGGATGCATGATGTTATTGCATGGATCGAATGAAAAGTACGGGAACTAACTAGCGGATTGATGTGGATAGCTCATATGCATTACCACAAAAAGTGGTGGTCCAATATATTATAGTATTGTGTTTTTTGGATCAGTCAGAGGAATAAAAATATTACACCACTAAAGCTAAAAGATTATTCCCCACGTGTCCCTCTAGGGTCAGTCAGTACAAGTACAACACCTTATTTTGTTCCTTTTGCCTATTGTTGTCCCTTTATTGTATCAATAAGGTGGGTACCACTTGTGTGCCATAGTGGTGTTTAATGTTATATAACATTGGCAAATAAGGGTGTGCCACGTGGCACATCCTTTTAAAAAATAAAAAAATCAAATAAAGTTAGAATTTAGAATGATACAACACGTGAGAGACAAAGAACATATATGTTCCTCTTCTCTTCTCCTTGCTACCTCACTTCCCAACCCACCACCCACCATCAACTTCTCTCCACCTCTCTCCACCGCCGTCCTTCTCTCCACCGTCAACAACGGTTATGCCATAGGCCAACGTCAATTCTTCCTCTTGCCTTTACAATTTGGAATGAATTTTGGGATTCATTGAAGATTGTTATTGTAGAGATCAGTACTATTAACAACAACAAATATTCTTCCTCTTTCACTTATCTCTTGAGAAGTAGGTTGATTTGGATTCTTTGAATTGTGACAAACTAATGAAAAAATTGTTATAATGAAATTGTTGTTATTAGTTAGTGAAAAATCTGCAATAGGGAAAAAAATCTGCAGAGAATTGTTATTAATCTGTTATAATGAAAGAAACTGAAAAAATCTGTTGAGAAAAAATCTCAGAAAAATTGATGAAGGTAGTGGGTGAGTTTTGTTTTGAAGTGAAAGGAAGAAGAAGAAAAGGGTTAAGCGTTCTTTCTTCTCTCTCTCATGTGTTGCTTTATTTGATTTTTTTTAATTTTTTAAAAGGGTGTGCCACGTGGCACATCCTTATTTCCCAATGTTATATAACATTAAAAACCACTACAAGTGGTACCAATGGTATATACCATTGGCCAATTAGAGTGTGCCACCTACCAATGTTACTTTATAAATGCTTTCTTTGATATATTTTTTTAAAGGGTATGCCACGTGGCACATTCTAATTAGGCAATGGTATATACCATTATGGTACACAAGTGCTATACGTCCCGGTCCCTTTATAGTCACAATTTCGTCTTGTCTTATTTATGTCTAGCACTTTGGTGACATATGAAGGGGTGCCAATATGTAACGTGACATTGGCCAACCACGATGTCACAAGTGCCAATGTAATGTGTGCACCATATAGTTCGACATTCTATGTTGGACAAAAGGATTTGGACTATCTATTTTAGCACATCATTTTTGATTTTAATCTTTAAATTTTTCTTATCCATGTGTTGGTGCCTAAGTCACTTTTATTTGTGTTTGTGACCAACTAAATCTATATGTAGTTCGTAAAGCACCAAAACTAACAAATGCAAAGCATACCATATTATATACTAATTAACTCAATACCCTTGCTTTAAAACGTAGTGACTCAACACCCTTGTTTTAAAACTAGTTGCAAACACCTTGATTAAAGGTCAATACTACAAAGTGTACTGGCACTGTGCCTCAAGTTTAAAACCAAAAAACCAAAATAGCACCGTAATACTAGAAATTGTGTCTCGACATTACACCATAACATTACAAGCGAAACAACAAAACTATAAATAGAAGTCAAACACGACTTACTACGATGTATTGTCCAATGTGAAGGTTTGTCATGAGGAATCGGATCTTATCTCCAACTTTGTAGTTGTTAAGACGTGCAAAGCTACTCCAACCGAATTTAAATTTAACAAGCCTTGGTTGAGAAGTCTCATAAACAACGGTACAGTCCTGAATAACTTGTGGACTTTCCCACAACTTAACCCGAGTATAAAGAGTGTTCCTCAAGTACTCTCCCATCTCCTGAGGCAGTATCTACAAAAAAATAATGAATTGATTATCATTATGGTAATGTTAAAAAAATTAAAAGTAAACCATGGCTGCAACGTTTATATATTGCAACATTTATATATTTAGTACTCAACTAATTCATCAATCTGGGAAGGATCTTGTACGATAGTCAACACAAACGCTTTTGATTTCCTTAGTGCTTTGCTCCTAGAATGCCATGTTGGGAATTCATTGGGGTTGGTTTTTCGATCAACGTCAACAATGAAGTGAAATACACTATCTCTATTAGGAGTAGTTCCTAAATATTTGAACAAGATTTCATGGTGATGTTGTAGACAATATGCTTCCCTGATTCGTAGCCATCCTTCAGTTAAGATTGGATTGTTGTTGTGTTTCACGCATTCCAGATCAAACCTCCTTCCCTTGCATGTATAAAGCACCCATCTTTCACTCAACTCATCACGGAATTCACCAAAAAATGACGGTTCAATCTCACCTACAGGCTGAAACCGTTAAACAATGTCCGTTAGATTCAACCATTACTATTAATGTTAAAAGGTAATTCATTGCCGATTCAAAATAACATATCAAGGACATAATACGATATATACGACCTCATCTTTCACATGCACAGTAATGAACATGCCTTTTGGAGGGTGCACAAGCATTCGACGGATGAGATCAGATCTAGACATGTCGAAATGACACAACCTGCAACCCCTAAGTGGATGATGAATTGATAGTTGAGAAGAACCTGAAGTAACAAAAAGCGAACAAATTACAAGAACACAAATACTAAACCTAATAAGGAAAAATGTATATGCATGGGAAAAGAAGATGATAGTAATGATATGAACCTTAGGGAATGTTTTGGACAAGTGCAGCGGATTCAAGAAGGATATGTGACGTTTTCAACAGTTACCACTTGAACGGTTAGCAACAATAGACGTACCAAATGGAATCGGTGCAGTTTTTGTAATTGGAAACCCAAACGCAGCCGTTGCCACCACTTGAAAAGATAATTATAGGTAAACGACTTTCAATTCGCGTAATGTGTATCTTAGTGTCAAGTACCAATGCACATAATTATTTCAACTACCACCAAACAAAAATTTAAATAGTTAATGGGATGGGATGTGTAGTGGTTGTGTCAATAAATGCCAGATATATATATCTCTCTATATATGACTATGCACTTAAGTAAACACCACTAAATTCAATAAGCTAACTTCTGATGGAACTCCCTAGAACTGCACCATATACAAATGTGGTAAATCACCCAAGAAACAGATTTATGTTGTCTATGCCGGTAAAAACCCTGGTATATATGAAAAATTGGAGGATATTGCAGAACAAATTGTTGGCTATGAATATACAAGATATGAGGGATTTGGATCCTATGTTGAAGCTGAGGATGCATGGTATAGACACCTAAACCGTGTGGCAATGCTAAACATTGGAGTCAACCATGGTAAGGAAAGATCATCCGGATCGTCACCCTCCCACCCAAGAATTCATTACAGGTATAATAATGGATATTCCATTTTTTTTTAAATAAACATTTGTTATTTAACTATTTTATTATATATTAACTATTATATATTTTAACTGTATAGGAGATAATTCATTTGCTCCAAACACCAATAATGCGTGGTTAGAGGAGGAACTACGTGAGACCTTAACTACTACAAAGTTGCGTGGTTAGAGGAGGAACTACGTAAGGCAGCTGATAAGAACTTAGAATTGGTCCTTGTGAATCGCATGTTGATCTTGAAGATGGATGACTTGAAAAGGGAGTTTGGTTCGTGCTAATGTTTGCCAGTGTTTTAATGCCTTTGTGTGATGTTGTGTTATATTTTCATGTATTTTGATGTGGACTATTTTCGTGTATTCTGATGTGTGTCATTGTGTTTTAATATTTTAACGTTAATATATTGGTTCATCTAATATTTTGGGTTGTAGTTTACTCAATGTGGTAATTTGAGTATGATGTGTACTATTTTTGTGTATTTTGATGTGTGTCGCATTGTGTTTTAATATTTTAACGTTAATATTTTGGTTCATCTAATATTTTGGGTTGTAGTTTACTCAATGTGGTAATTTGAGTATGATGTGTACTATTTTTGTGTATTTTGATATGTGTCGCATTGTGTTTTAATATTTTAACGTTAATATTTTGGTTCATCTAATATTTTGGGTTGTAGTTTACTCAATGTGGTAATTTGAGTATGATGTGTACTATTTTCGTGTATTTTGATGTGTGTCGCATTGTGTTTTAATATTTTAACGTTAATATTTTGGTTCATCTCATATTTTGGTTTGTAGTTTACTCAATATGGTAATTTGAGTATGATGTGTACTATTTCCGTGTATTTTGATGTGTGTCATTGTGTTTTAATATTTTAACGACAACGATAATATTTTGGTTCACCTAATATTTTGGTTTGTAGTTTACTCAATGTCGTAATTTAATTTGAGTATGGTACTTAAGTGTTATTGTCAATATTTTGATGTTGCATCCTAAACAGTATTAGTTATTTCAACAATGTTTTTCAGTGTGTCGTATTGTTTGCAGGGACGGACCTGAACAAGGCATGGTGTTGCAAGTGCCACACCAGTTCAGGTCCGATTTATTTTTTTATAATTTTGTTTTGTTCGATTCACTTTATATTTTTACTCGTATATTACTACAGACATAATTTTTATTGTGTTTATACGTCTGTCTATATTCTTACTCATATATTAATACGAAAACATATTTTTTTTTAATTTATATACGTGTCTATATTTTTACTTATATAATAGAACTTTTTTTTTTAATTTATACATGTGTTTATATTTTAACTTGTATATTAATATGGAGACCGATTTTTATTTTTAATTTATACGCATCTCTATATTTTTACTCATAGTTAATACGAAAATAAATTTTTGTACAATTTGTACATATGTCTATATTTTTATTCATATATATCAATATAGAATTTTTTTTTTATAATTTATATGCAATTGCGAATTGCTTCCAAATAAACAGGTAAACGCTCTCACTCATCCGTATGCACGGGTATCCTGCTAGAGCATTAGACATCTCTTGTAACTTATATAGAAAGAAATGTTCTTAGCACAATTAGTAATGATATAATTTTAGTTCATTTTCAACAAATAAAAAATATATTGTAAAGAAAAAAATATTTAATTATTTGACAAAAAAAAATTGCCCCACTAGCTTTCAAAGTCCAGATCCGCCCCTGATTGTTTGTTGGATATGCTCAAATTGTTGGATTGTTTTTATTGTTGTGGCCAAGCCTAAGTACATTGCACTGAAAATAAAAATAAACAAATTATGAAGGTCATATTTTTTTTTTTGAAAGAAACTGAATCAACACGAGTGGTTATTATAATGGTTTTTAAAATTAAGAATACCAATAACTTTATAATTAACCAATGGAACCTTTCAAAACGTTGTAACGGTTGCCATGCATCAATGTAACCTTTCGAAGGGTTGCATCTCTACAAATAATCTGCAATTATGTATATATAAATCCCAATTGTTGGACAACATAATCATTATCATTTTTGTACTTACTCCTTGCAAAACAAAATGAATGATCAAGGCAATTTAGAAGAAATGTCTCCACAATCATCCGTTGTTACAAATGACGAAACTAGGGTTAATATTGAAAACCTCTTTGATCAAATAAAGGATATGCTAGATCTGAGTTTTGATGCTTTTAGTTCGGATGAAGCCCGTATCTTGAATTTGAAAGAACTAATGGAACAAGTTAGTGTCTTCAAAGATTCCTTCAATGATGTCGAAGTTGGGTTCTACCTTGCCATCAAATTCTATCTCTATTCTTTTGGTCCTAACATGAGAAAGATTAATAACGATCTTGCAGCCCTTCGATTATGTGAGCATCAGTATGGTGTCTCGCAACGTGAACTTAACTTTCTCAATAAACAACGTGAGATCAATTCTGAGAAAATTCTGAAGCATATACTTAGTCAATCTTACCATGAAGATCTTCTCAAAAAACTTGGAAAAAGACTACGTACTCTACAAGACATGGTAGCAACTGGCCAACATGTCGAAGATGATGAGATCAACATTATCGAGGAAAAAATTAGAGTCGCTAACGTAAAATTGGAACTCATTCCGAGGATGAAAGAATCTACATACAAGACTCTCAATGAAGTGATTGCTAAAATTATGGGAGGTCACAATGAAAGATCCGAAATTGAATCTAACATGAATAAAGCGTTCGAAACTTATGAAGCAGCACTTAGTATCAAGAACGAGTTAATAGAGGGATGGACAGACTTACAAGCGTTTGTTTGGATGTAATTTAATAATGGTTACATTACCATCTAATTTAAATATTTATTTTACAAAAATGAGTTAGGTTAATGCATTTGTAATTTGTAAATGAGTTAGGTTAATGTAATTTGTAATTTTTATCAAGTATGTGTTATAAAGTTTTAAATGTTCGTTAATATCAATTGCATTAATTATCATTTCATCGTTAATTGTCTAGATCGTAGTTGCATTTTTTCAATGTGTTAGATTATTGGTTGTGTTGTGCCCAATTTGATGTCCAATGCATCCAAGTAACAATATATACATACATATAGTTCAGACGCTAACCGTTTTGAAAAAACAAAATTAACGGTAAATTTTCATCGTCCGTGGACACGCGGATTAAGTCTTTGGGTGGACACAAAACACATAAAAGTGAACATGCTAAAATCATTTGAAAATCAATGATCATTTAATTGTTATTTTTTCTATTTTTTCCTTTTTATGTATATGTGACCAAATAAAGGGTCCAAATCTTTGTGTTGGCAAAGGGTACAAAACCCTTACAAATGGCTGTCACAGTGTCTCTTACCGGTTTTGTGATGACATCATTAGATTCCTGACGAGGGCAGCAAAATCTTCCAAAAATCTATCTAAATCCCAATGCATCACCATCAACAGTGCACTGTAGGGAAGTAGGAATATAGGCCTGCATTGGTAATGATAGTAATCAATATAGTGCTGCAAAAGAGCCTGTGTGTGTGCACACGCGTTTCGGTCCAGTGTGCCATCAATTTATTGAAGTGAATTAGTCTTCATCTTTTCCTATCGTTGATCTCAGATCGGACGGCTACAATATCAAGAAGACATAACCCGTTTGAACAATCTCAGCCGTATATTTTAATCAAACGGCATCTGTGTGTATCTGCATTGTGGTTATGCTTCATGTTATCTTACACCCAGTAATTAAGCGGGACTATAATTTTGGTGAGATTTTTTCCTTTCAAAATTTAGGTGGGATTTATTTCCCTCAAACATAAATTCATTTGTAGATAACTTTGTTTGATTAATTTTTACTCCGTTTCAAAATGAATGTCGCTTTAGCCAACAAAAATTGTTTCAAAATGAATGTCACTTTCAGTTTTCAATGTAGTAATATTTTTTTCTTTTTAATTGCACCATCTAATTAATACTATGCACACTAAGTGACTTAAGTCGGAATTATCTGTGTTATTGGATCTGACAAAATATCCCATTAGAAACGTAGTCAATTGGAAAGGTCGTTACTCATATGATCAAAGCATAGTTAACCGATTGAATGCAACATACTTACCGTGTGTTTGGATAAACATTGAAAATAATTGATTCTTACAAGAAACTCATAGTAATTATATAAGGACATTATAAGGAGCAATAAGGGACCAAGAACTCAAGTTACCCAAACCGGAATCTTAGTTGAGTCGATCTAGGAGAAGATCCGCTAAGAAATCCTGGTAAACTTATACAAGGACATTAAAAGGAGCAGTAAGGGATCAGGAACTCAAGTCACCCAAACTGGAATCTTAGGTGTGAGTCGATCTAGGAGAAGATCCACTAAGAAATCCTGGTAAACTTATACAAGGACATTACAAGGAACAGTACGGGATCATGAACTCAAATCACCCAAACCGGAATCATAGGTGTGAGTCGTTCTAGGAGAAGATCCCCTAAGAAATTCTGGTAAACTTATAGAAGGACGTTAAAAGGATAAGCAAGGGATCAGGAACTCAAGTCACCCAAACCGGAATCTTTGGTGTGAGTCGATCTAGGAGAAGATCCGTTAAGAAATCCTGGTAAACTTATAGAAGGACATTACAAGGAACAGTAAGGGATCAAGAACTCAAGTCACCCAAACAGGAATCTTAGGTGTGAGTCGTTCTAGGAGAAGATCCCCTAAGAAATCCTGGTGAACTTATAGAAGGACGTTAAAAGGAGCAGTAAGGGATCAGGAACTCAAGTCACCCAAACCGGAATCTTAGGTGTGAGTCGATCTAGGAGAAGATCCGTTAAGAAATCTTGGTAAACTTATAGAAGGACATTACAAGGAACAGTAATGGATCAAGAACTCAAGTCATCCAAACAGGAATCTTAGGTGTGAGTCGTTGTAGGAGAAGACCCCCTAAGAAATCCTGGTGAACTTATAGAAGGACATTAAAAGGAGCAGTAAGGGATCAGGAACTCAAGTCACCCAAACCGGAATCTTAGGTGTGAGTCGATCTAGGAGAAGATCCGTTAAGAAATCCTGGTAAACTTATAGAAGGACATTACAAGGAACAGTAAGGGATCAAGAACTCAAGTCACCCAAACAGGAATCTTAGGTGTGAGTCGTTCTAGGAGAAGATCCCCTAAGAAATCCTGGTGAACTTATATAAGGACATTAAAAGGAGCAGTAAGGGATCAGGAACTCAAGTCACCCAAACCGGAATCTTAGGTGTGAGTCGATCTAGGAGAAGATCCGTTAAGAAATCCTGGTAAACTTATAGAAGGACATTACAAGGAACAGTAAGGGATCAAGAACTCAAGTTACCCAAACAGGAATCTTAGGTGTGAGTCGTTGTAGGAGAAGATCCCCTAAGAAATCCTTGTAAACTTATAGAAGGACATTAAAAGGAGCAGTAAGGGATCAGGAACTCAAGTCACCCAAACCGGAATCTTAGCTGTGAGTCGATCTAGGAGAATATCCGCTAAGAAATCATGGTAAACTTATACCAGGACATTACAAGGAACAGTAAGGGATCAGGAACTCAAGTCACTCAAACCAGAATCTTAGCTGTGAGTCGTTCTAGGAGAAGATCCCCTAAGAAATTCTGGTAAACTTATATAAGGACATTAAAAGGATAAGTAAGGGATCAGGAACTCAAGTCACCCAAACCGGAATCTTAGGTGTGATTCGATCTAGGAGAAGATCCGTTAAGAAATCCTGGTAAACTTATATAAGGACATTATAAGGAGCAGTAAGGGATCAGGAACTCAAGTTGCCCAAACTGGAATCTTAGTTGTGAGTCGATCTAGGAGAAGATCCCCTAAGAAATGCTGGTAAACTTATACTACAAGGACATTACAAGGAACAGTAAGGGATCAGGAACTCAAGTTAACCAAACCGAAATCTTAGTTGTGCGTCGTTCTTGGAGAAGATCCGCTAAGAAATCCTGGTAAAATTATACAAGGACATTACAAGGAACAATAAGGGATCAAGAATAATAATGGAGCATGAAATCAAATTACCCCCAACAGAATCTTATGTGTAAGTCGATATGGGAAAATATCCCATTAGAAACCTAGTGAACCTGTAAGTACATTACTCACACAATAAAAATAGATGTCAACGACTAGGCAACATACTTAATCAATCGAAGCGTTCAATAGACCTTATTGGATTATGAACGGAACATGAACCGAGATTACTGCAATCATAATCATATGCGGTGTAGAGAGAGAGAGCTTTCTTCTTAAATTTTGAATCCACCACATGCAAAAATTGTGGAACTTGGTTTTGATTCAACGACGTATTCAATTTGCCTAAGGTTTTCTTTTGATCCTCTACAAAGGTTTTTGAATTGATAGTCAAAAGCTTTTAGAACATATCAGTTTTTTTTAACTGCTAATTCCAATAAAAAGTTAAAGATCAATTGAGTTTGAATAAATAAAATAATCAGAAAATTATGTACAATGTTTTCCGAATGTTCTTAAAACTGGAAATATCGATGAATTCTTCTTAAAAACAATTTACGATACCAGCAATATAATATGTCGGGGTGAAATAATGAAGTGTAATTCAGGAACGAAGTCTAAAAATTGACATTTTCTTTTGATTTGTAGGGGTGAAGGTAAAGTTGTAAGGGTATAGGGTAAAATTTCCCCAGGTTCTTAGGTCTTGGGCCACTTAATATTATTGGGCCCATAGACTATTTTTCTCTGGCATGTGTACCACCCTCCCATTCCCAACATACAAACGGTACCCGATCCACCATTTTGCCCAGCCCAGTAATTATTACCAACAAACACGGGAAGGGAAACTAAATAGACAATTTTCATCTCTCCACTAAATTAACACGCGCGTGCATCGCTATACTCCAACTTAAGGAAGACGACAATGGCTTACTCCGACGACGACAGTTACAACAGTGTGGCTTTCTCCGACGATGACCGTGACAGCGACAGCGACTACCTCCTACCCGGCTACAGCAACAGTTACTCCAACAACACAAACCCCAACAACTCACCAGGGATATTTTTACGCAGGTACTTTGCCATTTTTGTTGCATTTGTTGTTTTTTACCGTTTATTTGTCCTTAAAGGCTAACCTTTTATTTACCATTTTTGTTGATTGACTACATTCTTCTTTGTTTCAGAACCTATACTGTGCAAACCGTATATATAGCTTGTTAGGTTAAACAATGAATATATCGAATTTTTAACTAATTTAATGTGCACACTTATTTTTGATGGACCTGCATGTTGATTTACACAGTTAACCAAAATCATTGACCATGTGTATATTTCATTGTTTTAGACGAGAGACAAGAGGATTCTACCCTAAACCAATCAATTATTTCTATACGGCCATTTTACCAAAAAAGGTAACAAATCATATTTTTTAAGCTCTTCTAGTTTTATTCTTATTATTATCTGTAGACTTTTTTGTAAACTAGTTGCTTATTGATTGTTGCATAAGGCAACTGGTCTAAGATTATACTTTTTTGTAAACTAGTTACTTATTGATTGTTGCATAAGGAAACTGGTCTAAGATTAATGTAACTTTATAGTCTATTTATAATCTATTATTTTCCCTTACAGAACACAATCAAAGTACAATCAGATTTTGCCCATAATTGGGCGAAAGAGCTAAGGGTTCAGAACCAATATAGTGTCATCCTCCCTAGTGAGCAAATCCTTGATGTTGAAATGATATGGGATCACGCACTTGTGTACTTGCAATCCGATAGATGTGTGGCGGAAGAATGTGGTTTTAATGAGCCGACATGGGTGGAACTGAAATATGTGACTGAAGGTAACAGGTTTGTCATGACTGTCTTAACCGATGCCGACAAGGTGTCAGGTTGTTCAAAGAAGCATCCATCTCTGTTAGAATTTGAAGTCGAAGATGACAAAAATGCCGTAGAACCATATGTTCCTGATGACGATTGTGTTGTCCTTGAACATCCTCCTGATGGTTACGGACCTTTGTTGATTGAACTACAGGATGCTGATTATGACAATGAGGATTCGAGTGGAGACTACGAAAACCAACGTGGTGATGGAGATGCTGGAACTCAAGGTGGTGTTCGGATGACTGAAATGGAAGATGCTGATTATAATAATGAGAATGAGGATGAGGAATTGGTTGATTACCATGCTTTTGCTGAAGATCATGACCAAGGTGCTGGTAATGATGCAGATGTAGATGGCCAAGGTGATGGTAATGATGTTGAGAATGTGTTGGGAAATCATCGTGATGATGGTGGCAATGAAGAATGTGGTGGTCATTATGTTACTCATGAAGATGATGGTGGTAATTATGCTGATGGTGGTAAGTATGCTGGTGGTGATGAAGACTCTGATCAAGAATATCTTCCTAAAGAAGATGAAGAAGAATGGTTACACCGTGAACTTCAACCGGATGAGTGGGATATTTACAACTGGGAGCGTAAAGTATCAGCAGCATTTGCAAACACCAAGAAGCCTCAGGCTTTGGTAAGTGAACCGAACTTTATACTTTACTTAATTACACCAAATGTACTTATGAATTTGTATATATTAGAATATAATATACGGCTCACTACACTACACCCCGTCCCAATTTCACCATGCAGTTTCAAAAGCTCGTCCACTAATAATTGTTTAAAGTTGCTCCGTTAATTTCAATTCAAGGACATGCAGTCATTTCCCTTATTGTTTGGATGTATATCATGTATTATCTCTTGCATTTGTTAATTCCTGCAGTTGATTTATAAGAGTAGGATGTATGTATATCAATAGACATATAACAATTGTATAGACATAGACATATGTCATTACATGAGTTCACGTTACATGACTTCACTGATGTTAAACTTCTTACTTGTTTATGTAGTATATTCCAGCCGTTACTACCAAGTTTGGCCTAAAAGATGGCCAACAATCGATTATACTTAGTAGTGAGGACGACGGTGCTGAATATGTATGCAAGATCCTGCCTTCTATTCATAGCCCAAACGAGCGGCATTTGGGTCAGGGCTGGTATGAGTTTGTCAAGGACAGAAAGCTAAAGCCTGGAGACTTGTTGAAGTTTGCACTTGATCGCGACCCAGAATATTTGTCTGTACAAATAGTGCGCTGCTAAGATTTTTTAAAATATTTGTTTGTTGTACAACTTCGTGTACTTTTGGGTCTATAACATCAACCGTGGGTGTATATTACTTGGATATATATTACTTATTACCTGTCGAACATTTTTTCAAAAGGGATGGAAAGAATTTTTCAAACTAAAATCAGAATCAATATAATTCAAAAGTAGGACGTGTCACAATTATCTTGTGTAAAACAGAAAATCACAAAAAGAACATAACTTATTATTCATTTAAGCTCGTCCTTTATCTTGATGATTTATGTCTTTAGCAGCGGCGAAGCTAACAATATTTTTACACGGTGGCCATATATATATTGCACCTGAAATCGAACTTGTGTTAGCCAAATATATATTATTAGAGGTAGCTAAATATAAAAATACACCTACTACTAACTCAATAATTTAAATTTTTTTGGGGTAGCCATAGCTACCCCTTGGTTGTACAAGCATTCGTCCCTGGTCTTTTGTTTATTGTAAAAAAGACCGGACCGGAGGAAGTATATTGTTTATTACTCCCTCCGTCCCAATTTATCTGACCCCTTGGCTCATTTCACACATACTAGACCATCGACCCGTGCTCCGCACGGGTCCCACCGACTAAAATATGTACGAATAAGTTATATCATAATAATAAAAAAAATATGAAATATTCACATGATAAAAATGTATTACATTAATCATATCATCTTGACATTAATATATAGTTTGAAAACCGTACATTTTACATTAGATATCATACATTACGAAATACTATAAAAACGACATTTGAAGTTGTAACACCCTATTTCTAATAAGCGGTAAAACGCGCGAATATACAACCATATTCTAGAAATAGATGCTACGTCTCCGAATAAACCACAAAACATACATGCATAAAGATCATGTTACACAACATAGCAGCGGAACGTACATATAATTCATAAAAACATCTCCAGATCTCAAACAAAATACAATTGTATACTCCAATTCTCAAATAACAAATAACATCTCAACTCCAAATACATAGTCCAATAAAAACCAACATGCAAGAACTACCCTAGATCAGAGCCCTAATCTAGACACTTGCATGAAAAAGAGGAACTCTACTCCTCGGCATCATCAAGCAAAACAGACTAAGCATCCTGCACGCCGTCTACCCATCCATACAGAGAGGTAGGCGGTCCACCACAGACCACTGAGGGTTAGCATTACATCATCATAATCCATCAAAGATTTAAACAAGAACATTGGAAATGAAAGATATATTCAAGAATACAGAATAACAAATCATGCATGTATTCACAAGTATTCATGATTCCCATACCATTCAAACCATTCCATATCATCATTCCAAGTTCATATCAACAAGTGTATCATACACGTATCACATATACATAACCCTCCCTCCTAGAACACTAGCATCACATGATTATTACTATCCACCGTCACTTACATTTCAAACTATCACATTATAGCATAGCATGCATATTCCACCTCTAATCAAGTCATCAACAAAAGCTCATCATTTATCAACATCAATCAATGAAAACATTACTCACTTCATTACTCATCTATCATGCTTATCTCAACAAGTACAATTCATCATATCGAAGTTATAAGCAAGCCATCATCATTATCAAAGAACATCACCACATCATATATGTATATATACATATACAAATATTACCTCATCATTATTATTAAAATAACCAACATCAATTGATTCACCAAGTGTATAAGCACAAACAGTTAAGACATGCAATTAGAGCATAATACAATTAGTCACAACCATCCACAAAATTCACCAATGTACATATACACCAATCCACATAATCACAACATTCACCAAATTTCACCAATACACAAATTCACCAAGTCATATATTCAATTATGACACAACTCATCAATTATTCAAATGCATGCAATGTTCTAGACTCTTCTCTAGATGCATGTGGTACCAAATCACCTCAAGGTCGTCACCTTCGATGCAACAAAAACATCGTACTCACCTCAATTGGATATAAAATCCGCCACCATCAGTCTTGGATATAAAATCCACCACCATCAGTCATGAATGCATGAACATATGACTCAACTACAAATGCATATGTTCACACAAACAATAATCACCTCAACATCACCAATATTTGTATATATGCAATCATCAACAATTCACCTCCACATAACATATATACAATCACCGACAACATTCACAATACAAGCAACATATAGTTGTCACACACATATACATCACCAATCATCTCCACATAAATCGACATATAGTTGCCACATTTCCATGTAATTCTTTACAATCCAAATAAAGGAACAAATACAACATATGATCACAAACATCATATTCATCACTCAATAACCATTCATACACCATTTCATAGTCATATTAATCTATTCATAAAGGGTTCATAAGCAATTGGTTCTCAAAAATCATTTTAGTCAAGTTCGTCTCTCAAAATCACAACATTAAATTAATTGAACATTTGAGTAAAAACCAAGTAAACAAGCTCAATTGCCTATGCCTTGTATTCTCACAATTCACATATGTGTGCAGTAGAGGGTACATAAGCATTTCATCGGCCAAATGCGACGAATTCACGAAAAACCCAAAGTTCTTCTCATTTTATCCCTTTTCACAAAATTTTCCATTTTCAAAGCAAAACAAGTTCAAACTTGATGGAACCAATCACAACCACTTTTAGAAATCATATAAACAATATACAACTTTAATCCCACCTCAAATTCTGGAGAAAAACGAGTTTTCGGAAAAATCAACGTTTGAACCGTTTTTATAAAAGTTAGACGATTTTCACAAATTCAAGTCCAAACCAAATCAAATCATGTTCCAGTAGGATTAAAGGCATAAACAGAGGTTAATTAAGTCCAAAGAAACATTTTAGAAGTATCGGATTGGTCCCCAAGTGCTCGAAAACAAAAATCAAAATTTGCTGAACTGAGGCTAGGACGCGAAAGCGTCCTCTGCACGCTTAAGCGTCCCTGCTCCAGTAGCTCCTGGAACAGCACGCTTTTGGCACGCTTCTGGGACGCTGATGGGATGCTTAAGCGTCCTAAGCACGCGAAAGCGTCCTACATCAGATTCCCAGAACTCAGTTACGGGTTCTAACCCAAATTCATCCCAAAATCCCATTTTCAATCCCCCAAATCACCAAAACAAGTTCCAGAAAGTGTTTATAGGTCAAAATAGGTTCAATACACTTAAACACATACAAGTTTTGGAATTAAATCATCAACATAACCAAATTCACCAATTTCTCAATTCATTCTCAACTTTCAACAACAATATCAAATCTCATCATTAATTCACCAATCTTGATACCCAAAGTACCAATTCAACAACAACATGTTCCAAATCAATAACAACAACTAATGAACACAAATTCATGCATAATTCAACATCACAACATCAATTCTCATCAAACTTGCTCAAGAACACAAAACACCAACAACTATGCATTTGAACATGTTAATTCACATACTAACATGCAATTATCACATAAATCATGTTCTCAAACATAACAACAACAATTATGCACGAATTTGACAACAATTAGGTTCAATTAATCAATTCAACAAAAATGGGTAAAGAGAAAAAAAAAATGAATTATGGTTGAAACCTAACCCCCTTACCTCTAGCACCAAGAATCTCTAACCCAAGCTTCAAATGAGCTCCTAGATGATGAGTCCCCTCTTCAAGCTCTAACCCTTGTTCTTCCCTCTAGCCTCTTTCTCTTCTCTTCTCAAATGAAATGAAAATGTTTGTAAAACCTAGTTTTACCAACAACTAGAGTTTATATACTAGCTCTACTCAATTGGGCTTATTTCTTAAACCTTAATGGGCCTAACCCATTTCTATTCTAACACTCAAAATGTCACTACTCACTTACCGGTAAAATATAACACTAACGGTCACTTAACGGTAAATAAAATAATTACTACACCCTCTAGCAATTAGTAAAATAAAACCCTCACTAAGCACTAAAAATAACTTTCTGAAAAATTACAAAATTGCCACTGCCCTCAAAATGACCAAAATGCCCCTAAGCCCAAAATGACTAAAATACCCTTCTAACACCGAACTCTACGAATCCCAACCAAAAATACACACAGAGACAATTAATCACATAAGAGCACATAGAACACACATAAATAAATAATAAAATAAATCTAGCGAAAAACGGGCTGTTACAGAAGTGACATTAGTATTTTCACATTCATCATTGGTTATCATCAACCTTTTTTTTTTTTACGTATTCAACTCATCTCTTAAAGTAACTCTTGTTAATAGTCATTACAAATAAAACAAACAAAAATTGACTCCTTTGAAACTTGATCCAAGCCTTACACCAATTCCATATTAAGTTTGTTCTTGTGTGGCAAGAGTTTGTAATTCCCCTCATTAAATCCTATCATGACATTCTCTACCTTATATGCTCCTCCTTCTTCAACCATTCCTTGAATTGTTGGCACCAGGAACTTATGAACAGTGGCATGGATCCGTCCTCGCTAAACAAAAAATAACATGTCATTAACATAAACCATAGTATATGTTATCGTAGTGGCAACTTGAAAAAAGGATCATTTATTTATACAATAGATATATATATATATATATATATATATATATATATATATCAACCAATATCATGTTCATGAAGATGATATCGTCTGGATTTTCCTTATCACGGATCAGCCATTAACAATACATAATAATTCATATTCAAAATCGAATCAACCTTGATACGTGTTAATATTTGAAATAAGTAGGTCATAATTGCTTTTAATAGGTAGTAATTGGTAGAGTGATTAGTGCATACTTTAGTGGTAAAATTCGAGGGAAATTTCACTTTGAAACGCATATCTTCCTATCACTCTATATCGGATAGCACATTATAGTGTAAAAAATGCATGCGTGAAACATTGAAATGTCAGTAGAATAATGTGATAGGAATTAGTGTATGCGTGAAACAGTAAAAAATGTATGCGTGAAACAATTTCAATTACCGCTTTCTAAGGGATGTTTATATTATTTCTGATTAGCAATTAGTGTAGGGGAATTAGTTATTTCTTATTAGCAATTAGTGTATGGGAATGTTGACCGACTTGATTAGGCTTTAATACGTATTCAATTGCATTAACGAAGTGAGATAACTTTTTTCAAGTTTGAATAAACGGGTGTGATCAAGTGCTTGAACGGATGAGATTACCCGAGCAAGTAGTACATGTTTAGGAGGGAAAAAAGCTAGGGAATTAGGGCAAAGTAGGGAGGATTAGGGCAAACATGATAGCCAAGCAAGTCTAGCTTTTATAATAAAGGATTAAGAAAAATGTATAAATAAAGGAGAAAGTGGAATATATTGTATTGGGAATGATAAAAGTAGTATTATTTAGTGTTATATTGTATTGGAAATGATGAAAGTTGTATTGAAAATTGAAATGACTCAGTTATTTTGGGACACTTTTTTTTAGAAAATGGGTCAGATATTCCGGGACGGAGGGAGTAGTAGTTATTGAAGGTTAAAAATTATTGTTTAATATTTAATCGCTGTTTTTGTTAACATAAATTATCGACTTACACATTTGGTATTTTGGATTAAAAGGGTTGATGAAAATATTTGATCAAATTATAAGTGAATAATTGCCTAAAAAAAGGTCTAAGATATATATATTTTTTTTAAGAGCTATAAGATAATTTTAAAACTGATTAAAAACAAAAATTGGTATAATAGTGACATGGCATCTAGCTTGCATTTGCAGCCCTGCCACATTACCCAATTTGGCATTAAATGAGTATAAATAGAAGGAAACCCTTGGGCCTTGGTTACCACTTTCTCCAATTTTACCACTTCCCCCAATTTGATAGCGACATCACACCTTATATATTCTTCATCACCCTACATCGTCAATCTCCCTATTTCATCCTAGATTTCAAAATGGAGAGCCACCGTAACTACTTCCAGCGCCAGACTGAGGAATCAAAGTACTGTATGAGGTTAGTAGATTTCTTTAAGTCATTTTCTTGTTGTTGATGTTGTCGCTGTTATTTCAATCACTTTACCAACTTAGGGTCTGCGTTTATAGAGGACTATTATATATGGCTGACAACTAATTATTATGTAATAATGCTGCTGATTTAAATCTACTTATTGAAAATGATGTCATTTTGCATGTTTAGGGTTATCCTTTTAATTCATTTGATCTGATTATGTTTAGGCCACCACCGGCGCAAGGTATCAGGTTAAGAATTCACCATATGGGTGAACTTCTTCAGACACCTTTTAAATTGTACGTAAAGGGTAAGGTTGATGAGATGGACTGGGAGTGGGATGTGGACTATATAAACCATTACAAATTGGAAGAATTGGTCAAGTGTGAAGAACATTACAATAATATCAAATGCATGTGGTACTGGTTCCCCAAGTATAGTTTTCAACGTGGCCTAAGGCCTTTGAATTGTGATGACCATGTACTGCAATTTGTTAAGGATATGAAGGATTACAAAGTTGCTGATATTTATGTGGAACATAAAGTTGACACACCTGTTCTTCCGGAAGATGGTGATGGTCATGAAGTTCAAAACAAGGTAATATAAATCAAACAGAAAGGGTTTAAGCTATTTTTTTTCTTCTTCTTTTCAACTATTGATTATATGTTATGCTTGTAGGCTAAGAAGGCAAGGAAGGCAGACAAGGGACCCGATGCTGAGGGGAACTCAAAGGATGTTGATCAAGAAACATTATCAAAGGAGGGAAAGAAAGGAAAGGCTGGAAAAGAGAGCAAGGGAAATAAGGGGAAGGCCAGAGCTACTAACAACTAATCGATCAAGAGAAATATATAAGCTTTGTTTTGTTATAAGTAGCCTCATTTTGCAAGTAGTATATCTGTTATATTTTGGAATGTGTAATGTCCTTGCAATGTCTTTAATAACTTGTACTTTGTATTGACTTGGTTCAATCCTAGAACACTTTCAAGTGACTAATTGTATGGAGTATATGGACATTGTCCAACTATATCACTAATATTCTTGCATATGCTATAAGTATTGATATTTAACACATTATGCACTGTCCCGCATAGGTGAGTTAAGACAAGTTTGTGTGATCGTAGTAGGTAACATTCTACATTATTAACATATTAATTTGAGATTTACCTTCCTATTTGTCATGTTTATCAAATAAACTCTTCAAAATTAACGCGTACACCAGTTTTTCAAAGAACTGAAATGATTATCTGAAATGTATTACCAAAGTTAACGCGTACACCAGTTTTTCAAAGAAGTGAGATGATTATTACTAGAGCTGTCAAAACGGGCTACCCGGCCCGCGTCGGGCCGGCCCATGACGGGCTCGGGCTTTGGCGGGCCGGACCAAAAAGGCCCGGATGATAAACGGGCTCAAAAATATTTTCCCAAGCCCGGCCCTTTGCGGGCTACGGGCTTTCGGGCCAGCCCGGTTACTTATAGCTTTTAATTAAAAAATTACACTAAAAAATTCCAATCAATGCCAAACTTTCCAAATTACCATATTGGAGTCTAGGATCTTTGATGCTTACTAATCTACCTTGATAGACTATGCTGACAAAGATTTGCATCATATAATTAAGTGCCTTAATCAGTTATTAAAAGGAAATAGTTAACCAATGCATACTTTGGATGGAACTTTCTTATGAATGAATTGAGGCCTTAAAACACAATAGAAAGCTGAAGTAAACACCATAAGATTCACAAGTCACAAGGTTCCAAACACTAAATCGGGTACAGAAATTAAAATAGACAACTAAATTTAATAAACTAGAACATCTCAAACAAGATTTCTCATCAAACTCTTAATTGGGATAACATGTAAAAAAGTGAGTTACGAAACTCTATGACAAAGAAACAAGTTACAAGACTATACTATACAATAGAAGTGAAAAACCAAACCATGTGGAGCTATGAAATTCAACTTGGGTGGCAGAATTGTAATAATCATCACGACCAATTACCAATTCCTATAAACGGGAATCAGCAATAATGTTTCACAGATTTGTAAATCAGTAATTAAGTATGAACATTGAACAAGTAAAGAAAAAAACAATTTTTTAATTAACATAGGTGTCGTAGAAATTATAATGCTAAAAAATAATTATAAAATAAACGGGCTACCCTTGGCCCGGTCGAGCTAGCCCGCAACGGGCTCGGGCTAAAAAAGCCCGGTTTTAAACGGGCCCAAATTTTTATGTCCAAGCCCTACGTTTTTTCGGGCTTTTGCGGGCCGGCCCGACAGGCCCGGCCCGTTTTGAAAGCTCTAACTATTACCATACATATTACCAAAGTTAACACGAACACCAGTTTTTCAAAGAAGTGAAATGATTATTACCATACATATTACTAAAGTTAACGCGTACACCAGTTTTTCAAAGAAGTGAAATGATTGTTACCAAAGTTAACACGAATGATTACCATATATATTAGCAAAGTTAAGGCGAACACCAGTTTTTCAAAGAACTGAAATGATTACCATTAACATTACCAAAATTAACGCGTACACTGGTTTTTCAAAGAACTGAAATGATTACCATACATATTACCATACACAATACATGATATATATTATATATAGTAATGACCAGGATATTTTAATAGCCAATCAAGCTACATCAAGTTGCCAATTTCATGACATGCACTAAATTATTGTTCCCAAAATGAGCAAATTTGAAGCGGACAGTGTCACCAGGTTTGTAACCACCTAACCTACAAAAGTTCCTCCATCCACCAACAATTTTCGTAATTTTCTCTGGTCGATTGGTCTTGATGACCGTACATTCCACAACTTCGCAATTTGATCCACATAGATTAAGACTTGTGAACCCTCTCGATCTAACGTAATCCCCAAATTCTTTATTGAAAATCTGAACAATAATTACAAATAATAGAACACAGTTTAATAATTGTTTTTAACAAGATATAGCTTTAAAAAAAACATCTTACCAATTGTGAGCTTATAGAAAGGTAGTCGGTCACAAGTACATTAAAGCATCTAGTCGTTCCATTCTTCGTACTAAGGCTATGAAATGTAGGGTATTGGGATGAATCTGTAAGGGTTTTCCCCTTCAATACCCAGAAGTTGTTATTCCCCAAATAGAATGCATGCAGCTCTTGTGTTCCTTCGATTGTAAAACCTTCCCTAAAAGATACCCAACCGTTTGTAATAATCGGTTTCATTTCGTTCTTCACCACTGTCACCAGATATGGATTATCGTTGTCATCGCTCAATATCCATTCATCCCCCAACTCATTGTAATGCTCCAAAACAAACTTTGGATCAATCTCTCCGTAGGGCTAGATAGTGAACAATCATGTTAACGACAAAACAAAATGATAAAACTTGATAAGAAACCATGTTTATTTCAATGGTTGCATAAGAAATGAAAGGAGTAAACTTACCTGATCTGGAACATATATTGTAGAGAATTGGCCTTGTACCACATAATTCATCATTCTATGAACTCAGGGATTGTCAAAGTATGATAATGAGTTATGGTGGTGTGCCCTGGTGTGCAGAAAATGATAATTCATTCAGTATAGTACCTTGTTAATAAAGCCCTCGGTCATAGAAGATGTTGTGTTAAATGAAGTTGGTGAACATAATATACGTCATATGTTATAGTTGTTGACATAATAAATTTTTACCAATCACTCACCTAATGCAAAGATGAATCATTTATGAGTGTAATCTTGGCTTTGTATTCACTCATTTTTGTATGGATTGAGTCTGAATAAATGGATATTAAAGGTAAATACAACGAACGTAACAAACCCATAGCATCAGACATCTTCCAACGTGCATGAAGTAATCACATTCAAAAATTCATTTAAACATACAGGTCTATCCCATACATAAAAACTACTTCTGTGACATACAAGAAGAAAATAGTAAGATCACCCTACCATCAACATACTAAGCCTTACACACTATTACTTACCATTTCATCTAAATGCTTCCAACCTTGGTTGATAATAACACCAACATACTCTACATCTACGTTATAAGTTTGTTGGAAGTTCATTGGGATTTTGGGATACTTATCAGTTGTGTAACTCAATCAAGTCATGTGTGTTAACTTATCATTCAGAATCGGAGCTGATCACAATTGGACTCTTCTTGTTGCTCATATGTTTATCTACCCCATCATAATTCTCAACAGCAATCATTTCATAGGTGTTATCTTCAGCATTCATTCAAGATTACTGTCATACCTGACGTCATATAACAATTAGAACCGGAGATGTACAAGTCAAGTCCACCCTGCATGATCTCCCACTTGGATGGTTTAACCACCCACATTCATCTACATCAATTTCATATCTCCATGCCTTGCAAAATGCTAGACAAATTTCAATTCTATCCTGTGATTATATAACATAAATGCACAGTTAGTTCACTCGTATCGTATCACTGGTATATATAGAATCTAATTGAAATGCCTTCAACAATTCATTAAGTTATGAATAACCAATAATGGTTTATGATTTGAAATTTATAATCATAAAATTTGCAGTGCCATATGGGGGGTAAATGATAGTTTGGAATGGCTTGTGAATTCCCTTTGATTTACTGCCTCTTGATCTTCTGAAAAACAGATATTGGTATTGATCAAATATTGTACATAACCTTACTAAATGATGTCAGTTATGAGGGACATGTATGTTAAGTTTTGTTTGTTGACAATTGTTTCCTTGTTGGGACCTAAATCAACATGTATGTCAATGCAAGCATATCAATTCACCTGTTTCAAATAACTCAACCTACCCACAACTCTTAATCTTTACTCATTAATCTATTAATCTATGCTGCGAATTGACAACAACCCATTGCTTCGTTTGGTACTAACAGACTCCCAACTCACACGCAACTGAAGCTGATGTTAATCCCCAACACAATCGTAACAAATCAATGATTTTAAATCGAAACCAATAACTAATTAAACAAACCAACTTTACCTTTTCGAAACTACATCCATTCAACGATGCGAGCTGAGAACAACGATCAAGGGAAGGCGAAAGATGCAAACTTTGGTCAAGACAGGATCGATTGTTGAAGGAAGAAGGCTGATTAATGAAGAATCAAACTTCGTCGGATCTTAATTTTTTGTTGAACGAAGAATCAAAAATCTTAATTTTAGGGATTTAGATCTTAATTTTGGGGATTTTGATGATTTCGATCTTAATTATTTCAGTAATGACATAATTAAAAGTAAATTGTTAAAAGAGTTTGATTAATGACGCAATATTAACTTGTTTCTTATATTTCATAAGTATTATTCAGCATTTTCCAAAAACATGACAATATTTAAAAAAAACCGATTGAAAACCTGCTAAATGAATTCATCCTGGCCAGTCAATATTTTAATATTATATCTAGGGCTGAAATCGATTTGAAAAAACTGATCCATGATGGATCATATTGGGCCACTGGTCCATATTAGAATTTGTCTTAAATGCAATCAAATGTAAGCAATTCTAAGCATTGTGAACAGTTTCTTGAAAGTTAAACTCAATATTGAAGATATTGATTTACCGATAAAATTCTCATAATTTTTTTCAATTACTACGGATATTTTATATAATGATTCTATAAATATTATATTATTTTCCTTTGTTTCTCAATATTTTCATAGAAATTAGTAAAATAATTGAATAATTTTTATGTAACCATTTAAATACAGAAAATAAAATTATAATTTTATAGTTATCAATAAAAAATAAGAAATAATTTGGAAAACATTTTCTAAACTTTTAAATCAGTGCTAACTAAATGTTATGCATTAAAAAAACATGTGAATAAGACAAATTGGACATTTCATTAAAAAATGTGATTATTTATACAACTCTAAGCCAATGAAAGATCATAAGTGGAAGGAAACTAAAGAAATCCAATTACAATTTTATTTGCTTTCATTGAAACTAGGATTTTAATTTGGGAGCAGGAAGTGGAGTGCCATCTAAGAAATGTTTAATCAAAGCAAGAGCTCTTGCTGGTTGGTAACTTGGCACTTGATGCCCTGCTTCTCTCACTGTAGCAAATGTTAAGTCTCCCTTGTATACTTGTGTATATCCACCAACCTGTTTCAAACAAAGCTTTTTATAAGAACCACACTCTTAAATGTATACTCCATCCGATCCTATTTATAAGAGACATTTTGGTCAACAAAAATTAATGTATCTGATCCAAATTTTGAATCAGATACATCAACTTTTATTGACTCAAAAGTCGCTTATAAATTGGACCAAAGGAAGTACTACATTTCAAAAGCTATAAATTATCATAAAAAATGTCAAGACAACCACATGATTATTCCTTCATTTCAATTGTTTAGTCTTGCTTGATATGAATACTACATTTTTGAAAAGCTAGAGTGTAAATAACAAGTTTTGAAATTACCTCTCCATAAGCCAACCAAGGGTACCACCTAGTTTTAATGGGAAGGTTCATCTTCTTAATTGAATTCTTAGTTGATGTAACAGGAACCCTTCCATCTGTGTCACCACTGCATAAAAAAAAACATTAAAAACATACTCTTTTCGATTATTATTTTTGTTAACGTATGAAATTCACTAGGATTCTACTCGATCACGAGGATCTAACTTCTAAGTTTGTATTTGATGTGCGACCTATTGTCAAAGTAATGTTATTCGTACAAATTTTATTAGGAAATCCGAGTTGATATGATAAAGAGATCACAAGTACAACAACTATAATAAAAACATTCGAAAATATAAACTTCGTCTGATGTATTGAAGAAAAAACATTAGAAAATGTGTCGATATTAGTTTTTTTCGTCAAATATTATATAAAAATTAATATAGCTAGTGTGTTGCTGTCAATTTTCTTCAAATATGATAGAAAAGAGGGAATGAATTTTAACCTGAAAATCCAAACCCTAAGGCCACTATTGAGGAATTCATGTAAAATGGGAAGGACTGTTGAAGAGCTATCAACCCAATGTCTAATGACTACACTGCAAGGACTCCATTCATATTTGAGTTTGGTGACATTAGCATGAAGGGCCTCTTGAACATCTTTTCTATTTAGATAGGCAGACACATAAGACTCACCACATGGATCATTCACAATCTGTAAAATAAATAAACAAGGTACATTAATTAGTTTTATTCATCGGATACGACACATATCTGACATCAGGACACACCTAATCTAAGAAGTATATATGCTTCATAGAAAACACTAGAAGCATAAGTAAAATGTAGAATACTCTTCATCTTTTATTTATTTTAATATTTTTTTTTAACAATACTTATTCTTATATATTATAGTCAAAATGACATGTGCGTCGCACGGGTCAAAAGTCTAGTTTTTTTAAACCAAATAGACCAAATATTTCATAATTTATAAATTATCTAGAAAGTAAACTGGATTAGAATATACGTAATTGGGACTAAAACTGTGTTAACCCAAATTAGTAGAGAAATAATGAAATTTGAAGCTTACAGAGTACTTTTTGGGCCTGGTTGTGAGATTGTCATTTTTGCAAACTGGTGCATAAATGTTATATAAATTAATGAATGCAAGATCTTCATTAACTTCTTCAGCAACTGCATTGCATTCTTTTGAGAGTTTCTCTGATGAGAAATCACAGACATTTTTTATATCATAAGCTGCTTCGTCTGAGATGATAGCATGACTAGCAAGATAATCATACATTGCTGGTGAGTCTGTCTGGTCATTGATTACTGCATTCCCTATCTGCATAACATTAAAAAGAATATTGCATATGATAAAACTATAATAAAAATCTTAATCCTTTATTAATCTACTCATTTTGTTTTATTTTTAATTGTATTTTTTAAACTTGAACAAATATTTTAAAAAATAATAAATCTATTTTTGAAAATAAATGTGATCAACAAAAGTTATAATGACTCAAGTGGACCAAAAAATGATGGAATATTTATGGTCCACAAAGGACCAAAATTCTTCTTTGATCCTTATAGCATAACCACCATGACAATGACAAATTTAAGGTGTTTCATAGCTCAAATAAAGAAGAGCTCAAAGGGACCACTTATCATATAACTACTCATTTGTCCACCTATTTTAAATTTTTAAAAGTATATTTTTTGAAGGGTATTTTTTTTTCACCTATTTTGTTATCCAAAAGTTTACTTATGGACAACTTTATTGTAAATAAACTTTCAAAAAATATATGTGTAGTAAAAAAAAAAAAATAGGGGTGTGAGAAATCGCTCCCATTGAATACCAACACTCTACTAAAGAAATGACCCAACAACAAAATGATTTTTATTTTCACATACTAAAATTCTACAATTTAAATGGCCCGGATAAAAATTATATAAATAATGATATTATAAAACATTTTTGTATGTGTCCTTCCAAATTTTTTATATTCTTTCCTATGAAGCAATATGTGTGCTGACTTTTTAGCCAAATTTAAAACAAAGTCCACTCGTGATTTCATGCCTATTCTTGATCATTCAATTGAGCTTCGCTTACTTCTTATAACAAATAGTATAGGTGTTACTTATCTGCATGACCATTAATTTTCTTCCCTAGTTTTTTTTGTTTTGTTTTTGCTTTCCTTTTCTCATGTAACCCAAAAAAAATTCTTTCTTGTTACTTCATGATCAATCATCATCACACATCCTTTCAAAAACAAATCATTCATCACACATCTCTCTCACTTTCTCTCTTTTATTTATTCTTTCTAATATAACTTTCTTTTTTATACATCACACCCGCATTCAAAAGAAGTTAATAAGCCAATCATGAGCCATAAAAAAACTAAAATCTTGGACCCACACCCAAAAAAGTAGTGGCTGACCATGGACCAACAGAATTATGAACACAACCAATTTTAAGCCTTCTTTCTCCATCATCATGGAAACAACAAGACTTTTCTCCTCATTTGAAAAAGGTTATTCATACTGCTTTAGTAAGAGGATATATTTGTTTTTAACATGATAAATAATATTTAAAAGAGTTTAAAAAGAATAATTTATGATATGTTAGGAAACTATTTTACCTTACTTTTTTATATGTATAATTTTTTGGACATTGATTTTACTGAGTACTATTTTTTAAAGAGTCTAGCGACAAAACCACGTTAAATAAGAGAGACATTGCCAGTTCAAACATCTATTCCAATATATCAAATGTCTCTATTGGCTTTAGTTTTTTACTATTAAAGGGACCAACCTTAAAAACAATTTCTCCGTGCATTTCTTTTTTGAGGGAACATATACACATTTGTTGAATACATGCTTAATTAATTAATTATATATATATTTTTTTTGACAAAGCTTGATTAAACTATTGTAACATATGACTTTTCTAACTGTAAAGAAAACATGTTAATTAAGAATGAGGAAGTCACAGCACATACCAAGATTCCTTTGAGGTTGATGATTGTCTTTGTCTTTTTGTTATGATAAAGAATGGTATGTGCAAGTTGAGGAACATAATGTCCAGCATAACTTTCTCCAGAAATATAGAAATCTCTATTTTTATATTCTGGAAACCTTTCCAACCAATTTACCAAAAATAAATAGTTGTCTGCAGCTGTTTTCTTGTCTCCATTAGTACTATAATCTGATGAAATGTTTGAATAAGAAAATCCTACTCCAACAGGTGACTCCAAGAACAAAACATTTGCAGCTTCAAAACCCAATTGAGTCATTAATTAGTTAGGTACTTAATTAAAATAATTTATTTTGCTATAGAGTAAAAAGGTAAATAAAAAACAATTTGGTTAATATATGTTTACTCATAATATTAGCGGTTTTTGGTTTACCTCCTATAAAAAAAATTGTTTAGATTTTAACCCTGTAATTTGAAGATTCTTTGGTTTTGGACCTTCATGAATTTTGATGGTACAAAATCGATGATATGACAAGGGGAGTAAACCGAAATTCTCTTAAACTATAGAAGACGAAAATACCTTAAATTTCAAAATTCGATGCCATGAAGGTCCAAAACCAAAAAAAATTCAAATTATAGGGTTAAAATCTAAACAATTTTTTCTACAAGGGGTAAATAAAAAATTGCTAAATATTACAGGGAGTAAACATATATTAACCAAAAATAATTTAATAGATTATATATATTTTTTATATACCATAGTTCCATGAGTATCTATTATGGTGTAGTGTTTTGCCGTCACTGTTTACTCTGAAAGGTCCCAATTCTTGCATTGCTCCATAGGCTAGAGATGAACATCCGGGACCTAAAAATTGAAATGATAACGTATGTAATTAGCCACACAATGATGAAAATTTAATTACTTTTGTCTCAAAATTAAAATTTAATTCTAAAGTTTATATAATTATTCTTGTGCCCACAAGGCAACTAGCATGATACTACCCGGATTGGACTTGTGTGACATTATGTCACGGTGACATTATGTCTGGGCCACACAAAGGTGGTGTGTTGTGTGGCCCAGATTTGTTGTATGTGTTGTGTGGCCCAGATATTGTGTGGCAATGTGTGTTGTGTGGCCTAGATTTAATGTCACCGTGACATAATGTCACACAAGTGCTGTCCCTTTCTACCACCATAAACAAACACGTGTGGCTCACAATTTGATAACATAAAAGAAAAAGTGAAGTGATATTTGAACAATCAATTTTATATAACCTTTGCGACAACCATTTTTTCTCTATTTTTATTGGATAAAAACAATTGAGAGAAAAAGAAAAGGAGAGAGAATAAAAAACATGTGAGTATGAGAGATGAGTTGTTTCAAAGGTTGTCAAAAAATGGTGATACAAATATCATTCCTCTTTGTAATTCATCACAGATGTAAATGTTTAACGGTACTTGAAAAAAGAAAATAATCATTTTTAAATTACATTAATTTTTTTTGAAAGGATTTTCAATTACATTATTGTTAGCTTATGTATTTGTTCTCATACACCAATTCTTTACAATCTTGATCAATCTAATTAATAATTGATGTAGCACCTTCATGAAAACCCAATAACGTGTTGACAATCAAAGATGATAGTGATGGAAAAGGAATCAGAGGTCTATATTGGATGTATTTGCATGTTTTGTTGACCATGTTCTTTAGTATATGTAAATGATGTTTCCTTTAAAATGTGATAAAGAAGACAAAGAATTTTTTTAACATGTGCAGGCCAGTGGTCACACTATACTATAGGACTTTCAAATTAAATAAAGCACAAAAATAGTTGTCACATTAATAAAAAAAAATAATAAAAAAAAATAAATAAATAAAAAAAGTTGTCACATTAATTTCAGGACACTTCAACAACCAACAAGGTACATTATGAACAAAGACTAGTCAAATTTAATAATAACAATGGATAGATTATTTTTACCTCCATTGAGCCAAAGAAGAAGGGGAAGTGTTTCTTTAGAATGCTGAGCTTCAACAAAGTAATAGTAAAAGGCTCTACCACCCAATTTATCCAATTTGACATACCCTCCAAATTGAGAGAATTTCACCAAGGGTTGCCCTGGAAGACTCTTAATCCTATCTTTCTCTTTGAGACCCTCTTGAGAATGAACAATGGCATCCTCATGCACAATTTCTTGTACCTCAAATTCACTCCTATCAATTTGTGAATTTCCTCTGTATTTTTCCTTGTGAAGATTGTCAAGAGCTTTAACTTGTTGGTTTCCATGGATTTCAATCACAAAATATGAAAGAATTAGAAAGGATAGAAGAAGAGAATAACTAATTGCTTTTCTCATTGTGTTTTTATTTGTTGTGTCTTTCTATGAAGATTCACTAGGGGAATGAAGGTATATATGAAGGTGAGAACTTAAAAGTATGAGGATTATGAGGTATATAAATCCAAAAAGTAGCTAGCTGTTTCATGTAACTATCATATTGTAGAATAGAGAATAATTATAAAATGATATTTATTTTTTTGAAATTAGGAAACCAAGATGGGGCAAGATTGGGTAGCCCCCCCAAAATTGATATGATAAGGATATGAATCAACTTGGGCATTAAGAGTTTGTTCTTGGCTACCAATCATGTTAGGAGGCCACGTGAGTGGATTTTCTTGGAAATATATAGTACAAAAACTATTCATGTGTGTATCCCCTAAAAAAAAGTCTATGTATGTTCCATAATTCCACTCTTGTGAGTCTAAAATTTGTCGACAAGGATCTATAACTAATATGAAAATAAATGTCCGTTGAATTTACCATTTTACCCCTAGGAGGGGTATTTTGGTAAATTAATTATTAGAAGGTTTTTTTTTAGGGTTGGCATTTGAATTTCCATTTTTGCCCCTAACCAATTTTTTTAATTATTTTCTAATTTTTATATTTTTAATAACTTTTAATTATTTTCCAATTTTTATATTTTTAACTATTTTTCAATTTTTCCTCCCAAATTCAGTTGCTTCTACATTGCCGTTGTGGGAGATTAAGGTATCGTTTGACCCGACTTTTTTCAAACTTCTCTACATTTTTAAGGAGAAGTTAGACCGAATACAATATCAATTAAGTACTTACCAAAAAAAGTACTTTTTTTGAACGCATAAAATTGAATGGAATGAGCTTTGACCAGAAGCTGTTGAATGTTACTTTAAAAAACTACTTCTCGACAATTTATTTCACAAGCACCTCTTTTCAACTCACTCTGGGAACCTTTTCTTTATTTTTTAATATTATATTTCAATATGTTTTTTTCTTCCATTTAACTTTATTTTTTTTAACAGTTCCATTAATTTTTTAAGGAGGTTCCATTTAATTTTATTACCTTTTTTTCAAAGGAATTTTATTATCTTTTTATCACTTATATATTTAATTTCAATATCGTTTAATCATCACAATCTCACAAATATTTTTATTCACGCTGTCATTTAATGATCCCAAATATTTTTATCTCCTTTCTTCAACCTCGCGAATATATACACACATTAACGTTTAGAGTAATATTTTATGTCCGTCTGTTTGTTTTTTTGTTACGCTAATGCATATAATTTTTTTAGTGTTGCTTGGTTGAGTGCTACCTCACCAATTTTTTTTAACTATTTTCCAATTTTTATATTTTTAAAAACTTTTAACTATTTTACAATTTTTTATTTTTAACTATTTAAAACTAAGTTGATGGTTCATGGTTTTTAAGGTTTATATTTTGACATATTACAATGATTCACAATTATCCGTCATTTTACCATCTATCCTTTCAATGTAATCTTCCAGACTGAATATTACTAAGCATATGTGAAGAGACTGAATATTACTCAGCTGATATTACTTTTTTGACGTCAAAGAGATTTTTTATTTTTTAACGGTCAAATGATTAATAACCAAGTTCCTACACAAGACGCTAAAGAGTTTAATGTGTTTCTTTCGTTCATTTTGTGTCATGTAAATATTGGTGTTAATCCCTTTTTAGTAACTCTATGACAGTAGCGCTCACTTTTATAATTTTAACTAATTTATAATTTATGATGTTTTCCTGCTCTTGATAAAGCTTTAATAAATATTTTGATAAAGATTTATAATTTTTGTGCAATATTCATTAATTTGTTCATTTTTTCTTCGGAACAATTTTTTTACAAAATACGTTACTGAACCCCATGCCTTAGACTATGCATCACAAATATTTGGATTATGCGACCTTCATTCTCAAATTTACGAAGAATGGTAATATTCCGTAATTTGAACATCTCTTCTTTAAAATAAGCTTTTTAAAAGTGCCTATAATTCACATGAAAGGACTCGATACTAAATTGCAGTTAATATCTGTCTTTGCTGTAGATCATGTGAAATGATTTATATACGTTGAAACTGAAAGGCAAAATGATAAAAATCAAGTAGAGAGGCATTCAACTATCTATCTGATTCAGAAGTTTGTTCACCTGAAAGGACTGAATACTAAATTGCAGTTAATATCTACCTTTGCTGTAGATCATGTGAAAGGAGTTATATACGTGGTACTAAATTGCAGTTAATATCTGCCTTTGCTAGGGGTGGCAAAAATACCCATGCTCATGGGTACCCGTGGGTAAAATCCGTCACTGGTATGGAGCGGGTAGCTAAACAGGTATCCACGGGTATAATAAATGGGTATTTAACTACCCATTATTATATGGACACAGACACGGATTGGATTGTATCCATACCCACGGGTACCCATACCCGATAATAAATTAAGTAAATTACTAATATATCTTTATATATCATATCTAATTACTTAAAGTTGGTACCTTATTGAAGAAAATTTTACCGCCCACCTAAAAATCCTCAATAATAACCTATTTTTATTTTAAATTTTTTTAATTCATCTTATTAAGTTCACCGTTTCAACTTCATTCACATCATAAAACATATAGATTATATAAGAATCATGAATTTTCTATGAATTATGTATGATTTATGAAATTTTGAGTGGATTATGTATGGATGTTTAAAAGTTGAAGTTTTTTGGTAATTAAAAAAAGTTATTATTTGTACCAAAAAATAAATAAATTCAAAACTCCATGGGTACCCATGGATACCTCAATACCCACGGGTACCCGTATAGTGGGTACCCACGAGGATACGGGGCAGGCACGAGTATCATATTTATCCAACGGGGCGGGGACAGATATCATATTATCCGTACCCATGAGTATCAATTGACATTTGCTGTAGATCATGTGAAAAGATTTATATACGTTGAAGCTAAAACACAAAATAATATAAAGTAGGTAGAGAGGCTTTCAGCTATCTGTCTGATGCAGAAGTTTGTTCACCTGAAAGAACTGGATACTAAATTGCAGTTAATACCTGCCTTTGTTGTAGATCATGTGAAAGGATTTATATATGTTGAAGCTGAAAGTCAAAATGATATAATCAGGTAGCTTTGGTAATAGGGGTTTCATTGGTTTATAGATAGATATCAATTATTACTGGAAAAGTGTTTCTACCGTTGACTAAATATGTTTTCATTTGTTACTCGTGATCAAGCCATTTTGAAGATTTAATTTTGTAATCCGTAATGCAAGAGTACTCTAAATATTATATTATGGTTTATAATTATCTATCATTTCGCAATCTATCCTTCCAATATAATATTTTGTCAAATACGTTACTGACAAAATATGAAACACGTTCAACTTTGGCAGAATCATGAGGTTACAAATCGCAATTTCAAGAAACAAGCAAAACAAACCAAAATTGGTACTACCCAAGAAACCAAAATTTTCATGACCAGTTGTCAAATTCAAATCTCATATTAAACACAAAAAGAATAAGGGAAACGGAAATTGTGTGAAACATGCAGTGAGATGATAGCAAGGTCATAATGGTTGTGTAGTTATAAGAGAGATACAAAACACATATATGAATTGGTGTTTTGAATTTGGATTTATAAATATTTATATGGATTTTGTTGTTTTGATGGTTTGTCCAAAAAACATGTATGTCACTCAACAATAAGAGTTATAATTGATTAGTAATTTGTAGTTGGTGCTGGAAAATACAGAATTGCGAGACTGAAATTTGATATGTCCATAACAGAATCAAGGCATGACATTTTGGATATCAATGGAAGCAAACATGGTAAACTAACTTAAACCCTAAACTAACCTAAACCCTAAAATTTGATATGTCCATGACAGCATCAAGACATGACATTTTGGATATCAATGCAAGCAAACATGGTAAACTAACCTAAACACATTTTTAGGAAGAAGAATAATTGGTATAAAAGAGATTAACCAAGATTAGAAACCAATTCCAGCAAACCCAAAGTGCTGCTAATCATTTAATCAAAATAAACTAATCTTCATCAAATGCATTCAGATGAAGTCCAAATGTCCAATTCCAGTAAACCCAAACAATAAAAACCCAGAGAACGTCTATAGTAATAATAAATACCTGACTCAATACATATGTTTGCTTGCATAAACAACCAAATTGAGGATTAAATTGTAATTGAACTAAAAATCGATCATAAAACTGAAAAGCCAGTCTTCACCTCTTGAAGAAGATGACAGTTTTTGCAGAGATGGTTGATGGATGGGCGATCGATGAAATTACCAGTTAAATTAATCTTGCGGAGTTTGGGAAGTGCCAAGAGTCGGTCATTTAGCACAAAATCTTCATCATCAGAAATAAAGGGATAAGTGAGTTTGAGCTCTTCAAGGAAAGGGAAACAATCAGCGACGAAGAAGAGATCCTTCCCGTAAATACGATTCATTCTAGAACAAGTGAAAGATGTCAAATTATTTCCTAGCCTTTTGGACAGAGCGAGTAACCCCTCTGTGGGAATATCGCTTTTAGGGCTGGAGAGAGAAAGAGATTTGATGTGTGATAAATTAGGGAAAGTTGATATGTTGGTGAGAAGCTCGTTGAATTGAATTTGAGATATTTTGGAGGAGAGATTGAAGTTGATGGATTTGAGATTAGGGAACTTTTGGAAGACGGACTGAACGGAAGAGATAGTTTTATCTGTGATTGTGATGGAGATTCGGTGACGATTAATGATGGTGAGAAACTGTTTCGAGACAACGGACAGATTTTTGAAGGAGTCTTCGGGGTTGTCGCTGCTGTTTAGGATTTTGGTAAAGATGCGCAGCCATAACTCCTCTGGTAAATATGAACACTTTTTTGTTTCCGTCGCCATTCTTCTTTTTGGAACACTCGATCTGGATGCTGCTTCCGCCGATTGTTACCGAAGCAATTTAATATAGTCTTACGATTGTTTGTTTCTCTCCGCAGAGAAGGATAAAAGTGAGGAGAAGTAGAAGAACAAGATGCTATTGGGCGTTTTTAACGTGGAACGCAAGAAAGAATTAGGGTTATCACTTTTAAAAATCTTTTTTTGGCAATTTTTTTAGGCCCAATTGCTATTGTTTAACCATCGTGGCCATTCATTCAAAATGAAGAATGATGAATTAATTTCAAATGTTGCCAAACCATTTTTTTTTTTATGAAGGAAAATGTTGCCAAACCAAATTAAATTTTAGGGGTCAGGGCTTATGGCCCTCTCTATAATAAAAACAATTAGGGTTTAAAAAAGTTTTTATCATTGTAAATATAGTGAATTTTAGTTTAATTTCTCATAAAAAAAATTTGAGGGAAAATTTGAGTTTTTTTTTTTTTTTGTGGCCGGGGTTTGAACCTCGGATTAAATTTTAGGGGTCAGGGCTTATGGCCCGATCTCTATAATAAAAACAATTAGGGTTTAAAAAAGTTTTTATCATTGTAAATATAGTGAATTTTAGTTTAATTTCTCATAAAAAAAAATTGAGGGAAAATTTGAGTTTTTTTTTCGGTGGCCGGGGTTTGAACCTCGGACCTTGCATATATTATGCATTGTCCCTGCTAACTAAGCTAAGTTCACGATGACTTCTCATAAAAAAATGTTAAATATTTTTTAATCTTTCTGCATAAACACATTTTCAGTCTCTATTTTTTTTTGGAAACAAAGGGGCCTAAGCCCGAGAAAAGAGAAAACTAAACAGAGATGACTCTAGGGGTCGTTATCCCCATAAAATCAACTAACACCAGATAACTAAGCCTAGCTGGACACTACTCACACACACACAACCCAGGCGCATGCTCACAACCCATGTTTTCAAGAGTGTCTGCACACGAATTCGCCCCACGGTAAGCACGGCCGACCCAAAACAAGAGCATCCAGGCCCATGGCATAGGGCCTCTAATTTTTGGGGGCCTAATTTTTTATTTTTTTTTATATACAAGGTCTGAAGAAAACGATTATATACAGGTCGCGTACATCAATTTTACGTAATCTTACATTGGTCTAGTTGTTGGGGAGAGTATTACTTGGTGTGATGACCTGGGTTCAACACCTATGTATTGTGTTTTTTTGTTTTATTTTCTTTATTTTTTTTTAACATGGGAGGAGATTTGTATTTGGGGCCTAATTTCTCCCCCAATTTAGCCTCCAAAAAAAATATATAATTATTCTTCTTTAAATTATAACAGGGCCTCTGAATTGTTGAAGACGACCCTGACGATAAGAATGACAAATCTTCACTTCCCACTCCAGAGCAAGCAATCAGCAAATTTCTTGAATGAGACGCCAACCAACAACACTTCCATCCTTAGTTGTCTGCTGCAGGGTATGCACCACCACACTAGAATTTTTTCAGTCTTAGTCTCTTTTAATATTCTCTTCGATTTCTGTTCCTCTAAATTTTCAGTTTTAAATTTTAGTTCATGCTATTTTACAAAAGTTAACATTTTAAGTTTCAAGCGATTTTTTTAAGGATTACAAACATTTTTTTATGACATATAATTGATAATACCTTAAAATATCATTAGTTTAATAATTTAACTATATAATATTTAATTTTATCTCTCTTTCAAAAAAAAATTATTTAATTTTTATTAATTTACTATAATTTCAAATTAAAGATTAAATAGTTGAATTATTAAGCTAGTGATATTTTATGGTCTTATCAACGACATGTCATAAAAAAGGCCGTTTGAAACATGAAATGTGAAATTTTGTGAAAAGGCAGAGACCAAAATTGAAAACTAAAAATTTAGAGGGACCAAAAGTAAAAGAAATTTTTTGGAAGGACAAAATAGAGGGACTAAATATATATTTAAGCATAAGAAAATGACATATTTGCCTTCCCTTAAAAAATTTCAACACATTATTTTAGTCTTTACAAAAATCAAATTTGCTTAATTTAAACTTTTTTATTATTATATTTTCTTTTACTTCTCTCTATGTCTGATTTTTCAAATATTTTTCTAATTTCTTTTCTCTTTTAACTTTTCTTATTTCTCTTATGTATTTATTATCTGATTTCCATCATCTTCTTTATATTTTCACTCACATCAAAGAATATCCAATATTTTATCAATGTTTACTAATGTAAAAAATATCTTCGTTGTACATTATTAGTATGGACTCAGAAACTTTATTTGAATTTATATTATTGAATATATATATATATATATATATATATATATATTAGCAAAGTTATAACTAAAAAGTGAAAATCACACCTTGAGGTGTGCGTTGCTAAAAGACACCTTCATGGGTGGCTTCTAGCAAAACCCTATATATATATATATATATATATATATATATATATATATATATATATATATATATATATATATATAATATGAGACAAATATATAAAAAAAATATATGGGGACATAAAAAGTTTTACCCGTTGACATACGCACATAAAATCTACAACATACACGATGCAAATATTTTAATAGATTTTCACATATTAAATAAATAATTATATTATAAAAATACTACATTAATATTGATATTTTAAAAATACTCATAAGTTTTCAAAATGTTAATATAACTACTTTATATATCAATTACAAAGCAAATTGATATTTTAAAAATACTCATAAGTTTTCAAAATGTTAATATAACTACTTTATATATCAATTACAAAGCTCAACGAATTAGACAGTAACATATTTTGTTGTTTATATTTTGTTCGCAATCAGTCCACTCTCTATTTTGAAGGGTGATTCTGTTTCTGTTGTTGGAGCTGCTCATAAGAAAGTAACTTTTTATGTTCATTTTGTGTCTAATTTTATGCCTTTTTATCTGCAATCAATGTAGGAATATTTTTTGTTTACTTTGGTTTCTTCTGTTTATAGTGTGGTAATAGAATCATATAAAGCAGAGCTTCTGAAGTATCGAAGCAATTTTCAGAAACTTCGGAAGCAAAATGCAGAACTTGCACTTGCTAATACTCAAATGACGCGGGTACTAATAACTATAGTGCAAGCCGACAAAGACATCTGAAGAGAAGAAAATTGAATGTATGGAATTAATTGTGTAACAGAAAGTTAAACTTTCAGTCATTTCTATGAGAGCTTGATAGTGCCATATTTTTTGTTCTTACAGTTGCATTTAAACTGTTTGACCTTTGGAAGACTGGATACATTGAGCATAGCGAGGTGAGTATCCTTTAACCTTTCTATTGTTCATCATTTTCCCTTTAGGATTGAGTAATGCAGCTTTGGCAAAATCACATGGCAGTAGAATTAAATTTGTTGACAATCTGTGTTAATTTACCCTTTAGGAGATAGAGTGCGGGTTTGGATTCACGCTGAATTTGGCAAACTCACGTTGATTTTGGTGAAATTTTGAAGTGTAGTTTTAGTTAAAATCGCCGTGATTCTGCCAATGCTGTCCCCAAAACCAAACCTGCATAGAATCAATTTATGTCTTCATCATAGTATTTATTATATGTTTCAGATAAAGATTGACATAATTATGGATATGTTAGTAAAGAAATAAATAATGCAGTTGAAAATTTGAAAACGCTCCTATAAAAAGTGACATCAAAATCTCTAAATGGTCTTATATTTAAGGACAGAGAAAGTAGTAGTTTTTTGTGTGAATGCTCCTTCTCATGTAACTTTAGTAGTTATAGACTACGGTTAAATTTATGCATTTTATTCTAACTTTTTGAGTGTCTTATGAACCTTTTTTGTACATAATGGCATACTGAAGTTGAAGGAGATGGTCTTGGCTACTTTGATTGAATCAGAAGTTACAGTTTCAGACGATATTGTTGAATCCATTATGGAAAAGGTTCTTAACCATATGAAACCATACATTTATCCTCCTTCAATTTCTATAGTTTCCTCATTTTCATTCTTTTCTCTTATACTTCTTTCTTGGCCTGATCTTTTTTAGACAATGAAGGAGGTTGACTCAAAAGGAGATGGGAAGATTGATATGGAAGAGTGGAAAGAGTATGCAGCAAAGAATCCTTCTCTTCTTAAGATCATGACTCTGCCATATCTAAAGTAGGTTTCTTTTATATTCAATGAAACTTAATCTTTATATAATGTGCCAAAATGTTAATATTTACTTTATACAATAATATCTTAGAAATTTGGATCATATAACACAATTTTACAAAACTAACTTGCAAGGTCACGATTAACTCTCACTTATAAAAACATGAACATGACCACAACACCCACATTTTATCCATCGTGTGGAACTTCTGTCACACTCTTCTCACGCTTAAGACTGAACATTTAAAATATGACTCAAGTGGTATGATGATATGGTGATCTGGTAGTAGATGATCCATAAATGTTAAATAGATTCTGATATCATTTTAGAAATTTGAGTTAAGTGTAACTCAACTTCATAAAATCAAATTGTAAGGTGATGACTGCCTCCACTTAAGTATGTTGAAACAAAGTGGATTTTGTACAATGCCTCTAAAGTTTTGATGATAGCAAAGTATTGTAAAACAATTGGATATGCTAATATGTGTTCAAGTGTGCAAGACCATAAATTAAAATTTGCTAAGTTCTGAACATATACGAGAGCATCTGAAGCATAAAAGAAGCTAAAGACCTTGTAGAAGATATGAAGAAAGGTCAACGAGAAGTCAACTTTTGGATCAGAATAAAGTCAACCAGAATTTGGAGCATCAACATCTGAAGACATCAGACTTTAGAATTCAAATGAATCAATGCAAAGACAGAGTCTATGTTCATTTAAGGATGTGTGTTACCTTTCTTAAATTCTTATATTGCAAGCATGTTTGCTTGGCGACGAGCAAAGATTAAAGTGGGGCGATGTGATGACAAAAAATTATATAGGATTTTTAGTCATTTTTAGAGTCAAATTAGAATAAAAGTATTAAGTTTTATTACAATCCCTCCTCTTATAACATATCTTTATACTATAAAAACAATCATTTGGGCACTGCTTCAAAGATGGATGAATATTGAAATCTTCAACATTCATAGAACATAAATATTTAATATTTAAGTTCTTCATGTATAACAAATCTAATTAATTACTTGTGCAATCTTTCAGTGATGCATCACTATTGAATTCTTCAATAATTCACAGAGAATAAAAATAGAGTTTTTAATTTCTTGAAGAACTATACACAATCAAATCAATTCTTTGTGTATTTCTTTATGGATGCATCACTATTTAATTCTTCAGGAATTTATGGAGGATAAAAATTGAGTTTTTTAAGATTTTCAGGAACTATACAACATATTTAAACAATAAAATTAAGACTTTTGAATTCTTCCGAAACTCATAAAGAATAAAATTGTGGCTTTTGAATTCTTTTGGAATTCATAGAGAATTAAAGGATGTATTACTTTTGAATTCTTCTTGAATTCATAGAGAATAAAATTGAGTTTTCCTTTTTTTTTTTTAAGTTTTTTAGAAACTATATAATATAATATCAGTCCTTATGCAATCCTTCATCTATGCATGAATATTCATATGAAATAAACAAAAACACTATTAGAAAACAATGCGCAAGTCCCATGAGCATAGCTCAGTTGGTAGAGATATGCATTGACCAAAAGGTACATGCAAGGGTCGGGGTTCGAACCCCTGACACCCCACTTATTCACTTTGAAAAAGGTGAATTCTAGCCACTAGACTACTTGACCAAAAAAAAGAGAAAACAATGCGCACAAATCTATCTATAAGGCTATGGTTTCAATCGATGAAATTTCAACAGTATACCTTTAATCATGAATACAAAATGAAATTTCAACAGTATACCTTTAATCATGAATACAAAATAATAGATCAAAGAAGGATTGCATATATCCTTAGTTGTTTAGAGCATGATGCTAATAACGTATTATGAAACTCTCTAAATAGAACAAAAAATAGGAACAAGAATTGAGAGAAGGGGAATAGAGGAATAGAGAAAATATTATATATTCATAAATGTACATTTATGTTACATATAAGCTCTATTTATTTATTTTTTATTTTTGATAAATATGAACTCTATTTATAGAAATGACATTATCCTTTCCAAAAAAAAAAAATTACATGATGATAATATAATATGGTCACCAATGAACGTCCACTTATTTATAATTTATATATTATGCACTGCTCCTACCAATTGAGGTAAACTCACACAAACTATTATTTATAATATTAATAACGGTGGATTCTAGGGTGAGGGTCCAATTAAGTCCCTCACCAGTGTACCACTCATCTTGACCCTTAGATCAAATAAGCACATACTATCTGATTAACTGTTGCCACACATGATTAGCTTCTTTTTTCTATTTTTTTAGCACTCTCGCTCGCTCTCCACAGCCTGGACAATATCCATGAATGCTTCAAATGTTCACCAGAAACATTCTTAGAAAACCAAACTAGACTGTTAAAAAAATCATTAAATGGGTGTTTCAGATTGATTCTTCTGTGGATAATTTGTGGGAAGAAAAAAAAGGGTTTTGAGAACCATCAGCCAAGAAATTACTTATGAATAACTTCCTTCCACTGCTTTAGTTCATTGTTCTGGTCATGTATATACAAAATTGAACCTTTTTAACTACAACCATGTTGACCTCAAAGCATTGTTTAAGTCACAATTGTTTCAACAAATTAAAACAATGAAATCTGTTCTCACGCCAAGATTTAGAAGAGCCCTAAATTTTATTTTACCATTTAAGCACCTTGCGAGTAAAATCAATGACAGGGACATGATGGAAAAAGTACAGTTGCAATTTTTTTAAAACATCCTTATCATTATTTTGTTGAAAAAAAAATCAACCCTATTATAACTTTGAATTTTCCTATGAAATCTTTAGGGTGTGTAATGTTGTAAATGCAATTCTCCGACGGACTTTTTTGGTGGCAGTGTCATGGATAGTGGTTGGTGGTAGTTCACTGGATAGTGGTGCATTTGGGTGAGGCTTTGAGACAGAAAACAAAGAGAGAAGAAAGATTGAATGTAGTGTTGTGCATAGTAAAATAGCTGGATGCGTTGGATCTAATGGTCAAGATGAGTGGTACACCGGTGAGGGATTTAATTGGACCCTCACCCTAGAATCCACCATTAATAACGGTAAGAAACTTACTAAAATATATATGGGAGACTTTTTGCGGTTTTTTTTTGGTGGTGGCCGGATTCGAACCTCAAACCTTGCATATATTATGCATTGTCCATACCAACTGAACTAAGCTCTCGAGAAAAGACTTTTTGCGCTTTGCAGTTACTATATCTTTTCAACTTCAGAATCATTTAATTTATTAAATTCAAGACTAGGATAATCATTGTGTTCATTTCACAAAGACTGCTATTTTAGCACTTTTTGCTGAAAATATTGTTGAAATTACGTACACAACAAAGAGTGAGGAGGGAAAGGGAAGATTCGCAATTGCTTCTGCACATGTGAAATGAACCCCATTAGGGTTTCGATCAATACAAAAAAGTCAACACCAAAATTAACTTTTTTTTGTTAATCATAATGATAGGCCCACTTCTTTTACTTTTTTGTTACAAAGATTAACTTCTTTTTTACCCCTACAAAAAACAATCACCATTTTTTAAAGGATAATGCTAACCGATGTCCTCAGGGTAATGGTTAAGGAAACAAATATTTTAATCTTGCATCGGAACTTGTGCATTCAACTCTTCAAAATTTTAAAAAGTGGTATTTTCAATTTAAAACTTTCTTTTTTGGGTTTCCTTAACCATTGCCCTAAGGGCATCGGTTAGCATAACCGTTTTTTAAATTTGTAATTTTGCACTGCTGGAAAAAATAAATACATCGATTTGGTGTTTCTTTCTTTGCCTAGCATCCAACAAAAAATGCTTCATCATAAAGATACAACTACTAGCTGTTGTACATTGTTTTTATTCGGAAAATGCTTAATACTTTAGACGAAAAGAAGCAATAATAGCTCTCTTATTTTCGTTGTTTGAACTTTAACTTGCTCCCATAATTGGTACTGCTTAGTTCTAATTGAATTCTTACAAAACAGTACTAGCAATCTTGTGTTTGCTTCTATTTGGATATTTTCTTAATTATTATTCTTCTTTTTCATTTCTAGAATCTTATCAAACTGTCTGAAATAATAATATTATTGCAAAACTAGTATTATTATGAGAGTTAAATATGATGAGAAATAGTCACATAAGTTCTAACTCATCTGACAAAAATACCAAAATTGTTAAGCCAAACGTTATGACAGAAGTTCAAACCCGAGACTTCTATTTAGTGTGTGAGTTTATGATGACTTTGTAATTTTATCTATATAAAAAACAATAGCATGAGAAATCATGCCAATTTCTTTTAATAATTATGTGGCATATGTTAATACATGGTTGCATAATTGCTTCAGGAAAAAGTTACTGTACTACTATAAAGTTAGATTTATGAGTATATTGTATATTAATAGTCTAGCATGTGCTTGAGATTTAAGAGGAAAATGAAACATGTTTATGGAATATTCAAAAGGAGCAAAGTAATCTTTATCAATTGGCACATGGGATGGGGGACAATGGATACTTTGGAAGGTTCCTTTCGCTACTGCTTTTTAACGAGTGCCTCCGGAGTCTTTTTAACGAGTGCCTCCGGGACACTCTCATTCCAAATAAAGTAAGTATTCTATAAAAATGTCAAAGTTTCCAATTTCTAATGCATTTTATTACACAAGTTTTCACAAAATGTTACTACCATTTAAAGTCCTTAACTAATGCCCCGGGGCACTAGTTAACATTTCCCTAAGAAATATTCCTCGAAAATAGCATACCTACCTATATTTATTTATTAATGCTACCTAGTTTATTGTAAACATTTTTTTTTGGGATAAATAGTTGATGGTAAACAAGAAAGTTTTGGTTGGGCACATACCCAACACTTCAATTTTAGACACATATTCACATAAAACTAATAAAATTAAATAAAAAGTATTTAGTCACATCAATTGATATATTATAATTTTATTTTTCTTTAATTTTTTCTTGGTTTTGTATGTGTGCCCAAATATTTTTATTTGGGTTTGTGTCCAACCAAGATTTTCTCATGGTAAACATGATGAAAATGGACTCTACTTTTGAGATATCCATGCATTCTCGTCATCATCAGTGCATTGGTTACCGTTGGATTGGATTAAAATCTAACACTTCTCAAAACATGTAGATTTTATTTTTTTTCAAAATTTAAAATATCAAGTTTGAAATTTGGAATATTTTGATTTGTCAACGTGTTGAATGCGTACATTCTCATAACATCGTCACTGCAAGTATTATGCATTATTGATCTAGGAATCTTAACATGTGTTTGGTTCATATTAATTTGCTTAAAAATGGGATAAATGTAAAAAACGTATTGAATAACAAATGTTACTATGATAACTGTTATGTTAGTATTGTCTGCTTTATCAGAATTCAAACTCATTTAATCTATTAACTTAACCAAATAAACTATTCATCCTCCAGTTAAATGACAATTGACTTTGATTTGTGTATGTTCACGTAAAATTAAGTTGAACAATATTCGATGTTAAATATCATGTTTGAATGCACAATGGAATTTTCAAAAAAAAAAAAAAGTCAAATATATATTAAAACTAATTTTACATTCTAGAGAATCGTTTTATCTATCACAAGAGTTGACCATTTTTCAAAATTAATTTTTCTAGAGACATTTTTATTTTTCAAACTCAATTTATGTTTAGCATCACAATGGATGTACTAGAATCACCGTGTGTGACACACTCACCACAATACCAAATACATGCTTAATTTTGTTATAAAGGTAAATGAAAATGTTAAAAATATAAACAATTAGTTTTACATGTAACATTAGAGGTTGATTTTTTTTTCTTCATATATTAAAATTAATTACTTTAACCTCTAAACTAAATAGCTTGCTTTACAAATTCTAAAATCAACTTTTTGAAAGGGTTGCCCTTCTCAAAACATGATCAGCCGTTCTATATCTAAATCGGGATCAGGCACTTTAATTATGTTCATTGATAGAGTTATACGTGTTTGTCCATAGCACACTAGAAGATAGAGTGGAATGTTGACTATATTGAGCATGAATCACGGGTTCTCCTCTAAGAAAAGAAGCAAATGGTAGGTAGGAAGTAGGAACTAGACAAGGACTAAAGCTAAGTAGAGCTCAAGTTTAAGCAATTTACTAGTACGAGAATCACTTGTTAATTTAAAGACCGTAGGGTCAATTTCGTATTGGAAAATTTTAATTATTTTTGGGTTAAATATGTTTTTGATCCCTATAAATATACGAACTTTTTGTTTTAGTCCTCTTAAAAGTTTTTCATCACTATTTTTAGTCTCTATGAATAATCATTATTTTTTTTATAAGCAAGTTGAATTATTGAAAAGAGTCCTATGAATAATCAACCCCCTTTACAATAATACAAAATGGACTCGGTCCCTTTACAATGATCAGGGTCGGCCCTCGGGATGGGATGGGGTGCGACGACTTAGGACTTATATCTGTAGGGCCCAATATTTTTTACAAGGGGTGTATATAGCAATGCTAAGGTTATAGGTAGAGCTTATATAGCAAATCGTATTTGTGGGTCCAAATCAAAATCCTTATCTTGGCCCAACATTTTAAAAAAAGGAAAAAAAAAACCTTTGAAAATTGCTCTTCTCATTTAAGAATTGGTGATTCACACCCCAAAAATATTGTATTACCCCCAGTGATAGTTAATTGCCGCACGCTCCAAGCAGCAGTTAAATATCGGTCGCTAAATTCTCCCAGCGTCAGTTAGCTGCCACTAAGTTCTGGTTTATTCGAAAACAACAACAGTAGTTCTGCCATACTTCCTTGTCAAAAACAAAAAAAAAAACGAATTTTCTCCCTCCAAACACGAATTTCATCAAACTCAAGCAAATCAAGTTTAATTTCAAGCTCAACAACACGTAAGTATTCATTATCCTTTTGGATTGGTCTTATTGTTTTAAATGTTATATTTTTCTTGTTAAAATTTGTGAAATGTTAGTTTTTTAGGGTTGATAAAATTGCAAGATTTTTTTTATAATTAATGATCAAATACTTAGAAATTGGACTGTGAATGTTGATTCGAATAAGTTTGAGTGCAATGTAGTAGTTTAGAGATTGAAATAACACAAAATACCCATAAAGTATATGTCTCAATGAATTGTTGATTATTTTTTCATTGTTTTATGTTGTTTCGATATGCATGAGAGACTAAATAAGCAGAGACTTGGCAAAGAGACGATGACCTCCAATGCACGCAGACAGACACAGGTTACGAACCCTCCTAAAAGGGGATGTGATGTAGGAGTGGCATGGAGGAGACATCTCAGACAGGTGTGTCCTAGATAGTGGACCCCACCTAGCACTGTGAGGAGGATCATTACTACCACGCTGCTCAGGAGCGCTACGAGCAGCCACAATAGCACTACAAGCATCCTCAACAGTTTGAGGAGCCACACCACGAGGAGGAAGCTGAGGAGGCTGAGCCTTAGCAGCATTGGGCACCAAATTCTCTTCTCGAGGACCTACTGACTTGTCGCTTTTACCGTCGTTTGCTACACAAAACAATTCAATTATCTTCTAAAATTTACTAATATTTAAAGTATTTTCTTTTCATATAATAAATACTAATGTATTATTATGATTATGACAACGTATAGTTTCATCGTTATTGAAAATATTAATTAATAGAGGTATTGAAAATCTTAGTATTAATTAATTAATTAATTATATATACACACACACACACACCCCAACCTATTAGGCTTGGTAGGCTTATTTGTATGCTCAAATATGGCCTATTTAAGTAAATACTCCCTCCGGTCTCAAATGTAAGAAAATTTTTACTTTTTAGATTCATTCAATAAATGATGTATGTGGTCTATAATAAAGACTACATACATCATTTATTGAATGAACCAAAAAAGTGAAAATTTTCTTACATTTGAGACCGGAGGGAGTAGGCTTTTTCAAAAGCCTAAGCCTAAATCTTTTATGGTTATGCTAACAAGTGTCCTAAGAACATTTGGTAAGAATTTAAAAATAGAAATAATTGATAAATTTTAGATAGAAAAAGTTGCTTTTTGTTGTTTCAATGTCTTGAATGCGCAATTTCTAAAAAAAAAAAAAATCCACTTTAAACTTCGAAGCAGAGAGGTAGTACTTGTTAGCATTTCTCAATCTTTTAATGGAAAGATTAGGCCGAGTCATGCCTTAAATAGGCCAGGCTCTAAGCCCCATGTTGGAGGCCTGGCTTATTTCATTCCCTAGTTGCTACTCAATATTCTCCAGCTTATGATAAAGGTTCATCTTCTCATGGGAGAGGAGATAGAGGTGGAATAAATTTATATGGTAGAGGAGAGGTCCGAGAGTATGCACTATGCCAATGAAGATGATTCTCAATTTGTTACTTATGAAGAAGATAATCATGAATTAGATACAAGCAACTTATCTTTTACACCAAATCAACACAAAACTTTACTAGCTCTTCTCCAAGGTTCATCCACATTACCTGCTCATAATGTGAAACTTTTATCCTTGATAGTGGTGCCACAGATCATGTATGTTTCTCCAAAAAAACATAAAAAATAAAATAAGTGTATGAAGAGGATTCCACCAATACATATCAAATTACCAAATGGTTCTTTAGTTACAGCTTCCCTTGTTGGCACTATTGTTTTTAATCAGGATTTTTACCTTAATGTTGTTCTATACTTACCAAATTTTTCATTTAATCTCATATATATTTGTTTAAAAACTTACTCAAAGCATCAAATGTCAATTGATTTTTTTAAAATGATAGATGTCCTATACGTGACACTTACTCACAGAAGATGATTAGTGCAACTGAAATGAAATATGAATTGTATATGCTCACTAAACCTTTAGTTAGTCATCACTAACGGTTCCTTATGTTTGATTTTTTTTAAGGATCTTAACTTGTTTTGGCAACTTCTAATCTGGAGTTGAAGATTAATTTTTTTTTTTTTTAAGATTAATGTTCAGTGTTAGTAGCTAAACAAATAAAGGATGAAATTTACAAAAATTAAAAGAAACGTGTTTTTTTTTTCATATTTTTTTGTCAAAAAAATGTATTTTCGTACTTTGTTTTAAAAATAAACGAAATAAAATTTACAAAGTTACCCATGATTTGAAACATATTTTAAATAGATAGAATTGATTTCTAGTAAATAAACAAATGGGTGTAGCATGCTAATTTTCTTCCTTATATTTTTAAGTGGGTGTACACTAACATCCTCCTATATTGTTTAACTATTACGGAGGTAGGAACAAGATGGGGAACAGCCGATCTCCTTTAGAGATGAAGATCAAAATTTTAACCCCAATGAAAAACATGTGCGTATTTTTGCGGTGACTCAGAGATAAAGGTGACCCTAAACATGGGCGGGAGGAGCAGCCGTCTCGGGCACCATTTTTTCTAATGCCATCAAAATTATTATGTTACTTAGAACAACTTTAATGATGATCTCCATCAAAGGTTATTTTGTTGGTCCTACTTAACCATATCATCTTAGAATAACTCACCAAGTTTTTGCTTGTAATCATAAAAACCTCATTTTGGGTCACACAAATCTATTTACACTTACATTTTATAGGTTTGATATATATAAAATACTTTTATTGTTGGGGACCGTCACTTTAGAAAGGAACGATTATTACATGTCAGAGATTTTTAATGACAAACTTTGGTAAAAAAAGGTTAAATGGGTGATGACATGCTGGCAGACTCACTTGAAATCACGTCCGTTGGAGTTGTTTTTAGGCTTTGTTTGGGAGTTTGAAGAGGAAGTGAGAGCTTTGAGGGGTGAGAAATATAGAGAAAATTTGAAAAATCTTTCACATTTTTTTGAAAGAGTGTTTTTTTATAGAATGATAAATCAAAGCTTATGATTCATATATTTTTAATATTAAAATTGTTGAAGTTTAGGGTCTAACTCATCCTTACAAAACCGGCTTATAAGGTCAAGATTGCCTTCTCTATATAAACTCTTATCAAGAGTCTTATCTATCTGATGTGGGACTTGGGTTTTTTCCAATACACCCCCTCACGTCCAACACTCTTTGGGCTTGGTGTGTGAATTGGTAGGTGTCCCTTGAGAATTTGACAAGCTCTGATACCATGTTGAAATTTGGGGTCTAACTTATCCTTACAAAACTGGTTTATAAGGTGAGGATTGCCTCATCTAGATAAACTCTTATCAAGAGTCTTATCTATCCGATGTGGGACTTGGGTTTTTTCAAATAAAAATTAATTTAAAAACACATATTAAATTTGACGAATTCATATAAACCCTCTAAAACCCTTATCGAATACGATTTTTAGTTCCCCAAATAAGGATGATTTTTTACTATGAAGAAAAATTAACCCACAAAGCCCTCCTCACTAAATGTCATTTATTTCTTCCACTTACTCATTCTATTTTTTTTTCAAAACTCTCCCCTTCTTTCTCTTCTAAACTCGCAAACAAAGCATTGGTAGTTGGTAGTATATACATATATTTCTTTTAACTCGCTTTGATTAATTCTATTAAAAATATTCTTTTTATAAAACCTTATTTATGAAGGGTTTTTCCAACATGCGCAAAATGTTAAGAAGTTTAAAGTAGTAAGTTTATATTGGAACTTGTGTATTTTAGATTAAATATATAATTTTTTTAATAAACAATGTGGTTTTCAATAAAAAAATTGCTTCTTTCAGTATCCTTAACATGCGCAATATTGCACATGATAGACAAACCCATTTATGAATAGATCTTTAGCAATAAGAAATGTAAGAAAAAAATGACATTTAAATAATTAAAATAGCACAATTTTATTTATTAACCTAAAAATTTAGCACCGGCCTTACTCGGAGGTGGGAGAGGTAGAATCCACCCTGTTTCCTTACCTACGTGTGACCAACAAACGTGTCTTGCACACTTCCATTGTAGCTTGTTCATGAAAGCCAGCCGGTCCAAGTTGACCCAATTGCAAATTGTGCGTGGTTAGTCTCAAATTATGATAATCACAAAAGTTTATTTTATGCAACCTTTTGCAAACTTTGATTTAAGCAACTTTACACGCAAAACCAACACTATATGAGTTGGATTGTCACATACGTAAACATTTAATATTACTCCATGAAGATAAGGAGGAATTCAACTTGTTAACATACTTGTAGTCGAATACTACACAACAACAAGTTGATCATACTAATGAAAATTTTATTCTAGAAAAAGTATCATATGATTCATGATCACATTTGACCGCCGACAAATTAAAAACCGGGTATTTTATGTGGTTTCCAACACAAACACAATCCTCTCAAAAAAAAAAAAACACAAACACAAGTGTACTATCGCTATGTGTCGCGTTTAGAATGTTTATGCGTCGTAATTATATCAGATTCATTTAAAGAATTGACATCTTTTAACATACGTTGTATAAAATATATCGGTCAAATCGAAGTGTAAATTAAATCTCAGGGATCTAAGTATTTACCGCTTATGTCACACTCACATGTTAATTTCACCTAAGTATTTGAGTACTACTACTATTTTCAACTACTCTAATGAGTATTTTATTCTTTACATATTATCAACTCAACCAATTATTTTTTTAACAAGTGTTGTAGTATTTAAAACGAGTAAAAGAAACTTGTAATAAGACAGGAGCAAGTGGATTACACTCATCTTTGCTGGTTTAAAGATAAAGTCACGTAAACTTTGGGGTAATATTAACTAGTGCCCCCGGGACACTAGTTAAGAACCAAATATAGTATATATATTGCATTGGAAATTGCGTTGTCAATCCCTTAAAAGTCAATAAAGTGTCTTTTTTTAATTTAAAACTTTCTCTTTATGGTTTTCTTAACTAGTGCCCCATGACCCTAAACTTTGAAGTTATCATTTTCTATATATATTAACTAAACTTTCAAACGTTTTTGTCTTTGAATTCTAGTTGATAACACACACCCACCACAAATTTTTATACAACTTCTTTGTATTGTTATTATCCATGGTAATAGTCTTAGGACACAAATTTCTAAAACTCTACAACAATCTGGAGAATCACAACCACCACCACAACCATCATCACCATGAATCTCATGAGTCATCAGCATCCTTGAAGGCTTTCCGAGCCGAAGTTTCGAACCTGATTAACGAAATAGCATCAGATTCGAAACCAGGATCGGAAATCCTATCCTTATTTTGGATTCAAAAATGTCTTGGAATTTTACCCTTGATAAACAAGGCTTTTACAAAGTTTACTTTGGAGATAGATTATCCAATGAGTAAATGGGAGGTTGATTCCATTGAAGAGTATCTCAACTACAGTTTGTGTTTGTTAGAGCTTTTCAATTCAATTTCTTCTTCTCTTTCTCATCTTGAAAAAGCTAAGCTTTCTCTGATTCATAACTTGGCATTAGTATTTGAGAATTCACAATCTTTAGCTGCAAGTCATCATCATCTCAAAGCAATTCAACCAAGTTGTTTGAAAACAAAATTTGGCGAAGAGTTGTGTGAAAAAAGTCATAAAGTAAGGTTTTTAAAAGGTAAGGAATTGATTGTTAATGAAGCTGTGAATGAAATGAAGATAATTGGTTTCTGGGTTTGTGGAATCTTATTGTCTGGTTTGTGTAGTGATGTTAAGCCATATATTGAGGTTAAGAAAATGGTAAATGGGTTTGATGGTTCTTCAATTTTCACACTTGATTCTAAAATCAGTGAAGGGTTAGATGAGAAAAAATTGATCTTGAAGGAGATAAAGGAGGTGAATGATGCTGTTGATTATCTTCTTATTGCTTCTGATGAAGTGAAAAATGATGCAGCTAAGGAATTGGAGATAAAGGTGAACAAGTTTGTGGAGGTATTTGATGGTGTAAAAGCAGAGGTAGATGATCTTTTTTCTAAGGTAATGGCCCTAAGAACTGAGTTGATTGATCAACTAAGGAAACAATGCTAGAAATTTGTTACTTGATTTTCCATGTGAAGATTAATAGGTTATAGGTTGCAATGTTATTTTATTTTTTGATGTTTTTGAAATTTTAGGATTATTGTAAAGTAATTTTTTTATGGGGATTATTGTAAAGTCATGTAAATATCAAATACAAATGATTTCTTTGAACAATAGAGTGTGTAGTTGAATAATATCCGTAAAGAATAGTGAAAAAAACAATTCAAATGACTGCAAGGATCATTGTCGATGCCTTACATGCTGTTCAAAAGAAAATGACTGGACCATACACTAAAGCATGTATGTGTATTTTAAGTTGACAACCTTGAGCAAGAAGCTACAAACGAATTCGGATGACTCCAATTGCATCAGCAAGAAGAGTACTGGAAAGAGGTGAGGGACTATCGGAGCTCAACACCGATACTCCATGAAAAGCCGCAGCTCCTTGCTTAGCTAACCAATATGCGCAAAAATTGCCCTCTCTCAAGGTATGAAGGAAATTGAGATGCCAATTGAAGTTGAGGGACTTCCTAATATGCTTTACCTGAGAGGAAAATGGGTGCATATTTGAGGTGCCTTCAGAGATAAGGTCTAAAGTTGCCTGAGAATCAAATTCACATATCACATTACGATAGTCCACCTCCAAAACTTATTGTAAACCTAACACAATGGCCAAGAGATCAGTTGTTAGGCCACAAGAACCAAAAAATCAACCAAGTCATTCCTACTTAGAATTTTGTAGAGATGTTTGCAGGAATGAGTTCACTATACTTCCTTATTATTTCTCTCAAAATATGCACCAAATAATTGAGTACACTTCTGAACTATTATTAAGTTTTTTTTTGAAGGATTCTGCACTATTATTAAGTTATTTGTTGAATTATTCCCCAATCACAGAGGGAACATCTACTTATATATATAAGAAAGGAAATGTCCGTTGAAATTACCAATTTGCCCCTATGAGGGGCATTTTGGTAATTCAATTATTGGAAGTGGTTTTTTTTTTTTTTTAAGGTTTGGCCTATGAATTTCCATTTTTGCCCCTAACCAATTTTTTTAATTATTTTCTTATTTTTATATTTTTAATAAAATTTAATTATTTTCCAATTTTTATATTTTTAACTATTTTTCAATTTTTCCTCCCAAATTCAATTGTTTCTACATTGCTGTTGTGGGAGATTAAGGTATCGTTTGACCCGACTTTTTTTCAAACTTCTCTACATTTTGAAGGAGAAGTTAGGCCGAATACAATATCAATTAAGTACTTACTAAAAAAAGTACTTTTTTTGAACGCATAAAATTGAATGGAATGAGCTTTGACCAGAAGCTGTTGAATGTTACTTTAAAAAACTACTTCTTGACAATTTATTTCACAAGCACCTCTTTTCAACTCACGCAGGGAACTTTTTCTTTATTTTTTAATATTATATTTCAATATGTTTTTTTCTTCCATTTAACTTTATTTTTTTTAACCGTTCCATTAATTTTTTAAGGAGATTCCATTTAATTTTATTACCTTTTTTTCAAAGAAATTTTATTATCTTTTTATCACTTATATATTTAATTTCAATATCGTTTAATCATCACAATCTCACAAATATTTTTATTCACGCTGTCATTTAATGATCCCAAATATTTTTATCTCCTTTCTTCAACCTCGCGAATATATACACACATTAACGTTTAGAGTAATATTTTATGTCCGTCTGTTTGTTTTTTTGTTACGCTAATGCATATAATTTTTTTAGTGTTGCTTGGTTGAGTGCTACCTCACCAATTTTTTTAACTATTTTCCAATTTTTATATTTTTAAGAACTTTTAACTATTTTACAATTTTTTATTTTTAACTATTTAAAACTAAGTTGATGGTTCATGATTTTTAAGGTTTATATTTTGACATATTACAATGATTCACAATTATCCGTCATTTTACCATCTATCATTTCAATGTAATCTTCCAGACTGAATATTACTAAGCATATGTGAAGAGACTGAATATTGGTCAGTTGATATTACTTTTTTGACGTCAAAGAGATTTTTTATTTTTTAACGGTCAAAATATTAATAACCAAGTTCCTACACAAGACGCTAAAGAGTTTAATGTGTTTCTTTCGTTCATTTTGTGTCATGTAAATATTGGTGTTAATCCCTTTTTGGTAACTCTATGACAGTAGCGCTCACTTTTATAATTTTAACTATTATGTAATTTATGATGTTTTCCTGCTCTTGATAAAGCTTTCATAAATATTTTGATAAAGTTTTTTAATTTTTGTGCAATATTCATTAATTTGTTCATTTTTCCTTCGGAACAATTTTTTTACAAAATATGTTACTGAACCCCATGCCTTAAACCATGCATCACAAATATTTGGATTATGCGAACTTCATTCTCAAATTTACTAAGAATGGTAATATTCCGTAATTTGAACATCTCTCCTTTAAAACAAGTTTTTAAAAGTGCGTATAATTCACATGAAAGGACTCGATACTAAATTGCAGTTAATATCTGTCTTTGCTGTAGATCATGTGAAATGATTTATATACGTTGAAACTGAAAGGCAAAATGATATAAATCAAGTAGAGAGGCATTCAACTATCTGTCTGATTCAGAAGTTTGTTCACCTGAAAGGAATGGATACTAAACTGCAGTTACTATCTACCTTTGTTGTAGATCATGTGAAAGGATTTATATACGTGGTACTAAATTGCAGTTAATATCTGCCTTTGCTAGGGGTGGCAAAAATACCCATGCCCACGGGTACCCGTGGGTAAAATCCGTCACAGGTATGGAGCGGGTAGCTAAACTGGTATCCACGGGTATAATAAACGGGTATTTGACTACCCATTATTATATGGACATAGACACAGATTGGATTGTATCCATACCTATGGGTACCCATACCCGATAATAAATTAAGTAAATTACTAATATATCTTTATATATCATATCTTATTACTTAAAGTTAGTACCTTATTGAAGAAAATTTTACCCCCCACCTAAAAATCCTCAATAATAACCTATTTTTATTTTAAATTTTTTAATTCATCTTATTAAGTTCACCGTTTCCACTTCATTCACATCATAAAACATATAGATTATATAAGAATCATGAATTTTCTATGAATTATGTATGATTTATGAAATTTTGAGTGGATTATGTATGGATGTTTAAAAGTTGAAGTTTTTTGGTAATTAAAAAAAGTTATTATTTGTACCAAAAAATAAATAAATTCAAAACTCCATGGGTACCCATGGATACCTCAATACCCACGGGTACCCGTATAGTGAGTACCCACGAGGATACGGGGCGGGCACGGGTATCATACTTATCCAACGGGGCGGGGACGGGTATCATATTATCCGTACCCATGGGTATCCATTGACATCCCTAGCCTTTGCTGTAGATAATGTGTAAAGATTTATATACGTTGAAGCTAAAACACAAAATGATATAAATTAGGTAGAGAGGCTTTCAGCTATCTATCTGATGCAGAAGTTTGTTCGCCTGAAAGAACTGGATACTAAATTGCAGTTAATATCTGTCTTTGCTGTAGATCATGTGAAATGATTTATATATGTTGAAGCTGAAAGTCAAAATGATATAAATCAGGCAGCTTTGGTAATAGGGTTTTCATTGGTTTATAGATAGATATCAATTATTACTGGAAAAGTGTTTCTACCGCTGACAAAATATGTTTTCATTTGTTACTTGTGATCAAACCATTTTAAAGATTTAATTTTGTAATCCGTAATGCAAGAGTACTTTAAATATTGTATTATGGTTTATAATTATCTGTCATTTCACAATCTATCCTTCCAATATAATATTTTGTCAAATACGTTACTGAACCCCCGTGCGAAGCACGGGTTTGTAACTAGTTTATAATAGAAACTGAAAAATAACTAGAAATCCTTTTTATTGGATATTTCATAGGTGGACTGAAAAATAAGAAGCCAAGATTAGGAAAAAAGAGTTAGAACTAAAATCTGGATTTACATAATATTTTTTTTTTTAAAAACTCGGTATCCCATCAAATAATTGTCTAAGAATTATCTTTTATATGCTATCTATCATAATGATAGGATATTGGATTCGGGGTAAGGTGTTTAAGTAATTAGTAGGGTGTCTACTTAATAAGAAGATTAGTAATATATAATAAATATCCTATGAAGATATTCTCTGGAAGTAGCAAAAGAGATATTTTGTGAAGATATCTTCTTAGTAAAGATATATTTTTTTTTAAGGGATTTTTTTTTGTTTTAAGGGATCTTCTTAGTAAAGATATTATCGGGAAATATCTCGTTGGTAGTATTCTATATAAGTATGAGTGTAGAGGGAGTTCTAGGTAAGCAATTAGATTATTTGTTAGTAGCCTTTTAGGGAACTTGTAACTCATTTCTTTATTTCATCTACTTAATAATATTCACCACTATTATCAACTTTCCATTGATTTATTCTGTTTTATTGGCTCTGCTCTATCACATAATAAAGCATACACAGGAAATCAAGGGATTGTAAAATGTTCTGTTTTCACTTTTAGTTATGAAACTGTCACATTATTTGTGTTGTTTTCACTGTTTCATGGACAAATATTTGAAAACAGAAAACAAAATGTTTTAGTTAAAGTAGAAATATAGAATAAAAACAGAACATTTTCTCAAGTCATACAAACACATAAAATTAATTCTATCAATATCTAACCTCTTTTTCTCTATCACCTTAGTATAGGCTAATACAACCAGGTTTCTAACATCACTGATTAAAGATAAAAGGAAAAACATAAAAGTAACATGAATGTGCAATAAATAAGCATAAGCATATTTTTCATGAAAAACTTAAACAAGGTTCATCATTCAAGATTTTTACAGCCCATTATCCCAAAATTTGGTATAACCATCAATCAAATCAGCACCTTGCAAAAACCCTCAAAGGAGAAGAGCCAAATTCTACATTATAATTCAGTTGTTGCCTACAATCCTACATTTCTTCTATGGTCTAAACTGACACTGTGCACAACTACACCTGCACTACAATAGTCTCATGTTCCACTTTTCTGTGTCGAAACACGGAAAACCTGAACTGTATCAGAGTAAATCAATCTGATTCAATGAAATCATTGGAAAAGGTCTTTTTCTCAGGAGTCTTCTTCTTGTGATTAACATCAGAAGGTAACCTGCAAAACAAGCAGCAAATGAGACTACACAAAATTGGGATAGTAAACAAAAAAAAGGACAAAAAGCTTTACAATTTTGCCATGTCTGATATTCTGTTAGAAATTATCACATTTAGCTAACAGATTAATCACATAATAAAAAATGTTGAGAAAAAGAGGTTTAAAAGAGAGAGAAGGAAGGAAACTTGAACAATTAGAGCGCAGTGTAGCACCATTACTTCAAATTGAAGACGAGTCAAGTGTCTGACATGTATCAGTGTCTGACATAGACACATCACCAACATGTGTGGTTATATTCAATTTCTTTCATTTTCTTAAATAAGTATTGGTGTCTACATGTAAGTGTTGTGTCTCGTTTATTTTAAATTTGGGTTCCCGACTGCAATGTCAAGGTTTTTGAGGCTTCCACAATCACAACTGCAATGCAGTAGAGGTCACCTCAATAAGATTTGTTAGCAAAGATAGAGAATTGAGACAAGACTGCAATCACTTTTTAAAACTTGCATATGTTCATAGGAGTATTCTAAAAAATGTTGACTAAGTTTAGCTTGAGACCAGCCCTGACAACTCAAGTAATAATAGAAGTATATGTTTTTCCACGACATTCAGCGATATGATTTTGGATGCAGCTTAGTTTTTTGGTGATAGAAAAGAATAATACCCTAATTGCAATGTGGTGTCTGAATCAGCTTTCTCATCTGAGCAGTTTCTAGTCAAGCTGGGACACTTAACACCATTATCTACGAAGGAGTTCTTTCTTTCCACATGGCGAAACTGAAGATAAGATGGCATAACATGTTCTGTCATTGGGAACAAGCACCGAAGTTCTTCAATCTGCGATAGAGATTGGCAAAAGCACAAAGTTATTATGAGTGATACAATATTATTCAAAATAGAAATGCCAGGGGATTAAAATCGTATTAAGAATATCATTTGCCTGTCTCCGCAAAGTTTCATTCTCCAGCATAGCCTTCTGCTCCTGAAAAGAATAAATCAAATAATTATCAGAATGAAGATAGAAACAAACAATTATCCCTTTCCCTTGCTTCACAGAAGAGAGAAGACATTAGTACTACATGACAATCTATTATTAATTTGATCGTATACGAGAAGGGAAAGGAAAGAAACAAACTGACAAAACAGAGGAAAAGAGGTGAAAGAAATCGAAAAAGAAAAGAACAGAAGAATAAGAAAGAAATCAAATGGAGAAGAAAAGGGAAAGCAATAAAACAGAAAAAACAAAAGAGGAAGATAACTGAAATAATTGAAAGAAAGAAGAAAGAAAAAAACAGAAAGCACAAAGAGAAGAAATCTGATAATGCTAAACCAGGTTCTCGAATCAAGAAACTCTATCTATTAAATTGCATATAGAAATATCAAGAAAAATACATTGACTGGATTATCTTTCAGAATTTATAAGTCATTGCAATGAGCTTGACTTCTAATTGAGAAAGAAATATTGCCTACCAAATAGGCTTATTCTCAAAGTTACTCATGATAAAATGATTTAATGTGATATAAGAGTTATACATTTTTTTACAATTATAAGAGTTACACCTATAACTAAGCCAATAACAACTCAAAACCTCAAATGTTAATTACTGATTTCAACGTACCTGTATTCGAGACTGCTCCAGTTGTTCCATGAGTAATTCCTCCTGTAAGAACAGATGTCAAGGATTAAAGGTCTAGTATGTTTATGAGCAGAAACCACAAAACAACCTTATAGCACGACTTAATTTTGGTGGGGTGCAGTGTTATCGATTGCAGATGGCAGACCATTTCGGAAAGCCTGGAATCCGCCATGGGGCTGCCATCCTTTACAAATTGCCTATTGCGGAAGTCAAATTCTGTTGCCCACGCAATAAGCCGTGGCATGGCTGATATTTGACAACGCTGGTGAGGTGGGGGAAGAAAGACGAAAAAATAGGAAAGGGTTAAGATAAGGACCTTCCTCTCCTTCACGGATGATAGTCCCTCGTTAATTTGCTGCTCTAGAAGTTGCAGTTCCTTCATTCCCAATCCAGATAAGTCCTTTCCCATCAGTCGTCTATAGTCACAAAAAATGATCATAATTAAAAAGTCATCCTTATTGCGCAGTAATGCAAATACAAATGGCACAAGAAGAAATGTAAAAGATTGAAAAAAGAAAACACGTACAATTGATTTGTTTCTAGCTTTGCAATTTCATCTTTAAGAATCTCCACCATCCTAGAATCTTCCTTCGGAAGTATCTAATGAACAAAAGTTAGAACAATTGTTATGCAGGCAAGGCAAGTAATTTTAACTAGAATCAAACAGCATTGTGTTATCAATCATTTGTAACTATTACTGATTACCTCTGTTTTATATTCCTCCACTGATGCACTCTCTGAAGAATCTGTGCATTTGTTGTATCTTGAGAGTGTTCGTTTCATACTGCAAGTATAAGAAAAATTTGGCCTGGTTAGTAGGAAATGGAGCACAATTAAGATTTGACACATAGAGAAGGAAATTTGAGAAATAAACATAGTTGAATAGGCAATGGTGCATAACAAAGCTTTGAAACACACAGAAAAGAAGAGAATTTGGAAAATAAATGTCGTTGTTGATCTTAATTATCAGACTCCATACTTTTGAAAAAAGTATAGCTTTGCGAATTCATGCTAGAGGGTAAAGTAAGTAACTAATCTCGATCATTAATAAGAAAATCAACCGTTGATATTTCAATACATTTATAATTTGTGATGCATATACACTTGACGCCAATAGTTGATTTTATCGTCAATGGTTTATGTTACCCTTTAAGGTCAATCAATCTGTTTATCGCGTGTTTGGTTTCGCGATCAACGGTTCACTTTACCCTTCGAAGGCCAAACGATCCATTTATCACATGTTTTGTTTCACAATCAACAGTTCACTTTACCCTTTAAGGTCAAATGATCGCTTTATAGCATGTTTGGTTTCACATTGCAGCTCCTATTTTCGCGTCCCCCACGATTTCGTGAAGCTATAAATCCTAGCTTCAGTCAACAGGCACTTTGAAGGCCAAACGAACCATTTATCACGTGTTTGGTTTCACAGTCAACGGTTCACTTTACCGTTGAAGGCCAAATGATCGATTTATAACATGTTTGGTTTCACATTGCAGCTCCTATTTTCACGCACCCCGCGATTTCGTGAAGCTAGAAATCTTAGATTCAGTCAATCGCAGAAACAAACAGAAACTTAAAAGAAACAAATCCATTGTTATGTTCTAAGAAAATTCAGTTGGCATAATAAAAAAATGAGCCTTCAGCAAAATCAACATTTTAGTAATTCAACATGAATGAACAGGTAGAATCAATAGAAAAACTTTTATACAAAACCTAAAATCACAAAACACAGTCTCTCAATAAAATGTGAAATTAAAAAAAAAAATTCTAAATTAACCTAAAAAATAACAAAATCAGAATTTCATTGCACAACAACAAAAAAAATTCAATCTTTTTACATGCAACATTAAAAAAAAACAAGGAAAACATAAATAAAAACATATATTTGACATGACATCCTTTATGAAACATCCACATCAGAGACACACAAACAATGAAAACAAACACCTAAAAAAAAACATAAAACATATATTTAACAACCCTTATGAAACAAAAACATAAAAACAAAACAAAACCTAACAAACATAACATGCAAAGAAATGAAAAAACAAAAAAACATACCCAGAACTGGAAAACTCAAAAAGTTTTCCTGTGTTTGAAAAAATGATAACAGCAACCTCAGCATCACAAAGAATAGCTAGCTCCTGAGCTTTCTTCAACAAACCACTTCTTCTCTTTGAAAATGTAACTTGTCTGCTATTAGCATTTTCAATTCTTTTTATCTCGATTTTGCCCCTACCCATTTTCAAAACCCAAATGAAATGATAACAAGAGAGAAAAGTAAGGAAAACCCAGTTGAAAAAATGAGATTTTGATGAAGAAAAAGGTATAAAAGAGGTTCCTTTTTTGTCTCAACTACTAAAATAGAAGTAACCCTTTTGGGTTATGCATTTGGACTAGTTAGAAAAAAGGGTTAGAAATTAGAAATAATTAGCGGAGAAGATAAAGGGGTTAAAGAGAGAGAGAAAGAGAAAAAAGAGAGCGTTTTTTTCCACAAATGGCGAATGCTTGAAACGGCAACTTTGCATGGCGAATGTATCTTTTTTAGAGTTTATGCATGACTCTCTTTCTTTTTATTTCTTTTTTTTTTTTATTATTTTATCAATGAGATTTGAAGTGTGGTTTGTATCGATTTTGAGGTAAAAAATTATTTGATCCAAAATAATGAGTTTATGCATGACTATTTCCTTTTATTTATTTTTTATTATTATATTTTCTTATTGGTGGATTTGGGCGTGGTTTGGATCGTTTTTGAGGAAAAAAAATGATTTGATCGAAAACAATTATTCGGTTTGGTTTGGATGACTATATTAAAAAAAAATCCGATTTGAACCCATTAAAATTTGGGTCTTGCTAACCAGTGTCCTAAGAGCAATGATTAAGGATTTCATTAGAAGAAACTCTGTCTTGGAAACACAAGTCTTTACCTTTTTCTTAGCAATAATTACACCACTTTCAATGCAAACTTACTTATTTTAATACTTTAACCAATGCCCCAAAGGCAATGGTTAACATTGTCCTTAAAAACTTTGCTGTTTAATTTTTAATCTGTTTATGAGAAAAAAATCATTTCAACCGAAAATTTAAAGTTTGACCGAAAATAAATAAAGTTTGATAAAATATTTTTGCATTTAAAAATCAACATTGAACTCGGGTTCTTTCAAACATTTTAGTTTATTATTTGATAAAATTTGTATTATTTATTTTGTTTGCTACAATTAGAGTGAGATTCATAATAATTGGTCCTCTCTCGTGGGTCCCATGATTTTTCTTTCCTTTATTGTGGTTTGTTGTTTTGTTTTATTGGAAATGATAAAAAAAAAAAGGGAAATGTTAACTTGTGCCTTAAGGGCACAAGTTAATTATTCAAATATAGAAACAATTTTTTGGAATGTGTGCAATGTATTTAATTTTTAACTTTTTAGTCAATCAAATGCACAAAATTTTAGGGAATACTTCTTCTTTTGGGTTTATTAACATGTGCCCTAAGGGCACAAGTTAACACTACCCAAAAAAAAATTAAAATATACTTCCCAGTCTTAAATTACAAATCGTTTTGACTATTTTACATAAATAAAATAAAAATAAAAATGTTAACAATTGTACTTAATATTGTATGAAAAAGAGTAATTATAAATTATTTTATAAATTCTTCATTTATAGTATGAGAAATGTAAATAAAAAATTGAAAGAAGGGTGAACAAAGCAGTTAAGTGTACAATAGCAAAAGTAACATTAATATTTCATTGGTGGTGTAAAGTGACTTATATTTTAGAAATTTTTTTCTAAAACAACTTATAATTTGGAATTGAGAGAGTAGTAATAATGTTTTGGAAACTGTATAATCAATTTTTTCAAATTCTACAAATGTTCTTTTCAACATAAATTTTTCTTTTTTTGTTCGTTATTAAGTACTTTTACGACAGTTGTTAATATTAAAAAAAAAAGGTCAAGTTAACCAATGCCTTCGGGGCGCTGGTTAAGGAAACTAAAAAAGGAAATTTTAAAATGAAAATAACACTTTTTATGTTTTTGAAGAGTTCACAACACAAGTTCCAATGTAATACTTACTACATTTGATTCCTTAACCAGTGCACCTGGGGTACTGGTTAACATTACCCAAAAAAAATGTGTGAACTAATATGATAAGCCATTTCCTTAAGGGCACTAATTAGCAAAACTTTTTTAAAAATTTCCATTCAAAAAGTTAAGTATCATTTCAATTTCCAATATATTAAGGACACACACTTCTATAAAAATTTATTACTTTCATTTTATAATACTCCCTCCGTTGCTAGCAAATTTGACTTTTTAGATTCATTCAATTAATGATGTATGTGGTCTATATTATGAATCACATACACCCTCCGGTCACTAATATAAGCAAAAGTTTAATTTTTAGATTCATTCATTAAATGACGTATGTAGTCTATAATAAAGACTACATACGTCATTTAATGAATGAATCTAAAAATCAAACTTTTGCTTGTATTAGTGACCGGAGGGTGTACATCATTAATGAATGAACCTAAAAAATAAAATTTGTTTAGAAATGGAGGGAGTAAGTGTTTTTCACTATTTTTTTCTTTCTAAAAGGACACTCATTTTAAAACGATAAATGTACATCTCTATTAATATCACCAACCTTTGAAATTTATGCATTTATATCATTTACCTAGTTCAAATTAAAGTAATGGACACCTCCATTATTTTTGCCAAATTGAGAGCATCTTTTTCTAAGTTTTTTGTTAAATAAAACAATTTTTAAACTCGAGAAAAAAATTGTGGAAGAAGGTCGATCGAAATTGACACGAGAGAAAATCTAACATAAGACCTTCAAAGAAACACATTTTATGGTCCCAAGTCAAAACCACCAACCAATAATATTTCTAATTTTTTTTAACTAATATTTATTTCTAAACTTTGAGATATTGAATACAATAGTACTTCTATATTCATTTTCTTAAGATGTATTTTTAGAACTCTTGTTACCATTTGTAATATCACCCTCTATTAGTAGTATGATTAGAGATATTTTTAGAAATAGTATCGTTTAAGATAATTATCACAAATAAAAAATTAAGCAACTTTTTTTAATATTGTTTTACTTTATTTGAATAGTATTATTCTTCTCTTAATCTGATTTCTGCACATGACACCTACTTTTAGTAATAGCCAGCCATTAGCCTGTTACCTAATTTGTAGAAGGACAGTAGTAGCGTTATGAATACTTTTCTTTTTTGGGGACTATAAGGTTGATAAAAGTTTCCTTAATATTCATTTTTTCCTTTATTAGTATTAAGGTTGAAAATAGTGGGACCCATTGGAATCAGTTCCCACTTTCCTCTCCTTTGCCACATCGAATACTCCGTCCCTTCTGTTTTGTTTTGCCACATTAAGCTTTTTTACTCAAAAAAAACAAAATATAATATATAAAATATAGAAAATATGTATATATAGAAATAAAGGAATTAAAAGCAATGCCATATTTAGAGAGAGTCATTGAATAGGGGGGACTAGTCTTATTTGTTTATAGGATATGGGGTGGATGGTCTTTATCAAAAAAATAAATTCAAATTTTTAGTTTCCAAATTTGGTGAGATATGCCAAAAGTGAAGTAAATGAAATTAAGGAAGGAAGGAACGACAGTTACTTTCTATGATTGTCATTTTGTGTTCTGTTTTGAAATGCAGAAGGGCATGGTTCTATCACTTTCTTTGAACTTTAAATAATCGATGACTACGATGTTATTTGGAATTATCTACTATTCTACTGTTCTTTTCCCAAAAAAAGAAATACTAGCTAATTCTCATGAGCTACATAGAGTGTATCATTACATAACCTTAAGGGGGAAGGGAACATATAAGTTCAATTACTTCAAATTAAACAAATAAAGAAAGATAGGTATCTAAATCATTTATTTAAATGTAAGAATATCTTATTAAAGAGGTCCTATGATGTATTGGGACTAATTGAGAGCATGGAGTGGGTCAAATTGCATGCACTTTAGGCACCTAGAATAGTCCATTTAGGATTAGTCTATGCTAAGCGTTTCAAGAATGTGATTGGTTTTGGTACTAATGCAAGTGAGAATTATCAATCATTCCTTAATAACTTAATGGTAGATATTAGAAATATTGAAAAGAAAAATAGACTAAGAGTTTTTTTTAGGGGATAAACTATGAGTTTATCAAAATAACTCTTTCCAATCAAAAAATAAATAACTCTTCAAGTTTTTTACTAGAGAAGTTAAATCCAATTTTTTTTTAAAGAATATAATAAAACAAGCATGTCTTGTCGAAAAAAGAACTTGATGAATCTGTATCAATTTAATTAAATCTTTCGAAGTTGACTATTTCAATAGAGCTTTCGAATTTCATTAAAAGGGAAAGGGAAGGACCAATTTTTTTTTTTTTTAACAGATGGGAAGGAGCAATTTTTATATTCCAAAATGTTATGATAACATTGATGTATTTGCAATATAAATATATAGAAAGAACAATTCTTATCGTGCAGAAAAAAAAGTAAATATTTGTATAATGAATCAGTATTTTTTTTTTTGCAGGGGTATCATGAATCAATATTTGAAAACAATAAAATAAATGAGAGCCTAATTTTACTAAAGCATAAAAGCTAATAAATACTTGATATAATATATGAAAGTTTTTAGCTACAATTGGTATGATAATAATTAAATGATGTCATGATGTGTTGTGTATCCTTGATATTTGATCATGGTAATATGATACTCATGATATGCTCTTAACACCCCTCCTTAAAGTTGGAGATGAAATTGAAATGATACTCATGATTCGGGATGGCAAAGCGGACCGGCCCACCCCGTTTAGGCCCGCTCCGTCTAAGCCCGCTTAAAATGGAACGAGACGAGCCGAGTATAATTAGGTGAGCGAGTCCAAAATTTTCACCCCGTCTCGTTTAGTGGCGGACATAAGAGTTGGCAGGTTGGCCCGCCAAACAGAAAACTTTTTTTTTTAAGAAAAAAAAAACAACATTTTTTTAATGATTTTTTTTTACAACTTAATTGTTACAAAAAAAAACTATGTCGCTTTTACCATAAAAAAATATAAAAGTATATGCATCGAATAAATTTGTGGTAGAAACGAGATAATAAATAAATTGTCGAACTCAACATCATACTCAATAGCAAAATAAGGAATATTCGTCAACATAAAACAAATCCTAAAATAAATCCAACAACCAAAATACATCTAAAAGGATAAAATAAGCTTAAAATAAAAAAGAAAAACGAGTTAAGCGGGTCGCCCCGCCCGTGCCCGTCCTTTTTTTTAACGAGTTAAGCGGGGCGAGCCAATTATAGGAAGCGAGTTCAAAATTTCAACTCAGCCTGCCAAAAACAGTGGGCTAAACAGGCCGACTCGACGAGTTTGATCCGTTTTGCCACCCCTACTCATGATATGCTCCAAACACCCCCTCTTTGAAGTTGGAGATGAAATTGAAATCTCAAGAACACCCAACTTTCACAGTATTCATCGATAAGCATCACGTTTAAGTGGTTTAGTAAACATATTTGTCGACTTGTGACAATATAGGAATGAGTAGTAATTAGAAGGCTTATTTTTTTTTTTTTCACAAACAAAATAACAACCAACTTCAATATGTTTGGTTCGTGCATGAAAAATTAGATTTTGGACAATGTGGATGGTAGCTTAATTATCAAGAAGAAATGTGATTGACTTATGATGATCAATATCGAGATTAGAGATGAGATATTTTAACCAATACAATATCGAGAAATTCTTAGTTTTCAAGAGATCGGAATGGAACCCAACATGATAACTTAACCATTGTAGTGGATTGACGAGTAGTAGTAGGGATTGAGCCAATCCAATTTCTCATATTTAACTAAATTTATAAAGATGGATGTAGAAAGAAATAAACATTTACCATGATTTCCAACAAATATTCTGATGTAGATTATCTTGAAAGGAACACCAGAGTGATGTGAAATGGATACTTAGATATCTAAAAGGAACTACCAAACATGCTTATGTTTTGGCAATGGAAATCAAATACTCACCGAATATATGTAGATGCTGACGAGGGAAAGGGAAGAAAAAAGAAAGATTTTATTTTTACTTTTTTAGTTTTTCTTTTAAGAAATAATGACATGTAATATAATTACACACATGTAACCAAAAAATATTGAAAAAAAAAAAAAATTACGCACTCAACATGCCACATAATCCATTTTACACAGTCAGCCTTCAAGAATCTCAAACTTTTATTTTTACAAGGGTCTAAATTAAAACTCGCCTAAATGGTTGGAGATAAACATTATTTAACTCTTTAAATTATGAACATGACTATTTCTAGAAGAAATACCTAGAGGATTATGTAATACAGTAGAGATTCACTTAATTGATAACCAAATATGAGTGTTAATGTTGATTGCATTGTTAAATGGAGGGGATTGAAGATCTTGACAAGGAAAATAGTTTTATGAAATTGATAATCGCAAGAAACGTAGATTTTATAAGTTTGCATGTCATATATGCATTATCCAGATAACCAACAAGAATACCAAGTTTAGATTGTTCATTAAATTTATGTTTAATGTTTATATTTTTAGAAAAATATAGACGTTCAAACGCACATAGTGATGGTATGAAGAAGAAGAAGAAGAAGAAGAAGAACTAGTAAAACTTAACAAGGAGATTAACATTTGAGAATTGAAGTTGGAAGTTTATTTGTAAAAAATATTGTAGTCAAAACACATTCATCCCTAAAGTAAAGGGGAATTAGTCACTTTAGTCCCTGAATCGGAAGGGATTCGTCACTTTAGTCCCTGAATGCAGATAAATTGCAAAATAGTCCCTGAATGTAGACTTTGTTAGTCAATTTAATCCCTGAATACAAACTTCGTTAGTCAATTTAGTCCCTGAATGTAGACTCTGTTAGTCACTTTAGTCCCTGAAATTGACCATGCAGCGACTGTTTTGCAATTTCTCTTCATTCAGGGACTAAAGTGACGAATCCTCTCCCATTCAGGGACTAAAGTGACTAATTCAAGGACAATTTTGTTTGAAAACATAAAGCTATGTTCACATCCCATGACTTTATTTTGTTAAGGAGTTGCAGCGCAACTGCATTCATGAATAATGTTATGATCATTAAACCATGTATGCATTTGTTTGGACAGAAATTTTGAAACATTGTTAGAACAAGGAAATTGAAAAAACTTCATGATTCTGATGATGTTTTTATTGTGGTTTTGAGATTTCCTTCTTTTTTGTGTTTCGGGTTTGGTTGTGGTTTTGCTTACCTTTCCGTAGTAGCAGCTTTTAATTTTATTTGCATTGCTCATCAATCATAGATTCATGCTTAAGCACAGTGATAAGATGATCAGCTCACAACTGTGTCATGATTCTACGTAACATGCTCAGATTTTTTCTTTTAGAGGAATCATGCTCAGATTTATAGAACATAAACAGCCAAATCAAAATATTGCAAAATTTTGTCCTTGCAAAGTTTTAAGATGAATCAATGTCAAGGAAAATGAATTCATTCAAATCTTCTAGATGGAACGGATTCTCGTTATGTTCCTCACAATCGATTCTTACGTCAGTTGAATCTTCTCCTTTAATTGTTTTCACATTTCTTAGCAAGCATCCTTAATTTACATTTTGTTCTGCTTGCTTTTACTTTTATTTTTTCTCCCCTTCTACTATGGACTAATTTCCTCCCTTTTTCTAGTTGATTCCTGAGTTGAGAGATTAAGAGTTAACTTTGTATTGTAGTTGATGTTCAGTATTGATTCCTATGCATTGCAGATCTTGCTCCTTTTATTATGAGATATGAAATATAATGTTGTTTGTATCAGTGTATCATATCATATCTATATCAATGTTATGTATCACCTTGCTTAGATCTGAAAGATTATTTGCAGGTCATAGTTCATTTCTCTTCTTATTGGTGTACCTTCGAACGAATCCTTTCTTTGAAGAATTATATTGGCATCCCCTATCAAGATGTCGTCTTCCAATGCCATAAGCCCTTTCTTTGAAGTTACGAACTGTCTTTCAAGTAAGTACGTCGATTGCTTATTGGACTGTGCATTAGTTTTTGACATATGGTTCCAGTTTAGCTTCAACCTAGGATTTCAGTTATCACTTGTTACATTGTGCTGATATCTAATTAGGAATGCATCATTTTGCTTCTCAGGAAGCTAAGGTTGCTTACACAAGGGAGAACCATCTATGCCGAGAAAGTGAAAAATGGGAAAATGTTGCTTCCTCGTTATAGTGATCATGTCAGTTTATGTCCTTTGTTTCCAATTAACTTTGGTTGGCTCAGATCAGCTTAGCTTGGCATAGCTGAGAAATGAAGGCTTTATAGAAAATAAAGGATTATCTAATGATGATTGATGATAATGGCAGTAGTAGCAATAATATTTGATAGAGCCATGAAACAAAATGTCAATATTGTACTATGTCTCTTCATTGATGATAAGGATTATACCATGTCTCTTCATTGATGATATACCACAGCACCCACACAACAAAGTGTTGCTTCTCATTCTTCTGTACTCTACTAGTTCAAATACTTAGTATGAAGGACTATGATGTATAGTAAAAGTTCTGAAGGAGGAGCTTGACCATAATTAATTGTTGCTACGTTTAGGTCTTGTAATTGTACTACCGTTAGTTAAGTTGGTCCCTTCCATTAATTTTTAACCTCAAATGTCTAAAGTGAATCGACAATAAAGTGCAGGTTGCACTGGTATAGACGACCATTCCATGTGGCTCCTAAGGTGGGGTTAGAAAAGAAAATAATGACTAGGATAGAAGTAGGGGAATTAGTCACTTTAGTCCCTGAATAGGAAATGAGTCGTCACTTTAGTCCCTGAATGCAGATAAATTGCAAAATAGTCCCTGAATATAGACTCTGTTAGTCAATTTAGTCACTGAATGCATATTCCGTTAGTCAATTTAGTCCCTGAATGTAGACTCCGTTAGTCACTTTAGTCCCTGAAATTGACCAACAGAGTCTACATTCAGGGACTATTTTGCAATTTCTCTGCATTCAGGGACTAAAGTGACTAATTCCCCAATAGAAGTATGATATAATTCTGGCTCAAGACAAAATATTGTGTCTATGCAACAACCACAGTTCACCAAGACATATGCAAAGGCATAATCATACAAATGAGTGTTAATCAGTCAAATTTGTGTGACATCTTCAAAAAAAATTAAATGATATCATCATCTCTAAAAAACCTAACATCACTGCTCTAGTTTATGATATGATAATAAAATAAAAACTATTACAAACATCTAATTAACAAGAGCAAATAACTCATGCATATCAATGTTTGTGAGGAGAATAAACACCACCTTCATCAGTGCTTCAATGCGAGTATGCTCTATAAGACATCAATGTTTAATCGGTATGCGGGTATATCGTCTCCGTTTGTGTCATTTACCTTTCTACAAACATATATAAAGTGAGAATCTGGATCTTCCACAACCCAATCTGCTGGAAGTAAGCCCTTGTCAGTAAGAGGAATAGGCTCTAACAATGATTTCTTCGATGAAGTACTACATTCTGGCTTATGAAATCCCGGTCTTGCTGCATGGATTAAGAGAATGTGAACACGACATGAACACTGAATCAGTGCTACACAACTATAACCGATAAAATTTCATATGGATATTTTATATATATTCAGGAAATGCACATTATTTCACAAACAAATTGCAAAATGAGCCTATGCAACAAGTTATTTCGCTCTATTTTATAAATCAACTGATTTCCAAATTATATCCTATAATTAGGTCCGTTTGGAAGAGACTAGATCGAGGGGAGAGGATATTTTAAATCATTTATGTTTGGTTCAATTATTAAGAGAGAGAGGGGAAGAAAGGGAATCAAAATCCTCTTGGACCACTTTTTCATTCCCCGATTTGAAGGGGAGGTGACTAAAAAACACTCATAAATCATTTAAAATTCCTCCACTCCCCTTGAACCAAACATACTTTTAATTAAAATCCCTCCCCTCCCCTCTTTTGAACCAAACATATCTCTATTTTCTTCCCATCCCGTCTCCTCTTTTGAACCAAACATTAATTATAACAGTAAATATAAAACCTGACTTGCAAAGAGTATGCGAAAACTTAATTGGATTTTATGAAGATATGGTAATCCATGGAAAATGGGTTTTGGCAATTCAAGGTTCGTCTAGGAGGTGAATAAAAGTTTAACTAAGGATTGTTGAACCAAGATTCGAACTAGTGTTGTCCCAAACAATTCGTCCATGACTGAAGCTCATTAAAGACTCGAGCCCATCATCTTGATTAACTTTCAAGCGATGAACATAAAAATGGTACAAATAATATTAATAAAAATAATACTAATCACAGAAATAACAGCACTTGTAACAAAAATTAAAATAATACTAAGCACAAGGAAATAAGCGATTGAAAAGTTGAAACCACACTTTGCAACTGACAAAAGAAACATTGATACTAAATATAAAGATCGTATATCTTTGATAAAACATAAAAGAAATATCAGTTTTAACCTTGCTTCGTATATGATCCAAAGAAAAAGGCACAAAATAAAATAAAATCTCTCAATCATCTTTTAGCATACAATAAGCAATGCCAAGGAGAACCACAAATTCAAAACATAATAAGGTCATTTGGTGTTGTTATCCACATATAGCAAGAAAAAAGGCATTTTTCCAGTTCAGAAAAAGGCAGAAGGGCGAAATCTTACGGATATTATACAACGTAATTTTCCAATTGTATACAGGTTTGCTTAGGTGAGGCATCCGTACTGTTGGATCACCATATGTAATCTGCAAGAGGCGATTCATTCAATAATTATATTTTTAAAATTTCCATGATAGATAATAGCAAGATGATAAATAGAATTTCAAATCCATTAAATGAGATTACCAACATATAAGTCCCTCCAGGTTTTAGAAGTCTGCAAAGAATAAAAAAAAAAAAAAGTATAATTGGTGACGATTTAGAAATGAAGAATGAATATTCCGTGAATTCTTTTTAAGAAATGTATGCTTGTTAAAAATTATACAACCTACACACTTCTGCAAGCATCTGAGAAGCACTAATTGGAGCATCAGTACCACACTAAAATACAAAAAAGAAAAGAAAATTTGAGGATTAAAGCGTGAATCTATAAATTAGATAAACGATGAGAACAATCAGTGGAAAACCATACCATTAATGAATCAAGAGTTCCTAGATGCATCGGGATACCACAAGTGTAAATGTAATAGCAAAAACAAAGTAGCATCAGTATATTGAATTGCCATGTATATAATTATAGATTTGATTAACTTCGAAAAGGTACGGACTTAGATGATTAACCACTACCTTTATCAATTACACCATCAAAAGATTCATCTGGAAAGAAGCTCATATCCCTAACATCCATCTGCAAGTCTATTGAGATTCATGAAATAATTTAAGATATGTCGTTAATCGCTTTTTTCTGTAAAAAAGATTGTACAGAAAACAAGTAAAATAATGTTATTGATAAGTACATTTTAGCTGAGGGATGCACTCATGTTTTTTTCTCATCATGTCAATGGCAACCGATGAAATATCAATATTCACGATTTCCTCAAAACCATCTTTGACCATATCCTCCGATATAACTGCAAAATACATCCATTTGCTCCTTGTAAATTTTCTGAAAAGTTATGGACTCAATAAAAGAGAAATCTCATTCAAGCAAGATAGTGAACTATGAAATATTGACAATAACACCATGCATTGCTCACGTTCAGTAAACTGTTATCACTATTCTCATCAAAAGAATGAGGAATCCATTCTTGGTTAAATCGGAAGACATGTCAGGAAAATTCCTGTATGACTCGGAACGAATCAACAAAACATAGTTAGCTTGACTCAAAATGGATCCACAAAACTCAGTTAGTTTGACTCAGGTGCACCACTCAATTGCCTAAACTACTTTGAAAACTCCTCGGCTTTTCAAAATTGTACTTTTCTAATTTCTTCATAAATTGAAGCAGGGATGAAGCAATGACTGCTATTACACTACAACTTTTACAAAAACCAAGCCTTATCAAACTAAGTAGGGTCGGCTATAAATATCAAACAACGTTATAATGTATCATGTATATCATATCTCTTTCCAAATAATTAATCTCTAGATCTTTTTTAATAGTTTCTCTTGTATTTTTTCTATATCTTTCCACTAGCAATTTGCCTACCCTCCATCTGATATACTTTCTTCACTACAAAATCTACAGGTCTTCTCTCTACATACCCAAACCACCTATGCCAGATCTACTCTCCTTACTACAGAATCTATAAACCTTCTCTCTACATACCCAAACCACCTAAGCCGAGTATTTTATTTTGGGTCTTTAGACAAAGTGCTAATCATCGCTTAAAACTCACACACACAATTGCAAGGTCCAGGTTCGAACCAAGATGGCAGTGTCCAGCCAAAGCCCAAACAATATCGGCATTTTCCAGTTGAGCTAGGCCTTACTGACTCAAAATGATGTTTTTTTTTTCTTCTAAACCTAACCCGGGTTTCCACCTTTTCTATGATAGGTGTCATCCAAACTCTTCTAAACCTAACGCAACACCCTCATCTCCGCAACACTTATTTTATCTTTGTGTTGGGTTTTTACCACCCAACACTACGTCTCTTATCACCGGTCTTACAGCCGTAAAGATAAAAAAAAAATTCCTTCAACTTGAGCGGTAAAATATTCAAAGCAGTTAAGTGATAAATACATGGAAATGTTTCTCTGTTAGTCAATTACTTCTTAGACGAATAGACGTTTATACACATTAAAGGTTTAAAGCAAGTATACACTCTTAGAATTTGTAATTGGGCCTAATCCAACCCCACAAAACCGGCTTGTAAGGTAAAGACCGGCCGCAATTATAAACACTTGTTCACGCCATCTCACTTCCAAGTGGGACTCTTAACATTCAGAATTCACAATAGATCTAAAACCTGATTAACATTTTGCAATTATACAGATCTCTTTAAAATATTGATGACTAAGTTGATACATTCTAGAGACTAAATTGGATATATAGCTATATGATTATCTATATATTAAGATTTGGACCAAACAAGTGGGGTAAGAAAGGAAAAAGATTATTACCAGCATTGCCACAACCAACCATAAGAATCCTAGAAGAAAGAGAGAAACAGTGACGAAGGAAGGGTTTAAGATTAGAGTAACGCTGATACCAATCAAAAGAACCACCCTCTTGAATGTAACGAGCGTCCCAGTAATGAGCATCACCGTAATCATAGGTGTTGCAACTTGACACGTCTCTGAACATGTTTTTCCGGCGACAAGATAAGACAAGACAACAACTGAACTCGTTCGTTTTGTTTGTTGGTTTTTGAGGTTTGGTTTTGTTTGGGCTTTTTGAGTTTGGACTTTTGAGTGGACTTTTTGTTGAATAATCAAACACACTTCAACTAACTAACTAAAGTACTAAACACGAACTCAGGTGAATTTTTAAGGAATATATGGAAGAGTATATTCGTGTTTCAATTTTTTATTTGGAGAATCCATCTGTTTGAAAATTGAAGAGGTAAATAAGATTTAATTTACTTTTAAGTTTGGATAAATTATTAGTACCTCTTGACTAAAAAACCATGAATTCTTAGGTTAGATAAATTATTACTCCCTCCGTCCCATATTACTTGACCTAGTTGACTCTGTCACGTATGCCAATGCACAATTTTAAACTTAAATTTCTTTAATAATCTAGTAGAAAAAATTACGAAAATTTAATATTTTGAAAATATTAATCGAGACGAATCTAATAACATCTTATATGCTATATTTTGTTTTTATATATTAGTAGAAAAATAGAGTCAAAGCATGTTACATGAATAGTGCAAATATTCTAAATAGGTCAAGTAATATGGGACGGAGGGAGTAGTACCTCTTGACTAAAAAACCATGAATTCTTAGGTATTCGCTAGTTGTACTGCATATGTAGGTAAAACTCATTTAAAATTTGATTTGATTTTTAAATAAAAATTAATATAACAATATGTCAAGATGATTAATAATTGGATGATGCCGACTGCCTCAGTTTTTGAGTGACTTTTTTACTTTCAATTATGCTTTTAAACAAATTGGTTTAAAGACATTTGTTAAAAAATTCTTGAGTGTTACTTTTCCCACCCTATGGCCTTCTCGCGCGCCCTGCAAAAATTCCAAAAATATCCCTGGTCCGGATTATGTTTTTCGGACAAGATTGTTAGTAACTTTCGGAATATACAATCCGGCCATATACGATATGCATATTTTGTGTCTTTCTTTGATGTCAAGGGTCTCTGTTGACCGTTATATGAACCCCACACAAGCTGAAATGCTATTGCAGGGTTCATAGGAACGGTCAACAATGACCATGACACCACCGACACTCCTACAATACTTAAAAAATTTGAAGAAAATGGAAGGAAAGAGGTGAAGTGAAGAATGAATGTATTTGTTGAAGATGGAAGTCTATTTATAGCCTTAAACAAGTCCTAGGTCATTAATACAGTCAATGAAAACGTGTTAGTAGTTGTAACCGTCCAACCACTAATTGATGGAACTCTTTCAAAAGAAGCCAAGCTCTCTTTCAAAAGAATCCAATGCTGAAGCATTCCGGATTATACATTCCGGAATGTCCTTAGCCCTACAAAGAAGTGCAAACGTTCCCCTCGTTCACCATAAGAGCACCATAATCGCACTAATCCGGAAAATATATTCCGGAACTAAAAGGTGCATTCCGGATTGTATATTCCGGAACGCTTCAGTGCCATGGCCGGTGGTTTGCACCACACGCATTTGTCGGTGGTCAAGTCAAAAAAACGTGTTTTACCACGTTTTTTGACTGCATTAATGGTTTCCCAACCATTTTTCACCCACCCCTCCCTATAAATACCCTTCCAAACCCCACCATTTCTCACACTATCCCTCTCCTCCTCTTCTTCCTTCTACAACCATGGTTTTCCATCGTTGGCCTTTCACAGATAAGGGCCTCGTTGAAAACTTTCAGGGTTTGTATGAACAGTCAATGAGGATGGAACCGCGCTGCAACGAAGGGCGGTTCATCTAAGGGTCATGTGGGTCAATGTGGTTATTAGCTTCGCCTGTCGGGGCGTAAGTCTGAGCACCCCCCACCTCCCTCAGGGGCATTTGTTTCTTCTTCCCGCCCTCCTCTTCCCTCCTCCTCCGGTTTTCCTCCAATAGGCAAACTACTGGTATGTCCCATCACATACCAGTGGTTTGGCACTTAGGAGATTAGAATTAGGCTCTTAGGAGATTAGAAATAGATTTAGGATGTTATGTAATAAGCTTAAAAAGCTTGAAAATTATTGTAATGTATTGTTCATATATTAATAAAATGAGTTGTTTTTATGTTTGTGTCTTTTTATTTATGTTTTTTATTTTACACATTTTATTTTACGAATTGTAAAGCTTAAAATTGCAAAAGTTCTGCTAAAATACTAATCCGGATTTTAAAATCCGGAGACATCTGAAAATTACTAACAATGCATTCCGGATTACGAAATCCGGACTAGGGGTAAAATTGAAAAAAAAATAGGGCGCGCGACGAAAGCCATAGGGTGGGAAAAGTAACACTCAAAAACCAAATGAAGTAGATTTGTTTGGGTCTAGGCCCAATCCGAAACAATTGATTTATGTTAGATTATGTTTCTCCTAACTTAAGTATGATTTTTATCGATGATGTACGAGGTAGTAGGTTAACTCATAGTGTTCAAAAACTTTCCTTTTGGTTTCTTACTAAAAAAAGAGCTAGTGGTTTACTTTATTGAAGAAAAAAAGAACTAGTGATATTTTGTAAAAATAAAATAAAATAAAGAACTATGGTAAAAAAAAATAATAATAATACCTTGACCAACACAGTCGTATACTATATATAAACAAAGGGCGGAACTTAAGACAAAAATCCACAGTAGCACACCAGGCAAATTCAATTGTTATGAATTCCGGGTTCGATTCTCGGCTGTGGAATAAATTTTGCAATCTTTTGTAATATTTTTTAATACCAACTCTCCCGTGTTAATTGTGTGTAGTTATGTTCAATTAATTTTTTTTTTTTTGACAAGATTGTGTAAAGTGAAAGTGTGGTTTTAGTAGGGGTGTTCGCAGTGCGGTTTGGTTCGGTTTTGAGCATAAAAGTCATCCAAACCGCGAGATAAAAAGACATGCGGTTTGGTTTGGTTTGGTTGATTTTTAAAAAAGTCATCCAAACCAAACCAAACCAAACCAATGCAACTTGGATTGGTTCGGTTTATGCGGTTTATCACGAGATAAAAAAAAAATATTACATTAACTCTAATATTGCCAACTTGTTACAAAATAAACATAGGACATTTTATTTTGTTGTTTATATGATAAAATATTAGGTAAAACTTATATCAAAATAGGTAAAATTAAGAAGAAACATAAGCATGAAACAAATTATTGCGAAGAAAAGGAAACAAATTCATCACTAAAAATGAATTGAAAGAGATGAAAAATTAGAATTGAACCTGATGGTGCAACAATGGAAAAATCGAATCAAAAGAGATTATTCTTGGGCTATGTAATTGGGGCTAGCACATGTTTAAGTAATGTTCATTATTCTTGTGGTTTGGTTTGGTTTGGTTCGGTTGCTAAGATGTAAACCGCAAACCGAACCAAACCGTGCGGTTCAGTGCAAATGTCATCCGAATTAATCCGAACCAAGTGCGGTTTTTTACGGTTTCGGTTTGGATTGGTTTGGTTTGCGGTTTTTCTATTGGGTTAGTTCGGTTTTGAACACCCCTAGGTTTTAGTGTACTGCTTAATATTTTCTTTCTTACCCCTTTCTCGTGTTTGCTTGAAGATAAGATATACAATTATCTTAATTTTAAATATTATAATAATAATATAGGCAATTCGTGTAAATATTCTTTACTCATCAATTAATCATAATCTTTAAAATATTTATGAATCACTATCATTAAAAATCATAATCATAATCATCAATTCGTATAAAATTTATGAATGATTATGATTTGTTGATAGTGTAAATTATAATACACCGATAATTTTTTTTTTTTTTTTTTTTTGCTAAATTAAGAAAATAATGACATCAAAGAGAATGGATGTCTTAACTAAGTTGGTATCCCGTTCTTCGCCAACTGCTTATATAACCAAACCCAAATAATTCATGTGGTTCATCCCTAATAGGTAATATGGCATAGAAAATAGCAACAACAAGGAGTGCATCACCGAATACTTCACTATAAATAGGTTGGGGTCTTCCCGCATGTGTGATCACTCAACATGATCACATATTTTCTACCTGCTCGCATATCGTCTTACTTTGGTATCAAAATTTCTTTTGCAGGCACCCCCTTCGCTAGAAGAAGGGCGTACGACCAATCATAACATATCATATCATCGACGTGAGACTTCGCCACATGCATCCATTTTTCATACAAGAACAACATCAAATAATATATTAATTTATACAATCTATCATACTAGTACAAAATACGTAGGTATTAAATTTGTATATGATGTTTGGTTCGATTTGATTAGATTTTTTAAATAAAAAAATTAATATATAATCCGAACAATTTTCACAAAAACACTTCAACAAAATCTAATAATATTTGATTTTATGAAGTTTTTAGCTCTTATTTTCTAAGTAAGGTTTTCAGTTATTTAGATCAGTTTGACATTTTAAAATCTAATAATACTTCACTAAAGAGAACACATGGTTTTTGGTTGCCTTTTCACTTTCAATTATACCTTTAAATAAACAAATTGTCTATGGAATACTAGACTGTTGTTTGTAGTTCAAAAAAGTAAAAATTTATATTGTATTTATTATATTGTTGGTATCACTAAAAAGATAAGTATAGTCTGTTATACAATATGAAAATGTAAAATATCTATACATATACAGTAGAAACTCTTTAATTTAATAATCGGTAAATTAATAAACTCTCTAAAATAATAAATTTGTCCGGTCCCGACTTGGGCCAATGTAAAAAATTGAAAAACTCGATAAAATAATAAGATAATAATTTTTCGGGAGATCCCTTTATAATTTTCTGTCCCAAGAAAATCATAAATTAATAATTTATAGAAACTAAAAAAATATACTAAGAATACATTGAACACATTTGTTCCTCTTGTTTACATTTACTGTACTTCAAAAGTCATTATTGATTTCCAATGCATATGAACACATTAGTTACTAATTTACGTTGAGTCCCAATGTTCGCTGCAACGTAATTCTAAGAGGCATAGACTAATTTGCCTTTTTGTTTGGTATGTACAGTATAATTACTTAAAAACTCTTTAAATTAATAATTATTAATTTATCGATAAATTAATAACTCTCTAAATTAATAAATTTCTCCGGTCCTGACATTATTAATTTATAGAGTTTTAACTGTAGTTTTAATCAAAATTTCATAAAAGCTATTATTCGTAGCATTAACGCAATAAAAATGACGAAAAAACAGACACACTAGTTCCTAAAAAAAGAAGAGAAACACTAACTGAAGTCCCTTAAACACCGATTAAAGAATCAAATATTATAAAGTGGAGTCAATTTATTATAAAAAGTGATATTTTCAATTAAAACTTCTTTTTTGGGCTTTCTTAATCGGTGCCAATGGGGCCGTTAATATGACCCCAAAAAAAATACTCCCTCCGTTTCAAAATGAGTGTCGTTTTAGTTGTTTACACATATATTAAGAAATGCAATGATTAAGAGAAAGAGAATGGTTATTTTACCAAATTATCCTTATTAACTATTGGTTAGTTTTAAAAGTAATACTTTGGAAGTAGTGTACAGAGTATTAATTGGAGTGTACAATTGAAAAGAAAAAGTTATTATTGCATTGGAAACTGAAAGCGACACTCATTTTGAAACAAATTTTTTTGGCTAAAGCGACACTCATTTTGAAACGGAGGGAGTAGTTTCTTGGGAAAGAGCTGCATGCACCGCATGCCAAAATAGCTCATTGTATTGTGTACGATCCAAGCAACCTCGTCCAGATCGAATATTGCGTCTTTAGCCAACACATTCACACACGTATGCATGCTTCTATTACATCTTTCTTCCACGTTTCAAATCCATGCATTTTTCCTCTTTCCCATTTTCACCACCCCATCAATATACCCTTTTTTATATGAATAACAAGAAATTATACTCCGCAATAGAATAACAATGCAGAAACAAGAGATTAAAGACGAGGAAAGAAACAGTAACAAAAAAGAAGAGAAAAATGAGAGGCAAGGAGATGAAGGAGCTAAGGAGAATAACCAAACACCATTAATGGCACTAAACCATATTTCAAGGCTATGCAGAGATGTGAAGGAATCCATAGACTTTTACACAAAGGTGTTAGGGTTTGTTTTGATTGAGAGGCCTCAAGTTTTGGATTTTGAAGGTGCTTGGTTGTTTAATTATGGAGTTGGTATTCACTTGGTGCAGTCCAAAGAGGAACACAAATTGCCTTCAGTTGATGCTCAACATGACTTGGATCCTCAAGACAATCATATATCATTTCAGGTAAATACTGTCCAAGTGAATACGTGTGTGAAAGTTTTAATTTACTATTTACTTGCTCTAGTTACATTTATAAACAACTTTTACTTTTTCACTGATGTATTCAGATTATATATAGTCCAGATGTATTAGTTATTTAATGAATCTAAAAACTGAAAAATTGCTTATAAACGAGATAGGAGGAAGTAAACACTATATTTAAATTAAATATTCTACTTGCTATGTCCTATACATATATCCCTTTTTGTTCACATTTCTTAAGAAAAATTGTACGTGTAATTAATGTGTCAATTTTTTGTGTTAATATTGCTAAATTGTCCTTTATTTATATGTGTATTAAATTTGACTTATCATATTTCAAACAAGTTCTTTCAGAACAAATATTTCAAGACAAACCATTAGTACTAATTAGAGGTATGTTTAATATATGTAAGGTCCGGAGTTCAAACTCTGACCACCACCAAAAAAAATAGAGGTATGTTTAGAAAAAAATAATAACTAAATCTAATAAATTGAAATGGAGCTTATATTTAGAAACAAATTTTTAGTCAAATAAGTCCTTCTATATAAGGATAGAGGGAATATATTTGTTGAACCAACTAAGTTAATTATGCTCTGGTCCAAAAAAAGTTATAAGTTCACTTACAATGAATGAGCTTAGATCACATAGTAACTTAGAAGATAACTTATAAATTTTTAAGTATTTGATTTGATAAACCAAACTATTGAACTATCTTATAAATATGAATTGACATAAAAAAGAGTAACAATTACGGACTTAATCAACAAATCCATGTCTCCTATCACATTTTAGTAAATTTTTCGATTTCTTTTATGCTTTTATAATACACAAGCAGGTACAATAAAACATTACAAAAGATTTGTGTTTTTCTATTGTTAACTGCATTTACAACGTAGAAATCTGCTTGGTATGATTTGCATTTTTGTTTTTGCATTGCAATTGTTTGTTAGTGCGAAGATGTAAAAGGCATGGAGAAAAAATTGAAGGAAATGAATGTGAAGTACAAGAAAAGGAATCTAGAAGCAGAAGATGGAACAACTATGGATCAAATTTTTTTCAACGACCCAGATGGATTCATGGTTGAAATATGCAATTGTGAGAATCTAAAACTCATTCCTGCTGATTCACGAGGCAAGATAAAGATTCCAATGGATCGCCACACACCACCTGTGGAGACAAATCAAAATGAGCATGATAATGTAAAATAAACTTTGAGTTTTCATAAAGTTATTTTGATTAGTTTTTTTTTTCTTTTTATAAGCAAACTTTCATTGATAAAGAGTAAACTAGTTGCTTTCATAGGTTAAACTAATGGAAATTTGATTTTAAGAAAATAAGTAAACCAAAGAATTGTCTCAAATATGATCGATGTATATATCCTTTAAATATGTTCTTTCTAGATATATGATGTTAATTATTTGTGTGTACAAAAAAATGCAATTGATTGATTCCATGAAAAGAAAATTTATTTCTAGCTTCAACTAGAAAAGCTCTCGGTAAAAAATTAAAAAATAATATTAGAAGAGGAATGTTAGCAAGACATTCTTCAACGAACATTTTCTAACACATATTTTTGATTGGATAAAGTTCACACATGGTATGGTACCACCAAATCATGTGGATCATATATAATTTTGTGGAATTCGTGTTGATTTTAACCAATCAAAACGTGTATTTTAAAATATATATTGCTAGCATTAGTTAGATTTAAGTTATAAATCGGTCAAAATTGGTTGGAAGAACTACAAACTCTATCTTATCTTGGGCTGACTGAAGGAGCTAAAAATTCTATCTAATCGGTTAGGTCAACTAAAATATGGGCTAGGATTCCCTTCATTTCTCGACAGAAATGAAGAGCTCCATTTAGAAGAAAAAATCCAAAGAATTTTTGAAAATTTATAAAAGAAATGTTAAACAATTGATCAGTTTTTCTAGTTTCACCCCATGAATTTTTTGTTACACCCCAAATTAACGAAAAGGTTAAATAGTGTTTACACCCTTATCATTTAGACGAGTTTTAGTTTACCCTCCTGTGGAAAAAAAAACTTTGGATCAATTGAAACTTTAGTTTACCCTCCTGCAAAAGCATCAAAGGTTTCATCCTTAATAGATAATAATAATAATAATAATAATAATAATAATAATAATAATAATAATAATAATAATAATAATAATAATAATAATAATAATAATAATAATAATAATGTCCATGTGAATCTAGAGTAGCCATCAACAATAACAAATCCGTAATAGTTGCCTTCTAGGCGTTTTAAGGGACCAAAAAGATTTAGGTGGAGAAGTTCTAGAGGTCTTGTGGTAGAGATCACATTTTTAAGTTTAAAACAGACTCCAGTTTGTTTTCCTTTTTGACAAGCATCACATAATTTTTCTTTTACAAATTTTGTTTTGGGTAAACCGACTACCACATCCTTGGACGTAACTCCATTTAGTAAGTCAAAGTGAACATGGTCAAGACGTTTATGCCATAACCAAAAGTCTTCACTCTTGGTAACAAGACACTTTGGCACAACTTAATGACACATCATCTAGATCAAACATATAGACATTTTATACTCTTACTCCCTTAAACAAAATTTCCTTATCCGCATTGTGCTCAATATTGCAACCTTGGGTATTGAAAGTTATAATATACCCATTGTCGCAAAATTGACTTATATTTAAGAGATTGTGCTTAAGCCCTTCAACAAGCATAACATCTTTAATAGTTATTGTGGAGGGATTTTCCCCAAACTCTACCTAAAATTTTACCTTGATTATTGTCACCATTGAACGACACCATCTATATACGATGAAAGCAACCACAAGAAGGTTGGATCAAGCTCAACAACAATGGTGCGTGCAAGGATATGGGTCATATTTTGGGTTGTGGTGATCTTTTTTGTGATTCGTATGGAAATGAATTAAAGGATACACTAAGACGATTGAAGTCTTTGATGCGTTACATGTAGGGGTGTTCAAATCTAAACCGATCCAAAAAAACCGAAAACCGCAAAAAACCGAATATTTTTGGATGTATTTGGATGTTGTTTTGGAGAAACCACTATGATCGGATCGGATTTCGGATCACCTTTTTAAAACGAACTAAACCGAACCGAACCGAACCGTAAAAGTAGATTTTAATACTTATTTATTATTTTATTAGTATTATATATTGCATTAATTTAATTTATATTATTACCACTTCATCTATTTCAAATATAATCAATCATTTTCATTGTATAATGTTAACTTTTTTAATACATTTGTGTTATATTTTGTATCAAACCTATTATTTTACTGTGTATGTGTAATATTAATATTAATAAAAAAATTACATGTTGCACTTTGGATGTCCAAAAACTGATCCAAATTAAACCACATATATTTGGATCGGATCGGATTTTTTTTAGAATAATCGTTCAAACCGAACCGAACCGCACATGATTTTTATTTTGGATCGGTTGACTTTTCCTTTCAAAACCGATCCAAACCAGACCGCGAACACCCCTAGTTACATGCTGAAATGTGGGGGTTGTATTTGGGTATAAATGTGGCTTGGAGGGAGCACTTTGATCATCTTATAGTAGAAAATGACTCTTAAGATATTAATTGTTATTATTTGTCACAATTTCAAGTTTAATAGGAATATCCCTATTTTAGTTCATCATATTAGGAAGCTGCAAAAAATGAATTAACATGTGCAAATAACTATTTGACCTGAAGAAAATACAAGTGCTGATTAACTTGCTAACTTTAGCATTTTTGTGGATCATTTGAATTTGATTGTTTTGGAGATTCCTCCTAGTAACCGTCAAAATCTCCTCTCTAGTGATATTTTTGGGGCTTGCATATGAAAGCTCCGCAAGTGCAGTGTTCTATCAAGTAGTAAAAAGAGTATCAATCCACTAGGAGTCCTTATTTATTAATTTTATTAGGTCTGCAGCAACTTAACCTAATAATTTCCCTCTAAAATGCTGCATTAGGTTAGCAGCAATATAACCTAACAAATTCCATCTAAAATGCAGTGCACCAATTTAAACTAACAAATTCCCTCTAAAATGCAGCAATCCCTAATATTTCTCCTCACTAATGAGCTTTTCATTCCTATCATGTTGTGTCATCGTTAGTGTACATCTATTGTTTCTGTAGACATTTTTTTGACAAGTTGTTATACACTTATTTAATACGTTTACAAATAGAATACCCTAATTTCCATGCAAACTCGGCTATATATAGCAAACCCAAAACCGTGTTTCTCTCAACAACAAAAAATCTAAACTGTGGTAAATTACCAGACAGCAGAAGAATCATATATTTTGATCCTTAATATTTCTCCTCACTGATGAGCTTTTCATTCCTATCCTGTTGTGTCATCGTTTGTATATATCTATTGTTTCTGTAGACTTTTTTTTACAAGTTGTTGTACACTTATTTAATACGTTAACAAACAGAATACCCTAATTTCCATGCAAACTCGGCTACCCTAATTTCCATGCAAACTCGGCTATATATAGCAAACCCTAAACCGTGTTTCTCTAAAAAAAAAAACCTAAACCGTGGTAAATTACACAGACAGCAGAAGAATCATATATTTTGATATTTTGATTTTTGCAAATCGAAGGACGTGATCTTACAACCTTCCTCTCATACCACTGCTTAACAAGTATTCTAATTTAACATGCATTTTATCGATATGCATATTTTTTTGAGAATTGGAATATCCTTTTTGCGTTTTTTGTTTTTAGTTTGAGATGTTTACACCATTGTTTTTAAATAATAATATCATCATCAATTTAATTGTATTAATTATTATGGAACAGCTGCTCAAAAAGAATTAATTATGGAACAGAATGTGTACGCAGGTGTTGTTTTATTAGCTAGATAGACACCTAAAAAAGCATGTTTTTCGAAGCATATAACTTAAATAATGGTTTTTGTTGGACATGGTTCCAGGTGAGGAGAAGGTTTATTTGAGTTATGATTCACCTATTCAGCGTAACTTAAACGGTGATCATATTGACGATGTTCATACACCTGAATTCCTCAACACTATCACTGCTTCTGGACTGCCTAATCACAAATTAAGGTTAAAGGTTGGTGTGCTAATTATGTTGTTGAGAAATATAGATACACGATATGGATTATGAAATGGAACCAGATTAGTTATCACTAGGATGGGAAGATACGTCATTGAGGGGAGAGTCATTTCTGGAAGTAATGTTGGTGATCAGGTTTTTGTATCCAGGCTATCTCTATCGCCTTCAGATGTCAGGATTCCCTTTAAGTTTCAACAAAGACAATTTCCTTTGACTATATCTTTTGCAATGACAATTAACAAAAGTCAAGGGCAGTCGCTTAAACATGTTGGTGTATATCTACCAACACCTGTATTTTCTCACGGTATGTTGTTGTTTCAAGAGTTACATCCACAGAAGGACTAAAGATATTTATCATTGATGAAGATGGTGAAGATACCAATGTGACGTCTAACGTCGTATATGAGGAAGTATTTCGCAATGTGTGATGAAACTACATGCAAATGTACTAAAATTTTCATATTTCTTTTACCGAATTATTGATAGGATTACCGAATTTTCTTTTATAATATTTTCAGATTTTATACATTTTATGAAGTGTTTTATTTTGTCTACTATGAATTACCACCGGTTCTTTTTTTCACTGTTACCAATTATATATTGCATTTTATTATTCGTATGTCAATCCCTTAACAATAAACTCGTGCGACACACGGGTCAGCAATCTAGTTTGTAAATAATTACGTTGTTTAAAAATCTTTTGTAGTCCCTTCAAAAGAAAATTGTTGTCACAACCTGCTTTCACTACATGTTGATTGCTGTTGTCATTGTTGTTGCTTTTCCTACATTTTTTTCATCGGATTTTTTATTCCATGTTAGTTTTTATAACTTATTTTATAATTTAATTATTAATTTAACTTTATTGATTAAAATATGCATGAATATTGGTATAAAAATTATGATATGCATATTAAGTTATATTTGTACTTTTCTCACCTTTATTCAATAAAGTTTTATTTTGACTAGCGGAAATACGGACATTCACATCTTTCCACTCTTTTCGTTGCGTTAACGTTTGTAAATTGTAATTATGAATGGTGTTTTTTATGAAATTTTAATTTTAATTAAAAAAGTATATAGATTAGAATGATGTTTGAGAATTTCAAAGTATAACAAACCAAGCAAACTATGTTTATATTTTCCAATGACATCAATAATATATGAAATATAATATAAATCTTTATTTTTTTTAATGACATTAAAAAAAATTATTATAAAAAAATTGTTCAAAGGTATAATTAAAATAATGAAAAAGTTACTTCAAAAGCTTCTATTTTTTTATATATAATATAGACGTTAAAAATAAAATAAAATCCCCTAAAAAAAATCAAGTTAATGAGGTTAAAAACCCCGACTCACTCCGACAAAAATGACAAGTTTTTTTGAGGGAAAAAATGACAAGTTTAAAAGGTTGATCAACAAATTCATCCTATTTTCACACCCTTAAAAAAGACAAACATTCATTAGCGAGTCAACTTCACTTTTGTCTGTTACTTATCTTTAATATCTGCATGTTTATAATATGATTTTATGACCTTATTAATATGATATATTAAGTAAATATTATTATTAATAACAATAAAAACGATGTATTCAACAATGAAATCTTTGACTATCTTACCAAAAAAAAAAAACTTTGACCACAAAAGAAGCTTTATCCATCAAAGAGATGAAACTTTTTGACCATCTTTATTGCAATACATTTAGTTGTGGCTTATAAATAGAGATTTCGGAGTGTAAGATAATGCATTAGACTTGATTAAATTTGCTTAGAGTTAGTGGTAAGTAAAAAATACGATGATGAATGTCTTGATTATTGTTGTTATATTGGTGATCACGGCAGCTGGCCATGTGCATTGCCGATTAGGAGTAGGTCAGATGAATGTTAAGACGACAACGGTGCATGTTGAAAATGATTTGAAAGTTGACACCGTTCTCACTCTACATTGTAGATCAACAAATAATGATGTTGGAGAAAAAACAATGCACAGTGGACAAATTGTAGAATGGTCTTTCCAAGCCAACCCTGGTGGAACTACTCTCTATTCGTGTGACATTAAATGGAATAATGTGCAACATAATTTTGTAATTTATGATTCCACAAAGGATGAAGCAACATGTACATCCAAATGTATGCGTGAAATTAGCCCAGACGGAGTCTATTTCTTTAACGAGTTTAAAAATACCTGGGAAAAACGTATTACATGGAACTAATCTATTTTTTCATCTGCTCCTCAAGTGAGAAATAAAATAATCAAATAAATGTTATCTTGATATAATACATGTTATATTTATATCTCTATTTTTACCACTTTTGCATGTATAGGTTTGTGTATGAGGCCAGGTAATTGAAGTGAGGGCACAATTTCTTTTTCTTTTTTTTAGCAGCAAACAAATAAATTTCATTTAATGTAGGAAGATATAAGTACTATAGGTAATAAATTCACACAATGATATGAAGTAGAAGTACTACTCTACTTGCTTAAAACTCCCTAATACCTCGAAAAATTATCTAGTAATGCAATTTAGGTTTGAATGTCATTAAACAATAATACAAGAAGAGCTTTCTTTTGGTGACGTTTACCATGGGAAAGGTTAATCATTTCCCACCATGGGAAAGGTGAATTTGAACCCTTGATATATTAATAAAAATATTGAATGGCTGAGAGTGTTTACTTGCAACCCATTGGTGACTTTTTGTTTTTAAAGATTTCACAAAAAATTTGACCCCACATGATAAGGTTTAATGATATTTTATTTTATGGGCTATTAGCACAATAATGGACAATGGGACTATAGTAAAATGAAATCACAAAGTCCAAACCAAAACATTCTATTGTAACCCCCGCCTACATATTTCTGACTCCACAAAAAACCAAAACATTCAGTATTATTTGGTTAAATAAATTTGGTAACATAATTTTGACCTCCTGAACCATGTTCTTAGAACTTAAAGCATTGATAAAATATATTTTTTTTTTTTCATTTTATTGAAAAATATGAATTCTACATATGAGTTTATTTGAAAAGAGGTACCAAAAGTGACGATGAAAAACTTTTGGATGACTAAAAATCAAAAAGAAAATTGGAGGGACTAAAACGAAAAGTTTGTATATTTATAGGGACCAAAAATACCAAAATGACAGTTAAATAGGAACAAAAAATGCACCCTATAAAGACACTTAAAAAGGAACGAAGGGAGTAGTATTTAAGTATTTAGAATTTAGTAATTTAAAATTATTTTTTTGATTTTGGTCAAAAAAAATTTATTTTTTTTGATCAAATACATCTTTTATATATATCATTATTAAATTAATTTTTAATTGCTGAAATTTTATTTTTATATTTATTTTGATTTTAGTGTTTATACTTTATAGAAAAATAAACTTAACAAGAAAATATAAGGATGAAAAAATTAAACGTAATAATAAAAGTAAACCACAATGAAAAAAATTCTAAACACTACCAGCATATAACTTTTTAATTTACATTATGATCGAAACTTTATATTAATCAAGCAATTGAGACACAATTCATGATGTAATATTTGTATCGTATAATACTCTTCTATGTACTGTAGCACTTTTTTTTTTTTGATATGCAATTGTTTTTTTTTTTTAAATTAAAGGAATTAGCGTTAATGAGAATAAGAGTATACATGCGTTTTATCTATCTGGGTGATGGATCTTCTCCTGATCGTATGATGAGAAAGAAATTAAAAAAGTGATGGATCTTCCCCCATCGTATGATGAGAAAGAAATAAAAAAAAGTAACCTGACTAGAGAATATGCTATTTTGATTTTGTTAAAATGGGGGTGTAGTTCACAGTTTAATATAATAAGTCATTAATGAGTTTTTTTATCTGAATTGCAATACCAAACAAAACCAGGCCACCCTTTCTTTTTTCCCAAAAACCAATTCCAAAGCAAGTGTTTTATCCTATCAACCTTCTCTAGCGTTAGAGAGTTTGAAAAGAAAATTATATCATTTCTTGCCTTCTAAATCGACCAAAAAATTGTGCCTTTTTTTTGTGGACAAAAACCAAGCTGGATTTATATTAAAAGACTCATATCTTTTTGGATATGAGTGAAAATGGGGGTGGGGAAATTACAATACCACTCCTTATTGGGTTCACTAGAGGCCCATTTGGCAGCGGCGTGGGCAGCCCAGTTGCCTTGTCTACTAACCCACCTAAGAGAGACTCTCTGGAGATTCTTCATCTTCTCCTTACAATAGTTTCCTATCAGATCCCCAATATCCCCTAGGTAACCTATGGCTATTGATTCCATCTACCACAAGCTTCGAATCACTCTCAACAAGGACGTCCTCCCATCTTCCTTCACAGATCCAGTCTAGAGCGACCTTTACTCCCATAGCTTCTGCAGTAGTTGCATCACCCAAAATGTTAACCACCTTCGTTGCTACCATGACTGGCCTTCCATCGCTCCGACGAAGTACAAGACCTAAACCCCAACGGCCATCACCTATAAGGTGAGCATCCACGTTTAGCTTTAGGGATGTACTCGTCGGAGGTTTCCAGCAAGTGTCACGGCAGTTCAAGTCAGGGTTGGTCAAAGTAGATCTGGGTTGAAGCTTAAGATTTTGCCTTTCGTAATCGGTGAGAGTCTGCAGAGATCTGTGAATCACTTCGCTAATAGGTATGTCCCGACTTTGAAATACTAAGTTGTTTCTAGCCTTCCAGATTCCATAAATCAATGACAAAATCATTTCCATACTTTCCTTATTTTCATGTCTGATCTGATGCTTTAACCATTCGGTAAAATTTCCTTGTTGCATGTGTTGGAACTGGAGAGTAAGAGGAGAAGCGAACCAAGTCCTCTGAGCCCACTCACATTGCATGAAGAGGTGCGTGGTGGTTTCAGCATCTTTTCCACATCTTGGACATAGAGACTCAAATCATATTCCTCTCTTCATGAGGTTACTTTTGACAGGAAGACCTGAATGGAGAATGCGCCAAATTAAATTTGCTTGCTTAGGAGGTATGTTTTGCTTCCAGATTTTATTCCATACTGGATCTTGAGTAGTAGTTGAGCTGCTGGGGCTATTTGTTTCCTGATCCGTCCATTGACAAATGACATGGTAGCCAGACTTTACTATAGAACTTCCATTGTGAGTGTGGGCCCAAATTAACTCATCTTCATCAGTAGGATTGATTAGAGGAATTCTAGTGATTTGATCAACTTCAAAAGGGGGAAAAATTTGGTTTAGGGATTCAATGTCCCACTTGTTGGTGGATCTGTTGGGGGGGTTTTGTGTTGAGAACTTTGAATCCATTATGCTCTAGGAGCCAATTATCCTTCCATATATTGATGGAATTCCCATTGCCTATTGTCCATAAACTCCCTTTTTTAATGACCCATCTGGCCTGCAAGATGCTGCGCCAAGAGTAACTGATGTTATTCTTCTGGGTGGCATCCTCTATAGAGCTGTGGGGAAAGTATTTAGATTGTAGCACTCTAGACATCAGAGTATTAGGTTGAGTTAGAATTCTCCATCTTTGCTTGGCAAGCAGAGCTTCGTTAAAAGCTCTAAGCCCGCTGAACCCCATTCCACCATTCTTTTTGGTTTTACACATCTTAAACCAGCTGATCCAATGGATCTTTTTAGTGTCAGTAGAACTTCCCCACCAAAATTTGCAGATAAGGCTTTCCAGTTTGTGGCAGAAGTGATTAGGAAGGAGGAAACCACTCATAATATAGGTGGGGATGGCTTGGGCAACAACTTTAATTATAGTACCTCTACCAGCAAATAAGAGGTGCTTTTCTTTCCATCCTTTGAGTTTTTTAAGGATACGGTCTTGGAGAAAGTCAAATACATGCCTCTTAGATTTACCAATATGGGTAGGCATTCCTAGGTACTTAGAGAAATTTTCAACCTTATTCATATTAAGAATTTGGAGAATCTCATTATGAATATCTTCGTTGGTTTTTTTTACTAAAGATGATTTCATATTTATCATAATTGACCTTTTGGCCAGAGGCCTTCTCATACTGGGTAATGATGTCTTTAATATTGTGAGCTTCCTCAATGGTGGCTTTGCAACAAATAAGCCTGTCATCTGCAAACAGCAAATGAGAAATTCTGGGGGCCTCTTTGGCTATTTTAATGCCTTGAATAGTATTAGAGTCCTGAGCTTTGATAAGGAGATTTGATAGTACATCAGCACATATGAGAAACAAATAAGGTGAAAGGGGGTCCCCTTGTCTTAGGCCACATTGAGGGGTGAAGGGTTTAGAAGGTTGATCATTTATGAGGATGTGAAAAGAGACAATGGTGACACATTTCATGATGGTAGAGACTAGATGGTTGGGGAATCCCATAGATAACATAGTGGCCTGTAGGAAACTCACTCCACCCTGTCATAGGCTTTTGCCATGTCAGTTTTCATACCCATGTAACCAGGTTTGCTAGTGGTATGGTGGAAATAATGGAAGAGCTCATTGGCAATGATAGTATTATCAGAAATAAGGCGACCAGGGAGGAAAGCACTTTGATTTTGGCTTATAATCTTAGCTAAAATAGGTTTTATCCTATTAGCAATAACTTTGATGATGACTTTTAGGCTAACATTGCAAAGAGAGATAGGCCTGTAGTCACTAGGCTGGACAGGGTGTTTGTTTTTGGGGATAAGGCAAATATGAGTTTGGTTAAAAAGGGTGGGGTCCACCATTGTTGTTTAACACATTGAGGACTTCTTTAATAATGTCAGGGCCCACAATATTCCAATGAGTCTGGTAGAACAAAGTTGGGAGCCCATCAGGGCCAGGAGCAGCCAGACCTTTCATGCTAGTGATAGCAGTAATGATCTCATTTTCAGAGAAGGGTGCTGCTAGATCTTCTTGCATATCAGGACTGACCTTGTTCTGCACCACTCTAGTAGTATCTGCTATGTTGTAGGTTTGTTGACTTGTGAAAATGTCCTGGAAGTAGGAAAGGAAACTAGCTTCTATGTGTTGTCTCTCATTGACTATTCTGCCATCTTGATTGGTAATTGACTCAATCTTGTTGTTCCTCCTTATCTGATTTGCTTTCTGATGGAAAAAGTGGGTGTTCTTGTCCCCACTGGTCAGCCATAACACTCTAGAGCGTTGATTCCTACCAAAGCTCTTCTTGAGCTAGAAGTTCATCCAATTCCTACTCTTTAGTCTTAATCTTAAGTTGGGCCTCTTGTTGGTCACTGTGAGCAGCCAAGCTAAGGAGCTCTTTTTGAGTATCTTTAATCTTCTCAGGAATGGTACCAAACGTTTGGTTACCCCAGGAATGCAGAGCTTGAAGGGTATCCTGGAGTCTAGCTTTTATATCCCCAGTAGAGTGATTCCAGTGGCCCTGAACAATATCTTTGTGGTGCTCATCAGTGAGCCATTATTGTTCAAACCTTTTTGGTTTTTGATATCTGTAATGACAAGTAAAAGAGGTAAAACAATCTAAAAGAATAGGGCAGTGATCAGATTTAAACTTGAGCAAGTGATGCTTTTTAAAATTTGGGAAAATGGAACACCACTCATCAGTTGCTAAGAATCTATCTAATCTGCATTGTATGTAAGACTCAGGGTCATGGTTGTTGGCCCAAGTGAAAGGTAAGCCTTGGTAACCTAAATCCTTCAGATGACACACATTGATAGTATTTCTAAAACAGTTTGCAATATTCTCATCAATGGGGTTTCCCCCTTGTTTCTCATGATTGTTTAAAACTATGTTAAAATCCCCAAAAACTAGCCAAGTTGGCTGATAGTTAGTGGTAGCCAAATCAGTAATCAAATTGCAAGTAAAGAACTTGTTCTGGTTTTAGGGATAGCCATAGATACCAGTGGCTCTCCAAGTAGGAGAGTTAGGGGCGTGAGCAGAGACAAACATATCAATATAGTGAAAATCAAAACCTTTTATTTCAATGTTAACAGAATCTTTGTTCCATAACAGACCTAGGCCACCTGCCTTACCTCCACCAGCAGTGGAACAATCAACAAAAAAATAACCATTCAGATCACCTATATTACAGAGATTAGAGGAATTAGACTTAAGTTTTTTGGTTTCCATGAGGAACACAATATCAGGTTTGCTTGCCCAAATGAGCTTTTTTAGGGCTCTGACTGTCTTAGGATTACCAGTCCCTTGACAGTTCCACGAAATAAGCTTCATCTTCCTTGGCCAGCCTGCTCTTGCAGGCCTGCCAATTGTTTTTGATGGTTTTCAGTATCCACTTTGAGCTTTTTTGTTTGGGATGAGAAGCTGATAGTTTCTAGTTGGTGTATGACTGAAGTATTGTTCCCTGTCCATTCCATAGCCTTGATTTGAGTAGAGTTTGTAACACACTGTTTTCCCAACATAAAAATTTCACATATAAATCAGAGTCATTCAACATAAACGGAATGCTACACTTCTTAAAAATCATAAATGGAATAAATAACAATTCATCCTTCATAAATTGGTCCACATAAATATTCAAAAACTTCACAGCGGATTTTAATTCAATAACATAATTAGTCTTGGCACGAAGGCCTCATCAAAACATCTCGTAATAATCCAAAAACTAAATCATAGTCATGTAAAATCATAAGCAGTACGTAAAGAATAGAAAATAACCACAAAAGTTCCCATCCCGTTACGTATCAGAGCACCTAAAGACACAGTGAGAGATAGCCACTCACGATAGCAATCAACAGCTACATAATCTCGATTACCTGCAAAGTTACTCATACGAAGAGCAACATTTCCAAGCAGAAGGGGTGAGATTCACAAACAATAATGTTAAGCATATAATTCAACAATTATATTTAACAACATAAACATCATCAACATATCACAACAATGGTCATGTAGCATCATTATCATCATCATAATCAACTTCATAATCAACATCAATATCAACTTCATAAATGAACTTAACAACTTGACTCAACAATGCAACTTAACTCGACTATGCAACTATATCATTTTACTCATGCATGTGGTACCATTCTAGGGCATAAGCCCTCATCGCTTTTGAGCATAAATATACTCCTAGGGCATGAGCCCTCGTCGCTATTGAGCAAAAGCTCCTAGGGCATGAGCCCTCGTCTTTAAATGAGTATGCATGGACTCAACATCTTACAACTTAGACAACATGAACGTCTTATATGACTCCAATAATTTGGATCAACATCTCACATCTTAGACCGACACATGCAGCTTTAATCAATAGTAAACAGCAACATGACAGTACATCAATAATCTCAAGATATAACAATATCAAATTGTAATCATCGTCTCAAAACATCACTTATAATTCACATAATGCATATACGATTATATATATCATCAGTAACAACATTAAATCATCTTATAACAACTTCACAGATCATCGTTAATATTATATTTCAAACATCAACAATTCATCATATAACATCGTATTCAAACATCAACAACTCATCATGCAATTTTGTAAACACATAATAAATTATACATAACATATTTCCATGTCAAACCAAAGCCACTGGAAAGCTTACAAAATTATCTAAAACTTTCATGTTTACACCCAAGGCCAATTCTGTACCGATCAATACCAGTTTTCGTTTCGAAATCGAAAAAGTTGTGCAGAAAGTCCATAAAAATTCACTGTGACCTACGTGCAGTAATTTGACCATAACTCAAGTTCTATAAATCATTTTGACGTCAGACCAACGATATTAGAAAACTAATATCCATACCTACAACTTTTGTGTTTACACCTAAGACCAATTCTGTACCGATCAATACCAGTTTTCGTTTCAAATTCAGAAAAGTTGTGCAGAAAGTCCATAAAAATTCACTGTGACCTATGTGCAGTAATTTGACCATAACTCAAGTTCTATAAATCATTTTAACGTCAGACCAACGACATTAGAAAACTAACTTCCATACCTACAACTTTTGTGTTTACACCTAAGACCAATTACATTAAATCATCTTATAACAACTTCACAGATCATCGTTAATATTATATTTCAAACATCAACAATTCATCATATAACATCGTATTCAAACATCAATAATTCATCATGCAATTTTGTAAAAACATAATAAATTATACATAACATATTTCCATGTCAAACCAAAGCCACTGGAAAACTAACAAAATTATCTAAAACTTTCATGTTTACACCCAATGCCAATTCTGTACCGATTAAACCAGTTTTCATTTCGAAATCGAAAAAGTTATGCAGAAAGTCCATAAAAATTCACTGTGACCTACATGCAGTAATTTGACCATAACTCAAGTTCTATAAATCATTTTGACGTCAGACCAACAATATTAGAAAACTAATATCTATACATACAACTTTTGTGTTTACACCTAAGACCAATTCTGTACCGATCAATATCAGTTTTCGTTTCAAATTCGAAAAAGTTGTGCAAAAAGTCCATAAAAATTCACTGTGACCTACGTGCAGTAATTTGGCCATAACTCAAGTTCTATAAATCATTTTGACGTTAGACCAACAACATTAGAAAACTAACTTCCATACCTACAACTTTTATGTTTACACCTAAGACCAATTCTGTACCGATCAATACCAGTTTCTATTTCAAAATTCGGGACAGAGATAAGAAAAATTTAGGAAAAGAAACTTATATTATTCAAACTTCACATTCATTCAAAATCATCACAATCAACAACAACAACTCAACATAATTCATACCCAATTCATAATATGACATTAACAACAACAATCATCGACAACTACAAATCAACAACAACATAACATAAATCATCAATTATCACTCTTAACCATAATTCTCCTATTCTCAAAAACTAAACCTACAACATGTTAAATGAAATTTCCAGAATCATAGACTCAAGATTATTGAATGATAGTCCCACCCTTACCTTAGATTGATTGATTGCAAGGATTCTATAGACTTCTCTTCTCTGACTCTTCTCTTCTCTAGGTTTCTCCTCTTTCTCTAGGTTTCTCCTCTCTCTCCAAAACAGTTTTGCACGTAATATAATTTTCTAACTCTAGCTCTCCTTTTTATATAAACCTTAACCTATTTATTTTCTCTTAATTCCAATTCTGCCCTAAAGCCTCATTATTCTAAATAATTATATTTCTTCACTAAATATATTCTTCCACTAAATATATTCTCCCACTAAATATATTCTTCCACTGATTCTGAGTTGGACTATTATTAGGAGTTTCATGGGGGCGCTTCAATGGGTTCAAGGGTTGATGCTGCTCCCTTGTTTCCTGTATACGCATATCTTCTAGCTGTTTTAGTAGATCCTCAGGTGCAGATGGGCTAACCTGACCATAATTTTTAGCCATGGTAGGGTTGCTGTAGAATTTCCGGTCTCTTGGGTCTATAATTCTTCTGCCATATATGTTGGATCCAATCCAAGGTCCTATGGGGGCAGATTTCTCAATTTCCAGTTTTGGATTTTTGCAGAATTTCCCTGGGTGCCCAACTAAACCACAATCGAAACACATTTGAGGCAGGTTCTTATATCTGAAGTCAATCCAGTTTGTGCCATCTATGGTATTGCCTATGTGTATGCCTGGAGTGATAGGGTTTCTGACCTGGATATCCACCCTTATCTTGACTATAACCTTTTTCCCTGGATATTCATATAATTCAGCTTCAGAAACCTGGCCTAAGAGGCTACCTATGCTCTTTCCCATGGCCTTTGTTTTGCAATGACGAGGCAATCCCCATAACTGGATCCAAATAGGAACTTGATCAAACTTATAGTTTTGGGGGTCAGTGATCCTATCCCAGGGTTGTAGTATGAGCCAAGAGTTACGAAAGATCCATGGGCTCCTCTGCATAATCTTTTCTTGGTCTTCAAGGTTATCCATGTAGAATTTTAGAACATTCCCTTCATGTTCTTGAATGCTGAGCCCAGCAGGGGCACCCCAAATAGCAGATATACCAGATTGAAAAGAACATATATAGATATGTTTGTCAGTAATTATCTTACCCAATATGCTTCTTTTGCAGGAATTAACTCCCTCAGAGACCTCTGCATCACGATACACAAAGAATCTTGGGACATGTGGTGAACTTGAAGAAGGTTGGGGAGAAGAGTGGCAATGGGCAAAGATTTCTTGGTGATTTGGTGATGTTTCTTGATTGTTGAAGGGTTGGGTGAAAAAGGGGGATGGTATATGGATGTTTGGTGTATGATACTGCAAGGTATGAGTTTTAGGGTTTTTTTTGGGGGTTGCCTGGGTATTGGTGGTTATTGTGGTTAGTGGGTGATGTATGGTGGTGGTTGTTCCACGCAGCAGGTTAGTGTGATGATTCAGGTTGGTTGTTAACAAAATTGAGAAGAGACAAGAAAGAATCATGGTCGTGAGAAATTTGATTATGGGAATTGGGGTTGGAAACAGAATTGAGATTGTTCTGTTGATTAGTGCTATTCATGTTTGGTGATGATGGTGAAAACTCCATGAGCGGGACAAGAAGGGAAAGCCAAGGAAGATAAAGAACGATAGAACCTAGATCAACCGGGTTGAAGGGAATGATGAAGAAAACCAGAGGGGGAGATTGAAATAGCAATACAGATGATCAAAAATAACGAAGACAACCAAGAAAATCTAATGAAAACCTAGGACCATCCTCTAAGGGAGATAACCACAGAAAAAGAAAGAATTCATTGCGATCGCAGAACTAAGTAAATCGTAAAATCGTAGAATCGCGTGTTTCCCATGATTATCTATTTCAATTGGGCCTAGTTATTTGACCGGTCCAGAACAAGAGTAAAATACCAAAAAATTGTGTCATATCAACAACAACTCTTTCGTTTGCTTCCCCTTTTTATATGAAAACAGAAACTATTGTTACCACGTAAACCACTCATATCCATTTCAAGATATCATTCCAAATAGCCCTTGCAAGTTTGCACCTCGCAAACAAATACTCCTCCGACTCTGAAATTCCTGGACACCACACAACGAATTCCGTCAAAAACACCTCTCCCAAATTGATTCGCTATTGTTGGTAAACAATCTCAAATAACCAAACGTAGAAGATAAAATCTTGCAGCGATTTGCGGATCCAAGGTGTTGTTATTAACTGGTAGGCAATTAAAATATCTTGATCATCAAAACTAATTAGATGTTAGAATCTCAAATATTCCTTTGGTTCTAAAAAATACATCATTCTTAAAGAAGATAGTTTGAAATTAATAAAAGCAAATGAAGAGCTGCGAGCTAAAATTCATCTCTTGAAGAAATGTTTGGAATTCATTTTTATAATTACTTATTATCTGATCGAAGGGAAGTAACTAGGGTGGCTATAGTTTATTATGGAGGTACGATCCAAATGAAATGTGTTCTTGGTTTATGATCCTTGTGCCAGAATTAATCATCCTTCTAATACTAGTTTTGCACCAGTTGCAAAATCAATAGTCATGTCAAATATTAATTTCCTAAGGTTCATAATTGAGAGGAAACAATTTTCTGGTACTAACCCATTTGGGTACCTAAGGATCAAATTGTTCCTTTTTCCAAAAAACTGAAGATAAGACATCCGATCATGCATATGAAACTGTTTATGGTTACTACTCAAGCACAACCAAAGACAAACTGAAAACATATGAGAAATCATCAGGAGGATATGAATACTAGTTTTATATGATTACCAATCTAATTTTTAGTTTTAATTAGCTGAAAAGAGGTGGTTTTTATCATGATAAACAATCACAAAATTTATTATACTTTTCTATAAAATCTATAAATTATTGAATGTCAATATCATTTTTTTTTTAATTCGTAACAATTCAGTCATATACTTAATTTACATTTACTAATATACTTTATGACGTGCATATGATTTTATCTCACCTTGCGTTTCTAATAAAAACCATTAATATATAAACTTCACTTTTTTTTTTGAAAGAAAATAACTTTCACTTATAAATAACATAAAAAATATGGGAGAATCATAAAGAGTTTCGAACATATCGTTGTCATATGTCCTCTTCTTAAGGGTTGGTAATCTTTCCCATAAAGAGTTCATAATCATTTTCCCATCATACTAATCGTATTCATACGTATTCCCATTCTCTCAAATGTCCTAGTACGGTCACTTAAGTTTAATTTATATACACTGATAATATAACAAAGTTTTATACATACATTCAATGGTGTATTAACACTTCATTAAATAAATTAAGAACATGACTCGGCATGCTTTATTAATTGATGTGAAATCATATCATTTGATACATATGTAAAACTTTGTTGTATCATCGATGTTTATAAATTAAACTCATGATTTAATTGAATTTATGTGTAACAAAGCTTTACACTGCGTAAGTGTATACAAATTAACTCTTATATCATTGTAAAAATGAGCACGGAATTGATTTATTGGCCTAGCTCTTTAGCTTCCTCTTCATAATATTAATACTATGTATTAGATGCTGCACATGTGTATTTGATTTGCTAAAAATAGATTTTTTTTTAGGGAAATTTGCTAAAAATAGATGATTGGACTGAATTATTTTTTGTATCTTGTGTGATTTAGAAATTGTTAAAGACAAAACATGCAGCAAGAGACCGAGAAAAACTGAAATTCTTGTACCTCTCTAAATCATGAGACAATTTTTTATCTAGAGTACAACCTGTAAAAAAATACCAAAATACTCTTTTTATATTTCAACATCATCTATATATCTTTATCCAGTAGAATTCTATCATGTCATATATTGTTTTCTCATGTCATGCAATATTTTGTTCAATACTTACTATCATTGTCTGTAATAATATCATTGTGATCAAAGAGGATACTCAAAAAATGAAAAGAAACAAAGGTACTTTAAATGTACATACAGAAAGTAACTAACTGAAAAGCTAACAAATACTACATCAAGGCAAAGAAAAACAACTCAATGAGTAAAAATATTCAACACAAAGTGTACCACAAACATGGCTAAAAAAAAAAAAATCAGTGTACCGCAAACAAAAATGGTATAGAATAAACCACTTAGATTGATATTCTTTCAATTTCTTTGATGATAAACTCCTTTTCCTCCTTAAATTGCTCATCTTCTTTTGAATCTTTTTCCAGAGATAATTTATGAAGCAATTCTAGCAGTTTTTCCTTATTCTTGCATAGAATAATTTTCACTTCTCGAGGCTTATTAGGATTCGCAACGAAAACCTTGAAAATATCGAAAGCTGATAACTGAATTTTTTTACTTGAATCTGTCAACAATGTCATTGCAACTTTCAAATAACGAACTTGTGAGATGTAACGCTTCATTATCTGAGCATCGGAAGTTTCTTTAGAAGTTTCCAAAAGAATATCCAACAGAAGATTTATAGACCCCCTCCTTGTGGCATAATTAGGCGACTTCAAGAGATTCTCATTGTATAGATCAAAGAACTCATCACAGTGAGTTTTCAAATATTCAGAGACCACATTAACATGTCTAGTGAGAAGGTCCTTTAATGTAGAAAATGCATCATATGCTACATCAAAGTTAGGCAAATCTACATATTTAAAGAACAGCCCAAATCTTGGAGATTCCAATAAGCCTTTTGCAAGATTAGGAAATTTGATGCACTCCCGCAACATTATGCCAGAGCTCGGCGCAATTCCATTCTTATCATAGCAAACAAGAAGAAAGTCTAGTAATTCAATGTGTTGTTCAATGTATTCTACACACGAATAATCGTTGGAGTCAACAATCTTTTGTTTGAAAAATATTGACCAACAGTGGACTAAATCCTTTCTTGCTTGCCATCCAAGTATTGGCAGCTTTTGAATTACAAGAGTAAGAACATCCTCCTTGCAGATTTCTTCCACGAACTGTGAAACCCGATCTAAATTCAATGATTCTGAATATTTTCCATTTTCAGAAAGCATAGTTTTCATTGTTCCAAAATTCTTTTCAACTTCCTCTAAAGCTTTCGTAAGAACTTTATCTTCAACATGAGTTTTGGGATTCAGTGCCATGAGACTCTCTTTCAAAGACTTTACCACTTCCTGTGCCGTTATATAGAATGAGAACGACATGATACGATGATGATAGCTGTAAATGTTGGCATAAAAAGAAATCAAAATGATGTTGTTGATGCAATGGTTCATCTTTTGATTCAACCATTGAGTGAAGAAATACTTGCTTATAAAAAAAAAAAAACAAGAAAACGATTCTACTCTAGTCTAAGTAGAGAAGACATTAAAGATTAAAGAACACTTGCAACATAATTTAGATTTACCTTCTCTAAGGGTACCCGTGGACTTAAACCGGTAACCTCAATCTAAAATTTGTCTTTTTATCACTGAACCCTAAGTTTTACTCAGGTTGTCTATATCAAACCCAAACTGCTCAAGGAGAGCAAGAAAGGGAAAAACAGAAACTACAAGCATTTGCCGCCGCAGAAGGCGAAACCAAAAAAACAACAAAACACGATCAACATAAAAGAAACAATGGCTTTTCATAATAAAAAGAAACAGCACAGACGGAAAGAAAAAAAAACGAGATCAAAGCAAACCCTGATGTTAAAGCAAGTAAAGCAACACAAAGAAAGAAAATCTTCAAAAGAAAAAACACAAACCAACAAAGAATGCCAAAGCAAACCCTAAAAATAAGTTAAGTAAAGCAACACGAAATAAAATAAAAAATCGTCAAAAGAAAAGAATGCAGGTGAATCCATATACTGAGACAAAGGTCAACAGAATGAATAAAATCATGTCATTCACCTAAAAGATAAAGTTCAAAGAACAAGATTATTAGAGACAGAGTGGGAAAAAAAATAGAGATAAAAAGTACCGATTCAGATTTCAGTGCTACTATTTCTTTGTTTTTTTGGTACAAAACTGTCTCCCTGTACTCTGATGAATGATTCAGAGTTGAAACACATATATATATATATACGGTACAGAAACTAAATTACTTGTTTACATATGCTAACCGTGCTTTAAAGGAAATTTTTATTTTTGGTTACAACTTTAAAGGAAAATTTGCACGTGCATATATTCATTTTCCAAAATAAAAAAGATTTGGTATTTTTTAATTAAAAATTTCCATAATAAAAATAAGTCAGGTTCTTGTCAAAAAAAAAAAAATCAGGTTTACAAATCTTTCTCTTTCTCTGATTATGAAAAATAATACCCCCTGGTCCTTATTATAAGAAGAAAAACCAAAAAACATTAATACCAATGCTATCATTAATTGTTGTAACTTTTTAAACATTTTGACAAATATACTCTTATAGAATGTTGTGAAACATTAAATGCATCCACTAATATTAAAAAGACAATCATTAAATGAGGGATAAAAAAGTCTTTTAAATAATAACTACATCTTAAATGTTGTGACTTTTTTTTATAATTAGGACCAAAACTTTTTTTGAAAATTTTCTTATATTAAGGACCGGAGAGAGTAACCAGCAAAAATTCAATTATACCTCATTCCATATTCTTGTTTATATTTGTATCCAAACAAACTAAAAAAATTGAACTAGTTAGGTACTTTTGTAACAAAAATATTGATGTAATTTTGTAACAAAATATTGATTTTTTTTTTAGATGTAATTTTGTAACAAAATATTGATTTTTTTTTTAGATGTAATTTTGTAACAAAATATTGATTTTGTAACCTCATTCTAATTTTTTTTTTTAGATGTAATTTTGTAACAAAATATTGAATTTTTTTTAGATAAGAGAGAAAATAAGTGTCAAAAGATTGATGTAATTTTGTAACAAAAATCCCCTTTTTGATGGTGTTATCCAAACAAACAAAATTATTTAAAAAATTTGATTTTAATTACTATAAACAAACAAAATAAGTCCTCGTGAGCATAGCTCAGTTGGTATTGGAAGTTGGTATTGGACAATGCATAATGTATGCAAGGTCCTGGGTTCAAACCTCGGCCACCACAAAAAAAAAATTATTTTTTTTTTTTATAAAATCTCTAAATTAATATATATCAAAATCACTTTTATTTTAATTTTTAACAAAATAGACCCTAAATTGTTTTTTTTAAGAGATGGTCTTTATCATGATAAACAATCATAAAATTTATTATACATTTTTATAAAATCTATAAATCATTGAATGTCAATATCACTTTTTTTAATTTGTAACAAATCAGTCATATATTTAATTTACATTTACTAAAAATAAACTTTATGATGTGCATGTGATTTTATCTCACCTTGTCTTTCTAATAAAAAACATTAATAAATACATTTCACCTATAAATAATATAAAAAATATGAGAGAAACATTTAAAAAAAATATAATCTACAAAAAATATCTAATAACAACTTCAAATGAAAAGTTGTTAAGAGTAGCCTTTCAACAAATAGATTTTGTAGATGAGAGAAAACTAGTGTCAAAAGAATGATGCAATTTTGTAATTTTTTTTTATAATTGTATCCAAACAAACAAAATTATTTAAAAATTGATATTTTAATTACGACAAACAAACAAAATAAATTCCGATTTTTTATAAAATCTATAAATTAATAAATATCAAGTTTTATTTTAATTTATAACAATATGGGCCATAAATTGTATTTTTAAAGAGGTGTTTTTTGTCAAGTAGCCTAGTGGCTGGAGCTCACATAATTTAATTGTGGAGAAGTGGGGTGTCCGAAGTTCGAACTCTATCCCCAACATATAATATGAAATATCCTTACCATCTGAGTTAAGCTCACGGGGATTAAAGAGGTGGTTTTTATCATGATTATACTTTTCTATAAAATCTATAAATTATTGAATGTCAATATTACTTTTTTTTTTAATTCGTAACAAATCAACCATATATATATTTAATTTACATTTACCAATATACTTTATGACGTGCATATGATTTTATCTCACCTTGTGTTTCTAATAAAAAACATTAATAAATAAATTTCACTTATAAATATAAAAAATATGGGAGAAACATAAAGAGTTTCGAACATATCATTGTCATATATCCTCTTCTTAAGGGTTGGTAATCTTTCCCATAAAGAGTTAATAATCATTTTCCCATCATACTAATCATATTCATTCGTATATCCCATTCTCTCAAGTGTCCTAGTATGGTCACTTAAATTTATTCTAAAGCCGATTGATCTGAAGCTGCCTATTACACAACAAAGCTGCCTATTACTGTTTTGTGAGTTAACAGAAATGACGATACCAACACACTAGGGAAGCTATCATACAATAATTATACCTAATTACAATTATCTCACTCAACCAAAACATAATTTAACCCAAGGGTGGGAACTAAGCTAATAGGAACTCACCATAACAATTCTGGATTCTCTCAACAGCTTATGCCCCAATTCCAAGCTCATGTCGTTGCTTTCCCTTCAGCCCTTTTCTCTTGCTCTTAAAACCTTAGTTTCAAACCTCCGCTTCAGTCATTGTCCTTTCAATCTAGCTGGCGAACCGAATATTTTAGCATGAACATTCCAACCACATTAGTGCAGATTTTTGATTAAACAATTGAAACTTGTAACTTAGTTTTCTCCATCATAACATAATCGATTTAAGCCAGTCTAAAGCCTATTTCAAGTTAATTTTTTGTCTTCTTTCTAATGGTACAAGTCTCATTCCAAAGTGAAGTATGAACAATGAGACATGACAGAAACATTCCAACAGCAATGATGCAGATTTTAATTCAGTAAGTCAAACTTCTAACTCAGTTTTATCAAACATAGAATAACGAAATTAAGTTCTTCCAGAGCCTATTTCGTGTTAAATTTTGTCTATTTTCAAATGGTTCTATTCCCACTCAAAAAACGATGTAAGCACAAGTATTTACTACTGCTTTTCTGACAGTATAGGTCTATACGAATTTTAACCAACAATTCTTAAAATTCCACCATAACCAAACTAACAAATACATCCCTATCTAATCAAATTCAAGATTACTAGAGAACTCACATATTCAAACGAGGGACAAGAGCTGCCATCCTGAAATTATTCTTGTTTCTTGTTCCCATAGCAATTCAGCCAAATAGTTAAGAAATTGTTGAGTTTGATGCCATTTCATATAACATTGAAAATCTTAAGTAGTTTTATTCCATCATTAATTAAAGTTGGAATGTTACAACACATTTTCTACTTCTTTAATACATATTTATTATTTATAAATTTATATAAAATTAAAAGAATTGATAAAAAAATTACAAATATTTTTCAATGATATATAAAAATCACATGACTCATTAATGTCGTCTTTATCATTAATGTGATTTTATTATTTATAGTATTTTCACATATTTTTAGTCTATTACTTTATAATATTTGATAACAACTATTTCATTGTTTTTATTATTATCTTCATCTTTATTATTAATTTTTTCTTATTTTTCAATGTAAATATTATTGTATAAAGTTGTCCCGAACTATTGTTGAACCACTCACAATTCATGCTTGCCGGCAAAAACGGGGTAGTGGAATTTGAATTGTATAACGCTGCAAAGCCTAGCCTTCGTGAAATTGTCACTACGTCATTTCTCGCTATCTCAAGCATTTCCCTTATTTTATATCTTTGCAGCATTGGTCATCATCATTTGACGATTGACTGATACTTCTCATAACAAATATTTGATGATTGACTGATATTTCTCATAGCAAATACTTAATTTATTTAGAGATATAATCCATTCCAGGTACAACACTCATAAAAAATGAACAAGCAACATAACACAACACGTTTATTGAATCGCTTTCAAAACGAAAGTTTAAATTTATTCAGGTAACAACCCTGATAACAGTAAACATAAACAAGAACACAGCATAAAGAAAAAAGTACTATTATATCTCCTTAACTTCCTCCTCGTTCTCATCCTCACTCCAGCAACATTTCAGAGTAGACCTTGGAGATGTGCAGCCATCATTTCGAACAAAGGTACGGTACACAACAGCGCCATCTTCTCCAAGCACTTCATTGATCCTCTCTCCACAGTTGTATCCTTTAACCTCCAAAGGAAATTTGTCAAGTTTTTCACCATTTGTATCAATGTGCAATGCAACAGAAAACTCAGCTGGATAGAAACATGCTAAAACCCTTCCAACAAGTTCATTCAGAGATTTCTCTTCATAGTCATAACCTACTGCTTCAAAGCTTGCATAGCTGAACCCATCTTCTGGGGTGACATGGATAGTTGATATTGCACTTCCCTCAATTCCGTTCATTGAGTACCCGCAAGGTTCAAATTCAAAGTCACAAATGTCGGATTTTGGAAGGATCTTCCTGATTCCAGAATTCTTAGTCATCAAACCTGCTGAAGATGCATCGGACTTGAAAAATGCTGATGCTTTTTCTTTATCTAAACCAGTCATGCACATTTCAAGGCCATAGACAGCATCCGGTGAAGCTTCTAGCTTTGCACTAGCAGAGTAAATGTGCCAAATTTGTGACTTATCAGCATCACCCATCATATAAGCTTGGCTACCAGAACCTAGTTTGCCAAAATATCTGTCAAGAACAGCAACTTCCTCATAAAAGCTACAGTGAGGGAACGATTGAGCTCCAGGAAAAATGAAGCTTCCGCGAGTGTATCTCGCCGATTTCACAGCAATGTTAAGACCATCAGCCAGCTTAAGAATGACAGGTATCGACAGAAGCAACTTGGTAGTCCCGCAGGTTTTGATGATAAGTTTGTACGCATAGATGAATAAGCTTGACTCGGAAAGAACATATGAATCAACATAATCATTAGATAGTGAGTCAACAATGATGCATTCTGCTGGTTTCAGAATCTCGTCAATTTGGTCTTTGGACAATGCCCTGAGGCCTAATCCAGCAGGGTCAGAGAAAACACCGTTTTCGAAAAAAGTTATCTCAAGCCTCTTTTCATAGCCTTCAAAACCGATAGCTGAGTTTGTCATTGTCATCTTGACTCGAAGGGGAAAATAATTTTTGTAGTTTGTAGAATATGGAGGGAGGACAAGAAAAAGGAGAGGAGTAAACTGAATAATTTTGCAGAATGAAAAACCTAAGAACTATATCAGAACCCAGAAAATCTCAGGATGGTTTGCGGGTGCACTGCATAATAAAGAAAAAAGGGTGTTAAAAAACAAAGTCAAATCAACCAATCTTACAATGTAGACATTAATCAAAGGAATTGAAATGGGAAATTATTACGTTTGAGTAATCAGGGGATTTGAATTTTTCTACTCCACCATTAGGTCGAACGTCTTCAATGATGTAACCGAGAGGAGCTTCGTACAAACAGGAGGAATTACTACTGCTAGACTTCTTCTTACCACCTTTAGACTCCATTACTTCATTCACACTTTCCTGGAAAAAGAATAAATCAAAATGTAAAACACAAAAATAAGCCGGTAATTGCAAAATGTCTATAATATGTGAAATCATAGAAATTCAAAATGTAACATGAAATAATAATATAGCATAGCATGAACAACACATACATCAAAATTGGATAGTGACCATATCAATTTCTTAACAAGTTGTTACAAATGCAATTGAAAGTTAACACAGCTATGCAACCAAATCTAGATGGTATTTTTATTCCAAAAAATAAAAAACAACACAAGATGTCATGATTTATGGGCTATTTTTTTAATATAGTGACTAAATAATGTGAAATCAAAACAAATTCAATATGCAGCGTGAAACAATGCATCTTTAACAATCTATGAAATACAGACACTCCTCGGATTAGGCGTGTCCCGACACGACACCAACACTTGTAATTACATTGAATTATGCGATTTTTAGAAATTATTAGCTGTGTGGTCGTGTCAGAGTCAGTGTCTGTGTCGTGTCCGTGTCGTGTCCGGTGTCCGTGTTTGTATCCGTGTTAACAAAAAAAATTCAGAAATTATAATAAACAGACTTTTTTAAGAAACATATATATGATTGAAGTTTATAATCAATTTTAGGATTTAACCATTAAATGCTATGCTATCATTCAACTTTTTTATATTCAATCTCTAATTCATTCAGAAATTGAAGCATGTTTCTTCGTCCTAAAACCATAAACAATAATCTAAAAATTACGAAAAATTGAAAATAAAATTCATTCATAAATTGAATCATACTTACAATTGTAAATAAGTGAAGACCAATTAAATGAATCAGAATTCTGAATTATTATGACCTAAATCAAACAATATAAAAAACAGAAAAAATAATCAAAACATTGAAATCATCACAAAAAACAAAACAATTGAAAAGATAAAAAAACAAAAGGAAAATCGTAATATTGCACTTACAGAGAATGAAGAAAAATGAGGAACGAAAGAAAAACAGCTGAAAGAAAGAGCGAAGGTGAAGGTTCAACGACAATAATACCCTCATGATTTTGATCATATCGCTGCCTTTAACCCCACATAGGTTTTTTTAGATGTGTGACATGTGGCAAATATTATTAAATGAAGGGTTGAGATTGAAACTTTAGCATATGCTGCACTTGCTAACAAAACAAACAAGACAAACAAAGGTAAGCCAATTCATTCTCTAATTTATCCAATTGCTTAATTGTTTAGATAATTGCTTAATTGTTTAGAAAATTGCTTAGGGTTAGAGTTTAGAAAATTGGGCAATAATCTGTTTAGAAAATTGCTTATGCTTATTGGCTAATCAGAATTGGGAAAATTGCTTATGGCATTCATCAATTTATTGCTTCTCAATGTAGTTTATATATGCACATTTTAAGTGAATGGGTATGCAATGAGAATCTATATCAGTGTCGGAGCCAGACAAAAAAAGTATGAGGTGACCGCAATTAAAATAAATTAAATGTATAAATCATATAATGTCCAATATGACCCATTTCGGTTTCGTTCATAAAAAATTTAAATTAAATAATACTTAAAACCGATCATCAAAAAACAAACTACATGACAAATACTCTAAGGGATGTTTTACACATCTAGAGTGACTTGAAATCATCAATAATTGACTCGGAACTTATAAAATGAATCGATTTTTTGACTTTTCATCTGAACTTTTCCTGTTGAAACAGTTTCAAAATAAACATAATATCAAAATCTCAAATAAATGGAAAGGTAAAAATCTAATAACATTACATGAGCAGTATACTCTTAAGCGTAGCGTTCTTTTCATCTTCTCTCCGGTGACAGAACAGAAGAACGCGTCTCACTCTTCCTCAGGCTCCATGGACCTTCATTCACCACCTAGAAACTTCCACTCTTCCTTTTTCTGATCCTTCCGTCGCACGCAGTTCACTCATATTCATATCTCAGTGTCAATTTCGTCCTTCTCCGACTCCATCTCTCCACAAAGGCACAAACCCTAATCTGTTTAGAAAATTGCTTATGCTTATTGGCTAATCAGAATTGGGAAAATTGCTTATGGCATTCATCAATTTATTGCTTCTCAGTGTAGTTTATATATGCACATTTTAAGTGAATGGGTATGCAATGAGAATCTATATCAGTGCCGGAGCCAGACAAAAAAAGTATGAGGTGACCGCAATTAAAATAAATTAAATGTATAACAATTTTAGTTTATATAAACAGACTTTTTTAAGAAACATATATATGATTGAAGTTTATAATCAATTTTAGGATTTAACCATTAAATGCTATGCTATCATTCAACTTTTTTATATTCAATCTCTAATTCATTCAGAAATTGAAGCATGTTTCTTCGTCCTAAAACCATAAACAATAATCTAAAAATTACGAAAAATTGAAAATAAAATTCATTCATAAATTGAATCATACTTACAATTGTAAATAAGTGAAGACCAATTAAATGAATCAGAATTCTAAATTATTATGACCTAAATCAAACAATATAAAAAACAGAAAAAATAATCAAAACATTGAAATCATCACAAAAAACAAAACAATTGAAAAGATAAAAAAACAAAAGGAAAATCGTAATATTGCACTTACAGAGAATGAAGAAAAATGAGGAACGAAAGAAAAACAGCTGAAAGAAAGAGCGAAGGTGAAGGTTCAACGACAATAATACCCTCATGATTTTGATCATATCGCTGCCTTTAACCCCACATAGGTTTTTTTAGATGTGTGACATGTGGCAAATATTATTAAATGAAGGGTTGAGATTGAAACTTTAGCATATGCTGCACTTGCTAACAAAACAAACAAGACAAACAAAGGTAAGCCAATTCATTCTCTAATTTATCCAATTGCTTAATTGTTTAGATAATTGCTTAATTGTTTAGAAAATTGCTTAGGGTTAGAGTTTAGAAAATTGGGCAATAATCTGTTTAGAAAATTGCTTATGCTTATTGGCTAATCAGAATTGGGAAAATTGCTTATGGCATTCATCAATTTATTGCTTCTCAATGTAGTTTATATATGCACATTTTAAGTGAATGGGTATGCAATGAGAATCTATATCAGTGTCGGAGCCAGACAAAAAAAGTATGAGGTGACCGCAATTAAAATAAATTAAATGTATAAATCATATAATGTCCAATATGACCCATTTCGGTTTCGTTCATAAAAAATTTAAATTAAATAATACTTAAAACCGATCATCAAAAAACAAACTACATGACAAATACTCTAAGGGATGTTTTACACATCTAGAGTGACTTGAAATCATCAATAATTGACTCGGAACTTATAAAATGAATCGATTTTTTGACTTTTCATCTGAACTTTTCCTGTTGAAACAGTTTCAAAATAAACATAATATCAAAATCTCAAATAAATGGAAAGGTAAAAATCTAATAACATTACATGAGCAGTATACTCTTAAGCGTAGCGTTCTTTTCATCTTCTCTCCGGTGACAGAACAGAAGAACGCGTCTCACTCTTCCTCAGGCTCCATGGACCTTCATTCACCACCTAGAAACTTCCACTCTTCCTTTTTCTGATCCTTCCGTCGCACGCAGTTCACTCATATTCATATCTCAGTGTCAATTTCGTCCTTCTCCGACTCCATCTCTCCACAAAGGCACAAACCCTAATCTGTTTAGAAAATTGCTTATGCTTATTGGCTAATCAGAATTGGGAAAATTGCTTATGGCATTCATCAATTTATTGCTTCTCAGTGTAGTTTATATATGCACATTTTAAGTGAATGGGTATGCAATGAGAATCTATATCAGTGCCGGAGCCAGACAAAAAAAGTATGAGGTGACCGCAATTAAAATAAATTAAATGTATAACAATTTTAGTTTATATAAACAGACTTTTTTAAGAAACATATATATGATTGAAGTTTATAATCAATTTTAGGATTTAACCATTAAATGCTATGCTATCATTCAACTTTTTTATATTCAATCTCTAATTCATTCAGAAATTGAAGCATGTTTCTTCGTCCTAAAACCATAAACAATAATCTAAAAATTACGAAAAATTGAAAATAAAATTCATTCATAAATTGAATCATACTTACAATTGTAAATAAGTGAAGACCAATTAAATGAATCAGAATTCTGAATTATTATGACCTAAATCAAACAATATAAAAAAACAGAAAAAATAATCAAAACATTGAAATCATCACAAAAAACAAAACAATTGAAAAGATAAAAAAACAAAAGGAAAATCGTAATATTGCACTTACAGAGAATGAAGAAAAATGAGGAACGAAAGAAAAACAGCTGAAAGAAAGAGCGAAGGTGAAGGTTCAACGACAATAATACCCTCATGATTTTGATCATATCGCTGCCTTTAACCCCACATAGGTTTTTTTAGATGTGTGACATGTGGCAAATATTATTAAATGAAGGGTTGAGATTGAAACTTTAGCATATGCTGCACTTGCTAACAAAACAAACAAGACAAACAAAGGTAAGCCAATTCATTCTCTAATTTATCCAATTGCTTAATTGTTTAGATAATTGCTTAATTGTTTAGAAAATTGCTTAGGGTTAGAGTTTAGAAAATTGGGCAATAATCTGTTTAGAAAATTGCTTATGCTTATTGGCTAATCAGAATTGGGAAAATTGCTTATGGCATTCATCAATTTATTGCTTCTCAATGTAGTTTATATATGCACATTTTAAGTGAATGGGTATGCAATGAGAATCTATATCAGTGTCGGAGCCAGACAAAAAAAGTATGAGGTGACCGCAATTAAAATAAATTAAATGTATAAATCATATAATGTCCAATATGACCCATTTCGGTTTCGTTCATAAAAAATTTAAATTAAATAATACTTAAAACCGATCATCAAAAAACAAACTACATGACAAATACTCTAAGGGATGTTTTACACATCTAGAGTGACTTGAAATCATCAATAATTGACTCGGAACTTATAAAATGAATCGATTTTTTGACTTTTCATCTGAACTTTTCCTGTTGAAACAGTTTCAAAATAAACATAATATCAAAATCTCAAATAAATGGAAAGGTAAAAATCTAATAACATTACATGAGCAGTATACTCTTAAGCGTAGCGTTCTTTTCATCTTCTCTCCGGTGACAGAACAGAAGAACGCGTCTCACTCTTCCTCAGGCTCCATGGACCTTCATTCACCACCTAGAAACTTCCACTCTTCCTTTTTCTGATCCTTCCGTCGCACGCAGTTCACTCATATTCATATCTCAGTGTCAATTTCGTCCTTCTCCGACTCCATCTCTCCACAAAGGCACAAACCCTAATCTGTTTAGAAAATTGCTTATGCTTATTGGCTAATCAGAATTGGGAAAATTGCTTATGGCATTCATCAATTTATTGCTTCTCAGTGTAGTTTATATATGCACATTTTAAGTGAATGGGTATGCAATGAGAATCTATATCAGTGCCGGAGCCAGACAAAAAAAGTATGAGGTGACCGCAATTAAAATAAATTAAATGTATAACAATTTTAGTTTATATAAACAGACTTTTTTAAGAAACATATATATGATTGAAGTTTATAATCAATTTTAGGATTTAACCATTAAATGCTATGCTATCATTCAACTTTTTTATATTCAATCTCTAATTCATTCAGAAATTGAAGCATGTTTCTTCGTCCTAAAACCATAAACAATAATCTAAAAATTACGAAAAATTGAAAATAAAATTCATTCATAAATTGAATCATACTTACAATTGTAAATAAGTGAAGACCAATTAAATGAATCAGAATTCTGAATTATTATGACCTAAATCAAACAATATAAAAAAACAGAAAAAATAATCAAAACATTGAAATCATCACAAAAAACAAAACAATTGAAAAGATAAAAAAACAAAAGGAAAATCGTAATATTGCACTTACAGAGAATGAAGAAAAATGAGGAACGAAAGAAAAACAGCTGAAAGAAAGAGCGAAGGTGAAGGTTCAACGACAATAATACCCTCATGATTTTGATCATATCGCTGCCTTTAACCCCACATAGGTTTTTTTAGATGTGTGACATGTGGCAAATATTATTAAATGAAGGGTTGAGATTGAAACTTTAGCATATGCTGCACTTGCTAACAAAACAAACAAGACAAACAAAGGTAAGCCAATTCATTCTCTAATTTATCCAATTGCTTAATTGTTTAGATAATTGCTTAATTGTTTAGAAAATTGCTTAGGGTTAGAGTTTAGAAAATTGGGCAATAATCTGTTTAGAAAATTGCTTATGCTTATTGGCTAATCAGAATTGGGAAAATTGCTTATGGCATTCATCAATTTATTGCTTCTCAGTGTAGTTTATATATGCACATTTTAAGTGAATGGGTATGCAATGAGAATCTATATCAGTGCCGGAGCCAGACAAAAAAAGTATGAGGTGACCGCAATTAAAATAAATTAAATGTATAAATCATATAATGTCCAATATGACCCATTTCGGTTTCGTTCATAAAAAATTTAAATTAAATAATACTTAAAACCGATCATCAAAAAACAAACTACATGACAAATACTCTAAGGGATGTTTCACACATCTAGAGTGACTTGAAATCATCAATAATTGACTCGGAACTTATAAAATGAATCGATTTTTTGACTTTTCATCTGAACTTTTACTGTTGAAACAGTTTCAAAATAAACATAATATCAAAATCTCAAATAAATGGAAAGGTAAAAATCTAATAACATTACATGAGCAGTATACTCTTAAGCGTAGCGTTCTTTTCATCTTCTCTCCGGTGACAGAACAGAAGAACGCTTCTCACTCTTCCTCAGGCTCCATGGACCTTCATTCACCACCTAGAAACTTCCACTCTTCCTTTTTCTGATCCTTCCGTCGCACGCAGTTCACTCATATTCATATCTCAGTGTCAATTTCGTCCTTCTCCGACTCCATCTCTCCACAAAGGCACAAATCCTAATTGATGGAGGAAATCGAATTTGATTTTGGAAATATTACAGAGTTTAAGTAGGGAATTTGAAATTGACTTTTGGAAGGGAATCGAAACTGTGTATGTGTTGTATTGCTAGTTAGTAGTTGATGTTTTTTGATTTTGGAAATAGTTACAAATCATGTATTGTTAGATATCAAATTTGAATATTACAGTACTGTTTTTTTGAGCTAAGTACTGTTTTAAATTGTCATTCTCAATTTCTCAAAGGGAACCGGTTTTCAAACTGTTTTATGAAATGGTTTTCTGTTCTGGTTTATACTACTTCAAACAGCGTTCTATGACTTGAATTAGACTAATCAAATGCTGGACATTATATTTTAGTATCCGAAGATGATGTAAGTGAAGAAAAATTACTAATTTTCTAATTTGCTTGAAGAAGAAAAGAAACAGGAAGCCAAAATGGCAGAAGAGCAAAATTGCTTAGATGAAAATATTAAAGAGGTAGAAAGAAATCATTAACATGGGACTGATTCAGAATTTTCTATACTTTCAATAGACATACTTCTTATTCAAAATATCATAACTTCACATTCAAGATAAAGGAAGTGGAAGCTGTAAAATATTAAATATTTTTGGAACTGATCGACCCCTTTGTATATTTTATATCTTACTTCATGACAGTTACTACTCAGGCCTAACTGTGGCTTCATAGTTATATTGGGCGATTTATTTTGCTATTTCATCATAATTCATGGCTTTTGGTGTTTTATTCAAAGGTTTCTGGTCACTTTATCGCTTATAAATTTTGGATTCTGCTGCTTGTTATGTGTTTGGAGTTGTCTTAGTCAATCATAGATGTCTTAAAATAATTGATCATTTTGTCTACATAATGCATATTGACTTGTCATGGTGCCTATTTCATTTTTTCCATGTTCCAAAATTTTAGATGAGTAGGGTTTAAAGATTCTTTATTATGATTCAGGAAAGTATTATTTACTTGAAAGTGTAAACTGTAAAGTACTTTCAATTTGAATGATATAATTAACACTCTGCTTGACATTTTTCTCTTGTAAGGAATGAAACGTTTGCAAGAATCTGGTTCCTCTCAACAGAAACAACAAAAACTGTCGTCGCTGCCAAATGAAGAGCGTATACTCTATGACCTTATACTTAGGAAGGAAAACTCAGGGATCTCAAAAACAGACATGAGAAGAGAAACAAACCTTCCTATTGCTGCGCTTAATAAACACATGAAGGCACTTATGAACAAGAGTATGGTAAAGGAACTTCCTTCCATTAAAAACAAAGGTATAAAGATCTACATGGGAACAGAATTTGAGCCTTCGAAGGATATAACTGGTGGGCATTTTTACAGCGAAGGGAGTCTTGATACGGTTTTTATAGACGCTCTAAAGCAAACGTGCTTGCAATGCATTTCATTACAGAGAGTTTCCACATGTGATGGATGTTTGGAGTGGGTTAAAAGGAGTGGGGTCATCACAACTCAAGTCACGGGAGAACAAATAGAAGAGATTTTGCAAACTTTGGTTTTAGATGATGAGATCATGCAGATGACAAGTACTGGATATGGGGATTTTGCATCTATTCCTGTTGGCAAAACTTGTTACATATGCAAAAGCAAGGGTGAAAAGAAATCTGCTGACTCGACTCCCTTTCCATGTTTTTCTTGTCAACGGATGAGCTTTTGTTCAACAGATGGCGTTGTCTCTCCAACAACATGTGTCTATTATCAGAAATGGTTGGATTTTTGAATGAAATGACTCTCGGAGTTCTGACTCTCATACAACAGTTATCGTGGTTTCTTTTTCGTTTCTCTTTTAACTTTATTGCTCAATGTATCTAACATCCTTCCACATTTGCTGATTTGCTGTCCAGATACACATTCAACCTGTTGGTCAAGTTGAATGAATGAATCTCAGGTTTTTTATTGCTTTGCAAGAATCTTACAGCCGTACTGTTTGTATATTTTGGTATGCTTGGTTTTCTATGAATAAAATTACGTGGATCCATTGAATCCAATTCCTAAGTATTTTTTATTTTTTATATATATGGAATGACCAATACTTGTTTGGTTTCCAATGTATGACTAACTAGTTTCATTCAGTTTATAATTTGAGCCAAGTATATTTCATTATCAAACACCAGTCCTTTGATAACAATATGGGAATTGTGTAAGTAGTAAGAGATTTATTCATCTTTAGCAAGTGATTATTGGTTTGTAATCATGACTCTTGAGTAATGAAAAATTTCTAGTTAAGAGGAGTGAATCCACTTTGTCGTTTTTAGTTTAGATTAGTCATTGTTGCCTATAATAGTTGATAAAAAAATGGGGCTTTGGTCACATTTATTATCAGCACTGAAACTAGTTTGTAACTTTGTATTCTTGAAATCTTCACTCATTTTTGTTGAGCATTGTCTTGTGTTTCATCTACCTCTCTTCCATAAAAACATATTTACCCTAACAAGTGTAACGTTAACCAAAAGATTTTATGATGGTGCGGAAGAAAGAGAAACACTTCTTTTAAGAAGCAAATAGAAATGAGAAACATGCTCTATAGTAACATATGCAATAGTTGATGGTGTTTGGATGGAATTGAAATTTAGTTGGTGTGTGGAGTATCATTTGACAGACACGTATATGCAATAGTTTAATGCTTCCGAGTTATACTAGTCGAGATACCCGTGCTACAGCACGGGTAGCGCGGCTTCGCCGCGCTGTATGGCCGCGGCTCCACCGCGTGTCGCGTCTCGGATGCACTTGGCATAGTTATTTTTTTTGTCTATAGTGAAAAAATATAAAGCATTTAAAGCATAATAATGTATATATTGATCGTTAGTAATAAAAAATTATAAAAAAATTAAATTTTAATATGAACAATTATATATATTAGATTTTAGTATTGATGATATTAAAAAACCTAATAAATAAAAATAATCATAGTTTTTATTTACTAATATGTTTTGGTGTGAAAAATACTAATAAGCATCCCGTGAAAAATCATAATTAATTGATTATATAATATTGTTATCTTAAAATATATTTCATAAATAAACATATGCTAACATATTCCCGTAAAAAAAATACAGTGAGATATATTTTTGTTAATATATATATAGTCCATACACTCATATATATTTTATCAATATATATAGTTCTCATTAGATTTTAGAAATAAGAATATACTAATATATTCCCGTAAAACAAACATATACTCATATATATTTTTATTAATATATAGTTCATACACCCACATATACTTTATTAATATTAATAAAACTTAGGCTGTCGCTGTATTTAAATAGAGATATTAAAAAATACTAATTTTTTTGAAAGATTAAAAAATACTAATTAAAACTGATCACTCGTTATAGTTACTAAAATGGGTCCCATGTTACAATTGTACACTCCAACGGGTTTTTTATTGATACATTTTTTTAAAAAACAATGGAAAAAATTGAAGTGTGATTAATCATAGTATATTATAATTTTTTTGTTTGTTTTAGTATTGACGATATTAAAAAAAAATGAAAATACATTTCACAAATAAACATATACTAACATATTCCCGTATAAAAACATATAGTGAGATATATTTTTATTAATATATAGTCCATACACTCATATATATTTATCAATATATAGTTCCCATTAGATTTCAGAAATAAGAACATACTAATATATTTCCGAAAAACAAATATATACTCACATATATATTTTTATTAATAAATAGTTCATACACCCACGTATATTTTTTCAATATATTAATAAAACTTAGGCAGTCGCGGTGTTTAAATAGAGATATTAAAAAAAATACTAACTAAAATTGATCACTCGTTGTAGTTACTAAAATGGGTCCCGTGTTACAATTGTACACTCCAATGATTTTTTTAGTGATACATTTTCAAAAAAAAAGGGAAAAAATTGAAGTATGATTAATCATAATATATTATAATATTGTTCTTGTTTTAGTATTGACAATATTAAAAAAGCTAATAAATGAAAATACATTTCATAAATAAATATATACTAACATATTCCCGTAAAAAAATATAGTGAGATATATTTTTGTTAATATATAGTTCATATACTCATTTGTATTTTATCAATATATAGTTCCCATTAAATTTCAGAAGTAAGAATATATTTCAAAAAAACTGAAGATAAGACATCTGATGATGCTGGCTCCGTCAAAGGTGATTGTTTTCTCGTGGCAGCTTCTCCTAGATAGGATCCCGTCTCGTCGTAATCTCTCTAGGCCCGGTGTGCCGCTTCCTATTGGTGGGGTGGGGTGTGCTTTCTGCGACTGTCCGTCTGAGTCTGCGGTGCATCTGTTCCTTTCCTGTCCTTCCTTCTTTCCAGTTTGGTACCAAGTTTCTAGGTGGTTGGGTTGGGAGTTTTTGTTGCCTCTGGGGCTACCCCAGCAGTTTCAGGCATTTACTGGGTTAGGAGGGGGAGGAAAGTTAGGTTAGGTCTGCTTCTTGTTTGGCATGCTGTTATTTGGACCATTTGGGCGTCCCGGAACGACTGGATTTTTGCTGGTGGTTTACTCCGTGAGGAGCCTGTGGTGGATAGAGTTAAACTCTTAGCTTGGAAGTGGTTCCAGGCTAAGTGCCCTGCTAGTCCCTGCTCTCTCTTTGAGTGGGAGGTGCAGCCCATCCTGTGTTTGAGTCGGTAGGGTTTTGTGGTGGTTGGTTGCTTGGGGCTTCCGGTTGGGTTGGGTGGGGTTGTATCTCCCCTTCCTTTCTGGTGTGGCCTTGGGCTCTTTCTTGCTGTTCTTTGTGCTTGCAGGTGTTTGCTTGGCTTGCTGCTTTGGTGGGCGCTTGGCTTTTGGTGTTTTTGGTCCTTTTGGTGCTTTTATTATTTTTGGGGCTTTCTCTCTGTGGGTTCGGCCTGGCCCCGCCTGTGGGGTTTTGCGCTGTTGCCTTTGTGGAGGTTGGGTGTAGAGTCATTTGTTGGCTCCCCTTGTGTATATTGTTACATTCTATTGCGGTTGTTTCTATCGCTATTTATCTTTATATATATATTTGGCCATTCAAAAAAAAAAAGACATCCGATGATGCATATGAAACTGTTTATTTATGGTTACTACTCAAGCACAACCAAAGACAAACTGAAAACATATGAGAAATCATCAGGAGGATATGAATACTAGTTTTATATGATTACCAATCTAATTTTTAGTTTTAATTAGCTGAAAAGAGGTGGTTTTTATCATGATAAACCATCACAAAATTTATTATACTTTTCTATAAAATCTATAAATTATTGAATGTCAATATCACTTTTTTTTTTTAATTCGTAACAAATTAGTCATGTATTTAATTTACATTTACTAATATACTTTATGACGTGCATATGATTTTATCTCACCTTGCGTTTCTAATAAAAACCATTAATATATAAACTTCACTTTTTTTTTTTGAAAGAAAATAACTTTCACTTATAAATAATATAAAAAATATGGGAGAATCATAAAGAGTTTCGAACATATCGTTGTTATATGTCCTCTTCTTAAAGGTTGGTAATCTTTCCCATAAAGAGTTCATAATCATTTTCCCATCATACTAATCATATTCATACGTATATCCCATTCTCTCAAATGTCCTAGTACGGTCACTTAAGTTTAATTTATATACACTGATAATGTAACAAAGTTTTATACATACATTCAATTGTGTATTAACACTTCATTAAATAAATTAAGAACATGACTCGACATGCTTCATTAATTGATGTGAAAACATATCATTAGATACATATATAAAACTTTGTTGTATTGTCGATGTTTATGAATTAAACTCATGATTTAATTGAATTTATGTGTAACACAGCTTTACACTGCCTAAGTGTATACAAATTAACTCATATATCATTGTAAAAATGAGCACGGAATTGATTTATTGGCCTAGCTCTTTAGCTTCCTCTTCATAATATTAATACTATGTATTAGATGCTGCACATGTGTATTTGATTTGCTAAAAATAGATTTTTTTTAGGGAAATTTGCTAAAAATAGATGATTGGACTGAATTATTTTTTGTATCTTGTGTGATTTAGAAATTGTTAAAGACAAAACATGCAGCAAGAGACCGAGAAAAACTGAAATTCTTGTACCTCTCTAAATCATGAGACAATTTTTTATCTAGAGTACAACCTGTAAAAAAAATACCAAAATACTCTTTATATTTCAACATCATCTATATATCTCTATCCAGTAGAATTCTATCTTGTCATATATTGTTTTCTCATGTCATGCAATATTTTGTTCAATACTTACTATCATTGTCTGTAATAATATCATTGTGATCAAAGAGGATACTCAAAAAATGAAAAGAAACAAAGGTACTTTAAATGTACATACAGAAAGTAACTAACTGAAAAGCTAACAAATACTACATCAAGGCAAAGAAAAACAACTCAATGAGTAAAAATATTCAACACAAAGTGTACCACAAACATGGCTAAAAAAAAAAAAATCAGTGTACCGCAAACAAAAATGGTATAGAATAAACCACTTAGATTGATATTCTTTCAATTTCTTTGATGATAAACTCCTTTTCCTCCTTAAATTGCTCATCTTCTTTTGAATCTTTTTCCAGAGATAATTTATGAAGCAATTCTAGCAGTTTTTCCTTATTCTTGCATAGAATAATTTTCACTTCTCTAGGCTTATTAGGATTCGCAACGAAAACCTTGAAAATGTCGAAAGCTGATAACTGAATTTTTTTACTTGAATCTGTCAACAATGTCATTGTAACTTTCAAATAACGAACTTGTGAGATGTAACGCTTCATTATCTGAGCATCGGAAGTTTCTTTAGAAGTTTCCAAAAGAATATCCAAGAGAAGATTTATAGACCCCCTCCTTGTGGCATAATTAGGCGACTTCAAGAGATTCTCATTGTATAGATCAAAGAACTCATCACAGTGAGTTTTCAAATATTCAGAGACCACATTAACATGTCTAGTGAGAAGGTCCTTTAATGTAGAAAATGCATCATATGCTACATCAAAGTTAGGCAAATCTACATATTTAAAGAACAGCCCAAATCTTGGAGATTCCAATAACCCTTTTGCAAGATTAGGAAATTTGATGCACTCCCGCAACATTATGCCAGAGCTCGGCGCAATTCCATTCTTATCATAGCAAACAAGAAGAAAGTCTAGTAATTCAATGTGTTGTTCAATGTATTCTACACACGAATAATCGTTGGAGTCAACAACCTTTTGTTTAAAAAATATTGACCAACAGTGGACTAAATCCTTTCTTGCTTGCCATCCAAGTATTGGCAGCTTTTGAATTACAAGAGTAAGAACATCCTCCTTGCAGATTTCTTCCACGAACTGTGAAACCCGATCTAAATTCAATGATTCTGAATATTTTCCATTTTCAGAAAGCATAGTTCTCATTGTTCCAAAATTCTTTTCAACTTCCTCTAAAGCTTTCGTAAGGGCTTTATCTTCAACATGAGTTTTGGGATTCAGTGCCATGAGACTCTCTTTCAAAGACTTTACCACTTCCTGTGCCGTTATATAGAACGAGAACGACATGATACGATGATGATAGCTGTAAATGTTGGCATAAAAAGAAATCAAAATGATGTTGTTGATGCAATGGTTCATCTTTTGATTCAACCATTGAGTGAAGAAATACTTGCTTATAAAAAAAAAAAAACAAGAAAACGATTCTACTCTAGTCTAAGTAGAGAAGACATTAAAGATTAAAGAACACTTGCAACATAATTTAGATTTACCTTCTCTAAGGGTACCCGTGGACTTAAACCGGTAACCTCAATCTAAAATTTGTCTTTTTATCACTGAACCCTAAGTTTTACTCAGGTTGTCTATATCAAACCCAAACTGCTCAAGGAGAGCAAGAAAGGGAAAAACAGAAACTACAAGGCCTTTGCCGCCGCAGAAGGCGAAGCCAAAAAGAAAAACAACAAAACACGATCAACATAAAAGAAACAATGGCTTTTCATAATAAAAAGAAACAGCACAGACGGAAAGAAAGAAAAAAAAAAAAAAAAAGAGATCAAAGCAAACCAACAAAGAATGCCAAAGCAAACCCTAAAAATAAGGTAAGTAAAGCAACACGAAATAAAATAAAAAATCGTCAAAAGAAAAGAATGCAGGTGAATCCATATACTGAGACAAAGGTCAACAGAATGAATAAAATCATGTCATTCACCTAAAAGATAAAGTTCAAAGAACAAGATTATTAGAGACAGAGTGGGAAAAAAAATAGAGATAAAAAGTACCGATTCAGATTTCAGTGCTACTATTTCTTTGTTTTTTTGGTACAAAACTGTCTCCCTGTACTCTGATGAATGATTCAGAGTTGAAACACATATATATATATATATACGGTACAGAAACTAAATTACTTGTTTACATATGCTAACCGTGCTTTAAAGGAAATTTTTATTTTTGGTTACAACTTTAAAGGAAAATTTGCACGTGCATATATTCATTTTCCAAAATAAAAAAGATTTGGTATTTTTTAATTAAAAATTTCCATAATAAAAATAAGTCAGGTTCTTGTCAAAAAAAAAAAAATCAGGTTTACAAATCTTTCTCTTTCTCTGATTATGAAAAATAATACTCTGATTATGAAAAATAATACTCTTACTCCCTCCGGTCCTTATTATAAGAAGAAAAACCAAAAAACATTAATACCAATGCTATCATTAATTGTTGTAACTTTTTAAACATTTTGACAAATATACTCTTATAGAATGTTGTGAAACATTAAATGCATCCACTAATATTAAAAAGACAATCATTAAATGAGGGATAAAAAAAGTCTTTTAAACAATAACTACATCTTAAATCTTAAATGTTGTGACTTTTTCTTATAATTAGGACCAAAACTTTTTTTGAAAATTTTCTTATATTAAGGATCGGAGGGAGTAACCAGCAAAAATTCAATTATACCTCATTCTATATTCTTGTTTATATTTGTATCCAAACAAACTAAAAAAATTGAACTAGTTAGGTACTTTTGTGACAAAAATATTGATGTAATTTTGTAAAAAAATATTGATTTTTTTTAGATGTAATTTTGTAACAAAATATTGATTTTGTAACCTCATTCTAAATTTTTTTTAGATGTAATTTTGTAACAAAATATTGAATTTTTTTTAGATAAGAGAGAAAATAAGTGTCAAAAGATTGATGTAATTTTGTAACAAAAATCCCCTTTTTTATGGTGTTATCCAAACAAACAAAATTATTTAAAAAATTTGATTTTAATTACTATAAACAAACGAAATAAGTCCTCGTGAGCATAGCTCAGTTGGTATGGACAATGCATAATGTATGCAAGGTTCGGGGTTCAAACCTCGGCCACCACAAAAGAAAAAAACAAAATAAATTATGATTTTTTTTATAAAATCTCTAAATTAATAAATATCAAAATCACTTTTATTTTAATTTTTAACAAAATAGACCCTAAATTGTTTTTTTAATCATGATAAACAATCATAAAATTTATTATACATTTTTATAAAATCTATAAATCATTGAATGTCAATATCACTTTTTTTAATTTGTAACAAATCAGTCATATATTTAATTTACATTTACTAAAAATAAACTTTATGATGTGCATGTGATTTTATCTCACCTTGTCTTTCTAATAAAAAAACATTAATAAATACATTTCACCTATAAATAATATAAAAAATATGGGAGAAACATTTAAAAAATATATATAATCTACAAAAAAAAATCTAATAACAACTTCAAATGAAAAGTTGTTAAGAGTAGCCTTTCAACAAATAGATTTTGTAGATGAGAGAAAATTAGTGTCAAAAGAATGATGCAATTTTGTAATTTTTTTTTATAATTGTATCCAAACAAACAAAATTATTTAAAAAATGAGATTTTAATTACGATAAACAAACAAAATAAATTCTGATTTTTTATAAAATCTATAAATTAATAAATATCAAGTTTTATTTTAATTTATAACAATATGGGCCATAAAAAATTAATAAATATCAAGTTTTATTTTAATTTATAACAATATGGGCCATAAATTGTATTTTTAAAGAGGTGTTTTTTGTTAAGTAGCCTAGTGGTTGGAGCTCACATAATTTAATTGTGGTGGAGAAGTGAATTGTATTTTTAAAGAGGTGTTTTTTGTTAAGTAGTCTAGTGGTTGGAGCTCACATAATTTAATTGTGGAGAAGTAGGGTTTCCAGGGTTCGAACCCTGACCCCAACATATAATATGAAATATCCTTACCATCTGAGTTAAGCTAACGGGAATTAAAGAATAGGTTTTTATCATGATAAACAATCACAAAATTTATTATACTTTTCTATAAAATCTATAAATTATTGAATGTCAATATCACTTTTTTTTTTAATTCGTAACAAATCAACCATATATTTAATTTACATTTACCAATATACTTTATGACGTGCATATGATTTTATCTCACCTTGTGTTTCTAATAAAAAACATTAATAAATAAATTTCACTTATTTTTTTTTTTAAAGAAAATAAATTTCACTTATAAATAATATAAAAAATATGGGAGAAACATAAAGAGTTTCGAACATATCGCAGTCATATGTCCTCTTCTTAAGGGTTGGTAATCTTTCCCATAAAGAGTTCAGAATCATTTTCCCATCATACTAATCATATTCATTCGTATATCCCATTCTCTCAAGTGTCCTAGTATGGTCACTTAAATTTATTCTAAAGCCGATTGATCTGAAGCTGCCTATTACACAAAACAAAACTGTTTTTACAATTTTTGAAAGTAGCAACCTCAGAAAAATCACTTTTCAGCATTCAGCAATGTTGCTCTTAAAATCTTAGTTTCAGACCTCCGCTTCAGTCCTTGTCCTTTCGATCTAGCTGGTGAACTGAATATTTTAGCATGAACATTCCAACCACATTAGTGCAGATTTTTAATTAAACAATTGAAACTTGTAACTTAGTTTTCTCCATCATAACATAATCGATTTAAGCCATTCTAAAGCCTATTTCAGGTTAATTTTTGTCTTCTTTCTACAAGTCTAATTCCAAAGTGAAGTATGAACGAGGGGACATGACAGAAACATTCCAACAACAATGATGCATATTTTAATTCAGTATTGATAACTCAGTTTTATCAAACATAGAATAACGAAATTAAGTTCTTCCAGAGCCTATTTCGTGTTAAATTTTGTCTATTTTCAAATGGTTTTATTCCCACTCAAAAAACGATGTAAGCACAAGTATTTACTACTGCTTTTCTGACAGTATAGGTCTATACGAATTTTAACCAACAATTCTTAAAATTCCACCATAACCAAACTAACAAATACATCCCTATCTAATCAAATTCAAGATTAATAGAGAACTCACATATTCAAACGAGGGACAAGAGCTGCCATCCTGAAATTATTCTTGTTTCTTGTTCCCATAGCCATTCAGCCAAATAGTTAAGAAATTGTTGAGTTTGATGCCATTTCATATAACATTGGTTAATATAACATTGAAAATCTTAAGTAGTTTTATTTCATCATTAATTAAAGTTGGAATGTTACAACACATTTTCAAGATTACTTCTTTAATACATATTTATTATTTATAAATTTATATAAAATTAATAGAATTGATAAAAAAATTACAAATATTTTTCAATGATATATAAAAATCACATGGTTTATTAACGTCGTCTTTATCACTAATGTGATTTTATTATTTATGGTATTTTCACTTTCACATATTTTTAATCTATCACTTTTTTTTTTTAGAGAACATATTTTTAGTCTATTACTTTATAATATTTCATAACAACTATTTCATTGTTTTTATTATTATATATCTTCATCTTTATTATTAGTTTTTTCTTATTTTTCAATGTAAATATTATTGTATAAAGTTGTCCCGAACTATTGTTGAACCACTCACAATTCATGCTTGCCGGCAAAAACGGGGTAGTGGAATTTGAATTGTATAACGCTACAAAGCCTAGCCTTCGTGCAATTGTCGCTTGTCGCTACTTCATTTCTCGCTATCTCAAGCATTTCCCTTATTTTATATCTTTGCAGCATTGGTCATCATCATTTGACGATTGACTGATACTTCTCATAACAAATAATTTGATGATTAACTGATATTTCTCATAGCAAATACTTTATTTATTTAGAGATACAATCCATTCCAGGTACAACACTCATAAAAAATGAACAAGCAACATAACACAACACGTTTATTGAATCGCTTTCAAAACGAAAGTTTAAATTTATTCAGGTAACAACCCTGATAACAGTAAACATAAACAAGAACACAACATAAAGAAAAAAGTACTATTATATCTCCTTAACTTCCTCCTCATTCTCATCCTCACTCCAGCAACCACTACACCATTTATCCTCTTTTGCAATAGTTAAAAAATGTAGCCAGTACTGTGAAAATCGTTGCCTAAAAGAATAGGGGACGTTTTTCAGGCGTCTCCTATTCGAGCGTAGCCTATTGTCTATGGGGACGTTTTTTCATGCTATTTGGGCACACTTTCAGAAAACGTCGCCTGAACCATTGGAAAAGGGGACGCTTTTTTATGTCATTTGTAGCAACGATTTTTAATTGTTGCCATATGCGGTTACGGTTATTAATCGTTGCCTTAGAGTTTAAAAGTGAACAAAAATAAAAATTGGAAACATTGCTTATAGGAGACGATTTTTGAAAGTACTCAAAAAAGATTTTACAATAATTGTGTAAATATAATCATTTATAGCGCATATGAAATTGAATTTAACTACATATCCACAAAAATTGTGTAACAACAAATTTGAGTTAATACATAATAATACTAAGGAAAATGTCTAACATTACTTGATACCAAGTGCAAGCCTAGCAAAATACATGGTTCAATCAATTTTAATGCTTTAAAGTGCGAGTTTAAATAAAAAATCATCCAACTTGTTCAACTTTGATTAAAAATTCACCATCAACTATGTTGTTATCTTGAAATTCATCATCTTCTTGAAACTCATCATCTCTGTCACCTTATTCGTCATCTTCATTGATACCTTGATGCAAAAAAAAGTAAAACAAAATTACATTAACCATAGATAGTATTGATTCGATGGACAATTAGAAAGCCATCAAAAGTTATACATAACACAAATAAAAACCAAGACAATTAGTAAAACACACCCAAAGTATTTACTGTGAACAAGAAAACGTCTTTTATAAGAGTAATTTCCTACAACATCAAAGTCATAAAATAGTCATCATAACAACACTAGAATAATTCCACAATCTCTAAAATGAATCAACCTTACACTAAATAAATTCTCTAATAAGTTTGCTAATATTCTACAACCTTTTAGTAACTACAAAAAATGCCAAGATGACATGCATAAACAAAACATTTATCCCAATCCTACTTGAACTTAATTGATGCCAAGTATAACATCATCAACCTTTATCCACAATCAATCACAAATTAAACTCAACATAAGATAGCAACAACATTACTCAACAACTAATAATCAATAAAATACTCAAATTATTCTTATCCTCACATAATAACTTTCATCCACAATAACTTACAAATGAAACTCAAAAGAAGATAGCAACAACATTACTCAACAACTAATCCATCAAATACTCAAATTATTTTTATCCTCACATAATAAAATCTCTAACACTAGTTTGGGATTCAAATCTTATTAATACTTAAGTCAAATTCATCAACAATAATATTTTTTACAACATAAAACCATAGGGTAGCCACCAATATTTATTACAAGAAAATTTACAAGTTGTCAAATAACTTGATATCAACTAAAACCTCTAATAACTTTGTTAATACTCTAAAACTTTTTCTCAACCATCAACAACTCCAAAGTACCCAAGTTAAGAAACTTAAACACAAAATAGAAATCATTTAGTCTAAAAAATATATACTTTGGAAAAATCCAATTTCAAAATTAAGAAAAAAGGTGAAAAATTAGAGTTTAAGAGAGTAAGAACAAAAATAAGTCCAAATCCTAGAGCTAAAATTTTGCCCAAACATGTGCCAAATTCGGATTTGAGGAAAAAGAATACAAGGGTTTCAAAAAAATTAATCTTTTAAGTTTTCATAGCTTTAATTCAACACTCACCTTGGAAAAATGAAGGAAAAAATTTGGATTTCAGGAACCCGTGGTTCTGCACAAACCGATTCTGTTGTCATAAAAACGAAAGAGATAGTTAAATAGTTGAATGAAACATAAAAGAATAAGAAGAACATAAAGGTATGGTGGCCGGAAAAGCCATTACCGCGGCGGAGGAAGAAAAGGGTCGGCGGAAAAGATGCTCCTTACGCAAAACTAATTGGATCAATGAAAAGATCTCGTCAAAGGGATAAAGAAAACCATGTTATTTCATCCGATCTGTGAGCACGATGACCGGATCGACGCCGGAAAGTTTGGGGATGGTGGTGGTTTGTTGAAGAAAGAAGGAGGAAACGCGTGCGTACTGAAGGAGAGAGAAGGGAAAAGTTTTCTAATCTATTTAACTCTAATAACTCTAATAATAATATAATAATATTATTTTGTCAAAAAAATATAATAATAATATTAATACTAATAATATAATAATAATAATATTAATACTAATAAAAAATAATAATTCTTTCAAACAAAATTAATAATAATAATAATAATAATATATACATTAACAAAATATATTATTACCTAATTTACTATATATAAAGAAATTTGGCTTAAAATACATGAATTTGTGTTGACTTTTTTTTTTCATTACCTAATATACTCTTCATTTAAACTATTTTATTTACTATTTTATCCTTCTATAATATTATTTTAAATATTAATTAAAAAATTAAATCCCATTAAAATAGGAGATATCTCACAAGAATAGGAACAATAGTCAATATTATCAATATTATATACTATTATTTTAAATATTAATTAAAAAAATTAAATCCCATTAAAATAGGAGATATCTCACAAGAATAGGAACAATATTATCAATATTATATACTAGCGAAAAAAGGACATTCACGTGTCCGTCTTTTCCTCATTTTTTATTGCGCTAACGCGTGTAGATTATCAACGATATTTTATAGAAATGTGTGTGTAAATTACAAACTATAATTTTTTTTTTGAAGGATACAATTGACACCTCAATATATTTATACCCTTTTTTTCTTTTCTAACAAATAATCATATATAGAGGGGAGAGAAAATAACTATCAAAAATATGAGATGACTTTGTAACAAAAAGTTCCTCTAAGGGAAAAAGTTCATTTATCTATTTATGAAATTTAATGACTAGCAAAAATATAATTTTGTCTCCTAATAATTTGACACTTGAGCATATTTTTAACCTTTTATGTCTTTTCTAACAAATAATCATATCTAGAGGAGAGAGAAAATAGTTGTCAAAAAATTGAGATATTTTTGCAAGAAAAAAAATTCTTTTATATATTTCACTAAATGCAGTGTACCATTAAGATATTTGTCCTACACCGGTTCGTTGATAATTTTATTTCTGGATACCATGCATACAAAATTTCGGGCATCTTTAATTATTTGTCTAACCCGGACAACGTCGGGTAAATACACTAGTATATATTAAAATATATTAAAATTATAAGTGTATATATTTATATTTCAAAAAAAGTGTGTATATTTATGTATATATGGTTTGTTGAGTTTGTTACATTTAAAAGTGACAAAAAAAGCAACCCAAAATCTGATTAAGGGTATCATTGGAATAACAAAAAAGACAATCCAAAATTCTCCCAAAATGGGCAAATTTTCATTATATATAGTATAGATATAGATGAAGGGGATAGATATTTTTGGCTCAATTTTTTATAATTCCAATTATGGATATATATATATATATATATATATATATATATTAATTATCCATATATTATATTTTTTTAAATAATTATCCATATATTATATGATAGCTATTTTTTTTATTATTTTTTTAATAATGTTTGGAGGGTAGATTTTGTTTTTGATAAACAAGTTTAGATGGAAGATTGTCACCAAAATGTTGATGTTGTGAATCTTATGCAACATTGAAGGAATGCAGTCTTTTGTTAAAACTAAAGTAACAATCTAAAATTGTCCCCAAAAGTATCTAAGGGGACAATTATCAAATATTGTCAGAGAAATAATATTGTGACACTTTAAAAACGTCCCCAAAAGTATTTAAGGGGACAATTCGTGAACGTTTCCAAAGAAATAATATATTAACGAACCAAAAACGTCCCCAAAAGTATTTTAGGGGACGTTTATCAGGGGTTGCGAAAATATTTTTGGCAACAGCCAAAAAGCGTTGCCTAAGCGACTTTTCGGGGACAATTTTTACACGTTTCCTAAAAAAGTGTTGCCAGAGACAACAAATGGTGTAGTGAACATTTCAGAGTAGACCTTGGAGATGTGCAGCCATCATTTCGAACAAAGGTACGGTACACAACAGCGCCATCTTCTCCAAGCACTTCATTGATCCTCTCTCCACAGTTGTATCCTTTAACCTCCAAAGGAAATTTGTCAAGTTTTTCACCATTTGTATCAATGTGCAATGCAACAGAAAACTCAGCTGGATAGAAACATGCTAAAACCCTTCCAACAAGTTCATTCAGAGATTTCTCTTCATAGTCATAACCTACTGCTTCAAAGCTTGCATAGCTGAACCCATCTTCTGGGGTGACATGGATAGTTGATATTGCACTTCCCTCAATTCCGTTCATTGAGTACCCGCAAGGTTCAAATTCAAAGTCACAAATGTCGGATTTGGGAAGAATCTTCCTGATTCCCGAGTTCTTAGTCATCGAAGCTGCTGAAGATTTATCTGTCTTGAAAAAGACCGATGCCTTTTCTTTATCTAGACCAGTCATGCACATTTCAAGGCCATAGACAGCTTCCAGTGAAGCTTCTAGCTTAGCACTAGCAGAGTAAATGTGCCAAATTTGTGACTTATCAGCACCACCCATCATATAAGCTTGGCTACCAGAACCTAGTTTGCCAAAATAGCTGTCAAGAACAGCAACTTCCTCAGAAAAGCTACGGTGAGGGAACGATTGAGCTCCAGGAAAAATGAAGCTTCCGCGAGTGTATCTCACCGATTTCACAGCAATGTTAAGACCATCAGCCAGCTTAAGAATGACAGGTATCGACAGAAGCAACTTGGTAGTCCCGCAGGTTTAGATGATAAGTTTGTACGCATAGATGAATAAGCTTGACTCAGAAAGAACATATGAATCAACATAATCATTAGATAGTGAGTCAACAATGGTGCATTCTGCTGGTTTCAGAATCTCATCAATTTGGTCTTTGGACAATGCCCGGAGGCCTAATCCAGCAGGGTCAGAGAAAACACCGTTTTCTAAAAAAGTTATCTCAAGCCTCTTTTCATAGCCTTCAAAACCGATAGCTGAGTTTGTCATGGTCATCTTGACTCAAAGGGGAAAATAATTTTTGTCGTATGTAGAATATGGAGGGAGGACAAGAAAAAGGAGAGGAGTAAACTAGAATAATTTTGCAGAATGAAAAACCTAAGAACTATATCAGAACCCAGAAAATCTCAGGATGGTTTGCGGGTGCACTGCATAATAAAGAAAAAAGGGTGTTAAAAAACAAAGCCAAATCAACCAATCTTATAACTATAAAGTTAACATTAATCAAAGGAATTGAAATTGAAATGGGAAATTATTACGTTTGAGTAATCAGGTGATTTGAATTTTTCTACTCCACCGTTAGGTCGAACGTCTTCAATGATGTAACCGAGAGGAGCTTCGTACAAAAAGGAGGAATTACTACTGCTAGACTTCTTCTTACCACCTTTAGACTCCATTACTTCATTCACACTTTCCTGGAAAAAGAATAAATCAAAATGTCTATAATATGTGAAATCATAGAAATTCAACATGTAACATGAAATAATATAGCATAGCATGAACAACACATACATCAAAATTGGATAGTGACCATATCAATTTCTTATGACCTAATTAAATGAATCAGAATTCTGAATTATTATGACCTAAATCGAACAATATAAAAAATAGAAAAAATAATCAAAACATTGAAATCATCACAAAAACAAAACAATTGAAAAGAAAAAAAAGCAAAATGAAAATCGTAATATTGCACTTACAGAGAATGAAGAAAGATGAGGAACGAAAGAAAAACCGCTGAAAGAAGGAGCGAAGAGAGAAAAATTGGAATTGGAATTGGAATTGGTTTAGGTTATTAAAGAGGAGGGGGCGGGGTGGTTTATATAGAGGCCGAGGTGAATGACAATAATACCCTCATGATTTTGATCATATCGCTGGAAATAATTTTCCCAGTTCTTCACCGCGTGGCGTGGTGTGGCACGTACGTACCACCGTTCTCCTTCAAATTTGGTATGGAATCTTTTTTTATTTCTCATGAACCAATTAAATCTTTGAGAAAAGTAAAATTTAATTAAATTTAATCTCTAATGTTTTAATATTGTAACAAATTACACATGAGGTTGTAACCAAAAAAAAATTACACATGAGGTGGGGTTGGAACAAGTTTTACATTTTTCGTCCCGTCCTTGATTCTCATATTCTCATACTTACAAGTTACTTGGTGTTCGGAGGAGGTTTTTATTTGGGTTTTGATTTGTGGTTATGGTATACCGTCTATATGCGGCACCATTTGTATATTGTTTCGTCCATACCTTGCGTCTTGTGGGGTTGGCGTTTAATAATATTTTCCGATTAAAAAAAACTTACAAGTTACTTTACTCATACTCAAACTTAACAGGATGATAAATAATCTCATCCCATCCCAGTATCCGATGGGTTCTGGTACCCCCGCTCCATCCTTGTATTTGTAGTGAATCTCTTTAGTAAAAAAATAAGTTTTTTCCAGTCTCGATAACAATGTTGTAATGCATTATCCAACAATGCACTTGCTTTAACTTTTATTTGACCTAATGATTTAGTTGCTCCTTTAAATATCAACTAGATTTTTGACCCGTGCTCCGCTCGGGTTTATTGTAAAGGGATTGACATACGAATAATAAAATGCAATATATAATAGGTAACGGTGAAAAAATAACATGTGATAATCCATAGTAGACAAAATAAAACACTTCATAAAATGTATGAAATCTAAAAATATTGTAAAAGAAAAATCGGTAATCCTATCAATAATTCGGGTATATATAACCAAGTTTACATAGAAATTAGGGTAGCCGGAAAAAAAGTATAAAATAGAAGGCATGAAACGTGATCATTGATATGCTCATAGTTTCTAGAACAAACGTGCAACATCAAATAAGTGTAGAAAATATTTTCTTCAAAAAAAAAGGCAAGTGGATATGAATGAAATTGGTGCGATGCATTTTTTTAGATGGAATTTGTTAGGTTAAAAAATTGCAAACCTAATAAAGCAAATGAGCGGGAAAAAATTAGGTTAAATTGCTGCAGACGTAACAAAATTAATAAATAAGGATGAATTTTTTTACAACAAGACAATTATCAACCATTCGAGTCATGTTTGAGTATGGGTACGAGGTGGGTACTTATATCTCTGTTACCCATCCTATACTTGTGTTTTGAATTTGGGGGAACCCAAATCTAGTCAAAGCGAGTAACATACGTCAAATCGGGGTGGGTTTGTGTGAGTATCTACATGTATGAGTTTTGTTGTCATGCCTAGAACAAATCAATCATTCAATTAAAACAAATCAAGACTGCTTTGTCCTTCATTATGAAAATATCAATGATTAAATTGGATTTTATTTTGTCAAAGACTGAATTTAACCATCAAAAAATTGTGATGAAGTAAAATAGATCTTCGCACTTTTTATTTTATACCATTTTGTTTCATTTTCTTTGCTTTTTTTTCTTCTAATAATGCCACGTTTTCTAAGGTTGTCAGACTCGCGAGTATACACAGACTCGAAAATGGTCCATAGACTCGACTCTTAAACTCGTACGAATTTATAAAAAATTAAAAATAATATTAACAAACCTATATGCGACACATATATAACAAAATATCAATTTAATAAAAATTCAAACTCCATAACCAACTTGTTAGCAAACGATCTCTAGTAAATTTGCAAAAGTATTTTTTTTTTTTTTGACGTAAACAAGATTTCATTAAGCAACCAAATCGGCTGCAATAGAAGAAGCAATACAAGGAGGACATTCCTCAATCCAAACGGTATCTGAGGAACTTAAAGCAAATTTAGCTAAAAAGTGAGCCGCCGTATTAGCACTACGTTTAACATGACTCAATGAAAAAGAATTAAAACGGGAACTAAGACGATTACAATCAGCAAGAACCATACCAAAGTAAGATTGATTATTTGAGAGGTTGTGAAAACCACGAACCACATTTAGGGAGTCGCCTTCAAACATCACTTGGAAAAATCCCATATCTAGGGCAAACTGAATTGCTAACCTTACACCCAATGCCTCGCCAATATCAGGATCCGGAAGTGCTTCAACAGACCATGTAGCTGCTGCTGCAACATTTCCATCTGAATCTCTAACAACAACACCAATACCCCACATATTGTTAATCGGACCAGCAGCGTCAACATTAACTTTATAACAATGTGGAGGAGGGGGGTTCCAAGAAATGGGAGAATTGGAGGGCTCCAGATAATCATATGTTACATGTGTGTTCAACATTAAATTATAGTCATCTACTACATTCCAAGCCTTACAAACAATATCCTCCGCAGAAATTTGTTTCCCATCAAAACAAGACTTATTACGAGCAAACCAAATACCATAACATAAAGAAAGAACATATGAGATGACTTCTAATGTTGAATGAGAAATGACATGATCGAGCCAAGATATAAAAGATAGGGGAGAATCCACTAATCGAACACCCAAAGGAGATTGAAACCACACCTTTTTTGCCCAGTTGCACCTTTTAAAGACATGGTCCAAATCTTCCTCAGCATTACCACAACGAGGACAAAAAGGGTCAATCATCATTCCTCTATGGATCAACTTCTTTTTTGTGGGGAGACTATCATGAAAAATTCTCCAAGCAAGATGAATATGTTTTGGGATGGTGCGAATGTTCCAAAGCTTTGACCAACACTCTGAGTTCGAATTACGAGTAGAAGTTTGAGAAAGATCAGATTCCTCCCACTTCCTAATGGAGTGATATGCACTTTTAACCGAGAAAATGCCTTTTTTGTTAGGGCCCCAAATTTGAGAATCCATATGTGTTGATGTTGGCAAAGGGAGTTGAAGGATTTGCATGGCTTCGAAAGGCAAGAAATTTGCATTTATCAATGGTGCATTCCAAATTCCAAGATCATGATGAATAAGTTGAGACACCTGAGAAAGTTCAGTATTTGGTGGCTTTGGAGACCACACTTTGTAGCCATTCTGAAGAGGAAGCCAATTATCTTCCCAAATGTTGATGAAATGACCTGTTCCCACTCTCCAGACACATCCGCGATTCAGAACCCATAAAGCTCCATGGATACTTCTCCAAGTATAGCTTGGAACATGTCCAAGGCTCGCTTTCAGCAAATTTCCACGTGGAAAATAGCGAGCCTTTAAACACCTAGCAAGCAAAGAATCAGGATTTGATAATATACGCCAGCCTTGTTTGGCAAGAAGAGCAAGGTTGAAATCTTTGATATTTCTAAAACCCATGCCTCCACTGCTTTTGGGTTGACAACATTTATTCCAATTAATCCAATGAAACTTTTTCTTTTCTCCTTTATTGTAGCCCCACCAGAACTGTTTGATCATAGATTCAATGTGCTCACATAACCCCAATGGGAGGATGAAACAACTCATAATATAGGTAGGGATAGACTGAACCACTGATTTGATCAAAACCTCTCGACCAGCTGACGAAAGAAATTTCTCCTTCCAACCTTTTAACTTCTTCCACACGCGATCTTGAATGAAATCAAACACTTGTTTTTTCGATCTCCCGACATAGGAGGGAAGTCCCAAGTATTTTGATTGTGTCTCTACAGCCTTAAAGGGGATCCATCTTTGGAAATCAATTTTTTTCTCATTAGGAACATTTCGGCTATAAGAGATCTCTGATTTATCCAAGTTCACAAGTTGACCAGAAGAATCTTGGTATAGTTGGAGAATACTTTGTATACTGGCAGCATTTGATTGATTAGCTCTGCAAAAAATGAGAGAGTCATCGGCAAAAAACAAATGGGAAATAATAGGAGCTCCTCTTGCAATTTGGATACCATGGAGGGTGTTCCTTTCAATAGCTCTAGAAATAAGCCCTGAAAAAACCTCAGCACATAAAATAAACAAGTAAGGAGATAATGGATCCCCTTGTCTCAAACCTCTATGGGCCAAGAAGGATTGACACGGACCACCATTCAAGAGAACTGAAAATGACACAGTTGAAACACAATTCATGATAAGGGAGATCCAATGCTGGGGAAAACCCATGCTAATCAAAACTTCCTTGAGAAAAGGCCACTCAATTCTGTCATAAGCTTTGGACATATCCAATTTCAAACCCACAAAACCTTTTCGACCCGTAGTTTTTTTCCTCATGTAATGAAATGCTTCAAAAGCTACAAGAGCATTATCTGTAATTAATCGACCAGGAACAAAAGCACTTTGGGATGCATCAATAATGTCAGGTAGAATTAATTTCAGTCGATTAGCTATCACTTTTGTTACAATTTTGTAAATAACATTACAAAGAGAAATCGGTCTGAACTCACTTGTCAAAGTTGGCTTCTTCTTCTTTGGAATGAGACAAAGGAAAGTGTGATTCAGTTTGCTCAAGTCGCTGCCATTATTTAGCACGTTTAGCACCAAAAGAGAGATCTCGTCTCCAACGATGTGCCAATACTTTTGATAAAAGATTGCCGGCATACCATCAGGGCCTGGAGCTGCTGTAGGTTTCATAGATTTTAAAGCAACAAAAACCTCTTCTCGGGAGAAAGGCTGGTTCAAAAACCCTCTCATTTGTTCAGTTACTCTGCCTTGCACAACATTCACAGCTTCGTCAATTCTAGACGGCTCAGAAGAGGTAAATAAATTCTGGAAAAATTCAGTGAAAATTCTAGCAATGTCTTCTTCTTCTGAAAATTTTTCTCCATACTCATCATAAATGACATCCACCCAGTTCCTACTCTTTCTTTGAGAAGCCTTTTGGTGAAAAAATTTTGTATTGCGATCACCGTGTTGAAGCCACATAGTCCTCGACCGTTGCGCCCACCAAATCTCTTCACTCTCAAACAAATCATCAAGAGTAGCTTCTACCTCTTTAATTTTCCTCATGTTACCAGCAACATTAGAATTAGAATTCAAAATCTCAAGTTGTTTCTGGAGCTCTCGAATCTTTTTTGGGACATCACCAAAGCGATCATCACCCCATCTAGAAAATTCATCCACAACATAAGGAATTTTGGAATCAAGCTGAGAAGAATTAGAAGACCAAACCTGTCGGACTAGTTGCTCAAAATCATTATCTCTCATCCAACATTGCTCAAACCGCTTAGGCTTATTAAAATTTCGTCTTTTAACTTTTGGAGCTTGAAGACGAAGAAGAATAGGCATGTGATCAGATGCATATCGAATCAAGTTAGTTACCGAGGCTGAAGGAAATGAATACAACCAGTCAGGAGTTGCTACACAACGGTCTAAACGAGCTTTAATATTGTGCTCCCCATCTTGTTTATTGCACCAAGTATATGGATCTCCAACATAACCAAGGTCACTAAGATTGTAATTTTGTAAAGTATCCCGAAATAAATTGATTAGAGCATTTGAAGCTAGATTTCGTCCGCCTTGTTTTTCCTCGCTGTTAAGAACCAAATTAAAATCACCCATGATTAACCATCTATTTGTAGAGTAAGAATTAGCAAGATGGTTGATCAAATCACAAGTCTTGTGTTTATTAGCGGTTTCTGGGAAGCCATACAATCCAGTGCACCTCCATTCAATATCATCATTTGTGAGCTTTACTAACATATCAATGTGATTCGATGAGAATGAAAGAATAGTAACATCAACCTCTGACTTCCAGAGACAAGCCAAACCACCTGATCTCTCCCTACCATTACCAAAGCAGCTGACAGCAAAAATGTTAGAAAAACCATTCCAATTTCGAAAAAAATTCATCTCAAAATCTTTTCTCCTTGTTTCAGAGAGGAAAACAAGGTTGGGCCCTTTATCATGGGTGAGCTTCCGCAAAGCTCGAACTGCACATGGGTTCCCAAGCCCACGACAGTTCCATGCTAGACAACTCATTGGGACTGGCAGGCCTGCTGAACAGGACCCGCCATATTTGTATCGTAATGTGATCTTTTTGGGGAAGAAATATCCATGTCTTCAACTTCATCGTTCGCTTTTCGCTTTGATTCAATTTTTTGAGAGACTCCCACAACATTACCTCCATGCCGAACACTAATTCTTTTCCACTTATTTTTAGAGCATTTTTTTTTGAATTTCATGAGTATGGTCTTTGTTTATTTCCACATGAGTACCAACAACATTATCTACATTTTCCTTGGCTGACTCACCACCATCATTCACATGGGTTGCTGCTACATTAGCCAACATGTCTCCATCATACACATGGGTTACTTTTTTAGGAGCTAACACGTCACTTTCATGAATTACCACTTGTTGTTTAATATTTTGTAGCTCTGCCACTTTTTCTACTTGGCCATCTATACCATGGTTCATGTATGTCTTTTTATTTTTATCATTATTCATCTCACCACCGTTGCTATTATGTTGGATAACATTCACATATTCTACCTCCTTTCTTACTTGGCCATAATTTGCTTCAAGTGTAGGTAAACTAGTGCTATTTAAACACACCCCATTCAACTCCTTCTCTTCACCATTCGTCTCACTTTCTTTGAAAGAAATTGATGCTAATTGTGATAGAATCTCAGCTGGAAATTCCTTTCTACTGCCACCCCTTCCTTTAACAACACTATTTACCTTCTGTTTGTTTTCTTTTTTGTCATCATGAACCCTTCTACCTCCTATTTGAGCTCTAAGCCATGGTCCCAAATTTAGAGACATTTTTCCCTCATTATCGGCCCTATTTTCTTCACAACCTATCTCTCCGTGGCCAATAATTCCGCAGTGAAAGCAAAATTGCGGAAGTTTCTCATATTTAAAATCAACCCAAAAAACCCCATCCTTTTTGCTTCCCACATTTGCACCTTTCTTAATTTTGTGAGAGATATCAAATATAACACAGGCTTTCATGATTAAAGATTTATCGGGCATTTGAAACATACCTGTATCCAAGACCTCTCCTATCGTAGCCCCAATTTTGGCCGCCATGTTCTTTGTGCGACAATGAGAAGGCAGTCCGTGGATCTGCACCCACAGAGGGACCTTGGTAAAGTCCATGTCTTTAGGGTCTATGTCACGGCTCCATGGATGAATGATAAACCATGAGTTTCTGAATAACCATGGACTGCCGTTGGTGATTCTCGCAAGGTCTCGATCGTTATCCATGAAAATCTGGAACGTTTTGTCAGCTACCTCCTCCATCCTCAAACCTTTAGGGTTACACCATATGTTGGCCAGGGCACTATGCACAGAACCCTTATGAATTGGTTTCTCTGTTACAATCTTTCCCACCAAGCTTTTTTGACACTCTTGTACACCCTCTTCTACATCCTCATCATCAAAGATGATGATGTGTTCCTCTGTTATTTGTTCACAATTATTATTTTCAGACTCGCTAGGAGGAGAAGAAGAAGACGCCATGGAAACTGGAACTGGAAGAAAACGTAAAGGAAATTGGAGTGATACACGTTCAAACGGAACGAGAACACGTTGAAAACGGAAAGAGAACGTGTTGAAACAGATTGCTGCGACACTATACGCTCAAAGTTTCTTTGAAACCCTAGCAGAGAGTCACAAAAGAAAGCGGCGCAAGGAACGATAAGATGTAATTTTTATCAATCAATTTAAGAACTCAGCAAAAGTAAATAGATAAGTATAAATAAATAAATGGGATAATTACAATGACCTCCCCTGAGGTTTCTTTAAATGACACTGACACCCCCTCTAATTTTATAATAGACATTAACCTCCCTTAAAATTTTCAAAATAGATAGATACCTCCCTCTTCAATTTAACACCGTTTATTATTCTGTTAAAGTAAAAACGCTGTTTTCCAGTTAAAAAAAGACCATCTTCATCGACAATACCATTGAAGATTATGTTGTTGTTTGAAACTTTTTTTTATTCTTCTTTCTTTTATTTTTATTTCTTCTACCAAATTGTCGTATATATAAAAGGCAATAACAAATGAACTTAAATTAAACAAATTGTCAATACCAAATTGGTGATGAAATTCTGCACGTACATCAAATCCCTAAAACTGTAAATTAAACAATGGCCCAAAATCATTGCATCAACATAAATAATAGAAGAACCCCAGAAATTGTAATTCAAGGTTTCCCTCTTCTTCAAACCCATCGATGAGCAGTATCACGAGTGATTTGCCCATTTCTTAGAATGGGAATAGACATACAATGAAAGAGACACACCTATGTTTCACGCCCTTTGTTTTGTTTCCATGGAGGAAGGTAATTTTAGGGCACTAGTTGCTTCGATAAAATGAAAACCCAGGCAACATGAGTTTTTAATCTTTTTGTTTTTCTAAATAACTTGACGGAAGCTAAACAGTGTCTCACGGCAGGGGAGGTCAATGTTGAGTATGAAAATAGAGGGGGTGTCATTGTCATTTAAAGAAACCTCAGGGGAGGTGAGTGTAATTATCCCTAAATAAATATGCTCATATAATTTGTTACACTTTTTAAATAATAAAGGAAAAAAAAAACCAGACATATATGTATTCATATCCTATTTGTTACATTTTTTTAATATTTTAATTTATACTTATCTATTTGTTACATGTGTTATTTGTATTCAAAACTGAAGGCATTTTTTGAAAGAAAAAGCCAACCCAAAAGAGCTGAAAGAGAGTGTTTTCTTTATATATAGTAAAAATTTAATATAGTGCTAACAAATCTTTTTCTAAAATATTTTGAGTCCTAATCTTTTTTTAGAGGATTTAAAGTTAAATCTTTAACATTATTATTTGCTTACGTTTGTTACATTTGTTTTAATATTTAAATTTATTCTTATCTAATTGTTACATGTGTTATTTGTATTGAAACTTAATGGTATTTTTGGAAAGAAAAATCTAACCAAAAAGTGTTGAAATGGTAGTTTTCTTTATTTTTTTTATTTTATTTTGAGTGTGTGTGTGTATGAATTCTTTTTTTTACCAAATTCTTAAAAATTACACATACCATTTTGGGCCCGTTTGTTTCAGATTTTTTCCAAAAAAAATCTATTTTTTCCCTTAAAAAAATCACTTTTTTCATTTTTAAGTGTTTGTTTAGGATTTTTAGAAAAATCATTTTATCAAAAAAATCTATTTTGACCCTAAAATGAAAAGCTATTAGGATTAGCTTTTCTCAAAATCTATTTTTTTCAACAACAAGGAGATAACACATGTGCATGTTAGAACTCATTTTTTTAAAAAAATGGATTTTTATGGATAGTAGGCAAACACAAATAACTTCAGATTTTTTTTTAAAATCTCTAAAAAAAATCTCTAGATTCTTTTGACACAAAATCTATTTTTTTTAAAGCTGAAACAAACGCACCCTTTATTTGTTTTGCATTTTGAACCTAGAACCAAAGACTCCTTCCCTCTCCATTGAATTATCGATTGCAGCAGCGCCACCTTCCACCACCACGTGCGACCCACTCCCTAACCTCTTCACTCTGTGGCGCGACCACCGCCATCCTCCGTCCAAGTCCACCACCTCGCTCTCCAAGCCTCCAACACCTCAGGTTTGTTTTCTAACTCTCATCAGAACAATCTGAATGAATGAATCTCCCTTTTTTGTTTTAAATTAGTGTTTTTTGATTTTGGATTCTTTTATATGAGTGTTTAATTGATTGATTGATTATGAAATTGGGATTATGAGTAATATATTTGTGTTGTGAAACCAAACCATTGTTAGGGTTCTGTCCAAAATTGGTACTAATTTGTTGTTGTTGCTCTTGATATGCCTAAATAAGCCAAATTGTTTTGGTTCATTGTGTAATTCAATGATTATTATTTCACTTTTCATATCAATCTTCTAACACAATTGAGCTACTTCAAGTATGTAGTGGAGTTATTAAAGCAGACACTGGGTTATAACAAAAAGGTTTTCAACAATGTTATATACTTGTTTAGTATTGCAGGCAACAATTACTTTGGCATTCACAACCTAAAACCTAATGTCACTCGGTTATACCAAAGACAGTTTTCAAGATGGTAATAGACAACTTGACTAATACACTAGAAAGCATGTTATTATGATTAAGTTTATAATTATAGTAAGGGTAAATTGCATTAACCTCCCGTGAGGTTTCACTAAACAACACTAACACCCCTTCTATTTTATAAAAAAAACATTCACCTCCCTTTAAGTTAACACTGTTAAAGTACCGTTAGTTAGAAAATCACAATACTACACTTTGCTTCCTAAGTTCCTAGTTGATCCAGGGAATCAATTCATTGACCTGTTAAATTTATGTTTTTTTGTTGCTCATTTTTTAAAGGTGCGAACTGTTGTGCAACATTGTTGTGCTCTGTTTCTACGATCCTTACCGCGCCGCACCTTAGGGGAATATGAAGCTTGATTTCATTGACAGCTACATTCTGGTTCCATTCCACCAATTCATTCGATCCGTTTTACATTCCTTGGTTTCTTCTTCGTCATTAGAGGTTGGTGATGGTGAGTCGATGACTTCTTTTGCGGAGAGTGAGAGAGACGAAGGAATATGCATGGTGTGGGGTGTATTTGTGTGTGTGAGTGAGAGAGAATGGTGTGGTGAGTTGTTTCCTAGCTTTTGGCATTTTTTCCCCAAATTCTTTGAACGAGATTCTATCATTTGCCTTTGATCTTCCTTAATTTCTTTGGCCACTTCGTTAACAATTTTTTTTTTCTTCTTGTTAATAGTTAATTCTTCGTTTTTAGATTTTTGCATCTCCTCTCACTTTTTTGTTGAGGTGTGTACTCAGAAGTCTAAGGATTCAACATTTACAGAAAGAATGGCAATGGCTTTAAGAGTGTACTGTGCATCTTTTTTAACTTGAAGATAATGTTGTGCAACATGATTCTATTGCGTTATGGGTGAATAAATCAAGATTTGAAGTAGCTAGCAAAATATAGGATATGTTCTGCTACTTTTCAAGCACTGTCAATGGCTTTGACATCTAGTGCTTGTGGTCAAGAGACCGAGACTAACCATTCAAAAGTACAAGACGCATCTATTGTGAACGGACCAACCAAGCTGTGTTTTAACGGAGATAAACAGTGTTAAGTTAGAAGGGATGTGTTTGTCACGTTGAAAATTAAGTAGGGGAGGTTTTTGTATGGTTGAAAAATAGAGGGGAGGTGAGTGTCATTTAAACATACCTCAAGGGAGCTTGGTGTAATTTTCCCTTATAGTAATAATTATAATTATCAAGTTTATAAGTTTGAACCCCCTGATCCAGGGTCCTGGCAACGCCACTGGTGATACTTGGAATGCATTGGACATACTTCTTGTTCAAAATATCATAACTTCACATTCAAGATAAAGGAAGTGGAAGCTGTAAATATTAAATATTTTTGGAATTGATCGACCCCTTTGTATATTTTATATCTTACGTCATGACAGTTACTACTCAGGCCGAACTGTGGCTTCATAGTTATATTGGGCGATTTATTTTGCTATTTCATCATGATTTATGGCTTTTGGTGTTTTATTCAAAGGTTTCTGGTCACTTTATTGCGTATAAATTTTGGATTCTGCTACTTGTTATGTGTTTTGAGTTGTCTTAGTCAATCATAGATGTCTTAAAATAATTGATCATTTTGTCTACATAATGCATATTGACTTGTCATGGTGCCTATTTCATTTTTTCCATGTTCCAAAATTTTAGATGAGTAGGGTTTAAAGATTCTTCATTATGATTCACTCAACTCAACATTTTAATTTATAATTTCATTTTCAGGAAAGTATTATTTACTTGAAAGTGTAAACTGTAAAGTACTTTCAATTTGAATGATATAATTAACACTCTGCTTGACATTTTTCTCTTGTAAGGAATGAAACGTTTGCAAGAATCTGGTTCCTCTCAACAGAAACGACAAAAACTGTCGTCGCTGCCAAATGAAGAGCGTATACTCTATGACCTTATACTTAGGAAGGAAAACTCAGGGATCTCAAAAACAGACATGAGAAGAGAAACAAACCTTCCTATTGCTGCGCTTAATAAACACATGAAGGCACTTATGAACAAGAGTATGGTAAAGGAACTTCCTTCCATTAAAAACAAAGGTATAAAGATCTACATGGGAACAGAATTTGAGCCTTCGAAGGATATAACTGGTGGGCATTTTTACAGCGAAGGGAGTCTTGATACGGTTTTTATAGACGCTCTAAAGCAAACGTGCTTGCAATGCATTTCATTACAGAGAGTTTCCACATGTGATGGATGTTTGGAGTGGGTTAAAAGGAGTGGGGTCATCACAACTCAAGTCACGGGAGAACAAATAGAAGAGATTTTGCAAACTTTGGTTTTAGATGATGAGATCATGCAGATGACAAGTACTGGATATGGGGATTTTGCATCTATTCCTGTTGGCAAAACTTGTTACATATGCAAAAGCAAGGGTGAAAAGAAATCTGCTGACTCGACTCCCTTTCCATGTTTTTCTTGTCAACGGATGAGCTTTTGTTCAACAGATGGCGTTATCTCTCCAACAACATGTGTCTATTATCAGAAATGGTTGGATTTTTGAATGAAATGACTCTCGGAGTTCTGACTCTCATACAACAGTTATCGTGGTTTCTTTTTCGTTTCTCTTTTAACTTTATTGCTCAATGTATCTAACATCCTTCCACATTTGCTGATTTGCTGTCCAGATACACATTCAACCTGTTGGTCAAGTTGAATGAATGAATCTCAGGTTTTTTATTGCTTTGCAAGAATCTTACAGCCGTACTGTTTGTATATTTTGGTATGCTTGGTTTTCTATGAATAAAATTACGTGGATCCATTGAATCCAATTCCTAAGTATTTTTTATTTTTTATATATATGGAATGACCAATACTTGTTTGGTTTCCAATGTATGACTAACTAGTTTCATTCAGTTTATAATTTGAGCCAAGTATATTTCATTATCAAACACCAGTCCTTTGATAACAATATGGGAATTGTGTAAGTAGTAAGAGATTTATTCATCTTTAGCAAGTGATTAATGGTTTGTAATCATGACTTTTGAGTAATGAAAAATTTCTAGTTAAGAGGAGTGAATCCACTTTGTCGTTTTTAGTTTAGATTAGTCATTGTTGCCTATAATAGTTGATAAAAAAATGGGGCTTTGGTCACATTTATTATCAGCACTGAAACTAGTTTGTAACTTTGTATTCTTGAAATCTTCACTCATTTTTGTTGAGCATTGTCTTGTGTTTCATCTACCTCTCTTCCATAAAAACATATTTACCCTAACAAGTGTAACGTTAACCAAAAGATTTTATGATGGTGCGGAAGAAAGAGAAACACTTCTTTTAAGAAGCAAATAGAAATGAGAAACATGCTCTATAGTAACATATGCAATAGTGATGGTGTTTGGATGGAATTGAAATTTAGTTGGTGTGTGGAGTATCATTTGACAGACACGTATATGCAATAGTTTAATGCTTCCGAGTTATATTTAGAAAACTGGATTCATCCCTGGTGTGATCAAACTTTTATATTGACAAACACGTTCTTTGATTTTGTTCACTCCAGTTGGATGTTAAATTTCTCAAAAGGGAAATAAAGTGGAAGCGGGCTCAATTGATGTGCACTTGTTATTGATATGAAAAATGCTCTTCTCCCAACAAAAATTACTCGCTTCCAACTAAACTTTTGAAAATACCCCGCGTAAGTTAACTCACGTATGTGTATACCACAGCGTGACTTAAGTCGCGCTGGGTTTAACACATGCGTGACTTAAGTCACGTTAACTCACGCAAGTGTTAAACCCGACTTGACTTAAGTCATGCAGCATGACTTAAGTTACACTGTGGTATACACCTGCGTGAGTTAACTCATGCAAGGGTATTTTCGGAAGTTTGGTTGGGAGCGAGTAATATTTGTTGGGAGAAGAGCATTTTTCTATTGATATGATCTTCTCAAATTGGATCAGTCGCCACTATTAATATATTTTGACTATTACTTTTCTCATCCTACCCATTTCTCGTGCACCCTGTTTTTTTTTACTAAAATGCCCATAAGGTTTTCAGATTTTAAAACCCGTAATGATTTTTCACTAATTCAGATTTTATAATCCGAATTATGCTTATGTATAATCAACAATCAGAATCTCTCACATTTCAGCAGTTTTGAATTTTACTTTTAAAATCAACCAAAAAAACAAAGTAAAAAATGTTAAAAACATGTCAAATAAAATTATAAATATAAAAATACATCCAAACAAATCTAAAAACCAAATAAAACTAATGAATTTTTTTCCATTATGCAAATAAAAGATGGGATATTTGAGGTCCCCCATTTGATATGTATATGGGCTCCCAATTCCCTTGATGGACATCATTACTGATGGCTGAAGAGAGCTCTTTCATGCAGAGAATAAAAAGGTAAGGAGAGAGCGGATCACCTTGTCTCAGACCATGGGATGGCTTAAAAGGATGCATTTTGTTCCCATTCCATAAAATAGAAAAAGTGGATGAGGAGACACAATGCATGATGAGCTTGATGGTGATGTCAGGGAAGCCGAAATCATGGAGGCAATTTTGGAGAAAATCCCTGTTGACATTATCAAAGGCTTTCTCAAGGTCAAGTTTGAAAGCCATATGACCTTTCTTCTTTTTGGATTTTCTCATGAAATGAACAATTTCCTGCAAAACAATAGAATTATCAGTTGTTCCCCTACCAGGCAGAAAACTGCTTTGATAGGGGCCAATAATATTATTAAGAAATGGTCTAAGCCGATGAACCAAAACTTTAGTGATGATCTTGTAGACAGTATTGCAGAGACTGATGTGCTTGAAATCTTTGAAAGTATTGGGAGAGTCGCTTTTAGGAATAAGTGCAATGAGAGTGTCTGAAATCTCCGAATCAAAATGACCATTTTGAAAGGCTGATTTGACTAAGTGGTATATGTCATCTCCAACAATATGCCAATATTGTTTGAAGAAAATGCATTGAAAACCGTCGGGGTCATGGGCTTTGTAAGGTTTCATGGAATTGAGGGCAGCATAAACTTCACTTTTGGTAACCGGGTTGGTGAGAGATTGTTGGCCTATGTCATCAATGATTGGGTGGTTGCCTTCATTGAAGGTGCGATTTTGGTGGGGTTGGTTACTAGTGAATAGATTTTTGAAAAAGGTTTGGGCTTCTTCTTGTAAGATGTTGCTATCTGAGAACCAGATTCCATTAGGGAGCTGAAGTTTGTGAATCCTATTTTTCTTTCTTCTTATGATGGTCTGAGCATGGAAAAAGGAGTTGTTTTTATCACCAAACTTCACCCATTTCTCTCTTGATTTTTGATACCAAAGCATTTCCTCTTGAAAAAGAATATGGTTGTATTCATTTTGCAATTCTTTTTCAAGGAGAGTATGTCCAAGGGAATCTACTCTTTCAAGATAACTTTGAATTCCCTTGAAAAAGATTGTTTTTAAAGAACTAAAAAGTACATTATTAAAAAAAAAACAAAAAAGTACAATTTCTTTACTAACACGAAAAATAAAATTCAATTCAATAATTTCACAAGGACAACAAACATATTTAATTTTTTTTATCATATTTTGTAGGAAAAAAAATGCAATTTATTTAATTATATTTTTGACAAATTATGTAATGACGTTTTTATTCATTTTGACCGGTATTAAATACTGTTTTCCTTCCATCTACACAAAAATTCTGTTTTCCAGGCATGCGATTTATTTAATTTTTTAATTTAATTAGATTTAGAATATATGACTTGATTTGAGGAGAGATGACATAATGAAAGTAATTCCGCAAGGTAGCATACATGTCAAGATTTAATTGGATTATGTTACAAATTTCATGTAAGCATGTTTCATGTAAGCACGTGTACTCATACGCCTATTTGGTTCCAATATTTTTTTTGAGGTTTTGTTTCGTTCCAACTTGATAAATTAATTTTGACATTTTTAATTGTTTTTGATTAAAATTAATTGCATCTATAGAATTAATTTTTTTTTTAAGAATCTAAATTAGTCCACCTAAATTAACACCGAGGACATCGAGGAGGACACTCCTAAATTCTAAGTCAATACCACCGAACCAACTCAAGTGGGTTAATTAATTTAAGTTTTAAACTACAAGAGTGTGTTTTTAAGATTTTTTTTATATAAAAAATAACTTTTATCTTTTTTATGTGTTTATTTGGGACTTAAACTATCTTGATTGACTTTTTTTAAAATCTACTTTTTAAAAAACGAAGAGGTATTTGTCCCAAAAAACCAAAGAGACAACACATAAATGGATTAAAAATTATTTTAACACAAAAAATAATTTTTATAGATTGTAAAAAAACACAAATAATTTCAATTTTTTTTAACACAATATCCCTTTTCTTTAATTGAAATGAAATAACACATTCTTTTTTTGGTGGTGTCCGAGATTTGAACCACAGACCTTACATATATTATGCATTATCCTACCAATTGAATTAAGCAAACGAGACAAATAACACATTCTAAATAAACCAATATAAAATCAAATTTTATTGGTGGTGGTTTTACGGTCTAAAACAATCTTGCACACATAACCAATCAAAATATTTAAAATTGTCACGTCAATTAAATTATTACTTAATTTTTAATTAATATGACAATTCTAAATTTTTTGATTGGTTGTATGTGTCAACCCACCCTCATTAAACTCATTGTTTATCCAAACAGGAACCACGGTTGCCCGTAAACATACAACACCACCAAACTGTGTAAGCAAGTGTGTGCAAGTATATATAAACTCAGAAAACGTAACACCAAAAATTTCCACTATTAATTCCACTATTAAAAACGCAGAAAGAGATTAAAAAATAAAAATAAACTTAGAGAGAGAAAGCGAGAAAGAAAAAGAGAGAGTGGTTCTTCACACTCTTACATTTCTTCATTTTTCACAGATCACAGATCCAAAACAATTCGAATTTCTCAGATCCACTTTCATTCCCAATTTTCCAATTCTCAATTTCAACAATTTCAACCTAATTAGGTTTCCGATTCTCTAATGGCGTGTATCAAAGGGGTTAATCGATCGGCGTCAGTCGCACTGGCGCCGGATGCACCGTATCTCGCTGCCGGTACGATGGCCGGAGCCGTCGATCTCTCGTTTAGCTCATCGGCGAATCTTGAAATATTCAAGATAGATTTCCAATCCGATGATCCTGAATTGCCTCTTGTTGCGGAATACCCTAGCTCTGATCGGTTTAATCGTCTTTCTTGGGGGAGAAACGGTTCTTCGTCTGAAGATTTCGCTTTTGGTCTTGTTGCTGGTGGATTAGTCGATGGGAATATTGATATTTGGAATCCTCTTGCTCTGATTCGGTAATTTGATTTTCGTTTTGATTTTCTTCAATTTTGCGTAATTGTTTTGATAATCGATGATTTTTTGTGTTTTTATGGATTTTGAATTGATTGAAGATATGATTACGATGTTTTTTCGAGGATATGAGTTGATCTTGCGGAATGATTTTGATAATTGATAATTGTTAGTGTATTTATGGATTATGAATTGATTAGTTGAAATCTTAATGCAAATCAAAGTTCAATTGGACTCCGTAGAATCAACACTTCTATCGAATGCGCGTCTGGTGTCTAACAGCGGCACATATGATTACATTGAGTTATGTCATTTTCTCAATTTATTAGGTGTCCGTGCTTCGTAGCTTGGAAGTTTCTTAATTACTTTTAGATATAGTTCAGTTGCAATTTTCACATTGTGCTAAATGATTTAGTGTTTCCGAGTCTGAAAAATTTTGGTCCATTTCAATATATCATTTCTCTCTTTGTTATTGCAATTTGCATTTCCTATAGCTTTTTTTTTTTTGTTTTGAAAGCATCAAAGATTAATAACAAAAGGAATACACTTAATAGCTATGAAGCATGGACACAGGACACGACAAAGACATTGACATGTCATACCAATAGTAATTTGAGAAAAATGTAACGTAATCACATGTGTTGGTGTAGTGCTCATGTCGATGTCATACACTGACACATGTTTGGACACTGAACACGCCTTGGATCAGAAATGTCAGTGCTATAGAGTTTAAAAGTGCTTCCTAATTAATCCCTCTGTTAGACATATATGATATTGTTTATTCTATGGGTAGTCCGTATAGTGCTTTTTATCGATGCTCATTATGTTATGGAAGTCGTTAGATTTTACAGCAATATGTGTGTTTATGTACTTGTCATTCCTAGCTTCTAGTTTGTGAGACAGTGAGAGCAGTGGTCTCTTTGCTACCATTTATATACAATCTATGTTAACTAAAAACCAAATTACACTCAAATTATAACACTATAGAATGGTTTTTACTTGTCATGAAAATGGAGAAACACAGTGGTTTCTGCTGGAGTAAACAAACAGAGCTTCTTTGCTAGCATCATGTTTTTCCTTAGTTTGCTCGAAGTTGTTGATAAAATACTTGTAATTTTGTATGCAAACAAATAGAGCTTCTTTGCTAGCATCATGTTTTAACTTAGTCTGCTTGAAGTTGTTGATAAAATACTTGTAATTTTGTATATGTAGGTTCATAGCTTGATTAATCAATGCTATGATTTTAGTGTCACATACAATTTTCTCAATGCCTTAATGATTTTTTTTTTTCCTTTTCTGATAAATGTTCTCAGCTCGGAGGAAAATGAAAGTTCTCTCGTTGGGCACCTTGTAAGGCATAAGGGACCGGTATGTTCTCTCTGCTTTTATGAGCCCACCTGCTGAGTCTTGATTGTTCTTTGTTTTCTGGCATATATGTAGTGTTTGCTAGTGAAATCATATCTTTGACATATTTATATTTCAGGTTCGTGGTCTTGAGTTTAATTCAATTGCACCTAATCTTCTTGCATCTGGGGCTGAGGATGGTGAAATTTGCATATGGGATTTGGCCAATCCTTTAGAGCCTACACATTTTCCACCATTAAAGGTCAGAGACTTTTTCCCTCGATGGTGGTGTTTAGCCCCCCTCCCTCTCCTCTTTTGATGGATTAATATGGTGCTAATATTCAAATTTTATGCAATGTTTATGATCACTGTGCAGGGTAGTGGCTCTGCTTCCCAGGGTGAAGTTTCATTCTTATCTTGGAATAGTAAAGTGCAGCACATATTAGCGTCCACTTCATATAATGGGACCACTGGTGAGGAAGGGTGTAAACTCAACCTTTATATATATTGTTCTCATTGTTGTATTGTTCATACCAATGATAGATTTTTTATGCGTTTTTTAATTTGGTTTTATTCTCCAGTGGTCTGGGACCTAAAGAAACAAAAGTCAGTGATAAGGTAACTTAATCATCTCTTGCCTTTTGATTTTGAAAATGTCTGATATTGTGTTGCCAAAAAGAACTCATTATAACCTTATGTCCTATGTGAACCGACAGCGTTGTAGATCCAATTAGACGGCGGTGCTCAGCTTTGCAGTGGCATCCTGATGTTGCTACCCAACTTGCTGTTGCATCAGATGAAGATGGATCTCCTTCTATAAAGGTATAGTCGCTGCAGATTGTCTGTTTAATTTAAAGATGATGTGTGTTGACTTTATATGAGCATGTTGATGCAGCTTTGGGATATGAGGAATACAATGACACCAGTAAAGGAGTTTGTGGGGCACACTAGAGGTAATGACAGCCATTCATTTATTTATGATTCATTGTAATCTCTGTCTGTCTAGTTGTGATTATGATGCTACCTTTTCTTTTTTGTTTTATTCTTATCCTCCCTACCACAAATCCATTGAAAATATATGGAAACAAATGAGTAACTAGTAAAATTCGACAGTTGTAAATCCCTATTTTGTGCGAATTGCATATGACAAGGGATAGAGAGTGCTAGGAAGTATATACAATATAGAATTTGTATATTACATGGGCATGAGGGTGTAGCAAACTTTAGGTATTTTAGGATGTTACATTGCTTGGCTGTGGTAAAAAGTATGTGACATAAAGTTTTTATTTCTTGTTGTTTTTAGCAGTTACTTTATAGAATTTTTTTTCCCTATGGTGTTCTCTTCCTTAATACTGTATTTTCTGGCTCTTGCTTTTTGATCAAGTTATGATCTACTACAAGATTATTGATTATTGCTGTAAAATTAATGTGAAAATGGATGGTAGCATTTTTTTATTTTTTTATTTTAGGCTTTCTTGATCTTAATTTCATAGTTCTTTTATCTTTTACTGTGAAGCTACACTGTCTCCACCACTGCTTTAAGTTTATCTGACTTTATTTTATTGTCTAAATCTCTGATATTAGGAGTAATTGCAATGTCATGGTGTCCCAATGATAGCTCTTATTTGCTTACTTGTGGCAAAGATAGCCGAACCATATGCTGGGACACTATTTCTGGAGAGGTGGTGTTTGGCCTTCTTTTACTGCTTTCACATTTGTTTTGAACAATTTCAAAGTTGCCTGATTTGGAAGATTTTCTATTATAGGACATTGTTTTTTTCCCAGTAGTGACAATTTTTCTTTTCTGGTTGGGGGTGGGAACAGATTGCCTATGAATTGCCAGCTGGAACCAACTGGAACTTTGATGTGCATTGGTATTCTAAGATACCTGGGGTAATATCAGCATCCTCCTTTGATGGAAAAATCGGCATATACAATATTAAGGTACATCAGTATATATTGGGGTTTTTTTGTTTGTTGGTGAGATCAGATTTTGTTTTGCAACTACGTGTATGTATACTTTAACTATTCATTTTGAAACTAATTAGCAAGGAATGTTGTGATGAGGAAAACGAAATACTAGATTAGTTATATATTGATTTTTTTTTTTGCTTGATTATGATTGTTCACAAATTTAATAGGTAGTTGTTATTATGGCTTATGCCAGCTGAAGTAGTCTCATAAAGGGTACAACGAGTTAATATTTTACTCTGTAATATTTTTATAAAAATAACCAATTTCATGTTGTCCCTCCTACAACTCTGTAAGATCAATTTACTACGTATCTTGTTCTCCATCCCATCTTTATCATTTCAGTCGTGCTACAAATTGTAAGATAATTAGTTCTTGTTCAAGTTATAGACATGAAGTTGATCTCCAAAATTATATTCCATCTCGTAAATAAAATTCTTGGTTTTTCCAATTTCATTTCCCTTTAATTACCGACATTTGACTATAAACTGGATTTCCACTTTTGTGAGCCAAGTGTTCCTTAAATCCTGTCTCAGTTTTGACGGATAGACTTAACTTACGTTATTATTTTAACATGTTGCTTATAATTTAGGCCTTCATAATCTTTTAGTAGACAAGAAAGAAGCCATTGTGAGCAGAGTTCCTCAAATCTTATCAATCAGTTTTCATGTATAGACTTGGCTTATATTGTTATTTTAACATTTTGCTTAAAATTTAGGCCTTCATATATTTAATTTTTTAGTTTTAGTTTACAAAGAAGCAGCCAAGGCATAACTGGTATAGGCAAGTTGAATAAGTAATGCCTGTTTTGAATTTTTTACATTTTAGGCAATCTACTTTCCTGCAGATCTCTTTACTGACCATATTATTAATAACATATGTGATTATCTGCAGGGTTGCCGTCAATCTGGAGAGAGTGATTTTGGTGCAGGTGTGTGTGTGTGTGTGTGTGTGTTTTTTTTTTTTTTAATTCCATCAAATAAGTTACTATCATATTTACTTTCTTATAAATCATCTTCATGTTTCATGCTCAGTCTATGTTAGATTTGGTTTCTGATAATTTGGTGGTGTATGTTTTCTTTTTTTTTTGGTTAAGCAAGGCTTTCTGTTCTTTATGCACGACTTGCTATTAGATATTTTGGGACTCTATGAATGAAATGTCCTTTCTGTGCAGTACCGCTGAGAGCTCCAAAATGGTATAAACGTCCTGTTGGTGCGTCTTTTGGCTTTGGAGGTAAACTTGTGTCATTTCATCCTGGTTCTTCTGCTTCAGATTCACCTGCTGGGGCTTCAGAGGCAAGATTTTAGTGCTTCGATTTTATTTCTTTGTCCATGGTCTTTTAACCTTTCAGTTGAATTCATCCCATTTGTAATTTTCCAGGTTTATGTGCATAACATGGTCACCGAAGACGGTCTGGTGAGTCGTTCATCTGAATTTGAAGCTGCGATACAAAATGGGGAAAGAACTTTGCTAAGGGTTCTATGTGATAAAAAGTCTCAGGAATCAGTGTAAGTTTATCCACGAAGCACAACATTGTTCCATGCTGTTTGCGTTTGATTGTTAGCCTATCAATTAGGCTGTGGCTCTTGCATCTGCTGAGTGCTTTTTATTGTTATGGCAGATCTGAGGAGGAAAGGGAAACATGGGGCTTTTTGAAGGTTATGTTTGAAGATGATGGAACTGCAAGAACAAAACTTCTCACACACCTTGGTTTCAATGTACCTAGTGAAGAAAAAGACATAGTTAATGATGATCTTTCCCAGGAAATAAATGCTCTTGGACTTGAGGGCACATCTGCTAATAACACAGGACATGTGGCTACTAATGAAGCCAATAATTTCTTTTTGGACAACGGGGAGGATTTCTTTAACAATATTCCCAGTCCCAAAGCTGATACTCCTCCATCTGCGGCTGCTGGCAACTTTGTTGTTGCAGATAATGCAAACGGTTCAGACAAAATCGAAGATGGTGTGGAAGTGGAAGAGAGCAGTGATCCTTCATTTGATGACAGTGTGCAGCGTGCCTTAGTTGTTGGGGACTACAAGGATGCAGTTTCTCAATGCATATCTGCTGATAAATGGGCTGATGCTTTAGTTATTGCTCATGTGGGTAGCACCTCCTTGTGGGAAAGTACACGGGATCAATACCTTAAGAAGAACCGATCACCATACTTAAAGGTAGTTGATATTTACATTTTACAATCTATTTAAATTTCATATCCAACAACAATTCTGTCAAATTCCAACAAGATATTTGTTTTTGTAAATCTCTTCCTTTTGCGGTTCATTTCTATTTTCAGGTTGTATCAGCGATGGTGAGCAATGATCTCTTGAGCCTTGTGAACACCAGGCCTCTAAAATTCTGGAAAGAAACCCTCGCTCTTCTTTGCAGTGTAAGTCTCATTGGTCTTTGCTACTGGTCTATCTGTGAATACAGAGTTGTCTAAATTGATTAAAAGGGAATACAGATATCTGTGAATATTTTAATAGCGTTCAGATTCACTTGCTCTCTTTTGTTTTGCCCTAGGCTTCTTTTAAAATTTCTTGTTAATGCATAATATATGCAGGGGCCAGGGTTTGAACCCCGGGCACCCCACTTATTCACCTTTAAGGTGAATTTCTCTAGCCGCTCAGCTACTTTACCAAGAATAAATAAATTTCTTGTTAATTTAAGGTCGTGTTTTAATTTACTGCATCTTGGAAGCATGCATTTATTCCCCGATAGAATCTGGATTGGAAAACAGAAATATTTATTGGATGTATAAACAAACCCATGTGTTTAAAAGACCTGAACTCTCCCAATTGATTAATTTCTACAATTGCATTCTCTCCATCTCAACCCCTATTCCTAGGTAACTTGCTTAATTAATTTATTGTAACTGATTGTAACTAACTCCCAAATACCTATTAACTAAGGTTACCTATCAATACCCCTTAAAATTCACATTGTCCTCAAGGTGAGCAATATAAAAATTTAATTTCCCACCAGGATCCCATTGCATAAAACTTTATGACCTTGATATCATTTAAGTTGACCCATGGTTTCTGAAGGGCCCAATGAAAGGGTAATTAGGCCAAGGTGTGAAGCCCCATTAGGTCCACAGACGTCTTCTGCTGTAATTTCCATATTTCCCGTCTTGTGTCCTCCTTGTTCTTGCTCCTGGTGCCGCTTCTTGCAACAACTTCTGTACTGAGGCATTTTCACCACAGATTGCTAATCGCTGGGGTTCTTTCTGCAGAAAGTTGGAGTCCAACAGCTTGGGTGGCAGTGATGGTTCATCCAGCCAATGCGTTAGCATATCCTACCACCTGTTGATCATTCTTCCCTGCTCCCCTCCACTTTCTCAACATCCCCCACCCACACAACACACATTGTTGCTTCTGCTATTTCCCGGGAAGTTCCCAGCTGGTTTTTATTCTGTCATCTCTTCTTGACTATCACACTACTCCCAGTCCTCTTTACGTTGCTCTCGTTATCTTCTTTGTTTTTCCTCTGTTATGGGTTGATCAATCTTGTCCTGACGTCCTCCCTTAGGCTGTTCTCTTCCTTCACGGCTTCCTGTTTTCTGATTGTTGACCCTTCGTTGAGATTTTGCACATGCTGTTTCCCCCTTTCTTCGCCTCTTCTTTGGCCGCATCATTTGATTCTTTTTCTTTATCTGTTTCTACCTGTCCCACTGGTTCTTGTTGGCCCTTGTTTTTGACTGTACCTTGAAGATAAACCCCAAGCTCAGGCGCTGTTGCATGAGCAGAGCCTTCTCAAAGGTGGTAAATGTACTAATCTGGTTTGTTTCTCTCAACATACCACTGGCAAACTTCTCCTTCTAACTCCAATGTATTCAATGGCAGATTATGATGGCAAGCCTAAAATCCACCATATATGGTGGACAGCGCTCTAAGATCCATCATGGCCCAATTTCAATGTGGCCGCCATTGCCCCATCACGCGAAAATCATTGCACCATTCCTATTGTATTGCGGTCTCAAATTTCTGCTACCGCCATCTACCTTGGTGCCGCCACGATTGATTTTCATCACCGACCAATTCCCTAATTGATCCTATCAACAAACTAATTTGTTTCAACCTTTTGACTACATTGTAAACTATTGCTACCAATTTGCATATTGAAGTAGTGAAATCTAAGATCATGATGCAATATGTGTATGCTTTATCTTCTGTTTTGGATTTAGATTGGATAAATTCCAAAACTAGAACTTTACTTGGTATAATCCAGGAACTCCACAATGGGACAATTTTTTTGATTATCAGGTATTTTTATGATTCAGTAGTATAATTCTTGTCATCTCATTAACAGTTTGCTCAGAGAGATGAATGGACCATGCTTTGCGACACACTTGCTTCAAAACTCATGGGGGCTGGCAATACATTAGCTGCAACACTTTGTTATATATGTGCTGGAAATATTGATAAAACTGTTGAAATTTGGTCAAGGAGCCTGTCGGATGAGCACAAGGGGAAATCTTATGTTGATCTTCTTCAGGTAAGATTGATACTTTTATTTGTAATTGGAAATATTTATAATTTAAAACTCACACTTACCAATTTTATAGCTTTACAACTGACAACTATATATTGTTAGGATTTGATGGAAAAAACTATTGTTCTTGCCTTGGCAACTGGGCAGAAGCGGTTTAGTGCCTCTCTGTGCAAGCTTGTTGAGAAATATGCTGAAATTTTAGCAAGTCAAGGGTTGCTGACCACAGCAATGGAGTATCTAAAACTTTTGGGTTCTGAAGAACTTTCAACTGAACTTGTGATTTTGAAGGACCGAATTGCACTGTCTACAGAAACTGGTAAACTTTTTCTTGGATTTCTATACGACATGGTTAAAAAAATAGAGGAAAATAGTAAAAATGGGATGCTATTTATTAGCAAGTGACTCTTCAAATGCCCACTTCTGGTTGATGAATACTTCAAGTACTAGATTTTTCTCTTTACAATTTCGTAGTGAACATTTGTGCATACTGCATGGTGATACGTTGCTGTTATCATACATGTAACATTATACACCTAACCATTTTTCCCTTTGTTTTTATGGAGTAAGGGAAGGCTACTAAAATACCGAAAAAAAATAATAATTGGTGAAGATATTGTCGGTTTTAGGATGACTTATTGACTACTCAAGTGATTACTTATTGACTACTCTTTGAACATTACTAATAACTAGTGGGAGTGGTTAATGGTTCATAAACCGTGTAATTTTACCAAATCCTTTCTGGCAAAGTTTTATAGTTTAATTAAAATAATTCAGTGTAAATGGCATCTGCCATACGGAACTGTAGTTCTCTCCAGATATATTCATTTGGTGGAGGAACATAATCATTTTGATATGAAGGACTCTCAATTGGAGAAGTATATGTTCATGGATTTTGTTAGCTAATTAATTACCATTTTGTTATGAAATCAGCTAGTGTTTGAAGCTTTCCCCACACCCATAATTTCTTCACTTTCTTTTTTCTTTCCCTGTTCTATTTATGGTTGCAGAGAAAGACTTAAAGACCACTGCTTTTGAAAATTCTCAATCACACGGTGGATCCTATTATGGTGCTGATAATTCCAATTATGTGAATCATTACCAGGTAGTTACCTTTACTTTGTTCTTTAGCATTTTCTTTTGGTGTAAATCATAGTGTCTGGCATTTTGAAACTATACCTTTGAATATCTGTTGGTCAGGGTTCAGTATCCACTCATGTGCCGCCTGGTGTTCATGTGCCACCTGGTGTTTCGGGAGGTCAATATCCTGATAGCTATCAGCCGCCATATGATAATAGATATGTGCCTGGATATGGTGCTCCTGTTCCACACCAGCCACCCCAACAGCCCAATATATTTGTTCCATCACCGACTACTCAGCCCCAGCCTCCTCAGGTACATTATCATATCATATAAATGTCATAAAAAAGTTGTTGCATATGTGCATGATATTCACAAGTCTGTGCTCAGTGGTCAATGAGTTTGATTGAGTTGTGTCATCCTTTGGTTTGATGGAAAACAGTGCGGTTCAAGGTAGTCAAAATCAGGATTTTAGGTATAATCGGTAAAGGGAAGTAAATCATAAATCGTAGAATCATTACATTAATCGTAGGATTATACAAAATTCATAAAACTCAAATATATGCATATAAAATAGTATAGGTAAGACAAAAACCTTATATTACTCTTGAAATGCTTGTGTAAATTTAAATTCGTAAGCATAACTCACATAATAGCATACTTGCATAACACATACACAATGAAAACTGAAAATACTTGTGTAATTAACACACTAACACTCACATATCAACAACATAACACTTGAAACATTTATGTAATTAAATCATTAAATCAAAACTCATAAGTCTCAAACAAAACTAGGGGTTTACAAGGGTTGGGTCAAACCCACTGGAAAAACCCAAAAATAACAAGTAAAGTCGGGTAATTGGGTGTGTATGGTTTCAAAAAATGAGAAACCCATCAAAAAACAGGTTCCGGGTACAACCAGATCCAGACCAAAGAAGAATACCAAAGGTTTTGGTTATAACCCAAGTCCATTTTCAAAACTGACAAAGTGCACCACCCTCTATACTGAAAATCAAAACATGCTACAAATTAGGATGTTACACTTTCTTGTTATTTTGATGCTAACACAATTTTATGTCATGCAATTTTAGTTTGTTGCAGGTATTTTATGATGGAGTTTATTGTTTGATATTATTTATCATTTATTGTTTTATGATGCTTAGAAAAAAGTGAAAATAGGTTACAATTTTTTTTTGAAGAAAATCAGAAAGTTGAGTAATTTTAAAGAAAAAAATATAAGGACTCATCATTTAGTTATTTAATTATTAAAAAAAACAAAAATAATTTTGGTAACCCACTACTCAACCCAACCCAACCCAGCCCGGAAATTAGTGGGTATTCTGAAATCGGCCCAATGGTGTAATGGGTGGTTATTTTACCTCACCCAAACTGGAAAACCCTATATGGTTTGGGTTTTGGGTTTGATCAAATCCAACCCAAACTGACCTACGTACACCCCTAAAGAAAACATCAACTAAAATTGCTTTTGTAGTTCCACCACTGCGACCATAATCGCAGAATTGTTTCAAAGAAAAGTGGGTTATACAGGATTCCACCAAAATAAGATTTTGCAAATACCGATTATTGTTGAGGGTAAGTATAATCACAAAATCGTTAGATTTAGGATAAAAATTGGGATTTTAACTACCATGATGCTGTTCATCATCAAGTTACATAAAATACTAATAAGAGATATCAAACAATTGTGAGCAGAGACCAAATTTCATCTGATGCATATTTTTCTCTTCTAAAAACTCTTCGGCTAAATTAGTTCGGAAGTAAATGTGTATTTAGAGTGTGAAGTAAATGTATATTTAGAGTGTGAAAGTTGTCTCGGAAAATGCATTGGTTATGCTCCATAAAATATACGTATAGCTATGCCGACTGCGGACAAAGGGGACTTGTTAAATGTGAAGAATTTCCCCCCTTGACCACTCTTCTGGTCAATTTGTTGCTGACTGCTGAAATGCACCATGTACTTGTTGTGTTAACTTCGACTCTGAATGTTTGGTTTTGAAGTGGAATAAGTTGTTTTGATTTAAGTCCAAACTCAACCAGTGGCGTTCATATTATTTGGGTATGAATTATTTTTGCTTTATTTTTGTTGTTGGAAGGCACAATGGGAGAAAGCTCATGCACTGGCTCACTCTTATTATCAATTCATGCGCTTAAGTCCTCCTTGTATAAACATTTTATTTTATTCATTAGTTTTATATTTTAAATACTTAAAGAACAGTTGGTTTGAGTGACTTAAAGAACAGTTGGTTTGAGTGATTTGGATGTTATATTCTGAACAAATTTGAATTAGTTGTTATTGATGATTTTCCCTATTTCTTTAATCTTCAATCCTTTCTTTCTTCCAGTCAAACTTCCCAAATACTTCCGGGGCACAACCTCCTGTGAGAGTTTTTGAACCTCAAACTCCTGCTTTGATTAGAAATCCAGAGCAATATCAGCAGCCAACATTGGGTTCTCAATTGTACAATGTGAGTTGATCTTTAAATTCAAATTCAATTTTATCAAGTATTTTTTACCAGATGCAGTTTATGAAATGACTTTCCGTATTTCAGACAAACAACAATCCAACTTTCCCGCCTACCAATCAACCTTACCAGCCTACACCTCCTGCTCCATCTCACATTGGTCATGGCCCGAACTTACCACACGTTGCGGCACCTACCTCAAATCCAATTGGATTCATGCAAACCCCTAGTTCTGCTGGTGTTCAAAGACCTGGGGTGGGATCAATTCAACCTCCCAGTCCCCCTCAACCGCAACCTGTGCAACCGGCTGCTGCACCAGCAGCTCCACCACCTACTGTGCAGACTGCTGATACTTCAAAAGTACCTGGTAATATTTCTTTTACTTTTCAGCGACTTTTTCTTTCATTGAAAAGACTAAACTAAATATACTGGTGTTTATTTTATGAGTAAGAAGGCATAAGTCTTTAATTATGAAATTTATTTCATTCCTTTACTTTTTTTTGAAGAGGTATTTCATTCCTTTACTGATTCTCTTTTGATTTTAATTTTTGCTTAACTATTTCAGCACAACAAATGCCTATCGTCACATCATTGACAAGGCTTTTCAATGAGACATCGGAAGCACTGGGAGGTTCACGTGCAAACCCAGCAAAGAAGCGGGAGATAGAAGACAACTCAAAGAGACTTGGTGGGTTGTTTGCGAAGTTGAACAGCGGGGACATCTCCAAAAATGCTTCTGATAAGCTCCTTCAGCTTTGTCAAGCGTTAGACAATGGTGATTTTGGTACTGCCCTTCAAATTCAGGTAAGTCAATTGCAATTTCTAGCATCAACATAGTTGTATCAAACTTACATTTTAACTGTTTTACTTATGTGTTGCAGGTTCATCTGACTACTACTGAATGGGATGAATGCCAGTCCTGGTTAGGTTCACTGAAGCGAATGATCAAGACAAAGCAGAGTGTGAGATTGAGTTAAAAAGTTACTGATACTGTTTTGCTGATTTTGGAGAATTTTCATGTGATTAGTAACTTGCAGTAGTGATTGCTGATACTCTTATCATCGTCCAAAAGACTACTGCCTCTAGATTGAAGGTGCAGGGTTTTGTTTTTTATGCACTTCTACAATTTCTAGCAGTGTCTGCAGTTTTCAAATCGACTGTTATTAAAAGCTGTTACTCAAAATAGTTTTCAGGAAATGAACGGAAAATGTTTAGCAGATTGTTTTACGACCAACATCTGTAATAGAAGTGTTTTTGTCTGTTTGTTTGCTCTAAAATTTCAGATAGTTTTTTCATCACCACACCCCTCTAGTAACAATGGTGATGCTCCAAGCTGTTCTAGTGTCGGTTATAGTCGGTTATAGATTGATATTTCCTTTTCTTTGATATAATTTTTGTATCACACTAGTCATATAAGTATTGAATTAATTGCCAAACAATTGAATAATGTAGCATCATGTTTATTTGTCAACCATTTAAACTCTTGAAGCTGTACGTTATATAGGCTTACCACGTCAATAGGGCATAGACTCGTAGTAGTTGGGACATGAAATGATCTTAGTTTTAGTTTGGATAAAAATTGATGGGGATCTTTCTGTACGTGAAATGGTGATATGATTGCATAGCTGTGAAATGTGGATTATTTATGGATTTTGATAATATCCTTTTGGGTGAACTTTTGTTTTGAAGGATCCTTTCGGGTGAATTTAATGAATCATTTGAGTCCAAATATAACAAAAATAAATACTTAGGATATAAGAGTGGAATAAAGTGGTGTGAAATGTGATTCCATTGTTTGAAATAAGGGTTGAATGGGAGTGGTATGAAATGTGATTCCATTCCATCCACGAATCTCATTTTCCTTCCCCTCTCATTTGGATTTGTATGGGATGAAGTCCAACCTCTTAATTTGTTAATTAGTACTCCCTCCGTTTCAAAATGAGTGTCACTTTAGGCTTTGGCACACAGATTAAGAAATGGAATGATATAATCGTTGGATATAACGTTTTTACTAAACTGCCCTTACTTTATAAGAAAAAGTCAAAATTAAAGTTGCATTGAAAATTGTGAGAGAAAAGTTGGATTATTTATTGAGGGTAAAGTTGGAAGAAAAAATTAAAGTTGTATTGAAAATGTAAAATGACATTCATTTTGAAACAATTTTTTTTAGCTAAAGTGATACTCATTTTGAAACGGAGGGAGTATATTATCCATTTTGTACATCAAAACAATATTATTTACTGCTTCACGATACTGCATATTATAGCTCGTGTCCATTTTCTTCTTCCAACTGACTTTCAATCTTGCCTATGATGCTTATATAAAGCTGAAATTCTTCCACCAACTTTTTTGTCTTTTTTATTTAATGGCCAGCTATACTACTACTATAATAATAAAAAAAAAACAACAATAACAATAACAAGACGTTGTCCAAAGAAAAGAGTAATGACGGAAGGAATTCAAACCTGAAACTTCCTAACCTCTATAAGAAGTGATAATTAGAAAAGCCAATGAAAGTGATATAATTTCGGTTGTCAGTGCCTACTTTTATCCTACTTTTATCAGAACGTCAATGAATGTCATTTTACGTGAAGGTACAAAGAAGGACAACAGTGTACGACCACTACTCCACTACCTCCAACATTTCCATGTGCATTGTACGAAGCTACATTTGTGCCTCCATTGGAAAAGAATGGTAAATTCCTTATCAAGAAAAAGGATTCAAATTCATTCCTTCATAGGTCATTAACCAAATCAAGCAACAAATCAATGTTGAAAGATCAAGCATCTCAAATGACTCTTTGATGTGCTGGCACTCTTCAACGTCTTTTTTCAACCTCTATATAAAGAATTGAAGACTTGAAGACAAAACAAGACTCTGCAATATTCTTACAAGTGCCAAAACAATGTCAAATTCATTACATATCAAACACTTAATTTTTTTTTATAAACTTTCATATCTTAGAAATTCTTAAGTCTAGAGTCTGAACTGTTTTGTATATGTGAACACATCTGATTGTATATCAAGTGTTCAACCAAACAATTTTTCTTTGTAATCTTTGTTTGTTAGAAGTCTCTTGCTTGTGTGCTTGAGCAATTGTAATCTCGTGTGATTATAGTAAAAAATCTCTTGTATGTGACAAGGGGACTGGACTACTTCCGGATTGTGGAAGGAACCAGGATAAATTGTTTGTGTCTCTTTCTTCTCTCTCTTTAGTTCTTTCTTATCTGCTTCAGGTTTTGAAATCTATCAGAAGCTGAACTTCAGACTTAGTCTAAAACAACAAAAAGCTAACACAATTCAACCCCCTTCTTGTGTTTTTCTCACCTTCATAAAGAACATCATAACTAAACAATAGAAAAACATACCCTAGAGAGAACAAGAGAAGGAAGAATCATGCCCTGAAGCTCTAATGCTTGACCCTTGCCTTGATTATCAATGTTTCTGAATGAATGAATAATAATGGGTGCATAAGTCTCTATTTATAACAAATGATTAATTAGGGTTTAATAGAAGAAAACTAGGCTTTTTGCACCGATCCACCTTGAAAAACAAGCAAACTGCCCATTCTGGACATAGCAGGGTGCCTAGGCGCATGGGGTTGGATGCAGGGGCGCATGGGGCAGTAGCCATTGCTGCCTCAAACGTAGGGGGCCTGAAGCAGCCCCTCTTGGGTGTTATCTTGCGTTTTTGTCCCGTTTTCGATCGTTCTTCCGTCTAAAAACTCCTAGGAACTTGAAATGAATTGTCTTCACTTTGAATTGTCTTCAACAACCTTCTAAGAACCATTGGTCTTCAATTTCATATCTTTGATCCTTCACGTAATGTCTTGATTTGTCGATTTACATGATTTCTCACTGCAAAACACTCAAAACACCTATGGAGTTGCATGATCTAGGATAAAAGCGAATTACAACGACTCGAGTGAAAACAAAACAATATGTTCCTCAAACTTAACAAATCCCCTGCCTCTCATATTATTTGTCTTCAAATGCAAAGAAAAGTACGAAAAATATAACAAAAAATGTCATATGATGCTCTATCATCATATTTTCCAATGTAAATGGCTTCCTCACTCACTCCCTCTGGGACACACTCACCATGTTCATGTCCCTAACCATAGAAATCACACTTAATAGCTTGAACATTCTGCACCTGTTGCATGTGCTTGTCTCATACTCAAAACTTGCATTTGCATTGAAAGAGCTTCCATTTGTCTAGCTATAAGAGTACAACTAGCCATGAGTGCACCCTTGTCATTAATCTAAAACCCAGCCCTTTTAACTCGAACAATTTCATACATATACTCATTTTGAGTCATGTTCTCAATTAAGGCTTGTACTTCTCGGTCAGTTTTCACTTTCATACTACCTCCATCCGAGGCATCGAAAAGAATCCAAGTATTTGGTTTTAGTCCTTCAATGAAAATCTGCATTTGGGTTACCTAACTCAACTTATGTGCTGGACAACTTTTCAACAACAATTTAAACCTCTCCCATGCATCATAGAGAGATTCAAGCTCACCTCGTCTGAAGTTTGTAATTTGGTGCTTTTCCTCCCAATTTTTTGACATAGGCATGAATCTTGGCAAAAACTTCAGATGCAGCTCATCCTAGGTTTGAATGGTCCCATAAGGCAATACAAACAACAAATCCTTAGCTCTCCCTATTAAAGTGAATGCAAACAACCACAACTTTTTCTGATCCTCAATTACATGATCCGGGGGTAAATGATATTGACATGTTTCATAAAATCTACTGAGATGCTCATTAGGGCATTAAGCATCCTTCCCTCATATTGGTTCTCACACAGGCCTTTGAGAATTGAGTTCTTAATGTCAAAGACTACAAGGTGGCAAGTTGAAAAATGTGAGTCAGTTGACTCCTGTTGCTCGCCACCCCATACTCACCCATGATAGGCCTTGGTGGTGGTACTTGAGGATTATCACCCATAATTACTACTTCAGTTACACCCTGAGTCGGACAACCTTGTGTTGCTCTTAATACTTCTTCTGCTAACTAGGCCAACTAGACTGCTTTCCGATTAGCTCTCGTGGTCTTTTCGATCTTAGGATCGTGAAGCAATTCCTCACATAAAATTCTACCTCTCATAAACAATCAGAAAACACCTCAGTAGCACAGAACAATACAAAATCAAAATCAAAATCAAGCACAAATGATTATTTAAGTATGGTTGGAAATTAGTCAGTTTGACTTAATAAGAACTTATTTAATTTAAAGCTTGACTCGAGATTGATATAAACATAGTTTTTAGCTTGGACTCGACTTAATTCATTTTTGCAAACAAATTAGTTTAACTCGAGCTCAAATAAAACAATTCAAAAGTGGATATAACTTTAAATCTTTAACGTTTTAAATTAATAATTTAATAATATTTTTGATCAAAGATAAAAAAAATTCTAATTAAAAAATATAAATTAATGTAAACAAGTATTATGAAAAAGTTCTCTTTTTTAGGGTTAAATAGGTTTTTCGTCCCTAACAATATTTCAAATTTAACAATATTTTTGATGTTTATTGTTCTGCCGATTGTGGTTGTTTAGAAGACTGAGATCATCTTTTTTCAACGGTGATTTGTTTGGTCGGATATGGTCGCTGGTTTCTAGCTGGTTAGGTTTATCAACGGCTCATCACGGTAATTTATATGATCATCTTCTTCAGTTTGGTGAGCTAGAGGGGTTTTCTAAAAATTCTCATTTGGAAGGAGAGAAATTCGAGGATTTTTAACCATAAGGTAAATCTTCCTCATTCTTTAACAGAAAAGGTTAAACTCCCGTCTTTTTGGTGGCTAAAATTGCATTATGTCTTATTTGATTTTGATTACCTCACTTGGAGGCCGAGTCCTTTGTCGTGTTTAAAGGCAGTTGTATAGTTTTTTTTTTTCTTCGCTGTTTTTGGTTTGTAATGTGAACATCTCGGATTCTTAAGTTTCTCGTACACCTTGTGTTGGAGGTGCTTTTATTGGTTTATCAATATATTTTTAGCTTTATCAAAAAAATATATCAAATTTGATTATAGTCCCTAAAAAATAAAATGAGATGTTTTTATCGTCACAAAAAATTTCATTTGTTTTTAGTCGTTAATGGATATAATTGTGACATGTTTTTGACATTTCTTGAACATAATAATATGGGCATACAAGGGTTGAACATAAGAGATGTAAATATTGACATTCGTATGAACATAAGTTGGTCATTATGGACTAAAAACAATGAAAAATCCCATTTTATTTGTTAAGAACTAAAATCAAACTTTGATATATTTTCGGGACGAAAAACTTATTTACCCAAAATAAAAAATTATCTTAATCCTAATCTACATTAAGGGTTTTAAGGGATAAAATCAAACTTCATTATATTTTTAACAAAGATATTTTAAATCTTACATTTTTTTATAAAATTAATTGCCATTATGCTCCAAATATTTATTGCCACCCCCCCCCCCCCCCCCCCCCCGAAATTAAATATTTATTGGGCTGATCATGAATTAAAGGCGAAGTAAATGGTTTCACACATAACTGCTACTAATGTTCTGGAGCCTAGTTAACTTTGTATTTTGATAATCTTAGCACGTTTGGTTGAAAGTTTATTACTTTATATTGATTGTTGTCATTTAAAAATAATAATTATACTCCTTCAAAAAAACATATAATCTTCGGTAAAAAATAATCAACACACAAAAGATCTTGTAACCACAAAAGATCTGCGTGATTTTCTTATATTGTCGTCTTAGCGAAACGTTTAAAAATTAGCCAACTCAACTTAATTTTTTTAGGGGAGCTAACTCAACTTAAATTATTTAAGTATTCAAAAACAATCATATAAATATAAAAATAAAATATATTTGTTAAGTATTATATATATCTATATACTCGAGATAAAACTAAACAAGAGACCACATGGAGATCGGGTGAAACTGAATTGTGATGGAGCTTATAAGGAGTCAGTGGACATCGTAGGCTGTGGGGGCCTTATTCGAGACTCCAACGGTCAGTGACTAAAAGGTTATGTTCGGAAGATTGGAACATGTGATGCTCTTTATGCTGAGATGTAGGGGCATGTATGAGGGCTTAAGGATAGCCAGAAGACAAGGTTTTTCGCAACTCATTGTGGAAAGCGACTCCAAGCTGCTAGTGGACATGGTAACGGGAAATTGCAAGATTAATGGGGCTATCCCCATTTTGATTCGTCGAATCCGAGATCTAATTGAACTTTTTGGGGAGGTTCAAATAAACCATACCTTACGTGAAGGAAACAGAAGTGCAGACTTGTTAGCTGCATATAGTCTTACACAAGATTCTTTTGTGCCTATTGTTTTAGAGGTCCCTCCAAAGGAGCTGCAGAGTATTTTGTTCGAGGACATTTCCGGGGTTTGCATATCTAAGAATGTACGTTTAATTTCTTAATTTTTTTTGGGCTTAGCCCTCTTTTCTGTACCAAAAAAAAAACTAAACAAGTCCAACTATATATATAATTTAAATTCAATTAGTTTATCTTAATAATAAAGTTCAGTTAATTTCGTTAACAAACTCAATTTACAACTATAGTTTAATTCATGAAACAAATTCAATTAATTAATTTTCAAGTTAAGTGCTTGTTAGGTTTCAATTCTCAACACCCAGAAGCGGTTTTATAGACTTTCTCTTCTCATACTTATATTTCTTTTTTTCTTTTTTTTGGTACAAACATACTTATATTTCTTTAACTGTTTTCAAGTCTATATTTCTTAATTTCTCAAGTTTCATGTGCTTAATAGGAAAGAAAGTTTGTGAGCTGTAAAGCCTTGATTTAAGGAAAGGAATATAGACTTTTCATACTTATGCAAACAGTTAAAGAGTAAAAGACAGTCACTTTCTTCGAGTTTTTTGGATTATGAAGCTAACGCTTTTTAGATAGATCCTATTTGTCTTAATAGTGGAAGCCATTGTCTGTACAATTTTTTTTTGGCTGTTACAATAACTCTGACTGAATGAGGATAACTCGGGGTCTGTGTAGTTATTTTCTTGGCTACAATTTTGGGGGATCCAGGGCACCCTTAATATGGACCTAAAGAAACATACAACTATTGTGATTGATGTTGCTGCTATGACTGCCAAAAGTTCCTGATAACACATGGAAATGGCCAAAAAAACCCAGCAGTAGTTAACTATCGCCGGTTTTCTGGTTATAAGCCAGCGGTAGTTAACTACCACTGAGGATATTTTATACATTTCCATGTGTTATTAGAAACTTTTGGAAGTGAGAAAAGCAATTTTCATTGTGATTTTGTCATCCTCAGAGTGATCCAAACATGCATTATGTTAAATTAGCAATGATTGTTTTACAAAAATATTGCCATTTCATATGAGTTGATATCTTTTTGAACTAATGTATTTTAGCGCGTAATTACAAAATTAATTGCACGAAATAATAAATGACATTTTTAATATTAATTTTAATGCATAAAATATGCAAGGTTCGGGGTTCGAACCCCGGCCACCACAAAAAAAAAAAAACGCTACAAAAATATGTTTTTATGCGTTGATATCCACTCTCTAATTAAATTTTTAAGGAGCTTAGCCTGAATATCAACCAAAAGTGCTACACTATGTTTGTTAAAAATTGAAAAATGGGACAGCGAAAAATATAAATTTAAATGGAAGACTTGTCTGTAGTAGTTCTATAAATTCGAGTAAACCACTAAACTAATCCTTGATTCTCTAAAATACTCTTAAATAGGTCATTGGATTATAAATATTTTAAAGAGATCGATTCTATCAAAATTTATCATATTCTGTATTTTAAAAACATGTTTGAGACTAAACTAATAATAAATTGTTAAAGATATGAACCAAATTGATAAGAACTAGTTATAATACGAGGAACTAATTGCCGGTAAGTGGTTAATTTAGGGACAAAGTTAACAGTTTAGTAGAATCACGGATCTTTTTGAAATATCCAGAATCTCAAAGACCTATTTAAGAGTGTTATAAGGTCATAAACTGATTACATGATTTACGCTTTATAAATCATATTAAGTTATCGTTTGATGAACAAACTGAGCATCGTACTAGATAACATTAAAAGATAGGATTTACCTAGTCATTGGGATATATGTTTTATCTAGCGAAAAGGATTAGTGTCTTATTTTAACAGAAAGATATGTCCACACTTAGTGTTCAACTGGATCTCAAACATAATTACCAATAATGTGCAGAAGTGCTAGCACAGCATAAGTAAATATCACAAATAATGTGGAGAACATTTCACAAATGGTGAATACAGAAAGTTCATTCCACTCGATTGTTATAATACAACAAGAACTAAGTTTTATCATACTAAGTGATATCCGTTACATGAATTAAATAGTTTCTCTCTTTTTTTAGGTCTACCCATACTTCAAGCAATTTCATTCCCTTTCATCTGATCTACTCTTGATCTACTCTTCATACTACATTAACCACCTAAGCATAGTTTCTACCATCTTTTCTACTATAGATGTTACCCCAACTTTCATAGTAATTATGTCATTTTTAATTAAATTCCACTTATTCTTACCGCACATCCAACACAACCAATGACGGAGACCCTTTAGGGCATGGGTGGGCCACGACCCACCCCACAAAAAAAATTATAGGGGAAATTACTAAAATATTTTTTATTTGTAAATAAAATTAACTTACGGTCTACCCTTTTCTCCATTTTTGTACGTCTTACTATCACACTTTCGAGTCATTTAAAATACATAGATATTTTCTTTTTAAATTTCTATGGTATGTAATTTAATTTTTTAAAGCTTAACTTTGTGCTTAATGTTTTTTTTTGACAAACCGTGCTTAATGTTTATTAACACATAAATTTTGCGTATATAAATTATAGTTTATTTTAGTGGTTCATCCATACATTTTTTTTTCTCCGCCGCTGAATATGCATCATCATGATCTCTGTTACGTTTACATTATGTTCATGATCGTTCTTTACCGCCTAACATTCTATTCCGTACAACATCGTCGGTCTTACCGTTGTCCAATAAATTTTCCCTTCAACTTAAGCGGTACTTTTGTATCACATAAAACATTTGAGACACTCCTCCTCAACCACCCAATTTGGATTCAATGGTCACGCCTTCTAACTTCTATTTTTCTTTCTTAGACTCTCCATGTTGGACTATATCATATGCAAAAAGCTTATATATTGGTGCTCGCTCTTAGATGTATTCTGTAAGTACATTCAAAACTAAGGTGAAAAGATAAGGGCTTAGTGTTAAACTTTGATGTAATCCTATTGTTATCGGAAACTCTTCAATCAATCATTAGAAGAAAGAATATTGGTCGTTCTTTTGGCTTTTGTACCAAAGAAAAAGGAAAAGTGTTACAGTATATTGATCTTTCATGCATTGAAAATATGTTTTTATATTAGATAGCTAAGATGCTAATTGTGTACACTCTATCTGAAGACATGTAGTGAGTAGTGACCATTAAGATTCATGATTAAAAGTTGGGATTCACAATTGCAATGATTGATGAATATAAAACGACAAAGAAAGTACAAGTATAAAAAATGGACACGGATTGATCTAATGTCCTCTTACATTATTTTTTTTATGAAAATGTCCCTTTACATTTGAAGAACGCTGGGAGGATTTCATAAATTAATCAAATATCATTCATAGTTTAAGAAGGAAGACATTTTTCGAGGAGGGAGATATTTCTAAGTAGGGAGATATCAGATAGTTGTAACAAGTTGGTACTAGTTTTCTTGTTCATTTTCTTTATTGAGGGGTGAGTAGATCAAAGTGATTACTGATTATTATCTCCTCTATTATTAGACCCGCCATGACCCCACCAAAAACAAAATATATATTATATGAATAGTATACGTAATCAAACAAAATTAGTTATTTTGAGATGAAGGAACTATAAGAAATCAGGTAAAGAGATAACAGCGGGGCAAACATTTATTTATGTGAAGGGGATGTGACTTCAAGTTATTATGTGGCCAAAAGCAAAATTTTGTTGCTCTACCAAGAGTTGCACGTGAAAGGAGATAGGAACAGAGTAGCAAACATACAAAAAATTGTCCTACAAAGCATACAGCTCGGAAACTTCAAGATTTAAATATTGGAGAATTAGTCACTTTAGTCCCTGAATGGGGAACGATTTGTCAATTTAGTCCCTGAATGCAGATAAATTGCAAAATAGTCCCTGAATGTAGACTTTGTTAGTCAATTTAGTCCCTGAATGCAGACTCCGTTAGTCAATTTAGTCCCTGAATGTAGACTTCGTTAGTCACTTTAGTCCCTGAAATTGACCATGCAGGGACTGTTTTGCATATTATCTACATTCAGGGACTAAATTGACGAATCGTTCCGCATTCAGGGACTAAAGTGACTAATTCCCCTTTAAATATTCCTACTTTCTGGTACCGACCTGTCTGGTCACATTCTTGGTTGGTTTAAATATATTTTGTTTGTTAAAATTGGATCATTTTTGCTTTTGCTCTCCGAAAACTCTTTGATCTCTTTTTAGTAAAATTTCTAATAAAAGATGCCAACAAACAGTACACACTACTACTCTACTATTTTGGTCTTTTGGGTGATGATTTTAGAAGAATAAATAAAGAGTCATCACTAGTATGTATTTTAAAATATCAGAGGTGGAGTAATTTGATTAGTTGATAATCAATTAAGGACAGTTTGTTATGACTTTTTAAAATAATTCTTATAGTATTTTTTTTTTTTGTTATTAGAAACATATTCATTATTAATAATTGATTTTTTCATTCAGAAAGAGTTGTGACTTTTTGTTATGACAAATTTAACAATTTTTTTCTTAATAAAGGTTTCAAATGTGAAATCAGTTTAAATAGTTTTTTATATAATATTACTTTTTATGGTAGTAAAATTTCAAAAAATGCTTTAAAATGTGATTTTTATTATGTTACATCTATAATAATGAATATTTATTTTTTCGTAAAAATTATTCTTATAAATACAAATCAAAATCATTATTTTTAATATATGACAAACGAACTCATAGTCTAAGTTTTATGATCAAAATGCTGAGTTGACATATTACTGACATTAGCTAATATGTGCGCAGTTGGGTCATATTTTCATAAGTATATTTTAATGTTGAGTGAGTCTCTTATTTCACGATCTACATTTATTAGAATTTGATAAAAAAAATATTGACAAATGAACTAAATTTTTATTGTCAATTTTCCATTTTCAAAGCTAATTTGTAAATTTTTAGAACCAAATTATCCTATCTATATTACTTTGATGACTAAAATGATAATTCACTTTTAAGCTAAAAGTATTTTGCATTTTTTGTTCTTTTTAAAAAAAAAAAAAAGATTTGCAAAATACTATTAAACCAACACAGTTGACCTGTGAGACCAAAATGTGAAAACAAAATCTAGGGGACCAAAATAAAAGTTTACTAAATTTTGAGAGGCTTAAAAACATATTTATGTCTTTTTAAGTAAATGGTGAATCATGTAAAAGATATTTCCTATTCCACAACATAAAGATATCCCTAAAAAGATATCAGTGAAGTGGACTTTGCCCCCTCCCATCTAGAGAGACTTTGCTATCTGCCACTTGTGCCAAACCTTATCTGTAGCTTGTATTACATAAGCAGTTATAATACAAATTGTTAAACTAATGACCACAAAATGACGAATCAAAACTTTGTTATTGGGTAGTGGGGTGGGTCCATTAGACACTACACAAATGGAAATGGTTCCAGCAATTTTTTGTCATTGCCTCTGTGTTTTATATATAAAAAAAAAAAATATCATAGAGCAAATGTGACATATTAATCTACGCCATAATTTTCTGAAATCAAACTTAACCTGTGGCTTAAAGTTGCTTGATTGAAATATTGTTAATTGATTGAATTAGTGTTTACTTTAGAGTCAACAGGGAAACAAAATCTATGGAACATTGACACATTTCTTTTGAAGGTAACACATTTGTTAATTAAAGGGTGTCCCTACAAGTTAGGTGAGTAAGGTTCAATCAAAGTATATAATGAAGATATAATCAAAGTATTATAATATTCAATAGAGCATATAAGTATAAATTCAAAATTTGACTTGAAACAAGCTTCTATTTGCTTTGTAATTTTTATTCTTATTAATCAATTTTGTATAACAATCACATGAATCTGTAAAAGTTGTATATAGGGTCTGTTTTGCAAGACCATTAAACTAACTTATAGCTTATAAACTCTGAAATTTCTCCTTTACCGTGAATAGGTTTAGCTAGGGCATTTACAACACGACCCAAATAATCCTCACTTACTCTGAGCTATTCTACATGTTGCTTTTACCGAACTTCCCTTTTGTATCAGCAAACCATCACCCATTAATACAACACCAACATTTTTGGATTCCAAATTCCAAGCAATACCTATAGTACTCTCTTTAAATTTGACAAATTCACTTGCCATTACTTTGTCAAGACCGTAAATACGAGCAATGTCGTTACCTAGTATGAATAAAAAAGATCTGTTTGATCTGTTTATTAACAGTCAATTGGGATTACGAGTGTAGGGTGGGATGGAAGACAGCGTGCTTCAGCCTTCAGTGAAATCCAGGTCAATTTTAGAAAAAAGAGACATGGAATGGAACATAAGTCAATTTTAGAAAAAGGTATCAAACAGAAGTCCTGATATTTTATAGCAAAAGATAAAATAACATTAATTTTTTTTTTTTTTTTTTGTATATACTATAAGTTGTTTTTATAAACTATAGTGGAGACCTAATGAAAATCATTTGTAAAAAACTTATGAAAATTGTCATAAACTATTTTCATAAATTCTCCCAAACAGTTTCACAAAACTTATGTCAGTAGATAAGCTCAAATAAGTCAATCCAAACTGGTCCAACACTTGATAAAAGAAACTCAGATGAATGATAAAAGAATAAAAAAAGATTAGACAACATCAGTGCGACTGAATTGAAATTTTAATTGAGCTAGATACAACCAAGTTATTTAACTATGAAGCAGTTGAAAGGTTTTTACAATTTTCAGCAGCAGCTTCATGTTTGTGTAAGATAACATCAGTATGTGTTCCTAAATCAGGCTTTTGCATTTGTTATTGACAGGAAGAATAGGGAAAACAAAACCTTTGACAAAGATTTTTGAACAGTTTTAAGGTAACATAAGTTATGTGCCCTTCAATCCAAATCCAAATACTTACAGTTAAATGAACATGTCAATTCTCAAATCCACAATTAATGAACTAACACCAAATCTACACAAGTATAATTTGCAAGCAAGGAAAGCTTACAAGTTATGAAACATCGACACAAACACAGACACGACACCGACATGTTGACACAAGTTTTAAAAAATTGAATAATTGAATGTAACCACATATGTTGGTGCCGTGTCAGTGTCAGACACAAGACACGCCTTCAATCTGATTTGTCTGTGTTACAAGACTAAGCATCACTCCAATCAAAACATTTATGAAAATAACTAGACAGCCTCAGTTGCAAGAGAATTCAAAGTTGATTCAGAAATCTCATGCTGTTTTGAAGATCTCTCCCCAACAATCTGAACTTTACTCAAACCAAAAGCATCCTTATCAGTACCACAAGGCCTGTATAGATTCTTCCCTCTTGCAAAATATCTTCCACTTCCAAATCTTGAACTAGAAACTTGTTCAACTGATTTAGAACTATGTTCAAAAACACCATCTCGTACAAATTCCGCCTCCTCAGTCGTAGCCATAAGGTCCATCAAGTTACTACTGAACCCCAAATCCGAATGCACTCTCCTCGAATATCTCAACGCAGACTTCGACAATCTAGCATCCAAACCATCAAAATTCCCTTCATCCACAAACCTCGAACTATTGACATGTCCGTTCCTCGGTTCAACCGGTCGTCCAACGGTTTCAACCATCATACAAGGGTTATTAAAACCATTCCACGAATGATTCGGAACCAACTTACACAACCCACCAAGCCAATTAACAACCTCATTCATCGACGGCCTTCTCTCCCTACAAGACCTAACACATTTCGCCGCAATCAAAGCCAACTGTTTCCTCACAACAAGATCCTTAGGAGGTGGTATTCTAGGATCATAAACAGAAAAAACTTTCCCTTTCTTAATAAGTGGAATAGCCCAATCCACAACAGAAGGAGGTGAATAAGCAACATCAATTGCTTTCCTTCCACTTATAATCTCCAACAACAAAATCCCAAAACTAAAAACATCAATCTTAGTACTTAAATTATCAGGTGTAACATAACAAGGATCAAGGTAACCCATAGTACCAGCAGGTGGAGTTGACCTCACCCTATCAAAACCTCTAAGTGCTAAACCAAAATCACCTAATCTAGCATTATAATTCTGATCAATAAGAACATTAGCAGATTTAATATCTCTATGAATCACAGGTGGGTTTGATGAATGAAGAATATCAATAGCCTTAGCAGTTTGCAAAGCCAAACGAATTCTTCTACCCCAGTTAAGATTTCTTGAAGAAGAATGAAGAACATCAAAAAGTGTACCATTACACATAAACTCAACAACCAAAAGCCTATCTTTAGAATCATTGGTGAAACCAACAAGATTAACCAACCTGGGACTATGAATTTTGGACAAAATATCGATTTCGTTATCAACTTCATTGGTGATTTCTGAGGATGAGATGGGTCTGGATGGTCTTTTTACAGCTACAGGTTTACCACGAACAATTGCTTTGTAGACATAACCATGACTTCCTTTGCCAAGAAGTTTGTTGTCTGAGAAATTGTTTGTTGCAGCTTCAAGGTCACTGTATTGAAACTGTTGGATCTTGATGGTTTTTTCTTTGTTCTCTTTGTTTGGTTTTGATGATGATGATGATGTTACAGAATTTGAAGTTGAGATTGAAGATTCAGCTTTGCAAGAAAAATTGAGGTAACCCATCTAAGGCTTATGGATTTTGGAGAGAAAATATCAGAACACAGATTTGGCCTTTGGGTAGAAAATGTTTATGTTATGGGAATGAGAGTGTAATAGTGTAAACTAGTTTTATTTTATTTTTATTTTTATTACAAACGCGTTTTTTTAACATAATACTGTTAATTATTATTTTATTATCTTGACTAAAAATTAAGATTTAGTTTAATGGTGTTTTTTTTGGGTATGTCTGTCTGTCATTGAAAATGGGGTCCATTTTTGGAATAATCTCGTGGCCCAAGGTGGGTAAAGTAATTGCGGATGATGTAAAGGCTATAATTTAACAAGAAATTTAAGTTTTTTTGGATAAAGAAATGATATTTTCCTACTCCCTCCCTTCTGGCCTATGTATAAACTCCTTTTATTTTTTCTTAAAAAAAAAGTTGTTAATACAATGAATTTGTCTATTTTGATTGTTAATATTATTAAAGAGTAAATTACATTAGAGATTCTTTAAGTTGCTTAAAATTAATAGATTGGTTCTTTAAGTTTCTTTTACCGATTAAGTCCTTTAAGTTAGTTAATTTTGTTTCTTTAATTTTTTTTTTATACCGATGAGGTCCTTTTAAGTTATTTACTCGTAATAATTTGGGGGTTTTAAATCTTAAAATATAAGTTATCCGGAGATTAAAAGTTACGATTAAATAACTTAAAGGATCTAAGTGTTACAAAAAATACTTATATGACCAACTTATTACAATTAATACTTTATGGATCTAAGTGGTACAAAAAACTTAAATGACCAATTTGTTACAATTAAATAACTTAAAAGACATTCGGAGTAATTTAGCCTATTACTAAATTATCATTTGTTTGTATGTGTATTCAATTTCACTTTTCATGTTCTTGTGAGCTTAGCTCAGTTGGTATCGACAATGCATAATATATGCAAAGTCTTGGGTTCGAATCCCGACCACCACAAAAAAAAAATTCACTTTTCATATTTCAAAACAAGTTAATAGTATTAATTAAGAGTATGTTTAAGGAAAAAAAATAAAATAAATGCATATTGTAATTTAAAAAATGGCTTATATTTAGGGACAATTTTTGTGTAAAATGAATACTTATATATAAGGACTAAGGACGAATGGAGTATTATTTTAGAACAACTCTTTTCCATACTCTCGTTATTTATGATCTAAATTTTTTGGTTTTAATTTTTGTGGCAATACCTACATTGTTCCAAACTCAGATTCTCATTTATAATTTATCCTTGATAGAGATCATTAATCACTTGAATGCAATTGTTTGGTTAAATTAGAAATAGTCATTTTTGGTCCTTGTGTAATTAGTAGCCACAATAACCCTCAATGTATTGAAATTTCAAATTAGTTCATGATTGTGCATTTCGTTAGTTAAAATACTCTCTAACTCTCTAACGTTAAAATAGTCCTTCAATGTTGACATGAACTATTTTTCATAGATGGATTGAAATGATAGTAAATAAATACTTATATGGACTTCTTAAAAAAAATACTTATCTGGACTAATATGACAATAAATAAGTATATTGTGATTAATATCACATTATTAACAAAATATTTTAAAGTAAAAGATGGTTTTGACTAGCATAGTGCACAATCAAAGATTATTTTGAAATTTCGATTCATTGAATGATTGTTGTTGTAGGTTGTAGCTACTCGTTACATATTCAGATTTCAGAGACAAAAATGTCCGATAAAAAAAGAATTAAATTGGTTACAAAATATTGAGATATAGACTTGATTCTTAACATTAGTAAATGTCGGTTTAATTAATTCTTACTGAAGTATCATTAAGAAACATCAATTTGAATCATATTTGAGATTCTTAAGGATAAATTGGTATTTATTTTTTAAAAGGCAAATATCTCTTGGTATTATTTATCTTTTTCTTTAACTTTTTGTTCTACTCTTAGTAGTATTATTTTTGTTACTAAAAAAGTTTGGTTATTTTTTCGTAATTTTAATTTCGACCAGCTTAGTTTTTGCAATGACTTTATTTTTTACTCAACGCTTTAAAATTTATGCTTTTTGTGTTTTAAATTAAGGAAATGCTAAAAAGTGTTTTGATGACGTTTCTTTAAAAGTTTAAACTGAAAATTTCATTTAGAAATTATGCATTCAACATATTAAAGCAACAAAATGTAATTTTTCTATGTAAAATTTATCAATCATTTTATTTTTGAATCCTTAACTAATATATCTGTTACCGTAACCTTTTAAATTATAGTCAAGGTGATTTCAAAACAAAAATTATTGCAAAGTCGTACTAAGAAATACGAATTAAGAAGATTCACTTGATGATCTCACCCGTGATTTCTATGCACTTTCGTTGCCCTTGACTAGCGGGTTGTTTCCACTTGTTCTTTTACTACATAATGAAATTGTATTATCAATTTAAACTAATTGATCTCATACAAAGTCATTATAGATTAAAATGTATCCACATTTATTTGTGTCACGGTTGATAGGATGTAATCCAAGGTTTATATTAGGAGTCTAGAGAATGTAAAGGTTGTCTGCAAGTATATATTGCATACAAGATTTTTTTTTCCGTGGTAAATTAGGAGAAATGACAGACATCAAGGAGAAACAACGACATCCGGACTAGGTTGGCACCCCGATGAACTTCCATCCTATGCCGCCAATCTCAAATTTATTAAAAAAATGGGAAAATTACAGGGGGGGTGATGACAGTCAGTCATTCACTATTTTTAGAGTCTTTTTAGTTAAGTTTTTGGTTTATTTTTATTAGTCTAGTATTTAATTTAGTGTCAATTTAAATAAATTATCGTTTTAAAGTTATTGTGTCACATAGTAGATTATCATTATATTTAAGTGGTAATATGGAAAGAAAAGCTTGGTTAATTGAATTTGGTTGATGGTCACGTGAGCAAGTGTTTATTGTTGGTGGTGTGAATAAAACAAAAGGATGGTAAGAGCTAGAACTAAAAGAGATGGGCCACCAAGTTGTGTTGATAGACATGAGTAGTGAGGTCCACTTACGGCAATTGGAAAAGAAATAGCTTGAATTTTGCTCTCCACCCAGCACATTTTGCTCGCACCCTGCAGCCATGCCAAATTTACCCTTGCGCAAGTTAACTCACGCAACGCAAGTTAACTCACGCAATGTTCCTGTTTTTGAACAAAACACATCAGTCCGAACTCCAACCACCATTTTCTTTCCCTCCACCTTCAAAAACCCAAAAAGTGCGATTTTTTGGGTCAAAATCATCATCCCAAATCATTGCAAATCGTCAGGAAGCAAGTTTCTACGCTCATCAAGCATCAAATATCAGGTATTGTACCATCTAAACTCATCTCATTTTGCTGGTTTTTGAGCTTGGTTCGTCTGGTATTCGTAGGCACTAGGGCTAGGTACGCAAGTTAACTTGCGCAAGTTAACTTGGCTGCGCGACTTAACTGTCGCAAGTGTTAAAGCCATGCGTGACTTAAGTCACGCCACTGTGCAGTCATGTTTTTTGAATTTTTAGCGCCACTTTTGTTCTTGGTTAGCTTGTTCCGCAAGTAATTTATTTATTATTCCTTTGTAAATTTTTTTATTCAATAGATATATATGGAGATGGTTGACAAAGTCGCGGATGATGACGTTGAACCGAAATCGGCCAAAAAAGAAGTTTCCGGTGAAGGTTCCGGCGTAGGTTCCGGCGATGTCAAACCAAACTTTAATTTGAAACCATTTAAAGTCCAAATTCCAATTCAAGCTCGAATTGGTAAAATTGAAGAACCTAAACCGGTACCTACCGGTGTTATTTGTGAAGCTCGTGACACCGCCTCATTTTTTACAACAAATGCAAGATGGAGAGAGCGAGAAGAGTTACTTACTTGGGTTCGCGGACAAGGGGTAAAGGCCGGATTTGGTGTTTGTATAGATAAATCCGTTATAAAAAGGCCGTACTTGACGATGCAATGTGAAAGGAGTGGAGTATACAAGCCACCTAAGACAAGGAAGAAACCGAACCTTGAAGGCATTGGCTCAAGGAAATGTAATTGTCCGTTTAGGTTGAAAGGTTTCTTTGATAAAGATGCAAATGATTGGTGGCTTGCAATGCTTTGTGGAATGCACAACCATGACTTGGAGGTGGGAAAGTTACAAGGACACCTAATTGCGGGTAGACTTTGTGCGGAGGAGAAGAAAAAAGTTATTGAAATGACAAAGAGTTTGACGGTGCCTCAGAATATTCTCACCAATTTGAAGGAAAACAACAACGAAAGTGTGGCAACAATCAAGCAAGTGTACAATGTGCGAACAAGATGGCGCAAGGGGGAAAGAGGTGACATGACGGAGTTGCAATTCTTGATTTCGAAGTTGGTGGAGCATAAGTACGTCTGTTACACAAGATGCAATAGTGAGGAAACCACTCTTGAAGACATCTTTTTTGCTCATCTGGAGTCAATTAAATTGCTCAACACCTTTCCGACCGTTTTGGTCATGGACTCTACATACAAAACCAACAACTACAGAATGCCGTTGTTTGAGATAGTTGGTTGCACCTCTACAAAAATGACGTATTCCGTTGGTTTCGCCTTTCTTCACTTTGAACTAGAGAATAACTTTGCTTGGGCACTTACCATGTTGAAAGGTCTCTTGTACTCAAAAGACAACGTGCCTAAGGTGATTGTCACCGATAGGGATGGTGCTTTGATGAAGGCCGTTGGCACAGTTTTCCCTGAGACATACACCATGCTTTGTTATTTTCATATTGGGAAGAATGTAAGGTCTAAGTGCATCACAGATTGTAAAGTGGTGGCAAAGCCTCCTAAGGGTGCAAAACTTGACAAGAAAGAATTGAAGAAGAACAAGATGAAGAATAGCGTTGTTGTTGAGAAAGTGGTGAATGCTTGGAGAGAGTTGGTTGAATCTCCTACGGAGGAATCATATGCAAGTAATTTATTGAAATTCAAAGAGGTATGCATGCCATTTCCGGAATTCATTAAATATGTCGAAGAAACGGTTTTGAACCTTAAGGAGAAATTTGTGAGGGCATGGACGGATAAAGTCTTGCATCTACGGTGTAGAACCACCAACATTGTTGAATCCGCTCATGGAGTTTTGAAAAAATATTTGAGGAGTAGCGTGGGTGATTTGGCATCATGTTGGGATGAAATTCACAAGATGTTGGCGGTGCATTTTGGTGAGATACAAGTAATTTCGGGAGGAACAAAACGGTCTTTGAGCACCAATACAAAAAGATCAAGATGATGAAAGAGTTGGAGGGTTATGTTTCTAGAAAAGCATTGAGATTTATTTATGATGAATTGAAACGCTCCAAGACATTCAGATTTGGTGAGGAAGATTGTGGTTGTGTTCAAAAGACATCCTACGGGTTACCTTGTGCGTGTATTATTGACATGAAGAGCAAGCAAAAATTGCCTCTTGTCTTGGATGATATATACCCTCATTGGAAAAGGTTGTGTGTACAAGGAGAGAAGATCGATGATGATTTTTCCGTGATGGAGGAGTGGACTGGCATTCAAGAACTTCTCAAGAAAAGCCCTTACAATATGAAGCTCCACATCAAAGAGATGATGCGTCAAATTGCATTTCCGGAAACCACATTTTTGTCTCCGCCTTCGAAAAAGGTGGTAACCAAGGGAGCACCTAAAAGGAAGAGGACTACACTCAAAGTGTCATCAACGGGTCGAATCCCCTCTAGGTGGGAGACCATTGATTCTCAAAATCCGGATAGTCAACCTTCACAACCAAAGAGGTCACTTCCAAAGAGGAAAGATGCACGCTTTGGCACTTACTCCCGCTCATAAGCTTCATCCTCTACTTCAAAAAACCGTTTTGGAATATCCCATACATTTCACAAATTCCAAATATCATGAGGCCTTTTGTTGAAGAAATTGTGAATGTTAAAGGGGATGGTCATTGTGGATTCCGGGTGATAGCTATGCACTTGGGGATGGATGAGGAAGATCATGTATTGATTCGTCAAGCACTTATTCAAGAGTTGAGAAATCATAAGAGTGACTACATGCCGATATATGACACGGATGAGCGTTATAACATAATCTTGAATGGTTTATACCCTCCTAAACGTACAATTGGTGTTGCGCCTCCAGATAAGTGGATGACCACTCCGGATATGGGTCACATTATTGCTTCTTGCTACAAAAGACCCGTTGTATTATTGACTTTGCCCGAAACGGGTGGTGTATGTGAGACATATTTCCCAATCCGAAGTGCTCCTCCACTTAATCCACATTCCAACATCATGTGTCTTTGCTTAATTCTCGACCACTATCTTCATGAGATTTTGAAGGAAGGTTGTCCGTTACCACCGAGTTGTAAGGAGTGGATGAACAACAAGATTGGTGAGGCGGAGAATTGGCATTTTGCGCTTTTGGATACGCTTTCAATGAACTCATGTCTAAGTAGCCTAAGCCGCCAAAGAAACTAACAAATGAGCACAATCCAATTGTTTGTGATGATACTCCCACCCCGCAAAAAAAGGAACAAGAATTTGAATGGACGGAAGACATGGAAGAGGACGACAATTTAGGAATGTCACTAGACCTCTTAGATAGGTTATTATAGGTTATAAAAGTTATAGGTCGGTCGATGTTCGTCCTATTTTTTGGTGGTATCACACCCCGACGTATTTTTTGGTGGCCGGTTATGTAATTTGTATATTTGTGGCCAACATGTAACTAATATTATATATATTAAATGAAATGAATTATTTTTTTGGTGGCCGGTTATGTCACACCAATTATTGCTTGCATTACTTACTTTGTCTCTAATTATTCAACTATTTATTTTATCTCATTTATCTCATATTTGTTTTTCATTATATTTTTGTGAAGTTTGTGAGGTGAAACATGTCTGAAGATGCACAAGATCCGGTTAAACTTGAAGTCCGTTATGTAGATGTGAAAAAGAGGGTTTGGTTCATTGTAAACCCCACCGACAAGTTGGACGAGTTGAAGGCAAAGCTTGACGACTTCTTTATCCATATTGGTTCAAATCATAGAACACATCTTGTCATAGTAAATGTGCCAGGCCTGGACTTGGGGGAGGATAAGGAAGAGGACTTCTGGAAGATCGTGTATTATCAACAGCTTCTCAAAGATGATAGCGACGTTGATTTCATGTTTAGGGTAATGGTTGAGAATAATATTTTGTATCTTTTTGTCCGATCCGTTGAAGTGTAATCATTATTTAAGATTAATAGTGTAATGTTTGACCGTTTATGTGAGATTATGTAATTTTATAAATTTATGGTCAAATTTGTGTAATTTGGATCGTTTACATGTCATTAAGTGTGTTTAAATGATTACGGGTCATTACCGGCGAATTTGTGTAATTAGGACTGTTTGGATCGTTATGTGTGATTATGTGATTGTGAAAAAAACGATGTTTTAGTGTAATTTTGATCAATTGTGTCCTATTATCCCATAATATTGTTAAACTGGCGTAACTAGGTTCAATTACGAGCATATTAAGGTTTGGACCCAAACTGCATTCAATGCACATCAGTACAGTATTTAATGTTGTACTGATATATCAGTAGTGCGTGAGTTAACTCGCGCAAGTGTAATACATTGCGTGAGTTAACTCACGTAGTGCTTTATACTATACGTGACTATGCGTTACTTAACTAACGCATAGTATTACACTTGCGTTAGTTAACTTGCGCAAGGGTAAATTTGGAAGGGCTGCAGGGTGCGAGCAAAATGTGCTGGGTGGAGAGCAAAATTCAAATAGCTTTTGGAGCAAGAAAAGAGAAAATAGGTTACAAAGGCTATATAAGAAGCAGCCGCACAACATGATAGAGCCAAACCGCAAGTGCACGGCCTATCGAAGTAATAGTAGTAAGAAGAGTATCGTTCCGCTAGGGAGTTGTGAATTCAATTAACTTTTAGAGAATGATTAGAAGAGAGAAAAGTTTATAAAAGGGGGTTTAGATTGCTGAAGGTAAATAACAATAATAATAAAGAGCCTTGGGATTATTGGTTCGTCATAATAACAAAACCTTCACTAGACAAGACTTAAACATCTAATTTCATGGTTTACACCTTAATTTCTAAAGACCGGTTTCCCTTAGCCCCTCACCTTTCCGATGAAAGTCCGATGAGAGTTTACTTCTAGTGACCAAGCCTATTTCGCTGACTTGATTACTAGAAGATGCGTATAAGGATTGAAACTACTTGTGTCTCAATAATTGCAAAGACTATTTCGCTGCCTTTGCAATTATTGTCTAGATTCACTTGTTCCAGCATCAAAGCTCCGCTCTCGCTTTATGAATTGATGTTTGGGATGATGGATTAACAATTATCAAACCATCCACTTTCGCTTCTACAGTTTGATAATGGTTAATCCATGTTAAAACGGTGAATCTAAATTTGAAATTAGGGTTACATAAAATTAGGGTTTAAGCTTGGTTTGTTTAGGATTATGTCATTAGACTTATCCAACAATCCCAAGACAAGAGAAGTCTACTCACTAACGTTCATTCTAGACATGGGGGGAAGAGGAGAGAAAACAATAAAAGAACAATAATATAAAAGTGAACTTTTATTCCAAGAACAAAAGATGAATGTTTATGATGGAATGCTACTCTATTTATAGCTTTACAATAGACTTAAAATCTAAGCAACTATAGGGGCAAAGCAGTAAAACTACAACAGAGTAACTTGGGCTTGAAGAAAAGCAGCAAAAGAGTATCCTGGAGGGTGGCACGGGCCGTGCCACATGTTGGCACGGGCCGTGCCAAGCTTCTGACTTGGCAGAGACATATTTTTGTCTCGTATCTTCGTATTCTTGTACTGTATTTGCTCCAGTCCTCTTTCTTTTGCTCCAAGACACCTTCCACCATATATTCGTTCCTAAAATAAAATAAAAAGCAATTTAAAGTAAAATATTCAAAAAGGAAATAAATATGCAATAAAATAAAATCAAATCTAAATAAAACTAAACTAAATAAAGCATTAAAATAGACTAATTTATGACTCATCAAACTCCCCCACACTTGAATCTTTGCTTGTCCTCAAGCAAAAGGCAATAGACATAGCAACAACAAAAGATTAATCATGGCAATATTAAGAACACATGTCTCAAAAGAAAGGTTTTGTTTCAAGTACACTAATTACAATTTCAAACATTCCTCATGAACCTATTCTACCCAACATCAAGTCTCAAGTGAGTGTGTGTGTGCAGTCCAATCCTTTTCTTGCTCCTGTATAAGACAGATATTATGAGGAATAGGTTCTATCTTTAATGCTAAAGTAACTGAGAAAAGTCTTTTCTTCATTTCATATAAGAGTGATGGGAATTTAAGTTAAAATTAGATTAGATTAACAATTAAGCACAAGGGGCTGCAGATGCTTAGGGGCTATCTATCCTCGTAGGAAGTCTTCTCGGATGTAATTGTCCTTTCCCCCTAGATTCAAAATCACCCTAAGCAGTGCTGCAAAATTTTATTTCATCTCCGCGTAGGAAGTCTTTTTGGATGTAATTGTCCTTTCCCCCTAGCATTGATGAGTTTGTTTCACTTTAAGTTCAAATTAGGGAGTCACCACCACAATTAGGAAGTTAGGGATTGTCCTTTCCCCCACATGTTGGTGCCATTTTCCCGCCCTATTATAACTTTAACAATTTAAGAATATAACAATTAAGAACATTGATTTTTCCCACACAAACTTATATTACTTTTACTCTGAAGACTTTAAAGGGTCTAAGTTAACACTAAAGATAGAACGTGCTCCTTAAAATACCTATTCATACATTTGCTCAAAGATTGCAACTGGTTGCTTTTCTCATTGGAGATTTTTCACAATAAAACAAGATGTGGGTATAGCAAGAACACAAGAAACACTAGAAACTACTTTCATGTACAAGAAACAACCTTTAAAGAAGAGACAAAACAAAAAAAATTTATGCCATATTTTACATTAAAAACAAGCTACTAGTCATGCCTCTTGCTATAAAATCAAAACAAAAGAATAAAGTTCAAGGGAGTTTGGAAACACTACGACTGTAGACACTTTATTAGGCCCCCCCCCCCACACTTAGGGGAAGCATTGTCCTCAATGATTCAAAGAAAAAGAAATTAAAAGAGAATAAGAAGAAGTAGAAGAAGAAGGAGTAGAAGAAGGAGAAGAAGAAAGAGTAAGAGAAGGAGAGAAGAGAGAAGGGAAGAGAGGAAGAGGAAAGCTCACAATTGTTCATTGAGGTCCATAAGGAGGACCGTGGAGATGAAGGTGTTGCATCATCCGTCGGAGCATTTCATTATTTTCTTTATTGATGCGGTTGCCCTTTTGAACTTCATTGCGAAGGCTGGAGATTTCAACACCTTGCCTTTGTTGCTCGGTGCTCATCCTCTCGATCTCATTATGAATCCATGTCCATCTTTGATCTTCATTAAGTTCACCGGCTTCGTGGCCATGGTATTCTTCCTCTTGGTGCAAGTTAACACCTTCTCCTACATCATGGTGCAAGTTAGCACCTTCTCCCTCATCATCATCTTGCTCACCAAGAACCTGCACATCATCAACATACAACCAATTTTCTTCCACCTCGGTGGTAGTCCGAGATGGGTTAGGCAATAAAAACATGATTGACACATTTAGCTTAAGTTGGTAATGGATTGGTGGACGATGTTTAATGAAATTCATAGCAATGAGGGCTTCCCGGTTAAGCTTATTGTTTCCCTCAATTGGTTTGGTCCCCTCATCCTCACTCACTCCAAAACACCTACCTATGTATGTAATGATGCCACCCACCACTATGTCTCCTTTACCGGCTGGCCTAGTACCTACGAAGTCTAGGTAATCAATCAAATAGAAACAAGTGTTGACGGGGTGATTGTAGAGCATTGCCCACAACATGAAGAGCTCATCGGTTCTAGTGTTTCCTAGCTCGGTTCTACCCCAAATAGTGCAAGTCATTACCCTTTGAAGGTACCTAAGTACGGGGTTGTGAATGTTGCTAGCTTTATTGGCTCTAGTGACAAAGGAGCTAAGGCCGGTGATACGTTCCCAAAAGACAGCGGGTTGATAGTCAACCGGCTTAAGGCTAGGATCCCAAGAATCATGGATATACCCCTCGTTTGCAAAACCTAAGGCATCACAAAAGTGCTGAAGAGACATATCATAATCAATATTCATTAGCCTAAAGGAAACTCTATGGTTAGGGTTATCATAATTCAACCTATCTTTAGTAAAAACAATGGAACTCAAAAATTCATAGGTGAAATTATCATAATCCCTCATAGGTTCTAACATATCAGTCCAACCTAGCCTTCCTATCAACCTATAGACATCATTTCTAAGCTCTAGCATATTCAAAGTGTAAGAATCAAGATATCGAGAAGGATGCAAGGGTTTAAAGATTAGAATTTTATACCTATCCCTTTGTGAGTTGTCCTTAAACTTGATCCCATGATTCTTTACTTGTGCTTGCTTCTTTGAGGGAGGTCCTCCTTGAGACCTTGCTGGTTCCTTACCACTTCTTCTTGAAGCCATTAGACCTTGACCTTGGGTTGACTTTGTGTGGTTTGGTTGAAGGTTAGGGTTTTGGAAGATTTGTGGTGGAAAGGGTTGGTTTAGGGTTGGGGTTGATGTTTGAGTAAGGTTTATGAGTTTGATGATGAAGATTGGTGAAGAAATTGGGTTAGGGTTTAATGGTGTATGAATTTGGTGTTTGGTTGGATGAAGGTTGGTTTTGATTGGTGGTTAAGTTTGGAATGATGAATTGGGATAATTTGGTTAAGAATTTCTTGGATTTGGTGGAGTTATGGAGGTTTGGAGGTTAGGGGTTAATGGAGTTTTTAGAGAGAAGTGATTGAATGGGGAAGGAGAAGAAATTTTTTGAAGGTATGTGGTGCAGAAGCTTGGCACGGGCAGTGCCAACATTCTGCCAGTTTTTTGGTTTTGGGTGGTTTTAGGTTGGCACGGCCGTGCCAACCTTAGCACGGGCCGTGCCAACATTATGGTCACGGGGGCTTCAAAATTTTCAGTTTTTCTTGAATCATACTTGGACAATTACCTACAAAACAACTTAAAACAAAGAAAAACAAACAAAATAAAGCAATTAAATGCGTGGGTTGCCTCCCACGAAGCGCTTGTTTAGAGTCACTAGCTTGACGGTTAGAAGGTGGTTTTAACTATCCTATACCCAATCTCTCACTAAGGGATAATGGCAACAAACTAACATGCTCTCCTAAATCACACATGGCTTTCTCAAATGTTTTATATCCTATGACACAAGGTATGGAAAATCTCTCTGGATCCTTAAGTTTAGGTGGCAATTTGTTTGGAAGTATTTCAATAAAATTTCTAAACTGCTCATCTAACTTGGATTTAGGAAACTCTTGTGTTAAAGGAATTTTAGGCTCATGAGACGGTGAAACAAATGGCTTGTCATTCTCTCCTATAGCTTTCTCACTTTGAGGCTTATCACTTCCTATCTCTCCTTCATTGTTCTTAATTTTCACAACGGGGTCCTCTAGTTTGTTACCATCCCTAAAAATAATAGCACTTATATGGTCTTTGGGGTTGGTTTCGGTTTGGCCTAGAAGGACTTCAGAGGTTTGAGGGGGAGTAGCCAGCTGTTGGGGTACTTGAGAAGTCTGAGTCTCTATCATCTTACTGTGAGTAACTATGGAGTCTACGTTCAATGTATGTTTGGCAAGAGAGTCCTTCAAAAATTCAGTTTGGTTTTTAAACTCTTGGAGCTGCTCAGATTGATTTATAAGAAACTTTTCTAAAAAAAGTTCCAAGCTGGATTTTTGAGGGACTATTTGGCTGTTTGCATAACTGAGTGGTGTTGTTTCTTGTCCAAAAAGATTTTGAGGGGTTTGAAAAATTTTTTGGTTATTTTTAAACCCTTGATTATATTCAGCATAGTTTACTTGCTCAGGACTTCTAACAACACTACCTAGTTGGCAATCAATGCCAATATGGCCAAATACACCACAAACTTCACAAAGAGGTGATACAGGGGCAGGTGTGACAACACTAGTATTTATTTTATCAAATTTTTGTGAGAGTGCGTCAACTTTAGCAGCCAGATGATCAAGGGAAAAATTTTCATACATACCTACCTCTTTCTGAGAGGTTGAAGGAGCAACATTAGTGGTGTCCCTTCCGTAGGTCCACTGATAGTGGTTTTGTGCCATGTCCTCGATCAAAGCATATGCTTCTGTGCATGTTTTGTTCATCAAAGCTCCACCTGCAGCTGCATCAACATAAATCTTTGTGGGATACAAAAGACCATTATAAAAAATGTGAATAATAAGCCAGTTCTTTAAACCATGATGGGGACAAAGTCTAAGCATTTCTTTGAAATGCTCCCACACATCGTAAAGAGATTCTCCATCTTTTTGAGTGAATTGTGTGATTCGATTCCTTAATTGAACTGTTTTAGAATAGGGGAAGAATCGGGCAAGAAAAGTTTGCTTCATTTGATGCCATGAAGTGATAGAACCAAGTTTCAATGAATTAAACCAAGCACTAGCTCTCCCCCCTAAGGAAAAAGGAAAGTAGTGCAGCCTTACGACCTCTTGGTTTGCATTCACGGTTCCACTGAGTCTTAAAAAAGTTGAAATATGAAAATTCGGATCCTTAGTGGGTGATCCGAAAAATTGATTTTGCTGCACTAACTCAATAAGTGCAGGTTCTATTTCAAAATTGTCATCAACCGTTGGGTACACAATATCATCGTATGACTCAATTGAAGATGGGATTGCATACTCTATGAGAGTGCATTCCTTAGCCATATCGTTATTATCTTCCCAAGAAGTTAAATGCAAAAGAAGAAATAGAAAAAGAAAGAATAAACAAAACGATTTTTTTTTTATATATATAAAATAAAATAAAATAAAGAGAAAGATTTTTTTTTTATATGAAGTAAAATAAAATAAGGAAAAAGATATATATATATATATATATATATATAGTCTAATCACTATTAAAAAGTTAATCAAATTACAACAACTCCCAGGCAACGGCGCCAAAAACTTGATAGAGCCAAACCGCAAGTGCACGGCCTATCGAAGTAATAGTAGTAAGAAGAGTATCGTTCCGCTAGGGAGTTGTGAATTCAATTAACTTTTAGAGAATGATTAGAAGAGAGAAAAGTTTATAAAAGGGGGTTTAGATTGCTGAAGGTAAATAACAATAATAATAAAGAGCCTTGAGATTATTGGTTCGTCATAATAACAAACCCTTCACTAGACAAGACTTAAACATCTAATTTCATGGTTTACACCTTAAATTCTAAAGACCGGTTTCCCTTAGCCCCTCACCTTTCCGATGAAAGTCCGATGAGAGTTTACTTCTAGTGACCAAGCCTATTTCGCTAACTTGATTACTAGAAGATGCGTATAAGGATTGAAACTACTTGTGTCTCAAACATTGCAAAGACTATTTCGCTGCCTTTGCAATTATTGTCTAGATTCACTTGTTCCAACATCAAAGCTCCGCTCTCGCTTTATGAATTGATGTTTGGGATGATGGATTAACAATTATCAAACCCTCCACTTTCGCTTCTACAGTTTGATAATGGTTAATCCATGTTAAAACGGTGAATCTAAATTAGAAATTAGGGTTACATAAAATTAGGGTTTAAGCTTGGTTTGTTTAGGATTATGTCATTAGACTTATCCAACAATCCCAAGACAAGAGAAGTCTACTCACTAACGTTCATTCTAGACATGGGGGGAAGAGGAGAGAAAACAATAAAAGAACAATAATATAAAAGTGAACTTTTATTCCAAGAACAAAAGATGAATGTTTATGATGGAGTGCTACTCTATTTATAGCTTTACAATTGACTTAAAATCTAAGCAACTATAGGGGCAAAGCAGTAAAACTACAACAGAGTAACTTGGGCTTGAAGAAAAGCAGCAAAAGAGTATCCTGGAGGGTGGCACGGCCGTGCCACATGTTGGCACGGGCCGTGCCAAGCTTCTGACTTGGTAGAGACATATTTTTGTCTCGTATCTTCGTATTCTTGTACTGTATTTGCTCCAGTCCTCTTTCTTTTGCTCCAAGACACCTTCCACCATATATTCGTTCCTAAAATAAAATAAAAAGCAATTTAAAGTAAAATATTCAAAAAGGAAATAAATATGCAATAAAATAAAATCAAATCTAAATAAAACTAAACTAAATAAAGCATTAAAATAGACTAATTTATGACTCATCACAACACAGTAAGGTGTTTTCGGCGAATCACGGTTTTGAAGATTAGGATTATTTCGGGAACCAGCTACAACAGCAACACGAGAGATATAGAATAAGGACTTCTATGATTAAAGAAAACTTCACGAGCGTAACATCTCTGTTTGTAATTTCTTTTATTCATGTTGTTTAATTCTCTAATTATGAGTAGCTAATTTCCTTGTGGTTGAGACGTAGATGAATCTGATGTAGCTCAATGGAAACCTAATTTGTATTTGTATGAACTCCCTTGAATTTTAATGGAAGTCTAGTTTTAATTCATATTACCTTGTGTTTAATGCTGTTTGTATGTTTATTATATTGACTACTAGCACTAGTATTTTTTGAATATGCAAACTGATCTTAGAGCTTGAATGACCAATAGCCCTGGCTTTTGACTCTGATCTAGGTAATAGGTTTAACTCAACATAGGAACCTAGAGATAGGAAATTGATGGTTATGACATATAAATTAACGTTCCGACATCGCTTCCGCGGTTATTCAATCGGTTTAAGAGAAAAGATTATAACTTAGGAAAGGGTTTTGAGTTAAGAAATTGATCAAAACTACTTTGTTAATTTGTCGTTAAGCTAGATGAACATTGATTGAATATGGGTACAAATTACCTTGGAAAAACATTGGAGGATTCGAAGGTCTTGACCATATTTCTCTTTAATTTCCAGAACCAAGCTTTTATCGTTTTTAAATAGTTTATTTATAAAAACCAATCCGACTGCCTAGGGCAACCCTATAAATTTAATACATCCTTGATTTTAACGTTTTTGCCGAGTAGAAATTGAAACAGTCCCTGTGGATACGAACTTATAAACTTTATTATTTCGATGCATTTTTAGTACACTTGCTAAAAGTCTATCAAGGGGACAAGGCCAAATCCCTCGGAAAAACAAAAACCAACAAAAAACTGACAAAAAAAAGAAGAAACAGAAAATAACAGCCGCCTAGGGATATCTAAACGGAGGTAAACCACACCGGTCGACATAAAAATCCTTCTGAAATTGAGATGGCAAAACAGACAACCACATTTCCCCAACCACTGAGTGACCCGTGTTTGCTAAGCCGTCATCACACCCGTTGCCTTCGCGGAAGACGTGAGAAGAAATAACCTGAATATGAAGAGAGCGAGCATTGTGCCACCGGTTACGAAGAAGAATAGGAACAAACGTCACATTTTTGAAAACCCGAAGCGCACTAAAAAGTCACTTTCCAACCAAATGTTTGACCAACCATGCTGGACCGCAAATTCCAAAGCTAGAATGTAACCAAACATTTCTGCATCAAAAACAGAACAACTACCCAGGTTACAGGTAAAGGCTCCCAAAATGTACCTAAGTGATCTTGAAACAAACCTCCTCAAGCACCATGATTGTCATAAACAGATCCATCCGTGTTTACCTTCACCCAAGGTGTCGTAGGCGCCTTCCAACACACCAACACAACCTCTTTAATCAACCTACGGTGATGGGGAACCCTAAACAAATCAAGAAGAGGAGCATCTGCAGCAATACACTTACCGATAGATAAGTCGCCACTCAAGCCAATCAAAGAATGCACACGCACCTGAACCACAAGCAAATTAGAGCTACTTGATGAAATCGAAGATTGTTTTTAGCCCACCAAATGGAGTGAATCGAATGAACAATAACAGCCACAAACATATCATTCATTTGTGAGGAACCTAGTCGAGGGATGCTATGAAGCAGTGCTTGGATGGAAGAACAGTCAATAACAAAATGCAACTGTAATCCGAGCCAATTCCAAAACATGACCGTCAAATCACAATTAAGAAACAAATGATCCGATGTTTCAACATTTTTCAAACATAAGTTACACATCGAAACAATTGCACACTCACGGGAACAAAGGTTTTCCTCCGTGGGCATACGACCATGAGCAAGCCGCCATAAAATGAAAGAATGAGATAGTGGAATACAAAATTTCCAAATAATAGATGCCCAAGGCAAGGTAGGTGCCTGCGGCCTAAGAAAAGAGAAAGCCAGCTTTGTAGTCATCTTACCATTCGGTGCATAGGGCCAAGAGAGCAAGTCCGGAAGAGCAGAAGATGGTAACAAAATAGAAGCCAAACAGGAAGCAACAACAGGAACCAACTCACCTCAATAGGGATGTTCCATACACCATTAGTAATAACATCAGATAACAAACCATTAAAATTAATATGAACCGTGGGATCAATCTGCAAAATATCCACCAAAGGTTCACCAAGCCAGTTGTCTATCCAGAACTGAATCTTCTCACCAGTACCCACCACCCAAAGAGAATTAGCAATAACAGTAGCAATTTGAGGTTTGATACCACACCAAATAGAGGATTTAAAATAATGTTGAATTGGTTGTCCTTTAGAAAAATAACGGGACCTCAATAAAAGTGACCATTGCGAGTCCTCTGAAATCAATTTCCAAGCTAACTGTAACATGAGAGCTTCATTAACAAGTCGCATAGGCTTGAGATCAAGACCACCCGCCTTCCAAGGGAGACACATAACCTTCCAAGATACCGTACATAACTTCCTTGTGTTAACATCCCACTCCAAATAAATTTTTTAATCCACTTATCTAAGTCATGCAAAAGGCGCCTAGGCCACATATAAACATGAAAGGAGTAAACCAACATACCATGGATGATAGATTTAACCAACTGAACACGACCCATGATAGAAAGCAAAGTACCTTTCCAAGTTGACATTTTCATTATAATTTTGTTAGTAATCGCAAGAATATAGGCACACTTTGGTTTCCCTTTGAACACCGGGAATCCAAGATAAGTAAAAGGAATGGTACCAGACCCGAATCCTAACATTTCCCTAAGCATCTGTTCACGCGCCAAAGACATTGCTCTAGTGTAGAAGTGGCTCTTGTTGTTGTTAATAAGTTGTCCAGACACGTCTGAATAATTCTTAAAAATTGCTAGAAGACAACAAATATTATTTTTGAGACCAGAGCAAAAAATCATCACATCATTTGCATAAATGATATGTGTAGGAAAACTAACCCCACGACAATAAGACATGGGCACAATATTTCCTGAGTTCTGTGCCAAAGATAAAGCTCTGCTAAGGGCCTCTTCCGCAAGACAGAAAAGGAGAGGCGATAAAGGGTCACCTTGACAAACTTCATGAGAGCAGGAAAAAAAATCCCACCGCTTTCCCATTCACCAAAATAGAGAGATGGGCAGAATGCAGGATAGCTGAAATCCAATCAGTAAATATAAAAGAGAAACCAAACTGACGTAAAACAGATATCAAGAAATTCCAGTCAAGAGTATCAAAAGCCTTCCGAATATCAACTTTCAACGCCACATTACCACCATATTGTTTTTTATCTAACATATTAATGGTCTCAGATGCCAAAATAATGCAGTCAGAAATACTACAGTCACGGATAAAACCACGTTGCTCAATGGAAACAATTCTCATGGTAACTGAAGCAAGCCTGTCCGCCAAAAAATTTGTAACAATTTTAAATTGAAAATTTGCTAAAGCAGTAGGACGGAAATACCCCATACCTTGCGCGCATGGTGTTTTAGGAATAAGCACAAGCAAATTCGAATTAATATTTTCAGCCAAGTTACATGTAGGAAAAAAATCTTGCACCGAATGCACCACATTTGCGCCAACAATATCCCAAAAAGTCTGATAAAAATGTCCACCAAAACCATCTGGCCCCGGAGCACCATCCCCATTCAGATCAAACACCGCATACTTAATTTCCTCACTTAAAGGGAGGCGAATAAGCATATTATTCTCATCTTCTGTGACCATCGAAGGAATAGTGCGAACCACAAGATCATTAGCAATGCAAACTTTGTCCACACTAAAAATTCCCTGAAAATAATTAAGAATATGAGTCTCAATATCGTTAGCATTAGATATATCAGTATCACCATCATAAAGCAGAGTATTTTTTTTTTGAAGCTGCTTTAATTTTGTCCAGTCTATGGAAATAAGAAGTATTTCTGTCGCCATGAATAAAACTTTGAGTACGATCCTTCTCCTTCCAAAGTTAATCTTGACAGTTCAAAGCCTTTGTCAAAATCAACTGCGCCTCAAGATCCTGCAAATAAAGATCATCTGTGAAACCATCTGAGTCAATAATCTGTTGAATACGAGCCACTTAATCTAAAGCCAAAAGGACCTGCCTATCAACATCCCCAATAATTGCGCGGTTCCATTGTTTGAAAACATTTTTTAAATTATGCAATTTAACTTGTAAACGGACCATACCAGCACCTCGTAGACACATCTGCAGAAAGTAAAAGCGGATGATGACCTAACTGATGACGAACAAGAGCACAACAACAAGTGATGCGCCATAACGCAAGCCACTCCTCATTGCAAATCAACCTGTCAAGTCTAAGAGCCACATTAACTGTTCTAAAGCGACCATTAGACCAAGTTAACAAGGGTTCAGAAGTAGGAAGATGAGTTAATAAATTAACATTCGACCAATTACCAAAATCTAAACAAGAAACAGAAGATGGAGGCCAACGTCCCCTCTTTTCATGAGGACCCATAACATCGTTAAAATCCCCAATGAACAACCAAGGACCTTGGAAACACCCTTGTAAATTTGTAAGATCAGCCCACAATTGCCGACGATTTAAATAAGAAGTATTAGCATAAACCGCCACAATATAAACTGATGACTGCTGCCAAGTAACTTCAATAGCAATGCATTGATTAGGGACAAAAATAACAATAACATTCACCTCATCTCCCCAAAAATCCCATAAGTTTGGTAACAAATGTCCTCTATCATTCACACAACTCTTAGCAACTCCAATACCATGCCAATACCAAGAAGGAACATGAGAAAAACTAATCATAGGTTCAACCAAGAAAAGAAAGATAGGTTTATGAGATACATATAGATTTTTCAAGGCAACTTTGGTGTCCGAATTGCCAAAACCACAGACATTCCAATACATAACTATCATTTATCAGAAGTAGAGTTATCACCCGTAGAACAAGTTTTGTAAGGCTTACCAATAGTGGTCTTTTATAGGTGCTGCTTCTGCTTCCTTGTTAACACAGGTGTTATACCCTAATTTTGGACCTAAAAATACCAACTCAATTCTTTTTTTTTCTTGCATTTCAAGCCATTTGAACTGTCTCTGATCAATTACATCTTTCTCTGCATTTTATTTCAATGTTATTTGCAAAATTCACATAGAAGGGTATTTTAGTCATTTCTTGCATTCAACTCATTTTAATCCTTGAAAATTGTTTGAGTCTTTTAAATTGGTTTGTGTAAGTCCTTGTTTCAATCTCATGTCAAAATTCATTTCAAAAAATATCAGTTGAGTCATTTTTAGTCAGTTTAGCCCCTAGGGGCATTTTAGTCATTTCCCATGATAAAATCTCTTTCAATCTTTAAAAATTTGTTTGAGTCTTTTCAAATAGTGTGAATAAGTCTTCATTTCAATTCTATGTCAGAATCCATTTCAAAAATTGCATTTGAAGTCATTTTGAGTCAGTTTTGCCCCTAGGGGCATTTTAGTCTTTTCATGTGTTAAAACCCTGTTTAAATTCTAAAAATTGTCTCTGAGTCTTTTAATTCGCTTGTATGGACTCTTGCTTTAATCCCTTGTTAAAAAATCATTTTAAAGTTGCATTCGAGTCGTTTCGAGTCATTTTAGTCCCTAGGGGCGTTTTGGTCATTTCACATAATATTTCTGATTCGTTTTAATCTGCTTTGTTGTTTTTAATCGTCTCGCTTTACATTAATTTTCAATTCACTTTTTCAATTCAATTTTAGTTTTAATTTTCATTTTGGTCCTCGCACTTTTGTTATTTGCATTTTAATCCCTTTTTAAGTGTGTTAGAATCCAAGTGCCACGTGTCCAAATGTTATTGGTCCTTAAGAGTTTGTTACAAGTCCAAGTACACATGGCATTGTCTCATTGGTCCAAGGCTCACCACATCACCTATATAAGTCAAAGGTCATGGTCAAAGTCCACATTCAATCATTTTACACAAAAAAAAATCATAAAAAATCCCATTTTTCCCTCTTTTATTTCCATCACGTGGCTTTTTTTCTCCCACCATAACCAACTTTTAACCACTTCCCTCCACCACTTCCACCACCATAACTACCTCCTCTAACCTCCTTTAACCACCCTAACCAACCTAAACAACCACTTTCCCCACCCTAACTAACCTAAACCACCACTCAAACTACCTCCAACCACCACAACCTTCTCCAAACCGCCATCAACACTCCTTCACCGCCATCATCAACACTCCTTCACCGCCACCATCAACTCACTCCCTCTCTTCACATTCTCGTCCGTCTCCCGTCGTTCCTTCGCCGTCACCGCCGCTGACTGCGCCGTATGTTCATCAAAGTTCCATAAAATCCGAACTCCGAAGCTCGCAAACACAACAACGTAGTTTCTACTTCGGCGATTTCGTCAACAACTCGAATCAGCAAGAACAACAATGGTAACAGAAACAAGAAAAGGTTCACCACAGCAACGCAATCACACAGAGAGGAATCAATTCAAACGGTGAAGGAAAGAGAAGCAGAATCGAAGCCATAACAGATACGAAGAGCTCAGGAACAATTCGAACCAGAGGAAGGAGACTGCAACAAGCTTAATTCGGATTGGAACGCAGAAAAGGTGAACGGACTCCGATTGGAATAGATCGTGAACAAGCAGTATCAAGGGACGAAGAAGAAACAGAATCGGACCAAGCATTCGAAGTTCAGAATCGATTTGAAGGTAATCCATGCTAAATCCTTTAAACCAAATATGTGTTGTGTCTCTAACGTTTTGAATCGTCGTTTGCAAGAGTAGATCTAGAGATTTTGCTTGACTGATTTGAAAATCTATTATCGGAATGAATTGGAAATGAGAAAAGGATTTTAAAACTGTAAGAAGATTTAAGTTTGGCGGAGTTGTGGGACTCTGGCACGGTGGTGCCACCACCGGCCACCGTGCCGGAAGGTTTTATTCGCCGGGGAAGAAGGCTGAGACCAGTGTTGTTGTTGTAGTGAGGGAAAGTCTGAAGCAATGTTTGTTAAGAGAGGGATTCTTGAATTAAAATGTGTTTCAAAAAACAAGCCAAACTCCTTCTTCTGTACTACATGAACCGAACCGGGTTTTAACCCATGTCCATGTCCATTTCCCTTGGGGCCAACCCGCTCCAGTGGCCTCTTAAGGCCCAGTAACCAACTGCCATGCCTAATTGCTATGCGCCCCCCCCTTTCCCTGCGTGTTTTACTGATCTTTTTGCTATTTTCACCCCTGTCTGTCCAGAATCTTTGATAAAATCCCTAAAAAATTTCATGTATCCTTGATCATTTTCTTGACTTTTTTTTGGTGTTTTTATGTGTTAAATCTTGATTAAAAAATATGTAGTATTTTCTTGTTAAAAGTTTACCATTTTTTGCTAAAAATTGTGAAATTTTATATGTGTTTGTGTCTAAAAAGTCTCTAAAAATTCCAAAAATTTTCATACACTTTTCTTGATAATTTTGTGGTGTTCTTGTGATAATTTTACATAATAAAAATTGGTAAAAGATAATGTGGTTAATTTTCTTACCATTTTGTGATATTTTGTGCTAAAAATTGATGAAAATTTGCTTGATTCCAATTCCAATCCTTGATAAATGTTTGTGGTTCGTGATGGATGATTTTATGGGGTTTTTTACTACTGTTTGAATGTGTTTTTTACTGGACATGTGCATGTGGTGATTGTTTGCTTGCTTGGCAAGTTTCGTTTTGTGAATAAATGGTGCAAATAGGTCTAAATTCACATAAAAATGCAAAGTTTACAATGACACTTGGATCCTTATTTTAAGACCTGGATTTTTATGCCTTGAAAGTATGTTGAATTGTGAGGATTATAGGTCCTACTCAAGTCTTGCATTGGTGATGGGATTTTAGGCCTATTTCACATTGTTTTTGCTTGTTTTTTTTCTTTTGATAATCTTCATTACTTTTGTTATGATAGCTTTGACTTGCTTCATATCTTGTGCTACTAACCATTTGTTCATTGTTTCATACATCATGAGCATTCCATACTTCATCACCTCATTCACTTTAATTTCTTGCACTTTAAGTCTCAATTTCATGCAAAGATTAGAATGTAAATACTTAGGAGTTTTTGTATTTTACTTTTATACAATTTTAATTTCTTGGCAAAGAGGCCATAGAATGTATCTAGGGTGTGATGTAATAAGGACAATGGACTCTAATAATGTACACCGACACAAGCACCGACACATGCACACACACCACTTTAGGTATATAGCTAGAATATGCATGTTTAGATGTATGTTTAGGATTGTATGTTTAGATGAATGTTTAGGCTTTATACTTAGAAAAATCATTTTCCAAAAAAATATAAACAATATCACTCAAACTATTTTCTTAATAAACCTTGGGGTCCAAAACCCCATTGAATTTTCCTTTTCTATTTTCTTAATCAAACCTCAATGAATCTTAATCATACTTAGACCATACTTTGCAAATGACTAATTCCACCTCACCTTTTCTAAATCTCATGCCCTTGAGGCCTCTTTCTATTTTTCAAATCCCATTTTCCAACTTAAAATCAACCAACAAAAACAAAAACATTTTTTGGAAGAGAACTACGGTGGATTTGATCCCTTAATCGGGTACGTAGGCAAGGAACAAAATTCCTTCAATTCAACTAAAATAAAAATCCAAAAACATTCTTCTCCCTCCAATTCTTCACTTAGAAACTCTTAAGGTTTAAATAAATACTTTCAAATAGCATTTAAAAATAAAGCGCGCGCGTAGAAATTAAAGACGGTTCCTATAGGTTACTATAGTCATTATGGGTGCCTAACACCTTCCCGTAGCGAAAACAACTCCCGGACCTCGATTCTCAAGGGTTTTGCTTACTTTTTCCCTTCCCAAGAAAAAATAAGATATCACCGGTTAAAAAGGTTCAAACGTAATCAATGTTTGGCACCCGAAAAACCAAGATAAAACAGCTGGCGACTTCACTGGGGAGATTCGAGAGTTACGCCTAGTCTTTATTTCCACGCTTGCGCTTGTATTTTTACTTGCTTCTTTTACTTGCTTTCCTATGTGAATAAATGTTTAAATTCTTGCAAACGTGTGGGGTGAGAATATCAAAAGTCCTGCACCCGGGCTGAGTGAACTTAGGATTTAGGAGGGATATAATCGACAATTCATTCCGGGGGTTGCCTCGTGTTTTGGATTATGCGATCAATCCCACATAGCTGAGGCATTTTGGGGGTGATGTTGTCGGCGCGTGTTGTCGCGTTTAGGCACTTACTTCTAATTGTTCTATGACGCTATGAACCGTAGATAACCAAACCCATCCATGGCCATTTTCTAGGACGTAGTGCGGAGGCTAAACCGAGTGTTGTCTCGATTTTTAGTCGTCACGCGATACTACACTCAAGTTAGACCTTCCACGGATAATCATGGAGCGAGTGTTTGTCTCGTGACACCGTGATATACGTCGGAAAGGTTGCAACTTGGGAACCTTTTTAGAACCCGGTTATTATTATCCTAAAGCCCTAGTTTCACCGGACACCGTGTCCACCCATGACTCCTCGACTTTGAACTTCAACCCACCATGTTTTCTCCGAACTTGAACATAATCATGCATTCATGCATAAACTTTTTTCCATGCATTTATCGGAGGATTTAGACAAGTCATCTTTTGAACATCATGGATGTGAACACCAAGTGATACCATCTCAACTAAACTTCTAGTTTTTAAGATCTTCAAATAAAACCGTGTTTCTCCGTGATGTTCACAACCACTTTGACAAGTCTTCTGACAAAACAAAAAAGAGTCTTTTCGCATATGCATCAACACATTTCATGCATCATATGCATTCATTGGTCACAAAAAACTTCTCTCGTGCTCATTGCCTCCTGGTTTTGTCCGCCGCAGTCTAAAAAGTGGCTCGTGTTCGCAAAGTTTATAAACCAGACAGAGTTCATCAAACAAGATTTCACAAGAGAAGAATTATGGCTAACTTTGAAGAAGAAAATGCTCAGCTCCGTGCCGAATTAGCTGCTATGAAAGAAGACTTGGCTAAGGCTCATGACGCTATGTCCGCTATGATGGCTGCACAAGAACAACCAGCCACATCTGTCCCAGTTTCTACTGAAGCAATTCCGTCTATCCCACTATCTACTGTGGCTACTGATGCTCGTTTTGTTATGCCCAACGGCCGTCCTTATGGCCTCTCAGCTTACTACCCTCCTAATACTGCTGCTGGTTTTGCTGGTCAAGGACAGATTCCTGTGTCCACTGCTATGCCTCAGGTAACTACTGTCGTCACCGACCCTATTGTACACACTGTGCAACAGGTGATTGATGTCGATATTCCGCGTCGACAAGATCCCGCAATGGAAGCTATGAAAAGACAGTTAAGGGAGTTGGCTGGAGAACTCCGTGACGTCAAGGCTAGCCGGGGAAACAACGGTGCTCCTGCTAAGGCTCGTGATCTATGCTTGGTATCCCGATTTGAGATTCCTAAGAAATTCAAAGAGCCAGAATTTGACAAATACAATGGAACTTCTTGTCCCCACAACCATGTTATCCGGTATGTCCGAAAGATGGCTAACTACGCAGATAATGATGCACTGATGATCCACTGCTTTCAGAGTAGCTTGACAGATGATGCAGCAGATTGGTACACTAGTTTGAGCAAAGACAACATCCATACTTTTGAGGAACTCGCTACTGCTTTTGAAAGTCATTATGAATTTTATACCCGTCTGAAGCCGAATAGGGACTCCCTTAAGGCTCTGTCTCAGAGATCAGATGAAACCTTCCGTGAGTATGCTCAGAGATGGAGAGGGGCAGCTGCCCGTGTTTCTCCTCGACTTGATGAGGAAGAATTAACACAGACATTCCTGAAGACCCTGAAGAAGGAATATAAGGAGAGAATGATAGTCTCTGCTCCAAACAACTTCTCTGATATGGTCACTATGGGAACTCGTCTAGAGGAGGCTGTCAGAGAGGGTATCATTGTTCTTGAAAAGGGCGAATCTTCAACCAGTGCACCAAAGAAGTACGGTAATGGTCACCATAAGAGGAAAGAATCTGACGTAGGGATGGTATCTGGTAACCCATCTGCAGCCGCTACACAACTACCTCCGCCTTATCACTACATGCAATACTCTCAACACCCTTTCTTCCCACCATTTTATCAGCAATATCCTCTACCACCGGGTCAACCACCAATGCCCGTCAATGCCATTCCTCAGCAAGTACAACAACAACCTCCTGCTCAACAGCAACGGCAGCAACAACAGGGTCCCCGACCCAAACCTTCCTTTCCACAAATACCAATGCGGTATGGTGAGCTGCTCCCAACTCTACTTGCTAAGGGACACTGCGTCACCAGACCAGGCAAGCCTCCGCCTAATCCATTACCTCCCAGGTTCCGACAGGATCTAACATGTGAATTCCATCAGGGTGCTCAAGGCCATGATGTTGAAGGCTGCTTTGCTCTGAAATATATTGTGAAGGATCTGATAGAAAAGGGACGGTTGACTTTTGAGAACAGTGTTCCCCATGTCCTTGACAATCCGCTTCCAAACCATGCTGCTGTTAACATGATTGAGGCCTTTGAAAGGGTTCCCGTTCCTCAAGAGGACCCCATGCTGGATGTCCGCAATGTTGTTACTCCCTTGGTGCCATTACATGTCAAACTTTGCCAGGCTTCTCTGTTCAAACATGACCATGCTTCCTGTTCAGAATGTCTTCGGAATCCTATGGGCTGTTGTGTTGTGCAAAATGATGTCCAGAGTCTGATGGATGACAAATACTTGATCGTCAGTGATGTATGTGTGATTGTGCCAGTATTCCATGACTCTCCTGTTGAAAGCACAAAGAATGTTGAGCCTTTGGTGATCAGGTTACCTGGTCCGGTATCTTATACCTCTACCAAAGCAATTCCTTACAAGTACAGTGCAACCATGATTGAGAATGGAGTAGAAGTGCCTCTGGTATCCCCAGCTACAGTTGACAATGTTGCCGGTGAAGTTACAACTCTGAGAAGCGGAAAGGTCCGTCCACCCTTGTTTCAAAAGAAGGTAGTTACACCCATTGCCACGGTAACTCCACCAGTTGTTCCTCCTGTTGACAGGAACCCCGGCCCAGCAGGCCAATCTATTGAAGAGTCCAATCTGGACGAAATCCTGAGGCTTATCAAGAAAAGTGACTATAAGATTGTTGACCAACTGTTACAAACCCCATCAAAGATATCCATCTTGCCTCTGCTCATGAGCTCAGAAGCTCACAGGAAGGTGTTGATGAAGATACTTGAGCAAGCTTACGTTGATCACGAAGTCTCTGTGGATCAGTTTGACGGTATAGTGGGTAACATCACTGCCTGCAACAACTTGGGGTTTGGTGATGATGAGCTCCCCGAAGCAGGAAAACACCACAACCTGGCTCTACATATCTCGGTACACTGTGGGTCTGATATGATATCTAACGTTTTGGTGGACACCGGATCGTCGTTGAATGTAATGCCTGAGTCCACATTAAGACAATTGAGCCATCATGGAATCTCCTTGAGGGGGAGTAGCTATCTGGTTAAGGCTTTCGACGGATCACGCAAGGATGTTCTCGGGGAGGTAGACTTGCCAATTACCATTGGTCCCGAGACATTTCAAATAACTTTCCAAGTCATGGATATCAATGCCTCTTAGACCTGTCTCCTCGGAAGACCGTGGATCCATGACGCTGGAGCGGTAACTTCCACTTTGCATCAGAAGCTCAAATTCATGAGGAATGGTAAGATTGTCACTGTGCATGGTGAAGAGGCATATCTAGTTAGCCAGGTATCATCGTTCTCTTGTGTTGAAGCAGGGTCCGCTGAAGGGACGTCGTTTCAAGGCTTGACTGTTGAGGGTGCAGAACCCCGGAGGGCCGGTGCTAGCATGGCTTCACTGAAAGATGCCCAGAAGGCTGTCCAAGCAGGGCAAGCTGCTGGCTGGGGTAAGGTGATTCAGATCTTGGAAAACAAGCGTAAAGAGGGCCTTGGATTCTCCCCAACCTCTGGTGTTTCAAAGGGAACTTTCTACAGTGCTGGGTTCATCAATGCTATTACTGAAGATGCTGCTGAAGGTGGTTACGTGCCTGCATTTGTTATACCAGGAGGCATTGTGAGGAATTGGGAAGCCATTGATGTTCCTTTAGTCATGCATGCTTCCATGTAATGTGTTTTGTTGCTCATGTTTTTGTTTTCAAAATAACAATCCTTTCGCTCTGCCCAAGGCGAAAGTGATATCATTGTAAGGGCGTGTTTGTTTCGGCATTGCCGTTTTCAATAAAAGTTGTCGTTTTTCTCACGACTCTTTGTTTTTTTACTTTTTAGTGCCTTTTTCTTGGAAATAATGGTAATGCCAGAAAAAACCAAAACATCTGTATTTTCTTATTAATTTCAAAAATCTGCATAAAAACATTTTTCTAAAATCATCCCAATCATATTATGCAGATTGAACCATAATAAACCCGTTGAACACAGTGACCCTATGGTTCATCCAAATTTTGAATTCCCTGTATATGAAGCTGAAGATGAGGATGATGATGAAGAGATACCGTATGAGATCACTCGACTGCTTGAGCAAGAAAGGAGAGCCATTCAGCCTCATCAGGAAGAGATTGAGCTTATCAACCTGGGTACTGAAGAGAACAAGCGAGAGATCAAGATCGGTGCTGCACTTGAGCCAGAGGTGAAAAGGAAGATCATTCAGCTTCTCCATGATTATCCAGATGTCTTTGCATGGTCTTATGAAGATATGCCGGGACTAGATCCCAAGATTGTGGAACATCGGATACCGACAAGACCTGAATGTCCTCCTGTCAAACAGAAATTGAGAAGGTCTCGTCCAGACATGGCTCTTAAGATCAAGGCTGAAGTACAGAAGCAAATTGATGCAGGTTTCCTCATGACAGCTGAATACCCTGAGTGGATTGCCAACATCGTACCAGTACCAAAGAAAGATGGGAAAGTTCGAATGTGTGTTGATTACAGAGACCTGAACAAAGCCAGTCCAAAAGATAACTTCCCATTGCCTCATATTGATGTGCTTGTTGACAGTACTGCTCAATCCAAAGTGTTCTCCTTCATGGATGGTTTCTCTGGTTATAATCAGATACGAATGTCTCATGAAGATAGAGAAAAGACGTCCTTCATCACTCCGTGGGGAACGTTCTGTTACAAAGTGATGCCGTTCGGCTTGATAAACGCTGGTGCTACCTATCAAAGGGGTATGACCACTCTGTTTCATGACATGATTCACAAAGAGGTTGAAGTATATGTTGATGATATGATTGTGAAGTCAAGTGATGAAGAGCAGCATGTTGTGTATTTGAAAAAGATGTTTGAAAGATTGAGAAAGTACAAGATGCGGTTGAATCCTAACAAGTGTACATTTGGTGTAAGATCTGGAAAGTTGCTAGGCTTCATTGTCAGTCAAAGAGGCATTGAAGTTGATCCCGACAAAGTCCGAGCCATCAGAGAGATGCCGGCCCCTCAAACTGAGAAGCAAGTCAGAGGTTTCCTCGGACGTCTGAATTACATTTCAAGATTCATATCTCACATGACTACTACCTGTGGACCAATTTTCAAATTGCTCAGAAAGAATCAGCCTGTTGTATGGAATGATGAATGTCAGGAAGCTTTCTATAGCATCAAAGAATACCTGTTGGAGCCACCTATCCTTGTCCCGCCGGTGGAAGGAAGGCCTTTGATTATGTATCTGTCAGTGTTAGATGATTCAGTGGGCTGTGTTCTCGGTCAGCAAGACGAGACTGGTAAGAAAGAACATGCTATCTACTATCTGAGCAAGAAATTCACCGACTGTGAGACTCGGTATACAATGCTTGAAAAGACTTGTTGTGCTTTAGCTTGGGCTGCCAAACGCCTGCGTCATTATATGGTGAATCATACAACTTGGTTGATCTCCCGAATGGATCCAATCAAGTACATCTTTGAGAAGCCTGCTGTTACTGGAAAGATTGCACGTTGGCAAATGTTGTTGTCTGAATATGATATTGTGTACAAAGCTCAGAAAGCAATCAAAGGAAGTGTCCTTGCTGAGCGTCTTGCTTGTCAACCTCTTGATGATTACCAGCCAATTAAGTTTGATTTCCCTGATGAAGAGATTATGTATCTGAAAGCAAAAGACTGTGAAGAACCACTGATCAATGAAGGGCCAGATCCCAATAGCAAATGGGGATTGGTGTTTGATGGTGCTGTTAATGCTTATGGTAAAGGAATTGGAGCCATCATTGTAACACCACAGGGGCACCACATTCCTTTCACCGCTCGAATAACTTTTGAATGCACAAACAACATAGCTGAATATGAAGCATGCATCCTGGGCATTGAAGAAGCCCTTGACCTGAGAATCAAACACCTTGACATCTATGGAGATTCTGCACTTGTTATTAATCAGATAAAAGGTGAATGGGAGACTCATCATGAGAAGTTGATCCCATACCGTGACTATGCAAGACGTCTGTTGACATACTTTACCAAGGTTGAGCTGCACCACATCCCTCGGGATGAAAATCAGATGGCTGATGCTCTTGCTACTTTGTCTTCCATGTTTCGTGTCAACCACTGGAATGACGTGCCCGTAATCAAAGTACAACGTCTTGATAGACCCGCTCATGTGTTTACTATTGAAAATATGCCAGATCAAGCTGATAAGGTTGTGAATGATAAAAGGCCTTGGTATTACAACATCAAACAATTCTTGCAGAATCGTGAATATCCACCTGGTGCTTCCAACAGAGATAAAAAGACCTTGAGACGATGGGCTAGCAAATTCCTTCTGGACGGAGAAATCCTATACAAGAGGAACTATGATATGGTCTTATTGAGATGTGTTGATAAACAAGAAGCTGAGAAGTTGATGCATGATGTACATGACGGTACTTTTGGGACCCACGCTTCAGGTCACACCATGTCTAGAAAGCTGTTAAGAGCCGGCTATTACTGGATAACTATGGAACGTGATTGCCACAAACATGCCAAGAGATGCCACAAATGTCAAATTTATGCTGACAAGATTCATGTGCCTCCACATGCTCTCAATGTTATCTCTTCCCCATGGCCTTTCTCTATGTGGGGCATTGACATGATCGGAAGAATTGAACCAAAGGCTTCCAACGGACATCGTTTCATCTTAGTGGCAATTGACTATTTCACCAAGTGGGTTGAAGCTGCCTCCTATGCTAATGTGACCAAGCAAGTGGTTGTCAAATTTATCAAGAATAACATCATCTGTCGATATGGCGTTCCCAACAAGATCATCACTGACAATGGTTCCAATCTGAACAATAGCATGATGCAAGCTTTATGTGAAGAATTCAAAATTGAACATCACAACTCTTCTCCTTATAGACCTCAGATGAATGGCGCAGTTGAGGCCGCTAACAAAAACATCAAGAAGATTGTTCAGAAGATGGTCACTACCTACAAAGACTGGCATGAAATGCTACCTTTTGCCTTGCATGGTTACCGTACTACAGTGCGCAGTTCAACCGGGGCAACTCCTTTCTCTCTGGTATATGGCATGGAAGCAGTTCTCCCTCTGGAAGTGGAGATTCCATCTCTTCGAGTGATCATGGAAGCAAAATTAACTGAGGCTGAATGGTGTCAAAGTCGGTATGATCAATTGAATCTGATTGAAGAGAAACGTATGAATGCTATGACTCATGGACAGTTGTATCAAGTGCGAATGAAGAATGCTTTTGACAATAAAGTCCGACCGCGAGAATTCAAGGAAGGCGAACTTGTATTGAAAAGAAGGATAAGCCAGCAACCCGACCCAAGGGGCAAATGGACACCTAACTATGAAGGTCCTTATGTTGTCAAGAAGGCTTTCTCTGATGGTGCTTTGATTCTTACACATATGGATGGTGTTGAACTACCAAATCCTGTTAATGCCGATATAGTCAAGAAATACTTTGTCTAGAAAGAAAAGAACAGCGTGGTAGGTCGAAAACCCGAAAGGGCGGCCTAGGAAAAAATGCGCTTCCCGGTGGATCGAAAACCCGAAAGGGCGATCCAGGCAAAAGTTAGGGACAAAAAAAATGAATATGAAAAAGCTCGCTGAGATTGTACGCAACTCAGGCAAGAATGAGCGCCTCGATGAGCCGAAAACCCGAAAGGGCGGTTCATGCAAAAATGAGGTTGACAATAAAAGACAAGTAACTATATCTGGCAAATCACCATCACCCCTTGGGGCATCTACAACTGTCAATGATCGTCTTCATCAGAAGCTTCTGTACTTGTGAATTCAAAATTTCTATGAAATGTAGCGGTCATCGTGTTCAATGTATCACCAACCAATAAAATTACCATTTTCCAAGCTTTGTAAATCCGTGGAGTCATGCCTTTGGCTGACTCTCACTCTTCTACATCAATTTGAGCCTGTGCTATTTGTTTGAAACTCTATTTTTCTTTCTACTTTCAATGCTATGTACAAAATATTTTTCTTTCTATATTGATAATATCAATGTCTGAAACAAACATTTTTGAAAATTGAAAACTCTTTTCCTGTCTATTTTGAAAACAAACCTGAGCAATAAGGTACATTTCAATGAAACATGCATGAACAAATGAATGCCAATGTCTATTTCAATACATGTTACAAGCAGGTTACTCCCCGGGATGATCTGTGGTCAATGGCAAGAATGAAAAAACAGAATGAAAATGAAAAAATGAAAAAAATACAAATAAAAAGCTCGCTAAGTTGAAAACCCGAAAGGGCGGCTTAGGCAAAAATGAGCACCCCGCTGATTGACAACCTATGAAGGCAATTCAGGCAAAAATGGGGCAATGAAAAGAATTTATTCCCCGGTGAATCGAAAACCCGAAAGGGCGGTTCAGGCAAAAGTGGGGTTTGAAAATGAAAGATGGAAAGAATTTAAAAGCATTGACCACAAATGCGAACATCCAATGATTACCCAGCACTGACACGCCTAGCAACGGCGACCTGTATCCAAGAATTTTCCAAGGATCCCTCCTTTACAAGTTTTATTGCCCTCAGCCATGGTTTCGATACGTCTCTCAACGACGGTCTCTCCAAAGAGGTTTTCCCCTGTGAATATGTTGCAGCACGAGCCACTACGTGCCCAATCTTCCAATGTCTTGTCTGCCTTTGTGAAACTTCTCTGCCAAATTGCCAACCAATCATGCATTTCAAGCATTCATATATGCAGAATCATGCATTTTATGTGCTCATACATCCAATAATGTTGCTATACCATACATACATGTTGCATATCCAACTGTCAATGTCAATATCCAATGTCAATGTCAATGTCAATTCCAATGTCAATGTCGATGTCAATTTCAATGTCAATGTCAAAACTCCAATGTCAATGTCAATATCCAATGTCAATGTCAATGTCAATTTCAATGTCAATGTCAATGTCAATATCCAATGTCAATGTCAATGTCAATTTCAATGTCAATGTCAATGTCAATGTTAATGTCAATATCCAATGTCAATGTCAATGTCAATATCAATTTCAATGTCAATATCAATATCTAATGTCAATGTCAATGTCGATGTCAATTTTCAACTCAAATCAATGTCAATTCACTCTCAATTTACTCTTGGGCCAACAAAAATGGTCATGTCTACTTTCAAATCAAGTCAATGACAACTTACCCGCAATTGGTATCTTGTTAAACCAGACTTTCAATTTGTATCTTGTGACTGGTCAAGTGCAAGGTTCAATCCAAAAAGAACCACTTGTACCTGCTTATATGTCTATGCTTCCGGACAAACGGCAAGTTCGATCTAAAAAGAACAGTTTGTACCCAGCTCATGCTTTGTTATCGGTCAAACGGCAAGTTCGATCTAAAAAGAACAGTTTGTACCCAGCTTATGCTTTGTTATCGGTCAAACGGCAAGTTCGATCTAAAAGAACAGTTTGTACCCAGCTTATGCTTTGTTATCGGTCAAACGGCAAGTTCGATCTAAAAGAACAGTTTGCACCTTCCCACATGACGTGGTGATAATCCAACAAGCGAGTTCGATCCAAAGAACCGTTTGTATCTACCCTTTCGTCTATGTCTCCAGCCAAACAGCCAGTTCGATCCAAAGAACAGTTTGTGTCTACCTATCTGTTTGTATTTTCAATCAAGTGTCAAGTTCGATCCAAAGAACAGCTTGTATCTGCCTATATGTCTATGTTTCCGGTCAAGTGCCAAGTTCGATCCCAAGAACAGCTTGCGCCTATCTCTTGTTTTGTATTCCCCGGTCAAGTGTCAAGTTCGATCCAAAGAACAGCTTGTACCTTGTTTCTATCCCCTGGTTTGTCTACCCTGTCAATGACCACCTGAATCCCCAGTGACATGACATGTTCCATAGACTCCAGTCGTTTGTCTTGCATTCATAATCAAAATATTGCATGGCATTCATATTTTTGAAAATCTGAAAACGTATTTTTATGTCCAAAAACAGTGCAAATGTTAGTATTTAAGTATCTTCGTCCCGTCAACTCTAAGACTTCGCCTCTTGACTCTCCGGACAAAGAAACTTAAATAGGGGCAGCTGTTATACCCTAATTTTGGACCTAAAAATACCAACTCAATTCTTTTTTTTTCTTGCATTTCAAGCCATTTGAACTGTCTCTGATCAATTACATCTTTCTCTGCATTTTATTTCAATGTTATTTGCAAAATTCACATAGAAGGGTATTTTAGTCATTTCTTGCATTCAACTCATTTTAATCCTTGAAAATTGTTTGAGTCTTTTAAATTGGTTTGTGTAAGTCCTTGTTTCAATCTCATGTCAAAATTCATTTCAAAAAATATCAGTTGAGTCATTTTTAGTCAGTTTAGCCCCTAGGGGCATTTTAGTCATTTCCCATGATAAAATCTCTTTCAATCTTTAAAAATTTGTTTGAGTCTTTTCAAATAGTGTGAATAAGTCTTCATTTCAATTCTATGTCAGAATCCATTTCAAAAATTGCATTTGAAGTCATTTTGAGTCAGTTTTGCCCCTAGGGGCATTTTAGTCTTTTCATGTGTTAAAACCCTGTTTAAATTCTAAAAATTGTCTCTGAGTCTTTTAATTCGCTTGTATGGACTCTTGCTTTAATCCCTTGTTAAAAAATCATTTTAAAGTTGCATTCGAGTCGTTTCGAGTCATTTTAGTCCCTAGGGGCGTTTTGGTCATTTCACATAATATTTCTGATTCGTTTTAATCTGCTTTGTTGTTTTTAATCGTCTCGCTTTACATTAATTTTCAATTCACTTTTTCAATTCAATTTTAGTTTTAATTTTCATTTTGGTCCTCGCACTTTTGTTATTTGCATTTTAATCCCTTTTTAAGTGTGTTAGAATCCAAGTGCCACGTGTCCAAATGTTATTGGTCCTTAAGAGTTTGTTACAAGTCCAAGTACACATGGCATTGTCTCATTGGTCCAAGGCTCACCACATCACCTACATAAGTCAAAGGTCATGGTCAAAGTCCACATTCAATCATTTTACACAAAAAAAAATCATAAAAAATCCCATTTTTCCCTCTTTTATTTCCATCACGTGGCTTTTTTTCTCCCACCATAACCAACTTTTAACCACTTCCCTCCACCACTTCCACCACCATAACTACCTCCTCTAACCTCCTTTAACCACCCTAACCAACCTAAACAACCACTTTCCCCACCCTAACTAACCTAAACCACCACTCAAACTACCTCCAACCACCACAACCTTCTCCAAACCGCCATCAACACTCCTTCACCGCCATCATCAACACTCCTTCACCGCCACCATCAACTCACTCCCTCTCTTCACATTCTCGTCCGTCTCCCGTCGTTCCTTCGCCGTCACCGCCGCTGACTGCGCCGTATGTTCATCAAAGTTCCATAAAATCCGAACTCCGAAGCTCGCAAACACAACAACGTAGTTTCTACTTCGGCGATTTCGTCAACAACTCGAATCAGCAAGAACAACAATGGTAACAGAAACAAGAAAAGGTTCACCACAGCAACGCAATCACACAGAGAGGAATCAATTCAAACGGTGAAGGAAAGAGAAGCAGAATCGAAGCCATAACAGATACGAAGAGCTCAGGAACAATTCGAACCAGAGGAAGGAGACTGCAACAAGCTTAATTCGGATTGGAACGCAGAAAAGGTGAACGGACTCCGATTGGAATAGATCGTGAACAAGCAGTATCAAGGGACGAAGAAGAAACAGAATCGGACCAAGCATTCGAAGTTCAGAATCGATTTGAAGGTAATCCATGCTAAATCCTTTAAACCAAATATGTGTTGTGTCTCTAACGTTTTGAATCGTCGTTTGCAAGAGTAGATCTAGAGATTTTGCTTGACTGATTTGAAAATCTATTATCGGGAATGAATTGGAAATGAGAAGAGGATTTTAAAACTGTAAGAAGATTTAAGTTTGGCGGAGTTGTGGGACTCTGGCACGGTGGTGCCACCACCGGCCACCGTGCCGGAAGGTTTTATTCGCCGGGGAAGAAGGCTGAGACCAGTGTTGTTGTTGTAGTGAGGGAAAGTCTGAAGCAATGTTTGTTAAGAGAGGGATTCTTGAATTAAAATGTGTTTCAAAAAACAAGCCAAACTCCTTCTTCTGTACTACATGAACCGAACCGGGTTTTAACCCATGTCCATGTCCATTTCCCTTGGGACCAACCCGCTCCAGTGGCCTCTTAAGGCCCAGTAACCAACTGCCATGCCTAATTGCTATGCGCCCCCCCTTTCCCTGCGTGTTTTACTGATCTTTTTGCTATTTTCACCCCTGTCTGTCCAGAATCTTTGATAAAATCCCTAAAAAATTTCATGTATCCTTGATCATTTTCTTGACATTTTTTTGGTGTTTTTATGTGTAAAATCTTGATTAAAAAATATGTAGTATTTTCTTGTTAAAAGTTTACCATTTTTTGCTAAAAATTGTGAAATTTTATATGTGTTTGTGTCTAAAAAGTCTCTAAAAATTCCAAAAATTTTCATACACTTTTCTTGATAATTTTGTGGTGTTCTTGTGATAATTTTACATAATAAAAATTGGTAAAAGATAATGTGGTTAATTTTCTTACCATTTTGTGATATTTTGTGCTAAAAATTGATGAAAATTTGCTTGATTCCAATTCCAATCCTTGATAAATGTTTGTGGTTCGTGATGGATGATTTTATGGGGTTTTTTACTACTGTTTGAATGTGTTTTTTACTGGACATGTGCATGTGGTGATTGTTTGCTTGCTTGGCAAGTTTCGTTTTGTGAATAAATGGTGCAAATAGGTCTAAATTCACATAAAAATGCAAAGTTTACAATGACACTTGGATCCTTATTTTAAGACCTGGATTTTTATGCCTTGAAAGTATGTTGAATTGTGAGGATTATAGGTCCTACTCAAGTCTTGCATTGGTGATGGGATTTTAGGCCTATTTCACATTGTTTTTGCTTGTTTTTTTTCTTTTGATAATCTTCATTACTTTTGTTATGATAGCTTTGACTTGCTTCATATCTTGTGCTACTAACCATTTGTTCATTGTTTCATACATCATGAGCATTCCATACTTCATCACCTCATTCACTTTAATTTCTTGCACTTTAAGTCTCAATTTCATGAAAAGATTAGAATGTAAATACTTAGGAGTTTTTGTATTTTACTTTTATACAATTTTAATTTCTTGGCAAAGAGGCCATAGAATGTATCTAGGGTGTGATGTAATAAGGACAATGGACTCTAATAATGTACACCGACACAAGCACCGACACATGCACACACACCACTTTAGGTATATAGCTAGAATATGCATGTTTAGATGTATGTTTAGGATTGTATGTTTAGATGAATGTTTAGGCTTTATACTTAGAAAAATCATTTTCCAAAAAAATATAAACAATATCACTCAAACTATTTTCTTAATAAACCTTGGGGTCCAAAACCCCATTGAATTTTCCTTTTCTATTTTCTTAATCAAACCTCAATGAATCTTAATCATACTTAGACCATACTTTGCAAATGACTAATTCCACCTCACCTTTTCTAAATCTCATGCCCTTGAGGCCTCTTTCTATTCTTCAAATCCCATTTTCCAACTTAAAATCAACCAACAAAAACAAAAACATTTTTTGGAAGAGAACTACGGTGGATTTGATCCCTTAATCGGGTACGTAGGCAAGGAACAAAATTCCTTCAATTCAACTAAAATAAAAATCCAAAAACATTCTTCTCCCTCCAATTCTTCACTTAGAAACTCTTAAGGTTTAAATAAATACTTTCAAATAGCATTTAAAAATAAAGCGCGCGCGTAGAAATTAAAGACGGTTCCTATAGGTTACTATAGTCATTATGGGTGCCTAACACCTTCCCGTAGCGAAAACAACTCCCGGACCTCGATTCTCAAGGGTTTTGCTTACTTTTTCCCTTCCCAAGAAAAAATAAGATATCACCGGTTAAAAAGGTTCAAACGTAATCAATGTTTGGCACCCGAAAAACCAAGATAAAACAACAGGAATAAAAGGAATTTCTCCAGCTTTTTGATCATACTCTTTAACTCTATGCCATAATTCCAAGTCTTGCTGAATTCTAGCGCTACTATGAATACCGGTAACAACAGGTTGCGCTAAACCATCTTGAGAGCTAATCTTGTGCTCATTTATTGGGCCAAACTGCAAGTGCACGGCCTATCGAAGTAATAGTAGTAAGTAGAGTTATCGTTCCGCTAGGGAGTTTGTCAATCCAATTAGCTTTTAGAAATTGATTAGAAGAGAAAGAAATAAGAAGTTGGAGAGTGCAGTTTTTGAAGGTAAATAACAATAATATAAAAAAGCCTTGGGATCATTGGTTCATCATAATAACAAATCTTTTCACAAGCAAGCCTTAAACTTATAATTAAACGTTAATCCTAATTACTAAGGACAAGTCTCTCTTTAGCATATCACAGCTCCTCTCGAAGTCAGTGAGTGTATCCCTCCAACAACCACACCTATTCTCATGGGTGATTGCCTTTGGGACCTTTGAAGATCGAAACTTTATGTGTCCCAAGGTTTGCTAGACTATTCTCATGTTTCGCAAACCTTGTCTAAATTCACTTGTTCGGATATCAAAGCTCCGCGTTCGCTTTATGAATTGATATCTGTGATGATGAATTAACCATTATCAAACCCTCCGCGTTCGCTTCCACAGTTTGATAATAATTAATTCATGTTAAAACGGTGAATTTAGATTAGGAATTAGGGTAACAATTAATTAGGGTTTAAGACTTGGCTTGATCCGGATTACGTCATTAGACTTATCCAACGATCCCAAGACAAAGAAGTCTACTCACTCATGTTCATCGTAGACATGGGGGAAGAAGAGAGAAAATAACAGTAAAGTAAATTGCAAAGAAAGTAAAAGGGAAATAAAGACTTTTATTAAAATAGCAATTGAAATAAACAAAGTAAAGGTTCCTTGTTTATGGTGGAGAGCTACTCTATTTATAGCTTTACATCTGACTTAGAAACTAAGCAACTAAAGGGATAAAACGGTAAAGCTGCAACAGGGTAACTTGGGCCCGAAGAAAAGCAGCAAAAGAGCATCCTGGGGACGGGCACGGCCGTGCCACATGTTGGCACGGGCCGTGCCAAGCTTCTGAGTTTGGGGGAACATATTTTTGTCCCGTATCTTCGTATTCTTGCGCTGTATTTGCTCCAGTCCTCTTTCTTTCACTCCAAGGCACCTTCCACCATATATTTATTCCTAAAATAAAACAAAAGACAATTTGAAGTAAAATATTCTAATATAAAATAAAATGCAATAAAACTAAATCAAATCTAAAATAAAACTAAACTAAATAAGGCAATAAATATGACTATCTATGACTCATCAAACTCCCCCACACTTGAATCTTTGCTTGTCCTCAATCAAAAGGCAACAGACATAGCAGCAACAAAAGATTGATTTATGGCAATATTAAGAACATAAGTCTCAAAGAAAGGTTTTGTTCCAAGTACACTAATTACAATTTCAAATATTCCTCATGAACCTATTCTACCCAACATCAAGTCTCAAGTGAGTGTGTGTGTGCAGTCCAACCCTTTTCTTGCTCCTATATAAGACAGATATTATGAGGAACAGGTTCTATCCTTAGTGCTAAAGTAACCGAGAAAAGTCCTTTCTTCATTTCATATAAGAGTGATGGGAATTAAAGTTAAGATTGAATTAATTTTAACAATTAAGCACAAGGGGCTGCAGATGCTTAGGGGCTATCTATCCTCGTAGGAAGTCTTCTTGGATGTAATTGTCCTTTCCCCCTAGATTCAAAATCACCCTAAGCAGTGCTACAAAATTATTATTTGTTTCATCTCCGCGTAGGAAGTCTTTTTGGATGTAATTGTCCTTTCCCCCTAGCATTGATGAATTTTGTTTCATTTAAGTTCAAATTAAGGAGTCACCACCACAATTTGGAAGTTAGGATGTAATTGTCCTTTCCCCCACATGTTGGTGCCATTCTCCCGCCCCATTTAACATTAACAAATTAAGAAGAATATAATGATTAAGAACAATTTGATTAATTTTCCCACACAAACTTATACTACTTTTACTCTTAAAACTTTAAAGGGTCTAAGTTAACACTAAAGCTAGAACGTGTTCCTTAAAATACCTATTCATACATTTACTCAAGGATTGCAACCGGGTGCTTTTCTCATTGGAGAATTTTCACATTAAAACAAGATATGGGTATAGCAAGAACACAAGAAACACAAGAAACTACTTTTATGTACAAGAAACAACCTTTAAAGAAGAGACAAAACAAAAAAATTTTCATGCCATATTTACATTAAAAACAAGCTACTAATCGTGCCTCTTGCTATAAAAACAAAACAAAAGAATAAAGTTCAAGGGAGTTTGGGAACACTACGACTCTAGACACTTTATTAGCCCCCCCCCCCCCCCCCCCCCCACACACACACACACACACTTAGGGGAAGCATTGTCCTCAATGATTCAAAAGAAAAGAAAAATTAAAATAGAAGAAGAAGAAGATGGAGTAGAAGAAGGGGTGCAGAAAGCTCACAAGGTGTTATAAATAGCAAAAAAAATGAATTTTTGGACTCTGTAAGCTGGCACGGCCGTGCCAACCTCAGCACGGGCCGTGCCAACATTCTGTGGCTGGCTCCATTTTTTCTTTGAAAAACATGGCACGGCCGTGCCAACCTTAGCACGGGCCATGCCAACCTTCTGGTTCCAGGGACTTCAATTTTTTTTCATTTTCTTGAATCGTATTCGGACAATTACCTACAAAACAACTTAAAACAAAACGAAAGCAGTTAAATGCGTGGGTTGCCTCCCACGAAGCGCTCTTTTACCGTCACTAGCTTGACGAAAGATGTAAGAGTGGTTCCTCATGGAGGATCTAAGAGGGCTAGTATTGTTTCTTCTTCAACAACTTCACCTGCATTGTAAATCTTTAGTCTTTGGCCATTAACTTTGACAGGTCCAGTCTTTTCAGAAAAAATTTCAATTGCCCCATAGGGGTAGACTGTACGAACAGTGAATGGACCAGACCATCTTGATCTTAACTTACCTGGAAAAAGCCTTAGCCTAGAGTTAAAGAGCAGTACAAGGTCACCGCTCTTAAAGTTCCTTTTGAGGATATGCTTGTCGTGCCATTTTTTAGTTCGTTCTTTGTAAATACGGGCATTTTCATAAGCATCAATTCTAAGTTCTTCTAACTCACTTAACTGAAGTTTTCTCTTTTGACCAGCTAGATTGGGATCTAAGTTGAGGTTTCTTACTGCCCAATAGGCTTTGTGTTCAAGTTCAACCGGAAGGTGACAAGATTTTCCATAGATTAGCTTAAAAGGTGTCATTCCAATTGGAGTTTTGTAAGCCGTTCGATAGGCCCAAAGAGCATCGTCAAGCTTACTTGACCAATCCTTCCTAGAGTTTGAAATTGTTTTTTCAAGAATGGCTTTTATTTGTCTATTGGAGACCTCAACTTGTCCACTAGTTTGTGGGTGATAGGGTGTAGCAATTTTGTGTTTCACTCCATACTTTTGTAAAAGTTTTTCGAAAAGCTTAGATATAAAGTGAGACCCTCCATCGCTTATTACAACCCTTGGCACTCCAAACCTTGGAAAGATAATCTTTTTGAAAAATTTTATAACAACATGTGCATCATTAGTGGGTGAGGCAACAGCCTCAACCCATTTGGACACATAGTCAACTGCCACCAATATGTATTGATTTCCAAAAGAAGAGGGGAAAGGTCCCATGAAATCAACACCCCATACATCGAAAATTTTGACTTCAAGAATGTTGTTTAAGGGCATTTCATTCCTCTTAGTAATGTTACCGGTGCGTTGACATTTGTCACATTTAGAAACGAATCTATGCACATCTTTGAAAAGCGATGGCCACCAGAAACCAGATTGAAGAATTTTGAAAGAGGTCTTTTGAGTACTGGCGTGGCCACCATAAGAAGAGGAGTGACAGTGGGTTAGAATACTAGTTACCTCGTTTTCAGGAATGCATCTTCTGAAGATCCCGTCTGAGCCTCTTTTGAAAAGGTAGGGTTCATCCCAATAATAATGTTTGAGGTCATGGAAGAACTTCTTCTTTTATTGGTAGCTCAATCCAGGTGGTAATACTCCAGCTGCAAGAAAGTTAACAAAGTCTGCATACCAAGGTGCGTTAGTTTGTGCCAATAAGAAGAGTTGATCATCCGGAAATGAATCATCCAGGGGTAACTCATTCTCATTGGTCTCCCTAAGGCGGGACAAGTGATCAGCTACAACATTTTCGGTACCCTTTTTATCTTTTATTTCAAGGTCAAATTCTTGAAGGAGCAAAATCCACCGGATCAACCTCGGCTTGGCATCTTTTTTGTTTAACAAATATTTTATTGCCGAGTGATCTGTGTAAATGATGATTTTTGATCCTACCAAGTATGGCCGAAATTTGTCAATGGCATAAACTACCGCTAACAATTCTTTTTCTGTTGTGGCATAGTTTACCTGTGCCCCATCAAGGGTCTTACTTGCATAATAAATGGCATGCATCTTCTTGTCTTTTCTTTGTCCCAACACATCCCCTACTGCATAGTCACTCGCATCACACATTATTTCAAAAGGCAAGTTCCAATCCGGTGGTTGTATGATAGGGGCAGTGACCAAAGCTTCTTTTAACCTGCAAAATGCCTTTAGGCATGCATCATCAAACACAAAATCTGCATCCTTAAGGAGCAAGCTTGTTAGTGGCTTGGTTATTGAAGAAAAATCTTTGATGAAACGGCGGTAAAACCCTGCATGTCCTAGGAAACTTCTTACATCCTTCACCGAGGTAGGAGGGGACATTTTTTCAATAATTGCAATTTTTGCTTTGTCCACCTCTATACCCCGTTTAGAAACTAACTGTCCTAGGACAATTCCTTCTCTTACCATGAAGTGACACTTCTCCCAATTCAACACTAAGTTTACCTGTTCACATCTTTCCAAAACTTTTTCCAGGTTAGTCAAACAATTATCAAAACTAGATCCATGCACAGAAAAATCATCCATAAAGACTTCCATTATGTTTTCAACAAAATCAGAAAAAATAGACATCATGCATCTTTGGAAAGTAGCGGGGGCATTGCAAAGACCAAACATCATTCTCCTATAGGCAAAGGTACCAAAAGGACATGTGAAAGTGGTTTTCTCTTGGTCATTGGGGTGAATAGGTATTTGGAAGAATCCGGAATACCCATCTAAGTAACAAAAGTGCGAATGCTTAGCTAGCCTTTCTAACATTTGGTCTATAACGGGGAGTGGGAAGTGATCTTTACGGGTTGCTTTGTTGAGCTTCCTATAGTCAATACACATTCTCCAACCGGTGACGGTTCTAGTGGCAATGGATTCATTTTTATCGTTCTTAATAACAGTGAGACCACCCTTTTTAGGTACTACTTGAACCGGGCTAACCCATTTGGAATCAGAAATTGGGTAAATGACACCTGCATCTAGGAGTTTTAAGACCTCTTTTTTCACAACTTCTTTCATGTTAGGGTTCAACCTTCTTTGGTGTTCAACGGAGGGCTTATAGTCCTCCTCAAGTAGTATCCTATGTGTGCACAATGAGGGGTTTATTCCTTTAATGTCGTCAATGGTATAACCTATAGCCTTAGGATACTTTTTGAGGACATAAAGCAATTTTTCAGTTTCTGCCTCAAGCTTGCGGGGAGTGGTTTAAGCTCCACCTTTGGTGCTTCCTTTGGTGAAGGGGTTGGTTCTTTTCCCATTAGCTCCTCTATGCCCACATCTTCCATAGGAGGAGTTCCATCTAACATCTTCTCATACTCTTTGGCGTCTCTATCTAGTTTTGTACCTGCATCACTAACCAAGCATACTTCCAAACCATCATGTGTAGTTGATGCCAAAGGGCACTCTTTCACACAACGGTCAATTATATCAAACATGCAACAAGAGTCTTTAATGGAAGGATTTTTCATTAGTTTAGCAAGTTCAAATTCAACAGGGTCCTTACCAACATTAAATTCCAATTTCCCATGTTAACATCTATTATAGCCCCAGCGGTAGCAAGGAAAGGCCTCCCCAAAAGTATCGGTACTTGGTTATCCTCCTCTATTTCCATCACAACAAATCTGTGGGGACATAAATTTCTCCTACTTTGACAAGGACGTCCTCTATGATTCCAGCTGGATACTTAATGGAACGGTCCGCTAATTGTAGGGTCATTCTAGTTGACTTAAGTTCCCCTAACCCCAATCTCTCGTAAAGTGATAAAGGCATCAAACTGACACTAGCTCCTAAGTCACACATCGCCCTTTTTACCATCTCAGGGCCTATGACGCAAGGTATGGAGAAACTTCCTGGATCTTTAAGCTTTGGTGGCAATGTATTTTGGATGATAGCACTACACTATTCCGTAAGGTTCACCGTTTCACTTTCCTCAATTTTCCTTTTTTTTGAAAGAATTTCTTTTAAAAATTTAGCATAGGTAGGCATTTGAGTTAGGACATCGGTGAATGGAACATCAATGTAGATTTTATTCATCATTTCAATGAATTTTTTAAATTGCTCGTCAAGCTTAGACTTGGCAAATCTTTGAGGGAAAGGGATTTTTGGGTTGAAGGGGGGTGGTGTAACTTCCTCACTTTGTGGCTTCTCATTCTCTTCTTCAATCACCTCTCTTTGTGGTTTACTAGCTTCTTCCTCACTAGGCTTGACTCTTAAGGGGTCCTCTAGTTGCTTACCACTCCTAAGTGTAACAGCGTTCATTCTAGGTTGGCGAAATTCTTGAACAACTAGTGAGAGCTGAGTCTCTAAGATTTTGTTGTGAGAGGAAATAGAGTCTACTTTTGATGTAAGTGTAATGAAAGATTCATTCAAAAGTCTAGTTTGATTTGCAAGCTCCTTGAGCTGTTCGGATTGGTTAAGAAGAAAATTTTCCATTAAAAGTTCAAGATTAGACTTTTGAATAACCTTTTGATCAATTGCAAAACTTGGTGGTGTCGTTTTTTGAACCAAGGGATTGGGGCTTTGGTTAAAACTTACCCCTTGGTTGTTTTGAATAAAGTTTATTTGCTCAACACTACCTAGTTTGCAATCACTACATGCTTTACAAGAAGAAGGTGTAGAGGTAGAAGTACTAGCACTAACATTAAGTTTTTCAAAATTGTGGGTTAGTGCATCAATCCTAGAAGCAAGGTGGTCATAATCAGAGACTTCGTACATACCTGCCCTCTTTTTGGAGGGTGAAGATCTTGTAGTGAATTCTTCATCGGTCCATAGGAAGAGGTTTCGAGCCATGTCTTCGATCAAGGCATAGGCTGTCTCGAAGTCCTTGTTCATTAAGGCACCACCTGCAGCTGTAACAACAAAGATTTTAGTAGTATGAGATAAACCATTGTAAAAGGTGTGGATGATTAACCACTCTTCTAGACCATGGAGAGGGAAAAGTTTAAGCATTTCTTTAAATCGTCCCCATGAATCATGAAGAGATTCCCCCTCTTTTTGAGTAAATTGAAAAAGCTTTTCCCTAAGTTGGCCGATTTTTGATGAGGGGAGGAAACTGATGAGAAATTCACGCTTTAATTGGTCCCATGAGGTGATGGAACCAACTCTTAGGGAATGGAACCAGTTAAGAGCCTTGTTTTTTAGAGAAAAAGGGAAGAGATGCAGTCTTAAAGTTTCTTGGTTTTTCTTGTATGTCACAGTGAGCCGCCAAAAAGTTGAGATATGGAGATTGGGATCCTCATCGGGGGATCCCGAAAAACAATTTTGCTGCACCATCTTAAGTTGGGCAGGCTTAATTTCAAAGTCTTCACCCTCAACCGTCGGGTACACAATAATAGCATATGGCTCTTCCGTTGAAGGGGTCACGTATTCTATAAGAGCACGTCTTTCAGCCATGTTGGTATTATTTTTGTGCTTTCCAAGAAGTTAATGGTGAAGGAAAATAAAAAAATAAAAATAAAAAGAAAAGAGAAAGAAGAAGAGAGAGTTCTAATCACTAAGAAAAAGCTAATTAAATTAGTTAACTCCCCGGCAACGGCGCCAAAAGCTTGATAGGGCCAAACCGCAAGTGCACGGTCTATCGAAGTAATAGTAGTAAGTAGAGTTATCGTTCCGCTAGGGAGTTGGTCAATCCAATTAGCTTTTAGAAATTGATTAGAAGAGAAAGAAATAAGAAGTTGGAGAGTGCAGTTTTTGAAGGTAAATAACAATAATATTAAAAAGCCTTGGGATCATTGGTTCATCATAATAACGAATCTTTTCACAAGCAAGCCTTAAACTTATAATTAAACGTTAATCCTAATTACTAAGGACAAGTCTCTCTTTAGCATATCACAGCTCCTCTCGAAGTCAGTGAGTGTATCCCTCCAACAACCACACCTATTCTCATGGGTGATTGCCTTTGGGACCTTTGAAGATCGAAACTTTATGTGTCCCAAGGTTTGCTAGACTATTCTCATGTTTCGCAAACCTTGTCTAAATTCACTTGTTCGGATATCAAAGCTCCGCGTTCGCTTTATGAATTGATATCTGTGATGATGAATTAACCATTATCAAACCCTCCGCGTTCGCTTCCACAGTTTGATAATAATTAATTCATGTTAAAACGGTGAATTTAGATTAGGAATTAGGGTAACAATTAATTAGGGTTTAAGACTTGGCTTGATCCGGATTACGTCATTAGACTTATCCAACGATCCCAAGACAAAGAAGTCTACTCACTCATGTTCATCGTAGACATGGGGGAAGAAGAGAGAAAATAACAGTAAAGTAAATTGCAAAGAAAGTAAAAGGGAAATAAAGACTTTTATTAAAATAGCAATTGAAATAAACAAAGTAAAGGTTCCTTGTTTATGGTGGAGAGCTACTCTATTTATAGCTTTACATCTGACTTAGAAACTAAGCAACTAAAGGGATAAAACGGTAAAGCTGCAACAGGGTAACTTGGGCCCGAAGAAAAGCAGCAAAAGAGCATCCTGGGGACGGGCACGGCCGTGCCACATGTTGGCACGGGCCGTGCCAAGCTTCTGAGTTTGGGGGAACATATTTTTGTCCCGTATCTTCGTATTCTTGCGCTGTATTTGCTCCAGTCCTCTTTCTTTCACTCCAAGGCACCTTCCACCATATATTTATTCCTAAAATAAAACAAAAGACAATTTGAAGTAAAATATTTTAATATAAAATAAAATGCAATAAAACTAAATCAAATCTAAAATAAAACTAAACTAAATAAGGCAATAAATATGACTATCTATGACTAATCACTCATCATTACCATCAAGAGACCCATTAGAGACCTCAAGTGTAACTAAAGGAGGATCACGTACAGCAGCTGTTTTGATGAGAGGACCAAAAAGTTCAACCTCTCTTTCAACAAAAGCCTCCAATTGTTCCTGAAATTCAGCAGACAGCTCATGCATGTCATCATGCTCAACAGAGGATGAGTGTATAACATGCTCACGAGCACCCTTGGGACTCTCCAGTAGCTCCCGCGGGCACACATGATTATGTTCCACACCATCCAGAAGTGAATCAGTAGCATCATTAACCGCGGGGTTCTCCAACACCTCCCGCGATGTCTGATGCGACCTCACCACTTCTACAGGTTGCACGTCAACGTGCGCTACAGGGGAAACAACCTCCAACACAGGTCTAGGAAATGGCAACTCATCAACAGATATACGGTCAAAGACATTCTGAAGTGGAAAGCTGAATGAGTTTGAGGAAATGTTTGAAACCGGCAAAGAAGGTAAAGGAACCGAAATTGATTGAGTGAGTGGGGCCTGTGCAGTGGTGGTAACCGTTTAATTGACAGGAATCGGAACCATAGTCCTGGTAGTGGTGGTAACCATTGAATTAACAGGAATCGGAACCCAAGACCAGATGCCTCTATTGGCCGAGGTAGAGGCACCCCCTCCTTGTGCTGACGTGATGATTTAGGGGGCGCAACATCAGCTACAATAGGTTGTTTCCAACGATCAACTTTCTCTTTGGCTTCTTGTGGATGTAACCATCGACAAGTAGTAACATTGTGTCCAATGGAAGAACAATGATGACTAAATAAAGGTCTCCTTTCATATTGTACCTCCACCTTGAACGCAAAACCATCACGTTCAACAAGAATTTCATCACGCGCTCTCCTCGATAAATCAACGTCCACTAAAATGCGCGCATAATGACCAAAAATACGATTTCTAGTTGGTCTATCAATATCAATAGGTATTCCAACCGCACAAGAAATTTCCTTCAAGGTTCTCTCCCGCCAATACTCCTGCGGTAACTCCACCAAGCAGATCCAAATCGATACACATGTCTGTTTCTGCGCTAAATATTTGAAATCTTTTGTCTACTGTGATAACCTTAACAAACCCGACTTGAGATTAATAGTGCCTACTGCCCATATTTTCCTTAAATCATCTGCCGAGTCAAAGCGAAAGTCATAGTACCCCTTGCCAAGAGTTCACCAGACCGATTCCAGTATTGATGCACGTGTGACTCAACCTTTGTAATGCACAGGGCATTAGCGCGATTGAACGACTTCAAATTTAAGAACCAGAGTCAGTGAAGTGACAGAAAAAGAATTAACGTGAAACAATCTGGTACCAAAGTTTGTGTCTGAGCGAAACGGAAACAGGAATATGGGAAACATGGAAACGATTGCACTGTAAACAAAAAATAGTAATTACAGAACCAAGAAGTTTCTAATTATGGGAGTCATGTGAGCCAATCTTTGCAACACCCTTAGGCGTCATCGTGATTGCGTGTTCTCAAGATGAAGAAACTCAGTGGCAGTAATCAAGGCAAGCTGCACCGTGCCGGAATCGACATCGCTGCTGTCAGAACCCTATCGCCGCCGCATATAAGAAATATTGGTATAGCTGCAACGAATCAAATCCATTGTCACCTTGAAATCAGATTCAATTAATACATTTTGTCTTCTCGATCAAATTCGATTAACACATGTTGCAGGTGTTTGAATTGAACAGGTTAAAAGACGAAAAGAATTGCCCACAATTCAGTTGTAAGAATATTTGAAGAGGCAATTTTGAGCGTGAAACCATAGACAACTTTACCATGTTTATTGGAGATATAGCAGGTTAGTCAAATCGTACTTTTTTTTTTTTACAAAATAGTCAAATTGTACTCGACTCTTCATTTGCAATATTTTCATTATTATCAATAAAAAAGTGCTTCAAGCTTTGTATCTATCTTTTCCATGGATGACATATTGCATAACATGGTAGAGAAAATTTGGTATTTACCTAGAAGAATATTTCCTGCTGTACTTTCTAGGAAAAATTCAATTTCCTCGTTATCATTTCTTTTAAGTTTTTCAAAAGAGTTTAAAACTTTTTTTTGACAAGAATAGAGTTTAACACTTAAAAGTGATTATTTTGAATTGTGCTTATTCAAACTCGCAAATGAGAAATAGCATGTTAATGAAGATCAACGCAACAATGAAAATAGAGATAAAATATGAAACCAACAGTGTTCTCTCTTTTATCTTCTTAAACTACTTTTTTCGGCAATATGAACACCCTCCGGTGAGGTTTTTTTTTTGGTTTTTTCTTCATTTTTCTCTGACTCCTACTTGTAGCTCCCTTCAATCGAGTCTATACTTAAAGTCCGTGCATTCATAAGTCTTAAAGATGAAGAGATGTGGATTAATTCGGTAACATAATTCCATGGTATCCAAATATGTGGAGAATCCAAAATCGCATATCTTCAGTTTATAGTCCATAATGTAGTAGAAGAAGAATCATTAAAAGAAACTTGAGCATGTCCAAAATCATGTATCTTCAGTTTGCAATCAATATTACCAAGAATATTTTTTGGCTTCAAATCACAATGAAACACATTATCTGTAAGGGAAAAAAATTGGAGTACACAACTTTACTATCACTATCTAATATAGTGAAGGAATCGATTATAAGCATATCTGTATGTATAAATTTGAGGCCTCGAAGAAGTTGGTAGAGGAAATATTTGTGGTGGTCTTGAGTAAGATCATTATTTGCCTTAATTACATGATGTACATCAGATTCCAACATAGCTAGCTCAGAACTCATAACCCTATTTCAGTTAGAATCGAAACTTAGAAATTTTAAGTCTCGGATTTTTTTAATGGAGAATCTATTTAGATATGACGCAAAAGCTACAAGGGTGTGCTCCAGTTAGAATTGATTTAGAGACAACGAATCAGTTATGAACCTATTGTCCATTAAATCGATTCTAACTTACATAGGGCCTTGAGTACATGGATATTGATGACATCCTGTCATTACGTAATATTAGGGACTTATTGTGACATTTTGATAGAGTTCTCATGCAATTTATACTGTTCTGGAGTGCAAAAAGCTTAAAATTTGAAGTCTGTTCGAAGGAAATCGCGCCACGCCAATTTCAAGCCGTGCTGCGATTTTTGAAGCAAAATTACACACTTCCTGTAAAGAGGAAATCGCGGCACGCCATTATACAAGGCGCGGCGCGATTTTGATGGGTCAGGCCCATGACTTCTATAAATACTGCACTCAATCTGAAGAACAAGGGTTACGATTTTGGAGAGCAAAGTGCGATTTTGAGACATCAGAGACGGCTAGAAGGGCGATTTCTTCATCCTTTTACCAATTCATGTATGTTTTAATTATTTCATCGATTATGCTATTTGTAAACTCGATTATGAGTAGCTAAATCTCTCAGAGATTAGGTCAGAGATGAATCTATGTAACCCTAATTGATACATGTTGCTGTGAAACTCTATTACTTATTAATGATATTCTAGTTTTCATTCAATTCAATTGTTCTTAATGCTTTTTATATCCTGATCAAATATAAACATGATTTTGTGAGAACGAATGACTACTGACCATAGCTTTCGACTTAGACCTAATTGAATTGTTCTAATAAACATGGTTAGTCTAGGAATGGATAATCGTTTGTTAGTGATATTAGGTTAACGTGCTTAAACCTTTGATGATTATTAGACCACCTAAGGAATTAGGGGTTGTAGTTTAAAAAGAGGGTCCTAACTCAAGGGATTGATTAGGGCTAATTTGTTAACTATCGTGAAACTAGAGAATCATTAGTAATAATAGGTGCAGTAACCAATTAGGGGAAACATAGAGGATTCGACAGACCTGATCTCATCTCTCTCTCCATATTTTCTTAATCAACTTTATTTCTGATTCTTGATTTAATTAAAATCAAACCAAATCTACTGCCTAGTGGCAAAACAAAATAAATTTTATACATCCTAATTATATAACGAAATTGAATTATTGAAGTTAAAAACAGTCCTCGTGGGATCGATATTTTTACTACTTCGATAGTATTTGGTGCACTTGCCAAACGTCTATCAAGTTTTTGGCGCCGTTGCCGGGGACTGTTGAATTATTTCAACAAGGCAATTACGTTATAATTTAGGGTTTTTGCAATTTAATTTTCTGTTTTTAATTTTTATTTTTCTGTTTTCATATTCATTTGATTACTTTGCGTTGTGCAGTGCTACTAAGGTATTTTGCTGTTTATGCGAGGTAAACAAAGCTCAGACGACTTAGAGTATGACAGGGCCGCAAGTGCACGGCTATGTCGGTTTTAGTATAAAAAGTATCGTATCCACAGAGACCAATTTAACAAGTACCGCTTTTCGTTGTTACTATGTTTATCTAGGGTCAAATTCAAAATAATTGGGTTTCGAGCGTAAAATATAAATATTGATTTTAATAAATTAACGATAAGGAGAGTCCAAAACGATGGTTTCCGTCGACCTTCGTCACTCACGTAAATTTTTGCGCTAATTAAATAGTAACGAGAGAAATAAAACTTTTGTAGAATATATTGAAAAAGAGACTCTGTTTGCTTTCGCAATACGTTGTCGGAATTTTTCGGCGCGTAACAACCTACTTTCGTAGCGTATAACTACAGGCTTAAAAATTCAATTTTCTAATTCAATAAATTCTTAATTAAAAGAAAAGAAGTGCTTTCGCTTTAACCTTTTCAATTAAAAATCTGAATTTTCTTAGTCGGATATCGTTTTCGCTCTTTCGATGCGTAAACGATATCTCGGTGTCTCTACTTTCGTAGTAGACTTTTTAAATTACAAAACAGAATTTTCAAAACAAACAATTAAATTCTCGTTACAATAAAAGGGGCGCGTAATTTACATGAGTTCCGTCGGTACGACGGTCCTTTCGTTTTGGACTCAAAATAAACTACTCAGACATAATTAAATAATAATCTAAACCTATCTTTGATGAATTCATGTTAGAAATAAATAAAAGGGAGCCGAACCTGTGTCAAGATGGATATTTTGAATTACGAAGAAAAGAAACCACGGCAATAGTGTTCTCAAACAATTAAAATTGAATGGAACACCTAGTGTAAAGACACGCAGCTATAGAGAAATAAAACAAGTGCAGCACCAGCAAAGAATAGCCAACATAAACGTGCAACAATGGTGAAATTGGATTGAACAGTCACGCAGCAAAAGAATTCAAATGAATTGAATACCGAACAGTAACTCAAGCAATGAAAACGTATGGATAATATGGCACCAGCAAATTGCTAAGGAATTAACACGCATGAATGGAATTAAGTACCAAAAGCCATGGCAACGTTGATGCAAAGAAAATAAAGGAGAAAGTCCAAACCTTGAATTAAATTGAATGTAAAATATACTGCAGAACTGTATTGTGAATTACGGTATCTAGGGTTCTAGTAAAATAAAACTGAAAATGAAAACTAGGGTCCCCTGCAATTGAGTGTCTCATGTGCTTTTATAGTCTAATTCTTCAGCAGAAAAATTGCCAAAGGTCGTTGGGCTTGTGACATATATTTCTTTCTTTTCCTCTTTTTCCTTCACTTCTGCTTTTTACACCTTATGGTCCTGAAACACATCAAAGTACTAGCGGTAATCGTGCAAAATAAAATAAATGACTCTAAAATAAATGGAAAACAAACTATTTAAACAATGTATTTTGCATGTTATCAAACTCCCCCATACTTGAACCATTGCTTGTCCTCAAGCAAAATGCAAGGGACGACAACAACATAATTCATTAAAACAGAATGAACTAAAAATCAATTGCATTTTTATTTTTCAAGGCTTTGTTCTCAGGATGCATTTATCACAACCTAAACACTTTTTAAGGATCACATCAACCCTACAACAGTTTCAAGTGAGTGTGTGTGTGGAGTCCAGCTTTTTATTGCGCCTGTGTAAGAGATATTATGAGGAACAGGTTCTATCCTTAATGCTAAAGTAACCGAGAAAAGTCCTTTCTTCATTTCATATAAGAGAGATGGGAATTCAGTTAAAATTAGATTAACAATTTAAACACAAGGGGCTGCAGATGCTTAGGGGCTATCTATCCTCATAGGAAGTCTTTATGGAGAGGGTGTCCTTTCCCCCTAGATTCAAAATCACCCTAAGCAGTGCTGCAAAATTTTTATCATCTCCGCGTAGGAAGTCTTTTTGGAGAGGGTGTCCTTTCCCCCTAGCTTTGATGAATTTATTTCCTCTTTTGAGGGATTTGGAACTTAAGTTCAATTAGGGAGTCACCACCACATTTAGGAAGTCAGAGAGGAGTGTCCTTTCCTCCACATGTTGGTGCCATTCTCCCGCCCCATTTTAGTTCAACAATTTATAACAATAAAGTACATTATTTCCCACACAAACTTATACTACTTTTACTCTGAAGACTTTTAAGGGTCTAAGTTACCATTAAAGTTAGAACGTGCTCCTTAAAATACCTACTCATACACTTACTCAAAGACTGCAACTTTGTGTTTTTCTCAAAAAGAGAATTTTTCACATTGAAACATGATATGAGTTTAGTGAAACTTAAAAAGGGAAAGGGTGTTTACATGCACTCAGCCTTAAATTAGACAACAAATTTCACATTAAAGTCATCATCGAACTCAGCCTTAAATTTATTATTATTTTTATTATTTTTGAAATTTTATTGGTTCATAAAACGGGAGAATTAGACAACAAACAAAAACTACACATTTTATTGACTCGATAATTAAGACTTAGACTGTTAAGATGGGAAATTCCTCCCCCACACTTAAAACTGACATTGACCTCAATGGAAATAAATAAAAACAAAAATAAAAGAAAAGGAAAGACACTACCTAGCAGATCAATCGTCGTCTGGGTCATCTGGGGGCATCCAATGATGCTGGATCATCCATATATCCTTGCCAATTTTTTTTCTTGCTTTTGGGACATGCCACCTATCCTTGCCAACTCTGACTGATCATCTTATTTCTTAAAAAAAAGTAAACATAAAAATAAAGTCAATAAATAAAAGCTGTGGGTTGCCTCCCACGCAGCGCTTCATTTAACGTCGGTAGCTTGACGCCTTACTCAGCTTTCAGGGGGGTTCCAACCTATAAGTCGAGAGTGACTCTGATGAGTACTCCTTAACGCACCGATCTATGGTATCAACAAGGCAGCATGAGTCATTAATCGATGGGCTTTTCATAAATTTGGATAAGAGGAACTCAATCTTTTCATCTCCAACCTCGAAGGTTATTTTTCCCTTCTTCACATCTATAATAGCACCAGCGGTAGCTAAAAAGGGTCTTCCTAGGAGGATAGGAATGTGAGAGTCTTCACTTATGTCCATCACCACAAAGTCAGTGGGAATGTATAGCTGACCAATTCTTAGAGGAACATCTTCCAGTATTCCAACTGGGTATTTTATGGATCGGTCAGCTAGCTGTAGGGACATTTTTGTTGGTTTCAACTCTCCTAAATTGAGCCTCTTGTAGATAGACAGAGGCATGAGACTCACACTAGCACCTAAATCACAGAGAGCTTTATCAATGACGTAGTTGCCAATAACACAAGGAATCGAAAAACTCCCTGGATCTTTCAATTTAGGTGGCATCTTGTTCTGAATGATAGCGCTACACTCCTCAGTGAGTGCTACAGTATCATCGTCATCAACCTTCCTCTTATTTGTCAGAATTTCTTTTAAGAATTTCGCATAAGAGGGCATTTGAATGATAGCCTCTATGAAAGGGATGTTGACATGGAGCTTCTTCAAGAGCTCAATAAACTTCTTAAACTGACACTCACTCTTTGACTTAGCTAGTCTCTGAGGGAACGGGATCGGAGGTTTGTAGGGTGGTGGAGGTACATAGGGTTTCTCTTTTTCTTCCTCCACCACCTCTTTTCTCTTTAAGACTTGCTCACTCTCTGTAGGCATAGACTCCATCTCAGCGCCTTTCTTCTCACCTGGGCTCTCTAACTCTTTTCCACTGCGCAGGGTAACAGCATTCAACTCCCCTTTTGGGTTTGTTTGAGGTTGCGCAGGGAATGTTCCCAATGGTGCAGCTGCAGATGCTTGTTGTTGGGCCACTTGAGAAATTTGTGTTTCCAACATCTTGCTATGAGTGGCCAACATATCAACTTTAGATGCAAGCTGCTTAATCATTTCATTAGTGTGGATATTCTGATTCAGGAATTCTTTGTTCTGTTGGGTCTGAGCCATGACGAAGTTTTCCATCATTAGCTCCAGGTTAGACTTTTGAGGAGCAACAGGGGCTCCTCTTTGACCTTGGAAACCAGGGGGTGCAATGGGTGCAAGATTTTGCGAATAGGTGGGATTGCTATTTTTATATGGGGAATTAGGATTTCTTTGCCCGTATGGGTTCCCATGCGCGTAGTTTGCCTGGTCCGTAGCGACTAACAGATGACACTCAGTAGGAGTGTGTCCAGGTGTACCGCAAATCTCACAGTTAGGGGCCACAGCGGCCACGGGGGCAGGTGGAGTGATGGTTAGACTATCTATCTTTTTATATAGCGCATCAACTTTAGCGCTCAGATGATCAAAACTGCTAACCTCGTACATCCCTGCCTTGGGCTGGCCTTTTTCAGCTAGAGCGCGTTCGCTCCCCCATTGATAATGGTTTTGGGCCATATCCTCGATCAGGCCCCAAGCCTCAGCAAACGGCTTGTTCATTAGAGCTCCTCCCGCAGCGGCATCGATAGTCATCCTTGTGTTATACAGGAGACCATTGTAAAAGGTATGGATGATTAGCCACTTTTCCAACCCATGATGCGGGCAAGCTCTCAAAAGGTCCTTGTATCTCTCCCACGCTTCAAAGAGCGATTCTCCGTCTGTCTGCCTAAAGCAGGTAATTAGGTTCCTCAATTGTGCCGTTTTGCTCGGCGGGAAATACCTAGCGAGGAACGCCTTTTTTAATTCATTCCATGTCGTTATGGAATTTGACGGCAGGGAATTAAGCCATGCGCTGGCTCTGTCCCTGAGGGAGAAAGGGAATAAACGTAAACGAATGGCTTCAGGGTCGACGCCATTCACTTTCAGCGTCTCAGCGAACCGCACAAAGGTAGCAAGGTGCAAGTTCGGGTCCTCCGTTGGGTTTCCGAAGAACTGATTTTGCTGAATTATCTGCACTAGAGAGGGTTTGAGCTCGAAGTTATTCGCCGCAATGGCAGGGCGAACAATGCTCGTATGAGGCTCCTCCTCAGAGGGCACAGCGAAATCCTTCAGTGGCCGGTTATCGTTGTTGTTGTCGCCCATTTCTGATTGAGTCTCAGATTGCGACGGGGTATCGAATAACAATCGGCGCCTAGCTCGAAAGTAGCGCTCAATTTCGTCAACGTAGTTGACTAGATTTCCAGCACTTCGGGTTTTTCGCATGCAAAGTTTTTTTTTTTTTTTTAAAAAAATAAAATAAAAGGCCTTAGTCTAAACGGTGTAACAACGGAGTGCGATATTGCCAAAAATTGGTCCCCGGCAACGGCGCCAAAAACTTGACAGGGCCGCAAGTGCACGGCTATGTCGGTTTTAGTATAAAAAGTATCGTATCCACAGAGACCAATTTAACAAGTACCGCTTTTCGTTGTTACTATGTTTATCTAGGGTCAAATTCAAAATAATTGGGTTTCGAGCGTAAAATATAAATATTGATTTTAATAAATTAACGATAAGGAGAGTCCAAAACGATGGTTTCCGTCGACCTTCGTCACTCACGTAAATTTTTGCGCTAATTAAATAGTAACGAGAGAAATAAAACTTTTGTAGAATATATTGAAAAAGAGACTCTGTTTGCTTTCGCAATACGTTGTCGGAATTTTTCGGCGCGTAACAACCTACTTTCGTAGCGTATAACTACAGGCTTAAAAATTCAATTTTCTAATTCAATAAATTCTTAATTAAAAGAAAAGAAGTGCTTTCGCTTTAACCTTTTCAATTAAAAATCTGAATTTTCTTAGTCGGATATCGTTTTCGCTCTTTCGATGCGTAAACGATATCTCGGTGTCTCTACTTTCGTAGTAGACTTTTTAAATTACAAAACAGAATTTTCAAAACAAACAATTAAATTCTCGTTACAATAAAAGGGGCGCGTAATTTACATGAGTTCCGTCGGTACGACGGTCCTTTCGTTTTGGACTCAAAATAAACTACTCAGACATAATTAAATAATAATCTAAACCTATCTTTGATGAATTCATGTTAGAAATAAATAAAAGGGAGCCGAACCTGTGTCAAGATGGATATTTTGAATTACGAAGAAAAGAAACCACGGCAATAGTGTTCTCAAACAATTAAAATTGAATGGAACACCTAGTGTAAAGACACGCAGCTATAGAGAAATAAAACAAGTGCAGCACCAGCAAAGAATAGCCAACATAAACGTGCAACAATGGTGAAATTGGATTGAACAGTCACGCAGCAAAAGAATTCAAATGAATTGAATACCGAACAGTAACTCAAGCAATGAAAACGTATGGATAATATGGCACCAGCAAATTGCTAAGGAATTAACACGCATGAATGGAATTAAGTACCAAAAGCCATGGCAACGTTGATGCAAAGAAAATAAAGGAGAAAGTCCAAACCTTGAATTAAATTGAATGTAAAATATACTGCAGAACTGTATTGTGAATTACGGTATCTAGGGTTCTAGTAAAATAAAACTGAAAATGAAAACTAGGGTCCCCTGCAATTGAGTGTCTCATGTGCTTTTATAGTCTAATTCTTCAGCAGAAAAATTGCCAAAGGTCGTTGGGCTTGTGACATATATTTCTTTCTTTTCCTCTTTTTCCTTCACTTCTGCTTTTTACACCTTATGGTCCTGAAACACATCAAAGTACTAGCGGTAATCGTGCAAAATAAAATAAATGACTCTAAAATAAATGGAAAACAAACTATTTAAACAATGTATTTTGCATGTTATCAGAGTACGATCCGGAAATTGAAAGGACTGCTAGAGCACTTCGGAAAGCTGTCCGATCGCAAAGGTTAGCTCAGTCCGTTCCACCGGGTGTTCGAGAACAAATACCGGAGCCACTCTCAACTGAATCTGAAACGATCTCTTCTCCTAAATCTGCAACTATGGAAGGAGAAGGAGTTGTACCACCAAGACCTAAGCTAGGAGACTACGGGTTAGCCACTCATCGCGGTCAACTGACCCACACTTTTCAACCAGCTAACCCCGTAGCTTTCGACATCAAGACAACTGTCCTCAACGGTTTGAGGGACAAGCAATTCGATGGGACTGAAGCTATGAGTCCTCATGAACACTTGAGCCGCTTTGCTGAAACCTGCGAGTTTTGTGTGCAACCAGCCACCGTGACTGAAGCACAAAAGAAGCTAAGGATGTTTCCTTTCACCTTGATGGGAAGAGCAAAAGATTGGTTGCTAACAATACCAAACGGGACTGTCCAAACATGGGAAGAGTTAGAGCTGAAGTTCTTGGAGAAATATTTCCCTATGTCTAAATATTGGGAAAAGAAGATGAAGATCTCTAACTTCAAGCAAGGAGAAGGTGAATCATTGTATGATGCTTGGGAACGATTCAATTTGCTTCTTAAGAGATGCCCTAATCATGAGTTCACCGAGAAACAATACCTCCAAATCTTCACTGAGGGGGTAACACCAAACACTAGAATGTTCTTAGATGCTTCCGCGGGAGGTAGTCTCAAGAGCAAAACTGATCATGAAGTTCAAGCTCTAATTGAAAACATGGCTGGCAATGAGTATCGTGATCAAGCTAAAAAGAAAGAAAGAGGAGTGTTTGGGGTGAGTGAACAAACTGCTATCCTTGCTAACCAAGCAGCTATGAATAAACAAATCGAAGCTCTAACTAAGGAGTTTCAAGGCTTCACTTTGGCTCATAAGCAACAACAAGTGGCTGCAATCAAATTTGACCTATGTGGTGAAGAACATCCCAACGGTGAATGTGTTCCGGAAGGATCAAGCGAAGAAGCTAACTTCATGGGAGGTTATCAAAGGCAGAATCAATACTACAATTCAGGCATTAATAAGCATCCAAATCTAAGCTACTCAAATAACAATGCTTTGAACTCTCAGATGCTCACTCCTCCTCAACAACAACAAAGGAAGCCATCAGCTCTTGAGGAAACTATGATGAACTTCATGAAGATGACTCAAGGCAACTTTGAAGAGATGAAGAAGAGTCAAGAAGCTGAAAGAAAGAACAATGAAGCTTCTAGGAAGATGCTTGAAACTCAACTGGGGCAATTGGCTAAGCAGTTGGCTGAACAAAACAAAGGCGGATTCTCAGGTAACACTAAAGATAACCCTAAGAATGAGTCTTGTAATGCTATTGAATTGAGGAGCAAAAAGGTTTTGACACCTTTAGTTCCAAAAGCTCCAAAGAAGGTTGATGAAGTAGTTGAGGTGGAGGAGAATGATGTAGTTGAAAAAAATGATGAGGGTGTAGTTGAAAAAGAAAATGATCATGGAGTAGTTGAAAACGAAAGGAAGAAAAAAATAGAGGAAGAAAAAAATGAGAAGTTAATTGATGAAGATTCAATCTTGAGGAAGTCGAAGAGTCAAATTTTGAAAGATGGAGACAAACCACAGATTGTTCCATCATATGTGAAGCTTCCATACCCTCACCTTTCAAAGAAGAAAAAAAGGATGAAGGCCAATTCAAGAAGTTAATGCAACTTTTCTCACAACTTCAGGTGAATATTCCTTTCGGCGAAGCTCTTGATCAAATGCCGTTATATGCTAAGTTCATGAAAGACTTGTTGACTAAACGAAGGAAGCCTAAGGATGATGAGAATATTGCACTTTCTGAAAATTGTAGTGCTATTCTTCAAAAGAAGCTGCCACCTAAGCTGAAGGATCCTGGTGCTTTTACTATCCCTTGTTCAATTGGACCGGTAGACATTGGAAGAGCTTTATGTGACTTAGGAGCAAGTATAAACCTGATGCCTCTTTCAATGATGAAGAAGCTTAAGTGTGGGGAACCAAAACCAACAAGAATGACCATTACTTTAGCTGATCGGTCAATCTCTTATCCTTTCGGTATACTTGAAGATGTACTAGTCAAGGTTAATGACTTGGTGTTCCCAGCAGATTTTGTGGTCCTAGATATGGCTGAAGATGAGGATATGCCACTTATTCTAGGAAGACCTTTCCTTGCAACTGGTCGTGCTTTAATTGATGTTGAACGTGGAGAGTTAATGTTGAGGTTCCATAAGGAGCAGGTAGTTTTCAATATCTTTGAGGCAATAAAGAACCAAGATGATAACCACAAGTGTTACCGGATTGACGTTAGTGAAGAAACAGTCGAAGAAAACTCCCTTGACTCTCAAACTATTCAACCTATGGAAGGAGAAATTGTTAAGTCTATTGAAAGTAAGGAAGTGGTTGAAGATGTTGGGGTGACAGAGTGTGTCAAGCAACTTGAAGTAAGCACAGAACTTATGCAACAACAATCATCAGGAGACATCCTTGACAATAAGTATGGGGGATTTGGAAGTTGGAACAACATGCCTAAGACTACTTTCACTAACCCTTGTAGTGTGTTTGCTTATAAGAAGATCCCCTTTGGAATGCATAATGGGCCGGCTACTTTTCAATGGTGTATGCTTTCTATCTTCTCTGATACAATAGAAAGAGTTAGGAGGTACTTTGACAAGCCTGTTGATGAAGCTGTGGATCTAAGGAAGTCTTGTGCACATGGAACTTTCAAGGGTAAGGAGCAAAAGCTGAAACGGTACCGTAAAGGAGGACTCCCAAACAATGAAGAGGGAGAGACATCAACTGATCCTTAGGGATGGTCATCAGTCAAGCTAGTGACGGTAAAGAAGCGCTGAGTGGGAGGCAACCCACTATTTATTTTTCAGGTATGATTTTATTGCTTTCAAAAACAAAAACACAAAAATATTTTTCTTTTCTTTTAATACAAGGCAGGAAAGTTTTAAAAATTTTGTTCAAGGATACCTCTTGCCAAGAAAATCATGCAAGGTACTGACGTCTTGCATGATTCTCTCCTCAAAAGTTTTTCAAAGATTCAATGAACTCAGGCAATTTTTTCAAGAAAACAAAATTTTTGGCCTGAGGAAGCAAAGAAAACTCCCTGTTTGTTCAAAATCGCGCCGCGCCTATATATGGCCGCATCGCGATTTTCCAAAAGCCAAGCATGACTCCCTGTTGTACCAAAATCGCGGCACACCTGGTCATTACCGCGGCGCGATTTTGGCTGTTATATGAAAGAAAAATAGCCGTTGGACTTATAGCCGTTACTAGCCGTTACAAATTTGCCCGTTATTGCCCGTTACAATGCAAAATCGCGCAGCGCCTTGTATATTGGCGTGCCGCGATTTTGCCCAATCAGCACTATAAAACCTTCACTGTTCATCATCATTTTCATTCCATTCTTCCTACCTCTTCCTACCAAAACTTCCCTCAACTTCCACTCACGAATTTTTATCATCTTCATCTCCTTTTTCACTTCCTAAACATCATCTACCCATAATCCTATCATCAATTCATCAATCCAAACCACCATCAAACCACTATCATTCCCAACTTTCCCAAACTTCACAAAACTTCCCTTTCACCATCTTCCTAAACCACAAATGGCCTCAAACCAAAGAAACACCCGCTCAAAGAAAACTACCAACCCCAAACCATCCACAAGCAAATCCAAACGCCCTCGTGCCGCATCCGAACCACCCGAAAACGCCATCCATTTCATCAATGACCAAGCCCAAGAGTTCCATCAATCTATGAAGAGTTTCGAAGTCATAGGGGAGAGGAAGTTTGATTTCACAAAGCTTGTGAAATATCCTTTCTTTGAGTCTGAATTACGAAGGAGGGGGTGGACGAGGTTGAATGAGATGATCGACGAAGCAAACAACAAAACGGTGATCGTCGAATTCTTTGCAAATGCAAGGGTGTCCGATACACCCTTTCAATCTTTTGTTCGAGGCAAATACATTGATTTAAGCCCGGATGCTCTCAATGCATGGCTGAATGTTCAAGCACCGGAGGAGTGTTGGGTTGAAAAATTGAGGAGGGAGAGATTTGCTATTACGGAGGATACCTTTGATGAGATCATCACCACCATGTGTAGGCCTGGGTCGACTTGGAAAAAGTCCCGGATGCTTACTTATGCGGAGATGCTGCCGGTACCCAAGGCATGGGTGTCTTATGTGTTCCAGACTCTTGAGAGTGCATCTTGCACTTCTGAAATTCCTCTCAAGAGGGTGCTTGCTGCCTACGCCATCATCAAGGAGCGCCCTATAGATATTGGCCGCCTCTTGGCCAATAGTCTTCATGATCTAGCAACCGGAAACACCACACAATTGGGGCATGGGAGTCTAATTAATTGGTTGTGTGAGCAAGAGTTGGTGCCGGCTTATGATAGTGATCTCAACAAAAGCAATATGAAGCCAATCACCGACTCGGTAATGGATGGATTTGTGAAGAAATATAAGGGCTATATGAAGGAGAGAGAGAGAGGGAGGCAGCAAGGCAACAACAAATGGAGCAAGGAGGGAGTAGTAGCCATATGGGTCCGATTAGTGGGTCTTATGAGAGGTTTGGAGGCTCCCGTGAGCGCATGGAGCAATATTTTACACATCAAGAAGAATATGGGCTGCGCATGAGGAGGGAAATCACTGATGATTTCAATACCACCGAACAAGATCAAGGGGATGACATCTTTGAAGGATTGAGGACACCGGGGGCTGGACACTCGGATGATGATGTGAACATGGGCTGATCTACTGATGGATTAGCATTTTCTGCTTTGTATTTTATTTTCAGTTATTTTTCTTTTGATGTATTTTCTTTATTTTCTTTTTAATGTCGAAGTCCATTGAACTTATTTCCCTATTGTAATTGCTCCTGCACTTGTTTATTATTAATGAATTTGTTTTGTTTCATGTGACCTATTCCAGTTTAGTAACAGTTGTTTGATGAAACGGTATTCCAAAAGTTCTCAAGGAGGGGTGACTTGATTCAAAGGCGAAGTGTACGGCGTTGCTAGGTAGTCACATACTACCAGAAATCTCAGCCATAAGGTTCATTGCCAAATTTGTTTTTCAATTTACTTATATTTAGATTAGTTTTCCATGCAACTACATTTCTAGAACTTGCATTGTTTCTCTATTATTGATTGGTCTTTGTCAATTACACACTGAGGCAAAAGTGCTTGGTCCTGTGAGCCTTTTTGAAGCCTACCCTGTTTTAAATTGTTAAATTTATCCTTTCTTAACCAATTGTGAGCCGGTAGGATTAGAACTTTTTGTTCGGTGACAAACTACATTACAAGCCTAGAGACTTTTAGGACTTGTCCCTTAATGTATTTTCTGAGTTAAGGCATTGTAGAATATTGCTAAAGATTAAGTTTGGGGTTGCTATTGGAATTTGCAACCAACTAAGTTTGGGGTGGGGGTACTAGAGAATTAGAGAACAAAAATGAAAGAAACATGAAATTGACATGCAAAATACACACAAAAATGGTGTATCAAAAAAAAAAAAAGAGAAATTGAATGATGAAAAAGGGACAAAACATTTAAAATCCGAGTAACTTCAAACTCGATTGTCCCTAAATGTTAAAAATGTTCTCTAGTACCTTTGCATTGATTGTATTTCCACAAGGTGAATGATTGAAGGATTGAATTTTGTGCTTTAACTTCCGTAGGAATGCCTAACTCAAATTTTGTGTAGCCTACTTATCCAAATATATCCCACCTTTCACCTAAGCCCCGTTATAACCCTAAAGACCTCAAAAGTGTGTAATGATATTGACTTTGATTGATATTTAGAAACTTTTCAAGCGTATGGTAATATGTAGACCTGCATGTCGACTGGTAGAACCCTGTTTCAATTTGATGCGAGGAGTTGTGAATTGGTGGATGCGAACAAGTCAAACTAGCTCATCTTTAGCTAGAAGGAGAATGAACTTTTGGGTACTATCGTTTTGTCAGGTAACTGTTATTTTACTATCATTTGTCACTGTTGCAAGCAAATTCCTTGAGGACAAGGAATGGTTTAAGTTTGGGGTTGTGATGACATCCTGTCATTACGTAATATTAGGGACTTATTGTGACATTTTGATAGAGTTCTCATGCAATTTATACTGTTCTGGAGTGCAAAAAGCTTAAAATTTGAAGTCTGTTCGAAGGAAATCGCGCCACGCCAATTTCAAGCCGTGCTGCGATTTTTGAAGCAAAATTACACACTTCCTGTAAAGAGGAAATCGCGGCACGCCATTATACAAGGCGCGGCGCGATTTTGATGGGTCAGGCCCATGACTTCTATAAATACTGCACTCAATCTGAAGAACAAGGGTTACGATTTTGGAGAGCAAAGTGCGATTTTGAGACATCAGAGACGGCTAGAAGGGCGATTTCTTCATCCTTTTACCAATTCATGTATGTTTTAATTATTTCATTGATTATGCTATTTGTAAACTCGATTATGAGTAGCTAAATCTCTCAGAGATTAGGTCAGAGATGAATCTATGTAACCCTAATTGATACATGTTGCTGTGAAACTCTATTACTTATTAATGATATTCTAGTTTTCATTCAATTCAATTGTTCTTAATGCTTTTTATATCCTGATCAAATATAAACATGATTTTGTGAGAACGAATGACTATTGACCATAGCTTTCGACTTAGACCTAATTGAATTGTTCTAATAAACATGGTTAGTCTAGGAATGGATAATCGTTTGTTAGTGATATTAGGTTAACGTGCTTAAACCTTTGATGATTATTAGACCACCTAAGGAATTAGGGGTTGTAGTTTAAAAAGAGGGTCCTAACTCAAGGGATTGATTAGGGCTAATTTGTTAACTATCGTGAAACTAGAGAATCATTAGTAATAATAGGTGCAGTAACCAATTAGGGGAAACATAGAGGATTCGACAGACCTGATCTCATCTCTCTCTCCATATTTTCTTAATCAACTTTATTTCTGATTCTTGATTTAATTAAAATCAAACCAAATCTACTGCCTAGTGGCAAAACAAAATAAATTTCATACATCCTAATTATATAACGAAATTGAATTATTGAAGTTAAAAACAGTCCTCGTGGGATCGATATTTTTACTACTTCGATAGTATTTGGTGCACTTGCCAAACGTCTATCAAGTTTTTGGCGCCGTTGCCGGGGACTGTTGAATTATTTCAACAAGGCAATTACGTTATAATTTAGGGTTTTTGCAATTTAATTTTCTGTTTTTAATTTTTATTTTTCTGTTTTCATATTCATTTGATTACTTTGCGTTGTGCAGTGCTACTAAGGTATTTTGCTGTTTATGCGAGGTAAACAAAGCTCAGACGACTTAGAGTACGATCCGGAAATTGATGCGCCATCTTGCAGTGCAGTGCTACTAAGGTATTTTGCAGTGCTACTAAGGTATTTTGCTGCTTATGCGAGGTATTTTGCTCAAGTTACATTTGATGATGCGCCATCTACTAATATTCAACCATGTAAGGTTTTCGATTGGAAAGTACAAATTGTAATATAAATACCTCTCTAAACCGTATGCTAACATAATTAATTTACCTTCTTTTATTAAGGAAAATGTTGTAACTATATAGGTGGCATCGTGCGCCTGAACTATCTTCCATTTAGCAGCAGTGTTATGATAAACTACCTAGGTATTGAATATCTAATTAATTGAATATGAACAAAACGACTTCCACCTCAAATGCAAAACCATATCTTTCCACCATAATCTCATAATAAACGTGTTTAGAAATATCTATATCAACGAGAATCCTTACATAGTGCCCAAAACCGCGATATTGATTTGTGGAATCAATGATCAAAGGAGTTCCAATCGCTCTGGCTATCTTGTGCATGGTCTTTTCCGTCCAATATTCCCGAGGAAAATCCATCAAGCATATCCAAACTTGGGAGTGGTTTTAAAATAATATGTATTTTAACTCCCCAACGTTTCTACTGTTTGCAAGATTGATCCCTAGGATATTGACTAGACTAATGGAACAATGACGTGAACATACCATGTGCACCACATTAGAGAACATACATCCCAGAATTCTTTTATTATATTCGTTTAATGTGATCCAAATTTGAATTGTTGGAAAATAGTCAAATTTTATTTTAGGAATTTTAATAATAATTGTATTATATCCTTCAAAAATAATAATTGTATTATATTATATTATATATATGATAATCGAATCTTTATCTTTTGATTAGGGGAGCTATAAAATAATTATTTTTACATGTAAAGAGGGAGGAGTAAGATTGTTGTGAAAAACAATACAATCTAAGATCTTTGTAGATACACTCCAAGCATTTTGTATTATTTTGCTCCATATGCTTGTCCACAAAGTGTTTCCAATTCACTTGCCATCCCAAGCAATATACCAGTTATAAATCTGCATAGAGTAGTCATGACAAGTGAGTGCATATGCAGCAAGTTCAGTTGAGCCAATTGTAAATAAAAGCTTGAGTTATTATATATGTGCCAAATGATGAAAGCAAGAAGATTTGGATAGTGGCAGGGCCTGCTATATTTCATCATTTGGCGCATATATAATAACTCAAGCATTTATTGGTCGTACAGTTGGCTCAACTGAACTTGCTGCATATGCACTCACTTATCATGACTACTCTATGCAGATTTATAACTGGTGTATTGCTTGGGATTGAAAGTGCATTGGAAACACTTTGTGGACAAGCATATGGAGCAAAACAATACAAAATGCTTGGAGTGTGTCTACAAAAATCTTAGATAGTATTGTTTTTCACAACAATCTTACTCCTCCCTCTTTACATGTAAAAATAATTATTTTATAGCTCCCCTAATCAAAAGATAAAGATTTGATTATCATATATATAATATAATACAATTATTATTTTTGAAGGATAATACAATTATTATTAAAATTCCTAAAATAAAATATGACTATTTTCCAACAATTCAAATTTGGATCACATTAAACGAATATAATAAAAAGAATTCTGGGATGTATGTTCTCTAATGTGGTGCACATGGTACGTTCACATCATTGTTCCATTAGTCTAGTCAATATCCTAGGGATCAATCTTGCAAACAGTAGAAACGTCGGGGAGTTAAAATACATATTATTTTAAATCAATTAAATTATTCAATGTATTACATTAAATATTTCAATAATATTTTTATGAAAATTATTAATAAAAACCATTTGTTAAGTTCTCTAAATTGAAAAATAAATAATATGAATATCCCAATGTAACATTTTTTTAAGGAATATCCCAATGTATCATAAAATGTTTACTTTTGAAAAACAAATGTTTTGATATACTATTAAGTAATAATGTATTATATTAATGATAATTAAATAATAAATAATTTTTTTTGATTGAAAAATTTGAAGTAATGAAATATAGTCAATTTTTTTTTTGGATTAATAATAATAATTACATTATATTATATATATGATAATCAAATCTTTATCTTTTGATTAACTGTTAATTAATACTTTTTTAAGGGGAACTATTAGCTAATATTTTATTGATTAAGAAAGATGATAGTAAATTGTATATGATTAAGCCAAATTATATTATATTATATTATATTTAGGAATATTACATCTTTATCTTTTTTTGGTAGTGAATAATTTTTTTTTTTTGGTATTGACATCTTTATCTTTTGATTAACTCAAATTAAAGATATTATGCTATATTATATTTATGAATATTAAATCTTTACTCACAAAAATGTTATATTATATTTTTGAATAGTAAATATTTATCTTCCGATTTACTATTAAATAATAGTATTATATTAATTTCCTTATAAAAAAAGTATTATATTAATTATTATCTAATTACTAATCTGAACGAGACATGCTAAGTATTTGAATCATAATTCAACCTTCCAACACTAATTTTGATGGGACTAAAACTAGTGGATAACTAACATCTAAGACTATAATTTTTATGAAGACATTGAAAGCTAATTCCCTCATTTTCTAAGTGATTTTGACTGTTAAAAACATATTTTCAGGTAAAACTGTAGTACAAAAACAAATGTATAAGCATACCAAACAACCAAAATCAACAAACTATGACATTCAATTTGAAATTTAACATTACAATTCAACTAATCTCATAAAACAGAAATCAATAATGAAATTAAACATTATTATCATTCACTTATGATTAATTATATTAGTTTACACAATCTAAACATGAAACATTTTAAACATGAAACATTTTTATTCCAAAATCTATTATCCATGCATCATGAATCTAATGTTTTCCTCTTCTAATTTTAAACCCATGATCACAAAATTATATTTATAAGTTTATGCATGAGTGAATGAGGGAAAAGAGGAAACCCACCTCTAATCTTCTTTGAAGATGCTACTTCCATTGCTCATTGATTCTCCTTATTAAATCTCTAGCTTTCTGAGATCTTCCAAATTCTTTGAAACCCTAATTTCTTCTTCACTCTTCTCTCCATAATACTCCCTTGAATCTTCATTATCTCAGCCTCCTCAATCTTAGAATGAATTACCCAACTTTAATTCCTTGCATGTGGTATTTGATCAAGGAATTTAGAGGAATTGGTGAGGATGATGGTTTTATGGTGAAAGGATGAGAGAACCACGAAAGAGTAGGATGAGTGAAATTTTGGAATTCAGATTTTTTTTCTTTGGTAATTAGGTATGTATAAGTGATATTGGTGATTGTCCCATTTACTATTTTGCCCTCACTAAACATGGTAATTCACCCTGTTTGTTTTTCTTTTTATAGGTTTGGACCTGAAATGGTTGGGCTTACTAATTGTCTTAGTTCATTCTCTAATTTCTTCTCTAATTACAATATTTAGGATTTTTTTTTGATAAATTACCATATTTAGGATTAACAGTGCTATTGATATGAATTATTTAGCTAAGAAAGCTTGTGGGCTATTACACAAACCTATTTTTTTTCGCTATGTATAATATTAACAAAATATTACAATTATATTTCAGATATTAAAAAACTCATCCAAATAAAACCGTATTTAGTTGGACTAAATCGAATCTCGCGTGATTTTTATTTTGGACCACATACCTTAAAACAAATCCAAACTGCACCTCAAACACCCTTATTCACATATGATTACTCTGACCCATATTTTCTATCAATGTTATACAAATGAACAAATAAAATGAATGCACATAACTCAGACAGTAATGATAAGTTTGTATGTAAAATAATAAATTAGAATATTCCTCTAAAAATAAAAGATTAAATGAAAACCTTCTTTAGCATTATCCATATATATAAAATCGTTCCAACCTTTTAATTGTTACTAGGGCTTGGATTTTTTCCCTAGTCCCATCCTTTGTTGTTACTATCTTTCTTTTATATATTTTGGGTTTGGTTAGCTCCTTGCTATCAACCATTTGATTAAAAAAAAAATCGTTCCAAATTTGAGAAAATGAAAACGGTCTCAGTAAGTATTAAAATTCGCAATATCTTGAAATGATCAAATATAGTAGTTTCTTTTTGGTACAAAATAAAATTTAGTAGTTATTAAATTCTCATTATTTTTTATTTTTTTTGGATATCACATAATCATAATTCTATTTATACTATATCCAAAAAATAAAAATAATAAATGTTCGCACCATTTCATGAAAATTTCTATTTATTCCAATGGATACAACTTTTCAACTGGAAAATTATGACAGTTTGAATTTAAAATTTAGCCTACAAAAAATATCCAAAACAAAACCAAAGTCACATGACACGAATCCACAAGTGTACGGTTCTATATAATATAATATAATAGAATAAAATTATTACTAAAATTCCTAAAATAGACTATTTTCCAACACTTCAAATTTTTCTCTCAAAAAAATACATATTTATTATTTAATTATAAAAAATATAATATTACTTAATATTTAATCAAAACATTAGTTTTTCAAAGTAAACAATTAATGCTTCACTTGTATTTTAATATATTTTTTTTTCAATTTATGGAATATTTCTTTATTATTACGATATGGCATAACAAATGGTTTTTATTAATAATTTTCATAAAAAATTTGTTGAAAAATTTAATGTAATACACTGAATAATTTAATTGATTTAAAATGGTAAATATGATATATTCCTTAAAGTATCAGTCAATAGGAAAATTCCTAAAGGATATTACTAGAAAGTTATTTCTTTCCAATTAACACACAATGTATTTTGTGAACTTTTTAGCACAATGTATTTTGATTATAATTCATTAAGGTTATATCTAATAAAATTAACTATTTATTTACTACCTAGTGAAGAAAAACAAATTATATTATTGGGTTAAAACGTGACGTGGACGCACCATTTGGATCACATTGAACAAATATAAAAAGAATTCTGGGAAGTATGTTCTCAAATGTGGTGCACATGGTGCGTTCACGACATTGTTCCATTAGTCTAGTCAATATCCAAAGGATCAATCTTAAAAACTGTAGAAATGTCGGGGATTAAAAGTATAATACAATTTACTCTCTAATTGCTTTTTTGAAAATATTTGACCTCAGTTTATCAATGATAATTTTTCTTTTCTTATTGATTATATGTATATAGTGACATTACTTGATCTAGTTTGTTACACTTTTTTTAAGGATAAAAGATAGAGATATTCACATATCGTGTTTGTTCACGACATATTTTTTGTGGTAACCAAAAATAAATATCGTGTTTGTTACCCTTTTTTAATATTTGAATTCATTGTCATCCATTATCTTTTTTGAATGAAAAGGACAAAATCGGATGTATACAGGTTGTTATTTTTTTTTTGAGTTTGAGAAAACTAACTTCGTCATTATTTTGTTAAATTTATGGTGTTTCCGTCAGTTTTATCGCTACCTTGATATGCACTTAACAATTTCCCCAATATATATCATTAAATAGGTTTCCTCGCAAAGAAATCAGCTGCCAAAAATATTGAAAGGTCGCTCTTTCTCTCTAAACAAAGAAATAGGTCACCGACAATGGAACAATTTGAAATTCCACGATTGGATCGAAAACGCAAAACAGCGTCCTCTAGAGAATCTCCATGTCTCTAGTAATCTTCAGCTGATCATCTCGGGGCAAGTATTTTCATATTTCCAACACTTGTGGTCCTCAAACTGAGTATGATAAAGGTGGATGATAATATATCTGTTGATCTTCCCTCGCTTAAGACCCTTTATTTGGATCATGTTCGTTTCAAGAATAAGGAGAATTTCGGCAAGCTTCTTTCTGGGTGTCCCGTTTTAGAGGATTTGCATACTCGCATTCACTATACCGAACAAGACAAGGGTGTTAGTACAAGAGGCTTTGAAACCTTGTCTAAATTGACCAAAGCCAATATCCGTGCATTTGATGTTTCATTTAAAGCAATTCACGAAGTTCAGTTTTTAACCGTTGCGGTAATGGACGTAGAATTGCATAAAATTGCTGTCAAATACTGTTGATGCGACCACAATTATGTTGCTGAGAATAAACTTTTTCTTATGTTGTTATTTGATTTAATTTTTATCTGTAACTTGTTTTTGATTTAGAAACTTTAATTGTAGATGAAGAGGAGGCTTACTCAACCAAAGATCAATTCCTGTGATATTGGCTATCATGTATTTCAAAACTTAATCAACCTTCATTTATACTTTTCTTTCTTTCATCATTGTGATGATATAGTGGAGGTGCTCCAATATTGCCCAAATTTACAAACAATTTCTATTGATAAGGTTTGTTGTGTTTTTTGGATTGATTATCTTTCTTTTTCTTGGTGTAAATTTTGTGAATCTTATTTTGTATATGTTTTGCAGATAGGATTCAACAAAGATTTGTTCATAAACAGGAAATACCCAAAGTCTATTCCTAAATGCATTTCGTCTCACCTCAGATCATGTACTATTAACTACGAAGGCTTTGGAGGTGAATTACAAAATGCGCAACTTTTACGGGTCATGAAGATCAACATCAGTCATTTCTTAAATCACAAGGCAAATCAACATTCTTTAGAAGAATTATCCTTGTGTCCTAGGATGATGTCTCCCAAATGTAAACTTTCAATTCGTTTCCTTGTTTCTTGATATTTTGTGGTTTCCATTAGTTTGAAGGACATGGTAGTTCCTCATACAAATGAACATAAGGAAATTTATTAGCTACCCATGCATATATCTTCTCTTACATATTAACTAATGTTTAACAACTTTGCACTCTCGTTTGTTATGCAACTCTTCCCTCACTAATTATGCTTGATAGAATTATTTGTAAGCAATATAGTTGTCAAATAAATTAAGATTGCTCACAAATATCAATATCCTTTTCATTAAGATTGGTTAATAATGTTACTGAACTTATACTACAAAGTTACTAAACTACTAACTTTTGACTTCAACAATGAAAAAGTTATGAACTATCTCTTTAATGCATTCTACAAATGACACAGCATGTACGTCTAGAAATATATTTTAGAATAGTTTAATAATGTTGCCTCAGCCCTCAGGTATTCCCATTGTCGTGCAATTGCAAGATATGGCTACAATAATTCAAAGATGAAGTTGAAGTTGAAGTGGTTCCTTCAAGTCTTGATTCACTCTTGAATGATTTGTATTTGGGATCTATAAATCAAGTAATTTTTGAAATCCTTGATCAAAAGAAGAGAGAGGTACAATATAGACGGTTCTTGGCACTATACCATATCTCATTACAAAATAGAAGAAGTAGCAAGACAAATTTCCTCTCTAGTATGAGAAAATATGAATCTAACAAAAGGAGATCCAAAAGTAACACATAGGGGAGAGTTAAACCATGTGATTTTTTATAGTGGAAAATAACAGATGATGAATCATGGCTTGACATTTTCAAACAGATTTCCCTTCAGCAAACTGTGCACTGGGATATAAAATTGATGCTCTAATAACAGATTAAAGTTATATCTAATGTTAAAAAAATAGTTTTGATATCAAGAAGATCAAGATCACCTTTCCAGGAGAAAGAGAAAGCACCAGAGAGAGAGATACATAGAGTAGCAAAACAGGTAACACATAACATACAAGAGTGGAACAATGCAATATTTGAAACCAGTTAAAGATAAATTAAATGTAAGTTAAAATAATGCTAGCTAATATGTTTGAGGAGATAATCCTATGTCCTTCAAACAAGAAATATTAAGGAACTAGGTAAAAGTAATTGAAAGTTCACATTTGGGACAAATTTTTGGACAAGATGTTAATTCTTCTAGGGCATCCCAGATGAAAATATATGTTGGGAATTGAATTTCATCCACAAAGTCGTCATAGAAGAATTTGGGAGGTGAGAAAAAAATGTACTTATTAACATGAAAATTTGGGTGTTTCCAATTTCTGAAAATAGGAATTTAGACTTCAATAATAACCCGTATAACAACTGTGATAGTAAACAAATTGTTTTCTAATTTTGTACCTTAGATGCAAGAATCAAACAACAACTTTATCTATCCAGAAATGGTCTTTCTTGACTCTCATTCCCCAACCTTCCTAAATAAATTGTGAAAGTTAAAGGAACTTGTTTGAATAAATAATTGATAATTCATAATATATCTAGTAAATATACATGCTTTATTTCATTTTCTTTGCAGGTGGAGAATAAAAGTTAAAACAATAAAATACTTGGAACTAAAAGTGGATTGGATTGAAGTTTTTTTTTTTGACACAGCCAGGCTTAAGCTATCAACTATGCTTTTCTGCCCTATAATATGTAGGAACTAATGATGAAAATACAAATCACTTTAGTTTACAAATTACAAAACTCTACCTACCACATGGGTTCAACTTCAACTAGCAATTAGAGACATGAAAGAAAGCACAACAAGAAAATTACACAAAATGTAATGAAAGCATTACTAAACTATCTGTTGTCTTCGTATTCTCTTTGGCTCTTTTCATTGGTAACCAAGAACACATATAAGGCAGCACCAGGTATTGTATGATAACAATTGGAAAACCACAAGATTCTTAATGCAAACATATACCAGTAACAAGCGGTGTGTTGGGCAGCTGTAACACCCATACTAGACGTATCTAGAAAGTCTAGCATGTGCGTTAGTTTAGTATTGGATACATTAAAAATTTACAACATTAAAACTTCGAATGAATAATTTTATACAACAAATGTGTTTGTACAACATAAATACTACTCAACTCTTAATAAATATACTATATGCAACCTTGAATACCCATACATCCTGCAGCGGTACAAACGAACACTTGTCGCATCATCCATTCGGCTACTAGCTTGCTAACCAACCTGATATCTGAAACAAAATAAGGATTGGGATGAGACATAATGTCTCAGTGAGTTCCACCTAATCCTAGGCTATAGGCAACCATGGGGGAAAACCTACGGTCACCACGTGTCTAATTTACAACCTGACGGTTGATTATACGTGTGTGGGGACTGGCATGCTTAGACGGTGGTGCATACTAGGGCCGTCATATTTCATCTTACTTGTTATGGGCTTACTATCATACATGCCATGATGGTCAAGGGAACCTAAGACCACTATGCCAAGATATGGTAAACGCATCGAGGTCTTCGAGTAACATATTCATGACACCATCCTAAGCCGGACGATTAGGGAAACCTAAGAACGTCATCGGCTTCACATTCTTTACTTGTCCTAATCATAACTTGTACTTAACATAAACATACATGATTATAAACATATCATACATAATCGCGTCTAAGTTCATTATTCATTATGTTAGCGTTGAACAAACATTATTATCTTGGTTCATTTTACGGATAGTCCCGGGTGGAGTAACCCCGAGAACAATCCCATACATGACCGATGTACGTACATCGGACTCCCTCGGTGTCGTGCGGGTCCCTTGCGGCTTAAACCGTTCCCCTTAGGTCGAGAACCTCCCGTATCCCCCTAGCGTGGATAACAAGAGACACGAGCACCTACGTCTTGCTTATTTCAGTGACATGCGGGTCCCTTACGGCTTGAATCGTTCCCCTTAGATCGAGAACCTCTTGTATCCCCCTGATGTGGATAGCAAGAGACATGCCACCTACTTATATTTGTCTTGGTCTTGTCGTATACATAAATTAAACATGTACATACTTGATCGTTTACCTCGGAACCTTAATCGAACCGATTAGTGGTAAACTCTTACTTGTTCATATACATACCTAATCATGGTGTAGTAATTGACTAATCAACCCACACTTATCATGCTTACTTACTTATTCTTGTTCATGTGCGAATATATAATTCGCATCCTATCATTCTAGGAATTCATACTAACTTGCTAGTTCTCGACGACTATGTCGAGGTTTTAGTTTTCCTTTGCTTAATGATTTGCATGCTACCCGATTCAAACATAAAATTCTCATTTACCATGCTTCACCATACTTGTCACATACTCATTTCATTATAAAGAAATCTCCTTTCAAAGTTTAACAATTAGGATCTTGGTTTGAGGGGTTTATTTCTCTTAAAAAGACTGCACAAGAAAAACCGCTCGCGAAATGCCGAAACGACCTGAGGCGAACAAAACAATGGGTTCCCCCACTGTGTTTCTCGCCTAGGCGAGTAAAATTACTGGGGAGGCGAGCTCTTACTCGCCATGGCGAGTTGGGGGCGAGCAGGACCCCCTGTTCGACCTTCTAGCTCGCCTTGCGAGTAGTTTACTCGCCGTGGCGAGCTGTGACAGTCCAGCAACTTCAAAATTGATATTTTTGACTTAAAAACCTCAAACCAAGCATCTCCAAGTGCTATATGACCCTTAGGATCATTAGAAACCTATAAAAACAGTCATGGAACAAGTACATACAAGTATAGCAAGCATGGCAAGAAAAGGGGCAACTAACTTACACTTAAAAATCCTAGAATTCATATAGTTTTCTTACTTGAATGAAACACATAAACCAAGGGTGGTAAGCTATCTAAGGAACTCACCTAATGATTTGCATTTGATCCCCAAGCTTACAAGCATCAATCACCACTTTCCATCTTCCAACCCTAGCTTTATCCTTTTACTCCCTTTGTTCAAACCACTTCCATTTTGATAATCCTTCTTGCAAACTAAGACACCTTTGTTCTTGACCATAGAAAAACCATTCTTAAATCAAACTTGAAGCCATAACCTAACCAACTCAAGCTTCCACTTATCCAATAATAAACCCTAGCTCCTTGATTCAATCAACCACCAAAACCTCTAATCAATCCATAGTTGTTCCTTGCTTACTAAGTTGCTAGCATCCTTGCTTGACTCCTCTTCTTAAACAAACTTGGAGGAATTGATGATTTGAAGAGAAAAGGGGAAATGAGTTTCTAGAAAGATGAAAAAGATATTCAAACCAAAACCCATGAAGCATAATCAACATAAGCTCCCAACCAACAATCTAAATCCCTATCTTCTAGTTCAAGACCAAACCCTAGGTTGAATCTTTTCAGGAGAGGAGGAATAGAGAGGGATAAAACAAAATCTAAGTCTTATTAAACTCAAAAGATCATGAGGGAACTTAACTTAGAAGCTTGCCATGAAAGGAAGAAACTTTGGAAAGATTTGTGGAAGGAAGGAGGAAAGAATGGCGTGAGAATGAAGAGAGAAGGAGGAGAGAAAGTTTTGCCAAGCTTAGAGAGAGAAATAATGAGTGAAATGAGATATTTTTGGCCCCAAATTAATTAAATACTCACTTGACATGAAATTACCAAAATACCCCTTGTCTTAAGCGTTTTAAATACGACTCTGAGGCTTAGCCTGTATCTGACTGTCATCACTTAAAAAATATTCTCCATAAACTTACTTTCCTTTTTATTAATCTTATGGCGCGATCGACGGTAATATTCCGACACTGACAGGCGGGATATTACATTCTACCCCCTTTGAAAAATTTCGTCCTCGAAATTTAGAGATTACTTAACATGTAACGAGTTCAATCATAACATCTTAAAATAATCTTTGCTTCGTCGGAACCATCTTCTCATAGTCTTAACTTAACTTAAACATCATGAGCCAAAACTCATTCTTACGGCATATTGTACCATATATCTCAGATCCATATCTCACCTGCTCATGGTAAAACATTTATATGGGTAGCTTATCACTATCTGGAACACTCAGGATTTGCCTTTCAACTGGAGTCTAACTAGAATCCAGGTTTGCCATGCAGTGCTCAATTGCATCAAAATATCTTATTGTGTAAACACTTAGCTCATACATACTTTTCCTTATATAACTTGATGCACTTATCTCTTACCTACATTACTTACTATACGATTCTACGAATCCTCTTTCATAGCCTTAAGAAAAATCTTCCGATCTTATTATGATTTCATGCACTAGGAACCATCGGTAACTCATATATCTTGACATGGAGAAGCAAATTTAAATTTTACCATGAAACTTGTCGTCTATAGACCAATCTTTGGTTCACATGCTCTTAAATTTTCCGATTTAATATGCTTACACTTGAACATTCTTATCATAAACTTGTACGCCTCATAATTTTTTTTGAAGAACACGGTTGTCCGCTTCGTCAAACTTTACCTTTCATGGTCTTCTACATACTCTCAGGTGTCACATAATGTTAGATAATAATGATACTTGTTCTATATCTTTATTCTAAGAAACCTTATAAAGATTGGTATACGGATCCTTGGAATGAATATATGTATATCCTTTTTAAAAGAAACATTTTTAAAACCACACCGATAATGGTACTGCCGAACCACAGGACGAGTTTCTATATTTTGAAAAGAATTGAATCTCACCCTAAGCTCACCAATGACGAGTTGGTCCGGTAGTCTGCACACCTTAAGTGAACTTACTCACTTACGACGTGTGTCATTGATTTCAAAAATGAAAATATCATGTTGTTTAGAATCATTCATTTCCAAGTCCCTTAATACCCATCTTAACTTTTAAAAGTTATAAAATCTTGGTTTAACATTGTTCTAACAAGTATCGTTATCATTTAACCTTTGTGGCATCGAAGAGTACGAATCTCATCTTGCTTAGCTCATAAATCATTTCTCTTTTCTTGACAAAACTCTTAAACTTTTGGAAGTGGACTCCTTTCTATTCCTTCTTAACTTATGTGTATGCCTCCGACACGCAATTCTGCATAACTTAATCCATGTAGGATCCTTGATTCACATAGCAACATTTAGCTCCCTTATTTCTAGAATACTGAACTTCCATCTTATCCATCACAGACTGTATAAGTCTTATTACTTAACACCTCAAGAACCTTTCGCTTGCCTCATGATACTTCTCATGAAGCTTCTTTACTGTTAACAACTTTACCGATTTACTTCCGTTGCGCTATTCTGATTCCCACCGGTTGTCTTTAACAAATACTCAAAATCATAGAGGCGAGTGAAATTTCACGTTCTTTTTCTTACACTTTATCAGCTTCTTGGACTCCTCTAAATACCATTCATGTGGCATCCAATGTCGCAACTTGCTTTCCATAAGGCCTTGTTAAATATAATCTCATGATAGACTCACCGTATCCTCATAACACTTCCTTATGGTTGAACTTTACATACTTAACTTTTATTCCTCAGCAAATCTCAAATTCCCATAGCATGCTTATATTGCACTTCGTCCATACCTTTCATGAACATCCTACTTGCATCTTCGTCTCTCGCATGCTATGCTTTGCTTAATCTTACTAATGCTAACTCATTAATTTTTCTTCTTGGAGAAACTTCATAAAATTTGCACACAGATCATTGGTGTTGATGTTTCTTTATTATATATATAAAATATTGAATTTTGGATCTCAGTCGTTACCATAAAATTCATGAAACGAGTTGATAACACAAAAATGCCATCAAATCTTGTTCCGAGTGTTCAAATTATTTTTCATGTGTTGTAACCGATCGGTACCTACAAAACTTCCATTTAAAAAATTTATGAACACCAATTCCAATCATCCATATGCATATATCTTTTCTAAAATCTTATAAATTTCACAAATATTGAAATTTGTCATGATAACGAGCCTTAGTAAATTAATTAAGCAAATCATAGATTCGAGGGGTAATTAATACTCCACAAAACCTGAGAATCCTGTGATCAAACATAACTCTTAACCACTTTAACTTCTTATTTCATGTCTTCACGTCCAATCATATACCGGGACCTCTATATTTCTTTAATCTTAATTCTTCTTTGACCCTTGACATATTAATTTCCAAAGTTACCTTAACCGTATTGATTTTTTTTATTTTTTTTTGTTAATAGTTGTTCATGCCTTTTTCCTTTGAAAATCTTAGGATGTGATATGCGTTCATTACTTGATGTCATAAAAAGGTTTTCGTTGCATAATAAGATTGTGAAGACAACTCCCCATTAGCTACTATAGATCCTAGGAACGAATTGACAATTTTTTGAAAACTCAAATTTCGCTCCAGGTTCACTATTGGCGAGTTCCTTCAGCTCAATTTTCCTAAAACATTATTCACATAAAAATTTCTATTTCTCAAGTAATCCAATGCATATCATTCATTCCTATCATCGTAAAATATTCTACAATATATGCACGGCAATCATCAACCTATTGCAATACAATTCTTGGCACGTCGGAAATCAATACCTTAATCTTGATAACCCAAAATTTTCACTTGAATCATTAACGTCCTTCACATATTACTATTCCTGAGAGCCTGTTGTTTCCGTCAACATATGTCAACTTCTCACTATCTTGTAGCCTTGTTCTGACATTCTAGAATATCATAAACCTGTTCCAACAACAACTCTTACCGAATCTTTCGGTCATGATTAGTTATATATCCAACTTCTTCACTTACGTTTACACGAAGTATCTCTAACATCTTACCCAACATTGTCGGAACGTTCCTTACTACATACCTTACATTTCCGGAGGATTCACACTTCTACTTGCTTTGTTCACCGGCCACCTTTTGGCACGATCAAACTTCTTCATCACATACTTCGCTCCTCCTGGGTCCTATTCAGCTCTAAGGCATCCATTCCAATCGTTAAATGCTAAATTGAGTTGATCAGGCTCAACTAACATCAACAAATAGAACATTTACCCGGAACCCAATGGTCCCACTTCCTTAGTTGTAACTTAATGACCCAAGGCACGGTCTGAATCGACCTGCTCTGATACCAAATGTAACACCCATACTAGACGTATCTAGAAAGTCTAGCATGTGCGTTAGTTTAGTATTGGATACATTAAAAATTTACAACATTAAAACTTCGAATGAATAATTTTATACAACAAATGTGTTTGTACAACATAAATACTACTCAACTCTTAATAAATATACTATATGCAACCTTGAATACCCATACATCCTGCAGCGGTACAAACGAACACTTGTAGCATCATCCATTCGGCTACTAGCTTTCTAACCAACCTGATATCTGAAACAAAATAAGGATTGGGATGAGACATAATGTCTCAGTGAGTTCCTCCTAATCCTAGGCTATAGACAACCATGGGGGAAAACCTACGGTCACCACATGTCTAATTTACAACCTGACGGTTGATTATACGTGTGTGGGGACTGGCATGCTTAGACGGTGGTGCATACTAGGGCCGTCATATTTCATCTTACTTGTTATGGGCTTACTATCATACATGTCATGATGGTCAAGGGAACCTAAGACCACTATGCCAAGATACGGTAAACGCATCGAGGTCTTCGAGTAACATATTCATGACACCATCCTAAGCCGGACGATTAGGGAAACCTAAGAACGTCATCGGCTTCACATTCTTTACTTGTCCTAATCATAACTTGTACTTAACATAAACATACATGATCATAAACATATCATACATAATCGCGTCTAAGTTCATTATTCATTATGTTAGCGTTGAACAAACATTATTATCTTGGTTCATTTTACGGATAGTCCCGGGTGGAGTAACCCCGAGAACAATCCCATACATGACCGATGTACGTACATCGGACTCCCTCGGTGTCGTGCGGGTCCCTTGCGGCTTAAACCGTTCCCCTTAGGTCGAGAACCTCCCGTATCCCCCTAGCGTGGATAACAAGAGACACGAGCACCTACGTCTTGCTTATTTCAGTGACATGCGGGTCCCTTACGGCTTGAATCGTTCCCCTTAGATCGAGAACCTCTTGTATCCCCCTGATGTGGATAGCAAGAGACATGCCACCTACTTATATTTGTCTTGGTCTTGTCGTATACATAAATTAAACATGTACATACTTGATCGTTTACCTCGGAACCTTAATCGAACCGATTAGTGGTAAACTCTTACTTGTTCATATACATACCTAATCATGGTGGAGTGATTGACTAATCAACCCACACTTATCATGCTTACTAACTTATTCTTGTTCATGTGCGAATATATAATTCGCATCCCATCATTCTAGGAATTCATACTAACTTGCTAGTTCTCGACGACTATGTCGAGGTTTTAGTTTTCCTTTGCTTAATGATTTGCTTGCTACCCGATTCAAACATAAAATTCTCATTTACCATGCTTCACCATACTTGTCACATACTCATTTCATTATAAAGAAATCTCCTTTCAAAGTTTAACAATTAGGATCTTGGTTTGAGGGGTTTATTTCTCTTAAAAAGACTGCACAAGAAAAACCGCTCGCGAAATGCCGAAACGACCTGAGGCGAACAAAACAATGGGTTCCCCCACTGTGTTGCTCGCCTAGGCGAGTAAAATTACTGGGGAGGCGAGCTCTTACTCGCCATGGCGAGTTGGGGGCGAGCAGGACCCCCTGTCCGACCTTCTAGCTCGCCTTGCGAGTAGTTTACTCGCCGTGGCGAGCTGTGACAGTCCAGCAACTTCAAAATTGATATTTTTGACTTAAAAACCTCAAACCAAGCATCTCCAAGTGCTATATGACCCTTAGGATCATTAGAAACCTATAAACACAGTCATGGAACAAGTACATACAAGTATAGCAAGCATGGCAAGAAAAGGGGCAACTAACTTACACTTAAAAATCCTAGAATTCATATAGTTTTCTTACTTGAATGAAACAAATAAACCAAGGGTGGTAAGCTATCTAAGGAACTCACCTAATGATTTGCATTTGATCCCCAAGCTTACAAGCATCAATCACCACTTTCCATCTTCCAACCCTAGCTTGATCCTTTTACTCCCTTTGTTCAAACCACTTCCATTTTGATAATCCTTCTTGCAAACTAAGACACCTTTGTTCTTGACCATAGAAAAACCATTCTTAACTCAAACTTGAAGCCATAACCTAACCAACTCAAGCTTCCACTTATCCAATAATAAACCCTAGATCCTTGATTCAATCAACCACCAAAACCTCTAATCAATCCATAGTTGTTCCTTGCTTACTAAGTTGCTAGCATCCTTGCTTGACTCCTCTTCTTAAACAAACTTGGAGGAATTGATGATTTGAAGAGAAAAGGGGAAATGAGTTTCTAGAAAGATGAAAAAGATAGTCAAACCAAAACCCATGAAGCATAATCAACATAAGCTCCCAACCAACAATCTAAATCCCCATCTTCTAGTTCAAGACCAAACCCTAGGTTGAATCTTTTCTTGAGAGGAGGAATAGAGAGGGATAAAACAAAATCTAAGTCTTATTAAACTCAAAAGATCATGAGGGAACTTAACTTAGAAGCTTGCCATGAAAGGAAGAAGCTTTGGAAAGATTTGTGGAAGGAAGGAGGAAAGAATGGCGTGAGAATGAAGAGAGAAGGAGGAGACAAAGTTTTGCCAAGCTTAGAGAGAGAAAGAATGAGTGAAATGAGATATTTTTGGCCCTAAATTAATTAAATACTCCCTTGACATGAAATTACCAAAATACCCCTTGTCTTAAGCGTTTTAAATACGACTCTGAGGCTTAGCCCGTATCTAACTGTCATCACTTAAAAAATATTCTCCATAAACTTACTTTCCTTTTTATTAATCTTATGGCGCGATCGACGGTAATATTCCGACACTGACAGGCGGGATATTACAGCAGCTCAGTTGTTTTGAACAAAGGGGTAAGGAGTTGGAGGTCCCGGCTTTAACGTTTTTCTTTCAAAATAAAAAACTAATATACGAGTAACAAGCAGAATCAAACAACTCCACAAGGTGACTTTTGAGTTACACAAGTGCTTAAATTTGTGTACCCATACACAAATGCTCATTTTACCATTGATTCAAGAGTTTAAAAATCCAATGGCTTAGATTTAAGAATGTCAACTTAGTAGTGAACTAGTGAATCTTCAAGGAAATAAAAGTTGCACTTATATATACATAAAAAAAAATCATGAATTAAAAAAAATAGTTAAATTAAAATAATTAGCTTATATTTGATTGGTGTTAGTGTCAAACTCTATTTTTTCACAGATTAATGATTAAATAATTTTATTTTCAAAAAAATAATTCAATGCTTAAAAACATTATTTTAAATCAACTAATAGATATAAAAAATTAATTTGTTTTTTTTTTACGAATTCATTTCTTTTACAAAACTATTGTTAATTTTCTTCTTCTTTTTCTTTACATAAATTTTCTTCTTCTTAATAAGTGCTACATCTTCCTTATAAATTGTTCTCTAAGAAATAAAAAAAGTAAATTTATATGTAACAAAGTTCACCCCAAAATTAATGAATACATATCAAAGTTCGCCCGTGAGGTTTATTATGAATATGCACATTTATAAAAAAGAAAAAGAAAAAAGAATACATAACAAAAAATGTATCATTGATTAAGAAGGAAAAATATTATAATTTTTCTATCCAGAAAATTAATAATTGAAACAATAGTTTAATGTGTAGCATTGGAAGGAAAAAAAAGAGAGGAAAGAGTACTGCTACTTACAACTTTAACGGTTCAGATTTAAAATAATGACATTTAATTTTGAATAAATTTTATAATGGTTTAATGTTTTAATGTTATGTGTGTCACTAGAAGAAATAAAAAAAGGAAAGGAAAGGAGTAAGAAGTACATTGAATTGCTCTAACAAAATCTGGTTCATTGAATTTTAATACTATAGACCTATGGCTAATAATGCATTTGTGTATGGGTACACAAATTTATCAATTTGTGTACCCTAAAAGCCACCACGATGATAATTACTGCAAGAAATAAAACTTGGAACAATTCTAACTTTTCATGCAACAGAGCAAAATAAATTTAAAAGCATCCAGAGTCCAGACCGAATCGTAGTCCACTTTAGAAGAGATTGTACTAATACCATTATCACAGTTTAATTTGTATGAAAAGACCAAGCCTATAAGATTAAATGATATGAAGAAAAACTAATGATCAACAAAAAGGTTACACCTTGTAGAAATCCTTGGACATGATGATAGTTCTTCTACAATTAGATGCTTTGAGGATTTATTAGGAACATGAATTGACATGACTTGTAAAAGCCTTGCATTCCGCAGAATATAGGTTGCAAATTGGAGATCATCTTCCAATCCATTGAAATTAATAATAACACAAGATCTGAGGTGAGACGAAACACATTCAAGCTCCAAAATTGGACATTGCCAATCATTGGATATATTGGTATTCCACTGTGAAGGGGGATAAAAACAAGGCTTAATTGTAGTTTTGGCCCATTATGTTTCAAGAAGTTGCGATTTTGGCCCCCCTAACTAAAATAATTCGATTTTGGCCCCCTATGTTTTGTCCCCTTTGCACTTTTGGCCTCCTAGGCCAATTTTGACCAAGTCAATGCTGACATGGCGCCACGTGTGTAATTTTTTTTATTTTTTTAATTATTAAAAACATAAATTTTTTTAAAAAAAATTTTAATTAAAAAATAAAAAAATACTTTTTTTTTAAATTTTTTAATTAAAACAATACATTTTAAAAAAAATTTAATTAAAAAATAAAAAAATACTTTTTTTATTTTTTAATTAAAAAAGTATAAATAAAAAATAAATAAATTACACACGTGTGCGCCACATCAGCATTGACTTGGTCAAAATTGATCTAGGGGGCCAAAAGTGCAAAGGGGGCAAAACATAGGGGGTCAAAACTGCTATTAAGCCTAAAAACAATAACATTTGTTAAAATATATGATATGAAGAAAATCAACAGGCGTACAAAAAAAAAAAAATACTCCACAAACCTTTGCAATTATAAATCTTTGAAGCTTTGGACAATGTCTGAGAAGTTTTACTATACCATCCCAACCAAGATAGAAGTCATTAAAAACAATAAACATAAGTTGAGGAGAATTAAGTTTTGAAACACCGGGGTGCCTTTGAATATATCTTCAATGTGATACATCTGGTCCCTTTCTGTGTTCATTGACATTATAAAATACATCAAATGGAACATGACTTGAATTGATATCTGCTCTAACTAACTTGGATAAGGGTTTAACTTTAAACCTTCTGTTGTATTATTTTTGTCATGAATAAACACATAGTCTCAAGGGTGGGAAAACTATCTATAGAACTCACCTAACATGTTTCTTGTGATTGCTCCAAGTTCCAAGCTCAAGCAACCAAACCCTAGCTCTTGATTCCAACTTTAAATCATTTTTCTCTTTGACTCTTGACCATGAAGAAACCATATCATGGACAAGTTCAAGCTCCAAGCATCACCTTCACTTCACATCTTTCAAACCCTAACTTCTTGAAGGTGAGAAGGATTGAGGCTCAAACATAAATCCAAGCTTCTAGTTGTTTCTTAAAGAAGGAGAAGAATAAGAAGAAGACCATGATGCATGCTTCATCACCAACCCAAGGATCTTTGAGAGAATTAGTGAATTTGAGAGGGAGAGGGGCGATGGGTTTAGAGAGAAGGAGGAGAGAAATCTTTTCCCAAAACCTAGAGAGAGAAACATCCCAAAATTATGAAGATTTTTTGCCCAAAAACACTTAAATACCCTTTTGTGTGAAAGTACTAAAATGACCTTTGTCTTAAACGTGTTTATTCTGACACTGATACTTAACTCGTATTTAGCTGACGAGTGGGATATTACACAAACCTCCAACTCTCTAAGATAACCACACCAATCAATCAATGTTATGAGCTGATCAATCTAAGAACCTCCTCGATTTTAGCATGAGCCAGCCAAGAACCTTGAGCCTCCTATCATCTTGAGCATTGAAAGTTTATGTCGATAAAAAATTAATGCAAGGCAATGGACGTGTTCTACTGTGATACGGCTTGATGAAAATTAATGTTGATGAAAATACTAATGGAACATTGCTTTTTAACAATCAAGTGAGTTATCTAATGGCGGGTCAGACTATACCATAGAACCCTGTTATATATTAACTATCAAGTTTACAAACATACCATTTATTGTCTACCTAAATGGTTTAACATATACTACATATTTCATTGATTTACCTCTCTTTGTATAGCGTAGTTCGAGTGCACGGTAGCAACCTAGTCCTTAGTAAAAAAGGTAAATAAAGTCAAAATACCGTTTAGAGAGATTTTAGGTTTTCTCTCTCTAAATTACCCTCGTTAATTTTTGTTTTTTTTTGGTAGTGATAATTGATTAATGAAACTATTCAATATGGTTGCATATTAGAATACTTACAGTCCATAACGTAGTAGAAGAGCATCATTAAAGGAAACTTGAGCATGTCAAAAATCACGTATCTTCAGTTTGCAATCAACATTACCAAGAATATTTTTTGGCTTCAAATCACAATGAAACACATTATCTGTAAGGGAAAAAAAAATTGGAGTACACGAGTTTACTATCACTATCTAATATAGTGAAGGAATCGATTATAAGCATATCTGTATCTATAAATTTGAGGCCTCAAAGAAGTTAGTAGAGGAAATATTTGTGGTGGTCTAGAGTAAGATCATTATTTGCCCTAATTACATGATGTACATCAGATTCCAACATAGATAGCCCAGAACTCACAACCCTATTTCAGTTAGAATTGATTTAAAGGTGAAAACTTAGAAATTTTAAGTCTCAATTTTTTTTAATGGAGAATCCATTTAGATATGACGCAAAAGCTACAAGGGTGTGCTCAATTGATTTAGAGATAACAAATCAATTATGAATTGATTGTCCATTAAATCGATTCTAACTTACGTAGGGCCTCAAGTACATGGATATTTATGTTTTCTTTGAGTTGATGGAATCGAATCTACATCATGTAATTATGAAAAAATATGACCGGTTCTTTTACTATTTTAGACAACGATAGTAATCGGTTCTTTTACTATAGTAAACTCATGTATTTAATTGTTTCCCCTTGTATCTAATGCCTTTCATCGTGATTTGTAGCCATAAAATATTCTGGCTAATGTTCATTACAAACTATAGATATGTGATTTTGGTTGCTCGAGTTACATTTAATGATGCACCATCTACTAATATTCAACCATGTAAGGTTTTCGATTGGAAAGTACAAATTGCAATATAAATACCTCTCTAAACCGTATGCTAACATAATTAATTTACCTTCTTTTATTAAGGAAAATGTTGTAACTATATAGGTGGTATCGTCGCCTGAACTATCTTCCATTTAGTAGCAGTGTTATGATAAACTACCTAGGTATTGAATATCTAATTAATTGAATATGAACAAAACCACTTCCACCTCAAATGCAAAACCATCTCTTTCCACCATAATCTCATAAAAAACGTGTTTAGAAATATCTATATCAACGAGAATCCTCACATAGTGCCCAAAACCGCGATATTGATTTATGGAATCAATGATCTGTAATATCCCGCTTATTAGGAACTGACGTAATAGCTGAGAACGATAAAATGCGCGCATTTAAGGCAAGGGGCATTTATGGCATTTCACACGGAGAAGATATTTAAGTGGTTTAGAACCAAAATTCTTCACAATTCTCATGTCTTTCTCTCACTAGGGTTGCCAAAGACATAAGCTCTCCCTTCTCTCTAGAATCTTGATCTCTCCTTCCTTCTCTATCCATGATCTTCACTCAATCTTCTTCTGATCCTTCAACAAATTAGAACCTAAGCAAGGTTAAAGTTTGGCTAAGTTGTTGGTAACAAGTTGGAAGCAAGTTTCACCAAATATCTTTCTCTCATCTAGAGTTTTGTTCCTAAGGTTTTGCTGTCAAGGTCTTAAGGTTGTGAGCTTATCTTCAGATTATTTTAAGGTGAGTTCCTAGTTAGATTCTACCCATGGGATGTGTGTTATGCTTGCAAGAAAACCATATATTTTTTTTAGGGTTTATACATAGAGAAAGTTACCCCTTTCATGTCATGCATCATTATATATGTGAATACTTGCTCAATGACTGTTTTGAGGATTTTGGGTCAAAAACACCATTTTTGACAGTTCTGGACTGTCACAACTCGCCACGGCGAGCAAGTAGCTCGCTAGGTGAGCTAGACCCACAGAGGGGTGTTTACTCGCCTCCTATTTGCCAAGGCGAGTAGCTACTCGCCTCCCACACAACCTTACTCGCCATGGCGAGCAGACATTGAGGAAACTCACTGTTTTGCTCGCTTCAGGTGGTTCTGGCGTTTCGCGGGCGGTTTTATTTATGCAATCTTTTAAACAATAACCCCTCAAATCAAGACTCCAAGGCATAGGTTTTAAAATGCTTTCTTGAATGTGAAGCAAGTATTTATTTTGTATAGTAAAGCATGACATATGAGCGAAGTAATGGATTTATGATCGGGTAGCAAAATTATATATGACAAAGTAAGGGAATAAACATAGAGCCTCGACATAGCTTGTCGAGAAATAGATAGTTAAGTATGAATTTATTTATGCTAAGACGTGAACGATTATATATCATATTCACACGAAAGTTAAGCAAGTAAAGTTAAGACAAAAATTTTATATGGTCAAGACCATTAAGTAAGCGTAGGTGTCATGTCTTTTGTATTCCTTCCACAGGTGGATACAAGAGGTTCTCCAAGGGGAACGGGATAAGCCGTAAGGGACGCGCACGCCACTGAGCGAGTCTGGTGTGCCCTAGCTAGGTATTTTTCACCGGTAGTAAGGGATTAACTTTCGGGATTACTCCACCCGGAATTAATCCGTAAAATGAACTCAGATTTATTATTTGTTTGTTCGACGCTAACTTCTAACTTAATCATGATTTTGGTTATAAATTGATGTTAGATATGTTCAAGTATAGGAAGTGAAGTAAGTAAAGAAAGATACATCGATGACGAGTAGGGTTTTACTTAATCGTCCGACTTAGAGTCGTGTCTTGTATTATAGATCTCGATGCGTAGAGCGTATCTTGATATAGCGGTCTTAGACTTTCCCCTTGACCGCCATGACACGTATAGCAGATCAAGACCTTTAGTAAGTTAAGAAGAACCTATGACGGATTTAGTAAGCACTACCGTCTAGAAGAGCAAGACCACACACGTATAATCAACCGGTAGGTTGTATCTTAGACACATGATAACTGTAGGTTTTACCCCGAGGTTATCACTAGCCTCGGGTTAGAAAGAACTCACTGAGGCATTATGTCTCATCCCTCTCATTATTTGTTCAGGTTCACAGGTTACTCGAGGAAAAGGTAAGGAAAAAGCTTTGGATTGATCATGTGATCGTGGAAACATATTTGGAGTTGGACTTATGGATGCATATGTTTAATTAAGTCGTGTTGTATTGACTTATTGTAATCAAGTTTCTTTTGGATATCTAAGTGAACATTATGTAACATAAGACTTCAGATGTTTTGTATCTAAATTCTCGACTTGACGACGTTTCTATATTGTATAATTAATGTATCCAATATCACTTTTAATGCACATTTGATTATTCTAGACACTTTCAAATTGGGCGTTACATGATCAAAGGAGTTCCAATTGCTCCGGCTATCTTGTGCATGGTCTTTTCCCTCCAATATTCCCGAGGAAAATTCATCAAGCATATCCAAACTTGGGAGTGGTTTTGGTGTTGCGTATAGAGGTTAAAGTCCATCGTCCATTGAGAAAGATAGAGAATACCCGACTTTAAATTATAGGTGCCTAGAGCCCAAGCATTGCACATATCCTCTAAAGTGGAGAACTTAAATTCATAAAAATCTCACCCTAACGATACCAATTTCCATTGTTCCGAGTGATTCTACAGTTTCAAGAGTTTCAAAATAAAATCCTTGGTAGTATACGGATTATCTCCCTTACTCATAACTAGCCTGCCATGTAGGAGCCGCTTACATTCATCAATTCCCTTTTCATATTCTGCCCGTGTAATCTTAATTCCGAGAGAATCACCTTTGATGATTAGAACTGGTAACTTCTCATCAATTGTCGTTACTGAGCCACTCAAAGCCTGCGCAAAAGTAACCTTCGTTTGTACTTACACCGGTTCAGTCTGCTTCGAAAAATCCTTATCTGGGAATGATACTGTTGTGATCGCAGGCAGGGACGGACCCATGATTTTTAAGTAGTGTAGGCCAACATTTCATTCTTAAAAACATAAATATACATCATAATTTTATAAGAGGAATATACATTTGTTTTTGAAACAGTTTTTCAGATTTTAAAAACATTGAATGATTTTCTCACTTTTAATTCATCTCTCATACGATTTCACATAAAATTCTTGATGAGACTCATAACAGAGAAAATTATTTTAATTATCGGTTACACTTGCAATAGTTAATATCAAAGACAACTCTAAAAACAAATATACCAATTAAAAAATAAACACTTCCAAAATATTAATCAAAACTCAAACAATAGCCATAAATAATAACTACCCTCAATAACAAAAAAAAAAAAAAAAAAACTACCCCTCTTACTTCTCTCTTTGTGGTGCCTTTTGTATATATATAATATATACTCTTATATTGTTGGTAAGTTGACTAAGTTCTAGTCATGAAACTACACATGCACACAAAAGTTATTACAGAATAATCATATATTACCATACCAGTACAATAGATGAGTAATATTTAAGTATTTTATTTTGCAAATGTAGTGAGGGCCCAGGCCCACAGGGAGCTATACGTGGGTCCTTCCCTGATCGCAGGTGTGGAATAGTTATGAAACTGCACGGCTGATGAGAAGACCGATTGGGCTGAAAGCTCTGCCTGCCAATCGAGAGGCACGTCAACAGCTGGAACAACCATCGGCCGGGTGGAGAAAGGGTGGAAAGAAGGAAGAAGATGATTAGAAGCGTAAGCCTAGCAGAGCCACGTGAAGGTTCTGTGTGGTAAAATGAATCACGGTGGAGAATTGTATGAAATTGCACCGAATGGAAATCACAACCTCCAAATAACAACACGTACGAGAAGCAAGATTTCATTAATCAATGACAGAACGGTTACTCAATTGGGTTGGATTCCAAGAATTTAATTGTAAGCCACCAATTGAAAAAGGTAGCACTCAATTGATTAATGTTTGGTCTTGATTAACACAATGGAAGCATGAATCAAGTTAAAGGTTGGAGAACGACACTCCTGCTAGTAACCCTAGCAGAGAGTAGATATTAATTAATATAATTTTTTTTAGGTAAGCCAGGAGTTAGCACAAACATCACGAGGAAACAACGCATCCCAACTAAGTTGGCACCCCACGAAACGTCCAACCTATGTCGCCAAACTCAAAAAATTTTAATGAAAAAAAGGGGAAAATTAATTACAAGAGGGGGACTAGGCCAAAACCCTAAAAAATAGAACGAAAGAAAGAAAATAAAAGCACCGCCGACTATAGAAATTTGTAATTTGGCAAGCCACAACGATCACGAAAGAAGCAACAATAGAAAACACAGCTAAATAAGTATTGATCACGTTCTTGCTTTGTGCTTGCAAGAATGTTTGGCAAGTGAATGAGACACACATTGCAAAAGTAGGACTACCCAAAGTGCAATTGTTCCTCCCACTTATGCAATTTTTTTGTCCAAATGCCTCTAAAATTGTTGTTGTAAATATGTAAAGAGGGAGGAGTAAGATTGTTGTGGAAAACAATACTATCTAAGATCTTTGTAAATACACTCCAGGCATTTTGTATTATTTTGCTCCATATGCTTGTCCACAAAGTGTTTCCAATTCACTTGCCATCCTAAGCAATATACCAGTTATAAATCTGCATAGAGTAGTCATGACAAGTGAGTGCATATGCAGCAAGTTCAGTTGAGCCAATTGTAAATAAAAGCTTGAGTTATTATATATGTGCCAAATGATGAAAGCAAGAAGATTTGGATAGTGGCAGGGCCTGCTATATTTCATCATTTGGCACATATATAATAACTCAAGCTTTTATTGGTCGTACAATTGGCTCAACTGAACTTGCTGCATATAAACTCACTTGTCATGACTACTCTATGCAGATTTATAACTGGTGTATTGCTTGGGATTGAAAGTGCATTGGAAACACTTTGTGGACAAGCATATGGAGCAAAACAATACAAAATGCTTGGAGTGTATCTACAAAGATCTTAGATAGTATTGTTTTTCACAACAATCTTACTCCTCCCTCTTTACATGTTAAAATAATTATTTTATAGCTCTCCTAATCAAAAGAAAAAGATTTGATTATCATATATATAATATAATATAATAGAATACAATTATTATTAAAATTCCTAAAATAAAATTTGACTATTTTCCAACAATTCAAATTTGGATCACATTAAACTAATATAATAAAAAGAATTCTGGGATGTATGTTCTCTAATGTGGTGCACATGGTACGTTCAATTCTGGGATGTATGTACTCTAATGTGGTGCACATGGTACGTTTACGTCATTGTTCCATTAGTATAGTCAATATCCTAGGGATCAATCTTGCAAATAGTAGAAACGTCGGGGAGTTAAAATACATATTATTTTAAATCAATTAAATTATTCAATGTATTACATTAAATATTTCAATAATATTTTTATGAAAATTATTAATAAAAACAATTTGTTAAGTTCCCTAAATTGAAAAATAAATAATATGAATATCCCAATGTAACATTTTTTTTGAAAGAATATCCCAATGTAACATAAAATGTTTACTTTTGAAAAACAAATGTTTTGATTTACTATTAAGTAATAATGTATTATATTAATGATAATTATATAATAAATAGAGAAAAATTTGAAGTAATGAAATATAGTCAATTTTTTTTTGGATTAATAATAATAATTACATTATATTATATATATGATAATCAAATCTTTATCTTTTGATTAATTGTTAATTAATACTTTTTTAAGGGGAACTATTAGCTAATATTTTATTGATTAAGAAAAATGATACTAAATTGTACATGATTAATCCAAATTATATTATATTTAGGAATATTACATTTTTATCTTTTGTTGGTAGTGAATAATTTTTTTTTGGTAGTGACATCTTTATCTTTTGATTAACTCAAAGATATTATGCTATATTATATTTATGAAAATTAAATCTTTACTCACAAAAATGTTATATTATATTTCTGAATAGTAAATATTTATCTTCCGATTTACTATTAAATAATAGTATTATATTAATTTCCTTAAAAAAAAGTATTATATTAATTATTATCTAATTACTAATCTGAACGAGACATGCTAAGTATTTGAATCATAATTCAACCTTTCCAACACTAATTTTGATGGGACTAAAACTAGTGGATAACTAACATCTAAGACTATAATTTTTATGAAGACATTGAAAGATAATTCCCTCATTTTCTAAGTGATTTTGACTGTTAAAAAAATATTTTCAGGTAAAACTGCAGTACAAAAACAAATGTATAAGCATACCAAACAACCAAAATCAACAAACTATGACATTCAATTTGAAATTTAACATTCCAATTCAACTAATCTCATAAAAACAGAAATCAATAATGAAATTAAACATTATTATCATTCACTTATGATTAATTATATTAGTTTACACAAACTAAACATGAAACATTTTTATTCCAAAATCTATTATCCATGCATCATGAATCTAATGTTTTCCTCTTCTAATTTTAAACCCATGATCACAAAATTATATTTATAAGTTTATCCATGAGTGAACGAGAGAAAAGAGGAAACCTACCTCTAATCTTCTTTGAAGATGCTACTCCTATTTCCATTGCTCATTGATTCTCCTTATTAAATCTCTAGCTTTTTGAGATCTTCTAAATTCTTTGAAACCCTAATTTCTTCTTCACTCTTCTCTCCATAATACTCCCTTGAATCTTCATTATCTCAGCCTCCTCAATCTTAGAATGAATTACCCAACTTTAATTCCTTGCGTGTGGTATTTGATCAAGGAATTTAAAGGAATTGGTGAGGATGAGGGTTTTATGGTGAAAGGATGAGAGTACCACGAAAGAGTAGGATGAGTGAAATTTTGGAATTCTGATTTTTTTTTCTTTGGTAATTAGGTATGTATAGGTGATATAGGTGATTGTCCCATTTACTATTTTGCCCTCACTAAACATGGTAATTCACCCTGTGTTTTTTTTATAGGTTTGGACCTGAAATGGTTGGGCTTACTAATTGTCTTAGTTCATTATCTAATTTCTTCTCTAATTATCATATTTAGGATTTTTGTTTTGATAAATTAACATATTTAGGATTAACGGTGCTATTGGTATGAATTATTTAGCTAAGAAAGCTTGTGGGCTATTAACGGTGCTATTGGTATAATATTAACAAAATATTAAAATTATATTTCAGATACTAAAAAACTCATCCAAATAAAACCGTATTTAGTTGGACTAAATCGAATCTCGTGTGATTTTTATTTTGGACCACATACCTTAAAACAAATCCAAACTGCACCCCAAACACCCTTTATTCACATATGATTACACTGACCCATATTTTCTATCAATGTTATACAAATGAACAAATAAAATGAATGCACATAACTCACAAATGTTTGATAGTAATGAGAAGTTTGTATGTAAAATAATAAATTAGAATATTCCTCTAAAAATAAAAGATTAAATGAAAATCTTCTTTAGCATTATCCATATATATAAAATCGTTCCAACCTTTTAATTGTTACTAGGGCTTGGAGTTTTGCCTTAGTCCCCTCTGTTACTATCTTTCTTTTATATATTTTGGGTTTGGTTAGCTCCTTGCTATCAACCATTTGATTAAAAAAATAATTGTTCCAAATTTGAGAAAATGAAACGGTCTCGGTAAGTATTAAAATTCGCAATATCTTGAAATGATCAAATATAGTAGTTTCTTTTTGGTACAAAATAAAATTTAGTAGTTATTAAATTCTCATTAGTTTTTATTTTTTTTGGATATCACATAATCATAATTCTATTTATACGATATCCAAAAAATTAAAATAATAAATGTTCGCACCATTTCATGAAAATTTCTATTTATTCCAATGGATACAACTTTTCAACTGGAAAATTATGACCGTTTGAATTTAAAATTTAGCCTACAAAAAATATCCAAAACAAAACCAAAGTCACATGACACGAATCCACAAGTGTAGAGTTCTATATAATATAATATAATAGAATAAAATTATTATTAAAATTCCTAAAATAAAATTTGACTATTTTCCAACACTTCAAATTTTTCTCTCAACAAATATACATATTTATTATTTAATTATAAAAAATATAATATTACTTAATATTTAATCAAAACATTAGTTTTTCAAAGTAAACAATTAATGCTTCACTTGTATTTTAATATTTGTTTTTTCAATTTATGGAATTTTTCTTTATTATTACGATATGGCATAACAAATGGTTTTTATTAATAATTTTCATATAAAATTTATTGAAAAATTTAATGTAATACACTGAATAATTTAATTGATTTAAAATGGTAAATATGATATATTCCTTAAAGTATCAGTCAATAGGAAAATTCCTAAAGGATATTACTAGAAAGTTATTTCTTTCCAATTAACACACAATGTAGTTTGTGAACTTTTTAGCACAATGTATTTTGATTATAATTCATTAAGGTTATATTAATATTATCTAATAAAATAAACTAGTTATTTACTACCTAATGAAGAAAAAAAAATTATATTATTGGGTTAAAACGTGACGTAGACGCACCATTTGGATCACATTAAACAAATATAAAAAGAATTCTGGGAAGTATGTTCTCAAATGTGGTGCACATGGTGCGTTCACGTCATTGTTCCATTAGTCTAGTCAATATCCAAAGGATCATTCTCACAAACAGTAGAAATGTCGGGGATTAAAAGTATAATACAATTTACTCTCTAATTGCTTTTTTGAAAATATTTGATCTCAGTTTATCAATGATAATTTTTCTTTTCTTATTGATTATATGTATATAGTGACATTACTTGATCTAGTTTGTTACACTTTTTTTAAGGATAAAAGATAGAGATATTCACATATCGTGTTTGTTCATGGCATATTTTTTGTGGTAACCAAAAATAAATATCATGGTTGTTACCCTTTTTTAATATTTGAATTCACTTTCATCCATTATCTTTTTTGAATGATAAGGACAAAATCGGATGTATACAGGTTGTTATTTTATTTTGAGTTTGAGAAAACTAACTTCGTCATTATTTTGTTAAATTTATGGTGTTTCCGTCAGTTTTATCGCTACCTTGATATGCACTTAACAATTTCCCCAATATATATCATTCAATAGGTTTCCTCGCAAAGAAATCAGCCGCCAAAAATATTGAAAGGAAATTTATTAGCTACCATGCATATATCTTCTCTTACATATTATTATTAACTAATGTTTAACAACTTTGCACTCTCGTTTGTTATGCAACTCTTCCCTCACTAATTATGCTTGATAGAATTAATTATTTGTAAGCAATATAGTTGTCAAATAAATTAAGATTGCTCACAAATATCAATAACCTTTTCATTAAGATTGGTTAATAATGTTACTGAACTTATACTACAAAGTTACTAAACTACTAACTTTTGACTTCAACAATGAAAAAGTTATGAACTATATCTTTAATGCATTCTACAAATGAACTTTTGACCTTGCCTGTGTTCCTTAGGGACCTTTTTGAGCATGACAGGCAGGGGTTACCTAACTTTAGGGTTTCTAACCTTTAGGAGGTTTTGGTTTGGTCCCCCTCCTTTTTTTGTATATCTCTTGTTTTCTTATATGATATTTTGAGGTAGTAGCACTTTGCTGCTCCTCTTTTTGGTTTAAAAAATAAAAAATACATATGACACAGCATGTACGTCTAGAAATATATTTTAGAATAGTTTAATAATGTTGCCTCAGCCCTCAAGTATTCCCATTGTCGTGCAGTTGCAAGATATGGCTACAATAATTCAAGGTTGAAAGATGAAGTTGAAGTTGAAGTGGTTCCTTCAAGTCTTGATTCACTCTTGAATGATTTGTATTTGGGATCTATAAATTGAGTAATTTTTTAAATCCTTGATCAAAAGAAGAGAGAGGTACAATATAGACGATTCTTGGCACTATACCATATCTCATTACAAAATAGAAGAAGTAACAAGACAAATTTCCTCTCTAGTATGAGAAAATATGTGATCTAACAAAAGGAGATCCAAAAGTAACACATAGGGGATAGTTAAACCATGTGATTTTTTATAGTGGAAAATAACAGATGATGAATCATGGATTAACAGTTTCAAACAGATTTCCCTTCAGCAAACTGTGCACTGGGATATAAAATTGATGCTCTAATAACAGATTAAAGTTATATCTAATGTTAAAAAAATAGTTTTGATATCAAGGAGATCAAGATCACCTTTCCAGGAGAAAGAGAAAGCACCAGAGAGAGAGATAGATAGAGTAGCAAAACAGGTAAAGTGGAAAAATGCAATATTTGAAACCAGTTAAAGATAAATTAAATGTAAGTTAAAATAATGCTAGCTAATATGTTTGAGGAGATAATCCTATGTCCTTCAAACAAGAAATATTAAGGAACTAGGTAAAAGTAATTGAAAGTTCACATTTGGGACAAATTTTTGGACAAGATGTTAATTCTTCTAGGGCATCCCAGATGAAAATATATGTTGGGAATTGAATTTCATCTACAAAGTCGTCATAGAAGAATTTGGGAGGTGAGAAAAAAATGTACTTATTAACATGAAAATTTGGGTGTTTCCAATTTCTGAAAATAGGAATTTAGACTTCAATAATAACCCGTATAACAACTGTGATAGTAAACAAATTGTTTTCTAATTTTGTACCTTAGATGCAAGAATCAAACAACAACTTTATCTATCCAGAAATGGTCTTTCTTGACTCTCATTCCCCAACCTTCCTAAATAAATTGTGAAAGTTAAAGGAACTTGTTTGAATAAATAATTGATAATTCATAATATATCTAGTAAATATACATGCTTTATTTCATTTTCTTTGCAGGTGGAGAATAAAAGTTAAAACAATAAAATACTTGGAACTAAAAGTGGATTGGATTGAAGTTTTTTTTTGACACAGCCAGGCTTAAGCTATCAACTATGCTTTTCTGCCCTATAATATGTAGGAACTAATGATGAAAATATCACTTTAGTTTACAAATTACAAAACTCTACCTACCACATGGGTTCAACTTCAACTAGCAATTAGAGACATGAAATAAAGCACAACAAGAAAATTACACAAAATGTAATGAAAGCATTACTAAACTATCTGTTGTCTTCGTATTCTCTTTGGCTCTTTTCATTGGTAACCAAGAACATAAGGCAGCACCAGGTATTGTATGATAACAATTGGAAAACCACAAGATTCTTAATGCAAACATATACCAGTAACAAGCGGTGCATTGGGCAGCTCAATTGTCTTGAACAAAGGGGTAAGGAGTTGGAGGTCCTGGCTTTAACGTTTTTCTTTCAAAATAAAAAACTAATATACAAGTAACAAGCAGAATCAAACAACTCGACAATACGATGATAATTACTGGAAGAAATAAAACTTGGAACAATTCTAACTTTTCATGCAACAGAGCAAAATAAATTTAAAAGCATCCAGAGTCCAGACCGAATCATAGTCCACTTTAGAAGAGATTGTACTAATACCATTATCACAATTTAATTTGTATGAAAAGACCAAGCCTATAAAATTAAATGATATGAAGAAAAACTAATGATCAACAAAAAGTTTACACCCTGTAGAAATCCTTGGACATGATGATACTTCTTCTCAAATTAGATGCTTTGAGGATTTATTAGGAACATGAATTGACATGACTTGTAAAAGCCTTGCATTCCGCAGAATATAGGTTGCTAATTGGAGATCATCTTCCAATCCATTGAAGTTAATAATAACACAAGATCTGAGGTGAGACGAAACACATTCAAGCTCCAAAATTGGACATTGCCAATCATTGGATAAATTGGTATTCCACTGTGAAAGGGGATAAAAACAATATCATTTGTTAAAATATATGATATGAAGAAAATCAACAGGCGTACAAAAAAAAATACTCCACAAACCTTTGCAATTATAAATCTTTAAAGCTTTGGACAATGTCTGAGAAGTTTTACTATACCATCCCAACCAAGATAGAAGTCATTAAACAATAAACATAAGCTGAGGAGAATTAAGTTTTGAAACACCGGGATGCCTTTGAATATATCTTCTATGTGATACATCTGGTCCCTTTCGGTGTTCATTATGTGTAAGCACTTGACATTATAAAATACATCAAATGGAACATGACTTGAATTGATATCTGCTCTAACCAACTTGGATAAGGGTTTAACTTTAAACCCTTCTGTTGTATTATTTTTGTCATCTTTCATACAGACAATACCCAAGGTGTCCAAATCTTTTAGAACATGACAAGCATTGACAAGTTTTTTTAGAACATTACGATTTTCAAAACGAACAAATTTCAAATGTAGGATTTTGAGTGATGGAAGATCAAATATGCAAATTATCACCTGCAATTTGTAATGCCTCAAGTTTCATAACAACTAGGGTATCAGATGCATAAGTAGTGGGAGTCAAGGTGTGGTGAGTAAAGGGGTAGTCATTCCTGGTAAGATGAAATTCCCCAACACAAAGTCGTTTCGCGGCTTCCACCCATGCATCAAAGAGGTGTTAATCAGAATCACTGAAACTAGAATGGTAGTTGAGGCTAAACTTTTTGATGGGTTGGCTTGATGAGTGAGGAGAGAGCATGTTTTGATGTAATTTTGCTCTTTTTCTTTAGAGACACTCTAATGTAAGCTTTTTTGTTAAGGATTCTGGCCCTCTCCAGTCTTTTTATTGATTTTTTTTCGCTTTATCAAAAAAAAGATCAACGCAAAACACAAATTATCGAACTTATGAAAACTGAATGAATAAATCAAATTAAATTAAATCATAGAGAGAATCACTTAATTGAAGTTATTGAAGATAAACTAAAATTATTCGATAATCACTTATTTGGACAGACACTTAACTTGTTAAAACTTATTTTAAGCAAAAGTGAAATATACTTCCTCCGGTCCTTATTACAAGAAGGAAAAAAAAACATGAAAACCAATGCAACTATTAATTGTTGTATCTTTTTAGATGTTATTTATACAAATAAACCCTTGTAGAAAGTTGGCAAACACTAAATACAACCATTAATATTAAAAACACAACCATTAAATGAGGGGTAGAAATGTCTTTTTAGCAATAAATACACCTTAATAGTTGTGATATTTTTTTTTATAAATTGGACCAATTTTTTTTTTTGGAAATTTTGTTATAATAAGGACCGGAGAGAGTAAATGATAACAACACAAAATTTATTCAATTCGGTGATTAAGACGATGTATTCTTAGAACTCCTTTGATGCTATTGAGTATTTGCTAAAGTTGAAAAATCAATCTAGTTTATTTCATATCAATAATAAAAAATTAGTTTTTTTTATTAAAACAATTTTAAACTACAATTACATAAACATAAATTAAAATAGTTGACGATTGAGAATTCAAGACGGAGATTCATAGTAGTTCACCCACATCGTCCTTGTTAGTGGGTTGCATGCATTCCCAAAGATAAACTTCAAAAGAGTTTTTTTTTTTTAATTTTTTTTTTGAATACCAACTATTTGCTAAAATGTTTACACCAATTTCACTGCTTGAGACTTGAGATTTTAACCTATAACCCGAGTCCTTAAATAAATCTTGATGTAGCCCTTGAACCTCGTCACACAAGATTCAAAACTCCAACCATCTAAGATAACCACACCAATCAATCAATGTTATGAGCTGATCAATATAAGAACCTCCTCGATTTTAGCATGAGCCAACCAAGAACCATGAGCCTCCTATCATCTTGAGCATTGAAAGTTTATGTCGATCAAAAATTAATGTAAGGCAATAGACGTGTTCTACCGTGATACGACTTGATGAAAATTAATATTGATGAAAATACTAATGGAACAATGCTTTTTAACAATCATGTGAGTTATCTAATGGGTCAGACTATACCATAGAATCCTGTCATATATTAAATATCAAGTTTATATACATACCATTTATTGTCTACCTAAATGGTTTAACATATTGTACATTTTTCATTGATTTACCTCTCTTTGTAGCGTAGTTCGAGTGCACGGTAGCAACTTAGTCCTTAGTAAAAAAGGTTAATTAAGTCAAAATACCGTTTAGAGAGATTTTAGGTTTTCTCTCTCTAAATTACCCTCGTTAATTTTTGTTTTTTTGGTAGTGATAATTGATTAATGAAACTATTCAATATGGTTGCATATTAGAGTACTTACGGTCCATAATGTAGTAGAAGAAGCATCATTAAAAGAAACCTGAGCATGTCCAAAATCACGTATCTTCAGTTTGCAATCAACATTACCAAGAATATTTTTTGGCTTCAAATCACAATGAAACACATTATCTGTAAGGGAAAACAATTGGAGTACACGAGTTTACTATCACTATCTAATGAAGGAATCGAATATAAGCATATCTGTATCTATAAATTTGAGGCCTCAAAGAAGTTAGTAGAGGAAATATTTGTGGTGGTTTGGAGTAAGATCATTATTTGCCTTAATTACATGATGTACATCAGATTCCAACATAGAAATCCTAGAACTCACAACCCTATTTCAGTTAGAATCGATTTAAGGGTGAAAACTTAGAAATTTTAAGTCTCAAATTTTTTTAATGGAGAATCTATTTAGATATGACGCAAAAGCTACAAGGGTGTGCTCCTCCAGTCAGAATTGATTTAGAGATAACAAATCAATTATGAATCGATTGTCCATTAAATCGATTCTAACTTACGTAGGGCCTCAAGTACATGGATATTTATGTTTTCTTTGAGTTGATGGCATCTAATCTACATCATGTAATTATGAAAAAATATGACCGATTATTTTACTATTTTAGACAACAATAGTAATCGGTTCTTTTACTATTTTAGACAACGATAGTAAACTCATGTATTTAATTTTTTTTCCCCTTGTATCTAATGCCTTTCATCGTGATTTGTAACCATAAAATATTCTTGCTAATTAGGGATGCTGATAGTGTGATATCCGTGTCCGCTCCATTAGATGAATATGAAATCGGTACCCTATCCATATCCGTGCGGATATCTGTCTAGCGGGTAATCCGTGGATTTTGAGATATCCGCGGGTTTATACAGATATCCATGGATAACATTTATAAAAATAAAATAAAAAATTTGTTTAATTTTTTTTAGCTAAAATTTAGAAACAAAAGTTCCTCACATGCATTTTCTTTTCTTTTTAGCAAAACATAATATTCATACATTACAAATAGCAACAAAGATCATTGACTCCAAAAAAAAATAAATAAAGTCTCTTACATTTAATAAAAATAAAGTTTTTTGATTTAACAAAAACATAAGTAAAGCTCACCATATTCAACAAAAACAAAGCTCTTGCTTTAACAATCCCAACCACTTTCAATTCCATTTAAAGGAGCGTAATAACTTATAACACTCACAATACCTAGGGTGTTTTCTTAGGAAGTTGAATATATTGAGGTTATTTATGTAACTTACTCGGTTTAATAGCGGTTATGGATATCGGCGGGTGTGGATACCATTAAATCCGCATCCGTATCCATTAATTAGCGGGTAGTCAAAAAATCCGTTAATTTTATCCATGGATATCCATTAAGATATCCGCGGCGGATTTTATCCGCGGATATCCACGGGTGTGGATTTTTTTGCCATCCCTATTGCTAATGTTCATTACAAACTATAGATATGTGGTTTTGGACTTGCTCGAGTTACATTTATTGATGCGCCATCTACTAATATTCAACCATGTTGATTGTTTCATTAATCAAATGTTTCTTCATGTAAGGTTTTCGATTGGAAAGTACAAATTGCAATATAACTACCTCTCTAAACCGTATGCTAACATAATTAATTTACCTTCTTTTATTAAGGACTATGTTGTAACTATATAGGTGGTATCATGCACCTGAACTATCTTCTATTTAGCAGTAGTGTTGTGACTAACTACCTAGGTATTGAATATCTATGTAATTGGATATGGAGATTGTAACACTCACAACGTGGCCCAGTAACAGTGCCGGGTAGCCCATAGTGGAAGTCGGCCAAGGCCGGGTAGCCCAGGGAAGTCGGGCTGTTACAGGATGACCCCACGTTGATATGAGGAACCGAATCACATCGGAATGAGAGGGATCCGGAGGCCGTGTAGGTCTGGGACTACATGGTTGAAGGAAGGCTTATAAGAATGTTAGGTACTACCCATATCAACAAGATGCATCTTCTTTTCGGGAGCTCAATCCATAGGAACTCCACAGTTAAGCGTGCTTGGCTTGGAGTAGTACTAGGATGGGTGACCTACCGGGAAGTTTCCCGGTAAGCATGTGAGTGAGGACAAAGCATGCTGAAAAGACTCGTGTTGGTTTGTGGGGTTAGTCGGCAATCCTGTAAGCAGTCTGGGATGTTACAGAGATCATATGGATTGTATTATAAATAGAGAGTGTTGCTATTTACAGCGAACACTTTCTTCAAGAAATCATCCCGATAAAAAATTGGCCAATCAAAATTGGATTTAAGCGGAATACATGGGTGGTGGACTGAAAACATGGAGGTCAACTGTCAATCATATGCAATGAAAACAATACATGTGTATCGGGATGATTTCGCTAGCCCACCGTTCACTGCAAATAGCATTTTCGATAAATAAATTTATATACATTAATGTTGACCTTCATAACCAAATTTGGATATAATTATGGTTGAACCCCTAATCCAGTTTAAATGTACAACCATAAATATAATCATTAACTATCTGCCGAACATTCCCTAAAAAAAAAAAAAACTATCTGCCGAACATTCCCTCAAAAAAAAAAAAAAAAACTATCTGCCGAACATACAACTAACTTCTTATTTAAACTGTGTTAACAACCTAAATTATTGTCGCAAAAGGTGTATTTTTTTTAGGGTTAATTAAGTTTTTAGTCCCTATAAATATTCACAGTTTTGTTTTTAATCCCTACAAAATAAAATCACACTTTTTAGTCCCTGTGACATTTTTCTTAAGCATTTTAGGGACTAAAAATACTGATGGAAAATTTTTGTAGGGACTAAAAATGCTTTTGGAAAATTTTATAGTGACTAAAAATGTTGATGGAAAATTTTATAGGGACTAAAAAGTGTGATTTTATTTTGTATGGACTAAAAACAAAATTCTGAATATTTATAGGGACCATTTACTTAATTAACCCTTTTTTTAAGTAACACAAATTGTCTTTCCTAGATTAATTTAAAACACAAATGAAGCTATATTAATTGAATGCCCTGCGTTGTTCAAGTAGCACTCATCCAATATATGTTTCAAGTATGGTACATATTTGGTATTTTTTTTTTTTAAGGAAGGTACATATTTGGTATGTTCTTCACCTTGATACTATTAGTCTATATACCCAGTGGGGGTATATAGTATATAGGGGTGTTCGCGGTGCGGTTTGGTTCGGTTTTGAGCAAAAAAGTCATCCAAACCGCGAGATAAAAAAGCATGCGGTTTGGTTTGGTTCGGTTGATTTTTAAAAAGTCATCCAAACCAAACCAATGCGGTTTGGATTGGTTCGGTTTGTGCGGTTTATCGCGAGGTAAAAAAATATTACATTAACTCTAATATTGCCAACTTGTTACAAAATATACATAGGACATTTTATTTTGATGTTTATATGATAAAATATTAGGTAAAACTTATATCAAAATAGGTAAAATTAAGAAGAAACATAAGCATGAAACAAATTATTGAGAAGTAAAGAAAACAAATTCATCACTGGAAATGAATTGAAAGAGATGGAAAGGAATTATAATCGAACCTGATGGTGCAACGATGGAAAAATCGAATCAAAAGAGATTATTCTTGAGCTATGTAATTGGGCTAGTACATATTTAATTAATATTCATTATTCTTGCGGTTTGGTTTGGTTTGGTTCGGTTGCTGAGATGCAAACCACAAACCGAACCGAACCACGCGTTTCAGTGCAAAAGTCATCCGAATTCATCCGAACCAAGTGCGGTTTTTTGCGGTTTTGGTTTGGATTGGTTTGGTTTGCGATTTTTCTATTGGGTTGGTTCGGTTTTGAACACCCCTAATAGTATACCCGTTGGGGTATATAAAAGTCTTAGAATATCATTATTGTAAATTGATTAACATTGACTAGTCATTATTAGTCATGAATGTATAAGATCAATACTCTGATTGTATATATACAAACCAAAAGGAATGAAAAGGTAAGACCTATTATTCTAACAGATACCACCAAATTCGTCTCTTTCGTGACCTTTTTCCCGCTTTGTTTTCAGTGGAGGTCCACAATGTCGAGATCGTTCCTGAGTTGCAATTTTTTAAAGGGTAGTGTTAACTTGTGCCCTTAGGGCACATGTTAAGAATCTAAAAATGGAATTAAATCATAAATTATGTCTTGAAAAGACAACATTTTAAATTTCTACAATATTGAATGCACAATTTCCAACAAAATGTTTCTATTTTTGGTTTCTTAACTTGTGCCTTGAGGGCACAAGTTAACATTTCCCTTTTTTAAAAGGTTTGATTTCTGCTCATTATTTCATTCAACCCTTCACTCGATTTTTTATTTTTAAATTTATTGATTACCCTCTATCTCCATGCATCGACTATTTTCTATCTGGTTAGCTAGCTTCGTTGGTAATTCTGAGTCTTTTTTCAAGGATTTACCTCTCTCCGTGTAGCGTAGTTCAGGTGCACATTAGCACCTAGTTGCAACATAAATTAAGTCAACATACCGTTTAGAGAGGTAGTTAGATTGCAATTTGTACATTCCAACTAAAAACCTGAAGAGACCAAACATATACTACAGAAATCAAAATTAGCGAAGGAAAAAAATGAATTTCTTTGTTTCAAAATTTGAGAGGGATTTCACGTTTTCCCTCTCTAATTTTTTTATTTTTTTTTGGTTGTGACAATTGATTAATGAAACTAATCAATTTGGTTGCATATCAGTGTACTTATAATCCATTTGGAATTTTTATAGGAGAGGCTATCAAATATTGGGGGGGGGGGGGGGGGGGGGGGGGGAACTCGAGCAAGTCGAAAATCAAATAATTTCAGTTTGCAATCAACATTACCAAGAATATTTTTTGGCTTCAAAATCAAGACGAAACACATTAGTCGTAAGGGAAAAAAAATGAAATACACGAGTTTAATATCACTATCTAATATAATGAAGGAATCAATTATAAGCATATGTTTAAATTTGAGGCCCCGAATGTGGTAGACCTTTTTTTTTTTTTTTTTGTGGTTTAGACTTCCATCATCTGTGATGCTGCAACAATGCGTTTTAATTTTTCAATCTTTCATTATATTTGGCCATTTTCTCATTTCTTCTTTGTTATTTTTTTATTTCACACTTGCAAGAACACCAGCTAATATTGGAATTTTTTTTATTCTTTTCTTTCCGTTCAAACTTATTTTAAATTTTCATTATACTGATTTTTTTTTTCGAGCAGTAATCTAAAGTAGAATGGAATCTGAATGAGCTATTAAAAGGTAAATTTTCATTCATCTTTGGTTATATTATGCATAACAATATTGTGCATGGTTTATGTATATTACTCGGTTATGTTTATCTATTTAAGCAGGTCTTATTTTATTAAGTGTTTCAAGGTGCATTTGAAGTGTAATTTGCTGAAAATGTCATTTCCATCATATATGTGTTGGATGTCCAAAAGTATTTTAAGATGATCAAATGTCTTTTCCATCATACACTGTCTGTATGTACTAAGAATTAGTGTAATGTTCATTGCTACTTTATTTTTTCAAGAGCATGGCCACTTTCTATATAATATGAAGGATTATGTTTTGTGTGTGTGTCAATGTTTTTTTTCTTCGAAAAGCCAACATATTATTAAGCCAACTCAGCCTTCTCAAGAAGAGAAAGGCCGGGCGAAACACAACCAAAAGACAGGCCCTGATCCTGCAGCACAGTCTGCTAACAGAACCAAACATAAGCGACAGCAGGAAGAAAAAAGAGAGTCCAACAGAACCCTACCACACTTCCTAGCCGAAAAACACCAAAAAACCAAGCTGTCCCTACAGTCCCGCCTCAACCTCGATGGCAAAAGCAAGGGTTCCAACACCACTCGTCAAAATAAACATGTCGCAATTTTCAAACGCGCCGTTGTGTGTCATTGTTATTTTTAAGAACATAACATTGTTATTTTTACTATGTTCTAATATTTTGGATCACTATATTGAGATACTTTCACCTACTTTGGTAGCATGACTTTCTTTCCCTGTAACTTTGATTAAACCATTTTTTTGTTTAGGCAAAATATTTATAAAATTAAAATTTAAAATAAAAAGAAAGTACAAAACCGGATAAAAATAGATGTAGAAGTAGTTGCAATATAATTAGATACACATGTATATTTTAGTTTGATTCTTCTATTCAATAGGTTTGATGGTTTTGACATCATTCTAGGTGGTTGCATATTTGCTACCATGTAGTCCTTTTATGTTTTGTACTCTCTTATTCCTTTTGTCTTTAAGAAAAAAAGTACTATAATCATTATGATCTGAATCATGGTTTTGATTCTCACATATTGACATGCTATCAGAAGAAGAAAAAAAAACAACATTGATGTGCACCTTATACAAGTTTTTTTTTTTTTTTTTTAATTTAGGACCTATTCAATAATCCCTAAATAATTTAAGGACCTACAGAATAATTAAACCTAAATTTTTTGTAAGCTCACCCGTGCGGTGTGTTTTTTTTTTTTTTAATTTAGGACCTATTCAATAATCCCTAAATAATTTAAGGACCTACAGAACAATTAAACCTAAATTTTTTGTAAGCTCACCCGTGCGGTGCACGGGTTAGCGATCTAGTAGAAATAAAGGCATTAAACAAATGAGAGATATGGTGAAAATAAATATTTGCAATAATTATTACTTTAAGGAATACACATTAAAAATTTCTAAAAAAAAAATGTAGATTGTATATATAGAAATAAAGGCATAAAACAAACAAGAGTTATGGTGGAAATACACGTGATACTCCAAGAAATACACATTAAAAACTTCTACCCATAAAATATTTAATATTCAACTTGATCATAATTAATATAGGCGGAACACCCAAATATAATAAAGACAAAAACAACATACTAAAGGGTGTCGTGTTAATAATATTTTTGTTCTTGATGTGGGTGGTGTTCAGGTGGAAGGTGTTGATAATGTCAGAAGGACGGTGTTTAATCATTTTTCGAATCACTTTCAAGCACCGGTAGTGGTGTGCCCCTGCCCTGTGGATCTTAATTTCCGCATGTTGTCCTATAGGGAAGGGTCAGTGATGGTGAAGTTGTTTAGCTTGGAGGAGTTGAAAATGGCGGTGTGGGATTGTGATAGTTTCAAATGTCCTGGCCCGGATGGTGTTAACTTTGGTTTCATCAAAGATTTTTGGGAGGACCTGAAGGCAGATCTGCTGCTTAATTGTTTCAGATTTTCATTGTAATGGAAAGCTTCTGAAAGGTATAAACAACACTTTTATCACTCTTATTCCCAAAAAAGTCTATTCTCAAAGTTTCAATGAATATCGCCCTATTTCTTTAGTGGGTAGTTTCTATAAGGTGTTGGCTAAATTATTGGCAAAAAGATTGTGAGGTGTCATTGGTACTGTAATATCAGATACTCAGTCCGCGTTTGTAAAAGGTCGTCAGATTCTAGATGGTATTCTGGTGGCTAATGAGGTGGTAGATGAAGCAAAAAAATTAAATAAAAATTTACTTATTTTCAAGGTTGATTTTGAAAAGGCATACGACTTTGTAGATTGGAATTATTTGGATGATGTAATGTGTAAAATGTCATTCCCGAGTCTATGGAGGAAATGGATGAAAGAATGTGTAACTACGGCTACGACAACAGTTTTGGTTAATGGTTGGGACCCGGTGATCAATCATATTAAATCTCGTTTGTTGAGTTAGAAGAGTAAATATTTATCATTCGGTGGTCGTCTTTTCTATCGAATCCTTGTCTATGCTCTTTCCTTCTTCAAAGCTCTTTCAGGTATCATCTCTTCTATCAAATCTCTTTTTATTCATTTTTTTTTGGAGTGAGGGTAATATGAAAATTTCTTGGATTGATTGGGACTCCATTTGTTCCAAGAAGGAGGTTGGTGGTTTGGGGGTAAGGAGAATTAGGGAGTTTAATTTGGCGTTGTTGGGTAAGTGGTGTTGGTGGCAGGTGTCAGAGAGTCATGGTTTGTGGTTTAGGTTGTTGGCTGCTAGATCTGGCTTAGTGGGAGGCAGTTGCTGGCTGGTGGTAGGGAGAGGTCGGTTTGGTGGAGAGAGATAGCAAACATTTGTGATGGTGTTGGTTCATCAGTGGGTACTTGGTTTTCTGATAATGTATGTTTAAAAGTAGGAAATGGCTCCAGTACTTTGTTTTGGTTTAATAGGTGGCTAGGTGAGGTCCCTCTTCAGGTTCGTTTCCGTTGATTGTTTGATTTATCTGAAAACAAATTATTGACGGTGGAGCAAATGCATGATTTAAGGTGGGATGTTGGAGGGGAGACATGGAAGTGGAGACGGAGGTTACGAGCGTTAGAGGAGGAGTTGTTATAGGAGTGTAGGTTGTTATTACTAGTTGTTGTGTTGCAGGTTAATGTTGATGATGCTTGGTCTTGGACTCCTGATCCAGCAGTCGGTTATTCTGTCGAAGGGGCTTACAGTAGGCTTACAAGTGGGACGGCTTCAGCTCCTACTACTCCAGTGGTATCTGCGGATCTCCTTTGGAGGAAAAATGTTCCTCCTAAAGTTCTCTATTTTTGGTTGGCGCTTGTTTCGGAACAGATTGCCTACGAAGGCTAATTTATTTCGAAGGGGGATTATTCAGCATGATGCTCAGCAGTGTGTTACCGGTTGCGGGGAGATCGAGTCGGACGCTCACCTATTTTTGTCCTGCAGCGTTTTTGAGCAGGTTTGACACCTTGTTCGGCGTTGGTTGGGTGTTCGTTCAGCAGACCCCTTAACCATTGTCGACCACTATCTCCAGTTTGGTACTTCCCCATGTCTTGCAAAATCGCGGCGTTTTTTTATGTATCTCATTTGGTTTGCAAGTTCTTGGCTCATTTGGAAGGAAAGGAATGCAAGAATTTTCCGTTCAAAAGAGGGCACACCTTACTAGCTCTTGGAAAACATCAAGCTTCTTTCCTTTTGGTGGTATAAAGCATAATTTGTTGTTTATCATTTTAAGTTTCATGATTGGTGTTAGAACCCATTGTTATGCTTGGGTGTTGGCTAACGTTTTTATTCCGTTCTGATGTAATTATTGGCTATTATCTTTGGCATACCTTGTGCTGGAGGGATAGGCCGTTAGTTTTAATATATCTTATTTTGATTTGTTAAAAAAAAAAAAAATACTAAAGAGCACCATATATGAACGAAACATCCAAACATCTCAAATGTCAAAAACACAAAAACATCAATAACTACCACCATACAATATTTAATATTCAACTTGAACATAATTAATATCCAATTATTTCCTCTAAAAGAAAGTAATGTTCCATTATTTATAGGGATGGCAAAGCGGGCCGCCCCGCCCCGTTTAGGCCCGCCCCGTCTACGCCCGCTAAAAACGAGACGAGCCGAGTCAAAATTAGTGACCGAGTCCAAAATCTCACCCCGCCCCGTTTAGTGGCGGACTTGCTAGTTGGCGGGCCGGCCCGCCAAACAAAAAACTTTTTTTGATTTTTCTTTTACAACTTAATTGTTATAAAAAAAACTATGTTGCTTTTATAATAAAAAAAAATATAAAAGAATAGGTGGCAAATAAATTTGTGAAAAACAAGATAATTTTTTTTTTTTTTTTTTTTTGAGCAAGAAAAACAAGATAATTAACAAATTATCGAATTCAACATTATAATTAATAGCAAAATAAGGCAAATGCGCAACATAAAACAAATCATAAAATAAATCCAACAACCAAATTAAATCCAAAAGGATAAAATAAGTCTCAAAATAAATAAACTCAACAACCAAGATAAATCGAAAAACATAAAATAAGTTCCAAAATAAATCCAACAACCAAAATAAATCCAAAAGCATAAAATAAATCTCAAAATAAACTAAACAACCAAGATAAATCCAAAAGCATAAAACAAGTCTCAAAATAATCACAGCAACAACATAATTCTTTTATTAAGTCAATCAACTCCAAGTCAATCATCATCTAAGTTATGAATATATGGTGCACATCCTCCTCCCCCTCCTATTGTCGTCGTAACATAATTGTTTTCAACGAGTTAAGCGGGCCGCCCCGCCCCACCCCGTGCCCGCCTCGCTTTTCAACGAGACGAGCCGAGCCAACTATAAAAAGCGAGTTTAAAACTTCGACTCAGCCCGCCAAAAATAGCGAGCCAAACGGGCCGGCCCGGCGGGTCAAGCCCGTTTTGCCACCCCTAATTATTTATTTAAATTGAGAGAAAATGCATTACACATAGATATAACTAAATGTTATCATGGGATCTGTATAACTTGTTGTCGCACATGCACATTCATATCTACGGTTTGCGGATAGCACTATGTGACAGAAACCTCCTTGACAAAACCTTAGGCTTCTCATATTTTCTTTGAGACACCATCTCTTTTCCAACTTCCTCAACATTCTGTCAAAAATTATTAGAAGTAATCATAAATTATTGATAAGTTGGTTAAACTATAATTATCATATTTCTTTTATAAACTTCAAATGCATATGATAAGTAGTATAAAGTTTTTGTTCATGATTCTCATGAATTAATGAACTAATAATAGTAATTAAATTTAACTTAAAAAATATCAAATATAAAAACAAGTAATAATATTCAAGAAATACAAAGAGAGTGTTCAAAAAAATGTTGCTAGCAACACTCATTTATGAAAAAGGAAACATGCACCCTTCAAAAATGATGATTTAGCTATATAATAGAATTATGGTTTTTTTTTTTTTTTGACCGAATAGAATTATGGTTTTGGTTACTATGAAAGCCTGAAATATATATCGACTCTGAGTATAATTCCCCAAAACTCTCAAACCATGTTTAAATTTAGATATACCAATATAGGTAATGGTGAAAGAGAAATCACCAAAAAAAATACCAATGTAGGTAAGTATGGAAAAAAACTAAAAATGGTAAAAAAATTATTTTTTAAAAGTTTATATTATATGCACTGTTAACAACAGATGGACAAAATAGATACCTGAAATTGCAGCAACAACAGTTGGCAATAACTGAGATCCCACACAATATTCCGATTGGTTTTTATTTCTTTAAACTTGATTCACTTCAATCCTCTATACACAGAAAACCGTGTATTTTTTGATGAGAAAAAAGATCAATTTTTGGATGGAATAATTTTTAACAAATTTTAATTAAATCTATCATGAATTGCGGTTTATCACCATTTTTCTTTGAGAATCAAATGATTAAAAACAAAAAATTTATAAACCCTCCTAATAAAAACTCAGTCGGGTTGAGTATAAAAAGTTCAAAATTATCAGTGAACATCAATTTTCAGAAAATAAATTAAAAAATTAGGGCAAGTTTCTAAGACCCTTTTCATCAACAAATACACGTAGATATAGAATATAAAAGATAACTCTAAGACCCTTTTCATCAACAAATACCCTTTTCATCAACAAATACACGTAGATATAGAATAGCAAAAATGAAATATATTAACATTGACACAATAGTCTCTTTAGCACAAAGATAACTCTAAGACCCTTTTCATCAACAAATACCCTTTTCATCAACAAATACATGTAGATATAGAATAGCAAAAATGAAATATATTAACATTGACACAATAGTCTCTTTAGCACAAGACGTATTAAAAAAACCCACTAAAGTTTACAAAAAGTCGTCCAAGAAAGAAGACAAAAAGGTCAAATTAGTCGATAAACAGACTTGACCGCCAACTATGATAGCCTTAGACAAAATTTGCATTTTTTGCCTTCGTCCACCAAAAGGAATAAAGTATAACTTTATCCAACAACTGATGTATGAAACTCTCTGTATTTTTAATATTCTATCATTTCGTTCATTCCACATTAAATTTAACTTTTTTTAATGACAAACATATACAAATTTTAAATACATTTGTTTTTTCTAAGAAGGTAAAATAAAATTATATTAACAAAGTACCGACTTACCAGCAAAAGTTGTGCGAGAAAGAAAAGGCTAAAATTAAAAGTTTACAATGTAAAAGTGATGGAACGAGCAAAGAAAGAAAATATACAAATTAAGTTTTTTTTAACAAGCAAAAATAAATTATATTACCAAAAGGAACACAGTCTACTCCCTAGCACAAGGTGTGCACAGATGAGCAGGGCAAGAGTACAATTACAAATCCTGAAGAAAAGAAAAGACAATCAACCAATCCCCAAACAAACCAGGGGTTGTTGCCACGACATATGATAACCAAAAGGGAGACAAACATTTTTAGCTTTCAGCCAGCCTAAGATAGTCATTTTAACTTTATCCAGAGATGCATAATAGATTTAGCCTTATCGGAGAAAAGTCTATTATTCTTTTCATTCCATAACACCCAAACAGTGCAAAGCCATATAAGTTGCAAAAAAGACCGACGAGATTTAAAGCCACCTGAAGAGTAAGCAAACCGGGTAAAATGATCCATAATATGTTCGGAATCCACTGAATGCGCATCAATCCACGACACACCTTGACATGTTGCAAGAGAGCTTCAAAAATAGGACAATGAATGAAAAGGTGATCAGCTGATTCATAATGGCCACAACCGGACACAAACCATTGAGACTCATTTGGAATAATGTCACGACACACCAAGTTATCCTTTGTAGACAATCTATCGCGTAAGAACCGCCACACACAAATCGGAACCTTCAAAGGAGCACTTTTATGCCAAACAGCCTCGGACGCTTCATCATGGATATGGTGGAAATAAATGTGTAATAATAATCTAAGAATTACATATTAAAAAACTTCTACCATAAAATATATTTTTTTAACCGAAAAATTAATTAATGACCAAGTTTCTGCACAAGACGGACAGAGACTAACAAGACAAAAACAACATAATAAAAGGCGTCGTATATATGTGGAACACCCAAACGTTTCAAACGTAAAAAAAAAACACCAATAAAAACACCATTAACTACCACCATAAAATATTTAATGTTCAACTTGAACAGAATTAATGTTCCATTATTTCCTCTAAAATAAAGTAATGTTCCATTATTTGTTTAAATGGAGAGCAAATGCATTAAACATGGATATAACTAATTAAATATTATCATGGGGTCTGCATAACTTGATCTCGCACTTTCACATTCATATGTCCGGTTTGCGGATAGCACTCTGTGACAGAAGCCTCCTTGACAAAACCTTAGGCTTCTCATATTTTCTTTGAGACACCTTTACTTTTCCAACTTCCTCAACATTCTGAGATAAAAAAAAATCAAATTCAAATGCATATGATAAGTATGGAGTTATTGTTCATGAATCTCATAAATTAATGTCCTAATAATGATAATTTAAATTTAACTTAAAAAATATCCAATAGAAAAACAAGTAATAAAATTCAAGAAATACAAATCATGTGCATATGCACATAAGAAACAACCCTTCATAATTCAATTCCTTTTTAATTTAAATATGCACCATAATTAAAGAAACAAAAAGAAAGAGTAAAAAAAAAAGAGGTACCGGATACTCTCATGCTCAGGTGGTTATATACCAGACGTGTTATTAATGTCAAATTTGTAATTTTATAGAGCTTAAAGAGATATGGAGGTCTTAAAAGAAATCTTCAAAAACTTAATCTTGACAAAATAAAGATATGGAGGTCGAAACCATGTTTAAATTTGGATATACCAATATTATATAATACATTAACAATGATCGAAATTGTGAGTTAGACTTGTAGGTAAGTATGGTGAAAAAAAACTAAATTTGGTAAAGAAGTTATTATTATTTTTTAACAAAATTATTTTTTAACAAAATTATTTTTTAAAAGTCTATATTATATGCACTGTTAACGGATGGACAAAATATCCCTAAAAAAAACGGATGGACAAAATAGATACCTGAAAATCTTTGTAAGCTGAACCATAACATTCAGTATCTGCAATGAAAAAGATTAAACATGTTATTAATAATGTCAAAAAGATGCAACAAATATAACAATTTATCATTAGAAACTGTATTGTAGGCTAAGTAGAAGAAAAAATAGAGATTGAACGCAAAAAAAAAGGTGCATAAAGTTACACATCTAAACGTTGAGTAGTGACAGACCAACAATAATATTTTTTTTAAGAGGTTAAAATGAATTATATTACCACATTAAAAGGGTTTCTCTAGCACAAGGTGTACCAGAGAGGAAACACCATAGTCAGATCAATATTTACAAGAAAAACAAAACAGCGAAAAGCAAAAAAGAAATAACTATTAGCCTATACTCAAAATGGTGAATGAACTAAGCCACCAACCATGATAATTGAAGGGAAGAGAAGTGAATTTTGCCTTCAACCACATGAATGCGAGCGACTTAATTTTATCAACCACCTGAATAATTGAGCATTCTTTGCCATTGAATAACCTGTTATTTCTTTCTTTCCAAATATTTAAAAATAAAAAGCTCCTTTCTTTCTTTGTTAGCCACAGTCCCTTCACGACTTAATTATTGCAGCAACAAGAAGAAGAAGAAAAAAAACAACAATTACGGATTCATTTTGATTTCTTTTAAATTTGGTTCACTGCATGGTCCAGTGCTCTATAGATAAAACCACATAATTGTTCATGCAAACAAAGATCAATTTTTGGATAGAACAATTCTCAGCCGATTTTAATTAAATCTAGCCTGAATTGCAGTTTATCATTACCACTTTTCTTTGAGAATTAAATGATTAATAGTAACATTAATAACAAAAAATTCATAAACCCTCGTACCAAAAACTAAGTTAGGTTGAGTATAAAAAGTTCAAAATTATCACCGAACATCAATTTAAAAAAAAAATTAGGGCAAGTTTGAAAATTCATAAGACCACCCTTTTCATCAACAAATACACGTAGTTATGGAATATAAAAAATAATTCAAAGTGGGACACTTGCCTTCTTCACTGAATACGTAACACTCTTCTTCGCTTGAATGAATGGTACTACCGAAAAACGCTATGCCAAATAAGATCATAAGAAGGGCAATGGAACAAAAAATATAAAAAAGATGAATAGTTCTCATTCTCGCTCAATGAAATAAAGAAAATTTTCAATGAAGAACAACAACACTTAGCTATGAGAGCGTGTCTATATGTAATGGAAATTGTGCCTCACATTTAAGACCAAAAGTAAAAAAATTGCTTTGTCAAAGAAAAAAAAAAGTAAAAAAATTGCACATTAAATTTGATTATTTTTAATGACAAATAAATATATTTTTTAATGTATATACCATTTCTTTTTAAATACATATTTATTTCTATTCTATATCTATTCGATAATTATATTGTTTCCTTTTTCAATATATATAAAAAAAAGAATATTTATTGAATTTTTTTTCGAAAAATTTATTGATTTGTTTTTGAATACACATTTATTGATTTCCTTTTTCGGTCATTGAATTATACTTTTTAAATAAAATAGCAATCAATTGCACTTATCTAGATATCAAGTATACTAATTTCATAAGTGCTTTTCTTGATGTAACAAAAAAAAAAACACGTGGTTTTCTTCCAAAATTAAAATTACATTTTGTTTATGTTTTTTTTTTGTGTGAATAATTACATATTTTTTATTATTAAATATTATTGCAACACACCCGAAAACAAAGTAATGAATCTTTCTTCAGAAAAAACAAAGTAATGAATCTAACCGAATGACACACCTAATTTTCATAATTTTTTCCCCTAAATATATATATATAGAAAAATTCGCTTACAATTTAAATTGCACTTTGATTTTTTTTTTTTAACAAGCAAAAATGGAATATTTTAACACCGGAATAGTCACTTTAGCGTATGGCGTATTAAAATAGACCACTAAAGTTTAAAATAAATCGTCCAATAAAAAAAACAAAAAGGTCAAGTTAGTCGATGCCCAAACAAATAAACAAGCTTGACCACTAACTATGATAACCAACTATGATAGCCAAAGGGAAGTTATATCCCATACCCCTACATTTATACCCTTACCCCAACATTTAACACAAACTATCAAATTTACCCTTTATATAAAAAAAAAAAATTACTCTTTCACTTTTCACCCCCACATACACTTCACGTAAACAGGTTCAAGCCCTTTTCTGGAAAAATTATTCCTTTTCCAACAAGTAGTAAGCTTCAATTCCTATGTTTCCTTCATCGATTCTCTTCTTTATCTTAAACTTTTCCAATATTTGTTCTTAATTGTTTAACTGAATCATTGATTGGGTTTTGGTAGGTTTATCAAGGTTTTCTGGGTTAGGTTAGGAATCCTTCACTGAATAGTGTTCTGGAAATAACGATTTTGTGAGATGCCTTCGTCCGCAAATAGTTTCTGGAATCGTGTTAACCAAAGTGTTCCCGTTCATATCCGGAAACCACGTGAGAAGCGTTCCGATAGGTTACCAGAAAACTCGTGAAAACTGTTCAAAATTTCTTCCCAGAATCGTTTCAGGAAGATTTCCGGTTCAGACATCATTTTTTTTTACGTTCTTAATATTTTTTTTTTGAACTGTATACCTCTAGAGCTCTCTGAGGTAGCTTTTGCCATGATCTACTACTCCTTTTTTTTGGACAGAAATCATGATATACTACTGATCAAGGTTACTTCTATACGCAAATTAATGGAAGTTGAAATTTAATTACATTGTTTTGTAGCAAATTGTATTTTTCTAGTTCTTCATACTTTGTCCATTAATTACTTAGTCCACTACTTTTATACTTAATTGGACGTCTGTTGTGCTAATTATGATTTTTTGAGGTCCTGTCCGCGACTGTTCTTTGGTCTTGTCCGCGCCTCTTCTTTGGTTTTCTGCTAAGCTTTAGTGCCATGACATTTCTTGTGTAATTGGTAGTATGATAGTAAGAAAATTTTACAGCACTCTGAGATGTTTATTGTTCTCTGATGATGAAGTATTATTTATATGTGACTTGTGTATGTATCAGATTTCTTTTCTTATTGGATTTGACTTCTTTGTGCTTTCTTATGTGTAACTCTAAGTAATGGGATTGTTTAGACTTTAGAGGGTGATTGTTGCTTTGTCTGTAAAAATTAAGAGCACATTAGCCAAGCTTGTTTATGTATTTGGATTTTGGAGTATTTTATTTGTATGATTAAGAGTTAAAACAGTTACTAATTATATTTTTTAAAGGATACAAACATTTAAAAAGAAATATATAAGCAAGTAATAATATAATAATCAAGAATATAAGTACGAGTTTCTTAAAAAAAAAAAAAAAAAGAATATAAGTACTAGTCTTAAGCAAGTTGGAATTTAAAAAATAAAATAAAATAAATGTACCGGAAAACTAGCATCAACGTTTTCGGTTAATTGTTTCTACAATGAAATTGTTTTGTATTGAAACATAGCTAGCGTGAACCGGAAAGGTTATTATTTTATATCCGGTATAAATATTTAGAAAGCTACATTCAAGTATTCCGAATTATTTTCGGAACCGTTCATATGAGTTTTTGAAATATTTTCGGAAACGTTTTAGAGAAAGAAAAAAACGGAAATAGGTACCTGGTGGATGTGGGGGTGAACTCATACTGAATTAGGAGATGTTGAAAATGAGGGTGAAAATTTTATATTTAAAAGGGCTAAAATTGGAATTTTTTAAAAATTTATAGAGGCAAAAGTACATATGTTGGGGTATAGGGTAAAATTTCCTAGCCAAAGACAAAATTTACATTCTTTGCCTTCATTCACCAAAAGGAGTAAAGTTTAACTTTATCCAACAACTGATATATGGAATTCTCTATATTTTTTTTAATATTCTATCATTTCGTTCATTCCATATTAAATTTGATTTTTTTAATGACAAATATATACAATTACTAAATACATTTGTTTTTTCTAAGAAGGTAAAATGAAGTTATATTAACAAAGAACCAGGACTTAACATCACAAGTTGTGCAAAAAGAAAAGGATAAAATCAAAAGGTTACAATGTAAAAGTCATGGTACATGCTTTATAACTCGACAGTCCTTGGATCATCAATTCCTGCTAATCAGGATGACACGAATTGCAATTAGAAACACCCGCAACGCCATTGACATCGTTGCCAGCGCCCTTACGAGCACCACCACCAGCAGCCACATAAGCAGCCCCCAACCTATCCACCGCCTCTTTAACGTTACTTTGTTTATTCCGGAATAATGCACACCACCTTTAGACCATTCATCATGCAGTTGATTCACTAAAGTCTCTACTAGAGGAACATCATCTTGCAAACACACAGGTTCCGAACAATGCGATGCATTCTCAGCCTCATACTCCACAAGACAAGCATCATCAGCTAATCCGAACTATGGATGTCAATGGATACCCATGGGTACGGATAATATGATACCGTCCCCGCCCGTTGGATAAATATGATACCCTTGCCCGCCCCGTATCCTCGTGGGTACCCGGTGGGCAAAAAGAACCATGAGTCGAACCGAACCGCACGAACCGAACCGAACCAAAAATAACCGAACCATTATAATGGTTCACGAACCGAACCGTTAATTTATTAACAGTTCTTGAATAATAATCGAACCATCTTGAACTGAACCGAACCGTTTGAACCGAACCAAACCACTTGAACTTTTTTTTTTTTAAGGAAACCACTTGAACTCTTCGTTGGATCTTTCCAAAAAAACAACTTATTTAAAATAGCTTATTTTATGCAAAACACCTTATTTTAAAAACAACTTATTTTATGAAAACAGCTTATTTTAAAAACACAGCTTATTCAAAACAGCTTATTTGAAAAACAGCTTATTCAAAACAGCTTATTTTATGCAAAATAACTTATTTTAAAAAAAAAACAACTTATTCAAAACAGCTTATTTTATGCAAAACACCTTATTTTAAAAAACAACTTATTCAAAATAGCTTATTATATGAAAACAACTTATTTTTAAAAAACAGTTTATTCAAAACAGCTTATTCAAAACAGCTAATTTTATGCAAAATAGCTTATTTTAAAAAAACAACTTATTCAAAAAAGCTTATTTTATGCAAAAACACCTTATTTCAAAAAACAGCTTATTCAAAACAGCTTATTTGAAAAACAACTTATTTTATGAAAAACACCTTATTTTAAAAACAGCTTATTCAAAACAGCTTATTTTCAAAAAAACAACTTATTCAAAACATGTTTTGAATAAAATAAGTTGTTTCAAATAAAATAAGTTGGTTTGAATAAGCTGTTTTAAAATAAGCTATTTTTTTAAAATAAGTTGTTTTCATAAAATAAGCTGTTTGAATAAGCTGTTTTTTAATAATAAGGTGTTTTGCATAAAATAAGCTATTTTAAATAAGCTATTTTTTAAAATAAGTTGTTTTGCATAAAATAAGTTGTTTTGAATAAGTTGTTTTGCATAAAATAAGCTGTTTTGATTAAGTTGTTTTTAAAAAGAGATCGTAACAAGCTATTTTTAATAAAATAAGCTTTTTTGAATAAGCTATTTTTAATAAAAGAAGCTGTTTTGAATAAGCTGTTTTCAAATATAAGTTGTTTTTCATAAAATAAGTTGTTTTTTAAAATAAGGTGTTTTGTATAAAATAAGCTGTTTTGAATAAGTTATTTTTAAAATAAGTTGTTTTTCATAAAATAAGATGTTTATCAAATAAGCTGTTTTTTATTTAAAATAAGGTATTTTCATAAAATAAGCTGTTTTGAATAAGCTGTTTTTAAAAATAAGGTGTTTTGCATAAAATAAGCGGTTTTGAATAAGCTATTTTTAAAAAGAGATCGTAATAAATTGTTTTTCATAAAATAAGTTTTTTTTGAATAAGCTGTTTTTTAAAATAAACTGTTTTGCATAAGATAAGTTGTTTTTGAAGAAATAAACTATTCTAACTTTTAATTTTAATTTGTTATTTTTTATAATAAAAGTGGTTTTATTCATTGGATAAAAAATATTTGTTTTGGTTCGATTCGGTATGGTTAATAGGTAAGCAAATGGTTAACCAAACCATAACTTTGGTTCAGTTCGGTTAACTCTAAACCTGAAACGGTTCGGTTCCGTTTTCCCGAACCATTTCAAAATTTCGGTTCGGTTCGGTTCGGTTTTTTGGGTTAACCGAACCATGCCCACCCCTAGTACCCACTATACGGGTACCCATGGGTATTGAAGTATCCATGGGTACCCATGGAGTTTTGAATTTATTTATTTTTTGGTACAAATAATAACTTTTTTTAATTACCAAAAAACTTCAACTTTTAAACATCCATACATAATCCACTCAAAATTTCATAAATCATACATAATTCATAGAAAATTCATGATTCTTATATAATCTATATGTTTTATGATGTGAATGAAGTGGAAACAGTGAACTTAATAAGTTGAATTAAAAAAATTTAAAATAAAAATAGGTTATTATTGAGGATTTTTAGGTGGGCGGTAAAATTTTCTTCAATAAGCTACCAACTTTAAGTGATAAGATATGATATATAAAGATATATTAGTAATTTATTTAATTTATTATCGGGTATGGGTACCCGTGGGTATGGATACAATCCAATCCGTGTGTGTGTCCATATAATAATGGGTAGTCAAATACCCGTTTATTATACCCGTGGATACCCGTTTAACTACCCGCTCCATGCCCGTGACGGATTTTACCCACGGGTACCCATGGGCATGGGTATTTTTGCCACCCCTAATCCGAACTCTAGATCTTCCACCATCCGAATAGGAAAATTTGTGCCACCTATTACAAAATCATCCACTCCATTTATTTGATTGATTAATGATTCGTAATAAATAAACGGGCATAATCCATTCGAACTTTGTTCATTGTGCAACCTTCAAAAATCTACCTTTTAAAGAAGCAATAATAGCAAAAAATCGAATATTCATGCGTGCAACGGAACACCATAACACCTCACCCCACTCTCCTATTTCGTACACCATATCAATAGTTTTAGACCAAGCACGACAATCATATAAATATTCATGAAAAAATTCCCCGGCATTATTAAATCGAGTCATGAAATCCTCCCGGTTCACAACATGTAAAAACACCTTATCTCCACCTAGCAGAACCACTTGAAAATCATCCATTCCAATGTCAACAATAATTTGTTGCAATGCTGGAACAGTGATCCCATTACGAATCCATGCTGTTAAACCACCTTTAGCCCAGGCTACAACCTCTTGAGTTGCGTTATACCTCCTCCCCTGACCTTTAACCTCCGTATACTTCACCCCTCCACCTCCATCAACCGAAACACATTCCTTCCCCACACCACCAGCGGCCACCTTCACCACCTTCCCCTTCGTCGACCCAACAGGAACCTCCACCTCACCCATCTTCACCTTACCCAAAACCCCGTCCTTACCACTCTATTTTTTTCTCCCTCTCCCCTTTTGTATTTAAAGCCACCGCCTTCACCTTCTCTAACTTCTCTATCCTACTTAACCCCTTCGTTGTCCCCACTCCTTCACCCACTCTCTTGATTTTTTCTCCCTCACCAACACAATCCTTCCCCCCTCACCACCTCCCCTACCTTTCTTATCATGCTTCTTAAACATATCAAATTTTGCCACGTTTGAAAACATACAGAAATAACCGAAATAAACATTTTTTCTTGGTAGATAGACGAAATGGCAAAACCATTATAAACTCACACACACAAGTGGAGGTACCGAGGTTTGAACCCCGGTTATGGCATCCGGCCTAACAATTTCGGCAGTTTTCCAGTTGAGCTAGGACTTCTGGATAACCGAAATAAACATTATTAAGAGCTTTTGATAATTTCTCAATGTTCCTGATGTAACACCCATACTAGACGTATCTAGAAAGTCTAGCATGTGCGTTAGTTAGTTTAGTACTAGATACATTAAGAATTTACAACATTACAGCTTCGAATGAATGTCTTATACAACAAATGCGTTCGTACAATAAGATTACAACTCAACTTTTCTAAAATATGATAAATGCACCATTGAACATCCATATCATGATGCAGCTGGTACGAACGAACACTTGCTGAAACATCCATCCGGCTACTAGTTTGCTAATCCATTCTGATATCTGAAACAAATAAGGATTGAGATGAGACATAATGTCTCAGTGAGTTCCACCTAATCCTAGGCTATAGGTAACCTCAGGCGAAACCTACGATCACCACTTGTCTACAATACAACCTGCCAGTTGATTATACGTGTGTGGAGACTTGCTTACTTAGACGGTAGTGCATACTAGGGTCGTCATAATATTCTTAACTTGTTATCGGCTTCACTTCTAATATGTGTCATGGCGGTCAAGGGGAATCTAAAACCGCAATGCTAAGATACGCTCTACACATCAAGGCTTTCATATATTACTATCATGACACGATTCTAAACCGGACGATTAGGGGAATCCTAAGATTGTCACCGACATATCTTTCTTTACTTGCTTCTACTTGCTTGAATACGTTGTATCTAACAACTATCATATCTTATCACAAAATGTGATTCTCGCTATCTTACTATTCTTGAAGATCTACGTCAAGGCTCTATGACATAACATATAAATGTATGAACAATATGCATAGTCAGATTCATTAATTACGTTAGCGTGTGACAAACAACATTATCTGAGTTCATTTTACGGATTCGTCCCGGGTGGAGTAACCTCGGAAGTTAAACCCTTACTATCGGTGGAATGCCTAGCTAGGGCGCACCGGACTCCCTTAGTGACGTGCGGGTCCCTTATGGCTTACCCCGTTCCCCTTGGAGAGCCTTTTATATCCAACCTTGGAAGGAATACAAAAGACATGGCACCTTAACTTAGTGACATGCGGCTCCCTTACGGCTTAACCATTCCCCTTGGGGAACCCCTTGAATCCAACCTTGGAAGGATTGCAAGAGACATGACACTCTTATTAAAATCTTAGTCTTATTCATGTATGAAGGGTAAACCTATTCATACTATCTATTTTACCTCGGATCCTTAAACGATCCCACTAGAGGCAAACTTATATGCTTGCTTAACTTACTTTGTGAAGAGATATCTAATCAATTCACGTCTTGCCATACTCGTATGGTCACTTTGCTTCTATGCGAAGATAATACTCTATATCACCTCGCATCTTATCAAGCATATCTCTAATGCATAGCATTCTATTTCTTTACTAACTATTCTAGTTCTCGACAAGCTATGTCGAGGCTCTATATTCTTTCCCCTTCTTAATGATTACTTGTTACCCGATTCATAACATATAATTCTCTCGTTTGCCATGCTTTGTTAACTTGTCAAATACTTGCTTCTTACTCAAGAAAACTTTGCTCAAGATTATCAAATAGGACCTTGGTTTGAGGGGTTCACTTCTATATAAAGATTGCTCAAAGAAATCTGTTCGAAAAGATGCCAAAGTTGCCTAAAGCGAGCAAACCATGTGTGACCACACAGTCTGCTCGCCATGGCGAGCAACTTTACTGGGGAGGCGAGTAAACACTCGCTGTGGCGAGTTGGGGGCGAGCAGGACCCCCTGTTCTGTGTTCTAGCTCGCCGTGGCGAGTTAGGACAGTCCAGCACTTGTTAAAATGGTGTTTTTGACCCAAAAGCCTCAAAACCAAGTATCTCTATGCATATTATGACTCTAGTGGTCATAGAAAACCTGTAAAACAGCCTCAAAACAAGTATTCATAAGTATAATAAGCATGGCAAGAAAATGGCAACTAATCTTATACTTTAAAACCCTAAAATACATATTATCCTTACAAGATAAACACATAATCCCAAAGGGTGGGAAACTATCTAAGGAACTTACCTAAACAATGATTCTCATAGCAGCTCCAAGTTCCATGCTCAAGCAACCAAAACCCTAGCTTTGATCCACTTGCTTCCTTTGCTTAAACCATTTCTATCTTGATGTTTTCTTGCAATCTAAGACATCATGATCCTTGCTTGACCATCTTTATTCCAACCCCAAGCTTTCTTCAACAAAACCCTAATCTCATGATTCTTCTCTTGAGGTGGAACAATAGTGAAATCAACTTAAGCTTCTTCTTTACCAACAACAAACCCTAGCCTTGAATCTTTGAGGAAGAAGATTGGATAAGTTGGTGAGGTGGGGAGAGAAAGAGAGGGTCGATGGAGAAGAGAGAAGAAGGAGAAATTCTTTGGTGGAAAACCTAGAGAGAGAAAGTAGATGAGAAATGAGATATTTTGGTGCCAACATCAAATAAATATCCTTCCCAAGTGAAATTACCAAAATGTCCTTGCCTCTGGCGTATTGAAACCGACATTGATGCTTAACCCGCATTAAGCTGACATTACATAAAAATATTCTCCATACTTACTTTCCTTGAATTTAATCCTCTGGCCCAATCGACTGGTAATATTCCGATACTGACAGGCGGGATATTACATTCTACCCCCTTAAAAAATTTCGTCCTCGAAATTTAGAAACCATCTACCAATCTCTGAGACTAAACTTGTCTTCTTTGGTTTTTAGCTAAATAAAGTCTGTTCATACTCACTCCAAAGAGTTCGAAGCATACTTTCCTCATCAAACATGTAACTCATTCTTCTTTCTTAATCCGCATAAACGAATATAGTCTCTTCAATCTTAACATCGCTCTTAAAATTACAAAACTATCTTAGAACATAGTGCTTGAACTTACCTCTACCAGATGAGGATTGGTTGTCTCGGATCTGTAACTTATCCTCTTAGTATCAACCATACATCTAGGTAACCTTCCATTATCTAAAACACTCAGGATTTGCCTTTAAACTTGGGTCCTAATAGAATCCAGGTTTGCCCTGCAATGCTCACTTGCATCTAAAACATCTTACTATGCATACATCTTATCATGCGTACATAATCTTTCTTACCGCACTTTGCGACTTATGCCTCTTACTTATATTACTTATCTTAATGATTCCATACATCTCTTATCTCTTATCATAGTCTTAAGAAATCTTTCTATCTCTTCATAATCTCGTTGCACCTGAATCCATGGTTAACTCTTCTAACTTGGCATGGAGAAGCGAAATCAATAACACCGATTCACCTGACAATCTAATAACCAGTTTTGCGATTCACATGCTCTTAAAACTTTCTACTAAGTCCCTTTGCACTTGAATACTCTTAGCAAAAATCCGTGCATCCTGTATGCTTCTAGTATCACATGAACAATGTCGTTTCTTCATAAAACCTTATCTTCTATAGTTTGCATACTTTTTCGTACCGCTTCTTGTTAATTAATAACAATACTCGTTCTAGCCTTTTGCTTCAAGAAATTTCTAACCATTGGTACATAGGTTCTTGGAACGAACAATTACTTGACTAAAAAGAAAATCTCATTTTGAAACCGAGTCAATAATGGTACTGCAGAACCACAGGACAAGTCTCTAAATTTCAAAAAAAAGGTTTTACAACTAGCCCCAAACTTGCCTATAACAAGTTGGTCCTGAAGTCTGTACGTCTTAAGTGAGCTTGCTCGCTTATGACGCGCCTGATTAGTTTCAACAATATAAAATTTCATGTTTTTAAAAACAACATCGTTCCCAAGTTCCTTAATACCAACCTTAACACTTAATAGTTGTAAAATCATGGCTTGACTTTATTCTAGTAAGTATCGTTATCACTTAACAAGTTTGGTATAGGAGGGTATGTACTTCATCGCGAATAACTCGTGAACCGTACTCCATTAAAATTGCACATACTCTTCCTAATTAACCAACAACTCTTCTACACATTCGATATCACCAATTAGGCAACCTGATTACTTCATCTGTGGTAACTCTACTCTTTTTTGTCTTATTTAAGTGAAGATACATCCCTTATACTTTTACCTTAATCACCACTGACTATATGAGCATTAATACTTACTTATCATATCGAGAACTCCTTGCTTATCTCATAATACTTCTCACTAAAGCTGCATTTACTATCCTGAACATTCTTCGCGAAGGTTCTTACTACCAAATTCCGTAGTTACTGTTAACAACTTTACTGATTAACTCCCGTTGCGCTACTCTGATTCCCACCGGTTGGATTTAACCAATATTCTAATCTGTTGAGACGAGTGAACTTCGCACTTTTGTCCATCTCTTAATTACTATCTTTCTGAACTATTCTCAAGATCTTCTATGTTGCAATAAACCCTGCAACCCTGCGCTACCCTTTGCTTATAAGGTTAAATCTTAAGGTAAACTTACCTCTCGACATATCAATGTTATAACTATACTTTTTCTCGAGCAATCTTAACTCATAGAGAACGTCTCTGCTACTACATACTTACTATTTCCATGAATCATTTTTACAACTTCTCATGGTAAACTCATCTTGTACTCGGGCATACCTTCCTTGAACATCTAACATTGCATCTTCGCAGATTAGGCTTTTCTTAATCATTCCTATGCTTGCTCGTTAGTTTTTCTTTTAAGGAAAACTTCATAAATTAGCACACGGGTTATTGACGTTGATGATTCAACACTATATATATTTAAAAATATTCTGAACCTAGGCCCCAGTCGTTACTCTAAAATCACAGAACGCGTTGGTAACACATATGTGCCATCAAATCTTGGTTCTAGTGAATTTAGCTCACTCTATGCGAGTCGTAACGGACCGGTACCTACAAAATTTCATTTTGATTTCAAAAAAATGTCAACTTCAATCACCCATATGCGTATGTCTTTCTAAAAGCATGTAAACTTCATGATTTAACATTCTAACGAGCCTTGGTAGGTCAATTAAGCAATTCATAGATCCGAGGGGTACTCATAACTCCGCAAAAATCCCAGAACCTTGTGATTTCACATAACTCTAATTCTTTTCTTCATGTCTTCACATCCGTGATGTCCATCCTTGCTACCGGCTCTTGATCTAAGCTCATTGTTAACTCTTGTCACATTAACTCCCTTGTTACCTTAAATCGAATAGATTTTAGTTGATAGTTGCTCATGCCTTTTTCCTTTGAAAACTTTAGGATGTCATACGCATTTAAAGGTTTTCGTCGCATAAAAGATTGTGAAGACAACTCCCCAATAGTTACTGCAGACCCTAGAGACAAACTGACAGTTTTCGGAAAAATAGAAAATTTCGCCCCAGGTTCGCTATTGGCGAGTTTCTTCAGCTCAATTTTCTAGAAAACATTCTTTGCATAAAAATCTCATTTCTCAAGTAACCCAACGCACATCATTTATTCCCAACATCATAAAATATTCTATAATATATGCATGGCAAGCATCAACCTAACTCGATACAATTCTTGGTTCTGATAACATAAAACTTTCACTTAAATCCTTAACTTCTTCCACTATGAGTAGCTTACTTCTTTACGTTGCCACTTAACGTAACTTCCCGAATACTAGAACCTTGTCTACTTATGAACATACAAGTCCATAATTTCAATAACATAACGATACTCCTGAGAGTCTTCTAGTTTCGTCAACATACGTCGACTTCTTTCTATCTTGTAGCCTTGCACTAGCGTTCCAGAATACCATTCCTTTCTATTCATCAAACTCGTTCCAACAACGACTTTTACTGAAGCTTCAGGTCCTACTAAGATACTTCATATTCTTCATTTACGAGTATCCAAAGTATCATTAACAACTTGCCCATCGATGTCGGAACGTCCCTTCTTACTATTGCCTTACTTTCCAGGAGGATTCATACTTCTACTTGCTTAATTCACCGACCACCTACTGGCACGATCAACTTCTTATCAATACTCAATCCGAGTTCTTACTTCCGAGTTCACACTTTCCAGTGCATCTTCATTACATACTTCATTCCTCCAGGGTCCTATTCAGCTCTCAATCATCCGTTCTATTCGTGAATGCTAAATTGAGTTGATCAGGCTCAACTAACAACAACAACTAGAACATTTACCCGGAACCCAATGGTCCCACTACCTTTGTTGCAACTTAATGACCCAAGGCACGATCTGAATTGACCTGATCTGATACCAAATGTAACACCCATACTAAACGTATCTAGAAAGTCTAGCATGTGTGTTAGTTAGTTTAGTACTGGATACATTAAGAATTTACAACATTACAGCTTTGAATGAAAGTCTTATACAACAAATGCGTTCGTACAATAAGATTACAACTCGACTTTTCTAAAATATGATAAATGCATCCTTGAACATCCATATCATGTTGCAGCTGGTACGAATGAACACTTGCTGAAACATCCATCCGGCTACTAGTTTGCTAATCCATCCTGATAACTGAAACAAATAAGGATTGGGATGAGACATAATGTCTCAGTGAGTTCCACCTAATCCTAGGCTATAGGTAACCTCAGGGGAAACCTACGGTCATCACGTGTCTACAATACAACCTGTCGGTTGATTATACGTGTGTGGAGACTTGCTTACTTAGACGGTCGTGCATACTAGGGCCGTCATAATATTCTTAACTTGTTATAGGCTTCACTTCTAACATGTGTCATGGCGGTCAAGGGGAATCTAAAACCGCAATGCCAAGATACGCTCTACGCATCAAGGCTTTCATATACTACTATCATGAAACGATTCTAAACCGGACGATTAGGGGAATCCTAAGATCGTCACCGGCATATCTTTCTTTACTTGCTTCTACTTGCTTGAATACCTTGTATCTAACAACATATCATATCTTATCACAAAATGTGATTATTGCTATCTTACTATTCTTGACGATCTACGTCAAGGCTCTATGACATAACATATAAATGTATGAACAATATGCATAGTCAGATTCATTAATTATGTTGGCGTGTAACAAACAATATTATCTGAGTTCATTTTATGGATTAGTCCCGGGTGGAGTAACCCCGGAAGTTAATCCCTTACTACTGGTGGAATGCCTAGCTAGGGCGCACCGGACTCCCTTAGTGACGTGCGGGTCCCTTGCAACTTACCCCGTTCCCCTTGCAGAACCTTTTATATCCAACCTTGGAAGGAATACAAAAGAAACGGCACCTTAACTTAGTGACATGCGGCTCCCTTGCGGCTTAACCATTCCCTTTGGGGAACCCTTTGAATCCAACCTTGGAAGGATTACAAGAGACATGACACTCTTATTAAAATCTTAGTCTTATTCATGTATAAAGGGTAAACCTTTTATATGCTTGCTTAACTTACTTTGTGAAGAGATATCTAATCAATTCACGTCTTGCCATACTCGTATGGTCACTTTGCTTCTATGCGAAGATAATACTCTATATCACCTCGCATCTTATCAAGCTATATCTCTAATGCATAGAATTCTATTTCTTTACTAACTATTCTAGTTCTCGACAAGCTATGTTGAGGCTCTATATTCTTTCCCATTCTTAATGATTAACTTGCTACCCGATTCATAACATATAATTCTCTCGTTTGCCATGCTTTGTTAACTTGTCAAATACTTGCTTCTTACTTAAGAAAACTTTGCTCAAGATTATCAAATAGGACCTTGGTTTGAGGGGTTCACTTCTATAAAAAGATTGCTCAAAGAAATCCGTTCGAAAAGATGCCAAAGCTGCCTAAAGCTAGCAAACCATGTGTGACCACACAGTCTGCTCGCCATGGCGAGCAACTTTATTGGGGAGGCGAGTAAACACTCACTGTGGCGAGTTGGGGGTGAGCAGGACCCCCTGTTCTGAGTTCTAGCTCGCCTCGCGAGCTGCCAGCTTGCCGTTGCGAGTTAGGAACGTCCAGCACTTGTAAAAATGGTGTTTTTGACCCAAAAGCCTCAAAACCAAGTGTCTCTATGCATATTATGACTCTAGTGGTCATAGAAAACCTGTAAAACAACCTCAAAACAAGCATTCATAAGTATAATAAGCATGGCAAGAAAATGGCAACTAATCTTATACTTTAAAACCCTAAAATACATATTATCCTTACAAGATAAACACATAATCCCGAAGGGTGGGAAACTATCTAAGGAACTCACATAAACAATGATTCTCATAGCAGCTCCAAGTTCCATGCTCAAGCAACCAAAACCCTAGCTTTGATCCACTGAGCTTCTGCCGAAATATCCATCCGGTTAGTAGCTTGCAATCCAACCTGCTTATCTGAAACAAATAAGGATTGGGATGAGCTATAATGTCTCAGTGAGTTCTACCTAATCCTAGGCTATAGGTAAGCACGGGGAAACCTACAGTCACCACGTGTCTACAATACAACCTGACGGTTGATTATACGTGTGTGGTCATACTTTCTTAGACGGTCGTGCATGCTAAACCCGTCATAGGTTCATCTTACTTGTCATAGGTCTTGCTAACATCATATGTGTCATGGCGGTTTAATGGAACCTAAGACCGTTATGCCAAGATTCTCTAAACGCGTCGAGGCCTAAACATAACATAATCATGACACAATCCTAAACCGGATGATTAGGGAAAATTAAGATCATCTTCGGCATGATCTTCTTTACTTGCTCTTTCATAAACTTATATGTATCTAACGTCATATCATAATCATACATTCATATCATATCGTACAAAGTCATATTCATTCATTAGGTTAGCGTTGAACAAACATAATTATCTGAGTTCATGTTACGGATTAATCCCGGGTGGAGTAACCCCGGAAGTTAATCCCTTACTTGACTGATGAAAACCTAGCTAAGGCACATTGGACTCCCTCAGTGATGTGCTGGCTTACCTTGCGGAGCGTATCCCGTTCCCCTTGGAGAACCTCTCGTATCCCCCCTTGGGTGGATAACGGAAAGACATGACACCTACTCAGTGGCATGCGGCCCCCTTGCGGAGCTTATCATGTTCCCATGAAGAGAACCCCTTGAATCCAACCTAGTGTGGATTACAAGAGACATGGAACCTGCATCATTTATTAAAGTCTTGGTCTTATAAATTCGTGAAAGTTTGAACCTATTCATACTTCTTATTTACCTCGGATCCTTAATTGATGCGACTAGTGGTAAACTACATACTTGTTCATAGTGAAGAGATTAACTTATCAATTCACAGCTTAACATGTGTGTACTTAAACCTTCTTGATCATGTGCGAACAGAATATACTTCGCATCTTATCCTACATATGATTCTTACTTAACATTCTAGTTCTCGACAAGCTGTGTCGAGGCTCTACATTCATTCCCTTTCTTAGTTCATCACTTCCCGAACATACCGCATAACATTCACTCTTGCGTATCATTTATCAACAACCATTGTTAATGATTTTCCATGCATTTCCCTTGTTTAGAATTGTACTTTAGTCACTTGGAATTGGGGGGTTCATAATTCAATAAAAGATTGCAAGAAACGGGCATCGAACGACATTTCGGATCACCGGAACATTTTCAAAAAGTGTTGTCTGAGGCTGCACGCTTAAGCGTGCTCTATAGGCTTAAGTGTGCTCCCAAGCGTACTCTGTAGGATTAAGTGTGCTCCCAAGCGTGCAGGACCAGAAGTTACGAGGTTTTGCACGCTTGAGCGTGCTGTGCACGCTTAAGCGTACATTCACCAGTCCAAAAGTGCAGAAATCATATTTTGACATAAAAACCTCAATTTCAAGTGATCTAATGCATCCTAACCTTCCAGAACATCGTAAAAACAGCTTATATCATATACATGGCAACAATTAACATTTGATCACAGATGATACAAAGGGGTTCTATAACCCTAAATCACATACTAACACAAATCATGTTTTCTCACAAGAATTTGCACAACCCAAAGGTAGGATAAACTATCTAAGAACTCACCTATGATTCAGCAACATGCACAAACAAAGCTCCATCTTCTATCTTTCTTCCAATCCAAACCCTAACTTTTGATTCTCTCCTTGAAAGGAGAAGAATTAGAAACAAGCTAAACCCAAGTTGCCAATCTCTTGTAGGATCATAGAGGAACCAAATCTTTATCATAAATCATTGAGGAAGAAGGTTTGATGAATTGGTGAAGAGGGGAGAGAGGGAGAGAGACCGATGGTTAGAGAGAAGGGAGAGCAAATCTCTTTTCTCAAACCTAGAGAGAGAAAGAGCAAGAAATTATGAAGTTTTAGCCCCAAAATCACTTATATACTCCCTTGTGCGAAAGTACTTAAATGCCCTTCATCTTAAACACGTTTAATCCGACACTGATACTTAACCCGTATTAAGCTGACATCACGTAATAAACATTTTCCGTCATACTTACTTTCCATAACATTAATCCTCTGGCACGATCGACTGGTAATATTCCATTTGCTGACGAGTGGGATATTACACTCTACCCCCCTTAAAGGAAATTTTGTCCTCTAAATTTAGAGGTTTCTTACTGATTGCATTGACTAATACTTAACATTCTTGGTTTTAGTCCTCTGGTGTCTAGTTACACATAACCATACGAGTTCGAAGTATACTTCTTTCACCAAGAACAAGTGACATACCCTAACTTAATCCACATATGGCTGAATATGGTCTTCTTAGTCTTGATATCCTCATCAGAGTTTGCATTCTATTGAAACATTGTGATTGAAACTTACCATAGTTATATGTAGACTGGTTGTCTCAGATTCATATCTTATCCGCTTAGCATTAACTATTCGTATAAGTGACTTATCATTAACTAGAACACTTAGGATTTGCCTTTTAACTGGAGTCCTACTGGAATCCAGGTTTGCCCTATAGTGCTCGATTGCATCTAAAACATCTTATCATGAATACACGTAATACATACATAATTTTCCTTACTGTACTTTGGAACACACGCCTCTTACTTACATTACTTATCTTGACGATTCTACGAATCTATTATTTCTTTTCAGAGTCTTAGGAAATCTTTCGATCTCATTACGATCTCATTGCACCCAAATTCATGGGAAACTCATATAACTTAGCATGGAAAAGTGAAATCAAATACGTCGATACACCTAACATCCCTTAACCAGTCTTTAGTTGGTATGCTCTTGAATCTTCCAACTTAAACTACTTGCACTTGAATACTCATAACATAATCTTGCACGTATCGTATAACCCTTCGAAGAACATTATTGTTCACTTCGTCAAACCTTAATTTCATAGTGCCTTACATACTTTCAAGTACCACATACTGTTAGATAATAACGATACTTGTTTTATCATTTTACTTTAAGAAATCTTTTAAATATTGGTATACGGGTCCTTGGAACGAATAATTGCATGACTTTTAAAAGAACATTGTGAAACCAAACCCATAATGGTACTGCATAACCACAGGACAAGTCACTAAATTTTGAAAAAGGTTTACAATTCGTCCCCAAGCTTGCCAATGACGAGTTGATCCTGAAGTCCGCACGTCTTAAGTGAGCTTACTCGCTTACGACATGTATCATTGGTTTCAGAACATAAAGATATCATGTTTTTAAATTAAACCTCGTTTCCAAGTCCCTTACTACCCATCTTAAGTTTAAAAGTTATAAAATCATGGTTTAACATTATTCAAGCAAGTATCATCATCTCTTAACAAGTATGGCATAAGAGAGTATGAATATCATCATGCATAACTCAAGAGTTGTATTTCCTTTCGTGATAAAATTCTTAAACTTCAAAAGTAGATTCTTTCCTATTCTTCGTAACTTACATGTGTATCTCAAATACACATTACTGCATAACATAATTCATATCGGATTCTCGACCCTTATGACGATATCTCGTTCCCTTTCTCCAGGAACACTAAACTTGAATCTTCCGAATATCTTACTCGGACAATCCTCTAGTGTTGTTACTTTCTTCCGTATGGCACCTTTTCTTCGAATACCGGTTATCTCACTTGATGACTCGATCATTACCTTGAGTCACAAGAAAGAACTTTTCGACTCTTACATGTATTTCTCTTATCATAGCACATACTCTTTCTAACCGACTAACAATTCCTGCACATATTCGACATCACCAACTAGGCAACCTGGTTACTACATTTGTGGTGACTCTAGCCTTTCCTATCTTACTTAGGTGAAAACACATCCATTATATTTCTACCATAACCATCACTGACTGTATAAGTCTCATTACTTACTTAATGTTTCGAGAATTCCTGGCTCGTCTCATAACACTTCTCACGAGGATTCTTACTATCAAGCTCCATGCTCTATGGTTACTGTCAACAACTTAACCGATTAACTTCCGTTGCGCCACTCTGATTTCCTTAATCAACTTTAACCATAACCATTAATCCGTCGAGACGAGTGAACTTCGCACTCCTTATACCCTTGGTTACTATCTTATGAAAATCTTCCATGTTGTAACCAACGCTACAACCTTGCACTTTTCACTACTTTGCGAGATTGAATCTCACGGTAGGTTTATCATATGCTCATATTACTTTCCTTGCGGATAGACCTTACATACTTAATGGTTGAACTTATCTCCTGACATAACGATGCCATACATAAACTTGTTCCCGATCAATCTTGACTCATAGTGCACATCCTCGTTATCACATAATTACCATTTCCCATGGATCATCCTTATGAATTCCCATGGTAGATTCTTCATGTTCTCGTACATGCCTTACATGAATATCCAACATTGCACCTTCATATTCTCGCATGCTATGCTTTGCTTAATCATACCTTGCTCTTAATTTCCTTCTTAAATAAAACTCCGTAAATTAGTACACTGGTCATTGGCGTTGATGATTCTTCATCATACACATATAGTGAATTCCATTTTAGTTTCAAGAACGCCAACTCCAATTACACATATGCATATATATTCTTAAACTTTATAAACATTGAGGTTCATCATTGTAACGAACCTTAGCAAGTTAATTAAGCAAAACATAGATTCGAGGGATACTCATAACTCCACAAAATCCGAGAATCTTGTGATTTACACATAACTTTTCACCATCCTACTTTCTGTCTCATGCATTCACATCCACAACGTATATCCCATAAACCGGAACCTCGAACTTCTGATTCATTCTTAACTCTTAACACATTAACTTATAAGGTTACCTTGAACCGAATCGATTCCGTTAATGGTTGTCCATGCCTTTACACTAAAACTTTAGGATGTAATATGCATTCGTTACTTGATGTTATAAAGGGTGTTTATTGCATAAAATATCGTGAAGACAACCCCCAATAGCTATTGCAGTCCCCGGGTTGGCTATTAGCGAGTTTCTTCAATTCAATGTTTCTGAAAAAAATGTCTTTCACATAAAAATATTATTTCGCAAGTAACAACGCACATTAACCACCCCTTTCATCATAAAAGCATTCCATAACATTTGCATGGCAAGCATTAACATCAATCGATACAATACACTATACTTTGGAGCTAATGTCTTAACCGTAGTAACACTTAACATAAAACCTTAACTTCTTCCGCTACACATAGCTTATCTCATAACTTTGTCGCCTCACGCAACCTTTCGGACATTAAAACCTTGCCCACTCTGAGTATTCACATCTTTGACTTCATACACATATTATTACCCCTGAAAGCTCACCGATCCCGTCAACATATGTCGACTTCTTCTTATCTTGTAACCTTGTACTTACGTTCCATAATACAATTCCTTCCTATACCACAATCTCGTTCCATTACCGCCTCTTACCGAAGCTCTAGGTCAAACTTAAATATTTCCTTATTCCTCACTTTCGGGTATACGAAGTATTATTAACAACTCACCCAACGTTGCTGGAACACTCCGTCTTAACATTGCCTTACATTCCCAGAAGACTCAAACTTTAACAGCTTAGCTCATCGGCCACATTCTAGCACGATTAAATTCTTACTATTCTTGCTTCGAGTTCACACTTCTCAGTTCTTCTTCATCACATACTTCGTACCTCCCGGGTCCTATTTAGCTCTCAGGTATCCGTCCTAATTGTCGAATGTTAAATTGAGTTGATCAGGCTCAACTAACAACAACAATTAAAACATTTACCCGGAACCCAATGGCCCCACTACCTTAGTTGTAATTTAATGACCCAAGGCACGATCTGAATCGACCTGCTCTGATACCAAACGTAACACCCATACTAGACGTATCTAGAAAGTTTAGCATGAGCGTTATCTTTAGTATTGGATACATTAAAATTTACAACATAAATTCTATCGAATGAATATAATATACAACAATACGCGTTCGTACAATAACAATACAACACATCTTGTCTAAAACATAGTAAATACATCCTTGAAATCCATATCATCCGGCAGCGGGTACGAACGAGTTTCTGCTGAAATATCCATCCGGCTACTAGCTTGCAATCCAACCTGCTTATTTGAAACAAATAAGGATTGGGATGAGACATAATGTCTCATTGAGTTCTACCGAATCCTAGGCTATAGGTAACCACGGGGAAACCTACGGTCACCACGTGTCTACAATACAACCTGACGGTTGATTATAAGTGTGTGGTCATACTTTCCAAGATGGTCGTGCATGCTAAACCCGTCATAGGTTCATATTACTTGTCATTGGTCTTGCTAACATCATATGTGTCATGGCGGTTTAAGGGAACCTAAGACCACTATGCCAAGATTCGCTAAACGCGTCGAGGCCTAAACATAACATAATCATGACACAATCATAAACTGGACGATTAGGGAAACCTAAGATCGTCTTCGGCATGATCTTCTTTACTTGCTCTTTCATAAATTTATACGTATCTAACGTCATATCATAATCATACATTCATATCATATCGTACAAAGTCATATTCATTCATTAGGTTAGCGTTGAACAAATATAATTATCTGATTTCATTTTACGGATTAATCCCGGGTGGAGTAACCCCGGAAGTTAATCCCTTACTTGACCGATGAAAACCTAGCTAAGACACAAAGGAATCCCTCAAGAACGTGCGGGCCTACCTTGCGGAGCGTATCCTGTTCCCCTTGGAAAACCTCTCGTATCCCCCCTTGGGTGGATAACGGAAAGACACGACACCTACTCAGTGCCATGCGGCCCCCTTGCAGAGCTTATCTCGTTCCCATGAAGAGAACCCCTTGAATCCAACCTAGTGTGGATTACAAGAGACATGGCACCTGCATCATTTATTAAAGTCTTGGTCTTAAATATTCGTGAAAGGTTGAACCTATTTATACTTCTTATTTACCTCGGATCCTTAATCGATCCGACTAGTTACATACTTGTTCATAGTGAAGATATTAACTTTTCAATTCACAGCTTAACATGTGTACTTAAACCTTCTTGATCATGTGCAAAAAGAATATACTTCACGTCTTATCCTACATAGGATTCTTACTTAACATTCTAGTTCTCGACAAGCTATGTCGAGGCTCTACATTCATTCCCTTTCTTAGTTTATCACTATTCGAACATATCGCATAACGTTCACTCTTGCGTATCATTTATCAACAACCATTGTTAATGATTTGCCATGCATTTCCCTTGTTTAGAATTGTACTTTAGTCACTTGGAATTGAGGGGTTCATAATTCAATAAATGATTGCAAGAAACGGGCCTCGAACGACATTTCTGGATCACCGGAACATTTTCAAAAAGGTGTGTCTGAGGCTGCACGCTTAAGCGTGCTCTGTAGGCTTAAGCGTGCTCCCAAGCGTGCTCTGTAGGCTTAAGCATGCTCCCATGCATGCAGGACCAGAAGTTACGACGTTTTGCATGCTTAAGCGTGTTGTGCACGCTTAAGCGTACATTCACCAGTCCAGAAGTGCAGAAATCATATTTTGACATAAAAACCTCAATTTCAAGTGATCTAATGCATCCTAACCTTCCAGAACATCATAAAAACAGCTTATATCATATACATGGCAACAATTAACAACATTTGATCATAAATGATACAAAGGGATTCTATAACCCTAAATCACATACTAACACAAATCATGTTTTCTCACAAGAATTTGCACAACCCAAAGGTAGGATAAACTATCTAAGAACTCACCTATGATTCAGCAACATGCACAAACAAAGCTCCATCTTCTATCTTTCTTCCAATCCAAACCCTAACTCTTGATTCTCTTCTTGAAAGGAGAAGAATTGGAAACAAGCTTAATCCAAGTTGCCAATCTCTTGTAGGATCATAAAGGAACCAAATCTTGATCATAAATCATTGAGGAAGAAGGTGTGATGAATTGGTGAAAAGGGGAGAGAGGGAGAGAGACCGATGGTTAGAGAGAAGAGTTCGGGTATGCTCCATTTAGACTAAGCTCCATTTACTCCATTTAGAGTTTGGATGCAAGACATGTGGCAAAAAAATATCTAACGGTTGAGATTTTAGTACTTGATCTGAAATATATTTTGGTACATAATATAATATATTTTTGTACTAAATATAATATATTTTTGTGCTCAATTGAGATATTTTTGTACTAGATCTAATATGTGAATTACTTAATGACAAAGTAATGTTACATGTTCCCAAAGTTTCTCACTTATTAGTTGTGAATTTTCTCTATAAATAGAGAGCTCACACAGTGCATTCTACACACCGAAATTCACAGTTGATGCTTCCTGTGTCTTTCCTCTCTTCTCCCTCCTTTGACTTGTGTTGACGAGTCCTTCTCCTTTTTCTACTCCTTTCTGTCCCTTCGGAATTAAGAGTGTTTTTAAGACCATATAGTCCCTTTTCGGTATATTGTCCCTTCGGAATCAAGAATGGTATTAAGAGCACAGTCCCTTCAATTATTTATATCTTTTTAGAATAAATAATATTTTAAGATCATAATCCCTTTTCGGTATAATAAGAATGATCTTAAACATATATATTCTTCTTCAATTCATGGAGAAGTTAGATGTTAGAATGGTCGTAGCACCATATTTGAGTGGTTGAAATACCATATTGATATTTGGAGAAGTTAAGAATTAGAATGGTGGTAACACCATATTTGAGTGGTCTCAACACCATAATAGAGTGGTTATAGTACCATATTGGTTTTAGTATTAAAAGAGTGGTATTGGTACCATATTGAAGGTGTAATTCTCGAATGGTTTTCTACAGTGCAGTAGTTATCCGCACAGTTGTATCTGGGCTTGTTTTATCCTGGAGGCGGCGTGGTTGATAGTCTGCCTTGCACAATTTTGGGTAGTGCCACGAAACGTCTTAAAGAGAGCGACCTGGTCGTGACTCAACCTAGTAAAAACTTCGTTAGATAATAGAATTTGGAAATCCAAATACAACAGTTTGGAAATCCAAAAACAACAATTTTAAGACGTTTAGACTGCAATGTCTACCGAAGAAATTACTTATTGAGGTTTCATTGTCCCTAAATAAAACAAGGATAAATCAAGCCATAGAAATACATCTTTTCAACTGAAACAATGAAGTGCTTGTTGTTATAACAACAACACTAACAAAATTCACATATGCTACTTTGAATCTATTTGAAATTTATTTTCAAAAATCAGAACCGTGTTGTGAATAAATAACTTTAATCGCCAAGAGAGTAGGAACCCCAAAAAGGTCCTAAGTGAAAATCAGCAGCCACCATCAAGAATTGATATTGGTTCGCAATTTATTTTTAATACAATTGTGAGAAACCATGTCATATGTCCCACAATCAAATGAGCATGTCAAGTGCTGCTTTATAGCCTAACATGACTAAAGAGAAATTCACTGATATGACTAGTTAAATCATTCTAGTTAGTGAATTAAGTGAATGGCGCATCGCACCATATTTTCTATGATTATGCTATGTTCTAAACATATGCTACTGCTGAAAATAAGAAAGTGTTGTTATAATATTATAACACCATTAAAGTTGTTGGCATTGAAGATATGAAGTAGGAAAGAATCTGAATTTCAGATTTTTACTAAATAAGACTGAGTTGAGTCAGACTTAAAAGAGAGACTTGTGTACCATGTGTACCATGCATTCTTGTGAGAAAAGATTGCGCCTTTGATGGTTTGTTCAAAATTAAATTCTCCTTATATTTTATAAGTTATGTGATTTTAATATTTGACATATCAAAACTTATCATGTGAACAAGCGTTTAATTTTAAACTTGAGTTACTTGGACTTAATTCCAAAGTTATATGATTAGACAATTTTATTTTTTTGCAGTCAAGATAAATGAACCAAAAGTTCATATAAATCACTGTTTAGAGAATTTGAATCTCTAAACTTAATAAATTATGATATGTGTGAACTTGATGGCACATAACCTACAAATGATAAAATAATATTTTATCATATTTGTTGATGACTGCAAATTTTGAAAAATTAAATTGATATGCTTGATGTGTTCAATTTCTTTAACGAAAATTGAAATTTATGTTGGTTAGAGTACCCAAGTCTATGAACAAAAATTCTAATTAAGAAATTTTTGAAGAAAAGACAATCCAACTTGTCTTATTTTTTGAACTTGGGATTGTCTCAGATTTCGAACCCAAGAGAGTTAAACATACTAGTAGAGCCTATGAATGTGTAATCATTGGGTATGCTATAATTAGGGAAGCTTATAGGGTTTATGACCTGAATGCTAAAGTGATCATAAAGTCAACCGATGCTAATTTCTATGAAGTAAATACCCCTGTAAATTAAAGAATAGTGGGGCACTTGTGGGGGTAAACTAAATTCCCATTGTATATTAAGAACTAGTGGGGGCACTATATCTGATCATATTTCAGTAATCAGAAATAGTTATTAGAACATCGTACGTGATGTTATAGAACCTCGAAGAGGTAAGAAAGCAAGAATTGCTAAAGAGTATCAACCTTATGGTTTATACATTGGAAGAAGATCCATTAAGCCTTAAAGAAGCTATATCCTCATTGGATGCTGAATTATGGCAAGTAGCAATAAACGATGAAATGGATTCTCTAGAGTCTAATGAAACATGACACTTAGTTGACTTGCCTCATGGTTGCAAACTAATCGGTTGGAGTTGGATTTTGGGAAAAAGAACTAAAACCTAATGGTACGGTTTATGAATACAAGGCCCTCCTTGTAATCAAAGGTTTTAGACAGAGAAAAAATATAGACTTCTTCGACATTCATTCACCAGTCACTAGAATAATATCCATAAGAGTATTAGTCCCTTTAGCCGCTGTTCATAATTCGATAGTACTCCAAATGGATGTGAAAGTTGCCTTTTTTATGGTGAACTAGAAGAAGAAATCTATATTAAACAACCTGAAGGTTTTGTGATTCATGGACAAGAAAACAAGGTATGTAAGTTAGATAATATTTTGTGAGGTCTAAAATAAACTCTTAAGGAATGACATGAAAAATTTGACATTGTAATGTTATCGAATGAGTATAAAGTGAATGGAAGTGACAAATATATTTACAACAAATATGTAAATAATATTTGCACGGAAGACGACTTGCTCATATTTGGTTTAAAAATTCATGTTATGAATTATGTGAAATCATTGTTTATCAACAAGATTGATAAGAAAGACCTGGACAAAGTTGAAGTAATTCTTGGTTTCAAGATTACAAGATCAGAAAAGAGAACTTTTCTGATGAATCTTACAGAGTTGAGAATATCTTAAGGAAATGTAATTATTTGACTGTAAACTTGCATGTTTATAATTTTTCAAGAACACTTGATATGGTGTTAGACAAATAGAATATGCGAGCATCATTGACAGCCTTTAGGTATGCCATTGAATGTATTAGACTCAACGTTGGCCACGTCGTGAGACTTTGGTTCAAGTTTACTAGTAGAAGCATTGGCATGCTATTGAAAGAGTCATGAGGTACCTTAAGAAGATTATGACTCTAGGATTACATTATGAGAAGTATCCTATTGTACTTGAATAGTACAAGATACAAATGAGAAGTATCATATTCTACATAAATGGTACAAGATACAAAATAGAACATCCTTCAGATGTGTCTTAAGCGACCAGTGGCTTCACATTGAGCAACACTGGAGGAGTTATTTGTTGAAACAAATGATATTGACTCAGTCCACTGTGGAATGAATCTGAGATGAGAACACTAGAGAAAACTAGTGAAGAAGAAAGTTGATAAGATGCTTGCTAGTTGAGAACCCTTAGTGGGTAAAACTGTTTCCAGAAGTGTTAATTCATTGTGATAGTACTGCAGCTATTACAAAAAAATGAGAATCGTTACTACAATGGCAAGAGACGATTATCAAGGCACAAACACGCAAAGAATTAGAGAGCTGGCTACTCTCAAAAGGAATAGTTGAAGTATATCATGTACGTACTGATGAAGAATTAGTTGATCCTTTGACGAAAGGAATAACTAAGAAAGTCCTAAACACATCCAATAGGATGGGACTAATGCCCAAAGGTCACAAGTGATGGTAACCCGACCTAACTGACTGGAGATCCCAAGAAATAGGTTCAATGGGTAATAACAAGTCATGAGTGATAGAACATGCTATGAGAAAAGTAAGAAAGCATGATTCCTGCAGTGACAGAAGGATGAGATAATAGAAACTCTTAATGAGATCTATACTCTATGTGGAGTGGAGTAAATAGCTACATGAGTACTCTTGATAGACTCACCTATACGAATGTGGAACTAAGGCCGGTTCCTATGGAATTCGGGGCAGAATACCTTGAGCGTTCGTTAAAACTGGGATAGACGTGCAGGGCCATAAATGCACGGGCTTTTAGAATACACCTTATGAAAAGGTTTGTGTGTGGGTTCTATGTCTGAGATAGAGTTCAATGCTGTAAGCAACTCTTGTTAATCAGAATTTTACTCACTATGCAGAGGTTCAAGTTGTAGGTGACACCTTTGTTTACTAGCAAATCTTATGGAGACGTTTTTGATGTTATTTCTGAAACCATTTTTTTAAATTCAAGTGGGGGATTGTTGGAACATGTGTGGAAATTGAGTTAAAAATACTAAACACAAATGTCCCATGTTGGGTAGAACTAGTGTTGTGTGAATTGAAAAAAGTGGAAGTCCCACATCGGATGGAACACACACATTAGTAGTGTTTATATAGTGGGGGTGTACCTCTAATTATTGGGGGTACATAATTATGTGAACGAAGTAAGCACTAGAGAAAAAATATATATTGATATATATTTTATTATTTGGAAATGATAAATTAAATAATTAATTTAATCATTATTAGAAAGTGTTTTCTTAGTTCCCAAGTTTTGCTAAAATATTTTGGAACGCAATCTAGAATATTTTGGAACACAATCTGAAATATTTGGGTGGGCAATCTAATATATTTTAGTACTTGATCTGAAATATATTTTGGTACATAATATAATATATTTTTGTACTAAATATAATATATTTTGGTGCTCAATTGAGATATTTTTGTATTAGATCTAATATGTGAATTATTTAATGACAAAGTAATGTATTACTTGTTCCCAAAGTTTCTCACTTATTAGTTGTGAATCTTCTCTATAAATAGAGAGCTCACACAGTGCATTCTACACATCGAAATTCACAGTTGATGCTTCCTGTGTCTTTCCTCTCTTCTCCCTCCTTCGACTTGTGTTGACGAGTCCTTCTCCTTTTTCTACTCCTTTCTGTCCCTTCGAAATTAAGAGTGTTCTTAAGACCATATAGTCCCTTTTCGGTATATTGTTCCTTCGAAATCAAGAATGGTCTTAAGAGCATAGTCCCTTCAATTATTTATATCTTTTTAGAATAAATAATATTTTAAGATCATAGTCCCTTTTCGGTATAATAAGAATGATCTTAAACATATATATTCTTCTTCAATTCATGGAGAAGTTAGATGTTAGAATGGTCGTAACACCATATTTGAGTGGTTGAAATACCATATTGATATTTGGAGAAGTTAAGAATTAGAATGGTGGTAACACCATATTTGAGTGGTCTCAACACCATAATAGAGTGGTTATAGTACCATATTGGTTTTTGTATTAAAAGAGTGGTCTTGGTACCATATTGAAGGTGTAATTCTCGAACGCTTTTCTATAGTGCAGTAGTTAACCGCACAGTTGTATCTGGGCTTGTTTTATCCTGGAGGCGGCGTGGTTGATAGTCTGCTTTGCGCAATTTTGGGTAGTGCCACGAAACGTCTTAAAGAGAGCGACCTGGTCGTGACTCAACTTAGTAACAACTTCGGTAGATAATAGAATTTGGAAATCCAAATACAACAGTTTGAAAATCCAAAAACAACACAACATCTACTCTTGCATCCAATTTTTAGTCACACTTGAGACAATAACATCTCTCCCTCAAGTATGAGACTCTTCGCATTTGAGATTTACCATCAAGAACATCATGTTGTGGTTGCTCCTTCAACTATTTAGTTTAGGTTTTGATGATGTTTTGATAAGATGATTTTTGTTTTGCTCTTGTTAAAATTGCTTATTTGTGAAAACACCCTAGTCAATCTCATATCTCATATAATCTGCAACGTGTTTGATGTGCCCCAACATTAGTATTAAGCTTAGGAGCATCTTGGTAGTCAAGTTTTTTCAAAATTATGTTTTAAGGTTTATGATTCCATTCAAACAGTTAGTTGAACATTTTTTAATTGAATCATCATTTGCCTCGTGTGTTCCTATTTTTATACGGTGTGATTCTATTCAAAGTTTTCCTTGGAGATTTTGAATTGACTCATCTTGTTCCTCGGGCTTTTGATTTTAGGTTGTTGAATTATATCAACGCTATTTGAATTGTATCAATATTCATCTGAAAACCATGATTCAATTCAAATTCCTGCTTGTGCAGTTTTGAATCAATTCAATCGTCATCCTAAAAATGTTTGAATCCATTTTCTTGACATTGTGTCAATTTTCATAGCTTCAGATTTTGATTTTTACAGTATTTGAATTGATTCATGCTCAGAGTGATTTGATTCATGTTTGTTATTTTGAGAAAAAATTAGTTCTTTTCACTCACACCTAATATACCATCACACACTCTTTTTTCTCATTTATAAAATCAATTTTCAAAAATACTCTAAAGTCTCCAAACTCTCTCTTTCTACAACTTCTTCAAATAAACACTTTTCCTAAGAACTCTTGTAGGATTTGAGGTCTCGATTGTTAGGGTGTTGTTGGATAATTGTAAGTTTGGTTTCTCTCATGGATCTTGGTGGTGCATCAAGGATCTAAAGGAAAAGGAGGTATTTTTCACCTCCAAAGGTAATTATGGGGGTTGTTTCTCATCAACTCAAGGTTCAAAGGGGAGGTATAACAAATAAGATTTCTTTGAGTAGAAGATCGAAGGAATGCATGCAAGCTTGAGATTCGAAGACCTTGTGGATTGTCCAATTTCAGGAGAGCTTGAAGATTGGATTGGTAGTGTGATTGTTTAGCATAGAAGATTAGGAAACCGAAGGAATCTTTGTAATCATACTTTTGTAAACAATTTCACCTACATAGTGGAAGATCGTAGAAAAGGTGTTCGCTTCTACGAAGAGAGAACGTACACCTAGCGAGGATGAGAAGGGGGAACCTCTATAAATATGGTTTTCTTCTCTCCCTTTTCCTTTTATGTTCAACAATTTAATTGTGAAATATGAATCTATTGAATGAATTAATTATTGTTTGATTGCGACTGTTAATTTTGTATTAACCTAATCTTAATTCTCTTGATTGAGTCTTATAAACATCCAAATCATTCACAATTACTCTTCGAAATTAACTTCTGAATGTTTCATTTATATATCAAGTCATCAAATTCTTAGATATTTTGTTTTTTATCAATTGGTTTGATATAAGATAGTTTAGTTTTGTGATTTGAATTGTATATTGATTATTCATTGAGCAAATACAATTCATTGTTGAATTTCTTATTCATAGTCGCATTGTTTAATCATACATTGATTTGGTCTTATCATTTGAATCATGAGCACGAATTCAATAGTCATAACCATTTCCTAAAGTTTTTCAAAAATACGCTTCCGCAAACGTTTTATCCGAAAAGAAGATATTAACCACCCCCCCCCCCCCCCCCCCCCACACACACACACACACACCCATCTAGCTTCCTTATTTAATCATCATATAGACTAACAAGTGGCATCAAGAGCCTGGACTTTTCACCAACGGTTAATCACTAGAAGAGTCGATATGACGAACAAAGAATCTAAAAGGGATTACAATAGGGCTCCTACTTTTGATGGTGAAAAGTGAAAACTATGACTATTGGAAATAGTGTATGAGCGTTCACATTAAGTCGGTCAATATGGACGTTTGGGATTTCGTGATCAACGGGCAGTTTGAATCACAAATAGATGTTGGCGGTGTTATGAAAAACAAGCCTAAGACTGATTGGATAGGCTATGATAAGAAAAAGGCTCAATATGATTTTAAAACAAGGAATGTACTCATTTACGCCCTAGGCGTAAATAAGTACCACTCGATTTCACATTGTAAGACTACTAAGGTAATGTGGGACACCTTGGACTACATGAGGGTACTAAGGATGTTAAACAATCAGAATGTTATTATAGAAATGCATGGTGATGCTATGAATGCCTTTAAGAAAATAGGTTCCTAAAAGAGATTAATTCTCAAATTGGTATCTAAAATCTTAAAAGTCAAAGGATTTTGAAAATTTGAAAAATAAGCATACATATTTAGTAGATGAACATATTGTAAATCCTCATATCAAAACACCTATATTTGACATAACTAAGATCCCTAGACCAAAGGATGTTGGTAAATGTGGAGCTTGTCCTAAGTTACATGAAGATATTATTTCTCTAAAAATAAGATAGAATAAGCCTCAAGTGTTCCCATGGTATTTGCTCAATGTTTTAGGAATGATGATTCACATTTCAAAAGATCTTTCCAAAAAAATTCAAAGAAAAAAGAAAAGTAGCAACGCTGATGGACACAAAGTTATGTGTCACTATTGTAGATAAGTAGGGAAGACAACACCTCATTGTCACGTTATAAAAGTTACTGTTTCAAAAGGTCTAATAAGGTGGGTTCCTAAAAAATCTACTTGTTCTACTAATCCCAAGGACCCAACTTATGTTGGGGACCTAAAATTTACCTTACATTTTGTAGGAGTGCCTTACAACCACAAGAATAAAATGTTATATAGATAGTGGTTGTTCAAGGCACATGACGGAAGATACATCCATGTTCATCGACTTCAAAAGAAAGGAACGTGGGTATGTCTTTTATGGTAATAATAATCAAAGTAAAATCTTGGGTAAAGGAGTTGTGGGAAATCCTTCCACAACAAATTGAAGGGCTTAAGCACAATCGATTAAGCATTAGTCAATTTAAAGGTAATGGGTTTACTATTACTTTTTATACCCAAAGTTGAATTATTGAGCATAATACAAACAAGAAAATTATGTTTAAGAGTTTGTGAGTTGAAAACGCCTATGACATAGACGCCTTAGTCAAGTTCACGTTGACTTTTACTAAATAGAGTTATGTCCAAGGATCTAAGAGTTGGTTTACCTAAAGTTAAATTTGAAAAAGATAAATTGTGTGATTCCTGTCAAAAGGGCAAGCAAACTATAGCATCTTTTAAACCAAAAAATATGGTATCTACCACAAGACCTCTAGAGCTTCTCCACCTAGATTTTTTGGTCCTTTGAGACCAAGAAGTATAAGAGCAATTATTACAGATTTGTCATTGTTAATGATTACTCTAGATTTACTTGGACATTATTCTTACCTAGTACGGATGATACCTTTGATGCTTTTGCAAAACTTGCTAAATATATTGAAAATCAAAACTCATTAGAAATTGTGTCCCTTATAAGCGTTCATGGTGGTGAGTTTGTAAATGATCACATTGAAGATTTTTGTGATGAGTTTGACATTTCTCATAACTTCTCGTCCTATGAGTCCTCAACAAAACTGAGTTGTTGATAAAAAAAAAAAAATTGGGGTTCGAAGGAGTTGGCTAGGACAATGATTAGTGAAATGTACTCGTAAGTATATTTGGGTGGATGGGATTAACAATGCATGTCATGTCTTAAATAAGGTTATGATTAGACATATCCTAGATAGGACACCCTATGAACTATTTAATGGAAAGGATATATTAGGAGATATTAAGACAGACTCCCGTTAAGATACTCATCTTATATTAAGATTCAAAAGTGGATGAGGGCGTCTTCTTAAGATACTCATCTTCTAGTAAAGCTTATAGAATTTATAATAAGCGGACTCTCATTGTTGAGGAATCCGTTCATGTTTCCTTTGATGAGACTCTTCCCCAAAGTGGTTGGGACAGGTTCTTCCAGTTTTAATGTTTTAGAGATAGATGCCAAGGATATAGTCGAGGATGGTGATCGACAAGAAGCTCATTCGAAAAATAGGATAACAAGGACAAAGATCGTGAGGAAGACGTACAAGAGGTTGAAAAACAAAAAGCCTCACAATTTCTTCTCATGATTGGATCACTACAAGAGACCACCCCTTAGAAAATGTTATTGGAGATATTAAGACGGGAGTAAGTATAAGGACTCAAGTAAAAAAAATTCTGGTTTTTTGCATTCATCTCACAAATTAAACCTAAAACCATTAAAGAGACAATAATTTATGAGAGTTGGATTCTTGCTATATAAGAAGAACTTAATCATCTCAATAGAAATGTGGTTTGGGACTTGGTCCCTTGCCCTAAATAAAAATTAATTATTGGCACTAAATGGGTATTTAGGAATAAATTCAATGAAAATCGAATCATCACTAGAAATAAATCTAGGCTTGTGGAAAAAAGATATAATCAAGAAGAAAGGATTAATTACAAGGAGACATACGCACCTTGAGTCTATTAGACTCCTTTTGGCACCTTGAGTCTATTAGACTCCATGTGCATTACTTTATTTAGTTGTAATCTAATGTAATTTCTATGTTGTTATCATTTAATATTATTTTATATTTGGTTCATTTTTCCTGATTGCAAATGTAATCAGTCATGTGGTTGAGAAGGGAAACCTAAGAGATATTGGGAAGAATAGAAAAAAGAACAAAGTGATAGATCTTACTCTCAAAGATGGTATTGAAACTAATGTAACGTCAAATGTGGTCTATAAAGATGTATTTCGTAATTTATCATAACTAATGTTGTTGTCTTTACTATTTTTCAAAAATATGAATGTTATCTTGATATGACTAGTGTTGATATATGTTTATGATACAACTTATCTGGGAACTATCTTTTATTTTGGTGTAATATTTTTTTGACAAATATTATAGAGTTCCTTCAAAAAAAAAAGTATTATGGACAGAAAAATTGATGCCAATTTACTCGGTAGGACTCGTGCATCACACAAGTCGATGGTCTAGTTCTTGTTTAATGCTATGAGGAAGGGAAGGGAATCAAACAAAAGAAAAAATTGTTAAGCTAATGTTAGCTACCCTATCTCTATAAATTAATTGATAAATATTAAGTAAACACTTAACAAATATTAAAAAACACGGGACAAATATTTGTAACTGATACATTAAAAAGTACGGGACAAGTATTTATCATAAATTTTGAGGTTTTTATCACTGATATATATATATATATATATATATATATATATATATATATATATATAAATATAACATATATTTGTCATTATAAATATAAAAATAAACATAGGATAAATATTTATCATTGTTTCATAAAACAATTATGGGGCAAATATTTGTCCATGATAAAAAAAACACTATTAAAGTGATTGTCATTGATACATAAAAAAAATGGTAGAAATATTTGTCATTGGTAAATCTAGAAAAAAATACAAACACATATCTGTGATTGATACATAAAAATGACAAACATTTTTTGTTGACAAATATAAATAAAAGGGTTAAATATGTTTTTGGGCCCTATAAAATTGGGAACTTTTAAGTTTAGTCCTTACTTAATTTTAATAGGTATTTTACTCCCTACAAAAAAAAAATTATTTCTAATTTTAGTCCCTACTACAACAAAGTTTGTCTAATTATCCTTAACCTCTTAAATTTTTGAACGATTTTGTTTTAGACAAGTTTAGAACACATGAAAGGTTCATTTACTAAAATTTAGAATTTTTTAACATGAAACGAATTAAATATGAATTTTTTAAAACGACAAAAATTAAAGATAATATTAACAAAATCTGGACGTAGAAATAAAATTTTGCAACAATCTTTTGCAGAGGAACTTTTAGTAATGTTCTTAATACGTCTGCAAAAAATTGTTCAAAAACTAAAGAGTTTAAGCATAAATATTAAATAGATTTGAATTGAGTAGGGACTAATATTAAATGCAGAATTTTTTTAGGGACTAAAAGAACTATTAAAATTAAGTAAGGACTAAACATAAAAAGTCCCAATTTTATAGGGATTAAAAACATATTTGAAATATATTTTTCAATGATAAATAAAATCACGAGACAATATCTACCATTAATAAACATAAAAAAAATAAAGGACACATATTTGTCATTACATCATAAGAAAACACAAACAATTTAAAAAAAGAAAAAACATGGGATAAATAATTTTGGCTTTAATATGTCACTTGGTCCCTTAATTAATTTCAAGTTTTCATTTTGGCCTCATAATTAATAAAACTAATGTTTTAGTCCCTTACTTTTTCCTCCGTTTGCCAAAATAACCCCTAACTGTTAAGTTTAACCCCAAATGTAAATGGTGGACCAATATTATAGATAGTCCACCATAGACCTCATTGATTTGTTTAGTTTAAACCGTTTGATATTATGAAAATACTACCATTATAGATCATGCATGTCTACTATATTTTATGTAGTTTCCATAAACCGAGGATGACATAATTGTCGGAGAATTCACACTTTTTCTTGATGCATCGAATTCTTGAATTTGGTTGGGTTTGTTGCTGTTGATTGATGATTATGAATTTTGTTTAAAAAAAATTACTCTTTTTATTTTTTCTTGGGTTTGTGTTGACGAAGATATGAAGATGGTGATGAAGATGATGAAGAGAATTAGGGAAGAAGATGAAGAAAGTTAATTTTTTTTTTTTTTGTGGTGGCGGGGTACTATAAGATATAGTATACATGAATGATCTAATGGTTATATTTTTAGAATAAAGATCAAACGGTTTAAACTAAACAAATTAATGAGGTCTATGATGGACTATCTATATGTTGGTCCACCATAGCCATTTTGGATTAAACTTAAAAGCCATAGATTTTTTTGCCAAACGGAGGAAAAAGTGATGGACTAAAACATAGAAGTAAGTTTTATTAATTATGAGATTAAAATGAAAACTTAAAATTAATTAAGAGACTAAGTGACATATTAAGCCAATAATTTTCTTCGATAAATAGAATAACAAAAAAATTATATATTTTTAGAGATTAAAAAATAAAAGTTTATCCTGCCGTGTATTGCACGAGTTAACACGCTAGTTCACTTTACAATTCAAAACACATCGATGCTTCTTCATTTAACCGAGAAATATCAATCAGCCATTAAAGGTGGTTTTAATGGTATTTAATTTTTTTTAGAGAATTAATGGTAATTACCTTGAAAATAATTATTAGTTATACGCATCATACAAATTACAAAAGTATATTTGTTAGAATTATTTTCGGAACTTGTCAAAAAAATGAATTATTTTCGGAAATAGTGTTGAAAGTTAAAGCACTACAACAAAATCAAATACCGTCAATTAAAAAAAAACACAAAATCTCTCAAAAAAATAAAATAAAATAAATAAAATACCTTAAAAAATGCACAGTTAAATGATATCTGTGAAAAAATAGGAAAATAAACACAATATAAGCAAGATGTATTCTCTACACATCTCTCTTTTTTCTTTCTTTCCTTTTTTTTTTTAGTATTGGCCAGGTTTAAACCTCAGACCTTACGTATATTATGCATTGTTTATACCAACTACCAACTGAGATAAACCCGACTTTCTTTCTTCTTTACATTATGCAAACTTTGCCAAGAAACATCAACCAACCGGAAATTATCGAAGTTTACATTCAGTCCAAAAAACAACTAAAAAAATGTAGCTTTAATGGTATTTAATTTGAAGATTAATTATTAATATTACGCATCATACAAAAGTATTTGTTAGAATTATTTTCTGAATTATAGTATTGAAAATCAAAACACTACAACACAATCACACACATCCCTCAAAAAAAAAAAAACACACAATCAAACACATAACATATATTTGTCACTATAAACATAAAAAAAATAGAGAATAAATATTTATCATTGCTACATAAAAAACACTATTAAATGTTAGTCATGATACATAACAAATATGAAAGAAATTCCTTAAAAAAATATGACAAAAATATTGGTCATTGGTAAATCTAGAAATAAGAAAAAGGAACACATATTTATGATTGATACATAAAAATAGACAAACATTTTTTACCGACAAGTATAAAACAATAATGGAAAAATATTTTTTACTGACCAATAAAAACACTAGACATAAATGAATGACACATATTTCTCATTGCGGCATAAGAAAACATGAACAAATTTTTTTTTTAAAAAATACAGGGTAATTAATTTTCTTCGAAAAAATAAAAAAAAAAATAAAAGGTAATATATTTTTTTAAAGGGTTAACACACTAGTTAAAACACTTTGATGCTTCTCTTTAAAAAAAAAAAAAAAAAAACACACTTGGATGCTTCCTCATTTAACCGAGAAACATCAACCAACCGGATTTTATGCGTAGAGGCATGCGCATTGGTCAAGCATTGTTCCTCCTGGGAATCGAACCCGGTATTCCCCAGGTACGTCCTTGGAAGGAGTTCTTTGTCACCGGAGCCCAAGCAACTTGGTTGGATTTTATGGAAGTTTACATTCAGCCCAAATAACAACTCAAAAAAGGTAGCTTTAAAGGTATTTAATTTTTTTAAGGTAGCTTTAAAGGTATTTAATTTTTTTTTGGAGAGAATTAATCGTATTTAATTTGAAAATTAATTATTAATTATACCCATCATACAATTTGTTAGAATCATTTTCGGAAATAGTATTTGAAAATTAAAACACTAACAACACAATCAAATACCGTAAATCCCTCAATAACATAAAGTAAAATAAATACAATACCTTAAAAAATGCACAATCAAATGCTGTGATAAAGTAATATTTGCCCTATTCATAGAAGAAACAACTTAGACCTAGAAAGAGTGCTGTGATCAACTCGACCTCTCATTCAAACGATGATGCTCTCAACATACAAATGCTTTGTTTCTTTTACGTTGTTGTTCTATTTCTTGTGTTTCTGTCCAGAGTTATCACAAGGTGGTATCAAACAAGGTGATGTTGTAAGAGATCAAGAAGGTGACCTTTTATTCTCAGATGGTTTCAACTTTGTCATGGGTTTCTTTGGTTTCGATAACTCGTCCTCTCGTTACGTTGGTATTTGGTATTACAATATTCCTGGACCGCAGGTTATTTGGGTTGCAAACAGAAACACACCGATCAATGGCAACGGTGGTTCTTTCACTATAGCCGAAAACGGTAATTTGGTTATCCTTGATGAAAACAAAAACCAAATATGGTCGACGAATGTTTCTATTGGTCAAAATAATACGAATAACTATGAAGCTGTTCTTAGAGATGATGGTAATCTTATTCTTGCGAATGAAAATGCGGTGTTATGGGAAAGCTTTGAGAATCCATGTGATACTTATGTACCTGGTATGAAAGTTCCTGTGAAAGGGAAGAGTTTTTTCTTCACTTCATGGAAATCAAGTACAGATCCTTCAATAGGGAACCATAAAATGGGAATTGATCCTGTAGGGTTACCACCACAGGTATTTGTTTGGGAAGGAGAGAGAAAGAAATGGAGAAGTGGTTATTGGGATGGTAGGGTTTTTACTGGCGTTGACACGAAAAGTAGTTTTCTTCATGGTTTTATACTAAATTATGATAGTAATGGAGATAGGTATTTTGTTTATAATGATAATGAGTGGAAGTTGAATGGTAATAGTTCAGTTAGGTTTCAGATTGGTTGGGATGGTTATGAAAGAGAGTTTATATGGAATGAAACTGAGAAATATTGGAGTGTGAATCAAAAGGGGCCTCATAATCAATGTGAATTTTATAACTATTGTGGCGATTTTGCATCTTGTGATACGTCAGATTCGGGTTCGGCTATTTGTAGTTGCTTACAAGGGTTTGAACTAAAGGATAAGGAGAATTTGTCAAGTGGATGTACTAGGAAGACAGCATTGAAGGGTGATCAGAGAAGTGATGGATTTGATGAGGATGGTTTCTTGGAGCGTACGAGTATGAAGTTACCCGACTTTGCTCGTGTGGTTGATACTAAGGATTGTGAAGGTAATTGTTTGGAGAATGCTTCTTGTACTGCTTATGCAGAAGTAACTGGAATTGGTTGTATGGTTTGGCATGGAGATTTGGTTGATGTTCAACACTTAGGACGCGATGAAGGAAATTCGTTATATATTCGTCTTGCTCGTTCGGATTTAGGTAAGATAATTCAAAGGGTCCCTTTGTCTTTGTTTCCATGTATATGGATCTTCAATTATAATTTTCATTTATCACTAGTACTATTTTTTCATGTATGGTTCTTTACTAACTCTTTCAATTGATAGTACATTTTTTTTATTTTATGATTGTTGTGTTATAATGATATGTATAATATCTATGTATCCAAATACAGGCCATGGAGGGAAAATGAACAAGACTATGATTGTGATAATATCAACTGCTGTATCAGGGTTAATCTGCCTAGGAATCTTTGTATTGCTGGTATGGAGATGTATGAAAAATCACAAAGGTGAAATACTCATTCATATTTATCAAACCTATTTTTTTCCTATTAGATATTATTGATAAAATGTAACTGTAAAATTCTTTTTTTTTTTTTTTTTTATATATTAACATGTGTATATTTGTTTTCCTTTTCTTTTTTGTTTTCAGCTTCAAAATACAAAAATATTCAAATAATACCTGTTTATGCACGCGATAGCAGAGAGACGTCATCAGAATTTTCAGGATCACTTGCACTTAGTTTGAAAAGTAATCAACTAAGCGGAGCCGAGCTTCCATTTTTCAGTTTTAGTAGCATGTCAGCAGCTACCAACAATTTTTCTCAAGCAAATAAGCTTGGTCAAGGCGGATTCGGTCCTGTGTACAAGGTGATAAGAAAATGCTAATATATTTAAGGTTATCTTTCATGTAAAGAAGTCCTAATAAAATGATCTAATGAAAATTTGTTATTCCGTTTATCAGGGAAAGCTTCCAACCGGAGAAGAAATAGCAGTCAAGAGGCTTTCTAGACCGTTCGGACAAGGTTTAGACGAGTTCAAGAATGAAATGAGGTTGATTGCAAAACTTCAACATAGAAATCTGGTTAGACTAATGGGATGTTCTATTGAAGGAGATGAAAAGTTGCTTGTATACGAATTCATGCCGAACAAAAGCTTGGATTACTTTTTATTCGGTGTGTTTCTTCACATTAATCCTGCCTATTTTCTTTCTACATTTTTATCATAAGTATGAAAAGAGATTACAAGTACTTCTTTTAACTAATTTGAATTTTGTTGCTAACATCATACAGATCCTATCAAGAAAGCACAATTAAACTGGGCAAGACGTTATGAAATCATTGAAGGCATTGCAAGAGGACTACTTTATCTGCATCGCGATTCAAGACTCAGAATAATTCATCGAGATCTAAAACCAAGCAACATTTTGTTAGATGAAAACATGAATCCAAAAATATCTGACTTTGGCTTGGCCCGGATATTTGGTGGAAACCAGAATGAATCCAATACAACCCGAGTCGTTGGTACATAGTAAGTATACTTCGGTTTTGTTTTTAAGCTCATTCAGCCACTTGTTCATTCTTACTTGAAGTTGACTAATCTCAACTAACTCTATTTTTCAGTGGTTATATGTCTCCTGAATATGCCATGCAAGGCGTATTATCAGTCAAGGCAGATGTATATAGTTTTGGCGTATTGCTACTAGAGATTGTGAGTGGTCACAAAAACACTAGCTTTCGTCATTCAGATGATTCAAGTCTCATAGGATATGTGAGTATTTCTTTTGGTGCATCAATTTTTTTAATTTATTTCAACTTGCATAATTTTTTTTTTCTTTTGTCGTAAACAATTTATCAAAAATAGTTTTTACTAGCGAATCACCAATTGAATCCTTGAAATTGAAGGCGTCACATCACATATTTTGGTCCTGAAAATATCAAAATTTTAAAATAATCTCTAAATTTGAAAATCTTTTATCGCATTGGTCCTCAAGTCCTTTAAAATTATTAAATTGATTTAGATGGACTAATGCTAAGCTAATTGAAATGCGAAAATCTAATTTATTTTTTATTTTTTTGTGATGGAATTGTTCTAGGCATGGCATCTATGGAATACAAAGAGATCAAAGGAACTTGTCGATGCTTGCATTAGTGATTTGACTCCCAACAATGATGTTATTAATAGATGCATACAAATAGGGATGTTATGTGTGCAAGATTTAGCATCTCGTAGACCAAAGATGTCCGAAGTTGTGTTGATGCTTGAGAGTAAAGCAATTACTCTTCCCTTACCTATGCAGCCTTTGATTACTTCCATCAAAAGAACGGTGAACAGAGAGTCTCCCAAGAATGGTGTTGATGATTCAAATGATGTCACAATCACAATGGTAGAAGGGAGATAGAGTTAATCAATGCCCTTTCTCTGCTATTTTTGTTTTTGTTTGCATACACATGCTCATACTTTTGTTGCTTTTTCCTCTTTTTGCTTCTTGACTTGAAAGTATAATCTTGAAATTAAATACTTTGTATATTGATAGGTCGCAAGTGCACGATTATATCGTGTGATTAAATTATCGTTTCCACGGGGATTTTATATGGAATGTCAATCTCTTTTTGCTATGATAGTTAGATAAAATGATAATTGTTGGTGGATTGATTTTAATTGACGTATGCAATAATAAAAGCGCATTGAGATTGTCATTTATCACAAACTCTTAGTGGCATGTTTGCTACGCAGGATATGATAGAGATTAGAACCTGGATAAGGATAGAATATGATAGTAACATATCTTAAGTTTGGTGTACACATGATAAATAAAATGATAGGATTATTTTCTCCTATCATATATTTGATGCACTCAATTTACCTTTTTTCCTTTTGCTAATCTCTTCGTGTCGTGTGTAACACCAATTTCTTCTTTTTCTGAACCAATTTCCTCTATTTTAAAATTTGAGTTGTTAATTTCATGATTGTTCTCAATGTCTTCTGTGCTGATATTGTTGGAATTATAAATCAATTGAACATATCCTTTTTTGTTGTTAGAAACGATACACCAATTATGTTTATGCACAGTGACGTAATTTTCAATCAATTGAACAAAAACTTTTGTTTTTGCTATGAACAAATCTCTCTTTGCAGATGCAACAAAATATCAAAACAATTCAGTGTTTAAAATTGCAAATGAAACTTATTATTGAATTGAAATCACGATTGAGTAGATGATAGAGATCGACTGAGATCTAAATCAAGATGCACTAATTAAAATCAATTGAAATCGAAAATGATAGTAGGCAAAGTTGTTGGAGAGAGTGGGAGTGGAAGGAGGTTCTTTGAAGGAATAGAATGAGACGCGCATGTAATGGGTTCAACTTATCCTATCAGGTTGCTAACTGACTAAAAACTAAGAATAAAAATAACAAAAGTTGAATGTGATAGGATTAGAAATGAGTTTAACTCATCATTTCTTATTGGTGCACCAAACAACTGATTGAATTAGGATATGATAGTTTTATCATATCTCACCTCCTTATCATGTGCACCAAACATGCCCTTAAAGATAAGATAAATAATGTTTTTTAAAGCAACAGAAATGGAAATATTATAAATAAAAAAGAAAGTACAAAAAGCTTAGGGGGCGTAAACCTCGCCCAACAACCACAAATCAATCCTAAATTGGTACTACAACAACAGTACACAAAAGTGGTATTTAAAAACCAATGTGCAGCAGACAAATACACAACAACACAATCTAGCAAACGTGGGGTTTAAAACCAAATAGCAAAAGAAATTGATGTGAAAAATCCGCAAGCATCGTATCGAACCAGGGACGAGCCTGAATGAAATCAAACATATCATTTAGGAGATGGTGAATGAATCTACCGCCAACACGGACACATTCAAGAACCAACTACCTCATGTGACAAAAAAAAAAAATAACAACAACAACACAAGTTTTGAACACCCTTTCGAGCCGAACCAGACTATGGCAATGAACAACTGAAAGAAACCAGTGACAACTGACTCGATCCCGTTCATCACTGACCACTGTAAAGTGACAGATCTAAAAGCAACAGACCACCGCGATTGCGCCGACTTTGGTTTTTAGAGAAGCGTAATTTCTAGATATCAAAGACCGACGATGAATAATCATACCCACAGAGGTGAGCAACAAAATGGCGACAAGTTGATATACTTTTACGGCACGACAAACAGAAGACCCTCACTGAAAAAGCAAAAACCACTCATATTGATGAAACCTAAATGTCATGGCGAGCAACAACGAGATCCTTAAGAGAACAACCTGAATCTAGAAAAAATGGGTTTGGAAAAGAGGGCGGACGAACAGTGAGAACACAAACAACTGGGGTGGCGCCGACGGTTCATTGAACAACCCCAAACGGTGAAACAGTCCCAGAGGAGCAAGGTGATGACTAATGCCTTCTTTTAAAAAAAAAAATTGTATTTTGAAGCAAGGAACAACCTATTTTTATGGTGACAATATTGGCATAACCTATTAAGAACATCTATATCTTTAATTATCTCAAAAGAGTTGAAACCTTTTTCATGTTTTGATTCTCTTATCCAATCTTATAAATCAGATATCAAACTTCACATTTCAGTGTTTCATTTGATATCCAAGATTATGCAACTATAATTGCATAGATGATGACTTTGTATCAATATCATGTATTTTAGCATTTCATCGATTTTTTTAGCGTGTATTTTAGGATCTTATAGATGATTTAGAGTGAGCTATTCATGGTTTTGGGGAAAATCTATAATGTTCTAATTGAGTTGTTTTTTATTTTTAATTCCCCAAACTGACAACTATATATGGAGTCTTATTCTTTTGGAACAGGCCATTGGGTTGATCTAGTTAGAACAAACCTCATAGAAGTCATGAAATCATGAAGCCAAACATAGTGAAGATTTTGAAGTACAGAAAACTTGGGGAAATTATTTCCCTAGTCACGAGCACATATCAAAGGTAAAAAGCCGATGAAAAGTGAAGAAAATAAGAGAAATTTGCCTCAGTACAATGCTACCCGCGCCCCGCGCATGTTGATCAACTAATCAAGATTAAGCTTTCGGCGTGTGCACCCTACGCACGATTCCATGTGCCACACACATTTAGGGAAGGAAAAAAAAAAAAGGAAAGTTAGGTCGGTTAAAGGGAACGTGCGACTGTACACCCATGCGCTCCACATGTGCGAAAGCGAAAATATGCCTATAATTAAATATGACTTTTCCTGTTAAAAAAATAAATAAATATATAACTTTTCGCTCAAAAAGAAGTATTTACATCATGATGACTTAGAGGTGTAGAGGTGCAACCAAAACAACCAGAGGTGGCATTTTCAGACTTGAAAACTAGATTGAGAGCAATTTTCTTCACTTCGTGTATGATTAATTTCTATTATCTTTGGTCATGTATTCAGTTGTCATGAGTAACTAAACTCTTTATATCAGGGTTCAATGACAAACCTCTATGAAATTGTTTGAATAATGTAATCTATGATGTCCTCTTTTAATGCAATCTGAATTATGTTTATTTTTTTTTTTATATCTTGTTCTTAATGCTTTCAATTTATGATCAACTTTGAATCAATTCTATGTTATAGATCACTACTAACCCTAGATTTATTAAACTGACCTAGATATAATATTTACTACTGTAATCAGTACTAGAAATAAGAAAATTACTTGGTATGTCATAGTCAACATTCTTTAATGATTTTGATAATATGAGTTCCACCTAAGAAATTAGTGTTCTATATTAGATAAACGGGATCTTGTATCATGACTGGTCTTTGTCTACTTTGTTAAACGTCATGAACATAAACCTCAAATTGCTATTGCATTAGAAACTAGCATTACCAAATCATGACATAGATGAGATTCCGGAAATCCTAATCGTTTTCATCATTTTGAATCAATATTTTTATTTTCATTTGCAAACAAAACCTTTGGAAAACCACCCGATTTACTATTTTAAATTAAGTTTAGTTAAATTACCGAGTAGAAACAACAATCTTTGTTGAGATGATTTACTTACTACTTTATTACTTGTTCGATTTGGTACACTTGCCATGATAATCAATAAGATTTGTTTAAAAGTTAAAACACAAAACAAACAAAAATAATTGGGATTTATAGTAAGTCTATCATTGGATTCTCCCACGATCCCAAGACAAAGTGTATATACTCTCTCATGATTATTGTAGATTTAGAAACAAAATTAAAACACAAAAGAATGGACAAAATAGAATACAAAATTGAATATTATTGAAATTAGAAATTGCTAGAACATGAACAAAAGCAAAACAAGAGTAATTTAGGGTTTATGTGTATAAAAAATGGTGGCAGCACTTATAACCTAGTCAAATTCCATAGTGTAACCCATGAAACTCATAAATTGAGCAGATTACGACTGTTATCTGGGATGGTCATCAAATGTAAATCTTTCACTCCATTACATGCGTAATGTTCCATTAGAGGTTCACTGTAATTCCCACTAAAATTCCACTTTCTTGATTATTAAGGACCATCAGGGCCGTTCCTACGAATCCGGAGGCTCGGTTCTGTAAGTGAAAAGAGGCCCATAATAAAATAAAAACGTATTTTTTTTAAAAGAAGAATGTTCTATTTAAAAATTTTAAAAGATAAATACAAGCTGTCGTATATATGCGATACACTCAAAGGTGAAAATCACTACCGTATACATGAGAAACCTCAAACCACCCTCCCAAAAAAACACCCACCTAACACCAAAAGCAAGAGAACCCAATTCTAATAGGCCTAAAACAAGACAACAGAAGAGGAAAAAGAAATCAAATCAGGGAAGAAGAAAAGGAAAGTATGGAGTGATGGTGATGGACCGCGTAGTATCAGAAAGAAAGAGAGTAAGGATTTTTTTTAATGGGATAGTACTTAATAGTACTACTGAGCTATAATTTTTTTTTTGAAGCTCATACCTTGAGGAGGCCCGGTTCTATTGAGTTCCTGGCATACCCCAAGGTCCGGCCTTGAGGACCATCACTGCTCCGTTTGACATCGAAGTTTCATCCTTGCAACTTTGCGTCAAAATCTTCACCTATTCCCTTGTTTATCATATAAATCAAAATAGAGAGAAAGATATTAAAATAGAACTAGAATCACAACAAAAAATTAACCTATGATTTAAATCCATATATAAAATCATATAAAATCTAGATTATCAAATTCCAACATGCTTAAATCATTGCTTGTCCTCAAGCAATTGCTTCGGATAGGAAATATTATGAGAAAGCAAACATCATGACAAGGGAACTCAGTCAGTACAAATCAAGGCATCGGGCAAAGTCCGTTGAAACAAAACAGATCATGCCAAGAACGAGGAAGCTGACAGCGAAGCGTGAGACACACAAAACCCGTCGGTGAGGGAAATCCAATGTACTTACCAACTAAATTAGCCGAATAAGGCTAGACATCAGGGTCATCTCCAACAATTTAGAAGCCCCGCTATAATCTTGACAATTTTTCATTTAAGAATAATTGAAAAAAATCTAACATCACTTATGGTGACAGACAATAAGTTGTAATTAAAATTGTAACATCACTTATGGTGACAGACAACTAAATTGTAATTAAAATTGTTGTTATTAATCATTTAAAAATAATTGAAAAAAATCTAATATCACAAATAGGCATTTACCTATTAATAATGCATAACCCTTATTTATTAATTTTGTTACGTCTGCAACAACTTAACCTAATTTTTTCCCGCTCATTTGTTTTATTAGGTTGGCAATTATTTAACCTAACAAATTTCATCTAAAAACATGTATTGCACACCAATTTCATTCATATCCGCTTGCCTTTTTTTTTTAAGAAAATATTTTTTACCATATCAATGATCTTACGGGTTAAAGATTATTTATTGGTCTCTATTATAGTCGAGAAAACCCGTACGACGCACGGGTCAAAAGTCTAGTTGACAATAAAATTGTTGTTTTCGGACTTTTACCTACGGAAAAAGATCAATTAGTGACGGATTTTGCCCGTAGGTACGAGTCTTTTTTTGCTTTTTCAAATTTTGAGCTCCCTCTAAGTTTGAGGCCCTATGACAGGGGCGGTTTTACCCCCAACGAGCCTCGGCACATGCCCGGACTCAACCCATACTTTCTTTGTATCAATACAAGAAACTTGACCTGTAGTGACAACCGAAATCCCTCACTATAAGGTTAATTTCTGTAGCTAAATGCCCCTGTTTGTCATTGTCGTATGGCGCAGTGCATGTTTCTCACTTTTACCTACGTAAAAAACCCTAGACAATTCTAAGGATACCATTTTAAAAACATTAAGGACCTCTACCTGTGATTGCGGCTGTCATTAAAACTTATCATTGTTTTATTTTAGTTTTTATATTTCTATTCTATTATAAATTTTAAAAATGAATAATTCATAAAATTACCACTAAAATTAGTTTAATCAATATAATAAAATATTATGATCAAGATCATTGAAATTTGAAATTGATTATTGTAATCAATTTTTAGAATAAATTCTTGAAGTGACTTGACTAGAATAATTCTCCCTACCTATGAACTATTATACTATTCACCCAAACCAATACTCAATACTCACAAAGATACTCAATACTCACAGAAATCAAAATCTATTTTTTTTTTGGTCTTAGATGAAGTGGCAAACCACTAAAATTAAACTCACACACAACTGTGAGGTCCCGGGTTCGAACCCGGGTCACGACGTCCGGCCTTGCAATTTCGGGTTGAGCTAGGACTTCTAGACGAACTCAAAATCTATTTATAATCCATTGCTTATTTAATTTATGGTAACAAAATTTGGATCACTATTCATAATAGCTTATCAGACAAATGACATACTATCAACTTACAACTTACAATCACTTCTACAATCACTTCATACCTAAAAAAAACTTACAATCGCTTCTACAACATGGCATAATAAATCAGATTTTAACTTCTAATTTGTGGATCTTCAACAAATCACACTTGAAAAAGCTACACTTGTCAATGATCATGCTCCTGCATAACCTGCACTTCACTTCATCAATATTTGTAATCAACACATAATGAACAATATATAAAAAAACAGAAATGCACTCAAATCACTCATCTCATTGTTAACCAGCGTTATTCATTAATGAAGTTATCTTCAACGATAGCGGGTGCACCAAAGCTATTACTAACATCAACAAAAGTTGAAAGTCCACTAGGTGTCAAGCCCTGTCAATAAGCTACTAAAATAAACATATAAGCCCGTGAAAAAGAATTGTTACCAACAAGATTTTTTTTTAAGCAAAATAGAGGAGGCATAAGGACTGCACACCCCGAAATTTCAATGAAAACAAAAAAAGATAGATACAATGAGGGGGGACTCAAGCCAAAACCCTCAAAAGGAAACAAATCTAAAGCTTGGCATTCCAAGCTTATCCTTACCAAAATGACTAGCAAGCAGAGAAGGAACTGATTCCCCTAAAAACAAACCTTGAGTAGACAAGCCAATGTTTGCAAGGGAATCAACACATTGATTTCCTTCTCTATAAATATGGGATATCATGAAATTCATATTTAACAAACGCTTTCTACAGTTGTACCATCTATTACTTAGACTCGAAGGCACTATAGATTCATTATCAAAAGCCATGACCACCAACTTGGAGTCAGTTTCCAACCATAAATTTGTCCACTGTTTCTGATGTGCCATTTAAAGAACTTCCAGGGCCAAGGTTCTCAGACACGCAAAGCAAGCAGTCAACATTCCAATCTCTGAAAATTATACCGCAGGCAAAATTGATGGAGGAGGCTGCACCATCAGTGTTAGCCTTGATCCAGTTGATCAAAGGGGGGTGCCACAAAACTTCTTTAATGATGGGGGCTCGAGGAGGATGTATAGAAATCTGAAACTTCTTTAAAACTTGAAAATCTGCCGTTGATGATGAGGAGGTTAAAGTAGTACAGTTGCCAATCAAAGAGACACTAGAAGAAACAAGATTGATAGCTGACTTCCAATGAATAATCTTGTTATTGAATCTAGCTTGGTTTCTCACAAACCAAACAGATGAGAGAATATTAATGATCCCTGCTTTAATCACCAACTTACATTGAGGACTCCAGCTTCTATCACAAAGTTTCCAGATGTCTTCAACATCATTGAAGTAGAGACGCAAGTTAATAGTTTCAGAGAACCAGTTCCATAATTTAATAACAAAGGGGCAATCAAAAAAAAAGATGGAAAGTTGTTTCTTCATCATTCAAACAAAGACTGAATATAGAGGGAAAGTTACAACCTCTTTCTCTGAGCTTTTCATCTGTAGGCATTTTGTCTTGCATGATTCTCCAGGCAATAAGAGACTTGGATGGAGGGATGTCCTTGCACCAGATAGTTTTAGCCCAATGATACTTCATAGAATGCTGACATTTGAACTCATAGGCATTTTTTAGAGTAAGATCTCCAGAAGTGGAAGAACTCCAAACAAGCTTATCAGTCTTAGAGTCTGCAGGGATAATAACTTGTTCCACAAGGTTCTTCAGGTATGGAAAAATGATTTGAAGTTGCCAAGGAATACTCCACTGATAATTATGAATGAAGTCACTCACCCTTGATTGGAGGAAGGGTTGAATGTTGGTTGGAATCTGAAAATATCACAAAGAGGTTGGCCACTCCAACTATCAGTCCAGAACATAGTATTTTCACCATCACTTATTAAAACTTTAGTCTGCTCTTTGATGACCGCATATTAATTCTTAACACCACTCCACAAAGAAGAAAAGATGTGATGGTTGATGATTTTTCCCTCCCTAAAAGTTCTGCTTCTGAGAATCTTTGCCCAAGACATGTCAGAATTAGCTAGATTCCAACATAACTTCAAGTTTGAAGCTTCATTGAGTCTGATCAGAGATCTGATCCCTAACCCTCCTTCATCATATGGCTTACAAATTTTCTTCCAAGACACAGTCACAAGCTTCCTTTTGGAGATATCACCGCTCCAAATAAAAAAAATTTATGCATTTTTCCAAGTCCCTGAGCAATGAGATTGGCCAAGAATACATTGTGAGACTGTGAATAAGCATCCCTTGAACAACCGATTTGACTAGTTGCACTCTTCCAGCAATTGAAAGCAATGATGCTTTCCAGGCAGCCAGCTTAAGCCTCACCTTGTCTGCAACAGGTTGAAAATAAACAACTTTTGGCCTTCCTTTGAAAATTGGGACACCAAGATAAGTAAAAGGAAGCTGACCTATATTGAAACCAATATAATTAGCAATTTGTGAAAGTCTAGCATGGGGGATAGAGCCTGAGAATAGAATGGATTTGCTAGCACTGATAATTTGTCCAGAAGCCATTGCATATCTATGAAACAACTCCTTTAGAGCAACCAAGCAAGACTGCTTCCCTTTGCAATAAACCATAATATCATCTACATACAGACTATGAGATGGTATAAAAACATTCCTAGAAGCCTTGATCAGCTCAACTTTCCCATCTTCAACAAGTTTAGAGATGCTTCTGCTTAAGACATCTTCTGCAATACAAAATAACAGAGGTGACAGAGGGTCACCCTGTCTGACACCTCTATCATAGTGAAAGTATCCATGTTGTTTCCCATTAATTGAAATAGACAAGGTTGCAAATTTAAGAATGACATCTATCCAATTACAGAAAGTTTCATCAAAACCAAAGCACTTTAGAACATACAGCAAGAACTTCCAATCTATTGTGTCAAATGCCTTTGAAATATCAATCTTCATAGCTAAATTACCACCATAAGCCTTCTTGTGTAGCAAGTTAACAGCTTCAGAGGCCAAACATATGCAGTCTTTAATGTTTCTTCCCTTAATAAAACCCCTTTGTTCATCAGAAACAATACCAGGCAAAACCTTTGATAATCTATCAGCAATGATCTTGGAGATGATCTTGAACTTGAAATTAGCCATTGCAATTGGCCTGTACTGGTCAATAGTATCTGCATTTGAAGTCTTTGGAATAAGAATCAATGTGTTTGCATTGTAATTTGGAAGCAGCCAGCTTTTAGTAAAAAAATCCAGCACTGCATTAGAAACATTAGTAGAAACTATATCCCAATAAGTTTGATAGAAAAAGGCACCAAACCCATCTGGACCAGGCGCCCCTTCCTTATTAAGATCAAAGACAGCATTCTTGATTTCCAAATGTGAAGGAATCATTGTAAGCATTGCATTAATATTGTCAGTCACAAGATTTGGGATTGCTTCCTCTACAAGTAAATGGTCCTGCAAAACAGCAAAGTTAGCACAAAATAAATGTTTAAAATATTGAACTATGTGATCTGAAATTTCTTGTTGATTGGTTGAGACTTGATCATGAATTCTAAGAGAAGAGATAAGCTTGGTTGTGTTTTTAATTTTGGTTAATCTATGAAAACCAATTGACCTTTGCTTTCTCCTGCCAGAACCATTCCTGAATCTTAAGGGCCCCTCCCATATCTCTCTGAGCTTGCTTTTCTTGTAACAGTAGAGAGTCAGAGTGACCTTCTAATTAAATTTTAGATTGAATGTCATTCAGTTTTTTCTCTGCATCATTCACCATTTTATGCTCATTACCAAAAGAGTCTCTATTCCAAACCTTCAGATTGTTCTTCAAAATTTTAAGCTTTGTACTGAGCACAAACATAGGTCCTCCAACAACATTTGTGTTCCAACTATTAAGAATCAGATCCCTACAATCATCCTTCAAGGACCACATCTTCATGAATTTGAACTGAGAGCTAAACTTGCAATCATTGTATTGAAACTCAAGCAATAAAGGAAAGTGATCAGAACTCAGATTAGTAAGAGTTGAACAAGATATAGCTGAGCAAAAATTCAACCAAAGTTGATTGCAGACTGCCTTATCAAGCCTTCTTTCAATATGAGCTCTCCCTCCTCTACCATTGTTCCAAGTAAACCAAGCACCCTTTGTAGGCAGATGTAACAAATCATTTTGGCTTGACCAGTTTTGAAATTCAGACATAGGCAATCTTGCAGGAGCCAATCTGCCTCTGTGCTCACCGGCTTCCAAAATAGAGTTGAAGTCTCCAATATAACACCAAGGAAAATTAAATTGATTTTGAGGATTAGTTAACTCAGACCAAAGGATTCTTCTTTTAACATAGCAAGTAGATGCATACACAGCCACAATACCAAAAGACTTGTTATTATCATGCACTGAACAAGCAACATATTGATCACCTATAGCATGAATGATAGGATGAAGACCAGTGGCGCAGATGCACCATAGGTTAGCTGTGAGATTATTTCTATTGTTCATAGAAAACAGTTTAAGACCCAATCTGACAAGCCACCTTTTAGGGAACTTATCAACATGAATCCAAGGCTCAGCTATGAAAATGAAATCAGGTTTCTCTTTCAAAATTAATTTTTTCAGGGCCAATCTAGATGGAGCATTGGCCAAGCCCCTTATATTCCAGTAAAGGACTTTCATTGAGAAGGAATGGATTTACCAACCTTTGACCTGGTTGAATATGCATTTTTAGTTGAAGTAGATTTTTTGTGGTTTATTAGATCGTTTGGTCCCTTATTTAATTTCATGTTTTCATTTTGGTCCCACAATTAATAAAAAGGGCGTTTTAGTCCCTCACCTTTTCCTCTGTTTGCCAAATAAATCCCAACTGTTAAATTTAACTTCAAATGTCTATGGTGGACCAACCTTAAAAGTGGTCCACCGTAGACCTTATTAATTTTGTTAATTTTAACCATTTGATCTATTTATCATAAAAGGGACTGTTAGATCTTCACTTTTTTTGAAATACCTAAAATACCCCTAATGGCAAATTAAAAATCCCACTTTCTTTTCTCCTCTTCTTCTCCAGCGTGCATCTTCTTCCCTTTCCAGAATCACAAAAAATTCCAGACTTTCCCTTTCCCTTCTTTAAAACTCAAATTGGGAAATTCCAGAAAACACATTCATAAAAAAAAAAAAGAAAAAACTTCCTCTCTTCTCTCTCCGAACAACACACACTGCAACTCCTTTCTCTTTCACTCACCACCATCAGAGCCACTCTCTTTCACTTCATCACCGTCATCCCCTCCGTATTCTATCACAACCACCATCATCGTCGTTAGACAATCACCACCACCGTGCTCCGTTCACCACCGACGTATTCTCTCTTTCACAACGGTGATGACGATCTCCCGTCTTCCGTTCCAACACTTCGTCACCACCAAGTCGTCTCATCTCGCCACCACCACGTCGTCTCAGATCCGACGAACACTTCGTCTCCTTCGTCTGAGCTATCTAAGATCACAAAAATGAGAACAATTTCATAACACCGTCCCTTCCAGATTCGTTTTCGAGTCTGTTCATGTGTTGTGCATTGCTGATTTCTTCTTCTTCCTTCCAGATTCATGTTATTAAGCTTCTGTTCTTTCATTTCCTTCCAAATGGAGAATGGAAACAAAGCAAATGGATCTAAGTAGTGTTGGTGGTGAGTTTGTGAGCCATTTGAATTTGCGATTTGCACATTGAATTGAGAGAAAGAGGATTAAATTGATTGACACTAATTTTTTATATGTTTCTAGGGAATCAGGGAATGAAGTGAAGAGGTATGAAAAAAATGATTTTGGATCTAAAGAGGATTTGAGTTTCTGATGAATGAATGAAAGAAAGAATAAGAAATTGGAATTTTTATGTTTGTTTGGTTTTTTGTTTCTGGAAATTTTTATGGGGTTGTTCATCTTTTATGAGTGTGATGATGAAGGTGATGTTGAATTATGAAGTGAGGGAGGAAGAAGATGAAGAAAAGGAAATTAAATTAGGTGTTGTTGGTTTACAGTAAGATAAAATAGACTTGCATAATCTAATGGTTATCTTTTTAAAAAAATATCAAACGGTTGAAATTAAAATAATTAATAGGATCTATGGTGGACCACTCTTAAGGTTGATCCACCATAGCATCATTTGAGGTTAAACTTAACATTCGGGATTTATTTGGCAAACAGAAGAAAAGGTGAGGGACTAAAACGCCATTTTTATTAATTGTGGGACCAAAATGAAAACACGAAATTAAATAAGGGACCAAACGATCTTATAAGCCATTTTTTGTTCTTTACTCTTTTTCTTGAATGCACCACTTGAAAAGGTACCTGTTGGTTCTCATTTTGGTCTTCAGTCACCAAATCTTCAAGAAGTCTCATATTTGCATCATCATTCTCAGCAATATTTTCCCAGGAATCCTTTAAGAACTGCATATCCCTCTTCACTCTTTCAACCTGCGTTTGTGGACATCATCGTTATTATTTGTGGCACCTCTATCTGAGACTGAATCATTGGATGAACTGCCCTCATTTTCAACCTGCGTAGCATCCACAAACTCATTCTCCTCATCACTTGAAACATCATGTCTATCAACAAAATTCACATTGCTCTTTAAAGCTCCAGTATCTCTGCCTTCATTAACCTCTTCGTTAATCTCCATTTCTTGATCCTCCAAGACTGTAAATCTGTTCTCATGCTCAATCACTATATTATCTGCTTCTTCTTCATTATTAGCATTTGTCATCTCAAGTTCATTCTCACCATCTGCTGGCTGCATCATGCTTGCATTTCCTTTATCTCACCAACTTTATTAGCTTGAATCTCCTCTTCAGTGCCTTGATTTATCTTGCACTGATCCAACCTTCCATCTTTGATTTGAACATATCTTTTCTCATTGGTTTTCTTCTGCTTATTTTTATTTCTATCATTTTTACTAGGTCCTTCAGGTTCCACTGCATTTGCTTTTCTGCAAATTTCCAAGTAATGACCCACCATGTTGCAATGCGTACAAAACTCAGGCAGATTTTCATACTCCAAATCCACAAAGAAGGCAAACCCTTTTCTCTTAACTAATACCTTGTAGTGCAAGGTCTGAGCTAAATCCAAATCTACTAAAACTCTAACAAACTGACCAAACGTTCTCTCAAAAATAGGTTTAGTAGCCATAGCATCAATAATAATAGGAGAACCTATACTACTGGCTATTGTGGTGATAATCTTTGGCCTCCAGTACTCCTGGGCCAAACCATAGATCTTAACCCAAACCTGAGCAGAAGTATTTTGTTGTGTATTTGGACTAAAATCACTTTGCCATGCAAATAACTTAAGCAAACCTAGATTTAAGTTCCATGATGCAACAGATCTGACCCTCCTTAAGTCTTCAACGCTGGAGAAGGAAAACTCATAATAACCCTTACCAGTGGTAACTCCCCATCTAGCAAGATCCTTCCATAAAATTGCGAGCTTGCTTTTCAAACCTAGAACTGTTAATGGAGTTGCACCCTTAGGCCAAACAATTCTTCCATGCAGATTGTGTTTACATGTTTGTATCCCTGCTACATATTCATCTTCTGGAATTTCAATAGCTAAATTCCCTCCCTTAACACAAGGCAAAGGTAACTGGGATTCAGGGACATCACAGACATTAGCCAATGCCTGCGCAAAAGTTTTTGTGGCTTTTAGGGTTTGTGTCGGTGGGTTGAGTTTTGGTTGATCTTGGTGGGGGTCTGTGTGATCCAAGAAGGACCAAGGGATGGCATATGGTTGCATGTTGGGATCGGTGAGTAAAAAACGATGATCGGAAGTGGTGGTTGAGGAAACCTAAGGGTGAAGAAAGGTTGATGTTGACGGATGAATAGTGTTAGGTATTTCGCCAGAGCTTCTCTCTCCTCTCTCTAGAACTCATTTTTTCCAAACACCGTTTCCAACAAGATCAACGATGTGTGGTTCAATGACTTGATGATATGTTACACCGAGTGAGAGATATTCAAGTCATTTGATTATGTTGATATTATTCGAACATTCACCGCAAAGAGGTCTCGAAAAGGGCATTTACCTCCTAATTTTATTTGACACACTATTGCCAAGTTATGTTTCACCTCTCTTATTTCAAATTGTACTTTGTTGACAAAATGACGAACATCTTTTATTTCGATTTATGAGTATTTATATATTATGTCACATATGTATTTGCGGTTAAAATTTTGCCTTGACTCTATAAAAATTTTGGCTCCGCCACTGCCCTATACCAAGGGTCTTATTGCATTTGCATAGGACCGACCTTGCTAGACACCATACATTTTGGCCAATAGGAATAGTTTTTCCTATGAATGCCTATTATGTTCATTGCAAATGACACATCAAATCAAACATAGTTTTTTTTCTCGCTATCTTATCTCTTTCTCAATCTGCCTTTTTCTTACTTTTTTTTTTATAAATTTCGTAATCTAATAGTAAAAAAACTCAAACAACTCTACGTAATGCTTTATTGGAGCAGCCAAAGACCCACAACCGAGGGATGTAGTTCATTCCTTAGCATTAATCGTTTAAAGTAAAATGAATTACATTTTAGGACTTCAATCGATCTCAGCTTAAATTCTTGCTCCATCAATGGTGGGTGACAGACAACATTTTCGATAAAAAAAGTTATTGATAATTGATGAGAGAAAATTGCAATATTTAGTGGCAGTAAAATATTATTTGCTTAGGTTTTTCTTTATTAGTTACATTGTGTTCAAATAATATTTGCTTATGATAGTTGTTCATATAATTTTTCTATGTAATTTTTCTTTTGAGGCATATATAATTTTCTTTAGCGGTTAAGATTTTTATTTTATTTAATGGAGGAGGATAGAGGATGAATTTAATTAATCCAGTAAAAAGTGGTAAAAACCTAAGCTGGTGATATAAATAATTCTTTTTTGTCAAATAGTCTATTGCCTGAGTTCACATTTTTAAATACAGAGAATTGAAGAATCTAGGGTTCAAACCCCGATCCTTACATAAGATTGTCCTTAAAGTTACCAACTGAGATGTACTTACAGGACTTGACATAAATAACATTGTAGTATTAAATAAATCATAAAGTATAAACTCTCATTATATAATTATAAACTATAGCCAGTTAAAAAAATTACAAACTAATAGCAAATGACAATTGCCAATCATTTAAATTAATGGAGTATTTGCTCATGTAGTCGATATAATTACAATTAAACTACTCCTTCCATCCTAAATTATAGTATGTCGTTCTGAAGGAAAAAAATTGTCCCAAATTATATGTCGCAAGCATTAATGTTACTTTTCCTATGATATTCTTAACTATTTATTACTTTCTCTTATTTCATTTATCTTTCTCGTATTATTTATTAAGAACAAATTTGTAAAACAACTCGTAAAATCTTTCTCACACAAAATTAATTACATTTTTTAATACGTGTGAAATGTCCAAATCATCATATAATTTAACACGGAGAGAGTTAGTCATTCTCTTTTAAGAAGCTTTCTCTTGTTCATATTTTTGCTTCCGAGTTGTTTTCCTGAAATTCCATGGTTTGATTCTACATTTCTTGTCATGGTTAGGAACCCAAGGTTCAACACCATGAGGATCTAGAAACCATCCCCAAAAGTAACAAAGATTAGGTTGTTCCAAAACAAAAAATTTAGCCTATTAAGTCATATTATTTAATGGAATGGAATTACGTAAACATAGCAATTGCTAATTACTTCACTTCACTTCACTTATCACTTATTTTAAAATCCTACCAAGTCCTTTCACATTCCTTCCCTAAACCCTAATTTTTTCCCTCCTAAACTAAATTTGTGGATCCTCAAGAAAAATGTTAATGACTCAATGCGCATTAAACTCTGCTTAATACTAATACTATAATTTTTTTTGGGTCTTGTTAACGAGTGCCCCCGGGGCACTCTTCCAAAATTAGTAATTACGTTTTTAAAAAAGTCAAATGTTTAATGCATTGATTACACACTTTTTCATAAATATATACTACTTATAGTCCTTAAAGAGTGCCCCGGAGGCACTTGTTAACCTTTCCCATTTTTTTTTCAAGCCTATTCCACTTCCAATGAATTTAGCATTCAATTGCTATTAGTCTTCCAATTCCTAGTGACTCAATAATTGCATTATACACTTTGTTTCCGGATGATATGGCATCCAATTCTAATAATTACTCCCTCCGTCTCACAATTATTGTCTCTTTAGCATTTTTTCTTTTTATCAAAATAATTGTCACTTTACAATACAAATGCAGCATTTATTATTTTTTTCCACTATTATACTCTTGTTTATTGAATTTCATCCAACTTAACTACTCCATTAACTACAATTAATAAGGGTGTTTTAGTAAATGCTACTAATTTTTCCATTGAAATCAACACAATTAATCATTTTCTTAATAATCGTGCAGAAACCTTAAACGACTAATATTGTGAGACGGAGAGAGTATATGGTATACTTAATAATTCCTAGGCATCTACTCAAATCTCATCCATTTAGTTTTCTTCTCTCCCTTCATATTCTTCTCACTTTTCATTGTTCTTTCTTGATCAAACTCTTCTATCTCACACTTAAGAAAGAAAAATACCCTCCATCCATTCTAACTTCAAATTCAATATTCCCATTGTGAGGTTGTCCTTTTTCACAGACATGCACTCTAAACTTCTCTATCTCATCCCTGCTACGTTCTTTTTAATTGCTCTTGGTTTCTCTCATATGGGAGGCTAACTGAATCAGCTTCTCATATATTAAACGAATTTGAAGATTGAGTTACAATGAAACCTTAAATTTTCGGTAGGCAATCCTATTTGTTTTTCCTTTCAAATGTGTTGTTTTTTTTCTGGTTGCTTGCAACTATTTTTCTATAACAGCCTTCAGTTGCACTTTTCTTAAGAAGGTGTTATTTTTGTAGGTTGGTCATGATGGGTTTTAGTATTTTCTACAGGTTTATTGTTAAATAATTGGTGACCCAAGATCAATGGTATGAGTTCTTACAATGATAATGCTATTTGTGTTCATGCCTTTTTAGCCTTAAGACATTTTCTATTTCAACAAAACATTTATTCTTTAGATCTCTTTTGGGGTTAAAGATTATGCTCTTTATTTTCTCTAATTGGGTCACTCATTAGTAAGATCAATTTTGGGTTTAATAGTTGTTTAATCTTTATGTTTGTTCGATATTTTGCATGGTTTCCTTTATTTATTTATTTTGTACTTTCTTAGCATGCACATGTATGATGTGTAAGAATTAAATCAACATGATCGAATTATTATATGAAATTAGAACACACTTACTTGTAAACGATGATTACCGGATTCGCCGAGATTTGAGACAAAGTCTTCCTTCGCCTTTCACATGCTCCAAACTTAGGGTTTTCAATGGGGCAAACCACTAATGAGCAGAATAGTCAGAGTGATGGCAAAGGGGACCTAGCCTCTCTATTTATAACCGTGCAACCCTAGGTACCACCCATCATGGGCCTAGTGTTTGGGCCTACACTATGTTTCTACACAAATCAGATTAAGTGTCCAAAAACCCATTATTAATTGATCACTTTTATTAGGGCCTAAGCATCATCAAATGGATCACAATATCAGTCCGTTTTTATTAAAACCAAAACCAACAATTGATTGTAGCCCACAAAATATTAGAAGAAATTCTAACATTCTCCCACTTGGGCAAAATCAATTGTGTATTTTAAAAATAAAATAAAAATAAAAATTTAAAAATAATTTTTGAAAACGACTCTCGGACTGATAACAAACTTCCTAACGTGGCCACTACATGATCCCATGATGCAACACTTAATAAAGACTCCGTCCAACTAAGAACTGTATGATATCGAATCATAGCGGTAGTTATATCCTTAATTGATACAACACCTTCCATGGTTACAAATATCACCAATTCCGTCAACTAGTCATCTGTGTAGAGTGTAGCAAGAAATGATATGTCAACGTGATCATCGACCATACTATCATTTTCATTGTCGGTCCTTAATTTCTCTCAATGCCTTAGAGCCAGAGAAATTATGTGATTTCTCTCAAATGCCTTAAAGCCAAAGAAATTATGTGATTTCTCTCAAATGCCTTAAAGCCAGAGAAATTATGTGGTCCACGGAAAACCACATTGCCTCAGCTCCAAAATAGTGTCAATCACCGGCATAGTGATCCCAACGACACTGAGCTCTAGTTTTCACACATAATACATCAGCTCCAAAATAATGTTAACAGCCGGCATAAAGATCTTGTCAACATTGAGCTCAAATTTTTCACATGTAATGCCTCAGCTCCAAAATAGTGTCGATCACCGGCATAGTGATCCCTTCAACACTGAGCTATAATTTTTCACATTTGATATTTGATATATACAAGAATTCATCGCATCATCAATAATTAAATTGAATGGAAATTCACATCAATATATCAAAGAAAATAAGTGAAAGAAAAATTCATCATCAAAAAATTAATAATATAAAATTCAAACTCCCACTAACCAAATGCATCAAAAGAATTCACAGTATTCAGGTTATTCAAAATGACTCTTGAAAACAATGAACCTAAATCATTTGGTTAAAAGAACAATTAATGTCAAGGTTAGGAAGCCAATGAATGTAATAAATAATTCATTACCATAAATTATAGGAGTTGAGAGCCACTAATTTCATTTTCGACAATTTCAAAGGGTTCAAAAATGCTAGTTGTAACCTTTGGTTTTAGTAAGCAAATCACAAAAGTACCTGGATCATCAAACTTTAAGAAAGGTAGAATATTTACTTTGTTTAATTTCTCAGCCCTTTCCCCAATAAATATGATCCAAGTGCTTATGTCACGAAGTAAAGGATGTCTTCCTCAACATTAGACCTTATAGCAACAAAAGTTTTGACAATGAAAGACGAAGCAAGGTTATGTGAAGTCAAAGACAACTTAATAAACTATCAATAAAAGATCCAGGGAGTCATGAACCATCTACTAGAGACAATTTATATAGATGAACAAAGGATGAAGCAAGGTTATGTGAGTTTAATCTCAAACTTAGTTTTCTACCTCCAAGAGTAAAACAAAGTTCATCCAACAGAGAAATACAAACAAGATTCATCCTAAAGGAAAGTATGTGAAAGATATTTTCCAAAACAAGTTCGAAACTAGAATCTTAAATTATATTGACATCTCCCACTGACTTCACAGTTTCTCCTAAATCACAACATTGTAATATTTTCACGTCCAATAACTTTTCATTAGACACATGGAGACCAATATGGTAAGGTGCTTTAACTTATGAGTCATCTCCCACTTACCAAAAGGTTATTTCAGTTCATGCATGTTCTCCTAGAGGCAACTCCAAATCTTACTTCCATTTCTTACAGTTTGACTCGGTTAAGATCTCGATGGAAGCAAAACAACCATTCATTGATAAGGGAAAAAAATGAATGAATTAAAATATGTCATAAGACAAGATATAGCTTAAAATAAACAAGCTATTATAACGAGGCCAATATAATTGTACAATCACCTTTGGGCAGAATGCACAAACCAAGGTCAAAACCTTAGCCAAAACCTCAAATGAGTTAATCAACGAGGATACATTGAACTTGGGAAATTGTCACCTTTGGGCAGACAAATTCTTTGGTTCGACATATACTCCAATAACTCCATCTCGTATAAGTTAATCAATAAGCATGCATAATAAAAGCACAATAATTATTCATTGAGGAAATATATGAGACAAAACATGAATGCATTAAAATATATCAATTGACAAGATATAGCTCAATAATAAACAAGCTATCATAATGAGGCCAATATAATTGGACAATCACCTTTGTGCAGAATGTACAAACTAAGGTTATAACCCTAGTCAAAACCTCAGGTAAGTTAATCAATGAGCATGTATTGAATTCAGAAATTTGTCACATTTTGGCAAACAAATTCCTTAGTTCAAAACATTCTCCATTAACTTATCCCAAATAAATTTTTAATTGTAAAATGCAATAACCACCTTTGGGCAGGAAACTACATGTTACGATTAAAAACATTCCTCAAGCTACAAAAAGAAGTTTCATCAATCAATCAATAAAGGTGGTCCCACTTTGGTGGTAACGACCTATATTAATGCAAGAAATTCTTTTTGCATAGGAATCAACAACTCTTGTCAAAATACGACACAGAAAAAAATATGCATTATTTAAATGCATCTAAACTGGTCAATATCGTCTCAATTTGCATTCATCATAATTTTGTTTGATACAATGCGGTAGAATAGTACGTTAAAAGCACATAAAAGAAAATCAACATGTAATCATGTGCTATCTTTTGGAAGAGTAACTATTACCGCTAAACTCATAATCTCATCAACAAGTAAATATTTAAATCAATTACCAACGCAGCGGAAATATGTGAGGCTTAAATTTCACCACCATTGAGGAGCTATCTTTTGGAAGAGTAACTATTACTGCTAAACTCATAATCTCATCAACAAGTAAATATTTAAATCAATTAGCAACGCAGCGGAAATATGTGAGGCTTAAATTTCACCACCATTGAGGATAAAAGACAAAATAGTCATAAAAAAATATTAAAGAAAAAACTATAATATCCTCAATGTAAGTCTCCATAATAAACAAAAGAGTATTCATCAACAAAGGATGTTTGTTTCTCATTTATATATAATTGACATGTAAGATTCTCCCACTTGATAGAGAATGATAGTTAGATTTTCAATCCAAGACTTTAAAATATTTAAACAAATATTCAGCTATATTCTCTATCACACAATGGTCATGTCAATTAATATTACACCAATAAGATATCCATATCCCTTATATAATAAGGGAACAAGTGTAATCAAAGTGTAATCAAATTCAATAAAAAGAATTTAAATTAACTAAACCTTGACTAACCTCAAAAGGTGTAATGAATTCTCCTTGTATGTAGAGTCATTAAGCTTCGATGACTTAGAGAAAATTCCGCACAATTTGGCATATTGTCATCTCAATTGGTTCATAATTCAACAACAAACCAATATAGCAAAAGAAAGACTCTCATAATACATCATTAAAATACAAGGATAACATTTTTTTGATTACCTTCAGAATTGCTCGAAAATTATCTTTTACGATCTTCCACAATTGAGCATTCAAATCAGAACAAGGCAACATATAATTAAATAATTATAAAATCATATACATTGATATTTGGTGCTATGATTGATAAAATTGAGTGTAAATAATTTCACAAATACAATACTTTAATAGAATAATTCACTTCTATAAAAGAGAATTTCACAAATAATATTTTAGACTCATCCATGGGAATATATATCTCACAAAAAAAAAAATTACATATTTCACAAAATAAAATTTATTCCCATAATAAAAATGTGAAAACAATGTTTGGAAATTATTTCCAATCAAATTACTCAATTTTAAAAACAAATCAATCCACCAAAATCAAATCAAATCCTTTTGAAAATGCAAAATTTGATCCATAAAATATTAATCATGGTGTTTCCTTCCGGATTTGAGATAAAATAAAATTATGCATGATGGAATATTAATATAATAATCATGCCAATATTTATTCACATTAGATGCACATGCACAATGAATCACAACATGTGAAATTTGTTTCAAAAACCGCAAACCTTATGGCAACAGAAACAAATATAACATCAATTTTTTTTTTTAGTGACAAAAACAATATCAAAAGGAGTAGCACAAAAACACATGGTCTTAATTTGAACATGACTACTCAAAATTGTCTCTGGATCCACACATGCAATTGTAATTCAATCATGATAAACATATTTTTAAAGCAACTTCAATCTATGCATAAACCAAATCTCAAATCCACTCAAATAATAGAATAGAAACTATAGTCTTGTATAAAGGAAACTATCCATAAACTTAACAGAAGAAGGAGCCACACAAAATGGATCAATTTACCAATTTTCACATGTATTAATACATCTTTGACACATATAAAAATAATAATAATTAAGCAAACAATTATTAAACTCAAACCATCTTTCATATTGATCAAGAAAATTTTCCAAAATTCCACAAAGAAAACAATCAAAACTCTTGTTCAAGTAATTTCAATGAAAATTGTTTGCATATTCAAAGACCAAGCACATACAACAATAGGAAATATTTTATTTTAGTATGAGTCACATAATTTTGAAAATTGAAACAATTTCAATAATTCATTTTGAACATGAAAAACCAAATCTTTCAATTCAAAGCTTCAAACTGAATGCTCAAAACAAGAACAAATTCATGAAAGCAAAGTTGAACTTTTTAAACAAATATGCAAATTCATCATGAAGTACAGACCATATATAAAAATATATCAGCCTAAAAAATACCAAGGTGAAAAGAATATCAAATTCCAAGATATGGCAACGATGTTAGAGAAGAAGAAAAAAAAATGAGACAAAGTGAAAAGATTTAATTCTAAATCTTTAGAAACAAATCACTCAAAAATTAATCGATATCCATATCCACTTTAAGAACTTGAATTCAATCGCATGATGAGAAACATATCTTTTCCGGTCCATATTTATATAAAATAAATTAATATCCACGAAAAATATCACTTTTGTAATATATAGATTCAATCCAAAATATGAACATAAATTCTGTCCAAATTAAAACATAAATAATCAAAGTATGAAATTGAAAATGATTATCACTCTGTGGTTCACAAAAATTCCATAAAATTGAATTTGTGTAAAAGCATAAATGCCCCTATCAGTACATAGGCATATGTATACATAGGCATATACACATTGTTTAACTACCTTTGTGAATTAGTGCCGAAATCAAGTAGCAATATCAGGTGCCCTTAACCCTTTATAATTATTGCAACAATTGAAAATAGTTAAGGCAACGGAAACAAAATAAAAAATAAAAAAAATATTCGGAAGTCCTTAATTTTGTTGTGAAATAATTTTGCGTTCAAATTGATTCTTTGAGATATCAATTCTCAACCAATAAAATTGCAGAAATCCATGTTCAATAACAATTTTAGATCCGATTCCCACCGAAAAAGATAATAATAATAATATTAATAATAATAATAATTCTAGTTCACTTCACTTTGATAATAAAGTGGAACCGAAAGAAAAAATTTGATCAGGATGAATAGTGAGGGAACCCAAAGGATCAAAATTGCCGAAGCCGTAACAAACAATTTAATTTTTGTTTTCTTTCTCAAAATTAATTGGTGAAGCAATCGACATAACTCACATGATCTCAAAATTAAACCAATTACACGTTATAATTACAGTTTGAAATTGAAACCGTGAGGAAATTTTTAGAAATTAAATGCGAGCCGAAAACATTGAATACTATCTCAATCCCAATAATATTAGGGTCCTAAATCATATAAAATTAGGCTCTGATACCACATGTAAGAATTAAATCAACATGATCGAATTATTATATGAAATTAGAACACACTTACTTGTAAACGATGATTACCGGATTCGCCGAGATTTGAGACAAAGTCTTCCTTCGCCTTTCACATGCTCCAAACTTAGGGTTTTCAATGGGGCAAACCACTAATGAGCAGAATAGTCAGAGTGATGGCAAAGGGGACCTAGCCTCTCTATTTATAACCGTGCAACCCTAGGTACCACCCATCATGGGCCTAGTGTTTGGGCCTACACTATGTTTCTACACAAATCAGATTAAGTGTCCAAAAACCCATTATTAATTGATCACTTTTATTAGGGCTTAAGCATCATCAAATGGATCACAATATCAGTCCGTTTTTATTAAAACCAAAACCAACAATTGATTGTAGCCCACAAAATATTAGAAGAAATTCTAACATGATGCTCCTCAAGGGTCTCCAACACTTCCTTTTCTTTGCAAATTAGAAGATGTAATCATTGGAATTATTTTTCCCAGGTGACTAATTTTTTGTGATTATTAAATGCTATGATTTTGCACATTTGTAGGTGTACATTTTTTTTTTCGAGTTATTCTTTGTTCAAATTCTCTTTTACAAGGTTCGGTAGATTTTTGTGGGTTGTCTTTTTATTATTACTTTTTCCAAAGTTTGAGCTCAAGTTGAGAAAATACTCTAACACAATATATTTGATGTTTGAAATAATTTCAGAATCTGAGAGAATTCGAAATTTAAATCTGATGCAATATGTTTATGTTTCAAGTTTTTTGTGGTATAGTAGAATATCTCAGCATATGCTTTTTAGTATCATTCAATATATGATCGTGAAAGCACTATCCTTCAAGACCGATTGCATTGCCAAATGTCTGATGTAACTTCTTTTTTATAGAGCGCAATAACATAAACTGCTGCTCAATTGCCATCGTGTGTATCCCGCGAATGCGTTGGCATTGAGGTTCCCACTCTTTTTCATATAAAATGCTGAAATTAACCTTATGATTTTTTGTCCAACTACGGCAACTGTAGACTCAACATCGACGTAGAAAAACTCCTTTGTTCAAAGTAGCATGAAACTCCGATCATCGGAAACTAATCAATGATCCCCAATTTTGAATTCTCGCTCGGTGACATCTCCTTTGAAGACGAAGAAGATGAGAACGATGACATCTACACATCAAGGATTTCAATTTCATTCAAGATTCGCTTCCGTCTAATTCTCAATCAAGTGGAGACGTTCCCAAGCCTTATCCCTAATCTCTTCCACTTGTTAGCTTCTCAATTCCATTTTTTATTTTATTTAATTTTATTTTTGTATTGTCTAATCTCCTATTAAAAAAGCTAGCCATCATTGTCACGCCCAGGAATGACATGAAACCCAAAGCTGGAATCGTTTTGGATTGATCATTAGGGCTGCCAATTGAATTTGGTGAGTCGGTTTCTGTTCTTGTTTTTATGAGGTCTGGTGATTTTCTTGGTGAGTTGAAGTCTTATGTAAGGGAGGAAGATGGTGCTGTGATTTTGAAGCTGTCTGGTGGACTCGCTATTTTGATCTTTAGCTTGGAGTGGGTTGTTTTGACTCTTGCGTTTTTCTGGAAGTATTATGGTTGTGTTGAAGGTGGGAATACTTGTAGAACTGTTTTTTTGGGAAGTGCTAAGGTTCAACAGGATGAAGATTTGAAGAATTGGCCATGGCCTTTTCAGGTTTGAAGTGGTGACAAGAGTACAAAGAAACAACATTGTTGTGTGATGTTGTTCTAATATGATATGAGTTTTTTCTGTGTTACAGAATTTCTTTGTTTAGGTCTATATTTTTTCTCCTGTTGCATGTCATTCCTTTTGTATTTTAACTACTATGTCTCCTATATTGTAATTGGTTTGTTGCTAATGAGAATCAGAATGAGAATTTCTCTGTAGTATATCATAATATATCATGTCATGATCAATTAGCCTTGAATCTAGTCGCGTAAATTTAAGACACCATATATAAGATGAGAAGGGGTAAGAAAACTTATCTCTTAACACATTTTTTAATGTTGATTTGATGCTCGAGTGTCTCTTGAGTGCTTATAGGATAGGATCTTCCTCTCCTTCTTTCTCAAGCCTCAATGGATTGACATACAATGACATCAAGCCTCTCATCATAGACATGCCATAAAAGTTACTCTTGGCGAGTCATTCAAGTCATTGTCCATATGCCTTAAGACATATATTTAAGGGAAATGTTAACTAGTGCATCGGGTACTAATTAAGGAAACAAATATAATAGTATTGCATTGGAACTTTTATAATCAATTCTCGAAAACGTAAAAAGTGTTGTCTTCAACTTAAAACTTGTGACTTCCTTAACCGATGTCCATGACCCTATATTTAATTATAGAGAAAGCATATAGAGGACCTACCCTTTCATGTAGGGTTACATCGGTTCGACTAAATATTTTATGAATAGTCATAAGATTTCAAACCATACTCTTTCACCAAGAGTTGAATGATTCTACTCATCATGGATTCATTCAACTATTGGATACCCTATTCAAGCACACTTACTATATGATGTCCAATATTCATTGGTCACAAGATGCATATTCACTTAGAAATAAAATTTCTAACAGCCCACACTAGCTTCAGATGATGATTCCTTGTGGTGAATCCAGAATCATCATAGTGAATCGGAATTTAGTATGATCACTTTAGTAAATATTGTTTTGTTTTTTGACAATAGTAAATATTGTTTTGTTAGTGAGGTCATTATTGAATAAATAAAAAGCATTAAATTAGCTGAATTGTTTTAGTCTAATCAAATATATTTGTGTGGATGTTAATATTCAATAGTTTAACAAAAACTAGTTTAACATATATGTCATTAGTCCATTAAATATAAAAAAAAATTATTTATAATTTTACTTATATATAATTTGCTGAAACTATAGCCCGTTCTTGGCACGGGTCTACATACTAGTTCCCCTTGAAAAGGGTATATTGCGCCACATCAATTGCAATGAGTACAACTACACAAGACCTCACTATTAATAGCAAAAATGGAAATTTATTACCATAGATAGATAATATTATGAAATCTAAGGTGTTAGTTACAAAGTAATAATAATACAAGGAAAATCCTCATCTTGGGCCAAAGGACTATGTTGTGTGCACACTTTTGGTGATGATATTTAACACAGATATAACCAACCAAATTCATCCCTGTATATGTAACCTTGGTGACATCTTTTGACAAGATATTTGGCAAGATATGACCCATAAAGCCGACTAAATCAATATAACCATATTCAAGTGATCTATTCTGATTGAAGTCTGTAATCAAGCATCTCCTTGATATTTAACCTGACTGAAGGCCCCATTGCTGAGCATATGTGCGCACTTTTCCAGTACACACCTTTCGCACCAGATGGTTTGTTTGCCTCTACTGATTTCTGCAAATTAGAACAATGGGTTAATACTTTATCAATGAGTGAATTGCAGATAGAAAATTCAATTTGGGGTAAAACATACTATTGCAGAGAGCAAGTTTGTAAGAAGATCCTCTTCTGAAAAATCGGCTTTTCCAAAAGGCAAGTGAACGATTCCTGTTTTATCTGCCCTGTATTCAACTTTTCCCTGTTTGAATTCTGCTATAGCCTGTAAAAAGAATTATGCAATCATGGTTAGTTTATGTACATTTTGATAAAAAGAAAAGGTCCTCTCTATGTGTATGTGTGTGTGCGCGCACAGTTAAAGTGAACTAAGAAAGAAAAGAAACAATTAAAGTAGTTGATTGTGCACCTGAGGAATATTAGCTGTTACAGTGCCAGCTTTTGGATTTGGCATGAGTCCTCTTGGCCCCAGAATCTTCCCAAGGCTAGCAACCTGAAACAATCATCGATGGCAACCAACTGAGTTTCCATCCAAATAATAAATGCTAAAAACAACATGATGGGCCCATAACTCATTGGTCCCTGTATCGTCACGCTCTGATGTTAAATAGTTTAGAATGATCAACTTGCATTACAGAGAATCCCCCAAAAGAAGGAAAAATAATAACCTAAGGAAACTGTATTGACAATATTAAATAGAGAGAATGATAATAATTATGACTATAATCAACGGAACTCTTCAATACTAACAGAAAACTTTGCCGCATGCTAGTAACAACTGATTGACATTTATGTTTATTAATTGATAAGCTCTTTGAAAAATCAACCATGAATCTGAGCATAGCATCAAGTATCGTGGCAATCTAGTTGCAGATTTCAGCTATAAAGGCCATGCAAGCGAAGACTAAGCATGCATTAATGACACATCCAAAGAACCTGATTTGAATGAACATAGAACTCTAGACTAATTGAAATTAAATTTATCAACTTGGAAAATTTATCCTCAACACACATTAGGAGAACATGATTTGCAAATGGTTCAACCAGTTACTAACTTTCGAATCTTTTAATGATACTACATCATTTTCTCAAATTATTAAATGAATAAAAAATTCAACAAGAGAAAATAAAAACTCAAATTAGAAGAAGATATTGAGCAACACCTTAGGCATCATATCTGGAGAAGCAATTAATTTATCAAATTCCATGTATCCTCCTTTTATCTCTTCTATCAGATCCTCTCCACCTACCAAATCTGCTCCTGCAAGTTTTGCTTCATCGAACTTTTCACCTGCAAAATGAACTATAAATTAGAATAACCAAAGAGATGCACAATAAATAGTTTGTGAATTATTAAGCAGTGATTCAATTGGCTCGCCCAGTTGTACAAAGTAAAATGGTAGGATACTAATTTGCTTTTCGCTTATCTTATTCCTATCGGAAAACTGTTAAGAACCAGCCAATATTCCAATTAACAAGTTATTGGGGTGAACACTCATTCCACCCATTAACTTATCTATGATGTCTAGGTGTTATCCCGTCCACTTTATATTGTTTAACTTTAAGTCCATCAACCATCGTCCATGTTTTGATGAGGAATATCAATACCCAATTTAATATTCAATCTAATCAGCATAAAATACTTGAAATTTCATAACTCATCTCTTCCCAAGCTCAAACTAGACTTTCAATAAAAAGTAAGATTAGCAATTCAAAGAATATTTTTAATTAGAAATAAAAAATGAAAATAAAATTATCCGCCAAAGAGAAGGATCAAAGGAACAGGGAAATGATAAAATAAAAAAATACAGCAAGGCTGTCCAGTTACTTGGCATTTAAGGACTGAAAATTCCCTTGAAAATGCTATGTTTCATAGAAAATCCATAAATAACATGCCAATTCCACAATAGACTTGGGGATAAAAGATAACAAAATAAACCTCACCCTCCATAATAGTTTGCCTCCTCATTCTAACTATTTTTTTTTAAACAAACTGTTAGAACCTACTCAAAATTCAAGGTGCGTGAATCTCATCATTACATACTAAACAGATTCAACAATAGTTTAATAACTTCACTAGCTAAAAAATTGCATTACAAGTAGACAATACATATAATTAAAAAAGGGATATTGCTCCTCAAAAGTGAGCAACTAACTTTAGAATGTAATGTGGGTAATATCAACCATTAGTTAGTAAATTAAAGGTAGATATTGTAGGTACATCATAACAAATCAAGAGTTTGGAGGATCCTTGCCCTTCAAAAAGAGTTTGGAACCAGCCTAGTAATTACAATCATGTTAAAAATATATGGACATGAACATTTTCGATTTCAATTTTCGTAGGCTAGTTTTCTGCAGATATAAACCTTTTATCAGCACAAATATTAAGAAACTCGGTTGTTATGCACAAATGGATATCAGAGAGATTAATAGTTAATACACAACCATAGGCAACTCAATGAACCCATAGTTATCCACACACGAAGCAGTTCAATTCCGTGACCCATCACTCTACCAAAAGTAGATGTACTTGGTTCATGGAGCTTAAGTTTTGTAAGCGTTACTGAGTACTAGTCACTTAAAATTCTGATACGATTATATATGCATGCAGTGGCAAAGAAACGTCCTCTATGTCAATGCCAGGACAACGCAATGTCTACCACTTCAGGAGAAAAGACCTATCATCTTATGTCCATGTCCATCCATAATTGAGTTTACATAATTGATAGATTTCCTTTCATACACATCCCTTTACAAGAAAATGTTTTTTCAGCATGCTCAGAACACTTTTAATTAACTAGAAGTGTAAATGAGAATCGAAAGCATAATCACCTTGAGTAAGAACGGCTATTTTTATGGGTTTTCCAGTTCCCTTCGGCAGACTTACCTATTAAGAGAAGATGGATGAAAGACTCGGAATTAGCACAAGTATTGTATAGTTTTCAATGTGCATGTATATACTAGAATCAAGCGAAGAGCAGGAGACTCACTGTAGCTCTTAACTGTTGATCATTATATTTAGGGTCAATGTTGAGGCGGAAATGGGCTTCTACTGTTTCTACAAACTGGGTTTTAGCTGTTTCTTTTACCAAAGAAATTGCTGTCTTCAAGTCGTACTCTTTCTTAAACTCCCTCAATTTTTGAATTTCCAAGAATCTCTTAGATCTCACCTGGTGAAACATGGTGATAACAACAATTATTCATAAAATAAATGGGAAAAACATTTTCCAAACATGAAAAATTCAATAATCCAAACAATCAACTTGATCTTAGAAAGAAACAAATGGCTATCTTATAACATTTACACCATCACTATCCAAGTAGGCAATCAAATATGCTGGAATATAAAGACCAACCAAGCGAAATTATTGCATATAATGGTAGGACAAACAGCACAGTAACTACTGTTTATACATCTCTCACCCTCACTCATGCTAAATTTCAGAAGATATTGGAAGGTAAATGAAGTTAATTAGAACAATTTATTTCCACCAAAGAGAAAGTCTGGCTATAAATATGACTCAAATAAAAGTAAATGAGTATGCAACCATGTATATTTTATGAAATTATTTATATCCTCTGAAGCTCCTATAACATAAATACGTGAACCAGTGAATTTTTTTTTCCTTCATCACCACTTTTTAGGAGTTCTCCCCTACATGAGATGTTAATCGTTAAGCAAAGTTTATTTTAAAATATCATTCTATTTCAGTTTTTCAACAGATGGAGCAGCTTGTGCTTACCAAATGAGCAGTGAGCACAAAACACGAAATTAAGATATACAGTTATGCATTCATCCATTTGTAGTCGTTAGCTACTGAAGAGGATGTCCAACAATTTCTCACTATATCTTATATCATTCTATTATTTCTTAAATTTCTCACTCTATCTTATATCATTCTATTATTTCACAATCCTGTACGTGAAAATTCTCAGGTAAAACTACAGTTATTTCATGTTTACGTCAAAAACAAAATAGACAATTGCCAAAATGTAGCATCAACTAATAGTCTAATACCCACAACACAGCTACAAGGTTAGGTATAAGTGGTTAATGTCCTCCATCTAAAGATACCGAATCAGTTGGTACCCACACCAGTAATAGAACAATTTGTGGCCGGAGTTCCCTCACCTCTTGGCTGAACACACCCTAGATAATTTGTGTGAAAACCACAGTCACGTGATTTTCAATTCTCTTCGGTATGTGGTACGGGTATACGGTTGCTGCCTACCAAGGATTGGTTACATTGGGGGTATAATCGGTAATTTGAGTTCATTATAAAATGCTGCTACTACTTTTTTTTCTTCTTATTTTATCAAATCAATAGTTATAAATTGCCTGCCGTAAAATATTTACATCGATTGGTGATTGCACATCTTTATAGTCTTTCAAATAATATCATAACAACAAGCATACAATTTCTTCAACTATCCTTCAGAACAATTTTTCCAAGTCTCCCGCGTGAACGATGAACCCCTTCATCTTCCTAAATTCACTGGTTCTAAGAAAATTTCCAATCATTCCACTTCCGATCGCAATTGGAAAAGAGATTCAACACATCTTCCTTTGACTCTTCTACTGTCATAAACACTCACTGTCTTTTGTCTTACTTTAAACTGGATCCAAATTCAGTGACTTTAAGGCCGGTAATTCAAGGTGACTTCAGTGTAATTTTGTGTGTTTTATGAGAGAAAGTTAATAGATAAGTCAATGAATCCGGATCTTTTTAAACCATATAAGATAACTCAGTTCTACCTTTTTAACAAATTATCTAGAAAATTGGCGAAAACCAATTCACAAATTGATATTCAAATACCAATTTATCGTTCGTAATTGTGGTACAATCTCTATAGCACCCACACTTTTGATTGACGACGTGACTGACATCCGACACATACCACTGTTTGACAGTGTACTTACGTTAGTACATTCAATGATACTCCCTCCGTTCCATAATACATGACACAGTTGACCTCATTACGCATGCCAATGCATAATTTTGAGCTTAAATATCTTGAATAATATATTATAAAAAATTATGAAAAATTTGATATTTTTAAAATAGTCATCGAGACAAATCTGACGACATCTTATATGATATTATTTATCTTTGTATATTAGTAGAAAAATATGGTCAAAGTAAATTAGGTCAAAATTGCACATTTTCAAATGAGTCATCTATTGCGGGACGGAGGGAGTATCATTTTTATTTTGTTCAAATTCTATGTCGACGTGTCAATATCGTGTCATATGTTCGCGACTATGCTTCATATGGTCATACCCACCAACACAATTAATTCCCTTAATAATAAATACTAATAATACACTAATAATCCATGAAACCAGAACCCCAATTGTAGTTATTAAAATTCAACAAAAACTCATCAAGAAAAACAAGAAAACAATAGAATTTGAAGAAGATTACCCTATCACTCTTGAGAAGTAATGCAGCTTTCCCTTTCTTAGGCTTAGTAGTAACAACAGTCACAGTTTCAGCAACACCATCATCAACACCATCCTTCTCATCTTCATCAACAGTTTCAGCAACATCAGCAGTGACAGCGGAAGCAAGTAAAATCGAAGACCTAGACTGGTAGGTTAGGTTAACCGACTTAGTAGGCTTCAAAACAAGGGGAGAGAGGAAGAAGGTTCTGGGAAAAGAACGGAGAGAAGAAGGAGAAAGGTCTTGGGGGGTGAGAATAGAAGAAGAGGGGTGTGTTAGCATAAGAGAAGATGATGAAGTTGTTGTTGTACATGAAGCCATGTTTGGGAAGAGAGTGTGGTGGTGAAAGCAGGACATTAGAGGTGGTTATCTATTCGTTTGCCGATGGTGATATGAAAATGAATTGTGTTATGATGAGATAAGAATGTGATGTGCCCAATCATCTTAGAAATGCCGCGTGGATTTTTTTTTTTTTTTGTCATATACTCATTTTTCAAAAAAAAATTTGAAAGAATTTTTCAATTTTTTATTGTATTATTATTCGTCTAGAAGTCCTACCTCAACTGGCAAATGCCGAAATTGCATTGTCGAACATTGTGACCTGGATTGGAACCTATGACCTCACAATTATGTGTGAGTTTAAATTTCAGTGGTTTACCACTTCATCTAAGACAAAAAAAATTGTATTATTATTTCAATTTCCACTTATAAATTGAGTTTTAATTCCAAAGTTTAGATGTAGCGGTAAAAACATAAAGAAAAATGTTATTATCCTTCAAGAAAAATTATGCTATTAGAAATTTAGGGCGAGTAAATGATGCTCATTGTTCTAGTTTAAGATAGGGAAGACTATTGTACCAAAAAAAAAAAAAAAGATAGGGAAGACTATCGATATTAAATAATACTTATAAAAATATTTACATTTATCTCATTTTGAAGTGAGTTGTATTTCTTGTATCAAAAAAAAGTGAGTTGTATTTCTTTCTTTTTTTCTTTCTTTTTTTTTTCTTGGAACTATATCCTGAATTTTTAATGTCTTCCTAAACACTTCTTGTGCTGGTGGACATCGTTTGTGGTAATATATTTTGTAACACTCTAGTTGTTATTTATTTATTTGTTGGTTGATTTTAAGTATTTTATTTTATTTTATTTGATTTATGTGATTTGTGGTGTGGTGTATTCATTTATATGATAATTGTTATTATTTATTAAAATAGGAAGAATAAGAATTATTTGGAGTTAAGTGGGTTTTAATTAGAATTAAGTGAATTAAGAGGAGTTAAGGGAAATTAGAAGAGGGAGTTACACTTTTGGAAGGAGAATAGAAAAGTCAGTAATAGAAGTCAGACAAAACATTTTTTTCTTTCACGTTGAAACTTTGGCTTTTGGAGAGAAAGAGGAGAAAACTTAGAAGAGGCTAGCAGAAGAGGGAGAACCCATTTTTGCTGTAGAATCTTCAATTAAGGTAAGGGTGAGATGATCTTTCTCTAATAATATTGTATGATTTCTGAAATTTAATTGAAAATGGTGATGTTCTTGATTTAGGGTTAGAAAGTTATGTTAGGTTGCTATAATGAAATGAATTATGTTGAGAATGCATGTTTTCTATGTTGTTTTAACTGATGTTACCCATAGAACCTATAAACATTGTTGCAAATCATTTGGGGGTTTGGGTGATCAAAAATTGGGTTTTTGGAGTGAAAACTGGTCTTTCCCGTAAGCTGTGACGACCAAAATCAGGCCCCGAACTGCCGAAATCGGGCCCCGAATGGTCAAATTCGGCAACCGATTTTCTGTCAGCAAAAACTGGAAAACACTCACTTTTTCACCCGTTTCTGTTTTGAATTAGCTTTCGGTGTAAACATGAAAGTTGGAGATAATTAAGTTAGTTTTATAATGGCCTTGGTTTGGCGTGGAAAAGATTTGTAGATTTTGAGTTATGATAAAAATAGTCCATGTGGGTCTTCAGAAAACTTTAAGAAAACTTAGCATAACTAATCCCAAGTTAGTCCAAAAACTTATGGTTGATTTCCCAACTTCAAACTTAAGTATTAGGGATTTAGTTGAGGTTTTTTATGAGTATTTGGCTTATGTTCTATCGATCAAACTTGATTGGTTTTGGAGGATGTTTTGGACTATGAGATGAATGTAATTGATTTATATATATGCTATGTTGTTGATTTTCGTTGTTTGGTGTTGTTGAGTTGTTGTTGACTAAGTTGCGGAGTGTGTCATAAATGATTAGGCATAATTGATGTTGTCGTAGTGGTTGTTAAGTTGTATGTTGTTATACACAAAGTGAGTCTATTTGCATACTCATGACCTGTTGAGGGCTTATGCCCTGGAATGTTTATCATTCACCTGTTGAGGGCTTATGCCCTGGGATGCTTTAACCATCCAAATTGTTGAGGGCTCATGCCCTGGAATGCTTGTCATTCAACGCGCGTAAAATGGTACCATATGCATATTGTATTAGTTGTTGTAGTCGTTGCATTGTCGAAGTTGTCGGTGTCGGTTGAGTTGCTGGTGTCATTGTGGATAATGAAATGTTGTTGTTTGTTTCAGACATGTTGATGTTGATGTTTTCATTACATTGATGAATTATATATATTATTATTTGATCGTGATTCTCACCCGTTCTGCTTGAAAATGTTGCACTTCATATGGGTAACTTGCAGGTACTGATGATTAGTAGGATTGTCTGGCCCAAGTGTCGTAGGCTCTGATACGTAACGGGATGGGATACGCTTTTGTTTTTATTTCATTCGTTTTGAATCAATTTTATAAAAGATTATGTTGTTTTCGTTGTTGATGACAATAATATTTCGTTGAGGCCTTTGTGCCAAGAACTTGTTGAAGTACTTGTTGAAGTTGAATTATGTTTAAAAAGAATTTTTCCGCTGCAATTATAAAAGAGATTTTCATGTATAAATGGAATACTTTCTATCTTATGAATTTATGAAAAGCAGTGTGACACTTCGTTTTGTGGATTACTGTGATTTATTATATTAATATTACGTTGTTGGGAGAACGGGGTGTTACAATTGGTATCAGAGCAAGTCGGTCCTTCCGGCCAATTAGTAGAGTCGTGTCGAGCCTAGTAGTGTTGTATGACAATTTTGTATTGTCCTTGTTGTACTGATTGTTATTGTTGTGTAGAATTTCTGAAATGGCTGGAAGGAATGATGTCGCTCTAGCTGCTGCTTTGCAAGCAATGGCCCAAGTGGTGGGACAACAACAAAATAATGTTGGGGCTGGTGCGAATGACGGAGTAAGATTGTTGGAAACATTCTTGAGGAACCATCCACCAACCTTTAAAGGAAGGTATGACCCCGATAAAGGAGATTGAGAGAATTTTTCGAGTCATGCAATGCAGTGAGGCTCAGAAGGTACGCTTCGGTACCCATATGTTGGCTGAGGAGGCAGATGACTGGTGGGTAGGTGAGCTTCCTATCCTAAAGCAAGATGGTGCTGAGGTAACGTGGGCTGTGTTCAGGAGAGAATTCCTGAGTAGGTATTTTCCGGAGGATGTCAGAGGTAAGAAGGAGATTGAGTTCCTTGAATTGAAGCAGGGAGATATGTCGGTGACTGAATATGCTGCAAAATTTGTGGAGCTTGCTAAGTTCTATCCACATTACACCGCTGATAATGCTGAGTTTTCCAAATGCATTAAGTTTGAGAATGGTCTGCGTGCTGATATTAAGCGAGCCATTGGTAATCAAAAGATAAGGATGAAAGTGAGAAAAACACAAGAAGGTGGGTTGAATTGTGTTTTGGAAAATTCTTCGTTTCTCCTAAAAACGGAACACACTGGTCAGAAACTAAGTGATACAGCTTCTGAAGTGGTAATCAGAATCTAAATGCAGCGGAATAAAACAAAGAGAGAGAAGAAGAACGACACAAAGCAATTATACTGGTTCCTTCCACAATCCGGAAGTAGTCCAGTCCCCCTTGCACTTCCAAGGAGATTTCACTAAGAGTAATATCTGATTACAATTGCTCAAGCACACCTGCAAGAGACTTCCTTTGCTCAAGCACACTTTGCAAGAGTCTTCCTTTGCTCAAGAACACACTCAAGAGACTTCCCTGCTCAAGCACAACTGCAAGAGACTTCTAACTAAACAAAATTACACAGAAAATTGTTTAAGGTTGAACACTTGATATAAAATCAGAGGTGCTCACAATACAAATCAGATACAGACTCAATAACTTAAGAATTTCTAAGATGAAACTTTGAGACACAGAAATTCTAAGTGAATGCAGAACAATTTCACCAGAGGTTTGGCACTTGTAAAAATGTTGTGAGTCTTTCGTTCAGCATTACCAATTCTCTAGGTCTTCACTCCTTTATATAGAGGTGTGAAAGAGACATTGTGAAATTGCCAGCACATTAAAGAGTCGTTTGTTGAAGCTTGATCTTTCACCAATAATCTTTTGCCTGATTTGGTTGTTGTCCTATGAAGAACAAATTTGAAATCCATTCCTTATCCAAAGGAACATCTTTACAGGCGAAGCCGTATTCTGGAGTTGTTTTCTTGTCTTGTAGTGTGGACACAAAACAGAGTAGTGGAGAAGGTGATTGTACAGTTCGTACAGTAGTACAATGTCAACGCTTTAGTCCAAATTGCAAGCACATGCTTTCAAACTCCTTTGAAATGACCGTTGCAACGTTCCACTAATCTTCTGCAGTGTTTTCGAATCCAATAGACAGCTTTTGCAGTGTTGATTCTTCAATCATTGAATCTTTGCAAATCCAGTTGATCTTCAGCTTCTGGTGAAATGACTTCTGATGAGGCAGCTTCTGATAACGCAGCTTCTGATGAGGCAGCTTCTGATGAGGCAGCTTCTGGACCTCTTGTCTTCAGGAGCACTATTCTTCAGGAGCACTATTCTTCAGGAGCACTTTATTAACTTCAGGAGCGGCTTTACTTCAGGAGCGCTTATTCTCTTCAGGAGCAAGTTGCCTTCAGGAGCGTCTAAGCTTCAATTTTGTCGAACCTTTTTGCTCTTTATTTGCTCATTCAGAACCAATACATGATGTAACTTTTTAATTATGGTCCTGTACACTTGAACAAATATTAGCTAGTCCAATTTACAATTTTTAATACCTTGTTATCGTCAAAACTCTTTAAGGTTCATTGTTAAACACATTTTGTTCCAACAATCTCCCCCTTTTTGATGATGACAAACAATAGTATTTAAAATTGATCAATTGTTGTTAATCTAATTAATGAGTTGACTTTTGGGGTTCTGAGGTTTGTAAGCTCAGAGTCTGAGGTTTGTAAGCTCTAACTCCCTGTAGACCAAGATTTTCGGGTGTCAAGCCATTGATTGGACTTGAACCTTCAATCTACCGGACTTGCTCGATTTTATTCTTGGGAAGGGAAAAAGAGATTGAAAAACCCTTTTTGGATCCGGGGGTCGGTTACGATTCGGGAAGGTGTTAGGCACCCGCGTCGTTCACGGTACTCCGTGAGAACCTCTTTCTAACTTTATTTTTTATTTGAAAATTTGTTGTTAAGAGTTGAAGTGAAAGAATGGAGGGAGAAGAAGTAAGAATTTTGGTTATTTTTATTTGATCGATTTGAGAGGAATAAAGCCTCTGCCTACGTACCCTTAAAAGGGATCAAAACCACCGTAGTTCACTCTTATAAAAATATTTTTGTGGGTTAGGTTGATTTTAATTATTTTTGAAAAAAAGGTTTTCAAGAAGGAGATTGAGGGGCCTCAAGGCACTAGAAATAAAAATAGAAGTGAGGTTGTTTCATTTTATTTAAGAAATTGAGCCTAAGTTTAATTAAAGTTCAATTAGGAATTTGATTAAGAAAATAAAGGGAAAATCACTTGGATTTGGATCCAAGGTTTATTATGAAAATAATTTGACTTTTGCTTATTTAATTTTTGCAATGAAAAAGGTTTTACTAAACTAACGGTAAATAGGCGTAACGATGCGAAAAGTAAAGCAAGCATGGGTAAAATGGTGTAGTGTCGGTGCTTGTGTCGGTGTGTGCAATTACTAAGCTATTACATACCATTCCTAAATGCAAAGCCCACAACAAATTACATCATTCCCCTAATTATACACACTAATAATTATGGGGCTTTGCAATAGGAAACAATGAATAAATACCAAAATTTAAAGCAAGCATGATTAAATGATATATAGAAAAAGTTAAAAAGCATCAAATATTAAACGCAATGCAATGATGAGGCACAAAATAAAGCAAGATGCATATGTGAGAAAATGCATAAGACATTAAAAGAATGCATGACATAAAGTTTTAAAGCCAAGAACACAAGAAGATAAAATATGGGAATCAAGGTTTTAAAATAGATGAGACAATATTAAAAAATGCATGAAAGAAATTTACCATATGAAATTATGAAATATAGTGAAAATATTAGCATTAACAGCAAAAAACAGCAAATAAAACGATAAAATAAACACGTATATTTTTTAGGAGTTTTTTGGCGAAAATTTGAATGAAACAGGGTGTAAGTAACATGACAGGGGGGGTTTCAGTAGTAAAAAAGTAGAGAAAAATAAAGCTGGGCCTTCACTTTGATCCATTGGCAGGGGATTTGATCCTGGCCTTTGGATATTTTGATCATAAGGCTAAAAAGAGGTGTACACACAGCACTACCAAAATATAGGCATTATGGAATTAAATAGAGAGCTTCAGTAACCGTTAGATCTATAAGATGATAGATCTAACGGTCCTTAAACAGTAACACACACAATAACAATTAATGCCTACAATAACAAGCAGAACAGAAGCCATTGGATCATCAAAGAAAGCAGATCGGATGGTTGAAAGGGGAAGGGAGGGAACCGAAGTAAACCGGTTCAATTCAAGTGAACCGAACCGGTTTACCTATGTTATAAAACCAGTTTTCGGTTCAAAACCCTCACAAACCTCTTTCTCCCTCTCTCTACATAATTTTTTAGTGAGAGAAGCTCTCAAATGAGTCTTCTTCTCCGATCATACACTCCGCCGCCGGCGCGGTGGCCGGCCACCCTAAGGTGGCGGCGCCGCCGCCGGCGATTTTTTTTTGCTCCGATTTCAATTTTTTTTACATTTTTAAATATCCTTTTTCTTCCTCTTTTCAAATCCGAACTTAGATTTTCAAAACGGAGTGTTGATCGGAGTAGATCTAAGTTTGTAGATCCCAAAAAAAGAAAATTCTAAGATGAACAAAAACAACAAAACGACGCGGCAGCAGAAGAAGGAGGTGCTTACCTTGCTTAGAATCGGAGAAAAAGAGACTTAGAAACGGAAAACTTCAGAGGATAATCTTCTAATCTACTCTTCTAAACCGGATCTGCTTTTTGTGTCCTCCTGCGAAAATCACGTCGGATTTGAGGCTAGGATTGATGCTTAGCTTCGAATCCAGTCTTGGATTTGGATATGTGTTGTGGTATTGAGGTCCGAAAATGATGTATATATGGCTGTATTGATGTGCTTGCGTGATTGGTGAAGAATTTTGAGTGTTTTAAGTTGCTGGAATTTGGTTCATGTTCAAGTGTTCTTCATATTGTTCTTCATGTTCATATGATTTTTGATTTTTTTGAGTATTTGATTTGAAAATGGGAAGAGAGAGAGAATAAAAAGTGTTTGTGTAATTAAAGCTGTGGCCGATCAATCATTGGGGAATAAATTCTGACACTGTAGACTATATATAGTAGAAAATTAGGGTTAACACTGACTCTGAGAAAAAAGACTAAAATGCCCCTATGTCTCTGATGCAAGAAAATGGACAGCACAACACTAAAGGATTGGTGCCCAAGTTTCACATTGACCAATGACAGACTGACACTTAGTCAAGACTAAAGGACTCAAGGACTAAAAATGAAATAAGAATAAAAAAAAGAAAATAAAAAAAAGATGGTGAGTTTAAAACTCACGTGACTTAGCTAGATATAAAATATAATTATAAAAAAAATAATAATATTAATAAAACAATAATAATAAAACTAAAGATTTTCCTAAATGAGGTATTTTAAAATACCTCTCTGCCGAAATTTCGACCGAAACGTCTAAAAAAAACGCGGTGTTTTAAAGTACGAACAAAAACTTTTGAAGCAATTTAAAGACGGACAAAGAGGAAAATTTGAATTAAAAGCTTCTTACAGGAAATAAAAATAGGACGCTAAACACTTAAAAAGAGCGCGTAAAATATTTTAAAAAAAACTGACGCGCAAAAGAAATAATTACACGAAAGTTGGACAAAAAGAAATTCACTTTGAACTGTAAAATAAAGCCTCAAAAATTTTAAAAGACGACTAAATGACTTTAAATAATTAAAGCGAAAAGAGTTTGAGACGTTTTAAAAATGACTGGGAAAAGAAATGACTGGTCCAAAATTGGGGTATGACAGATGCCCCTATTTAAGTTTCTTCGTCACGAAGATTTGAAAGAAGACCTTTTAAATCGATGGGTCGAAGAGACTTAAATACTTAAGTACACCACTTTTGGACCAGACAAGATGCTAAGAGTGCAATGCTTATGTGTGTTATGGTATGCATGTGTACAATGTTATTATGAATGCAACTACGACAAACATATACTGACTGGGGGAACAAACTGATAAATAACACTGGGGAGATAAAGCCTGTCTAATACTGACTGCCATGGTAAAGGCAAAAATGCGGAGGATAAAGCTTGTCTTTTATCAACTGCCGTGATAAAGACGAAAGTACCGAAGATAAAGCTTGGAACGGGCAATAAAGTTTAAGATGGAAAATAAAGCTTGAGACGGGAAGTAAAGCTTGTCTATTACCAACAGCCCGTAGTAAAGACGGAGATACAGAAGATAAAGCTTGTCTATTACCAACTGACGCGGTAAAGACGAAAATACAGATGATAAAGCTTGTCGAAATATAACGCTTGAACAGACGGTAAAGCTTGGAAGATAAAGCTCAGACAGCAAATAAAGCTTAAGACAGGATGTAAAGCTTGAGACGGTAAATAAAGCTTAAGACGAAAAATAAAGCTTATGACAGAAAGTAAAGCTTGAGATGGAAAGTAAAGCTTATCAATTACCAACAACCCGTGGTAAACGATGACAATGCGGAAGATAAAGCTTGGATTGAAGATAAAGCTCAGGCGGGAGATAAAGCTTGAGACTGAACATAAAGCTTGAGACAAAAATAAAGCTTGAGGTGGAAAGTAAAGCTTATCAATTACCAACAGCCCGTGGTAAATGATGAAAATGCGGAAGATAAAGCTTGTCTACTACCAACTGCCGTGGTAAAGACGAAAATACTGATTAAAGCTTGTCTATTACCAACTGCCCGTGATAAAGACGAAAGAATGGAAGATAAAGCTTGTCTATCAATAATACCGGAGTACTTTAAGCAGGGTACTGGGAAACTGATTAGCATTGGTAAAATGATCATTTGATGTGACCTGCCACTTGAGCATAAATTGATTGGTTAACACCTTGGGATTGACATTTTTAAGTATTGGAGTAAAGCATGGGAAAATAATGCAGTTATGCATGAATGATATTTGTATGCATGCTATCTATGCATGGATGAATGAATGCATATGAGACTTATATGACGATTTAACAGAAAGATTATCGAGACGAGCATGGGCAGATCCAAAGAAAGTGGCCCGACATCACATAGCCAACACTTAGTAATCTTCATTGGGGATAACATTGCTGGGGATGAACCAAAACGAAAGCCGGGGTACCACCCTTCAAACAAATCAATGGCAGAAGTCGACATTTCTCAACCGCGGCACCTTCTCAAATTCATGCTCTACATAGTCATTGCTTTCTTTTGAATATTTTTCTTTCAAATCTTTCGAAATCCCTAACTTTTGCCTGGATCGCCCTTTCGGGTTTTCAATCCATCGGGAATATATTCTCTTTTTTTGCATTTTCTATGTCCTTAATTTTTGCCTGGACCGCCCTTTCGGGTTTTCGATCCACCAGGACGCTCATTCTTGCCTAAGTCACCCTTTCAGGTTTTCAACTTAGCGAGCTTTTTCTTTTTCTCTTTTTTTTTCAGCAATGACTATGTCCAATTGTTGTATCCACCTGCTTTTAGATCGAATGTTGACACATGCTTCTATGATACATAATTGTAAAGATAATATGTTTGTCATTTTTTTTTTATTTTTTCAAAGAAAATTTTTTTTTTTAAAAAAAAAGATTTTTCAAAGTTTTTGTTTCAAGTACTAATATTAAAAACGGAAGAAATTTTGCACATAGAATAAACAAGAATTCCAAATAAAAGCACTGGCTCAAATTAATGTATTAGAAATGGTAACCGGCCAAAGGCATGGCACCACGGATTACAAAATTTGGAAAATGGTAATTAATATATGGAAGGTACATTGAACACAATAACCGTTATATTCCCTAACAACTTTGAAATCCACTACTATGATGCTCTGATATAGGAGAACTTCTGACAACTAAGGTGCCCCAAGTGAGTGATGCTTAGTCTGATGCAGTTACTTGTCATAAACCCTTAACTTTTGCATAGATCGCCCTTTTGGGTTTTCAATCTATCAGGGTAAACATTTTTTTTTTTTTGTCTCTAATTTTTGCATGGACCGCCCTTTCGGGTTTTCAATCCATCGAGACGCTCATTTTTGGTTTAGGCCGCCCTTTCGGGTTTTCAACCTACCGAGCTGCTCACTTTTGGTTTAGGCCGCCCTTTCGGGTTTTCAACCTACCGAGCTGTTTTATATTTTCTAGACAAAGTATTTCTTGACTGCATCAGAATTCACAGGACGAGGTAACTCTTCTCCATCCATATTTGTAAGAATCAAAGCACCACCTGAGAAAGCTTTCTTAACAACATAGGGACCTTCATAATTAGGTGTCCATTTGCCCCTTGGGTCTGGTTGAAAGGACTTGATACTCTTGACCACAAGGTCTCCTTCTTTAAATTTGCGGGGATGCACCCTTTTGTCAAATGCCTGTTTCATTCTTGACTGATATAGCTGTCCACGACACAAAGCTGTCATACGCTTTTCTTCAATCAAATTCAATTGATCATACCTATCCTGACACCATTCAGCTTCAGACAATTCAGCTTCCTTCAAAACTCTTAAAGATGGGATTTCAACCTCCACCGGGAGTACAGCCTCCATACCATATACCAGAGAGAAAGGGGTTGCCCCTGTCGAAGTACGCACTGAGGTACGATAACCATACAAAGCATAAGGTAACATTTCATGCCAGTCCTTGTAAGTGACCACCATCTTTTGCACAATCTTCTTGATGTTCTTATTTGCAGCTTCAACTGCGCCATTCATCTGTGGTATATAAGGAGAGGAGTTATGATGTTCAATCTTGAAATCCTCGCACAATTCCTTCACCATTTTGTTATTCAGATTGGTACCATTATCTGTGATAATCTTGTTAGGGACACCATATCTGCAGATGATATTGTTCTTGATGAATCGGACCACCACTTGCTTGGTCACATTAGCATAAGATGCCGCTTCAACCCACTTGGTGAAGTAATCAATAGCCACTAGTATGAAACGATGTCCATTGGAAGCTTTTGGTTCAATCCGACCAATCATATCAATGCCCCACATAGAGAAAGGCCACAGGGAGGAGATAACATTGAGCAAAGTTGGCGGGACATGGATCTTATCCGCATAAATCTGACATTTGTGACACTTCTTGGCATGGTGATAACAGTCAGCATACATCGTTATCCAGTAATAGCCTGCCCTCAACGCCTTCTTAGCCATTGCATAGCCATTAGCGTGAGTCCCGAACGTGCCTTCATGTATCTCATGCATTAACAAATCTGCCTCACGCCGATCTATACATCTGAGCAAAACCTCATCGAAGTTCCTTTTGTACAACACATCTCCATTCAAGAAAAAGTTACCAGACAATCTTCTTAGAGTCCTCTTATCTTTGCGAGATGCCCCTGGCGGATACTCTTGCGTCTGAAGGAAAACCTTGATATCGTGGAACCATGGCTTGTCATCAAAGACTGCTTCAGCAGCAAACACATAAGCGGGTCTGTCAAGGAATTTGACGCTGATTAAAGGCACAGTATTGTGATGATTCACTTTGATCATTGAAGATAGAGTAGCTAAAGCATCTGCCATTTGATTCTCTTCACGGGGTACATGATTCAACTCTACTTTGTTGAAGAAAGTTAACAAACGTCTGGCATAATCTCTGTAAGGTATCAACCCAGCATGATGAGTTTCCCACTTTCCTTTGATCTGATTAATCACCAGAGCTGAATCACCATATATCTTAATTTTCTTTATCCTCAAGTCAACGGCTTCCTCAATACCCATAATACAAGCTTCATACTCTGCGATATTATTTGTACAGTCAAACCGTAACCTTGCAGTGAAAGGGATATGATGACCCTTAGGAGCAATGAGGACTGCCCCAATTCCACTACCATAGACATTAACGGCTCCATCAAATATCAAACCCCATTCAGACTCAGGATCAGGGCCTTCGCCAAACAATGGTTCATCACAATCTTTCATTTTCAAATGCATGATCTCTTCATCCGGGAAGTCAAACTTGATAGGCTGGTAATCTTCAATCGGTTGATGAGCTAAATGGTCAGCGAGGATACTACCTTTGATAGCTTTCTGAGTGCGGTACACAATATCATATTCTGACAACAACATCTGCCAACGAGAAATTCTGCCGTTCAACACAGGCTTCTCAAAGAGGTACTTGATTGGATCCATTCTAGATATCAACCAAGTAGTGTGATTAATCATGTAGTGGCGGAGACGCCTGGCAGCCCAGACTAGGGCACAACAAGTTTTCTCCAGTGCGGAGTATCGAGTCTCACAATCGGTGAACTTCTTGCTCAAGTAGTAAATCGCATGTTCTTTCTGACCAGTCTCATCTTGCTGACCCAGTACACAGCCCATGGAGTCTTCCAACACAGTCAAGTACATGATCAAAGGTCTTCCATCCACTGGAGGGACAAGGATTGGAGGTTCTAGCAAATACTCCTTGATGCTATCAAAGGCTTTTTGGCACTCATCGGTCCATACGATCCCTTGATCCTTGCGAAGAAGCTTGAATATCGGCCTACATGTAGCAGTCATGTGAGAAATGAATCGGGATATGTAATTCAGCCTACCAAGGAATCCTCTGACTTGTTTCTCTGTTTTAGGAGTAGGCATTTCTCTGATAGCTTTGACTTTGTCGGGATCTACTTCAATACCCTTCTGACTAACGATAAAACCAAGAAGTTTCCCGGATCTGACGCCGAAAGTACACTTATTGGGATTTAGACGGAGCTTATACTTTCTCAACCGCTGAAACATCTTCAATAAATACTCAACATGCTCTTCTTCAGTACTTGACTTGACAATCATATCATCCACATAAACCTCGACCTCTTTGTGCATCATATCATGGAAAATCTTAGTCATGCCCCTTTGGTAAGTAGCGCCAGCATTTATCAATCCGAACGGCATCACCTTATAGCAAAAAGCGCCCCATGGCGTGATGAAAGATGTCTTCTCTCTATCTTCCGGAGCCATCTTGATCTGATTATACCCGGAGAAACCATCCATGAAGGAGAACACTTTGCATTTAGCAGTATTATCAACCAATACATCGATGTGAGGTAAAGGGAAATCATCTTTTGGGCTAGCTTTGTTCAAATCTCGGTAGTCCACACACATTCTGACTTTACCATCTTTCTTTGGAACAGGTACTATATTGGCTAACCATTGAGGGTATTCAGATGTGATTAGGAAACCAGCGTCAATCTGCTTTCGCACTTCTTCCTTGATCTTGAGGGCCATCTCGGGATGGGATCTCCTCAACTTCTGCTTAACAGGAGGGCACTCGGGTTTCAAAGGCAGACGATGTTCCACAACTTCGGCATCTATCCCTGGCATATCCTTGTATGACCATGCGAAAATGTCAGCATACTCTCTGAGAAGCTCAATAACTCTTTCCTTAACCGTGGCATCCAACAATGCCCCTATCTTGATTTCTTTCTTGTCTTCCTCTGTACCCAGATTGACAATTTCTATCTCTTCCTGATGAGGTTGAATAGCTTTTCTTTCTCGCTCCAACATCCATCTAATCTCATCAGGAATCTCTTCATCACCTTCTACCATAGCCTCATATACGGGAACCTCAAAGTTGGGAGAAAGCATAGGGTTACTGTGTTCAACGGGCTCATTTATGTTCAGCCTGCATATGATTTATGATTGATTTTAAATGAGTAAATGCAGGACCTTTGAGTTTGATTTTTAAAAGAAAAAGAGAAACAATTTTGGTTTTATGTATTACCATTTTTTTTCAGCAAAAGCACTAAAATAAAATAAAGTAAAGTAAAATAAAGGCCGTGATAGAAATGACGATTTCATTAATAACCAAAAGTACTTGAAACAAAACATAAGGCCCTACAAAGTTTCACTTTCGTCTGGGGCAGGACGAAAGGAGTTTTCTTAAAGAAAAAAACAAAAACAAAGACAAACATATTACTTAAAGCGAGGTATCACAGAAGGAACATCCACAGCGATCCAGTTGCAGCAGACTCCCCCAGGTGTTACGAAGATAGGTGCCACCTCTTCAGATTGATCCTCAATGATCGCTTTAGTCTCCGGTGGATCATAGATAAAACCAGCACTGTAAAAAGTACAACCAGTAGGGTTGAATGCCCCAGGCTTGCTATTCGGGAAACCAATTCCCTCCTTGCGTTTGTTCTCGTGCAGCTCCACCAACTGACCCCACGCTTCAGTCTTGCCTTCTTGAATAACCCTCTGAGCGTCCTTCAAAGAAGCCATACTAGTCTCAGCTTTCTTTGCACTCCCTTCAACGGAGAGACCCTGGAATGACGACCCCTCTGAGCTACTACCCCCAATGTAAGAGAAAGCCGACAGATTACTGACCAACAAGGCCGTCTCACCACTTACGGTTATTAACTTTCCATGACTTATAAACTTCAGCTTCTGGTGGAGAGTGGATGTCACTGCCCCAGCATCATGGATCCAAGGCCGGCCAAGGAGGCAACTGAAAGAGGCCTGAATTTCCATAACTTGGAATTTAACCTCAAATTCATGAGGGCCCACTGAGATAGGCAACTTTATTTCCCCAAATACTGACCTTCTAGTTCCGTCAAATGCTCTCACCGTCACCGTGCTGGGCTGCAAGAGAGCTTTTGGATATGAAAGCTGGTCCAAAGTGGACTTAGGCATCACATTTAAAGCGGACCCAGTATCTATCAAGACGTTAGAGAGAGAATCTGATTTGCAGAGGACGGAGATAAGCAATGCCAGATTGTGATTCTTTCCTTCCGCTGGGAGGTCTTCGTCACTGAAGCTCAAATTGTTGCAGGCAGTCACATTCCCCACAATACTTTCAAATTGTCCCAGAGTCACATCATATTCCACATAGGCTTGATCTAGCACCTTCATCAAGGCATCTCTGTGGGCATCAGAGCTGGATAGGAGAGACATTATAGAGATTTTGGCAGGAGTTTGTAGCAACTGTTCCACTACCTTATACTCGCTCCTCTTGATTAGTTTCAAGATCTCATCACTATCTTCATAGACAATCTCATTGGGCTGTTTGATAGCTTTACCCTTATCAAGATTTCGCCCTTTCACTGGTTCTTCGGCTGGAGCACTGACTTCTTTCTGATTAACAACCGGGAACACCCGTCCACTTCTCAAGATCTTGCTATTTTCCGCAATGTTGTCTACATGGACTGACGAATCAAGAGGTACCTTTTTTCCATCTTCCAGAATGGAGTATTCGTAGTTATACGGCACAGCTTTTTGAGATGAATAAGGCAACTGTTCTGGCGGGCAGATCACCAAGGGAGTACTGGCTGGTTTGGCACGATTGACCATTATCACAAGTGGCTCCCGCGTCTTGAACACTGGAGTAACAACACAAACATTCTTATCTTTCTCCTTTCTAGTGACAACCAGTTCTTTCCTGTCCAGTAACCCCTGCACATCGTCCTGGACTTGCTTACACCCGCGAGAATCCACTGAACATACAACACAAGCCTCATGATTATGGCTGAAGAGGGTGGCCTCACACATTTTTACATGGATCGGGACCAGAGGAGTCTTGATATCATTTGCATAGAGAACATAGTTGTCTCCTTGAATCATATTGACAGCAGGCCCATGTGGCGGCAGAGGGTTGTTTGGAACAACAGGGTCAGGGTTCGCGAAGGTTAGTTCCTTGTCATTGATTAACTTCTGGACCTCTTCTTTAAGGGCGCGACAATGTTCAATATCATGCCCCGGTGCCCCTTGATGGAATTCACAGGTGCGATCGGCACGGTACCAGGCTGGTAAAGGGTTTTGCATGCGGGGCTGAGGCCTAGTTTGCACCAAATTTCTGGCAAGGAGAGAAGGCAACAAATCCTTGTATGGCATAGGTATGGGAAGGAATTGATTTCTAGGAGGGCGAGGCTGCTGTTGAGCTTGAGGACGTTGTTGTTGTTGTTGTGGTGAGGGTGGTGGAGGATAATATGGGTATGGGTAGAATGGTTGAGGATTATATGGTTGGTAAGGTTGCTGGTATAATGGTGGATAGTATGGTGGAGGAGCTTGAGGACGTTGTTGTTGTTGAGGTGGGTTTTGTGGGGCTGGCGTTTGTGGTGCGACATTGGCGACATATGGGTAGTTTGGGTATACAGGCTGAGATCCGCCATGGGCCACCATGCCGACCTCTTGAGTGTTCTTCCTTGGATACCCATTTCCAAACTTTTTACCATTAGACGATCCACTTGATGAGCCACCCGAGGAACCATTCGATGAACCATTATCCTTAGACACGTGTCCTTTCCGGGCCCACTCTTCGATACGCACCCCTGTATCCACCATGTCAGTGAACTTTTGCGAAGCACATGCCACCATCTTCTCTGAGTAAAAAGGGCTCAAAGTTTCATAGAATAAGTCAGATAACTCTCTTTCATTCAGAGCTGGGCGGATCTGAGCAGACTTCTGGATGAAACGCTGAGCATATTCCTTGAATGACTCCTTTTCCCCTTGTGTCATAGATTGCAGCTCTTTCCAATTAGGTGCCAGATAGGAGTTGTACTTATATTGCTGAAGGAAAGCGTCGGCCAGTTCCCCAAAAGTGGTAATACTCTTCAAATTCATATACCATGTATGCGCGGGGCCAGCCAAACTGTCCTCGAAACAATAAATAAGCAAAGGTTCATTATCTCTATGAGCTGTCATTTTTCTCACATACGTGGTTAAATGCATTTGCGGGCAAGTTTCTCCTGTATACTTCTCAAACACCGGCGTCTTAAACTTAGGCGGTATTACAACATTTGGAACCAAGCAGAGATCATGCACACTTTGACCGAATACCTCTTTACCCTTGATACTCCTCAACTCTTTTTGTACTGCATCAAACTTCTCTTCCAAGTTACCCACTCGATCATCCCCCATTACACTACCAGAGTGATAAACCTGTTCTTCCTCTTGCTGGGTCGCATGGACAATAGGCCCTGCCTGAGTCATAGTAGCCTGAGGAATTGGCTGGCCAACCTGAACAAATGGTGGTGATTGTTGGCCATAAGGGAACGGCATTTCCATAGTACCAGGACGGACACCATCATTGATCATCTGAGGCATGCCCCAAGGATAGCCGGGAGGCATGTAGTATTGGGAAGTAACACCATGAGGACCAGGAGGACGGAAATTCTGGTTGTTCATATCATCAGATGAGAAACCCACCATGAGAGGCTGTGTAGGCCCAGCAGATGTAACAACAGCAGGTATCGGCTGTGAAGTACCATTAAGTGTAGCAGAAGCGACCACAGTAGGAGCTGGCTCGGAAACCGCTGCATGTTCTCTCTCAGTCATTAGGACTTCCATCATAAGTGCCATCTTCTCTAATTCTGCCTTGAGATTACTAACATCTGCTCTGAGCTGAACGTTTTCCTGTTCTGCATTCGCCATCTTCTTCTTAATGTAAGCCCTTGTGTGATGAATGCGAGTAGGCTTGTATTGAATTCGTCGGGCCACTTTCAATTACTGCGGCAGAAAAGGAGTGAAGTGTGAGACTTGATTTTGACACTTGATGAATGCAAATGATGCATGATATGCAAGATGCGCAAGTATGTATTTTTCATTTTTATCGAAGGACTTATAGAAGTAATTTTGTAAACATAACAACTTAAACATTACATTAATGATAAAAGTACTACAAGATAATTCCCTTTCTAACAACCAAGCCAAGGGATAAACTTACAAATATAAAATACTACAAGATAAATCCCTTTCTAAACAGACCGAGTCAAGGGATAGACTCCAAATATATAAAAATACTACAAGATAAACTCCCTTTCTAACAGACTGAGCCAAAGGATAGGCTCTAAATATATAAAAATACTACAAGATAATTCCCTTTCTAAACAGACTTAGCCGAGGGATAGGCTCCAAAGTACATAAGCAAAACCTCAAAGATAACACAAAAGCAACTGGGAAACTCAAACTCCTACTCCGGGAAATCTGGATGTGCACCAGCAAACATATCCATGCGCCTCTTCTTACTCCCTGAAACCCTCTCAAGTATGGCATCCTTTTCTTTGATGATCTTTTTTAGTTCAGCATTCTCAACCTTCAGCTGGTGGTTCGCCCAATTTTCTTTCTCTAAAATATCCATCACTATCTCATAATCCTGTCCTTTCTTGCGAAGTGTTCCTTCCACAGCGGCCTTTTCACGTCTTTCAATATCTAACTGTTTTTGGTATCCTTCCAAGGACTCAGGGGGCAAAGGCATAGGTATGGCTGGAGTAGTTGCGGACACATACCTTTGTCGAGGGTAGGGCATCTTCAATTCGTTTGCTCGGTTTATGACCCATTGGACGTAGTCTTTATGGGTTATAAATGACTTCCTTCCTAATTGGTTCCTATCCAACCTGATGATGGAATGCCAAGCCTTTTCAAATTGTACTCTTAGGTTCTTTTCATCCTCTTTGTAGAGGAAGAAATCCTTATCCAAGATGCGGTACACAGGTTTCATCTCCATAGGGTATCCAAACTGACGTCTAGCAAGCACTAGACTATAACAAATTCCTCCACGTGTACCAAGAAGCGGTACATTGTTGAAAACTCCACAACTATTGATGATAAACTCCGGGTCACAAACTGGGTTGAACCAAACTACATCATTAGGGGTAAGAGTCATAAGCTTCTGAGACCAAGGGAGACGCTCTGGTCTAAACTTAGGGCGGGGTAAGTGTGAGGTGATCCACAGGTGGAGTAGAGGTGCACAACAGAGGAATGTTCCTTTCCCTTTATCGGTTCGTTCGCGGATGGAAACATAGGTATCAGCAAGTAAAACAGGAACCGGGTTTTGGGTTAGAAAGACTTGAATGGCATTCATATCGACAAAGCCGTTAACATTTGGGAAGAGCACAATACCATAGATGAGTAAAGCAAGGGTGGACTCAAAAGCGTCAATGTCAATTTTTAATCCATCAAGACAATCGGTGGCTTTTTGGTAGAGGAAGTTGTAGGATAGGCATTGCAGACCGGCTTTAGGGACAAACTTTTTCCTTAGATCGGTTATTTCATGGTGAAGGGTTTTTGCGAGAGCTTGGATTTGTTTAGGGGTGAGTTCAAGATTTTGAAATGGCACTTGGTTGAGTACGGGTAAACCGACCCAATGAGAATACTCCTCTAAAGTAGGGAAAAGCTGAAAATCTGGGAATGTAAAACCATGATGATCCGGATCAAAAAACTGGACCAAAGTATTGAGGAGCCCCTCATCCACCTTTTCCATGAGAATATCCATCAAATTACCATATCGTCCTCGAAAATGATCTGGATCCCTCAATCTCCTAGCTAACTTCCTCAAGCTCTCCAAATCCGGTTTCTTGAATTCATACCTATGAGTTCTCCTTAAATCCTCCATTTCCTATGATGTTTACAAAAAAACTTCTACGTAAGTCCTTCGATTTTTGGATGAAAAGAACTATTTATAAATGGATGCATGTATGTATGATTATGCATGGAAAGTATACAATGTTGGAGCTTAGGGACAACAACGCCATTTGGTGAGGACTATGGTTTCAATTGCACATGTAACAAGGGTTCTACCAAGGTTCCCGAATTACAACCGCCACAGAACTTTATCGGATACCGTGACAACACCCGGTCCAATAACGTTCGTAGGAAAGTCTAGTTCGAGTGTAGCATTGCAAGTAGACTAATACCGAGACATCACCCGGCTTAGCCACCGCACTACATCCTAAAAAGGCCAAGATGGGTTAAGGGTTACTAAGGTCCTTAGCGTTCAACGGAAACTTAAAAGCAATAGAGTCTAAGCGTGACAACACCCGCCGACATATATCACTTTAAGCTCCTCCGCTAAGTGTGGTTATCTCACGTGTGACAAGACACGAGAATACTCTCGGTATGCCACTATGAGTCTACCACTCCTATCTTATGTTTCACTCGAGTCCGGGTATAGGACTTTGTCTCACCACTCACGTAAAAGTATTTTACAAAGTATATACAAATGATAAAGCAAAAGTAAAAAAGAAAGAAAGGTGGGCTAAACCCGCGTAGGATCCCCAGTGAAGTCGCCATTTTTGTAGACCAAGATTTTCGGGTGTCAAGCCATTGATTGGACTTGAACCTTCAATCTACCGGACTTGCTCGATTTTATTCTTGGGAAGGGAAAAAGAGATTGAAAAACCCTTTTTGGATCCGGGGGTCGGTTACGATTCGGGAAGGTGTTAGGCACCCGCGTCGTTCACGGTACTCCGTGAGAACCTCTTTCTAACTTTATTTTTTATTTGAAAATTTGTTGTTAAGAGTTGAAGTGAAAGAATGGAGGGAGAAGAAGTAAGAATTTTGGTTATTTTTATTTGATCGATTTGAGAGGAATAAAGCCTCTGCCTATGTACCCTTAAAAGGGATCAAAACCACCGTAGTTCACTCTTATAAAAATATTTTTGTGGGTTAGGTTGATTTTAATTATTTTTGAAAAAAAGGTTTTCAAGAAGGAGATTGAGGGGCCTCAAGGCACTAGAAATAAAAATAGAAGTGAGGTTGTTTCATTTTATTTAAGAAATTGAGCCTAAGTTTAATTAAAGTTCAATTAGGAATTTGATTAAGAAAATAAAGGGAAAATCACTTGGATTTGGATCCAAGGTTTATTATGAAAATAATTTGACTTTTGCTTATTTAATTTTTGGAATGAAAAAGGTTTTACTAAACTAACGGTAAATAGGCGTAACGATGCGAAAAGTAAAGCAAGCATGGGTAAAATGGTGTAGTGTCGGTGCTTGTGTCGGTGTGTGCAATTACTAAGCTATTACATACCATTCCTAAATGCAAAGCCCACAACAAATTACATCATTCCCCTAATTATACACACTAATAATTATGGGGCTTTGCAATAGGAAACAATGAATAAATACCAAAATTTAAAGCAAGCATGATTAAATGATATATAGAAAAAGTTAAAAAGCATCAAATATTAAACGCAATGCAATGATGAGGCACAAAATAAAGCAAGATGCATATGTGAGAAAATGCATAAGACATTAAAAGAATGCATGACATAAAGTTTTAAAGCCAAGAACACAAGAAGATAAAATATGGGAATCAAGGTTTTAAAATAGATGAGACAATATTAAAAAATGCATGAAAGAAATTTACCATATGAAATTATGAAATATAGTGAAAATATTAGCATTAACAGCAAAAAACAGCAAATAAAACGATAAAATAAACACGTATATTTTTTAGGAGTTTTTTGGCGAAAATTTGAATGAAACAGGGTGTAAGTAACATGACAGGGGGGGTTTCAGTAGTAAAAAAGTAGAGAAAAATAAAGCTGGGCCTTCACTTTGATCCATTGGCAGGGGATTTGATCCTGGCCTTTGGATATTTTGATCATAAGGCTAAAAAGAGGTGTACACACAGCACTACCAAAATATAGGCATTATGGAATTAAATAGAGAGCTTCAGTAACCGTTAGATCTATAAGATGATAGATCTAACGGTCCTTAAACAGTAACACACACAATAACAATTAATGCCTACAATAACAAGCAGAACAGAAGCCATTGGATCATCAAAGAAAGCAGATCGGATGGTTGAAAGGGGAAGGGAGGGAACCGAAGTAAACCGGTTCAATTCAAGTGAACCGAACCGGTTTACCTATGTTATAAAACCAGTTTTCGGTTCAAAACCCTCACAAACCTCTTTCTCCCTCTCTCTACATAATTTTTTAGTGAGAGAAGCTCTCAAATGAGTCTTCTTGCTCTTGAGCCTCAATACAGGAATCATGTAGAGCTGAAATCAGATTGATTACCCTTTCCTTGATCCTCCTCCATTGCTTCTGATAGTCTACTTGATGACCCAAGTCATGTCTTCCTGCTATCAGTCTTAATACCTCAGAGGCAATGTCTTCCCACACATCTTGTAGTACTTGAGAGTCCAGGAAAATGGTGGGAGGTGAAGGTTGTCTTGAGGGTTTTGGAGTGGCTAAGGGTATAATGGTTTGGTTTGGTGGTTGTTCATTTGTAGTTAAGGGTTGGCTGGTTGATGGTTGGTCAGGAGTAGAGTCAATTACCTTGTCAGAGGCATGATCAACTTGATCATCCTCAGAATCTGTATCCATATCACATACACCAGTATAGTGGGTGATCTTGATAACTTGAACTAGTAAAGAAGTGGTAGAAGAAGAGGTTGGCTCAGGAACATGATGTTCAAGAGCGATAGTTTCAGGTTCAGGTTCAGGTTTAGTAACTGGTTGTTCAGGAACAATGTGTTCAGGAACGGTTTGTTTTGGAATTGATTGTTCAGGAACATAAGGTTCAGGAACGGTTGGGGGTGGAATAGATTGTTGAGGAGGTGAAGAGGTCTTTTCTGGTGAAGGTTTTTGTGGTTTAGGTTCATGGTGTTGGGGGCTTTCTGAAATGATTTTCTCAGAAGCAACTGCTTCTGGAGCCATTTCAGAGGCTGTTTGTGGGCTTGTGTTAAGGCTAGATTGGGGTAGTTCACCTAGATAATGGATTTCTAGGTGATCTAAGAAGGAGGTGTCTTCAGAGGGAATAGAAGATGTGGTACAAGATGTGTGAGAAACTTGAGGTACCTTAGATAACATTGCTGAGTTATCTACTGCTTCTGAGGTAGGCTTTGGACTTGTAGAATCAGAAGTGTCAGCTTTCTTCTTGACTAACTCTTCAGTCTTGTCAGCAATTTCCCTTACTTCTGCCAACTTCTCAGCAACCAAGCCTTCATCCTTGTCTAAACTAGCTTCTTTGAGTTTAGCATCCCTATTCTTTTTTTATTGAGCTTTCTTTTTCTTCCTATCAGCTAAGAACTGATCCCTTTGCTCTTTAGCTCTTTTCTCCATTTCAGGAATGACTTCAAACATGGGAAGAGCCTTAGATTTAGAAGTCTTCTTCTTTTTCTTCTTAGGCTCCATCTCTTCTCGTTCTAGCCTCTCAAGAGCTTCTTGCACCGTCTCCTTTTCAGCCTTACCCCTTTTTCTCTTAGCATCCTTCTATTGCTTGGCTTCTTCAACAGTGGCTTCTGATATAGTAACTGCCTTGGGCACTTCAAAAATTCCAGCACTCTTTCCTGATGAAAGATCTCAGACAACAATCTTCCATAGGGCACTTGTTTCCTTCCTTTGACAGTGTCTTCATTAATAGCCCAGCAGAGATGATCCAAGACATATCTTGGGAAGTTTATCTTTTCAAGCATAGCCATGAAATAGACTGCTAGCTTCTGTTGGTTGTTGGGTTGATCAGACCCTCCTGCTCTTTGAAAGAAGCAATCAGTGCAAAATTTCACCAACATCCTGTTGTGAATTTCCATTTCTGAAGGCTTGCCCTCTGAGTTTCCACCCAGAAGCAAGTTGAAGTAGCTTTGCAGCAGGATGTCATCTTTCTTTACAATCTCTTGGAACCTGCCTTCAGCATCCACTCTACATGCTTTAGCTATAACATCCTCAGTGATGGTTATAGGAATGCTCATCACTTTAGATCTTATTTCTAAGCTACTGAAGGAGGTGGGATTCTTTTCCACCGTCATCTTCCCTTTCTTCGACCCAGCTTGTTTACCTACAACCTTCGCAGGCTTTCTATTGAAGACCTCAGCCCTTAACCAGAAGTCTTTGACCAAGTTCACATAAGTTGGCCCATTCAGCATCTCGAAGTACTCAGATAGCTTCTGAGTATCTACCAAACCTTTCATGTCCACATCGTACTTCTTAAGTGAAGCAAAGTCCACTGGTGATTCTATTTGGACAATCAGAGAGTTGATTGGAATAGTCATAGTCTTTTCTTTGTAAACTGACCCAGATTCTGATGCGCCTTGCATGCTTGAAGTAGATTCTGAAACTTTTGAGCTTGATGATGCCATTGACGAAGATTGAAGAAGATTTTAGGGTTCTAGGGTTTTTGCGCTTACTTCGCAAGGGGTTTGAAAGCAAATGTGTTTGTTGTGAGTGAGTAGTGTGTGAATTGACAAAGTGTTAAGAGTAAAAACGATTGCAATTCAAAAGAGACAAACAAACATAACATTAATGACAAATTGGGGGCACGTGAAAGTACTTTTCAAAGCTATTAAATCATCATTGCCCTTTTAAGTTAAACACCAATACAAATAGGCCACGTCAGAATTTCTCAGAGTAACTACCAAGTTAGTGGGCCAGAAGTTACTGTAAAAAGTAACTCCCAACGTTTCCACTAACTCTACTATTCAGAAGCATAAAATCCAGCTTCTGGACTTCAGATGCTGACGTCATCATCAGAAGCGAGTTTTCCTCAGAACCTCAATAAAGAGCTTCTGATGAACTACTGCTTCTGAACTAACTTCAGAACCTAAAATCCTATTCAGGAGCAAGCAAACATTTAATCAGACACAAAGTGCATGTTCAAATTTTTCTTTATAAAATCAAACCTTTCAACAGTTAAAGGCTTAGTAAATATATCAGCCCATTGATTTTCAGTATCAATGAATTGTATATCTAAAATTCCTTTTTGAACATAGTCTCTGATAAAATGATGTTTGATTTCAATGTGCTTAGCTCTTGAATAAAAAATTGGATTTTTAGACAAACAAATAGCAGCAGTATTATCACAATAAATGGGAATACTGTTAGCAATTCTCTGATAGTCTTCCAACTGATGTTTCATCCAAAGTTGTTGTGTACAACAACTTGCAGCTGAAATGTATTCTGCTTCTGTTGTAGACATAGCAATAGTTATTTGTCTTCTGCTAGCCCAGGATATAAGATTATCTCCCAGAAATTAACAATTGCCACTGGTTGACTTTCTTTCAATCCTATCACCAGCATAATCAGCATCACAGAATCCAATTAGCTTATAATCTAAGGATTTCCTATAAAGGAGTCCAAGATTAGTTGTTCCTTTCAAATACCTGAAGATTCTCTTGACAGCAGTCATATGAGATTCTCTAGGATCTGATTGGAATCTGCACACAAGCATACACTAAATAAAATATCTGGCCTAGATGCAGTGAGGTATAACAAAGAACCAATCATACCTCTGTACAGCTTCTGATCTACTTTAGCTCCTTCATCTTCTTTGCTTAAGGTGCACGTAGGGTGCATTGGAGTGTTCATCACTTTATAATCTTCAAGCTTGAACTTCTTCAGAAGCTCCTTTGTATATTTTGATTGATGAACATAGACTCCATGTTTGCATTGATTAATTTGAATGCCCAGGAAGAACTTTAGCTCTCCCATCATGCTCATTTCAAATTCATCCTGCATTAACTTAGAAAATTCCTTGCAAAGAGATGCATTAGTAGAACCAAATATTATATCATCAACATATATTTGCACAACAAGAATATCTTTCCCAAGGTTCCTTCTGAAGAGTGTTGTATCAACCTGTCCTCTTTTAAAATCATTTTTGATTAAGAAATTACTTAGTTTATCATACCAAGCTCTGGGAGCTTGTTTCAAGTCATATAGTGATTTCTTCAGTTTAAAAACATGGTCAGGATATTTAATATCCTCAAATCCAGGAGGTTGCTTGACATACACTTCTTCTTCAATGACACCATTAAGAAATGCACTATTGACATCCATCTGATATAATATTATGCCATGATTAACTGCATAGGACAGAAGTAACCTGATTGCTTCCAGTCTTGCAACTGAAGCAAATGTTTCAGTATAATCAATGCCTTCTTGTTGACTATACCCTTGTGCAACAAGTCTTTCTTTGTTTCTTGTTACTTTTCCTTGCTCATTCAACTTGTTTCTGAATACCCATTTTGTTCCAATAATGTTCTTGTGCTTAGGTTTGGGTACCTGATCCCACACTCATTTCTTTGAAATTGATTCAACTCTTCTTGCATAGCTAAGATCCATCCATCATCTGAAAGTGCTTCATCAACTGTTGTAGGTTCAATTATTGAGATCAGTCCAATCATTGATTCTTCTTGTCTAAAGTATGATCTTATTCTTCTTGGGCTATCTTTGTTTCCAATGATTAATTCCTCAGGATGTGAAGACTTGTGCTTGAATGTGTTTCTGGGAGGATCTGCTTGATGTGAGCCATCTTGTGCTTCATCAGAAGCAGCTTCATCTTGCGCTTCTGATGTGGGTTCAGCTTCTGGACTTTCTTCAGATTCAGCTATCTGATCAGGTTCTGGAGTAGCTTCAGGAACCTGTATCTCTGCAAAACTTTCACATTGCTTTGAAGTTTTATCTTCAAGCTCTTTGTCATCAAATTTAACGTGCATAGATTCTTCAACACAAAGTGTTTCTGAATTATACACTCTGTATGCCTTTGAACTTTCAGAGTACCCTAAGAAGATTCCTCTTTGGGCCTTGGCATCAAATTTCTTTAGGTAGAGCTTGTTATTTAGAATGTAACATGTACATCCAAATTGATGAAAGTAAGAGATATTGGGTTTTCTTCCTTTAAAGAGTTCATATACTGTTTTCTCCAAAATAGGTCTGATATAGATCCTGTTCTGGACATAACATGTTGTATTTACTGCTTCTGCCCAAAAATGTTTTGGTAAATTGTTTTCATGGATCATGGTTCTGGCCATTTCTTGTAAAGTTCTATTCTTTCTCTCTACAACCCCATTTTGTTGTGGAGTTCTAGGAGAAGAGAATTCATGGACAATTCCATGTTTTTCACAAAAAGCTTCAAATGGCTCATTTTCAAACTCTCCACCATGATCACTTCTGACTTTCAAAATCTTTGATTCTTTTTCAGATTGAATTTGAGTGCAGAAACTACTGAATACATCACAAGCAACATCTTTACTCTTTATGAGTTTCACCCAAGTCCATCTGCTATAATCATCAACAATGACTAATCCATATTTACTTCCATATAAGGATGCAGTACTTACTGGTCCAAATAATTCAATATGGAGTAGTTCTAAGGGTCTGGATGTTGAAACGATGTCTTTGGTTTTAAAAGATGATTTCACAATTTTCCCTCTCTGACATGCACCACAGAGTGCATCTGAATGATAGTCAATGTCTGGTAGCCCTTTGACAAGTTGTAACTTACTAAGTTTAGACATTAATCTCCAGTTAGCATGTCCCAACCTTCTGTGCCACATCCATTTCTTATCATTCACTGATAGAATGCAAATCACCTTCTGATCAGCCAGTTCAGAAAAATTGATTTTGTAGACATTATTAACTCTCTTTCCCTTTAACATAATGGATTTGTCTTCCTTGTAGATTACAGTACAGTTGGTTTTCTCAAAAAGCACATCATAACCATTATCACAAAATTGACTAATGCTCAAAAGGTTATGTTCAAGACCATCTACCAACCATACATTATTAATTGAGGTAGAGGAATTACCAATAGTTCCTATACCTATGATCTTGCCAGATTGGTTGCCTCCAAATTTCACATTTCCTCCTTCCTTCATTGTTAGGCTGAGGAAGCTGGACTTTTCTCCTGTCATGTGTCTTGAGCAACCGCTGTCTAGGTACCATGATTTTTGCTTTGGTGCTGCTCTTAGACATACCTGCATCATTGACATTTTCAGATTTAGGTACCCATTGTCCTATGGGTCCTGGAAGGTTAGTACTTGAGGCTTTACTCTTCACTTCTTGTACCTTGTGCTGTGAGTTGGATTGCTTCTGATTAACCATCGCCTTAGATTTTGTTACTTCAGAAACAGTAACTGTCTTCTTCTGAAACTTAGACTTCAGAACCTCAGATTTTGGTTTCACCAGACTCTGAGGAACATGTTCTCATCTTTTCAGGATCCTGATCTTTGAAGTCTTGGATTCAGATTTGATCATAGCATTTGGCTTAGAGTTCTTTGGCTTTGAAGTAATCTTAGCCTTAGAGCCAGAAGCTTCAGGTTCTGATTGAAGAACAGTTTCCAACTCAGCACCTTCAGGTACAAAGAAGGTTTTCAGACCTTCCTTGATGCATTCACAACAAGATTTAAGATTGGTTTTCTCAAGTTTCACTTATGGAAAACCAATTCCTCTGCGATTGTTCTTGTAAATGCTATAAATCATAGAAGCCACTCTGCTTTTGTCAATGCCAGATATGATAAAATCTTCAAGAGCAATTTCATGGCTGCTTAAAGGTTTTTCATTACACTTTTCTTGTAGCTTCTGACATAAGAACCTGAGCTGATCTTCATAAGTTTTACACATGAAGTCAAAGTCCCTAAGTCCTTGTTCAGAAGCTTTCAGATCCAATAGAGTTGATTTTTGCTGTTTTACCAAATCAGCATATTTTTCTTTTAAATCCTTCAACTCATTGGTTCTTACTTCAAAATGTGTAAGAAGTTCTTTAAGTGACTCAACAAGTTCATCTCTGGGAATCTTAGAATATACCTCATTTTCATCTTCAGAATCTGATTCTGATCCAGCTTCTGAAGTTGCTGTGGCAACTAACCCAACGGCTACCTTTGCATCTTCATCAGCTTCCTCTTTATTAGATCCAGATTCACTTCCCAAATCATCCCAGGTTGCCATTAAACTCTGCTTTATCTGCTTCTTGAATTTACTTGGTTTGAACGTTGACTTCTTTGACTTGTCCTTTGACTTCTCCTTCTGAAGATCAGGGCATTCAGCAATAAAGTGTCCAGGCTTCTTACAGTTGAAGCATCCCTTCTGATCTTCTTTCCTTGAGCTTCTGGAGTTACTCCTTCTGGCTAGAAACTTTCTGTTCATCTTGGCCAGACACTGAAGTCTGTTGGAGAGCATGGCCATTTCAGCAGCATCTTGTTCAGAATCTGAACTTGATTGTTCTTCCTCTTCAGATTCAACCACTTTGAGAGCTCTTGATGACTTGCCTTTGGATGGAAGAGCTATTGATTTACTCTTCTTAGTAGACTCATGTTCATTAAGACTTAACTCATGAACTTTGAGAGAACTAACAAGATCTTCGACACTTAAAGTGTTTAAATCTTTAGCTTCCTCAATGGCAGTCACCTTTGGTCTCCATCTTGCAGGCAAGCTTCTGAGTATCTTGCTCACATGGTCAGAAGCAACATAGCTCTTCTTTAGAATTTGTAGCCCAGAGACTAAGGTTTCAACCTTGAGTACATCTCCTCAATAGTTTCATCATCCTTCATCTTGAATAACTCGTACTGATGTACAAGCATGAGAGCTTTAGCTTCTTTGACCTTCTTGCTGCCTTCGTAGTTTGAACAGAGAGAAGCAAACATAGCTTTAGCAGTGGATTTGTCACTCATCTTCATGTACTCTGCTTTGGGTATGGCAGTGACAAGGGCACCTCTGATGATATGATGCTTCTTGTAGAGTTTCTTCAACTCAGGAGTATGTTTCTTTCTATCCACAGCAGCTCCTTCTTCATCAAGAACTAAGTCACCAACACCATCTTCTAGTATATCCCATAGTTCTTCATCTAGGCTCATGATATAACTATAGAAGTTGGTTTTCCACCAAGAAAATTCTTCAGCATCTCCGTTGAACTTTGGAATCTTTCCAACACTGGATTTCTTGTCAACATTGTAATCATATGCAACACTTTTGTTGTTGTTGCCAGATCCATTTCCAGAAACAGATTGGTCAGATATGTTTTTCTCTGATCTTGGACTGTTACACTGTTAGGTGTTATCAACAGAACCAAGGCTCTAGATACCAATTGAAGGTGAGAAAAACATAAGAAGGGGGGTTGAATTGTGTTTTGGAAAATTCTTCGTTTCTACTAAAAACTGAACACACTGGTCAGAAACTAAGTGATACAGCTTCTGAAGTGGTAATCAGAATCTAAATGCAACGAAATAAAACAGAGAGAGATAGAGAGAAGAAGAACGACACAAAGCAATTATAATGGTTCCTTCCACAATCCGGAAGTAGTCTAGTCCCCCTTTCACTTCCAAGGAGATTTCACTAAGAGTAATATCTGATTACAATTGCTCAAGCACACCTGCAAGAGACTTCCTTTGCTCAAGCACACTTTGCAAGAGTCTTCCTTTGCTCAAGAACACACTCAAGAGACTTCCCTGCTCAAGCACAACTGCAAGAGACTTCTAACTAAACAAAATTACACAGAAAATTGTTTAAGGTTGAACACTTGATATACAATCAGAGGTGCTCATAATACAAATCAGATATAGACTCAATAACTTAAGAATTTCTAAGATGAAACTTTGAGACACAAAAATTCTAAGTGAATGCAGAACAATTTCAGCAGAGGTTTGACACTTGTAAAAATGTTGTGAGTCTTTCGTTCAGCATTACCAATTCTCTAGGTCTTCACTCCTTTATATAGAGGTGTGAAAGAGACGTTGTGAAATTGCCAGCACATCAAAGAGTCGTTTGTTGAAGCTTGATCTATCACCAATAATCTTTTGCCTGATTTGGTTGTTGTCCTATGAAGAACAAATTTGAAATCCATTCCTTATCCAAAGGAACATCTTTACAGGCGAAGCCGTATTCTGGAGTTGTTTTCTTGTCTTGTAGCATGGACACAAAACAGAGTAGTGGAGAAGTTGGTTGTACAGTTCGTACAGTAGTACAATGTCAACGCTTTAGTCCAAATTGCAAGCACATGCCTTCAAACTCCTTTGAAATGACCGTTGCAACGTTTCACTAATCTTCTGCAGTGTTTTCGAATCCAATAGACAGCTTTTGCAGTGTTGATTCTTCAATCCTTGAATCTTTGCAAATCTAGTTGATCTTCAGCTTCTGGTGAAATGACTTCTGATGAGGCAGCTTCTGATGAGGCAGCTTCTGATAACGCAGCTTCTGATGATGCAGCTTCTGGACCTCTTGTCTTCAGAAGCACTATTCTTCAGGAGCACTTTATTAACTTCAGGAGCTGCTTTACTTCAGGAGCGCTTATTCTCTTCAGGAGCAAGTTGCCTTCAGGAACGTCTAAGCTTCAATTTTGTCAAACCTTTTTGCTCTTTATTTGCTCATTCAGAACCAATAAATGATGTAACTTTTTAATTATGGTCCTGTACACTTGAACAAATATTAGCTAGTCCAATTTACAATTTTTAATACCTTATTATCATCAAAACTCTTTAAGGTTCATTGTTAAACACATTTTGTTCCAACAAAGGAATTTCTCTGAATTGGTGAGTAGTTGCAGGATATATGAAGAGGATGCGAAAGCTCATTATAAAGTGATGAGTGACCGTAGAGGTAAGGGACAGCAGAGTCGTCCAAAGCCTAACAGTGCTCCTGCTGATAAGGGAAAACAAAGAATGCATGAGGAAAGGAGACCCAAAGGAAGAGATGTTCCTGCTGAGGTAGTTTGTTACAAGTGTGGTGAAAAAGACCACAAGAGTAACGCATGTGGTCGTGATGAGAAGAAGTGTTTCCGTTGTGGGAAGAAAGTGCATACAATAGCTGAGTGCAAGCGTGGTTACATCGTTTGCTTCAATTGTGATAAAGAAGGACATCTTAGTTCTCAGTGCAAGAAGCCTAAGAAGGCTCAGTCAAGTGGAAAGGTGTTTGTATTGGTCGGTACACAAACGGTTAATGAGGATCGACTTATCAGAGGTACTTGTTTCTTTAATGGTACTCCTTTAATTGCTATTATTGATACTGGTGCTGCATATTGTTTCATTGTTGTTGATTGTGCAAATAAGTTGGGTTTAGTTATGTCAAGTATGCATGGGGAAATGGTTGTTGAAACTCCAGCTACGGGTTCAGTAACCACTTCTCTTGTTTGTCGGAGTTGCCCTATATCCATGTTTGGTAGAGATTTTGAGGTTGATCTTGTGTGTTTGCCATTGTTGGGTATGGATGTGATCCATGGTATGAACTGGTTGGAGTACAACTATGTTCATATTAATTGTTTTAGTAAGTCGGTGTACTTTTCCTCTGCCGAAGAAGAGAGTGGAGCAGAATTGTTATCTACTAAGCAGCTGAAGCAATTGGAACATGAAGGGAACTTAATGTTTTCTTTGATGGCGTATTTGTCTGTGGAGAATCAGGCTGTGATTGATAGGTTGCCGGTTGTAAACGAATTTCCAGAAGTTTTTCCTGATGAGATTCCGGATGTGCCACCAGAAAGAGAGGTCGAATTTTCAATTGACCTTGTTCCGGGTATGAAGCCTGTGTCGATGGCTCCTTACCGTATGTCAGTAGTTGAGTTGGCAGAGTTGAAGAAACAGTTGGAAGACTTACTTGATAAGAAGTTTGTAAGACCGAGTGTCTCACCTTGGGGAGCGCCGGTGTTGTTGGTTAAAAAGAAGGAGGGTAGCATGAGGTTTGAATAAGGTGACGATAAAGAATAGGTATCCACTTCCGATAATTGATGACTTGATGGATCAATTAGTGGGTGCTCGTGTGTTTAGTAAGATTGATTTAAGGTCAGGTTACCATCAGATTAAGGTGAAGGATGAAGATATGCAGAAGACGGCCTTTAGAACACGATATGGACACTATGAATATAAAGTGATGCCTTTATTTTTAAATGCTATTTGAAACGTGATATTTACACCTAAGAGTTTACTAAGTGAAGAATTGGAGGGAGAAGAATGTTTGAATTTTTATTTTATTTGAATTGAAGGAATATTGTTTCCTTGCCTACGTACCCTTTTAAGTGATCAAATCCACCGTAGTTCTCTTCAAAAATTGTCTTTGTTTTTGTTGGTTGATTTTAAGTTTTGGAAAGTGGGATTTGAAAGAAGAGATAGGAGGCCTCCAAGGGCATGAGATTAAGGAAAAAGTGAAGTTGGAATTAGTTATTTACAAAAACAAGTCAAAGTTGGAATTAGTTTCATTGATGCTTTTATTAAGAAAATAAAGAGAAAAATTCACTTGGAATGTGTTCCAAGAGTTTATTTGAAAAAAAATTGAGTGAGATGGTTCAAGTTTTTGTTTGGAAAATTGGAATTTTCTCTAACTGTAAAACCTAAGCATACATCTAAACATGCAATTACCTAACCATACATCTAAACATGCATATCCTAGCCATACATCTAAAGTGAGGTGTGTGCATGTGTGAGTTTTTAGTGTCCATAGTCCATATTACATCATTTCCCTACATACACACTACTTCCTTGTGGGAACTTAATCCCACATAAATGAAATTTAAAGCAACATAAAAGTGTAAAGGGAAAGAAATGAAGAATTGAGATGAAGATGAAAGTGATGGAAGATGCTTATGAAACAATGAACAAATGGTTAGTAATAATAGGCATAGGATAGTAGAAAAATTGGCAAGGAAATAAAGCATAAAACATGGTAAAAATGCAAGAAAAAGTAGCAAAAATGCACTTAATAAAACACCAAAATTCCAAGGCAAATGCAAGAGACTCATAACTCTCCATTTTGGCATTTTTCAAAGGGTTTAGGTTCAGCCCCAATGTAAGAGTTATGAGAAAATTACAAGTCAAGAAACTATGGTATGATATTAAACCTATTTTTGCATTAATTCACACATTTAAACATCAAGTAACTTGCTATGTAAGTAACCAATTATCACATATTCAAAACAGCCCCAAACACTACTTATCAAGCATCAAACAACACTCCAAGATCATTCAACAAAACACAATCATTATGAGCCAAAAGATTGGAATTAGAAAGTGCAAAAAACATCATAAAATTTGGACAAAACAACACAAAATCACAACAAATCCTACAAGTATATTTTCCTAACAAATTTCAGCATACAAAAATTCATATGCAACAATCCTAAATCAATCAACACAAATGCAAAAAGAACTCACCAAATTTTACAAGCTTTTCATCAAGATTTTTCAACAAAAAGTAAAAGAAAAAGCATTAAACCAAGGCAAAATAATTTTCTAGTATTTCTTGATCAATCTTGACATGCAATATATCAAAATTGATCAAAATATACTAGAAAAATTATAGGAATTTTCTTAGAATTTTTCAAAGAGATTTTAGGCATGCAAAGGTGTATTCAGCAAGAAATAGTGTGCATATAGCAAGAAAATAAGGAGAAAGTAGTAACAAAAGTCCAGGCCCAAACACACAAGATCCACATCCAAACAGCAAGCATTAGGGACCGTAAGATTGATCCAATTGGATCAACCCTTGATCCAACGATCAAGAAGGCAAAGGAACATGGAATGAATGTGGTCATGCGCGCATAGGATAAAACAACACAACAAGTAGTAACTAGAAAAAGCTTTTCAAGTGAAACAACAAGCACAACACCAAAACTTTCTCTCTCTAAAGCCAAAGCCTACATAAACTCTCTCTTCTCTCTCTTAAATGTTCATCTTCAACCTCATGAATGTCACCGGAAAGTTCACCAAACTCGCCGGAATCTTCAAAGGTTCGCCGGAAAATTCATAACTCCGGCGACACTTCCGGATTCCGGCGAGCTCCGATTCGAATTTTTTTTACACTTTTAAAACCGGATCGTTATTCTCTTTTTGAATATGAACTCGGAAACATTCAAAACAGAATCAATCCACCTACATCTAACGCATACAGCCGCGCAAATTGGAGGAAAAAGAGTGGAATAAAAAGCTTGGATCAAGAACAATACCTTGATGCTTGACGAAGCTTTGAATGGCTCCGGATTCTTCTTATGTATTCGACTTTGGTGTTGTTTCTCTTCTTCCTTTGCTTCGATTGGATTTCTTTCCTTCGTCCGATTCCGGTTCGTCGTTAATGGAATTGATTGAAGGTTGTTGTTTATGGATGTGATTTTTGTGGAGTTGAAGGTTTGTGATGATGAGTGTTTTTGATGAATCCATGAATTTGGTAATGGATTTGTGGAGGTTTGAAGTTAATTGTGGTGGTTGAAGTTTGTTAGAGATGAAGATTGTGGTGGTTATGGAGGTTTTGTGGTGAGTTTTAATGTGGATGTTGTTGATGATGATGGTGGAGGAAGAAGATTGTGGTGGTTAGAGAGAGGTTGAAGATGAAGTTGTGGTGGTAGAAGTTAGTTAGGGTGGTTAGAGGTGGTGGAAAGAGTTTGTTATGGAGGTTCGAGGTGGTGGAAAAAGTTGGTTATGGTGGTGATGAAGGTGGTTGCGGTTTTGGAGAAGAAAGAGGGAAAGAAAAATTGATTTTTTGAGATTTTTGTGTATTTGTGAAAAATGATTAGTGTGTTGACTCTTTGACCATGAGACCCATTATATAGGTGATGTGTGAATTTTTGGACCAATAGGAGTAGGACATGTGGCGTAACTAACTTCTTGGACAAAAAATGAACTAAAATGCAATTTTAACAACTTGAGGACTAAAATGCAAAATTAACTAAAGTTGCATTAAAAAAGTAATTTGAAAATTAACGTAAAGTGAAACGATTAAAAATAACAAAACGGACTAAAATGAACCAACAACTAAATGAGGTACTTTAAAGTAACCTCTCTCTGTCGAAATTTTATGTGAAATGACCAAAATGCCCTTAGGGACTAAAATGACTCAAATGCAATTTTTTTTTAAAACGGTTTTTTAACAGGGAAATAAAGCAAGAGTTTATACAAGCAAATTAAAAGACTCAGAGACAATTTTTTAGGGATTAAAAAGAACTTTAACACAGGAAATGACTAAAATGCCCCTAGGGGCTAAACTGACTCAAAGACTTCAAATGTGATTTTTGAAATGGATTTTAACATGGAATTAAACAAAAATTCATTCAAACCAATTGAAAGGACTCAGGGACAACTTTTCAAAGATTGAAAGAAATTTTAACATAGGAAATGACTAAAATGCCCCTAGGGGCTAAACTGACTCAAAATGACTTCAAATGTAAATTTTGAAATGGATTTTAACATGAGAGTGAAACAAGGACTTATACAAATCAAATAAAAAGACACAAACAATTTTCAAGGACTAAAATGAATTTGAATGCAGGAAATGACTAAAATACCCTTTTTCATGAATTTTGCAAATAACATTGAAATAAGATGCAGAGGAATATGCAATTGATCAAAGACAAATTCAAATGACATGAAATGCAAGAAAAAAAGAATTGAGCTAGTATTTTTAGGTCCAAAATTAGGGTATAACAGATACCTCCAGAAGACAAAGAACTATATGCTTGTTTATAAGGAAGTTGATGATTTAAATGTCGTTGGATATTCCGATGCTGATTTCGCTGGATGCCCTGATGATGAGAAGTCAACTTCTGGATATATCTTCAAGATGGTTGGTGGTGCTATATCCTGGAAGAGCGTTAAGCAAACTCTAACTGCCTTATCCACAATGCAAGCAAAGTTTGTTGCATTGTATGGTGCTGCAACCCATTCAATGTGGTTAAAGAATTTTATCTCAGCTCTTGGTATAGTTGATTCCATTTCTCGGCCATTGAAGATATTTTGTGATAATAGCTCGGTTGTCTTCTTTACCAAAAATAATAAAACGACTTCTGCTTCTAAACACATAAGGATTAAATTCTTAGTTGTTAGAGAAATGCTGGAGGATAATGAAATTGAGGTTGAGCACATATCCACCGAAGAAATGACTGCAGATCCATTAACTAAAGGGCTTAGGCCGTTTATATTTACGAAACATGTTGAAAATATGGGAATTGTAAAGTCCTTTGATATTTTTAATTAGTGGGAGAAGACATTAATTGTATGTGTTCATTTTTAAATTAATGAATTTATTCTCATTTTCTTTTTATTATTACTATCATGCTTAACATGCATTTTTTTTTTAATGGAAATTTTATTTGAGATTTGTCTCTGATTTCTCTTGTGGAAATGATGTTTCATATGAAATGTGATTTTAATCTCTTTGGGAAGATTGTCATTTCTTTCATGAGAAAGAAATTGTGTTCCGGAATGGAATGTTTCATTTGAAACATGAATCTCTTTTAAGGGATTGATTGTACTTTCTTTGAAAGGTACAATGAGGACTTGTACACAATAGTATACAATGATCACAATATATATACTATGATGTGTATTGCATTAGTACACTTATTTGGTGATCATGACAACAAGAAATGTTAGTTATGTGGTTGTGGGTGACATAAACTCTTAATGGTTTAATTTTCACCTATAGCTCTAGCTGATAGGTTTTTTTGCTTGTCGGCATTGATCATGGTTATTTGTGATTTTAGTCAAGATACAAAAGTGGCCACTATTATTCAACCAATGTGTTTTTTAAAGTTTTATTTTATTTTATTTTGGTTTTTTTTTGTTTTGTTTTGTTTTCTTTTATTTATCAAATCAATGTTGCCCAAGTGGGAGAATGTTAGAAATTTTTTGGTCTTCCATTGATTTATAAAATTAAACATTGGTTGAATAGTATCTTGATGGGTCTTGAAATACCTATATTGTGATCAATAGATATTAGACATCACATGGTAGGTGTACTTGAATAATGTAGCCTATAGTTGAATGAATCCATGATGGGTGGAACCATTCAACTCTTTATGAAAGGGTATGGTTTGATACCTAGTGACTATTCATGAAAGAATTGGTAGAACCATTGTAACCCTACATGAAAGGGTAGGTCCCCTCTCCACTTTCTCTATAAATATGTCTTGGGGCATATGCAAAAGATCATCCATGTTATTACATACTTACCCATCAAAGTTTGAGAAAGAAGGAGAGGAAGATCCTATCCAACATAATTGGAATTCAAGATCATCAAAGAGCATACATACGCGTTGACAATCAATGGCGTCAAGAGGTAAGTCCTAAACCCTCTTATTTAATTTTAATGGTGTCCTAATTTTCATGCAACTATGACTGAAGTTTATTGTTCATGATATGTAAATTATATTTCATGATCTGTGATAAAAATTAACAGAAAGCCCATTTTAGTTTCTCAAAAATTCACAAGACTTAATTTAGTCATGCGAAAAATAATTTGTATTTATAATTTGGTTTCTTCTATCTTTCTTTCGTACCAAATTATTTAACAATATCTTGTTGGACTTTATTTTCTTTCTTCTATCATTTTTTTATCAACCAAACAAAGTGTATAGAGGTTAAATGTTAACTTGTCCCGATTTATTTTTCTCAATGACTAAAGTTACTTTTATTTTGTACCAAAAAAAAAAATAAGTTACTTTTATTTTTCTGAGAAACTAAATTGGATCTTTCGAATTCTCTCAAAGACTAAAATGAACATTCACATTTTATAAATAAATTGATTTTTTATGAAATATAAATTAAGTTTAAAAGAGATTCATAGTTGGAACAAACTAATTTTATTTAATATTTGATCTTTATTTTTGTTAAACATTAGTGTAAATTAGTTGACACAGATGGCTGTCCTAAACAAAATTGTGCGGGTGGTTCATATATATTTTCTTTCTTCTAAAATTGACAATGCAAATTATGTTTGTGTGGTTCTTATTTATTTTTATTTATCTAATATTGGGTGGATTATTGATGTTGATTATTTTAGTACTACAAAATAATAAGGACAACTTTTTTTTTGAGAGGAAAATAATAAGGACAACTATAACTACAAAATAGACTACCAATGTATAAGTGTCTATTGGATAATAAAAAAGTGGTGAATCATAGATATCTATTGGATAATTTTAGTATTTAAATAAGAATAGTTTTTTTTTGCTTACAAAGATAATAAAAAGGAATAAACAGGAAAAAAAAGGAATAAACAGGAAAAAAAAAAACTAACTATGCTCTGAGAAAGAAAGTGTAGCAACGTCACTTCTAAGAATAGTTTAAATAAGAATAGTTTTTTTTTGTGGTGGCCGGGGTTTGAACTCTGGACCTTGCATATTTTTATGCATTGTCCATACCAACTGAACTAAGCTCATGAGGACTAAATAAGAATAGTTTAATCAAGCAAATGGTGCTTCAGCTAAATACTAATTTTTGTGCGGACGGATGTGACATGGAGGAGAACATCAACCATCTTTATTTATTTGTGACTTCTACGAAAAAAATTGTTTTCATATTTATAATTGGATAGGTCTAATTACAGTTCATCCGCTCATATCTTTGATCATTTACTTCAATTTGTAGCTTCTTAAAAAATATTTGTTCTGTTCTTAATTTGATTTGACTTTCATGCATCTAGATCATTTGACACAAAAGGAATTCATGAGTTTTTAAACAAAAGGGGATTGTTTTTAAACAAAAGGGGATTATCTTCAACATCTATTTGAGAAAATTAAACTCCAATCTTTATGGTGGCCGAAGGCAAATCATCTAACTTTTGCTTCTAACTATCATAAGTGGTGGCTTTGCCTTCTTTTGTGTTTGGATGTTACTATTTAGTTTTGTTTTGTGTTCTTTTAGAGAGATTGTATTTTGGCTCTTTTATTGTTTTTAATTTATGGATCTCTTAATCTTTCGTGACACTCCTTGTGAAAACGACAAGTAAATTTAGTTAATATATTTCATTTTATTTTGTTAAAAAAAATTGTTCTTAAATCTCGACACCCACTTGTTTAGAAAAAATACCAACCACTAAATCTTGTTGATTTATGAGAAAGAGCATAAGAGTACGTGCAGGTGCACCATGTTTATTCGACAGGAGAAGAAGGTCGAAGGCAAAAGATAAGAAATCAACAATTGATGGGAGTGTCCTACTCAAATTCTATTCAATCGCATAAACCTAAGGATATGAGGTTCAACTTATCACTTATCTTCATAATCTAATATAACACCCCAATTGAGCAAATAGTTATCTTTGAAAATTGAGAGCTGTTTATTAGAGAGAAGTAAATGAATAATAGCAAGTTTGTATGTGTTCGATTTCTCTTCTTTATATTATACTAGACTCTAATAACCTATAAGATGCACGGGTTTTGTAGAGTTTCATATATAAAATATCAATTTGACTATATTATTACTTGTATAGTTATATTTAAACTCAGAAACAATCAAACTAAGTGATGATTGAGAGTGATCGACATGCACAATCTCAAATAAGCAAATTAGCAACATTTAGTTTACAGTGGCGGATCTTGAATTTTTTTAATGGGGGTGCCAAATATTTTTAGAATATATACTAAACAGTTTTAAGAAATTAGCAGAATGATTGATCGGTCTAGCGGTTTATTTTATTTTCCTCCTGGAACAACCATAGAGAGCAGTGGTTCGAGTCCGGTCCCCAAGGGACCTCTTTTTTTGAATAAAATACTATTAATATATTAATACAATGGAAAATATAAAAAATAAAAAAGAAGGCATTGAGGATCAAACCCACGCCCTTAGGGGGGTTTCTGAGTTGGTCAAACCATTACGGCACCCATGGAACATACAAAATTTTATGCATAATATGACAATTATAGTAAACTTGGGGGATGCAGTGGCACCTGCAGGTCCCCACTAAGATCCGCCACTGTTAGTTTACATCAACAAAAATGAATAGGAAAATTAACAAAAATGAATATGCAATCAAAGTCATATATTAGATTCAGTGGAACTAATCAAAGGTGAAAATGAACACAATAAAAATGATAAATCATAAAGAACGTTGTAATCAAAAGAAAACAATATACAAAAGTCTACACCAAGAAACTCGTCCTACCCGCAAGGGCGTCTAGATCTATAAAAGGGAAAAGGAACTACTATGTGGTAACGGGAAGGAAAAAAAAATGAAAATGAACTGCTATGTGATAACTGAAAAATATTAATATTTTTTTTTGTAGTGGTCGGGGTATGAACCCCGGACCTGTAGTGGTCGGGGTTTGAACCCCAGACCTTGCATATTTTATGCATTGTCCCAACCAACTGAGATAAGCTCACGAGAACGAAAAAAATATAATATGCTTAATACAATTTTGATCCCCTATTTTCGAAGTTGTTAACTTTTGATACCTCCTTTTCTAAAACCGGATTTTTGATCCCACGATTTAAAAAGTTAACAAAAAATTACCGTCTCCTTTCTCTTTAGATGATGTGGCATGCTCTTTAATCATATGGATCCTATGTGACATTGCTGACGTAGTATCATCATTAGACATCATTTCAACGTCATTAATTTTAAAATATATAATTGATTTTAAAATATATAATCCATTAATTTTATTTTTTAATTTAATTGATAATAATTAAAGTTTAAGTCTGGTTCATCCTTCCTTCAAAAAAAAAAAAAATCTGGTTCATCCTTCATCCCAAATTCATCATCAAAACTTCATTATACCCAACACAACATCCATCATCATCATTCATCCTCATCACAACACCCATCATCTATGAACTCTTCCTTTTCTTCTTCGTTTTCTTTCTTACCCTTTCAACAACCAAACTTGTTACATATTCCACCCCTTGGTAGTTGAATTTAAAGAAGGGTGTAATGGTTAGGTGAGTAGTGATGATATGGAATTTGAAGCAGGAAAAAAGAAGGAATAACAAAGAAGAAAGAAGAAGGATGGTGACCATGCTTGAGGAAAAAAGGCAACAGTGTTAGATGGAGGCGACAATGAGACTAATTGAAGAGATGGGCTCATTGAAAATCAATTTGAAGATTTTTGGTGTTAGGGTTCTAGAATAATATTGATATTTTATTTTCAGATTTTTATTTTAAAAGTGTAATTAATTTTCCTAAAAAAAAAAGTATAATTAATTAATTTTATGGTTATATTTTTAATTAAAATGACGTGTAAATGAGGTGCAAATGATGACTTGTGAAAGCAATGCCACATCATTCAAAAAGGAGAGGGACTCGAAATTTTTGTTTACTTTCTAAATAGGGGATCAAAAATCCGATTTTAGAAAATGGGGTATCAAAACTTAACAAATTTAAATATAAGGGGATCAAAATTGCACTTAAGTCGATATAATAATGAAAAGAATAAAGATAAAGTTCCCGACAAAATTATCAAGAATTTATCCCGATAACTGTAGCTAGTTAATACAAAAAAAAAATTGACACCACTACCTCCTTTATCCCACCAAATCCGGACTGTTCACCAATACATGCTTTACACACATGCCTTCTTGAATTTTCACGAGATATTCTTCGGGATCTTTAGCACTGCTCTAATGAAAATGAATTGCTTTGAGAAAAAGATAACCGCAAAGGCTGCTAAATCTGCCACATTTATTAAAAAAAAATAAGGAAAATAAACTGGTAACCAAAAGTAAAAACAATAATGAAATGAAACAAAAAGTTGTGATGTGTTGTCATATGCTACTTCACTACTATGCTATGAAACGACTACAAAAAAACAACAAAAAAGGTGCAAAAATTACACCAATTTAAGCTATTAACTTTATTTTCTTAAAAATAATATTAACATGTCTTGTTCCTGAATTTATTCTTTCTCAACCTTCATATATGATTACATTCATGTTAAAAGACTAAAATAAACAACTTGAAAATAGTAAACATAGCGAGAAAGCAAAGTAATTTTATAATGAGCAAATAGGCAATTACTGTAACACCCTAATCCCACATTTTATTTTTATAATAAAAATGTATTCAAATAAATAAACACGCAAGGGTGTCACACATCTTCTAAAAATCCAAAATAAATTAATTTATAACTTCAAAAATGTCGCAGCGGAATAATAGAAAAAAAAACATCAATAAAAGTGTCACATCATGAAATCTCCAACAAAACTAAATTCAAATGAATTCTAAAACAAAGTCTAGAAAATAAATAAAATTAGGATGTCCCGACTCTTAGTGTTACTAATCAGAGCACCGACTATATAAAACTCCAAAAATGCAAATAAATAAATGAGGAGGCGCCAACGACGTCTCCAGCTACTCACTGCTACTAATTCTCTTCTTACTGCGAACCTGTACCCGGCGAGAGTACAGTCCATATTTAAGAGGGTGAGAATATATCCAACACAAGAGATGCATAAGCACATGTATAGATTCAGATAAAAGAGCACATATTATATTTAAGCATGTATACATCACAGTCAGATAATGTTCTCTTTTAAACATATACATAGATATAATAAAATCAATAAGCATCAATCAACACCTTATAATGGCAAGTAAGCATCAACATCATTTAGGAATATTATAGAAGCACGTCATTGAATATCACATCTTTAGATAGTTACACAACTTTAAATAACACATCTTTTAATCACACATCGTCAAATAGACTTGCAATTATGTATGCAATGCGCCTAACTCGACTCTATATGCATGCGGTACCGGTTTTGGATATCAGAGTTATGTTACTGATTTATCCCCCATCTTTAAATCACATCTTTAAATCGGACTGACCATGAATGCATGAACACCAAGTAATGACTCGACAATGCACATCTTTATATGACTCGATAAATACACATCTTTAAATAGCACCATCGTTAAATATCACATCTTTATATAACACATCTTTAAAGTACACATCTTCAAATAACACATCTTTATATAGCACATATTTAAATCACACATATTCAAATAACACATCTTTATATAACACATCTTAAAATGACATATCAATTAGACATCATTTAATAACTTGTAAATTGACACGACACACATGTCGTATTTAATTTAGAAATAATTATAAAATAATAATAATAATAATAACAACAACCTAAAATCAAAGTCATAACTATATACCAAAGTCTAATAATAAAGTAGTAGTAACTTTTACTACTTTAATTATTATCGAATAATTTTAATAACGACTTAAAATTTGAAGCACATATATATCTAATAACAAGTGTGTGTTCTATTGTTATAAAAAAATGTGGACGTACTTTCAATTTGCTACAAATCAATTTGTTCAATTCAAAGACAAAAGACACGGCAGTTATCATGTAATCTCCAGGAATTAACCACGCCAAGCAAATTATTAAATAAATAAATGACAGAAGCAGTAGTTTACATATATGTATATATATGACACGACATCAATGATAATAATAGCAATCAACAAATGAAACCAGAGCAAGCACAACAACAATGAATGGTTACAGCACAGTGAACAATTCTCAATCAATGGAAATTAATTAAAAATAGCCCCGCATGGTATATGCTACCGCTCCAAGTAGTAATAATAACAATTCACAATTGAAATTGAGGTAAAAGTAGTGCATCAGCAGGTTATATATTACAAGTAAGCAATTAAATTGGAGTGAAAGGAATTAATAGCAATCTGTGACTTGAAATTTAGAGGAAATATTTAATAAAGCTATATTATAAAATACGGTAGTCACAGAATTAATTGATTTTCTCTTTTCTGGCTATGTGAATATAATTAACGTAAAAATCATCAACCAATTTCAGATAGAACAAAAGCAACTTCACAATCCTAAAAGAATGACATGCAACTAAATTCAAAGAGAGGACAGATATCGACAAATATATTTTGATAAACGAAATCAAATATATAATCACAACAACAGAGAAGAACACGAATTTAACATAAATTCAATAAAAGATCATAGAAAAACAATGGAAAACAAAACCCTTCACTATCCTTATGTTCATACAGCCCTTATGGTGAATAGAGACTCCCCCTTACCTCTAGTTTTGGTAAACTGATGAATTCCTACGGTTGAATCTCTTCCTAAGCTCTTCTCTCTTTGGCTCCTTTGCCTCTTTTCTCCACAACCCTAGCCTTTCTTTTGCCGTCTCGTTTCTCTCTTTCTCGGTAACCCTTTTCTCTCTAATTCTCTTCTCTATTTATAAGCTTTAATTGAGTTTGTTACTAATCTTTTCAGATTACCTCTAGGTTTGTTACTAATATTTTCAGATTACTATCTCCACCTCTAGAGTTTGTTATTATTCTATTATAACTATTAGGCTCCACTATTTACACTATTTACACCTCCTTCTATTTATTTTAATTAAAACACTACTCAACTTACTTAATTAAACCTCTGTTTTACTAATACGTCTATATTCTCTTATATTTGCTAAAAATATTCTTTATTCCTTAATATCTCATAATCTTCTATTTTTCAACAATTCACTAGTTCATCTATTCACTAAATACCCACAATCCTACAACATATATTGAAAACATTAAACAGACAATTCCTAGTAATATTAATATTACTAATATTATATAACAATAATATCAATAAATTAATATTTAAAAATTGGGGTGTTACAATTACTCCCATGAAATTGTAAGTTTCGTCCATTACCCCCCGACATTAACAAAACTTCAGGATTACTTTCAATCTAGCCCTGTCAAACAACACAATTTGAATTTATTATTCGAAGTCAGTTTTCAAAATATTTTCTAGCACCATTGATAATTGAAGCAAATAATTTTTACACTTATATATATTGAATAAATTTATAATTTTTTGATAAATACTATACACGTTATATATAAATATATGAAGAATATCAATCATTTTAACTTTCATCGTAAAAATAAACAAACTATATCATATGATACTTTAAAATAAACAAATTATTAAAAATATTAAAAATAAAAAATTATCCCGCGCATGGCGCGGGAACACACACTAGTAAGCTAACATATATGACTCAAGAAACTCATTCTTCTTTCATTCATTTTCCCTCGCCAGGGTTTTAATTTTATCATAGAGTTCAAAATCATTACCAAGAGTTGACGGATCCCATTTTGACCAGTCATTAATTATACAAGTATTTAATCGTATCCAATATCCTTTCAACTAGCACCTTAAAGTATTGTTTAGAATCAAAGTACAATAAATAACATGTTAATTACCATGACAATCTCAGGTCAAAGAAAATCATTATATTCTTTCTTGAGAATTTTTCTATTGACATTTTAACGTAATATCAATCATTAGAAATTCTCAGTCGAGTCAGTTCAATGATTACATCACTATATGCATCATTTATATATGTAATTTAATAAATGAGACTTATTAATCTTTATCCAATAAAGACTATCACATATATATTGATCTATCCGAATTATTGATGTCCTACTCACAATAATCATGCGATCAAGAACAATTTAGATTAAAAAATAATAAAAACTTGTTTCTCATTATCATAATCTCTATCATGATAACAAATCTATAGTTTTAATCAAGGACGTTATCAAGTTAACTATTTCACAAAACAGTAAACAAAATAATGAATATTTATTAAGTCTAAAATTGGTTTACTTGGATCTTGGGATCTCCAACAATATATCGATTCATTGAAGTTGATTTAAGTTTTTCTCAAAATCCATTCAATATAATCAATCCAGACAACCTATGTATCAATTGATACAAGTTGTTGTCACAACATGAAAATATAAACAAATCCATACTATTGAATGTATCGATTCATAGGCTGAATTTTTTTCCAAAAACTTGAAATTATTTTCGCTTTCAATTACAGTTTATTATAATCAATCCTATGGTTGTTTAACACTTAATAATTAGGAAGATAAGTCCAATGTACATCAAATTTATTCTATTCTATTTATCCTAGTTTTGACCTCATTATGAAAGAGAAAACGCATTCACAGAACTTTCCATAACTCCAATCATTTCTCATATTGCGGGGTTTCAATGATTTCGAGACATATTTTCCAAAAAAAAAAAAACCAACCGTAAGCTCTTACACATTCAAACACATATAGCTAAACACACATCTAGCTAAACATTTAAGAAAAATACTCTTGATAATTACAATTCAACGTGGATCGATATTTTTATTACGACGATAAAACCATACACTTGCGGACTTATGATTAGCGAGCCACAAAATAATCATATTGGTTCTGGATGTAGATAACCAAATTTAAGTTAAGACAGAAAAAGAAAGATACTTAGGAGAAAGAAGATTCATTTTAACCAAAAACAACATTCTTCTACAATGCAGTTTATTAAAAACTATATTGACTTAATTTGTCAGCATGTTGGTTCGTAACACAATTTCACTGACACTGGACACATGTAAATTTAGAAATTCCTCATCTCTATTAAACCCAACAAAGATGGACAAAGCTTTATTTCAAAAGTAAATTTACTTTGCTTGTTTTGTTTATCATGCCACAGAAGGTGGAGGAGCGATAGGTATCAAGTACAAGTCATCTTTTCTTTTAACTGTCGGTCCAAATCTTGATATTGCAAAAAAATTCAAATTTGAATTAAGATTCTATTCTGGTTGCTGAGACATCAAAAACCTTGATGTCACAACCCAATGCAAAAATTTGTTTATATGAAAATCATGCTTGACATGGCTAAAAATATTGCTTTATTTAAAAGAGCTAGTGGGGTAACTATCAAACATTTTTCAAAGTTATACTACTTCAAGGAGTTTAATTATTATACTTACAAAGAGTATAGCCTTAATATTGTTGTTAGTCAAGCATATATCTTGGTCACTGTTCTCACCACCCTGAAACTTTAGAAGAACGTCTACCAGATCTTCTGCTTCAGTTTGTCCTTCGTTTTCTTTTGACTTTGCTTCTTTATGTTCTACGACGATGTTTTCTAGTATCTGATCAACTTGTCTATGCAACCTCTTAAGTTTAGGCCTTTGATTAAAAACAAGTTGAAGCCATTTGGCTGAAGGAAATAATTCAATTATTTCAAAACCTCCTCCAATTGATTCTAAATTTCCCAATGACGCAAACTGTTCTTGGGCTTTGCATTTGTCGCCAAACGCAGCCCTTGAAATGATAGAAATCATTGATGTAAGTACAAGTTCAGTGATGCAACTACAACTTGGAGAGGAAACAACAATTGCAGAGATCTCTCCAATCCAAGTTGTAGTTGCATCAAGGATCCATGTGTTTTGGCCAAATCACTCAATTTTCGATGTGGGGTAGATGTAAGTAGATGATGCATGTGTCCAATAATAGGTAGCTTCCATGGTCCTGGAGGTAGGTTTGGAGATGGACCCTTTTTCATGAGATTCTTCCCCATTTTCAATGCCACAAGCATTGAGAGGAAAAATGAGACAAGGAAGAAGAAGTAAAAAAATTGGGATCCATGGGAGATTTAACCAACTAGAAAGGTGTACCGATGCTAGCTACTAGTTTGGTTTGTTGTAAAGGCCAAGGAGTTGAAATTTTATGGAGAAAAGAGCAAAGGGAAAGGTGAATTAAAGTGTCAATAATGTAAAAAAAGAAAGAACATGGGGAATGCTAATGAGTGTCTTTAGAACATTGATTAAAGTATTAAAAGTAGTAAGTTTGTATTAAAAATTTGTGTAGTTATTGTATTGACAAAAGTAATAACTTGTATTTTCAAAATAATTTTTTTTGATGAGAGGTCATCTTACGCTATTTTTTACATACTGCCTCTGTCCCTATATATAAGCACTCATTTGACTTTATTTTTGTCCCTAAATGTAAACCCCTTTTTAAATTACTAGATGCTTTTATTATTTTTTCTAAACATACCCTTAATTAATACTACTAACTTGTCTTGAAATATAATTAAACCCCTCACTTAATTTTGATTCTATTTAAATTTTAATTCAATTATTTTATTAATAGGTAAAAAATCGTAAATATTAAAAATAAGGAAATTTTAATTCAATTACTTTGTTAATAGGCAAATTTAAATTTTAATTCAATTATTTTATTAATAGGTAATAACTGCTAATATAAATTCAAAATTAAACTTGAATGAACAGTGCACAGTATACACGTGAATGAACATGAAAAGCAACCGACAGCAATTCAACTATATCTTATCATTTTCTAATGAGAAGCAATTCACTTTTTGCATTGCTCTTAATAATATGCTATAAGTAGCGGCAATAGGAATGACTCTTTTCTCATATGAGTGTGGAATCGAATTAAGCTCTTGCTAGAATCATTCACCACTGACTCTTTTCTTATATATATAATAATTCAAAAGAAAGAAAGATGTGGAGGCTGAAGATAGCAGAAGGTGGGAATAACCCATACTTATTCAGTACAAATAACTTTGTGGGAAGACAAACATGGGAGTATGATCCAGAAGCAGGTAGTGAAGAAGAGAGGACCCAAGTTGAAGAAGCTCGTAAGAATTTCTATAACAAACGCTTCAAGGTCAAGCCCTGCGGTGATCTCCTCTGGCGTTTTCAGGTACCTGGTTAATGGCTATACTATGTGTGTGTTTGGTATAGCGGCGAGAATTGATTTTGATAGAATTGAGTTTGAGAGAATTGATTTTGGTTAAAAGTGAATTTGAGGTGAATTGATTTATGTTTTGATACACTTGTTTAAAAATGATTCTTATGAGTTGATGTTGTTTGGATAGTTTGAATTAAAATTGATTTTGAATGTAAAATGACAAAACACCCCTAAACATAAAATTTATCACATTTGCAAAGGCTACTGGACGTGTGATAAAAAACATTACTACAACCCAACCCAACTTTCAACAAAAAAATAAAATAAAAGTGTGATTCTTTTTTTCAACAAAAAACACTACAACCTAATAAAAAAGAAAAAAAATTATGTTTACACTCTTGTTTCTGTCGCTTTCTTTTTTCTTTTATCCATAGCCTTCTTTCATCTATCAACACCGATTCTTCTTCCTACATCTCAATAATTTCATTCATCCTTTCAAACATAGTGAAATTCAGAGGGGAATTAAAATCCCTTCTTTAATGGTTTCATGATTTATTTTATGCCTTGCAGAGAGATAGTCAGATCTGTGTGTGGTTGTGAGTTTCAGAGGTAAAAAGTGCAAGATCTGGGGTGAGGTGAAGAAGAAAGTTATGGGTGATTTGGTAAAATGTATCAATCACCAAAAGTTAAAATCCAAACTCGATTTTGCTTTGCCGTAGAAGCTAGGATTTTCAGCTTCATCTCTACTGGCGTTTTGAACCCAAAACCATGTTTCACCCAATCACTTTTTCTTCATCCAAACAACACAAAAAATGGGGAAACTGCGTTTTGTAAAGTAAACGTGGGTTTGGCTTCTGAAAACGTTTTACCAAACACACACTATATACTGTTGTCTTTATTCCTTTTTATAAGCCCGTTAGAGGTACGATAAAATTAATATAGACGTTTTATATTTACTCATACAATTTATGTCTGCTCTTTTTATTACGCTAATGTCAAAGCATATAACGAAATTATTTATCAACTCGTCGTATTTTCGTCTATCTGTATATAAAATAAAAATAAAATAAAGATCATTTATTGTTTTTTAGAAAAATAATGATCATTTATTGTTTATCTTAGTGTATCAATGATAATTTCTTTTTTTATTGATTATATTTATAGTCACGTCTTGTCAAAAAAAAAAAAGTTATAGTCACGTATACTTGATCTAGTGTTACACTTTTTTTAAGGATAAAAGAAAAAACTAGACATATACTCATATCGTGTTTGTTACACGATATATTTGGTGGTAACAAAAAATTAATATTGTGTTTGTTAAACTTTTTTAATATTTGAATTCACTCTCATTCATTATCTTTTTTAATTGATAAGGAAAAAAAAATCTCACATATACAATTTGTTACATTTTGTTTGAATATTTGAATACAGTATTATCTATTTGTTATATGTGTTATTTGTATTGAATGTTGAGGGTAATTTTGAAAGAAGAAAAAGCCAACCTAAAAGATCGTGTGTGTGTATATATATATATATATATATATAAGGCTTAATTGCATTTTTAGCCCCCTAACTTTTCAAAAGTTGCGATTTTGGCCCCCTAAGAAGAAAAAAAACTACAAAACTGCCCCCTATGTTTTGCAACTGTGGCAGTTTTGGCCCCCAAGACCAATATTGACTCGGTCTACGCTGACGTGGCACCCTAAGTGAGGTGCCACGTATCATTTTTTTTGTCTTGGGGGGCCAAAACTACTACATTTGCAAAACTTAAGGGGCGGTTTTGTAGTTTTTTTTATTAAGGGGTCAAAATCGCAACTTTGGAAAAGTTAGGGGGCTAAAACTGCAATTAAGCCTAGATATAATATAGATATAGATTATATATGAAGTGGATAGAGATTTTGAGATGCATTTTTTTATAATTTCATTTATACCCTTAATCAAATTTTTCTATATTAATGTTATATTGTTTTTTTAAGGATTAATGTTGTATTATTGGTGGAATTAAAAAAGATACGGATTTATATTATATTTGTTAAATTACTGTTGTTATTGAAAAAGATAAACATGGTTTTTTAGGTTTGCTACAATTTATAAGTCACAAATATTTGTACTTATAATTTTAATCAAAATCATAATTTCATATAAAACAACGTTCATAATTTACACGCGTTAGCTCAATAAAAAGATCAGAAAGACGGGCACGTGAGTGCCCGTCATTTTCGCTAGTTTTATACTCCCTCCGTTCCTTTTTAAGTGTCGTTTTAGGGTGAATTTTTTGTTCCTATTTAAATGTCGTTTGGTATTTTAAGGGTATGATTTGTCAATTATACCTTTTGTCAATTACTCTTATATTTTTTCAATTAATGCTATAGATTTGGAAAACTAAAGTTTGTTTTTTTTAAACAAAGTTTGTTTGTTTTGTTTTAAAACAAAATTTGTTTCTTGTTATCTACAAATTTAAACAAAATTTTATTACCTATGATAATGGTACCATTGATGCTCTCTTCTGTCTCCTCTTCTAAGTTATCTTCATACGACTCCTCAAAATCAAATATAGGTTGGTTTGTTAATGATGTTTCAACAACAATATTTAAATCTGGTAAAGGAGTAATCTTAACTTTCAAATCTATGTCACATGATGTGAATCTAACATTGGTTAAGGTCATAGTTGAAGCCTTAGAAGAAAATTTTTGATAAATATTTTATACTTTTAAATGTATCAAAACTCAACAAAACATATTTATCTTTTTCAATGACAACAATAATATAACAAATATAACAAAATTCTTATTTTTTTAATAACACCAACATTATAACATTATTATAAGAAAATTAGTTTTAGGATATAATTGGAATAACAAAAATGTCAGCTTAAAATCCCTCAAAATCTCATATTTTCTTTATATATAGTATAGACAATCTTGTATAATTTAGATAGTAGAATGTTGCAGAAGTGTTTGATATGTTAGCTGGATATTCTAACTCACAATTTTCCCATAATGAACTCGAACTCCCTCCATCCTTCAACCGCCCCCCTCCTCCCCGTACCGCGCTTTCAAGACACGATACCATAACCCACCCTTGTCAATCAACATCCTCCAACAACACTTTCCCAATAAAGAAATATTAAAATCTCCCACCCTCCTAACCCCCAAACCACCATCCTCCTTAGGAGTGCAAATAGACTCCCAATTAATCCAAGCTATTTTCCTGCTATCCTTACCACCCCCCCCCCCCCCCAAAAAAATTTTTAAAAATAGATTCAATAGAAGAAATTATACCTGCAGGGGCTTTGAAAAAGGAAAGAAAGTAAACCGGAAGAGAGGACAAGACATACTTCAGAAGTACCAGACGGCCACCGAAGGAAATGAATTTATTATTCCACGACGACAGGCGAGTAACAATGCGATCGACAACCGGTTTCCAAAAGGATAACTTCCTAGAATCACCACCAATTGGGAGTCCCAAATAAATAAAAGGAATGGTCCCCCGACGACAATTCATCACCGAAGCAGCCTCCGACAACCAAGAATCCGAGATATTCACACCTGTCAACATGCTTTTGTGAAAATTCACCTTCAACCCCGATATATCCTCAAACAGAAGCAACATCGCACGCATAGTACTCACGTTCAGCCAGCACTTATCACCAATAATCAAAGTGTCATCCGTAAATTGAAGATGAGTCAATTTAACAACACCGGCCGGGCTGACCCTATAGCCATTGAAAAGTTGCGCCCCCACTACTGCTGACATTAGAACATTAAATCCTTCTGCGGCTAACAAGAATTAAAACGGAGAAAGTGGATCACCTTGACGAAGACCCCTCTAAATGGGAAACTCATCTGTTGGACACCCATTTACTAAGACCGAAGCTGTTGCCGTTCCCACTCACTCAAAAATCCATTTCCGCCACAAAGTTGGAAAATTCATTTTAGCCATCTCGGAATCAAGGTAAGTTAAATCCACTAAGTCGTACGCCTTTTCAAAATCAACCTTAAACAAAAACAACTCTTTATTCATACGTCTCGCCTCATCTACTACTTCATTAGCAATTAGGATACCATCTAAAATTTGTTTCCCTTTAACAAACGCAGATTGGGAGTCAGTGTAACGCCATATTTCTATTTAAGCGATAAAACACGCAAATATAGCAAATATTCAAGAAATAGACGCTACGTCTCAACAAAATCCAAAACAACATGCATGTATAAAAATATCTCAACAGTCGCAGCGGATACAAATAATACATCTCCAGAAATACATGTCATAATCTTCATACACCGTAAATAAAAGTCATCCAAAACAACAAAAGAAAAGACGCCTAATCAGAGCCTATCCTAGACCCTAAGATACGACAGCGGAGGAAGCTCCCGCTACCCAAACATCCACCAAGCAACTCACCAAGCGACTAATCCTGCACAACGTCTACCCATCCATACAGACAGGTAGGCGGTCGAAACCACTGGGGGTAAGCATTACATTAATCATAATCAGCAAATAATAAACATAGTATTCAAGGATTCATACATATCACATATCCATAACCATTCCTCCTAGAATACTAGCATAACATGATTATCCCCCATCACTTGCACTTCAAGCTATCACATTATTATCATAGCATAACATACATATTTAATCTTTAATCAAGTCATCGACAAGAGTTCATCATTTATCAACATCCATCAAATGAAAATATTACTCACCTCATTACTCATATAGCATGCTTAATTCAACAAGTACATTTCATCATTCCAAAGTTATAAGCAAGCAATCATCATTATCAAAGAAATCACCACATCATATTTATATACGTATATAATTCTCACCTCATCATTATTATATATCAAATTAATCATCATCAAATAGGTTCACCAAGTGTATAAGCACAACAAGTAAGACATGCAATTAGAGCATAGTTCATTCATTTACAACCATCAACAAAATCCACCAATGTACATATACACCAATCCACACAATCACACATTCACCAAATTTCACCAATACACAAATTCACCAAGTCACATATTCAATTATGACACGACTCATCAACAAATCAAATGCATGTGATGTTCTAGACTCTTCTAGATGCATGCGGTACCAAATCACCTCAAGGTTGTCACCATTGATGCAACAAAAACATCGTATGTAAGAGTACACCTCCTCTTACAATTCACCTCAATTGGATATAAAATCCGCCACCATCAGTCATGAATGCATGAACATATGACTCGACACAATGCATATGTTCACACAATCAATTCACCACATTATCACCATCATTTTGCATACATGCATTCACCAACAATATCACCACCAAAATTAGCATGTATGAATTCACCACCAACAATCAACATTTAACATGTTCAACAATCGACATAACATAAACATGTTCACCACCATTCATTCATCAAATGATCATCACCAACATTTAGTATATATGCAATCAACAACAATTCACCACCACTTAACATATATATAATCATCAACAACATTCACCATTCAATCAACATATAGTTGTCACATATATACACCATCAATCATCTCCACATAAGTTATATCAACTATCCATAAAGGATTCATAAGGCAATCGACTCTTAAAATCATTTTCAACAAAGTTCGTCTCTCAAAATCACAACATTAGAAATAATTGAGCAATTGAGCCAAAACCAAGTAGACAAGTTCCAATGCCCTCAACTAAGTATACCTCTAGGCCACATATAAGTGCAGTAGAGGATACCTTCGTGTTTCACCGGCCAAATACGACGAATTCATGAAAATCACAAAGTTCGTCTCTTGGTATCATTTTGCAAAACCAATTCATTTACAAAACAAAACCAAGTTAGATCCATCAAATCATAGTTTAAAGACCATTAAACACCTTAATTGAACTCATAGAACATAAATTTGAAGTTAAGAAACAATCCATGAGGTTTGGGTCAACTTAGAAGTAGTTATGCGGATTTTTCGTAAAAATTCACTAAGACCTCTTAGGAGTATTTGCCTCATAACTCAAAAACCAAAAATCATTTTCATTTCAAACCAACGGAATTAGAAAGCCAACTCAATTATCTACAACTTTCATGTTTACACCAAAGGCCAGATCAAAACAGAAACGAGGGAAAAAGACACAAGAACGCGAAACAGAAAAAGCTGTCACTGGGCAATTTCGCTATTAGCGAGATTTTCGCTATTAGCGAAAAAGCTCCAGGCAGTTTCGCTACTAGCGAGTTTCTTAGCAAAATTCCCCTGTAGTTACGAGTTTCACACCATTTTTCACCCAAAAACCCAAATTTTGATCCCCCAACATCCAGATTTATTCCCAAAGGTTGTTTACATGTATATGTACTCAAAAGGTTTGCAAAAACTCAAACAAACATGAAATCAAATACCATTCCAACACAGTTTAGCAAATTAAACATTTTTACAAAACCTTCAACAACCCTTCAATTCTCATCATAATTCACCAACACATGATACCCAAAAAGCATCAATTCATCAACAACACATCTAACAATCTCAACAACAACATCTAATCATGATTTCATCAACAATATAATAACCACAACTTCATTCTTCATCATAATCATTCAAAAACATGACTTATGCATATAAACCCATTTGACATACAAATTCAACAACAACAACACAATTATCATTCAATTCTTGTACATAATCATGTCAACAAAATTAAGCACGAAATTCTACAACCAAAATCAAATTAAGCACTTAACCACAATTATGTAAAGAATTGGGTAGAAATTAAACTAAGGATTATAATTAAAGACTAACCCCCTTACCTTAATTCTTCACAATCAACACTAAGGCTTCACTTTAGCTCCTAAATCTTGAATCTCTAGCTCCCTCTAGCCTTCTCTAGATCTCCTCTTCAAACCCTTATTTTCTCTCTATCTCTATCTCTTCCCAATTGTGAAAATGTTGGTAAAACCCTATTTCTCTACCAACTAGAGTTTATATAGGTTCTATCTAATTGGGCTCAACTCACAATGTCTTAATGAGCCTAACCCATTTATATTCTAACCCAAAAATGTTACTACTCACTTAACGGTAAAATGTAATACTAACGGTCACCTACCGGTAATAAAGCAATTCACTACACTCTCTAGCACTTAGTAAAATAACCACTCTCACTAAGCACTAAAAATAATCTTCATCAAAATTACCAAATTACCCCTACTCACAAATTGACCAAAATATCCCTGAGTCCAAAATGACTAAAATACCCTTCTATTCCCGAAAATACACACAGAGGCAAATAATCACATATGAGCACATACAATTACACATAAGAGCAATTAAATAAATAATAAAATAAATCTAACGAAAAATCGGGTTGTTACAGTCAAAAACAACATTGCTGACAACTTTACGCAACCTATTAGCAAGAACCTTCGCAAGCACCTTATACATACATCCCACCAAGGAAATAGGCTGAAAATCATTATGCCTCTGCGGACTGTTCACCTTTGGAATTAAAGCAATAAATGTAGAATTAACTCCCTTTGTCAGCTTCCCATTACGATGAAATTCAGAAAGAAATCTCATAAAATCATCCTTAATTAACTCCCAAAATTCTTTTATAAAACCAAAACTGACGCCATCCGAACCCGAACTTTTAAAATTGTCACAATCCCAAATAGCTTGCTTCACCTCCACCGGCGAAAACGGTTTTGTTAGAGATCCCGCTTCCACACCTGACAACTGACGAAACTGAAGACCACCCACTCTTTGCCGATGAGCACTTGACGATTTGAAATGAGTCGAAAAATGAGTAAAAATAGCTGACCGAACATTATTCACACCTTCAACTATTGCACCGTCCACCCTCACCATGTTAATGGTATTATGACGTTTCCTGCCGGACATAACTCCGTGAAAAAATTTCGAGTTAGCATCACCCTCCTTTAACCAATTCATCCGTGAGTTTTTCCAATTAAGACTATTTTGAACCTTTGCCATAGAGTGCAGATTAACGGACAAGTCATGAAGCTCCTTCAACTCATCTTCAGGTAATGCTGACAACTCTGCTTTCGATTCTAAAGTGGAAATCTGATTTTTAACTGCTATAATTTTGTTGTCCAAGTTCTTTACGTGTTTTTGGTGCCAATCCTTCAGACTAAATTTCAGCATTTTCAGCTTCTCTTTCAATACATGACCACCCCATCCTTGACACTGAAAAGAACCCCATTTTTCTCGGACAAAATCACCGTACCCTGGAAATTCCGACCAACATTTAAGCATCCGAAGCGGTCGAGGACCCCAATTAGCATCCTATGTTATTAACATCAAAGGAACATGATCAGACAGGCCCCGTTGATAGGCGACCTGAATAGAATTTGGCCATATCGCACACCATTGATCAGACAATAAGAAACGATCCAACCTACTCATTGAGACCCCATCTCCTTTGTACCATGTAAAAAGGCGACCGCAAATAGGCAGATCAATCAAGAAACTGGTATCTATAAGATCATTAAACATGTCTGCATCCGCCTGTCTAAACACCAGGCCCCTTCCTTTCCTCTCATCTGCACTTCGCACTGAATTAAAATCCCCGCACACACAAACACACACATCATTGTTGTTGAGCACCTTAGTCTTCAACCCATCCCATAAATCTCTTTTAGCCGTCGTCTCACACGGTGCATACACATTAAAAATCATAAATTCTTCAGAAGTAAGAATAACCTTGCCTTTAATAACCAACAAGTTTCCATAAGACATTGATGAATACACCACAATACGCGACGTATCCCAAACAGTTACCAAACCACCAGCTGCCCCTACAGCCGGTCGAAAAGAATAGTCACAAGGAACATCACCCCAAATATTTTTAATCATCGCATCCGTCACCACCTGCCATTTACTTTTCTGCATACACAACACCATAGGTTGCTTCTTAGTAACCAACCTCCGTACCTCCGCCCTTTTCTCTCCACCCCCTAAACCCCGCACATTATAAGATAAAACTTTCATTGATAACACACTTCACACCACACCCTACACACCCTCGGACTCAACACCCCTCCACCACACTCCCCTTTCCCTTACCTCCCCCATTCACCGTCTGTTTTATCTTGGTTTTCGGGTGTCAAACATTGATTACGTTTGAACCTTTCTAACCGGTGATATCTTATTTTTTCTTGGGAAGGGAAAAAGTAAGCAAAACCCTTGAGAATCGAGGTCCGGGAGTTGTTTTCGCTACGGGAAGGTGTTAGGCACCCATAACGACTATAGTATCCTATAGGAACCGTCTTTAATTTCTACGCGCGCGCTCTATTTTTAAATGCTATTTGAAAATATTTATTTAAACCTAAAGGTATTCTAAGTGAAGAATTGGAGGGAGAAGAATGTGTTTGGATTTTTATTTTATTTGAATTGAAGGAATTTTGTCCCTTGCCTACGTACCCGTTTAAGGGATCAAATCCACCGTAGTTCTCTTCCAAAAATGTTTTTGTTTTTGTTGGTTGATTTTAAGTTTGAAAATTGGAACTTTGAAGGATGGAGAAAAGAGGCCTCAAGGGCATGAGATTATGAAAAGAGTGAGGTGGAATTAGTCAATTGCAAAAAGGTCTAAGTATGATTAAAATTCTTTAAGATTTTGTTTAAGAGAAGAAAAGGAAAATTCAATGGGATTTTGATCCCAAGGTTTATTAAGAAAAAAATATTTGAGTGATGTTGTTCATATTTTTTTGGAAAATTGATTTTTCTAAGTGTAAATCCTAAGCATTCATCTAAACATACAATCCTAAACATACATCTAAACATGCATATTCTAAGCATACATCTAAAGTGATGTGTGTGCATGTGTCGGTGCTTGTGTCGGTGTACATCATTAGAGTCCATTGTCCTTTACATCATTGGCCTAGATACATTCTATGGTCTTGCAAGAATTTTAAAGCATAGGAGAAATATTACAAAATTTCCTAAGTTTTACATTCTAATTTTTGCATGAAATTAAATTGCAAGAAGATAAAGATGAATATGAAATGAGATGAAGATGCTTATGGAATAATGAACAAAATGGTTAGTAATAATAGGCATTGAATAGTAGAAAAGAAAAAGGGATAGAAAGATAGTGAAAGTTAGGAGCAAAACATAGCACAAAAAGGACCTAAAATGCTAATAATACTAGAACCAAGACCATGACCTATGATTGTTCAAGTCATGCTTGTTTTTAAATAGCCTTAGGTATTGTAGCAATATGAACAATTATAGGTCAAGATCACACTAAAAAGATATGAAAACACATAGACATCATCCACACATTTATTTACATATTTACAAAATATAATGTGACTTATAATGCAAGAAAGCAAAGGATATTAACACAAGCAGTGACATAAACATATCACCACTTGAAAAGGAGCATCGCAAAATCACATGTCAATGATCAACTTCATGCATCAAATTACTAAGATCCAAACACACCAAAGAACACAAATTGCACAAAAGTAACAAAATATCACAAGAAATCCTCATATATTTTTCATCCATTTTTTTCACATGGAAATATCATGAAAATAACAAGAAAAAGTACCAAAATCACGTAGAAAATTAACTAAAGATTTGATGAAAATTTTGATATGCAAGAGGTGCAGGAATCAACACAGCAGGTGCGTATAGCAAAAAAAAACAAGAGAAAACAAAGAAACAGGCCCAAGCCCGACCCTAAACGAATCTGGATCTCAAGGGGAGACTGTGGAGCGTTGGATTGATCCAAACGGATCAAACCCTAAATCCTGTGGCCACGAAAGAAAGCCAAGTGAACCAGGATTGAACCAGACCGGTTCAGGGGCTTATAAAACCCCAAACCTGCCGGTCCAGTCCATTTCCTACGTTCACTTCTCTCTCTTCTCTCATCTTAGTGAGAGAAACTCTCACTTCTCTCTTCTCTTCTGGTCATCTTCTCCGACGAACACGACGGAGGAGGTGCGGTGGCTCGCCGGTGGCGCCGCCGCACCTGAACTCTTTTCTGGAAAAAACTTATGTCGTTGTGTTTGTCTTTGACCCCTCTTCATGATTCTTAGACTTGTTTTTTGAAATAAGGCATGGATTTGAACAGATCTACACTTGAATCTACGTTCTAGGGTTTCAAAAAAAAATTTCCTAATCTTTTTGAAGTTAAACCCTATCTTGACTTATTTTCTTCACTGATGATGATTATACACTCTGATTTGGGAAATAAACGGTGAATCTTCATGATTTTTGAAATTAGGGTTTCGACTTTGAAATTTTTCAAAAGCTTTTCAGGATCTTCACTTCGATTCACCGTTTATCTTTTACTACGAACCTTCGATGATGATTTAAGGTTAAAACGAGAAGGATTTATGTGTTTACCTGAGTTTGATTTGGAGATTCGAACAAGATAGATCCTTGCAAGCTTTTGGTACTTCTGGTAAGCTTCGAAACCGAAAATAAATCGGTGCTAGATCTTCTTCTTCTTCACTGATTCGAATCTTTCTTCAATTCCTCTTCTTCTCCACTGTGATCGCACGAATTCTCCGAATTTGTGCTTGAATTGCAGTGGTTTGAGTTCAGTGATGATGATTCAGCTTCGAATCTCTGAGAACTCTCACCAATTCATTGGAATTGTGTTGAATTTTGATTCTGAGGACCTAGGGTTTGTGATTGTTCTTCTGTGTTCTTGATTGATCCTGATTTTGGATCGTAACTGAATGGAGAGAGAATGTGAAGTTTTGTTTGTGATGTGGCACTGAATTTTTGCTGAGTTGTTTCATTCTGTTTGGGACTGTGATGATTGGGCCTTTATATAGGTGACATGTGTTCATGATAGCCAATGCGTGCTTGCCACCTGTCTGGACTTTGTAACTAATTCGTCCTTGGATCAATTTTTGGACTCAAGGGCCCTTCTGCAATTTTGGCACTTTAAAAGGACTAACCTGCAAATTTTAAACAAGGACTAGAAAATAATCCTGGACAAAATGTGGACTGCTTTGCAATTTAAAAAATTCGAAACCAAAAGGACTATTATGCAAAAATGTGAAATTAAAAGGCCTATTCTGCAAAAAAGGAAGATTATTAAAAGAGGACTTGAATGCAAATTTGGAAACTTTTAGGACAAAAAATGAAAAAAATAATAAAATTGAATTAAAAGACGTAATTTGAAATAAACGTAAAGTGAAACGACTAAAATTGACAAAACGGACTAAAATGAACCAATGGCTTAAATGAGGTACTTTAAAGTAACCTCTCTCTGCCGAAATTTCGTGTGAAAAGACCAAAATGCCCCTAGGGACTAGAACGACTCAAAATGACTCAGATGCAAATTTTAAAATGGTTTTTTGACAGGGAATTAAAGCAAGAATTTATACAAGCAACTTAAAAGACTCAGAGACAAATTTTAGAATTTAAACAGGGTTTTAACACATGAAAAGACTAAAATGCCCCTAGGGGCTAAACTGACTAAAAATGACTCAAATGATATTTTTGGAATGGATTTTGACATGAGATTGAAACAAAGACTTATACAAACCATTTGAAGAGACTCAAACCATTTTTCAAAGACTGAAAGAAATTTTAACATAGGAAATGACTAAAATACCCTTTTTTGTGAATTTTGCAGACAACATTGAAATAAAATACAGAGAAAGATGTAATTGATCAGAGATAGTTCAAATGGCTTGAAATGCAAGATAAGAAGAATTGAGTTAGTATTTTTAGGTCCAAAATTAGGGTATAACACCGTCTTACTGCTTGTTGCTCTCCAATCTTTTCTTCCTTCCCTAGTTAATAAAGTAAAACAATTACTTGTCTCACAATCATATACCACCCCCGCCACCCTACCAATTTCCTTAACATCCTCCGCCACCTTCTCTGCTTTACCACGAATCAACACCCAATTCTCCCAATCTTTGTTAACTGAAGAGAACGAATTCTTAGAATTTTTTGAATACTCCGACGAAGATGTAATTGATGTCGTTGTCTTATTACTCTCCTTGCTCGCCCTCCTCTTACTCTTATGATTCTTAAGAATTTTTAGAATTTGCTTCCTTTCAATTGCCGGCATTCTAACTACTCTTTTCATGAATCCCATGGAGTACTTGGCTACCCCTCCCTTCTTTTTCTTTGACGACATAGTTTGTGAAGGTTGAATGACCTTAACTCCCCGAAATGTCTTATTAACTCTAATCTTGGATGAAGAAGTGAAAACATTTCCACCCTCAAAAATAGGTTTTTGTGAGAGCCAATTCAAACTCCACGGACCAGTAATGTCTTGATCCTTCGGACATGTGGGAATAAATGGTTGCTTGCTGCTCATTGGGCACAACACATGTTGCATCGGTTTTGAAAGTGACTGAGAGACATCTGCTTGCTGATTGTTTGCTGAAGCCGAACCCTCATCCTTCCTTTCAATATGCTTGCTGTTCTCTGGACACAAATCTTGATACTTAGGCGATGGTAGCAGCTGGGACACCACTGCATGCTGGTAGCAGCTGGGACACCACTGCATGCTGCTGACCTGCTGAAACAGCCGCAACAACATCCTTCCTTCCATCAGCAAGTGTATTAGGCTGTTGGTTCAAAGGCTTTGGTGGCATTGCACTTGTTGGTAGAACATCAGCAGAAACTCGGGAAACAATCTCTTTTCCTCCATGTTGACTCCATTCCTTTTGCAAATCAATAACCAAATCATCCAACTCCCATTCGCCTTGGACCTCATCAAAATCATCATCATCATCATCATTAAAATGTGGTTCCTCTACCGGTAGTTGATCCAAATTACATCCTCCCCCAAATTACATCCCCATTCCTCTAGCATATTGACAGAATATTTGCTGTCGTCGATAAAAAACTCAGTTGTCTTTTTAATAATTTCCAATTGAGGCGTCAATACTAGAACACGTGCAAAATCGAATCTTTCCTTATCTGCTGTACCCTCATCAAGCTGCATAAATTTACCAATTCCAGAGACACACCGAGTAAAAAAATCAGCGTTCCATTCGTGAACGGGAACCCCATAAACTCGAACCCAAGCTCCACGTTCATATGTAAAGTTCTTTGCCGACCACTTACGAATATTAGAAAAAAGAAGACTGAAGATTGCAATTGATTCATTGAAAACCTCCCAAATATTCTCTTCTCCGGTACAATGAAGAAATACTTTATCTCCCCCCACAGGCGTAACTTTCACATGTCCAAAACCTGCATCATCCATTCTCTGTTGTAAAGCCAACACCGAGTCACCGACAAAGATCGTAGCTACCATGACGGACTTTGCCCAATTAAGATTCTCCTCCCGTGATTTATAAACAGGAAAAAATTCAGTAACTGTGTTCACTTGTTGAGCTTTCGAAACAGCAGCCACCACCGGCCTTGGCAGCTGCGACTGTCCCTCCAAACTCTCCGCAACCACACCTCCTTTGTTCTTCTTTCCCAATACATTCTTCTTAACCTTCACGCTTCCTGACACCACATGTTCAACCTTATCACCGCGCTCACAGCCCTCCACCCTCCTCAACTTAACCGATCTCCCCTTTCCTATGACTGGCACTTCCACCTTCCCAACTCTCGCTGTGTTTTCTGCCTCACCTAACTCCTCCACCACCTCCTTTCCCACCCTCACCCCTTACCCTAACCACCGGTTTAGCCTCAATATTATCATGCTTCACAGTTTTCACAACATCCCTAACCTCCTCAACCCTAACCACATCATTATGAGCAAATCTATCGTACCGAGCCTCGCGAGCTTTAACTCTACACTGCCCTAACCAAACATTATTTAAAGCCTGTGACAATTTAGCTATATTTTTCACATTTACATACCTTACAAACCCGAACTCTTGGCCCCGAGCATTCCTGTACCGAGCTACGTAAACGTCTGTCAAAATGCCACAAACTTCGAATGCTTGACGAAGAAGAAACAATGGAATATTGTCAGGAAAATTGGTAACATAAAAAGAGGCTTTGCTGGCCATTTTACCATCAGCAATTACAGATTGATTCCCATGCCATTCTGATGTTGCCAAACGCCCCTCAGATGTGTTGAATTGACGTGCCGAGTTCCAAACCTCCCCCCCATTCTGATCGTGGTTACTGTCAAAAGAAACCCTGTTGAAAGCCGATTGTCGAACCTGTCCTCTTCCCATAGCCGCTCCTCTATGCCCTTCCAAACCTGAAAACCTGTCAAGTCCTCTTTAATCCGATTCTGTGGCTTTCCTCTTCCGAGACCGTACCATAGACCAATCTCCCCTATTTCCCCCATATCTGCCACCCTGGCTGGACCCCACACCCCCCAAGATGTCGCTCTGCCGGAAAATAGCTCCGACGCGGTTGCCCTAGGGGTGCCCTAGGATCGCCGCAACTGAAACCCTCGCTCTCTCTCATTTTTTTCTCTGTCTCTTTCTCTATTTTACAAATTTAATGTATAAAGTGTTCAATTCTTACAATTTCGAGAGTCAAGGATGCTCATTTTACTAATGATTTTAAGATTGAATCCAACATTATGTTTAATTTCTGTAGCTTAATTAAAACGTAAAGCAACACTTTTTATTTTTCATAGCTTAAAAAAAATACTATTTTATAAGATCTAAAGAATGCAGTACAAATTCATAAATAAAATAAATAATTAAACGAGAGTTGAGTGCAAATTCTTTAAAAAATATCATAAAAAAAGTGCATGCAAAGTGCTAGTTTTTTTTTTTGTCAAGTAACCTAGTGGTTAAAGCTCACACAATTTAATTGTGGAGAAGTGGAGTGTCCGAGGTTCGAACCCCGGCTCCTGCAAATAATATGCAATATCCCTACCAACTGAGCTAAGCTCACTGGGACAGTGCTAGTTTATTTTTATTCTACGTTAAAAGAAAACACTCGAATTGATGCGAGAGAGATTTATGTTATTGTTTTAATTTAAATAATTAAAGGAGACTTATGAGCAAAAAAAAAAAATCAAAGGAAACTTACAAAACTACCCTTGCATTTTAAATTGGTTTGAATAGCAATAGGTTGATATTTTGGTCAAAGACAACTGGGAGTAAGTTTACTAACTTACTCTTTATGATAGAAGACACTTTTTATGAAGGTGTCATTTATCAAGTTACTCTATGAGCATTTGCGAAAAGACACCAACTTACTTTTATGAAGATGTCTTTTAGCAAAGTTATAACTAAAAAGTGAAAATCACACCTTAAGGTGCGACTTGTTAAAAGACACCACCAAAGGGTGACTTGTAACAAAACCCATATATATATATATATATATATATATATATGGGTTATGTTACAAGACACCTTCATAAAAAGTAGTGTGGTGTCTTTTATCAAGTCACACCTCAAGGTGTGATTTTCACTTTTTTAGTTATAACTTTGATAAAAGACACCTTCATAAAAAGTAGTTGGTGTCTTTTAACAAATGCTCATAGAGTAACTTGATAAAAGACACCTTCACAAAAGGTGTCTTCTATCATAACCCTATATATATATATATATATGGGGTTTGCTAGGATACACCCACTAGTTTTTATTAAGGTGTGTTTTAGCAAAGATATAACTAAAAAGTTGTTAAATACACCTTAAGGTGAATGTTGCTAAAACACACCTTCTAAAAAATAAGTGGGTGTATGTTAGCAACTCCTATAGGCATTTGCTAGGATACACCCACTTATTTTTTAGAAGGTGTGTTTTAGCAAGTTATAACTAAAAAGTAGTTAAATACACCTTAAGGTGTAGCTTGCTAAAACACTCCCACATATAAACTAGTGGGTGTGTTCTAGCAAATCCCTATATATATATATATATATATATATATATATATATATATATATATATATAATTTCATTTTTCTCGGCACATGTATGTCAGTGTGCACAGACACATAATTCATTTTTCTGATCTTAAATAATGCACATGTTTTTTCTTCTCGGCACATGTACGTAGGTCCTAAGAGAAAATAACTTCAAACAAACAATAGCCGGTGTGAAGATAGAAGATGGAGAAGAAATAACATATGAAAAAGCCACGACAACATTGAGAAGAGGCACACATCACCTAGCTGCATTGCAAACCAGTGATGGCCATTGGCCTGCTCAAATTGCAGGACCTCTCTTTTACGTTCCTCCCTTGGTGAGTACTTGCAAATCACTCAATATATTAATATAAACTAGGAAGGTGCGCACCCATGAAGGTAAAGGGTGTTATCATGTATCTATACGATATAAAGAAAATACGTTGTTTTGGGCTGACTTTTTCTCCTTCTAATTAAACATTTAAACAAATTTGATTATAAAAATGTTATTTTGTTGGTGCCATTTAAAAAGATAAGAATTTACCTTATATTTGTCTTCTTTTTTTTGTTAAGATGTTATATTTGTTATATGGCTTAAATACGTCATTGGTCCTTACACTTTCACCAAAGTTTGGCATTGGTCCATGCACTTTTTTTGTTTGGCATTAGTCCCTACGATTTGTACAATTTTAGGCATTGGTCCTTCCGTTAAGTCACAGTTAAAAAAAAAAAAAACAAAACTAACTGTGTGCCACATGGACCAATCATTCAACGTCATGTGGCACACAGAAAATAAAATTAGCTTTTTAATTATTTTTTGATTTAAAAAATATCATTAGTCCCTACACTTTCATCATTTTCTGATATTAGTCCCTGGACTTTGATATTGATCCCTAAATCTTTTTTTTAAATGATGAAAGTGTAAGAACTAATGATATTTTATAAATCAGAAAAGAAAAAAAAATTCTGAAAGTATAAAGATTAATGATATTTTTAAAATAGAAAAATAATGAATAAAATAATAATTAAAAAGATGAGATATTTTTTTGTCCTTTAGTATGCCACGTGGTGTGGAATGATTGGTCCACGTGATACACCGTTATTTTTGTTTTGTTTTTTTTTTTTTTTTTTATCTTGGACTTAACAGAAGGACCAAAGCCAAAAATTTTACAAACTGCAAAGGTCAATGCCAAACAATGCAGGGACCGATGCCATAATTAAGCCTTGTTATATCGTTGCTATCATTGAAACAGTATAAACACGAGATATTGATTGATTAACATTCTTCAACCAATAAACGAAATATTCTAAGTGGAGGCGTAAGACTAAGAGGGTTCAGAAGGCTAGTTTAACGTGAGTTAAAATTATAAATATATTTACTTCGATCCTTCTATTCTAATCTAGCCTTCTTCGTCTTTCCTCACTCACAACTAGTGTTATGACGGTGAGCCACTTCACCTGTCACAATGATTGACCTTTTATAGACTCACTCAGGTTCTAAACAATAAGAGATCTCATTGTTGGGTTGTGGATCAGAGGTGTGCTATACAGTGCAATACATTAACATATTGCTTTTCACTATTTGTTTAATCTCTATCAATTTTCCTTTTAAATCCTTGTTTATTTAGTAATCTGGATTCTGGAATAAACACTAAGCAACATTAATTTTTTATATTGCAGGTTTTTTGTCTCTACATTACTGGACATCTTGATTCTGTATTCCCACAAGAACATCGTAAAGAGATTCTTCGTTACATATATTGTCATCAGGTATCATTCCATTTGGACACACATTTATGATTCAAGAAACAAAAATACGCTTCTTTAGCTTAATTTACCATTGTATGTGACATTTATCTATGTTGATGATGACTATTATATATCAACAATTGATATTGACCATGTTGTGGTTTCATTTGCAGAATGAAGATGGAGGGTGGGGGCTACACATTGAGGGTCACAGCATCATGTTTTCAACTGCACTCAACTACATATGTATGCGGATTCTTGGACAAGGGCCTGATGGCGGTCAAAACAATGCTTGCGCTAGAGCAAGACACTGGATTCGTGATCATGGTGGTGTAACACATATACCTTCATGGGGGAAAACATGGCTTTCGGTAGGTACCATTTTTTTTTATTCAATCAATATAAAAATGTTTGCAAACTAACATACAATATGTTTTTAATTTGAATATATCCTTTACCTATAGATACTTGGTCTTTTTGATTGGAGTGGAAGCAACCCAATGCCCCCTGAATTTTGGCTCCTTCCTTCATTTCTCCCTATGCATCCAGGTTGAGTTTATTGATTCTTTTGTTAATCTTTTGAACAATTTCCCCCTGAATTTTGAACACCAACGCACAAAACACATTGAAATGAATATCCATTTTGTGCGTGAAAATGTTGCTAAAGGTCAAAACGTGTTTTACATGTCCCATATCACTATCAAATAGCTGACATTTTCACCAAAAGTCTTCCACTGCAATTATTTGATGATTTCAGAGATAGTCTCAATATTCGTCAACCTTCCGCTTCGACTACGGGGGTGTATTAGAATATAAAATATTTAATGTATAAATTATTAGTGTATTGTATATTAGTTAGAGATAATTGTGGCCCAAATTAGATATACTTGATTTCCAAGTTAGACATGCTTAGTGCCCAAGATACTCAGTGTCCAAAAAAACATCATTGTATAAATATACATTGCAGCATAATGAAACAAAATTATATATATATATATATATATATATATATATATATATATATATATATATATATATATATATATATATATATATATATATATATATATATATATAGACTGAATGTCAGAGGGGGAGAGAGGATGAGTATGTCTTGCGAAAGCACATTAACCAAAAGTGGGAATATTGTTCTTTGTACGAGTTTGGTTTATTGGACACTAGGATATTCATTCTTTTGCAATTATCTTTCCCTTTCGATAATAATATACTCTTTTATTTTCATCATTGAGATGTTTTTCTTCCATTTATAGTTTTTGTAATTTAGGTTGGCATCATAACAGCTAGAGAATTACAATTATACAAGCTTCTAACTAATCTTAGTCAAGCAATATTTTCTGTAATTCTATTCCTGCTATATATGCGATATTGTCCAATACAATATACATGTGAAATAAATTACTTAATTGAGTGAGTGTTTATCTATCTGATTTTCATCTAAGTTTAATTAATTTCAGCTAAAATGTGGTGCTATTGTCGACTAGTATATTTACCGATGTCTTACTTGTACGGAAAGAGGTTTGTGGGTCCAATCACACCACTCATCTTACAGTTGAGAGAAGAACTTCATACTCAACCTTATGGTAAAGTTAATTGGAAAAAGGCACGCCACCTATGTGCAAAGGTGAGGCTCATTGTCTCTAATTCATGACAATATGTGTGGATTTACACATCTCTTTAACGTATGAGGGATAGTAATCTGTTTTATGCCCCGCAGGAAGATATCTACTATCCTCATCCTTTGATACAAGATCTAATATGGGATAGCTTTTACCTTTTTACTGAACCACTTCTAACTCGTTGGCCTTTCAACAAATTGGTCAGAGAAAAAGCCCTACAAGTAGCAATGAAGGATATCCACTACGAAGATGAGAATAGTCGATACATAACTGTTGCATGTGTGGAAAAGGTATTTATTTAGTATAACAATTAAGCATATTGACTTTTAGTTGTATGCATCAAAATAAGTAGAATTAGCCTTTTGATTTTCAATTGAAATATGGCACTAACATGTATATATTTATCAGGCTTTATGTATGCTTGCCTGTTGGGTGGAAGATCCAGATGCAGATTCTTTCAATAAGCATCTTGCAAGGATCCCAGATTATTTATGGATTTCTGAAGATGGAATGACGATGCAGGTATATATAGATTTATTTATTCAATTGATCAGATATTTTAGTGCTATGCATATTGCAATGTCCCTATCAATTGATCAAATATTTTAGTGTTATGCATGTATAGAGTGTTTTGTTATACGGGGATGTAGCAAGTGAAATGAGTAGTTTTTGTGAGAATGAGTAGAATAAATATAAACCTTTTGATTAAAATGAAAGGTGAAGCGCCTACTTCATGTGCTACTCATTTTCCTTTGAAGCGCCTACTTCCTTTCGTTCCCACCCCTTCCCCTTCCTTTGTTATCTCTCTCACAAACCTGATTTTGCTTGGTCCCTAATTCTCCCTTGTAATTCCTCTCATTTATTTGGGATTGTTAAGAGTTCCATATCGGATAAATGTATTTATAAGTGGAGGCAATCCTCACCTCATAAGCCGATTTTGTGGGGTTGTGTTATGTCCAACCACGATTTTCTAAGATGGTATCAGAGCCTCTTCAAGATCCACTGGAGCACCTGCTAGTTTCTGATATCGGGCCACCCACCATTTGTCCACGAACCAAACTCAATAGTGCTGGTCATAGTACTGATCGTGAGGGGTGTGTTAAGAGTCTCACATCAAATAAGAGATTGCCTAACAATTTATTTATAAGTTGGAGCAATCCTTACCTCACAAGAGGGATAATCAACAAAACACTAATATCTTGCAAAATCATTGCAATGATTTTTTATTATCTCAACTATGGATAATCAATAAAACACTGATATCTTGTAAAATCATTGCAATGGTTTTTATTATCTCAACTATTGTCAGTTGAAAACTGTTATTTTTTTGCAACTCCATTGTATTGAAACTGACTCAGCGACTAGAAAGTCATGAAATAGAGGTGAATGTGTTGCGTGTGTTTCTCAAACCGAATAAACAAATGGAGATACAAAAAGATAAAAAAATACGGTATTTGTAACTTTGGTGAAAATACATGAATAAAGAACAAGGAAGAATATAAGAATGTTGAATATCACAGTTTTCTTACAAGGAATCTTGTAGTGTAACACTATAGGAAAAATCAATTATCCTAGATTCAATTTAATAGTTTCACTCAAAATTCATGATTATTAAAAGACGATTCAAAAGTCATTGTGATATTTTAAACGAAAAGAAAATGTTTTTTTTTAAACAGCAAATATTATTGAAAGTTGAAACCAATCCTGCAAGAAGCAGAAAGTGGTAGAAAAACAAGAATAATGCTAAAGTTCCCGAAAAAATGCACCCGACAACTTCACGATGGAATTGCTCTGTTGTAACAAAAAAATAAAATATCACCACTACCTCCTGTATTCCACCAATTAAGGACTGTACACCAATACAAATTAAACACATGCATTCTTGAAATTTCAAGAAAAAATTTGTCGGGCTGTATAGCAGTGCTGGTAAAACAATGACACAAAGGTGCCATAAATATGCGGACCACCCTAAATCTCCACAAAAACCCACAAGAAACAAACTATGACTATCCTTATAATACTCCACTCCTTTACCCGGTTGAGACACAGTTATGAACCTTTAATATGGTGACCCTCCACCAAATTTCAGAACCATAACTACGCCTAAACAAGAGGCCAAACCCAAAAAAACTGCAACCATTCCAGCTGTTGCCAATCAGTAATGCACCAAACAGTCTCTCTTTCAATCCTACTAAATGAATAGTTTTTATACGATCAGACTCACTCACAAAAGACATTATTTTTCTTGTAGTAATAATAAAAATCGACCGAACATTTTGGAGATAAGTGTCTTTATGTATATGTGCCTAAACACTATTTATTTGGTGTTGTGATCATACAATATTAACTCTTATTTTTTTACTTCTATTATTATGATTATAATGGATGGGATACATTTAATTAAATAATTTTTGTATCTATACAATTCAGAGTTTTGGTAGCCAACAATGGAATACTAGTTTTTCTGTTCAAGCTTTGCTTGCCACTGGCCTAACCGAGGAAATTGGTCCGGTACTTGCTAAAGGACATGATTTCATCAAGAAATCTCAGGTATGCTTAATTTTGTTGATAGATAATGTAGTTGTCACTGTTTATTATTTGTAACTTGGTGTTCATCATCAGGCCTTTGAAGCATATGTGCGCTAGCTTTATCTTGCAATCAAATTGATGTCCACCTCATATCACTAGGACTTATGTTCGAAAGAAAAGTAGAAATCAAATTAGTGTTGGGGAAGGAGTTATGTAATAGAACTAGACAATTTATTTTATTATTATGTGTGAGTAGTAACTGCTATGCTCTGGGAAGTTAGAAAATACTGTAGGAAATTAAAATAATTAATATAGAGTAGTAATTAATTTTAGATCTATCATAATCTTATCTCACAGGTTAGGGACAACCCTTCTGGAGATTTTAAGAGTATGTATCGTCATATTTCTAAAGGCTCATGGACTTTCTCCGATCAAGACCATGGATGGCAAGTTTCTGATTGTACCGCAGAAGGTTTGAAGGTAACTACCAACATAGGCTAAGAATAACATAATTTTTTTTTGGTTACAAAAAGTTTAAGTGGGTTCGGCTCCGGTCAACACCAGGGTCAGGGCACGCCTTCGAGCCCAAAGGACACTTATAGAGGTACTTACAGATCACCCACCAACATTGCCCTCACATCGGCAGAGGGAATCGAACACACAACCTTCTGCAAGGAAGTGGCCCGTTCCTTACCAACTGAGCCAACGTGTGTTGGTTAAGAATAACATAATTTGATAATAAGCTTTCACAATTAAAAAAAAAAATGCAAGTTAATCCACGTAATTTTCCATGGTGTTTCAGTGTTGTCTACTATTATCAATGTTTCCTCCAGAAATTGTGGGGGAAAAGATGGAAACGGAAAGGTTATATGATTCAGTCAATCTCATGTTGTCGCTTCAGGCAAGTATTGTTCAATGTATTGTTAGTTATATACTTTTAACTAATCACAAACCATTCAAATTTCTACTTGATCTTTGATCAACATTAACTCAAGGTGTTGTTTAAATTACTTTGATCACTGACCCGATTGACCATTGACACGACATCCTTTTTTGATTGTAGAGTAAAAATGGTGGATTGGCAGCTTGGGAGCCAGCAGGAGGTCATGAATGGTTGGAAGTAAGTATTGTATTGATGTAGCTAAATATCAATTAGTTAACAAACTAATTAGCTTTATTATTTATTTCCAGCTACTCAATCCCACAGAACTTTTCGAGGACATGGTAATTGAACATGAATATGTTGAGTGCACTGGAACAGCGATTCAAACTTTAGTTTTGTTCAAGAATTTATATCCAGGGCATAGGAAGAACGAGATAGATAACTTGATTGCCAATGCAGTTCGATTCCTTGAGGATACACAAAAAACTGATGGTTCATGGTATGGAAGTTTTGGAATTTGTTTCACTTATAGTTCTTGGTTCGCTCTTGGTGGTTTAGCAGCTGCTGGCAAGAATTATTCTAATTGCGCTGCTATTCGTAACGCTGTTAAATTTCTTCTCACAATACAAAGAAACGACGGGGGGTGGGGAGAGAGCTATCTATCATGCCCAAAAAAGGTTCATAATTGAGTAATTATTACTAATTAGATTAGATATCAATTATTTGATAAATTCAAAATAAATTGACAATAATGCAGGTATATGTACCTCTTGAAGGAAGCCAACAGTCAAATGTTGTACAAACTGCATGGGCTCTTATGGGTTTAATTCATGCTGGCCAGGTTTGACTTTGGTATTTCTATCTATGATGATTATTAATTTTTTTTTTTTTTTTTTTTGAAGGAATGATTGTTAATGAACTTCATCATAAATTAAAAGTAAAAATACTTATGTATTACCATAACTTCCAATCAATCTTAAAATACGTGTTTTCATCTTCATTATAATTACAGGCAGAGATTGACCCTACTCCTCTCCATCGTGCTGCAAAATTGCTCATAAATTCCCAGTTGGAACAAGGAGATTGGCCTCAACAGGTTCATGTCAAATCTATCCTTTGATATTAAATAACATGGCTCTTATTTATGATTCGCTCACAATATATTTAGACACTTGTGTATCGATTAATTTGGCATGTTAATTGTGTGACACTATGTGGGTTGTTATAAGTTCAACATTGAATACAAAAAAAAAAAAAAAAGGGCTCAATTAATATGAAACTTTAGCCATGATGTTCTTCCATATAATAAACTACTCTTTTGAGTTGAGCTCTTCTCATGAGCGTAAGATAATAAGAACTCATAAAACACTTTTAACTTTAATATCAAAGAAGTAGAATTGCATGCTTGCATTTATTATCTCATACAGTTAGTAATTTTTTAATCTTATTTACCGCAGGAACTCACAGGAGTATTCATGAAAAATTGTATGTTGCATTATACAATGTATAGAGATATTTTTCCACTGTGGGCTCTAGCTGAATACCGTAGACAAGTTCCACTGCCTTCCTCTGCGGTTTAATTTAACTTAAAATGGTGTGACCACAAAAAGGAAAAAGTCATATCAACAAAGAAAGAATCAGGCAAATAGAACAATCAAGTTGGGCACCCAAGTTATGTTGTTATTTTGGTCATTAAAAAAAAAAAAAAATTGGGCAGCCAAGCCTATTTCCTCCATATATTGAATAATGTTTTTTTCATGTTTGCTTATGTGTGTATTAAGTATGGTGACATTTAGCTTATGTGTGTATTAAGGTTTGTGTGCCATACCCCAAATGTAACATTGGTCTTTGATTTCTAATATATTGTTTCAATGGCAATGATTTGAGAAGGGTGATTAATTTGGGGTGAGTTTTAATGGAGTGTACGAATGAGCGTTTTCTCTTTTGAGGGTCTTATTCTTTCTCGCGCTTGACATATTTGTTCTCAACAGCGACTATTGACTTCCAGGGTGGAGCCTCACCTCGGCCGGACGACCTCTTCCATTTTGGTGATTCACTATGCCTTGATGATTTTCAGGGTGATTCTATGTGCTTCCTTCTATTGTCCTGAAGATTGTCATCTTTATTGAATCTTTTAAGTTCCCCCTCTTTGACGAGCTCCTTTACCGCGTCATTGAAATGGAAGCAATAATCTGTGTTATGCTCGGTTGATTTGTGAAACTTGCAAAACCTAGACCTGTCAGTCCTTAGCCCCTCTATGACGGGGTTGGATTGGTGATGCCCGCTTCTCGAAATTCGATGTTGTTGCATTCTTGGTAGATCCTATCCCTTGTTGTATTCTATGGAGTGTACTTCACGAATCATCCGGGGAGTGTCTTGCTTTTTTTCTTAAGAGTCACCATCTCAGCATTTATTGTCGCATTTGACTTTTATCTTCTCTACCACGTCTCCCAACAACTTTTCTTTGTAGTTCATATAGAGTTGAGCTCTGTTGGAACAAAATATTATTAACATTAAACCCTTGAGAGTTTTGATGATAACAAGGTATTAAAAATTGTCAATTGGATAAGCTAATATTTGTTCAAGTGTACAGGACCATAGACAAAAATTTGACATATTAAATAGGTTCTGGAAGAACAAAAGAGAGCTAAGGAATCAACAAAAAGGAAGCTTGAAGCGTCTGAAGAGAAGTGCTCCCGAAGTAATAGTGCTCCTGAAGTGATGAAGTCATCAGAAGCAAGTTCATCAGAAGCATCTCATCAGAAGCTGAAGATCACAAGAAGCAGAATTTCATCAGGAGATGCAAGACTAAAAGCTTTAAAGGTTGTTCAATGGATTTAATCTCGTCTAAGCATTGCAGAACACTAGAAGAGTGAAGAAACGGTCATTTTGAAAGGATTTGAAGGCATTGGATGCTTGTTCTTTAAAGAGCGTTGACAAAGTACAATTGTACGAAGTGTACAACCACTACCTCCACTACTCTGTTGTGTCTCTGCTACAAGACAAGAAAAATAGCTCTGCCTGCAACGATGTTCCCTCAGACTTGGAATGGATTGGAAATTGATCTTTCATAGGACAATTACCATATTAGGCAAAAGATCATTGATGATTGATGAAAGCTTCAAACGACTCTATTTTGATGTGCTGGCAATTCACAACGTCTCTTTCACACCTCTATATAAAGGAGTGAAGACTTAGAGATTGGAAAGGACTCAACAACAATTTACAAGTGCCAAAACTTTGCTGAAATTGTTCTTCATTCAAAAGTTCACTTAGAATTTCTTATCAACTTTCATATCTTAGAAATTCTAGAGTCTTAAAGAGTCTGTATCTGATTTGTATTGTGAACACCACTGATTGTATATCAAGTGTTCAACCTCAAACAATATTCTTTGTAATTATGTTTGATTAGAAGTCTCTTGCAGTTGTGCTTGAGCATTAGAAGTCTATTGATTGTGTTCAGGAGCATAGGAAGTCTCTTGCAGTGCTGCTTGAGCAGTTTGAAGTCTCTTGCTAGTTTTAGCAATGAGTAGTTGTAATCAGATATTAAATTTTAGTGAACTCTCCTTGGAAGTGCAAGGGGGACAAGACTACTTCCGGTTTGTGGAAGGAACCTATATAATTGCTTTGTGTCTTTCTTCTTTATCTCTCTCTGTTTTTATCCGCTGCAAGTTAGTCCCGAACTTCACTTCAGAAGTAGAACTCTATCTGCTCCTGATCAGTGTTTTTAGCTTAGGAGAAAATGTACTAAAGGTTTCAAACCCTAGTCTCTGGACTACAAATACTGAAGAAGAGTTATGTTGCTTCTGATCATGTTAGCAAGATACTAAAAAGCTTGCCTGCTAGATGGAGACCTAAGGTTACTGCTATTGAGCAAGCTAAAGATTTAAACACTTTAAGTGTGGAAGATCTTGTTAGCTCTCTCAAGGTTCATGAGATAAGTCTAAATGAACATGAGCCTGCTAAGAAGAGTAAATCTATTTCTCTACCATCTAAAGGGAAGTCATCAAAAGCTCTTAAAGTTATTAAATATGAAGAAGAGTCACCTGATGGAGACTCTGATGAAGATCCTACTGAGAAGATGGCTATGCTTTCCAACAAGCTTGAGTATCTGGCAAGGAAGAAAAGGAAGTTTCTAAGTAAGAGAGGTGGCCACAAGAGCTCCAAGAAAAAAGATCAGAAGGGATGCTTCAACTGTAAGGACATTTCATTGTTGATTGCCCTGATCTTCAGAAGGAGAAATCAAAGGATAAGTCAAAGAAATCAAGTTTCACCACAAGAAAATTCAGAAAGCAGATTAAAAGAGTTTAATGGCAACCTGGGAAGATTTAGATAGTGAATCTGGGTCTGAAAAGGAAGAAGCTGGAGATGAAGCAAATGTAGCTATGAGGTTAGTGGCTACTGTGACATCAGAACAGATCCCAGAGAAGAACTCCTTACACATTTTGAACTGAGAACCAATGAGTTGAAAGATTTATAAAAATATATGTTGTTTCAATGAAACAACAAGAATCAACTCTATTGGATCTGAAAGCTTCTGAAGAAGGGCTTAGAGGTTTTGAATTCATTTGTAAAACTTATGAAGAGAAGCTAAAGTAACTTTGTCAGAAGCTACAAGAAAAACATAATAGAGAATCTTTAAGCAAACATTAAATTGCTCTTGAGGATTTTATCATATCTGGTATTGACAGAAGCAAAGTTGCTTCATTGATTTACAACATTTACAGAAACAATGGTAAAGGGATTGGATTTTCAGGAGGGAAACCTAATGAAATCAGTTTTAAAGCATGTTGTGAATGCATCAAGGAAGGCTGAAGGTGCTAAGTTTGAAACTGTAGTTCAGTCAGAACCTGAAGCTTCCAGCTCTAAGGCTAAGATTAATTCAAAGCCAAAGAACTCTAAGCCAAAGGCAATGATAAACTCTGATTCTAAGACTTCAAAGATCAAGATTCTAAAGAGATCAAAACATGTTCCTTAGAGTCTGTTGAAACCTGAACCTGAGGTCCTGAAGTCTAAGTTTCAGAAGGACAAAACAGTTGTTGCTCCTAGGGAATTAAAACCAAAAGGTGTTAAACCTAAGGTAATGAGTAACCAGAAGCTACCAAACTTACAACACAAGGTACAAGAAGTGAAGAGTAAAACTTCTAGTACTAACCTGAAAGGACCCATAAAACAATGGGTACCTAAATCTGAAATTGTCAATGCAACATATATGTCTAAGAGCAAAGGAAAAGCAAAAATCATGGTATCTAGACAGCGGTTGCTCAAGGCATATGACAGGAGAGAAGTCTATGTTCCTCACCCTCACAATGAAAGAAGGAGGAAATGTGAAATTTGGAGGCAACCAGTCTGGCAAGATCATTGGTACAGGAACTATTGGTAACTTCTCTATCTCAATTAATAATGTGTGGTTGGTAGATGGTATTAAACATAACCTTTTGAGTATCAGTCAATTTTGTGACAATGGTTATGATTAGGGGTGTGCATAATAACCAGTTTGAGGCCCAAACCCATAACTATATCCAGATCCATTTTAAAATATTTGGATTTCTTGTAAATGGTTACCAACCAACCCATTTTAAACGGGTTGGATATCCAAACCAATTAAAATTTGGATCCGAATTTTAACCATATTTTCATATTTGTCCATTGATTCTTCCAACGACTGTGTTTTCCGTCGATTCCTACATAACCAATAACCAATAACCAAGCTGTTTTTAAATCTGAACTTCGACCACCGCATCCAGGTGGTTCCGATGGCCTTCTCCAGAAACTCCGGGAGATTGACTCCGCCGGAGGCGGCAAGCCGGCAACTGAGGAATCGAAATCGATGGTTGAAGATTTGACGTAGTTGTTGAGAGCGACACAATTTGAAGTGGTGAAATCGAAGATTCGAAAGATTGAGCATATTGTGTGACGTATTCGAAGTTTGTTGAAATGTGTGGTGAAAATTGTTCCGATCAAGAACAAGTGAAGAAGATTGCCAAGATTCTAAATGATTCTGTAACTGTGATTATCTTCTAATAATTTTCTAATAATCCTCTATTTAGCATTAATTTAATTTTGTTTAATCAGTTTAATTTTGTTAATTTGTTTTATTTGTTTGAGTTGTGTTGTGTAATTAATTTGATACAGAGTGTGTCATCTTCATGATGGGAAATAATATTTGAGATCAGAGTTAGTTTCTAAACTTGAATATTCAGATAGATCATGCTGGGAAATTATAAGTATTTAAACAAAGTTATCTAGTTATAAAAATTGGTTTTTACGTCAAACTGGTTACGAACCGGTTATAAACCATATCCGAACTGGTTGTATTTAAAAACCGATTTTTAGAGAAGTGGTTTCAGGAACCAAACCAAAACCAAATATTGGTTTTGGTTTTGGTTTGGTTTTAATTTTGCACACCCCTAGTTATGATGTGATGTTTGAAAAGACCAACTGCACAGTAATCAACAAAGATAACAAGTCCATAGTATTCAAGGGAAAGGGGATGGAGAATGTCTATAAAATTAACTTCTTTGAACTGGTTGATCAGAAGGTAATTTGTCTTCTGTCAGTGAATGATAAGAAATGGATGTGGCACAGCAGGTTGGGACATGCTAACTTGAGATTAATCTCTAAGCTTAGTAAGTTACAACTTGTGAAAGGCCTACCAGACATTGACTATCATTCAGATGCACTTTGTGGTGCATGCCTGAAAGGGAAAATTGTGAAATCATCTTTTAAAACAAAAGACATTGTCTCAACCTCCAGAACCTTAGAATTACTTTATATTGATTTATTTGGACCAGTTAGCACTGCATCCTTATATGGAAGTAAATATGGATTAGTTATTGTTGATGATTACAACAGATGGACTTGGGTAAAATTCCTGAAATGTAAGGATAATGCTTATGATGTATTCAGTAACTTCTGCACTCAAATACAGTCTGAAAAAGAAATGAAGATTTTAAAATTAAGAAGTGATCATGGTGGAGAGTTTGAAAATGAGCCATTTGAAATTTTTTCTGAAAAACTTGGAATTGTCCATGAATTCTCTTCTCCTGGAACTCCACAACAAAATGGGGTTGTAGAGAGAAAGAATAGAACTTTACAGGAAATGGCTAGAACCATGATTCATGAAAACAATTTGGCTAAACATTTCTGGGCAGAAGCAGTGAATACAACATGCTATGTCCAAAATAGAATCTATATCAGACCTATCTTGGAGAAAACAGCATATGAACTCTTTAAGCGAAGAAGACCCAATATCTCTTACTTTCATCAATTTGGATGTACCTGTTACATTCTAAATAACAAGCTCTACCTAAAGAAATTTGATGCCAAGGCTCAAAGAGGAATCTTCTTAGGTTACTCTGAAAGGTCAAAGGCATACATAGTGTATAATTTTGAAACACTTTGTGTTGAAGAATTAATGCACATTAAATTTGATGACAAAGAGCCTGGAAGTAAAACTCCAGAGCAAGATGAAAGTTTTGCATATATACAGGTTCCTAAAAATACTCCAGAACCTGATCAGATAGTTGAATCTGAAGATAGTCCAAAAGCTGAACCAACCTCAGAAGAACAAGATGAAGTTGCATCTGATGAAGCTCAAGATGGCTCTCAGCAAGCTACTCAATCCAAGAACACTTTCAAGTACAAGTCTTCACATCCTGAGGATCAAATCATTGGGACTGAAGAAAGTCCTAGAAGAACAAGATCATACTTTGGACAAAAAGAGTCTATGATAGGACTGTTATCAGTGATTGAACCTGCAACAGTTGATGAAGCACTTTCAGATGATAGATGGATACTAGCTATGCAGGAAGAGGTTAATCAGTTTCAAAGAAATGATGTATGGGATCTGGTACCCAAACATAAGCATAAGAACATTATTGGAACAAAATGGGTATTCAGAAACAAGTTGAATGAACAAGGTGAATTAGTCAGAAACAAAGCAAGACTTGTTGCACAAGGTTACAGTCAACAAGAAGGCATTGATTATACTGAAACATTTGCTCCAGTTGCAAGATTGGAAGCAATCAGGTTACTTCTATCCTATGCAGTAAATCATGGCATAATATTATATCAAATGGATGTCAAGAGTGCATTTCTTAATGGAGTCATTGAAGAAGAAGTGTTTGTCAAGCAACCTCCTGGTTTTGAGGATCTTAAGCATTCTAACCATGTTTACAAACTTAAGAAATCACTATATGGCTTGAAACAAGCTCCCAGAGCTTGGTATGACAGACTAAGTAATTTCTTAATCAAAAATGATTTTAAAAGAGGTCAGGTTGACACAACACTCTTCAAGAGGACTCTTAAGAAAGACATTCTTGTTATGCAGATATATGTTGATGATATAATATTTGGTTCTACTAATGCATCTCTTTGCAAGGAATTTTCTAAGTTAATGTAGGATGAATTTGAAATGACCATGATGGGAGAGCCGAAGTTCTTACTTGGAATTCAAATCAATCAAAGCAAATATGGAGTATATGTTTATCAAAAAAAGTATACTAAAGAGCTTCTGAAGAAGTTCAAGTTGGAAGATTGTAAAGTGATGAACACTCCAATGCATCCAACCTGCACCTTAAGCAAAGAAGATAATGGATCAACAGTAGACCAGAAGCTGTATAGAGGTATGATTGTTCTTTGTTATACCTCACTGCATCTAGGCCAGATATTTTATTCAGTGTATGCTTGTGTGCAAGATTCAAATTAGATCATAGAGAGTCTCATTTAACTGTTGTTTAGAGAATCTTCAGGTATTTGAAAGGAACAACTAATCTTGGACTCTTTTATAGGAAATCCTTAGATTATCAGTTGGTTGGATTTTGTGATGCTGACTATGCTGGTGATAGGATTTAAAGAAAGTCAACCAGTGGCAACTGCCAATTTATGGGTGCTAATCTGATATCCTGGGCTAGGAAAACACAAGCAACTATTGTTATGTCTATAGCAGAAGCAGAATACATCTCAGCTGCAAGTTGTTGTACACAACTACTTTGGATGAAACATCAGTTGGAAGAATATCAGATTAATGCTAACAATATTCCTATTTATTGTGATAATACTGCTGCTATTTGTTTGTCAAAGAATCCAATTCTACATTCAAGGGCCAAGCATATTGAAATCAAACACCACTTTATCAGAGACTATGTTCAAAAAGGAATTTTAGATATACAATTCATTGATACTGAACATCAATGGGCTGATATATTTACTAAGCCTTTAATTGTGGAAAGATTTGATTTTATTAAGAAAAATTTGAACATGCACTTTGTGTCTGATTAGATTTGCTTGCTCCTGAATAGGAATTTAGGTCCTGAAGTCGTTCAGAAGCTATGGTCCATCAGAAGCTCTTTATTGAGGTTCTGCAGAAAATGTGCTTCTGAAGATGACATCAGTATCTGAACTCCTGAAGCTGGGTTTTGTGCTTCTGAATAGCAGAGTTAGTGGAAACGTTGGAAGTTAATTTTTAGTAACACCTGTCCTACTAACTTGGCAGTTACTCTGAGAAACTCCGACGTGGCTTATGTGTACTGGTGTATAACGTAAGAGGGCAATGATGATTTTTAGCTTTGAATACACTATCTTGTGCCCCCTACGTCATTAATGTTGTGTTTGTTTGTCCCCTTTCTGAATTGCAATCGTTTTTACTCAAAACACTTAGACAATTCACACACTACTCACTTCACAACCAACATTTTCTATTCTCAATTGTTTCTCTGCGAAGTAAAACACACTCTCTGCAATTAAAACTTAGAACCTTAAAATCTTTCTTCAACATCAACGGCGTCCTCAATTTCTGTTCCAGAAACCTCATCAAGCATGCAAGAAGCTGCTGCGTACGAAATCAAAGGAAGAACAATGTCTTTGGAAGAATGGGATCTTAAGATTTAAACAGAGAATCCGGTAGACTTTAACTCTTTAGCACATCATGGGTGTGACATCAGAAGCTACTACGAAGAACAAGGTTTGATGGAGTACTTCAAAATGTTGAATGACCCAACATACAAGACATTGGTCAGGCACTTCTGGGTAAGAGCGCATGTCTATGATAGGATGCTGCTAAGGTGGAAGAAACAGAGAAGGTGTTGATTGATCCTACTCTACAAGAAAAAACAAGGGAATAAATGGGTCTGGAACCATTCAGATGCACTGAGATCAAGTCAAGCATCATGGGCATCCTAGTTTTCATATCAGAAGAGATTATAGCCTTTGTCCTCATAAGAGATTCTACAGGAAGCTACAAAGGTGGGATAACTAACCCCAAGACCCGTCCTTGAAATGAGATAGTTAACCAATCCATGTTCAACAGCACAAAGAAAGGTGTATACAATGATTTGAGCATAGAAAAGAAGATGCTTCTGAAGATTCAGAATGACAACCTACTACCAAAAGGTGGTGGTAGTGATCAACATTCCTTGGAGCACAGGATATTCCTTCACTACTTCATCACGAAGGAAAAAGCCAATGTACCCAAGTACATATTGAAGCACATGATTAAAGAGCTAAGGGAAAGCCAGGAGAACGGAAGATGTTGGGTTCCCTATGGAAGACTCATCTCAGAGATCCTTCATCAAGGAGGGATTCTGAAAGCTCTCAGCAATGTCAACTTCTTCACTGATGAGCAACTTGACACTGAAACTGGCAAGGTCATCAATGGAAGAACACTCAAGAACATGAAATTGATTGGGTCCTTTACAAAGCTCAGCATAGACTTGAGTGAATCTGATACATTACTTGACAGAAGACTTTCCTCATATCTGCAAGAAGGATCCTCTTGAAGTACAGATGAACTACATCAAAGACCGCTTTGCAACAACTGGTAAGGTCATAAGGCTTGAAGATGTTCCTGAGAACATGTATGGTGGTGCTTTGCCTGTAGCAAAGAGCATGAAGTCAAAGAGGAAAGCAATCACCAAGGATGAGTATCTGGATGATGCTTCTGAACAACCTACAAAGAAGGCCAAGAAGGCAAAGAAGGAGAAAGTTCCTGCTAAGGTGAATGTTGTTGGTTCTGGTGTACCAACAACCATTCAAGAAGAAGTTCAGGACCTGGATACTGATACGGTTCTGAACAAGAGAACCAAAAGTATTAAAGTTGTTGTTACTTCACAAACTGCTCCTGATCAACCTTCAATTCCAAAGAAGAAGAGAAATGAAACTATTAGGAAGATGAAGTTGTCAGCATATGTGGCTGAAGTTGTCAGCATATGTTGCTGAAGATGAAGAAAAGAATGCAGCTGCTACTGACCTGGTTACAAGAGAAGTAAGGAAGAAGAAGGGCTGAAGATGATGCTACACTTCAGAAGGTGTTGGAGTTAGAAAAAGAGATTAAAGTCCTTGCATCCAGCATTGCTAGAGAAGATGTTGGTACAGATGCTCAGAAGGTTATCAAGACTGCTGAAGTTGTGCAAGAGCTAGTGGCAACTGAAACTAGCAGTTTCTTGACAACTGCTGAAGGAGTTCAGGAGTAGATTGTTGGCTGTTCAGAAACTGCTGTTCCAGAAGCTTCAAAAGGTAATCCTGATTTTTCACACACTGAAAATGTTATAGTAGTAGAATCAGATTCAACCACCTCCATATCCTCTCAATCCACCTCCTCAACATCCTCATCAAACTAAGATGATGTACCTATAGGCCAAGTTTACTCAACCATTCACAAAGGCCTTTCACCATCAACCAAACTCCACAAAAGGCCTGCCAAAAACATCCCCTTTGAGCCTATGGTACCTAGTGTTGATTAAAGGATAGGGAATATGTCTGAAATGAGAAACAAACTCTGTGAAAGACTACCCATCAACCACCCTTTCCAACCACCTATGATTGAACCTTTAAACTTTATTCCTGTTGATGCAGAAGTAGTAGGTGAACAAATAGGTTCTGAGCCCTCCAACCCCATTCCTGAATCATCATCTTATCCCTCTTCAACTAACCAAACATCAGAAACATCAGTGTTATAGAACTTGGTTAGTCACTATTCTGGTAACTGATGAGATAAACCGTAAGTGCACGGTTCACCGTTGTAGTAATAAAAAGATATCGTTCCGACAGGGAGTTATTCAATTTAACTAACTTTTAGAAGATGATTAGAAGAGAATCCAATTGAAAAGGTTTGATTTTTAACGGAGGGAATTAATAATAAAAAGAGCCTTGGGATTATTGGTTCATCATAATAATGAATCCTTCACAAACAAACCCTAAACTCCTAACTTTATATTTATTCTACTTTCTAAAGACAAGTTTCTCTTTAGTGTATCAAAGCTTCTCTCGAAGTCAGTGAGTGTGTTCCTTTAACAATCAAGCCTATTCTCATGGTTGATTGTTATTAGAGTCCTTGAAGAACGAAACTTTATGTGTCTCAAGGTTTGCAAGACTATTTTTATGTTTCACAACCCTTGTCTAATTTCACTTGTTCCAATATCAAAGCTCCGCGTTCGCATTACAAATTGGTATTTGAGATGATGGATTAAAAATTACAAAACCCTCCGCGTTCGCTTCTTAGTTCTATAATTGTTAATTCATTATAAAAACGGTGAAATTAGATTAGAAAGTAGACTTATATAAAATTGGGGTTTATGGTTTGGTTTGATTAGGATTACGTCATTAGACTTATCCAACAATACTAAGACAAGAAGAGTCTACTCACTCATGTTCATCGTAGACATGGAGAAGAAGAAGAAAAGCATAAAATTAAAATAACAAGAAAGTAAAGGAAAAGAAAAGAACTTTTATTAAGAAAGACAATTGTCACTTATTGAATTCCAAGAACAAAAGATGAATGTTAATGATAGCTAGCTACTCTATTTATAGTCTTATTGTCGACTTAAAACCTAAGAAACTATTCACTAGAATGTTCGACAAGAAACCACGGGCTTTTTGTTCAAAACAGGCAGCTAATTCATGAAGCAAAAGCAGCAAAAGATGGTCTGGGAGGTGGCACGGCCGTGCCAAGCTTCTGACTTTGGGGGATCATATTTTTGTCTTTAATCTTCGTATTTTTCACCCGAATTAGCTCCTAATCCTCTTTCTTTTGCTCCAAGACTCAATCTATCAAACATTCGTTCCTGAAATATAATAATATGCAATTGAAGTAAAATAGCTCAAAAAGGAAATAATACTTAAATAAAATAAACTTAAATCTAAATAAAATGAAACTAAATAATATATAAAAATAACTAATTATTGACTCATCAAACTCACCCACACTTGAATCTTTGCTTGTCCTCAAGCAAAAGGCATAGACATAGCAGCAACAACAGATTAACATATGACAATTCAATTAAAAACTTATGTCTCCTTAAAGGCTTTTATTCAAACGTACACTAATCACAAACTCAAGCATTTCTTGTAATCTTTATTCAACCCAACAATCAAGTCTAAAGTGAGTGTGTGTGTGTGTGTAATTCAACCATTTTCTTGCTCCTGTATAAGATAGATATTATGAGGAACAAATTCTAAACTTAGCACTAAACCAACCGAGAAAAGTCCTTTCTTCATTTCATATAAGAGAGATGGGAATTAGCTAGATTTATTTGACAATTTAAATTCCTTGGGGGCTGCAGATTGCTTCAGGCATACCATATTCTCATAGGAAGTCAGCGAGGGGGTATCATATCCTCCTAGATTCAATGATCACCCTAAGTAGTGCTGCAAGATTTATAAGTTAAAAGACACGATCTTCGCGTAGGAAGTCAGTGGGGGGTATCCTTTCCTCCATCTGTTAATGATGTCGCCTAATTATGCATTTTGGTTCCTCTTTTAGAAGGATTTTTGGAAGTTACTTAGTTATTGGAGAAACATCACCTTCACGTAGGAAGTCAGTGAGGGGGTATCCTTTCCTCCATGATCCAGTGATGTCTCCTTTATAAATATATTTGCTTCCTCCCCATTTTGATTTATCTTTTTATTCCCCACACAAATTTATACTACATTTTCTCTGAAGACTTTTAAGGGTCAATGTACCACTAAAATTAGAACGTGTTCCTTAAAATACATATTCATACACTTGCTCAAGGCATGCAACTTGTGCTTTTCTCATTGGAGAATTTATTCACAATAAAACAAGATGTGGGTATATCAAGAATACTTAAAACACAAGAATTCATTTTCATGTACAAGAATTAACCTATTTAGAGGAGTCAAACAAAAAATTTATGTCATAATTTTCAATAAAAACAACCTACTTAATCATGCCTTTCGCAATTAAAACAAAACAAAAGAATAAAGTTCAAGGGAATTTAGAAACACTACGACTCAAGACACTTTATTAGGCTCCCCCCACACTTAGGAGAAGCATTGTCCTCAATGATTCAAAACAAGAAAAATAAAAGAGAAGAGAAGAAGAAAAAGAAGAAGGAGAGAAAAGAGTAGGAGAAAGAGAGAAGAGATAAGGGAAGAGAGGAAGAGGAAAGCTCACAATTCATTGAGGTCCATAAGGAGGACCATGGAGGTGAAGGTGTTGCATCATCCTTCGAAGCATTTCATTGTTCTCTTCGGTCATGCGGTTGCTCCTTAGGACATCATCTCTTAGCCCGGATATTTCAACACCTTGCCTTTGTTGCTCGGTCCTTATCCTCTCAACCTCAGTTTGCATCCATGCCCATCTTTCATTATCATTGAGCCCTCCGGCATCATGGTCATGGTGTTGTTCCTCATCATGGTGCAAGTTAGCACCTTCTTCCTCACCTAGATTATGCTCTTCATGTACTAGTCATCATCAACATACATCAAATTATCCTCCACCTCGGTATTAGTCCGAGATGGGTTAGGAAGTAGAAATAAAATAGGTACATTGAGCTTGAGTGCATATTGCATGGGTGGGCGATGTTTTATGAAGTTCATGGAGATAAGGGTCTCTATGTTAAGCCTATTGTTGCCCTCAATTGGATTTATCCCCTCGTCTTCACCCACTCCAAATTACCTAGCTATGTACGTGATAATACCACCTACTACTATCTCTCCCATAACGTCAGACCTATTACCTACATAGGCAAGATAATCAAGCAAGTAGAAACAAGTGTTCATAAGTTGGTTATTAAACATAGCCCACAACATGAAAAGCTCATCTGTCCTTGTGTTTCCCAACTCAGTTCTACCCGAAATGGTGCAAGTCATAACCCTCTGAAGGTACCTAAGCACAGGGTTGTGAATGTTACTAGCTTTGTTGGCACGGGTATTAAATTGCCTTAGACCGGTGATACGTTCCCAAAAATTAGTGGGTTGATAGTCAGCCGGCTTTAGATCTTGATCCTAAGAGTCATGGATGTACCCTGCATTTGCGAAGCCCATTTCATCAAAAAAGTTCTTAAGAGACATCTCATAATCAACATTCATAAGCCGAAAAGAAACTCTATCATTATGATTATCAAAATTCAACCTATCCTTTGTAAAAACAATTGAACTTAAAAACTCATAGATAAAGTTTTCATAACCTCTCATAGGTCTCAGCATATCAATCCATCCTAGGTTTCGTAAAAACTTATGCACATTATCTCTAATGCCTAACACATTCAAACTATGAGAATCAGGGTATCTACAAGCATGTAAAGGTTTAGAGGTTAGAACTTTATACATATCTTTTTGCTTGTTGTCCTCGAATTTTATTCCATGATTCTTTGCCGGTGCTTGTTTCTTTGGTAGATGTTCTCCCGAAGAGCTAGCTACTTCCTTTCCACTTCTCTTTGAAGCCATGTACCTTGACCTTGTTTTGACTTTGTGCGGTTTTTGGTGAAGGTTAGGGTTTGGGAAGATTTTTGGTGGAAAAGGTTGGTTTAGTTATGGGGTGAAGGTTTAAGTGAGGTTTAAGAGTTCAGTTATGGATATTGGTGATGAATTTGTGGTTTTTAGGTTAGGTTAAATGGGGTTACGAATTTGGGTGATTTTAGGTTGGGGTGGATGGAAGTTGTTTTTGATTGAAGGTTTATGATTGGGATGATGTTTAGAATTGATTGGGTGAAGAAATTTTGTGATTTGGTGGAGATTTTAGGGGGATATGAAGGTTTGAAGGTTGTTGGTTATGGAGGTTTTAGAGAGATGTTTGAAGGAAGAGAGATGTTTGTGTTGGAGAATGAGGGAAGAAGAAGAAAAATTTGTTGGGTATACTTACATAGGGATCGGGCACGACCGTGCTAGCTGGGGGCACGGGGCGTGCCAACCTTCTGGATTTTGGGTGGTCTGGCTTTGTCAAATCAGGCACGGTCGTGCCAACTGGGAGCACGGGCCGTGCCATCTTTCTGGACATGGGGGCTTAAAAAATTTTCAACTTTCAACGAAGCGATATTTTAGAGTCATTTGCTTGACCGATAGAAAGTGTCCTTAGAAAGGACCAAAGAGATCATATTGTGTAGATGACGCTATGAAGCGTTCTTTCACATCATGATATTTAATCATGCAACAAGAATAAAGAGCGGGACCTTTCATAACATTTTCCAACTCAAATCCTACCATTTTATCACTCACTTGAAAAATAATCCTACCATTTTTAACATCAACAATAGCTCCCGCAGTAGCGAGGAAAGGTCTTCCTAGAATTATAGGGACGTCATCGTCCTCTTCAATGACAACTAATACAAAATCAGCCGGGATGTATATCCCTTCTATCTTAACATGTATGTCCTCAACAAATCCGACCAGTTTTATAGTAGAACGATCAGCTAACTTCAAGACCAACTTGGTAAGTTTCAACTCTCCTATCCCCATCCTCTTAAAGAGGGACAAAGGCAACAAACTAACACTAGCTCCTAAGTCGCACAAGGCTTTATCAATGGTCTCACTCCCAATCATACAAGGTATGGCAAAACTACCTGGATCTCTAAGCTTTGGAGGAGTCTTTTGAATGATTGCACTACTTTCCCTAGTCAAAGCTATTGTCTCATGATGCTCTATAGTCTTTTTCTTTGAAAAAATTTCCTTTAAAATTTTAGCATATAGAGGCATCCGAGACAAAGCTTCCGCAAAGGGAATTTTAATGCAAATCTTCTTAAGTATGCTAACAAATTTATTAAATTGAGCCTCCAAGTTAAGCTTAACAAGTTTTAACGGGGAAGGAGCTTTGGTCTTATCAAGCGGTTTCTCACTTTCTATCAAAGTTTTCTCACTTAAAAGCTTAACACTTTCTGCCTCAATGTTTTTAACTTTAGCAATAGTTTCTCCTAACTTACTACCCCCAAAAGAAATAGCATTAACATGGGCTTTGGGGTTGGCTTCGGTTTGACCAGGAAAGACACCCGGTGTTTGAGAAGAGGTGGCCACTTGTTGGGCCACTTGGGAGATTTGGGTCTCAGGCATTTCAGTGTGGGTAGCAATATAATCTACTTTGGTATTGAGTTTGGAAAGAGAATCATTCAGAAATTTGGTTTGGTTTTTGAGCTCTTGAAGCTGTTTAGATTGATTTGTGAAATAGTTTTCCATTAAAATTTCCAAATTCGATTTCTGAGCGACTCTCTGGTTGTTTGCATAGCCAGGTGGTGCTACTTGTCCATAGGAATTTTGAGGGTTTTTATAAAAGTTTTGGTTTTGCCTTATTCCTTGGTTGTATTGAGCATAATTCATTTGCTCAACACCAAAAATAGCACTACCTAGTGGGCAAGCAGCACCAATATGACCAGTTATACCTCAAATTTCACAAGAAGAAGATGCAGGAGCAGTTGTGATAGCACTAACATTTAGTTTTTCAAGTTTTTGTGTTAGTGCATCAACCTTAGCAGCAAGATGATCATAGTTAGAAACTTCGTACATACATGCTTCTTTTTTATAGGGTGAAGAATTGGTGATAGCTCTCTCATCGGTCCATTTCTAGTGATTCTGAGGCATGTCCTCAATTAAAGCGTATGCCTCCGTAATGGTCTTGTTCAATAAAGCTCCACCTGCAGCTGCATCAATAGTCATCTTAGTGGTATATGATAAGCCATTATAAAAAGTGTGGACTATGAGCCACTTCTCTAAACCATGGTGGGGACAAAGTCTAATCATTTCCTTGAAACGTTCGCACGCATCATAAAGAGACTCCCCATCATTTTGATTGAACCATGGGATTTGGTCCCTTAGTTTAGCAGTTTTAGAAGGGGGAAAGAATCTATAACGCCCATACTAAACGTATCTAGAAAGTTTAGCATGTTCGTTATCTTTAGTACTGGATAGATTAAAATTTACAACAATAAAACTTTGAATAAATATCTTATAGAACCGTAAGCGTTCGTACAACAAGAGTATAACATAACTTGTCTAAAACATACTAAATACATCCTTGAAATCCATATCATCTTACAGCGGGTACGAACGACCACTTGTTGAACTATCCATCCGACTACGAGCTTGGAAAACCATCCTGGTTATCTGAAACAGATAAGGATTGGGATGAGACATAATGTCTCAGTGAGTTCTACCTAATCCTAGGCTATAGGTAACCTCGGGGAAAACCTACGGTCACCACATGTCTACAATACAACCTGACGGTTGATTATACGTGTGTGGTCATGCTTACCTAGACGGTCGTGCATACTAGATCCGTCATAGGTTCATTTTAACTTGTCATAGGTCTTGCTTACATCATACGTGTCATGGCGGTTAAAGGGAACCTAAGTCCGCTATGCCAAGATACGCTAACGCATCGAGGCCTAAACATAACATATTCATGACACGATACTAAACCGGACGATCGAGAAAACCTAATATCGTCATCGGCATATCATTCATAACTTGCTCTATTTCATAAACTTATATGTGTCTAACGTCATATCATAATCATGTTCATTCATTAAGTTAGAGGTTAGCGTTGATTAACATTATCTGAGTTCATTTTACGAAGAGCCCCGAGGTGGAGTAATCTCGAACACAATCCCTTATCTAACTGATGAAAACCTATCTAAGGTGCATCAGACTCCCTCAGTGATGTGCGGGCCCCCTTGTGGAGCTTATCCCGTTTCACCTAGCGGAAACCCCTAGAGATCCAACCTAATGTCGATCACAAGAGACACGACACCTACGTTTTGCTTAAAGTCTTGGTCTTAAACATTCATGAAAGGATAAACCTATATATGCTTTCTCTTTTACCTCAGATCCTTAATCGATCCAACTAGAGGTAAACTATTCATTCATGTTCATACTTATTCATTCTTACATATGTAAAGAGATTAATTAATCAATTCACGGCTTAACATGCGTGCATGGTCGTTCTAATTCCTATGCGAAGAGAATACACTAAATCACTTCGCGTCTTGACATACATAGGACTCATGTGTAGCATTCTAGTTCTCGACAAGCTATGTCGAGGCTCTACATTCATTCCATTTCTTAGTTCTTCACTACCCAAGTAAATCGGTTTAAACTCTCTTGTGCCTTTCTTGCCATATAAGCTAAGATTGCCATGATTTTCATTTCATGAATCATTTGATGTTATATGCATTGATTAGATGTTGTTTAGGGGTTATAAGGTTGGAAAACATCGCAAGAAAAAGCCTTGGACTGCACTACAGGCCCCTAGATGAGCCAACAAGCCAAAAGAAAGTTGGCTTGGGCTAAAAGTTTCACTATCAGCGACTTTCATCTGGGCAAGTTCTGAAGAATTTCGCTATTAGCGAAATATTTTGCTAATAGCGAGTTTCTTTGGGTCTGAAGTGCAGATTTTGCATTTTTAACCTAAACACCATCCAATCTGATCCTGCAATGCATCACACACATCCAACAACTTGTATAAACATTAAAAAACATATTTCATGGCAATTTTAACATATAATCATCAAGAATGGCTTTGGGGTACTAAAATCATACTTTTCTAAACTTAACATAATTTCATAAATTCTCAGAAGAATTACACAACCCAAAGGAAGGTTAATCTATCTAAGAACTCACCTTAACATGTTTCTTGTGATTCCTCAAGCTTCAAGCTTCCCAAAGATCAAACCCTAGCTTATGAATCCAAGTTTCAATCCATTCTCTTTGTTGTTTCTTGTCCTTGAAGCTTATATGATCCATGCTTGATCACCAATTTCTTGTATTGGAAAGCTTTGATGGCTTCAAGAGGGGAGGATGGGGGCGGTCCTAGAGAGAAGGAGGAGAGAAATTCTTTCTCTCAAAACCTAGAGAGAGAAAGAGAAGTGAAAATGAAGGAAAAATGGTCCTTGTGGCCTTAAATAGCCCTTGCGGCTTAATCGCGTTTAGCCTGACACTGATACTTAAACACATACTTGACTATTGTCATTTGTTAAATATTCTTCGTCATACCTGTAACACCCCATTTTCCAAACGTAAAAATTTTGTAATAAAATCAGAGTAGTTCATCGTAAACGGAATGTCACATTTCATAAAAATCATAAATGGATTAAATAAATATTCATCATTCAAAATTCAATCAACAAATTGCTTAATATTTCGCAGCGGAATTCATCCATGTCTAAAAATAGTCTTTGGCACCAAGGCCTCATCATAAAATCTCATAAATAGTCTAAAACATAATAACTAGTTCAATTCGACAACTTCATTATAAATCTCATAAAACAATACGTAAGGAATAGAAAACAATGTCAAGACTCCCATCCCGTTACGGATCAGAGCACCTAAAGACACACTTGTGAGGAGTCCACCCACGACCACGCCTAATCCTGATTACCTGCAAGTTACCCATACGAAGAGCAACATTTTCAAGCAGAAGGGGTGAGATTTCTCAAACAATAATATTAAGCATATAACTCATCAATTACATTTAAAAAAAAAAAAACTTCATGTAATTCAACAATTATATTCAAATACATAGTTATCATCAACTCATCTTAGCAATATATCAAACACCTTAACTTCATTAATTAGAATGACTATTCATCATACGACAGTCATAATCATCATCACATATCACCATAATCATATTTCATCACTAGATACCTTGTTATAACATCACAACTTAACAACTTGACTCAACATTGCATTTAAACTCGACTATGCAACTCTTAACATCTTAAATCATCTTGACAGTGCAAATGCATGTGGTACCATTCTAGGGCATAAGCCCTCGTCGCTTATAAGCATAAATATACTCCTAGGGCATGAGCACTCGTCGCTGTTGAGCAAAAGCTCCTAGGGCATGAGCCCTCGTCTTTAAATGAGTATGCATGGACTCAACATCTTAGAAACCTCATGGACATCTTATAACTTCATGACTTAGACCGACATTTACGTCTTAAATAAGATCGACAGCAACATATGTAGCACATATTAACTCATATCATATCAGCATCATAATATAACAGTATCAAATGATAATTAACAACATCTTAGACATCGTAATAATTCCACATAATGCCTATATAATAATTTCACATAATATAACAGTATCTGAAATCATCTTAATTTAGACTTCCTGGATAGTTTACAACCTCTTAACAACTTACATTTCCTACCCAAAAGACATCTCAAGACTACACGTGCGAAAGATCGCAAGAAAATAACCTTAGGAAGGATGCACTAGTTGCTCGCTGCGGCGAGTGGGGTTGCTCGCCGCGGCGAGAGAAACATGCTCACTGGACTCTCAAAACGGCTGCTCACGAGGCGAGCTATCTTGCTCGCAGTGGCGAGTACATGGACTTGCTCGCGGTGGCGAGCGATCTTGCTCGCGAGGCGAGCGATGTTGTTCTTAGCTCGCGAGGCGAGCTATGATGCTCGCTGTAGCGAGCGATGAATGTCAGCTCGGGTAGAATTCTGTTTTTCTCAAAAATTCCCCTAATCTCATGGTTTTAACCTCAAAACTACTTCCAATAATCATCTTATGGATTATCTAAGGTCTGTACATGATTCTTACATCAATTCAACGGTTTTCCATCATCTAATCATCAATTCTCACTCCAACCCTAATTCTCGTAATCTCACAAACTCATCCTAAAACATGTTAGATGCAATCTAATGATTCACAGACTTAATATTAGTGAAAGATAGTCCCACCCTTACCTTAGCAAAAATCGATGCTGCCTTTCTCTTAGGTTCTTCTCTTCTCTTGTTCTCCTTTTCTCCAAAAGTCGTTTTAACGTAAAAACATTTTCTAACCTAGACTTCCTTATTTATAACTCCTCTACTATTCTTTCCTATTTCCTCTTAAATCACTAAACTCTCTAAATTTATAAAATAGCCCCACATCTCAATAATTATTTTGTTTTCAAATCTTATTTTATTTAACAATAAAATAATTCACAACATCTCATAACATCTCTAAACTCATATAAATCACGTCAATCATATAATTATATTCTAAAACTCATTAAAATAATTAAATAATTAAAATGGGCGTTACAACTCTCCCCAACTTATATAATTTTCGTCCTCGAAAATATACCTCAAGCAAACAACTCTGGATAAGACTCCAGCATCTTACTCTCAAGCTCCCACGTCAAGCTTTCACCAGTCGCTCCATCTAGAGCTGTCAAAATGGGTCGGGACGTACGGGCCGGCCCGAAAGCCCGAATAAAATGTAGGGCCTGGGCCGAATAATTGCAGTCCGAATTTTTTCAAGGCTTTTTAGCCCGGCTCGAAAAAGCCCGTGGCCAGTTAGGGCTGGCCCGTACGGGCTACGGGCAGCCCGCCTGCCCGCCAAAAAATTCAAGTTTTTTTTTTGTCTTTGTGTGTTATAGTATATGGTCTATGAAAAGTAAGCAGAATTTGGGTGATTGTACTACTAGTTCAGTTTTTTTTTTACTTGCTAAGGTTATCTAAATTATGTACTAGACTAAAACAACAGAGAGCCAAACTCTTAAGGTTATTTATGAGACAAATGAGAAGTTTGAACAATATTTTGTGGAATTTGGGGAAAGAATGTCGTGGAATCTTGTGATTGGCTGAACTGTTCCATTTGATAAATATATTATTTTATTAGGACAGAATTTGGTCTAGTACAGAATTTGTTTTGGCTGGGATATGTGCTTTGCCTTCTTCTGTTTTCCTTACTGTTTTGCGGTTTGCAGGCAGCATAGGTTTTAAGTTAAGCTAAGCTAGTTAAGTTATAAACTTTAAGCTAAGCTTGTTGAATTATAAATTATCATTTTGGGTATCAAAGTAGTCACTTTTCCTCCAATTAAAAAAAAGAAGAAAAAGAAGTCAATTTAAAAACCTTAAAAATTGAAAAAAATAATAATAGATACGTGCGGGCCGGGCTGGCCCGTTAGCCCAAGATCCCGTATAGGGCCGGGCTCAAGCTCAATTATTTCAGTCCATATTTAAACCGGGCTTTTTAGCCCGGCCCTAAAAAGCCCGTTGCCCGATCGGGCGGGGCCTAAATGGGTCGGGCCGCCCGTTTTGACAGCTCTAGCTCCGTCCCAAACGACTTTAACAAGGGATATCTCCTTGCCTCTCAACTTCTTCGCTTCACGACCTTCAATCCTCACTGGTAAGGTCTCAACAGTAAGGTTATCTCTAAGTTGCACGTCATTACTTTGGATCACATGAGATGGATCTGAAACATACTTTCGAAGTTGCGACACATGAAACATATCATGCAAATTCGAAAGATGCGGTGGTAAACCCACTCGGTAAGCCACCGTTCCAACTTTTTCTGATATCTGATACGGACCAATAAACCTCGGAGTCAACTTCTTAGACTTCAATGCACGACCCACACCGGTCATGGGAGTAAATCTTAGGAATACATGATCTCCCTCTTGAAACTCGAGGTCCTTCCTACGCTTATCATGATAACTCTTTTATCAACTCTGCGACGCTTTCATCTTTTCTTGAATCATCTTCACCTTCTCAGTAGTCTGTTGAACAATCCCTGGTCCTAAAACCACATTCTCAGCTGACTCAAATCAACACAATGGAGTTTTGCATCTTCGACCATACAAAGCCTCGAAAGGTGCCATTCCAATACTAGAATGATAACTGTTATTGTACGTGAACTCTATCAACGGAAGATGACTATCCCAAGTTCCTCCTTGCTCAAGTATACAAACTCTCAACAAGTCTTCCAACGACTGAATCGTTCTTTTCGACTGACCATCTGTCTGAGGATGATAAGCTGAACTCAACCTCAACTTAGAACCTAAAGCCTCTTGCAAACTCTTCCAAAATCTAAAAGTAAACCTTGGATCTCTATTTGACACAATGCTTGAAGGAACACCATGTAGTTTCACAATGTCTCGAATATAAATCTCCGCCAACTGAGCTACAGGGAAACTAATATTAACCGGAATAAAGTGTGCCGACTTCATCAATCTATCAACAATCACCCAAATAGCGTCATTCACTTTAGGAGTATTCGGCAACCTCGTCACAAAATCCATGGATATACTATCCCATTTCCACTCTGGGACATCTAAAGGTGTCATCAATCCAGCAGGTTTCTGATGCTCCACCTTCGACTTCTGACAGATCAAACAAGAATACACAAATTGTGCCACGTCACGTTTCAATCCAGACCACCAAAATAACTTCTTCAAATCATGATACATCTTTGTAGCTCCCTGATGAATACTTAAGCTGCTCCTATGACTCTCTTCGAGAATCATCTTCTTCATCTCGTCAATGTCTGGAATACAAATTCTATCTCGAAATCTCAACACACCTTGATCGTCGACCTTAAAGTCACTATCTTCGGTCTGATTACTAGCAACCAACAAGTCTACAAACTTAACATCAGCTTTCTGCACCTATTTAATACTTTTCAAGAAATCACTATCAATCTTCAGCATTCCCAGCTTTACACTCTGAGGTGACAATTCACAGACTAAACTCAAATCTCTAAACTGTTCAAGCAATTCGAACTCCTTAACCATCATAGCAGACATATGCAAAGTCTTCCTACTTAAGGCATCTGCTACAACATTAGATTTACCTGGATGATAATTCAATCCAAAATCATAATCTTTCAATAATTCGAGCCACATTCGCTGTCTCATATTCAATTCCTTCTGATCAAACAAATACTTCAAGCTCTTGTGATCACTAAACACCTCAAATCTTGAACCATACATATAATGTCTCCAAATCTTAAGCACAAATACAACTGCAGCTAATTCCAGATCATGAGTAGGATAATTTCGTTCATGAATTCTCAATTGTCTTGATGCATAAGCAACCACTTTACCATCTTGCATAAGCACATCACCTAAGCCCAACTCGGACGCATCACAGTACACTACAAAAGGTTCATCGGACTTCGGAAAAATCAAGATTGGAGCCGTCGTCAAACGCTTCTTCAATTCATTAAAACTATTCTCACATTGAACATCCCACACAAAGGCTTTACCTTTACAAGTCAACTGCGTTAACGGAAGTGCCAACTTAGAAAATCCTTCTATAAATCTCCTGCAATAACCAGCTAACCCCAAAAAGCTTCTAATCTCTGTAACCGACTTAGGAGTCTCCCATTGTGATACCGCTTCAACTTTAGACGGATCAACTGCAATACCACTACCAGAAATAACATGGCCAATAAAACTTACCTCTTTCAACCGGAATTCACACTTTGACAACTTAGCATATAACTTCTTCTCTTTTAGCACTTGCAAGACAATCTTCAAATGCTCAACATGTTCTTCTTCAGACTTGGAGTAAATCAAAATATCATCGATGAACACAACCACGAAGCGATCCAAAAATGCATGAAAGATGCGATTCATATACTCCACAAACACACCAGGCGCGTTACTAACACCGAAAGGCATCACCTTATATTCATAATGTCCATATCGCGTTCTAAAAGCCGTCTTCTGCATATCTTCATCTTTCACTTTAATCTAGTGATAACCCGATCTCAAGTCAATCTTGTAATGAGCCTTAGTATCCTCATCATAAATCCTGCGACTGCTCACAAGCTCAGAAAAGTTACGGATCCTCTGGTAGCTAATTGCTCTCTTAATATCAGCATGCAGACCGTTCTTAAATTTGATACACTTCGAAAACTCAGCAGTCTCAGCAGTATAGTGTGGATAAGTTTTAGCTAACTCCACAAAATTTGCAGCATACTCTGTCACAGACATGTTTCCTTGTTTCAGCTCATGGAACTCGATCTCTTTCTTCCCGCGAACATCCTCTGGAAAGTACCTGTCTAGGAACTCTCTCATAAACACAGCCCAAGTAACAACCGCACCATCTTGCTCTAAAACAGGTAGAAGACTCACCCACCAGTCATCAACTTCCTCAGCCAGCATGTGCGTACCAAAGCGCACCTTCTGATCCTTTGTACATTGCATAACACGAAAGACTCTCTCAATCTCCTTGAGCCACGTCTGAGCTCCATCAGGGTCATACCTTCCCTTGAAAGTAGGGGGATGATTCCTCAATAAAGTCTCTAACACCTCACTTCAGCATTAGCACCCACATTAGGTTGTTGTCCCACAGCTTGAGCCACAGCTTCCAACGCAGCAGCAATAGCAGCATCATTTCTTCCAGCCATCTTAGTTCTTTGCATCACACACAACAATCAGAACAACATAATAATGGTATTCCAATTGTTAAACGACACTGCTCGACTCAACTACTTGGCCAGATGGACCGACCTGCTCTGATACCAATTGTAACACCCCATTTTCCAAACGTAAAATTTTTGTAATAAAATCAGAGTAGTTCTTCGTAAACAGAATGTCACATTTCATAAAAAATACGTAAGGAATAGAAAACAATGCCAAGACTCCCATCCCGTTACATATCAGAGCACCAAAAGACACACTTGTGAGGAGTCCACGCACAACCACGCCTAATCTTGATTACCTGCAAGTTACCCATACGAAGAGCAACATTTTCAAGCAGAAGGGGTGAGATTTCTCAAACAATAATATTAAGCATATAACTCATCAATTACATTTAAAAAAAAAACTTCATGTAATTCCACAATTATATTCAAATACATAGTTATCATCAATTCATCTTAGCAATATATCAAACACCTTAACTTCATTGATTAGAATCACTATTCATCATACGACAGTCATAATCATCATCACATATCACCATAATCATATTTCATCACTAGATACCTTGTTATAAAATCACAACTTAACAACTTGACTCGACAATGCATTTAAACTCGACTATGCAACTCTTAACATCTTAAATCATCTTGACAATGCAAATGCATGTGGTACAATTCTAGTGCATAAGCCCTCGTCGCTTATGAGCATAAATATACTCCAAGGGCATGAGCTCTCGTCGCTATTGAGCAAAAGCTCCTAGGGCATGAGCCCTCGTCTCTGTTGAGCAAAAGCTCCTAGGGCATGAGCCCTCATCTTTAGATGAGTATGCATGGACTCAACATCTTACATCTTAGAAACCTCATGGACATCTTATAACTTCATGACTTAGACATCGTAATAATTCCACATAATGCGTATATAATATTATCACATTAATACTTATCTGAAATCATCATAATTTTGACTTCCTGGACAGTTTACAACCTCATAACAACTTACATTTCCTACCCAAAAGACACACACTTAAGACACACACTTGTGAGGAGTCCACTCACGACCGCAACTAATCTTGGTTACCTGCAAGTTACCCATACGAAGAGCAACATTTTCAAGCAGAAAGGGTGACATTTCACAAACAACAATATTAAGCATATAATTCATCAAATTACATTTAACAACATAAATATCATCAACATATCATAAAAATAATCATATAGCATCAAGTCATCATCATAAACAACATTCATAATCAAACATCAACATCAACTTCATGATCAACTTATAATCTTTACAACCCGACTCGACAATGCAACTTAACTCGACAAATGCAACTCTTATCATATTAAATCATCTTGATATGCAAATGCATGTGGTACCAATTCAGGGCATCATGCCCCCAACATATTTGAGCGTAAAAAGGCTCCAGGGCATCAAGCCCCAGACTTAATTGAGCAAAGGCTCCAGGGCATCAAGCCCCCAACTTTAATGAGTATGCAATGGACTCAACTTCCTACTACTTAGACATCATCATGAACATCTCTTATGATTCCAATAACTTGGACAACTTCTTATAACTTTACAACTTAGACCGACACTCACAACTTTATGACATTAATGGTCAACAACATCAAACAGCAACATATGCAGCATTTAACAATTCTTATAAGTCATATCATCATTAAGGAATAATCCACATCAACTTAATCATCATAAATAATCACATAGTGCATATATAACAATGTCACATCATTAATAATCTTAGTCATCTTAATTTAGGCTTTTCTGGATAGCTCCTAATATTCTAGACATCCTTCATTTTCTACTCCAGGTTCATCTCAAAAGTTAAACGTGCGAAAGGATCGCAAGAAAATAATTCAAGGCAGCATGCGCAAGTTGCTCGCGAGGCGAGTGGATCTGCTCGCTGCGGCGAGCAAAACATGCTATCCGGACTCTCAAAATGGCTTACACGCGAGGCGAGCTTCTGTACTGGCGGTGGCGAGTGTTCTGGGTTGCTCGATGTGGCGATCGATATTACTCGCGAGGTGAGCGATGAACTTCATAACTCGCAAGGCGAGCTATGCTGCTCGCTGCGGCGAGCGATGAATGTCAGGCTCGGGCAGAAATCTGTTTTCCTCAATTTTTCACCTAATCACATGGTTCTAACCTCAAACCAGCTTCCAATTATCATCCTATGAATTATCTAAGGTCTGTACACAATTCCTACATCAATCTAACAACTTTTCATCGTTTAATCATTAAATCTCTCTCAAAACCCAAATTCTTAATTCTCACAAAACTCAACCTACATCATGTTAAACCTAATCATCAGAATCATAGACTTAATAATATTGAAAGTTAGTCTCACCCTTACCTTAATATGCAGAAATCACAGCCCCTAAGGTCTTCTCCTCTTCTCTTGACTTTTCTCCCTTTTCACCAAAAACTGATCGTACGCGTTATGTCTTTCCAACCTAACTTTTCCTATTTATAACCCCTCATCTAGTTTATCTTATTTCTTCTTTCTACCACCAAACTTTCTAAATTCACAAAATAACCCCACAACTTAACATTTATTTTATTTTATTTTCAAATCTTATTTTATTAAATAATAAAATAAGTCACAACATCTCATTCAATCTCTAAAATCACATAATTCACATAAATCACACATAGCTCATATAAATCACGCCAATCATATAAATATATTCTAAAACTCACTAAAATAATTAAATAATTAAAACGGGCGTTACAACTCTCCCCAACTTATAGAATTTTCATCCTCGAAAATTTACCTCAAGCAAACAACTCTGGATAAGACTCCATCATCTTACTCTCTAGTTCCCACGTCATGCTTTCACCAGTAGCTCCGTCCCAAACGACTTTCACAAGAGGTATCTCCTTGCCTTTCAACTTCTTCACTTCACGACCTTCGATTCTCACTGGTAAGGTCTCAACCATAAGGTTATCTCTATCAACGGTAGATGACTATCCCAAGCTCCACCTTGCTCAAGTACACAAACTTTCAACAAGTCCTCAAGCTACTGAATCGTCCTTTCCGACTGACTATCTGTTTGCGGATGATACGCCGAACTCAACCTCAACTTAGAGCCTAAAGCCTCTTGCAAACTCTTCCAAAATCTAGAAGTAAATCTTTGATCTCTATCTGACACAATGCTCGAAGGAACACCGTGCAGCTTCACTATATCTTGAATATAAATCTCTGTCAACAAAGCTACAGTAAAACGAATATTAATCGGAATGAAATGAGCCGACTTCGTCAATCTATTAACAATCACCCAAATAACGTCATTCCCTTTAGGAGTATTAGGCAAACTCGTCACAAAATCCATGGATATATTATCCCATTTCCACTCTGGTACATCTAAAGGTGTCATCAACCCCACAGGTTTCCGATGCTCAACTTTCGACTTCTGACAAACCAAACAAGAATACACAAACTGTGACACGTCACGTTTCAATCTAGTCCACCAAAACAACTTCTTCAAGTCATGATACATCTTCGTAGCTCCCGGATGAATACTCAAGTTACTTCTATGACTCTCTTCAAGAATCACCTTCTTTATCTCATCATTGTCAGGAATACAAATCCTACCTCGAAATCTCAACACCCCTTGATCATCAACCTTAAAGTCACCATCTTCAGTCTGATTACTAGCAACCAACAAGTCCACAAATTTAACATCCACTTTTTGCGCTTCTTTACTGCTTTTCAAGAAATCACTATCAATCTTCAGCATTCCTAGTTTCACACTCTAAGGTGACAATTCACAAACCAAACTCTGGTCTCTAAACTGTTCCAGCAACTCAAACTCTTTAGCCATCATAGCAGACATATGTAAAGTTTTTCTACTTAAGGCATCTGCAACAACATTAGCTTTACTCGGATGATAATTCAAACCAAAGTCATAATCTTTTAACAATTCAAGCCACCTTCGCTGTCTCATATTCAATTCCTTCTGATCAAAAAAATATTTCAAGCTCTTGTGATCATTGAACACTTCAAATCTCGAACCATACAAGTAATGTCTCCATATCTTAAGCACAAATACAACTGCAGCTAATTCCAGATCATGAGTAGGATAATTTCGTTCATGAATTCTCAACTGTCTTGATGCATAAGCAACCACTTTACCATCTTGCATAAGCACACCACCTAGGCCTAACTTGGACGCATCACAATATACAACAAAAGGTTCATCGAACTTTGGCAAAATCAAGATTGGAGCCGTCGTCAAATGCTTCTTCAATTCATTAAAAATGTTCTCACACTGAACATCCCACACAAAAGCTTTACCTTTACAAGTCAATTGCATTAACGGAAGTGCTAACTTAGAAAATCCTTCTATAAATCTCCTGTAGTAACCAGCTAATCCCAAAAAGCTTCTAATCTCTGTAACGGATGTAGGAGTTTCCCATTGTGATACTGCTTCGACTTTAGACGGATCAACTGCAATACCACTAACAGAAATAACATGGCCAAGAAAACTTACCTCTTTCAACCAAAATTCACACTTTGACAATTTAGCATATAACTTCTTCTCTTTTAGCATTTGCAAAACAATCTTCAAATGATCAGCATGTTCTTCTTCAGACTTGGAGTAAATCAAAATGTCGTCGATGAACACAACCACGAAACGATCCAAAAATGCATGAAAGATGCGATTCATATACTCCATAAATACACCAGGTGCATTTGTAACTCCGAAGGGCATCACCTTATATTCATAATGTCCATAACGCGTTCTAAAAGCCGTCTTCTGCATATCTTCATCTTTCACTTTAATCTGGTGATAACCCGATCTCAAGTCAATCTTGCTAGACACATGTGCACACACTAACTGATCCATCAACTCGTCAATTCGTGGAAGTGGATACCTATTATTTATAGTTACTTTATTCAATTGTCGGTAATCAATGCACAACCTCATACTACCGTCTTTCTTCTTTACTAGCAACACCGGCTCCCCCCAAGGTGAAACACTTGGTCTAATAAACTTTTTAACAAGCAAATCCTCCAACTGTTTCTTCAACTCAGCTAACTCAGAGGCTGACATATGGTAAGGTGTCATAGACACAGGCTTCGTTCCCGGAACAAGATCAATCGTAAATTCAACTTCTCTCTCTGGAGGCACATCAGGAATTTCATCGGGAAAAACTTCAGGAAAATCGCATACCACTTATAGCTTATCAATCATTGCTTGATTCTCAATGGACAAAGACGCCATCAATGAAAACATTAAAATTTCATCATGTTCTAACTTCTTCAGATGCTTAGTAGACAAGAACTCTGCTCCACTTTCTTCTTTAGCAGAAGAGAAATACACCGACTTATTAAAACAATTAATGTGAACATGGTTGTACTCTAACCAGTTCATACCAAGGATTACATCCATTCCACTCAAAGGTAAACAAACTAAATCAATTTCAAAGTCTCGACCAAACATAGACAAAGGACATCTGAAACAAACAAGAGAAGTAGTCACCGAACCCTTAGCTGGAGTTTCGACAACCATCTCTCCATTCATATCAGATATAGTACGACCCAACTTAGAAGCACAATCAATAGCAATAAAACAATGCGTAGCACCAGTATCAATAATAGCAACTAAATGAGTATTATCAATATAACAAGTACCTCTGATCAAGCGATCCTCATTCTCTGTCTGAGTATCAGTCAAAGCAAAAACTTTCCCAGTAGTCTTAGTCTTCTTCGGTTTCTTCCATTGAGACCCAATATGACCTTCTTTATTGCAATTAAAGCACACAATATCCTCATGCTCACACTGTGTAAGCGAATGTCCTTTCTTGCCACAACAGAAACATCGTTTCTCATCTCTAGTACAAGCATTACTCTTGTGGCCTTTCTCGCCACAGGTGAAACAAACAATCTCAGCAACAACATCATTCCTTCTCGGCTTCCTCTCATCATTAACTCTTTGCTTTCCTTTATCAGCAGGAGCACTGTAAGGCTTCAGATGACTCTGATGACCTTTACCTCTCTTCTCGTTCACAATCTTGTAATGAGCTTTCGTGTCTTCCTCATAGATTCTGCAGCTACTCACTAACTCAGAAAAGTTACGAATCTTTTGGTAACCAATGGCCTGCTTGATGTCAGCACGTAAACCAATCTCAAACTTGATACATTTGGAGAACTCAGTAGTCTCAGTAATGTAATGTGGATAAAACTTTGCCAACTCCACAAACTTTGCAGCATACTCAGTCACAGTCATGTTACCTTGCTTCAACTCAAGGAACTCAATCTCTTTCTTCCCGCGAACATCTTTCGGAAAGTATCGGTTCAGGAACTCTATCTTAAGTAGGTAGAAGACTCACCCACCAGTCATCAGCTTCCTCAGCCAGCATGTGCGTACCGATACGTACCTTCTGCTCTTCCGTACATTTCATAACACGAAAGGCTCTCTCAACCTCTTTGAGCCACGTCTGAGCTCCATCAGGTTCACTCCTTCCTTTGAAAGTAGGGGGATGATTTCTCAGAAAAGTCTCCAATATCCTAACTTCAGCATTAGCACCCGCATTAGGCTGTTGCCCCACAGCTTCCAACGCAGCTGCAATAGTAGTATCATTTCTCCCAGCCATCTTAGTTCTCTGCATTACACACAACAATCAGAACAACATAATAATGGTATTTCAACTGTTAAATGACACTGCTCGACTCAACTACTTGGCCGGATGGACCGACCTGCTCTGATACCAATTGTAACACCCCGTTTTCCCAACATAAAAATTTCTTAATAAAAATCAAAGTTTAACAACTTAAACGGAATGCTACACTTCTTAAAAATCATAAATGGAATAAATAATAATTTATCCTTCAAAAATATTCGACATAAATATTCAAACTCGCAGCGGATGTAGTTCAACAACTTAAATAGTCTTGGCACGCAGGTATCATTATTAAAATCTCATAAAATTCTAGGTTCATCAATTATTCATGAAAATTCATAAGCAATACGTAAGGAACAGAAAGCAATAACAAATTCCCATCCCGTTACGTATCAAAGCACCTAAGACACACACTTGTGAGGAGTCCACTCACGACCGCAACTAATCTTGGTTACCTGAAAGTTACCCATACGAAGAGCAACATTTTCAAGCAGAAGGGGTGAGATTTTACAAACAACAATATTAAGCATATAATTCATCAAATTACATTTAACAACATAAACATCATCAACATATCATAATAATAATCATATAGCATCAAGTCATCATCATAAACAACATTCATAATCAAACATCAACATCAACTTAATGATCAACTTATAATCTTAACAACTCGACTCGACAATGCAACTTAACTCGACAAATGCAACTCTTATCATCTTAAATCATCTTGATATGCAAATGCATGTGGTACCAATTCAGGGCATTAAGCCCCCAACATATTTGAGCGTAAAAAGGCTTCAGGGCATCAAGCCCCTAACTTAATTGAGCAAAGGCTCCAGGGCATCAAGCCCCCAACTTTAATGAGTATGCAATGGACTCAACTTCCTACAACTTAGACATCATCATGAACATCTCTTATGATTCCAATAACTTGGACAACTTCTTATAACTTTACAACTTAGACCGACACTCACAACTTTATGACATTAATGGTCAACAACATCAAACAGCAACATATGCAGCATTTAACAATTCTTATAATTCATATCATCATTAATGAATAATCCACATCAACTTAATCATCATAAATAATCACATAGTGCATATATAACAATGTCACATCATTAATAATCTTAGTCATCTTAATTTAGGCTTTTCTGGACAGCTTCTAATATTCTAGACATCCTTCATTTTCTACTCCAGGTTCATCTCAAAAGCTAAACGTGCAAAAGGATCGCAAGAAAATAATTCAAGGCAGCATGCGCAAGTTGCTCGCGAGGCGAGTTGATCTGCTCGCTGCGGCGAGAAAAACATGCTATCTAGACTCTCAAAATGGCTTGCTCGTGAGGCGAGCTACTGTGCTCGCGGTGGCGAGTGTTCTGGGTTGCTCGCTGTGGCGAGCGATAATACTCGCGAGGCGAGCGATGAACTTCATCACTCGCAAGGCGAGCTATGCTGCTCGCTGCGGCGAGCAATGAATGTCAGGCTCGGGCAAAAATCTGTTTTCCTTAATTTTTCACCTAATCACATGGTTCTAACCTCAAAACAGCTTCTAATTATCATCCTATGGATTATCTAAGGTCTGTACACAATTCCTACATCAATATAACAACTTTTCATCGTTTAATCATTAAATCTCTCGCAAAACCCAAATTCTTAATTCTCACAAATCCCAACCTACATCATGTTAAACCTAATCATCAGAATCATAGACTTAATAATATTGAAAGTTAGTCTCACCCTTACCTTAATATGCAGAAATCGCAGCCTTTAAGGTCTTCTCCTCTTCTCTTGACTTTTCTCCCTTTTCACCAAAAACTGATCGTACGCGTTATGTCTTTCCAACCTAACTTTTCCTATTTACAACCCCTCATCTAGTTTATCTTATTTCTTCTTTCTACCACTAAACTTTCTAAATTCACAAAATAGCCCCACAACTTAACATTTATTTTATTTTCAAATCTTATTTTATTAAATAATAAAATAAGTCAGAACATCTCATTCAATCTCTAAAATCACATAATTCACATAAATCACACAAAGCTCATATAAATCACGCCAATCATATAAATATATTCTAAAACTCATTAAAATAATTAAATAATTAAAACGGGCGTTACATGCGGGCCCCCGTTGCGGAGCTTATCCCGTTTCACCTAGCGGAAACCCCCGAGATCCAACCTAACGTGGATCACAAGAGACACGACACCTACGTCTTGCTTAAAGTCTTGGTCTTAAACATTCATGAAAGGTTAAACCTATACATGCTTTCTCTTTTACCTCGGATCCTTAATCGATCCGACTAGAGGTAAACTCTATACTTGTTCATTCATGTTCATACTTATTCATTCTTACATATGTGAAGAGATTAATTAATCAATTCACGGCTTAACATGTGTGCGTGGTCGTTCTAATTCCTATGCGAAGAGAATACACTAAATCACTTCGCGTCTTAACATACATAGGAATCATGCGTAGCATTCTAGTTCTCGACAAGCTATGTCGAGGCTCTACATTCATTCCCTTTCTTAGTTCATCACTACCCGATTAAATCGGCCTAAACTCTCTTGTGCCATTCTTTCCATATAAGATTGCCATGATTTTCATTTCATGAATCGTTTGATGTTATGTGCATTGATTAGATGTTGTTTAGGGGTTATAAGGTTGGAAAACATCGCAAGAAAAAGCCTCGGACTACACTACAAGCCCTTAGATGAGCCAACAAGCCAAAAGAAAGTTGGCTTGGGCTAGAAGTTTCGCTATCAGCGACTTTCATCTGGGCAAGTTTTGAAGAATTTCGCTATTAGGGAAATATTTCGCTAATAGCAAGTTTCTTTGGGTTTGAAGTGCAGATTTTTCATTTTTAACCTAAACACCATCCAATCTGATCCTGCAATGCATCAGACACATCCAGCAACTTGTATAAACATTAATAAATATATTTCATGGAAATTTTAACATATAATCATCAAGAATGGCTTTGGGGTACTAAAATCATACTTTCCTAAATTCTCACAAGAATTACACAACCCAAAGGAAAGTTAATCTATCTAAGAACTCACCTTAACATGTTTCTTGTGATTCCTCAAGATTCAAGCTTCCCAAAGATTAAACCCTAGCTTATGAATCCAAGCTTCAATCCATTCTCTTTGTTGTTTCTTGTCCTTGAAGCTTCTATGATCCGTGCTTGATCACCAATTTCTTGTATTGGAAAGCTTTGATGGCTTCAAGAGGGGAGGATGGGGGCTGTCCTAGAGAGAAGGAGGAGAGAAATTCTTTCTCTCAAAACCTAGAGAGAGAAAGAGAAGTGAAAATGTAGGAAAAATGGCCCTTGTGGCCTTAAATAGCCCTTGCAGCTTAATCGCATTTAGCCTGACACTGATACTTAAACACATACTTGACTATTCTTGTTTGATAAATATTCCTCGCCAGACCCGCTTCCCATGAACCTTGGTCCTCTGACACGTTTGACTGGTGATATCCCATTTTTCGACGAGTGGGATGTTATAGAATCGGGCAATGATTGCTTGCCTCATTTGATCCCATGAAGTGATGGAACCAACATCAAGGGAATGGAACCAAGCGCTAGGTCTATCCCTTAAGGAAAAGGGAAAAATATGAAGTCTTACGGCTTCTAGGTTCTCTTTTATAGTTCCGCTGATTTTTATAAAAACAGAGATGTGTAGGTTTGGATCCTCAACAAGCGATCCGAAAAACTGATTTTGCTACACCAAGTTAAGTAGTGCAGGCTTAATCTCAAAGTTGTTACCCTCAACCGTCGGATACACAATAATAGCCTGTGGCTCATCCGTAGATGGTGTTGCATACTCTTTGAGAGTGCGTTCTGCCATAGCGATATTATTTCGTGCTTCTTTCCTTCTTTAATGCAAATACCTTTCGATCTCGGGAACCAAATCACCAAGGATTGTAGTTATTCGCATAAAAGATTGAGAACCCAAGAAGTTAACGGTAACAGAAAGAAAGAAAGAAAGAAAGAAAGAAAAGAAAAAGAGAAAAAGGGAAAAAAAATCTAATCACTAAGAAAAAGTTAATCAAATTAGTTAACTCTCCGACAACGGCGCCAAAAACTTGATGAGATAAACCGCAAGTGCACGGTTCACCGATGTAGTAATAAAAAGATATCGTTCCCACAGGGAGTTGTTCAATTTAACTAACTTTTAGAACATGATTAGTAGAGAATTCAGTTGAAAAGGTTTGATTTTTAACTGAGGGAAATAATAATAAAAAGAGCCTTGGGATTATTGGTTCATCATAATAACGAATCCTTCACAAACAAACCCTAAAATCCTAACTTTATATTTGTTCTACTTTCTAAAGACAAGTTTCTCTTTAGCGTATCAAAGCTTCTCTCGAAGTCAGTGAGTGCGTTCCTTTAACAATCAAGCCTATTCTCATGGTTGATTGTTATTAGAATCCTTGAAGAATGAAACTTTATGTGTCTCAAGGTTTGCTAGACTGTTCTCATGTTTCGCAACCCTTGTCTAATTTCACTTGTTCCAATATCAAAGCTCCGCGTTTGCTTTATGAATTGATATTTGAGATGATGGATTAACAATTACAAAACCCTCCGCGTTCGCTTCTTAGTTCGGTAATTGTTAATTCATTATAAAAACGGTGAAATTAGATTAGAAAGTAGACTTATATAAAATTGGGGTTTATGGTTTGGTTTGATTAGGATTACATCATTAGACTTATCCAACAATCCCATGACAAGAAGAGTCTACTCACTCATGTTCTTCGTAGACATGGAGAAGAAGAAGAAAAGCATAAAAGTAAAATAACAAGAAAGTAAAGGAAAAGAAAGAACTTTTATTAAGAAAGACAATTGTCACTTATTGAATTCCAAGAACAAAAGATGAATGTTAATGATAGCTAGCTACTCTATTTATAGTCTTAATGTCGACTTAAAACCTAAGCAACTATTCACTAGAATGTTCCACAAGAAACCACGGGCTTTTTGTCAAAACAGGCAGCTAATTCATGAAGCAAAAGCAGCAAAAGATGGCCTGGGAGGTGGCACGGCCGTGCCAATTGGTGGCACTGGCCGTGCCAAGCTTTTGACTTTGGGGATCATATTTTTGTCTTCAATCTTCGTATTTTTCACCCGAATCAGCTCCTAATCCTCTTTCTTTTACTCCAAGATTCAATCTATCAAACATTCGTTCCTGAAATATAATAATATGCAATTGAAGTAAAATATCTCAAAAAGGAAATAATACTTAAATAAAATAAACTTAAAACTAAATAATATACAAAAATAACTAATTATTGACTCATCAGTGAACTACCAGGTGTTGAGCCCAACCTACAAAGAGCCTCTGCAGTAGCTTCTTTGGAAATTGCTTTAGAAAGCCCCCAACACCAAGCACCAAACTCACAAATGGCCTCAATCAACCACCCAGTTGTCTCTGTTTCTGAACAAGTTGTTTCTGAACATACTGGTTCTGAACAAACTATTCCTGAACAAACTGAATCTCTTTCCATACCTGAAACCGTCAGTGAGCCTGACTTTATGATCACATCAGAAGATGAACTGAGATGTTGCTGGTTGAACAAAGGTTGGCTATCTATGATTATGAACTCAGTTCATGATCAACCCACATAAACCTTTGTTCAACCAGCAACATCCACAAATAGCCAACCTTCATCAGCTAACTTAGATATTCAACCTGTTGCTCCTGCCAAACCAAATGTCCCTTTTCCACCCACATTGTTTCTAGATTCTACTATATTAGCAGATGTGTGTGAGAATATCTTTCAGGAGCTGAACAAGCTGATTTCAGCTAGGAATGATCTGGTTCATGAAGATAGCTATAAGAAGCAATGGCAAAGATTAAAGGAGAGAGTTGACTACATCTTGACTACACTTCAAAGAACTTGTTTTGATGCTCAAGACATGGCTCAACAAAAGCTTTAAGATTGGCTAAAAGGAGTTGATAGCAATCTACAAGAAGTTAAGATTCTGAGAAATTGGGTGCAAAATCCTCCAAGCATAAAAGGAAGAGATGTTACTGACTTCAGTCCTACTGGTGTGCATCCCAAGGAATTAGACTTGACTTGGTTAAACAAAGTTAACTTCCAACGAGCCTCTACTAGTTTGGATTTACTGCAAAAAAATGTTGATCTAGAAAGAGAGAATAAGAAGCTGAAGAAAGAACTCCTAGAACAGAAGCTACTCTTGCTTGAATACAAGTCATCCACTGAAGCAAAGCTGGAAGAAGCAAGAGTGAGAGAAGAGAATCTGATCAAGAGCAATGAGGATTTTAAGAAGGAAATGAAGCAGCAACAAGAAGAGACCAACAAGATGTTGAAGCAGATGATGAACATGTTCAAACAAGCCACTTGGGTTGGCCTAGTGGTATTGGCTTGGGATTTGGGAGTGTGCTCCTCCTCAAAGTCTCATGTTCGATTCTCTCTGGTGGCAATTTGGGTGGGCTAATTTAGCTTTTTCAAAAAAAAAAAAAAACCAACCCTAAGTTGCACACATTATTTTTAGTTTGTTTAGTCCTTGTCTTAAGTTTCTTAGTTTATCATCTTCTGAACTTTTTGTGCTTCCGACTTTAAATTTTGCTACTGATCTAATATTTTGCTTCTGAACAAGTTTTTGCGCTTCTGGTTAATTATCATGCTTCTGAAGTTATGTTTATACTTCTATTTTGTGTTTTTGCTCTGATATATATCTTGTGATTATAGAATTTTTCTCACTATCTTTTTCTTAACTCTTTCTTTTTGTCTTTAGTTTTTATACTTTTTGTTGATGACAAAAGGGGGAGTAGATGTATAGTATTTATAGGCTCTGAGCCCCATTAATTTAATTTTAATCAAGTTAAATTAATAGGACCTTCTTCTTATCTCTTAATCTATTAATGTGAGAATATTCTGAGTGATTATTTCGTTCTTAATGATGAATTTAATTAACATGGATAGAACTCAGGGGGAGCTTACAAACCTCACCTTAAAGTACTATTAGACTCAGGGGGCGCTTACAAACCTCAAACCCTTATAGTCAACTTGTTAATTAGATTGACAACAATTGCACATTTTAAATACTATTGTTTGTCATAATAAAAAATGGGGAGATTGTTGGAACAAAATATGTTTAAAATTAAACCCTTGAGAGTTTTTATGATAACAAGGTATTAAAAATTGTCAATTGGATAAGCTAATATTTGTTCAAGTGTACAGGATCATAGACAAAAATTTGACATCTTAAATAGGTTCTGGAAGAACAAAAGAGAGCTAAGGAATCAACAAAAAGGAAGCTTGAAGCGTCTGAAGAGAAGTGCTCCTGAAGTGATGATGTCATCAGAAGCAAGTTCATCAGAAGCATCTCATCAGAAGCTGAAGATCACCAGAAGCTGAAGTTCATCAGGAGATGCAAGACTTAAAGCTTCAAAGGCTGTTCAATGGATTTAATATCGTCTAAGCATTGCAGAAGACTAGAAGAGTGAAGCAACGATCATTTTGAAAGGATTTGAAGGCATTGGATGCTTGTTTTTTAAAGAGCGTTGACAAAGTACAATTGTACGAAGTGTACAACCACTACCTCCACTACTCTGTTGTGTCTCTGCTACAAGACAAGAAAAACAGCTCTGCCTGCAACGATGTTCCCTCAGACTTAGAATGGATTTGAAATTGATCCTTCATAGGACAATAACCATATCAGGTAAAAGATCATTGGTGATTGATGAAAGCTTCAAACGACTCTATTTTGATGTGCTGGCAATTCACAACGTCTCTTTCACACGTCTATATAAAGGAGTGAAGACTTAGAGATTGGAAATGACTCAACAACAATTTACAAGTGCCAAAACTCTGCTGAAATTGTTTTGCATTCAAAAGTTCACTTAGAATTTCTTATCAACTTTCATATCTTAGAAATTCTAGAGTCTTAAAGAGTCTGTATCTAATTTGTATTGTGAACACCACTGATTGTATATCAAGTGTTCAACCTCAAACAATATTCTTTGTAATTCTGTTTGATTAGAAGTCTCTTGCAGTTGTGCTTGAGCATTAGAAGTCTCTTGATTGTGTTCAGGAGCAAAGGAAGTTTCTTGCAGTTGTGCTTGAGCAGTTTGAAGTCTCTTGCTATTTTTAGCAGTAAGCAGTTGTAATCAGATATTACATTTTAGTGAACTCTCCTAGGAAGTGCAAGTGGGACATGACTACTTCCGGTTTGTTGAAGAAACCTGTATAATTGCTTTGTGTCTTTCTTCTTTTTCTCTATCTGTTTTTATCGGCTGCAAGTTAGTCCTGAACTTCACTTCAGAAGTAGAACTTTATCTGCTCCTGATCAGTGTTTTCAGCTTAGGAGAAAACGAAGAAAAAGCTAACACAATTCAACCCCCTTCTTGTGTTTTTCTCACCTTCAAGCTCGTGCTAGCATCCCTCATGTTCTTGGGCCCCTTCAGCTCGAGCTTCACTTTGAACATGTTGTCAGCTCAGAGTCCTTTCTCGAAGATGAAACAGTTCAGCCTATCATTAGCTACTTTGATTTTGACTGCTTGCCTAGTGAATATTTTGATGTACAACCTCAAGGTCTCTTACTTATCTTGGACTATGGCGCGGAGGGCAACCATTGTCTCTGGTTTCCTATTTTATAATGCGAACTGTGAGGTAAAATCTTCAATTAAGGTTTCCCAAATATCAGTTGCGTTGTCCTCCAGTCCTTTGAACCATGCCATAGGTGCATCTTTAAGAGCCAGGACAGACAATTTGCAGCTCTTCACTTAGTGGTAATCTAAGACGATGTCAATGTGCTCTAGATCACATGTCCGGTCATAGGATTCCAACTTCAACAGTTTTTCCTGCTATTTCAGGATTGTGCAATCCATGATTATGTTAGTCAATGGTCCCATGCATTTTTTATGGCAAGCTCGCACATGGGAGCTATTACAACGTTGTTGACGATCGTTTTTTGTGGACGACATGTTTGTGTTCCTCTGAGGAGAAGGTGGAGTGTGACTGCTTTCTCTGCTATCTAAGTCATGAGGAGATAGGGTTTGATGAGGAATGTGACTGCTTTCTCTGCCATGTCATTTTTGTTAAATATGGAGAATTTCAAATAAGTACAACATTGACTATAAATAAAGTCCATCTACGTCTAGAATGGAACAAGTTGTTTCATTAACTATGAGAGCTTAAACTTGTACTTAAATTTAAGTTTGGTAGTTATGTAAATCATTTCTTACACGTAATAGTAATCATTTTAGTAGATATACCCTCCTTTGATTCATGCAAATTTGCACCATTTTATGAAATATAGTAATAATTTTTGTATTATACTACTCCGTCCTCCTACATCAACTTATGTTGACTCATTTTTGCTTACATTTTAGAACTGAAGGAGTATAATTAAAGTATTTTTTTTAAGAAATTAAAATGGGATATATTAACATCGGCGGTTGAAGCTCCATAGTACAAGGTGTACCACGGAACCCACCCCAAAAAACAAACCGTCATACAATGTATTTACAAGAACATAGGTCAGTCAATACCCAAACAAAACAAAGGGTTCGACCACCATCTCAGAGAACTGTTCACAAACATGGCATTATTAGCTTTTAGCCACCAAAATGAATGAAATTTAACTTTATCTAAGAGGTGTAAAATTGGAGTTTCTATATTATTGAATAGCCTGTTGTTGCGTTCATTCCAAACCAGCCAAACACAAAGAAGCCAAATTAATGGAAGAAACGACCGACGAGTCTTTGAGTGACCTGTATAATGAGTAAATTGAAAGAAATGCTCACTAATATTGAGAGGGTCTACACTAGACACCCTAATCCAGGACCTGATATGCTGCCATAATGAACCAAAAACATCACAATGGAGAAACAAATGGGAAACTGACTCATTAGTGCCACACCCTGACACACACCTAGTAGCCTTGGTCTGGAGGAAACCGTGATGTTGAAGGTTATTCTTAGTTGGTAACTTGTCCTTCAGCAACCGCCAAGCTACTATGGAAACCTTCAACGGAACCTGCTTATGCCAGACAAGGTTTCTCGTTGCATCAATTGTGAGAGAGACCAGAGTTGTCAGAATCTGTTAGGCACCTCTCACAGTGTAACCATCATGAATGTCCAGATCCCACTGCCATCTATCAATAACATTAGACTGCACAATAACACCAGGAATTAAGTGCTTACACTCCTCTATTTCTCCTCTTCCCACACCCACAATCTTCATCTCCACCTCCACGCGTCACCCCCATCCTCCCAACCACGCGCACACATGTCTGCCACCGAACACAACTTATCTGACGCTAAATCAAATAAACGAGAAAACCTCCGACACAACAGAACATCTCCTAACCATCTACCAAACCAAAAGAGAGTGTTCGTTCCATCTCCTAACACTTTCGACACCCTCTCTACAAACCAACCCTCATCATCTTCGCCCACCCCGTCCCTAATCTTTGCTATCTCCCTCCACCAAGAAGAAACACTCCCCGTCCCCCAACCTCCAACCGCCCTGCCTCCTCAACAAATCTCGCCACCAACACCCTATACCAAAACCCGCCTCTATCCACCAACAACCTCCAACACCATCTACCTAACAAATCTATATTAAACTTCCTCAATTGTCTCACCCCCAACCCTCCGTGCTCCTTTCGTAAACTAATAAAGGTCCAAGCGATCCAGGAAATTTTCCTGTTATCCTCACTCCCTCCCTAAATTTTTCTTTTAAAAATAGATTCCATGGAAGAGATTATACTTGACGGAGCTTTGAAGAAGGATATGGCATAGACATGATGCGAGGTCATGACAGACTTGAGAAGGACCAACCAACCCCCAAAAGATAGAAAGCGACTTTGCCACCCCGACAATCTAGATTTAATAGTAGACACCATAGGTTCCAAAAACTCTAACCTCCGTGGATCACCTCCAATCAAGAGACGAAGATACAAGAACGAAATTTTACCCACTTTACAATTTAAAATAGAAGCCGCCTAAGTCAACCAAGAATCCCCAATATTAATGTCAACTAGTAAACTCTTATGGAAATTCACTTTCAGACATGTCATCTCCGTAAACAAAGTCAACGCCGCCCTTAAAGCTCGCACATTGGCCCAACTCTTAACACCTAATAACAACGTATCATCCGTGAACTGCAAATGAGAGACCACCACCGAATTTGATAAACCAACCCCATATCCCGTGTACAAATTATTATCCACAACCGACTTCATCATTACATTGAATCCCTCAGCTATTAACAAAATGAGGAAAGGAGAAAGAGGGTCTCCCTAACGCAGTCCCCTTTTCAAAGGAAATTCATCTGTAGGACTTTCGTTTACTAAAATTGAAGCACTTGCAGTAGTCCCACATTCTTTAATCCATTATCTCCAAAACACAGGAAACGCCATTTTATGCATGACCTCATCTAGATATCCCCAATCCACCGAGTCACATGCTTTTTCAAAATCAACTTATCAACTCCTTTTTAGACTTACGGGCCTCATCAACCACCTCATTTCCAGTTAGGATGCCATCAAGAATTTGTCAACTTTTCACAAAAGTTGTCTGTGTAACACCCTATTTCTATTAAAGCGATAAAACACGCGAATATAACGAATATTCAAGAAATAGACGCAACGTCTCACATAAAATCCAAACATCTCATACATGCATACAAAATATCTCAAGAGTCACAGCGGATATAATCAATACATCTCCAAATCAATACATATGTCATGGTCAAATAACATCAACATCATAAAATCCTCTAAGTCTCAACAATGAGTACATCTCCACATAAAATAAAATTCAACAAAACTAAAGGGACACCGACTCGACCTAATCAGAGCCCTAAACTATAACTCCAAATGACAGCGGAGGCTAGCTCCTACTATCTAAGCACTCACCGCAAGCGGACTACTCCTGCACAACGTCTACCCATCCATACAGACAGGTAGGCGGTCAAAACCACTGGAGGTTAGCATTACATCAATCATAATCAATATAATTAACTTGACATAAATAAACAGTTCAATTCTCCTCTAATCATCATGAACATTTAACCTCCATATACATATTCATATAACAATCTTAATCATTGCAAGCATGAATTCACAAGCACACTCATCATCAACATTTACCATTCAATTCAACAATCAAGACTCATGCAATATGATATGCGCCTAAACTCGACACATACATGCATGTGGTACCAAATCTCCTCAAGGTCGTCACCCATGATGCAACAAAAACATCATAATCACCTCAATTGGATATAAAATCCGCCACCATCAGTCATGAATGCATGAACATATGACTCGACTACAATGCATATGTTCACACAAACAAATCACCTCAACATCACCAACACGTAGTATATATGCAATCGACAACAATTCACCACCATTCAACATATATACAATCACCAACAACATCCATAATTCATTCAACATATAGTTGTCACATATATACACCATCAATCATCTTCATATAAGTCATATCGACTATCCATAAAGGATTCACAAGGCAATTGGCTCTTAAAATCATTTTCAACAAGGTTCGTCTCTCAAAATCACAACATTAGAAATAAATGAGAAATTAAGCCAAAACCAAGTAAACAAATCCCAATGCCTCAACTAAGTATACCTCTAGGCCACCTATGAGTGCAGTAGAGGATACCTTGGCGTTTCACTGGCCAAATACGACTAAATCATGAAAATCCCAAAGTTCGTCTCATTTTATTATTTTTCAAGAAATTCCATTTTCCAACAAAAACAAGTTAGATCCATCTCATCATGATTTAAAAACCATTAAACACTTAAATTGAACTCATAGAAACCAAGTTTAAAGTTAAGAAACAATCCATAAGGTTTGGTTCGACTTAGGATTAGTTATGCGGGTTTTTCAATAAGACTTTTCAAAAGTATTTTCCCATAACTTTAAAACCAAAAATCATTTTCAAGTCAAACCAAAGCCTCTGCAAGCTAAAAATATTATCTACAATTCTCATGTTAATACCAAAAGCCAGCTCAAAACGGAAACGGGAGAAAAGACACAAAAACGCAAAACAGGGGGGTGCTGCCCTGTGCAGCTCACCGCCGCGAGTAAATTTACTCGGGAGGCGAGTAAGCTCCAGAGAGCCTCCCCTTGCTCGCGTCCAACTCGTCTCACGAGCGCGGTGGCGAGTTGTGACAGTAGTTTCAGGAAAAAGAGTCATTTTCACTCCCAAACCCCAATTTTGACTCCCCAATGCCCAAATTTGATCCCAAGGTTTGTCCAAACAAATTCTAAACATGAAAAGACACTCAAATCCATATAAAATTTGCACCAAAACATTCTTCCCACAAAATTCATCATTTGACCCATTTTTCATAAAACTTCAAAACAATTCAAATTCATAACAAACTCAACAATTATGATTACCCAAGGTTTTAATCATCAACAACATCATCTCTCATCAACAACAACAACAACCAATCATGAATTCATCAATAATTCATCAACAACAACATCTCATATCATCATTTTTTTGCAAAAATGCAAAGCACACATATAACCACAACTTAAACATGTAGTTTCATCATCAACAACTCAATTAACTTTCAATTTGCATACCCAAACATTGCATCAAAACATAAACACGAATTTCACAATTAATTCTACCATAATCAATTATTCAATTAAGCACTTAAGTAAGAATTAGGGTAGAAGCTACAACTAATTGATTATGCTTGAATTCTAACCCCCTGACCTTAATTCTTCACAATCAACACTAAGGCTTCACTTTAGCTCCAATCCTTGAAGCTTGACCTCCCTCTAGCCTTCTCTAGATCCTTCTCTTCAAACCCTTTTTCTCCTCTTGTTCTATCTATCTCTACCTCTTCTCAATTGTGAAAATGAAATGAAAATGTTGGTAAAACCCTATTTTCTCTACCAACTAGAGTTTATATAGGTTCCACCTAATTGGGCTCATCTCACAATGTCTTAATGGGCCTAACCCATTACTAATCTAATCCAAAATGTTACTACTCACTTAACGGTAAAATATAACACTAACGGTCACTTACCGGTAATAAATAAATTACTACACTCTCTAACAACTTAGTAAAATAATAACTCTCACTAAGCACTAAAAATAATCCTCCTCAAAATTACTAAATTACCCCCTTCTCTCAAAATGACCAAAATGCCCCTAAGTCCAAAATGACTAAAATACCCCTCTAACACTGAATTCTACGAATCCAAACCAAAAATACACACAGAGGCAAATAATCACATAAGAGCACATATAACACACATAAATAAATAATTAAAAATAAATCTAGCGAAAATCGGGTTGTTAAAACTCTCCCCCACTAAAAAGAATTTTCGCCCTCGAAAATTACCTGAAGGAAACAACTCCGGGTACGAAACCTTCATCCTACTCTCCGATTCCTAAGTGGCACTCTCACCAGTTGGTCCAACCCAAATCACTTTAACCAAAACGATCTCCTTGCCACGCAAATGTTTCACTTCACGATCCTCAATCCTAACTGGCCAAGTCTCAACGGTCAAATTATCTCTTACTTCCAAATCATCCACTTGAATCACATGAGACACATCATACACATACTTCCGCAACTGAGACACATGAAACATATCATGAAGATTCTACAAAGATGGTGGTAACGCAATCTGATACGCTACAACCCCAACCTTCTCAATAATCTCAGACGGTCCAACAAAACGAGAAGTCAACTTCCGACACTTCTAAACACGTCCAATACTGGTTACAGGGTTCACTCTCAAAAACACATGATCACCAATACCCATAACACGCCTTCTCTCCCCTTAACAACTGCAATTTTGTTGACAACAATACCCATAACTCCGATTTAGGTCGTGACTCACAAGGATCATAGATATTAAACAAGTAAAACACCTCATTTGTCCGGATAAATCTACCATGAATTTGGAGCACATGATCTTGACTAACAGATGACCACACCTCCACTTCCATAGAATCCCACACAGTTAGGACACCCCCCAACGGACGAGCGCTAAGAGTAAGCATGATTCGAATCACCCCACAACAACGAGATTTCACAAATATCATTAAAAAAAATACGATTTTTTTATCACTATTTTATTTGTTGAGGGTCAAAACCACAAATTTTAAAAGACACATGTTAAGGAACTCATTATAGAAATATACATATTAAAAGTCGTGCAATCAATTTTTTAAAAGTTAAAATAATATGTTTTTCAATGCGAAGTTGTTATTTTTGAGTTCCTTAACATGTGCCTTTAGGACACAGATTAACATAACCCATTTTAAAAACGTTAACATGTGCCCTTAGGACATAGATTAAGATAACCCATTTTAAAAACGGAGGGTGCAATGATTCATACAACAGCACAGTGGAGTGAGACATGTGGCGTCTGGTAATAAACAATCTTTGTTGAAGAGTCAAGACAGACAAAGTGAGTGACAGACAGACATTGATCAACTTCCTCTCCACTCCACGGTCGGTCCACCCCAATCTCTCCACACTCCATCCCATGGCCATGTCTTCTTCTTCATCATTCTCCACCATCCATCCTCGTTCTTTCACTCTCCAAACCCATAACCACCACTCTTCTTCAACCTCTCTCCCACTCCCATCTCTCTCCATCATCTCCCGCCGTCGTCCACATTCTCATTCCAACAACCTCTTCACTCCCCGTCCTCCCATGACCGCCATTTATGCATCCACCAACGGTGGTGGCGGAATTGGAGAATCAGGTGGCTGTGGAAGCGGTGGAGGAGGTGATGGTGGTGGAGATGATGGTGAATCAGAGGATAGGGATCGAAACAAAGAAGAAGTGTTAATGGTACTTACGGAAGTAGGTAAGTCATTGGAGAGTTTGCCGGCGGATTTAGCCGAAGCTGTTAAAGCGGGACGAGTTCCGGGTTCTATTGTGAAGAGATTCTTTGAGCTGCAAAAATCAAGTGTGTTTCGATGGTTGCTTAATTTTGGAGGGTTTAGGGAAAGATTGCTTGCTGATGATTTGTTTCTTGCTAAGGTTGCTATGGAATGCGGTGTTGGTATCTTTACAAAGGTTAATTTTTCATTTCATATTAATTTTGATTTTGTTTCTTTGACCAATTTGGTGCTACATGATTGATAGACATTTGTGATTGATAGTCTTCCTAACATAACATAGATACCTTGGTTCTTTCAAAAAAAAAAATAACATAGATACCTTAGTAAAAGTTGATTCTTTGGAGTTGGTAGTCTAATTAATTGAGCGAAGAGTATTGAAGACAAACATGCAACAAGCTGTGTCAGGAACTCGTTGTTGGGCACAAAGTTTGTTTCTGACTTTGATAGACACTCTTAGATTATTCATTTTTCCAAAAGTTAATTGACTTTACTCTCTCAAATTTCACTCATATTAGTGATTTTGAGAGACATGACTAAATAAGATAGTATTATGAAAGACTAAATTGATAGTAAGTGGTTAAATATAGAGACCAATTTGATAATAAGTGGTTAAATATATAGACCAATTTGACCGGTTAAAAAAGTCGAGAATCTGCTTGAAATATTTATAATCTCATAAACTTATTTGAGAGCGCCCTACAAAACCAAGGACTAAGAGCATAAATATCGGTTGAAAAACAACCGTGTCTTTACTGATCTTTACAGAAGTTGTCAGAAAAACATGGCACTTGGCTTTGAAAAGTGACTTTAATTGTTGCCACCGTTCCTATACAGTACCACCGTGGTATAATGTTGTGTTGGAATAAAAAAACATATAAATCACAAATAACACATACATGTTGGATTGTGATTGATTGTTGTGAATTTAGTGGGACCTATTGTAAGATTAGTGGGACCCATTTTAGAGTTTTAGTAGAGTGGTATGGATATTTAGAAAATGTAGTTGAGTGGTTTAAATAATTGAAAAGTGTGAAGTAATATAGAGTATTATGTGGGACCCATTTATACCACACATATGGGTGGCATGGATGTGGGTGCTCTAATTTGGTTGTTCACTTACTTCACTCCTAGATCGGTTATATGTTTGCAATTAGACTTGTATTGCCAATGGCTCATACGCCCGTCTCCATCTACTCATGAACATGCCTAATTCTGACAGCAGAAAGGAGGACTTGTGTTATGAATTGTCTTAAATATAGTACCTGCCAATGAGATAAAAACTATTCCCTCCGTTCCTTTTTAAGTGTCACTTTTGAAGAATTTTTTTGTTCCTATTTAAGTGTCACTTTACATAGTTCAATTCAACATTAAATATTATTTTAATAATATTACCCTTATTTATTATTGTGGAGAGAGAAATATATGTAATGAGATATTAAATAAATAAGGTTATTATAGTAAAAATAAAAATTATTGTATCAAAAGTAACATTTATTGATTGTCTTGGTTTGTGTAAAATATCAAAATGTGACAATTAAAAAGGAACGGAGGTAGTAATGAAGATATAACTACATTGATAGCTTCGCCGTCATGTATTAAATGTCGAATAAGATTATGTACACTTTTTAATAAAACTATTGAGTATACTAATTTTTATAATTCAATGAGCTTCTTCGATTTAAGTATCCTAAGTAGTGTTATTCAAAAAAAAAAAGTATCCTAAGTAGTAGCTCATAGGTAAACTAAAATATGGTCAATAAATGTATAAAGAGAAAAAGGTACTCCCTCCGGTCACATTTATAAGCAAAAAACACTTTTTTAGGTTCATTGAATAATTAATGTATCCGGTCACATTTATATGTTAGATACATTAGTTATTCAATGTACCTAAAAAGTTGTTTTTTGCTTATAAATATGACCGGATGGAGTAATTGTTAGTTCATTATCCTAAGTAGTGTAGCTCATAGGTAAACTAAAATATGGTCAATAAATGTATAAAGAGAAAAAGGTAATTGTTAGTTCATTAGTTCTTTCGTTATGTTAGAGTAAGGTTTGAGTTTTTGATTTCTAATTTTAGTTCACACTTTCAATTTCATTTTTGTTCTATCACAATTTACGACAAGTATTAAATAAGTTTTGTTTTCTCACATTCAAACCCAAAGAAATCCAAACATTGCAACCTGACCCACTCACACGTTTTGCAAAATTATGCTTCAGTTGGAACTACTACATGTTACACAAAAGGGACTTTTATGCAATTTGAGCATCATTAAGTTTGAGGTAAGTACAATTGGTTCCATTTCTTTTTTTAGTTATTTTTTGGATAGGTTGGTGTTAGAATAAAAGAACAATTGTTTTATGAGGAGTAGCATGAATACATTTGTAGTTATATATCTACTGTCACGCCAGATAAAAAGATTTTGGAAGTTGAATTTATCTCTAGCTTTCTTAAAGCAAAATACTAATGCTAAATCTTGCTCATGTGTTGTTTTTGTTCGCTGCTGTGCATAATTCTGCAGGTTTGGGCTGCATATTCGTTATGTTTTTACATTGGGCATTAACTTTATTGTTATATATATGCTACAATGAATATAAGTGCATTATTTTCCTACTGTTTTTGTATAGCATCCACATTGTTATAACTGTGTGAATTTGATTCTATATTTTGACAATATGTGACTGTGAATTATTAGTTCCATATGAAGTTCTATAGCATCATCTTTTATTGAGTATGTGTCTCTGTTGTCAAAGCGGAAATGCGGCGCGGCGCGGCCACCCCAAAAATTGACGTGGAGCAGGATGCGGCGCGTTGCGGGCGCTATTACATGACGCGGAAACTAATATATTTAATATTAAAATACTAAAATACCTTATATTACTACTATTATTTTATTGCTCAAGTAGTGGTTTATTATTTTTTATAACCATTATTGATCTATTATTAATAAATAATACAACATTTATAATGTTAAATTAAAAAACTAATAGTTAACAAAATATGTTAGAAAATATTAATAAAAATTAGAGAACCACAAAAAGTTGGAGTATTTTTTTGGCCAATCCACATGAAGTTAAATCAAATAATAAATACCTTTGTGAATAGTAAGTGGCAGCCTGGTTTCAAAAAAAAAAGAGCAAGTGGCAGCCTTGTAAGCAAAGGTATGCACATGGTCTTTGTTTAGGTGAATAGTAATTCTCTTTCCTCTTTACAAAGTACTGTAAAGTTGTGGTTAAAAGGAAAACACAGTTGTATCCCACAAAAATTCTCTTTCCTCTTTAATGGTTAGATTTTAATCTCACAAAAACTATATTTCCTCTTCCTCCCCTTCTCTTTCCTCTTCCCCCTGTCTCTCTCTCTCTTCTGAAACTCGCCGGAAAAAACTTCCAGCTCTGGAAACTCACCGGAAAACACCCAAAAAACGAAAAAAACGGGCGCTTTGACCCGCTTTTGACCCACTCCACTCCACGTTAAAGCGTCCGCTGTTACACCCACGACGTGGCTTTCGATATCCCGCCAGTTGGATACGAAAGGTTCCCGCCAGTTGGAACGGGCACTATCCGTAAGGATGACCCCACGTTAATAAGAGGAACCGAATCACATCGAAATGAGAGGGATCCGGAGGCCGTGTAGGTATGGGACTACATGGTTGAAGGAAGGCTTATAAGAATTGTTAGGTACTACTCATATCAACAAGATGCATCTTCTTTTCGGTAGCTCATTCCATAAGAACTCCACATTTAAGTGTGCTTGACTTGCAGTAGTCTTAGGATGGGTGACCTTCCGGGAAGTTTCCCGGAAAGCGTGCGAGTGAGGACAAAGTACGCTGAAAAGACTCGTGTTGGTTTGTGGGGTTAGTCGGCAATCCTAAAAGCAGTCTGGGATGTTACAGCCGCAAAACGCGCTTTCCCCTAACGCGCTGCGCGGTGGCGTTGTGACGCGGCAACCCATTTTTGGCCGCTCCGCGCTGCGATAGCACCGGGAGCGGCCACGTTTGACAACAGAGGTATGTGTTTTCTAAAATATGTAGATATCAGAGATGGTTGCCATGTCATGGTTGGTGCACCTGTTGTTGGGAGCAATGACACACTGTAATTCAGAATTGTTCGCTACTAGGTTTTTTTTGTGGTGCTTAAGAACAGTCTCCATAGAAATTGCTATTCTGTGCCTGCTGGCTAATTTTAATTATTATGAACTTTGTGTTTTGCCGAAGTGTTGCTCGAATGGCACCTCTTTTATGAATTATATTATGTAATTTCCTTATTTTTAAGTTATCCAATGTTATTGCTTATTTTTAGATTACCAGTTTAATCAGTTTATTAAATTATCCAGTATAATTATACGCATACCATTATTTTTTTCTGTCTTATGAATGTTTGTGTAAGTATAACATCTGTAATTTCTGTTTGTGTTTACCATGACACAATTTTTGAAATATCAGAATTTTTTTCATGTCATGTTGCTTATATTTTAACAATTAGACGGTCTCCTATGTTTGCTTTCAATCTGATTTTGGACCATAGTTATTTCAATCATCTGATATTGTTCATTGTTATGTTTGGTTATGTAGTAACATTCATAAATAATTAAAAATGAACATATCTTTGGAACAAAATATTGATTGGGTTTCCGTAAAAAAATTGTTGAATCATAAAAAATATTTAATTAATAACTATATCAATCTAATCATCTCATTGTTTCAGGTGTTGTTTTATATATAATTTTGTTTTAAGTTAAATCATCGCCAAACTGGTAAATGTATTTCCCACATGGAAAAAAACATATACAATAACTATGGTGTTTTTTATCGTAATAATCGATGTATCCCTATGGATTGAGATTCTCTCCTTTGAAAATTCTCTCAAGTATGTATTAATTGGCAGCTTTATAATCCAATCATGTTGACACTGTGACATAAAGACACCGCTGTAATATCCTTTATATTTCAAGTATCTATTATATCTCAAATTGCAATCAAACTTACAGAGTCATATAGTCTCATTTTTTAAAAAAAAAAACTTAGTAAAAGCTTACTTATATTAAACAAGCTATCTTATATATGTATAACATGAGCTTTTATAACAGGCCTTATGATATTCCGCAATATATTTATTAATAAAAAGTGCAGGTAATGTTTTGAACTATACATGACCTGTGCTGTGGTGAAAGTCTAGTCTTATCTTACTTAATAAAAATCTTAACCAGTCTGATTAGCTAAAATGGTTGCCCTAGCGCGCCAACTGAAGCTCAATTGTGTGAATTACTTGGTTTAATAAGATTACTTGCTGCTACATAAACGTAGCTCTAGGTGATATCATGTTGCAAATGTCAAGATTGGCTGCTCTAGGTGATATCATGTTAGCAAATGTCAAGGTTGGTTGCCCTAGCGCGCCAACTGAAGCTCAATTGTGTGAACTAGACCATCGACCCGTGCTCCGCACGGGTCCTACCAGCTTACACATGCGCGTTTGAAGTTACGATTATTAGTCTCTTCCTATATTAATTGGTTATAACTGAATCAATATGTAAGTAATATTTTATAAAATTCCAATTACGATAAATATTAGTCGCATAATGGTGACTTTAGTAATATAATTTGTTGCTACCATTGGAATGCAATAAATCAAAATATCGTACAAAAATCATTGATTTTTAGCACAACTTATCTTACATTACGAAATACTTTTGGATATACTACATTTGAAGTCACATTGGCATCTTGAACATTTTCATCCATTGTAAGCATCTTCAATCCATCTCTGGAGGTAACTCTTGATATTGCAACATATAACTGACCATGTGAAAACACATGACTTGGCAAATATATCTCAACTTTCTTCAGAGATTGTTCTTGACTTTTGTTAATAGTCATTGCGAAAGAAACAACTATCGGAAACTGTCTCCGTTGAAATTTGAAAGGTATCATATGACATCAGAAGGAGTAAGAGATAATCTTGGTATAAAAAATTTTCTTGCATATATTGCTTCGAAATATGACCTTTCCTTCAGGCACAAATTTACCCATTCTAGTTATGATTAGTCTTGTGCCATTGCATAATCCTGATCTTTGATCTGTATTCCTTAACCACATCACTGGAACACCAACCTTTAACCTGAGTTTGTGATTTGGAAGACCAGTTGTATTAATTGTGTTGAGAAATTCAGGAGTGTGGACAACATCAATTGCATCGCCATTCGAGTTTGTTGCTAACGGCGAATCTTAACTCAGATACATTTTTGCTTCGCCTGGAATCAAATCCAATATATAATCGTTTATTTGTTTGACAATTGAATGCTTTGGAGTTAATATGGAATTGTCTTGAAAATAAGCTATATCAGTCATGCTATCTAATATATTTGGATAGGTGATCTTGACAATAGTCGCAATAGAATTCTTTGTGTTCATTATAACTTATAGTATTATTATTGCTTTCCATTAGTGATATCGGCAAAAGGAGTGCGCGAACTTATATTACGACTTTTTTACCTCATATGAATACAATGATTCTCTTTAGAGGATTCTTGTGAAACTTGTTGCCCATTTCATGCTCAGTTTATTTTTTTTTTCCTTATATGCTTTAGATAACAAAGTCAATGGTTCATTTTTTGCAATGCCGATTAGTTGTCCATCAGTTAGGTATACACACACACACACACACACACACACACACACACACACACACACACACACACACGTGTGGAGTCCTCCCATACACATGTGGCTCATATCATAAGTACTGCACAATTATAGATGTAAAAACAGTGCATGCTTGCTGATATATACGTGCTTTGTGTATCTCAATACAATAACAACTCTTCGTTTTATGCATGATTGCATTTTGGATCCACCAAAGTTACATAACGGTACAACTCATAACCAATGTCTTTTGTATGGTGTGTACCCAAAAGCATATAATCATGCGACACATATTGCATAACAAAAAAATGCAATGACAATTAAACTTCTCTAAATAGCGGCAAAAAGAGCATTGTAAACAAAGTGCATCAATAAACAATAAAAGCACAGAAACTAACAACAATATCTTATGACCTTAGTTTGTGAATCGATCTAAATAAATTTATTACTTAAAAAAAACACGTCAATTAAACTTTTCTAAACAACGGCAAAAAAGAGCAATGTAAAGGAAGTGCATCAATAAACAAAAACACCACAGAAACTAATGGAGAGCATTAGCATATGACCTTCATATGTGAATCAATCTAAAAGGCTCTAAGCCCCAAAATTTCTACAAATAAATTTTTTTACCGAAAAAAAAACTATTTTTTTAAAAAAAAATTATTGGAAAAAAATTACCGGGATTTTTTTTTTACTTGAAAAAAATATGAAATAATTTTTACCGGGAATTTTTTTTTTACCGAAATATTTTTTTTTAAAGTAAAAAAATATTTGACCGAAACTTTTTTACGAAAAAATATTTACTTGAAATCAACATTAAATGATGGTACCAAAGCTTGCATAACACACCAAGGAGACATTAATGATGACATGTCCACACTTGGGAGGGAAATTCAAATTTGAAAACTTGAAATCAACATTGAATGCATCATTAAATGATGGTACCAAAGCTTGCATAACACACCTAGGAGATGTGTTTGGGAGGGAAAACACAAAAGCAATTAGGGTTAAACATTTGCTTGACCTAACTGGCTTTTATAATAAGTATGAAGTATGATATATACGTGCTTTGTGTATCTCAATACAATAACAACTCTTCATTTTATGCATGATTGCATTTTGGATCCACCAAAGTTACATAACGGTACAACTCATAACCAATGTCTTTTGTATGGTGTGTACCCAAAAGCATATAATCATGCGACACATATTGCATAACAAAAAAATGCAATGACAATTAAACTTCTCTAAATAGCGGCAAAAAGAGCATTGTAAACAAAGTGCATCAATAAACAATAAAAGCACAGAAACTAACAACAATATCTTATGACCTTAGTTTGTGAATCGATCTAAATAAATTTATTACTTAAAAAAAACACGTCAATTAAACTTTTCTAAACAACGGCAAAAAAGAGCAATGTAAAGGAAGTGCATCAATAAACAAAAACACCACAGAAACTAATGGAGAGCATTAGCATATGACCTTTGTAACACCCATACTAGACGTATCTAGAAAGTCTAGCACGTGCGTTGAATTTAGTACTGGATACATTAAAATTTACAACATAAAAACTTCCAATGAATTTATATACAACAAAACGCGTTTGTATACTATCAATACATCATAACTTGTCTAAATTAACATAAATACATCCTTGAGATCCATAATCTTCATGCTTCGGGTACGAACGAGCTCTTGTTGAAAAATCCATCCGGCTACTACCTTGAAGTCCAACCTGATATCTGAAACAAATAAGGATTGGGATGAGACATAATGTCTCAGTGAGTTCCACCTAATCCTAGGCTATAGGTAACCTCAAGGGAAACCTACGGTCACCACGTGTCTACAATACAACCTTCCGGTTGATTATACGTGTGTGGGGACATGCTTTCTTAGACGGTTGTGCATGCTAGGGCCGTCATAATATTCTTAACGTGTTATAGGCTTCTCTTCTATACGTGTCATGGCGGTTAGGGGGAAAATCTAAAACCGCAATGCCAAGATACGCTCTACGCATCAAGGCTCTCATATACTTCTATCATGACACGATCCTAAACCGGACGATTAGGGAAACCTAAGATCGTCATCGGCATATCTTTCTATACTTGCTTCTACTTGCTTAATATGTTGTATCTACAACATATCATTTCTTATCACATAAGTGATTCTTGCTAACTTACTCCTTCTTGACTATCTATGCCAAGTCTCTACTTGTTCTTGACGATCTACGTCAAGGCTCTATGACATAACTTAAACATGTATAATAAATATGCAAGTTAGCTTCATTGATTATGTTAGCGTGTAACAAACAACTTATCTGAGTTCATTTTACGGATTAATTCCGAGTGGAGTAACCCGGAAGTTCATCCCTTACTACCGGTGAAAATGCTTTGCAATAGCGCACCGGACTCCCTTAGTGAACGTGCGGACTTCCTTACGGCTACCCCGTTCTCCTTGGAGAACCTTTTATATCCAACCTTGGATGGAATATAAAAGACACGACACCTTAACTTAGTGAAATGCGGCTCCCTTTCGGCTTAACCATTCCCCTTGGGGAACCCCTTGAACCCAACCTTGGAAGGAATTCAAGAGACACAACACTCTTATTATAATCTTAGTCTTATGCATGTATGAAGGATAAACCTATTCATACTATCTCTTATACCTCGAATCTTTAAACGATCCCACTAGAGGTAAACTATATGCTTGCTTAACTTACTTTGTGAATGGATATGAAGTCGATTCACGTCTTGCCATACTCGTATGGCTCTTGCTTCTTATGCGAAGATAATACTCTTATTACCTTGCATCTTATCAAGCATATTACTAATGCATAGCATACTATTCCTTACTAACTATTCTATTTCTCGATACTATACCGAGGCTCTAGTTTTTCCCTTTCCTTAAGATTTATCTTGCTACCCGATCATCTCGTACTATAACTCTCATATGCCATGTTCATTTACATATTGCAAATACTTGTTAAATGCTCGAGAAACATTTTTAAAAAACCATGCCTTGGAGTCATGTATTGAGGGGTTTAATACTGTAAAAGAATGCTCGAAGAAACTGGACCGAAACACGTTAAAAAGGGGCTGAAACGAGCAAACCGGGTACTTTGACCCTTAGCTCGCCATGGCGAGCTCCCTCACTCGCCGTTGCGAGTTCATCTACTCGCCGTGGCGAGTTGGTGGCGAGTGACCCACCAGGGAGGATGTTCTGCTCGCCTTGACAAGCTGTTTGCTCGCCGTGGCGAGTTGTGACAGTCCAGACCTGCATAAATGGTGTTTTTGCTCCAGAAACCTCAATACAAAACATCCCAAGTCATATTATGGTACTAGAAGTCATATGGAACTTGTAAAACAAGCTTAGAACAAGTATTTACATGTATTGTGAACATGACATAAAAAGGGGTAATCAATTCTATATATATAAACCCTAAACATATATGTTCTCATGCAAGCATAAACACACAATCCCAAAGGGTGGGAAACTAACTAAGGAACTCACCTAATCAATTCTTGAAGCATCACCAAGTCCCTAGCTCAAGCATGCCAAAAACCCTAGCTCTTGGTCTCTTTTGCTTTCTTTGTTCAAACCACTCTAACCTTGTTGTTTCCTTGCAATTCCAAGCTTCATGATCTCTTATTGATCATCAATCCTCAAGTTATATTCCATCTCAAAGCTTCCCTTTACCAAACCCTAATTCCACATAAACTTCTCTTGAGGAGGAAAATAATGAAATCAATCCATTTCTTGATCATGGTAAGGCCATATCACACACTAGCTCAAGCTTCCTCTTTAATAACCACAAACCCTAGCCTTAAATCTCTTCTAAAGAGGTGAAGAATTAGGAACAAACTTAATCCAAGTGACATAATCTATTAAAGGATGATGGAAGAACTAAACTTGATAAAGAATCCATGAGGAAGGAGATTTGATGAGTTGGTGAGGTGAGGAGAGAAGAGAGGGCCGATGGAAAGGAAGAGAGGGAGAAGAAAATATTTTCTCCAACCAAGAGAGAGAAAAGAACAAGGGAAATGAGATATTTTTGGGGTTATCCCAAATAAATATCCCCTTCTTGGGAAATTACCAAACTGCCCTTGCCTTTAGCGTGTTAAATCCGTCTCTGACACTTAATCCGTAATAAGCTGATATTACGTAATAAATTATCTCCATTAAACTTTCTTCTCAAAATATATTTTTTGGGACGATCGACTGATGCAGTTCTGATACTAACAGGCGGAATGTTACATTCTACCCCCCTAAAAAAAAAATTTCGTCCTCGAAATTTAGAAATCACCTATTAATCCTCATAACAAAATCTGTCCAACCCCACTTTAAAGGCCTCGAAGTATACTTTCTTCATTAAAACACGTAACTTAACTTCTTTCTTTATCCGCATTAAAAAGGGATGAAGAAAAAAAAAATCTTCTCAGAGTCTTTTAAGAAAACTTGCAATTTCATTGCACCCGAACTCATGGGTAACTCAATAACTTGTCTTAGAGAAATATAAACAATTCCACCGATTCATCGGACAATCTACTAATCAGTCTAGTGGTTCACTTGCTCTTAAATTCTTGCCAAATCCATTTGCACAGGCACTTGAACACTCTTGGCGAAAACTACGTGCATCCCGAATACTAATGGCGTCACACGAACGTTGCCGTCCCTCCATGAAATCTCATCTCTATAATACTTGCATACTTCCCAATACTACTTCTTGTTAATTAATAACGATACCCCATTTAGTACTTTACTTCATGAAATTTCTAAACTTTGGTACTTAGGTTCTTGGAACGAACATTTACTTAAATAAAGAAAATCTCATTTTGAAACCGAGTTTGCAATGGTACCTCGGAACCACAGGACGAGTCTTTAAATTTATTAAAAAGGTTTTACAACTCGCCCCTAACTTGTCTATATCAAGTTGGTCCTGAAATCCATACGTCTTAAGTGAACTTGCTCACTTATGGCGTACCTCATTGGTTTCATCAATGTTTAATATTATATTTTTAAAACAATTTCGTTCCCGAGTTCCTTATTACCAATTTTAACTTTAAGAAAATTACTATCATATCTTGTCATTATTCTAGCAAGTATCGTTATCCTTTAACAAGTTTGGTATAGGAGGGTATGTGCTTCATCATGTAATTCTCATGAACCTTATTCCATTACTATAACATATGCTCTTCTACAAATTCAACAACATCAATTAGACCACCCGACTACTTTATCTGTGGTAACTCTAGTCTTCTTTGTCTCATTTAAGTGAAGATACATTTCTTATTCTTTTACCTTAATCATCACTGACCACATAAGCATTAATACTTACTTGTTACCTCGAGAATTCCTTGTTTGACTCATAGTACTTCTTATTAAAACTTATATTACTCTTCCAAACATTCTTCGTGAAGATTCTTACAACCAAAGTTCCATGTTCCATGGTCACCGTTCATAACTTTACCAATTAATTTCCGCGGCGCTACTCTGATTCCCACCGGTTGGCTTTGACTAGTTCTCTAATCCGTTGAGACGAGTGATCTTCACACTCCTTTTATCATTGAACAATATCTTCGTGAACTTTTCTCAACTTTCTATGTTGCAACCATCTCTGCTTTCTTGCTCTATCCTTGGCTTGTAAGATTAATCTCAAGATGACCTTTTCTCTTGACATACACATGCCCCACTCAACTTATTCTTAGGTAATCTGAATTCATGGTATACATCTTTGGTATTACATACTTACAATTTCCATAATTCATCCTTCCGACTTCCCAGGGTAAACTCATCTTGCACTCTTACGTATCTTCCTTATGCATCTAACATTACAACTTGACATTTTCTCATGCCATGTTTTGCTCAATATTACCATTGCTTGCTCGTTAGTTTTTTTTTTTTTTTAAAGAAAATTTCATAAACTAGCACACGAGCCATTGACGTTGATGATTTCCTATTGGTTGTATATAAAAACTATACTGAACCTAGGCCCCAGCCGTTACTCTAAATTCACAGAACGGATTAACAACACAACCGTGCTATCAAATCTTAGTTCTAGTGATTTTAGTCCACTCTACACGAGTCGTAACAACCGGTACCTACCAAATTTCTTTTTGAATTTCCAAAAGTATCAACTTCAATCACCCATATGCATATGCCTTTCTAAAATCTTGTAAACTTATAATTCAACATCCTAACGAGCCTTTGCAAGTTAATTAAGCAAAAGGTAGGTGCGAGGAATACTCATAACTCCACAGAACCAAGAACCTTGTGATTTCTTATAGCTCCGCACCACTTTAATTCGTACTTCATGTCTTCAATTCCGTGACATCCAGTCTAAATACCAGAACCACTAGACTCTTGATCTGTACTCCTTCTCGACCCTTGACACATTAACTTCCAAAGGTACCTTGAATCGAATCAATTCCGTTGATAGTTGCTCATGCCTTCTTCCTTTGAAAATCTTAGGGTGTGATATGCATTCATCACTTGTTCTCATAAAGGTTTTCATTACTTAAAATATTATTGCGAAAATAACTCTCCAATAGTTACTGCAAACCCTTGAGACGAACTGACCGTTTTCGGAAAAACAGAAACCTCGCCCCAGGTTCGCTATTGGTGAGCTTCTTCAATTCAACATTCTTTTCAAAAACTACTTTGCATAAAATCCTTATTTCTCAAGTAACTCAATGCATATCATTCATTTCCATCATCGTAAAATGTTCTTTAATATGTGCACAACAACCATCAACCTATATCGATACAATTCTCGGCACGTCGGAAATTAACGCCTTAGCTCTGACAATCATAAACTTTCGCTTATATCTTTATCTTCATCCACTACGAGTAACTTTCCTAGTTACGTCGACGCTTATTGCACCTTCCGTATACTAGAACCTTGTCCACCCTGATCTTACTGAAACTTCAGATCATACATAAACATTTCCAAACTCTTACTTACGGGTATGCGAAGTATCTTCCACATCTTACCCAACACTTTCGGAACGTTCCTTTTTAACTTACCTTACATTCCCGGAGGATCCATACATTACCACTTAGTTCACCGACCACTTTCTGGCACGACAACCTCTTACTAACACTCATCCCGAGTTCTTACCTTTCGGTGCAACTTCATCTCATACTTCATTCCTCCAAGGTCCTATTCAGCTCGCAGGCATCCGTCCTAATCGTCAAATGCTAAATTGAATTGATCAGGCTCAACTAACAATGACAACTAGAACTTTTACCCGGAACCCAATGGTCCCACTACGTTAGTTGTAATTTAATGACCCAAGGCACGGTCTGAATCGACCTGCTCTGATACCAAATGTAACACCCATACTAGACGTATCTAGAAAGTCTAGCACGTGCGTTGAATTTAGTACTGGATACATTAAAATTTACAACATAAAAACTTCCAATGAATTTATATACAACAAAACGCATTCGTATACTATCAATACATCATAACTTGTCTAAATTAACATAAATACATCCTTGAGATCCATAATCTTCATGCTTCGGGTACGAACGAGCTCTTGTTGAAAAATCCATCCGACTACTACCTTGAAGTCCAACCTGATATCTGAAACAAATAAGGATTGGGATGAGACATAATGTCTCAGTGAGTTCCACCTAATCCTAGGCTATAGGTAACCTCAGGGGAAACCTACGGTCACCACGTGTCTACAATACAACCTGCCGGTTGATTATACGTGTGTGGGGACATGCTTTCTTAGACGGTTGTGCATGCTAGGGCCGTCATAATATTCTTAACGTGTTATAGGCTTCTCTTCTATACGTGTCATGGCGGTTAGGGGGAAAATCTAAAACCGCAATGCCAAGATACGCTCTACGCATCTAGGCTCTCATATACTTCTATCATGACACGATCCTAAACCGGACGATTAGGGAAACCTAAGATCGTCATCGGCATATCTTTCTATACTTGCTTCTACTTGCTTAATATGTTATATCTACAACATATCATTTCTTATCACATAAGTGATTCTTGCTAACTTACTCCTTCTTGACTATCTATGCCAAGTCTCTACTTGTTCTTGACGATCTACGTCAAGGCTCTATGACATAACTTAAACATGTATAATAAATATGCAAGTTAGCTTCATTGATTATGTTAGCGTGTAACAAACAACTTATCTGAGTTCATTTTATGGATTAATTCCGAGTGGAGTAACCCCGGAAGCTCATCCCTTACTACCGGTGAAAATGCTTTGCAATAGCGCACCGGACTCCCTTAGTGAACGTGCGGACTTCCTTACGGCTACCCCGTTCTCCTTGGAGAACCTTTTATATCCAACCTTGGATGGAATATAAAAGACACGACACCTTAACTTAGTGAAATGCGGCTCCCTTTCGGCTTAACCATTCCCCTTGGGGAACCCCTTGAACCCAACCTTGGAAGGAATTCAAGAGACACAACACTCTTATTATAATCTTAGTCTTATGCATGTATGAAGGATAAACCTATTCATACTATCTCTTATACCTCGAATCTTTAAACGATCCCACTAGAGGTAAACTATATGCTTGCTTAACTTACTTTGTGAATGGATATGAAGTCGATTCACGTCTTGCCATACTCGTATGGCTCTTGCTTCTTATGCGAAGATAATACTCTTATTACCTTGCATCTTATCAAGCATATTACTAATGCATAGCATACTATTCCTTACTAACTATTCTATTTCTCGATATTATACCGAGGCTCTAGTTTTTCCCTTTCCTTAAGATTTATCTTGCTACCCGATCATCTCGTACTATAACTCTCATATGCCATGTTCATTTACATATTGCAAATACTTGTTAAATGCTCGAGAAACATTTTTAAAAAACCATGCCTTGGAGTCATGTATTGAGGGGTTTAATACTGTAAAAGAATGCTCGAAGAAACTGGACCGAAACACGTTAAAAAGGGGCTGAAACGAGCAAACCGGGTACTTTGACCCTTAGCTCGCCATGGCGAGCTCCCTCACTCGCCGTTGCGAGTTCATCTACTCGCCGTGGCGAGTTGGTGGCGAGTGACCCACCAGGGAGGATGTTCTGCTCGCCTTGACAAGCTGTTTGCTCGCCGTGGCAAGTTGTGACAGTCCAGACCTGCATAAATGGTGTTTTTGCTCCAGAAACCTCAATACAAAACATCCCAAGTCATATGGAACTTGTAAAACAAGCTTAGAACAAGTATTTACATGTATTGTGAACATGACATAAAAAGGGGTAATCAATTCTATATATATAAACCCTAAACATATATGTTCTCATGCAAGCATAAACACACAATCCCAAAGGGTGGGAAACTAACTAAGGAACTCACCTAATCAATTCTTGAAGCATCACCAAGTCCCTAGCTCAAGCATGCCAAAAACCCTAGCTCTTGGTCTCTTTTGCTTTCTTTGTTCAAACCACTCTAACCTTGTTGTTTCCTTGCAATTCCAAGCTTCATGATCTCTTATTGATCATCAATCCTCAAGTTATATTCCATCTCAAAGCTTCCCTTTACCAAACCCTAATTCCACATGAACTTCTCTTGAGGAGGAAAATAATGAAATCAATCCATTTCTTGATCATGGTAAGGCCATATCACACACTAGCTCAAGCTTCCTCTTTAATAACCACAAACCCTAGCCTTAAATCTCTTCTAAAGAGGTGAAGAATTAGGAACAAACTTAATCCAAGTGACATAATCTATTAAAGGATGATGGAAGAACTAAACTTGATAAAGAATCCATGAGGAAGGAGATTTGATGAGTTGGTGAGGTGAGGAGAGAAGAGAGGGCCGATGGAAAGGAAGAGAGGGAGAAGAAAATATTTTCTCCAACCAAGAGAGAGAAAAGAACAAGGGAAATGAGATATTTTTGGGGTTATCCCAAATAAATATCCCCTTCTTGGGAAATTACCAAACTGCCCTTGCCTTTAGCGTGTTAAATCCGTCTCTGACACTTAATCCGTAATAAGCTGATATTACGTAATAAATTATCTCCATTAAACTTTCTTCTCAAAATATATTTTCTGGGACGATCGACTGATGCAATTCTGATACTAACAGGCGGAATGTTACAACCTTCATATGTGAATCAATCTAAAAGACTCTAAGCCCCAAAATTTCTACAAATAATTTTTTTTTACCGAAAAAAAACTATTTTTTTTAAAAAAAATTATTGGAAAAAAATTACCGGGATTTTTTTTTACTTGAAAAAAATATGAAAAAAAATTTTTACCGGGAATTTTTTTTTTAACGAAATATTTTTTTTTAAAGTAAAAAAATATTTGACCGAAACTTTTTTACGAAAAAATATTTACTTGAAATCAACATTAAATGATGGTACCAAAGCTTGCATAACACACCAAGGAGACATTAATGATGACATGTCCACACTTGGGAGGGAAATTCAAATTTGAAAACTTGAAATCAACATTGAATGCATCATTAAATGATGGTACCAAAGCTTGCATAACACACCTAGGAGATGTGTTTGGGAGGGAAAACACAAAAACAATTAGGGTTAAGCATTTGCTTGACCTAACTGGCTTTTATAATAGGGTTTGTCTAACATGTGCAATATTGCACATGTTAAGGAAACTAAAAGTAGCAACCTTTAATTGAAAAACAACAATCATTTATTAAAAAGTTACATATTTAATATAAAATGCACAAGTTACAATACAAATTTACTATTTTGAACTTCTTAACATGTGCAAATTTGCACATGATAGAAAAACCCTTTATAATAAGTATGATGATTACTTGGTTTAATAAGATTACTTGCTGCTACATAAACGTAGCTCTAGGTGATATCATGTTGCAAATGTCAAGATTGGCTGCTCTAGGTGATATCATGTTAGCAAATGTCAAGGTTGGCTGCTCTAGGTGATAAGGATAGCAACTACTCCATATAGGGTGGCTTGAATATAGGGTGGCTTAAGCTATGAGGATAGCATTTAATTCCAAACATTTAATGCATGTTTCTTACTGAATAATGGTGAAGCTCAATCGTTTTCTGGCCAAGATATCTCATGATTGTTGCATTATAAATATGTATCCACTGTCCTCCTGTAAGATCACAATTTTCTGACAGTACCTTAAGCACAACAAAAACTCTTAAACTTTCTTTGTTAAGACTTGCAGAAATGGCATCCAAAGGTTGATCCTGGTTTAACATACTTAGTTTTTTTTATCACTATATCTCTATTTTTATCAACTGAATTGGTGCTCTAATGCAATTGAAATCTTGGACACATCAGATTGAAAATAGATAAAAATACCTTCTCTTATTGGTTTAACAGGTTTGTTGATTATTGTGTTTAATTTACCATGTACATATATGCAATCGTTTCTATTTCTATAAGAAAACTTGCAAAAAAAAACTTATCTTCAATTTTGTTTTTGATTCTGCCATAGACTCACTAACATATCAAATTGATGATTGTGACAATTCTATTATTTTTTTTTAAAGGATTGTGACAATTCTATACCAGCGAACCTGTCAAAACTGTGAACTTACTATATGGAGTTTGACAACTCTAAAGTACTGACATTGGCTTATCACAAGAGTTGCATTATTTTGTTGAATTTTGGTTGCACTAATAAGCATCGATTTTTTTTTTGGATAATGATAAATATTTTTTTCTATGTTGGTTGATTATGCAATGTTGTCTCCTTTTTTTTGACTTGATACTATCATACTTTCTGCTAAGAAAGAGCGACATTGCCTATCATGAGAGTTTCTTTATTTTGGTAAAATTTGGTTGAAGCATATATATTTTTTGGTTAATGATGATTATTTTATTTTTTTCTGTTTGTTGATTATGCAAATGATGTCTTCATTTTTTTTAATCTGATAGTAAGGTGATTTGTTATATTAAGTAAAATAATATAGTAACATGCTTTCGATAGAACAGATTTGATTAACCTTCTTAACCTTTTGTCTTTATACTATTAGCTGTTGCATGACATCACCATTCTTCTCCTATATAAATGACCAATCTCTCTTAGATTGTGCTGCCCTGCCTTTGAAGCTTTTAGATTTGGTTTGAAGCTTTTGCCTAGGTATTGATTGGCTTCATCAAACTTTGAATATGTAAAGTTTGGATAATTTTATCATGATTGCCAAGGATAAGAAGCAGCTGATGCCCTCATCCAGCTGAAAGGATGAGAATATGGTGGCAGAACCAGTTTTGACTCCAACTAGCAAAGGATTGGGCAAGAGAAGTACGTGGAAGGTGATATTGATATTGCTGAAGGTGGTGCATCAACCACTAAGAAACCAAGGATTCAGACGATTAAGGTTGAAGACTCAAATTGATATTGTTGTGCAAGATTCTGGTGGCATGTGATGTTTTAATGTTTTAATGATTATGTTTTGATGTTTTCTGCTTATGTTCCTTTAGACTCAAGTTACTTTTTTCATCTGATTTGTTGTTTTCTGAGTCAACATGCCTTATACGGTGTGTAATTTTGGCTATTTTAATCAACGACTGTTTTGCATTGCCTTATGGATTAGCAATGTAGTATGTCTTTTAAATTAATCTTATCAATATTTTTGTTATTGTAAACTATACCAGTTATTTTGATAAAATTAGACACGGGATTGTTTATATTTGTAACACCCATACCAGACGTATCTAGAAAGTCTAGCATATGCGTTATTTTAGTATTGGATACATTAAAATATATAACATAAATTACACACGAATGAATATTTATACAACAAATTGCGTTCGTACATAAATAACATAAACTTCTTAACTATACTTATAATTTCATTCTTCAAAATCCCAAGCATCCTGCAGCGACACGAACGCACACTTGCTGAAACATTCATCCGACTTCAAGCTTGCATAACGTCCTGCTTATCTGAAACAAATAAGGATTGGGATGAGACATAATTTCTCAGTGAGTTCCCCTAAATCCTAGGCTATAGACAACCTCTAGGGAGAACCTACGGTCATCACGTGTCTACATTACAACCTGTCGGTTGATTATACGTGTGTGGGGACTTGCATACTTAGACGGTAGTGCATACTAGAGCCGTCATAGTCTTATCTTAACTTGTTATATGCTTCACATCCTATACGTGTCATGGCGGTCGAGGGGGAAATCTAAAACCGCATTGCCAAGAATACGCTCTACGTATCGAGGCCTAACATAACATAATCATGACACGACTCTAGACCGGACGATTAGGGGAAACCTAAGATCGTCATCGGTATCATGTTCATAGCTTGCTATATACATAACTTGTTCTTACTTGTAGCATCTAATGCTCTTGTTCTTAAACATAATCATACATGTGCTCGATCTTGAGCATAACATAACATAATCATAATCATGATAAACATAATCGTGTCTAAGTTCATTCATATTGGTTAGCGTTGAACAAACAATTATTATCTTGATTCATTTTACGGATAGTCCCGGGTGGAGTAACCTCGAGATCAATCCCATACATGACCGATGTACGTACATCGGACTCCCTCGGTGTCGTGCAGGTCCCTTGCGGCTTAAACCGTTCCCCTTAGATCGAGAACCTCCCGTATCCCCCTGGCGTGGATAACAAGAGACACGAGCACCTATGTCTTGCTTACTCAGTGACATGCGGGTCCCTTACGGCTTGAATCGTTCTCATCATGAGAACCCCTTGTATCCCCCTGATGTGGATATCAAGAGACATGTCACCTACACATATTAAGTCATGGTCTTGTCGTATACATAAGTTAAACATGTACATACTTGATTGTTTACCTCGGAACCTTAATCGAACCGATTAGCGGTAAACTCTTACTTGTTCATTCTTAATCATGGTGGAGAGATTAACTAATCAAACCACAACTTATCAGGCTTGCTATATCTTACTTAATCATGTGCAAAGATAACATACTTCGCGTTTTATCATTCTAGAAATCGTGCTAACTAGCTAGTTCTCGACAACTATGTCGAGGCTCTAGTTTTCCCTTGCTTAATTAATAACTTACTACCCCATTCATGAAACGAACACTTCTCTCATATGTCATGCTTTCCAATATAAATAAATACTTGATTTTCTTTCGATACAACGTTTAAAAAAACTATGCCTTGGAGTCTTGTTTTGAAGGGTTTATATGTAAAAAAGCATACGTGAATGAAAGCCGAACCGAAACACGACATCTAGGCAAGACGAGCAAAATAGGGCAGCAGCCATGCTTTACTCTCCATTGCGAGTTGGCTGGCTCGCCATTGCGAGCAACATTTACTCGCCATTGCGAGTTGGTTGCAAGCAACCCTCCAGGACGGCCATTTTGCTCGCCATGCCGAGTAGTAGCTCGCCGTGGCGAGTTGTGACAGTCCAGCACTTGCACAAAACATGTTTTTGGCCCAAAATCCTCAAAACAAAGTTTTCCAAGGCATATCATGACTCTATGTAGCAAAATAAACTTGCAAAGTAGTCTTGGAACAAGTATTCACATGTATTGGGAGCATGACATAAAAAGGGTTACTAAACATATACTTAAAACCCTAAAATTATCATATGTTTCATATTAATTAACAATGCTTAACATAATCCCAAAAAGGGTGGAAAAACTAACTATGGAACTCACCTAATAATAATCTTGAAGCATCAACAAGTTCCCAAGCAAAACCCTAGCTTTGCCCCACTTGCTTCCTTTAATCAAACCATTCAATTTTGTTGTTTTTCTTGGACTTTAAGACACCATAACCTTTGCTTGATCATGAAGAAACCATAACTTGATTCATCTTGAACTTACCAAGTACCAACCCTAACTTTGATCCTCTAATTTCCTTGTGCTCATGACTTCATAAAAGAAACTTTGCTTTACTTGAATCAACCAAGGAACCATTGAATAAACAAACCCTAGCCTCATGGATTTCCTCTTGGTGAAGAGAAGAAGTTGTGAGATCACCCAAGTTTCTAGTTGTTCTTGAGAGAGAGGAAGAAGAAGAAAACCATGATAAAAGATCCATCTCCAAACCTAGAATCCAAGAAGGAAGAAGTTTAGAAGCTTGAAGGAGGGTGGGGGAAGAAGAAATGGCGTGGGAGAAGAGAAGAGAGAAGGGAGAGAAAAGCTTATGCCAACTTAGAGAGAGAAAGAGAATTGGAAATGAGATATTTTTGGGATAAAACCAATTAAATTTCCTTCCCACGTGAAGTTACCATTATGCCCTTGCCTCTAGCGTGTTTTAAATACGACACTGGTACATTTTCAGTATTATACTGACATCTCATAAACTATTTCCCTTAACTTACTTTTCCATGAATTTAATTCCTCTGGCACAATCATGGGTAATATCTCGATACTGACAGGCGGGATATTACATTCTACCCCCCTTAAAAAAATTTCGTCCTCGAAATTTAGAGACCGTCTACCAAACATCAAGGCAAAAACTTACCATCTTTTGTCTGAGCCATACATCTTCTATTCATACATATTCAAAGGGTCCGTCGTATCATGTCCTCATCTTATTTATTAACCCACATATAACTGAACATAACTTCTTGATCTTAATATCACTCAAAATTTAGAGTTAACTTCTTATATCATGATTTAGAATATTCCTTGCTACACGAAGACTTGTCGTTTCGGACTCGTACTTTACCCGCTTAACATATACCATTCATAAAATTATCTTGTCATAAACATGAACACTCAGGATTTGCCTTTTAACTGGAATCCTACCGAAAACCAGGTTTGCCCTGCAGTGCTTACTTGTAACATTAAAACATCTTCTCATGCATACATAATCTTATCGGGTAACCATATACTTCATACATCAATCTACTTACTGTACCGTGTGACTTATGCATCTTACATACATTACTCATATAGACAATTCCATGAATCTCTTAACGAGTCTTGAAACATCTTCCGATCTCAGTGCATCTTATCGCACTCAAACTAATAACCAACGTCGTGGTTCATATGCTCTTGAAACCTTTTAGCAAATCCACTTGCACATATATCAAACACTCATAACACATATCCACCACATGTACATACTCTCGAGTGCCACTTCTTGTTAAATGATAACTATACGTGTTCAAGTATCTTACTTAATGAAATTTCTTAAATATTGGTATACAGATTCTTGGAACGAATAAATACTCGACTAAAAAGAATTATCATTTCAAAACTGAGTCAGTATTGGTACTACATAACCACAAGACGAGTCTTTATATTTTGAAAAAGGTTTCATAGCTCGTCTTATGTGAATTTACTTACTTGCGACGCATCTCCTCAGTCTTGATAATGAAAAGTTCCAGGTTTAAAATATGCATCGTTCCTAAGTTCCTTGATACCAATCTTAACTTAGAAGTCGTAAATCATGCTATAACATTTCTTAACAAGTATCGTTTTCAATTAACAAGTATCGCATACAAGGGCATGAAGCTCATTACATAAAGCTCAAGAGTTGTACCTTCTTTCTTGATAGCATGCTTAAACTTCGAAGGTAGATTCTTACCTTCTTAACTGATATACATATTCACATTACCACCTATCATCACCATAAAAAAAAATTCCTCGGTCCACTTGACATGACTTGTTCCTCTTCTTTAGGAACCTAAACTTGAATCTCCAATTAATCCTTTTCAAGTATTTCTTGAACATTACTACCTTTTCCGTATGCCGGTCATCATTCTTGATGCTTTGATTCTTTACTTGAGTCACAAAAAAAAAAGTAACCTTCTGAACCTTACATATTTTCCAATATCCTCTTTCATGCATCCGGACTATATAAACATCCATACATATTTGTCACATCGAATGCTCCTCACTTGTCATATATTGCATTCTTGTTAAACTTGTGTCACCAACCGAAAATTCTTCACGAAGATTCATATATACTAACATTTTCATATTTCATGATTAACAATTAGCTCCCATGGCGTTACTCTGATTCCCACCGGTTTGTTTAAACCATTACTCTAATCCATTAGTGTGATTGAGACTTTACATTTCTGCTTATCACTTGAATACTCTTTTCTTGAACTGTTCTCAAAATCTTCCATGTTGCAACCAACGTTACAACCTTACACTTGTCTTGCAAAATAAAAACTCATGATGACCTATCTTATGCTCATAATACTTGGCTTGGGGGTAAACTTTACGTTCTTACTAGTTGCATTTACCATACATATCATACTTGAACTTATTTCTGAGTAAACTCGAATTCCCATGACAATCTCATCTATCACTTGAACACACCTTTCTTAAACTTCTAACCTTGTACCTTCGCATACTACATTTTGCTTAATCATACCAATGCTTGCTCATTTATTTTTCTTTTAAAAGAAAACTTCGTAAGCTAGCGCACGGGTCATTGACGTTGATGATTTTTCTACTTTATACAAAAACTAAATTAGGCCCCGGTCTTTACTCTAAAATCATAGAACGAGTTGATAACACATACGTGCCATCAACCTAGACTCTAATAAGCCTAGCCCGATCTATGAGTGTCGTAGCAAACCGGTACCTAGAAAATCTCTTGTGAATTTTCAAAATGTCAACTTCAATCACCCATACGCGTAAATTTTTTTTTTTTAAAATACTTTAAACTTTATAACTCAACATCATATCAAGCCTTAGCAAGTCTATTAAGCAAAACATAAGTTCGAGAGATACGCCATATTTCCACATAATCCATGAACCTTGTAATTTCTCATAACTTTGCACCGCTTTAACTTCTCACTTCATACCTCATGCATAATCATCTGTGTCTTTCCTTCTAAGTGCCGGAGTTCTATACTCTTGGTCTTGACTCTTCTTGACTCCTGACACATTAACTTCCAAAGTTACCTTAAACCGTATCGATTTCGTTGATGATTGCCCATGCCTTTTTCCTTGGAAATCTTAGAATGGGATATGCATTCATTACTTGATGTCATAAAAGATTTTCGTTACATAATAGATTATTGTGAAGACATCTCCCCAATAGTCATTGCAAACCATAGGAACGAATTGGTAGAAAACAGAAAATTTTGTCCCAGACTTACTATTGGTGAGCTTCTCCAACTCTATTTTTCAGGAAACATTCTTTACATGAAATTCTTATTCTCAAGCATACAATGCACATCATTCATTCATATCTTCGTGAAATATTCTATAACATATGCATGGCAACATCACCCTTTTTCGATACAATTCTTGGCTCGTCGGAAATCAATGCCTTAATCCTGATAACTTAAAACCTTCTCTTGAATCCTTAACTTCATCCACTACGAATAACTTACCTCATTACGTTGCCACTTATGCAACTTTCCGAACGTACATGTCCTTAACTTCGTTCACATATTGCTATTCTTGAGAGCCTGCTGACTCCGTCAACATATGCCAACTTCTCACTATCTTGTAACCTTGTACTGACATTCCATAATATCTTAACCTATTCCAACAACATTCTTACCGAATCTTTCAGCCATGCTTAGATATATTTATCCAACTTCTGCACTTACGGGTACATGAAGTATTGCAAACATCTTAACCTACACTGTCGGAACGTTCCTTCTTAACATATCTTACATTCCCGGAGGATTCACACTTCTACTTGCTTTGTTCACCGGCCACCTTCTGGCATGATCGAACTTCTTCATCACATACTTCATTCCTCCTGGGTCCTATTCAGCTCTCAGGCATCCATTCTAATCGTTGAATGCTAAATTGAGTTGATCAGGCTCAACTAACAACAACAACTAGAACTTTTACCCGGAACCCAATGATCCCACTACGTTAGTTGTAATTTAATGACCCAAGGCACGGTCTAAATCGACCTGCTCTGATACCAAATGTAACACCCATACCAGACGTATCTAGAAAGTCTAGCATATGCGTTATTTTAGTACTGGATACATTAAAATATGCAACATAAATTACACACGAATGAATATTTATACAACAAATTGCGTTCGTACATAAATAACATAAACTTCTTAACTATACTTATAATTTCATTCTTCAAAATCCCAAGCATCCTGCAGCGACACGAACACACACTTGCTGAAACATTCATCCGACTTCAAGCTTGCATAACGTCCTGCTTATCTGAAACAAATAAGGATTGGGATGAGACATAATGTCTCAGTGAGTTCCCCTAAATCCTAGGCTATAGGCAACCTCAAGGGAAAACCTACGATCACCACGTGTCTACATTACAACCTGCCGGTTGATTATACGTGTGTGGGGACTTTCATACTTAGACGGTAGTGCATACTAGAGCCGTCATAGTCTTATCTTAACTTGTTATAGGCTTCACATCCTATACGTGTCATGGCGGTCGAGGGGGAAATCTAAAACTGCATTGCCAAGAATACGCTCTACGTATCGAGGCCTAACATAACATAATCATGACACGACTCTAGACCGGACGATTAGGGGAAACCTAAGATCGTCATCGGTATCATGTTCATAGCTTGCTATATACATAACTTGTTCTTACTTGTAGCATCTAATGCTCTTGTTCTTAAACATAATCATACATGTGCTCGATCTTGAGCATAACATAACATAATCATAATCATGATAAACATAATCGTGTCTAAGTTCATTCATATTGGTTAGCGTTGAACAAACAATTATTATCTTGATTCATTTTACGGATAGTCCCGGGTGGAGTAACCCCGAGATCAATCCCATACATGACCGATGTACGTACATCGGACTCCCTCGGTGTCGTGCGGGTCCCTTGCGGCTTAAACCGTTCCCCTTAGATCGAGAACCTCCCGTATCCCCCTGGCATGGATAACAAGAGACACGAGCACCTACGTCTTGCTTACTCAGTGACATGCGGGTCCCTTACGGCTTGAATCGTTCTCATCATGAGAACCCCTTGTATCCCCCTGATGTGGATATCAAGAGACATGTCACCTACACATATTAAGTCATGGTCTTGTCGTATACATAAGTTAAACATGTACATACTTGATTGTTTACCTCGGAACCTTAATCGAACCGATTAGCGGTAAACTCTTACTTGTTCATTCTTAATCATGGTGGAGAGATTAACTAATCAAACCACAACTTATCAGGCTTGCTATATCTTACTTAATCATGTGCGAAGATAACATACTTCACGTTTTATCATTCTAGAAATCGTGCTAACTAGCTAGTTCTCGACAACTATGTCGAGGCTCTAGTTTTCCCTTGCTTAATTAATAACTTACTACCCCATTCATGAAACGAACACTTCTCTCATATGTCATGCTTTCCAATATAAATAAATACTTGATTTTCTTTCGATACAACGTTTAAAAAAACTATGCCTTGGAGTCTTGTTTTGAAGGGTTTATATGTATAAAAGCATACGTGAATGAAAGCCGAACCGGAACACGACATCTAGGCAAGACGAGCAAAACAGGGCAGCAACCATGCTTTACTCGCCATTGCGAGTTGGCTAGCTCGCCATTGCGAGCAACATTTACTCGCCATTGCGAGTTGGTTAAGAGCAACCCTCCAGGACGGCCATTTTGCTCGCCAGGGCGAGTAATAGCTCGCCGTGGCGAGTTGTGACAGTCCAGCACCTGCACAAAACATGTTTTTGACCCAAAATCCTCAAAACAAAGTTTTCCAAGGCATATCATGACTCTATGGATCAAAATAAACTTGCAAAGTAGTCTTGGAACAAGTATTCACATGTATTGGGAGCATGACATAAAAAGGGTTACTAACACATATACTTAAAACCCTAAAATTATCATATGTTTCATATTAATTAACAAGGCTTAACATAATCCCAAAAAGGGTGGAAAAACTAACTATGGAACTCACCTAATAATAATCTTGAAGCATCAACAAGTTCCCAAGCAAAACCCTAGCTTTGCCCCACTTGCTTCCTTTAATCAAACCATTCAATTTTGTTGTTTTTCTTGGACTTTAAGACACCATAACCTTTGCTTGATCATAAAGAAACCATAACTTGATTCATCTTGAACTTACCAAGTACCAACCCTAACTTTGATCCTCTAGTTTCCTTGTGCTCATGACTTCATAAAAGAAACTTTGCTTTACTTGAATCAACCAAGGAACCATTGAATAAACAAACCCTAGCCTCATGGATTTCCTCTTGGTGAAGAGAAGAAGTTGTGAGATCACCCAAGTTTCTAGTTGTTCTTGAGAGAGAGGAAGAAGAAGAAAACCATGATAAAAGATCCATCTCCAAACCTAGAATCCAAGAAGGAAGAAGTTTAGAAGCTTGAAGGAGGGTGGGGGAAGAAGAAATGGCGTGGGAGAAGAGAAGAGAGAAGGGAGAGAAAAGCTTATGCCAACTTAGAGAGAGAAAGAGAATTGGAAATGAGATATTTTTGGGATAAAACCAATTAAATATCCTTCCCACGTGAAGTTACCATTATGCCATTGCCTCTAGCGTGTTTTAAATACGACACAGGTACATTTCCCGTATTATACTGACATCTCATAAACTATTTCCATTAACTTACTTTTCCATGAATTTAATTCCTCTGACACAATCACGGGTAATATCTCGATACTGACAGGCGGGATATTACAATATTACTGCCAACTTAGGATATGTATTTAGAGCCATTAAAACACCTCTCTTTTGATCAATATATTGAACGATAATCTTTCTTGAAAATTTGATTTAATAGAACAGTACCAAACTGAAAAAAATGGATGCGCTTTCACTGATTACCTTCTGACATGAATTCAGTCTAAAACTACTCGCCTAATCATATATTATGCTTATATGTGCACAAATAATTTATAGGATTAAAATACATCAAGCTACATTAGGCGCTAATCATATATTAGCAACATAAAAGATGGCAAATGCAAAGTCTATTTTATAAACATGTTAAACTGATATACTACCAGATGATTTATAGTACTCCATTTTGTAATATGTTAAACTCATTGACAATCTTATGATATCTGGCAGACTTGAAATAAACCCACATGCAGAAAGATAGCAAATGCAGAGTGTATTTTATAAACATGTTAAACTGGATATACACATGTAATCATTGTCATAGGTTTTGTGCTCAAGGTACTCCTACATCTATTGTTTGTGACATTCTAAATGTAGTTATAAAGATTTTTTTTTTTTTTTTTAAATGTACTACTTTAATTTTCTAATGAATTGTTTGACTTCTTATAAAATTCAAGTATGTTGCATTGATCAAGATATATAATACTCCCTCCGGTCCTATTTATAAGAAACAAATGGCTTTTTAGATACATTGAATAAATTATGTATTTGGTTTAGATTCTTGACTAGATACATAAGTTATTAAATGTATCTAAAAAGTCAACTTTTTCTTATAAATAGGACCGGAGGGAGTATTCTAAAATGATTTATTTTTCAAATTGCTTGAATTGATCAATAGTCTATAACAGACCCGCGCGATAGCGTGGGTCAAGAGTCTAGTTATCAAAATAACCTTAAATTGTGGCTAATGAAAAAAGTTAGGGTATATTGCCTCCAAAATCAACATACCTTGATCAATGTGTAGTAAACTAGACCATCGACTTGTGCTCCGCACGGGTCTAACCAGCTAATTAGTACGCAAATAAGTAGCACATTGTATATTGTGTTTATATGAATAGATCAATTTCTTACGCTTCACACAATGTACTTCATAGTTCATATGATGTGAAATACTTCAAATTAATCGCATCACGGTCAAGTTAGGTACGTCGTTAATTGCTATTAGTTACAATACATCAATACAAAGTGATGATCCTATATTTAACACAAACTATTAGACATTACGAAATACTTCTCTATATACGACATTAGAGGTCACGTCGATATCTTGACCATGTGAAAACACATCACTTGACAAATACTCCATCCGTCCCAATTTATAAGCAAAAAACACAAATTCACACTTATTAAGAAAACAAAAACATAGTAGTTTGAGGTATACTTTTTTGTGTTCTTCTTGGAATAAGTTTAATGAAAAAATGTAAAAACAATTCTTATTGGTTAATGATTATGGAGAGAATAGAAAAGAGAACAAATTGAATGCAATTTGCATTTAATTTTACTTTGGAAAAGATGATTTTTTTTTTAAATAACAAAAAAGTTGATCTTTTTTGCTTATATTTTGGGACAATGAAAATTATTTTTTTTTGCTTATAATTTGGGACGGAGGGAGCATATCCCAACATTCTTTAAAGACTGTCATTAATTTTTGTTAATAGTCATTGCGAATGAAACACAATTTCTTTTAAAAAACATCAAAACCAATATTGAGGTGCTCTAAGAAAGATAAACTATCAACAACTATCTGAATGTTTGTGTTTTCAATAAAAGTCTCCTAATTTTGGATGCAAGTTAACTAATGTTTACTATCATACAACATTTTAATGTCAGCGCTTTTTTTTTAAAGAGCATATACCATGATTACATAGTTCACTAATTTTGGATTACATAGTTCACTAATGCTTGTGTTTGTATTTCACGTTGGATGGTTCATCACTTTTAGCACACCTAGTGCGGGGTGAATCATTCTGCCTTTGAACATATATATCACTTTGATTTGTTAAAACAAAAAAACATAGAGCACAAAAACAAAATGCATGTATGAATTAGCTAGGTGCATTGTAGGCGCAGGTTATCAAATACTAAGACTTAAGAATGTGTTGATTTTCAATGCATATATATAGAGCTCCAAAGAAACAGATACAACCAAATTGAAGTTGTAAGTAAAAAAACCACACATTAGGGATGAAATAGTGAAAAGTAAAAAAAGCGTATAAACCTCACAGCTTGGCATGTATAACATTAGGGATGGTACATATATATACAAATATATATGAAATTGAAAAGAAGTAATAACAAAAAAATATTAGACAACAACCTTTCAAGCAATACATTGCAAGCAAAGTCTCGAACTCAGAATAAGACATGTTAATGTATGGGTATGAGACTACAAAGATAAAAGAATGGTATGAGGAAGGCAAAAAACTTTGTATGTGTTTGACCTCTATATATAAAGAGAAACTTGGATGAGATATAACGGCATGGGAAGCTTAAAAGTTGAACATCATGGGCTTAGGGATATTAATTAAGTCATTAAAAGTGATGTAGTTGGCAAACAAAAAAAAATGTTATGAAAGGACATTCAAATATGGGAGGGAAATTTGAATTTGAATTTGAATTTGAAAGAGCATTAATTGAGGTGTCTAAGCTTGTACCACACACCTAAATTCTTTGCTTAAATGAGATAGCATTAAAATGAGATGGCATTGGCTTGTAGGACACACCTTGGAATGAGGCTTAGGAGGGAAAACATTAAGTAAAGTAATAATATTTTTTTTTGAGAGGAAGTAAAGTAATAATATGATCAGCACATTGGATCTATGGATCTGAAAAGTAAAATATAATATAATAAGTTGAAGTTGTTAAGAAGGTGGCATGTGTTACCTACACAAAATTATCAAAATAACCTTAAATTGTGGCTAATGAAAAAAGTTAGGGTAAGGGCAGTTAAATAATTTTAGTAGTATGTCATGTCATGTGTTACCTGCACAAAATTAGCAAAATAACGTGACTAATGAAAAAAGTTAGGATAGAGACAGATAAATAATTTTGGTAATATTTCTTTTATTATATTGGTAGTGGAAGCGGACAACAAAAAAACTCTTTTGTTTCTTTCTCTTTTTCTCTGTGACTTTTTATCTTCCTTCAATGGAGCTGGTGAAGTTTGCAGCATAGATCTCAGGTCATTTTTCATACACAAAGGCACGTTTTTTATTAACTTCATTCTGGGTGGTTTTCTGGGTTATTCTGATTTGGGTTTGTGATAAAATGAGCTTAAAAGAGAAAAAAAGGGTTAAAGTTTGAAACTTTAATTAATCTTTGATACATATTTTAAAATAGGAAACTTGGACAACATTTTAAGGAACAAAAAAAAAGTGTTTTTTTTTTTTTTTTTTTTTTTTGTGGTTTTCCATTTTTATGTTGCTGAAATGAAGAGACCATGTATGTTGTTTGTCTTATTGTTATTATTTTTGGCAATGTGTGTTCTTTCCAAAATTTGACATCCAAACATTTTTGTTTCATGGTTTATGGTTTGTCAATTTCATGTCTCATCATTTCTGTTGTTCTAAGTGCATTTGGAAACATGGTTTTGTATTGTGATTGCTTCAAACATCAAGGTTATTATTAAAATTGATGAGTGCATTAAGGAAAATATGTTTCTTTGATGTTACTGTAGTTGGGTTGTTGATCAGCTTAAAAATATTGTCACTGATTGCAGATAGTAACATAAAAATGGCCCTTTTATATTTAATTTTTAATTTTCTTTGTTAAATTTTATTGTTATTGGTTCCTTTACATTTTCTGTGTTTAAATTTAGTTATGTACACTTTTGTTTTCAAGTTTCATGATTTTCTCTTGTGTTACAGAATTTAAGCACCAAGATTTAGTATCCAAAGTTCTTTTGAATTTTTGGATCTTGTAGAGATGAGGAAGAGTGTCACTCTGAAAGCTGGAGAAGTTCCAAGTCGATTGACTCGTGCTCGAGCTGTGGCTTTAAGTACATCTGGACAGTTACCACCAATGAAGGAGGTAGCACCAGGAACTCAGAATCAGAAGCAGCCCCTAAGAGCCAATTCTAAAAGAGCAGTTTCAGATGTTACATATCTTCCTCGTAAAAAGAGGGCAATTCTTCAAGATGTCACTAACAATTGTGGCGAAAATACAAACAGGAGTTGCTTAAATCCAACTGAAATTCAGGTTGCATATATCCAATATCAAATGGTTCTTGTTTTTGTCTTGAAATGTATTGAAGGATTCATATCTCAATAGTGGATAGGCACTTTTCTTCGCATAATGATTCTAAGACTAATACTGTTACTTTTATGTCTGCCAGGCTAAGAAAAGGAAGGTGGCTAAGCCTGCTCAACCTGATGTTTCAAATGAGGTTCCATCAGCTGCTGAGCTACCACCGTTCATAGCTGACTCAAAACCGGTGAGTTCAATGGAAATGCGGCTTAGATCATCAGAAGATTTCAGGTGCTTAGATGATTTGGAAGACAATGCACCTTTTAGGATGAGTTCCAACCAGTGTGGCACAAACAATAATCTGCTTCAAAGCCAGACATCTCGAATATCTGCTCGGCCTTTGAGTTCTCAGAAGAAAGGTTTCCCTCTATTTATGTAGTACATTGTCTATGCATTGCTTTAGTAATACCATAAAAGAAATCTGTTCAAGAACTTGATAAAATAAATGACTTTTAGTTAGTTGGTGACTGGTGTAACTTAGTTGTGGTTATTTTTGGTCTCAGCTTCACAAATTGTTGCAGCCAAGAAAGGTAACATTTCTGAACTTTTGGATGTGTCAAAGCATCCAGATGTCGCTGACATAGACGCTGATTTTGAAGATCCTCAACTATGCAGCCACTATGCTGCTGATATATATGACCACTTGCGTGTTGCTGAGGTTTGTCTCGTTAATGCCCTGTCACAATTGTCTCTACCAATATTGCTTTACTGCACATAGTTATGAACTTTATAAAATGCATGCTAATCGGTGAATCAAATATTCAACTGAAGCATGATTTAATACTCTTAGTCTTTCTGTCAACAGTTTCTCTTTGATTTTGCCTTTTATGCTAAGTTGTTTGTCTAACATTTCATTTTTTCAGCTGTCAAGAAGGCCTTATCCTAACTTCATGGAAACAGTACAGCAAGATATCACTCCAAGCATGCGTGCGATACTGGTTGATTGGCTTGTTGAGGTTTGAATTATTCGACTTTCTCATAGTCATGTTGTAACTGCGAATTCAAACTTCCAAGTTTAGCTGAACAATATGAACTATATTGAGTTTGTGAAGCTGCTTCTTCTGATTTCTTTCTTACATTGATGTATATTTCTTTTGAGCTACTTTTCAAAGTACTAAAGAGATTGACGATAATGTTTATTAGATACTATAACCTAGATGTGTATTATATTAGTTGATTAAATATGAATACTGCATTGATTTCCCATGTGTTGAATTCATGTTCAGGTTTCTGAGGGATACAAATTGCAAGCAAACACTCTTTACCTCACTGTATATCTCATTGATTGGTTTCTCTCCAAAAATTGTATTGAAAGAGAGAGACTTCAGCTACTGGGCATTACTTGCATGCTAATTGCCACGTAAGTTCTCAACTTAAGGGAAGTTGGCCTCTTGTGTTCCATTATGTTTAGTAATGCTCATTTGTCTTATTTCATATTTGATTGAAGAAAATACGAAGAAATTAACGCCCCTCGTATTAAAGACTTCTGCTTCATCACGGATAACACATACACAAAAGAGGAGGTAAATCTTACTCTTTCAAAAATGAATGATTAGTGCTTAAATGATTAATACTAAAGTACCAAGGAAAGCATACATCAAAACTGAAAGTAGCAATTTCATATGGATATACCAACACGAGAACATAGAATCTCAAGCACAACTAATATGTCCTCTAGTCATTAGATTTCATTTAGGGTCTTAAAAAGGATGCTTAACTATTTATAGCAATATATTTGCTGTTTTGTAAGTATGTGGTTTGAAACTTCTCATTCTTATCAGAATACTCAATGTATTGATTGACAGGTAGTAAAACTGGAATCTCTAGTGCTGAAGTCCTCTTCATATCAACTATTTGCTCCTACTACCAAAACTTTCCTCAGGTGTTTCTTGTCAACTTTTCGTCTACCGTTCAGTAGTCTTTACAAAAATATGTGTAATTTTGAGATCCTCTTGCAATTATCTTAGTACATTCTTGGTTTTGTAGGAGGTTTCTTCGAGCGGCACAAGCTTCCTACAAGGTAAAAAGATCGATCTGGGACAATGCTGCTTATTACAAGATATGCCAGATTTGTATTGAGCATTACTAATCACTTACCAATTGAATAAAACATGCAGAGGCCTAGCATTGAGTTGGAGTACTTGGCAAATTACCTGGCTGAACTAACACTGATGAACTATGGTTTCTTAAACTTCCTTCCTTCTATGGTCGCTGCATCTTCCGTGTTTCTTGCACGATGGACATTAGATCAGTCAAGCCACCCATGGGTTAGTTCTTTTCTTTCATGTGTTCCTTCCATATGAAATTACTCAAATAAAACACAACCTTAATTTCTACTTCTGTTTTTAACTTTTTTGCAGAATCCAACTCTTGAACACTATGCCTCTTACAAAGCATCAGATTTGAAAGCTACAGTTCTTGCATTACAAGATCTACAGCTGAATAGTAATGATGACTGCCCTTTAACCACCATCCGCAAGAAGTACACACAAGACAAGGTATGTCAGAAAGAGAGGTTTTATGTTTTCAAGTCTTGTTTCAAATTCAATACATATTGATTTTTTGTAACATAACTTTGTAACAACTGCCCTATTTACTTTGTAACATAACTTTCAAGATGATCATAATGAGTATTTTATTTTTATTTTTTTGTATGTAGCTCAATTGTGTAGCAGCTTTATCTTCACCAAAACTGCTTGAAACATTGTTCTGAATATGATGGACAAATGATGAATGCAAGGGACCCCTAATTTGTAATGATTTATGATGATGTGTACTGTGTCACAGTAGGAGACATGTTTCAAAAGTGCTCATCATGTCTGTAACTTTTTTTTTGAGCACATGTCTTATCTGTCTATTCTTTTTTTGTATATACATTTAGTGACCTTATGGGAGGTTCTTGCTTATTTAGTTTGTGTGAACAGTGAGATGAAGAACGTTGCCTAGAATGTCTTGATTTCAGATGGTTTAACTGTTGATGTTGTTATTAACTGATTGTAACAGTGACATGATATTGCTCAAGACTTTTTTTTTTTTTTTTTAACCGCGTATCCTGCTGGCATTCCTGACCCCAAAGGTTGGATTCAAATCTAGGACCTCTGATTAAGTTGCATCTGACAACTTCGAGCAAAATGAAAAAAGGGATCGAGGTTAATTGTGTATTCAAATTGATAGGGAAATAATTATGTTACATTTTACCATTGAATCAAAATAAAGTTGCTTTCTTTTTTTGTTAATAAAAATGTTCTCGCTCGTCTTGTGAATATAACTTAGTTGATATGAACATCATGTTATATATGTAGAGGTTGGACTTCGAACTTTGAATTTCCCACCAAGTGAAATTCTAACCATTAAATCACTTGACTAAAAAAATAAATTCTCTCGCCTAACTTATTCAATAAATTCTATCCCCCAATCAAACTTTAATACAACAAGAATATTGTAAATAATAATTAAATATCATGTTTAATATGGTAGTTCATATTTATTGTCATTATTATTTTTGAAATATTATATTTTTTGAGTTTTTTTTAATGGAAAATGTTAATAGTTAGTTTGTAAAATTAATATTACTTGAACTCAGACCTCCAATTATTTTTCCCTTAACTCAGACCATTTGCGCTATCCATCCCTAATCTTCTTTTCATACAATTTTTTTTTTTTTTGTGATGGCTGAGGTTTGAACTCCGGACCTTGTATATTTTTATGCATTGTCGATATCAACTGAGTTAAGTTCATGATGACTTCTTTTCATACTATTGTTGTAATAGTAAATAATATTAAATATTTCCTTAAAAAAATATTAAATAGTGAATTAAATATGTTTAATACGGTAGTTTTCAGTCAAAAAGAAGAAAATTTGTCAAAAAAAGTCATTCAAAAAGAAGAAATTTGTCCTAGCCTGCTTGTTGTTATTGCATTAAAACTATTCTTTCTTTTTTTATATATAATATCCATATGTTATCACTTTCAAACTTAAAAATATGCATTAGAAATATGTATTAATGTGATAATTGTAAAAAGAAAATAGAATAGTTTAAAATAATTATCACTTTCAAACTTAAAAATAGGTTATCAAAAAAAAACTTAAAAATAGATTACAAATCAATCTAAAATCTAAACTTTACATATTCAGCATATCAACAAACATTTCCTTGATTTATGTGAAATAAGGTTGGAGAGATAGAGATGAGAAAATGTCTAGAAAGAAACGAGTCCGATCCAATTATAATTTGTTATATCTTGATTAGAGTTATTAACTCGGTGTTCACTCTCGAAAATATAACTTTTTTTATCTTTAGTTAGTCTCGACTCTAAAGAAAGTGATTTGCAAAGAAGAAATAGATTGAAATTAACAAGATTATTTCTACTCAATCACCATGGATCAAGGTAAACTTAATTTTTATTTGAGAATCATAGATCAGTTTTTATGGTTTTGTTATTAAAATACAATAGTAGACATGATTTTTGCCTAGTACAAAAGGGGAACGATGTCTCTTCTATGAATAGTGTGTTGATTCTACGAATTGTTTCATTTTGTATTTACTGTATGTTTTTCGCAACTTTTTTAACCAGTTTTGTTTATAATAGTGACCGGATCAAGTATTTGTTAAGAGGTCAAAATTGTAAGTTTCAAGTCTTTCAAAAAAAATTTGCAAGTTTCAAATATTTTTTTTGAAGTATGCAAGTTTTAAATGTTGAAAGATAAAAAAAAAATAGTACTAGTAATATACAGCACAGTGGAGTGAGATATGTGGCGTCTCTGGTACTGCCTCCGTCCCGGTATATCTGAGTCAGTTTGGTTTTTCACACATATTAAGAAAAATGTATAAATAAAGGGGAAAGTGGAATATATTGAATTGGGAATGATGAAAGTAGTATTAATTACTCCCTCCTGTCACTATTATAAGCAAATTTTGACTTTTTAGATTCATTCAATAAATGATATATGTGGTCTACATTGTAGACCACATACAACATTTATTGAATGAACCTAAAAAGTCAAAATTTGCTTATAATAGTGACCGAAGGAGTATAGTTATATTGTATTGGGAATGATGAAAGTTGTATTGAAAATTGAAATGACTCAGTTATTTTGGGACACTTTTTTTTTTGAAAATTGTTGTTCACACATTAGAGAAGGTTGGGACACACATGTAAAATACGCTTTTGCCCCCTCGGCAGTTAACTGCCGAGGAATTCAAAATGCGGCTGCAGTTAACTGCCGAGGAATTCCTCGGTAGTTAACTGCCGAGGAAAGCATTTATGCAGACAGCAGGTCCTGCATTAATGCTAACCCTTACCAAGCCGTTTTTAGGCCAGTTTTGACCTGTAATTTCACCAGAGCATTTCCATAGGCAATTCAAATTATACAACAATGAAACTCGGTCATAAACAAGAAAAATACAATATCTTTTACATTTGTCCATAATTAAATCAAACCGACATTTGGTTCAAACCACACAAAAGTTTGAAATTCATCAAAACGGAACATAGTGTCCATAATCAAACAACACATTACAACTCATTACACATCATTAAATTAAATCCCTACTTACATTCATTACAATTGCATATGGAACGAACATATATATATATATAATACATTATTTTCCACCATATTCCTAAACATAAATCTGACGTCGCTATCGTCTTTAATAAGCCAAGGCATATAGCTTGCCGTTTTCCATGTGAATTCATCTCTATCTTCTCCTAGGTCTATCATTGGCATTAGAGCAGACAAGTGACGTGTATATTGATTTTCACCAAGATGCTCAAAATAAGTGTTAAGTTGTGTCTTCAAATCATCAATAGAGTCCGTCGGTGTTATCATAACCTTAACCGTCTTTTTAAACGCGCAATACCTAACACGCCCTTCAATTCTTGCAACCTCTGACATGTTTCACTTGACAAAAGCTTTAACAAAATAATCATAGATTAGAACAAAATTAAATGGAATGTAATAACGAATAAATCAAATGCGCAAACATTAATAAGCTATAAATAAGTATTGCACTAGTTTCAAGTCAATAAAAGTCATGTTATCATATATATCAATATAAATTACATAATGTTACTTATATATTGGCCACAAAAAATTGCCATTACAATTTTGACCCCAAAATATACGTCGGTGTAATTTCTACCAAAAAAAAGGACTAACACCGACAAAAAAATCACTCGTTAATGGCCAAGTGATTGGAGAAGATCAAGTGACATAAAATCTTCCTCATCTTCCGCAATAACTTCAAATCGTTCCAAAAAATTTTCCTAAGTGTTCCTCGGTAGTTAACTACCGAGGTTTTCCTCGGCAGTAAGGTACCGAGGTTTTCCTCGGCAGTAAACTACCGAGATTCCCCATGACAGTGTTACGTAACTGACGTTGTAAAACCACCATGACAGTGTTACAAATCCAAAAAATAAACCGAATAAAATGCACAATACCTGTTTTTTTACGTCAAAAGTGTGTTGAATCATCCTATGCTTGATGCTTGAATCATTTTGGAGCAAGATTTGATGAAAAAAATTTAGGATTTTGGGTTGGATTGGAGTTGTATGGAAGGTGATGAGAAAATAGTGTGTAGGGGGAGCAGGTGACTGTTTCATCTGATGAAACAGCTTTCCTCGGCAGTTAACTACCGAGGAATTCCTCGGCAGTTAACTGCAGCCGGATTTCAAATTCCTCGGCAGTTAACTGCCGAGGGGGCAAAAGCGTATTTTACATTTGTGTCCCAGCCTTCTCTAATGTGTGAACAACAATTTTCTTTTTTTTTTAGTAAATGGGTCAGATATTCCGGGACGGAGGGGAGTAATAAACAATGTTTGTTGAAGAGTCAAGACAGACAAAGTGAGTGACAGACAGACATTGATCGACTTCCTCTCCACTCCACGGTCGGTCCACCCCAATCTCTCTACACTCCATCCCATGGCCATGGCTTCTTCATCATCATTCTCCACCATCCACCCTCGTTCTTTCTCTCTCTCCACCCAAAACCACCACTCTTCTTCAACCTCTCTCCCACTCCCATCTCTCTCCATCATCTCCCGCCGTCGTCCACATTCTCATTCCAACAACCTCTTCACTCCCCGTCCTCCCATAACCGCCATTTATGCATCCACCAACGGTGGCGGCGGAATTGGAGAATCAGGTGGCAGTGGAAGCGGTGGAGGAGGTGATGGTGGTGGCGATGATGGTGAATCAGAGGATAGAGATCGAAACAGAGAAGAAGCGTTGCTGGTACTTACGGAAGTAGGTAAGTCATTGGAGAATTTGCCAGCGGATTTAGCCGAAGCGGTGAAAGCGGGACGAGTTCCGGGTTCGATTGTGAAGAGATTCTTTGAGCTGCAAAAATCAAGTGTGTTTCGATGGTTGCTTAATTTTGGTGGGTTTAGGGAAAGATTGCTTGCTGATGATTTGTTTCTTGCTAAGGTTGCTATGGAATGCGGTGTTGGCATCTTTACAAAGGTTAAGTTTTCATTTTATATTAATTTTGATTTTGTTTCTTTGTACCAATTTGGTGCTACATGATTGATAGACATTTGATAGTCTTCCTAACATAGATACCTTGGTAAAAGTTGATTCTTTGGAGTTGGCAGTCTAATTTACTAAATAGTATCAAAATTACACATAAATGGAAGGCAAACGTGCAACAAGCTGCGTCAGTAACTTTTGTTAGGCACAACATTTTTCTCTGACTTTGTTAGACGCTCTTAAATAGTTTTACTTTCTCAAATTTTGCTCATATTAGTCATTTTGAGAGTTGGGGACCAAATTAGATAGTATTGTTAGTAAGTTGTTAAATATAGAGACCAATTTGATAATACGTGGTTAAATATATGGACCAACTTGACAGGTTAACAGAGTGAGGAGTATGTTTGAAATATTTATAACCTCATGAACTTATTTGAGAACACCCTACAAAACAAGGGACTAATTTGGTCGTTCACTTACTTCACTCCTAGATCAATTATATGTTTGCTTCGTTATTAGGTTTGCAATTAGACTTGTATTGCCAATGGCTCATACGCCTATCTCCATCTACTCGTGACAGACATGCCTAATTTTGACAACAAATAGGAGGACTCGTGTTGTGAATTGTCTTAGATATAGTACTGGCCAATGAGATAAAAACTAATGAAGATATAACTACATTGATAGCTTCGCCGTCATGTATTAAATATCGATTAAGATTATTTACACTTTTTAATAAAACTTTTATAATTTAATGAGCTTCTTTGATTTAAGTATCTTAATAAGTAAACTGAAATATGGTAAATAAATGTATCAAGAGAAAAAGGTAATTGGTACTTCATTAGTTCTTCATTTTTACAATAAATGTGTCGGTTATTCTTTATTTAGTTTCCCAAAGGTTACCTTAGTTGGAATGAATCTTATTCGAGGTGTGTCGAGCACTAAATGTGTGAGTCTAGTCCGTTTTGCTAGACCCAACCCCATTGGTATTGTTATTCTAAAAAGACAAATAATAATATGAGTCAATCCCGTAAGTACGACTGAGTTGCTAGCTCCATGGACATTTGATAAGCTGTGGCATGGGTTCATACTGACAATTCCCTGTTCTCAGCACTTGGTGTGTGTGACTTTCGTTGCTAGGTTCTCGTCCAACTAAACAATAGATATAACATTTCATATATTACCGAAAAAAAAAATGTCATATATTACATTTGTAAAACATATTTTAATATAGGTATGTCTGGCCTTTTGAATCCACCCTGATGAATGATGATAGTAACATATGCTTATTTACTTAGGGGCAAATTTTGTCTTTTAACCAACATTACATTAGTCCCACTCCCAATGCAATTGAATTTGGATCCCTTGACTAAGGTATCGGACTCGAACCCTGTGGATGGATAAAACATGGTTGGGAGGGGAGACTCTACTAAAGGTGGCCAACTGGCCATCCAAATTCTTTAGCAGAGATTAGTCTTTACAAATTTTGTTTTTATATCAGGTTGAATTATTGAAAATATATATAATTGGAACTTTTGTTTTATAATAGGAACTTTTGTTTTTGGACAATAGTATAATATATTATTTGGTCTTGAACGGGAAACAGGATGGTAAAGAGAAAAATTATTTAACAAATTTTTTTTTGGTAACAATGAAGTTTGTTAATGGGTACAGAAAAGTTTGACCACATGCAAAAACAGCCGGTTTAGATAAAAACTCTGAAGAAGTACTTGTGGAAAAAGAAATATTCGAAAAAGAAAAAACTGAGTTTTTTTAACCAACATCTCCATTCCATCATAAACATATTTAAATTATAAGGACAGCTTATTTTGATAGAAAAGCTCCATTCAGCTACAAGCTAATCCAAACTGACTTTAACAACTGAAGTCCTTGATACAATACATTATGTTCTGGACCAAACCGGTCACATCTAGATAATCGTAATTTTTTTCATTGTTAATCTATTGGATTGAATTTTCTTGGTCATCCATTTGTAATGAATATTGCGTTTACATTTCAGACTGCTGCGGAGTTGGAGAAGCGAAAAGAAAACTTTACTAAAGAACTTGATTTTGTCTGCGCTGATGTGGTATGCCATATATTTATGTTTATATATTGTTTGAGTCTCATTGCAAGTCCGTTCCAAATTATATTTTATAATAATCACGTTTTTATTATTTAATTTAATTATTAATAGGTAATGGCCATTGTAGCAGATTTTATGCTTGTGTGGCTTCCTGCTCCGACGGTTTCTCTTCGACCACCACCTTCCGTCAGTGCTGGACTTATTGCTAAATTCTTCTTCGGCTGCCCTGAAAATGCTTTTCAGGTTAACAACGGAACTCTTAATCTGTTTTTGTTTATTTTACTTTTTCATGCTTGGATAGATATTGGCATGATGTTTTTGTGCGATTGTGTTTAACTTTGTCAACACTCAACAGGTGGCTTTGGCTGGAACGTCATATTCACTTATACAGAGAATAGGTGCTATTGTGGTATGTATTGCATATAAGAAATTAAGTTATTATATCATATATTTGAATTTGAATGTTTCAAGTCATAACCATATCTTCTGCAGCGGAACGGAGCTAAGCTATTTGCAGTTGGGACTGGTGCATCACTGGTATTTAACATTCTAACATATACACTAGCTTTTAATTTTTTAGTGAACTAAATCCAGACCCTTACCAATGTCATTATGGTGTTCTTGTTATGAACTTCAAAACAAAAGAATTGGTGTTGTTTTTATACGTGACACACTTTTACATCAATTAACCTTTCAACCGATGTAAAAACGTTGCATAGATTTTCAAAAATGTCACCGCGTTGCTTTCTCTATCAGTTGCAATATAACAGATGTAAAAAGTCGTTGATTCCATATTTTGCACTCATGTTCACAACTATATAGTAGGACTGTAGGGTAATGCAGTTTGTGTTAACCTTGTCGCTTTTTGTTGCTTTGGTATATGAGATTAAAAAATTGAATCTATATACCATATTCATTACATATATAATTAAACTAAGATAATTAGACTAAGCAGTTTTCATGGTAACTAAAGATAGGAACATTGTCACCGCTTACTTTGGAAATTAGCTAGCTGCCTCTCTCTACTTCCCTATGAGTGCTGGAATCCAATTGATTGGAGAACATAAATTTTCATATGATTGTGTTTTTAAGATAATCTTCCTTTAAGGTCAAGTGATGCTTGTTCCCCTAAAATTCAGGCTTATGCTTAACTCGGGTGTCTTGGAGATCTATCTTGCCATGTAATAATTAGTATATAATCGTAGACTTGTAGTATATTCATCAATGAGGTGACTGCATGACTTGCCTTTTCAGATTGGTACTGGTGTAACAAACGCATTGATTAATGCGCGGAAGGTTGTTGATAAATCTTTTGCTGACGAGGCAGAGGAAGTACCGGTATTATCAACGAGTGTTGCCTATGGGGTTTACATGGCAGTATCTAGCAACTTGAGGTAATTTGATTCTGCAACCTCAATAATGCATAATAACTATAAAAAAGCTTCAAAATTAACTTTTTTGTAATTAAATTGTCTCTGATCTCTACCAGGTATCAAATTCTAGCTGGAATTATTGAACAACGGATTTTAGATCCTTTGCTGCACCAAAACAAGCTCATGTTAAGTGCAATCTGCTTTGCTGTTAGAACCGGAAACACTTTCTTGGGCTCGCTATTGTAAGACTATCGATTTAACCTACATGTCTATATAATTTACTATATTTGCTTCATGTTCTATCCTCATTATTTATTACATGAATCTTACCATGAATAGGTGGGTGGATTATGCTCGCTGGGTTGGAGTCCAGAAAATAAGGGATTAAGGTTTTTCAATTGCAAGATATTGTGTCATGAAATCAATCGGGTCGAATGTTGTGTGTGTTGATTCATGATTGAAATTCCATTATGTTGGTGTGTTGTATTTTTTTAATGCTCTTGAGAGTGTAATTAACTGTAAATTCAAGCTCCAAGAGTCTTCAATTATCACCACGCATAGTGTCCAGCGAAGGTTAAAGATCCATCAACATAGCTAGCAGGACTCTGCAATATGAGATTAAGTAGAGTTGCTGTTTTTTTTTTTTTTTGGGGGGGGATGATTGTGGTATACTCTCTGAGTGTTGTTTACTTTTATGCGTGTATATTGTTTCTGCTGAAATTACTTTGATTGAAAACACTTTATTCTCTTCTCTAATGTCCTTTTCTTCACTTTGTTTCTCTTCCCCTTAGTTTTGTTTTTGTCACGTTTGCCAGAAACCTCATCGTTTGATTATGATGCAATGTGAAAAAGAAAATGTTGATTGACTTTAATCGATCAATGAATTAAGTATGTGTTTGGTTATACGTTTATTTGCCGCTGCCTCACGAGAGATTTGTCGTGGAAAAGAGAAGCTGCAAATGTAGCTTCTTTACAGGCGCACGTTTACTTCATTTCCACCGCAAACACAAACACTCGCTAAGTCACTAAGATTAGTCTAGTGGTGAGGGATTCGGAAAGTATGCATGAGCTATATAAAATAAAAAATACTCAGATGAATTTATCAAGTCTTATTACATACCAATTTAAAAAACAAAATACTTGATGAATTCACCATGTAAGAAGTTAATTTATTCAGTCTTATAACACACCAAGTAAGAAGTTAATTTGTCAGTTAAGACAATATACAAAATATGGGAAACAATGACAAGGTCCAAGTTTACGAAGATCAAACAGGTAATAAGACAACGCACAAAAAGAAGATTGATATTTTTAATGTATTTTTTTTATGCAAGATATTTAATGTATTTTAGTTAAAAAACATATTCAGTGTTTTTAAAGAGAAAAACCAAATGAGAAAGAGTGTGAGAATCAGAGAAAGAGAAAAACAAAATGATAAAGGTAGAGATTGAACTAAGTGATTAATGAACTCCCAAAGATAAATAGGTTTTCACTTGAACTCATGTTCTTTTTTTGAGTCACGTGACAATAATTTTACTGTTGTGTTAAAGCTCCCTCTCATATAATCAAATCCTTTCATTTAGTCTTCGTGAACTTAGCTCAGTTGGTATGGACCATGCATAAAAATATACAAGGTCCAGGGTTCAAACCCCAGCCACCACCAAAAAAAAAAATCCTTTCATTTAAAAAGAAAATTAGCTTTAGATTTGGGCCGATTTAAAACGAAATTAAATAAAAATTAGATTTTTAAAACGAAATTAAATAAAAATTAGATTTTATTTGGGCTGATTTAAATCTTTTTTTTTTGTGACATGAGAAAAGGAAAAAAGAAAAAAGAAAAGGAAAAAGAAATTACGTCCTTACAAAGGACACCCCACGAGCATCAGCTAGCAAAGCTAACGATAAACTAGAAGGAGGTTCTTGAAGCACAATTACAGGATCTACGTTAGTAGCTCCCAACTTTGCTAGCGCGTCTGCACAAGCATTCCCTTCGCGAAAGGTGTGATGAAGAGATATTGTCCAATCTTTCTTCATGAAATCTCTAATAATCTCTAGTTCATTAGCATAATGATGAAACTGAGATGTTCCCTTTTTGACAAGTTGAACGACATGCAAGGAATCTGAGAAACACATTACTTTCCGAAATCCAGCCTGCCAACATAGTTTGATACCCACTAAAAGCGCTTGTATTTCAGCATGGAGAATATTGGACAAACATACACTCCCATAGAAACCAAATTGAAATGTTCCATCATGGTTACGCACCAAGCCACCGAACCCTGCCTTCCCTGGATTAGTAAGAGCACTTCCATCTACGTTGAGAATCATGGCATCCTCATCCCCTTTATTCCAACACACCTCACGAGTTGTTCTATGGGAGTGGGAGGTTGGATTTCCAAATGCCTACTTGGAAACCTGTAGTTGAGTAAAGATAGATGTTATGATCTGGTACTTCACAGGAGTTGTTCCCTCAAACATAAAGATACCAACTTATCAATGGAGCTAAGATACCAACTTCATCCACTAAGGTTGCGAGGATCTTTGAAGTATTGTCTAGACCAACCTTTTGACATATTGCTTGAACATCCTTAAACCCACAATCAATCCATATTTCAACTGACCACGGACATAACATTAGACAGTGAGCAATAGTTTCATCTTTATTGCAAAAAGGGCAAGTAGGCGTTAAAAGGACTTTTCGATGACACAAGATACTTCTAGTTGGGAGAGACTTGTGGCATGCTTGCCATAAGAAAAATTGCACACTGGCTGAGAGCTGTAACTTCCAAATCCACGACCAAGATCCTTGAGAAATTTCATTATGATGTAGATAGAAGCCAAGTATAACCACTTTTTGCCGTATATTGACCATTCAGATTAGCACTCCAAACCCAACTATCTTCCAAGGAATCAACAAAACACGGAATTATCTCTTGGATGGATATAGTAATATTAGGAGGCAACAAAGTATGTAATTTTGCAACATTACAAACCTCATCATCCCACATGTCTCTGATCTTCAGGCAAATATCAGTTGGAGCAATATCCTGGACCACTTCACATAAAGGTTGCTTCAAAATCCAAGGTCGGAACCAAATATTTGTGTTCACATCTCCTATTTTAAAAGTGAAACCATCCTTCAAGATATGCAGCGCTTTCAAAATTGTTTGCCAAGTTGGCGACCCATTAGTTGCTTTATTCAAAAACAAAGCTCCTTCTTTCAAATATTTATCAGTCAACAAAGAAACCCATAATTTATCTTCTGACTGCAATAAGCTCCAAACAAGCTTACCAAGAAGTGCCACATTTTGAAAATGTGTGGTACGAATTCCTAGTCCACCCATTTTCCTAGGTTGAGCCATCTTCTTCCAACTAACCATGTGCATACCTTTATTATTCGAACCTCTCCAAATAAAGTTCCTCGCTGTTCTATCCAACGTATCACAAAAATATTGCGGAAACCACTAGATTTGCATGTTGTAAGAGCGAAGATAAGTAATAACTGCATTAACCATGGTGACTCTTCCTGGTTTGTTTAGAAGTCTTCCTTTCCAAGAAGCCAACTTAGTTGCCACTCTATCAAAAGTTTCAAGAAAGTCATCCTTCTTGGTTCGTCCATAACGAAGTTTGAATCCTAAGTATTTCTCTAATCTGTCTGTAAACTTGACTTCAGTAATGGACTCTAGAGACTCCTTAGTACTTCGACACACACCTTTTGAAGCAAATGCTCTTGATTTTTCCAGACTAATTTTAAGACCCGAAAACGAGCAAAATTTTTTCAAAAGGTTGGCAATAAAGTGAGCTTGTGATGGTTTAGCTTTTGCGAACAACAGAACGTCATCTGCAAAGAAAAGATGAGAGATCTTGGGACCATCCTTGGTAAGATGTAAAGGTTGCCAATTTCCCTCTTGAACTGCTTGAGTAATCATGTCGCCCAATCTTTCCATGCAAAGAACAAATAGATAGGGGGAGAGCGGGTCTCCTTGGCGGAGGCCACATAGAGGTTGAAATGGCTCTGTTCTATTTCCATTCCAAAGAAGAGAAACTGAGGTTGCAGATATGCTACTCATAATAAGAGAAACAATAATTGGAGGAAAGTCAAAGTAGTACAAAGTATCCCGAAGAAAATTCCAGTCAACTCTATCATAGGCTTTCTCCAGATCAAGTTTATAAATCACGTCCCCCTTTTTTCTTTTGGATTTTTGCATGTGATAAATAAATTCCTGCAGAATAACAACATTATCTATTGTTCCTCTTCCCGGGATGAAGCAACTCTGCAAAGGACCCACAATATCGTTAAGCATGGGTCTCAAGCGATTCACAAGCACTTCGGAAACTAACTTACACGTTACATTACACAAACTGATAGGTCTAAACTCTTTAAAAGTACGAGGGTTGTCAACTTTAGGGATCAAAACCATAAGAGATTCCGTTACTTGAGGATCCATATATCCTTGATCAAAAGCCTTCCTCACGAATGCCCAAATGTCATCTCCAATATCCTCCCAAAACATCTTGAAGAAAATAGGTTGGAAACCATCTGGACCCGGAGCTTTGTAAGACTTCATACCCATGAGAGCATGGTACCTCATGTTTGGTGATGGCGGTCGTAAGCATTCTTTTTTGATTGCAATTGAGAGGAGTGGAACTCATCGTCCTCAGAGGCCGAATCAAGACGTCTGTTGTACAAAAAAGACTTTTGAAAAAATAAAGGGCTTCTTGTCTGAGGATGTCAGTATCAGTACACCACTCACCAGAGGGAAGGTTAAGACTGTGGACTTTGTTTCTCTTTCTGCGGATAATTGCTTAAGCATGAAAGAAGGAAATATTTCGACTCCCAAGACGAACCCACTTCTCTCTCGACTTCTGGTACCAAAATGTCTCTTCTTGAAATAAAATATTCTCATATTCTTGAAGAATTTTACGTTGCAAAATAAGAAGGGAAGCCGAGTCCACGTGTTCCAAAGAACGTTGTATTCCACGAAGTCTAGCCTCATATTCCCTTTTCTTTTGAAAGATGTTTCCAAAAGTTTCCTTATTAAAAACCAAGGATTCATCCTTCACATTCCTAAGAGCAGTTGAAATATTACCTTGATCCTTCTTCCATGCATTCTTAACAATGGTGGGATAATCCTCATGGGTACACCAAGCTGCTTGAAAACGAAATGGCCTGCCCTCTCTAGTTGAAACAACATTACAACAACGTAATAAAATAGGGTTGTGATCAGATTGACGGCAGACTAGATGTTCTATAGTCGCCTCAGGAAATTGAAGTCTCCAATTCATGTAACTAATACCCCTATCTAACCTTCTTGAGACTAATCGGCCTCCTCTACAATTAGCCTGCCAAGTAAACTGACTTCCAAAAATTCCAAGTCAAGGAGATCACAGTCTGACATTACCTGAGCAAATTTAGAAGTTCTCGCATGAGAAAAGATTCCCCCACGTTGTTCTGAAGGTAGCAAAATATCATTAAAATCCCCGAGCAGCATCCAAGGAAGGGACACACGAGCACGTAGTTCGCGAAGATAGTTCCAAAGTCGTTCTCTAATTGAAATAGTGGGACTAGCATAAACACCAGAAAAAACCCATGATGCAGTGTTTCGAGTCACCTTAATTGTAATACATTGAGAAAAACATTCCACCACAGAGAAAGAGAAAGGAGTAGTGAGATTCCTCAGGGCCACAAACCTCCCGCTTGGCCTTCTGCTTCAACAATTTCAACATTTTCATAACCTTCTCTATCCCAGAAGCTCTTTGATTTCTCAAAGCGAGTATGAGTCTCGCTAAGAAAAATAAAATCCGGTTTAAAGCGGCTCAAAATCTCATGCATATGAGTATGACCTTTGCGATTTACAAAACCTATTACATTCCAAGATAGGACAGAAAAATCTTTGAAACTCATCATCATAAACATTGATAAGAGAAAGAGATATACATACCCATCAAGATAGTTATGCTTCAGCCACCATTTCATCACAGACATCATCATCACCATTTGTTTCTCTCCCATCTCCATCATGAAGTATATTCATGTATTGTCTTCCTTAAATGGATTGTTAGGATCTGGTGGCTCGGCATCTTCCAAAATTGGAGCATGTTTGGGCCAATTGCAACAGCTGGCATGGTAGTTTTGATGCCATGGGGAAGCTCGTAAACTTTGGACGTGTTTTGGCTTCGAGCATCCTGTTTAGCTATTGGGATCACCTTCCCCGACTTAGTTTGGCGGTCCTGCACAAGAAGAAATTGTCCTGGATAGTTTTTACTATTTGGTCCAACAGAGATTGTGCGCGTAGAGACAGGTGCATCCTGTGTGTTCTTTGAAATAACATCTTGTCGTGGCCTTTTCTTCCTATCCATGCTTCTCCTATTATTTTTGTCATGAGTTATGGAACTTGCACCCATAACAAATTTAGCCCTCACTTTATCCCTTTCGGTCTCCTCATTAAGATTTAATATTTAATATTTATTTTGCATAGTATAATTACTCTTTGGATCAGATCCAGTCACGTGATTAGCATTAATAGCTTTTCCTAGATTAGGCTTGGAACTAGCCTTCTTTTTTGGTTTAGAAACTACCAACCACTCTCCATAATTTTCCTGTGACATTCCCTCACCTTGACTAATATTGTTTCCTAGAGTATCTCCACCAATAGCGCTTGGAGTTACACTACCAGTAGGATTCAAGTTTTCATTGTGATCATGCTTTTGTACCGTCGTTTCAGATTCTAGTGGTGTTGCCACCGTTTCAACATTACCTTGTGTTTTATGTAGGCAATTACGTGAGACATGACCATAAAATCCACACCTATTGCAAAGCAAGTGCAATCCCTCATATTCAACATGAAACCATTTGTGTCTAAACCAAATTTTCCCAACCACAGGAAGGTTCAAATCAATCTCAACACATATGCTTGCAAACTTTCCTCGGGCCGCTTCAATCGTACGGATGTCAACCTTAATTGGACGACCTATTGCTGCACCCAAAGCCATAAGCACGTTTTCATCATAGTACTCCATGCCTAGTCCAGGTAAACAGATCCAAACACAAGTCCTATCAATACTTACTTCAAAGGGATCGAAGTCAGGTGTCCATGGATGGATCGCAAGATAGTGGTCAAAGATCATCCAAGGACTTCCACCCATAGCCTTTTCCAAATCTTCCTTCACATCAAATTTCACCATGAAGAAACCATTGCCAATATCTATTATCTCCATACCTCCTGAAGGTTTCCATATTGTCTGCAATTTGTCCATCATCACAAAGTAACCAATTTTTTTCCCTAACAATTTTACTATAATCGCTTGCTGCATAGGCCGTCGTAACTCCTCTATGATGCTTTCATCTAGAAAGCACTTAGGCTTCAAGCGATCTCCACCCTCCAACTTAATCTTAAAGAGATTCTTTTCAATAAGGTTCATCTTCTCCATTCTTGAATGAGGGTTTTTCCCTCCGGTGAGTTTGTCACGAAAGGAAACAGTCACTACTAAAAAAACAGTGTTTTCGGACGGAAATTTCGGACGGATAAGTTTTCGTCTTAACTTTTCGGACAGATTTGGGACGGTTTTTAAGGAGCGGAATTTTCGTCCCAAATCCGTCCCAAAATCGTGTGAATCTTTTTAGACCTGTTCAAACAAGATACTTTCGCACAGATTTCGCACGAATTTCGTTAAAAAAACAAATTTGTCCCAAAACCGTAGGAAATATTGAGACAGATTTCGGACGGCCAATATTTGATGGTTTTTATTTTATTTTTAATTGGGAAATTGTTTTCATATCCCGCCTGTGTTATAAAATTTTCCCTCTCTCTCCAATTTCTTTCTTAACCCTAAAATCAATTTTACAAAAAATTCTTTTCAAAAACCAGTTTCAGATCTCTTCAATCAGCAGCTACTTTCAAAGCTTTTCAATCAATTTCTCTACTTTTCTTCACCAAATTCGCAGAGATCTACTTATTCTCAAACAGCTCCCCCACAGACCGCATCGTGTGATGTTTGGACATAGAATCGAGTCATTGTGAATGGACGATTCACAATGAAGATGAGCTCAAGGAAGAGAAGAACTCGCCCCCTTGATGAGGATGATATCGCTCTCCTCAAAACCTACGTAATCCTCTCTCTCTGTCTCTCTCTAAAACCCTAATTTCCATTTTCTCTGTTTTAGCTTCACCGATCTCGTTTTTTGTAACAATCGCTTAATGTTTCACTAGCGTTTACTCTATTGTATGCTTTATAACATTGAATTCCAACTATGCTTTAACCCCTTTAGTGTTCATTGAAAAATTTGATGATTATGGATCTAGGGTTAGTTAAAAATCTGCTTTTTTTGTGGGTTTTAAAATTCTATAACGTTGAAGGTATACTCAAAAGAAAGAAATTAGTTTCCTTTTAATTGACCCTCTTTTCAGATTTTGATTGGGTTTGTATAAATTGGTGCTTGTAGTAGCTGTGAACTAATGGTGGATCAAGTTAAGGTATTATCGTGGAATTGGAGTTTGGCGAGATTGAAAATTGCGACATGTTTGTTCTACGAATGGTGTTGGAATCCCCGTTACTGTCTTGGCGGTTGATTCGGTAGTATGCTGCACTGCCTGTTTGTCCGAGGTTTGCATTTTGGTTGCTGGTTCTTGTTTGTTTCTGCGCTAGTTTTCTCTTTCTTGCTGCTAGCCTACTGTTTGGTCTTGCTGATCAGTTTGGCCTGTGTGTTTTGTTTTGCTGTGCGAGTGGTTTGCTGTGGTTAGCAGAAAGGGTGGAGTGTTGCAAGCAGCTGGTGTAGCATGGTTCCTGATGTGTTTTGCGGTTCAGTGGCAGCTGCTGCTGTTGGTGTGTTATCAGTTTTTTTGTTCCTGTTTTTGTTGTTGATTTTGGCTTATAGGGGGTTTTTTGTTGACTGGTTGTTAGGTGGAGAGGTGTTGTCATTGTTAAGACCCTCTTTCTTGTATTCTTTTTCCTCCTTCGCGGGATAGTACTCCTTGTGCTAGCCTTGCTTAATATATATGTTGTTTCAAAAAAAAATTGTTAATATATCATGTTAGTATGATGTAGATGCATAGATTGTGTCATGATGTTAGGTAAAGTTTAAACTTTTATATGGTTTGACAAAAGTTGAGTGTACCCAATCAATATCTTTCACCAAGAATTACTGAGGTGAGGTGCTACTAGTTTGTGTAACTATGCATTTAGGGTTCATGATGTGATTTTGGAGTCTATTTGCTCTGTAATATAGAAAGCAAGTGATATTTTTGGAGATGATTTACTCATTTGTTGATTCACTGCTAGGTTTCTTAGTTGTTAGCTTGATAACTTTTTTTGGATCTGTGATTTTGTTTTACTTTATGTAGGGTTTGGGACCTTATTCCACAAGCATAAAAAAAGTGGAGGAGATAAAAGATATGGCGAAGAAAGTGAATGACTTATGTGGTATGTGAACAACAGTTAGTTTGTTTCTTTTTTCTTGAATGCTTTAGTAGATGGTCTAACTTGTAATGGTCTAACTTGTAATTGTTTAAAATAAATAAAATTACTTCTTTTTATTTTATTTTCTTGGTATTGTGGTGTATTATATTCTACGCTCCTTTTCTGTCTATAGTCACTGTGATGGTTACAATTAGTCCCCTAATTGGGTATATTTGTATGTCCAAATTTCTTCTTAAACTGAAGAAATGACTCGATAGTTGACATTATGTAGGCGTTTTATTTTGTTGCATTCATAGCGGTTTGTCTTAGCTGTTAACATATGCACACTTCCTTAGATTTTAACTTCCTGCTGTACACAATGCTTATGTATGTGTTTCAATGTTTATGATTTTTCTCTTGACAATCAAGTTGCTTAGGAAAGAAGTTTGGGGACGGAATAGACTACGGACACCTGACACTGAAATAGCAATAGGAAATTAAACTAGTGGAGTCACTAGTACAAAAAACACTTACTAAATCAAGGATTTTAAATGGGTTGCTATCCACATGACTTAAAAAGCTGGGTGTAAGGAAAATTTTTACTTCTAATGATATTAAATTGTTTGGCCCCATTTAAAAACTATTTGTCAAAATTCAAAGTTCAAACCAATGTAAAGCGCTACTCCTACTTTTCATTATCCCTCCCACTTTTCCCTTTTCCCTTTTCACTTTCCCTTTTCCCTTTTCTCCCCTTCACTCGTGAAACTCTCCAAACCCCAAACCGTTCTCAATCAAACCCCATCCCTCCCACCGTTCTCATTCGAACACCATCCCTCTCTCTTTCTCTCGCTTTCTCGAAACCCTTATTGCCATCCCTCTCTCAACGTGAACTCTCTCTATGAAAACCCCATCGGAGAACCCCCTCCCTGTCTCTTGAAACAACTCACATAAACACAACTGCAACCGTTTGTTCATTTTCGAATCCTAACAGAACCGATTCAAGCTTCAACATAACAAAACCGATTCAACCTTCACCAAGTCTGATTTCAACAACATCATCAACACAGTCGATTTATTCAAGCTTAAATCAATCCGTTCATATCAAACCCAAGTCAGAAGCACAAAGCTGAGTTTGGATCGAGCATGATAGAAGAATGAACCGAACCAAACAGCAAAGGTAACCGAATTCGCGAAGGAAGAAGAAGAAGAAGAAATCGCTTTCAGACGAGATCGGAGTTCAACAACAACAAACACAAGCTGTCGGAAGCAGCTCGAATCCGAAGAAGAGGAAAAAAATAGAGCCGTTTTCGTGGAAGAACAGAGGTAATTTTTGTTTGATTTTGTTTCATAGATCTAGGTTGTGATGTGCATATTTTCGTGTTTTTGTTTGAAGAAATGAGTTTAGAAAGTGAAGGAGATGTAGATCCGTGAAAAACTTTGAAGAAAATAAGAGTTTGAAACTCCGGCGCGGTGGTGCCACCACCGGCCACCGCGTCGGAATAACAAATCTCGTTGGATAAATTTACATTGGTAAATTTTAAGTGTAATTATCAACTTTGTGTTGAATTGTAATTTTAATTGTTATAGGTATTATGATTTGTAAAATTGATTTAAAAAATATCTTCGCAATCATTCTGGTGAGCGGGAATTTAAAAAGAAAGGTTAGGAACACCTTTCTGCAATGGGGCATAGTGTGGGAAATTTTTACAACCCATAATCACGGTGAAATACTAACTTAACTTATATATATTTATCCAAACAATTTATAAATTAATCAACTAAAATATACCAATTTGATAAAAGAAAATATGATAAAAGAAATCATGGTCCACCTTTACATTTGAAACATTGGTCTCCCTGTTATTATCTGTATGTTGTTATCTATAGAAAATCAACAATTATTGTTGTTGTTGGTAGTAAAAGACACACATGGACCAACCTGGCAATGTTCCTATGGAATGTGCCAAGCCAAGTGATATATATTGCCATTCATGTTGGATCCTGGTATGCTTGTTAAGGATTGTGTTCGTGGAAAGAACTTTGCTCTTTATTTTCTTATCTGTGTTTATTACTACTCAATGACAGTAGGATGATACAAAGTTCCCCTTGCTGTTTTTTAGGTACAACTTTAACAAAGTTACGCAATATAAGCAATTAACTTTGGAGGAAGCAGAAGAGAAGATGAATAATAGGAAAAAGACTGCTGATGGATATCAAAGATGGATGATGAAAGTAGCAAATAATGGTCCTGCTGCATTTGGTGAACATGGGAAGTTAGATGACAAGGAAAGCAAGAGAAGCCGTAAAAAAACTGGTGATGATGATGAAGGTCCTTCCTCTGATAAAGGAGAGGAAGATGAAGACGAGGAAGTAGATAGGAAGAGTAGACATGGACTGAATAAAAAAAGTGGCTATGATGATGACGATGATGAAGGTCCAAGGGGAGGGGACCTTGATGATGATGATTATGATGTTGAAAAGGGTGAGTATCTTGCCTTGTTTGTTTTATATTTTATGAATCCATGTTGAAGGTTACCAATTTACTTTTGGTTAGTTTCATGTAGTGAACAATTTTTTTACCATATACATTATAAATCTGCTAATAGGATAATCTGAGAACATATTGTTTAAAAGTTGTCTAACACAAAAATCTGTTAATTAGTAAGTAAGAGACTGATAAGCTCGCAAGACTTGAGTAGAGCTTGGATAAGGATAACCCGTGTGAGTTATGGCATCTAAGTACAATGTGCTGATTTTGTAGCACAACTAATTAGCCTGACTATAACGTTGATTCTCTCTCTCTCTCTCTCTCTCTCTCTATATATATATATATATATATAGAGAGAGAGAGAGAGAGAGAGAGAGAGAGAGAGAGAGTTAACTTGATATAAATTGAAAACTTTCAGATCACAGAGTTTGTATTTATTCTTTCTGTAAGTATAGTTGTACTTGTATATCTGTTACAGGTGATGATTGGGAGCATGAAGAGGTTTTCACTGATGATGATGAAACTCTTGGCAATGATTTCGAGGAAAGGGAAGATTTGGATCCTGAAGTCCCCGCTCCTCCTGAAATCAAGCAGGTTAGTTTCCAGTGCACAAATTCTTATTGAAATCAAGCAGGTTAGTTTCTAATCCACAAATTCTTATACTTGTGAGTGTGACATGTCAATCATAATTGCTCTTTCCATGTCATAGCTAATTCTACAATTGGTTATATATTAGGTAATTAGGTATGGATTTATTTATGGAAATATGTATATTTGGACTTTTATCCTCCAAAAGGAGGGTTGACTAGATGAAAGATAATTTAATAGTAAAAGATAGACGAAAGATAATTTAGATAGCGCGCCTAACTAGTTTATTTGCATGATTTCAATGAAGTTCGGATAGAGGGACTAGAGACCCTGGATTATCTTGATAACTTGCAGAACAAAGGAGCTGTTTACTTAACAGGGAGATGCTTTAACTTTTGAATCAGAAGTAAGTCTGGGTTTTCCCTTATATTTAGTTTCGGTTATGAGATGCTGGTTTTATACATAGGACATGAATTTATAGTAGAAAGTTCATTTGACTGAAATAAATTGAGACTAGCTGTTTATCCTTCTATTACTTGGTTAGTGATGAGCTTACACTATTAACTGTTACATTACAACTTTTGTCCTTTCTTCTAATTGTACTTTGTTTTCCTCTTTTTCCCCTTGTTTAACTCTTGGTCTACTTCATTTTATTTATCTCAGGTATACAATGAATTGAATTGACAAGTAATGGATGCAATATTAGCTATGGTATTTTCTGCTTTCAATTTCTCTGTTATTTATAGCCAATTTGTTTATATGTTCATTAGAATTATTGATGGGTTTGTTTGGATTGACTTAACAAACCAAGAGATAGTTAATCCAAGATTCTCCATTGGACTAAAATTTTGGCCATTGGACTACTTGACTAAAAACAAAAGAGGCTAGTCATTTAGTCGTCTTCAAAATGTTGTCGTATTCATCAATCCATAATATTCAATCATTTCATTTAATATTTCCTTGATATTAATTTTTTATCTCCATTTATTGGTATCTAGATTAATCGGAAACATGCAGGAGAGCTTGTTGATGAAACATAGGTGAACATCGCATTGAATTTCTACTATGAGATTGTAGAAAGTACAAAAAAGTACGATCCGATACACTGCAGAAACAATGATTAAGGAGAATGAAACATTCAATTTTATGTCGAGTATGTCAAGGCTTCAAATTGGATAGCATGTTTTAGTATCTTTATATTGAATGTATTTGGCTAAGAATGGCCAAGGTCATGCCATGCACTCTTCTCATTGGTGGTCTTCACCTCCTTCCTTTCTTCCCCAAATCTTGTATAGGGATAGTTTAGGTCTTTCTTTTACTAGAACCTCTATGTCAGTAACTATGCTTTGAAACAATGTTTAGCTTTTGTTTGGTTTTATATATTGTAACTTTGGATTTGTTTGATATGAAATTTGATTATATGATATTTCATATTAGTGGCTATGTTCATGAAATTTTTTATTACTATATTAAATTCAGTACCATAATTGTATTTTAAAAAAAAAATTAAAACAGATAGATTTTAAATGGGGTGAACCGATTTAAACTATCAGATTTTTGACTCTTGTTAACCTTTTTTAAATGGGTTCATCCGATGTAAATTAAAAGATTTTAGATCGGTTCAACCGATTTAAATTAAACGATTTTAAGTCGGGTAAAGGGGGCTGACTTAAAATCAAATCCACTTTTTAAATCGGCCACCTATAAATCGGATGTTCACCCGATTTAAAAAGTCATATTCACCCGATTTAAAAAGTGTTTTCTGCACTAGTGAGTCAATACAAAACATATTTTTTTTATATTAGCAGACAAGTATGCCGAAATAAAAATATATATGTAGTGGTGTTAGTGTCCTATGTTTTTTTTATATTAGCAGTGTTGAGTTATTTTTTTAATTTGTGTCGTGTCTAGTGTCTGTTCAAGTCCCTGCTTCATTAGCTGAAAACTGTTCAAAACTTTTTTTTTTTGGATGTGTTGGAATATCAAGAAAATTGATTGTATCTTTTTCAGGTTGTTTGTACTGAAGGACCAGACCGAGTCAGAGAATTGATTGCTATGGGCGCATCATTTGATTATGGGGATGATTAACTTGCATCTAGCGAGGGAGGGAGGTCATTCACATAACAGAATCGTTCACGCTGCTGATATGACAGGAAAAGAGATTGAGCGCGCTCTATTGAAGGTAGTTATCAACAATCCTAATATTGATGGCATAAAGTGCTTTGACATCTCAGAAAAATTTGACGAATGTTTTTAATGTTTCGATGCATTTGGTAACTGAAACATGCTGCTGGTGTTGCAGGATGGATCTGATTTAACCTGTCTTGGTGTTGACACACTTAATACTGAAACGCTAGAGGTGGGAAAAACAATTATGTGTAATAGTTTGAGACCAAAATCACTTCCCCTATCCCTGCTAGTGCAATTGATTGTGTTACTTTTATTGTTGAGCACTGACTAATGAACAATTTAGTCATGTTATTGTGTTAGAACAGGCAATGGCCATTTGTTTACTCTTGAGTTACTATTTATTTTTATTTGATTTAGTATGTATTATTGAATATAAATTGTGGCAATTCTGTAAAATAAAAAAAAATTATAACCACGTCCGAAAAGCATGGAAATTTTGTAAAGCAAATTAAATCCGTCCGAAATTCGTTGGAAAATTTAAATTAAATCCGTCCGAAATTCGTAGGAAATTTAATTAAATTCCGTCCCAAATCCGTTTGAAGTTTAGTCCAACGTGTTTGTGTGAAAACCGTCCGAAATCCGTCTGAAATATATTTCGGACGGAATTTGGGACGAAAATACAATTTGCGACGCGGTTGTTTCGGACAGCGCCCTATCCGTCTGAATTCCGTCCGAAAACGGATTTTCGTCCGAAATCCGTGGGAAGTTTCCGTAAATTCCGTCCCAAAACCGTCTGAAATTCCGTTTGAAAATGACTTTTTTTTAGTAGTGAGTCCTGTTATTGTCATCAGGTGGCTTAGGCGGTTGAACTCCACTAAACTCCATGCTCTCCAAAGAACCCTAGCAGAGTGCTGTGCGGTTTGTTTCTTTTGTTTGAACGTGATCGCAGAAAACCAGACAGAAATCGCGAACCCTAGCAGAGGGAGGAAACGGGGGTAGCACTTTGGTGCCATGGCACCGTGCCATTAAATATGGGCCACACAAACACATTGTCATTGCATCTGAGCCACACAACACATCTATCTTGGTGCCATTAATGGCCCAGATTTAATGGCACGGTGCCATTAATGGCACCAAAGTCTTCCGAATTGATTTAAATCTTCTTAATTAAGGATAGATTTGATTTGAATATTTTTTAAATATAATATAAAAATATTTAAGGCAAGTTTTAAAAAATGTAATAATTTGTTTTTTTTTATTTACAATAATTGGTAGTAATGCAGATACTTTTTTATTACGAAAAATTTGTAAAAACAAAACAATTTTTTTTTAATTTCACCCTTTCTCCTCTTTTCTAATGTCCTTTTCTTCCTTGATAAAAAATATATATTTTTAAGATAAAAATCAAATGAAAAAGAGTGAGATCAAGAGAAAGGAAGAAATAAAGGTATATGCATTACTGGATGTTGTACACCTGATTCTGTATATAATCACATCCTTGATTTTTTTTTAAAATAATTAAAGTAATATGTGGGGCATATTATTTGAATTTTAGGAGAATATAAAAACAATTTTTACATTTTTAAATTTTAGGAGAATATAAAAACAATTTTTACATTTTTTTCTAAATGTAAAAAAATAAAAACAAGATTTTATTTGGATTGATTTAAATCATTTTAATCGATAATTTGATTTGAATGTTTTTTTAAATATAATAAAATATATTTAAGGCAAGTTTTAAAGATTTGTACAATCTTTTTTATTTACCCTAGATAGCAATGATGTAGGTATTTATTTATTTTTATTAAGATAAAATTGTAAAACAAATAACAAATATTTTCAATTCTTCCTTAAATTTTTTTTCAACTCTACCCTTATCTGTGATAATTTTTTTTATAGAAGAGTATTGGTAAGAATAAGAGAGAAAAAGAGAAGAAGAAAATCAGTGAAATAGGTATGTACTGTCTCTACTATATGTGTCTATTAATCTTTTTTTTTTTAGAGGAAATGTGTCTATTAATATTGTTTGTTAAGTTTGCTTTGGATGAATAAGTGATTATCTTGCTCTTTGACCTTCGGTAATCTTTGTAGAGTAATGCTAACAACACTCACTTTTCAACACTCTCTCTAGCACTCACTCTTTTATTGGATGGAATCAATGTATGTCCCACCACTTTGTGTGAGTTCAATTTTCAATGTGTAGACTCACAATGATTTAAACCAATAAGAGAGTGAGTGTTAGAGAGATTGTTCAAAAGAGAGTGTTGCTAGCATTCCTCATCTTTGTATTAGTATATAGTCTTTTTTGCTTTTTGTGTATCAATTGTCGCCGGCGAATCACCCTTGCAACAAAAACAAGTGAGCATCCTGTTTTTAGCCAAGAGCCCACGACTACAAGCATTTGATCAAGTCCACCACCTCTCCAACCAAAGCTGACATTGAGGCAAAAATACAATTGTTCCTAGCTTTCTAAATCGACCATAAAATCGAATGACAAACAAGCAAGAGACCTTTCATCCCCACTCTTTTCGCAATGGAGAACAAAATTAAATCTTTGAAGCAAAACAAACAATCTCCTAGAAGAACCGTCGAAACCCGAACTAATTAAAGATTTCATACGAAATCGAATCGGTAAAAAGACATTTTGCAAAAAGACGATCTTCTGACTATAGATGCTCCATGCTCCACACATACACAAAATCATGCTCCAAGTTTGTAAGCGACCCCAAGAGCAATTGGCTAAAGAAAGCAATCACTTTGGTCGGAGCGAAACTTTCTTGCAACTTTTATCCACATCCCCTTAACCCCCTCCCAAGAAGAAGTTGGATTCGGCTCTTTGCAAAGAAATAGATATCATGAACTAACCGAGAAAACGCCTCCAATCGTTAAGAGAACAACACCACCTATGCAAAAATTGTCCCAAACGAATTCGATGAATCAAACCCAACAAATTTAAAAGTAAGTCTCGTTCTCACTCAAACAAATTTCTTCTCCAACGAAATTCCCAACACCAAACCTCATTCTCTCACTCCCCCATATCGAAAGAACGTTACCGACTTGCAATGTGACCGAAAATAATATAGTAAATAACATTATTACCTTTAAATAAATAGGGTTTTGCTAACCAGTGCCCTAAGGGCAATGGTTAAGGATGTCAAAAAAGAAAATTTTCATTAAAAATAACAATTTTTTTGACTTTCATAAAGTTAAACATCCCACTTTTTACAATTTTCAATGCATAATTTCTATATTAATCTTCTTAACAAGTGCCCTTAGGTCATTAGTTAGCATTTCCCAAATAAATATAATATGTTTCAGCCTTTTGTTCTCTAGCGCCATAGCTATTTATCAAACAATCAAATATATACATATGGAAATTACACATGAATGGAAAGCAAACGAATTACAAGCTGCCCTGCTAAGCTTTTTGGATAGCAAAACCAATCTTCGTAAACAAAATATTCATGAACGTTACACAATATGTATTAAGGTTGAGCTTTACTTTAATACTAGTTATTTGATACATATAAATTTCATATTTTCCAAATTTCTAAATTGCAGGTTATTTTATTCGGTTTTGGTTCTTATATATGATTTGGAGTAAGCAATGGATGCCACTTACAGGCAAACTGAAGATACCTGCCGCTATTTTGAGATTGTACGGTAAAAGTCTTCACTCTTAAATAATGTGTTATGATGACAAAAAATATTTAGTTGTAATTAAACCTAAGAGCATTGTTTTTCATTCTTTAAAAATGAAACTATTAAACAATGCCATTTTCCAATGTTCTAACTGGCCATTTTTACTAGTATACATACCATGCACAAAATAGAAAATATGTTTGAATTGAATTTTTATAGATTGATGATTGTGGTTATTTTTGGGTATTGGCAATACTGATTTGTCCCTATTCCTTGGTTGGGCATCACAACACATAAAAGAATGTAAACAGTGTCGGAGTCAGAATTATTATAAAGTCTAGGTAAAAAAAATTTGCAACACATTAATAGGGGTTTACATAAAAAATTGCAAGCAAATAATAAAACAATTTAAAGAAATTGCCTAATTTTTAGGGGTTTATATAAGAAATCCAGAGGGATTTACAAAAGAAATTGCCAAAAATTTGGGTCAGAGCCCGGGCGGCTGCCCTGGCTCGTCGGGCCTTGAAACCGTCCACAAATGTAAAATATGTAGGACACCTATTATAGTTACTGGCTTGCCCCATCATTTTGTTTATAATGTGTAAGTGTGTGTTATGGTCTTTTTTTGGTTAATTATGTGAAAACAATGTCATCTTCACAACTTTTACTATTAAGTTTTCCTATAATAATATCACTAATCGAACCTGGGACCTTGAAAAGTAACAGACTCTGAAGTTCTAAGCCAATACTATCAGACCAACCCAAGTAGGTTTAATAATATCACTTATATTAGTAATGAATTTGAAAAGTAATGTTCCTACATCAATTCTATATTTCATCTGAGAATTCCATTATTGTTCTTGTTACTTTCTTACAGTCTTATAAATTTGGTTGTCATGACACTCTTCTTGGCTTGGGGAATCAAACACCGAAATAAAGAAGCAGTCTCTATTTTGTTCTCTCAGATATGGTTTGCTTTCTCTTGGCTATTGGATCAATTGTCCAAACTATGTCCAGTAAGTGTTTCCACATATCTTAATGTTCTCAGAGAGAGATTTAAAACTTAAACAATCCTACTAGGAAGTTTTGATCATGTAGATAGTACTAATTAACATTGGGGTTCATTCCAATTCCCATATGTCATTACGTGGTGGCAAAAAGAAATTTATGGGAGCGGTTGAGCTTAAAGGTTCTTGCTAGTAATGATGTATGTGTCAGTGTGTGCGGGGATTTTAATTCCGTGCGCAGTGAAGATGAACGTAAAGGTAGGGGTTTGGTTTTCAGACAAGCGGAGGCGGATTTGTTTAATGATTTTATTGTTGTCAGTTTGTTGATTGATTTGCCTATCTGTGGACGTCTCTTCACTTGGTATAGAGGTGATGGGGTTACTATGAGCCGTCTGGACCGTTTCTTGCTGTCTGCCAAATGGTGTGAGAAATGGCCGAATTCTACTCAAGTTGCTTACCAACGGGGTCTTTCCGACCATGTGCCTTTGATGTTGTGTTCAGAAGATGTTAAGTGGGGACCTCGGCCATTACGGATGCTCAAATGTTAGTCTGATTTTCCTGGTTACAGTGACTTTGTCCGTGAAAAATGGGGTTCTTTTCAGTGTAATGGATGGGGCGGTTTTGTGTTGAAAGAGAAGTTGAAAATGATGAAATTTAGTTTGAAGGAATGGCATCAGCAACACTCTCAAAGTTTGGAGAGAAAAATTGTGGCGGTGAAGAACCATATTTCTACTTTGGATGCTAAGGCGGAGGTGTCAGCGCTTTGTGAGGATGAAATGATGGAGCTTCATGAATTATCAGCGAGTTTACATTCTATGGCACGAGTTCAAAATAGTATTAATTGGCAGAAATCTAGGATGAACTGGTTACGGGATGGAGACGCCAATTCAAAATTCTTTCATGGATTTATGTCTGATCGACGGCGTCATAATGCCATTAATATGGTGTCGGTTGAGGGGTCTATGGTTGAAGGTGTTAATAATGTTCGTAATGCTGTCTTTAATCATTTTTCGTCTCATTTTAAGGCGGTGGGTGCATCTCGGCCAGGTGTAGGTGGGTTAGAGTTTCGAAAGTTATCTGGAGCTGAAGCGGGATCTCTAACGAAACCTTTTTCGCAAGCGGAGGTCAAGCAAGCCATTTGGGATTGCGATAGTTTTAAAAGTCCGGGACCAGATGGTATCACTTTTGGTTTCATAAAAGAATTTTGGGAAATATTAAAGGAAGATTTTATGAGATTTTTGGTGGAGTTTCATCGTAACGGGAAATTGACGAAAGGTGTAAATTCTACATTTATTGCTTTAATTCCAAAGGTGACTAGTCCGCAGAGACTTAATGATTTTCGGCCAATTTCTTTAGTGGGTTGTATGTATAAGGTTCTTGCAAAGGTTCTTGCTAATAGGTTGCGCCAAGTTATCAGCAGTGTTGTTTCAGACTCTCAATCTGCTTTTGTTAAAGGGAAACAAATTCTGGACGGTATTTTAATTGCTAATGAAGCGGTAGATGAGGCAAGACGTTTGAATAAGGAGTTATTATTATTTAAGGTTGATTTTGAAAAGGCATATGACTCAGTGGATTTACAGTACCTTGATTCGGTGATGGCTAAGATGAATTTTCCAACAATTTGGCGTAAATGGATAGGTGAATGTGTGGGAACGGCGACTGCTTCGGTCGTAGTTAACAGATGTCCAACTGATGAATTTCCCATTGAGAGGGGTCTTCGCCAGGGTGATCCTCTCTCACCTTTTCTTTTTTTGTTGGCGGCTGAAGGGTTTAATGTGTTGATGTCTGCCGTGGTGGAGGAACATCTGTTTAATGGTTATGGAGTTGGGACGGGGGATGTTGTTCGTCTGACACATCTTCAGTTTGGGGATGATACGTTGATTATTGGTGAAAAGAGTTGGCTAAACGTTCGTACCATGCGGGCAGTGTTACTGTTGTTTGAGGAGGTGTCGGGGTTGAAGGTGAATTTTCACAAGAGTATGCTGACAGGTGTGAACATTTCGGACTCCTGGTTGTCAGAGGCCGCTTCGGTCATGAGTTGTCGTCGGGGGGCCATTCCTTTTGTGTATTTGGGACTTCCTATTGGTGGTGATCCTTCTAGATTGTCTTTTTGGAAACCTCTTATCGATCGCATTGTCTCTCGCCTGTCATCGTGGAATAACAAGTTCCTTTCCTTTGGTGGTCGTCTGATTCTTCTGAAGGCTGTCCTGTCCTCTCTTCCGGTTTACTTTCTTTCCTTTTTCAAAGCCCCTGCAGGTATAATTTCTTCTCTCGAATCTATTTTTAAAAATTTCTTTTGGGGGGGTGGTGAGAATAATAGGAAAATAGCCTGGATTGATTGGGAGTCTATTTGTACTCCAAAGGAGGATGGAGGTTTGGGGGTTAGGAGGGTGGGAGCTTTTAATATTTCTCTATTGGGGAAGTGGTGTTGGAGGATGCTGACTGATAAGGGGGGGTTGTGGTATAAAGTTTTGAAAGCTAGATATGGCGAGAAGGCATATCCTTCAAGCTAACGATAATTTATGTGTTGGAGGGTGTGGCGTCGTTGAAACAACGGATCATCTTTTTATTGGTTGTGATTTATTTGGGAAAGTTTGGTTTTTAGTCTGTCAATGGCTTGGCATCTCTTTCGTGTTTCCAAGAGCAACTAAGAATCACTATTTTCAGTTTATTCATATAACGGGCATGTCGCGAGCGGTTCATTCTTACTTAAAAATTATTTGGCTTGCGCATATTTGGGCAATATGGAAGGATAGAAACAACTGTATCTTCAAAAATGCGGTAATCAATCCTCATAGTATTCTTGAAAAGGTGAAGATGAACTCCTACTTATGGTTGTCTTCGCATTTTGTACCTATTGCCTTTGGTTTTTATGATTGGTGGAGACAACCACTTTGTTGTATGGGTGTTATGTAATTATTCTTGTAATTTTTTTGTTTTTTGGTGGTGGCAACCTTTTCATAGGTGTCTTGGTTTGTAACAGATTTTGGGTGATTCATCGCTTTAGCACACCTTGTGCGGGGTGAATCACTTTTCCGTTTGAGCAATATATTCCATTTTGATTTGTTAAAAAAAATAAGGGTTAATTATGTTTCTAGTCCCTATAAAATAGCGACCTTGTAAGTTTAGTCCTTACTTAATTTTAATAGCATTTTTAGTCCCTAATTTTGTTTTTTTGCCTTGAGTATTAGTCCCTACTCAATTCAAATTTGTTTAATTTATGCTTAAACTCTTAAATTTTTGAACAATTTTTTGCAGACATGTTTAGAACATTACTAAAAGTTCCTCCGCAAAAAATGCAAAAAATTATCGCAAAATTTGATTTCTACATCCAGATTTTATTACTTTTTATCTTTAACTTTTGTCGTTTTAAAAAATTCATATTTAATTCATTTCATGTCTGAAAATTCTAAATTTTAGTAAACGAACCTTTCATAGTGTTCTAATCTTGTCTCAAAAAAATCGTTCAAAAATTTAAGAGTTTAAGGATAATTAATCAAACTTTGTTTTAGCAGGGACTAAAATTATAAGTAAATTTTTTTTTGTAGGGACTAAAAATGCTATTAAAATTAAGTAAGGACTAAACTTACAAGGTCGCTATTTTATAGGGACTAGAAACATAATTAACCCAAAAAATAATAATAATTTAATCAAATAAATCATTTAATTTTAGGGTTAAATATGTTTTTGGTCCCTATAAATATACTAACTTTTCGTTTTAGTCCCTCTAAAATTTTCCTTCAACTTTTAGTCCCTATAAAATTTTCAATCTTTACTTTTAGTCCCTATTTTTAAGTAAATTTTTGTATTTTTTAATGAAATTGTGCAGAAATTTATGGAATATTGTAAAAATCACTCCCAAAAAAAATTGTGCAGAAATATGAATTTTTTACCGCCAAAAATATAAAAATTCATATTTAATTCATGTTTTGGTAAAAAATTCTAATTTTTTTTTGGAGAGATCCTTATAATATTATAAATTTTTCTGAAAAAATTTATTTAAAAATATGAATTCTACATATGAGTTTACTTTAAACGAGGGACCAAAAGTAAAGATTGAAAATTTTATAGGGACTAAAAGTTGAAGGAAAATTTTAGAGGGACTAAAACGAAAAGTTGGTATATTTATAGGGACCAAAAACATATTTAACCCTTAATTTTATTATCTTTTTATTTTTTTTATTTTTTTTTTATTTTTTTCATTTGATGTGTGTTAAATGTTTTTCATTTGGAATTGTCCACGTAGAAGAGTTTCTCATTCCTTACTCATGTTGTAATTTGGTTGATTGAATAAAAAACTTAGTCACCATTGTTGTTCTCAACCCTCTCTTCTCATTCACTATTATATGTTTCTGCATTGTATATTTGCACAAACTATGTAATGTTCTTCCCCTTTATATCATAGAATGACTACTCACATTAACATATATTCATTGTTTAAAAAATGCATCTCTTTCATTCAAATGAAGCAACTTCAAGCCCATCTCATAACCACCGGAAAATTCCAATTCCACCCTTCCCGCACCAAGCTCCTCGAGCTCTTCTCTGTCTCTCCCTCCGGCAACCTCTCCCTCGCCGGAAACATTTTCCGGCAAATCCAAAACCCCACCACAAACGACTTCAACGCCATTCTTCGAGGTCTCGCTCAAAGCTCCGAACCAACACAGTCCATTTCATGGTACCGTGACATGTTACGCTGCGTTCAAAGGGTAGATGCTTTGACATGCTCGTTTGCTCTTAAGGGTTGTGCTCGTGCTTTAGCTTTTCCTGAAGCGACCCAGTTGCATTCTCAGGTTCTGCGTTTTGGGTTTGATGCTGATGTTTTGTTACTCACTACTTTGTTAGATGTTTATGCGAAAACTGGGTTTATTGATTTTGCACAGAAGGTGTTTGATGAAATGGATAAACGAGATATTGCTTCTTGGAATGCGATGATTTATGGGTTGGCGCAAGGGAGTCGACCTGATGAAGCTATAGCTTTGTTTAATAGGATGAAGGAAGAGGGATGGAGGCCGAATGATGTGACTGTTCTTGGCGCGCTTTCGGCTTGTTCTCAGTTGGGTGCTTTGAAACAGGGAGAAATTGTTTATGGGTATATTGTGGATGAGAAGTTGGATAGGAATGTGATTGTTTGTAATGCTGTTATCGATATGTTTGCTAAATGTGGGTTTGTTGATAAAGCTTATTCAGTCTTTGAAAGTATGAGTTGTAGGAAAAGTCTTATTACTTGGAATACTATGATCATGGCTTTTGCAATGAATGGTGATGGATATAAAGCGCTTGATCTTTTGGATCGAATGAGTTTAGATGGAACATGTCCGGATGCAGTGTCGTATCTTGGTGCGTTGTGTGCGTGCAACCATGCTGGGTTGGTGGATGAAGGTGTTAGATTGTTTGATTTGATGAAGGTGTCTGGGGTGAAACTTAATGTTAAGCATTATGGGAGTATGGTTGATTTGTTGGGTCGAGCGGGGAGGCTCAAAGAGGCTTATGAAATTATAAACTCCATGCCTATGTTTCCTGATGTGGTTCTTTGGCAGAGTTTGCTTGGGGCTTGCAAAACTTATGGTAATGTGGAAATGGCCGAGATGGCGTCAAGGAAGCTGGTGGAGATGGGATCTAACAGTTCTGGGGATTTTGTCTTGCTGTCGAACGTTTATGCAGCACAACAGAGGTGGAAGGATGTAGGAAAAGTGAGGGAGGCTATGGTAGATAATGACGTTAGAAAGGTGCCTGGATTTAGTTACACGGAAGTAGATGGTAGGATACACAAGTTTATAAATTGTGATCAGAGTCATCCGAATTCCAAAGAGATATACGCAAAGCTGGATGAGATCAAGTTTAGGATTAAAGAATATGGATATATAGCTGAAACTAATCTTGTGTTGCATGATATAGGCGACGAGGACAAGGAGAATGCTTTAAATTATCATAGTGAGAAGTTGGCTGTGGCTTATGGTTTAATTAGTACAGTTGATGGAACACCAATTCAAGTTATAAAGAACCTTAGAATATGTGTGGATTGTCATGCTTTTATAAAAATTATATCAAGTATTTATAATAGGGAGATTATTGTGAGGGATCGGGCGCGATTTCACAGATTTAAAGATGGTGTATGCTCCTGTAGAGATTATTGGTAAAAATAAAAGCAAATACCTATTTTATATATATTTATTTTCTTAAACAAGCTTGAATAATCAATTTTTTACAGGTTTTGACAACAACAGCTCAGGTAATTCATCACCTTACTTATGTATATATTTATTACAATTGTTCTTTATGGCTTCTGGTGATTTGTTTATCAAAATATTTCTGCTACTTTGGAAATATCTCCCGTTACATGATATGAAGATTTTATCAAATTCTCAGATTTCCATTTGCTTGAAGACAGCAATGTTACTGCTAAACTTCTTCCACGCACATCTTCATATATTACACAATTTATCTGATATTTCTATGTTTTTTTTCCAGTGTTTTTAAATAGAAGTCTAGCAGTTCTGTTCTGCTGCAGTGTAGCAGAATTTGAACCAATTGTTTTTGTTCTGTACATGTTGTCAAATAGCGGCTATAGCGACGCTGTAGCTTCTTGTGCAACGAAATTTGACCAAGTTCTCTTTTCTGTGATCCTACAATTGACAACATTGTTTTATTTCACCTTTACGTCATAGAAAGGGGAGTTTGATTCTTTAGTGTAAACATACAGCGGAGTGATCACAACAAAAATCAAGAGTGAGGCCAAAGTTATGGATCCCTGTGTGCCTGTCATAATGGTTATTGTGGTCTCCAACAAGGGAGTATTTTTATACAAGTCACCAACAAGGGAGTATTTATACAAGTCAAAGGTGTTTATTCTTAGTTATCAATTGATTTATTCACATTCTTTGATTATTGTACTTTTGGATAGGTAGTAAAGCAATTAATATCAACAATTAGCCATTGTTTGGTTCAGCATCTAAACTAACATTCTGTCGTCCCAGTTTTCCATTTTTACCACGATTTTGTGAAGTTAGAAATACAAGCTTCTAAATGCATGGCAACATTAAATTCACCGCCAAAACAAACACACTAAATTTCATTCATGTTCATAATCCTCTTCAAGGTAGAGTCATATCTTCATCATATTTGATGAAAGCTGAGACAGATTTTGCAGTGTGTTTAGTATCTTGTTAGGAAACCCATAAATTTTGCTTGAATCAAAGCTTGCCGTTGTAACTTCATCAATTATGTGCAGTGACATTGCAGAAAGGACAGTTTTTGAACATATAAAAAAATATTTTTTTAATTGCAAATGCTTTACAAAAGCAGAGAAGAAAGTTGGCCAATCCATGGAATTTGAGGCATTCCCCATCCAAGAATGGGATCCAACATGTGAAAAAAAAATTTTTCTGCCCTACTTTATTCCCAAAAATACAAAAATACCCTACTTTTTCGAAAAAATGCAAAAATGCCCTACTTTTCAGTACCACGCAACTGCCAGTTGCGAGGTACCTAAAAGCTGCAGCGCCCACCACGCAACTGGAAATGGCGAGGCATTTTGTGTGTTTTTTTTTTTAATTTTTAAATACCTCTCAACTTGGAGTTGAGAGGTATAATAAGGACAAAAAAAATTTTCCATAACATGCATGGACACACGTGTAACTTGTAGCAATATTAATAATAATAAATTAAAATTAATTTAATTTTAATAAACTAATAAAAATTATATAACAAATAAAATTACCATACAAGAAAGTCAACAATTATTATAAATGCCCTCCTGTCCCACACCCTCGTCTTCGACGATTTCTTCCGCGATTTACTTGAGAGTCATGTTGGTCTTCGTCATTGTTATCTGCACTTGGTTGTATTTGACTACCATAACCCAACGACAACGACACATCGTGTTCCCGTGTTGGCCATCCCATATCCAGAAATTGTTCATTGGAGTTGATCGAAGCCGGAGAGAAGTGAGATAGTAGGTTTGTTGGTGTTGGTGGGTAGTTGTAGTTTTGGTTGGTGTACATTGGGTATTCTGAACACCAACCAATGTACACCAAACTACAACTTCTGAATACCCAATGTACACCAACCAAAACTACAACTACCCACCAACACCAACAAACCTACTATCTCACTTCTCTCCGGCTTCGATCAACTCCAATGAACAATTTCTGGATATGGGATGGCCAACACGGGAACACGATGTGTCGTTGTCGTTGGGTTATGGTAGTCAAATACAACCAAGTGCAGATAACAATGACGAAGACCAACATGACTCTCAAGTAAATCGCGGAAGAAATCGTCGAAGACGAGGGTGTGGGACAGGAGGGCATTTATAATAATTGTTGACTTTCTTGTATGGTAATTTTATTTGTTATATAATTTTTATTAGTTTATTAAAATTAAATTAATTTTAATTTATTATTATTAATATTGCTACAAGTTACACGTGTGTCCATGCATGTTATGGAAAATTTTTTTTGTCCTTATTATACCTCTCAACTCCAAGTTGAGAGGTATTTAAAAATTAAAAAAAAAAACACACAAAATGCCTCGCCATTTCCAGTTGCGTGGTGGGCGCTGCAGCTTTTAGGTACCTCGCAACTGGCAGTTGCGTGGTACTGAAAAGTAGGGCATTTTTGCATTTTTTCGAAAAAGTAGGGTATTTTTGTATTTTTGGGAATAAAGTAGGGCAGAAAATTTTTTTTTTCCCAACATGTTTTGCAGCTTGAGCTAAATTACAATCAAGAAAGGTTCATTGGGAGCCAAAAGTTTGCCATTAAAACAATCAACAACCATCTTTGCATCCATTTCAAAAAGCTCCTTAGAGGGCTTGAGCTAAATTACAATCAAGAAATGTTCAGTGCAATCTTTATTTTTAACATGTGTTTATAACATAAAATATAAATATGTAAGAATGTTCATAAAAAACATACTTTGAGATAACAGAAAATGATAAATTAACACTTGTACGACAAACTTTAACCATTGAAGATTCATTTGAAAAAAAGAAAAGTCACGATGTTTTCTGATCTCTATGAAACAATTTGTGACTCAACCATTGAAGATTCAAAGTAAGATGCATTTGCAGTAAGAGTTTCATTGTTCTATAAAAAGAAAGATCGCAATTCTAAAAGTTTACTGATTGGAGCGTGGTAACACTTATTTCTCTATGTCAAATTCATGGAATTCCTATGAAACAAGAGAAAGAGAACAAGATTATGTGTTTTTTCTTTCTTTCTTTCATATAAGGTACCCTAAGAGTCATTCAAGCATCAAGCTAATGACATTAAACAAGTGCTACATGGGAGTGAATTCTTTGATTTTTAAATTTTCAGTCAATTTTTAAATTCTTGTCAAGTCCAAAACAATCATCATATGATCACCATTGTTTGCTAGTCGTAACTATGCTTGTCGAATTTGCATGTATTATACATAACATTTCCATTTTCAAAATTTAAAATTGTTTTTGTCTCAAAGAATTATTATTACCACCGAGGCAGAGGGCTACCTTACCCCAAAAGTGTAAGAGGATGATATAACTATTGAGGTTTGATGTGGAAGAGACTCATCATGATCACCATCTCCTAACATAATAAGTGAGAATTTGAGCTAAATATTTTTTTTTTTTACTATAATTCTTTCATATGTGGATATCCATGTTTTTTTTTGCTGACAAAAAGTGGGTATCCATGTTTGATTGTTAATTTCTCAAAGCTTGCATCGGTTCTCTACAGACTATTGATCGTACTATCATGCACACGAGACACTTGTTTTGGTAGTATTAGCCTTTTCAAGCCACCCTTATTTATTATTATCATCATCTGCTAACCCACTTTGAGCCTCTGTGCAATTTTCTATGTTGTTTCAGCTAGCGATGAACCATGTTACAAGTTTCTGAAGACATAATGCTATATCTGCTTTATTTCTTTGAAGTTAGATAGAATCATAGGTACCTATTAATGGTTTGAATCTAAAATTGGGGTTGTTGTTTAGAATCAACAACATCTTAAGTTTGGGAAGGGGTACCAGTAGACCTTGGTTATAAAAAAAAAGTGTAGAGTAAACCATCAAAAATTGGTTACAAAAAACAAGAGCCAAGAAAACAAAAATTTGGTCTCTTACAAAAACAAAAGAAAAAGAAAATGAATAGATAGTTCTACTAGTACCCAGTTTATTTTGGCAAAGAGATTTAAGGTCGGTAGTGCTTCATTGTTTAGGGATTAGTAGCTTGCATCTAACTTCAAATATTTTGTTAGCCTACTTTCCCAAATATATTTTAGCTTAATCTAAGTCACGTTATAACCTTGAAAGACCTCTAAAGCATGAGTGATATATAATGCTTAACTTTGAATGAATCTTTAGAACTTCTCCAATTTCATAGGAAAATGCATCAACACGTCGACTAAAGCAAGCAAATGTCATGACCAACTACTTGAGCGTGGTCGAAAGATTAGGTGAGAAAAAGAATAAAGTGTGATCGAAAGAATGAACTATATACTTAAGTCTACCCCGCTTGTGCGAAAGTGGTAAATTAGTCAAAATTAAAAATGGAACGAATGACGTTCTGAACACCATCTCAAAAAGGTATGTTATTTTGAAAATTTTCGCAAATTCTGACTTCTAGCTATTAGGTGACAAAAAAATAGAGTATATTCATATTGTCCATTTTAATATGCCAACAAACTTTATCAAAAAATTATATGCATTTGGTTAACTTTTTCATCCAAGTGTTATTAGGTGACAAATATATATATATATATATATATATATATATATATATATATATATATATATATATATATATATATATATATTTTTACACTTTCATATTGTAACAAACTTTAATTATTTTTTTCAATGAAACCAATAATATAGCAAATATAATATAAATTATTACCTTTTTGAATGATACCAAGAAAGTAGCGTTCTAAGCAAATTTGTTTAAGGGTATAAAGAGAAGTGAAAAAACCAGCTCATAACCATGTATTTTCTTTATATGTATTAGAGAAAAGATTGGCACTTATATACCCGTCTTTCTGCTCTTTTTATTGTGCAAACGTTTGAAAATTATGAACGGTGTTTTTTTTTTATGAAATTTTGATTTTGATTAAAAGTAAAAATATAAATGCTTTTTGCTTTCAAATTATATTCCCTCCGTTCCTTTTTAAGTGTTGTTTTAGAATATTAATACCAAAATAGCGAAATGTATTTGTACACATTTTTTTCCTATTATACCCTCATTTTAATCCACCAATATATTCCTTTTCTTTTTGCACAAACTTTATCTTTTCAATAAATTTAATATGTTATTTTTCTCTCGTAACAAACATTTGTTAGTTACTATCTTTAGTACTCTTGAGGAAACTTCTTCTTCTTCTTCATTGTCATCTTGTTCTTGCTCTTTCTATCTTGTTCCAACGAGTCTTCAACTATTTCTCTCTCTTCACCTCCCAACAACTGTTCCAACGAGTCTTCCACTCTTTCTTCCTTTTGAACTTTCATGAAATCTTTTATTTTATTTTTCTCTCAGTTCTGTTCTTACTTTGCACTTGAAATTTTAACAATTACTACTCATCTTATTTATAGAATTTTAACTATTCATGAAACCATTATTCTAGGTAACAAAATTTTGTTTAAATTTTAAGATAACAAGAAACAAACTTTGTTTAAAAAAAAAAAAACAAACTTTAGTTTTTCAAATATATAGCATCAATTTGTTTTATTGAAAAAGATAAGAGTAATTGACAAAGGATATAATTGACAAATCATACCCTTAAAATACCAAAACAACAATTAAATAGGAACGAAAAATCCGCACTCGAATGACACTTAAAAAGGAACGGAGGGAGTAACAAATAAAACTAACTTATCTATTTCAATGACACCAACAATATAACAAAAAATATAATCTAAATTCTTTTTTATTCTTAATGACATCAACAACAATCTTTATTATAGAAAAAGTTGTTTAAAGGTATAATTGGGATAATGAAAAAATAAGTATAGATATATCCATCTAGTTTGTTACACTTTTTAAAGAATAAATGAAAAAAAACTGGACATGTACACTCATATTGTGTTTGTTACACTATTATTTTAATTTTTGAATTTACTCTTATCTATTTGTTATTTGTATTGAAAATTGAGGGTAATTTTGGAAAAAGAAAAAAGTCAGCCCAAAAAAAAGAGGTTATTTTCTTTATATATAGCGCACACACACACGCACTAGCGAAAAGACGAGCACTCACGTGTCCGTCTTTCCGCTCTTTTTATTGCGCTAATGTTTGAAAATTATGATCGTGTTTTTTATGAAATTTTGATTTTGATTAACAGTATAAACATAAATGCTTGCGACTTTCAAATTATAACAAACTCAACTTACCATGTTTATCTATTTCAACTTGTCAAAAAAATGTTTATCTATTTCAATGACACCAACAATATAACAAAAAAAAATATTATATAAATTTTTATGTTTTTTATGACACCAACAACAATCATTATTATAGAAAAAATTGTTTAAAGGTATGACTGGGATGATAAAAAATTTAGCCCAAAATCTCATACTTTCTTTATACTAGCGAAAAGACGGGCGTTCTCGTCTATCTGCTCTTTTTATTGTGCTAAAGCATGTAAATTATGAACGATACTTTATATGAAATTTTGAGTTTGATTAAAATTACAAGTCCAAATTTTGTTACTTTCAAATTGTAACAAACACAAAAAACCATGTTTATTTTTTAATACCACCAACAATATAACATTAATATAGGAAAATTTGTTTAAGCGTATAATTAGAATTCTAAAAAATTCAGCCCAAAATCTCAATCCCCTTCATATGTAATATTGATAATATTATTCCTATTGTAGTGAGATATTTCCTATTTTAATAGGATTTAACTTTTTAATTAAAATTTAAAATAATATTATTAAAGGATAAATAGTAAATAAAATAGTATAAATGAAGGGTAAAATAGATAATGAAAAAATCAGCCTAAACTCATACTCCCTCTGTTCCTTTTTAAGTGTTATTCTAGTGCAGACTTTTCGTTCATATTTAACTGTCGTTTTTGTATTTTAAGAGTATGATTTGTCAATTATACCCTTTGTCAATTATTCTTATCTTTTTCAACGAAACTAATTAATGCTATATATTTGGAAACTAAAGTTTGTTTGTTTTTTTTAAACAAAGTTTTTTTCTTGTTATCTTAAAATTTTAAAAAATTTTGTTACCTATAATAATGGTTTCATGAATAGTTAAAATTCTATAAATAAGATGAGTAATAATTCTTAAAAATTTCAAGTGCAAACTATGAGACAGATCTGAGAGAAAAATCAAATAAAAGACTTCATGAATGTTCAAAAGAAAGAAAGGGTGGAAGACTCATTGGAACAACTGATGGAAGGTGAAGAGGCAGAAAAAGTTGAAGACTCGTTTGATAAGATAGAAAAACAATATTTAGAAAATTGACAATTGTTTATTATGAGAAAAAGAGAGTATGCAAAAAAAAAAAAAAAGGAATTTGTTGAAGAAAAAGATAGTAACTAACAAATGTTTGTTTTGAAAGAAAGATAACATATTAAATTTATTGGAAAGAGAAAGTGTGTGAAAAAAACTATTACTTTCTTTTGTAGATATTTTATTAAAAACTATTGCAATCATATTTTCATTATTTTCTGAAAAAATATATCTTTTGAGAAGATATTCCTAACAACTTTTTATTTGAAGATCCTTAAAAAAAAAACTTTTTATTTGAAGATGTTTTCTGTTTTTTGTAGATTCTATTTTTTTTTTTTAAATGTTGTAAGTTGTAACTAACATATACAATACTTTTAAACAAGATTATATTTTTTTTATAAAAAGCTAATCTTTATAAAAAAATATATATATAATAAATGGGCTCTATGTCGAAATCTCGAAATTTAAATATCATATCCAATAACAAAATTGTTATCTTTTCCCGTGAAATAGTTATCACTTTTGAATAGATAAAGTTTTGTGACGTACAAAAATTATTCAAAGTTTGTTTTCTTGGGTGCTATGCGTTAGGTAGAAGTTATAAGGCATATAGGTCAAAACCATTATATAATCACACACACACAAACTCACTTGTTTCTACACACACACAACACAAACTCACTTCTTTCTTGATTTCGTTTGCAGAGAATTCAGAAAACTTGATACAATGGAAGTTGCAAAAAGGGGTACAATGGAAAAAAACATGAAGATTTGGAATCTTCTTATGAAAAATCACGACGACGTTATGGTCGAGATTTTCAAGCGCTTAGATATCTTTGAATCACCTTCAGCTGTTGGTCGTTTTTGTGAGGCATGGGGGAGAGCTAGCAGTAACCAATCGTTTTGGCAAACACTTGATTTCTCTATGTTGAAATCTGATTTTATCAAGACCACTGCTCCGCCATATGTTTGGGTCCATTCCAACTTCGACAACACTTTATACAATTTGTTGTTTATTGCTTTGAATCTCAGCCAAGGGAATATCAAGACTTTGATTTTCCATTACTACTTGTATCTCACCAATGATCAATTCATGTACACAGCTAAAAGGTACGTACTAATCTAATGTACATAACTTCAATTCTTAGTATATATATAATATATTCAAGAGATATATTAATGTCATGTCTATTATTAATTTTATAAGGATGAGCGAACTTGTTGTGTGGCTAAGATGTGGATGACTCTCATCCTCTACTGCACACGCGCGCGCACACACACATTAAACAAGTAGTGCAGGATGCACTATCAAAATTTCAAAATTACATAAACTTATAGTTAGGTAATCCTAGTTGATTCTTTACAAATTCAGATCTCAAAAAGTCAGGGAGCTATGAGAACCAAACATATGCAGACAAAGCTAAGCCAAAGTTAGTTAACATATATGCACAAGTGTTTCGCTTTGTATATATGTGTGAAACCAAAAAATTCACGTTCTTTACACTTTGTAAACAGTTAAAGCTACTGTTTCTTAGGGACCAAGGAACCATAAGATGAGCCCTAAAAGCCAGAAGAACTAACTGTGAGTCTGTCTCTAACCACAAATTGTTCCAATTCTTCTCAACTGAAATCTCAATAGCCTTCGTTACTCTAGAGATTTCACCTATGAAAGTTGTTTCAGTATTTAAATTTCGTGCAAACCAACAATGACATACATTGTTTGAGTCTCTAAAGATGACCCCAAAAACAGCTTTTGTTGGGTTTTTAGTCAACGCTCCATCTGTGTTTACTTTCAGCCACCGAGTGAGAGGAGGACACCAAGTCACTTCCTTAATGATAAGGGCTTTGGGAGGGTGAATATTGATTTTGAGGGTCTTCAAAAAACAAACTCCCTCATATTTGTTAGAAGTTGTTTTAAAAGTTTTGTTACTTGATAAAGATACATTAGAGATGATAATGTTAATTGCAGATGTCCAGGCTATCTTCTTGTTTTGGAATCTAGCTTGATTCCTAGAAAACCAAATAGTAGTAAGAATATTCACTAAACAAGCTTGGATTGAAACTTTACACTGAGGAGTCCAGTGCTTGTCACAAAGAGCCCAAATGTCATTCAATGAGTTGAACTGAAAAGTATAATTTATAATGCTGGCTAACAAGGACCACATTTTTAAAGCAAAATCACATTGAAAGAAAAGGTGAAATGTTGTTTCTTCTCTATTCTCACAGAAGCTGCAAATTGATGGCATACAAAAATCTCTTTTCTTCAACTTCTCATCAGTGGGAACCATATCTTGCATTATTCTCCAAGCTAGCAAGTAGGCATGACAACAAAATCCATACTTGCGGGTATCCGCCCGAACCAAACCCAATTTGACAGGTTTTTCCCGCTTTGATTGGATTTGGGTATGTGTTTGAGTTTTCCTCGATTTCAAAACACGGGTACGAGACAGGTAACGGGGATATAGGTACCCACCCCTAACCCATACCCAAACCCGTCCCGAATGTAGAAAATCAATTTACTACCCTATTATATAAATAGAAACTCCAACCCTAAATCATTTCACTCACACAGTCAGAGTCTCAGCCTTTCAGATACCACTCACTTATTACTTTTCTCTCTTTTCTCATTTCATATCTCACACACTCGGTCTGTCTTTTCTCAATCACCATAGTCATTGATCATTCATCATCTCTTTGCTGGATAATGCATTATAACATTGCGCTCGGGAATGAAAAATACTTTTATTTTTATTAAAAAAAATTTATCCACTGCGGGGATGAGGATGGGGCAGAGATACCCGAACCCGTTGGGGACAGGAATGAGATTCGATTTTTCATCTCCGCTAGGTATGCCTAGGGTAACAGGTAAGAATATGGAAGTAGGGTATGGGGACGGAAAAGGTAAAACCCGTCCCCACCCCGCCCCATTGCCATGCTTAGTAGCAAGGATTTGGTGGGAGGGGGACAAAGAATTATCCTAAAAGAGATGTGTTTGCATTATTCCCTTTGAAGTAATTTAATGCACGTATTACACAACTCGCCGAGGAGTTGAAGTATTTTATTGCACATATTACACAACACACCGAGGATTTAATGTTTATATGCAATTTTAACATGATTTGATATGTTTATGGAACATGTTATTATTAACAAAGTTTAATAGAGTCTTATAAGTGGTTAGTCTTGAAAATGATTTTTAGTATATGCTATTGAGAAAGAGTAATAGTGTTTTGAAACTACTAATTAGAGTATTATTATACTATTAAATTAGATGATGATTGTATTGAATATTTGTCACGTCTTGAAAATGATTTTTAGTATATGCTATTGAGAAAGAGTAATAGTGTTTTGAAACTACTAATTAGAGTATTATTATACTATTAAATTAGATGATGATTGTATTGAATATTTGTCACAGGTGTCCACTTCTAAGACGATTAGTCTTTGTATCTTGGAACAGAATCAACAAAGTAGTAATGCGAAAGGCTATTATGGGATGGAAAGATCTAGAGTCAATGACAATGCCTACCATAGAATATCCAGATTATATTTTTCAAGAAATTTCAAGGAGTTGCAAGAAATTCAGAGAACTTAAGGTTATGGGGCGTTTAAATATGCAATTTGCTTCCTCTCTCACTATAAATCTTCCAAACTTAAGAGTATTGAGTATTCGATGTTCAGGGTTGGTGAAAGAAGCTCTCATCTTAATTTTAGATAGATTACAATATTTAGAAGTGCTCAATATTTCACATTCTTGTTTTGTGGAGCCCGTTCCAGGTAGTGAGGAAGGATATAGGTTAATCAGTGATAGTGATATTGACACTAGCATTATTAGCATGAAGGCTTCTAAGTTGCGTGAGTTTCACACATGCATGGAAGAATCATGCATCATGTGTCATCGAACAAGAGTTGATTGTGGGCTTCCTAGATGGTTCAGATATGAGGAAGGGATTTGGAAACATGATGAAGTTAGCTCTCTTGCACTTTGAGAAGATAAAAAGGATCAATTAATATGCACAAAATCAGCTATTACAACTTTTGTGACATATTTGATTTGTTAATTATTTGTGATATTTTACTCTTGTCGGCAATTAGTAGTTTTATTTTCACCACCAAAAAAATTAGTATTTTTTTTTTTTGTGTAATGTTTGCAATTTATATGGGTTATTCTTAACTCCTAATATTATGAACCAATATATTTATTTCCCCCTCCTTCTCTTACTTTCACACTATTTTTACATTTTTTTTCATTTTTTTTTTATTTCTTTTCCATGATATCATATTCATCACATCTCTCACTTCTTTCTTTTTTATGTATAAAACGACTTTAGAGATCTATCTTTTTTTTTTAAACGACGAATATTATTGAAACCGAAACTCTTAGCAAGACGCAAAGAGGCGGAGAAAAAGATACAAGGATGCCGACTTTAGAGATCTATCAATTCAATTTAAAGTTGTAGATGACCATTTATTATTTTTCTTTCAAGCTTATATTTTTGTCAAAAAAAAAAAAACTTAGTTATATTTTAACTTTTAATAAGTATCAAAGTTCTTTTAAACGTAAAAAAAAAAAAAAAAAAAACAAGTTAGTTCTTTAAGTATTAAAATTTTAACCTGGTATATAATAATTACAAAATATATAGTTATATTCCCTGTTAGACTTATCTTGGTGAGCTTGTTTTAGACTATACAAGCTACAAAGCTCATTTTAATTTAAAAAACATGATTTGGATATTTATGATTTTCAAAACCGGAAATTGGGAGACATACACTTCTTCATTTATATAAACGTTAATTAATAGAGTACATGGGTCGGTTTGGTTGGATTTGGCTAAACCCAAAACCTATACCATATATGGTACTCTGATTTGGGTGAGTTAAAATAACCACCCGTTATATTATTGGACCGGCTTGTGCAAACTCATTAGTTTTCGGGTTGGGTAGTATTGGGTTACCCAATTTTTTTTTTTTTTTTTAATATTAAAAGACTAAATGGTGGTGAGTCCTCATAATTTTTCATGAAAATTACTCTACTATTTTATTTTCTTAAAAATATTGTGTAACTTATTTTCATGATTTTGTTTATCATCACAAAATAATAAATGATAATATATCAAATGATAAAATCCATCATAAAATATTGCAACAAACTAAAGTTGCATGACATAAAATTGAATTAGCATCAAAATAACCCAATAGTGCAACATTCTAATTTCTAACTCTACCATGTTTTGATTTTCAATATATATGATGGACTATGTCAGTTTTCCTTTGATATTTTCTTCTTCCATATGAAAATGAAATAAAAATAAAAAAATGTTGATATCATTGGGTAAGTAGGTTTTTTGGGTGTGGTGTTACCTAAAACGTATTTAGTTTTGAGCAATGCTATATCTCTAGAAAAAAAACATCAAGAATTCTTCAAGAATAAAGAGCAATCAATCACAATGCACTATTTGCCACAATTCAAGGAGGTGTGGCTGAAAAATAGGAAGTAGACAAATAAATCATGCAATTAAAACTTGCCACATGTGTCTTGAAAAATTCTTGATGCTATTTTTCTAGATAAATAGCATTTTCCTTTAGTTTTATGGGTTTTTCATTTTTGGTTTTTTGGGTGTGGTTTTACCTAAAACCTATTTAGTTTTATGAGTTTTTCATTTTTAGAAACTATATCCACCAAGATAAATAAATGTTTAGATATTACCCCTATGCAGACTTATTAAACAACTAAATTCAGTGGAATAATTCATCATATATTTTACCCTTGTCGATCTTCCATAAATAAATGACCATGCTTGATGCATCTTTTAGATTGTTGTGATACTCAATTAATCATCTTAGCAACCTACCAATTTGTCATTTGAAAGATGCATCCATCCACACCTACAAAACAATTAAGTAGGTTTTCTACGTCCCCAACTTTCATTGGGTCCTAATATGTTAATAGCATGGGCATTGCCCTTAGGGAATCAAATTTTTCCTAACTAAGCAATGTGGTTTGGTATGACCCTTTTTACAATAATAATGGCATATCACATCACAAGATCTTTGCTAACATTGATTTTATGAAAAATATTCCTTTTATATGGTCTTTTTAGGGGCTTTTCAATTTATTTATTTTTATAGCAAAGGTCATATTTTTCTTGGAAGCATGTTCTAGTTTGTACTTAAGAGAAGATATCTCTTGGTACAGAATAGTACAACGTTCACAAGATGTAAATTCCATACAAGATTTAGAAGTTTGAGTTTCACAACATTCCTTTTGTGATTTCTCACAAGTAGTTTTAAGGTGTTTAAATAATCTTCTATTTTTTTATTTTTATTTTTGCTTCTAAACAATTTTCTTATTACCCATTTTGGCTTCTTCGTGCAATTCACAAAATGCATTAGAAGAAGAACTATATATATGCATTTCTGTCTTTGCTTCCAAATTTGTCTTTCCTTGAGATTTTTCCTTGTTCTTCATGAGCTTAGGACAATCATTTTTGAAGTCACCTGGTTTATTTCCAACAATTAAAGCATGTAGCCCAGATTTCGTCTTTCCTTGATGGTCCTTCTTTCATACTTGTTCTTCCATACTTGATGATATTATTATTTTTTATACCCTTATCTTGAATGTAATCATTGAACCTTTTTTAAAACGGCTCCTTATCCTCATCACTTCAGGGATACCCTTCATAAGAGCTACCATCTTTCGATTCATTATACGATTTCACCACCTCTTTGGAATTTAAGGATTATTTAATGCTAAACTCTTCCTTTCGTTATCCTTATCCTTCTTTTGATTTTTGTCATGCTTTTCCAAAGCCACGAGTTCATTTTCATGTAAGACCTTGACAAATAGGTTCTTCTTTTGCTAACATTGTATCACTGTAACCAAGCTGGAATAACACCAACAAGAGAAAAAACAGCTTTATCTTTCTAAAAATTTTGCTTCGACTTCTCTCTAAAAGAACAACCGCGCACCACCCTCTTCCCCTCTTAATCCAAACTCTCTTTGGCTGATGTAGCAATGGCGGTGAGTGGTGCGATGGTCGATGCTAGCCACCCGCACCACCTCCAAACCAGATCTACCGGCGGTTCTATCGGCGGTTGGTCGGGTTGTTGGCCGTGTTTTCGTTCGATACTGGATGTGATGGTGGTTTCCATCTTCTCTTCGATGGCTTTGGTTTAAACCGATTTGTTTTCATTTCCGGCGGTTCTGTTTTGATTTGATGACACACAAACACGACGACGGCGTGTGGTGGCCGTTTCTGTGTTTGTGTTTGTTAAAAACGAGATATGTCTTTGTTTGGCATATCTTTGTCGGCCGTGGGTTCTTTTTGAAGGATCTTCTGAGATCTGATTTGGTTCTCATGTTTTGGGGCCAAACCCGCATGGGTTGGTGTGATTAGACTAAGATATGCACTTTTGGGTTTTGAGCGTGTGGGTTGTTTCGGATGGCAGCTCCATTTGACGGAAGATTCATATTGATAGGCTAGAAATGGCCGTACAATCTTGTTGTTTTGTGTCTCAGTGAGTGATTGGTGGGTGATTTCGCTACCGTGTTGGCGGTCGGATTCATTGCCATTGGTAAAGTTTGGAGTTCAGACTTGTGGATTGGTTGTGCTTGCATGATCGCTTGATGTGGGCTAGAAATGACTGATTAATTTGTGATTGATCATCGCAGTAAACTGTTGGTGCACGTGGATTCGATAATTACCGTGTTGGCGGTCGAATTCGCTCCCCACTTTCAAGCATTTGTCTGTTGTTAGATATCCTAGTCATCCTGTTGATTGACATGAGACTGTGTGGACTCGAAAGAGTCGTTAATGCTTGTTGTCGTTGTTGCATGGAGTTGATGGTATGTGGTCTGATTTCATGTTGACAATCGATTCATTCGCCAAACTTTAAACCTGATTGGTTATAATCGTTTGTTAGAATTGTTTAGGGTTGGATCCACTTTGTGGATCTTTTTTGATGTTTTGCTCGTTAGGGTTGTTGACTACGCCAGGTTTTCTGTCCCCCCAGTTTTTATGTATTTTTTTTCCTTTTTTTTAATAACATATCTTTGTAATTGACAATAGATTAGAGTAGGGTGTAAACTTAGTTAAACACTATTCTTTTTGATGTTATTTTGCTCCTGTCTTACAAAAAAAAGACCTTGACAAATAGTGTGTTGATGTCTAATGTAACAAGATGATTTGCTTCCTTGGTGGTGGTAAATATTGGTTGGCATTCCTTTTTATGACATCTCAAAAGCATGGACATGGTCTGCAACTTAAGAAGTTAAAATTCACTTGCATTCACAATTATCTTGCATCCTTCAACAATTTTATTCATTCTTCACCAGTCATCCATTCTAAAATTTTCTATCTTTTTTTTATAGTTTTGAGCGGCTTATGATATCATGGTTACTGTTGCCCATTCATACAATCGTTGCAAGTTTATAAGGGGATTGTCTGATAGTCAACAGAGACACCTTTGATATGACACCTTTGATATCAATTACATAGCCATTTTCTAGGTTTCATCTAGTTTCAACAAATACAATTCGAAATGCAGTTCAACTTCAAATTATATTTTCTGAACAAAGGGTATTTTGAAAAGAAAAAAAGTAGTGCATGTGAGAAACCAATAGGTACAATGAAAGCCCAATAGGCGACAACTAAAAATAGCAGCTACAACTTTTTTAAATACCTATGACAATTGCGTCAGTGATGACATGAACAAATTAAAACCCTAACCCTAATTCTTTCAATTGAGGCAGATTCACGGCAAAGTCCCGTAATCTCGCAAAGGTACTCTTTTCTCACGTTTTTGTTGAATTTTTTCAGCTTTATCTTCTTTAATAATTTGCAAATTTTTTTTTGTAGGGAAGAGAGACTCATAAAGCCATCCAAGGTGACAAAGGTTATGGATGCTGATCGTGTAAGTTCCATTTCTTTTCTCCGGTTTATTCCTATTTTTTTTTTTTTTGGGCGGTTTCAATTTTCAGGTTGGATTTTTTTTTTTTTGGTACAATTTTTCACTTTGGATCTTGGTATTTGATGATGTGAATTTCGAGCAATAAATCATGGGTATGCTTGAATAAACGGATTAATTAGATAAGTGCTCATCATATAACAACAAATAAAATATTTTTTAAGTAAAATAAAATATAGTAATTTTTTTAGTTAGAAACTGTTTTCATTGGCTATTTTGGATAACTTATCAGTTAATGAAAACAACTTGTGATTCTTAGATGTCACAAACAGTTTATGTAAGTTTTCAAAAGTTTATGCTAGTAGATAACTATGAAGCACGAACACTCATTGGATTATGCGTGTTTCGGTGTGTGTCCGCTACCTACACGACACCGACACTTATAATTACATTGAAATATGTGATTTTCTCAAATTATTAACGGTATCGACGTGTTTGTGTCTGTGTCGTGTTTGGTGTCCGTGTCTGCGTCCGTGCTTTAAATAAGCTTTGGTAAATGGTAGTATTTATGATTTTCTCCTGACAACCTTATAGATGCCAATCAAGGACGTTAAACTTGACTGTCTTCCTCTTTAGGTTCAGCTGAGTTATTATAATAGTAAGCTCTTGTTATTTTGTAGAATTTTCTAATTGCTCATTGCTGAGCTATAATACATTCTCACTTTATATTTCGATTAAAAAAAAATATGAGCACTTCTAGGCAAAGGCCACCTATTATGCTTGAAATTTAGTTTTTTTTTTTTGGTTTGTATTTTATGGGGTTCTATTAGTAAATTTTTGTATATGCTAAAGTATTGTTTCATAGTTAATTCAATTCATTTTTTTTTTTTCCTTTTATTGCCATTTCATGTTCACAAAGTATTTTTTGACATGTATTTCATGATTTCAAGTGGATCATTTTTCTTTTTTAATTGGAATGTTTTGAGGCACTTCAGAAATGATGGACACAATTAGAGAAAGAAAAAAGATGGAAAAATTGTGAGGGAGGGTAATCATGAAATTTACTTTTGGTGTACAGTTAGTGGTTACTGGTTAGTAAAAGTTTTGTGAATGACAAACACACATGATAACTCATTATTTTTGCCAATCTTCTCTAATTTGAGTTATCTTATGTGTGTTTGTCTGTGGAAAACTATCACTAACCATGGACTCAAAACCAAAAATAAATTCCATGATTACCATCAACTTTTCATGATTTTCCTTTACAGTTTTTCCATCTTTTGTCTTTCTCCAATCGTGTCCATCCTTTCTAAAGTGCCTCAAAACAATTCCGATCAAAAAGGAAAAATGATCCATCTAAAATCATCAAATACATTTCAAAAAGTACTTTGTGAACATGAAGTGACAATGAAAGCAAACAAAACATGAACTGAAATTAATTATGAAGCTAAGTAAAATTTTAGCATGAATAAAACTCACTAATAGCACCCCACAAATTGAAAATAGCAAGGAGCTAACAAAATTGATCAGCCGAATCTAAAGAGGAAGACAACTAAGTTCAACTTCCACGATTGCATCTAGAAGGTTGTCAGGAAAACATCAGAAATACCCAATTGATGAAAGTCCATGTTTGGCATCTGTAAGTTTACAAAGGTTTTATATAATCATATATTTTACAATTCGTACTTTGTATTCTTCTATGTTTATAAGCTGTCATATACTTATTTTTATAAATTTCCTACGATAACGTATATTAACAGTTTAAACAATATTTGTGTTTATAACATTTTTTCTGCAACTTATGTCGTGTGGTATATTGACTTTACTCTTTTTTTGGGGCTTATGTTATGGCATAGTAACTCGTTAGCACTTGTATAATGGAAGACCGAAGATATTAACACTACAATGGGAGAACATTGTTTGTCATAAATATAGTAATTATAGGTTGAGGTAAAGTTTGAGATTCCTATAGGTTGATTTCTATGGCAATGGATTGTTGTAGTAGGCATCAATATCTGCAGACAAAGATCGATGAGGGTAACCTGACAAATGTTTTTTTATTTTATTTTATCAGCCGTGAAGAATCATCTCCCTCAGTTTGATTACTAAGTTTTTTCAAGCAAGGATCACATGGGAGCCGATGTACTAATGTTGATTTCTTGATTATCTCATGATCATAAGTTCACAGATGTGTGTGTATGGACAATTCCAGGTATGAAATATCTAAATGTTTTAAATTGCGATTATCATACTCCAATTTTTGACCTAAGATTATATAGTAGGGGTGTATCTTTAATTAGTGGGGGTACATAATTGTTTGAACGAAGTAAGCACTAGAAGAATATTATTTGGAAATAATAAATTAAATATTTAATTTTATCATTATTAAAAAGTGATTTCTCTGTCCCCAAGTTTTGCTCAAATATTTTAGAATGCAATCCAGAATATTTTGGAACACAATCTGAAATATTTTGGTAGGCAATCTGATATATTTTAGTGATTGATTTGAAATATATTTTGATACTCAATAATATATTTGTACTAGATGAATTATTTGTTCCCAAAGTTTCTCACTTATTAGTTGTGAATTTTCTCTATAAATAGAGAGCTCACACAATGTATTCCGGACACCGAAATTCACAGTTGATGCTTCCTGTACTTTTCCTCTCTTCTCCCTCCTTCGACTTGTGTTGATGAATCTTTCTTCTTTTTCTACTCCTTTCTGTCCCTTTCGGTTTCAAGGTTTTTATTTTTTTTATTTTTGCTCTTATGTTATACAAAAAATGCAAAAAAATTAGATTAGGTTAAGAGATTTTGTGGTGATCCAACCTCACTACGAAATTCTCATGCTTTAGTTTTAGATTTTATTTATCATTCAAAATAACAAAAAAACATTCAAAATAACAAAAAAACATTCAAATAACAAAAAAATTCAAAATAACAAAAACATTCAAAATAACAAAAAAAAAACATTCAAAATAACAAAAACATTCAAAATAACAAAAAAAACATTCAAATAACAAAAAAATATTCAAATAACAAAAATCACAAAAATATTTTCATAATAAACCTTGATTTCTCAATCAAGTGATCGTTCTTTTTTTATTTTCTTTCTTAATCAAATTCCAAATCAATTTTAATTCTACTTCAAGTCTATTCTCTTTCAATATAAAAAATACAAACCAATTTTTATTTGCCACTTTGTTTTTTATTTTTAAAACTTTTTCAAAACTAATATAAAACACAACCAATCAAACGTCAATTTTGTAATATTCCGCTTGCCAGTATCGGAATATTACCAGTTAAACGTGTCAGATGACAAATATTTAAGGAAAATAAGTATGATGGAAATATTATTACGGAATGTCACTCGAGCACGAGTTAAGTATCAGTGTCGTATTTAACACGCTTAAGACAAGGACATATTGGTAATTGCACGCAATAAGGATATTTATATGGGTTTGGACCAAAATATCTCATTTTTCCTTATCCTTTCTCTCTCTAGGTTTTTGGCAAAGGATTTCCTCCTCCTTCTCTCTTCATTCACGCCCTCCCTCTCTTCTCCATGCCATCCAAAAGTTTGTTTCAACATTGAATCAAGGTAAGTGTGTTCCCTCATGATTCCTTAAGCCAAAAGGAAGCTTGGTTCTAGCATGATTTCACTTCTTTCATCATTAAGACAAGATTAAAGAAGTTAGGGTTTCATTGAAGTTAGGTGAAGTTGAGGCTTGGAAGCTTGGTGAATCAAGCATGGATGTTAGCAACTTATTAAGCAAGAGACAACCATGGGTTTGAATTGAAGCTTGAGGACTATCTTGGAATCAAGATCAAGAGCTAGGGATTTGGTTGCTTGAGCTTGGGGCTTGGAGCTGTTATAAGAGTCTTGTTAGGTGAGTTCTTAGATAGTTTTCCACCCTTGAGATTATGTGTTTTACTCTTGTAAGATAACCATGAATTTCTAGTGTTTATACATAGAGTTTAGTACCCCTTTTTATGCCATGCTTACTAAGCTTGTAAATACTTGCCATACAAATGTTTTATAGGTTTTCTATGACCACTACAGTCATAATATGCATAGAAACACTTGATTTTGAGGTTTTTGGGTCAAAAATACCATTTTTACAAGTTTTGGACTGTCACAACTCGCCACAGCGAGCAGGTAGCCAGCTAGGCCACAGAACAGGGGGGTTGCTCGCCCCCAACTTGCCACAGCGAGTAGGATCACTCGCCTAGGTGAGTAGACAGTGTGCAAAAGCACTGTTTGCTCGCTTCAGGCGTTGTTGGCATGTTCCGGTTCAATTTCTCTTCGAGTAGTCCTTTTATAAAGTAAACCCCTCAAACCAAAATCCTATTTGATAATCTTGTGCAATGTTTTCTTGAGAAAGAAGCAAGTATTTGACAAGTTAGCAAAACATGGCAAACGAGAGACGTTACGATAAGAATCGGGTAGCAAGTTAATCATTCGGGAAGGGAATGAAAGTAGAGCCTTGACATAGCTTGTCAAGAACTAGAATAGTTTGTAAAGAAATAGAATGCTAGACATGAGTCTTATGCTTGAAAGTGAAGTAGATAAAATAGTCACAAGAAAGGGGGGGTTTGAATTGTGACCCTTTAAAAATAACCTGTAACTTAAAAATAATTCTCAAGAAAATTCTTGGAATGGTTAAGTTAACTTTCTGAACTCAGAACGTTCTGAAGTTCATACACAGAAACTGATTAATGAAGTAAATGTGTTGGTGTGTGTTGTGTATACTGAAATTAAAGAGTATAAGGAAGAAGGAAAGAACACACAGAGATTTATAGAGGTTCACCCAATGTGGGCTAGTCCTCTCCTCACAATCTTGTGAGAGTTTTCCACTATGATGCTTGAGATAACTTCTCAACTCCTGCACCTTACAAAACTGTGTTCACCTGAACACTTACAACCTGTATTCTCTAAGCCTCAGCAGGCTTGCACCTTTTTGCTAAGTTAACCACTTAGACTTTTACAATTCTTGCTCAAGCTAACACTTTAGAACCCCTAAAGCTAGATGAGACTTTGTTACAATTTGTGTGAGAGTTTGTTTGTGAATCAGACAAACAGAAGAAGAGAGGAAGGAAGAAGTTATCTGTGACTAAGATAACAAAGAGGGAGAAAGAAAATTGATGTACACTATAAAGAAGGTAAGAAGAAAACCTTCAGTGATGATCAATTGTATTGCAAGAGCTTCAAACAAATTAAGTTGTTTTCTTGTATGCTTTGCAATGGTGCAAGTAATGCTGAGCCTTTGATCTCTATTTATAGAGTTTTTGGGCTCATATAGCCGTTGTAAGGTGACCAATGGTGTTATGCCACGTGTCCTGGGCCCCACAAGCTTTTACTTGAAAATCTGGGTGAACATTCTGACCATCAGAATGTTGTTGAGTTCCCAGGATGAACATCAGAATGTTGCTGTGTTCTTCATCAGAATGTTGGAAATTCATGATGTTCTTCATCTGGGTTCATCATGGATGAATGTTGGATGAATTTCTGGGCTTGCCCAGCACGTGATGTGAGATTTGTTTGAGTTTTATCCTCCAAAAAGTAGCCTTTCCATAAGCATCCAGTTTTGCTGGAAAAGGTGGGATAAAGTACACCAAATCTGTCTTGGACTTTGTGCAGGAGAGAGAGAGCAGTGGATCTGCAACTTCAGGCTCATGCTAAAAAGAAATCTGCTTGTTTACAGCTCAGAGGTCAGGTTATCTCTGATGCAAGATCTCTTTTGCTTTGCTTGCTAACTTTTCATCAACTACACTGTTCATTGGTAGAAGCATGCGCAGACATGAACATTCTGACCATCAGAATGTTCCATTTGTGCTTACTTTAGGATGATTTGTAAGACTAGCTTTTAATGTAATCAATCCTAATAGTAAGGACACTACTGAAGTGCAGTGAATGCAATATCTAGGATTAAATTCACATTGGAATATTCCTAGTACTTTAATGTTCATAGTCTTGGATGAACATTAAAGATCCTTTACACATGATTCCTTGTTCATGCCTTTATTTGTTGATAGACCCATGCAAATGTACTTTTCTGGACCTTTCATTTATGTCAAATGTACTAGCAGGTTCTTCATGTTCTTGATGATCCTGTGTTTGCTTATGAACACTTTCTGGGTTTCCATCAGAACGTTCAGCTTTCTGAACTTCAGCTTCTGAACTTTAGCTTCAGCTTCTGAACTCTTATCAGAACGTTCTGATCAACTCACTGATCAACATTCTGAACAACCTTCTGAACTAACTTTCTGAACTCAGAGTTAGTTCATGATTTCAAATGTCCTTTGATTTGGTATGTTTTAAACCTGTTCCTGTCTTAGTAAAAACACTCAAAAGCGCAAGTTAAATACCAAGGAATTAATCAAAGTCCATTTAATCCTTTAATCATTAAAGTTTATTATCTTTAAAATTAATTAGGGATTTTGCCTCAACAGAAAGATGCGAAGTGATATAGAGCATTCTCTTCGCATAGGAGCTAGAGTGACCATACGAGTATGGCAAGACGTGAATTGATTAGATATCTCTTCACATAGTAGGTCAAACAAGCATATAGTTTACCTCTAGTAGGATCGTTTAAGGATCCGAGGTAAAAGAGATAGCATGTATATATTTAATCCTCATGCATGTATAGACCAAGACTTTATTACAGATGTGAAGCGATTAGCTATCTATTCACAAAGAAAGTTTAAACAACAAATAAGTGTCGTGTCTCTTGGGTTCAGCAGCATGAGAAGGTTCAGATTTCTCTCTATTGGCTGTGACAAAAGTGTTCAAAGAGTCAAACAGGGCAGACATGTTTGGAAGCTTTTGAGTGGTTCTGGATTGAGGAGGTGGTGGTGTGGATGATGGAATGGTGTTTGGTGTTGGTAGAGAGGACACCAAATATTGGCTAATTCCAGCAGTAGACCCCATAGTTGATGTTGACAAGTTCACAAACTGAGCATGTTCCATGTTTTGATCAGAGGGAACATTCTGATTAACCTGAACATTCTGATTAGGTTGAACAAGATGCTGAACTTCCATAGAGGGCAAAGATCCTGAATCCAGTGGATTTGGATCTGCTGACAGCTGCTCAGTGGGAACATTCTGATCTCCAGCTTCCTGAACATTCTGATCAGTATTGTTTTGAACATTCTGATCATTTGGCTGAATGTCTTCTCCTTGAGCATCTTGAAAGATCTCATTATAGAGATCATTTGTAGTATCTTCAATGTTGAGATCAAAATCAGAATGTGTTCCAACATTCACTTGAACTTCATCATCAACTTCCATTTGTTGATTCTCACTTCCAAGAGTGTTTGATGCCAGGATTGCAGCAACTTCCTGTGTATCATTATCAACATTCTGAGCATCTTGCTCAGTATTTTCTTCAACTCTTATATCTCCAGAAGGTGCTTCAACTTTCTGCTGACCTTCAGCAGATTCTCCAACATTCTCAACAGCTTTCCTAGCAAGCATGGCTTCAAACTGTTGAGTGCTTGCTTCAACCAGCTCTCTTGCGTGTTCAGCAATATGAGCAAATACTTCTTGAGCTGGGGTGGGTTTTCCTTTCTCATTATTGTGAGAACTTGATCCAATGACCTTCTTGGCATGCTTGTCAGACCTTTGTTTCTTCCTGACTTCTTGAACATTCTGATCAGCAATTCTTTTTACTGATTCAGTTTTTTGAGGAATGGGCATGTTGGAGGAAGTGAGGCGTAGTTGACTTATGGTTTTAGCTGTGAACTTCATGAAAGTATCCAGACTTTCTTCTCCATCCAGAGACACACCAACAACTTTGAAGATGGGTGTCAGATGCATCCCATATGGTAAACCAGCAACGTTTTGCTTGAAGGAGAAGCATTGGTCAATCATGTATTGAATCATGATATAGCAGAGATTTAGGGGAGTCTTGTTCATAAGATGATAAAGAATGCAAAGGTCTAGGTCTGTGATTGCATCAAAGCACTACAAGAAAATTGCCATATACCTACGGAGGTTTATAGTGACGGACAAAAATCCGTAGGTATTGATAAGTTTTACCTACAGATGTGGCCATAGGTATAGATATCTAAAAAAAATAAAATAAAAATAAAAAAATAATACAAGAGAGCGCGCCTAATGAAACTATAGACCGGGAAATATCCCGCTTTTTCCAATTTTTCCCACATCTAAATTAAAAATATATAAAAAAAAACCCCAACTCCATTCTTCACGTTCCAGAAAAACATTTCACGTTCCAGAACACGGTTTCATTCTTCACCCATTTCCAGAATCTAAATCGAAATCTCACTCTTCCTAATCCTGAAATGGCCAAATCAAAACCTCACCTTTTCTTCCCTGATTGAAACCTCAGCCTCTCTTGTTCTTCCCTGTTCCCAAATTGCAACATTGTTCACACCCAAATGGAAATCCTTGAAGATCAACTGAAAGAATCTGAAGTCAAATCCCTCTGTCTCAAAGCAAACGAGATCATGTAAGCCATCAATTTTCACGTTTCTTCTGTTTTTATTTGCTGTAAGTCATCAAAGGACAAAATTCTGTTATTAGGTTTTCACTAGTTTCACTTGATTTTTTGATTTATTTTTACTATAATATTTGTTGATTTTTTGATGTGTTTTGATTACATTTTTAGTATGATAGTATTTTTACTTACTGGGCACACTGTGATAATTGGGCACACTGTGATAATAAGTAGTAACAATTATTTTAATGAAAAGTTATTTTAGTTTTAGGGTATCTGTCAAGGAGATTTAGTAGGTTTGGGGAGTGTTTGGGTTGATGTATTTGCTCTTATATACGGGCATAAGTGTTGTGAGACTGTTATTTGGCAAGAACTTATCAAAACAGCTTATGACATGTTCATAAGCTGTTTTCAGCTTATTCTCATAAGTCATCGAAGATAGGCTATTAAAATAGCTAATAGTTTATGAAAAAGCAACATAACTTGATTTTGGCAAGAACTAATAGTTTTGTAAGACTGTTGTTTGGCAAAAACTTATGAAAACAGCCTATGACATATTCATAAGCTGTTTTTAGCTTATCCTCATAAGTCATTGAAGATACTGATTTAACTTGGTTTTCCCATTTAAGAAAATATAAATAGAGCTTCTGTGAAAAGTAATGACAATGATGAACTAAAGACATATGTAAAAAAAAAGGTTAAAAAGATAAGTAGCGAAGTAGCGAGACTGAAGCAATTATGGCCAAATCAATGGTTGTAACTCATTCACATATTTTTCATGAATTTTCATTTGCTATATTTAGTATTTTCCTTAAATGTTATATATCTATTTTGCTAAGTGAGCTTGTTAATGATTTGTTCATTTCAGTTCCAATTCGTGACTTGTTTGTTCCTGTTCGTGACTCGTGTTCCAGTTCTCTCCTCGCTCTGCTCTTCATCTACGAATTGCTGGTATATTTTGCTTTCTCATTCTTGTTTTATTCGATTTTGATTCAGATTTTTGTTATTGTTTCATTTTAATTGTTGTGTTAATTTAAATCTATGAGTTGTGTTGTGTTAATTTGAATTATTGATCATATGAGTTGTGTTGTGTTAGTTTGAATTTTTAATGTTTAGCTCTTTAGTTTGGGACTGTAGGGAATGGCTATTTAAGGTGGATACATGTGAACAAGAATATACCATTATACTGGTATAGTATATGTATGGAGACGTTTTTTATTTTACAGGACAAGGGGAGAGTTTTTAGCTAGCTAGCTTAGTACATATTCGATTTTAACATATTAGTTTGTGTTGTAGAATATGCCATGCTCAATCAAAATGTGCACTTCAATAATTTTCAAAAAATAAAAATGACATATCAGGAATTTTGTGCTCAGGTTGATCTCTTTTTAGACATTCAATAATTTTCAGAAAATAAAAATGACATATTAGGAATTTTGTGCTCAGGTTGATCTCTTTTTAGACATGATAATGTTTGATTATTTGAATAAGATATCCTGTTGAAGGATTTTATCTATAGAATTATATTTGTACTAGTAATAGTAATCAAGTAGCAATTTGAGAGATGTAAACACTTGTTTTTTTTTTTTTTTTTTTTTATAGAAAAGATGTACATACATATAATATTTCAAACTATGCTTCATATTATATATCTTATCAACGCTAAGGTCGTAAATTTTGGATATAGAATTTGATTTCTACTAAAAAAAATATTGAACAAATGTATCGTTTACTTAAATTGAAGTTATCATCAACATTTTTGTTATGGAGAGCAAATTCATGATGGTGAAGGGAAGTCTATTAACGTGCATTGCGTAACTATTGTGAAGGGTGTCAAATTACATGGCAGTAGAGTAGGATTGGACCTTATCAAATGACGCATAGAGAGTGGATGCATGATCCGACAAAACAAAGTAAAGATTATATTGAAGGGGTTAATGGATTTCTTGAATTTGCTTTTCGAAATTCAAAAACCAAAAAAATATTGTGCCCTTGTACACATTGTGCTAATTATCACAAAGGATCTCGCACAAGTGTCCGTGAACACTTAATTGATCCACGGCGTGGATTCGTTAAAGGTTATAGGCAATGGGTATTTCATGGTGAGGATCCTAAAATTTCAAGTCAAACAACTGAACATGCAGAAATGGAGCATGACATGGATGGATTAATTAATGATGTTTTCAGAGGTAATTTGATGGAAGAGGCAGCTTTGGATGAAGGTGAAAGAAATCCACAAGTCGGAGAAAATAGTAAGTTTTACCAATTAGTGAAGGAGAATGAGGAAATGCTATATCCTAACTGTAAGAAATATAGCAAGCTATCATTTATGGTACATTTGTTTCATTTGAAGTGTCTAAATGGATGGAGTGACAAGTCATTCTCTATGTTGCTAGATTTATTAAGAGATGCTTTACCGGAAGGGAACATTTTGCCGAATTCATACTATGAAACAAAGAAGATGATTTCAGGGTTAGGTTTGGGGTATGAGAAGATCCATGCTTGTCCGAATGATTGCATATTATATCGAGATAAATATGTCAACGATCAAGTTTGTCCAAAGTGTGGTACGTCAAGTTTGTCCGTGAACACTTAATTGATCAAGTTTCTCCATATATAGAGTAAGACACAAATCATATTTCATTTTTATACTAATTATAAGTCAAAATCGTAATTTCTTATGTAGTTTTTCACTATAATAATTTTTAGTGAGCACCTGGAACTTCTTAAGAGACAAAATCGGAAGCAGAGATTGTCACAACTTGAAATTGACAAACAACATGGTCAAAAATTTACTGAGTGGTTTAAACAAAGGGTAAGGATTAAATAATTGAAGAAACTACAATTTTAGTGACTATTTTTATATTTCAACTTACTATTTTTAATAAAATATTTTAGATTCATCGCTTGGATGAAGAAGGGAGCCGACAAGTTACTGATAAGCTTAGATGGTTAGCACGTGGACCAAATGAGGTTGTTAGAAGATTCACTGGTTATGCAATTAATGGTTTTAGATTCCACACAAAGGAAAGAGAGAGATATTTGAAAACACAAAATAGTGGAGTAGTTGTTAAGACAAAGACTTCCAAAGATGAAGTTAATTATTACGGGGTAATAACTGATATATTCCAGTTGGATTATTCTAACAACTACAAGGCTGTGTTATTCAAATGTGATTGGGTTGATATCAAGAAAGGTGTCAAGAAAGATAAATTTGGGACAACACTTGTGAATTTCAAATATTTAAAACATACCGGGAAGGATATTTGTGATGACCCATTTGTTTTTGCATCACAAACTAAGAAGGTGTTTTATGTATATGATGAGAGAAACAATGATTGGCCTGCTGTTCTGGATGCAAAGATCAGAGATATCTATGACATGGGTGATGAGGAATCTAATGAAACTGAAGAAATTCACGAGCCACTAACAAATGACACAAGTGAAGTTACTCATAATATCGATGATTTGGTTCGGCTGGAAGTTGACGATGATAATGCTTTCTTTGAAGTCATGGTCGATGTTAATAATTTAGGTGATGTGGAGGATGAAGATGATGAGTGGAACAGTATGATGGAGATATGAATGATTTTGGTTATGTCTTGTTTTGGTTATGTTTTAGTTCTGTATTGTGGTGGTTATGTTTTGGTATATGTAACTAAAAAAATATTGTTTCTAAGTTCTATGGAAATATTAATATTATTGGTTTTGTTATAGTGTATGAAATTAAGCTCGTCTTCTCTTTGCATTTGTGCTTTATGTACATCTTAATATTACTGTGTGCTAATATATTGAGTTGAGATTATTTAAAAAACATTTTCATATTTAGAGCACAATGGCTCGAAGAAGGAAATTGAGTATTGGGCATCGAGAAAATAACAATGAAGGAAGACAGTCCATTCCCACAAATTCAGATTCAACAAATGTGCAAGGAAGTAATGGTGCAGAAACTGGTTCTGGTCCTAATCATACAGAAAGTGTCATCCATGAGTCTGTAGAATCTCACTCCATTCCTTCTGACATAGAAGCTGAAGAAGAAGAACGTATTGTCGAAGGTATAAATTATATACCATTTTCTATTTTGTTCATTTGTGTTATTATTTGAATATGTTTTTATGTTATTATGTCTTTCCTTTTACTTGTGAATGTAGAACCTAAACGACGTAGAGGTCCAACAAGAATGTTAGATATATGGGAATTGGATGATGATTTCATCATTGTTAAGTTGGATAACTATGGACGACCAATTGGTGACGAAGGGACGGCTTTTACCCGTTTCTTAGGTAGTATTGTTAGAAGGTCTCAATATGCACCCATCAACATCAAAACTTGGAAAGATATGCCCTCAGATAATAAAAAAGCGATGCTGGAACAAATAGAGGTATTAAGTTTGCAAGTTTTTTAATTATTTGTGTATCAGAATTTGTAATATAACTTACATTTTTTATTTAACATCTCTCAATGTGTAGAAACGATTTGAGTTTGTTCCTCCAATAACTGATGAATTGCGAGAAATTATAAAATCTGATTTGAATGAAAAATGGAGACAATGGAAGGGTGATTTAAAGGCAGCTGGATTTGACTCAAGTAAAACAGTAGATGAAATTGTATCTGGAATTGAGTTACGTGATGCTAGGATTGACGAAGCTCAATATCGTGGGTTGGTTGAATATTGGTTCTCTGATGAAGCAAAAGTAAGTCCAAGTCATACATATTATACGTAATACACTAAAATGCGTATCATTATGACTAATATTTTATAGCAATTGCAGAAAGCGAGTGCAATCAATAAACGAAATCGTGCAAAGTATCAGGATGTCCATTGTATGGGGACGAAAAGTCTCCCAAAATTTATTGATGAAAAGGTTTGATTTTTGTATTTTTCATTGGATGAGCTGTATTTAAAAACAATAAACCTATAACCTGTTTGTTTGGTTTTTAGATGAAAAAGGGAAAAGGAGTGATGCCTGGACGTCATGATATTTACATTGAAACTTGCACAAGTAAAGATGGGTCAATTGTCAATGAAAAAGCTGCAAGAATGATTGTAAGCATCCAACATTTTTGGAACGCATAATGATTCTCTGTTTTTCTAAATTTTGAATCGAATGCCTGTCATACCATTTGAAAGTATGATATCTTGCTGCTGTTTGATTTCTTGTAGTAATTATGATTTGGTGAGATATGGAAAACCAGGAGTGAGTAGAGAATTGTTTGTTTTGTGGCTAGTAAAATATAGTTTAGGTGCTTTATCATGTTAGCAACAGGATCAACAAATTAAATGCTTGAGTAAATATTTTTGTCACTATGTTTTGCCAACTGCTTTTGTATTAACAGCAGCGCCAAGAAACTCTAATGCCTTTTCATGCCTGATTGCCAACTGTTTTTAATTCTGTTTTGGATTTTAGGAAGAACTAAAAAAACATAGTAATGAGGCTGGAACATCTCAATCAACTCAAAACAAGCAGGGTTCTATGTCTTGGAAGGATGACATATTTTCTAAAGTACAAGGAGCTGCAAAGAAGGGGCGCGTGCGATGTATGGGAAAGTTACCTAAATCTAAAAAATCAAAGGTCAATTTGTCTGAAAATGAAGAGCTGCGTGATAGAGTTAAGACTATGGAGGGCTTGTTAGCAAATGTCATGACTTTGATTCAAAGTCGATTTTCTGGAGAAGATGTGAATGAGATAATACAAGCTGCTAGACAGGTACTTCTGAATTTACTAATCTTCATATAAAAATACAAGTTGCTTCATTGATTTAAGAGAACATGGAATTTATATAATTACATGTTTATGAAAACAATGCTAGTTTTGTGTTTGAGTCACACAATTCGTTGAATTTCGCACGTGGTGGATCGCACCATTTAGCAATACTCTTGATTTAATACTAATCTTTATCTGCAATTTTCGATTTTCTGTGATATAGGTTACTGATGCTTCTAGTGTTCCTAACCCTTTGAATTCCCCTAGTCCAATCAATAATGAAGATAATGAAAATGGTATTCAATTAAATATCACTGAAGTTGTTAATATTTTCTTTGTTTTTTAGGAGTGATATTCTCAATGATGAATTGTGTTATTATTCATCTTTTCTTTTTATTTCTTGTAGGTGAAGATGAGGAGGCTAATATGGAGACTTGAAGATGGAAATTTGAAATTGGAAACTAGGCTAGACTTTGTTTTGGTTCTTTTCTTTATTGACATAGTTATAAGGTTTTGTATGCCGAATATGGTTCTGTCTTGTTTTGGTTAATGCTCTAAAGTACAATAGGATTGACATGATTTAGCTTTTGTTAATTTCTATGTTTGGAAGAATTGGTGTTAATCTTCAATATATATGGTATGGAATCTTTTTTTGGTTTCTAAATATATCCATTTAATTGCCTAGTTTGTAATTTGATTAATTTCATAAAATAAAATTTTCAAATAATATAGCATCAAGAACGTAGTGTGTACATTAATTGCAATGAAATGCGTACGGTAACAAATTTATACGAACAAATGATAGGTCTCAGCAAGTTTTTAGTGACGGAAATGGTCGTAGGTAAAAACCATTTGCAGTTCTATACCTACTTCCAAATCTGTAGGTAAAAAGCATTTGTACTTCTGATTGGGTTCTATACCTACGCCCAAAATCCGTAGGTAAAGCATTATTGTCTAGTCCAACGGCTAATGATTCCGTAACTATAGGATGTAGTGACGGCCAAAATCCGTAGGTATAACACCAGTATCCACCACGAAAAAAATGGCCGTAGGTATAGGTATTTTGACATATACCTACGGCAAAAGGATATTTACCTACGGTTTTTGGCTGTCACTAAATGTCAAGTTTCTTGTAGTGAAGGTTCCACATCTAGGTAAGATGGTGTGCCTAATCATGTTATGAAGGATTTTGGGAGCATCTTTGAGGTTTGTGGAGGTGAAATCAAGGTTTGGTTTGGTATACTCTAGGATGAGTTGCTCACGTGTCACATCTGAGCAAGAAAACCAAGTGTTAAAGAGTTGTTTACCTTGATTGGGAATGTTCAGAATGTTTGAGAGAGAGTCTTGAGTGACTTGGAACTTTACTCCTTTGACTGTGGACTCTAGGAATTTTTCTCCTTTTTCTTCCTTGACTCTCATTGATGCATAAAACTCTTTCACCAAGTCCTCAAAGGTTGGTTCTTGTGTAGAGACAAATCCTGACCATCCTTGAGGATCTGTGAAAACTTCCAAGTTCCAGCCCTTTGTTTTGAGACTTTCAAAATCAAAGAACTTTGCTCTGCTTAATGGCCTAGCTGCCATTTTCTCCAAGTTCTGAACCTTCAAAGCAGAGGCAAGAATGGCAATGTCCTTGCCTTTTCCTCTTCTCGAGGAAGGGACTTCTTCCTCAACATTCTCTTCTTTTCCAACTTCTTCATTTTCCAGAGATGGAGAAGCAGTTTTCTCTAGAGGCAGAGCATCAGTAGCAATTTTCTTCCTCCTTTGGTAAACCTTCTTAGCAGTTTTAGCCATTTGAAGAAGAGTTTCACCAGTTTCTTCAGAATTTGCTTCCTCTTGAGCAATTTCTTTTCCCTTATCAGAAAGTTCTTCCTCAACTTTCTCTGTTTTGTCAGACTCGTTCTTTTCAGAGTGTGTTCCTTCCTCAGAAGCTGTTTCCTTTTCTTTCTTCTCATCATCAGAGACTAGGTCCAAGTGAGAAGTGGTTGGTGTTGATGAAGATCCTCTTTTCATTCTTGTTGATCTTCTAGTAACCTTAGGTTTTGGTTTGGCAGATTTTTTAGAAGATTTAGGTTTAGGAGAGTCAAATAGAGGAATGATCTCATCAGGAAGAATGGTATGAACAGCAGTTTCGTTGAGTGGAGAATGATCAGAGTGTTGATCAGCAGCGTGTGGTGGTGATTGGGAGTGAGAGCGTGAGGTGGTTTTGGTTCTCGCCATTTTCGTTAGAAAAACAGAGTGTTGAGAATTTTTGAGAGAAAAAGAATGTTTGAAGATGTGATGAAAGGTTTGGAGTTGGTTTAATGATTTATAGACCAACGTGTAAGAGTGGAAAGAGGAAGTGAATGGGTGTTGGCAGTTTTATTAGGAAAGATGAAAACTGAAAAGTTGTGGGAGAGAGAAAGAACTAGCCGTTTGACAGGATGGAAGGGGAGTGGTTGAAATAATTTTTAAGCTTTTGTCTAATGGACATAGCTTTAGCACAACAACCCTTAATCAAGCATTAAATGCTAGAGATTTTGAGAAGATTACTGGATTAAATCCCATGATTTCCTGCGTACAGGATTTTTACCCAGAATCTAAGACTGAATATTCTGAACCTTATGAACATTCTGACCTGAACTATCAGATGAACATTCTGATTGTATGAACATTCTGAACTCTTGAACATTCTGATGAATGTTTAGATTAAGATTGATCTTACTGATTTAAGTCAGATAACATCAAGGGGGTAAGTTTTAGGCCCTTAGTGATTTAATGATCAATCTTTATTGGGATTTTTAATGATTTGTAATTTCTCTTTAAGAAAATTAAATCTATCCTCAACAAGGGGTTTTGTGAAAATGTCAGCTAGTTGATTTTCTGTATCAACAAAGCTTAATGCAATATTCTTTTTCTGAACATGGTCTCTAATGAAATGATGCTTAATTTCAATATGCTTAGACCTAGAATGCTGAATAGGATTTTTGGACAGATTAATTGCACTTGTATTATCACAAAAAATAGGAACATTTGTGTACCTTAATGAGTAATCTTCCAACTGATTTCTTACCCATAACATTTGAGAGCAACAACTAGCTGCAGATACATACTCAGCTTCAGTTGTGGAGAGTGCAATGGTGTTTTGCTTTCTGCAAGACCATCCAATCAAAGCTTCTCCCAAGAATTGACAGGAGCCACTTGTACTCTTCCTCTCAACTTTGTCTCCAGCATAGTCAGCATCACAATATGCTACAAGATCAAAACTAGAACCTTTTCTATACCAAAGGCCAAGATCAGTAGTACCTACTAGATATCTAAAAATCCTTTTAACTGCAGTTAAATGAGATTCTTTTGCACATGTTTGAAATCTAGCACATAATCCTACTGCAAACACTATGTCAGGTTTGCTAGCAGTCAAATATAATAATGAACCTATCATGCCTCTATATTCTTTTTCAGAAATAGATTTTGCACTCTCATCCTTATCTAAACTTGAAGATGGATGCATAGGGGTGACCATGATTTTTGCCTCATTCATTTTATATTTTTTAAGAATGTCTTTGACATACTTTTCTTGACTAATGAAAATTCCATTTGGATGTTGTTTGATTTGTAAACCAAGGAAGAAACCAAGTTCACCCATCATGCTCATCTCAAATTCACTTTGCATAAGGTTGGAAAATTCTTCACACATTTTTTCTTTGGTAGCACCAAAAATAATATCATCCACATAAACTTGAACAATTAGTAAATCAGAGTTATGTGTTTTTCTAAAAAGTGTGGTATCAATTTTTCCTCTAGAAAAACCATTTTCAATCAAAAATGTGCTAAGTCTGTCATACCAAGCTCTAGGAGCTTGTTTAAGACCATAGAGTGCTTTAGTGAGTTTGAAAACATGATTTGGTTTTTCTTCATTTATGAAGCCAGGAGGTTGGCTTACATAAACTTCCTCATTTAAAAATCCATTTAAAAATGCACTTTTAACATCCATTTGAAAAAGTTTAATGCTTTTATGTGCAGCATATGCAAGAAGAATTCTGATGGCTTCTAACCTTGCCACTGGTGCAAAGGTCTCATCATAGTCAATACCTTCTTGTTGGTTGTAACCTTGAGCAACTAACCTTGCTTTGTTTCTGACAACCTTACCATTTTCATCAAGCTTGTTTCTGAAAACCCATCTTGTTCCAATGATGGTTTTCTCTTGATTATTTGGAACTAGGTTCCAAACTTTGTTTCTTTCAAACTGAGAAAGTTCTTCCTTCATGGCCTCAATCCAAGAGTCATCAATAAGAGCTTCATTGATTGACTTGGGTTCCATTTGAGAGATCATTGCCATGTTGGCATCTTGAAAGGACAATCTGGTTCTTACACCATCAGCTGTGCTTCCAATGATTTGATCTACAGGATGATCTCCTACCATTCTCCAACTTCTGGGTGGACTTTGGAAGGTTTGATCTTGAACATTCTGATCATCTTCTTTCTCTGCTGAAGTTTTAGTGTTCTGACTGGGAACATTCTGAAGTGCTGGCACTTCTGTGTCTTCACTTTCTTTTGGTTGAGAATGTTCATCATATTCATCAAATATGACATGCATACTAATTTCAACTGTCTGGGTTTTTAGATTGTACACTCTATAACCTTTAGAAGTTGTAGAGTATCCTAAAAAGATAGCTTTATCTGATTTAGGATCAAACTTACCCAATTTTTCTTTGTTGTTCAGAATGTAGCAATAGCAGCCAAATATGTGAAAATAAGATATGCTAGGTTTAATGTTTTTCCAGAGTTCATATGGGGTTTTATTAAGAACCTTTCTTATTGAAACTCTGTTCAAAATGTAGCAAGATGTGTTAATGGCTTCTGCCCAAAAATAATTTTCAACATTAGATTCATTTAACATTGTTCTAGCCATTTCTTGCAAAGTCCTATTTTTCCTTTCAACAACTCCATTTTGTTGTGGAGTTCTTGCACAAGAAAAATTATGTTTAATACCATTTTCATCAAAGAATGTTTTGAAGGATGCATTTTCAAATTCTCCTCCATGATCACTCCTAACTGTAATGATATTAGAACCTTTTTCATTTTGAACTCTTTTACAAAAGTTTTGAAATGCTTCAAAAGATTCATCTTTGTGTTTTAAAAACAGAACCCATGTAAATCTGGAAAAATCATCAACAATAACAAAACCATATCTTTTGCCTGTTAGACTTGCAGTTTGAACTGGACCAAAGAGATCAATGTGAAGAAGCTCTAAAGGTTTCTGAGTTGAGATAAGCTCAATGGTTTTAAAACTGCTTTTTACTTGTTTACCTTTAACATAAGCTTCACAGATCTTGTCCTTTTCAAAGCTAATCTTAGGCAATCCTCTAACCAGATCAAGTTGAGAAAGTTTAGCAATGGTTTTCATGCTTATATGACCAGCCCTTTTGTGCCAGATCCATTTGTCTTTTTCAAGAGACATGAAACAGGATTCAGCAGGCATATCATTTAGTTCTAAAACATACAAATTTTTTCTTCTTGATCCAGAGAAAAACAGTTTGTTAGAGGAGGTTTGTCTTATTTCACATATGTTAGGTTTAAAAATCACTTCAAATCCACTATCACACAATTGACTTATGCTAAGTAGATTGTGTTTTAAACCTTCTACATACTGAACATTTTCTATTTTAGCAGAGTTAGGCTTACCTATAGTACCTTTACCTCTGATCTTACCTTTGTCATTATTTCCAAATGTTACCAGTCCTCCATCCTTCTTTTCAAAGGTCAGAAAACAGTTCCTGTCACCTGTCATGTGCCTAGAACAACCACTATCCAAGTACCATGGCTTTGTTCTAGCACCCTGAGGCAGGACCTACATTTGACAAGATAAAAACTTTAGGTACCCATGTAATGTTGGGTCCTTGAGGGTTAGTTCTTCTAAGAGATCTTTCCTTGTTGCAACATTCTGTCTTGTAAGATCAGATTTGTTACAGTAGGAACATATCTTCTTAGCCTTCTCAACCTTTTGTGAACTTTCTGATCTATTGAGATGAGAACGTTCTGAACTAAGATTAATCTTATTTTTTCTGATAAATCTTTTCTTAGCATGACATACTGATTCATTATGTCCTAGCTTATCACAATAAGAACATTTCATTTTAATCTCAGTTTTCTTAGGTACAAAACTTTCAATGATTTTGCTAGGATTTTTAAAACCTAAGCCAGATTTTTCAGCAGTACTACTTTGAGATCCCAAAATGTTTTGAAATGTTTCTGTAGATTTTATAAAGCCTGTAAGATCATTTTTTAACCTTTCAACTTCCTTTTTCAAAAGTTTATTTTCCTTTTGCATTTCAGAAGGTATGGATAAAATGCCCTTTTGCTTTTTGTTTAATTCTTTTTGTTTTTCTGACATTTCAAAATGGGAATTTTGCAAAACTTGTATGGTTTTTCTAGATTCATCTTACTTGTTTTGAAGTGTTTCTTTTTCTGCCTTTATCTCAGAAAGTTCTTTGATTAAAGAATGACATCTATTAGTTAAGAAGTTTGAGTCATATAAAAGACTATCTATTTTACTTTCAAGAACTTTGTAAAAAGAATCAGTTTTATAGATAATTACCTCTTCTTCATCATCTGACTGAGCCATCAATCCCATGTTGGCTTCTTCATCTTCTTGAGGTTCTGATTCTTCCAAGTCATCCCAAGTAATCATTGCCTTTTTCTTGAAGGGAGGTTTCCTTTGCACTTTCTTGATGTCAGGACATTCACTCTTGTAGTGTCCAGTTTTGTTGCAGCCATAACAAGTGACTTGGCTTTTGTCAGCTTCAGTTCTGGTGCTGTTGTTGGTGTTTGGAAACTTCTTTCTGATCTGATTTCTTCTTAACATCATTCTTTGAATTCTTTTGGAGATTAGAGCAAGTTCATCTTCAGCTTCTTCTTCATGAACTTCTTCTAATTCTTGTGGTTCTTGCACATCATCATCAGCTACTAATGGAGTTTGCTGAGATGCTTTCAAGGCAAGTGTCTTTACCTTCTTTACTGGTTTGTCTCCTTGAAGTACAACTTCATGAGCCCTCAGTGAACCAATGAGATCTTCTAGATTCATGGTTTTTAAATCCTTGACCTGAGTGATTGCAGTGACCATAGGTCTCCACACACTAGGAAGACATCTTAGGATTTTTCTGATCCTATCATGAGTGGAATATGCCTTTCCAAGAGATCTCATTTCATTTACTATTGTAGTAAATCTAGCATACATCTCATCAATGGTTTCATTTTCACTCATTTCAAAGACTTCAAACTTTCTGACCCCAATGTCAATTCTAGTTTCTTTGACATGAGATGTACCTTCATGATGTATTCTCAGAGTATCCCATACCTCTTTAGCATTCTTACATTCATCAACTCTTTCACTTTCTTCCATGGTTAGTGCACATGATAAAAAGAGTCTAGCTTTAGAGTTTAACAATACCTGAGCCTTTTCATCTGTTGACCATGAACTCTTTTCTTTGACAGCTCCTTCTTTGGTTGTTGGAACAAAGTCTCCATCTGTGATGACTTGCCACATATCATTGTCTTGAGATCTGAGAAAGAGCTCCATCTTGCCTTTCTAGAAGTAGTAGTTTGAGCCATCAAAAAGAGGTGGTCTGTTTGATGATCCTCCTTCAGCTATGTATTTGACTTTAGACATACTTCCTGAATCTTTTCTCTAACACTTGTTTAAGTGTTCAAACCCTTAGAACCAGGCTCTGGTGCCAATTGAAGTAGATAAAATAGTCACAAGAAAGGGGGGGGTTTGAATTGTGACCCTTTAAAAATAACCTGTAACTTAAAAATAATTCTCAAGAAAATTCTTGGAATGGTTAAGTTAACTTTCTGAACTCAGAACGTTCTGAAGTTCATACACAGAAACTGATTAATGAAGTAAATGTGTTGGTGTGTGTTGTGTATACTGAAATTAAAGAGTATAAGGAAGAAGGAAAGAACACACAGAGATTTATAGAGGTTCACCCAATGTGGGCTAGTCCTCTCCTCACAATCTTGTGAGAGTTTTCCACTATGATGCTTGAGATAACTTCTCAACTCCTGCACCTTACAAAACTGTGTTCACCTGAACACTTACAACCTGTATTCTCTAAGCCTCAGCAGGCTTGCACCTTTTTGTTAAGTTAACCACTTAGACTTTTACAATTCTTGCTCAAGCTAACACTTTAGAACCCCTAAAGCTAGATGAGACTTTGTTACAATTTGTGTGAGAGTTTGTTTGTGAATCAGACAAACAGAAGAAGAGAGGAAGGAAGAAGTTATCTGTGACTAAGATAACAAAGAGGGAGAAAGAAAATTGATGTACACTATAAAGAAGGTAAGAAGAAAGCCTTCAGTGATGATCAATTGTATTGCAAGAGCTTCAAACAAATTAAGTTGTTTTCTTGTATGCTTTGCAATGGTGCAAGTAATGCTGAGCCTTTGATCTCTATTTATAGAGTTTTTGGGCTCATATAGCCGTTGTAAGGTGACCAATGGTGTTATGCCACGTGTCCTGGGCCCCATAAGCTTTTACTTGAAAATCTGGGTGAACATTCTGACCATCAGAATGTTGTTGAGTTCCCAGGATGAACATCAGAATGTTGCTGTGTTCTTCATCAGAATGTTGGAAATTCATGATGTTCTTCATCTGGGTTCATCATGGATGAATGTTGGATGAATTTCTGGGCTTGCCCAGCACGTGATGTGAGATTTGTTTGAGTTTTATCCTCCAAAAAGTAGCATTTCCATAAGCATCCAGTTTTGCTGGAAAAGGTGGGATAAAGTACACCAAATCTGTCTTGTACTTTGTGCAGGAGAGAGAGAGCAGTGGATCTGCAACTTCAGGCCGATGCTTCAAAGAAATCTGCTTGTTTACAGCTCAGAGGTCAGGTTATCTCTGATGCAAGATCTCTTTTGCTTTGCTTGCTAACTTTTCATCAACTACACTGTTCATTGGTAGAAGCATGCGCAGACATGAACATTCTGACCATCAGAATGTTCCATTTGTGCTTACTTTAGGATGATTTGTAAGACTAGCTTTTAATGTAATCAATCCTAATAGTAAGGACACTACTGAAGTGCAGTGAATGCAACATCTAGGATTAAATTCACATTGGAATATTTCTAGTACTTTAATGTTCATAGTCTTGGATGAACATTAAAGATCCTTTACACATGATTCCTTGTTCATGCCTTTATTTGTTGATAGACCCATGCAAATGTACTTTTCTGGACCTTTCATTTATGTCAAATGTACTAGCAGGTTCTTCATGTTCTTGATGATCCTGTGTTTGCTTATGAACACTTTCTGGGTTTCCATCAGAACGTTCAGCTTTCTGAACTTCAGCTTCAGCTTCTGAACTCTTATCAGAACGTTCTGATCAACTCACTGATCAACATTCTGAACAATCTTCTGAACTAACTTTCTGAACTCAGAGTTAGTTCATGATTTCAAATGTCCTTTGATTTGGTATGTTTTAAACCTGTTCCTGTCTTAGTAAAAACACTCAAGAGCACAAGTTAAATACCAAGGAATTAATCAAAGTCCATTTAATCCTTTAATCATTAAAGTTTATTATCTTTAAAATTAATTAGGGATTTTGCCTCAACAGAAAGATGCGAAGTGATATAGAGCATTCTCTTCGCATAGGAGCTAGAGTGACCATACGAGTATGGCAAGACGTGAATTGATTAGATATCTCTTCACATAGTAGGTCAAACAAGCATATAGTTTACCTCTAGTAGGATCGTTTAAGGATCCGAGGTAAAAGAGATAGCATGTATATATTTAATCCTCATGCATGTATAGACCAAGACTTTATTACAGATGTGAAGCGATTAGCTATCTATTCACAAAGAAAGTTTAAACAACAAATAAGTGTCGTGTCTCTTGGGATCCACACTAGGTTGGCTCAAGGGGTTTCCACTAGGTGAAACGGGGTTAGCCGTAAGGAACCCGCACGTCACTTAGGGAGTGCCGTTGGTTATACCTTAGATAGGTTTCCATCGGTTAGATAGGGATTGTGCTCGGGTTTACTCCACCCGAGGGCTCTCCGTAAAAATGAACTCAGATATTGTTTGTTTGTTCAACGCTAACCTAATGAATGAATCTGACTATGCATATTTATTAGACATGTTTATGTTTTGTCATAGAGCCTTGACGTAGATCGTCAAGAACTAGTAGAGCATTGACGTAGATCGTCAAGAACTAGTATGATAGCAAGAATGATATGTTGTTAGACACAACGTATTTATGCAATAGAGCAAGTAGAGAAGGTTGTGCCGATGAAGATCTTAGGTTCCCCCTAATCGTCCGGTTTAGAATTGTGTCATGATTATAGTATGTGTAGGCCTCGATGCGTAGAGCGTGTCCTGGCATAGCGGTCTTAGATTCCCCTTGACCGCCATGACACGTATAGAGATAGCAAAGCCTATAACAAGTTAAGAAGATTCTTATGACGGCCCTAGTATGCACGACCGTCTAAGTATGCAAGTCCCCGCACACGTATAATCAATCGGCGGGTTGTATTGTAGATACGTGATGACCGTAGGTTTTCCTCGAGGTTACCTATAGCCTAGGATTAGGTGGAACTCACTGAGACATTATGTCTCATCCCAATCCTTATTTGTTTCAGATATCTGGATGGTTTAGCAAGCTAGTAGCCGAATGGATGTTGCGGTAAGTGTTCGTTCGACCCGCTGCAGGATGATATGGATATTCAAGGACGCATTTATTATACTTTAGAAAGGTTGAGTTGTAATAGTATTGTACGAACGCATATTGTTGTGTAAGTTATTCATTCGAAGCTTTTTTTTTGTTGTAAATTTTAATGTATCCAGTACTAAAGATAATGCACATGCTAAACTTTCTAGATACAATTAGTATGGGTATTACAAATTTCTACCCCGAACTAGGAGGTTTTGATCCCTTACGGGTACGTAGGCAAAGAACCTTGTCCTTCCTAATCAATAAAAAATGTAAATAAAAAACTTTCTTTTTTTCTTTTATTTAATCTCCACTCTAATTTCTTTTTTTGAAGCAAGCAAGTTTAAGCACAAAAAGTTAAATAAAATCAAGAGGTTCTCGTAGAGTACTACAAATATAAAGGGTGCTAATCCCTTCCCTTTATGTAACCAACTCCCGAACCCTAAATCTTTTCAACATGGGGTGTTTTTGAACTTTTTCCCCCTTTTTTTTTATAAGAAATTAAATGTTCGGTCGTGAAATAAATTAGTGAGTCAAATGCTAATCAAATAGCCTTGTCGACTTCACTGGGGATATTTTTGTTTGGACATGACCATCTTTGAGCAAAGCTGGGAGTAAATCCGTATATCTCACGGGAATCGGGTCAATTGGTGTTCTCTGGTTCTGTGGACGGGGCTGCTGCTGATATGGATGTTGTTGTTGCTGTTGCTGAGGATTCTGCTGTTGATGATTCTGTTGCTGAGGATATTGTTGGAACTGTGGCTGGTAATTTGGCTGTTGAATTGCATTGGCGGCGGGTGTGATGGAAGCAACATGTTGATCGGTTGGATAGTGTTGCTGATGTCTTCCATGGGTCACCATACAGACCTCTTGTTCCTTCTTCTTTGGAAAATTGTTACCATAATTCTTTGTACCACTAGCAGATGCACTTTCTTTCACTAACCGTCCTTCTCGGACACCTTCCTCTAGACTTACACCCATACCAACCATCTCTGCGAAGTTCTTGTGCGCATTTCCGACCATTTTGTCGTAGTAGAATTGACTGAGAGTTTTCAAGAAAAGCTTGGTCATCTCCTTATCTTTTATACGTGGGCTAACCTGGGCAGCAATATTTCTCCACCGCTGAGCATACTCCTTGAATGTTTCTTTGTCCCCTTGAGTCAGAGCCTGAAGGTCATCCCGGTCTGGAGCCATGTCTACATTGTAGTTATACTGTTTTACAAAAGCATCACACAAATCCTGGAAAGCTTGGATGTTTGTCTTGTCTAGATTCATATACCACTTCAAAGCGGGATTAGCCAAGCTTTCTTGAAAGAAGTAGATAAGGACCTGATCATCTTTAGCATATGCAGACATCTTTCTTACATACATTGTCAGGTGGTCTTTAGGGCATGAGCTTCCTTTATACTTTTCAAAATCTGGGACCTTGAACTTGTGGGGTATTCGGACGTTTGGGTCTAAGCAGAGGTCATAAGCAGTCTTCCCGAAAGTTTCTTTCCCCCGAAGAGCTCTCATCTCCCGTTGCATCTCATCATATTTCTCTTGTAAGTCATCAACCCTGTCATAGGCCCCCACACTCCCGGAATGGAAGATGGGTTGCTCTTCTTGTGGGATAGTGTGAACAACAGGTGCTGAGTAGGTCACAATAGCTGAAGGAAACATTGTAACTTGCTTGTGAAGCTCAGATGCCTACTTTTCAACGTCCAACTTATGTTCCTCAGCAAGTTACAATATTTCCTTGAGCTAATGTGACCTACTACAACAACAACAACAACAACAACGCCTTATCCCACTAAGTGGGGTCGGCTACATGGATCAAATGCCGCCATAATGTTCTATCAAAGACCATATTTGGATCCAACTCATTGACCTCTAAATCTTTTCTAATGGTTTCTCTAATAGTTTTCTTAGGTCTTCCTCTACCTCTTTTAACCTGACTCTCCTCCATTTGATCTACTCTTCTTACCACGGCGTCTACGGGTCTTCTCTCTACATGTCCAAACCATCTAAGCCTATTTTCTACCAACTTTTCTACTATAGGTGCTACCCCCACTCTCTCTCTAATGATGTCATTCCTAATCCTATCATGTCTAGTCTTACCACTCATCCAACGCAACATCCTCATCTCCGCTACGCTTACTTTACTCTCGTGTTGGCTCTTAACCGCCCAACACTCCGTACCATACAACATTGCCGGTCTGACTGCTGTCCGATAGAACTTTCCTTTCAGCTTAAGTGGTACTTTCTTATCGCACAAAACACCTGAGGCTCTTCTCCATTTCAACCACCCAGCTTGAATACGATGATGTACATCAGCTTCTATTTCTCCGTCATTTTGTACTATGGACCCAAGATATCTAAACCGTGTAACTTGGGGTATGATATGATCTCCAACTTTCACCTCTAAGGTAGACCCACTTCTCCTTTTACTGAAGTTACATTCCATATATTCCGTCTTGTTTCTACTCAGGCGGAAACCGTACGCTTCTAAGGCTTGCCTCCAAGTCTCTAGCCTCCCGTTTAACTCCTCCCTCGACTCACCAAGCAAGACTACATCATCTGCAAAAAGCATACATCTCGGTGCTAACTCTTGGATGTGTTCCGTCAGTACATCCAAAACTAAAGTAAAAAGATAAGGACTTAGGGTTGACCCTTGGTGCAGTCCTATTGTTATGGGAAAATCTCCGGTATCCCCATCCTGCGTCCTCACACTAGTCGAAGCCCCCTCATACATATCCTGGATAGCTCTAATATAGGCAATCCTCACCCCTTTCTTCTCCAGGGCTTTCCACAAAATCTCTCTAGGTACTCTATCATACGCCTTCTCCAAATCAATGAAAACTAAGTGCAAGTCTTTTTTATCCGTCCGATATCGCTCCATCACGCGTCGAAGTAAGTAGATCGCTTCCATAGTCGACCTCCCAGGCATAAAACCAAATTGGTTATCCGTAACGTGAGTCTCTTTTCTTAGTCTTCGCTCAATTACCCTTTCCCATAACTTCATGGTATGACTCATTAGCTTAATTCCCCTATAATTCGCGCAATCTTGTATATCCCCCTTGTTCTTATAGATTGGAATTAAGGTGCTTCTTCTCCACTCGTCCGGCATTTTCTTCGTCCTCATAATCTCGTTGAAAAGTTTTGTGAGCCACCCAATTCCTCTATCGCCAAGACTTTTCCACACTTCGATAGGTATGTTGTCCGGCCCAACTGCCTTGCCATTACTCATCCTTTTCAACGCTTCTTTCACCTCGTGCTCCTGAATCCGACGATAATAGTTATAGTTTCGGTCCTCCTCTCTGATGTCTAACCTGTTAGAGTCTGGTAAGATCTCATATCCTTCGTTAAATAAGTTGTGGAAATACTTCTTCCATCTATCCTTAATATCTCTCTCTTGCACCAAAACTATACCCTCTTCATCCTTAATACACTTCACTTGGTCCAGGTCTCTTGTCTTTCGTTCTCGTCCCTTCGCAAGCTTGTATATAGATTTCTCCCCCTCCTTGGTACCTAAAGATTGGTATAATCCTTCAAATGCTTGAGTTCTCGCTTCGCTCACCGCCTTCTTAGCCTCTTTCCTAGCTATCTTATATTTATCCCAAGTTTCGGCATTTTTACACTTAGACCAATCTCTAAAACAATCTCTCTTGATCCGAACTTTACTCTGAACACTGTCATTCCACCACCAAGATTCTTTACCCCTAGGTCCAAAACCTCTAGATTCTCCCAATGTCTCTTTTGCCACCTTCTTAATCTCATGAGCCATCCTCTCCCACATATCATTAGCGCTTCCATGTGGTTGCCTCAAACCTCCCTCTAATATCTTGTGTTGGAATATCCTTTGTTTGTCACCCTTTAAATGCCACCACTTGATTCGCGGAGCCCCGCTACGGTCTCTTCTCTTTGCCCTCCTCTTAACCCTTACATCCATCACCATTACTCTATGTTGGGTAGTTAAGCCCTCTCCCGGTATGACTTTACAGTCTAAACAGATCTTCCTGTCTGTTTTCCTAATGAGAAAGAAATCGATCTGAGAACAAGAGGCCCCACTCTTGTAAGTGATGAGATGCTCCTCTCTTTTCCTAAAACACGTATTTGCTATTGTAAGATCAAAAGCCGATGAAAAATCTAAGATGGAATTTCCCTCCGCATTTACCTCCCCGAGACCATACCCCCCATGCACGCCCTCGAAACCTCTCGAAACCCTCCCTACATGCCCATTCAAATCCCCTCCTAGAAAAATCTTTTCTCCTAATGGAATATCCTGAATTAATCCTTCTAGCTCCTCCCAAAACTTTACTTTAAGGTGTTCTTCTAGTCCTACCTGAGGTGCATAAGCGCTAATTACGTTAAAGGTGTCTTGTTCCACTACACACTTTAAGGCTATAATCCGATCTCCTATCCTTTTAACATCCACAATATCTTTCTTCCACTCCTTATCCACAATGATGCCTACCCCATTTCTCGATCTAACTTCGCCCGTGTACCAAAGCTTAAATCCTGAACTATCTAATTCTCTCGCCTTTTTCCCCACCCACTTAGTTTCTTGTAGGCACATAAAGTTAATCCTCCTCCTAGTCATAATGTGACCTACTGTTAGCCAATATATTTTACTAGCTGTAATAAATGTGGTCAAAGTATAGTTGACCTAGATTTAAAGAAGATTCGAACAGAGTGTTGTATTGAAAGCAAATATGGGTTCGAAGATGGTAGAAGACTTCGATAAAGCAGTTTTCGAAGGTGGTTATCAACAGTTATTCTTTAAGTCAGTTTTTATTTTAAGTTTGTTTTCAAATAAGTAAAACTGTCGACTTGTGGCAGTTGTAGTTTGAATTTCAAAGAAGTGTAGTTATTTCTAGACTTAGTATAAATAGTAGTTTTTCATAGGAAAAACGGGTCACAATTCCATCATACAAACTTACACTCAAAGTATCCGTATGGAAGCGAGAAACGAGTCACAAGTTGCAATGTATGAATCTGTGTACCAACTTTTATTTAATCAATGCAATTTACCCTTTTTTCTTTAAGTGTTCTTGCACTTTACTTTGTTAAGTTCGATTGAGTTCAAGTGGATTGAATTCGATTGTTTTTATTGTATTTCTTATATTTTCGACACCAAAAAACACAGAATTTCTAACAACAAGAACAAACACAATATGTCCTAAGATTTACTGGTTGATCTTGCAAGTTACCATGTGTAAACCAGCGGTTGTTTACGAAAATCCAACGTAAACAAATTGGCACACCCGGTGGGACCGTTTGTGTTTTTTGTTTATAGTTTTTGTTAGAATTTCTTTTAATTCTGGTTTGTTTTGTTGTGTATGCAATTAAGAAACAAGAAATTGCTTCTTAATATGACACGCGCTAACAACCAAAAGAAAACAAATCCAACATCTTCAAATGAAGATGTGGATCAAGTGACGGTTGAAGATGATGTTCCATCCCCAGGGAATGTTAGAACATCACAGGCTGTTCCAACTAGTAATACAGTCACTCAAACATCGTCTCAGGCCATGCCTTCGATGGCCACAGTAATTTCTCAAGCCATGCCTTCGATGGCTACCCAAACTTCCCATGATTATCCAAATAATACTTCTATTCAAGGAGTTTGGGATCATAGATCAATGCCATATGGTATGCCATCATCATTGATGCAAGGCTTACAAACTAGTGGTAATATGTTTTCAGAGAGTTTAAATGTTTCATTACCACAACTTTTTGGTCCTGGGGTATCTACAACATATAGAAGTCCCCAACAAAATTTAACCAACGCTTCTATGGCTGCCATTAGGCAAACTATGGAAGAAACTAATCATGATATGGTTAATATGATGACCCAACAAATTGGTACTGTCATAAATCCTTTAATTCGAGACACCAACACTAGTTATCAACGGTTGTCTGATCAAATGGAAAGAATTGCCAATTTCTTTGGCGCTCCACCAATCCAAAATAACCCATTGCCTCAAAATCGAAATTTGAGGGCAATTGAAATAATTGCTGATGAACCAGTGGTTCGAAATCATGAAAATATTGTCCAACCACAAGTAGTACAACCACAAGTTCAGGCAGAACCTGAAAGACAACCCATTTTGGTTAACTGAAACCAAGATGCCGATCAAGTGGTTTTACAAGCCCGTCGGAACAATTTCGATGGTCAGAATAATATAGCGGGTATTGTCGAGGCTTTGTTAGCCCAAAATGGTTTTAATATGGGTTTACATAGACCAAATTTTGTGTCTCCTTTGTCTGAGTATGTTTTAGACGCTGAATTGCCTAGAAATTGGAAAATTCCGAAGTTTACCAAATTTGCTGGAGAAACTAATGAATCTACTGTCGAACACATTGCTAGGTTTCTCATGGAAGCAGGAAATATTGCAGAAAATGAAAATTTGAGAATGAAATATTTCCCAAGTTCTTTGACAAAAAATGCTTTTACTTGGTTTACAACTTTACCTCCTCATTCAATTTATAGTTGGAACCAATTAGAAAAAGCCTTTCATGAACAATTTTACATGGGTCAATCTAAGATTAGTTTGAAAGAATTGGCCAGTGTTCGACGTAAAAGTCATGAGTCAATCGATGATTATCTCAATAGGTTTCGTCTCCTTAAGGCTAGATGTTTTACTTCTGTTCCAGAATATGAATTGGTCGAAATGGCTGCTGGTGGCCTCGATTATTCTGTTCGAAAGAAATTAGATACCTAGTACCTAAGAGACATGGCCCAATTGGCAGACAGAGTTCGACAAGTTGAAAGACTTAAAGCTGAAAAAGCTAGAACTCATAACAAATTTCCTAAAAAGGAAAAAATTGCCTATATAGAAACAGGAGATAGTGAACCTGAATTCGATTGGGGTTTAGATATCGTTGAAGACAATGAAATAAACCTAGCAGAATTAAAAGATGGACCTCCATATGCTTGTAAAATGTTGAGGCCATCCAATGGAAAAAATCCTGAAGATCCCAAGAGTGACAAATATCCTTCTAAAACTTATACTTTTGATATTACTAAAAGTGAAGAAATTTTTGATCTTTTAGTTAATGATGGCATAATATTAGTGCCACCTAATATGAAGTTACCTCCTTTGGAACAAAGGAAGAAAAGAGGATTTTGTAAATTCCATGGTTTTTTAGGTCATAACCTATCTCGATGTACTCGTTTCAGGGATTCTGTACAAAAAGCTCTTGATGAAGGGAGGCTAAAATTCGGAGAGAAACCAAAACAGCAAGTGGATGGAGATCCTATGAAAAAGGCAGAGTCCATGTTTGCTGATGTGTCTGCCAATGTGGCAGAATCCATGTTTGCTGGTATTTCTATCAATATGGTGGAAATTTCAGATAATATTGATGTAGAAATGGTTACTGAGGACCATCAAATTGAAGAGCCAGTGGTTACTGAAGATCAATTGGCCAAGGAAATGGAGAAAGCATATCCAAAGGCTGAAGAAGATCTGGTTGATTTCTTAAACCGATGTAAAATATCTAACACCAATGCTATGCTTTGTCCTCGATGCAGTGCAGTGTTCGATAAAGAAGCTGCGAAATCTGTTGAAGGATATCAACCTCAAACAAAACGTAAAGGAGGGTGGTTCGAGAACCGTTCTAAATTTGGCTTTAACAAAAGAGGTGTTCCTTACAAGATGAAAACTTCAGAGAAGTATCAAGTGAAGAACCATAAGAAGACTTTCATTCCTTCATCGAAGTCTCCTATTGATACTTGGGTTTTCTCTGGGGGCAAGAAAACTGGTCATTCTGCGCCTCCAGCACCACCAACAAAATGGGTAAAAAGAGCTGTCAAAGTTCCAGACCAACCAGAGAGTTCTAATCCTAACAAGTATGCTTACAAAAATAACTATAAAGGTAAGAATCCTATGACTAGAACTCAATGGCGTCGTTTTCAACGCCAGAAAAAGGAAGGAGTTTTGAAAGATGTCACTAATGGTGACAAAAGTAAGGGAAAACAACCAATAGTTTTCGAAATGGTTAAAAAACCAGCTACTGAAAGAATTTTCCCTCCATTATCTTCTGCTTTAAACATCCCTAAAGGGGATGATGATATTCTAACTTCTACTTTTTCAGATTCTGAACCAAGTCTTGATATTATATGTGTGGTTTCTGTACTACCAATTGAATATGCATATGATGTATCTTCGAAGGCTAATCATGATGATGAATATGATTTCACTGAGGAAATGGCTCGTCATAGGCCTCTGTGTTATTATGTTATGAATAATGGCTGCATCGAAGATCAACATGCAGTGTTCGAGAAACCTGATGATAGCATGAAGCTTCATTTAAAGCCTTTGTTTATTCAAGCTAAATTAAATGGTGTTGGAATTAACAAAGTGTTAGTAGATGGTGGTGCAACTGTTAATCTCCTACCACAATCTTTTCTAAGAAAACTTGGTATTGCTGAATGTGATTTGAAACCACATAATGTAGTGCTCACTAATTATGAGGGATCTACTGGACAATCTCTTGGTGCTATCGAACTAGAATTGGTAGTAGGAAGCATAACCAGAGCAACTGTGTTTTTGGTAGTTCCTTCTAAAGCCAATTTCAATGCATTATTAGGAAGGGAATGGATCCATGCTGTAGGTGCAGTTCCTTCTACAATGCATCAAAGGATTGTGATTTGGAGGAAAGATGGTTTGGTAGAGAATATTGAGGCTGATCAGAGTTATTATTTCAAAGCTGAAGTTGATAATCAAGATATCAACAAAAAGAACTTTGACAAGCAGCTTCAATTTATTGCACCATTCATGGAAAATGATGCATCAAGTTCTATGACTAAAGAAGAGAAATTCTTTGTAAAACTTGCACCAGAATGGGGTTTTCGTTGGAAAACTGCATTTGACAATGACTTCGTAATGGTGAACAATGAAGATTGCCATGAGAAGATGCCTGTAAAGGAAACAGATTTGCTGAAGACAAGAAGTACTTCGTACAAGAGGGTTACTGATGACCAAGTATATTCAGCAAATAGAATCTCACCAACTGGGTGGGATATCAATAATTGATCAATGGTCGAGCCCAGCATATGGGAAAAGATTACGGCTTATGTAGCCGAGAAAAACTTCGATTTGGCTGAAACAGCCAAAGAAGAAGAGGTCTTCGATGCTTCAGTAGAAAATAATTCCGATGACCTCATTGATGATAAAAAATTAGACTGTATTTATGATGATGAACCTTTGGGTTTTGAAGAAGATCCAATGGGATCTACAATAAAAATGAAGGCCCAAGATCCTCTTGAAGAAGTGGATATAGGAGATGGTTCTGTAAAAAGACCAACATACATAAGTTCAAAGATTCCTAAGAGCTTCAAAGATCGAATTGTGGCACTTTTGAAAAATTACAAGGATTGCTTTGCTTGGGATTATCATGAAATGCCTGGTTTGAGTAGAAAGGTAGTAGAGATGCAATTGCCAATCAGGACAGATAAGAAACCAGTGAAGCAAATTCCAAGAAGGTTTGCACCAGAGATTCTACCAAAAATAAAAGAAGAGATCGAAAGACTCCTCAAATGTGGCTTCATCAGACCCGCAAGGTATGTTGAATGGTTAGCTAATGTAGTTCCTGTTAAAAAGAAAAATGGTAGTATAAGAGTTTGTATTGATTTTAGAGATTTAAATCTCGCCACTCCCAAAGATGAATATCCTATGCCAGTAGCAGAAATGTTGGTAGATTCTGCAGCAGGTTTCGAATATTTGAGTATGCTTGATGGTTATTCAGGTTATAATCAAATATTTATTGCTGAAGAAGATATTTCTAAAACAGCATTTCGATGCCCAGGGGTATTAGGATGTTATGAGTGGATAGTAATGCCATTTGGTCTTAAAAATGCTGGTGCTACATATCAAAGAGCAATGAATTCAATGTTTCATGATTTTATTGAAGATTTTATGCAAATTTACATTGATGATATTGTTGTGAAATCATCTTCTGAAAACAAACACTTAGAACATTTACGTTTATCATTCGAAAGGATGAGACAATATGGATTAAAAATGAATCCATTAAAATGTGCGTTTGGTGTTTGTGCAGGTGATTTTTTAGGATTTGTTGTCCATAAAAAGGGCATCGAAATCAATCAAAATAAGACTAAAGCTATAATGGAGGCTAAAGCACCCTCTACCAAAAAAGAGTTGCAGTCTTTATTAGGCAAAATAAATTTCCTCAGAAGATTTATCTCTAATCTAAGTGGCAGAGCACAAGCATTCTCGTCATTACTTCGATTAAAGAAAGAGGAAATTTTTAGATGGGAGCCTGAACACCAAAAGGCATTTGAAGACATAAAGTCATATTTATCTAATCCTCCCATTCTTTCACCTTTGTTGAAAGACAAAAAGATGAAGTTATATATAGCATCATCTGAAAGAACTATAGGGAGTATGTTAGCACAAGAGGATGAAAATGGTGTAGAAAGAGCCATTTATTATCTTAGTAGAGTTTTAAGTGATGTTGAAACAAGATATCATCCTAGTGAAAAATTATGTCTTTGTTTATATTTCTCATGTATGAAACTTAAGCATTATATAAAGCCTTTTGATGTTTATGTTTATTCCCATTTCGACATTATTAAGCACATGTTATCTAAACCTATTCTGCATAGTAGAGTTGGTAAATGGGCTTTGGCACTCACAGAATATTCTTTAACTTATCAATCTTTGAAAACTGTGAAAGGCCAAATAGTGGCTGATTTTATTGCTGATCATTCCATTGAAGAACCTGTGACTGGGGGCATCGAAACATTTCCATGGACATTATATTTCGATGGGTCTAGTCATAAAAATGGTTCTGGAATAGGTATAGTTATTGTTTCACCAACAAATGAAGTAACCAAATATAAATTTCGAATTAGCCAATATTGTTCGAATAATGAGGCAGAATATGAAGCCTTAATAAATGGTTTAGAGATTTTGCTCGAACTGGGGGCAAAATGTTTAATTATTAGAGGTGATTCTGAATTAGTAACAAAGCAAATAACAAAAGAATATAAATGCCTCAAAGAAACTTTGATAATGTATTACACTATAGTTAATGCATTACTTAAACATTTTGTTCAAATTGAAGTTCAACATGTTCCTAGAGCAGAAAATCAAGAAGCTAATGATTTAGCTCAATTAGCTTCTGGGTACAAACTTTCGAAGGAACAAGAGCAAGAGGTTATTGAAATTAAAACAAAGCGTAATTCGATAGACATTGTGCCTAACAAATTGTTAAGACCAAAACTTGGGGGCATGGAAGCATCTCAAGGATACCTTCAGAGTGCAAAATTTTCTGAAATTTTGGTCATTAACAATTTGGATGATGATGATTGGCGAAAACCCATAGTCAATTTTTTGGAAGATCCAGATGGCACAACTTGTAGAAAAGTCAAATACAGAGCCTTGAGTTATGTGATAATAGGCAATGAATTATTTAAAAAGACTCCAGAAGGAGTTTTACTTAAATGCCTTAGTGAAGCAGAAGCATATTTGGCTGTATCGAATACTCATAGTGGTGCTTGTGGTACACATCAAGCAGGCCATAAAATAAAATGGCTTTTGTTTCGACAAGGTGTTTATTGGCCAACCATGTTAAAAGATTGCATAAATTTTGCTAAAGGTTGTAAAGAATGTCAAGAACATGCTGGAATTCAAAAAGTACCAGCTAGTGAATTACATTCAATAGTGAAGCCTTGGCCATTCAGAGGATGGGCTTTAGATGTAATTGGGGAAATCAAACCTAAGTCATCCAAAGGCTACAAATATATTTTGGTTGGAATAGATTATTTCACTAAATGGATAGAAGCTGTTCCACTAAAAGATGTTACTCAAGATGAAGTTATAAACTTCATTCAAAAATTTATTATTTATAGATTTGGCATACCAGAAACTATTACTACAGATCAAGGATCTGTATTTACTGGTCGAAAGATGGTAAAATTTGCTGAAGAAATAGGTTATAAATTGTTGACTTCAACACCATATTACGCTCAGGCAAATGGTCAGGTAGAAGCAGCAAATAAGAATTTGATTACTATAATCAAAAGAAAAGCTAGCCAAAAGAAAAAACCCAAAGAATGGCATGAGTTTCTTTATGAAGCTTTATGGGCAGTTCGAACTTCTCCTAAAGAATCTATAAATACTACTCCTTTTCGATTAACATTTGGCCATGATGCTGTATTGCCAACAGAAATCTTACTTCAGTCTACTCGAATTCAAAGACAAATCGAAATTCCAACAAATCAATATTTGGATATGATGTTGGATGAATTAGTAGATATTGATGAAGAAAGATTAATGGCTTTAGAAGTGCTTACAAAGCAAAAAGAAAGAATAGCAAAAGCCTATAACAAAAGAGTTAAATCGAAATTATTCTTGCAAGGGGACTTAGTTTGGAAAGTTATCTTGCCAATGGATAAAAAGGATCGATGTTTAGGAAAATGGTCTCCTAGTTGGGAAGGACCATGGAAAATTCTAAGAGTTTTTTCGAATAATGCGTATGAGATCGAAGAACTACAAGAAGATCAGAGAATTATACGCATAAACGGTAAATATTTGAAAAAATATAAACCGATGTTACAAGAAATTAAAATTACACAAGAGTAATTTGATTCGAAATAAAAACTTGGCATTAATTTAAAAATGCCAACTGATGGGCAGGTTACATCGAAATGCTTAAAATGGAAAAACCATTACAAAAGGAAACACAAAGTACTTAAAGACTAAAAGCATTTAAAGATGGTTTTCACCATTCAGTTACAATCCCAAAACGATCGAGAAACCAACGAATTTCTGTATCGAGACGACACCTGAAGCAAGCATTGGCCAAGTAGTATTCATGATCTGGCCCAGGTAGAAGTGCATACCAGCCTCCAATTCTCCCATCTCCTGCACAGTTGTGGTAGTTGTTGCAAAAACGACGCCTAGTAAGCCAAATAGGCATGGGCCTATTCCACCAAGGACAGCGAAATCGATAAGTTGAAGTCCCTCCCAAAATGTCGCTTCGAAATTCTGCCAGTCGATGTGTCCATGCAAGATCTTCGAAGTCTTCGAGGATGTTTTCTGGCATAGGCATGGAGAGCGCATTGATGAGAAGACGGTAGTACCATGCACTCAGAGAACCAGTGGCGTTGATAGCAGTAGTAAGGAGGCGTTTCATTTCTTCAATGTTTGGATTAGCATCCAACATGTGTTGAGTGCTTCGAAGAATACAGAACATGGCGTTGCCATGATTCCAGAGTCTAAGTTTAAAAGCAAACTTAGAATGAGCCACCATAGCATTGTTGTACCATTCATTGGGGTCGTAGAGGAAGTAGAGGACATCATTTCCAAAAGCCCTAGAAACTTCAGAATCCTCACTGACACGCCAATGCCTGCTATTGGTATGGCGAAAGGCGAAAAGATCTTTCCTGCTTTGAGCAGCAATCTTTGCAGCAATCTTGACTAAAAGATCATCACTCAGATTATCAATGGTGGTCATGATGATTTAAGAAAGAAAAAGCTTTGAGTAAGAAGGATTTTTCAGACGAAGACGAAACAAAGAAAATAGTGATTTTTATAAAAGGAAAATCATATTTATAGTGGAGGGAAGTTGAAAGAAGTGGCTCAATCAGACGGTTCTTCTTGCTTTGAAGATGATGACACGTGGGAACAGTTATTCCAATGGCCAATGGTTACTTAACTTTGTAACCTGAGGGAAGTTTTAAAGGTTTTCTTTTAAAAAGGATTTATCTGTGTTAAAAGGTCATTTATTGGTTTTATTTCTTTTCAACTTCCTAGACAAGTTTAACTTGTTGGGTTAAACAAAAAGTTACTTTTTTGTTTCCTCATCATTAAAATGTCTTGGAAATTGTTCCAATCTTATTTGGATTTAAATAAAATTTAAATTCGATATAAGAGAATAAGAAAGGAATTTCGATGATTGAAAAGAAATTGTCGTTCGAAATAGAAAATGGTCCACAGATTGTTATAAAGACATTACAAGACCAAGATATTCGATAAGGCTGAAATAAAATAAAAGTCTTAGAGAATAAAATAGAAACAGAACTAAATCTCAAATGATGAGATGAGTTTCTCGATTTGGCTTTTGTATTCAGCCAGTTGAGTATCGAGAGCATGGTTGTCACTTGCAAGTTGAGCAATGGTAGACTCTAGTTCCTTGGAGAGCTTGAATTTGTTAACAGCTTCATTGGCTTCTCGATTTCTGGCTTCATCCTTAGCCAAAATTTCAGCTTTCTGAGCTTCCAGTTCTTTAATCTTGGCATCGATGTCAACCACTTGCTGCTTCGCATTGTTTCTTTCTTGCTGAAGAGTTTTAAATTTCTCTTGGAAGGATGACAGTTCGATCACAATTTGATCATGATGCGCTTTCTTCTCTGCCATTTGAGCTTGATCAGTTTTCCTCTTCTGGAAGTTTTGATTAGCACTCTCCAACATTGGTTCAAGATAATTAAACAGGTTTCGAAATTTCCAACCAGTTGGGAGAGCACCAAGTTTTTCAAATAAACTCCTGATTTCAGCAAGAGCTCCAGCATCCTTTTCAATCAACTCTAGCAAGTTGGCTTCGATGATCTTCTTTTGAAATTCTGCTAGCAGGTTGTTCTTTGAAGTCTCAGAGGGATCTCCCTTGGATTAATCAGAAGTTTGGCCAGTGCTAGTTGAGAAAAGAGTATTACTCTTAGCTATCAAGGCAAAGGCATTGAAAGGATCATCTTTGGCCAATCGATCGATTTCTTCCAGATCGATCATAGGGGTATCTTGTTGAGCAATCATCTCTGCATCACCAGGAGCATCTTGTCGAGTAGTTATTTTTGTATCTTCAGTAGCAAAGTTTGATACATTATCTCCAAGGGTGGGTGCAGAATAAGATTGATCATTGTTGAGTGATTCATCATTTACCAAGTCATCAGTGGGTGTTTCTGTTTGTTGTTGTTGAGGAGGATCTACTTTAAGACCTTCTGGACTGCTAGCATCATCATGCTCATCTTCTTTGTCTTCAGCAATTGGTGAAGTGGTCTTCGAAGAAGGAAGAACTTGCCCATGTTGTGATGGATTAGCTTGTTCTTGTTCGATACCCTAAAAAGAATAAGATAGATGCTTAAAACAAGATACTTAGAAACATTTTGTATAAAATATGGTTTTGATAAAATACCTTCGAACCATTATCACCAACATGTGAATGAGCACTAGAATGAGAAGTCTTTCGAAGACGTTTGAATGGTTTAGATGGTGAGATGGGGGGAGAACCTTCAGAAGCTTCCACTTCGACTTCCTTTTCTTGGACAAGTGATATTTGTTCTTGTTTTCTTTTCCTTCTTCCTTCAGTATGGACTTTGGGAAGTGTTACTTTGGAAGCTTCGATCTGTTCTTTAGTTATCTCCACCTCGCTATCATCATCAGAGAGATCGACAGTTGTTTGTTCTTTCTTGTTCTTCGATCTAGAAGGTCCTTTTGATGAAGTTGTTTTCACTTTGGGTTCCTTTGATTTAGGAGGTTCCTTCGATGCAGCCTCAGATTTCTTCGATTCAACTTCTTTAGTTTGGGAAGCTTTCTTTTTCTTCTTGTCAGACTTGCTTTTCGAAGTGTTCTGGGTGCTGGCATCATCGAGTTTTGCTTCTCCTGGAGTTAAAGGCAAAGCTGAAATATGTGATTATACAGATAAGTACTATTTCTTCTAAAAATAGTATTAATATATTTTAGTAAAAGAAAAAATCATACCCATGATACTGGGAGTTTCGATTCGAACTTGGGATAATTCATAGCCAAGTTCACCATTATATTGGTATAAATTGCATTTAGCATAGGTTACTAAATTATTCTGTGGGAATTTGAAATTATAAAGTAACCATTTTGGGTATGGTGGCCTAAAGGCCAAAGTAAGATTACAAGATGGAAGTCTTGCTAGTCTCATTTTCTTTTCTAAAACATAAAGATATTTATTGGGTGTTCCAGGGGGAAAAATTGTTTCTGGAATTTTTTCTCGAACTTTATCTCTCAAAGTTTGAGCAGCATAATATACTGTCCTCTTTGGATGTAAAGGGTCATATGCTGTTTGATAATATCTTTGAAATTGCTGAATTTCTTTAATGTGCGTACCTCTAGTCTTCTTGTCTTTGTTCTGCAAAGTGTGAAAAGTACTGGTCAGTTGAGGCAGCAATTCATCAGGATTCCCTCGATTGGATTGGCGTGTGTAATAATTTCGCCACCATCGAAAGAATGCTTCAGAGCATGCAAATGATGTTGAGAAATATGTAGGCTCGAACACAGTTGTTCTCCTGGCTTGAATTATGGATTTCCACACAGGTTCGATCAGAGGAATTTTCCATTCACTTATACTTTTGAACAAAGAGCTGGGTTTCAATTGAACCATACCAAACTGTCTAGCTACATGGTTAGGTTGATAACCATATACTCCATAAGGGCTACCAGGTGTAAGTCTGCTAGATAGATAGGTAGGGGTCAAATAAGCTTCCCATATAGCATTGATTTCTGTTTTGTTGGCTGTTTTCGAAGTAGTGGGAAAATCCTCTTTGAACCAGTTAGGTCCATATTTCCTAGTGGTAAATGGTGCCATTATGGGGGTGAAAATGGGACAATCAAGCAAAGTTTCGTAAGCATTCTCGAAAAGTTGTTGTGAAGACTTGTTCCCATCAGGGTGAAACATAGCTAAGCCTATACCCTCAGTGGTCCTTTCTGAGTATGCTGATGTGTAAGAGGAAGGTAGGATCGAAGCAAGTTTTGATCCAAAAATGGCTAAAAGCCATAGTTGGAACAACCATATGGGTCCTGATACAACTAAATTCCCACCAGTTTGGGGATAATCTCTAAGATTATTAGTTGTATGGTTAAGGGTTTCATACAAAGAACCTAGAATCAGTTTGCTTAAACAGATATCTGTTCCTTCATGTAACTGACTAGCTAGACACATGAATTTCTTAGGGACTTGTACTGACCTTGAGCAAAAAACATGCATAGATAACCAGTAGGTCAAGAAAGCTACATGTTCATCTGCAGATACTTCAGCACATTCGGTATCATGGTTGTTAGCTATAAACAAACCATAGGCAGGGCTATCGAAATTTACTGAGTATTGAGAGGTGGTAACATCTGGATTAAAGGTGTATCCAGTTGGTTTTAAGCTAGTAAGGCCAGCCACATCTAAAAGGGTAGGAGTGAGCATTCCACATTTCAAGTGAAGGCTGTTGTTCGATGGGTTCCAAAAATGTAAAGCAGCAAATATCAATTCATTATGGTATTTTGGACCATATCGAGATATTTGGATGAGATCAAAAATCCCTTTCTCCTTCCAGAATTGTCCTTTTTGTTTTTGAACTTTGTCTAACCAAGCAATGCATTCTGGATAAGTTTTGGGTTCAGTCCTAATTTTGGATTTTACAAAACTTAGGTCAAAAGGACCTTTTGTGAAAATTAAAGGAGGTTGAGTTTCAATGCATGGGAAAAGAGAGTTAATCTCTGGAGTTTCAGGTTCTAGAGAAATGGGGCCTAGGAATGCATGTGGAGTATCAGTACAAGGGATGATTACCTGGGTTTTCCAGATAGCTTTTTCAGCTTCATTGATCTTTGGTTCGTTCACAAAAGCAGGAGCAGCACTGGCGATTTCTTTAGTAAAATCAATGGGTTCTTCGCGATTCACATGAGAAGTTCCTGCTGCGTTCGTCATTGTTTAAGTATTTTTGTGAGAATTTGATGAATAGTGAAGATTTCGTGTTTAAAGATAGGAGTTGCAGAAAATTCAGAGTTTTTTCTTCGAGAGAATTTTTGGCGGAGAAGAGGAACAGTGAAAGTGAAAATGAAATGGTGAAAAGTGAGAAGAGTAAAGGTGAGTTTGTTTCTATATGGGCCTTTGATCATAACACATGTCAAGATCTTATTTTGACAGTTTTACCATTAAAGTGTTGTCTTTTCCAATGTTAGAGAACGTGGCCCACTAACTAAGATTGTGGGGTCAGTATTTAAAGGAAATTTGAATTAGTTTTGAATTAAATACTGACATCATTCATTTCGATGGAGAATGTTAGTTATTTTTTCAAAAACGTCTTTTTCTTCTTCGGTGAAATCGAAAATGGCGTTTCTGGGGGGCAATTTGTTAGCCAATATATTTTACTAGCTGTAATAAATGTGGTCAAAGTATAGTTGACCTAGATTTAAAGAAGATTCGAACAGAGTGTTGTATTGAAAGCAAATATGGGTTCGAAGATGGTAGAAGACTTCGATAAAGCAGTTTTCGAAGGTGGTTATCAACAGTTATTCTTTAAGTCAGTTTTTATTTTAAGTTTGTTTTCAAATAAGTAAAACTGTCGACTTGTGGCAGTTGTAGTTTGAATTTCAAAGAAGTGTAGTTATTTCTAGACTTAGTATAAATAGTAGTTTTTCATAGGAAAAACGGGTCACAATTCCATCATACAAACTTACACTCAAAGTATCCGTATGGAAGCGAGAAACGAGTCACAAGTTGCAATGTATGAATCTGTGTACCAACTTTTATTTAATCAATGCAATTTACCCTTTTTTCTTTAAGTGTTCTTGCACTTTACTTTGTTAAGTTCGATTGAGTTCAAGTGGATTGAATTCGATTGTTTTTATTGTATTTCTTATATTTTCGACACCAAAAAACACAGAATTTCTAACAACAAGAACAAACACAATATGTCCTAAGATTTACTGGTTGATCTTGCAAGTTACCATGTGTAAACCAGCGGTTGTTTACGAAAATCCAACGTAAACACCTACTCAGCACCTGTTGTTCACACTATCCCACAAGAAGACGAACCCATCTACTATTCCGGGAGTGTGGGGGCCTATGACAGGGTTGATGGCTTACAAGAGAAATATGATGAGATGCAACGGGAGATAAGAGCTCTTCGGGGGAAAGAAACTTTCGGGAAGACTGCTTATGACCTCTGCTTAGTACCAAACTTCCGGATACCCTACAAGTTCAAGGACCCAGATTTTGAAAAGTATAAATAAAACTCATGCCCTAAAGACCACCTGGCAATGTATTTATGAAAGATGTCCGCATATGCTAAAGATGATCAGGTTCTTATCTACTTCTTTCAAGAAAGCATGGCTAATCCCGCTTTGAAGTGGTATATGAATCTAGACAAGACAAACATCCGAACTTTCCAGGATTTGTGTGATGCTTTTGTACAACAGTATAACTACAATGTAGACATGGCTCCAGATCGGGGTGACCTTCAAGCTCTGACTCAAGGGGACAAAGAAACATTCAAGGAGTATGCTCAGCGGTGGAGAAATATTGCTGCCCAGGTTAGCCCACGTGTAGAAGAGAAGGAGATGACCAAACTTTTCTTGAAAATTCTCAGTCAATTCTACTACGAGAAAATGGTCGAAAATGTGCCCAGGAACTTCGCAGAGATGGTTGGTGTGGGTGTTTGAAAACTCTCAGTCAATTCTACTACGAGAAAATGGTCGGAAATGCGCCCAGGAACTTCGCAGAGATGGTTGGTGTGGGTGTAAGTCTAGAGGAAGGTGTCCGAGAAGGACGGTTAGTGAAAGAAAGTGCATCTGTTAGTGGTACAAAGAAGTATGGTAACAATTTTCCAAAGAAGGAACAAGAGGTCGGTATGGTGACCCATGGAAGACCTCAGCAACATTATCCAGCCTATCAACATGTTGCTGCCATCACACCCGTCGCCAATGTAATTCAACAGCCAAATTACCAGCCACATTTCCAACAATATCCTCATTAACAGAATCCTCAACAGCAGAATCCTCAACAACAGTATCCTCAACAATAGCAGCAACAATGTAACACCCTATTTCTAATAAGCGGTAAAACGCGTGAATACATCAGACATATTCTAGAAATAGATGCTACGTCTCTGAGTAAACCACAATACAATACATGCATAAAGATCATGTTACACAACATAGCAGCGGACATACTTAAAAATCATAAAACATCTCCAGATCTCAACAAAATACAATTGTATTCTCCAAATCCCAAATAACAGAATATATCAACAACTCCAAGATACATAGTCAAAATGAAACAACATGCGAGGACTATCCTAGATCAGAGCCCTAATCTAGACACTTGCATGAAAAAGAGGAACTCCACTCCTCGGCATCAACAAGCAACAACTGAGCATCCTGCACGCCGTCTACCCATCCATACAGAGAGGTAGGCGGTCCACCACAGACCACTGAGGGTTAGCATTACATCATCATAATCCATAAAAGATTTAAACAAGAACATTGGAAATGAAAGATATATTCAAGAATACAAAATAACAAATCATACATGTATTCACAGTATTCATGATTCTCATACCATGCAAACCATTCCATATCATCATTCCAAGTTCCTATCAACAAGTGTATCATACACGTATCACATATACATAACCCTCCCCCTAGAACACTAGCATCACATGATCATTATTATCCCCCATCACTTACATTTCAAGCTATCACATTATTATCATAGCATAGCATGCATATTCATCCTCTAATCAAGTCATCAACAAAAGCTCATCATTTATCAACATCAATCAATGAAAACATTACTCACTTCATTACTCATCTAGCATGCTTATCTCAACAAGTACAATTCATCATATCGAAGTTATAAGCAAGCCATCATCATTATCAAAGAACATCACCACATCATATATGTATATATACATATACAAATCTCACCTCATCATTATTATTAAAATAACCATCATCAATTGATTCACCAAGTGTATAAGCACAAACAATTAAGACATGCAATTAGAGCATAATACAATTAGTCACAACCATCCACAAAATTCACCAATGTACATATACACCAATCCACATAATCACAACATTCACCAAATTTCACCAATACACAAATTCACCAAGTCATATATTCAATTATGACACAACTCATCAATTATTCAATTGCATGCAATGTTCTAGACTCTTCTCTAGATGCATGTGGTACCAAAACACCTCAAGGTCGTCACCTTCGATGCAACAAAAACAGCGTACTCACCTCGATTGGATATAAAATCCGCCACCATCAGTCTTGGATATAAAATCCACCACCATCAGTCATGAATGCATGAACATATGACTCAACTACAAATGCATATGTTCACACAAACAATAATCACCTCACCATCACCAATACATGTATATATGCAATCATCAATAATTCACCACCAACTTAACATATATACAATCACCAACAACATCAAAAATCACACAACATGAAGTTGTCACATAATTACACCACCAATCATCTTCACATAACATATAACAATTCTCCATAAAGTATTCACAATCAATTGGTTCTCAAAAGTCATCTTTAGTCAAGTTCGTCTCTCAAAATCACAACATTCAAGTATTTGAGCATTTAAGTCAAAACCAAGTAAACAAGCTCAATTGCCTATGCCATGTACTCTCACAAGTCACATATATATGCAGTAGAGGTTACATAAGCATTTCATCGGCCAAATACGACGAATTTAAGAAAAACCCAAAGTTCGTCTCACTTTTTCACTTTTCACAAAATTTTCTATTTTCAAAGCAAAACACGTTCAAACTTGATAGAACCAATCACATCCATTTTTAAAAATCATATAAACAATATACAACTCTAATCCCACTTCAATTTCCGGAGAAAACGAGTTTTTGGAAAAATCGACGTTTGGACCGTTTCGGTAAAAGTTAGACGATTTTCGTAAATTCAAGTCCAAACCAACTCAAATCTTGTTCCAGTAGGATTAAAGGTATAAACAGATGTTAATTAAGTCCAAAGAAACATTTTAGAAGTATTGGATTGGTCCCCCAAAGCTCAAAACAAACAAAACAAAAAAACTGTTTCTGGGCAATTTGGCTATTAGCTCAATCTGGGCTATTAGCGAAACAGAAGAAAAACTGCTTCTGGGAAATTTCGCTATTAGCTCAATTTGGGCTATTAGCGAAACTGAAGAAAAACTGCTTATGGGAAATTTCGCTATTAGCTCAATTTGGGCTATTAGCGCAGTTCTTGAGAAATTCTGCAGTATTTACAAGTTCCTCATCATTTTCACCCAAAATCCCATTTTTCAAATCCCCAACTCCCAAACCAAGTTCCAGAAAGTGTTTATGGGTTAAAATAGGTTCAATACACTTAAACAAACATGAATCATGCATCAGAAACAACAATTTGGCTCATTTCATCAAAATCATGAAATTTTCTCAAAACACCAACATAACCACAAATCTCCTCATGAATCCATAAATAACGATTCCAGTTACACCAATTCTGATGCAGGAGGGTTTTATTAGTAATTTAGTAGTATTTATTATTTAGTCAAATCTTAGTTATTTTCTAGAACTCTCTATTATTATTACGTTTTATTTTATTTTGGCCCACGGGTTTGTTATTTCTTTCACTATATAAGCAGAACTTATGTAGCCCAAGAGGCACACTTTTTGATTCAATAAAATTATTCGAGAATTTCTCTCAATTCTGGTGGATTCCGGAAACCCTTATTTTGATAGGTTTGTCGCTTGCAACCCTATTTTCACAAGTTTGTCGCTTGCAAACTTGTTCTTTTCTATCTAGGTTTAGCGCTTGCTAACCCTACGCTTCCGTACTGCGTCAGTTGGCATCAGAGCAGGTTTCTCCTGTTCTTTTTCTAACGTGATCAGCCATGGGAGATCAACCGGTGACGAGGGCAGAATTCGACATTTTACATACGGCCGCCAAAGCACTGTTAGATCAGATGGTGGCATTAACAGCTAAGATCGGTAATATCAACAACAACAACCGCAACTACAACGACAAAAACAATCAGAACAGGAGATATGGACCAATTAGGGTTCGTGGTAGAAACAATCAAATTATTGAGGATTCGAATTTTTCAATGGTGGAGAAAACTAATTTCAAAGAGATAATGTCGAATCACTGGAAGAAGCTGCAGATTTTACGAGAACAAGCCACTTCAGCTAAATCTATCGAAAAGGATCATAAAGCATTAAAGGCTAAAGTTGATGAATATGAAAATCTCCGGCAAAAGGGAGGCCTTTCAGCAAACACACCACAAGCTGAAAAACACAAGGAAGTTCAAGGAATTTCTGAAGTTTCAAGTCAAACTCCCATTTGTGAATCGCATATCGTAAATTCAACATCCATAACCACAAACCAGGAGAATCCCAAAGAACTAATTTCATCACTTTATCCTTTAAATCCACTTCCTAAATCACCTTCTTTCATGGATACATCTTTTCTCTTTGATCCTTTGATGTCCGGTGACGACGAAACAGAGGAACCACAAGGTGCAGACACCTTCGATGCAGATCCAATTTCAGAAATCAACACGGAGATAGACAAACCCACACCGTTGGACAAACAAATTCCTACTAAAGCATTCTCACCAGTCGATCTGCAACACTTGGGTGAGGTAAAATTCCAATCCCTCTCACCTAAAACAATCAGTGTACCCGCACAATCAGTACTACTAAGCTTCAATGGTCTCATATGTTTCGATCCTGGCGGGTCGTTATCATCATTGTTTCCGCACGTTTCGATCTCACTTTCGTGTCCACCAAGAGTCTCACTGTCAGGTGAGAATCATATCAGTTTTGATACAAATACATTGAAGTATCTTCAAACCATTGAACCTATTTTTAAAGGAAGTGATCTCAAAGCAAATTTGTATTCATTCTCAATGATGCAAAATGTCTTCCAACTATTTGAGAAAATGCCAAAGTGCCAAGTGTTTGTTTGGAATACCACTGTTAGTAGGTACACTTATATTGGGCTTAAATTTGTTAATTTTTATTTATCAAAGGGAATGGTTTTACAGAATTTAGCAACAGAAAGAACAGCTTCTGGTCATCTTCCCCCAGCTTTTGAAGATGTCATCCATGTTATACACCATAGTAGTTACCGGGTAGGGAGTGATCTTCCAGTAATGGAATCAACGGAGAAGGGAGTTACAAATGTAGACGTTGGTACACTCATCAACATTGTAAAGGATGATTTAGAAATCAGAAATGCAGGAACTCCTTTGTCCCTTAAATCTTCAAATTGCTCTGAAGTTACTAGCTTGAACTCAAATACTACTGATAATTTGGAAATCAGAAACTTGAGCTTGAAGTCAAGTATTTCTGAACATTCTGGTGTTGAAGTGCAAGATGTGATAGCAGGTTCATATATTTTTGTGTGCGCTTATGGAAGTCGCGACGTGAGGTGCGGTGTTTGTGGCTCTGTGCACATTGACAAGTTCAAAGAAGAAATTCAGCTCCGAGGATTGAAAGATCAGATATCAGTTTTGGCATGTTCTCATATTGATGGTCATAACTATGCTGGTAATTTAATCACATTTAATCATGGACCAGATGGAAAAATTATGCGTCATTGGTATGGCTATGTTACTCGTAATGATGTGCCTGCCTTGCTAGACCAACACATTGCAAAGGAAAGGATCGGCTACAAATTGAATTCAATTGATAGAGAAAATATGAGAGCTGGTTTACAACAAGCAGTGAGGATTCTAATAGCAGCATGAACAGTTGAAGTAGAAACACGCAGAAGTGATGCATCAAAGTTTTTACATGTGAATGAAAAGGAGAACAATGGTTGCGGTATAATTACACAATGTAATTCTATCAAGGAAGATTTTGGGATATGGATGTGAACAAGTCTTTAGTTTTACCATCTACAAATAAAGAATGCCAGAAGCATACTGCCAATACTTTACAAGTAAGTGAAGATCAAAAGAATGAAAATCCATCGACGCAACCTCCACTCCCACCTAAGCCACCTGATATTTGTTGTCGTGGAGCTGCTGCCATGAGATATATTGTTTCAGACTGTGATTCAGTGGAAGTTTATTACGATTCAATTCATTACATTGATTACTACTATGGTGACCGGACAATCTTAGCTGGTCGAAAGGAGATGGAATTCATGGCTAACTTTTGTGCATTTCAGTTTTGGCAGCACATTTTTAAGGAATTGGACAAGAAACTTGAACAGAAGGAGGCTGAAATGAAGCTGGTTAATAATGCTTCAGTTCTCAAGCAACATTATGAAAAGAAACGTAATGAGTTGGAACATGAGAAGTTGTTCATGCTAGACTATCATGATTTATGCTTGCCATATGTAAGCAAAGTGAGAAAGAGTGAGGGTGCAACACTATATGGATCAAGGTCACTATTCTTCCTCACTAGTGACGGCATTTTGAAGCCACCAGATATTAAGCTCACTAGACCACCTATTAATAGCAACTCACAATGGAAGCAAGTCTTCACACCTGATTCTGATTCCTCCTATTGGCTAAAAACTCATTGTGTTGTCGAACCTATTATAATTGCCACGCATAGACAACTCAGTTCCATGCATCCAATTTTTAGATTATTGCATCCACATCTGAGGTATACCATGGAGATCAATAACGCACTTACAAATGGTCTTATCAATAGAGGAATGGTTGTGGAAGATCCTAATGCACAACATGGAGTGAAGTTAATAATTGAAGACTATCCTCTTGTCAATGATTGTCTTCAAATATGGGATGCAATTAAACAATGGGATCCTGGTAAATCGATTCAATGGCATAAAGGCAATTACTATATTTTTCAAACCAAGTCATCTTTGCATTTCACTCAATGGGATCCAAAAGGGTGGTCTCTTGTTCGTTGGATGGGTCAACATGGGAAGCTTCTTATCAGAATAAGAACTCGGGGTCGAGTTCTTTAGAGGTGGAGGAGACTGATGCAGGAGGGTTTTATTAGTAATTTAGTAGTATTTATTATTTAGTCAAATCTTAGTTATTTTCTAGAACTCTCTATTATTATTACGTTTTATTTTATTTTGGCCCACGGGTTATAAGCAGAACTTATGTAGCCCAAGAGGCACACTTTTTGATTCAATAAAATTATTCGAGAATTTCTCTCAATTCTGGTGGATTCCGGAAACCCTTATTTTGATAGGTTTGTCGCTTGCAACCCTATTTTCACAAGTTTGTCGCTTGCAAACTTGTTCTTTTCTATCTAGGTTTAGCGCTTGCTAACCCTACGCTTTCGTACTGCGTCAAATTCGATTCTAACATTTCAACAATCATCAACAACTAATGAACATAAATTCATGCACAATTCAACATCACAACCTCATTTCTCATCAAATTTGCTCAAGAACACAAAGTGCCAACAATTATGCATTTCAACATGTTAATTCACATACTAACATACAATTATCATATTAATCATGTTCTTAAACATAACAGCAACAAGTATGCACGAATTTTACAACAATTAGGTTCAATTCATCAATTTCACAAAAATGGGTAAAGAGAAAAAGATGTGAATTATGGTTGAAATCTAACCCTCTTACCTCTAACACCAAGATTCTCTAACCCAAGCTTCAATTTAGCTCCTAGATGATGAATCCCCTCTTTGCCTTCTAACCCTTGTTGTTCTTCTCTCTAGCCTCTATCTCTTCTCTTCTCCGATGAAATGAAATGTGAAATGTTGTAAAACCTAATTTCACCAACAACTAGAGTTTATATACATGCTCTACTCAATTGGGCTTATCTCTCAAACCTTAATGGGCCTAACCGATTTCTATTCTAACACCCAAAATGTCACTACTCACTTAATGGTAAATTATAACACTAACGGTCACTTAACGGTAATTAAAATAATTACTACACATTCTCTAGTAACTTGGTAAAATAATACTCTTACTAAGCACTAAAAATAATCCTCATCCACAATTACAAAATTACCCCTGCTCTCAAAATGACCAAAATGCCCCCAAGTCCAAAATGACTAAAATACCCTTCTACACCGAATTCTACAATTCCCAACCAAAAATACACACAGAGGCAAATAATCACATAAGAGCACATATAACACACATAAATAAATAATAAATAAAACTAGCGAAAATCGGGCTGTTACAAACAACATCCATATCAGCAGCATCCCCGTCCACAGAACCAGAGAACACCAATTGACCCGATTCCCGTGAGATATACTGATTTACTCCCAGCTTTGCTCAAAGATGGTCATGTCCAAACAAGGCCGCCTCCTCCAGTACCAGAAGTATTACCCTCATGGTATAGATTAGATCGGTTTTGCCAATATCATCAGGTTGCTCCAGGTCACGATGCCGAACACTGCTACGGCCTGAAATATGCAGTCCAAAGATTGATCCGAGATAAGGTTCTTTCCTTCACAAATTCAAACCCGAATGTGCAAATCAATCCTCTGCCAAATCATGGTGTGAACATGGTTCAAGATTGCCATGACACTCATCTCAGGACGTCTAGCATATCCGGACACCTTTGGTCCCTATACATACCAAGATGTGTGTGAAGCGTCTCTCTTTGAACATGATCATGCTGCCTGTGAAGTGTGTCTTCTAGATCCGCAAGGGTGTCAGAAAGTGAAAGATGATATTCAAGGGATGTTGAACCGAGGAGAACTCATTGTTGAAAGAAAATGTGATGATGTGTGTGCTATAACTCCCGAATCCAATACCCCGAAGCGGTTGGTGATAACCTTTGATAGTCGAAAGCCTGTTGTTACTCCTCTAGTGATCTGCCTGCCAGGACCAATACCTTATGCTTCTGAGAAGGCCATACCTTACAAGTACAATGCCACAATAATAGAGGATGGCGCGAAATTCCCATATCGCCTTTGCCTTATGTAGACAACATTGTTGAAGATAGCAGGGTATTGAGAAATGGATGTGTTATTCCTACGGTGTTCCCAAATAAAGCTAGTGCTCCGGTGCCTGAACAAGTACAAACAAAAGATTCTGGTACAAGTAAAGAGGTAGGCCAGTCTAGTGGGACCAGTTTTGATTTGGATGAAATTCTCAAGATGATAAAGAAGAGTGAGTAAAAGGTAGTCGATCAGTTGCTGCACACTCCCTCAAAGATATTCGTGTTCTCCCTATTACTGAATTCTGAGGCTCATAGAGGTGCTTTAATGAAAGTCTTAGACCAAACCTTTGTGGACTATGATGTGACTATTGATCAATTCAGTGGGATCGTGGGGAATATAACTGCATGCCACAATTTGGGTTTCAATGATGAAGAGCTCCCAGAACAAGGAAAGAATCATAACCTAGCACTATATATATCCGTGAACTGTGGGACTGATGGTTTGTCGAATGTGCTGATAGATACCGGCTCATCATTGAATGTGATGTCTAAAACAACGTTTGATCAACTTTTCTACAAGGCTACACCTCTGAGACCAAGCTCGATAGTGGTAAAAGCTTTTGATAGTTCAAGGAAGACTGTTCGAGGGGAGACAAATTTGCCTATTACAATTTGGCCACAAGTGTTCCAGATTACTTTTCAGGTGATGGATATTCAGGATGCATACAGGTGCCTGCTGGGACGACCTTGGATTCATGCGGTTGGGGCAGTGACATCTACGCTACATCAGAGGCTAAAGTTTGTGAAGAACGGGAAGCTAGTGACTGTTAGAGGAGAAGAGACTTTGCTAGTGAGTCATTTGTCTGCTTTCTCTTTTATTGGTGCTGATACTACCGATGAGACATCATTCCAAAGTAATTTTTTTTTTCAGGGCAACTACAACCCGAAAGGTACAACACATTCCAACGAAAGAAACACTTGGGTGGAACACCTCAGTTTGGATACGGGTATAATTCTTCCTTTACCTCACTAATTTTTTTTTTATCATCATAACATAAAACCACACTTTTTTTTATCATGTTTTTATTATTTATTTTTTCAAAAGGATGTGGTTCATGACTATTATATCATCAACATGAGTGGTTATTCTTTATTTTTATTTTTATTTTAAAAGCCATCAATCCGAGTGGTTGTATCGAACATGAGGAAGAGATGGGAAAATAGATGACAATGACAATGATAAGAAGATAACAACTATGAAAAAGAAGTGGGAGATGGAGAAAGAGATAACAATGAAGAAGAAGGAGATGAACAAGTTTGAGATACAAATGAATAAGTTGATAACATGGCAGAATCAAATTGCTCTTCTGTTACTTTCTACGGCGTTGATACACTCTCAAAGTAACAGAAGAACAACTTGTTCCTGCCATGTCATCAACTTGTTCATTTGTAGCTCCAACTTGTTCATCCCCTTCTTCTTCATTATCTCTTTCCTCATCTCCAGCTTCTTTTTCTTAGTTGTTATCTTCTTCTCCGCCCTCATCACCATTGTCATCTATTTCCCATCTCTAGCTTCTTCACGTTCGATACAACCACTCAGATTGCTTGCTTTTACAAAAATAATAAAAATAACCACTCATGTTGATGATTAATAGTCACGAACCACATCCTTTTAAAAAAATAACAAAGACATATGATAAGTGGGTGGTTTAATTCTATGATGATTAAAAAAAATTAATGAGGTAAGGGAAGAATTATAGCCATATCCAAATTGAGGTGTTCCACCCCAATTGTTTCTTCGGTTGGAATGTTTTGTACCCTTTCGGGTTGTAACGGCCCTGGAAAAAAAATAATTAAAGTACTAGGTGAGAGCACAAAGTAAATATTAGTTTCTCATGAGTTCCTCTAAAATCCTAGGTTATGTAATTCATGTTTTCATCTAATCTATTTATTAATAGTAGTTATGCCACTTTACATTGCCTTAAGTTTTTCCTTCCGGAACACAAAAGAGTACTTAATGATACACCAAAATTTTTTTTTTGTTTACCTCTCTCTTTGACTAAGACACTCGATACAATGTATTCACTTGTTTGCTTCTTTAAATGTTATTCCAAGATTATGCCTCCTAGAATTAAAATATGGGTTATGTTAACTTATAAGGATACATGTTAAGCAATCCAAAAGTAGAAACATTTTTTAAATTTTTTTACATTCAATTAATTAAAAGTAGAAAATTAAATTTAAATGCATTAATTACAACAAAATAATTTTACTTTTAACTCGTTAACTTATGACATAAGAGCACAAGTTAACATTTCCCTTAAAATATTTAGCCCAAACTCAATTCTAAAAGCTAACTAAGAGAGAGAATTACTGACCCTTTTAATTATTGTTCAGGTCATTAACTTTTATCATCTATTGTTGTCTATCTATATATATTCACTAGTTTGTTATGTTTCCATTTTTATAGATCTAATTGGAATATTGATTAATTTTGTGGCTAGCTCTGGAGGATATATTGCGTAGCTTTGTGTTTTTTACATTACGTTTTCCTTAATCTGACTTCATCATTTAACTGCAACATTTTTTTGAGGTTATTTTGGATGAAGTGTCAAGAAACTGTGTTGACATTGCAACAGACAAAATTGGATGTTTCGTTATTCAAAAATGTCTTTGCCTTGTTGGGGGATCAACCATAGACATGTTGGATACAAGAATAATTTCAAATGCTAACTAGTAATATAACCGTGCTTCCGCACGTGTCGTATAACATTGCGGTAATCATATACAAAATAATTATATTGGTAATAGTGTTAAATATCTAAAGATATATTAAATGAAAATTATCAACATTAATATAATGTTTCTATTGAATATATTTTTTCTTATATATTTAGAAAAATATGTTAAATATTTGAACCACATATGTTGTGGTTTTTATTTTCTTATGTACTCGAAAACAAATTTTTATATACATATATAAGAAAGTTAATAAAACACTTATTTAAAACTCATGATTATTTTCAAAATATCAAAATTAAAATTAATGTACTGTTTCTATTAAATAAATTTTTATTTTATATGCAAAACACCGTTCAATGTTTGTATCGCACCCGTTTTATCTGCAGAAACAAATTTTATGTAAATATCTGTGATTTTTTTTGAAGGATCTGTGAAAGTTGATATGATAAAATTGTGGAAACTCATTAATATTGGACATATAAACATTAATATAGTGTGTTTATTGAATAACTTTTTATATTTTTTTTTTGAAGAAGCTAAATAGCCCACCTAAATTGGCACCGGAGAGAATCGAACCTGAGACCTTGCGGAGGAGCACACTCCCAAGACCCAAGCCAATACCACCAGGCTGAATAACTTTTTATATTAGATGACAACAAATTATAATAATGAGAAGCTCACACTAGATTATGATATGATCCAAACAATAGTTTAAAGTGACGATAATTTTTCCTTTTAGTCGAAGTATGAAGTGGAGATTTCGGGTTCGGAAGGCAGAAGATTGGTGAAGAGATGAAGTGGTGGATTGAAGAGATGAAGTGGTGGAGTGATATCTGACCGACAGAAACCGGAAAAGCTAAAACAACCCAAAACCAAAAAATGCAGAACCACCGGAAAAGAGTGATGTCAAGAGATGAAGTGGTGGATTGAAGAGATGAAGTGGTGGAGTGATATCTGACCGACAGAAACCGGAAAAGCTAAAACAACCCAAAACCAAAAAATGCAGAACCACCGGAAAAGAGTGATGTCGGTAGATCTGGCGTTTAGAGTTGGTGCGGAGGACAGGTGTCACTCGTCGCACCACCACCTTGAACAACTACATCGTGGTGGTGAGGATGTTGGATATGGAGGGGAGCGGCTATGATGGAAAAGTTAGAGAGTGGTCAGAGAACAAAGATTTTTAAGAGAGAAACCAGAGTATTTAACTTCCTCCCAAGTGGATGAAGATATAAGATGGATATTGCTACTCCAACCAATTAGAAATTAATTTTCTACTTTTGCAACAAAAAAAAAATTGTATCTTTGGCCGACAAATAAGTAAAGACTGGTATAAGTCGAGTAAAACAATGATTTATTGGTTTTGATTAGGAGTCTACTTAGAGTGTCTATTTTTTTTCCCCTCTGAAGTCAAGTTTGTATCTACTTATTCAATTGTATTATAAATTGTTCATTTTAACATTTATTTGGAAAAAAAATAAATTGCTTATTAACATCAAAGTATTCGTATCCATATCCAATGTGTAACCCCATTTTTTCAGACAATAAATCCATTTTGTTAACTCTCAGACAATGAATCCATTTTGTTAACTCTCTACTTATTTGATCGAATTGCAATGCATTTCGTTTGCCTCAATGAAGAGGACCTTAACTGAATGAAGATAGGGTTTGCTTTTATGAGGTGGAGGAATACATGACAATTAATGAGAAGATAAAATGCTCAGTTTACTTTAATCATTTATGCAAGGCAAAGAGCTTGCAATTCATGTTATCTCTAGCATTTCATATTCATTGTACACAAATCAATTCTTCTTCGATTTTGTTTGGATTAAAAATAGTATGTCGTCTGGAAGTTTTGTTGTATCCATTCGTGATTTAATCTTCCATGGATTATCCTTTATCTATTGTTTTCACCTTTTTTCACATATAAGGGAGGAGGAAGTGAGAAACTAACTATTTTCTTCATAATTATAATGGCTATGCTTTTTTTGGTCTTCCATGCACAAAAAATCACTTTCAATTTTACATTTAAATAATCATTAATAATTAACTTCCTGTGCATCGCACCGGTCCAATGTGACAAAAGTTGACAATGTAGGTGTCAACAAAATGCATGTTGATGGTTGTGCTGTAGTAAATCTGATGCCTTCATTGTGCTTGGGCCAGAATTATGGCCTATATGGCCGAAAATAAAGTAAAAGCGGCCATTATAATCGACAGAGGATTAGATTATAATTTTGGTAATGTGAAATTAAACCAAAGGTTTATTCCGCCAATAATTACTGAGGGTTTAAATCCCTCAGTATTACAATTTTGAATTGGTTAGTAATATGTGAAGGTGAGAAAAACACAAGAAGGGGGGGTTGAATTGTGTTTTGAAAAATTCTTCGTTTCTCCTAAACAACTGAATACACTGATCAGAAGTTAAGTGAGACAGCTTCTGAAGTGATGATCAGAATCTAAATGCAGCGGAATAAAACAGAGAGAGAGAAGAAGAACGACACAAAGCAATTATACTAGTTCCTTCCACAATCCGGAAGTAGTCCACTCCCCCTTGCACTTCCAAGGAGATTTCACTAAGAGTAATATCTGATTACAATTGCTCAAGCACATAAGCAAGAGACTTCCTTTGCTCAAGCACACAAGCTAGAGACTTCCTTTGCTCAAGAACACAATCAAGAGACTTTCTGCTCAAGCACAATTGCAAGAGACTTCCTAACTAAACAAAATTACACAGAAAATTGTTTAAGGTTGAACACTTGATATACAATCAGAGGTGCTCACAATATAAATCAGATACAGACTCAATGGACTTAAGAATTTCTAAGATATGACTTGAGAAACAGAAATTCTAAGTGAATGCAGAACAATTTCAGCAGAGGTTTGGCACTTGTAAAAATGTTGTGAGTCTTTCGTTCAGCGTTCTTGCATTACCAAATCTCTAGGTCTTCACTCCTTTATATAGAGGTGTGAAAGAGACGTTGTGAAATTGCCAGCACACCAAAGAGTCGTTGTTGAAGCTTGATCTTTCACCAATGATATATTGCCTGATTTGGTTGTTGTCCTATGAAGAACAAATTTGAAATCCATTCCTTATCCAAAGGAACATCTATGCAGGCGAAGCCGTATTCTGGGGCTGTTTTCTTGTCTTGTAGCGTGGACACAAAACAGAGTAGTGGAGAATGTGGTTGTACAATTCGTACAAAGTACAATGTCAACGCTTTCGTCCAAATTGCAAGCACATTTCAAACACCTTTGAAATGACCGTTGCAATGTTCCACTAATTTTCTGTTGTGTTTTCGAATCCAATAGACAGCTTTTGCAATGTAGATTCTTCAATCTTTGAATGTTCTGCAAATCCAGTTGATCTTCAGCTTCTGGTGAAATGACTTCTGATGAGGCAGCTTCTGATGAAGCAGCTTCTGCAGCTTCTGATGGTGCAGCTTCTCCAACTTCTGATGATGCAGCTTCTGATGATGTGGCTTTTGGACCTCTTGTCTTCAGGAGCACTATTCTTCAGGAGCACTACTTCTTCAGGAGCAGCTTGACTTCAGGAGCGCTATTTCTTTAGGAGCAGCTTGACTTCAGGAGCGCTTTTACTTTCAGGAGCGTATTGCCTTCAGAATCATCTAAGCTTCATCTTCTTTTGCTCTTTATTTGCTCATTCAGAACCAATTAATGATGTAACTTTTTAACTGTGGTCCTGTACACTTGAACAAATTTTAGCTAGTCCAATTTACAATTTTTAATACCTTGTTATCATCAAAACACTTTAAGGTTCATTGTTAAACACATTTTGTTCCAACAATCTCCCTCTTTTTGATGATGACAAACAATAGTATTTAAAATTGATCAATTGTTGTTAATCTAATTAACAAGTTGACCTTGGGGTTCTGAGGTTTGTAAGCTCAGAGTCTGAGGTTTGTACGCTCTAACTCCCCCTGAGTCTGATAGTCTTTAAGGTGAGGTTTGTAAGCTCCCCCTAAGTTCTATCCAGGTTAATTAAATTCATTTTTCGCACAATAATATCAGAGCTAAAAAAAATTGAAGGAATTGACTTATAGATAAGAAGAATGGTTCAATTAATTGTTATTTGAAATTTGATACTCCCCCTTTTTGATACACCGATAAAAAAGGATAGAAATTTTCAAAATTTTCAAACATGAATTAATGGGGCTCAGGGCCTTTAAATACTATCACATATACTCCCCCTTTTGTCATTAGCAAAAAGACATAAACAAAAAGAAGAGATGAGAAAAACATAAGATTAAAGGTTCAAAGCATAATTTAAAGCATTTTAAAGCATATTAACCATCTTCAAAGATTAAATGAACAAGCATAGCGAGCATTATTATCAAAGCAAATAATAACACACAAGGTATAAACAGTTAAAGATTTTCAGAAGCAGGAAGAGCGGAAATATCAGAAGCCTATAATATCAGAAGCAAAAAGAATTAAATCAGAAGCAGAATTGAACAAAGAATGTCAAAAGCCTAAAAAGACAGAAAAATAAGCTAAAAGTGTGCAACTATGGGTTTGGCTTATTTCTCTAAAATCTTCTTCAGAAGCTCTTGAACATCAGCATACTTCTTGTCCATATCTCTTCTGTAGTTGTCTTCTCTGATCTTGGCTTCTTGCATGTCAGCTTCCAACTTTGATATCTTCAGCTTCTGCTCTATTAGCACTGTTTCCAGCCTCTCATTTTCTTCTTTGAGCACCTTGTTCTCCTGAGCTAGAGCCAGGTTAGGTGCATCAATCTTCTCTAGGATCTCAGAAGGAATACTCAGATGCAGTTCCTTAGGCAGGAATTCATCAGGTGCTTTGCCTCTGATACTGAGTGGAGTCTTCACCCAAGTACCAAGAACTTCAACATCTCCAGTATTCTCTTCTATGCCATTCAACCAATCTTCCAGCTTCTGCTTGGCTTGCTCTTGAGCCTCAATACAGGAATCATGCAGCGCTGAAATTAGGTTGACGACCCTTTCCTTGATCCTTCTCCATTGCTTCTGATAGCTTATTGTATGACCCAGGTCATTTCTACTTGCTATCAGTCTGAGAACTTCAGAAGCAATATCTTCCCACACATCCTTTAGAACTTGAGAATCCAGGTATATGGTGGGAGGTGAAGGTTGTTTAGAGGGTTTTGGAGGGGCTAGGGGAATAATTGGTAGGTTTGGTGATGATTGGTCATTTGTAGTTACGGATTGGCTGGTTGATGGTTGGTCAGGAGTGGGGTCAACTACCATATCAGAGGCATGATCATTTTGATCATCCTCAGAGGTTAGCTCAGGAACAATGTGTTCAGGAGCGGCAGTTTCAGGTTCAGGTTCAGTAGTAGGTTTAGTAACTGGTTGTTCAGGAACAGTATGTTCAGGAACGGTCTTTTGAGGAGAGACTTGTTCAGGAACAGATAGTTCAGGAACAGTTGGGGGTGATGAAGTTGTAGGGGGTGAAGGGGCTTTTTCTGGTGAAGGTTTTTGTTGAGGGGGGTCTTCTGAAACAACTTTATCAGAAGCAGCTGCTTCTGGAGTTGTCTCAGAGGCTTTTTGTGAGGTGGAGTTAAAGTTAAATTGGGGTAGTTCACCTAGATAATGACTTTCTAGGTGATCTAGAAAGGAAGTGTCTTCAGAAGGAATAGAGGATGTGGTACAAGATGTGTGAGAAACTTGAGGTACCTTAGATAACATTGCTGAGTTATCTACTGCTTCTGAAGTTCCATCTTCTGGAGCATCTTCAAAAATGATGATCATTTCTTCTTCCTCGTTGTCTTCATCAGTCTTACCAGCAATTGTTCTTACTTCGGCCAATTTCTCTTTGAAGAACCTATCACAGTCTTCCATACCCAAAGTCTTGAGCTTGTCATCTCTTTGTTGAATGTATTGTGCTTTTAGTTCCTTTTAGCTTGATAAAATATCAGAAGCACGTTCATCTGCCATCCTTTTCATTCTTGGAGTCATCTCAACCATAGGACTCACAAGTTGAAGGGGAGCCTTCTTCTTCTTCAGCTTGGGCTCAGCCTCTTCTTTCTCTATTTCTTCAAGAGCTTCCTCCAGCTGCTCTTCGGTGATTACCAAATCTGCCTTACCTTTTCTTCTTTTCTGAGGAATAGAAGCAGCACCAACCTTCTGCATCTTTCCTTTATCCTTGGCAGAAACAGATTTAGCTTCAGACTTAGCAACTTTTTGCTTCTCAGTTTTAGCAACAGCAGCTTCTGACACAGTACTAGTTCTGGCCCTCTTTCCTTTAGTAGGAGCAGCATCAGATTCTGAACTAGTTCTGGCTCTCTTTCCTTTAGGTGCATCAGAAACAGCTTCTGACACAGCAACTGCCTTGGCCTTCTTGCCTTTCCCTTTAGCAAGAGCAGCTTCCTCCTGAGAGCTTGCATCTTCCTCCAAGACGTACTCAGCTACTAATTTAGCTAAGTGTTCAGGATTACTTTCCTTAAAGATGGAAGGAAAGTCCCTGATAAACTCAGTTTCTTCTGTGGTCATCTCCAACCACTTTTCATCTTTAGGAGCTGTCTTGAAAACATGCATAGAATGCAATGTCTTGCTACTGATAGTCTTCTCAGCAGTAGAAACTTCGAAGCATTTATCAGAAGCATCCCTTGTCTTTTTCAAGAAATCCAGCACTCTTCCTTGATAAAAGATTTCTGATAACAATCTTCCACAGGGCACTTGTTTCCTTCCTTTGACGGTGCCTTCATTAATAGCCCAACAGAGATAATCCATGACATATCTGGGGAAATTAATCTTCTCAAGCATGGCCATGAAGTAGATTGCCAGTTTTTGTTGATGATTCGGTTGGTCAGACCCTCCTGCTCTTAGAAAGAAGCAATCAGTGCAGAATTTCACCAACATCCTGTGATGAATGTCCATTTCTGAAGGCTTAGCATCTTTGTTACCACCCAGAAGAGTGTTGTAGTAGCTTTGCAGCAGGACATCTTCCTTTCTGACTATTTCTTGAAACCTTCCTTCTGCATTCATTCTACACGCTTTAGCTATAACGTCCTCAGTGATGGTTATGGGGATACCCATCACTTCAGACCTTATCTCAAGACTACTGAAGGAAGAGGGATTCAACTCTATCTCCATCTTTCCTTTCTTCGACCCAGCTTGTTTACCTGCTACCTTCACAGGCTTTCCATTGAAGATTTCAGCCCTTAACCAGAAATCTTTGACCAAGTTCACATACGTTGGCCCATTTAGCATCTTGAAGTATCCGGTCAGTTTCTGAGTTTCTACATAACCTTCCATGTCCACTTCGTACTTCTTAAGTGAAGTAAAGTCCACTGGTGATTCTACTTGGACGATTAAGGATTTCCATGGAATATCCATAGTCTTTTCTTTGTAGACTGACCCAGATTCTGTTGCGCCTTGCTTGCTTGAAGTAGATTCTGAAACTTTAGAGCTTGATGATGCCATTTGATGATGATTGAAGAAGATTTAGAGAATTTAGGGTTCTAAGGTTTTTGCGCTTACTTCGCAAGAGGTTTGAGAGCAAAATGTGTTTGTTGTGAGTGAGTAGTGTGTGAATTGACAAAGTGTTAAAAGTAAAAACGTTTGCAATTCAAAAGAGACAAACAAACATAACATTAATGACAAAATTGGGGGCGCGTGAAAAGTACTTTCAAAGCTATTAAATCATCATTGCCCTTTTAGTTATACACCAACACATACAGGCCACGTAAGAAGTTCACAGAGTAACTACCAAGTTAGTGGGCCAGAAGTTACTTTTAAAAAGTAACTCCCAACGTTTCCACTAATTCAACTATTCGAAAGTAATAAATCCAGCTTCTGGACTTCAGATGCTGACGTCATCATCAGAAGCGAATTTTCCTCAGAACCTCAATAAAGAGCTTCTGATGGACTACTGCTTCTGAACTAACTTCAGAACCTAAAATCCTATTCAGGAGCAAGCAAACATCTAATCAGACACGTAGTGCATGTTCAAATTTTTCTTTATAAAATCAAATCTTTCAACAGTTAAAGGCTTAGTAAATATATCAGCCCATTGATTTTCAGTATCAATGAATTGTATATCTAAAATTCCTTTTTGAACATAATCTCTGATAAAATGGTGTTTGATTTCAATGTGCTTAGCTCTTGAATGCAAAATTGGATTTTTAGACAAACAAATAGCAGCAGTATTATCACAATAAATGGGAATACTGTTAGCAGTTATCTGATAATCTTCCAACTGATGTTTCATCCAAAGAAGTTGTGTACAACAACTTGCAGCTGAAATGTATTCTGCTTCTGCTGTAGACATAGCAATAGTAGTTTGTCTTTTGCTAGCCCAGGATATAAGATTATCACCCAGAAATTGACAATTGCCACTGGTTGACTTTCTTTCAATCCTATCACCAGCATAATCAGCATCACAGAATCCAATTAGCTTATAATCTAAGGATTTCCTATAAAGGAGTCCAAGATTAGTTGTTCCTTTCAAATACCTGAAGATTCTCTTGACAGCAGTCATATGAGATTCTCTAGGATCTGATTGGAATCTTGCACACAAACATACACTGAATAAAATATCTGGCCTAGATGCAGTGAGGTATAACAAAGAACCAATCATACCTCTATACAGCTTCTGATCTACTCACTACACCATTTATGCTGTCTTGCAACAGTTGAAAATTGTTGCCAGAACATCGAAAAACGTTGCCTAAAAGAATAGGGGACGTTTTCCAGGGGTGTCCTATACGAGCGTTGCCTATTGTCTATGGGGACGCTTTTCTTGCTCTTTGGGCACACTTTTAATAAGCGTCGCCTAATCTAAAGGGAATAGGGGACGTTTTTTTGTTTCTCCTAAGGCGACGTTTTGAAGTGTTGCATAAAGGTGCGTGTACCTCAACTTATAGGCGACGGTTTTAAATCGTTGCAACTGGTAATATATTTTTAAAAAAAATATATTGAGCCCTGCAGTATCTTTCCCCTCCAAGATCTATTCAAAAAAACATAACTTGAATTGTGAAATATAAGCAACACAAATTCTATTAATAATCATAGAGCTAACTGAACAAGTGTGAGGGTTGTGTCAAACAACAATGACATTATCAATCAATCCAATAACTTAAAACTCAATCAATAACCACAACTACTTTTTTTCTCCTAAAAGTAAACCTTTTTTTTTTTACAACAATCTCTCAATCAATAACAATAACAAAAACTACGGTTGAAGTAATATTACACTAGAGCAGACTGAAAAGAGACGCAATTTCTCAAAGGTTTACACCAATGGATATTTGGAAATAAGTTAGAAATGTTGGGCTGCACACTTCGGTCTTAGGGGGATTGTATTCCAGGAGACCTTGCCGATACTTGAATCTGAGATCATAAAAATGTTTAACAGATTAATTTAAAAGTGAAACAAGATATATGCATTATTAAAGATGCCCAACTATCAATTATATCTACAATATCATTTCACGCCAAATCAAATAATGAGGTTAAATTAATAATACACACCCTAAACCAGAAATAACTTATTTCATATATGCACTCACCACAAATCAAAAGCTCCACTCAATTGATTTTACAAATAGGGGAAGGATCAAATGTTATAGCTCACCTGAAAAACCCTTTAGTTCACCCTTAGAGAAGGTTCCGCCTTGATCACATTTCACAAAATACATATAATCAGTAGGTTGAAGACCAAATCCGAGGTTGCCCCCAATGTATCTCATCCAACTCAATACATATAATTAGCTTGCGATGGAAAACTTCAATAGCATCTAGGCCATTAACAACCTACCATTTTTTTTAATCACTACATTGAAAAAACAAGAAAAATAATGAGAACAAAGTACATGATCAAAGCTTTGCAATACAACCTTGTGTTCATAAGGATGGAGACTCGGAGCACCTTGTAGGAAAAACAAGATCAATCTAAACCCTAGTGGCCAAGTACTTTTCATGATAATTAATATTATAATTCATTTTAAATGGAAAAAAAAAATCATGTTATAGAATAAAAAGATGAAAATAAATTAGATAATGAAAAATTCTCACTTTGCAAAGCTGCCTTTGGTGCCTAGATAAAAATGATACAATAATCTTGAATCTAAGTCATTCATATAGCAACCATAAAGCAACACAATTAAACTTGAGGGATTTGAGGCCTTAGTATTTATCCTTATTTCAGTTATTAGCTAAAAAAACAAATCATACCTTGAGATAACACACGTACCCTCTCTTGATCTACACAATACAAATCATGAAGCTCCATATGACAATGAACCATAATCACATATTTTCTACATATCATAAACTGAAATGATTACATCTAGGAAAATAGTGGGTTTATGAGGAGTTTACATTTGAATTTACTTAATAGGGATTCTTAGTTCTGACACATGAACAGACGCACATCAATTATTCCCCTCTGACCTCATACCGTAAAGGTCATTTGTGAGGGGGGTTTTCATTTGAATTTTGTTATAGGCAAATGAAAGATTTACAAACGAGGCGCCGACAATGTCCAAAATAGTACCACTGTCATGTATAAAAGAGACACACATCTAAGGCCTCGGGAAGTGTAGAAGAAGGAAACTTTAAAGGAAAAAAAATTGATTTTCATTTTCTTGTTATAAATAAGAAGTATTCAAAACTTCTTTCAAGTCATAATGTAGCAACTTTGGTTGTGAAAATATTTAGTTGTTTCCTTACATCGATGTCAACAATGATGTTAGTATCATTAGACCAATGGGGTATTATGATTTAAAAATATGATATGGAAAGTTGGAAACAAACCAACATCTTCTGTTTCAATACATACAGCCTCAACATCATTGCATTCAGATTTTTTTTTTTTAAAACAACTAAATATAAACAAAGTGGATTGAAATCTATTAGTCTGATGAAATGGCAAGGAATAAAAATAGTTGCAATTGGATAAAAGCAAAAGAAAAGAAGGAAATTAAAATCATCATATTAAAGTTTAAAACATCTAGAAATTGAAAAATAAAGATAGAATCTTAATTTCTTCAAAATCCTACTTGTGTTGCTTTCGTCCTTAAAGGTCACCGTCTATATATCTAAAGGAATCAATCTATTAGCTAGTTGATCATTTCAAGAGAGTACACTTGTTAGCAAGTGAACATCAAGGACCAATTCTTGAGGTCCAAACCAAAGTATAATTAACAAACAATTGTAAATATTAACTAATCACATTTTCCCTCTAAAATGAACAAGCCAAATTCCAATTCCAAATCCTTAAACAATACATATAATCAAATATCTAAAGTAAACAATAGTATCCATTTCCATACACTAACAGTAGTTTAATGGTGTTAAATGGAATGGTGGTTTGATCTCATTAAAAAAACTAAAGGGGGTGTGAGCGACAAAGTAACATATTGAGGGAGGTCAATGTCAATTGCCCTTACATCTATGGAACAAGCTAAATTGTCTAAAAAATAACAAGATATTACACAAAATATCTTCATCTTATTTACTCAACATCAATGGTATTTCAAAGCAAAAACAGAGCAGCTAAAAACTAGACAATAAATATAAAAAAAAAAACAAATGAAAATAACTGATTGACAGATAATAGAGAAGAACCAGAGAACGAGACAAACTAAAAACCACTTCAGATCTATATGAATCAGCATCTTATATAGCAATCTTACACACAAACATGTGATTGAAAAACATATTGCAAGAATGAAACTTCAGATTAATGATTGAATGTGAAAAATGATGTTTCAATGATCAATTAGTGATAACATAACATAAAAATTATGGTTTAAATCAAATATTGAACAAAATCGATGATTTAAGAGAAAATACATACCTCAATTTGGGATTATCCAACGCATCTGGGATACGAAAATTAGGGTTATCGAGCACATCTCGAGCAATAACGACAAATCAGATCGGTAAAGAGGACGAAACCGAAACTCGAATGAAAATCTCTCATGGCAAAGGCAGCGAAAAACAAACACTAACCGGAGAGGATGCGATGACGGCGGTGGGTTAGAGACGAAGTGAGCGTGAATGGTTCCTGAATGAATTTTAGCTTTGTTTTATACTATTTTTTTATTTTATAAATAATAGTGAAATATAAAATCTTAATCACCAAAAAATATTGCTATAATGACTTTTTTTTTGTGATAGTTTCAATCGTTACTTATTTTAAAAAAAAATTACGATGGTTATTTTTTTTAGATAGTTACAATAATTACTATATTACTTTACTTTACTATAATATAATCTAATATATAATATAATCTAATATAATATAATATTATATATAATATAATATAAGGATACTGAAAAGGAAATTAAATTGTAGTTAAAGTATTGAAATTGTGTAATTAATTCATAAAAAGTTAAAAAAAGTTTCATTTTACGATAATAAATTCTTATTTTGGAATCCTTAGGATACTAAAAAAGAAATTATATAGTCTATAATGCATTGAAATTGTGTAATTAATTTATAAAAAGTTAAAAAAGTTACTTTTTACGGTAATAAATTCCCTTTTCGGCATCCTTAACTGGTGCCCTCCGACACTGGTTAGCAAGACCCATAATATAAATAGAAATACAATACCCACGTTATTTATTTATTTTTTTTACCTAAAAGCGTTCAAATCCAACTTTAGACATTTAACATCGTTAAATTTGTCAAAAAAACATCATTAAAATAGTTAAGCGCGAAGGATATCTGATTTTAAAAAAAAAAAACTTTTTTTAGAGGATAAATTTCTTTATTGAATTGTTATAATTGCTATAACGACTAGCGAAAAGACAGACACTAACATGCCCGTCTTTCCACTCATTTTATTGCGCTAACGTTTGAAGTGTTGTTTTTTTATGATATTTTGATTTTGATTAAAACTAAAAATATAAATCTATGTTGCTTTCAAGTTATAACAAACCAAACTAATCGTGATTATATATTTCGATGACACCAAAGATCGACGGTTACGAATTGAAGAACCAAAGGCTTTCAGTTCAACGGTCAAGATGCAAATTTGAACCAAGGAAGGTACATCACAATGCCAAGAATGCGTACAACACACGAGTGTCATATCCCAATTTTGGACCAGTTATTTTTTTTAGTCGTTTTAAAAACGTCTCAAACTCTTTTTTCGCTTTAGCTATTTAAAGTCTTTTAGTTGTCTTTTAAAATTTTTAAGGCTTTTTATTTATCCCAAAAATCGAACAAGTAAAAAGTCAAATATTTTCTTAATAAACCTTGGATCCAAATCCAAGTTGTTTTTCTTTTCTTAATCAAACTTCTAATGAATCTTAATTAAACTTAGACTAAATTTCTTAATTAAAATGAAACAACCTCACTCTCATTTTATTCTTCTATACCTTGAGGTCTCGCAATCCTTCTCAAAAACCCTTTTCAAAAGCAAATTAAAATCAATCCAACCTACAAAAAATATTTTTTTAAGAGAGAACTACGGCGGTTTTGATCCCTTTTTAGGGTACGTAGGCAAGGGCTTTATTCCTTCCAAATCGATCAAATAAAAATAACAAAAACTCATACTTCTTCTCCCTCCATTCTTTCACTTAGACTTTAAACAAGAAATTTTCAAATAAAAATAATCTAGCACAAGATAAAGTTAGAAAGAGGTTCTCACGGAGTACCGTGATCTTTAGAGGTGCTTAACACCTTCCTCTATCGAAACCAACCCCCGGATCCAAAAAGGGTTTTAAATTCATCTTTTCCTTTCCCACGAATAAAGATCGAAAAGTCCAAACGATTGAAGGTTCAAAACCAATTAATGGATTGACACCCGAAAATCATGGTCTACAACGAGGAAGACACACGGAAAGCGAAACTAAACAGCCATCACGTCTTCAATGTTTTCGCTTCAGCATTAAATGCCAAATACTCCCACTAACTTACATTCGGGCGCCACTCCCGTGGGAACGGAATCAACTTCCGTAACAAAACGCGTCAATGGGCACCACCTTCCGACGGACAGACTTAAATTTCCCGACAAAACGCATTGAAGGCCGCCAGACAAAACTGTCAATGGATGCCACCTCCTTGCGGACAGACTTAAGATTCGTAACAAAATGCACCGAGAGTTCTCGGACGAAGCTGTCAACGGACGACTTTATCGAACGCCTCCTCCCACTCCTAAAGCCATCGTCTCATAAAGGCATCAATGACTTGGGGGGCAACTGTTCTGGATCGATCACAAGACCAACCTCACGATGACACGTGGCCAGACTTGCACCGCCTTAAGGCTTTTCACCCAAAGGAGCACTCCAGTTCGCGTGCACCGCGCCACACAGGAGCTCGCTCTCACACAAGGATCATCCTACATGTGGTCTACTCCACCCTAATCACGCGCTGCATATCCCGGAGACAGTTATGGCCAACGCACGCTTATATAAGGGTGAACTTGCTTCACTCTCAAAGTACACATCACTTTGCACAACACTTCTTACGCATTCTTTTCTCAGTTCCATTACTGACTTGAGTGTCGGAGTGTTAACATGCTTGCAGGCACCTTTCGTTCCACCGCGAAGACTCATCGTCGTCGTGCCAGAAGCAGTTACCATCACACCGGAGCATTTTCTGCCACCGTTGCTATTCAACCGTTCTCACCTGACAGATCAAATATTATAATTGTTTTTTTAATGATAAAAAACAATATAGAAAAAATAATATAATTTCTTATTTTTTTAATGACACAACAATATAACCTTATAATAAGAAAAATTTGAAAAAAAAATTATAATTGAAATAATGAAAAAGACATCTCAATATCCCGTATTCCTTTTATGTATAGTAATAGTATAGATGAATAAACATTTATTATTATTAAATCAAACAATTGAGCTCAAGTGATTAGTAAGCTCCACAAATAACAAATTGTTCAAAAGAGCTTAATTTTATTTTTAAATTAAAAATTGTAAAAAAATAAAATTGAATTAATTTTTATTATTATTATTATTATTATTATTATTATTATTATTATTATTATTATTAGTAAAAAAAACATTATTATTCAAACAATCATTATTTGTTAATAAACAAAATTTACGCTTTGGAGACAAGACTATTAAGCTATTTCAAAGATGTTAAATTTTGAAAGCAACAATTGATAAGCGTTGCCTTTGGTAGCAACATAGTGCATCGCTCTAAAACTGTCCCCTAAAACATCTAAGGGGACGATTTCGACTGTTGCCAACTGAATGTTATTGTTACGAACTGAAACTGTCCCCTATAAGATTTTAGGGGACGATTTTTTGGTGTTGCTGAAACATAATAGGCTACGCGCATATAACGTTGCCATAAACTAGTTTTAGGCAACGATTTACAAGTGTTGCATAAAAAAGTGTTGCCAGAAGCAATAAATGGTGTAGTGACTTTAGCTCCTTCATCTTCTTTGCTTAAGGTGCACGTAGGGTGCATTGGAGTGTTCATCACTTTACAATCTTCAAGTTTGAACTTCTTCAGAAGCTCCTTTGTGTACTTTGATTGATGAATATAGACTCCATCTTTGCATTGATTGATTTGAATGCCAAGGAAGAACTTCAGCTCTCCCATCAAACTCATTTCAAATTCATCCTGCATTAACTCAGAAAATTCCTTGCAAAGAGATGCATTAGTAGAACCAAATATTATATCATCAACATATATTTGCACAACAAGAATATGTTTCCCAAGGGTCCTTCTGAAGAGTGTAGTATCAACCTGTCCTCTTTTAAAATCATTCTTGATTAAGAAATTACTTAGACTATCATACCAAGCTCTGGGAGCTTGTTTCAAGCCATATAGTGATTTCTTCAGTTTAAAAACATGGTCAGGATATTTAATATCCTCAAATCCAGGAGGTTGCTTGACATACACTTCTTCTTCTATGACACCATTGAGAAATGCACTCTTGACATCCATCTGATATAATATTATGCCATGATTAACTGCATAGGAAAGAAGTAACCTGATTGCTTCCAATCTTGCAACTGGAGCAAACGTTTCAGTGTAATCAATGCCTTCTTGTTGACTATACCCTTGTGCAACAAGCCTGGCTTTGTTTCTTGTTACTTCACCTTGCTCATTCAGCTTATTTCTGAATACCCATTTTGTTCCAATAATGTTCTTGTACTGAGGTTTGGGTACCAGATCCCACACATCATTTCTTTGAAATTGATTCAACTCTTCTTGCATAGCTAGGATCCATCCATCATCTGAAAGTGCTTCATCAACTGTTGCAGGTTCAATCATTGAGATTAGTCCAATCATTGACTCTACTTGTCTGAAATTTGATCTTGTTCTTCTTGGACTATCTTTGTTTCCAATGATTAGCTCCTCAGGATGTGAAGACTTGTGTTTGAATGTGTTTCTGGGAGGATCTGCTTGATGTGAGCCATCTTGTGCTTCATCAGAAGCAGCTTCATCTTGCGTTTCTGATGTGGGTTCAGCTTCTGGACTATCTTCAGACTCAGCTATCTGATCAGGTTCTGGAGTAGCTTCAGGAACCTGTATCTCTGCAAAACTTTCACCTTGCTTTGAAGTTTTATCTCAAAGCTCCTTATCATCAAATTTAACGTGCATAGATTCTTCAACACAGAGTGTTTCTGAATTATACACTCTGTATGCCTTTGACCTTTCAGAGTAACCTAAAAAGATTCCTCTTTGGGCCTTGGCATCAAATTTCTTTAGGTAGAGCTTGTTGTTCAGAATGTAACATGTACATCCAAATTGATGAAAGTAAGAGATATTGGGTTTTCTTCCTTTAAAGAGTTCATATGCTGTTTTCTCCAAAATAGGTCCAATATAGATCCTGTTTTGAACATAGCATGCTGTATTCACTGCTTCTGCCCAAAAATGTTTTGGTAAATTGTTTTCATGAATCATGGTTCTGGCCATTTCTTGTAAGGTTCTATTCTTTCTCTCTACAACCCCATTTTGTTGTGGTGTTCTAGGAGAAGAGAATTCATGGAAAATTCCATGTTTTTCACAAAAAGCTTCAAATGGCTCATTTTCAAATTCTCCACCATGATCACTTCTGACTTTCAAAATTTTTGATTCTTTTTCAGATTGAATTTGAGTGCAGAAGCTACTGAATACATCACACGCAACATCTTTACTCTTTATGAATTTCACCCAAGTCCATCTGCTGTAATCATCAACAATGACTAATCCATATTTACTTCCATATAAGGATGCAGTACTCACTGGTCCAAATAAATCAATATGGAGTAATTCTAACGGTCTTGAGGTTGAAACAATGTCTTTGGTTTTAAAAGATGATTTCACAATTTTCCCTCTCTGACATGCACCACAGAGTGCATCTGAATGATAGTCAATGTCTGGTAGCCCTTTCACAAGTTGTAACTTACTAAGCTTAGAGATTAACCTCCAGTTAGCATGTCCCAACCTTCTGTGCCACATCCATTTCTTATCATTCACTGATAGTAGGCAAATCACCTTCTGATCAGCCAGTTCAGAAAAATTGATTTTATAGACATTATCAACTCTCTTTCCCTTGAACACAATGGATTTGTCTTCCTTGTTGATTACTGTACAGTTGGGTTTTTCAAAAAGCACATCATAACCATTATCACAAAATTGACTAATGCTCAAAAGGTTATGTTCAAGACCATCTACCAACCATACATTATTAATTGAGGTAGAGGAGTTACCAATAGTTCCTGTACCTATGATCTTGCCTGTCTGGTTTCCTCCAAACTTCACATTTCCTCCCTCTTTCATTGTTAGGCTGAGGAACATGGACTTGTCTCCTGTCATGTGTCTTGAGCAACCGCTGTCTAGGTACCATGATCTTTGTTTTGGCACTGCTCTTAGACATACCTGCATCATTGAGATTTTTTGATTTAGGTACCCATTGTTCTATGGGTCCTGGAAGGTTAGTACTTAAGGCTTTACTCTTCACTTCTTGTACCTTGTGCTGTAAGTTGGGTTGCTTCTGATTAACCATCACCTTAGGTTTTGGTACTTCAGAAGCAGTAACTGACTTCTTCTGAAATTTAGACTTCAGAACCCCAGATTTTGGTTTCACCAGACTCTGAGGAATAGGTTATGATCTTTTCAGGATCCTAACCTTTGAAATCTTGGAATCAGATTTGATCATAGCCTTTGACTTAGAGTTCTTTGGCTTTGAAGTAATCTTAGCCTTAGAACTAGAAGCTTCAGGTTCTGATTGAACAACAGTTTCCAACTCAGCCCCTTCTGGTACAAAGAAGGTTTTCAGACCTTCCTTGATGCATTCACAACAAGATTTTAGATTGGTTTTCTCAAGTTTTACTTCTGGAAAACCAATTCCTCTGCCATTGTTCTTGTAAATGCTATAAATCATAGAAGCTACTCTGCTTCTGTCAATGCCAGATATAATAAAATCTTCAAGAGCAATTTCATGATTACTTAAAGGTTTTTCATTACACTTTTCTTGTAGCTTCTGACATAAGAACCTGAGCTGATCTTCATATGTTTTACACATGAAGTCAAAGCCCCTAAGTCCTTGTTCAGAAGCTTTCAGATCCAATAGAGTTGATTTTTGCTGTTGTACCAAATCAGCATATTTTTCTTTTAAATCCTTCAACTCATTGGTTCTTACTTCAAAATGTGTAAGAAGTTCTTTAAGTGACTCAACAAGTTCATCTCTGGGAATTTTGGAATATACCTCGTTTTCATCTTCTGAGTCTGAATCTGATCCAGCTTCTGAAGTTGCTGTTGCTACCAACCCAACAGCTACCTTTACATCTTCATCAGCTTCCTCTTTATCAGATCCAGATTCACTACCCAAATCATCCCAGGTTGCCATTAAACTCTGCTTAATCTGCTTCTTGAATTTGCTTGGTTTGAATGTAGACCTCTTTGACTTGTCCTTTGACTTTTCTCTTTGAAGATCAGGGCATTCAGCAATGAAGTGTCCCGGCTTCTTACAGTTGAAGCATCCCTTCTGATCTTCTTTCCTTGAGCTTCTGGAGTTACCCCTTTTGGCGAGAAACTTTCTGTTCTTCTTGGCCAGATATTGAAGTCTGTTTGAGAGCATGGCCATTTCAGCAGCATCTGGTTCAGAATCTGAACTTGACTGTTCTTCCTCTTCAGATTCAACCACTTTGAGAGCTTTCGATGACTTGCCTTTGGATGGAAGAGCTATTGATTTACTCTTCTTAGTAGACTCATGTTCATTAATTCTTAACTCATGAACTTTGAGAGAACTAACAAGATCTTCGACACTTAAAGTGTTTAAATCTTTAGCTTCCTCAATGGCAGTCACTTTTGGTCTCCATCTGGCAGGTAAGCTTCTGAGAATCTTGCTTACATGATCAGAAGCAACATAGCTCTTCTTTAGAATCTGTAGCCCAGAAACTAAGGTTTGAAACCTTGAGTACATCTCCTTAATAGTTTCATCATCCTTCATCTTGAATAACTCATACTGATGTACAAGCAGAAGAGCCTTTGCTTCTTTGACCTTCTTGCTCCCTTCATAATTTGAACAGAGAGAAGCAAACATAGCTTTAGCAGTGGATTTTTCACTCATCTTCATGTACTCTGCTTTGGGTATGGCAGTGACAAGAGCTCCTCTGATAATATGATGCTTCTTGTAGAGTTTCCTCAGTTCTGGAGTATGTTTCTTTCTATCCACAGCAGCTCCTTCTTCATCAAGGACTAAATCACCAACACCATCTTCCATAATATCCCATAATTCTTCATCTAGGCTCATGATGTAACTGTAAAAGTTGGTCTTCCACCAAGAGAACTCTTCAGCATCTCCATTGAACTTTGGAACTTTTCCAACACTGGTTTTCTTACTATCACTATAATCATGTGAGACATTTTTATAGCTAGTATCACCAGAACCAGTAGGAGGAGGAATAGACATATTTTTCTCAGATCTTTGACTGTTGCACGGTTAAGTGTTACACAACAGACCAAGGCTCTAGATACCAATTGAAGGTGAGAAAAACACAAGAAGGGGGGTTGAATTGTGTTTTGAAAAATTCTTCGTTTCTCCTAAACAACTGAATACACTGATCAGAAGCTAAGTGAGACAGCTTCTGAAGTGATGATCAGAATCTAAATGCAGTGGAATAAAACAGAGAGAGAGAAGAAGAACGACACAAAGCAATTATACTGGTTCCTTCCACAATCTGGAAGTAGTCCAGTCCCCCTTGCACTTCCAAGGAGATTTCACTAAGAGTAATATCTGATTACAATTGCTCAAGCACACAAGCAAGAGACTTCCTTTGCTCAAGCACACAAGCTAGAGACTTCCTTTGCTCAAGAACACAATCAAGAGACTTTCTGCTCAAGCACAATTGCAAGAGACTTCCTAACTAAACAAAATTACACAGAAAATTGTTTAAGGTTGAACACTTGATATACAATCAGAGGTGCTCACAATATAAATCAGATACAGACTCAATGGACTTAAGAATTTCTAAGATATGACTTGAGAAACAGAAATTCTAAGTGAATGCAGAACAATTTCAGCAGAGGTTTGGCACTTGTAAAAATGTTGTGAGTCTTTCGTTCAGCGTTCTTGCATTACCAAATCTCTAGGTCTTCACTCCTTTATATAGAGGTGTGAAAGAGACGTTGTGAAATTGCCAGCACACCAAAGAGTCGTTGTTGAAGCTTGATCTTTCACCAATGATATATTGCCTGATTTGGTTGTTGTCCTATGAAGAACAAATTTGAAATCCATTCCTTATCCAAAGGAACATCTATGCAGGCGAAGCCGTATTCTGGGGCTGTTTTCTTGTCTTGTAGCATGGACACAAAACAGAGTAGTGGAGAACGTGGTTGTACAATTCGTACAAAGTACAATGTCAACGCTTTCGTCCAAATTGCAAGCACATGCTTTCAAACACCTTTGAAATGACCGTTGCAATGTTCCACTAATTTTTTGTTGTGTTTTCGAATCCAATAGACAGCTTTTGCAATGTAGATTCTTCAATCTTTGAATGTTCTGCAAATCCAGTTGATCTTCAGCTTCTGGTGAAATGACTTCTGATGAGGCAGCTTCTGATGAAGCAGCTTCTGCAGCTTCTGATGGTGCAGCTTCTCCAACTTCTGATGATGCAGCTTCTGATGATGTGGCTTCTGGACCTCTTGTCTTCAGGAGCACTATTCTTCAGGAGCACTACTTCTTCAGGAGCAGCTTGACTTCAGGAGCGCTATTTCTTTAGGAGCAGCTTGACTTCAGGAGCGTATTGCCTTCAGAATCATCTAAGCTTCATCTTCTTTTGCTCTTTATTTGCTCATTCAGAACCAATTAATGATGTAACTTTTTAACTGTGGTCCTGTACACTTGAACAAATTTTAGCTAGTCCAATTTACAATTTTTAATACCTTGTTATCATCAAAACTCTTTAAGGTTCATTGTTAAACACATTTTGTTCCAACAATATGAGGAATTCTTGTAGTGATAGTTAGGTATTTAATGTGAAATTAAACCAAAAACCAAAAAAAAGAAATTGTATATTTATTATCCTACAATATCACCCAATCAAAAATAAAAACTACAGTCATTAGTAACCATTGCTGCATACTACCATTATCGGCCATTCAATTTTCAATATTTCATAGCATGGCCATATCACCATATTTGTTTGATTCCAACTCTTGGAATGTTCAAGAGTAAGAAATCAAAACCGTATTAATCTTCTACTAGGACCATATCATTTTAGGATATTTTTGTATCCAGTATGCTTATGGTTGTTTCCGACAAAGGAATATTTACCATTTTAGGGAAAACCATATGCAAGCTGGAAACAAAAGTTCTAGATACTAATTAAATATGACCAAAACTCGTGCTCGAAAAATAATTCTAGAGGAATTTTTTAATTTTGTAATTGTAATGCTATGCATTATGGTCATAGTATTTTCAATTCTTTGGATATATGAAACTCACATTCCCCTCTCTATTTTTTCGTAAAATTAAATGAGGCAAAAAGGAAGAGAAAAAACACACAAAAATAAAAGAAAGTTAAGATTCAAAAGTCTAGCAAGCTGAATCAAGAAGGAGCTGATGTGGCTCGACAGGGGATGCGATCATAATTTTGAATGCTTAAATCATACGTTAGTTATTTAATGCGAAATTAAATCTTAAATCAAAAAAGGAAACCGTATATATAGTATCCTATAGTATCAACCATACAAAAATAAAAATTACAGTCGTTAGTAACCATTACTACATACAATATCACCCAAATAAAAATAAAAACGATTGTCATTAGTAGCCATTGCTACATACTATCGTTACCATTCATTTTTCCATATTTAATAGCATGACTATCGACATACTATCGACATCATATGCAGCTTCTACTAGGACCCTATTATTTGAGGTTATTTTTGTATTATGTATGCTTATGGTTGTTTTCGACAAAGGAATCTTTGCCATCATGGGAAAAACCATTTGCATGATCGATACAAAAGTAACCTCAAATATGGAGCTAGTAGAATATCCATATGGGTTTGATTCCACAATCTTGAAATGTTCAAGAGTATTGAATCAAAGCCATATCATTTGAGATTATTTTTTGTATCCAACATGCATCTGGTTGTTCCTTAAGACAAGAGCATTTTTAATAACTAAACATCCAATTTAGTCTGTTGCAATATCAACACAATTTCTTGCCACTTTATCCAAAATAATCTCAAAGAAAATTTTCCAATTAATTGGTGAAGAAAAAAAGTTTTAAATTTTATCCAATCAACATTGCAGTATTTATGGAGTCAAATGAATGAAAAGGTAAAAAAACAAAGTTATTCATCATAACCATTAGATTTACCTTAAAAAGTAATTCATATTCAAATAAATCTAGAATATAAAATAACCTTATCTAATTGAATTAACCATATCAGTTTAAAACTACAAATTCGGCCTAACACTTATGAATTTATGAATGAAATAACCTATTGATCTCCCTAGTGTATATAGAAAGACATCAATAGATGACAACAAATTATAATAATGAGAAGCTCACACTAGATTATGATATTATCCAAACAATAGTTTAAAGTGACGATAATTTTTCCTTTTAGTTGAGTTTGGAAAGACATTGTTAAAATTACAAAAATTGTCCACCAAAAATTTTAAGAGAGTAAAGTTACAATCCAATGGTACAAAGTATTTCAAAAAAAAGTTTATGACTATAAATTGAGTCACATTCTACATGAAGTTTTCAACTTCTCATAGATCACAATTAAATTTGTACCCGGAATTGTCCATACACATCGTTCAACTTTTGCTAATCTGAGACAATCAATAAAGCAACATTTTCAGCAATGCAACATTAATATGCTTCATTGTATACACAACTTCATTATGTATCGTAAACGGGTGTACGATATTCTTGAGCATGTTCTGCAACAAGAAATTTAAAATTACAGAAATTGTCAACCAAAAATTTTAAGAGAGTAAAGTTATTTAAAAAAAAAGTTTATGACTGTAATTTGAGTCACATTCTGCATGAAGTTTTCAACGTCTCATAGATCATAATGAAATTTGTACCCGGAATTGTCCATACACATCGTTCAACTTTTGCTAATATGAGACAATCAATAAAACAACATAGTCCATTTGATCCCATGTGACACTGCTCATTACTCAAAAAATATTTTGAATCAAGTAGTTGGTAAAAGGGTGTGTCCTCAAAATCATCCATTACCCTCAACCTATAAATCTCATAATTTAGTAACATATGACAAATATTACATGTTGGAACATTGCTGTGATGTTGGAAGAAAAATTGAAAGATTAAACACCAAGTAATTATACTTTGATTTAATATTGTGTAAATTAAAAAAATAGAGTGTGGGGGTCCCACATAAAATAGAACACACACATTAGTAGTGTTTAAATTATGGTATTTAATTTTAAATACTTGATAATGATAAAACTCATAGTAATTATTATTTTTATTGGTGAATATCACTTCCCACTAATTTTTTTTTTGGTACAACACTTCCCACTAATTTAGCTTATGGTGGTTGTGATAAGGATAAGAATAAGAATTCAATTAACTTTTTTATCATTCATTCATTCAAATCCAATGAGTTTGTTTCCTCCAATTTTGTGGATTTGTTTCCTATTAATCTTATCCACAAGTGTTGTTGGACTGATTAATGGATAAATTCTATTTTGATCTTATCCATTAGAGTAACTGCTGCTGCAATTTTTGCTAAAACTGTTACAAAATCTCTATATAAATAGAGGACTGCACTCAGTTCAAAAATCAAACCAAACAGTTTCTATTGAGAACTCTTTCTCTCTTCTCTATCCAGCTTGTGTTGACGAGCTATTTTTCTCCTCATCTTTTTTTTTTTTTGCCCCTTCGTAAATAAGAGTGTTCTTAAAAACTTAGTCCCTATTTGGTATAATGTCCCTTCAGAATTAAGAAAGGTCTTAAAAACATAGTCTCTTCGATAAAGTATGTCCGTTCGGAATAAAGAGTATTTTTAAGATCATAATCCTTTTTGGAACAATAATGTCCCGTCGTAATTAAGAATGATCTTAATAGTATATAAATATTCTTTCAATATTTTTCTACTTGAGAAGAAATTAAAAATTCGAAATGGTTATATCACCATATTTGAGTGGTCGTAGTGCAATATTGATATTTTGGAGAACTTAAAGTTAGAATGGTGGTAACACCATATTTTAGTGGTCTCAGCACTATTATAAAGTGGTAACAATACCATATTAAAGTGGTTTCAACATTAAAGAGTGATCTTAGTACCATATTTGAGGGTGTAAGTCTTGAACGGTTTCCTACAGTGCAGTAGTTAATCACACAATTGTAGCTGAACTTGTTTTACCCTGGAGACGGTGTGGTTGATAGCCTGTTTTGCACAACTTTGGACAGTACCAAAAAACGTCTTAAAGAGAGCGTTCTGGTCGTGACTCAACCTAGTAACAACTTCGGTAGATATTCTTTTTCAAAAGAAGAATTTGGAAATCGAAATACAACAGTTTGGAAATCCAAAAACATCAATTTTAAGACGTTTCATAGTGTTATGTCTACCGAAGAAATTACTTATTGAGCTTCTGTTGTCCCAAAATAAAACAAGGATAAGTCAGGCTATAGAAATACATTTTTTGAATGAAAAAATGAAGTGTTTGTTGTTATAACAACAACATTAATACGTGACTCGGATTATGTTTAAAATTTATTTTCAAAGTGAGAACCGCACTGTGAATAAAAACTCAAATTGCCATGAGAATAGGAACCCCAAAAAGGTCCTATATTGGAGATTAGCAGCTACCATCAGGAAATGACAATGGTTCACAATTTATATAACTGTGTGAAACCAAGTCATATGTCTCGCAACTATAAGAACAAGTAAATTGCCGCTCCACTGCCTAACCTAACCAAAAAGGAAATTCACTGATATGACTATTTAAATCAATCTAGTTGGTGAATTAAGTGAATGATGGATAAACATTAGTGTCTCGTGCTATGTTTGCTATGATAATGCTACGTTCAAAAACATATGTCACTGCTGAAAATAAGAAAGTGTTGTTGGAACACTATAACATCATTAAAGTCGTTGGCATTATAGATATAAGTTGCAATTCACGTCCGAAAAGAAAAATTATTCTCTACGACGTGATGCATGCTCCAAAAAAATAAGAAAGAATCTGAATTTCATATTTCTATTGATTAAGACTAAGTTGACTCAGACTTAAGGAAAGACTTGTGCAACATGCATTCTTGTGGGAAAAGACTGCGCCTTTGTTGGTATGTTCAAAATTAAATTCTCCTTCTACTTTATAAGTTGTGTGATTTTAATATTTGACATATCAAAGTTTATCATGTGAGCAAGTGTTTAATTTTAAACTTGAGTAACTTGGACTTAATTACATAGTTATATGATTAAACAATTTTATTTTTTGCAGACAAGATAAATGAACCAAAAGTTCATATAATTCAGTGTTTAGGGAATTTGAATCTCTAAACTCAATAAATTATGATATGTGTGAACTTGATGGCACATAAACTAGAAATGATAAAATGATATTTTATCATATTTATTGATGACTGTGAATTTTGAAATATAAAATTGATATGCTTGATATGTTCAATTTCTATAACGAAAATTAAAATTTATGTTGGATATAGTACCCAAGTCTAAAAACCAAAATTATAATTAGGAAATTTTTGAAGAAAAGATAACTCAACTTGTCTGATTTTTTAAACTTGGCATTGTCTAGACTATATTTGGATTTTGGACCACAAGAGAGTTGAACTCACTAGTAGAGCCTATGAATGTGTTTTCATTGGGTATGCTATAAATAGCGAAACATATAGGTTTTATGACCTAAATGCTAAACTGATCATAGAATAAGACGACGTTGATTTCTATTTTAATATTTACCACTTTAAATAAAGGATAGTGGGGGCACTAGTAGGGGCGCTAGTGGGAGCAAGACATTAGTGGGGGAAAAATAAATTCCTTTTTAAAAATGAAGAACTAGTGGGGAAACTATATTTGATCACATTCCAGTTATCAGAAATAGTTATGAAAACAACCTATGAGATGTTATAGAACCTCAAAGAGGTAAGAAAGCTATAATTTCTAAAGAATATAAATCTAATTATATGGTTTGTATAGAAGAGGATTCATTTGACCTTCAAGAAGTTTTGTCTTCATTGGATGCTAACTTTTGAAAAGAAGCAATAAATGATGAAATAGATTCTCGAGTCTAACGAAACATGACTCTTAGTTGACTTGTATCTTGGTTGCAAACAATCGGTTGTATTTGAATTTTGGAAAAGGAAACTAAAACATGATGGTTCGTTGCTAAATACAAGGCTTACGTTGTAGAAAAATGTTTTAGGCAAAGAGAAAAATATTGATTTCTTCGACACTCAATCACGAGTCACTAGAATCATACTCATGAGGTTACTATTCCCTTTAGCCGCTATTCATAACTCGATAGTACTCCAAATGGATGTGAAAGCTGCCCTTTAAATGGTGAAGTCGAAGAAGAAATCTATATGGAACAACCTGAAAGTTTTGTAATTCATGGACAAGAAAACAAGGTATGTAAGTTAGATAATTTTTTGTATGGTCTAAAATAAACTCCTGAGGAATGGCATGAAAAAATTGGCATTCTAATGCTATCGAATGAAAATGACAAATGCATTTACTACAAAAATGGAAATAACAATTGAACGATCATATGTCTATATGTAGACGATTTGCTCACATTTGGTTCAAAGATTCATGTAGTAAATATGTGAAATCATTGTTTTATCAACAACATTGATAAGAAAGACCTAGACAAAGTTAAAGTAATTCTTGGTTTCAAGATTACTAGATCAGAAAAGAAAACTTTTTTTATGAATCTCACAAAGTTGAGAAGATCTTAAGGAAATGTGATTATTTGAATGTAAACTTGCAAGGATATATTATGAACCAAGTGTAAGAACACTTGAGATGGAGTTAGACAAACAGCATATGCGAGCATCATTGGCAGTCCTTAGGTATGCTACTGAATGTATTAGACCCGACATTGCCGATATCATGAAACTCTTGTGCAAGTTTACTAGTAGACGAATGAGAAGCATTGCCATGCCATTGAAAAAGTCATGAGGTGCCTTAAGAAGACTATGACTCTAGGATTACATTATGAGGAGTAACTCATTGTACTTAAATAGTACAAGATATAAAATAGAATATCCTTCAGATGAGTATTTAGCAACCAGTGGCTACACATTGACCATCATTGGAGGAGTTGTTTGTTGAAACAAATGATATTGACTCAGTCCACTTTAGAATGTATTTGGGATGAGAACACTAGAGAAAACTAGTGAAGAAGCAAGTTGAGAACCCTTAATGGGTGACACTGTTGCCAAAAGTGTTAATTTAATGTGATAGTACTGCATCTATTACAAAAATTGAGAATCGTTACTACAATGGAAAAAGACGATAATTAAGGCACAGACACATATAGGATTAGAAAGCTAGCTACACTCAAAAGGAACGGTTAAAATAGATTGTGTACGTACTGATGAAGAATTAATTGATCCTTTGACGATAAACACATCCAATGGGATGTGACTAATGCCTAAAGATCACAAGTGATGGTAACCCGACCTAAATGACTGGAGATCCCAAGAAATAGGTTCAATGGGTAATAACAAGTCATGAGTGATAGAACATGCTATGAGAAAGTTAAGTAAGCATTAATCCTACAGCGACAGGGGGATGAGATAGTAGAAACTCTTAATGAGATCTATACTCTATGTTGAGTGGAGTACATAGCTACAAGAGTACTATTGATAGACTCACCTATACGAATGTGGAACTGAGGCTGGTTTCTATGGGATTCGGGGCATAATATCTAGAGCGTTCATTAAAACTAGGATATACGTGCAGGGCCACAAATGCACGTGCTTTTAGAATACACCTTAGGAAAAGATTTGTGTGCGGGTTCTATATCTGAGATAGAGTTCAATGTTGTAAGCAACTATTGTTAAATCGGAATATTATCTGCTATGCAAAAGTACAAGTTGTAGATGACACCTTTGTTTACTAGCAACCATATAGAAACATTTTGACATTATTATTGTAACCATTTTTTAAATTCAAGTGGGGATTGTTGGAACATTGGTGTGATGTTGAAAGAAAAAATGGAAGATTAAACACCAAGTAATTATACTTTGATCTAATGTTGTGTGAATTGAAAAAATAGAGTGTGGGGTCCCACATAAAATTGAACACACACATTAGTAGTGTTTAAATTGCGGTATTTAATTTTAAATACTTCATAATGATAAAAATAATTGTAATTATTATTTTTATTCGTGAATATCACTTCCCATAAATTTAGCTTATGATGGTTGTGATAAGAATGAGAATAAGAATTCAATTGAATTTCTTATATATCCTTTCATTTAAATCCAATGAGTTTGTTTCCTCCACTTTTGTGAATTTGTTTCTTCTTGATCTTATCCACAAGTGTTGTTGAACTGATTAATGGATAAGTTCCCTTTGTTCTTATCCATTAGAGTAACTGTTGCCGCAATTTTTGTTAAAACAGTTACAAAATCTCTATATAAATAGAGGACTCCACTCAGTTCAAAAATCACACCAAAGAGTTTCTATTGAGTTGTTGAGAAATCTTTATCTCTTTTCTTTAGCTTGTGTTGACGAGTTATTCTTCTCCTCATCTCTTTTTTCTGTCCCTTCAGAAATAAGAGTGTTTTTAAGACCTTAATCTCTATTCGGTATAATGTCCCTTCGGAATTAAGAAAGGTCTTAAAAACTTAGTTCCATTGATAATGTATGTCCGTTCAGAATAAAGAGTACTTTTAAGATCATAGTCCCTTTTGGAACAATAATGTCCCGTCAAAATTAAGAATGATCTTAACAATATATAAATATTCTTTCAATATTTTTCTACTTGAGGAGAAATTAAAAAGTCGAAATGGTGGTATCACCATATTTGACTGGTCGTAGTGCCATATTGATATTTTCGAGAGCTTAAATTTGGAATGGTGGAAACACCATATTTGAGTGGTCTCAGCACCATAACAGAGTGGTAACAATACCATATTAAAGTGGTTTCACTATTAAAGAGTGATCTTAGTACCATATTTGAGGGTGTAAATCTCGAACAGTTTTCTACAGTACAGTAATTAATCGCACAGTTGTAGCAGAGCTTGTTTCATCCTGAATGCGGCGTGGTTGATAGTCTGCCTTGCACAACTTTGGGCAGTAACACGAAACATCTTAAAGAGACTGATCTAGTCGTGACTCAACCTAGTAGCAACTTCGGTAGATATTCTTTTTCAAAAAAAGAATTTGGAATTCCAAATACAACAGTTTCGAAATCCAAAAACAACATTACTTGTGTCTATACCTTGTATTTTTATACGCCAAACAAAGTCCTCCCATTGTAGTGTTAATGTCTTCCATTGTAGGGGTTTAATTACAAGTGCATTTGTAAACAATTTCTTTAGGCGAAAAGGAAATATGGTCTAATTGTTTTTATGAGCTATTAACTATTTTTATAGCCTATTTTGGAGAACTTATAACTGAATGTAAACAATTGTGATTGTGAGCATGTCATAAACCATTTCTGTATATAAGCTTAGGTAAATCGTTCATGCAGTGTTTCACAAATCGAGTGCTAATTTAGAAACTCGGATGAGTTTACGTTTTTAGATGACAAAATCATGTTAACTTGGAGGTAAAATCGTTTGTTAAAATCAGAATGTTTGACAAGTTTGAGCGAGTTAACACGTGGTAAACTCGGGTAAAATCGTCCGAGCTTACGAGTTAACATTTAAAAAACACACTTTTTTGGTTTTGAGCCATTTTTCTTCCTAGATCAATTTTCTGTTAAAATCCAATTCCTTTTTTCAAGTTCGGTAGCCTAAAGTACTTGTCTTGCCATTACAATTAATATTTTCTTGCCTTGCCTTGCCTTTATTTCTTCTGCAACCTTCTAATACGAACAACACAACCCAATATTTATGATTTTGCGAGTTAATTTTGAATTTTGATGTTAACTTGAGTATAACATTTTATTATGGTGGTTGGATATACTTTGTCTTTATAATTAAGTCATATTTTGCACTATTGACATATTTACAATATTTATATTAGCTTATGTTTGTAATGTATATAATAAATTTTACATAATTTTGTAATTGTACGAGTTTACCTAAGTAAAACAAATTGAAGTAAACTCTGAAGTTGTAAAACCTGACATGTAAGCACTTGGCCAAGTGTTTTGAAAACCCGACAAAAATGAGTTGATTATGATTTAGCTGCAAGTTTTCGCCTTATTTTGTATGGTAGCTTTTAGAAACAATTATACATTGATTATATTTTACTTCATTCTATTTGTAGAAATAACTTATGCGTGAGCACTTATCTAATAATCTTTTTATTAAACTATTTATTTAAATGTTATCTTACTCATGACACTATGCTTGCTTAATATATTTGAAATGTTGGTTTTTTCTCTTAAAATATATTTTTGAGTTCAATTTCGGTTAAACCAATTTATTTTTGGGTTCAATTTCGGTTTAACAAGGAAGTGAGCAAATTCATTAACCATTACAATGAGATTAAAGCAGCAACTGTAGCTACAAAGAATGATGATTATCCAAGCATTGTTAAGACAACACCAGAGTCTGCAAGTGGTGCAGCTGAATAGTTAGTGATGTAGGGTTATCTAAGCATTGTTAAGACAACACCATATATCTTATGATACAATGTGTATTTGTAAAATAAATTTTTATGATCCCTTCTTTCTTTACCTCACCATAGATTGATGCAAGGTTTAGAGAAGCAAATGAAGGAAGATTTAATACAAGGTAATGGGAGGGAAACTTTAATATTTCTTTGCTTGATCCTTGGTTGGAGACTAAATGAGAGAAAAAAAAAATGAAAGTAGACCAAATATGTTCTTGTTGTCACACATCATAGTATACTAGGTAAATACCTGTAATGTTGCACGGGTTTGTTATAAGACTTAATCGCAGTGTTGGCCTCCTAAGGCTATGTTTGGATTGATGGAATGTGATGGGATGGGATGGAATGGAATGGAATGGGCTTATGTTCCATTGTTTGGATAAGTAATAAAAAGATGGAATGGAATGGTATGGAATGGAATACATTCCATCATATTCCACCACTTACTCTCACTTTTGTTACCCTCCAATTTGGGAGGAATGGGATGGAATCCCTTTTATTTTATTTTTTAACTATTATAAATACCATTATATCCCTATGTTTCATTCTTCCATATTCTGCATCACGCTAAGCTCTGTCAATGAAACTAAACATCATAGCAAAAGTGCAGGTTGTTGGAACAAAATGTGTTTAACAATGAACCTTAAAGAGTTTTGATGATAACAAGGTATTAAAAATTGTAAATTGGACTAGCTAATATTTGTTCAAGTGTACAGGACCATAATTATAAAGTTACATCATCATTGGTTCTGAATGAGCAAATAAAGAGCAAAAGGAAATGAAGCTTAGATGATTCTGAAGGCAAAGCGCTCCTGAAGTCAAGCTGCTCCTGAAGAAATAGCGCTCCTGAAGTAAGCTGCTCCTGAAGAATAGTGCTTCTGAAGACAAGAGGTCCAGAAGCCACATCATCAGAAGCTGCGTCATCAGAAGCTGCAGAAGTCACATCATCAGAAGCTGCATCATCAGAAGCTGCCTCATCAGAAGCTATTTCACCAGAAGCTGAATCTCAACTGGATTTGCAAAAGATTCAAGAATTGAAGAATTATCAATGCAAAAGCTGTCTATTGGATTCGAAAACACAAACAAAGGATTAGTGGAGTTTTGCAACGGTCATTTCAAAGGTGTTTGAAGGCTTGTGCTTGCAATTTGGACGAAAGCGTTGACATTGTACTTTGTACGAATTGTACAACCACGTTCTCCACTACTCTGTTTTGTGTCCACGCTTCAAGACAAGAAAACAGCTCCAGAATACGGTCTCGCCTGCATAGATGTTCCTTTGGATAAGGAATGGATTTCAAATTGGTTCTTCATAGGACAACAACCAAATCAGGCAAAAGATCATTGGTGAAAGATCAAGCTTCAACAACGACTCTTTGGTGTGCTGGCAATTTCACAACGTCTCTTTCACACCTCTATATAAAGGAGTGAAGACCTAGAGAATTGGTAATGCAAGAACGCTGAACGAAAGACTCACAAGATTTTCACAAGTACCAAACCTCTGCTGAAATTGTTCTGCATTCACTTAGAATTTCTGTGTCTCAAAGTCATATCTTAGAAATTCTTAAGTCCATTGAGTCTGTATCTGATTTGTATTGTGAGCACCTCTGATTGTATATCAAGTGTTCAACCTTAAACAATTTTCTGTGTAATTTTGTTTAGTTAGGAAGTCTCTTGCAGTTGTGCTTGAGCAGGAAGTCTCTTGATTGTGTTCTTGAGCAAAGGAAGTCTCTTGCTTGTGTGCTTGAGCATTGGAAGTCTCTTGCTTGTGTGCTTGAGCATTTGTAATCAGATATTACTCATAGTGAAATCTCCTTGGAAGTGCAAGGGGGACTGGACTACTTCCGGATTGTGGAAGGAACCAGTATAATTGCTTTGTGTCGTTCTTCTTCTCTCTCTCTGTTTTTTTCCGCTGCATTTAGATTCTGATTATCACTTCAGAAGCTGTCTCGCTTAGCTTCTGATCAGTGTGTTCAGTTTTTAGGAGAAACGAAGAATTTTTCTAAAACACAATTCAACCCCCCTTCTTGTGTTTTTCTCACCTTCAATTGGTATCAGAGCCTGGTTTGTTGTGTAACACTTAACCGTGCAACAGTCAAAGATCTGAGAAAAACATGTCTACTCCTCCTCCTACTGGTTCTAGTGATACTAGCTATAAACATGTCTCACATGATTATAGTGATAGTAAGAAAACCAGTGTTGGAAAAGTTCCAAAGTTCAATGGAGATGCTGAAGAGTTCTCTTGGTGGAAGACCAACTTTTACAGTTACATCATGAGCCTGGATGAAGAATTATGGGATATTCTGGAAGATGGTGTTGGTGATTTAGTCCTTGATGAAGAAGGAGCTGCTGTGGATAGAAAGAAACATACTCCAGAACTGAGGAAACTTTACAAGAAGCATCATATTATCAGAGGAGCTCTTGTCACTGCCATACCCAAAGCAGAATACATGAAGATGAGTGACAAATCCACTGCTAAAGCTATGTTTGCTTCTCTCTATTCAAATTATGAAGGGAGCAAGAAGGTCAAAGAAGCAAAGGCTCTCCTGCTTGTACATCAGTATGAGTTATTCAAGATGAAGGATGATGAAACTATTGAGGAGATGTACTCAAGGTTTCAAACCTTAGTTTCTGGGCTACAGATTCTAAAGAAGAGCTATGTTGCTTCTGATCATGTAAGCAAGATACTCAGAAGCTTACCTGCCAGATGGAGACCAAAAGTGACTGCCATTGAGGAAGCTAAAGATTTAAACACTTTAAGTGTCGAAGATCTTGTTAGTTCTCTCAAAGTTCATGAGTTAAGTCTTAATGAACATGAGTCTACTAAGAAGAGTAAATCAATAGCTCTTCCATCCAAAGGCAAGTCATCAAAAGCTCTCAAAGTGGTTGAATCTAAAGAGGAAGAACAGTCAAGTTCAGATTCTGAACCAGATGCTGCTGAAATGGCCATGCTCTCAAACAGACTTCAATATCTGGCCAAGAAGAACAGAAAGTTTCTCTCCAGAAGGGGTAACTCCAGAAGCTCAAAGAAAGAAGATCAGAAGGGATGCTTCAACTGTAAGAAGCCTGGACACTTCATTGCTGAATGCCCTGATCTTCAAAGAGAAAAGTCAAAGGACAAGTCAAAGAGGTCTACATTCAAACCAAGCAAACTCAAGAAGCAGATTAAGCAGAGTTTAATGGCAACCTGGGATGATTTGGGTAGTGAATCTGGTTCTGATAAAGAGGAAGCTGATGAAGATGCAAAGGTAGCTGTTGGGTTGGTAGCAACAGCAACTTCAGAAGCTGGATCAGATTCAGACTCAGAAGATGAAAACGAGGTATATTCCAAAATTCCCAGAGATGAACTTGTTGAGTCACTTAAAGAACTTCTTACACATTTTGAAGTAAGAACCAATGAGTTGAAGGATTTAAAAGAAAAATATGCTGATTTGGTACAACAGCAAAAATCAACTCTATTGGATCTGAAAGCTTCTGAACAAGGACTTAGGGGCTTTGACTTCATGTGTAAAACATATGAAGATCAGCTCAGGTTCTTATGTCAGAAGCTACAAGAAAAGTGTAATGAAGAACCTTTAAGTAACCATGAAATTGCTCTTGAAGATTTTATTATATCTGGCATTGACAGAAGCAGAGTAGCTTCTATGATTTATAGCATTTACAAGAACAATGGCAGAGGAATTGGTTTTCCAGAAGTGAAACTTGAGAAAACCAATCTAAAATCTTGTTGTGAATGCATCAAGGAAGGTCTGAAAACATTCTTTGTACCAGAAGGGGCTGAGTTGGAAACTATTGTTCAATCAGAACCTGAAGCTTCTAGTCCTAAGGCTAAGATTATTTCAACGCCAAAGAACTCTAAGTCAAAGGCTATGATCAAATCTGATTCCAAGACTTCAAAGGTCAGGATCCTGAAAAGATCAGAACCTATTCCTCAGAGTCTGGTGAAACCAAAATCTGGGGTTCTGAAGTCTAAGTTTCAGAAGAAGATAGTTACTGCTTCTGAAGTACCAAAACCTAAGGTGATGGTTAATCAGAAGCAACCCAACTCACAGCACAAGGTACAAGAAGTGAAGAGTAAAGCCTTAAGTACTAACCTTCCAGGACCCATAGAACAATTGGTACCTAAATCTAAAAATGTCAATGATGCAGGTATGTCTAAGAGCAGTACCAAAGCAAAGATCATGGTACCTAGACAGCGGTTGCTCAAGACACATGACAGGAGACAAGTCCATGTTCCTCAGCCTAACATTGAAAGAGGGAGGAAATGTGAAATTTGGAGGCAACCAGTCAGGCAGGATCATAGGTACAGGAACTATTGGTAATTCCTCTACCTCAATTAATAATGTATGGTTGGTAGATGGTCTTGAACATAACCTTTTGAGCATTAGTCAATTTTGTGATAATGGTTATGATGTGCTTTTTGAAAAACCCAACTGTACAGTAATCAACAAGGAAGACAAATCCATTGTGTTCAAGGGAAAGAGAGTTGACAATGTCTATAAAATCAATTTTTCTGAACTGGCTGATCAGAAGGTGGTTTGCCTACTATCAGTGAATGATAAGAAATGGATGTGGCACAGAAGGTTGGGACATGCTAACTGGAGGTTAATCTCTAAGCTTAGTAAGTTACAACTTGTGAAAGGGCTACCAGACATTGACTATCATTCAGATGCACTCTGTGGTGCATGTCAGAGAGGGAAAATTGTGAAATCATCTTTTAAAACCAAAGACATTGTTTCAACCTCAAGACCTTTAGAATTACTCCATATTGATTTATTTGGACCAGTAAGTACTGCATCCTTATATGGAAGTAGATATGGATTAGTCATTGTTGATGATTACAGCAGATGGACTTGGGTGAAATTCATAAAGAGTAAAGATGTTGCGTGTGATGTATTCAGTAGCTTCTGCACTCAAATTCAATCTGAAAAAGAATCAAAAATTTTGAAAGTCAGAAGTGATCATGGTGGAGAATTTGAAAATGAGCCATTTGAAGCTTTTTGTGAAAAACATGGAATTTTCCATGAGTTCTCTTCTCCTAGAACACCACAACAAAATGGGGTTGTAGAGAGAAAGAATAGAACTTTACAAGAAATGGCCAGAACCATGATTCATGAAAACAATTTACCAAAACATTTTTGGGCAGAAGCAGTGAATACAGCATGCTATGTTCAAAACAGGATCTATATTAGACCTATTTTGGAGAAAACAGCATATGAACTCTTTAAAGGAAGAAAACCCAATATCTCTTACTTTCATCAATTTGGATGTACATGTTACATTCTGAACACCAAGCTCTACCTAAAGAAATTTGATGCCAAGGCCCAAAGAGGAATCTTCTTAGGTTACTCTGAAAGGTCAAAGGCATACAGAGTGTATAATTCAGAAACACTTTGTGTTGAAGAATCTATGCACGTTAAATTTGATGACAAGGAGCTTGAAGATAAAACTTCAAAGCAAGGTGAAAGTTTTGCAGAGATACAGGTTCCTGAGGCTACTCCAGAACCTGATCAGATAGCTGAGTCTGAAGATAGTCCAGAAGCTGAACCCACATCAGAAGCGCAAGATGAAACTGCTTCTGATGAAGCACAAGATGGCTCACATCAAGCAGATCCTCCCAGAAACACATTCAAACACAAGTCTTCACATCCTGAGGAGCTAATCATTGGAAACAAAGATAGTCCAAGAAGAACAAGATCACATTTCAGACAAGAGGAGTCAATGATTGGACTAATCTCAATGATTGAACCTACAACAGTTGATGAAGCACTTTCAGATGATGGATGGATCCTAGCTATGCAAGAAGAGTTGAATCAATTTCAAAGAAATGATGTGTGGGATCTGGTACCCAAACCTCAGCACAAGAACATTATTGGAACAAAATGGGTATTCAGAAACAAGCTGAATGAGCAAGGTGAAGTAACAAGAAACAAAGCCAGGCTTGTTGCACAAGGGTATAGTCAACAAGAAGGCATTGATTACACTGAAACGTTTGCTCCAGTTGCAAGATTGGAAGCAATCAGGTTACTTCTTTCCTTTGCAGTTAATCATGGCATAATATTATATCAAATGGATGTCAAGAGTGCATTTCTAAATGGTGTCATAGAAGAAGAAGTGTATGTCAAGCAACCTCCTGGATTTGAGGATATTAAATATCCTGACCATGTTTTTAAACTGAAGAAATCACTATATGGCTTGAAACAAGCTCCCAGAGCTTGGTATGATAGACTAAGTAATTTCTTAATCAAAAATGATTTTAAAAGAGGACAGGTTGACACTACACTCTTCAGAAGGACCCTTGAGAAGGATATTCTTGTTGTGCAAATATATGTTGATGATATAATATTTGGTTCTACTAATGCATCTCTTTGCAAGGAATTTTCGGAGTTAATGCAGGATGAATTTGAAATGAGCATGATGGGAGAGCTGAAGTTCTTCCTGGGCATTCAAATCAATCAATGCAAGGATGGAGTCTATGTTCATCAATCAAAGTACACAAAGGAGCTTCTGAAGAAGTTCAAACTTGAAGATTGTAAAGTGATGAACACTCCAATGCATCCTACGTGCAATCTGAGCAAAGAAGATGAAGGAGCTAAAGTAGATCAGAAGCTGTATAGAGGTATGATTGGTTCTTTGTTATACCTCACTGCATCTAGGCCAGATATTTTATTCAGTGTATGCTTGTGTGCAAGATTCCAATCAGATCCTAGAGAATCTCATATGACTGCTGTCAAGAGAATCTTCAGGTATTTGAAAGGAACAACTAATCTTGGACTCCTTTATAGGAAATCCTTAGATTATAAGCTAATTGGATTCTGTGATGCTGATTATGCTGGTGATAGGATTGAAAGAAAGTCAACCAGTGGCAATTGTCAATTTCTGGGTGATAATCTTATATCCTGGGCTAGCAAAAGACAAACAACTATTGCTATGTCTACAGCAGAAGCAGAATACATTTCAGCTGCAAGTTGTTGTACACAACTACTTTGGATGAAACATCAGTTGGAAGATTATCAGATAACTGCTAACAGTATTCCCATTTATTGTGATAATACTGCTGCTATTTGTTTGTCTAAAAATCCAATTTTGCATTCAAGAGCGAAGCACATTGAAATCAAACACCATTTTATCAGAGATTATGTTCAAAAAGGAATTTTAGATATACAATTCATTGATACTGAAAATCAATGGGCTGATATATTTACTAAGCCTTTAACTGTTGAAAGATTTGATTTTATAAAGAAAAATTTGAACATGCACTTTGTATCTGATTAAATGCTTGCTTGCTCCTGAATAGGATTTTAGGTTCTGAAGTTAGTTCAGAAGCGGTAGTCCATCAGAAGCTCTTTATTGAGGTTCTGAGGAAAACTCGCTTCTGATGATGACGTCAGCATCTGAAGTCCAGAAGCTGGATTTGTTGCTTCTGAATAGTTGAATTAGTGGAAACGTTGGAAGTTACCTTTTAAAAAGTAACTTCTGGCCCACTAACTTGGTAGTTACTCTGTGAACTTCTTACGTGGCCTGTATGTGTTGGTGTATAACTAAAAGGGCAATGATGATTTAATAGCTTTGAAAGTACTTTTCACGCGCCCCCAATTTTGTCATTAATGTTATGTTTGTTTGTCTCTTTTGAATTGCAATCGTTTTACTTTTAACACTTTGTCAATTCACACACTACTCACTCACAACAAACACATTTGCTCTCAAACCTCTTGCGAAGTAAGCGCATTCTCTCAACCTTAGAACCCTAAAATCTTCATCTTCTTCAAATCTTCGTCAATCATCAAATGGCATCATCAAGCTCAAAAGTTTCAGAATCTACATCAAACAAGCAAAGCGTATCAGAATCCGGGTCCATCTACAAAGAGAAGACTATGGATATTCCATGGGAATCCTTAATAGTTCAAGTAGAGTCACCGGTGGATTTTGCTTCACTCAAGAAGTATGAAGTAAACATGGAAGGATTGATAGAGACTCAGATGCTGTCTGAGTATTTCAAGATGCTAAATGGGCCAACATATGTGAACTTGGTCAAGGACTTTTGGTTAAAAGCTGAAGTGTACAATGAAAAGCCTGCAAAAGTCGTAAGCAAACAAGCTGGGTCAAAGAAGGGGAAAATGGTCATGGATATGAATCCTACATCATTTGATAGCTTAGAAATAAGGTCTGAAGTGATGGGCATTCCTATAACCATCACTGAGGACGTTATAGCTAAAGCTTGTAGGATGGATGCAGAGGGAAGATTCTAAGAAATAGTCAGGAAGGAAGATGTCCTGCTACAAGGTTACTACAACACTCTTTTGGGTGGGAAGAAAGATGCAAAGCCTTCTGAAATGGAGATTCACAACAGGATGTTGGTGAAATTCAGTAATGATTGCTTCTTTCAAAGAGCAGGAGGATCTGACCAACCCAACAATCAACAGAAGCTAGCAATTTACTTCATGGCTATTCTGGAAAAGATAAATTTCCCAAGATATGTAATGGATCATCTCTGCTGGGCCATAAATGAAAGCACTATCAGAGGAAGGAAACAAGTACCCTATGGAAGATTGCTGTCTGAAATCTTTTATCAAGGAAGGGTGCTGGAGTTCTTAAAAAGGACAAGGAGTGCTTCTGATAGATGTTTCGAAGTCTCTACTGCTGAAAGGACTATCAGTAGCAGGAGCTTATGCTCTATGAAGTTCATCAAAGAAGCCCCTAAAGATGAAAAGTGGTTAGAGATGACAACTGCTGAAACTGAGATAATCAGGGACTTTCCTCCCATCTTTAAGGAAAGTGACTCTGATTTCCTAGTTCAATCAGTAGCTGAGTACGTCTTGGAGGAAGATGCGAGGTCTCAGGAGGAAGCTGCTCTTGCTAAAGGGAAAGGCAAGAAGGCCAAAGCAGTTGCTGTGTCAGAAGCTGCTGTTTCTGATGCACCTAAAGGGAAAAGGGCCAGAACTAGTTCTGAATCTGATGCTGCTCCTACTAAAGGCAAGAAGGCCAGAACTAGTACAAAGTCAGAAGCTGCTAAACCTGTTTCTATCAAGGAAAAAGGAAAGATGCAGAAGGTTGGTGCTGCTTCTATTCCACAGAAGAGAAGAAAAGGTAAGGCAGACTTGGTAATCACTCAAGAGCAGCTGGAGGAAGCTCTTGAAGAAATGGAGAAAGAAGAGGCTGATCCCAAGCTGAAGAAGAAGAAGGCTCCCCTTCAACTTGTGAGTCCTATGGTTGAGATGACTCCAATAAGGAAAAGGATGGCAGATGAACGTGCTTCTGAACTTATTTCAGACAAAAAGGATCTAAAAGCACAATACACTCATCAAAGAGATGAAAAGCTCAAGGCCTTGGGTATGGAAGATTGTGATAGGTACTTCAAAGAGAAATTGGCTGAAGTAAGAGCCATTGCTGGTAAGCCTTCTGAAGACAATGAGGAAGACGATATGATGCTCATTTTTGAAAATGCTCCAGAAGAGGGAACTTCAGAAGCAGTTCCTCAATCTGCTGGTCCACAGAAGATCACTTCTGAAGCTGGCCCTGCAGATCAGGTAATCCAGATTCCAGTCACCTCTATCCCCATTTCACCCTCTTCACCATCAGCACCTGAACCATTAGAAGACACTTCTGTCTTAGACAATCTTGCTCTCCACTACTCAGGTGAGTTACCCATAGACAAATCTACCTCAGAAAAGGCCTCTGAAACAACTCCAAAAGCAGCTGCTTCTGAAAATGTTGTTTCAGAAAACCCCCATCAACAAACACCTGAACCACATAAACCCACAACACCCCCACAATCACCAACAGCTACCATTGACCCCCAACTCAACACTCAAACATCATCTTCACCACAACAACCACAAACTGAAACTGAATTTCAACCTTTACCTGAACACTCCCCAGAACCAACTCCCATGGATGTTGACATCTCTCTAGTCAATGTTCAAGCCTCAACCTCTACCACTCACATTGCCTCTGACCAGCCTTCATCTTCAAACACACAAACACACTTTACCATTCCAGTTCCTAACCCTGTTCAAGATTTGGAAATCAGTGATTCTGATCTTGAAATCCTTGAACAACCACCCTCAAACATCCTGGAATCTGGATATATTAATTCTGAGCTTCTGACAATTCTGAGTTAGATGCATAATCTGGTGGATCAAAGAAGGACAATTGATCTCTCAAGTGCATATGAAGACTCCTGGGCATCTCTTCAGAACCGGGCAGCTGAGCTTATCGAAGAGATCAAGGCTAAATGCATCAGAGTCAAGCAAGCATCAGTCAGAAGGCTAATGGAGCATGTGAATCAGAGTCTCAGAGTAAGAAGTTCTACACTGCTCCTGGCAAACCAGCCTTTCTTCTCAGAAACGGACTACTTGACCAGAGAAGCCAGGTTGTGTAAGCTTCTGAAGAAACAGATGGCACAGCAGCAGCAAGAAGCTAAGGAAAGGGAACAAGCTCTTCTCCAGAGGCAACAACAACTTGAAGAACTGTTGCAGAAGAAGATTGAAGAAATGGAGGAGATGAAGAAACAACAACAAACCAACCCTTAGTTGCACACCCTTGTGTTTTACTTTTTGTTTGTTGTTTGTTTTATTTTCTTAGTCCTTGCTTCTGAAACCATCTTGTCTTAATTCTCTTGCTTCTGAATGCTTACTAATTCTGACTATTTAGCTACTTCTGACAATTGAATATACATGTTCATATTTTTTTTGCTCTGATTTATTTAGTTCAATTCCTATTATACTCTCTCATGTTTGAGTTTTTCTCATATCTTTTTGTCTTTTTTTGCTTAAATTTATTTCAATTTTTTTGATAATGACAAAAGGGGGAGTATATGTGACAAGTATTTAAAGGCTCTGAGCCCCATTAATGGCATTTGAAATTTTTGAAAAACTTCTATCATTTTTTTTTACCTTATTGGTATAAGCTATGAACGAACGAAGGAGTATCAAAATTCAAGTAAAGTTAATTGAACCATTCTTCTTATCTATAAGTTAATTCCTTCAATGATTCTATTTTGTTTTTAAGCTCTGATAATATTATTGCGCGAAAAATGAATTTAATTAACCTGGATAGAACTTAGGGTGAGCTTACAAACCTCACCTTAAAGACTATCAGACTCAGGGGGAGTTTGAGCTTACAAACCTCAGATTCTGAGCTTACAAACCTCAGAACCCCAAAGTCAACTTGTTAATTAGATTAACAACAATTGATCAATTTTAAATACTTTTGTTTGTCATCATCAAAAAGGGGGAGATTGTTGGAACAAAATGTGTTTAACAATGAACCTTAAAGAGTTTTTATGATAACAAGGTATTAAAAATTGTAAATTGGACTAGCTAATATTTGTTCAAGTGTACAGGACCATAATTATAAAGTTACATCATCATTGGTTCTGAATGAGCAAATAAAGAGCAAAAGGAAATGAAGCTTAGATGATTCTGAAGGCAAAGCGCTCCTGAAGTCAAGCTGCTCCTGAAGAAATAGCGCTCCTGAAGTAAGCTGCTCCTGAAGAATAGTGCTTCTGAAGACAAGAGGTCCAGAAGCCACATCATCAGAAGCTGCGTCATCAGAAGCTGCAGAAGTCACATCATCAGAAGCTGCATCATCAGAAGCTGCCTCATCAGAAGCTATTTCACCAGAAGCTGAATCTCAACTGGATTTGCAAAAGATTCAAGAATTGAAGAATTATCAATGCAAAAGCTGTCTATTGGATTCGAAAACACAAACAAAGGATTAGTGGAGTTTTGCAACGGTCATTTCAAAGGTGTTTGAAGGCTTGTGCTTGCAATTTGGACGAAAGCGTTGACATTGTACTTTGTACGAATTGTACAACCACGTTCTCCACTACTCTGTTTTGTGTCCACGCTTCAAGACAAGAAAACAGCTCCAGAATACGGTCTCGCCTGCATAGATGTTCCTTTGGATAAGGAATGGATTTCAAATTGGTTCTTCATAGGACAACAACCAAATCAGGCAAAAGATCATTGGTGAAAGATCAAGCTTCAACAACGACTCTTTGGTGTGCTGGCAATTTCACAACGTCTCTTTCACACCTCTATATAAAGGAGTGAAGACCTAGAGAATTGGTAATGCAAGAACGCTGAACGAAAGACTCACAAGATTTTCACAAGTACCAAACCTCTGCTGAAATTGTTCTGCATTCACTTAGAATTTCTGTGTCTCAAAGTCATATCTTAGAAATTCTTAAGTCCATTGAGTCTGTATCTGATTTGTATTGTGAGCACCTCTGATTGTATATCAAGTGTTCAACCTTAAACAATTTTCTGTGTAATTTTGTTTAGTTAGGAAGTCTCTTGCAGTTGTGCTTGAGCAGGAAGTCTCTTGATTGTGTTCTTGAGCAAAGGAAGTCTCTTGCTTGTGTGCTTGAGCATTGGAAGTCTCTTGCTTGTGTGCTTGAGCATTTGTAATCAGATATTACTCATAGTGAAATCTCCTTGGAAGTGCAAGGGGGACTGGACTACTTCCGGATTGTGGAAGGAACCAGTATAATTGCTTTGTGTCGTTCTTCTTCTCTCTCTCTGTTTTTTTCCGCTGCATTTAGATTCTGATTATCACTTCAGAAGCTGTCTCGCTTAGCTTCTGATCAGTGTGTTCAGTTTTTAGGAGAAACGAAGAATTTTTCTAAAACACAATTCAACCCCCCTTCTTGTGTTTTTCTCACCTTCACAGGTTATGTCCATATCATGACGAGGATCAATTCCATACTTTCATTCCCCAATTTCATTTAAGCCATTAATTCCATTTTTTTTGTTTTTTCCTCTTCACCCTTTCATATTGTGTTCCTATCATCTTCTGCAACTATGCACTGTTCGCCTCTGCTTTGCTGTTTGCAGCTCGTTCAATTAATGTCATGATGGTTTTATTTTATTCATTGATAGTTGTAATTTTTGGATAGTTGTAATGTTGGTTTTGTTTTTTATTATGATAGTTTTGATTTTTGGATAGCTAGTAGATTCATGGAGAATTCTGCAGCTTATTCTAGCCTTTGTAGATTCAATACTTCATTGTTGTTTTTTTATAAAAAATAAAGGGTAATATTGGAATAAAAAAGTTATAACTCATTCTGTTCCGTCCACTTTACAAACAATGGAATGGAAGATGAGTTCCATTCCGTCGTAAAATATCCAAACAATGGAATTGAATCTTTATTCCGTTCCATTCCGTTCCGCTCCGTTCCATTCCGTTCCATTCCATTCCGCTCCGTTAGTTTTAAGTTATCCAAACAGAGCCTAAGTATCACAATTTTGCGATTTTGACCCCTCATAAAAAACAATAACAATTATGAACAAGACCCAACGTTTCATTTTCATCACCTGTACTTTCAACAACCCCAACAATATCTACATTTAGAACCACAACTAGAGTCACTTGAACCACCAAAAAAACGATCTTCTTTCCTTCCACCACTACAAGACCTTTATCAACCACCACCGCCAACATCACTATCATTCTCTTCCGTCGAATATGCAAGAAAGATGGGAGAAACAACACACGACCAACACACAGGAACAACAACCGCAACAACTACATCAACAAAAATAGCAATAACAACCTCGTCCAAGAGAATCAGCGGAAGCGAAAGAGGAGGAGAAATCCTGGAGCTACAAGGAGGTCACATTGTCCGTTCAACAGGACGGAAGACCGTCACAGTAAAGTTTGCACCGCAAAAGGTCCCCGTGACTTCCGCTCTCGAACGACGGCAACTACCCAATAGCAAGATCTCTGCCTCTTTTGTTGTTGTTGCTGCTACAGTGGTTGTTTTTGTTGTGGTATGTTTAGGATTCTTTGATATGAATTTTGTTTCGGTTGTGGTTGAGATGATTTTCTGGACTTTTTTCATGAAGATTGTTGTTGTTGTTGAAGAGATTGTTGTTGTAGATGATGAAGATTCATGTATTTTTTGGGTTTTTTTTCATTTTATTTTTAATTTATTTCATTCCATTAATGATTATGTCGAAAATTTAAATCTTTTTAATTTAAAAATTAAACGTGTGGCATCCTACTCACTTAAGGGGCTACGTGTGCGTTTATTGAGTTAAAATTAGACTGGGGGGCAAAAGTGTAAAAAGGGATAAACTTAAGGGACTATTTTGCTATTGTTTTTTAAAGGGGGCCAAAATCGCAAGATTATGATACTTAGGGGGACAAAAGAGCAATTAAACCTTGTTATCAATATCATTGTATGTTTTTTTTTATTTTTTTTTTTGTGACTGGGGTTTGAACCCCAGACCTTGCATATTTTATTTTATGCATTGCCCTTGCCAATTTAGCTAAGCTCACGAGGACCAATATCATTGTATGTTAAGTGTTAGCAATATGTAAAATAAATACAAAATTGATTAATTAAAGAAAGGTAATATAAGATTTAACTGATACAATTGAATTCAAGCAAAATAAGTAATATAAGACATGTTTTTTATAGAACGACTATGCACTTTCAACGTAATTGAATGGCATGGTGATTATGATCGTGGTTTGGTTTTGAATTTGTGCAAAAAATTGCGAGGATTAACTTTTGGAAATTTAAAGCGGCTTTGATTCTCATCATATTTTCGTTTTGAATACGTGTTAGCTGGTATTTTCACAAGTCTCAATTAATGTGGTCAACATTAGTTGAATTTTACTCTTGCAGAAATCGAAGCTTTTTTCCTCAATTAAAGGAGTTTCGAAGAGATGTTGGACTTAACATAAAAAGTCTCGAAGCCTTGAAGTTCGACAAGATACGAGTCAAGAAGCAAGACCGTCGAAGTCAAGTAACTGTTTTTGAAGCGGGAAGATTCGAATTTCAAAAGAGAAGCGGTTTCCTCAAAGGAGAACGTGGGAGACAAGCGGTTGTCTACATGGAAGGGGTGCTGATCGTGGGATTAGTTTCTTTCCACTTATTTTCTTTGTATAAATAGTAGTTTTCCATAGGGAAAACGGATCGCAAATCACCTATACAGAATTCTAAAACACTCGAAGTATCAGCGTGAGAGAAAAGAGTCATAAAGAATGTATGTAAAGGATTTGTCGAACCACCTTTATTTTTAATGCTTTGTATTTTACCTTTCCTTTAAGTTTCTGCAATTTAAACTTAATGCATTTACTTTGCTTCTAAAACCCTTTTTTTGTCGAAAGACGCAACATGGTCTCATCCCATTCGTTAAGCAACCTACGAACTTAATGAATGCACAAAAACAAAATGCACAACATGTCCTAGGATATCTGATTTGGTCCTGCTCGTAATAATCAAAAACAGCCCGGATTGTTTACTAAAAACACCGGTAAACAAATTGGCACGCCCAGTGGGACTATGTGCATCTTTTTTCAAAAACTTTTTCAAAATCTTGGAAAGAAATTTCCATTGTATTTTTTAAAACCTTGGAAAGAAATTTCCATTGTATTTTAAAAAAAAACCTTTGGAAGCCATTTCCATTGTATTTTTTCAAACAAAAACCTTTGGAAGAGATTGCCATAATCTTCCAAAAAAATTCAAAACTTTTTCTACAAAAAAAAAACATTTTTTCTAAAAACCCTTCTTGTGGAAACAGTTACTCTGAAGATTAGCAACTATTTTCAGTTGAACTTTTTTCTAAGGAAGAATTTGCATTTTGTGCATGCATTTAAGAAGTGGTATAGCTTTGAAAATAATGACTAAATCCGCCAATACTGGTGCTTCTATGTCATCACAATCATCACAATCCTCTTCACAAGCACAAATTACACGGGCATCCGCCCATGTAGTAGGTGCTAGTGTGTCAACGGCTGTGGGGCAACCATGGCCATGCCAGTTTCGACGGAAATGGGAGCAACCGCTCCCACAACCGCTCTGACGGTAACCGCTCAAATGACACAACAAGAAATGGGGACCTTTGTGCCACCATTTACTGTTGGTGTACCCGTGTCTACAAGTGTCTATACTTCTCCTAGCCTTCAAGTTAGGACTAGATTTGATGATAGGGTCGTAAATATGCAGAACTTTTCTAAGAACCAACCATACGGTATGCCAACTTCAATGATGGCAAATTTGCATAACAATCCTACATTTAACAGAACATGCAAATCCATTTACAACGTTTAACTCACATAGTCCTTCAAGTTCTAGTGTTTTTGGCAGAAATGCTCCACCAGCCTTAACTACAGAATCTATGATGTTGTTTAGGCAACAAATGGATGAGAGCAATTATGAGATGATTAATTTGTTGACACAGCAAATTGGTACAGTGTTTAACCCTTTGATTCAAAATGTGAATCAGGGTTACCAAGCATTAGCCACTCAAATGGGGAGAATAGCATATTTCTTTGCCCCTCCACAAACTGTCTATCAATGGATCCCTTAAATCCAAAATATCCCTCAAATGCAAAATACTCAACCTGTGCAAATTGTAGAACCTATAGTTCAAAGACAGCAACTTGTACCTTGACCTCAACCAGTCGGACCAATGGTACAAGCACAACCAGAAGTAATTTTGGTGGATAGAAATCATGATGCAGATGAATTTGTTAGAAATGTCCAACAACAAAATATTAGAGCACATAATAACATAACCAATTTAGTTGAAAATATCATGGCTCAAATTGGCTTAAACCTGGGTTTACATAGGCCAAACTTGATTTCTCCTCTGTCAGAATATGTTCTACAAACTGAACTTCATAGGGGTTAAAAAATCCCTAAGTTCACAACGTTTGCTGGTGATACTAGTGAATACACTGTCGAACATATAGCACGTTATTTAACGGAGGCTGGAGATATTGCAAACAATGAGAATTTGAGATTAAAGTTTTTTCCAAATTCTCTAACAAAGAATGCCTTTACATTGTTTACCATGCTTGCACCGCATTCCATTCAACATTGGACTCAATTAGAGAGGCTATTTAATGAAAAAAATTGCATGGGCCAATCTAAGATAAGTCTAAAGGAGTTAGCAAGTATTAGGAGACGATCAACTGAGTCTGTTGAAATTATTTAAATAGATTCAGGTTGTTAAAGGCAAGATGTTTTACTCAAGTGCTTGAACATGAGTTAGTCGAAATGGCCACTGGTGGCCTAGGTTATTCCATTAGGAAGAAATTAGACACTCAATACTTGAGAGATATGGCCCAACTGGACGATAGAGTTCGACAGGTCTAAACACTGAAGGCTGAAAAAGCTAAAACTCACAAGTTCAAAAGTGAAAAGGTTTCTTATGTCGATACAAAAGAAAGCGACCAAGAATTCGACATAGCTTATGAAGATGTCGAAGACAGCAAAATAAACTTTACTGAATTAAAACCAGGGCCTCCTTATACATGCAAAGTGTTGAGGCCATCCGATGGGAAAAATCCTATCAAAAACACAAAATGATAAATACACTACCAAAACTTACACGTTTGATGTAACCAAATGTGATGATATTTTTGAGCTCTTAGTCCCTGATGGTCAAGTGGCGGTACCTAACGGTTTAAAAATTCCACCACTAAAACAACGTAAAAAGAGAGGGTTTTGTAAATATCATAATTTTTTGGGTCATAAGACTTCACATTGTGTACTTTTCAGGAACTTAGTGCAAAGAGGTCTAAATGAAGGCATGCTAAAGTTTGGAGACATAACAAAGCCTCAAATGCAAGTGGATGTCGATCCCCTAAAAGATGTCGACGCAATGTATGCATGAGTTGCAAGTTGCAACGTAGTGGAAACCATTGCAGATGTGTTGAAAAACTACTTGTCGAAGCAAAAGACAGTGTTGTTGAATGTCAGATGGTAGAAATTTCTGGAAGACCCAAAGATGCTGACAAAATCGCTTTAGAACTTCAGCTCGACGAGAAAGCAAAAGCAGCTTATCCCATGGCTGAAGAGGAACTGTTTGATTTCCTCGATCATTGTAGATTGAAGAACTCTGAGGTAATGTTGTGCCACAAATGTAGTTCGGTATTCGACAAAGAGGCTATCAAAAGCCTTGAAAATGTTATTCCAGAATCCAAAAAGAGAGGAAAATGGTATGTCGATCATAGACCAAAGTTCTCTTTCACTAAGAGTTATATCTCTTTCATCAATAACTCTTCGACCACTAATTATGTTAACAAGAATTGTAACAGCCCAATATTTTATATACACTATATATGTCATTTTATTTATTTTCTTGATTTTTAAATGGAATATCTTTAGCGTAAAGAATTTCAGAAAATTATAGCATCCTCCATTTATTTATTAAATCCTGAAGTTTATTTGATGTATGAAATTTCATCTTTGAGCTTTTATTTAATTAGTTAGAATTCTATTCTCTTTTAGTATATTTTATTTATCTATGGCAATGATAAATTATTTTATTCCTAGTATAGTTGAAATATAGTAAACTTTTATGATTTATTTATATATTAATTAGTTATTATTATTATTATTATCTTTAGATGATCCTACCTAGTAATTACTATTTTATTTTATATAAGTAATTTTTACTCAAGGGCGTGACAAACATGTGTGTATACATACTAAATACTTTATACTATCACTATTAATAATTTAAATAGTTATGAGTAAGAGAATAGTGAGAGCAAAAGTCTACAGCCAAAGAAAGAGCCTTAAATGCAAATTGATCACACCATTAAACCAATAGTTGACAATAATAAGTTAATATAGAATCCTTTATAATTTAGTCATTATACTATTCTTTATGCATCACACATTTTGTCAGACTCCATTGAACTCTATATTTAAATTATTTGAATTCAATTGAAAACTATTTTCTCTTGGCTTTAAATCCCACGGTTTCTCTCTTCCTCATTACAAGTGTATAACTTTTTCTCATTCTTATGATTTGAGCCAAAATTAAGTCTTTGAATGCCTTCTTGATTTGTAGTATAAGTCAACCCTATGATACTATATTAACGTCCATTTTAACTCCCTTTTAATTCCTATTTATTCCCTTTAAAACATGTCATAGGTTTTCACAGCCTTACTATTATGTAAACCCTTAGCCAATACCAATACTGCACACCTAAGAAATCAGAAAACAAACCTCACATAGCCTTTAAATATCCTTACATTTAGAAATCTCATCCCCCATACTCATTCCCATTATCATCTTGTTCATCAAATTATAAGCCTCCAACCCACTCTACTCGTTAGTTGGTCTAAATAATCTCAAAGACATGTTCGTGCGTTTGGTGCGGAATCAACCTTAGGGACATCTTGTGTCAAAGGAAATAACTTTGAGGTAAGGGCGGTATTCCGTACAATTATATATTCATAATCTCATGAGCTAGGTTGAACGTAGAACCCTTATCCTAATAAGAGGAGAAAACTTGAATATAAATAAAAGAATGTGATATATATTTTTGTTGCATTTCATGTGTGCTGGAAAAGTCTCGTCTTTTGTGGCATAGCATGACATTGTGTTTGAGTTCCTTGTCTTAAAGAAAAGATGATTTGATGAAGGTATTGAAAGAAAGTTTGAATTTTGATCGAAGTTGTGAAAGTGATAATGATTTTAAAAGATTATACATCATGCATGGCATGGCATGTAGTTGTGTCATAGTTGCCAATAAGGGCGATTTACTCTTGTGCCGAAAGGGCGATTTACTCTTGTGCCGAAAGGGCGATTTACTCTGTGCCGAACGGGTGATTTATTCATGTGCCAATTGGGGCGATATCCGGATCATGGTCTAGTTGCATTTCATGCATCATTCGCATAAAGTTTATATTTCTATTTATTTATTTGTATTTGGCTTTTGACTTTTATGTGGTGAGTGTTTTATTGTTCTTCTTATCTTGTGCCTTTATGTCTATATGATTGTATATTTGTGGTTTAGGAATACTGACTCCTTACAACCAACATTTTAGGTATTGATGAGTTTGAAGATTTGAAGAAATATTGATGTTTAGCTTGTACTCGCGTGGGAAATAAATTTGGGTTTTTCTTAAATTGTAATTTAAAATAATTCTTGAAAGCTTATTATTTTTGGTGTAATTTATTCAGTGTAATTAAAGAAGTTAACCTTCTTAAAAGAAAATGAAAATATACTCATATTTTATAAAGATTGGTAATTTTTTTTAAGTAGGATTAAAATTCGGGGCGTTACAAGAATGGTCAAGGGAAAGCTTTGGTGCCCAATGCTAAGGCACCTGTACAAAAATGGGTTCAATCGACCCATTAAAATGTCCAGTATTGGAAGAACAATGAGGTGAAAGGCAATGATAGTAATTTTGTTACTAAAAATGTCACCACTAATGCTGAAAATCCAGATGAGTCGAATAAGTATGCCTATCGTAACAATTACAAAGGCAAGAATCCTATGACACACACTCAATGGAGTAGGTATCAAAGACCCAAGAAAGGGTTTTGCTGCAAGAGCTAATGATAAAGCAGTTGACCCTGAAGAAATACTGGTCGAGTCAGTTAGAAAACCAGTGAAAGAAAGATTGTCTCTTCCTCCTGTTGAAGGAAATGCTATAAGAAATGACGAGATGGATTCAGACTTCATGGATTCAGAACCGAATTTTAACGTCGTATGCAACGTGGTTTCTATTTTACCCGTGGAATATGATGTGGTATCTAAAGTCGAGGAATCTTACGAAGATTACAATCCAGAAGACTATAACTTCTTAGAAACATCAATATCGACTAGAACACGTGCATAAAGCCCAAACAGTCGGGATTGAGTAGCATCATCAATGGTTAACAGAGTCCCAATACCAAAAGCAATCTCGAATAAGGTGTGGTTAATCCAGTATTCTTGCGACAAGTTCATTAAGCGCACCCAAACCTAGGCATGTGTGTTAACCTAATTTTTTGGCAAAAAATCCTTCGTTCAGCAAAAAAATTTGAGAATCCCATATTTCAAATTCATAATCCCCATGGACCAAACTTTCCTCATATCTTTAATTGCACCGAATTTAAATTAAAAAAAAAAAAACTTTCCCAAGGGAGTCACAGACCAGGGAAGGCCAAATACCTGAGAGCTTAAATTTCAATTCCCTGCTTGTAAGAGTTGATTCCCCCTTCTGAAATGAGATGCGATCGTGCAGACTGCGATTACACATTTCCAGTCCAGCTTCATACACAGCTTGAGAAATCTTGATGTTAACAGTGTCTCCGATGTAGAGTCTAGGAAGGACCTGACTGAGCTGAAGATTACATGTGTTTGAGACGGCCTAAGCGAACGATTTCCGGCTGCTGAAGTTTTCTCCGGTGGAGGATCAAGGAAAGTCCAAGGACAGAACATTTTCGCATGAGATAGAGGTGACACCGTGAATAAACAGAACAACAACAATCTATGGTGAGGAAGGACCTCACTGAAACAAGTGCTCCAGCAACACTGGAGAACAGAAAAAGACCAAAAGAGGGTAGATCCACAATAAAGCAGTAGAATCGGTGTGAATCAATCAGAAAAAGAGAAAGAAAAAAAATAACAAATGAGCTGACAAAAATCTCATCGGAGATGAATTCACGGTGACCGGAAAATATAGTTTTGGAGAGAGAACAGAGAACTCCGGTGTTTCATTTTCATATACATTGAATCCCATCCATTTCACTACTTTCACTTACCCAAGAACATAGCAAGAAGATTAAACATAGTTTCAACATCATTCTTCAACAACTTCATGAATTCTATGAAATTAAGCTAAAAACTAAGTATATCAACTTATTAACATCAACCCTAGGTTCTCATGCAACAAACACAAGTTTCCAACACTTTTCTCATACCCAAAATAAGCATAATTAATGGAGCAAGAAAATTAACATAATTCATCAATAATTCATGAAAACACAACAAACACAACAACTGAGATTCTACCCATATGAACAATCATTCCCAAGGATGAATAAATTCCACACCCATACCTTGTAATTACAAAAGCTACGCTTTCCTAGCTCTAATCTTCCCCTCTACTTTGATTATCTTAAACTTTCCTTATTTTCTTCCCTTGAGCTCTTCTTTCCTCTCTTCCTTTCTCTATTCTCTCTCTAGCCTCCAATTTGTAAACTTGACAAATGATTTCACAACCCTAGTTTGTGACTACTACTTATCTTATATACTCTCACCAATTGGGCTTAGTTCACTTACTCCCATTGGACTTAGTCTTATTCTTACTAACAAATAATACTACTCATTCTAATTCACTTAATATCATCTTTTTATCATTTACCTCTATTCTCGTAATTTCACCAAGTTACTACTAACCTCGATAAATATTTTTCCACCTCTAAATCACTAAAATGCCATCCACTCCAAAAAATTTACTAAAATACTCTTAATTCTTCTATCTCTACTAAAATTCAATTAATCCAATAATTCAAACACATCAAACAATTAAATAAATAATAAAACGATTAAATAAATGATATTATAAAAATCGGGTCGTTACAATCGACACAATATAACAAATTATATATATATATATATATATATATATATATATATATATATATATATATATCAATCACTATATTTCAAAATTTGAAGTTTTTTTTATGTAGAAAACTGAAGTGTTGCGATTCAAATTGTAATTGTCTATAACGAAATTTACCAAATTGGTAAAAAAAAAAAACCATATGGTCGAGATTGAGAGAAAAAATTCTTCCCACCGCATAACTGATTTTATTCAAAATTAAATTTTTATAACAGTCTGTAAGTTTTAGCTCGACTGAAAAAATATGGAAATTAATAGGCTAGACTGCATAACTAGGGTTCGAATATTAAATTCTTCACTTATGTGTCTGAGTTTCAACTGCTATTTTCATTTCATCTATCAAATTGTGAATCTAGGGGGAATGAAACAAGACAATCTTTTGCTATGTTATAACTAGTAAGTAGTAATGAGTGTTTATCAATATCCTTTATTATAGTATTTATTTATCCAAAAAGCTATAAAAATTAATCACAATTAATTTTTTTACAAAAAAAAAAATCACAATTAATTGTTAAGATTAAAAATAATATCTGATTTTGTTTTAATTTTACTAAATTTCTCAAATTAGAAAAAATACTATAAACAAATAAGAGAATACAAAATCAGGTAGTCCTATCTGATGCTAGCTCCCACGTTTATAGTGATGTACAGTCATGTATTTGGCATATTATAAAAAAAATGAAAAGCGTTGTGCTTTTCCTCAACAAAAATAATAATAAGAGATTACAAATGAAATTAGGATCAAATCTTCCATAGTCATAAACCATGGGCATATATAAAGACCAACCCAATCGAATTATAAAAGCAAAATATTTAATTAGTTCTTCATTCATTTTTTAAATAATTAAGAGATTAAAAGTTTTTTTTTTTGACAAAATTAAGAGATTAAAAGTTAAAATCAACATTTTATGTGTGTCTAAATAATTTATATTTGGTTTTGTGACCATGTAAGAAAAATATGCGACAAGAAACATAATAATGTAACAACGTGCAGTTCCCGTATAAAATATTGACGTGCAGTTCACAATAAAATTTAGCAAGAATGTCAGATCAAAGAAGCATATACTAGTTCAATAACTCACATTTACTTGCAACCACATTTCTAGACACAAACAATGGCATCAAATAGTTCATTTATTTTTACTCCAATATTCCATTATTGTAATGTCAGATTAAATAAAAAAAGAACAATGCAAAATGAAACCAAAAGAGAGAAAAGATAAAACGAAACCAAAAATAATCATCAATGAGAGGATGAAGATGAAGATGTTGCTGACATGATATAAACCAGCACAAAGCTTCGGAGACGCTTGATTCTATCCTCCACAGGTTGCACTTCAATTTCAACATTGAGATCTTCCATTTTCCCTTTGATAGACCAAAGAGTCGCCAAAAAATTATTCAACTCAATAACTACTCCTTTCGCCAATTTTTTAATTTTTTCTTTTCCTTCAACAACAGTTTCTTCTTCTTCAATAGCTTCCTTTTCTTCATCAACAGCTCTTTCTTCTTCTTCTTCAACTTTTTCTTCTTCAACAACAGCTTCCTCTTCTTCATCAACAGCTTCTTCTTCTTCTTCTTCTTGTATAAAATGTTGCGATCTATAAGCATTCCATGGTTTCATGGCCTCAGCAAATAGAGAGGCAATGTCAGTAAAGGATTTTTCCATATGCTTCTCGACAAAATGAGGATCAAGAACTAGAGATTTCCACAACTTGGAAACATGCATCAGTTCCAAAGGATTGCTTGACTCATCTCTAGAAAGGATTTCAAACATCAGTTCCTTTGGGAGAACCATGATCGGTGACTCCACCGTTCCTTTTTCCATTATGTGCCTTTTTCTTTTGTTTGGATTTTAGGGTTTCAAAGGTTTTATTACATCAGACTTTGTTGCCACCCAAATATTTATGGATCCAATTTTGATGTTTTCGAGGAATTTTTTTGTTTCGGTAAAAAAGCAAATGGGTAATCATACTATATTTCTTCCTAAGGGTAAAAAAATATTCTTTCTACCCCTCAAAATATAAAAAATATTCTTTCTTTTTCTTTTAGTATTAGAGGGTAAAAAATAATCGAATACATCTATTTTATATGATAAATATATTTGTCTTGCAAAAATGTCATAATATATTCCCTAAAAAAAAAAAGAAGTCATAATACATATCATCTTCATTTTTTTAGGATTTTGGTTTGACCCTCTGTTAAACATATTTTTACCTTTTTTAGTTAATTTATTATGAGTGGGTGGAAGAGGACATGGATTTCTAAGAGGTGTCAACTGAGTTAGAATGTCTAAGTTTTATCTTAATGTTTAACCACACTTAATTCATAAAAAAATATTTATAATAAATTCTATCATTACAGTTTTATTAATTTTTCTATTAATTAAATAAAGATTGTAGTTTTAAAACATTTTTTTACTTATACGGATAAAAATAACAAGCAACAAGAGAAAAAACAATAAATTACATAAAATATTATTTAGATATTCATGAATTAGTTATTTACTTTAAAAAGAAAAAAACTGAATTAATTTTAAATGCAAGGACTAAATTTATAATCTTAACAACTTTGAATTCTCAGGGCGAACAATTTCTATTAAAGTTATTTATTTAAAATGAAAAAAATGAATTAGTTTTAAATACCAAGACTAAATTTATAATCTTAACAAATTCGAATTCTCAGGGCCAACAATTTCTATTAAAGTTATTTACTTTAAAAAGAAAAGTACTAAATTAATTTTAAATGCAAGGACTAAATTTATAATCTTAACAAGTTTGAATTCTCATAGCCAAAAATTTCTATTAAAGTTATTTACTTTAAAAAGAAAAAAATGAATTAGTTTTAAATACAAGGACTAAATTTATAATCTTAACAAATTCGAATTCTCAGGCCCAACAATTTCTATTAAAGTTATTTACTTTAAAAAGAAAAATAATTAATTAATTTTAAACACAAGGACTAAATTTATAATTTTAACAAGTTCGAATTCTCAGGGCCAACAATTTCTATTAAAGTTATTTACTTTAAAAAGAAAAAAAAAGAATTAATTTTAAATACAAGGATTAAATTTATAATCTTAACAAGTTTGAATTCTCACGGCCAATAATTTCTACTAAAGTTACTTACTTTAAAAAGAAAAATAATGAATTTCTTTTGGACCACTTACACGGCTACACGTGTATAATATTATGCCGCCTTAATAGTTTATACCTGGGTTTGGGCTAAAAGTGTGGGCTTTACCCAACACAGAAGCAGGAAAAGACCGTTGCACCCCGCATTTTTGCATGCACGGGGCGCATGAGAAACACCCTAGGCACATGAGAGTGAGGCAAGATGCATGCCCTAGGCACATGGTAAATTCCCTAGGCGCATGGCTTGCCAAATTCATGCCCTAGGAATTTTTCCATGCCCTAGGCGCATGAGCTCTATTTCCTGGGCCCAATCTCCGATTTTACGTCGTTTTTAGGTCTTCGTCTTCAAATAACTTGCCTCTAAACTTTGGGAATAGAATTCCTCCCACTTGTAAGTCTTATGAGGCCTCTTGAATCTTCTTTCTTATTATCCTGAATCTTCACAATTCTTCAGATGTTCTTGATTTGCCGATTTGCATGATTTCTTCGTGAATTACTTCAAAAACCCCCTAAAATTGCTATGTTCCGGGAAAACTAGAATTAGAGATTCAAATATGAAAAACATTACAAAAGTCCCAAAATCATAGGCAATCGTTCTAATACTCCTCCTTTTTGCTGTTAAATCCTACTGAAAATAACTGAAAAACATGCTAAGAATAACGTAAGATGACCTGTCATCACAACCCTAAACTTAAAACTGTTGCTTGTCCTCAAGTAACGAAAGAAAAACATAATTGTAACACCCATACCAGACGTATCTAGAAAGTCTGGCACGTGCGTTTAATTTAGTACTGGATACATTAAGTATATACAACAATAAAATTTTCGAATGAATATTAATTACAACAACATGCGTTCGTACAAGATATACAACTCATCCTTTCTATAGTATAATATATACATCCTTGAAATCCATGTCATCCTGCTGCGGGTACGAACGATCACTTGTTGCAACATCCATTCGGCTACTAGCTTGTCATCCAATCTGTTTATCTGAAACAAATAAGGATTGGGATGAGACATAATGTCTCAGTGAGTTCCCCTAAATCCTAGGCTATAGGTAACCTCAGGGGAAACCTACGGTCACCACGTGTCTACATTACAACCTGACGGTTGATTATACGTGTGTGGTCATGTTTCCTAGACGGTAGTGCATGCTAGTTCCGTCATAGGCATATCTCACTTGTTATAGGCTTCACTTCCTATACGTGTCATGGCGGCCGAGGGAACCTAGGACCGCATTGCCAAGAATACGCTCTACGTATCGAGGCATAGACATAACATATCATGGCACGATTCTAAACCGGACGATTAGGGGAAACCTAAGATCGTCATCGGCGTAACATACTTTACTTGTTCTATACGTAACTTGTACTTGTCTTATAGCATCTCATGCTCTTGTACTTAACTTAATCATACGTGCTTTCATTCGTGAAAATAATCATAATCATAATCGTATCATACATAAACGTATCTAAGTTCATTCATTATGTTAGCGTTGAACAAACAATTATTATCTTGATTCATTTTACGGAGAACCCCGGGTGGAGTAACCTCGAGAACAATCCCATACATGACCGATGTATGTACATCGGACTCCCTCGATGTCGTGCGGGTCCCTTGCGGCTTAAATCATTCCCTTTAGGTCGAGAACCTCCCGTATCCCCCTGACGTGGATAACAAGTGACACGAGCACCGCCATGTGGTTATAAACTTAGTCTTGCGGTTTCGGTGACATGCGGGTCCCTTACGGCTTGAATCGTTCTCAAAATGAGAACCCCTTGTATCCCCCTGATGTGGATAGCAAGAGACATGCCACCTACTTATACTTGTCATGGTCTTGTCGTACGTATACTTAAACATATTCATACTTGCTTACTTATTACCTCGGACCCTTGAGTCGATCCGATTAGCGGTAAACTTATACTTGTTCATGTACATACTTATCATGGTGGAGAGATTAACCTATCAATCCACAACTTACATAATTGCTAAATCATACTTGATCATATGCGAAGAGAATACACTTCGCGTCTTATCACTTCAAGGATACTTGCTATCTAGCTAGTTCTCGACAACTATGTCAAGGCTCTAGTTTTCCCTTACTTATGGATTATTTTACTACCCCAACTTATATTGTATTTAGTCATAACATTCTTATCATATACCATGCATTACCAACCATATTAAATACTTGCTTCATTCATGAAAAACTCTTTAAAAGATCATCATATAAGACCTTGGATTGAGGGGTTTACATTCGTAAAAAGACACCTCGGAGAAAACCGCCTCGCGAATCCCCACACCTGCCAAAAGCAACAAAACAGTGAGGTGTCTCACTGCCTTACTCGCCATGGCGAGTAGATTTGCTGGGGAGGCGAGCAGAAGCTCGCAGCTGCGAGTTGGGGGCGAGCAGGACCCCCTGTTCGGAGTTCTAGCTCGTCGTGGCGAGTAATAGCTCACCGTGGCGAGTTAGCACAGTCCAGAACACTTAAAAATGGTATTTTTGACCCAAAACCTCAAAACCAAACATCCATATGCATAGTATGACACTAGAGGCCATAGAAAACTTGTAAAAACATTCATATGGCAAGTATAAACATGTTTAGCATGCATGGCATAAAAAGGGGTAATTTATTCATACATAAACCCTAGAATTGAAGGCTATCTATGGAACTCACCTATTCAAGGCTGCAAAAGATCCCAAACTTCCAAGCAACCAAAACCCTAACTTGTACCACTTGCTTCTTTTGTTCATAACCTTTCCATCTTGATGTTTTCTTGCAATCTAAGGCTTCATGATCCTTGCTTGATCATCTTTGATCCAACCCAAAGCTTCTTCATCAAAACCCTAACCTTGAATCTTTTCTATAGAGAAGGAAGGATTGGAAATAAGCTCAAACCAAGTCACCAATCTCTTGTTGAAAGATAGAGACACTAAAACTTGTTCTTGGATCTATGAAGAAGAAGATTTGATGCATGATGTGGTGTGAAGAGGGAAAGGATCGATGGAAGAAGAGAGAAGGAGAAGGAAGCTCTTGCCAACCTTAAGAGAGAGAAAGGAGAAGAGGAAATGAGATATTTTTGGGTAAAACCAAATAAATATCCTTTCCATATGCAATTACCATTATGCCCTTGCCTCAAGCGTGTTTTAAAACGACTCTAATACTTTTCCCGTAAAAAGCTGACATCTCATAAAATATTTTTCCATTAACTTGCTTTCTGAAATATTAATCCTCTTGTTTTATCTTGGTTTTCGGGTGTCAAACATTGATTACGTTTGAACCTTTTTAACCTTTGATATCTCATTTTTTCTTGGGAAGGGAAAAAATAAGCAAAACCCTTGAGAATCGAGGTCCGGGAGTTGTTTTCGCTACGGGAAGGTGTTAGGCACCCATAACGACTATAGTATCCTATAGGAACCGTCTTTACTTTCTACGCGCGCGCTTTATTTTTAAATGCTATTTGAAAGTGATATTTACGCCTAAAGGTTTACTAAGTGAAGAATTGGAGGGAGAAGAAAGTGTTTGAATTTTTATTTTATTTGAATTGAAGGAATTTTGATTCCTTGCCTACGTACCCTTTTAAGGGATCAAATCCACCGTAGTTCTCTTCCAAAAAATGTTTTTGTCTTCGTTGGTTGATTTTAAGTTTGAAAAAATGGAATTTTTGAAGAAGGGAGATTGAGAGGCTTCATGAGCATTGAGATTTTAAGAAAAAAGTGAGGTTTGATTAGTTATTTTGAAAAAAAAAGGTCAAGTATGATTAATTTTCATTGAAATTTGATTAAGAAAATAAAAGAGAAAATGCAAAGGAGTTTTGACTCCTATATTTTTTGGAAAAAGGGTTTTCAAGTGATGTTGTTCAAGTTTTTTTGGGAAAATTGATTTTTCTAAGTGTAAATCCTAAGCATTCATCTAAACATGCAATCCTAAACATACATCTAGACATGCATAACCTAAGCATACATCTAAAGTATCTATGTGATGTGTGTGCATGTGTCGGTGCTTGTGTCGGTGTACATCATTAGAGTCCATTGTCCTTTACATCATTGGCCTAGATACATGCTATGGGCTTGCAAAAATTTAAATTGCATGAAAGTAAAGTACAAATATCCCTAGGTTTTTACATTCTAAGCCTTTGCATGAAAATTTAAATGGCAAGGAAAATAAAGCTAAAGACACAAGATGGAAACAAAGGGGTTAGTGAACAAAAATGCATGAAATGATGGAAATGTTGCATAAAAGAAATGGTAGAAAAAAAAAACTAACAAAATGCACTAGAAGTATATACAATCACATAGAGTTTTTTGGAGAGTTTTTATAAGCACTTGAAATGGTAAAAAGCATAGAAACATAGAACATACAAGAGGCAAATTCTCATAGAAATATAGAAGAAGAAAAATTGCATCAAGCACATATTTGGAGTATTTTTGAAGGCAAGAGAGTGTTTAACAAATTGGAAGTAAGATGCAACAATAAATGTGATAACATGCTTAGAAAATTACTACAAAATAATGATAAATCTCAATCTTAAGGTCTCTATATCATGAAGACTTATAATATGCTTCCCAAACCAAAGTATTAGAGATCAATTAGATCAAGAAACACCAAAACTTTATAGCAATTTTCATGTGCATATTCATTACATTTATCCTTACATTTCAAGGAAAAAACAAAGGAACGAATCCACAAGAAAAATGAGACAAACTACAATCACATGTATTTTCATATATTTTCCAAAGGTAACAATTAACACACAAAAAGCTCAAGAACACATAAAGTTTCATGTACATCTAAAATCCACAAGAACACTAAATCAAGAAAAGAACCACAATCGAATACAAGAAACAAATGCATATATTTTTTCAGATTTTCAGAGGTGAAAATTTAACATAGAAAAATCAATCAAAGAGGAGAATTAAAGTATGTAGCAATTTTTAGAGGTTTTTAACACAAAATAAGAGTAAACAAAGAAAGGCAGGGAGGTGCAGATAGTGAAAACATAGAGAAACATGCCAAAACAGAAATTAACTTGGGCTGAGGGAACATAGTAAGAAGTATGGGCTTGCCTTTGGGTTATGGAGCAAGAACGGGTCATGGGTCAAAGAACTACATACTTTCTTCTTCTCTTCTTTCCCGTTCCCAACAACACCACACAGTTCTCTTTTTGTTTCTTCATGTTTTTCAAAGAAAATTCTAACGGCTTAACAAACCTAAACCATTTCTTCACAAAAGATTTTCAAGCCAAAAAAGGAACAAACAAGCATAGGTATGAATTCCAGGCAATTGATTTCATGCGCAGAGTCTAACTAAGCAGTACAGATTACAGATCAGAGGGAGATTCAACGAAAATTGAACCAAAAAGAGAGAGTGGTAATACCTTAGGGCCAAATCGGAGGAAACAGAAGAGAATATTTCAAGGCTAGCGTCAATCAAAGCTTGTTGTTGTTTATTGTTCACGCTCACCGTTCGTGCTTGATCTATGTGCGTCGCAGGTCCTTTGCAATTCGATCCAGACTCAAAAGATAAGGAAAAAACGATCCCTTCTCTCCTCTGTATCTCACGTGTTTGTGCTTCTGTTTGAATCGAATTCGGCTCTCCTTCTCTTTTCACGAGTCGATCCGTTCCTTGACTGGCTTGGAAAGCTTCGGTTTGGTTACTGAGGTATTCAATTGAGCCAATTGGTTGTGTCGTGTTGAGCAGAGAAATTGACTGGTTCGAACCTTGCTTCTAAACGAGAGAACGAAGATGTTTGGATCAGTTATTGACGGCGTGAATCGGTTTTGTGAAATTGTGGATGATTGTGTTGGATTTGAGGTTGAAGATGAATATGGATTGAAGCTTTTGGTTATGGAGGTTTTTGGTGGTGAATGTGGTGGTTAGGGATGAAGATTGAAGGTGGTTATGGAGGTTTGAGATGAAATTTGATAGTGGTTGAAGGTGGAGGAAGTTAGTTAGGGTGAAAATTGTGGTGGAGGAAGTTAGTTAGGGTGGTGGAAAGTTAGTTAGAAGAGAGGGAAAATTGAGAGAAAATAATTATGAAGCTTGTGATTTTTTTGTGGAGTTTTTGTGAAAATGATTAGTTTTTTTTGACCTTGACCATGACTCATCTATTTATAGGTGATGAATGGGATTGATGGACCAATGAAACAATGCCATGTGTACTTGACCTTAACAAACCTTGACTTTGACTCTAACAAACTTGAAAAAGGATTAAAATGCAAATAACAAAAGTACAAGGACCAAAATGAAAATTAAGACTAAAATTGAATTGAAAAAGTAAATTGAAAATTAACGTAAAGCGAGACGATTAAAAGCAACAAAGCAGATTAAAATGAATCAGAAATTTTATGTGAAATGACCAAAATGCCCCCTAGGGACTAAAACGACTCAAAATGACTCCGATGTAATTTTAAAATGGTTTTTTAACAGGGAATTAAAGCAAGAGTTTATACAAGCGAATTAAAAGACTCAGAGACAATTTTCCAAAGATTGAAAGGAATTTTAACATAGGAAATGACTAAAATGCCCCTAGGGGCTAAACTGACTCAAAGTGACTTCAAATATAATTTCTGAAATGGATTTTGACATGAGATTGAAACAAGGACTTATACAAACCAATTGAAAAGACTCAAACAATTTTCAAGGATTAAAATGAGTTCAATGCAGGAAATGACTAAAATACCCTTTTCCATGAATTTTGCAAACAATATTGAAATAAGATGCAGAGAAAGATGTAATTGATCAGAGACATTTCAAATGACTTGAAATGCAAGAAAAGAAGAATGGAGCTAGTATTTTTAGGTCCAAAATTAGGGTATAACACCTCTGACACGATCGATTGGTAATATACCGATACTGTCATGCGGGATATTACATTCTACCCCCCTAAAAAAAATTTCGTCCTCGAAATTTAGTGATCGACTACCAATCATTATGACAAAAACTCACCATCCATGGTCTGAGCCATTTATTTGAAACACAGACTCTTAAGAAGTTCATTGTTGCTTGTGTTTCGTCTTGTTTCTTGATTCACATACATGAACACATAGCTTTCTTGATCTTAATATCACTTAAAATTTGAAGTCATCTTAGTACACCATGATTTGGAACTTACTTTGCTACACCTAGACGTATTGTCTCGGACTCGTATCTTACCCGCTTAACATAAACCTCTCACAAAGGTATCTTATCATAAACATGAACACTCAGGATTTGCCTTTTAACTGCCGGAGACCAGGTTTGCCCTGCAGTGCTTACTTGTAACATTAAGACATTTTTCATACATACATTTTATCCTGAATACATAATCTTACTGTACCTTGAGACACATGTCTCTTACTTGCATTACTCATATAGACGATTCCACGAATCACTTATCTCTTTCCGAGTCTTAAGAAATCTTCCTATCTCATTGCAATCTTATTGCACCCGAACTAATGAGTAACTCACATAGCTTGACATGAAAGAATGAAATCAACTTGCCACTTCATCTGACAATCTAATAACCAACATTGTGGTTCACATGCTCTTGAACTTTATAGTAATTCCACTTGCACATACTTCAACACTCTTAACACACTTCCGTGTATCTTGTAGGATATTGATTTCAAACGAACATTGTCATTTCCATAACATGCCCACACTTTCAAGTGCTGCCTCTTGATGAATGATAACGATACGTGTTCTAGCATTTTTCTTGAAGAAATTTTCTTAAACTTTGGTATTCGGGTTCTTGGAACGAATAGATACATGACTAAAAAGATTTTATCATTTTCCAAAACTGAATTTGTAATGGTACCACAGAACCACCGGACGAGTTTCTATATTTTGAAAAAGATTTAACAACTCGCCCAAACTTGTCCACGACAAATTGGTCCTGAAGTTTGTTCATCTTAAGTGAGTCTACTTAAAACGTATCTCATCAGTTTCGAAAATGTAAAATTCCATGAGTTTGAAAATAAGCATCGTTCCCAAGTTCCATAATACCAATCTTAGCTTTAAAAATTATATAAAACCATGCTTTAACATATCTTAACAAGTATCGTTTTCACTCAACAAGTATTGCATACAAAATATGTATCTCATTACACATCACTCAAAAGTTGCTTCTCTTTCTCATGTTAACATGCTTAATCTTCAAAGATGGGTTCTTCCCTTTTAACCGATATACATACTCGTAATACCACTTACATATCCATAGGAAATCCTTGGACCTCTTGACTTTAACTTGTTCCTCTTCTTCGGAACACTAAACTTGATTCTCCACATCATCTCATTCGATTATCGCTTGAGAGTTAATACCTTTTCCAGAAACCGGTCATCATTCTTGATGCTTTGATTCTTTACTTGAGTCACGAAAGGTAACCTTCTGAACCTTACCTATTTCCCATTATCATCATTCATGCATCCTAGCCCATTCATATATGGCGACACTTGTCTTTCTCATCTTACCTAGGTAAAGATACATACTTTAAACTTTTACCTTAGCCAATGCTGACTATATAAACATCCATACCTACTTATCACATCGAGAAATCCTCGCTTGGCTTATGATGCTTCTTGTTAAACTTGTGTTACCAACCGAACATTCTTCACAAAAATTCATACATACTAAAATTCCATGTTTCGTGACTAACGATTAGCTTCCATGGCGCTACTCTGATCTCCATCGGTTGGCTTAAACTAATACTCTAATCCGTTAGAGCCATTGAGACTTCAATTCATGCTTATCACTTGAATACTTACTTCTTGAACTATTCTCAAGATTCCCATGTTGCAACCAACGTCACAACCTTACACTTGTCTTTACCATTGCCTTGTAAGAATAAAACTCATGATAACTTATCTTAAGCTCATAATACTTAACTTGGGGGTAAACCTTACATTCTTGCTGGTTGGATTTACCTGTTGAGGTATACATATGATACTTAAACTTGTTTCCGATCAAACTTAAATTCCTTTGACAAACTCGTCTTGTACTTGAACATATCTTTCTCAAAAATTTAACCTTCGCATTCTCGCATACTATATTTTGCTTAATCATACCAATGCTTGCTTCATAAACTAACGCACGGGTCATTGACGTTGATAATTTTCTACTTTATAAATATATATTGAGTTTAGGCCCCGGCCGTTGCTCTAAAATCATAGAACGAGTTGATAACACATACGTGCCATCAAACCTAGACTCTTATAAGTCTAGTCCGCTCTACGAGTGTCGAAGCAAAACGGTTCCTAGAAGATCTCATAAATTTTCAAAATATCAACCTCAATCACCCATACGTGTAATTCTTTTTAAAATCCTTTAAACCTTACAATTCAACTTCATAATGAGCCTTAGCAAGTCAATTAAGCAAAACATAGGTTCGAGAGATACGTCATAATTCCACATAATCCGTGAACCTTGTGATTCCTCATAACTTCGCACCCCTTAAACTTCTTACTTCATACCTCTTGCATAAACATCTGTGACTTTCCTTATAGATATCGGAACTTCTATACTTTTGATCTTGGCTCGTTCTTGATTCTTAACACATTAACTTCCAGAGCTACCTTAAACCGTATCGATTTCATTGATGGTTGCCCATGTCTTTTCCTTGGAAATCTTAGGATATGATATGCATTCGTTACTTGATGTCATAAAAGATTTTTCGTCACATAAAAGATTGTGGTGAAGACATCTCCCCAATAGTCATTGCAAACCATAGGAACGAAATGGAAGATTTCATAAAAACGGAAAGTTTCGTCCCAGGCTTGCTATTGGTGAGCTTCTCCAAGTCCATTTTCAGAAAACATTTATTGCATAAAATTCTTATTCTCAAGTATACAATGCACATCATTCATTCCTATCATCGTAAAATATTCTATAACATGTGCATGGCAATCCTCAATTTTTTTTCGATACAATTCTTGGCACGTCGGAAATCAAAGCCTTACTCCTAATAACATAAAACTTTCTCTTGAATCCTTAACTTCCTCTACTACGAATAACTTACCTCGTTACATTGCCACTTACGCAACTTTCCGAGCATACATGTCCTTAACTTCATTCACATATTGCTATTCCTGAGAACCTGCTGACTCCGTCATCATATGTCGACTTCTCACTATCTTGTAGCCTTGTTCTGACATTCCAGAATATCATAACCCGTTCCAACAACAACTCTTACCGAATCTTTCGGTCATGATTAGATATATATATATCCAACTTCTTCGCTTACGGGTACATTAAGTATCACTATCATCTTACCCGACATTGTCGGAACGTTCCTTCTTAACATGCCTTACATCCCGGAGGATTCACACTTCTACTTGATTAGTTCATCGGCCACCTTTTGGCACGATCAAACTACTTCATCACATACTTCGTTCCTCCTGGGTCCTATTCAGCTCTCAGGCATCCATCCTAATCGTCGAATGTTAAATTGAGTTGATCAGGCTCAACTAACAACAACAACTAGAACATTTACCCGGAACCCAATGGTCCCACTACCTTAGTTGTAACATTAATGACCCAAGGCACGGTCTAAATCGACCTGCTCTGATACCAAATGTAACACCCATACCAGACGTATCTAGAAAGTCTGGCATATGCGTTTAATTTAGTACTGGATACATTAAGTATATACAACAATTAAATTTTCGAATGAATATTAATTACAACAACATGTTTTCGTACAAGATATACAACTCATCCTTTCTATAGTATAATATATACATCCTTGAAATCCATATCATCCTGCTGCGGGTACGAACGATCACTTGTTGCAACATCCATTCGGCTACTAGCTTGCCATCCAACCTGCTTATCTGAAACAAATAAGGATTGGGATGAGACATAATGTCTCAGTGAGTTCCCCTAAATCCTAGGTTATAGGTAACCTCAGGGGAAACCTACGGTTACCACGTGTCTACATTACAACCTGACGGTTGATTATACGTGTGTGGTCATGTTTCCTAGACGGTAGTGCATGCTAGTTCCGTCATAGGCATATCTCACTTGTTATAGGCTTCACTTCCTATACGTGTCATGGCGGCCGAGGGAACCTAGGACCGCATTGCCAAGAATACGCTCTACGTATCGAGGCCTAGACATAACATATCATGGCACGATTCTAAACTGGACGATTAGGGGAAACCTAAGATCGTCATCGGTGTAACATACTTTACTTGTTCTATACGTAACTTGTACTTGTCTTATAGCATCTCATGCTCTTGTACTTAACTTAATCATACATGCTTTCATTAGTGAAAATAATCATAATCATAATCGTATCATACATAAACGTATCTAAGTTCATTCATTATGTTAGCGTTGAACAAACAGTTATTATCTTGATTCATTTTACGGAGAGCCCCGGGTGGAGTAACCCCGAGAACAATCCCATACATGACCGATGTACGTACATCGGACTCCCTCGGTGTCGTGTGGGTCCCTTGCGGCTTAAACTGTTTCCCTTAGGTCGAGAACCTCCCGTATCCCCCTGACGTGGATAACAAGAGACACGAGCACCGCCATGCGGTTATAAACTTAGTCTTGCGGTTTCGGTGACATGCGGGTCCCTTACGGCTTGAATCGTTCTCAAAATGAGAACCCCTTGTATCCCCCTGATGTGGATAGCAAGAGACATGCCACCTACTTATACTTGTCATGGTCTTGTCGTACGTATACTTAAACATATTCATACTTGCTTACTTATTACCTTGGGCCCTTGAGTCGATCCGATTAGCGGTAAACTTATACTTGTTCATGTACATACTTATCATGGTGGAGAGATTAACCTATCAATCCACAACTTACATAATTGTTAAATCATACTTGATCATATGCGAAGAGAATACACTTCGCGTCTTATCACTCTAAGGATACTTGCTATCTAGCTAGTTCTCGACAACTATGTCAAGGCTCTAGTTTTCCCTTGCTTATGGATTATTTTACTACCCCAACTTATATTGTATTTAGTCATATCATTCTTATCATATACCATGCATTACCAACCATATTTAATACTTGCTTCATTCATGAAAAACTCTTTAAAAGATCATCATATAAGACCTTGGATTGAGGGGTTTACATTCGTAAAAAGACACCTCGGAGAAAACCGCCTCGCGAATCCCCACACCTGCCAAAAGCAAGCAAAACAGTGAGGTGTCTCACTACCTTACTCGCCATGGCAAGTTGATTTGCTGGGGAGGCGAGCAGCAGCTCGCAGCTGCGAGTTAGGGGCGAGCAGGACCCCTGTTCGGAGTTCTAGCTCGCCGTGGCGAGTTAGGACAGTCCAGAACACTTAAAAATGGTATTTTTGACCCAAAACCTCAAAACCAAACATCCATATGCATAGTATGACACTAGAGGCCATAGAAAACTTGTAAAAACATTCATATGGCAAGTATAAACATGTTTAGCATGCATGGCATAAAAAGGGGTAATTTATTCATACATAAACCCTAGAATTGATCATAGTTTCATACTTTCTATAAGAACATAATCATAATCCAAAAGGGGTGGGAAACTATCTATGGAACTCACTTATTCAAGGCTGCAAAAGATCCCAAGCTTCCAAGCAACCAAAACCCTAACTTGTACCACTTGCTTCTTTTGTTCATAACTTTTCCATCTTGATGTTTTCTTGCAATCTAAGGCTTCATGATCCTTGCTTGATCATCTTTGATCCAACCCAAAGCTTCTTCATCAAAACCCTAACCTTGAATCTTTTCTATAGAGAAGAAAGGATTGGAAATAAGCTCAAACCAAGTCACCAATCTCTTGTGGAAAGATAGAGACACTAAAACTTGTTCTTGGATCTATGAAGAAGAAGATTTGATGCCTGATGTGGTGTGAAGAGGGAAAGGATCGATGGAAGAAGAGAGAAGGAGAAGGAAGCTCTTGCCAACCTTAAGAGAGAGAAAGGAGAAGAGGAAATGAGATATTCTTGGGTAAAACCAAATAAATATCCTTTCCACATGCAATTACCATTATGTCCTTGCCTCAAGCGTGTTTTAAAACGACTCTAATACTTTTCCCGTAAAAAGCTGACATCTCATAAAATATTTTTCCATTAACTTGCTTTCTGAAATATTAATCCTCTGACACGATCGATTGGTAATATACCGATACTGTCAGGCGGGATATTACAATAATTTATTCTTTGCATTTTTTCAAGAAAAACATACCTTTCCGGGAGTTGTGCTTAAGAATCATTCATCATATTCATAGCAGAGTGACAACTAACTTACCACTGTACATTCAAGCGGGTCTGGATTGCTGAAAGGAACCTATATTCTCAGTCATACACTTTTCTATGATACACATATGTATCTCCTAAAGCCAGTAGGGCTAGTCATGACATTTGTCCACTCCAGTCATCACATGAATGTACATTGCTATAAATTTGAAACAATTCTAAATAGACAGTCAAGTTAAAGTTATTCACACACTTGGAGGATTTTGAGGGTTATAACTTGGCTTAGGTTAAGGGTGGATATATTTTGGGAAAGTAGGCTAATAAAAGAACTTGGAGTTAGTTCACTAACCTAGGGATTCCTACTAAACATTAATGTAATGTCATCCTTCCTTCCTTGATTCAAACAAGATGGGTAAAACAGTAGAACTATTTGTCTTTTTATTTTGACACAAAGATTCTTTTTTTAAGAGACCATTTTTTGCTCTTGATTTTTTCTTTTTTTTCTATTTTTTTGTGTAGATCCATGATCATCTACATTTTTTCCTTTTTATGACAAATGTGTTCTACTGTTACCCCACCCCAAACTTAAAATGTTGCTAATTTCAAAGAGCAACGCCAAACTTATTTTCAAAGCATGTGCAGTCATAATAATATCTAACTCCAAGTGAAATCAAACAGGGTGCATTTAAAGTGTAGGACTGTGACATGATTCGTCACTAATAAATAAAAGAAATTTTTCGTCTGCAGGCTCAAAGTGGTTTCACAAATGATAAGAATATAAAAGGGTGGCTTGAAAGGTTAAAGGTACTAATGAAAAATTGCCTCGTGTGTGATATAACCTAACCGATCGTCCGTAAAGAACGGCTGCAAATTCAAGCAAAAATAACATTCATATGAAACACTCATAATTATTGAGGGATGAGGGTTTGAACTAGGAAAGCCTACTCCAGGATGAAAAAATGGAGGATGCGTCGCGTTCAAACTCTCCAAAAAAGAAGATGGATTAGTATGTAGGCCTGCCATAAAAGATGATGGCATGTCATACGGTTGGTTTCTATCGAAGAACCATGTATTTGGATATTATTGATTTCCAAAACCAACTTGTGATTGTGCGACTGCAACAACGGTTGATGCCGCCGCGGGTATAGTCGAAGAAACGTGAGTGGGCATCGTTGCCCCCAATGTTTATGCATGACTCACGCCAACGGTTGGTGTAACTTGTGGGTTTTGTTGTTGTGAAGTAACTTCCAACATTGCATCTGTCATCGATGGATTTGATGGACTAGATTACGAATCATTGTTACATGTATTACGTACCATTTCTGGGAGTTTCTTCTTGCTTCTTAAGAACATGCACAACAAGAATCAGAAGATTTTAGACAGAACGAAACAAACTTATCCAGAAAAAACGCTTTTTCTGAATGTTTCTGAAACAAATAACACAAACGGTCCCACTGGACGTGCCAATTTGTTTGCCCTGTTTTTTTGGTAAACAAACGCTGGTTTCCGAAAACGGTTAACTTGAGAGATCAACCAGTAAATCTTGGGGGCATATTGTCTTTATGTTTGAAAGAAAGTATGAATGTTCTTGATGTAAACCAAAAAAGTATAAAAGTCGGGACCGAACACGAGTCGAATCCGCGAAGCAAATTGCTAAGAAAAAAGGTAAAATTGCAAGGAATTTAAAGGATAAACTTAAATTGCATAAATGAATGTAAAGTGGTACACAGATTCATACATTTGCAACTTGTTTACTCGTTTCTCCTATAGTGCGGATAGTTTGAGTGTGTAAGTTTTGTGTATATTCAAATTGTGACCCGTTTTTCCTATGAAAAACTCTTATTTATATTACACAACTGCCTATACAGAAACCGTCGAGTGTAACCGCTAATAACTACCCTGGATACATTTTGAATTTCAAATGACATCTCTCTGACACTAACTGTTGTTTGGCTTGTCGATCTGGCACCAACTTCTCTTCGATATCTTGCTTGTTTGTCGAAGCTTCTCTATCAAACTGCGAAACCTCTCTAAGTCCATAAACATGTTCCAGCTTGTGAGTCGAACTCATTTAGATTTCTTAAAAAACTAAGTCGAACTTAGTTGACTGCATTTATTTTAGCCTGTCGAAAATACAGGCTAAAATACGCATAAAACAAACTACACAAAGTTCTTAGTAGGACGAAGTCAATTGGAATAATATTTTTGGTATTTTTAAATTTTTGATTTTTTTGGTTTTTTTTAAACAGAAAAATAAAATGCGGAAAAATAAATGACTAAAAAATAAATATAAATAAAAATAAGTAATTTAAATTGCCCAGTGGGAAATATCAACAATCCTGGCAACAGTGCCAAAAACCTAATTGCACGGTTTCGACAAGTGTACCAAATCGTTTACCAAGTAATAAAGTTATAAGTAGAGTATTGTATACACGGGGATTGTCGTTTCGTCCAAACAATTCATGTTACTTATTTTTATAAGTTGACACTATAAAAGATAAAGGGTTAGAAAGTTTTGCAATTTTTATCTGTTTGCAACAGAGCAAGTTACCTATTTTTGGTTGTAGAAAAATAAGCAGCGGTTAGGATTCTTCGAATCCCCCTGTATATATTGTTGGATACTAAGTAACAGTAATGTCACGTTTATTTGTCTTGGGTGGACTATACAAGTGATGAGGTCGTTGGGACGTTACTAACCTACTTTGGTCTATCGCTCTGATGGCTAACTGCACCTGCTGATCGCACGGTGATCCTTACGTGCGGGGTCTTGCTAATTCAAAGGTAATTGAAACATAAACTTAAATTGGCTTTCCAATGTTTCCCAAGGCAATGAATGCCAAGGTTCCCTTAGGTTTGCCCATCTATGAGTCTTAGGACATTCGTAGCGCACTCTTTCTACGCTTACTTAGTAGTTCTACAAACGGGCAACCCTAATCTACGTCTACCTTACTAAGGGTTTCAAGAGAATGGTTCTATTAGGTTACAGCTTATTTCCTTCAGCTAGGCACTTGTTTCCCTAATTACTAATTAGTTAATTCCTAGGTTCGGTAGGGCACCACCCAGTCTTAATAGTTTTTAGCCATTAAGTACCTACGACTAGGGACAACAATCATTCCAGTATCTTTGGCTAATTAATAATCACTTACTTCCTAGATAGATAATTAACAGTAAAAGGATCTAAATATCAAGATATAAGCATCCAGTTAGTTATAGCAATATTAGGCCTTGTCACAACCTAAGTACCTAATCTAGGGTTACACCTATCACATAAATAAACTATTTCCTAATAAAATTTAATAGCGAACAAAAGAAATAAATAAAATATAAACGACATTAAATTAAATAAATATCTAACAAAAATATACAGAGGTTCATCTTAGAACTCTAACCTAAAAAGATTTAGTTACACATGGTACCTAAAGACAAATTACTAAAGATAAAATCATGTTCTTGGTATTTCCCAGCACTTCCACCTACAACTGTGTGTTCGGCCGCCCGACTCTTGCAACACTAGATGCAGTAGCTTCGAGGTGCATCTGAAGATGAAATACCACACCGAAGAGGGTGATCAAGATCTTGAACATCCACGCAGACCTAAGCAGAGTTCGGAGGCTCTATGAAGCTCTCTAAGAGATGAACACATCACAATGGGAGATGGGACCACCAGGACACTTCGGCGTCGCACGAGGAAAATGGCGATGCTAAGTGCCAGCTGCTCAACCAAACTCCGCCACTGGAACGGTGTAAATGATTTTCTTTACAATCACTCCATTAAATATTTCTACCATTTCTCAAAGTAATACCACTGTAAATATGTCGTCACATATTAACAAAATGAGCAACTTCCGCTCGCAATTTTGTTTGTTTGTTAAATGATTGACTAGCAGGAGCATGAACACAGAGCGTGTCGAAGCATGTAATGGCGAATGGTTGTTATGGTTTCTGCTTTTAAGTGGAACAAAAGCCTAAACAACCTGTTAGCCTATAAATTCAACAGGCTCATTTAATATGGTCAACATTTGTTTGACCTTTTACTTTGCAGGAATCGGAGGCTTTCTCATCTCAAGTTGAGGATTTCGACCAGATAGCAAGCTAGCGCGCGTGATTTGAAGTTCGATAGAACAAAATTGAAGAAAGATCGCGTCGAAGTCAAGCAATGAAGGCGGGAGAGCACGATTTCAAGCTTGGAAACGGTTTCCTTAGTGGAAACGTAGGGCAAACGGTTGCCCAAGATGGAGGAAGTGTTGATCTTGGGATTAATGGTTCGCCAGTTAGTTATTTTAGTATAAATAAGTGTTTCCAAGCCGGAAAACGGGTCACAAATCATTTATAGAATTCTACAACACTCAAACTACTGGGGTCTAGGGAAACGAGTTACACAGAATCTATGTAGACTGATTTGTAGACCACCTTTATTTTAATGCAATGCATTTTACCTTTCCTTTAAGTTCACATGCTTAAAGCCTTTATCTTTTCTCTTTTACTTTATATTGCTTTTGTTTGCAATCTCGAACCTGTCGAGAGATAGTTGAAGGTGAGAAAAAACACAAGAAGGGGGGGTTGAATTGTGTTTTGAAAAATTCTTCGTTTCTCCTAAAAACTGAACACACTGATCAGAAGGTAGGTGAGACAGCTTCTGAAGTGATAATCAGAATCTAAATGCAGCGGAATAAAACAGAGAGAGAGAGAAGAAGAACGACACAAATCAATTATACTGGTTCCTTCCACAATCCGGAAGTAGTCCAGTCCCCCTTGCACTTCCAAGGAGATTTCACTATGAGTAATATCTGATTACAAATGCTCAAGCACACAAGCAAGAGACTTCCTTTGCTCAAGCACACAAGCAAGAGACTTCCTTTGCTCAAGAACACAATCAAGAGACTTCCTGCTCAAGCACAATTGCAAGAGACTTCCTAACTAAACAAAATTACACAGAAAATTGTTTAAGGTTGAACACTTGATATACAATCAGAGGTGCTCACAATACAAATCAGATACAGACTCAATGGACTTAAGAATTTCTAAGATATGACTTTGAGACACAGAAATTCTAAGTGAATGCAGAACAATTTCAGCAGAGGTTTGGTACTTGTGAAAATCTTGTGAGTCTTTTGTTCAGCGTTCTTGCATTGCCAATTCTCTAGGTCTTCACTCCTTTATATAGAGGTGTGAAAGAGACGTTGTGAAATTGCCAGCACACCAAAGAGTCGTTGTTGAAGCTTGATCTTTCACCAATGATCTTTTGCCTGATTTGGTTGTTGTCCTATGAAGAACCAATTTGAAAATCATTCCTTATCCAAAGGAACATATATGCAGGCGAGACCGTATTCTGGAGCTGTTTTCTTGTCTTGAAGCATGGACACAAAACAGAGTAGTGGAGAACGTGGTTGTACAATTCGTACAAAGTACAATGTCAACGCTTTCGTCCAAATTGCAAGCACACGCCTTCAAACACATTTGAAATGACCGTTGCAAAACTCCACTAATCCTTTGTTTGTGTTTTCGAATTCAATAGACAGCTTTTGCATTGATAATTCTTCAATTCCTGAATCTTTTGCAAATCCAGTTGAGATTCAGCTTCTGGTGAAATAGCTTCTGATGAGGCAGCTTCTGATGATGCAGCTTCTGATGATATGACTTCTGCAGCTTCTGATGATGCAGCTTCTGATGATGTGGCTTCTGGACCTCTTGTCTTCAGAAGCACTATTCTTCAGGAGCAGCTTACTTCAGGAGCGCTATTTCTTCAGGAGCAGCTTGACTTCAGGAGCGCTTTGCCTTCAGAATCATCTAAGCTTCATTTTCTTTTGCTCTTTCTTTGCTCATTCAGAACCAATGATGATGTAACTTTATAATTATGGTCATGTACACTTGAACAAATATTAGCTAGACCAATTTACAATTTTTAATACCTTGTTATCATCAAAACTCTTTAAGGTTCATTGTTAAACACATTTTGTTCCAACAATCTCCCCCTTTTTGATGATGATAAACAAAAGTATTTAAAATTGATCAATTGTTGTTAATCTAATTAACAAGTTGACTTTGGGGTTCTGAGGTTTGTAAGCTCAAACTCCCCCTGAGTCTGATAGTCTTTAAGGTGAGGTTTGTAAGCTCCCCCTAAGTTCTATCCAGGTTAATTAAATTCATTTTTCGCGCAATAATATTATCAGAGCTTAAAAACAAAATTGAATCATTGAAAGAATTAACTTATAGATAAGAAGAATGGTTCAATTAACTTTACTTGAATTTTGATACTCATTCGTTCGTTCATAGCTTATACCAATAAGGTAAAAAAATGATAGAAGTTTTTCAAAAATTTCAAATGCCATTAATGGGGCTCAGAGCCTTTAAATACTTGTCACATATACTCCCCCTTTTGTCATTATCAAAAAAAATTGAAATAAATTTAAGCATAAAAGACAAAAAGATATGAGAAAAACTCAAGCATGAGAGAGTATAATAGGAATTTAACTAAATAAATCAGAGCAAAAAAAATGAACATGTATATTCAATTGTCAGAAGCAGCTAAACAGTCAGAATCAGTAAGCATTCAGAAGCAAGAGAATTAAGACAAGATGGTTTCAGAAGCAAGGACTAAGAAAATAAAACAACCAACAAACAAAAAGTAAAACACAAGGGTGTGCAACTAAGGGTTGGTTTGTTGTTGTTTCTTCATCTCCTCCATTTCTTCAATCTTCTTCTGCAACAGTTCTTCAAGTTGTTGTTGCCTCTGGAGAAGAGCTTGTTCCCTTTCCTTAGCTTCTTGCTGCTGCTCTGCCATCTGTTTCTTCAGAAGCTTACACAACCTGGCTTCTCTGGTCAAGTAATCCATTTCAAAGAAGAAAGGTTGGTTTGCCAGGAGCAGTGTAGAACTTCTTACTCTAAGACTCTGATTCACATGCTCCATTAGCCTTCTGACTGATGCTTGCTTGACTCTGATGCATTTAGCCTTGATTTCTTCGATAAGCTCAGCTGCCCGGTTCTGAAGAGATGCCCAGGAGTCTTCATATGCACTTGTGAGATCAATTGTCCTTCTTTGATCCACCAGATTATGCATCTGACTCAGAATTGTCAGAAGCTCAGAATTAATATATCCAGATTCCAGGATGTTTGTGGGTGGTTGATCAAGGGTTTCAAGATCAGAATCACTGATTTCCAGATCTTGAACAGGGTTAGGAACTGGAATGGTAAGGTGTGTTTGTGTGTTTGAAGATGTAGGCTGGTTAGAAACAATGTGTGTGGTGGAGGTTGAGGCTTGAACATTGACTAAAGAGATGTCAACATCCATGGGAGTTGGTTCTGGGGAGTGTTCAGGTAAAGGTTGAAAGTCAGTTTCAGTTGATGGTTGTTGTGGTGAAGTTGATGTTTGAGTGTTGAGTTGGGGGTCAATGGTAGCTATTAGTGATTGTGGGGGGTGTTGTGGGTTTATGTGGTTCAGGTGTTTGTTGATGGGGGTTTTCTGAAACAACGTTTTCAGAAGCAGTTGCTTCTGGAGTTGTTTTAGAGGCCTTTTCTGAGGTAAACTCAACATTTTCTGGAGGAATCATGTTGAGAGGTTGAATGTTAAGAGGTTGAGGGTGAAGGCGAAAAATAGTATCAATGACTCTTTCTCTCTGCTCAGCCAGTTCAGCCAACTTCTCATTAATTATGTGACCAACTGGTTCATAAGTAGTTGACTGAGAGGGCTTATCGTTGGTTTTGGTTGATGTTGATTGGCTTTTTACTGGTTTTCGAAACAGTTGAGCTAAGGGTATATCATCATCAGAATCATCAGAATCTGATAATGATTTGGATGCGGAATCTGATGATATATTAATTACCTTTTCTGGTTCAGGATCAGAATCCTCCTTAGCAGACTCACTGGACATCTGCAACAGTTGCTTGGCTTCTGATACTACAGACTCTTGTAGCTCAGCAGCAATTTCCAAGACTTTTTCAGCTGCTGCCTTCTTCTCTTGTAACTCTTTTAACTCTAAATCAGAAGCAGCTCGAGCTGTTAAGGTGATATGAGGAAAATCCTTGGTTCTCCTCAAGGCTGGCTTCCTCTTCCTCTTTGGTATAGCAGGTTGATCAAGAGAAATGCCAACACCCATGATCATCCTGGAATCCAAGTCTTCAATGGCTTCTTCAATAGAAGGTACTGATGAACTACCAATTTTGAGCTTGTCAGTAGCAACTTTTGCCTTTTTAGCAGGTTGTTCAACCTCTAGATATTGCTCTGCAGTCATCTTCCTTTTTGACTTTCTGCCTCTGGCTCGTGGCAGAGCACCACCATACATTTCCTCTGGAATATCTTCCAATCTAATTCTCTCATTGGTTGCCTCAAAATGTTCCTTGATATAGTACATCTGCACTTCAATGGGATCCTTCTTGCAGATGGGTGGAAAGTCCTTCATAAGATCAGACTTAACAAGTGATTCACTTAAATCAGTTTGAAGTTTGGTGACTTCACTGATTAGCTTCATATTCAAGAGAGTATGAGCATTAATGAATTTTCCAGTTTTTGTGTCAAGTAGCTGATCTGTGAAGCCTTGAGATTGACTGAGACTGTCCAAGATACCTCCTTGATAGAATATCTCTGAGAGGAGTCTTCCATAAGGAACCCAGGGTTTATCCAGTAGCTGACTCTGTTTCAAACACTCTACCAAGTACTTGAACATGTATTTGGGCACATTCACCTTTTCCTTCTTGATGAAGTGCTGGAGAAGGACCTTCTGAGCTAGATTTGGTTTCACACAGTCACCACTTGGAAACAGGTTCTCATTCTGAATCTTCAGAAGCATCTTAGTTTCCATGCTCAATTCAGCATATTTCTTCTCCTTCTCAGAATTGTATATCACCAAGTTGGCTTGCTTTTTCCAAATGCGTTTTTCAGCAGCATCTGAAAGATCAATTCCAGAGTAGTATCCAGAGGCTGCAGCCTTGAGAACATACTCTATGTGCCATTGTGCAATTCTTACTGGAATACCACAGATGCTGGACCTGATTTCATCTTCAACAAATGGCGCAAGACCCATTTCTTCTCTTGTTTTCCCTTCTAATTCAGGATACATTAGCACCATCTGACTTTCCTCAGCTAAGGATGCCGCTTTGTTGTAAAATTTTGCTCTTACCCAGAAGTGTCTAACCAGAGCTTCATATGTTGGTCCATTCAACATTTTGAAATAATCCATGAGTCCTTGCTCTTCATAGTAGCTTCTGATTAAACACCTATGAAAATTCAGAGAATCAAAGTCCACTGGATTCTCTATCTGAACCTGCAAATCCCATTCTTCCAATTTCATGCTTCTTCCTCTGTAGTCATATTCAGGGACCATTCGTGAAGTAGATACTGAATCTTCTCGTTGCGAGCTTGATGATGCCATTTGATGATTGACGAAGATTTGAAGAAGATGAAGATTTTAGGGTTCTAAGGTTGAGAGAATGCGCTTACTTCGCAAAAGGTTTGAGAGCAAATGTGTTTGTTGTGAGTGAGTTGTGTGTGAATTGTCAAAGTGTTAAAAGTAAAACGATTGCAATTCAAAAGAGACAAACAAACATAACATTAATGACAAAATTGGGGGCGCGTGAAAAGTACTTTCAAAGCTATTAAATCATCATTGCCCTTTTAGTTATACACCAACACATACAGGCTACGTAAGAAGTTCACAGAGTAACTACCAAGTTAGTGGGCCAGAAGTTACTTTTTAAAAGGTAACTTCCAACGTTTCCACTAATTCAACTATTCAGAAGCAACAAATCCAGCTTCTGGACTTCAGATGCTGACGTCATCATCAGAAGCGAGTTTTCCTCAGAACCTCAATAAAGAGCTTCTGATGGACTACCGCTTCTGAACTAACTTCAGAACCTAAAATCCTATTCAGGAGCAAGCAAGCATTTAATCAGATACAAAGTGCATGTTCAAATTTTTCTTTATAAAATCAAATCTTTCAACAGTTAAAGGCTTAGTAAATATATCAGCCCATTGATTTTCAGTATCAATGAATTGTATATCTAAAATTCCTTTTTGAACATAATCTCTGATAAAATGGTGTTTGATTTCAATGTGCTTAGCTCTTGAATGCAAAATTGGATTTTTAGACAAACAAATAGCAGCAGTATTATCACAATAAATGGGAATACTGTTAGCAGTTATCTGATAATCTTCCAACTGATGTTTCATCCAAAGTAGTTGTGTACAACAACTTGCAGCTGAAATGTATTCTGTTTCTGCTGTAGACATAGCAATAGTTGTTTGTCTTTTGCTAGCCCAGGATATAAGATTATCACCCAGAAATTGACAATTGCCACTGGTTGACTTTCTTTCAATCCTATCACCAGCATAATCAGCATCACAGAATCCAATTAGCTTATAATCTAAGGATTTCCTATAAAGGAGTCCAAGATTAGTTGTTCCTTTCAAATACCTGAAGATTCTCTTGACAGCAGTCATATGAGATTCTCTAGGATCTGATTGGAATCTTGCACACAAGCATACACTGAATAAAATATCTGGCCTAGATGCAGTGAGGTATAACAAAGAACCAATCATACCTCTATACAGCTTCTGATCTACTTTAGCTCCTTCATCTTCTTTGCTCAGATTGCACGTAGGATGCATTGGAGTGTTCATCACTTTACAATCTTCAAGTTTGAACTTCTTCAGAAGCTCCTTTGTGTACTTTGATTGATGAACATAGACTCCATCTTTGCATTGATTGATTTGAATGCCCAGGAAGAACTTCAGCTCTCCCATCATGCTCATTTCAAATTCATCCTGCATTAACTCAGAAAATTCCTTGCAAAGAGATGCATTAGTAGAACCAAATATTATATCATCAACATATATTTGCACAACAAGAATATCTTTCCCAAGGGTCCTTCTGAAGAGTGTAGTGTCAACCTGTCCTCTCTTAAAATCATTTTTGATTAAGAAATTACTTAGTCTATCATACCAAGCTCTGGGAGCTTGTTTCAAGCCATATAGTGATTTCTTCAGTTTAAAAACATGGTCAGGATATTTAATATCCTCAAATTCAGGAGGTTGCTTAACATACACTTCTTCTTCTATGACACCATTGAGAAATGCACTCTTGACATCCATCTGATATAATATTATGCCATGATTAACTGCATAGGAAAGAAGTAACCTGATTGCTTCCAATCTTGCAACTGGAGCAAACGTTTCAGTGTAATCAATGCCTTCTTGTTGACTATACCCTTGTGCAACAAGCCTGACTTTGTTTCTTGTTACTTCACCTTGCTCATTCAGCTTGTTTCTGAATACCCATTTTGTTCCAATAATGTTCTTGTGCTGAGGTTTGGGTACCAGATCCCACACATCATTTCTTTGAAATTGATTCAACTCTTCTTGCATAGCTAGGATCCATCCATCATCTGAAAGTGCTTCATCAACTGTTGTAGGTTCAATCATTGAGATTAGTCCAATCATTGACTCTTCTTGTCTGAAATGTGATCTTGTTCTTCTTGGACTATCTTTGTTTCCAATGATTAGCTCCTCAGGATGTGAAGACTTGTGTTTGAATGTGTTTCTGGGAGGATCTTCTTGATGTGAGCCATCTTGTGCTTCATCAGAAGCAGTTTCATCTTGCGCTTCTGATGTGGGTTCAGCTTCTGGACTATCTTCAGACTCAGCTATCTGATCAAGTTCTGGAGTAGCCTCAGGAACCTGTATCTCTGCAAAACTTTCACCTTGCTTTGAAGTTTTATCTTCAAGCTCCTTGTCATCAAATTTAACGTGCATAGATTCTTCAACACAAAGTGTTTCTGAATTATACACTCTGTATGCCTTTGACCTTTCAGAGTAACCTAAGAAGATTCCTCTTTGGGCCTTGGCATCAAATTTCTTTAGGTAGAGCTTGTTGTTCAGAATGTAACATGTACATCCAAATTGATGAAAGTAAGAGATATTGGGTTTTCTTCCTTTAAAGAGTTCATATGCTGTTTTCTCCAAAATAGGTCTAATATAGATCCTGTTTTGAACATAGCAAGCTGTATTCACTGCTTCTGCCCAAAAATGTTTTGGTAAATTGTTTTCATGAATCATGGTTCTGGCCATTTCTTGTAAAGTTCTATTCTTTCTCTCTACAACCCCATTTTGTTGTGGTGTTCTAGGAGAAGAGAATTCATGGAAAATTCCATGTTTTTCACAAAAAGCTTCAAATGGCTCATTTTCAAATTCTCCACCATGATCACTTCTGATTTTCAAAATTTTTGATTCTTTTTCAGATTGAATTTGAGTGCAGAAGCTACTGAATACATCACACGCAACATCTTTACTCTTTATGAATTTCACCCAAGTCCATCTACTGTAATCATCAACAATGACTAATCCATATCTACTTCCATATAAGGATGCAGTACTTACTGGTCCAAATAAATCAATATGGAGTAATTCTAAAGGTCTTGAGGTTGAAACAATATCTTTGGTTTTAAAAGATGATTTCACAATTTTCCCTCTCTGACATGCACCACAGAGTGCATCTGAATGATAGTCAATGTCTGGTAGCCCTTTCACAAGTTGTAACTTACTAAGCTTAGAGATTAACCTCCAGTTAGCATGTCCCAACCTTCTGCGCCACATCCATTTCTTATCATTCACTGATAGTAGGCACATCACCTTCTGATCAGCCAGTTCAGAAAAATTGATTTTATAGACATTGTCAACTCTCTTTCCTTTGAACACAATGGATTTGTCTTCCTTGTTGATTACTGTACAGTTGGGTTTTTCAAAAAGCACATCATAACCATTATCACAAAATTGACTAATGCTCAAAAGGTTATGTTCAAGACCATCTACCAACCATACATTATTAATTGAGGTAGAGGAATTACCAATAGTTCCTGTACCTATGATCTTGCCTGACTGGTTGCCTCCAAATTTCACATTTCCTCCCTCTTTCATTGTTAGGCTGAGGAACATGGACTTGTCTCCTGTCATGTGTCTTGAGCAACCGCTGTCTAGGTACCATGATCTTTGCTTTGGCACTGCTCTTAGACATACCTGCATCATTGACATTTTTAGATTTAGGTACCCATTGTTCTATGGGTCCTGGAAGGTTAGTACTTAAGGCTTTACTCTTCACTTCTTGTACCTTGTGCTGTGAGTTGGGTTGCTTCTGATTAACCATCACCTTAGGTTTTGGTACTTCAGAAGCAGTAACTATCTTCTTCTGAAACTTAGACTTCAGAACCCCAGATTTTGGTTTCACCAGACTCTGAGGAATAGGTTCTGATCTTTTCAGGATCCTGACCTTTGAAGTCTTGGAATCAGATTTGATCATAGCCTTTGACTTAGAGTTCTTTGGCGTTGAAGTAATCTTAGCCTTAGGACTAGAAGCTTCAGGTTCTGATTGAACAACAGTTTCCAACTCAGCCCCTTCTGGTACAAAGAATGTTTTCAGACCTTCCTTGATGCATTCACAACAAGATTTTAGATTGGTTTTCTCAAGTTTCACTTCTGGAAAACCAATTCCTCTGCCATTGTTCTTGTAAATGCTATAAATTATAGAAGCTACTCTGCTTCTGTCAATGCCAGATATAATAAAATCTTCAAGAGCAATTTCATGGTTACTTAAAGGTTTTTCATTACACTTTTCTTGTAGCTTCTGACATAAGAACCTGAGCTGATCTTCATATGTTTTACACATGAAGTCAAAGCCCATAAGTCCTTGTTCAGAAGCTTTCAGATTCAATAGAGTTGATTTTTGCTGTTGTACCAAATCAGCATATTTTTCTTTTAAATCCTTCAACTCATTGGTTCTTACTTCAAAATGTGTAAGAAGTTCTTTAAGTGACTCAACAAGTTCATCTCTGGGAATTTTGGAATATACCTCGTTTTCATCTTCTGAGTCTGAATCTGATCCAGCTTCTGAAGTTGCTGTTGCTACCAACCCAACAACTACCTTTGCATCTTCATCAGCTTCCTCTTTATCAGATCCAGATTCACTACCCAAATCATCCCAGGTTGCCATTAAACTCTGCTTAATCTGCTTCTTGAGTTTGCTTGGTTTGAATGTAGACCTCTTTGACTTGTCCTTTGACTTTTCTCTTTGAAGATCAGGGCATTCAGCAATGAAGTGTCCAGGCTTCTTACAGTTGAAGCATCCCTTCTGATCTTCTTTCTTTGAGCTTCTGGAGTTACCCCTTCTGGAGAGAAACTTTCTGTTCTTCTTGGCCAAATATTGAAGTCTGTTTGAGAGCATGGCCATTTCAGCAGCATCTGGTTCAGAATCTGAACTTGACTGTTCTTCCTCTTCAGATTCAACTACTTTGAGAGCTTTTGATGACTTGCCTTTGGATGGAAGAGCTATTGATTTACTCTTCTTAGTAGACTCATGTTCATTAAGACTTAACTCATGAACTTTGAGAGAACTAACAAGATCTTCGACACTTAAAGTGTTTAAATCTTTAGCTTCCTCAATGGCAGTCACCTTTGGTCTCCATCTGGCAGGTAAGCTTCTGAGTATCTTGCTTACATGATCAGAAGCAACATAGCTCTTCTTTAGAATCTGTAGCCCAGAAACTAAGGTTTGAAACCTTGAGTACATTTCCTCAATAGTTTCATCATCCTTCATCTTGAATAACTCATACTGATGTACAAGCAGGAGAGCCTTTGCTTCTTTGACCTTCTTGCTCCCTTCATAATTTGAACAGAGAGAAGCAAACATAGCTTTAGCAGTGGATTTGTCACTCATCTTCATGTATTCTGCTTTGGGTATGGCAGTGACAAGAGCTCCTCTGATAATATGATGCTTCTTGTAAAGTTTCCTCAGTTCTGGAGTATGTTTCTTTCTATCCACAGCAGCTCCTTCTTCATCAAGGACTAAATCACCAACACCATCTTCCAGAATATCCCATAATTCTTCATCCAGGCTCATGATGTAACTGTAAAAGTTGGTCTTCCACCAAGAGAACTCTTCAGCATCTCCATTGAACTTTGGAACTTTTCCAACACTGGTTTTCTTACTATCACTATAATCATGTGAGACATGTTTATAGCTAGTATCACTAGAACCAGTAGGAGGAGGAGTAGACATATTTTTCTCAGATCTTTGACTGTTGCACGGTTAAGTGTTACACAACAGACCAAGGCTCTGATACCAATTGAAGGTGAGAAAAAACACAAGAAGGGGGGGTTGAATTGTGTTTTGAAAAATTCTTCGTTTCTCCTAAAAACTGAACACACTGATCAGAAGGTAGGTGAGACAGCTTCTGAAGTGATAATCAGAATCTAAATGCAGCGGAATAAAACAGAGAGAGAGAAGAAGAACGACACAAATCAATTATACTGGTTCCTTCCACAATCCGGAAGTAGTCCAGTCCCCCTTGCACTTCCAAGGAGATTTCACTATGAGTAATATCTGATTACAAATGCTCAAGCACACAAGCAAGAGACTTCCTTTGCTCAAGCACACAAGCAAGAGACTTCCTTTGCTCAAGAACACAATCAAGAGACTTCCTGCTCAAGCACAATTGCAAGAGACTTCCTAACTAAACAAAATTACACAGAAAATTGTTTAAGGTTGAACACTTGATATACAATCAGAGGTGCTCACAATACAAATCAGATACAGACTCAATGGACTTAAGAATTTCTAAGATATGACTTTGAGACACAGAAATTCTAAGTGAATGCAGAACAATTTCAGCAGAGGTTTGGTACTTGTGAAAATCTTGTGAGTCTTTTGTTCAGCGTTCTTGCATTGCCAATTCTCTAGGTCTTCACTCCTTTATATAGAGGTGTGAAAGAGACGTTGTGAAATTGCCAGCACACCAAAGAGTCGTTGTTGAAGCTTGATCTTTCACCAATGATCTTTTGCCTGATTTGGTTGTTGTCCTATGAAGAACCAATTTGAAAACCATTCCTTATCCAAAGGAACATATATGCAGGCGAGACCGTATTCTGGAGCTGTTTTCTTGTCTTGAAGCGTGGACACAAAACAGAGTAGTGGAGAACGTGGTTGTACAATTCGTACAAAGTACAATGTCAACGCTTTCGTCCAAATTGCAAGCACACGCCTTCAAACACGTTTGAAATGACCGTTGCAAAACTCCACTAATCCTTTGTTTGTGTTTTCGAATTCAATAGACAGCTTTTGCATTGATAATTCTTCAATTCCTGAATCTTTTGCAAATCCAGTTGAGATTCAGCTTCTGGTGAAATAGCTTCTGATGAGGCAGCTTCTGATGATGCAGCTTCTGATGATATGACTTCTGCAGCTTCTGATGACGCAGCTTCTGATGATGTGGCTTCTGGACCTCTTGTCTTCAGAAGCACTATTCTTCAGGAGCAGCTTACTTCAGGAGCGCTATTTCTTCAGGAGCAGCTTGACTTCAGGAGCGCTTTGCCTTCAGAATCATCTAAGCTTCATTTTCTTTTGCTCTTTCTTTGCTCATTCAGAACCAATGATGATGTAACTTTATAATTATGGTCCTGTACACTTGAACAAATATTAGCTAGACCAATTTACAATTTTTAATACCTTGTTATCATCAAAACTCTTTAAGGTTCATTGTTAAACACATTTTGTTCCAACAATAGTGCCTTTTGTTTACAAACCCATCCTGCTCTCCAAGTAACCTGAGTGCATCTCGTGGCTCTTTTCAAAACCCTTTTTCGATCAAAACCCTTGCACAACATGCTCCTGAGATCTCTAGTTCAATCTCGCTTGTAATACTCAGAACTAGCCCGTAGTGTGCCGAAAACACATGCAAACAAATTGGCATGCCCAGTGGGACCCTGTTTGCGCAATTAATTTTCAAAAACTTTTTCATAAGAAACTGTTTTTCAAAAACTTTTTCAAAATCCATCTCCTTGGTGAGATCCGTTTGTAGGATTTCGTTACTATTTCCGAGTAACTTTATTGTTAAAAACAACAAATTGTTTGTGTATGCATTTGAGAAGGGGTTAATCTATGGCTCGTGCTAGTTCATCCTCTTCACAATCATCTTCACAAGCACAATCTTTACAAGCGACTTCTCCTTTTGGAGATTTAAACGTGTCGACCCCTATGGGCGCAACTATGGCTATGCCAGTTTCGACTGAAATGGGAGTAACTGCTCCCTCAAACATTTCTACGTCTATTCCGATGACACGACCAGAAATGGGAACCATCATACCCCCATTCACTACTGGTGTTCCTTCAAGTACCAATACTCAAAGTTCTCTTTTAGTCAGGCCTAGGCTTGATGATTGAAATACATGTATGCAAAACCTTTCTAGGGAACAACCGTATGGTATGCCAACTTCGATGATGGAAAATGTACATAATAGTGTGTCCGCATTTGCAGACCAAGAAAATCCGTTCACAATGCACAACGTACATAGTCCCTCAAGTTCTAGCATTTTTGGTCGCAATACTCTACCAACGTTGACAACAGATTCGATGAATTTGTTAAGACAACAAACGGATGACACTAACCACGAAATGGTTAATTTGTTAACACAAAAAATTAGTGCTGTGTTTAATCCTTGAATGAGGGACACAAACCGGAGTTACCAAGCCTTAACCACATAAATGGGGAGAATAGCAGATTTCTTTGCACCCCCACAACCGGTTTATCAACTAGTTACGCAAATCCAAAATCAACAACTGTTGTGGTTGATCGAACCAATGGTTCAAAGGCCATAGCATGTGCCTCAACCCCAACCGATCGAACCAATAATTCAGGGTCAACCTGAAGTGATCTTGGTGGATAGAAATAATAATGTCGATGAAGTTGTTAGGAATGTCCAACAACAAAACATAGGAGTTCACAACAATATAAACAATTTGGTCGAAAATATAATGGCTCAAAATGGTTTAAATATTGGCCTACATGGGCCAAACTTTGTTTTTCCTTTGTCAGAATTGGTATTAAAATTTGAACTTCCTAGGGGTTATAAAATTCATAAGTTCACCAAGTTTGCAGGAGATACCAGTGAGTCCACTGTCGAACATATCATAAGGTATTTGACAGAGGTAGGAGATCTAGCACATGATGAGAATTTGAGATTGAAATATTTTCCAAACTCTCTAACAAAGAATGTCTTTACATGGTTCACTACTCTTGCACCTCATTCGATCCAAAGTTGGACTGAATTAGAAAGGTTATTCCATGAACAATTCTACATGGGCCAATTTAAGATAAGTATAAAAGAATTGGCGAGTGTCAAGAGGAATTCCACTGAATCCATTGATGATTATCTCAATAGATTCAGATTATTAAAGGCAAGATGTTTCAGTCAAGTCCCTGAACATGAGTTGGTCGAAATGGCCGTTGGTGGCCTAGATTATTCCATCAGGAAGAAACTAGACACTCAACACTTGAGAGATATGGCCCAGTTGGCCGATAGAGTTCGACATGTCGAAATACTAAAGGCTGAAAAAGCCAGAACGCAGAAACATTACAAAAGAGAAAAGATTGTTTATATCGGATCGGATGAAGGCAATCTAGAACTTGACATAGCTTTTGGCGATGTCGAAACAAAGGAGGTTGACATTGCTAAACTAAAACCAGGGCGCCCTTATAAGTGTAAATCGTTAAGGCCCTCTGATGGGAACAATCCTGTCGAACCAAGCAATGAAAGATATGTTCCCAAAACATATACATTCGACGTAACCAAATGCGATGAGATTTATGATCTCTTAGTTGCTGATGGTCAAGTGGTAGACCTAAAAATTTGAAAATCCCACCACTAGAACAACGTCAGAAAAGAGGTTTTTGTAAATACCATAATTTTTTGGGACATAACACCTCACGATGTTCCCTTTTCAGGGATTTGGTTTAGAAGGGTCTCAATGAAGGCAGATTGAAGTTTAGAAACAAAACAAAGCCTCAAATGCAATTAGACTCTGATCCTTTGAAGGGTGCGAGTATGATGTACATTGACATTGCAGGTTGCAAAATGGTTGAAGCAATCGATGATGCTGTCGAAGACCTATCTATCGAAGCGGAAGTGGGAACTGAAGCTGATGTTTTAGAATGTCGAATGGTGGACATTGCTAAAGATGCAAAACACGTCGAATAGACTGCTCCAGAGCCTCAATTCAACGAGAAGTTAAAAGCAGTTTATCTTACATCCGAAGAAGAATTGATTGACTTCCTCAATCGATGCAAGCTGAAGAATTTTGAGGTAATGCTCTGCCCCAGATGTAGTGTTGTATTTGACAAAAAGGCAACTAAAGGCCTTGAAAGTTCTATCCCAAAACCTAAGAAAAGGATCAAATTGTCTGGTGATCATAGACCCAAGTTTTCCTTTACAAAGAGTTATATCCCTTTTATTTATAACTCTTCGACTACTAACTATGTCAACAAAGGTGGTCAAGGAAAAGCTTTCATTCCTTATGCACCCAACCAGAAATGGGTTCAGTCCACCCACAAGAATGTGCAACATGGGAAGAACAATGTGGTGAAAAGAAGCACCAGTAATGTTGATAACAAGAAAAATGGTATTGCATTTGAGTCGAAGAAATATGCTTACAACAACAACTACAAGGGAAAGAATCCCATGACAAGAACTCAATGGAGAAGGTACCATAGATCTAAAAAAAGGCATTGCTGCAAGCCTTAAAGACAAGATTGTTGACCCAGAGGGTAGTCAAAGAATGGCCGAGTCAAGAAGAAGGCCAATGAAAGAAAGGTTGTCTCTTCCCCTAGTCAAAGAGGATCTTAATGAAGATGATGAATTGGGTTTAGAATTTATGGATTCAGAACCAGACATTGATGTCATATGGAATGTGGTTTCCATTTTACCAGCTGAATATGATATGGTGTCTGAAGTTGATTCAGTGGAGGAGTTCAATCCCAAGGACATGGAGGAATACAAACCCATGTGCTACTTCGTAACAAATGATGGCTTTGGAAGTAATCGGGAAGCCATATTTGAACAGCCTGATGATTCGATGAAGAATCATCTTAAACCCTTGTTCATCCAAGCCAAAGTGGATGAGATTGGTATCAATAAAGTGTTAGTCGACGGTGGTGCTGCTGTTAATTTGATGCCTGAATCCTTACACAAAAGACTTGTCAAGACTGACAAAGATTTGAAACTTCATAATGTAATTCTGTCGAATTATGAGGGAAAGGTTGGTCATTCCCTTGGTGCTCTCCAAGTGAGTCTAACAGTGGGAACTGTGGTTAGACCAACTTTGTTCATGGTAGTCCCATCGAATGCTAACTTCAATTTGTTGTTAGGAAGAGAATGGATTCATGGGATAGGTGATGTTCCCTCATCCATGCATCAAAGAATCGCAATTTGGAGAGACGATGGTACAATAAAAAATATCGAGGCTGACCAAATCTATTTTCTTGCCGAACTGAACAAGATTACAAAAAAGACTTTTTACAAAAGTCTAGCAAATATTGCTCCATGTTCATCTGCAAAATCTAATGGTGCTAATCAACCAGATGCAAGTTCTGTAAGACTCCATCCGACTCATGGTTGCATGTGGGAAAGGGAGACTCTCGACACAGAACCAAATATGGAAGTTATGAATTCCATTATAGTAGGGAATGATGAAGATGGTTATCACGTCTAATCAAGATGCTTAGAACAGAATCTTGCTTTAGCCAGAATGAAACCAAACAGGCCTTAGTGGCCAATACTTAGCAAAAGATGGTTAAGAAACCATTAGCAAAAGATACCATCAAAATGCTTAGTTTGAAACTTAAGTATATGTTCGTCAATTGACTACGAATTTGATTGTATCTATGATGAGGAATTAATATTATTCCTACCTAGAATAATATGGTAAAAATTGGCATTAGTTGCTTTTGATTATTCAAAATTGTGGGATTAGAAACTAAAAGAAGTGGTTAAAACCACAATAGACGTAACCCTTGTCTAATATTCTTTTGACAAGTTTGTCAATAGCAAACCTTGGAAGCAAGGAGTAACGTTTGTTGAGTTTCATTACATATTTGGGTTATTTGCAAATATCTCTTTGCTGCAAATGAATTTTTATCTTGAAAATTGAAAGCTTTACCATTTACAATCTGTCAAAGGAAATAAATTTCTTTGATAGCATGTCGAAATAAAGGCATATACTAAAAGTATAAGCCTGTTGTGTAAAAATAGAAATAGCACAAGCATTAAAAGTTCGACAAGAAGTAAATATTCGACTTAGATTAATTGAACAGCACAAAGACCATGGGTCAAAATACAATAAGTCGAAAATCCAAAATGGTCAAACCAAGTTGTGTTTGTTCGACACATAGCAAAATGGCTTTTAGACCCTTACAACAAAAAGCCAAGATCAAAGAAGCGGAAATGATCTAGGAACCAGGCAAGTTCGATATCGAGATGGCAAAAGAGACAAATGTTGACCATGTCGTAATCATCGTCCGCACCTGGAGATGGCAAGTGAAGGTTGCAGATCCTGTTGCTTTGCGCACAAGCCCCATTGGCAAGACAAGTAAAGCGGTAAACCAAGATAGGGGGCATCAAATGTAGCGCAAGCACAAGTTGACCCTAACTAAAAGGTCGTCAGCATTAATTGTTGGAAAAAAATGTGTTTAACATTACCCTTTGAGTTTTGATGATAACAAGGTATTAAAAATTGTCAATTGGATATGCTAATATTTGTTCAAGTGTGCAGGACCATAGACAAAAAAAAAAAATAGTGTCTTCAAATGCATAAGTTCTGAAGAACAAATGAGAGCAATGGAATCTACAAGAAAGAAGTTTATGTTGCAAGCAAGCATCTGAAGACAAGAGGTTCTGATGATCATCAGAAGCTGACGTCATCAGAAGCGCTCTCATCAGAAGCTGGATACCAGAAGCTGACGCCGTCAGAGGTTTTGAAGATCATTCAGAAGCTGGAAGACTGGAAGCTTCAAGAGTTTGTCAAATGTTGTTATTATTATGCCTATATACGCAGAAGGAATGGAAGCCTGGATCAACAACTATTTTAGAGGAATTTGAAGGCATTGGATGCTTATCCACTGAAGAACGCTGGAAAAAGGACAATAGTACAATTGTACAACCACTATCTCCACTACTCTGTTTTGTGTCTGCAATAGTACAAAAACAACAGTTGTGACTACGCTGGTATTCCTTTATACATGGAATGGATTTGACATTGTTCCTTCATAGGACAATAACCAAATCAAGAAACAGATCATTGGTGATTTGATCAAGCTTCAAACGACTCTTTTTTATGTGTTGACAATCAACAACGTCTCTTTCACACCTCTATATAAAGGAGTGGAGACTTGAAGATTTCTAAGAGACTCACAACAATTTTACAAGTGCCAAAACTCTGCTGAAATTGTTTCACATCAAAGTTCACTTAGAATTTCTTATTAACTTTCATATCTTAGAAATTCTAGAGTCTTAAGAGTCTGTATCTGATTTGTATTGTGAACACCACTGATTGTATATCAAGTGTTCAACCTCAAACATTTTCTTTGTAATTCTGTTTGAATAGAAGTCTCTTGCAGTTGTGCTTGAGCATAGGAAGTCTCTTGATTGTGTTCTTGAGCATAGGAAATCTATTTCAGTTGTGCTTTAGTAGTTTGAAGTCTCTTGCTATTTTGATCAGTGAGCAGTTGTAATCAGATATTGATTTTAGTGAACTCTCTTTGAAAGTGCAAGGGGGACGTGACTACTTCCGGTTTGTGGAAGGAACCTGTATAATTGCTCTATGTCTTTCTTCTCTCTCTCTCTCTCTCTCTCTCTCTCTCTCTCTCTCTCTCTCTCTCTCTCTCTCTCTTTCTCCCCCTCTCTCTCTCTCTCTCTCTCTTTACTTATCCGCTGCATTTAGATTATGAACATCACTTCAGAAGCTGAACTCTAGCAGGTTCTGAACAGTGACTTCAGTTTTAGGAGAAGAAAAAGAATCCACAATTCAATCCCCCTTCTTGTGTTTTTCTCACCTTCATTAATATCATCCCTACAACTAGCAAGACATTGTCGAACGAAAAGATCCCTGAAGACGGACGAAGCACGGTCCCTGTCAAAATCCCCAGTGGCCAACACCCTCAGCATGAGCAAAAAGTATGCAGCCTCATCTGACCTTGCAAGGAAAGCGTTCCTCAGCATGAATTGAACCATTTGCAAGTTAGGTCGAGTTTGATGGAGCAGTCGAGCAGCCCTAACGACGCAGTAACACGCATGGGCACTGAGAGTGAGTTGTTGCATGAGCCGTCTTTGCCCCGCGTTGGGCGAAGAGAGAACGAGGAGGCACAAATAGTCATCAAAAACAGCCATGAGCACCTCAACGTCCTCGGATAGTCGCCGATAGAGTTTTGCAGATGCCCTAAAAGATAGCAGTTCTCTGATACTTGAAGCGGCGATCTTTTTCAATGTATTTCAAATTAAATAAGGATGCGAATTTTCTTGCATTTTAAATTTGAAACATTGATCATTATTTCCTTTATTTGCGCTCCCACATATTTCATCTATTGCAGATCAAAATTTGTACATTTTTTTTTGTTGCGTACGTATTTAACTCATTTACCGAAAACCAAAAGTGAATGAATTTAAAATAATTTAACTATGCATTTCGTCAACTCATCATAACACATTGAGCTTTTTCCATGGGTTGTTCCCTATCAAAGACCAAAAGTGAAGGAATTTTAAATAAAATTAAAATAATTTTTTTATTTAATATAAAAATTTAGTCAAATGACATTAACAAGTTAAGAAAACAATTCATCATAATGTTCAGAGTTTTTGCGTGAGTATGCAATGAGTTGGATCATCATATTTGGATAAGAGAATCCCACAAATAAGATTGATAATGATATCATATTTTGACCCAAAACCCTAAGATATTATGTATATGGGTCATCTCACATGTTGTTTAACATCAACTCTTGCATCCAACATAGAAATTTAATTCTCACATGACACGTTAACATATCTCTTTTATGTGCGAGACTCTTTGTATTTGTGACTTGGTGAGATAGCTCAAAAGAGAGTGTTGCTATCATTCCTCTTTATCCAATGTTAAGATTTAATTGACATTTGTTATATCAAAATATTCTATCCCTTGAGAATAACAAAATTCTAGCACGTGCTTGGTACAAGTGTGCATACTAGTTAATTAATTAATCTGTAATTGATTAACGTGTAAAACTTTCTTACTCAAAACCACCCACCAGTAATAATTGAGTTTAGCTAAAAAACAAAGCTAATAGCAATAGGAGTAGGTAATAAGGCTGCCAGCTGTTACCATATCACTCCCTCTCCCTCCTCTCTCTCTCTCTCTCTCTCTCTCTCATCTTTTTCTGCTCACTGTTATTCTCCGATTAGGGTTTCCATTTTCCGATCCATTCCTCACAACAACCACCGCAACTCTTCTCTTTCACTCTCTCTCCTCTTACACGGTACCGCGATTTTCTCTCTCTAACCGCTTTTAACTTTGGTTTTACCACTAACACTTACTGATTCTAATAATCGCTTAATTTTCGATTATGTAACATTGGTGTGTTTGTTTTAAGTTTAATAGTGTGAATATTGTTGTGAGTTGCTTGATTTTGTTGATCGTTTGTATTCAGTGCAAAAAGGAATGAATAATAAGTGTTTATTGCCTTTTTTGTTATTAGATAAATTGTTAAATCAAAATTTTCGGTTTTAGAAAGTCATTGTATAGTAGTTACTATAACTGAGTTTGGTTGGGTTATTAATTATCTTATATTTTTTTGGTTCGAAGGTTTTTCATACAGTGGCTTATCCCTAAATACTTGGGCTTTGTTTGGTTAAACAGCTTATTTGCAGCTTACAGCATAATAATCACTTATGTATGAGTTATTTCTATAACAAAAATATAAAATTAGGTTTTTTTTCATAAACTTTCTCCCAAAACTTGTGAAAATAAGCTGAAAATAGCTTGTGAACTTCTCATAAGCTGTGTTTTTTTTGCTTCCCTGAAGTAAACTAGTTCACCCAAATTGGCACAGTGGAGAATCAAACCTAAGGCCTTATGGAGAGGAGCACACTCCAAGGTCCCAAACCAAAACCACCAAGCCAACCCAAGTGGGTTCCTGTCATAAGCTGTTAATATAAGTTCTTCTAAAACAGTCTCACATAATTTATGCCGGTAGTTAAGCTCTAGTAACATCCTTCCCAAACAAACCCATAGTTGTGAGGAACATTGGCTTTCTTCGAACATTATCTTTAGTTTTGTTGTTGTCATAATTTAAATTTTTTAAATAGAATCTCATTGATTTTGTTCTATGCATAAGCATGTTTATGTTGGCCATTTTGGGAATTATGTGGTATTCAGAAAAAGCACTACTAGGTTGTGATTATCCATGTTTATCTAGCTTTTTAGCTCTTAGTTAATTTATTAATAGCTATCAGTTAGTTTATGAATTGGTTTACCAAACAGAGACTAAACTTTACTCTTGTTTTAATCACAGATCTTAAGCTTGGAGTTGGAGGTCATAGTTGGCTTCATCTCTATGTGCAGCCGTTTGGCTTTTCACGGGCATCAATTTGGTTCTCTTGTGTAAAAACTCAATGTCACCAAAGGGCTAGAAAGTTATGGGCCGTTATCAGGATGCTAATTATTATAGAGGTAAGCACTAGTAGTATGGTTGTAATTCCTTACAAGTGAATCATGATTCATGATTATTTATTTTAGGTTTTCATAAGTTTCTGATTGTTTTTGTAAGTAAAATCTTGTAGTTTTGTTTTGTAAACCCGATTATGGTAATATGTGTTATTGTTGGGGGGATATTCATGCTGTAAAATTTAATTTGTCATGTATCAAGAAATTTTCGGTTCTTTTTAATTCTTCATTAGAGCAAGGCACATGTGTACAAATTGTTGGCTTGTTATATCTTCGAGCACTATTGTTTAATGATTGACATGTGTGCTAAGTCAAGTTCTATTTAAATTGTTGCAGGTTCTTTGTGCTGTCGGTTAATTTTATTTGTCATCTGGCTTCCTAATTTCCTAGATGTGACAGCACAAGAAGTACATGCTGACCATAAGCGAACTACTTCTCTGGTAGTGTTAGCTAGTGAACCTACTTCTGGAGACACTGGACTCTTTGAACCTATTGAAATATCACCTGCTGTCATACCTAAAGTTCCATTGCCCACCGAGTCTGGCCCACCAATGTATCCTATTCCTAGTTTTCCTTCCAGATATGAACCAGTTTTAACTGGTAAATGCCCTGTAAACTTTTCACTACCAGAAATATCAGATATCCTCGATAGAACATCATTTGATTGCGCTGTACCTTTGGCATCCCTTGTAGGGAATGTAATATGTTGTCCACAGTTTAGTAGCTTAATCCACATTGTCCAGGGTTTCTTTAGCAAGAAATCTAAAAATCTGGTTTTGCCAAATACAGTTGCCGAACATTGTTTTTCTGATGTTATTAGTATTCTAGCCAGCAGGGGGGCAAATAGTTCACTCTCCACACTTTGTTCCATTAAATCATCTAACTTTACAGGCAGGTCATGCCCTGTGAAGGATGATGCTACTTTTGAAAGAACGGTTAACACAAGCAAATTAGTTGAGGCCTGCAGAACTGTTGATCCACTAAAAGAGTGCTGCAGACCTGTTTGTCAGCCTGCAATTATGGATGCCACACTTCAGATTTCTGGCAGACAAATGATGATCAATAATGATGACCATATGGCTGGGGAAATGAATCACACTGATTATCTAAATGATTGTAAAGGCGTAGTTTATTCATATCTCTCTAAACAATTATCAATTGAGGCTGCCAATAAAGCATTTCGGATACTATCTGCCTGCAAAGTCAACAAAGGTACATTGTTTAATATGAGGCAATGTAATATTATATTGCAATTAGAGGCATAAGATGACTTTTAATATTATATAACAATGGTTTAATATGATTGTTAATAATCTTTAGTAAGTACCAAGACCATCGAGATATGTAATATTTACTAATGACTTGATACAAAAGACTGGTACTTACTAATGAAAATTATTAAAAAGTAATTAGTATCAAGTCATTAGTACCAAGAAATTAGGTATCAGGTATCAAGTCATTATGGTAACATTTACTATATGAATATACCTAATGAATATACCTAATTTCAACTTACTAATGAATATACCTAATTTCTTTATGGTAATATTTACTAATGACTTGATACAAAAGACTGAACACTAACCCTAATTAGTATCAAGTCATTAGTAAATATTACAATTGGAAACAAAGTAATTAATGTTGTATTGAAAATTGAAAAGGTCATTCATTTTGGGACAATTTCTTTATGCAAATAGGTTAGTCATTTTGAGACATAGGGAGTATATTCTAACAAGTTTATTATTCAATAGAAAAGAGTTGGGATTCCTTTTCTTTTTTGTACCAAGACTGTATAGTAACTCACATCCCATACACATTTTTAAATAATAAAATTTCTTTATGGTATCCCATATAAAATGAAATTAAATGTTTTCCTTAGCATGTGCATCAAACAATGAAAGAGATCTACTTGAAAAAATGTATCCATGATAAGTATTTAAATAGTATGTATTAAAAAAATTAATTTGTAACATTTTTTTGTTTTATTAACTCAGTAAATCTTGCTTTTGCAGTTTGTCCTTTGACTTTTACGGAGCCTACAGATGTAATTGCTGTATGTCAGAATGTAGCTGCCCCTAGTCCTTCCTGCTGCAGTTCATTAAACACATATATTGCAGGGATACAAAAACAAATGTTAGTTACCAATAAACAAGCTATAATATGTGCAACACAATTTGGATCTATGTTACGCGGAGGTGGGGTGATGACAAATGTCTATGAGCTTTGTGATGTTGATTTGAAAGATTTCAGCATACAAGGTATTTATTCTTGTGCTTAAATGATGTTCAAATTACTACCTATGATCATTCTAGAAATATCTCTAATTTAATTATTTTGTTGTGACTTCGCATGGTGCTGGGGCAGCATACAGACAAGGTGTTCTGTTTTTTTATACTCCTTGCATTTTGTCGATTGCTGTTCTGTTTAATTTCATAATCTGCTCTCATGAGACTTGGGAATATATGTTATAACAATCATTGGTTAAATATGATCAGGTCATTTAAGAATAATTTGACTCTCTTTTTAGTAAAATAATACAGTAGGTTTTGTTAGTAGAACCTGGTATTTGGGGGGATTGGATTCCCTCCATTGAAAATTCTCAAGTTTTCTCCATTTTCAATATCCACCATTAAAATACAACAACCACGTATTTTTATAATTTAATTCTCACTTTCTCTCTTATGTTTGATGGTTGGGATTCCACTTGAGAAAACTAGAGATAATTTTCAATGGAGAGAAACCGAATCCGTATATGGGATACATTTGGATTTGCTAGAGAACAATCTTGAATTATTCCTCCATAATTATATTCAGTAAGACAAGGACAGTAAGTAGATGCTTTATTTTTGTCAAGGTGTGATTGAATTGTGAGTTAAATTGGTATTTGTTGGTTTAGATGTAGGATGTCTACTTCGAAGCTTGCCTGGAGATGTGATATTTGACAATTCAACAGGCGTTAGTTTTACATGTGATTTAAATGACAATATTCCTGCACCCTGGCCCTCATCATCTTCATTTACATCTCTATCACTCTGTGCACCTGGTATGACTTTGGACAAAGTTGCTTTCACTTCACTATTGCTTACTTTTCATGTATGATGATGATATTACATATTAGTGTCCACATTTGCTTAACTTGTATCTATTTGGAGTTTTGCAGAGATGTCATTACCAGCATTACCAATTTCACAGTCATTGAAAAACATTGGTGCGTGCCGTTTTGGTTCCAGTTCCATTTTATTTATTTTTCTCTATGAATTAATACCATCCAGGCTGTTAGCTGATTAATTAAATTCACATTATTTAAATACGGGCCACTAATTTCGGCTGCCTGTGTGGGATTCAATATTGACCCATGAATATGGTGGATTGTGCAGGTTGTAATTCTGCTGGAGTGGGATTGCTTGCAATTATATTTTCATTTTTCATCAGTACGGTTGTACTGAGATTTTAGGATTTTGAAGAGTGCCAGGAAGGCATTTCAAAGTGCCAATGGTGTGGGTTTTGCATGTATATTTTTTAACGGCCTCATTGTATAGAAGCATCCTTTGCCCCCCTTTCCGCGTGTCCTTTGCTTGTATGATCATTCCTGAGTTAGTGCTTATTTTATTTAGGATCCATTTGTGCTGTGAAGGGTTCGATTGTTTTTGTCATGAAATGCAGCCAAGCAAGTATCAAAATTAGCACATTGAAGTTCTGCTTCCAATACACAATACCATTAGCAAGGGCCAGTGGTAAAGCTTAATTTTTCAAAATGGAAAAGACCGTCGAATCAATAAAAAAAATTTGGCAATTAAAGGGTTTTATTGGTAGAGACAATCTGGTGCCTCTAAGAAACTCATCTAAATTTTAAGAGTAATTTGTGAACCGCAACTCCTGTATAATATAGTCCGTTGGAGTGGAATTCTGTAAATAAACATCAAAATGCTAAGAAATTGTGTTTGCCCATTACTTTAAGATGGAAATATTTGGATGAGGATTTTGAAAGGGAAAGGGAAAGGGTTTGAAGGAAAATTAATATTTTGATATATACGAGATAAGTTAAGTGTATATGGCATTATTTATGACAAACATCCAAATCACAGTTTATCATTTTGCCACATAAGCCTATTTTAAAACCGTTTTTCAAAACACTATCAATAGCTTTGTGGACGAAAAAAACGTGGTTGGTAGTGGAAATTTCAATGGCCGTGGTCATCTTCATACTTCGCTGATACATTGCACCAATAAAATGTATGAAAATATTTTTCAACACTAAGTTTAAAATTGGAAAAACAGCACTTCTATGTTTGATCTCAATTTTATAGTCAAACATACCCTGGAGGAAATAGTGATGACAGTTTCTTGCTTATTCATCCTTTTATTTAAACTAATTTAACCAGTTTATAGTATTACTAGTATGGATACCCGTGCCAAGCACGAGCTAGAATTCAACCATACTTAAGTGAAAAAAATGTCGTATGTATCAAATGTAAAATACATTTCAACATTGAATAAAAGAGTGGAGGTTGGACAACATATAAGTCGGAAGACTCGTATACTTAATGCCTTAAATATTCGGTGAAAATGTAATATCGTTCTCACTTGGATGATTGCTCTAGGTCCAATGAGTCAATCCACACCAACGTGAGTTCCCCCATAAATTCCAACGGTCGTAACAAAACCCAGTTCGACTTTGTAGCGGAAGCGCGAGTGGGAGAGTTGTTATTGTGTCCAATGTGAGTAAAAGTTCAACATTGAATGCAAGAGTAGCCGTTGAGCAACATAATATACCTAATGTTTTAAGATTTAGGGTGAAGATGTGGTGTCAATATCACTTATGTAGTTTCTTTTAGTCTAAAATGATGATTCAACTAAATGTATAATTCCCGTTAGTAAGAAAATTATGACGAACTATTTTATTTTTTTAGTTTTTAGATGTCATCTGCTTAATTGTTTGATCTTTAAATTTAGTTTTTTATTGTCATTATGTTTTTTGAGAATTTTTTCATTCAACCTCTATTATTTTAAATTCCTTCACTTTTAGTCTTTGATGGCAATATACAATTAAAAATTGTAGATGTGTTATGTTGAATTGACAAAATACATGTTTATTAGACATTTTAAAGTATGACATTTTTTTAATTTACTCTAATTTTTGGGAAAATGGTTATCCAAAAATCTCCAACTACTTCAAAAAAACCATAAAATTACCAACAACTTAAACTATTCCCTATATTCTCACGGATAAAACACATAATACTTATTGTTTTCCCTTATCTTCTCTCATGTTCAAATTCATTTTTCACATGCTTTATTTTTTCTTCTAATTTTCTTTCTCTCGTAAAATAAAGGAACATAAATCTCCCTCCATGAAACCACCACGAACCAACCTTTTATAACATGTTGTGCCTCCACTTTATGTTATTTAACTATATCACAGAATTGCAGACGCGAAGATGCAAACACTTGATTAAGATATGTCAATGTGTTAATTGTTATTTAAAGTTCTATAGTTGATGGAAGAGTAGATTTTAAACAAAATTTAAGTGACATGATCCATATATTTAATGTATTAAGATTTTGGGTGAAGATTGGGTGTCAACCTCACTTGTCTGGTTCTCTTAGTCAAATTTGATTATCAAACTTAGTGTATGAAAATGATAAAAGGAAGCATGAGAGAGTGGCTTTTGCTCATAGTTCTATTATTGTTCGTAAAATAAAGGAGCAATAATAGACTCATGTCATCTTATTTAAACATTTTTAGGTTAATGATGATTTATTTTATATATATCATAAAACATATAAAATTTACTACCTATTTTACTTCTTTATTACAAATTTTGTACTATTGTATATTTACATATCAAAATTTCACTTATTAAATGTAAATTATGAATTTATGTCTAATATAAATTAGCTTTAATTTAATTAGTATATTAATTCTTGATTCATTATTTCAAACATTAATTTTAAATGAAACATGAGTTAAATTTGTATGAATAAAAGCTCTCGCCAATTTGAGATTTTGAATGAGTCGGTTATACACATTACTCATTTATTTTTTAATAATAATACTTAATAAGAATGTAATTTCTTCAACTCATTTATTTTACAATAATTTATTTAATTAGATCTGTATAAAAGTGAAGAGAGTCGTTTGATAAACATTATTCTCTATTAGGCCCACCACTGTTTATTATGATGTTTACCCTATGGTTTTAAAGGTAAAGGGGTCCTAGTAATCTTAATTTAAGTCGGGAGGTTAGTAAAGTTTGACCAAATAACTGTTCCACCTAGAATCAAACTCATGTTCTCCATAATAATTCATTGTTGATGGAGTTAATTAACCACTTGAACAAAATGTCTTGTTTTATTTATTTATTTTTTAAATTAACATCGTCGTAATTTTGTTTGAATCTACAGCAATTACTAATCAACATTCATTTATCCTCTAAAAAAATTAACATTTATTTATTCAATATTGTTATTAGCATTTTCTTTCCATTTTCATGAACTTCTAAAACATACAACACTCATGACATTCATATTTAAAAATGGTTTTTATAATATATCCTTTCCATTTATATAAATTAGAGGAATTAGAGAAATATAATCATGAGATATTTTGTATTTTTTCTCTCAAGTACTCTTTCGGTTAAATTCACACAATGAGGGGTATAAGTTTGAACATTGACACCTGCATATCAATGTCAATGGAGCTTTCAACCGGGTTGCAATGACAGGACTGTAAAATTCATTTGAGCATTAATATAATTTATGAAATTAGAATTATTTGAAATATTTTTACTAAAAAGCATTGATTGTAATGTGATTGAACTCAAGTGGTTAATGAGTTCCAAATTAATCAAGAAATTCGAGTTTGATTTTTCGGTAGAACAATCTTTCGATCAAACTCCGGTAGACAAAGAGTCATTTACAACAAAAATATTTTTTTTTCTACAAAGAAAAAAATTTCTTATTTTGAGAGGTAAAAAATTAATTACTTCACAAATATTTATAATTTAAATTAATTTCAATTGAATACCGGTATTAATCATATTTATGTCGTTAAAGATCACTGCATGAAATATATTAACAATATAAATATAAATTCCATATTAATAAAAATGGGAATACACTCTAAGGTTAATTTCAAAGTAACTTTTTAAAAATTAGTAAGAAATTTGCTTAAATTTTTTTTTTACACCCATTCTCATGGTCCAAGACAAAAAATTGTAAATTATAATTAGTGACGATGGTGCTATCAATAAGAAACTTCTATAATAAGCTGGAAAAATTTAATGTATATAGTATAGTATTTAAGTCCTTAGTAAAATAATTAAGGCATTTTTTTTACAGAAGTTTAAGGCATTGTTGTATACTTAGAAATATTTTATCGCAAATTAATTTTAGCATATTTGTTCATATCAATGAACAAAGTTCATTTGATTAAATGCCATAATATTTTCAAATGAAATTCAAGATGATAAAAACAACGATTGGGACAAAGACTATCACTGAAATGAATAGAAAAGACCGTGTTAGCTCTTTTTTTGGATTCGATTTATGTCCCCAATTTTTTATCGGGTTAGATTTACATCCCCTGCTTCTTTTTTTCCATAAATGTTTATCTTAAATTTTTTTGTTAGCGTAGATCCTTAAAATGTCAATTATTTTCTATTTTTAATTTGCAAAATGTCTTTTTTTTGAAGGAATTTGCAAAATGTTTTGAATTATATTTAAAATGAAAGACATAAGGTTTTATTGATTATCATAGTTTAAAACTTATATATTTAATTAAGAAAAAAATATCCTATAAAACAAAGGTTTTTTTAATGTCAAATGTTAGTAATTAGTTGTTAGATTATTTTTTTCTTTCCCGAAACAAAATCAACTGTTTTCTTCTTCATCCAATCTTGTACCAAGAACCTATAACATCATGGAAAAAACACAATCAAAGGAAACCAATAAATACATTTAATTAGGCAATTGATATATCATTAAATGGTTACATGATTTTGCATCTTTTGTAGAAAAATAAAAGAAAAAAATGTCTTGTCAACATGCTATGTTATGGTTGAAAATTGAGCGGAAAAACATACATTTTGCTTGTTATAGGAATTATATTTGTTGAACAAAAAAATTATATTTAGCTTATTGTTAAGAAATACGTGTATGATTGAAACCTTTGATGATTTAGTTAAATCTAATTGGTCAAAAATTAAGACAAAGGGTGCATGAATCCATTTGATTGGTTGAGAAATCAAACAATGATAATAATTTGATGGTTGTCATTGAAACATTTTTTTTTGAGGGGGCAAAGTGCCATTGAAACATGATTAATAAGTAATCGAAAATTCATTTAATTTTGTTATTATAAGACTTTTACAACTTTTCATTTATAAATAAGGTAATTAATAAAAATATTAATGCAGTTTTAAAGCATATGTGATTATTAATTTTAATAATAAAATGGATGATGGATACAAAAACATGACGTTGAATAAAACATTAATATTTGTTCACTTAAAAAACATAATAATTTAATAATCTTTAATTAGGATATTAATTTTAATAATAGTATAAACTCATTTAAATATTTAATTAGGATGAAGGAAATAAAATATAAATGACTGTAAGGTTTATTATTTTTTTGAAACTGCACTTAAAATTTTAGGGTAGCACCTTGCTCCCTTTTAGTTAAAGAAAAAGGAACTTTTTGACTCAAAAAACAAAACCAAAGGTGCCATAAAATCGATTTTCTATTATGTATTTATTATCGTTTTCACTCCAAAGTTATCGATTCAATCAATTTTGTGAAAATGGGATGATGTTCTTCTTGTCTATCGATTGGTTTCCATCTCAAGCATAAAGTAGCAAAAAACAAAAAAAAATCAAAAACCAAAATAAAATATAAAAGAGCAAGATATTAAAAGTAAAATAACAACATAAGAAACTTAAGAAAAATTAAACAAAAAAGAATAGATAGATAGAAAAAGTTGTGAGTATTGAGGGATTAAAATAAAACAAAAGGGGGATGAAAGTGATTATATTTGAACGTGGTAATAGAAATCCTTCATATATATTCTAATTTATATGTGATGCATTTCTTCTTTTCTCTTGATTGACTTCCATGTCCAAAATAAAGATCCGAACAAAAACAAAGAACATATAAACACCAAAAGAAAATTGAAAAGAGAATATGAATAAGAAACATCAACCTAAGAAATCACATAAAAAGGAACATAACAATAAGAAATGTTAAATAAACAACAAAACAATAAAAAATAAACAAATAAAAGAAAAGAGAATGAGGTTGAAAGCAGTGATTTATTATGGGAGGAAGAGATAGATGAAAATAATAAAAAATCAAATTGTCTATATATAGGGAAAAAATCATATCATGATCAATTTTGATTGGTTGGTGAAAAATAAGTGAGTCATGATCAATTTTGATTGGCTAATAGAAAATGAATGAGTCAAGATACATTTTAATTGGTTGATGGAAAAACATTAAATGAAATGAGGAGTATGAAGATGCCATGTGTACTATTGCTTTTAGATGTATGCTTTTGTATTATATAAAGATTAAGTTATTAATTAAAAATAGTTATATCTCAATAAAATATGAACAAAATTGAACATTATAATATGAACTTATTTTAATTCTATTTCCAAAAAAGTATTTGATTATTGTATATGCCAAAATTGGTATCTATACAATTAAGCGCGTTAGAAAAATGGATAGCGGACACTAACGTGCCATAATAACTCCCTCCGTCCCATAATGACCGAGCCATTTGAAAAAAAAAATGTTTTAAAATAACTGAGTCATTTCACTTTTCAATACAATATTAATTACTTTTTTCCATTTATAACTCTAATTAATACTACTTTCATCACTCTCAATTTAATATATTCCAGTTTGCATTTATGATATGGAGAATGTACCAATACCTAACAAGAACGCGTAAAATTATTTTTCTCTCTCCTTTATTTATACATTTTTCTTAAAATATGTGAAATGAGCAAATGACTCGGTTAATCCGGGACGGAGGGAGTATATCACTTTTTATAAACAACTTGTTTGTTTTTGTTTTTAACCAATGTCCCTGGAGCCATGGTTAGCATTCTCCATCTTTAAAATAAGGTTGTTTATCTAAGATGGTTTCAAACTATATATCAGAACCCAATTGGTAGTTACAATCAAACTGGGCGGCAGAGTGCATATGCTTCGATACGAATAAAATGGCAGGGAAATGACCTGCATTATATAACTCCTTTATTTTAGGATTTTGAAGTGTGCCAATGGTGTGGGTTTTGCATGTATATTTTTTTAACGGCCTCATTGTATAGCAGCATCCTTTGCCCCCCTTTCCGCGTGCCCTTTGCTTGTATGATCATTCCTGAGTTAGTGCTTATTTTATTTAGGATCCATATGTGCTGTGAAGGGTTCGGTTGTTTTTGCGATGAAATGCAGCCAAGCAAGTATCAAAATTAGCACACTGAAGTTCTGCTTCCAATACACAATACCATTAGCAAGGGCCAGTGGTAAAGCTTAATTTTTCAAAATGGAAAAGACCGTCGAATCAATAAAAAAAAAATTCGGCAATTAAAGGGTTTTATTGGTAGAGACAATCTGGTGCCTCTAAGAAACTCATCTAAAGTATAAGAGTAATTTGTGAACCACAAGTCTTGTATAATATAGTCCGTTGGTGTGGACTTCTGTAAATAAACATCAAAATGCGAAGAAATTGTGTTTACCCATTACTTTAGGATGGAAATATTTGGATGAGGATTTTGAAAGGGAAAGGGAAAGGGTTTGAAGGAAAATTAATATTTTGATATATACGAGATAAGTTAAGTGCAAGAATATTATGGATGAGGTGCCTGGGCCATATGGCATTATTTAAGACAAACATCCAAATCACAGTTTATCATTTTGCCACATAAGCCTATTTTAAAACCGTTTTTCAAAACACTATTAATAGCTTTGTGGAAGAAAAAAACGTGGTTGGTAGTGGAAATTTCAATGGCAGTGGTCCTCTTCATACTTCGCTGATACATTGCACCAATAAAATGTATGAAAATATTTTTCAACACTAAGTTTAAAATTGGAAAAGCAAGACTTCTATGTTTGATCTCAATTTTATAGTTAAACATACCCTGGAGGAAATAGTGATGACAGTTTCTTGCTTATTCATCCTTTTATTTAAACTAATTTAACCAGTTTATAGTATTATTAAGTTATTAATTAAAAATAGTTATATCTCAATAAAATATGAACAATATTAAACATTATAATATGAACTTATTTTAATGTTATTTTCAAAAAAAGGATTTGATTATTGTATATGCCAAAATTGGTATCTATACAAATTCCTCAGAGGTAATGGTTAAGAAATCTACAAATAGAAGTTTTGTCTTCAAAATATAAGTTTTTACTTTTGATTAAATAGTAATTATATCACATTTTATAAATAACTTATTTGTTTTATTTGCTTAACCAATTCCCGTGAAGTTCTGTTTAACATTCTCCTTCTTTAAAATAAGGTTGTTTGTTTAAGATGGTTTAAAACGGATAGATTACATATCAGAACCCAACTGGTAGTTACAATCAAACTGGGCGGCAGAATGCATGCTTCCATACGAATAAAATGGCAGGGAAATGACCTGCATTCTTAAATTCCTTGAAGAAAAATATAAAATCAGTTTGACATCTATTGTAGTAATAAACTATGTAGAATGTCTGATTCCAAACATCTATTTCATTTATCTATTTTATACGTCTAATTATAAAATACAAAATAATTATTTCAATTTTTTTAGGGAAAAATAATTAACTTGATTGACTGCATCTTTTGGTACAAATATAAATATATTAAATGGCTGACGTATATTTTCTTTTGATCAGTTTTGATTGCGACCCCTTTCATGGGAAAAAAAATTCTTGTGTTAGGTGCGAACAGGAATGGTCAAATAATGAAAAGTATAATCATTAAACTAGGCACGGAAGACAACCATAAAATGTCTCAGGTTGAAAATTTGAGAAATAAATAATTATATGTTTACAACCAGAGAATTAGAGTAATTTCAATGGAAAAATATCTCAAATTGGTTTGTTAATAGTTTATAGCTTGTTACTTGCAATTTCTTTTAACAGCCGAGCTCTAGCTATTGAATGCTTAGCTTCTGATCATGAAGCTCTTATAGACTTCAAAAATGGGCTTGAGGATTCTTACAACCGTCTCTCTTCGTGGAGAAACACCAACTGTTGTCAATGGCGTGGAATTTATTGCGATAACATCACAGGCGCGGTTGTTTCAACCGATCTCCATAACCCACATCCGGTGTGATTCTTCTCCTAGAAAGTATGAAATGTGGAACCTGAGTGGTGAGCTAAGACCATCTTTGATAAAGCTCAAGTCACTAAGGCATTTAGACTTGAGCTTCAACACATTCAAGGGAATACCAATTCCCGAGTTCTTTGGATCATTGGTGAATTTGCAATATTTGAACCTGTCAAATGCTGGCTTTGCTGGTTTAATTCCACCTCATTTGGGAAACCTTTCTCACTTGCAATCTCTTGATCTCACCGATAATAACTTGCATGTTGAAAATCTACAATGGGTGGATGGCTTTGTCTCTTTGAAACATCTTGTCATGCATGGAGTTAACCTTTCATTAATAGCAGAAACAGATTGGGTTAGTGCATTTAGCCAATTTCCTTTTTTAATAGAATTAGATCTATCTTATTGTCAGCTTTTCGGTCATATTCCATCTCCTCCATCTCTCAATTTTACTTCACTTGCTGTTCTAGACCTTAGTTCTAATAGCTTTGTTTCAGTGATACCTGATTGGCTTGTTAATATTAGTACCATCCAATATATTGACATAAGCAATAGCGGTTTGTATGGAAACATACCACTTGGTTTAAGACACCTTCCATAGTTACAATCCTTGAATTTAGGGGACAAAAACAAATTAAATGGGAATGAGAGACTTCCTGCATCCTTTGGAAACTTGATTTATCTTAATTCTTACATACCAGGATCTTTCTCATAATGCTATTGATGGTGTTATTCCTAGTTCTATTGGTGAAATTTGCAACTTGAATATTCTTGATTTATCAGAAAACAACATTACGGGAACTGTCCTTCCAGAAAACATCTTCGGATCTTCATAATCTAGCGTATTTTATCATGCGCTACAACCAGTTGCATGACAAAATCCCAGATTGGATAGTTTAACTAGAAAACCTAGCCGGTCTACACAATCTTATAACCTTTGGAACTTGAAGGGAATAAATTAATGGTACTTGTTGAGTTTATGAGAATTTGGAGAATTGGAATGAAAAAGAGCCATAAGGCTTTGATTGAGAAAATATTATCAGAGAAACATTTTGATCAAAAAGATGTTACGAGTACAATAGTTGAGACTTATTTATAGAGCTAACTCCTAACTAACTTGCTTACTCTCCAAGCTATCTAGGTAACTTGCTCTCCAAGTTATCTTCTCACTTGTAACTAACTATTAGCTAATCCTAATTAACATACTAAATTCTATGAATCTTAACAGCCTCCCTCAAACTCAAAATGGGGAAATTCACCAATTTGAGTTTGGAATACAAGAGAATTACAATGATTATTCAAACTGAAGTAACTAGGTAAAAAGGGGGGTAAACTAGCAAATGACTTAAAAGATAGAAAAACATAGCAGGCTCAGATTGTAGCCCAACAAAGCTGATGATGTCCAGGCCCCATATGACGAATCCAGAACCTTGTGAACAAAACAACTTCTGAACCAACAAAACAACTTCTGAACCAAAGCACAACTGAATGATGACCAGCTTCTGAACCAACAAAACAGCTTCTGAACCAACAAAACAGCGTATGCTTCTGAACAACAAAGAATGCTTCTGAACAGCTTCTGAAATCTGAATCTGAATTGAACACAAACTGCACAACACCTTCTGAAACATGCTTCTGATAATGCTTCTGAAACGCTTCTGATGCTAAACTTGCTTCTGAAGAATACGGCTTCTGAAACGAAAGAGCTTCTGATGAAAAAACAGCTTCTGAATCAAAGAAAACAGCTTCTGAATCAATGCTTCTGATGAGTAACAGCTTCTGAAGGACGCTTCTGATGAGTGATTCCAATAGCTTCTGACAAACACTTCTGATGAGTGATTCCTAATAGCTTCTGACAAACGCTTCTGATGAGTGATACCAATAGCTTCTGAAAAATGCTTCTGAACCGAACAGAGAAGAACAAACCACACAGATTTCCACCAGTAGCAAAAGATGAATTGACCAGTATCGAAAACAGATACAATGAATTGACTACGATTAAAAACGGTTAAGGTACGAATCAGATTTATTGAACCATGAACTACGGTTACACCGCCGGGATCGAAAATCAATGGAGAATAACCATCACCTCCGGCGAACCAAGGCGGTGCTGAAATTACAATTCTGAGAATGTTAACAAACTTCATGAAAAGATTGATTAGAACCTTGAAGAAATTATCACCGCTGAATTGATTTGCGATGGCGAAACTGAAAACAACGGAAGAATCTCGAAAACTCTGTGGTTCTTGATCTTCCGTAACAATCTTTGTTGAATTCGCTACAGATTCGAATAAGAAATCGAACGAATTAGAAAAATCACTTGTATTCAATACTGATGATGCAGAAACAGGATCGTTCGCATACGATGCTGATGGTGCAGAAACAGGATCATTCAAAATACATGAGATTTCACCAATCTTGATGCTGCAACCTTCAATTGCTGGTATAACAGATTTGATTGGCTTGATAGGAACAATTTTTGAATTAAAACTTCCAAAATTGAAAGAAACCGCTTCAGTTGAAAGAACTGTAGAATCTTGCGGTGGTTTTCGAAGTGGCGGTAATGGCGAAAACATCTTTTCTACCTTTGATTTCTTCCATAGATGACAAACAATGGAGTATGTCATTAGAAAAGATGGAGGATCGAAAAGAACAGTGAAGATTTCTTTGTGCTGAAAAGTAGAAGATTTCTCCGATACAACGACGGAGGATTTCTCCGATACGGCAGCGGAAGAAGAAGGATATCCCCGAGATCGCAACCGAGGCTCTGATACCATGTTGAGTTTATGAGAATTTGGAGAATTGGAATGAAAAAGAGCCATAAGGCTTTGATTGAGAAAATATTATCAGAGAAACATTTTGATCAAAAAGATGTTAAGAGTACAATAGTTGAGACTTATTTATAGAGCTAACTCCTAACTAACTTGCTTACTCTCCAAGCTATCTAGGTAACTTGCTCTCCAAGTTATCTTCTCACTTGTAACTAACTATTAGCTAATCCTAATTAACATACTAAATTCTATGAATCTTAACAGTACTCTCCCAAATAGTTTAGGACAACTTACTAAGTTGTCACACTTAGATGTTTCTTCCAATCAGTTGACAGGCAAGGTAATCGAAGATCATTTTTCGAAGCTAAATAGGTTGGCGATTTTGCTCATTGGATACCACCATTCCAAGTATATTTTTTTCATATGGGTTCATGTGCTTTGGGGCCTTCATTTCAATCTTGGCTGAAATTACAAAGTAAGGTTTGGGATTTAGACTTCTCCAATACTAGCATCGTTGGTTTTATTCCAAATTGGTTTCGGGATATTTCATCCCAGTTGACACTTTTAAACATGTCTCGTAATTAATTACAAGGTTGGTTTCTAAATGCAATCCCCATGGCATTTGTTATTCGCGGATGACTGGAAAGTGATTAACCTGCAAAATAACAAATGGTGAAATAAACCTGAGGCGTGATTGCGTCATGGACTAAGGAATTATCCGCAGAATTGCGCAACTCCCCCAGAATACAACAGGTTCCTCTCGGCGGTGATCGTACCGAGGCTATCAGGACACGAGAAATAATAACTCATATGACTCAGACACTTTGTATTTTATGAAGAAGTAGAAAAATAATAATTAGAAGAATGGATTGTAACACTTTCTTTCACGTAATGAAAGTTTGATTTTATAATGGTACTATACTGAGAAAACATTAAGCACGATTCTTTTTCACTCAAATGTAAGTGGAAGCTATAAGTGGGAATTGACCAAAACAGTTGCTAAAAAGATGACAAAACTCTGAATAATATCTCAATGCTTGTTCAAGGGTAATTGAATGAAGGCTATTTAATAGCAAGTAAATAACAAACTATTTTGGCTGAATAAAACTATTTTGGCTTAATAAAAACGTGTAGTTTGGCTTGAGACAAAATAGGAAGTAAGGTTCATCAGTAAGCTCATAAAACACGTTTATAGTTTTAATAAATAATAATAATAATAATAATAATAATAATAATAATAATAATAATAATAATAATAATAATAATAATAATAATAATAATAATAACAACTTTTGAAATAGCTTCAAATATACAACAATCCCCCACATATTTCAAAAGTTTTAAATTAAAAATATATATAGCCTGAGTCACCTTTGAGTGTAATGCATCGGAACGGTGTAGCAAGCTATGGAACCCGTCCTAGACTAATGAGGCTTAACACACAGTGAATTGGTTTAGCAAGCTATGGAACCCAATACACTTGATGTATGCTAGAGGTCTCACAATCACATTGCACCCCCACAATTCTCGTGTAATCGCTGTGTTGCGCATTTAGGCCGTGCGCGTGTCTGGTTTTCATGAGTGCTCTAGAGACCCGCCACGGTCTCATGCAAGCGGCCCCACTTGACACTCATATAGGTGATTCCATCTAGTGCATGCTACAACCACACACCACCCTAAAGGCTTATGGTAATCATTAAAGGCATTAAAAGCCTAACCCTCAAATTTTAATTTAATTAGCACTTCTCATTTCATTGTCATAACACTATAGGAAAAGGACAAAACAGTTTAGTGCTAACATAACTAACAAGTGACTTGTTTTTCCCATTGAACCTTTTTCATGGGATCTCCAATCATAAAGGTTGGGTTCCCATCACTTGTCGTTTTCGAGTGGCATAGTCTCATTTCCTTCGTTTTCTTCCCGGGGTTTTTGTCTACGAATTCGTTAAATTCACAAATATTGATTAAGACGTCTCTTAATCAATTAATCTCATATTTCTTCAAGTCTATAAAATAAACTTGGTTTTTACCATAAATTTGTTGAAGTCTACTTAGATGGCTACTAAGCAACATCTTATTCATCTATAAGATAAATCTACTTATAGATTTATTCTCATCGGAGTCATATAAAATTATCATCATTGTATTATTTGAATACAATGGTTCATCCATTCTAGATAATATCTCATGCATTGTCACATCAACTTTACTAATATGATTTATCAAGTCTACTTAGATAAACTCCAAGCGACATCACTGTCAACAAGGATAAACGTAAATCTATTGATAATTTGATTATATATCCAAGTATGGTTGTAGGACTATCAAGTGACAATGCCCCCACAATTCGTAATATAAATTAGAGTTAATTTCATTAAACATCGTTATATTATTCTAATACAATACAGATAGTTCATAATATACCATTAAATATTTCATGAGTTAAAAATCATCACAAAATTATTTATACAGTGAACTCATTACATAGATCATACAAGTTCTCACAATCATAACATCAACAAATCCACATATTAAGAGCATTTATCTATCTTGCCACTAGATCATGACTTCACTACACAACTCAATTAACAATATAAAAATCTTATTACATAAAACATACAATTATTTGAATCTTCTTTTCCCAGATACCATACACAAATAAAATCTTTTACAGAAGCAATTAGATCATTTGTTCTCTACCATGCTAAAAAACAAAAACACACAAGCACATAATGAACTAGCAAAGTTTCATAACTTAACACTCAAAATTATGATAAAAACAGCAAGTGCTTCATTCAAATACTATATTTTTCTTTTGAAAAAAAGGTTTCCATGCATGATAACCATATTTAATCAATACAACAATTTCCTAAAGTGTCTTAACTCCTTTTTACAAAACATTATCAGTTATTCATCATGAAAAGAAATATTCTCTAGGCAAATTATGTATCTAAAATTAGAAAAATTAAAGCTACAGGCATTGTTCAAACAAACATGGTCACAACACCAGAAACCGTGACAAAGGAATTGAAAATATTATGCCTGTTTCAATTAGCCTTTAACAAGTAAGAGAATCATGCATATGCTCTTATTAGGATGTACTACACAAACCATATTTGATTGTGGAATAGAAGCTTAGTCATTATCCTAATCTCAATCGAAAATCCACGTGAGACATACTTCAAAATGGAATATGCATTGGAGCAAATCATTTTCAAGCAAACTACCCTTAGCAATTAATTTTAATTTGTTTTGCTCAAATAGATTAAAGTTATCACATGTAAAATCAAGAAGACTTACCTGGTTACTTTAGTAGGCAAACAGAAAGCATCCCTCACATTTTTGCAAAAGAAAATAGAGAAATCATAAAATAGAGCACAGGTAACATCATCAAAGTGCTCGACGGTCGGAAAGCCGGTAACTATGGCATCAACCATGTTGCCATTGCCATTGTCATACTCATCTCCAGTCATAATTCCTTAGATTGTTATTCGCGGATGACTGGAAAGTGATTAACCTGCAAAATAACAAATGGTGAAATAAACCTGAGGCGTGATTGCGTCACTGGACTAAGGAATTATCCGCAGAATTGCGCAACTCCCCCAGAATACAACAGGTTCCTCTCGGCGGTGATCGTACCGAGGCTATCAGGACACGAGAAATAATAACTCATATGACTCAGACACTTTGTATTTTATGAAGAAGTAGAAAAATAATAATTAGAAGAATGGTTTGTAACACTTTCTTTCACGTAATGAAAGTTTGATTTTATAATGGTACTATACTGAGAAAACATCAAGCACGATTCTTTTTCACTCAAATGTAAGTGGAAGCTATAAGTGGGAATTGACCAAAACAGTTGCTAAAAAGATGACAAAACTCTGAATAATATCTCAATGCTTGTTCAAGGGTAATTGAATGAAGGCTATTTAATAGCAAGTAAATAACAAACTATTTTGGCTGAATAAAACTATTTTGGCTTAATAAAAACGTGTAGTTTGGCTTGAGACAAAATAGGAAGTAAGGTTCATCAGTAAGCTCATAAAACACATTTATAGTTTTAATAAATAATAATAATAATAATAACAACAACAACAATAACAACAACAACAACAACAACAACAACAACAACAACAACAACAACAACTTTTGAAATAGCTTCAAATATACAACAGCATTTGCTTCTATTTACATGCTTGATCTAAGCTTTAATCTTCTTGAAGGTTCGATTCCTGTTATAACACCTTTCTGATGATAATTTCAATGGAAATATTCACAATGAATTTACAAGACTATCTGATTTACTGGTTCTCAACTCGCCAAGAAACCATATAAATGGCCAAATTCTTGAATGCATGTTAAATCTGCTTCAATTATCATCTCTTGAATCTTCTATTCCTTGTCATTTTTACAGAGTCAAAGCTCTGGACATGAAGTCAAAACTAAGGGGAACATTAATAGTTTATCCACTGATGATCACATGGAATAGACATTAACCATAGCTAAGGGGAACATCAAAGCTCTCTACTCAAGACACACCCCAACAAAACATGGACCATAGAAGGAGAAGATTGCCTTCCCTTTAGAAGTGCACCAAACAGAAACAATACCATTGTTCTTACTGATAGCCAATGTAAATCTCTAATGACATAAATAATTGCCCTAAATAGAAAATACCATTGTTTTTTTTGGTAATGACGTTGTTAGTAAACAATGATTTGGTATAAAATTGTTATTTTAATGATGAAGAAGGGTCAATTTGAAGGAGAATACTCATCTAAAAAGAGAATGAAATAAAGTTGAAGAAATAAAATTACATGAATAAAACTATAAGGTCTTACATGTTCCATTTCTCATAAATCGATGAACAAACATAAAAAGACAGCAATAATCTAGGAAAAATAAATTAAAAAAATCCAAAGAAAGATAAATTATGCATGTCTTCAAACTCCTTGCACTACTTTTCTTTACCCATTTCGTTGGCTTTCATGGACTCAATTGAATTATTTAAATCTACATCAACCTGTTACATAAAGACATAAAAAAATCCCAATGAATTCAAAAACCATTGTTCTAAAATAGGTTCTTATACAACTAAACAAGACTATTGTAGTATTAATTAACATATTTGTACTTTGTAACCTTAACATAAATTAATAATAAAAATAATCAACAACCACTTTATTGTCAAAGACATTGACACAATTGCTCAAACTATGTGATCAATCATTTGATTCTTATTTACTTAAGATTTATTGTTCTTCTAACAAAATCTTATAATAAATTTCAAATATCAAGAAGAAAAAAAAATATTGACACACCTGTAGAAGATGGAGATATTCAGCAATGTCCGTATAGCAAGAAGGACATTTCATTATATTTTTTTTAGGACGGAGCTCTATTCCATTCATATTTCTTTCTCTTACAAGGGTTTGACCAGCAAGAACCTCTTCCAAACATGCCTTGCAAAAACTATGACCGCATGTGTTGTCACTGGTGTAACCATAATATTTTTGCAAATCAGGCATGAGAACCCTAAATATAAAATAGAAGATTATGTTAATATTGTTTAACAAATATTATAAAAATTGAACTAGCAAGAGATGTAAATTCTAGATATCATAGTTCAACTATTTTGAATTGATTGAACTTGAATAAAACCACGATTAAACTCATAAAAAAAGAAATATTAGAGACGGGAAAAAAATGAATTCCCATAGCAATTTACTCGTCACAAAATTCAAGGACAAAATTAGAGAGGAATTTCACTTTTTCGATCCCTATCTTAAATCCCTTGGTAATTTTTTATTTTGTTTAGCATTTATTATTCAAATAACATGTTCATAAACAATACCAACTCACGGTTTAAAATGTTTAACAATCCAATTTGGGTTATCAAAAAATAATTTTATAAAAAATGTACAAGTAAAGTCCACCAATGTAATCATGTATGCATACCTCTCTTCAATTCTTTGATAATTTTCTTTTGTTGGAGTTTCCTTTTCCTTGAGTTAGGTTTTGATTCACCACTTATTTCTTCTGCTATGCTTTTGGATGTTGTGGCTTGACCCATTTCCAGGAAGAATCTTGTTCCTAATTATATATCATTTATTCATTAAAAATATTTTGAAATTTTGGGATCTATATATTTGATAGGGTTAAATATAGTAGCAATTCTTATAGAATAATTGATAGTTTTTTATTTTTTATTTTTATCTAATGTGAATTCGCTAACCAAACATGTCAATCTAAAACCGTATCTGTATCATAAAATTATTGATATGAAGTAAAATATAATGACATCTCATTATGGATGCCAAACAATGCATGCCTCTTTTTTTTATTTAAATCATAAACATTCCATTCATTTTTGTTAAATAGAAAAATTATATATATTCTTTAGGGGGCAAAAAACACAACTTTTATATTTTATTGGATGAAAAAGTTAATTTTTTTTAATAGAGTAAAATACATATTTCTATATATTTTCATAAGAATGGAAAACATGTTTTAACTTTTCAACTTGAATAATGTACTACATAATATGGAGATGATGTTGGAATTTTGTTTAATTAATTTATTTTAAAGTTAATTATTATTTATTTATTTAAAATCCAATTACTATATTCAATTAAGTTTTTGACTTGGTAATTTACGGTTACTTGATGGCCTAAACGTTTTCTTATATTCCTATATTTATGCTGCATAAATTACCAAGTCAATGCTAATAACTTGAAATTTTCGGTTTCAATTAATAAGTGTATAAATCTGTGGGTTTAGTGCACACTACCGGGAGGGAGAAGAGAGAAGGAATAACATATAGGCAGTAGAAGTATTCATACATTTTCTCCCATTTTTCTTGTTCCATTTTCATCTCTTATTATAAAACATTACGTTCCCTTGAGCAATCCAAATAAGTCGTTCATGAGACCTTGCTAATTCAGGTGCGGTGCTAGCAAGAAGTGACTGTTGTATCCTGGAGGGTATTAGCTATGAGACCTACTGCATCGGATAATTTATCCGGAGTGGCAAAATACTCTTAAGCCCAGTGCATTTTGCACGACTCAGTCAATAATCGATAAGTTTTCTATTCTCTATTTAATTTGATGAAGAGTCATATATATTTGTGCTTATATTTGTGTTCTATTTATCACTTATAATAATTCTATGTCTAATTTTTCCTACAGATGAAAATGTAAATATTTGAAAAAGGAAAAAGAGATCACTCACATCAAAATTCCAAAATGGAGTTTCAATCCTTTCATAAACAACAGTAGCCTTCTCAAGTTCAGGAATGACTGGCAAGGGTCTTGGCATGTCCCCACGAACATCACTGTGTTCCATTTATCATTTAGTAAAATACAATGTTAAATTTCTTTCTTGAAAGAAAGAAAACACAATGTTGAAATTGTTAATACATAAGAATGTAATTGTAATATATGTATAGAACTAAAGAATTTTTTTACCTTATTTTCCAAGTCCAAGGGGCATCCTCATTGTCACATCTAACAAACAGAAAACAGCAAACTAAGAACCCCTGGTCATGGAAAACGTGATTGATCATATTCATAATTAATCAAATTTATACAATACCCATGAAATTCTTATGAAATATATATAATTTAGTAGAATATATTTTAATTTCAACTAATAGAAAATAGTGTGTTAAAATCTACCAAAAAAAATATAATGTGTGTTGGAAAACATTTTACTAAGTCGTCAAAATATTTCACATATCTATTTACCTGTTGTCCTGCTGCTTGCCAACATCTTTCAATTCTATAAATTCCATCATAACGGTATCCTCTCCGAGGGGCATATGAGGATCTCTTATCCTTGCTAGATCTGATCATTGATGTTATATATGCGTCAAGACCATATTGTGAAAAACACAATTAATTAATACGGGCTTTGGTCCTCTTTATAATAAGAAAAATAAAAGCACAATTAATGCAATACTAATTGATTTTCGAACTCATGTTTGATTGAAGAAGCCAATCATATGATATCATGGATTTAGCCAAGGCCTCAATCTTAATGTGATGGTTAACCTGCCACCTTATATATCATAAATTAACATGTAGCAATTTAACAACTACTAAATCTTTAATAAATAAAAACTACTTCTAAATTTTTTGCAATCCAATATTACCTTCATGCTATACTATAAATAAGTTTAATTAATTGGCATGCACATGATTTTATTTTCCAATATTGTAAGAGGAATATATCATACCTGAAAACTCGAATTGGATAACCCTTTAGACAACTTACTTGAAGGGTAAGATTGTAATTTTCAAACTCTTGGTCAGAAGAGTGTTTCTTGTTTGTGTGTTTGTTGCCATAGAGATCCTCAACACCACTGTGAATTGTTAAAGAGGATGAAAAATTCACATAGTTAACATTAAATTTTGTCCCATTAAACAAATTTTTTGTCACATTAAACAAACTATGTATGATGTATCTATTAATCTATGTAAAGCACTTAAAAATTGAAAACTTATAGGGAACTAGCACCCACACCCTTTAACTTGTCTGTTTGAATGCAATCATAATTGTGAAATTTAATCTTCTATTTTTCGTCGCAAAATGGTATGCTATTTAACATAATGAGACCAAAACTGCATAAATATGATACTTTGAGGGCAAAAAATGTAAAATAGAGTGTCCCTTCATTGCACAAGGGAGAAAATATTAAAGATCTAATTTGGTTTTTAAAAAAAGTTAAGACTTTTTTTAATAGAAAATAGTTGAAACTAAAATCACACAATTCATGTACTTAAAACTATAAGTGGAACTAAGCAAAGTATATTTAACCATTATGAAATAGTTAATTATTTATATACCTTCCAGTGTAAAAAAACCAATCACCATCAGCATCACCACCAACAAGAACAATAGATTGTGTTTCATGACTTGACTTTCCACTGGTACCAGATACACCCTATGTGACCATGTATCACCAACAAGCACACCCCTATTTTTCTTCACTGCACGAATAACAGTTTCTAGGGCAGAATTGACACCGATTTTCTCTGGAATGTTATGACGACATATGGTGCAAGTCTTATTTCCTTTCCGCATCCATTTACGAAAACACTTGAAACAACAAGTATGCCGACAAGGAGTCTAATGAAAAAAATATGAAAATTATTAGTAGATAGGACCTATTTATTATATTGTTTGTATGCAACCATGCCTATATTAAGTAAAGAAATAAAGAAAAACAAGAGAAATACACTAAGGTACACTTAGGGATATGATGAAAAAATGTAAAGACGATGGATTGATTTTGTAAACTGTGTTCTAAGAAATTAAAATATATTTTTCAAATAGAAAATAGAAGAATTGAAACAGAATGATCCTAAAACATGCGTAAAAATATTTGCAAGAATATCAGAAAATGATTTTATAGCAGTAGTGTGATTCCATTGAGTACATTTTATTTCACTAAAACAAAATAGATAGATAAAAAACCAAATAATTTGAATAAAAGGATTACAGAAGGAGAGAAAGCAATGATAAAAAAAGGACATATTTTTGAGATTCAAAGTAGAAGATGATACTGTTACGGGCCTCTCATATAATTCACAGCAGTTGATACATTGGAGATCTCCGGTGAGAATGTCAGACAAAGACAAGTTAGTATCAACAATGTTAGTATTATTTCCTTTCTCCAACATTGCGTCCATCGGAGCTGCATCAACATTGTTATGTACTTGTTGTGTACCTGGGACAAACGGTATCCCCATGTTTAAACAGTCGAAACATGTCCAGTTCATTGTATCATCGAGAGTCGTTGGGTCGTATAGGAGTATTGACTCAGCAACAAGATAAAGCCTTATAGTTGCTGCTATTCCTCCATGTAAATAGGTTAAATTTATTTAGCTATAACTGAAGTAGGCTCCTGCATTATCCTGCTAAATTGTAGGAGTTAGTTCACTTCACACCTATTTAAATATACTCAATGTAATACGCTCTGTAGTAGTTTTGAATACATAAAGCCATTCTTTATATGGTATCAGATTAAGCCCCTTGCTTAGCTAGCATTTTCATAGATCCAATGGCCCCCCCATCATCCTCAAACTCTACACTTTCTCAATCTGTTTCCAGTACCTCAACAGAGCTTGTGGAATTCAATACCACAACCCAACTCCCAATCAAACTCAACTCCTCTAATTATCCCGCTTGGTATCGCCAAATTCATTCTCTTTTTGTTGCGCGAGACCTCGACGGCTATGTTACTGGTGCTACCCCTTGCCCTCCAGCAACAATCACAACTGCAGCGGGTGTGTCTGCCAATCTTGCGTTCAATCTTTGGATTCGCCAGGACAAATACCTCTATATCGCATTACTTGGTTCATGTGATGCTGAAGCTCGTGCAGTCATGTCTACTGCACCCACATCCCTCGATGCGAGGCTTACCTTGGAGCGTGCTTTCGCCACTCGCTCTCGTTCGCATGTTATATCACTGAAGGAACGTCTGAACTCTATCAAAAAGGGGTCTGACACTGTCGCAACATATTTGAAGAATATTCGATCCATTTCTGAGGAACTATCTCTGATAGGTCATCCTGTTGATGACATTGACCTTGTCATTTATGCTCTAAATGGCTTGGATCACTCATTCAGAGAATTCACAGCTTCAATCCGAACTCGCGACAACCCGATCGCATTTGATGAACTCTTCATCAAGCTTTTGGATTATGAAATGTATCTCAAGAGGGATGAATTGATGAACCCTCAAACTCCAATTACGACCAACTATGCAAATCGTGGACGATCTCATTATCATAATAGAGGCCGCAATCAGCAACATCGTTCAGCTCCATCCAATCAGTCTGGAAGACGTCCACAATCCACTATCATATGTTAACTATGTTCCAAGAAAGGACATAGTGCTCAAACATGCCGCAAGTACACCAGAAACCACAACCAATCATCTCAGCCTGCGGTATATGCTGCTCAAGCGACGGTTCCAGCTCCAGAATGGTTATTTGACTCTGGTGCCTCGCACCACATTACCAATGATCTCAATAATCTCTCCCTGAAGAGTGATTACAATGGTAATGATCAACTTCATGTTGCCAATGGTATGTCCCTACCCATTACACATGTTGGTTCTACTACTTTGAATCCTTCCAAATCAAACCGTTCTCTTACTCTTAATAATGTCTTGTATGCTCCTGGAGTCACACAAAATCTAATTTCTGCCTCTCAATTATGCAATACTAACAATGTTTCTATTGAATTCTTTCCTTCTTCCTTTAAGGTCAAGGATTTAACTACGGGGGCGAGTCTTCTTCAAGGTCCGAATGATGGCAATGTCTACAAACTACCATCATCATCTCATGCTCATGTCTATTCAACCATGTCCACTCCATCTTCTTAATGTTGGCACAATCGGCTTGGTCATTCATCATCTCGCATTCTGCATCATGTTCTCAAGTCCAATAATTGTCCTGTTAAAATTTCCTTCAGTAGTTGTACTCATTGTATGGTCAATAAGAGCCACAAGTTGCCATTTAATAAATCTACTATTTCTAGTTCTAATCCGTTAGAAATTGTGTATTTGGATGTTTGGGGTCCATCACCTTTCAATTCAATAGATGGTTTTAAGTACTATGTTATTTTCATTGATCATTTTTCAAAGTATGTATGGTTGTTTCCCTTAAAATTCAAATCTAATGTGTCCATTGTCTTTCCAATTTTTAAAAATATTGTGGAAAATCAGTTCAATTGCAAAATTAAGAGTTTCTATTCTGAAAATGGTGGAGAATTTATTAAGCTCAAATCATTTTTCCAAAATCATGGAATTCAACATCTAACCACTCCACCACACACACCATAACACAATGGTCTTTGTGAAAAGAAACATCGTCATTTACTTGAAACAACAAGGTGCTTACTTCATCAGGCCTCCCTTCCTCCAATCTTTTGGTCTTACGCTGCTCAAACAGCTGCTTATCTTATCAATCGTCTCCCTACACCAACCTTAAACATGAACTCGCCATTCTTCACACTTTTCAACGTTAAACCCAATTACAACAAGCTCAAATCATTCAGTTGTCTTTGTTTTCCTTGGCTAAAACCGTTCACCACACATAAACTTCAACCACGGTCCGAGTCTTGTGTTTTTCTTGGTTATAGTCTCACCCAAAGTGCCTACATATGTTACAGTCTCAAAACCAATAAAATTTACCACTCAGGACATGTTCAATTTGAGGAAAACACGTATCCTTTCTCTGTTCCACACCTCCAGGCTTGTCCAACAAACTCTCATTCAGATTCAAATAATAATTATCCCCAAAGTTTCTTACCTTTAATAACCATTCACCAAGTCCAACCTATAACTCAGTCAGCCCCCATTTTATCTCAACAAACCACTCCACATATATCTCAAATTCAAAATTTAAATGACACCACTATTGCCAACCTACAACAAACTCTCCCTATGTGTTTGCCTCACCCAACATCCTCTCCACAAGTCTAAACATTAAATAACCACACTCACACCTTACCAACCCCACCTCCTCCTAAAGCGTCTAATAACCCCACTACAAACCATAATGCCCCAAACAGAAAAGCCAACGTAAAACCAAACAATCCTCACTGAACTCGCTCAAAGAGTGGAATTTTTAAATCCAAGAAAATCAATCTAGTCACCAAATATCCATTACCCAATTCCATTGAACCAACATGTGTATCTCAAGCCCTTAAATATCCCGAATGGCAAAAGGCAATGACAGATGAATTTATGGCTCTCATGCGTAATGGAACATGGACATTAGTTCCCCCTGCACCTAACTATAATGTGATTGGCAACAAATGGGTGTTTAGATTAAAAAGAAATCATGATGGCTCTATCTCTCGTCATAAAGCGAGAGTTGTAGCTAAAGGTTTCCATCAGAGTCCTGGTCTTGACTACAAGGACACTTTTAGTCCTGTAATTAAGCCACAAACAATCAAGCTTATTCTATGCATTTCTCTTTCCAATGGTTGGTCTTTGACACAAATGGACGTTAATAATGCATTTTTACACGGAAGCATCACTGAAGATGTCTACATGACTCAACCAGCTGGTTTCATTCATTCTTCCTTTCCTAACTATGTATGCAAACTCAAGAAAGCATTATATGGCCTCAAACAAGCACCACGTGCTTGGTTTCATGCTCTGAGCACATTCCTGATGGAACATGGATTTGTTAATGCCAAAAGTGATACATCATTATTCATCTATAAATCAGGTTCTGTTGTTACATACTTCTTGATTTATGTAGATGATTTATTACTAACGGGCAATAATTCTGGCTTCCTACATAAGTTCAAACAGACCCTTGTAGAAAAATTCTCTCTCAAAGATTTGGGACAACCAAGTCACTTCCTTGGTGTTGAGATCATACCAACCAACTCTGGTCTATTTCTAACTCAGCATCATTATATCAGAGATATCTTGCATCGAGCAAATATGATTGATTCAAAGCCTGTGTCGACTCCAATGGCAACCTCATTTTGCTTAAAACAGATACCTGATGCCACAACATGTGACATCAGTGAATTTCGAAGCATTCTTGGTTCCTTGCACTACCTCTCCATCACCAGACCAGACATTGCTTTTGCAGTAAACAAGCTGGCTCAACAAATGCAAGCACCAACTGTTACTCACATGCAAGCCTTAAAAAGGATATTGCGCTATCTTAAGTCCACCATATCACATGGACTTCATCTTATTAAATCCAATAATAAAGATCTCATAGGCTTTTGTGACGCAGACTGGGCTGGAGATACAATCGACCGAAAAATCTACCAAAAATCTACCGGTGCAGACTGGGCTTTTGTGACGCAGACTGGGCTGGAGATACTTAATAATAAAGATCTCATAGGTTTTCTTATATTGCTTAGACTTATTATCTGATTCAGGCACCATCAACTCCAAACCTGTTTCTACTCCTTCAGATGCCTCTCTTAAACTTCATAATGATGCATCTCCTTTATATGAGGATATTCCTTCTTATAGAAGATTGATTGGCAGGCTTCTTTACCTTAATTCTACTAGACCAGATATCACTTTCATCCCACAACAATTGAGCCAGTTCCTTTCCAAACCAACTCAAACACATCATGCTGCTGCTTTAAGAGTCCTCAAGTATCTTAAAGGTTGTCCAGGCAAAGGTTTATTTTTCCCCAGAAACTCCTCCCTTCATTTGCAAGGATTTTCTAATGCAGACTGGGCTGGCTGTGTGGATAGCAGGCGTTCTATTTCTGGTCAGTGCTTCTTCATAGGAAACTCTCTGATTTCATGGAGGACAAAGAAACAAACAACTGTTTCTAGATCTTCCTCTGATGCTGAGTATAGAGCCTTAGCCTCAGCAACTTGTGAACTGCAGTTGATTCTATATCTACTCAAAGATCTCAGCATTCAAAGTTCAAAGCTTCCAGTTTTGTTTTGTGACAATCAGAGTGCCCTTCATATAGCTGCCAATCCAGTTTTTCATGAGCGTACAAAGCATTTGGAGATTGATTGTCATCTTGTTAGGGAAAAACTCCAAGCTGGCATCATGAAGCTCTTGCCTGTTTCTTCTCAAGACTAGCTTGCTGATTTCTTTACCAAGTCATTACTTCCTCGGCCTTTCAACACTCTTATATCCAAGTTAGGGTTGCTTGATTTGTACCAACCTCTAACTTGTGGGGGGCTATTACATGACATTGCAAATGTAGATGACTTGAGCTCCAAGTAATAGGCTTTAGGGTTTTACTTTCACAATAAGCTACTGCATGTCCATAGTATGTTATGGTACTCATGCATTTTGGCTATATATAGCTTTGTAATCATTGATCCATCATAACAATACAATCATATTTGCAGTTTCATAATAGCAGCTCCAATCAAAATCAGTGTTAGATTATTTTATTAATTTATCAATCTATTATTGTGGTTCATGTAAATAATAGATTAACTTTAGATAAAATATGAAATCATTTTGACTTCTTTTTAGATTTCTTGGACTCATTGTATTGTATTGCCAAAATTCTCTTTCTCCCAATCGCTAGTCTACTGATCTATTACTAAACAATGTAGAATGACTGATTCAAAATTCCTATTGTATTTATCTATTTTATACCTCTCATTAGTCAAATTTGTTTTTTATACCTCAAATATAAAATGCAAAATAAGTGACTTTGTTGGCAGCATTTTTTTGGCACTAGTTGTAAATATGTTAATCTGTTGACGTATATTTTTTGTAACAGAAGGAAATCAACACATACAATTTAGTTCCTTCCATAGGTTTTGATTGTGACCCCTTCCATGAAAAAAATAAATCAAGTTTCTTGTGTTCGGTGTGAACACAAATGGTCAAGTGTTGAATAGAGCAAATTATTAAAACTAGTCCCGAAAGACCAGCAACGCGGAATTTCACTTTCAACATTAGGTTGAAAAATTGGAGATATAATTATCTGTAGACAGCCAGAGCATTAGAGCAACTTCAATAGAAAACATGTCTCAAGTTTGGTTGTTAATATTACTAATTTATGGCTTGTTGTTTCTGAATTATGTTAATAGCAATGCTTTAGCTATTGAATGCTTAACTTCAGATCATGAAGCTCTTGTTGACTTCAAAAATGGCCTTAAGGATTCTCACAACCGTCTCTCTTCGTGGAGAAACACCAACTGTTGTCAATGGCGTGGAATTTATTGCGATAACATCACAGGTGCAGTCATTTCAATCGATCTCCATAACCCGCATCCACCATCATTTGATTATCCTCCTAGCAGGTATGGAATGTGGAACCTGAGTGGTGAGCTAAGACCATCTTTGTTGAAGCTCAAATCTCTAAGGCATTTAGACTTGAGCTTCAACACATTCGGTGAAATTCCAATTCCTAAGTTTTTAGGATCATTGGTGAATTTGCAATATCTGAACCTGTCAACTGCTGGCTTTGCTGGTTTAATTCCACCTCATTTGGGAAACCTTTCTCACTTGCAATCTCTTGATCTCACCGATAATAACTTGCATGTTGAAAATCTACAATGGGTGGCTGGCCTTGTCTCTTTGAAATATCTTGTCATGAATGGAGTTGACCTTTCATTAGTAGCAGAAACAAATTGGGTTAGTGCATTAAGCCAATTTCCTTTTTTAATAGAATTGCATCTACATTTCTGTCAGCTTTTTGGTCATATTCCATCTCCACCATCTCACAATTTTACTTCACTTGCTGTTCTAGATCTTAGTATTAATAGCTTTGTTTCAAAGATACCTGATTGGCTTACTAATATTAGCACCCTACAACAAATCGACATAGGAAACAGTGGTCTGTATGGACAAATACCACTTGGTTTAAGAGACCTACCAAAGCTACAATATTTGAACTTATGGGACAACCAAAATCTCACAACAAATTGTTCTCAACTATTCATGAAAGGATGGGGAAAGATACATGTGCTTGATTTGTCATTTAATAAATTACATGGGGCACTTCCTTCATCCTTCGGAAACTTGAGTTCTCTCACTCATCTTGATCTTTCTTATAATTCTATAGAGGGTGTTATTCCTAGTTCCATAGGTCAACTCTGTAACTTGAATTATCTTGATTTATCAGAAAACAACATGGCTGGAACTCTACCTGAATTTCTTCAAGGAATAGATAATTGTCCTTCCAAAAAACCTCTTCCTAGGTTGGAGTTTTTTGAAATGACCAACAACCAACTACATGGTAAAATTCCAGATTTGTTAGTTCAACTTGAAAATCTAGCCCGTCTTAGTCTTGCACATAATCAACTTGAAGGTCCCATTCCTGTATCCTTAGGGTCATTGAAAAATATAACCATTTTGGAACTTGAAGATAATAAATTAAATGGTACCCTCCCGGATAGTTTAGGACAACTTTCTAAGTTGTCGCAGTTAGATGTTTCTTTCAATAAGTTGACAGGCACGGTAACTGAAGACCATTTTTCAAAGCTAAGTAAGTTGAAGAGGTTGATAATGTCTTCCAATTTGTTCACTTTAAATGTCAGTGACAATTGGCTACCACCATTCCAAGTATCTTTTCTTCATATGAGTTCATGTCCTTTAGGGATTTCATTTCCACCTTTGTTGAAGTCACAAAGAGAGCTCCAGTATTTAGACTTATCAAATGCAAGCATTTTTGGTTTTATACCAAATTGGTTTTCGGATATTTCATCCCAGTTGATAAGATTCAACATGTCTCATAATGAGTTACAAGGTCGGCTTCCAAATTCAATGTCTATGGCATTGAGGTCTCCTGTTATGATTGATCTAAGCTTTAATCTTCTTGACGGACCACTTCCTGTTATAACATCTGGATTCCAGATGCTAGATCTCTCGCACAATCACTTTTCTGGTGCAATCCCGTGGAATATTAGTCAACACATGAGTTCTGGGCAATTTTTATCTCTGTCTCATAATCAACTTCATGGAGAAATACCACTGTCTTTAGGAGAAATGTCATATGTTACTGTCATTGATCTTTCAGGAAACAACCTAACTGGGAGGATCCCTCCCAACCTTGGAAATTGCACTTTCCTGGATGTACTAGACCTTGGGGAGAATAATCTATTTGGGACAATTCCAGTTTCTTTGGGAAAGTTAAAACGTCTCAGATCATTGCACCTTAATGATAATCACTTTTCAGGGGATTTGCCTTCATCTTTAAGAAATTTGTCGAGTTTGGAAACCATGGATCTTGGTTACAATATACTGTCTGGTATTATTCCAACTTGGTTTGGGGAAAGTTTTCCATTTCTTAGAATTCTTGTTTTGAGGTCTAATGCATTTTTTGGTGAACTACCACCTGAGCTTTCAAAGCTAGGTTCATTGCAAGTGCTTGACCTTGCTAAAAATGGATTTACCGGAAGCATTCCAGCTAGTTTGGGTGATCTGAAAGCAATAGTCCAAGTGGAGAAGAAAAATAAATATTTATTGTACGGAAAATTTGAAGAACACTACTATGAAGAAAGCTTGGATGTATATACGAAAGACCAAATGTTAACGTATACCAGGACTCTTTCCCTTGTTACTAGCATAGACCTTTCTGATAATAACTTCACTGGGAATATTCCAAATGAAATAACAAAACTATCCGGTTTAGTTGTTCTCAACTTGTCAAGAAACCATATAACCGGCCAAGTTCATGAAACCATGTCAAATCTGCTTCAATTATCATCTCTTGATCTCTCAAACAACCAACTTTCTGGAACAATTCCTTCGAGCTTGTCTTCCTTGTCATTTTTAGGGTCCCTAGATTTGTCCAATAATAACCTCTCTGGTGCCATTCCTTATACAGGCCAGATGACAACTTTTGAAGCTATCACTTTTTCTGGGAATCCGGGTCTCTGTGGTCCACCACTTCCTGTGAGGTGTTCAAGTGATGATGATTCTAGTCATGAGTCTGATGAGGGACATAGGAATAATGATTTGTTGGATAAATGGTTTTACTTGAGTCTTGGTTTGGGGTTTGCAGCAGGCATTCTAGTTCCTTATTTCATTTTAACAATGAAGAGTTCTTGGGGTGATATCTATTTTGGTTTTGTCGATCAAGTTATTCACAAGTTATTGAGGTTCACATACAAACAAGGAATAAATCATGGCCGCCAGAGGAGGATGATTCGTCAGAGGCAATAGTTTATATTAGATGTACATGGTTTTATGAACCTTCCAAGGGAAAGATGTAACTTTGGTCTTTTAGTCTTCTTCTTGCCTCTCCAATAAAATCTCAAATGTTTGATAAAATATAGAGTAGCTACGTATATAGCTTAATCTCACACTTTTAATGTTATTCCTATTTGTGCTATTGAAGCTATATTATTAATGATATGTCATAAGGTTGTTCTTATAGAGAAAAAAATAAAGAAAAGAGTGAAAAGCTACTATTTGTCAAAAGCAGTAAATATATTTAATGTTATTCCCATCATACAATAACTAGTTCTGGTTATTCTCTCTGATAGAGCCTATAGCTTAAAATGTAAATTCCGAAATTCTACTCATGTGGATTATTATCTGTAGTATTAGCTGTTGATGAAATGTGATGCAAATGCAGTAAATAAGAGGAATAAGCACAAACTAATATAAGACAGTATCTCCTCCGTTACTGAATTCTCTGGATGTTAAGACTTCAACAGGTTCTCAATCCCAAATACCACTAGAATTACATGCTAGAGAATTTGGCAACTCTTTACTTTACAGCTTTCTTAAGTAAAGAACAATGAAACATTGGAGGTACCCTAGCTGTTTCAGGACGATGGAGCTTATAGCCCACTGTTCCAATCCTTTCTAACACTTGATTGGGACCATATTAATGTGGGAAAAACTTAGGGTTGATTCTGACTTCCATACATAATTTAATTTAAATACTATATTGCTAGCAGTGTATTTTCAACTACTTAACTGGTACCTCTAACCATACATAATTTAATTTAAATACTATATTGCTAGCAGTGTATTTTCAACTACTTAACTGGTACCTCTAAAAAATGTCATATTTATTTCCTTATCAACTCTCCATCACTATAAATATCTCTAGTCTTTAAAAATACCCCGTAAGTTATGATATAACGAAGAAGGAGATAGAAAAACAATATTTGTGAAAACTATATACAGTAGAAACTCTTTAATTTAATACTCGGTAAATTAATAAACTCTATAAAATAATAAATTTGTCCGGTCCCGACTTGGGCCAATGTAAAAAATTGAAAAACTCGATAAAATAATAAGATAATAATTTTTCGAGAGATCCCTTTATAATTTTCGGTCCCAAGAAAATCATAAATTAATAATTCATAGAAACTGAAAAAAAAAATATATTAAGAATACATTGAACACATTTGTTCCTCTTGTTTACATTTACTGTACTTCAAAAGTCATTATTGATTTCCAATGCATACGAACACAGAAGTTACTAATTTACGTTGAGTCCCAAGGTTCGCTGCAACGTAATTCTAAGAGGTATAGACTAATTTGCCTTTTTGTTTGGTATGTACAGTATAATTACTTAAAAACTCTTTAAATTAATAATTATTAATTTATCGATAAATTAATAACTCTCTAAATTAATAAATTTCTCCGGTCCTGACATTATTAATTTATAGAGTTTTAACTGTAGTTTATTGTGGTGCAATGCGGCTTTTGCAACCATTTTGTTTCGACCGATGTGCCGTTACAACGCGGCTTTTGCAGCCTGATGCAGTTTTTTTTTTTTTTTTTTTTTTGAAGGGCTGTTGCTTGCAGCCTGATGCAGTTGTGGATGCAGTTGTGCCACATCCGGAATATTACGGCGGTCCGCAATTGAAACCATGATACCCACTAACCCAAGCATGTAAATGGAGTCTAGGAGTGTACGCATATATTTTTAAAACTAGTCCGTTTCTATAAAATGGTTTCAAACGGATATATTATTGATTACAGCCATTGGAAGAGGTCAAAACAGACTTGTTCCAACCAAAATCACACAAACAGGAAGAATGCATAGCTGCATACTTCCAAATAAATAAACTCACAGGAAAATAATCTGCATTATGAAATATTAAATCTTTTTAGATTTCTTGGACTCACTGTATTATATTAATACCTCTCTCTCCCTACTTCTAGTCTAATGATCTATTACTAAAAAATGTAGAATGACTGATTCAAAATAACTATTGCGTTTATCTATTTTATACTGATGTGTCAAGTTGAATAATGAACTAACAAGTCCCAATTATTTTTACTGATTCACAAATTTATTTTATTTTATTGAATGGCAAAACACAGCACGAATTTGTACCGAGTTATTTTATATAATGATATTGCACCAAACAGATTTTGTTGATATAGTCAAAGTATGTTAGGCAGAGAAGGTTACAGAATGAATACTTCCAAATGAATAAACTCGCAAGGAAATTGTTTATATATGCATTTTGTAGTATCTATGAACATTTAGTTTAGTTTTGATTGTGATCCCTTGCATGGTAAACAAAAAGAAGTTTCCCGTGATACGAGGGATCAGAATGGGTCAAAAGTTGGCATCTTTTTATAAATGTAATATAATTTGCCTTTCAAAAACAATCAAATAGGCATAAAAAACAATGGTTTGATTGTGGCCTACTTTCACAATTTACATATAATTATCAGTTTACAGTGAGAGGATGAGAGAAACATCAATGGCAAACATTTCTCAAGTTTGGTTGTTACTATTACTAGTTTGTAGCTTGTTACTTGCGATTTCTGTGAAAATCAATGTTGTAGCTATTGACTGCTTAGCTTCTGATCATGAAGCTCTTATAGACTTCAAAAATGGCCTTGAGGATTCTCACAACCGGCTATCTTCATGGAGAAGCACCAACTGTTGTCAATGGCACGGAATATATTGCGATAACATCACAGGCGCGGTCGTTTCAATCGATCTCCATAACCCAGACCAAATGTTCCTAAATTCTTCTGGTAGCGAGCATGAAATGCGGAACCTGAGTGGTGAGCTAAGACCATCTTTGATGAAGCTCAAGTCACTACGGCATTTAGACTTGAGCTTCAACGCATTCAAGGGAATACCGATTCCCGAGTTCTTTGGATCACTAGTAAATTTGCAATATCTGGATCTATCAAATGCTGGCTTTGCAGGTTTAATTCCACCCCATTTGGGAAACCTTTCTCACTTGCAATATCTTGATCTCAAAACTGTTGGCTTGCATGTTGAAAATCTACAATGGGTGGCTGGCCTTGTGTCTTTGAAATATCTTGCCATGAATGGAGTTGACCTTTCATCGGTAGCAGGAACAGACTTGGTTAGTGCATTAAACCACCTTCCATTTTTAATAGAATTGCATCTATCTTCTTGCCATCTTTTTGGTCAAATTTCATCTCCTTCATCTCTCAATTTTACTTCACTTGCTTTTCTAAATCTTAGTTCTAATGCTTTTTTTTCCAAGATACCTAATTGGCTTGTTAATATTAGCACCTTAAAACATATTGACATGAGAAATAATGGTTTCTATGGAAAAATACCACTTGGCTTAAGACACCTTCCTAAGTTATGGTATTTGAATTTAAGAGAAAACTATGATCTCATAGCAAGCTGTTCTCAAATCTTCATGAAAGGATGGGAAAGAATAGAGGTCCTCGATTTGAAAAGTAATAAATTATATGGGAGACTTCCTTCATCCTTTGGAAACTTGACTTCTCTCACTTACCTTGATCTTTCAAATAATACAATTGAAGGTGTTATTCCTAGCTCAATTGGTGCACTCTGCAACTTGAAAGTACTGATTTTATCAGAAAACAACATGACAGGAACTTTGCCTGAGTTTCTTCAAGGAATAGAAAATTGTCCTTCAAGGAAACCTCTTTCTAATATGAAGTTTTTCTATGTGAGCAACAACCAAATACATGGTAAAATTCCAGATTGGTTGGTCCAGCTAGAAAATTTAACTAATATTAGTATTTCAGATAACTTGCTTGAAGGTCCCATTCCTCTTTCCATAGGGTCGCTGCAAAATCTCATTTTCTTGGACCTTAAAGGGAATAAATTAAATGGTACTCTACCTTATAGTATAGGACAAATAGAGAAGTTGTTGTATGTAGATATTTCTTCCAATCAGTTATCAGGCATGGTATCTGAAGACCATTTTTCAAAGCTGAGTAAGTTGATAATTTGGACTATGTCTTCCAATTCATTCACTTTAAATGTCAGTTCAAATTGGCTACCACCTTTCCAACTAGCTATCCTTGGTATGGGTTCATGTGCTTTGGGGCGTTCATTTCCACCTTGGCTGAAATCACAAAGTAGGCTTTTTAGTTTAGACTTCTCGAACGCTAGCATTGTTGGCTTTATTCCAAATTGGTTTTGGGATATTACATCTTCGTTGATAAATATAAACATGTCTCATAATGAGTTACAAGGTCGGCTTCCAAGTCCAATCCCTATGGCATCTTCTGTTAGGCTTGATCTAAGCTTTAATCTTCTTGATGGACCTCTCCCTACTATGACACAAGGATTTGAGTTGCTAGATCTCTCACACAATCACTTTTCAGGTGTAATCCCATTGAACATAAGTCAACGCATGAATGGAGTGAGATTTTTATCTCTTTCACATAATCAACTCAATGGAGAAATACCATTGTCTTTAGGAGAAATGTCCTCTGTTATTGCCATTGATCTTTCAGGAAACAACTTAACTGGAAGGATCCCTGCAAGCCTCGCAAATTGCTCTTTACTCGATGTACTAGACCTTGGGAATAACAGTCTATTTGGGACAATTCCAGGTTCTTTGGGTCAATTACAACTACTCAGATCACTGCACCTTAATGATAATCACTTTTCAGGGGATTTGCCACCATCTTTAAGAAATTTGTCCAGTTTGGAAACCATGAATCTAGGCTCCAATAAATTGTCTGGTGTTATTCCAACTTGGTTTGGGGAAGGTTTTCCTTATCTTAGAATTCTCATTTTGAGGTCTAATGCATTTTATGGAGAATTGTCACTTGAGTTTTCAAAACTAGTTTCTTTGCAAGTCCTTGACCTTGCTAGAAATGATTTGACTGGCCGAATTCCAACAAGCTTGGTTGATTTAAAAGCAATAGCCGAAGTGCGGAAGAAAAATAAATACTTATTGTATGGAGAATATCTTGGTCATTACTATGAAGAAGGATTGAATGTGTATGTGAAAAACCAAATGCTAAAATATACCAAGACTATTTCCCTTGTTACAAGCATAGACCTTTCTAATAATAACTTCAGTGGAAATATTCCAAATGAGATAACAAAACTATTTGGTTTGGTGGTTCTCAACTTGTCAAGAAACCATATAACTGGCCAAATTCCTGAAACCATGTCAAATCTGCTTCAATTATCATCTCTTGATCTCTCAAACAACCAACTTTCCGGAACAATTCCTTCAAGCTTGTCTTCCTTGTCATTTTTAGGGTCCCTGGATTTGTCCGATAACAACCTCTCGGGTGTCATTCCTTATACAGGCCATATGACAACCTTTGATGCAATAACTTTTACTGGGAATTCAGGTCTCTGTGGTCCTCCACTTCTTGTGAGGTGTTCAGATGATGGTGACAACAGACAGAGTAGTGATGATACATATGATGAAGGATTGTTTGATAACTGGTTTTACATGAGTCTTGGTTTGGGGTTTGCAACAGGCATTCTAGTTCCTTATTTCATTTTAACAATGAAAAGTTCATGGGGTGATGTCTATTTTGGTTTTGTGGATCAAGTTATTCACAAATTGTTGAGGTGCACACTCAAACAAGGAATAAATCATGGCCAAAGGAGGAAGATTCGTCAGAGGCAATAGTTTGTATACATGATTACATGGTTTTATGAACCATCCAAGGGAAAGATAAAAATGTTCAAGATCCAAAAAAAAAAAAAAATTCATAAGATCATAGCATGATGGAACTTGATCTTTTAGTCTTCTTCTTGCTTTTCCTATAAAATCTGGAATGTTTGATTAATATAGAGTAGCTACATGTATAGTTTGTTCTCAAACTTTTGATGTTATTCGTACTTGTATTGTTGAAATTATTATTGAGATATGATATGACATAAGTTTGTTCCTTTAAAAAAAAAATGTATAGAAAATAGTGAGAACCTATTATTTGTCAAAAGAAAAGAAAGAAGAAGAGAAAGAAAAAGAGTCGAGACCTATTTTGGTCCTTGAGAAAGAAAAAAAAAATGAGAAACTCAATTTAGGCTCTGAAAAGTAAAATTATTTTTTGTTCTCTGACAAAAATAATCCATGACAATCCAGTTCCTAATTGAACATTGCCAAATCTTTAGTTTAAGTATATGGTTTTTCACGAAAAAAAATATGTCGGTGTCTATTTATGAAATATAATGCAAATTATATGTTAATAAAATACATGTCAGCGTATGGTATATATTAATAAAATAAACAAAATGCTATAAGCATATTTCCTCAAAAAAAATTAAAAAATATCCAATGACCCTATTAAATGAATTTCTACTGACTACTTCAATAACCCGAAATCTTTTATTTGAGGTTGTCTTGCCAAACATCAATCCAATTGGATCTAAATTGGTTAATATTTTCTTTAATTTTTATATAGTTTAATATTTTAAAATTTTAATAAGAAAAAGAGACAATACTTAATCTTTTCATGAATTTATTTCTAGATATTGCAGTTCTATAGGATGTAATATTCATGTTTCTATTAATTAAAATTTGTCTTTGTATCTGAAATAATATTTATCTACTTAATTAATATAATAATCAATTAAACGAGTGGTATTAATTTTTAAACTGAAATTAATTAATTATTGCTTAAAGACTATAAAATTTGTACAATATTCTTTGCCAACAATCAACATCTCTCGACTAGTTATGATCAGAAGATAGATCCTGCAGAGACCTTTTTTTTTTTTTTTTTTTTGATAAAGCTAGGAAATGAAATATAAGAAATCAGGAGCTGCCTGAACCGCTTACAAACAATTAATCCATGATTATTCTAGTAGAAGGTAAACCTAAAGAATCCCTAGAAAGAAAATGTTCCACAAATGGAGGAGGAAACCCCCACCATTGGGAAGTGAACATGGCTAGACTTTGGCCATTCCTTGCCAAAGCATCAGCAACTAAATTGCCGTCTCTAAGAACATGAGAGAAAGAGCATGTAATTTGGTTACAATCAACCATACAGTTATGCCATCTGGCCTGCATCCTCCAAGGGACCCCATCTTGTTTATTGAAAGCTTTAACAACCCTTAAGGAATAAGTTTCAATGCAGATATTCCGAAGATGTTAGAAGCTTTTTCCAAAGCAAACATACAGGCGCTGAATTCAGCCTCTAAAGGTGTAGCATACCCAATATTTTGGGCAAAGGCACCTAAACAAACAGAAGAGGAATTTCTAAGCACAACTCCAATAGCACCTGAAGGAGGGCTCTCAAAAGATGATCCATCACAATTCAACTTGATACAACCAAAGGGAGGAGGTGTCCATCTAACATCCTGAGTGTGAGTAAGCCTTCTAGGCTGTAAGGCTATACCAAAGAGCCTAGCAACCTTAAAGTCTGTCATAGCAGCTGATCCCTTGCTAATAGACAGGTCAAAACTAAGCTTGACTTCAGTAAGGATAGTATGAAAGAGAAAACTCATAGAGCAGTGCTTGTTGGAGAAGCACCTGTTGTTTCTTTCAATCCAAATACTCCAAATAATGTGAACAATAGCAGAATTTATCAAATGCTTCACCATTTTACTATTGATAGCAGTACTATTCATAAGAAGAGATTGAATGGATGAGAGGTCAAGAATGAGATCAGTGCCCTTCATGAGCCAAAGCCAAAGTTGCCCAGTAATAGCGCATCTGAGGAAAATATGGAGGGAAGTTTCTTCAGACTGCTTGCAGAAACAACAGATTGACACAATTATACAACCTCTCTTCTTGAGATTATCCTCAGTAGGCAGTTTATTATGTAGAAAAAGCCATGAAATGAAGGCCCTGGAAGGAGGAATGTCTGTATTCCAAAGAAGTGTGTCCCAAGTAACCTCTTGACTATGACCCAACATGAAATTAAAAGCTAACTTATTTGTCATGTTACCATCCACAGAGTCATTCCAATTAAAGGTATCAGGCATATGTCCTTTCGGAAGGGGGATTTGTAAAATTTTCTCAGTTAACATAGCATCTTTCTGGATGAAATACTCTGGAAGACTCCAAGCACCATCCACAATATAGTCTGACACAGTCATGGACAAATGTTTGTGCATACTATCAGGCTCTGTTGTCAATCGCGGCCGCTCCCGGCGCTATCGCGGCGCGGAGCGGCCAAAAATGAACAGCCGCGTCAGAACGCCACCGCGCAGCGCTATCGGAGAACTCGGGTTTCGCGGCCGCGAAACCGTGTAGCGTAGCGGGCCGATAGCGGGTCAAAGCGGCCGCTATTTCGGGTCGGAGCATAAAACGAGAGTGAGAGAGCCTAAACGACTGTGTTTTGGTTCTTGGATGTTGTTTCCGGTAGATCTGAAGGAGAGAGAGACGAGGGGAGGAAGAAGAAGGAGAAGGAAGAGGAAAGAGAAAAGACGCGTACTGTTAGATCTAGATCTGAAGATGATGAAAGTAATAGTCACGTGAGGCACTTTATGCTCCACACTGTTTGATTTAAAAGAATCACGTACTATTAGTCACGTGAGGCACTTTATGCTGGAACCCAACCACTCCACTACAACCATTATTTGTTATTTTGCTTTCTTATCCCTCATCAATTCTTTATTTTATTTAATTTCATTTTTGTTTTTTATTTTTAATAATGATTAATAATTAATGATTAATGTGATTTAAAAAAGTCACACTCATATAATAATCATAATAATAATTTGTATTACTAAATTAATAGTAATAATACATGTTTTAAAGGAATAATAAATAATACATAGTGTAGTATATTGGTTTTAAATTATGGCATGATATATTATTTGTCTTTATAAAAAAATATATAATTTGTATATTGTTTAAGTATATTATTTAAGGTATTTTAATATATTTTTTTGAATAATATGATATTTTAAAATTAAAAGTATTTAAGTATAATAGTATTTAATACTAAAAACAATTAATAGTCTTTAATTTTTCATTTATACAAATACTAAATACATTTTTTTCCATATTTTAGTAGCCCTTTATTAATAAAATAATTTTTAGTTTTAGGATCCGCGTCATGTAATAGCCCCCGCGTCGCGTCCGCATACCGCGCCGCGTCAATTTTTAGGGTGGCCGCGTCGCGCCGCGTTTCCGCTTTCACAACTATGCTATCAGGTAACTGCCAGTGATCCACAATAGGAATATCAATCCAGTTGTCGGTCCAAAAGAATATATTCTCTCCATTTCCAACCCTCCAAGTAGCTTTTTGCTGAATAAGAGAGACAAGATGCTTCAGTCCTGGCCAGATTGATGAATTAATGTGATACATTTTGGCCTTTCCTTGTTTCAGAAATCTCACCCTGCAGATCCTGGCCCACTGCTCATTCAGATCCTGCAGAGACCAATATAACATTCAGAAGCTTGCTTTTATTATGAAATGCAAACAAGTTCATACAGACATTACTTTATAATTTATATAGTCATAAATAACTAACAACTTCGGGATAGGTTATCATTGATTTATAGCATCCTTCCCCAAAGAGACATGTAATGTCCAATGTCCATAACCTAAAACACAATCAAAATAGAGCATCATTGACTTATAGCATCCTTTCCCAAAAATGTCTAAGAATAACAATAGTTCCGATTAAAATTATGATCAGGAGATAGATCTGCAGAGACCAATATAACATTCAGAACCTCGCTTTCTATATGAAATGCACAAAAAAAAAGTTCATACATATATTACTTTATGACTTTATCAATCTGTATCCCCTAACACCGTGTATGCCAAGAAAAGGCTCGACAATAAAAAAATTAATGAAAAACCAAGTTCATCTGAAGAATGAAATTAAAAGTTCGCGACTTGATAAGTTGAACTTAAGAATGAAATCTCATTCCATGTGACAAACTTTACCTCTTTAATGACACCCAGCAAGCATCAAGCTTGTTCTTAACCAGGTAGGCTCATTCCCTGTATTAGTGTTTTGTCAAGGATTATGAAATTTGATGACAAAACCTTCCATTCCAAGTACTACCAAAACCAAATAGACATGCATTGTCCATGAACCTGAAAAAACAATGTCGATTGATTGATTCATAGCATCCTTCGTCGCACGGACTTCAGAATTCATCACTGCGTTCAAGATATCAATGTTGGCTTACCAGTGGAAAAAGAGACAGCTAATTCTAAAAATAATCAAGTTTTGATCCCTGTTTAGAACTGCAGCTGCGGCCGATTTCTCGTATCCCAAAACGATATTGCCGTGAATTTAACGAAGCTCCAATTAGTAGCAGTGGCTGAATGCACGGTGATGCGGTTAGTCGCCGCAGCAACAAACATGCGCTTAATAAATCCAGATTCTCTTATAAAGTCGTGAATGTGATCAACATTGTATTGGAGAATTGCAAATCATTTTCTTGGTAACAATACTAAACAATATATGGTGTACAATGCCACTTTATATGGCAGGGTAGAATTAATAAGTAATGGTTAATTTCTTCTTCATGTCAGTAGAAAAATTATTTGCATTTCAAGAACAAAAGATATAATAAGGCCAGAATTTAACCACAATCACTTGATATCATATGCATGAAACACGAGAATTAAAAGCTGCTTCCTTTTAATCTAGAAAAATAATTTGAATTCCATGTAAGCATAGTTCCATGTTATCCAGGCTCATTATGCTTTAGTCCAACTTCCAAAGATTTAACTATGAAGAACTCTATCAGCTCTTAAGCAAACTGACTTGTTCCTCCAGTAGGTATTGTCCTATTTTGTGCACAATGACAAAGACGATGGGAATTGAGTTTATATCTTGAGTTCCCAACAGTACGGAAATATAACGTAACAGACATTTTTAGAATGCAAAGAAAGTTTTGTTTAAACCATCCAAATATGATAACCAAAGAAAATAAAACTATAAAATGAGTTCAGAAAAAACAGACATTTGCACACACATACCCTGATTTCATAGATCAAATAAATGTTCCATGATTTTATATCAGAAAAAAAGAGAAATTGAAGAAAATTTTGGAAACATTGTTTATTAATGTTAAGGTAAGTTGCTTGCTAGTTGTTTTCATAATCAAAGAAAAAGTTTCCCCAAATATAGAATAAATTTTTATTTGAAAGTTTATGACTTAGAACAAAGCTCAAGATTTGATAATTCCATCAGACAATCACTCTCTTGTAAATCACCAACCTTCTAAGCCAGCGAATTTCCTTCCTACCTTTTATTTCAAATGTTTCTGTCACAGTAAAAATCCTCCTAATAATCTTTATATATTTTGACAGTACTATTTAATATTTTATATACTCTTTCAGCAATATGCTTCAAACTGAACATTTCAATATTTCAGTCACTTTTATTTCTTTCAGTAATAATTCAATATACACACTTTAAGTATTATGCTTCGAAGTGAACATGAAAGTCAAAAAAAAATATTAAAACTGCATAATGAAAAACGAGGAATATATATATAACAAATTTGACATAAGAAGATAAAGTTCAAATTTAGTCGAAAAGCCAACTAAAAAGAAACAGCAACAAGATGCAGCATGCTTACCTGCATGTTCCAACAACATCAGCAGAATCATCGGGGAGCTTACAATTCTAACACCCTTGCTTATAATCAAGAGAAAATAATGACAAGCCTTCCCATGAGTGTATTTTCTCAAGCGACAACATTGGAAGTCAATGCCTAACCACTGATTTTCAGAACCACGTCAATAAAGAGAATGCTGCATATCTGAATCTGTACTTTGATGATATGAATTTTTCGGAGAAATGCCCTGATTCTTAAACATAATTTCCTTAACACGGGCAGCCTCAGTAGGCATTCCAGATTTCAAAAGACAGGAACTTAAAGTTCTAATAGTGACATCATCTGGGGAACAACCGGTAGCCAACATCTTGTAAAAGATGCCAATTGCTTCGGACGCTCTTCCTTTCATACAATGACCAATAATAAGAATAGTAAATGTCAGTTTATCAGGTTTGCATTTCTTTTCCATATCTACAACAATTGCATTAGCCTCATCAACATTCCCAGATTTACAATATCCATCAATGACCGGATTGTAAATAAAGGCCTGCGGAACAATTTCACTCTGATTCAATAGTGTCAGAAGCTCGTGAGCTTCTTGTAATCTATTGCTCTTGCACAGAGTACTAATAAGAATAGAGTAAGTATACAAATTTGCAGACAAATTTCTTGCTTTCATTTCATTCCAAAGGTCTAGGCCATAGTCCACCTGTCCAACTCGGCAATATCCATCAATTAACGAAGTGAACGTAACAACATCCGGATCACAGCCATGTAAAATCATCTTCTTATGTATGTCTAGTGCAGAAACCATGTCACTTGCCTTAACAAATCCATCGATAAGTGCATTAAAACTAGCCGCACTTGGCTTAGCTCCGGAACTAACCATTTCATCGAATATAGAAGAAGCCTCGTTCATCTTACTCAATTTACAATAACCCGATATCACTATCATATAGCTCACGTCATTAGGACTATTAATCTCTTTTAACAAATCTCGTGCTCTATCAACCTCATTAACTCTACACAAACCAGTCATAAGAGTATTATAACTAACAACATCAGGGTAACAACCAAAACTTCTCATATCATTCAAAAACCTAAACGCCTCATCAATCTCCCCAGCAACGCAAAAACCTCGAATCAAAATATTAAACGTAAAACTATCCACATTCAAATTCAACCTCACAATCTCCCTAAACAAACTAACAGCATCATCTAACCTACCACATTTAACCAAAATGTTAAGAATGTTATTATAAACAACGACATTCACATCAACGTTATTACGCAAACAATCATTAACAATCTCCTTACATACATCAAACCTACCAACAAACGCAAACGACGAAACTAAAATCCCTAACAGTCTCCCATCAGGCAATAAACCATCAGACCTCATAACATCGTAAAGAGCTTTGACGGAATTGTTTTGACTTTCGCGACAAAGAGATCGGAAAAGGAAGTTGTAAGTCCAAAATGAATGTGAGAGGTTTAAGTTCTGTTTGGTGAATATGAAGAAATTGAAACGTGATTGTGAGTTATTTAGTTTTTTGATAACTTCGAATGCGAGTGATGGAGTTAAGTGGTGGTTGAGATAATTGGAGATTGTGTTGTTGAGTGGGGTTTTGAAGAGGAAGAGGGTTGTAACGATTTTGAGGAACCAAGGGTTTGGTTTGTTAGGTTTGAGAGTGTGGTAATGGGTAATGAGGGGTGTATTGAAAATTTGAGGGGTGAAGAGTGAAGAAAATTTCATGAGTTTGTGTTGAAATTGAGTGATTTGGGAAGAAAACGGTGTCGTTTCATTTGGAAAGTGATGTGATGAAGGGTTTTGGGGTGATACAGGCGGAGGGGTTTATGGGAGAAGGGGGAGTAGGGAACACGAATGCATACTCTCCTTTTTGGACAGGAAATGGGATTCATCCGTTAAATGAATGACATGTGGAATTTTAGAAAAAATAAATGACTCAGATTTATTCACTAGTATTTTGTGAATTTTAGTTTTTCTTTTGAATAGCTAATGATTTTTTTTAAATAGTAATTGTTACTATTTTTAAAAAAAAAAATTAAATAGTAATTGTTACTATTTTTTTTTAAAAAAAGTAAATGTAAATAGTTTTTTTTTAAGAAGTAAATGTTATTTTTTTTAAGAAGTAATTATTAATAGTTAATTTGTTAGATTAATGTTTATTAATTTAACCAAATTTGAATTCAGGATTTTTAAATATCTTGCCCACTCCCTAAAAAAAAATACTTTCTTTCTCATAGTTTAAAACAGTGAATTATCAAACCTCCCTGATGTTGCTCACTCCCATACAAAGTACAGAAAATGCCCATACGTGATTTAAGTCACGTTCGGTAGCATCAGCGTGGCTTATGTCATGTTAAGCTAGCGTAGCACACCCATAAATAGAAACCACCATTGATATTCAAACCTAAAGTGCGATTTCACTCCTATTTTGTGCGATTTTCTTCATTCTTGCGTCAATCAACGTCAATTTAATTTTGGTTTTTATCGTTTAAATTTAGGTTTTTTTTGGAGAAATTTAACATATTTAGATTTTTTCGGACCGCAGGTTTTTCTCGAGGGCCCTACTGACATGTCGCTTCTACCAAATTTTGGTAGACACGTGGCATGTAGGCTATGGAGAGACGTCACAGTAAGTTTTATTGTTAAATTTAATTTAAATATGAGTCAATTGATATGTTTATTTTAATTTAATTTTACGATTTAATTTTTTTTGTAAACAACGATTTAATTTTTATGTTAAAATAATTTAATTACGTGTCAATTGATATGTTTATTTTAATTTAATTTTTATTTTAAAATATTTTATTTGTCAAATTAATAGTTTATTTTAATTTAATTTTATTATTTAAGTGTTATGTTAAAATATTTTAATTACAAATTAATTACACATCAATTTAATTGTTTAATTTAATTTTATGATTTAACTGCTATGTTAAAATATTTTAATTACACGTCAATTTAATTTAATTTTACTATTTAATTGTTATGTTAAAATGTTTAATGTTTATTTTAATTATTGTTTATTTTAACGATTTGTTATTCGTTAAATTTTTGGTATTTCTGTTTCAGAGGATGTAGAGAATGTTTTTTTGGCCTCTCATGATTTTCTGGTCCATGTCCTTGACCAGGCGCAAAGGGGTCGACAGACAACAACGAGGAAACATTGGAGGTATGAAGAGGGGTACATGATGTGGTTCTACAATGTATCTCATCATATTAACATGAATAGTCATTTTAAAGACAATATTAATCTTCATAACCATCATCCTTCTGTTTTTGGTCATTGTTAGTTGTTCTTGGTCAAAAATTCAGTTTTCAGACTACTTGATCGGATTGCTCCGAAACTTTTCCAGAAAATCACGAAAAAATTAAGGATCAATACTCCCCTAGAAGGGACTTCTTACGAGACTCCGGCCCTCAAAATATAAAATTCCCTCGTTTAGACCCATTTTTCATTTTTTTTAAATTTTTCATATTCTCAAAAATATCCGAAAAAAATTGCATTAGTTTTATTTGATTTTTAGAATATTTATTTTTATGATTTTATTTGACAGGTTTTTAGGATTTTTTTACTTTGGTTTTTGGTTGTTTTTAAAAGCAAAATTCAAAACTACTGAAATAGGACAGATTCTTATTGTTGGTTATACATAAACATATTTCGGATTATAAAATCCGAATTAGTGAAAAATTATTTTGGATTTTAAAATCTGAAAACCTCATGAACATTTTTGTAAAATTTACAGGACACGCGAGAAATAGGTTGGGTGGGAAAAGTAAATAGTCTTTGATTTATAAAAATATAATCTCATTCTCAAGAGGACTGGCGAAGTTGAAAACAAAAATATAAAAAACAAGTAGAGGAATATAGGGTAACTTGGCACCACATGAAAATTATGCATGTTTTTTTTTTTTTTTTTTTGAAGGAATGAAAATTATGCATGTTGTATCTCATATTAATCTCCAACCACATGATGTTTAAATAATTGTTTATGAGTATTAAAAAGTGATTCAAATTTATTTGAAATCCATTCTGAATAAGCTGTGTCCATTTTATTTTTCTTTATCAAATCAAGAACAAGCAACATTGATTTGTTCATATGTTCCTTAACGTATTCTAAGTTCGTTCTAATATCTTCATTTTGATGCCTCCTAAGTTGCATTCTAAGATCTTATGAATATGCTTTAGTTTTTAATTTTTTTGAAGGATTTAAGCTTTGGACTAAATGTTACATGAATGTTTGCAGGTTGCTCAAAAGATTTTTTATTTTGAATATACTAACAATAGTCAAAATATGTTTCGGGACAGAAAGTAACAGAATGCATACTTCCAAACAAATATACTCGCAAGGAAAAGGCAAATTACACATAATTTGATTCTGTTTTTTTAATATATTCATTTGTAATATCTTTGAAAATTTATTATAGTTTGGATTGTGACCCCTTGCATGGAAACAAAACAAAAAAACAAGTCGTTATGAGGGGTCAGAAAAGATCAAATGTTGGCCTCTTTTTCTTATAAATATAATACAAATTTCCTTTCACACAAAATAAATAGGCATGAAAGACTAGGTTCTGATTGTGACCAAGGTTTTCATAATTGACATATAATTATCAGTTTACCGCCAGAGTATGAGAAAAATTTCAATGGGAAAAACGTCTCAAGTTGAGATGTTAATATCACTAGCTTATGGCTTGTTAGTTGCAATTTCTGTTAACAGCAATACTCAAGCTATTCAATGCTTGGCTTCCAATCAGGAGGCTCTTATAGACTTTAAAAATGGGATTGAGGATTCTCACAACCGTCTCTCGTCATGGAGAAGCAACAATTGTTGTCAATGGCATGGAATATGCTGCGATAACATCACAGGTGCGGTCGTTGCAATTGATCTCCATAACCCGTATCGAAAATCATATCATTCTTCTCCTCACAAGTATGAAACGTGGAACCTACGTGGTGAGCTAAGACCATCTTTGATGAAACTCAAATCACTAAGGCATTTAGACTTGAGCTTCAACACATTCAGAGCAATACCAATACCTAAGTTTTTAGGATCATTAGTAAATTTGCAATATCTGAACCTTTCAAATGCTGGCTTTGCTGGTTTAATTCCACCCCATTTGGGAAATCTTTCTCACTTGCATTCTCTTGATCTCGGTGCTTTTAGATTGCATGTTGAAAATCTACACTGGTTGGCTGGCCTTGTCTCTTTGAAACATCTTGCCATGGATGGAGTCGACCTTTCATCGGTAGCGAGAACAGATTGGGTTAGTGCACTGAACCAGCTACCTTCTTTAATGAAATTGCGTCTATCTTCTTGCCAACTTTTTGGTCATATTCCATCTCCCCCATCTCTCAATTTTACTTCACTTGCTGTTTTAGATCTTAGTTCTAATAACTTTGTTTCAAAGATACCTGATTGGGTTGTAAATATTAGTACCCTAACACATATTGACATAAGCAATGGTGGTTTGTATGGAAAAATACCACTTGGTTTAAGAGACATACCAAACTTAAAGTTTTTGAGTTTAGGGGATAATGGAAATCTCACAGCCAATTGTTCTCAACTCTTCATGAGAGGATGGAGAAAGATACAAATGCTTGGATTGTCAGGAAATAAACTACATGGGACACTTCCTTCATCCTTTGGAAACTTGACTTCTCTCACTTACCTTGACCTCGGTTACAATTCTATCGAGGGTGGTATTCCTAGTTCCATTGGTAAACTCTGTAGGTTGAAATTTTTTGATTTATCAACAAACAATTTGACAGGGACTCTACCTGAGTTTCTTCAAGGAATAGATGAATGTCCATCTCGAAAACCTCTTCCTAATTTGATGTATTTTATCATGGAAAACAACCAGTTATATGGTAAAATCCCAGATTGGTTAGTTGAGCTAGACAATCTAGTTGCTATCACTCTTGCACATAATTTGCTTGAAGGTCCAATTCCAGTCTCTATAGGGTCACTGCCAAATCTCACTCACTTGATACTTACAGGGAATAAATTAAATGGTACTCTACCATATAGTATAGGACAACTTTCTAAGTTGTTACAATTAGATGTTTCTTTCAATCAATTGACAGGAATGGTAACTGAAGACCATTTTTCAAGGCTGACAAAATTGGAGACTGTGGTCCTATCTTCCAATTCACTCACTATGAATGTCAGTGCCAATTGGATACCGCCATTCCAAATATCGTTTCTTCTAATGGGTTCATGTGTTTTGGGACCCTCTTTTCCACCTTGGCTTAAATCACAAAATAAGGTCATTTATTTAGACTTTTCAAATGCTAGCATTGTTGGTTTTATACCAAACTGGTTTTGGGACATTTCCTCCGGCTCAGAATTTTTAAACATGTCACATAATGAGTTACAGGGTTGGCTTCCAAATCCAATGCATGTAGGATCTGATTCTGATGGAGTTGATCTAAGCTTTAATCTTCTTGATGGACCGATTCCTGTTATAAAACCTGGAGTCGCGCTGCTAGATCTCTCACACAATCGCTTTTCTGGTACAATCCCATTGAACATATGTCAATATATGAATCATGTGGGATTTTTATCTCTTTCTCATAATCAACTCCATGGAGAAATACCATTGTCTCTAGGAGAAATGTCACCTTGTACTGTGATAAATCTTTCAGGCAACTACTTAACAGGAAGGATCCCTGCAAGCTTTGCAAATTGCCATTTACTGGATGTACTGGACCTTGGGAATAATAGTCTGTTTGGGACAATTCCAGATTCCTTGGGTGAGTTAAAACTACTCAGATCACTACACCTTAATGATAATCACTTTTCAGGGGATTTGCCGTCATCTTTAAGAAATTTGTCAATGTTAGAAACTATGGATCTTGGAAACAATGGACTGTCTGGTATTATTCCAACTTGGTTTGGGGAAGGTTTTCCATTTCTAAGAATTCTTGTTTTGAGGTCTAATGAATTTTCCGGTGAATTGCCACCTAATCTTTCAAAACTAGGCTCACTGCAAGTCATCGACCTTTCCAAAAATGACTTCACTGGAAGCATTCCAACAAGCTTCGGTGATTTGAAAGCTATAGCCCAATCACAGAAGAAAAATAAATACTTACTGTATGGAGATTCTGAAGATCACTACTACAAAGAAAGTTTAAATGTGTATGTAAAAGACCAAAGAGTAGAGTATACCAAGACTCTTTCCCTTGTTACTGGCATAGACCTTTCTCATAACAACTTCATTGGAAATATTCCCAATGAAATAACAAAACTATCTGGTTTGATGATTCTCAACTTGTCAAGAAACCATATAACTGGCAAAATTCCTGAAACCATGTCAAATCTGCATAAACTAGAATCTCTTGATCTCTCGAGCAACCGACTTTCTGGTAAGATTCCTTTAAGTTTGCCTTCCTTGTCATTTTTGGGGGGCCTAAACTTGTCCCACAACAACCTTCTGGGTGCCATTCCTTACACAGGCCAAATGACAACCTTTGATGCATCAGCTTTTACTGGGAATCCGAGTCTCTGTGGTCCTCCACTTCTGGTGAAGTGCTCAGGTCATGATGATCTTAGTCATGACTCTGAAAACGGTGAAACGTATGACAACTGGTTTTTATTGAGTCTTGGTTTGGGGTTTGCAACAGGCATTCTAGTTCCTTATTTTGTTTTAGCAATGAAGAGATCCTGGAGTGATGCCTATTTTGACTTTGTAGATCAAGTTATTAACAAAATATTATTGAGGCTACAACACCGTCAAGGAATAAATCATGGTCAAAGGAGGAAGATTCAGCAAAGGCAGTAGTTTAAGATATACATGTGTTTGTGTATCCATCTCCCATCTCTTGTTTATGTACTAAAATATCTACACGATAATATATGATTGAATGTGTGTAAAATAAATTTATATTTTCATTCCATAGATAATCAGTGTAAAATCATTTACCGCCACGACAAGATATTTATGCTACGGTGAAATCATTATTTCCAGACGAAACTACTGAAAAACAATTTAAAATTATTTAAAAAAAAGTACATACAGAACAAATGTTCACGTATGAGCTAAAAAAGAAGAATTGCATACGGATGGGTAGTGCTTATTCTGATGTGTAAAGTGAGAATCTGAGTGTAGGTCAGGAGATATTTGCATTCTGCAAAGACTGGCATACTACTGAACCTGCAGATGTACGCATAACATGCTCGCCTAGCATCGCAGTACAAGAACCATCTGTTTTAAGATGAGGCTGCACCAATTCCCATATCTTTTTCTTTTGTATCTGCATATTGTCACACAAGAATATTAAGTTACATATGGAAAATGACACGTTGAACATAACTAATGAATTAACATGTTATGGTAATTGATAGGAATAAACCACACAAAAGATCGAAGGAAAAAGATGAAGAACAAGAGACAAAGACTTAAGCGATTTGGCGATCAATGTGACCAACGTCTACGACAATCACTCTTATTTTTATAGGAAGAATATGTACAAAGTTCAGAATCATACAATGAGTAACCTATTACTCCCTAATAGAGTATAAAACTAGTTCTGCAGTCACAAGGGAATACATAAAAAAGGGTATGAACTCTGAAGTCTATAGACTTCCCATTTTTTTCCTTAACAGTTTGAGCTTCAAATTATCAAGTCTAATTTCAATTTGGGTCATCCCTTAACATAATCCTAGGCATCGCCATTCTCAACAGTCTCTGTCAAACTTTACCTTATGTGAGATATGAGAAAACCAATAATCTTTACCCTTCTGTTGTGCTCTCTAAATTCTATAACTTCCGCATTTAGCTAAGCAATCACACACGCACACACATATATGATGAGGATCAACTCACTAGATGAATACTCTCGCCATAGTTACTCTTTAATAACATAAAACAGATATTGAATTTTACCAATCCAAACATAGCAAATTGTTAGATCATAAAAAAGTTCATGCACACAAAATTGATGATTCATAGCTATGCAATCTTATAATCAAAATTTATAGCCATGTTTACTTTGTGAAAACATTTTCTATTTTGATTTTCTAAAATATTTATTCATTTTAACTTGCTATTAAGATGTGAGACTCTTGAAGTGAATTATTGTGATGGAGAGAAGATGAAATGTTAGCTTGAGATGAAACATTTCTAGAAATAATGAAAACAACTCTATTTGCATTTTCTTTGTTTCCAAAAAATGCACACAATTGTTCACTTCAAGAGTCTATTATCTCCTTCTTAGCAAGTAAAATTAACACAAATTTTAGTAAATGAAAATCGAAAATGAATTCACAAAGTAAATGGGGTCAGATACTTTTAAAAGATGCATCATACATTCAACCAATGTTTCTTGATGAAGTATCAAATAGTTTAAAAGTTAATGAAAATTTGTAAAGTTGATCTACTCAAAAAAGAATTTTTAATTTGAAGGTTGAATTATTAAGGGACCATTCAACTTTTTTGAATGTAATACTATTCAAGTAGAGTTATTGCCTGATTGGGTTTGGCAGCCTCAGGTTGATTGTCCTTTTCTTCCGCAGATCCAAACCATATTCTTTCACCAGGAGTTGCTTCCTCGGGAGGGAACAGAAGTTCAACATTCTCATGCTTTGAATCAGAAGCAGCCATCAACATTCCTGAAGACTTGACGCCACGCATATTCCTAGGCTTCAGATTCGAAAGAACGATAACTTTTTTGCCCTGCATTTGTGTCTTACTGTTGGTTATATAATACACAAAAACACAAATATGATGGCAATAGAACCTCAACAAATATATTAATTGCAAAACATAAAGTGGCTTCCTCATAGAACTTACATTTTAATAAGAATCAACTGACATACATTAAGTAACCTGGATAAGTTATTTTCCAGTTTTGCATATGAAAAATTAACCATGAATAGGAAGAGTATCTTATAATTTTCTTTTTCCATCACACAAATATGCCTAAAGTGAGCATATGATTGGCCTTAAACAAATTTATTAGTATTTCTTTTTATTTAAATTATCCAGGACAGACACCAATATCCTGTTATTCCTTGGGAGAGAGATATAATATACCTTTCTAAATACATAAGCATACAACAAATATTAAGGAAAAACATAACAAATATTAAGGAAAAACATAAACATAAATTTAGAAATGAGGTAAAGATAGTAGATTTTTATTAAATAACATGTTGGTTGTCAATTCCTAAAGTTCATAAATGAAGCTAGAAGCATGTAAGAGTACAGTTCAAATATTGAAGTTTGGAGTCTTGGTAAATTTTCCTTTTTTGTTCTTCTGAGAGCCACTGGTCAGAAATCACAGTACAAATATGACGCCATAGAAAAATACTATACAGCATGTACACATGAATATGATAAATTCTAGATCATAATGCATCAAAGAAGACACAACATGACTATAGTACAACATGTGAATATAATACAAGATAAACAAGAAACCACAAATCTTCAATTAAAACAAAAACATCAAATCTTCACCGATATTAGTAAAAGATATTTTATAAAAACAGTATCGAAGGATTCAGACTAGGAGTTATGATGGTGTTTGAGGGGTATTGAATTGAGCACTAATGCAACAACTATTTTGAAGCATCCACACTTCCTTGCCTATCAACATGCAACAAGGCTCTTTGAGTGATAGGCAAAACTTTCACTTCAGCTAATATTTGGAATGATGGCATATAGAATCAGCAACCATGTGTTTGAATTCCAGATTTCTTTGAAATTTAGTTTTGCGATGCTTTGAATAGTTAAGGTCAGGGTTGTCAAATTCAAGAGTCTCTGCAAACTCGTGGGGCTAGACCCGCAAACCCTGACACCTCGTTGGAGAGCTAGATTCAATTCAGCTCAATAGAGCTAGGTTTCAACACATGAGAGTTAGGTTAATTCAACTCACTGTCCTGTTGGGTTTATTGCAAACTTGCAATTATGAGTTTGTTCATGTTTTCAAGTTCATGACTATGTTTCTGTTGGAGCTGTGACGTTGAGACTCACCACAACATCGTTTACCTGCTTTGCATGTCAGAAATCAAACCACTGACCATGTGCTTAAGAGATTCAAACTACTTAATCCAGACTATCCTCACATGCATTTTTGAAGATTAATTCCTTTTCTGAGCATATATGTGGTATATTTAAAGGGTTGGCTCAATACCAATCAGTCAGAAATTGAATCACTGACCAAGTGCTTAAGAAATCCAATCTACTTATGTTATGAGTCCCACATCAAGTATATAAAAATATTCAATGCGGTACTTAGGTCGCAAGTCTCTCCCGCTTAATGGAATAGTCTTTTGGGTTGGCTCTCAACACGGGCTTAAGTAATAACAATTGGTGCTTCTGTCGATAATTAGACTACAGAAACGACTACGTACAGGCTGGATTAGGGTTCACCACCAAATACTGATAGATGAATGAAGCCGCCAAAGAATAAATGGCTATCACTAGGTTAGTGCCACTGCCGATAGAGTGAAAGTCGCCGATGACGTCGGCTCTTAAAGGGGTGGCAATGTTATGACTCAAATAAGTCACAAGGCTGTCCCACCTAATGACCTAGGGCCTGTTTGGATTGCTTTATTTCATCTTATCTACTAACATATGTTTTGTGACACTGTTTGGAAGAATTTATAAAAACAGCTGATGACATTTTTCATATGCTTTTTTCAGCTAATTTTCATAAATTCTCCAAAATAGTTTATGGAAACAACTTATAACATATAAAAAAAACAATTTAATTTACTCTTTTTCTATAGAAATAGCTTATACATAAGTGCTTATCATGATTAGCGTTTGCAAATAAGTTGCTTATCCAGTGCCTAAAAGTTCTAACAACTTACCATTGAGGCAGACAACACCAATTTGGTCCACAATTAAATTCCATATTGAAATCCGATAAAATGCGCCAATAAAAAACATAATTTCAATTTTAAACCAAAAAAAATTCATAAAAAAAGAGAGAAACCTGAAGTTGTTCAAGAGGGACATAATTGACAAGACCACTGCAAATAATTCTAGGTTCAGGCTCACCAATATCAACCTCTTCAACATAAAGTGATTCAGCTTCATCATGTTTCCATGCTTTCACAATCTGACCAACCCTTATATCAAGCAACCCAGCAGTATCTTTAATACTACTCTTCTCATTGTTTTCAACAGCGATGGGTTCCGTGACTGTCTCAGAAGAAGAAGAAAGAGTGCAAAATGGAGAGAACCCAGATAGGGTTTTGGGGCGTGAAGAGGAAGAAGAGAGTGAGAGAAAAGGGAATTTGGGTAGGAATGAGTAATTGGACGTTGTTCGTGAGAGTGTTGTGGTGGTACGTGAAGAAGAGATGAATGAGAGCATAACAGCACTGCCACCTTTCAATACATTTGCCATTTTTTTTAGTTTGGTTATGAACGGAGAATGAACCAGGGATTTCAATTTTCAATCCTTGGAGATGGAGAGAGACATTCAATTTTTTTATTTTTTTTTTTATATATATAGGTTAAATAAACCCCAATTTGTTATAATTATAATATTAATAAAAATATTTATTACCTTCAAAAAATATTTATTATAATTATTTACAAAAAATAAAAATAAAATATTTATTAAAAAATATTAGTTTTCGAATTAAAATAGAAAAATATTACTCCCTCCGGTCCTATTTATAAAAGAAATTTTGGTCAACAAAAGCTAATGTATCTGGTTAAAAAATTGGACCAAATACATCCACTTTTATTGACCCAAATTTCTCTTATAAATAGGACCGGAGGGAGTATTAATAAAAGTATATATTTTTTTTGAGAGATTTATTATTAAAAGTATATATTATTATTGATACAAATATTAATGAGAAAAATGTAACTTAAATATTATTTTTATACCATAAAGTTTTGGTGAGTTGGCTATACTTACATATCATCCACCAAATAAGTTATCACACCCAGGTGCCAAGTCATAGTATTTTAGTGAGAAAAACTCTATATTTTCTTTAAGTTCTCTTTCTCTTTCATTAATCGGAAGAGGGGTGGGTTTAGACTATTTTTTGACATAGAATTACTCCTCTGCATCTTTTATGTAAATAAGGAATTTCCACATATATTAAGTTTTTTTTTCTTTTGTTTTTTCGTGATTTCATCATCTGAATGCAGCGTTGTGTTGTTGTTCGTTGTTTTGTGCGACGTTATTTGATTTCGTGTCTGTTGAGGTGTTCGTTTGGTTCTTATTGAAAGATCAACTTTAGTCAATCACACATTCAATCAATGATTTGGACGTCAACGTTGCATATCTGAAAGTATGAGTATTTTGATGATTTAGATTTTATCATATTATTTGTAGGCATTTTGTCGTTGTATGCTATTAGCTTAGTGTTGTGAGGTTATTTGCATATTCACCCTTTATATTTTGAGCGATATTGATCATGTTTTGTATGTCATATATTATATCAATTTGAATGAACGAATATCGTTTTGTTTTTGTAAATAAAAAAAAAAGATCGGAACTTGAACTCATGACCTTGCAATTGAGTCAACTCTTGCTGTATTTTTCAGTTGTCTTAGAGGGTACACCTTGTTCCGTCTAGATAGTTTGTGGTTTCGTGTTAATATATCATTTTGATTTCATCAAAAAAAAAAAACATCTTTATCAACTGAGTCAATATTGACAAAATACGACTAAAATATTATTGATGAGAAAAAAGTGAAACTTAAATATTATTAATAAAAATTACAAGTAAAAGTAAAAGAAAACCAAAATAAGAACACGAGGAATACCTTTTGAGTTCGTCGATTAAAGACGTGTTCACAGGTCTAGTTGACTCATTGTTGGTAAACATTTTAGCAAACCGAATCAAACATAATCGATTTGGGTATAAAACTCATAATTTTAAGATTTTTTTTTTTAATCGGTAAATATTATTAACCGTCATCCCCGCAAGACGCAAGGTATGGACGAAAACAAGATAAAAATGGTGCTGCATATAGACGGTACACCGTAACCACCTAAAAACGGGTGTGGTTATGGTGCATAAGGAGATCCTTATGCACTGTGCATAATTGCTTTCTACACCCAACAGAATTGCTTTCTACACCTCAAGTGAAAGCTTAATTCTAATAAGTAGAGGTGTCAATAGAGCCCCAAATTTCAAAGCCCACTTAAAAAAGCTCCCACCAAGCCCACTAAATTAAAGCCCCATATTATAATTTTTTTTCTTAACAATTTATTTTTGCAAAATAGTTTATTCGAAATAGTTTATTTATGCAAAACAACTTATTAGAATGATTTTTTAAAAACCGCTTATTCAAAACAACTTATTTATGCAAAACAGCTTATTCCGATCTCATTTTAAAAAGCATCTTATTCAAAACAGCTTATTTATTCAAAACAGCTTATTTATGCAAAACAGCTTATTCGAAACAACTTATTAGGATCACTTTTTTTAAAACCGCTTATTCAAAACAACTTATTTATGCAAAACAACTTATTTGTGCAAAACAGCTTGTTTATACAAAACAGCTTATTCCGATTTCATTTTAAAAAACAACTTATACAAAACAACTTATTTATGCAAAACAACATATTTATGCAAAACAACTTATTCAAAACAGCTTATTTATGCAAAACAGCTTATTCGAAACAACTTATTTATACAAAACAGCTTATTTGTGCAAAACAGCTTATTTATACAAAACAGCTTATTCTGATTTCATTTTAAAAAACAACTTATTCAAAACAACTTATTTATGCAAAACAACATATTTATGCAAAACAACTTATTCAAAACAGCTTATTTATGCAAAACAGCTTATTCGAAACAACTTATTTACACAAAATAGCTTATTTGTGCAAAACAGCTTATTCAAAACAACTTATTTATACAAAACAACTTATTTGTGCGAAACAACTTATTCAAAACAGCTTATTTATACAAAACAACTTATTCCGATTTCATTTTAAAAAACAACTTATTCAAAACAACTTATTTATGCAAAACATCATATTTATGCAAAACAACTTATTCAAAACAACTTATTTATGCAAAACAGCTTATTCGAAACAACTTATTTATACAAAATAGCTTATTTGTGCAAAACAGCTTATTCAAAACAACTTATTTATACACAACAACTTATTTGTGCAAAACAGCTTATTCAAAACAGCTTATTTATACAAAACAACTTATTCCGATTTCATTTTAAAAAATAACTTATTCAAAACAACTTATTTATGCAAAACAACATATTTATGCAAAAACAACTTATTCAAAACAGCTTATTTATGCAAAACAGCTTATTCGAAACAACTTATTTATACAAAATAGCTTATTTGTGCAAAACAGCTTAATCAAAACAACTTATTTATACAAAACATCTTATTTGTGCAAAACAACTTATTTATACAAAACAGCTTATTCCGATTTCATTTTAAAAAACAACTTATTCAAAACAACTTATATATGCAAAACAACATATTTACGCAAAACAACTTATTCAAAACAACTTATTTATGCAAAACAGCTTATTCGAAACAACTTATTTATACAAAATAGCTTATTTGTGCAAAACAGCTTATTCAAAACAACTTATTTATACAAAACAGCTTATTCCGATTTCATTTTAAAAAACAACTTATTCAAAACAACTTATATATGCAAAACAACATATTTATGCAAAACAACTTATTCAAAACAGCTTATTTATGCAAAACAGCTTATTCGAAACAACTTATTTATACAAAATAGCTTATTTGTGCAAAACAGCTTATTCAAAACAACTTATTTATACAAAACAGCTTATTTGTGCAAAACAGCTTATTCAAAACAGCTTATTTATACAAAACAGCTTATTCGAAACAACTTATTTATATAAAATAGCTTATTTGTGCAAAACAGCTTATTCAAAACAACTTATTTATACAAAACAGCTTGTTTGTGCAAAACAGCTATTTTGCACAAAATAAGCTGTTTTGAATAAGCTTTTTATGAGTTAGAGAGAGAAATGAGTATGGATTATGAGTTTCTTTACTGGAACGTTGTTTAACATGTTATACACTGAAATTATTACTGAAACCATAATTATGGTTTAATGATTTTGATAATCATGTATGTGAAACCAAGATAAATGTGTAATGATTTTTAATGAAATTATTATTGTTAGATGGTTTTGAATAATGATTTTGATAATCATATTCATATCTTAGAAATTCTTAAGTCATTGAGTCTGTATCTGATTTGTATTGTGAGCACCTCTGATTGTATATCAAGTGTTCAACCTTAAACAATTTTCTGTGTAATTTTGTTTAGCTAGAAGTCTCTTGTAGTTGTGCTTGAGCAGGGAAGTCTCTTGATTGTGTTCTTGAGAAAAGGAACTCTCTTGCTTGTGTGCTTGAACAAAGGAAGTCTCTTGCTTGTGGGCTTGAGCAATTGTAATCGGATATTACTCTTAGTGAAATCTCCTTGGAAGTGCAAGGGGGACTGGACTACTTATGGTTTGTGGAAGGAACCAGTATAATTGCTTTGTGTCGTTCTTCTTCTTCTCTCTCTCTCTCTCTCTCTCTCTCTCTCTCTCTCTCTCTGTTTTATTCCGCTGCATTTAGATTCTGATAACCACTTCAGAAGCTGTTTCACTTAGCTTCTGACCAGTGTGTTCAGTTTTTAGGAGAAACGAAGAATTTTCCAAAACACAATTCAACCCCCCCTTCTTGTGTTTTTCTCACCTTCAATTGGTATCTAGAGCCTTGGTCTATTGTGTATCACTTAACCGTGTAACAGTCAAAGATCTGAGAAAAACATGTCTGGTCCTATTCCAACTCCTACTCCTGATGGAACTAGCTATAATAATGTCTCATATGATTATAGTGATAGTAAGAGATCCAGTGTTGGAAAAGTTCCAAAGTTCAATGGAGATGCTGAAGAATTTTCTTGGTGGAAAACCAACTTCTATAGTTATATCATGAGCTTAGATGAAGAACTATGGGATATTCTAGAAGATGGTGTTGGTGACCTTGTCCTTGATGAAGAAGGAGCTGCTGTGGATAGAAAGAAACATACTCAAGAGCTGAAGAAACTCTACAAGAAGCATCATATTATCAGAGGAGCCCTTGTCACTGCCATACCCAAAGCAGAGTACATGAAGATGAGTGACAAATCCACTGCTAAAGCTATGTTTGCTTCTCTCTGTTCAAACTACGAAGGCAGCAAGAAGGTCAAAGAAGCTAAAGCTCTCATGCTTGTACATCAGTACGAGTTATTCAAGATGAAGGATGATGAAACTATTGAGGAGATGTACTCAAGGTTTCAAACCTTAGTCTCTGGGCTACAAATTCTAAAGAAAAGCTATGTTGCTTCTGACCATGTGAGCAAGATACTCGGAAGCTTGCCTGCAAGATGGAGACCAAAGGTGACTGCCATTGAGGAAGCTAAAGATTTAAACACTTTAAGTGTCGAAGATCTTGTTAGTTCTCTCAAAGTTCATGAGTTAAGTCTTAATGAACATGAGTCTACTAAGAAGAGTAAATCAATAGCTCTTCCATCCAAAGGCAAGTCATCAAAAGCTCTCAAAGTGGTTGAATCTGAAGAGGAAGAACAATCAAGTTCAGATTCTGAACCAGATGCTGCTGAAATGGCCATGCTCTCAAACAGACTTCAGTATCTGGCCAAGAAGAACAGAAAGTTTCTAACCAAGAGGAGCAACTCCAGAAGCTCAAGGAAAGAAGATCAGAAGGGATGCTTCAACTGTAGGAAGCCTGGACATTTCATTGCTGAATGCCCTGATCTTCAAAAAGAAAAGACAAAGGACAAGTCAAAGAGGTCTACATTCAAACCAAGCAAATTCAAGAAGCAGATCAAGCAGAGTTTAATGGCAAGCTGGGATGATTTGGGAAGTGAATCTGGATCTGATAAAGAGGAAGCTAATGAAGATGCAAAGATAGCTGTTGGGTTGGTAGCAACAGCAACTTCAGAAGCTGGATCAGATTCAGACTCAGAAGATGAAAACGAGGTATATTCCAAAATTCCCAGAAATGAACTTGTTGAGTCACTTAAAGAACTTCTTACACATTTTGAAGTAAGAACCAATGAGTTGAAGGATTTAAAAGAAAAATATGTTGATTTAATGAAACAACAAAAATCAACTCTATTGGATCTGAAAGCTTCTGAAGAAGGACTTAGGGGCTTTGACTTCATTTGTAAAACATATGAAGACAAGCTCAGGTTCTTATGTCAGAAGCTACAAGAAAAGTGTAATGAGAAACCTTTAAGCAACCATGAAATTTCTCTTGAAGATTTTATCATATCTGGCATTGACAGAAGCAGAGTGGCTTCTATGATTTATAGCATTTACAGAAACAATGGCAAAGGGATTGGTTTTTCAGGAGGGAAACCAAATGAAATCAGTCTCAAAGCATGTTGTGAATGCATCAAGGAAGGTCTGAAAACAGTTTTTGTACCTGAAGGTGCTGAGTTGGAAACTGTTGTTCAATCAGAACCTGAAGCTTCTAGCTCTAAGGCTAAGATTACTTCAAATCCAAAGAACTCTAAACCAAAGGCTATGATCAAATCTGATTCCAAGACTTCAAAGATCAGGATCTTGAAAAGATCAGAACCTGTACCTCAGAGTCTGGTGAAACCAAAATCTGAGGTTCTGAAGTCTAAGTTTCAGAAGAAGACAGTTACTGCTTCTGAAGTACCAAAACCAAAGGTAATGGTTAATCAGAAGCAACCCAACTCATATCACAAGGTACAAGGAGTGAAGAGTAAAGCCTTAAGTACCTTTCAGGACCCATAGGACAATGAGTACCTAAATACAGCGGTTGCTCAAGACATATGACAGGAGAGAAGTCCAGCTTCCTCAGCTTAATGAAAGAAGGAGGAAGTGTGAAATTTAGAGGAAACCAATCTGGCAAGATCATAGGTACAGGAACTATTTGTAATTCCTCTACCTCAATTAATAATGTATGGTTGGTAGATGGTCTTGAACACAACCTTTTGAGCATTAGTCAATTTTGTGATAATGGTTATGATGTGCTTTTTGAGAAAACCAACTGTACAGTAATCAACAAGGAAGACAAATCCATTGTGTTCAAGGGAAAGAGAGTTGATAATGTCTATAAAATCAATTTTTCTGAACTGGCTGATCAGAAGGTGATTTGCCTACTATCAGTGAATGATAAGAAATGGATGTGGCACAGAAGGTTGGGACATGCTAACTGGAGATTAATCTCTAAGCTTAGTAGGTTACAACTTGTCAAAGGGCTACCAGACATTGACTATCATTCAGATGCACTCTGTGGTGCATGTCAGAGAGGGAAAATTGTGAAATCATCTTTTAAAACCAAAGACATTGTTTCAACCTCCAGACCCTTAGAATTACTCCATATTGATTTATTTGGACCAATGAGTACTGCATCCTTATATGAAAGTAAATATGGATTAGTCATTGTTGATGATTACAGCAGATGGACTTGGGTGAAATTCCTGAAAAGTAAAGATAATGCATAGGATGTATTCAGTAACTTCTGCACACAAATTCAAACTGAAAAAGAGTCAAAGATTTTGAAAATCAGAAGTGATCGTGGTAGAGAATTTGAAAATGAGCCATTTGAAGCTTTTTGTGAAAAACATGGAATCATCCATGAATTCTCTTCTCCTAGAACTCCACAACAAAATGGGGTTGTAGAGAGAAAGAATAGAACTTTACAAGAAATGGCCAGAACCATGATCCATGAAAACAATTTGGCTAAACATTTTTGGGCAGAAGTAGTGAATACAACATGTTATGTTCAAAATAGGATCTATATTAGACCTATTTTGGAGAAAACAGCATATGAACTCTTTAAAGGAAGGAAAACCAATATCTCTTACTTTCATCAATTTGGATGTACATGTTACATTCTAAACAACAAGCTCTACCTAAAGAAATTTGATGCCAAGGCCCAAAGAGGAATCTTCTTAGGTTACTCTGAAAGGTCAAAGGCATACAGAGTGTATAATTCAGAGACACTCTGTGTTGAAGAATCTATGCACGTTAAATTTGATGACAAAGAGCTTGAAGATAAAACTTCAAAGCAAGGTGAAAGTGTTGCAGAGATACAGGTTCCTGAAGCTACTCCAGAACCTGATCAGATAGCTGAATCTGAAGAAAGTCCAGAAGCTAAACCCACATCAGAAGCGCAAGATGAAACTGCTTCTGATGAAGCACAAGATGGCTCACATCAAGAAGATCCTCCCAGAAACACTTTCACGCACAAGTCTTCACATCCTGAGGAGCTAATCATTGGAAACAAAGATAGTCCAAGAAGAACAAGATCATACTTCAGACAAGAAGAGTCAATGATTGGACTGATCTCAATGATTGAACCTACAACAGTTGATGAAGCACTTTCAGATGATGGATGGATCTTAGCTATGCAAGAAGAGTTGAATCAATTTCAAAGAAATGATGTGTGGGATCTGATACCCAAACCTCAGCACAAGAACATTATTTGAACAAAATGGGTATTCAGAAACAAGCTGAATGAGCAAGGAGAAGTAACAAGAAACAAAGCCAGACTTGTTGCACAAGGGTATAGTCAACAAGAAGGCATTGATTACACTGAAACATTTGCTCCAGTTGCAAGATTGGAAGCAATCAGGTTACTTCTTTCCTATGCAGTTAATCATGGCATAATATTATATCAAATGGATGTCAAGAGTGCATTTCTTAATGGAGTCATAGAAGAAGAAGTGTATGTCAAGCAACCTCCTGGATTTGAGGATATTAAATATCCTGACCATGTTTTTAAACTGAAGAAATCACTATATGGCTTGAAACAAGCTCCCAGAGCTTGGTATGATAGACTAAGTAATTTCTTAATCAAAAATGATTTTAAAAGAGGACAGGTTGATACAACACTCTTCAGAAGGACCCTTGGGAAAGATATTCTTGTTGTGCAAATATATGTTGATGATATAATATTTGGTTCTACTAATGCATCTCTTTGCAAGGAATTTTCTAAGTTAATGCAGGATGAATTTGAAATGAGCATGATGGGAGAGCTGAAGTTCTTCCTAGGCATTCAAATTAATCAATGCAAAGAAGGAGTCTATGTTCATCAATCAAAGTATACAAAGGAGCTTCTGAAGAAGTTCAAGCTTGAAGATTGTAAAGTGATGAACACTCCAATGCACCCTACGTGCACCTTAAGCAAAGAAGATGAAGGAGCTAAAGTTGATCAGAAGTTGTATAGAGGTATGATTGGTTCTTTGTTATACCTCACTGCATCTAGGCCAGATATTTTATTCAGCGTATGCTTGTGTGCAAGATTCCAATCAGATCCTAGAGAATCTCATATGACTGCTGTCAAGAGAATCTTCAGGTATTTGAAAGGAACAACTAATCTTGGACTCCTTTATAGGAAATCCTTAGATTATAAGCTAATTAGATTATGTGATGCTGATTATGCTGGTGATAGGATTGAAAGAAAGTCAACCAGTGGCAATTGTCAATTTCCGGGTGATAATCTTATATCCTGGGCTAGCAAAAGACAAACAACTATTGCTATGTCTACAACAGAAGCAGAATACATTTCAGCTGCAAGTTGTTGTACACAACTACTTTGGATGAAACATCAGTTGGAAGACTATCAGATAACTGCTAACAGTATTCCCATTTATTGTGATAATACTGCTGCTATTTGTTTGTCTAAAAATCCAATTTTGCATTCGAGAGCTAAGCACATTGAAATCAAACACCATTTTATCAGAGACTATGTTCAAAAAGGAATTTTAGATATACAATTCATTGATACTAAAAATCAATGGGCTGATATATTTACTAAGCCTTTAACTGTTGAAAGATTTGATTTTATAAAGAAAAATTTGAACATGCACTTTGTGTCTGATTAAATGTTTGCTTGCTCCTGAATAGGATTTTAGGTTCTGAAATTAGTTCAGAAGCAGTAATCCATCAGAAGCTCTTTATTGAGGTTCTAAGGAAAACTCGCTTCTGATGAAGACGTCAGCATCTGAAGTCCAGAAGCTGGATTTTATGCTTCTGAATAGTGGAGTTAGTGGAAACGTTGGGAGTTACTTTTTATGGTAACTTCTGGCCCACTAACTTGGTAGTTACTCTGAGAACTTCTGACGTGGCATATATGTATTGGTATATAACTTAAAAGGGCAATGATGAATTAATAGCTTTGAAAGTACTTTTCACGCGCCCCCAATTTTGTCATTAATGTTATGTTTGTTTGTCTCTTTTGAATTGCAAACGTTTTTACTCTTAACACTTTGTCAATTCACACACTACTCACTCACAACAAACACATTTGCTCTCAAACCTATTGCGAAGTAAGCGCATTCTCTCAACCCTAGAACCCTAAAATCATCATCTTCTTCAAATCTTCTTCAATCATCAAATGGCGTCATCAAGCTCACAACGAGAAGTTTCAGAATCTACTTCTAGCATGCAAGGCGCATCAGAATCTGGGTCCGTGTACAAAGAGAAGACTATGGATATTCCATGGAAATCCTTAATAGTTCAAATAGAATCACCGGTGGACTTCGCTTCACTTAAGAAGTACGAAGTGGACATGGAAGGTTTGGTAGATACTCAGAAGCTATCTGAGTACTTCAAGATGTTGAATGGGCCAACTTATGTGAACTTGGTCAAGGACTTTTGGTTAAGGGCTGAGGTGTACAATGGAAAGCCTGCAAAGGTCGTAAGTAAACAAGCTGGGTCAAAGAAAGGGAAAATGACCGTGGATTTGAATCCTACCTCTTTTGATAGCTTAGAAATAAGGTCTGAAGTGATGGGCATTCCTATAACCATCACTGAGGATGTTATAGCTAAAGCTTGTAGAGTGGATGCAGAGGGAAGATTCCAAGAAATAGTCAAGAAGGAAGATGTCATGCTAAAGAGCTACTATAACACGCTTCTGGGTGGGAACAAAGATGCTAAGCCTTCTGAAATGGAGATTCACAACAGGATGTTGGTGAAATTCAGTAATGATTGCTTCTTTCAAAGAGCAGGAGGGTCTGATCAACCCAACAACCAACAGAAGCTAGCAAGTTACTTCATGGCTATTTTTGATAAGATAAATTTCCCAAGATATGTCATGGATCATCTCTGCTGGGCTATAAATGAAGGCACTGTTAAAGGAAGGAAACAAGTGCCCTATGGAAGATTGCTATCTGAAATCTTTTATCAAGGAAGGGTGCTGGATTTCTTGAAAAAGACAAGGGGTGCTTCTGACAAGTGCTTCAAAGTTTCTACTGCTGAAAGGACTATCAGTAGCAGAAGCTTATTTTCTATGAACTTTATCAAGAAAACCCCTGAAGATGAGAAGTGGATAGAGATGACTACTGCAGAAACTGAGATTATCAGGGACTTTCCTTCAATCTTTGAGGAAAGTAATCCTGAAATCTTGGCTAAATCAGTAGCTAAGTATGTCTTGGAGGAAGATGCAAGCCCTCAGGAAGAAGCTGCTCCTGTTAAGGGAAAGAAAGTTAAGGGAGCTACTGCATCAGAAGCATCTACTGATAAGGGCAAGCAAAAGAAGGATGCCAAGAGAAAGCGAGGGAAAGCTGAAACCATTTATCACAAAGAAAAATTGGATGAAGCTATAGATGAGCTGGAAAAAGAGGAAGCTGAGCCCAAGCTAAAGAAGAAGAAGGCACCTGTTGATATGAAAATCTCTATGGTTGAAGTAACTCCTGCCAAGGCCAAAATGGCTAAGGAATATGCTGCTAATGAGATAGCAGATATAAAGGAGAAGAAGAGAATTGGGGCTGCTTCTATTCCCATGAAAAGAAGTAGAGGTAGTTCAGAATCCATTATCACCAAAGAGCATCTGGATAAAGCTCTTGATGGGTTAAAGGCAAAAGAGAACAAGCCCAAGAAGAAGGCATCTGAACTAACCTTCACTCCAATGGTTGTAGTGACTCCTGATATGGAGAAAGAAGTTGATGAGCAAGCTGTTCAGATGCTAGCTGAGATAAAGAGGAAAGAAGCTCAGTACAATCTGGAGAGGGATCAAAGGCTTAAGGTTTCAGGACAAGAAAAGTGTGATGAATTCTTCAAGAAGAAGTCTAAAGAAGTTAAGAAAGTGGCTGTTAAAGCTTCAGAAGCGGTTCTGAAAGCACCTGGTGCTACCACTTCAGAAGCTGGAACTACAGTCAAGGTATGTCAGATTCCAGTCACCTCTACCCCCATCTCACCCTTTTCACCACCGGCAACTGAGCAAGAAGAAGACACGTCTGTCTTAGAAAATCTTGCTCTCCACTACTCTGGTGAGTTACCCAAAGACAAACCCAACTCAGAGAAAGCCTCGGAAGCAACTCCAGAAGCAGCTGCTTCTGAAAATGTTGTTTCAGAAAGCCCCCATCAACAATCACCTGAACCACACAAACCCACATCACCTCCACAACCACAATCACCAGTTGCCAACATTGACCCCCAACTCAACATCCAAACACCAACTTCACCACAACAACCACCAACTGTTATTGAAACTGACTCCCCACTTAACCAACAACCAGAACAAACTTTTCCCAAACCAACTCCCATGGATATTGACAATCCTCAAGTCAATGTCCAAGCCTCAACCTCAAACTCACAAACTGCTTCTGACCACCCATCACTCTCAACTCCATCTCAACAAATCACCATTCTAGAATCCAACCATGTTCAAGACTCTACTCTTAGTGATTCTGACCTTGAAACCCTTGAACAACCACCCCTGGACATCCTGGAATATGAACATATTGACAATGAGCTACTCAAGATCCTTTCTGAAATGCATGATCTGGTGGATCAAAGAAGGACAATTAATCTCACCAATGCATATGAAGAAGCATGGACATCACTTCAGAACAGAGCTGCAGAGTTAATAGAAGCTGTGAAGGCCAAATGCATCAGAATCAAGGAAGCTTCTGTCAGAAGATTAATGGAGAATCTGAAGCAAAGACTCAGAGTTAGAAGTCCTAGACTGCTTCTGGAAAACAAGCCATTCTTCTCAGAAATGGACTACTTGACCAGAGACGCAAGGATGTTCAAGCTTCTGAGGCAGAAGATGGCAAAGCAACAACAAGAACCTAAGGCAAGAGAATTGGCACTTCTCCAGAAGCAACAAATTCTTGAAGATCAGTTGAAGAAGCAAGCTGAAGAAATGGAGAAGATGAGGAAACAACTTCAAACCAAACCTTAGTTGCACACCTTAGTATTTATTTTTGTTTGTTGTTTGTTTTAATCCTTTTCTATTTCCTGCTTCTGAATACTTCTTATCTTTGCGTTTCTTACTGCTTCTGAATACTTAATGGTCCTGATTCTTAAATGCCTGAATACCTTATATTGTTTATATATTTTCATTGCTTAGTTACTTATATTTTTGATGAGCTAGATTATAGGTTCTGATTCTTTGTTATACTCTCTTTTGTTTGAGTTTTTTTTCTCAAATCTTTTTGTCTTGATTTTTTTTTTGATAATGACAAAAGGGGGAGTATATGTGATAGTATTTAAAGGCTCTGAGCCCCATTAATGATATTTGAAATTTTTTGAAAAACTTATATCTTTTAGTCTTACCTAAACAGAGGTGTATCAAAAAGGGGGAGTATCAAAATCTCAAATAAAATTAATAGAATCACTCTTCTCATCTATAACTCATTTCATTTTAAGCTCTGAGATTATTATTGCGCGAAAAATGAATTTAATTAACTTGGATAGAACTTAGGGGGAGCTTACAAACCTCACCTTAAAGACTATCAGACTCAGGGGGAGTTTGAGCTTACAAACCTCAGATTCTGAGCTTACAAACCTCAGAACCCCAAAGTCAACTTGTTAATTAGATTAACAACAATTGATCAATTTTAAATACTATTGTTTGTCATCATCAAAAAGGGGGAGATTGTTGGAACAAAATGTGTTTAACAATGAACCTTAAAGAGTTTTGATGATAACAAGGTATTAAAAATTGTAAATTGGACTAGCTAATATTTGTTCAAGTGTACAGGACCTTAATTAAAAACTTACATCATTTATTGGTTCTGAGTGAGCAAATAAAGAGAAAAAGGAAGCAACAAAATTGAAGCTTAGTGATTCTGAATGCAACTCGCTCCTGAAGAGAAAAAGCGCTCCTGAAGTGAGTAAAGTGCTTCTGAAGAATAGTGCTCCTGAAGAATAGTGCTCCTGAAGACAAGAGGTCCAGAAGCCACATCATCAGAAGCTGCGTTATCAGAAGCTGTATCAATCAGAAGCTGCATCATCAGAAGCTGCCTCATCAGAAGTCATTTCACTAGAAGCTGAAGATCAACTGGATTTGCAAAAGATTCAAGGATTGAAGAATCATCACTGCAAAAGCTGTCTATTGGATTCAAAAACACAACAAAAGATTAGTGGAATTTTGCAACGGTCATTTCAAAGGTGTTTGAAGGCATGTGCTTGCAATTTGGACGAAAGCGTTGACATTGTACTTTGTACGAACTGTACAACCACCTTCTCCACTACTCTGTTTTGTGTCCACGCTACAAGACAAGAAAACAACTCCAGAATACGGCTTCGCCTGCATAGATGTTCCTTTGGATAAGGAATGGATTTCAAATTGGTTCTTCATAGGACAACAACCAAATCAGGCAAAAGATCATTGGTGAAAGATCAAGCTTCAACAACGACTTTTTGATGTGCTGGCAATTTCACAACGTCTCTTTCATACCTCTATATAAAGGAGTGAAGACTTAGAGAATTGACAATGCTGAACAAAAGACTCACAACATTTCTACAAGTGCCAAACCTCTGCTGAAATTGTTCTGCATTCACTTAGAATTTCTGTGTCTCATATTCATATCTTAGAAATTCTTAAGTCATTGAGTCTGTATCTGATTTGTATTGTGAGCACCTCTGATTGTATATCAAGTGTTCAACCTTAAACAATTTTCTGTGTAATTTTGTTTAGCTAGAAGTCTCTTGCAGTTGTGCTTGAGCAGGGAAGTCTCTTGATTGTGTTCTTGAGCAAAGGAAGTCTCTTGCTTGTGTGCTTGAGCAATGGAAGTCTCTTGCTTGTGGGCTTGAGCAATTGTAATCAGATATTACTCTTAGTAAAATCTCCTTGGAAGTGCAAGGGGGACTGGACTACTTCCGGTTTGTGGAAGGAACCAGTATAATTGCTTTGTGTCGTTCTTCTTCTCTCTCTCTGTTTTATTCCGCTGCATTTAGATTCTGATAACCACTTCAGAAGCTGTTTCACTTAGCTTCTGACCAGTGTGTTCAGTTTTTAGGAGAAACGAAAAATTTTCCAAAACACAATTCAACCCCCCTTCTTGTGTTTTTCTCACCTTCATAGACATGATAGGATTAGGAATGACACCATTAGAGAGAGTGGGGGTAGCACTTATAGTAGAAAAGTTGGTAGAAAATAGGCTTAGATGGTTTGGACATGTAGAGAGAAGACGCGTAGATGCCGTTGTAAGAAGAGTAGATCAAATGGAGGAGAGTCAGGTTAAAAGAGGTAGATGAAGACATATGAAAACCATTCGAGAAACCATTAGAAAAGATTTAGAGGTCAATGAGTTGGATCCAAATATGGTTTTTGATAGAACACTATGACGTCATTTGATCCATGTAGCCGACCCCATTTAATGGGATAAGGCTTGGTTATTGTTGTTGTTGTTCTTCTTTCTTTTCTTTTGACAAATAATAGGTTTTCACTATATTCTATACTTTTTTTTAAAGGAACAAACTTATGTTATATCATTTCTGAATAATAATTTCAACAACACTTCCTTCAAAAATAATAATTTCAACAATACAAGTAGGAATAATAACATGAAAAGTTTGAGAACAAGCGATACATGTAGCTACTCTATATTAATAAAACATTACAGATTTTATTGTAGAGGCAAGAATAAGAGTAAAAGATCAAGTTCCATCATGCTCGATGATCTTATGAACCTTTTTTTTTTTTTTTTTTTTTAAATCTTTGAAACCATGTCAAATTCATGTATACAAACTATTGCCTCTGACGAATCTTCTTCCTTTGGCCATGATTTATCCCTTGTTTGAGTGTGCACCTCAATAACTTGTGAATAACTTGATCCACAAAACCAAAATAGACATCACCCCATGAACTTTTCATTGTTAAAATGAAATAAGGAACTAGAATGCCTGTTGCAAACCCCAAACCAAGACTCATGTAAAACCAGTTATCAAACAATCCCTCATCATCTGTATCATCACTACTCTGTCTGTTGTCACCATCATCTGAACACCTCACAAGAAGTGGAGGACCACAGAGACCCGGATTCCCGGTAAAAGCTATCGCATCAAAAGTTGTCATATGGCCTGTATATGGAATGGCACCCGAGAGGTTGTTATTGGACAAATCCAGGGACCCTAAAAATGACAAGGAAGACAAGCTTGAAGGAATTGTTCCGGAAAGTTGGTTGGTTGATAGATCAAGAGATGATAATTGAAGCAAATTTGACATACTTTCAGGAATTTGACCACTTATATGGTTTCTTGACAAGTTGAGAACCACTAAACCATATAGTTTTGTTATTTCAATGGGAATATATCCAGTGAAGTTATTATCTGAAAGATCTATGCTAGTAACAAGTGAAAGAGTCTTGGTATACTTTAGCACTTGGTTTTTCACATACACATTCAATCCTTCTTCATAGTAATGACCAAGATATTGTCCATACAATAAGTATTTATTTTTCTTCCGCACTTCGGCTATTGCTTTTAAATCAGCCAAGTTTGTTGGGATTCTGCCAGTCAATTCATTCCCAGCAAGGTCAAGGACTTGCAAAGAACCTAGTTTTGAAAACTCAAGTGACAATTCTCCATAAAATGCATTGGACCTCAAAATGAGAATTCTAAGATAAGGAAAACCTTTCTCAAACCAAGTTGGAATAACACCAGACAATTTATTGGAGCCTAGATTCATGGTTTCCAAATTGGACAAATTTCTTAAAGATGATGGCAAATCCCCTGAAAAGTGATTATCATTAAGGTGCAGTGATCTGAGTAGTTGTAATTGACCCAAAGAACCTGGAACTATCCCAAATAGACTATTATTCCCAAGGTCGAGTACATCGAGTAAAGAGCAATTTGCAAGGCTTGGAGGGATCCTTCCAGTTAAGTTGTTTCCTGAAAGATCAATGGCAATAACAGAGGACATTTCTCCTAAAGACAATGGTATTTCTCCATTGAGTTGATTATGTGAAAGAGATAAAAATCTCACTCCATTCATGCGTCGACTTATGTTCAATGGTATTACACCTGAAAAGCGATTGTGTGAGAGATCTAGCAATTCAAATCCTTGTGTCATAGTAGGGAGAGGTCCGTGAAGAAGATTAAAGCTTAGATCAAGCCTAACTAATACATAAAATGCCATAGGGATTGGACTTGGAAGCCGACCTTGTAACTCATTATGAGACATGTTTAGAAATGTCAATGAAGATGTAATATCCCAGAACCAATTTGGAATAAAGCCAACAATGCCAGCGTTGGAGAAGTCTAAAATCGAAATCCTACTTTGCGATTTCAGCCAAGGTGGAAATGAACGACCCAAAGTACATGAACCCATATCAAGTAAAGATACTTGGAATGGTGGTAGCCAATTTGCACTGACATTTAAAGTGAATGAATTGGAAGACATAATCAAAATTGTCAACTTACTCATCTTTGAAAAATGGTCTTCAGTTACCATGCCTGTCAACTGATTGGAAGAAATATCTACATATGACAACTTATCTAGTTGTCCTATACTATAAGGTAAAGTACCATTTAATTTATTCCCCTTAAAGTCCAAGAGAACGAGATTTTGCAGTGACCCTATGGAAAGAGGAATGGGACCTTCAAGCAAATTATTTGAAATACTAATATGATCTAAATTTTCTAGCTGCATTAACCAATCTGGAATTTGACCTTGCAGCTGGTTGTTGCTCATGTCGAAAACCTTCATATTAGAAAGAGGTATTTTAGAAGGACATTTTTCTATTCCTTGAAGAAACTCGGGTAAAGTTCCTGTCATGTTGTTTCTTGATAAATAAAGTTTGTTCAAGTTGCAGAGTGCACCAATTGAACTAGGAATAACACCCTCGATATTATTATTTGAAAGATCAAGGTAAGTGAGAGAAGTCAAGTTTCCAAAGGATGAAGGAAGTCTCCCATATAATTTATTACTTTCCAAATCAAGGACCTCTATTCTTTCCCATCCTCTCATGAAGAATTGAGAACAATTGGCTGTGAGATTTCCATTATTCCCTAAATTCAAAAACTTTAAGTTTGGTAGGTCTCTTAAACCAAGTGGTATTTTTCCATACAAAGCACCATTTCTTATGTCAATATGTGTTACGGTACTAATATTAACAACCCAATCAGGTATCTTTGAAACAAAGTTATTAGAACTAAGATCTAAAACAGCAAGTGAAGTAAAATTGAGAGATGGGGGAGATGGAATATGACCAAAAAGTTTGCAAGAAGATAGATGCAATTTCATTAAAGAAGGTAGCTGGTTCAGTGCACTAACCCAATCTGTTCTCGCTACCGATGAAAGGTCGACTCCATCCATGGCAAGATGTTTCAAAGAGACAAGGCCAGCCACCCATTTTAGATTTTCAACATGCAGGCTATTATCCGTGAGATCAAGAGATTGCAAGTGAGAAAGGTTTCCCAAATGGGATGGAATTAAACCAGAAAAGCCAGCATTTGACAGGTTCAAATATTGCAACTTTACCAGTGATCCAAAGAACTTAGGAATTGTTGTTCCCTTGAATGTGTTAAAGCTCAAGTCTAAATGACTTAGTGACTTGAGCTTCATCAAAGATGGTCTTAGCTCACCATTCAGGTTCCAATCAAATGACGGTGGATGCGGGTTATGGAGATCGATTGAAACGACCGCGCCTGTGATGTTATCACAGTAAATTCCACGCCATTGACAACAATTGGTGTTTCTCCATGAAGATAGCCGGTTGTGAGAATCCTCAAGCCCATTTTTGAAGTCTATAAGAGCTTCCTGATCAGAAGCTAAGCATTCAATTGCTACAACATTGATTTTCACAGAAATCGCAAGGAACAAGCTATAAACTAGTAATATTAACAACCAAACTTGAGAAATGTTTTCCATTGAAGCTTCTCTCATCCTCTCACTGTAAACTGATAATTATATGTCAATTTTGAAAGCCTAGGTCACAATCAAAACATTGCAATTTAAGCCTATTTTCTTGTTTTTGATAGGCAAATTATATTTATAAATAGATGCCAACTTTTGACCAAGGTTATCAAAATCGGGACTTTACTTCAAGTCGAAGGGGAGTAGCAAAATCGGGACTCGTAAAATCGTAATCAAAATCGAAGGATTTTGCTCAAGGACTATTGTAGAATCGATATAGGATAGTAAAGTCGGGACTCGTAAAATCGCAATCAAAATCGAGGATTCTACCAAAACAAAAATAATGCTAAATATATGTTGATTGAAGGAAAGGATGATGGATTGAAGGAAGGAGGCAATCTAGTTAGATTTAGTTCATTTTGAACTAGATGAAAAGTGAACAATCCCGTGTAACTATTGAGGAAGTGTGGGGGAAGTGAAAGAATGAAAATGTTTGGCCTTTAGGGTATTTATAGAACCGGGCCATGGATTCAAATTGAGTCAATTTACGAACCGGGTTAAAAATTGACCCTTATCAAAAATTGAACAAAATCCTTCAAAATCCATCAAAATCCTGCGATTTTGAACGGATTTCACGATTTTGTGCGATTTTGATAGGATTTTGTCTGTTTTTGGGACTTTGCTATGGATTTGAGTCGTTAAAGCTACGCAAAGTCACAAAAACCAGGATTTTGGGACTTAAGTCGCGTTTTTGATAACAATGCTTTTGACCAATTCTGATCCTTCGTTTCACAGGAAATTTCTTTTTGTTTACCATGCAAGGGATCACAATCAAAACTAAACTAAATGTTCATAAATACTACAAAATGCATATATATAAACAATTACCTATATACAAACCAAAATATTAAATAACAGAATTAAATTACGTTTAGTTTTCCTTGTGAGTTTATTCATTTGGAAGTATTCATTCTGTAACCTTCTCTGCCAAAACATATTTTTGAATCAGTCATTCTACATTGTTTAATAATAGATCATTAGACTAACAGTAGGATGAGATAGAATTTTAGCAATAGTACAATACAGTGAGTCCAAGAAATCTAAAAAGAAGTCAAACTAATAAAATGCAGATCATTTTCCTGTGAGTTTATTAATTTGGAAGTATGCATTCTTCCTGCTTGTGTGATTTTGACTGGAACTACCAAGTACAAATACTGTTATGACCTCTTCCAATGGTTGTAATCAATATACCCTATAGCATTTTAACAGCCGCATTGTAACAACGCAACGATTGTAACAAAGTGGGTGCAAAAGCTGCATCGAACCGCAATAAACTATAAAGTTCTCACAAATTAGCTCACATTTCTACTGCCAAGATGCTGATAGAAAGAATAATCGACATGAATAGAATTTCGGAATTGTGATACAGTCATTCAAATTATGTACTTCCATCAGAGAGACTAACCAGAACTACTTGTTATTTGTATGATGGGAGACAATTTGAAATGTGATATACAGTCATTCAAATTATGTACTTGATTCCATCACCATGCACGAAGATACCATTTCCTTTTCATCAACCATTCAAATTATATTTCTTTTTTTGCATAGGAATTCTCCATCTCCATCAATATCAGTATAGAATATTTTATAAAAACAATATCAAAGTTCTTTAAAAATACTTTCTCAATAGAATTAATCAAAAGGAATTAAAAAACATATATCTGTATAATATTAAAAATAATAATTTTGGTGCCCTAAAAAAATGGTGTCCTGAGCTGCTACTCCCACCCTCAGATGAGAGCCACCCCTGGTGAAGTTCAAGAGTTTGTATAACTCATGAGACTAGATAGCGAAACCAGACACCACGTTGGAGATCTAGATTCAACTCATTGTCTCGTTGGGTTCATTGCAAACATGTAATTATGAGTTTGCTCATGTTTTCTGGTTCATGACTTTGATCGTGTTAATTTATTATGGATTGAAAAAGAAAATGTAAACGAAATTCCTTGTTAGAATATCAATTGGAGAGGATCGTTTATACGATGATGCAATTGATCCGTCAAGAAACATGCATAGAGTGAAATACCTTTTAGCCGTTGCACAGTAATTGACACAGTAATATTGGTTGTTTCTGGTTCTCTAATGTGAGTTTAAATAAACTACTTTATGGGCATTTGATTAAATGCTTGGAGGATAGGTTGTAGTAAGGCATCAATACTTGGGTATTGGGGTTGCTGGGACACACTCCTTGGTGGTAACCGTGTTGATCATCGGTTAAACGACGATCGGAATGGCATTACGATTGCTAAGAAAAAGGAGTCATTTTCAAGATTCCTAATCACTATGTTGATCATTAAATTTAGATTTGCATCGAGTTTATCTTTGACCTGCGCCTTCTCGATGTCGATGCCATGGGACAACAATTGTTTGAAAATACATTATTTGGATCAAGAGCATCAATTCCATTTGTTTATTTTTTTTGACCAATTCCGAATGTATTCAAGCAAGTATTTTGGAATTTTATGAAATTAATATTTTTTTTTATCGAAAGTGTGATTTAAAAAAAAATATTCATCAGTTGTGATTTAACAAAATTAATGATGTGCGGAAAGTGGGACAACAATTAATATTTTAGGCCGGTTGCTCTTAGAAGATTCTTTGTTGTTATTAGCCCTCTATATGGGGTTTAAATATTTTTCCCATTTTCAAGTTCGCATTCTCTCTGTTTTTCTTCAAAGAAGAGTTCGCTTTGTCTTTTTTTTTTGTTACAATAGTTCGTTTGTCTTGGAAGGCTTTTTTTTTTGTTGTGTCATGGGTTCGAACTTCGGACCTTGCATATATTATGCATTGTCCTTACCAGCTTAGCTAAGCTCACGGGACTCTTGGAATGACTTTAATAAAATTATGGGTGCGTTTGTTTCGGCTTTAAAAAAATAGATTTTGAGTTACAATAATCCAGAGATTTTTTTTAGAGATTTTCAAAAAAATCTAAAGCTATTTCTGTTTGTTTACTATCATAAAAATCATTTTGAAAGATTTGAAGCTCCTACACTTGAGTTCCTTATATTTAGAAAAAAATAGATTTTGGAAAAGCTACTTGAAATAGCTTTTCATTTTGAGGCTAAAAATGATTTTTTTAACAAAATGGATTTTTAAAAAATCTGAAACAAACACTACAAAAAGAAAAAAAAGTGTTTTTTTAGTTTAAAAAATAGATTTTTTTTTTCAAAAAAATCCAAAACAAACGGGCCCTATATTTGCCGATAAAAAAATATTAACATTTTTTTAAAGGAAATTTTTTTATGGTTAATACCGCTTTTGGTCCCTGTAATATTAGCAAATTCCGGTTTTAGTTCTTGTAAAAAATAAAAAAATTGATTTTGTCCCTATAATTTCAGATTCCTCCACTTTTGGTCTCTCATTTAACCACGTCAGCAGAATCTGCATACATGGCACGTGAAATGAGGGAGTAAAATTGAAGGTATATAAGATTACAGAGACCAAATGTGGAGGAAAATGAAATTACAGGGACATAATTTATGCAGATTCTGCTGACGTGGTTAAATGAGGGACCAAAAGTGGAGGAATATGAAATTACAAGGACAAAATCTATTTTTTTTACAGGGACTAAAACCAAAATTTGCTAATATTACAGGGACCAAAAGCAGTATTAACCCAAAAAAATTAACATTTATATTTACTTAAAACATTTAAAATTTACGCATAACAAACTTAAACTATATTAAAAAAAATGCTTAATTGCACTTTTGGTCCTCGCATTTTAACTAAATCACAAAATTGGTCCAGTCTTTTTCAAATCGAACTTAGTTGTCCCTATACTTCCATTTTTTTGCACTTTTGATCCTTGCCTCCATTTTAGCTACCAAAAACGCTGATGTGTCACATTTTTTTGATGAGGTGTCCTTAAAAGCACTTAGGTGGCAAATCACAAGTGGAAAAACACTTGTACATGTCAACAAATCATATTTAACCATTTTTTGAACCGGGTGAACATCATAAATTTGTTAATAAAACCAAATGACTTCAACATTAACGGTTTGATTTGGATTGGCACGAAATTTGCGAATTCTTCGTCCTTCCTACATTCTTTCTCATTCCTATTAAAAAAAAGTAACTATTCTTTTGTAAATTTTCGTTAACTAGATCGTCTGCCCGTGCTACCGCATGGGTCATATACATTCTTTTTTTACTTAAATGCAAAGTTTCTATTTATAATAATGAGGGCCTAAACTCGTACTTAATTGATATATTAGAAAATTTCTTTATATATTATATTTAAAGTCATATCAATGCAATTGTCATTTTTATCGTTAAGAATTTTCAGACCATTTCTTGATGTAATTCTTAGGTAGAGAGACGATATGACAAATCCATTATAAACTCACACATAAGCGGAGGTGTCGAGGTTTGAACTCCGTTCATGGTGTCTGGTCTTAACAATTTCGTGACTTATGTCTGGTCTTTACAATGAGAATTATAAAAATAGTAATATGGAACATAGTAAATTTATCACAATCTTCACTATTATAATTGAAATTTCATACATTTTAGTGATTAAATTTTAAAGGAAGTGAGCAATTTAAAATCTGCTGTTGACATTTGGCATGCTCAAATAAACGTGTTGCATCTTCAAATGGATATAAGGTAGTTCTTCTTTAGACAATGTCATTTGAGCAATTTAATGCTATATATGTATCTTCTTTAGACAATGATACCAATAGTTTCACACATCACTACTGCCATGGACTAAAACAACTTCACACATCACTTGTTTATAGTATTACTCTACTACTCACTTGTGCAGATTGGAGATGATAATTAAGTAAGCATTTAAAGAACATTACACATAGCTTGAAGCAGAATAAGTTGTTTTAATTGGATTTTATTGAAATTGAAATACAAAAACAGATTACACAGTGGAGCTGAACACTTTAGACGCAAACTTATCTACCACAATTTTGATAATTGGCAGATTACAATAGAAACAACATTCAAAATTGAAATCTCGATAGACATGAAGGTAAACAATTTCACTATTGCCAACGATCGGATCACCCAGCTTGAAACGTACACCTTCAACAATTCCGCACTCAATCATGCGCTTCCACTCACCACCACCAATTATGATTGTACGACATAGATCCAAAAATAAGAGTGCAATTCCACTTGTTGCCGCAATTGTGCTATGACCACCATGGCCGTAGTCCTCTTATCCAATGTGAATTCACAAAAACCATTGTAGAACAACTTCTATGAATCAGGGAAGAATAGCCATAAGAAGTAATTTTGTCCAATAAAAGTAATAATAAAAAATGTGAATTGGTAAGGAACATACCAAAAATTCACGGGTAACATCATACTCAGAGATAATGTTGAAGGGATGACAGAGTTTTCAATATTAATGAAAGAATAGAAAATTTCTACTCAGTACAGTAAATTTGACTTAGGGTAAGTGATTTGGTGTGTACAATGATCATGAGAGATTATGGGAACTTCAGTTTAGAGAGCTATTTTCCCATGGAGTGCAAACTAATTTCATTCTCAACCCCTAAATGAACAAAGCACAATACCACAATTGGACAGCCCTGTAAGTAACAAACCTGTAGCTGCACAAATCATTAGCAAATCCGCAAAAAACACACAGCCAAAACAAAAAATAGCTCTTAAAGAAATGTTTGGATACATATGCTTATACACAAATTTGCAATCGTTTCAAAATCAACATGAACCCATCAAAAGAAAATATTGTAGCAATGACATGATCTAATAACAACGACCACTTCAAATGGTATTAGAAAACAATAGTTAAAGAAAAATCAGCAAAAATTCAAAGTTATTGAAAAAATGTTAATTAACTACTTCAATAATATATCATATTTACTGTTCCAAATTTGCAAAAAAGAAAGAAAGTTTATTCATGCTTTTGAGCCACTTAAGACATATTGATGGTTCACACTAACCAACATTTGTTACATGTTGTAGATTAAACCGTGCACAGATCTAATAATAATGATTGTCTCAAATTGTTGTTACTAGGTTGAGTCACGACCAGGTCGCTCTCTTTAAGACGTTTCGTGGCACTGCCCAAAATTGTGCAAGAACGACTATCAACCACGCCGCCTCTAGGATAAAACAAGCCCAGCTACAACTGTGCGATTAACTACTGCACTGTAGAAAACCGTTCGAGAATTACACCTTCGAATATGGTACTAAGATCACTCTTTAATACTGAAACCACTTTAATATGGTATTGTTACCATTCTGTTATGGTGCTGAGACCACTCAAATATGGTGTTACCACCATTCTAACTTTAATTTCTCCAAAGTATCAATATGGCACTACGACCACTCAAATATGGTGATACCACCATTTCCACTTTTTAATTTCTCCTCAATTAAAATATTGAAAGAATATTTATTTAAATACTGTTAAGATCATTCTTAATTCCGACGGGACATTATTATTCAAAAAAAGGGACTATGATCTTAATAGTACTCTTTATTCCGAAGGGACTTATATTATCAAAGGGACTATGTTTTTAAGACCATTCTTAATTCCGAAGGGACATTAAACCGAAAAGGGACTATGGTCTTAAGAACACTCTAAATTCCGAAGGGACAGAAAAAAGGAGATGAAGAGAAGAAAGACTCGTCAACACAAGTCAAGAAAGGGAGAAGAGAGAAAGAGTTCCCGACAACTCAATGAAACTCTTTGGTGTGATTTTGGAACTAGGCGAGCTCTCCTTTTATAAGGAGAGTTTGTAACTAATTTGGAGAAACTTAATAATGAAGTAAACTTAAAAATTAAGCAACCCACAGATCAGCTCAAGTAACAAACTAATCGGATAAGTTCAAAAAGAAACAAACCCACTAACGAAGGAAAGATAGGAAATTCAGTTGGATTCTCAATCTTATCACAACAAACATAACCTAAAATTATGGGAAGTGATATCCATGAATAAAGAATAATAATAATTATTATTTTCATTATTATTTTCATAATAGTAATTATTATTTTAATCATTATCATGTATTTAAAATTAAATACCACTATTTAAACACTACTAATGTGTATGTTCTATTTTATGTGGGACTCCCACACTCTATTTTTTCAATTCACACAACATTAGATCAAAGTTTAATAACTTGGTGTTTAATCTTCGAACCTTCCAATTTCTTTCCATTTTTACACCAATGTTCCAACAATCCCCCACTTGAATTTAAAAAATGGTTTCAATAATAACGTCAAAACGTTTCTATAAGGTTGCTAATAAACAAAGGTGTCGCCTACAACTTGAACCTTTGCATAGCAGATAATATTCTGATTAACAAGAGTTGCTTACAGCATTGAACTCTATCTCAGACATAGAACCCGCACACAAACCTTTTCATAAGGTGTATTCTAAAAGCCCGTGCGTTTATGGCCCTGCACGTCTATCCCAGTTTTAACGAACGCTCTAGGTATTCTGCCCTGAATCCTATAGGAATCGGCCCTTAGTTCCACATTCGTATAGGTGAGTCTATCAAGAGTACTCCTATAGCTATGTACTCCACTCAAGATAAAGTATAGATCTCATTAAGGGTTTCCATTATCTCATCCTTATGTCGCTGTAGGAATCATGCTTTCTTACTTTTATCATAGCATGTTCTATCACTTGTGACTTATTATTACCCATTGAACCTATTTCTTGGGCTCTCCAATCATGTAGGTCAGGTTACCATCACTTGTGATCTTTGGGCATTAGTCCCATCCTACTGGATGTGTTTAGGATTTTCTTTATAGTAATTCCTTTCGTCAAAGGATTTGACTAATTCTTTATCAGTACGTGCACGATATACTTTAACCGTTCCTTTTAGAGCTCTCTAATTATTCTGTGTTCGTGCCTTAATTATCGTCTCTTACCATTGTGGTAACGATTCTCATTTTTGTAATAGCTGCAGACTATCACAATAAATTAACACTTCGGACAACGGTTTCACCCACTAAGGGTTCTCAGCTAGCAAGCATCTTATCAACTTGCTTCTTCACTAGTTTTCTCTAGTGTACTCATCTCAGATTCATTCCATAGTGGACTGAGTCAATATCATTTGTTTTAACAAACAACTCCTCCAGTGAAGCTCATTATGCAAACACTAGTCGCTTTAAGACTCATCTGAAAGATGTTCTATTTTGTATCTTGTACCATTCAAGTACAAAAGATTACTCCTCATAATTTAATCTTAGAGTCATAGTCTTCTTAAGGAACCTCATGACTCTTTCAGTAGCATGTCAATGCTTCTAATCTGTCTACTAATAAACTTGAACAAAAATCAACGTCGAGTCTAATACATTTAATGGCATACTTAAAAGATTGCCAATGATGCTCGCATATTCTATTTGTCTAACACCATCTCATGTGTTCTTTGAAAAGTTTTACACTTGGATCATAAGGTGTGCTTGCAAGTTTACAGTCAAATAATTACATATTCTCAACTTTGTGAGATTCATCAGAAATGTTCTCTTTTCTGATCTAGTAATCTTGAAACCAAGAATTACTTCAACTTTGTCTAGGTCTTTCTTATCAATGTTGTTGATAAACAATGATTTCACATAATTCATAACATGAATCTTTAAACCAAAATATGAGCAAGTCGTCTTCATAGAGACATACGATCGTGCAAATATTATTTGTCACTTTCATTCACTTTATACTCATTCGATAGCATTAGAATGTCAAAAAATTTATGTCATTCCTTTTTAGACCTCACAAAGAATTATCTAACTTACAGACCTTGTTTTCTTGTCCATGAATCACAAAACCTTCAGGTTGTTTAATATAGATTTCTTCTTCTATTCACAATAAAAAGGCAACTTTCACATCCATTTGGAGTACTATCGAGTTATGAATGGCGGCTAAAGGGACTAGTACTCTTATGGATATGATTCTAGTGACTGGTGAATGAGTATCGAAGAAGTCTATCTTTTTCTTTTTGTCTAAAACCTTTGACTACAAGGAGGGCCTTGTATTCATAAACCGTACCATCAGGTTTTAGTTCTTTTTCCCAAAATCGAAATACAACCAATTAGTTTGAAACTATGAGGCAAGTCAACCAAGTGTCATGTTTCGTTAGACTCTAGAGAATCCATTTCATCATTTATTGTTTCTTACCATAATCCAACATCCAATGAGGATATAGTTTCTTTAAGGCTTAATGGATCTTTTTCCAATGTATAAACCGTAAGGTCCATACTCTTTAGCAATTCTTGCTTTCTTACCTCTTCGAGGTTCTATAACATCTTGTACAATGTTTTCATAACTAATTCTGATTACTGAAATATGATTAGATATAATGCCACCACTAGTTCATACTTTTTTTAAAAAAGGGAATTATTTTGCCCCCACTAATATCGTGCTCCCACTAGTGCCCCCGCTATTCTTTAGTTAAAGAGGTAAATATTTTCATAGAAATCAACATCGTTTTATTCTATGATCACTTTAACATTTAGGTCATAAAACCTATATGTTTCGCTAATTATAGCATACCTAATGAATACACATTCATAGGCTCTACTAGTGAGTTTAACTTTCTTAGGGTCCAGAATCCAAATATAGTCCAGACAATCCCAAGTTCAAAAATAATAAGACAAGTTGAATTGTCTTTTCTTCAAAAATTTCTTAATTAGAATTTTTGTTCATAGACTTGGGTACTCTATCCAACATAAATTTCAATTTATAGAAATTAAACATATCAAGCATGTCAATTTTATTTTCCAAAATTTGCAGTCATCAATAAATATGATAAAATATCATTTTATCATTTCTAGGTTATGTGCCATCAAGTTCACACATATCATAATTTATTAAGTTTAGAGATTTATATTCTCTAAATTCTAATTTATATGAACTGTTGGTTCATATATCTTGACTGCAATAAATAAAATTGTCTAATCATATAACTTGGAATTAAGTCCAAGTTACTCAAGTTTAAAATTAAACGCTTGTTCGTGATCAACTTTGACGTGTCAAATATTAAAATCACACAACTAATAAAATAAAAGCAGAATTTAATTTTGAACATACCATCAAATGCGCAGTCTTTTCCACAAGAATGCATGATACACAAGTCTCTCTTTAAGTCTGAGTCAACTCAGTCTTATTCAATAGAAATCTGAAATTCAGATTCTTTCTAATATTTGTTTCAAACATTTTGAACATATTTCTCATATAATTTCTTTAAACGATTAACCAGTGCTCAAATTTATGAATTTGCGCATTTTTCCATATGGTTATTCCAAGAGTAATTCACTAAGCTAACAGCCAATCACAACTAAATGCATTTCAGGAAATCATTAGTAGATTACCATCTATTCTTTAATAGCAACTAGCAAGAGGTTCGTAACAGATGTTAGCTTTTCAATAGCAACAGTGAGGTCATGCTTTTAGTAATTCCCTAAAAGTTCTTCAACATCGTAAGTCACATTCTTATTTAATATGAAAGGTAAGCAAGACATGCAATGGTTTGATTGTGGCTTCAAATATCAAATAAGATCAATATTGCTCTCCGGTTAATTTGTCGTTTGAAACAACAAGTACTTCATTGTTTCAGTCGAAATGTAATTATATATTGCCAGATTTATCCTTAATGTATTTAGGGACAACTTAACCTCAGTAAGTAACTTATTCGGTAGACATAGCAGATCGAAACGTCTTAAAATTGTTGTTTTTGGATTTCCAAACTGTTGTATTTGGATTTCCAAATTCTATTATCTACCGAAGTTGTTACTAGGTTGAGTCACGACCAGGTCCCTCTCTTTAAGACGTTTCGTGGCACTGCCCAAAATTGTGCAAGACCGACTATCAACCACGCCGCCTCCAGGATAAAACAAGCTCAACAACAACTGTGCGATTAACTACTGCACTGTAGAAAACCGTTCGAGAATTACACCTTCGAATATGTGATGAGTCATAGATAGTCTAATTTATTGCCTTATTTAGTTTAGTTTTAAATAAGATTTGATTTAGTTTTATTGCATTTTATTTTCTTTTAGAATATTTTACTTTAAATTGTCTTTTATTTTATTTTAGGAATGAATATATGGTGGAAGGTGCCTTGGAGCGAAAGAAAGAGGACTGGAGCAAATACAGCGCAAGAATACGAAGATACGGGACAAAAATATGTTCCCCCAATCTCAGAAGCTTGGCACGGCCCGTGCCATGTGGCACGGCCGTGCCCGTCCCAGAACACTCTTTTGCTGCTTTTCTTCGGGCCCAAGTTACCATGTTGCAGCTTTACCGTTTTATCCCTTTAGTTGCTTAGTTTCTAAGTCGATTGTAAAGCTATAAATAGAGTAGCTCTCCACCATAAAACATTCACCTTTTACTTTGTTGATTTCAAGTATTATTTCAATAAAAAGTCTTTATTTCCTTTTTACTTTCTTTGCAATTTATTTTACTGTTTATCTCTCTTCTTCCCCCATGTCTACGATGAACATGAGTGAGTAGACTTCTTCGTCTTGGGATTGTTGGGGAGTCTAATGACTCAATCCTAAACAAAACAAGCCTAAACCCTAATTTCTATGTAACCCTAATTTCTAATCTAGATTCACCGTCTTAACGTGGATTAACAATTATCAAACTGTGGAAGCGAAAGCGGAGGGTTTGATAATCGTTAATCCATCATCCCAAACATCAATTCATAAAGCGAGAGCGGAGTCTTGATGTTGGAACAAGTGAATCTAGACAATAATTGCAAAACAGTGAAATAGTCTTTGCAATTATTGAGACAAAGAGTAGTTTCAATCCTCTATGCATCTTCTAGTAATCATGTCAGCGAAATAGGCTTGGTTGCTAGAAGTAAACTCTCACCGGACTTTCATCGGAAAGGTGAGGGGCTAAGGGAAACCGGTCTTTAGAAATTTGTGTGTAAACCATGAAATTAGATGTTTAGGTCTTGTCTAGTGAAGGATTTGTCATTATGATGAACCAATGATCCCGAGGCCCTTTATTATTATTGTTTTTACCTTCAGCAATAAAACTCCCTTTTTCTAACTTTCTCTCCTCTAATCATTCACTAAAAGTTAATTAAGTTGAACAACTCCCTAGCGGAACGATACTCTTACTTACTACTATTACTTCGATAGGCCGTGCACTTGCGGTTTGGCTCTATCAAGTTTTTGGCGCCGTTGCCGGGGAGTTAACTAATTTAATTAGCTTTTTCTTAGTGATTATAATTCTCTCTTCTTCTTTCTCTTTTCTTTTCTTTTTATTTTTAACTTTTTATTTTTTTCCTTCATCATTAACTTCTTGGAAAGCATAAAAATAATACCAAACATGGCTGAAAGACGTGCTCTTAAAGAATACGTGACTCCTTCAACGGAAGAGCCATATGCTATTATTGTGTATCCAACGGTTGAAGATGAAGATTTTGAAATTAAGCCTGCCCAACTTAAGATGGTGCAGCAAAATTATTTTTCGGGATCCCCCGATGAGGATCCCAATCTCCATATCTCAACTTTTTGGCGGCTCACCGTAACATATAAGAAAAACCAAGAAACTTTGAGACTGCATCTCTTCCCTTTTTCTCTAAAAAACAAGGCTCTTAATTGGTTCCATTCCCTAAGAGTTGGTTCCATCACCTCATGGGACCAATTGAAGCGTGAATTTTCTTATCCGTTTCCTTCCCCCTTCAAAAATCGGCCAACTAAGGGCCAAGCTTTTTCAATTCACTCAAAAAGAGGGGGAATCCCTTCATGATTCATGGGGACATTTTAAAGATATGCTTAAACTTTGCCCCCTCCATGGACTAGAGGAATGGTTGATCATCCACACTTTCTACAATGGTTTATCTCAGGCCACTAAAATCTTTGTTGATACAGCTGCATGTGGTGCTCTAATGAACAAGGACTTCGAAACAGCTTATGCCTTGATTGAAGACATGACTCGAAATCTCTTTCTATGGACTGATGAAGAATTCTCTACAAAGTCTTCACCCTCCAAAAAGAGGGCAGGTATGTACGAAGTCTCTAACTATGACCACCTTGCTTCTAGGATTGATGCACTAACCCACAAATTTGAAAAACATAATGTTAGTGATACTACTTCTACATCTCCTTGCAAAACATGTAGTGAATGCAAACTAGGTAGTGTTGAGCAAATAAACTTTATTCAAAGCAACCAAGGGGTAAGTTTTGACCAAAGCCCTAATGAAAATCCCCTGGTTTACGGAACAACACCACCAAGTTATGCTAATGATCAAAAGGTTATTCAAAAGTCTAATCTTGAACTTTTAATGGAAAACTATCTTCTTAACCAATCCGAGCAGCTCAAGGAGCTTGCAAATCAAACTAGACTTTTAAATGACTCTTTTGTTTCACTTACATCAAAAGTAGACTCCATTTCCTCTCACAACAAAGTCTTAGAGGCTCAGCTCTCTCTAGTTGTTCAATTTTACCAACCTAGAATGAACGCCGTTACACTTAGAAGTGGTAAGCAATTAGAAGACCCCTTAAGAGTCAAGCCTAGTGAGGAAGAGACTAGTGAACCACAAGGTGAGATGACTAGGGAAGAGAGTGAGAAACCACAAAGTGAGGAAGTTACACCACCCCTCTTCAAACCAAAAATTCCTTTCCCTCAAAGATTTGCCAAGTCTAAACTTGATGAGCAATTTAAAAAGTTCATTGAAATGATGAATAAAATCTACATTGATGTTCCCTTCATCGACGTTCTAACTCAAATGCCTACCTATGCTAAGTTTTTAAAAGAGATTCTTTCAAAAAAGAGGAAAATTGAGGAAAGTGAAACGGTGAACCTTACGGAAGAATGTAGTGCCATCATCCAAAATAAGTTGCCACCCAAGCTTAAGGATCCAGGAAGTTTCTCCATACCTTGTGTCATAGGGTCTGAAATAGTAAAGAGGGCAATGTGTGACTTAGGAGCCAGTGTAAGTTTGATGCCTTTATCTCTTTACGAAAGATTGGGGTTGGGGGAACTTAAGTCAACTAGGATGACCCTACAATTAGCGGACCGTTCCCTTAAGTATCCAGCTGGAATCATAGAGGATGTCCCTGTCAAGGTAGGAGAAATCTATGTCCCTACGGACTTTGTTGTGATGGAAATAGAGGAAGATAACCAAGTACCAATACTTTTGGGAAGGCCTTTCCTTGCTACCGCTGGGGCTATAATTGATGTTAAACATGGGAAGTTGGAATTTAATGTTGGTGAAGATACTGTTGAATTTGAACTTGCTAAACTAATGAAAAATCCCTCCATTAAAGATTCTTGTTGCATGTTAGATATAATTGACCATTGTGTGAAAGAGTGCTCCTTAGCATCAACTACACATGATGGCTTGGAGGTGTGCTTGGTTAGTGATGCAGGTACAAAGCTAGAAGGAGATGCCAAGACATACGAGGAGTTATTGAATGAAAACCCTCCCATGCAAGGTTTGGGAATGGAAGAATTAATAAGGGAGGAAGCAGCCCCTCTACCAAAAGAGGCACCAAAGGTGGAGCTCAAGCCACTTCCACCAAGCTTGAGGTATGAATTCTTAGGCCCTAACTCAACCTACCCTGTTATTGTGAATGCAAGCTTGAATAAGGTAGAAACTGAAAAATTGCTTTATGTTCTCAAGAAATACCCTAAAGCCATAGGTTATACCATTGATGACATTAAAGGAATAAATCCCTCATTGTGTACGCATAGGATATTGCTTGAAGAGGACTATAAGCCCTCTGTTGAACACCAAAGAAGATTAAATCCTAACATGAAAGAAGTTGTGAAAAAAGAAGTCTTAAAGCTCCTAGATGCAGGTGTTATCTATCCAATTTCTGATTCTAAATGGGTTAGCCCGGTTCAAGTAGTACCTAAAAAGGGTGGTCTTACAGTTATTAAAAATGATAAAAATGGATCCATTGCAACTAGAACTGTCACCGGTTGGAGGATGTGCATCGACTATAGGAAGCTTAACAAAGAAACCCGTAAAGATCACTTCCCACTCCCCTTTATAGACCAAATGTTAGAAAGGTTAGCTAAGCATTCACACTTTTGTTACTTAGATGGCTATTCTGGATTCTTCCAAATACTCATTCACCCTAATGACCAAGAGAAAACCACTTTCACATGTCCCTTTGGTACCTTTGCCTATAGGAGAATGCCCTTTGGTCTTTGCAATGCCCCCGCTACCTTTCAAAGATGCATGATGTCTATTTTTTCTGATTTTGTTGAAGATATAATGGAAGTTTTTATGGATGATTTTTCTGTGCATGGATCTAGTTTTGATAATTGTTTAACTAACCTGGAAAAAGTTTTGGAAAGATGTGAACAGGTGAACTTAGTGTTGAATTGGGAAAAATGTCACTTCATGGTAAGAGAAGGGATTGTCCTAGGACACTTAGTCTCTGAACGAGGTATAGAGGTAGATAAAAAAAAATTGAAATTATTGAAAAAATGTGTCCTCCTACCTCGGTCAAAGAAGTTAGAAGCTTCCTAAGACATGCGGGATTCTACCGCCGTTTCATTAAAGATTTTTCTTCAATCACTAAGCCACTAACAAGCTTGCTCCTTAAGGATGCAGATTTTGTGTTTGATGATACATGCCTAAAAGCATTCTGCAGGTTAAAAGAAGCCCTGGTCACTGCCCCAATCATACAACCACCAGATTGGAACTTACCTTTTGAAATAATGTGTGATGCAAGTGACTATGCAGTTGGAGCTGTGTTGGGACAAAGAAAAGACAAGAAGATGCACACCATTTATTATGCAAGTAAGACCCTTGATGAGGCACAGGTAAATTGTGCTACAACTGAGAAGGAACTGTTAGCAGTAGTCTATGCTATTGACAAATTCAGGCCATACTTGGTAGGATCAAAAATCATTATTTACACAGATCACTCGACAATAAAATATTTGTTAAACAAAAAAGATGCCAAACCGAGGTTGATCCGATGGATTTTGCTCCTCCAAGAATTTGATATTGAAATAAAAGATAAAAAGGGCACTGAAAATGTTGTGGCTGATCACCTGTCCCGTCTTAGGGAACCCAATGAGGACGAGTTGCCTTTGGATGATTCTTTTCCGGATGACCAACTCTTCTTATTGGCGCAAACTAACGCACCTTGGTATGCAGACTTTGTTAATTTTCTTGCAGCAGGAGTACTACCGCCTAACTTGAACTACCAGCAAAAGAAAAAATTCTTCCATGATCTCAAGCACTACTATTGGGATGAGCCTTACCTCTTCAAAAGAGGTTCGGATGGGGTTTTTCGAAGATGCATCCCTGAAAGCGAGGTAAGTAGTATTCTTCACCATTGTCACTCCTCCTCCTATGGTGGCCACGCCAGTAGTCAAAAAACTTCTTTCAAAATTCTTCAATCTGGTTTCTGGTGGCCATCACTTTTTAAGGACGTGCATCTCTTTGTTTCTAAATGTGACAATTGTCAACGCACCGGTAATATTACTAAAAGGAATGAAATGCCCTTGAACAATATCCTTGAAGTGGAAATTTTCGATGTATGGGGTATTGATTTCATGGGGCCATTTCCTTCCTCTTTTGGTAATCAATACATATTAGTGGTTGTTGACTATGTGTCCAAATGGGTTGAGGCCATTGCTTCCCCCACCAATGATGCACATGTAGTTATGAAATTGTTCAAAAAAGTTATCTTTCCAAGGTTTGGAGTGCCAAGGGTTGTCATAAGCGATGGAGGGTCTCACTTCATTTCTAAACATTTTGAAAAACTTTTACAAAAATATGGAGTGAAACATAAAGTTGCAACACCCTATCACCCACAAACTAGTGGACAAGTCGAGGTCTCAAATAGACAAATAAAGGCCATTCTTGAAAAGACAGTTTCTATCTCTAGGAAAGATTGGTCAACTAAGCTTGATGATGCTCTTTGGGCCTATCGAACAGCTTACAAAACTCCCATTGGAATGACTCCTTTTAAGCTAATTTATGGGAAATCTTGTCACCTCCCGGTTGAACTCGAGCACAAGGCTTATTGGGCAATTAGGAACCTTAACTTAGACCCCAACTTAGCCGGTCAAAAAAGGAAACTTCAACTAAGTGAGTTAGAAGAACTTAGGATAGATGCCTATGAGAATGATCGCATTTATAAAGAAAGAACTAAAAAATGGCATGATAAGCATATCCTTAAAAAGGACTTCAAAATTGGTGACCTTGTGCTGCTCTTTAACTCTAGGATGAAGCTCTTTCCAGGAAAACTAAGGTCTAGGTGGTCTGGTCCGTTTCAAGTCCGCAAGGTCTATCCCAATGGGGCTATTGAAATCTTTTCTGAAAAAACCGGACCATTCAAAGTTAACGGACAAAGGCTAAAAGTTTACAATGTAGGAGAATGGACTGAAGTAGTGGCTGCTTGGAGACTTATTGACCCGCCTTAAAGTTGTTTTTCTTTTCGTCAAGCTAATGACGGTAAAAGAGAGCTTCGTGGGAGGCAACCCACGCATTTAATTGCTTTTGTTTTGTTTGTTTTTCTTTGTTTTAAGTTGTTTTGTAGGTAATTGTCCAAGTATGATTCGACAAGAAGTCAAGAAATTGAAATTTTTTGAAGTCCCCTTACTAGAATGTTGGCACGGCCCGTGCCATGGTTTTTAAGCAAAAAAGGGAGGGCTGCCACAGAATGTTGGCACGGCCCGTGCTGAGGATGGCACGGCCGTGCCAGCTTGCAGATTCCAAAAATCAACATTTTTTGCTATTTATAGCACAATGTGAGCTTTCTGCACCCCTTTCTTCTTTCTTCTCCTTCTTTTGCTTTTTAATTTCTTTTCTTTTTGAATCATTGAAGACAATGCTTCCCCTAAGTGTGTGTGTGTGTGTGTGTGTGTGGGGGGGGGAGGGGGGCTAATAAAGTGTCTAGAGTCATAGTGTCCAAACTCCCTTGAACTTTATTCTTTTGTTTTGTTTTTATAGTGAAAGGCATGACTAGTAGCTTGCTTTTAATGCAAAAAATGGCATGAAATTTTTTGTTTTGTCTCTTCTTTAGGTTGCTTCTTGTACATGAAAGTAGTTTCTTGTGTTTCTTATGATCATACTATACCCATATCATGTTTTACTGTGAAATTCTCCAATGAGAAAAGCACTCGGTTGCAATCCTTGAGCAAATGTATGAATAGGTATTTTAAGGAACACGTTCTATCTTTAATGTTAACTTAGACCTTTTAAAGTCTTAAGAGTAAAAGTAGTATAAGTTTGTGTGGGAAATTAATCTATGTTCTTAATTGTTATATCCTTAATTGTTAAAGTTAAAATGGGGCGGGAGAATGGCACCAACATGTGGGGGAAAGGACAATCCCTAACTTCCTAATTATGGTGGTGACTCCCTAATTTGAACTTAAAGTGAAACAAATTCATCAATGCTAGGGGGAAAGGACAATTACATCCAAAAAGACTTCCTACGCGGAGATGAAACAAATAAAATTTTGCAGCATTGCTTAGGGTGATTTTGAATCTAGGGGGAAAGGACAATTACATCCGAGAAGACTTCCTACGAGGATAGATAGCCCCTAAGCATCTGCAGCCCCTTGTGCTTAATTGTTAAATTAATTCAATCTTAACTTAAATTCCCATCACTCTTATATGAAATGAAGAAAGGACTTTTCTCGGTTACTTTAGCACTAAGGATAGAACCTATTCCTCATAATATCTGTCTTATACAGGAGCAAGAAAAGGGTTGGACTGCACACACACACTCACTTGAGACTTGATGTTGGGTAGAATAGGTTCATGAGAAGTATTTGAAATTGTAATTAGTGTACTTGAAGCAAAGCCTTTCTTTTGAGACATGTGTTCTTAATATTGCCATAATAATCTTTTGTTGCTGCTATGTCTGTTGCCTTTTGCTTGAGGACAAGCAAAGATTCAAGTGTGGGGGAGTTTGATGAGTCATAGATAGTCTAATTTATTGCCTTATTTAGTTTAGTTTTAAATAAGATTTGATTTAGTTTTATTGCATTTTATTTTCTTTTAGAATATTTTACTTTAAATTGTCTTTTATTTTATTTTAGGAATGAATATATGGTGGAAGGTGCCTTGGAGCGAAAGAAAGAGGACTGGAGCAAATACAGCGCAAGAATACGAAGATACGGGACAAAAATATGTTCCCCCAATCTCAGAAGCTTGGCACGGCCCGTGCCATGTGGCACGGCCGTGCCCGTCCCAGAACACTCTTTTGCTGCTTTTCTTCGGGCCCAAGTTACCATGTTGCAGCTTTACCGTTTTATCCCTTTAGTTGCTTAGTTTCTAAGTCGATTGTAAAGCTATAAATAGAGTAGCTCTCCACCATAAAACATTCACCTTTTACTTTGTTGATTTCAAGTATTATTTCAATAAAAAGTCTTTATTTCCTTTTTACTTTCTTTGCAATTTATTTTACTGTTTATCTCTCTTCTTCCCCCATGTCTACGATGAACATGAGTGAGTAGACTTCTTCGTCTTGGGATTGTTGGGGAGTCTAATGACTCAATCCTAAGCAAAACAAGCCTAAACCCTAATTTCTATGTAACCCTAATTTCTAATCTAGATTCACCGTCTTAACGTGGATTAACAATTATCAAACTGTGGAAGCGAAAGCGGAGGGTTTGATAATCGTTAATCCATCATCCCAAACATCAATTCATAAAGCGAGAGCGAAGTCTTGATGTTGGAACAAGTGAATCTAGACAATAATTGCAAAACAGTGAAATAGTCTTTGCAATTATTGAGACAAAGAGTAGTTTCAATCCTCTATGCATCTTCTAGTAATCATGTCAGCGAATTAGGCTTGGTTGCTAGAAGTAAACTCTCACCGGACTTTCATCGGAAAGGTGAGGGGCTAAGGGAAACCGGTCTTTAGAAATTAGTGTGTAAACCATGAAATTAGATGTTTAGGTCTTGTCTAGTGAAGGATTTGTCATTATGATGAACCAATGATCCCGAGGCCCTTTATTATTATTGTTTTTACCTTCAGCAATAAAACTCCCTTTTTCTAACTTTCTCTCCTCTAATCATTCACTAAAAGTTAATTAAGTTGAACAACTCCCTAGCGGAACGATACTCTTACTTACTACTATTACTTCGATAGGCTGTGCACTTGCGGTTTGGCTCTATCAATATGGTACTAAGATTACTCTTTAATACTGAAACCACTTTAATATGGTATTGTTACCATTCTGTTATGGTGCTGAGACCACTCAAATATGGTGTTACCACCATTCTAACTTTAATTTCTCCAAAGTATCAATATGGCACTACGACCACTCAAATATGGTGATACCACCATTTCCACTTTTTAATTTCTCCTCAATTAAAATATTGAAAGAATATTTATTTAAATACTGTTAAGATCATTTTTAATTCCGACGGGACATTATTATTCAAAAAAAGGGACTATGATCTTAATAGTACTCTTTATTCCGAAGGGACTTATATTATCAAAGGGACTATGTTTTTAAGACCATTCTTAATTCCGAAGGGACATTAAACCGAAAAGGGACTATGGTCTTAAGAACACTCTAAATTCCGAAGGGACAGAAAAAAGGAGATGAAGAGAAGAAAGACTCGTCAACACAAGTCAAGAAAGGGAGAAAAGAGAAAGAGTTCCCGACAACTCAATGAAACTCTTTGGTGTGATTTTGGAACTAGGCGAGCTCTCCTTTTATAAGGAGAGTTTGTAACTAATTTGGAGAAACTTAATAATGAAGTAAACTTAAAAATTAAGCAACCCACAGATCAGCTCAAGTAACAAACTAATCGGATAAGTTCAAAAAGAAACAAACCCACTAACGAAGGAAAGATAGGAAATTCAGTTGGATTCTCAATCTTATCACAACAAACATAACCTAAAATTATGGGAAGTGATATCCATGAATAAAGAATAATAATTATTATTATTTTCATTATTATTTTCATAATTGTAATTATTATTTTCATCATTATCATGTATTTAAAATTAAATACCACTATTTAAACACTACTAATGTGTATGTTCTATTTTATGTTAGACTCCCACACTCTATTTTTTCAATTCACACAACATTAAATCAAAGTTTAATAACTTGGTGTTTAATCTTCCAACCTTCCAATTTCTTTCCATTTTTACACCAATGTTCCAACACAAATGCTATACATGTGGAGTTTTTGCTTGTAGCAATTGTGATTAGTCAATAAGGTAGCAACAATACATTAGATTCTGATTGTTGAGTAATGCGACATGACACTCTTTAATCCTTTTCTAGAATTTGACTCTATTGAAAGCGAGTATACTAAGAACAATATTTGCAATTGAAAATATATTTGTAAACTTAATACTGTCATGGCTCACCAAAAATAATGAAGTAGGATTAATCCTTCATCAAAGAGGTGCACAGGTCAAACAACACCAAAACAAACAATCAAACTACAAAATCAACATTTATATGAGATAATTTTCCAATGTCAAAATCAAACAAAAAATCTGATATCATAAGAGAAACAGATCTAAGCATCACCTCAACGTTTGAAATTGAACCGTCTCCGTAATGCTACCTCGAGGCATGGAAGAATCCAGATGCTCCGCGATTACCTCCTCCATTGGAAAAGAATAACCTTGCCATCATAATAGGAATATTTTTTATTTGATTTGATTTGAAACATAAAAGAAATACGTTTGATTTGAAACATGAATATTTTTTGAATATTTTTTTTAGAAAACCGTTCTTCCAATGTTCATCTTCACAAACCTGCAATGCAAATTCAGGAAGATAATGACATCACAAATCATTAGCTTATATCAATATTAAACATAGTTAATTTTTTCCAACTCTTGCAACATTTAATTATTCTTAAAGAAGTGTACCAATAAGATATGCATGTAAGTCTCCATGTTATGATAAAAGAACATCACAGAAAAAAATCTAAAAGCTAGACATTCAGAGAAAAGAAAACAATCAATCTGGGTACATATTGTAAAAGTGACTTTCCATGTAAAATTCAAATTATCTTATCAGCACTCCAACTTAGTTCAACAAAATAAATAATCAAATGAAAAAGTCAATGAAACTTGTTTACAAATTACATGGCATAAATGATGATTCAAACGAAAACAATGATATATGAGCTATATAAAGGAAACAATAAAATAGAAAATGATAAATGGTATACTGTGAAATTAGGAGCTTGATGAAAAGGCTTAGGTTATGAAGATGCAGATTAAATAGAAAAACAAAGCTATGATCTAATTGCTTGCATCTTAGAGAAGTTGAATGAGTTTTCTTAAACTTTACCATATCCATGGTGAAAACTCAGAGAAAATTGAATCTTGATGAAGAAGAAAGAGAGAAAATGAGAGAAAATTCTGATTTCATTCAATAGAAAATAGTGAACTATTACAACAGTGCTACTTATAACAGTTCATGAACCTAACAAACTTCTAACTAACTTTTGGATCAAGTAAAGCTAGTACATGATAAGGTTCTAAGGAATCACAAGGAAACTTGCTCTCCAAGTTATCTAATGTTGGTAACTTGCTCTGCAAGTTACTTAATGATACAAGGAGTAAAACAGTTTAACAACCATAGTCATCAAGAGCACTAATGAAATATTTATAACCATGAATAGACTGAATGGAAACAGGACCCCATATGTCAAAATGAAACATTTCATAGCATTTGTTTGCTTTATTTACACTGAGCTGAAAAGGTAATTTTCTATGTCTAGAGTAGTGACATATATCACATACTGAATTTTCATCAATCTTAATACAATGAAAGGATTGTTTCAAACTAAGTAACCTACTATTGGACAAATGACCTAATTTGAAGTGCCATAAGGCTTCTTGAGGCAGAAAAGAAGAACTTTGCGAACTGGTTTGAGATGAAGCTATGACAGGTTGGGGCTTGGTTGATGAAGAAGCTTGTGTGGCAAGAAAGTACAATCCCTCTATCAAATCAGCCAAACCAATCATCTTCAAGTTCCTCCTTTCCTTTATTAAACATTTATCATTATCAAAAGTTACTATGTAGTCACTATCAACACATAATTTAGGTACAGATAGCAAATTCAATTTGAATTCAGCAACATATAGCACATTCTTAGCAATCAGTCCTAGAGAAAACTGAACTGTGCCAGAGAATTTTGCTATGGCCATATTACCATTTGGTAGCTTAATATGAACAGGTTTAATTGACTGATAAGAATCAAATACTCTAATGGATGAACATATGTGGTCACTAGCACCTGAATCAACTATCCATGAACCAAAACTGGATTGATTCAAAGCATATGAGAGTCTGGATATACCTGATGTCACATGATTAGTGACATGGTTCACCTTGCTAGAAGAACTCAGTTGAGTCTGAAGAAGATTAACCAGCTGTTCATATTGCTCCTTTGTGATACCAAAAGAATCACTCCCTTTGCAACTCTTTGAATCATCCAGATCCTCCCTTTCTTCATGCACTTCAAGGGCAGCATTATTAGCAGTGGCATTCTTGCCAAAATTTGGAGGAAAACCATGTTTCCTATAACAAGTATCAACTGTATGGTTGCTTCTTCCACAGAAAGAACACACACGTTTTGCACCAGAAGTGGATGAAGAACCTCCATAGCCACGTCCTCTTCCTTGGGACTTAGGAAAATTCACTGCATTGATGAGAATCTTTGATTCATCAGCAAAAACAGAGACTCTAAACTGTCTTTCATGCTGTAGTACCATTGAGAAAATCTTGTTGAGAGTTGGTAAAGGATTCATCAACATAATTTAGGAACGCACAAGATCAAATTGATCATTAAGACCAGTGAGAAAACGAATAGAACGCGTAATCTCATGTTGATGTTTAGCATTGAGAACACCAGTATTACAAGTACAACGGTGAGCACAAGCACAAACTGGAGTTGGGAGATAAGCTTCAAGTTCTTCCCACAAAACCTTCAAAGCAGTGAAAAATTCAAAAACAGAGCGTGAATCTTGTTTCAAACCAAAGATTTCACACTGTAATTCAGAAATTCGAATGTAATCGCCTTGAGAAAATCTTTCTTTGAGTTCGTTACAAATGTCTACTACATTCTCAAGAAAAACAATACTCTGCGCAATGGAATCTTCAACCGAATTCATGACCACGAGTGAACAAGCATGTTGCAACGATTCCATGCCTTGAAACTTGGATCAAAATCCGTAGGAACATGGATTGATCCATCAACAAAATCAAATTTGTTCTTTCCTCCCAAAGCTCTTCGTATTGAACGCGCCCAAGAATGATAATTCGAATTGTTCAATACCGGAGTGATAGCAACAGAGGAAAGACCATCAGAAGCGTGAACGTAATAGACGTTACCAGGTTGTTGAGACGGATCGAGAATCGGAGGAATAACAGCACCTCCAAGAACACCACCGTTCACGGCGGCGTTACCGGCATTACCACGCACCATCGGAGAAGAAGCAGAAAAATAACCGGAAGAAAGAAAGAATAAAAGAGACGATGCGCTGCAGAGCTCAGAGGAGCTCTGATACCATCTTAAACTTTACCATATCCATGGTGAAAACTCAGAGAAAATTGAATCTTGATGAAGAAGAAAGAAAGAAAATGAGAGAAAATTCTGATTTCATTCAATTAGAAAATAGTGAACTATTACAACAGTGCTATTTATAACAGTTCATGAACCTAACAAACTTCTAACTAACTTTTGGATCAAGTAAAGCTAGTACATGATGAGGTTCTATGGAATCACAAGGAAACTTGCTCTCCAAGTTATCTAATGTTGGTAACTTGCTCTGCAAGTTACTTAATGATACAGGGAGTAAAAAAGTTTAACAAGTTTCCCAACTACAAAAATGAAGAAGCGCAAATATATTAAACAGAGATCAGGAAGAAAAATTCAAAACAAAAGAGGATTCACAATCATAGGGAAAATAAAAGAAGGAAATAGACAGGGATGAAAAAAAAATGATGGACTTTGATCTTCCACTGGAGGTGCTCTCAAACTTCACCGCCATCTTGGCTTCTTCAACCCCAATTCATGGCCTTCCGCGGTGACCGCAACAAACCTAGAGGGAGAAGGAGGAAAAAAACGAAATAAGGAGGATGAGATAAATCAACTGCAAAAAATTTGCAAACAAATCAACGGTAACTATCATCAGAATATTAAATTAATCCGGAGAGAAAAAGAGATTGGTCAGTGAGTTTGACAAAGCTCATCAAGTCAGATTTGGATTTCAGAAGAGGTTGAACAGCCTGTGTTTGAGAAAAAATGAATGAATAATTCTGAAAAAAATTACAAAAATAAATTTAGAGAGTGAGTGGGTACCTTGGACTGAAGAGGAAGACACCACCATGAAGAAAATAATGAATAATTGCCTTAATCAAAGTGATAGAGGGAGGAGAAGAGGGAAGCATGGGGCTCTGTAGAGTTTGCATCGGTATTGAAGAAATAATGGAGAGGTGTGGTATCAGTTGTTTTGTTTCCCTATGCACGTGTTTCAATTTTTAAGGAGTGAGATTTGATCAACGGCTGATGTGCTAACCGCCCCTAATTACAATGATCTAACGGTCTGCATTGATTGGCGCCTAAAAATATAGAATTAGGGTTGTGCAATTAGGCTAACAATGTATGTTAAGATTAGATATAAGTAAGATTCTTTTCAGATAAAAACGGAAAACCTTTTTTTTTTTGTCAAGTAATGTAGTGGTTAGAAATTAATGTAATTGGTGGAAAATTTGGAATTCGAACTTGGCCCTACATACTGTAATGTTCTCGCCAACTGAACTATGCTCACGAAGACTTGATAAACCCAATTTAATTCAAGAAAGATAAAAAAAAGTTTCGTTGTTATATTAAAAAACTAAAAATCTACTTTTAATTATAAGAAAAATAAACCCGACATCTTAGTTGAACCTAAACTAAATTAAAAATTGAGCAATGTTATTTGAACAATCATTTCTTGTGACAACTTATTTGAAAACCAAAGTATATAAAGAAATTTAGGTAGTGGCACAAAAATTAAAGCAATAGGGAGAGAAAGTAGAAGGACAATATGAGTATGAGAGATAAAGTTGTCACAAAAGTTGTCAAAAAATGGTTGTTTAAATATCATTTCTCTTAAAAATTGGCAATGTTCAATTAGGAACTATATTGTCTTGGATTATTTTTCTCATAGAACAAAAAATAATTTTATTTTTCAGAGCCTAAATTGAGCCTCTAATTATTTTTCTTAAAGATTAAAATAGGTCTTCACTCTTATTCTTTTTCTTCTTTCTTTTCTTTTCTTCACTCGAGTGGTAAGACTAGACATGATAGGATTAGGAATGACACCATTAGAGAGAGTAGGGGTAGCACTTATAGTAGAAAAGTTGGTAGAAAATAGGCTTAGATGGTTTGGACATGTAGAGAGAAGACGCGTAGATGCCGTTGTAAGAGGAGTAGATCAAATGGAGGAGAGTCAGGTTAAAAGAGGTAGAGGAAGACCTATGAAAACAATTCGAGAAACCATTAGAAAAGATTTAGAGGTCAATGAGTTGGATCCAAATATGGTTTTTGATACTCCCTCCGTTTCAAAATGAGTGTCACTTTAGCCAAAAAAATTTGTTTCAAAATGAATGTCACTTTACATTTCCAATGCAACTTTAATTTTTTTCTTCCAACCCTACTCTCAATCAATACTCCAACTTTTCTCTCACACAATTTTCAATGCAACTTTAAGTTTGTCTTTTTCCTTATAAAGTAAGGGCAGTTTAGTAAAAGTGTTACGTCTAATGATTATTTATTCCATTCCTTAATCTGTGTGCAATTGGCTAAAGTGACACTCATTTTGAAACGGAGGGAGTAGAACACTATGACGTCATTTGATCCATGTAGCCGACCCCATTTAATGGGATAAGGCTTGGTTATTGTTGTTGTTGTTCTTCTTTCTTTTCTTTTGACAAATAATAGGTTTTCACTATATTCTATACTTTTTTTTAAAGGAACAAACTTATGTCATATCATTTCTCAATAATAATTTCAACAACACTTCCTTCAAAAAAAATAATTTCAACAATACAAGTAGGAATAACATGAAAAGTTTGAGAACAAGCGATACATGTAGCTACTCTATATTAATCAAACATTACAGAAAACACTGTTTTGAAGCCTTCAAACAAACAAGCAGCATCCTTTTCAACTAAAAAGGTCCCGACAGTTTTAAGTATGAGAAGACATTGTTTATCTTTGAAGCATGTTTGTTCCAAAAGAGGTGTCAACAATTGTGAGAACAGCTTTCTATGATAATGATAATGATAAATTGACAATAGAAGAAATCAGTCTAGAATATATATATATATATATATATATATATATATATATATATATATATATATATATATATATATATATATATATATATATATATATACCTGTTGATCAAGCTTGGAAGCAGATACAAAATGCATTACGCTAAAAATCCAACTCCTGTGGAAATATTTTAAAGAATATCTTCAAATATTATGAAATTCAACAGAAGATATGGGAAAGAAAGATATATAATTAACACATGAAAGAAGAAAATAAAGTAAGGCTACAAAAAATTATATAAAGCAATGCAATCCAGATGAAATGGATTTCGTGTTTTTTATACACGTTGATATCGCGTTTCTATAGATTGAAAATAGTATGAGTACTTTTTAGTTTTACATTGAAAATATCTATACAAACTTAATCAACATCATGGTCATATATTAAGGGTAAACTCAAACCCTAACTTCTGTATTAACGTGTGTTTCGTTAGCGATAGACAATTGCCACATTGAGTTTAGAGCTCCTTCACTGTTATTTTCAGAAGCTGTAATTTTTTTTTTTTTTTTTTTTTTTTTTTTAGAATCAGCAAATATTATTACGGCGCGGGTGTGTAAGAAACACAACAAACACACAAGCAGGCACAATACAAACAAGGTCTCTGATATACCAGAAGACCATCAGCCAAAAAACAGCAAAACAACAAAAACCCCTAGCAGGTGTAACAGCGCGCCCAACACGAACAGAACCGCCCAGCTGTTACTGTCAAGGACTTGAGGCTGCCATATACCAAAATGGCAGCAGACCTGAGATCAGGCAGCAGCAGAGGTAGCATACCCCAGCCTCAAACTCCCAAACACAAAGACCGGAAAAACTAACGCAAGAGGCATTCTCTCGGGTTCCAACACCATTCGTAAAATAGACAGGCCGGCACCTTCACGCGAGTCAAAGTCCATCTCCACGACAAAACCTTAATAGCTTCCACTACCTCCTCGACGTTGCTAAGAACATTGTTAAAAATGCGGTCATTTCTCGCCCTCCAAATGCTCCAAACCGCCGCATGCCAAATTAACCGGTAGCCATTACAGACTTTTTTGTTGGTTGTAGAACCATTCCAACACTCCCAATGAATGTACAAGTTAGGAGGCGACAGAAAAGAAAAACCCAACCAACTAAACAAGCCATCCCACACCCCTTGTGCAAACACACAGTGGATAAATAGGTGATCTGTCAATTCCATGTTCCTATCACACAACACACAATTCAAGGAAGCCTCAGGAGGTAGCACATTCCTATATGATAAATTAACCTTCGTCGGGATCCGATCATGGAATACCTTCCACGAAAAAGCCACCACTTTCGAAGGTGCCGGACTCATCCATATGTTCATAAACACCCTCCCTTGGTCTTCCGTTACTGATCGTGCCTCCAGCATCAATTCCTCCAACTTCTTGTACATGGAATTCACCGTAAACCGACCATGATCATCCAACCTCCACCGCCAAACATCCTCCACTTGCGTCCGAGAAAAGCCTCCCAAATCATCCAAAAGCTCCCGGAGGAGAGCCTCCTCCCACACAAACAGCGGTCGTCTCCAAACAAACCCCCAATGGCTACCCGGAAGATGGACATCTCCAAAATCACCTACTTTGGCCTCCTTTTGGTTTGATAAAGAATAAAGTCTAGCAAACTTATTGTAACATTAGTTTTGGTTCACCGTGGTTTTGGTGTTTCCTAAAGACACACTTAGTGTATGTTTGGATTGACGGTGACTTCGACGAAATCATGATGACACTGAGATTTGTTGAAGCTCCAAAATGGGTGATTTCGCCAAACTTACCACCAATCTAAACATTCATTTAATTGTTTGGGATATCACTTCTAAATCAGCATAACAATCTTCACGTATTTTTTGATAATTATGAATCGAACTCAGCACCCCAGAATTGGCAGCACTCACACACACACACACTCTATGGTAACAATCTTCACATGTAAATAATTTTTTTTTATTGTATATAAAAAAGTTTTTCATGAAAAGATACAAGTTAAATTTTATTATTAAACTTTTTTGTTTTGTCTCATTTTCAATTCTGAAGTTTTACTTTCATATTGCATCGTCATCTAAATCTTTCTCTTTGTAGTAAATCGAAACATTGAATGATAGTATAAGCATGTTTTTACACTAAACATGGGATGAAAGGTTGAATGAGTTTCATTATCTGGATAAAGAGTGCTGTAAAAATATTGAATTATAGATCAGATTACAATCTTGCACATGCAAATCGATAATTTATATTGTTTTGTTTTATTAGGGGAGGTTAACTTCAACTAGATTCCAACATTTGAATTGCCTGAACTTGCTGCAGCAACTCCCATCCCACCAACACCATCTGATGCAACTGCCACTGTCACATGGTTTGCTGATTTTTGAACATCTTTGACATCCAGCTCATGTACGAGTTCATCGATTTTCCGAAATTGATATGGCCATCTTGTATTGTAGAGAAACTGGCGAAGATCAAACCTATTATTATCCTCTGGCGAATAACTCTGGACGTTGAGTGAAAGATTGCATATTTTCATCAGCCAATAAAAATATACGAAGCAGACAAAATCTTTAGGGGACATCAAGAGCTATCTAGCAAAAATTCAACCCTGACTTTAAATCATAATAACTGCATACCTCAGCATGATAGGAAGGTGTCAAGGTGGTCATTTTGTGTCGATTTATAGAATAATACTTGAAGAAGTGTTTTACTTTTTCGGCCACTTGTGATGGAGTCAACCTTACACTCCATCTGTAACACAGATTCTGAGACAATAAAATTAAGAAAAAAAGTTATGATTGAACTCAAAATGGGCAGCCTTAAATTACAAGCTTCTATTGAGACTGTTAACTGGTGATGCAAAACACTACTTATTTTTTAGTCGATCATAACAAGTAGAACAGTTACTCATTCCGTTAAGCTCTCCATATCAATTGAAAACATGGTAGTTTTGAAGTCAATCTAATGTGACTTGAGATACACGGTAAGTATTTCTTCTAGCGATGCTTAGCTTAAACAATGTGCATTTTATGTTATTTCATTATGAGATGATCATGTATAAGATCATCGCATGTTTTCACCAACCCTTCGACCATTATAATGAGAAATACAATAATGCAAAACAAGGGAGAGGTTAAAGAAGTCAGCAAGACAGGATGCATAAACATGAGATATACCTGGAACATGGAAACTGGACCACAACGAAAAGTTTTCCGTAATCTTCCATAAACTGATAGTTCCTCGTAAGTCATTCCAATATCAACTTCATCACACTATTCAATAAAAAATGAGCGATTTGATTATAGTTACTAATAGATACGAAAAAAAACTAATAGATCAGTGTTAAAGGGAGAATAAATGAATATACTAGTTCCAACATTTCACCCAAACCATCACCGGCATAACAGATCACCAGAAAGTGTCTGAATAAGTAGAAGTCAACAAATTTTTAAAAGGTTATTATGAGCTGAGATTTAAGCTCATGCTTCTGTAAAATTGAACCTTGTAAGTACTGAAAGTATAACAGAACATAACTACCTGAATGTAGTTAGAACGTATTGGCTCAAGTTCAGCTGTGGGTGGAGCTGCTTCAATATCTGCCAAAGATGAGTAACCAAGATGGATGGCTGCCCATCTCAGGAATGCCCGAAGGTCCTGCTTACTTATACTGCCAATAGGATTTATATCTGCTGAGCTGCAATCATACTGTAAGAAGAACTTTGATAACTAGGGTGTAATGGACCACAAACATGAGAAACTAAATGAGAAACTAAGTGGCCAGTTCATTTTAGGACAAACAATTTATGTTTCTATTTAGGTTTTTTTAGTTTTACTAATAATTACAAAATGTCATCTTATTTTCGCTTTGTTTCTTGTTTCGAAAGATTCAACCAAGAAACAAAGTGAAAACAAAGAAAAATGTTTTCTAAATTATCATTGAAAATATGAAATAGAATAAAAATAATTTTAAGCTATAAGATCTTATAATAAAATCAAGTGATCTAATGCTATATAGAGATACCTTCGTCAAGTTGCCACGTAACCCTTCATCTGCATTGGTGCTCCCCAAGACAAGATAAAACCCAGGTTTTTTGTGAACCCAAGGCAAGAGTGACGCTAACATGAAGGCTAGCACCATTCTGGTTCGAGCTTGAATGTTTTGCAAGCTTAAATTCTCAACATTAGATCCACCATCTACCTGTATAAGCAAAACCATAGAAAAATATGAGGCTACAATATGATAGAAAATATAAAACGTTCCTAATCTTAGTTCTGAAAAAAGTGAGATTCCCCATAAAGAGACTAAGCTAAGCAACTAGACGAACACCCTGATACAATGATCTGTGTTAAATTGTTTTAGAGTCAAAATACTATTATTTGTTAATATTAACATACTCTTGTGGAAAAACTAAGTGTGGCAGTCGACCACATCATAGATTACACGGTTCTAGTATGTTTTTATGATGATTGAAATAATGCACAAGTCCATGCTTCAGTTACCCTGTAGCGTGGTCGCATTCCAGTAAGTGTTTGGAACAATGACAAAAGAGAAGATACAACTCCATCAATGCTGACCTCTAGGTGCCAGGAACCAATTTCATCAGTCAGCACTTTGGCTCGCAACCTCGTCATTTTCGAACTGCAAGGTGAATACAGTCAGTGCGCCATGACTTTTTTTTCTCGGTGATTGGAATGTGTTATTATGCTTGAACTTAAACTAATTGACACAATAAAAGGATTTCATGAGATAGAAAAGTCCTAGCATTCAAAGATGAAGTTCTTTCAACATTTTAGTCTTCAATTAATTATACTATAAAACATCTGTTCACAGACACCACAAACATTTCAACACTATCTGTGATATCATTGATGTGTATCAGCAACAAAACCAATCAGCATTGTTCAAGGCCACTCACATAAATTTAATAAGAGGCGCTATGAAAAAAAATACTAAAAAAGTAGTACCAGAGCCATACATAAAGGCCAAAGATAAAACATAACTAAGGGAGGCCTCTCATACAAACATTGATGAAGTATTGATGGAATATAGCAGATATAGAAACTTAAAGAGACACAACCAAGGATCGTAAAACACTAGAACATGAAAATGATCACTTACTTGTTTTCAGTTCCCATAAACACAGTATAAAATATTCGTTTAGCGAATTCTCTACTGTCTATAGGATACTGTCCATTCTTATAGTTTCCGATTCTTATTGCATCAGCTTTAACTTGTTCATTCGCATTTGCAATTTCTGAAGCCAAATATGAATCACTGGTTAATGACGTCCAAACTACCAGGTTTGAATTTGTAAGTTCAAATAATGTTGTTTATTTAACCCCTGCCACTTCCAAAAATTGTAAATGAAAGAGAAAAAGAGGTCAATAGTCTGTGACATTATTGCTATCAACCATGATTATACAACTCAGTTTTTCTGCAAAAAGTAAAACATTCTAAACTAATGAAAGGACACTATAATCTATATTCAAGCAATTTTGCAAGACTTTCGAGAAAGGAAATTTGAATATTTAGGTCTGCTTCTCCAATTAATTCTGCCGTCAATTAGTTAGATGTGCGGCATAAAATTACAGCTCAATTGATAGTTGGATTCCATGATCTTTGTACTTATCCCCCAAGGTACAAGGTTGGAATCCCACAGAAGGCTAAAACACACCAAAGGGTGGTGAGAAGATATAGTAACAGTTCCGGACTTCCGGTAGCCCAGCTCAGCGGTCAAGGATGAACCCAATGGAGGAGCCAGGCTGTTACATGTGGCCTCTTCACTACCCTTCTTTTAGATCTTTACACTGCTGATACTTAACGGAATCAGAATTAGTGGTCACTTGAATCATTTGTTATTCCTAAATAAAGAATCCTATGATAGTATGCTAATTGCTAATAATGTAGCTTTGAAGTATTGTCACGAGTTGATGAGAAATGGAAACTTTGAAGGTAATCCACAATTTAATCTAACTGCAGTTGTTGTTGCATTTGAGCTTACCTTTCACAACCAGCTGACACATACACCCAACAATCGCAGAAACAGAGGAACTGTCCGCTCCACCAGAAAGAGGGAGCAGAAAACCAGATGCTCCACTTCTTCGTAAATAGTCCCATAACCAGCAAGCAGGTCCAAATGCTATTTCCTCCTCAGGAGAGTGATATTTTATCTGTAATATATAATAACGTTCAACTCAGCAACATGAATGTTTGATTAATTTCAGCAGTAACATTATGATATATCAATATAAAAGGATTTAGAATTTGGTATTGATAAAAAAAAGAAAAAGCTCGGAGCCAGATACTCCTTAAGGGAAAGCGGCCTTCATCATACATGCATCTTCAAAGTTGATAATTTTTTGCTATCTGAAAATTGCATCTAAAGATGACGATAAACTAACCTTAAGTGGAACAGAAAGGCGTGATTTAAGGTCAAAAGGGAGACAGAGACAGTATGGTACATATACTAAAGGAACATTGGCTCTACAACTGGCCTGCTCTTGGAAGCTGCTTATAGATCCTCTAAGGCTTGCAACCTACCAGTAGACAAACGAGTAAAGGAACCAATCTGATATAAATTGCTTTATGTTTATGGTCAAAATGGCGTTGCATTGCATGCATTTAAATACGGAAACTAATGCATACCACATCTAGATCTATCTGAGCAACCACAACCTCAACATCATTTAAAGAAAATTGGGAACCCTGAGCAACAACATCACCATTTACCACAACACTGGCACATCCATCTGTTACAAATAAAATGAAAGACAATAATTTTTTTAGATAAAAAGTAAAAAAAGCTATATAATTGATATTTAAGCAAGCCTAAATGGAAATCAAGATGTCCTTATACCGGCTTCCTGAATGTGAAAAAACATGAAGGTCAATTGTCATTCCATTAAGGGAAACATTTTCCTACCATAGTAAAGGCGACCACCAGTACAGCCTTGATGATTGCTGTACATATAAACGCCTCCACGAGTATGAGTGGCACCTATAAAAGCACGAAGACGAATATCAAGCTTTCTAAGTTGGTGGTGACTTCCGCTTGCATTCATAAACACTTCAACCCCATTTAATGCAAGCTCAGCATGAGGGGGAGATGGAGTAAAAAGCTCTTCACAAACTTCAGCTGCAATAGCTCTAAGAAGGGGCAAACGATTTATGTTAAGCACTTAATAAACTTCTGAGTATAAGTTGGAAAGTCCCAAAAAAATAAATTAAACACATACACACAAAATAGTTCGAACATGCTACTTTTTAGGTGTAAGAAAGAATATGCAGGTATGTCAATCACAAGATTACTGCATGCACGGGATGCTGATGCATATTATAAGGGTTGGGATCATTTGAGAAGTAAAGACAGAATAAAAATGCAGATTTTGCACTATTGAATCAATGAAATAGTACAACAGGTGGGTCTGGGAAATTGCAACAACACTTTGAATGAATGAAATAGTCATCTTTGAATGCTTTCGCAAGGGTCTTTTAGTAGTATTAATTGAAACAAAAAATAAAGTGTGAATTTGGCACTTACGTGTCTTGAAATTTAACCAAGCCATAACCAAAAGGAACAGATTTTTGTCCCAATGCTTCGGAAACATGAGGAGGAAGTTGAAAATCATCAAGTTGATCCCTTTGTTTCCAAGCAGTAAACCATCGAAGTTCTCCGTAATTACCATCATTTGCAAGCCACATCTTGGGTCGTATCATAATAATCTTTCGGTTGAAACACAAAACCTGACAATTGTATCTTTCAGAACCTTTGATAATAGGCATTCCAATACTGCACACTATGTTATCAGTCCAATCACCAATCAATATATCTTTCAAACATTCCCATCTGCAACGGAAACAGTCTGAAACGGTTAGATGTTAGATTTTTTTTTTTTTAGTGAAGATGTAATTAGATATGATTAAGGGTTATTAATATCTCAAATAGCCAGGTAATTTGAGAGAGATCTAAAAATAGCTGTAAACTAAAAAAAACTCATATTTCACCCCAATTGTGGTTCTTCATATTTTAGCTTTTTAGGAGGGAAAATTGGATACCTCGTCCACATTTTGGTGGTTATTTGAGGAATAATCTTTAACATATAATGAAGAATTTAAAATTACACGTTAAATATGTGTTTTTGGTTTTACAAAGATTCTGTTAAGACATCGTCCACATTACATGCATGTGTTATTTGAGGTATTAACTTTAGAATTAATCAAACATTGTTGCTAGTATTACGAATGGTTAACGGTGTCAAGCTCTAAGAAGTGGTCCTCGCAGCCACAACCGGGAATCTCTAGCTCAGGTCCAAGTCTGATGACAGCGCCAGCTTGTTTGGATTTGGAGATGTAGTCTTTGATTTGGTTGGTATTGGAATCGAACTCCATAGCCCATTGGTTCAGATTGCAAGTAGCTACCTTCAAAAGCCTCATCTCTAGGACAAAATGGTACTATCAATTTGAATTCGTGAGTGAGATTACTACAATACAAGGATCGTTTGTGGTAGTGAAAATTGCGAGAGCCCTTTATTTATTTATATTCGTATGCTATGCTTTGATTCCAACAAGATCTAATGAAAACTGAAAGTATTTTCTTGACTTTTTTTAATAACTCTAGTAAAAGACCTATACGAAAGCGTAACATTACGATAATTATATAAAAAATAATTAGATTGTTAATATTGTAGAATATTTATAAATATTAAATGAAAATTATGAGTATTAATGTAATGTTTTTATTAAATGTTTTTCTCTAATATAGACAAAAATTTGATAAATAGTTGAGTCATACTAGGTATGAATTTTATTTACTTATATATGCGAAAATAAATTTTTATATACATATATGAGAAATTTGATATGATAAAATTTTGAAAACTCGTAATTATTTTTAAAATCAAAATTAATATAGTGTTTTTATTAAATAAGTTTTTATTTTATATGAAAACAGTGTTCAATGTTTGCACCCCACCCGTTGCAGATTTTATGTACTTATATCTGCATAAACAAATTTTTATATACATGTATGAGAAAGTCGATATGATATAATTTTGGAAACTCATGACTATTTTCTAAATATCAACATAAATGAAGTGTGTCTATTAAATAAATTTTTATTTTATATTTAAAACACCTATAAATATTTAAACCGCACTCGTTAAGAATTTTATATGTTTATATATGCAAAAGATTTTTTTTAAGTATGTGATAGTCGATATGATAAGGACGATTTTTATGTGATAGTCGATATGATAAGGAAGGAATTTTGAAAACTCGAGACTATTTTTATAATATCCACATTAAGCAAATCATGAGTTTTAATAAGGACGATTATGAAATTTCGGTGTACTTCGATTTTTATATACTGTTAGTAGATTTTTGTTTTTGTTTTGACAAACATATATCATTAATAGATATGACCATTATCCGTAGTTAATTCTTTTAAAAACAAATAAATTAGTTTCATGGTTATCCGTGGAAATTGGTTATTGAGCATTATCCGTAATTAATTTTTTAAAAACAAATAAATTAAATTTTGTAAAATGACCGTTATGCACATAAAATTAAGGAGATAATGAGTTTTAATAAGGACGGTTATGAAATTTTGTTGTACTTTGATTTTTATATATTGTTATATATATACAAAAATTTGATAAATAGTTGAGTCATACTAGTTATGAATTTTATTTGCTTATATATGCGAAAATAAATTTTTACATACATATATGAGAAATTTGATATGATAAAATGCTTATATATGCGAAAATAAATTTTTACATACATATATGAGAAATTTGATATGATAAAATTTTGAAAACTCGTAATTATTTTTAAAATCAAAATTAATATAGTGTTTTTATTAAATAAGTTTTTATTTTATATGAAAACAGTGTTCAATGTTTGCACCCCACCCGTTGCAGATTTTATGTACTTATATCTGCATAAACAAATTTTTATATACATGTATGAGAAAGTCGATATGATATAATTTTGGAAACTCATGACTATTTTCTAAATATCAACATAAATGAAGTGTGTCTATTAAATAAATTTTTATTTTATATTTAAAACACCTTTAAATATTTAAACCGCACTCGTTAAGAATTTTATATGTTTATATATGCAAAAGATTTTTTTTAAGTATGTGATAGTCGATATGATAAGGACGATTTTTATGTGATAGTCGATATGATAAGGAAGGAATTTTGAAAACTCGAGACTATTTTTAAAATATCCACATTAAGCAAATCATGAGTTTTAATAAGAACGATTATGAAATTTCGGTGTACTTCGATTTTTATATACTGTTAGTAGATTTTTGTTTTTGTTTTGACAAACATATATCGTTAATAGATATGACCATTATCCGTAGTTAATTATTTTAAAAACAAATAAATTAGTTTCATGGTTATCCGTGGAAATTGGTTATTGAGCATTATCCGTAATTAATTTTTTAAAAACAAATAAATTAAATTTTGTAAAATGACCGTTATGCACATAAAATTAAGGAGATAATGAGTTTTAATAAGGACGGTTATGAAATTTTGTTGTACTTTGATTTTTATATATTGTTATATATATACAAAAATTTGATAAATAGTTGAGTCATACTAGTTATGAATTTTATTTGCTTATATATGCGAAAATAAATTTTTATATACATATATGAGAAATTTGATATGATAAAATTTTGAAAACTCGTAATTATTTTTAAAATCAAAATTAATATAGTGTTTTTATTAAATAAGTTTTTATTTTATATGAAAATAGTGTTCAATGTTTGCACCCCACCCGTTGCAGATTTTATGTACTTATATCTGCATAAACAAATTTTTATATACATGTATGAGAAAGTCGATATGATATAATTTTGGAAACTCATGACTATTTTCTAAATATCAACATAAATGAAGTGTGTCTATTAAATAAATTTTTATTTTATATTTAAAACACCTTTAAATATTTAAACCGCACTCGTTAAGAATTTTATATGTTTATATATGCAAAAGATTTTTTTTAAGTATGTGATAGTCGATATGATAAGGACGATTTTTATGTGATAGTCGATATGATAAGGAAGGAATTTTGAAAACTAGAGACTATTTTTAAAATATCCACATTAAGCAAATCATGAGTTTTAATAAGGACGATTATGAAATTTCGGTGTACTTCGATTTTTATATACTGTTAGTAGATTTTTGTTTTTGTTTTGACAAACATATATCGTTAATAGATATGACCATTATCCGTAGTTAATCAATAGTATATATATATATATATATATATATATATATATATAAAGTAAGGTTTTTTATGCCACATGTCGCTTCCACATTTATTTTTAATATTTTATTAATATTTTTATTTTTTTAAAACTAATATTTTATTTAGCATAAATATCTCAACAAACTTCATATATTACTTTGAGATCTTATCAACTAAATATTTTATTTAAATTTTAAATTTATTTTTAATATTTATGTAGCATAAATATCTCAACAAACTACTCTTTATATTTTATCCTTATCATTTGATACATCAACCTACTTTTACTCTTTTGTAACAAAAAGATTCTAGTTACAGGAGAGACCAAATAAATATCAAAAGATTGAAGTGTTTTTGTACCAAAAAATTCTTTTATATAATTATATTAAACGAACTCTTTTTTTAATTATTTTTTTACTATAAAAAACATTATATATTTTGATTTTTTTTATATAAAATGTCAACAAAAAACTAAACTATTAAATATAAAAATTATTTTGATTCCAATCCGTAACAAACAGGCTCTATGAAGTTGTTTGTAGAAAATGAGGTAGCAGAAGCAAATCTTTTGAAAAGTATTGAATCTGAACCAGTTAACCTTTACACACATAACCCTAACCCTCCCTTTCAGCTGGTTACCCACAGAAAACCCAAAGCTCAAAAATCTAAAAATACAACAAAAACCAATTACCCCACAAGGTCGAAGGTTGGTACCTCCAAACCTTCCCAATGAAGTGTTTATATTGGAATATTAGAGGTTTAGCCAATGACCCCTCAAGATTGGCTCTTAAGAATATTATTTTAAATCATAAGCCTGACTTTGTGTTTATTGCAGAACCCTGGATGTGTTTTGAGGATTTTCCTTCCAATTGGTTTTCTAGTCTTAACTTTAAATTCTTTGCTTCCAATAGTAGAGATAATATGTCCCCCAATCTTTGGTGCTTCTGTTCCACAAATCTCAATCCCATCACCTTAGCTTCTGATGACCAGCATGTGTCTTTTACTATAACTGATAATGGCAAAGTTTTTGCAATAGCAGCAGTTTATGCTTCTACCAACTATTTGAGTAGGAGGCGGTTGTGGCATACTCTTTCAAATCTGCAAAACCAACACCCTATGCCTTGGAATTTTTTGGGTGACTTTAATACAATATTAGGTGCTCATGAACATCAAGGATTTTGAAGAAATCCGATCCAGGACTTCCAAAACTGGACAGACTCATCGAATCTCTTGCATTTACCAACCAGAGGGGCGTACTATACTTGGAGTAATGGTAGAAGGGGAAGAAGATATACTCAAAGGAGGTTAGATAGATCTATCTGCAACCAAGAATGGTTGGATATGTGTAGCACAACTTCATGTTCCACCATCACCAACAACAGGTCTGACCACTATCCTTTATTGCTGGAATTTAAAACTTTTGAGGGTACTTTCACCTCTAATTTTAAATTTCTGCAAATGTGGGCAAAACATGAAAATTGTAAAGACTTCATAGCTGCTTGCTGGCAAGAAAGTGTTATTGGTTGCCCAATGATGATTCTCACCAAAAAGCTTAAACTTCTGAAAGCCAAACTGAAAACCTGGAACCTTGAAGTCTTTGGCAATGTTCATAGTCATGTCAAAGAAGCTGAAGAGAAACTCCATTCCATACAACAACAAATTCATACTTCTACCTCTAACCCTACCGATGACATCCTAAACCTGGAGAAAAATGCACAGTGTGATCTTGACAAAGCGTTAGAGAGACAAGAGTGTTTTTGGAGAGAAAAATCTAGAACTGCTTGGCACATTGAGGGAGATAGAAATACTGCTTATTTTCATCGTGTGACTAAGATAAAAAATAAGACAAAGCTGATCACTACACTGAGAGTTGGTGATAACATATTATCTGAACCTCAAGAGATTTCAAATCATGTTGTTTCTTATTTCAAAAATTTGTTTTGTACTAATACTGTTTTGCAGGATCAGGTGCTAGTGGAAGAAGTCATACCCAATCTAATTGGGGATAATATAAATGCCATGCTTACTATGCTTCCCAGTCATGATGAGATCAAAAATGCTGTCTTCAGTTTGAATAAAGATGGAGCCCCTGGACCTGATGGTTTTGGGGCCTTCTTCTTTCAAACCTATTGGGGAATCATCCATAAGGAGGTGACTGATGCAGTTTTGCAGTTCTTTCAATCCGGATGGATACTGCCTAATTACAATGCAAATACTCTCATTCTCATTCCAAAGGGTCCTAATTCAGATACAGTGGAACAATACAGACCAATTGCAATGGCCAACTTTAAATTCAAGGTGATTTCCAAGATTATTGCAGATAGGTTAGCACAAATCCTCCCTTCTATTATCTCAAACAATCAAAAAGGTTTCATTCAAGGAAGAAATATTAAAGATTGTATCTGCTTAGCCTCTGAAGCAATCAATATTATGCACAAAAAATCTTATGCTGGTAACATAGCCTTGAAGATAGACATACACAAAGCCTTTGATACTCTAAATTGGAATTTCTTGCTTAAAGTCTTAACATGCTTTGGTTTCAATAACACTTTTGTCAACTGGATTGCTTCCATCTTATCATCAGCAACTCTCTCAATTTCCATAAATGGTGCTCAACATGGTTACTTTTCTTGTTCAAGAGGAGTGAGGCAGGGAGACCCCCTATCCCCTCTTTTATTTTGTATAGCTGAAGAGGTGCTTAGTCGAGGTATTCTGAAACTAGTTGAAGACGGAAAGGTCAATCTTATCACAGGTTCCAGACATTCTCAGGTTCCTTCTCATTGTTTTTATGCCGACGACATAATGATTTATTGCAAAGCTAAAATTGAAAGTTTGCAGGCTCTAAAGCTTCTTTTCACCAGATATGCTAATAGCGCTGGCCAAATTATTAGTGCGTCTAAATCAACAATTTTTTATGGCGGTATATCTGAAAGTAGGCTGCACAATGTAATAAACCTGTTTGGTTTCAGTATTGGTTCTCTCCCTTTCACATACTTAGGGGCCCCAATCTTCAAGGGGAAACCAAAATCAATATACTTTCAAGCTATAGCCGACAAAGTGAAATCCAAACTAGCTAATTGGAAAGCTTCTCTCTTATCAATAGCTGGTAGGGTGCAGCTTGTTAAGTCAGTAATCACTAGCATGCTAACTCACACAATGTCTATCTACTCTTGGCCTATATCTTTATTGAAAAGCTTGGAAAAATGTATCAAAAACTTCATTTGGAGTGGGGACACTTCAAAAAGAAAGCTTGTTACGGTGGCTTGGAAAAAGGTTTGTAATTCTTACGAGGAAGGTGGTCTGGGCATAAGATCTCTAGTTTGTTTGAATGAAGCCTTTAACTTGAAGCTTGGTTGGGATATGCTGCACTCAAATGAAGAATGGGCAAATATTCTCAGAAGTAGAGCTATCAAAAGGAGAAAACCTATTATTCATCACATCTTTTCATCTTTATGGAATGGTATCAAACCTGAAATGACAGTGATCACAGAGAATTCAACTTGGCTGATTGGCAATGGGAAAAATGTTGATTTTTGGTATGATAATTGGTGTGGAGATTCTTTGCAAAACACTCTCAATCTCAGCAACACGGATGCTAATAATTATCCACAGGCTGTTTGCGACTTTATTACCAATTTTCACTGGAATATCCCTCATGATATCACAATCAAATTTCCGACTTTGAATGATCATGTTAGACAAGTTATCCTCCCTCTTGAAGACAAAGAGGATTTGCGGATTTGGAAGCACTCATCGTCTGGTACACTATCTCTAAAAGATGCTTATCAATTCAAAAAACCTCAGGCTGCTTCGATGAATTGGGCTTCGAAAATTTGGTGCAAAGACATCCCACCCTCAAAATCCTTGTTGGTTTGGCGATTAATGCATGATAAAGTTCCTACTGATAAGAAGCTAATGGAAAGAGGATGTTCTATCCCATCAATGTGCTCTCTTTGTTCCATACATACTGAGTCATCTTTTCACCTATTTTTTGAATGCAGTTTCGCAATTAGGTTGTGGTGTTGGCTAGCTTCCGTTCTCAATCTTAACCTGCACTTTCAATCTTTAGAAGACATTTGGACATTATGTGATAGAGGATGGTCCCCTCAGTGTAGAATAGTCGTGACTGCTGCCATTGTGAATATCATGGCTACCATTTGGTTTTATAGAAATCAGGCAAGGTTCCATTCTAAAAACATTCATTGGAGATTAGCAATCAATAGCATAATCTCTAGTGTAGCTTTGTCAGGAAACAACACTTCAAAAGCTTCTAATTCTTCTGTCAGGGACCTTATCATTTTGAAAAAGTTTAATATCAATATCCATTCCCCTAAAGCTCCAGTCATCAAGGAGGTGATTTGGCAGCCCCCTATTGCCAACTGGGTGAAGTGCAACACTGATGGAGCTTCAAACACAACAAACTCTTCTTGTGGAGGTATTTTCAGGAACTCTGATGCTATTTCTCTTTGTTGCTTTGCTGAGAACATTGGAGGTGGTTCTGCATACCATGCTGAGATTTCAGGAGTGCTTAGAGCTATTGAGATAGCTAGCCAAAGGAGATGGTCGAATCTTTGGATTGAAACAGACTCAGCTTTAGTTGTGATGGCTTTTAAAAATGAAGCTCTTATTCCTTGCAATCTGAGAAATAGGTGGTACAATTGTAAGCTTCTGCTAAATGCCATGAATTTCATTGTTTCTCATATATACAGAGAAGGCAACCACTGTGCTGATAGATTGGCAGCTTTAGGGCTAACTGTCCAAAATTTAACAATTTGGTCAGAAGTGCCTCTTGATATCAGAGAATTTTATGTAAAAAATCGTCTTGGTATGCCTATTTTTAGGTTTATCAATTTTTAGGAGGTTTTGGTCCTTTGTCCCCCTCCTTTTTCTCTTGTTTTTCTCTCTTTTATAATGAAGTTTTGAGGTAGCAGACCTTTACTGCTCCTATTTTTGGTTAAAAAAAAAAATTAAAGAGCATTGTATCTATTTGATATAGTTATTTTTTTTAAATCAAAAGTATCAATCAATCAATAAATAGTGTGTGTGTGTCTATATATATATATATATATATATATATATATATATATATATATATATGTATGTATGTATGTATGTATCAATCAATAGTATATATATAAAGTAAGGTTTTTATGCCACGTGTCACTTCCACGTTTATTCTCAATATTTTTATTAATTTTTTCTATTTTAAAACTAATATTTTATTTGACATAAACATCTCAACAAACTTTTGATCTTATCCACTAAATATTTCATTTTTATTGAATTTCTAATATTTTATGTAGCAGAAATATCTCAACAAACTACAAATAATACTTTCCACAAAATTTACATATATGACCTTATTTTATAATTAAAAGGCTCCAATTGGTTTGTTTTTTTATGAAAAGAAGCTTCAATTAGTTACTAAGTTATCTTTTAGCACCGTATCATTGAATTAGTTTTTTTTTTTGAGGAAAAAAATGTTTCGATTTTTTTTTTTTGAAAAAAAAAAGACAATTACTTTTTATTGATTGAACATGTCCCAAAGGACTTCAGATACAATGCAGTTAGGGGTTTCCTCCAGCCAAATCATGTTGGGCTCTTTAAGAGCATGATGGGCCAATTTGTGGGCTACCTGATTCCCTTCCCTACCCACATGACTAAAGACAATTCTTCTGAACCGTCGGATCCCACCTTTGATGCCTAGGATGATATTACCAACATATTATGTTATCTTTTAGAAGCATATTCTAATGCAAATGTTAACTATAACTAAATAAATTTTTGTTAATCACATATTTTAAGCACAAACGGAAACCTCAAACCTTTTTTTCATCTAACTTTTTTCCTTCTTCAGGTTAGCCAAACACCTAATCTATTATTTCTCTTACATATACTATGATATATATATTTCAACCACTTTATAATGCTACTCTTTGATATAACTTGTTTTCATCTTTTTTTTATTTTTATTTTTTGGTTTTTGAAGATAACTTTTCAAACATGTATATAAATAAAGTAAAGTATTTTATGTCACGTTTTCTTCTTTCTATTTAGTATATATCTCTTTCTTTTTTTGGTGGTATCTGGGGTTAGAACCCCGGATCCTGCATATATTATTATGCAATGTCCTTATCAACTGAGTTAAACTCCCGAGGACTAGCATATATCTCTCACTCAACAACTATATACATTTATACATTACATTGATATTTTCTAATAAATATGTTACTTCATTATCTTTTTTTTTAGTGGCGGAGTTTGAACCTCGAACCTTGCGTATATTATGCACTGTCCATACCAACTGAGCTAAGCTCACAAGGACTATTACTTCATTATCTGATTAAATAATAATTTTTTCGTACAATTATTAAAAGTATAGTTTAATTTTATCATAATTTATTTCAAGAATTTATTTTTTATTTATTTATTTTTTTTCATATTCAATATTTTTGTCTCTTTCACATTTATTTTGAATATTTTTTTATTTTTTATTATTATTGATTTTAATTTGATATAAATATAACAATGTAGATTTTTTAATGTTTTTGTAATATTATGTTTTTCTATTTAAATAAATTTATTATTTTTTGAATTTTCTATTTTTTTTTGTAATAGTTTTCTAAATATTTTATTCATTTATAAGTATATTTTTGTTTTATTTTTGTTATATCTTATCTTTTGAAACTTGATTTTTATAATTGCTTAAATTATTTGTTACTTCTTCTATTTATCTTTTAGCATCATATTCCAATTCAAACTTTAACTATAAATCTAGGTTCCTTTTGTTTTATTTCCATTTTTTTAATGTTGTTTTGTTTTACTTTATCATAGTTTATTTCAATAAATTTATTATTTTTCAATTTTTTAGTAATTTTTATTTAATATTTTTTATGTAACATAATTGTCTCAACACACTACATATATTATATCTTTTTCTTTCTTTAAAACCTAATTTTTTTGAATTGCTTAAATTATTTGTTATTTCTTTATCTTTTAGCAACATATGCCAATTCAAATTTTAACTACTCGGATATTTTTAGGACTATAAAATCAAGAGATTTTGCTAAACAACTACTCACATAATTTTAGCTCAAGTAGAATTACACCTTTCAAATCAACCTTTCTCATTCTTCAGGTTTGACAAATATCACTTCTATAAAAAAAATTCATACACTTTTTCGTATACGATTGATTTTTTTTTTTTGCAGACACTGTAATATCCCGCTTATCAGTAACGGAATATTACCCATCAGACGCGTCAGAGGACAAATGTTCATGGAAATGTCTATTAATGGCATAAGTCAGGTATGAGCTAGATATCAGGGATTAAGTGTTACAGAACGTCAAGTACGACGGAAGATGTTTTTATGAGATATCAGTCGAGCAGGGGTTTATGTATCAGTGTCAGGTTAAGAGCAACCAAGACGAAGGGCATTTAAGTAAACTCGCACAAGGGAGTATATAAGGGATTTTGGGGGTGGAAACCTCATAATTTCTTCTTCTTTCTCTCTCTAGGTTTTGAGAGAAAGAGTTCTCTCCTCCTTCTCTCTAGCCACGCCTCCCCCTCTCCATCATAATCATCCAAACTTCTTCCAAATCATGATCAAGCATGGATTAAGGCAGCTTAGCAAGCAAGAAACACATAAGAAAAGGATTAAAGCATGGTTTGGTTTGAAAGCTAAGGATCAAGAATTGCATCAAAACCTAGGGTTTGGGCTTGAAGCTTGAATAGATGCAAGAAACATGATTAGGTGAGTTCCATAGATAGTTTACCTTCCCTTGGTTGTGTAAATTCATGCTAGAAAGTAGTGATTTATGTTTATGAGAGGTTTAGAACCTTAATGTACTTTTGATAAATTCTTGTTGATTACTTGTTAGTTTGCCATGAAAGATGTTTATAAATGTATATATATGTTGCTGGATGTTTTGGTGCATTGCAGGAACCATTAGGATGAGTTTTGGGTCAAAAACTGGAAATTTTGTACCTCAGACTCGAAGAACCACGCTATTAGCGAAATCTACGCTAATAGCGAAATTCTTCAGGATGCCCACGCTCCAGGGGCGCTATTAGCACAGCCCTCTGGTTTGGCCAACATGCTTTTGGCCTGTTGGTCCATCCTGGGGCCCGTGGTGCATTCCGGTGTCGTTCTTTCAACGTTTTACAACTTTGTAACCCCAAAACAACATCTAGGCAATGCACATAACATCAAATGATTCTTGAAATGAAAATCATGGCAAACTTAATAAGAATGGCAAGAGTGATTCAAGAGAGTTTAAACCGATATTACTCGGGTAGTGAAGATTTAAGGAAGGGCATGAACGTAGAGCCTTGACATAGCTTGTCAAGAACTAGAATAGTTAGTAAAGAATAGAATGCTAGGCATGAGTAGTATGCTTGATTAGATGCGAAGTGATATAGAGTATTCTCTTCGTATAGAAACTAGAGTGCCATACGAGTGTGGCCAGACGTGAATTGATTAGACATCTCTTCACATAGCAAGTTAAGCAAGCATATAGTTTACCTCTAGTCGGATCGTTTAGGCATCCGAGGTAAAAGAGATAGCATTTATAGATTTAATACTCATGCATATATATAGACCAAGACTTTTAAGTTAAAGGTGCCATGTCTCTTGTGTCCACACTAGGTTGGCTTAAGCGGTTTCCATTAGGTGAAACGGGGTTAGCAGTAAGGAACCCGCATGTCACTTAGTAAGCAAGATGTAGTGGTCGTGTCTCTTGTGTCCACACTAGGTTGGCTCAAGGGGTTTCCATTAGGAGAAACGGGGTTAGTCGTAAGGATCCCGCACGTCACTGCAGGAGTGCCGTTGGTTATACCTTAGATAGGTTTCCATCGGATAGATAGGGATTGCGCTCGGGGTTACTCCACTCGGGGCTCTCCGTAAAATGAACTCAGATAATGCTTGTTTGTTAAACGCTAACTTATGAATGAATCTGACTGTGCATATTTATTAGACATATTTATGTTATGTCATAGAGCCTTGACGTAGATCGTCAAGAATAGTAGAACATAGACGTAGATCGTCAAAACTAGTATGATAGCAAGATAAGATACGTTGTTAGAAACATCGTATTTTGCATTAGAGCAAATAGAGAAAGATATGCCGATGACGATCTTAGGTTTACCCTAATCGTCCGGTTTAGAACCGTGTCAAGATTATGTTAGAATTAGGCCTCGAAACGTAGAGCGTATTCTTGGCATTGCGGTTTTAGATTCCCCTTGACCGCCATGACACGTATAGGAAGTGAAGCCTATAACAAGTGAGATAAGACTATGACGGCCCTAGTATGCACGACCGTCTAAGTATCCAAGTCCCCACACACGTATAATCAACCGTCATGTTGTATTTTAGACACGTGGTGACCGTAGGTTTCCCCTGAGGTTGCCTATAGCCTAGGATTTAGGGGAACTCATTGAGACATTATGTCTCATCCCAATCCTTATTTGTTTCAGATAAACAGGTTGGATTAGTAAGCTAGTAGCCGAATGGATGATGCGACAAGTGTCCGTTCGTACCGCTGCAGGACGGTGTGGATATTCAAGGATGCATCTGTTATACTTTAGAAAGTTGAGTTGTATTATTATGTACGAACGCATTTGGTTGTATATATATATTCATTCGTAGTTGTATTGTTGTAAATTTTTAATGTATCCAGTACTAAACTAATACACATGCTAGACTTTCTATGTAACACCCATACTAGACGTATCTAGAAAGTCTAGCATGTGTATTAGTTTAGTACTGGATACATTAAAAATTTACAACAATACAACTACGAATGAATATATATATATATACAACCAAATGCGTTCGTACATAATAATACAACTCAACTTTTCTAAAGTATATTAGATGCATCCTTGAATATCCACATCGTCCTGCAGCGGTACGAACGAACACTTGTCGCATCATCCATTCGGCTACTAGCTTGCTAATCCAACCTGTTTATCTGAAACAAATAAGGATTGGGATGAGACATAATGTCTCAGTGAGTTCCGCCTAATCCTAGGCTATAGGTGACCTCAGGGGAAACCTACAGTCACCACGTGTCTAAAATACAACCTGCCGGTTGATTATACGTGTGTGGGGACATGCTTTCTTAGACAGCGGTGCTTGCTAGGGCCGTCTTAGTATTCTTAACTTGTTATAGGCTTCTCTGCTATACGTGTCATGGCGGTGAAGGGGGAACTAAAACCGCATTGCCAAGAGTACACTCTAAGCATCAAGGCTCTCTTATATCTCTATCATGACACGACTCTAAACCAGACGATTAGGGGGTAACCTAAGATCGTCGTCGGCATATTTTTCCTTACTTGCTTCTACTTGCTTAATATGTTGTATCTACAACATATCATCTCTTATCACCTAAGTGATTCTTGCTATCTTACTACTTCTTGACGAATTACGCCAAGTCTCTACTTGTTCTTGACGATCTACGTCAAGGCTCTATGACATAACATAAACATGTATAATAGATATGCATAGTTAGCTTCATTGATTATGTTAGCGTGTGACAAACAACTTATCTGAATTCATTTTACGGATTAGTCCCGAGTGGAGTAACCCCGGAAGCTAATCCCTTACTACCGATGAAATGCTTAGCAAGAGCGCACCGAACTCCCTTAGTGAACGTGCGGGTCCCTTACGGCTTACCCCATTCCCCTTGGAGAACCTTTTGTACCCAACCTTGGAAGGAATACAAAAGACACGACACCTTAACTTAGTGAAATACGGCTCCCTTGCGGCTTAACCATTCCCCTTGGGGAACCCCTTGAATCCAATTTGGATAACAAGAGACATGACACTCTTTCTTTCTTAAAAGTCTTAGTCTTATGCATGAAAATTAACTTAAACATGCTAACTCTTTATCTCGGATCCCTAGACGATCCCACTAGAGGTAACTTTATGCTTGCTCAACTTACTTTGTGAATGGATATAAAATCAATTCACGTCTTGCCATACTCGTATGGCACTCTAATTTCTATATGAAGAGAATACTCTATATCACTTCGCATCTAATCAAGCATACTACTCATGCCTAGCATTCTATTCTTTACTAACTATTCTAGTTCTTGACAAGCTATGTCAAGGCTCTACTTTCATCCCATGCCTAGTTCTTTGCTACCCGAGTAATTCGGCTAATCTCTCTTGAATCACTCTTGCCATTCATGTTAAGATTGCCATGATTTTCTTCCAAGAATCGCTTGATGTTATGTGCATTGCCTAGATGTTGTTTTGGGGTTATAAAGTTATAAAACGTCGAAAGAAAGACTCCGGAATGCCCCACGGACCCCAGGATGGACCAATAGGCCAAAAGCTTGTTGGCCAAACCAGAGGGCTGCGCTAATAGCGCCCCTGGAGCGTGGGTCATCTGAAGAATTTCGCTATTAGCGTAGATTTCGCTAATAGCGTAGTTCTTCGGGTCTGTGGTACCAAATTTCCAATTTTTGACCCAAAACTCAATCTAATGGTTCCTGCAATGCACCAGAACATCCAGCAACATATATATACTTTATAAAACAACTTTCATAGCAATATTAACAAGTACAAAGCAAGATCAAGGCTAGGGTACTAAAACTCATATTTCTCTAATCTTAACAAAAATCATGTTTTGCTTGCAATTAAACACAAAATCCCAAAGGTGGGTTCTATCTAAGAACTCACCTAATGATTAGCACTTGATCTTCAAGCTTCAAGCATCAACCCTAACTTCCTCTTCATTCTTGATCTTTAGCCCTTTCCTCCAAACCATGCTTTAATCTCTTCCTCCACTTGTTTCTTGCTTGATAAGCTACCTTAATCCTTGCTTGATCATGATTTGGAAGAAGATTGGATGTCTTAGAGAGGAGAGGGAGGCGAAATTCTAGAGAGAAGGAGGAGAGAAAGGTTTTCCCAAAAACCTAGAGAGAGAAAGTGTGGGTAGAAATGAAGGAAAATGGCCCTTGTGGCCTTATATAGTCGCTCCCGACGTTTTACCACTTTGCCCTTCGCCTTAGTCGTGTTTATCTGACACTGACACTTAAGCCCATGCTTGACTGATATTACTCATTAATATCTTTCGTTGTACTTAACATTCTTCACCAAAATCTCTTTCCATGAATCTTAGTCCTCTGATACATTTAACAAATGAAATTTCCCATTAGCTGACGAGCGGGATGTTACATTCTAGATACGTCTAGTATGGGTGTTACAGGCACTTTAATAACATTATTCACACTCTAAATCTAAAATATGAAGACTCAATATTAAGACCATTAAAATGTGAAGAATATCGAATTTTAAAGAGATCACGAATATTTAACCGATGTGATTTTTATGGATGATAGAGTATGCATCAAGTTTTTTTTCTTCGTGAAATTTCACTAACATGATTTCACATTGACTTAATTATATTTCTATGCTAATATTTATTTATTTTTGTTGTTTGTGATATTCTAGGAGATCAAAATTTAATGCACTGTGTGAAGCGGCAATGTTACAAAATATCAATATATGTTATTATTAAAAAATAATATCAATCTACATTGATTGATGTAATATGTTATGAGATAAAAAGTATCTTAATTTCTAATAACAACCATAAATTTAAACGAACTTCCTATGAATATAGAATATTTTATAAAACTATAACCATTGTGAAGCTGTATAATTTTTTTTAGGAGTTAATTTATATGTCTTTTATCTATTTATTCGTTATTTTTGTTTTTGGGTAACAATGATATATGTTCACAAATTCCATCATCGTTAGAGATGACCAATCTTCGTCAGGAATCGGTGGGGCACCAAAGGTGGGTTCTTCCCTTTCAATTGATTTTTTTCTCATACGCATAAGCCACGAAACAATCTCATGACCACATGTTTAAAGGGACCCAAAACTCTTACCACTTGGACTAATTCATTATTGATTTTGTTACACTTTTTATTCTTGCATTGGACAATCATCTCATCATTTATTTTTATTTTTAAGATATTATTATAATTGTAGATTTAAATAAATTCAATTTAATATACTTACACATGTATCCGTGCACACAAACTTATTTAATATCTGACCCAGGCAATGCCGGGGCTCTAAACTAGTTCTTTTAAAAACAAATAAATTAGTTTCATGGTTATCCGTGGAAATTGGTTATTGAGCATTATCCGTAATTAATTTTTTAAAAAGAAATAAATTAAATTTTGTAAAATGACCGTTATGCACATAAGGAGATAATGAGTTTTAATAAGGACGGTTATGAAATTTTGTTGTACTTTGATTTTTATATATTGTTATATATATACAAAAATTTGATAAATAGTTGAGTCATACTAGTTATGAATTTTATTTGCTTATATATGCGAAAATAAATTTTTATATACATACATGAGAAATTTGATATGATAAAATTTTGAAAACACGTAATTATTTTTAAAATCAAAATTAATATAGTGTTTTTTATTAAATAAGTTTTTATTTTATATGAAAATAGTGTTCAATGTTTGCACCCCACCCGTTGCAGATTTTATGTACTTATATCTGCATAAACAAATTTTTATATACATGTATGAGAAAGTCGATATGATATAATTTTGGAAACTCATGACTATTTTCTAAATATCAACATAAATGAAGTGTGTCTATTAAATAAATTTTTATTTTATATTTAAAACACCTTTAAACATTTAAACAGCACTCGTTAAGAATTTTATATGTTTATATATGCAAAAGATTTTTTTTAAGTATGTGATAGTCGATATGATAAGGACGATTTTTATGTGATAGTCTATATGATAAGGAAGGAATTTTGAAAACTAGAGACTATTTTTAAAATATCCACATTAAGCAAATCATGAGTTTTAATAAGGACGATTATGAAATTTCGGTGTACTTCGATTTTTATATACTGTTAGTAGATTTTTGTTTTTGTTTTGACAAACATATATCGTTAATAGATATGACCATTATCCGTAGTTAATTCTTTTAAAAACAAATAAATTAGTTTCATGGTTATCCGTGGAAATTGGTTATTGGGCATTATCCGTAATTAATTTTTTAAAAACAAATAAATTAAATTTTGTAAAATGACCGTTATGCACATAAAATTAAGGAGATAATGAGTTTTAATAAGGACGGTTATGAAATTTTGTTGTACTTTGATTTTTATATAAATAAATAAATAAATAAAGTTAATTCTTTTAAAAACAAATAAATTAGTTTCATGGTTATCCGTGGAAATTGGTTATTGAGCATTATCCGTAATTAATTTTTTAAAAACAAATAAATTAAATTTTGTAAAATGACCGTTATGCACATAAAATTAAGGAGATAATGAGTTTTAATAAGGACAGTTATGAAATTTTGTTGTACTTTGATTTTTATATATTGTTATATGGTTATCCGTGGAAATTGGTTATTGAGCATTATCCGTAATTAATTTTTTAAAAACAAATAAATTAAATTTTGTAAAATGACCGTTATGCACATAAAATTAAGGAGATAATGAGTTTTAATAAGGACGGTTATGAAATTTTGTTGTACTTTGATTTTTATATATTGTTATATTTTTATATATTGTTATATTTTTATATATTGTTATATAAATATATTGTTATATAAATTGGTTATTGAGCATTATCCGTAATTAATTTTTTAAAAAACAAATAAATTAAATTTTGTAAAATGACCGTTATGCACATAAAATTAAGGAGATAATGAGTTTTAATAAGGACGGTTATGAAATTTTGTTGTACTTTGATTTTTATATATTGTTATGTTATATATATTGTTATTGTTATATTATTATATATATTGTTATTGTTATATTATCCGTAATTAATTTTTTAAAAAACAAATAAATTAAATTTTATAAAATGACCGTTATGCACATAAAATTAAGGAGATAATGAGTTTTAATAAATACGGTTATGAAATTTTGTTGTACTTTGATTTTTATATATTTTTATATATTGTTAGTAGAAGAGCGCAATCACGTGTTTTGCATGCCACATCCTTAGCAATATAAAAATTAAATTTTATATCTGCATAAAATTAAATTATTTTTTTTAATAAATTTTTATAGCGTGGCGGCTTAGGATGGAGGTCTCTCGGGATGCCAACTTAGTTGGGATGTCAATGATGCCTCTTGATGTCTGTCTACGTTCCTTGCTTATCAAAAAAAAAAAAATACTATTTTCATTCAAAAATAGACTCGTGGTTTGCATGCAACATCCTTACCAATATGCTAAGGATGTGGCATGGATGTAACCAAATTTAATCAATAGAAACTTGTGACGTGGATGTAACCAAATTTTCCTATAATAAAAACAAAACAGTAACAAAATTTCTCAAAATTAATTTCCACATTATCAAACAAAATTGTAACTAAATTTCTCAAAATAATTTATCACGGCACCACATCACAAGTGTTGGTAACTAAATTTTCCTATAATAAAAACAAAACAGTAACAAAATTTCTCAAAATTAATTTCCACATTATCAAACAAAATTGTAACTAAATTTCTCAAAATAATTTATCACGGTAATGCTCATCACAAAATTTTCTCAGATAAAGTGTAACAAATTTTCTCAAAATTTATTAAGCAATTTCCTATATATTCCTATATATGTTTTTTTCTCCAATACATCAATCAACTTGATGAGTATGATGAATAAACTACTAACATCTACTAATAATATATAAACATCAAAGTCCATCAAAAATTTCATAATCATCCTTATTAAAACTAATGATCTCCTAAATTTTATAACCGTCCAAAAAACATTGAATGATGTTTTGCATATAAATAAAAATTTGTGTAATAGAAATATTGCATTAATGTTAATATTGAGGCAGGATCCGTTGACACCAGGTGTAAGTCAAAAGACTTACACCAAATCTCAATCCTTGATTTTAATTAATCCTAGGGTTCAAATTATTTCAACAAAAGAAATTAATAATCACATTGCAGCAGATTCGGCATCTCCTTCTAGACCCATATATGCTATCTGTCAAATTAAAATTAAATCATCAATGGAAAACGTGCAACTCGTTTTCTTTGTTGGTTTTGTGGGAACCTAATTCTTCGAACTTTAATCTATAGAAACAAGCACCACGGTGGACGGTGGCTATTACGATTGAATCTGTTCCACCGCTGCTTTGAATTAATGATCATCATAACCCAATGCTAGCTTGAAGCACCACACTGGACTCATCCCTCTTTCAATTAGAATATGTACAAAATGGAAAAACCATCGATTTAATGGAAAAATTAATGGCTGGCAATTAAATAACAAACCCTTCACAGTTTAAAAAAGTGACAAGAAAACATTTAATTTGGTCAATTGCGGTGCAAAGGTACTCGAAAAAAAAAAAACCAAGAACAGTGTGGAAGTAATTGGATGCGTTAGAGTTTCTCGTCTATAGCCGTGGATTTATTGTCAACCGTATGATTGAATTGATCTAACGATATATATTTGGTGTAAGTCTTTTGACTTACACCTAGTGTCAACGGATCTTGCCTCTTTTAAAATAGTCCTGAGTTTTCAAAATTTTATCATATCAACTAACACATATCGGTACATAAAAAGTCTCTTTTGCATATATAAGCATATAAAATTCTCATCGAGTGCGGTTTAAATACTTAACGGTGTTTTAAATATATAAAATAAAAATTTATTTAATAAACACACTACATTAATATTGATATTTTGAAAATAGTCATGAGTTTCCAAAATTTTATCATATCGACTTTCTGATATGTGTATATAATTTTTTTTGCTGCAAATATAAACTTTAAAATTTGTAATGGGAATGGTGCAAACATTGAACGGTGTTTTGCATAAAAAATAAAAATTTAATCAATAGAAACACCACGTTAATGTTGATATATTTTGAAAATAGTCATGAGTTTTCAAAATTTTATCATATCGACTATCATATATCTGTAACAGCCCAGGTGTGTCCCGGCTAGGCACTGTACCCCCGGCACTGTTACTCACAAGCTTAATCACTATCCCCCTATGGTAGTGTTTTTGCCTTCCGTGGGAATCGAACATAGTACCTGGGGTTAAGTACTACTTCAATGCATTCCCACTACCAATTGAGCTAACCCACCTGGGCTGTTAAAAAAAAGGCGCCTTTTTTGTAACAGCCCAGGTGGGTCCCAGCTAGGCACTGTATCGCCCGGCACTGTTACTCACAAGCTTAAAACACTACTATAGGGGGGTAGTGATTAGTACCTGGGGTTAAGTACTACTTCAATGCATTCCCACTACCAATTGAGCTAACCCACCTGGGCTGTTACAAAAAAAGGCGCCTTTTTTGTAACAGCCCAGGTGGGTCCCAGCTAGGCACTGTATCGCCCGGCACTGTTACTCACAAGCTTAAAACACTACTATAGGGGGGTAGTGATTAATAGTGTTTTTGCCTTCCGTGGGAATCGAACATAGTACCTGGGGTTGTTAAAGTACTACTTCAATGCATTCCCACTACCAATTGAGCTAGTAGCTCAATTGGTAGTGGGAATGCATTGAACTAGTACTTATCCCCAGGTACTAGGTTCGATTGGGGGGGGGGGGGGGGGGAGGGGGTAGTGATTAAGCTTGTGAGTAATAGTGTCGGGGGTCATAAGGCGAGGCCGGTGCCACCGAGGTGTGCATGTGGGACCCACCCTGCAGGGCTGTTACAATATCGGTATATAAAAATTTTCTTCTGCATATATAAGCATATAATATCCTCAACGAGTGCGGTTTAAATATTTAACGGTGTTTTAAATATAAAATAAAAATTTAATCCTCAACGAGTGCGGTTTAAATATTTAACGGTGTTTTAAATATAAAATAAAAATTTATTTTGAAAATAGTGATGAGTTTCCAAAATTTTATCATATCGATTTTCTCATATATATATATAAAAATTTGTTTATGCAGATATAAGTACATAAAATCTGTAACGGGTGCGGTGAAAACAATGAACAATGTTTAGCATATAAAATAAAAATCTACTAACAATATATAAAAATTGAAGTACTGCAAAATTTCATAATTGTCCTTATTAAAACTCATGATCTCCTTAATTTTACATAACAGTCATTTCACAAAATTTAATTTATTTGTTTTTTAAATTATTAATTACAGATAATGGTTTGTAACAAAGTTTTGGATAATTATGAAATAATTTTTCGAGAAAAAAAAAGTTGTAACAAAATTTCTCAATAATGGATAATGCAACAAATCACAAGTTGGTAACCAAATTTTCCTATAATAAAAACAAAACAGTAACCAAATTTCTCAAAATTAATTTCTACAATATCAAAAAAAATTGTAACTAAATTTCTCAAAATATCTACTAACAATATATAAAAATTGAAGTACTGAAAAATTTCATAATTGTCCTTATTAAAACTCATGATCTCCTTAATTTTATGTGCATAACAGTCATTTCACAAAATTTAATTTATTTATTTTTTAAATTATTAATTACGGTAATGGTTTGTAACAAAGTTTTGGATAACTATGAAATAATTTTTCAAGAAAAAAAAAAGTTGTAAGAAAATTCCTCAATAATGGATAATGCAACACATCACAAGTTGGTAACCAAATTTTCCTATAATAAAAACAAAACAGTAACCAAATTTCTCAAAATTAATTTCCACATTATCAAACAAAATTGTAACTAAATTTCTCAAAATATTTTATCACGGTAATGCTCATCACAAAATTTTTAATCAAGAATTGCGTGAGCTCCGAGGTTCAAACTCCAGACACCTCACTTCTCCATATTTAATTGTGTGAGTTCTAACCACTGGGCTACTAAACCAAAAAAAATGCTAACGTCCTATGCTCTCCTACTGCTGACGTCATATGCTCTCCAAGTGCTAACCTCATGTACTCTCCAATTGCTAACGTCATATGCTCTCCAATTGGTTATGTGTATTTTTATGTTTTATTTTTTTGAGGGGGCAATGGCTATGTATCAATTTTTGGTTTTTTATTTACAAATATTTTGGTTAATTGCTATACTGATACCTTTTTTATTGACAAATGATATATTGGTTCGTAAATATTATTTCTTTAACTATATCACACTTGATTATGCGCTCTTTCAAAGAAAAAATATGAATTAAATTTAAAGGTTCATATTTATATATTTAATCAACAATTATTTATTCAGGCCTCTAAATTTTATGAAATATATAGTTTTAAAAGAATTTTTCTCTCATTATTTGATATTTAACTGTTAAATCATAACAAGATGTTTTTATCCAAAACAAAAAAAAAATCAAAAAAGTTATCATTTATTGAATATCATAAAAAAATATTTAATATGATAAAGGATGAATTTTATAAATCTCATTCATTTTTTAAATATTTATAATGATTTATAATAAAATCTGAGCTTGTTAAAATAAATTGATTTTATTTGAAAATAGGCTAAATACCACTTTTGGTCCTTTTAGTTTGACAGAATTCTCAAGTTAGCCCTTTAAGTTTTGAAAGTTTCAAATAGGTCCTTTTAGTTGATAAACTATTTCACCGTTACTCCTGTTGTCAGTCTCCGTTTAACTAATGTTGATGTAGCCGTTAAGTTGTTGACTTGGATCAAAATGATGCCTTTTAAAAGCTCGAGGGTGTCAAAACGCTACATTTTATAGTGCTAGAACGATCATTTGTAACGATTAAACGTAACGTTTTGACACCCTGGAACTTTTAAAAGGCAGCGTTTGGATCGAAGTCAACAACTTAACGACTACATCAGCATCAGTTAATTATTAACTGACAGCAGGGGTAACAGTGAAATAGTTTATCAACTAAAAGGACCTATTTGAAACTTTTAAAACTTAAAGGACTAACTTGGGAATTATGTCAAACTAAAAGGACCTAATTGAAACATTCGAAATTTAAAGGACTAACTTGAAAATTCTGTCAAACTAAAAGGACCAAACGTGGTATTTGGCCTTGAAAATATTATCAAACACTTTAAAAAACAAAAATTGAAATAAAAAAACAATGTTTACCAAATAACCTAAACTTTATCTTTGTAATATCTCGCCTGTCAGTATCGAAATATTACCAGTCGATCGTGCCAGAGGATTTAAATTACAGAAAGAAAGTTTGACGGAATATTTATTATGTGATAACATCTTAATGCGGGTTAAGTATCAGAGTCGTATTTGACACGTTTAAGGCAAGGGCAAATTAGTAATTGCACGTGCCAAGGATATTTATTTGGGTATGGACCAAAATATCTCACTTTCTTATCTTCTTTCTCTCTCTAGGTTAGAGAAAAGAGTTGTGCTCTCCCTTCTCTCTAACCATCGGCCCTCTCTTTCTCTCCTTACTCCACCAATTCATCAAGTCTTCTTCATCAAAGAATCATGATCAAGTTTGGTTCCTCTATCATCCTACAAGAGATTGGTAGCTTAGGGTAAGTCTATTTCCAATTCTCCTCTTTAGATGAGATTCAAAGGTTAGGGTTTGTTGTTTGGTAAAAAGGAAGCTAGAGCTTGCATATGTTATGGTTTTCCCTTGGTCAAAGAAGTGTTATGAGTATGGATTGTGATTCTTGGAGCTTTGGAAGCAAGCTAGGGTTTCATGATGTGAAGTAGTGTTGATGCTTGGAAGCTTGGGGATCAAGTGCAAATCTTGTTTAGGTGAGTTCCATATATAGTTTTCCTACCCCTTTGGGATCATGTTTATGTCTTATGTGGAAAGTATGAAAACTATGATGATTTTAGGGTTTTATGTATGAGTTTAGTTGTCCCTTTTCTTGCCATGCTTACTAATCATGTTAATACTTGCCATATGAGTGTTTTACAAGTATTCTATGATCAAATATGTTCAAATATGCTTAGGGACACTTGGTTTTGAGGTTTTTGAGCCAAAAACACCATTTTTACAAGTGCTGGACTGTCATAACTCGCCACAACGAGTAAATAGCTCGCTAGGCGAGCTAGAAGCAGAACAGGGGGTCCTGCTCGCCCCCAACTCGCCACGGCGAGCAGCTGCTCGCCTCCCACATGAATTTACTCGCCTAGGCGAGCAAGTGGTGTGTTCTGCACTGCTTGCTCGTTTCAGGCAGATTCGGTGTTTTTCGTACCGGATTTTCTTGTGCAATCTTTTATAAAAGTAAACCCCTCAAACCAAGGTCCTAAATGATACTCTTTGAAAACAAGACTCTTTTGATAATGAAGCAAGTATTAAGCATATTAGTAAGGCATGGTAAATGAGAGAATCATGTCATGAAACAGGTAGCAAGTTATTCATTAAGCATGGGAAAGAGTATAGAACCTCGACATATTAGGTAGCAAGTTATAATATACTCTTTGCATATGATCAAGTATGTTATAGCAAGTATGTTAAGCCATGGATTGATTAGTTATTCTCTCTGCTAAGGTTAAGAATGTACAAGAATGAACAAGTATGAGTTTACCGCTAATCGGATCGATCAAGGTTCCGAGGTAAACAAGTAAGCAAGAATAGGTTTTACTTTTATGAACGAAAAGACCATTACTATTATTAATGTAGGTGGGATGTCTCTTGTTATCCACGCCAGGGGGATACAAGGGGTTCTCATGATGGGAACGGTTCAAGCCGCAAGGGACCCACATGTCACTGAGTAATCAAGATGTAGGTGTTCGTGTCTCTTGTTATCCACGTCAGGGGGATACGAGAGGTTCTCGATCCAAGGGGAACGATTCAAGCCGTAAGGGACCCGCACGACACCGAGGGAGTCTGATGTACCCTTGCTAGGTTTCATCGGTCATGTATATGATTGTTCTCGGGGTTACTCCACCCGGGGCTCTCCGTAAAATGAATCAAGATAATGACTGTTTGTTCAACGCTAACATAATGAATGAACTTATGCACGACCATGTATGTTATAAATATGATTCGATGCACGACTATGATTATGATCACGAATGAACTCATGTACGATTATGTTAAGAGCAAGAGCACGAGATGCTAATAGACAAGTACAAGTTAAGTATAGAACAAGAAAGAATATAATACCGATGACGATCTTAGGTTTACCCTAATCGTCCGGTTTAGGATCGTGTCATGATTATGTAATGCCTAGGCCTCGATACGTAGAGCGTATTCTTGGCAATGCAGTTTTAGGTTCCCCTCGACCGCCATGACACAAATGATTTTAGCAAGACCTATGACAAGTAAGATAAACCCATGACGGGTCTAGCATGCACTACCGTCTAGGAAAACATGACCACACACGTATAATCAATCATCAGGTTGTATTGTAGACACGTGGTGACCGTAGGTTTACCCTGAGGTTACCTATAGCCTAGGATTTAGGGGGACTCACTGAGACATTATGTCTCATCCCAATCCTTATTTGTTTCAGATAAACAGGTTGGATGGCAAGCTAGTAGCCGAATGGATGTTTCAACAAGTGATCGTTCGTACTCGCAGCTGATGAGTCAATATTTAGTCTATTTTTATGTATTATTTAGTTTAGTTTTATTTAGATTTGATTTGATTTTATTTAAATATTATTTCCTTTTTGAATCTTTTTACTTCAATTGCATATTTTATATTTCAGGAATGAATATTGGATGGAAGGAGTCTTGGAGCAAAAGAAAGGAGTCTGGAGCCGATTTGGAGCAAGAATACGAAAGATTCGGGAACAAAAATACATTCCCCCAAGTCAGAAGCTTGGCACGGCCCGTGCCAACATGTGGCACGGTCGTGCCACCCTCCAGAGTGCCTTTTGCTGCTTTTGCTTTGGCCCCAAGTTACTCTGTTTTAGTTTTACTGAAAAGTCCTTGTAATTGCTTAGATTTTAAGTCGAATGTAAGCTATAAATAGAGTAGCTCTCCATCACAAATATTCATCTTTATTCTTGGAATTCAATAGTGACAATTGTCTTCTTAATAAAGTTCATCTTTTTATTCCTTTACTTTCTTGCAATTTATTTTATGCTTTCTCTCTTATCCCCCATGTCTACGACGAACATGAGTGAGTAGACTTCTCTTGTCTTGGGATTGTTGGATAAGTCTAATGACATAATCCTAATCGAACCAAACTTTAACCCTAATTTCATGTGACTCTAACTTCTAATCTAAATTCACCGTTTTAACATGAATTAACCATTATCAAAATGTGGAAACAAAAGTGGAGGGTTTGATAATTGTTAATCCATCATCTCAAATATCAATTCATAATGCGAAAGCGGAGCTTTGATATTGGAACAAGTGAATTTAGACAAGAATTGCAAAGGCAGTGAAATAGTCTTTGCAATTCTAGAGACATGTGTAGTTTCAATCCTTATAAGCTTCTTCTAGTAATCAAGTCAGCGAAATAGGCTTGGTTGCTAGGGGTAAACTCTCACCGGACTTGATCGGAAAGGTGAGGGGCTAAAGGGAAACCGGTCTTTAGAAATTAGGTGTAAAACATGAAATTAGAAGTTAAAGTCTTGGCTAGTGTAGGACTTGTTATTATGATGAACCAATGATCCCAAGGCTCTTTTTATTAATTGTTATTTACTTTCAACAACTGAACCTCCAACTTTATAATCTCTTTTCTTCTCCTCTAATCATTCTTTAAAGGTTAGTTAAATTGAACAACTCCCTAGCGGAATGATACTCTCTTTTACTACTATTACTTCGATAGACCGTGCACTTGCGGTTTGGCTCTATCAGCAGCCGGATGTTATGGATATTCAAGGATGTTTTTATTATACTAAAGAAAAGATGAGTTGTATTATTATTGTACGAACGCATGATGTTGTATAAATTATTCATTCGAAGATTTATTGTTGTAAATTTTAATGTATCCAGTACTAAACTAATACACATGCTAGACTTTCTAGATACGTCTAGTATGGGTGTTACATTTGGTATCAGAGCAGGTCGATTCAGATCGTGCCTTGGGTCATTAAATTACAACAAAGGTAGAGGGACCATTGGGTTCCGGGTAAATGTTCTAGTTGTTGATGTTAGTTGAGCCTGATCAACTCAATTTAGCATTCGACGATTAGTAAGAACTCATGAGGAATGAAGTACGTGATGAAGATGCACTGAAGAGTGTGAATTCAGAAGTAAGAACTCGGAATGAGTATTAGTAAGAAGTTGATCGTGCCGGTAGGGGCCGGTGAACTAAGCAAGTAGAAGTATGAATCCTCCGGGAAAGTAAGGCAATGTAAAGAAAGGGATTGTATTCCGTAACGCAAGTGCAAGACTGCGAGATGGAAAGAAGACAATGTATGTTGACGGAACTAGTAGACTCTCAGGAATGGCGTTATGTGATAGAAGTTAAGGATTTAAGTGAAAGTTTTATGCTATCAGGATTAAGGCATTAATTTCTGACGTGCCGAGAATTGTATCGAAATAGGTTGACGTTTGCCATGCATGCGTTATAGAATATTTCACGATGTTAGGAATGAATGATGTGCATTGGACACTTGAGAATAAAAAAAAAGTTATGCAAAGAAAGTTTTCCGGAAAATTGAGTTGAAGAAGCTCACCAATAGTGAACCTGGAGCGAAATTTTCTGCTTTTCCGGAAACTGTCAGTTCGTCTCTAGGGTTTGCTTTGACTTTGACTATTAGGAAAATGTCTTCACAATCTTTTATGCAACAAAAACCTTTTTATGACATCAAGTAACGAAAGCATATCACATCCTAGGGTTTTCAAAGGAAAAAGGCATGGACAATCCTTAACGAAATCGATTCGGTTTAAGGTAACTTTGGAAGTTAATGTATCAAGAGTCAAAAAGGAACTTAGACTAAGAGTTTAGAGGTTCCGGTATTTAGAATGGACGTCACAGATGTGAAGGCATGAAGTAAGAAGTTAAAGTGGTGCAGAGTTATATTAAATCACAAGGTTCTCGTATTTCTGTGGAATTATGAGTATCCTTTGAACCTATATTTTGCTTGATTGACTTGCTAATGCTCGTTATGATGTTGAATCATAAAGTTTATATGATTTTGGAAAGATATGTGCATATGGGTGATTGAAGTTGACATTTTGAAATCAAAATGAAAGTTTTGTAGGTACCGGTCTGTTACGACTTGCTTAGAGTGAGCTAAAATCGCTAGAACTAGGATTTGATGGCACACATGTGTTATCAACTCGTTCTATGATTTTAGAGTAACGAATAGGGCCTAGATTCAGTATATATACAAATATTTATAGTGGAAAATCATTGACGACAATGACCCGTGTGCTAAATTATGAAGTTTTCTTTAAAAGAGAAATCAAAGAGCAAGCATTAGTATGATTGAGCAAAATATAGTATGCGAAGATACTAAGGTACAAGGTTAGATGTTTGAGGAAGGTATATTCAAGTGCAAGACGAGTCTTCAATGGGAGTTTGAGATTTACTTGGAAACAAGTTCAAGTATGATATGTATACATCAGCAGGTAAACCTAACTAACAAGAACGTAAGGTCTATTCCCCAGTAAAGTATTATGAGTATGCAATAAGTTTATTGTAAGTTGATCTTACAAGCAAAAGATAGAGCAATATTGCAGAGTTGATTGCAACATAGAAAGTATTGAGAAGAGTTCAAGAACATACTAATGAAATGATAGAAGGAATGTGAGGTTTCACTCGTCTCAACGGAATAGTATATTGGTTAAAGCCAACCGGTAGGAATCAGAGTAGCGCCACGGAAGTTAATCGATAACCACGAAACACGGAATTTTGGTATGCCGGAATCTTCGTGAAGAATGTTTGGTCGGTAACACGAATTTAGCAAGAAGCATCATAAGTCAAGCAAGGAGTTTGTCATACCCCAATTTTTGACCTAAGGTCCCACTAACACGCGTCACGTGACCTAATCGATCTGACTTTTCAGTGAAAATTTCGGCAGAGAGGTATTTTAAAATACCTCATATTTGGTTCCAAGTCCGGCCCTCTTCTCTCTATTTTTATTTTTTAACCTTTGATAGACGTTTGGCAAGTGCACCAAATACTATCGAAGTAGTAAAAATATCGATCCCACGAGGACTGTTTTTAACTTCAATAATTCAATTGCGTTATAAAAATAGGTAGTATAAAATTTATTTTGTTTTGCCACTAGGCAGTAGATTTGATTTGATTTTAATTAAATCAAGAAACAGAAAATAAAGATTTGTTAAGAAAATATGGGGAGAGATGAGATCAGATCCGTCGAATCCTCTAAGTTCCCCTAATTGGTCTACTGCACCTATTTGTTATGAATCCCCTTCTAATTTACGATGATTAACAAAATAGCCCTAATCAATCCCTTGAGTTAGGACCCTCTTCTTAAACTACAGCCCCTAATTCCTTAGGTGGTCTAATAATTCTCGAAGGTTTTACCGAACGTTAACCTATTATCACTAACAAACGATTATCTATTCCTAAACTAACCCTGTTTATTAGAACAATTCAATTAGGTCTAAGTTGAAAGCCATGGTCAGTGGTCATTCATTCTCACAAAATCAAGTTATATGTGATCAAGATATAAAAAGCATTAAGAACAATTGAATTGAATAAACTAGAATTGAATTCATAAACAAAATAGAGTTTCACAGCAACATGTGTCAATTAGGGTTACAAAGATTCATCTCGGATCTAATCTCTAAGAGATTTAGCTACTCATAATCGAGTTTACAAATAGCATAATCAATGAAATAATTAAAACATACATGAATTGGTAAAAGGTTGAAGAAATCGCCCTTCTAGCCGTCTCCGATGTCTCAAAATCGCACTTTGCTCTCCAAAATCGTAACTCTTGTTCTCACCAAAGAGTGCAATATTTATAGGCAAATAACAAACTGCCAGCACAAAATCGCGCCGCGCCACTTTTTAGCCGCGCCACGATTTTGCCTTTACAGAACATAGTGAATTTTTCAACCAAAATCGCGGCAAGGCTGTAAATTGGAGCATCGCGATTCTTCTTGGCAGCACACCAGTTTTTCATCATTTTGCACTCCAAAACAGCTTAAATTGCATCAGAACTCTATCAAAATGTCACAATAAGTCCTAAAAATTACGTAATGACAGCATGTCATCACAACCCCAAACTTAAACCATTCCTTGTCCTCAAGGAATTTGCTTGCAACAGTGACAAACGACAGTAAAACAACAGTTACCTGACAAAATGATAGTACCCAAAAGTTCATTCTCCTTCGCATCCACCAATTCACAACTCCTCGCATCAAATTGAAATAGGGTTCTACCAGTCGACATGCAGGTCTACATATTACCATACGCTTGAAAAGTTTCTAAACATCAATCAAAGTCAATATCATTACACACTTTTGAGGTCTTTAGGGTTATAACGGGGCTTAGGTGAAATGTGGGATATATTTGGATAAGTAGGCTACACAAAATTTGAGTTAGGCATTCCTACGGAAGTTAAAGCACAAAATTCAATCCTTTAATCATTCACCTTGTGGAATAACAATCAATGCAAAGGTACTAGAGAATATTTTTAACATTTAGGGACAATCGAGTTTGAAGTTACTCGGATTTTCAATGTTTTGTCCCTTTTTCAGCATTCAATTTCATTTTTTTTTTGATACACCATTTTTGTGTATATTTTGCATGACAATTTCATATTTCTTTCATTTTTGTTCTCTTATTCTCTAGTACCCCCACCCCAAACTTAGTTGGTTGCAAATTCCAATAGCAACCCCAAACTTAATCTTTAGCAACATTCTACAATGCCTTAACTCAGAAAATACATTAAGGGACAAGTCCTAAAAGTCTCTAGGCTTGTAATGTAGTTTGTCACCGAACAAAAAGTTCTAATCCTACCGGCTCACAATTGGTTAAGAAAGGATAAATTCAAAAAATTAAAACAGGGTAGGCTTCAAAAAGGCTCACAGGACCAAGCACTTTTGCCTCAGTGTGTAATTAACAAAGACCAATCAATAATAGAGAAACAATGCAAGTTCTAGAAATGTAGTTGCATGGAAAACTAATCTAAATATAAGTAAATTGAAAAACAAAATTTGGCAATGAACCTTATGGCTGAGATTTCTGGGAGTATGTGACTACCTAGCAACGCCATACACTTCGCCTTTGAATCAAGTCACCCCTCCTTTAGAACTTTTGGAATACCGTTTCATCAAACAACTGTTACTAAACTATAAAGAGTCAACTAACAAACAAATTCGTCAATAATAAACAAGTGCAGATTCATCACAATACGGGGAATAACAAGTTCAACGGACTTTGACAATACAAGAATATAAAAACAGTACGAAACAATAACAAAGTACTAAAAAGAAAAGTACAACGAAAACACTAAAACAAGCAAAGTTGAACCCTCAGTGGTCCAGTCCCATGTCCACATCCTCATCACCACCAGTCTCAGGTAACCCATCAAATAAGGCTGGCGGGATTTGTCAAATCTCTCGAAAGAGACAGTGATCGGCCTCTTATGCATCTGTGCCTCTGCAACAAACTCAGTGGAAAACCTAGGACGGTTTACCCACATAAGATCAGAGGTCTCATTCATCCAAATAGCAGAAGTAAACATGTATTCCAGAACCATAGGATGAACCGGCGGATAAGAACCATGTTGACTACCTTCTCCTATCTCCAATTGAGATGGCTGCTGCTGTGGGGGTGCTTCATGTGCACCACCTTTCTTCCTCATAAACTCCTCATACTTCTTCATAAAGACATCCATGGTCTTGTCTGTGATAGGCTGAACAGTAGGAGTATGCAAATCACCGTCAAACTCTTGCAATAATCGAACCATTCTCTTGCGTCATCAGAAATAAACCGGTTAACATTTGATGGTGGGACAACGTTTCTTTTGCGTTTGTTTTGGCTAGATGAAGGTTGGGTGGTAGTTGTCTTAGGCTTGGTTTGTTGTCTAGTTTGTGGTTTTGAAACATTTTGTGGTTTGGGTGCCATTTGTGTGAAAGTTTGAGAGTGTGTGAAAAAGGGTAGGTTGTTTTGGTTAATTGAAATGGATGAAGATGAAGAATGTTGGATGAATTGGTGTTGGGATATGCTAAGGAGATGAAAAATTGACGAAAAAGGGTTGATTTTCATGGGTTAGGGTTCCTGGAGAAAATTGGGCAGAGTAACTAGGAAAATGGAAAGAGGTTTATGCTGAAACTGCTAGTTCTTTAATAGGCTCTGGCAAAATCGCGTTACGATTGGGAAATCGTGGTGCGATGACAGTTTGTAACCGTTACCTTTTTCAAATTATCACAAGGATCGTATCACGATTGTCACCACCGTGACGCAATTTGGCTGAGGCAGAAAGGGGTGCAAAAATTTTCTGAAATCATACCACGATCCCCCAATCGTAATACAATTTAAGCGGTCAAGTCCAGGCAGTTTTACTTCAAAATCGTATTATGATTTGACAATCGTAACGCGACTTTGAAGACATAATAAAAAATTTTAAAGTTTTCAATTTTTTCTTGGACTTCCACTTTTAAGAAACAAGAGTTTTTGAAGAGGAGATTGTGACACAACATCAGTATTGTATCACAATCTTCTTGGCAGGGCTTGCACACTAAAACTTTGAAAGAAAAATTCCTGCCTGTTTTGTGTTTCGTTGTTGAAAATATTTTTTTTATATTGAAAACAATAAAAATAAATACTACCTGAAATTAAATCTAGTGGGTTGCCTCCCACCAAGCGCTTTCTTTTACGTCATTGAGCTTGACGCTTCAACCACTGTTAGGGTGGCAAATATGTCAGAAAGAACACATCACCCTTCTTCTTCCTCTTGTTAGGCAGGAAATCCATGAACTTGGCATAAAAAAGTATATGCTCCCACGTGCTCACAGTTAAACCTTTGGAATTTAAGCTCTCCCACATTAGAGAAGGACATGCATCCATTTGCACACGAGTGATTTCCTTAACCCCTGTTTGTTCAGACTTCGGGAAAATGTCAGCACTCCTCACTTTTGGATTTTCTTCCACCACAACCTTTTGACACTCAATCTCCATCTGAACCAGCTTCCTCTGAGACTCATGTGCTTTTTCAACAAGATCACCACACTGAACATCAAACTTCTCAAATGAAACTTGATTTGACACCAAGAAATCATCTAAAATATTCTGAAGTTGAGTATTGTAATCGATGTTGATCACCTCTTTCTTCCCTTCACCATCACTACCTGGTTGATTTGCCTCATGATGAACACAACTCGAGATTTTGTTGTCCAAAATTTTTATCTTAAAAGATAGCATATATTTTTCATACTGCAACTTAGCAATCTCTTATGTGTCATAGAGGAGTACCCTGTCTATCATAGCTGCAAAACTTGGATAAACTTTTCAATAGCACAGTACAATGAGAAGAAAACAAAGAGCATAATATTTTTTTTAATATATATATATACAAAAATATAAAAGACAAAAATCCTAAATTATAACGTAATTGCCTTGTTGAAATAAATCAACAGTCCCCGGCAACGGCGCCAAAAACTTGATAGACGTTTGACAAGTGCACCAAATACTATCGAAGTAGTAAAAATATCGATCCCACGAGGACTGTTTTTAACTTCAATAATTCAATTGCGTTATAAAAATAGGAAGTATAAAATTTATTTTGTTTTGCCACTAGGCAGTAGATTTGATTTGATTTTAATTAAATCAAGAAACAGAAAATAAAGATTTGTTAAGAAAATATGGGGAGAGATGAGATCAGATCCGTCGAATCCTCTAAGTTCCCCTAATTGAACTACTGCACCTATTTGTTATGAATCCTCTTCTAATTTACGATGATTAACAAAATAGCCCTAATCAATCCCTTGAGTTAGGACCCTCTTCTTAAACTACAGCCCCTAATTCCTTAGGTGGTCTAATAATTCTCGAAGGTTTTACCGAACGTTAACCTATTATCACTAACAAACGATTATCTATTCCTAGACTAACCCTGTTTATTAGAACAATTCAATTAGGTCTAAGTTGAAAGCCATGGTCAGTGGTCATTCATTCTCACAAAATCAAGTTATATGTGATCAAGATATAAAAAGCATTAAGAACAATTGAATTGAATAAACTAGAATTGAATTCATAAACAAAATAGAGTTTCACAGCAACATGTGTCAATTTGGGTTACAAAGATTCATCTCGGATCTAATCTCTAAGAAATTTAGCTACTCATAATCGAGTTTACAAATAGCATAATCAATGAAATAATTAAAACATACATGAATTGGTAAAAGGTTGAAGAAATCGCCCTTCTAGCCGTCTCCGATGTCTCAAAATCGCACTTTGCTCTCCAAAATCGTAACTCTTGTTCTCACCAAAGAGTGCAGTATTTATAGGCAAATAACAAACTGCCAGCACAAAATCGCGCCGCGCCACTTTTTAGCCGCGCCACGATTTTGCCTTTACAGAACATAGTGAATTTTTCAACCAAAATCGCGGCAAGGCTGTAAATTGGAGCAGCGCGATTCTTCTTGGCAGCACACCAGTTTTTCATCATTTTGCACTCCAAAACAGCTTAAATTGCATCAGAACTCTATCAAAATGTCACAATAAGTCCTAAAAATTACGTAATGACAGCATGTCATCAACCTTTATTTCCATCTTTTTTTTAATTAATTAACTAATTTTAAATTTTAGTTCTTTTTATTATTAGTCATTATGCCTTTTTTATTTTATTTTATTAATTACTTTTTTAGATAAGTCCAAAGGTCAAGTTTGCATATTTCATTTTTTATTATTTATTTTTCATTTTTATTATTACTATTTGTTAAAAATCCAAAAAGAGTCGAAGTTCAAAACAACTGTTGTCAAGTATCACGCCATTCAAATCCAGTTCACCACGCGTTTCAGTTACAAAATTCAGCAAGAGATGCATTTTCCTTCTCCACAAGTCAGGGGGATTCAGGTTCTTTTCGAACCCTAATCCGAGCACTATATATAACACCCGCAGAATCACAAGTAAAGGGAGGCCGAAAATTCAACAAAAAAACCTGCGAAATAACAATACGAATTCCAGATACAACTTTCACAACAATTTCACAGCCAATTCAACAAGACCTCGGACATCAAAAACCAACTTTTACACGCATAAACCACATCGACCCATACAACACAAGCCAGTCACGAATCCAGCGAAACCAAAATCAATTCGTCCACAACCGTCGATTCAGACAACAACACAACCATACAACAGTTTAACACAAACACACATAGGACCAATATACGCTCACGACCCAAAACCTACAAGAAACATCAGTGAAGAAACCATTTTTCGATTCATAACAATCAACCAACGAAAAAGAACACAAGCTTATCCGAATCATCCTCTCAATATCCGAATCTAGAAACAACATCAGCTCGGAGCCACACAACCGATCCGGCCAGAGACACAATGGCCACACAACACGAGGCCTCATCGAAGCAAGCGATCACAAGCAAACCGAATCGGGATTCACACACTCAAGCCGATTCCATTTCAAAAAGAAAAGGTAGTATTCTTCACTATTATGTTTCTCTAGATCTAGGGTTTATTGAATTCATTTTGAAAAGTTTGAGTGAAAAAGAAGTGAGGGAAGTGAACCGGTTTAAAACAGCAAGGAAATTTTTTTAAAAAAGGGAGCTTTTTGGCTCCGGTGCGGCGGCGCCGCCGCGATAGCTCGCCGATCACCGCACCGGAGTTTGCTCCGACCGGCCACTTCTCCATCGGAGAAGATGAAAGATATAACAGATAGAGAGAGACCGAGAGAGATTAGGAAGCTAGAGAGAGAAAACAAATAAGAAATGAGGCTTTTCTAAACCTACAGCCAATTTATACCCCCCTTTGGTTCATGTGCACGTGGGTGCACCGCATCAACATGCACCCTCGCCTCCTTGATCTTTTGTTTGATCCAATGGCCATCAAAGCCTCGCTTCTGATCAAATCCAGGCCGTCTGATCGATCAGACGGCCCGTATCAAACCTCTTAAACCCATGGCCCAAACCCGTTCCTTTAACAGAACCTGAACCGACCCGGTTTGTTTTAGCCTGAGCCCAACACGTATCTGCTGTCCCTTTTAAGCCCAATTCCTTCATTTTATTTTCTGCACCCCCCTTTTTTAATTCATGCGCCCCCTTTTCTGCATTTAGTCATTTTACTTACTCTTGCACGCATATTTAATTTACCTTCCATTTTATTTATTTCATACACATTTTATTAGTTTAGGTTTATTGCATTATTCTGTTTTTTTACTTTTCGTCTTTTATTTATTTTTGCAAATGAATTTAGTTTGTATATTAGGCTTTGATGTAAATCATTCATGCATTTTAGTTTAGTTTCATCCTTTTGCATATTAACTTATTTATTTTTGTCGGACTTTAGAATGTATATTAGGTTTAATATAAATACATCTTTAGTTAAGGTTTATTGTCATGCATATTTATTTTTCCACAGACTATAGCATGTATCATAAAGGGTGCTAATGCCTTCCCTTTATGTAACTAACCCCCGAACCCTAAATCTTTTCAAAATATGGGGTAGTTTGAACTTTCTTCCCCTTTTCTTAAAAAAATAAGAATGTTCGGTCGTGAAATAATCAAGTGAGTCAAAAGCTAATCAAATAGCCTTGATCCCCTGATGGAGGTCGTGCTTCCCGTGGAGGTCGAAGTCCCGTCAATAGGAGTTCTGCTAATGTCCAAGCTTGATCAAATTTAAATGCATGACGACCTTGTACAAATATATCAAAAGAGGCTTGAAACGAGCTTCTAACAAAAAGGTTCGTCCCCATGAATTTCAAGATGGGAACTTTGTACTACTTTCCATTCAGACTCCAGGGCAAGTGGACGCCTAACTATGAAGGCTTATGTGCAATGACTTTTGTGACTACGGATGGTGACAAACACACACATCCTATGGATGCCAGTGCAGTCAAGAAATACTCTGTCAAAAAATAAAAGCTCAATAAGTCGCAACCTGAAAAGGCGGCTTAGGCAAAAATGAGCGTCTTGGTGGACTGAAAACCCGAAAGGGCGGTCCAGGCAAAAATTAGAGACAAAAAAATATATATATATTATTATCCTGATAGATTGAAACCCAAAAGGGCGATCTATGCAAAAGTTAAGGATCATGACAAGTAACTGCATCAGCCAGCACAGTCCTATTGGGGCATCCAGTTATAAAAGACCTCCGATTTGAAGCATCTACAGATCAAAGACTCGGAACAGGGGCATTCAAAGTTGTCAGGGAGTATAACTGTTATTGTGTTCAATGTACCTTCCATTATATTTACCATTTTCCAAATTTTTCAAAGATCCGTGGGGCCATGCCATTGGTAGGCCACCACTCAATTAATCAAATTTGAGCCTGTGCCCATTTATTTGGAACTCCCGTTTATTCTGTTTGCAAAATTTCTTCTATTTTTGATGGCAATACTTGAAGCAAAAAATTTCAAAATACAAAACTTTTTTTTTTTACATCTTTTGAAAAGTGTGAACAACAAGCACGCTCTCTTTGAACTCGTGAGTAGATGAAGCGTACATCAGCATCCGCCTCGAGAACGGTTACACTCCGGAAGAGAAACATGGCTAAGCATTATGGAGAAGACCTCTGCTTTGAGCAAGATGCTGTCACAATCCAAGAGTAAAAAAAAATATAAAAAAAATCAAAATCAAAGCTCGCTAAGTCGAAAACCTGAAAAGGCGGCTTAGGCAATAAAGAGCGTCCCGGTGGACTGAAAACCCGAAAGGGCGGTCCAAGCAAAAATTAGGGGCATAAAAAAAGAATATACTCCCGGTGGGCTGAAAACCTGAAAGGGAGGTCCAGGCAAAAGTTAGCGATTTTCAAAAAATATATACAAAAAACATGACAGCTGAGGCGTACCAGTTGAAGAACACTCTGTGCTGGTTTACAAATGGTGACTTCTTCCAGACTTTTGATCAAGAACGGGCTTTCTCCCAAGGAAGCATCAGTTGCCAGCTTGTGCCAGGCTTCACCCCATCAACTGCTCAATTTGTTCACAATAATTTCATCTCCAAGAAAGTTTGCCGAGTGTTTGTACTACGATGTCAATCCGTCTCCTATCTTACCTATCTTGTCTCGTTTCATAAAGTCATCTGTCATATGCAGATTATATAGTCGTACAAATCACATTCATACATTCATACAATCATACATTAATACTTTCACATATTCATACATTCATATATACACAACATATACACAATATCAATTCATACATGGTTGCATCAGTCACCCATAGTCTTGTTTTGTCGTATCCCTTCAGTTCGATCTTCACTCATGGTGCGTCAAGCGAATAGCTTGCAAACCTATTTTGTTACCTTGGTGTAGAGCGAATAGCTTGAAAACCTCTACTGTTATCTTGGTGTCAAGCGAATAGCTTGCAAACCTCTTTTGTTACCTATGTGTCAAGCGAATAGCTTGCAACCCTCTTTTGTCATCGTAAGTGTCAAGCGAATAGCTTGCAAATATCTTTTGTTACCTTTGTGTCAAGCGAATAGCTTGCAAGCCTCTTTTGTTACCTGTGTGTCAAGCGAATAGCTTGCGAAAAATTCTTGTCTTATAAAAAGTGTCATCCCCAGCGTTAGCTGTTCCAGTGATGTCACTAATCAATTTCAATTTCAATGGTATCGTCCCCAGTTAATCTGTTCTAGAGAAGTCGCCGATCAATTTCAATTTCAAAAGTGTCATCCCCATTGTGCCTGGTCCAGAGATGTCACTCGTTATAAGCCTGGTGGATTCCGGCGAACTCTTATCAAGCCCGGTGGTTCCAGGCAAACTTTTATCAAAAGCCGAGTGGATTCTTGCAAAAGCCGAGTGGATTCTCTCAAAAGCCGAGTGGATTCTCGCATATGTTCACCAAGCCGAGTGGATTCTCGCAAAAGCCGAGTGGATTCTCGCAAACCTTATCAAAAGCCTAGTGGATTCTCGCAAAAGCCGAGTGGATTCTCGCTAATGTTCATCTTGTTTCAAGCTGCCATTCCTAAACAACGGACGGCTTTAGTTTGCTACTTTCTCTTGTCTCAAGCTGCCAGTCCTTAACAACGGACCGCTTGAGTTTATCTTGTTTCAAGCTACCAGTCCTAACAACGGACCGCTTGAGTTTACTTTTTATCTTGTTTCAAGCCGCCAGTCCAAACAACGGACCGCTTGCGTTTACCTTTCATCATGTTTCAGACGGTCAGTTCGAACCAATGAACAATTTGAAATCACATTTTATCTTCTCAAAACTGTCATCCCCAGTTTATCTGTTCCAGAGATGTCACTAATCAAATCAATTTCAATGGTGTCGTTCCCAGTTTATATGTTCCAGAGACGTCACTAATCAATTTCAAGTGGCTAGTTCCGACAAAAGGACAACTTGAGTCTACCTTCAATTAGGGGTGTTCAAATAATTCAGTTAACTGAACCAAAGTATGAACCGAACTGCATTGAACCATAACTTAAACTGAACTGCTTTATACAGTTTTGAACTGAACCACTTTTTAAAACCAGTTTCAGTTCAGTTTAAAACCGACCGGTTCAGAACTGGTTTGTATTTATGAACCTTTTTTAACCAAAATAAGTAAAAATGTACAATATGTTTATTTGACCCATAATTAACCAACAAAAAAAATCAAAATCAAGATTTAAAAAAAAAAAATCTCAATCAAAGAGAACGAAAATCTTCTGCTTAATCTCAAACAATTAAATTAACCAACAACAAAAAAAAAACAAAAAAAAATCAAAATCAAGATTTAAAATAAAAAAATCTCAATCAAAGAGCTCAAAATCTTCAGCTTAATCTCATAAACAATTGTGAAGAAAACTTCAAGAAGCAATTGAAAATTTCCTTACTGTTACGATTCCTTATTTCAATTTCAATTGAAGTCAACACAATCGGAAATACGCTAATTCCCAAATGCAGAATTCCTGAAATTTCTCATCCAATTTCAATTAAATTCAATACAAATAAAAGAATTGATGCATTAATTACGGAATACATGGAAATAATCGGCGTCCAAAAGCAATGTTGGAAAAGCGATTATGAGAGAAGGAAGTGGGAATTGGAGGTGAGAGCGAAGAGATATCTGAGAGAAGCTCAGGTTTGGTAAAAATCGGCGTTGGAAAAGCGATTATGATAGAAAAGCAGAGTTGGGTAAGCGATTATGATAGAAAAGCAGAGTTGGAAAAGCGATTGTGAAACAAAAAAAGCAATTATGATTGAAAAGCGAAATTGGAAAAAGCAATTATTATAAACCAGTTTTTTTTGTCGAGAAAGAGACACAGAGCTTATATTCCAACGAAAACAAAAAAAAATCTGAATAAATAAATTGGTTTAAAACTGTAAACCGGTTCGAAATTAATAAACCGGTTCAAAACTGTAAACCGGTTCTGAACCGGTTCTAAACCGAACTGGAACTGGTTTGAAAAATTAACCAGTTTTTTTTAAAGTGGTTTTCAAAACTGAATTGTATCCATTAATGTGGTTCAGTTCCAATGCAGTTTAGAACCATGAACACCCCTACCTTCAATCGATTTCAACTGGCTAGTTCCGACAAAAGGACAACTTGAGTCAAATCAATCAGTTTCAAGTGGCTAGTTCCGACAAAAGGACAACTTGAGTCAAATCAATCAACTTCAAGTGGCTAGTTCCGACAAAAGGACAACTTGAGTCTACCTTCAATCAATTTCAAGTGGCTAGTTTCTGACAAAAGGACAACTTGAACCCTTTCAAAAGTGTCATCCCCAGTATATTTGTTCAAGAGGTGTCACCAATCAAATTTAACTTCAAATGTCAGTTTCTACAAACCATCAGTTTACAAATACATTTCAAAATTCCCAGCGTATGTTCAAGATTTTGTTTCCTTTCATTTGTCTTCATATCAGTTCTCAACACGATAGTGGACAATCATTTTCCCCAGTGAAACTACATTCCCCCTAGCGGAGTCGGATCCCTTTTTCTTCAATGAATTTGGGTATCTCATCATTGTTTCTCGTCTCAGTCAAGTCATATTTGTCGTCCTACATTCATAAGCATTTCACGAGCATTCATAGCATCTTAGGTCCAAAATTGGTGTACTTTGTATTTAAGTCTCTTCGGTCCGATCGACTCAAAGATTCCATCTTCAAATCTCCAGACGAAGAAACTTAAATTGGGGCATCTGTCATACCCCAATTTTTGACCTAAGGTCCCACTGACACGCGTCACGTGACCCTAATCGATCTGACTTTTCAGTGAAAATTTCGGCAGAGAGGTATTTTAAAATACCTCATATTTGGTTCCAAGTCGGGCCCTCTTCTCTCTATTTTTATTTTTTAACCTTTATTTTCATCTTTTTTTAATTAATTAACTAATTTTAAATTTTAGTTCTTTTTATTATTAGTCATTATGTCTTTTTTATTTTATTAATTACTTTTTTAGATAAGTCCAATGGTCAAGTCTGCATATTTCATTTTTTATTATTTATTTTTCATTTTTATTATTACTATTTGTTAAAAATCCAAAAAGAGTCCAAGTTCATAACAACTGCTGTCAAGTATCACGCCATTCAAATCCAGTTCACCACGCGTTTCAGTTCCAAAATTCAGCAAGAGATACATTTTCCTTCTCCACAAGTCAGGGGGATTCAGGTTCTTTTCGAACCCTAATTCGAGCACTATATATAACACCCGCAGAATCACAAGTAAAGGGAGGCCGAAAATTCAACAAAAAAACCTGCGAATTAACAATACGAATTTCAGATACAACTTTCACAACAATTTCACAGCCAATTCATCAAGACCTCAGACATCAGAAACCAACTTTTACACTTATAAACCACATCGACCCATACAACACAAGCCAGTCACGAATCCAGCAAAACCAAAATCAATTCGTCCACAACCGTCGATTCAGACAACAACACAACCATACAACAGTTTAACACAAACACACATAGGACCAATACACACTCACGACCCAAAACCTACAAGAAACATCAGTGAAGAAACCAATTTTCAATTCATAACAATCAACCAACGAAAAAGAACACAAGCTTATCTGAATCATCCTCTCAATATCCGAATCCAGAAACAACATCAGCTCGGAGCCACACAACCGATCCGGCCAGAGACACAACGGCCACACAACACGAGGCCTCATCGAAGCAAGCGGTCACAAGCAAACCGAATCGGGATTCACGCACTCAAGCCGGTTCCATTTCAAAAAGAAAAGGTAGTATTCTTCACTATTCTGTTTCTCTAGATCTAGGGTTCATTGAATTCATTTTGAAAAGTTTGAGTGAAAAAGAAGTGAGGGAAGTGAACCGGTTTAAAACAGCAAGGAAAATTTTAAAAAAAAGGAGCTTTTTGTCTCCGGTGCGGCGGCGGCGCCGCGATAGCTCGCCAGCCACCGCACCGGAGTTTTATCCGACCGGCCACTTCTCCATCGGAGAATATGAAAGAAAAAGCAGATAAAGAGAGACCGAGAGAGATTAGGAAGCTAGCGAGAGAAAACAAATAAGAAATACAGCTTTTCTAAACCTACAGCCAATTTATACCCCCCTTTGGTTCTTGTGCGCGTGGGTGCACCACATCAACATGCACCCTCGCCTCCTTGATCTTTTGTTTGATCCAGTGGCCATTAAAGCCTCGCTTCTGATCAAATCCAGACCGTCTGATCGATCAGACGGCCCGTATCAAACCTCTTAAACCCATGGCCCAGACCCGTTCCTTTAACAGAACCAGAACCGACCCGGTTCGTTTTAGCCTGAGCCCAACACGTATCTGCTCTCCCTTTTAAGCCCAATTCCTTCATTTTATTTTCTGCACCCCCCTTTTTTAATTCCTGCGCCCCTTTCCTGCATTTAGTTCATTTTACTTACTCTTGCACGCATATTTAATTTACCTTGCATTTTATTTATTTCATACACATTTTATTAGTTTAGGTTTATTACATTAGTCTGTTTTTTTACTTTTTGCCTTTTATTTATTTTTGCAAATGAATTTAGTTTGTATATTAGGCTTTGATGTAAATCATTCATGCATTTTAGTTTAGTTTCATCATTTTGCATATTAACTTATTTATTTTTGTCGGACTTTAGAATGTATATTAGGTTTAATGTAAATACATCTTTAGTTAAGGTTTATTGTCATGCATATTTATTTTTCTGCAGACTATAACATGTATCATAGGCTTAATGTAATAGTTTAGGTGCATGGGTGCCTGTGTGTGTATGCCTTTTATTTTATTTCTAGCTTAGGGTAAAGGTTTTTGTGGTGATCCAACGTCACCACAAAATACCTACGCTTTATTTTCTCGCTCCGTTAGTTTTAATTTTAGTTTAATCATTATCATTCAAAAACAACAAAAACATGCAAATAGTTCAAAAACACAAAAATATTTTCTAAAGAAACCTTGATCCTAAATCAAGTGACCGTCTTTTTTTCCATTTTATTTTCTTAATCAAACATTAATCAATCTAAATTCTACTTTGAGTCTTTTTTTTTCTTTAATATAAAAAATACAAACAAATTCATTTTGCCACTTGGCTTTTCATTTTAAAACCTTTTTCAAACTAATAAAAAACACTCAACCAATCAAACGTCAATTTTTACCACGAACTACGTGATTTTGATTCCTCACGGGTACGTAGGCAAAGGACATTTGTCTTTCCAAATCAATAAAATGTAGATAAACTAGGTCTCCTTTCTTTTATCATTTCAAATTCTTTTTTCAAAAAAACAAGTAAGTTATAGCACATTATTTAAATAAGACCAAGAGGTTCCCGTAGAGTACTACGAACATAAAGGGTGCTAATACCTTCCCTTTATGTAACTAACCTCCGAACCCTAAATCTTTTCAAAATATGGGGTAGTTTGAACTTTCTTCCCCTTTTCTTAAAAAAATAAGAATGTTCGGTCGTGAAATGATCAAGTGAGTCAAAAGCTAATCAAATAGCCTTGAACACCGATGGAGGTCGTGCTTCTCGTGGAGGTCGAAGTCCCGTCAATAGGAGTTCTGCTAAAGTCCAAGCTTGATCAAATTTAAATGCATGACGACCTTGTACAAATATATCAAAAGAGGCTTGAAACGAGCTTCTAACAAAAAAGTTCGTCCCCATTAATTTCAAGAAGGGAACTTTGTACTACTTTCCATTCGGACTCCAGGGCAAGTGGACGCCTAACTATGAAGGCCCATGTGCAATGACTTTTGTGACTACGGATGGTGACAAACACACATATCCTATGAATGCCGGTGCAGTCAAGAAATACTCTGTCAAAAAATAAAAGCTCGATAAGTCGCAACCTGAAAAGGCGGCTTAGGCAAAAATGAGCGTCTTGGTGGACTGAAAACCCGAAAGGGAGGTCCAGGCAAAAATTAGAGACAATATATATATTATCCTGATAGATTGAAACCCAAAAGGGCGATCTATGCAAAAGTTAAGGATCATGACAAGTATCTGCATCAGCTAGCACAGTCCTATTGGGGCATCCAGTTATCAAAAGACCTCCGATTCGAAGCATCTACAGATCAAAGACTCGGAACAGGGGCATTCAAAGTTGTCAGGGAGTATAACGGTTATTGTGTTCAATGTACCTTCCACTATATTTACCATTTTCCAAATTTTTCAAAGATCCGTGGGGCCACGCCATTGGTACGCCACCACTCAATTAATCAAATTTGAGCCTGTGCCCATTTATTTGGAACTCCCGTTTATTCTGTTTGCAAAATTTCTTCTATTTTTTATGGCAATACTTGAAGCAAAAAATTTCAAAATACAAAACTTTTTTTTTACATCTTTTGAAAAGTGTGAACAACAAGCACACTCTCTTTGAACTCGTGAGTAGATGAAGCATACATCAGCATCCGCCTCGAGAACGGTTACACTCCGGAAGAGAAACATGGCTAAGCATTATGGAGAAGACCTCTGCTTTGAGCAAGATGCTGTCACAATCCAAGAGTACAAAAAATATAAAAAAAATCAAAATCAAAGCTCTCTAAGTCGAAAACCTGAAAAGGCGGCTTAGGCAATAAAAAGCGTCCCGGTGGACTGAAAACCCGAAAGGGGGGTCCAGGAAAAAATTAGGGGCATAAAAAAGGAATATACTCCCGGTGGGCTGAAAACCTGAAAGGGCGGTCCAGGCAAAAGTTAGGGATTTTCAAAAAATATATACAAAAAATATGACAGCAGAGGCGTACCAGTTGAAGAACACTCTGTGCCATTTTACAAATGGCGACTTCTTCCAGACTTTTGATCAAGAATGGGCTTTCTCCCCAGGAAGCATCAGTTGCCAGCTTGTGCCAGGCTTCACCCCATCAACGGCTCAATTTGTGCACAATAATTTCATCTCCAAGAAAGTTTGCCGAGTGTTTGTACTGCGATGTCAATCAGTCTCCTATCTTACCTATCTTGTCTCGTTTCATCAAGTCATCTGTCATATGCAGTTTTTATAGTCGTACAAATCACATTCATACATTCATACAATCATACATTCATACATTAATACTTTCACATATTCATACATTCATATATACACAACATATACGCAATATCAATTCATACATGGTTGCATCAGTCACCCATAGTCTTGTTTTGTCGTATCCCTTCAGTTCGATCTTCACTCATGGTGCGTCAAGCGAATAGCCTGCAAACCTATTTTGTTACCTTGGTGTCAAGTGAATAGCTTGCAAACCTCTACTGTTATCTTGGTGTCAAGCGAATAGCTTGCAAACCTCTTTTGTTACCTATGTGTCAAGCGAATAGCTTGCAACCCTCTTTTGTCATCGTGAGTGTCAAGCGAATAGCTTGCAAATATCTTTTGTTACCTTTGTGTCAAGCGAATAGCTTGCAAGCCTCTTTTGTTACCTGTGTGTCAAGCGAATAGCTTGCGAAAAATTCTTGTCTTATAAAAAGTGTCATCCCCAGTGTTAGCTGTTCCAGTGATGTCACTAATCAATTTCCATTTCAATTTCAATTTCAATGGTGTCGTCTCCAGTTTATCTGTTCTAGAGAAGTCGCGGATCAATTTCAATTTCAAAAGTGTCATCCCCAGTGTGTATGGTCCAGAGATGTCACTCGTTATAATCCCGGTGATTCCGGCGAACTCTTACCAAGCCCGGTGGTTCCCGACAAACTTTTATCAAAAGCCGAGTGGATTCTCGCAAAAGCCGAGTGGATTCTCGCAAAAGCCGAGTGGGTTCTCGCAAAAGCTGAGTGGATTCTCGCATATGTTCACCAAGCCGAGTGGATTCTCGCAAAAGCCGAGTGGATTCTCGCAAACCTTATCAAAAGCCGAGTGGATTCTCGCAAAAGCCGAGTGGATTCTCGCGAATGTTCATCTTGTTTCAAGCTGCCAGTCCTAAACAACGGACCGCTTGAGTTTGCTACTTTCTCTTGTCTCAAGCTGCCAGTCCTAAACAACGGACCGCTTGAGTTTATCTTGTTTCAAGCTGCCAGTCCTAACAAAGGACCACTTGACTTTACTTTTTATCTTGTTTCAAGCCGCCAGTCCAAAACAACGGACCGCTTGCGATTACCTTTCATCATGTTTCAGACGGTCAGTTCGAACCAATGAACAGGTTGAAATCACATTTTATCTTCTCGAAAGTGTCATCCCCAGTTTATCTGTTCCAGAGATGTCACTAATCAAATCAATTTCAATGGTGTCGTCCCCAGTTTATATGTTCCAGAGACATCACTAATCAATTTCAAGTGGCTAGTTTCGACAAAAGGACAACTTGAGTCTACCTTCAATCGATTTCAAGTGGCTAGTTCCGACAAAAGGACAACTTGAGTCAAATCAATCAGTTTCAAGTGGCTAGTTCCGACAAAAGGACAACTTGAGTCAAATCAATCAACTTCAAGTGGCTAGTTCCGACAAAAGGACAACTTGAGTCTACCTTCAATCAATTTCAAGTGGCTAGTTTCCGACAAAAGGACAACTTGAACCCTTTCAAAAGTGTCATCCCCAGTATATCTGTTCAAGAGGTGTCACCAATAAAATTTAACTTCAAATGTCAGTTTCTACAAACCATCAGTTTACAAATACATTTCAAAATTCCCAGCGTATGTTCAAGATTTTGTTTCCTTTCATTTATCTTCATATCAGTTATCAACACGATACTGGACAATCATTTTCCCCCGTGAAACTACATTCCCCCTAGCGGAGTCGGATCCCTTTTTCTTCAACGAATTTGGGTATCTCGTCGTTGTTTCTCATCTCAGTCAAGTCATATTTGTCGTCCTACATTCATAAGCATTTCACGAGCATTCATAGCATCTTAGGTCCAAAATTGGTGTACTTTGTATTTAAGTCTCTTCGGTCCGATCGAATCAAAGATTCCATCTTCAAATCTCCAGACGAAGAAACTTAAATACGGGCATCTGTCATACCCCAATTTTTGACCTAAGGTCCCATTGACACGCGTCACGTGACCTTAATCTATCTGACTTTTCAGTGAAAATTTCGGCAGAATGGTATTTTAAAATACCTCATATTTGGTTCCAAGTCGGGCCCTCTTCTCTCTATTTTTATTTTTTAACCTTTATTTCCATCTTTTTTTTAATTAATTAACTAATTTTAAATTTTAGTTCTTTTTATTATTAGTCATTATGTCTTTTTTATTTTATTTTATTAATTACTTTTTTAGGTAAGTCCAAAGGTCAAGTCTGCATATTTCATTTTTTATTATTTATTTTTCATTTTTATTATTACTATTTGTTAAAAATCCAAAAAGAGTCCAAGTTCATAACAACTGTTGTCAAGTATCACGCCATTCAAATCCACTTCACCACGCGTTTCAGTTCCAAAATTCAGCAAGAGATGCATTTTCCTTCTCCACAAGTCAGGGGGATTCAGGTTCTTTTCGAACCCTAATTCGAGCACTATATATAACACCCGCAGAATCACAAGTAAAGGGAGGCCGAAAATTCAACAAAAAAACCTGCGAAATAACAATACGAATTCCGGATACAACTTTCACAACAATTTCACAGCCAATTCATCAAGACCTTAGACATCAGAAACCAACTTTTACACGCATAAACCACATCGACCCATACAACACAAGCCAGTCACGAATCCAGCAAAACCAAAATCAATTCGTCCACAACCGTCGACTCAGACAACAACACAACCATACAACAGTTTAACACAAACACACATAGGACCAATACACACTCACGACCCAAAACCTACAAGAAACATCAGTGAAGAAACCAATTTTCGATTCATAAAAATCAACCAACGAAAAAGAACACAAGCTTATCCGAATCATCCTCTCAATATCCGAATCCAGAAACAACATTAGCTCGGAGCCACACAACCGATCCGGCTAGAGACACAACGGCCACACAACACGAGGTCTCATCGAAGCAAGCGGTCACAAGCAAACCGAATCGGGATTCACGCACTCAAGCCGGTTCCATTTCAAAAAGAAAAGGTAGTATTCTTCACTATTCTGTTTCTCTGGATCTAGGGTTCATTGAATTCATTTTGAAAAGTTTAGGTGAAAAAGAAGTGAGGGAAGTGAACCGGTTTAAAACAGCAAGGAAAATTTTAAAAAAAGGGAGCTTTTTTGCTTTGGTGCGGCGCCGCTGCCGCGATAGCTCGCCAGCCACCGCACCAGAGTTTGCTCCGACCGGCCACTTCTCCATCGGAGAAGATGAAATATATAGCAGATAGAGAGAGAACGATAGAGATTAGGAAGCTAGAGAGAGAAAACAAATAAGAAATGAGGCTTTTCTAAACCTACAGCCAATTTATACCCCCCTTTGGTTCCTGTGCGCGTGGGTGCACCGCATCAACATGCACCCTCGCCTCCTTGATCTTTTGTTTGATCCAGTGGCCATCAAAGCCTCGCTTATGATCAAATCCAGGCTGTCTGATCGATCAGACGACCCGTATCAAACCTCTTAAACCCATGGCCCAGACCCGTTCCTTTAACAGAACCAGAACCGACCCGGTTCGTTTTAGCCTGAGCCCAACACGTATCTGTTGTCCCTTTTAAGCCCAATTCCTTCATTTTATTTTCTGCACCCCCTTTTTTAATTCATGCGCCCCCTTTCCTGCATTTAGTTCATTTTACTTACTCTTGCACGCATATTTAATTTACCTTGCATTTTATTTATTTCATACACATTTTATTAGTTTAGGTTTATTGCATTATTTTGTTTTTTTACTTTTCGTCTTTTATTTATTTTTGCAAATGAATTTAGTTTGTATATTAGGCTTTGATGTAAATCATTCATGCATTTTAGTTTAGTTTCATCATTTTGCATATTAACTTATGTATTTTTGTCGGACTTTAGAATGTATATTAGGTTTAATGTAAATACATCTTTAGTTAAGGTTTATTGTCATGCATATTTATTTTTCCGCAGACTATAGCATGTATCATAAGCTTAATGTAATAGTTTAGGTGCATGGGTGCATGTGTGTGTATGCCTTTTATTTTATTTCTAGCTTAGGGTAAAGGTTTTTGTGGTGATCCAACGTCACCACAAAATACCTAATCTTTATTTTCTCGCTCCATTAGTTTTAATTTTAGTTTAATCATTATCATTCAAAAACAACAAAAACATGCAAATAGTTCAAAAACACAAAAATATTTTCTAAATAAACCTTGATCCTAAATTAAGTGATCGTCTTTTTTTCCATTTTATTTTCTTAATCAAACATTAATCAATTTAAATTCTACTTTGAGTCTTTTTTTTTCTTTAATATAAAAAATACAAACAAATTCATTTTGCCACTTGGCTTTTCATTTTAAAACCTTTTTCAAACTAATAAAAAACACTCAACCAATCAAACGTAAATTTTTACCACGAACTACGTGATTTTGATCCCTCACGGGTACGTAGGCAAAGGACATTTGTCTTTCCAAATCAATAAAATGTAGATAAACTAGGGCTCCTTTCTTTTATCATTTCAAATTCTTTTTTCAAAAAAACAAGTAAGTTATAGCACATTATTTAAATAAGACCAACATGTTCCCGTAGAGTACTACGAACATAAAGGGTGCTAATACCTTCGCTTTATGTAACTAACCCCCGAACCCTAAATCTTTTCAAAATATGGGGTAGTTGGAACTTTCTTCCCCTTTTCTTAATAAAAATAAGAATGTTCGGTCGTGAAATAATCAAGTGAGTCAAAAGCTCATCAAATTGCCTTGATCTTCGAAAAATGACGCGACAGAGTTCTCGACAGAATAAGTAAGTATTGGTGCTCATACAGTCAGTGATGATTAAGGTAAAAGTATAAAGGATGTCTCTTCATTTAAGTAAGACAAGGAAGACTAGAGTCGCTACATATGAAGTAATGAGGTACTTAAATTGGTGATAATGAATACATGTAAGAATCAGAAGGTTCCCTCGTGTGACTCAAAGTATTGATTAAAGCAACAAGTACGATGACCGGTATTTGGAAAAGGTAGTAACCCTCGAGCAATGTCCGGGTAAGATATTTTGAAGATTCAAGTTTAGTGTTCCTGAATAAGAGGAACAAGTTAACGTCAAGTGGGTTAAGGATCTTCTATGGATTATGTTATATATTAATGTGTGTCTGAAGTATGTATATCAGTTAAGAAGGGAAGAACCCGCCCTTGAAGTTAAGCAAGTTATCATGAAAGGAGATGCAATTCTTGAGTTTTGTGCACCGAGGTTCATACTCTCGTATGCAATATTTGTTGAGTGAAACGATACTTATTAAGATATGATGAATCATGATTTTATAACCTTTACAGTTGAGATAGTTAATAAGGAACTTGGGAATGATGCTTATTTTAAAAACATGGAATTTTACATTATCAAAAGTGATGAGGTACGTCGTAGTCGAGTAAACTCACTTAAGACGTACAAATTTCAGGACCAACTTGTTATAAACGAGTTTGAGGCGAGTCGTAAAATCTTTTTAAAAATATAGAGACTCGTCCTGTGGTTCTGTAGTACCATTACAGATTCAGCTTTGAAATGATAATTCTTTTTAAGTTATATATCTATTCGTTCCAAGAACCCGTGTACCAAAGTTTAGAAAAATTTCTTAAAGCAAGGTGTTGGAACACGTATCGTTATCATTTATCAAGAAGCGACACTTGAAAGTATGCAAACGTTATGGAAACAACAATGTTCGTGTGATACTAATATCATATGGGATGCACAGATATGTATTAAGAGTGTTTAATGCAAGTGCAAATGGACTTAGTAGAAAATTTCAAGAGCATGTGAACCATGACACTGGTTAATAGATTGTCAGATGAATCAGAATTTTGATTTCACTTCTCCATGTCAAGCTATATGAGTTACCCATTAATTCTGGTGCAATGAGATCGCAATGAGATCAGAAGATTTCCTAAAGCTCTGAAAAGAGATAAGAAATTCGTGGAATCGTCTAGATGAGTAACTTAAGTAAGAGGCATGTGTCTCAAAGTACAGTAAGATGATGTATGAACTATGTGATTACATGATAAGATGTTTTAAATGCAAGTGAGCACTGCAGGGCAAACCTGGTTTCCGGTAGGACCCCAGTCTAAAGGCAAATCCTGAGTGTTTTAGAGAATGAAAGGTTACTTAGATACATGGCTATGCTAAGTAGATAAAGTGTGGTTCCAAGATAATCGGTACACATGTAGTAAGTGCAAGTTTCAACCATGATGGTTTAGTAGAACGTTCAATTCCGAAAAGGATTTTAAGATTTAAGAAACTATATCCGTTTATGCGGATAAAGAATGAGGATGAGATACATGTTTTGAGGAGGAAAGTATGTTAGAACTCCTTGGAGTGGGGAATGATCAGATTTTAGGAATGGAACCAAAGGAGACGGATTTTAGTCGCGGTGATTGGTGGATGATCTCTAAATTTCGAGGACGAAATTTCTTTAAGGGGGGTATAATGTAATATCCCGCCTGTCAGTATAGGAATATTACCACTCGATCGTGCCAGAGGATTTAAATTACGGAAAGAAATTTTGACGGAATATTTATTATGTGATAACAACTTAATGCGGGTTAAGTATCAGAGTCGGATTTGACACGTTTAAGGCAAGGGCAAATTGGTAATTGCACGTGCCAAGGATATTTATTTGGGTATGGACCAAAATATCTCACTTTCTTATCTTCTTTCTCTCTCTAGGTTAGAGAAAAGAGATGTGCTCTCCCTTATCTCTAACCATCGGCCCTCTCTTTCTCTCCTTACTCCACCAATTCATCAAGTCTTCTTCATCAAAGAATCGTGATCAAGTTTGGTTCCTCTATCATCCTACAAGAGATTGGTAGCTTGGGGTAAGTCTATTTCCAATTCTTCTCGTCTTTAGAAGAGATTCAAAGGTTAGGGTTTGTTGTTTGGTAAAAAGGAAGCTAGAGCTTGCATATGTTATGGTTTTCCCTTGGTCAAAGAAGTGTTATGAGTATGGATTGTGATTCTTGGAGCTTTGGAAGCAAGCTAGGGTTTTATGATGTGAAGTAGTGTTGATGCTTGGAAGCTTGGGGATCAAGTGCAAATCTTGTTTAGGTGAGTTCCATAGATAGTTTTCCTACCCCTTTGGGATCGTGTTTATGTCTTATGTGGAAAGTATGAAAACTATGATGATTTTAGGGTTTTATGTATGAGTTTAGTTGCCCCTTTTCTTGCCATGCTTACTAATCATGTTAATACTTGCCATATGAGTGTTTTACAAGTATTCTATGATCAAATATGTTCAAATATGCTTAGGGACACTTGGTTTTGAGGTTTTTGAGCCAAAAACACCATTTTTACAAGTGTTGGACTGTCATAACTCGCCACAGCGAGTAAATAGCTCGCTAGGCGAGCTAGAAGGCAGAATAGGGGCTCCTGCTCGCCCCCAACTCGCCATGGCGAGCAGCTGCTCGCCTCCCACATGAATTTACTCGCCTAGGCGAGCAAGTGGTGTGTTATGGCACTGCTTGCTCGTTTCAAGCAGATTCGGTGTTTTTCATACCGGATTTTCTTGTGCAATCTTTTATAAAAGTAAACCCCTCAAACCAAGGTCCTAAATGATACTCTTTGAAAACAAGACTCTTTTGATAATGAAGCAAGTATTAAGCATATTAGTAAGGCATGGTAAATGAGAGAATCATGTCATGAAACGGGTAGCAAGTTATTCATTAAGCATGGGAAAGAATATAGAACCTCAACATAGCTTGTCGAGAACTAGAAAGTTAAGCAAGAATCCTATGTAGGATAAGACGCGAAGTATATTCTCTTCGCATATGATCAAGTATGTTATAGCAAGTATGTTAAGCCATGGATTGATTAGTTATTCTCTCCGCTAAGATTAAGAATGTACAAGAATGAACAAGTATGAGTTTACCGCTAATCGGATCGATCAAGGTTCCGAGGTAAACAAGTAATCAAGAATAGGTTTAACTTTTATGAACGACAAGACCATGACTATTATTAATGTAGGTGGCATGTCTCTTGTTATCCACGCCAGGGGGATACAAGGGGTTCTCATGATGGGAACGATTCAAGCCACAAGGGACCCGCATGTCACTGAGTAATCAAGATGTAGGTGTTCGTGTCTCTTGTTCTCCACGTCAGGGGGATACGAGAGGTTCTCGATCCAAGGGGAACGATTCAAGCTGTAAGGGACCCGCACGACACCGAGGGAGTCCGATGTACCCTTGCTAGGTTTCATCGATCATGTATGGGATTGTTCTCAGGGTTACTCCACCCGGGGCTCTCCGTAAAATGAATTAAGATAATGACTGTTTGTTCAATGCTAACATAATGAATGAACTTATGCACGACCATGTATGTTATAAATATGATTCCATGCACGACTATGATTATGATCATGAATGATTTCTGTCACGTCATTTTTTGGAGATCAAGGCTATTTGATTAGCTATTGACTCACTAATTTATTTCACGACCGAACATTTTTATTTTTAAGAAAAAGGGAAGAAATTCAAACTACCCCATATTGAAAAGATTTTGGGTTCGGGGTTAGTTACATAAAGGGAAGGTATTAACACCCTTTATGTTTGTAGTACTCTACGGGAACCTCTTTGTTTTATTTAAATAATGTGTTATAATTTGCTTATTTTGAAAAAAAGAATTTTAAATGATTTTAAAAAAAGGAAGACCTAATTATCTACATTTTATTGATTTGGAAGTACAAGTCCTTTGCCTACGTACCCGTGAGGGATCAAAATCACGTAGTTCGTGGTAGAAATTGACGTTTGATTGGTTGAGTGTTTTTTAATGTTTTTGAAAAGGTTTTAAAATGAAGGAAAGCCAACGCGACAAAGAGTATTTGTTTGTGTTTTTTAATATTAAAGAAAATGGACTCAAAATAAATTAAATTGATTGATATTTGATTAAGAAAGGAAAATAAAAAGACGGTCACTTGATTTAGGATCAAGGTTTATTTAAAAAATATTTTTGTGATTTTTGTACTATTTGCATGTTTTTGTGTTTTTTGAATAATAACTAAACTAAAATTAACACTAACGGAGCGTGAAAAGATAAAAGCGTAGGTATTTTGTGGTGATGTTGGATCACCACAAAATCCTTTAACCTAAACTAGAGAGAAAATAAAGGGCACACACGCACGCACGCATACCTAGAACTATTACATTAAGCCTATTATACATTCTATGGTCTGCGGAAAATAAACATGCATGATAAATTTACATTAACGCCTAAATTTACATTCTAATACCCTTGCTGTAAAATAAATGATATAATAAATTAAAAATGCGAAATGATCAAACTAAACTAGAAAATGCATGAATGAATTACATTTAAGCCTAATTTATACATTCTAATTACTCGAAAATAAACAACGATAATTTATGACGCTAACAATAAAAATGAAAAGTAACAAATAAAAATAAGATACCTAAAATGCAGCAAATTTGAAATGCAATAAGAGGTAAAAATGCATGAGAAAAATTTAAACAAGATATAGTGAAAATATGAATGCAGGGGGGTATTAACAGTAGATAAAGAGGGTGCAGGGATTGGAGAATAAGCAAACTGGGCCTCAGAAAGTGTTGGGCTTAAAGATAATGGGAATGGGGAGTTGGGCTTAAACCGGCTCGGTTCAAGCCTGGTTCGGCTTAGCAGAACCGAACCGGTTCATGGAGTGTATAAATAGGGGTCAGGCCGGTTTTTCTTTCATTTACAAACCCTCCTTCTCTCTCTTCGTCCTAGTCTCTCTCTTCTCTCTTAATTTACTCTGCCTTCTTCTTCGACAGCCGCTCAACTTCCAGCGCGGTGGTTGGCCGGCCAGGGTGGCGGCGCCACCGTGTCGGACGTAAAAACGTCCCTTTTTCCAAAAAAAAAATCGCTTTTTTAAACCTTTTGTTCCCCTCTATCTTATTCCAACCTTAAGACTTCTAACCGGCAATTGTAAATCCCTAGATCTAAAGAGTTAAGAAAATACTACCTCTTTGATGTTTTGTTCGATGCAAAGTTGTTGGGAGCACCAGTGCGGTTCGCGTTTGTGGCGTATGATGGAAACAGTTTGGATCTGCCTTTGGATTCGTGACTTGCTATGCGGGTTGTTGTTGACTGCGTGTTCTTGTGTTGCGCGGTGATGACAGTCTTGTTATATGATGCTGTTAGTTTTGTGTTGCTAGGGACAGTTCGGTTTGATTGCTGTCTGTTTTGGATTGGTGTCGGTTGAGAGATACGAATTGATGATGCTGCGATGGTTGTACAAATAGGTTTTGATGTGTGAGGTTTGGGTGATGACTTGTGCGTGGGTTCCAGAGGAGGTTGTGGTTCGTATGTGTTCTTGTGTTTGGATCGGCACTGATGTTGAAATTGAGTTTGATTAATTCTGTTTGTGAAATTGTGCGTTTCTGATGAATTTGGCCCCCCCTGAACTTGTGTGCTGTAGGTTCAATTTATAGTAAAGGATTTGAGGTTAGGGTTTGTTAAGATGGAGCAGAAAATCAGTAGCTTGAGGAGGAGAAAAGTGAAAGCGCGTAACCATTCTGGATTTGGATTGAGGCGTGAACTGGATTTGGACGTGACAGACCGTGTTTGGATTGAACCTGGACTATTTTTTTGACTTAAACACTTAATAATGAAAATAAATAAATAAAATGAAAGGTAAAAATTAAATACAAAGAGATGAACATTGTTTTTTGGATTTTATCCTCAAATTAATAAACAAATGAAAAAAGAAAATAAAAATTTGGACTTATTTTGACACTTAAAGTGACGCAAAGAAAATAAAAGTAAAAGAAAAAAATGACTTAAGAAAAAAAACTAAAAAAAGAAAATTAGAGTTTGATTAATTAAAAAGAAATTAAATAAAAGATGGAAACTAAAATTAAGTTAAAAAAGAAAATTGAGAGAAGAGGGTGATAAGTAGATTTATTACGTATTTTAATTAAGTTATTTAGTTTAATTCTATTTAGATTTAATTAGATTCTATGTGTTTTTATTTATATTTAAGAGCTTTTTACTTCAAAGAATCCAATATTATATTTCAGGATCAAATATATGATTTGCAAGGCTTGGAGCTAAAGAAAAGGGATTTGGAGCACAAAAATAGGAGATTTCCAAGATTTGGGACCGAAATATGCACTTGAAGAAATCAGAATTCGCTCCCCCAAGTCAGTGAAGGGCGCACGGCCCACGCCTGCAAGGCGCACGGCCGTGCGCGATTGCCAGCATCCCTTTTAGCTGCTTTTTGCTCCGAACAGCGGTTTTCTACGCAGCCTGCTTTGACGATAAAGCCCATGGATCTTCAGAGAATATTCCTTCAGTTATTTCTTAGGGCTTAAGTCATTAGTAGGCTATAAATAGAGAGCTTGTTCTCCTTGTTTTATCATCTTGAATTCTGAATATTGTATTGTGACAGAATACTATTTCTCAATAAAAGTTCTCGTTTTTATTCAATTGTTCTTATTGTTTTCTTCTTATTCATTCATGGCAACACCAACCATGAGTGAGTAATTCCCTTAGACCTTGGGATTGTTGGGAGAGTCCTATGGCTTGATCCAACAATCCTAATCCGAAACCCTAGTTTATGTAACCCTACTTTTCTTATCTAAATTCACCGTTCTTCACAACGATATTAACAAGTACCAAACTTTGGATGCGAACGCGGAGGGTTAGTACTTGTTAATTCGTTACCCTAGTTATTAAGGTGATGAATCGAACGAAGAAGTCTTAATAACCGAACAAGTGAATTTAGACAAGGATTGCGAAGCATGAGAATAGCCTAGTGAACCTTGGGACTTATAGAATCTCGTACAATCAAGGATCTTAATATAGGAGTTAGCCATGAGAATAGGTCTAACACCTTGAGAGACACACTCCCCGGATATCGAACGAAGAAGGGGATAGGCTTTAGAGAGATTCGTCCTTAGAAACTAGGATTCACATAAACAAGGATTAGGATTAGGATGTTAGGTCAACCATAGGATGAACCAATAATCCCTAGGTTGCCTTTAGCTATTGTTCTCAACCGTCGTTTAGATTACCTTGAAACCCTAATTATCGATTTCTCCCTAACCTTTACTACTTTTGATTGGAATTTAAATAACTCCCTGTGGATCGATACTCTCTCTTTATTACTACTACGGTAAACCCGTGCACTTGCGGATTTATGGTAACAAGTTTTTGGCGCCGTTGCCGGGGAGTTGACCAAATTCCGATCAACTTTGGTGACGGTTAGGTTTTCTTTCTGTATTTACTTTCCTCTTGTCTTTATTTCCTCTAATCGATTTCTTCTTGTTCTTTTTGACTTTCTGATAGCTTGCAGCCATGGCAGACAATCATACCCTCAAGGAGTACGTTACTCCTTCAACGGAAGAGCCGACGGCTATCATAGTTTATCCACCCGTCGAAGGGAACAACTTTGAGATCAAGCCTGCACTTTTAAACCTTGTGCAGCAAAACCAATCCTCGGGATCCCCCGCTGAGGATCCCAATCTACACATCTCTACTTTCCTTAGGCTTAGTGGAACCATTAAAGCCAACCAAGAAGCCGTCAGGCTACACCTTTTCCCTTTCTCCCTTCGAGATAGAGCGAGTGCTTGGTTCCACTCCCTAGAAAGGGGTTCCATATCCTCATGGGACAAAATGCGACAAGCCTTCCTTGCTAGATTCTTTCCACCCTCCAAAACCGCGAGAATGAGGGACCAAATAACTAGGTTTAACCAAAGGGATGGAGAGTCTTTATATGAAGCTTGGGAACGCTATAAGGAGATGTTGAGAGTTTGTCCTCACCATGGTCTAGAACAGTGGCTCATAATCCACACCTTTTACAACGGTCTTTTGTATAATACCAAACTAACCGTTGATGCAGCTGCAGGTGGAGCAATCATGAATAAAAATTATGCCGACGCCTATGCGCTGATAGAGGATATGGCCCAAAATCATTACCAGTGGACAAACGAAAGGGTCAACACTGCTGGAGCATCATCAAAGAAGGAAACAGGTGTGCATGAAGTCTCTTCTTATGATGATTTGGCTGCTAAGGTAGAGTCACTAACCCTTCAACTTGATAAAATGAATGTTAATGCTGTTTCTCCTTCTCCTTCTTGTGAGTTATGTGGAATCGTTGGTCATAGTGGCAATGAGTGCCAGCTGGGAGGTGTTGCTTTCACCCAAGAGCAAATGAACTACGCCCAATACCAAGGTATTAGGCAAGGGCAAAACTTTTACAACAGAAACTCTTTTGGGCAACAAGCAACACCGCCTAGCTACGGTACCAACCAAAGGGCACCCCAGAAATCTAAGTTGGAACTCATGATAGAAAATTTTGTCCTAGGACAAGAAAAACTAAACCAAGAGTTCAAGCAACAAACCGAACTTCTGAAGGAATCCCTCTCCACACTCTCCTATAGGGTAGATTCTATTGCCACACACAGCAAAATGTTGGAGACTCAGATCTCCCAATTGAACCAACAAGTCTCTTCATCCTCTCAAGTCTCTAGAGCCCTCCCAGGCCAACTTGAGACTAATCAAAAGAGCCACGTGAATGCTGTTAGGCTTGTGCTTTCTTTAGGGTAGAAAGCAAAAACCCTATGACCCTAAAGTTTAGTAGAAAGATGAACCCTTCCCCACAAGGACTAGCCAAGCACAGTAAGAAAGCACAACTCCAAAGGTTCATTGAGATAATGAGAGAAATATGTGCCAAAATCCCATTCGTTGAGGCCTTGTCCCGAATTCCTCTTTATGCAAATTTTTTTGAAAAATATTTTGTCTAAAGGACGCAAAGAGGATAAGGAGACGCTGGCATCACCTAAGGAGAGTGGCGACATTTTTCTAGAGAGATCAACCCCAGAATACCGTTATCCCGGTAGTTTTTCCATCCCTTGCACCATAGGGAAGGAAAGTATAAAAAAACGCTAGGTGTGATCTAGGGGTTAGCGTAAATCTAATGCCCCTATCTCTCTTTAAGAAAATTGGGGTAGGAAAATTAGAACCGGCGGAGCATACCTTAGTATTGTTTGACCATTCCACCGTTGACCCAGCTGGCTATGTTTCAAATCTTCCGGTAAAAATTGGAGGCACTATCATACCGGTTGATTTTATGGTAGTTAATGCGAAGGAAGACCCCCAATTTCCAATCCTTTTTGGTTTTCCTTTCCTTGTGGTCTCAGGTGCTTTTATTGATGCGTTGAATGGTAGGATCGTGTTTCATATGAATAATGAGAGGATGGAGTTTGAATCAGGAAACCACCTGAAGGAAATCTCTCCTTCCTCCATCAAGGCTGAGTATGAGATGAGAGAACGCTACCTAGCATCAACCACACAAAATGTTGTGTTCGATCCTATCTGAGAGTCCCCTCTTATCGTCAAGCTAATGACGTGAAAAGAGCGCTTCGTGGGAGGCAACCCACCTATTTTTACCGCTTTGTTTTCGTTTGTTTTGTGTTGTTTTTACTTGTTTTGTAGGTACATGTCCGATATGATATAGAAAACTTGAAAAAAATTTGACCCAGAGGACCAGAAACAGGCGCACTGCCCACGCCTCAATGCGCGTGGGCGTGCGCGATTTTTTTGAAAAAAATTGCCCAGCCAAAACAGCAAGGTCCGCACGGCCCACGCCTCCAAGGCGCACGGCCGTGCGCGACTTTCCCCTCCCATAAACATCAATTTTTCATCTTCTTCCCATTCAAACCACACAAAAACCTCTCTCATCCAACTTCTCTCTCTAAACCTCCATTTTTCCTCAACCTTAAACCTCACACATCTCCATCAAAACTCCACCAATTCACACAAAACTTTCACCCAAACCAATCCAAAATCAATTCCAAAAACAAACACCCAAACAAAATCAATTTCCATCCATCCAATCCATTAACCCCAATTTTCGTATACCCCATTAACCTAAACCAAAAACCACAAATTTTCCAACCAAATCCAACCAACCACTCAAAAACCTTACTTCCAACGTATACCCATCACAAAAACTCGGTCAAAAATGTCTTCAAGCAAGCAAGGGAAGGAAGCATCACCAAGGTTCCATGGCATCAAATTTAAGAACTCCGAGCAAAGAAAAAGGTATAACAAACTTCTCTCTCGACCTTTATTTCCGAATCGTTATCCTTGTTTCTTTGCTATGTTGGACCTAGGTATAAAAGAGCAAGTAGAATCGTTAATTGAAAACCTAGGATGGTCCGGCTTGATGAGAACTTACCCGGGGTATGAAAACCTTGTCTATGAGTTTTTAAGTTCATTTTGCTTCATAAAAGATAAGACAAAGTCGGACTACCCCCAACATAAGGTCTCGTTTCGGTTTTTAGGTACTGACTATGACATGACTTTTGATTACTTTTGCCAAACCATGGGTTTCGCCGATGCGGGGCTCATCCATGATTCAAATAGTCAATACTCAAAACCCGTGAACTATGACCCTGAAGCCTTTTGGACCACAATCACAGGCTTGAATAACTACGTTGCTAGGTCCAACAAAGCTAGTGCTATCCAAAACCCTGTCCTTCGTTACTTTCAAAGAATTATGGGATGCACTATCTTCGGTAGGACGCACTTACATAGAGTTAGAGCACCCGAGCTCTTCATTCTTTGGGCTGCACTTAATAATCACCCCGTGAACACATGCTACTACTTACTTGATCACTTATCCTCTATCACCAAGAGTGATAGTGTGATTGTTGCCGGTGGTATTATAACATGCATAGCAAATAAGTTTGGGGTAAGACATGCAGGACTCAATAGGATAGAGGGAGACAACACTTTGAGCAAGCACGATCTTGTGCAAATGAACTTTATCCGAAATGAAACCGATATAGGGACCTTTGAGTTTCGAGGCAGCCGAGGAGAAACATTGATTATATTGCCTAACCCTGCCCGCACCGACATAAAGGTGGCAGGAAATTTGTTGTATGTTGTTAATCCTCAGGTACCCGAAGATGATGAAGATGCAAGTGAAGAAGGTGCTGACTTGCCTAATGAAGCCAGAACACAAATGGATGAAGAGCAATGGAATTGGATGCAAAGTGAGCTCCAAAAGATCAACACCAATCAACAACAATTTGGTGAAGAGTTCTCCGGTATGCAAGAGGAGGTGCAAAGAATAAACCAAAGGCGTGAGGAGACCCATAATGCTCTTCTAGCAATGCAAGAATATCTCAACGCCCGATATCCTCCGCCGGGGAACCAATAAAAATGTGATCTTTCCTCTTCCTTTCTCTTCTCTTCTCTTCCTCTCTTCCTTTTAATTTCTTGTTTTCTTTATGCATTGAGGACAATGCTTCTCCCAAGTATGGGGGGGAGCCAATAAAGTGTCTAGGTAGTAAGAGTCGTAGTGTTTCAAACTCCCTTGAATTTTTATCTTTTGTTTTGTTTTATTGCGAAAGGCATGTAAGCGGCTAGATAGTTTTCTTGTTTTAATTGTTAAATATGACATAATCTTTTGTTAAGTTCTCTTCCAATATAGGCTAGATAATGTTCTTGTTGTGTACATGAAAATAGCTTCTTGTTGCCTTAAGTTTTTCCAATAGACCCACATTGATTCTAGGTGAACAAAACTTCTCCAATGAGAAAATTCACAGTGCATCCTTTGAGTAAGTGTATGAATAGGTATTTTAAGGACCACGTTCTAAGTTTAATGGTACATGGACCCTTTAAAGTCTCTAGGAGTAAAAGTAGTATAAGCTTGTGTGGGGAAATTTAATTAACTTTATTTAACGTTGAAATAATATGGGGGGAAGCATGATTTTCACTTTTTCACTAAGTTGAGAACACCGCCGGAGCATGGAGGGAAGGATTGTGTACTCGAACAACTCCTACGCGAAGGATGGTACCTCCTTAGTGATTGTATAGCTTCTACAAACTTCTGAAAAAAAATAGAAAGAAAAGAAAAAGAAAATTTTATGAAAGAAGTTACAAACTACAGCACTACTTAGGGTGATTGCCGGAGTAGTGGAGGAAGGAGTGAGTCCCTCTCCGACTTCCTATGAAAAGGTGATATCCCCTGGGCATCTGTAGCCCCAAAAGAGACCAAAAGAAAAGAAAAATATGGTCCACAATTTAAAATTGAACCAACTTAAACTTAATCCCCACCTTGCTTATATGGAATGAAAATGAGGTTTTTCTCGGTCGATGTACTGTTGGGGTTAGAACCTGTTTCCTCATAATACCTGTTTATACAGGAGCAAAGGGCACTACACACACACACTCACTTAGTTTCTCTTGTTGGGTTGAATAGGAATCATAAGGGGCTCTTGAGGTTGTGATTAGTGTATGCTTAGGACAAGGCCTTGGAGGGAACATGTGTTTTAATTTTGTCATATACTTAAATGTTTTCTATGCTGCTATGTCTATGCCTTTTGCTTGAGGACAAGCAAAGATTCAAGTATGGGGGAGTTTGATAAGTAGATTTATTACGTATTTTAATTAAGTTATTTAGTTTAATTCTATTTAGATTTAATTAGATTCTATGTGTTTTTATTTATATTTAAGAGCTTTTTACTTCAAAGAATCCAATATTATATTTCAGGATCAAATATATGATTTGCAAGGCTTGGAGCTAAAGAAAAGGGATTTGGAGCACAAAAATAGGAGATTTCCAAGATTTGGGACCGAAATATGCACTTGAAGAAATCAGAATTCGCTCCCCCAAGTCAGTGAAGGGCGCACGGCCCACGCCTGCAAGGCGCACGGCCGTGCGCGATTGCCAGCATCCCTTTTAGCTGTTTTTTGCTCCGAACAGCGGTTTTCTACGCAGCCTGCTTTGACGATAAAGCCCATGGATCTTCAGAGAATATTCCTTCAGTTATTTCTTAGGGCTTAAGTCATTAGTAGGCTATAAATAGAGAGCTTGTTCTCCTTGTTTTATCATCTTGAATTCTGAATATTGTATTGTGACAGAATACTATTTCTCAATAAAAGTTCTCGTTTTTATTCAATTGTTCTTATTGTTTTCTTCTTATTCATTCATGGCAACACCAACCATGAGTGAGTAATTCCCTTAGACCTTGGGATTGTTGGGAGAGTCCTATGGCTTGATCCAACAATCCTAATCCGAAACCCTAGTTTATGTAACCCTACTTTTCTTATCTAAATTCACCGTTCTTCACAACGATATTAACAAGTACCAAACTTTGGATGCGAACGCGGAGGGTTAGTACTTGTTAATTCGTTACCCTAGTTATTAAGGTGATGAATCGAACGAAGAAGTCTTAATAACCGAACAAGTGAATTTAGACAAGGATTGCGAAGCATGAGAATAGCCTAGTGAACCTTGGGACTTATAGAATCTCGTACAATCAAGGATCTTAATATAGGAGTTAGCCATGAGAATAGGTCTAACACCTTGAGAGACACACTCCCCGAATATCGAACGAAGAAGGGGATAGGCTTTAGAGAGATTCGTCCTTAGAAACTAGGATTCACATAAACAAGGATTAGGATTAGGATGTTAGGTCAACCATAGGATGAACCAATAATCCCTAGGTTGCCTTTAGCTATTGTTCTCAACCGTCGTTTAGATTACCTTGAAACCCTAATTATCGATTTCTCCCTAACCTTTACTACTTTTGATTGGAATTTAAATAACTCCCTGTGGATCGATACTCTCTCTTTATTACTACTACGGTAAACCCGTGCACTTGCGGATTTACGGTAACAGAGGGCCCGACTCGGACAAAACATGAGGTATTTTAAAATACCTCTCTGCCGAATTTTTTACTGAAAAGTCGGAGACTACTCAGGGTTAAACGACGCGTGTCAGTGATATCTTAGGTCAAAAATTGGGGTATGACAATTTCATGTACGATTATGTTAAGAGCAAGAGCACGAGATGCTAATAGACAAGTACAAGTTAAGTATAAAACAAGAAAGAATATAATACCGATGACGATCTTAGGTTTCCCCAAATCGTCCGGTTTAGGATCGTGTCATGATTATGTAATGCCTAGGTCTCGATACGTAGAGCGTATTCTTGGCAATGCGGTTTTAGGTTCCCCTCGACCGCCATGACACGAATTATTTTAGCAAGACCTATGACAAGTAAAATAAACCCATGACGGGTCTAGCATGCACTACCGTCTAGGAAAACATGACCACACACGTATAATCAACCGTCAGGTTGTATTGTAGACACGTGGTGACCGTAGGTTTCCCCTGAGGTTACCTATAGCCTAGGATTTAGGGGGACTCACTGAGAGATTATGTCTCATCCCAGTCCTTATTTGTTTCAGATAAACAGGTTGGATGGCAAGCTAGTAGCCGAATGGATGTTTCAACAAGTGATCGTTCGTACTCGCAGCCGGATGTTATGGATATTCAAGGATGTTTTTATTATACTAAAGAAAAGATGAGTTGTATTATTATTGTACGAATGCATGATGTTGTATAAATTATTCATTCGAAGATTTATTGTTGTAAATTTTAATGTATCCAGTACTAAACTAATACACATGCTAGACTTTCTAGATACGTCTAGTATGGGTGTTACAATCTTTTAAATTGTTATTTTTAACTGTAAGTTTAAAGTAACTTGTATGCTTTAAAAAAGTTAGGTCAAACGCAACCTACATCCGTCTCAAAATAAGTGATTTATTAGACCATGTGCACAGTTCTTATAACAAACTATGAATATATTTTTTTTACTAATATATAAAGAAAAATTGTAGCATGTAAGATGTTGAATTCATCTAACTGAATATTTTCAAAATATTCAATTTTTATTATTTTTACTAATATATAATTAAATAAAGATCAACAATGTGCATTGACATGTGTACAACGGTCAACAAAAGTCACTTATTTTCAAAAGGAGTGAATAATAATTTATTGACATTTTTTTGAAAGAATAATTTATTGAAAATTGTGAATTTAATTTAATTTTCAAATTTGTAATAAATAAATTTCCCTCAAAAAAATTGTAATAAATTAAATACACAAAACTTAAAGGATACGGAGCATTTTATTTTTAGATTCTTTAACATCTATCTTAAGGTACAGGTCGACAGAAAACTAATATTCCCTCCGTTTTAAAATGAGTGTCGCTTTAGCCAAAAAAAAATTGTTTTAAAATGAATGTCACTTTACATTTCCCATGCAATAATAACTTTTTCTTTTCAATTGTACCCTTCAATTAATACTATGTTACACTACTTCCAAATTATTATTTTTTTCTTTAATGAAAAACAAACCAATAGTTGATTAGGATAATTTGGTAAAATTGCTATGACATTTGACTACTTTATTCCATTCCTTAATCTATGTGCAATTGGCTAAAACGACACTCATTTGAAAACGGAGGGAGTAATAGCTAAACTCCAACCCCCGTTTTTGGAACTGCTTCAATTTTTCATTATTGGAAGTATGCTGCAGAGTGCAGACCACGAATGAACAAAGCACGAAATCCAAGATACACACGTGAATCATTAATAGCAAGGACTCCATCCGTTTTAAAATGAGTGTCGTTTTAGCCAAAAAAAATTGTTTCAAAATGAATGTCATTTTCAGTTTCCAATGCAATAATAACTTTTTCTTGTCAATTGTACCCTTCAATTAATATTATGTTACACTACTTCCAAAGTATTATTTTTTTATTTAATGAAAAACAAATCAATAGTTGATTTAGGATAATTTGGAAAAATTGCTATGAAATTTGACTAATTTATTGCATTCCTTAATCTGTGTGCAATTGGCTAAAGCGACACTCATTTTGAAACGCAGGGAGTATTTATTAAAAAAAATTGAATTCAATCTTTTGGAAAATGTATTGGTACAATTTTTAATAGATAATAGATGACCTATTTGACAATGTGTATTATTGACCTCACATATTTTTACCATATTTTTCTACTAATATACAAAGATAAAAAACATCATATAAGATGTTAGAATCGTTTTGATGAATATGATATTTTTCTATTGATTTTCATCGAATCGACTCCGATAACATCTTATAAAAGGGTAGTGTTATTTATAGCGAGAGATTTCATCCCAAATGACTCACGAATATTAAGTCAAGCAATTAAATCTCAGCATACGCTCGTGATGTTGTTGTGAATTGATTTCTCGTGATGTGAAACATTACCCTTATTAAAATGGACAATTTTTTTTCAAAAGGGTCTTATGATGAGGAATGGAGGGGTTAGGATCCTCTCCATTTGATAATATAAATGGAAGTACACAATTTGGAGAGAGATAGACCGGTAAAAATCCTCTCGATTTATAACTTTCTCCATTTGTTGCAATTTGGAGAGAGATGGACACAAAAAAATAAGTCGTGGGTCCTATCACTAAGTGGATCCCACCATCATTATTTTTGCTGTGTCTATCTCTCTCCAAATTGCAACAAATGGACAAAATTATAAATTGAGAGGATCTTAACCCGAGATAGACACATAAAATAGAAGGTGGATCCTGTCATCAAATGAGTCCCACCATCATTAATTATTTTTTAATTTTTCCAAAAAAAAAATTTGAGTCTATATCTCTCCAAATGGAGAAATGGAGAGGATACAAAATGGAGAAGATTTTGACTCGGAATGGAGGTAGTAGCATTTAAGGAAAATGTTAACTTGGGTCTTGCACTTAAGGCACAAGTCAAAGAATCATTGTTTTTGGGTTAATTAAGTAAATGGTCCCTTTAAATATTCAGAATTTGTTTTTAGTCCCTATAAAATAAAATCACACATTTTAGTCCCTATAAAATTTTTCATCAACATTTTTAGTCCCTATAAAATTTTTCCATCAGCATTTTTAGTCCCTGTCAAAAATTTCCATAACATTTTTGGTCCCTAAAATGCTTAAGGAAAATGTCACAAGGACTAAAAAGTATGATTTTATTTTGTAGGGACTAAAAACAAAACTATGAATATTTATAGGGACTAAAAACTTAATTAACCTTTTTTTTTTTTTGCTAAATTAAGAGCAAAATGATATGTATGGAATAGAGGACATCTCAACAAAGTTGTCGCCCCACTCTGAGCCTACATTTGTCAAGTTCTCATATATATTATTTTAAAAAGGAAAAGAAAATACATAAAAATTAGGGGGACATAAAACTTGATCCAGTGAATACAAGTGAATAAACTCTAACGCAAAATACAGCCAATAACAACAACACACTCGATTCAACTCTATTCTAACTAAACCATAATTTTAAAAACCGAAACGGTCAGAGTACTGGGTCACTGGTTGAACCACAAGGTTATTGGTCGAACCGCGTGACTAAATCGGATTAAACCAGATGACTCGATTATATAACTCGGTCTCAATACAATAAAATTCACCCCTTAAAAAAAACACTAACAAGTTCATACCATACACTAAAATTCTTAGCAACAACATGTTCCAATTAATTTTACTTTTGTATCTTTTTCCCTATTTAATTTAAGGGAAATGTTAACTAGTGTCCTGTGACTAAATTGGAAATTGAAAAAGTTTCAGTTTTTTTAAATAATAATTACTTAATTTAAGATGCTTAAAGAGTGCCCCGGGGCACTTGTTGACACTTAATTTAATATCATTATATATATATATATATATATATATATATATATATATATATATATATATGTATATGTATGTATGTATGTATGTATATATGTGTGTGTGTGTGTGTGGGTTTTGCTAGAAGACACCTTTTATGAAGGTGTCTTTTAGCAAAGTTATAACTAAAGAGTGGAAATCACACCTTGAGGTGTGAATTGCTAAAAGACACCCACTAGTTTTTATGTGGGAGTGTTTTAGCAAGCTACACCGTAGGGTGTTTTTAACTACTTTTTAGTTATAACTTGCTAAAATACACATTCTAAAAAATAAGTGGGTGTATTCTAGCAAATGCCTATAAAAGTTGCTAACATACACCCACTTATTTTTTAGAAGGAGTGTTTTAGCAACATTCACTTTAAGGTGTATTTAACAACTTTTTAGTTATATCTTTACTAAAACACATCTTAATAAAAATTAGTGGGTGTATCCTATCCATTGACACCAAATCCTGATCGTCCATATCATTTCATCTAGAAGCCATAAATTATTCATTAAATAGCCCATGTGATTATTGTGTCTGTTCGACCACATAATCTCCTTCTACATGTTGGGTTTCAGGTTGTCACTCTCATTGTAGCTCTGTCACTGATTTTCACCCTTTCCCATTTGTTATCGGTCTCCCTCTTTGTAGCTCCATCACTTATTTTCACCCTCTCCAATTAATATCAAGAAGAATGGTGAAAGCAATTGAGCTGTTTAGGTCTTCAGGAAAGAGAATTATAAGAAATATTAAGACTCAAAATATTTTAGAAAAAGATTTGTTAGCACTATATTAAATATTAATAAGTAGGGTTCTCACAGTTCATAGTTCGTTCCCGCATTGTTTAGTTTTTCTTAACCTCTCTTATCCCTCTGCATCAGAATTTAGAATTAACCTATAAGTTTTTTTCTTTTTCTTTCATGTTACAACTAATCAAAGTCGATTAATTTTATGGATTATTTGACTTTGCTGGTTTATAAGTGATTATGATTCAAATTGTTTACGTAACAATAGTTTGATAGTAATTTCGAGTTTGAGCGATGAATCTGCGTTTCACTCTTCAATTGCTTTCTTTCATAGTGTTATTTATTTTGAGTAGTCAACTACATGCACAGCAACCACTGTTAACAGGCCTAACAGCAGCTACAACAAAGAAAATAAATCAAACCCCTTATACAAAAACCTCTAAGAACTTATCCACGATTATTAAATAAAATCATCCAGTGGTATAGAGAAAGCCATTCTATTTGGTTTATTGGGATAGGTTGGAATTAATGTTTAGAAATTATCCGCGATTGGAGTTTTTAGGTTCTCTCTAATTTTTGTGTGAACCATGTACCCTATTTTTTGTGTTGACAATTTGCATAAAGTTTGTTGCATTAATTCTAGGTAAACAAAATATTTCTCTGTTTTTTTTTTTAAAGAAAAATATTGGTTTGTTAGAAAAATTGTAACAATCTTTATTTGCAGTTAAAAAAACATAACAGATACAATGAAACAATAGAAATACATAATTAAAAGTTATGGGGAAAATCACGTAAATTATTATTATTGAAACAATTCAAGTGATCACATAATAATAAGATCACCATAACCGAAATACATAATCATATCGACTCTACGAAATTAATTTTTTCCAATCGTATCGACCAATTCATAGGTTAGACTTGTATTCATTTTTTTGGTCTCACCACCGATAAAATATTGGTTCATTGTTATGGTTTGCTACTTTAAATAGAAATATATTGTTAAGGCATATTACAAAATTATTTATAAATCAAAGGGTAAATACAGACTTTGGTCCCTTAACTTATTTTTACGTTTCATTTTGGTCCTTTAACTTTAAACTGTCTCAATTTGGTCCCTTAAGTATCTCTCCGTTTACCAAAGTGGTCCCTTCCGTTAGTTTTCCGTTATGTTTAATAAAAAAAATTAAATGTGGTACACGTGTCATTTTGTCATTTGTTGAGAATTTTTTTTATTTTTTTTTATTTTCTTCATCTTCCCTAAAAATTGAAGTTCCTGATTCATGTTCCTTTCAACAACTCAAATTCACAATTTCTCAAATAATTTCTCAAACCATTCCTGATTCATGAAGTTCCTGATTCATGTTAAATGTGGTACACGAGTTTCTCAAACCATTCCGTCATCTTCTTCCTCTTCTATTCGTCTCTCCCTCAACAGAAAGGACGAAATCAACGCCACCTCCCCAAACGATTCCCTTCACTCAATCGGTAGCCGGCGACCTCATCTTCTACACTTTCAACCCTAACGCTTTCTCCCACAACGAAACCCTCCCTCACAAACCCATCATTCAAAACTCGCCGGAAATCACCCCAATTGACGAAAAGTCTCCGACTTTGAACACCGCAGAAGCGAAGGACACAGAGAAGGTTGATGGGTCTGATGAGGCGGCGACGGCAATGACGATGGCTGTAAAGAATAATCCAGAACCTGATTTCGTGAAGAGGGTTATTAAGGAAGTGCTCGGTGATGATGTTAGTGATTTGAAGATTTTGGTGTTGATTGTTGTTGATTTAATGGGTTATTAAGGAAGCAACTTGAAAATTTCGACAGAATTTTGCTAACGGAAGGATTATTGCTCGCCGGAAAATACCACTGTTGTTGTTGATTGTTGTTGATTTAATGGGTTTTTGATGAAGCTTGATGATTATTTTTGATTAAACATTTATGTTTTTGAAGTGAAAGTGATGTTTCTTGGTTGATATAGTTTATGGGATCTTAAAATTTGATGTTTGTGATTTTTTTTTCTTTTTTTTTTTGAGTTTTTCTGTCTGTGTTCATGTTGTGTTCTTCATTTTTTTTAAGAAAGAAGATGAAGGATTGTATGTATTAACAAAAGAATAGATTTTTATATGAGTTTTTCTGTTCATGTTGGGTCCTTTCTGTTGAGGGAGAGACGAATAGAAGAGGAAGAAGATGAAGGAATGGTTTGAAGCTGAAGATGAAGAAAATAACAAAAAAAAGAAAAAAAGTTCTCAACAAATGACAAAATGACACGTGTACCACAGCTAATTTTTTTATTAAACATAACGGAAAACTAACGGAAGGGACCACTTTGATAAACGGAGAGATACTTAAGGGACCAAATTGAGACAGTTTAAAGTTAAGGGACCAAAATGAAACGCAAAAATAAGTTAAGGGACCAAAGTCTGTATTTACCCTAAATCAAAATTATAGAAACAAACATAATAAAATAATCACATGGTTTAGCACAGTAGAAAGAGCGGACAGACGGGCACTACCGTGCCCGTCATTCCGCTAGTATATATAACACAAGTGTGCAGGCTTAAAAAAAACATAAGTGTGCTTTATTCGTATAAAAAATATAAAAATATATATATTTGTGAGTTTTATTTTTTTACAAAGAGATAAATATATATGGGTTGTATCTCAAAACAGAAGATTTATTGGGTTGTAAATTAACCCAACATATTATAGCTAGAAAATTGCTTTTCTGACATTGAATACTTCCTATTGACACATGTAAATTACCTAATAGCCCCCAGCGGCCGTTAACAGCCGCTCAAGAAACCGGCGGCAGTTAACTGCCGTTCACACCAGTAAACAGAAGCAATGCAGTATGCAATTCTTTTTCCAGCCATTTTGGCATGTTTGTACCTGTAATTTCAAACGGCAATTCCGCATGAAATCAAACCGAAACAACAACATCCAGCAATCACAAACATCAACAGTACAATTCTTAGATGCTATACTTGGTTCAAAACTAGTACAATGTACAGTTCCATGAGTTATATGTTTAATTATAAGCATTAGTACTTTATGATTATAAATGCTCTAGCACATAATGGTTGCGGTTACATTTCATAGTGAGCATTCTTAGATTATAATTTAGGGCTTTAAAGTATTATTTATGAAGATGTTGGGTTGGTTTTCTAAGTAAAGTAGTAAGAGATTTCTATAATATTATTGTAACAAAATTAACATTACAGAAACATAGTTATTTTTGACACTTTTCAGATAGAGACGAGAATTTAAGTCTCTTTATGAGTTATGACATTAAATGAGTTATAGGCCGTGGCTTTTGCTATCCTCGCCAGTTAGGATACAAAAGGTTCCCGCCAGTTGGAACGAGCACTATCCGTGAGGATGACCCCACGATAATCAGAGGAGTCCTGTATCCCCGTCAGTTGGGTTTCCGCCAATTGGAATTATTATCGATTAGCAGTGGAATAAATTCCGGGGTTACTCCACCTGGGTTTATTCCGTAAAATCAACTCAGATAATATTGTTTGTTCAACGCTAACATTTCTAACAATGTGGCAATGATAATGTGTTGATGATTTATGATTGGGAAATGTTAACTTGTGCCCTCAAGGCACAAGTTAATGATTTAAATATAGAAAAAACTTGTTGAAATGTGTGCATTGCATTTAATATTTAACTTTTTAATCATTTAAATGCACAAAATTTTAGAAAAAGTTTCTTTTTTTTAGGTTTCTTAACATGTTCCCTAAGGGCACAAGTTAACACTACCCTGATTGATATGAAGTAAATTGAGTTTATTTATGAATGACGACTAATGATGTTCTGACGGTTTATTTTACTATTCACATGTCCCAACAAATATTATGATGTATATTTTTACCCCCTTTGTTTGTTGTTGTATTCATGATGTCTGTATTTTTGGGTTAGAAATTCTTAGGACGAGGAGCTCTAGTTTGCAGGACGCTTAAAAGGTGGCGATAGGGATTTACTTATGTTGTTATTACCTAATGATTTTAAGTTGTCGAATAAACACGTGTTCTGATTTGTAACACTAGAGTTGGTGTTAAACATTGAATTCTTTTTTTTTTTGGAAAGAAAACGTTGAATTTTTTTTTTTGACAAAAACAAAATGCTATTCATTCATTCAAATCGAGAGATTACATCATTCAACACCGCTAAAAACGTAAAGGATGAATCTACGAACAAACTCACAGCATCCTAGTTAATAGCATATAACAGTATAATGCCTACAAAAATATATGATAAAATTAAAGTGACCGGAATATCCATGGCCTCCGGATCTGCAACGTTGACGCTCTAATCTTTGATTGAATAATCGATCTTTCAATATGAATCAAATGAACACCGCACGAAGACGGGAAATCAAACAACGCAGCATTAGACGACGAACAACAAACCACCACACTTGGATGATGAAATCACAAAGAAAAAAACCTAGATCTATGTGAAAATCACTTATTTAGATTGAAATAGAGAGAAAAAGATGAAGAGGGGTGATTTCAGGTCAAGAATTGACCCAAAATCACCCCTCAATGAAGAAACTGTAAGAGAAAACTTAGAGAGAGAAAACTAGGGCTGGCTTGTTGGAGAGGCAAAACATAAATTATTGTATCAAAAGTAGTACGTTGAATTCTTATTTCCCATGAAGTTTAGGTTTTGTGAAATTTTATGTTATTTCTACGATTAATGTTGAGGATCAAATTCTTCCTTTTATGAGAAATGTTGAATTTATTTCCGCTGCTTAATTATTACTTACTTTTGTTTTATTACAAGACAGATGACGAGTTTTGTAACATTCTCTTATTTAAATATATTCTTATTATTTAATAAATCAACGTCGGGGTTTAGGGTGTTACATAGTTGGTATCAGAGCAGGCCGGTCTATCGGACCTAAGTTTTATAATTTTGTCGAGTCCTCGTAGGCGGCATGTGTGTAGACACTGTCAGTGCCTGATCCCTTTAATAGTGTATCTAACTCCTGAAGGTGCATGAAAGGGTGGTTAGAGGAGGATAGCCGAGTGAGAATCCGCTCACTACAAGAGCGCTTGGGAGAAGGATGGTAAGAATCAGAAGCATAATAGGCCCTATGAGGTCCCGGCTGATAAGAAAGGATAGAAATTTCAACAAGAGGCTGCCCGGGTGGGAAAGAATCAAGTGGAGGACACATTCATACTCCTCTAAGATGTTTCACATGTGGTGCCATTTCAGAAAGAGTGTTTTGATCCTCGAAGTGAGGAGTTAGACGTTAGGGTGGCAACCTCGAAGTTAGATTGGTGCTAGTTATAAGTTGAAGGATTATGATGCATGGGTTTTGTATTTGTGCTTAGGAGGTTAAGATGTTCGTATGGGTTGGGAGACAATTTTAGAGAATTTCGATACTACATTGAAGAACTATTGTTGCTACTCGAAACATATTGAGGGATTAAAATGACTATTGTCCTTAAAAAAATAGAAAACGGTAGAAAAACTATAGATAGAATAAAAGCATAAGAACATTGTTTCTCTGAACTTCTCTTTTCCCTTCATCTTTTTCTTCTACTTCTGCTCTCAGTTTACACAAACCACATGTTTCTTACACAACCATATTCAAGGGGGGAATAAAATTCTATCATCAAGAATCTCATCTAACACTTGGTTAAAATAGCTGTCAAGAAGCCCCAGCTCCGTCCTATTAGCGTTATCCTGTTAAAAAAATTGATCAAACAATGTATAATGTCGACAAAATGTCCATAATTTAAAGAACTGTTAGTGTGGTTAAGGAATGCAATAACCAAATCATGAGATAAAATAATTTTAAATTTTGAACTTCAAAGAAACGATGATTTGGGAAATTAATTTTTGAAGAACACACTTACATAAACCTATAATATTGATTGTAAAATATTTGTTATAATTCTCTTAAAAAAGATCGAAATAATAAGAAAAACGGTAAGATAGCAAATACATACATGGTAGGAATAAATAAACAAAATACAAAGAGAACAAATATCGACATCTAATTTAAAAATGGAATACTAACTGATCTATTTGAATATTTTGAAAGTCCTATGAACGACATATGTAAAAACCATGGTGTACTATAAAGTATAAACATGTACACGTGAAAAATGATGAATATTATCACATTGAAATGGGAAGATAAAAAGATTTAGTAAAGATAGAAACCATTTTGAACTCTGCCATGTGATTGGAAGGCTTCCAAATAAAATAGGAAAGAAAAAAAAAAAAGATTATATCGGTTCCCTCCAATTCATTTGCGTCCGTATGAAAATGAAAGTGAAATATGAGTCATCTCATTTTTTTTTTTTTTTTTTACAAATGAGTCATCTCATTTGTTTCTACCCTTTTTCTCTTTAAGCAAGACACACATATCCCCTATCAAACATTGATACAATTAAAATATGATTAATTATGTTTTTGATCCCTACAAAATTTTCAAATTTTATGTTTTAGTCCCTATAAAAATTTTCATCAATTTTTGGTTCCTACAAAATTATCTACCGCCACTTATGGTCCCTGTTTTTATATTAAACCATGTGTATATTCACATTTTTGAATGAATTTTTATAGAGATGTTTATAATATTATAACAACCTCTTCTACAAAAAATTTGAATTTTTTAACAAGATATGGATTAAATATGAATTTTTAAAAGCTAAAAAATTAAAAATTCATATTTAACTAATCACTTGTTAAAAAAAAGTGAAATTTTTGCAAGAGAGATTTCAATAACATACTAAATACAACCACAAAAAAATAATATAAAATTTCGAAAGATACACATGATTTTACTTAATTGCAAGGACCAAAAATTGATGAAAATTTTTACAGGACTAAAAATAATTTCACGACAGAGATTGTTCTAACAATGTGGATCTTCTAACTCACCCCTCCCTTGTCACAACAAATTTGATCCAAACTACATCGCAAACCCTAAACCAGAATAGTTGAGGTTCCATTATTTATAATGAGGAAACAAGAACACTTGTAACTCACAACATTTCACTATACTGGTGAATGAATTGTGGTAAAAGCGAGTGACAAAAATTTCCCCTCATTCCAAGTGACGCATATCAATTAGAGAGGATCGTTTATGTGATGGTGCAAATCCATATTAAACTGTTAAACTGTAACAAAGTAATTGATCTATATGAAAATGATAAAATGCTCAATTTTGTTTTGTGCAACTCCATATAAAAAAAAAACACAAACATGGTAAAAACAAAATAAAGGAAGGTAAAACCAGGAATCCATAGAGACACAAACAAGATGCCATTCATTTTAAAGGAGAAGACAAGGACATCGAACATTGACGCTGCGACTACCCAAATCGATAAGCCATATAGAAGATTAAGCGATAGCATTATCGTAACGGGCACACGTAAGGCTGGAGGTTGAACCAACGGCACTCTATAGGCAAATGCATACACAATGTTGACAATGAACATAGCATTCAATATACTTGGCCAAAATAGATTAGTAGATGCCTTCCACAAGCTTAGTAGTAATGTGTTTGAATCTTTTCTTAAGAAGATTTGATGATAAGCACGACCCAAAATAAACAATAATATTAAGTGACTTAGAGATGAAAAAATTGCAAATTCAACACTGTGTAGCTCTGATGAACAAAACTTTAGAAACTCCATCCAAGAGGAAGCAATCTTGCTAAGCTTCTTAGCTACTTTCGTTCCACAATCCTGGTTTGCCAATACATTTAAGAGAAACTATAGTAAAATGTAAAAATCGTGTATTACCCCATCGGTTTTGGCTAGTAACATTCTCTAAGACAAGAGTACTTTTGCCTAATAAAAATAAAAAAAAATTATATTGAACTGGTCATATTATTTATAATTGATGTTATTTCAAAAAAAAAAAATATTTATAATTGATGATTGATGTCAATTTTCTTAGACCATATTGATACAATTGTTATGATTAAAAGACAATATATTAAGACAAAATGAATTATTTCATACATAATTATAATCAATATTAGGAACTTGGTAAATATCATCCCATTTGTAGAAGGGTGCACGGGATATGCGATGACAGTGTAAAATTGTTTTACACTGACATCCAATAAAATATCATCAAATTGTCATAATTATCATTGTAATTTTAATAATAATTTGATCAATATTTGAAAACAAAAAAATACTAAAAGTTTGTACCATAAAAAATGCAGATTGCATAGCACCCATTGACCAATGTCTTGAATCTCCTTCCATGTCACCCTATATAACAGATAAATAATTATGTATTCAATAATGGATAAGTATTAAATAATTATGAGAAAAAATTCAAATAACCAACACTTAGATGCTACAATTAATTATAACCGGCAGAATTAAGTATGGGATATATTCAATTCTACATATAATGGGAATTAAAAAGTATTGACCATGTGTTGGTTGCCAACATCATGTAGCATTTTTCAACAAACTAAAGAGTGTTATCTATAAAATTTATATGCATGTTTTCCTAGTTCAAAACTGTAAACATAGTTATGATTTCTAAAGGAAAAAAAAAAAGAATATATCCTAGATAGAAAGAGAAAACTGTAAGAAACAGTCCTATACATAGATGATAGATCTAAAAGAGCATTAAATTATTTTCTTATACAAAGCCTAATACCTGATGGGATCAATACGTGTGTATATTGGCGTAGCTCAGTGAGACAAAGGAAAACCAAACAACAGATACATGGATGTGAGTATATATGAATCGCCTAAATACAAATACAATGGATCAATGTGTGTGTGTATATTAATCATCTAAACACAAATATAGGTCAAACAAACAACAGAAAGCAAAATACTAGCATAACCGAAAGAGATTATGGACCTGTTTGGATGGATAATTTGAGTTTATCTACTTACATGAATTTTGTGCGACTATTTGGGAAAACTTATGAAAACAACTTATGACAAGTTCATAAGTTGTTTTGATCTTATTTTAAAAAATTCTACAAAATAGCTTATAAAAATAGGTTATAGCTTATGCAAAAAAAAAAAATATTAACTTTACTTTATCTTTTGTTATAGAAATAGTTTATACATAAACGCTTATGCTTTGAGCTGCAAATAAATTGTATATTCAAACATAACCTAATATTATCCTCTCATTCTTGTAATAACATGCGCACAACAGCATAGAAAAGATGACAAGTTTGCAAAGTTAACACTTTTGATAGAGAGTACATAATACACATCAACACAAAGTTAACGTTGTGTTCAATACAAACAACCGAAAGCAAAAATATTAAATATATATATATATATATATATATATATATATATATATATATATATATATATATGGGTTATGATAGAAGACACCTTTTATGAAGGTCTCTTTTATCAAGTTACTCTATGAGCATTTGCGAAAAGACACCAACTTACTTTTATGAAGGTGTCTTTTAGCAAAGTTATAACTAAAAAGTGAAAATCACACTTTAAGGTGTGACTTGTTAAAAGACACCACCAAAGGGTGGCTTGTAACAAAACCCTATATATATATATATATATATATATATATATATATATATATATATATATATATATATATATATATATATATATATATATAAACCATTATTTACACTCTTGTAATAAGAAGAACACATTAACATAAAAAAGATGACAAGTTTCTAAACTTTTCATAGATAGTTCGCATGAACACAGATTAAGTTAAACAATAAATTGTTAAGAACAATGAAACACTAATACAAACACCGGATACTATAACGACACCAAAATATCCAGGTAAAAATCACATGTCGTGTCGGACACCGACGTGCCATCAATCAGGTTAAGAATTCCTAAATCAACCGCACTAATCAGGTTCCAAAAATAGTAAATGAATCTCACAGTGATATGGTACTAAAATCTACCAAAATAAAAATCAAAACCAAAATCTATTTCATAAAGCAGATAAGCACACCTTTTCCTTGTGTTGGTTTTACAAGCACTTCTGGTCACTCGTTCAAGTCTTTCGTTAACCTAAATATATAAAGAGAATAAAAAAAAAATCAATCAATTTGAACAAAAAAACCAGAAAATATTGAATAGCAGAAGATAAATGTAACAGCCCGATTTTCGATAGATTTATTTTATTTAATTGTTTATGTGTGATATGTGCTCATATGTGATTATTTGCCTTTGTGTGTATTTTAGGTTTGGATTTGTAGAATTCGGCGTTAAAGAGTATTTTAGTCATTTTGGACTTAGGGGCATTTTGGTCATTTTTGTGAGTAGGGGTAATTTTGTAATTTTGTTGAGGATTATTTTTGATTCTTAGTGGTATTATTTTACTAAGTTACTAGAGAGTGTAGTAATTTATTTATTACCGGTAGTTGACCGTTATTATTACATTTTACCGTTAAGTGAGTAATAACATTTTGGGTTAGAATAGAATTGGGTTAGGCCCATTAAGGATTGTGAGTTGAGCCCAATTAAGTAAAGCCTATTTAAACACTAGTGTTAGTAGAGAAATAGGGTTTTACCAACATTTTGCCATTTGGGAAGAGATAGAGACAAGAGAAGAGAAAGGGTTTGAAGGAGGAAAGCTAGAGAGAGCTAAAGGGAGGTAGAATTCAAGGGGATTGGAGCTAAAGTGAAGCCCTAGCTTGAGTTTGTGAAGAATTAAGGTAAGGGGGTTAGTCTTTGGTCATAATCACTTAGTTGTAGCTTCTACCCTAATTTCTTACATAAGTGCTTATTTGAATAATTGAGTAATTGTGAAATTAATTGTAAAATTCGTGCTTATGTTGTGATGCAATGTTTGGGTATGTAAATTGAATGTTAATTGAGTTGTTGATGATGAAATTGCAAGCTTAAATCATGTACATATGTATGCTTTGTGTTTTACCCAAAAATTGTTGATATGAGATGTTGTTGATGAATTGTGATGAATTCATGATTAGTTGTTGTTGATGTTGTGAGGTGTTGTTGTTGATGAATGGAACCTTTGGTGATCTTGATCTTTGAGCTTGTGATGATTGTGTTGTTATTTTTGAAGTTTTATGAAAATGTGTCAAATGGTGAATTTTGTTAGGAGAATGTTTTGGGTCAAATTTTATATCAATTTGTGTGTCTTTTCATGTTTGGAAATGTTTGGACAAGCCTTGGGATCAAATTTGGACATTGGGAAGTCAAAATTGGGGTTTTGGGGTGAAAATGGAAGTTTTCCCGAGAGCTTACTGTCACAACTCGCCACCGCGCTCGCGAGGCGAGTTGGAAGCGAGCAAGGAGGGCTCCCTGGAGCTTACTCGCCTCGCGAGTAAAGTTACTCGCAACGGCGAGTTACACAGGGCAGCACCCCCCCTGTTTCGCGTTCTTGCATCTTTTTCCCTCGTTTCTGTTTTGATTTGGTTTTTGGTGTAAACATGGAAGTTGTAGATAATCTTGTTATCTTTCTAATGGCGTTGGTTTGGCTTGAAAATGATTCTTGGATTTTAAGTTATGAGGAAAACACTCTAAGGATGTCTTAGAGAAATTTTACGAAAACTCCGCATTTAAGCCACTTTTAAGCCAACCCAAACCTTGTGGACTGTTTCCTACTTTCAAACTTGGGTTCTATAAGTTCAATTATGGTTTTCAAACTGTGATGTGTTGGGTCTAACTTGTTTTGCTTGGAAAATGGGGAATTTCTTGAAAAATGTTTCGGTGAGACGAACTTTGTGATTCTTTTATGATTTCATCACATTTGGTCGGTGAAACGCCAAAGTATTCTCTACTGCACTCACATGTGACCTAGAGGTATTTTTAGTTGAGGCATTGAATCTTGTTTACTTGGTTTGGTTCAATAACTTCAATTATTTTGGAAATAAGATACCGATAGACGAACTTTGTTGAAAACGGTTCCTTTGAACCAAGTACCTTGTAAATCCTTCGTGAATGATTTTATATGATTAATTGATGATATGTGGATGATTGTGGACGATGAATATGATGTTTATCATGATATGATGTGTTGTTCCATTATACTTGGTTTATGAAAAGTATGTGGAAATGTTTTGATATTTGGTAAAGAGATATTGATGTGTGTGATGATGACTCTTATGTAAATGGTGATTGTTGAATGTGTGGACATGTATACTTGATAATGCAATGTTGTTGAAATAGTCAATGTAATTGGAGGTGTACTTTTACATTGTCGTTGTTGTGGTGAAGTTGTGCATTATTGGGTCGTTGTTGTATGTCCATGTATCATAATCATATCGAGTCATATGTGAAATGTAAAAGAGGAGGTGTACTTTTACATAGGTGATTTGTAAGAGAGGAGGTGTTCTCTTACATATGATGTTTTTGTTGCATCATGGGTGACGACCTTGAGGAGATTTGGTACCACATGCATATACGTGTCAAGTCTAGGCGCACTACATAGTATAATCATGTTATTGTGGCATGTGAATGATGTGGTTAGTGATGAATGTGTGGATAAATGTTAGTTGTAATATTTGAGTTGTTTCATGAATGTATTCATGGGAGTTAATTGTTCATGTAATCTAATTGAGAATTAAAGTGAATTAATTATGTTAATTATTGTTTATTGATTATGATTAATGTAATGCTTACCCCCAGTGGTTTTTGCCGCCTACCTGTCTGTATGGATGGGTAGACGCTGTGCAGGATTAGTTGCTTGGTGAGTTTGCTTGGTGGATGTTTGGATGGCGGGAGCTTTCTCCGCTGTCGTGTCTTAGAGTCTAGGACAGGCTCTGATTAGGCTTTAGTGTCTTATGTCTGTTGTTGATTTGGCTTTATTGTCCATGTGTTTAGGACTTGGAGGATTTGTATGTGGGTATATTTTGACCATGGTATGTATTTGAGGAGTTATATGTTTTGTTCCGCTACGACTGTTGATATATTATATATACATGTATGTTTGGATTTTGGATTTTTTGTGTTAGACGTAGCGTCTATTTCTTGAATATTGTTATATTCGTGTGTTTTATCGTTGTAATAGAAATAGGGTGTTACAATAAATATGAGAGAATAAGAAAAACACCAACCGAAATCGATATAGTGAACGAGAGATGTAAAATGAGAGAGGGGATTAGGGTTGAATTTATTTATAGCAGTGAGGTGATTAGAGATTTTCTGTAGAAGAGGAAATAATAATTGATTAGAGAGTTCTTCAAAATAAATAATTGATAAGAGAGTGAGAAAGGAAATTCAAGATTTTCTGTATCATAGGGAGATGGTTTTAGCTTTAAAAGACAAGCTCAGATTTTTTGTTTATTGCATATCAATTTTCAAAACTTTGTACTATAAGCCCAGTCCAATAATTTTAAACAGGGTGTGGGATTTTATTTTCTTGCAGAGGTGGAGAGTCATTAGCGATGTAGTGCCTATGTGTCTAGGGGTGACTGGGTATGAGCGATGCCACGCTAGCAAAACAGACATGGATGAAAAATTTTGCCCTTATTGAGAAAGCCCATGCGTGAAATGACTGTTTTGCCCTAGTCTTCATCTTCTTATTCCTCATCAAACTCTTTCTCTGTAACACAATTTGGGGGAAATGAATTAGGGTTTGGTCAATTGGAACATGATTTGGAGAAATTTGTGATTGGAACTCGATTGGCACTGAGAATTGGTGATTGGAACTAGAATTCAAACTCATGGCTGGAAATCATGGAAGTGAAAAACCTAGGTACGAGCTTGTTCGATTCTGAAAAACCACTTAAGTATGTTGTTCGATTTTGGATTTCTTGTTTGTTTATATTCTTATTCGATTCCCTAAAAAACATGATAAACTTGTGGGTTTCTCCTTTTGATTTCAATGGCTTATTATATACTGTCTATATAGATGATAAACTTGTTGTGTTGCTTGTGAGACTCTTGAGGGACTCTTGATAATATGTCAAGTTTATCATTTGTCCATCCGGTTAGAGAATATCCAAACACCCTAAGTCACTTGTCTGATTATGATACCCCTGGTGGATTGATGGTGCTGCAGGAAGCCAGAAAATGCATCAAGTGAGAATTGCAATCTTCCGATTCCTTAGCTGAAAATTGGTTAGATTTCAAATTAATCATCACGCTGCTCTTGATGTCGAACACCACAGGGTTTGCCGGTTGGAACCCAATAGATACTTCATCGAAGTTATCCAGCCTCACATAGTCTCTTTGAGTTATGCGAGGATTTTCGTCTCCTATTTCTGACTCGTCTGATGCATAGTCATGAATTGGGATGATCTCTGTTTGATTTGTCATTTCTCTTGTAATTCAGTCTCCTTTTTGAAGTGTTCGTTTAGTTTTGTCTATGTGTGGATCTAGCGGTAGAATAGATGTTATGGTATCACGAATGAAACAAACTTAACAAAGTTCTTAGTAAGACAGAGTCAATCGGAAATTTATATATATATATATATATATATTGGTTTTTGGAATACATAAATAAATAAATAAATAAAAATTACGAATCAGTAATTTAAATCACCTTGTCGAAAATATCAACAATCCCCAACAACGGCGCCAAAAACTTGATGGTCGAATTTAGGCAAAGGTACCAAATCTTTTACCAATTAATAAAATGTAAGTAGAGTATGGTATGCACAAGGATTGTCGTTTCAACTAGGCAATTCACGTTACTTATTTAGAAACAGGAAAATAATAACAATAAATTAAAAGATAAATGGAGGGTTTTGCAATTTAGTCTGATTGCAATTAGGAGTTAACCTGGTTTTTGATTGCATATTGTTAGTGGTGGTAAGGATTCTTTGAATCCCCTCTATTCATTTGTTGAAATTATTCAATGGTCAGGCATTATTCAATTTTCAACGTCTTCTATCTAAGTGATGAGTTCATGGGGTTTTATTACCTACCAACTGTCAAATTGCACCTACTAATCACACGAGATTGTACGTGCGGGGTCTTACTATCTCAGAGGTTTGGGTTCATTGCCTCCCAACTATCAGTTGCAACCTTACACCAGAGTTTCTACGCGATTAAGTGTTTAGGGTTGTTAGTCGTGTAGGAATATACACTAACGCGCGTAAAGGTACGTATGTTCCTGAGAAATGTTATTTGAACAACAACTTCTTAAGACAACTAATTGGACAACCAAAATATACAAAGAAATGTATGGATTGACACAAAAACCAAGGCAATAGAGAGAGAAAGCAAGAAAATAATGTGAGTATAAGAAAAAAAGTTGTTACAAAAGTTGTCACAAAATGATTGTTCAAATATCATTTTAATATGTTCTTACTTTCTCAGAGGTATTTGAATCAACAACAAATATTTAGATTCCTAAATTCTCAGTGTCCTAAAGTGTCACGGCCCAAGAACCAGAATCGTGACCGGCGCACAGACTTATACATTTTAGTCCGGCAAGCCTAACGACCAAACTCGACAAATGACATAAATAATTTACAGATAACTATTTTCTTCAAAATAATATTTACAGAAATTTTGGACGGAGTATCCCCTGTATTTTTAACGTTTCCAAGATTTAAATCCTGTCCATAAACCTGTTCCATTATCCAGAAGCTCAAAAAGGACAATTTTTACATAAGTGTTCAACTCAAAATAAGACACTCTAAACTCCATATAGCTGCAGATACAATGATTGAATATTTACATAAACAAAAGAGACATTCATCAAGGAAACCTACCACAAAGAGTGACAAAGATGAACCTCAAGTCTACTAGTAGCTTTCTACTTTGCAGCTTGGGAATCTGAAAAAAATAGAAAATGAAAGAGTAAGCCACAAGGACTTAGTGAGAGAAAACAACCACCACCGACTAGAAGGGAAACACACAAGGGCAATTATTTACATTTCTCAAAATCTAATGTTAATTTACAAATCTAGTAGCCGTATAAAATTATTATAACCCGCAACCGTTTATACGCATGAAAATCCACATGTTGTAAATATTTCCAAACCAACGGGTATACCTCAACGAAAATCCAACATCATAAAGACATGAAAATCAAAATAAAGCTTTAAAAATATATTGCCGAAAATCTTAATAAAATATAGAAAACTCCATTTAGTAAATAAACAAAATGGGTGAATCGAGAACTAGCTCCATCTCGTTGATAGCCCTCTCCTCCTAATGGCGGCCTTTCCATAGGGGCGGCTCCATCTAACGGATAGCTCTTTTCTCTCGACTCAAAACAAAATGTTTTTAAAGTATAGTCAACTCAATTTAGTAAAAATAATCAAAATGGGTGAATCGAGAACTAGCTCCATCTCGTTGATAGCCCTCTCCTCCTAATGGTGGCCTTTCCATAGGGGCGGCTCCATCTAACGGATAGCTCTTTTCTCTCGACTCAAAACAAAGTCTAAAACATTTTCAATTAGGGAGTTTACCACCCATTAGATGGAGCCGCCCCTATGGAAAGGCCATCATTAGGAGGAGAGGGCCACTAAGTGTGCTCTCCAATCACCCCAGGAGAAGCATGTGAAGCATCCGACATCGTATTTGAGCATTAATAATATTTTCTCATAACAGTGAGTTGATGACATAAAGGTACTCTCGTCTATTGAATCTTAAAAGGGCATCAACATATTCTCCATCTCGGAAGTTCTACAAACGGACAACCATATCTCGTCTACCTTACCAAGGATGAAATAAGAACAAAGTTACTATGCATATTTAAGTAATGAAGTCAACGTGTTTCCCTGATTACCTTTAATCATTATCTTACATACTTCCTGATTCGGTTAGGTTTTCACCAATATTAGGTATGTCACCTTCCTAAGTACCATTATCTCACGGTTGTTTGCTTTAGAGGAGACAAATCTTACGCAATAGTAAAATTAAATAGGATTCGAAAAATAAATGAATAAAGAACTTAAATCAAATAATCGAACAAACATAATAGAGGTTCATCTTAGAACCCTAGCCTAAAAAGGGTTAGTTACTCATGGTAACTAAAGACAAATTACAAAAGAAATAAAACATACCCTAGAAACTTAGAGTGAGGAGAGAGACTCATCCCTTGAAGCTACAAGTGCTTGCCTTCCTCTTAAACCGCTTTGTTCTTAATGAGAAATAATGAGTGAGAGGCTTGGTATTTATAGGAAAGTTTCCAACTAGGTTTGGGTTGAAAAACTGAGCTTTAACCGCTTAAAAAGTGGAAGAAAAAAACCAGTTATGACCCTCTCCCAGCATGCCCCAGGCGCATGGCTTGACGCATAGGCATATTTTGCCATGTTGCCATGCCCTAGGCGCATGGGTGCTGCTTCCTGGTGTGAAATTGCTTGTTTCTTCGTCTTTTGGGTGTTTGCTTCCATATAAGATGTCTTGAGACTTGGGAACAAAATCTCTTCCTTTTATAATCTCTTCCTAGGCCTCTTGAATCTTCATTCATTGTCCTCCCAATGTCTTCACAAGTCTTCAAATGTTTTGCTTTACCCATATGCATGATTTATTCTTGAATTACATCGAAACACCCTATAATTGCTATGTTTCGAGAAAAACTTGAATTACATGACTCAATATAGAAAACATTACAAATATCCCGAAAACCATTAGCAATTGTTTAATACTCTTCTATTCTAGATTAAAACTAACTTAAAAACATGCTAAAAATAATATAAGATGACATGTCGTCATCACTACAAAAATTAAAAAACTAAATATTAATATCATACCCAATTCTGTTATAATAAATTATATAAACATAATGATTACTCCCTTCGTCCCGTTTTATCTGAGCCAGTTTGGTTTTTCACACAGATTAAGAAAAATATATAAATAAAGGGGAAAATGGAATATATTGTATTGGGAATGATGAAAGTAATTAATTAGAGTTATATTGTATTGGGAATGATGAAAGTTGTATTGAAAATTGAAATGACTCAGTTATTTTGGGACACTTTTTTTTAGAAAATGGGTCAGATATTCCGGGACGGAGGGAGTATAGTTTTTACTATTTAGGTTGAAATATCTATCCAAATTGTCAACTTACAATAGTAAGTGATAATTACCTATTACCTAGGTAAATGCCAAAGTATAATAGTAAAACAAATAATTTCACACATGCAATAGTGGTAAATTTAGTAGTATAAATACCACATTTTAGTTCATGTAAAATACACACCATTATGAGAAATCCAAATATATCATCCTACTTCCTTCTCTATTGATTTCCTTAGTTTGATAAATCCTAGTGTATATATTATTTGAAGTATTATAAATTAAAGTAGTATTTTATATCATCTTATTAGTTCACTAATATCATAAAATAAGTATTTAAATATATAAATCTTTAACACGTTATCAGCACGATCGTTTCTACCAGAAGTTTACACTACTGCTAGGTATGTTATCTATACTCATCACTTTAATATCATTACTTAATATTGCTATGTATATCATTTATCTTAATCATATTAATATTATTATTATCTGCCCCGGTTATAGAAAACTGATAATCCATCAAGCGATTTATAACTAGAGTGGCTATTATTATTATTATTATTATTTTACCTCTTATTATAGAAAAATGGCAGCCTATCAAGTGATCTATAATAAGTATGGATATTATTATTTTAAGTGGTGGTCTAAAACCCCATATATACTATATTATCACGAAAGATAATTTCGAGTAGTGATACTAACTTTTATTCCTAATGGAGGTTTAAAACCTCATCTCACTTGTGTACTTAATGGAGGTCTAAAACCCCATCTAATCTAATTTTACTTTCATGCTTAATGGAGGTCTAAAACCCCATCTATAATATTGATTAATGAGATATTATTAAAAATAAATAAATAATTAAATAAAATTTAATGTGAGTATCATATGTATTCATTCACCATACATGCTATCTTATAATTTTCTCTACTACTTGTGTGTCATAACAGCTAGATGATATTTAACACTTAAAATATTTTTCTCGTTATCCAACGGTCATGAACAGTAAAATCAACGGTCATGAATAATGAAATTAACGGTAACAGTAACGGCCATTTTTACAAAATTCACTCTATAAATACCTCACCTTCATTCATAATTTTCACATCTCAAAATATTTACCCATACTTTCAAAATGACTAAAATCTTTCTTCTATGCATCACTCTACTTGTTGTTATTTTGTTCTTCATCAGTTTCACCCATAATGAAGAATTAGGAAAAGATTTTGTAGGATTAGTTATAATTAGCGTTTTACCATTACTGGGCTTAGCTTGTGTGGTTACTTTTTGTTTTGGTAGAGACTTAGATTAAAATATTATCATGTTTTTGTAATCGTTGCTATTAAATAAAATGATATTTTTATTTTCGTCATAGTATATATATTAAATGTTGATTATGCTCTTCTGTATTTTAGATATAATCATGTCGAATGTTAAGCATCAATTCAAAATTTCAAACATAACTGGAGACAACTACATAGCTTGGAACAACATCTTAATTGAGTATCTTGCATGTGAGGGACTCGACAGAATTCTTGAAGGAGACGATTTGGGAGATGTCCCAGAGGAATTGGCAAAGAAAAAGTTGAAAGTAAATAGGATAATCAAACACCACCTTGATGATGGATTACAAATAGAGTACTCGAATGCAAAGGATCCCAAGATCTTGTGGGACAAGCTTAAGGCAAGATTTGGGCATCAGAGGAAAGTCTTACAGCCCTCGTTGATGGATCAATGGAACAAATTAAGGTTCCAAGATTATAAAAGTGGTGTTGCATATAACTCTGCCATGCACCAAATTATAGCACAATTAGAATTTTGTGGCGTAATTATAACTGAAGAGGAAAAGTTGGAGAAAACATTCTCAACTTTCCATGCATCTCAGGTGTTGTTGAAACAACAATATAGACTGAGGGGATTTACTGAGTACTCTGATTTGGTTGCAGCCCTTCTAGTGGCTGAACAAAATAACGAGCTCCTCATAAAAAATCATCAGTCGCGTCCTACAGGAACAATGGCATATCCTGAAATAAATGCCACAACTTTTAATCAAGGGCGTGGTGGTTATTGTCGCCAAAAAGGACGTGGTGTTCATGCTCGTTTTGGTGGTCGTGGTCGAGGCAGAAATCATGGTCGAAACCATTTTCGTGGTGGAGACCGTGGACGAGGTTATATGAATTATAGGCCTCCCAAAAATGACCAAACCAACAAGAATCATCAAGGTAAGGGTAAATACATCCAAGAAGGTCCCTCTAGAAATAATGATGATCTTTGTTATAGATGCGGAAAGAAAGGTCATTGATCTAAAGCATGTAGGACACCAGAGTATCTGTGTAAAAGATACAAGGCATCTGTAGATGGAAAGGAAAAGGAAGTAAATTTTAATGAAATTGAACCCAAGGATGATACTACCTGCCTTGAGGCTGCTGATTTCGTTGGAGGCGAAATTAATATGGATTAATTAATTACTTAAAATATATATGTATTTGAATAATGTGTGTTGTGCTTGAATTACTTTTATATTTTTAATATATACTTAATTAAGAATTTGCATGTTGCGTGACTTGTGTAATACGTAATATTTTCATGGTCTATATAAAATAATATTTTTAAATATGTTGTTTTGCTTTACTCTTTCTCTTTCTTTAATCTTATTTTTATTTTAAGAAGGTTAGAAATGGATCATGGCAAAGACATTTGCATTCCAGACAGTGGAACTACCCATACGATCCTCAAAAGTAAGAAATATTTCACCAAAATATTTTCTACTAAAGGTGTAATAAACACAATCTCAGGTCCTGCAGATTTAATTGAAGGAACAGGTAATGCTATGTTCATGTTACCAAATGGGACAAAGTTTGTCATTAATAATGCTCTATACTCTCCGAAATCAAAGAGAAACTGGTTGAGTTTTAATGACATATTTAGTCAAGGATATGATACTGAAATTACAACCGAAGGTAATATGAAATACATTAAAATTACTACTAATATTTTGGGAAAGAAGCAAATTTTAGAAAAACAACCAAAATTGCCTTCTGTATTACATTATACACATATACATGAAATTGAATGTAATTTAGTGGTAAAAGAAGATCCTAAAACTATGACTTTATGGCATGACCGCTTAGGTCACCCTGTTTCAACAATGATGCGTAAAATAGTTGAAGGTACCCATGGTCATCCATTGAAAGGTTTAAAGCTTACAAGAGAAGATAGACCATGTGAAGCTTGTTCTCTTGGCAAATTAATAACAAAACATTCACCAGGCAAGATTCAGACAGAATCACCTGCATTTCTTGAAAGAATCCAAGGAGATATATGTGGACCTATCCATCCACCGTCAGGACCATTTAGGTACTTTATGGTATTAATTGATGCATCAAGTAGATGGTCATATGTCTGCTACTGTCAAGTCGTGATATGACATTTGCAAAATTTATTGCACAAATAATTAAACTAAGGGCGCAATTTCCGGCTTTTTTTCACTGTTACACCTGTTTTAAAAAATAAGTACCAAAATACCACTCTTTTCAAATCAAGTACCAAAGTACCACTCTTTTTGTGATTGAGAATTGATAGGACACGTGAATGGCTAGAAAGAGGGTAAATAATGAGGAGAATTAGTTGGTTTTGTCTTTTTGTGTAAAATTTCTTTTTGTTTTTGTTTTCATTTAGTTTTAGTTTTTCTTCCTTCTTTGTGTTTTTGTTTATTACGTGTTCTAATATCTTTCTTTTTTTTAGTTTTTACGGTAACTATATATTTTTTATTATACTATTCTACTTTTTTTTAGTGTTATTATATTATTCTACTTAATTGATTAATTAATTAAACTAGATTTTAATTAAATAGTTAGTTATTTAATTAATGATATTAAAGAAAAATGTAAAATAAAATTTGGCACATAAAATATAGAGTAAATTACACTCATCTCCTCTCAAAGATGCTTGAATTACACTCTCCTCTCCTCTCTTATGCTAAAATATACACTCCCCTCCCCTCTTATTCAAAACATATTAGAAAACTTTTCACTCCCCTCCCTTAAAAGAAGCTTCAATTACATTTCTCGCCCCTCTTATGTTAAAATCTACATTTTACTCCCTCAATATTTTTTATTTATTTATAATAATCTAGCAAAAAAATAATAATCTAACACACTTCGAAAAAAATAGTATCGCGGGTCTATTTTAATATAATAAAAAATTGAATACATATTTTTCGCTATTTCTTATTTACAATTTCATTAAAATGCAGTTTTAAACCCTATTAAAAAATATGAAACAACCCAAAATAAAATTAAAATATGTGAAAAATTACTAAAGACAATAAAGCAGGGTTATCTAAAAGTTAATTTTATAATCTAAATTATAAAATCAATAGCAAAATATTTAAATTTAATTATCATCGACATTTAAATTATAAAGAAGTTAATTAATTTTTCTTAAATGGTGGTTCAAAATTAATATATATCATAAACATATTTATTTATGTTAAAATAGATTAAAGTGTAGTGCATATTTAATTATTATGGGAGGGGTTGTAATTCAAGCATCGTGTAAGGGAGAGGAGTTTAAATTTACTTTTCAAGGGAGGGGAGTGTATATTTTAACATAAGAGGGGAGAGGAGTGTACTTCAATCATCTTTGAAGGGAGGGGAGTGTAATTTACTCTAAAATATATTATAGATTACATTAATTTGACCTTCCAATACACTACTTATTAAAAGACGAAATTGATATATAACAACAAATCAATTTCTTTCAGAAACATTAGTATTGTTAGGACATTTTTTCTTGTTGTGTCCCTCATTTCGGCAGATACTACATCTCTTTGAGTGTCTACTACTCTCTCTTTGATCCATTTCAGTACGAATTCGAGCAGACTGTGGACGACCTTTTGGATCCCTCCACATGATTGGATTGTGACACAATTCAATTCCATTATACTCTGGCCAATAGGATTGATGACAAACTGGTTGAAACTCCTCTTGGTAAACGTTGTAAACATATTGTAATGTGTAACAGGGAGACACATACATCATGAAGTCATGGTGAATTTTCGAACAAGCGGCTATAATATGTGAGCAAGGATAATGTAATGCCTGAAATTCACCACAATCACACCATTCTTTGTCAAGGTCTACCATGAATGTGCCTGTTGGTCGGCCGCTTGGTGGACGGACTAACTCTTGGACACTAAAAATACTTTATCCCCGATTGTGAATGTAGACTTGATGAGTGTTTGATATTGCTCGTTCTTTGGCAAGATTATCCATGACTTTATCTGAGTAAATTTTACCAGATGCCATCATTGCTCGGGCCTCACTCCCTCTCTTTACAAAAAGTTCAGTAGACCTGTAATAGGTTTCCTGAACAATTAGACTGATTGGAAGATTGTGCACCCCTCTTAGTACATTGTTCACACACTCAGAAATGTTAGTTGTCATGTGCCCCCAACGTCTCCCTTCATCATGTGCTTGTAGCCATTGTTTCGTTGGAATATCGTCGACCCATTTCACAACATCATCAAACCAATCCCTGATTTTATTCCTGTAGTGTGTGATTCTTGGTTGAGTCATTGAGTATCCTGAAGGCACAAAAATTAACGTTGTTTAGGACTTCATAATATAAATTATACATGCGCGACTGTATATAAGAAAAATACTAACCCATATTGGTTACTTTTTTTCATCTCTGTGTTCTTGAAAGTCCTCATGAAGTTTTGCGCTATGTGTCGAATGCAGAAGGCATGATGCCAGTTATTGTTTAGATGCCTAACAACACTTTTGATTGACTCGAGTCTATCAGAAATCAAGCACAGATCGGGTTGGGGTGTGACCCACAATCGCAAGTGCTGAAGGAAGAAAAACCATGCATCGGATGTCTCACCCTAAACAATGGCGTATGCTAACGGAATGGTATTGTTCCTCCCATCCTGAGCCATTGCAATTAGTAATGTCCCACAATACTTGCCATACAACCATGTTCCATCAACTGAAACAATTGGCTTACAGTAAGCAAATCCTTCGATGCATGGTTTGAAACTCCAAAAAGACGTTTGAAAGTAGCCTTCCCCAGAACAACATATCCATCCTTAATAAAAGGCACCGTTTCAATATCAGTAATAGTTCCTGGAAGATAAGTTTGGAAAGCAAAGAGCCACCTTGGAAGTTCCGCGTAAGAATCCTCCCAGTTCCCGTAAATCATCTCTATAGCCTTTTGTTTTGCAATCCATGCTTTCCTGTAAAAAGTAGCATATGTGTACTTTGATCGTATGTGTGCAATGAGAAGTGGAACTGAGATTGTAGAATCCTGCTTTACCATTTGTAGGATGCTTTGGCAAATGAAAGCTGAGGAGAGTTGTCGGTGATCTTGTGAAACCATTGATGATGCACAAGTACGTGGACCATGCAGTTTTGTGATCTTCTAGACATGTGATTTCTTGCTAAGTATAACTCTACATCTCCACATACAATTTTCGTTGGAACAACGGACAACCCATCTAGTGGTATGAGAGTGTTCAACTATAAAGTCTGGGGCCTTATTCATATGGTATTCTTTTATGCACCGTATTGCAATTTCTTTCGTAGGTAATTTCATTCCCTCTTGTAAGTTGCCAGGTTCTGGAATAAGGTAAGATTGGTTTCGGGACATAGAGTGGACAAATTCATCTTCAACATGTTCTGTGTCGTTGGAGGTCAGATTACGAAAGTGTAAGGGAGGGTCAAAGAAACGAATGCCAATTTGATGCTTTTCTTCACTTTAAACAATGATGTATTATTGCATGAAAATACAACACCTTCTGTGTCTGTCCTTTGAACATTGCCGTCGTAATATAATTGGACAAAAACTCTGTTGGAGGCATGACTATGGGATGGATTTCGTAAGATAGTTTTTAGTGTAGATGATGATGATGATGATGAGTTCAGATGTGTGGTGAATGAGGGAGGATGACATTTATTTATATTGGATTTGATTAAGATAATGATGACGTCAGCGTAATCTGTAGATGCAATCAGATTGGTTGACTAAAATTTGGATAAGATAACGTTGACGTAAGCGCTTTCCTCAGTGTAATCCGTAATTTGGGTTTGATTGGTTGCCTGAGATTTGGATAAGATAATGTTGATGTATGCGCTGACGTTAGCGCAATTCGTAATTTGAATTTGATTGGCTGACTGAGATTTAGATAAAATAATGTTGACGTCATCATCCTCGTCAGAGGAATTCAAAATATAATTGGTTGATTGAAATATAAATGAGATAACGCCAACATAGACTTAATAATTTGAGCTTAATTGAAATATAATTAATTAAATAATTAATGTTTAATTAAATTTGAATTAATAATTTAAATATTTAGTTTAATTAATCAATCATTTATTTATAGTTAAATTAAAGGAAGAAAAAGAAAAAGAAAAATAAATTAGAACAAGTAATAAAAAAAAACAAAGAAAGAAGAAAAACTAAAACACTAAATGAAAACAAAAACAAAAAGAAATATTACATAAAAAGACAAAATCAACTACCCTCTTTCTAGCCATTCACGTGGCCCACCACTTCTCAATCACAAAAAGAGTGGTACTTTGGTACTTGATTTGAAAAGAGTGGTATTTTGGTACTTATTTTTTAAAACAGGTGTAACAGTGAAATAAAGCTGCAATTTCCTGATTATACTATAAAGAAAATTAGACTTAACAATGTTGGTGAATTTTGATCTGAATCATTTAATAATTATTGCATGTCAATTGGAATTACTGTTGAATATCTTGTTCCTCATGTACATACACAAAATGGTTTAGCTGAGTCATTAATCAAACGTCTTCAATATATTGCTAGACCTTTAATAATGAGAACTAAGCTACCAGTTACAGTTTGGGGTCATGCAATTTTACATGCTGCAGCACTCATACGTCTAAGGCCAAGTGCTGATCATAAACATACCTCTTATCAACTTGCAATTGGTAAGGAACCAAATATCTCTCATTTAAGGATTTTTGGTTGTGCAGTATATGTACCAATAGCTCCACCACAAAGAACAAAAATGAGACCTCAAAGAAGGTTAGGAATATATGTGCGGTATGAAGCACCATCAATTATTAGATATCTTGAACCTTTAACAAGTGATGTTTTTTAGGCAAGATTTGTTGATTGTCATTTTGATGAAACAAAATTTCCAACACTAGGGGGAGAAAATAAACCATTTGAAAATGAAATAACATGGCATGTACCACATTTATTACATTTGGACCCATATAATAAATCATGGGAAGAAAATGTAAAGAAAATAGTACACTTACAAGATTTAGCAAATCAACTTCCAGATTCATTTACTGATTTAAAAAAAATGACAAAGTCACATGTACCAGTTGTAAATGTCCCAGCTCGGATTGAGATTTCGAAACTAAATGATGTAACAAGTACATCTAAGGCACGCTTAAAGCGTGGCCAACCTATAGGTTCCAAAGACAAAAATCCCCGAAAAAGAAAAGGAACAGAAAAGGTGAATATGATTGAAAGTGATCTTGAAAAGACACTAGATAATGATAAATCGGAAAATGAAAAGTGTGCTCTCGAAAAAGCACAAGATGATGATAATGAGATCATTGATAATGAAACTGAAAACAAGAATGATCTCGAGATTTCAATTAATTATGTTAATACGGAAAATTTGTGGAGCCGAAAAGACTTAAATATTGATGAAATATTTTCATTCTCCATTGCATGTGAAATTACAAATCAAAATGATGATCCCGAACCTAGAACTGTTAATGAATGTCAATATAGACATGATTGGAAAAATTGGAAAGATGCAGTAAATACTGAATTAAATTCTCTTAAAAATCGAAAAGTATTTGGACCTATTGGGGTCATGCAATTTTACATGCTGCAACACTCATACGTCTAAGGCCAAGTGCTGATCATAATCTTATCAACTTGCAATTGGTAAGGAACCAAATATCTCTCATTTAAAGATTTTTGGTTGTGCAGTATATGTACCAATAGCTCCACCACAAAGAAGAAAAATGGGACCTCAAAGAAGGTTAGGAATATATGTGGGGTATGAATCACCATCAATTATTAGATATCATGAACCTTTAACAAGTGATGTTTTTCAGGCAAGATTTGCTGATTGTCATTTTGATGAAACAAAATTTCCAACACTAGGGGGAGAAAATAAACCATTTGAAAACGAAATAACATGGCATGTACCACATTTATTACATTTGGACCCATGTAACACACATACTAGACGTATCTAGAAAGTCTAGCATGTGTATTAGTTTAGTACTGGATACATTAAAAATTTACAACAATACAACTTCGAATGAATAATTTATACAACATCATGCATTCGTACAATGATAATACAACCCATCTTTTCTAAAGTATAATAAATACGTCCTTGAATATCCATAACATCCTGTTGCGGGTACGAACGATCACTTGTTGAAACATCCAATCGGCTACTAGCTTGCCTTCCAACCTGTTTATCTGAAACAAATAAGGATTGGGATGAGACATAATGTCTCAGTGAGTTCCACCTAATCCTAGGCTATAGGTAACCTCGGGGAAACCTACGGTCACCACGTGTCTACAATACAACCTGACGGTTGATTATACGTGTGTGGTCATGCTTTCCTAGACGGTCGTGCATACAAGATCCGTCGTAGGCTCATCTTAACTTGTTATAGGCTTCACTTCATATACATGTCATGGCGGTCAAGGGGAAAACTAAAACCGCATTGCCAAGAATACGCTATACGTATCGAGGCCTAAGCATAACATAGTCATGACACGATTCTAAACCGGACGATTAGGGGAAACCTAAGATCGTCGTCGGTATTACATTCTTTACTTGCTCTATACATAACTTGTGCTTGTCTAATAGCATCTTGTGCTCCTGTTCTTAACATAGCCGTACACGAGTTAATTCGTGATCATAATCATAGTCGTGCATGGAATCATAATCATAACATACATGGTCGTGCATAAGTTCATTCATTATGTTAGCGTTGAACAAATAGTCATTATCTTGATTCATTTTATGGAGAGCCCCGGGTGGAGTAACCCCGAGTACAATCCAAACATGATCGATGAAAACCTAGCAAGGGTACATCGGACTCCCTCAATGTCGTGCGGGTCCCTTACGACTTGAATCGTTCCCCTTGGGTCGAGAACCTCTCGTATCCCCCTGACGTGGATAACAAGAGACACGAACACCTACATCTTGATTACTCAATGACATGCGGGTCCCTTGCGGCTTGAACCGTTCCCATCATGAGAACCCCTTGTGTAACAGCCCGATTTTCGCTAGTTTTATTTTATTATTTATTTATGTGTGTTATATGTGATTATTTGCCTCTGTGTGTATTTTTGGTTGGGAAGTGTAGAATTCGGTGTAGAAGGGTATTTTAGTCATTTTGGACTTAGGGGCATTTTGGTCATTTTGAGAGCAGGGGTAATTTTGTAATTTTGTTGGAGGATATTTTAGTGCTTAGTAAGAGTATTATTTTACCAAGTTACTAGAGAGGGTGTAGTAATTATTTTAATTACCATTAAGTGACCGTTAGTGTTATAATTTACCGTTAAGTGGTAGTAACATTTTGGGTGTTAGAATAGAAATGGTTTAGACCCATTAAGGTTTGAGAGATAAGCCCAATTGAGTAGAGCATATATATAAACTCTAATTGTTGGTGAAATTAGGTTTTACAACATTATTCATTTCATTTCATTTGAGAATAGAAGAGATAGAGGCTAGAGAGAAGAACAACAAGGGTTAGAAGGCAAAGAGGGGATTCATCATCTAGGAGCTAAATTGAAGCTTGGGTTAGAAAATCTTGGTGTTAGAGGTAAGAGGGTTAGATTTCAACCATAATTCATATCTTTTTCTTTTTACCCATTTTGTGAAATTGTTGAATTGAACCTAATTGCTTGTAAATTCGTGTACATGTTTTGATGCAATGTTTGGGTATGTGGATTAAATGTTAATTGAGTTGTTGATGATGAAATTACATGCTTAAGTTGTGGTTATATGTGTGCTTTGTATTTTTGTCCAAAAATGATGATATGAAGTGTTGTTGTGATGAATTGTTGATGAATTCATGATGTTTAGTTGCTGTTGTTGTTGAGAGGTGTTGTTGTTGATGATTAAAACATTGGGTAATCATAATTGATGAAGTTTGCTATGAACTTGTGTTGTTTTTGAAGTTTGATGGAAAATGGGTCAAATGATGATTTTTGTTTAGAGAATGTTTTGGGACAAATTTGATATGCATTTGTGTGTCTTTTCATGTTTAGAAATGTTTGGATGAACCTTGGGATCAAATTTGGGCATTGGGGAGTCAAAATTGGGGTTTTGGGGTGAAAATGGCTCTTTTTCCCGAGACTGAACTGTCATAACTCGCAGCTGCGAGCAAGCTTACTCGCAACAGTGAGTAACTGCTAACTCGCAGTGGCGAGTAGCCCTACTCGCAGTGGCGAGTTGTCACAGGACAGGGTTCCTATTTTGCACTCTCGCATCTTTTCCGCTCGTTTCAGTCGTGAACTGGTTTTTGGTACAAACATGAAAATTGTAGATAATATTTTTATCTTTCTAAGGGCGTTGGTTTGACTTGAATACGATTTTTGGTTTGCAAGTTATGGGGAGAATACTCTTGAAACGTTTTGTCGAAAATCCCGCATAACTAGTTCTAAGTCGACCCAATCCTTGTGGAATGTTTTTAATCTTTGAAACTTGATTTTTAAGAGTGCAACTAAGGTGGTTAAACTGTGATGTAGTGAATCTACTTGTTTTACTTAGAAATTGGGAAGTTCTTTGAAAAATGATAATTGAGACGAACTTTGTGATTTTTATGAATTCGTCGTATTTGGCCGATGAAATGCTTATGTAACCTCTACTGCACACACATGTGGGTTGTGAGAATACAAGGCATAGGCAATTGAGCTTGTTTACTTGGTTTTGACTTAAATGTTCAATTAATTTAATGTTGTGATTTTGAGAGACGAACTTGACTAAAGATGACTTTTGAGAACCAATTGATTGTGAATCCTTTATGGTGAATTGTTATATGTCATGTGAAGATGATTGGTGGTGTATTTATGTGACAACTTCCTGTTGTGTGATTTTTGATGTTGTTGGTGATTGTATATATGTTAAATTGGTGGTGAATTGTTGATGATTGCATATATACAAGTATTGGTGATGGTGAGGTGATTATTGTTTGTGTGAACATATGCATTTGTAGTTGAGTCATATGTTCATGCATTCATGACTGATGGTGGTGGATTTTATATCCAAGACTGATGGTGGCGATTTTATATCCAATTGAGGTGAGTACGATGTTTTTGTTGCATCGAAGGTGACGACCTGAAGGTGATTGGTACCACATGCATCTAGATGAGTCTAGAATCATTGCATAAACTGTTGGTGGATTGAATTGCATTGCAATGTGTTTGATGATTGATTTGCTAACTGTAATTTGTGGATTGAATTATTGAGGGTTAATTGTTGATTGACAAGGTGAATTTGAGATATGTGTATGATACACTTGTTGAGATGAACTTGGAATGATGGTAAAGAATAATATGCATGTGATGTGGATACTTGTGAATATATATATGGACTGTTATTCTTGAATATATTCTTTCATTTCCAATGTTCATGATATATGTTTTTCGTGGATTATGATGATGTAATGCTAACCCTCAGTGGTTTACCACCTACCTTTCTGTATGGACGGGTAGATGGAGTGCAGGATGCTTAGTTGTTTGCTTGATGATGCCGAGGAGTGGAGTAGTTGTTTGCTTGATGATGCCGAGGAGTGGAGTTCCTCTTTTTCATGCAAGTGTCTAGATTAGGGCTCTGATCTAGGATAGTTCTTGCGTGTTGTTTTATTTTGACTATGTATTTCGGAGTTGTTGAGATATTTTGTTATTCGAGATTTGGAGGATACAATTGTATCATGTTGATATTTGGAGATGTTTTATGAATTATATGTATGTTCTGCTGCTATATTGTGTAAACATGATCTTTATGCATGTATGTTTTGTGGTTTATTCGAAGACGTAGCATCTATTTCTAGAATATGTCTGATGTATTCGCGCGTTTTACCGCTTATTAGAAATAGGGTGTTACACCTTGTATCCTCCTGGCGTGGATAGCAAGAGACATGCCACCTACATTATATTAGTCATGGTCTTGTCGTTCATGAAGGTTAAACCTTTTCATGCTTGCTTGTTTACCTCGGAACCTTGATCGAACCGATTAGCGGTAAACTCATACTTGCTCATACTTAATCTTAGTGGAGAGACTAACTAATCAATCCACGGCTTATCTTGCTTGCTATATCATTCTAAATCATATGCGAAGTGAATTACATCGCGTCTTATCCTACATAGGATTCTTGCTTAACTTTCTAGTTCTCGACAAGCTATGTCGAGGCTCTATATTCTTTCTCTTTCTTAGTTCATCTCTACCCGAATAAATCGGCTTAAACTCTCTTGTGCCTTTCTTGCCATACATGTTAAGATTACCATGATTTTCATTTTTAAGAATCGTTTGATGTTATGCGCATTGCCTAGATGTTGTTTTGCGGTCATAAAGTTGTAAAACGATGAAAAAAAAGCTTCGGAACGCACAACCGACCCTACATTAAGCCAACAAGCCAAAAAGCATGTTGGCCAAAACAGAAGGGTTCGCTATTAGTGACCCTGGGGCGTGATTTTTCTGGCAAATTTCGCTATTAGCGAAATTATTTCGCTAATAGCCAGTTTCTTCGGGCCTGTGGTGCTGATTTTGCAATTTTGACCCAAAACTCGTCAAATTCGATCCTGCAATGCACTATGAACATCCAGATACATATATTGACATTATTAAACATATTTCATGGTAGTTTTAACATGAACAAAGCAAGATCAAAGGCTAGGGTATAAAAATCTTATTTTTCTAGACTTAACTCAAATCATGTTTTCCTTGCAAAATTAAGCACATAAACCCATAGGTAGGTTCTATCTAAGAACTCACATGATATTTGCATCATCTAACAAGCTTCAACATCATCTTGCTCAAGTTCAAACCCTAACTTCAAGTTTCCTCATCTTGTTGATAAATTACTATAAATAAAAGAAAACTTATCAAGGGAGGAAATCGTAGATTTTAACATATGAAGTGGTGAGAAATGTAACTCAAGCTTCTTTCAGGGATGGAGAGTGAAATATTTTCTAATATGTTTTGCATAAGATGGAAGGAGAGTATATTTCAACCTAAGAATGAAGAGGTTTTAATTCAAGGAAAAATTGTGTAATTTATTTAAAATAAATTGGACGTACGGGAGAAAAGCACAAGTGAGAAAAGTAATAGCCTTTGTAAAAGTCCAATCTAAAACATTGGTCAAACAAATTTTAGGGGAAAGGGTAAAAGAAAACGCACAAGCTGTTCGCGGCAGACAGAAATTCACACGACAGAGACCTTTAGTTGGCACGAAACAGCAGAGAGTAACAAAATCGCAATTCGCGAATAATAATTTCAATCGTACTTCAAAGATCGCCAGAAATCGTGCGATTCCGCCACTATTATCACCGATCCTCTTCCTATTCATCGCTGTTGTTTCAAATGGATAGTGATAATGACTTCACTTTTTGTCAGGTATCATACCTCTCTTTTTTCATTTCCATTTTATTACCCTCATTCACTTGTTCAGGAAGTGTAATTTGATGTAGAAATATCTTAGACACGGACACCGACACGGACACACCGACACCGGTAATAATTTGAGAAAATGACATAATTCAGTGTAATCATAGGTGTCGTATCGACGTCGATGTCCGACACCGACACCTGTCCGACATCAGGACACCCGAGGAGTGTCCGGGCATCGTAGCTTAGACATCATAGTTTAAGGAGTATCTTTCTTATACACAAGAACTTATGTGATGAGTGTTTATGCTATAAGCGCTTAATTAAGATGTTTATCCAAATAGAGTCATAGAGTTTACTTAGTATATTTTGTTGGTGTAAATCAGTTTTACTCTTGCACTAAAGATACTTCTGTTTTTCTATGTTATTTGATCAATTTCAAATTACACTTGCAAAAGTAAACTTTAGGTGATGTATAAAAACAATAGATTTTCATTGGATATTAATATAAGACTAATTCACACTACATACGGTATGTAACTTATGTAGCTTTAAATCCTTTGATATAATTTAGAATTATGTATTGTTTTTATCTATGAAGCATGGATACGGACACTAGACACAGACGGTGACACGTGACACTGCTAATAATTTGAGAAAATCACATGATTCAATGTAATTATATGTGTCAGACACGACACGCCTAATCCGAGGAGTGTTCGTGCTTCATAGGTTTTGCAAACTAAAACCATGTGCTCTTCTAATTTAAAATGACTTTGTAGGTGAGTACACCTGCGGTGGAAACAAACAAGCTTGTTTCAGAAATCGCGGATATTTCCATAAAGGAAGAATCCTCAAATGCAAGCAGTAGTAACAACAATAATGGTGGTATCTTATGGAAGGATGGTTTATCAAATGATTCTTCAAACTCTAAAAAGGAGGGTACAATTGGTTCTTTGTCTTTCAGTGTAATTAGCACAGCAAGCGAATCAACCAAGAGTGATGCTAAGGATTCGCCTCAGAAGTTGTCAGAACAGAAGAGTTCTGTTAAAAAGCCAACGGTTCGGGCCAAAGTTCCTTTTGAAAAGGGTTATAGTCAAATGGATTGGCTCAAGCTTACTCGAACTCATCCTGACCTTGCAGGTGCTGTTATTCTGTTGACCATATTGTTTTATTAAAAAAAAATCATCTAATTCTGTTGACCATATTGTTGACAATACTTGAAAGAGTTAAGAGCTACTGGTTGATTATTATAGTTGAAAAATGAATATGTGTGGCATGTATCAGTTTTTGGACAAACTTGCAATTCCAATTTCCAATGCTTATGATAGTATGATACCATTACTAAAGTTGATATGACCTCCAAGTTCTAATAATATCTAATCCCAATTGTTGGCAAAAGCTATCTGTTATGTATTTTATAACACTTACTCTCAATCATGGTAGTCAAAATCAGGATTTTAATCGTATGATCCTACGATTTTACGATTAGTGTTGCCTTGAAGGATCATGACCACACCCAGAATCCTAAATCAGTGAAATGAAATCCTATATAATCGCTTCCGTTAATCGTAAAATCCACGATCTTCGAGTGGATTCTGCCATTCTGGTTGCAGTGGTAGAAGTCGCGACGGCGCACTCTAGGGTTAGGAAAGATGGAACGTTTTCAAATCGTGGGTCAGAGAAACCCATTTCAGTAACTCGGGTTAACAAGATGACCCGTTTTAGTAACTCGTGAGACTTCCTGGTTAGTTGTTCGAGACTAGTTTAAGTGCATCATGTAGGTGCTGACTTTAGTTTTATTTAGTTGTTTTTGAGTCTAGTTTTAGCTATGTTTGAGAATTATGCAACTATGTTGTTATGTTCCCCTTACGGATTATACGTAAAATCCTGATTTTTACTACCTTGCTCTCTGCTCCAAATTTGGCCTCTGGAATTGAATGGTTGATCTTAATCTTAGTTTTAACGTAGCAGAGCTCGGGCTCCCCTCACTTTTTAAATATTTTTTTGGATATTTCTTTCCAAGGTTGATTTCACCCTAGTGCCTTGAATGCGATGTCCTTTGCTGTGTGATTTTCATTTCTCTACTTTTGACTTTTGTGTTCCCTGTTTCTTCTCCCGCCCCTTAATTCCATTCTTTTTTCTTTTCACTTCAATTAACGGATGTGCTCTCCCTACTTTTGGTTTCAAGCTCTGCTAGTCACTCAATTGGAAGTGTTTTTCTCTCCACTCTTCCTTATAAATGTTAGCTTTCTTTTGAAAGAAAAACAAATCTTATTTTCTTCTTCACATGTTCAAGTTATTTCTAAATTATAGTATATTACTATAATGTACTCCTTTGTCTGACCAGAAAGTTGTAGACCATTTATATGTACATAACTATATATCAGAGGTTACTTGCACTTGTACTTGTTTTGTTATGTTGGAAACAGTATATGTAAAGTTTTTTATTATCACTTGTTTCTGTGAACTTAATAGTTTGTGTCATTACAATTTTTAAGAATAAGAGGTAATGCAATTTATTAACATCATGTATGTTGATCCAGGTCTAAAAGGACAGTCGAACAGGAGACTAATTTCTATGGATGAAGTTAGAAAGCACAAAACAGAAGGTGAAATGTGGACTGTATTGAAAGGCCGTGTCTACAATATATCACCATATATGACGTTTCACCCTGGAGGTAAAACTATCAACTCAATCTTCAAGTTCATATATGACATTGTATTGCTCTTGTTACTGTTTTCATTAAAATTATATATGCATTTCCTGTTGGGGAAAAATCAGGTGTTGATATGTTGATGAAGGCAGTGGGAAAAGATTGCACATCTCTATTCAGTATCCTTTTTGTTATTCCGTACTGTATTATTTAAGTTTGTGAGCCTACTTCATTTGTTTGTTTCTATCAAGTTAATGTTACCATTGAATATTTAGCTTTTCGTATCTCTACTCATCCATATGTCAATCTCTATGAACAACTCTCTGTGCATAGATTGCATTGGATGTGCTAGTTGAGCTAGATAAATGCATCTTGTTAGAATCAAAGAATCAATTCCTGATATTTATATTAGGATTTAAATTGATTAGGATTAGAACTTGCAGGTCGTATCAATTAGTATTTATTGTATTTCTTCTATGTGCTATATTATTTATAGAGGTGAGTGTAGTATGACTTAGACACAGAATCACAAATTCAACATGTTACCAGATCAGGTATTGATCATGTGACTAGTGGCGATCATTGACACAACACACCCTGTTTATGTTTGTAATAGAAATGGATTGTACACCAGGAAGTTTCTAGGAAGCTGCTCGTGGCAAGTTGTGCTGCCAGCCGCCAATTAATTTTTTCTAAGAAGTTTCTGTAAGGATTGTAGATCTGTGTGAATGGGTGTTTGTCAGACACAACACACATTGTTTATGTTTGTAATAGAAATAGAATCAATTACAATGAATGCTTAAATCAATTGCAGTTAATACTAATTAAACATAATTATATGACAAATAGTAACATTTGATTTCTAATTGATTTTAACATTTTTTTTTTTGCAACACATTTTTTGATATGACACATTTTTTGTAACAATTGCAGTTACACATTTTTTTTTATATGGCAAACATAATAAACTTTTGGTTGAGGAAAGTGTTAAAATCAATTAAAAATCAAATGTTATGATTTGTCATGTTTACTTAGGATTAATTGCAATTGATTTTAGCATTAATCGTAACTAATTCTATTTCTATTATATACACAAACAAGGCGTTCTATCTAGAGATTCTAGACAAACAACCTTCACATAGATCTAAAATATTTACAGAAACATCCTAGAAAAAAATTCAGTGGCAGCCGACAGTGGTACGAAAGCTCGCAAAATCTGAACCATGCTCTGATACCATGTAAAGATTGTAGATCTGTGTGAATGGTTGTGTGTCTAGACCAAGCACACCCTCTGTTCATACTTATAATAGAAATATAATCAGTTACAATTAATGTTAAAATCAGTTACAATTAATGCTAATTAAACATAATTGATATGACAAATCGTAACATTTGATTTCTAATTGATTTTAACACTTTTTGTTTGTAACAAACGTAAAGCATAGTATGTTATAGCTTGAGTGGAAGTGTTAAAATCAATTAGAAATTTGTCATATCAATTATGTTTAATAAGCCGTCATTGCAATTGATTTTAGCATTAACTTATTGGTTTATTAACACAAACAAGGTGTGCTCTGTCTCTATAGACAATGTCTAGACAAACAACCAGTTGCGCCTTCTCCGGTGAGACATATTCCTAAAAACCATCATAGATTCATATTCATAACCACCTTCGGAATCCTCCGATGAACACTTTTGTCTTTGCTACAATCACCTCCGGTTGCACCACAACTTTCCAGATACAGCCCTGCTGTTTCTCTTTTCTCTACATTCCATCAACCGGTTGTAACAAGCTGAAATCTTACTAAGCTTTAGCTTGGGAGGAAGTGTTAGAATAAAAAAATAGAGGTGAGTGTAGTCTGATTTAGACACACAGAATCACCTGATTTAGACAAACAGGATCACAAATTCAACACTTCTAGCATGTTTTCTCAAGTCTTAGTTATGTTCCATGTGAGGAATTGGAATTATGACCCAAATTTGTATTATTTAGAAATTGAAGGTGAAATTTGCACAATTTCCAGAGATCAATGTGCCTACTTAAAATGTGTTTGTTAAGTGGAGATAGTGATCTTAGTTTCCCAAAATGCTTGGAAGTTGGGATCATATTTATAAGATTACAGAGTCTGTTATGCCTCACATATGATGTTCAACATAAAAAAATTCTAAATTTGTTTCAAAGTACTTGCAGTTGGTGGATATGTCACTTATTACAATTTTATGTCCATGATTCAGTTGTTGCTTAGATTCCCTGGGTTTTGTCATCCATTCCCCACACTTCACATAGTACTTCACATAGTTTATGTTCTTGAATGATTTCTCGCAGCTAGTTCCTTAATCTCTTTATCAGATAAATACCATGCTTGGGTTAACGCGGAATTCTTACTGGAAAAATGCCTGGTGGGTACCTTGGATGAAAGTCAGTGAAGAAATGAAGCTAGCCTTGGTTCAGGTCCTTTATACCTCTTCACAGGCCCTCTTCTATTTACTTGCCAGGAGTCATTATTCAATAAGGAACAGAAACAAACAATAAATTCTTCACATATACTTTTATCTGATTAAAGAATCCCTATTGGAGTTCGTCATACAATTATTGAGTACAGTTGTTCTGTAATCTGGAATGTTGTATTAAAAATGTAACATTTCATATGTTTGTTGACTATGTTCACAAAGATATACTAGTTAGTGTGATATTCCTACATGTGTATTTTTATATCCTGGTAGAGTGTAAGCTATCCTTGTAGAGTGTAAGCAATGGCTGGCTGCATACATAATTGTTTAGAATGTTCATTTGGGTTATGGCAAAAATGAAGAGCTCAGGCCTTTTCCAAGTAGGGTGCATGTCATGCGTTGATTCAGGATTTTTGCTCTACACCCAGCACTTTTCGCTCGCACCCTGCAGCCATTCCGAAAATACCCCTGCATGACTTAAGTCACGCAGCATGAGTTAACTCACGCAGGTGTTACTACCCGCGTGAGTTAACTCACGCCAGTTTAAAACAATCAAGTTGGAATTGTTGTTGTCATCTTAGGCACATGTTTCTTGCATTCATGGCTTTGTAGTGGATAAAGCATCTAATGAATATTAAATACCATGCCAATGAATATTAAATGCATGAATCAAAAGAGCTGGCATGCAAATCTATAATTGAAAGCCACATGTATGGGAGAATCAATTTTCTTGCATAAAAAATGTGACAGCAAGACTTGTAATACACCACAACATTATAGTATGAAAGGGATAACATATTATAATATAAAAGGCTAGTTTGTTCTTTTGTTTTTATGCACCTATGATGACAACAACAATCCCAGCGTGATTGTTTAATACTTGCGTGAGTTAACTCACGCAGTGTTTTACACTTGCGCATCTTAAGTGACGCAACGTTAGTTAACTAACGCATAGTTTACACTTGCGCTAGTTAACTTGCGCAAGGGTATTTTTGGCATGGCTGCAGGGTGCGAGCAAAACGTGCTGGGTGGAGAGCAAAATTCTTGATTCAGTAATGGGAACATAATCAATTGACTGTTTCTTTTTCTATCCTATGAGGTTCTCACTCGCCCTATGCAGTTCGGATTTTAGAATCTGAATTGCATAAAACCTCTAAAATTCAATTTGGCACAACAGATTTGGATCCTTCTGTCTCATGGTGTTGCCTTTGCAAGCTCAGTTTGCTCTTTCTTTCTTTTTTTTAATAAAAAAAATAAATCAATTTTACACAACAGATTTGAGTCAGTCAAATAATGATTTTGTATATCAAAGAATCAGTTCCATTACTTTATATTGGAGGAAGAAGTCAGTTTTATTTGAGTGTGATTGGATTTTGGAGTTTTTTTTTCATTTCTCTCTTTTAACCAATCATTTTCTCTCACCTATTATTTCAATTATTTATCTATTATTCTCTCTCATCTAAAATACACTAAAGACATCAATATCATCAAGAGTCAATCTCACCCAACTGAAATCCGAAGTCTTATGGAAGACAAGTAGAATAGATAATCTTATTTTTGAAAATTGCCCTTCTCCCTTTTATTTTTGCTCATTCCCTTATATAAGTGGCATACACATTTAAGATCGGTTGAACCGACTTAAAAAGTGATTGAACCGGTTTTAAAATGAGCAATTTCATATGTGAGGAGAGTAATTTTTCTTATTTTTTAGGTGTGCCAGGTTTTTTCTTAAAATAAATGAGTGGGTTGGGCCACATGAATAGGTAGAATAAATTATGAATTTCTTATCACACCCTTCGATTGCTCCTGAACCTACTTTTCGGATTTTAATATCCGAAAAACGTGGTTTTTTTCATTTTCTTTTTTTTCTTCTTCCTGATTTTACCCATTGGAAAGATAGAATTCGAAATATCTATATGGTGGGGGAGAAGTAGTGGGGGAGTGATAAGAAATTACCTAAAGTATGAATAATTGTTTACTTTTTTAACATATTAGCGTTCTGTATTTTTTTCAGAAATTATTATCGCTATGTATTATTCATTATTTTTCTTATAGAATTAACAAATGTTTCAGGTTCTTGTCAAAAAAAAAAAAAACAAATGTTTCAGCTGTTTTATGTTGTACACTGTTTTTTTGGATAATACTTGGGTGACATTCTGGTTGGTGACATTGGTCAACCACAATATCACAAGTGTACAAAGAAACAATAAAATATTGTGAAAGAGAAAGAAGAAAGACACTTATGACAAGTGCTATCCCTGTTTTTTTATTTTCTTTTCGAAGTAGTGTTGTACACTGTTATTAAAATTTTAATAAAGAAAAAGTATTAATAATTGTAAATAATTTACATAAAATAATGTTTGGGACATGAAACTTTTCATAATGAGAAAAGGATTGTTTAGATTAAGAGACGATGCTTGTTACTTCTATTAACAAATCAAGCTAATTTGAGTTCATGACTTCTGAATTTATTTATGTTTTATGGGAAGAAAAAAAAGTTTAGGTGTTTGGGTTCTGGGAGCTCACCATAGTCAAGACAGACCTCCAGGTTCATCGAACTCTTACAAATATACTTATATATCATCCACTAAATATGTTCTCATATCGGTGACAAGAATTGAACCCACGACCTTGCATATGAGTCAACTCTTTACGAAATGAGTCAACCTTCATTGATTGAATTCTGAATTTATAACTGGCACTATCTAAATAATAATATTTAAAATAATAAAAAAAACGTGAAGAGTTTTAAATAAAAGAAATTTAGAAAGATAAAACAATTTCTCCCACTCATTTGTATGCCCATTTATGTGCTAAATATAAAACAGCGAGTCTATAATTTTGGTCGTATCACTATCTTGTTTATCTTTTCACATCACATCTTTTAAAAATAGGAGAATCAACAACTCTTTCTCTTAATACAAATTTAAATCGTCTTGGCGTTCCTTCATTCATTTCACTATCGATCTCGTTTATCTTTTCATATCACATCTTCTAAAAATATGAGAATCAACGACTCTTTCTCTTAATACAATTTAGTTCGTCTTGGCATTCCCTCATTCTATTTTCACTTCTTCTCATAAGTATTAAAAGTTTTACTACTAATTTCGAAAGTGCTCCAAAAACATTGTAATAACTTAGGTTACGTTTTATCTAACACTTACTAAAGGTTACTACATTCAAATGGTAACATTATAACATGATTTAATAACAGTTTTCAAATGTTATTAAATCCTATATATATAATGGAAAGAAATCCTAGCCACCATATATGAAACACGTTAATGAGTAAGATATTATGCTCAATTTTTGTTTTTATAATAATTGATAATCATATGAAGAAATTTTAACGAAAATAAAATAAAATAATTCCCTTGCAGAGCTTTTATATCAACTACCATCAATTATAATAACTTCTCTTCTTTTTAGAATAAAGTAATTAATATACAATAGTGCAAATACTTGGGTGACATAATAGTCCAATAGTGCTGTCCTCTATATAACTAATAACAAAACTTACACATAAATAGTAGTACTTACTAATATTAATCTTAGGAGCAAATAAGCATTATAACACATCTTCTAAGTATATAAAACCTTCCTCTTCCTTCCTTAAGAAGTGCACCAATTCTTTTTCCCACTACTCTTCCTTTAGATACTCTAATAGTCTCACTTTCTATCTTCATCTTAGAATTTTGCTTGTTTCCTCTTTGCTCCATGTTGTGTACTTTATAGGCCATTAATGTTTCTCTCTTTAAGCTTTCTAACACAAAAACTATATATCACTTTTTTGAGGGTGCTTTAATATTATGCAAATGCAATATAGTTTCAACATGAGGTGATGATTATATATAATAAAGCAATAAAAGGGGTTTGTGGTGGTCCTATGCTCTTGGCTTTCCTTGGTCTCTAAAGCAGAAACCAAACGTGGGGTTTGTGGTGGATCATATGAGATGTCACCAAAGAGATACACTTTGGGTCCCATTACTTCTGCCAAGCTACAATAATATAAAAGAAAGGAATGTTTAAAACCATACAATATACTACTCTCTCTATCTCTCTCCTTTCTCTATCTCTTCTTTTTCATTTTTTTGTTTTTTTTTTCAACCTTGTAAATTTATTATATTATTACTTTCCAACAAGGATGTTCAGGGCTTTCAATCTTATCTCCAATAAGTTACGGGAGATTCTCATTGTACAGAATGGAGAAAGCTAGAAGTCGTGTTTTCATAATGTATTTATCTAGGGCATAAATATTTTTACCTACAGGCACAAAGATATTTTTATGACATGTTAGTTTATGAAAATAATTTATAGTTTCTGATACGATATAAATAAATTGCACTCTTCGAGTCAGTACCAAACTCCAAATTTCTTCACTAAATAATTCTTAATGTCTTTCTAAATCTCTAAGGCATTATTTATACATAAAATATGAAACTAAATACCCTATTATTACTCTTAGCATAACAAACAAAAATAAACTGCTTTTCCTATTATTAGTAATTATTGTGCTAATCTTTTTGTTATCGGATAGTAACGTAATCCCTTCACTTTAGCATCTTCTGTTATCCGTTATCCCGATTTACTTCCTCTTGGTTAATGCTATCAGTTTCTATGGAAACAATTCGACTTTATTTTATCTTTTATCATAGATACATCTTATACATAAACAATTATATTAAAAGCAGTTAACTTTGTTGTTTATCTAAATAGAGCCTAATACTTAGTTACTACTCTCGAACAAAATTTCACTTACGGACAAATTAACGTCCAAGTGCATAAAGAATTGAAAGGAAAAGATATTGATAATTGTGACGGTTGGAACGACGGTTTACAGAACCATATCATGAAGTTGGTTTGCGACATATGATCTACAACCATTGCAGATGCAAAATATCGACGATTGGATTTGGAATTGTTGCCGCTTTAACTTATAATTGCCGCGCAATGTCATTTTTCTTGTAATGATTATGCATGTTTTGTTCATTAAGCAGGAGCTATAAGAGCTCCTAAGTCTCATAAAGACATTCTAAGCATTCCAAGTGTTTTATGTCAATGAGTTTTGCAACCAAAAGTTGTTAGGTGTTCTCTTAGGAAAAAGAATGTATAGTAGTGATATAAATCGAGATCTAAAACTCTATTTTTTTAGACTTTTTTCTCGACACAAATACCTACTTTCATTGAGAAAAATAAAGGGGAGGGGACAAATACCACTTTATGCTCATCATGAAGAGATGGGAGTGGACATTCTTATATAAATGTAAGAAGAGCAAAATAAAAAACATTAAAGAAAAAATTCAAACACAATAGTGGAATTAAAGACACAAACAAGAGTAAACACAAAACACGATCTACCAAAAATTAACAAATACATTTTATAATTCATATTACAACTATAGCATTCATTACAAAAGGATTTAACCATAAAATGGTTAAGGATAAATTAAAATACTAAGGTTATTCAAGAGCTATCTAAACCAGATGCATGAAAGTAAAATATATACATTACATTTTGAATAACCAATATATTAACATATGGTGCTATACTTTCATAAAAATCACTTTGTTGGTTATTTCTTATATATATTCTCGAGGAATTTGACTATCAAAGCATTTGATAGCTATATGATGATAAAATTAGCAAGTGCATAAAATCGTTCCAAATAATATAACAGTAAGTATATCATCTCGACATTGATTGTTGTTTTTTACTAGACAATTTACTAAACTTATATTTAAAAGCTATAAATTGGGGGAAGTTTGCAAAATTTCAGTGAAAAGTAAATAGATTTGATTAATATGTTTTAACAACAACAATTAGGATTCTTTGAATAACATATACACCCTCCGGTCACTAATATAAGCAAAAATTAACATTTTAGATTCATTCATTAAATGTTGTATGTGGTCTATAATAAAGACCATATATATCATTAATTGAATGAATGTGAAATGTAAATTTTTGCTTATAATAGTGACCAGAGGGTGTACCTTTTTGTTGGATTAATACATGCCCTGTACCAAATATGATCTAAGGATATAACAATGGTTAACCTCGTGGGTCAGAGATTTTCAGCCCTCTAGATGTTTGGTTACTCCATAACAATTAACCATGGACTTATCCTCCCACGTGTGATTGACTCCAGAATGTCACGTTGGTCCTCAACTATTTAAGGGAGTTATACTCGTAAAACACAGTAGACGTCTGAATGTCATTTTGCTCATAGGATCAGGACATACACTCACACAAATGTCTTAGAACCTAACCATCATACTGAGAATCCTTAATTTCTTTACAACCCTTAAACAAAGCACTTATGCAACGATTTTGGTTAAAGCAAGTTGTCAATCTATAAACTCTTACCTAAGATCAATTCAAATTCCAGGGTGTCACTTCCTAGTTTGAAAAGAATTAAGTATGAAACCAATGTAAATTAAATATAACTCAGATCCTATTGAATAATATAAATCATGTATTATGACAATCCAACAAATAAATAGAAGATCATCAAATTATCGTTTTCCTTAGGATGTTTTCTTCTTTTAATTTTCCAGTTTTGTTTGGTATTTTAGGGGTTTTGGTTTGACCCAACATGACATTCTGGAGTCAATCACATGTGGGAGGATAAGTACATGATTAATTGTTATGGGGCAGAGGCTTTTGGGAGGATTCAACCTAGTTGGGATGTCTCACTCTCCCCTTGATGTTTTTCCTACTCTTGGTTCATTGAAAAAATATTTTTTAAATATAATATTCATTTAGTTAAAGTTTATATTTACATTTACATTTCAATAATTTTTTTAATAATTTAAATTATATTTTATTAAGTAAAATGACTAAAATAAAATTCTTACCATATCTGGATGGATTAACCCTACTCATATCAATGATATGGATTTTAACTAAATATGGAGAATATGATAAAATTCAATATTAAGTTATAATATCTAACTTGATTATAAAACCCTAGATTGAAATATGAGATATATTATAGTCATCCTATCGTTTTTCTCTCATCTTATCGTGACATTAAACGAGAGGTCTAAGAGTATTGCAAGTGCTTTTGAAATGAACAAATTGACACTTATAAATTGTTACCAAAGTATCTTTACGCAAAATGAACTATTTTTCATAGTTAGTTCTAAAATATGCTCCCCATCATATACTCTGCATGCCCATATGTCTCTATGTACTAGTGATGACTTGAATATATTTGGTCATTCTAGATATGTGGCCCCCTTTATTTGGTGAAGTATGTGGCCCCTTTTTATTTGACATATTTAAGATTACTAGAATTGACCAGCTGCATATGTAAAAGGGGGACAAGTGTTTAGTAAATTATCATTCAAAATAAAAAAGTGTTTTGTAAATTAGAAAAAAAGGGAACATAAGATCAAGTGAAGCCCTACATGTATATATGTAGAGAACTAATTCCCAATTTAAATGCCAAACCATTTATATGGAACTCTGAACTAATGGATTTCAATAGATCTCGCTAACTTCCAAAAACAAACTATTGAACACTCAAAAGTTTTTCTAGTTGAATATTTGGATCCATAGAAATATAAAAGGTTAAATATATATATAAGGTTATTTTTCTGGACTCATTCAAATAGTTGGACTATATTTTCAATTTGTTTATAAAATAAATTATACGAGTTTGATCTGACATTTGATTAGTTAAATTCAATTATCCAATATAAATAGCTTGATAATTTGACGGTGATAGACTCTCTCAGATTCAATCATATACATTTAGTTGGCTTGCCTCGTCCTCTTTACTAATATAAAGTGAGGTTGAGATTGCATTTTTAAAAAAATTAATTCATAAAAAGTTTATTTGAATGAGTATTTACACGTGCATGTAAAGCAAAAAGATAATAAGTTATGTCGTTGATCTTGTTATGGTAAAATTAATTATCTTAAATATTACATTCATAGTCTTAAAAGGGAGATACAACATTGTTATGCATGATCTTTTTTTTTTTTTTTTTTTGTGGCCAGGGTTTGAACCCCGGACCTGCATATTTTATGCATTGTCCATACCAACTGAATTAGGCTCACGAGAACATTAGGCATGATCCTTTGAACTTTTTGTGAAACCAACAACTTCTTATACTAAAAGGTCAAAAGTGTCAAACATAAACGATATAAAAACATGTTGGTTGTCAAAATATATTTTCTCATGTTTGACCACTTTTGCTTGAAGCTGCTTGTCCCATAATAAAAGCCCAAGTCATCAATTTCACAAGTGGAAAAACATCTGTCAGTTCACACATGCATATTTTCCTCCTACCCACTCATACACTAAAACGTCTTCTGGCTTAAGTGTCAATCTTCACAAACGCCTCTTTCTCCACATTAATTAATCTCGTCCACCTGAAATATTAAAAGAAGAAAAATCCCTAACAAAATCATACATGTATATTATAAGCTTGAAAGTTTCTTGCATCCAGAGTCCAGACACACCTTATGATAAATTGGGAAAACATCTTCATCAATTATCATAGCCGAAAGAAAATCTTGATCATGTGTTCTTAACAAACGAACATTAATGACATGAGTAAATTTACAACTGGTATACACAAACTAATTTTTACTCAACTTATAAATTTATTTATGTGGCTAATTTCTATTGGGTGATGGGTAAGTTACCTACATTTTTTCAAAGAAAAAAACCAAAATATTAATGAGTGGGTGAAGTGGATTGCCGGATTGGTGTGTTTTGCCATTCCTAGTCACTGGCTCTGAGTTGGAAGACACCTTTATTGTTGTTGCTTCTATGTGTAGCATTTCAAATTTTTAAACCACACACAACTTCCTTGGCTGTGAGGGAGCTTCTTGTTATTTTCCTTCTATCACTTGGATCCCATGCATTAGGAGGAGCCATTACTAGCCAGTGGCAATGACGTGCGTACGTTATCACATACAAGTTACAGCTATAAGTATATGTGGAATGTAATATAAAACGAGTCAATTTATTTCATGATAACAGTCATAATTGACGTGCGCACGTTATCACATCTATATCATATATATATATATATATGGGTTATGATAGAAGACACATTTTGTGAAGGTGTCTTTTATCAAGTTACTCTATGAGCATTTGTTAAAAGACACCAACTACTTTTTATGAAGGTGTCTTTTATCAAAGTTATAACTAAAAAAGTGAAAATCACACCTTGAGGTGTGACTTGATAAAAGACACCACACTACTTTTTAAGAAGGTGGCTTGTAACATAACCCTATATATATATATATATATATATATGGGTTTGTTACAAGCCACCCTTTGGTGGTGTCTTTTATCAAGTCACACCTTAAGGTGTGATTTTCACTTTTTAGTTATAACTTTGTTAAAAGACACCTTCATAAAAGTAAGTTGGTGTCTTTTCACAAATGCTCATAGAGTAACTTGATAAAAGACACCTTCACAAAAGGTGTCTTCTATCATAACCCTATATATATATATATATATATATATATATATGTGTGTGTGTGTGTGTGTGTGTGTGTGTGTGTGTGGGGAATGTCGTCCTCTAAAAAAAAAGGAATGTGCTACGTGAATTAAGGCCATTGATTTAAAGCAAACAATAATCTTTTTTGTTTAGATCTTTGGTTTTCAATAATATTTTTTGCCAGTCATTGATGATCTAGAATTCGATTAAGAGAATAAAAGTTATATTAAAGACCGGCAAAAAGTTTCAATCAATATTTAAAGTGGGGTTCTTTCGAATAATTAATCACAAATTGAAACTCATTAATCATTTGAGGATCACTTGTGCTTTTTGTTCGTTTTATATTTTTTAAGTTTTTGTTATATTTTTAGTCTTTAAAGGTCAGCTAAGTTATTTGTTAGATGTTTTTATGCTTAAACATCAACTAGACCGTTTACCCGTGCTACCGTACGGGTCATTTACATTGAAAAATAATATATGAAAATAAATGTGATGGACTTCATGGAGTTACCTATTAACATCAATAGAGAAAAAATGAAGCTTGCAAGAAAAAAAAATTAGTTTGAGTTTTGCGATAATAGTTGTTTCAGAAATATTTTACCAATACATACATGACCAAACATAAAAGATAGTCACATATATTAGGACCAGTCTCCCTTGAAGAAAAAAATATTAGGACCGGTCTTGTGAAATAAGTTTAGATTCACTTGTGACAAATTAAAACATTAGTTTCACAAATTTGTTACACCATAACATCAATAGATAAAAAATGAAGCTTGCAAGAAATTGCATATAATGAATGCATTGTTCAATGGCCAATAATAGCATGACTAATGTATTCTCGGACAGCCACTCCACCGTGAGGCAACTTTGTCAATTTTTCTTTGTCTTTCTCTCGGATCATATGAACTATGCTTATGACTGGCTTTGTTATTCAAAAACTTAACTTATAATCAAATGTGGTTTGACATCTTTCTTTTTTATAATAGAATATGTGATTCACACCTGAAAATTCCCAAAAAAAAAAAAAACTACAATTGTTCAATTGTCGTCACACCATCTCCTTATTTTTGTTACTTAGTAGCTTTCTTATTTTGATTATGTGAGTTTTTTTATTTTTCCTGCTAGAGTATATTTTTTTATATCTTTATCTCTTAATCGGGTACATCTTGTTTTTGGATTTGAGTTCTTTTAAAATATATTTGATGATTAAAAAACAACTTGTGAGTAGCAATATATATATATATATATATATATATATATATATATAGAGAGAGAGAGAGAGAGAGAGAGAGAGAGAGAGAGAGAGAGAGAGAGAGAGAGAGAGATCTACATGCAAAAATTTATGTTAGATTAATATAAGTTGTCGTCACTATTATTTGGGAACATCTTGTGCTTGGATCGGAGTTCTTTAAATAAGTCTTTGCCAATTTTAAAAAAAATACAAAATGTGATTCCTCTTGTAGAAGGCGCAATATATATAAATAAAGAAATCCGCATGTAACGATTTATGTTAGACTAATATAAGTTGTCATCACTCAATTAACTTCAGAATAAGTAGAAAATTATGTTACATGATAAATCCACTTGCAACGAATTATGTTAAGACTAACATAAGTTGTCATCGCTCAATTCAATTCATAAGAAGTAGGAAATTACATTACTTGACCATGAGATTATTTTGGTACAAATCTAAATGCATTCTACTTTGATTTCCTATTTATTTCCTTTGTGGCCTTCATGTGTATTGAGTTGGAGTTCTTAGAATCATAGAGAAAAATATTAGAAATAAACACTTGAAACAACTAAGAAATTTCTAAATTTCTTAAACAACATCATATTCATATAAGAGAATAAACTGAGCAATACAAATGAAAGAGGATAAGTATAGATAATTACATAACCTAACCATATGGTCAATTTCAGAGGAACAACCAATACCTTCACATCAATTAGCATATTAGAGAAATCATCCACAAAGGTATGCGTACCTTTGTTTTTAACTACTCCCAGCCTGTGAAAGTAAAGATTATACAATAAGATTAGAACACTTGAATAACATGGTTAAAAAAACGTAGAAAATAGCTTACTTTGTGTCATTGACATCAACAACAAACCTGGTGGTAAAGCCAAAAGATCAGGAGGAAAATGATCAAATGCAACATATAATGAGTAAAAAACGAGTATGAGAGATTAGTGTGTCATCACTCAATTAACTTCATAATAAGTAGAAAATTATGTTACATGATAAATCCACTTGCAACGAATTATGTTAAGACTAACATAAGTTGTCATCGCTCAATTCAATTCATAAGAAGTAGGAAATTACATTACTTGACCATGAGATTATTTTGGTACAAATCTAAATGCATTCTACTTTGATTTCCTATTTATTTCCTTTGTGGCCTTCATGTGTATTGAGTTGGAGTTCTTAGAATCATAGAGAAAAATATTAGAAATAAACACTTGAAACAACTAAGAAATTTCTTAATTTCTTAAACAACATCATATTCATATAAGAGAATAAACTGAGCAATACAAATGAAAGAGGATAAGTATAGATAATTACATAACCTAACCATATGGTCAATTTCAGAGGAACAACCAATACCTTCACATCAATTAGCATATTAGAGAAATCATCCACAAAGGTATGTGTACCTTTGTTTTTAACTACTCCCAGCCTGTGAAAGTAAAGATTATACAATAAGATTAGAACACTTGAATAACATGGTTAAAAAAACGTAGAAAATAGCTTACTTTGTGTCATTGACATCAACAACATGTTGGAACAAAATGTGTTTAACAATGAACCTTAAAGAGTTTTGATGATAACAAGGTATTAAAAATTGTAAATTGGACTAGCTAATATTTGTTCAAGTGTACAGGACCATAATTACAAAGTTACATCATCATTGGTTCTGAATGAGCAAATAAAGAGCAAAGGAAACAACAAAGATTTGAAGCTTAGACGCTCCTAAAGGCAACTTGTTACTAAAGAAGAAAAAATGCTCCTGAAGTTAAGTCGCTTCTGAAGTAAGAATAGTGCTCCTGACGTTAAGACGCTTCTGAAGTAAGAATAGTGGTCCTGAAGACAAGAAGTCCAGAAGTCATATCATCAGAAGTTGCATCATCAGAAGCTGCAGAAGTCATATCATCAGAAGCTGCATCATCAGAAGCTGCCTCATCAGAAGCCATTTCACCAGAAGCTGAATCTCAACTGGATTTGCAAAAGATTCAAGAATTGAAGAATCTACATTGCAAAAGCTGTCTATTGGATTCGAAAACACAAACAAAGGATTAGTGGAATTTTGCAACGGTCATTTCAAAGGTGTTTGAAGGCTTGTGCTTGCAATTTGGACGAAAGCGTTGACATTGTACTTTGTACAAATTGTACAACCACGTTCTCCACTACTCTGTTTTGTGTCCACGCTACAAGACAAGAAAACAGCTCCAGAATACAGCTTCGCCTGCATAGATGTTCCTTTGGATAAGGAATGGATTTCAAATTTGTTCTTCATAGGACAACAACCAAATCAGGCAATATATCATTGGTGAAAGATCAAGCTTCAACAACGACTCTTTGGTGTGCTGGCAATTTCACAACGTCTCTTTCACACCTCTATATAAAGGAGTGAAGACTTAGAGTTTTGGTAATGCAAGAACGCTGAACGAAAGACTCACAACATTTTTACAAGTGCCAAACCTCTGCTGAAATTGTTCTGCATTCACTTAGAATTTCTGTGTCTTATAGTCATATCTTAGAAATTCTTAAGTCCATTGAGTCTGTATCTGATTTGTATTGTGGGCACCTCTGATTGTATATCAAGTGTTCAACCTTAAACAATTTTCTGTGTAATTTTGTTTAGTTAGGAAGTCTCTTGCTTGTGTGCTTGAGCAAAGGAAGTCTCTTGCTTGTGTGCTTGAGCAAAGGAAGTCTCTTGCTTGTGTGCTTGAGCAATTGTAATCAGATATTACTCTTAGTGAAATCTCCTTGGAAGTGCAAGGGGGACTGTACTACTTCCGGATTGTGGAAGGAACCAGTATAATTGCCTTGTGTCGTTCTTCTTCTCTCTCTCTGTTTTTTTCGCTGCATTTAGATTCTGATTATCACTTCAGAAGCTGTCTCACCTATCTTCTGATCAGTGTATTCAATTGTTTAGGAGAAACGAAGAATTTTTAAAAACACAATTCAACCCCCCCTTCTTGTGTTTTTCTCACCTTCAATTGGTATCAGAGCCCTGGTCTGTTGTGTAACACTTAACCGTGCAACAGTCAAAGATCTGAGAAAAACATGACTACTCCTCCTCCTAATGGTTCTGGTTCTAGTGATACTAGCTATAAAAATGTCTCACATGATTATAGTGATAGTAAGAAAACCAGTGTTGGAAAAGTTCCAAAGTTCAATGGAGATGCTGAAGAGTTCTCTTGGTGGAAGACCAATTTTTACAGTTACATCATGAGCCTAGATGAAGAATTATGGGATATTCTGGAAGATGGTGTTGGTGATTTAGTCCTTGATGAAGAAGGAGCTGCTGTGGATAGAAAGAAACATACTCCAGAACTGAGGAAACTCTACAAGAAGCATCATATTATCAGAGGAGCTCTTGTCACTGCCATACCCAAAGCAGAGTACATGAAAATGAGTGACAAATCCACTGCTAAAGCTATGTTTGCTTCTCTCTGTTCAAATTATGAAGGGAGCAAGAAGGTCAAAGAAGCAAAGGCTCTTCTGCTTGTACATCAGTATGAGTTATTCAAGATGAAGGATGATGAAACTATTGAGGAGATGTACTCAAGGTTTCAAACCTTAGTTTCTGGGCTACAGATTCTAAAGAAGAGCTATGTTGCTTCTGATCATGTAAGCAAGATTCTCAGAAGCTTACCTGCCAGATGGAGACCGAAGGTGACTGCCATTGAGGAAGCTAAAGATTTAAACACTTTAAGTGTCGAAGATCTTGTTAGTTCTCTCAAAGTTCATGAGTTAAGTCTTAATGAACATGAGTCTACTAAGAAGAGAAAATCAATAGCTCTTCCATCCAAAGGCAAGTCATCAAAAGCTCTCAGAGTGGTTGAATCTGAAGAGGAAGAACAGTCAAGTTCAGATTCTGAACCAGATGCTGCTGAAATGGCCATGCTCTCAAACAGACTTCAATATCTGGCCAAGAAGAACAGAAAGTTTCTCGCCAAAAGGGGTAACTCCAGAAGCTCAAGGAAAGAAGATCAGAAGGGATGCTTCAACTGTAAGAAGCCTGGACACTTCATTGCTGAATGCCCTGATCTTCAAAGAGAAAAGTCAAAGGACAAATCAAAGAGGTCTACATTCAAACCAAGCAAATTCAAGAAGCAGATTAAGCAGAGTTTAATGGCAACCTGGGATGATTTGGGTAGTGAATCTGGATCTGATAAAGAGGAAGCTGATGAAGATGCAAAGGTAGCTGTTGGGTTGGTAGCAACAGCAACTTCAGAAGCTGGATCAGATTCAGACTCAGAAGATGAAAACGAGGTATATTCCAAAATTCCCAGAGATGAACTTGTTGAGTCACTTAAAGAACTTCTTACACATTTTGAAGTAAGAACCAATGAGTTGAAGGATTTAAAAGAAAAATATGCTGATTTGGTACAACAGCAAAAATCAACTCTATTGGATCTGAAAGCTTCTGAACAAGGACTTAGGGGTTTTGACTTCATGTGTAAAACATATGAAGATCAGCTCAGGTTCTTATGTCAGAAGCTACAAGAAAAGTGTAATGAAAAACCTTTAAGTAATCATGAAATTGCTCTTGAAGATTTCATTATATCTGGCATTGACAGAAGCAGAGTAGCTTCTATGATTTATAGCATTTACAAGAACAATGGCAGAGGAATTGGTTTTCCAGAGGTGAAACTTGAGAAAACCAATCTAAAGTCTTGTTGTGAATGCATCAAGGAAGGTCTGAAAACATTCTTTGTACCAGAAGGGGCTGAGTTGGAAACTGTTGTTCAATCAGAACCTGAAGCTTCTAGTTCTAAGGCTAAGATTATTTCAAAGCCAAAGAACTCTAAGTCAAAGGCTATGATCAAATATGATTCCAAGACTTCAAAGGTTAGGATCCTGAAAAGATCAGAACCTATTCCTCAGAGTCTGGTGAAACCAAAATCTGGGGTTCTGAAGTCTAAGTTTCAGAAGAAGACAGTTACTGCTTCTGAAGTACCAAAACCTAAGGAGATGGTTAATCAGAAGCAACCCAACTCACAGCACAAGGTACAAGAAGTGAAGAGTAAAGCCTTAAGTACTAACCTTCCAGGACCCATAGAACAATGGGTACCTAAATCTAAAAATGTCAATGATGCAGGTATGTCTAAGAGCAGTGCCAAAGCAAAGAGCATGATACCTAGACAGCGGTTGCTCAAGACACATGACAGGAGACAAGTCCATGTTCCTCAGCCTAACAATGAAAGAGGGAGGAAATGTGAAATTTGGAGGCAACCAGTCAGGCAAGATCATAGGTACAGGAACTATTGGTAATTCCTCTACCTCAATTAATAATGTATGGTTGGTAGATGGTCTTGAACATAACCTTTTGAGCATTAGTCAATTTTGTGATAATGGTTATGATGTGCTTTTTGAAAAACCCAACTGTACAGTAATCAACAAGGAAGACAAATCCATTGTGTTCAAGGGAAAGAGAGTTGACAATGTCTATAAAATCAATTTTTCTGAACTGGCTGATCAGAAAGTGATTTGCCTACTATCAGTGAATGATAAGAAATGGATGTGGCACAGAAGGTTGGGACATGCTAACTGGAGGTTAATCTCTAAGCTTAGTAAGTTACAACTTGTGAAAGGGCTACCAGACATTGACTATCATTCAGATGCACTCTGTGGTGCATGTCAGAGAGGGAAAATTGTGAAATCATCTTTTAAAACCAAAGACATTGTTTCAACCTCAAGACCTTTAGAATTACTCCATATTGATTTATTTGGACCAGTGAGTACTGCATCCTTATATGGAAGTAGATATGGATTAGTCATTGTTGATGATTACAGCAGATGGACTTGGGTGAAATTCATAAAGAGTAAAGATGTTGCGTGTGATGTATTCAGTAGCTTCTGCACTCAAATTCAATCTGAAAAAGAATCAAAAATTTTGAAAATCAGAAGTGATCATGGTGGAGAATTTGAAAATGAGCCATTTGAAGCTTTTTGTGAAAAACATGGAATTTTCCATGAATTCTCTTCTCCTAGAACACCACAACAAAATGGGGTTGTAGAGAGAAAGAATAGAACTTTACAAGAAATGGCCAGAACCATGATCCATGAAAACAATTTACCAAAACATTTTTGGGCAAAAGCAGTGAATACAGCATGCTATGTTCAAAACAGGATCTATATTAGACCTATTTTGGAGAAAACAGCATATGAACTCTTTAAAGGAAGAAAACCCAATATCTCTTACTTTCATCAATTTGGATGTACATGTTACATTCTGAACAACAAGCTCTACCTAAAGAAATTTGATGCCAAGGCCCAAAGAGGAATCTTTTTAGGTTACTCTGAAAGGTCAAAGGCATACAGAGTGTATAATTCAGAAACACTTTGTGTCGAAGAATCTATGCACGTTAAATTTGATGACAAGGAGCTTGAAGATAAAACTTCAAAGCAAGGTGAAAGTTCTGCAGAGATACAGGTTCCTGAAGCTACTCCAGAACCTGATCAGATAGCTGAATCTGAAGATAGTCCAGAAGCTGAACCCACATCAGAAGCGCAAGATGAACCTGCTTCTGATGAAGCACAAGATGGCTCACATCAAGAAGATCCTCCCAGAAACACATTCAAACACAAGTCTTCACATCCTGAGGAGCTAATCATTGGAAACAAAGATAGTCCAAGAAGAACAAGATCACATTTCAGACAAGAAGAGTCAATGATTGGACTAATCTCAATGATTGAACCTACAACAGTTGATGAAGCACTTTCAGATGATGGATAGATCCTAGCTATGCAAGAAGAGTTGAATCAATTTCAAAGAAATGATGTGTGGGATCTGGTACCCAAACCTCAGCACAAGAACATTATTGGAACAAAATGGGTATTCAGAAACAAGCTGAATGAGCAAGGTGAAGTAACAAGAAACAAAGCCAGGCTTGTTGCACAAGGGTATAGTCAACAAGAAGGCATTGATTACACTGAAACTTTTGCTCCAGTTGCAAGATTGGAAGCAATCAGGTTACTTCTTTCCTATGCAGTTAATCATGACATAATATTATATCAAATGGATGTCAAGAGTGCATTTCTAAATGGTGTCATAGAAGAAGAAGTGTATGTCAAGCAACCTCCTGGATTTGAGGATATTAAATATCCTGACCATGTTTTTAAACTGAAGAAATCACTATATGGCTTGAAACAAGCTCCCAGAGCTTGGTATGATAGACTAAGTAATTTCTTAATCAAGAATGATTTTAAAAGAGGACAGGTTGATACTACACTCTTCAGAAGGACCCTTGGGAAAGATATTCTTGTTGTGCAAATATATGTTGATGATATAATATTTGGTTCTACTAATGCATCTCTTTGCAAGGAATTTTCTGAGTTAATGCAGGATGAATTTGAAATGAGCATGATGGGAGAGCTGAAGTTCTTCCTTGGCATTCAAATCAATCAATGCAAAGATGGAGTCTATGTTCATCAATCAAAGTACACAAAGGAGCTTCTGAAGAAGTTCAAACTTGAAGATTGTAAAGTGATGAACACTCCAATGCACCCTACGTGCACCTTAAGCAAAGAAGATGAAGGAGCTAAAGTAGATCAGAAGCTGTATAGAGGTATGATTGGTTCTTTGTTATACCTCACTGCATCTAGGCCAGATATTTTATTCAGTGTATGCTTGTGTGCAAGATTCCAATCAGATCCTAGAGAATCTCATATGACTGCTGTCAAGAGAATCTTCAGGTATTTGAAGGGAACAACTAATCTTGGACTCCTTTATAGGAAATCCTTAGATTATAAGCTAATTGGATTCTGTGATGCTGATTATGCTGGTGATAGGGTTGAAAGAAAGTCAACCAGTGGCAATTGTCAATTTCTGGGTGATAATCTTATATCCTGGGCTAGCAAAAGACAAACAACTATTGCTATGTCTACAGCAGAAGCAGAATACATTTCAGCTGCAAGTTGTTGTACACAACTACTTTGGATGAAACATCAGTTGGAAGATTATCAGATAACTGCTAACAGTATTCCCATTTATTGTGATAATACTGCTGCTATTTGTTTGTCTAAAAATCCAATTTTGCATTCAAGAGCTAAGCACATTGAAATCAAACACCATTTTATCAGAGATTATGTTCAAAAAGGAATTTTAGATATACAATTCATTGATACTGAAAATCAATGGGCTGATATATTTACTAAGCCTTTAACTGTTGAAAGATTTGATTTTATAAAGAAAAATTTGAACATGCACTTTGTATCTGATTAAATGCTTGCTTGCTCCTGAATAGGATTTTAGGTTCTGAAGTTAGTTCAGAAGCGGTAGTCCATCAGAAGCTCTTTATTGAGGTTCTGAGGAAAACTCGCTTCTGATGATGACGTCAGCATCTGAAGTCCAGAAGCTGGATTTGTTGCTTCTGAATAGTTGAATTAGTGGAAACGTTGGAGGTTACCTTTTAAAAAGTAACTTCTGGCCCACTAACTTGGTAGTTACTCTGTGAACTTCTTACGTGGCCTGTATGTGTTGGTGTATAACTAAAAAGGGCAATGATGATTTAATAGCTTTGAAAGTACTTTTCACGCGCCCCCAATTTTGTCATTAATGTTATGTTTGTTTGTCTCTTTTGAATTGCAATCGTTTTACTTTTAACACTTTGTCAATTCACACACTACTCACTCACAACAAACACATTTGCTCTCAAACCTCTTGCGAAGTAAGCGCATTCTCTCAACCTTAGAACCCTAAAATCTTCATCTTCTTCAAATCTTCGTCAATCATCAAATGGCATCATCAAGTTCGCAACGAGAAGATTCAGTATCTACTTCACGAATGGTCCCTGAATATGACTACAGAGGAAGAAGCATGAAATTGGAAGAATGGGATTTGCAAGTTCAGATAGAGAATCCAGTGGATTTTGATTCTCTGGATTTTCATAAGTGTTGGATCAGAAGCTACTTTGAAGAGCAAGGACTCATGCATTACTTCAAAATGTTGAATGGACCAACATACGAAGCTCTGGTTAGACACTTCTGGGTAAGAGCAAAATTTTACAACAAAGCGGCATCCTTAGCTGAGGAAAGTCAGATGGTGTTAATGTATCCTGAATTAGAAGGGAAAACAAGAGAAGAAATGGGTCTTGCGCCATTTGTTGAAGATGAAATCAGGTCTAGCATCTGTGGTATTCCAGTAAGAATTGCACAATGGCACATAGAGTATGTTCTTAAGGTTGCAGCTTCTGGATACTACTCTGGAATTGATCTTTCAGATGCTGCTGAAAAACGCATTTGGAAAAAGCAAGCCAACTTGGTGATATACAATTCTGAGAAGGAGAAGAAATATGCTGAATTGAGCATGGAAACTAAGATGCTTCTGAAGATTCAGAATGAGAACCTGTTTCCATGTGGTGACTGTGTGAAACCAAATCTTGCTCAGAAGGTCCTTCTCCAGCACTTCATCAAGAAGGAAAAGGTGAATGTGCCCAAATACATGTTCAAGCACTTGGTAGAGTGTCTGAAACAGAGTCAGCTACTGGATAAACCCTGGGTTCCTTATGGAAGACTCCTATCAGAGATATTCTATCAAGGAGGTGTCTTGGACAGTCTCAGTCAATCTCAAGGCTTCACAGATCAACTATTTGACACAAAAACTGGAAAATTCATTAATGCTCATACTCTCTTGAATATGAAGCTAATCAGTGAAGTCACCAAACTTCAAACTGATTTAAGTGAATCTCTTGTTGTATCTGATCTTATGAGAGAATTTCCACCCATCTGCAAAAAGGATCCTATTGAAGTGCAGATGAGGTACATCAAAGATCATTATGAGGCAACCAACAAAGTCATCAGGTTGGATGAAGTACCTGAGGAAATGTTTGGAGGTACTGTGCCTCTGGCAAAAGGCAGAAGAGCTAAGAGGAAATTGTCTGCAGAAGAATACCTGGACGTTGAAAAGTCTGTCAAGAAGGCAAAAGTTGCTTCTGACAAGCTCAAGATTGGTGGTTCTTCAGTACCATCAATTGAAGAAGATATTGGAGACATGGATTCCAGGTTGATCATGGATGTTGGCATTTCTCTTGATCAACCTGCTATACCAAAAAGAAAGAGGAAGCCAGCCTTGAGGAGGACCAAGGATTTTCCTCATATCACCTTGACAGCTCAAGCTGCTTCTGATTTGGAGTTAAAAGAGTTACAAGAGAAGAAGGCAGCAGCTGAAAAGGTCTTGGAAATTGCTGCTGAACTACAAGAGTCTGTAGTTTCAGAAGCCAAGCAACTGTTGCTGATGACCAGTGAGTCTGATAAAGAGGATTCTGATCCTGAACCAGAGAAGGTAATTAATATATCATCAGATTCCGCATCCACACCATTATCAGATTCTGATGATTCTGATGATGATATACCCTTAGCCCAACTTTTTCAAAAACCATTAAAAAACCAGTCAACATCAACCAAAACCAACAAAAAGCCCTCTCAGTCAACTACTTATGAACCAGTTGGTCACATAATTAATGAGAAGTTGGCTGAACTGGCTGAGCAGAGAGAAAGAGTCATTGATACTATCTTTCGCCTTAACCCTCAACCCCTTAACATTCAACCTCTCAACATGATTCCTCCAGAAAATGTTGAGTTTACCTCAGAAAAGGCCTCTGAAACAACTCCAGAAGCAGCTGCTTCTGAAAATGTTGTTTCAGAAAACCCCCATCAACAAACACCTGAACCACATAAACCCACAACACCCCCACAATCACCAATAGCTACCATTGACCCCCAACTCAACATTCAAACATCAACTTCACCACAACAACCACCATCTGAAACTGACTTTCAACATGTACCTGAACACTCCCCAGAACCAACTCCCATGGATGTTGACATCTCTCTAGTCAATGTTCAAGCCTCAACCTCTATCACTCACATTGCCTCTGACCAGCCTTCATCTTCAAACACACAAACACACTTTACCATTCCAGTTCCTAACCCTGTTCAAGACTTGGAAATCAGTGATTCTGATCTTGAAACCCTTGAACATCCACCCACAAACATCCTGGAATCTGGATATATCAATGCTGAGCTTCTCACAATCCTGAGTCAAATGCATAATCTGGTGGATCAAAGAAGGACAATTGATCTCACAAGTGCATATGAAGACTCCTGGGCATCACTTCAGAACCGGGCAGCTGAGCTTATTGAAGAGATCAAGGCTAAATGCATCAGAGTCAAGCAAGCCTCAGTCAGAAGGCTAATGGAAAATCTGAATCAGAGTCTCAGAGTAAGAAGTTCTACACTGCTCCTGGCAAACCAGCCTTTCTTCTCAGAAACGGCCTACTTGACCAGAGAAGCAAGGTTGTGTAAGCTTCTGAAGAAACAGATGGCACAGCAGCAGCAAGAGGCTAAGGAAAGGGAACATGCTCTTCTCCAGAGGCAACAACAGCTTGAAGAACTGTTGCAGAAGAAAATTGAAGAAATGGAGAAGATGAAGAAACAACATCAAACCAACCCTTAGTTGCACACATTTGTGTTATTTTTGTTTGTTGTTTGTTTTAAATTCTTAGTCCTTGCTTCTGAAACCATCTTGTTTTATTTCTCTTTGCTTCTGAATGCTTACTGGTTCTGACTGATTAGCTGCTTCTGATAATTGGATATTCATGTTCATATACTTTGCTCTAATTTATTTAGTTAATTTACTATTATACTCTCTCTATTTGAGTTTTTCTCATATTTCTTTTGTCTTTTATGCTTACATTTATTTCAATTTTTTTTTGATAATGACAAAAGGGGGAGTATATGTGACAAGTATTTAAAGGCTCTGAGCCCCATTAATGGCATTTGAATTTTTTGAAAAACTTCTATCAGTTTTTTTTTACCTTATTGGTATAAGCTATGAACGAACGAAGGAGTATCAAAATTCAAGTAAAATTAATTGAACCATTCTTCTTATCTATAAGTTAATTCTTCCAATGATTCAATTTTTTAAAGCTCTGATATTTTTATTGTGCGAAAAATGAATTTAATTAACCTGGATAGAACTTAGGGGGAGCTTACAAACCTCACCTTAAAGACTATCAGACTCAGGGGGAGTTTGAGCTTACAAACCTCAGACTCTGAGCTTACAAACCTCAGAACCCCAAAGTCAACTTGTTAATTAGATTAACAACAATTGATCAATTTTTAAATACTATTGTTTGTCATCATCAAAAAGGGGGAGATTGTTGGAACAAAATGTGTTTAACAATAAACCTTAAAGAGTTTTGATGATAACAAGGTATTAAAAATTGTAAATTGGACTAGCTAATATTTGTTCAAGTGTACAGGACCATAATTACAAAGTTACATCATCATTGGTTCTGAATGAGCAAATAAAGAGCAAAGGAAACAACAAAGATTTGAAGCTTAGACGCTCCTGAAGGCAACTTGTTACTAAAGAAGAAAAAGTGCTCCTGAAGTTAAGTCGCTTCTGAAGTAAGAATAGTGCTCCTGACGTTAAGACGCTTCTGAAGTAAGAATAGTGGTCCTGAAGACAAGAAGTCCAGAAGTCATATCATCAGAAGCTGCATCATCAGAAGCTGCAGAAGTCATATCATCAGAAGCTGCATCATCAGAAGCTGCCTCATCAGAAGCCATTTCACCAGAAGCTGAATCTCAACTGGATTTGCAAAAGATTCAAGAATTGAAGAATCTACATTGCAAAAGCTGTCTATTGGATTCGAAAACACAAACAAAGGATTAGTGGAATTTTGCAACGGTCATTTCAAAGGTGTTTGAAGGCTTGTGCTTGCAATTTGGACGAAAGCGTTGACATTGTACTTTGTACGAATTGTACAACCACGTTCTCCACTACTCTGTTTTGTGTCCACGCTACAAGACAAGAAAACAGCTCCAGAATATAGCTTCGCCTGCATAGATGTTCCTTTGGATAAGGAATGGATTTCAAATTTGTTCTTCATAGGACAACAACCAAATCAGGCAATATATCATTGGTGAAAGATCAAGCTTCAACAACGACTCTTTGGTGTGCTGGCAATTTCACAACGTCTCTTTCACACCTCTATATAAAGGAGTGAAGACTTAGAGTTTTGGTAATGCAAGAACGCTGAACGAAAGACTCACAACATTTTTACAAGTGCCAAACCTCTGCTGAAATTGTTCTGCATTCACTTAGAATTTCTGTGTCTTATAGTCATATCTTAGAAATTCTTAAGTCCATTGAGTCTGTATCTGATTTGTATTGTGAGCACCTCTGATTGTATATCAAGTGTTCAACCTTAAACAATTTTCTGTGTAATTTTGTTTAGTTAGGAAGTCTCTTGCTTGTGTGCTTGAGCAAAGGAAGTCTCTTGCTTGTGTGCTTGAGCAAAGGAAGTCTCTTGCTTGTGTGCTTGAGCAATTGTAATCAGATATTACTCTTAGTGAAATCTCCTTGGAAGTGCAAGGGGGACTGGACTACTTCCGGATTGTGGAAGGAACCAGTATAATTGCCTTGTGTCATTCTTCTTCTCTCTCTCTGTTTTTTTCGCTGCATTTAGATTCTGATTATCACTTCAGAAGCTGTCTCACCTAGCTTCTGATCAGTGTATTCAGTTGTTTAGGAGAAACGAAGAATTTTTAAAAACACAATTCAACCCCCCCTTCTTGTGTTTTTCTCACCTTCACAACAAACCTGGTGGTAAAGCCAAAAGATCAGGAGGAAAATGATCAAATGCAACATATAATGAGTAAAAAACGAGTATGAGAGATTAGTGTGTCATCACTCAATTAACTTCATAATAAGTAGAAAATTATGTTACATGATAAATCCACTTGCAACGAATTATGTTAAGACTAACATAAGTTGTCATCGCTCAATTCAATTCATAAGAAGTAGGAAATTACATTACTTGACCATGAGATTATTTTGGTACAAATCTAAATGCATTCTACTTTGATTTCCTATTTATTTCCTTTGTGGCCTTCATGTGTATTGAGTTGGAGTTCTTAGAATCATAGAGAAAAATATTAGAAATAAACACTTGAAACAACTAAGAAATTTCTTAATTTCTTAAACAACATCATATTCATATAAGAGAATAAACTGAGCAATACAAATGAAAGAGGATAAGTATAGATAATTACATAACCTAACCATATGGTCAATTTAATTGGAACAACCAATACCTTCACATCAATTAGCATATTAGAGAAATCATCCACAAAGGTATGCGTACCTTTGTTTTTAACTACTCCCAGCCTGTGAAAGTAAAGATTATACAATAAGATTAGAACACTTGAATAACATGGTTAAAAAAACGTAGAAAATAGCTTACTTTGTGTCATTGACATCAACAACAAACCTGGTGGTAAAGCCAAAAGATCAGGAGGAAAATGATCAAATGCAACATATAATGAGTAAAAAACGAGTATGAGAGATTAGTGTGTCATCACTCAATTAACTTCATAATAAGTAGAAAATTATGTTACATGATAAATCCACTTGCAACGAATTATGTTAAGACTAACATAAGTTGTCATCGCTCAATTCAATTCATAAGAAGTAGGAAATTACATTACTTGACCATGAGATTATTTTGGTACAAATCTAAATGCATTCTACTTTGATTTCCTATTTATTTCCTTTGTAACCTTCATGTGTATTGAGTTGGAGTTCTTAGAATCATAGAGAAAAATATTAGAAATAAACACTTGAAACAACTAAGAAATTTCTTAATTTCTTAAACAACATCATATTCATATAAGAGAATAAACTGAGCAATACAAATGAAAGAGGATAAGTATAGATAATTACATAACCTAACCATATGGTCAATTTAAGAGGAACAACCAATACCTTCTCATCAATTAGCATATTAGAGAAATCATCCACAAAGGTATGCGTACCTTTGTTTTTAACTACTCCCAGCCTGTGAAAGTAAAGATTATACAATAAGATTAGAACACTTGAATAACATGGTTAAAAAAACGTAGAAAATAGCTTACTTTGTGTCATTGACATCAACAACAAACCTGGTGGTAAAGCCAAAAGATCAGGAGGAAAATGATCAAATGCAACATATAATGAGTAAAAAAGGAGTATGAGAGATTAGTGTTGGTTATATACGTGAAAGGGAAATAAGGGAATTAAGATGATTTAAAGCCTAACATTTTTTTAGGTTTTACGTGGAGGAATGTAAAGGGACACATCCTATAGTGATGGTATAAAAATAAAAGGAGTTACAATAATTAATTGTTTTTTTGTACAAACAATAATTAATTGTTATTTACATATGAATAGGAATGTAACCGACCGTTTATTTATTTTTTTTTTCATTTTTTTAAATGAATGAGTTAGCACTACTTGTAGATAAATAAATCGTACAAAAAACAGCCAGATGTAGTTGAAAGATGTAAGAATAGATAGTGGAAAGTTACAAAGCTCAAATTGTGAGTTACATAATAAATATAAGAATTAATATACGTAAATGGAAATATTTAGTAAATAGGTGAGTTACAAAATCATGTGGACCAATAACAACAAAGCATCTTTGGCGCCAAAGAGTAGTAGAATTAGGGTTGGCAATTTTTCTTAACATTGTTATTAGTATTAGAAATAAGTTAGATATAGGATAGTAGGAATGGTTTGAAAACTATTTTTATAAGCAAAAATAGTAAACTATTGGCTAAATTACATAACTAGTCCCTTAATTAAATTACCTCGTACTTGAGAAAAATATTGTTGGTATATTAAGTGTGGGTAAAATTAAGGCTCATATTGGATAGAAAAACATAAGTTAAACAACTTTTAAAGAACCCATCTACTTTTCAACTTTTAAGGAGCACATCTACTTTTGGATAGCAAAGCCATAATAAGACAAGGAAATAACATCAAAACTACAACAATATCAAACTACAACAATATCAAACTTAGCAACTGCAAGTCTTTTTTTTTTTGAAGTTGATATATTCGGTTTAAGAATTGACTAATTCAAAGGATCAACTACACCGTCTACTGGTTGAAAGACCAATTGAAATCAGGTCAAAACTTGTATAGACTGATTCAACACATAAATTGTTAGCTCAGACAAATTCAAACATGAAATATATAGAGAGAAATACACTTTGAGATCCTAAACCTACGCCACCACCGGGCCAACCTCTGGTCTAAGTGCAATTACAGTTAAAGTATGAGTTTAGATGTATGTGTGTCATCAAAAAAAAAAGAGTTTAGATGTATGTATTGTACGACAATCATGTTTAGGTGCTTTATGCTTGTAATTTAGAATCAAAGACTGGCCAATGGTCCATATAACCTAACAATTTTGATGAATGAGTTCAATTATCAAACCATATTCACACCAAAAAACACCAGTTTTGTTTGGTACCGCTAGTATATTGAACCGAAGGTGAAGTCATTCAAGAAACCCTATCATATATGGGTCCCAAACAAGAATTGATAGTGACACCACATGTATTGCGTGTATAGTTTCAATAAGCAAGATTGTGGAAGGAATTGAATGAAGCCAGACCCCTACCAAAAATGAGCACTTTTGTCCCATTAAGACCTAGAAAATGAAAAGAGAGAGCCTTTTTTAGGTACGAACGATGTTAAACACTTTCTTGTTTGTCATTATATCATCGTACAAATTCAAAATAAGCAAATGAAATGAATAGTCTAGCTTTATTTTGACCATAGTCTATGGCCACACCCACATGTGAGGTAGTCTAGTCCTGTATTGCCAACTGTAACCAAACGTGAAAAGCTGCATCACTACAAAAGAGCTTGTTGCTTGGAATGATCATACACATATACCTCCACGAAGAAGAGAAAATTTAGTAATTATTGACATTAAAACTTAACTATTTTTGAGGGACCCAGTTGCAGTTATTTACACCTGTAAACCAATGGAGCAACAGCATGCAAGCTCCTTCATCCACTCCAAGTTATATGGTTTTTGTAATGCAATTAACTCATTATTACTATGCAATCTTTTATAAGAGTTATCTCTTTCTAATGTGAAACAGATATTTTACAAAACATTTCCTCATGTACAGTCCCAATTTACTTGTAATTATTGACTTTATAAGAGATTTATCTTTATAAACTCAATGCATAGATAATTTGATGGAGCTATGCTATTATATTGGACTTAACTTATTTTTACAAAAATGATTTTTTAATGAAAAGTATCTCTTTACAAACTATCGTCAAATCTTTTTTATATTGACATATTGACAACTATAAGAGGTTCTTTTTTGGTGGTGGCTGGGGTTTGAACCCCGGACCTTGCATATTTTATGCATTGTCCATATCAATTGAGCTATACTCACGAGTCACGAGGACATATAAGAGGTCCTTTAATATAATTTGAAGTTTTAACATATCATTTTATCTTCTTTTTTTTTGTTGTCAAAATTTATCATTTATTTTGAAAATTGTTTACATTGTTGAACCAATTTTTATGTTACAAATTTTTGTACATAATCTTGAATGGTCTACTATAAATAACGTTTCAACAATCAACACTAAAATTAGATCTTTACTAATAACAAAATCACAATCATAGATAAAAACTAAAATCCGTAAAAAAAAAATAAATGAAAATATCATGTTCATTTCAATGGACTAGATGTTGTAACAAACATTGTGATGAAATTATTTTGATGAATTTAATATATCATTTACTTTTGTGAATGGTCAAGCAAAACTCTTGGTACCAACAATGAATTAATCAGTTTGTAAAAAAAAATGAATTAATCATAATGGTAAGAAATTTAAACCCTATAAACAAGTTGTTAGAGGTTCAATTCCTGACTACTGCGTGTGGAGAAAAGTCAGTTAGGAGAAGAGAACTCACTTTAGGTACACAATAAAATCTCCAACAGAGATTATTCACCGCTAATCTACGGTGGAAATTTCATACTTATAACCTAATAAGCCACGCATAAAAAATAAAATAAAAATCTTGGTCATACATTGATGAAAGATAAAGTTTGATATAATATTATTAACCTTTTTAAGTGTAAAAAACTATGTTGATATTGACATTAAAAATCTACAAAAAGATCTCATCTAATCTTAAAATTTAACAAAGAGACCATACTTCTCTTTGGGTCTAACTCATCCTCCCAAAACCAACTTATAAATAAATGATATCAAAACTTTTGTATCCTCCAAGAGGAACTTGGATTTTTCCGAATGTTTAGTTTTTTTTTAATAGAAGTCTTAATACATAAGTTGTTAGGGGTTCGATTCTTGATTATTGCTTATGAAAAAAAAGTCAGATGGGAGGAGAGAACCCACTTTAAGTCTCCAACAGGATCTCTGTTAGAGATTATTCACCGCTAAACAGTGGTGGAAACTTCGTAGATATAACATAAGCCACACATAAAAAAAAAACCTTGGCCATACATTGATGAACAATAAAGTTTGATCTAATACCTTTTAAGTGTAAAAAACTAACTTGATATTGACTTTAAAAAACTACAACAAAAAAAAATATTTTCTAATCTTAAAATTTAGTTAAGAGACTCTAATTTTCTTTGGTGTAACTCATCCTCCTAAAACCAACTTATAGATAAATGATATCAAACCTTTTATATCCTCTAAGTGGAGCTTGGATTTTTCCGAATATTTAGATTTTTTCTAATAGAATCTGTCTTTCCTTTGGCTTGCGCCTGGGATTATGTGAAGTTAACATTTTCCTTGCTAGTCACGATTCTTCATGTACTATATAACTGGTCAAATTTAATTTCACAGGGATGAATATGACAGATGATACCATAGCTATGCTAATTATTTATCAACCAAAAGGACTAGCTCTCTGACACTCATTTGCCATTCTTACTACTTCATCAGAACATGAAAACTACAATACACTGATCACTGCAAATTTACAAATAATGTACCATCTTAATTAATTACCAAATTTGGCAAAGTTGACAAACCATACTTCAGAACTATGAATTAACTTTTGTTTAAAGAAAGGAATTTACAGTATATTATCACTGCTCCCAATTGCTGAAAACATTGTAGTCTTCAATTCATTGATATCTTTAAGTAATCTCTCATTCTCCCAGTTCTTGCTCTGGATCTCAGCTTCTAATGCTGCAGTAGGGGGTTTGGGGAAGTGCATAGAAAGGTTAGGCTGCAGCATTAACTTCTCTAACTTCTATATATATGTTAATCCTTATTTGGTTTGGTGCAATAATAATATAAACATAGAAGTAATAACTAGCATGGTGCAATAATATAAACATAGAAGTAATAACTAGCATGAAAAACCTACTTCCTTGTATACATAGATTATTACCTGAGTTTGAATTATGAAGATCTTCAAGAATTTCCTCTACAAATGCCAAAACCGAATTTTTCAAAACACAATTCTTCTCATCCAAGAGTTGAATTTCCTTTTCAAGTGAATATTTCTCTGCCAACAAAGTCCTCACTTTACAATTTTCTCTATTGTCAATTTCTCTTTGAAATTCTAGGCAGTGTGCAGTAAATTCTTCCCTGCTTGGAAACAAATCAATCGGTCATCAAATTAGGATGCAACATTGAAATGTTACATAATTAAGGTACATTACAGTGACATTAGAATATAGAGATAAATTCATATATCTGAGTTGGAGTATCTTTTGCTATTTTCCTAACATACACTGTTTCCTTTTCTATTTGAATAGAAAAACAATACAGTGACACATGTTCAAACAGAAACACAACAATATATTTACGTTTGTTTTATGGTGACATTTAACATGTAGCCATATGAGAAACAATGAGACATGAGAACTAACCAAAAATACCTCCCTCCATCCAACATCTTAAATATCTTTAATAATCAATTAGAAAAAATTATAAAAATTTGATATTTTGAAAATATTCATCAAGACAAATCCAACATCTTATATGCTACCATTTGTCTTTATATATTAGTAGAAAAATATTGTCAAAATATGTTACGTGAATACTTCACATTTTCAAATTAGATCATTTAAAATGAGATTGAGAGAGTACTATCATTATTATATTTGGCCAACTTTAGGTTCTTTGGAGCTATCCTCGCACTATTGATAAATAGTAATTCTTATATATAACAAAATATCCCATCCCATACGACCTAATCACATGTGAATGCCCAGGTACAGTTTTTTTCATCTTATTATGCAAGTACCATAACATAAATGCATACTACATATGGCAAACTTAAAGCCAAACAAAAAGTTAAAAATGGATAGTTCTTACTGCACAGTATTATTTTCTTTAGAGATTGCTGGAGCCCAAAAAATAATTCCAGCAGTTGCAAATTTAACTTGTAGTGAAGTCTAAAACAAAATCAGAGATAATAAAGAATCTTTGAATACCGTTTTTCATCCATTCTGTTAACCATATCGTCCCTCTTGTTTTTAAGACAACACAACTCCTTCTCCAAAGTACTCACTGATTCCCTGAAACCAGCTATAATATGGAGAAAAAAATGTAATACAGCCCATAAGCAAAACAGTATAAAAAAATCGCCGAACAATTAATTGTTAAATAAGCTAGCTTCATATTTTCTTATAACTATGTTACATGTAAAAACTAAAAAGAATTCACGGCCGCATAGTAGTGATTAATCTTTGCAAGGAAACCTATTAGACACACAAGCTTTTAGCCAAGTTTTCTCCATATGCTGATTTCTTCAAATTTAAAGACATTTTCAGATTTTCCAAACCAAGTTGGTTATTTGTCAAAATGTTGAAGAAATATAAATATAACAGGTTGAAAAACGTAAAAGTAACCAGATATAAAAATAGATTAAAGAAAAGCATATGCTTATTGGTAATAAAACTCAAACACATTAGTTTTAGTGAGATACTATACCCTATTGATAATTATTACTGCACATATATTACTGTTGGACTGTTGGTGAAGAACCATGAATAGCAAGGGTACCAAGAAAATCAAAAACAAAGTGGGGGCATGAGCCTGCACAAGTGCCGACGTGCATCCGTCCCTGAGAAAGAAGAACTTATGCAATTTGACTTGGTCTGCATCATCCAAAAACCATGTTTTCAAGCAATTCTACGTGGGCAAAGTTTTAAATTGCGATCATGACATGATCCACGATATTACAGAGAATAATTGTTAAATATACTTCTATGCGATCATAAAGACATCAAAAACCTTGATATAACAATCCAAATTTCAGTAAACAATCTTTTTTCTGTAAAACCCCTGTCATGCTTAAACAAAAGCTGTGTTTGCTTCTTAGTATCCAAAAAGTTGCAAATACTATTTACTCAATTACATTTTTCTTAAAGTTAATTTTAATCTGTTTTTAAAATGAAAAGCGCATCAAATACTTAAAAATTCAAATGCCACGCTATTAAAAAGTAAGCAAATAATAAAACCTAATATATTAATTAACACAAAAATAAAAATACTAATTAATCAATTTAACAGATCAAATTGTTGGTTTAGCATTGTTTCATTCCATTCCATTCAGATAATATCTATGAAGCTCTGACACAGAGACACACAACACTGACACATCGACACCGATAATAATTTGAAGAAAAAAAGCATAATTAAATGTAATTATACGTGTCAGTGTTAGTGTTGTGTTGGTGTTGGACATGATTTCATTAGAAGTTTTGCTGCTATAAAGGATAATATACATTAGCTTACTTAATTTTAAATCAGAAATTTAGATTGATAATCCAAAAATTTGATCAATAATCTGAAACGCATTCCTCGAACTAATCTAATATTGCTATAAACTCACAAATTAATTAACAAATCAGAACAATCAATGATATAAGGTAAACTATGAAGATGAAATGCGAAGTGAATAATTCTAACCAGTGACAGTTACAAATCCAACAGTGTCAAACTGCAGAACGCCACAGATTCCGATCAATTCAGCTTCCTTAGTTGCAAAATGATTCTCCATCTCTTCGCATTTGACGATGCTGGATTCGATCTCGCGTGTGACCTGAATATGAGATTCAATTTCTTCATTGACCTAATTGATCAGTAATAATGAAATTATTATCAAGAATCAAGATTGAAGAATGAATGAAGAGGAAGAAAGATTGAATCGAAGAGAAGAATAGGTACCTGATCGAGCATTTCCTTGAGAGATGAAATGTGAGAGAGAATCGCTCCTGAATCTTCCATTGTTGTGTTGTTCTGTTACGCAATGCGACAAATGCTTTGAATGAGAGTTACCGCCACATTTCAATTTTCAACAGTTCTGTTTCATGTGTCCCGCGCGTATTAATTTGTTAGTTTGGGCCTAGTTTCTCAAAAGGTTTTGGGCCTTTTTTAATAGTTTGTTGAGTCTATATGATTGCTCTTTTTACCCCTTAATTTGTTCTTTATCTCAAAAAAACAATATTCGAGAGTTATCAACCCAAAACCCCTTATTCGAAGAGGTTGAGAGCTTGTGGTGCATATGTAGCAGAGTTTTGGAGGGTGTTTGAAGATTTGAAGTTGGCTAGATTGTGTGGTTTTCATAAAATGGAGCTTCTTATTGATTCTTGGGTAGTAGCTTCGAAACTTGCTTTAGGGGAAGGAGGAATTGTGGATGGTTGGAGCTTATTGCAAAATATTAGAAGATTGTTGGAGTTGGTGTGGGAGATCAAGATTTGGAATTTGTGAAGCAAACAAATGTGCCGATGCATTGGCGAATATGGCATGGGATGAAGGTTTTTGTTTGATGTTATATGAGCATTGTCCTGCTTAAATTAATTTGTTATTTTAAGCTTACTTTATTGGTATTTCAACTACCCGCTTAAGCGGTAGTTCTCTCTTTTTTCCGGCTAAGACCCTCTTGTTATCCAAAAAAAAAAACACACAAAATGTTGTTCGTAAGTTATTTCCCTAACCGTCTGTGTATTTATGGCGACCGAAAGAACACTCATCTCTTTATTTCTTATTTAATATTGTAAAGGTCAAATAAATGATGTCTTTTGTCAAAATAAAATAAAATAAAATGGTGTTTATTAATTTAAATTAACCGTAAAAAAAGATATTTTAAAGATGATTGTTCTTTAATCGTTGTGATACATACAAAATTAGATTCAAGAATTCTATAATTTTACAATACAATTTTAAAGATTCTATAATTGTTGTGATACATACAAAAGTAGATTTAAGGAAATTAGCAAGTTTTTCATATTAGAGTCGTGAAATTGGATCATAACAGTCCATATTTTTACCAAACAATTTATTGGTTTTTCCCTATGTTCAAATTTAACAAAATATCCTTTTTTTCTAAAAAAAAAAAAAAAGCGTTTTGAAAATCCATATCATATGTCACCGAGAATACTTCAATTAGTAAGGACAATGCATTTCAACATGCAGTGGTCGAAATTTAAACCTCAACTACTTGACAAAAAAAAAATCATACAGATCCTTTTATGATTAACGCTCACTAGTATGAAAAGAAAAGAGAGATGGAAGGGGTGTGAAAAGAAGCTATCATCTCATTCTACTGAAGACCTACTTATTTTTGACTCAGTAGGCCCACTTGTGAACGATACAAGGAAGAATCCTGCTCTTTACCCAAATAGTTTTGCTCACTCCCAAAGTAAAATACAAATATACCCATACGTATGTTAACATGCGTTACGTAAGTTAACTTACGCTAGTTGTAATGTTAACGCAACTTAAGTCACGCTGCGTGACTTAAGTTGCGTTGCGTGATGTTATTAGCCCAAGCAGAACCTCATTCTGCCTCATTTTCATCAAACAACACACACAAATCTCAATTTTCTCTCAAATTACCCAACTCCAAAATTCCTTCAACTTCAAATCAAACAACACTACAACAACAAGAACAAGTAAGCTTTCACTTAAACTATGTTGTTATGATAAAAAATTTCACTTAATCTAGAATTTTTTAGGTTTATTGTTTTGTTAAAATTTTAATTTTTTTTGCAAGAAATGTTAGAATTGACTTATAGTGCTTAATTGTTATGATGTTTAGATGTTTGCATGATTATGTTAGATTTTTTACACTTAGATTATATTTTTTTAGATTTAGGGTTTGTTTAAATTTTGGTTATTTTGTTTTTTGCAATATATGATACAATGTTACATGCAAATGAGTAATATTGCTTAATTATTTAGATCTTTGCATGTTTATGTTGTAGTTATCATTTTTAGGGTTTATGTATAATTTGCACTCAAAGTGTTTGATGAAATGTTTGAATGAGTTTTTCATTGATTGTGTTTAATTTGTAATTGTGTAGATTTGAGAATAGTCGGGTGGATCAACGTTCATGCACAATTCAACGGCGGAGAAACTCAGAGGTTGAAGGTTCGTTGCCTTGATGTAACGTTAAGAGGTCTCAAGGATCAACTAAATGAATTCAACCAAGGAGTCAACCCCAGAGACACAAGGAGGGTGCAAAATATTCTGTATAAACGTCCAAAGCTCGACGAGGGGAGAGTATCATTCACTTGGGTGGAGTTAAAGAACGACGAAAACGTGACGAGCATGTTTTGGGAGCACACCAAGTTCCAGTGGATCGATATGCGGGTGACGTTGCTGAGATCAACTGAAGATATCATCAACAACTTGATTCCGCCAGAAGATCGTCATTAGTTAGGGTAAGGTGCATTCCAACTACAACATTTGTCTTACCTCTGAAATGGGGTAATTCAAACTTGCCAAACGGCGAGGACTCAAGCATTTCGCTCAACGTTCATGTTTTTCCTTTGAAAAGATTAAATTTTTGTTTGGCTGGTTTAGATGAAGGTATTAAGTGTCAAGGAATGGACCTCATTTCGGTGGCACTGGAATACATTCATCTAAATCAAGCCTAAAATTTTTTTATTCTTTTCAAAGGAAAGCATGAACGCTGAGCGAAATGCTTGAGTCCTGTTGTTTGGCAAGTTTGAATTTTCCCCATCAGAGGTAAGACATTTGTTGTAGTTGGAATGCACATTCCAACTACAACAATTGTCTTCCTCTGGATGGGGTAATTCAAACTAGTTAAATGGCAGGACACCGGCATTCGCCCGGGAGTGTTTTTGTTCCATTTTAAATGTTAATTTCTTGTTGGCTTCGTTTAAATGATGGTATCGAAGTGTCAAGGTCTGGACCTCATTCCGTTGGCACTTAGATACTATCATTTAAAATCAAGACCAATAAGAATTTAACATTTGGAATGGAACAATAACACTTCTGGACGAATGCCGGAGTCCTGCTTTTTAGCTAGTTTGAATTGACCCCATTCAGAGGTAAGATAATTGTTGTAGTTGGAAGGTACATTTCCTAATGTAATGTAATGATAGTTGACGTACATGTCTTTTACGTAATGTAATGTAATGATACCACAATGTAATGTAACGTAGATGAAATTATATCTAAATAAAATTGTCTAAGAATTAATGTTGTGTACTTATCGAATTTATTTATTCAATACGCCATTTTTATTTGAATTAATGTTGTGTACTTATTATAATTTACTTATTCGATACGCAATATTTATTCAAATTCACGCCATCGCAATATTTATTTGAATTCACGCTATCGCAATATTTATTCGAATTCACGCTCTCGGAATATTTATTCGAATTTTCTCCGACAGGTATGCGCACTTAACTAACGTTACTTAACTAGCGTGACTTAAGTCACGCACCTTATAAGGTATGCTCAACTTAAGTCACGCACCTTATAAACTGTACGCATGTTAAGTCACACACCTTATAAGCTGTGCGCAAGTTAACTTGCGCAAGTTGGCCGGTGCTAAAAACTGAAGCACAAACGTTTCTTGGACGGTGATCAATGGTTTTGATTGTTTTTTACACGTTTTTTTTTAGTCTTTCACACGTTTTTGGACCTTAAACCACATATAAATACCCTCCCAACCATCCTCTTTTCCTCACATTATCTCTCCCCCTATTTCTCTTCTTTTTATTTTCTTCTTTAGTCTCTAGGCTTCTTTAGTCTCTAAGCCCCCTTAGGTAAATGCCGATGACTTTTGGGGGAAATAGTGGTCCATTAGGTTGGGGAAAAGGGCATCATCCCTTAAGGTAAATTTCGATTTGCTTCCTTTTACTCCCAAAATCTTTTTACCGTGGGTAAAAAGAATCATCATGGGGGTATAAAAGGAACCAAATATAAATTTACCTCAAGGGGTCTGGATGTCGTTTTCCCCAACAGGATGGATCACTATTTCCCCCAAGAGCTATTGGCATATACCGAAGAGGGTCAAAATAAATATTAAGTATGTTAGTTAATTGGAATAAATATTTGTATTGCTTATTGTAATATTTGAATAATATTAATAAAATGAGAGTTCTATTTAATATTTGTATCTATTTTTGCATTTATTTTATTAATTTCGATTTTATTTATTTTTGCATTTATTTTATAATTTCGAATAATAATGAATTAGTATAGAATAAAATCAATTTCTACCCAACGTACTCAAGTTAACTTGCGCTAGTGTTGTAGTTGGGCGTGACTTAAGTCACGTTCGTGATACACTGACGCATGTTAAGTCACGTAACGTGACTTAACATACGTAAAGAATGCACTAGCGCAAGTTAAGTTGCGTAGGGGCATTTTCGACTTTTACTTTGGGAATGAGCGAAACTGTTTGGGTAAAAGACAAGAATTCGGAATCTTGCTCTTTACCCAAACAATATTGCTCAGTCCCAAAGTAAATTACCTATATGACCCTACGCAGCTTAACATGCGCAAGTACAAACCTTACGTAACTTAAGTCACGTAGCGTGACTTAAGTTACGCTAGTACAAAGTTTCACGTGACTTAAGTTACGCTACGTGTCTTTAGTCACGCTAGTGCAAGCCCATGGTTCAGAGCAAGCCCATGCCTAGGATCTGTTGCGTGACTTAATTCACGCTGCTGCTGGTGTACTGCTAGTCACGCAACTTAACTCACGCAAGCCAATGCCTAGTCACGCAACTTAACTCACGCCAATATTAAGACTAGCGTGACTTAACTCACGCTGCTGCTGGTGCAATGCTGGTAGCAGAAGAGAATGACAGTGGCACCAGAACAGAATGACAGTGGCACTAGCTACTGTTTTGTTCCTTCATTCCCTGTTTACAGTACATGCATTCATTGATTCAACCAAAACTCTTAATTTAGAGAACATGCATTCATTCAATAATAATTTAGAAATGCAATTTTAACGAAAATTAACGCAAATGTCATAAAGAGGCGCAACCGCGCAAATGTAAATATGATACAACCAGGTAAATGTGAATACCAAAAAGTCGAGAAAATACTACAAATATCCAAAAAAGTCATAAAATGTAGTCCTAAAATAAGAAACTACTGGTCCTCCTGTGGACTCCTAGACATCCTCCTCGAAACCGGCTGCTGCTCAAACACGCTATAGTCGGTACGGAGGCCCTCCAAAATGCCAAAGAAGAGTGGATTAGAAACCACCTCTGGAATCCCCATCGCATGCTCCACTCTCTCTCTCTCATGCTGCCGATGACCTGCAATGGATCGGGAGGATGTCTGGCCCACTCCTGGTCAACAAGAATATCCTGGTATACAGGTCTCGGCATGACAATATCAGGCTCTGGAGCAGGGTTGACGATGAGAGGATGGGACACACGGTAAAACCACCTAACGTACCTATCCGAATGCTTCCAAGGCTTGTCGTCCAGGACCTGGCGACCCCTCCGCTGGTGGGGAACGACATGCAGAGCAAACTCCAAGAAGGCATCAGCCACATCTGCTGGGGCAAGAGGCATAACATCAGCAGGATGTCGGGGAACCCTCTGAACATGTCTGTATTGCCTCAGCACCAGCTCCGACAAGTGACGCACCATCCTCTGACTGCCTGCCATGATCCATCCGGAGTACCAGCACATGTCATGAAAAGGCGTCACGTCTCGTCGGTGCTCGTACGGCCTCCAGGTGACATGACAATGCTCCATTGAGTCCAGCAAGCCTCTGAAGTGGCCAGCATCAGCAAACCCCCTTTGAGGTTTCCATCTACCCAAATAGGGGTTCTCCCGGTCGTAATCTGCATATTTGGACCTCGGAACCACATGTTTGAAGTGAGCTACAACCCATCCCAGCAAACACAAAGAGACAAAATATATACATGTCATACAAGAAACTATACATTTATTTTTAACTTAAAAAAAGAAGAAAAAATATATTACCACAAGCAAGCTCATGTAACCACCAACTAAGCCAACATTTGCGTCTGAGGTAAGATTCAGCTGCTCATACAAGAAAGCAAGTCCCATCACGCCCCATGACCACGTGCCTATGTTAGCCAAATCCCGAATGGCAAGCATCCACATCAGACTAATGGTTTTGCTTTTCTTGCCGGCAAAAAGGGTGTAGCCAAGCAAGAGCAACAAAAACGCCTTCATACAGGCGGGCCTAATACAACTCAGCTCCTGCTCCTCCTCCTCTGATAAATCCTCCCCCAGCAAATGGTTGCACCTATTCAACAGGTAGTCATACTGGTCTTTCAGGGCCGTGTAAGAGACAGATGCACCAAAATCAGTCACATAGCCAACCGCAGCCTCCACCGGAAACAACAGGTGGGTCACCAGCATATCCATAGCTGCGTCATGATCTAAATCCTCCTCGGGGATGCCTAGGAGACAAGCAACATCATCCAGTGTGATGGTCATCTCCCCAACAGGCAGATGGAAGCTGCTGGTCTCCTGATGCCATCTCTCAGCCATGGCACACACTAAACCGTGGGAGATGTTGTCGTACCCAGTCAGAAGGAGGGGCCTTAGACCCGATCTATCAACCGGTTCCCAGAACCAAGGGTTAGCATCTGCCGGCATTGGAAGGGACAGGGAAGAAAGCTTCAGTTTCCTCCCGTGAGAGATGCCTTTCATCTTACGACCCGGTTGCAACTGAAATACAACAAAAATATAATTAAATATGTTAAATAAACATGAAATAATAAACTATAAATATTCTACGTAAAATAAACACGAAATAATAAACTATAAATATTCTACGTAAAATAAACATGAAATAATAAATTATATATATATTATACGTAAAATATTATACGTAGAATATCATTAAACATGAAATAAACTTCATAAATAAAAATACGTAGAATATTATATATATGTTATACGTAGAATATTATACGTAGAATATCATTAAACATGAAATAAACTTCATAAATAAAAATACGTAGAATATATTATACGTAGAATATTATACGTAGAATAAACTATATATATTATACGTAAAACAAACATGAAATAATAAACTATAAATATTCTACATTATACGTAAAATAAACTTCACATAATAGTAAAATATCATTAAATTAAATAAAGCAAATTATACTTACTCTTTTATCGTTCCAAAGCTTGCATGCCACGTGTTTACCGAAGTCCGGTAAAAGTGACAACTCGTAAGGCCCCCCTTAGAAAGCCCCCATCCTCGTCCTCCATAACTGGCTCTGCATGCTGCTGCTCAGGATGCTGATGCGGAGGAGGGTCGACAAACTGATGCTCGGGCTGATACCCCTCCTGAAACTGATATTGATACTCATACCCCTCTTGATAGTGATAATCCGGCTGAAATCCAGCCTGCTCCTGATAATGCTGGTCCTGATAAGCCAGCTCCTGAAACTGATGCTGATACTGTGGCGGGTCCACAAGCTGGGATGCACTCGTCTGTGACGTCGATGCCCCCGCAGCATCAACAGTAGCAAGACTCGTGGCCCCCACTCTCCCTCGACCTCGACCCTCCGGAGGGTGTAGTGCTTGCTTCTCCCTACATGCACTACTAGTAGGGGCCATCCTCCCTAACCTAAGCCTATCAGGCCTCTCCTGCTCAGACATATCTGCACAAAAATCAAAAAATATTTAACACATTTTCACATAATTTCGACAGCAACATACGTGTAATCTTTAACAATACAACAACAACACTATAATGTCGATAGTGTCATTTGAATCCATAAACTACCACATTGCAGTCAAATTAACTATACTCAACTTTAACAAACATAACTCTAACTAATTACATCATTAACAATCCAATAAAACCAAAAAAATTATCATTGAGACATTTCACCGAACATGTAGCGTGCATTTTTCAAACAACTATGTAATCTAGCATTTTCAAAACGCTAAACTACCACATTGTACTCTAAACAACATCTAAACAACAATTCCTAAGTTAAATCATCACTAACAACCATAATCTTTAACATGCAAGACAATTTTTTTAAAAACCTAAAAATGTTAATTTTCTACTAAAATTCGAAATTTCAACCAAAATAATGCAAAGAAGTAGTATAATAATCACTTACTTGATATTGTGGAAGAAATTCGGTTTGAATGGCGCAAGAATGGTGAAATTTGGATTTGGGGGTGAAATTTTCGTTTTTGGAAAAGTTGAAAATGGAGGTTCTGTGTTGCTGTGTTGGTGATAACCAACTTAAGTAACGCTGCGCAACTTAAGTTACGCTGCGCAACTTAAGTTGCGTTACCGTTATAACTAACGCATGTTAACTTGCGTGGCGTGAGTTAACATGCGTAAGTGTATATAGGTAATTTACTTTGGGACTGAGCAATACTGTTTGGGTAAAGAGCAGGATTCCGATACAAGTGCCTTACCTAAGAAGCCACGCACAACATATATATATATATATATATATATATATATATATATATATATATATATATATATATATATATATATATATATATATATATATATATATATATATAGACACACACACTAGTGTGTATACCCAGGACCGCACGGGGAAAATTGTTTCTAAATTAAAATTAAAAATAAAATACTTTATGGTTTATATCCTACTACATGGTTTATACTACCTCCGTCCCTAATTATAGGGCCCTTTTGAAAAAATAACGAGAATTAGGATAATGGATATTTGTATTAAATATGTTTGTAATTACTATTGTTTTTACAATTTTATCCTTTATGAGAGAGAGTTGGTTTATGTTTTCAACATGTTATTTATTGCTGATTGAAGAAAAAGATGTATAATAAATAGGGGCATGTATGTAAAGAAATAATTAATGTAGTTGGAAATAGCAAAGGGGTCTTATAAAAAGGGACAAAAAATTTTCTCAAAAGGGTCTTATAATTAGGGACGGAGGTAGTATATTTCAAAATGTGTTAAATTTGAAATAAAACATTGAGATCATGAAAAATAACACAAAAATAAGAGGATTTATAAACTTCATCCTATATCTAAATAAATTTAATAGGAACAATAACAAAAGTTTAGAAGACCCATAAAAAAACAACAGTTAAAAGATGAAATGCTCCCTTAAAAAAATGCAATGCACGGAATAAAATATGATAATACGGTTAATGATTTAGGGGAATTTAATAATACTTTTTTTTTTACAATAATAATACTTTAATGTTCCCCTCAAAAATATAACATTTGCTTTATTGTTGAAACATACATTATAATTGCTCAAAAAGAAAGAAACATACATTATAAAAATTTATAAATAAATTATTAGATTACATAGTATTTTAGGGAAAATTTCGTAAATTACATGGTCATTATATTCTTGTCAAACTTTATTTAAACTATTGTCTCCTTTTTTTTTTCTTCCTGAAGGGAACACTCTCCCTTGGGTTGCATATACTGCGTCGAAAGAATTCTTCACTCCTTTTATTTAGTCCCATTGCAACAAATCTCTGCACATCACTTATGTATGTAACTTCTTCAGCAGCCTCTCTGAGAGGAAAATAATCGGGCCATACATAAGTAGCATAAATTTAAAACTAATTTATGTTAATTGGAATATGGTTACAACTCCTAAGCGCTTTGGTGGCCTAGGTATTCGTGAAGCTAGACTTACTAATTTAGTTCTGCTTGGGAAGTTAGTGTGGAACATGCTTCATAATAAAGATAAATTATGGGTGAAAGTTCTTTCCCATAAATACATGGGCAACACGTCTTTATGGATAAATAAGAAACATAATAAATCATCAATCTCTTGGTGCGGTATTCAACATGTCATTACAAATTTTACTGCAGGATATAGTTTTCGTGTAGGCTCAGGAGACTCATCGATTTGGAATATTGACTGGACACAACTCGGCCCCCTCTGTCAATTGGTCTCATTTGTTAACATCAGTGATTCAGTTATGTGTTTGAAGGATGTGTGGGAGGAAGGTAGGTGGAACTTGCAAGGTCTTGCCACTATGATACCAACCGATATTGTTCAATATATTCATCAGCTGCGTGGACTTGGAGACATGCAAAGAAAGGTGAATATATTTGCTCGAGTGGATACTATTGGCTTCTTCAACAAAATAGAAATTGGAATGTGAATTGTAACATGAATTGCCTTTGGCGCCTTAAAGTAGCAGCAAAACTTCAGCACTCTCTATGGCTTTGTTTTCATAATGCCCTCCCTATTAATGCCCGTCGGCATCATTGCAACATGGTAGCTTCTCCAAGCTGCACCCATTGCTCTTCACCCATAGAGGATATTCTTCACTGTTTACGTGATTGTCCGCACTCTAGAGAGCTCTGGCTCCGCTTGAATATGGGGCGCTATAATAATTTTTTCTCTGAATTTGATGTTAAAGTTTGGCTTCATGAGATGACAAAGAGTACTTCCGCTATTTTGTTTAGGGTTAATTATGTTTTTGGTCCCTACAAAATTGCAACCTTGTCAGTTTAGTCCTTACTTAATTTTAATAGCATTTTTAATCCCTACAAAAAAAAAATTACTTATAATTTTAGTCCCTGCTAAAATAAATTTTGTTTAATTATCCTTAAACTCTTAAATTTTTTAACGATTCTTTTTATACAAGTTTAGAACACTATGAACGGTTCATTTACTAAAATCTATAATTTTTTAACATGAAATAAATTAAATATGAATTTTTTAAAACGACAAAAGTTTAAGATATAAGTAACAAAAATATGGACGTAGAAATCAAATTTTTGCGATATTTTTTTCGGAGGACCTTTTAATAACGTTCTTAACACGCCTGTAAAAAATTGTTGAAAAACTTAAGAGTTTAAGCATAAATTAAACAAATTTGGATTGAGTAAGGACTAATATTGAGTGCAGAAATTTTTTGTAGGGATTAAAAATGCTATTAAAATTAAGTAAGGACTAAACTTACAAGGTCGCCATTTTGTAGGGACCAAAAACATAATTAACCCTTTTGTTTATTACAGGAGTATGGTATGCTTGGTGTTGGAGAAACAATACTATTTTTGAGGATCAACATTGGCGTATTCAAGATGTGGTGCAAAAGACCTTTTTGTTACATGATGAATGCATTTATTACTATCCCAATCTTGGTTTGGACCCACACTCATCACGCCTCTTAGCTCATTGGATCCCCCCTCCGGAAGGTACACTTAAACTCAATATTGATGGTAGTTTTCTAGAAGATTTGGGTTGTTTAGGTGCTGGTGGTGTTGTCCGCAACCACAATGGAGATTGGATAGCTGGTTTTTCTCACTATGAAGCTGGAGGTGATGTGTTACTAGCGGAGTTACGTGCTATCCAGATAGGTCTTGATTTTTGTAGTCTAAAAGGCTATGTCAAAATTATTTGTGAGAGTGATTGTTTGGAAGCAGTTGACCTGATTATTGATGGTCGTGATCATACCTTACACACTTATGCTATTGTCATCCTTCATATTAGAGATGCTTTACATGGAAATGTTAATACAACATTGGTGCATGTTCTTAGGGAACAAAATATGTGTGCAGATTTTATGGCTAAGGAAGGATCACATGCAAGGTGCTCTGATAGTTGGAACTGTCCTCCGCCTGATATGGAATCTCTCATTCTCAGAGATAAGCTTGGAACTTAGTTTTTCATCTCCCTCTTTTTTCTTTTTTTTTTGCCTCGTTACTTTGTAACACTACCAAAAACAAAATTTAAAACTAATTTCGTTCAAAGTAAAATTAAAATTAAACTAACTTGGAAGTTCCAACATGTTTACATTTTGTGTGTGACCAAATGAAGTGTATAAATTCTTATCACACGTTGAAAATGTGATTGGGTTTTTACATGATTAATTTTCAAGCTTCAATATGATCAATAAATTTGTTTCGCGTTTCCTCCACATTGTCAAAAACTCCTATCATCAAGAAATTTTTTTATCTTTGCTAAAAAAAAAAAGAATTTTTTTCTCAGAAAGTACCAAGCATATTAGACCAAACGGTCAAAACAAAACATACCCCATCAGAAAAATTAAAAAAGTATCTGGAAAATAAAAGACAGATGAAGTTACAACGATAGAAGAAGATATACAAAAAACGAAGATGAAAACATGTGAAATTACATTTTACCAAGGCTCCATTTCAATTGAATTAAGCCGTTTTTACGAAGAAAAAAAAAAGAGAATTGTACACTATATACACATGTTGAAAAGAAAACTAAAGTTGCACATGATGAACCAATCCAACTATACCATAATCTTACTTCAATTTCCAAATGTTTGCTAAGAACGGATTCTCGTGGTAACAATGCATAGAAGCCAAATCTTTGTCAAAAATGCTCGGCTGCCATAAACAGGAAAAAGAACATACACAAAATATTATACCCCAAAAAAAAAAAAAAAGAACATACACAAAATGAATTAACCATAAACAACAAATTTTAATTAGGCAAGACTTCTATAAAAAAAAAAAAAAAAGGCAAAACTATATCATCAAATTATGACCAAAACCGAACAATCACTGCCAAAATTCAGAGTTGGGCCTAATCAATTGGAAGGTCTGATTTAACGGTAGTAATTTTTTTGCTTTCCTTGTGAAAGTAAATTTGAATGACCTATAATATCATACTTAGATATCACCAATATAATTGAACATTCATGAAGAATATTAATCTGAATACACAATCTTTCCATATAAGCAATTATCAAAACACTTCATTTTTATTTCATACTTTTGAAACCCCACGTCCGTAAAACCTAAAAACAGTGTGACATTCTATATAGCCTTGCAAATTCAAACTCTATATTCACCCTTCATACCCCTAATCCAAGTAATTTTGAAACAACTAATTTAAAAAAGGGCAACCCGGTGCACTAGAGCTCCCGCATATGCAGGGTCCGGGAAGGGGTCCCACCATTTGGTGTATTGTACGCAGCCTTACCCTGTTTTACACAAGAGGCTGTTTCCAGGACTTGAACCCGTGACCTTTCAGTCACATGACAACAACTTTACCAGTTGCGCCAAGGTTACCCCTCATTAAAAAATCAGACCACACCATTAAAAAAATCATGCAAGGATAGAGTCAGTGAAGATGGGAGGCAATCATCTAGTTAGATTTATAACGTAAAAAATTCATGTCTTTGGCAACAATCAAATCAGTAAACCAAGAAAAAATAAGAACAAAGCATAATAGGCATAGAGTCAGTGAAGCATTTGTAGAAAAAATTAAAGGAGGTCTCACTCATAAAATTTGCTGTCATGTTCGTTTTGTCCTGTTCAGGATCTAGCATTCTTCAATAAAATTTGCTGTTAAAAAAAAAAGGAAAAATAACGGTTCTTCTTCTTGGTTTAATGTTACATTTAGGGAAAAATATTGAGAGAAGGAAAGAAACTGAGAGAAGAAGAAGAGACAAACCATGACTCACGATAATACCAACAGCAATGAAAAATTTCACAATTTGAAATATGCTCACCTATAAATTAAACTAATAAAAAAAAATAGCAAAAGCAAATAATGAGAAGAAAGCATAAGTAAAAGAAAATGATGAAGATGAAAATAAGATAAGATAAAAGAAAATGGAGAAAGAATGAGGAATACCTGATTTGAAAGGTTGAACATTCCCGTTAGAAAATATATAAGCACATGGGAAAAAGGAAGCATTCAGTGGGAGAACTGAGATGTTGAACATTGCATGCATCGTGAAGGTTCAATATCAGCATTTTTTTCAAGTTGACTCATTCTTGTTTGTCAAAAAAAAAGTTGACTCATTCTTGAAAACAACAATTTTAACCCAACACCGGTTTCAATCGGGAGATGATCCTCTCCAGTAAAATTACCTCCTGTTTTCTCCTGTGAAACAATCTTAGCCATTCATTCCTTTTAATGACACCTTAACAAATCTTAGCCCTTCATTCATTTTAATGTGTCATTTTCATTTTTCTTCCTTTTCACGTTCTGGCTTATGTGGAAATTATAGAAACAACTTCATCTTCTTCCATAACAGCACATACAATTCTTTAAGATATTTCACCAATTAAGTTAGAGTTGTAAATATAAAAAACCTTCAATTTGTTCAACCTGGGAAAACTCAGGCAAAGAAAACAATAGCAATAAGGGACAAATCCAAATACTCAAATTCACCAATTCACCAATCTCATCATAAACAATTCAAACAAAAAATAATGAGAACAATGACTTGAATTGAAATTTAGTATTCTGTAATCATTGTAATCAAATTAAGATTTTTTTTCAAATTATCACTATAATCATGTAATCCATTCAAATGATTGGAATTGAAATAAAATTCAAATTAGTATTCACTGTCAGTACATAATCATGTAATCCACCGTCGTGGTACGCCGCCGCCGTCCCCGCACAACATAATGAAAGAAGGATTTTGAAGTTGAAGGAAGATGGAAAATAGAGAAGGAAGGACAACCTCCGCTGTGGTGCGCCGGTGTCACCACACTTCTCCACCGTCACTACTATTGTGTCGCTGCTTTTGAGATGGGTTTGGGAGGAAAGTAGGTTGAGATGGGTTTATGAAAAGATCGTGAAGGAATGGCTGTGAGGAAGGAATGAAACGAATGAAAAGAAACGAAATAGAGAAATGAACGAACTTGTCCAAAAAAAAAATGAATGAAGGGCTAAGATGTGTTAAGGTGTCATTAAAAGGAATGAATGGCCAAGATTATTTCACAGGAGAAAACAGGAGGTAATTTTACTGGAGAGGATCCTCTCCCGGTTTGAATCCTCCATATAACATTGAAACTCTGATTAAATTAATTTAAATATTTATTTAATTAATTCATACTTAACAAATAAAATAAATAAATAATTAAAACATAATTAAGGAAATGTTACTATTAATAGCAACTTTAAAAATAGTAAAGACTCTCATTTGTTGACAAATGGCAAACTTGCCAAAGAACTAACCTTGCTTTTATTATTATGTATGTATAGATATACCCCAGCGAGAGTTTCACTTCCAATAACAACTTTCCAACAGAATCGATCAAGATCAAGAATGAAGCAATCAATGGATCCATTGGAAGCTGCATTCGAAGAATCACCACCAGATTCTCCAATCGAAACCAAACCAGAACCCGTAAACCCAAATTCCAATTCCTTGATTTCACTACCCTCTCACATCCATCATGAACAACAACACGTTCACGTGAAAAACTCAATCTCAAATAACACCAAGAATAATAATAGTAATAAAGATGATGAAGAAGATGAAGAAGAAGATGAAGATAATATGGATGTTGAACTCGCTAAGTTTTGTGCTGTTGGTGATCCTCACAAAATGGCTAAGATGCAGTTTGTTACTAATAACACCAAGAATAATAATAGTAATAAAGATGATGAAGAAGATGAAGAAGAAGATGAAGATAATATGGATGTTGAACTCGCTAAGTTTCGTGCTGTTGGTGATCCTCACAAAATGGCTAAGATGCAGTTTGTCACTAATTTCATTATTTTCTTCAATTTCATGTTATTTTTCTTATCATATTACAAACCCTAATTTTTTTGTTGTTTTTTTTTCTTGTTGATACGTAGTTCTATTCTGTCACCATTCACTGATGAACAAATGAGTCGTTATGAGTCATTTCGTAGGGCTGTATTCCAAAAAGCGAAAATGACACGGGTAAGTTTATTATCTTTTGTTCACTTTTACTATTTTGTTTTTTCTTATATAATCATGGTTTTAAATTGCGGTTTCGGTCGTGGCAATTTCGATCATTGTAGTTGCTGCGACGTGCATTGTGCATTGCAGCTGTTGCTGTGTTAAATAATTTTAAATTTTTACTAACAATATAAATTGTCACCGTCGTGCCATGACACTGTTTAAAGTGGCACCACCTTACCCACCATAGCAGAGTCTCAATTTCCCCTGTAGATACCGATTAGGAGGTGCTTGAGATACACAATTTGAGAGACCGTTAGAGTAAAGATTTTTTTATTAGATCTAAAACAAATTGGGATTTGGGGTTCTAAATTTTAATTTTTGGTGAGAAGGTTCGAACCAACATGGCCGAAACCGTGTTATGCAGTTACGATGCAGCCATACACGTGATTGAAGATAACACTACACTTGCGGTACAATGTTGTTGTGAAGGTTACCGCAACAACAATATTGTGGTCGTAATTATGGTTGCGGACCACAATTTGAAACAATTTTTTCTACCTCTGTCTTATCTATGTGATTTTGTATTTGGTTGCCACTTAGCACTGTAATGCTGCAAACCCTTAAAAATATTCCCTTGCTAACAAACCTGGAAACCTTTCATATGACTGTGGAAAATAGTTAAGAAACAATGCTATATAAAGTAAGTGATATGATGTATGAAAAGTAAAAATTACTGAAGTTCTTAGATTATATTCATAGTACAACAGCTAAAACTTTTCATAGCCATTTGAAGGGTTATTGTCATCATTCTACAGCAAAAGTTGCAACATATTAGTAACCGTTTTGAATTAAAACCAGAGTTAAAAGTTCATATAAATTATAATATTATACTTATTCCTCGTCTAGATGCACCAGCATTGGCAATTAGGAAAATGTCTAAAGAACTTAGTTAGTAGTAGTATTAGACAGCTTATAAAAATCAAACCAAATAAATAAGATAGCATTAAAAATGATAAAAGGAAGCCAACATATTGTAAATAATAATATGCATCTTATCAAAACATAAAACAATGTAAACGAACGATGCAGGTTAAAGATGATGGTGTATCAGATAGAAAGAGCATATAAGCAAGAAAGTGATTTTTTTTGATTAAAATCAATAAGTAGAAATGAAGATAAAATGCAAGTAACAGAGAAAGAATGGAAACCGCGACGTCAATGTAAATAAGTGTTGCTTAATAGCAGCTATAGAGCTATTGCTTACCGGAATTTGAACAAATTACAATTGTTCCAAAATACACTATTTAGTCCAAAATATTGTGAAATAGAGGCTATAGGTTGCTATAGCACTATTGCGTAGTGGAAATTGAATGAATCACTATTTCCGTGATTCGCAATTGACAACACCGATGTAAATGCACACATACTATGTATCAGATATAGGGCTGTAGAATAATTGGTGTTAATAGTTCAGGTTTAGCTTGGTTTTGTTGAGTGGATTAAATGTTCATTGTGTATATTTGAGTTTTTGAGGTTAGAGAATGAGTTTTAAATAAAAGAGCTTTCAGGTTCGATGGTTCTTAGAGGAAACTAATGAAACTAACAATTGTCTTTAAGACCTGGTTGTTTTGATTTTGGCCATGAGGATAGTAAAGTGATAAAAGCATTGATTGTTATATTGATTTGTTATGATGGGGCCAATAATATCAATCATTGATTATTCATCAATGATCAATATTACTTTAAACTCTAAAGTTACTTGCTCACTGTGGAAAAGTCCTATGTGTTTGTTTTATTTACATTCTGTTGTGGGAAATTGAAAATAAATCAGTGAACAACTTCTTCCCAGAATATAAAACAAACACATTATTAGGTGATTTCATGTTTAATCTCTTTATTACTTGATGCTCGGCTAGGCTGATACTGTGTCCTTCAACATGAAATCATGAATTGACCTTCAACATTCTGTTTTCTTTTCTCCCAAACTGATTAGAGCAAAAATTAATTATAATGTCAGGACTCGAATGATCCCTATACCATCGTAGACGCATAACTCTGTCAAATATGAAATTTTTAAATGTTGAGTTCAGATTATTTATAAAGAGCTACAATTCGTTTTGGATCTTCTCTGGTTTTGGAAAACAGAATACAGTTTTTTGCGTCCACATGATCGGTTATTTATATGGTAGGGATCCCATGGTTTTTTCCCATTGCATATATTTGCTTAAGCTAAATTTATTCACGCGTTCTCCTTGTATATTAGTCAACCATGGTTTCTGTCAAGTTAGTTTGTGCATTGATGCTGCTTTTGAACTCATGTGCTTCTACAGTAGATTGCAGATTCCCATTTTTACACTTCAATTTGCATGAATAATTTACGTTATGGTGTGATAAGATTGCTCACAAGTTTCCTATTCTCTCTTCGTTGCCTCAAAGCAGGTATTAGCAAACATCATTGGGACCCAGACAGTCTCTCAGCCAATTACGATTGTAGTATCAGGGATTGCAAAAATGTTTGTGGGTGAAGTTGTGGAAACAGGTAGATTAATTTATAGTTTCCCTTTACAAACATGACACGCTTTCTTTTAAAATAAATAAATTAGAATTAGAAAACCGCAAATGATTATAGGATAGTAAATACTCCTGCACATAGTGTTTCCAAGGTAAAATTGTTGCAGTGCATTGTTTCCATTAGTCAAAGTTATTATTTTTGCAGCTAGAACAATTATGAAGGAAAGGAGGGAATCTGGACCGATTCGGCCAACACATCTGAGAGAAGCATATAGACGACTAAAGCTTGAGGGAAAAGCCTTTAAGAAAACAGTCCCGAGGCTCTTTCGGTAATTGACCAAATATGATTTTTTTGGATCATATCATTGGTTTGCAACAGTGACTTGCCTACATGAATTTTTTTTGATCCTGATGTCCAGATCTTATCAAATTAATTGGAATGAGATTTTTTTTCTTTCTTTTTAGTTGTGTCAGATATCAAAATTCAATTCTTTTACTGTATTATAATCTACTACCTTTTCCTTCATCAACTTGTAACCATAGAAAGTTCTTACAAACAATAAATTCGAGTATACACTGACATATTTTATATTTTATGTTGAACTTCGCTATTTTCTGTTTTTCAATGGAAGATCATTGTGCAAGGATCAAAGGAATGCAATTTGTCTGAATTTTTCTTCTAAAGTAGTTAGATGGATGCTACTAATTTATGGCTTGAATCAACAGGAAGTAAATTCAATTTTATTACATATGCAAGTTTAATGATTGCACAAAATTTTCAACTTGGTATGCTTATGCTCAGCACAATCTTTGCAACTTATACTCAATTAATTATTGTTGAAAATTCTCTACTGCATTAAGAAACTGGAAAGCCTGATTGGAGGCATTGTGACTGCATATTCAACTGCACTTCTCTTCTGTGTCTTGCTTTCAATTTCAACAACTTTACTGGCACAATCCCATCAAAGTTCAAACATAGGGAATCTAATGTTTCATTACACAGATTGCAGGATTTGATATTAAGCAAAAATAAGTTAAAAGTTGGTGTAATTGGTTCAAATTTTGGACCAAATATACCGCTAGATACTTCTTAGTCAAAAAACAAAAAGTAGTACTAGAATTAATATTCTTAGATTTACAAGGTATATTGATGGATTTACTACAAGGACTAAGCAAAGTAAAAACATGTTAACTGACATGAACATGAGATGAGATTTGCACTTCTTAAAGACCATCACAATGTTCACCCCGAACCAATCATCTGCTAGGTTTTCAGATCCTTTACAACACATTTGTAAGTGAAAGCTGAACTGTGCAAGATAAAGATTGATACAATATAGAAACATAGATAAGGCTGACTTTGAAATTCGGAGAATACAAAACATTAGTGATGTATAAATGAGGAGAGAATTGTATATTACCAGCTTGAGTAAACATGTAATATCCTGCTTGTCAGTATCGGTATATTACCCGTTGATCGTGCCTGAGGAATTAAATTCATGGAAAGTAAGTTAATGGATAATATTTTATGAGATGTCAGCTTTATACGGGAAAAGTATCGGAGTCGTTTTAAACACGCTTGAGGCAAGGGCATAATTGTAATTTCATGTGGAAAGGATATTTATTTGTGTTGGGCATAAAATATCTCATTTCCTTCTTATCTTTCTCTCTCTATGTTGGATAGAATTTTCTTCCTTCTCTCTTCTCTTCTCTCACGCCACCTCCTTCCTTCTTCTCCACCAATCTTTCTTAAAGTTTCATCCTTCCATGGTAAGCTTTTATACTATGTTTCCTTGTGATCTCTTGAGCTTAAGGAAGCTTGGTTTAAGTTTGGTTTCTTTATTTCTCCTCTCAAGAAGTTAGGGTTTTGGTTATGTTGGAAGTGGAAGTTTGATCTTGTGCCAGATGTGGTTCCTCCATGAACAAAGAAGATGGCTTTAAGTTGAATTCATGAGCTAAGGCTATGGTTGTTGGTTCAACAAAGAACTTAGGGTTTGAGGATGGAGTGATAAGTTGAAAGAGAAAACTTAAAGATTTATAACCAACAAGGATCATGATGCTTTGGATTGCAAGAAAATAACAAGATTGAGATGGTTTGAGCCAAGGAAAAGCAAGTGATCAAGAGCTAGGGTTTTGAGGTGTGAAATGGAAGTGATGCTTGGGAGCTAAAGAATCTTGTGCAACTTTGTTTAGGTGAGTTCCATAGATAGTTTTCCCACCCTTTGGGATCATGATTATGCCATGCTAGAATATTATGAGAACTATGATAATTCTAGGGTTTATATGTAATATGTTTAGTTCCCCTTTTTAGCCATGCTTGCTATACTTGCCAATACTTGCCATGTAAATGTTTTACAAGTTTCCTATGACCTCTAAGAGTCATATCATGCTTAGAGACACTTGGTTTGAGGATTTTGGGTCAAAAATACCATTTTTAAGTGTTCTGGACTGTCATAACTCGTCGGGGAGAGCTATTACTCGCCACAGCGAGTAGAAAGGAGCAGAACCAGTGTATTGCTCACCTCCTACTCGCCATGGCGAGCAGCTGCTCGCCTCCCACAAGGAATTACTCGCCTAGGCGAGCAAGTGGTGCCTTCAGGTGCTGCTTGCTCGTTTCAGGCAGTTTCGGTGTTTTTCGTTCCGGACTTTCTCGTCCAGTCTTTTATAAAAGTAAACCCCTCAAACCAAGGTCCTAAATGATAATCAATGAAAACAAGATTTTTATGATAAAGAGGCAATTATTAAGCATGTTATTAAGGCATGGCATATGAGAGAATCATGTCATGAATCGGGTAACAAGTTATACATTAAGATAGGGAAAACTAGAGCCTCGACGTAGTTGTCGAGAACTAGCTAGTTAGCTAGAATCCTTAGAATGATAAGATGCAAAGTATAAACTCTTCGCACATGATCAAGAGTGATATAGCAAGCATGTTAAGTCGTGGTTTGATTAGTTAATCTCTCCTACATGATTAAGATTGTACAAGCATGAACAAGTATGAAATTTACCGCTAATCGGATCGATCAAGGTTCCGAGGTAAACATGTAAGCATGATTAGGTTTATCCTACATGAACGACATGACCATGATTAATATAATGTAGGTGGCATGTCTCTTGCTATCCATGCCAGGGGGATACAAGGGGTTCTCATTATGAGAACGATTCAAACCGTAAGGGACCCGCATGTCACCGAGTAAACAAGATGTAGGTGTTCCTGTCTCTTGTTATCCACATCAGGGGGATACGGGAGGTTCTCGACTCAAGGGGAACGGTTCAAGTCATAAGGGACCCGCACGACACCGAGGGAGTTCGATGTACGTACATCGGTCATGATGGGATTGTTCTCGGGGTTACTCCACCCGGGGCTCTCCGTAAAATGAATCAAGATAATGATTGTTTGTTCAACGCTAACTTAATGAATGAACTTATGTACGACCATGCATCTTATTTTTATGATTATGTTCATGATTATGTAAGAATGATTCCATGCACGATTAAGTTCAAGAACAAGAGCATTAGATGCTATAAGACAAGTACAAGACATGGAATAGAGCAAGTAAAGTATGCTATACCAGTGACGACCTTAGGTTTCCCTAATCGTCCAGTTTAGAATCGTGCCATGATCATGATATGCTTAGGCCTTGATACGTAGAGCGTATTATTGGCAATGCGGTTTTAGATTCCCTCTTGACCGCCATGACACGTATAGGAAGTGAAGCCTATAACATGTGAGATGAACCTATGACGGGTCTAGTATGCACTACCGTCTAGGAAAGTATGACCACACACGTATAATCAACCGTCAGATTGTATTGTAGACACGTGGTGACTGTAGGTTTCCCTTGAGGTTACCTATAGCCTAGGATTCAGGGGAACTCACTGAGGCATTATGTCTCATCCCAATCCTTATTTGTTTCAGATAAACAGGTTGGATGGCACGCTAGTAGCTGAGTGGATGTTTCAACAAGTGGTCGTTCGTGCCGCAGCAGGATGTTATGGATTTCAAGGACGTATTTATTATACCTTGGAAAAGATGAGTAGTATTATCTTTGTACGAACGCATGTTGTTGTAAATAATATTCATTCGAAGTTTTATTGTTGTATATTTTAATGTATCCAGTACTAAACTTAACGCACGTGCTAGACTTTCTAGATACGTCTAGTATGTGTGTTACATTTGGTATCAAAGCAGGTCGATTCAGATCGTGCCTTGGGTCATTAAATTACAACTAAGGTAGTGGGGCCATTGGGTTCCAGGTGGATGTTCTAGTTGTTGTTGTTAGCTGAGCCTGATCAACTCAATTTAACATTCGACGATTAGAACGGATGCCTGAGAGCTGAATAGGACCCAGGAGGAACGAAGTATGTGATGAGGAAGTTTGATCGTGCCAGAAGGTGGCCGGTGAACTTAGCAAGTAGAAGTGTGAATCCTCCGGGAATGTAAGGCAATGTTAAGAAGAAATGTTCCGACAATGTCGGGTAAGAAGTTAATGATACTTCGTGTACCCGTAAGTGAAGAAGTTGGATATATATATATATATATATATATATATATATATATATATATATAAGCATGACGGAAAGTTTCGGTAAGAGTTGTTTTTGGAAAGGGTTTATGATATTTTGGAATGTCAATACAAGGTTACAAGATAGGGAGAAGTCGACATATGTTGATGGAGTTAGCATGCTCTCAGGAATAGCAATATATGAATAAAGTTAAGGACATGTATGTTCGGAAAGTTGCGTAAGTGGCAACGTAATGAGGTAAGCTATTTGTAGTGGAGGAAGTTAAGGATTCAAGAGAAAGTTTTATGTTATCAGGATTAAGGCATTGATTTCCGATGTGCCAAGAATTGTATCGAAAAAGGTTGATGTTTCCATGCATATGTTATAGAATATTTCACGATGCTAGGAATGAATGATGTGCATTGTATACTTAAGAATAAAAATTTCATGCGAATAATGTTTTCTGAAAAAAAATAGAGTTGGAGAAGCTCACCAAATAGCGAACCTGGGACGAACTTTCCGTTTTTATGAAACCTACCAGTTCGTTCCTATGGTCTGCAATGACTATTGGGGAGATGTCTTCACAATAATCTTTTATTTGACAAAAATCTTTTATGACATCAAGTAACGAATGTATATCATATCCTAAGATTTCCTAGGAAAAGGCATGGGCAACCATCAACGAAATCAATATGGTTTAAGGTAGCTTTGGAGGTTAATGTGTCAAGAGTCATGAAAGAGCTCAGATCAAGAGTTTGGAAGTTTCAGTATTGATATTGAAGTCATAGATGTGAAGGTATGAAGTAAGAAGTTAAAATGGTGCAAAGTTATGGAAAATCACAAGGTTCTCGAATTTTGTGGAATTATGACGTATCTCTTGAACCTATGTTTTGCTTAATAGACTTGCTATGGCTCAATATGATGTTGAATTATAAAGTCTAAAGGATTTTAGAAAGATTTACGCGTATGGGTGATTGAAGTTGACATTTTGAAAATTCACAAGAGATTTTCTAGGAACCGGTTTGCTACGACACTCATAGAGCGGTCTAGACTTATTAGAGTCTAGGTTTGATGGCACGTATGTGTTATCAACTCGTTCTATGATTTTAGAGCAACGGCCGGGGACTAAACTCAATATATATATATATATATATATATATATATAGTAGAAAATCATCAACGTCAATGACTCGTGCGCTAGTTTACGAAGTTTTCTTTAAAATAAAAATCAACGACCAAGCATTGGTATGATTAAGCAAAATATAGTATGCGAGAATGCGAAGGTACAAGGTTAGATGTTCAAGAAAGATATGTTCAAGTGTTATATGAGTTTGTCAAAGGAAATCGAGTTTGCTTGGAAACAAGTTCAAGTATGATATGTATACCTCGGAAGGTAAATCCAACCAGCAAGAACGTAAGGTTTACCCCCAAGTCAAGTATTATGAGCATAAGATAATTTATCATGAGTTTTGATCTTACAAAGACAAGTGTAAGGTTGTGACGTTGGTTGCAACATGGAAGATCTTGAGAACAGTTCAAGAAGATAATATTCAAGTGGTAAGCAGGAATGTGAAGTCTCAATCGCTCTAACGGATTAGAGTAATGGTTTAAGCCAACCGGTGGGAGTCAGAGTAGCGCCATGGAAGTTAATCATTAATCACGAAACATGGAATTTTAGTATGAAAGAATCTTCGTGGAGAATATTCGGTTGGTAACACAAGTTTAACAAGAAGCATCATAAGACGAACGAGGAATCCTCGAACGTGATAAGTAAGAATGGATGCTTATACAATCAGTGTAGGCTAAGGTAAAAGTATAAAGGATGAATCTTCACTTAAGTAAGATGAGAAAGACTGGAGTCGTTATTTATGAATTTATCAAGAAGTATGAATGATGGAATTGGAAAACATGTAAGATTTGGAAGGTCTCCTCTAGTGACTCAAGTAATGAACGAAGCATCGAGTATGATGATCGCTTTTCGAAAAAGGAATTAACGCTCAAGCAATATCTGAATAAGATAATGTGGAGATTCAAGTTTTGTGTTCCTGAAGAGGAGGAACATGTTAACGTCAAGTAGGCCAAGGATTTTCTAAGAATTATGTTATGCAGCAATGCGTGTCTGGGGTATGTGTATCAGTTAAGAAAGGAAGAATCCACTCGCGAAGTTAAGCATGTTATCACGAAAGGAGATGCAACTTGAGTTTTATGCAATGAGCTTCATACCCTTGTGTGCAATATTTGTTGAGTGAAAATGATACTTGTTAAGAAATGTTAAAGCATGATTTATAACTTTTAAAGTTAAGATTTGTATCAAGGAACTTGGGAACGATGCTTATTTTAAACATGAAACTTTTCATTGTTGAAACTGAGGAGGTACGTCGCGAGCAAGTAAGTTCACATAAGACGAGCTGTGAAACCTTTTTCAAAATATAAAGACTCGTCTTGTGGTTATGTAGTACCACTACATACTCAGTTTTGAAATGATAATTCTTTTTAGCCAAGTGTTTATTCGTTCCAAGAACCCGTATACCAAAGTTTAGAAAAATTTCTTAAAACAAGATAATAGAACACGTATCGTTATCATTTAACAAGAAGTGGCACTTGAAAGTATGCACATGTTATGGAAACAACAATGTCCATATGATATCAATATCATACGAGATACACGAATTTGTGGTTAAGAGTGCTCAATGTAAGAGCAAATGGACTTAGTAGGAAGTTTCAAGGGCAAGTGAACAAAATCACAGGTTACTAAATTGTTAGATGAATTGGCATTGCTGGTTTCACATCTTCATGTTAAGCTATATGAGTTACCCATTGATTCGGGTGCAACAAGATCTCAATGAGATTGGAAGATTTCTTAAGACTCAGAAAGAGATTCGTGGAATCGTCTAGATGAGTAATGAAAGTATGAGACATGTGTCTCAAGGTACAATAAGATGTATGTATGAAAGAAGTTTTAATGTTGCAAGTAAGCATTGCAGGGCAAACCTGGTTTCCGGTAGGATTCCAGTTAAAAGGCAAATCCTGATTGTTCATGTTTATGATAAGTTACCTTTATGAATGGTTTATGTTAAGCCGGAAAGATACAAATCCGAAACAATAAGTCTATGTGAAGCAAGGTAAGTTCCAAATCATGATGTTCTGAGATAACTCTAATTTGAAAAAGGTATCAAGTTTGAGAAGGCTGTATACGTATGTATGTGGATTAAGAAACAAGACGAAATGCATGTTTTGAGGAAATTATACGATGAACTTCTTGAGAATGTATGATTAGAATATGTAAGGCTTAGACCAAAGATGATAAGTTTATGTCATGATGATTGGTAAACGATCTCTAAATTTTGAGGACAAAATTTCTTTAAGGGGGTAGAATGTAATATCCCACCTGTCAGTATCGGTATATTACCCGTTGATCGTGCCAGAGGAATTAAATTCATGGAAAGTAAGTTAATGGATAATATTTTATGAGATGTCAACTTTATACGGGAAAAGTATCGGAGTCATTTTAAACACGCTTGAGGCAAGAGCATAATTGTAATTTCATGTGGAAAGGATATTTATTTGTGTTGGGCACAAAATATCTCATTTCCTTCTTATCTTTCTCTCTCTATGTTGGATAGAATTTTCTTCCTTCTCTCTTCTCTTCTCTCACACCACCTCCTTCCTTCTTCTCCACCAATCTTTCTTAAAGTTTCATCCTTCCATGGTAAGCTTTTATACTATGTTTCCTTGTGATCTCTTGAGCTTAAGGAAGCTTGGTTTAAGTTTGGTTTCTTTATTTCTCCTCTCAAGAAGTTAGGGTTTTGGTTATGTTGGAAGTGGAAGTTTGATCTTGTGCAAGATGTGGTTTCTCCATGAACAAAGAAGATGGCTTTAAGTTGAATTCATGAGCTAAGGCTATGGTTGTTGGTTCAACAAAGAACTTAGGGTTTGAGGATGGAGTGATAAAAGGAGAAAACTTAAAGATTTATAACCAACAAGGATCATGATGCTTTGGATTGCAAGAAAATAACAAGATTGAGATGGTTTGAGCCAAGGAAAAGCAAGTGATCAAGAGCTATGGTTTTGAGGTGTGAAATGGAAGTGATGCTTGGGAGCTAAAGAATCTTGTGCAGCTTTGTTTAGGTGAGTTCCATAGATAGTTTTCCCACCCTTTGGGATCATGATTATGCCATGCTAGAATATTATGAGTACTATGATAATATGTAATATGTTTAGTTCCCTTTTTAGCCATGCTTGCTATACTTGCCAATACTTGCCATATAAATGTTTTACAAGTTTCCTATGACCTCTAAGAGTCATATCATGCTTAGAGACACTTGGTTTGAGGATTTTGGGTCAAAAATACCATTTTTAAGTGCTCTGGACTGTCATAACTCGCCGGGGCGAGCTATTACTCGCCACAGCGAGTAGAATGGAGCAGAACCAGTGTATTGCTCGCCTCCTACTCGCCATGGCAAGCAGCTGCTCGCCTCCCACAAGGAGTTACTCGCCTAGGCGAGCAAGTGGTGCCTTCAGGTGCTGCTTGCTCGTTTCAGGCAGTTTCGGTGATTTTTGTTCCGGACTTTCTCGTGCAGTCTTTTATAAAAGTAAACCCCTCAAACCAAGGTCCTAAATGATAATCAATGAAAGCAAGAATTTTATGATAAAGAGGCAAGTATTAAGCATGTTAGTAAGAATCATGTCATGAATCATGTCATGAATCGGGTAACAAGTTATACATTAAGCAAGGGAAAACTAGAGCTTCGATGTAGTTGTCGAGAACTAGCTAGTTAGCAAGAATCCTTAGAATGATAAGATGCGAAATATAAATTCTTCGCGCATGATCAAGAGTGATATAGCAAGCATGTTAAGTCGTGGTTTGATTAGTTAATCTCTCCACCATGATTAAGATTGTACAAGCATGAACAAGAATGAAATTTACAGCTAATCGGATTGATCAAGATTCCGAGGTAAACATGTAAGCATGATTAGGTTTATCCTACATGAGCGACAAGATCATGATTAATATAATGTAGGTGGCTTGTCTCTTGCTATCCACGCCAGGGGGATACAAGGGGTTCTCATTATGAGAACGATTTAAGCCGTAAGGGACCCGCATGTCACCGAGTAAACAAGATGTAGGTGTTCGTGTCTCTTGTTATCCACATCAGGGGGATACAGGAGGTTCTCGACTCAAGGGGAACGGATCAAGCCGTAAGGGACCCGCACGACACCGAGGGAGTCCTATGTACGTACATCGGTCATGATGGGATTGTTCTCGGGGTTACTCCACCCGGGCTCTCCATAAAATGAATCAAGATAATGATTGTTTGTTCAACGCTAACTTAATGAATGAACTTATGTACGACCATGGATGTTATGTTTATGATTATGTTCATGATTATGTAAGAATGATTCCATGCACGATTAAGTTCATGAACAAGAGCATTAGATGCTATAAGACAAGTACAAGACATGGAATAGAGCAAGTAAAGTATGCTATACCGGTTTAGAATTGTGCCATGATCATGATATGCTTAAGCCTTGATACGTAGAGCGTATTCTTAGCAATGCGGTTTTAGATTCCCCCTCGACCGCCATGACACGTATAGGAAGTGAAGCCTATAACATGTGAGATGAACCTATGACGGGTTTAGTATGCAATACCGTCTAGGAAAGTATGACCACACACGTATAATCAACCGTCAGGTTGTATTGTAGACACGTGGTGACTGTAGGTTTCCCTTGAGTTTACCTATAGCCTAGGATTTAGGGGAACTCACTGATACATTATGTATCATCCCAATCCTTATTTGTTTCAGATAAACAGGTTGGATGGCATGCTAGTAGCCGAGTGGATGTTTCAACAAGTGGTCGTTCGTGCCGCAGCAGGATGTTATGGATTTCAAGGACATATTTATTATACATTGGAAAAGATGAGTAGTATTATCTTTGTACGAACACATGTTGTTGTAAATAATATTCATTCGAAGTTTTATTGTTGTATATTTTAATGTATCCAGTACTAAACTTAACGCACGTGCTAGACTTTCTAGATACGTCTAGTATGGGTGTTACACAACAGGAGATTGCCCATTAAGTACTGAAACAAGTTGAATAGCATAAAAGTGACTAAAACAATGAATAGAAGAACAAATATGCTCATTAGCACCACAATCAAACAACCATATATTAGAAACAACATGCAAAAAGTAAGAAAAAAAATTGTGTTTATAGATGATGCAAAGCTTTCTGGTAGGAAACTACTAGTTAAATGAGAGTGAATATGGTGAGAACTAGGAGTGTTTGACACATGTGATGAGGGAGTTAAAATTGCTTAATGAAGTAAGGATACAAGATGTGCATAATAGTAAATAAAACTAGGAGTGTTCATTATGCACATCGTCATGGTTATTCTATTTACTATTGCTATCAGAATCATTGATGAACACGAGCAGAAAAGTGACAAATTAGCACAAAAACTGGAAATCTCAAAACAAAATTGAGATCAAAATACAAAAAATCAAAGAAATAGAGATGAAGATGATGAATCTTCAAAGAACAAACACACAAAGTCAAACGAAAAAAAACTCAAAAAATGTTTATCAATGGCGGAAGATATAACTGAATCCTAACAACTTTGCTCTTATTAGAGAGAGAAGGATACTGATACTATATCAAGAGGTTAATAAAACTGAGGAAAATTTCGTTGTTAAAATAAAAGATTACAACCGTTATACATACATTTTGATATTGTACTACTAATTAACTTGCACTACACTCTAACTATAAGATAATTCGACTACATATTGTAACTTGTAAAACAAGTTACAACTGTTATCTATTTTCTTTTCCTTTGATTTGTTCATGGTGCAATACGAATAGTTTAGATATATTTGAATCTATGCATTTTTTGGTCAAGTAACATAATGACTAAAACCTAACCCTTTAAAGTGAATAGGTCAAGTAGCATACTAAGCTACTTATGGATACATTATGCATCCCTCTTTATAAGAGAAATAAAATTGTTGAAGTTGTTTGTAGTTTGTTATTTATTCCACATTGCTCTGGTTCTCGGGTTGTTGGATTGTATAAATATGCTTGAGTACCTCCATTCTTTGAGTTAGCTTTTTAGATGAGATCCAAGTCTATTTAACATAGTATCAGAGTCGGGTTGAAGATTGCAATGTGAGAAGTGGACCCAAGCCTAAGCTAGACGTGAGGATGGGTGTTGAAGTTGTTTGTAGTTTATTATTTGTCACATGTTGCAATATTTTTTTTTTATTACAAGCCTAATCAAAGAGAAAAAACAAAAAAAAAACAAAAGAAACAAAACTAGCGCCTAATAAAAAGCGATCCTGGTTCATCCGCCCGAAGCAAAGAGAGTAGCCCTTATGGCGAAAGAGATCCAAAAAGTGATCTTATTTGTCCCATGTTGCAATATGTTTGAGTACACTCGTCTTTTGGATGAGATCCAAACCTATTTAACAAACATGTATTTATATTTGAGTAAATTACACTCCCCTCCCCTCAAAGATGCTTGAATTACACTCCCCTCCCCTCTTATGTTATTAAAATATACACTCTTCTCCCTTGAAAAATAAAATTTATACTCCCCTCCTTTATAAGATGCTTGAATTACAGCCCTCTCCCTTAATCATTAAATATGCACTATACTTTAATCTATTTTAACATAAATAATTATTTTTATGATATATATCAATTTTCAACCACCATTTAAGAAAAACTAATTCATTTCTTTATAATTTAAATGTCAATGATAATTAAATTTAAATATTTTGCTATTGATTTTATAATTTAGAGTATAAAATTTACTTTTAAATAACCATGCTTTATTGTCTTTAGTAATTTTTCACATATTTTAATTTTATTTTGGGTTGTTTCGTATTTTATAATAAAGTTTAAAACTACATGTTAATGAAATTGTGAATAAAAAATAGCGAAAAATATGTATTCAATTTTTTATTATACTAAAATAGACCCGTAGTACTATTTTTTTGGAAGTGTGTTAGATTATTATTTTTTTTGCAAGATTATTAAGAAATAAAAAAAAAAATATTGAAGGAGTAAAGTGTAGATTTTAAGATAAGAGGGGAGGGTAATGTAATTCAAGCTTCTCTTAGGGGAGGGGAGTGAAAATTTTTCTAATATGTTTTGAATAAGAGGGGAGGGGAGTGTATATTTTAACATAAAAGGAGAGGGGAGTGTAATTCAAGCATCTTTGAGGGCAGAGGAGTGTAATTTACTCTTTATATTTTTCAACAATGTAAATTAAATAGAGATTTTTTTACAAAGGCTCGTTTGTTACATATTAAAATAAAAGTGATTTTCACATAAAATAATTTAGAGATTATTTTTTAGAGATTTTAAGAAAAATCAGAATCTATTTTGCGTTTGTTTACCGTAGTAAAAATCACTTTTTTAAAATAATAATTTAGTTTGTTTGGATACAACTATATAAAAGCGATTTTTTGTTACAAAATTAGTTCAATCTTTAGATCCATATTTTCTCTCTCCTCTTAAAAAAATCTATTTTTTGAGAATCTGCTCTCAACAGCTTATCATTTGAAGCTGTTTTTAGATTCTGATTTTTTACAAATCTGTAACAAACGGATGCAATATCCTTAAAAGTGATTATTTTCTTAAAAAAATGATTTTTTTCCTAAAAAAAGCTATAACAAACGGGCTCATAAATGCATATTAAAAAGAAATAAATACTGGAATTCTGCTCTTTACCCAAACGGTTCTGCTCATTCCCAAAGTAAAAGTCCAAAATGCCCCTACGCAACTTAACTTGCGTCGCGTGAGTTAACATGCACTAGTTAGAAAATAAACGCAACTTAAGTCATGCTGCGTGACTTAAGTCACGTTGCGTGTTGTTATTAGCCCAGGTAGAACCTTATTCTGCCTCATTTTCTAACACAACACACTCAAATCTCAATTCTGTCTCAAATTACTCAACTCAAAAATTCCTTCAACTTCAAATCAAACAACACTACAACAACAAGAACAAGTAAGCTTTCACTTAAATTATGTTGGTATGATAGATTTTTTTTGTTAATCTAGAATTTGTTAGGTTTATTGTTTTGTTAAAATTTTAATTTTTTATGCAAGAAATGATAGAATGCTACATGCAAATGACTTATAGTGCTTAATTGTTATGATGTTTAGATGTTTGCATGATTATGTTAGATTTTTTACACTTAGATTAGATTTTTTTAGATTTAGGGTTTGTTGCATTTTTTTTTTTTGCAATATATGATACAATGTTACATGCAAATGAGTAATATTGCTTAATTATTTAGATGTTTGCATGTTTATGTTGTAGTTATAATTTTTAGGGTTTATGTATAATATGCACACCAAGTGTTTGATGAAATGTTTGAATGAGTTTTTCATTGATTGTGCTTAATTTCTTATTGTGTAGATTTGAAGCAATGGTCGGGTGGATCGACGTTCATGCACAATTCAACGGCAGAGAACCTCAGAGGTTGAAGGTTCGGTGCCTTGATGTAATGTTAAGAGGTCTCAAGGATCAACTAAATGAATTCAACCAAGGAGTCAACCGCAGAGACACAAGGAGGGTGCAAAATGTTCGGTATAAACGTCCAAAGCTCGATGAGGGGAGAGTATCATTCACTTGGGTGGAGTTAAAGAACGACGAAAACGTGACGAGCATGTTTTGGGAGCATGTAACGCCCGTTGTAATTATTTAATTATTTAAATAATTGTGATGTGTTTTATGTGCTTTTATGTGTGTTTTTGGATTAAGAATATTATAATTCGGTGCTTGGAGGGTTTTAATTAGACATTTTACCGTTAAGTGGGTAGCCTGTTGGGAGTAGACTGTAGAATAAAGAAATAATATTATAAGGAAATAATATTATAAGAAGGAAAGAATAGGAAAGAAAGAAGAAAACACGGGGAAGAAGAAAAAGAGAAGAGAAAAAGAAGAAAAAGAGGAGAAAAAGGAGAAGAGGATATTGAGGATTGTTGCTGAGATCTTGTCAATTAAGGTAAGGGTGAGACTAACTCTCATTTTCATCAAGTTTTGATTCATGGAGTTCAATCAATTTAGGTAGTTTTAGGATTTGGGGGTTAGGTCAAAATCATTATAATTGATAGATCTAAGTGAATTTTAGTGTAATTTGAGGTAGAAAGATGTTAATTAGTCATATAAAACATGTAGGTGATGATTCCTGTTGAATTAGAGGGTTGGGTAGTGGATTTGGGGTGACTGTGAGGTTGAAGAACAGAGCTGCGACATTTTTGCCTGTCAGAGCTCGCAATTGCGAGTTAATTAGCTCGCATTTGCGAGCAACCCCTAACTCGCCATTGCGAGTGGTTTTTACTCGCCATTGCGAGTAAATTGTCCTAGCTCGCCATTGCGAGTGTTTAGAGCTCGCCATTGCGAGTAGCTGGTAAGTGACCCTTAGCTCGCCATTGCGAGTAGTGTAGCGCGCCATTGCGAGCTAGTGCAGTGCAGACCTGCTGTTTCGCAAATTTCTGACAATTTTGACTGGGTTTCATGATGGGATAGGTTCTGATATATATATGGAATATGATGATAAATTAATTGTTGATCCAGTAAGTACTGGTTGGAGATGATGAACTGTGATGAATAATTATTAATGAATTTAACATTAAATATGAATTTATTGTTGGTTATTGTTGATCATGTGTTGATTGTTGTGGATTGTGATGTTGCTGTTGATGTTGTCGTTGTCGTTGTCGTTGTCGTTGTCGTTGTCGTGTTGTTGTAGTGATGATGTGATCTTTTATGATCAACGTGATGATGTGATCTTTATGATCAACGTGATGATGAGGTCCAAAAATTGACCTACGTGATGATGGTGGTACCACAAGCATGCTGAGTCGTCAGAGTCGTCAGAGTCGTCTGAGTCGTTGTCGTTGTCGTGTTGAGTAGTTGTTGTCGTGATGTGGAGTTGTCATAATTAATGACTGTTGAGATGTTGTTGTTGTTGATGATTTTATATAAGTTGAATTTATATGTTGTGGATAATGGATGATATTATGGTTGATTATTCTTTATGAATTATTATTTGCTGATAATGATTGTGAAATCTCACCCCTTCTGCGTATATGTTGCCACGTCCGTGGGTAATGTGCAGGTAATGAAGATTAGTGCAGTTGTGCGAGTGGTCTGTTGTGTCGTCTAGGATGCTCTGATACGTAACGGGATGGGAATTGTTTGTTGTTTTGTTTCCTTGTTACGTATTAATAAATAAAATTGTTGAAGTATTTGGTGAAGACTATTATAGAAGATGTTAAGTTGTAGCCTTGTGCTAAGTATTTTATGTGATGATGTAATATAAATTCCGCTGTATTTGATCCTCGAATTTTATAAGACAGGTTGATTTAATAAATGATATTACTATTAATGTTGTAATTGATGTTTTGTTGAATGTGACGCTCCGTTTGTGATGTGTGATTCTGATATTTTTATGAAATTTTCAAGTTGGGAAAACGGGGTGTTACAATTGGTATCAGAGCAGGTCGGTCCGTCCGGCCAATTAGTTGAGTCGAGTTGTGTCGTCTAACAGTTGGAATACCATTATTATGTTATTCTGATTGTTGTGTGTTGTGCAGAAGTAAGGAGGAAAACTGGACGCTGCTAATATCATTTGTTATAGGAGAACAAGAATGGCTGGCAGGAATGATGCTGCGGTGGCTGCTGCATTGGAAGTTGTGGCTCAAGCTATAGGGCAACAACCGAATGCTGGTGCTAATACAGAAGTGAGAATGTTAGAGACATTATTAAGGAATCATCCCCCTACTTTCAAGGGAAGATATGATCCTGATGGAGCACAGTCATGGCTCAAAGAAATTGAAAGAGTTTTCAGGGTTATGCAGTGTTCTGAGGAGCAGAAAGTGCGATTTGGTACGCACATGCTGGCTGAAGAAGCTGATGATTGGTGGGCGAGTCTTCTATAGGAGTTAGAGCAAGATGGTACCGTAGTTACCTGGGCTATCTTTAAGGAGGAATTCCTAGAAAAATACTTTCCAGAAGATGTTCGCGGAAAGAAAGAAATTGAGTTTTTAGAGCTTAAGCAAGGTGGTATGTCGGTGACTGAGTATGCTGCTAAGTTTGTGGAGTTAGCTAAATTCTATCCACATTACACTGGTGAAAATGCTGAGTTTTCTAAATGCATTAAGTTTGAGAGTGGTCTGCGCCCTGATATCAAGAAGGCAATTGGTTACCAAAGGATCCGTAATTTCTTTGTATTGGTGAGTAGCTGCAGGATCTATGAAAGTGATTCCAATGCTCACTATAAGGTTGTGAGTGAAAGGAGAGGCAAACAACAACAAAACCGTGGAAAACCTTATAGTGCTCCAGCTGATAAGGGCAAGCAAAAGGTGAATGATGAAAGAAGACCCAAGAGGTATGCGACTTCTGCTGAGATTGTTTGCTACTCATGTGGAGAAAAAGGTCATAAGAGTAATGTTTGTCCGAATGATGTGAAAAGATGTTACCGATGTGGAGGCAGAGGGCATACAGTTTCAGAATGCAATCAGGATGACGTTATTTGTTTTAATTGCAATGGAAAGGGACATATTAGTACTCAGTGTAAAGAACCAAAGAAGGCCCCGACTAGGGGTAAGGTGTTTGCTTTAGCTGGTACTCAGACCGCCAGTGAGGACCGTTTGATCCGAGGTACTTGTTTCATTAACAGTATTCTGTTAATTGCTATCATAGATACTGGTGCTACACATTGTTTTATTGCTGTTGATTGTGCTTTGAGGTTGAGTCTTGATGTGTCGCCCATGAAGGGAGAGATGGTTGTCGAAACTCCATCTAATGGTTCGATAACTACCTCTCAGGTGTGTTTGAGTTGTCCTTTGTCTATGTATGGTAGAGATTTTACTATGGATTTAATATGCATGCCATTGATAGGAATGGATGTGATTCTGGGTATGAATTGGTTGGAGTATAATTATGCTCACATAAATTGTTTCAACAAGACGGTGCGATTTTCTTCCCCAGAGGAAGAAGCAGAGACTGAATTTGTAACTACTAAGAAGTTGAAACAGATGTTGCTTGATGAAGGTCAATTATTTTCCTTGATGGCGTCCTTGTCCGTTGAGAACCGGGCAAAGATTGATGAGTTGGAAGTTGTGCGTGAATTTCCAGAAGTTTTTCCTGATGAGATTCCTGATGTGCCTCCCGAGAGAGAAGTTGAATTTTCGATTGACCTTGTTCCGGGTACGAAGCCCGTGTCTATGGCACCTTACCGTATGTCAGCTTCTGAATTAGCTGAGTTGAAAAAGCAGTTAGAAGATTTGCTTGATAAGAAGTTTGTAAGACCAAGTGTTTCACCTTGGGGAGCGCCAGTGCTTTTGGTTAAGAAGAAAGACGGAAGCATGAGATTGTGCATTGATTATCGACAGTTGAACAAGGTGACAATAAAGAATAGGTATCCACTTCCAAGGATCGATGATTTGATGGATCAGTTAGTGGGTCCACGGGTGTTTAGCAAGATTGATCTGAGGTCGGGTTATCACCAGATTAAAGTGAAAAATGAAGATGTTCAGAAAACAGCCTTTAGAACACGATACGGCCATTATGAGTATTTGGTAATGCCTTTCAGAGTTTCTAACGCACCAGGTGTGTTTATGGAGTACATGAATCGTATTTTTCATACGTTTCTAGATCGCTTCGTGGTTGTATTCATCGACGATATTTTGATATACTCCAAGTCTGAGGAAGAACATGTTGAGCATTTAAGAATTGTTTTGCAAGTGTTGCAGGAAAAGAAGCTATATGCTAAGCTATCAAAATGCGAATTTTGGTTGAACGAGGTGAGTTTTCTTGGTCATATTGTTTCTGGTGGCGGTATTTCAGTAGACCCATCTAAGGTCGATGCAGTATCGCAATGGGAGACTCCGAGGTCGGTTACAGAAGTTAGGAGCTTTTTGGGTTTGGCTGGTTACTACATGAGATTTATTGAAGGATTTTCCAAGTTGGCACTTCCTTTAACTCAATTGACTTGTAAAGGCCGAGCTTTTGTGTGGGATATTCAGTGTGAGAACAGCTTTAATGAATTGAAGCAACGATTGACGACGGCTCCAGTTTTGATTTTACCAAAGCCCGAGGAACCTTTTGTTGTGTATTGTGATGCGTCCAAGTTCGGTTTAGGTGGTGTACTTATGCAAAATGGCAAGGTAGTAGCTTATGCATCGAGGCAGTTGAGGGTTCATGAACGAAATTATCCTACTCATGATCTAGAATTAGCTGCAGTGGTATTTGTACTCAAGATTTGGAGACATTATCTGTATGGTTCGAAATTTGAAGTGTTTAGTGACCATAAAAGTTTGAAGTATTTATTTGATCAGAAGGAATTAAATATGAGACAGCGAAGGTGGCTTGAATTGCTAAAAGATTTTGACTTTGAGTTGAATTACCATCCAGGAAAGGCTAATGTTGTTGCAGATGCTTTGAGTAGGAAAACCTTGCATATGTCTGCTATGATGGTTAAGGAGTTGGAGTTGCTTGAACAGTTTAGAGACTTGAGTTTGGTGTGTGAAATGTCAACACATAGTGTGAAGTTAGGAATGTTAAAGATCAACAATGAATTTTTGAATGACATCAAAGAAGCTCAGAAAGTAGATGTGAAGTTAGTAGATTTAATGGTTACAAGTGATCCTGTTGTAGACAATAACTTTAAGGTTGATGAGCAAGGGGTGTTGAGGTTTCGAGGAAGAATTTGTATCCCTGATAATGAGGAAATGAAGAAGATGATTCTTGAAGAAAGTCACAGAAGTAATTTGAGTATTCATCCAGGAGCTACCAAGATGTATCATAATTTGAAGAAGTTGTTTTGGTGGTCTGGGTTGAAACGTGATGTGGCACAGTTTGTATATTCATGCTTGGTTTGCCAGAAGTCAAAAGTTGAGCATCAGAAACCTGTTGGGTTGTTGACACCATTAGATGTGCCAGAATGGAAATGGGATAGTATATCCATGGATTTTGTGACGAGTTTGCCGAACACTCCAAGTGGGCATGATGCCATTTGGGTGATTGTGGATAGATTGACGAAGTCGCTCATTTCATTCCAATTAACATCAATTTTCCTGTATCTCAGTTGGCGGATATTTATATTCGCGAGATTGTGAAGTTACATGGTGTTCCGTCGAGCATTGTGTCAGATAGAGATCCAAGGTTTACTTCTAGATTTTGGAAGAGTTTGCAAGAGGCTTTGGGTTCTAAGTTGAGGTTGAGTTCGGCTTATCATCCTCAGACAGATGGTCAGTCGGAAAGAACAATTCAGTCATTGGAAGATTTGTTGAGGGTTTGTGTACTTGAGCAAGGAGGAACTTGGGATAGTCATCTTTCGTTGATAGAGTTCACATATAATAACAGTTATCATTCTAGTATTGGAATGGCACCATTCGAAGCTTTGTATGGTCGAAGGTGCAGAACTCCATTGTGTTGGTTTGAGTCAGGTGAAAGTGCAGTTTTGGGACCAGATATTGTTCAGCAAACTACGGAAAAGGTGAAGATGATTCAAGAAAAGATGAAGGCGTCGCAGAGTCGACAAAAGAGCTATCATGACAAACGTAGGAAAGATCTTGAGTTTCAAGAAGGGGATCACGTGTTCTTGAGAGTTACTCCAATGACCGGTGTTGGTCGTGCATTGAAGTCTAAGAAGTTAACTCCGAAGTTTATTGGTCCTTATCAGATATCAGAAAGAGTTGGGACGGTGGCTTACCGAGTGGGTTTACCACCGCATCTTTCGAATTTGCATGATGTGTTTCACGTGTCACAACTTCGGAAGTATGTTCCAGATCCATCTCATGTGATCCAAAGAAATGATGTGCAAGTTAGAGATAATCTTACGCTTGAGACTTTACCAGTGAGAATCGAAGGTCGTGAAGTGAAGCAATTGAGAGGCAAGGAGATACCTTTGGTGAAAGTTGTTTGGGATGGAGCGGCTGGTGAAAGCTTGACGTGGGAGCTGGAGAGTAAGATGATGGAATCTTATCCAGAGTTATTTGATTGAGGTAAATTTTCGAGGACGAAAATTCTTTAAGTTGGGGAGAATTGTAACGCCCGTTGTAATTATTTAATTATTTAAATAATTGTGATGTGTTTTATGTGCTTTTATGTGTGTTTTTGGATTAAGAATATTATAATTCGGTGCTTGGAGGGTTTTAATTAGACATTTTACCGTTAAGTGGGTAGCCTGTTGGGAGTAGACTGTAGAATAAAGAAATAATATTATAAGGAAATAATATTATAAGAAGGAAAGAATAGGAAAGAAAGAAGAAAACACGGGGAAGAAGAAAAAGAGAAGAGAAGAAGAAGAAAAAGAGGAGAAAGAGGAGAAGAGGATATTGAGGATTGTTGCTGAGATCTTGTCAATTAAGGTAAGGGTGAGACTAACTCTCATTTTCATCAAGTTTTGATTCATGGAGTTCAATCAATTTAGGTAGTTTTAGGATTTGGGGGGTTAGGTCAAAATCATTATAATTGATAGATCTAAGTGAATCTTAGTGTAATTTGAGGTAGAAAGATGTTAATTAGTCATATAAAACATGTAGGTGATGATTCCTGTTGAATTAGAGGGTTGGGTAGTGGATTTGGGGTGACTGTGAGGTTGAAGAACAGAGCTGCGACATTTTTGCCTGTCAGAGCTTGCAATTGCGAGTTAATTAGCTCGCATTTGCGAGCAACCCCTAACTCGCCATTGCGAGTGGTTTTTACTCGCCATTGCGAGTAAATTGTCCTAGCTCGCCATTGCGAGTGTTTAGAGCTCGCCATTGCGAGTAGCTGGTAAGTGACCCTTAGCTCGCCATTGCGAGTAGTGTAGCGCGCCATTGCGAGCTAGTGCAGTGCAGACCTGCTGTTTCGCAAATTTCTGACAATTTTGACTGGGTTTCATGATGGGATAGGTTCTGATATATATATGGAATATGATGATAAATTAATTGTTGATCCAGTAAGTACTGGTTGGAGATGATGAACTGTGATGAATAATTGTTAATGAATTTAACATTAAATATGAATTTATTGTTGGTTATTGTTGATCATGTGTTGATTGTTGTGGATTGTGATGTTGCTGTTGATGTTGTCGTTGTCGTTGTCGTTGTCGTTGTCGTGTTGTTGTAGTGATGATGTGATCTTTTATGATCAACGTGATGATGTGATCTTTATGATCAACGTGATGATGAGGTCCAAAAATTGACCTACGTGATGATGGTGGTACCACAAGCATGCTGAGTCGTCAGAGTCGTCAGAGTCGTCTGAGTCGTTGTCGTTGTCGTGTTGAGTAGTTGTTGTCGTGATGTGGAGTTGTCATAATTAATGACTGTTGAGATGTTGTTGTTGTTGATGATTTTATATAAGTTGAATTTATATGTTGTGGATAATGGATGATATTATGGTTGATTATTCTTTATGAATTATTATTTGCTGATAATGATTGTGAAATCTCACCCCTTCTGCGTATATGTTGCCACGTCCGTGGGTAATGTGCAGGTAATGAAGATTAGTGCAGTTGTGCGAGTGGTCTGTTGTGTCGTCTAGGATGCTCTGATACGTAACAGGATGGGAATTGTTTGTTGTTTTGTTTCCTTGTTACGTATTAATAAATAAAATTGTTGAAGTATTTGGTGAAGACTATTATAGAAGATGTTAAGTTGTAGCCTTGTGCTAAGTATTTTATGTGATGATGTAATATAAATTCCGCTGTATTTGATCCTCGAATTTTATAAGGCAGGTTGATTTAATAAATGATATTACTATTAATGTTGTAATTGATGTTTTGTTGAATGTGACGCTCCGTTTGTGATGTGTGATTCTGATATTTTTATGAAATTTTCAAGTTGGGAAAACGGGGTGTTACAGAGCACACCAAGTTCCAGTGGATCGATATGCGGGTGACGTTGCTGAGATCAACTGAAGATATCATCAATAGCTTGATTCCGCCAGAAGATCGTCATTAGTTAGGGTAAGGTGCATTCCAACTACAACATTTGTCTTACCTCTGAAATGGGGTAATTCAAATTTGTCAAACGGCGAGGACTCAAGCATTTCGCTCGACATTCATGTTTTTCCTTTGAAAAGATTAAATTCTTGTTAGGCTGGTTTAGATGAAGGTATTAGGTGTCATGGAATGGACCTCATTTCGTTGGCACTTGGATACCATCATCTAAAGCAAGCCTAACAAAAATTTATTCTTTTCAAAGGAAAGCATGAATGTCGAGCGAAATGCTTGAGTCATGTAGTTTGGCAAGTTTGAATTTACCCCATTTCAGAGGTAAGACAATTGTTGTAGTTGGAATGCACATTCCAACTACAACAATTGTCTTACACTGGATGAGGCAATTCAAACTTGTTAATCGGCATGACTCCAACATTCGATGAGCATCTTGAACGATGGTATTCAAGTGTCAAGGAATGGACCTCATTTCGTTGGCACTTGAATACCATCATTCGAGATGTTGATCGTATGCTGGAGTCCTGCGGCTTAGCAAGTTTGAATTTGCCCCATTCAGTGGTAAGATAATTGTTGCAGTTGGAAGGTACATTCCGGAATGTAATTTAATTGTTGACATAAATGTCGTTTATGTATATTTTATTCGAAATCACGCTATCACATTTTTTATTCGAAATCACGCTATCGCAATATTTATTCGAAATCACGCTACCGCAATTTTTATTCGAAATCACGCTATCGCAATTTTTATTCAAATTCACACTATCACAATTTTTATTCGAATTCACGCTGAATTTATTCTAATTGATTTATTTAGTCTTATTCGAATTTATTATCTTATTAGAATTTATTAATTCAATACGCAATCGTAAAATAAATGCAACAATTAACAAAAATAAAGAAACAAAAATAATGGATATAAAATATCATTTTATTAATATAATTCTTATTACATTTACAATGGAGTAAAACTAAATCTGCGAAAAAATAAAAACCACCAGAAAACATATCTTCCTGGGGTAAAACTAAAAGTAAACCACAAGAAAACCAACCTCGCTGGGGTAAAACTAAATCTGCACATTTAGTTTTACCCAATGTGGTTCTTTTCCCAAGAAAGCTGCTCACTACTTATCTTTTCCCCAGTATTCCCACTACTTATCATTCTTTCTCTTTTTACACCAAAATAAAGAAGGAAAAAAAGAAGGAAAGGAAGAAGATTCATAGGGGAGAGAGTGAGAATGAGAGATGGTGTGAGGAAATGGGGAAGTTTAGGGGTGTATTTATAGGGGAGATTGTAACATAGGTTATATCTACCATAAATAGGGTCAAAAAACGTGTAAAAACTTAACAAAAACGTGTCAAATCAATTAAAATACATTGAACAAAGTAAAAAAAAACGTGTTCTTGAGCCCAGGATTAACACTAGCGTGAGTTAACTCACGCACAGGTTAACACTAGCGTATGTTAAGTCACGCTACGTGACTTAACATGCGTTAGTGTAATATGAACGTGACTTAAATCACGCACAACTTAGCACTAGCGTGAGTTAACTCACGCTAGTTGGGCCGGTGGTCACAACTCAAGAACACGTTTGTTGGACTTTGGTCGGTTATTAAACCATGGTTTTATTGAGTTTTACACGTTTTTTTTACTGTTTTTTGACTGCATTTAGTGCATATAAAACCTATGCACTAAATAATTTTCAATTATGCCTTTTTAGGCCTTTTTTTGTTACATTTAAGGACTTTATTCTAAATTAATTTATTAACTTTATTCAAAATTATTTTGTTTACATTAATCTAAATTATTTTCTTAACTTTATTCTAAATTTTTTTATTAACATTATTCTGAAATTATTTTGTTTACATTAATCTAAATTATTTTCTTAACTTTATTCTAAATTAATTTATTAACTTCATTCTAAACTATTTTGTTTACATTAATCTAAATTATTTTCTTAACTTTATTCTAAATTATTTTATTAACATTATTCTGAAATTATTTTGTTAACATTATTCTAAATTATTGATTCGATATTATTCTTTAAATAAATACAAATATAAATAAAAGTAAATGAACTAAATTAATATTTATTCATTAAATTTAAATACAACATTAGAAACTAAAAGCAAATATAAAATAAATGAACAAAATTGACGCATATAATAATATATCATTTTATTAATAATTCATACATTACAATAATTCATACAATAATTTTGAACTTATTCACTAAGAGCCCGTTTGTTATAGCTTTTTTAAGAAAAAATCACTTTTTCTAAAAAGATAATCACTTTTAAGAGTTTTGCATCCGTTTGTTACAAATTTTTTAAAAAATCAGAATCTAAAAATAATCTAAAAACAGCTTCAAATGAGAAGCTGTTAAGAGTAGCTTCTCAAAAAATAGATTTTTTTAGAGGAGAGAGAAAATATGATTTAAAAGATTGAACTAATTTTGTAACAAAAAATCCCTTTTATATAGTTGTATCCAAACAAACTAGATTATTTGTTTAAAAAAAGTGATTTTTATTACGGTAAACAAATGCAAAATAGATTCTGATTTTTCACAAAATCTCTAAGATATAATCTCTAAATTATTTTATGTCAAAATCACTTTTATTTTAATCCATAACAAACGGGCCCTAATTCTACTTATTTTCTCCTTGGGGTAAAAAGTGATCAATCTTCGTGGGGTAAAATAGTGAGCAGTCTTCTTGGGGAAAATACATCATCAATCCTTGGGCTAAAGTTAAATCTATTTTTTTTACCACAAGAAGTTCTTTTTACTTATGGTAAAAAGTTTCTGCGGTTAAAAAAGCAGATTAAAATTATCCCAAGGGTCGATCACTTCCTCAAGTCGGCTATTCACTATTTTACTCGGACGAATTTTGATCACTTTTTACCCCGAAGAGAATATTGAAAAAAAAAAAACAAAGAAAGAAGAGAATTAGAGGGAGAGAGTGTGAGGAGATAATGTGAGGAATATGAGAAGTATGTGAGGGTATTTATAGGTACAAATGGAAACCTAGGTTGTATCTAACTTAAATGTGGTCAAAAAACGTGTAAAATAGTGTAAAAAAACGTGTGGATTGAATGTTGAAAAACTGACCACAGACCAAAAAACGTTTGTTCTTCAGTTCTGACCACCGGCCAACTTGCGTGAGTTAAGCTGCGCTAGTGCTAAGTTGTGCGTGACTTAAGTCACGTTCATAGTACACTAACGCAAGTTAAGTTGCGTAGGGGTATTTTGAACTTTTATTTTGGGAATGAGCAAAACCGTTTGGGTAAAGAGCAGAATTCTAAATACTGTCTCTCTCAATTTTTTTTGGCTTAATAGGTCATTTGGTCCCCTAATTAATTTCAAATTTTCATTTTGGTCCCATAGCTAATAAAACTCATGTTTTGGTCCCTCATGTTTGTCTCCGTCGGTCAAATAAATCCCGACTGTTATCTTTAACCCCCAAATGTCTATGGTGGACCAACCTTAAGAGTGGTCCACCATAGATCCTATTAATTATTTAATCTCAGCCCTTTGATCTTTCTTCATCTTCTTCCTCACTCTTGTTCATCATCTTCAACATCACATTCATCACACCATCATTATCTTCATCTTTTTTCAAGAAAAATTCAGAAACATCAACCATCGTCAACATCAATCATCATCAGGAAATGGAAAATTCTTTACTCTTTCCATCATCATTCATCAACAACAACAACATCATCATCACCATTGATTTCTATCAATAACAACCCCAGAAAAACAAACCCAATTGTAGATCAATAACATCAACACAAAACCCAGTTTACTAGAGAAACAACCGTAAAGCAAAATTGCAGCAAGCAAGAATAGAATGAAGAAGGATTGAAATCAAAGAACCCTTCTTTCTACTAGTACGAACCACAATTGCAGCAAGCAAGAAGCTTTCTAGAATATCAACAACAACAACAACAAAAAAGAAATCAAATTGGGTAAACGTGAAATTGAATACAAGGATCCCAAATAAAAATTTAAAGGTCCCAAATCAGAAGTACTAGGAATTCCAAAATTTGGCAACAAAAGAATGAAGAAGGATTGAAATCAAAGACTTCACAGAAATGACAAAGTGGGTCTCAGTCTGAGCTATCCAGGATCACGAAAATGAGAACGATGGAGGAGAAGAAAGTTCACGATAGAGAAGAAAGTTCCAGATTCAATTGGAAGAAAATAAGGGTTTGTGGGTTCAATCCTGAGTGAGTGACGATGGAGAGAAGAAGAATCATTAACCTCTTTCGTCAACTTCCTTCTGCACCACCATCATCATCCAAACGTCGCCGTTTTGAAGAAGAAGAATCAATCTTTTTATAGGTTGTTTAATTTTTTTTTGACTGTTTTTTCTTTTTGGGTTTGGTGTCGATGAAGAAGATGAAGAAAGGGAAAGATTAGTTGGTGATGGTTCACTATTAGATACAATGGACCTTCAAAATCTAACCGTCCTCTTTTAAAAAAATAGATCAAAGGGTTGAAATTAAATAATTAACAGGATCTATAGTAGACCACTCTTAAGGTTGGTCCACCATAGACATTTGGGGGTTAGAGTTAACAGTCGGATTTATTTGACCGACGGAGACAAACGTGAGGGACCAAAACATGAGTTTTATTAGTTATGGGACCAAAATGAAAACTTGAAATTAATTAGGGGACCAAATGAGCTATTAAGCCATTTTTTTTTTTATTTATAGTAACAGAGTTTACCGAGTATTATACATTGAGTTTCCGTCAATGTAGACGGCAGCTGCTTAGGAACTCCGATTCGAGCTGGCTTTGGTGGTATCTTTCGAAACACTCATGGTTTTTACCTAGCTGGATTCTCGGGACACATCCCTAATTCATCTGACATCCTCTTAGCGGAGCTCACCGCAATCTTCCATGGATTGTGCTTGGCCATTGACATGGGGTTGGACGATCTGGTCTGTTATTCAGACTCCCTCCTCTCCATCAATCTCATCACGGTAAACACTCCAAAGTTTCACATTTATGCCGTCCTTCTTCAAGACATAAAAGACATGCTTCGTAACCGCAATTTCACTCTTCGTCATACTCTTAGAGAGGGTAACTATTGTGCTGATTTCTTAGCTAAATTGGGAGCATCATCTGAAGATGTTTTCACCGTGCATCCTTCGCCACCGATCGACCTCCCGGCTCTGATCAGGAACGACGCTTCGGGCACCCTCTTCACTAGGGCCTAGTTTCTTTTTCTGTCTTCTGCTTTCCTGTTTTCTGTTTTCTGTTTCTGCCTTCTGTTTTTCTGTTTCTAATTTGCTTCTGTAACCAAAAAAATACATTGAGTTTCCGTGCCGTGTCATCTTCAATTTCAAACTTGAATGATTGCTATTCGCATGTTGAACTCTTCTCCATTCCCGCCCCTTGTTCCTCTAAACGCAGTCGTTCCCCACCATACAATGTTTTCTTACTCCACCGTTTCAATTCCCTTCTCTCACCTCCAAGTAACACCTCTCTCTCTCTCTCTCTCTCTCTCTCTCTCTCTCTCTCTCTCTCTTGTTTATAGTTATGCTCTGACTTGTTTCGCTTTCTCCCAACTACTATTGATTCTTAGTTGAAGCTATAATTTGAAGATTTTGAAACAAATTTGCAGCTGTAATTCTTACTTGAAACAGATTTGAAGATTTTGATTCTAAAATTGATTTTTGGTGTATGTTTGGTTTGCGGTAACTAAAATTGATTTTGAGTGATTTGATTCTCTAAAATTGACTCTAGCTATGTTTGGAAACATTTTATGTAAAAGTGAGTTGAATTTAAATTTGTCTGAGAATCAATTATAAAATCAAAAGTTACAGATTCTATTTTCAAGAAGAAATCAATTCTAGAGGTAAAATCAATTGTACTAGAAAGAAACCAAATATGTCAGAATCAATTCTACACTTCCATAATCAATTTTGGTCACTCTAGAAGTGGAACCACCAAACATTCTGGGAATAATTGATTTTGAATGAATTGCTTTAGTAAAATTGATTCTAGCTAAAATTATTGAATTGAAGATAAAGTGATTTATGTTTGAATACATTAATGGTAGCGTGAGTTGAATAATAAATCTCAGTGTAAAAATCTATTTTAGAATAAGAAGCTATGATTTCTAGCTTCAAGTAGAATCAATTATGGAGAAAAAATCAATTCTACTTTAGAGGAAACAAACATGTGTAAATCTATTTTTGTCACCACATAACCAACTATTGATACTTGGTTTGATTTTTGACTATGGCTGTATATTTTTTATCTGCGTGACGATATAGTTTTGGATTATTATTTATATTCTTTTGAATTTTATTGTGACAGGATAAGAACCACGACTTGTCATTGAAGATTGAAGAAGGTTTTGGACCTAATGGTTTGGGGATTCTATCAGTCACGGATGTATGTGCAATTTTTCATTTTCATTTGTGTTTGTATTTATGTTAGAATTATTACTGATGAATCACAATTGCAATTTTTGATTTTTAGGGAGGAATGAATTGAATTTGTTTATTGGATAAGTTGCGGTTGAATAAATTTAATTTTTAATTTTGTTTGTTAGTTAGTGTTTGCATGTAAAGTTGAATCAAGTCTTTGAACCTTAATCAAACTAGGAAATGCTGCGATCAATTTTTGACACATTCATGCATTGAGTTTATCCTTGGCTGGTTGATCGAGATCCAATAGTCCAACTTCATGAATGCGTGAAACTTTTGACTGTAGGCTAACCTGGTCCATTTCAGGTGGGTTTCAGGTACCAAGTGATTAAAAGCTGTTAAAAATGGCTTCATTTGGGTGGGTTTGGTTGCCCAAAATAAATCCAGTAGGGCCCAAATCCGCCCGATCCAAGTATTTAGAGAGTTTAAGTTCCCTCACATTGTACAGTATTATGCCTGCGCCAAATTGTCCCATCAATAACCTAAATGTTATCTTCTCTGACTGTTGCTTAATCGGACAAAGATGGGTTCGTGTTCGTGTTATTTGGTTTGCTATGGGTGGATGATTTTGGACCGAATCCGACTGTAACCAATGTTCACCCGTAAATCAAACTACGAAGAAAAGATTCAAACATATGACTAGGTTTTTTTGTTTTGAAAATTTCAGAACTATCACACTTATGGGAAGTTTCTCAGTTTGAACTTACACCTTGTGCTAGTTTGTATAATGGTTTCTGCAGTGAAAAATGACAGCAGAGTTAGGCGATGCCCATTTCTTGTCATCAGCTCTATCTTATCCTAAAAGTGATGATTGTAGATATGTTATAAAGTTTCAGAACTGGAAATTGATGGGTTTATTTTCTGGCTGTATGTACTACTATTTGTATTTTCATAATAACTTAATTGGAGTTAATTATAGGTCCCAGGATACTCTTCGTTGCGCAGAAATCTTTTGCATCTCGCACCAAGGTAAGTGTTTTGATATGCTATTTCTGCTTTTAGTCCTAGCAGTGATTGATGATCCTATCAGTAGAAATCTTTTGCATCTCGCACCAAGGTAAGTTATTATTGATGATAACATTTTCCTTTCTTTATGTCAGATTGGCAAATCTTCCTAAAGAAGTAAAAGATGATCTTGAAGATCCTAACAGTAGGTAACCTATCTTTTTTTAAAACTTCTTACTATTAAATTTTCACTTCCACTTAATTCCGCCATCGCATTATGCAGTTTAAAGTTTTTTGTTTTCCATCGGTCCAACGAACATCACTTGTTATATATTATAACAGCAAATGACTTCTGATTCTTCTATTCACAATGAATTTGTAGATATAATATTGGCTGGAGCCATGGGAAAGAGAAACTTGAATCTGGCAAGCCTGGTAATTCTCTCATCTGTTGCATATAATGAATTCTTTTTTGGTTTCTCTTTGGGAAACCTTAATTTGCTTTGCATTAGATTTTGATAATTCCTTCTCTCTCTCTCTCTCTCTCTCTCTCACTCTCTCTCTCTCTCCTCTCTCTCTCTCTCTCTCTCTCTCTCTCTCTCTCTCTCTCTCTCTCTCTCTCGTTTTTGTAACCATTTCTATATATCGGCTGATTTTTTGGATATGCATATTTATTTGACAATGTTGGTGCCTTTTTAATTTCAAAGTACGTTTTGCATTGTATTTTGAATTGTTGGTTTAATAGGACGCCTTACCCTGCCCATTATTGAACTTTCTTTCTTCTCTCTTTGATAAAAATGGTTCTCTCCACAAAAAAAAAAAAAAAAAAAAAAAAAACCTTCTATAACTGTAACCAAGTTTTGAAATTGTGTATTTCAAATTCAAAATAAATTGTGAGGAAGTGGTCCAACATGATAATCTTTGATGAGAATGAATAAGTGTATTATTCTAGTCAAAGTGGTAACAGAAATGTGTAAAACAAAGAAACATTTTCTAATAACTTTCTGAATTGAGTACATCGGGTTATTGAAGATTATTTGATTATTCCACAAGTATATTATGCTTACCATTGGTATAGGAGAAAAAAGAAGTGTAATCTGAGATGCTCAAGTGGTGCTCTCGAAATGACTTTCTGACAGAGAGTTCTTCATATAACAGTAGTAAATCTGAACTGCTATAAAAGAAAGCGACTTCAACTATATATTACATTTAATTTGTATATGTTATTTTTTAAATTCTAATACTTTGCTGCATAGATGCATTTTGTTAAATCAGTTAGTTATTTACAGTTTTAAGCGAGGCTGGTTTCATTTATCGATTTTTTTCTTCCGAGTGCAGATTTATTAAAAGGATCTTTCTATGCCAATCCTATGCTTGACACGCCTACAACAGATAAATCTTTGATACGACGGTAAATTAGATGAGAACATTTGATTTGTTTTAAAAACTTTAGTTGTTTCTTGCTGTAGGTGTTTTTTTATCTTAAATATGGATATGGATATTATGGAGCAATACTCGCTATCATAATTCAATTGTTATTCTTTTAGATTTTATACACCTTACATGCAAGATTTCGCAGAACTGAATTATACTGAGTAATCATCTGTCTATAAATTATTTTTTCTTATCATTTGAAATAAATGTAGATGCATACCTGTAAAATTATATGTTACTCTTTATTGTGATTTATATATTTTATATGTTGCTTACCTTTTTTATCATCATCAATTTTGTATTATACTGTTTGTGATTTGATATATATGATCATACGCAATTCCTTGGATTTTGTGTGCCTGTAGGTACCCATCATATTGTGGATCAAATGTATGGCCCAAAAGCACATTACCAGAACTTGAATTTGGTACACCCTGAAGCCTAAATTGATTTTGCATTTGCACTGCTTTTTTCTTATATTGGGGATATAAATTTCTGTGTTTATAATCTGTTTTCTTTTCTTGGCTTTTACATGAATGAGCATGCAGTTGCTATGCCTGTGCACATATAGGCAGCAATCAAACCATGCAGTTTGATTTTGTATACCTGTTGTCAGATTTTGTCTCTTTACTGAAAACTATAAAAAGGTCATATCTTGGATTTTGAACTTAAATTTATAAGGTTAATAGCATGATGCTTATACTATTAAATCTTGTTAAATTTAGATAACAGCAATAACTTGTCTCAGATTATTCGATCTTTATGTTTTGCTGGATAGTAACATGATTGGTTACATGTATACTGTTCTTTTGTTTCTGGCATGTAGCTTTCAAAGCACTTGGGAAGCTGATATTTGATGTTGGTTTGTTGGTGGCATATCACTGTGATCAATATGGTAAGACATCTATTGTTATTTGTTTGGCATTAGACAAAGGCATTTCTAACCGCCGATACTCTACCTTTTTATTTATACATGCTGTAACTTGTTGGAAGTGGACCAATTAATTTTTCCTAGGGATAGTAATTATTTAGCCTATTTTGAATATTGACCAATACATTTATTTGGATATTGAAGTGGTGTTTCTTATACTTTTTTTGGTGGTGGCCGGGGTTTGAACCCCGGACCTTGCATATTTTATGCATTGTGCTATCAATTGAGCTAAGCTCACGAGGACGAAGTGGTGTTTCTTATACTGTTAATGCTCTAAATAACTTTAGGTGGATTATGAATGAGAGTTTGGGCTAGTGATTATTCTATCTTGAGAAAAGAGCATCTGATTTATTTTATTACACAGAAATATCTCTAGTGATATTCTATCTTGGAAAGAAACATCTGATTGGTTTTAGCCTTTAGGTGGATTATAATGCTCATCGAATTTTTATTTCCTTTTTATATTCTCTTACATTGCTCAGTATGCTAGGAATCATCTTTAAGTTTTTTAAAGTTTGCAAAGTTTCAGAACTTCTTAGCCTTCATTGAGTTAAGGCCCGAGCCAGCTTCTATGACTGGTGGTGCACTAAATCATGAGAAGAGTGGCATCCGTCGCATTCTATTTTCTTGTTCATAACCAACTTCTTATACCTATAATTTTTTCCCTCATTCCTATTGCTTTTCTGATCAATGTTTACATTCAAACCTTGTCAGTATCCAAAGGAATGAAAATTCGTAAGGATGAAGGTCTGGAATCAATACTTAATCGCTCCCGCAGTCACAAAGGACGTTTGCTATATTACTTTCCTGCACAACAGGGGTAATTTTCTTTACAATGTGTCTTTTCTTATTAGAAGATGTTAGAATTCCTATTAGGAACCAAAACTGAATATGGCAGTTTCTATTATGTCAAGCAGTTGTTTTAGGGAAGTTATGTTTTATCTTTGTTATTCTGTGTGATTTGTGTGTTATTCTCTGTACTGTGATTCTGTTTGTATCAATAAATACTAGAAATTGTTCCAAATCTGTTTGGTATTGAACCAATATCTATCAGAAGACCTTTATATTGATATCTTACTTAACCACCAAGCATATGTTTGTTGATTTACTAAAAGTATTTAGCAGAATCAATATGTGAACATTGGTCACCAAAATAAATGTTCACATTGCTGACTGGATTTTATTGATACTCCCTCTGTCCCTTTTTATAGGTGTAGTTTACAAAAATCACGTGTATTAAGAAACGTTGTTGGAGTATTAAAGTTGTCTCAAATGTGTGTGACTATTACTAGATTACCCTTAATTAAATATATATTTAATGTTAACTTTTCATATACTAAGACAAATTGGTAGTATTAATAATGGGTATATTTGGAATAAGAGTAATCAATGCATCTATGAATTTGTATATGATCTTATATTTAGGGACTAAACTTTTTTGTAAACTACTCTTATAAAAAGGGATGGACGTAGTACAATTTAGTTTGATCTGTCTTTTTCTTTGACCTTTTAAAGTTATACTACATTATTACAAAGTCATTCTAATTGAAAATTAATCACTCAAATTTCCCTCCTGTTTGTTGATAACTAGAAAAATTCAACCCTGGATAATGGAGACTTGTTCCTTAAATTTAATCTTTCTTTACATTCAAATATCCTAATATGCAAGTTTCTTTGTTTTAATTTCATAAAAAAATATTTTGTTCTACTTTTCTAAAATGAAATTGATAATAATATGCACCGGACCTATGAATTTGATATTAAAATTTAAATTTGACTTTATGATTTCAGGATAGTGTTTCCTTTAAGCCTTAGTGCAGGATTGAGCCTCTAAATTCACAATCACTCCCAAGCCTTAACAGACTTAGGCCGTTACCAATTGAGCTACAAGCCTTGTTTCTACTTTTAACATTTTTTATTCACAAAAGCTGTTAAATATCAAATATTAGCTCTTTTGAAATGCTGATATGATGACAGCAGAAGAACAGTTACATTTTGGATACCGCATTAAAAGGCAAAATATGACCTGCAAGCGAAAATGTTTGATAAAATCAATACCTTCACTTTAATGATGTTTAACTCTTTTGAAATACTGATAGGATGGTAGCAGAAGAACTCAGAAACCATAGTTTTAGGTAAATAAACTGTTATTGTTGAATTGGAAATTGGTGAGCTCGAAGCTCTACTATGGTGAAAACAGAGAATGAGGGGAAAAACCAGAGTTCAATGAACTCCCAAACTATAGAGGAATCCTTCCTTACAGATTCTAACAACTTTCTCAATGAGGTACACATTACCCTTCCCTCTCTATTATAACAGAAAAGTCCCTAAAATTCAGGGATCTCCCAACTATTATTCCCTCATCTTCTACAGCCTTGTAGAAGCTATACTTGTGTGAATTGGGCTCAATGATTGGGTCATCACACCTGTTGGACCCTGGAGCCCTATCAAGAACAATTACAGTTTATTTCAAATGATGTTTAGATTGTATTGTAGCTTTCAAGTTTAATGTCATTATCCTTGAATTAAGAAAATATTTCTAGGCTATCCTTTAGTATATGACTGACAGTATATTTATATTAATAAGTTACACATGACTTGTTACAGAATCTCAGGTGGCAACTCCATGTCTTCTTGGTGTGGATGGCATACCGACAATGGTTCACTAACAGGTTATTGACGCATGTTTATTTGTATATCACATGGGGTCTGCTTTACTATATTTTCATGCTAGTCAAGTTGATTAGTGAAGCCATGGATTTTAAAAACAAACTGTTTCTGAGAGTACTAATGTTGAATTTCTTCACATGTCATAACTTTTGCAATGTTGATTTTGATTCTATATGTAGGTCTCACATGTGGTATATTTACAAGAGATGGTGTAGAAATACCTTGCCCTGACAGTACTGCTGGTCTTTACATCCGAACAAGAAATGATCAGATTGTCAAGGTACACATTCTTCTTCTGGAATTGCAAGTAACTGCAACATTAAAATATTTTCTTGGTTCATCTTTCATTCAAGTAGATGAATCCTTCTCTCCCTTATTATCAAACTTATAATATGCAGCTTTTTTATGTTGGTAAAATTATTGGTAAAATGTCTCCATTCTTTTGATAGTGTTCAATAGTGTTGAGAGTCCGAAATTTGATGAGATATGACCTTGAAATGTGTTTATAAGTGGGACGCATCTCTCATCCATCTTAAAAAGCCAGTTTTGTAGGGTTTAGTTAAGCCTAACTTAAATTCTATGCAATAGTTTGGACAGTAATTTTTTGGGGAAGTTTTTATTACATATTGATGCATTATATGTATCTGGTTAGGATGATTATTCTAGATCTATTGAAGTATAATATTTTTTTTTATGGTCAATAGATATGTCAATTAAAATGACTGCAGTGTCATCACAGACCTTGTACTAATTGAATGAATCTCCTTTATGTCAGTATTCATCACAAGGACACACGACTCATTCATGGAATTTTAGGGTTGCAGTTTAGCTCTTTCCCTTATGCCTGGGGATGAATAAATTCAATATAACACATCAGCTGTGAGAAGTAATGCTTGACCTTAAACAAGGAAGCATTCCATGGACCTTTTTTTTTTTTTTTTTTTTTTTTTTTTTCCTTTTTAAAAATAGCTCAGAGGAAACCGGGCATTTGGAGGGTTTAAAATTGTAAAATCTGATACGTTATTCGTAAATGGTTTGAACATGATGCTTAGAATTTCTCTGAATTAGTACAATGCATTTACTCAGTATTTTCTTTTATAGGTTGTTTATGGAGCAGATGATATAGCTTACCAAATTGGTGAAACTGCCGAAATACTTTCTGGAGGTATCCTTCGTGCAACACCTCATTGTGTTCATGTAATTAAAAAAATTAAGAAAAATGCACATAAATTATTTCTCTCTATTTTGTGCTAGACTTGAAGCATCGTTTAGTGCCACCCTGTTGAATCAATTCTGTTTATATATTCCTTATTTTATTTTTTACATCATTGGTTTCTTGTATTGTGCTCCATCATGTTTTTATTGATGTCATAATTATATCTTTGTTTATTTTCTTCTAGTGATTGCTAGTGTTCTTATTTAATAGAAGGAATGCAAACAGCACACTATTATTGTTTAAAGATTGTGTTACTTGCATTCCTCTTATTAAAATGCTTTATAAGATTCATGTCAGCATTGAAATATGAATCGTATAAAACAAGTGTTCTAGTGTGCTTTATTGGATTCGGGTATTGGTGGTTTTTTAATATTAGATGATGTTTTTTGGAGGCCTGCTCATTCATTGATAAATAGGTGCATAACACCTATTCTAATGGCTGTTCTGTGCATAACAAACTTGCTGTTCTGTGTGCGACAAACTTGTAATAAAAATATTCTCTGTTTTTATATGCTTTCCACTCTTGCTATACCAATGCCTCAAGGGTAGTTGTTAGCATTTTCCAACTTGTAAAATTTGATATATCAAATGTTTATTAATTTATTCATATTTATAAATGGATTACTAAATAAGTATCACCCTTAGTAAAAAAAATTGTATGTCTAGTACTCTTTTCTAGTGTGCTTTCTTTGCTGTTGGCGGCAATCCATGTTCAATGCCAAAGCAACATATTGTTTCTGTGGACTCAATGGATCAGATGTTTTCCCAAATTCACCACTTGTCACTCAGATCATAGCTTTACCTTGTCTGGATACTCTAATGAAGTTTTTTTTTTAACTCTTTACTGTGTTTTCTTTCTTGTTGGGTTCACATGTTTTGACCTAAAATATGGATGATATACTACTTTTAGGCTCCAAAAGGGGAGGAATCTTCTGGTGTTGAACGCTCGACATTTGCATTATTCATGCAACCTGATTGGTATGTTCTATGAGATCAACTAGGCTGTTCTGTTGCTTAAATTTGGTTTAAAGTTGTCTTCAATCGTAGAATCACAAGTTAGCGTGAGGTCAATGATGAATATGATCTCTATCTATTATTGTATATTGATAATTTTTCTTTTCAGGGATGAAAAACTCAGTTTTCCCGAGGAGGTTCACATTCATAAAGAGGTTTGTGTATTCCTAAAAGTCATCATTGTTTTTCACATTCAGCCATTAGTTGCATGGACACTTCTGATTGAAGGCGGGTTCCGGTGTCCGAAACACACGACACGACACCGACACTTGTGATTAGGTTGAATTATGTTATTTTCTCAAAATTTTACCGATGTCGACTTGTCCGTGTTAGTGTCTGTCCAATGCCGGTTACATAATGGATAAAAGATGATGTTATAAAACAGAAAAATAAAGAGACTTTGCAATTTCACATGTGAATTTTTTATTTGGAAGAAATAATCATAGTTTTCATAGAAGTACATATATGACAATAAAGTTCTTCATGCAGAGAATCTAGTTAGTCATTTAGGTATCCTGCATAACTTCTAAATTTAATTGATGATAGGACCGTTGAATGATTTTTGTTTAACTAAACTACTAAAAATCCATCACAAACACAGAATTCTGAAATCCACGAAGATAGTTTTCTACATAACATTTCTCCTCATCTAGATAACAGACTATACCTTCTACCTCTTCATTTTATTAAATAGATAATCCACATTTCTTGTCAAAGAATGGGTTGAAATTTTCAATTTTTTTCTTTCTCTACAGCTTATTCCATCAAATGCTTCCCTTACTTATGGAGAGTATTCAGAGATAGTGCTTGACAAATACTACGACAAGAAACAGTAATGTATAAATTTTAGCTACTGATGTTGATTTGCAAGTCAAAAACAATGTTTTTTGGCATTTTCTTTTGTTTAGTATCCATATCTTTCATTTTTCTAAGGTTTCTTTAACTCATGCTTATTTGCAAGGTCTCACCCTGGAAGTGATTGGTTGGAGCTTAGCCAATTTACTAACTGTTAATTCATGGGAGTTAAATGAAGTTGTGCAGAAGTGTCATGGCAATAGAATAAGAAATAGAAAATAATTTTTTTTTACTTACGTCAAGTGGAAAAAAAAATAAAACTCAAAGCCCAAGAAAGGGCATTTTAATTAGGTTCATTAGATGTTAATTAAATTGTTACATTACTGTAAAAAAAAATTAAATGTTACATCTATAAATATACTATATATAAAGAAAACTATCCCTTTCAACACCTTTGGGATAAACAAAATTTAGTATGGATTTTTTTGTTGTGATAAGAATTTGAACTTTATTCATGTTATACTTCGAAAAAATATTGGAGTTTTAAAACTATGTCACGTGCACGTGCTACTAGGCTCTTTTATGGGATAAACAGAGGTGGTTTTACTTTATACAAAAACATAAACAATTGGACCAAAATGTAATAATACTAGTGTGAGACAATATTTGATTCATAACTACATTAATGAAGTTTGACTTTAGTAATACTTGATTTTAAAACATAGGTTGATTTGATTTTCCAAAATGTGTCATCTTAGTGATAAGAGTTTGACATTGTAATCACAAAGGACATGGTTAAAATCCCACTTGAGACTGTTCTAAATTTAGCCATTAGCTCCACCTTATTAAAAATAGTTTCCCTTTCCATTTTTTTTAACAAAATAAACTATTTTGATTAAAATATAAAAATTAACTAAGTTTTAATTTGATGAATCTGTTTTTTCTTTCTTGGTCTTGTAGCCTATTGGGTGAAGCTCAAACATTTAAATGTGAAGAAGTGGGGTGTCCGGGGTTCTAACCCGGCCCCTGCATATATTATGCAATGTCCCTACCAATTGAGCTAAGCTCAGAGGGACTAATTCGATGGATCTTGAATCCCGAATTCAAGGTATGCAGAAATTATGTTATTTTTTTATAAAAAGGGAATTTATTTTAGGCACGCAATATAATATATGCACTAATCGACGTCGGTAAATGCAATTTTTTAATGCACAATTGAATGTCATATACCTTTTTTTTTTTAAACTAGATTGACGCATTCTGCGTCATTCAAAATATATTAACCAAAAAGAAAAGGAAGTACAAAATGGAAAATATCCACTTTCTTGAAGAAGAAAAAAATTGTCTCCACAATTAAGAATATAAAAATTAAATAATACTTATATATTATACACGGACATAAAAAAATTACTTTAATATGTTTATACTATTCAACTATATTAATTTATTTGTCAAAAAACTATATTAATTTAATTAATTTTGTTAGTGAAAATTTATTATTATCATTTTTAATTCTTTCAATAAAATAGTTTACTTTAATTTTTGTGATTGAAAATAATAATGAAAATAGTAAATATAAAATTTATTAGTAAAATCATATTAATGCTTTAAATCATTATGCTTAAGTTTCATGTAAACTTTAGATATATAATTTTTAATCTTTATAAAAGTTATGAATATATAGAAAAAATTATTGATCAAAATACCCTTAATTTTTATTAATTATATAATTTAAAGGATTAAAAAAGTCATAAAAAAATTAAAAATATAAAAAAATTGATTAAAGCATTTAAACATTCAAGATATAAAATTCTTTAAACTTTTAGCTTTGACTAAGTTTATAGTAAAATATTGAAATCATTTTAAGCATCAACGCCTACAAATACACTCTTTTGAACACTTCCAAGATATCAATATTGCTCTCCCACCTCTCTTTAGGCTACTTTTTATTGCATTGAGAAATGGCCAAAGTTCTAGTCTTGGTGTTAGCCTTACTCCAAGTGAGTTCTTTGGCAGTTTTTGCTATAGAGGTCAGTACTCATCACCCACCTACCCCAACACCAGCTCCTGCTCATCCACCATCTTCTTATGGTATTCATTATCTTCGTCTAGATCATCATTACAATAAACATCCTCCACATCACCCACCTACCCCAAGTAAGGCCCCTGTTCAGCCACCAACTCCATCCCCCATTAAACGCAGACCTCGTCAGCTACCAACTCCATACATTGATGAACAATAAAGTTTGATCTAATACCTTTTAAGTGTAAAAAACTAACTTGATATTGACTTTAAAAAACTACAACAAAAAAAATTATTTTCTAATCTTAAAATTTAGTTAAGAGACTCTAATTTTCTTTGGTGTAACTCATCCTCCTAAAACCAACTTATAGATAAATGATATCAAACCTTTCATATCCTCTAAGTGGAGCTTGGATTTTTCCGAATATTTAGATTTTTTTCTAATAGAATCTGTCTTTCCTTTGGCTTGCGCCTGGGATTATGTGAAGTTAACATTTCCTTGCTAGTCACGATTCTTCATGTACTATATAACTGGTCAAATTTAATTTCACAGGGATGAATATGACAGATGATACCATAGCTATGCTAATTATTTATCAACCAAAAGGACTAGCTCTCTGACACTCATTTGCCATTCTTACTACTTCATCAGAACATGAAAACTACAATACACTGATCACTGCAAATTTACAAATAATGTACCATCTTAATTAATTACCAAATTTGGCAAAGTTGACAAACCATACTTCAGAACTATGAATTAACTTTTGTTTAAAGAAAGGAATTTACAGTATATTATCACTGCTCCCAATTGCTGAAAACATTGTAGTCTTCAATTCATTGATATCTTTAAGTAATCTCTCATTCTCCCAGTTCTTGCTCTGGATCTCAGCTTCTAATGCTGCAGTAGGGGGTTTGGGGAAGTGCATTGAAAGGTTAGGCTGCAGCATTAACTTCTCTAACTTCTATATATATGTTAATCCTTATTTGGTTTGGTGCAATAATAATATAAACATAGAAGTAATAACTAGCATGGTGCAATAATATAAACATAGAAGTAATAACTAGCATGAAAAACCTACTTCCTTGTATACATAGAGTATTACCTGAGTTTGAATTATGAAGATCTTCAAGAATTTCCTCTACAAATGCCAAAACCGAATTTTTCAAAACACAATTCTTCTCATCCAAGAGTTGAATTTCCTTTTCAAGTGAATATTTCTCTGCCAACAAAATCCTCACTTTACAATTTTCTCTATTGTCAATTTCTCTTTGAAATTCTAGGCAGTGTGCAGTAAATTCTTCCCTGCTTGGAAACAAATCAATCGGTCATCAAATTAGGATACAACATTGAAATGTTACATAATTAAGGTACATTACAGTGACATTAGAATATAGAGATAAATTCATATATCTGAGTTGGAGTATCTTTTGCTATTTTCCTAACATACACTGTTTCCTTTTCTATTTGAATAGAAAAACAATACAGTGACACATGTTCAAACAGAAACACAACAATATATTTACGTTTGTTTTATGGTGACATTTAACATGTAGCCATATGAGAAACAATGAGACATGAGAACTAACCAAAAATACCTCCCTCCATCCAATATTATGTGAGACATTTGACTCTGTCACACGTGTTAATGCACAATTTTGATCTTAAATATCTTTAATAATCAATTAGAAAAAATTATAAAAATTTGATATTTTGAAAATATTCATCATGACAAATCCAACATCTTATATGCTACCATTTGTCTTTATATATTAGTAGAAAAATATGGTCAAAATATGTTATGTGAATACTTCACATTTTCAAATTAGATCATTTAAAATGAGATTGAGAGAGTACTGTCATTATTATATTTGGCCAACTTTAGGTTCTTTGGAGCTATCCTCGCACTATTGATAAATAGTAAATCTTATATATAACAAAATATCCCATCCCATACGACCTAATCACATGTGAATGCCCAGGTACAGTTTTTTTCATCTTAATTTATGCAAGTACCATAACATAAATGCATACTACATATGGCAAACTTAAAGCCAAACAAAAAGTTAAAAATGGATAGTTCTTACTGCACAGCATTATTTTCTTTAGAGATTGCTGGAGCCCAAAAAATAATTCCAGCAGTTGCAAATTTAACTTGTAGTGAAGTCTAAAACAAAATCAGAGATAATAAAGAATCTTTGAATACCGTTTTTCATCCATTCTGTTAACCATATCGTCCCTCTTGTTTTTAAGACAACACAACTCCTTCTCCAAAGTACTCACTGATTCCCTGAAACCAGCTATAATAGGAAGAAAAAAATGTTTTACAGCACATAAGCAAAACTGTATAAAAAAAATCAACGAACAATTAACTGTTAAATAAGCTAGCTTCGGATTTTTTTATAACCATGTTACATCACCGCCGCATAGTAGTGACTAATCTTTGTCGGGAACCTATTAGACACACAAGCTTTCAGCCAAGTTTTCTCCATATGCTGATTTCAAATTTAAAGACATTTTCAGATTTTCCAAACCAAGTTGGTTAAAAATTTGTCAAAATGTTGAAGAAATATAAATGTAACTGGTTGAAAAACGTAAAAGTAACCAGATAGAAAAAAGATTAAAGAAAAGCATATGCTTATATTGGTAATAAAACTCAAAACACATCAATAAATATATTAAAGAAAGGAAACAGGATATGTAAGAAAATGCCTTCCTATGTTAATTTAATGTCCATTAAGAAGTGAAGGACTGTTACTGATAGCTAGGTAGATATGAGCTCGAGTTGATTCGATTTTTTATCAAGAAAGAAAAATGACGGATCCAGGAATTTTGAGTAGCGGGAGCAATATATACATATAAATTTACATATTTACAATTTTTTGTGCGTTCTCCTATTTCTACATAAGATATACATTCTCTACTGTGACGGTTATTGATGAAATCTCTTGTTTTGCCTTTGATAAAGGAAATCACTTAGGAATAAAATGCCTTTAATATAGCGTGCAAATATTACCGGTAATTTTTTTTGGTACAAGATGTTAGTTTTAGTGAGATACTATACACTATTGATAATTATTACTGCACATATATAACTGTTGGACTGTTGGTGAAGAACCATGAATAGCAAGGGTACCAAGAAAATCGAAAACAAAGTGGGGGCACGAGCCTGCACAAGTGCCGACGTGCATCCGTCCTTGAGAAAGAAGAATTTATGCAATTTGACTTGGTCTGCATCATCCAAAAACCAAATTTTCAAGCAATTCTCCATGGACAAAGTTTTAAATTGCGATCACGACATGATCCACGATATTAAAGAGAATAATTATTAAATATACTTCTATGCGATCATAAAGACATCAAAAACCTTGATATAACCATCCAAATTTCAGTAAACAACCTTTTTTCTATAAAACTCCTGTCATGCTTAAACAAAAACTGTGTTTGCTTCTTAGTATCCAAAAAGTTGCAAATACTATTTACTCAATTACATTTTTCTTAAAGTCAATTTTAAAATGAAAAGCGCATCAAATACTTAAAAAATTCAAATACCGCGCTATTTAAAAATAAGCAAAGAATAAAACCTAATGTATTAACACAAAAGGAAAAATTCTAATTAATCGATTTAACCGATCAAATTGTTGGTTTGACATTGTTCCATTCCGTTCCATTCAGATAATATCTATGAAGCACTAACACAGACTCCTATTTTTTGTGTGTTCTCCTATTTCTACATAAGATATACATTCTCTACTGTAACGGTTATTGATGAAATCTCTTCTTTTGCCTTTGATAAAGGAAATCACTTAGGAAGAAAATGCCTTTAATATAGCATGCCTTTAGTGAGATGCTATACACTATTGATAATTAATACTGCACATATATAACTGTTGGACTGTTAGTGAAGAACCATGAATAGCAAAGGTACCAAGAAAACCAAAAACAAAGTGGGGGCACGAGCCTGCACAAGTGCCAACGTGCATCAGTCACTGGGAAAGAAGAATTTGTGCAATTTGACTTGGTCTGCATCATCCAAAAACCAAATTTTCATGCAATTCTCTGAGGCAAAGTTTTAAATTGCGATCACGACATGATCCACGATACTACAGAGAATAATTGTTAAATATACTTCTATGCCATCATAAAGACATCAAAAACCTTGATATAACAATCCAAATTTCAGTTAACAGCCTTTCTTCTATAAAAACCCTGTCATGCTTAAACAAAAACTTTGTTTGCTTCTTAGTATCCAAAAAGTTGCAAATACTATTTTTTCAATTACATTTTTTTAAAGTCAATTTTAATCTGTTTTTAAAATGAAAAGCGCATCAAATACTTAAAAATTCAAATGCCAAGCTGTGTTGCACGGGTGCGGGTACGGTACCCGGTACGGGTGCTGGTGCGGGTACGGGATACGGCATTTTTCAAAAAACAAGGGTACGGGTACGTTACGATAATTTTTTTTTTTAATTTAAAATAAATAACATTGCATGAGAAAATTATATTGCTCAAATGACGACAAAAATTCAACCAAAAAAAAAAATTACAACGCTAAAACATCCAAATTGAAAAACTAAAGTCCGGGATAAAACTTAATAACTATGCATGAGTAGGAAAAATCACACTCCAACTGTGTCGATATCACTATTTCCTTCCTCATCTTCAGTAAAATGACTAGCTTCAATGCTATTAATTCTCATAAAAGGGCTTGTTTTTCTCAAAAAAAAAGAGGATGTGCGTGGAGTTAAGTTTGACTTTTATAAAAAAAACTATAATTGCTCCATTTTCTCCAAAAAAAGAGGATAAACGTACCCAATCAGTACCACTGCAGTACCCCGTCCGTACCCAACCATTAAAAAAAAAAAAAACCTGGTGCTTCATGGGTGCGTACAGTACGCGTACAGTACGTGTACCAGTACCCGCGCAGTACCCGGTACGGGTACGTTTAGCAAAACGGAGTACCCGTGCTTCAGAGATGCCAAGCTATTTATAAATAAGCAAAGAATAAACCGATCAAATTGTTGGTTTAACATTGTTCCATTCCGTTTCAATTAGATAATATCTATGAAGCACTGACACAGAGACACACCAGTGACACAACATTGACACATCAAAACCGATAATAATTTGAAAAAAATAGCATAATTAAATGTAATTATACGTGTCAGTGTCAGTGTTGTGTCAGTGTTGTGTCGATGTTGGACACTAGTAGGTGTCAAATACCAGACATGACTTCATTAGGAGTTTCGCTGCTATAAATTGAAGGATAATATACATGAGCTTATTTATTTTTAAATCAGAAATTTGGATTGATAATAAAAAAAAAAATAATCTGAATCACATTCCTCGAACTAATCTAATATTGCTATAAACTCACAAATTAATTAACAAATCATAATAATCAATGATATAAGTTAAACTATGAAGATGAAATGTGAAGTGAATAATTCTAACCAGCGACAGTTACAAATCCAACAGTGTCGAACTGCAGAACGCCACAGATTCCGATCAATTCAGCTTCCTTAGTTGCAAAATGATTCTCCATCTCTTCGCATTTGACGATGCTGGATTCGATCTCGCGTGTGACTTGAATATGAGCTTCGATTTCTTCGTTGACCTAATTGAACAATAATAATGAAATTAATATTGATGATTGAAGATTGAATGAAGAGGAAGAAAGATCGAATCGAAGAGAAGAATAGGTACCTGATCGAGCATTTCCTTGAGAGATGAAATGTGAGAGAGAATCGCTCCTGAATCTTCCATTGTTGTGTTGTTCTGTTACGCAATGCGACAAACGCTTTGAATGAGAGAGAGTTACCGCCACATTTCAATTTTCAACAGTTCAGTTTCATGTGTCCCGCGCGTGTTAATTTGTTAGTTTGGGACCAGTCTCTCAAAAGGTTTTGGGCCTTTTTTAATAGTTTGTTGATTCAATACAATTGCTCTTTACACCCCTTATTTGTTCTTTAACTTGAAAAACAATATTTGAGAGTTATCTTCCCAAAACCCCTTATTCGAAGGGGTTGGGAGCTTGTAGTGCATATGTAGCAGAGTTTTGGAGGGTGTTTGAAGATTTGAAGTTGGCTAGATTGTGTGGTTTTTATAAAATGGAGCTTCTTATTGATTCTTGGGTAGTAGCTTCGTGCTTTAGAGGAAGGAGGAATTGTGGATGGTTGGAGCTTATTGCAAAATATTAGAAGATTGTTGGAGTTGGTGTGGGAGAACAAGATTTGGAATTTGTGAAGTAAACAAATGTGCCGATGCGTTGGCGAATATGGCATGTGATGAAGGTTTTTGTTTGATGTTATATGAGCATTGTCCTGCTTAAATTAATTTGTTATTTTAAGCTTACTTTATTGGTATTTCAACTATCCGCTTAAGCGGTAGTTCTCTCTTTTTTCCGGCTAAGACCCTCTTGTTATCCAAAAAAACACACAAAATGTTGTTCGTAAGTTATTTCCCTAACCGTCTGTGTATTTATGGCGACCCAAAGAACACTTATCTCTTTATTTCTTATTTAATATTGTAAAGGTCAAATAAATGACGTCTTTTGTCAAAATAAAATAAAATGTAATCTATTAATTTAAATTAACCGTAAAAAAAGATATTTTAAATATGATTGTTCTTTAATCGTTGTGATACATACAAAATTAGATTCAAGAATTCTATAATTTTACAATACAATTTTAAAGATTCTATAATTGTTGTGATACATATAAAAGTAGATTTAAGGAAATTAGCAAGTTTTTCATATTAGAGTCGTGAAATTGGATCATACCAGTCCATATTTTTACCAATCAATTTAGAATTTTGCTCTTCACCCAGCACGTTTTGCTCGCACCCTGCAAGCATACCAAAAATGCCCTTGCGCAAGTTAAGTCACGTAGCGTGACTTAACCAACGCACGTTGTATTTATGTGTGACTTAAGTCACGCACTACGCGAGTTAAGTCGCGCAAATAAGACTGATTTTTACATTTTTTTAATGCCCTCTTGAGGTCAAAACTTATTTGATACCCTCTTCGGTATATGCCAAATAGCTCATGGGGGAAATAGTGATCAGTCCTGGGGAAAACGACATCAAGATGCCCTTTTCCTGACCGGACCGACCACTACTTCCCCCATAAAGCCACTGGTATATACCTAAAGCGGTATAACCACCCTCGAAACTAATAAGAAACAAAGAAGAAGAACAAGAAGAAGAGAAAGAGGGGGGAGAGTGGGATGAGAAAATGTGAGGAAAAGAGGAAGTATGTGAGGGTTTTTATAGGGGGTATTAGGTATATAGCAATTAATGAGTCAAAAAACGTGGTCAAAACAAGTGGAAAACGTGCAAAAACCATTGAAGACCATTGACTACCATCCAAGAAACGTTTGTGCTTCAGTTTTTAGTATCGGCCACCTTACGCAAGTTAACTTGCACAGAGCTTATAAAGTTTTTAAGGTGCGTTAGTTAAGTCACGCAGCGTGACTTAATTAACGCAATATATTTTTTATAATAAAGTAAAAAAATAAATTAGAAGAATAAAGTCAATAAAATAAATTTGAATAAAATTCGAATAAATATTGCGAGAGCGTGAATTCGAATAAATATTACGATAGCGTGAATTTGAATAAATATTGCGTATCGAATAAGTAAATTATAATAAGTACACAACATTAATTCAAGTAAAAATGGCATATTGAATAAATAAATTCGATAAGTACACAACATTAATTCTTAGACAATTTTATTTAGATATAATTTCATCTACGTTACATGACATTGTGGTATCATTACATTACATTCGGAAATGTACCTTCCAACTACAACAATTATCTTACCCCTGACTGGGGACAATTTAAACTAGCTAAAAAGCAGGACTCCGGCATTCGTCCAGAAGTGTTATTGTTCCATTCCAAATGTTAAATTCTTGTTGGTCTTGGTTTTAAATGATAGTATCTAAGTGACAACGGAATGAGGTCCAGACCTTGACACTTCGATACCATCATTTAAACGAAGCCAACAAGAAATTAACATTTAGAATGGAACCAAAACACTCCCGGGCGAATGTCGGTGTCCTGCCATTTAACTAGTTTGAATTACCCCATCCAAAGGAAGACAATTGTTGTAGTTGGAATGTGCATTCCAACTACAACAAATGTCTTACCTCTAAAATGGGGTGGTGTATGTGAGACATATTTCCCAATCCGAAGTGCTCCTCCACTTAATCCACATTCCAACATCATGTGTCTTTGCTTAATTCCCGACCACTATCTTCATGTGATTTTGAAGGAAGATTGTCTGTTACCACCGAGTTGTAAGGAGTGGATGAACAACAAGATTGGTGAGGCGAAGAATTGGCATTTTGCATTTTTGGATAGGCAAAACACTTTCAATGAATTCATGTCTAAGGAGTCGAAGCCTCCAAAGAAACCAACAAATGAGCACAATCCAATTGTTTGTGATGATACTCCCACCCCGCAAAAAAAGGAACAAGAATTTGAATGGACGGAAGACATGGAAGAAGACGACAATTTAGAAATGTCACTAGACCTCTTAGATAGGTTACTATAGGTTAGGACAGTTATAGGTATGTCGGTGTTCGTCCTATTTTTTGGTGGTATTACACCCCGACGTATTTTTTGGTGGCCGGTTATGTAATTTGGATATTTGCGGCCAATATGTAACTAATATTATATATATTAAATGAAATGAATTATTTTTTTGGTGGCTGGTTATGTCACACCAATTATTGCTTGCATTACTTACTTTGTCTCTAAATATTTGTTATTCATTATATTTTTTTGAAGTGAAGCATGTCTGAAGATGCACAAGATTCGGTTATACTTGAAGTCCGTTATGTAGATGTGAAAAAGAGGGTTTGGTTCACTGTAAACCCCACCGACAAGTTGGACGAGTTGAAGGCAAAGCTTGACGACTTCTTTATCCATTCAAATCATAGAACACGTGATGTGATAGTAAATGTGCGAGGTCTGGACTTGGGGGAGGATAAGGAAGAGGACTTCTGGAAGACAGTGTATTATCCACAACTTCTCAAAGATGATAGCGACATTGATTTCATGTTTAGGGTAATGGTTGAGAATAATACTTTGTATCTTTTTGTCCGATCCGTTGAAGTGTAATCGTTATTTAAGTGTAATAGTGTAATGTTTGACCGTTTATGTGAGACTATGTAATTTTATAAATTTATGGAATTTGAATCGTTTACGTGTCATTAAGTGTGTTTAAATGATTACGGGTCATTACCGGCGAATTTGTGTAATTTGGACCGTTTGGATCGTTATGTGTGATTATGTGATTGTGAAAAAAAAATGATGTTTTAGTGTAATTTTGATCGATTGTGTCGTATTATCCAATAATATTGTTAAACTGGCGTAAGTAGGTTCAATTACGAGCATATTAAGGTTTCGACACATATTGCATTCAATGCATATCAGTACTGCATTAAATGCTGCACTGATATATCAGTAGTGCGTGAGTTAACTTGCGCAAGTGTAAAACACTGTGTGAGTTAACTCACGTATAAATTTACACTATGCTTGTGTATGCGTGAGTTAACTCACGCAGAGTTTTACACTTGCGTTAGTTAACTTGCGCAAGGGTAAATATGGAAGGGCTGCAGGGCGCGAGTAAAATGTGCTGGGTGGAGAGCAAAATTCAACAATTTATTGGTTTTTCCCTATGTTCAAATTTAACAAAATATCCTTTTTTCTAAAAATAAAAAAAAACGTTTTGAAAATCCATATCATATGTCACCGAGAATACTTCAATTAGTAAGGACAATGCATTTCAATATGCAGTGGTCGAAATTTAAAGCTCAACTACTTGACAAAAAAAAAATCATACAGACCCTTTTATGCTTAACGCTCACTAGTATGAAAAGAAAAGAGAGATGAATGGGGTGTGAAAAGAAGCTATCATCTCATTCTACTGAAGACCTACTTATTTTTGACTCAGTAGGCCCACTTGTGAACGATACAATTGGTGCCTTACCTAAGAAGCCACCCACAACACAAACATATATATATATATATGTGTGTGTGTGTGTGTGTGTGTGTGTGTGTGTGTATATGTGTATATATATATATATATATATATATATATATATGTATATGACTATTACTTTTCCCACCCTATGCCTTTCCTCGCGCGCCCTTTTTTTTTTTCTTCCAATTTTACCCCTGATCTGGATTACGTTTTCCGGATTGCATTATTAGAATTTTACAGATGTTTCCGGATTCTAAAATTCGAAATAATGATTTACTATAACTTTTGCAATTTTAAGTTTTACAGTTCGTAAAATGAAATGCGAATAAAAATAATAAATGTAACAGCCCGATTTTCGCTAGATTTATTTTATTATTTATTTATGTATGTTTATATGTGCTCATATGTGATTATTTGCCTCTGTGTGTATTTTTGGGTTGACAATTGTAAAATTCGATGTTAGAAGGGTATTTTGGTCATTTGGAGAGTAGGGGTAATTTAGTAATTTTAATGAAGACTATTTTTAGTGCTTAGTGAGAGTTGTTATATTACTAAGTTACTAGAGAGTGTAGTAATTTATCTTTTACCGGTAAGTAACCGTTAGTGCTATATTTTACCGTTAAGTGAGTAGTAACATTTTAGGTTGGAATAGAAATGGGTTAGGCCCAATGGAACATTGTGAGTTGAGCCCAATTAGATAGAACCTATATAAACTCTTGTTTGTAGAGAAAATAGGGTTTTACCAACATTTTCACAATTGAGAAGAGATAGAGAGGGGAAGAACAAGAGAAGATAAGGGTTTGAAGAGAAGGATCTAGAGAGAGCTAGAAGAGGCTAGAGAATCAAGCTTTGGGAGTTAAAGTGAAGCCCTAGTTGGAGATTGTGAAGAATTAAGGTAAGGGGGTTAGAATTCAAGCATAATCAATAGTTGTAGTTAATCCCTAATCTTTTGATTAAGTGTACGAATTTGATTTTAGATGTAGAAATCCGTGCTTAATTGTGATGATATAACTATATGCATGAATTTGAATGATAATTGTGTTGTTGTTGAATTTGTATGTCAAAATGGGTAGATATGAACATGATATGTTTTTATGTGAAATTAATGATGAATGATGTTGTGGTTGTTAGATTGAGGATGAATTCATGATTAGATGTTGTTGTTGTTGTTAAATGTGTTGTTGATGAATTGATGCATTGGGTATCATGAATTGGTGAATTGGTGATGAAGGTTGTTGTTGTTGTTGAAAGTTGTAAAAGTTTGGGTAATTGGTGAATTTTGTTATGTTGATGTTTTAATCTCTAAACTTGTACATGTTTAAGTGTTTTGAAGCATATATGACCTATAAACATCTTTGGGATTAAGTTTTGGGGTTTGGGAGAATCAAAATGGGGATTTTGGATGAAAATGGGTTGGAACCCATAACTGGATTTTTGACAGTCTGAAGGAGGACGCTTAAGCGTGCTCACCACGCTTAAGCGAGCGGCTAGCGTGCTACCAGCGTCCTCCAAGCGTGCACAACCCATAGTTACTGGAAGTTGGACGCTTAAGCGTGCTACTCCCAGTTCAGCCACTTTTGAATCTTCGTTTCGTGCACTTGGGGACTTGATTTTGTGAATTTCCACTTAACTTTTGAAAAATGGTCCAAAACGACAATTTTCCGAAAACTCGTTTTTCTCTGGAAATTGAAGTATGGTTAAGGTTGTATAAAGTTTATATGAATTCTAAAAATGGTTGTGATTGGTTTCATAAAGTTTTAACTTATTCTGCCATGAAAATGAGAATTTTTATGAAAAGTGATAAAGAGAGAAGAACTTCGTGATTTTCATGATTTCGTCGCACTTGGCTGGTGAAACGCCAAGGTATCCTTTACAGCACTCATATGTGGCCTAGAGGTATACTTAGTTGAGACATTGGAACTTGTCTACTTGGTTTTGGCTCAATTGCTCAATTATTTCTAATGTTGTGATTTTGAGAGACGAATTTTGATAAAAATGGTTTTAAGAACCAATTGTCCCATGAATCCTTTATGAATAGATTGATATGATTATGAGATGATGTATGGATGGTTGTTAGGTGATGAATATGATGTTTGTGATCATATGTTGTATTTGTTCCTTTATTTGGATTGTAAGGAATTATGTTGAGATATGGAACTATATGATATAGTTGAATGACGATTATAGCCGTTGATTATAACCGTTGAATCGATGTGAACATATGCTGGTGAATTGAGTCATATGTTCATGCATCATATGTCGTGTCGGATGTTATATCCATATTGCCGTTGACTATAGTCGTTGATAATAAAGTTTTTATTGCATCATGGGTGACGACCTTGAGGAGATTTGGTACCACATGCATGTATGTGTCGAGTTTAGGCGCATATCATATTGCATGAGTCTTGATTGTTGAATTGAATGATGAATGTTGATGATGAGTGTGCTTATGAATATGTATATGGAGGTTAAATGTTCATGATGATTAGAGGAGAATTGAACTGTTATTTATGTCAAGTTAATTATATTGATTATGATTGATGTAATACTAACCTCCAGTGGTTTTGACCGCCTACCTGTCTGTATGGATGGATAGACGCTGTGCAGGGGTAGTCCGCTTGCGGTGAGTGCTTGGATAGCGAGAGCTAGCATCCGTTATCATTTTGACGTCGTAGTATAGGGCTCTGATTAGGATGTGTCGGTGTCCTTTTGTTATTCTATTGGATTATTTTATTATTGAGGTGTACTCATTGTTGAGATTTGGAGAATTTTATGATGATGTTATTTGACCATGACATATGTATTGATTTGGAGATGTATGATTTGTATCCGCTGCGACTGATGAGATTATATATATGCATGCCTATTGTTGTTTTTGATGAGACGCAGCGTCTATTTCTTGAATATTTGTTATATTCTCGTGTTTTATCGCTTAAATAGAAATAGGGCGTTACAAGTTGGTATCAAAGCCTGGTTAGTCTTGTCCGGACTAATGGACTAGTAGACTAGTATGCGTTAATTTTCCGATTTGTACACGAATGGTAATGAGTTACCTTCGGTACTTGTTTGTTGTGCTGTTGTTCTTATCTGTTGGTTGGTTTCGATGTAGAAGTGAGATGGTTGGTGGTAGAGATGATGCGGCGATTGATCGTTTCTTGCGAAACAGTCTGTCGACGTTCAACGGTAGGTATGACCCGGATGGAGCTCAGACATGGATGCAAGCCATGGAGAGGATCTTTCGTGCTATGGTGACTAGCGAGGATCAGAAGGTCAGGATGGCTACTCATATGCTTGCTAAGGAGGCTAAGTATTGGTGGACCGATGCTAAGGGGAGGCTTGAGGCTAGTGGAGAGGCTATGATTTGGGCTAGGTTCAAGACTGAGTTTTTGAAGAAGTATTTTCCTGAGGATTTGAGAACCAAGAAGGAAGTGGAGTTCTTAAACTTGAAGCAAGAGAACCGTTCAGTGGCTGAGTATGCTGCAAAGTTTGAAGAGCTTTCGAGGTTTTATCTGTAAATCAATGCTGAGGGTTTGATGGTTTCCAAGTGTGTGAAGTTTGAGAGTGGTTTGAGGCCTGACATCTATCAGTATATGTGTATTCAGGAGATTTGTGACTTCGATACTTTGGTGCATAAGTGTCACATGTTTGATGAAGGTGGGAAGGTCAAGGTGAACCATTATAAGCCGATGAATGAGAAGAGGGGGAAAGGCCATGGATTTGGGAAACCGTACAACAAGGACAAGGGAAAGAAGAAAGAAGGTGGTGGAGGCTCTAAGCCGAATGTTGCTGAGGTTAGATGCTACAAGTGTGGAATCTTGGGTCATTACTCTAATGATTGCAAGAAGGGAGAGAGTTGCTACAAGTGCGGGCAGAAGGGTCACAAGGAGTTTGAATGCAATAGGGATATTACTTGTTTCAATTGTGGCGAAGAGGGTCATCTCAGTACTAAGTGTACCAAGCCGAAGAAGGAGGCATGAAAGGTGTTTGCAATGAATGCGGAAGAGGTAGAGTGTAACAACCCGATTTTCGTTAGATTTATTTTATTATTTATTTATGTGTGTTATATGTACTCTTATGTGATTAATTGCCTTTGTGTGTATTTTGGGTTGAGAGTTGTAGAATTCGGTGTTGGAAGGGTATTTTAGTCATTTTGGACTTAGGGGTATTTTGGTCATTTTTGAGAGTAGGGGTAATTTTGTAAATTTTGTTGAGGATTATTTTTAGTACTTAGTGAGAGTTGTCATTTTACTAGGTGCTAGGAAGTTGTAGTAATTTATTTATTTACCGGTAAGTGACCGTTAGTACTACGTTTTTACCGTTAAGTGAGTAGTAACATTTTTTGGGGTTTGAATAGAAATGGGTTAGGCCCATTAAGATGTTGTGAGTTGAACCCAATTAAATAGGACCTATATAAACTATTGTTAGTAGAGAAATAGGGTTTAACCACATTTTTTCATTTGAGAGGAGATAGAGATAGAGAGAAGAAAAGGGTTTCAAGAGGAGAGCTAGAGAGAGAGCTAGAGGGAGGTCAAGCTTCAAGGATTGGAGCTAAAGTGGATCCCTAGTGTTGATTGTGAAGAATTAAGGTAAGGGGGTTAGGCTTTAATCATAATCCTTTAGTTTAATTCTACCCTAATTCTTTACATAATTGTGATTAAGTGCTTAATTTGATTTTGGTTGTAGAATTTCGTGCTTAATTTTGTTGACATGATTATGTACATGAATTGAATGTTAATTGTGATGTTGTTGTTGAATTTGTATGTCAAATGGGTAGATATGAATATAAGTTGTTTTTGTGCAAAATTGATGATGAATGAAGTTGTTGTTGTTAAATTGTTGATGACTTCATGTTCAAATGTTATTGTTGTTATATTGACATATGTTGTTTGATAGGCCAAACCGCAAGTGCACGGCTATCGAAGTAATAGTAGTAAAAGAGTATCGTTCCGCTAGGGAGTTGTTCAATTCAATTAACCTTTAAAGAATGATTAGAGGAGAAGAAAGTTTATAAAGAGGAGGTTTAGTTGCTGAAGGTAAATAACAATAATATAAAAGAGCCTTGGGATTATTGGTTTGTCGTAATAACAAATCATTCACTAGACAAGACTTTAACTTCTAATTCCATGGTTTACACCTTAATTTCTAAAGACCGGTTTCCCTTTAGCCCCTTACCTTTCCGATGAAAGTCCGTTGAGAGTTTACTCCTGGTAACCAAGCCTATTTCGCTGACTTGATTACTAGAAGATGCTTATAAGGATTGAAACTACTTGTGTCTCAATAATTGCAAAGACTATTTCGCTGCCTTTGCAACTATTGTCTAGATTCACTTGTTCCAATATCAAAGCTCCGCTCTCGCTTTATGAATTGATGTTTGGGATAATGGATTAACAATTATCAAACCCTCCACTTTCGCTTCTACAGTTTGATAATGGTTAATTCATGTTAAAACGGTGAATCTAAATTAGAAATTACGGTTACATAAAATTAGGGTTAAAGCTTGGTTCGTTAGGATCATGTCATTAGACTTTTTCAACAATCCCAAGACAAAGAAGTCTACTCACTCATGTTCATCGTAGACATGGGGAAGAAGAGAGAAAACAATAAAATAAATTGCGAAAGAAAGTAAATAAAATAAAATACTTTATTGAAATAATTGTAACTAAAATATTCTAAGAAGAGGTGAATGTTTATGATGGAGAGCTACTCTATTTATAGCTTTACAATTGACTTAAAAATAAGCAACTATAAGGGCAAATCAGTAAAGCTGCAACAGGGTAACTTGGGCTTGAAGAAAAGCAGCAAAAGAGTATACTGGAGGGTGGCACGGCCGTGCCACATGTTGGCACGGGCCGTGCCAAGCTTCTCACTTGGTAGAGACATATTTTTGTCTCGTATCTTCGTATTTTTCCACTGTTTTTGCTCCAGTCCTCTTTCTTTTGCTCCAAGACACCTTCCACCATATATTCGTTCCTAAAATAAAATAAAAAGCAATTTGTATTAAAATATTCAAAAAGGAAATAAAACTAAAATAAAATAAAACTAAATCTAAATAAAACGGTACTAAATAAAGCATTAAAATAGACTATTCTATGACTCATCATTGTTGTTGAATTGATGCAATGGATATCGTTGAAATGGTGATGAATTTGTTGTTATTGTTGAAAATTGAGAAAGTTTGGTGCAAAAAGCGTGCTGTCCAGAAGCTACTAGGGCTAAGACGCTTAAGCGTGCAGAGGACGCTTAAGCGTGCTAAGCCCATTTCAGCCAATTTTATTTCTTCGTTTCGTGCACTTGGGGATCAATCCGGGCTTTCTAAAATGTTTCTTTTTACTTGATTAACCTCTGTTTATACCTTTAATCCTACTGGAACATGATTTGAATTGGTTTGGACTTGAATTTGTGAAATTCGTTTAACTTTTAGAAAACGGTCCAAAAGTCAATTTTTCCGAAAACTCGTTTTCTCTCGGAAATTGAAGTTGGATTAGAGTTGTATAATATTTATAAGATTTGTAAAAATGGTTATGATTGGTTTCATCAAGTTTGAACTTGTTTTGCTTTGAAAATGGAAATTTTTGTGAAAAGTGATAAAAGGAGACGAACTTTGAGTTTTTCATGAATTCGTCGTATTTGGCTGGTGAAACGCCAAGGCATCCTCTAATGCACTCATACGTGGCCGAGGGGTATGTTTAGTTGAGGCATTGAAACTTGTTTACTTGGTTTTAGTTAAATGACTCCATTATTTTGAAATTGTGAAATATGAGACGAACTTTGATGAAAATGGTTTTAAGGACCGATTGTCCTATAAATCCTTTATGAATAGATTGATATGATTATAAGATGATGTATGAATGGTTGTTATGTGATGAATATGATATTTGTGATTATATTTTGGTTTTGTTCCTTTATTTGAATTGTAAGGAATTATGTGGAAATGTGGCAACTATATGTTGATTTATGTGGATATGATTGTTGATGTATATATGTGACAACTATATGTTGATTGAATTTTGGATGTTGTTGATGATTGTATATATGTTAAGTGGTGGTGAATTGTTGTCGATTGCATATATACTAAATGTTGATGATGATCATTTTATGAATGAATGGTGGTGAACATGTTTATGTTATGTTGTTTGTTGAACATGTTAAATGTTGGTTGTTGATGGTGAATTCATACATGCTAATTTTGAGGGTGATATTGTTGGTGAATGCATGTATGCAAAATGATGGTGATGGTGAGGTGAATTGTTTGTGTAAACATATGCATTGAGTCGAGTCATATGTTCATGCATTCATGACTGATGGTGGCGGATTTTATATCTAATTGAGGTGATTATAATGTTTTTGTTGCATCGAAGGTGACGACCTTGAGGTGATCTGGTACCGTATGCATCTAAAAGAGTCTAGAACATTGCATGAATTTGAATGGTTGATGAGTTGTGTCATAATTGAATATGTGACTTGGTGAATTTGTGCATTGGTGGATTTTGATGAATGTTGTGATTGTGTGGATTAATGAATTTGTACATTTGTGAATTTTGTTGATGATTGTGAATAATCGAACTATGCTCTAATTGCATGTTTCACTTGCTTGTACTTATACACTTGGTGAATCTATTTGATGATAGTTACTTTGGTAATACTAATGAGGTGAGAATTGTATATGTATGTATATATGTGTATATATATATATATATATATATATATATATGATGTGGTGATGTTCTTTGATAATGATGATGACTTGCTTATAACTTTGATATGATGAATTGTACTTGTTGAGATAAACATGCTAGATGAGTAATGAAGTGTGTAATGTTTTCATTGATTGATATTGATAAATGATGAGCTTTTGTTGATGACTTGATTAAATATGTTTGTTATGCTATGATAATAATGTGATAGCTTGAGGTGCAAGTGATGGGGGATAATAATCATGTGATGCTAGTATTCTAGGAGGGATGGTTATGTATATGTGATATGTATGAATCCTTGAATGTTATGTTTATTATTTGTTGATTATGATTAATGTAATGCTTACCCCCAGTGGTTTCGACCGCCGACCTATCTGTATGGATGTGTAGCGTTGTGCAGGATTAGTCGCTTGGTGAGTTGCTTTCGGTGGTTGTTTGGATAGCGGGAGCTAGCCTCCATTATCATTTTGGAGTTATATTCTAGGGCTCTGATTAGGTTGTGTTCGTGTCCCTAGTTGTATGTTAGACTTATATCGTTTTGAGATCTACTCATTGTTGAGATGTGGAGAATTTTTATGTTGATGTTATTTGACCATGACATGTTTTTATATTTGGAGATTTATGTTGTATCCGCTGCGACTGTTGAAATATTATATATGCCTGTATGTTGAGATGTTTGGTTATTACGTGAGACGTAGCGTCTATTTCTAGAATATATTTGTATGTTCGTGCGTTTTATCGCTTTAATAGAAGTAGGGCGTTACATGGAGCATCCGGATAATCTCATCCGAGGTATGTGTTTTATCAATAATACTCCTTTGATTGCAATTATTGATACTAGTGCTACTCATTCTTTTATCACAGTTAGTTGTGTTGAGTGTTTGGTTTTGGTTGTGACTCCGTTGTCTCGAGTGATGGTTATCGATACCCCGACTAGTGGTTCGGTGACTACTTCTTTAGTGTGTGCTAAGTGTCCTGTTAGTTTTGGTAATGTTGATTTTGATTTGGATCTTGTGTGTCTTCCATTGAAGCATATGGATGTGATTTTTGGTATGGATTGGATGTTGGCTTTTGGTGTTAACATTAATTGTTTGACCAAGAGTATAACGTTTTCTAAGCCGGTAGCTGTGGAAGGTGGGAAGCTCTTGGCTGCGGAGCAAGTAAAGAAGTCTTTAGACGGCGAAGCTTGTATGTTTATGATGTTTGCTTCCTTAAAGGAAAGTAGTGAGAAAGGAGTCGGTGATTTGTCGGTAGTGCAAGAGTTTTCAGAAGTTTTTCCGGACGACATTACCGAGTTGTCGTCGGAGAGGGAAATTGACTTTGCAATTGATTTAGTACCAGGAATGAGTCCTATCTCGATTGTGCCTTATCGGATGTCTGCATCAGAGTTGGGTGAATTGAAGAATCAGTTGGAAGAGTTGCTTGATAAGCAGTTTATCAGGCCGAGTGTTTCTTCGTGGGGTGCTCCAGTGTTGTTGGTTAAGAAGAAGGATGGAAGCATGAGGTTGTGTGTGGATTATCGGCAGTTGAATAAGGTGATGATTAATAATCGGTACCCGCTTTCGAGGATTGATGATTTGATGGATCAGCTAGTTGGTGTGGAAGTGTTCAGCAAGATTGATTTGAGGTCAGGATATCATCAGATTAGAGTGAAGGAAGAAGATACATCCAAAACTGCGTTCCGAACAAGGTATGAACATTATGAATATTCTGTGATGCCATTTGGAGTGTCTAATGCGTCAGGTGTCTTCATGGAATATATGAATAGAATATTTCATCCTTTTCTGGACCGTTTTGTGGTGGTGTTCATCGATGATATTTTGGTGTATTCGAAGTCGGAAGAAGAACATGTCGAGCATTTGAGGATTGTGTTGGGTGTCTTGAAGGAGAAGAAATTGTTTGCTAAGTTGTCGAAGTGTGAGTTTTGGTTGTGTGAAGTGAGTTTCCTTGGTCATGTGATTTCTAAAGGTGGTATTGTTGTGAATCCGTCGAAAGTTGATGCGGTGTTGCAATGGGAATCACCTAAGTCTGTTTTTGAAGTTAGAAGCTTTCTTGGTTTGGCAGGTTATTATCGGAGGTTCATTGAGGAATTCTCTAAGTTGGCGTTCCCATTGACGCAGTTGACTCGGAAGGGGCAAACTTATGTTTGGGATGCTAAGTGTGAGAAGAGTTTCCAAGAGTTGAATAAGAGGTTGACTTCAGCTCCAATGTTGATTTTGCCGAATCCGAAGGAATCGTTCGTTGTGTATTGTGATGCTTCTAAGATGGGTCTTGGTGGTGTGCTCATGCAGAATCGTCAGGTTGTGGCTTATGCTTTGAGGCAGTTGAAAGTGCATGAGAAGAATTATCCGACTCACGATTTGGAATTGGCAGCAGTTGTGTAAGTGTTGAAGATTTGGAGGCATTATTTGTATGGTTATAAGTTTGAAGTGTTCAGTGATCATAAGAGTTTGAAGTATTTGTTTGACCAGAAAGAGTTGAATATGAGGCAGAGGATATGGTTGAAGTATCTTAAGGATTTCGACTTTTAGTTGAGTTATCATCCTGGAAATGCGAATGTTGTTGCTGATACCTTGAGTAGGAAGTCGTTGCATATGTCTGCTTTGATAGTGAAAGAGTTGGAGTTGATTGAGCAGTTCAGAGATTTGAGTTTGGTTAGTGAGTTGACACCGGATGGTGTGAGGTTGGGAATGTTGAAGCTAACGAGTAATTTCTTGGAAGAGATCAAGAATGGTCAGATGGAAGATTTGGAACTTGTAGATCGAGTGGTGTTGGTTAATCAAGGCAAGGGTGGAGACTTCAGATTGGATGAGAACGGTGTTTTGATGTTTCGTGATCGTGTTTGTGTACAGATGTTCTTGAGCTTAAGAGAAGAATTTTGGAAGAAGGTCACAAAAGTAGTTTGAGTATTCATCCAGGAGCGACTAAGATGTATCAAGATTTGAAGAGGTTGTTTTGGTGGCCTGGAATGAAAAAGGAGATCGCAAAGTTTGTGTATGCTTGTTTTATTTGTCAGAAGTCTAAGATTGAACATCAGAGACCGTCAGGTTTGATGCAACCGTTGTTTGTGCTAGAGTGGAAGTGGGATAGTATATCAATGGACTTTGTTGGAGCGTTGCCGAAGACTGTTAAGGGTTTTGATTCTATTTGGGTGATTGTTGATCGGTTGACGAAGTCGGCACATTTTGTTCCTATTAAGACCGGTATGTCGGTAGCGAGGTTGGCTGAGATCTACATTGAGTAGATTGTTAGATTGCAAGGTATTCCTTCTAGTATTGTGTCGGATCGGGATCCGAGGTTCACTTCTATGTTTTGGGAGAGTTTGCAAGCTGCTTTGGGAACTAAGTTGAGGTTGAGTTCTGCTTATCATCCGCAGACTGATGGTCAGACGGAGAGGACTATTCAGAGTTTGGAAGATTTGTTGAGAGCTTGTGTGTTGGAGCAAGGTGTCAGTTGGGTTGAATGTTTACCGTTGATTGAGTTTACTTACAACAACAGTTTTCATTCTAGTATCGGGATGGCACCGTTTGAGGCTTTGTATGGTCGGAGGTGTAGAACTCCTTTGTGTTGGTATGAGTAAGGTGAAAGTGATTTGTTAGGACCGGATGTTGTGCAAGAGACTACGAAAAAGGTTACGATGATCCAAGAGAAGATGAAAGCGTCTCAGAGTAGGCAGAAGAGTTATCATGATAAGAGGAGGAAGGACATTGAGTTTCAAGTTGGAGATCATGTGTTTTTTAAAGTGAATCCTGTAACCGGTGTTGGTCGTGCTTTGAAGTGTCGGAAGTTGACTCCTCGTTTTGTTGGACCGTTTGAGATTGTTGAGAAGGTTAAGGTCATAGCGTATCAGATTGCGTTACCGCCATCTTTGTCGAATCTTCATGATATGTTTCATGTGTCTCAGTTGCGGAAGTATGTGTATGATGCATCTCATGTGATTCAAGTGGATGATTTGGAAGTAAGAGATAATTTGACCGTCGAGACTTGGCCAGTTAGGATTGAGGATCATGAAGTGAAGCGTTTGCGTGGCAAGGAGATTGTTTTGGTTAAAGTGATTGGGTTGGACCAACTGGTGAGAGTGCCACTTGGGAATCAGAGAGTACGATGAAGGTTGCATATCCGGAGTTGTTTCCTTCAAGTAATTTTCGAGGGCGAAAATTCTTTTTAGTGGGGGAGAGTTGTAACAGCCCAATTTTCTTTAGATTTATTTTATTATTTATTTATGTGTGTTATATGTGCTCTTATGTGATTAATTGCCTTTGTGTGCATTTTTGGTTGAGAGTTGTAGAATTCGGTGTTGGAAGGGTATTTTAGTCATTTTGGACTTAGGGGTATTTTGGTCATTTTGAGAGTAGGGGTAATTTTGTAAATTTTGTTGAGGATTATTTTTAGTGCTTAGTGAGAGTTGTCATTTCACTAGGTGCTAGGAAGTTGTAGTAATTTATTTATTTATTGGTAAGTGACAGTTCGTACTACGTTTTTACCGTTAAGTGAGTAGTAACATTTTTTTGGGGTTAGAATAGAAATGGGTTATGCCCATTAAGATGTTGTGAGTTGAACCCAATTAAATAGGACCTATATAAACTATTGTTAGTAGAGAAATAGGGTTTTACCACATTTTTTCATTTGAGAGGAGATAGAGATAGAGAGAAGATATGGGTTTCAAGAGGAGAGCTAGAGGGAGGTCAAGCTTCAAGGATTGGAGCTAGGATTGGAGCTAAAGTGGAGCCCTAGTGTTGATTGTGAAGAATTAAGGTAAGGGGGTTAGGCTTTAATCATAATCCTTTAGTTTAATTCTTCCCTAATTCTTTACATAATTGTGATTAAGTGCTTAATTTGATTTTGGTTGTAGAATTTCGTGCTTAATTTTGTTGACATGATTATGTACATGAATTGAATGTTAATTGTGATGTTGTTGTTGAATTTGTATGTCAAATGGGTAGATATGAATATAAGTTGTTTTTGTGCAAAACTGATGATGATTGAAGTTGTTGTTGTTAAATTGTTGATGAATTCATGTTCAAATGTTATTGTTGTTATGTTGTTGTTGAATTGATGCAATGTGTATCGTTGAAATGGTGATGAATTTATTGTTATTGTTGAAAATTGAGAAAGTTTGGTGTATTGATGAATTGATGTTGTAATCTCAAAACTTGTTGATGTTTAAGTGTTTTATAGTGTATATGACCTATAAACACGTTTTGGGTTAAGTTTTGGGGTTTGGGAGAATCAAAATGGGGATTTTGGATGAAAAAGGGTTGGAACCTGTAACTTTTGATGTCCTGGTGTAGGACGCTTAAGCGTGCAGAGGACGCTTAAGCGTGATCACCAGCGTGTAGAAAGCGTGCTGTCCAGAAGCAACTGGAGCTAGGATGCTTAAGCGTGCAGTTGACGCTTAAGCGTGCTAAGCCCAGTTCAGCCAATTTTATTTCTTCGCTTCGTGCACTTGGGGACCAATCCAGGCTTTCTAAAATGTTTCTTTTAACTTGATTAACCTCTGTTTATACCTTTAATCCTACTGGAACATGATTTGAATTGGTTTGGACTTGAATTTGTGAATTTCGTTTAACTTTTAGAAAACGGTCCAAACGTCGATTTTTTCGAAAACTCGTTTTCTCTCAGAAATTAAAGTCGGATTAGAGTTGTATAATATTTATAAGATTTGTAAAAATGGTTATGATTGGTTTCATCAAGTTTGAACTTGTTTTGCTTTGAAAATGGAAATTTTTGTGAAAAGTGATAAAAGGAGACGAACTTTGAGTTTTTCATGAATTCGTTGTAATTGGCCGATGAAACGCGAAGGCATCCTCTACTGCACTCATATGTGGCCTAGGGGTATGTTTATTTGAGGCATTGAAACTTGTTTACTTGATTTTAGTTAAATGACTCGATTATTTTGAAATTGTGAAATATGAGACGAACTTTGATGAAAATGGTTTTAAGGACCGATTGTCCTATAAATCCTTTATGAATAGATTGATATGATTATGAGATGATGTATGAATGGTTGTTAGGTGATGAATATGATATTTGTGATCATAAGTTGGTTTTGTTCCTTTAATTGGATTGTAAGGAATTATGTGGAAATGTGGCAACTATGTGTTGATTTATGTGGAGATGATTGTTGATGTATATATGTGACAAATATATGTTGATTTATGTGGATATGATTGTTGATGTATATATGTGACAACTATATGTTGATTGAATTGTGGATGTTGTTGATGATTGTATATATGTTAAGTGGTGGTGAATTGTTGTCGATTGCATATATACTAAATGTTGATGATGATCATTTTATGAATGAATGGTGGTGAACATGTTTATGTTATGTTGTTTGTTGAACATGTTAAATGTTGGTGGTGAATTCATACATGCTAATTTTAATGGTGATATTGTTGGTGAATGCATGTATGCAAAGTGATGGTGATGGCGAGGTGAATTGTTTATGTGAACATATGCATTGAGTCGAGTCATATGTTCATGCATTCATGACTGATGGTGGCGGATTTTATATCCAATTGAGGTGATTACAATGTTTTTGTTGCATCGAAGGTGACGACCTTGAGGTGATCTGGTACCGCATGCATCTAAAAGAGTCTAGAACATTGCATGCATTTGAATTGTTGATAAGTTGTGTCATAATTGAAGATGTGACTTGGTGAATTTGTGCATTGGTGGATTTTGATGAATGTTGTGATTGTGTGGATTAATGAATTTGTACATTTGTGAATTTTGTTGATGATTGTGAATAATCGAACTATGCTCTAATTGCATGTTTCACTTGCTTGTGCTTATACACTTGGTGAATCTATTTGATGATAGTTACTTTGGTAATACTAATGAGGTGAGAATTGTATATATATATATATATATATATATATATATGATGTGTGATGTTCTTTGATAATGATGATGGCTTGCTTATAACTTTGATATGATGAATTGTACTTGTTGAGATAAGCATGCTAGATGAGTAATGAAGTGAGTAATGTTTTCATTGATTGATATTGATAAATGATGAGCTTTTGTTGACGACTTGATTAAATATGTCTGTTATGCTATGATAATAATGTGATAGCTTAAGGTGCAAGTGATGGGGGATAATAATCATGTGATGCTAGTATTCTAGGAGGGATGGTTATGTATATGATATATGTATGAATCCTTGAATGCTATGTTTATTATTTGTTGATTATGATTAATGTAATGCTTACCCCCAGTGGTTTCGACCGCCTACCTGTCTGTATGGATGGGTAGACGTTGTGCAGGATTAGTCGCTTGGTGAGTTGCTTTCGGTGGTTGTTTGGATAGCGGGAGCTAGCCTCCATTATCATTTTGGAGTTATAGTCTAGGGCTCTGATTAGGTTGTGTTGGTGTCCGTAGTTGTCTGTTAGACTTATGTTGTTTTGAGATGTACTCATTGTTGAGATGTGGAGAATTTTTATGTTGATGTTATTTGACCATGACATGTTTTTATATTTGGAGATTTATGTTGTATTCGCTGCGACTGTTAAAATATTATATATGCCTGTATGTTGAGATGTTTGGTTATTACATGAGACGTAGCGTCTATTTCTAGAATATATTTGTATGTTCGTGTGTTTTATCGCTTTAATAGAAGTAGGGCGGTTACATGGAGCATCCGGATAATCTCATCTGAGGTATGTGTTTTATCAATAGTACTCCTTTGATTGCAATTATTGATACTGGTGCTACTCATTCTTTTATCACGGTTAGTTGTGTTGAGCGTTTGGGTTTGGTTGTGACTCCGTTGTCTCCAATGATGGTTATCGATACCCCGGCTAGTGGTTCGGTGACTACTTCTTTAGTGTGTGCTAAGTGTCCTGTTTGTTTTGGTAATGTTGATTTTGAGTGGGATCTTGTGTGTCTTCCGTTGAATCATATGGATGTGATTTTTGGTATGGAATGAATGTTGACTTTTGGTGTTAACATTAATTGTTTGACCAAGGGTATAACGTTTTCTAAGCCGGTAGCTGAGGAAGGTGGGAAGTTTTTGGTCGCAGAGCAAGTAAAGAAGTATTTAGACGGCGAAGCTTGTGTATTTATGATGTTTTCATCCTTGAAGGAAAGTAGTCAGAAAGGAGTCGATGATTTACCGGTAGTGCAAGAGTTTCCAGAAGTTTTTCCGGACGACATTACCGAGTTGCCGTCGGAGAGGGAAATTGAGTTTGCAATTGATTTAGTACCAGGAACGAGTCCTATCTCGATTGTGCCTTATCGGATGTCTGCATCAGAGTTGGGTGAATTGAAGAAGCAGTTGGAAAAGTTGCTTGATAAGCAGTTTATCAGGCCGAGTGTTTCTCCGTGGGGTGCTCCAGTGTTGTTGGTTAAGAAGAAGGATGGAAGTATGAGGTTGTGTTTGGATTATCGGCAGTTGAATAAGGTGACGATTAAGAATCAGTATCCACTTTCGAGGATTGATGATTTGATGGATCAACTGGTTGGTGCAGAAGTGTTCAGCAAGATTGATTTGAGGTCAATATATCATCAGATTAGAGTGAAGGCAGAAGATATATCGAAAACTGCGTTCCGAACAAGGTATGGACACTATGAATATTCTGTGATGCCATTTGGAGTGTCTAATGCGCCTAGTGTCTTCATGGAATATATGAATATAATATTTCATCCTTTTCTGGACCGTTTTGTGGTGGTGTTCATCGATGATATTTTGTTGTATTCGAAGTCGGAAGAAGAGCATGTAGAGCATTTGAGGATTTTGTTGGGTGTCTTGAAGGAGAAGAAATTGTTTGCTAAGTTGTCGAAGTGTGAGTTTTGGTTGTGTGAAGTGAGTTTCCTTAGTCATGTGATTTCTAAAGGTGGTATTGCCGTGGATCCGTCGAAAGTTGATGCGGTGTTGCAGTGGGAATCACCTAAGTCTGTTTTTGAAGTTAGAAGCTTTCTTGGTTTGGCAGGTTATTATCGGAGGTTCATTGAGAGATTCTTTAAGTTGGCGTTCCCATTGACGCAGTTGACTCGGAAGGGGCAAACTTATGTTTGGGATGCTAAGTGTGAGAAAAGTTTCCAAGAGTTGAAGAAGAGGTTGACTTCAGCTCCAGTGTTGATTTTGCCGAATCCAAAGGAATCGTTCGTTGTGTATTGTGATGCTTTTAAGATGGGTCTTGGTGGTGTGCTCATGCAGAATCGTCAGCTTGTGGCTTATGCTTCGAGGCAGTTGAAAGTGCATAAGAAGAATTATCTGACTCACGATTTGTAATTAGCGGTCGTTGTGTATGTATTGAAGATTTGGAGGCATTATTTGTATGGTTCTAAGTTTGAAGTGTTCAGTGATCATAAGAGTTTGAAGTATTTGTTTGATAAGAATGAGTTGAATATGAGGCAAAGAAGATGGTTAGAGTATCTTAAGGATTTTGACTTTCAGTTGAGTTATCATCCCGAAAAGGCGAATGTTGTTGCTGATGCTTTGAGTAGGAAATCGTTGCATATGTCTTCTTTGATGGTTAAAGAGTTGGAATTGATTGGGCAGTTTCGAGATTTGAGTTTGGTTAGTGAGTTGACGCCGGATGGTGTGAGGTTGGGAATGTTGAAGCTGACGAGTAATATTTTGGAAGAGATTAGGAATGGTCAGAAGGAAGATTTGAAACTTGTGGATCGTGTGGTGTTAGTTAACCAAGGTAAAGGTGGAGACTTCAGATTGGGTGAGAACAGTGTTTTGATGTTTCGTGACCGTGTTTGTGTACCAGATGTTCTTGAGCTTAAGAGACAGATGGAAGAAGGTCATAGAAGTAGTTTGATTATTCATCCCGGAGCGACTAAGATGTATCAGGATTTGAAGAAGTTGTTTTGGTGGCCTGGTATGAAGAAGGAGATCACAATGTTTATGTATGCTTGTTTGGTTTGTCATAAGTCTAAGATTAAACATCAAAAACCGTCGGGTTTGATGCAACCATTGTTTGTGCCAGAGTGGAAGTGGGATAGTATCTCTATGGATTTTGTCGGAGCGTTGCCGAAGACTGTTAAGGGTTTTGATTCAATTTGGGTGATTGTTGATCGGTTGACGAAGTCAGCACATTTTGTTCCTATCAAGACCGGTATGTCTATGGCGAAGTTGGCTGAGATCTACATTGAGCAAATTGTTAGGTTGCATGGAATTCCTTCTAGTACTGTGTTGGATCGGGATCCGAGGTTTACTTATAAGTTTTGGGAGAGTTTGCAAGCTGCTTTGGGAACTAAGTTGAGGTTGAGTTTTGCTTATCATCCCCAGACTGATGGTCAGACGGAAAGGACTATTCAGAGTTTGGAAGATTTGTTGAGAGCTTGTGTGTTGGAGCAAGGTGTCAGTTGGGTTGAATGTTTACTGTTGATTGAGTTTACTTACAACAACAATTTTCATTCTAGTATCGGAATGACAACGTTTGAGGCCTTGTATGGTAGAAGGTGTAGAACTCTGTTGTGTTGGTATGAGTCAGGTGAAAATGCTTTGTTAGGACCGAAAGTGGTGCAAGAAACTACAGAAAAGATTAAGATGATTCAAGAGAAGATGAGAGCGTCTCAGAGTAGTCAGAAGAGTTATCATGATAAGAGGAGGAAGGACATTGAGTTTCAGGTTGGTGATCATGTGTTTTTGAGAGTGAATCCTGTAACCGGTGTTGGTCGTGCTTTGAAGTGTCGGAAGTTGACTCCTCGTTTTGTTGGACCGTTTGAGATTGTTGAGAAGGTTGGGGTTGTAGCGTATCGGATTGTGTTACCACCATCTTTGTTGAATCTTCATGATGTGTTTCATGTGTCTCAGTTGCGGAAGTATGTGTATGATGTGTCTCGTATGATTCAAGTGGATGATTTGGAAGTAAGAGATAATTTGACCGGTGAAACTTGAGCAGTTAGAATTGAGGATCGTGAGGTGAAGCGTTTGCGTGGCAAGGAGATCGTTTTGGTAAAATGATTTGGGTTGGACCAACTGGTGAGAGTGCCACTTGGGAACCGGAGAGTAGGATGAGGGTTTCGTATCCAAGGTTGTTTCCTTCAGGTAATTTTCGAGGGCAAAAATTCTTTTTAGTGGGGGAGAGTTGTAACAGCCCGATTTTTGTTAGATTTATTTTATTATTTATTTATGTATGTTTATATGTGCTCATATGTGATTATTTGCCTCTGTGTGTATTTTTGGGTTGAGAATTGTAGAATTTGATGTTAGAAGGGTATTTTGGTCATTTGGAGAGTAGGGGTAATTTAGTAATTTTGATGAAGACTATTTTTAGTGCTTAGTGATAGTTGTTATATTACTAAGTTACTAGAGAGTGTAGTAATATATCTTTTACCGGTAAGTGACCGTTAGTGCTATATTTTATCGTTAAGTGAGTAGTAACATGTTAGGTTGGAATAGAAATGGGTTAGGTCCATTAGAACATTGTTAGTTGAGCCTAATTAGATAGAACCTATATAAACTCTTGTTTGTAGAGAAAGTAGAGTTTTACCAACATTTTCATAATTGAGAAGAGATAGAGAGAGGAAGAACAAGAGAAGATAACGGTTTGAAGAGAAGGATCTAGAGAGAGCTAGAAGAGGCTAGAGAATCAAGCTTTGGGAGCTAAAGTGAAGCCCTAGTTGGAGATTGTGAAGAATTAAGGTAAGGGGGTTAGAATTCAAGCATAATCAATAGTTGTAGTTAATCCCTAATTCTTTGATTAAGTGATTAATTTGATTTTAGATGTAGAAATTCGTGCTTAATTGTAATGATATAACTATATGCATGAATTTGAATGATAATTGTGTTGTTGTTCTTGAATTTGTATGTCAAAATGGGTAGATATGAACATGATATGTTTTTATGTGAAATTAATGATGAATGATGTTGTGGTTGTTAGATTGAGGATGAATTCATGATTAGATGTTGTTGTTGTTAAATGTGTTGTTGATGAATTGATGCATTGGGTATCATGAATTGGTGAATTGGTGATGATGGTTGTTCTTGTTGTTGAAAGTTGTAAAAGTTTGGTGAATTGGTGAATTTTGTTATGTTGATGTTTTAATCTCCAAACTTGTACATGTTTAAGTGTTTTGAAGCATATATGACCTATAAACATCTTTGGGATTAAGTTTTGGGGTTTGGGAGAATCAAAATGGGAATTTTGGATGAAAATGGGTTGGAACCCGTAACTGAATTTTTGACAGTCTGAAGGAGGACGCTTAAGCGTTCTCACGACGCTTAAGCGAGCGACTAGCATGCTGCCAGCGTCCTCCAAGAGTGCACAACCCAGAGTTACTTGAAGTTGGACGCTTAAGCATGCAGAGGACGCTTAAGCGTGCTACTCCCAGTTCAGCCACTTTTGAATCTTCGTTTCGTGCACTTGGGGACCAATCCGAGACTTCTAAAATGTTTCTTTTAACTTATTTAACCTCTGTTTATGCATTTAATCCTACTGGAACATGGTTTGAATCGAATTGGACTTGATTTTGTGAATTTCCACTTAACTTTTGAAAAATGGTCCAAAACGACAATTTTCCGAAAACTCGTTTTTCTCCGGAAATTGAAGTAGGGTTAAGGTTGTATAAAGTTTATATGAATTCTAAAAATGGTTGTGATTGATTTCATAAAGTTTTAACATATTCTGCCATGAAAATGAGAATTTTTATGAAAAGTGATAAAGAGAGACGAACTTCGTGATTTTCATGATTTCGTCGCATTTGGCCAGTGAAACGCCAAGGTATCCTTTACTGCACTCATATGTGGCCTAGAGGTATACTTAGTTGAGGCATTGGAACTTATCTACTTGGTTTTGGCTCAATTGCTCAATTATTTCTAATGTTGTGATTTTGAGAGACGAATTTTGATAAAAATGGTTTTAAGAACCGATTGTCCCATGAATCCTTTATGAATAGATTGATATGATTATGAGATGATGTATGGATGGCTGTTAGGTGATGAATATGATGTTTGTGATCATATGTTGTATTTGTTCCTTTATTTGGATTGTAAGGAATTATGTGGAGATATGGAACTATATGATATAGTTGGATGATGATTATAGCCGTTGATTTATAGCCGTTGATTATAGCCGTTGAATCGATGTGAACATATGCATGGTGAATTGAGTCATATGTTCATGCATCATATGTCGTGTCGGATGTTATATCCATATTACCATTGACTATAGCCATTGATAATGATGTTTTTGTTGCATCATGGGTGACGACCTTGAGGAGATTTGGTACCACATGCATGTATGTGTCGAGTTTAGGCGCATATCATATTGCATGAGTCTTGATTGTTGAATTGAATGATGAATGTTGATGATGAGTGTGCTTATGAATACATACTTATAATGATTGAAGTTGTTATATGAATATGTATATGGAGGTTAAATGTTCATGATGATTAGAGGAGAATTGAACTGTTATTTATGTCAAGTTAATTATATTGATTATGATTGATGTAATACTAACCTCCAGTGGTTTTGACCGCCTACCTGTCTGTATGGATGGGTAGACGATGTACAGGGGTAGTCCGCTTGCGGTGAGGGCTTGGATAGCAAGAGCTAGCCTCCGTTATCATTTTGGCGTCGTAGTATAGGGCTCTGATTAGGATGTGTTGGTGTCCTTTTGTTATTCTGTTGGATTATTTTATTATTGAGGTCTACTCATTGTTGAGATTTGGAGAATTTTATGATGAGATGTTATTTGACCATGGCATATGTATTGATTTGGAGATGTATGATTTGTATCCGCTGCGACTGATGAGATTATATATATGCATGCCTATTGTTGTTTTTTATGAGACGTAGCGTCTATTTCTTGAATATTTGTTATATTTGCGTGTTTTATCGCTTAAATAGAAATAGGGAGTTACAATAAACAGAAATAAAAAGACATAAGAGTAAGAAGAAGTCATTTTATTAATATATGAACGATACATTACAATAATTTTCAAGCTTTTTAAGCTTATTACATAATATCCTAAAACTATTTGTAATCTTATCCTATTACATAAGCTATACCAGTGGCTCCAGCCACTAGTGGAGAGGAAAGAGGGTGGGAGGAAAGAAGATGGCGGGGAAGAAGAAATGATGTTGGTGGGGAGACAGAGGGGGCACAGGGCCCCTAGGGAACAAGAGACCATGATGGTCAACATGACACCTAGGCAAACCAACCTCACACCCAGACTGACCCCTTCCCTATTGACCGATCATATGACCCCTGATGGATTTCCAAAGAGGTCTCTTTCTATGAAAGGCCAACGATGGAAACACATCGTTGTAGAAGAGGAGGAGAGGGTGGGAGAGGTTTGTGTGAGAAATGGTGGGGGAGATGGATGGTATTTATAGGAAGGGAGGGTTAAAAAACCATTGATGGTAGTCAAAAATGAGTAAAAACACGGTTTATGAAGCTGACCACCGCCCATAACGTTTATAAAACGCTTTCTTTGTCGTGCAGACTACCGGCCAAAACTTCTGCTGCAGTCCGGAATATATAATCCGGATTACACATGGATTCCGGATTACGTATTTCGGAAAAAGACGATAATGGGGTGTCCCAAAGGGAAACTTGGGACGCTGTGTATGGTGAGGGTTTGTTCGGATTTTAGAATCCGGATTACTTCAGCATTGGATTCTTCTATGTGCCTACATTGCACCGACAATTTTTGTGGTCCACAGCGCCCAAATACCTCTATAAATAGGGGTCCCTGTTTTCATTACAAGTAAACTACACCAGAAAAAAATCATGGAATTCCCTGGCTTTGATCCGAACACCAAGCTAGCGACAGTCAACTACAATGGTGGAACACCACCCCATCTATTTAGGATTCGCGACGATGTCACCCTCTTCGGGCTGAAGGATGAGCTGTATCAAATCAACCGTCAACTCAACCACAGAGACACAAGGAGGGTGGTCGGTGTCGAATATCGATGTCCATTGTTTGACTCAGCCGAATCTCTTCGCTTCAGCCGGATGAAACTCACAAACGACAACGATGTGAGAACCATGTTCTCTGTCTTTGGTCAGCACAGAGCTAGAGGACCGACCGAGTTGGATGCTTCGTTGGTTAGATCTGCTGAACAAATTCTGAAAAGTTTGCACCGGCCCAGGAACTATGAAGAGATCAGGGCTCTGCTGGAGGGACCAGAGGAGGAAGAAGTTAGTTTAGATGATCCGTGATAATGTGTTATGTTTTAATTAATCGTGTATTTTATGTTGTTTTAATTACGTGTTAGTTATGTGTTGTTTGATTAAGTTGTTGCATTATGTTTTGAATAATATATATATATATATATATATATATATATATATATATAAATTATTTAAACTTTCATTATGTTTTAATTTACGGCAAAGATGTTCATTTAATCGATAAAATAGCCAAAGTTATGCTTTTCGGATAACGAAATCCGGAACAACATAGGGCGTAAGTGTGTTTCAGAAAACGTAATCCGGAATGACTCAGCATATGATTCTTTTGTATGGACCACATTGCACCAGGAACTTATGTGGTCCACAACATCCAAGGGCCTCTATAAATACATCCTCTCCGGTTTTCACCTTCAATACCATCAAAACACACAAACACACCAAAGCAAACCATGCAAATTTTTGTCGCTGTTTTAAATATATAGATATCTATATAACGGCATGATGAAGATCCTCAGCAAGCTGTCAAAAATATATAGATAGTCCTTGATGCCTCATTGATAGATATATAACTCAAAAATATCAAGAGGTTTCTATGAGTTAGATCTTACTGCCTGGCAGATGAATATGTCATTTGGCAAGGCAGCAGGATCTAACTCAAAGAAATCCTCTTGAAGACACCTTGCCTTTCTTCATTGTGTTGCAGATCTAACTCCAAAGAAGAGGTTCTTATGAACTCGATCATGTCGGTCTGCCGATCGTAACATGTCAGTTGGCAGACTGGCATAATCGAGTTCAAAAGCTCCTCTTCGAACACCTCCCCAAAAGATTCATCATTTATGTTATTATGGTTTTTTTAACTTTTTATTTGTCTTATGTTGTTTCTTTTTATGTTATGTACCGTTGTTCTATATTTTTCCAGGCCATTCGCCAAGAAATGCTCGAAATAAAAGGTCTGGTGTGGTCCGGACTATACAATCCGGAACAACTTCATTGTTTCCGGATTTCAATTTTCGGAAACCCTCAGTAACATTTTGGCCGGTGCGGTTTCACCAAATGTTAGGCCGGTTAGTGGAGTTTTAATGCATTTTTTTACGGCTTTGAATATGGAACACGTTTTATTTGACTGTAATTAAGACCTATGACTTATATAAGGCTATAAAAAGGCTTGGATCTTCAACATTTTCCTTCATTCTTCTTCACCTCCTTTCTTACATTTTCTTCAAAAAATTTAAGTTTTTTAGGTAACTTTTAGGAGTGTTTGTGGTGTCATGGTCATTGTTGACCGCTCATACGACCCCCTGCAATTGCATTGCAACTTATGCGGGGGGTCGTATAACGGTCAACAGAGACCCTTGACATCAAAGAAAGACATAAATATTCATAGCGTATGCATCCAGATTTTATATTCCGGAAACACTAACAATCTGGTTCGGAAAATATAATCCGGACCAGGGGTATTTTTGGAATTTTTACAGGACCCGTGAGAAGGCAGCAGGGTGGGAAAAGTAATAGTCTATATATATATACACTAGTGTGTATACCCGTGGACCGCACGGGGAAAATTGTTTTTAAATTAAAATTAAAAATAAAATACTTTATTTTTACCAAAAAAAATGTTTTTTTTTGGTAAAATTGTTTATTAAAAATATTTTTTTTACCAAAAAAAAAATACTTTATTAGAAATTGTTTTTTTTATTACCAAAAAAAAAAATACTTTATGGTTTATATCCTACTACATGGTTTATATATTTCAAAATGTGTTAAATTTGAAATAAAATATTGAGATCATGAAAAATAACACAAAAATAAAGAGGATTTATAAACTTCATCCTATATCTAAATAAATTTAATAGGAACAATAACAAAAGTTTAGAAGACCCTTAAAAAAACATCAGTTAAAAGATGAAATGCTCCCTTAAAAAAATGCAATGCACGGAATAAAATATGATAATACGGTTAATGATTTAGGGGAATTTAATAATACATTTTTTTTTACAATAATAATACTTTAATGTTCCCCTAAAAAAATAACATTTGCTTTATTGTTGAAACATACATTATAATTGCTCAAAAAGAAAGAAACATACATTATAAAAATTTATAAATAGATTATTAGATTACATAGTATTTTAGGGAAAATTTCGTAAATTACATGGTCATTATATTCTTGTCAAACTTTATTTAAACTATTGTCTCCTTTTTTTTCCTTCCCGAAGGGAACACTCTCCCTTGGGTTGCATATACTCCGTCGAAAGAATTCTTCACTCCTTTTGTTTAGTCCCATTGCAACAAATCTCTGCACATCACTTATGTATGTAACTTCTTCAGCAGCCACTCTGAGAGGAAAATAATCGGGCAATACATAAGTAGCATAAATTTAAAACTAATTTATGTTAATTGGAATATGGTTACAACTCCTAAGCGCTTTGGTGGCCTAGGTATTCGTGAAGCTAGACTTACTAATTTAGCTCTGTTTGGTAAGTTAGTGTGGAACATGTTTTATAATAAAGATAAATTATGGGTGAAAGTTTTTTCCCATAAATACATGGGCAACACATCTTTATGGATAAATAAGAAACATAATAAATCATCAATCACTTGGCGCGGTATTCAACATGCCATTACAAATTTTGCTGCAGGATATAGTTTTCGTGTAGGCTCAGGAGACTCATCGATTTGGAATATTGACTGGACACAACTGGGTCCCCTCTGTCAATTGGTCTCATTTGTTAACATCAGTGATTCAGTTATGTGTTTGAAGGATGTGTGGGAGGATGGTAGCTGGAACTTGCAAGGTCTTGCCACTATGATACCAACCGATATTGTTCAATATATTCATCAGCTTCCAGCTCCTAATAACTTGGATGTACGACTTCCAGATGCGTGGACTTGGAGACATGCAAAGAAAGGTGAATATACTTGCTCGAGTGGATACTATTGGCTTCTTCAACAAAATAGAAATTGGAATGTGAATTGTAACATGAATTGGCTTTGGCGCCTTAAAGTACCAGCAAAACTTCAGCACTCTCTATGGCTTTGTTTTCATAATGCCCTCCCTATTAATGCCCGTCGGCATCATTGCAACATGGTAGCTTCTCCAAGCTGCACCCGTTGCTCTTCACCCATAGAGGATATTCTTCACTGTTTACGTGATTGCCCGCACTCTAGAGAGCTTTGGCTCAGCTTGAATATGGGGCGCTATAATAAATTTTTCTCTGAATTTGATGTTAAAGTTTGGCTTCATGAAATGACAAAGAGTACTTTCGCTATTTTGTTTATTACAGGAGTATGGTATGCTTGGTGTTGGAGAAACAATACTATTTTTGAAGATCAACATTGGCGTATTCAAGATGTGGTGCGAAAGACCTTTTTGTTACATGATGAATGCATTTCTTACTATCCCAATCTTGGTTTGGACCCACACTCATCACGCCTCTTAGCTCATTGGATCCCCCCTCCGGAAGGTACACTTAAACTCAATATTGATGGTAGTTTTCTAGAAGATTTGGGTTGTTTAGGTGCTGGTGGTGTTGTCTGCAACCACAATGGAGATTGGATAGCTGGTTTTTCTCACAATGAAGCTGGAGGTGATGCGTTACTAGCGGAGTTACGTGCTATCCAGATAGGTCTTGATTTTTGTAGTCTAAAAGGCTATGTCAAAATTATTTGTGAGAGTGATTGTTTGGAAGCAGTTGACCTGATTATTGATGGTCGTGATCATACCTTACATACTTATGCTACTGTCATCCTTCATATTAGAGATGCTTTACATGAAAATGTTAATACAACATTGGTGCATGTTCTTAGGGAAAAAATATGTGTGCAGATTTTATGGTTAAGGAAGGATCACATGCAAGGTGCTCTGCTCGCTGGAACTGTCCTCTGCCTGACATAAAATCTTTCATTCTGAGAGATAAGCTTGGAATTTAGTTTTTCCTCTCCCTCTTTTTTTTTTTTTTGCCTCGTTACTTTGTAACACTACCAAAAAAAAAATTTAAAAGTAATTTCGTTAAAAAAAAAATTAAAATTAAACTAACTTGGAAGTTACAACATGTTTACATTTTGTGTGTGACCAAATGAAGTGTATAAATTCTTATCACACGTTGAAAATGTGATTAGGTTTTTACATGATTAATTTTCAAGCTTCAATATGATCAATAAATTTGTTTCGCGTTTCCTCCACATTGTCAAAAACTCCTATCATCAAGAATTTTTTTATCAGAAAGTACCTAGCATATTAGACCAAACGGTCAAAACAAAACATACCCCATCAGAAAAATTTAAAAAGTATCTGGAAAATAAAAGACAGATGAAGTTACAACGGTAGAAGAAGATATACAAAAAATGAAGATGAAAACATGTGAAATTACATTTTACCAAGGCTCCATTTCAATTGAATTAAGCAGTTTTTACGAAGAAAAAAAAAAAAAAAAAGAGAATTGTACACTATATACACATATTGAAAAGAAAACTAAAGTTGCACATGATGAACCAATCCCACTTTACCATAATCTTACTTCAATTTCCAAATGTTTGCTAAGAACGGATTCTCGTGGTAACAATGCATAGAAGCCAATTCTTTGTCAAAAATGCTCGGCTGCAATAAACAGGAAAAATAACATACACAAAATATTATACCCAAAAAAAAAAAAAAAAGAACATACACAAAATGAATTAACCATAAACAACAAATTTTAATTAGGCAAGAGACTTCTATAAAAAAAAAAAAAAGGCAAAACTATATCATCAAATTATGACCAAAACCGAACAATCACTGCCAAAATTCAGAATTGGGCCTAATCAATTGGAAGGTCTGATTTAACGGTAGTAATTTTTTTGCTTTCCTTATGAAAGTCTATTAAATTTGAATGACCTATAATATCATACTTAGATATCACCAATATAATTGAACATTCATGAAGAATATTAATCTGAATACACAATCTTTCCATATAAGCAATTATCAAAACACTTCATTTTTATTTCATACTTTTGAAACCCCACGTCCGTAAAACCTAAAAAAAGTGTGACATTCTATATAGCCTTGCAAATTCAAACTCTATATTCACCCTTCATACCCCTAATCCAAGTAATTTTGAAACAACTAATTTAAAAAAGGGCAACCCGGTGCACTAGAGCTCCCGCATATGCAGGGTCCGGGAAGGGGTCCCACCATTTGGTGTATTGTACGCAGCCTTACCCTGTTTTACACAAGAGGCTGTTTCCAGGACTTGAACCCGTGACCTTTCAGTCACATGACAACAACTTTACCAGTTGCGCCAAGGTTACCCCTCATTAAAAAATCTGACCACACCATTAAAAAAATCATGCAAGGATAGAGTCAGTGAAGATGGGAGGCAATCATCTAGTTAGATTTATAACGTAAAAAATTCATGTCTTTGGCAACAATCAAATCAGTAAACCAAGAAAAAATAAGAACAAAGCATAATAGGCATAGAGTCAGTGAAGCATTTGTAGAAAAAATTAAAGGAGGTCTCACTCATAAAATTTGCTGTCATGTTCGTTTTGTCCTGTTCAGGATCTAGCATTCTTCAATAAAATTTGCTGTTAAAAAAAAAAGGAAAAATAACGGTTCTTCTTCTTGGTTTAATGTTACATTTAGGGAAAAATATTGAGAGAAGGAAAGAAACTGAGAGAAGAAGAAGAGACAAACCATGACTCACGATAATACCAACAGCAATGAAAAATTTCACAATTTGAAATATGCTCACCTATAAATTAAACTAATAAAAAAAAATAGCAAAAGCAAATAATGAGAAGAAAGCATAAGTAAAAGAAAATGATGAAGATGAAAATAAGATAAGATAAAAGAAAATGGAGAAAGAATGAGGAATACCTGATTTGAAAGGTTGAACATTCCCGTTAGAAAATATATAAGCACATGGGAAAAAGGAAGCATTCAGTGGGAGAACTGAGATGTTGAACATTGCATGCATCGTGAAGGTTCAATATCAGCATTTGATGTTTTTCAAGTTGACTCATTCTTGTTTGTCAAAAAAAAAGTTGACTCATTCTTGAAAACAACAATTTTAACCCAACACCGGTTTCAATCGGGAGAGGATCCTCTCCAGTAAAATTACCTCCTGTTTTCTCCTGTGAAACAATCTTAGCCATTCATTCCTTTTAATGACACCTTAACAAATCTTAGCCCTTCATTCATTTTAATGTGTCATTTTCATTTTTCCTCCTTTTCACGTTCTGGCTTATGTGGAAATTATAGAAACAGCTTCATCTTCTTCCATAACAGCACATACAATTCTTTAAGATATTTCACCAATTAAGTTAGAGTTGTAAATATAAAAAACCTTCAATTTGTTCAACCTGGGAAAACTCAGGCAAAGAAAACAATAGCAATAAGGGACAAATCCAAATACTCAAATTCACCAATTCACCAATCTCATCATAAACAATTCAAACAAAAAATAATGAGAACAATGACTTGAATTGAAATTTAGTATTCTGTAATCATTGTAATCAAATTAAGATTTTTTTTCAAATTATCACTATAATCATGTAATCCATTCAAATGATTGGAATTGAAATAAAATTCAAATTAGTATTCACTGTCAGTACATAATCATGTAATCCACCGTCGTGGTACGCCGCCGCCGTCCCCGCACAACATAATGAAAGAAGGATTTTGAAGTTGAAGGAAGATGGAAAATAGAGAAGGAAGGACAACCTCCGCTGTGGTGCGCCGATGTCACCACACTTCTCCACCGTCACTACTATTGTGTCGCTGCTTTTGAGATGGGTTTGGGAGGAAAGTAGGTTGAGATGGGTTTATGAAAAGATCGTGAAGGAATGGCTGTGAGGAAGGAATGAAACGAATGAAAAGAAACGAAATAGAGAAATGAACGAACTTGTCCAAAAAAAAATGAATGAAGGGCTAAGATGTGTTAAGGTGTCATTAAAAGGAATGAATGGCCAAGATTATTTCACAGGAGAAAACAGGAGGTAATTTTACTGGAGAGGATCCTCTCCCGGTTTGAATCCTCCATATAACATTGAAACTCTGATTAAATTAATTTAAATATTTATTTAATTAATTCATACTTAACAAATAAAATAAATAAATAATTAAAACATAATTAAGGAAATGTTACTATTAATAGCAACTTTAAAAATAGTAAAGACTCTCATTTGTTGACAAATGGCAAACTTGCCAAAGAACTAACCTTGCTTTATTATTATGTATGTATAGATATACCCCAGCGAGAGTTTCACTTCCAATAACAACTTTCCAACAGAATCGATCAAGATCAAGAATGAAGCAATCAATGGATCCATTGGAAGCTGCATTCGAAGAATCACCACCAGATTCTCCAATCAAAACCGAACCAGAACCCGTAAACCCAAATTCCAATTCCTTGATTTCACTACCCTCTCACATCCATCATGAACAACAACACGTTCACGTGGAAAACTCAATCTCAAATAACACCAAGAATAATAATAGTAATAAAGATGATGAAGAAGATGAAGAAGAAGATGAAGATAATATGGATGTTGAACTCGCTAAGTTTCGTGCTGTTGGTGATCCTCACAAAATGGCTAAGATGCAGTTTGTTACTAATTTCATTATTTTCTTCAATTTCATGTTATTTTTCTTATCATATTACAAACCCTAATTTTTTTGTTGTTTTTTTTTCTTGTTGATACGTAGTTCTATTCTGTCACCATTCACTGATGAACAAATGAGTCGTTATGAGTCATTTCGTAGGGCTGTATTCCAAAAAGCAAAAATGACACGGGTAAGTTTATTATCTTTTGTTCACTTTTACTATTTTGTTTTTTCTTATATAATCATGGTTTTAAATTGCGGTTTCGGTCGTGGCAATTTCGATCATTGTAGTTGCTGCGACGTGCATTGTGCATTGCAGCTGTTGCTGTGTTAAATAATTTTAAATTTTTACTAACAATATAAATTGTCACCGTCGTGCCATGACACTGTTTAAAGTGGCACCACCTTACCCACCATAGCAGAGTCTCAATTTCCCCTGTAGATACCGATTAGGAGGTGCTTGAGATACACAATTTGAGAGACCGTTAGAGTAAAGATTTTTTTATTAGATCTAAAACAAATTGGGATTTGGGGTTCTAAATTTTAATTTTTGGTGAGAAGGTTCGAACCAACATGGCCGAAACCGTGTTATGCAGTTACGATGCAGCCATACACGTGATTGAAGATAACACTACACTTGCGGTACAATGTTGTTGTGAAGGTTACCGCAACAACAATATTGTGGTCGTAATTATGGTTGCGGACCACAATTTGAAACAATTTTTTCTACCTCTGTCTTATCTATGTGATTTTGTATTTGGTTGCCACTTAGCACTGTAATGCTGCAAACCCTTAAAAATATTCCCTTGCTAACAAACCTGGAAACCTTTCATATGACTGTGGAAAATAGTTAAGAAACAATGCTATATAAAGTAAGTGATATGATGTATGAAAAGTAAAAATTACTGAAGTTCTTAGATTATATTCATAGTACAACAGCTAAAACTTTTCATAGCCATTTGAAGGGTTATTGTCATCATTCTACAGCAAAAGTTGCAACATATTAGTAACCGTTTTGAATTAAAACCAGAGTTAAAAGTTCATATAAATTATAATATTATACTTATTCCTCGTCTAGATGCACCAGCATTGGCAATTAGGAAAATGTCTAAAGAACTTAGTTAGTAGTAGTATTAGACAGCTTATAAAAATCAAACCAAATAAATAAGATAGCATTAAAAATGATAAAAGGAAGCCAACATATTGTAAATAATAATATGCATCTTATCAAAACATAAAACAATGTAAACGAACGATGCAGGTTAAAGATGATGGTGTATCAGATAGAAAGAGCATATAAGCAAGAAAGTGATTTTTTTTGATTAAAATCAATAAGTAGAAATGAAGATAAAATGCAAGTAACAGAGAAAGAATGGAAACCGCGACGTCAATGTAAATAAGTGTTGCTTAATAGCAGCTATAGAGCTATTGCTTACCGGAATTTGAACAAATTACAATTGTTCCAAAATACACTATTTAGTCCAAAATATTGTGAAATAGAGGCTATAGGTTGCTATAGCACTATTGCGTAGTGGAAATTGAATGAATCACTATTTCCGTGATTCGCAATTGACAACACCGATGTAAATGCACACATACTATGTATCAGATATAGGGCTGTAGAATAATTGGTGTTAATAGTTCAGGTTTAGCTTGGTTTTGTTGAGTGGATTAAATGTTCATTGTGTATATTTGAGTTTTTGAGGTTAGAGAATGAGTTTTAAATAAAAGAGCTTTCAGGTTCGATGGTTCTTAGAGGAAACTAATGAAACTAACAATTGTCTTTAAGACCTGGTTGTTTTGATTTTGGCCATGAGGATAGTAAAGTGATAAAAGCATTGATTGTTATATTGATTTGTTATGATGGGGCCAATAATATCAATCATTGATTATTCATCAATGATCAATATTACTTTAAACTCTAAAGTTACTTGCTCACTGTGGAAAAGTCCTATGTGTTTGTTTTATTTACATTCTGTTGTGGGAAATTGAAAATAAATCAGTGAACAACTTCTTCCCAGAATATAAAACAAACACATTATTAGGTGATTTCATGTTTAATCTCTTTATTACTTGATGCTCGGCTAGGCTGATACTGTGTCCTTCAACATGAAATCATGAATTGACCTTCAACATTCTGTTTTCTTTTCTCCCAAACTGATTAGAGCAAAAATTAATTATAATGTCAGGACTCGAATGATCCCTATACCATCGTAGACGCATAACTCTGTCAAATATGAAATTTTTAAATGTTGAGTTCAGATTATTTATAAAGAGCTACAATTCGTTTTGGATCTTCTCTGGTTTTGGAAAACAGAATACAGTTTTTTGCGTCCACATGATCGGTTATTTATATGGTAGGGATCCCATGGTTTTTTCCCATTGCATATATTTGCTTAAGCTAAATTTATTCACGCGTTCTCCTTGTATATTAGTCAACCATGGTTTCTGTCAAGTTAGTTTGTGCATTGATGCTGCTTTTGAACTCATGTGCTTCTACAGTAGATTGCAGATTCCCATTTTTACACTTCAATTTGCATGAATAATTTACGTTATGGTGTGATAAGATTGCTCACAAGTTTCCTATTCTCTCTTCGTTGCCTCAAAGCAGGTATTAGCAAACATCATTGGGACCCAGACAGTCTCTCAGCCAATTACGATTGTAGTATCAGGGATTGCAAAAATGTTTGTGGGTGAAGTTGTGGAAACAGGTAGATTAATTTATAGTTTCCCTTTACAAACATGACACGCTTTCTTTTAAAATAAATAAATTAGAATTAGAAAACCGCAAATGATTATAGGATAGTAAATACTCCTGCACATAGTGTTTCCAAGGTAAAATTGTTGCAGTGCATTGTTTCCATTAGTCAAAGTTATTATTTTTGCAGCTAGAACAATTATGAAGGAAAGGAGGGAATCTGGACCGATTCGGCCAACACATCTGAGAGAAGCATATAGACGACTAAAGCTTGAGGGAAAAGCCTTTAAGAAAACAGTCCCGAGGCTCTTTCGGTAATTGACCAAATATGATTTTTTTGGATCATATCATTGGTTTGCAACAGTGACTTGCCTACATGAATTTTTTTTGATCCTGATGTCCAGATCTTATCAAATTAATTGGAATGAGATTTTTTTTCTTTCTTTTTAGTTGTGTCAGATATCAAAATTCAATTCTTTTACTGTATTATAATCTACTACCTTTTCCTTCATCAACTTGTAACCATAGAAAGTTCTTACAAACAATAAATTCGAGTATACACTGACATATTTTATATTTTATGTTGAACTTCGCTATTTTCTGTTTTTCAATGGAAGATCATTGTGCAAGGATCAAAGGAATGCAATTTGTCTGAATTTTTCTTCTAAAGTAGTTAGATGGATGCTACTAATTTATGGCTTGAATCAACAGGAAGTAAATTCAATTTTATTACATATGCAAGTTTAATGATTGCACAAAATTTTCAACTTGGTATGCTTATGCTCAGCACAATCTTTGCAACTTATACTCAATTAATTATTGTTGAAAATTCTCTACTGCATTAAGAAACTGGAAAGCCTGATTGGAGGCATTGTGACTGCATATTCAACTGCACTTCTCTTCTGTGTCTTGCTTTCAATTTCAACAACTTTACTGGCACAATCCCATCAAAGTTCAAACATAGGGAATCTAATGTTTCATTACACAGATTGCAGGATTTGATATTAAGCAAAAATAAGTTAAAAGTTGGTGTAATTGGTTCAAATTTTGGACCAAATATACCGCTAGATACTTCTTAGTCAAAAAACAAAAAGTAGTACTAGAATTAATATTCTTAGATTTACAAGGTATATTGATGGATTTACTACAAGGACTAAGCAAAGTAAAAACATGTTAACTGACATGAACATGAGATGAGATTTGCACTTCTTAAAGACCATCACAATGTTCACCCCGAACCAATCATCTGCTAGGTTTTCAGATCCTTTACAACACATTTGTAAGTGAAAGCTGAACTGTGCAAGATAAAGATTGATACAATATAGAAACATAGATAAGGTTGACTTTGAAATTCGGAGAATACAAAACATTAGTGATGTATAAATGAGGAGAGAATTGTATATTACCAGCTTGAGTAAACATGTAATATCCTGCTTGTCAGTATCGGTATATTACCCGTTGATCGTGCCAGAGGAATTAAATTCATGGAAAGTAAGTTAATGGATAATATTTTATGAGATGTCAGCTTTATACGGGAAAAGTATCGGAGTCGTTTTAAACACGCTTGATGCAAGGGCATAATTGTAATTTCATGTGGAAAGGATATTTATTTGTGTTGGGCATAAAATATCTCATTTCCTTCTTATCTTTCTCTCTCTATGTTGGATAGAATTTTCTTCCTTCTCTCTTCTCTTCTCTCACGCCACCTCCTTCCTTCTTCTCCACCAATCTTTCTTAAAGTTTCATCCTTCCATGGTAAGCTTTTATACTATGTTTCCTTGTGATCTCTTGAGCTTAAGGAAGCTTGGTTTAAGTTTGGTTTCTTTATTTCTCCTCTCAAGAAGTTAGGGTTTTGGTTATGTTGGAAGTGGAAGTTTGATCTTGTGCAAGATGTGGTTCCTCCATGAACAAAGAAGATGGCTTTAAGTTGAATTCATGAGCTAAGGCTATGGTTGTTGGTTCAACAAAGAACTTAGGGTTTGAGGATGGAGTGATAAGTTGAAAGAGAAAACTTAAAGATTTATAACCAACAAGGATCATGATGCTTTGGATTGCAAGAAAATAACAAGATTGAGATGGTTTGAGCCAAGGAAAAGCAAGTGATCAAGAGCTAGGGTTTTGAGGTGTGAAATGGAAGTGATGCTTGGGAGCTAAAGAATCTTGTGCAACTTTGTTTAGGTGAGTTCCATAGATAGTTTTCCCACCCTTTGGGATCATGATTATGCCATGCTAGAATATTATGAGAACTATGATAATTCTAGGGTTTATATGTAATATGTTTAGTTCCCCTTTTTAGCCATGCTTGCTATACTTGCCAATACTTGCCATGTAAATGTTTTACAAGTTTCCTATGACCTCTAAGAGTCATATCATGCTTAGAGACACTTGGTTTGAGGATTTTGGGTCAAAAATACCATTTTTAAGTGTTCTGGACTGTCATAACTCGTCGGGGAGAGCTATTACTCGCCACAGCGAGTAGAAAGGAGCAGAACCAGTGTATTGCTCACCTCCTACTCGCCATGGCGAGCAGCTGCTCGCCTCCCACAAGGAATTACTCGCCTAGGCGAGCAAGTGGTGCCTTCAGGTGCTGCTTGCTCGTTTCAGGCAGTTTCGGTGTTTTTCGTTCCGGACTTTCTCGTCCAGTCTTTTATAAAAGTAAACCCCTCAAACCAAGGTCCTAAATGATAATCAATGAAAACAAGATTTTTATGATAAAGAGATAATTATTAAGCATGTTATTAAGGCATGGCATATGAGAGAATCATGTCATGAATCGGGTAACAAGTTATTCATTAAGCTAGGGAAAACTAGAGCCTCGACGTAGTTGTCGAGAACTAGCTAGTTAGCTAGAATCCTTAGAATGATAAGATGCAAAGTATAAACTCTTCGCACATGATCAAGAGTGATATAGCAAGCATGTTAAGTCGTGGTTTGATTAGTTAATCTCTCCTACATGATTAAGATTGTACAAGCATGAACAAGTATGAAATTTACCGCTAATCGGATCGATCAAGGTTCCGAGGTAAACATGTAAGCATGATTAGGTTTATCCTACATGAACGACAAGACCATGATTAATATAATGTAGGTGGCATGTCTCTTGCTATCCACGCCAGGGGGATACAAGGGGTTCTCATTATGAGAACGATTCAAACCGTAAGGGACCCGCATGTCACCGAGTAAACAAGATGTAGGTGTTCGTGTCTCTTGTTATCCACATCAGGGGGATATGAGAGGTTCTCGACTCAAGGGGAACGGTTCAAGTCGTAAGGGACCCGCACGACACCGAGGGAGTCCGATGTACGTACATCGGTCATGATGGGATTGTTCTCGGGGTTACTCCACCCGGGGCTCTCCGTAAAATGAATCAAGATAATGATTGTTTGTTCAACGCTAACTTAATGAATGAACTTATGTACGACCATGCATGTTATTTTTATGATTATGTTCATGATTATGTAAGAATGATTCCATGCACGATTAAGTTCAAGAACAAGAGCATTAGATGCTATAAGACAAGTACAAGACATGGAATAGAGCAAGTAAAGTATGCTATACCGGTGACGACCTTAGGTTTCCCTAATCGTCCAGTTTAGAATCGTGCCATGATCATGATATGCTTAGGCCTTGATACGTAGAGCGTATTCTTGGCAATGCGGTTTTAGATTCCCTCTCGACCGCCATGACACGTATAGGAAGTGAAGCCTATAACATGTGAGATGAACCTATGACGGGTCTAGTATGCACTACCGTCTAGGAAAGTATGACCACACACGTATAATCAACCGTCAGATTGTATTGTAGACACGTGGTGACTGTAGGTTTCCCTTGAGGTTACCTATAGCCTAGGATTCAGGGGAACTAAATGAGACATTATGTCTCATCCCAATCCTTATTTGTTTCAGATAAACAGGTTGGATGGCACGCTAGTAGCTGAGTGGATGTTTCAACAAGTGGTCGTTCGTGCCGCAGCAGGATGCTATGGATTTCAAGGACGTATTTATTATACCTTGGAAAAGATGAGTAGTATTATCTTTGTACGAACGCATGTTGTTGTAAATAATATTCATTCGAAGTTTTATTGTTGTATATTTTAATGTATCCAGTACTAAAACTTAACGCACGTGCTAGACTTTCTAGATACGTCTAGTATGGGTGTTACATTTGGTATCAAAGCAGGTCGATTCAGATCGTGCCTTGGGTCATTAAATTACAACTAAGGTAGTGGGGCCATTGGGTTCCAGGTGGATGTTCTAGTTGTTGTTGTTAGCTGAGCCTGATCAACTCAATTTAACATTCGACGATTAGAACGGATGCCTGAGAGCTGAATAGGACCCAGGAGGAACGAAGTATGTGATGAGGAAGTTTGATCGTGCCAGAAGGTGGCCGGTGAACTTAGCAAGTAGAAGTGTGAATCCTCCGGGAATGTAAGGCAATGTTAAGAAGAAATGTTCCGACAATGTCGGGTAAGAAGTTAATGATACTTCGTGTACCCGTAAGTGAAGAAGTTGGATATATATATATATATATATATATATATATATATATATATATATATCTAAGCATGACGGAAAGTTTCGGTAAGAGTTGTTTTTGGAAAGGGTTTATGATATTTTGGAATGTCAATACAAGGTTACAAGATAGGGAGAAGTCGACATATGTTGACGGAGTTAGCATGCTCTCAGGAATAGCAATATATGAATAAAGTTAAGGACATGTATGTTCGGAAAGTTGCGTAAGTGGCAACGTAATGAGGTAAGCTATTCGTAGTGGAGGAAGTTAAGGATTCAAGAGAAAGTTTTATGTTATCAGGATTAAGGCATTGATTTCCGATGTTAATGAATATACAACAATAAAACTACATGTTAATGAAATTGTGAATAAAAAATAGCGAAAAATATGTATTCAATTTTTTATTATACTAAAATAGACCCGTAGTACTATTTTTTTGGAAGTGTGTTAGATTATTATTTTTTTTTGCAAGATTATTAAGAAATAAAAAAAATAATATTGAAGGAGTAAAGTGTAGATTTTAAGATAAGATGGGAGGGTAATGTAATTCAAGCTTCTCTTAGGGGAGGGGAGTGAAATTTTTTCTAATATGTTTTGAATAAGAGGGGAGGGGAGTGTATATTTTAACATAAAAGGAGAGGAGAGTGTAATTCAAGCATCTTTGAGGGCAGAGGAGTGTAATTTACTCTTTATATTTTTCAACAATGTAAATTAAATAGAGATTTTTTTAGAAAGGCTCGTTTGTTACATATTAAAATAAAAGTGATTTTCACATAAAATAATTTAGAGATTATTTTTTAGAGATTTTATGAAAAATCAGAATCTATTTTGTGTTTGTTTACCGTAGTAAAAATCACTTTTTTAAAATAATAATTTAGTTTGTTTGGATACAACTATATAAAAGCGATTTTTTGTTACAAAATTAGTTTAGAGATTATATTTTAGAGATTATATGAAAAATCAGAATCTATTTTGCGTTTGTTCACTGTAATAAAAATCACTTTTTTTAAACAAATAATCTAGTTTGTTTGGATACAACTATATAAAAGGGATTTTTTGTTACAAAATTAGTTCAATCTTTTAAATTATATTTTCTCTCTCCTCTAAAAAAAATCTATTTTATTTTAAGCTGCTCCTAACAGCTTCTCATTTGAAGCTGTTTTTAGATTATTTTTAGATTCTGATTTTTTTAAAAATCTGTAACAAACGGATGCAAAACTCTTAAAAGTGATTATTTGTTTAAAAAAAGTGATTTTTTTCTTAAAAAATCTATAACAAACGGGCTCTAAATTATTTTATATCAAAATCACTTTTATTTTAATCCGTAACAAATGGGCCCTCAATCTTTAGATCCATATTTTCTCTCTCCTCTAAAAAAAATCTATTTTTTGAGAATCTGCTCTCAATAGCTTATCATTTGAAGCTGTTTTTAGATTTTGATTTTTTACAAATATGTAACAAACGGATGCAATATCCTTAAAAGTGATTATTTTCTTAAAAAAGTGATTTTTTTTCCTAAAAAAAGCTATAACAAACGGGCTCATAAATGCATATTAAAAAGAAATAAATACTGGAATTCTGCTCTTTACCCAAACGGTTATGCTCATTCCCAAAGTAAAAGTCCAAAATGCCCCTACGCAACTTAACTTGCGTCGCGTGAGTTAACATGCACTAGTTAGAAAATAAACGCAACTTAAGTCACGCTGCGTGACTTAAGTCACGTTGCGTGCTGTTATTAGCCCAGGTAGAACCTTATTCTGCCTCATTTTCTAACACAACACACTCAAATCTCAATTCTCTCTCAAATTACTCAACTCAAAAATTCCTTCAACTTCAAATCAAACAACACTACAACAACAAGAACAAGTAAGCTTTCACTTAAATTATGTTGGTATGATAGATTTTTTTTGTTAATCTAGAATTTGTTAGGTTTATTGTTTTGTTAAAATTTTAATTTTTTATGCTAGAAATGATAGAATGCTACATGCAAATGACTTATAGTGCTTAATTGTTATGATGTTTAGATGTTTGCATGATTATGTTAGATTTTTTACACTTAGATTAGATTTTTTTAGATTTAGGGTTTGTTGCATTTTTTTTTTTTGCAATATATGATACAATGTTACATGCAAATGAGTAATATTGCTTAATTATTTAGATGTTTGCATGTTTATGTTGTAGTTATAATTTTTAGGGTTTATGTATAATATGCACACCAAATGTTTGATGAAATGTTTGAATGAGTTTTTCATTGATTGTGCTTAATTTCTTATTGTGTAGATTTGAAGCAATGGTCGGGTGGATCGACGTTCATGCACAATTCAACGGCAGAGAACCTCAAAGGTTGAAGGTTCGGTGCCTTGATGTAACATTAAGAGGTCTCAAGGATCAACTAAATGAATTCAACCAAGGAGTCAACCGCAGAGACACAAGGAAGGTGCAAAATGTTCGGTATAAACGTCCAAAGCTCGATGAGGGGAGAGTATCATTCACTTGGGTGGAGTTAAAGAACGACGAAAACGTGACGAGCATGTTTTGGGAGCACACCAAGTTCCAGTGGATCGATATGCGGGTGACGTTGCTGAGATCAACTGAAGATATCATCAATAGCTTGATTCCGCCAGAAGATCGTCATTAGTTAGGGTAAGGTGCATTCCAACTACAACATTTGTCTTACCTCTGAAATGGGGTAATTCAAATTTGTCAAACGGCGAGGACTCAAGCATTTCGCTCGACATTCATGTTTTTCCTTTGAAAAGATTAAATTCTTGTTAGGCTGGTTTAGATGAAGGTATTAGGTGTCATGGAATGGACCTCATTTCGTTGGCACTTGGATACCATCATCTAAAGCAAGCCTAACAAAAATTTATTCTTTTCAAAGGAAAGCATGAATGTCGAGCGAAATGCTTGAGTCATGTTGTTTGGCAAGTTTGAATTTACCCCATTTCAGAGGTAAGACAATTGTTGTAGTTGGAATGCACATTCCAACTACAACAATTGTCTTACACTGGATGAGGCAATTCAAACTTGTTAATCGGCATGACTCCAACATTCGATGAGCATGTTGAACGATGGTATTCAAGTGTCAAGGAATGGACCTCATTTCGTTGGCACTTGAATACCATCATTCGAGATGCTGATCGTATGTTGGAGTCCTGCGGCTTAGCAAGTTTGAATTTGCCCCATTCAGTGGTAAGATAATTGTTGCAGTTGGAAGGTACATTCCGGAATTTAATGTAATTGTTGACATAAATGTCGTTTATGTATATTTTATTCGAAATCACGCTATCACATTTTTTATTCGAAATCACGCTATCGCAATATTTATTCGAAATCACGCTATCGCAATTTTTATTCGAAATCACGCTATCGCAATTTTTATTCAAATTCACGCTATCACAATTTTTATTCGAATTCACGCTGAATTTATTCTAATTGATTTATTTAGTCTTATTCGAATTTATTATCTTATTAGAATTTATTAATTCAATACGCAATCGTAAAATAAATGCAACAATTAACAAAAATAAAGAAACAAAAATAATGGATATAAAATATCATTTTATTAATATAATTCTTATTACATTTACAATGGGGTAAAACTAAATCTGCGAAAAAATAAAAACCACCAGAAAACATATCTTCCTGGGGTAAAACTAAAAGTAAACCACAAGAAAACCAACCTCGTTGGGGTAAAACTAAATCTGCACATTTAGTTTTACCCAATGTGGTTCTTTTTCCAATAAAGCTGCTCACTACTTATCTTTTCCCCAGTATTCCCACTACTTATCATTCTTTCTCTTTTTACACCAAAATAAAGAAGGAAAAAAAGAAGGAAAGGAAGAAGATTCATAGGGGGAGAGAGTGAGAATGAGAGATGGTGTGAGGAAATGGGGAAGTTTAGGGGTGTATTTATAGGGGAGATTGTAACATAGGTTATATCTACCATAAATAGGGTCAAAAAACGTGTAAAAACTTAACAAAAACGTGTCAAATCAATTAAAATACATTGAACAAAGTAAAAAAAAACGTGTTCTTGAGCCCAGGATTAACACTAGCGTGAGTTAACTCACGCACAGGTTAACACTAGCGTATGTTAAGTCACGCTACGTGACTTAACATGCGTTAGTGTAATATGAACGTGACTTAAATCACGCACAACTTAGCACTAGCGTGAGTTAACTCACGCTAGTTGGGCCGGTGGTCACAACTCAAGAACACGTTTGTTGGACTTTGGTCGGTTATTAAACCATGGTTTTATTGAGTTTTACACGTTTTTTTTTACTGTTTTTTGACTGCATTTAGTGCATATAAAACCTATGCACTAAATAATTTTCAATTAGGCCTTTTTAGGCCTTTTTTTTGTTACATTTAAGGACTTTATTCTAAATTAATTTATTAACTTTATTCAAAATTATTTTGTTTACATTAATCTAAATTATTTTCTTAACTTTATTCTAAATTATTTTGTTAACATTATTCTGAAATTATTTTGTTTACATTAATCTAAATTATTTTCTTAACTTTATTCTAAATTAATTTATTAACTTCATTCTAAACTATTATGTTTACATTAATCTAAATTATTTTCTTAACTTTATTCTAAATTATTTTATTAACATTATTCTGAAATTATTTTGTTAACATTATTCTAAATTATTGATTCGATATTATTCTTTAAATAAATACAAATATAAATAAAAGTAAATGAACTAAATTAATATTTATTCATTAAATTTAAATACAACATTAGAAACTAAAAGCAAATATAAAATAAATGAACAAAATTGACGCATATAATAATATCTCATTTTATTAATAATTCATACATTACAATAATTCATACAATAATTTTGAACTTATTCACTAAGAGCCCGTTTGTTATAGCTTTTTTAAGAAAAAATCACTTTTTTTAAAAAGATAATCACTTTTAAGAGTTTTGCATCCGTTTGTTACAAATTTTTTAAAAAATCAGAATCTAAAAATAATCTAAAAACAGCTTCAAATGAGAAGCTGTTAAGAGTAGCTTCTCAAAAAATAGATTTTTTTTAGAGGAGAGAGAAAATATGATTTAAAAGATTGAACTAATTTTGTAACAAAAAATCCCTTTTATATAGTTGTATCCAAACAAACTAGATTATTTGTTTAAAAAAAGTGATTTTTATTACGGTAAACAAATGCAAAATAGATTCTGATTTTTCACAAAATCTCTAAGATATAATCTCTAAATTATTTTATGTCAAAATCACTTTTATTTTAATCCATAACAAACGGGCCCTAATTCTACTTATTTTCTCCTTGGGGTAAAAAGTGATCAATCTTCGTGGGGTAAAATAGTGAGCAGCCTTCTTGGGGAAAATACATCATCAATCCTTGGGCTAAAGTTAAATCTGATTTTTTTTTACCACAAGAAGTTCTTTTTACTTATGGTAAAAAGTTTCTGCGGTTAAAAAAGCAGATTAAAATTATCCCAAGGGTCGATCACTTCCTCAAGTCGGCTATTCACTATTTTACTCGGACGAATTTTGATCACTTTTTACCCCAAAGAGAATATTGAAAAAAAAAACAAAGAAAGAAGAGAATTAGAGGGAGAGAGTGGGAGGAGATAATGTGAGGAATATGGGAAGTATGTGAGGGTATTTATAGGTACAAATGGAAACCTAGGTTGTATCTAACTTAAATGTGGTCAAAAAACGTGTAAAATAGTGTAAAAAAACGTGTGGATTGAATGTTGAAAAACTGACCACAGACCAAAAAACGTTTGTTCTTCAATTCTGACCACCGGCCAACTAGCGTGAGTTAAGCTGCGCTAGTGCTAAGTTGTGCGTGACTTAAGTCACGTTCATAGTACACTAACGCAAGTTAAGTTGCGTAGGGGTATTTTGAACTTTTATTTTGGGAATGAGCAAAACCGTTTGGGTAAAGAGCAGAATTCTAAATACAGTCTCTCTCAATTTTTTTTTATTTATAGTAACAGAGTTTACCGAGTATTATACATTGAGTTTCCGTGCCGTGTCGTCTTCAATTTCAAACTTGAATGATTGCTATTCGCATGTTGAACTCGTCTCCATTCCCGCCCCCTGTTCCTCAAAACGCAGTCGTTCCCCGCCATACTATGTCTTCCTACTCCACCGTCTCAATTCCCTTCTCTCACCTTCAAGTAACACCTCTCTCTCTCTCTCTCTCTCTCTCTCTCTCTCTCTCTCTCTCTCGTTTATAGTTATGCTCTGACTTGTTTCGCTTTCTCCCAACTACTATTGATTCTTACTTGAACCTATAATTTGAAGATTTTGAAACAAATTTGAAGCTATAATTCTTACTTGAAACAGATTTGAAGATTTTGATTCTAAATTTGATTTTTGGTGTATGTTTCGTGCAGTGATGAAAACTGATTTTGAGTGAATTGATTCTGTAAAATTGATTTCGGCTGTGTTTGGAAACATAAAAGTGAGTTGAATTTAAATTTGTCTGAGAATCAATTATAAAATCAAAAGTAGTTACAGATTCTGTTTTCAAGAAGAAATCAGTTCTAGAGGCAAAATCAACTGTACTAGAAAGAAACCAAATATGTCAGAATCGATTCTACACCTCCATAATCAATTTTGGTCATTTTAGAAGTGGAACCAAACATTCTGGCAAGAATAATTGATTTTGAATGAATTGCTTCAGTAAAATTGATTCTGACTAAAACTGAATTGAAAATGAAGTGATTTATGTTTGAACAAATGGGAGTTGAATAATAATTTTGAGTGTAAAAATCAATTTTAGAATCAGAATCTGCTATTTCTAGCTTCTAGTAGAATCAATTATGGAGGAAAAATCAATTATACTTTAGAGGAACCAAACATGTGAAAATCAATTCTACACCTCTAGAATCAATTCACTGGAACTCAATTTTTGTCACCACTGAACCAATTATTGATACTTGGTTGGTTTGGTGTTTGACTATGGCAGTCAATTTTTATCTGTGTGACTATATAGTTTTTGATTATTGATTATATTCTTCTGAAATTTATTGTGACAGGATAAGAACCACGACTTGTCATTGAAGATCGAAGAAGGTTTTGGACCTAATGGTTTGGGGATTCTATCAGTCACTGATGTATGTGCATTTTTTCATTTTCATTTGTTTGTATTTTTGTTAGAATTATTACTGATGAATCACAATTGCAATTTTTGTTTTTTAGGGAGGAATGAATTGAATTTGTTTATTGGATAAGCTACGGTTGAATAAATTTAATTTTTAATTTTGTTTGTTAGTTAGTGTTTGCATGTAAAGTTGAATCAAGTCTTTGAACCTTAATCAAACTAGGAAATGCTGCGATCAATTTTTGACACATTCATGCATTGAGTTTATCCGTGGCTGGTTGATCGAGATCCAACAGTCCAAATTCCAATGCAGTTTATAAAGTTTTAAAATAGGAAAATACCGAGCTTGAAATTTGGAGTGTTCGATCTTGATATAAGGACCAGGGATGTGCCAACTTCATGAATGTGTGAAACTTTTGACTGTAGGCTAACCTAGTCCATTTCAGGTGGGTTTCAGGTACCAAATGATTAAAAGCTGTTAAAAATGGCTTTATTAGGGCGGGTTCGGTTGCCCAAAATTAAATCTAGTAGTGCCCAAACCCGCCCGATCCAAGTATTTAGAAAGTTTAAGTTCCCTCACATTGTTCAGCATTATGCCTGCAGCAAATTGTCCCATCAATAACCTAAATGTTAGCTTCTTTGGTTTGCTATTGGTGGATGATTTTGGATCGAATCCGACTGTAACCAATGTTCACACCTAAATTAAACTACGAAGAAAAGAGTCAAACATATGGCTAGGTTTTTTTTTTTGAACAATTTCAGAACTATCAAACTTATGGGAAGTTTCTCAGTTTGAACTTATATCTTGTGCTAGTTTGTATAATGGTTTCTGTTCTGAAAAATGACAGCAGAGTTAGGCGATGCCCATTTCTTGTCATTAGCTCTATCTTATCCTAAAAGTGATGATTGTAGATATGTTATAAAGCTTCAGAACTGGAAATTGATGGGTTTATTTTCTGGCTGTATGTACTACTATTTGTATTTTCATAATAACTTACTTGGAATTAATTATAGGTCCCAGGATACTCTTCGTTGCGCAGAAGTCTTTTGCATCTCGCACCAAGGTAAGTGTTTTGATATGCTATTTCTGCTTTTAGTCCTAGTAGTGATTGATGATCCTATCAGTAGAAATCTTTTGCATCTCGCACCAAGGTAAGTTGTTATTGATGATAACATTTTTCCTTTCTTTATGTCAGATTGGCAAATCTTCCTAAAGAAGTAAAAGATGATCTTGAAGATCCTAACAGTAGGTAACCTATCTTTTTTTAAAACTTCTTACTATTAAATTTTCACTTCCACTTAATTCCGCCATCGCATTATGCAGTTTAAAGTTTTTTGTTTTCCATCGGTCCAACGAACCTCACTTGTTATATATTATAACAGCAAATGACTTCTGATTCTTCTATTCACAATGAATTTGTAGATATAATATTGGCTGGAGCCATGGGAAAGAGAAACTTGAATCTGGCAAGCCTGGTAATTCTCTCATCTGTTGCGTATAATGAATTCTTTTTTGGTTTCTCTTTGGGAAACCTTAATTTGCTTTGCATTAGATTTTGATAATTCCTTCTCTCTCTCTCTCTCTCTCTCTCTCTCTCTCTCTCTCTCTTGTTTTTGTAACCTATGCTATATATTGGCTGATTTTATTTTGGATATGCATATTTATTTGACAATGTTGATGCCTTTTTAATTTCAAAGTACCTTTTACACTGTATTTTGAATTTTTGGTTTAATAGGACGCCTTACTCTGGGATTATTTGATTATTTTTTGGTTTAATAGGACCTCTTTGGGTCATTGAAGATTATTTGATTATTTCACAAGTATATTATGCTTACCATTGGTATAGGAGAAAAAAGAAGTGTAATTTGAGATGCTCAAGTGGTGCTCTCGAAATGACTTTCTGACAGAGAGTTCTTCATATCACAATAATAAATCTGAACTGTAATAAAAGAAAGTGACTTCAACTATATATTACATCTAATTTGTATATGTTATTTTGCAAATTCTAATACTTTGCTGCATGAATGCATTTTGGTAAATCAGTTAGTTATTTACATTTTTAAGTGAGGCCGGTTTCATTTATCGACTTTTTTCTTATGAGTGCAGATTTATTAAAAGGATCTTTCTATGCCAATCCCATACTTGATACGCCTACGACAGATAAATCTTTGATACAACGGTAAAGTAGATGAGGACACTTGATTTGTTTAAAAAACTTTAGTTGTTTCTTGCTGTAGGTGTTTTTTTTATCTTGTATATGGATATAAATATTATTGAGCAATTCTTTCTATCATTATTCAATTGTCACATAACTGAATTATACTGAGTTATCATCTCTGTCTAGAAGTTATCTTTTCTTATCGCTTGAAATAAATGTAGATGCATACCTGTAAAATTATATGTTACTCTTTATTGTGATTTATATATTTTATATGTTTCTTATTTTTTTATCATCATCAATTCTGTATTATACTGTTTGTGATTCGATATCTCTGATCATATCATTGCAATTCCTTGGATTTTGTGTGCCTGTAGGTACCCATCATATTGTGGATCAAATATATGGCCCAAAAGCACATTACCAGAACTTGAATTGGGTACACCCTGAAGCCTAAATTGACTTTGCATTTGCAGTGCTTTTTTCTTGTATTGGGGATATAGATTTCTGTGTTTATTATCTGTTTTCTTTCCTTGGCTTTTACACGAATGAGCATGCAGTTGCTATGCCTGTGCACATATAGGCATCCAACCATGCTGTTTGATTTTGTATACCCGTTGTCAGTTTTTGTCTCTTTACATTACAAGTACACAGAAGATACTCAAAACTTTAAATAGATCATATCTAAATTTAACAGTAATAACTTGTCCCAGATTATTTGATCTTTATGTTTTGTTGGATAGTAACATGATTGGTTACATGTATACTGTTCTTTTGTTTCTGGCATGTAGCTTTCAAAGCACTTGGGAAGCTGATATTTGATGTTGGATTGATGGTGGCATATCACTGTGATCAATATGGTATGGCATCTATTGTTATTTGTATGGCATTAGACAAAGGCATTTCTAACTGGCGTTACCCTAGCTTTTTATTTATACATGCTGTAACTTGTTGGAAGTGGACCAATTAATTTTTCCTGAGGACGGTAATTATTTGGCCTATTTTGAATATTGACTAATACATTTATTCTGATATTGAGGTGGTTCTTATACTGTTAATGCTCTAAATAATTTTAGGTAGATTTCGAATGAGTTTGGGCTAGTGATTATTCTATCTTGAGAAAAGAACATCTGATTTATTTTTTACACAAGAAATATCTCTAGTGATTATTCTATCTTGGAAAGAAACATCTGATTTGGTTTTAGCCTTTAGGTGGATTATAATGCTCATCGAATTTTTATTGCCTTTTTTTATTATCTTACATTTCTCAGTATGCCAGGAATCATCTTTAAGTTTTAAAGTTAGCAAAGTTTCAGATTCATTAAGGCCGTAGGTACCTTATATGACTGGTGGTGCACTAAATCATGAGAAGAATGGCACCTGTCGCATTCTATTTTCTTGTTCATAACCAACTTTTTATACCTATAATTTTTCCCTCAGTCCTATTGCTTTTCTGATCAATGTTCACATTCAAAACTTGTCAGTATCCAAAGGAATGAAAATTCGTAAGGATGAAGGTCTGGAATCAATACTTAATCGCTCCCGCAGTCACAAAGGACGTTTGCTATATTACTTTCCTGCACAACAAGGGTAACTTTCTTTACAATGTGTCTTTTATTATTAGAAATTAGAAGATGTTAGACTTCCTATTAGGAAACGAAACTGAATGTGGCAGTTTCTATTACGTCAAGCAGTTGTTTTAGGGAAGTTATGTTTGAATATTAATTATCAATAGAGTCAGTTATATTTTCTCAAAAAAAAAAAAAAAAAAATAGAGTCAGTTATATGTTTTAAGGATAAATATTAGAAGGGCCAGACATAATAGAGGATTGTCTGGAAGTTATTGAGTGGTTATTGGGAGAGACCCAACTCTCAAGCATTTGGGAAAGGGAGAGGCCAAGGCTCTCGAAACCTTGGAGAACTTTTATGTTTGATTTATGTGTTATTCTCTGTACTTTAATTCTGTTTGTATCAATAAATATTATAAATTGTTCCAAATCTGTTTTGTGTTGAACCAATATCTATCAGAAAACTTTTATGATCATATCTTACATAACCAGCAAGCATATGTTTGTTGATTTACTAAAAGTATTTAGCGGAATCAATATGTGAACATTGTTGACTGGACTTTATTGATACAATTTATTTGATCTGTCTTTTTATTTGACCTTTTAAAGGTATACTACATTATTACGAAGTCAATTTCATTGAAAATTAATCACTCAAATTTCCCTCAAATTTCACTCAAATTCAACCCTAGATAATGGAGACTTGTTGTTTAAATTTAATCTTCCTTTACATTCAAATATCCTAATATGCAAGTTTCTTTGTTTTAATTTCATAAAAAAATATTTTGTTCTACTTTTCTAAAATGAAATTGATAATAATATGCACCGGACCTATGAGTTTGATATTAAAATTAAAATTTGACTTTATGATTTCTGGATAGTGTTTCCTTTTAGCCTTAGTGCAGGATTGAGCCTCTAAATTCACAATCACTCCCAAGCCTTAAAAGACTTAGGCTGTTACCAATTGAGCTACAAGCCTTGTTTCTACTTTTAACATTTTTTATTCACACAAGCTGTTAAAGCTCAAATATTAGCTCTTTTGAAATGCTGATATGATGACAGCAGAAGAACAGTTACATTTTGGACACCGCATTAAAACGCAAAATATGACCTGCAAGCAAAAATGTTTGATAAAATCAACACCTTCACTTTAATGATATTTAACTCTTGAAATACTGATACGATGGTAGCAGAAGAACTCAGAAACCATAATTTTAGGTAAATAAACTGTTTATTGTTGAATTGGAAATTGGTGAGCTCAAAGCTCTAAAATGGTTAAAACAGAGAATGAGGGGAAAAACCAGAGTTCAATGAACTCCTAAACTATAGAGCAATCCTTCCTTACAGATTCTAACAACTTTCACAATGAGTTACACATTACCCTTCCCTCTTTTTTTTGGTGGTGGCCGGGGTTTGAACCCCGGACCTTGCATATATTTTTTCATTGTCCATACCAACTGAGCTAAGCTCTTCCCTCTCTATTATAACAGAAAAAGTCCCTAAAATTCCGGGATATCCCAACATTTATTCCCTCATCTTCTACAGCTTTGTAGAGGCTATACTTGTGTGAATTGGGCTCAATGATTGGGTCATCACACCTGTTGGACTCTGGAGCCCTATCAAGAACAATTACAGTTTATTTCTAATGATGTTTAGATTGTATTATAGCTTTCAAGTTTAATGTCATTATCCTTGAATTAAGAAAATATTTCTAGGCTATCCTTTAGTATATGACTGACAGTATATTAATATTAATAAGTTACACATGACTTGTTACAGAATCTCAGGTGGCAACTCGATGTCTTCTTGGTGTGGATGGCATACCGACAATGGTTCACTAACAGGTTATTAACGCATGTTTATTTGCATATCACATTGGTTCTGCTTTACTATATTTTCATGCTAGTCAAGTTGATTAGTGAACCCATGGATTTTAAAAACAAACTGTTTCTGAGAGTACTAATGTTGAATTTCTTCACATGACATAACTCTTGCAATGTTGATTTTGATTCTATATGTAGGTCTCACATGTGGTATATTTACAAGAGATGGTGTAGAAATACCTTGCCCTGACAGTACTGCTGGTCTTTACATCCGAACAAGAAATGATCAGATTGTCAAGGTACACATTCTTCTTCTGGAATTGCAAGTAACTGCAACATTAAAATATTTTCTTGGTTTATCTTTCATTCAAGTAGATGAATCCTTCTCTCCTTTATTATCAAACTTATAATATGCAGATTTTTATGTTGGTAAAATTATTGGTAAAATGTCTCCATTCTTTTGATAGTGTTCAATAGTGTTGAGAGTCCGAAATTTGATGAGATATGACCTTGAAATGTGTTTATAAGTGGGACGCATCTCTCATCCATCTTAAAAAGCCAGTTTTGTAGGGTTTAGTTAAACCTAACTTAAATTCTATGCAGTAGTTTGGACAGTAATTTTTTGGGGAAGTTTTTATTACATATTGATGCATTATATGTATCTGGTTAGGATGATTATTTTAGATCTATTGAAGTATGCTATTTTTTTATGGTCAATAGATATGTCAATTAAAATGACTGCAGTGTCATCACAGACCTTGTACTAATTGAATGAATCTCCTTTATGTCAGTATTCATCACAAGGACACATGATTTATTCATGGAATTTTAGGATTGCATTTTAGCTCTTTCCCTTATGCTTGGGGATGAATAAATTCAATATAACACATCAGCTGTGAGAAATAATGCTTGACCTTAAACAAGAAAGCATTTCATGGACCTTTTTTTTTCCTTTTTAAAAATAGCCCAAAGGAAACCGGCATTTGGAGGGTTTAAAATTGTAAAATCTGATATGGTATTCGTAAATGGTGTGAATATGATGCTTAGAACTTCTCTGAATTAGTACAATGCATTTTACTCATTGTATTTTCTCTTATAGGTTGTTTTTGGAGCAGATGATATAGCTTACCAAATTGGTGAAACTGCCGAAATACTTTCAGGAGGTACTCTTCGTGCAACACCTCATTGTGTTCAGGTAATTAATTTTTTTTATAAGAAGGCACATAACTTATTTCTCTATGTTTTGTGCTAGACTTGTAGCATTTTTTAGTGTCACCCTGTTGAATCAATTCTGTTTATATATTCTTCCTTCTTATTTTCTCTTTGACATCATTGGCTTCTTGTATTGTGCTCCATCATGCTTTTTATTGATGTCATAATTATATCTTAGTTTATTTTCTTCTAGTGATTGCTAGTGTTCTTATTTAATAGAAGGAATGCAGACAAGACACTATTATTGGTTAAAGACTTTGTTACTTGCATTCCTCTTATTAAAATGCTTTATAAGAGTCATGTCAGCATTGAAATATGAAGTGTTTTTCCTTGTTGCAAATTATTTGTTTCCTTTTCAAGTACTTGGATTCGGGTACTGGTGGTATTTTAATATTCGATGATGTTGGACAAGATTTTTTGGAGGCCTGCTCATTCATTGATAAATAGGTGCATAACACCTATTCTAATGGCTGTTCTGTGCATAACAAACTTGCTGTTCTGTGTGCGACAAACTTGTAATAAAAATATTCTCTATTATTATATGCTTTCCACTCTTGCTATACCAATGCCTCAAGGGTAGTTGTTAGCATTTTCCAACTTGTAAAATTTGATATATCAAATGTTTATTAATTTATTCATATTTATAAATGGATTACTAAATAAGTATCACCCTTAGTAAAAAAAAAAATTGTATGTCTAGTACTCTTTTCTAGTGTGCTTTCTTTGCTGTTGGCGGCAATCCAAAGCATGTCCAATGCCAAAGCAACATATTGTTTCTGTGGACTCAATGGATCAGATGTTGGCCCAAATTCACCACTTGTCACTCAGATCATAGCTTTACCTTGCCTGGATACTCTAATGAAGTTTTTTTTTACTCTTTACTGTGTTTTCTTTCTTGTTGGGTTCACATGTTTTGACCTAAAATATGAATGATATACTACTTTTAGTTTTCTTTCTTGTTGGGTTCACATGTTTTGACCTAAAATATGGATGATATACTACTTTTAGTGTTCTTTCTTGTTGGGTTCACATGTTTTGACCTAAAATATGGATGATATACTACTTTTAGGCTCCAAAAGGGGAGGAATCTTCTGATGTTGAACGCTCGACATTTGCATTATTCATGCAACCTGATTGGTATGTTCTATGAGAACAACTAGGCTGTTCTGTTGCTTAAATTTTGTTTAAAGTTGTCTTCAATCGTAGAATCACAAGTTAGCGTGAGGTCAATGATGAATATGATCTCAATCTATTATTGTATATTGATAATTTTTCTTTTCAGGGATGAAAAACTCAGTTTTCCCGAGGAGGTTCACATTCATAAAGAGGTTTGTGTATTCCTAAAAGTCATTATTGTTTTTCACATTCAGCCATTAGTTGCATGGACACTTCTGATTGAAGGCGGGTTCCGGTGTCCGAAACACACGACACGACACCGACACTTGTGATTACGTTGAATTATGTTATTTTCTCAAAATTTTACCGATGTCGACGTGTCCGTGTTAGTGTCTGTCCAATGCCGGTTACATAATGGATAAAAGATGATGTTATAAAACAGAAAAATAAAGAGACTTTGCAATTTCACATGTGACTTTTTTATTTGGAAGAAATAATCATAGTTTTCATAGAAGTACATATATGACAATAAAGTTCTTCATGCAGAGAATCTAGTTAGTCATTTAGGTATCTTGCATAACTTCTAAATTAATTGATGATAGGACCGTTGAATGATTTTTGTTTAACTAAACTACTAAAAATCCATCACAAACACAGAATTCTGAAATCCACGAAGATAGTTTTCTACATAACATTTCTCCTCATCTAGATAACAGACTATACCTTCTACCTCTTCATTTTATTAAATAGATAATCCACATTTCTTGTCAAAGAATGGGTTGAAATTTTCAATTTTTTTCTTTCTCTACAGCTTATTCCATCAAATGCTTCCCTTACTTATGGAGAGTATTCAGAGATGGTGCTTGACAAATACTACGACAAGAAACAGTAATGTATAAATTTTAGCTACTGATGTTGATTTGCAAGTCAAAAACAATGTTTTTTGGCATTTACTTTTGTTTCTAAGGTTTCTTTAACTCATGCTTATTTGCAAGGTCTCACCCTGGAAGTGATTGGTTGGAGCTTAGCCAATTTACTAACTGTTAATTCATGGGAGTTAAATGAAGTTGTGCAGAAGTGTCATGGCAATAGAATAAGAAATAGAAAATAATTTTTTTTACTTACGTCAAGTGGAAAAAAAAATAAAACTCGAAGGCCAAGAAAGGGCATTTTAATTAGGTTCATTAGATGTTAATTAAATTGTTACATTACTGTAAAATAAAATTAAATGTTACATCTATAAATATACTATATATAAAGAAAACTATCCCTTTCAACACTTTTGGGATAAACAAAATTTAGTATGGATTTTTTTGTTGTGATAAGAATTTGAACTTTATTCATGTTATACATCGAAAAAATATTGGAGTTTTAAAACTATGTCACGTGCACGTGCTACTAGGCTCTTTTATGGGATAAACAAATGTGGTTTTACTTTATACAAAATATGAAACACCTCTCATATGCTCGGAGGAGCTTATGTTAATCTATATATTTCATTCTAAAATTGGAAAAACATAAACAATTGGAACAAAATGTAATAATACTAGTGTGAGACAATATTTGATTCATAACTACATTAATGAAGTTTGACTTTAGTAATACTTGATTTTAAAACATAGGTTGATTTGATTTTTCAAAATGTGTCATCTTAGTGATAAGAGTTTGGCATTGTAATCACAAAGGACATGGTTAAAATCCCACTTGAGACAGTTCTAAATTTAGCCATTAGCTCCACCTTATTAAAAATAGTTTCCCTTTCCATTTTTTTTAACAAAATAAACTATTTTGATTAAAATATAAAAATTAACTAAGTTTTAATTTGATGGATCTATTTTTTCTTTCTTTCTTGGTCTTGTAGCCTATTGGGTGGAGCTCAAACATTTAAATGTGAAGAAGTGGGGTGTCTGGGGTTCTAACCCGGCCCCTGCATATATTATGCAATGTCCCTACCAATTGAGCTAAGCTCAGAGAGACTAATTTGATGGATCTTGAAACCCGAATTCAAGGTATGCAGAAATTATGTTATTTTTTTATAAAAAGGGAATTTATTTTAGGCACGCAATATAATATATGCACTAATTGATGTCGGAAAATGCAATTTTTTAATGCACAATTGAATGTCATATACCTTTTTTTTTTAAACTAGAATGACGCATTCTGCGTCATTCAAAATATATTAACCAAAAAGAAAAGGAAGTACAAAATGGAAAATATCCACTTTCTTGAAGAAGAAAAAAATTGTCTCCACAATTAAGAATATAAAAATTAAATAATATTTATATATTATACACGGACATAAAAAAATTACTTTAATATGTTTATACTATTCAACTATATTAATTTATTTGTCAAAAAACTATATTAATTTAATTAATTTTGTTAGTGAAAATTTATTATTATCATTGTAAATTCTTTCAACAAAATAGTTTACTTTAATTTTTGTGATTGAAAATAATAATGAAAATAGTAAATATAAAATTTATTAGTAAAATCATATTAACGCTTTAAATCATTATGCTTAAGTTTCTTGTAAACTTTAGTAATATAATTTTTTTTCTTTATAAAAGTTATGAATATATAAAAAAAATTATTGGTCAAAATACCCTTAATTTTTATTAATTATATAATTTATAGGATTAAAAAAGTCATAAAAATAAATATTAAAAATATAAAAAAAATTGATTAAAGCATTCAAACATTCAACTTACATTTTATTCACATATAATTATGCAGGTTTATTAATCTTTATTTATAATAATCTTAAAATATAGAATAATTAATTACTAATTTACCTCTTTTAAAATTCTTTAAACTTTTAGCTTTGACTAAGTTTATAGTAAAATATTGAAATCATTCTAAGCATCAACGCCTACAAATACACTCTTTTGAACACTTCCAAGATATCAATATCGCTCCCCCACCTCTCTTTAGGCTACTTTTTATTGCATTGAGAAATGGCCAAAGTTCTAGTCTTGGTGTTAGCCTTACTCCAAGTGAGTTCTTTGGCAGTTTTTGCTATAGAGGTCAATACTCACCACCACAATCATCCTCATCACCCACCTTTCCCAACCCCTGCTCCTACTCATCCACCATCTTCTTATGGTATTCATTCTCTTCGTCTAGATCATCATTACAATAAACATCCTCCCCATCACCCACCTACCCCAAGTATGGCCCCTGTTCAGCCACCAACTCCATCCCCCATTAAACGCAGACCTCGTCGTCCTTATCACCGACCTACCCCAACCCCTGCTCCTGCTCATCCACCATCTTCTTATGGTATTCATTCTCTTCTTCTAGATCATCATCACAATAAACATCCACCCCATCACCCACCTACCCCAAGTATTGCCCATGTTCAGCCACCGTCTCCATCCCCCATTCCATCTAATAGCCTAGATCATCCACACATTGAGCGCAGACCACGTCGTCCTCGTCACCCACCTAGCCCAACCCATGGTCCTGGTCATCCACCATCTTCCTATGTTATTCATTCTCTTCGTCTAGATCATCATCACAATAAAAGTCCTCCCCATCACCCACCTGCCCCAAGAAAGGCCCCTATTCAGCCACCGTCTCCATCCCCGACTCCATCTTATAGCCTAGATCATCCACACATTGAACACATACCTCATCCTCGTCACCCACCAACCCCAACCCCTGCTCCTGTTCAACCACCATCTTCATCCTTTGTTTAGTAGAAACTTTGTAGTGTTTCAAATAATGAGTTATATTAATAAATTAATGGTTCTTTTAAGAAAAAAATTTAAATAAAATTATTTTTTTGGTGTTGTTTATTTTATTTTTTTGTCATTAATATGATTGGTACATTTTTTTCTTTTGTTTTTTTAAAGTTTTATTTCATCGAAATTAAGTTTATGTGTGTGGAATTCAACATTGCATCACAAGTCTACAATTACTTTTTCAAATATATGTTTGATCTTATAGTAATATTTTATCTTTGTTATTATAATTATGCTCCTCCTTACAGGCTTTTTATAACATTTTAAACCCCGAAATCCATAATTATGCAATAAATTCAATAACTCAAGAGTTTATATGCTACATCTACATTTTTCCAAAACATGCATAACTTGGTTTTTCATAAAATTCGCAAAGGAAGACAATTAACGTACGTAAGATCTCCTCACCAAGTAATAATCCTCAAAACATGAGTAATAAACTTCAACATAATATCTCAAGTTCAAATAGAAAACCATGGTCTCATCAAATAAATCCAACAACGGATAAATGAAATAAAATAAAACGCCCGACACCCTAATCAGAGCATAACAAGACTCGAGCAAAAGAAAGGAGGTAGCTCCATGCTATCCTCAAGAAACTCACTAGCAATCAAAGCTAAGCAACTCAATCCTTCAAGCGATCTATGCATTCTTACATATAGGCAGGCGGTCAACCAAACGACCATTGAGGGTTAGATAATATTCCACATAATAAACATAATCAAATAAAGGCATTCGAGGATTTCAAATAAATACACATCTACATATTCAACATTTCTAGAATACTAATTCCACATGAATATTATCACACCACCATCATAGTATATCAATCAACATATACAAGACCACAATTTCATGTCATCACAACATTCATCATATTTCATCAATGCACATGTTCACCAACTCACATATTCAATTATGACACGTCTCACCAAATTCAAGTGCATGCCATGTTCGTAGACACTTCTACATGCATGTGCTACCAAATTTTGGATTCGGAGATAATTTTACCGAGATTCCACTACGTGATTCCCTCCAACTACATACTAACATAACTCCCACCGGTTATGTTCTTCAACAAAGACTCGAGATGACTATGAATGCATGGACATACATGTAGAGACTCGACAATGCAAAATTCATAACATTATATTATATAACCCCTCCATTATATAATATCTTCACCCAAAAACACACCATTGCATTATCAAGTATTTACATCCATACAATTCATCAAGTCATATTCAACAAAGAATCATCAACATATTCAACATCAACATTCATCACCATAAGTAAAACACAACCGTCTCACAAAACACAATTTGCATAAAGACGACATATAACCACATCATGATAATCAACATATCAATCACCCAACAATCATTGTTTCATTCTTATTTCATCATATTATAATGTTTCTAAAACCATTTAAGATTTATCCGATAAAGAAAACTCATTTTCGACAAAGTTCGTATATTTTTACAAAATCGTCTATTTCCAATTTTCTTAACAAAATAAAAGTTCCAAGTCCTTACACATAGTTAAAAACATCCCTACGTATCATCTAACATCTTAGTTAATCAATCATAGTATTTTGGTTTCACAAGGTTCCTTAATTTTCTCAAAAACTCAAAGTTCGTCTCAGTTTTTCTTCCTTTTCCAATCCAATTTAATCCTAGAATAAACCTATGCTTAATCACTCTTAGAAGTCCCATTAAATTCCATTTAATAAGGTTTAGGAGTTTGGGAACCGTTGGCATACTTAAAAGTACCTTAAAACACGAAAAACAGGGGTTTCCGAACACATATGGGTTAGCACAGTCGTGCCAATAGGGCGCACGGTCGTACCATCCAACCACATGAAAACACGCACGACCTTGCCACAGGGGCCCACAGTCGTGCCACCTTGACAGATAGAAAGTGCTAATTTTTCGTTTTGCGATTTCGCGCGTAAATTTCTGATTTTTGATCCATTTTCAATTCTGTTTTCAATTTCGTTTTCACTAATGCGTCCCAAACACTTAGACCATTCAAACTACACTTGAAAACATGGTTTTATAACTGAAAACAACTTAATTAAACTCACCCCAAGTTGCAAGCAAATAAACCCCAAAAAAGGGCCCAAATGATCTTGAAAAAATGCCTTACAAGAAGCATGCGTGCTAATGACCGAGCCTTATGAATTAATTTTAACCCAAGGCGTTGTAGAGGGTTTCCAATTAACTGTGATTGTATTCTTGTAGCTCCTTTGATGGAGAGATCAAGATCTAGAAAGAGAGAATCAGAAGGTAAACAGTTTTCCATCAAATTGTTGGCGCTCATGGTCACAAAATAATCAACTTGTACTAAGGTGTTGATCCTTAATACAAATTGAATTCATTATAATTTTGTAAAGCTAGATAATCATTTGACAAGTTATTTTAGTTTTATCGGATAAACAAAATTTAGTACGGTTTTTTTGTTGTGATAAGAATTTGAACTTTATTCATGTTATACATCGAAAAAATATTGGACTTTTAAAACTATGTCACGTGCACGTGCTACTAGGCTCTTTTATGGGATAAACAAAGGTGATTTTACTTTATACAAAATATGAAGCACCTCTCATATGCTCGGAGGAGCTTATGTTAATCTATATCTCTCATTCTAAAATTGGAGAAGCATAAACAATTGGAACAAAATGTAATAATACTAGTGTGAGACATTATTTGTTTCATAACTACATTAATGAAGTTTGACTTTAGTAATACTTGATTTTAAAACATAGGTTGATTTGATTTTTCAAAATGTGTCATCTTAGTGATAAGAGTTTGGCATTGTAATCACAAAGGACATGGTTAAAATCCCACTTGAGAAAGTTCTAAATATAGCCATTAGCTCCACCTTATTAAAAATAGTTTCCCTTTCCATTTTTTTTAACAAAATAAACTATTTTGATTAAAATATCAAAATTAACTAAGTTTTAATTTGATGGATCTGTTTTTTTTCTTCTTGGTCTTGTAGAGTAGTGGCTGGAGCTCAGACATTTAAATGTGAAGAAGTGGGGTGTCCGAGGTTCTAACCCCGACCCCTACATATATTATGCAATGTCCTTACCAATTGAGCTAAGCTCAGAGGGACTAATTTGATGGATCTTGAATCCCGAATTCAAGGTATGCAGAAATTATGTTATTTTTTTTTATAAAAAGGGAATTTATTTTAGGCACGCAATATAATATATGCACTAATTGACGTCGGAAAATGCAATTTTTTGATGCACAATTCAATGTGATATACTTTCTTTTAAACTAGAATGACGCATTCTGCGTCATTCAAAATATATTAACCAAAAAGAAAAGGAAGTACAAAATGGAAAATATCCACTTTCTTGAAGAAGAAAAAATTGTCTCCACAATTAAGAATATAAAAATTAAATAATACTTATATACTATACATGGACATAAAAAAATTACTTTAAGATGTTTATACTATTCAACTATATTAATTTAATTAATTTTGTTTGTGAAATTTATTATTATCATTGTTAATTCTTTCAATAAAATAGTTTACTTTAATTTTTGTGATTGAAAATAATAATGAAAATAGTAAATATAAATTTTATTAGTAAAATCATATTAATGCTTTAAATCACTATGCTTAAGTTTATTGTAAACTTTAGTAATATAATTTTTTTTATTTATAAAAGTTATGAATATATAGAAAAAATTATTGATCAAAAAACCCTTAATTTTTATTATTTATATAATTTATAGGATTAAAAAAGTCATAAAAATAAATATTAAAAATATAAAAAAATTGATTAAAGCATTCAAACATTCAACTTACATTTTATTCACATATTATTATGCAGGTTTATCAATCTTTATTTATAATAATCTTAAAATATAAAATAATTAATTACTAATTTACCTCTTTTTAAATTCTTTAAACTTTTAGCTTTGACTAAGTTTATAGTAAAATATTGAAATCATTTTAAGCATCAACGCCTACAAATACACTCTTTCGAACACTTCCAAGATATCAATATCGCTCTCCCACCTCTCTTTAGGCTACTTTTTATTGCATTGAGAAATGGCCAAAGTTCTAGTCTTGGTGTTAGCCTTACTCCAAGTGAGTTCTTTGGCAGTTTTTGCTATAGAGGTAAGTACTCATCACCACAATCATCCTCATCACCCACCTACCCCAACCCCTGCTCCTGCTAATCCACCATCTTCTTATGGTATTCATTATCTTCGTCTAGATCATCATTACAATAAACATCCTCCCCATCACCCACCTACCCCAAGTAAGGCCCCTGTTCGGCCACCAACTCCATCCCCCCAATAAACGCAGACTTCGTCGTCCTTATCACCGACCTACCCCAACTCCTGCTCCTGCTCATCCACCATCTTCTTATGGTATTCATTATCTTCGTATAGATCATCATTACAATAAACATCCTCCCCATCACCCACCTACCCCAAGTAAGGCCCCTGTTCAGCCACCAACTCCATCCCCCATTAAACGTAGACCTCGTCGTCCTTATCACTGACCTACCCCAACCCCTGCTCCTACTCATCCACCATCTTCTTATGTTATTCATTCTCTTCTTCTAGATCATCATCACAATAAACATTCACCCAATCACCACCTACCCCAAGTAAGTCCCCTGTTCAGCCACCGTCTCCATCCCTCATTCCATCTAATAGCCTAGATCATCCACACATTGAACGCAGACCTCGTCGTCCTCATCACCCACCTACTCCAACCCATGCTCCTGCTCATCCACCATCTTCCTATGGTATTCATTCTCTTAGTCTAGATCATCATCCCAATAAACATCTTTCCCATCACCCACCTGCCCCAAGAAAGGCTCCTGTTCAGCCACCGTCTCCATCCCCCACTTCATCTAATAGCCTAGATCATCCACACATTGAACACAAACCTCATCCTCGTCAGCCACCAACCCCAACCCCTGCTCCTGTTCAACCACCATCTTCTTCCTTTGTTTAGTAGAAACTTTGTAGTGTTTCAAATAATGAATGATATTAATAAATTAATGGTTCTTGTAAGAAAAAAATTTAAATAAAATTATTTTTTTGGTGTTGTTTATTTTATTTTTTTGTCATCAATATGACTGGTACATTTTTTTCTTTTGTTTTTTTAAAGTTTTTTTTCATCGAAATTAAGTTTATGTGTGTGGAATTCAACATTGCATCACAAGTCTACAATTACTTTTTCAAATATATGTTTGATCTTATAGTAATATTTTATCTTTGTTATTATAATTATGCTCATCCTTACACGCTTTTTATAACACTCTAAACCCCGAAAGCCATAATTATGCAATAAATTCAATAACTCGAGAGTATATATATGCTACATCTACATTTTTCCAAAACATGCATAACTTGGTTTTTCATAAAATACGCAAAGGAAGACAATTAACTTACATAAGATCTCCTCACCAAGTAATAATCCTCAAAACATGAGTAATAAACTTCAACATAATATCTCAAGTTCAAATAGAAAACCATGGTCTCATCAAATAAATCCAACAATGGAAAAATGAAATAAAATAAAACGCCCGACACCCTAATCAGAGCATAACAAGACTCGAGCAAAAGAAAGGAGGTAGCTCCACGCTATCCTCAAGAAACTCACTAGCAATCAAAGCTAAGCAACTCAATCCTGCAAGCCATCTACGCATTCTTACATATAGGCAGGCGGTCATCCAAACGACCACTGAGGGTTAGATAATATTCCACATAATAAACATAATCAAATAAAGGCATTCGAGGATTTCAAATAAATACACATCTACATATTCAACATTTCTAGAATACTAATTCCACATGAATATTATCACACCACCATCATAGTATATCAATCAACATATACAAGACCACAATTTGATGTTATCACAACATTCATCATATTTCATCAATGCATATCATACTTATATCTAATCTTTGTTAACATTGCTAATGACTTTGCAAACCCTAAGCCTAAATGGTTTTGGCTCCAAAACAAGGGAGGCCGTTGGATCTCATCATTTGGCTAAGCATGCATCTCATCCTTTGATCTAATTTGAGTCAAACTTTCAAATTTGATGTATATTTCCTATGCACTTATCCAAGTTTTGACTCATTATCCTCCAATTCCCAAATTGACTCCACACTTATCGATGCCCACCTCTTTCTCCTTCATTTTTAACGTTCTTTTCTCTCCTCTCCCATTCATTATTCATTCTTTACGTTTTGGAATTCAAATTCTCTTCCCCCTTTGAGTTGTTCTCAGACATTGAAACAAGAATTCTCTCCTGTTGTCGTTCTCTCCGTCGCCGCAGCTCTCTCTTGTCGCCCTCTCTCTCTTTCTCTCTCTCTCTCTCTCTCTCTCTCTCTCTCTCTCCATTTCGAACATCAATTTTGTATTATTCATTTGTTGTTCAGGTTTGTGGATATTGGGTTGTTTTTCATCAATGAAATTGTGCTTCTTTATTGTTTAATCCCTGTAATTTTTAGACTGTTATATGCACTTTCACACAAAATCCACTCAACAATACATCACAGATGTTAAAGGAGTTTATAGTCAGTTGTGACAAACCTCCTTCCAAATAAATTTGTAATTTTCCATCCTATTTCGAACAAACGAAGCAAATTACAGTAGCGGCGTTCTTTTGTTTAATTTATATTGTTTTAGTTTACATTATTATTATTGCAAGTGCTGGTAGAAATTATGGAAAGACAAAATTATGTAATTCAAACCTTGTGGTTTTTTTCGATAATGCAATGGTGCTTTTTTGTTCTTTAATCCCTGTAGCTTTTGAATTGTATGATGCACTTTCACATAATATCCTTAAATAATGTCTGCCATATGTTATAGAAATTCAATTACTATCAAATGAGGTTTTAGTCGAAATGGCCACGCAAAACATCAAATTATGTTTCCAAATTCACGTTCTAAAGTGTACAGACGAATAAAAATAGATAGGCGGCGTTGTTTTGATTAATCATCACAAAATTGCAGCAACGACGTAGTTTCGATAACTCTATATTGCTAAAAATTGCGGCAATGATATCAGTGTTAGGGACCTGATAATTTTGTAACAACGTTTATCATAGATGATCTCATTTTATTTTGAGATTGCTGCGTTTGCCGCAAATAAGTTGATTGTTGGCGTGTAGTGTTATTATATCCACTTACAGTGAATATATTTTGTTGGCAATATCCAGAAATTAATCACAAACTCCGTAATAATACCAAATGCGGTATCAGTGTTGTTGAGCTATTCACACTTTTTTTAAGTTTTGGATTGCGGCGTTATCATCGCTAATCGTTCAGCATTATGATAATATCATCAGGTTTATTATGGTGTTCATCAATTTCTCTATTCATGTTAAATAACATTGAAACTTCATGTCTATTGGTGTTACAGTTGAGATATATGATTTGCAGTAAGTGTCATTTATTTGAATTTGATTGCATTACGAATGAGATTCGGAGAGTGCTTTCTCATGTTATGTTACATGATTTTTGAGCCATTGTTTGGACGTGTCTGTCCAGCTTCAAAGTCAGGTCATTAATTTACATTTGTTGTTACCGAAAGAGCATTAATGTCTATTAATGCGGTCATTCCTTTGTTTACATACCCTTTGAAGGCTCAGACTTACACATTTGTGTTGGAACAAAATGTGTTTAACAATGAACCTTAAAGAGTTTTGATGATAACAAGGTATTAAAAATTGTAAATTGGACTAGCTAATATTTGTTCAAGTGTACATGACCATAATTAAAAAGTTACATCATCATTGGTTCTGAATGAGCAAATAAAGAGCAAAGGAAACAACAAAATTTGAAGCTTGGACGCTCCTGAAGGCAACTTGCTACTGAAGAGAAAAAGTGCTCCTGAAGTTAAGTCGCTTCTGAAGTAAGAATAGTGCTCCTGAAGAATAGTGCTCCTGAAGACAAGAGGTCCAGAAGTCATATCATCAGAAGCTGTATCATCAGAAGCTGCATCATCAGAAGCTGCATCATCAGAAGCTGCAGAAGCTGCCTCATCAGAAGCCATTTCACCAGAAGCTGAATATCAACTGGATTTGCAAAGATTCAAGAATTGAAGAATTATCTCTGCAAAAGCTGTCTATTGGATTCGAAAACACAACAAAGGATTAGTGGAATTTTCCAACGGTCATTTCAAAGGTGTTTGAAGGCATGTGCTTGCAATTTGGACGAAAGCGTTGACATTTGTACGAATTGTACAACCACGTTCTCCACTACTCTGTTTTGTGTCCACGCTACAAGACAAGAAAACAGCTCCAGAATACGGCTTCTCCTGCATAGATGTTCCTTTGGATAAGGAATGGATTTCAAATTAGTTCTTCATAGGACAACAACCAAATCAGGCAATAGATCAAAGGTGAAAGATCAAGCTTCAACAACGACTCTTTGGTGTGCTGGCAATTTCACAACGTCTCTTTCACACCTCTATATAAAGGAGTGAAGACCTAGAGATTTGGTAATGCTGAACGACAGACTCTCAATATTTTTACAAGTGTCAAACCTCTGCTGAAATTGTTCTGCATTCACTTAGAATTTTTGTGTCTCAAAGTCATATCTTAGAAATTCTTAAGTCCATTGAGTCTGTATCTGATTTGTATTGTGAGCACCTCTGATTGTATATCAAGTGTTCAACCTTAAACAATTTTCTGTGTAATTTTGTTTAGTTAGGAAGTCTCTTGCAGTTGTGCTTGAGCAGGAAGTCTCTTGATTGTGTTCTTGAGCAAAGGAAGTCTCTAGCTTGTGTGCTTGAGCAAAGGAAGTCTCTTGCTTGTGTGCTTGAGCAATTGTAATCAGATATTACTCTTAGTGAAATCTCCTTGGAAGTGCAAGGGGGACTGGACTACTTCCGGATTGTGGAAGGAACCAATATAATTGCTTTGTGTCATTCTTCTTCTCTCTCTCTGTTTTATTCCGCTGCATTTAGATTCTGATTATCACTTCAGAAGCTGTCTCACTTAGCTTCTTATCAGTGTGTTCAGTTTTTAGGAGAAACGAAGAATTTTTAAAAACACAATTCAACCCCCCCTTCTTGTGTTTTTCTCACCTTCAATTGGTATCTAGAGCCTTGGTCTGTTGTGAAACACTTAACCGTGCAACAGTCAAAGATCTGAGAAAAACATGACTACTCCTCCTCCTGGTTCTGGTGATACTAGCTATAAAAATGTCTCACATGATTATAGTGATAGTAAGAAATCCAGTGTTGGAAAGATTCCAAAATTCAATGGAGATGCTGAAGAATTTTCTTCGTGGAAGACCAACTTTTACAGTTACATCATGAGCCTAGATGAAGAATTATGGGATATTTTGGAAGATGGTGTTGGTGATTTAGTCCTCGATGAAGAAGGAGCTGCTGTGGATAGAAAGAAACATACTCCTGAGTTGAAGAAACTCTACAAGAAGCATCATATTATCAGAGGAGCTCTTGTCACTGCCATACCCAAAGCAGAGTACATGAAGATGAGTGACAAGTCCACTGCCAAAGCTATGTTTGCTTCTCTCTGTTCAAACTACGAAGGCAGCAAGAAGGTCAAAGAAGCTAAAGCTCTCATGCTTATACATCAGTACGAGTTATTCAAGATGAAGGATGATGAAACTATTGAGGAGATGTACTCAAGGTTTCAAACCTTAGTCTCTGGGCTACAGATTCTGAAGAAGAGCTATGTTGCTTCTGATCATGTAAGCAAGATACTCAGAAGCTTACCTGCCAGATGGAGACCAAAGGTGACTGCCATTGAGGAAGCTAAAGATTTAAACACTTTAAGTGTCGAAGATCTTGTTAGTTCTCTCAAAATTCATGAGTTAAGTCTTAATGAACATGAGTCTACTAAGAAGAGTAAATCAATAGCTCTTCCATCCAAAGGCAAGTCATCAAAAGCTCTCAAAGTGGTTGAATCTGAAGAGGAAGAACAATCAAGTTCAGATTCTGAACCAGATGCTGCTGAAATGGCCATGCTCTCAAACAGACTTCAGTATCTGGCCAAGAAGAACAGAAAGTTTCTCGCCAGAAGGGGTAACTCCAGAAGCTCAAGGAAAGAAGATCAGAAGGGATGCTTCAACTGTAAGAAGCATGAACACTTCATTGCTGAATGCCCTGATCTTCAAAGAGAAAAGTCAAAAGACAAGTCAAAGAGGTCTACATTCAAACCAAGCAAATTCAAGAAGCAGATTAAGCAGAGTTTAATGGCAACCTGGGATGATTTGGGAAGTGAATCTGGATCTGATAAAGAGGAAGCTGATGAAGATGCAAAGGTAGCTGTTGGGTTGGTAGCAACAGCAATTTCAGAAGCTGGATCAGATTCAGACTCAGAAGATGAAAACGAGGTATATTCCAAAATTCCCAGAGATGAACTTGTTGAGTCACTTAAAGAACTTCTTACACATTTTGAAGTAAGAACCAATGAGTTGAAGGATTTAAAAGAAAAATATGCTGATTTGGTAAAACAGCAAAAATCAACTCTATTGGATCTGAAAGTTTCTGAACAAGGACTTAGGGGCTTTGACTTCATGTGTAAAACGTATGAAGATCAGCTCAGGTTCTTATGTCAGAAGCTACAAGAAAAGTGTAATGAAAAATCTTTAAGTAACCATGAAATTGCTCTTGAAGATTTTATTATATCTGGCATTGACAGAAGTAGAGTGGCTTCTATGATTTATAGTATTTACAAGAACAATGGCAGAGGAATTGGTTTTCCAGAAGTGAAACTTGAGAAAACCAATCTAAAATCTTGTTGTGAATGCATCAAGGAAGGTCTGAAAACCTTCTTTGTACCAGAAGGGGCTGAGTTGGAAACTGTTGTTCAATCAGAACCTGAAGCTTCTAGTTCTAAGGCTAAGATTACTTCAAAGCCAAAGAACTATAAGTCAAAGGCTATGATCAAATCTGATTCCAAGACTTCAAAGGTTAGGATCCTGAAAAGATCAGAACCTATTCCTCAGAGTCTGGTGAAACCAAAATCTGAGGTTCTGAAGTCTAAGTTTCAGAAGAAGACAGTTACTGCTTCTGAAGTACGAAAACCTAAGGTGATGGTTAATCAGAAGCAACCCAACTCACAGCACAAGGTACAAGAAGTGAAGAGTAAAGCCTTAAGTACTAACCTTCCAGGACCCATAGGACAATGGGTACCTAAATCTAAAAATGTCAATGATGCAGGTATGTCTAAGAGCAGTGCCAAAGCAAAGATCATGGTACCTAGACAGCGGTTGCTCAAGACACATGACAGGAGACAAGTCCATGTTCCTCAGCCTAACAATGAAAGAGGGAGGAAATGTGAAGTTTGGAGGCAACCAGTCAGGCAAGATCATAGGTACATGAACTATTGGTAATTCCTCTACCTCAATTAATAATGTATGGTTGGTAGATGGTCTTGAACATAACCTTTTGAGCATTAGTCAATTTTGTGATAATGGTTATGATGTGCTTTTTGAAAAACCCAACTGTACAGTAATCAACAAGGAAGACAAATCCATTGTGTTCAAGGGAAAGAGAGTTGACAATGTCTATAAAATCAATTTTTCTGAACTGGCTGATCAGAAGGTGATTTGCCTACTATCAGTGAATGATAAGAAATGGATGTGGCACAGAAGGTTGGGACATGCTAACTGGAGGTTAATCTCTAAGCTTAGTAAGTTACAACTTGTGAAAGGGCTACCAGACATTGACTATCATTCAGATGCACTCTGTGGTGCATGTCAGAGAGGGAAAATTGTGAAATCATCTTTTAAAACCAAAGACATTGTTTCAACCTCAAGACCTTTAGAATTACTCCATATTGATTTATTTGGACCAGTGAGTACTGCATCCTTATATGGAAGTAAATATGGATTAGTCATTGTTGATGATTACAGCAGATGAACTTGGGTGAAATTCCTGAAAAGTAAGGATCATGCATATGAGGTATTCAGTAACTTCTGCACACAAATTCAAACTGAAAAAGAGTCAAAGATTTTGAAAATCAGAAGTGATCATGGTGGAGAATTTGAAAATGAGCCATTTGAAGCTTTTTGTGAAAAACATGGAATCATCCATGAATTCTCTTCTCCTAGAACTCCACAACAAAATGGGGTTGTAGAGAGAAAGAATAGAACTTTACAAGAAATGGCCAGAACCATGATCCATGAAAACAATTTGGCTAAACATTTTTGGGCAGAAGCAGTGAATACAACATGTTATGTTCAAAACAGGATCTATATTAGACCTATTTTGGAGAAAACAGCATATGAACTCTTTAAAGGAAGAAAACCCAATATCTCTTACTTTCATCAATTTGGATGTACATGTTACATTCTAAACAACAAGCTCTACCTAAAGAAATTTGATGCCAAGGCCCAAAGAGGAATCTTCTTAGGTTACTCTGAAAGGTCAAAGGCATACAGAGTGTATAATTCAGAAACTCTCTGTGTTGAAGAATCTATGCACGTTAAATTTGATGACAAGGAGCTTGAAGATAAAACTTCAAAGCAAGATGAAAGTTTTGCAGAGATACAGGTTCCTGAAGTTACTCCAGAACCTGATCAGATAGCTGAATCTGAAGATAGTCCAGAAGCTGAACCCACATCAGAAGCGCAAGATGAAACTGCTTCTGATGAAGCACAAGATGGCTCACATCAAGCAGATCCTCCCAGAAACACATTCAAACACAAGTCTTCACATCCTGAGGAGCTAATCATCGGAAACAAAGATAGTCCAAGAAGAACAAGATCACATTTCAGACAAGTAGAGTCAATGATTGGACTAATCTCAATGATTGAACCTACAACAGTTGATGAAGCACTTTCAGATGATGGATGGATCCTAGCTATGCAAGAAGAGTTGAATCAATTTCAAAGAAATGATGTGTGGGATCTGGTACCCAAACCTCAGCACAAGAACATTATTGGAACAAAATGGGTATTCAGAAACAAGCTAAATGAGCAAGGTGAAGTAACAAGAAACAAAGCCAGACTTGTTGCACAAGGGTATAGTCAACAAGAAGGCATTGATTACACTGAAACGTTTGCTCCAGTTGCAAGATTGGAAGCAATCAGGTTACTTCTTTCCTATGCAGTTAATCATGGCATAATATTATATCAAATGGATGTCAAGAGTGCATTTCTCAATGGTGTCATAGAAGAAGAAGTGTATGTCAAGCAACCTCCTGGATTTGAGGATATTAAATATCCTGACCATGTTTTTAAACTGAAGAAATCACTATATGGCTTGAAACAAGCTCCCAGAGCTTGGTATGATAGACTAAGTAATTTCTTAATCAAGAATGATTTTAAAAGAGGACAGGTTGATACAACACTCTTCAGAAGGACCCTTGGGAAAGATATTCTTGTTGTGCAAATATATGTTGATGATATAATATTTGGTTCTACTAATGCATCTCTTTGCAAGGAATTTTCTGAGTTAATGCAGGATGAATTTGAAATGAGCATGATGGGAGAGCTGAAGTTCTTCCTGGGCATTCAAATTAATCAATGCAAAGATGGAGTCTATGTTCATCAATCTAAGTATACAAAGGAGCTTCTGAAGAAGTTCAAGCTTGAAGATTGTAAAGTGATGAACACTCCAATGCACCCTACGTGCACCTTAAGCAAAGAAGATGAAGGAGCTAAAGTTGACCAGAAGCTGTATAGAGGTATGATTGGTTCTTTGTTATACCTCACTGCATCTAGGCCAGATATTTTATTCAGTGTATGCTTGTGTGCAAGATTCCAATCAGATCCTAGAGAATCTCATATGACTGCTGTCAAAAGAATCTTCAGGTATTTGAAAGGAACAACTAATCTTGGACTCCTTTATAAAAAATCCTTAGATTATAAGCTAATTGGATTCTGTGATGCTGATTATGCTGGTGATAGGATTGAAAGAAAGTCAACCAGTGGCAATTGTCAATTTCTGGGTGATAATCTTATATCCTGGGCTAGCAAAAGACAAACAACTATTGCTATGTCTACAGCAGAAGCAGAATACATTTCAGCTGCAAGTTGTTGTACACAACTACTTTGGATGAAACATCAGTTGGAAGACTACCAGATAACTGCTAACAGTATTCCCATTTATTGTGATAATACTGCTGCTATTTGTTTGTCTAAAAATCCAATTTTGCATTCAAGAGCTAAGCACATTGAAATCAAACACCATTTTATCAGAGATTATGTTCAAAAAGGAATTTTAGATATACAATTCATTGATACTGAAAATCAATGGGCTGATATATTTACTAAGCCTTTAACTGTTGAAAGATTTGATTTTATAAAGAAAAATGTGAACATGCACTTTGTATCTGATTAAATGCTTGCTTGCTCCTGAATAGGATTTTAGGTTCTGAAGTTAGTTCAGAAGCAGTAGTCCATCAGAAGCTCTTTATTGAGGTTCTGAGGAAAACTCGCTTCTGATGATGACGTCAGCATCTGAAGTCCAGAAGCTGGATTTTTTGCTTCTGAATAGTTGAATTAGTGGAAACGTTGGGAGTTACTTTTTAAAGTAACTTCTGGCCCACTAACTTGGTAGTTACTCTATGAATTTCTGACGTGGCCTGTATGTGTTGGTGTATAACTAAAAGGGCAATGATGATTTAATAGCTTTGAAAGTACTTTTCACGCGCCCCCAATTTTGTCATTAATGTTATGTTTGTTTGTCTCTTTTGAATTGCAATCGTTTTACTTTTAACACTTTGTCAATTCACACACTACTCACTCACAACAAACATATTTGCTTTCAAACCTCTTGCGAAGTAAGCGCATTCTCTCAAACCTAGAACCCTAAAATCTTCATCTTCTTCAAATCTTCTTCAATCATCATCAAATGGCATCATCAAGCTCAAAAGTTTCAGAATCTACCTCAAACATGCAAAGCGTACCAGAATCTGGGTCCGTCTACAAAGAGAAGACTATGGATATTCCATGGAAATCCTTAATAGTTCAAGTAGAATCACCGGTGGATTTTGCTTCACTCAAGAAGTACGAAGTGAAAATGGAAGGATTGATAGAAACTCAGAAGCTGTCTGAGTATTTCAAGATGCTAAATGGGCCAACGTATGTGAACTTGATCAAGGACTTTTGGTTAAGAGCTGAAGTGTACAATGAAAAGCCTGCAAAAGTCGTAAGCAAACAAGCTGGGTCAAAGAAAGGGAAAATGACCATGGATATGAATCCTACATCATTTGATAGCTTAGAAATAAGGTCTGAAGTGATGGGTGATGAGTCATAGATAGTATTAATTATTGCCTTATTTAGTTTAGTTTTATTTTAGATTTGATTTTATTTTATTGCATTTTATTTTAGTTTAGAATATTTTACTTCAAATTGTGTTTTATTTTATTTTAGGAATAAATATATGGTGGAAGGTGTCTTGGAGCAAAAGAAAGAGGACTGGAGCAAATACAGCACAAGAATACGAAGATACGGGACAAAAATATGTTCCCACCAAGTCAGAAGCTTGGCACGGCCAGTGCCAACATGTGGCACGGCCGTGCCACCCTCCAGAGCCACTTTTGCTGCTTTTTCTTCAAGGCCAAGTTACCCTGTTGCAGCTTTACTGTTTTACCCTTTTAGTTGCTTAGTTTCTAAGTCGATTGTAAAGCTATAAATAGAGTAGCTCTCGACCATGAACAATCATCTTTACCTTTGTTTATTTCAATTGCTATTTTAATAAAAGTCTTTATTTTCCCTTTTACTTTCTTTGCAATTTATTTTACCGTATTTCTCTCTTCTTCCTCCATGTCTACGATGAACATGAGTGAGTAGACTTCTTAGTCTTAGGATTATTGGGGAGTCTAATGACTCAATCCTAAACAAAACATGTCTAAACCCTAATTTCTATGTAACCCTAATTTCTAATCTAGATTCACCGTCTTAACATGGATTAACAATTATCAAACTGTGGAAGCGAAAGCGGAGGGTTTGATAATCGTTAATCCATCATCCCAAACATCAATTCATAAAGCGAGAGCGGAGCTTTGATGTTGGAACAAGTGAATCTAGACAATAGTTGCAAAACAGTGAAATAGTCTTTGCAACTATTGAGACAAAGAGTAGTTTCAATCCTCTATGCATCTTCTAGTAATCATGTCAGTGAAATAGGCTTGGTTGCTAGAAGTAAACTCTCACCGGACTTTCATCGGAAAGGTGAGGGGCTAAGGGAAACCGGTCTTTAGAAATTAGTGTGTAAACCATGAAGTTAGAAGTTTAGGTTTTGTCTAGTGAAGGATTAGTTATTAAGATGAACCAATGATCCTAAGGCCCCTTTATTATTATTGTTTTTACCTTCAGCAATCAAACCCTTTCTAATCAACTTCCTCTCCTCTAATCATTCATTAAAAGTTAATTGAATTGACCAACTCTCTAGCGGAACGATACTCTACTTACTACTATTACTTCGATAGGCCGTGCGCTTGCGGTTTGGCTCTATCAAGTTTTTGGTGCCGTTGCCGGGGAGTTAACTAATTTAATTAGCTTTTTCTTAGTGATTAGAATTCTCTCTTCTTCTTTCTCTTTTTCTTTTTATTTTTTTTTATTTTTCTGTTATCGTTAACTTCTTGGGTTCTCAACCTTGTATGCGAAGAACTAGAAATCAAGCGGTATTCATACCCGAGATCGAAAGGTTCTTACATAGAAGGAGGAGAGCAGCACAAAATAACACCGCCATGGCCAATCGCACTCTCAAAGAGTATGCAACGCCGTCTACGGCTGAGCCACAAGCTGTTATTGTGTACCCAACGGTTGAGGATGACAACTTTGAAATCAAGCCTGCCCTACTTAACTTGGTGCAGCAAAACCAATTCTCGGGATCCCCCACAGAGGATCCCAATCTTCACATCTCTGTTTTCCTACGAATTAGTGGAACCATGAAGGAGAACCAAGAAGCCGTAAGACTTCATCTCTTTCCCTTTTCCTTAAGGGATAGAGCTAGCGCTTGGTTCCATTCCCTCGAGGTCGGTTCCATTACTTCATGGGATCAGATGAGGCAAGCATTCCTTGCCCGTTTCTTTCCACCATCTAAAACCGCTAAACTTAGAGACCAAATCACGCGGTTCAATCAAAAAGATGGGGAATCTCTCTATGAGGCGTGGGAGCGTTTCAAGGAAATGCTAAGACTTTGTCCCCACCATGGCCTAGAGAAGTGGCTTATAGTCCACACTTTTTATAATGGCTTGTCTTATACCACTAAGATGTCTGTTGATGCAGCTGCAGGTGGAGCGCTTATGAACAAAAACTACACGGAGGCATATGCCCTAATTGAAGACATGGCTCAAAATCATTACAAATGGACCGACGAGAGAGCCATCTCTAGTTCTTCATCCTCCAAAAAGGAGGCAGGTATACACGAAGTCTCTAACTATGATCACCTTGCTTCTAAAATTGATACACTAACTGAAAAACTTGAAAAATTCAATGTTAGTGCTATCAATTCTGCATCTACTCCTTCTTGTGAAATATGTGGTATAGCTGGTCATGCTGGTGTTGATTGCCAACTAGGTAGTGCTATTAATGGTGTTGAGCAAATGAATTATGCTCAATACAACCAAGGGATGCGACAAAATCAAAATTTTTATAAAAACCAAAATCCCTATGGACAAGTAGCACCACCCGGTTATGCAAACAACCAAAGATTCACTCAAAAATCCAATTTGGAAACTTTGTTGGAAAATTCTATTGCCAACCAAAACAAACAACTTCAAGAACTCAAAAACCAAACTGGATTTCTGAATGATTCTCTTTCCAAGCTCAATACCAAGGTTGATTCTATTGCTACTCACTCTAAAATGCTTGAAACTCAAATCGCTCAAATAGCCCAACAAGTGGCTACATCTTCCCAAACACCGGGAGTCTTTCCTGGTCAAACCGAAGCCAACCCCAAAGCCCAAGTAAATGTCATATCTTTTAGGGGTAGTAAGTTAGGTGAAACTTTTGCTAAGGTTAAAAACATTGGGAAAGAGAATGTCAAGCCCTTAGGTGATAAAGTTGTGATAGAAGAAGCTAAACCACTTGAAGAAAACAAAACTCCATCCCCCTTAAATCCCGAAAAGCTTAAATTAGAGGGTAAGTTTGAAAAATTTGTTAACATACTTAGGAAGATTTGCATTAAACTTCCCTTCGCTGAAGCTTTGTCTAGGATGCCTCTTTATGCCAAGTTTTTAAAGGAAATTTTTTCAAAGAAAAGGGGTATAGAGCATAATGAGACAATAGCCTTGGCTAAGGAAACTAGTGCAATCATCCAGGAAGCACCCCCTAAGCTTAGAGATCCAGGTAGCTTTGCCATACCATGTGAAATTGGGAATGAAACCATAAACAAAGCCTTATGTGACTTAGGAGCTAGTGTTAGTTTGCTGCCTTTGTCTCTTCTTAAAAGGATAAGGATAGGAGAATTGAAACCTACCGAAATGGAACTGAAGATAGCTGATCGTTCTACCATGAAACTTGTAGGATTTGTCGAGGACATACCTATTAAGATAGAGGGGATATACATCCCCACTGATTTTGTAGTCGTTGACATTGAAGAGGACGACGACGTCCCTATAATCCTAGGTAGACCTTTCCTCGCAACCGCGGGAGCTCTCATTGATGTGAAACTTGGTAGGATAGTCTTTCAAGTGAGTGATAAAATGGTAGGATACGAGTTGGAAAATGTTATGAAGGGTCCCGCTCTTTACTCTTGTTGCATGCTTAATGATCATGTTGTGAAGGAACGTTTTATAGCGTCATCTACACAATATGATATCTTTGATCCATTCTAAGGACTCTTTCTAACCGTCAAGCTAATGACATTAAAAGAGCGCTTCGTGGGAGGCAACCCACGCATTTAATTGCTTTTGTTTTGTTTTTCTTTGTTTTAAGTTGTTTTTGTAGGTAATTGTCCAAGTTTGATTCGAAGAAAACCAAGAAATTGAAAAATTCTGAAGCCCCCAGGACCAGAAAGGTGGCACGGCCCGTGCTAGGTATGGCACGGCCGTGCCAAGTTTTTAACAAAAAAATGGTCATTGAAGTCAGAATGATGGCACGGCCCGTGCCAATAGGTGGCACGGCCGTGCCCGACTTCTAGCACCCTATAACATCAAATTTTTCTTCCTTCTTCCTCATTCACAAACCACAACCCTCTTTCATCTTTCAAACTTCTCTCTAAACCTCCATAACCTTCAAACCTTCAAACCTTCATATCTCCCTCAATTCTTAACCAAATCACTCCATTCTTTCACCAATCAACCACAAACTTCACCCAAAATAAAAACCACCAATCAAAAACATCTTTCATCCATCCAAACCCACAATTCACCAAAACCCTAATCCTTCAAAACCTAACCCAAACACCACAAAACCTTAACCAATCTCCATATCCAAACCAACAAAACTTCCTTAAACATCAACCCCAACCCTAAACCAATTCTTTCCACCAAAAATTTTCCCAAACCCTAAACCTTCAAAACCAATTCTACCAAAGGTCAATGGCTTCAAGAAGAAGTGGTAAAGAACCAGCAAGCTCTCAAGGAGGACCTCCCCCAAAGAAGCAAGCCCAAGTGAAGAATCATGGGATCCAGTTCAAAAACAACAAGCAAAGGGACAGGTATAAAAATCTTATCTCTAAACATCTGCACCCTTCTCGTTATCCTGATTCCCATACTTTAGATATGCTAGAGCTGCTTGATGATGTTTCTAGGTTGATAGGAAAGTTAGGTTGGACTGAATTGCTGAAACCTATGAGGGGTTATGAAAATTTCACTTATGAATTCTTGAGCTCAATAGATTTTACTAAAGATAAGATGAATTTTGATAACCCTAACCATAGAGTTGTTTTCCGGTTAATGAATATTGATTATGACATGTCACTTCAGCACTTTTGTGATGCCTTAGGCTTTGCAAATGAGGGATATATTCATGATCATTGGGATCCCAGCCTTAAACCGGATAACTATGACCCAGCTGCCTTTTGGAAACAAATCACCGGTCTTAACAAATACGTCCCTAGGGCGAACAAAGCTAGCAATATTCACAACCCCGTACTTAGGTACCTTCAGAGGGTAATGGCTTGCACTATTTGGGGTAGAACCGAGCTAGGAAACACTAGAACCGATGAATTGTTCATGCTTTGGGCAATGCTCCACAACCACCCCGTCAATACTTGTTTTTATTTGATTGATCACCTAGACTTTGTCGGTACTAGACCGGCCGGTAGAGGAGACATAGTGGTGGGTGGCATCATTACATATATAGCTAGGTGTTTTGGAGTGGGTGAAGATGAGGGGATCAAACCAATTGAGGGAAATAATAGGCTTAACATAGAGACCCTTATTGCTATGAATTTCATCAAACATCGTCCACCCCTCCATTACCAACTTAAGCTAAACGTGCCAATCATGTTTTTATTGCCTAACCCATCTCGGACTACCACCGAGGTGGAAGAAAATTGGTTGTATGTTAATGATGTGCAGGTTCTTGGTGATGATGAGGGAGAAGGTGCTAACTTGCACCACGATGAAGGAGAAGGTGCTAACTTGCACCATGAAGAGGGGCACCATGGCCATGAAACCGGTGAGCTTCATGAAAATCAACAATGGACATGGATTCACAATGAAATCGAGAGGATGAGCACCGAGCAACAAAGGCAAGGTGTTGAGATCTCCGGCCTTCGCAATGAAGTTCAAAAGGGCAACCGTGTCAATGATGAAAATAATGAGATGCTCCGTCGGATGATGCAACACCTCCAACTTCAAGGTCCTCCTTACGGACCTCAATAAACAAATGTGAGCTTTCCTCTTCCTCTCTTCCCTTCTTCTTCTCCCTATCTCTCTCATTCTTCTACTCATCTTCTTCTATTCTTCTTCTTCTACTCCTTCTTCTTCTTCTCTTTTAATTTCTTTTTCTTTTTGAATCATTGAGGACAATGCTTCTCCTAAGTGTGGGGGGGCCTAATAAAGTGTCTAGAGTCGTAGTGTTCCCAAACTCCCTTGAACTTTATTCTTTTGTTTTGTTTTTATAGCAAGAGGCATGACTAAGTAGCTTGTTTTTTAATGTAAAAATGGCATGAAAATTTTTGTTTTGTCTCTTCTTTAGGTCGCCTCTTGTACATGAAAATAGTTTCTTGTGTTTCTTGTGTTCTTGCTATACCCATATCATGTTTTATTGTGAAATTCTCCAATGAGAAAAGCACCCGGTTGCAATCCTTGAGTAAATGTATGAATAGGTATTTTAAGGAACACGTTCTATCTTTAGTGTTAACTTAGACCCTTTAAAGTCTTAAGAGTAAAAGTAGTATAAGTTTGTGTGGGAAAATTAATCAAATTGTTCTTAATTGTTATATTCTTATTAATTTGTTAATGTTAAATGGGGCGGGAGAATGGCACCAACATGTGGGGGAAAGGACAATCCCTAACTTCCTAATTGTGGTGGTGACTCCCTAATTTGAACCTAAAGTGAAACAAATTCATCAATGCTAGGGGGAAAGGACAATTACATCCAAAAAGACTTCCTACGCGGAGATGAAACAAACAATAATTTTGCAGCACTACTTAGGGTGATTTTGAATCTAGGGGGAAAGGACAATTACATCCGAGAAGACTCCCTACGAGGATAGATAGCCCCTAAGCATCTGCAGCCCCTTGTGCTTAATTGTTATATCTAATTTAATGTTTAACTCAAATTCCCATCACTCTTATATGAAATGAAGAAAGGACTTTTCTCGGTTACTTTAGCACTAAGGATAGAACTTATTCCTCATAATATCTGTCTTATACAGGAGCAAGAAAAGGGTTGGACTGCACACACACACTCACTTGAGACTTGATGTTGGGTAGAATAGGTTCATGAGAAGTATTTGAAATTGTAATTAGTGTACTTGAGGCAAGGCCTTTCTCTAGAGACTTATGTTCTTAATATTGCCATAAATCAATCTTTATTGCTGCTATGTTTGCTGCCTTTTGCTTGAGGACAAGCAAAGATTCAAGTGTGGGGGAGTTTGATGAGTCATAGATAGTATTAATTATTGCCTTATTTAGTTTAGTTTTTTATTTTAGATTTGATTTTATTTTATTGCATTTTATTTTAGTTTAGAATATTTTACTTCAAATTGTGTTTTATTTTATTTTAGGAATAAATATATGGTGGAAGGTGTCTTGGAGCAAAAGAAAGAGGACTGGAGCAAATACAGCACAAGAATACGAAGATACGGGACAAAAATATGTTCCCACCAAGTCAGAAGCTTGGCACGGCCAGTGCCAACATGTGGCACGGCCGTGCCACCCTCCAGAGCCACTTTTGCTGCTTTTTCTTCAAGGCCAAGTTACCCTGTTGCAGCTTTACTGTTTTACCATTTTAGTTGCTTAGTTTCTAAGTCGATTGTAAAGCTATAAATAGAGTAGCTCTCCACCATGAACAATCATCTTTACCTTTGTTTATTTCAATTGCTATTTTAATAAAAGTCTTTATTTTCCCTTTTACTTTCTTTGCAATTTATTTTACCGTATTTCTCTCTTCTTCCTCCATGTCTACGATGAACATGAGTGAGTAGACTTCTTAGTCTTAGGATTATTGGGGAGTCTAATGACTCAATCCTAAACAAAACATGTCTAAACCCTAATTTCTATGTAACCCTAATTTCTAATCTAGATTCACCGTCTTAACATGGATTAACAATTATCAAACTGTGGAAGCGAAAGCGGAGGGTTTGATAATCGTTAATCCATCATCCCAAACATCAATTCATAAAGCGAGAGCGGAGCTTTGATGTTGGAACAAGTGAATCTAGACAATAGTTGCAAAACAGTGAAATAGTCTTTGCAACTATTGAGACAAAGAGTAGTTTCAATCCTCTATGCATCTTCTAGTAATCATGTCAGTGAAATAGGCTTGGTTGCTAGAAGTAAACTCTCACCGGACTTTCATCGGAAAGGTGAGGGGCTAAGGGAAACCGGTCTTTAGAAATTAGTGTGTAAACCATGAAGTTAGAAGTTTAGGTTTTGTCTAGTGAAGGATTAGTTATTAAGATGAACCAATGATCCTAAGGCCCCTTTATTATTATTGTTTTTACCTTCAGCAATCAAACCCTTTCTAATCAACTTCCTCTCCTCTAATCATTCATTAAAAGTTAATTGAATTGACCAACTCTCTAGCGGAACGATACTATACTTACTACTATTACTTCGATAGGCCGTGCGCTTGCGGTTTGGCTCTATCAATGGGCATTCCTATAACCATCACTGAGGACGTTATAGCTAAAGCTTGTAGAATGAATGCAGAGGGAAGATTCCAAGAAATAGTCAAGAAGGAAGATGTCCTGCTACAAGGTTACTACAACACTCTTCTTGGTGGAAAGAAAGATGCCAAGCCTTCGGAAATGGAGATTCACAACAGGATGTTGGTGAAATTCAGTAATGATTGCTTCTTTCAAAGAGCAGGAGGGTCTGATCAACCCAACAACCAACAGAAGCTAGCAATTTACTTCATGGCTATTCTGGAAAAGATAAACTTCCCAAGATATGTAATGGATCATCTCTGCTGGGCTATAAACGAAAGCACTATTAGAGGAAGAAAACAAGTACCCTATGGAAGATTGCTGTCTGAAATCTTTTATCAAGGAAGGGTGCTGGATTTCTTGAAAAAGACAAGGAGTGCTTCTGATAGATGCTTTGAAGTTTCTACTGCTAAGAAGACTATCAGTAGCAGAACCTTGCACTCCATGGGTCAGTTCAAGAACGCCCCTCAAGATGAAAAGTGGTTGGAGTTGACCACAGAAGAAACTGATATTATCAGGGACTTTCCTTCCATCTTTAAGGAAAGCAATCCTGAAATCTTAGTCAAATCAGTAGCTGAGTACGTCCTGGAGGAAGATGCTAGCCCTCAGGAGGAAGCTGCTCCTAGAAAAGGAAAGAAAGTCAAGGGAACTACTGCATCAGTAACTGCTACTGATAAGGGCAAGCAACAGAAGGTTGCTAAAAGGAAGAGAGGGAAAACTGAAACTATTTTCCACAAAGAAAAGATGGAAGAAGCTCTGGATGAGCTGGAAAAAGAAGAGGTTGAGCCCAAGCTGAAAAGGAAGAAGGCTCCTCTTGATATGAAAAGCTCTATGGTTGAAGTGAATCCAGCCATGAAGAGGATGGCTAAGGAACGTTCTGATGATTATCTAGCAAATTGGCGAGAAGAAAAAGCTTTGAAGGAATTTGCTGGTGCTGATAATGTAGAGCAAGGACAGGTGGATCAGAACGAAAATCTTAGAACTTCAGAAGCTGATGCTTCAGAATCTGATGCTGCAAAGTATAAAGGAAAGAGGCAGAAAGTTGGTGCTGCTTCTATTCCCATAAAAAGAAGTAAAGGCAGATCAGAACCTATCATATCTAAGAAAGCATCTGGACCTATCTTCACTCCAATGGTGGAAGTTACTTCTGACATGAAGAAGAAGGTTGATGAAGAAGCTGCTCAGATGCTAGTTGAACTGCAGGAAAGGGAAACTCAGAAGAGAAAGGATAGGGATGAAAAGCTTAGAGCCTCAGGCCTTGAACATTGTGATGAGTTATTTAAGGATAAATCTGTAGAAGTTAAGGAAGTGGCAGTTCAAGCTTTGAAGAAAGTTGGAACCTCAGAAGCTGTTCTAAAAGCATCAGATGCTACCATGTCAGTAGCCGGCTCTTCAGTCAAGGTAATTCAGATTCCAGTTACCTCTACCCCCATCTCATCCTCTTCATCACAACCACCTGCACCTGAACCTACAGAAGACACTTCTGTTTTAGACAATCTTGCTCTCCACTACTTAGGTGAGCTACCCAAAGTTGTGTCAAACACAGAAAAAACCTCTGAAACAACTCCAGAAGCAGCTGCTTCTGAAAATGTTGTTTCAGAAAGCCTCCATCAACAAACACCTGAACCACATAAACCCACAACACCCCCATAATCACCATTAGCAACCATTGACCCCCAACTCAACAATCAAACAACAACTTCACCACAACAATCACCAACTGAAACTGAAACTGACTTTCAACATTCACCTGAACACTCCCCAGAACCAACTCCCATGGATATTGACAACTCTCAAGTCAATGTCCAAGACCTAACCTCTACCGCACACATTGCTTCTGACCAGCCATCAACCTCAACCCCAACTCAACACATCACCATTCCAGTTTCTAGCCCTGTTCAAGACCTTGAACTTAGTGATTCTGATCTTGAAATTCTTGAACAACCACCCTCAAACACCCTGGAATCTGGATATATTAATGCTGAGCTACTCACTATTCTCTCTCAAATGCATAATCTGGTGGATCAAAGGAGGACAATTGATCTCACCAACGCATATGAAGACTCCTGGGTATCACTTCAGAATCGAGCTGCTGAGTTTATTGAAGATATAAAGGCTAAGTGCATCAGAAGCAAGGACGCTTCTGTCAGAAAGTTAATGGAGCATCTGAAGAAAAGTCTCAGAGTCAGAAGTCCTACACTGCTCCTGGCAAACAAGCCATTCTTCTCAAAAATGGACTACTTGACCAGAGACGCAAGGATGTTTAAGCTTCTAAGGCAACAGATGGCAAAGCAGCAGCAAGAGGCTAGAGAAAGGGAACAGGCTCTTCTCTAGAGGCAATAATTTCTTGAAGAACAGTTGCAGAAGAAAATTGAAGAAATGGAGAAGATGAAGAAACAACAACAAACCAATCCTTAGTTGCACACCTTAGTGTTTTCCTTTGTTTGTTGTTTGTTTTAAGTTCTTAGTATCTGCTTCTGAAACTGTCTTGCTTTAATGATTATTGCTTCTGAATGCTTAATGGTTCTGAATGCTTAACTGATTCTGATTCTGATTGCCTGGATAGTTTAGTTATTATACTCTCTTCATGTTTGAGTTTTTTTTCTCACATCTTTTTGTCTCTTATGCTTATTTACTTTTATTTCATTTTTTTTGATAATGACAAAAGGGGGAGTATATGTGACAAGTATTTAAAGGCTCTGAGCCCCATTAATGGTATTTGAAATTTTTTGAAAAACTTCTATCATTTTTTTACCTTATTGGTATAAGCTATGAACGAAAGAAGGAGTATCAAAATTCAAGTAAAATTAATTGAACCATTCTTCTTATCTATAAGTTAATTCTTTCAATGATTCAATTTTTTAAGCTCTGATAATTTTATTGTGCGAAAAATGAATTTAATTAACCTGGATAGAACTTAGGGGGAGCTTACAAACCTCACCTTAAAGACTATCAGACTCAGGGGGAGTTTGAGCTTACAAACCTCAGATTCTGAGCTTACAAACCTCAGAACCCCAAAGTCAACTTGTTAATTAGATTAACAACAATTGATCAATTTTTAAATACTTTTGTTTGTCATCATCAAAAAGGGGGAGATTGTTGGAACAAAATGTGTTTAACAATGAACCTTAAAGAGTTTTGATGATAACAAGGTATTAAAAATTGTAAATTGGACTAGCTAATATTTGTTCAAGTGTACAGGACCATAATTAAAAAGTTACATCATCATTGGTTCTGAATGAGCAAATAAAGAGCAAAGGAAACAACAAAATTTGAAGCTTGGACGCTCCTGAAGGCAACTTGCTACTGAAGAGAAAAAGCGCTCCTGAAGTTAAGTCGCTTCTGAAGTAAGAATAGTGCTCCTGAAGAATAGTGCTCCTGAAGACAAGAGGTCCAGAAGTCATATCATCAGAAGTTGTATCATCAGAAGCTGCATCATCAGAAGATGCATCATCAGAAGCTGCAGAAGCTGCCTCATCAGAAGCCATTTCACCAGAAGCTGAATATCAACTGGATTTGCAAAGATTCAAGAATTGAAGAATTATCTCTGCAAAAGCTGTCTATTGGATTCGAAAACACAACAAAGGATTAGTGGAATTTTGTAACGGTCATTTCAAAGGTGTTTGAAGGCATGTGCTTGCAATTTGGACGAAAGCGTTGACATTTGTACGAATTGTACAACCACGTTCTCCACTACTCTGTTTTGTGTCCACGCTACAAGACAAGAAAACAGCTCCAGAATACGGCTTTGCCTGCATAGATGTTCCTTTGGATAAGGAATGGATTTCAAATTAGTTCTTCATAGGACAACAACCAAATCAGGCAATAGATCAAAGGTGAAAGATCAAGCTTCAACAACGACTCTTTGGTGTGCTGGCAATTTCACAACGTCTCTTTCACACCTCTATATAAAGGAGTGAAGACCTAGAGATTTGGTAATGCTGAACGACAAACTCTCAATATTTTTACAAGTGCCAAACCTCTGCTGAAATTGTTCTGCATTCACTTAGAATTTCTGTGTCTCAAAGTCATATCTTAGAAATTCTTAAGTCCATTGAGTCTGTATCTGATTTGTATTGTGAGCACCTCTGATTGTATATCAAGTGTTCAACCTTAAACAATTTTCTGTGTAATTTTGTTTAGTTAGGAAGTCTCTTGCAGTTGTGCTTGAGCAGGAAGTCTCTTGATTGTGTTCTTGAGCAAAGGAAGTCTCTTGCTTGTGTGCTTGAGCAATTGTAATCAGATATTACTCTTAGTGAAATCTCCTTGGAAGTGCAAGGGGGACTGGACTACTTCCGGATTGTGGAAGGAACCAGTATAATTGCTTTGTGTCGTTCTTCTTCTCTCTCTCTGTTTTATTCCGCTGCATTTAGATTCTGATTATCACTTCAGAAGCTGTCTCACTTAGCTTCTGATCAGTGTGTTCAGTTTTTAGGAGAAACGAAGAATTTTTAAAAACACAATTCAACCCCCCCTTCTTGTGTTTTTCTCACCTTCAATTTGTTCTATATGCAGCAAAACTTATTGTTACTTCTAATTATTAGTCAAGAGACATCAAAGCTTGCAGAATGGATGATGATGCTGCAAAGAATACTCGTAAAGCTTTGCACAGTTTATCAGGTATATACTGATCTTTAGTTAAAACTCATTTTAAGGGAGTTGCATACTATGAAAAAGAAAATGTATTCAAGCTGTCATTTTACTTTGATAATCATTCCAATTGCAGCTTATTTTTGACATTTAAATTATTACCAAATTATGTTTGTTGTACTGTATAAAATGGTTATATTGTTTCTTTCGTATGCTTCAATGTGTATAGTTCTTTGTCAATAATTTTCTTTACAATATTCCAAGTTTGAAAGAAAAAATCATGGAAGTCTACTTTTTTACAATCATTAATACATATTAGTTTGTCTTTTTGAATAGTCGAGCTTAGCATTTCACATTATAAACTTATGTTTTGCGCAAACTGACTATTCCTCTTATGTTAGTTTTCTGTCTGCTTATATATCCTACGTATTTATATGTCGAAATATGTACCGGAAACTTAGCATTACGTGTTCACATGTTGCTGTATAAGATCATATTTTGTTTAATAAGACAATAGATGTACGATGTGTAACTAATTTAAATGGCAGCATGTGTTGATTGGCGAAGAGCAGATGATGAGAACGATCTTAATTTTAAATTAATTCGTTTGGAATGGCGTACTTTCACAGTCGAATTCAATCCTAAAGTGGTACTTATCTACTGCAAAAAAGTAATTGTGTTTCTTCCTTCGTGAACATATTGGAAAGTTATTTCTATCATTCATGTTAATTCCTCATGTTTTTTTTATAGCCTACTTTGATCCTTCCAACACTTCTGGTGGATACCATTGGGCCTGCATTGAGGAGATCTGCAGTTTTGAATGATCTGTGTTATAATGAGATGGTCCGAAGATATTATTGACGGATGACAATGGGGATTGTATAAACACCACTTCAAATGTAGTGTATAAAGAGATATTTCAAAATGTGTGACAAGAAATTGTTGCCCCAGAGGATTGTTTATGTTTAATTATTTTATTATTTATGCAATGAATCATTTCACTATATATTTAGCTTCTCCATTGTTAATGTCCCGGGCGGTAGCACGGGTAAAAGTACCAGTGTTCACCAGCTCACATATTCAATTATGACACATTTCACCAAATTCAAGTGCATGCCATGTTCTTAGACACTTCTACATGCATGTGGTACCAAATTTTGGATTCGGAGATAATTTTACTGAGATTCCACTACGTGATCCCCTCCAACTACGTACTAACATAACTCCCTCCGGTTATGTTCTTCACCAAAGACTCGAGATGACTATGAATGCATGGACATACATGTAGAAACTCGACAATGCGAAATTCATAACACTATATTATATAACCCCTCCATCATATAAGATCTTCACCCAAAAACACATCATTTCATTATCAAGTATTTAAATCCATACAATTCAACAAGTCATATTCAATAAAGAGTCATTGACATATTCAACATCAACATTCATCACCATAAGTAAAACACAACCTTCTCACAAAACACAATTTGCATAAAGACGACATATAACCACATCATGATAATAAACATATCAAACACCCAACAATCATTGTTTCATTCATATTTCATCATAATGTTTCTAAAAACATTTAAGATTTATCCGATAAAGAAAACTCATTTTGACAAAGTTCGGCTATTTTCACAAAATCGTCTATTTCCAATTTTCCTAACAAAATAAAAGTTCCAAGTCCTTACACATCGTTAAAAACATCCCTACATATCTGTTGGATATTTGTATGTTGGCTTCACTTTTGCCTAAAACAAATATTCACTTTAGATGTGGAACACAATGTTCCAACATCCAGACCTGGTCTGTACGTTCTGTTCCTATGCCTTGATTTACGCACGCGTTTTCTATTTAAGGAATCCTTTATTCTTGTTGGTCAAGCTGCGTGTTTTTATGAGAAGATCAGAACAGATGTGATTTCCTAAGGGAATGGTAATGACTTAGGAAAGTTTTTTAAGGTGATGATAATGCGACTTTTAATGTGCCTACTGTATAGGAGTTTCCTTATCCGGCCATGTTGATTGAGTAATGAGTCACCGATGTGATCTGAAGCATGATTGAAGGGATGACACGCTTTGCTTCAGTATATAAAGGAGGCTGCAAGACCTGAAGAATTATTCAAGCCATCATTTTAAAAAAGTCTAGTTTTAGGGTTTTGAGTCTTTTGTGTATCTACTCTTGTATCTGTCGATGCAAGTTTAGGTCTGATTATATTGTGAGCCTTTCTTGTATCATCTTGATACATGTTAAGGACTGTGTTACATTGAGTTGTAATTTGTGCACTACTCCAAAACTTTTAAGCAAGGAGATAGGTAGTCTGTTTGAAGGTAACTTCATCTAATTTGATTGAGTCTGTAAACTGATAATCACAGGGGCTGTGATTGACTGTAAGGAGTGAGATGGGATCTCAGATCTAGGAGTTCCTAGGTTGAAGTCAATACGGGTAGGTCCTAGGTCTTTAGTGTAAACGAGGAGTTTGCTGAGAGCTAGAGAATAAGGACTACACTAGTGGATTTCCTCCTGGCTTGGTAGCCCCCAGAGTAGGTGACGTTGCACCGAACTGGGTTAACAACTCACTGTGCCATTTACTTTCTTGTCTTTTATTATGTTGTTTTATTTATGTCCACTGCTAGCACAGTGTTCTAAACATCTCATTGAACATTCGTAATCTGTGCCGAGTGTTGGAACATCTTGTAGAATATTCTGTTGCTAGCCAGCCAGAATAACAATTGGTATCAGAGCTGGCACCCTGCTTGTTTTAGGGTGAGATCCAGAGCAGATACTTTCTGGCATTATGGACAAGGAAGGAGGATTTGTGAACAGACCACCTTTGTTGGATGGCTCCAACTATGATCATTGGAAATCACGCATGAGTGCTTTCTTAAAATCCATTGATAGCAAGACATGGAAGGCGGTTCTGAAGGGCTGGGAGCATCCTGTGGCTTTTGATAAAGATGGCAACAAGACAGCTGTTCTGAAATCAGAAGAAGAATGGACTACAACTGAAGATGAATCATCGCTTGCAAACTCTAGAGCCTTGAATGCCATTTTCAATGGAGTGGACAAGAACATGTTCAGAATGATCAAGCAATGCACTGTTGCTAAGAATGCTTGGGAGATTCTCAAAACAGCACATGAAGGCACGACTAAGGTAAAAAGTGCAAAACTTCAACTTCTTACTACTAAATTTGAGAATTTGAAAATGTTGGAGGATGAATGCATACAAGACTATCACCTGAATATTCTTGATATTGTCAATGATTTTGACTCACTTGAAGAGAAAATCTCTGATGAAAAGCTTGTGAGAAAAATCCTCAGATCTGTACCTAAGAGGTTTGACATGAAGGTGACTGCAATTGAAGAAACACAAGACATCTCCAGTATGAAGGTTGATGAGCTAGTGGGATCACTTCAATCCATTGAATTAGCTAATGGATATAAGAAGAAAAGCATAGCTTTTGCTTCCAACACTGATGAGGAAGATGTTCAATGTGATATGGAGACTGATGAAAGTATTTTAGATGCATTTGTGCGTCTTGGTAGAGAACTCAACAAAGTGTTGGAGATGATTGACAAAAAGTCGAGGCCAAATGTTCAGAACATCTCGTTCGACATCAGCAGAAACAGTGAATCTACTAAGCAGGTGACTGCCATGACTGGTAGAGTTTTTTCTGACACTGAATCATGTGATGAAGAGTTAGCTCATGATGAGTTAGTTGCTTCATATAAAGGTTTATATGCTAGAAGTGCTGAGGTATCCAAGATGCTAGTAGAACAGAAGAAGATAAATAGTCAACTGCTAGCTGAAAGGAGTAGTCATCTAACAAGGATTTCAGAACTCAATGATGTGGTAACTTCTCCAAACTCACAACTTGAACAGGTTAAGAAGCAAGTTGACATGATGACAAATGGTTCCACGATTCTGGAAGATGATGTGACAGAAGATCAAGATAAAAGGAAGGCAAATGGTGTAGGATTTAACTATAAACTCCTCAATCAAAAACAGCGTAACAGAAAGTTTGCTTACGCCTTAGAAGATCATGGGATGATAAGAAAGGAAGAACAGGTCAAAGGTGTCAAGGCTCTTGATCCTTCAGGAACAGATGTTGTTTCTACTAACAAGACAATGTTGAAACATTCTCAAAGACATCAGAATTGCAAAAAGACAGCTCGTCCTTGGATCTATCACCACTGCAAAAGAAAAGGACACATAAGGCCGTACTGTTATAAATTGTATGGATATCCTCAGCCTCATGTTCAAACAAAGGTCAGTGGTATAATTACTTAAGATAGGAAAGAATGGAGACCCAAAACTCCAAATGTAAGTTCTTCTATGACTTCCTCTGTGTCGATTAATGTTCCACCTGTTTTTACTAAGTCTAGAAACCTTGTTGAGTCAGTGCCTGTCGTCTATAAGCCCCATTCCATGTCAAAGTTGCATGTTGAACCCCTCAAAAACCATAATGTCAAACCAAATGTCAAATTATCTGGTGTGGTTTCTGTTGTTGCTGATAATATTAATGAGGAAAGTGTTTTTGTAACCCCATCTAAAATTGCTGTTGTTGGCCCTCTTGAGGAAACCCTGACCCAACCTGATGTTGCATCGGATGTTACAACATCCTTAGCTCAACCTGATCACATAAAGTTTGAGTCTGAGTCTGAGTCAGCCTTTGATAATGGAAAATCCCAATGTAGGATGGTGTCTGAGAAGGATGGATCAGAAAGTGATGACCAAAGTGTGTAGAGTTTTCTCCTGTTTTAATCTTGGTTTTATGGATGTGTACTTATGTGTCATGATCTTATGTACTACTGCTGTTCTTTCTATTTATGCGTCTTATGCATGGTAGTTTGTCAGAATTTATGGATAAAAAGGGGGAGTAAGTGTATACTTGTGTTCTTCTGATGTACTTTTGCTCTTTTCTATTTTCTGGAATGATGTCTGTGAAGTTGTTCCTGGAAGTAGGTATTTGTATGTGTTGAAGTGATAGCAGAATTTTTTGATGCATGCCTGATGATGGGATGTGTCAGATAATGTTGAAACATCTAGATGACATTTTCCTGCATGAAGAAGTGTAACGATCTGTTTTGTGAGACAGATTATCTGTTTTCTCTTTTGCGCACGTCTTTGAACTGTGAGGTATACATGACAATGATCTACTCTTGAAGTCTGCTACCTTCTGTTTGGCATATTTTGTGGCTAAAAAGGGGGAGAAAAATGGTATTATTGTCTCTCTATCTGTCTGCATTTATTATGCAGCTTTATGTATGTTATGCCTGTTATGCCTGTATTTTCTGCTGTTGCATTTATTTTGCAACTATTTCAAGTATGTGTAGATATTGACATGTATGTTGCAACATCCTGATGTTGTTCTGAGAATTTATTTTTCTCAGTATTTCTGTTGTACATGTTCTCTGCTGCTGCTATAAGGAAATTGGAACATGTCTATGTGTGACCTTGATAGGTCTGCTGGTTGGGGGAGTGATGGAAGTATTCCCTGTGTATGTTGTGAAGAACTCCTGAGTTGTGTGGTCATATGATAGTAGGAAGATTAGTGCTCAGATAATGTGCCTGTTGATGTTGAGACATCTATGGATGTGTTGAAGTGTTCTCTATTAAGATGGTTATGTTTATGTGTGCATGTTCTCGTGTTGCACTAGGAGTTTGAACATATTTCAGTTTGAGGATTTCTGCCTAGCATGCATATATTCAGGGGGAGTGTTAAAAATGTTATGTGTGCTTCTTGAGGGGGAGTAAACTTCTGTGTCCCTGAATGTTCCTAGAGATGTTGGAACATCCTGTTTGAGCTACTGAATATTGTTTTCTTATACTTCTCTAAGTAGCGTGTTGTGACAGTTGACTGTCTATTTAGGATGTAACAGGAATTTATTTTTCCTTATACGTCCTCTGCTGCAAGACTCTGATTCACTTGTTGATACCTACTAGTTCTCCTGTCAGCTTTTTCCATGTGTTAATTGTTGTGTGAAAATAATGGAAGCAGAATCTGAGACCTGTAATATACTTCTTCTATGTCCTGAAGATTATGTGTGATGACTGAAGAATTGTATTTTGGTATCTTTTGGAAATCAGAGTATGTGAACCTTTCTTCAAGGAAGTATTTGTTTTTGAAGATTGAAGGAAAGGTTGCGTGTGCTATCTCTCTGTTTTAACAGGTGTGGGCTTAATTTGTTTTAGCAAAAAATTTGCCAAAGGGGGAGATTGTTGGATATTTGTATGTTGGCTTCACTTTTGCCTAAAACAAATATTCACTTCAGATGTGGAACACAATGTTCCAACATCCAGACCTGGTCTGTATGTTCTGTTCCTATGCCTTGATTTATGAATGCGTTTTCTATTTAAGGAATCCTTTATTCTTGTTGGTCAAGCTGCGTGTTTTTATGAGAAGATCAGAACAGATGTGATTTCCTAAGGGAATGGTAATGACTTAGGAAAGTTTTTTAAGGTTATGATAATGTGACTTTTAATGTGCCTACTTTATAGGAGTTTCCTTATCCGGCCATGTTGATTGAGTAATGAGTCACCGATGTGATCTAAAGCATGATTGAAAGGATGACACGCTTTGCTTCAGTATATAAAGGAGGCTGCAAGACCTGAAGAATTATTCAAGCCATCATTTTAAAAAAGTCTAGTTTTAGGGTTTTGAGTCTTTTGTGTATCTACTCTTGTATCTGTCGATGCAAGTTTAGGTCTGATTATATTGTGAGTCTTTCTTGTATCATCTTGATACATGTTAAGGACTGTGTTACATTGAGTTGTAATTTGTGCACTACTCCAAATCTTTTAAGCAAGGAGATAGGTAGTCTGTTGAAGGTAACTTCATCTAATTTGATTGAGTCTGTAAACTGATAATCACAGGGGCTGTGATTGACTGTAAGGAGTGAGATGGGATCTCAGATCTAGGAGTTCCTAGGTTGAAGTCAATACGGGTAGGTCCTAGGTCTTTAGTGTAAACGAGGAGTTTGCTGAGAGCTAGAGAATAAGGACTACACTAGTAGATTTCCTCTTGGCTTGGTAGCCCCCAGAGTAGGTGACGTTGCACCGAACTGGGTTAACAACTCATTGTGCCATTTACTTTCTTGTCTTTTATTTTGTTGTTTTATTTATGTCCACTGCTAGCACGATGTTCTAAACATCTCATTCAACATTCGTAATCTGTGTCGAGTGTTGGAACATCTTGTAGAACATTCTGTTGCTAGCCAGCCAGAATAACAGTATCATCTAACATCTTAGTTAATCAATCATAGTATTTTGGTTTCACAAGGTTCATTAATTTTCTCAAAAACTCAAAGTTCGTCTCAGTTTTTCTTCATTTTCCAATCTAATTTAATCCTAGAATAAACCTATGTTTAAACACTCTTAGAAGTCCCATTAAATTCCATTTAATTAGGTTTAGGTGTTTGGGAACCGTTGGTATACTTAAAAGTACCTTAAAACATGAAAAATAGGGGTTTCCAGACACATAGGGGTTAGCACGGCCGTGCCAATAGGGCGCACGGTCGTGCTACCCAACCACATGAATACACGCACGGCCTTGCCACAGGGTCGCACAGTTGGCCACCTTGACAGACATAAAGTGCTAATTTTTCGTTTTGCGATTTCACCCATAAATTTTCGATTTTTGATCCATTTTCAATTTTATTTTCAATTTCGTTTTCACCAATGCGTCCCAAACACTTAGACCATTCAAACTACACTTGAAAACATGGTTTTACAACTCAGGATGTTCTTTTAGTTGCAACTTAATTAAACTAAAACAACTTTATGTCAGGAAGACATAAACATGTTTTAGTTGGAACTATTTCACCAAATGGGTAGAAGCCATCCCATTACGAGAAGTTAGTCAAGATGCAGTTATTAGATTCATTCAAAATCACATAATATATAGATTTGGAATTCCATAAACTATTACCACTGATTAAGGATCTGTTTTTACCGGCCAAAAGATGGACAATTTTCCAATCAAACAGGATTCATGCTGTTGACTTCGACACCATATTATGCTCAAGCAAATGGTCAAGTCGAAGCAGCCAACAAAAGGATTATTACCTTAATTAAAGAGAAGGTAAAAGAAAACCCAAAGAGTTGGCATAAGATTCTCGATGAAACCTTATGGGCATATCGAAATTCTCCTAGAGAGTCTACTAATACTACTCCTTTTAGGCTTACATTTGGGCATGATGTTGTATTGCCTGCAGAAATTTGTCTTCAATCGACCATAATCCAAAGGCAATGTGAAATTCTTGTCGATCATTGGAATATGGTTTTAGATGAACTGGTCGATTTAGATGAAGAAAGGTTAAAAGCTTTAGATATCCTTACAAGACCAAAGGAGAGGATAACAAAGTCTTAAAATAAGAAGGTTAAACCTAAGACTTTTGATATAAATGATTTTGTCTGGAAAGTTATCTTACCTATGGATAGGAGAGATCAAATTCTTGGAAAATGGTCACCTAGTTGGGAAGGACCATGGAAAATCCTAAGGGTATTTTCGAATAATGCGTACAAGGTCGAAGAGTTAGCGAATGATAATCGAATTATGCGCATAAATGGAAAATATTTGGAAAAGTATAGACCATTACTGCAAGAAATTAAAATAACGCAAAATTGATTCGAAAATATAAAACATGGCATTAATAGATTAAAAGCCATCTAATGGACAAAGTACAAAAGTGTCGAATGTTAAAAGTTAATTATAAAGTTTCATTGCATAACATTCGTCAAGTACTACAAAAGAAAGAAGCCTTAAACTAAACTAAAGACCATAGAAAATTGGGCCGAAGCGGAATGTGCTTCGAAAATCACGAAGTTCAATGTCAAAATGACAGAGAATGCAAATTTCGGTTTGAGAGTATTCGTAATCATCCCCAAGAGAAGGCCAATGATAACTAGGCAATCTTTCGTCCCCTTTGCAAGTGTCTTTCGACTAGCATAGAGTTCTCAGAACCAAACCATCAGGCATTCCATCCAATAGAACGAGCGTGAACCTAATAAGGAGTTCCCTAGTCAACCATTTGCAGTCGGTGTCCGCTGAGTTTTAGTCCCCTAAAAAATCTAGTAAAGGTAGAGATTTCCTTGTCAATATTTTTGCCTCCTTCAGCGGAGACATCTAACAACATCAAGAAGTAATCCACAAATTCAGCCCTAGCAACAGAGGCGATGTTTAAAACTCGTCGAACCTCTTCTACATCAGGTTCAATGTCATGGAGTAGACTGACCCCACTAAGCACACAATATTCTACATTTCCATTCTCAATCATCATGTTGAGAAACCTAATTTGGCAGGAGTTGAGTTATCATCATTCAACCAATCTATATGATCCGGAGGTAAAGCCCTAAGCACAACAAGAAGTTTTCAAATTCTTGCATGAGTTTTTGAGGTTCGCAAGAAACTCAAAAGACGATGACTGCCATGTTCAACAACTTTCTTTGCGATGATGATAAGTTCATCATCGTTCAATTTTTCCATTGTTTCAGAAACACGAAAGAAGTTCGGAGTTTTTCCTGGAAAAAGATGGAGAGAAAGAGTATAAATGAAATCTGGAAGAAGAGAACAACGGTTTATATAGCCCTAGGATGGTTAGAGTAATTATGATTTACTTTTTGCTTTACCTATCAGATAAAGCCATGTGGCCAGTTTTGAAAAGAAGTTTTTTGGAAAAAGTGAGAAGTTAAAAAGTTTTGATTTAGTGGAATTTTTATCTTTTAATTCTCCGAGTATTTTTATATTATAAAAACTTTTCATTTTCCAAGTTTATTTCTCGGAGGATGGTCTCTCGTCATGCGTTCAACGGGGTGTAGTCTCTGGGGTAAGGGCGAGAGCCTCTAGTTTTCTCGTTGTCGCTACGGCGCCCGTCGTTACTCGTTTTGTTCGACTGTTTGCTTCTAAGTGCCTCCTCTTCCAACTTCTTTTCTTCGTAATTGATGTATAGCTGGGCGTGCGTTAGTAGGTCATTCATGTCTTTGGCCGCTCAAAGCCCTAACTACTTTTTGAACTTAATATCGTCACATAGGTTGCTCTCGAATATGAAACATTTCAACCCGTCGTGGGCGACCTGTACTTCTACCCACCTGAGTGAAGCGCACAACGTACTCCCTTATAGTTTCTTTCCTGTCCTGGATGACGACATTCAAGGCCGCCATGGTCTTTGGTCGCTTCCGCCTCGCGGTGAAGTGATAAGTGAATTCACTGCAAAGCTCTCTCCATGAATTAATGGAGTTGTCTTGTAAGCCCTTGAACTAGGTGATGGCGGTGCCCTTCAGCATTAGGACGAATAATGTTGGTGATTTCCAAAATTATGGAATCACTTTCAAACCAAAACTTGTAACTCTTCACCAAGAGTTGTAACTCTTCATGGGAATCATTCATATACATTGGAACCTTTGACAAAAGGGTGCTTAATGAACCATAAAATTGATTCAAGTGTATATGATCATAACCTTTGGTAAATGGGTGCTTAATGAACCATAACATTGATTCAAGTCAAAGGGATGTTTTCTCTCATGTGAAGGGTCATATAATGCACTATAAATGTTTGGCATTTGGGCATTAATTTGGACACACACAAACAGAAATTTTGTTACATTAAAAACATAATTCTCCCTCATTCTCTTACTCTAAATCATCCATCAATTTTCTCATGCATGAGTGAAATACCAGAACCATAAATCTGTAAAATACTATTAGGAGATACGCTTGGTGTGGTTGTGTAATACACATCAAGGAACTTATAGTATCCTGAAGGGGATTTGCTGGTCATTCCTATTGCATCGAATATACAGTTATTGGTGAGAGCGAATCAAACCTAAAGGTTAGTGTGGCAACCCCATGCACTTTGAGTTTTACACGCAAAACCATTAAACTTTTCAGGTTTCAAGTGCAGTAGCCTCTTCCCAACAATCAAATTATATAATTGTTTACCGGTGTTTTTGGTAAACAAATATCGACTGGTTTTGATTATAACAAGAAGGAACGAACCAGCGATCCTAGGACATGTTGTGCATTTTGTTGTTATGCATTCATCGAGTTCGTAGGTTAATTAACGAACATGATGAGACCGTGCGGCGCCTTTTGACAGGTTTTAATGCATTAAGTTTAAATTGAAGAAACTTAAAGAAAAGAAAAAGTACAAATGCAAGTGCATTAAAAATAAAGGTGGTTCGACAAATCCTTTACATACATTCTTTATGACTTTTTTCTCTTGCGCCGATACTTCGAGTGTTTTAGAATTCTGTATAGGCGATTTGCGACCCATTTTCCTTATGCAAAACTACTATTTATACATAGCAAAATAACTGTAAAAATCCTAACTCCACGATCAACACTTCTTCTATGTAGACAACCGCTTGTCTCCCATGTTCTCCTTTGAGGAAATGGCTTCTCTTTTGAAATTCGAATCTTCCTGCTTCAAAGGTAGTTGCTTGACTTCGACGGGTTCGCATCTTGTTCCATATCTTGTCGAACTTCCATGCGTTGAGACATTTTGCGCTAAGTCCAACATCTTGTCGAAACTCCTCTTATTGGAAAAAGGGCGTCGATTCCTGCAAGAGTAAAAGTCAACTAATGTTGACCACATTAAATGAGGCTGGTGAAAATACCAACTAACAAATTTCCCCCCACAAATGCCATTTTTGACTGAATATATTCAAAGGAGAGAATTGGCCTTTTTGAGATAACTCTAAGTATCCCAAAGCATGATTTCACGCTAATCATGACTTTTAGGAGTAGTCGTTTCAGGTTTTCTTTCCCCCACAATTGAAAGATTTTGCGGGCCACCACTTCTGCGGTTGAACAATCAATGGAGACTTCGATTTGCCCCATTATGCCATGTGTCCCTCGATGCCTTCTCATCTTCGAGTTTGCATATTTCCCACTCTCTTCATTATTACAGCGCCTCCATCTTGTCGATTGGCTTTCTTGAAACCCCCAACCTCTCCACTAAGTCAAAGAAGCTACCTTCCCATTTATGACACACGGCGATTTCTGGACAAGGATATTAAGAGTTTTGCTGCTTTATCTACTTCTCTTACCTATAAAATCCCCTCTTCGGTTGCAAAACATTACTTCTCCAAGCTTCAACTATCTCCAAACTTCTGAATGAGCTCCTCTTGGTCATAATCCATAAATTGACCATTTCTGGGATCAAAGACCTCTTCAACTTCAGAGAAACATCTCGTCGACACTGCTATCTTGTCGATAAAAAAGCCACATTTAGGTTACTCCCAACAAGCTATCTGAGATTCTTTGTTGATGGTTCACCTAATGTTACTCAGGTCAGGTTCATACGAAGATTGGCCTATAGCGGACATGCATCGATTTGCATAGCATCGCCAACCCACTTACTTCTCCAACCTCAACCTAATTTGTAGGCTATCAGGGATATTCTTGTGAAGGGGGTGAAACATAATTCTGACGGGGCCAAATATTTTGAAATCATGTTAGAAGTTTTAGCCATTGAGGGATTTCCTGAAGACCGAGTTTTTCCAGCTTTCTCTGACCTTTTCTATCGTTAGCAGCTTGCTAACTGTAGGCACATCATTACGCACGTAGACGAATTTCATTTTGCTCAAGAAGTTCTCTCGTTCAGGTCCATACCCTTTGGCTTGGGCTACAAGTTAATTGTTCCCCCGACGTTTCTTGCGAGGGAAGTCAAAGGTTTAGGAACATTGACTCACCACTTCCTGGTGAGGATAAAGATTATCCTTTGGATAATTTCTGCATTCTTTGTTGCCTCGATGTCGAGATTGCTTAGTTCCTTGACTATTTCGGTTTCTTTGATCTGGATTTTTTTACTTTAGAAAGTTCTAGGATCCCATTTTATAATGCGTCAATATATGCACACTTTATTTCTCCCAAAACCCTTGTTCGTAATGTATCTCGGCCCAGTAGTTTGTCTTTTGTATTAATCGATAGGTCTTTTGGTAACTTTTATTTGGCATTTGTTCTTTAATTTGACTTTGATTACCAATTTCAGTTAATAATGACTTTTACAAAAGCGGTATTATGTTACAATATAACTTCAACCATTATTAACAAAAAGAAACGGATTTTGTGTGGAAAAAACCTGGACACAATATGAGTTGTTTCAGTTGGGACCCTTCATGTTTCCAATTTCTACATTATTTCTTATCATGGGTTACATAGCGCTCTTTAAAAGGATGCGAACTTGAACACTTTCTCTAACCGCTCCCCACTTCATGCCTTGTAAGGATGCAGATTCTTAGAAGATGTACTTCCCTTCCCATTATGGCTTCAACCCTAAATTTCTGCATTTTCATGAATAACAAAAAATTTCTTAAACTAAAGGTTAGAGATCCTATTATGGCCCTACGGCTCATTGTAGAGAGCGAAATTCCTTCCTCATTTCCTTCTCTAGGCTATCTCAAAGATTTTAATCCGAATTATTTTGAGAGTGCTCATGACGGGATTCTTCAGCAACTTTAAACAAAAATTCTGAACATTGACCTGTTTCATGTTCTAGAGGAAGATCCTGACCGTGGCTCGGACTTGATTGCTCCCGTCAAAACTCTTAGCAATTCTCAAGAGTTTTTTTTCCAATATCTCTGTCCTTGCTTTCCTAGTTGAGTTTGTCCCTCTCTTAGGACAGATAATACAATTAGTTTATAACAAATCACAACTCACTTGCAGGATGGCGGAACGCCATAGCCTTCGCCTGCACCACTTCGAAAAGATACAATTCTATGGCACAAGAAGTTTTGTCTAAGACTTTTCCCGACAAAGAAACAAGTGATATAGTGTCGTCAAAAGCTAGAAAAGCTATTGAACACTATGAAGTAGCGACCAAACTCTGTCATGATGTTGCATGTTCACGACTAGAAAAGGAGTTTGTAGAAGTAAAGCAAGAGATTTGCTTATCTATATATGAAAGATTAAAGGCTAACCTTAAGCTCTAGGCTTGTTTACAACCATTATAGCCTTTATTTATAATTCTAATATTGTCTAAGGTCTATACAACTTCTTTTCTTAGCATTATATTGGTCTTAACAATGCCATGTTTCATTTCTTAAGTATCTTAATGTATTCGCCATATTTTGTGTTACAACATTTAATTGCCAACAAATGGTTTCCTCGACAAATCGTGTGTTGTAACATTTCATTGTCAATGAATAACTTCCTCGACAAATTGTTAATGGCAAAAACTCGAAAAAAATGAATTGAGATATAAACAAATATTACTCGAACTTGGAGATGTAACCGCCCGATTTTTCGCTAGATTTAATTATTATTTTTATGTGCGTTTATATGTGCTCATATGTGATTAATTGCCTCTATGTGTATTTTTGGTTGGGACTTGTAGAATTCGGCGTTAGAAGGGTATTTTAGTCATTCTGGACTCATGGGTATTTTGGTCATTTTGTGAGTAGGGGTAATTTAGTAATTTTGATGAGGATTATTTTTAGTGCTTAGTGAGAGCCGTTATTATTTTACTAAGTATTAGGGAGTTGTAGTGAATTGTTTTATAACCGGTAAGTGACCGTTATTATTATATTTTACCGTTGAGTGGGTAGAAACATTTTGAATTAGATTAGTAATGGGTTAGGCCCATTAAAGCATTGTGAGTTGAGCCCAATTATGTAGAGCCTATATAAACTCTAGTCTTTAGAGAAAATAGGGTTTCATATCATTTTACACATTTTTGAGAAGAGGTGGAGAGAGAAAGAGCAAGAGAAGATAAGGGTTTGAAGAGGAAAGCTAGAGAGAGCTAGAGGAAGGTAGAGGATTCAAGGATTGGAGCTAAAGTGAAGCCTTAGCTAGAGTTTGTGGAGAATTAAGGTAAGGGGGTTAGAATTCAATCATAATTAATAGTTGTAGCTTCTTCCCTAATTCTTTGCTTAAGTGCTTAATTGAATAAGTGGTTGATTTGAATTTGGTTGTAGAAATCGTGCTTAACTTTGATGATATGATTATGTACATGAATTGAATGATAATTGTGTTGTTGTTGAATTTGTATGTTAAAATGGGTATATATGAACATGATATGTTTTTGTGTGAAATTGATGAAGAATGAAGTTGTGGTTGTTAAATTGTGGATGATTTCATGATTAGATGTTGTTGTTGTTGTTGTTAGATGTGTGGTTTATGAATTGATGCATTGGGTATCATGAATTGGTGAATTATGATGAGATTTGTTGTTGTTGTTGAAAGTTGTGGAAGTTTTGGTGAATTGGTGAATTTTGTTAAGTTGATGTTTTAATCTCAAATTTGATGCATGTTTGAGTGTTTTGAAATGTATATGACCTGTAAACATCTTTTGGATTGAGTTTTGGGGTTTGGAATTATCAAAATTGGGATTTTGGGGTGAAAAGGGTTGAAACCCGTAATATTTTTTCTGCAGAACTATGATTGTTCGCTTAAGCGAACGCGTAAGCGAACACCATAGCAGGTTCTGGAACTTGTTCGCTTAAGCGAACCAGGCCTTCGCTTAAGCGAACCTGCCCAGTTTCAGCAAGTTTTGATTTTTGTTTCGTGCACTTGGGGACCAATCCGAGCTTTCTAAAATGTTTCTTTTGACTTGTTTATTCTCTGTTTACACACTTAAACCTACTGAAACATCGTTTGAATCGAATTGGACTTGATTTTGTGAAATCGAACTTAACTTTTGAAAAATGGTCCAAAACGTCGATTTTTCCGAAACTCGTTTTTCTCATGGAATTGAAGTAGGGTTAAGGTTGTACACTGATTATATGGTTTCTAAAAATGGTTGTGATTGGTTTCATCAAGTCTTAACTTGTTTTGCTTTGGAAATGGGATTTTCTTGAAAAGTGATAAAGAGAGACGAACTTTGTGATTCTCATGGTTTCTTCGCATTTAGCCAATGAAACGTATATGTATACTCTACTGCACTTGTATGTGGCCTAGAGGTATACTTAGTTGAGGCATTGGATCTTGTTTACTTGGTTTTAGTTCAATTGCTTCAATTATTTTAAATTGTGGAATGATAGACGAACTTTGTTGAAAATGGTTTTAACAGCCGATTGTCTTATAAATCTTTTGTGGATAGTTTGATATAATTAAATGAAGATATGTGAATGATTGTTAGGTGTTGAATATGAAGTTTATCATAAGGTGTTGTATTTTCTCCTTTACTTGGTTTATGAGAAAGTATATGGAATTATTGAGCTATATTGTGTAGTTGATGTTGATTAATGGTGATATTGTTGGTGAATACATATATGTTAATTGATGGTGATACTGTTGGTGAATGCATATATGTTGAACATAGTTGATGTTGAGTAATGCATATATGTTAATGATGATGATGATGATGTTGATGTTTGTTGATAATTATGATGATGATGATGATGTTGATGTTTGTTGATAATTATGATGATGATTATGTTAATGATAATGTGGTGATGACTCTTAATTGAATTATGACTTGATTGATTGTGTGGACGTAAATACTTGATAATGCAATTGTTGTGTAAGTTGATCAATGTAAAAGGAGGTGTACTTTTACATTGTTGTTGGTGGATATATATGTTGGAGTTTTTGCATTATTCGGTCTTTGCTTGTATGTCCATGCATCATAGTCATATTGAGTCATATGAGAAATTTAAAAGGAGGTGTACTTTTACATAGTTGAATTGTAAGAGGAGGTGTACTTTTACATAGTTGAATTGTAAGAGGAGGTGTACTCTTACATAAGATGTTCTGTTGGCATCTTGAGGTGACGACCTTTGTTGTTGGTGACGGTACCGCATGCATCTAGAAGAGTCTAGAACATTGCATGCATTTGAATGGTTGATGAGTTGTGTCATAATTGAATATGTGACTTGATGAAATTGTGCATTGGTGAAATTTGGTGAATGTTGTGATTGTGTGGATTGGTGTATATGTACATTGGTGGATTTTGGTGATGGTTGTGAATAATTGAACTATGTTCTAATTGCCTGTCTTACTTGCTTGTGCTTATACACTTGGTGAATATATTTGATGATAACTATTGTGATAATAATGATGAGGTGAGAATTGTATATGTATATACATAGGATGTGGTAATTTCCTTGATAATGATTGCTTGCTTATAACTTTGAAATGATGAATTGTACTTGTTGAGTTAAGTATGCTAAATGAGGAATAAGGTGAGTTATCCTTTCATTGATTGATGTTGATGAATGATGAGCTTATGTCGATGACTTGATTAGAGATTCAATATGCTTGCTATGCTATGTTATTATTGTGATAGCTTGATGTGTATGGAATGGGGGATAATAATCATATGATGTTAGAATTCTAGGAGGGATGGGTATGTATATATGTTATGCATGAATCCTTGAATGCCTGTGTTTTTTTATGTTGATTATGATTGATGTAAAGCTAACCTCCAGTGGTTTTGACCGCCTACCTGTCTGTATGGATGGGTAGACGCTATGCAGGAGTAGTTCGCTTTTGGTGAATGCTTGGATAGCGGGAGCTAATCTCCGTTATCGTTTTGGAGTCGTAGGTTTAGGCTCTGATTAGGTTGTCGGTGTCTTTATGCTGTTGTTGGATTTTATTTTTGAGATTTACCCACTTGTCGGGATTTTGGAGGAATTATAAGTTGATATATTTTGATACCATGGCATGTATATTTTGGAGATGTATGATTTGTATCCGCTGCGACTGTTGAGATATTTTATACATGCATGTTGTTTGAATTTTGCTGAGACGTAGCGTCTATTTCTTGAATATATGCTTTATTCGCGTGTTTTATCGCTTTAATAGAAATAGGGCGTTACAGGAGACACTTAAACTGAAAAACTTAGAACAACTGTCTTTTGCCCCCATGAGTTTTGGCATTAACTATCCTGCCAAATGGTTTTCGCTAAGAGCCAACTCAATCTTTAATCTTCATACGTTCATGTGACCTTTGGAACAACTTACGTTGAATTTTGTACAGATGCCGTCAGATCTTTTGGTTGTTATGACCACCATTTCTTTGGTTATCACCATCTGCTTCGACAACATCTTCCCTAATGGTCCCTATAACCATTTTGAATTGACTTAGCCTCTAAGGCGTATTCTCGATGCTGCACACTACGTCGCAATCTGATTCTAAATCCATAAAGTCTGAATCTATCTCATCGTCTCCAGCAGCATTTCCTTAAATAGGAGGAAAATACAATCTTTCTTTTACTGGTCTTATAACCGTCTCGACCAGTTTTTCTTTAGCGTCAACAACTATATCATTAGTTCTTGCAGCAATACCCTTTTTGGACCTTTGATACCTCCTCCATTGAGTTCGAGTCATATGATTTTTACCTTTGTAATTATTTCGATAAGCATATTTCTTTGAATCGTCTGGATTTTCAGTATTAGTGGTGACGCTTATAATGACAATTACTAGTATCGCCTTTCACCACATTACTCCTTCTGTACTGAACATTCTTATGTGTCAGCTGAACCCATTTTTGTATAGGTGCCTTAGCATGGGGCACATAAGGTTTCTCTTGACCATTCTTACTAACATAATTGGTGGTCGAAGAGTTAATGATGAAAGGGATATACTCTCTCAGGTCACCATTATAAGCAAAAATTAATTTTTTAAGTTCATTCATTAAATGATGTATTTGATCAATAATATAGATCAAATACATCATTTAATGAATGAACCTAACAAGTTGATTTTTGCTTATAATACTGACCGGAGGGAGTAACTCTTAGTAAAAGAGAACTTTGGTCTATGATCATCAAACCATTTTCATCTCTTCTTAGATTCAGGAACAACATTTTCAAGACTTTTGGTAACCTCTTTATCGAATACTGAACAACATCTAGGGCACACCATTACCTCAGAGTTGTTCAATCTACAACGATTGAGGAAATCAATCAGCTCCTCTTCAGCCATGGGATAGGCTGCTTTTTCCTTCTCATCGAACTGGAGTTTTCCGTCAGCATCCTTGGGATTTCCAAAAACTTCTACCATCTGACATTCAGCAGCATCATCTTTTGCTTCGAGAGACAACTTTTCAACAACATCTGCAATGGCTTCCACTACGTTGCAACTTGCAACTTATGTGTACATTGCATCAACGTCCTTTAATGGATCACCATCTATTTAAATATGGGGCTTTGCTTTGTCTCCAAACCTCAGCCTACCTTCGTTTAAACCTCTTTGCACTAAGTCCCTGAAAAGTGCACAATGTGAAGTCTTGTGACCCAAAAAATCATGATATTTACAATACCCTCTCTATTTACGTAGTTCTAATGGCGGGATTTTAAACCGTTAGATACCGCCACTTGACCATCAGCAACTAAGAAATCAAAAATCTCATCGCATTTGGTTGCATTGAACGTGTAAGTTTTGGGAGTGTATCTATCATTTTGTGTCTCGACAGAATTTTTCCCATCATGAAATTCTGGCTGGCTAGCAACAGAATGTTCTACGAGATGTTCCAACACCAAACACAGATTACGGATGTTGAATGAGATGTTTAGAACAACGTCACCTACTCTGGGGGCTACCAAGCCAGGAGGAAATCCACTAGTGTAGTCCTTATTCTCTAGCTCTCAGCAAACTCCTCGTTTACACTAAAGACCTAGGACCTACCCGTATTGACTTCAACCTAGGAACTCCTAGATCTGAGATCCCATCTCACTCCTTACAGTCAATCACAGCCCCTGTGATTCTCAGATTACAGACTCAATCAAAAAGATGAAGTTACCTTCAAAACAAAACAACTACGACCTTGCTTAAAAGCTTTGGTGTAGCACAACGAGTTTACAACTCAATAAACAGTCCTTAGCATGTATCAAGAAGATACAAGAAAGGCTCACAATAAAACAGTACTAAACTTGCATCAACACGATACAAGAGTAGACACACAAAAGACTCAAAACCCTAAAACTAGACTTTTTAGAATGACGGCTTCGGTTCCATGAATTAGGTCTTGTAGTCTTGTATTTATACTGAAGCAATAACGAGTCAGTAACTTGTCGGGCTTCAGAACAATCCGGTGATCCATATCACGAACAACAGAACCAAAAAAGGAAACTCCTATTATGTAGGCACATTATTAGGAACAATCCAAACACATCCAAAGTTTCCTAAATTGTTGTCACAACTTTAGGAAATAACAAACCACTGATTCTGTACCAAAAAGCACGCAGCTTGACTAACAAGAATAAAGGCGTGGATTCCTTAAATAAAATAACGCGTGCGTAAATCAAGGCACAGGAACAGGTCACACTGAACCTTGCCAGGATGTTGGAACATCGTATCCAACATCACACTTGAATATTTGTTTTAGGAAAAAATGAAGCCAACATACAAATATCCAACAATCTCCCCCTTTTGGCAAATTTTTGGCTAAAACAAATTAACGCCAATCCAATTAAATCAGAGAGATAACACACGCAACCTTTCCTTCAATCTTCAAAAACAAAATCTACCTTGAAGAAAGGTTCACAAACTCAGATTATCAATAGATACCAAAATACAGTCCGTCAGTCATCACATATAATCTTCAGGACATAGAAGAAGTATATTACAGATCTCTGAACCTACTTTTGCAATTTTTCAAATCATCATATGCAACAGTAGATAAGAGAAATAGGTACCATACTTGAACAATCAAAGCCTTGCAGCAGCAGACATATAAGGAAAAATAAATTCCTATTACATCCTAGACAGTCAACTGTCACAACACGCTACTCAGATAATCATAAAAAGTAAACTTATCAGACAGTATTCAGTAGCTCAAACAGGATGTTCCGTCATCCATAGGAACATTCAGGTACACAGAGAATTACTCCCCCTCAAAGATGCAACCATAGAGTAATTACTAACACGAATATTCCATTACTCCCCCTGAACACATGCACAAAAAGAATCTTGAAAAACCAAAACTCTTACCACATAGAGTAAGAAAACTTCAGGAAAGATTCAACCAAAACCTCAGGGAATATTCACCAACTAGCATACCCAAGCTATCAGACCTATCAAGGCCACACAGAGACATGTTCCAATTTTCTTATAGCAACAGCAGAGAACATGTACAACCGAAATACATTTTTCTCCCCCTTTTTAGCCATAAAATATGCCAAACAGAAAGTAGTAGACTTCAAGAGTAGATCATTGCCATGTATACCCCACAAATCAAAGACGTGCGCATAAGAGAAAATAGATAACACGTCTCACAAAACATATCATTACACTTCTTCATGCAGGAAAATGTCATCTAGATGTTTCAACATTATCAGGCACAACAGCAACAACAGAACATATGATGCAGAAGCAAACACATACAATCACCTGCTTCCAGTGAAAAAAAACTTCACAGGCATTTACAGAAGAACATAAGTAAGCATCTACTCCCCCTTTGTAGCCATAAATTCTGACAAGCTAATCAGAAAACTCCACACACTTTGATCACCACTTTCTGATCCATCCTTCTCATCACCAACAGTCACAATATTACTATCCCCATGATCAGAAATATTCTTACTTTGAGATCTTTCATTAACAGATGCTGACTCAGCCACAAACTTTATTTGATCAGGTTGAACCAGAGATGTTGTAACATCCGATGCAACATCCGGTGCAATAGCAGTTTTACAAGCAGACACAAACACACATTTCTCAATAGTATTATCAGCATCAGCAACATTCAAACTAGACTTACCTAAGTTGCCAGACTTAGTCAAAACAGGTGGAACACTAATTGACGCAGAGGAAGTCACAGAAGAACTTACATTTGGAGTTTTAGGTCTCCATTCTTTCCTAGCTTGAGTAATCTTACCACTGACCTTTGGTTGAACATGAGGTTGAGGGTATCCATACAGTTTATAACAGTAAGGCCTTATGTGACCCTTTCTACCACTATGGTGACATACCCATGGTGATTTCTTTTTGTTTTTAGAATTCTGATGTTCTTCAGGACGCTTCAACATTGGCTTGCTAGTAGAAGCAACATCAGTTCCTACAACACCTACAAATTTGATATCTTTATCCTGCTTTTGCTTTCTTATCAACCCATGGTCTTCTAAGGCATAGGCAAAATTCATGTTCTGTTGTTTCTGGTTTAGAGGTTCATAATCAAAACCTATTCCATTTAGTTTTCCTTTAACTTGACCTTCTAAAATTTTATCCAGAACACCAATACCAGTTGTCATCATCCTTACTTGTTTCTTAACATGTTAAAGATGTGAGTTCAGAAGTGTTACCTCATCATTGAGTTCAGAGATTTTTGCCAGATGATTACTTCTTTCAGCTAGCAGTTGACTATTTATCTTCTTCTGTTCTACTAGCATCCGGGATACCTCAGCACTTCTAGCATATAAACCTTTATAGGAAGCAGCTAACTCATCATAAGCTGACTCTTCATCACATGATTCAGTGTCAGAAAAAACTCTACCAGTCATGGCAGTCACCTGCTTAGTAGATTCACTTCCATCATCTCTTTCTAGGACATCTTTACCAGACTTACATCTTCCTGTCAAAGCTGCTACACGATTGAAATATTCATCATTGTTTCTATCCCTTCTTTGAGACTCACTGTTTCTGTTTATGTCGAATAAGATGTTCAGGATATTTGGTCTCGACTTTTTGTCAAACATCTCCAACACTTTGTTGAATTCTCTACCAAGATGCACAAATGCATCTAAAATACTTTCATCAATCTCCATATCACATTGAACATCTTCCTCATCGGTGTCAGAAACGAAAGCTATGTTTTTCTTCTTATATCCATTAGCTAATTCAAAGGCTTGAAGTGACCCTATTAGCTCATCAACCTTCATACTGGAGATGTCTTGTGCTTCTTCAATCGCAATCACCTTCATATCAAGTCTCTTAGGTAGAGATCTGAGAATTTTTCTAACAAGTTTTTCATCAGAAATCTTATCTCCAAGTGAGTCAAAAGAATTAGCAATATCAAGAATGTTCAAGTAATAATCATGTATGTTCTCATCCTCCATCATCTTCAGATTTTCAAATTTTGTGGTAAGAAGTTGAAGTCTTAAACTTTTTACTTTAGATGTACCTTCATGAGCAGTTTTGAGAATTTCCCAAGCATCCTTAGCCACAGTGCATTGCTTGATCATTCTGAACATGTTCTTGTCCACTCCATTGAAAATGGCATTCAAGGCTCTAGAGTTTGCAAGCGATGATTCATCTTCAACTGTAGTCCATTCTTCTTCTGATTTCAGAACAGCTGTCTTATTGCCATCTTTATCAACAACAACAGGATGCTCCCAACCTTTCAGCACAGCCTTCCATGTCTTGCTATCAATGGATTTGAGAAACGCACTCATATGTGACTTCCAATAATCATAGTTGGAGCCATCCAATAAAGGTGGTCTGTTAACAAATCCTCCTGCCTTGTCCATAATGCCATAAAGTATCTGCTCTGGATCTCACCCTAAAACAAGCAGGGTGCCTACTCTGGTACCAATTGAAATTCTGGCTGGCTAGCAACAGAATGTTCTACGAGATGTTCCAACACCAAACACAGATTACGGATGTTGAATGAGATGTTTAGAACATCGTGCTAGCAGTGGACATAAATAAAACAACAAAATAAAAGACAGAAAAATAAAAGGCACAAGAGAATTGTTGACCCAGTTCGGTGCAACGTCACCTACTCTGGGGGCTACCAAGCCAGGAGGAAATCCACTAGTGTAGTCCTTATTCTCTAGCTCTCAGCAAACTCCTCGTTTACACTAAAGACCTAGGACCTACCCGTATTGACTTCAACCTAGGAACTCCTAGATCTGAGATCCCATCTCACTCCTTACAGTCAATCACAGCCCCTGTGATTCTCAGATTACAGACTCAATCAAAAAGATGAAGTTACCTTCAAAACAAAACAACTACGACCTTGCTTAAAAGCTTTGGTGTAGCACAACGAGTTTACAACTCAATAAACAGTCCTTAGCATGTATCAAAAAGATACAAGAAAGGCTCACAATAAAACAGTACTAAACTTGCATCAACATGATACAAGAGTAGACACACAAAAGACTCAAAACCGTAAAACTAGACTTTTTAGAATGACGGCTTTGGTTCCATGAATTAGGTCTTGTAGTCTTGTATTTATACTGAAGCAATAACGGGTCAGTAACTTGTTGGGCTTCAGAACAATCCGGTGATCCATATCACGAACAACAGAACCAGAAAAGGAAACTCCTATTATGTAGGCACATTATTAGGAACAATCCAAACACATCCAAAGTTTCCTAAATTGTTGTCACAACTTTAGGAAATAACAAACCACTGATTCTGTACCAAAAAGCACGCAGCTTGACCAACAAGAATAAAGGCGTGGATTCCTTAAATAAAATAACGCGTGCGTAAATCAAGGTACATGAACAGGTCACACTGAACCTTGCCAGGATGTTGGAACATCATATCCAACATCACACTTGAATATTTGTTTTGGGCAAAAATGAAGCCAACATACAAATATCCAACAATCTCCCCCTTTGGCAAATTTTTGGCTAAAACAAATTAAGGTCAATCCAATTAAATCAGAGAGATAACACACGCAACCTTTCCTTCAATCTTCAAAAACAAAATCTACCTTGAAGAAAGGTTCACAAACTCAGATTATCAATAGATACCAAAATACAGTTCTTCAGTCATCACACATAATCTTCAGGACATAGAAGAAGTATATTACAGATCTCTGAACCTACTTTTGCAATTTTTCAAATCATCATATGCAACAGTAGATAAGAGAAATAGGTACCATACTTGAACAATCAAAGCCTTGCAGCAGCGGACATATAAGGAAAAATAAATTCCTATTACATCCTAGACAGTCAACTGTCACAACATGCTACTCAGATAATCATAAAAAGTAAACTTCTCAGACAGTATTCAGTAGCTCAAACAGGATGTTCCGTCATCCATAGGAACATTCAGGTACACATAGAATTACTCCCCCTCAAAGATGCAACCATAGAGTAATTACTAACACGAATATTCCATTACTCCCCCTGAACACATGCACAAAAAGAATCTTGAAAAACCAAAACTCTTACCACATAGAATAAGAAAACTTCAGGACAGATTCAACCAAAACCTCAGGGAATATTCACCAACTAGCATACCTAAGCTATCAGACCTATCAAGGCCACACAGAGACATGTTCCAATTTTCTTATAGCAACAACAGAGAACATGTACAACCGAAATACATTTTTCTCCCCCTTTTTAGCCACAAAATATGCCAAACAGAACGTAGTAGACTTCAAGAGTAGATCATTGCCATGTATACCCCACAATTCAAAGACGTGCACATAAGAGAAAACAGATAACACGTCTCACAAAACATATCATTACACTTCTTCATGCAGGAAAATGTCATCTAGATGTTTCAACATTAGCAGGCACAACAACAACAATAGACAATATGATGCAGAAGCAAACACATACAATCACCTGCTTCCAGTGAAAAAAAAACTTCACAGGCATTTACAGAAGAACATAAGTAAGCATCTACTCCCCCTTTGTAGCCATAAATTCTGACAAGCTAATCAGAAAACTCAACACACTTTGATCACCATTTTCTGATCCATCCTTCTCATCACCAACAGTCACAGTATTACTATCCCCATGATCAAAAATATTCTTACTTTGAGATCTTTCATTATCAGATGCTGACTCAGCCACACACTTTATTTGATCAGGTTGAACCAGAGATGTTGTAACATCCGATGCAACATCCGGTGCAATAGCAGTTTTACAAGCAGACACAAACACACATTTCTCAATAGTATTATCAGCATTAGCAACATTTAAACTAGACTTACCTAAGTTGCCAGACTTAGTCAAAACAGGTGGAACACTAATTGACGCAGAGGAAGTCACAGAAGAACTTACATTTGGAGTTTTGGGTCTCCATTCTTTCCTAGCTTGAGCAATCTTACCACTGACCTTTGGTTGAACATGAGGTTAAGGGTATCCATACAGTTTATAACAGTAAGGCCTTATGTCACCCTTTCTACCACAGTGGTGACATACCCATGGTGATTTCTTTTTGTTTTTAGAATTCTGATGTTCTTCAGGATGCTTCAACATTGGCTTGCTAGTAGAAGCAACATCAGTTCCTACAGCACCTACAAATTTGATATCTTTGTCCTGCTTTTGCTTTCTTATCAACCCATGGTCTTCTAAGGCATAGGCAAAATTCATGTTCTGTTGTTTCTGGTTTAGAGGTTCATAATCAAAACCTATTCCATTTGGTTTTCCTTTAACTTGACCTTCTAAAATTTTATCCAGAACACCAATACCAGTTGTCATCATCCTTACTTGTTTCTTAACATGTTAAAGATGTGAGTTCAGAAGTGTTACCTCATCATTGAGTTCAGAGATTTTTGCCAGATGATTACTTCTTTCAGCTAGCAGTTGACTATTTATCTTCTTCTGTTCTACTAGCATCTGGGATACCTCAGCACTTCTAGCATATAAACCTTTATAGGAAGCAGCTAACTCATCATAAGCTGACTCTTCATCACATGATTCAGTGTCATAAAAAACTCTACCAGTCATGGCAGTCACCTGCTTAGTAGATTCACTTCCATCATCTCTTTCTAGGACATCTTTACCAGACTTACATCTTCCTGTCAAAGCTGCTACACGATTGGAATATTCATCATTCTTTCTATCCCTTCTTTGAGACTCACTGTTTCTGTTGATGTCGAATAAGATGTTCTGAACATTTGGTCTCGACTTTTTGTCAAACATCTCCAAACTTTATTGAATTCTCTACCAAGATGCACAAATGCATCTAAAATACTTTCATCAATCTCCATATCACATTGAACATCTTCCTCATCGGTGTCAGAAACGAAAGCTATGTTTTTCTTTTTATATCCATTAGCTAATTCAAAGGCTTGAAGTGACCCTATTAGCTCATTAACCTTCATATTGTAGATGTCTTGTGCTTCTTCAATCACAATCAGCTTCATATCAAATCTCTTAGGTAGAGATCTGAGAATTTTTCTAACAAGTTTTTCATCAGAAATCTTATCTCCAAGTGAGTCAAAAGAATTAGCAATATCAAGAATGTTCAAGTAATAATCATGTATGTTCTCATCCTCCATCATCTTCAAATTTTCAAATTTTGTGGTAAGAAGTTGAAGTCTTAAACTTTTTACTTTAGATGTACCTTCATGAGCAGTTTTGAGAATTTCCCAAGCATCCTTAGCCACAGTGCATTGCTTGATCATTCTGAACATGTTCTTGTCCACTCCATTGAAAATGGAATTCAAGGCTCTAGAGTTTGCAAGCGATGATTCATCTTCAGCTGTAGTCCATTCTTCTTCTAATTTCAGAACATCTGTCTTGTTGCCATCTTTATCAAGAACAACAGGATGCTCCCAACCTTTCAGCACAGCCTTCCATGTCCTGCTATCAATGGATTTGAGAAAAGCACTCATGCGTGACTTCCAATAATCATAGTTGGAGCCATCCAATAAAGGTGGTCTGTTAACAAATCCTCCTGCCTTGTCCATAATGCCAGAAAGTATCTGCTCTGGATCTCACCCTAAAACAAGCAGGGTGCCTGCTCTGGTACCAATTGAAATTCTGGCTGGCTAGCAACAGAATGTTCTACGAGATGTTCCAACACCAAACACAGATTACGGATGTTGAATGAGATGTTTATAACACCGTGCTAGCAGTGTACATAAATAAAACAACAAAAATAAAAGACATGAAAATAAAAGGCACAAGAGAATTGTTGACCCAGTTCGGTGCAACGTCGCCTACTCTGGGGGCTACCAAGCCAGGAGGAAATCCACTAGTGTAGTCCTTATTCTCTAGCTCTTAGCAAACTCCTCGTTTACACTAAAGACCTAGGACCTACCCGTATTGACTTCAACCTAGGAACTCCTAAATCTGAGATCCCATCTCACTCCTTACAGTCAATCACAGCCCCTGTGATTCTCAGATTACAGACTCAATCAAAAAGATGAAGTTACCTTCAAAACAAAACAACTACGACCTTACTTAAAAGCTTTGGTGTTGCACAACGAGTTTACAACTCAATAAACAGTCCTTAGCATGTATCAAGAAGATACAAGAAAGGCTCACAATAAAACAGTACTAAACTTGCATCAACACGATACAAGAGTAGACACACAAAAGACTCAAAACCCTAAAACTAGACTTTTTAGAATGACGGCTTCGGTTCCATGAATTAGGTCTTATAGTCTTGTATTTATACTGAAGCAATAACGGGTCAGTAACTTGTTGGGCTTCAGAACAATCCGGTGATCCATATCACGAACAATAGAACCAGAAAAGGAAACTTCTATTATGTAGGCACATTATTAGGAACAATCCAAACACATCCAAAGTTTCCTAAATTGTTGTCACAACTTTAGGAAATAACAAACCACTGATTCTGTACCAAAAAGCACGCAGCTTGACCAACAAGAATAAAGGCGTGAATTCCTTAAATAAAATAACGCGTGCGTAAATCAAGGCACATGAACAGGTCACACTGAACCTTGCCAAGATGTTGGAACATCGTATCCAACATCACACTTGAATATTTGTTTTAGGCAAAAATGAAGCCAACATACAAATATCCAACACATCGGATGGCCTCAATACTTTGCATGTATAAGGAGGCCCTGGTTTTAATTCAGCAAAGTTTATTTTGCCATCTTCGACACCCTCAAGGGGTATGTCAAAATCTTGGTCACTTTCATTTGTATATACATAAGCAACCTTTTCTCTTCTGAACTTATGAGTTCTATCTTTCTCAGCCTTTCGTCTTTCGATTTGTCGAACTCTGTCGGCCAGTTGGGCCATATCTCTCAAGTATTGAGTGTCTAATTTCTTCCTAATGGAATAATTCATGCCACCCACGGTCATTTTGACTAACTCAAGTTCAGGCACTTGAGTAAAACATCCTGCCTTTAACAATCTGAATCTATTCAAATAATCTTCAACAGATTCTGCCGATTGTCTTCGCACACTCGCTAACTCCTTTAGACTTATTCTAGATTGGACCATGCAAAATTGTTCATGAAATAGCCTCTCTAATTGAGTCCAATGTTGAATGGAATTCGGTGCAAGCGTGGTAAACACGTAAAGGCATTCTTTGTTAGAGAATTTCGAAAAAACTTTAATCTCACATTCTCATTATTTGCAATATCTCTTGCTTCCATTAAATAATGTGTTATGTGTTTGACAGTAGATTCATTGGTATCACCAGCAAAAGTTGTGAACTTAGGAATCTTATAACCCCTAGGAAGTTCAGTTTGTAGAACATATTCTGACAAAGGAGATACAAAATTTTGTTGGACATTTCTAACAACTTCGTCTGCATCATGATTTCTATCTACCAAAATTACCTCTAGTTGTGCTTGTACCATTGGTTCGACTGGTTGGTGTCGAGGCACAAGTTGTTTTCTTTTAACCATGGGTTCGACAATTTGCACAGGTCAAGTAATTTGGGCTTGAGGGATAGTTTGGATATGAGGGATCTATTGATAGATAGTTTGTGGAGAGGTGAAGAAATTTGATATTCTCCCCATTTGAGTGGCTAATGCTTGGTAACCCTGATTCGTAGTTTGAATCAAAGGGTTAAACATCGTACCAATTTGTTATGTCAACAAATTAACAATCTCATGATAGCTCTCATCCATTTGTTGCCTAAACAACATCATAGACTCTGTAGTTAAGGCTGGTAGGCGCTTCTTCAAAAAATGATAGAACTTGAAGAGCTATGTGTATTAAACGGTGTAAATGGATTTGCATGTTCTGTAAATGCAGGAATATTATGCAAATTTGCCATCATTGAAGTTGACATACCATATAGTTAATCCTTAGAAAAGTTCTGCGTATTTATGACCTTATCATCAAATATAGTCCTCACTTGAGGGTCAGTAGAAGTAGGGACACTTGTAGACACGGGTACACCAGCAGTAAATGGTGGCACGAAGATCCCCATTTCTGGTTGTGTCATTTCGGCGGTTACAATCAGAGCGGTTGTGGGAGTGGTTACTCCCATTTCCGTCGAGACCGGCATGGCCATGGTTGCCCCCAAGGCCGTTGGTAAACTTGCACCCACTGCATGGGTGGATGTTTGTGTGATTTGTGCTTATAAAGAGGATTGCAATGACATAGACGCACCAGTATTGGCAGATTTAGTCATTTTATTCAAAGCTTTACCACTTCGTAAATGCAAGCACAAAGATGCGGATTTTCCTTAGGAAAAGTTTTATTTAAAATAGTTGTTAATCTTCAAAAAGACCGTTTCCACAAGAAAGTTTTTTTTTTTTTTTTAAAAAAAACAAGTTTTTCTTAGAAAAAGTTTTGAATTTTTTTTGAAGATTATGGCATTCTCCTTCAAGGGTTTCTTGTTTTAAAAAATGCACAATTGGATTTCTCCCAAAGGTTTTGAAAAAGGTTTTTGAAAACTACAATGAAAATTTCTTTCCAAGGTTTTGAAAAAGACTACAATGGAAACTTCTTTCCAAGGTTTTTAAAAATACAATGGAAGTTACTTTCCAAGATTTTGAAAACAGTTTTTTTTTCTTTTGTAAAAAGATGCACAAACAGGGTCCTACTGGGCGTGGTAATTTGTTTACCGGTGTTTTTGGTAAACAAATACCGTCTGTGTTGGGTATTTGTGTTGGCTGCATTGTTGCTAAAACAATTATCCTTGTTTATGTAAGTTGGAACCAATGTTCCAACATGTGTTTAGGCATCTCTGTAAGATGTTGGATACAATGTTCCAACATCTTGGCACGGTTCAGTGTGCTTGAGTCCATGCCTATTTGTACGCACGCCCTTTATTGTTTAAGGAAACAATATTTCCTTAACTTATTGTCCAAGCAACGCACATCTCTATACAGAATCAGCTGTGGAATATTTCTAAAGTAGATTTTATATTTTAGGAAATATTTATTATTGGTTGGAACGATCCTAGAAATGTTCCGACATTTTAAGACTTTCCATATCTATTTCTGATTTCTGTTTTGCAGATTAGCTGAACCGATCTGCTTTGTTCTGAAGCCCAACTAAGTATTTGGCCCAAGCTGCTTCAGCATATAAACAAGACTTCAAGACCTAATTGCTCATTCAAGCAGTCATACTAAAAAGTTTAGATTTTTAGGGTTTTGAGTCTACATGTATTCTGCTCTTGTATCATTTTGATGCAAGTTTAGAATCTTTATTGTGTGCCTTTCTTGTATCGTATGTGATACTTGTTTAGGACTATTTGTGTGAGTTTGATACTCTTGTGTACTCCGAAGTTGTGAAATAAGGTGTTAGTTGTTTGTGCTTGAAGGTAACTTCATCTTTGTGTTTGGTTTAGGTCTGATAGGTCACATGGGCTGTGATTGACCATTAGGATAGTGAGATGGGATCTCAGATCTCGGAGTTCCTAGGTTGAAGTCTATACGGGTAGGTCCTGGGTCATAAAATGTAAACGAGAAGTTTGCTGAGAGCTTTTGAATAAGGACTACACTAGTGGATTTCCTTCCTGGCTTGGTAGCCCCCAGAGTAGGTGTGTTTGTCACCGAACTGGGTCAACAAACTCATTGTGTTCTTTACTTTCCTGTCATTTATTTTCTTGTTTTTATTTCTGTTTATTACACGATGTTGGAACATTAAACGGAACATTGCAAACGTTAAAACATCTGACAGAACATATTAAAACAAGTGCGCTAGAATTTCAGACTGGTTTTGATTAAAACAAGAAGGATTAAACCAGAGATCCTAGGACATGTTATGCATTTTGTTGTTATGCGTTCATCGAGTTCGTAGGTTGCTTAACGAATGGGATGAGACTGTGTGGCGTCTTTCGACAGGTTTTAATACATTAAGTTTAAATTGCAGAAACTTAAAGAAAAGAAAAATTACAAATGCAAGTGCATTAAAAATAAAGATGGTTCGACAAATCCTTTACATACATTTTTATGACTCTTTTCTCTTGCGTCGGTACTTCAAGTGTTTTAGAATTCTGTATAGGCGATTTGCGACCTGTTTTCCCTATGGAAAACTACTATTTATACATAGCAAAATAACTGGAAAAAGTCTAACTCCACGATCAGCACTTCTTCCATGTAGACAACTGCTTGTCTCCCACGTTCTCCCTAGAGGAAACCACTTCTCTTTTGAAATTGAATCTTCCCGCTTCAAAGGTAGTTGCTTGACTTCGACGGGTTCGCCTCTTGCTCCATATCTTGTCGAACTTCCAAGCTTTGAGACTTTTTGCGCTAAGTCCAACATCTTGTCGAAACTCCTCTGATTGGAAAAGGACTTCGATTCCTGCAAGAGTAAAAGTCAACTAATGTTGACCACATTAAATGAGGCTGGTGAAAATACCAGCTAACAATAACAAATAGTTTGCACTTGATCGCACCCCTCGCCTGGTGGTAATCAAGAATAGTGTTCAGGTCTGGATCCAATGTACCGTCATAAGTTTCCAACTTTGGTGGTTTTGCAAAAGCACGGGGAACTGGATGGATATTTCGCTATTTTGACCGGTCCAGAACATTTAGCTTTGGTGGTGGCCTGCTGGTTCTTATTTAGTGGTTTTCCTTTATCCATGTAGTTGATGGCTTTTGTATCTAGCTAGGTGTTTTCTGGATCTTTTTGCTGTTGTTGGAGGTGTTGTCGGGAGGATTTTTCCTCAGTTTCTTGTTTTGTACTTTTTGCATCTTCTTTGCATATCCAGTGCTTTGAGATGTAGTTCAATTAATATATTTTTTCTTTTGCCTCTTGAAAAAAAAAAAAAGAAGCGAAAAGCCATAACTCGTAAAAAAAAACGTGACAAAAACAAGAATGTCACGTAGGTGGGTAAAAGGGAAGAATCACACCAAGTGGAAATGTGCAATTTTTCTTCTCCTCGCTTATAGAAATCAAAATCTTGTCGAGAAGTCCTAACTCAACTGACAAACGTCGAAAGTGTAAGGTCGGACGTTGTGATCCAAGTTCGAACCTGGGACCTCACAATTGTGTGTGAGTTTAATTTCAGTAGATTACCACTTCATCTAAGATAAAAAAAAAAAAAAAAAAAAAAACTTGCTCTTCATTTTGACGAAATTAAATAGTTTTCTTTGTCCTTATTCGGCTGTACACTCTATTCCTTCTGTCGGATAAAAGAAGCCTTCCTTCTAGATGAATATAGATAATTAATGTCAAATATCATCTTTCATTATTTAAATTAGATGTTTATAACAATTTAATTACTTGATTTTTTTTTAACAAAATTGATCATTCAAGTCATGGAATAAAAGTCAGAAAATATTTTTGTATCATGATCTTACTTTCTATAAATTCGGTTAAAAAATATTTATGTGGTTGTTTAATGTTAAATCGGTATGTTCAAATCCATTACCCTCAAAATTAGAGTTCATAAGTATATTATTCAGTCTTGATATCAAATAAAATTGATAAATTACTTGATTAGTAACATTGCTGATGAAATATTTATCTGTAAATTTGGCCATGATTAATAATATTGTTGATAAATACTTATCTATAAAATTGGCCTTACAAAAAAGAAGAAAATATGCGTAAGTAATCAATTTGATATCATGGCACTTTTGGACTTGTCAACTCTTTGTTAAATGATTCATAAGTCTTTTTAACGAAGTTGACTAAAAAATGGGTAACAATGTAAATATTTTAGACTTAAACGACCAATTTGTATAAAAAAAAAAACTTAAAAACCATTTCATAACCAAAAAAAAAAAAATTAGGTCAAGTAACAAGTGGTTAGAAATTCATCATTTTAAGATGAATAAGTTGGATGTCGAGAGTTTGGATCCCAATTCATACATATATTATTTAATGTCTTTACCCACTGAGTTAAGCTTATGAAGACAACTTATTATAAAAATCTAACTTAAAGTACCATGAGAGGTATTTGGCCACAAATTATTGAAACCTAATATCAAATTTTCCGTTTTTTTTTTTTTTGGTAAAGAGGGAAAGCAAAGTTTACTTTTAAATCTTTTTATGATTTTCATTTATTATCGTGACTAGCGATAATAAATAGGCTTAGATGGTTTGGACATGTAGAGAGAAGACCCGTAGATGCCGTTGTAAGAAGAGTAGATCAAATGGAGGAGAGTCAGGTTAAAAGAGGTAGAGGAAGACCTAAGAAAACCATTAGAGAAACCATTCGAAAAGATTTAGAGGTCAATGAGTTGGATCCAAATATGGTTTTTGATAGAACACTATGGCGTCATTTGATCCATGTAGCCGACTCCACTTAGTGGGATAAGGCTTGGTTGTTGTTGTTGTATCGTGACTAGCGTTTAGACGAAACTCCTTATCCGTCTATCTGCTCTTCTTAATGCACTATGATACATATAAATTACGAACAATAGTTTTTATAAAATTTTAATTAAAATTAATTTGATTTGGATTAAAATTATAGTTTTAGATAATAATTATTTTGCATTTTCATATTGTAACAAACTATACTTGTTTTTTTTTCAATGATACCAACAATATAAAAAATATAACATCTTTTAAAAAATATAACTAATATTACATAAATTCTTAAATTTTTTAATGACACAAACAAAAGAGCATTTCTATATAGTATATATGGTAAACATATACCTTTTATTTTTTTGTTTATTTCTTTTCAATTAAATTTTTTAGTTTATTTTATTCTAATGATATTTTTATACGAAAAGATCTTAAATCAATTTGAATGTTATTTTGGCAAAGTAATATATGGACAAAATATTTTAATGATTTCTATAAATCTTTTTTTTGAAAGAATGATTTCTATAAATCTATATACCAATAGATCCATAACTACATTTATAAGTTGTAAGAGTCTATTTAAAAAAAGAAAAGTTGTAAAAGTCTTCAGGTCTATGTTTTAACTTTGATGACTCATCAAAATCCAACTCATCTAAATTATTATGAATCACCAAAAAAAAAAAAAATTGGATAAAATAAAAATAAAGTTTAAAAGTGACAGTTCACTTTTTATTTTGTTCATGTTAACTTCTAAGAAAGGTTTCTTTTCAACTCAGCACTCACATTTTTTTTTACCGAAGCAAAGTTAACTATTATCGTTAATCAACCAATGTTCAATACAAGAAGGATAAGAATAAAAAATACGGTAACTAACACAAGAACATGCCGCCCAAGCTAAAGTATGAGTAACCATGTTCGCTTGTCTCCTAACAACCATCACCTCGAAGTTGGAATGTAAAGATAACTGATAAATAATACTAGAAATAATATCAGAGAATTCTGAATCACCATGGCCCGGAGACGATAGAGCTTGCATTAGAGTAGCTGAGTCGGACTCAAAGAAAACTCGGTCTCATCTGTTCACATCAGCAAAGTGAATGGAATCGAGTAATGTTATTGCCTCCCCCTCCAACATGGTCATATTTGCCCGTTGGTATTTCATTTGACCCTGAATAAATTTCTCACGAGAGTCTCTAACGCAACACGCAAAAGATGTAAGATGGATACGGTCATGAAATGCGGCATCCACATTGCACTTCAACCACGTCTCCCCCAAATTGAGTTGTTGCCTTGCACTATATTCTGTCTGTGTTGCACAACTGGTGGTGAGGGATTTTTATGAATCTTTTGTTATTGCTGTCATGCATCTAGTGTTGTTGAAGTATGATGAGCGTCATTCCAAATGACATCATTGCGTGCAACCCAAATTTGTCAAAGAAGTAAATCCACCTGACCAGCAATATCTCAGTTTTTTGAACAACATATGTCAAAAACAAAATCTATCAAACTGCTCTTAGTTCTAACTCGCGTATGCAACACAGTCGAAAGTCTTTCCCAATACCAGCTCTCACGCGCCAGATTACGTGCTTTATGAGGGGAATTCACCTTCCAGATTCTATGACATTCTCCTTCAACATGGAACGGATCCGGATCAGTGTGTAACAACTCCACCATAGCCAGTTTATAACCAGTTTTAACAGTATACCTCCCGTACGTTCCATCATCCACGATATTCTATCACTTTGAATTTCCGCAAACAGTGGCGTGTCGAGAATAGCTTGCACCATATCGTCTGAGAACAAATATTCAATCTTATCAATGTCCTAAGCTCGTTCCTCGTCAGCTATCAAATCATATACACACAAACTATGCACACATTTGCTTTGTGGGGATTGAATCCAGCTATCATGAACACCGCGAAACCATGGATCATTCATTACGCTTGTCCACCTACAACCATGTAAAAGTAACTGATGTGAATTCCAAATACTCCGCCAAGGAAAGCTCGGGTTATAATCGAGTTTAGCACCCAGAAAAGAAGACCGGGGAAAGTACCTCAATTTAAAAACTCTAGCAACCAGATATTTAGGTTTAGACATAATGCTCCATCCTTGATTAGCTACCATAGCGAGATTAAAAGCTTTAAAATTCTGAAACCCCATTCCACCAAACTCTTTGGGACATGCCACACGTTCCCATGCCATCTTTAATCCCTCGGTTGTTACTCCTTCCTCCCCACCAAAACTCATTAATGATCTTCTCAATATCATTTATAATTGAACTCAGTAGAAGGTAAATACTTATTATGTATGAAAGAATAGATTGTAACACAAGTTTGATCATAAGTTCCTTACCTGCCTTCGATAATGCTCGTCCCCTCCACGTATTTATTCGTCTCAATATGCGATCTTTGATAAAAGAAAAAACGGACTTCTTATCCTTACCAATCACCGAAGGTAATCCCAAATACATTTTCGTAACTCACATTGTTGTTTACTCAATAAAAAAGTTAATATTAAAAGAGGTTGTTAAAAATAGTTCCTTACCATGCCTAAACATATCTGTAGTTTTGTATTTGAATATATTTTTTTTTAAAATAGTAAAAAATTTCAGCAAGATATATGAAAGGAAAATTGCACATTCGTGGAACGTGACACAAAAAAAATAAAAAAATAAAAAATGAATAATGATTTAACGTGTACAAGTTGTGTAACAAGTGGTACCCACCCCCCAACCTTCTTCTACATATATAACTGACGAAGACAACTACGTTAACGTGTTCAATTGTCCTTCGATTTCAACTACCAAAAACTCATTTGAGGTTTCTTTCTCTGTTCGTTCCAACTCCAAATCATGTCTTTACCATGCAAGAAAACAAGCTTCACAAAACGTTGTTTTTCAGTGGCTAAGCAACACAAGGCACGCATCCATATCTTTGGAAGATGTTTAACTATGCTTCTTTGCTGGCACAACCATGCTATTTCTGATTAAATCTTTTTATCTGTTGGCTATATCTTCTGTTGAATTTTGGTTTTGAAGTTGTTTGTAGTATGTTATTTGTCCCACGTTGCTCATATTTTTGGGCTGTTGAGCTAGCGTTTGGGATGAGATTCAAACATATTTACATCCTCAATTGTACAAGGAGTCAAAGACAAAGAGAAAATGTGAAATGGTGTGTTTTGAAGTTGAAATCAAGAGTTATAGGAGCACAAGGTGGAAAGTTGAATGCTTGAACCAAACAGCAAGCAATGACAGCCCTCGGTGTTCTACATGTTACTGATTAGGGAGGGGCTCAGTTTTTTGAATGGCACCAAATAATTTTGTTTACATTTTATATACTAAGATGTCAAGATGTGATAAAGATTATGTTTTCAATTGATAGTTAGATGTAAATATCGCATTTTTATTGTAGTTAGTTAATAATTGTTACAAACTTATTTTAAACTTAGTTACAACAGTTAGTTTGTTCGCAATATGAATACATGTGATATGTATAATTCAGTAAGTGAGAGCTACTAAAATCATAAACATCATCGGAACTCATTTCTACATCAACATCCCTCTACTATATTCTGTTATTCATCTTACGGACATGCTCTAGTCTTCTCGTATATTCTAAGCTCTCTTGATACTTTATTCTAATCACCATCGTGAACTCATTATAAACTAAAAATATGTTTTGGTTGTTAACCATCGTAATTCCATTTTCTCACAACCCTCCCTACACTCCTCTCTTGTACTCGTGAACTTCTTCATGTATTAATTCACCGCGAGTTTATGGAAATACTCTTAGAATACCTAATTAAACTCTTCTCAATTAATTTTGATGGTTTGGGACCCTATCATACATCTTAGGAACCTTTTGGAGGCATAAAAAAAAATGAGGTTTTCTATGCCAGGGAAAAGTGCACGGTCGTGCGTTTTATGTGCACGATCGTGCGTTTTTCAAAAATGCATTGGGGATGACCAGAAGAAAACGCACAGTCCGTGCCTCCCAAACGCACGGTCGTCCCAAGGGTAACACCTACTATAAATCACGGCCGCCCTAAGGGTAAGGTGACTAAATCCCTCATTAAATTTTATAAGCAAAAATGTCTTATATACTGAGATTAAATGCCTCACATATCAAAACTAGTTTTAGGCCTCGCATACTTTTGAAGATTATTAGGTCGACCTTGGTACAAATCAGCAGTGACCAGGGTATATCGATCTGACTACTAAAGTGACAAAAAACTAAAAATAAACTTAAGGAAAGAAAAAATGGAAATAGTAGCAACAAAAAAAAAACCTCACGCCTGTGAGCCTAAGCAAAACCACTAGCAGGCCTGAACACACATCAGTCCACCCCGTCGAAGAAAAATATAGATACATTGCAAAAACATTCTAAGGGAGTAGAAAACAAGTGACACCATGACCCCCACGATCCAACACCAACAACCCCACAATCACTACCAGAACCAACACATTATGGGTTGCACTTCCCACTCGTTGAAGGAGTGGGGGTACTAGAGTTTCACCCTAGAAACCATTTCAAAGAGAAAAACTTCACCCTCATCAGGTTTGCCCACCAGTGAAGATCAAATCATTTTGAGAGGTAGGATCGACTCTATGAAATTGGAGACTCAACTCTCATAGTAAAAATATGCCTAGGTTGAGTTACTAAATACTATATATACTATTATTTCGACCACATAACACATCAATTTCTATAGCATATTGCAAACATGTGTTCTATATCAATATCATTTCCTGGTTAAGTTTTTATTAAGATTTTTTTAAAATTTTATTAAACTGAGCAAAAATTATGAAGAAAAAAACAGAACCTAAAAGTTGAACGAGAGACATTCGATTTGCAAACACTCATATATTGAAGGTCCAACTCCATAGAGCTGAATGTTCTCATGGACGGCCCTGCACAACATTTCAAACTAGTGTCACCCCCTACTAACCTTCTAGAATCCCTTAGCCTTACTAAGCACGCCAAAGACTTGGAGAGATATAATTAAATTATTGCCATTAAAATCAGTATATAAAAAACTTGTAATTGTTAATTTTTAATAAGCTCGTGGTCCATCGAAAATTTAAATCGGGGTACATCTTAAACTTACGGTTACTGTGGGATCTATATAATTAGTTTTTGATAAATGATATTTGTACAATAATTTTTTAACAATTTTTTGACAACTTTCTCTCTCATACATTATGTTTTTATTCTCTCTCTTCCTTTTTCTCTCTTTTTCTCTATGATTTTTGACCAATTATAGGATAGAAAAACAAAGTTATCATAAAAGTTGTAAGAAAAAGATATACAAATATCACTATTCTTTTTTGAAGAAAAATATCACTATTCTTAGTTTTTACTAGTTTTAAAATCATACCGATTTACATGTTTTGAAAACTCGTAAACTTCTTCAATATATTGCACAGTAATTTAAACAGCGTTAAAAAAATGAATATTATAGAGGAAGTTGTTACAAAGATTAGTCATGGCCGCCAAATCACAAAAGACCCACCTAACTTATAGATAACAGTGTGCTGCAATATGTTCTTTTCTTATTTGCAATATGAAAAATGTGTTGTACCGAAAGACTGGATAAGGACGAATTAAATGCCACGTTAGAAGGGAAGGTTCATTTGGGTATCCATTTGCAACTTTTCTTCCTTCTTTCCAAGAAAAGACAAAACAAATATAAATTTGCTCTTCCTTTTGACCATATTTCTTTGTTCTTATTCGGCTATCCAGAAATTATCCCTTCTAGATTAGACTGAATATAGATAAATTAAATAATTGGAAATTAGAAGTAAATTGGTTAAAAAAAACATGTTTTTTGTTCTAACTTATTATAGTGATGATAATACATTTTTTGTGAATTAGATCAGATGGTACTAGGACTGAGCAGCGGTCGGGTTCGGTCGAATTCGGACCAGAAATCCTATTCCGACCAACAACCGACGAGCACAGATCGCCACCCATTTCCGTCCGTTTTCCATCTCGGTTTTGTCGGGTTTCGGTTCGATCGGATGGCGGGTGAATCGGTCGGTATTAAACGGGTTAGAGAAGAAGAAACTATCAACCTTCAAAAAACAGATCTGGATTTGACTCTGTGTGGGGGTGGCGATAGAGAAGTGGTTCTAGTTGCATTCAAGAAGAAAGAATATGTGTGTCTCACCATAACTTATTAATGGAAATTAGAAACTGAAATACCATAGTTTGTTTTGGAAGCTGAATTGAAGCCTGGGTTTCAGCTTCTTCAAGTCTCGTATTTTCTTATCTATTTTGTTTATGATGAGTTTGATTCAAAATCTATAGAGAGAGAGGTGAAACTGAAAGGACTTCACATTGGGAGTAAGAGTGCAATGTAAAAGCATGCTGTCAAATAAAATTTATTATAATTAATTTACTTGGATGAGATTGAGATGGGAGAGGAAAAGGCACGTGAGGGAGCATGTAAAAGGGACATAAAAGTTTATTTCAATAAATTGGCACAGACAAAAGACAGAGAAAGTGGTTGATGGCAGTCTACATCATAAAAAATTATTAAAAGCCATTGCTAGTTGCCTAGTTCCACGCCTTATACTACATGTCTCGGGCGGGTTTGGGTAACGGTGGATGTGATTTTCCAAAACCGACCCCGCCCACCTAAACCCACACAGACCCATTTTGATTCCTTTTTTAACCCGAGATCCGTTCCAATCCGACCCGTGTACCCGTGGGTGACTCGGTTATCTCGGTTGGTGGGCGGGTTCGGATTCTATGCTCACCCCTAGATGGTACACATATATTTATTAGATTAGATGTAAGTTTTTTTAGGGGAGATGCCAAGTTTTTTTTTTTTTTTTCCTTCAAAAAAAAAAAAAGTTTTTTTTGACAACTTTTTGTATGCAAGTTGATGAATATATCTTTTTTTTTTTGATGAATGGAAGGGGGCAAAACCCCCACCAAGAAACTAGATTAAACCCTCAATTGGTGGAATCAAATAAGCATCTCTTACAATAGAGTTAACAAGGAAAATAGGAGCTGAATAAACAACATAAGCATTATTAAAGTTAAAACCATCCTTGGCAAGCATATCAGCTGCTACATTAGCTTCCCTGCATATGTGATGGATAGTTGCCCTTGGTAGCTTGCTCAAAAGAGTAGTTATTTTGGAGATAAGGCTAAAACATGGGTGAGAGTTGGAACAACCTTGGTTTATCAATTTGATAGCCATTAAAGAGTCAGATTCAATCACAGTATGACTTATTTCTCTCACAATTGCCAATTCAAGACCATGAAGAATGCCCCAAAGCTCCGCTTGAATAGCTGAACAAGATCCCAGCTTGAACGAAAACCCCCAAAGAAATTTTCCCAATGCATCCCTCGCTAGACCACCACAAGCAGCTAGAGTTCCGATGTTTTTAACAGCCCCATCAGTGTTGATTTTAACAGCATCTGCAGGAGGTGGAGTCCAGCAAGTGACAGGAACAACAATGTTGAGTTTGGATGCCTTTGGAATTCTCAAATTCAAAGAAGACCAAGCTTCTTTGATATTTGCAACCATAACATAAATCTTTTGCAGAGAGGTGGATGTGGAAGGCATATTGCTGTTGAAAATGAAATTATTTCTAGCACACCATATAGTATCAATGGAGACAGCAAAGATTATGTTCCAATTACTTCGAGCTTTCTTCAACAAGTTCTCAAAAAGCCAATTTTGAAGGTCATTATCATTAAAGAAATTCCAGCAAATGGGATCAAGTAACTTCATCCAAATTCCTTTAGCAACGGTACAATCTCTAAGAGTGTGGAGAATAGACTCGGGCTCCAAATTACAAAGAGTGCAAAGGTCATTTGTTGTCATACCTTTGGATTTCCTTGCTATATTGGTGAGGAGGATGCCTCTAGCAACTTTTCAAAGTAGAAACTTAATTCTCTCAGGGCCCTGCCACTTCCAGATGCATGTAAATAAGGAGTTCTGCAAGGTAGAGTGAACCTGGAGGGAATTATAAGCATCAGCTGATGAGAATTCACCATCCGGAGTACCCTTCCATGCTAGAGAGTCTTCTGGAGCATCATCCCGAGGGGCAGGAACTGCTTTAATAGCATTAATAATGTTTTCGGGCAGTATCTCATCGAACTTATGCAGCAGTCACATCCCATAATTATTTGCAAAATTGCAAACAGATTCATTAGAGCCTTCATCATAAGGTATAGGAAGCAAAACATGAGAATCAAGAGTGCCAACATTTGGTACACAACAATCCCGCCAGAAGTTGATATCGCTTCCCTGTCCTACTCGCCAGATAAGATTTGGGCTAACCTTACCCCAATTTTTGCAAATCCCACGCCACAGGTTCGAGCCAGGCTTGCTCACCTGGATTCTAGGCATTAAATCATTACCACACCTATACTTAGCTCTGACGATTTTGACCCAAAGCGCATCCTTTCTCTTACTCAAAGACCAACCAACTTTCATCATTGCTGTCGTATTCATGTCACGAGATGATCTAAGCCCCAATCCACCAATGTTCTTTGGGGTACAAATGGAATTCCAAGAAGCAAGATGAACATGTCTGTGATTCGGGGAATCTCCCCATATGAACCCTCATACATTTACGATCAATTTCATCACAAAGACTTTTAGGAATCACCGTTGTTTGCATAACATACGAGGGGAGAGCTTGGATTACAGATTTTGCTAAAGTGACCCGACCAGCTAGAGATAGGTTATTTACCTTCCAGTTACTTAATCTTTGGTTAACTTTGTCCAGGATGAATATTTGTATTTTTATTTTTTATTTTCAGACATTTGTAAATTTATATGCAGTATATGGAGATATGGGTCAATTAAAAATAATACTTTGTTTTTGTCTATAATTTTATTAAAAACAAAACTCTAACATTATGAGATTTACCACATTTTGTTTTTCGGTCTTACTAACAAATGTTTTAACGGTATTGTTTAAGGAACTTGTAAATAAAATTGTCTTGAAAATATAAAGTCAAACACATCTAAAAGTCATAACTACGCAATTTTCAATAAAAAAAATTACTCCCTCCGTCCCAAAATATAAGCAAAAATTGGTCAACAAAAGTTAATGTATTTGGTTAAAAATTTGGACCAAATACATTAACTTTTGTTGACTAATTTTTGCTTATATTCTGGGACGGGGGAGTACTACTTTGCTATGCTTAAACAATGTCATAAGAGCACTTGTTAGCCTTTTCCTTATTTCTTTTATTCGTCCAGACAGTACAAAATGAAGGCGGCGTAGGCAAGATCAAGCTTGGTCTTGAGAAAAGAATGATGATCCTCTGAATCAATATTATTAATATTATTTATCTTAAGTTGACATCAACGGTGGAAGAGGAAGTTAAATTGAAGACGAAGAACAAGGATTTGCATGCAGTATTTGCTTCTTCGTCAACTTCATGTAAATACTGTTGGAAATCCCATTTTGATTCGATATGATTCACTTTATCTCTCCTTTCTTGCATGCCTTCGATGTCAAGCAATATTTCTCCGTTATTTCAGCTATTGAAAACACTCTCTCCATCTTTCTTTATCTCTATGCTATTGATACATGCTTATGTTATGTTACATGTTATACTTCCAACTAAGACTATTATATTATATTGCTATCTTGATTCTTGGGTAATAATTTATGTCAATCAAATATGCATTTGAAGATTGTTCCCGAAAAAAATATGGATACGAAGAGAGATTTGATATTTTTTCAATGTGTATTGTAAAACCGTGTTGTATCATAGGTTTCTCAACTCTATCATTACCAATAGATAAAAAATATAAAATATCTTCGGACCCAATTTGTTTTTGGGCACAATCTTCGTCTTAGTTAGAAGAATAACATGTAACATAACATAAGCATATATATAGTGATAGCATAGACACAAAGGACGAATGATGGAAAGAGTGTTTTCAGCGGAGCAATATTGGTTGACGCCCAAGGCAACCAAGGAAGGAGAGAAAACGATAAATCAAAATGATTCTGAATGAGCTTTTCCAACAGTTTTTATTAGAAGCTGAGGAAGAAGCAAATACTACAAAGCCTTGTTCTTCAATTTCTTCTTCCACAATTGATGTCAATCACAAAATCAATTAAAATAATAATATTGATTATTGAATCAAAGGATTACCATGCTCTTCACAATGTAACATCCCAAAATTTCTATATATTTCATATACGTATTTTTCTTAGTAATTATTTAATTATTATTCCTTGCTTTGAATTCTTGTTAAGTGAGCCAAGATAATAATCTTCTTTAACGATCATTTAAGTGTAGTATATTATTATGGAAAATCACTACAAGAAAAACTGCATTTTGCGACCTTTAAAATGGCAGATTGCGACTGTTAGAAGGGTCGCAGATGTACAATTGCGACCCTTCCCCAACAGTCACGGATGTTGGGGTCGCAAGTGTCTTTTGCGACCCTTCATAGAACAGCCGCACCAACTGCCGCAAAAGGCAATGCGACAGTTGCTAAGGGTCGCAAATGAGGAGATTCAAATGGATTTCAAGGGACTTGCGACAGTTGGGGAAGGGTCGCAGATGCATAAAATTTATTTATATAAAAAACATTGCGACAGTTTGCAAGGGTCGCAGATGTTGAGTTAATTTAAAAAAAAAAATCAGTTTTTTCCTGAATTTTTAATAGAACTATTTACTAATAAAAAATATATAAAACTAAAATAATTCATAATAAAAAATATGAACAAAATCATAAACTAAAATATGAATTTTACTATCATATAAAATACAAACAAGTGATACAATAAGGTTTCTTGAGTTCCTAACATGAAAATTTAATCAATTATGTAGATGATATTTGGCGAGGAAGTTGTTTTGATCAGCTAGAGATGAATAGACTCCAAAGAATGCTATGCTCTGTTTGGTGATTCTAAGTCTTCCGCCTAAAAATAAGTCAAAGATTATATAAGACACATCAATTAACAAAAATAAGCAATAATGTCACGCAAGTCATGATTCTAACTTATCGCGCAATTAAACTTATAATTACTTTCTGATATATTTGTCAAAAATAACCACTATGGAATAACCATTAGCTATTTATCACAGAGAAGCTTACAAGACCAATTAATTGCATTCAATGTGAAACAAATAAATCATTACCCTTTCATTCAAAACACCAGTCTTGAGTTCAAGCAAAACTCCAGGTACTCCAGTATGGATGCTAGACCAGCATCTGAACCCTCCAAATTTAGTGAAGGAACTCAATAATTAAAAAAATTAGTGAAGTGAAGGAAAGAAATATTGCACTTACATTTAAAAGAGGGTGACTACAAGGTCTAGTTTTTGAACAAGAAAGCTCCACAAGATCTATTTGCAAAATATCTCGGTCCAAGAAAGCTCCACAAAGTGATTCATAATTCATGTTCACCACTCTCGGGTACCTCAGCATGTATTGTTGTGTGACCAAAGGGAAGCAATCAAATTCATAATAAATGAATTTGATTCATAATAAATTCATAATTCATAATAAAAAATATGAACAAATTCATAAACTAAAATATGAATTTTACATTCATATAAAATACAAACAAGTGATAAATGGTCAAAATTTCTTCTTTATAAAAAGCGGCAACAACAAACACATGTAGACTTAAAAAAAATCACAAATCTGTACAGAAATTAAAGAAACATCAAATTTCGTCGGTATTAAGAAGATAGACTCATTGATAATGTAAAATACTAATTTTATCGGTATAAGTTATAGAGTAACATGTTTTGAAATAGAAATTAAGCTCTTACGTCAAACTAAGTCATATTGTACTAAACCATTAATATCATTACCTTTGTATTCTTAGACTACTCAAAATCATAATCTATACCCACCACTTAATAAAATACTTCAACGGAAAATGGTAGAGGGCAATGCATGGAGGAAATGAATAGAAAGCTAGATTTCTCCAGAATTGTGTAAACTATCACACTGTTAGGTTACATGTCAAAAACCTACATGTAGTGAGACAAATAGTTGTAAAAATACCAAGAAAAAAGAAAGAAGATTAGCATAATTCTCTAAAACCAAGGCTAATCAGCAGAACAGTTATAGAGAAAGCCCCGTAAAGTTGTCCCACACTCGCACTTTATCCAGAATTTCATAAGCATATCACTATCATATTACATATCAAAAATCTAAATGTAAGAAAACAGTAGTATGACGGGGTAAGAAAAACAAGGCTGGACTTTTCAAATGTAACAACCAACCCTACTCACACATTGATAAACTCATCTTTCACATGTGACGCTGAAATGGAGATCATAAAAGAGTAAATTGAGAAGACTGGACAATGAAGCAGAGAATAAATAAAATAAAAAAGATTCACGATCTGTATGCTTGATCAGGTGACAGTGAAATGATAAGTGAGCCGAAATAAACTTGTACCCTTGATTACATTATATATTTTTTCATGACACATTACACTGCAGATAACAGGTACATGTTCCAATTCACAATTCAAGACTTAGTTCCTAGTAGCTTAAAGACAGAGAACCATAACAAGTTCATAAATCAGGGCTTAGAAAAACAGAATATCCGAAGAGCGAAGCAGAATATAGTCCCCATGCCAAAACAGACAATAATAAAAGCAAACTCTTCATAAATATCGAGAGCATCATGATACTCAAAAGACAGACTATTGGGGACCAAAACCATTGTGTCACTTCTCTAATAATATGTGGATTATTAACATTCTAATTTTTTCCGAATATTTGATAAAGTTACTACAAAGCTGAGAGGCTATGAAACAATCAGCTCTAAAATACTAGAAGCAAGATGATAACTAAATCTGATCCAACAAATAATAACAACAAAGGTAAAGTCAAATTAAGCCAAAGCATGAATATTCAAAGAACACTGCTGAATATGCAATACATATAAGAAAGAAAGCTTTTCTTGTTACCTTGTGAAGTGCAAAGCATGAAACTCCTATTTTGATACTAAGATCACTAGAGACATCAGATATCGGCCTGTAATACACAAATAATAATTACCTACAAGTAAGCACATATAATAATTACTTGTTCAATTGGATATATAATCAATCAAAAGGCTTAGTTCCTAGTATACAATAATAGACTAATATCATTGTCACAATAGACTAATAGCTTAACCTGCATAACTGATAACCTTGGGCACAGTAATAACTGATAAATATCTTAGCAGTTCACATGAATACAACATATATTATTATCTTAAAAAAAAAACCAACAAGATAAGCTACACTGGCTTCTTGAAGAGCAGAAACAATGCTACTCTAAAATCGGAGATCTGTTTTGAAATCCTTCGTGATTTCTCTAACAAATCTTTGGAACTGAAGTTTCAAAATATAGCTCGTCATAATTGTGGTGACAGATAAACAATTTAGGAAAGCCTGAGATCATTCAAAAAATGCACTTAATATACTGTGTTGCAAATAACCTTGCCGATAAACTAAATCTTCATTAAGATTATGCAAGTACAAAGTAAATATGTTTAACATAAGTTGTGCACTGAGATAAAGTCCAAACGCATAGTTCATCGTAACCACCAAACGTAAGTTGTCTAACAATTCCATGGTAGAAGCTAATGAAACAAAAGACAAAATAATAAAGAAAATATACTTAAACTTCGCTGAGTCGAGATCGAAAGAATTTGAGGATTGGAGGAGAGCTAAAATTAGATTAGGAGGGATTTGACTTTCCTCCCTTCTCCTCACCTCCTCTCAAATAAAAAATAAAAAACTAAACAGACCCTAAAGGATTGTTCAAATTATTGCTTTCTTTGGGAAATAGATCTGTAAGCTAAAGAACAAAACCAGAACCAAAAAGAACTTATAACCAAAAAACCATACCAACTCATCTCTTTTCCTCGCTAGCGACTTAGTTCCTAGTATATGAGGGTTTTTTTGCTTTTTCTGATTTCTTGCATTTCTTTGTGCAATCCCCTGCATTAAATGAAACAAGAATTTTTGTATACGAACCAGTCATTAAGGGGTGTTGCAGTGGTAAGAGATGAAATGCATTATGCATGAAATACGAACAGAAAAAGACACTCTACATGTTTTATACACACAATTATGTCACCTCCTCAGTTATCTTCGTTTAATATCTAAATTAAACCTCCGCACATATAATTAGGAAAACTCCAAAAAAAAAATAACATAAACCTACCTCTCTAAAAGATGAATCTTCTGTTTTGGTCTATCCTCTTTGATAACAGAGGAGCATGATCTTACAAGCTCCTCCAAGTTTGCCAACTGCAGAAGCCTTAAATCCCTCCTCACCTAATAATTACCAGACCATACAAAACCCATACTGCCTTATATAGACGGATTACATGCATGTAAATGCAATTGTAAACACAAATTTCCCATTTCAATTTCCACACAAGTTCAATTATTCGTAAAATAAGAACTAAAGGAGTAAAAAAAAAAAGGAAAAAAACTTTCACAAAAATTTCCAAAATTAAGTAATTTCACATCATTGAAGTTGAAAACTGATTTTAGAGAAACTAGACTAGTGCGTACCTTCATAAGATGCTGGAAATAGGAACAGCGGCGATGTTGGTTCTTGTTCTTGTATACCAATCTTTCAAGGATGCCACACTCACAAATCATGCCCATTAATTCAAGGATCTTCAACTAAACAATGCCCAATTTTAGTAATCTAGTTTATTAGTTGATCAAAAGTTATGAATAGCTTGATGGGGTAAATATTTTCATTTTTCAACTACATAGAATCAAATATCGAAATCTTTAACAATAAACGAAATCTGAATTCTGAACTTTGCCCACATATTTCAGCTACTTAGAACCAAAATCCCAAATCTTTAAACAATGAACTTAACCTGAACCAACCCACATTTCAAATTAATATTTTGAATCCGATGTATTAATCATCCATAGTCCCAAATTACATGATTGTTTAAAAATCATCACTTTTGAACAATAGAGAATCTAAATCCCAAATTTTAAACTATGAACTTAATTCATTCAAAGTATGAAAAATTTCAAGTTTGAACTTCGAATCCAATTTATTAATCATTATCAACAGTTCCAATTTACTCTTCATTTCCCAAATCCTTAACAATGAACAAAAATTGAATGAAAAAAAAAACACAACAACAATTATTCAAAAAATTAAGTAGATGATGATACTTACTTGAAAATCTATGAGTGAGAGTGAGAACCCACCGAATGAAAATCTGTGAAATTGGAAACCCAGCGAATGAAAACGAGAACCCAGCGGTCGAGGTCCAGATTGTGGGAACCCAGCGAATGAAAACCCAGCAGTCGTATGAGAACCCAGCGAATGAAAACCCAACTTAAATGGAAAAAGGAACGGAATGGGTCGTATGAGAAGGAACAGTACCGAATGAGCTTGAAAACGATAGTGAATCGAATGAGAAGGATCTGAATTGGAAAAAGGAACCGAATGAGTTTAAATGAAATTAGAAAATGAATTTTGGGGAAGCTTCGATTGAGCGATTGGTGGTAGAGATTAAGGTTTCAATTTGTGGAAAGCGAGATTATGGGTGAGATTTAGGTTTCAATTTGGGGGAAAGTGAATAACATTTGGTTTTAGGGTTTTGGAGTTGTGGGAGGGAGAATGAAAATTGAAAAACGGGAGTGATAGATATTTGGACAAAAGGTATATTGTGAAGCGCACATGAAAAAAAAAGTATAAAACTTGCGACCCTTAATGCTGACCGTTGCAATAACAGTCGCAAAAGTGTAATTTGCGACTGTTCTAGTTCAAGGGTCGCAAAGTAAGTGTCGCAAAATGCAAAATTTCTTGTAGTGAATGCTTTATTTCACGACAAAAAACCATGCACGAGAGGCCCACGGAGCTATTGCCACCCTAGGATGTTTTTATTTCCATTAACTAATTATATTCTCTCACCCCATGTTTTCCTTTCCACCGCTTGATGTCCACAAATTCCGCTCGTGTGCTTTCGTCTCGTACTATTCAGCACTACTGTATTATTATTATTTAGTTACTTTATGTTTTATAATTTGAGCCATGTGTAATTTATATTATGTGCACACGTTATTTTTTTTAGACAATTATATGTATAGTAATTAATTATTCTCTTATGATAAGAATTAATGGATTTATTTAGAAAAAGAAGTGATAGGAATGAGCTTTGGGTACCAGTGTATACATAGGCAAAAAAAAAAAAAAAAAGTTGTCAAATGACCTAATTCTAGTTTCCTCTCCTATCTGTTGTGTATTGCACCGCACCACAAACCTACAAATCATGGCATTGTTAACTCTCCTCTAGTTATACAACTTAGCCACCCCATTCATCTCAATATCCTTTTAATTAGTTTCCTACTTCTCCATTACACGCAGGCTCGACTTTGATGCGAGCGGATCCTCTCCTGTTGTGCTCTCTCCTTCAATCTCTCCTGCACTATTCACGGCCCTTGGATTGATCTAATGGTTGAGAAACAAAAGACTTAAAATAATTAAAAAAAGTGATATTAATTTACTTTGACTTTCGTTGTTTTTTTTTACTGGAAGCTTTTGCTACATAATCAGTCCCCTTTGTTCTCAATTTTTTATTTATTTTCTTGCTAAACGTTAAATTACATGTTGAGGGTGATGTTGTTGGCCTCTTAATTCAAATGATTGTATAATGCTACAAATAATTAGCGATATCACAAGAATATAGTCGGTTGAAAGAGAAATTGCTTTGTGGCATCACAATTTGGATTTGCAGATACAAACTAGAAGAAGCCATAATAACTCTTAAGAAATCAATAAAAAACAATTGAAGAACGGTTCACTACAATTTCGGCGAGAACGGTTTCGTGCAATATAAGGTTGTGCACTTGTGTTCTATTATGCGAAACATGTTTTGTTTTAATAATTTGTTCTATCAGTTTTTCATCCGTTAGATTAATACAATGTTTGGATTTTATTGTTGAGAGGATTGAGAGAATAGCCGGATGGAGAGGATCCAGATCCGATTTTGATGCTCCTTAGTCACTACCTTCCTAATTGTAATTTCTTCACAACATCACAAAGACACAAGTTGCCCCTCTAACCCATTTTCTTTTGAACCTATTGAGGAGAGGGTTTATGAGGTCAAACTTCACCTGGCTTATCAATAATGATAAGACCACCACGATTTCCCTCGGCTTATCAGTAATGATAAGACCACCATGATATTCCCCCTCCCCGGCTTATCTATGATAAGACCACCATGATATTTCCCCTCCCGGCTTATCAGTAAAGATAAGACCAACATGATATGGTGAATTGTCTGTCCATCCACGTGGACTATCGATCTCCTAACCAAGTAATTTAAAATATAATGGTACAAAAGAAAATGAAGAGTCTATAGTTTGAGAGCATGCATATTAAAGTTTGAATTGTGGCTGAACTGGTTGAATTTGTTTGTTATTGTAAATATCTTTATGATTTGTGTTAAAGATGATTGATGTAACATTGTTCGTATTTGGTGATTGGTTATGGTGACGTTTATACTTGATGATTGGATTGTGTTGACGTTTGATGATTTCTCCTAAATGTGATTTGGTTTGATACGGTATTTAAACTTGATATCTTGTCGTGTTCCTTTCATTTATTTTATGCTATTACATGTTCTCGAAACTCACCCCTTCTTTGTTTGTGTTTGATGGCTTGGCCCTGCGGTTGCGAAACCGTATTTCTATAGGTTATGAGTCTTGGAGTCAAGTACATTTCTTCCATGAAGATTTGTCTTGAAGGGATATGCTTATTTATTTAGTTTTATATAGAAAAATAATTTTTTATGATGTAAAAGAAAAGTATTATATTTTTGGCTTAATTAATGATTTGACCCCTTAAGTTATTTGTTGGTTACATTTTGGTCCCATAAGTTATTAACGTTACAATTTGGTCCCTTAAGTTATTTGTTGGTTACATTTTGATCCCATAAGTTATTAACGTTATAATTTGGTCCCTTAACTTATTTTTTGGTTTCGTTTTGGTACCTTAATTTATTTGTTGGTTTCGTTTTGATCCCTTAACTCTAATACATTCATCCTAATATAAAGGACCAGAGTGGTTGACGGAGGAAGAGTTAAGGTACCAAAACGAAACCAAAAAATAAGTTAAGGTACCAAATTGTAACGTTAATAACTTATGGGACCAAAATGTAACCAACAAATAACTTAAGGGACCAAATTGTAACGTTAATAACTTATGAGACCAAAATGTAACCAACAAATAACTTAAGGGACCAAATCATTAATTAAGCCTATATTTTTAAAGGAATTTAAATGTCAATTATGTTTGTTATGAGTCCATGTGGTATCCTAAATCTCGTGGAAGAATTCTTATATTAATATAAAAGTTTTTATTTGACAGTTTCCGGTGCAAATCAAACTCTGTTTTCGAATGAATAATAGTAATTATTATTTTTGGGATTTAGGGTGTCACACACAAGACCAAGCTTGATCTTGCATGTTTCTCCGCCTCTATGTCCCTGGTATATAAATCTCTTTTTCTTTCTCAAACTTTAGAGCAAAAGTAAATAATTATGGTCAATTTTATTTTATAGAAAGTGAATAATTATTTGTTAACATGAGCTTCGCCTATATTAATAAAGTTTAATTTATTTTATTACAATTTATATGATTTTCTTTGTATGGAAATTTGGTTTTATGAGAATAAAGGCGGGTAGATACTTCCAGACAAGACAAGTTTCTCTATTTTTTGTGCGGTATGTATCCATAACATGTTAAAAATAATCATTTTGACCAAAATTGCAACAAATTGTGTAGCAATTTTGTGGATAATCGATCGTTTGCAACCAATCCCAATGATTCTTTTCAACAAGTTCCCATCTATGTGCCTTGTAGTGAGAGTATCTTCCACAAAGAACAGAGGATTCAATTTGGAACATGCAGCAATAACCATGCTTTGGATATTGAGGTGCTCAATATAGTTAATCTACCAATACGTAAGCTTAACGGTAGTTTATGTCCTTTTATGCTTATTACATACTCTAAGGTTTTGAACGTTGCTCAATGAGTATGCCCTACTTTTGAGATATGTGCTTCACCCCAAGTGTTTACTCTTCTTTTCCAATCATTAAAAATGATTATAATTGCTTATTGTTGGATGTAGGAAGAAATTGTGGAGGAGACAAATGAGTATGTTGGAATTCATAAGGAAACCATGATTATTAGAGTACAACCTTTAAAAAATTAAGCTGAATTTATTGATAAAACTATTGCAAATCTAAACTTTGATGTTATTTAAGAGTTATTATGAATTTTAAGAGTCTATGAAAAGACTTGTGGCCGAATTCACACTAATTACTCTTTTGGCTTTCCTGTTAATTTGGAAACTTCATCTTAAAGCTTATTCTTTTTATGTTTTGAAGTATTTGAATGTTGATGAGAATGTGAAATGTTTTCCATTTAATTTTTTATTGTATGACATAGTTTTTTCCGGGATCTATAACCATAGGTTTTGATGTTATCATATGTCATCAAAATGTTGCATGTAGTTGTTGACTCTTTAATTTAGAAATGGCAGATGTCTTTGTTTTATTTTGATTTTGTTGTCTATTCTTTGCAATTGTTAATAACTGGATTTTATTCTTTATGTGTTTGATAAGAGTTATGTTGAATATGCCTTTATAACCAAGAAAATTAAGATTTAGTATGGTGGTTTCCTCTTGCAAATGCATTGGCGTATAATATGATTTAGCCTCTCTGAGCACTGTAGCACAATCCTGTTTTGTTTTTCCAACAAAACAAACTCAACTCATATCATTAATAACAACATTCGTAATACAAGATGGCATATAATCATGAACCTGGGAACTAAGATAAGATAATGACGTTGTTGCTGACAAGTGAGACACATTATTTGTTTGTCTCCTAATGAAACTTATCTTAAAGTTTTGATGATTCAGAAGGGAAGCTTTGCAACCATCCAGAATAGTGTCGAACATGGAATTGCGACTGAGATTGCTAGAGATGTTTTCAACCACTTGCTTACAATCAAGTACCATAGACTTCAAAGGAAATCTCAAATTAGCAAGTTAATTTATCGATTCTTTTAACCCTGTTGTAACATCCTAGACTGCTTTCAGGATTGCCGACTGACCCCACAAACCAACACGAGTCTTTTCAGCGTGTTTTGTTCTCACTCGCACGCTTACCGAGAAACTTCCCGGTAGGTCACCCATCCCAAAATTGCTCCAAGTCAAGCACGCTTAACTGTGAAGTTCTTATGGAATGAGCTACCGAAAAGAAGATGCATCTTGTTGATATAGGTAGTAACCAAACAATTCTTATAAGCCTTCCTTCAACCATGTAGTCCCATACCTGCACGACCTCAGGATCCCTCTCATTCCGATGTGATTCAGTTTTTGCCTAGAAGCATGCCTGGAGCCGGACCACTCCCCACCCTCATCAGGCTCGGGCGTTACATGCCCACCAAGCGGAGGCGTTACATGCCCACCAGCTTCCGCTTGGTTTGTCCTCAAACCACATCGTACTGGGAGAGGTCTGCTCTGTTACCATTTGTAACATCCCAGACTGCATTCAGGATTGCCGACTGACACCACAAACCAACACGAGTCTTTTCAGCGTTTTTTGTCCTCACTCGCACGCTTACCGAGAAACTTTCTGGTAGGTCACCCATCCCAAAATTGCTCCAAGTCAAGCACGCTTAACTGTGGAGTTCTTATGGAATGAGCTACCGAAAAGAAGATGCATCTTGTTCATATAGGTAGTACCAAACAATTCTTATAAGCCTTCCTTCAACCATGCAGTCTCATACCTGCATGACCTCAGGATCCCTCTCATTCCGATATGATTCAGTTTTTGCCTAGAAGCATGCCAGGAGCCGGACCACTCCCCGCCCTCATCAGCCTCGGGCGTTACATGCCCACCAAGCGAAGGCGTTACACCTGTTGCTTCCACCTCGTTGGGTTTTGGGAGACCCTTAAACCATGTTGTCTTCGCCCTAATGTACTCTCCCTCGATCCACTATAAGACATATTTCGTCCCCAAAGCATATTGCTCCTTAAAAATTATTTGTATCGACATTGCATTTGACTTTCCCCTATAACGGTCTAGACCACCCTTCTCGCCTACGTTCCATTCTCCCATTGTTATGTTGTTCTTTGAACTCTCTTCTTCCCTGTCTTTTGCGGACTTATTTCTATTGAAGTAAGACATAACACACCACATGTATCGAGATGTGCGACAGTGTTTCAACGTCATTCAATAATTTGTCATTTTTCCTCTTCCAGATACACCAAAGTGAAGGTGAGAAAAACACAAGAAGGGGGGGTTAAATTGTGTTAGCTTTTTCTTCGTTTTCTCCTAAGCTGAAACTACTGCTCAGTAGCAGATAGAATTCCACTTCTGAAGTAATGTTCAGAATCTAAATGCAGCGGATAAAACAGAGAGAGAGAGAGAGAGAGAGAGAGAGAGAGAGAGAGAGAGAGAGAGAAAGAAAGACACAAAGCAATTATACAGGTTCCTTCCACAAATCAGAAGTAGTCCTGTCCCCCTTGCACTTCCAAGGAGAGTTCACTAAAATGTAATATCTGATTACAAATGCTCACTGCTAAAACTAGCAAGAGACTTCAAATTACTCAAGCACAACTGCAAGAGATTTCCTATGCTCCTGAACACAATCAAGAGACTTCCTATGCTCAAGCACAACTGCAAGAGACTTCTATTCAAACAGAATTACAAAGAAAGTAGGTTGAGGTTGAACACTTGATATACAATCAGTGGTGTTCACAATACAAATCAGATACAGACTCTTAAGACTTTAGAATTTCTAAGATATGAAAGTTGTTAAGAAATTCTAAGTGAACTTTTGATGCAAAACAATTTTGACAGAGTTTTGACACTTGTAAATTGTTGTTGATTCCTTCTCATTCTCTAAGTCTTCACTCCTTTATATAGAGGTGTGAAAGAGACGTTGTGAAATTCCAAGTCTGAAGGAACATCGTTGCAGGCATAGCTGTTTTTTTGTCCTGTAGCAGAGACAAAAACAGAGTAGTGGAGGTAGTGGTTGTACACTTCGTACAATTGTACTTTGTCAATGCTTTTCAAAGAACAAGCATCCAATGCCTTCAAATCCTTTCAAAATAGCCGTTGATACACTCTACTGGTCTTCTGCAATGCTTAGACGAGATTAAATCCTTTGAACAACCTTTGAAGCTTTAAGTCTCTCATCTTCTGATGAACTTCAGCTTCTGGTGATATACCTTCTGATGAGGTGCTTCTGATGAACTTGCTTCTAATGACGTCATCACATCACTTTAGGAGCACTTTGACTTCAGATGCACTTTGATTTCAGATGCTTCAAGCTTCATTTTGTTGATTCCATTGCTCTCTTTTGTTCTTCCAATACTTAATGAAGATATCAAATTTTTGTCTATGGTCCTGTACACTTGAACAAATATTAGCATATCCAATTGATAATGTTTAATACCTTGTTATAATCAAAACTCTAAAGGGTAGTGTTAAATACATTTTGTTCCAACACAAAGATCCATTACAAAATCAAGAAGTTGTTTATGATGTAGGGATTCTAATAGATGAAAGAATAAATCTATAAAACTATCTGCATTTTCCAAATTCTCTTGTATAATATGCCATAGACATGTTGCACTCCAAACTTTCTTTAATTTTACACATCATAAAAAGAAATGGCATTCGTTCTCGTATGATCTCTTACAGTGCACACATCAATTGCTAAAATGGACACCGTGAGTTTGAAGCCTATGTCTCGTCGGTAGGCAACCTTTAGGTGCCCTCCATAAATATACCTTTACTTTTTGCGGAATTCGAAGTCTCAAAATATTCATCAAGTTACCTTCCACTCTCCACTCATTGTTATCAATTAGACTTTCCGTAGTATAGTGATATGCCGAATCAACCGTGTAATCCCCATGGATTGTAAATTTTCAACACTTCTTATCTTCTCCCATGTCATCAATAATTGACATGGCAAGAATATTTTTAGCATCTCTCTCATTGAACACCTCTTTGATAAAATATGTTTTCCACTCACTTTTGTTTTGCTCCATTTAATCACTTACCATCATATTTTCGATCCCCATCGGTACGACACTTGTCGCATAGGCTCTCTCATTGTTCCTAATCCATGGTCCAGACCATGCTCTTATCTGGGAACCATTTCCTGATCTCCATCTGAGGACTCCTCTAACTACTACATATGAAGCATGGATACTACGCCAGACATAACTTGGGTTGTGACCCAGTTTTGCATCCACAAAATCCCCTCTTGGAAAGTATCTATCTTTGAACACTTTCGCAAATATAATATCATGCTTGGTTTCTAATCTTCAACCTTGCTTCCCTAGCATTGCCAAATTGAACCCATACAGATTTTAAAAACTCATAATACCATATTTTTTCCTCATTACCAATTACTCCCATCTTAACCAATTTACACCTTTCCCATTATGTAGATTTGATCGCCACCAAAACGAATTGAACATATTTTGAATCTCCTCACCTAAAGTTGTCGAAAGTAGAAATGAACTCATAAAATATGTTGGTATCAATTGAGCAACTAATTTAATAAGTACCTCTCTTCAAGCTTTAGATAAGTGCTTTCCTAACCAATTTTGTATTATTTTCCAAATACAGTCTTTCCAAATACAGTCTCAAATATGTTTAAACATAGCCCTCTTATTTCTTCCCACCAAAGATGGTAAGCTTAAATATTTTGTAGAGCCTATACTCTCTGATACCTATAAAATGATCTTCACAGTCACCTTGTCAATTGCTCAGCGTTCTTACTGAAAAATATTTTCGACTTGTGAAAATTTATTGCCTACCCTGATGCCTTTTCATATTTCTTAACGGCCTCAGATAAGTTTTGAGCTTATTTTTCATTTTCCTTGCATAATAGAAAACAAACTTCAGACAATAAAAAGTGATTTATGAGTGAATCTCTCTGACACACTTTGATATCTTGGATATCCCCACGGGCTTATAGTCTTTTTGGCATGACTGATAGTCCCTTGACACATAATAATAGATAGAGGGATAGTGGATCCCCCTGTCATAAGCCTTTATCGGGATCATGTAAACCAATACCATCACTGTTTAGAAGCAATTGATACTTCACAATAGCCATACAAATTCCCATCCATTTCACCCACTTCTTGTCGAACCCCGTCTTCCTCATCATACTTTGAATAAAACTCCAGTTTACTCTATCATATGCTTTACTGATATCAATTTTTAGTGAAATTTCCTGCTTCTTCCCTTTGGACTAACATTTCATGTGATGTAGAATTTCGGATGTTGTTAAAACATTATACAAAATATATCTATTTTCCATAAAAGTTGACCGCTCTTGTCCTTTGCATTTTGGTAACAACTTATTTAATCTATTAGCTAGTACTTTTGATATAATTTTGTAAAAACCATTACAAAGTGATATTGGGCGTAGATTCCTAACTGTTTCTTGGTTGTCCTTATGGGGAACCAATACAATATGTGCGTCCATCAATTTTTTTGGGAACTCTCCTTATTCAGCCACAAAAAGCCAATATGCCAAAAACGTTTATAAAAAGCCGAATCCAATTCATCCGAGCCCCGGTACCTTATCCGATTGCATTTGAAACAATGCTTTCTTAAATTCTTCCATAGTAAATGTCTCTGGTTAATCTACAATTTATTTTATAATTTCTTTTCATTTCGTTTTATTCTGAATTTTTCTCTTCTATATACTTTTGTCAAGTGAATAATATATAGGATAGGAAATTTATATATCACGTCCAATATGAGTTTTTTTTCGGGGATTAGTAAAAAAGAAAAGATATATAAAAATGAAATGTCACGTAATGTATATTTGGGATATGAGATAAAAGGGTGTACATAGAACATTACTCTTCCAAAAATCCACTCATGAATTAAAAACAAACAAACAATGTGAAAAAGCCCAATCCATATTCTTCTCCTTTATATACTAAGCACTAACATCATTCCTTTAAAAAAAACCTAATTAGTGCATTGCAGCCCTACCCACCCTTTGCAGCATTCCTCCTCTGTTGCAGCGCCGCACCATCTAAAGCCACGGTGCTCTCTACTTTTGCCTATTCCTCTACGTACCAGCCACCACCTCTCAACGAACACCACCACCAACGTCGTTCTCACTAGTCTCAACCTACACTGACCATGATCATCTCGACCTAGTTCACGGCATATACCTTGTTGTTCGTACGGCACATGTTGGGTTTGAACATTAATGCTATCATCGTTGCGCCGTCGTTTTCTTTTGATTTGAGTAAGCAATATGCTTTTTGAAACTGAGTTTATTTTATCACCCGACATGTTAATTATTTAAACTGTACTTTGTTCTTTGTTCTTGCATGTTAGTTTGACAGGTGTAGGATTTTTTATGTTATAATTTATTTTAAAGTTAATTATTGTATTAATTAATAATTATATAATTAGTTTTGCTAGTGACCAAGTCTTGTAACTGCCTTTCTACACGTTTTGTTTGCCTAGTATAACACTACACGGTCTTTTACTGATTCAATCCTAATTAATAGGAATTAGCTGTTCATGTTAATACACTGTACGTTACTAATTGTTTTTTTATATAGAAGGGAAATGAGGTCTTGAGGTAGAGTAGAGAGAGAACGGAGTCCATGAGAGAACAAACATATTATGTGCTTTCATCTCTTCTTTTCATTTTGGTTTTTATAACAAAGATAAATTAAGTTCCGTTGAGCATCTAAAGGTGGTTCATGTGCCCTCGCTAGTTCACGTGCAGTGTTAGTGAGAAGTGGCTGTTGTATCCTGGAGAGCACTAGCTTTGAGACCAACTGCATCAGCTCATTGACCTGTGGTGGCGAAATGCTCTTAAGCCCAGTGCATTTGCATGCCTCAGCCAAAATTTGATAAGTTCCTCTATTCTATATTTTATTTTATTATAAGTTAAATTGTATGTACTATTATTTCTCTTTGATTTATTAGTTTATAATAATTCTATCTCTTTGATTTATTAGTTTATAATAATTCTATGTCTTATTTTTCCAACAATGTTGTTAGTTGCGATATGTGACAGAATGAGATGCAGATTGTTAAACTGTTCCTGTTGAGTTACGTATATACTGTATGGAAGCGGTAAGACGAATATTATTATACTCATGTGTAGCTTTTCTGTGCTATGTATTTATTTTTATATTTTTTTTGTGAATAATTTTTTTCTTGGGGGGGGGGGGGGGGGGCAAAAATCTTAATCCCCTGAAACATGTAACAACTCTATATATCATTGCAACAAGTCTTGTTCTTCATTTGTACCCAATCCTCCAAGAGATAAATCATGACGTTTTTAAATCATTTTAAATTCCCCATGATTTCTCTGCATCTTTATCTTTCGTTATGGTAGTTATCATCGAACGAAGTCGTCGTGTGGTAACCTTTACACTCATTAGTTACCACTGTTACTCTTGTTTTCATCTCCTTCCCGGATCTCTTTCATCCCTTTAATCTTTTTCAAGCCAGATTGTTTTTCTACATCAGATGAAACTTTCTGCGTTAACGACACCTTTGGTTCCACACTCCATATTTGATGCATGAGCCCCAGCTCGTCATCCAAACTTTACTTAACACTATCACCAGATGTCTCTATTGCAACAAATGTCTCGTCTCCGGTCGGTCAACCACTTGCACCACCTTCTTCTACGCTCTCTCATGCAGACTTTCCAATTATTAATGTAAAGACTAGATTGCTCAAAGTTAATTAAGGGGGAACTTAAAAGTACGGTGTGTTGATAAAAAAAATCAACTTGACCTGACTAAATATTTTAATTGAGATGATTTTTTTTTTTTTTATACATAATGGAGATGAATTTGACATGTATTATAATGAGACCAACTTGTGACCTAGACCAAATAATTAAAAATATGATTTTGAACAAAACTTCTATGAAGAAGTAAGTCAATTGACTTTTTCGGTGCAGTCATTTAATCCAGCCAATCAGATTTCAAGTGATGACATGTCAGAAACCCTAACCATGTTACAGTGTAGTGCGGTCTACAGTACCGTAAGTGAAGGAAAACTTTTAAATATTGCAATCTAGTCTCTACATATATTTTAACTATTTAATTTATAAAAGTTATTAAATTTATTATATTGACTAATTAAAATGAATTTTTAATTTTAAAAATTTCCCTCCCTCTTGTTTTTTATTGTTTTTTGAATTTACCCTTACCGAAATGAAACTTCATCTTCTTCATATTATCCAGTCCTCTCAAATCATCATCTTCTTCGTCGTCCAAAATGATTTAATGTTTTCAAAATCCATCATCTTCTTCGTATGGTTCACCTCCGCGAAGTCTTCTTCTGTCGAATTGTTTTCTTCATCTGAGGTTCAATTTGTGTTCGTCGTTGTGGGCTAATTTGTCAGAAATTGTTGCAGTTCAAAGTTGTTTGCCATCTCAAAAAAAGTTAAGGTGTTTCATCGTTTTTGAATTTTGAATATTCTCAATTAGGGTTTCGATTTTCCCAATTCTGGAATGTGTTTTAAGCCTTAATTGTGCTTTCAATTTTCAAGCAATTCTGATTGGGGATTCTCATTGTGTATGAAATTGGAATATTAGGGTTTCAATTTTCCCAATTATGGTGTGGTACTTAGTGGATTAACGTTTTAAGTCTGAACCGTGGTTTCTAGTTTCTAGCAATCCTTAGTGGGTTTTTACCTGTTGTATGAAGTTTTGTTCTTAAAGCTCATGTTGCTGATACCAAACGGAAAATTACGAAAGAAAAAAAATTGTCAATTTATTATTTTATGTTCTTTGATTCTTGCCTGCTGATTAAAAAAACAACAACTTGTTGAAAGTCTATAGTTTATATTGGACTCAACTCGAAATGACGCATGTATATAGTAACTTTATTATATTGTTGATCACATTTATGTTATGTTGTTAAAATTGAATAACGAGAAGTATTTTTTGGTGGAAAAAATAGGTTTTCTTCGGGGAAGATGTCAGTCCAAAGCACATTGCTGTATTGAATATAATTTGTTAATTGTTTTAAGTATTTCAAATATATATTGATATGAGGTATTATATCTCATGATAATCAGAAGCTATTACTATGAGGTATTATATCTCATGATAATCAGAAGCTATTACTCGAAATGATGCATGAATATAGTAACTTTAGTATATTGTTGATCACACTCATGTTATGTTGTTAAAATTGAATAACAAGAAGCATTTTTTGTTGGAAAAATTATTTTTTCTTACTACTAACTTTGTAATTGGTTCAAAAATATGGTTATATAATGGATACATTCCTGAGGCATTGATGATCTAATGTTTGTTATATTCTCATACAGCTCATATCAATAATATGAAGATGAGAAAGTCAAGTAAAGGAACATAAAAAGGAAGTAAAAGGGTTCAGATATCAAATCGGCATAAACGACCTTGATAGAGGTATGTAAATAGAATGCTCAAGCAATTACCATTGTTATAATTATAGAATTCAACAAAATACGCAAAACACCATGATTGTATGACATGTCACCCAAACAATGTCAAATTTGGACCTAAAAAGACCATAAGTTACAACCAAATCATAAATAAAGTCTTAAAACTCTAAGAAAAAAAGACAATAACTTTAAGAGTCCATCTCCATTCAAACTTTGACCAACGCCTTTCTCTTTGTTTCCTGATAAGTCCAATACTCCACAGCCTTTGATAACACCTCTTTTGACAACACATTGTTTCTACTTTGTACCAATTGAAGTGGAAGTTTCATTCTTGTAGCAGTCACAACCTGAAACAATATAACCAATCAGGACCATTTATATTATAATTCAATAATTCAATGATACAATCACACTGATGTTTTAGTGACCTTACATTGATTTTGTCGTAATCAGTTCGAAACGCACCTTCGGTCATCCACTTAGCCACAAACACTCCACAGTCATTTCTATAACAAGAGATTATCATCAGAACAAAATCAAAATAGTTATTACATATCAAATATAACTAGTTAGAAGTTTGATAATTATGATTCACTTCGCTGATGTGGAAGACATCTTGGTTCAACCAGACAAAAATTTGAAATTGGTGTTGTTGAATATAGTGTGTTGATTCCTTTGAAAGATTCGTGACTCAACATTTCCTCAAGAAATAATCCCTGCAACATATTAGAATATTTATTAACTGAACCAAAAAAACTAAATACAATAAGTAATCAATACCAATCACATACCAACTTCAGCACTTCACGACGTCTATGATCTTTTCTTTCTGGACAAGGTAAAGAGTCCAACAAAAGTAGTTTGTTCTCCAAGAAATCAAAACCAATAGCCAAGCCGTCTTAATCGACAGGAGTCCAATGTTGGTAGTTCAAGTAAAAATCGTGATCGTCATCTTCTTCTGGTTTGCAGAACAAATTCTTCTTAATTCTGTTGTATTGTAAGTCATCAAGTAACCCTTTTCCTTTACTTTGATTGAAAACCGGAGGAGCTGAATTTGTTAGCTTAGTATTGGACTTTGAGGCTTTTTTCTCTGTCTGAGCAAACTTTTTTATGACTTTTCCACGGTCAGTGATTGGTGTCGTTGTTGTTGAGTCGTAATTGTCTGCCTCATCTTTACCAATATTGGTAGGGGTACATATGTGAGCACATATATTTTAGGATATGTATAATTTTCTAGCCTTACAAGGATCTTTCTAGCCTTATCATTTAAACACATATGTTCCAGAAAACTTGAATGGCATGTAAACACATCTTTCTAGCCTTATCATTTAAACACATATGTTCCAGAAAACTTGAATGGCATGCAAACACATACAAGGAAAATGTAAGCACATACAAGGATTTATTCCATGAAACTCCACTAACATGTGAGCACATAGATTTTTTAAGATATGTTCCAAAAACATTTGAATGACATGTAAACACTTATGTTTATCAGATTTATTCAATTAAACTGTAAGGAAATGTAAGCATGGTCTTGTGAAACTATTTAATATAAATCATTTTAAACAAAAAACACTAAGGTCATGTGAAACTCAGAAAGAACAAAGCCAAAAAACATAGTGGATAAGTACCTTGATGAAAGCACAATAACCTCTGATCTGAATTCTTTACTTTTGCTCTTGATTTCTGTTACCTTCTCTGTCATAACAACTGTAGTTTTTTGGACATCTGGATTTGTATGCTTATGATTTGTAGTTTTCTCTCTTCTTGTTGATTTTCTTCTGTTATTTCCATCTGGTGTTGTTGTACGTTTTCTTGGAGTTCCTTTTCCAACCATTTTTTTTTCTGTTGTGAAGAGTTTCTAAGGTCGCAAGAGAAAAGAAAAGTTTGAGTATGTTGAAAAATGGTTTATTTGTTGGTATGTCTAAGGTCACAGTAATAATAATTAAGAATTAGTGAATTATCCGCCATTAAGTTTCTTTTGATGCAAATTCCTATGACTTGAGCCACAAAACATAGGGATAATGCAGAAATACGTACTGCTTATATCATCAATGAGGTAAGAACTTCCTATTATTTTATGTTGAGCAATTTATATTGTTTAGTTAATTATCTAAACTATATATCTCCTTGAACATTAAAGTCATTTTTAACCCTAGGCTTTAACCTCAAAAAATGGCAAAGGTCATTTCTAACTTTTTCGTTAATCAAAAACTAATATAAAAGTTTATTTAACTTTTTATTTGTTATTTTTAACTTTACGAATTATGCAAGTCAAAAAGAATAGTTTTTTTTTAACTTTTTCTTTGTTATTATAACTTTACGAATTCTTTGAGTCAAAAAAAGTTTATTTAACTTTTTATTTGTTATTTTTAACTTTAAAAGTTTATTTAACTTTTTATTTGTTATTTTTAACTTTACGAATTATGCAAGTCAAAAAGAATAGTTTTTTTTAACTTTTTCTTTGTTATTATAACTTTACCAATTCTTTAAGTCGATAAAAGTTTATTTAATTTTTTATTTGTTATTTTTAACTTTACGAATTCTGTAAGTAAAAAAAAAAAAGATATTTTTAACTTTTTCTTTGTTATTATAACTTTACGAATTCTTTGAGTCTATAAAAGTTTATTTAACTTTTTATTTGTTATTTTTAACTTTACAAGTTTATTTAACTTTTTATTTGTTATTTTTAACTTTACGAATTATGCAAGTCAAAAAGAATAGTTTTTTTTAACTTTTTCTTTGTTATTATAACTTTACGAATTCTTTAAGTCGATAAAAGTTTATTTAATTTTTTATTTGTTATTTTTAACTTTACGAATTCTGTAAGTAAAAGAAAAAAGATTTTTTTTACTTTTTCTTTGTTATTATAACTTTACGAATTCTTTGAGTCAATAAAAGTTTATTTAACTTTTTATTTGTTATTTTTAACTTTACGAATTCTTTAAGTAAAAAAAATAGTTTTTTTTTAACTTTTTCTTTGTTATTTATAACTTTACGAATTCTTTAAGTCAATAAAAGTTTATTTAACTTTTTACTTGTTATTTTTAACTTTACGAATTCTTGAAGTTAATAAAAGTTTATTTCTGAAAATATTGTCAATTATATAAAAGTTTTATTTAACTTTTTTCTTTGCTAAGTTTTATTTAAGTAAAAAATAATATGTTTGGTTTTCAATTCCAAGTTGCAAAAGTCATTATTTGGTTGCCAATTTCACTTATACCGGGCTATGTTTCTACTAATACATTTAATCAATCAATTGTTTTGATATTCTTGTTATCTTTCCTAGAAAATAAGATTTTAAGAGGATGAACTAGAAAATGAACTAAGAAGATGAACTAAAATCAAGATGAACTAAGAAGATGAAATAAAACATTTTCAATCAAAGACAATTCATAAGAAAGATAATCAAAGACAATTAAGATAATACATTTTAAATCAACTAAGAAGATGAAGATGTCATTGAGAACATTAAGATAATACATTTTAAATCATAGACAATTCATAAATTTGCAAACACTTTTCATGACATCTCATTCTATGCTCAACATTTTGCATATAATATCTCTTATAATGTTGAAGTTGTCTTTCAAATATGTAACAACCATAAACATATAATTCAACATATCAATTCGAATATCTCCTTGATTCTTTTCCAATTCTTCTGCACAAAGCTTATCTACAGTATTCCAAAGTCATTCAACCTCATCAAATGCATTCACAACCTCCCTCATCATCTGGTCCATTTTCTTGACGCCTAACAATGTTATTTGTAATGTATTGCACTTTGAAATTAGAAAAACTGATCACATTGTTCAGAAGATCAAAAATGGCAGTAGTTGACCTAAGAATGTAAGTATTCATGAAATGAGGATGAAAAATGAGCGATTTCCAAAACTTGCAAACACACCTATAATGTAGAGGATTTTCTGCCTCCACCTTCAAAAGGATATCGACCAATACTTCTGCTGGAAGAACCGCCATGTTTGATTTTTGGTTAATTCTAAAATGCAATTTGAAGTCTGAAATTGGCTTTTAATGCAAAAGATGTTATGGAAGGGATAGAGAGAGAACTATTGATACACTTATAACAGTTGGCTTTTGATGGAAAAGATGTGATAGAGAGAACTATTGCAACCGGTTCATATTATTACACTACAAGAAATCAGCCATTTAGAGACCGAATATTTGGTCTCTACATCATCAAAATCGGTCACTATCAAACTTAGTGACCGAAATAGTGACCAAAAAAAAGAGTCGTTAATATGCTGGTCGCTGATCCTTTGTGACTGAAACAGCGACTGTATTTCAGCGACCGAAATTACAACTAATATTAGAGACCGATTTAGACACCAAATAGCAGAAACCGTCTTTGTGACTGAGTTTAGTGAGAGAATTAGTGACTGATTGTGTGACCGATTTTCTGTAAAACGATCGGTCACTAAATCAGTCTCTAATTTATTTTGTGCAAAAAAAAATTATAGTCCGTTAAAATATGATTTTACGTCTATTTGTATATTAATATCATTCATGACAAGATATACATTTATATCTTAAACTCAATACCGTATACACAATAAAATAGGCCTTAGCCTATGGTAGTATGTCATTATATTAAACTTAGAAACTAACTTTATCATGATCGAAATACAAAAAACTAAAAATTGAAACCAAACTGCATATATTTTGAAATAGGGAATTCTTGGATCTCCATTTTTTTTCCTGCATCCATAACTCTAATGCTATTCTTGAGCACCACCTGCCAATATCAAGTAACTTAGCATCATGATATAACACACTTAAGATACTTAAAATATAAGAGAAAATAAAATTCAATGAACATATTGTCTCTCCCAAGTCCATTGAGCTTGGTCTTACTTGAAAAACATTAATGTTTCACAACCTCCTCATACATTTAAATCCAAGGTCAAATTCTATTAGCTACTAGGTGCTTCCAAATCACAAAGGGACAAGTCGTTTTTCAAAAGATCGAAAATTTAAAATGTTGAAATGAAACCTCACATAAAGAGCCCTGTAGTATATGAGTGAGCTTCAAGTTTACATCTCAAACATAAAATGATACGATGAATCATTCTGCAACAATATATTCAACAGACGAAAAGAAAATTACCAGTAAAGGATGTGGGTTGCTTTGGAAGCAAGCGCAGAAAAAACATCACCTAGTGTTGAAAAACCACATTCCTTTAGTCTTTCTCCCTCAGCTTTAGTTTTTCTGGCCATTGATTAAATTATCCCCAACAATTGTTACTCGCAACAAGCTGCATGAAAAACAACAACATTGTCATTACCTATAATACACAATAACTTATTCCTTGATAAGTGGTAACCATGGATAGTTGTAATATGGTTAAAATATTTAGTAAATAAGGTATTTAAAATAGAAAATATCAAAATGTAATAAGGCTGATTGTGAATCAATACAATACCAATGGGAATACATGCTAAGATCAGTTAAAAAGCAATATCTACTTGGCATTCTCAGATTTAGTTTTTACTAAGATCATATGAAACTTCTATCTATTTTAAAACTTAGAATACAAGAACTAAAAACTACATTCTGTCAAAAAAAAAAAAAGAACTAAAAACAACAATGCTAGTTAGACAAAGAAGAATTAAAACTCACTTCCGAGTAGACTGGGCAGAATTTTCCATCAAAAGATATCTGATTTTATCATTGTAAACCTCTAGCATATTAACATTCAACTCATACTTCATCACACCTTTTCTCTCACCAAATATCCTAAGTAACTCTTCAAGTGTTCTATAGTTAGTTCCCCTCTCTTTTGATGTTCCCTCCATTGAAAATGTTTTACCGATTTTGATTTTCCTCAAAGAAAATATGCATATTTTAAAACCATCCAATATTGAAGTGGCAATAAGTTTAGTTTGAGAAAACAGCTTCTGCATCATTATAACATAATACACACATTTGATCAGCTTTGAGAATGAAAAAATTATAATTCAAAGCAACAATATCAAAAGTTGTAACTCCAATATTATACCTTGGTTATCTCATGGCCTAAATACATGATCAAATTTAAAAGACTTCTTGGAAGACTTTGATAAAATGACTTGAACACCGTGTTGTAACTCATACATGTTTTCGTCCACCAAACACAACCCGAACACCGTGTTGCACAACAAATTATAATCGAACATCAACCTGATCAGTCCACAATGTTGATTGTCGATATGACAAGTGAGAGTAAGAATATCGATATATTTCAAGAAAATAAATAAAATAAGCATGTCAAAATTTGATTCCAACCAATTGAACCCAACTTGTATATAATTTTAAAACTAGACTAAAAGGGAGGATATACCAAAAACATATATTTAATCAGTTAAATAAAACAAATTCTAAATATATATTTAACTAAAAACCATATAAATCACTAGCAAAAAAAAAAGTTAAAAACCATATAAATAGGTTAGTGAAGTGAAATCAAGAGAAAACCACCAAAGTAAACTAAAAAAATTGCAAAGATAATGAGATATTCATAGGGTGAATGAATTAGAGATTTACCCAATAAAAAGTGTGTCATCGATTTTCCTCTTCTTATTTAGTTTTGATTCCATGTTTGGGTTTTAAACAGAAACACCTGAAAACCATACGCAATTTGTGTATAAACAATGAAGAAGGAAAATCTAAAATAAATCTAAAATAAATTATAAGATATGAATGAAATCAGTACATTCAAGAAGGAAAATAAATGTAAATGGCCATACCATGACGAAATAGATCAGGAGAACAGTCATGAAGTTGTTGCTCTCGAAAAATTGATCGGACCAAAAGATAAATTTGGTGATGGGTAGCTCAAAAAGTAAATCCTTTTCACTAATCTCATAACGTGGTGGCCGGATCTGGATGATAAAGCTGATGAACGGCGGCGATAATACTAGAGAGGGAGGAGATGCGTTACTTTCTCTCAGGTGAGAGAAGATAGAATAAAAAGTAACAAAGTGAGAGTTGTGTGGCTTAAACGTGCCAAGAGAAAAAACTTATCCCCACAACTTTCGGTAAAACGATATAATATTTTTTTTTATTTTAATATCAAATTGTGACCGATTTTGAGACCACTTTTTCATTAAACAATTGCTAGAAAAATTTGGTCTCTACGTCAGTCACTATTGTGACCAATTATTTTCGGTCTCTAATTCAGTCACGAAATGGCATCATTCTGGTAGTGTTAGTGGGAAGCGATATGACTTCTCTATAAGCACATTGAATTTCTAAAATGTGAATTTTTCAATGTGTCATCATTACTTAGTGGTTTTTTTATTTGAAATAATCATTACTTAGTGGTTGTAGAAAAATAATAAAAAACGCATATGTATTATTTTTTTTAATGAAATTGAACAATTCTTTGGGTTAGGGTTGACAATGTTCAAAGAGATAATCGCCAACTTCAAGTCTTAGGGTTAAGATTGACAATGTTCAAGGAGATAATCGCCAACCTCAAGTCTTAGGGTCAACAATGTTCAAAGGAGATAATCACCAATTTCAACTCTTAGGGTTAGAGTTAACAATGTTCAAGAGATAATCGCCAACTTCAAGTCTTAGGGTTAGGAATGACAATGTTCAAGGAGATAATCGCCAACCTCAAGTCTTAGAGTCAACAATGTTCAAAGGAGATAATTGCCAACTTCAAGTTTTTAATATGTAATTCAATATTATTATCTAGAACGAGATAAATTGCTTAAAATAATTGTTCAATTTCATTAAAAAAATAATACATATGCGTTTTTTATTATTTTTTAACAACCACTAATTATTTCAAATAAAAAAAAACCACTAAGTAATGATGACACATTGAAAAAGTCACATTTTAGAAATTCAATGTGCTTATAGAGAAGTCATATCGCTTCCCACTAATAATATGAACTGGTTGTAATAGTTCTCTCTGTTTCACATCTTTTTCATCAAAAGTCAACTGTTATAAGTATATTAATAGTTCTCACTCTATCCCTTCCATAACATCTTTTCCATTAAAAGCCAATTTCAGACTTCAAATTGCATTTAGAATTAACCAAAAATCAAACATGGCGGTTCTTCCAGCAGAAGTATTCATCGATATCCTTTTGAAGGTGGAGGCAGAAAATCCTCTACACTTTAGGTGTGTTTGAAAGTTTTGGAAATCGCTCATTGTTCATCCTCATTTCATGAATACTCACATTCTTAGGTCAACCACTGCCATTTTTGATCTTCTGAACAATGATCTTGATCAGTTTTCTGATTTCAAAGTGCAATACATTACAAATAACATTGTTGGGCGTCAAGAAAATGGATCAGACGATGAAGAGATGCATAGGGTTGTGAATGCATTTGATGTGGTTGAAAGACTTTGGAATACTGTGGATAAGCTTTGTGCAGAAGAATTGGAAAAGAATCAAAGAGATATTCGAATTGCTATGTTGAATCATATGTTGGTGGTTGTTACATATTTGAAAGACAACTTCAACATTATAATAGATATTATGCAAAATGTTGAGGATAGAATGAGATGTCATCAAAAGTTATGAATTGTCTTTGATTTAAAATGTATTATCTTAATGTATAATAATAATATATTGATTCATAGGATAACCATGGTCTTCCCAAGACCAAGGTTGATCTTGCATGTGTCACCGTCGCCATGTCTCACGTAAATATATCTCTTTTTAATTTATGATTTCGACCTAAATTAATAAAATTTTAATTTATTATAAAATATGATTGTTTGCATGGAAATTTTGTTTCATGAGAATAAAGGTGGGTAGATAAGTCAAGACAAGGTAAGTTTCTTTGTTTTTGTAATGAATCAATCCACAACTTGTTGAAAATAATCATTTCGTCCATGATTGTAAAAAATTGTGTGGCAATTTTGTGGATAAATCGATCCTTTACAACAAATTCGAATGATTCTTTTCATCATGTTTCCCAACTACGCACCTTGTAGTGAGAATATCTTCCACGAAGAGTGTTTGATGTAACTATATAGGTAATCTACCAATACATATGCTTAACGGATGTTTAAGTCTCTCTAACTTCTTGAGGTTACTAGTTTTGTAAATTAATATAAAATTTGAGAAAGTAAATTATTCGTGCCCTTGTGTGTTTCTCTTTTTATTGGTGGTTGGTCTCGTCATTAAGTCTTTGTGTGTTTCTCTACTAGTAGCTGAGTAGAAAGCTAGTAGATTCGAAGCCCAGCGGTGTCACTCTTTTTGGTAGGCCTCCTAGATGGATTACTCTTTTGTTTATAAATTAATTTCAATTAGTGTATCTGCTACTCTTTGAAGTCTAGGAATGTTTTATTTTGAATTGTACAAGTATGTAAATATGTCGTTTTGTAACTTTGGATGATGAAACAGGTTTACAAATATGATTCAGATCATGGAAACGTTGAAAATATAAATGATACTCTGTCAAAATGTTTGTAAATATTATTTTGATGAAAAAGGGTCATGTGAAGATTATTTTTGTACGTCATTTTTAAAGTTTGGTCTTTAGGTTTGCCAAACTAAAATGTATAAGTTTGTGCGCAGGTCACGATTTGAGAATTGGGTCGTGACAGGAATCACATTCTTATGATCATTCCAAAAGAATTTTGCTCGTCGTTGGCTTCTACGTTTTTCCTATCATGGAAAGCGGTATGTAATGAGGATAAGCATTTTTATTTTTTATCCTTATACAAGAAAAAGGTATTTACCATTATCCTTTGAAAGTCGATTCAATGAATATAACGAGAGTTTTGAGTTTCTTAGAATCTCTTGTACTGGTTTGAAGATAGGTAATATTAACCAAAGTGATTTAAGAGTTTGGGAACTTGTTGAAAAGAATCATTCGAATTTGTTGTGTAGTTTATCTATCCACTAACTTATTGAAATAAATTTGTCCAAAATTGCAACAAATGGCGTGGCACTTTTGTGTATAGTTGATGCTATGGAACAAATCCATGATTCTTTACAACAAGAGATCCCAAAACCCATTATAAGGATCAAACACAAAAATGATATTGTCCTCCCCACGAGATAAAACTTTCCATGATAGGAAAAACTTAGAAGCCAATGAGAAAGATAATTTAAGTCCTTTTACTACTTGAATTAGTAAAAGCCATAAGAAGCTTGGGCATTACCATTTTGAAGGGTGCAACAAACGCTCGCAATGAGAAGATATGGATACTGTGGAGGTAATGCATTCTTATATTTTCGAGTTATGCTCTTCACCCAGCAAGATTTGCTCCCGCCCAACATATTTTCCAAATTTATCCCTACGTTAGTTTACTAACGTTGTGGTAGTTAACTAACGCAAGTTGCACATACTACGTGACTTAAGTAACGTTGCGGCAGTTAACTGACGCTGCGTAACTTAAGTCATATAACTGAAACACAGCAACACATGAACCACCATTTTCAAGTTTTAAAAAACACGAACTTCTCACCCCCAAATTCGAATTTCATGATTCTTGCGCCATTCAAAGCAAATTTCGACCACAATATCAAGTAAGTGATGATTATTATACTCCATTCCATTTTTTTGGTTGAAATTTTGGATTTTTTGAAGAAATTTTACATTTTTAGGTTTTTTGAAATTTGTCTTGCATGTTAGTTTTTAGGATTGTTAGTGATGATTTAACTTAGGAATTGTACTTTAGATGTGGTAGTACGGGAATGTGGTAGTACGGGTACTCCTATTACATTTGTGCTTTTGGCGTTTTTTTATGACATTTAGCGTTCTATTATTTCTTTATTCCTTTATTTTGATTACGTGTGAATGCAATTGATTGAATGAATGCTTGTATGAATGATGAAAAAATGGATGCAATTGACTGAGTGAATGTATGAATGAATGCAGGAATGATTATTTTGATTATGCAGGAATGTATGAATGAATGCAGGAATGAACACAGAGGTTCTGCCTGTTCTGGTTTTTTTGCACAGACTGGGCGTGAGTTAACTCACGTAGCATATATGTACATGTGTCAGTTAACTCACGCAGACTTAGTTTAACCACCCAGCACTTTCTCACTTCAGTTAGTTAATTACCCCTACGTTACTTAACAATCGCTGATTTTTACACTTGCGTTAGTTAACTAACGCACGGGTAAAAATGGAAAATATGCTGGGCGGAGCAAATCTTGCTAGGTGAAGAGCAGAATTCTATATTTTCCCCACTAGAACACCTAATTCAAGTAGCATTGACAAAAATAGTTTGTCAATTGATTACATACTTTATTAATAGAAACTGCTAGATGAATTTATGTTAATTTATGTCCTTATATTAGCTTTCAAGTGATCGTTGTTTATGACCAAATTGTGTTTCAAGGTGAAAACAGTGAAAACAACATAATGTACACATATTGGACCTTGTTTACTCTATTGAGAACAACTCATTATGCTAATAATCTTGCCTTAGTTTTAGGATATTTAGGATACATCTCTTGCTACATACGTGATCTCTTTTTTTTCTTTTCTTTTCTATGGGAGTAAATTAATTGCATTTCATTAGCTAAAATGTGTCAAATACATGAGCGTACATCATCTATAACATGAGAGATTGGATTCAAAGGGGCTGTCTGAGCTAACTCGTGAGCGACACCGTTCGCTTGCCTCCATTTGAACCTGACATGTGAGTTCTGAAAACTATACTAACAAATGTCTACAAGCAGATATGATACAACCAAACTCACTCCTATCATCTATATATGTGAATTTACAATCATCAACCCTTTTAGAATCAAAAGCGAAATCCACATTGTAGAACCGGAGAGGCTTGTTTTTCATTCATTTGAGGCTGCTTGATCTGAACATATTGTTAAGTTTTATGCCAATTTGTGATCTGTTTGGGAAGAAAATTCATCCATGAAAGTGTTTATTTTGCCTTTGTGCAATTTCATGAACGGTTCATCCATGAAAGTGTTTATTTTGCCTTTGTGCAATTTCATGAACGGTGATATTTTATTAAAACTAAAGATAAAGGTGTTGTGGTCAAGTTGGTGAATTAACGTCGTATATTGGATTGAATTGTTGGTGTTTCAATTGCTGTGTTATTTGTTTTATTATGGTGAGACTTCAAAGGTCTGTTATGGTACGACGTTGGGTTCACTAGGATTGCCGAGGAAAATGAGTCTCATAGGAAGGAAATGCCGAGGCCTAGGGAATCTGAATGTAGTTCCAAAATTAAAATATTTAGTCCATTATTATAAGCCGGATGCCCTATTTCTAAGTGAGACTCTAGTCCACTACAATAAAACTGAAGAATTTCGTTATTTTGTTTGGTTTTGATAAATAACAAATTTTTTTATTTTTATTTGAGTCGACTAGAGTCTCACTTAGAAATAGGGCATTCGGCTTATAATAGTGGAATAAATATTTTAATTTTGGAACTACGCTCAGGTTCTCTAGGCCTCGACATTTCCATCCTATGAGACTCATTTAACTCGGCAATCCTAGTGAATCCAACATGCCATAACAGACATTTGAAGTCTTACCATAACAAAACAAATAACACAGCAATTGGAACACCAACAATTCAATCCAATATACGACGTTAATTCACCAACTTTTAATAAAATATTACCGTTCATGAAAATAAAACACGTACATGGAAGAATTTTCTTACCGAACGGATAACAAATTGACATAAAACTTAACAATACGGTCCGATCAAGCAGTCTCAATCGAACGAAAAACAAATCTCTCACAAGGACGGCGGTAGACACTAATCACAATCAGAAACCATCCATAATGTGTGTGTCTATATATATATATATATATATATATATATATATATATATATATATATATATATATATATATATATATATATATATATATATATTATGTCACGTGTCACTTTCACGTTTATTCCAAATATTTATATTTTTTTGTTTTTAGAACCGATATTTTTTTTTGACATAAATTTCTCAACAAATTTCTTATATTAATTCATCTTATCCACTAAATATTTTATTTAAGTTTTTAGTTAATTTATAACATTTTATCCACTCAACAAATTACATATCTAAATGATCACTATGAACTTTGAGAACGAAAATCATTACTTTCATATTTGTATCCATTGATTGAGAGTACTTAAAATATCAATGTATTTTCTCGGCATGTAGTAGTGAAAGTATCCCCTTTACGGCCATTGGTATATTTTATCTGCGCATTTCTTGCTTATATTTTTGTTTTGCCATTGTTGATAACGGCTATTATTACATTTTTTAAGGTCTATTATTTCATCGTTGAGGTAGCATTTTGATCCAAGTCAACAACTTAACTGCTACATCAGCATCAGTTAAACGGAGACTGACAGCAGGGGTAACAGTTGTTAGTCTGTAAATTCAACAGGCTCATTTTATATGGTCAACATTTGTTTGACCTTTAACTTTGCAGGTATCGAAGGCTGTCTCATAGTCAAACTTGAGTATTTCGACAAGATAGCTAGCTAATGCGCGTGACTTGAAGTTCGATAGAACAAAGCTGAAGGAAGATCGCGTCGAAGACAAGCATTGAAGGCGGAAAAGCGCAATTTCAAGCATGGAAACGGTTTTCTTAGTTGAAACGTGGGGCAAACGGTTGCCCAACATGGAGAAGTGCTGATCATGGGATTAGTGGTTCACCAGTTAGTTATTCTAGTATAAATAAGTGTTTCCAATCTCTTCAAAAAAAAAAGTGTTTCCAAGCCGGAAAATGGGTCGTAAATCATTTATAGAATTCTACAACACTCAAACTACCGGCGTCTAGGGAAACGAGTTATACAGAATGTATGTAAACTGATTTGTAGATCACCTTTATTTTAATGCAATGCATTTTACCTTTCATTTAAGTTTATGTGCTTAAAGCCTTTATCTTTTCTTTTTACTTTATATTGCTTTTGTTTGCAATTTCAAACCTGTAGAGAGACAGTGTCTTTTTGTTTACAAACTCGTCATGCTCTATAAGTAACCTGAGTGCATCTTGTGGCTCTTTTTCAAACTTTTTTTCTATCAAAATATCTCTAGTTTGGTCTCGCTTGTAATAATCAGAACTAACTCATAGTTTGCCGAAAACACAGGCAAACAACAGTGAAATAATTTATCAACTGAAAGGACCTACTTGAAACTTAAAGGACTAACTTGGGAATTCTGTCAAACTAAAAGGACCTAATTGAAACTTTCGAAACTTAAAGGACTAACTTGGTAATTCTGTCAAACTAAAATGACCAAAAACTGGTATTTGACCTAAATTATATCAAACTCAACATAATACTTTATCGAATTTTATAGATGGTTTTCAATGAAGGTTTATTCAGTTGGTACAGAGTTGATTCACTTCACGTGCAAAATAAAGTGTTCAATTGCTGCTGTCGAAGTTAGGACACTTTGGCGGGTGATCTCTGGCCTGAGGTCTGTCATGATCTTTGGTGAATGTTGTGATTGTTTGGATGGATGTATATGTACATTGGTGAATTTTGTGCATGGTTGTGAATAATTGTATTATGCTCTAATTGCACGTCTTAATTGTTTGAGCTTATACACTTGGTGAATCAATTGATGATGGTTATTTTAATAATAATGATGATGTGAGATTTGTATATGTATATATACATATATGAGGTGGTGATGTTCTTTGATAATGATGATGGCATGCTTATAACTTCGATATGACGAATTGTACTTGTTGAGATAAGCATGCTAGATGAGTAATGAAGTGAGTAATGTTTTCATTGATTGATGTTGATAAATGATGAGCTTTGGTTGATGACTTGATTAGAGGTTGAATATGTATGCTATGCTATGATAATAATGTGATAGCTTGAAATGTAAGTGATGGGGGATAATAATGATCATGTGATGCTAGTGTTCTAGGAGGGAGGGTTATGTATATGTGATACGTGTATGATACACTTATTGATATGAACTTGGAATGATGATATGGAATGGTTTGAATGGTATGAGAATCATGAATACTGTGAATACATGTATGATTTGTTATTTTGTATTCTTGAATATATCTTTCATTTCCAATGTTCTTGTTTAAATCTTTTATGGATTATGATGATGTAATGCTAACCCTCAGTGGTCTGTGGTGGACCGCCTACCTCTCTGTATGGATGAGTAGACGGCGTGCAGGATGCTTAGTTGTTGCTTGTTGATGCCGAGGAGTGGAGTTCCTCTCTTTATATGCAAGTGTCTAGATTAGGGCTCTGATCTAGGGTAGTTCTTGCATGTTGTTTTATTTGACTATGTATTGGAGTTGAGATATTCTGTTATTTGAGATTTGGATGATACAGTTGTATTTAGTTTGGAGATTCAGAGATTGTTTATGAATTATATGTTGTTCCGCTGCTATGTAGTATAACATGATCTTTATGCATGTATGAATTGTGGTTTATTCGGAGACGTAGCATCTATTTCTAGAATATTTCTGATGTATTCGCGCGTTTTACCGCTTAATAGAAATAGGGTGTTACATTTTGCATCCACAAAATCCCCTCTTGGAAAGTATCTATCTTTGAACACTTTTGCAAATATAATATCATGCTTGGTTTATAATCTTCAACCTTGCTTCGCTAGCATTGCCAAATTGAACCCATACGGATTTTGAAAACTCATAATACCATATTCTTTCCTCATTACCAATTACTCCCATCTTGACCAATTTACACCTTTCCCATTATGTAGATTTGATCGCCACCAAAACGAATTGAACATATTTTGAATCTCCTCACCTAAAGTTGTCGAAAGTAGAAAAGAACTCATAAAATATGTTGGTATCAATTGAGCAACTAATTTAATAAGTACCTCTCTTCAAGCTTTAGATAAGTGCTTTCCTAACCAATTTTGTATTATTTTCTAAATACAGTTTCAAATATGTTTAAACATAGCCCTCTTATTTCTTCCCACCAAAGATGGTAAGCTTAAATATTTTGTAGAGCCTATACTCTCTGATACCTATAAAATGATCTTCACAGTCACCTTGTCAATTGCTCAACGTTCTTACTGAAAAATATTTCCGACTTGTGAAAATTTATTGCCTACCCTGATGCCTTTTCATATTTCTTAACGGCCTCAGATAAGGTTTGAGCTTCTCTTTCATTTTCCTTGCATAATAGAAAACAAACTTCAGATAATAAAAAGTGATTTATGAGTGAATCTCTTTGACACACTTTGATATCTTGGATATCCCCACGGGCTTATAGTCTTTTTGGCATGACTGATAGTCCCTTGACACATATAATAAATAGATAGAGGGATAGTGGATCCCCGTGTCATAAGCCTTTATCGGGATCATGTAAACCAATACCATCACTATTTACAAGCAATTGATACTTCACAATAGCCATACAAATTCCCATCCATTTCACCCACTTCTTGTCGAATCCCGTCTTCCTCATCATACTTTGAATAAAACTCCAGTTTACTCTATCATATGCTTTACTGATATCAATTTTCAGTGAAATTTCCTGCTTCTTCCCTTTGGACTAACATTTCATGTGATGTAGAATTTCGGATGTTGTTAAAACATTATACAAAATATATCTATTTTCCATAAAAGTTGACCGCTCTTGTCCTTTGCATTTTGGTAACAACTTATTTAGTCTATTAGCTAGTACTTTTGATATAATTTTGTAAAAAACATTACAAAGTGATATTGGGCGTTGATTCCTAACTGTTTCTTGGTTGTCCTTATGGGGAACCAATACAATATGTGCGTCCATCAATTTTTCTGGGAACTCTCCTTATTCAGCCACAAAAAGCCAATATGCCAAAAACGTTTATAAAAAGCCGAATCCAATTCATCCGAGCCTGGTACCTTATCCGATTGCATTTGAAACAACGCTTTCTTAAATTCTTCCATAGTAAATATCTCTGGTTAATCTACAATTCATTTTATAATTTCTTTTCATTTCGTTTTATTCTAAATTTTTCTCTTCTATATACTTTTGTCAAGTGAATAATATATAGGAAAGGAAATTTATATATCACGTCCAATATGAGTTTTTTTTCGGAGATTAGTAAAAAAGAAAAGATATATAAAAATGAAATGTCACGTAATGTATATTTGGGATATGAGATAAAAGGGTGTACATAGAACATTACTCTTCCAAAAATCCACTCATGAATTAAAAACAAACAAACAATGTGAAAAAGCCCAATCCATATTCTTCTCCTTTATATACTAAGCACTAACATCATTCCTTTTAAAAAAACCTAATTAGTGCATTGCAGCCCTACCCACCCTTTGCAGCATTCCTCCTCTGTTGCAGCGCCGCACCATCTAAAGCCACGGTGCTCTCTACTTTTGCCTATTCCTCTACGTACCAGCCACCACCTCTCAACGAACACCACCACCAACGTCGTTCTCACTAGTCTCAACCTACACTGACCATGATCATCTCGACCTAGTTCACGGCATATACCTTGTTGTTCGTACGGCACATGTTGGGTTTGAACATTAATGCTATCATCGTTGCGCCGTCGTTTTCTTTTGATTTGAGTAAGCAATATGCTTTTTGAAACTGAGTTTATTTTATCACCCCGACATGTTAATTATTTAAACTGTACTTTGTTCTTTGTTCTTGCATGTTAGTTTGACAGGTGTAGGATTTTTTATGTTATAATTTATTTTAAAGTTAATTATTGTATTAATTAATAATTATATAATTAGTTTTGCTAGTGACCAAGTCTTGTAACTGCCTTTCTACACGTTTTGTTTGCCTAGTATAACACTACACGGTCTTTTACTGATTCAATCCTAATTAATAGGAATTAGCTGTTCATGTTAATACACTGTACGTTACTAATTGTTTTTTTATATAGAAGGGAAATGAGGTCTTGAGGTAGAGTAGAGAGAGAACGGAGTCCATGAGAGAACAAACATATTATGTGCTTTCATCTCTTCTTTTCATTTTGGTTTTTATAACAAAGATAAATTAAGTTCCCTTGAGCATCTAAAGGTGGTTCATGTGCCCTCGCTAGTTCACGTGCAGTGTTAGTGAGAAGTGGCTGTTGTATCCTGGAGAGCACTAGCTTTGAGACCAACTGCATCAGGTCATTGACCTGTGGTGGCGAAATGCTCTTAAGCCCAGTGCATTTGCATGCCTCAGCCAAAATTTGATAAGTTCCTCTATTCTATATTTTATTTTATTATAAGTTAAATTGTATGTACTATTATTTCTCTTTGATTTATTAGTTTATAATAATTCTATCTCTTTGATTTATTAGTTTATAATAATTCTATGTCTTATTTTTCCAACAATGTTGTTAGTTGCGATATGTGACAGAATGAGATGCAGATTGTTAAACTGTTCCTGTTGAGTTACGTATATACTGTATGGAAGCGGTAAGACGAATATTATTATACTCATGTGTAGCTTTTCTGTGCTATGTATTTATTTTTATATTTTTTTTGTGAATAATTTTTTTCTTGGGGGGGGGGGGGGGGGGCAAAAATCTTAATCCCCTGAAACATGTAACAACTCTATATATCATTGCAACAAGTCTTGTTCTTCATTTGTACCCAATCCTCCAAGAGATAAATCATGACGTTTTTAAATCATTTTAAATTCCCCATGATTTCTCTGCATCTTTATCTTTCGTTATGGTAGTTATCATCGAACGAAGTCGTCGTGTGGTAACCTTTACACTCATTAGTTACCACTGTTACTCTTGTTTTCATCTCCTTCCCGGATCTCTTTCATCCCTTTAATCTTTTTCAAGCCAGATTGTTTTTCTACATCAGATGAAACTTTCTGCGTTAACGACACCTTTGGTTCCACACTCCATATTTGATGCATGAGCCCCAGCTCGTCATCCAAACTTTACTTAACACTATCACCAGATGTCTCTATTGCAACAAATGTCTCGTCTCCGGTCGGTCAACCACTTGCACCATCTTCTTCTACGCTCTCTCATGCAGACTTTCCAATTAATGTAAAGACTAGATTGCTCAAAGTTAATTAAGGGGGAACTTAAAAGTACGGTGTGTTGATAAAAAAAATCAACTTGACCTGACTAAATATTTTAATTGAGATGATTTTTTTTTTTTTTTTTTATACCTAATGGAGATGAATTTGACATGTATTATAATGAGACCAACTTGTGACCTAGACCAAATAATTAAAAATATGATTTTGAACAGAGCTTCTATGAAGAAGTAAGTCAATTGACTTTTTCGGTGCAGTCATTTAATCCAGCCAATCAGATTTCAAGTGATGACATGTCAGAAACCCTAACCATGTTACAGTGTAGTGCGGTCTACAGTACCGTAAGTGAAGGAAAACTTTTAAATATTGCAATCTAGTATCTACATATATTTTAACTATTTAATTTATAAAAGTTATTAAATTTATTATATTGACTAATTAAAATGAATTTTTAATTTTAAAAATTTCCCTCCCTCTTGTTTTTTATTGTTTTTTGAATTTACCCTTACCGAAATGAAACTTCATCTTCTTCATATTATCCAGTCCTCTCAAATCATCATCTTCTTCGTCGTCCAAAATGATTTAATGTTTTCAAAATCCATCATCTTCTTCGTATGGTTCACCTCCGCGAAGTCTTCTTCTGTCGAATTGTTTTCTTCATCTGAGGTTCATTCTGTGTTCGTCGTTGTGGGCTAATTTGTCAGAAATTGTTGCAGTTCAAAGTTGTTTGCCATCTCAAAAAAAGTTAAGGTGTTTCATCGTTTTTGAATTTTGAATATTCTCAATTAGGGTTTCGATTTTCCCAATTCTGGAATGTGTTTTAAGCCTTAATTGTGCTTTCAATTTTCAAGCAATTCTGATTGGGGATTCTCATTGTGTATGAAATTGGAATATTAGGGTTTCAATTTTCCCAATTATGGTATGGTACTTAGTGGATTAACGTTTTAAGTCTGAACCGTGGTTTCTAGTTTCTAGCAATCCTTAGTGGGTTTTTACCTGTTGTATGAAGTTTTGTTCTTAATGCTCATGTTGCTGATACCAAACGGAAAATTACGAAAGAAAAAAAAATTGTCAATTTATTATTTTATGTTCTTTGATTCTTGCCTGCTGATTAAAAAAACAACAACTTGTTGAAAGTCTATAGTTTATATTGGACTCAACTCGAAATGACGCATGTATATAGTAACTTTATTATATTGTTGATCACATTTATGTTATGTTGTTAAAATTGAATAACGAGAAGTATTTTTTGGTGGAAAAAATAGGTTTTCTTCGGGGAAGATGTCAGTCCAAAGCACATTGCTGTATTGAATATAATTTGTTAATTGTTTTAAGTATTTCAAATATATATTGATATGAGGTATTATATCTCATGATAATCAGAAGCTATTACTATGAGGTATTATATCTCATGATAATCAGAAGCTATTACTCGAAATGATGCATGAATATAGTAACTTTAGTATATTGTTGATCACACTCATGTTATGTTGTTAAAATTGAATAACAAGAAGCATTTTTTGTTGGAAAAATTATTTTTTCTTACTACTAACTTTGTAATTGGTTCAAAAATATGGTTATATAATGGATACATTCCAGAGGCATTGATGATCTAATGTTTGTTATATTCTCATACAGCTCATATCAATAATATGAAGATGAGAAAGTCAAGTAAAGGAACATAAAAAGGAAGTAAAAGGGTTCAGATATCAAATCGGCATAAACGACCTTGATAGAGGTATGTAAATAGAATGCTCAAGCAATTACCATTGTTATAATTATAGAATTCAACAAAATACGCAAAACACCATGATTGTATGACATGTCACCCAAACAATGTCAAATTTGGACCTAAAAAGACCATAAGTTACAACCAAATCATAAATAAAGTCTTAAAACTCTAAGAAAAAAAGACAATAACTTTAAGAGTCCATCTCCATTCAAACTTTGACCAACGCCTTTCTCTTTGTTTCCTGATAAGTCCAATACTCCACAGCCTTTGATAACACCTCTTTTGACAACACATTGTTTCTACTTTGTACCAATTGAAGTGGAAGTTTCATTCTTGTAGCAGTCACAACCTGAAACAATATAACCAATCAGGACCATTTATATTATAATTCAATAATTCAATGATACAATCACACTGATGTTTTAGTGACCTTACATTGATTTTGTCGTAATCAGTTCGAAACGCACCTTCGGTCATCCACTTAGCCACAAACACTCCACAGTCATTGCTATAACAAGAGATTATCATCAGAACAAAATCAAAATAGTTATTACATATCAAATATAACTAGTTAGAAGTTTGATAATTATGATTCACTTCGCTGATGTGGAAGACATCTTGGTTCAACCAGACAAAAATTTGAAATTGGTGTTGTTGAATATAGTGTGTTGATTCCTTTGAAAGATTCGTGACTCAACATTTCCTCAAGAAATAATCCCTGCAACATATTAGAATATTTATTAACTGAACCAAAAAAACTAAATACAATAAGTAATCAATACCAATCACATACCAACTTCAGCACTTCACGACGTCTATGATCTTTTCTTTCTGGACAAGGTAAAGAGTCCAACAAAAGTAGTTTGTTCTCCAAGAAATCAAAACCAATAGCCAAGCCGTCTTAATCGACAGGAGTCCAATGTTGGTAGTTCAAGTAAAAATCGTGATCGTCATCTTCTTCTGGTTTGCAGAACAAATTCTTCTTAATTCTGTTGTATTGTAAGTCATCAAGTAACCCTTTTCCTTTACTTTGATTGAAAACCGGAGGAGCTGAATTTGTTAGCTTAGTATTGGACTTTGAGGCTTTTTTCTCTGTCTGAGCAAACTTTTTTATGACTTTTCCACGGTCAGTGATTAGTGTCGTTGTTGTTGAGTCGTAATTGTCTGCCTCATCTTTACCAATATTGGTAGGGGTACATATGTGAGCACATATATTTTAGGATATGTATAATTTTCTAGCCTTACAAGGATCTTTCTAGCTTTATCATTTAAACACATATGTTCCAGAAAACTTGAATGGCATGTAAACACATACAAGGAAAATGTAAGCACATACAAGGATTTATTCCATGAAACTCCACTAACATGTGAGCACATAGATTTTTTAAGATATGTTCCAAAAACATTTGAATGACATGTAAACACTTATGTTTATCAGATTTATTCAATTAAACTGTAAGGAAATGTAAGCATGGTCTTGTGAAACTATTTAATATAAATCATTTTAAACAAAAAACACTAAGGTCATGTGAAACTCAGAAAGAACAAAGCCACAAAACATAGTGGATAAGTACCTTGATGAAAGCACAATAACCTCTGATCTGAATTCTTTACTTTTGCTCTTGATTTCTGTTACCTTCTCTGTCATAACAACTGTAGTTTTTTGGACATCTGGATTTGTATGCTTATGATTTGTAGTTTTCTCTCTTCTTGTTGATTTTCTTCTGTTATTTCCATCTGGTGTTGTTGTTCTTGGAGTTCCTTTTCCAACCATTTTTTTTTCTGTTGTGAAGAGTTTCTAAGGTCGCAAGAGAAAAGAAAAGTTTGAGTATGTTGAAAAATGGTTTATTTGTTGGTATGTCTAAGGTCACAGTAATAATAATTAAGAATTAGTGAATTATCCGCCATTAAGTTTCTTTTGATGCAAATTCCTATGACTTGAGCCACAAAACATAGGGATAATGGAGAAATACGTACTGCTTATATCATCAATGAGGTAAGAACTTCCTATTATTTTATGTTGAGCAATTTATATTGTTTAGTTAATTATCTAAACTATATATCTCCTTGAACATTAAAGTCATTTTTAACCCTAGGCTTTAACCTCAAAAAATGGCAAAGGTCATTTCTAACTTTTTCGTTAATCAAAAACTAATATAAAAGTTTATTTAACTTTTTATTTGTTATTTTTAACTTTACGAATTATGCAAGTCAAAAAGAATAGTTTTTTTTAACTTTTTCTTTGTTATTATAACTTTACGAATTCTTTGAGTCAATAAAAGTTTATTTAACTTTTTATTTGTTATTTTTAACTTTAAAAGTTTATTTAACTTTTTATTTGTTATTTTTAACTTTACGAATTATGCAAGTCCAAAAGAATAGTTTTTTTAACTTTTTCTTTGTTATTATAACTTTACCAATTCTTTAAGTCGATAAAAGTTTATTTAATTTTTTATTTTTTATTTTTAACTTTACGAATTCTGTAAGTAAAAAAAAAAGATTTTTTTAACTTTTTCTTTGTTATTATAACTTTACGAATTCTTTGAGTCTATAAAAGTTTATTTAACTTTTTATTTGTTATTTTTAACTTTACGAATTATGCAAGTCAAAAAGAATAGTTTTTTTTAACTTTTTCTTTGTTATTATAACTTTACGAATTCTTTAAGTCGATAAAAGTTTATTTAATTTTTTATTTGTTATTTTTAACTTTACGAATTCTGTAAGTAAAAAAAAAAGATTTTTTTAACTTTTTCTTTGTTATTATAACTTTACGAATTCTTTGAGTCAATAAAAGTTTATTTAACTTTTTATTTGTTATTTTTAACTTTACGAATTCTTTAAGTAAAAAAAATAGTTTTTTTTTAACTTTTTCTTTGTTATTTATAACTTTTCGAATTCTTTAAGTCAATAAAAGTTTATTTAACTTTTTACTTGTTATTTTTAACTTTACGAATTCTTGAAGTTAATAAAAGTTTATTTCTGAAAATATTGTCAATTATATAAAAGTTTTATTTAACTTTTTTCTTTGCTAAGTTTTATTTAAGTAAAAAATAATATGTTTGGTTTTCAATTCCAAGTTGCAAAAGTCATTATTTGGTTGCCAATTTCACTTATACCGGGCTATGTTTCTACTAATACATTTAATCAATCAATTGTTTTGATATTCTTGTTATCTTTCCTAGAAAATAAGATTTTAAGAGGATGAACTAGAAAATGAACTAAGAAGATGAACTAAAATCAAGATGAACTAAGAAGATGAAATAAAACATTTTAAATCAAAGACAATTCATAAGAAAGATAATCAAAGACAATTAAGATAATACATTTTAAATCAACTAAGAAGATGAAGATGTCATTGAGAACATTAAGATAATACATTTTAAATCATAGACAATTCATAAATTTGCAAACACTTTTCATGACATCTCATTCTATGCTCAACATTTTGCATATAATATCTCTTATAATGTTGAAGTTGTCTTTCAAATATGTAACAACCATAAACATATAATTCAACATATCAATTCGAATATCTCCTTGATTCTTTTCCAATTCTTCTGCACAAAGCTTATCCACAGTATTCCAAAGTCTTTCAACCTCATCAAATGTATTCACAACCTCCCTCATCGTCTGGTCCATTTTCTTGACGCCTAACAATGTTATTTGTAATGTATTGAACTTGAAATCAGAAAAACTGATCACATTGTTCAGAAGATCAAAAATGGCAGTAGTTGACCTAAGAATGTAAGTATTCATGAAATGAGGATGAAAAATGAGCGATTTCCAAAACTTGCAAACACACCTATAATGTAGAGGATTTTCTACCTCCACCTTCAAAAGGATATCGACCAATACTTCTGCTGGAAGAACCGCCATGTTTGATTTTTGGTTAATTCTAAAATGCAATTTGAAGTCTGAAATTGGCTTTTAATGCAAAAGATGTTATGGAAGGGATAGAGAGAGAACTATTGATACACTTATAACAGTTGGCTTTTGATGGAAAAGATGTGATAGAGAGAACTATTGCAACCGGTTCATATTATTAGTGGGAAGCGATATGACTTCTCTATAAGCACATTGAATTTCTAAAATGTGACTTTTTTAATGTGTCATCATTACTTAATGGTTTTTTTTATTTGAAATAATCATTACTTAGTGGTTGTAGAAAAATAATAAAAAACACATATGTATTATTTTTTTTAATGAAATTGAACAATTCTTTGGGTTAGGGTTGAGAATGTTCAAAGAGATAATCGCCAACTTCAAGTCTTAGGGTTAAGATTGACAATGTTCAAGGAGATAATCGCCAACCTCAAGTCTTAGGGTCAACAATGTTCAAAGGAGATAATCACCAATTTCAACTCTTAGGGTTAGAGTTAACAATGTTCAAGAGATAATCGCCAACTTCAAGTCTTAGGGTTAGGAATGACAATGTTCAAGGAGATAATCGCCAACCTCAAGTCTTAGAGTCAACAATGCTCAAAGGAGATAATTGCCAACTTCAAGTTTTTAATATGTAATTCAATATTATTATCTAGAACGAGATAAATTGCTTAAAATAATTGTTCAATTTCATTAAAAAAATAATACATATGCGTTTTTTATTATTTTTTAACAACCACTAATTATTTCAAATAAAAAAAAACCACTAAGTAAGGATGACACATTGAAAAAGTCACATTTTAGAAATTCAATGTGCTTATAGAGAAGTCATATCACTTCCCACTAATAATATGAACTGGTTGTAATAGTTCTCTTTGTTTCACATCTTTTTCATCAAAAGTCAACTGTTATAAGTATATCAATAGTTCTCACTCTATCCCTTCCATAACATCTTTTCCATTAAAAGCCAATTTCAGACTTCAAATTGCATTTAGAATTAACCAAAAATCAAACATGGCGGTTCTTCCAGCAGAAGTATTCATCGATATCCTTTTGAAGGTGGAGGCAGAAAATCCTCTACACTTTAGGTGTGTTTGAAAGTTTTGGAAATCGCTCATTGTTCATCCTCATTTCATGAATACTCACATTCTTAGGTCAACCACTGCCATTTTTGATCTTCTGAACAATGATCTTGATCAGTTTTCTGATTTCAAAGTGCAATACATTACAAATAACATTGTTGGGCGTCAAGAAAATGGATCAGACGATGAAGAGATGCATAGGGTTGTGAATGCATTTGATGTGGTTGAAAGACTTTGGAATACTGTGGATAAGCTTTGTGCAGAAGAATTGGAAAAGAATCAAAGAGATATTCGAATTGCTATGTTGAATCATATGTTGGTGGTTGTTACATATTTGAAAGACAACTTCAACATTATAATAGATATTATGCAAAATGTTGAGGATAGAATGAGATGTCATCAAAAGTTATGAATTGTCTTTGATTTAAAATGTATTATCTTAATGTATAATAATAATATTGATTCATAGGATAACCATGGTCTTCCCAAGACCAAGGTTGATCTTGCATGTGTCACCGTCGCTATGTCTCAGGTAAATATATCTCTTTTTAATTTATGATTTCGACCTAAATTAATAAAATTTTAATTTATTATAAAATATGATTGTTTGCATGGAAATTTTGTTTCATGAGAATAAAGGTGGGTAGATAAGTCAAGACAAGGTAAGTTTCTTTGTTTTTGTAATGAATCAATCCACAACTTGTTGAAAATAATCATTTTGTCCATGATTGTAAAAAATTGTGTGGCAATTTTGTGGATAAATCGATCCTTTACAACAAATTCGAATGATTCTTTTCATCATGTTTCCCAACCACGCACCTTGTAGTGAGAATATCTTCCACGAAGAGTGTTTGATGTAACTATATAGGTAATCTACCAATACATATGCTTAACGGATGTTTAAGTCTCTCTAACTTCTTGAGGTTACTAGTTTTGTAAATTAATATAAAATTTGAGAAAGTAAATTATTCGTGCCCTTGTGTGTTTCTCTTTTTATTGGTGGTTGGTCTCGTCATTAAGTCTTTGTGTGTTTGTCTACTAGTAGCTGAGTAGAAAGCTAGTAGATTCGAAGCCCAGCGGTGTCACTCTTTTTGGTAGGCCTCCTAGATGGATTACTCTTTTGTTTATAAATTAATTTCAATTAGTGTATCTGCTACTCTTTGAAGTCTAGGAATGTTTTATTTTGAATTGTACAAGTATGTAAATATGTCGTTTTGTAACTTTGGATGATGAAACAGGTTTACAAATATGATTCAGATCATGGAAACGTTGAAAATATAAATGATACTCTGTCAAAATGTTTGTAAATATTATTTTGATGAAAAAGGGTCATGTGAAGATTATTTTTGTACGTCATTTTTAAAGTTTGGTCTTTAGGTTTGCCAAACTAAAATGTATAAGTTTGTGCGCAGGTCACGATTTGAGAATTGGGTCGTGACAGGAATCACATTCTTATGATCATTCCAAAAGAATTTTGCTCGTCGTTGGCTTCTACGTTTTTCCTATCATGGAAAGCGGTATGTAATGAGGATAAGCATTTTTATTTTTTATCCTTATACAAGAAAAAGGTATTTACCATTATCCTTTGAAAGTCGATTCAATGAATATAACGAGAGTTTTGAGTTTCTTAGAATCTCTTGTACTGGTTTGAAGATAGGTAATATTAACCAAAGTGATTTAAGAGTTTGGGAACTTGTTGAAAAGAATCATTCGAATTTGTTGTGTAGTTTATCTATCCACTAACTTATTGAAATAAATTTGTCCAAAATTGCAACAAATGGCGTGGCACTTTTGTGTATAGTTGATGCTATGGAACAAATCCATGATTCTTTACAACAAGAGATCCCAAAACCCATTATAAGGATCAAACACAAAAATGATATTGTCCTCCCCACGAGATAAAACTTTCCATGATAGGAAAAACTTAGAAGCCAATGAGAAAGATAATTTAAGTCCTTTTACTACTTGAATTAGTAAAAGCCATAAGAAGCTTGGGCATTACCATTTTGAAGGGTGCAACAAACGCTCGCAATGAGAAGATATGGATACTGTGGAGGTAATGCATTCTTATATTTTCGAGTTATGCTCTTCACCCAGCAAGATTTGCTCCCGCCCAACATATTTTCCAAATTTATCCCTACGTTAGTTTACTAACGTTGTGGTAGTTAACTAACGCAACGTTAGTTTACTAACGTTGTGGTAGTTAACTAACGCAAGTTGCACATACTACGTGACTTAAGTAACGTTGCGGCAGTTAACTGACGCTGCGTAACTTAAGTCATATAACTGAAACACAGCAACACATGAACCACCATTTTCAAGTTTTAAAAAACACGAACTTCTCACCCCCAAATTCGAATTTCATGATTCTTGCGCCATTCAAAGCAAATTTCGACCACAATATCAAGTAAGTGATGATTATTCTACTCCATTCCATTTTTTTGGTTGAAATTTTGGATTTTTTGAAGAAATTTTACATTTTTAGGTTTTTTGAAATTTGTCTTGCATGTTAGTTTTTAGGATTGTTAGTGATGATTTAACTTAGGAATTGTACTTTAGATGTGGTAGTACGGGAATGTGGTAGTACGGGTACTCCTATTACATTTGTGCTTTTGGCGTTTTTTTTATGACATTTAGCGTTCTATTATTTCTTTATTCCTTTATTTTGATTACGTGTGAATGCAATTGATTGAATGAATGCTTGTATGAATGATGAAAAAATGGATGCAATTGACTGAGTGAATGTATGAATGAATGCAGGAATGATTATTTTGATTATGCAGGAATGTATGAATGAATGCAGGAATGAACACAGAGGTTCTGCCTGTTCTGGTTTTTTTGCACAGACTGGGCGTGAGTTAACTCACGTAGCATATATGTACATGTGTCAGTTAACTCACGCAGACTTAGTTTAACCACCCAGCACTTTCTCACTTCAGTTAGTTAATTACCCCTACGTTACTTAACAATCGCTGATTTTTACACTTGCGTTAGTTAACTAACGCACGGGTAAAAATGGAAAATATGCTGGGCGGAGCAAATCTTGCTGGGTGAAGAGCAGAATTCTATATTTTCCCCACTAGAACACCTAATTCAAGTAGCATTGACAAAAATAGTTTGTCAATTGATTACATACTTTATTAATAGAAACTGCTAGATGAATTTATGTTAATTTATGTCCTTATATTAGCTTTCAAGTGATCGTTGTTTATGACCAAATTGTGTTTCAAGGTGAAAACAGTGAAAACAACATAATGTACACATATTGGACCTTGTTTACTCTATTGAGAACAACTCATTATGCTAATAATCTTGCCTTAGTTTTAGGATATTTAGGATACATCTCTTGCTACATACGTGATCTCTTTTTTTTCTTTTCTTTTCTATGGGAGTAAATTAATTGCATTTCATTAGCTAAAATGTGTCAAATACATGAGCGTACATCATCTATAACATGAGAGATTGGATTCAAAGGGGCTGTCTGAGCTAACTCGTGAGCGACACCGTTCGCTTGCCTCCATTTGAACCTGACATGTGAGTTCTGAAAACTATACTAACAAATGTCTACATGCAGATATGATACAACCAAACTCACTCCTATCATCTATATATGTGAATTTACAATCATCAACCCTTTTAGAATCAAAAGCGAAATCCACATTGTAGAATCGGAGAGGCTTGTTTTTCATTCATTTGAGGCTGCTTGATCTGAACATATTGTTAAGTTTTATGCCAATTTGTGATCTGTTTGGGAAGAAAATTCATCCATGAAAGTGTTTATTTTGCCTTTGTGCAATTTCATGAACGGTTCATCCATGAAAGTGTTTATTTTGCCTTTGTGCAATTTCATGAACGGTGATATTTTATTAAAACTAAAGATAAAGGTGTTGTGGTCAAGTTGGTGAATTAACGTCGTATATTGGATTGAATTGTTGGTGTTTCAATTGCTGTGTTATTTGTTTTATTATGGTGAGACTTCAAAGGTCTGTTATGGTACAACGTTGGGTTCACTAGGATTGCCGAGGAAAATGAGTCTCATAGGAAGGAAATGCCGAGGCCTAGGGAATCTGAACGTAGTTCCAAAATTAAAATATTTAGTCCATTATTATAAGCCGGATGCCCTATTTCTAAGTGAGACATGATAGGTAAGATGGGAGGCGGACTGACATTGCAGTACAAACACACGGCAAACTTCCTTGGAGATGAAATTATTGCGAACAAATCAAGCCTGTTGACAGAGTGAAGACACGGCACAAGGTAGCAACTGATGCCTCTTGGGGATAAAGCCCATTCTTGATCAAAAAGTCTGGAAGAAGTCGCCATTTGTAAACCGGCGCAGGGTGTACTTCCCTCGGCATGCTTCAACAGTCATGTTTTTTTGTATATTTTTTGTTTTGAAAATCCCTAACTTTTGCCTGGACCGCCCTTTCAGGTTTTCAGTCCACCGGGAGTATATTCCTTTTTTATGCCTCTAATTTTTGACTGTAAAAGCATCCTGCTCGAAGCAGAGGTCCTCTTCATTGTGCTTAGCCATGTTTCTCTTTCGGAACATAACCGTTCTCGAGGCGGATGTTGATGTACGCTTCAACTACTCACGAGTTCATAGAGAGTGTGCTTGTTGTTCACACTTTTCAAAAGATGTAAAAGAGTTTTGTATTTTGAAAATTTTTGCTTTAAGTATTGCCATCAAAAATAGAAGAAATTTTGCAAATAGAAAAAACGGGAATTCCAAATGAATGGCACAGGCTCAAATTTGATGAATTGAGTGGTGACCTGCCAATGGCATGGCTCCACGAATCTTTGAAAAATTTGGAAAATAGTAAATTTTTGGAAAGGTACATTGAACACAATAACCGATATTCTCCCTAACAACTTTGAATTGCCCCTGTTCCGAGTTTTTGATCTGTGGATGCTTCGAATCGGAGGTCTTTTAATAACTGGATGCCCCAAGTGGATTGTGCCGACTGATGCAGTTACTTTGTCTTGATCCTTAACTTTTGCATAGATCGCCCTTTTCGGGTTTCAACCTAACAGGATAATTATATTTTATTATTTTGTCTCTAATTTTTTCCTGCACCGCCCTTTCGGGTTTTCAGTCCACCGAGACGCTCATTTTTGCCTAAGCCGCCTTTTTAGGTCTGCGACTTATCGAGCTTCTATTTTTGACAGAGTATTTCTTGACTGCACCGGCATTCATAGGACGTGCGAGTTTGTCACCATCCATAGTTGCGAAAGTCATTGCACACGAGCCTTCATAGTTAGGCATCCACTTGCCCCTGAAGTCTGGTTGAAAAGTAGTACAAAGTTCCCTTCTTGAAATTCATGGGGACGAAACTTTTTGTTAGAGGCTTGTTTCAAACCTCTTTTGATATATTTGCGCAAGGTCGTCATTCGTTTAAATTCGATCAAGCTTGGACTTTAGCAGAACTCCTATTGATGGGAATTCGACCTCCACGGGAAGCACAACCTCCATGTTGTATATTGGGGAAGGAGGGGGGGTTGCCCCTGTTGAAATGTGTACTGAAGTACGATATCCATGCGAGGCAATAGTAACATCTCATGCCAGTCTTTGTGAGTGAATGCCATCTTCTGGACAATCTTCTTGATATTTTGTTTGCAGCTTCAACGGTTAAGATGCCCAGTATGCGAGAGATCTTGTCAATAGTCTCTTCATTCTTCCCTTCTTCAGCTTCGGACACAGGGAACTCAAAGTTGGAAGAGAGTACATGGTTAATGTGTTCAACGAGTTTATTAATGCATGATTTGATTATTGATTTTGACAAGTAAATATAAGTTATGATTATGCAGATATTTGATAATGAAATTTATTTTTTGGTTTTCTGTATTACCATTTTTTCAAAAAAAAAAAACACAAAATAAAACAAAGTCGGAATCAAAACGACCTTTTTATTAATGACGACAATACTTAAAGCAAAAAAAGCCCTACACAAGTTCACTTTCGTCTTGGGCAGAACGAAAGGATTCTTTTTGAAAAACGAAAATCAACATTAATCATAATCAACATATGAAAACATAAGCATTCAAGGATTCATACATATCACATATACATAACCATCCCTCCAAGAATACTAGTATCACATGATTATCCCCCTTCACTTGCACTTCAAGCTATCACATTATTATCATAGCATAACATGAAGGTGAGAAAAACACAAGAAGGGGGGGTTGAATTGTGTTTTTGGAAAATTCTTCGTTTCTCCTAAAAAACTAAACACACTGGTCAGAAGCTAAGTGAAACAGCTTCTGAAGTGGTTATCAGAATCTAAATGCAGCGGAATAAAACAAAGAGAGAGAAGAAGAACGACACAAAGCAATTATACTGGTTCCTTCCACAAACCGGAAGTAGTCCAGTCCCCCTTGCACTTCCAAGGAGATTTCACTAAGAGTAGTATCTGATTACAATTGCTCAAGCACACAAGCAAGAGACTTCCTTTGCTCAAGCACACAAGTAAGAGACTTCCATTGCTCAAGAACACAATCAAGAGACTTCCCTGCTCAAGCACAACTGCAAGAGACTTCTAGCTAAACAAAATTACACAGAAAATTGTTTAGGGTTGAACACTTGATATACAATCAGAGGTGCTCACAATACAAATCAGATACAGACTCAATTGACTTAAGAATTTCTAAGATATGACTTTGAGACACAGAAATTCTAAGTGAATGCAGAACAATTTCAGCAGAGGTTTGGCACTTGTAAAAATGTTGTGAGCCTTTCGTTCAGCATTGCCAATTCTCTAAGTCTTCACTCCTTTATATAGAGGTGTGAAAGAGACGTTGTGAAATTGCCAGCACATCAAAGAGTCGTTGTTGAAGCTTGATCTTTCACCAATGATCTTTTGCCTGATTTGGTTGTTGTCCTATGAAGAACCAATTTGAAATCCATTCCTTATCCAAAGGAACATCTATGCAGGCGAAACCGTATTCTGGAGCTATTTTCTTATCTTGTAGCGTGGACACAAAACAGAGTAGTGGAGAAGGTGGTTGTACAGTTCGTACAAAGTACAATGTCAACGCTTTCGTCCAAAATTGCAAGCACATGCCTTCAAACACCTTTGAAATGACCGTTGCAAAAATCCACTAATCTTTTGTTGTGTTTTCGAATCCAATAGACAGCTTTTGCAGTGATGATTCTTCAATCCTGGAATCTTTTGCAAATCCAGTTGATCTTCAGCTTCTGGTGAAATAACTTCTGATGAGGCAGCTTCTGATAACGCAGCTTCTGATGATGCAGCTTCTGATAACACAGCTTCTGATGATGTGGCTTCTGGACACTTTGTCTTCAGGAGCACTATTCTTCAGGAGCATTATACTGACTTCAGGAGCGCTTTTTCTCTTCAGGAGCGAGTTGCCTTCAAAAGCACTAAGCTTCATTTTTGTTGATTCCTTTTGCTCTTCATTTGCTCATTCAGAACCAATAAATGATGTAACTTTTTAATTAAGGTCCTGTACACTTGAAAAAATATTAGCTAGTCCAATTTACAATTTTTAATACCTTGTTATCATCAAAACTCTTTAAGGTTCATTGTTAAACACATTTTGTTCCAACAATCTCCCCCTTTTTGATGATGACAAACAATAGTATTTAAAATTGATCAATTGTTGTTAATCTAATTAACAAGTTGACTTTGGGGTTCTGAGGTTTGTAAGCTCAGAATCTGAGGTTTGTAAGCTCAAACTCCCCCTGAGTCTGATAGTCTTTAAGGTGAGGTTTGTAAGCTCCCCCTAAGTTCTATCCAAGTTAATTAAATTCATTTTTCGCGCAATAATAATCTCAGAGCTTAAAATGAAATAAGTTATAGATGAGAAGAGTGGTTCAATTAATTTTATTTGAAATTTGATACTCCCCCTTTTTGATACACCTCTCTTTAGGTAAGACAAAAAGTTATAAGTTTTTCAAAATTTTCAAATATCATTAATGGGGCTCAGAGCCTTTAAATACTATCACATATACTCCCCCTTTTGTCATTATCAAAAAAAATAAACATAAAGACAAAAAGATTTGAGAAAAACTCAAACAATAAGAGAGTGTAAAAAAAAAATTAGAACCTATAATCTCATCAAAGAACATAATCAGAGCATGAATAACTGAGTAAATCAAACAATGAGAATATATAAGAACAAGACAAAATATATAGATATTGAAGAAACAGAAGCATTAAGAATTCAGAAGCAGAAGAAACTTAAGACAAGAAGTATTCAGAAGCAGGAAATAGAAAAGGATTAAAACAACCATCAAACAAAAAATAAACACAAAGGTGTGCAACTAAGGTTTGGTTTGAAGTTGTTTCCTCATCATCTCCATTTCTTCAGCTTATTTCTTCAACTGATCTTCAAGAAGTTGTTGCTTCTGAAGAAGCTTTAATTCCCTTGCCTTAGCTTCTCGCTGTTGATGTGCCATCTTCTGCCTCATTGAACATCCTTGCGTCTCTGGTCAAGTAGTCCATTTCTGAGAAGCAAGGCTTGTTTGCTAGAAGCAGTCTAGGACTTCTAACTATGAGTCTTTGCTTCAGATTCTCCATTAACCTTCTGACAGAAGCTCCCTTGATTCCGATGCACTTGTCTTTTACAGCTTCTATTAACTCTGCAGCTCTGTTCTGAAGTGATGCCCATGCTTCTTCATATGCATTGGTGAGATCAATTGTCCTTCTTTGATCCACCAGATCATGCATTTCAGAAAGGATCTTGAGTAGCTCAATGTCAATATGTTCAGATTCCAGGATGTCCAGGGGTGGTTGTTCAAGGGTTTCCAGGTCAGAATCACTAAGAATAGTATCTTGAACATGGTTGGATTCTGGAATGGTGATTTGTTGGGATGGAGTTGAGAGTGATGGCTGGTCAGAAGCAGTTTGTAAAGTTGAGGTTGAGGCTTGGACATTGACTTGAGAATTGTCAATATCCATGGGAGTTGGTTTGGGTAAAGTTTGTTCTGGTTGTTGGTTAAGTGGGGAGTTGGTTTCAGTGTTGACTGGTGGTTGATGTGGTGAAGTAGGTGTTTGGATGTTGAGTTGGGGGTCAATGTTGACAATTGGTGATTGTGGTTGTGGAGGTGATGTGGGTTTGGGTGGTTGTTGATGGAGACTTTCTAAAACAACATTTTCAGAAGCAGCTGCTTCTGGAGTTGCTTCAGAAGCTTTCTCTGAGTTGGGTTCAACATCTTCTGGTATGATCATGTTGAGAGGTTGAATGTTAAGAGGTTGAGGGTTATGGCAGAGAATAGTATCAAAGACTCTATTTCTCTGCTCAGCCATTTCAGCCAACTTCTGATTTATTAAATGACCAACTGGTTCATAAGTGCTTGACTGAGAGGGCTTTTTGTTGGTTTTGGTTGATGTTGACTGGCTTTTTACTGGTTTTCGAAGAAGTTGAGCTATGGGTATATCATCATCAGAATCTGATGATGATGAGGATGCGGAATCTGAAGATATTCTGATTACCTCTTCTGGTTCAGGATCTGAATCCTCCTTAGCAGACTCACTTGCCATCAACATCAGTTGCTTAGTTTCTGAAGCTACAGACTCTTGTAGCTCAGCAGCAATTTCCAAGACTTTTTCAGCTTCTGCCTTCTTCCCTTGTAAGTTCTTCAAATCTAAATCAGAAGCAGCTTTAGCTATCTTGGTGATATGAGGAAAATCTTTGGTATAGCAGTTTGTTCAGGAGCAATACCAATACTCAGGACCACACTAGAGTTGATGTCTTCAGCCACTTCTTCAATTGATGGCATTGCAGAACCACCAATTATAAGCTTGTCAGAAGCAGGTTTTGCCTTCTTAGCAGATTTTTCAACTTCCATATACTCTTCTGCAGTCATTTTTCTTTTTCTTCTTCTGCCTTTTGCCAGAGGCACTGCACCACCAAACATTTCCTCAGGTACCTCATCCATCACCTGGTTGGTTGCCTCATAGTGATCCTGATGTAGTACATCTGCACATCAATAGGATCCTTTTTGCAGATTGGAGGAAAATCCTTCATAAGATCAGACCTGACATGGGATTCACTCAAATCAGTTTGGAGTTTGGTGACCTCACTAATTAGCTCCATATTCAAGAGAGTATGAGCATTGATGAATTTCCCAGTCTTAGTGTCAATCATCTTATCAGTGAAGGCTTGAGCCCTGCTTAGGCTGTCCAATACACCTCCTTGATAGAATATCTCTGATAAGAGTCTTCCATAAGGAACCCAGGGTTTGTCCTGCAGCTGACTCTGTTTCAGACACTCTATCAAGTACTTGAACATGTATTTTGGCACGTTCACCTTTTCCTTCTTGATGAAGTGTTGGAGAAAGACTTTCTGAGCCAAATTTGGTTTCTCACTACCACCACATGGTAGCAAAACTTCATTCTGAATCTTCAGAAGCATCTTCTTTACCATGTTTAGGTCAGCATATTTCCCTTCCTTCTTGGAATTGTATATAACCAAATTAGCTCTTTCTTTCCAAATGCGTTTTTCAACAGCACTCGAAAGATCAATTCCAGAGTAATATCCAGAAGCTTTCCGACCAAGTACAGCTTCTATCTGCCATTGTGTAATTCTCACTGGAATACCACAGATGCTTGACCTGATTTCATCTTCAGTAAATGGCTCAAGTTCCATTTCTTCTCTTGTCTTCCCCTTTAGTTCTGGATACATCAAAACCATTTGATTCTCTTCGGCTTGTGATGCTTCTTTGTTATAGAGTTTCGCTCTTACCCAGAAGTGTCTAACCAATGCTTCGTATGTTGGTCCATTCAACATCTTGAAGTAATCCAAAAGTTCTTGCTCTTCATAGTAGCTTCTGATCCAACACTTATGGAAAGCTAGTGATTCAAAATCCACTGGATTTTCTATCTGAACCTCTAAATTCTATTCTTCCAATTTCATGCTTCTTCTTCTGTAGTCATATTCAGGGACCATTCGTGCAGTAGATTCTGAAACTTCTCGTTGCGAGCTTGATGATGCCATTTGATGATTGAAGAAGATTTGAAGAAGATGATGATTTTAGGGTTCTAGAGTTGAGAGAATGCGCTTACTTCGCAAAAGGTTTGAGAGCAAATGTGTTTGTTGTGAGTGAGTAGTGTGTGAATTGACAAAGTGTTACAAGTAAAACGATTGCAATTCAAAAGAGACAAACAAACATACATTAATGACAAAATTGGGGGCGCGTGAAAAGTACTTTCAAAGCTATTAAATCATCATTGCCCTTTTTAGTTATACACCAATACATACAGGCCACGTCAGAAGTTCACAGAGTAACTACCAAGTTAGTGGGCCAGAAGTTACCACAAAAAGTAACTCCCAACGTTTCCACTAACTCTACTATTCAGAAGCATAAAATCCAGCTTTTGGACTTCAGATGCTGACGTCATCATCAGAAGCGAGTTTTCCTCAAAACCTCAATAAAGAGCTTCTGATGGACTACTGCTTCTGAACTAACTTCAGAACCTAAAATCCTATTCAGGAGCAAGCAATCATTTAATCAGACACAAAGTGCATGTTCAAATTTTTCTTTATAAAATCAAATCTTTCAACAATTAAAGGCTTAGTAAATATATCAGCCCATTGATTTTCAGTATCAATGAATTGTATATCTAAAATTCCTTTTTGAACATAGTCTCTGATAAAATGGTGTTTGATTTCAATGTGCTTAGCTCTTGAATGCAAAATTGGATTTTTAGACAAACAAATAGCAGCAGTATTATCACAATAAATGGGAATACTGTTAGCAGTTATCTGATAGTCTTCCAACTGATGTTTCATCCAAAGTAGTTGTGTACAACAACTTGCAGCTGAAATGTATTCTGCTTCTGCTGTAGACATAGCAATAGTTGTTTGTCTTTTGCTAGCCCAGGATATAAGATTATCACCCAGAAATTGACAATTGCCACTGGTTGACTTTCTTTCAATCCTATCACCAGCATAATCAGCATCACAGAATCCAATTAGCTTATAATCTGAGGATTTCCTATAAAGGAGTCCATGATTAGTTGTTCCTTTCAAATACCTGAAGATTCTCTTGACAGAAGTCATATGAGATTCTCTAGGATTTGATTGGAATCTTGCACACAAGCATACACTGAATAAAATATCTGGCCTAGATGCAGTAAGGTATAACAAAGAACCAATCATACCTCTATACAGCTTCTGATCAACTTTAGCTCCTTCATCTTCTTTGCTTAGGGTGCACGTAGGGTGCATTGGAGTGTTCATCACTTTACAATCTTCAAGCTTGAACTTCTTCAGAAGCTCCTTTGTATACTTTGATTGATGAACATAGACTCCTTCTTTGCATTGATTAATTTGAATGTCCAGGAAGAACTTCAGCTCTCCCATCATGCTCATTTCAAATTCATCCTGCATTAACTTAGAAAATTCCTTGCAAAGAGATGCATTAGTAGAACCAAATGTTATATCATCAACATATTTTTGCACAACAAGAATATCTTTCCCAAGGGTCCTTCTGAAGAGTGTTGTATCAACCTGTCCTCTTTTAAAATCATTTTTGATTAAGAAATTACTTAGTCTATCATACCAAGCTCTGGGAGCTTGTTTCAAGCCATATAGTGATTTCTTCAGTTTAAAAACATGGTCAGGATATTTAATATGCTCAAATCCAGGAGGTTGCTTGACATACACTTCTTCTTCTATGACACCATTAAGAAATGCACTCTTGACATCCATTTGATATAATATTATGCCATGATTAACTGCATAGGAAAGAAGTAACCTGATTGCTTCCAATCTTGCAACTGGAGCAAATGTTTCAGTGTAATCAATGCCTTCTTGTTGACTATACCCTTCTGCAACAAGTCTGGCTTTGTTTCTTGTTACTTCTCCTTGCTCATTCAACTTGTTTCTGAATACCCATTTTGTTCCAATAATGTTCTTGTGCTGAGGTTTGGGTACCAGATCCCACACATCATTTCTTTGAAATTGATTTAACTCTTCTTGCATAGCTATGATCCATCCATCATCTGAAAGTGCTTCATCAACTGTTGTAGGTTCAATCATTGAGATCAGTCCAATCATTGATTCTTCTTGTCTAAAGAATGATCTTGTTCTTCTTGGACTATATTTGTTTCCAATGATTAGCTCCTCAGGGTGTGAAGACTTGTGCTTGAAAGTGTTTCTGGGAGGATCTTCTTGATGTGAGCCATCTTGTGCTTCATCAGAAGCAGTTTCATCTTGCACTTCTGATGTGGGTTCAGCTTCTGGACTTTCTTCAGATTCAGCTATCTGATCAGGTTCTGGAGTAGCTTCAGGAACCTGTATCTCTGCAACACTTTCACCTTGCTTTGAAGTTTTATCTTCAAGCTCTTTGTCATCAAATTTAACGTGCATAGATTCTTCAACACATAGTGTTTCTGAATTATACACTCTGTATGCCTTTGACCTTTCAGAGTAACCTAAGAAGATTCCTCTTTGGGCCTTGGCATCAAATTTCTTTAGGTAAAGCTTGTTATTTAGAATGTAACATGTACATCCAAATTGATGAAAGTAAGAGATATTGGGTTTTCTTCCTTTAAAGAGTTCATATGCTGTTTTCTCCAAAATAAGTCTAATATAGATCCTGTTTTGAACATAACATGCTGTATTCACTGCTTCTGCCCAAAAATGTTTAGCCAAATTGTTTTCATGGATCATGGTTGTGGCCATTTCTTGTAAAGTTCTATTCTTTCTCTCTACAACCCCATTTTGTTGTGGAGTTCTAGGAGAAGAGAATTCATGGATAATTCCATGTTTTTCACAAAAAGCTTCAAATGACTCATTTTCAAATTCTCCACCATGATCACTTCTGATTTTCAAAATCTTTGACTCTTTTTCAGTTTGAATTTGTGTGCAGAAATTACTGAATACCTCATATGCATGATCCTTACTTTTCAGGAATTTCACCCAAGTCCATCTGCTGTAATCATCAACAATGACTAATCCATATTTACTTCCATACAAGGATGCAGTACTCACTGGTCCAAATAAATCAATATGGAGTAGTTCTAAGGGTCTTGAGGTTGAAACAATGTCTTTGGTTTTAAAAGATGATTTCACAATTTTTCCTCTCTGACATGCACCACAGAGTGCATCTGAATGATAGTCAATGTCTGGTAGCCCTTTGACAAGTTGTAACTTACTAAGCTTAGAGATTAACCTCCAGTTAGCATGTCCCAACCTTCTGTGCCACATCCATTTTTTATCATTCACTGATAGAAGGCAAATCACCTTCTGATCAGCCAGTTCAGAAAAATTGATTTTATAGACATTATCAACTCTCTTTCCCTTGAACACAATGGATTTGTCTTCCTTGTTGATTATTGTACAGTTGGTTTTCTCAAAAAGCACATCATAACCTTTATCACAAAATTGACTAATGCTCAAAAGGTTATGTTCAAGACCATCTACCAACCATACATTATTAATTGAGGTAGAGGAATTATCAATAGTTCTTGTACCTATGATCTTGCCAGATTGGTTGCCTCCAAATTTCACACTTCCTCCTTCTTTCATTGTTAAGCTGAGGAAGCTGGACTTCTCTCCTGTCATGTGTCTTGAGCAACCGCTGTCTAGGTACCATGATCTTTGCTTTGGTGCTGCTCTTAGACATACCTGCATCATTGACATTTTCAGATTTAGGTACCCATTGTCCTATGGGTCCTGAAAGGTTAGTGCTTAGGGCTTTACTCTTCACTCCTTGTACCTTGTGTTGTGAGTTGTGTTGCTTCTGATTAACCATTACCTTTGGTTTTGGTACTTCAGAAGCAGTAACTGTCTTCCTCTGAAACTTAGACTTCAGAACCTCAGATTTTGGTTTCACCAGACTCTGAGGTACATGTTCTAATCTTTTCAGGATCCTGATCTTTGAAGTCTTGGAATCAGATTTGATCATAGCCTTTGGCTTAGAGTTCTTTGGCTTTGAAGTAATCTTAGCCTTAGAACTAGAAGCTTCAGGTTCATATTGAACAACAGTTTCCAACTCAGCACCTTCAGGTACAAAAACTATTTTCAGACCTTCCTTGATGCATTCACAACATGCTTTGAGACTGATTTCATTTGGTTTCCCTCCTGAAAAACCAATCCCTTTGCCATTGTTTCTGTAAATGCTATAAATCATAGAAGCCACTCTGCTTCTGTCAATGCCAGATATGATAAAATCTTCAAGAGCAATTTCATGGTTGCTTAAAGGTTTCTCATTACACTTTTCTTGTAGCTTCTGACATAAGAACCTGAGCTTGTCTTCATATGTTTTACAAATGAAGTCAAAGCCCCTAAGTCCTTCTTCAGAAGCTTTCAGATCCAATAGAGTTGATTTTTGTTGTTTCATTAAATCAACATATTTTTCTTTTAAATCCTTCAACTCATTGGTTCTTACTTCAAAATGTGTAAGAAGTTCTTTAAGTGACTCAACAAGTTCATTTCTGGGAATTTTGGAATATACCTCGTTTTCATCTTCTGAGTCTGAATCTGATCCAGCTTCTGAAGTTCCTGTTGCTACCAACCCAATAGCTATCTTTGCATCTTCATCAGCTTCCTCTTTATCAGATCTAGATTCACTTCCCAAATCATCCCAGGTTGCCATTAAACTCTGCTTGATCTACTTCTTGAATTTGCTTGGTTTGAATGTAGACCTCTTTGACTTGTCCTTTGACTTGTACAAGCATGAGAGCTTTAGCTTCTTTGACCTTCTTGCTGCCTTCGTAGTTTGAACAGAGTGAAGCAAACATAGCTTTAGCAGTGGATTTGTCACTCATCTTCATGTACTCTGCTTTGGGTATAGCAGTGACAAGAGCTCCTCTGATAATATGATGCTTCTTGTAGAGTTTCTTCAACTCAGGAATATGTTTCTTTCTATCCACAGCAGCTCCTTCTTCATCAAGGACTAAATCACCAACACCATCTTCCAGAATATCCCATAGTTCTTCATCGAGGCTCATGATATAACTGTAAAAGTTGGTTTTCCACCATGAAAATTCTTCAGCATCTCCATTGAATTTTGGAATCTTTCCAATACTGGATTTCTTACTATCACTATAATCATGTGAGACATTTTTATAGCTAGTATCACCAGATCCAGTAGGAGGAGGAGTAGACATGTTTTTCTCAGATCTTTGATTGTTGCACGGTTAAGTGTTACACAACAGACCAGGGCTCTAGATACCAATTGAAGGTGAGAAAAACACAAGAAGGGGGGTTGAATTGTGTTTTTGGAAAATTCTTCGTTTCTCCTAAAAAAACTGAACACACTGGTCAGAGGCTAAGTGAAACAGCTTCTGAAGTGGTTATCAGAATCTAAATGCAGCAGAATAAAACAGAGAGAGAAGAAGAACGACACAAAGCAATTATACTGGTTCCTTCCACAAACCGGAAGTAGTCCAGTCCCCCTTGCACTTCCAAGGAGATTTCACTAAGAGTAATATCTGATTACAATTGCTCAAGCACACAAGCAAGAGACTTCCTTTGCTCAAGCACACAAGCAAGAGACTTCCTTTGCTCAAGAACACAATCAAGAGACTTCCCTGCTCAAGCACAACTGCAAGAGACTTCTAGCTAAACAAAATTACACAGAAAATTGTTTAGGGTTGAACACTTGATATACAATCAGAGGTGCTCACAATACAAATCAGATACAGACTCAATTGACTTAAGAATTTCTAAGATATGACTTTGAGACACAGAAATTCTAAGTGAATGCAGAACAATTTCAGCAGAGGTTTGGCACTTGTAAAAATGTTGTGAGTCTTTCGTTCAGCATTGCCAATTCTCTAAGTCTTCACTCCTTTATATAGAGGTGTGAAAGAGACGTTGTGAAATTGCCAGCACATCAAAGAGTCGTTGTTGAAGCTTGATCTTTCACCAATGATCTTTTGCCTGATTTGGTTGTTGTCCTATGAAGAACCAATTTGAAATCCATTCCTTATCCAAAGGAACATCTATGCAGGCGAAGCTGTATTCTGGAGCTGTTTTCTTGTCTTGTAGCGTGGACACAAAACAGAGTAGTGGAGAAGGTGGTTGTACAGTTCGTATAAAGTACAATGTCAATGTTTTCGTCCAAAATTGCAAGCACATGGCTTCAAACACCTTTGAAATGACCGTTGCAAAAATCCACTAATCTTTTGTTGTGTTTTCGAATCCAATAGACAGCTTTTGCAGTGATGATTCTTCAATCCTTGAATCTTTTGTAAATCCAGATGATCTTCAGCTTCTGGTGAAATGACTTCTGATGAGGCAGCTTCTGATAACGCAGCTTCTGATGATGCAGCTTCTGATAACGCAGCTTCTAATGATGTGGCTTCTGGACACTTTGTCTTCAGGAGCACTATTCTTCAGGAGCACTATACTGACTTCAGGAGCGCTTTTTCTCTTCAGGAGCGAGTTGCCTTCAGAAGCACTAAGCTTCATTTTTGTTGATTCCTTTTGCTCTTCATTTGCTCATTCAGAACCAATAAATGATGTAACTTTTTAATTAAGGTCCTGTACACTTGAACAAATATTAGCTAGTCCAATTTACAATTTTTAATACCTTGTTATCATCAAAACTCTTTAAGGTTCATTGTTAAACACATTTTGTTCCAACATAACAGACATATTAAATCTTTAATCAAGTCATCGACAAGAGTTCATCATTTATCAACATCCATCAAATGAAAATATTACTCCCCTCATTACTCATCTAGCATGCTTAACTTAACGAGTACAATTCATCATTTCAAAGTTATAAGCAAGCAATCATCATTATCAAAGAATCACCACATCATATATACATATATACGTATATAATTCTCATCTTATCGTTATTATCAAATAGGTTCACCAAGTGTATAAGCACTACAAGTAAAACATGCAATTAAAGCATAGTTCATTCATTTACAACCATCAACAAACTCCACCAATGTACATATACACCAATCCACACAATCACACATTCACCAAATTCCACCAATGCATAATTCACTAAGTCACATATTCAATTATGACACGACTCATCAACAAATCAAATGCATGCAATGTTCTAGACACTTCTAGATGCATGCGGTACCAAATCACCTCAAGGTCGTCACCTTCGATGCAACAAAAACATCGTATGTAAGAGTACACCTCCTCTTACAATTCACCTCAATTGGATATAAAATCCGCCACCATCAGTGATGAATGCATGAACATATGACTCGACTCAATGCATATGTTCACACAAACAATAATCACCTCACCATCACCATCATTTTGCATACATGCATTCACCAACAAGATCACCATCAATATTAGCATGTATGAATTCACCACCAACAATCAACATTTAACATGTTCAACAAACAACATAACATAAACATGTTCATCACCATTCAATTAGTATATATGCATCGACAACAATTCACCACCACTTGACATATATACAATCACCAACAACATCAACATATAGTTGTCACATATATACATCATCAATCATCTCCACATAAGTTATATCAACTATCCATAAAGGATTCATAAAGCAATCGGCTCTTAAAACATTTTCAACAAAGTTCGTCTCTCAAAATCACAACATTAGAAATAATTGAGCTTTTAAGCCAAAACCAAGTAAACAAGTTCCAACGCCTCAACTAAGCATACCTCTAGGCCACATATGAGTGCAGTAGAGGATACCTTGGTGTTTCACCGGCAAAACACGGTCGTGTCACCTCACCAGTACAGCAAAATGTATTTTTACGTTTTCGTGCATAAAATCTTGTTTTCGAATCCGATTTCTGTTCCATTTTCGTCATTGCATTCCTAACACTTAGACCATACAAACCACACTTGAAAACGTGACATTTAAACATTAAAACAACTTAATCAAACTCATCCCAAAGTGACTTATTTTGCAAAAGCTCTTAAAATAACTTTTACTCAAAAACCCATTTTCTTCCCAAAATGATTTCTCTCCAAAACCAAGTGATTAAAACAGAAAATCATACCATCCTAACCATTCTAACAATCTTCTTAACTCATTCAACATCATCAAAATCAAACTTCTTCATTATGAACCCATTTTTTTATGAAAACCTCAAGAACAACACAAATTCATAACAACATCAAAGATTATGATTATCCAAGGTTTCTAACATCAACAACAACACCTCACAACATCAACAACAACAACCAATCATGAATTCATCACAATTTATCAACAACAACATCTCATATCATCAATTTTTGGGCAAAACACAAAGCATACATATGTACATGATTTAAGCTTGCAATTTCATCATCAACAACTCAATTAACATTCAATTTACATACCCAAACATTGCATCACAACATAAGCACGAATTTACCAATTAATTCCACAATAATCAATTATTCAAATAAGCACTTAAGTAAAGAATTAGGGTAGAAGCTACAACTAAGGGATTGTGATTAAAGACTAACCCCCTAACCTTAATTCTTCACAACCACCAACTAAGGTTTCACTTTAGCTCCCAAAAGCTTGAATCTGTACCTCCCTCTAGCTCTCTCTAGCTTTCCTTCTTCAAACCCTTTTCTTCTCTTGTTCTTTCTCTCTCTGCCTCTTCTCTCTAATGAAAATGAAAATGTTGGTAAAACCCTATTTTCTCTACCAACTAGAGTTTATATAGGTCTCACCTAATTGGGCTCAACTCACAATGCCTTAATGGGCCTAACCCATTTCTATTCTAACCGAAAACGTTACTACTCACTTAACGGTAAAACGGAAATAACAACGGTCAACTACCGGTAATAAAATAAATTACTACAACTCCCTAGCACTTAGTAAAATAATACTAGCTCTCACTAAGCACTAAAAATAATCTTCAACAACATTACAGAATTACCCCTACTCTCAAAATGACCATAATGCCCCTAAGTCAAAAATGACTAAAATACCCTCCTAACACCGAATTCTACAATTCCCGACTAAAAATACACAAAGGAAAATAATCACATAAGAGCACATAAAACACACATAAATAAATAATAAAATAAATCTAGCGAAAAATTGGGCTGTTACAGGTCGGCTCTAAAACCTGTTGGCAACTTTCCGGGCATCGGAGGGGCGGCCTGGTCTCGACATAATTCCCTTTGAGCAAAGATGGGAGCAACTCAGCATACTTCATGGGAATCGGATCAAATCGTGTCCTTGGAGCCTGTTGTCGAGGCTGTTGTTGCTGATACGGTTGTTGAGGCTGATAAAGTGGTTGTTGAATGGCATTGGTAGCGGGTGTAATAGCAGCCACGTGTTGATGATCCAGACGTTTTTGTTGAGGTCTCCCCTAGGCCAACATGCTCACTTCTTGTTCGTTCTTTCTCGGAAAATTGTTCCCAAATTTATTAGAACTACTGGCAGGTACACTTTCCATAACTAATCATCCTTCTCGGACTCCTTCTTCCAACTGTACACCCATACCAACCATCTCTGCAAAGTTCTTGGGAGCACTTCCGACCATCTTCTTGTAGTAGATATGATTGAGAGTCTTTAAGAAAAGTTTGGTCATCTCCATCTCTTCTATGCACAGGCTTACCTGGGCAGCGAAATTTCTCCACCGCTGAGCATATTCCTTGAATGTTTCTTTGTCTCCCTGAGTCATAGCCTGAAGATCGCTTCGGTCTGGGGCCATATCCACATTATGAAAAATCACGGAAAGTTCGAATCATTGTTTTGTCAAGATTCATGTACCACTTTGCGGTAGGGCTAACCAAACTCTCTTGAAAGTAATAAATAAGGACGGATCATCCTTGGCATAGGCAGACATCTTTCTCACATACATTGTTAGATGTTCCTCAGGACAGGAGTTCCCCTTATACTTCTCGAAATCTGGTACCTTGAACTTGTGGGGTATCTGGACGTTTGGCACCAAACAGAGATCGTAAGCAGTTTTCCCAAACCCTTTCTTCCCACGGAGAGCTCTCATTTCTCGCTGCATCTCATCATACTTCTCTTGTAGGTCATCAACCCTGTCATATGCCCCCACACCCCCAGAATGGGAGATGGGTTCCTCTTCTTGTGGGATAGTATGAACATCAGGTGCTGAGTAGGTCACGACAGCTGGAGGAAACGTCACAACTTGCTGAGGAACATGAGTTGCACGTTGATAAGTAGGCATCCGAGCTTCACAAGCAATGGGACGAAGTATTTCTCCAGCAGTAAGAGGCGGGAACCAAGGCACGAAACGTTGTGGTGTAGAGTACCCCTGAATATCGGCACAAAACGTCCATTCAGGGCCAGTAGAAATAGTTTTGGCTAGAGTCCTAATAGGAGGAGGAGGAGGAGGTGCTTGTGCTTGAGAAACCATCAGTGTCTTCATCAAATCATTCATATCGTCCATCTTAGTCTGCATGGCTGCCATTTCCTTCCGGAGCAATTGATTTTCTTGCTCGAGAAAATCCATCTTCTCTTTATGATTGCTCGAGTGTTGTACATGCGAGTTGGACGAGGACGCCATGACTCTTTTGAGATAGGTTGACCTTTTATGGAAAAGAAAATTTGTGTGAGACTTTGGATTTGAGACCATGAAGTGCAAAGTGATGCATGATGTTATGCAAAAATAGACACATTTTTTATTTATCGAAGGACTTGTCACGGTAATTGTAAACATCATAAGGAACATTTGATAATTTGAGATATTACAAACAGTTCTCTTAAGAAAAAGCAAAACCAAAGACAAAGTCCTCAACAAATCTAAGGTCTAGTTTAATTGTGTTCCCTGGTGTCCCTCCTTATAAGGTCCACTCCTCTGATGTTTAGAAGGACTTATCTAGGTCTTTCGATGTTTAATGAGAAAAGTGTTTATGAATGTATGCATGTATGTATGAGTATGCAAGGAAAACATGATGAGGTTTAAGGTATACAATGTTGGAGCATAGGGATAACAACGCCATTTGGTTAGGACTAAGGTTTTCATTTGCACTTGTAACAAGGGTTCTACCAAGTTCCCAAAGTTTTCAACCACTTCCGAATATTTGTTAGGTGACGAGAGTACTCTCGTTCCAACAATATTCGTAGGATAGTCTCGTTTGGGTGTAGTATCGCGTGTCAACCAATACGAGAGTACTCTCGACTAGCCACCGCACTACGTCCTAAAAGGCCAAGATGAGTTAAAGGTGACTAAAGGTTCTCAACTTTGACGGTCACTTGAAAGTAACATGCCATACGCGAGTACCCACGACGACAAAAGTATACGTCCAAGATCCCTCCATTGAGTGGGTTATCACATGTACCAATACCGAAGAGTACTCTTGGCATGGAAACTATGATTATAATCGGTCCTATCTTAATTTCCCACAAGTCCGGGTGTAGGACTTATCTCACTACTCACGTTAAAAGAAAGAAGAAAGAAGAAGGAGAGAATATACATACACGTATTTCCATCTTTTTATTTTTATTTTTTAGCACGTAATAGCACAAAAATTTAGATAAAACCAAGTTAGGCTCAAACCTCTTAGGGGGTCCCCAGCGGAGTCGCCATTTCTGTCGCGTCATTTTTTGGAGATCAAGGCTATTTGATTAGCTTTTGACTCGCTATTTATTTCACGACTGAAGATTTAAATTTTTTAAGGAAAAGGGGAAAAAAGTTCAAACTACCCCATATTTGAAAAGATTTTGGGTTCGGGGGTTAGTTACATAAAGGGAAGGTGTTAGCACCCTTTATGTCCGTAGTACTCTACGGGAACCTCTTGGTTTTATTCAATTAATGTGCTATAAACTTGCTTGTTTTGAAAAATGGAATTTTAAATGGAAAACAAAGGAAAGACCTAATTATCTACATTTTATTGATTTGGAAAGACAAATGTCCTTTGCCTACGTACCCGTGAGGGATCAAAATCACGTAGTTCGTGGTAAAAATTGACGTTTGATTGGTTGAGTGTTTTTTATTAGTTTTGAAAAAGGTTTTAAAGTGAAAAGCCAAGTGGCAAAGTAAGCTTGTTTGTATTTTTTTAATTAAAGAAAAGAGACTCAAAATGAAATTAAATTGATTAATGTTTGATTTAAGAAAATAAAAACAAAAGACAGTCACTTGATTTAAGATCAAGGTTTATTTTAAAAAATATTTTTTTGTGTTTTGTTATATACATTTTCGTTGTTTTCAAATAACTAGAATAAAATTAAACTAAACTAACGGAGCATAAAGAAATAAAAGCGTTGGGACCCCATGGTGGCGTTGGACCACCACAAGGGCCTTTTACCTAAACTACCAAGCATAAAAGTAAACATACACCCACTCACGCACACATGCACCTAAGCTATTACAAAAAACTTATTAATACATTCTATGGTCTGCGAGAAAATAAATATGCATGATTTACATCAAACCTAAATTTACATTCTAAGCTGTGTGCAATAAAGAAAGATAAATTACATTAAGGCCTATTTTATACATTCTAATTTCATGCAATGACATAAGAATAAATTAAAATGCATGATAAACTAGACTAAAAATGCATGAATTATTTACATTCAAACTTAATGTACAAACAAATAAACAAACATGCAATGGATAGATGAATGAACGATGAATATGCTACCTAATCTAATAAATATAAGAAATAATAGGGTGCAAAAGACATAATAGTAAGATAAATAAAATGCAAGAGAGATTAAAATGCATGAATCATATAAAAAAAATGCAAGGGAATTTAAAAATGCATGAAAATGATAAAAATGAGATTGTGGGGGTGCAGGCAGTAAGCAGGGGGGTGCAGGAATGAAAAAAGATTGAATTGGGCCAAAGGAGGACAGGCGCGCTGTTGGGCTTAAGGGATTGGAAATGGGTTGGGTTAAACGGGTTTTGGAAAACGGTTCGGTTCAAGGGAAGAACCGGGTCGGTGTAAAATGAAGTATAAAAGAGGTTGTGTTGGTTTTCTTTCATTTCCCTTAATTCCTTTCTCTCTCTTATCTTTCTCTCTCTCGTTCTTCTCTCTAAATTTCTCTGTTCTCTCCGGCGAGAGTGGGGGTCTACCGGCGCGGTGGTTGGCCGGCCGGAGTGGCGTCGCCACCGCGTCAGACATTAAAACGTCCTCTTTCTTTATTTTATTTTTACGATTTCTCTCCTCTTTCTATTTTCGCAGTCAAAATTTCCAAATACTAACTTTAAACCTCTGGATCTACAAAATAAGGAGAAGGAGAAACTACCTTTTGGTTTACGTTTGAATCTGGTTTGTGTCCGATTTGGAATGAGTGGTTCGGTTCTGTGTTCTTCGAGATTGCAGGTTCCTCTCTGGCCTTCTTGCACGCGTGACTGGGTTTGTGCAGTGGTAACTGGTTCTTGGTGCTTGGATGGTTGTGACTAGATTTTGTTGCAACTGCGGTCGTCGGTGTGCCGTGCGTCTTGACTGTCGTTGGTATTGGGATGTGGATTTGTAACAGGTTTTGTGTGCGTGAATGTTTGGTTTGTTGATGGTCGAAGTCGTTATGGTTATGTGTTGTGTGAGCCTTGCGTGAGTTTTGTTTGGTTCATGATTGGGTCGTGATTGTCTAAAAAAAATGAGGATAATGGAAGTTGTATGTTGCGACTGGAAGCTATTGGTTTTCTGTTTCTGACTTTGACTGATTGCAGGTTTTATGGGTAGAAACTGTGCGTTTGAATTTGCAGGTTTAGAAGAATTGGAATTGGCTTTTTCTATCAATTTTGCGGTCGTGGAAAATTGCTGGTTTCTTTATGAACTTCGGCCCCCTTTCAATGTGTATGTACAGGTTTAATTTATAGTGTTGATTTTAGGCTTAGGGTTTGTTGAGAAGAACAAAGATTATGGACAAATTGGGATGGATTGAGGAGGAAATTTGTTGCTGGAAATTTGGATTGGAACGAATTGGACGTGACAGACTGTGTTTGGAGTGAACTTGATTGAACCTGGACTATTTTTTTGACTTAAACACTTTATAATAAAAATAAGTAAATAAAATGAAAGGTAAAAATACCAAGAGATAAACATGCATATATTTTTTTTTTTGGATTTTATCCTCTAATTAATAAACAAATGGAAAAAAAGAAAATAAAAATTTGGACTTATTTTGACACCTAAAGTGACGCAAAGAAAATAAAAATAAAAAGAAAAAATGACTTAAAAAAAACTAAAAAAAGGAAAATAAAATTAGAGTTCAATTAATTAAAAGGAAATTAAATAAAAGATGGAAACTAAAGTTAAAAAAAAAAAAAATGAGAGAAGAGGGCCCGACTCGGACAAATTATGAGGTATTTTAAAATACCTCTCTGCCGAATTTTTCACTGAAAATCAGAGACTGATCAGGGTCAGGTGACATGTGTCGGTGTATGAATGTAGGATCCTTAGGTCAAAAATTGGGGTATGACAGATGCCCCTATTTAAGTTTCTTCGTCTGAAGATTTGAAGATGAAATCTTTGATTCGATGGGACGAAGAGACTTAAATACAAAAGTACGCCAATTTTGACCTAAGATGTTATGAATGCTCATGATGTAATTATGAATGCAGGACGACAAAGATAATTTGACTTGATTTCACTGGAATGAGAAAGAACAATGGGATACCCTAATTCGTTGAAGAAAAAGGGATCCGACTCCGCTAGGGAGAATGTAGTTTCACTGGGGAAAATAATTGTCCACTATCGTGTTGATGATATGAAGACAAATGAAAGGAAACAAAATCTTGAACAGACACTGGGAATTTTGAAATGTATTTGTAAACTGATGGTTTGTAGAAACCGACATTTGAAGTTAAATTTGATTGGTGACATCTCTGAACCAGACACACTGGGGATGATACTTTTGACATTCCGTCATCCGACAAAACGGGGAACGACACTTGAGAAAATAGAAATTGAGTGGCGTCTCGTTATCCGACATACTGGGAGATGACACTGTTGACATTCCGTCATCCGACAAAACGGGGAATGACACTCTTGATATTCCGTAATCCGACTAAGCGGGGAGTGAAACACTTGACATTCTGTAATCTGACAAAGTGGGGAAAGACACATTTGATATTCCGTAATCCGACAAAACAGGGAATGATGATTTTGATATTTCGTAATTCGACAAAACGGGGAATGATTTTGATCTTCCGTAATCCGACAAACCGGGGAAAGACGCTTTCGATATTCTGTAATCCGTTAAACCGGGGAATGAAACACTTGACATTCCGTAATCTGACAAAGCGGGGAATGATGATTCTTGATATTCCGTAATCCGACAAAGCGGGGAAAGATAATTCTTGATATTCCGTAATCCGACAAAGCGGGGAAATACACATTTGATATTCCGTAATCCGTTAAAACGGGGAATGAAACACTTGATATTCCGTAATCCGACGAAACAGGGAATAATGATTTGATATTCCGTAATCCGTTAAACCGGGGAATGATTTTGATCTTCCGTAATCCGACAAACCGGGGAAAGATACATTTGACCTTCCGTAATCCGACTTAATGGGGAAAAACGCTTGAGAGAATAGAAATTGAGCGACATCTCGTTATCCGACGTACCGGGAGATGACACATTTGACCTTCCGTAATCCGACCAGGCGGGGAATGAAATACTTGAGAAGATAAAGATTGAGTGACATCTCGTTTTCTAACAAAGCAGGGGATGACACTTTTGTGAAAATAAAATGTGACCTCAAATTGTTCATTGGTTGGAACTAGATCATTTGAAACATGGTGTAAGGTAAACTCAAGCGGTCCGTTGTTTAGGACTAGCAGCTTAAAAAATGGTAAACTCAAGCGGTCCGTTGTTTAGGACTGGCAGCTTGAAACCAAGCGAAAAGGTAAACTCAAGCGGTCTGTTGTTTAGGACTGGCAGCTTGAAACAATTGAAGACTGAAACAAAAAGATACGACCAAACACAACTTTGGGTGACTGATGCAACCATGTATGAATTGATATTGTGTATATATTGTGTATGCATGAATGTATGAACATGTGAAAGTATTAATGTATGAATGTACGATTATAAATGGATGTATGAATGTGCGGATGTAACTTGTACGACTGTATAAACTGTATATGACGGGTAACTCGATGAAACGAGACATGACAGGTAAGATGGGAGGCAGACTGACATTGTAGTACAAACACACTGAAAACTTCCTTGGAGATGAAATTATTGCGAACAAATCAAGCCTGTTGACAGAGTGAAGACAAAGCACAAGGTAGCAACTGATGCCTCATGGGGATAAAGCCCATTCTTGATCAAAAAGTCTTGAAGAAGTCGCCATTTGTAAACCGGCGCAAGGTGTACTTCCCTCGGCATGCTTCAACAGTCATGTTTTTTTGTATATTTTTTGTTTTGAAAATCCTTAACTTTTGCCTGGACCGCCCTTTCAGGTTTTCAGTCCACCGGGAGTATATTCCTTTTTTATGCCCCTAATTTTTGCCTGGACCGCCCTTTCGGGTTTTCAGTCCACCGGGACGCTCTCTATTGCCTAAGCCGCCCTTTCAGGTTTTCAGCTTAGCGAGCTTTTTTGTATTTCTCTTTTTTTTTTACTGTGAAAGCATCTTGCTCGAAGCAGAGGTCCTTTTCATTGTGATTAGCCATGTTTCTCTTTCGGAACGTAACCGTTCTCGAGGCAGATGTTGATGTACGCTTCAACTACTCACGAGTTCAAAGAGAGTGTGCTTGTTGTTCATACTTTTCAAAAGATGTAAAAGAGTTTTGTATTTTGAAAATTTTTGCTTTAAGTATTGCCATCAAAAATAGAAGAAATTTTGCAAATAGAAAAAACGGGAATTCCAAATGAATGGCACAGGCTCAAATTTGATGAATTGAGTGGTGACCTGCCAATGGCATGGCTCCACGAATCTTTGAAAAATTTGGAAATTGGTAAATTTTTGGAAAGGTACATTGGATACAATAACCGCTATTCTCCCTAACAACTTTGAATTGCCCCTGTTCCGAGTTTTTGATTTGTGGATGCTTCGAATCAGAGGTCTTTTGATAATTGGATGCCCCAAGTGGACTGTGCCGACTGATGCAGTTACTTTGTCTTGATCCTTAACTTTTGCATAGATAGCCCTTTTCGGGTTTCAACCTATCAGGATAATTATATTTTATTTTTTTGTCTCTAATTTTTGCCTGGACCGCCCTTTCGGGTTTTCAGTCCACCGAGACGCTCATTTTTGCCTAAGCCGCCTTTTTAGGTCTGCGACTTATCGAGCTTCTATTTTCGATAGAGTATTTCTTGACTGCACCGACATTTATAGGACGTGTGAGTTTGTCACCATCCATAGTTGCGAAAGTCATTGCACACGAGCCTTCATAGTTAGGCATCCACTTGCCCCTGAAGTCTGGTTGAAAAGTAGTACAAAGTTCCCTTCTTGAAATTCATGGGGACGAACCTTTTTGTTAGAGGCTTGTTTCAAACCTCTTTTGATATATTTGCACAAGGTCGTCATTCGTTTAAATTCGATTAAGCTTGAACTTTAGCAGAACTCCTATTGATGGGAATTCGACCTCCACGGGAAGCACAACCTCCATGTTGTATATTGGCGAAGGAGGGGGGTTTCCCCTGTTGAAATGTGTACTAAGTACGATATCCATGCGAGGCAACAGTAACATCTCATGCCAGTCTTTGTGAGTGAATGCCATCTTCTGAACAATCTTCTTGATATTTTGTTTGCAGCTTCAACGGCTAAGATGCCCCAGTATGCGAGAGATCTTGTCAATAGTCTCTTCATTCTTCCCTTCTTCAGCTTCGGACACAGGGAACTCAAAGTTGGAAGAGAGTACATGGTTAATGTGTTCAACGGGTTTATTAATGCATGATTTGATTATTGATTTTGACAAGTAAATATAAGTTATGATTATGCAGATATTTGATAATGAAATTTATTTTTTGGTTTTCTGTATTACCATTTTTCCAAAAAAAAACACAAAATAAAACAAAGTCGGGATCAAAACGACCTTTTTATTAATGACGACAATACTTAAATCAAAAAAAAACCCTACACAAGTTCACTTTCGTCTTGGGAAGAACGAAAGGATTCTTTTTGAAAAACGAAAATCAACAAGCAACACATCATTTGAACAAAAGAAATAGCTGAAAGAACAAAAAAAACGACCCTAAATGCGGCAAACCACTCCATGTTTCACTAAAATTACGCACCACCTCTTTAGGATGAGGTCCCGTGGTTCGGTATCATATTAGCTTTGCATATTTTGATTCAAGTCTGTGAAGGACAGAACCTTGGCTTCGACTAAATCTTGAACTGCATTCCTCAAAGCATAACAGCGCTCAACATCATGACATGGCGCCCCTTGATCGAAGACACGTGATAGGTCGGCTCTAAAACCTGCTGGCAACTTTCCGGGCATCGGAGGAGGCGGCCTGGTCTGGACATAATTCCCTTTGAGCAAAGATGGGAGCAACTCAACATACTTCATGGGAATCGGATCAAATCATGTCCTTGGAGCCTGTTGTCGAGGCTGTTGCTGCTAATAGGGTTGTTGAGGCTGATAAAGTGGTTGTTGAATGGCATTGGTAGCGGGTGTAATAGCAGCCACGTGTTGATGAACCGGACGTTTTTGCTGAGGTCTCCCCTGGGCCAACATGCTCACTTCTTGTTCGTTCTTTCTCGGAAAATTGTTCGCAAATTTATTAGAACTACTGGCAGGTACACTTTCCATAACTAATCGTCCTTCTCAGACTCCTTCTTCCAACTGTACACCCATACCAACCATCTCTGCAAAGTTCTTGGGCGCACTTCCGACCATCTTCTTGTAGTAGAACTGATTGAGAGTCTTTAAGAAAGGTTTGGTCATCTCCTTCTATTCTATGCGCGGGCTGACCTGGGCAGCGAAATTTCTCCACCGCTGAGCATATTCCTTGAATGTTTCTTTGTCTCCCTGAGTCATAGCCTGAAGATTGCTTCGGTCTGGGGCCATATCCACATTGTAACTGTATTGTTCTACAAAAGCATCATACAAATCACGGAAAGTTCAAATCTTTGTTTTGTCAAGATTCATGTACCACTTTGAGGCAGGGCTAGCCAAACTCTCTTGAAAGTAATAAATAAGGATCGGATCATCCTTGGCATAGGCAGACATCTTTCTCACACACATTGTTAGATGTTCTTCTTGACAGGAGTTCCCCTTATACTTCTCAAAATCTGGTACCTTGAACTTGTGGGGTATCTGGACGTTTGGCACCAAACAGAGATCGTAAGCAGATTTCCCAAACCCTTTCTTCCCACGAAGAGCTCTCATTTCTCGCTGCATCTCATCATACTTCTCTTGTAGCTCATCAACCCTGTCATAGGCCCCCACACCCCAGAATGGAAGATGGGTTCCTCTTCTTGTGGGATAGTATGAACAGCAGGTGCTGAGTAGGTCACGGCAGCTGGAGGAAACGTCGCAACTTGCTGAGGAACATGAGTTGCACGTTGATAAGTAAGCATCCGAGCTTCACAAGCAATGGGACGGAGTATTTCGCCAACAGTAAGAGGCGGGAACCAAGGCACGAAACGTTGCGGTGTAGAGTACTTCGGAGTATCGGCACAAAACGTCCATTCATGGCCAGTAGAAACAGTTTTGGCTAGAGTCCTGATAGGAGGAGGAGGAGGAGGTGCTTGTGCTTGAGAAACCGTCAGTGTCTTCATCAATTCAGTTATTTCGTCCATCTTAGTCTGCATGGCTGCCATTTCCTCCCGGAGCAATTGATTTTCTTGCTCGAGAAAATCCATCTTCTCTTTATGATTGCTCGAGTGTTGTACATGCGAGTTGGACGAGGATGCCATGACTCTTTTGAGATGGGTTGGCCTTTTATGGAAAAGAATTTTTGTGTGAGACTTTGGATTTGAGACTATGAAATGCAAAGTGGTGCATGATGTTATGCAAAAATAGACACATTTTTTATTTATCGAAGGACTTGTCAAGGTAATTGTAAACATCATAAGGAGCATTGTTTTATTTGATAATTTGAAATATTACAAACGGTTCTCTTAAGGAAAAGCAAAACCAAAGACAAAGTCCTCAACAAAGCTAAGGTCTAGTTTAATTGTGTTCCCTGGTGTCCCTCCTTATAAGGTCCACTCCTCTGATGTTTACAAGGACTTATCTAGGTCTTTCGATGTTTAATGAGAAAATTGGTTATGAATGTATGCATGTATGTATGAGTATGCAAGGAAAACATGATGAGGTTTAAGGTATACAATGTTGGAGCATAGGGATAACAACGCCATTTGGTAAGGACTAAGGTTTTCATTTGCACTTGTAACAAGGGTTCTACCAAGTTCCCAAAGTTTTCAACCACTTCCGAATATTTGTTAGGTGACGAGAGTACTCTCGTTCCAACAATATTCGTAGGATAGTCTCGTTTGGGTGTAGTATAACGTGTCACCCAATACGAGAGTACTCTCGACTAGCCACCGCACTACGTCCTAAAAGGCTAAGATGAGTTAAAGGTGACTAAAGGTTCTCAACTTCGACGGTCACTTGAAAGTAACATGCCATACGCGAGTACTCACGACGACAAAAGTATACCTCCAAGATCCCTCCATTGAGTGCATTATCACATGTACCAATACCGAAGAGTACTCTTGGCATGGAAACTATGATTATACCCGGTCCTATCTTAATTTTCCTCAAGTTCGGGTGTAGGACTTATCTCACTACTCACGTTAAAAGAAAGAAGAAAGAAGAAGGAGAGAATATACATACACGTATTTCCATCTTTTTATTTTTATTTTTTAGCAAGTAATAGCACAAAAATTTAGATAAAACCAAGTTAGGCTCAAACCTCTTAGGGGGTCCCCAGCGGAGTCGCCATTTCTGTCGCGTCATTTTTTGGAGATCAAGGCTATTTGATTAGCTTTTGACTCGCTATTTATTTCACGACTGAACATTTAAATTTTTTAAGGAAAAGGGGAAAAAGTTCAAACTACCCCATATTTGAAAAGATTTTGGGTTCGGGGGTTAGTTACATAAAGGGAAGGTGTTAGCACCCTTTATGTCCGTAGTACTCTACGGGAACCTCTTGGTTTTATTCAATTAATGTGCTATAAACTTGCTTGTTTTGAAAAATGGAATTTTAAATGGAAAACAAAGGAAAGACCTAATTATCTACATTTTATTGATTTGGAAAGACAAATGTCCTTTGCCTACGTACCCGTGAGGGATTAAAATCACGTAGTTCGTGGTAAAAATTGACGTTTGATTGGTTGAGTGTTTTTTATTAGTTTTGAAAAAGGTTTTAAAGTGAAAAGCCAAGTGGCAAAGTAAGCTTGTTTGTATTTTTTATATTAAAGAAAAGAGACTCAAAATGAAATTAAATTGATTAATGTTTGATTTATGAAAATAAAAACAAATGACGGTCACTTGATTTAAGATCAAGGTTTATTTTAAAAAATATTTTTTTTGTGTTTTGTTATATACATTTTTGTTGTTTTCAAATAACTAGAATAAAATTAAACTAAACTAACGGAGCATAAAGAAATAAAAGCGTTGGGACCCCATGGTGGCGTTGGACCACCACAAGGGCCTTTTACCTAAACTACCAAGCATAAAAGTAAACATACACCCACTCACGCACACATGCACCTAAGCTATTACAAAAAACTTATTAATACATTTTATGGTCTGCAAGAAAATAAATATGCATGATTTACATCAAACCTAAATTTACATTCTAAGCTGTGTGCAATAAAGAAAGATAAATTACATTAAGGCCTATTTTATACATTCTAATTTCATGCAATGACATAAGAACAAATTAAAATGCATGATAAACTAGACTAAAAATGCATGAATTATTTACATTCAAACTTAATGTACAAACTAAATTCTATATGATAAAAATAAATGACATAACAAATAAATAAACATGCAATGGATAAATGAATGAGCGATGAATATGCTACCTAATCTAATAAATATAAGAAATAATAAGGTGCAAAAGACATAATAGTAAGATAAATAAAATGCAAGAGAGTTTAAAATGCATGAATCATATAAAAAAAATGCAAGGGAATTTAAAAATGCATGAAAATGATAAAAATGAGATTGTGGGGGTGCAGGCAGTAAGCAGGGGGGTGCAGGAATGAAAAAAGATTGAATTGGGCCAAAGGAGGACAGGCGCGCTGCTAGGCTTAAGGGATTGGAAATGGGTTGGGTTAAACCGGTTTTGTAGAACGGTTCGGTTCAAGGGAAGAACCGGGTCGGTTTAAAATGAAGTATAAAAGAGGGTTGTGTTGGTTTTCTTTCATTTCCCTTAATTCCTTTCTCTCTCTTATCTTTCTCTCTCTCTCGTTCTTCTCTCTAAATTTCTCTGTTCTCTCCGGCGAGAGTGGGGGTCTACCGGCGCGGTGGTTGGCCGGCCGGAGTGGCGGCGCCACCGCGTCGGACATTAAAACGTCCTCTTTCTTTATTTATTTTTTACGATTTTGTTTATATTTCTCTCCTCTTTCTATTTTCGCACTCAAAATTTCCAAATACTAACTTTAAACCTCTGGATCTACAAAATAAGGAGAAGGAGAAACTACCTTTTGGTTTACGTTTGAATCTGGTTTGTGTCCGATTTGGAATGAGTGGTTCGGTCCTGTGTTCTTCGAGATTGCAGGTTCCTCTCTGGCCTTCTTGCACGCGTGACTGGGTTAGTGCAGTGGTAACCTGTTCTTGGTGCTTGGATGGTTGTGACTGGATATTGTTGCAACTGCGGTCGTCCGTGTGCCATGCGTCTTGACTGTCGTTGGTATTGGGATGTAGATTTGTAACAGGTTTTGTGTGCGTGAATGTTTGGTTTGTTGATGGTCGAAGTCATTATGGTTATGTGTTGTGTGAGCCTTGCGTGAGTTTTGTTTGGTTCATGATTGGGTCGTGATTGTCTAAAAAAAATGAGGATTATGGAAGTTGTATGATGCGACTGGAAGCTATTGGTTTTCTGTTTCTGACTTTGACTGATTGCAGGTTTTATGGGTAGAAACTGTGCATTTGAATTTGCAGGTTTAGAAGAATTGGAATTGGCTTTTTCTATCAATTTTGTGGCCGTGGAAAATTGATGGTTTCTTTATGAACTTCGGCCCCCTTTCAATGTGTATGTACAGGTTTAATTTATAGTGTTGATTTTAGGCTTAGGGTTTGTTGAGAAGAACAATGATTATGGACAGATTGGGATGGATTGAGGAGGAAATTTGTTGCTGGAAATTTGGATTGAAACGAATTGGGCGTGACAGACTGTGTTTGGATTGAACTTGATTGAACCTGGACTATTTTTTTGACTTAAACACTTTATAATAAAAATAAGTAAATAAAATGAAAGGTAAAAATACCAAGAGATAAACATGCATATATTTTTTTTTTGGATTTTATCCTCTAATTAATAAACAAATGGAAAAATAGAAAATAAAAATTTGGACTTATTTTGACACCTAAAGTGACGCAAAGAAAATAAAAAGAAAAAGAAAAAAATGACTTAAAAAAAACTAATAAAAAAAGAAAAGAAAATTAGAGTTCAATTAATTAAAAGGAAATTAAATAAAAGATGGAAACTAAAGTTAAAAAAAAAAAAGAAAATTGAGAGAAGAGGGCCCTACTCGGACAAATTACGAGGTATTTTAAAATACCTCTCTGTCGAATTTTTTCACTGAAAATCGGAGACTGATCAGGGTCAGGTGACATGTGTTGGTGTATGAATGTAGGATCCTTAGGTTAAAAATTGGGGTATGACACTTTTTTTTTTTTTATCTGTTCGTTTCCTCTTCAGATCTTGGATGTTTTAGCTTTGGTTTGGGAATTTTGAGTTTAAAATCGGAATTAGGGGAAGAAAAGAAGGGGAAAAGAACAAAAATTATAACAAGGGGTGTTAGTAGCGGCGGCGCCGCCGTCAATGATTGCTAACCGCCGCGTCGGAGCATTTCCGACCACCACCCCATTCCCCATCGGTTGAGAGAAGAAGATAACAGAAGAGAGAGCGGGTATGTGAATTAGGAGAAGAGAGAGAAATGCATAATGAAAATGAATGAAAAAACCCACACACCCTTTATATATTAACCCATCCAAACCGGTCCACCCACCAGAAAAACCGAACCGGTTTAGCCCTTTAAGCCAAACCGGTCCACCCAAAAAGACTTGGAAGCACAGAGGGGATAAGGTTCTAACGTTGGACGTTGAGTGAGTCGGCAGAGAAACAAGTCAAGCCATTCGAAGCGGACGAAGTTAAGGTTTTAAGTAGAAGTTTTATGTTAAATGTTATCATTATTAAGGCATTAATTTCTGATGTGCTGAGAATTGTATCGATTGATGTTAATGTTTGTCATGCAAAGTTATGAACTGTTTTTTTTATGATGTTCGGAATGAATGATGTGCATTGGGTTACTTGAGAAATAATATTTTTAAGCAAAATATGTTTTCTGGAAAAAAATTGAGCTGAAGAAACTCACCAATAGCGAAAATTTTGCTAATAGCGAAATTGCTCCAGAAGCATTCGCTGATAGCGAACCTGGGGCGAAATTTTTAGTTTTTACAAAAACTGTCAGTTCGTCTCTAAGGTACGCGGTAGCTATTGGGGGTTGTCTACACAATTTTGTACGCAATAAAAACCCTTTATAACGTCAGGTATCGAACGCACATTACAACCTAAGGTTTCCAAGGGAAAAAGGGCATGGACAACCATTAACGGAATCGATTCGGTTTAAGGTAACTTTGGAAGTTAATGTGTCAAGAGTTAAGAAGGAGCTTAGACCAAGAGTTTAGAGGTTCTGGTATATGGAATGGACGTTACGGATGTGAAGACATTAAGTAAGAAGTTAAAGTGGTGAAAAGTTATGTGAAATCACAAGATTCTTGGATTTTGTCAAGTTATGAGTACCCCTCGAATCTATGTTTTGCTTGATTGACTTGCTAAGGCTCGTCATGGTGTTGAATGATAAAGTTTACATGGTTTTAGAAAGGTATACGCATATGGGTGATTGGAGTTGACGATCTTGAAATTTAGATGGAATTTTGTAGGTGCCGGTCAGATATGACTCGTGTAGAGTAAGTTAAATTCACTTGGACCAAGATTTGATGGCACGGATGTGTTATCAACTTGTTCCGTGAATTATATGGTAACGACTAGGACCCAGATTCACTATGTTTTTATATATATGATGAAGAATCATCAACGCCAATGACCCGTGTGTTAATTTATGAAATTTTCTTAAAGAGAGAAATTAACGAGCAAACCTTAGTATGATTACGCAAAATATAGTATGCGAGAATACGAAGATGCAATGTTGGATGTTCAAGAAAGGCATGTACGAGTACATGATGAGTCTACATGGGAATTCGAGATTGCTCGGGAACAAGTTTAAGTATGATATGGATATGTCAGGAGGTTAACCCAATCAATGAGTATGTAAGATCTATCCATAAAAAAAAATATGATAATATGATAAGTCTATCGTGAGATTCAATCTTACAAGGCAATGAGAAGTGCAAGATTGCGGTGTTGGTTGCCACATGAAGGGTCTTGAGAAGAGTTCAAGAAGATGGTGATCATATAGGAAAAGGAATGTGAAGTTTCACTCATCTCAATGGATTAGAGTATTGGTTAAAGACAACCGGTGGGAATCAGAGTGGCGCAACGGAAGTTAATCGGTAAAGTTGGTGACAGTAGCTATGGAATATGGAATTTGATAGTAAGAATCTTCGTGAGAAGCATTATGAGCCTTGTACAGCCAGTGATGATATGGTAAAAGTATAATGAATGTGTCTTCACCTAAGTAAAATAGGAAAGGCTGGAGTCACTATAAATGAAGTAATAGGGTTGCTTAATTGGTGATATCGAATATGTGCAAGAACTGTTAGTCGGTTAGAAAGAGTATGTGCTATGACAAGAGAAATATATGTAAGAGTCAAAAGGTCCTTTCTTGTAACTCAAAGTAATGATCGAGTCATCAAGTGAGATAACCGGTATTCGAAAAAGAGGTCCCATATGGGATAAGGTAACGACATTTGAGCATTACCCGAATACGATGTTCTGAAGATTTAAGTTCAGTGTTCTTGGGACAAAGGAACGAGATATTGTCATGCTGGTCAAAGATTCAACATGATTTATGTTATGCAGTAATGTGTGTCTCAGAGATATACATATAAGTTAAGAAGGAATAGGAAAGAATCTACTTTTGAAGTTTAAGAATTTTATCGCGAAAGGAAGATATGGTTCTTAAGTTACGCACGATGAGGTTCATACCCTCTTATGCCATACTTGTCAAGTGATAACGATACTTGCTAGAATAATGTCAAACCATGATTTTATAACTTTTAAAGTTAAGATGGGTATTAAGGAACTTGGGAACGATGCTTATTTTAAAAAAAAACATGATATTTTTACATTACTGAAACTGATGAGACGCGTCGTAAGAGAGTAAGCTCGCTTAAGACGTGCAAACTTCAGGACCAACTCGTCATTGGCAAGTTTGGGGCGAGTTGTAAACCTTTTTCAAAAATATATAGTGGCTCGTCCTGCAATTCTGAAGTGTCGTGCAAACTCAGTTTCACAAAACTCTTTTAAAGACTATCCACTTATACGTTCCAAGAACCCGTATACCAACGTTTAGAAAACTTCTAGAAGCAAAATGTTAGAGCAAGTATCGATATTATCTAACAAGAAGCGGCACTTGAGAGTATGTAAGACACCATGGAATATAAGGTTTGATGAAGTAAAACAACAATGTTCGCTTAAAGATCGCATGGAATGTACGGATTTTTGCTATGAATGTTCAAGTGCAAGCGGTCTTAGATGAAAATTTCAAGAGTATGCGAACTAAAAGACTGGTTAATGGATGATAGGTGTATCGACGTGTTTGATTTCGCTTCTCTTGGACAAGTTGTACGAACTACCCATGAATTCTGGTGCAATGAGATTGTAATGAGATTGGAAGATTTCTTAAGACTCTGAAAGAGATGAGAGATTCGTAGAATCGTCAAGATAAGTAACGTAAGTAAGAGGCATAAGTCTCAAGGTACAATAAGGAATATTATGCATGAACTATGTGTATGCATGATAAGATGTCTTAGATGCAATCGAGCACTGCAGGGCAAACCTGGAATCCGGTAGGACCCCAGTTAAAAGGCAAATCATGAGTGTTCCAGTTAATGATAAGTTACTTATATGAATGGCTAATGTTGAGCAGATAGGATATGGATCTGAGGTAACCAGTCCAACATGCCGCAAGGATAAGTTTTGACGATAATGTTTTAAGTTAAGCCTAGTCTATGAGAGAATCAATTCCGACAATACGAGGATTACTTCAAGATATTATACTCTGAACTCGATAAATGTGAAGTGATCTCTAAATTTCGAGGACGAAATTCTTTTTAAGGGGGTAGAGTGTAACATCCCGCTCGTCAGATAATGGGATATCACCAGTCAAACGTGTCAGAGGACCAAGGTTCAAGGGAAGCGGGTATGACAAAGAATATTTATCAAACGACAATAGTCAAGTATGGGCTTAAGTGTCGTGTCAGGTTAAACACGATTAAGGCAAAGGGCAAGATGGTAAAAAGCCACAAGGGCTATTTAAGACCGCAAGGGCCAATTTCCCTTCATTTTCACAACTCTTTCTCTCTCTAGGTTTTTGAGAGAAAGGATTCTCTCCTCCTTCTCTCTAACCCACGCCCTCCCCCTCTTCTCTTAATCTTCCAAACATCACCTTTAGTGATCAAGCATAGATTTTGGTGGCTTAGCAAGCAAGAAACAAGTGGAGGAAGAGATTAAAGCATGGATTGGTTGGAAACTTGAGGATCAAGAATGAAACAAAAGCTAGGGTTTGAGCTTGAAGCATGAAGGAAATGCAAGAAACATGTTAAGGTGAGTTCTATAGATAGTTTCCAACCTTTGGGATGTGTAAATTCTTGTGAGATTTAATGGATTTATGTTAATTAGGGGTTTAGAACCCTAATGTCCCTTTGGCCAATTCTTGTTGATTATATGCTAAATTGCCATGAAATATGTTTATAAATGTCTCTATATGTTGCTGGAAGTTTATGTTGCATTGCAGGATCGAATTGGACGAGTTTTGGGTCAAAATTGCAAAATCTGCACCACAGACCCGAGGATACTCGCTATTAGCGAAATATTTCGCTATTAGCGAAATTCACAGAATCCTGCCCAGATAGATTTCGCCATTGGAAAAAATTGTTGTAGTAGCCAACATGCTTTTGGCTTGTTGGCTCAATGTAGGGTCAGTGGTGCATTATGAAGCCTTTCTTTCATCGTTTTACAACTTTATAACCCCAAAACAACATCTAGGCAATGCACATAACATCAAATGATTCTTGAATTGAAAATCATGGCAATCTTAACATGTATGGAAAGGATGGCATAAGAGAGTTAAGCCGAATTGCTCGGGTAGATGATGAACTAAGAAAGGGAATGAATGTAGAGCCACGACATAGTTTGTCGAGAACTAGAATGTTAAGTAAGAATCCTATTTAAGTTAATCGTGAAGTATATTCTCTTCGCACATAATTAAGAATGATTATGCACGCATGATAGGCCGTGGATTGATAAGTTAATCTCTCCACTATGTCAAGTATGAACAAGTATGTAGTTTACTGCTAATCGGATTGATCCCGGATCCGAGGTAAATGAGAAAGCATGTATAGGTTTAACCTTACATGAATGTTTAAGACTATGACAATAATGAAAGATGTAGGTGTCATGTCTCTTGTGATCCACGCTAGGTTGGGATCTCAAGGGTTTCTCATTATGGGAACGGGATAAGCTTCGCAAGGGGGGCCCGCATGTTACTGAGTAAACAAGATGTAGGTGTCGTGAGAACGGGATAAGCTCTACAAGGGGGGCCCGCACTTCACTGAGGGAGTCCGATGTGCCTTAGCTAGGTTTTCATCGGTATGTATGGGATTGTACTCAGGGTTACTCCACCCGGGGCACTCCGTAAAATGAATCAAGATGATAATTGTTTGTTCAACGTTAACCTAATGAATGAATGAATGAATGAATATGTCTATGTATGATTATGATTATGATATGATGTTAGCCATGAACAAGTTATGAAATAGAACAAGATATGAATGTATACCGATGACGATCTTAGGTTTCCCTAATCGTCCGGTTTAGGACCGTGTCATGAATATGTTATGTTAGGCCTCGATGCGTTTAGCGTATCTTGGCATAGCGGTCTTAGGATACCTGATAAGTGCCAAGAAGTGTTATTTTTATGTTATATTTCATACACTTTTTGTTACTTGTTTTACAAGTTATCGAAGGAAAAGCCAAGAAATAAGTGTTAAATGCCTTATTACGTTTTATATATCTTACTCTATCCTTTTGTGCAGAAATTAGCCTCAAGACACTGATTAAAGACCAAAACCATGGAAAAACACTATTTGGGCAGAAGCTGATCCAGGAGAGAAGCAGCTCGCACTCAAACTCGCACCTGCGAGTAGCAGATGCGAGCAACTCGCAACTGCGAGCTCCCTTACTCGCAACTGCGAGTTAGGGCGGTTTGACCTCCTCATTTATGACGTGGCAGCTTTGCATTGGTCCAGAGAAGCAACTCGCATCTGCGAGTGATGTAGCTCGCATCTGCGAGTTCAGGCAGGGCAGAGGCTATAAAACACCCACTTGCTATTCCTTGAAGATATTATTATGTTGGGATTTTCTTAGATATTTTGAGGATCCTTTTCTCTTAGTTTTTGATAGCTTTTAGCTTGTAATTTTATAGAGAGAAAGAAGGTAGTTCTTTATAGAGTGAGAGTGGTTTTGGAAGTTGGATGCTTACTCCTTAGTTGAGACATCACAAGTGTAATGAATCCTTCCTTTTCAAGCTATCCTTGCAAGGCTTCCATGATGATGAGTAGCTAAACACTCTTTGTTAGGATGAGAGGTACTTGATCTTGCTAAACATGTAACCCTTTTGATCTTGCAATATATGATTCTAGCAATTTATATTCAATATTGTTGTTATTCTTGTGTTAATGCTTTCAATAAGATTCAAGATGATTTGGACACAAACTCTTGAATCTAGAGCTAGAGTAGCAATATATCTTAGGTTAACATACTTGACATCTTTGTTAATCTTGTGATAATCACCATAATCAAGAGTGAAATGCTTTCGGATATTTAATCAGGCTGGACACGGTCGATTAGGTTATTCGATCGACTTTGTTATCGTTTAAGGGATTTGGACACGAATGTTTAAACGATAACTTAGAAATAATTATATCACTTTGGACACGAAGGGTAGTTTAGAATTGATTGTGATAATGTTGTTTACAAAGCTAGAATTCGTATGGATCATTAGGTTACGTGTGACGCTTGGTTAAGGAACGCTACTCCTAACAAGTTTCAATCCTTATTTATCTCAACTTGTACTTTTTGCAAATTAGTTTAGCTAGTTACATTTCAATTCAAACAAACAAGTACTCTTAATACTTGGAATGATAATTGATGTTAAACTGTCCTTGATAACGCACTATTCCCTGTGGAGACGATATTAAAATACTTACTTTGTTTGATGCAAAATTACTACATCAAAATGGCGCCGTTGCTGGGGAATGGTGTTTAGTTATCATAGATAGAATGATTGATTTATCGTTTTAAGCATTTGTATATAATCCGTAAATATTTTTTCTTTATTTGATAGTTGTTTGTACTAACCCCTTGTTGATAAACAAAGAAAAGTTTCTTGTTAGTTGTTTCCGTTTTAGGATCACCACCTAGCCAAAATCATGGCTGATCATGGTTACTTCAACTTCTATACTCCACCCGAGTATGAATCCTATCCTCAGTATCAGCAACATTCTTATGAAGATGAGAGATACAAGGTGATAGAAAATACTTTGAATATCTTCATGCAACAATCCATGATAAACATGCAAGATACCAACCAAAGATTGAAGACTTTATCACTTCAAATTGGGTTGATTCAAGCACAAATCATGGATAACCAAGCCAACAATCAATCCACTCTTGAAGAACAAGAAAATAATCCAAACATGTTTGAGAGAGTCGGAGAGATTGTTGAAGAAGTTGTTGTTCAAAATGAGGTAGTTACAATTGTTGATATTGAAGAAGCAACGGTGGTTGAGAAAAAGGAACAGTTACTAATCAAGGAAGATTTAATGGTAACAAAAGGGAAGAAGATGAACAAGGTAGAAATCGATCGAGTCATTGATGAAATTAACGCCTTGTTCAAACCAAAGCTAGGGAGGTCATGGACTCCAAATCTTTTGTTCCTAAAGTTCATGGAATTCCTACCAAAACGTAGGATTTCAAAGGATGATGTGCTATCCGTTTCATTTTGGCCACCCTAACAGAAAAGGCGTCGAGCTAACGACGTTAAACAAGCGCTTGTTGGGAGGCAACCCAATTTTGTAAGTCCATTAAGTGTTTTAATGCATAATTAGATACAAGAGTCATGTGCAAGCATTACACCATCCAAAAACAGAATCCAAACAGAGAGCAAAAGTTTGAACCATAAGTACTCGCAACTGCGAGTAAAATAGCTCGCAACTGCGAGCTAATGGCCTTTGACCATGTTGACTGCCAATTCACTCGCATCTGCGAGTAAAGCTGCTCGCATCTGCGAGTAGCAGCAGTTTTTGGGCAGTTACGAAAATCAATGCCACTAACTCTCCTCACCCACTCATTATCTCCTTCATTTTTCGGTTTTGTTTCTCTCACCACAAAAATTCCAAAACTTTCTTCTCTCAACACACACCTTTGGCAACACAAACCCTAAATCATTCAAAGTTTCATTCAAGTCAAAGCCAGTCACATTGTTCTTTTTATTCTTTCTGCACTTGCATCTCAATTAATTCAGGTTTGTAATCCATGTTATTCATTGTTCTTAAAGCTTTATGATATGATTTTTGAATGCATGTGAAACCCTAGGGTAGTTGATTGTTCTATTGATTTTAAATCTGTAAAATTGATACCCACATGAAGGAGAGAAACAAAAATCATGCACAGAATCATTATACTTTCAGTTGCATCCACAATTTTTGATTACCCATTTTGTAAAAATTTTCAAATAAAATTAGGGTTTGTGGACCAATTCGAAATCCAAGCTTAATGCATGATTTTTCTCATCTCTCTATCAATTCAAGGATTGTAAATGCTTTGTGTAGGTTAGAGAACCATGCGACTGAGATAAGTTTTGAAAAAGTTGCGTTGTGCCAATTTCTGGGCAACTCGCAACTGCGAGTGAATCTGCTCGCATCTGCGAGTTTCATCAATAGCTCGTAACTGCGAGTGTTTCTGCTCGCAACTGCGAGTTGCAGCAGAACTTGCTGCATGTTTCTGTGATTCAACCTGCAGTTGTGTTATTTTGTTCCATACTGATTTTAATTGTATATTCCATTGTGGTGTGGTATTTTTCTGGTTGTTTTGCAGGCATGGCACCTAAAAAAATTAACACCGGTAAGAGAAAGCAAGGCGAGTCATCCGTACCTCAACCTCCAACCCAAAACCAGTCCTATGATCAAGAGAGATTTAGGACTAGGTACCACCAAAATAGGTACAACGCCTTGCTTAAACAGACCTTGTGGACTGAGAGAGTTGTTCAAATCAAACCTGAAGGACCATATGGCAATTATCACCAGCTTTTCCTTGAACAAGGATGGACCAGGCTCCTAAACCCCATAACCAAAATCAACGAAGAGTTGGTGCGTGAGTTCTATGCCAATGCCCTTCCTCAAAACCCCCAAACTGATCCATTCACTTTTGAAACCTTTGTGAGGGGTAGGACAATCAAGTTTGATCGTGATGCCATAAACACATTCCTAGGAAATCCTTTTGACCTAGATGTTGAGGCTGAGGATGGGATTGATGATTTTCACAAGAAGCAAAACCTAGGTCACTTTCTCCTTGAGGACACCTATGATGAGATTAAAAAGTTTGTAATGTTAGAGGGGAAAACTTATGACAAAAGTGATGCGGGTAGAGAGCACATTGCCCAATATAAATTGATGAAACCACCGGCCAAACTTATCTTTCGATTCATCCTCCACAATGTCAAGCCCAACAGCCATATGGCTGATTGCACCATAGATGTTCGTCCCTTGATTTACTACATTCTCAAGGGCATTAAGGTGGACATTGCCCGAACTATTTCTTGGGAGCTAAAAAAGGTTGTGCTTCAAGGCCATGGTGAGCCAAAAACTCGCCTATCTTTTCCTGGTTTGATCATGGGTTTGATTAAAGACACCCACATGCGGATGCCCTCTGATTATCATGAAATCATCAAAAACCCCATTGATGATGCCTTCATTACCCGTTACATCATGGGTCAATCTAAGAAAGATAAGGGTAAGGGTAAGCAAGCTTCATCTTCTAGGGCACCTCCCTCACAATCCGAGCCTCAAGATGCACCTTTTCCATTCCCACCAGCAGCTGGTGTTGATTTTGCTAGCTATGTTCAATGGCAACATGAGAATAATGTGCTTAATTATAATATGATGTCATCCATTCATCGGGAAAACATGTACTTTCAGCAATCTCAATACATTATGCAGCAGCAGCATGGATACCCTCCAGAGATCATGGACCAGTTCATGGCACCTCCAGCTTTTCAAGAGTATGTGAATTGGCCTGAGGACACGCCAAAACCTTTTGGAGGGGGTGAAGACTTTAGAGGTCAGGATGATGCGAACATGGAGGATATTGGTGGTTTAGGTGATGATGATCCGGTAAATGTTCCAAGTGCCACTTCAACCCCTCATGGGTCAGATGATGATGACATGCAGTCTTGAGGAGGAAGAAAAGATTTGAAAGCTAGTCCTTTTTGAATGATTTTTTTTATCAAGCTTTCAGTCAATTCTTGCTGTCTTCCTTAGCTGTTATTTACTTTCTCTTTTGCTACTTTGTGAACAATACTTTTGTTTTGGTTATTTCATTTTAGCACATTGACTCATACTTTGCTTTATTAGTATTTTGTTTAAGTATTTTGGATATTGATGTATGGTAACTTTTGTTTCGTGTTAATTAGTATTATGATGTTCTTATTTATATTAGCATTGTTTAATTTTATTTTGTAGTAAAATAATGTGTTAAGTATTTTTCAAGTACTTTATTTGGTTTTAATTTAAAAATTGTGGAAGTTTCTTGCATATCACTCTTGCTTAATTTCAAATCTCAGATGATTGATAACAATTCATAGTTGTGATTAAAGCGCAAAGCCAAGGTACAAGTTTCCAGTTTTTCTAGGTTTTTACTCGAATATGGAACGAGTACTTTGTGCAAATTTCATTTCATTTAGTTCTTTACAATAATTTATTTGTTTGTGAACCACGTAGTACTAGCCTAAAGTGAGGAAATCTCAAATGTTTGTACATATGCAAGGAGACCGGCTTTCATTGATTAACTCGGTTGTGTTATGTTAAATCCAATAATTGTTTTAAATTGTGTGAAGGCATGGAAGTGATCAAGGCACATTTTTTGTTATTGAGTGAAACTTACTTGACCACAAATAGCCTACCTTGTGAGAAGAGCGAGTATTTGCTAACCCACTTGAGCCAAATGAATCGGAGTCATCAATTATGAACTGTCAATTCATAAGCACAATGCTTGATGAAGTTGCCTTTAAATTTTTCAAAATTCAGTTCATTCTTGACGCACTTTAGGACTCTGATATGTTTTTAATTGTTGAACCCTAAAACTTCATTGTTTATTTGTCCCTTTTGCCTTAGAGTAGAGGAACATTCAAATAGGGTATTTGTTGATTCAAGTTGGGGAGAGAAGGTAGATGTAAATCTTATGTCAAGTACTATGGTGTAAATTTATCTTTGATCAAGACAACATGTTGATGTAAATACAAAAGAAAAGAAAAGCAATGTGTACATGAAAAGAAAAAGAAAAAGGAGAAAAAGAAAGAAAAATCCAAAAAGAAAATAAGTTGTCAAGATCAAAGTGCTTCATGTTTAAGCACCAAGGGTTTGTAATGATTGGTAGGAAAGATTGTGAATTTTAATGGTTGATACAAGGAATGTTCCTCTTTGATAGGTTTTTTGATTTCAATTGCCCACATATGACATTTCTTTTGTAGCCAAGCCAAGTTATAACCCTCAAAGACCTTTTGATCCATGTTTTTATGCCTTTTGAAACGATATTTGGATGGACACATAACTTGATTGGAATGTTAACTTGATTGCCGGATGTGTGTTCATAACCCTCATTCATTTGATTTCAATTGTTTATCTACTTTCATAGAAGTGTGTTAGGTGTGGTTCGTAAATAAATATATTATTGTTTTGAAATGTTTGACATGAACTTTGTACTTAGGACTCATCTCATGTTAGTAGTAGAATTTTAGATTAATTGGAAACTTAGACTTGCCCGCGCATTCACTTTTAAATCATTCATCTGAAGATGTTTTCAAAGCCTTGTGTACTTGTGTCTTGTAATTTACTTGTTTGATTTTCAATCTTTTGTTTGAGGACAAACAAAGAGATAAGTTGGGGAGAGTTTGATAAGTGCCAAGAAGTGTTATTTTTATGTTATATTTCATACACTTTTTGTTACTTGTTTTACAAGTTATCGAAGGAAAAGCCGAGAAATAAGTGTTAAATGCCTTATTACGTTTTATATATCTTACTCTATCCTTTTGTGCAGAAATTAGCCTCAAGACACTGATTAAAGACCAAAACCATGGAAAAACACTATTTGGGCAGAAGCTGATCCAGGAGAGAAGCAGCTCGCACTCAAACTCGCACCTGCGAGTAGCAGATGCGAGCAACTCGCAACTGCGAGCTCCCTTACTCGCAACTGCGAGTTAGGGCGGTTTGACCTCCTCATTTATGACGTGGCAGCTTTGCATTGGTCCAGAGAAGCAACTCGCATCTGCGAGTGATGTAGCTCGCATCTGCGAGTTCAGGCAGGGCAGAGGCTATAAAACACCCACTTGCTATTCCTTGAAGATATTATTATGTTGGGATTTTCTTAGATATTTTGAGGATCCTTTTCTCTTAGTTTTTGATAGCTTTTAGCTTGTAATTTTATAGAGAGAAAGAAGGTAGTTCTTCATAGAGTGAGAGTGGTTTTGGAAGTTGGATGCTTACTCCTTAGTTGAGACATCACAAGTGTAATGAATCCTTCCTTTTCAAGCTATCCTTGCAAGGCTTCCATGATGATGAGTAGCTAAACACTCTTTGTTAGGATGAGAGGTATTTGATCTTGCTAAACATGTAACCCTTTTGATCTTGCAATATATGATTCTAGCAATTTATATTCAATATTGTTGTTATTCTTGTGTTAATGCTTTCAATAAGATTCAAGATGATTTGGACACAAACTCTTGAATCTAGAGCTAGAGTAGCAATATATCTTAGGTTAACATACTTGACATCTTTGTTAATCTTGTGATAATCACCATAATCAAGAGTGAAATGCTTTCGGATATTTAATCAGGCTGGACACGGTCGATTAGGTTATTCGATCGACTTTGTTATCGTTTAAGGGATTTGGACACGAATGTTTAAACGATAACTTAGAAATAATTATATCACTTTGGACACGAAGGGTAGTTTAGAATTGATTGTGATAATGTTGTTTACAAAGCTAGAATTCGTATGGATCATTAGGTTACGTGTGACGCTTGGTTAAGGAACGCTACTCCTAACAAGTTTCAATCCTTATTTATCTCAACTTGTACATTTTGAAAATTAGTTTAGCTAGTTACATTTCAATTCAAACAAACAAGTACTCTTAATACTTGGAATGATAATTGATGTTAAACTGTCCTTGATAACGCACTATTCCCTGTGGAGACGATATTAAAATACTTACTTTGTTTGATGCAAAATTACTACATCAATACCCTTAACCGCCATGACACGTATGATGATAGTAAAGACCTATGATAAGTAAGATAAACCTATGACGGGTCTTGTATGCACGACCGTCTAGGAAAGCATGACCACACACGTATAATCAACCCTCATGTTGTATTGTAGACACGTGGTGACCGTAGGTTTTTGCCGAGGTTACTTGTAGCCTAGGATTAGGTAGAACTCACTGAGACATTATGTCTCATCCCAATCCTTATTTGTTTCAGATAAGCAGGATGGTTTTGCAAGCTTGTAGCCGGATGGATATCTCAGCAAGTGCACGTTCGTACCGCGGCAGGATGACATGGACCTTGAAGGACATATTCTTTATGTATGGACGAGATGTACAATTATTGTTTGTACGAACGTGATTTGTTGTATATAGATTATTCGTTCGAAAATTTATTGTTGTAAATTTTAATGTATCCAGTATCAAATGTATGCACATGCTAAACTTCCTAGGTACGTTTAGTATGGGTGTTACATTTGGTATCAGAGCAGGTCGATTCAGATCGTGTCATGGGTCATTAAGTTACAACTAAGGTAGTGGGACCATTGGATCTCGAAGACAATGAGTTAAACGTCTAGGATCTCTAAGAGACTTTTACACCACATCTTTATCTGAAATGTTAATGTATTGGTCAACTCTTTAATATGTTCAACATCTCCATCATTTTTAGTTTTTAAGGAACTATATCACAAATGATCTTTATAAGGAATTGCAACTAAAAACAGGTAAATTCGCTCTATTGCAAACAGATAAAAATTGCAAGTAACTTTTATACCGTCAAACTTACAAAAATAAGTAACTAGAATTGTTCGGACGAAAGAACAATCCATGTGGATACGATACTCTACTTACCAACTTTATTACTTAATGAAAACTTCTGGTACACTTGCCATTGCACAACTACGTTAATCGAAATAAACACGAAAGTGTGCATTAGTATCGGCTAGCACTGTTTTGTTGTTACTCATTGGACTGCTTGTACATTTAGTAGTCTCTTTGGCACGCCTTGTGCTGAAGGGATTGTTGTGGTTTTGTTAATATAATTCATTTTGGCATGTTCGAAAAAAGAAAAAAAGAAAAACTAACTACTAATTAACATTTTTTTTTTGTGGTGGCCGAAGTTTGAACCACGAACCCTGCGTTGTCCTTACCAACTGAGCTAAGCTCACGAGCACACTACTAATTAACATTTGTTATTAAAAATATATTTCAACAATAAATTGTTTAGAATTTTATTCTTGAGGAACTGAGTTCAAATCTTAACTCTATGAAATTATTGCTTAGTAACTTCCTCTAAATAAATTATAATATTCCCCTTTCATTTTGTTTTAAAAAAGAATATTTCAGAAACTATCTTTCTTATGTCTGACATTTCTGCGTTTCTTCTATAACATGCATACTTTCATGTGTGCATTCATTATCCTTCAATACTAGCTTTACAATACAGTTAATGTCTCAGGTTAAAACCTTAAGTTATCAGAATAATGCTTAAAATAAAAATATTCATAGCACTAGCATTAAATTTTGTCATAAAAAAAAAGCACATGCATTAAATGTTCACGTTATGCTACTGATGCATATGCATCATCACATGCAGAAACCACCTGTTTTCCTGTTGAGGTTTTAGATAGGGAGACATAATGGGAAAATATGAGTTGTTTTGTTTATATTATTACAAAATCAAGAAATATAAAACAATAAGCGTTGGTACCAAAATAAAAAATCACAGTTAGCATCTAAGGTGGATACAAGGGATCATTACCAAACATCAATATGAAACAGCTAGTTTTGCAATATGTATACTCACCAAACTGAATTCTGTTAAAACAAATTGGATCAACATGGAAATATATTTGAGAGGAACTCTTCCCACTTCTCAAATCGCTTTGCAGGTACAAATATTAAAGTAACATTGTATTATTTTTTTTACTCGTTCACATCACATGTGTACTTCAAGACAAATCAAGAGTTGTGTCGGCCAAATATGTACTTCTAAACAAATCTTAAGTTTTTGCACCGTCCAAATCTGCACTTCCAAAATCAAGTGATTTGTTAGACATGTAGGGTGAGTAAATTGAGTTGAGATCCTCTCCATTTCCTAAAAAGAAATGGAGGTGTCCATAACTATTTGAAATAAGTAAATGATATAAATACATACTTTTTAAAAATGGTCTTGCTAACTGTTGTCTTCAAAGCAATAGTTAAAGAAACTATATATAGAAAATTTGTCTTGAAAATATAAGTTTTGATTTTTCATTAAGTAATAATTACACTATTTTTTTTATAAAAAGTTACTCCCTCCGTTTCAAAATGAGTGTCGCTTTAGCCAATTGCACATAGATTAAGGAATGGAATGAAACAATCATTAGATATAACACTTTTACTAAACTGCCCTTACTTTATAAGAAAAAGACAAATTTAAAGTTGCATTGAAAATTGTGTGAGAGAAAAGTTGGAGAGGGTAATGTTGGAAGAAAAAAATTAAAGTTGTATTGGAAATGTAAAGTGACACTCATTTTGAAACAAATTTTTTTGGCTAAAGTAACACTCATTTTGAAACGGATGGAGTACATGTTTTGGTTTTTTTTTTTTTTTTGTGGTGGCCGATGTTCAAACCCCGTTCATTTCATATATTATGCATTGTCCCTACCAACTGAGTTAAGCTCACGAACTTTGTTTTGGTTGTTTAACCAATGCCCCACGGGCACTATTTAACATTCTCCTTTTAGAAATGACATTTCTTCAAAAAAAAAATTATGACATCAATTGAACATTGGAAAATGCTAACTTGTGCTCTTAAGGTACTCCCTCCGTCCCATAATACTTGACACAGTTGACCTTATTACGCATGTCAATGCATAACTTTGAGCTTAAATATCTTGAATAATATATTAGAAAAAATTATGAAAATTTGATATTTTGAAAATACTCATCGAAACGAATTTAACGACATCTTATATGATATTATTTATCTTTGTATATTAGTAGAAAAATACGGTCAAAGTAAGTTAGGTCAAAATTGCACATTTTCAAATGGGTCATCTATTGCAGGACGGATGGAGTGTACAAGTTAATGAATCAAAAGTAGAATTTTTTTTGTAATTAATGCATTTTAATTTGATTTTTTTACTTTTAACTAATTGAATGCACAAAATTTAAGAAAAAATTTATACTTTTAAGTTGCTTAGCATGTGCTCTAAAGACACGAGTTTTTATAACCCTCTTAGTAAAGCATAATATTGAGTTACATTAGCCGCTAGGAAATGACTTTACATCTTGTTAGGGACAATTACACAGCATGGACAAAAGTATTTTCCCAAAATAAGCAAAGTTATACATTATAATATTTGTAATAAATATATATAAATTGGAACTACTAGCTCCACTTTCTCCCCTTTTCTATTTTGGGTAGAGATATGTAGAAATTTCTTTGTATGACCGCTCTTGATATAATGTGATGATCTTTCGTACATCGCTAATGAACCAATAGTGGTATGAGAGTAAATGGTTACAAAAAGGAACCAACTTCTTGTGTCGAAAGACTTTCTGATAACGACAGTGCAAATGTATATAGATGAAAAAGCTTATGCATGAGGTAGCAAACTGAGATGAACGGGTGCACTCCAACTTGAATGGAAGATTGTTGTGGCAAGTATAAATTTGATGTATCACATTGTATAGAAAAATTAATGTTAAACTTAATGTTAAACAATTTATAAGTGAGAGGATACACAAATCAAATACCTTAAGATTTGTGATAAAGAAAGATTTAATAACATATTCTCTTTATTTAGTTGATCTTGCCAAATTTGATTCAAAGAGAAATGACCCAATAGAAATTTCAATCGATGTTCCAAACTCATCCATGCATTTATCAGGTTAAATGACTAAACAGATTAACATTCAAATTTATTTAGAGACTTATAGACAAATTAACATCTAAGTTTGTGACGAACATATCAAAATTGATCTCATTTATATGGGAAGATAAATTTAATGAGAAGACATAAATATGAAGAAAAAAAATTCTTATTTATTTTCACAGAAATTATATATTTACATCAAAAATAAATTATCTCACTTAGTTTCACAATCATTGTCACATTTATTTATTTCAACGAAATAAAGACTATAAAGAAACATAAATAGTAATTTTATCAAATTATCCTTGATAAACATTAATGTAGTCAACAATTTCATAAATGTAAAAGGGGAATATAATGATACACAATGTATTAATTAGATGGTACAATTGTAAAAAAAATGTAATTAATAATAGACGGCTTCTTAAAAAAAATATCACTCAAAAGTTGAAAATGACCTTCATTTTGAAACAATTTCTTTCTCGCAAATGTGACAGTTATTGTGGCACATATCAATAAGGCAAATTTAAGCAACGGGGGATACTATAACTTGATCAAGAACCGGGCCACACATACTTCCAAAATCATCAATTTTGGTATGATAGAAAGAGCTATAGAATGTGATTCTTGTTCTATTTGAAACTGCTTTGAAGTTGAAACTTGTTGTTTTGAATGTTCCCTTTCCTAAAGATTTAAAAGGAACTTTAAGAGTCTCTCTTGCAGCAAAAGCTTCAACCATCATTGATCCATGACATCCATTTCTTCCATCTCCAATTGTGAATTTCATGTTGTAGACTTTGTTTGGAACTGTTCTTAGAATTTGTGCAATGGCACTTTCCCTTCCTGCAACAAGTTCCACTGCTCCTTTTCCAAATGGCACTTGAAAATGCTTTGAATAAATGAATTTAATGGCTTTGAGGGATTCAATAATCCAACCAGGGAGAGGAGACACAAGATCTTGTTGTTTTGGAGGAAGTATGACACCATTGGTTGAGTTGAAAATAGGGAATGGACCTTCCTCAAAGCCAGGGTTTCTTACTAAATTAGCTGCAAGAGATCATGTTCTAGTCTTATTAAACACATTCAAATAACCAAAACACAAACCCCAACATTAAAGAAGATATATAGAGTTTTTTTTAATAACCTTAACAAATTAAGTTTATATCCACTTAGAGACACTTGTAAAATAATGTCAATTTATTTAATAATAATTTCTCCATTCGTCAAATTTATTATTATTATTTTTTTTTTTTAAAAAAAGACAATATGTACATTGACTTTAGTAAAAATTGGTCATCATAAATTATTATTTTTTAAAAAAAAAAAAAAAAGACAATATGTACATTGACTTTAGTAAAAATTGGTCATCATAATTTTTTTAGTGTAGTTTTTCCAAAATAATCAAAGTAGTATTTTCTCTATTTTAAATATATTATTTTCCTAAAGTAGATATGTGAGTTAGATTCTCTGCAGCGCTGCAAATCAATCTAGTCCAACAAAAACAATTGGATTTGTTTAGATAGGACTCGGCCAATTGCATACCCTGCAGAGAATCAGGATTCATTGACATGGTTCATTACCTCTTGTCGGCATCGGAGGGTAGAACTCTCTAATAGCAACAGCATCCAAAAGTGGACCACAAGTAGGGTCTTCTTGCATACCAGGGTTATGGAAGGTAACTTTAGCAAAAGAAGATCTAGCCTTGAATCCCCAAGCAATAACATCACCATTGATGCTATAAAGTGTTTGCAAAGGAACATCACCAGATTGTGGAGGCACTGAGATTCTCAAAACTTCATCTTGAGCACAAGTTCTTGTGGCTCCTAAGATTAGAGCATACCATGTACCAGGTTTGACTTTGATGGTTTGTGAGATGGATGCTTCATTTCCAAGCCTAACAGCATGAACACCATGTGACACTGGGAAAAACATGCCTCCAGGTTGTGGCCCACCAGTGATATACTCAACTAGACCACTGGTTTCCCATTTGGGAAGTGAATGTTTCCCCATGAGTCTTGTTTGCTTTATGTATCCCGGGTTTGGTTGCTGCTCAAAGTTCCCGTTTCGGAAGAAAACTTTAAGGAAGAAAACCAAAGCAAAATCAGAACAGCACAATCTAAACATTAGATCAGAATGTCATTCATTATATCAATAATGCAAAATAAATGTATAGAGCAAAGGTATTCACCTAGCAACTTCAATAAGCACATCATAGCTAATAGACTCTGTAGCACGAACACATACACAGACACCCGACATTATATTTACTTCTCGACACATGCAATAATCTTAGAAGATAACTTAATTGAATGTAAACATATATAATAAGAAGTTGCATCGGTGTCGGATACTGTAGACGTCTTCAATCTAAACTGTCAAGATATGAAGGTAATACAAGCACTACTCATTTTTAGAAACACGAATGATAGTGTAATGTTTGGAACAAATCTGCATTAGGTAACTTACGACTCTTCTTTAATTTTCATGTTTTTATTTCCACTTTTTAGTCGAATATAGATCCAATATTTTTCTTTCATTTCTTGTACAATTTTTTAAAACCAATCTACAATTTTATATAATTTTTCCTAGCGCCACTTCATTCTTCTCTATATCACAACTGGTTACTATACGAGTCTTTCATCTCCTTGTTAGCAATTTAATATGAACACAAATTTCAGAAAAAGAAAAACTGAAATTGTTTTCAAAAAGTAAATAGAGCCTTAGATTCAAACAATGAAACATGTGACATATGTCATGCACAACAAATAGCATAATTAGAGTTGAGCATTACCTTCTGGTGACCTAGGGTGAACCTTAGCAAATGCTGAAGCAGCAAATAGCAAAATCATGAAAAATGTACATATGAATGTCACTGCCATTTTCACCAAGAAAAGAATCAACTGTGGAGCTGTATCCAAAGAGAAATGAATTTGGGGTTGCTAAGAAAAGAAAGGCTTATGTGTGCAAGAGAAATGGACAGAGCTTTGCTCCCTTTTATTGTGCACTTAGAGTGGAACACTTTGTAATTAATTTGTATGAAGGTTCCAACCGAGTTTTTCTCCTTAATTTATGCCATGAGCTTGTTGAGGGAATCTAGGCCTTAAGAGTTTTATATGATAGTTATGACATAGGATAAGTACAGTCTAATAACTAGTAATATGAGTTTTATTTTTTCGATATGCAACTAGCAATAGGAGTTACTATTACATTGTGAACTGCATTTAACTTGTAAATGGTAACATGTTGTTCACTTTTCTGTCTATTTTTAAAAGAAAAGGAATCTATTTCCTACATTTAATGAAGTTCTTTTTTTTTTTTTTATGAGCCAAGAGTGAAGTTAAACATCAAGGAGAAACTTAGACATCCCAACTCTGTTGACACCTCAAGAAACTCTGATCTTCTGCTACGTACTTACTTATAATATTATTGAAAAAATATGTACAAGGAGGGGGGCAAAATAAACAAAAGCATTAAAAAAAAGGCCAAAATTAAGCAAAGAGAAACAGCCCTAAGGGATAAATTTACTGCTCAACCGCCCTTGGCTTCAACCTTAGAGCGAGTATTCTAGGAATTTATTTTAGCAGTCTCATTCAATTTCTTCCTCTGATTCTTCGTCAGATAAGGAGTAAAAGATACTTCCGAATCCTTCCCTTGAACCGACAAGTGTTTAACAAGATCAACCTTCTTTTAAAGAGTTGTGCACCTATGAATTGAATGAACATCTGGTGACAATATTCTCCAAAGGAGCAGCAGGTTGCTGAATTGCTCGTTCTAAGATGAAGGGATTCTGATCATTACTATTTTGTTCAACCAATCCAGACGAATCAACAATTTCGTCGGTGACATTTGATAAAGCAAAGTGAAAAGAAGTGTTGTCATTGGAACTTGATGCATAATATATTTTGAGTTTTAAATTGTTTTTAATAATATATTTGTAACTTGATACATAATAATACAAAAATATTAATTAGAGAATACAATTGAAAAAATACAATTAATATTACACTGAAAAATTACATTCATTTCTAAACAACTTTTTTCTTAGAAATATGCCACTTATTGTCGAAAAAGAGAATAAGACAAGTTTAAGCGACGGGGGATACTATAACTTGATCAAGGACCGGGCCGCACATATGTCCAAAATCATTGATCTTTGTATGATAGAAAGAGCTATAGAATGTGATTCTTGTTCTGTTTGAAACTGCTTTGAAGTTGAAATTTACTGTCTTGAATATTCCCTTTCCAACAGATTTAAAAGGAACTTTAAGAGTCTCTCTTGCAGCAAAAGCTTCAACCATCATTGATCCATGACATCCATTTCTTCCATCTCCAATTGTGAATTTCATGTTGTAGACTTTATTTGGAACTGTTCTTAGAATTTGTGCAATTGCACTTTCCCTTCCTGCAACAAGCTCCACTGCTCCATTTCCAAATGGCACTTGGAAATGCTTTGAATCAATGAATTTGATGGCTTTGAGAGATTCAATAATCCAACCAGGGAGTGGAGACACGAGATCTTGTTGTTTTGGAGGAAGTATTACACCATTGGTTGTGTTGAAAATTGGGAATGGACCCTCTTCAAAGCCGGGGTTCTTTACCAAATTAGCTGCAAAAAGGGACCATGTTTTAGTCTTATTAAACATAGATATGTGATGATGCACAGATATGGACACGAACAACGGACACGGCACGAACACTGACATGCCGACACTGATAATAATTTGATAAAGTCACATAATTCAGTGTAATTAAATGTGTCGGTGTTCTGACGTGTCCGACACTGGGATACGCCTACTCTGATGAGTGTCTGTGAGTGGCAGTTCAATCAAGTTCAATCTCAACAAATCAACGACTGAAATAGTTTGTTTCGTTGAGATTGGACAAGACCTATGGAAGTAATATAGAGAGTCTAGATTCATGGATATAATTCATTACCTCTTGTAGGCATTGGAGGATAAAACTCTCTAATAGCAACAGCATCCAAAAGTGGACCACAAGTAGGGTCTTCTTGAATACCAGGGTTATGGAATGTAACTTTAACCAAAGAAGAACTAGCCTTGAATCCCCAAGCAATAACATCACCATTGAGGCTATAAAGTGTTTGCAAAGGAACTTCACCAGATTGTGGAGGCACTGAGATTCTCAAAACTTCATCTTGAGCACAAGTTCTTGTGGCTCCTAATATTAGAGCATACATTGTACCAGGTTTGACTTTGATGGTTTGTGAGATGGAAGCTTCATTTCCAAGCCTAACAGCATGGACTCCATGTGACACTGGGAAGAACATGCCTCCAGGTTGTGGCCCTCCAGAGATATACTCTACTAGACCACTGATTTCCCATTTGGGAAGTGAATGTTTTCCAATGAGTCTTGTTTTCTTTATGTATTTTGGGTTTGGTTGCTGCTCAAAGTTCCCATTTTGGAAGAAAACTTTAAGGAAGAAAACCAACATTTTGGATCAGCATTTCATAATACCAAGTTATTTAATAAAAAAATGTAGAGCATAGGAACATACATTGACATAACCACTTCAATAAGCATATCATAGTTAATAGACTTTGGAGCACTACCACATATACGGACACGGGCCATTATATTGACATGTCGACACATGCATTATTTTGAGAAAATAATTTAACTAAATTTAATAATATATATTAAGATGTCACACTGGTGTCGGATACCGTAGACACATTCAATCTACAGGTGAGGTAATACAAACGCTGCTCATTTTTAGAAACATGAATGAGAGTGTAATATTTGAAACAAATATGTGTTAGGTAGCGTAGGGCCGTAGGCTCTTCTACTCTTACTTTTTCTATTTTCATTTTCACTTCAACTAATAAATATAGAAGAATATAGATCTGATATTTTTCTCCATTGCTTTTCATATTTTTGAAAATAGATCTATCATTTTCGAAAAAGTTAAAAATGGCAAAACATTATTTTTTTTATTCTTTAAAAAATGTGTTATTTCGAGTTTGTCTTCATTCCTCTCTCTATCACAATTCTTTATTATACAAATCTTTCATTTCCATGTTAGCAATTTAAAAATGAACACAAATTTTAGAAAAAGAAAAACTGAAATTGTTTTTAGAAAGTAAATAGAGCCTTAGATTCAAACATTGAAACATGTGACACATGTCATGCACAACACATTCTTGTCACAAATATGAACTAGTATCATAATTAGAGTTGAGCATTACCTTCTGGTGACCTGGGGTGAACATTAGCAAATGCTGAAGCAGCAAATAGCAAAGTCATGAAAAGTGCACATATGAAGAATGTCACTGCCATTTTCACCATGAAAAGAATCAAATATAGAGTTGTATGATAAGAGAGATGAATTTGGGGTTGCTAAGGAAAGAAAGGGTTTTGTGTGTATGAAAAATCGAAAGAGCTTTGCTCCCTTTTATTGTGCACTTAGAGAGGAACATTTTGCAATTAATTTGTATGAAGATTTGACTTTTCCAACCGAGTTTTTCTCCTTAATTTATGCCACGAGCATGTTGAGGGAATCTAGGACTTGAGATTTTTTTATAATCGTTAGTACATAGGATAAGTACGGTCTAATAACTAGTGATAGGAATTACTATTACATTGTGATCTGGATTCAACTTATAAATATTAAACTTCATCTTCGTTTTTCTTGTCTATTATTAAAAGACAAGGAAACTGTTTCTTACATTTAATAATGAAGATTTATGACTTTATCTTGCTTAAGATAAATGATGTTTTGTCTTCAAATTTTTGACTTTGAATACTCTCTCGTTTTTGTGTGTATTTTTAAAATGTGTATAAGTTGTAGAAGATAAAAATTAAAAGATATAGATGAATACATATGATGATATATAAAGTATTTGTATTATGATGTTCAAATTCAAACATAATTATTTTAAAATTATGCAACCTTAGGTATTGTTTTGATGTTGTGATCACCGCAATGAGGATTCTATCAAATGTCATGAATTGGTGATTGTAATTTCAGACGTTCATTGATCATTCTTTAATTTGTGTTTTCGTCTTTCCTTTTGTATGTTTACCATCATATCTTGATTTGGATTTGAAGAGTGTTGTGGACTCTTAGAATCGATATAGGTTCTATTTTAAGTTGATTTTTAATGAAATGTATTAGTTTTCTCTAATAAAAAGAAGAAGAAAAACTTGTCTAAATTTGGCTTCCAAGTTCTAACACCTACTATTAGTCATTTTAATTTATTCGTTACATTTTCTTACTTAATGCGCCCTTTTATTTAGAATAAATCAATCAAATGGTGTTTGATTAGAACGGTTTTAGTTTATGAGGAAATTAAAAAGAGGGATGTTATGCATAGTAATATTTTTTAGGGAAGTTACACTTTGTAGTATGGCTATTTTTAAATTGTAAAAAAAAAATATGGCTATTTTTAAATAAATTAATACTTCTTTCTTGATGAGTAATTGAGTGTTCCTTATTTTTTAATCTGATTAAGGTTTTGGAGGGGAACGAGAGATACAGAAACCATGTGGATCGTATAGCTGAAGCAATATTGAAGAAAAAACACATGTTTACTCAGTTGAAGGAGCTGAAGCAATGTAGAAATAATGTGAATTGTATGGCTGAAACGAGTAGAGATTCTCTCTATTTCTTAAAATAAATGGCAATACTCATTACTATAATTTTGCTGTATAAATGTCTAATTAACGTCACATATTCTAAAAATATGAGCATTTATATCAAGTATTTACTATAAAACCATAGTAATGGAAATTGTCATTTATTTTAGAAGATGGAGAGGATCTCATCTCGGCTGATCTATGCGGGAACGGAAGTTGTCTTGCCCGGAACCATCATAACCTTTTTTTTATTATTTCTATATTCTTCTTCCTCGATTACAACTCACGAGTCTCATGCTTATTTGACACACAACGGTTTGAAAATTTTGGAAGATTAAAAATGGTATTATTTTCTCGGACAAGACTCCTTCTGTGGAAGACGTGGTTAATGACATTAAAGTTACCTCTTGAAGGTGACTTTTTGTTTAGAAAAAATAGGGACCTTGTTTTTATTATGAATGGTTTTCGAACCATCTTTTTTGTTAAACAATATAGGATCTTTGTATTGTTTTAAGTTGGATCGAGTATCTCTTGCACTTCTGCCCGCTTGATGGATTAAATATACTTTATTTTTGTTGTCAAGTACTCTTCCCTCATTTTATCTAATAAAATTTTGATTTTGCCGTTAAAATAAACATGTTTAACTCAATGTATCTTAAGTCACATAGGTAGAGAGGGTAACAATGCAGTCCAAAACAAGGTGATTGAAGCCAAACACTTTGCACAATGCAACCTTTGAACCCCACAAACTAGACCGTCCTTATACTATACCGCGTAAATTGGATTGACTTAATTGATTCGTTAGTTTGATCATGAACCCCACAAACATAAAATGGTTTGTTTCAAATTGTTTTTTTTTTTTTTGAAATGAGTTTAGATCTTATAATAACATTGGTGAAAAAAAAAAATTCATGATTGTTTTATTTAGTGGTAAAGAGTCTTTGTGCGCTTTAATTTTAAACAATTAATTAGTTACTTAACCCACAAAATAGTCCTTGTGGGCTATAATTTTAAACAGTTGGCTGCAAGTGGCCCTATATATTATGATTATTTTTTCGTAATAAGAAACATCATCTATAGATATCACATTGAAACCGATGAAGAAGACTGTACTTTAATGTCCTGTGTACGTAGTTTCAAACCTGTGTAATGTGTATTGTGTGGGTGGTCACATGACTTTTGCTTCCATTATTAATTGTGTTTACCACATGACTTCTTCTGTTCTTGCCTCGTGCCAGCCTTAATGTAATTCACCAAAATCTCGTTTGAGAGTTACTTATTTTTTTTAGTGGTAAGGGTTTGAACCCTGGACCTTACATATTTTATGCATTATCTCAACCAACTGAGTTAAGCTCACGAGGACCGTTTGAGAGTTACTTCTTACATCAATCTTGTTTTTCTTTTTATTAATTTATTTTTGAGATTGATCGATCATATCAAATGCAATTTTTTGGCACATATCAAATGACATTCCAACATCTTAATGTCTCTACTTAGGTCACCAAAAGTTTGCGTTATCAAGCTCGGCTAATCAAATGCAATTAGTGAGTATTTTTATTTACTACATATATTTTTGGACTATTTGTTGATTACATTTTAAATTTAGAGAGGGTGCATAACTTGTGATCTGTTTTATAGTTAACAATAAAATTCTAGCTGCCTAGTTGCCAATAGGTGTGATAATTTAGAATCAGCCATTTTTTTATAATTGAGAGGTCGGTGGAGAACACAATAAAAAATAGAAATTAAGAATATGGTTTTCTGTCAACAAAAAAAAAATTAAATATGGCTGGAATTTCAAAATGTTTCGTATACTTTGAGGAAAATAAATTGTAGCATATACTTCTCCTAGGTCTCTCTATCTTCCGGGTTGAATAGATAGAAGGACAAAAGAATAGAAAAATATATTTAAACAATAATTTTTAGACAACTTTTTTTCCCTCTTTCCTTAGACAAAAACAATAGAGAGGAAGAGAGGGGACATAATATGAATACGAGAGATTCGTTTAAAACTAAATGTACAAAAAAACATTTCTCAAAGGAATATGCTCAATTGATTTTTTTTTATTATGATTTTACACTCTCTCCCTCCCTCCAAAACTATGGCTTTACTTTGAAAAATGTCCTAAACTATATAAATTTCGTTTTACAATGGGTATGTTTGTTACAAATTGTTTTAAATGTTTTTTTTTCATAATGTTTCATATTTTTGTTTAATTGTGTCTAAAAAAAAACATTTAAGGTTTTATGTCCTTTTAGTGTTACATTTTTTGGATAATATTAGGGTATGCTGTAGCATTTAGCTTAGATTTAGTTTTTGCAAAAAAAAAAAAAAATTAGATTTAGTTAAGATTTTAAAGTTACTTATGATTGTAATTGTTTTTAGTTGATGACGTTAGAATAGTTTCTCTAGTTGTAAATCCTAGGTAAGAGCAATTGTAATTCATTGTTTGTAAGATGAAAATTCCAAATTCAATAAACTCGGTTTACAATTCATTCTATATTACAGTACCATTTTCATGGATCCAACTTCTGCTTTGCTATTATAATCTTCATCAGCTTCAAAGAAGCTTCTTTCCGCAAGTTCCATCTTCACGAGCTTAAAAAAACTTTTCTCCTCAATCATCAGCTTCAAAGAAGCTATATCAAGATTCGTCTTTATCATCAAACTTCAAGGAAGTCTTCAATGGTGAATTTCACTAATTTTTCTCAAGGATCTCAACTGAAATTTTTCATAGTGTTAGGTTTGTGTTTTGATAATGTTTATTACCGAGATTTTTTTATGATGTTTAACTAAGTTTTAGTTAAAGCCTAGAAAATGTTAAAGCACCTAGTAATTTTTGTCTCGTTGTGTCATATGTGTCTTTTATATCAAGTTTGTCTTTGTGTGTGAAAACCTTCATTTTTGTGTGGCAAAACTCTTTTTCCATTCGATTCAAATTAATTTGAATTATATCAATTATTCTCTCTGACTTTGTTTCTTGTTGATCATGTAATTTTGATTCGATTCATAATTCTTTGAATCGTATCACATGTGAATAGAATTAAAATGTCTTGATTTGTATCATTGATTTTCTCTGGTCTTGTGCTTTGCATTGTTGAATCGTATCATAGTTCCTTAATTCGTATCAATCTTCATCTAGGTTGTCCTGGCTCGAACCACATGTTGTCTGAATCGTATCAACCTTCATAAGTCCAGATTTATCCATTTGCACATGTCTGAATCGAATCACACTTACCTTGATTCGAATCATAACGTTATTTTTTCCTAAAATATTGTACTAATCACTCATTCCTATATATAATTATGCCTATACCACTTCCAAACTACTGAATCAATTGCAACTATCATTCTAGAGTCTTCAAACCTCTTTCTTAACTTGTTCTTCAGATTAAACACTTTTTCTAAGATTCTTTGTGGATTTTGAGTCATAGATTGAAGGTGAGAAAAACACAAGAAGGGGGGTTGAATTGTGTTTTGAAAAATTCTTCATTTCTCCTAAAAACTGAACACACTGGTCATAAGCTAAGTGAGACAGCTTCTGAAGTGATAAACAGAATCTGAACGCAGCGGAATAAAACAGGGAGAGAGAAGAAGAAAGACACAAAGCAATTATACTGGTTCCTTCCACAAACCGGAAGTAGTCCAGTCCCCCTTGCACTTCCAAGGAGATTTCACTAGAATGTAATATCTGATTACAATTGCTCAAGCACACAGCAAGAGACTTCCTTTGCTCAAGCACACTTTGCAAGAGTCTTCCTATGCTCAAGAACACAATCAAGAGACTTCTATGCTCAAGCACAACTGCAAGAGACTTCTAAACAAACAAGATTACAAAGAATAATGTTTGAGATTGAACACTGGATATACAATCAGAGGTGCTCACAAAACAAATCAGATACAGACTCTAAGACTTAAGAATTTCTAAGATAAAACTTAAGAAACGGAAATTCTAAGTGAATGCAGAACAATTTCAGCAGAGGTTTGGCACTAGTAAAAATGTTGAGAGTCTTTCGTTCAGCATTACCAAATCTCTAAGTCTTCACTCCTTTATATAGAGGTGTGAAAGAGACGTTGTGAAATTGCCAGCACATCAAAAGAGTCGTTGTTGAAGCTTGATCTTTCACCAATGATCTTTTGCCTGATTTGGTTGTTGTGCTATTGTGAAGGAACATCTTTGCAGGCGTAGCTGTATTCTGGAGCTGTTGTCTTGTCTTGTAGCGTGGACACAAAACAGAGTAGTGGAGAAGGTGGTTGTACAGTTCGTACAAGGTACAATGTCAATGCTTTTTGAAGATAAGCATCCAATGCCTTCAAATCTTCACCAAAATGACCGTTGCAAATTTCCACTAGTCTTCTGCAGTGTTTTCGAATCCAATAGACAGCTTTTGAAGTGTTGATCCTTGAATCTTCAGCTTGTGGTGATAATCAGCTTCTGATGAGCTTCAGCTTCTGATGAAGTCGCTTCTGAACTATCCGCTTCTGATGACTATCAGCTTCTGATGACTATCATTCTTCAGGAGCACTTCCCTTCAGATGCTTTCAAGCTTCTTTTTCTTGATTCCTTAGCTCTCTTTTTGTTCTTCAGAACCTTCATATGATGTAAATTTTTAACTATGGTCCTGTACACTTGAACAAAAATTAGCTAGTCAAATTGATAATTTTTAATACCTTGTTATCATCAAAACTCTTTAAGGTTCGTTGTTTAAACACATTTTGTTCCAACATAGATTACTAGGGTGCTATAAAGATTGTAAATTGATTTCTTTCAAGGAACTTGATTGGGAATCAAGGGTCCAAAGGTAAAAGAGGGATTTCTTTCCACCTCCAAGGTTAATTGTGGAGGTCTTTCTAATATTCTCATGTTCAAGGGGATCCAAGTTACGGACATAGCAAAGAAGTGTTTGAGGTGAAGAACTTCAAGGATTGCATGGGAGTTTGAGTTTGGAAGACTTAGAGAATCTCCAATTTCAAGGGTTACTTGAAAATTGGTGGTGTTGTAGTTGCTTAAGATTGTAGATTAAGGTTATCGAGAGAATTCTTTGTAAACATAACAATTTGTAAACATTTGGCAACAATAGTGGAAGTCCTTGATAGAGACGTAATCTATCAAGAAGAGTAGATGTACTCCGAAGCGAGGGTGAAAAGGGGAACTACTATAAAAATTTCGGTGTTCTTCTCTTCCATTTCCTTTTAGTTTCTTGATTTATTATTTGTATATGAATCTTAATGTTTGTAGCTATTTTCATACTTAATCTAATCTTAACTCATTGAATTAAGATTCTTTTCAAATTCAATTTTATCACAATTAAACTTCAATTAAGTTTCAAATCATTAATTTATATACTTTGTGTTCCTTAGTGTTAGCTTGGTTTATTGCAATTAGGTTTGGTTTAAGTTTATCTAGTTTTGTGATTTGTATATTTGATTGATTGATATATGATGTGCTTTATAAGATTTAATATTTGAACCTCTCAATTTAACTTTGAATCTTAGTTTTAAACATTGTCTAAAGAATTTGTTATCGTAGTTATGCACGAATCTGATAAGTCATAAGTTTTCAATACACGCTTTTGCATACTCTTTTGAAAATTGAAAAATGCTATTCACCCCCCTCTAGTGCATTTTCTAGTTTGTCATATAGAAAAACATCAAGAAGTGATTCGCTCATATCAGATACTTCTCTCTCAATTCCCCAAATTTGTCTCAAAACATTGTTTTCGGACCAAAGCTCTCCATCAAACTACAAGATAAAAATTGGTCCAAACCGGACCTCAAGATTCAACAGTTTAATAATTACCCAACAAAGGCCCTACTGCGACCCACCCATTCAATACCTTCACATGGAAACAGCTCCTCTTGAAGGCACTTACACATTATAACTCGCTCTCATCACAACACGGAACGAGGTCACATGACGACTTTATCTATCATCTTATCATCCAATGGTCATTACTGACCTCCGAGGTCTATATAAGTGAGGCACCACTACCACGCAAGGTACACTATCACTTTCTGCAAACTAATAAAATCACAACTAAACTTTGAACACTTTTCCCTCTATTGCACAAATACTGACTTGAGCGTCTGAGTGTGTCTGTTTTGTCGGTATCGTCGTCTCTCGCCGTAACCGTCACCAGAAAACTCATCAAAGCATCTTTTCCACCGTACTGGTTCTCCTTCGCACGGGTATCGTAATTGATTCATAGTTAGACTCTTTTATCTGACAGATCATTGACGTTAGAAAAATGGGAGGTTAGCGATTTTCAACGGATTTCTTCAAATCCTTTACTGTAACCGCTTCGTATCCACCAGAAACTGCTTCAGATTCAAAGCTCTTATGATAGGTTCTCGATCGAGCGATACCATTGACAATGATGCATGCACAACCATTACTCCGACACTACTTTCTTTTACACTTCAGAATCTTTAGGATCATCCAAATCTGATAATTGTTATGGCCATCGACGAAGAATTTCCACTGCTCACTTTTCCTTCAAATCTTAATGAACTAACGCCCTCATAAGCAAAAAGAAACGAAAAATGTTATTGAATCAAAAATGGGTTTTGAACAATTCCTTTGAAGTTTTGTTGATAACAAAGTATGAAAAAACAATTGGATATGCTAATTTGTGTTCAAGTGTGTAGGACTATAGAATTAAATTCTAACTCTCAAAGTCAAGTTTTAGTTATGAAATATCAAGACTCTAAACACAAAGGAAAGTATCTAATACAAAAGAGAAGTTGTTATGAATTTGATACAAAATCTGAAGAAAGGTCAACTGTAAAGTCAAAGCTCTGATCAGAAGAAGCATTTTGATTGGAAGCTTCTACTGAAATCAGACTCTGAAGGGAAGAAGCTTCTGAAGGTGACGTCAACAGCCTGGAGACTCTGACCTGGTTTGTCGTATTCTAATAGAATGTCACTATCAGACTCTGAATAGTACAATAGTTATTCTTCTGATCACGTGCAGAAACAAACAAGAAAATTCAAGGACAAGGAGAATGTAATAGATCATTCTATTAGAAGCAAAATATTTTCAAATGACTATTCGACGACATTATCCATAAGAGACAAAGTTTCAACGACTCTTATCAATCTTCTCAAGGACTAATTTGATGAGTTGGAAATCTTCAACAACGACTCTATTATTCTCTCCTATATATGGACATGGGCAATAAAAGAAGACTTATATCATTTTACAAGTGTCATTATTCTATCAAATTCAATAGCGCACAAACACTTAGAAAAATTCATTCAAACTTTCAATCTTAGAATTTCTTAAGTGTTTAGAAGTCGCTTGTACTTTAAGTTTATTACACCTCTGATTGTATATCAAGTGTAAACACAATCTATTTATATATTAAACTCTAATTTTAGAGTCTTCTTGTGTGAGGCATGGAAGTCTTTTACTATGTGTTTGAGAAAATTGTATTATTGTGTGATTATAGTGAAATATCCATTGAAAGTGCAAGGGGACTGGACTACCCTCAGATTATGAGGGGAACTGGGATAATTTGCTTGTGTTGTCCTCTCGCTCTCCCTCCCTCCCTCTCTCTCTCTCTCTCTCTCTCTCTCTCTCTCTCTCTCTCTCTCTCTCTCTCTCTGTGTGTTTGTTTTTGTGTTTAACCTAATATCACCGTGTACTCTGTTTTTAAAGTTCAACCTCTGACCAGACTATATCTTCTATTCAGAACCTATTCTAACTTTGATAAATACATAGAAATTTTTTTGAAAAATCCAAAACAATTCAACCCCACTTCTTGTGTTTTTCTCACCTTCAAACTGATCTGAAGTGTAGGTCCTCCATTCACAACAACGATTCATTTAGGAAACAAGACGTTAACCGCTTTTGATGACGAGAAGCAGGCAAAATATGTCGCCGACACATAAATAAAAAGCGAATATGAACGATAAATCGACAAATTGAAGAACTATTAAGGTCAACCAAAGGTGTGTAAGATTCAAATTCCATGAATAAATCAGAGTTGAAAACTTTACTATCGATTCTATCATCACAGGAACTGACTCCGTCATATAGTGTTTCAGCATCACTGCAAAAAGGAAGGTTGGAGAAATGTTAACTGTAACGACTAATGCATGGCTTCGGTGAACACAAAAGACCACGTGTGAAGCCTAACAAAGTGTATCCCTTTGTAATAGTGGTGAATATAACAGGTTATAACATGGCCAAAGCCCTTATAGACGAGGGGAGCTCTTGCAACATCATGTATGATGACTTATTTGCCAAGTTGGAGATGAACTCTAGCAACTTCTCAAGACACTGGGGAATAAATCTACATGGCTTTGACGAGTCAGTAACTTATCCTTAGGGAGTGGTCGACCTTCCTGTTCAATTCACCGGCGATCAAGGTTATAGACGAAAAGTCTATGTGCAGTTCTTCGTTATACCATGCAAATCCATATATAACTTTATATTGGGAAGCCCGATGATAGAATCCATTGAAGCAGTTTCTTCCACTAAGCATTTAAAGATGAAATATCACGACAAGAGGAAGAGGTTATATTGATTAGTGCTGACCTGGGCGGAACAAGGCAGTGTTATCTGGTACTGCAAAAGAATGTTGAAGCAACGTTAATCCAAGAAATCCATGGGACTACCAGTACGGTCGACCTAAAAAGGTCCCCGACCTAGACGAAGAGCAGATGGGCAAAAAACGAATGAGGGCGAAACAACCTACCAACAGGAAAAGGTTGGTGGTACATCCAAATCTCGGATGTTCCTCATGTCACATCAAGAACGTGTAGCGCACATTGTCGTGTATCATGAACATTCAATAGTTTCAACTGTTTATTCTATATCTCACCAAGAGCTTGTAACACATGTTCGCGTGCAAAAGGATTCATAACCAGATTCAGCAATTCAATCCAGTCTTTAGCAAGAGATCGTAGCATGCGTTGGTGTGCAAAATGATTCTTCACCTAATTCGCCAGTTTAATTGATTCCTTAGCATGAGCTTGTAGTGCACGTTCATGTGCAACATACTTCAGATTCGGTAGTTCAGCAAAAGGCGCAGGTTGACGAGCAACATGATACATCTTCAAATTTGGCAGTTCAAGCTATTTCCCATAAAGAGCTTGTAGCGCACGCTGGCATATAAGATGCGCCTTCATTAAACTCAAAAGCTCACTCTTTATTTGAGGTGACAGTGTTGGAGACTCAGATGGTTGATGATAATTCCACAGCGGTGAAACATAGCAATCCATTGTTACAGAAGGAACTATAGTTATTTATGCAAATTCGTGATATGCAAGAAAATAGAGCTAAACCTCCTTTCATGCCTTATTTGACAAAGAAACAAAAACAACAACTCAAGAGAGATGCATACAAAAGTCGTTCTAAGGGTGCACCATCCCCCACTCCTCAATGATATTATTGGAATAAAGCTTGCTCGTCATGGTCATATAATCCAAGGGTCTATGTGGTGGACTGCTTTACCGTCTTCTACTAGAGACGATTTCTTTATGGACAACTATGGTCTGCCTTCTTTTCGATTTCCTTAGTTTCTTTTTCCTTTGTTCCGTTTTTCAGAGTTGGTTATAATCCCCCCTCTTGTATATATTTTTCCTCTTTTTTAATAATATTTATAATGTGAGACAGGCGGCATATGATGGGGGTTTCACAGAGGTGTCATCCTATTTGTCATGTCTATGTATCCCCCTGATGCATATCCTCCTCTTGATTCAGCTAAAAAAAAAATTACATCAACTAATAATAAAAAATAAATATTTTAAACAAGAGTAAAAAGTTGTTATAAGTTGTGACAATTTCTTATAGAAAGCAGAGTTTAGACAAACACCGGATATGAAAGGAATCTTCAAACAAGTTATATAAAGCAAAAATTCAAATTGCAAAGTATGACAGAAGGAGAGTCTAAGCAACAGGTGATGCTATAACTTGATCAAGGACAGGGCCACACATAGATCCAATATCATCAATCCTTGTATGATAGAAAGAGCTATAGAATGTGATTCTAGTTGTGTCTGAAACTGCTTTGAATTTGAAACTTGCTGTTTTGAATGTTCCCTTTCCTAAAGATTTGAAAGGAACTTTAAGAGTCTCTTTTGCAGCAAATGCTTCAACCATCATTGATCCATGACAACCATTTTTTCCATCTCCAATTGTGAATTTCATATTGTAGACTTTGTTTGGAACTGTTCTTAGAATTTGTGCAATGGCACTTTCCCTACCTGCAACAAGCTCCACTGCTCCTTTTCCAAATGGCACTTGGAAATTCTTTGAATCAATAAATTTAATGGCTTTGAGGGATTCAATAATCCAGCCAGGGAGTGGTGACACAAGATCTTGTTGCTTTGGAGGAAGTAGAACACCATTTGTTGTGTTGAAAATAGGGAATGGACCCTCTTCAAAGCCAGGGTTTCTTACCAAATTATCTGCAAATATAGGCAAAAAGATATAGAAGTCTTGATAATTTTTTGAAAATTGGAGTAAAAAAAGTGCAACACAATGACTTCCCAAGAAAGTAAATAGGTTAATTAAGTTTGTAGCTCCTTATATAAAAATGGGTCATGTTAACTTGTGCCCTTAGGGCACATGTTAAGCAACCTAAATAGAGCAATTTTGAATTGGAAAACATAATATAACAACTTTTAAGAAGTTGAATGCACGTCTTTTGATATGTGTATTTCTATAATGAGTATCTTAACATGTGCACAAGTTAACATTAGCCTATAAAAATTAAGCACTTAATTTTCAAAAGGTAATTAAGTTAATTCCGTTATTTTTTTTGAGGGAAATAATTCAAGTTTTTTTTTTGTTACAAAAATAATTTTTTCTTGCTTTTGAATATTTTTTTCTTTTTTTTTTTGTGGTGGTCGGGGTTCGATGCATTGTCCTTACCAACTGAGATAAGCTCATGAGGACTGAATTTTTTTTTTCTATAACACCCTTAACTATTTATTATTTTTTTTCACTTTTATATCTTTGCAATAAATACTTAATGAAACAATTACTGATGTACATTGAATTTTTTAAAACAACGAGCAAATAAAAATTAAACTTTTTTATAAAAGTGATAAGTACAAAAAAACTGGCGGGACTATATTGACATTTTGTAAAATTATACCCATCATAATCTTCAACAGTATTAACATTTTTTTTTTCCAATGTTAATACACTCTATTCGAAAGATTTTTTTAGAAAAAAACTAGTATTTTATTGACTACTAAATAATATTTCATGTAGAGGACAAGCATAATCTAAAGCAGATATGTGACTTAAATTCTCTGAAATAAAATAGATCAGTCGAGTCCAATCACAACAATTCAACATTAACAACAAGCTGATTTGTTGAGATTGGACTAGACCTTTTGCATGACTGCAGAGAATCCAGATAAATGGACATTGTTCATTACCTCTTGTCGGCATCGGAGGGTAGAACTCTCTAATAGCAACAGCATCCAAAAGTGGACCACAAGTAGGATCTTCTTGCATACCAGGGTTATGGAATGTAACTTTTGCAAGAGAAGAACTAGCCTTGAATCCCCAAGCAATAACATCACCATTGAGGCTATAAAGTGTTTGCAAAGGAACATCACCAGATTGTGGAGGCACTGAGATTCTCAATGCTTCATCTTGAGCACAAGTCCTAGACGCTCCTAATATTAGAGCATACCATTGACCAGGTTTGACCTTGATGGTTTGGGAGATGGAGGCATCATTTCCAAGTCTAACTGCATGAACTCCATGTGACACTGGGAAGAACATGCCTCCAGGTTGTGGACCTCCAGAGATATATTCTACTAGACCATTGATTTCCCATTTGGGAAGTGAATGTTTTCCAATGAGTCTTGTTTCCTTTATGAATCTTGGGTTTGGCTTCTCTTCAAAGTTCCCATTTTGGAAGTAAACTTTAAGGGAAAAACAAAAAATAGGGATCAGAAATTCAGAATATAAGGTTATGTACAAAAAATATATTGGAAAGGAACACAATGTCTTGAATATTATGCTTGGATTGGAGGTGTGTTTGAAAGAATCACAGTGAACCACTATCATTTTGGCAAAAACTACACTTTTGAATTTCAACAAAATTATGTTACCACCATGATTTTGCTAAACTTACAAAATCTAAACATTAGTGTAAAACAATGTAGCACTAATATGAACACCAGACACGACACTGACATGTCTAAACCAATAATAATTTGAAAAAAATAAATTAATTCAATGTAATCAGATTTGTGACGGTGTCATGTCAATGTTAGACACCGACATGTCTGATATGAAGTGTTCGTGCTACAGAGGTGATACATACACTATCACTTTCAAAAACATGAGTGAGAGTATGCTGTATAGAACAGATTTGACTTTGTAGCTTAGACACAAACATTCAAACATATTACATATGTCATTCACATCACATACCAGTAACAAATATGAATTGGCATGATTAGAGTTGAACATTACCTTCTGGTGACCTGGGATGAACATTAGCAAATACTGAAACAGCAAATAGCAAAGTAATGAAAAATGTAGATATGAATTTTACTTCCATTTTCACCATGAAAAGAAACAAATGAAGAGAAGTGGATTTGGAAATGCTAAGGAAGAAAAGGCTTTTGTGTGTTAATGGACAATGCTTTGCTCACTTATATTGTGCACTTAGTGAGAAATAATTTGAAATTGATTGTATCAAGGTATTGACTATTCCAACCGAGTTTTTCTCCTTAATTCATGCCACGAGCATGGTGAGGCAATCTAGACCTTAAGATTTTTGAGTCATAAAGTTAGGGCTTGGGATAAGTGCCTCTTATAAGTACTAATTAGAGTTATTACATTGGGGGAACTAGATCTATTACTCCCTCCGGTCCTTATTATAAGAAACAATTAACTTTTTTGGTTCATAAAATAATTAATGTATCTTGTTATAAATATAGACTAGATACATCACTTACATAATGAACCTAAAAAGTCAACTTTTTCTTATAATAAGGACCGGAGGGAGTATAATTTAAGAAAAACACATGTTGGTTAAAAATCTATGATAACATCTACAATTAAGCTGCCAGTTCAGCAAATGTACTCCTTCCGTTTCAAAATATAAGCAAAATTTACTTTTTAGGTTCATTCATTTAATGATGTATGTGGTCCATATTATGAACCACATACATCATTAAATGAATGAATCTAAAAAGTAAATTTTGCTTATATTTTGAAACGGAAGGAGTATTAGTAAATCATGCTTTTTGCAGCAGTTAAAAATTTGCATCCAGCTTCAAGAATACTCCCTCCGTCTCTAAATTATACTCCCTCTGTCTCACAATATTAGTCGTTTAAGGTTTGTGCACGATTATTAAGGAAATGATTAATTGTGTTGATTTCCATGGTAAAATTAGTGGCATTTACTAAAATATCCTTATTAATTGTAGTTAGTGGAGTAGTTAAATTTGATGAAATTCAATAAATAAGGGTATAATAGTGGAAAAAAGTAATAAATGCTGCATCGATATTGTAAAGTGACAATTATTTTGAGAAAAAGAAAAAATGCTAAAGTGACAATTATTGTGAGACGGAGGGAGTATTCGTTTAAGATTTGTGCACGATTATTAAGAAAATGATTAATTGTGTTGATTTCAATGGTAAATACCCTTATTAAAATACCCTTATTAACTGTAGTTATTGGAGTAGTTAAATTGAATGAAATTCATTAAATAAGGGTATAATAATGGAAAAAATAATAAATGTTGCATTGGTATTGTAAAGTGACAATTATTTTGAGAACAAGAAAAAATGTTAAAGAGACAATTATTGTGAGACGGATGGAGTAGCATGGTTCGTAGGAATAGTTCATGTATACAGTAAATCATGTTTTTTGCTGGTAAACATCATCTCAATATTTGTTCAACTATTTTGTGATAACTTTTGGTATAATCTTTTTTTTATTAGACAAACACAATAGAGATAAAGATGGAGAGAGAAAATAAGAATACAATGAAAATATGAGAGAGATGGTTGTCCAAAGATTGTCGTAAAATAGTGGTACAAATATCATTTCTTGGATGGAAAACAAAACAAAATGGAAGTTTGAATTGTGTTTAGGTATTTACAAACTTTTTCTTGATTAACCATTTATTTTAATGTAACTTGTTCGTAAAAGATTAAACACAATAGTTATTTATGAAAACATTTGACTTTAGTTTGAGACAGAAAAACAAGGTGAAGTTAAACCATAAAAAAGTGGACACAAAACATAGAGAGGGGGGAGGGAGAGAGACACAATAATTTATATTGGTTCACTATCAACCTCATAACTAATACAATCCACCAGACTTGAGTGTATTGTATTTGCTATCTCATATGAGATGGACTTCTTTAACTATAATCACACCCGATTACAACACTCAAGGCATCTACCCCTAGATTTGGAGACTCTAGAGAGAATAGATGCAAATGATTCAATGATTTGGGAAGAGTATGGACATTGGTATATATAGGAAGGAGTGATATGTGTAAAATTATAGGCAAAAACAACTTAGTGATTTGATTCAGTAAAAGTCTGATTCGATTCAGACACGTGAAAAAGGAAAAACTGAAGCTGTCAAAATTTTACACGAATCAATAATATTTGATACGATTCAAAAGTTTTCAAATGAATATTGATACGAATTAAGAATGCTTGATATAATTCATTCAGGCAAGAAAAAGCTGAAGCAATAAAGATTGATATGAATCAAAGAATTGTGATTCGATTCAAAAGGCCAAAAAATAAGTCCAAAAGAAAATAATGATACGAATCAAGGTATTTTGATTCTATTCACATATGATACGATTCAAGGAATCATGAATCAAATCAAACTACATGAAACACAATAAACAAAGGCAGAGAGGATGATTGATAAGAATCAAAGAAATTTGAATCGAATCAAGCATTTAGAAAGAAAAAAAAGTTTTGCAACTCAAAAATGAAGTTTTATATACACAACAACACACTTTACAACTAGGAACCACTTAAGACAATGAGGCAATGATTGCTAAGTATTTTAACATGTTTCTAAGCTATAACTAACAATGTAAAAACATCATCAAATAAATCTAGCTAATGAACATCATCAAAACACAAACCTATAACGAAAAGCAACTTCAGATGTGTTCTCTTCATTCTTTTGAGTTTTCAAAGAGACTAGCAAATTTTTACACTAAGTTAGGGCTGGCAATGAATCGAACCAGCTCGAAAATAGTTTGAGACCCTATTCGGTAATTAATTCGTTGAACTTGGTTCATGAACCAAATGAGTCGAACTTAAGTTGAAAATTAAGTTCGTTAAACAAATGAGTTGAACAGGAACTATATATATGCTTTGTAATTAATTTTTAGTTATATTTAACACTTAGAAATCTCACACTTAAAAACTCTCCCCCAATATCATTATTGAATTGTTATTATTGCATGTATATGCACCAGCATAGAAGGTTTGATGTCGTAAATTAATTAATTAATTAAAAAGAAGATTTGGATTGTAGTTCTTTTCTGATGGAAGATTGAGATTACATTCAACAAGATACAATTAATTGAAGAAAGAAAGAATTATGTAAGAAATACAGTAGAACAAGGAAAGAGCAGAAACAAGAAAATTGCACTCCTGTTTTAGTGCCACATCGCCTGAAATTGAACACTACCAATTGCACTGTTGTTATAAAACAAGGTGTTATTTGCCGAATGTATTATCAACCAAGAAAGTTGTGCCATTGTCTATTTTCCCGTTACAATGGGTCCTTAGGTTAACTAAACGCTAATTTTTTTTTTTTTGGTTAGTGAACCTATCGAGTTGAACCGAGTTGTTCGTGAGCTTGAATCGAGTCGAGTTAGAGCTAAAAAAATAGTTTGTAACGAACATGAGCCGAGTTTCGAGCCGAACTAAATTTTATCGAGTCGAGCCGAGCTGAAGCAAGTTCGACTCAGCTCGACTCATTTTCAGCCCTATGCTAAGTATAAGACACGTCATTGCCAACATTTTTGGCAAAGTTCCATGAATTTAATTTAAACCTAACATGATGATGATTCAACATCCTTAAGGATAATGTAATGTAATGTAACACAACGTTTTGTTTATTGCTCAATTTGAGCAGAGATGAAATTAAAATTAAATAAATTTGCTACTTGTGTATTTTTTAAGTTATGATTTATTTTGGATCATGCTTTTTAAAAATTTAGCAAATGAATGTTTTTTAAAAATGCAGCGAATGTTTTTAAGATATTAACATAAGGTATTGTGAATAAATAAATGAACATAACATATTCTACAAATTGCAAGTTTAGGGGCTTGAAAAAACATCTCTATCAAAAATTGATGGTTTGTTAGTTTACCTAAAACCAACCCAAGTAACTCACGTTGGGGGTCAACGTGATTTAACTCACGTTGGGGTCAACGTGAGATAACTCATGTTTACTCTACCGAACGAATTAACTCACGTTGAGGTTATTTTAAAAAGTTTGAGGTGGGAATGAACAAAACTATTTGGGAGAAGAGCAATTTTCATGTAATTTAGGCAACATTTAGTAAGAGCCACTAGAGTAAATTTCCAATTAGTACTCTAATATTGTTGGAGCCAGATATTTACAATTTTGAAATTTGCGAATAGATAAAAATAAAAATCCTAATTTTGAATGACGTTGAACAGCTTTGGTTTTATGTTAACGTGAAAGAACTAGTTTGATAGTAAGCGACGTAATTCATATACTCATTTCTTATTAAACATTTATTTATATAGTGATGTTGAATGGAACTGAAAATTTATTATCTAAAGCACCAGAACCCTAACTGTTCAATGTTCGATTTCCATGTGAAAATTCGTTCATGAACCACCCATAAAATGAGTACAAAATGAAAATTCAAAACCCACAAAATTCAATATGTGAGTGACATCACCACATCCGTGTAGTTCTTATAAAAAAATTATATCCTTGTTGAATTTGTCATTGTTCTTGACCCAGAATAATCTTTAAGTTTGATTTAGGGGTTTGTTCTACAAAGTTTTTTTAGTACCAGATGAAAATAAAAAACATAATCTTTAAGTGAACAACTAAAAATTAACTTCGGAAATCTCCACAAATATAAAAGGAACTTAGGAAGAGACCATAGAGTCATGAAGGATCGTTAAAAAAAGAGTAAGCAAGATGTAGAAAAACCAAATTAATGTGTTCTAGTTGAACAAATTTTTCTACTCAATATGTTGAGATTATGTGTTCATAGGTAGTTGACTCAATTTGGAAAAATCAGAGAGGGGAAGAGAATGATCTTGACGTCAGACCTAGGGATTATGTGTTCATAGTTAGTTTAGCAAACAAATTTTTTTTTTTTGGGTGAGTAATAAAATTGTTTCACTTTTATTTTTTGTTTTTATCTTTGATTTAGCCAATAAATTAAAAACATTATTTTTTGGTGAATATAAAAATTAAAAACAGTACTATACCCACATTTTTCCCACATTGTGTTATTTCCAGATTGTGTTTATGATGAGGAAGAGTCCAGAATGTGACTATGTGAGAGAGTTATAGAAGGAACTAGAATCAATGAAAAGACTTGCATATTGACTATGCATAATAAGATGTCACGGGGCATTGTTATTATCCAACCATTGGTCAAACTCACCCACAGTACATTATAATAAGATTTTTGAAAGATAGCTGGAAGACTTGTGAATTATGATTGAACACACATATCAGAAATATTTAAACCAAATAATCAAAGTGATGAAAAATGTAGTGCTGGACCACACTAGTATAGAGAAAAAATTAACATGAAATCGATATTTGACATAAATGCAACAAACACATTCAAAGTTCAAAGCACAGTATCCACCAAGGTAAAGGTTTCTGGTTTATAACTTTCCTACGGCGACAGTCAGAAGAACAAGATTGTAAAGCAAATCCAGCCAAATGCTGACCATTTTTTGTATTCTAATAAAAAGCTGTTTAAAATTGATTTCATAATTGCTGTTGTTTTATAAGACTGATAACTACTGTGATGGACTCTACAGATTTTGGTTAGCAGCTTATAAACGCAACGAACTACAACGACGAATAAATACAACTACAAATCAGGAACTACAGTAGCTCACAACAATAAGGCAGAGCACTAGAACCTACAAATTTCAGGATGAGACATGATACATTTACCTGAAAAAACTATTCTAAATATTTTGATCTGGTCACATTGCAAGGTTCATTTTAGTTGCTTCCATTTTGGATAACAGATCTTTGATGTCTGACTCCATTCTCATTTTCATGTTCAAATACTCCATATGTGCCCTCTCTAATCCATGGAGTTCTTCCAACTTTCGCTTACGCATTTCATCTGTCTCAGTGAACCGTAACTTGGTGATTCGGTTGACATACTCTTCTTCAATTTTCTCATTCTTTGCAAGGGCAATGCGCTTCAACCCTTCAGCTTCTCTCCTAGCATCGTCAGCACGCGATTGAAACATTTTGGCCTCTGCATGTTTGATTTTTATTATACTGTCCAATTCATCAAAACCAAAGTCTTTATGAACACTACTCATCTGCAACTCCTGCACCATTGTCCTTTTATCATTCTGGTCAAATCTTGGAAGGATGCTTGCAGGTCTTTCCAACAGAGGTGCCTTATCTGAATAAATAGATTTCAGCCAGGCAGCTTCCTGGCTGGGCCCAGCTACAACACTGTTCTCTTTGACTTGTTCCTTTCCAGAGAAGTTCGTTGTCAGGGCTAATTTGGAAGAATCGCAATCTGCAATTAACCATAATGCATGTAAACATGGTTATCAAATCGATAATCAAATTGTAAACCAGGAGACCAATTTTCTGAATCGTGAAGCAGATATTGTGAATTCTAAGATATGCTACCAATAAAATGTCTTTTTTTTACATGACAACAGAATTTTAAGCTGATATATCATATATGGACCTCAAAATAATTCAAGATTCAAGTCATAAATCAAATGAAAAGTGGTTGGTTATGCAAAGTTGACCAAACAGAAAACGGTAGACTACACTAAGTTTAGGCAGTGATTCATTAGAATGAATCAATATTATATCATACATTCATACTGAATCGGTGTTCAAGTTCAAAATAGATGCATACTAGAGATTCGTATAGATTGAGTTCAATTTAGTATTTATTCGAGCATGAATCATAAGATAGTAATAACAATGCATGTATATACATATAATTTAGCCTACACAAACACCAATGATGCAAACATTGTTTAACATCCAAAGAACAAAATTCTGAACTAAATTGAGGAAACACTCGAGCCTCACAAACACCAATGATGCAAACGTCCAAAGAACATATATGCCGAACTAAATTGAGGAAACACCATCACTAACTATATTCCACATGATATATCTGTCATGGAGTTGTTGACATAGTTTGATACATTCCGAAAAAATGCCAGGTCTAACAGAATGATTTACAGAAGCAAAAGAGTCATATTTAAATCTGACAACCATTATAATTTATGTCATTCAGACAGAAAGAATAAGCCTTAGTAGCAATAATAATTCATCCAATACCATGAAAAATGTATACTTTGCATGATTTACCTAATGTTCTAACCACTAAAGAAACCAAAATACAGGTTTATAGGCATTGATGACATAAAATTTAACACAACAATATGGGACGAAGATTCCGAGTATCATTGACCTGCATACGCCCAAAGTACAATGTTCAAATATATTTGATTTGTTTATAAAGCAAGTCAGCAGAAAACAATTCACTCAGCAAGTTGCACTTAATTTTCCATATACAGTTGCCAAAAAATGATAATTCCATATACAGAGATCAATGTTTAATGCAAGCATTTCATATACTGGAAAATTAGGCTAAATTCATTCAAATAATAAGATTATGAAACTATTATAGGCATTTGTTTGCTTACCAGAGAGGAAAGACATGATGCGTCTCAAAACCTCAGGAAGGTTTGACTTAATTGTCAACCTTGGCAGCATTTGATCTGCAATCTCATGCAATTGTCTCCCTCTTATATCCTTGCTGGCAGAAAAGATCCTCTTCACATATTCAAGTTCCTTGTAAAGAGATTCGGCTGACCACTCTTTTGCAAAATTTTGAAACACCTCTTTGACAAAGCCAAACATCTCAGAAGGGTGATCACAAGCAATGCAATGAAACTGCATCTCAGTCGTCCCTTTTGTTCCAGTAGTACTATGTCCATTTCTAATATAAGATTCCCGCAATCCACAGTCAGTATGACACCAGTGAAGACAAACATCACACCCAACCCAACTAACAGTGTTCGACGCGTTGTCAAACTTAGAGCACACAAGACACATACATTCCCTGCAAAAACCATTCTTCTGCACACAAAGCTTGCAATCACATTCATCGACCGGCAACTGACTTCGACATGATACATTCCTACACTTCAAGTTTAGAAAAACTTGAGCTAAATCATTAGATGAAATATTATCACCTAGGTGAAGATAATGGGCTAAACCAGTTTTTATTGCAACCAGAATTTCCAGTTGCACTCGATGACACTTCACTAGAACATCCAAGGTTATATCAGACCTGTTCTGCAGAATTTTTTGAAAAGCAAGTATCTGACCATGGCTATCTGCATTGAGCATGAGTTCCCGAATACCCTCTTTCATATGTGTCATGTACTGTCCAGACATTTCATGGAACTTTCTCGACATCACGGGCACAGATTCAGAAATAATTCTAGCAATGATTGTCTTAACAAAATCAAGTCCACCCATCAAAAGTTGTTCTTGTCCTTTCTGGCTGGTAGTTCGATGTAGACCACCACTACTCCTTTCCCTTTTTTTCTCAAAACTATAATTTGATCCATTGTCATGAGACCCAACACTCTGCGTAGGAGACCGAACATCATCATGTCGTCTTGACTGTCCTGAAATTTGCTTATGAAAACTCAATTGTTTTTCAAGCCCACTGCCCATTTTTGAGCTTCCTTCTAGAGCCCGAGAATGTTGACCTTTCAAAGCTTGAGTGTCTAAAACACCCCATGATGCTTGTGGCTGGTAAAGAGAACCGTTCCCATTCATCGAAGTTCTCTGACTAGAGGGAACTTCTTTCTGTTTGGGATCACCCTGCTGAGATAGGGCTTGCCAATCAAATCCCTGGAACAAGGGGCGACTGCCAACTGATTTTCCAACAGATTGTTCATAGTCCACTGAATTTTTTGTTAGAGAACAACTTGGATTGTGATATAATGATTGGGAACCTGAAAATGACATTGATGCAGTAAAACCATCTGAGTTAGTACAAAATGTATTACTTAGAGACTGAACACTCCGTGCTTGACTGGGAGATCCAGGGGCTTGCGTTGCTGCTTCCTGAGCTCCTATCGGTAACAGAACATTCGGCAAGCTAAGAGAAAGGTCAAGCTGGCCCATTGCAAGACTGTCATCGTTCTCCTTTTTTAGAACCGAGCTATCAGACTTTTCTGCTTTTCTCACAGGAGAGGTAGAAAAAAGCTCGAACCCTCTTGTGCTTGGACCTTCCATGTCATCTACCGGGCATGTTGCAAGATCATTCGATCCTCTATCAATCCACAAGCCATCTTTTGAAGAATGTGCAACATCAGGTGTGACAGAGACGCTTTTGCCTTTATCCTTCACATTGTTGATCACACTCACACTCTCCGTCATTGTTTCTCCCTTCACTTCATCAGTAACATCATTCTCGGTTGAGCCTTCAATTGACTCGGGTTTGTTACCACCTACACCATTATCCTCCTCACGCTCCTCTTCATTAAGCATCGCCTTCCCCTTATCTGTTCCCTTCTCCGTTTCCTCCTTACACCGAGTATCATCCCCGTTCAAACACTCGTCCTTCTTATCATCAACATTACTTGTGGTTCCAATCTCACTCTCAGCAACAGATATTTCATTAGTTGGATCATCTTGAGTCTTAGGCAACTCAAGAACTTCCTTTCCTGTAACTTTTACCTCAGAATCAATATCCTGCGTATGTTTTGCTTCTTCCTTACTCGACAAGGTCTGTTTTTCTTCCATAACAACATCTGCATCACCTGAACGACATTCATTCTTTTTCTTATGCACTTGTTTGTCCTCAGAGGTTTGCTGGACTTCACTTCCCGATGCTTCATCTTTCGGAGCAGGTTTCAGTTCAGTTTCACGGACCGGTTCAGGTTCAAGCTCCCCCTCTTCCATTTCACTACCACTTCCACTCTGAACCTGTTGCAACAACTCCTCGCTTTTCTTCACCTCAACACCACTAACACTCTTCGATTGTTCACTCTCCGAATCCTTAGACACAGAAGGCGACTTAGATTTCGACTTAACCTCCCTAAACACCCTTGGAGACTCCGAATTTCTCTTCTTCGACTGCTCACTCTCCGAATCCTTCGACCAACTGGGTGATTTCACATCCCTCGAAAAACCCTTCGGTGACCTAACCACCCTCTCTTCAACCCTACTACCACCACCACTCCCTCTACTACTCTCATCAAAATCCTTCAATCCTCTCCTCCACGACGACACACTCCCCTCCCTCCTCGATCGATCCCTCTCCGATCGAAACCCCTTCGGAAACTCCCTCCTTGACCCTCCACAGAAACTCTCCGACCTATGAATCAAATTCCTATCTCCACCCCCACTATTCCTTTCAACACCCCCAAAATTCCTTTCAGCACCCCCACTGTTCCTTTCAGCACCCCCAATATTCCTTTCAGCACCCCCAATATTCCTATCAACACCTCCACTGTACCCACCATCCCGGCTGTCCCGGCTATACCGATCCCGATCCCGATCGAAACCCTTCCTCCTATCAAACCCATCAAAATCATGCTCAGATCTTTTCCTAACCAATCTAGAACCTTCCCGATCTTCCTCCACCGTTCGATCCCTATCGTATCGCGACGAAGACGACGACGAAATTAAACTCTTCCTTACATTCTCCTGCTTATAATAAAAACTTCTCTGACCAGTAGATGAAAACGAACGGTTGAGATTCGATGAATCCTTCACACCATTCTTATCACCACCGTTCTTTTCACCATACGAATGAAGATCTTCGCTTGACCTTAACCTCTTCATAATTCTTCAACAAAATCAAAACGACAATAAAATCAGCAAAACGCAGAGCACATGAAAACGGCGGTGGCTAGGGTTTGTTGAACCGAAGATTGAGAATTGTGCCGGCGGCGAGATGTGGCGGTGATAAATATGAAGAAATGAAAATGAAAAAAGAAAATAAAAAAAAGGTGAGACAGAGTTATGATATTCTTTGAGTCAACGGAGTTAAAGTAAAGTGAAGAGAGAGAGAAAGAGAAAGAGTTGGACTTTGATACGCAAAGTGCGTAGAACGCACTGGACGTGCGCTACAATCGAAGACGGGAATGAGGAAATACGGTAAATTACTAATTGACCCTTTGTAAGGACGAAGGAATAAACGGTGTCTTAGAATATCATTTTATGATCAATTTATTCCTTAATAAAATTAGAATCAATTAAAACATTATTAAAATTATTAAAATCATTAAACATGTTTTTAAATTGTCATAAACAATATTGAATTTTGTTAACTAAGGGATTAAATAGTTATATATAATGGTTTAAAGATCTTTTAATGTTGATTTGTATAGTTTAACTATCAATGAAGGTTCGTTGAGTTGGTAATCCTACCTTCGTCCCTAAATATAGGAGCTTTTGTAAAAATTACGGTGATTAAGAAAGTTGGTTGTAGTATTAAATTTGTATATAATTACTATTGTTTTTACAATTTTATCCTTAAGAGAGAGGGTTAATTTATGTTTTCAACATAATATTTATTGTTGATTGAAGAAAAAGATGCAAAATAAAGAAGGGTATGTTGGTAAAGAAATAACTAATGTACTTGGGAATACCAATGGGGTCTTATAAAAAGGGACAATTTTTTTTCGCAAAAGGGTCTTATAATTAGGGACGAAGGTGTTAGATTGTTTTATGCGCGAAATCGTGAATTCAACTTCCGTTGTCGATGTAAAAATAAATTTTATAGGTGAGCTTCTTGAGCCCAAATCATCTAAACTTTCGACAAAAAACAAATATCCAACCATGTTCTTAATTTTAGGAACTAAATACAGCTCTTCAACAAAAAAAATTATCTTAATTTTAAATGATACTATCTTGTAAATTTGTTCTTTTAGTTGTAAGGACTAAATAAAATACTCTCTCTGTTAAATTGTGGAAATTAAGAAAATTAATAAATGTGTAAATATGTTAGAAACTAATAATATTTTTACATTTTTATCATTCAAAATAGATATGTTAATTTATGTTTGCAAGAAAGTATTTAGTATGGACATATTGATGATAATATATTTAATATTGTTAAAATTTTAAAATGGGGCTTATAGAAAAGAAAATTGAAAATTTTAAAGAAGATCTGTAAATATATTTTAAACTGAATTAACAAAAGATAATTTATATGGTTTATTTATAAGTAAAACCCAACAACAATTATAGGTTTATTTAAAAAAAATCAATTATAGGTTCAAGTCTATAAATAACAATTATAATGCATCTTACATTACTTTTTCTGACAAAAACTAAATACAACAATTTCCTTAAAAAAGAAAAACAACAATTATAATTGATTGGAAACCAATATCTTATTCTTGATAATATATATTTAATCATTACATTATTGCCACCTTTATTAATAATAGATTTTCATTCCTCAATTTGTTTTTAATTTCTCATTCATCTGGTGTATAAGGGATATTAAGGTCGAAAGTGCGAACATTAGGAGGTTGGTTCAAATCAAATGGTTGCACGCGTGGAGGTGGTGCATTTTGTGGTTGATGTTCAGCATTTTGTGGTAGAGCCGGTGCATTTTGTGGTTGATGCTCATCATTTTGTGGTTGAGGCTGATTATTTGGTGGTGGACCTTGTTTACTCGATTCTAATATTAAATCTGGATGATGTTCTTCGATAACATGCACTGCTAAAGCTTGTAGAGATGGAAACATTGTGTCACATTCACTGCATAAGAATTCTAGCTTTGACATGTTAGTGGTTGTTGTCTTAATTTTTGGCAAGACTATTGGGGTGAAACATTCTTAATTTTAGGGACTATATATAACTTTGCAACAAAAATGTTATCTTAATTTTAAATTATATCATACAAATTGTGAAAATTAAGAAAGTTAATAATTGTGTAAATACGTTTGAAATTAATAATATTTTTACAATTTTAGCATTAAAAAAGATATGTTAGTTTATGTGTCCCTCCGTTTCAAAATAAGTGTCGATTTAGCCAATTACACACAAATTAAGGAATGAAATGAAATAATCATTAGACATAACACTTTTATTCAACTGCCCTTACTTTATAAGAAAAATAAAAACTTAAAGTTGCATTGAAAATTGTGTGAGAGAAAAGTTGAAGAGGGTAAAGTTTGAAGAAAAAATTAAAGTTGTATTGGAAATGTAAAGTGACATTCATTTTGAAACAGATTTTTTTCCTAAAGTGGCATTCATTTTGAAACGGATGGAGTATTTATTATGAGCATGATAATAATAACATATTTAATATTTTAAAATTTTTAAAATGGGGCTTATAGAAAAGAAAAAAGAAATTTTTAGAAAAGATCTTATATTTATGTATGGACATAATAATTTAAAGGGTCATGTTAACTTGTGCCCTTGGGGCACATGTTAAGCAATCTAAATGTAGAAATTATTTCTTAAATTTTGTGCATTCAATTAATTAAAAGTCAAAAAGTTAAATTCAAATGCATTAATTACAACAAAACATTTCTACTTTTACTTCTTAACTTGTGCCTTGAGGGCACAAGTTAACATTAGCCTAATTTAAAGACTAATTTACTCTAAATTATATAATAGTAAATTAGACGTAGGTTGTGAGAAAAATCAAAAGTTCTCCTCAAAAGTTGTTCAACGAAATGAGTTAGAGGAATTCAGTTCAAATTCAAACTAAGGAAAAAAATAATTTAATATACTAATTATATATTTATAATTAAAAAAGTTATTCAATGGAATTTAAAATGAACTTTTTATCCATAAAAAAATAATTTCTTCTGTCTATTTGCAAAGTGTAAATGACATCTACTATAATTCTAAGGGCAAATTAGTAATTTGGTTGATAGAAAATTCAAGGGGTGCGTATTGCGCGTTGCCGGCGCATTTTAGTTGATTTTAAAAATGTAAAACACACTTGACTTATGTGTGTGGTACTTTGTAGTTTGTGCAGTGTGTGTGCAAATGGGTTCGGTTGGGTTTGAAGTGATTTGAATTACGTGTGGTGGAAATGTTAATTTTTGTGTGTTTGGTAAACCACTTAGAAGCTGACACGTTTTTCACAATAATTTTTCATGCTTTTTTTTTTTTGGTAATACTTTCATGATTTTGTTTGTTTGTTTTTCTTTGTCAGCGACTTCTTTTCTTTTTCTTTTTTGGAAATTAATTAGTAAATAACTGTTGGGATGAACAAGGTGGTTTATTTTGTCCAAATTCAATAATGTGAAAGATAATTATAAAAGGATATTTTTAGGTTAATTGGTCAAAAAATAATAATATACAGATTTTATTTGACTAAATATAATAATAATAATATAAGGTGTTTTTTTGACAAATAATACAAGCAATGCATGCGGGTTTGCTTGCTACGCCGTGCTCATTAGATTAAGTGTATTTTTAGTTTAACGTTGGGAAATATTAATTTTAATTATATACTCCTTCCGGTCACATTTATAAGCAAAAAAGTACTTTTTAGATTTATTCAATACTTAATGTATTTGGTTAATATATAGACCAAATATATTATGTATTCAATGAATCTAAAAAATTCATTTTTGCATATAAATGTGACCGGAGGGAGTACAATATACAATGATACAATATACAATGTGGATTGAAATTAAGTCTCTAAAATTGATATTTATGGCTTTTAACTCTAAACTAGATTTTTAATCAAAAAAAAAAAAAACTCTATGCTTGATTTGATTTACACACGTGTTTATTATTCAATAAGTGTTTATTGTCATGTATCGAACATAACTAACTTCACGTTTAATGTTTAGACAAATGTTGTTTAAGGTTTTATTTGGACAGTCCCTAAAAAAAGTTTTATTTAGACAGATATTTATGTATAAACTTTCGAAAATGAAATGAAATAAACTATTTTTTATGATAAAGTAAAAAATAATTGGTCAAACGATAAAGTAAATTTTATTGAGTAAAGTAAATATTATTAATAAAAGGGTTAATTAAGTTTTTAGTCCCTATAAATATTCACAGTTTTGTTTTTAGTCCCTACAAAATAAAATCACACTTTTTAGTCCCTATGAAATGCTGATGGAAAAATTTTAAGGGACTAAAAATGCTGATTGAAAATTTTATAGGGACTAAAAATGCTGATGAAAAATTTTATAGGGACTAAAAAGTGTGATTTTATTTTGTAGGGACTAAAAACAAAATTCTGAATATTTATAGGGACCATTTACTTAATTAACCCTTAATAAAATAGGTTTTTTACTAAATTAATAAAGTAGTTAATTGACTAATTAAGTAGACTGAAATATGTTTTCTTAAATAGGTTTTTTTCCACTAATTGACTAATTAGTGAAAAAAAGTATTTGATGTTTAAATGATATTCTAAAATGACAAATAATGTAGGACAAACAAAAAAAATTAATATTTTTTTATCGAGAAATGTTAAAGAGTGTCTTTGGGACATTGGTTAAGGGAACAAAAATATAAATATCATGTTGAGAAGTGATGAAAAGTGGTGAATTCAGCGTTTTAAAAGTAAAAAAATTGTTATTTCCAATGCAAAGTTATTATTTTTTGTTTCCTTAATAAGTACCATTAGATCACTAGTTAGCTATATCTTTCTTTATTAAGTAGTTTAATGGCTAAACTCACACGTTATAGGCATAAAGAAGTGGAAAATTCATATTTAAACCTTGGATCCTACATTTCAATGTACATTAAAGGCTAAATTGCATATTTTGTCCCTTAATTAATTTCTGAGTTTCACTTTGGTCCCTTAATTAATAAAAGTTTCATTTTGGTCCCTTAATTTTATCTTCGTCTACTAAATTGGTATCTTCCGTTAGTTTTTAACCTTAAATGTCTAAGTTGGAGTAACATTGTAGGTTGTACACCATAGACCTTATAATTTTTTTAATTTAAACCGTTTGATCTTTTTATTAAATTGAGAATCATTGAATTTTGGAAGGTCCGTGAGAGTTAACAATGGACCATCAACACCTAATTTAATTTTATACTTCTTCATCTTTTTTCTCCCCATTGTTCTTCACCTTCATCATCTTCATAATACCCCAGAAGAATAAAAACACAAAATTGATTCACATCAAAACTATTGAAACATCTTCAAAATTGTTTTTCAACATGTTCATAATTATAATATATTTTTAACATTTCTTTTATTCATCCCTTCTCAATTATTTCACTTCAACTCAAATCCTAACCCCACTTTTATTCATCCATTCCTAAATCCCTAACCTCACTTCCAAATCTTTCTTTCTTCAATTTCCACGAGAATCCTCCTCCCTCCCTATGTCTCATTCGACATCCACTTCTTTATGTTTATTCTTCAATTTTTTGTTGTCTTAGTTAATCCTTTAATCACCTTACTATGCGTTGATTTTTTTTTTATTCGTGCCTTTTGCCGCTCGACCTGTAATGGCTTCCAATTAACTGTTGTAATTTCCTTCTTAATTTCTTTGTTATTCTTATGCAAGGATTTCATTTAATATAAGATTAAAAAAGATATAAGCTAATTAAAAAAATCATTGAGTAGTAATTGCCAGATCTATAAAAATTAAAAAAATAAGAGGAGAGAGATGCCATGGGAGATGAAAGGAGTAGAGAGAGGGGACATGAGAGGAATTCATTTTGATTTCTTTTAATAAATATTTCTGGGTTTATTTTGGGTTTGATTGTTGAATAGGTGGGGTTTAGTATGGGAAAGAAGAGTTTTTTCCCTTCATGGGAAAGTTGAACCACAATCATGGATTTATTACTTTTTTAATTGAATGGCCAGAATTTATGACCTGTAAATTGTTGTGAATTGTTGCATCGCATTATGGACCGCAGCAGTGGTCCCCACCTTATGATTAAAAAATAATATTTCATTTCTATGTAATAGGTAATGGGCTGGCAATTTGTTTGGGCCTTTGTTGCTGAAACTTGAATTTTCGTATGGCCCTGATAACTAAGTTGCTAAATGTAGCTGCCAGATTAAAAAATTTGTTGCCCTGCCATATTGAAATTAATTACATAAGAAATTAATTGGTTTTTAAAATGATATTAAAATGAAAAATAATGTTTGACATAAAATTAATATATTTGGTTTTCACAAAAGTCTGCTGGTTGGTGTTAATATTGTGGACTCTTGGTTGAATGAGGCTGCGTCGTTACTGAATTGCAAGGTTGGGAAAGTTCCGTTTATGTATTTGGGTTTATCGATTGGGGGTGATCCTAGGAGATTGGCATTTTGGGAACCCGTTTTGAATACCATTAAATCTAGATTGACGAGATGGCACAGTCGTTTTCTCTCCTATGGTGGTTGATAGGTACTTCTTAAATCTGTCCTGTCAGCACTGCCTGTCTATGCCCTTTCCTTCTACAAAGATCCGTCAGGTATAATCTCTTCCATTGACTCTATGTTTAAAAAAAAATTGGGGAGGGAGTGAGGATAACAGGAAAATTTTCTGGATTGCTTGGAGCTCTGTTTGTTTAAGTAAGGAGGATGGGGGTTTGGGGGTGAGGAAGTTGAATGAATTTAATATTGCTCTGTTAGGAAAATGGTGTTGGAAGTTGTTGGTGGATAGGGGAGGTTTTTGGTATAGAGTGTTGGTAGCGAGGTATGGTGAGGAGGCTGGGCGGTTGGAGGTTGGGGGCCGGAGTGTTTCTCATTGGTGGAGAGAGTTAGCGAAGATTAGGGATGGTGTAGGTGGTGACTGTGGGAGGTGGTTTGCTGATAGGGTGGCTAGTAAGGTAGGGACAGGAACGAACACTTTGTTTTGGCAGGATAGGTGGATAGGAGATGTTCCTTTGTGTCGACGGTTTAGTCGTTTGTTTGATTTATCATTATATAAGTCAAGTACGGTGGCTGAGATGTTTTATCTTGGTTGGGAGGAGGGTGGTGCAGCGTGGGGGTGTAGGAGACGGTTGTGGGATTGGGAGGAGGAGATGATAGGCGAGTGTTGTAGTTTACTTGATAATTTTGTTTTGCAGAATGATGTTAATGACAGGTGGCAGTGGCTTCCCGACACGGTGGCTGGTTATACCGTGCGCGGGGCTTATAATATTCTAACAGAACAGGTGCATTCCTTAGGCGATGGAGTACGAGAACTTGTTTGGCATAAACAGGTACCATTGAAGGTCTCTATCCTGGCATGGAGGTTAATGTGGGACAGGTTACCAACAAAAAACAACTTGATCAGACGTGGCATTATTCAACCCACGGCCATGTTTTGTGTCACAGGATGTGAAATTGTTGAATCGGCTGCTCACATGTTTTTGCATTGTACTAATTTTGGTGCTTTATGGCAACATATTCGCCTTTGGCTATGTGTATATGGAGCTGATCCGTATACTGTTCATGATCATTTTTTACAGTTCATATATGCTTTAGGGCCATCAAGGAAGCGAAGATCGTTTATGTAGCTTCTTTGGTTATTAGCGGTATGGATTTTATGGACGGAAAGAAATAACAGACTATTCAATAACGTTCAAAATTCCATGTTAGTATTGATGGAAAAGGTCAAGTTTACATCCTTGTGGTGGCTGAAAGCCAATAATGTGATTTTTGTTTTAGGTACCCAGAGGTGGTGGTCAGACCCGTTACTGTGTTTGGGTATTGACTGACACCGGTTTTATTTTGTACAAAGACAGCTTGTATTTTATTGGGGCGACTTCTTTAGCACACCTTATGCTAAAGGGGTTTTGCTGCCGTTGTTAATATAATCCATTTTTGATTCTTAAAAAAAAAAAATATTTGGATTATGTTATACGTGACATCAAATTATTTGTGACATAAATAATGTTGTTTACATTAAATTATATTATAGTGTTTATAAAAGTTTTAAAACATATTTGAAATAATATGATTATTAATTTTGTTTTGGAAAAAATTACTTACTATTTAAATTACATAATTAAAAATATTTTCCAAGTGTTTTAAGTCTAAGAATCTTTCCTTTTGGGTGAGACTTTAGAGGTTGAACATTCATTGAACAGTCTTACAAGTGATTTAGGTCTAAGAATCTTACCTTTCAGTTCAGACCTTATAGTTTGAACATTCCTTAAACAATTTTGCAAGTGGTTTAGGTCTAAGAATATTTCCTTTCGGTTAGACCTTAGAGTTTGAATATTGAACAGTCTTACAAGTGGTTTAGGTTTAGATGAGAGTTTAGAGTTTGATTAATCATTGAACCTTCTTACTTGTTGTTTTAGGTCTAAGATTCTTTCCGTTTAGATGAGAGTTTAAAGTTTGATTGATCATTGAACCTTTTTTCTTGTTGTTTTAGGTCTAAGATTATTTCCGTTTAGATTAGAGTTTATAGTTTGATTAATCATTGATCCTTCTCACTTGTGTTTTAGGTCTAAGATTCTTTCTGTTTAGATGAGAGTTTAGAGTTTGAGTAATCATTGATCATTCTTTATTGTTGTTTTAGGTCTAAGATTCTTTCCGTTTAGATGAGAGTTTATAGTTTGATTAATCATTGATCCTTCTTACTTGTTGTTTTAGGTCTAAGATTCTTTCTATTTAGGTGAGTGTTTAGAGTTTGATTATTCATTGATCATTCTTTATTGTTGTTTTAGGTTTAAGATTCTTTCCGTTTAGATGAGAGTTTATAGTTTGATTAATCATTGATCATTCTTACTTGTTTTAGGTCTAAGATTCTTTCCGTTTAGATGAGAGTTTATAGTTTGATTATTCATTGAACCTTTTTACTTGTTGGGTTAGGTATAAGATTCAGATTCTTTCCGTTTAGATGAGAGTTTATAGTTTGATTATTCATTGAACCTTCTTTCTTGTTGTTTTAGGTCTAAGATTCTATCCATTTAGATGAGAGTTTATTGTTTGATTATTCATTGAAACTTCTTACTTGTTGTTTTAGGCATAAGATTCTTTCCTTTTAGATGAGAGTTTGTAGTTTGATTATTCATTGCACCTTCTTACTTGTTGTTTTAGGTCTAAGATTATTTCCGTTTAGATGAGAGTTTATAGTTTGATTATTCATTGAACCTTCTTTCTTGTTTTTTTAGGTCTAAGATTCTTTCCGTTTAGATGAGAGTTTATTGTTTGATTATTCATTGAACCTTCTTACTTGTTGTTTTAGGTCTAAGATTATTTCCGTTTAGATGAGAGTTTATAGTTTGATTATTCATTGAATCTTCTTACTTGTTCTTTTAGGTCTAAGATTCTTTCCGTTATGGTCATACTTCAGAGTTTGAACAGTGTTTGGAAAGTCATTGATCGTTTATTATCGATGGATTATTCCTAAGATGCTTTTTATTAGTGAAGAAAATTTTACTAATTTATCCTTTAACCTTTATTGTCTACTCATGTAGGGTTAGGGTAAAAAAAATTATTTTATGGTATATAAAAGTTGTATTGAAAAAAAAATTGTGAATTAATACCGACTAAGGTCGTTTGTGAGGCCTTTAACCTTGGATGAACAAATTGAAACGCTGATTGTTCATTTCGAGGGGTTGATCGACCAAGTGAAGAAAGAAGTAGATCTGGGTAACATGAATAGGATGAAGAGCATGGAGGTTGATTTGAACAAAGTTAGGACCGATTGTAAGACTCAGATATCTGATTCGAAGAGCACGGTTGAGGTTAGGGTTGCTGAAATTCAAAAGAAAACTATGGAAAAAGTTGCAGAAATGTGTGGGTTCAAGGGATTCAATGTTATGAGATGTTGAAGTTGAATGAAGAAGTTCAGAAGGCAAGGAATTCAATTTCAATTGTTCAGTACTTACTTGTTGCTTTAATCATGTACTTCTTATGTATCTCACCAAAAAAATTTCAATGTTTAGTCATTGTTCGTTCATAGTTTAGATTTTTGATGTTTAGGTTGTTCATGTTTGCTTTTAGTTATGATGTTAATCAAATATGTCTGTAATGTTTAAATTGTTAATGTTAATGAAATATGTTGTTATTTAAGTTTGGGCTATGAAATTAAGAGCAAATTTATGAATTTGTGGGCAATTATTGAAGTTTTTTGATAGAGTTATGAATTTCTGGACAGAGTTATGAATTTCTGGGTAGAGTTTGAATTTTCTGGGCATAGTTATGAATATTCTGGGCAATTACTGAAGTTTCTTGGTAGAGTTACGAAATGGTAATTTATTGAATTAATAAATGTTATTGATTTATTTTCACAATACTATGGGATGCCAAAGTCAACTTTTCTCCCATTTGCCAGTCACACTACAAGCAACATGTGATTTTGCTGACAGCAAAAGCTTATTTGATGGGTAGCAGCTTGTAACATCCCATCATTAGAGAACCAAACCACTATTTATTTGTACATTTTATGCAAAAGCCTATGTTTTATCTTGGTTTTTCGGGTGTCAAACATTGATTACGTTTGAACCTTTCTAACCTTTGATATCTCATTTTTCTTGGGAAGGGAAAAATAAGCAAAACCCTTGAGAATCGAGGTTCGGGAGTTGTTTTCGTTATGGGAAGGTGTTAGGCACCCACAACGACTATAGTATCCTATAGGAACCGTCTTTAATTTCTACGCGCGCGCTTTATTTTTAAATGCTATTTTGAAAGATGATATTTACACCTAAGGGTTTACTAAGTGAAGAATTGGAGGGAGAAGAGTGTTTGAATTTTTATTTTATTTGAATTGAAGGAATATTGGTTCCTTGCCTACGTACCCTTTTAAGGGATCAAATCCACCGTAGTTCTCTTCCAAAAAATGTTTTTGTTTTTGTTGGTTGATTTTAAGTTTAAAATTTGGAATTTTGAAGAATGAGAGAGCGAGGCCTCAAGGGCATAAGATTGTGAAATTGTGAGGTTTGATTAGTGATTTTGGGAAAAAGTCAAGTATGATTAATTTTCATTGAAATTTGATTAAGAAAATAAAGAGAAAATGAAAAGGAGTTTTGAATCCTATATTTTTTGGAAAAGGTTTTCAAGTGATGTTGTTCAAGTTTTTTTTGGAAAATTGATTTTTCTCTAAGTGTAAAACCTAAGCATTCATCTAAACATTCAATCCTAAACATACATCTAAACATGCATATCCTAGCCATACATCTAAAGTATCTAGGTGATGTGTGTGCATGTGTCGGTGCTTGTGTCGGTATACATCATTAGAGTCCATTGTCCTTTACATCATTGGCCTAAATACATTATATGGTCTTGCAAGAATTTAAAAGCATAAAGGAAAAAAGTACAACAAAAAGTAAGCCTAAAAATTCACTAAGTCCTTGAGAGACTTGAAGTGCAAGTAATAGAAATTGAAGATGTGAGATGGAGGAATGCTTATGATGCTCATGGAACAAGAGGTAGAAATGTTAGTAGAAAAAGGCATGAAGATAATGAGATTATAAGCAAAGAAAATGGTATAGAAAGGTAGTGAAAGTTAGAAGTAAAAATAGCACAAAAAGGACCTAAAATGCTAATTATACTAGAACCAAAACCATGACCTATGATTGTTCAAATCATGCTTGTTTTCAAATAGCTTTAGGTACTGTAGCAACATGAACAATTATAGGTGAAGATCACACTAAAAAGGTATGAAAACACATAGACATCATCCACACATTTATTCATATATTTGCAAAGTGAAATGTGACTTGTAATGCAAGAAAGCAAAGGGTATTAACACAAACAGGGACATAAGCATATCACCATGTGAAAAAATACATCACAAAATCATATGTCAATTATCAACTTCATGTATCAAATTACTAAGGTCAAAACACACCAAAGAAAACACAAATTGCACAAAAGTAACAAAGTATCACAAGGAACTCACATATATTTTTCATCTATTTTTTAACACATGGAAATATCATAAAAACAACAAGAAAAAGTATCAAAATCATGTAGAAAATTAACTAAAGATTTAGTTAAAATTCTTGATATGCAAGAGGTGCAGGAAGCAACACAGCAGGTACGCATAGCAAAAAAACAAGGAGAACAAAGAAACAGGCCCAAGCCCAAGCCTAAACGGATCTGGATTACACAGGGAAGGCTCAGGGACCGTTGGATTGATCCAGACGGATCAACCCTAGATCCAACGGTCAGGGTGCAAAGGGGAACGAACCAACTGAACCAGACCGGTTCAAAGGCTTATATAAGTGCCTGGAGACCGGTCCAATTCATTCTTCACCTCTCTTTCTCTCTCTTCTCTCATTCTAGTGAGAGAAGCTCTCACTTCTCTCCTCTTCTCCGTTCATCCTCCACTGCCGGTTTCTGGAATGAAACGGCTGGAGACGATGAAGATTCGTCGGAATCTTCATTGTCACCGCCGTGAATTCCAGATTCCGGCAACACTCAAGCTTTTTCGATCTGTTTGGATCTAAACCCTAACTTGTTCTATTTCTTGTGCTGGTTACGAATCTGAACTTAGTTTTGCAAAACGAACGGTGAATCCTCGTAGATCTAAGTTTGAAGCTACGGTTTCAACGTTTTCAAAATTTTTCAGAACAACTTGAAACGAAACCCTAATATTAACTAATTTCTTCACTGATGATGATTATGAGCCTGGTTTTACGAAATAAACAGTGAATCTTTGAAGATTTACATTTTTAGGGTTTCGTTTCAAAGTCTTTCGAATCTTTTCAAAGTTCTTCTTCAATTCACCGTTTATTTACGTTTGTGGATCTTCGTTGAGCTTTTGCAATGAAAACGAAGGAGTTTTAAGAGATTACTTGATTTTGAATTGGAGATTCGAATAAGAATTCTTCGGAGAACTTCAGATTCTTCTGGTGTTTGATCTGTTGTCTCTGAATGCCGAAAATAAATCGGTGAGTTTCTTCTTCGTTTTCACTTCGATCCTCTCTTCTTCTCACCTCTCCGAACTGTGATCGTACGAATTCTTCGAATTCGTGCTTGAATTGCAGTTTCTAAAGTTCGATGATGATGATTCAGTGATGAATCTCTGAGAACTGCGAAGAAATTGCTTCAATTTGAGCTTAATCGGATTCTGGTAAAGTTAGGGTTTGATGAATTGTTGCTGTTGATTTTTCCCTGGAAAATTGTTCGGTTATGGATGAAGATGATTACGGTGGAAATGTGATGGTTGGAAGTTTGTTACGGTGGCGATGTGGTGGTTGAAGGTGGTTTGAGTGGTGGAGGAAGTTTGTTAGGAGAGTTGGTTACGGTGGAGAAAGTTGGTTAGGGTTTCTGTGGTGATGTGGCAATGAATGAATGGTATCTTCCCTGTGCATTGATGAGTTGGCCTCTATTTATAGGCCAGGTGTGATATTTTGAACCAATGAGCTTGTGACACCTGTACTGGACTTTGTTTGATTCGAACTTGGACCAATTTGGACTTAGGGGACCATTCTGCAATTATGAAAATTAAAAGGACCAATCTGCAAATAACTAAAAAGGACTAAAAACAAACTGGACAAAATGTGGAATGTTCTGTAATTATTAAAAAATTAAAGGACTAAAAAGAAAAATTAACAAAAAGGACTAAAATGCAAATGTTAGAAATTGAAGGACTAAAGTGCAATTTTTAGGGTTTTTAGGACTAAAGTGAAAAAATTAAAAAGTAAAATTGAATTAAAATTTGGTAAATGGAAAATAACGTAAAGTGAAACGATAAAAATAACAAAACGGACTAAAATGAACCAATTACTTAAATGAGGTACTTTAAAGTAACCTCTCTCTGTCAAAATTTCGTGTGAAAAGACCAAAATGCCCCTAGGGACTAAACTGACTCAAAACGTCTCAGATGCAATTTTGAAATGGATTTTAACAGGGGATTAAAGCAAGAGTTTATACAAACAAATTAACAGACTCAGAGACAATTTTTAGGGATTAAAAGGAGTTTTAACATAGGAAATGACTAAAATGCCCCTAGGGGCTAAACTGACTCAAAATGACTCAGATGCAATTTTTGAAATAGATTTAAACATAGAACTAATCAAGAATTTATTCAAACCAATTGAAAATACTCAGGGACAATTTTCAGAGATTAAAAGGAATCTTAACATATGAAATGACTAAAATGCCCCTAGGGGCTAAACTGACTCAAAAATGACTCAAATGACACTTTTGGAATGGATTTTGACACGAAATGAAACAAGGACTTATACAAACCAATGGAAAAGACCTAAACAATTTTCAAGAACTAGAATGAGTTTGAATGCAGGAAATGACTAAAATACCCTTTTCCATGAGTTTTGCAAATAATATTGAAATAAGATGCAGAGAAATATGCAATTGATCAGAGACAAATTCAAATGACTTGAAATGCAAGAAAAATGTTTTGAATGACTTGAAATACTAGAAAACATAGACAAATACACAGTTGAAAAGATTTTTAAAGCTGAGTTGAGATATAAAGCAGAGTAAAATGTCAGTGTGAATCAATAGCAAATTGGCAATAGACATATATCAAAGATGAAGGAAAAATTTGAATAAGTATTTTTAGGTCCAAAATTAGGGTATAACAGCCTACACTCTTTGCAAAAAACAATCATAACCTATATTGAAAATGAAAATTTTAAAATCTAGTAACATAGAATCTGTTTTTATGTAACAAATCACATTACATTAATTTCGAATTTATATTAGAATAAAGATATTTTATGATTAATAATGATTTGAGTGAGTACTTAGACCATCCACAATAGAGCACCCCGATTTAAGTGCTTAAATGAGACCCCTTTGTCCACATAACTTATTTTACAATAGTACTTACTAAACACAAATTTTCTCCAACCCAACACCACAAAAGAAATTACTAAATAGTTTCCACAAATAGTTCTATATCATTACATTTCAACAAAAGTTTATTTATTTCATTATGATTTATTAAATAGGATCCACAAAAAATGGAGAGAGAGGGTGCTTCCATGGCCACCTTACTTCATAGGCACCCAAATATTATACTCCACAATGGGGTGCCTATTTAATATCGTGCTAAATAGGTGAAGCACTCACCATTGTGGATGACCTTAGTCAAATAAATGGGTAATTACCATAATGTAGAATCAAATTGTAGTAACTAGTTAAGCAACTTAAATTTTATTCGACGCTGTAATTTGTAAAATGTTAGCGAGTAAAATTTGTGAAACATCTCATATCACAAATTTTAATTTTTTTTAATTTTTTAATTCGACGCCGTAATTTGTAAAATGTTAGCGAGTAAAATTTGTGAAACATCGTCGTATCACAAATTTCAATTTTTTTAATTTTTTAATTTGTCGCCGTAATTTATAAAATGCTGACGAGTAAAATTTGTGAAACATCATTGTATCATAAATCTCTTATTCCTTAAATTTATTAGGTTTGCAACAAGTTAACCCTAAAGATTTGGAGCCAAATTAGCAGCAATTAATTCTAATGAGTTAACCCTAAAATTCCCTCCTTCAGATGTGCAATTTAAAATTCAAAAACTCTTTGCATCCCTCCTTCTGTTTTTTAAATTCGAAATTTTTAAGGGCCTTGACTATAGTTGTGACCCTTCCTATTCTAATGCCACATTTAGTGCATTCTTTTCTGAAAGTTGTAACCGCTTTCATTGAAAAACAACATAAAACGTGCTAATTTTCAGACCTTTAGAATATCAAGCTTCCTTTGCTTTTAATATGCAATCAGTAATGTTTTCGTGCGTTTCCAATGCAGATACATGTATCTCTTCACACACAATTTATGTTATATATACCATATACCTGCATACTGTAACTGAATGAACCGCTCACTTTCATCTTCTTTTCACCTTTCAAATTCAACATGGCTTGGTGAAATATTGAAACTTTTTTGTCATATCACTGCTTGACTAGTATCCATACGTGTTCCCTTTGATTGAAATAATCTCATTCTTTTCTCAACTTGATTAAATTTTTTGCTCCTTCTTTAATAGGTCCTTAGGTGAAAACTCCTGTTTCAGACCTTGACAAGGCAATCAACAAGTTGCGTGTGAAGCATAGGTCATACGTTGTTGAGTATGACGTTGAGGATGCGAGTATTCATTGTGAATGGTTCTATTCAGAATAACATGTTCAATAAATTTTGGTGATTTCTGCTTGCATATGATTATTGATTTCATTTTTTTTGTTTTGTCAGGGTGCCGTATGTTTACCAAGCATGTTTGGTGGAAATGAGTCATTACAACATTGATATTTATCAGGAACACAGTGCAGTGCGTTTGTTTATTTTCTCCACCTTAAGTGCATTCTTTTCAGAATAATGTAATGACTTCCTCATTATAAAGCAAAAGAAAATCATATTATATTAAGCTTTTTATATTAAGGTCACTATATATACCTGAAATCTTATGCGGATATGTCCTTGATGTGTATTCAGCTAAGTGTAAATAATAGTTGCAACCTCAATAGTTTTTTTTGTTATCCGTATGTTATTTTTCAACATGTGTCTGGATTTAAATAACAGGCTTAATCATATAGTTTAAGTATAAAACTCTTATTTAAAATATAGTTTAAGAAGAAAAATCTATTTTAAATAGAACTTGAGTTGCTGTTTACTTGATCTCTATGTTAGCAGATTCCCATTAATTTAAGTTTATATGCATAAATTTAATTGATGCGTATTCAGCAAAATGGAAATATTAGTTGCAACGTCAGTAGTTTTGTGATGATCCATATGTTATTGTTTAAATTGTGTCTGGATTTCAATTGCAACCTCAATTATATTCCTTAAGACTAAAACTCTTATTTAAACAACAAAGTGTATATATAGAAAAGGGTGGCAAGTGCAAATTTTTGGCCAAAAACAACAGAGTGAATCGATTCACTTACTGTGTGAATCGATTCAGACAGCTAAATGACAAGCCAGATGCACAATGAATATTGCTACGTATTAGACACAAATTGAATCGATTCAAATCTCCCCAGATGAAGATTGATACGATTCAAACCCTTATGAATCAATTCAATCAAAGTCAGAGAGTTTTATGATACAATTCACTAACATTTGAATTGATTCAGGCAAGGAAGAAGTGAAAAATTGATGCTGTCAACATTTGAGTCGATTCACATGTAAATCGATTCAAGAAAACTGTGAATCTATTCAGGAAAACTGTGAATAGATTCACTGCGATTCTATTCAGGAAAATTTGACTCAATTCAAAAGGAGTGACACAAGGAAAATGGACAAAAGGAATGCTTGATATGAATAAATGAATCATGAATTGAATCAAGCAATTCACGGAAGGATTTTCCATATATGACAACACACAAGACATCAAGGAATCACATGACACAATGAGACATGGTTTGCTAGGTGCTTTAACAAGTTTCTAAGCTAAAGTTAATCAACATAAAAGAACATCATCAAATAAACCTAGCTATCCTAGACATCATAAAAACATAAACTAAAGCAATAAGCAATACTATCTTAAATGTGTCCATCGGTTTTGCAATGGCCATTAATCGAAAATTGCATTGTGAATGTATTTTTTTGCTTATAAGACCCGTGCGACGCACGGGTCGGCTTTCTAATGTCATTAAAGAGTGTCCCAAATACACTTGTTAGCATAAAAGCCAAACCAAATTTTTGCCAGAATATGTTAAACTGAATTTTGTGTGACGCATGGGGTACATAGGTGCACTCAATTGGCTGTAAAATTGACAAGCAAACACAAATTCACTTTTAGTGACTACAAGTCACCCTCAACTTTTTTTCTTTATTATATTATTTAAATAGAAGATGATGTACATCATGGGAGAGATATGTTATATTTCCTATATTTTATTTTCATAGCTTATCTATAGAAATTTGTACTTCACATAACTTTTACAAAAGCAGACAAAACCTTCTAAAGTTTCTAAGTGTGTCTTTTATTCCCAACGTACCATCAACAACCTTCTCCTATGGATTTCTTCATGAGCGACGGTGACGAAGAAGACAACAACATATTAGTTGTTGTTCATATTATTATTATTATTTGTTTTTGTATTTCGATTTTGTGTTTAATGGTTTTAAATATTTAGTAATAATTTCTTCTCTTAAAGGAACTGCAACTTGAATGGAAAAAACCCATGTGAAGAACAAACCGCTGGTGCATGCAAAAATGACGTTACTTTGGAGATGGTGATGACAGAGTTAGCAACCATGAAAACACTACTCACTAAAGTCATTGCAAATCATGAGGTTAGTGTTTCTCCATATTTAGTATTTTGGTTTAAACTTTGTATTTTTCTATTAAAATTTCAATAATAGTTATTGTATTCTTATAGATCACTACCAATGAGCTAACTGAACTAAAGGTCACATGCAAACAAATAGAAAAGCCTATGAAGAACATTAAAGAGAAGGATAATGGAAGTGGTGTGTTCACTGAACCCATGCAAAGCACCCCAGTAACTACCAAGACTCGTACACCAACCCATGTCCCTTTGTTTTCTCTGAATGTTGTTAATATCGAGGATGACGATTTTAATCGAATTGTAGAGTTACCATCTGCTGATGCTATCATTGATGTTGATCTGATGAACAATGAAGGAAGTTGGTCTCAGAATATGATGATGTCTGATGAAGCACTTGAACCTTTCATGCCAAGTGAGTGGATGCCGAAAATTGGTTCAGGTGCAAATTGTGGTGAAGTTGTGGAAATCCCTCGTAGCGACTTCAGGAGAACTTTGTTATTAATTTTAGTTGTAACTTTGTTCTAGTAATGTTGTAGTCAGCATCATCGCTCTACTAAACCCTATACCATTTGAAATTAATTTTGGTTGTTTACACTTAACATAATGTATTTGATTCTTTTGTGTTTTTAATTCGCAACTTGGTGCAAGTGTATGTCATAAACTCAGTACATGATACATGTCCTGTATGATGAAATTTTTTGAAAACAGTTATTGCCATAATAGTAAACTGACTCTTTTCCATTTTTGTAGCTCTCCCCTGGTACAATTAAACCACCCATTCCCAAGAGGCATTTTAATAATACTCCATCTCCTAGCTCTAGTAACAAAGGAAAGAGGTCTAACTCAAAGGGTAAAAATAAGGTTGTTGAAACAAATGTTAAGAAACAAAGACAATGTGGGATTATCATTCCAAAGGTAAATATTTTAACTTATTATTAAATCTTACACTACATGGGTCGGTCTGTTTTTTGAGCATCTGTTATGGTTTGCAGTTTTTGTTCCCTTGCTTTGTAGGGTGTATATTTATGTTAGATTGTTCCCCACCTTTTTGTTGGCTTTTCCACTTTCGCTGATACAAGGATGTGCTTACAATCCTTCTAGGTTTTTTTTTCTTCCGATTGCTGTAATCATGTAGGAGCTGTTTTAGGCACTCTTTTGTTGTACTGGTGTATAACTATTAAAGGTTTTTGTATTTTGTCCTCTTTGAAAGCTTGCGTGTTTCTCTTACCTATCTTTGCTTAATAAAATTATTGCTGATTCAAAACAAAAAAAAATCATACACTACGTGATAAAATACATTTGTTATTCAATCTACTAACCTCATCTTAACAAATTGTTATAGGGTAAGCATCTTAGCTTTCGTCCCACAAATGACATGGACCTAGTTGCTAAAGAACTTCGAGTTTGTGCATATCTATTTCAAAGAACCAAAGATGCTAAAATTATGGAAAAAAGGTTGGTGAAGTCAGAAGAATTGTCAGCTTCTAGGAATGACTTGTTTTGCTTGATTCCAACTAAGAAAATTTCTGATTTGGTTATTCGCTCAAACCATAATTTAATGTTTATTTTTATTTGTGTAGTAATTAATAGAAGTTGGTTATTAATTATTATGTCATACTTTGGTGTTAGGTGATGACACTTATGGTTGAGAGTGTCCGAATAGCGCAACAACAATTGAGTTCTCAAGCGGTTTGGGTTCTCCCACTGTCTTTTGAGGTATACATATATTTTGATTGTTTGCATAAATATATTTACATTTAAGAAAATAAAAGTGTGTAATTTGGCATGCCAAAAAATCTAATTATTTATTTGTTTATTAGGCTGATTTTGCAACTAGAATGCCAGTACCTCTGATACGTAAAAAGTATGTTGATCGATGGATTCCACCCTGAAATTTGTAAGTATAATCTTTCAAATTGCAATTTTCTAGAACCAGCAATAATTCAATGCGATGCCAAACCCTATTAGCAGTTATTAATGAAACTGTGCAATTATATAAGAGCGTCATTGAAATTACGGTGTCCATATTCCCATGAAAAAATTAAATGAATGATAGTTTATATGATTCTATTAAGTATGGTATAACATTTAAGTTTTATTATTAAAAAACAAGACCAAAGGAAATGAAGATTGTATTATTAGGTATGATATAATTTTTTTTTATTTAATTCTACATGATTTAGAGTATGAAATGTTTTAAGTTATAATGTGCAATAATATTATGCATTGTTATTAGATATATGTGCCTGTGAAGACTTGTACCGATCATTGGTACTTGATGATTATCCACCTTGAGGAAGCTACTATTTACCATATGGATTCTAACTGTCCAGTTGTAGCCATTCCTTTCAGGAGGCTACGTATTCAAAAATTGGTAATAATAATAATTTAAATATAAGTGTGTTAAGTTAATATTAGCTTGGATAAGTAAAACATTGCATAGTTAAAATTGTGAAATGGATATTTGTAGGCCACTTTGCTGCACAAACTTGTGAGTGATCCAAGCTTTAGGTTGTCATTCCGCGAGCAAAGGATTGATTTTATGAGCTTTGATATTGTACTCGATAGAGGCCTCCCATGCACTGGAAATAGGTTGAAAATACTATCAAAAAATCACTCGAAGAGAATGCAAAGGCATTCATCAACGACAAACCAACCAACCCAACCACTAGTTAAACCATATGATGGTGCTATATGGTAGTCATATGATCATATATTTTGTGTGGACTAGAACTAATTATGAGCATGTTACCACAAGTCCTGTAGATGCACACAAGTCCTACCATCAAATATTTAAAATTAAACATATTTAAAATTATTACTTTAGATGTACACAAATCTTAAAATTAGCTCTTGTTGATTTCCACTTTGTTGCCTTATTTTTTGGGTATTCTTTTTTGAAAGTTTCTTCACAATTTGATCAATTTTATAATACTTCCTCTTTGAAGGAGGACACCCTTTACTTCAAGTCGGTATTGCTATTAGAAAGGGAGTTGCACTTGATGATGTGGTTTATCCTTAAAAAGGGGCTCTCATGATGAGAAGGATCTGAAGACATCAACATATGTATCAATCTATTCAAAACTACTCTACAGTTTTAGCTAAGAATTTGGTTATATATCTAAGTAATTTGTTGTTTGTACTGCATTGACAACCAATGTTAGACTAATGTTACATACTTGGCCTTTTTGGTTGATACTTTAGAACATATTTATGTAGTTTTTCATAATTGGTGCTTTATCTAGGTATTTTATTATCTTGTTTAACTGTTTTACAAAGATCATTTGTATGAACAACTAACTACTCTATTTTATGATATTTGTGCATTAATACTTAGGTGTATACTATTCAGACCTAACATAAACATGGAATTTTAATATGTATTTGGTTTATATTCAAAGTTTTATATTTCAAACAAACACGGGAAGTTACATGTATCTGATTTTAATTCAAAGTTTTATATTTTTTAAACACGGGAGGCTAAAGATATTTGATTTAAGTGGAAAGCTTTGTATTTCTCAAACACCTATAGGATACAAGTCTTTCAATAATTTGTCTATTCATCATAAGTTTTATATGTATTTTATGATTTAAGTTTACTATTTGTTTTTTTGCGTTATAACTCATGTGGTGATTTGATGATTATTCAACAATACTGTGTAATGAAGCTAAATCAGATTAAATTGTAGTCCTTTTGATTTGTAACAAGATATATTTAAATTATTGTCTGTTTTTTCTTCATTTTCACGAAGACAATACCATTTGATTTGTCTATGGGTGTGTTTGTTTTGGCTTTTTAGCATCAAGAATCACTTCTACAAACCTCAAAAGTGAAAAATTGAGTTTTTGATGATGTTTGGTTTGGCTTTTAAGAATTGTTTCTATCCTCCAAAAGCAATTCTCCTTAAAGCTACAATTCCTAGCTTTTGGCTTTCCTAAAATCAATTCCACATTAAACTATTATTAATTCCATAACTGCCCTCTTAATTATCATCAATTTCTCCCAACCTTTCTCCAACCATATCTGTCTTTTTTCTACCTGTAACGTTAATTCCATTCACTTCAGTGACCACTTCTCTCTAGCTAGAACTCAACCACCCTTTCCAAATTTAAACTCAAAATTTATTACCATTAGGTTATATAACAACATCATTACCTACAAGCAAATATTCTGCTCAAGAGAACAACAAAAAGGAAAAATTCTGCTTAAAAGATAACAACAACAAGGTAATTTGACATTTTTGAGTGATTTTAACTTTGATTTGTTTACTTCTTGTATCAAATTTAACTATTTTTCCTTTGCGGCAATGCTTATAAAATTTGTTTGGTTGCATAAATTAGAATCTCTTATGAATTTCTACAAAGGAAAAATATTGCATTATATGTGTTTGATAAAATGTCTCTTAGAGTTTAAAGTGTTTTTTTTTTTTTTTTTTTTTTTATGGATATGAAAGTTATGTTAAAGTGTTTGATCATGTGGATATGCAAATTATGCAGTTAGTAATTTAAATATTTATGCTAAAGTGTTTAAATGTAATTTTAAACACTAGTTTTAGACCATTGCTTGGTGTTATGTAAATTTAGTAGAATGAATACTTGTTATATAAAATTTATATATTAATGACATGAAGTAAAATTTATATAATCAGAATAAAAAATACTTGTTATGCATCTATATAGGTAGTGTTGGCTCATTTTATCTTTTATTTTTCCTATCATACTTTGTGCACATAACATTATGGCTACACAAAGGAAAGTTTCTGCGGATTGATCGGATCTTAAAGTGAATGAAATATTCATCCAAATATGTTTGGATCAAGTTGTCAAGGGTGAACGTATTGGCACTAGCTTTACTAAGAAAGGGTGGAAAAACATTGTTTGCCAATTTCATGAATCAACCGGGAGATATTATGACAAGATTCAATTGAAGAATAGGTATGATGCCTTGAAAAAGGAATGGAAAGTATGGTTTAACCTATTTGAAAAAGTTACCGAAATAGGGTGGGATAGTGAGAGGAATACCTTTGATGCACCAGATGAGTGGTGGGAGAACAAACAATTGGTATGTGAAAACACAAATATGTTGCTTAGTAATACTTAGATTTATATTTAGCATGTTAATTACATGATGATGGTTATGAAATGCAGGAAAATCCTCTCTATGGAAAATTTAGAGAGAAATGACTTCCATTTGCTCATCAACTAACCACACGTTTTGAGGATGTGGTGGCCAACGAGGAGCATTCTTGGGCACCTTCAAGCGGCATAATGCCCAATGAGGATTGTGGTACTGGTGTTGGTCAAGGCGTAAATAATATTGACTTGGATGTGGGAGAAGGATCAGGTGATAGTGAAGATGCGAGTATTGGAGCTACAGGAGAATTTGCAATTATTAATTTGAATATTTCACAAGGAGTTGTTAGCCAAATCAGTGGACAAAAGAGAAAGAGCTGGTGGTGTTGATAAGAAAACCAAGAAAAAGACAACTCCCGCATTGGCAATAGCTGAAGCAGTGAAGGAGATTGCTGAGACATGTAAGGCAAGAAATGATGTTTTAACTAATGCATCTATTGGTGAAGTGATGGCTGAGCTCCATAGCATGGATGAAATTGCAAGTGATATAGACTTGTTCACAAAATGTTGTCAACTAATGATGTTCAAGCCAGCTAGGGAGATGTTTGTTTCCTTTCAAGGTTTTAAGGATAGAAGGTTGGATTGGCTTAAGTTTGCAGCAAATAACCCCATGTCATTTATGAAGATGTAACTGTTTCGATCTCTCTTAAGTGACATGACTTATCTTATATTAGGAGTAAGCTTAAGTATGAATCTGCTATAAATATTAGGAGTAAGTTTAAGTATTAGGAGTGATCTTATATTAGGAGTTATCTTTAATGATGTGGATTCTTTTAGAACTTGCACTGTAACATGTAATATGTCTTTTGAAATTTGAATGAAGTGGATCCTATTATGTATTTTTCTGTCATGTTTTATGCTATTGTGTTCTGCTATAATTTGTCTCAAACATATGGGCAAGGTAGAAACAGGTATATAATTTAACTTCAAAAGCATAGAAGTTAAATGCATAGAATATAACTTCTGCAACATAATTTGCTATGGTACGTATGGATTCTGTTATGGTTTCTCCATGTTTTCTACTATAGTTTTCTAATAACAACATTATTTTGGAATAGATGAACGTAGACAAGAACGATTGGAATGGGCAATCAGACAACACTAGAGATGAAGATGAAGAAGATGATGACATTTTCAAACAAGCTATTTTTGTGTCTGCACTAGTTGGTGAGTATGCAGTAAACCATTTATGCAAAGAACCTTGTAGAATTAGTGAGCTAACGAGTCATTCTTGGGTTCAAGAAATATTGCAAGGTAATGCCACTCATTGTTATGCGATGTTTCGAATGGAAAAACATGTATTTAATCTATTATGCAGTGAATTAGTTGAGCTTGGTTTAAAGTCATGTAATCGAATGACGGTTGAAGAAATGGTTGCAATGTTTTTAGTTGTCGTTGGCCACGGGGTAGGTAATAGAATGATTCAAGAAATGTTTCAACACTCGGATGAGACTGTAAGTAGATATTTTCATTGAGTACTTCATGTCGTCCTTAAGTTGTCTATCAAATATATTAAAACCGAAGATCCTATGTTTCGTGATTGTCATTCCAAAATAAAAAATGATCAACGTTACTGGCCATTTTTTAAGAATGCTATAGGAGCAAATTGATGGTACACATGTGTCATGCATAGTTAGTGCCAGTGAGCAAACAAGGTTTATTGGAAGAAAGGGATATCCTACACAAAATATAATGGTTGTATGTGATTGGAATATGTGTTTCACTTTTGTATTAGCTGGTTGGGAAGGTACTACCCATGATGCTCGTGTTTTTGACATGCTTTGACAAATGCAAATATTAATTTTCCACACCCTCCGTCAGGTTTGTTATTTAATATTACTACAAATGGTTTGCTATATTTAACTAAAATTTAAATATAGTTTAAATATATTTTTTTCTTTCTTTCTAGGTAAGTATTATTTGGTAGATTCTGGCTATCCAACACCAATAGGTACATTGGTCCATACAGACATGAATGATATCATCTTCCTGAATTTAGGCGTTCTAACGGGTTTGCAAATCATAATGAAGTATTTAATTATTATCACTCAAGTTTAAGGTGCACAATAGAAAAAACTTTTTGGGTATGGAAGATTAGATTTGCAATCCTACGTCGCATGCCTAATTTTAAATTTGAGATACAAGTTCAAATAGTTGTCGCAACAATGGCTATACACAACTTTATCCGAAGGAAGGCAGAAATTGATATTGATTTTAATGTTTATGAAGATGAAAGCACAATCATTCACCATGATGATAGCTTATCTAACTTGGATCAATCACATGTTTTAAATGTAGCTTCTTCGTCAGAGATGGATCAAGTTTGAAACATAATCCGCAAAGAAATTATTGAGCACAAGCAAAATAATTAGTATTGTTCTTTAAATTATTATATCAATATTTTAGTATTATAATACACTTTAAATTAGTTTTGTAATAATATTTTAGTACTCTGTTGCACTTTAAATTCTATTATCTATTTGTAATTTTTATTTTCATGCTATTAGTATTGTAATAACTTATATTTTAAGACTATATTGCACTTAATTATCCTAATTTAGTAATTTCTATATAGCTATGTCCATTTTGGTAATTAGACATTCAAAAATAATTTTGATCAAAACTATCCAAACAACAATCATTCTGTTTAATCAATTCTGCATTATTGCATCCAAACATAAATCAATTATGTCAGAATCAATTCTGCTAGAATCAATTCTGTACACCGAAAAACCAAACACACACTATGAATCAAATTATATGTTTTTAATTTTGTGATATTTTCAAAGTAAACTTTGTCAACACCACAATAAAACTTTTTTTCGTGTCAGAGGCTAGTTATGACATCTGACATCATGTTATTGTTCTCTCAATTTAATTTAGGGTTAAATATGTTTTTGGTCCCTATAAATATACAAATTTTTCATTTTGCCTCTACAAAATTTCTTCAACTTTTAGTCCTTTTGGTCCCTATTTTTAAGTAAATTTTTGTATTTTTCAATGAAATTATGTAGAAATGTATAAAATATTGTAAAAATCACTCAAAAAAAAAATATAAATATTTTTAACAAGACATGAATTAAATATGATTTTTTCCCAAAAATATAAAAATTCATATTTAATTCATATTTTGGTAAAATATTCTAATGTCATTTTTGGCAGAGATACTTATAATATTTTACATTTTTCTGCAAAATTTTATTTAAAAATATGAATTATACATATGAGTTTACTTTAAAGTAGAGACCAAAAGTGAAGATGAAAATTATTTGGAGGACTAAAAGTTGAAGAATGTTTTTGGAAGAACTAAAACAAAAAGTTGACATATTTATAAGGACCAAAAACATATTTAACCCTTTAATTTATGAAAAGAAAAGTATTTAAATTTTCTATTTTATTTTTTCTCCTTATATCGTTCACCACCACACAATGGCCAAAGGTCAATAATATCCCCCTTATCCATCAACTAACCCATTTGAACAAAATATCTAAGGTGCAATAATTCAGCTTAGTCATAAAGAAAGAGAATACCAACTTCTTAGCAGTCTCTTTATCTCTTTTTATCTACATTAATACAACTCATACTCCAATAAACAAAAAATTCCTTCTATGGCATCACTCACCATTAGCCACTCTTGGTATAGAATTAGGACCCCTTTGGTTCCATTATCTTGCCAAGGTAGAAGACCATGCATCTCTAACTCCAATCATGAAGAAAAGAAAGACATAGGAGGAAGAGGAGCACTACTACAGAAAGTATTTTTCACATCAGTTGAAAAGCACTTTTCGCATCAGGTGGCAACTGATGTAAAGTGATATGATGTGGTATGTCCACATCTTTTCACATCAGGTACGAACTGATGTGAAAACAAATTTTCCACATCATGCATTTCGTCCACTGACGTGGTACGCTCTATTTAATATTTAGCATAAGGTTTTCACATCAGTTGTATGATATACACTGAAGTTAAAATATGTATATTTCACATCAGACATCTTACCCACTGATGTGAAATCTATTATTTTTTATAAAAAAAAATATGCTCTTTTTATTAAACAAATGGAATAAAATTCAATTAAAAAGGTTATTTAAAGTGCAGGCTTTGGTTAAGAAACTAATTCAAACATAGGAACCAACAATTTCAATAATGAGTTCCTTCAAAATCAAACAACATTGCCTACATGTACAAAGAATGACACTACTTAAAACCCGATCCAGATGATAAACTAATATCCACTGTCATCAAAACACGATCCAGATGATAAACTAATATCAAACAAAAACCAATTCATTTCTAGGGACCAAATTAAATCTATTTAGAATGAAAAACAACAATAGAGAAACAAACCAATAATTTTGGAATAACTTATTCATACACGCTTATACTTTGTGATAGCTTATAAATAACTTAATCATAAGCGCTAATCTTGTAAGCTGTAAAATAAGTTATTTATCCCAAACATAACCAAATTGATATCAATCAATAACAATACAAAGCTTACTATGAATGAATATTCATACTCGAGAACATGACAACCACCATTATACATTTTCTGAGATATCAAATCCATCAATCCAACACTTCCACCACCATACACCAAGTATATGTTCCTTTTAACCTGAAATTCAAACCGCAAAAAGACAACAACATTAAACGTTAATCAATGTTTTTGTACAAAAAAAACATTAAAAAACAAATTAAAAAAAAATTAACATATAACAAGTTCATAAATAAATTAAAAGATGACGAACGAATTTGAGAAGAGGGCAATTTTTATCAAGTTCGTAAATAAATAAAAAATATAAATAGAGTGATACTATATTTATGTAAGACTTCCTCTATAAGGAAATGAATGAATACATCCTATTGGTCCTACTTAATATGAAAATATATAGTGTTTGAATTTGTTTTGGTTTGCGTTTGAGTGCTAAGTTTTGAACTTACAAAATGAGGCCAGAGACAAGAAATCTTGGATATACCAATAGCACTATATACCTTCAATATATTTTCGCCAGTTCCTGTCCATTCGCAATTTGAGACACCGACAACTGGTACATCCCAGCTGAATTTCAAGTTCTCTTGGCTGTCAATCTCTTCTTTTGATAAATTATGTTGCAAATGTAAATCAAAAGAGCTGCGTGAAAAGAAAAGAAAAAGTAAAAATAAATGTTAGATTAAGCAAGCTAAGAGAGCATAGTATTATGATGAGCTATGTATGTATAATGATCAAGTAATACAAAAAGTAACACTATCAGCTAGCTAGATAGTATTAATCGGATTCATTACAAATCATGCAGGATAGATCAAAATCATACTGATGCAATTATGAAAGTATTTAACATGGAAATCAGTTGTGAAAACTTGTATAAAAAAAGTATGAACGGAAATGGCAAGATTTTCATTTCTAATTGGAATAAAGATTGGAGAGCTTTGGTGCATGTTGTTCTCTCAAATCAAAACTTTTCTATCCAAGGTGTGAAAGAAAATATATTTAATGTTAACAAACCTCAGATCCACTGAATCCTCAGATGTGGCTCCACCATTTGTCCTAATATCCTCTTCATCTGAATGAGAAAACTCATTGTCCTCCTCAGTCTCAGAACCTTCTATTAGTCCAGAACCATTGTCATCAGAATTTTGCTGCAAGCTTCCCACAACATTAATTCTAGCCATTGTTCTCGCTCTATCTGTGTGATACACATTAAATAATAAAATATGGAGCTGAAGTGTAAGAAGGGATCAGGAATGATTTAAGGGCTAATCTACTTCATAACTATCATAAGAATCTGTTGGATGAAAATTGAAAATGAAGAGAAGTGGGCCTCTGATGTAAGATATGACCTGCAAATAATGAAAGTGTTAAAGTTGTACTAGTAGTAGTGTAAACGAACAGAGCTAATTGTTTGTGACATACAAGCTTGGCTTGTTCAATCCTTCTTTTAAGCTCATTTGTTTCACTAAAGAAATAAGCTAAAACTTATGTTAAGCTTAATTAAATAAAGTGTCAAACTCAAGCTTTGCAAACTTGACAACAATAGCTTATCAATGTATCATGTATGTGTGTTCTCAGGTGTGCGGTGTGTCAAAGGAAGCTATTCTGCCAATAAGTTGAATGATCAATGATGAAGGTTCAACTAAACTTTATCATTTCTATGTTCATTGTGGAAATATGTTGAACATTTTATAATGTTAAATAAAATTGACATTTCTTTCCGTAATTGCTAGATGTTATGATTTATAATGTTAAAAAAAAAAAAATTGACATTTCTTCCATAATTGCTAGATGTTATATTTTTTATGTAAAGGGTTATCATTAAAAAATCATATTATATTTCTACTTCCATTCATAATATTGCATCATCGCATGCATTTAGTGAAAAACAAACAAGGGTTATCACGTGGTCTTCAATGAATGAAAGTAAATAATGAAAATTGCAAGTGTGACTAAATACAGAGGTTTTAGCAGCATGAACAATACCAGAATGAAAAATAACAGTCGTTAGATCCATCGAACATCGATAATCCAACCATCTCATCTGCAGCAGCATATGAATGGACAATTTCCATGAATACAAGCAATCCTAGTCCTGAGCACCCAAAAGAAGAGTCAGCAACTATGAAGCACAGAAACGAAAAGCCAGACACAACACTACCACTAACATGTCAACATCGATAATAATTTAAGATAATGGAATAATTGAAGGTAACCACATGTGTCGGTGTTAGAACCCGGACACACCATCAATGCGAAGTGTTGGTGCAACATAGTAAGCAAAATAATATGTTTCCCCCAATGAAAATGAAGATAGAGCAGAGTTATGTCATTATTGCTGGAAAAAATGGCAGCCACCAAAGATTGGAGATATAAACACGCACAAAAGAAACCACAAACAAACAGCAAAAAAGTTCTCGCTCTATCACTGACTTGAAATTTGGTAAGCTTGTTCATCAGTCAGCTTTGCTGCAAAGCCTTTGAAACCATGTTTGTAGCTATAAATATGTGAAGCCCGTGCTTGTTCCACACTGTTAAAAAAGAAAGGAAAAATCTCATACCTGAAATTACATAGAAAAAGGGATATTCCAAATGAATACAAGCATTAATTTCTTACCTTCCCCTATGAACATCTGCTAGCATTTGATGATTGCTTCAGAATATCATCTGAGTCTTGATCACTACTTTTGCTTCCCATGTACACAACATAAACCTGTCAGTTCCATTCAATTCAGATTCCATAATTTGCACTTAACAATTACAAGTAAAAAGGACAAACACCAAACTACCAAAACCCAACACAAAAAGAAATTATCTTCAATATTACACACTACTCACCAGAATCAGAATATAAACATCATAGAGCATGCAACTCAGTTCACTTACCACCACCCAGCCGCAACAGAAGGACACTTTTGTTGATGGCGAGAACGAAGACGAGGTTTGTTCGTGAGAGAAGGAAAGCGGCGACGGCATCGATTCAGTTAAAGATGACGGTTAAGCGAAAGACGGCTACAGATCTGTTCAAACACAAACACTATGAACAATTGAATGAAGTGATTAAAAACAAGGCTATCAACTATCACATATCAGCAGAAAAACCTTCAAATTCGATAAAAACGAAATACAAACACTCAAAATTAGGTTTTCAGTTGCCAAATCCAGAACACGAAAAACGAGATCTAGAAATTGGAAGTGAAGTAGAGAAAACTAACCGATCTGTGAAATGCGAGACCCACCGTGTAAGAGAAGAGAAATGCGTGTTCTGCTGTGAGATCTATGAAAATGGCGACTGATCTATGAACACTTCTTAAATTACGGCGAGTGTGAGAGGTTAGAGGGAAATCGAGTGTGAGACGTGAGGGTTGAAACGACGGCAAGGCAGAGGTGAGGTGAGGTTAGGGTTATGTGTTATGAGAGGCGAAAGGTGAGAGGTGAGGTGAGGAGTCTTTGAGAGGTGAGAGAGAAAACGAATTAAGGAAAAGAGTGAAAATACAAAGTTCAATAAAATTGCGAAAATGCCACCGCGTGTTTTTCCCCTCATTTCAATTATCCACTGATGTAAATGTTATATGGTATTAGGAATTCCCCTCATGTGTTTATGTCAACTGATGTAAAAACTCACAATGTATATCTTTTCCTTCAGGTATTTACCGCACTGATGTGAAAATTAAAATCCCCTTGATGTTAAATGTATATTTTGTAGTAGTGGAGCAAAGAGATCATTGTTGAAATTGAAAGTAATGTTGAATGATTTTGAGAAGCTAATTGGGAAGAGGCCACAACAAGAGATGAAGAATTTAAGTCCACAACAAAAGGGTGATTGGAAAGACTTGTTTCTAATGAGTATTTCTTTTGCTGTTTATGTGTACATATCCCAGAAGTTAGTATGTGCTTATTGTGCTTGGACTTCTATGCCTAATGTACATGTATGGTAGTTATAATATTAACTGCTTTAATTACTTCTTATTACTTAATTTCATTTCTAGAAAATAAATTTGTAAACACTGGCCTTTTTAAGTTAGGAAAATATATAGATCTATAAAAGAATTATCGTGGATGATTTGTGTAATATGAGATGCATATTTTTTTTTTTTTGCGTTGATGAAATATATGAGTGGCATTTTTTATTAATATATAAATTTAAATCAAGATAGACAGACACCTATGCAAGTTTAGGAACAACATGATAAGCTTGTTGGAATACGGATAATAGTTTTTGATTTATTTCTTAACTTTGTTAACTCTCATATCCATATTCATGGTGATCCCAAAAACATAATTATTTATTCTTCCCTTTATATTTCTCTGTATCCTACTCTAATTTTTCACCCCTTGGGTGGTTTGGAAAAAAATAAAATATGTTATGGACTAATTAATAGATATGCCAATGTCTATGATGCAGGCATTGTTCCTTTGAAAGTCCATCTTTGACCATTCTCTGTTATTTTTAGATTAATGTTTAGGCTTATCGCTTGAATGAGATTTCGTTTAGTTTTGAAATCAAATTCATGAACGGTTTTCAAGGTTTTTTTATGATAAATTTTTTAGGATAAAGAATTCATATCCCAATCCAATACTGAGAAAATCTTTAGAGTGGTGAAATAACAAAAGTCTTACATTTATCTAAACATGAGAAGACAAATGAACAAGCTCTTAATAATATACAGTACCTTTTATGGACAGCTTGACCAGGACCACCAATTGATCATTATTATATTGTTGTAATTTATTTTAAAATAAATTGAAAAAATGATAAACTACTATTTATTTGACATTAGTGATTATCATACAATCAATTTCATCTTACATATGCCTTGTTCATATTTACGTAAACTACATATCTTTTTAAAAATTAATTATCTTAATTTAGTGACACTAATCATTTCTCCTTTGTGATATACTCCCTCTGTCCTTTAATGTAACCACCCATTTGATTTTATTTTTGTCCCTAAAAGTAACCCCTTTTCAAATTACTAAATGCATTTATTACTTTTTTTCTAAACATACCCCTAATTAATACTACTAACTTATCTTGAAATATGAATAGTCAAATTTAATACACATACAAACAAAGGACAATTTGGTAATATTAATACACAAAACAGACACATTAATTACACTGACAACTTTGAAGGTGAGAAAAACACAAGAAGGGGGGTTGAATTGTGTTTTTGGAAAATTCTTCGTTTCTCCTAAAAACTGAACACACTGATCAGAAGCTAAGTGAGACAGCTTCTGAAGTGGTAATCAGAATCTAAATGCAGCGGAATAAAACAGAGAGAGAGAAGAAGAACGACACAAAGCAATTATACTGGTTCCTTCCACAATCCGGAAGTAGTCCAGTCCCCCTTGCACTTCCAAGGAGATTTCACTAAGAGTAATATCTGATTACAATTGCTCAAGCACACAAGCAAGAGACTTCCTTTGCTCAAGCACACAAGCAAGAGACTTCTTTTGCTCAAGAACACAATCAAGAGACTTCCTGCTCAAGCACAACTGCAAGAGACTTCTAACTAAACAAAATTACACAGAAAATTGTTTAAGGTTGAACACTTGATATACAATCAGAGGTGCTCACAATACAAATCAGATACAAACTCAATGACTTAAGAATTTCTAAGATATGACTTTGAGACACAGAAATTCTAAGTGAATGCAGAACAATTCCAGCAGAGGTTTGGCACTTGTAAAAATGTTGTGAGTCTAGCGTTCTTGCATTACCAAATCTCTAGGTCTTCACTCCTTTATATAGAGGTGCGAAAGAGACGTTGTGAAATTGCCAGCACATCAAAGAGTCGTTGTTGAAGCTTGATCTTTTGCCTGATTTGGTTGTTGTCCTATGAAGAACCAATTTGAAATCCATTCCTTATCCAAAGGAACATCTATGCAGGCGAAACCGTATTCTGGAGCTGTTTTCTTGTCTTGTAGCGTGGACACAAAACAGAGTAGTGGAGAAGGTGGTTGTACAGTTCGTACAAAGTACAATGTCAACGCTTTCGTCCAAAATTGCAAGCACATGTCTTCAAACACCTTTGAAATGACCGTTGCAAAATTCCACTGATCTTTTGTTGTCCTTTGATGAATTTCGATCCATGACACAACTCTTGAATCCTTGAATTCCTCAAATTCAGTTGATCTTCAGCTTCTGGTGAAATGGCTTCTGATGAGGCAGCTTCTGATAACGCAGCTTCTGATGATGCAGCTTCTGACAACACAGCTTCTGATGATGTGGCGCTTCTGGACCTCTTGTCTTCAGGAGCACTATTCTTTAGGAGCGCTTTACTAGCTTCAGGAGCGGCTTTACTTCAGGAGCGCTTTTTCTCTTCAGGAGCGAGTTGCCTTCAGGAGCACTAAGCTTCAATTTTGTTGATTCCTTTTGCTCTTTATTTGCTCATTCAGAACCAATGAATGATGTAACTTTTTAACTATGGTCCTGTACACTTGAACAAATGTTAGCTAGTCCAATTTACAATTTTTAATACCTTGTTATCATCAAAACTCTTTAAGGTTCATTGTTAAACACATTTTGTTCCAACAAACTTTTCATAAGAAATGTGAAAAATGTAAAGGGGGTTACATTAAGGGACGGAGGGAGTAAAACTCTCCTCCCATCTTTGTTTTGAAACACACATCTATCTCCCTTGAGAGACAATGTTATGTATTAATATATATTATATTTAATTGTTTTTTTAAATTTTCCATCAAGTAAATATTATTTTTTTCACAAATTAATACTCACCCGGTAAATGACTCTGATTCGACACAAAAGTTGAATTAGTCAGATTTGTGATTTTCATGCTTTAAGTGTGATAAAGCTATAAAACACTGAAAGTAATCAATGCCAAATAAGCATAGAGTATCAAAGATTACTCTATGCTTAATGCCTTTATTGCCAACCAATAATACAAACAGTAATTTTTTTTTTTCCTTCCTGGTGGGCCTAAAACAAAGGCTTTGCCCTTATGCTTACTGCAGTTTCTTCAATCTTGAAGAGTTCATACATTCTCACCAACACATTAGCCTTCGATTCTTTTACTTGACTGTTTCCTTCATGGCTTAAGAATAGAGTATCATAGCGTTGTTCAACCAAAAAAAAAAAAAAAAAAAAAAGAGTATCATAGCGTTGTTTCTCGTGGCTTAAGGGAGCCTCTTGTTTGGAACTGGCATTAGGTAACCACGAATAAGCATTGAGGTGGCATCCAAGGTTTTAAATAAATGTCGCGGTCAAGGCGTATATGATTTCGCAATTTCGGTCGTTATGGGTGTTGCGATTGTGGTTGTCGCAGTGTGAATTAATCACAACATTGCACAACTCTTAAATAATGATAGTAATTTAGATAACTTAAACTAGATAAAGATTTGAAGTTATAAACTGGATAAAGAGATAACTTATGTAATTTACCGTTTTTTAAAACCTTGGTTGCATCACACAATTGTCACCGTTGAAATAAATTCTCCATGGAAAAACTCAGCGAAACAGGCGTCAGTGCAACAGTTCTTTGGCGTTACCATGTGGAAACTTTGGCAGCAAAGGAATACTTGTGTCTTCCGGAACACAATATTTGACCCGGTGAAAGTAGTATCTTCAACTGCATTATTTGTGGATGAATATAACAACGCAAATTTGAGACAATTGTATGCTAAGAACTCAGTTGTAGCTCAGACCAAGTGGTAGCCCCCACCTCATGGAACTATAAAAATCAATGTAGATGCAAGCTGTTCGGTGAATGAGAAAACCAGTTGGGGACTTATAGCTAGAGATCATAGAGGATCAGTTCTGTACGCTGCAACAATAGAGGACAATCAAGTCTCCGCCCTAGAGGCTGAAGCGATGGGAATGCATTGGTGTTTACATGTAAGATCTTATGTGATAAACATTTCTGCTATAAGTGCTTAACTATCTTGTTTATCCAAACAGTGCCTAAGAGTGGTTGTCAGCTATACTAGAAATAAATATCAGTCAGTATTTTATGTTGACAAGATACAAAATCCTTGAAAGAGCTTACACAAACTTATTGATTCATATGAAGTTATTGATTTGTAATTGAAACTGAAAAGTTGGTCAGATTATCAAAATTTGGATGCTGAACAATCAAGTTCTAATCTGAGTATTTCATCCTATAATTGAAATTAGTAATAGTGATCTTCACATGGCAATACTCCTTGTGGTTAAGCTTGATGTGTCAGTGAACACAAATCGGAAACATATGACTAGTACATCGAATGACAGGCCTAATACTATTAATTTCAGGGAGGCCAAATGTGGCGCACTTGGAGATGGATTTGAATAAGAAACCATTAGAAAATTACGCAAAGACAATTCAAAGAAAGTTGACAAACCATATGTGTGATATTCTTGTGGATTAGTTAGAGGAGGTTGTGGAGGAATTCAATCTTTCTTTTGATACCCTATATTTCGCCGTTTTTTGCATTGACCACTTCCGCTCTATTCGTATCCTCAACAGGAATTGCCTTGAGCTTCTCGGTATTTCCTCCATCCATTAACTTCTCTTACATTGACATGCCATATTACAGCAAAAGCATATAGGAGGCAAGGCAATTTAATTAACTTCTCGTAATTAGTTAACAATTTAATTGAATTAATTAATAGAGCCATGGATCATAACAAAAGCATATGGGAGGCAAGGCAAGGTAAGAGAATTTTATTACGAGGCAATGCAGAAACACCGAGAAGCTGAAGACGATTCTTGTTGAGGGACAAGGTGTAGGGTATCTGATAACCAATTAATCCACAAGACTTTCACGCATATGGTTTGTGATCTCTCTCTCAATTGTGTCTGCATGATTGCCCGATGGTTTCTTATTAAAATACATCTTACAAGTGTGCCACATTTGGCCTCAATCGTTAACACCCCCAAAATGAATAACATTATGCCTTTGGTTTGATGTACGAGTCATGTGTCAGTTCGAGTTCACTGACACATTAGGCTTAACTACTAGGAGTATTGGCGTGTGAAGACCACTATTACTGACTTCAATGATAGGATGAATTACTCATATCAGAATTTGATTGTTCAACATCCAAATTTTAATAATTTAACACAACTTTTCAGTTTCAATTACAAATCAATAACTCCATATGAATCCTTAAGTAAGTTTGTGTAAGTTCAAAGATTTTTATAATTTTGGCTTAAACTTGACAACAATTGTTTGGATAAACAACATAATTAAGTACTTATAATTAGAGCTATACCTGACGACCATTGTTAGGAGCTGTTTGGATAAACAACATAATTAGCTACAATTATAGCATAAATATTATCACATAAGCTCTTACGTGTAAGCTATTTATATATAACAAAAAATTAAAATAAAGTCAAAAGGTTTTTATATTTTTGTTTACATTAGTTATCTTGGAGAGCTTATGAAGATAAGCTGAAAACAGCTTATAAACATCATAAGTCTTTTTCATTAGCTTTCTCCAACAATCCAACAAGAGTGTTTATGTCAGTAGATAAGTTCAAATAAGTCATTAATCCAAAATGATTATAAATTTTCTACTATGTATTCAGGCGGCTGAAGTAAAGAGATTATCCAGCAAGATAAACATAAATTTTAACTAGATATAATATTATTGGTATACAAGAGCCAAAGTCCTTTTTCCTAGAATAGTTTTGATCTTAAATTTTGCAGAAGTTATAAACTAGCCATTTATAACATTTTTAAAATTCTTATAATTTGAAGTTACTTCACAAGATAAGCAAACTACCTTAACCAGGGGTAGGTTGAACCGCAAAAGAACTTCATTCCTTTTGAAATTTGTCATCAACACCTGAAGTGAGAAGCAGCAACTTGTCAGAAGCAATCTGAATATATTGATGCATTATATAATTGGAGTTTGAGGGGTAACCTTGGCACAACTAGTAAAGTTGTTGTCATGTGACTGAAAGGTCACGGGTTCAAGTCTTGGAAACAGCCTCTTGTGTAAAAGAGGGTAAGGCTGCGTACAATACACCAAATGGTAGCTTGGCCAAAACCTCCCGTCAAATACTTGAAAACATGACCTTACTTGAAAACACCCTTATCAAAGGTTTCATTGTTGTTAAAGCAAATAGCAGATCTAAAATTACAACAACCAACTCAATATAAAATAACTTCTAAGTTAGTTGTAACAATTACATTCTATTTCTAAATAGTTCCAACAAATTCAACAAATATCGTACACTGTCATTATAGTTGTCTGATTTTGATTAGCATACCTGGAATCTAAAATTTCGCCTGATAGTAATAGAAACCATTTTCTTTTTCTATTTTCCACTCCAAACATTGACAATGGTTTCTGCTGCAAAATTTTGAAATCTGGTTCTTTGTTTCTTGCAGAAAAAATGGGAAAAAAATGTATTTGACCTAGAAGAACCTCCAAAGATGAAATTTTTCAATCCAATAAGCCTTTGGAGGAACAAACCAGTATTACATAAAAAGATTCAAAATCATTTATTATTAATATTATTACTATGCATTTCAAAGAACATGCTAAAGTTCTTTAAAAAAAAAAAAAAGAACATTCTAAACAATGCAACAAAACCAAAAAGTGTTAATTTCAAGCACATTCTGTTTTGCTAACAAACTCATGTTGTTTTAGGAAATACTATAACTTTGGGAGAAGAACAAAGAAAAGGAAATTATGGAGTCATTTCGCTTTGCTTGGAAAAGGCAACTGAGAAAAGTAAGCATGCAAATCCACTGTGAAAGAAAATAACTTGGATGATCAGAAGAGGGAGATTGAGATAATGCACCACTTAGTTGAAAGTCCTAATGTGATATTTAATAAAGGATTTTATGAATATCTTGTTGTTTATGTTTTCATGGAATCTTGTGAAAGAGGGGAATTGTTTGATAGGATTGTTCAAACCATGGCAAAGTCACCTCTTGTGAAAAAATTCCCAATAGGCTGCGAGCACATTGTTTGAGGAGTTTCTACAAGATGATATAGTAGTATACAAGATGCTCACGTCATGCTTCAAAACTAAAATGAATTAACAAGGACGAGAAGTTGGTTACCATATCTAGTGTCTGTTCAGACAATCTCAAAAACAGAAATAATACGCAACGCACTTCAACATCTATCAGTCAATATAGTAATCAACTTCAATTAAGGATGTAGACATTGTATAAGCAACCAATGAAAATTAATAATCAAATTCCAATCAATGCTGTTATTGAGACCATATCAGCAGACAATGGATATGATAATCAACTTCTCATCCTTGTTAATTCATTTTAGTTTTGAAGCAAAACTTGAGCATCTTGTATACTACTGTCATCCCTCGCAGCTTATTGGGAAGTTTTGTCACAAGAGGCGTAGACCTTGCCATCGTTTCAGTAATCCTATCAAACAAATCACCTCTTTCATAAGATGTCGTGACAACATAATCAATAGGGTACTCGTTCATAAGATCCTTTAATAGATATCACATTAGGACTCTAAACCAAGTGGTGCATTACCTAATCTCCCTCTTCACATCCTCCAAGTTATTTTCTCTCCCAATGGATTTGCATGCATACTTTTCTCAGTTGCCTTTTCCATGCAAAGTGAAGTGACTCCATAATTACCTTTTCCAAATTCTTCTCCCAACTTATAGTATTTCCTAATACGACCTGAGTATGTTAGCAAAACAAATTGTGCTTGAAGTCAAGCACTTTTTGGTTTTGGTTTTGTAGCTGGGTGGTTTAGCATGTTCCTTGAAATGCATAACAATATTAATTGGTTTTGGATCTTGTTATATATAGTTTGTTCCTACAATGGCTTATTGGATTGAAATTTATCTTTTGGATGTTCATTATGGTCCAACACAGATGTTTCCCATCTTGATTTCAAAATTTTCTTCGTAGATACCCCTTTTCACTATTTAGAGTGGGTAAATAGAAATCATGAGCTGTACAGTTCATAATTAAGAGGATAGAGTATGATGAGTACAGATGGATGAAAACATCGGTTAAGAAATGAAGAAGAAGAGGAAGCACAGAAAAATTGTCTGAAAGAGAAAGAAACAAGCACAATCACTTATGGAAACAAAAATACATGGGTGATTGGTCATTTTGAAGAAGAGTGTCACTTGAAAAAAGTTATAACTTTTTGTTCCAACCATGACTATCATTTTCACATCAAGTTTTTACTAAACTAACCATAAGTAATGAATGTAGATAAAGTTGGAAAGAAGCTCATATCAAAATCTAACATGTCTTCTCTCAAAAAAAAAAAAAAAACTATCATGTCTGACCAATTATTCCAGATTGAAATTTACAAAATATACCACAATTTTTAGTAGCTATCCAGGTTTTTAAGCCTGTTTAGGAGGTTCCAAAATGTCTAACGTTAAATGCGAAAAATAATAATTAGTATAATAAATTAAAGTTCACATAAAGTTTATACTAAATTAAGAATAGGTAATGATGAAGAAATTTTACCAGTCATAGAAGAAGTGCCACCACAAACCAGGACAAGGTGCTCACCAATGCTACGAGCCTCCAAACACAACAAACATGGTTAGAATAAAGCCATAAACTGTGTATCTTTCTCTCCCAATTGTTATCACCTATTATACAATTCAACTGTCAAATAAAGCCATAAATTATTGAAAAATCCATTGTTAGAATGGCTCAAACTAGTATAAATGAAATTTAACATTTAAGTAACACTTGGAAATGGCTCAAGGTTGCTTATAAAAATGACCGAAAAATGACCACTTTTTTTTTCTTAAAAGGGCCAGAGGGAATACAATACAATAAAATATGATTATACTTGCAACATCATGAAAAGTTAAAAACAGAATTTGTTATGAAATAATCAACATCAGCCACTTCCACATTTCTACTAATAAGTTTTTTTTTTTTTTTTTTTTAATAAAGTTGAATGTTTAGATTAAGCACAATAATCCAAAGAAAGTTATGATCTATCCTAGTTTCCTCAAAGATTCCTCCCCCCACACCATCCCTTTCTTGTTAATTTCCTTCTCACTCTTGCAGTTAATATTAATCCATATGCATAGTTACCAACTTATCAAAAGGAATAAAAATCACAAGTCAAAAGTATCAAAAAAATCAAGAAAAAATACTTGTCTATCAGGAAGGATATGTTTTGCCAAATGACAAGAAGTGTGGGTCTTCTTATAAGTTCTTTTATTTTCATCTTCAACATAGAATGATACTGGATCGATAGTGACATTATCAAACGGTAAATTATTGGTTATTGACCCATCATCAAGCAGCTGTTTAATCTCATCTAAGTGGGAATCATTTCAAACATATGAAATCAGGTGTTCGGAGATCATTAAATAAAGTGGAAGGTAAACATATTAAGAGGAAGGTAAACATATTAAAAGTGCAATATTTGATTCACTACTGCATATATAACTATCATTAACATTGAACCAGTAATATTCATAGAAATGTTACTATTTAATAACTTTTTGAGACATTTTTTAAAGAAGGTTACCATCACCGTAACACTTTTTTTCCTCTAAATAAACATTGTATCACTCTTTAATTGAAAAATATAAACAGTGTGTTGCGCCTGTTAGTTTATTTCACACTCAACCCTTTCATTCTCGTTCTCACAGAAAACGTACCCGAGATATGCCCTCTCTGTGTCTGAGCTTTCTCCGACGGAGATGTGAATGAGAAATCGAATATAAGCAATCCCTCGTCCACCACCATCTTAGCTGTTGTATCAGAGCAACATTAGTTTTTAGACTACTTCTGCTTTGAGGTGTTAGTATGAAGATCAGAAGTTTTGTCTGTTTTAATAAAAGTGTGATTTTGATCAATCATGTTATTATTACAGGGCAATGACATTCTTCAATTGGATTGGCTGTCCAATATTGTGGATGATTCTTGTGATGACAATCTCACAGTGAAAAAAGTGGAGCAACAACTATCATCATCGATCAACAAGGAGGATTTTGTGCTCCTTGAAATCTGTAGTTCACCCACTCATGGAAAGACCACAATGAGACGTACACACTCCAAGCGTCCACGTCCTGCAACCTTCTCCCATTTCCTCTTTTGTAGGGGAGAATATGAAAATGAAAGCTTTCTTCAAGAGAGTCCAAAAAGAAAATAAAACAAAGGCGCCACTTAATGCTGCTCCAGGAGACCATAATGCTTTGGTACTTATTATCCTTGCGTCTCATCACTGTCATTTCAAGGATCTTGTATGAAATGAGAATAAAGTTAGGGGTTAAATTGCAATGAGAGTGATGAGACGCAAGGATAATAAGTACCAAAGCATTATGGTCTCCTGGAGGAGCAATAAGTGGCGCCTTTTGTTTTATTTGTCTTTTTGGACTCTCTTGAAGAAAGTTTTATGATCTGCATATTCTCCCATACAAAAGAGGAAATGTGAGGAATGAGTTGCATGATTGAACAAGGGGGGCTGAAGGTTTCAGGACGTGGACGTTTGGAGCGTGTACGTCTCATTGTGGTCTTTTCATGAGTGGGAGAACCACTGCTTTCAAGAAGCACAAAATCCTTCTTGTTGGATGATGATGGTTGTTGATCCACTTTTTTCAATGTGAGATTCTCATCACAAGAATCATCCACAATATTGAACAGCCAATCCAATTGAAGATCCAATTGAAGAATGTCATTGCCCCATAATAATAACAAGATTGATCAAAATCACACTTTTATTAAAACAAACAAAACTTAAGTTCTGATCTTCATACTGATCTTTGTAACTGGTTTGGTGTTTCATGCCCTATGGCTAGAGATCATGCCATCAAGCTACTTGCACTTTTACTCCTATTTACTGTTTATAAAAATGAACAACATAGTTAATGCATTATCAAATCTTGGTAAAATTTGACAAAATCAAAGTTAAGATGCCAAACATGCCAATTGCCAACTATGTGGAAAATACAGTGTAGGGGGTTAATAAGGGTGACCCCTTTGTGGCTCATAATGAGTGTGTGTCGCTCTTGTTGAACAAGAGTTTAACGAGATCCATGTATGTTGTCATGTTCAACTCAACAGAGGTGTTTGATTCGATCATGCTTTTCATTTTCGATTGGTTTCTATATTTGATCACTATTTAAATAGCTTGTATGTTCTGTTGCGTAGTTATTGTGATTCGAGTTGTTCTTTGTGCTTAGGGTTTGGTAGGATTGGTTTTACTTTCATGGAATATAACAATATCTGATTCTTCCTCTGTTTAGGGAGTAGCAACACTTAAATCAATAGGATTTTGTTTCTTGCTTCATCTTTAGTAAAGGTAAATTCTACTACATCTTTATATCTCAATTGTTTTTATATAAGACTTTTGTTGCTTAAGTGAAGCTATGAAAGATGGTGTTGCAAGTCAATAAGATTTTTGTTGCATTAACTTTCTTAGATCCCCGCATGGCTAGGTTTTTTTTTTTTTTTTTTTTTCTGAAAATTTTGGTGGAAAAAGTGATTACTAGGCTTAGTTAGGATATCTTATTTCCTTGTAATGTTATCCAAAATGATGGATGTACATGTTGATCCAAATGTAGTATTGTGATTTGCTTGGATTATGTAAATCCACTTTTTGTAATCTAAATTAGTAACATTTTTTGGAAGATTCAAAATTTTTTAGCACAAAAATGTAACATTTTATTTTTTATTTTTACCGGTGGTACAAAAAATGTTACAATAGGGGAACATTTTGCGACACATTTTAAATGTTAAAGATAATACTATAAAATGTAACTAAAGCTCTTTAGTAATATGGGCTTTACCTAACAATTGTTCAAATGTTACTCAATTATGTTGTAGTGTGACAACAGTTGAGCTAAATAGTGTATCAAAAAAAAAAAAAAAAACCAGTGGTTTGGTCAAATTCTGCTATAGATGCTATTTGACGACACTGGTTTATCCATTAATAAAATAAATTTATACGGTTGCTATTCACTTATTTAGGCATGCAGAAGAATATAGGGAACTATCCAATTAACATCGTATGGTTCAAAGAAAGCAGATTTTACTTTATTTTATTTTATAATATAAAGCACAAGCCTTGGATCAGAGAGGTATTCTTGCATGGTTACATGACCAAATCAATAAAGTTTGAACACACATACATAAAAAGATTCCCTCAAAATATTCAATCATCTTTTTTATCAATTTCTTCCTTATTATTAAAAAAATACTTCTTTATGTGTGTGTGACCAAACACTATCTATTTGGTCTTGTGACCATATTAGAATTTCTCTGGATCAGAAGGACAAGTGGACAACCAAGATCCCGAATCACTCACTGGTTCAACCGAGATCCCGAATGAAATAACATCGTATGGTTCAAAGAATGCATGAATGCAAGGAAGACCTATATCCAAAACAACAAGTCACACACAGGTTGTACAAAAACAGTTGATCAATTAACCCTAAATGATTAGTAAGATATATATAATATACGACAAGCACATATACAATAAAGATTACAAAAGGGTGGAACAGAAGAAAAGAGTGAACAGTAGAATACCATATATTGGCGTGAGTCTGATCGGCTTAGACCCGACTTCTAACACCACTGCCGCTTCCATATCAGAAACCCTAATACCCTTTTGTTAAGTTTCTGAACCCTAAACTCTGGTTTTATACTTTTATTTGCCATTGCGTGCATCACACGACACTTTTTACTTTCTCAACCCCAAATTAGCGCCACAACGCGGGTGTCCTTTATTTTTTATTTATTAACTTGTATGTTTTTAATAATTCCACTTAGGGTCCGTTTGGTTCGCGAATTTTGGTGGGGAAGGGAGGGAACATTTTAATTTTTGTGTTTGGTTCAATTTTTAAGAGGGGAGGGGAGGGGAAGGAAGGGGAGTCAAATCCCTTCTAGCATCATTTATTGCTCACCCTCAAATTGGAGTTTTTTTGTGGTCTGTTTGGTTCAAACAAAGGGGAGGGGAGGGGAGGGATTTTAATGGAGGGGAAGGGAGGGATGGGGAGGGAAAGTGAGATATTGTAATTACTATATGTTTGGTTCAAAGGAGGGGAAGGAAGGGGAGGGGAGGGATTTTAATTGTAGGCTTAATTGCTATTTTAGTCCCTTAACTAATTTTTTGGTATCGGTTTGGTCTCATAACTAAAAAAAAAGTCAGTTTTGGTATTTTAAGTTAATTTTCGTTACACAATTTGGTCCCTTCCATCAATAGATTAACCCCAAATGTCTTAGATGGACCAAGATTTAGGTGATCCACCATAAACCTTGTTAAAAAATTTAATTTTAACCATTTGATCTTTTTTCTCAAAAGAGGGCCGTTGGATCATGAAAGCCTATTTTATCTTATAGGGAATCATCACCAACTAATTTTTTTCTCATTTCTTCATCTTCTTTCTTTCACTTCTTCATCATTTTCTTCATCATATTCCTAAACTCAGAAATTAAAAAATCAAAAATTAAAAAACCAGAAATTTTAAATTCAACAAAAATGGTTCATCTTCCTCCCTCCCTCATATTCTTCATCATCTTCACTAGAAAAATTAAAAACACATAAAATCAAAAATTTAAAACTCAAATTATGTTTTTAAAACCCCAATCTTCATGTCTTCTTCTCTTAAAAAACCATTATTTCGATGCCCATTTATGAATTTCCATCTTGGATCTTTACTTCTTCCTTCATCATGTTTTTGCAGCAAATCCCTAAATCATTCAACACCTAATATTCAAGCAAAAGTGCAGCAAATCCCTCCTAACTCTTTTTCTCTGATTGTCCCTCACCAAACCAATTCTTTTATACCAACTATTCTTCCTCCTCCATTCATCAATTCCAGATTCGAGTGTATATAAAACAAAGGAAGAAAAAAATTCAATGAAGAAAAAAGATGATGGATGTTAAGAAGAAACACAGAACCCAGATCCACTCCTAATTCTAATTCCAAACTGCTTGCTACAGTAAATTGGAAATCTCATTCTAAACTGTCAGCTATGACGAGGATCTCGGAAATGTGTTGTTCTTGATTCATGGATTCAATCGAATTCATTTGGGTTTGAGGATTTTCTTATGGATTTAATCAATTGTTTGTTGCTGGATTTCATTGAGGGAAACAACACTCAATGTTCCTATGATGAAGGTTTGGATTTATGAAGATTTCTGCAGAAATTTAACTCAATGTTATGTGTTGTTGTTAGAAGATTTATGAGTGTGATGATATTAGATGTTGTTGTTAATGGTAGTGATAAGAGGGTGAAGATGATGTAGTGATTTAAGAAGAAAACAGTAGGTTGTTTTTTCACTAGTTTTATGATGAAGGTTTTAATGAAGATGATGAAGATCTGGAAAAAATATAATTAAAATTTCCAGATCCAATGCAATAATGACACGTGTATAGCAATTAATATTTTTTTTTTATTAAACCCTAACGTTTTTATTAAACCCTAACGTTTTTGAATTAAATTTAACGGAAAGGACCAAAATGTGTAACGGAGATAAACTTAAAATACCAAAACGGACTTTTTTTTAGTTATGGGACCAAAGCGATACTAATTAAATAGTTAAGGGACGAAAATAGCAATTAAGCCTTAATTGTATATATGTTTGGTTCAAATGGGGAGGGGAGATATTATAAACCTAAATTACTTTTTTATCCTTATTACAAGAGTCTTATGATTTAAATCCGCAAATGAAATCATCTATTGATAACAATTTTTTTTTATCTTGATGATCCATCTAACATAATAAAACATTTATAAAATTAAACTTTAGAAAATATTTACAATAATTTTTAATAAAAATTAAATTATATATATAGTTCAATGTAATAGGAAAAAAAAGAAATAAATTATATGTTACATTTGTTAAAAAATGACTTAACATGATGAGAAACTTCTGATTTAGATTTGAGTAAAATAATCCATAGAAACCTACTATGATCATCAACAATTGTTAAAAAATATTTGTGACAATGTATAGAAGAAACTGATAAAGGACCCCATATATCAAGATGTAGCAGTTCAAAATTACAAGAAGCATGAGATAAACTAGGAGTAAAAGGAATATGCTTTTGTTTAGCAAAGTGACAAATATCACATGCTGCTTTATTATCATTGGTAATAGAGGGATACAAAGATGACATTTTATCTATCCTTTGATGAGATAAATGTCCCAATCTAAAATGCCAAAGGGCTTTAACAGGAATGCTATGACTTGAAGTACAAGAAATGGAAGAAACATAAGCACAGGGTGCATTTATTGTACTGGAAATAGAATGAACAGAAGGTAAACTGGAACTATGAAACTTGTAGAGGCCATCTTGTTGACTAGCCAAACCAATCATCTTCAAGGATGTCTTGTCCTGTATAATGCACTGATTAGCAGAGAAATGAAACACATAAGATAAAGCTTGACACACTTTAGCTACTGAAATAAGATTTAAGGTGAATGTGGGAGAATATAAAACATTGGTAAGACAAAATTGAGGACTAAAGATAATAGTGCCAGCTTGAGTGAGTGTGACAATTGAACCATTAGGCAAAGTGACATAAACAGGCTTAATGGTATGAATGGAGTCAAAAAGGGACAATGTGGTGCAAATGTGTTCATTAGCACCTGAATCAATTAACCAAAGTGAATTGATAGGCAAAGAGCAAGAATTGACATTGAATATACCTGCAGAGGAAGTAGAAGCAATGTGGCTAGAATGAATCTGAGGAGAGGCACTAATGTGATTTGTAGTGGGGCCAGGAGAAGGATTGGGAGCTGAGGAAAACAAATTTGCTTGTTGAAGCAATAACACAAGCTGATCAATCTTTTCCTGAGCCAAATCAGTACTACCAGAAGTATTGTTAACATCAGAAGCTTCTGCTGAAGTAAAATTTGCCTGTGACTGAGCAGGAGCTTGATTTTTGTTAGGGAAACCATGTTTTAGATAACAAAATTCAATTGTGTGATTGTATCTATTGCAGAAAGTGCAATATCTGGAGGAAGGCTTAGTGAATGAACCTCTACCACGACCTTGAGGTCTTCTTGCATCTGAAGCATTAACCAAAACAGAACCATCTTCAAGAGAAGGAAGAGAAGGAACTAACACATTGTTGTTTTCTTCCTGAATAACCAAAGAGAAAATCTTATTTAATGATGGTAAAGGATCAAGTAAGAGAACTTGAGTTTTTACTACAGAAAACTGATCATTGAGTCCAGTGAGGAACTGAATGATTTGATCCTCCACTCTATAATTTTTGTTAGCGCACATAGCAGCACAACTACATTGAATAGGGCAAGTACAACTGAGAAAGGGACGATGGGAATGCAATTCTTCCTACAAAGCTTTCAACTCAGTGAAGTATTCCAAAACTGACTTAGAACCTTGCTTAAGGTTGTTAATGGAGGAACGAAGATGAGCAATTCTAATACGATCAACCTTTGAAAAATGCTCCTTAAGATCTTGCCAAACTTCAAATGAAGTGTCATGAAACACAACGGTTTGAGCAATTGAATCAGAAACAGAGGCTATAAGCCATGATTGAACAAGATGATTGCATCGCTCCCAAGCATTTCTGTTGAGATCATCATCATCAGGAACAGGGAGAGTTCCATTGATGAAGGAAAGTTTGTTCTTAGCACCAAGAGCTCGTTGCATTGATCTGCTCCATGCAAGATAATTGGAACAATCAAATTTCGGAGAAATCAACACAGAGTGAGGACCTTCACTCGGATGAAAGTAGAAAGGAGATTCAGTATCTTGACTAGCTTGTTGATTACGAACCATGATGAATCAATAGAGAATCAAAAATGAAATGGAGAAAAAATGCAACAAATCACACAAACGGTGATGAAGGATGAAATCTCAATCAAGAAATTGAGAACGAGAACAAGAAGATTCGTGTTAAACAGAGACGAATCAGAGGGAAAAACAGAGAAGTAATGGAGAAATGAAGAAGCTTGAGCTTCAAGCTTCAATGGCGGAAACGGTTAGAAAACAGAAACTGGATCGTAACAAACTCTCTAAGGAGAGAGAAACTGATACCATATCATGAAACTAAAACAACTGAATGAAGAGTGAATATTCATTGATTGTAATAGTTGATTACAGTCCTATATATAGGTAAATGAGAGCATACAGTAAGTACTATGAGTAAGTTACAGCAGATTGAAACTAAACCCTAAGCTAACTGTGTAACTTGCTGCGCAAGTTATCTTCTTCTTCCTTATTATGTAATAAAAGCAAATAGTACAGATAAATAAATTCATCCATTATTTCTTTCCAAGAAACATTGAAAGACAATTTTATTAAGTCTTAAATCAAATATTAGAGAGAGTTGATAACTAATTCTGGAAACATGACAATATAAAACCAATTATTGTTATTCTAACCAAATAGCAACAAGTTCTTTTTGAAATTTCAATGGACTATGAAGTCATTGTGTTTTGAATTGATATTTAAGTTAGAATTTCATGAAGTCATTATCAAAAGATGTGGCAAATTGATCTAATCAATTTGAATCACAAAAATTAAAAAAAATAGTGAAAATAGGAGTACACAAGTATTAGAGGCATAAACCCTCTAATAGTAGTCATTCTCTATTGACCAGAAGGATGTAGTCTAAACTTGAACATACTCTGGTTGTTATGTTGTACACCAGATTAGTCTATACAAGAATACAACCAAAATACATGTACATTGTCAGGATCCACTGTTCTGCATGACTTTCAATTATGCTGTTGTTTTTATTTTTTGCATGAACTGAGGCTACAATGATGGATACAATATTTTTTTTCTTCTTCTTTTGGAATGCGTCTAAATTTAAAAGTTGCTTTCTACTTGTTCATCAGATCTTGTTCGTCATCTCAAAACCAGATGTTTTCAAGAGTCCAACTTCTGACACCTACATTATATTTGGGAAAGCTAAGATTGAATACTTGAGCTCACAGCTACAAACTCAGGCTGCAGAGCAGTTCAAGGATCCTAATTTGACCAATGCGGGTGCGAAGCCAGAATCCTCTGGTATTGCTCCAGAAGATGAGGATGTAGACGAGACTGGTGTAGATCCCAAGGATATTGAGTTGGTGGTGACTCAAGCTGGTGTGCCAAGATCAAGAGCTGTTAAAGCTCTCGAAGCTGTCAATGGAGACATTGTTGCTGCCATTATGGAGCTAACAAATTAATGCTCAGAATTGGTAGTACTTTAGATTTTGGATTGTGGAGCTATTTTTCTTTGCTGGTCATTTCTTTTTGCTCTTGTTCTGTTTGAAATAGTGGTTTGCCAATCTTTACCTTTGCTTTGTTCTATTTTCTGTGTAATTGCACTTGCAAAAAAAAAAAAAAAAACTACTTTTGTTCTAAAAGTTCATGTTTAATTCCAATGCCGAGAATGACAGTTGATCATAAACTAGATCTTTGCTGTGTTCTATATTACCTTCATTGCGTGGCAATGTCCTGTGAATTTGTGAAAATTGTTCTTTAGCACTCTAGGTTGGTTTAATTAAGAAATTTTTAAAGGTAAAACTTGTTTTCAAATCCTTTGGCCAAAAAGGTGCAGCTTTGTTCCAGATAGTGTTTTTTTTTTTTTTTTGCTTCCCATAATTCAAATATTATTTTTGACATCTAGAGCCCACATAATACAGATATAGTGTTTGATGGTTACTGCTTATTCCTCAAGTTACTCTATGTATTCACATGTATCACTGGTTTTTTAGATAAAAGAATTGTATTCTTTTCTTTCCACACATTTCATTTTTAATGGTTGTATAGAATCTATAAATCTCTAAATATGCCATTTCTTTTAATATTTTATATACTTTTCTTGACTTCAACTAATAAGGATGCTTTCATCAACTTGTTTCTTATCTATACTATACATCTCAGATGTCATATATTTATAAAAACTGAAAATTCTGAGAATTGTTTTGGTATGTGAGTTGGTTTTGTTTCATAAAGATTTCTTGCTTGTGTAATTGAATGAATTCAGAATAACTTTTTCTTATGAAACGTTAAGAGAACAAATTCTATTGTTTTTCCTTCTTTCTTGGACCATAAGTTGCTTCTTTGTTGGTTGAGGAATCCCAGAACATATTATATATTATCATTCCAATTTAGTCTTCTTCACCTATATTTTTCCATTCCATTGTTTACTGTTTTTAAGCCAAGTTTCCCACCGAAGCGTTCTTTCTTGTAAACACATCAAATTTGTTGAGGATAGGGTTATTGTTAAACCAAAAAAATTAATCTCAATCTAAATAAACTATTTTACTCTGTTCTTGGAAAAGCTTATCAATATCTCTTTATTCAGACAAAACCAAGTAAGTATTTCCAACTGTTTTTGCTATTATTTTTCCCTTGAAGTTTTTTTTAAGTTGCTATGTTAACATTGTCTTTTATATTTATATTTACTTGCCACATGTGTGTAGTAAAACAATCATAGATATCTTATTTATAAAAGGTCTTAAGTCTCTTGGACAACTTTTTGGAGCCAAAAATGTTGTTGCACATTTCCTTCCTAACCTTTTGTTGTTTCTCTATTTTTTAGAAAATGACCGCGTATCTTATTTATAAAAGTTCTTAAGTCTCTTAGACCATCTCCATTGGAAGGGTCTTAACTATTTAAGACCCGGTACCTATTAGGTACCCCCAATGGGAGAATCTTTTTCAGAGTCTTACTTAAGACCCCCACTTTTATGCAGGATCTACACTCTTTTAATATTAAAAAATTGAGATATAATGATATAAAGTTATTGATAGTTGATTAGTGGGTCTCATTTGAGATCTTTGTGTGAGATCTGGGTTGGAGTGATTGAGTGCTTATTAGGTACTACTATTAAAAAAATTATAAATGAGTGATGTGTACATGTAAGACCCATTAAAGAACCTAAAAATGGATGTCTCCATTGTCGATACTCTTAGACAGCTATTTGGAGCCAAAAAAGTTGTTGCACATTTCCTTCCTAATTCTTTGCTGTTTCTCTTTTTTTTTTAAATGATCGCGTATCTTATTTATAAAATTCTTAAGTCTCTTAGTCAACTTTTTGAAGCCAAAAAAGTTGTTGGACATTTCCTTCCTAATTTTTTGTTGTTTCTTTATATTTTTAGAAAATATCGCGTATCTTATATATAAAAGTTCTTAAGTCTCTTAGACAACTTTTTGGTGCCAAAAAAGTTGTTGCAAATTTCGTTCCTTATTTTTTGTTGTTTCTTTAATTTTTTTTAGAAAATGATCGCGTATCTTATTTATAAAAGTTTTCAAGTCTCTTGGACAACTTCTGGATCCAAAAAAGTTGTTGCAAATTGTTTTCCTTATTTTTTGCTGTTTCTTTAATTTTTTAGAAAATGGTCGTGTATCTTATTTTTAAAAGTTCTCAAATCTCTTAGACAACTTTTTTGGAGAAAAAAATTGTTACAAATTTCCTTGCTAATTTTTGGTTGTTTCTTTATAATTTTGTTGGGGTCTTATAAATGATGACAAAGAGCATATTGATGTAATTAAAGAAGCAGTTAAGTGGGGCGCAAGTAGTTTTCTAGGGATCTTATTTACAACTTTGTTGTTGTCCAATCAAATGTCAAGTCCAGATTATGTTTGGATAAATACCTGAAAGTATCTAAGTGATGACATTTTATATAGGCAACGAAGACACCTGAAAATTCCTGGTATATTCATTTCTCATTTTTTCGTTTGTTTCATTATTTATAATATTGAATTTTACTATTATCATATTCAACTTATGTTTTCACTCTATATAACAGGTTTGGTTTTGACTGATGATGAATTGAAAAATTTAGCTTTGGTGGAGATAGAAAAATTGTTGCGGAGAAGGAACAAAAGTCTAAAAAAATTTGAAACCATGCCTCAAGTGAACACGCCTTTGAACCCTGAATCTTATAATCAACTTATTTCTAACAAGCTTAACTATAATCATCGTGAACTAATTTTGGAGCACAAAAATTGACTTCCACGATGACTAAAGGACAAAAGAGCATATACGACACAATCATGAGTTATGTGGATGCAAATAGCGATTGTTTTTTCTTCATTTATGGGTATGGTGGAACCGGTAAAACCTTCATTTGGAGAGCGATATCTGCAGCAATTAGATCGAGAGGAGAAATTGTTTTGAAGATAGCATCAAGTGGGATAGCAACATTACTTATTCTAGATTTGGCATACCCATACAAATATTCGAGAATTCTACTTGCCCTATCAAGCCAGATGATCCTTTAGCGCTATTAATCGTCGAGTCAACACTTATTATTTGGGACGATGCTCCGATGCTTCATAGGCATTGCTTTAAAGCTGTTGATAAGAATTTTAGGGATATACTCCGTGTCTCTAATCCTAGAAGTGCGGATATTCCTTTTGCAGGAAAAGTGGTCGTCTTGGGTGGTGATTTCAGGAAAATTATTTCGATCATTCCAAAGGGAATAAGACATGATTTTGTCCATGCTAGCATTAATTCATCACGCCTTTGGAACCATTGTCGAGTCTTAAAATTAACCAAAAACATGAGGCTTCAAACTGGATCTTCCTGTTCCGATTTCAATGAACTCAAAGAGTTCTCAGACTGGATTTTAAATGTTGGATATGGATACATCGGAGAAAACAATGATGGGGAAGCTGAAATTGTAATACCATATGACATGTTGATCAAGAACTCAGGTGACCCAATTGCTTCAATTGTTAATAGCACATATCCATCACTTTGAAGAATATGAGTGATATTTCATTTTTTTCAAGATAGGGCAGTTTTAGCACCTACCAATGATATTGTTGATTCACTGAACAATTACATTTTATCAATGATTCCTGGTGAGAAAAAAACATACTTAAGTGATGATAGTTCGTCTACACTGGATCAAAATATTAACAGTCCTGATCAGATTCTCACTCCAGAATTTTTGAACACCGTCAAATCTTCAGTTTTGCTAAACCATGAGTTAAATCTCAAGGTTGGAGTTCCATTTATGTTATTGAGCAATATTGATCAGCTGTTAGGATTATGCAATGGTACGCTCCTTATAATTACGCAAATGGGGAATTTCGTACTCAAGGAAAAGATAATACCAGGAAACAGTATTGGACAAAAGGTTTATATCCCAAGATTGATTTTGTCTCCATCTCCATCTGATACAAAACTTCCTTTCACATTTCAACGTAAACAGTTTCCTATTGTAGTCTCATTTGCGATGACTATCAATAAGATTCAAGGACAATCTCTTAAAAATGTTGGAATATATCTTCCAAAACCCATATTTTCACACGGATAGTTATATGCCGCTCTTTCACGCGTTACTTCACGTGCTGGGCTGAAGATGCTGATTTGAGATGACGAACATGTCTCGAACAAAACTTATAATGTTGTCTACAAAGAAGTCTTTCAAAATTTAAGATAGGTAATTTACACATATACATATTCGTATATATTTTCTATTTGTCTATTCTTGCGTGCATCTAGCTGTGTTTTTCAAAGCAATTTTATTTAAAATAATGCATTTCTTTCGAACTATATATGTGTGTGCGCGCGTGTGTATGTAAGAAATAATAATTTGAATTTTGTTGACATAAAACTAAAAAATTATCAACTAAATTTGTTTCACAAATTAACAATATGTTATGCATTTTTCTTATACTTTTTAGTATGGTTATGTAATTTGTGTTTCTCTTTATAACTTATGTCATTTAAAAAAAATCATATTTAATTATACAAATTTATTATATTTCATGCCAGGTTGATCATCATCTTTATGATGAATTTTTGATTTGGAATCAGCAAAAGTCATGGATACTAAACTGAGTTTTACGGATTCAAGTGTTAAGAATTGATACGAATTTACGGTCCACAAATTTGCACACTATTGCTTAAGGCAGAATTATATTAGAAGTTGCATTTGGTTATTTTTTTTATCTATCTTACGCGATAACGAGAATTCTAAATTAATTCAGGTTTTCATTGATATTGTTTTGGAAGCATTAATGCATTTACAATTAACTTATTTATTAATCAAACCTACTATTTCATTTACAATTAGCTTATTTATTAATCAATGCTATAATTAACTTCCCGTGCATCGCACGGGTCTAAATACTAGTTTATATTTAATATCCACATGTGTCTTAGTTTTGTTTAAGAGTGAGAGGGTGCTAAATTTTGTAATTTGTTGATCTACTTAGGCTACTCTTTAGCTCAATCGACACCTTTGGTAGAATATTTTAGGAATTACCTTCACATTTTATTTTAATATCCTAAATTACCTCATTCAAATTTTAATTACTTGATATCATTTAATTTATTCTTTGTCACTTTTATTTTATTTTGTTATTATGACGTTGGTTTTTATGTTGGTTTTTTGTCCTCCTATTTAACTTTTTCCTGAATTTTGGTCCTCATCTCATTTTTAGATAATTTCAGACGATGTGACATACTCATTTATGACGACGCAACACTTATTAGACATATTTGAATTTTTTTCTTTCTTTTAATAAAATTTAAGCATTTATCTAAAAAGATAATAAATGATGTTGCCTCATAAATAAATAGACAACATCATAACAATTGATCTATTAAATAGACCACGTTAATTCAAAGGATCTAAAAATAAGATGAAAGACCAAAATTTAGTAAAAAGATAAACAGAGTACCAATAAACCGATTTTGAAAATAGAGAGACCAAAATATTTTAATGAAAATAAAAATAGGGAGACCAAAATATTATTATTTTTAAAAAAGAGGATAACAAATTTTTTAAACAAAAGGATATTTTTTTTTTAAATAAGAGGATAAAAAATGCAATTCAGCGTAAATTTTAACTTTTAAGTTTCTATATCCAATCAACTAAAATTTACCAAAGAAAAATCCAACCAAAGAGCTCACACACAACACTAGGATATCAAATTTTGGTTTAGCTTTTCTTTTTCAATTTTAACTTTCATTTAAACTATTTTAATTTATTTATCATTATTTACTTAATCAAATAACTAATCTTTACACCAAATGATTGAAAAGCCCCATCTAAGGATGGGTCGTTTGAAAAAACACAAGTTCAATTTTTTGCCAGAAAAATTTATATGATTTTCTCAAATAATCACATAAAATTACAAAAAGTGAACTCAAGAGTACATTATTGTCCGTTTTTACGATATTTATCTATACGAAGAATACCAATTTTTGGTGTAGCATTTTTTTCCCAATTTTATCATTTATTTAAACAACCTTACTTACAATTTATCATTTTTTTACCCAAAAATTATATGATTTTATTTTTTAAATATATAATCCTGTACATAAAAGGTATATAAAATGAGTTTAATTAGTATGCTATCAGTGTACAATCATATGATAAGTTGTTATCGAATGAGCGAACTGTGTTTTGTAACTCTTCAGATTGATGCCTCCATCACGCACACACGACTATTATTTTTAAGTCCAAATATCCGTGGTCCTTTAATTTAGATGTTTATAATAAATTAGTTTTTTAAGTTTTTTTTGAGTACAAATTGGTTCTTTAAGTCATAAAATATCTACAATGTTATCCTATTTCCATCAAACCTAGTTAAAAAGTGTTTATGTAGACGCGTAATGTTAAATTGATATATCTAAAATCACCTCGCTCAATACTAAGGTTCATAGATGTATTATTAAATCTAGGTTTGATACAAAATTGACCGATCACTTGCTTTATAATATTGTTAATTAATGAAATATTTGAATTCAAAAACAAGAAAAGAACGATAAGTAGAAAACTTTTAAGACATGAACGATAAGTAGAAAAAAAATGAAGTGATATTAAGGCATGAACGATAAACTCAAAAATTTGGTTCGGTCTTAATTTTTTCAAACTATTTTAATTGTTTTCATATTAAGCAAATTGTTGAAGAATAGTTACTTTATCTAAACAATGTCAATCTATATGCATCTATTTTGCTAGGTCTAGTGAGATGTCTAATAAACTATTATTCTTTTAGAAACACATAATTATTTCAAGGAAGATGGATTGTCTTACTGAATTGGGAAAGGAAACTGTCACAAAATTGGGAGAATTGGTTGTGGAGTCAACCATGAAGCATTTCAAATATTTGACACAACACAAAAAAATTATAACCAATTTGGAGGAAGAACTCAAGAACTTGAAAATGATGAAACAAGCATTGCAAACAAGAGTGAACATTGAAAGTAAAAAGGGACATGAAATTGAACCTACCGTGCAAAAATGGCTCTCTGATGTGATAATCATTGAAAATGAGTGGCAAAAGTGGACCTCTAGTGAAAATAAAGTTAACAAGAACAAAAAAAGTTTTGGTGGACAATGCTCAAATTTAGCATTTAATTATTCATTGGGAAAGCAAGCCACCAAAAGCCTTGAATCTATTACAAGCTTGAAGGAGGAAAGAAACAAATTTAATGATATATCCTACCCCAAAGATCAACTAACACTTGGATCTACCTTCACAGAAGATATCAAGAGCCTATTGTCTAGGGAAAAAATGATAACAAAGGTCATAGAGAAACTCCAAGATGATCAAGTCAAAATGATTAGCATTTGTGGGATGGGCGGAGTGGGAAAAACCACAATGGTGAAAGAAGTCATCAAAACAATAGAAAAAAGTAAGCTATTTGATGAAGTTGCGATGGCAGTGGTCTCCCAAGATATAAATTATGAGAGGATTCAAATACAAATTGCTGAGGCTTTGGGCATGGAAATGAATAAGGTCACCTTACAAGGCAGAGCAAGGCAATTACAGGAGAGACTAATGAGTAAAGATAAAAAGGTCCTAATTGTGCTAGATGATGTGTGGGGATTTCTTCATTTTGAGAATATTGGACTTCCTAATCCTCAACATGAGAAATATTGCAAAATATTGCTCACATCACGAGATGAAGAAGTGTGCCAAAATATGGGATGCAAACTCAATTTTCAAGTATCTGTGTTGTCAGAGGATGAAGCTTGGTATCTGTTTCGAGAGATGTCAGGGGAAGTTGTAGATAGAAATGATATCAATCCAATAGCAAGAGAGGTTGCAAAGGAATGTGGCGGCTTGCCCCTTGCAATTGTGACAGTTGGAAGAGCACTAAAAAATAAAGGGAAGTTGGCATGGGAGGATGCACTTAGACAATTAAGAAATTTCTCAGACGTTGGAAAATCTGTCAACAACAGCATTGAGCTTAGTTTAAAGTTTTTGGACAGCAGAGAACATAAGCTCTTCCTTACGCTTTGTGGATTGTTTCCAGAAGACTTTGACATTCCTATTGAAAGTTTATTGTATCATGGATTTGGCTTGGGACTGTTCAAAGGCATCAATGCATCATGGGAAGCAAGAGATCGAGTGCATACAGTGGTGGAAGATCTAAGGAGAAAGTTTTTATTGTTGGACAGCAATGTGCCAGGGTGTGTGAAGATGCATGATATTGTGCGTAATGTTGTTATATCAATAGCATCAAAAAATGCAGAAGATAAATTTATGAAAATGTACACCTTTTTGGATGAGATCAACGCAATATCACTTATTTTGGACGATACAAAAGAGTTAGAAAATGGCTTTCACTCTTCAACGCTTAAACTTTTACAAGTAAGTTCAAAAAGCAAGGAACCAATGTTTTGGCCTGAACTTTTCTTCCAAGGCATGAGTGCACTTAGAGTTTTATCCATGAAAAATTTGTGCATTCCAAAGCTGCCATATCTATCCCAAGCTTCACTCAATCTCCACAAATTGCAAGTGGAACACTGTGATGTTGGAGATATATCTATAATTGGCAAGGAACTTAACCACCTAGAAGTCCTAAGTTTTGCACACTCCAATATTAAAGAACTTCCAATTGAAATAGGAAAACTAGACAATATAAGATTATTGGATTTGACAGATTGCAATGAGCTTTCTAAAATTTCTAAGGATGTCTTTATAAGATTGTCTCGGTTGGAAGAACTTTACTTTAGAATGGACAATTTTCCTTGGAAGAAAAATGAAGTTGCACTCAATGAGTTGAAAAAGATATCTAACCAGCTAAAGGTTGTTGAAATGAAATTTAGGGGGACCGAAATTTTAGTCAAGGATTTGGTCTTCAACAACCTACGAAAGTTTTGGGTTTATGTGGATCCATACTCTAATTTTCACAGGTCTTCATATTTGGAGTCAACTTTATTGCAAGTCAGTGCTATAGATTATCAATCTATTAATAGCTTATTGATGATCTCACAATTGCTTAAGAAATGTGAAATCCTCGCAATAAGAAAGGTGAAAGACTTGAAAAATGTTATCGGACATGATTGTCCAATTCCATACTTGAAAGATTTAAGGGTTGATTCATGTCCTGATCTCCAGCATCTGATAGATTGTAGTGTTCATTGCAATAGGTTTCCACAAATTAAATCATTGTCTTTGGAAAATTCGAAGAATTTGAAAGAGATGTGTTATACACCTAATCACCATGAGGTCAAGGGAATGATGATTGACTTCTCATATTTGGAGATATTGGAATTAATAGACCTCCCAAGCTTTATTGGCTTTAGCAATGCTATGGATTTGAAAGAGCTCAATCAAGTAAGTAATAATTTATGTTTTTCGATGGTTAATTATTATTATTATTTTTATTATCATCATCAACAATTTATTGAAATGGATAATATGTTCATTAAAATTTAAATACTCCCTTCACTCACTATTATAAGAAGGAAAAAAAAAACCACTTTTTAGGTTAATTGAATAAGTTATATACGTGGTCTATATTATAGACCAAATACATTATTTATTCAATGAATCTAAAAAATAGTTTTTTACTTATAATAATGACTAGAAGGGTATCAGTAGATCATACACTAACCAAACCAGTTTTAATTTATCTAAATTTTTATTTACACGATCATCATATAGTCCATTGTTTTGTACAGGTAAAAAGAATGAGTTGTGATCAATCTGGACTAACTCGGGTAGAGAAAGGTGAGCTATCAATGACTGGCAAGTTGTTTTCATCTGATTGGATGCAACAATTCCAAAAATTGGAAACAATCTTGCTACTAAATTGTTCTTCCATTAATGTGGTCTTTGACACTCAAAGATATTCAGATGGCCAAGTATTTCCTCAATTGATAGAACTGAAGATATCTCACCTTAATCAACTAATACAAGTCTGGAGTAAAGTTCTGCATTGTGTTCGAGGTTTTCAAAATTTGAAAACTTTGACAATATCAAATTGTGACTCTCTGAGACAAGTATTTACTCCAGCTATTATTGGAGCAATCACCAATATTGAGAAATTGGAGATAAATTCTTGTAAGTTGATGGAGTATTTAGTGACGGATGATGAAGATGGTGAAGAAGGTGGCCAAATTAATAAAGAGGAAGTAAATATTATCTCGTTTGAAAAATTAGATTCCTTAACACTTTTAGAACTCCCGAGTATAACATGTTTTTCTTCAAGTTCTTACGAGATAGAATTTCCATCCTTAAGAAAGTTGGTAATTGATGATTGTCCAAAGCTAGATACATTGTTTTTGCTAAGTGCATATACAGAGCAAAACAATCATTTTGTTGCATCATATTCAAATCTCGATGGCACTGGTGTCAGCCATTTTGAAGAAAACAACCCAAGATCTTCTAATTTTCATTTTGGGTGTATGCCGTTGTGTTCTAAATTGATCCGACAAAGCAACAAAAATAACAAAATCAACAAGGTACGAGTTCGTCACACACACATTTTTAATTATCCATTTATTTTTATATTTCCTAGGTATAATTTACTTTATCCATCTGTTCACTAGATTTTCTAACTAGATTTTACACAAATTTTATTACATGATTAGGCTCCTTCCATTCCTGAAAGGAAAATCAAGATGAAGTTGGGTGCACCTCTTCTTGAAGAAGTTTACGTTGATACTATGTTTTTGCAAGGGATTGATCAAACGAGGATAACAAGCATGCCAGTTATAGACGGACACTTATTCCCAAACTTAAAATCACTTATCATGAAGAGTTGCGACAAAATAAGTGTCTTGTTATCTTTTTCGTCCATGAGATGTCTTAAGCATCTAGAGAAGCTACACATATTGGAATGCCATGACTTAAATGAGGTAGTATCTCAAGAAGAGTCAGAGTCAAATGGAGAAAAGATTGTTTTCCCTGCATTGCAACATCTGCTTCTTGATAACCTTCCAAACCTTAAGGCTTTCTTCCAAGGACCCTATAATCTCGATTTTCCATCACTGGAAAAAGTGGACATCAAAGATTGTCCCACTATGGAACTTTTTTCACGAGGATTTTGTAGTACACCTCAGCTTGAGGGTATGAGCATGGAGATTGAATTATTCAGGAGCAGCTACATACAGAAGAATGGCATGAATGCCACTATACAAAGATTTAAAGCATGTGTAAGCCTCGTCTTAATGTATCTAAATTACATATCACTTATAGTGCACTTAAATAATTTCAACTTAATAGTTTTAATAGTTGATTAGGAGCAAGCCATTAATTTGTTATTTTTAGAATACAAGTCTGTCAATACAATTAGGAGATAATTGAGGTAATTAAATGAATATTTTGTAGGTGGAATTGCAAAGTTCTGAGATGTTGAACTGGACGGAGCTAATTGATAAAGACGTGTTTGGATACTTTTTCGAAGAAGAGACAATCAACATCACAAGATTTCATAGATTATCAATGCTTGTACCATTCAGTGAGATACAAATACTTCAACATGCAAGGGAACTCCATGTAAGTGACTGTGATTCATTGGTTGAGGTGTTTGCATCAGTAGGAGAATTTAAGGAAAAAGGGGATTTCACTACACATTATTATCTACAAAAGATGACATTGAAAGATTTGCCAAGATTGAGTCGCATATGGAAATACAATATCGCAGAGTTTGTAAGCTTTCAGAATCTAAAAGAAATTGAAGTTACTGATTGCCCCAATTTGAGGAGTTTGCTCTCCCACTCAATGGCTAGAAGCCTTGTGCAACTTCAAAGAATAGTAGTTGCGAGCTGTAGAATGATGGAGGAGATAATAACAAAGGAAGGGGAATATATAGAAGGAGGCAACAAAGTCAAGACATTATTTCCTAAGTTGGAGGAATTGATACTTGATAATCTTCCTGAGCTGAAATGTGTTTGTTCAGGAGATTATGACTATGATATCCCTTTAGAAGAGAACAAGGAATTCAATAATAATGACAAGGTTCAGATTTCATTTCCACAATTAAAGGTGTTAATACTTTGGGGAGTGCCAAAACTCAAGTGTTTTTGTTCAGGAGCGTATGACTACAATATCATGATGTCGTCAACTAATGAGTGTCCAAATATGACAACCTTTCCCCATGGAAATGTTATTGTAAACACAGCCAGCCTTCATAAGCTAGAGTGGAATTGGAATCATATATATACACTCAAAGACCTTAATTTGACAATATATTATTTTCAAAACTCAGAGAAATACAAGGTACAAGCACATACATGAGGTCTTCCACCTCGAAATACTCAATTAATTTTAAAATTAGATTACATCAATTTTATGTTGTATCTTGTGTAGGTTGAGTTGCAAAAAATAGCGACATTTAGAGATATGGATGAAGAGCTTGTTGGCTACATCAAAAGAGTAAAAAAGCTTGACATTGTAAACAATATTCTATTGAATTGCATCCCATCCAACATGATGCAATTATTCTCACATTTGAAGTATCTCGAAGTGAGAGAATGTGAGTGCTTAGAAGAGATATTTGAATCAAATGATAGCATGTTGCAGTGTGAACTAAGATCATTAAAGTTGTTTTCTCTTCCAAAACTGAAGCACATCTGGAAAAATCATGGTCAGATTATAGGATTTGAGTGTTTAGCAATGATAAGCATCACACGGTGCAATGATTTGGAATATATGCTTCCGGATGTTTCCGTGGTCACAAGCCTTCCAAATTTGATTTCGAGTTATGTGCATGACTGCGAGAAGATGAAGGAGATCATTGTGAATAATTGTGTACAACAGAAAGCGAAGATTAAATTCCCACGATTGGGGGAAATTACACTAGAGAAGCTTCCTAGCCTCAAATGGTTCAGTCAAAGCTCTTTCCCTTGCTATGTTGAGATGCCAGAATGTTATTGGATAGGAATTGAAGACTGCCCAAAGATGAAGACCTTTTGGGACGAAGGAATCTTATACACTCCACGTATTTGGGAAATTTCTGTAAGAAATACAGAATTTGGCAAAGATGAAGATGTTAACGAGGTGATACAACGACACAATAAATGAATGTGTGCAGGTGTGAGGTATGAATTATTATAACTTTCTCTGCCTCTTTCTCCTTCTTTCCTTTCCTCACTCATTCTTTCATAAAAGTTTTTTAGATGTCATAAATGCGTGAATTTTTTAAACTTATAATTTGACATTAGATATGAAGATCATTTCACATTAAGAAAAGATCAAACATATATAATATTTTAAAATGAGTTTTTTTTCTATGATGTGCAAATTTGCACATGTTAAGAAATTAAAAATAGCAAGATTGTCTTGGAACTTGTACATTTTACATTAAATGTATAATTTTTTAATAGTACATAATTGGTGTTTTTCAATAAAACATTACTACTTTTGGTTGTTTTAACATGTGCAATCTTTCACATGTTAGACAAACCCTTCAAAAATTAATACTCCCTCCGTTCCATAATAAGTGAGCATTTTGTAAAAAAAATTATTTTATCAAAATAACTGACTTATTTTATTTTTCAATGCAATATGAATTATTTTTTCTCAATTATAACTCTAGTTAATACTACTTTTATCACTCCCAATTCAATATCTTCCACTTTGCATTTATGATAATGGTGAATGCATGAATACTTGATAAAAACATTTAAATCCATTTTTCTCTTTTTTCTCTCTCATTCGCTTATACAATTTTCTTAATATGTGTTAAATGAGCAAAAGGCTCACTTAATCTAGGACGGAGAGAGTAAAAAAAAATTTTAAAAAAAAATGTCAATTTAATTGAATTTGAGAAAGAAAAAATTACACAGTAATGAAAGACAATCAGGCAACGACTGTGTTGCTGACCCTTTTTGGTTGGCAAATCAATTCTCTTAAACACAATATTCATGGACCTAGGAGACATTACATTGTTATGCATGACCTTTTGAACTCTTCTTAGGATGTCAACATGCTCTAGTGTTAAGAAGTCAAAAGTGTCAAACATAAATGGTTTGAAAACATGTTGATTGTCAAAACACGTTTTCTCATGTTTGGCCACTTGACGCGGCTTTCATGATTGTCTGTCCCACCGTAAAAGCTCTAGTCCTCAATCACACAAAGTGGAAAAATTCGGTCAAATCCACACATGCATTTCTCCATCCTACCCACCTATACAATTTATGGATTTTGCAAATAAATAAATAAATCATTAGCACCAACAATTTATGTTTTTTCTAGAAATCAAATAATCTTCTTTCCTTAATCCTTTCCTCAAAGATTAGAGACACCTACCAACACTAATTGTGCATTAGGTACCTTTGCTTTATACTAAAAATTTATGCAAAATGTACAAACATCCATTTGTTCATGTCCTTATTATACTCATCTTTTTTACATTTAAATATTCTAATGAAACTTAATGATCTCATTACTGTCATATTGATAGTCATATAATTTGTTATCTTGAAATCACATATATACATTGTTATGACTGCATTTCGATCTTCTTTTTGCAGTCAATCAATCCATATACTTATCCTGAACATCTATCTGGAAGTAAGGCTTTTTCGTTTGTCTTTCATTTTTTTAGGTTATTTTAGCTTGATAGGGATTCTAAAAGTAAGATGCCATTTAAGAATTTGAAAGGAGCTGCAACAAGCAAAACTTTTTCTTCTGAAGACAACATATCAAGGTACATGGCGTTGATTTGGCTTTATTTTATGACCAAAGTAGTGACAAATTTGATGCTAAGCAATCTTCCATCCTAAAACTAAATGAATTCAGATATATTAGTCAGTGATGATTTTAAATTCTCTGTATCCGAATCTAGCAGAATTTTAGTATGTGACCTTGGAACTGAGTTCATACAATTCCCTCTCCTCAATCCACATATTTTTTTTCTCTGGTATGTATTCAAACTAGTCATTTACTAATTGTGAGACAGACTAATTCAAAATTAGAAACTTGTAAGAAGTGTGATTTGTGTTATTTTGCTTATTAATGAAAATTTAGGGTGGGGAAGTCAGGTAAACCTCCGGATTCAGGGAGCACTAATAATTGGAATTTACATTTACTGCTTTCCTTCTATGAGATCTTATTGATCAATTTGACAAAGAAACTCACCCTTTAAGAACTATGACAATAAACATTCTTTGAATTATCTTCAACACATTTTAGTTGATATGAAGTAGTTCTTTTTGATACCTGATATTTTCAACTGCAAGGTTGCATTGCATTATCCCTATATTATTATGATTTTCATAAAAGGTAACTTTGATTCTAACTTCCCCTATCATTACTCTTATAGATGGAAAATGAGAATCTAAAACACAAGAACTAGCTTTGGCCAAAAGAAACATGTTGAGACTTTCACTAAAGCATGGCAACTGGAGGACTTCATTCAATTTATCCACTCAAAGAATGTTTGTGACACTTATGTATAGGTTATATATTGACAAATTTAAGGATTTTTTTTTTTAGAGAACTGTTTCTGACTATATATGTTTAAGGCTTTAACATGTGTTTCGTCCTTGCAATTAGGCGTCATTTAAAAATTGGTCCTGTAATCGCTAATCCTGGCATTTTACCCTCGCAAAATTTAATCATTTAAAATTTCGTCCCTCTCCCCCACTTAATCACTGCCACGTCACTGATTAGCTGACGTGGCACATGCTAATTGTGTTCTATCAATGCTGAGTCAACAAAATGACTTGAAGGGACAATTTTACCCCTCACTCTTCTTCCTCCCTTCACTTTTTTTCACGCTGTCTCCCTCCATCCCTTACACCTCTCCTCTTCTACCTCCTTCCACCTCTCCTTTCCCTCCTTTCACCGCCACCAACTGTAAGGTTTTGTTTCCAATCAACCAAATTTGTTCAAAAACACAAATCACACCAAAATCAAACAAATTCATCAATACCTGTTCAAATACGTTCAAATACGAGTGAAGGGTACAAGGAATGGCATCACGTTTGACGGTGTTTCCACCAGTGGTGGCCAACAACGACATGGATGACGAATGACGATCGAAATGCACGTTGGGTGTTTTCCCGGCGAGTTTTCAAGCCACCGAAAAAAAAAGAAACACTTTACGTTTTCCCAGCAAGTTTTCAAGCCACCGAAGTTTTTGTCTTTCTTCTGAATTTTGCTGAGAAAATTCTTCAACTCGGAGAAATCTCAATAGGGTTTTTCTCTAAACTCGAAGTTACGCTGTTTTTCGTTGTTTTGTTGTCTTATCAATGGTGTTTTCTGGTGAAGAAGAAGAGAGTGGCGCTGTTATGGGTAATGGTTCCTGTGAAGGTGTTTTTTTGTAAAGATCAATACAGATTACAACCACATTGAAAGACAAACAGGTTGAAACATAGAACGAGACTGACAAGCAATCTAGGCAATTCAAAATGGACGGTTAATGGAAAATCTCAGCCACAAAAGAAAACAACTTAATCATGAAGTTTATTAAATAATATATTATTGTCTATAGAGAATCAAAACAAAGAAAGAGGGAGAGAGTTGAAACAGAAACTCAAAGGAACAAGGTTCTTGATCATGTGACCACTTGGCCAATGAGGCTTTGATTCTAGTAAATACTAAAGACCGTAATCATCCCAGCTAATTTGCATGAGAAGAATAAGCCTATATATGTTGTCCAAACTATCAAACTAAAAGGTTTCATATTAGAATAAATAGTCATGAAAAACACTAATAATTATAGTAAATATTCTTAAATTCAAATGAAAGTTTACATCCTGGAGATATCCTAGGAAAGGAGGATAATTCTTCTTTAATCTGATCTTTTTTCAAAAGTATTTCATTTGAGGACTCGATAACAACACCGATTTTCATGTCTTGTAAAATACTCGCATCCTGCAGAATATATTTTGCAAATCGAAGATCATTTGCCGAGTCATCAAAATTTAAAATAGTACATGATCTAAGGTGAGACGAAACACATTCAAGATTTGGAATAGGGTATTTCCATTCCTTGGACGAGCAGGTCTTCGTCCACTGTCAAAGGGATAAAAAAATAAAATTAATCAAAATATATGGAAAAAACAAAAGAAAAATAAAACAAACAAATATACTACTCAACAAACCTTTTTAATAAAAAGAATTTGGAGCTTGGGAGAATGGCGGAGCAGTTCTACTACAGCATCCCAACAATGAATTGAGTGATCCCAAAACACTAGTTCAATTTGAATTAAGTTTGAAAACACTGGAATAAACTCGAAAGAGGCCTCTTTAAATCTATATCCTTTGATTATGCGTAGAAATTTGACATTATCAATACCATTAAATAGAGCATCATTTGAATCGATCCTTGCTCTAACCAATTTAGCCAATTTCAAGGATTTAAACCCTCCCTCTAATACATTGTTTTCCTCATGTTTCATCAACCTACGCATCCTGATATCCTCAACTTGTAAATCTTCTAGGATAGGACAACCATGAAGAAAATTTATATAATCATTCCAATTTTCAAAAGAAACATATTCCAAATTCAGGGTTTTGAGTGACGGAAGATCAACACACGAAGTATCCTTTTCAATATTTAACCGTTGAAGTTTGAGAACAACAAAGGTTTGGGAGATAAAAACAACGGGCTTCAAAGTGTGATGGAAATGTAGATTGAGATGAAATTCCTCAATACAATGTCGTTTTGTGGCTTCCAGCAATTTTTTCATACTAAATGGATTATTTTTATTTTGCTTGCGTTCCTTAAAGCGACAGTTGAGGCTAAAGATTTTGAGGGGTTGATTGGTCACACGAGAAAGCATGAAACTGTTGACAATGCGACAAAAGCGATGGTAGTCGTTGTTTTTTTTGAAGAAACGATGGTAGTCGTTGTTGTCCTCATAACGGAAAACAGGGAGTAAATAGCAAAGTTGGGTCCACCTTTTCGAAAGAACAGATGTGGTGAAAGCAATATTTGTTGGGAGAAAACAAAGTATATGCCGCAATAACTCATCTGGTAAATCACTAATTCTATCGACTAATTTCAGATCATCATAGGAAACCTAAAACCATAATAGAAAATATTTTTGATTAGTTGCCTATAAATGAAATCACAAATATTTTGGTTTTAACAAAACAATTAGAAAAGATGAACCGAATAAAATTGCACACCTACCATTACAATAATATATTTGGGTTCTTAAACAAATTAAATAATCGAATCATCTAATCATAAAAAATATTGTTCCCAACAAAACAATTAGGAAGAAGTGATAAAACCTGAACCGCAGACGATGATCGTTCCTTCCTTTTCTTCATTGCTTTATGAATGAATGCGGCAAGGCAACTCCTTTCTTCCAATTGTCAAACTTATTGGTATTTATATACAAAAATCCAACAAGGGCAAGGCCCAAAGGTTCATAATCGTATTTTAGACCAACATATTAGTCTAAAATAAATAAATTTTGATTTTTTTTTAACAAAATAAATAAATTTTGATATTTCTTCAAAAAAAATAATAATAAAGTTTGATATAAAACAATTTTGAAGATTTTAAAATACTCAGTAGGAATACTAAGTATTCCTTCAAAAAAAAAATACTTAGTAGGAATGTATTGACTAAAAAAAAAATATAATTGAGTAAATAATCAAAATGGTTCTTATCTCTATAAGTTTACTCTTATATAGATCCTTGACTCTATTAATATCTAAAATTAGTCTTTCTTTCTCTCAAATGTTTTTCAATTCAGTCACACCGTCAGAATCTTTCAACTAACGGCGTCAAACATGATGATGTGGCCCGTTATGTGACATGTGCCTGACAACATTGCATACACTTGTGCTGATGTGGCAATTTTTTTAAAATATATATATATATATATATATATATATATATATATATATATATATATATATATATATATATATATATATGATGGTTATAGGGACTTATTTGATAGATTTTGGATAAAGATAGGGACCATACTGACAATAAGTGGTCGACATGGACTAAATTGGTGAATGTATTTTTTATACTGTTAATTGGAGTAGTAACTATTTTGATAGAATTTAGGATAAATATAAGGACTTTTTTGATAGAATTAGGATACAGATAGAGACTATTTTGAGAGTATGTAGTCAAATATAAGGATTGAATTGATGAATACATTTTTTGTGTTTATGAATAAATCAAGGATAATTTGCATCCTCCAACTTCAATAAATTGGCACATACAACTAGTAAATAATAAAAACTTCTCAACCAAAATGATCTATATTATAGTAATCCATAATATTGAGATCATCAAAGGTTAAAGGCATGACGTGCCATTTACATCAAAAATATTGAGATCACCCAAAGATTAAAGGCATAACATGCCATTTACATCCAAATTACTGGGATTTTTTTGATAAGGGCAAGAGTTAAACAGTAAGGAGAGATTAAGAAATCCCAAAACCCTTGGCATCCTCAAGAAACCCCTCCACTGCCACCTACTAATAAATATATAAAAACATGCGGAAACATGTAGGTTATGATGCATTTTTATGAAACTTCATCATAACTTTTTCAGTGAACCATAAAACATCCTTTAAATTAATATTGAGTTTAAGGAAGTCATTAAAGTGAATAAATTAGCATGTATTTATGAAGTTGTGATATCTAATATGATGTGTATCTAATGATGTGAAGATAATGTGTAATTTAAAGATATGAATACTTGATTTACACATGATGATGAATACTTGATTTTGATGGAAATGAGTTAGCTTAGCATGAACGATTTAACTTAGAATGTTCTTGCGTAAACTTGGTGGTTAAAATGGATATTGATTAACTTGTGATTTGATTATGAACTAATGATGAATTCATTATGTTGATTTTGAGATAAACTTTGACTAGAACTTGAACATGAACATTAACTAGAACGAAGTAGAGTTTTTACCAAGTGAAATGATGTTATGATTGCACTATTGTGATTATAAACATAGAGATAGCATGTAAGGATGTATGTGAACATGTAACTTGGTTTTGGTGAATTATGTAAAAATAGACAAACTTTGAAAAATAGACGGACTTTATAAAATGATGGACTATACCATGTTGATTATATGATAATGATTAGTTGATGAATAATAGTTGAATTGGATATTGATATATGCATGGTAACATTGGTTGACTAGGTGTAAATGATTAATCGTCTCGAACGCTAATTGTACTAAATGAAGTGATATTACTTCCTTGATGTGGTAAATGTTTTGATGATGATGATGATTATGTTGATGATGAGATAATGATGTGAATTGTAACATCCCGCTCGTCAGCTAATGGAAATTTTATCTGTAAAATGTATCAGAGGACTAAGATTCATGGAAAGCAAGTATGACTAAAATGTTAAGTACGAGGGAAGCTAATATTATGTGGTATCAGTTAAATATGTACTTGTGTATCAGTGTCAGGTAAACACGTCCGAGACGAAGGGCATTTAAGTAGTTGCGCGCAAGGGAGTATATAAGGGGTTTTGGCACCAAAATATTCATTTTCCCATTTCACTTCTCTCTCTAGGTTTTTGGGTAAAGAATTCTCTCCTCCTTCTCTCTAGATATGCGCCCCTCCTTCCCTCTCCAATCCATCCAAGGCTTTCCAAATCATGCAATTGGTAACCAAACAAGAATCATAGAAGCTTCAAGGACAAGAAACAACAAAGAGAAAGGATTGAGCAAGGATTCTTGGCTTAGGGTTTGAACTTGGTGTTTTATCTTGGTTTTTCGGGTGTCAAACATTGATTACGTTTGAACCTTTTTAACCGGTGATATCTCATTTTTTCTTGGGAAGGGAAAAAATAAGCAAAATCCTTGAGAATCGAGGTCCGGGAGTTGTTTTCGCTACGGGAAGGTGTTAGGCACCCATAACGACTATAGTATTCTATAGGAACCGTCTTTACTTTCTACGCGCGCGCTTTATTTTAAATGCTATTTGAAAAGTAATATCTACACCTAAGAGCTTACTAAGTCAAGAATTGGAGGGAGAAGAAAGTGTTTGAATTTTTATTTTATTTGAATTGAAGGAATTTTGATTCCTTGCCTACGTACCCTTTTAAGGGATCAAATCCACCGTAGTTCTCTTCCAAAAATGTTTTTGTTTTTGTTGGTTGATTTTAAGTTTAAAAATTGGGATTTTGAAGAATGAGGGAGAGAGGCCTCAAGGGCATAAGATTGTGAAATTGTGAGGTTTGATTAGTGATTTTGGAAAAAAGTCAAGTATGATTAACTTTCATTGAAATTTGATTAAGAAAATAAAAGAGAAAATACAATGTGATTTTGATCCCAAGGTTTATTTGGAAAAAGATTTGAGTGATGTTGTTCATACTTTTTGGAAAATTGATTTTTCTAAGTGTAAATCCTAAGCATTCATCTAAACATACATCTAAACATGCATATCCTAGCAATACATCTAAAGTGAGGTGTGTGCATGTGTCGGTGCTTGTGTCGGTGTACATCATTAGAGTCCATTGTCCTTTACATCATTGGCCTAGATACATGCTATGGTCTTGCAAGAAATTAAAATTGCATAAAAGTAAAGTACAAGAATTCCTAGGCTTCACATACTAAGTCTTTAAAGCTATAGAAATGAAGTGAGATGAGGAATGCTTATGAATGAATGAAACATGAAATGAAATGGTTAGTAGGATAAGGCATAATAGCATGAAAATTATAAGCAAAAGGAACATTAAACAAAGTGGCAAAAAAACTTAGAAAAGTGACTAAACTCTTAGCAAAGTATGCCTAAAATTTATCATGATAACAAGACAAGTGTATGACCTATAATTCCCATATCATGACAATGTTCAAAGATTTTTATCACAAACAATAATATGAGAATTATGAGAACATATCCAAGTCAAGAATCATGACATATTTTAGGCATATTTGGCATTTAATTTCACAAACAAATATTCACATGACTTGTAAAACAAGAAACCAATCACACATATTCAAATGCAGCAAGAAACACTTACAAACAGTAGCTAAAACTTCACAAAAATCATACGGTATATGTCACAAACATTTATCAAGAAATTGGCACTAGAATCAAGCAAATTTTCACAAATTTTTTAATACAAAACATCACAAAATAGTAAGAAAATCCACACATTATTTCTTATCAATTTTTAATATGCAAAAATTATCACAAAACACTACAAAATTATCAAGAAATACTCATGAATTTTTTTTGAATTTTTAAAGGGTTTTTAGACACAAGAACACATAAAACTTCACAATTTTCAACAAAAAATAGCAAACAATTAATCAAGAAAATACCACACATTTTTTATCAGGATTTAATACATAATATCATCACAAAAATATCAAGAAAGTGCCCAAGAACACATAGGAAATTTTTTAGGATTTTTTATGGAAAAAAAAAATAGACAGACAGGGGTGCAATTAGCAAGAAATCAGTAACACATGCAGGATGGGCCTTGGAGAGTAACTGGACCGGGTAGGGTTCAAAAACGGGTTGAACCGGTTGGGAGAGCGCATATAAGCCAGAGAACCGGTCCAGGCTCATTCCAACCCTCCCATTCTCTCTCTAAAAGTTTGCAAACTCTCTCCCCTCTCTCTAGGACTACTTGGACGGAGAAGAAGAAGACAGAAGTTTCGACGCGGCGGCCGGCCAGTTTCCGGCGGCGGCGCCACCGCGTCGGAAGGCTTAACCTATTTTTTTTTAAATTTTTTTTACGTAAATCACTCTTCTTCTTCTCCTCTTCTCGGATCCACCAATATTTTTCGTCGAAAACACTCCAAACACACCAGATCTACATCTAAACTAACTCTATCATGAACACATATGAACAGATCGGAAAAGAAAGGGGAGATAAAGTGTTACCTCTTTGATTTTCCTTCTTCTTCCGTTGCTTCAGATCTAAACTCAGACGCGCTTGCTTCGTTGTTGTTGTTACAGACCTTGAACACTTGATGATTGTTCCTTTTCCACGTTTTTGAATCGGTCTCGATCTAGTTGAGTTCGCAACGCCTTCTTTCTCTTGTTCATGAATTCGGTTACGAATTTGTGATTTAGTGTTGTTGTTCGTTGAGCTGGATTCGGACCTGGAATATTAGGTTTTCGAAGGAATTGTGATGGATTTTGAATCGGTTCAGTGGTGAATCTGAACTGGTGATGATGAATTCATGAGGAACAGTGTTGGAATTGGTTATGGTGATTGTGATATCTGGAATTTTATTGCGGTTGAAGATGAATATTCATGCAGATTCATGCGATATTCATTTTGTTCTTGAGCTTCTTGGTTCTTTCATCTGAAAAAATGTGGAGAGAGAAAAAGGGACTTGTTTCTGCTGAGTTGTAAGAAAGTGAATAGTGGTCTTGACTTTGACTGATGAAGTGGCCTTTTATAGGTTGCCACTTGTGCAATCTGGACCAATAAGACACTGCCACGTGGCATAACTAACTCTTGGACAAAAAATCTGAAAAATGAACAAACAAAAGGACCCAAATGCAAATGACAAGACTAAAAGGACTAAAATGTAAAAAAAATTTAACTAAAATTGGTAAAAAACGTAAATTGAAAATAACGTAAAGTGAAACGATTAAAAATAACAAAACGGACTAAAATGAACCAATTATTTAAATGAGGTACTTTAAAGTAACCTCTCTCTGCCAAAATTTCGTGTGAAATGACCAAAATGCCCTAGGGACTAAAACGACTCAAAACGACTCAAATGCAATTTTAAAATGGATTTTATCATGAAATTAAAGCAAGAGTTTATTCAGACAAATTAAAAAAGACACAGAGACAAATTTTGGAAATTAAACAGAGCCTTAACACTGGAAATGACTAAAATGCCCCTGGGGCTAAACTGACTCAAAATGACTTCAAATGCAATTTTAAAATGGATTCTAACATGGAATCAAACAAAGATTTATTCAAACCAATTGAAAAGACTCAAACAATTTTCAAAGACTAAATTGAGTTTGAATACAGGAAATGACTAAAATACCGTTTTTCCTGAGTTTTTGCAAGTAATATTGAAATAAGATGCAGAGAAAGATGCAATTGATCAGAGACAGATTCAAATGACTTAAAATGCAAGAAAGATGTTTTTGGATAACTTGAAATGCAGGAAAACATGGACAAATACACAGTTGAAAAGAATTGTAAAGCAAAGTTGAGAGATAAAGCAGAGCAAAATGTCAGTGTAAACAATAGCAAATTGGCAACTTTTCAAGAGTAAAAGACATATATCAAAGATGAAAGAAAATTTTGAACAAGTATTTTTTATGTCCAAATTTAGGGTATAACAGCTGCCCCTATTTAAGTTTCTTTGTCCGGAGAGTCAAGAGACGAAGTCTTTGATTTGACGGGACGAAGATACTTAAATATTAACATTTGCACTGTTTTTGGACATAAAAATACGCTCTCACATTTTCGAAAACATGAATGCCATGCGACATTTTGATTATGAATGTAAGACAAACCACTGGAGTCTATGGAGCATGTCATGTCACTGGGGATTTAGGTAGACATTGACAGAATAGACAAACCAGGGGACAAGAGAGAGGTACAAGCTGTTCTTTGGATCGAACTTGCCACTTGACCGAGAGATACAAACAAGAGATGGATACAAGCTGTTCTTTGGATCGAACTTGCCACTTGACCAAGAAATACAAACAAGAGATGGGTACAAGCTGTTCTTTGGATCGAACCTGCCGCTTGACCAAGAGATACAAACAAGAGATGGGTACAAGCTGTTCTTTGGATCGAACCTGCCACTTGATTGAAAACATAGCCATATAGGCAGATACAAGCTGTTCTTTGGATCGAACTTGCCACTTGATCGGAGATATAGACAAAGGGTAGATACAAGCTGTTCTTTGGATCGAACTTTCCGCTTGATCAATATCACAACATGTGGGTTGGTGCAAACTGTTTTTTGGATCGAACTTGCCGTTTGACCGATAACAAAACATAAGCAAGGGTACAAACTGTTCTTTGGATCGAACTTGTCGTTTGACCGGAAATATAGGCATATAAGCAGGTACAAGCTGTTCTTTGGATCGAACTTGCCACTTGACCAATAACAAGATACAAATTGGAAATTTGATTTGGAAAGATACAAATTGAGAGTAAGTTGACATTGACTTGATTTGAAGACAGACATGACCATTTTGTTGGCCCAAGAGTAAATTGAGAGTTGATTAATATTGACTTGAATTGAATTGAAAGTTGACATTGGAAGAGATATTGGAAATTGAGAATAACCAGAGACATAGACATAGACATTGGAATTGAGAGTTTGAAATTGAGATTGAATTGAATTTGGAGATTGAAATTGGATTGAATTAGAGATTGGAATTGGATTGAATTGGAAATTGAGACTGAGTTAAATTGATATTGAGATTGGATTGAAAGTTTGAGATTGAATTGAATTTGACAGTGAAGATTGGAAATGCAACATGTATGTATAGTATAACAAGATTATTAAATGTATGAGCACATAAGATGCATGATTATGCATGTATGAATGCTTGGAAATGCATGATTGGGGTTTGTAACTTGGCAGAGAAGTTTCGCAGAGACAGACAAAGCATTGGAAGATTGGGCACGTAGTGGCTCGTGCTATAACATGTACACATGGAAATCCTCTTTGGAGAGACCGTTATTGAGAGACGTATCGACAATAAAAACTTGTAGAGGAGGGACCCTTGGAAGATTCTTTGATACAGGTCGCCGTTGCAAGGCGTGTCAGTGCTGGGTAAACATTGGATGTTCGCATCTGTAGTCAATGCTTTTTAGTATTTCATTCTTTCATTCTTTTCATTTTTCAATCCCATTTTTGCCTGAACCGCCCGTTCGGGTTTTCGATTCACCGAGAATAAATTCTTTTCATTGCCCCATTTTTGCCTGAATTGCCTTCATAGGTTGTCAATCAGCGGGGTGCTCATTTTTGCCTAAGCCGCCCTTTCGGGTTTTCGACTTAGCGAGCCTTTCATTTTCATTTTCATTCTGTTTTTTTCATTCTTGCCATTGACCACAGATCATCCTGGGGAGTAACCTGCTCGTAACATGTATTGAAATAGACATTGACACTCATTTATTCATGCATGTTTCATTGAAATGTACCCTATTGCTCAGGTTTGCTTTCAAAAATAGACAGGAAAAGTTTTTCAATTTTCAAAGATGTTTGTTTCAGGTATTGACATTATCAAATGGAAAAGAAACATTTTGTATATAGCATTGAAAGTAGAAAGAAAAGTAGAGTTTCAAACAAAAGCACAGGCTCAAATTGATGTAGAAGAGTGAAAGTCAGCCAAAGGCATAACCACACGGATTTACAAAGCTTGGGAAATGGTAATTTTATTGGTTGGTGGTACATTGAACACGATGACCGCTACATTTCATAGAAATTTTGAATTCACAAGTACAGAAGCTTCTGATGAAGACGATCATTGACAGCTGTAGATGCCCCAAGGGGTGATGGTGATTTGCCAGATATAGTTACTTGTCTTTTATTGTCAACCTCATTTTTGCATGAACCGCCCTTTCGGGTTTTCGGCTCATCGAGGCGCTCCTTTTTGCCTGAGTTGCGTACAATCTCAGCGAGTTTTTTCATATTTATATTTTTTTGTCCCTAACTTTTGCCTGGATCGCCCTTTCGGGTTTTCGATCCACCGGGAAGCGCATTTTTGCCTAGGCCGCCCTTTCGGGTTTTCGACCTACCACGCTGTTCTTCTCTTTTTAGACAAAGTATTTCTTGACTATATCGGCATTAACAGGATTTGGAAGTTCGACACCATCCATGTGTGTAAGAATCAAAGCACCACCAGAGAAGGCCTTTTTGACAACATAAGGACCTTCGTAGTTAGGTGTCCACTTGCCCCTTGGGTCGGGTTGCTGACTTATCCTTCTTTTCAATACAAGTTCGCCTTCCTTGAATTCTCGAGGTCGGACTTTCTTGTCAAAAGCATTCTTCATTCGCACTTGATAGAACTGTCCATGAGCCATAGCATCCATACGTTTTTCTTCAATCAAATTCAATTGATCGTACCGACTTTGACACCATTCAGCCTCAGTTAATTTTGCTTCCATGATTACTCGAAGAGATGGAATCTCCACTTCCAGAGGGAGAACTGCTTCCATACCCTATACCAGAGAGAAAGGAGTTGCCCCGGTTGAACTGCGTACCGTAGTACGGTAACCATGCAAGGCAAACGGTAGCATCTCATGCCAGTCTTTGTAAGTAGTGACCATCTTCTGAACAATTTTCTTGATGTTTTTGTTAGCGGCCTCAACTGCACCATTCATCTGAGGTCTATAAGGAGAAGAGTTGTGATGTTCAATTTTGAATTCTTCACATAAAGCTTGCATCATACTATTGTTCAGATTGGAACCATTGTCAGTGATGATCTTGTTGGGAACACCATAGCGACAGATGATGTTATTCTTGATAAACTTGACGACCACTTGCTTGGTTACATTTGCATAGGAGGCAGCCTCAACCCACTTGGTGAAGTAGTCAATTGCCACTAGAATGAAACGATGTCCGTTGGAAGCTTTTGGTTCAAGTCTTCCGATCATATCAATGCCCCACATAGAGAAAGGCCATGGGGAAGTCATAACATTGAGAGCATGTGGAGGTACATGAATCTTATCAGCATAAATTTGACACTTGTGGCATCTCTTGGCATGTCTGTGGCAGTCACGTTCCATGGTTATCCAGTAATGGCCGGCTCTTAATAGTTTTCTTGACATGGTGTGACCCGAAGGGTGGGTCCCAAAAGTACCGTCATGTACGTCATGCATCAACTTCTCAGCTTCTTGTTTATCAACACATCTCAACAAGACCATGTCGTAGTTCCTTTTGTATAGGATTTCTCCGTCCAGAAGGAATTTGCTAGCCCATCGTCTCAAGGTCTTTTTATCCCGGTTGGAAGCACCAGGTGGATATTCATGATTCTGCAAGAATTGTTTGATGTTGTAATACCAAGGCTTTCTATCATTCGCACCTTCATGAACTTGATCTGGCATATTTTCAATAGTAAACACATAAGCGGGTCTATCAAGACGCTGCACTTTGATTACGGGCACGTCATTCCAGTGATTGACACGGAACATGGAAGCCAAGGTAGCAAGAGCGTCAGCCATTTGGTTTTCATCCCGAGAGATATGGTGCAGCTCAACCTTGGTAAAGTATGTCAATAGACGTCTTGCATAGTCACGGTAAGGGATCAACTTCTCATGATGAGTCTCCCATTCACCCTTTATCTGATTAATAACAAGTGCAGAATCTCCATAGATGTCAAGGTGCTTAATTCTCAGGTCAATGGCTTCTTCAATGCCCAAGATGCATGCTTCATATTCAGCTATATTGTTCGTGCATTCAAAGGTTATTCGAGCAGTGAAAGGAATGTGGTGCCCCTGCGGAGTTACAATAATGGCCCCAATTCCTTTACCATAAGCATTGACAGCACCATCAAACACCAATCCCCACTTGCTATTGGGATCCGGCCCTTCATTGATCAGTGGCTCTTCACAGTCCTTTGCTTTCAGATACATAATCTCTTCATCAGGGAAATCAAACTTAATTGGCTGGTAATCATCAAGAGGTTGACAAGCAAGATGCTCAGCAAGGATACTTCCTTTGATTGCTTTCTGAGCTTTGTACACAATATCATATTCAGACAACAACATTTGCCAACGTACAATCTTTCCAGTAACAGCAGGCTTCTCAAAGATGTACTTGAATGGATCCATTCGGGATATCAGCCAAGTTGTATGATTCACCATATAATGACGCAGGCGTTTGGCAGCCCAGGCTAAAGCACAACAAGTCTTTTCAAGCATTGTATACCGAGTCTCACAGTCGGTGAACTTCTTGCTCAGATAGTAGATATCATGTTCTTTCTTTCCAGTCTCGTCTTGTTGACCGAGGACACAACCCACAGAATCATCTAACACTGACAGATACATAATCAAAGGCCTTCCTTCCATGGGCGGGACAAGGATAGGTGGTTCCAACAGGTATTCTTTAATGCTATCAAAAGCTTCCTGACATTCATCATTCCATACAACAGGCTGATTCTTTCTGAGCAATTTGAAAATTGGTCCACAGGTAGTAGTCATGTGAGACATAAATCTTGAAATATAATTCAGACGTCCGAGGAAACCTCTGACTTGTTTTTCAGTTTGAGGGGTCGGCATCTCTCTGATGGCTCGGACCTTATCAGGATCAACTTCAATGCCTCTTTGACTGACAATGAAGCCTAGCAACTTTCCCGATCTTACACCAAATGTGCACTTGTTAGGATTCAACCGCAGCTTGTACTTTCTTAATCTTTCAAACATCTTTTTCAAATACACAACATGCTGCTCCTCATCACTTGATTTCACAATCATATCATCAACATATACTTCAATCTCTTTGTGAATCATATCATGAAACAGAGTAGTCATACCTCTTTGATAGGTAGCACCGGCATTTATCAAGCCGAACGACATCACTTTATGACAGAATGTTCCCCATGGAGTGATGAAGGACGTCTTTTCTCTATCTTCAGGTGACATCCGTATCTGATTGTAACCGGAGAAACCATCCATAAAAGAGAACACTTTGGATTGAGCAGTACTGTCAACAAGCACGTCAATATGAGGCAATGGGAAGTTATCTTTCGGACTGGCTTTATTCAGATCTCTGTAATCAACACACATTCGAACTTTCCCATCTTTCTTCGGTACTGGTACAATGTTGGCAATCCACTCAGGATATTCAGCTGTCATGAGGAAACCCGCATCAATTTGCTTCTGCACCTCAGTCTTGATCTTAAGAGCCATGTCTGGACGAGACCTTCTCAACTTCTGTTTGACAGGAGGACATTCAGGTCTTGTCGGTGTCCAATGTTCCACAATCTTGGGATCTAGACCCGGCATATCTTCATAGGACCATGCAAAGACATCTGGGTAATCATGGAGAAGCTGAGTAATCTTCTTTTTCACCTCTGGCTCGAGTGCAGCACCGATCTTAATCTCTCGCTTGTTTTCTTCAGTACCCAGGTTGATAAGCTCAATCTCTTCCTGGTGAGGCTGAATGGCTCTTCTTTCTTGCTCAAGCAGTCGAGTGATCTCGTATGGTATCTCTTCATCATCTTCCTCATCTTCAGCTTCATATACAGGGAATTCAAAATTTGGAGGAACCATAGGGTCACTGTGTTCAACGGGTTTATTGTGGTTCAATCTGCATAATATGATTGGGATGATTTTAGAAAAAATGTTTTTCATGCAGGTTTTTGAAATTAATAAGATAATACAGATGTTTTGGTTTTTTCTGGCATTACCATTATTTCCAAGAAAAAGGCACTAGAAAGTAAAAAAACAAAGAGTCGTGAGAAAGACGACAACTTTTTATTGATAACGGCAATGCCGAAACAAACATGTCCTTACAATGATATCACTTTCGCCTTGGGCAGAGCGAAAGGATTGTTGTTTTGAAAAAAAAGAAAAACATGAGCAACAAGACACATTACATGGAAGCATGCATGACTAAAGGAACATCAATGGCCTCCCAATTTCTCACGGTGCCTCCTAGTACAACAAATGTAGGCACATAACTACTTTCAGCAGCATCTTCAACAATAGCATTGATGAACCCAGCACTATAGAAAGTTCCAGTTGAAATGCCTGAGGTCGGGGAGAATCCAAGGCCCTCTTTACGCTTGTTTTCCAAAATCTGTATCACTTTGCCCCAGCCAGCAGCTTGCCCTTCTTGAACAGCCTTCTGGGCGTCTTTCAATGAGGTCATAGCAGTACCAGCTCTTCGAGGCTCCGCGCCTTCAACAGTCAAGCCTTGAAATGACGTCCATTCAGCGGACCCTGCTTCAACACAAGAGAAAGATGACACTTGGCTAACCAGATATGCTTCTTCACCATGCACAGTGACAAGCTTACCATTCCTCACGAACTTGAGTTTCTGATGCAAAGTAGAAGTTACTGCTCCAGCGTCGTGAATTCATGGTCTTCCGAGGAGACAACTGTAAGAAGCATTGATGTCCATGACCTGGAAAGTAACCTGAAATGTCTCAGGACCAATGGTAATTGGAAAGTCTACTTCCCCAAGAACATCCTTGCGAGATCCGTCGAAAGCTTTAACCAAATAGTTGCTTCCCCTCGGAGAAATTCCATGATGACTCAACTGTCTCAGTGTAGATTCAGGCATTACATTTAAGGATGATCCAGTGTCCACCAACACATTGGATATCATGTCAGACTTGCAGTGCATTGAGATATGCAGAGCCAAGTTGTGATGTTTCCCTGCTTCGGGGAGTTCATCGTCACCAAACCCCAAGTTATTGCAAGCAGTAATGTTACCCACTATTCCATCAAACTGATCCACAGAGACTTCATGATCAACATAGGCCTGTTCCAGTACTTTCATCAACACTTTCCTGTGAGCCTCTGAGCTCAGGAGCAAAGACAAGATGGAGATTTTTGATGGAGTTTGCAGCAGCTGGTCAACAATCTTATAGTCACTCTTTTTAATATGCCTTAGAATTTCGTCCAGACTAGACTCTTCAATAGATTGGCCTGATGGGCCGGGGTTCTTGTCAACAGGAGGAGCCACCGGTGGAGTTATTGTGGCAACAGGTGTAACTACCTTCTTTTGGAACAAAGGTGGACGGACTTTTCCGCTTCTCAGAGTTGTAATTTCTCCGGCAACATTACTAACCGTAGTTGGGGATACCAGAGGCACTTCCACTCCATTCTCAATCATGGTCGCATCATACTTGTAAGGGATTGCCTTTGTAGAGGCATACGATACCGGGCCAGGTAACCTGATCACCAAAGGTTCAACATTCCTGGTCTGAGATGTGCTTTTAGCAGGAGAATCATGAAATACCGGCACAATTACACAAACATCACTGGCAATTAAGTGCTTGTTATCCATTAGACTCTGTATGTCATCTACCCATAGGATTTTGAAGACATTCTGAACAGGAAGCATGATCGTGTTTAAACAAAGTAGCCTGACAAAGTTTGACATGCAATGGCACCAAGGGAGTAACAACATTACGGACATTCAACATGGGATCCTCTTGAGGAACAGGAATTCTTTCGAAAGCCTCGATCATGTTAACAGCAGCATGGTTTGGAAGTGGATTGTCAAGAACATGAGGAACACTATTCTCAAAGGTCAGCCTTCCTCTGTCTATCAGATCCTTCACAACATATTTCAAAGCATAACAACCTTCAACATCATGGCCTTGAGCGCCCTGATGGAATTCACATGTAAGATCCTGTCGGAACCTAGGAGGCAAAGGATTAGGCGGAGGCCTGCCTGGTCTGGTGACACAATGTCCCTTAGCAAGTAGAGTTGGGAGCAGATCAGCATACCGCATTGGTATTGGTGGAAAATAAGTCCTGGGCCGAGGACCCTGTTGCTGCTGCTGCTGTTGAGCAGGAGGTTGTTGTTGTACTTGTTGAGCAATGTCATTAACGGGCACTGGTGGTTGACCCGGTGGCAAAGGATATTGCTGGTAGAATGGTGCGAAGAAGGGATGTTGAGAGTACTGCATGTATTGGTAGGGTAAAGGTAACTGAGTAGCATTAGCAGGTGTAGACTGATTACCAGATACCACCCCTACTTCGGATTCTTTCTTCTTATGGTGGCCATTACCATACTTCTTAGGTGCGCTAGTTGAGGATTCACCCTTCTCAAGAACAATAATACCCTCTCTGACAGCCTCCTCTAGACGAGTTCCCATAGTAACCATGTCGGAGAAATTATTTGGAGCAGAGACTATCATTCTTTCAACATATTCCTTCTTCAAAGTCTTCAGGAACGTCTGTGTTAATTCTTCCTCATCAAGCCGAGGAGAAACACGGGCAGCTGCCCCTCTCCACCTCTGAGCATATTCACGGAAGGTTTCATCTGACTTCTGAGACAAGGACTTAAGAGAGTCCCTATTTGGCTTCAAGTGGGTATTGAACTCATAATGACTTTCAAAAGCAGCAGCAAGTTCCTCAAAAGTATGAATATTGTCTTTGCTCAAACCAGTGTACCAATCTGCCGCATCTTCCATCAAACTATCCTGAAAGCAGTGAATCATCAGTGCATCATTATCTGCGTAGTTGGCCATCTTTCGAACGTACCGAATGGCATGGCTATGCGGACAAGAAGTTCCATTGTATTTGTCGAAATCTGGAACTTTGAATTTCTTAGGAACCTCAAATCGTGATACCAGGCATAGATCACGAGCCTTAGCAGAAACACCGTTCCCACGGTTAGCTTTAACCTCACGGAGTTCTGCAGCTAACTCTCTTAACTGTCTTCTCATAGTTTCCATTATAGGGCCTTGTCCACGCGGAGTGTCAACATCAATCACCTGTTGCGCAGTGTGTACAACAGGGTCGGTAACAACAGTAGTTACTTGAGGCATAGAAGTACTTGCACCAGCAAAAGTTGTCATAGGAATCTGTCCTTGACCAGCAAAACCAGAGACACCAGCAGCAGTATTAGGAGAATAGAGAGCTGAGAGCCCATAAGGACGCCCATTGGGCATAATAGACCGAGCATCAGAAGCAACAGTAGACAGTGGGATAGAGGGAATCCCTTCAGTAGAAGCTGGAACAGATGTGGCTGGTTGTTCTTGTGCAGCCATCATAGTGGACATAACGTCATGAGCCTTAGCCAAGTCTTCTTTCATAGCTGCCAATTCGGCACGGAGCTGAGCATTTTCTTCTTCAAAGTTAGCCATGACTCTTCTCTTGTAAAATCTTGTTTGATGAACTCTATCTGGTTGGTAAACCTTACGAGCACGAGCCACTTTTCAGACTGAGGCAGAAGAAACCAGGAGGCAATGAGCACGAGAGAAGTTTTTTTGTGACCAATGAATGCATATGATGCATGAAATGTGTAAATGCATATGCAAAAAGATTCTTTTTATGTTATCGAAGGGTTTTAGACAAATTGGAGCTCTTGTAAACATTACTAAACAACAATTAACATAAACGGGAAACAAACAACCAACATATAGTTTTACAAGACGAATCCCTTTGAAATGTTAAGCCAAGGGATAGACTTTGAAATGTAAAACAACATAAACAAATGGAAATAACGACAGGAAATGGAGATCCTCAAGCATAGGAAGTGGAAGCATCATCCTCAGACTCAGACTCAGACTCATAAATGCAGTATCGGGCATAGAAGTTACGGGCACCCCTAGCCCTCTTGGAATCTCTCATAAGCAACCTATCCTTTTCTTCAATCTCTTTCCTAGCTTTAGCCAACTCCTTCTTCAGTGTCATCACCTCGTGAGTCTGCTGTTCATCCTTTCCATCCAAAGTCATGATCAAGTTCTCAGCCTCATAGTATCTAGTCCTCCACTGATGCTTCTCTCGACTCTCCATAGCTAGATGCTCCTGATACATCTCCTGAGTAGGTGGTAGTAGAGGCAAAGGCATGGTAGGAATAGATGCAGACACATATCTCATAGAGGGGTAAGGCATACCAATCTTCCCGGCTTGGTTTATCACCCACTGTGTATAGGCCTCATGAGCAACACCGGACCTTACACCCATATGTTTCACATCTTTCTTTCGAAGCTTAGACCAAGCTTCCATGAAATCTTCCCTTATTCCTGTGGGTGCATTGTAGTAGTGGAAGAAGTAAGGAGATGTAGCAAGATTGATGGGCTTTTCTTTCATCGGGAAACCAAATTGTCGCAAGGCGAGCTCCGGGTTATAGTTGATTCCACCCCGGGTACCAAGAAGAGGAACATTAAGAAACTTCCCACCACCGAAGATGATTTCCTTGACTCTAGAAGCCGGAGTGAGCCAAACCACTTCATTAGGAGTGAGAGCCATGATCCTCTGTGAAATAGACCAATTCTCTGGATTATCATGGAAGGACTTCGGAAGGTGCGAAATAAAACACCTATAGAAGAGAGGTACACAACAAAGAATGTATCCACGACCCTTGCCGGATCGATCGTGAATATCATGGTATGTGTCAGCTAGCAAGGTAGGAACCGGATTCTTGGAGCGGAAGATCATAATAGCATTCATATCCACGAAGTCATCAAGATTTGGAAAGAGAATAAGCCCATAGACGAGGAGTGCAAGAATAGCTTCAAGAGTGTCCTGACAAGTGGTTTTGAGATTGGCTTTCTCAAGTAGATACTTCAAAGTAAACCCTCGGATGCGAGCCTTAGTGACAAGATTCTTGGAAACATCGGAGGTTGTAAGATGGAGATCCTTAGCAATAACCAAAGAAGTAGGAGGATGCTCGAGTCCCGCGAAGGGTACCCCCTTAGCAATAGATAGACCCATCAAGCAAGAATAAGCCTCTAGAGTAGGCACCAACTGAAAGTCGGGAAAAGTAAAGCACCGATACTCCCGATCATAGAATTGCACTAGAGTGTGCACAAGCTTCTCATCCACATTGGTCTGGAGAATGGTAAGTAAATCCCTGTAAAGGTGTCGGAAACCAGTCGGATTCTCGATCTTGAGTGCCAAATCTCTCAAACTAGCCAAATCCACTTCCTTGAACTTGTAGGACTTAGTCTTCCCCATTCCTACAATATTTACAAATTCAATTTGTCTAAGCCCTTCGATAAATGCATGGAAAAAAGTTTATGCATGTATGCATGAATGCATGAATGCATGATTATGTTCAAGTTCGGAGAAAACATGGTGGGTTGAAGTTCAAAGTCAAGGAGTCATGGGTGGACACGGTGTCCGGTGAATCTAGGGCTTTAGGAGATAGTAACCGAGTTCTAAAAAGGTTCCCAAGTTGCAACCTCTCTTGCGTATATCATGGTGCCACGAGACAAACACTCGCTCCATGATTATCCTTAAGAGGGTCTAACTTAAGTGTAGTATCGCGTGACGACTAAAACTCGAGACAACACTCGGTTTAGCCTCCGCACTACATCCTAGAAAATGGCCATGGATGGGTTTGGTTATCTACGGTTCATAGCGTCATAGAACAATTAGAAGTAAAGTGCCTAAACGCGACAACACGCGCCGACAACATCACCCCCAAAATGCCTCAGCTATGTGGGATTGATCGCATAATCCAAAACACGAGGCAACCCCCGGAATGAATTGTCGATTATATCCCTCCTCAATCCTTTTGATATTCTCACCCCACACGTTTGCAAGAATTTAAACATTTATTCACATGAGAAAGCAAGTAAAAGAAGCAAGTAAAAACGAAAGCGCAAGCATGGAAATAAAGACTAGGCGTAACTCTCGAATCTCCCCAGTGAAGTCGCCAACTATTTTATCTTGGTTTTTCGGGTGTCAAACATTGATTACGTTTGAACCTTTTTAACCGGTGATATCTCATTTTTTCTTGGGAATGGAAAAAATAAGCAAACCCCTTGAGAATCGAGGTCCGGGAGTTGTTTTCGCTACGGGAAGGTGTTAGGCACCCATAACGACTATAGTATCCTATAGGAACCGTCTTTACTTTCTACGCGCGCGCTTTATTTTAAATGCTATTTGAAAAGTAATATCTACACCTAAGAGCTTACTAAGTCAAGAATTGGAGGGAGAAGAAAGTGTTTGAATTTTTATTTTATTTGAATTGAAGGAATTTTGATTCCTTGCCTACGTACCCTTTTAAGGGATCAAATCCACCGTAGTTCTCTTCCAAAAATGTTTTTGTTTTTGTTGGTTGATTTTAAGTTTAAAAATTGGGATTTTGAAGAATGAGGGAGAGAGGCCTCAAGGGCATAAGATTGTGAAATTGTGAGGTTTGATTAGTGATTTTGGAAAAAAGTCAAGTATGATTAACTTTCATTGAAATTTGATTAAGAAAATAAAAGAGAAAATACAATGGGATTTTGATCCCAAGGTTTATTTGGAAAAAGATTTGAGTGATGTTGTTCATACTTTTTGGAAAATTGATTTTTCTAAGTGTAAATCCTAAGCATTCATCTAAACATACATCTAAACATGCATATCCTAGCAATACATCTAAAGTGAGGTGTGTGCATGTGTCGGTGCTTGTGTCGGTGTACATCATTAGAGTCCATTGTCCTTTACATCATTGGCCTAGATACATGCTATGGTCTTGCAAGAAATTAAAATTGCATAAAAGTAAAGTACAAGAATTCCTAGGCTTCACATACTAAGTCTTTAAAGCTATAGAAATGAAGTGAGATGAGGAATGCTTATGAATGAATGAAACATGAAATGAAATGGTTAGTAGGATAAGGCATAATAGCATGAAAATTATAAGCAAAAGGAACATTAAACAAAGTGGCAAAAAAACTTAGAAAAGTGACTAAACTCTTAGCAAAGTATGCCTAAAATTTATCATGATAACAAGACAAGTGTATGACCTATAATTCCCATATCATGACAATGTTCAAAGATTATTATCACAAACAATAATATGAGAATTATGAGAACATATCCAAGTCAAGAATCATGACATATTTTAGGCATATTTGGCATTTAATTTCACAAACAAATATTCACATGACTTGTAAAACAAGAAACCAATCACACATATTCAAATGCAGCAAGAAACACTTACAAACAGTAGCTAAAACTTCACAAAAATCATACGGTATATGTCACAAACATTTATCAAGAAATTGGCACTAGAATCAAGCAAATTTTCACAAATTTTTTAATACAAAACATCACAAAATAGTAAGAAAATCCACACATTATTTCTTATCAATTTTTAATATGCAAAAATTATCACAAAACACTACAAAATTATCAAGAAATACTCATGAAAATTTTTTGAATTTTTAAAGGGTTTTTAGACACAAGAACACATAAAACTTCACAATTTTCAACAAAAAATAGCAAACAATTAATCAAGAAAATACCACACATTTTTTATCAAGATTTAATACATAATATCATCACAAAAATATCAAGAAAGTGCCCAAGAACACATAGGAAATTTTTTAGGATTTTTTATGGAAAAAAAAATAGACAGACAGGGGTGCAATTAGCAAGAAATCAGTAACACATGCAGGAAAGGGGGGGTGCGCGTAGCAACAGGGATCACAGGCGTGTAGGATGGGCCTTGGAGAGTAAATGGACCGGGTAGGGTTCAAAAACGGGTTGAACCGGTTGGGATAGCGCATATAAGCCAGAGAACCGGTCCAGGCTCATTCCAACCCTCCCATTCTCTCTCTAAAAGTCTGCAAACTCTCTCCCCTCTCTCTAGGACTACTTGGACGGAGAAGAAGAAGACAGAAGTTCCGACGCGGCGGCCGGCCGGTTTCCGGCGGCGGCGCCACCGCGTCGGAAGGCTTAACCTATTTTTTTTAAAAAATTTTTTTACGTAAATCACTCTTCTTCTTCTCCTCTTCTCGGATCCACCAATATTTTTCGTCGAAAACACTCCAAACACACCAGATCTACATCTAAACTAACTCTATCATGAACACATATGAACAGATCGGAAAAGAAAGGGGAGATAAAGTGTTACCTCTTTGATTTTCCTTCTTCTTCCGTTGCTTCGGATCTAAACTCAGACGCGTTTGCTTCGTTGTTGTTGTTACAGACCTTGAACACTTGATGATTGTTCCTTTTCCACGTTTTTGAATCGGTCTCGATCTAGTTGAGTTCGCAACGCCTTCTTTCTCTTGTTCACGAATTTGGTTACGAATTTGTGATTTAGTGTTGTTGTTCGTTGAGCTGGATTCGGACCTGGAATATTAGGTTTTCGAAGGAATTGTGAGGGATTTTGAATCGGTTCAGTGGTGAATCTGAACTGGTGATGATGAATTCATGAGGAACAGTGTTGGAATTGGTTATGGTGATTGTGATTTCTGGAATTTTATTGCGGTTGAAGATGAATATTCATGCAGATTCATGCGATATTCATCTTGTTCTTGAGCTTCTTGGTTCTTTGATCTGAAAAAATGTGGAGAGAGAAAAAGGGACTTGTTTCTGCTGAGTTGTAAGAAAGTGAATAGTGGTCTTGACTTTGACTGATGAAGTGGCCTTTTATAGGCTGCCACTTGTGCAATCTGGACCAATAAGACACTGCCACGTGGCATAACTAACTCTTGGACAAAAAATCTGCAAAATGAACAAACAAAAGGACCCAAATGCAAATGACAAGACTAAAAGGACTAAAATGTAAAAAAAAATTAACTAAAATTGGTAAAAAACGTAAATTGAAAATAACGTAAAGTGAAACGATTAAAAATAACAAAACGGACTAAAATGAACCAATTATTTAAATGAGGTACTTTAAAGTAACCTCTCTCTGCCAAAATTTCGTGTAAAATGACCAAAATGCCCCTAGGGACTAAAACGACTCAAATGCAATTTTAAAATGGATTTTATCATGAAATTAAAGCAAGAGTTTATTCAGACAAATTAAAAAAGACACAAAGACAAATTTTAGAAATTAAACAGAGCCTTAACACTGGAAATGACTAAAATGCCCCTGGGGCTAAACTGACTCAAAATGACTTCAAATGCAATTTTAAAATGGATTCTAACATGGAATCAAACAAAGATTTATTCAAACCAATTGAAAAGACTTAAACAATTTTCAAAGACTAAAATGAGTTTGAATACAGGAAATGACAAAAATACCCTTTTTCCTGAGTTTTTGCAAGTAATATTGAAATAAGATGCAGAGAAAGATGCAATTGATCAGAGACAGATTCAAATGACTTAAAATGCAAGAAAGATGTTTTTGGATGACTTGAAATGCAGGAAAACATGGACAAATACACAGTTGAAAAGAATTGTAAAGCAAAGTTGAGAGATAAAGCAGAGCAAAATGTCAGTGTAAACAATAGCAAATTGGCAACTTTTCAAGAGTAATAGACATATATCAAAGACGAAAGAAAATTTTGAACAAGTATTTTTTATGTCCAAAATTAGGGTATAACACTTGGGAAAGCTTGGAACTTGAGGAATCACAAGGAATATGTTAGGTGAGTTCTTAGATAGAACCCACCATTGGGATTATGTGTTTAATTGCAAGCAAATCATGATTTTATTTAAGTTTAGAGAAAAATGATTTTTAGTACCCTAGCCTTGATCTAGTCTTGTACATGTTAATATTGCCATGAAAGACGTTTTATAAGGTATATATATGTTGCTGGATGTTTTGGTGCATTGCAGGAACCATTAGAATGAGTTTTGGGTCAAAAATTGGAAATTTGGTACCACAGACCCGAAGAACTACGCTATTAGTGAAATCTACGCTAATAGCGACGCCACGCCCCAGCTGAGCTATTAGCGCAGCTCTCTGGACTTGGCCAACTTATTTTGGCCCAGTTCAGGGCATGTGGCGCATTCCGAAGCTTTTCTTTCAACGTTTTACAACTTTATAACCCCAAAATAACATCTAGGCAATGCACATAACATCAAACGATTCTTGAAATGAAAATCATGGCAATCTTAACATGAATGGCAAGAGTGATTCAAGAGAGATTAGCCGAATTACTCGGGTAGTAAAGAACTAGGCATGGGATGAAAGTAGAGCCTTGACATAGCTTGTCAAGAACTAGAATAGATAGTAAAGAATAGAATGCTAGGCATGAGTAGTATGCTTGATTAGATGCGAAGTGTTATAGAGTATTCTCTTCGTATAGGAACTAGAGTGCCATACGAGTGTAGCCAGACGTGAATTGATTAGACATCTCTTCACATAGCAAGTTAAGCAAGCATATAGTTTACCTTTAGTCGGATCGTATAGGCATCTGAGTTAAAGAGATAACATTTATAGATTTAAGACTCATGCATATTTATAGACCAAGACATTAAGTTAAAGGTGCCATGTCTCTTGGGACCACACTAGGTTGGCTCAAGGGGTTCTCATGATGAGAACGGGGTTAGCCGTAAGGAACCCGCATGTCACTTAGTAAGCAAGATGTAGTGGTCGTGTCTCCTGTGTCCACACTAGGTTGGTTCAAGGGGTTTCCATTAGGAGAAACGGGGTTAGCCGTAAGGATCCCGCACGTCACTGCAGGAGTGCCGTTGGTTATACCTTAGATAGGTTTCCATCGGATAGATAGGGATTGCGCTCGGGGTTACTCCATTCGGGGCTTTCCGTAAAATGAACTCAGATAATGCTTGTTTGTTAAACGCTAACTTATGAATGAATCTGACTGTGCATATTTATTAGACATATTTATGTTATGTCATAGAGCCTTGACGTAGATCGTCAAGAATTAGTAGATCATGGACGTAGATTGTCAAAACTAGTGTGATATCAAGATAAGATACGTTGTTAGAAACATTGTATTTTTGCATTAGAGCAAATAGAGAAAGATATGCCGATGACGATCTTAGGTTTCCCCTAATCGTCCGGTTTAGAACCGTGTCATGATTATGTTAGAATTAGGCCTCGATACGTAGAGCGTATTCTTGGCATTGCGGTTTTAGATTCCCCTTGACCGCCATGACACGTATAGGAAGTGAAGCCTATAAAAAGTGAGATAAGACTATGACGGCCCTAGTATGCACGACCGTCTAAGTATACAAGTCCCCACACACGTATAATCAACCGTCAGGTTGTATTTTAGACACGTGGTGACCGTAGGTTTCCCCTGAGGTTGCCTATAGCCTAGGATTTAGGGGAACTCACTGAGACATTATGTCTCATCCCAATCCTTATTTGTTTCAGATAAACAGGTTGGATTAGTAAGCTAGTAGCCGAATGGATGATGCGACAAGTGTTCGTTCGTACCGCTGCAGAACGATGTGGATATTCAAGGATGCATCTATTATACTTTAGAAAGTTGAGTTGTATTATTATGTACGAACGCATTTGGTTGTATATATATTCATTCGTAGTTGTATTGTTGTAAATTTTTAATGTATCCAGTACTAAACTAATACACATGCTAGACTTTCTAGATACGTCTAGTATGGGTGTTACATGAATAATATGATTGTGTTTATTATGATGAATTGTTGATGTATGGATGTATTGACTTGACGATGCAATGATGTGTTGATGAAGTGATATATTATATCATGATGAGTTTCTGGAGTTATGCATTGTCGAGTCTATACTTGCAGTCCATGCATTTATGAGTCTTGTAATCACGACGATGGAAAGCACGACGATGGGGGAATGAATCAGTAATATAATTCAGGTTGTACAAATGATCACAAAGATGAGGGATCACTCATTAATATATCTCCAATATCCATATGGTACCACATGCATATAGAGTCGTGTCTAGAACATTCCTTGTATATGTGGCTACTTGGTAGTCATATGTTTGATGAATTTGTATGATGTTGTGAAATGACTAATTTTAGCCATTTGATAATTGTTCAGAATAGTGGCAGAAACATACACATTATTTACCATGGTTTCCCGAAGAGCTGCAACCTCTCCCTCTTCATTTGCTATCCTTACGTGCTTCCAACTTGTTTGAGAAAGCATGAAATTTCCATTACTATCCCTTACACAGAAGCTCCTTCCATCGCGCAAAAGCTGGCATCCACATTACATTCAAGCCAACAATAGCTAGGCAGTTTACAAAATATGACCAGTCCTGGTAATGTGGCTGCTACTGTTTTGCATTAAATTTACAGCCTACTACTCCATATTCGATGAGCAGGCAGTTTGCAATCATAACATACCCAGTTATTTTGGTTCTGCCAAATTGTCCACACCAGCATTGCTACACGGCCGGCAATACAACGGTCATCAGATGATCCTTTGCAGAACTGCACCGTTTCAGTCACTGCTGAAGAGTACCAGCCAGACCTGCAACATTCCAACAATCTTTAATTGAGTCACATTCAAACAGAATATGCCAGTCGTCTTCATCAGCTGTTGAACACAGGGCAAAGTGAACGTGGAACTCCTTAAGCCTAGTGAACGTCGGTAAGAAATCCCGAAAAAATATACCATAACAGACAGCGTGCCTTAGGTGGCATTCCACACACCCCTTCGCCGACTTTGCTATATTAAGACTACGAACAGTTATAAATTTACAATTTTGAAGGTAAGTAGGCATTTGCATAAAAACCTTCTTGACCAATGCACAATAAAAGTTATTTGTACATTAAATTTGCCAACAATATACATTCTCTTTCCCATTGCATCGTCTTCTTGAACGCGTTTCATTGGCAAGGAAAATTATTGCATTAATGAGAAGTTCTAGTTATATCTACAGTGTTCTATGGAATGCATTACACTTTTAACTGTGCACCTTTGCATGCAAATGCAGAGCTTCCAGGTAAATATCAATTTTATAATTAAGTGTTTAAATTGGATATGCTGGAAGTTGGAACTTTAGATATGTTGGTCTTGTTAATTTTTCGCATTATCGCTAGAATGATGATTGAATTAGAAATGAAGCCAAAGATTTTGATTGCATTGTATGATTAGAGATGGGAAGAGGTAGATTAGGAAAAAAAATTGGGTTAGTTTTTGTAAGATTATAAGCAGGGGCGAATCCCTTCATAACAATGGGGTAGCATTGGCTACCCCAAAAGAAAAATAATCCTTGTATAATTTGTATAGTTTTGAATATAGCTACCCCATTAATATATTATTTGGCTACTCCAAACAATTTTGTTGGTTTAAAAAGAGATTATTTAAAAAAATTACTTATAATCTATTTAGTTTAGTGTCAATTATAAATAAATTTGACTTGTTAAAACTTCATAGAGTACAACTTTTATCAATAATTATTGTTAGATTTTATTTTTTTCGTTGTCGCTTCATTAAATATAAGTAAAATTTATTTTACTTATTAATTAAGTTTAATATATTAATTTTTTAAATATATTTGATTTCTTCTTTATATCTGGCCCCCTCGTAAAAATTGTGCTAGCTTCGCCGTTGATTATAAGGTTTAGTGCAAACACTTATGAATCATGTTCAAGATTCAAGAGGTTATGCAAATTCGAGGTTTTAAAACAAGGTCTGTGACCGTGATTTGAAAGACAACATAATTTTTGGTATCTTTGGGACCTCAATGCAATTACACTTGAGACCGCGTTAGTCCGCGAATACAGCCTCTTTTCATTTTTTTTTCAAAGATAAAAAGAACATTATATATGCAAAAAATTTCTCATTTTTTATCCAACTAAATAGTGAAGAGAAAATTTAAAGCCTTCTTCAAATTGATCATATAGCTGGAACAATCTTTGATCAAACTAATATTTACCTGCGGTCAAACACGATATTACTAGAGACCCTTTCCCTTGGTAAGCGGAAGGTTAAACAAAAAAAAAAGAAAAATGTTCTATCCATACAAATAGCTTAAAAATTCACCAAATTTGCACTTTCTCTTCTCTCACACTTCTTGACACCTTACTTTTTGATTTTTCCTACCAATTTTTGTAGCTTTTCCAACCACAATATAAGAAACTTAGTTTGGCAGAATTTTGTGTTTTTCCAATAAACTAACGTAGCTTGACATAAATCTATTTGTTGGACAGTTATTTGGTACTTGAAAAAAATTTAAATTTTCTTTAGGGTGTGTTTGCGAGTTGGATTTAGGAGAATTTTGGAGGGGAGGACTCTGGAGGGTTAAGTCTATATTTTAATATGTACTTTAATATTTTTAAAAAATCGAAAGAACATATGATAAATGAATATAATATCATGTTGTTCATTTAATTTTTTAAAAATATGAAATTATATATCAAAATATAGCCTAAGCCCTCTCCTTCAAAATCCTTCAAAAACAAACTCCCAAACATACTCTTAGTATTTTTGCTGTGTAATGATGAAAGAAAAATGTTGGATGAACACAACTTTTTTATTTAAGCAAGTTAGCATTGCGAACAATAAGATAAAGTTTGTTTTTATTCAAGTGTTTCCAGATTTCACGTCAGTTTATTTTGCCTTATAAGCAAGGTTTAATATGCATGGCGTCTCTATATATATATATTTCAGGCACAAATGTGACATGGTGATAGGTTAATTATTAGGTATTGCTAGGTAAGGAGATCGTATTTAGAATTTCTTCTCTAATATTTGCATTCAATAGTTTTTGGAATTTCTTGATCTTGTGAGATTAAGGACCACAACTTGGAGGAGATGTAGGGCTGGGTTGTATTGTATGCCTTCAACACAATCTTTAACACGCATGGTATTGGTCAGATGAATAATAACAACACACTCACATATTTTTTAATACACTTTTTTTTTCTTCAAAATTTACATTGAAAAGTGTGTGTTAAGGAACAAGTTATTACCATTATTCTTTCTTTTCACCATACTAATATAAGCCTCTCTCTAATTAAAACGAACATAGTCGATCTCCTTATGATGAATATTAGGCTTAATGTTTTGGACAAAAATCTTGTAATTTTTATTTTAATTAATATATATTTTTACTTAAGATTAAATTTGATTTGATTTAGTTTTGCATACCAAGAAACCAAAGGCGAAACCAGCAATATTAATTAAAATATATTAAATTTTGGCCAGCAATATTAAATTTACTTAACAAAAATCTAATAAAACGGAGATGAGAAAAGTTTGCATACCAAGAAACCAAAGGCGAAACCAGCAATAACAGAATTTGTTGGCCATTTGGCCAGCAATATTAAATTTAAAAAACGGTAAAAATATTGCTGGCCATACAAAAATCTTGCTGATTTGTATTAAATTTAAAAAAATAAATATTGGTTAAATATAAAATGGTAACAATAAAAGGCCAGTAGCCACCAAGATAATCCATGATCTTTGCATGTAAATTCCCATCATCCTTATATGTCCAGCACCAAATGCTTGCCCACATAGTGTCTCCAATGCACTTCCCATACCCAACTGTTGCCAACCAAAAACAAAAACAATTTTATAAATCATAAAATTTATGATACAATTTTTTTTGATAAAAACAAATGTACTAGTTAAAGATAAGTGTAATGTGTTGTGTAAGACAACATAGATTATAAAAGACTGTCGCGACATTTGATATGCTAACGTGTGTTCTTACACGCAATTCACACGTTTTTAATGCGCGTGAATTTTGTCGCTAAAAAAAAACAAGTGTAATGTACTAATAAAACGGAGATGAGAAAAGTTTGCATACCAAGAAACCAAAGGCGAAACCAGCAATAACAGAATTTTCAACAGAAAAAGCTGCAAGATCGAGCTCGTTAACATGGCCAACAAACGTAGAAGTGAATGCACCAAGCGAGTACTGAGATAAAGCAGTTAAGATTGTTGGACCAGCTATTTTCCATAGCTTCTTCGACTCCTCTCCAATTTTGTGAACAATTTGCAGTGGCTTCTCTTCTTCATGATGAACAACACTAGGAGGAGAGTTGACATTGTTATCTAGTAGAGGACTGTCGATAGCCATGGTAAATTAAATTTAAGATCACACTATTTTCTCCTACTATACTATATATTTTGAATTTCAAATGGGTCTATTAGAAATGTGTTGATTTAGTTGATATTATATAGTTAGTTAGAATTAGTTATACACTATAAGACATGAGAGATTGGGTCTAACAAAAATGTAATGGTTGGTGAGGAAGAGGTAGAGCAAGAAGGGTAGCTAGCTGGTTGGTAAGTTTGTAGTTCCTCTAAGTATGAAAAGGACTATAATTGTACCTATTATTAGTATTTTGGACTTGGTTAGTTTAATTAATGTTAGTATCATCATATGAAATTAAAGTGATTTTTTATGATTTGTAAATAATCATAATAATAGATACTGTCTCAAGTTTGGATCCTCCTCTAATATCCATTATAATTTAGGTTCAAGTTCAAAACTCTCGATTAACATGTTAATATATATGTAATACGTAAATTTTGTTATAAATCGACAATAAAGCGATTATTTTCGATTTTAATGTTGGCTTGGTGCTTCCTTGTACAAAATGGTTGGCATGGCTTGGCTCAAATGGAAATTTCGATTTGAATGAACGGTCCATATTATATATATGTTTAAATGTGTAATTGGTCCCTGCACTTTCAACAGATTTTGGCATTGGTCCCAATCATTTCATGCCACGTGGCACCAATACCAATATTTTTTCAAAGTGCAGGGACCAATACCAATATTTTTACAAAGTGCAGGGACCAATGCCAAACAAAAAAAAGTGCAGGGACCAATGCCAATATTTTTACAAAGTGCAGGGACCAATGCCAAACAAAAAAAAGTGCAGGGACCAATGCCAAAATCTGTTAAAAGTGCAGGGACCAATTACACATTTAAGCCTTATATATACGTAGCAAGGTTATTGGAAAACTTGATGGGACTAAATGAAAATAGAATGAGTAGTGCTTGCGATACTCTGACATTTATTCTCTTATTGACCAAAATTAAAATGAGTTGTATAGTTTGAAAATGTCTCATTTAAAGTGGTGAAATATACATTGATTTCATCATAAGAGAATAAGTATTAGAGAGAATATTGAAAAAAAGTGTCTAAAACATGAACAATGTTATATCTCTAGAAAAATAACATAAAAAATTCTTCAAGAATAAAGAGCAGCCAATCACAATGCATTAGAATATATTTCTTATGTTTTTTTTTTTTTTTTGATTGGATTACGGGAATGAAAATATATTTCCTTTCAAGTGTTATTTTAGAGAATAAAGAAAGATATGCTTTAGAGAAAATATATTACTACCTTTTAATTATTAGTTTAGTTAAGCTTATGGCGTATGATGTTTTAATCCCCGAACAACAACACTTAAATGAATATTCTATTTGAGACAAAAATAGATTTTGATTGAGTTGATTTTGTAAAATTAATTATAAACTGTGAGTATAAGTGGCACTATACGGTAAAGTGATTTGTGTTTGGATACGTTTATGTGAAATTGAGTTAACAATAAATTTGTGTGTAAAAATCAATTATATAATACAAAACTACAAATTCTAGCTTGAAATATAATCAATTATGAAAAATACACTCAACTGATATTTCTCTATTAAAATTTGATCCAGTTAAAATTTATTATCTAGATTTAACAAGGAAATTTATGATCTAGTAAATGAGAAATAACTCAAGATGCAAAAGTCCAAAAAATTGTTAATCATATCACAAATATAATTAACAAATATTTGAAGCACATAAATATGTGACCCGATCAAATTGTTTATTTAGATACACAAGTCCAATGAAATTTATGAAGTACTTAAATCAAACGAACATTAGATGCAAAAGTCCAATAAAATTTATGAAGCACGTAATCTAGTAAATTACAAGTATTTGTTATTCAAAGTTTATTGTTAGTAGTATCCCAAATATAATTTATTGGTTATCTATTAAAATTTTCCAACCCCACTTATATTTCATTTGCATAAATTCAGAATAAAAATAACCATTTTTAGCCTTGGATGGAAAAATCCAAATAAAAAGTGTTTTTCATTTTTATATCAAGGATTACTTATGTGTGGATTTTCAGAAATCAATGGAGATTTGTGCCAATGATGAAAAGAAATAATCAACTCAATAATATTAATAAAAAGTTTACGAGGTTTGATTTTGCCATCTAAAAAGATCTAAAAGTGTAGTTTGTTGTACGTTTGTATTATGTTCATGTAGGGATGGCAATGGGCACCCAATGGGTAGGGTACTTTTTGTTTTTGAAAGAACCCAATGGGTAGGGTACTATAATGCCCCTTTCCATACATGCGTTTGTAAAAAATGCTCGTGCCCAAGCACGTACCGTCGTGGGCAACAACTTTAGTACATTCTCTATACCCTATGGGCAACTAGGTGCCCATACCCGCACTTGAACTATGAAAAAGTCAATAAATAACATCGTAGTTGAAATAAAACAATGATAAAAAAAATTCAAATCAACTCATAAAATAATATGAATCGTAGTATTTAGCAAAAAAAAAAAATCCAAAATATCCTTAAAAACCAGCAGGAGGGAGCGGTTACTGTATTAAGCAGTTTTTAGGTTTATATTTGTGCTTAAATAGATAAATTAACTAATTAATTGTACACAAAATAAATAAATTATTTATCATATTATATAAATAAGTATAAGCGGGTTGCGGGGCTGTGCAATATAGTGCCCTTATCCGCACCCATACCCATTTAAATTTACGGATAGTTACTTAGAACCAAGTCCAAGCCCATGAAAGCGGGGTTTGAGTCCAATTGCCATCCCTAATTCATGTGTAAGTAATCCTTGATATATATTAACAAGTGATGCACTCTTTATATTTCATAAACTTGAATCTACTCGATTTGATATCAACTCTAAGTGTCAATGCAAATCACATGGAAAATGGGAAATCATAATTTAAAAATCATGTTTTTTGGGTTTGCAGACAAAGTGACAACACTACTATAAACACTTATACGCACACAGTGTAGAAGATTTCAAGTTCAAACCAAGACACCACGGAAGATATCTACCCTAACAATGTTGGTATTACCGATTGTGCTAGATCTTAAGATCACAAATCATATTTTTTATGCAAGGACAATATAAAGAAACACTTTCAAGACAGGGAAGCAGCTCCCTACCACACACGTAGGGGGCACTAATGGTGCAGTTTTCCATCAAGAGTTCGGTAAAAATCATTACTTACGGTCTAGGTAAATAACTTCAGCTCGTGAGGCTCTCCTCATCCGCAATAGTTCTTTCATCAACTCCGGTCCGACGTTTAAAGCAGGTTTGACAGTCATCTTTTCTAGCACTGGAGAATGTAGAAGTAGAAAGCTGATGAAGTCTAACTCAGGTTTGATACCAGAGATGCCATCTATTCTCACATACTTCACTTGCATGACTGGCCGATCCAAATAGGCATGGTTTGTCAACGGAACAGGTTGTTGCTCCTCAGATCGTACCTACATACAATCGTAAAACACAAGTAATCTTAGAAACTCAAAAGACTAGATCCAGAACTTACTAGACAAATACTCAAAAGCAAAACAACTTCGAAAATCTAGTAAGTTCTACAGAATTTAATAACTCAACGAGTCCAAACAACACAATCTCTAATACTCTCTTTCCAACACAATTATATTATTGATTGAAATTCAAGTGGGTTGAGGCACTTTGAAAAGAAAAATGGAAAATAAAAATAGAAGAAGCAAGTTACAATTATATATAAATAACAAAAACAGTATGTGGAACCACAAATCAAGCTTATATGAGTACTCACCACCATTTCCAATTTTCGTAGATTAGGTGAGCTTCTTAACAGACAAAGAGCAGCTGAAATCTCCTTTGAATCATTGAAGTTTATGCATATGAAAATATAACTTAGATCAACGCACGGGGTAGGAAGCTCTAATGGCACAACCCCTAAAACCAAATACTGGAGCAGAAACAAGACAGAAAGTGAATGGATTACATCAATATATATATATTGTTTTTAATACTAACAGAGCTCAAGTTTCATACATATGATTGTGGTGCATTTTAAATTTGTAGGGAAAAACAGTTTCGAATCAGATGAGCATTATACCTTCCAAAAATAGTTGTTAATCTTCAGGCTGCGTATATGAGGTAGATGAATAAAAAATTCGACCAAATTGCTAGAGCGTTCATGCAATCTACCTTGTTTGCTTTCGAAGTTCTCAGACAGATTAATGAATACATCAGCTAATTGAGAAGTGTTCTTAAAGCTAATATCCTCAAATTCTCCATTAATGTTCAAAAATTGGAGATTTGGTGCATGAATATTAAGATTGTTGAAACCATCGAAGTTGATCAATATCAATCGTTCAAGCAAAAGGCAGCTGGATATCAAGTTTTCAACAACATCTTTAGTCAATGTAACATATTGCAGATCAAGACTCTTTAAGTTCTTGAAGCCTTGAAATGTTGATGGTGGTATAAGCCAGCATTCTAATAATTCTAAATGATGCAAACTTTGACATGAAAATAACCATGAAGGTATTTTATAGCGTTGGTCTGGATTTTGCCAGATTTCTAACACAAACTCTTTAACCTGCCATCTGGTTAGATAAAGAGTCCATCGATCAATATCAGTGACATCAATGTGATCCGGAGAGAGCTTGAACTTTTTGATTGGTCCAGAATGGAGAATAAGTACATGATCAATAATTCTTGAAAGCTTGCTCTTGATAACTAAAAGGTCATTAGAAGTTTCGGAGAGACATTCATTATCAAACACAAGATTTGGAAGTGTGGTCCATTTGTACCTCCAGTTGGTAGATAAAATACTTGTTCTGGCTGCTTCCTTAATTGGCAAAAATGAGAGAATGTGGTTTATTATAAGACCTGGTAAACTACTAACTCTATCGGGCTCCTCGTCTGATACGCAAGGAGACTGGGATTGTTCTCTTCTCTTCATAGATATAGTCAGACAAAAAATCCAATATTCAGAAAACAAATTAGGTTACAAACAAGCTAATGTAACTTCATTATACAATAACAACACAATTATTTACTCCTCTGAATTCAAATTACAAAATAATATAATTCGAAAGTTTATTTGTCTATTAAATAATGGCATTACTTTGCATGAAAACTATTGACCAGGGTTGTAGGTAGTAATTAAAAAGTGGCATAAAAAACAACTGTTCTAAAATAACATAATACTAATGAGTTGATTAGGGGGTAAACAATTCCTCTTCAATGAGACGTTGTCGCGGACAGCAGTTTGCAAGAGGGGTATGAATCTACTCTCGAGTTTGCATAACGCAAAGACATGCCGAAATAATGCGGTGGCATAGTCAATTAAGGTGATTAAGTGATTAAGTGATTTTACTACAGCCTATGTTTTTATTCATATGAAAAAATGCGTTATATTTACTAATAACATGTGTCATAGCTTGCATCTGTAAAAATTTCTAACCTTTTATTCAAAGATGTCTTTCTTTATTCCCTTAGATTTCTACACACCCACTTAAGTATCATTAAAGATGCCTTCTTTAAACCCTTTTTTCTATTAGTCTATATACCATAGTCAATTAAGTATCAAAAACAAAAAAAACTTTCCAACTATTTTAGAGGAAAAAAAATAAACTTATGTTGGTGTTTATTCTCTCTTGTTTTAAATACTACAAGAAAAAATTTAAGATGCATCATCTTATCATTATTTCGACTTGTATTATTTAATGCAAACAAGTTTAAATTTACTTGTAATAGTTCTTACTTACAAATCAGGATCAAAGGTGGACAATACTTGTGTATTCATCTTAATGGAAAATGCGTACAAAACCACGTAAATTTGTTTGGGTAAGAGTTTCTTCTACACACAATACAAACTAACACGAATGAAGGTTATCAGAAAGTTCATACCCACATGGAGGCAGATAGCAAGCTTTCATTTTTGAGTTCCATTTAAGGGTGACTTCTGTTTTCTAAGGAGATTTTATACATTGAGTCATTGACCTCCCTGCATCATAAGCAAGACATAAACAATTATTCCATATAATAAAAATATAATCTACGATTAACTTGATTATTTTATTCAAGAGATTTATTAGAATAAAGTAAGTTTAATGGTTTTTAATTATTTTTGCCATTCAGCCATAAATGTTTGCAGGATTACAGTTGAATAGTTTTGGGTGAAAGGAAATTTAAGTAGTTAATGATATACATTTTCATTTTTGAAGAAAAAGATGGAGACACATAACACCTATAACAAAAATGTCTCAATGAACATATAATTACTACCATTTTCATTCATATAGCAGTGAATTTGAACAAAATTTCATTATAAAACACATCCCTTTCCCTGTTATTATATTAACTTAAACAAAATATTATCTTTAAAACTCTATTGGTTGAAGGAAAAATGTATATAGTTAATCATGAACACTGTTCTAGAGTTATCAACATTTAGAAATTAAAGATATAGAAAACTCAATTAGGCATCAGAAGAAGGAAAAAAATCAATTTGGTGAATTTGAATAATGTGTTAAATTTGAACGATGTTTCACAAGTCTTGTCAACACTTCAAATGTCTTAATTTGATTTGGACCTCCAGTCACTAAACTGAATAAAACATTGAATGTGGGTATGGCAAATGAGTGTGTATGATATAGTGGAAGAATATGATTACCTTGACTATGGAAGTAGCTAACCTCCAAGATTAGTAAGTCCATGAGTGATTTTTCTTTCCTTTCTCTCCCCCTGTTGTTTGTGTTAACTGGTGAAATTATAGGCAAAAGTTCTTCTTTTCATTTGTAGGAAATCATATCTATAATATTAGTGGAATATTTTTTAATGCAGATTCTAAATGTTCAATAATAAAAAAGATTTTTTGAGAGGAAAAAAAAATATATAATCGAAATAAAAGAGCATAACTATATACTAATTTAGTTTGAATCACATATCAGTCTAAAAAATAAAGTTTGTAGATCTAAAAACTAAAGATAAGAGTTTTATAGAGGAGAAAGAGGGGATCATTATGGTGGTTTTATTTTAGTATGAAGCGGTCGGAGTTGATGGAAAAAGAAGAGAGAAGGTGGACCGTGGATGTAATGGAGGTGGCGTTCTCGGTGGAGAAGGAAAAGATGATAGAAACATAAACATTGGTGATGCTGACACGTGTGAGTGAGCACATAAGGCAGCCACATGTGCTTTTCATCAAGAAAGAAATAAGGGTTAACGGTGTTTTACCTCTAATATTGGTCATTTTCGGTTTTATACTCTGTAAAATATATTTTTTTATTTACTCCTATAAAATATTTTTGTTTTGATTTACCCCCTAATAGATCATTCAAAAACCAGAATTTCTGAAAGAAAAAAAACATAAAAACCTGGTTTTTGAATGACCTATTAGAGAGGTAAATCAAAACAAAAATATTTTACAGGAGGTAAATCATTACAGGATGTAAAATCGGAAATGACCTATATTACAAGGAGTAAAACATTATTAACCCAAGAAATAATAATTCATCGCTACCCATAAAAAATACACAAAGGATAAGCTAAAATTATTATGAGTAAAAATGTGGCATTATTTTATTAAGCTGTGCAACATTGCACAGGTTAGAAAACCCTTAAAAAAAATCATTAATAGATATAAATGAGAGGGATGTATGCAATTTTTTAAAATATTAATAGTCCGAGTCTTGGATTCTTTAGGCCAAATACCTCTTAGTCCTTTAAATTTCCCAAACAAGTATATATCCAGTAAGGAGAATGGAGGTCTTTGGTTAACCTCCAAGATTAGTAAATCCATGAAGTGATTTTAATTTCCCTTCCTTGCTCATAATGGTATGAATATAGGAGAGAAGATGAGTAAGAAGGAAACCCTCTTCATCATGAACACAGATAGCAGCTCAACTAAACCCACCACTCAATCTTCCGCCATGACTCTCCCAAAAGCCTTTAAAAGAACCAATTCCCACAAAATAGAAAATCTTATTGAGTACTCTTATGTTCCTGAAGATGTGCAAGTAGCTGAAACCATACCTCCTCTTCTTAGCCCATACAATATCTTTAAGAGACAAAAATTCTTAACTAGGACCATCAGAAATCTCATCTCTACAAACCGCCCAAATATGAAAGAATATATCCAATCTTCCCGGTTGGACCAATGCACTCTTAAAGCCACAAATCAAGAACAATATGTTGATTTAGAGATCCCTCAAGACCTGATAGATCACTGGAAAACATAAGGATATACAGCTCTTCACTTCGGGGCTGTTAGGTTGATTCTTTCTCTCCATGGAAGAAACAACCAACCAATCTTCTGCAAGATAGCATTGCTCGACTCAAGCTATCTTCACTATGAAAACGTTGTCATAGGAACAGTATTGACTTCGCTACATGCTGGTAGTGTTGTTCTTACTATCTTTCCTAATTATAACGTGAGTCTCAAAGATACCACATTATCTACCAGGTTAAAAGTACAAGTTCAGATCACTGGATCTGACCAAGTACCCGAAGCCTTAGCAGCCACCCTTCATCACTAGATAATCTACCGTCTTCAAAATCATTCAATAGATCTACCTCTAACAGGATGTGGAGCAGACTCCCTGTTAGTTCTTGCCAGCAGAGAGGATGAAGTCCCCTCTATAGTTCAGATCCCTAGAAAGGTCTCTCGAAAAGAACTGATCCAGCTAATCCCATTAGAATGGATCACAAATTTTGAAAAGATGCAAGAAGACAGAAGGTCGATACAAACACAAGAAGCCAGTTTCAGAAGATCATCTGTTGACAAGTCAGTCAAGACAATCTTCAAACCTGTAGAAGAAAAACCATGTTCATCATCGTCTATTTTCCAAACTCTGATGATTGAACCAATTCTCAAGGAAGACTGGTGTCCTATTTATGCAGTAGCGGCCAAAGGAGATCCCATCTATACAGACAAGATTGATGGACACTTCATTTGGGATGTCAATCCTGACATGTGTGATCCAGAATGTGACTGTTGGATGCATGATGATGATGATGATATAGACCAATATATCATCACCCCAAAGAAAAGCAAAAAGAAAGGTAGATGCAAACCACCATCTACTCCATAAAGGAGATCTGATCCAGACAATGGTCCTTGGGTAGGAATTAATAAGAAAGCTCCACCTCTTCCAATCTATGAAGAGGCTCTTAGAATTCTTAGAGAAGAAAAATTAATACCACCTGATGACCCAGACCTAGTCACTTGGTCTCCTCATGACCATTGCAAACCCAACAAAAACACAACATACTTTGAACCCATCCCTCGTTTCATGTATACAGCTTCATCTTCCCAATATGAACAACAATTTCCTGCTTTAGAAAGGAAAATTGATCATGTGACAAATAGAGCTTCCAAACCTTTCATACAACCCAATGAAGTCCATCCTGATGGAAAATTCAAGCCTTTGTCTCAGGCAGAGGAAGTTCTCAACTGGCAATCAGAAAACATAATTGCTCAGAATGAAAGTCTCCAAACCATGGGAGAGAAGTTAGGAAAAGTCACCGAGAAGATGGAAGAAACAGATCAAGATCTTAAAGTTCTGTCTCAAAAAATGCAAAGGCATTATAAGGAACTCAAAGAAGAAGTAGCCAAATTAGATCATGATCTAAGGACCATGCTGGATGAAAGAATGTTCGGCAAAGTTTTTGACCAAAAAGAAAGAGAGATCAGGACTCTGCAGAAACAACTGAAGGAGATGGATGACTTCATACAAGCTTCCAAAAAACACAAGGCGGAACCAACAAGAAGTCGCTTTTCCAACACCCCGACATTCTCCAACGTCCCTGCTTTCTTTCCTAGTTTTACTCAGCCCAGAAGACCTTCTCATTATTATGTCAACTTTGCTCTACCAGACTATAATCGTCAAGAACCTGTTATTCATGAGACAAGAAAACCCAAGGTGACAACCTCAACTTCTAGGAGTAAAGAAACATTCTACAAACATGACTCCTCTTCAGATTCCCCAGAAATCACTAAACCACCTCCATCAAGACAAAGAAAGGCAGATCTGCCAGACCTAGAATCACAGCCTCCTAGTCAGCCTTTCCAGTCCTTAGCCATGACAACTAGACAAGAGGAAGAAGCACCAGACACCTCTTCTGAAAACTCTGCCTCAGACTCGTCTCGACAGGAGTCTCTCGCCAGTACAGAACAGCACATGAATGACTTTTCAGAAGCCTTCATGATTAACATCAAAAATGAAGAATATTTTTATGAAGAACCAATAGATGAAGGATCTACATATGAAAAACCAAAGATTCATAGCGGACCATGGTTCAATCTAGATGGCATACCCTTGGAGCAAAGGAGGAAGAAACTTTTGGAGTTTGGAGCTTGGTTAGACACTCAACTCATGAAACCGGGATCAGACTCTTATAAAGTAATAGAGGAATTTTGTTGTAGAATGACAGGAACTTTGAAGGATTGGTATCTTTATCTAAGTCCTCTCAGGCAGGATGAGCTCCACCGGTTCTATGACCTTCGATCAAATTCTATGACCTTCGATCAAATTCATCAAACGACTCTAGAAGCCTTAGAAGAATTATGCAGCTTACACCAACACTTTTTAGAAATGATGGAACAAAAGTCCAAATTCGGGAAAGCTTGCAAGAAAAACTATCAAGAGATTGGATGCAAGAAGGAAAAATGCCATTGCCCGCCAAAGCGAAAGAAAGACCATAAGTCAAAATCTTCAAACCTTTCAAAAAAGAAAAAGAAGACAAAGTTTTTCAAGCCAAAGCAAGCCAAAGGAAAAAAGATGGGTCAGAGATGTTTTGCTTGTGGGAAGAAGGGACACTATTCAAAAAATTGTCCCAGAAAAAGCTGCAAAGATGATAGACTCTCTCAACCCTGAAGAAGCAGATCTTGAGTCCTTATACTCAGAACAGAGCTCCGCAGATGAAGAAACAACCTTTGCCCTCCAAGAAGATTCTGGAGAAGAAAGCAACTCTGACTCAGGAGAAAAGAATGAAGTACCAGTCTACTTCCTAAAACAAGTAGCCAGCTCCTTACCTACTCCTCCACTTCCTTGTGTTGAGATTCAAATACTTGCTTCCAAGTTTGCCCATCCAAAAAAGGCTATCGCCTACATGGACACAGGTGCCCATGTTACCATGATGAATCCCAGTGTTCTTCCTCCAGAAGCATGGACTACCCATGCTGCATTCTTCATGGCTGCTGATGGGAAAATTTTCAGAACGGATTTAATAACAAAAGAAAAGATAGGGATCAAATTTTTCAAAGGATGCGTAGTCTGGACAAAAGTAATTGGAAGCAGGCTCCCTAACAAAGACATTGTCGTTGGGTTTGATGTTTATTCTGCAGCTGATAGACTTCAAATACTCCCCAGGGGAGTAAAATTTAAAAGGGAATTCAAGCCATACTCCACCACAATAAAAATGTATTCCCTTTCCAAGGCTCTAGCTGAATATGAAGAAGTAAAGGCCAAGTTGCTCAAACTTTGTGCAGACTCTCATGAAGAATTCCAGCATCCTAACCCTCTATGGAAAAACAAAGACTTCTTTGTAGAACTTCCATTCAAACTAAATGAAGATATAAATCCTACCAAAGCCACCCATCCGGGAATGAGCCCTTCTGATTATACTCTTGCTAGAGAAGAATGTAATCAGCTTCTTCGACAAGGCCTTATTGAACCAACCAAATCTGAATGGGCCTGCCAAGCCTTTTATGTGGAAAAAAGAGCTGAAAAAACCAGGGGAAAGAAGAGATTGGTTATAGATTACAAACCTCTTAACCATTTTCTCAAGGATGACAAATTCCCCATTCCAAAGATATCCACCTTGAATACCTTCATAAAAGATGCCAAAATTTTCTCAAAGTTTGACCTCAAATCAGGATTTTGGCAACTAGGCATCAATCCAAAAGACCGTCACAAAACAGCATTCTGCATTCCAAATGCTCAGTATCAGTGGACCGTTGTACCTTTTGGACTCAAAGTTGCTCCATCCCTATTCCAAAAAGCCATGATCCGAATCTTTGAACCTATCCTTGACAGTGTCATCATATATATTAATGATATCCTTCTTTTCTCAAAAGATGAAAAAACCCACAAAGCCTTATTAGCCCAATTCTACCAGATAGCCCAAGCCCATGGTATCATGTTATCTGAAAAGAAAAGTCAAATAGCCCAAACTAAGATAGACTTCTTAGGGATGCATTTTTCTCAAGGGAAGTACCAACCTCAACCTCACATTGTTCAAGAACTCCTAAACTTTCCAGATGAAAATCTCACAATCAAACAAATCTAGCAGTTTCTAGGAATAATCAACTATATCAGAGATTTTATACCCAAACTTGCCAAATACACCAGCCAGCTATCCTTGTTACTCAAGAAAAATCCTCCACCATGGGGTAATAGACAAACTGAAGCAGTTAGAGCTTTGAAAAAGATTGCACAAAACCCTCATGCTTTAAAAATACCTGGTGAGGGAAAAAGAATTCTTCAAACAGATGCTAGTGACCATTACTGGGGAGCTGTTTTGATAGAAGAAATTGATAACACCAAGTGTTACTGTGGTCATGCCAGTGGACAGTTCAAAGAAGCAGAAAAACATTACCATACCACATACAAAGAAGCTTTAGCATTAAAACTGGGGATACAAAAGTTTGATTTTCATCTTAGAGGACATCATTTTGAGGTTCATATGGACAACTCTTCTTTTCCAAAAATCCTAGAGTTCAAAAACAAGATGCCACCAGACCCTCAAACCCTTCGCCTCAAAGATTGGTTTTCCAGATATGACTTTACAGTAAAACACATCAAAGGAAAACAAAACCTTATCCTAGACCTTCTTTCCAGACCCAACAAACCAATCCAACTTTTCACCCATAACCATTCCTTCCCTCTGATTATGATGATCAGATCCTTACCATCCGGAGCCACCACTTTCAAAGACTTTCCCCCAGGATTAAATCCATCATGTCCACTTTCTGTAATCCAAGATTATGCCAGAAGGAACATTTTTTATTACATGGCAAAAATCATGAGAACCATTAAAACCATACCAGACCTTTCTCCGGTCCATCCAGATACCCCATTTTATTTACCCTTTTTAATAAATCCAAAAGTCCAATTTACTGAAGATCACTTATGGTATTTATGGTGCACTACTTGCCTGTATGTTATGCCTGTCCTCATCCCTACTGAAGCAATGTACCATTATCTTATGGAACCTAACAACCATGGATCATTAATCTGGACAGCCCTTCAATGGTATTCTCCCCTTGAAAGATGGAGGAAAGAACTTGAAAAAGCTTTGCATGATTTTTATAAATTCAAATTCAAAGGAGATATGTTCAAGTTCAAAACAGTTTTCATTTTGCACAAACCATATGAAACAGATCCAAGAACAAATTTCTTGATCAGCAAACCCCAATGTACATTATGAGAAACTGTTAATGATTGTCCATTAGATCCAAGGGTAAGTCAGGAATTAAGAAGTTTCATGGGACTTATGAATTTTCATAATCCTAAGAAAACCACAATTGGTACCACTTGCATTAGCCATGGCAATCTTCCTTCGCAATACCAACCGGTGGAATCACGGAAAAGTTTTATTCAAGCAGGAGATGATCAGATGATAATTGATGAATATGAAGCCCGGTGGATTAAAGATCATTCACATGCTAGTTCAAGCAAACCAACGGTAGGAGATCGAGAATATGAAGCACTATTCCCTTATCAAGAAGATGATTCTCCAGACCGAAACATGTCACCAAGTGATGAGCCCATCATAAAGCACTACTAACGTGTCAAGAAGATCAGAAAGCCTACAATTTCGTTCAAGATTTCAACCGGATTTTTAGGCTTTCTTTAAAATTAATTATTTTATGTCGGCCATTTGTATAGATGTGTGGGCCACTCTTTTGTTTGTTTCTGTTTGTTTGCTTGTGTCGGCAACCGTTCTTTAGTTGCCATTATAGATAGGAAGGATCTCTCTTTTTTGTATAGTGTCGATGGGGCCCAATGAGCACCCGACTATCAAATTATTGAGGTCTTCGTTCAGTATGGTTCTTCTATAAAAGGACCATTTGTGTATCAGTTGAGGCATCGAAAAATAAATAAAACCTCCTATGTTTTCTACAATCATGTTCTTCTAATTTCTCTCTTTTCTTCTGAAAATTTTAGCTAATATATTCATATCATGATAACCCTCCAGTAGAGTCATAATGAACTCTATGATCAATGATGAGTCATAATGAACTCTATGATCAATGATCCATGCTATGGTCCTCTGTATCTTGAGACTTGTAAGTCCACAGGGGTTGGCAGTTTGTCTCAGGGTGTGAGGGGCTCCCGGCTAGCAGTGGTATCAGAGCCTGCTTGCCAACAGCGGGGGTACATAATGGTATGAATATAGGAGAGAAGATGAGTAAGAAGGAAACCCTCTTCATCATGAACACTGATAGCAGCTCAACTAAACCCATCACACAATCTTCCGCCATAACTCTCCCAAAAGCCTTTAAAAGAACCAATTCCCACAAAATAGAAAATCTTATTGAGTACTCTTATGTTCCTGAAGATGTGCAAGTAGCTGAAACCATACCTCCTCTTCTTAGCCCATACAATATCTTTAAGAGACAAAAATCCTTAACTAGGACCATCAGAAATCTCATCTCTACAAACTTCCCAAATATGAAAGAATATATCCAATCTTCCCGGTTGGACCAATGCACTCTTAAAGCCACAAATCAAGAACAGTATGTTGATTTAGAGATCCCTCAAGACATGATAGATCACTGGAAAGCAGAAGGATATACAGCTCTTCACTTCGGGGCTGTTAGGTTGATTCTTTCTCTCCATGGAAGAAAAAACCAACCAATCTTCTGCAAGATAGCATTGCTCGACTCAAGCTATCTTCACTATGAAAACGCTGTCATAGGAACAGTATTGACTTCGCTACATGCTGGTAGTGTTGTTCTTACTATCTTTCCTAATTATAACGTGAGTCTCAAAGATACCACGTTATCTACCAGGTTAAAAGTACAAGTTCAGATCACTGGATCTGACCAAGTACCAGAAGCCTTAGCAGCCACCCTTCATCACCAGATAATCTACCGTCTTCAAAATCATTCAATAGATCTACCTCTAACAGGATGTGGAGCAGACTCCCTGTTAGTTCTTGCCAGCAGAGAGGATGAAGTCCCCTCTATAGTTCAGATCCCTAGAAAGGTCTCTCGAGAAGAACTGATCCAGCTAATCCCATTAGAATGGATCATAAATTATGAAAAGATGCAAGAAGACAGAAGGCCGATACAAACACAAGAAGCCAGTTTCAGAAGATCATCTGTTGACAAGTCAGTCAAGACAATCTTCAAACCTGTAGAAGAAAAACCATGTTCATCATCGTCTATTTTCCAAACTCTGATGATTGAACCAATTCTCAAGGAAGACTGGTGTCCTATTTATGCAGTAACGGCCAAAGGAGATCCCATCTATACAGACAAGATTGATGGACACTTCATTTGGGATGTCAATCCTGACATGTGTGATCCAGAATGTGACTGTTGGATGCATGATGATGATATAGACCAATATATCATCACCCCAAAGAAAAGCAAAAAGAAAGGTAGATGCAAACCACCATCTACACCACAAAGGAGATCTGATTCAGACAATTGTCCTTGGATAGGAATTCATAAGAAAGCTCCACCTCTTCCAATCTATGAAGAGGCTCAATTAGAATTCTTAGAGAAGAAAAATTAATACCACCTGATGACCCATACCTAGTCACTTGGTCTCCTCATGACCATTGCAAACCCAACAAAAACACAACATACTTTGAACTCATCCCTCGTTTCATGTATACAGCTTCATCTTCCCAATATGAACAACAATTTCCTGCTTTAGAAAGGAAAATTGATCCTGTGACAAATAGAGCTTTCAAACCTTTCATACAACCCAATGAAGTCCATCCTGATGGAAAATTCAAGCCTTTGTCTCAGGCAGAGGAAGTTCTCAACTGGCAATCAGAAAACATAATTGCTCAGAATGAAAGTCTCCAAACCATGGGAGAGAAGTTAGGAAAAGTCACCGAGAAGATGGAAGAAACAGATCAAGATCTTAAAGTTCTGTCTTAAAAAATGCAAAGGCATTATAAGGAACTCAAAGAAAAAGTAGCCAAATTAGATCATGATCTAAGGACCATGCTGGATGAAAGAATGTTGGGAAAAGTTTTTGACCAAAAAGAAAGAGAGATCAGGACTCTGCAGAAACAACTGAAGGAGATGGATGACTTCATACAAGCTTCCAAAGAGCACAAGGCGGAACCAACAAGAAGTCGCTTTTCCAACACCCCGACATTCTCCAACGTCCCTGCTTTCTCTCCTAGTTTTACTCAGCCCAGAAGACCTTCTCATTATTATGTCAACTTTGCTCTACCAGACTATAATCGTCAAGAACCTGTTATTCATGAGACAAGAAAACCCAAGGTGACAACCTCAACTTCTAGGAGTAAAGAAACATTCTACAAACATGACTCCTCTTCAGATTCCCCATAAATCACTGAACCACCTCCATCAAGAGAAAGAAAGGCAGATCTGCCAGACCTAGAATCACATCCTCCTAGTCAGCCTTTTCAGTCCTTAGCCATAAAAACTAGACAAGAGGAAGAAGCACCAGACACCTCTTCTGAAAACTCTGCCTCAGACTCGTCTCGACAGGAGTCTCTCGCCAGTACAGAACAACACATGAATGACTTTTCAGAAGCCTTCATGATTAACTTCAAAAATGAAGAATATTTTTATGAAGAACCAATAGATGAAGGATCTACATCTGAAAAAGCAAAGATTCATAGCGGACCATGGTTCAATCTAGATGGCATACCCTTAGAGCAAATGAGGAAGAAACTTTTGGAGTTTGGAGCTTGGTTAGACACTCAACTCATGAAACCGGGATCAGACTCTTACAAAGTAATAGAGGAATTTTGTTGTAGAATGACAGGAACTTTGAAGGATTGGTATCTTTATCTAAGTCCTCTCAGGCAGGATGAGCTCCACAGGCTTGAAAGCACAAAGAATGTTCTTGGTGTATTGCATCAAGAGTTCATTGGAGACATAGATATTCTTGCTAGAAAAAATAGACAGGAATATTATGAAATGAGATGCTGTTCATTGAAGACCAAGGATTTGGAAAAACATTTTCAAAGAATGTCCCAAAGATTCTATCAGCTCAATGGCTTCAATGACCCTAGCCTCAAACATACATATGTTTCCTCTTTACCTCAGGAGCTTCGACCCAAAATTCACAGGATAATAGGGACAGCTGGCAGAGACAATGATTCTATGACCTTCGACCAAATTCATCAAACGACTCTAGAAGCCTTAGAAGAATTATGCAGCTTAGACCAACACTTTTCAGAAATGATGGAACAAAAGTCCAAATTCGGGAAAGCTTGCAAGAAAAACTATCAAGAGATTGGATGCAAGAAGGAAAAATGCCATTGCCCGCCAAAGCGAAAGAAAGACCATAAGTCAAAATCTTCAAACCTTTCAAAAAAGAAAAAGAAGACAAAGTTTTTCAAGCCAAAGCAAGCCAAAGGAAAAAAGATGGGTCAGAGATGTTTTGCTTGTGGGAAGAAGGGACACTATTCAAAAAATTGTCCCAATAAACCAGAAAAAGCTGCAAAGATGATAGACTCTCTCAACCCTGAAGAAGCAGATCTTGAGTCCTTATACTCAGAACAGAGCTCCGCAGATGAAGAAACAACCTTTGCCCTCCAAGAAGATTCTGGAGAAGAAAGCAACTCTGACTCAGGAGAAAAGAATGAAGTACCAGTCTACTTCCTAAAACAAGTAGCCAGCTTCTTACCTACTCCTCCACTTCCTTGTGTTGAGATTCAAATACTTGCTTCCAAGTTTGCCCATCCAAAAAAGGCTATCGCCTACATGGACACAGGTGCCCAGGTTACCATGATGAATCCAGTGTTCTTCCTCCAGAAGCATGGACTACCCATGCTGCATTCTTCATGGCTGCTGATGGGAAAATTTTCAGAACGGATTTCATAACAAAAGAAAAGATAGGGATCAAATTTTTCCAAGGATGCGTAGTCTGGACAAAAGTAATTGGAAGCAGGCTCCCTAACAAAGACATTGTCGTTGGGTTTGATGTTTATTCTGCAGCTGATAGACTTCAAATACTCCCCAGGGGAGTAAAATTTAAAAGGGAATTCAAGCCATACTCCACCACAATAAAAATGTATTCCCTTTCCAAGGCTCCAGCTGAATATGAAGAAGTAAAGGCCAAGTTGCTCAAACTTTGTGCAGACTCTCATGAAGAATTCCAGCATCCTAACCCTCTTGCTACAGAAGAATGTAATCAGCTTCTTCGACAAGGCCTTATTGAACCAACCAAATCTGAATGGGCCTGCCAAGCCTTTTATGTGGAAAAAAGAGCTGAAAAAACCAGGGGAAAGAAGAGATTGGTTATAGATTACAAACCTCTTAACCATTTTCTCAAGGATGACAAATTCCCCATTCCAAAGATATCCACCTTGAATACCTTAATAAAAGATGCCCAAATTTTCTCAAAGTTTGACCTCAAATCAGGATTTTGGCAACTAGGCATCAATCCAAAAGACTGTCACAAAACAGCATTCTGCATTCCAAATGCTCAGTATCAGTGGACCGTTGTACCTTTTGGACTCAAAGTTGCTCCATCCCTATTCCAAAAAGCCATGATCCGAATCTTTGAACCTATCCTTGACAGTGTCATCATATACATTGATGATATCCTTCTTTTCTCAAAAGATGAAAAAACCCACAAAGCCTTATTAACCCAATTCTACCAGATAGCCCAAGCCCATGGTATCATGTTATCTGAAAAGAAAAGTCAAATAGCCCAAACTGAGATAGACTTCTTAGGGATGCATTTTTCTCAAGGGAAGTACCAACCTCAACCTCACATTGTTCAAGAACTCTTAAACTTTCCAGATGAAAATCTCACAATCAAACAAATCCAGCAGTTTCTAGGAATAATCAACTATATCCGAGATTTTATACTCAAACTTGCCAAATAAACCAGCCAGCTATCCTTGTTACTCAAGAAAAATCCTCCACCATGGGGTAACAGAGAAACTGAAGCAGTTAGTGGGGAAAAGAATTCTTCAAACAGATGCTAGTGACCATTACTGGGGAGCTGTTTTGATAGAAGAAATTGATAACACCAAGTGTTACTGTGGTCATGCCAGTTGACAGTTCAAAGAAGCAGAAAAACATTACCATACCACATACAAAGAAGCTTTAACAGTAAAACTGGGGATACAAAAGTTTGATTTTCATCTTAGAGGACATCATTTTGAGGTTCATATGGACAACTCTTCTTTTCCAAAAATCCTAGAGTTCAAAAACAAGATGCCACCAGACCCTCAAACCCTTCGCCTCAAAGATTGGTTTTCCAGATATGACTTTACAGTAAAAGACATCAAAGGAAAACAAAACCTTATCCCAGACCTTCTTTCCAGACCCAACAAGCCAATCCAACTTTTCACCCATAACCATTCCTTCCCTCTGATTGTGATGATCAGATCCTTACCATCCGGAGCCACCACTTTCAAAGACTTTCCCCCAGGATTAAATCCATCATGTCCACTTTCTGTAATCCAAGATTATGCCAGACGGAACATTTTTTATTACATGGCAAAAATCATGAGAACCATTAAAACCATACCAGACCTTTCTCCGGTCCATCCAGATACCCCATTTTATTTACCCTTTTTAATAAATCCAAAAGTCCAATTTACTGAAGATCACTTATGGTATTTATGGTGCACTACTTGCCTGTATGTTATGCCTGTCCTCATCCCTACTGAAGCAATGTACCATTATCTTATGGAACCTAACAACCATGGATCATTAATCTGGACAGCCCTTCAATGGTATTCTCCCCTTGAAAGATGGAGGAAAGAACTTGAAAAAGCTTTGCATGATTTTTATAAATTCAAATTCAAAGGAGATATGTTCAAGTTCAAAACAGTTTTCATTTTGCACAAACCATATGAAACAGATCCAAGAACAAATTTCTTGATCAGCAAACCCCAATGTACATTATGAGAAACTGTTAATGATTGTCCATTAGATCCAAGGGTAAGTCAGGAATTAAGAAGTTTCATGGGACTTATGAATTTTCATAATCCTAAGAAAACCACAATTGGTACCACTTGCATTAGCCATGGCAATCTTCCTTCGCAATACCAACCGGTGGAATCACGGAAAAGTTTTATTCAAGCAGGAGATGATCAGATGATAATTGATGAATATGAAGCCCGGTGGATTAAAGATCATTCACATGCTAGTTCAAGCAAACCAACGGTAGGAGATCGAGAATATGAAGCACTATTCCCTTATCAAGAAGATGATTCTCCAGACCGAAACATGTCACCAAGTGATGAGCCCATCATAAAGCACTACTAACGTGTCAAGAAGATCAGAAAGCCTACAATTTCGTTCAAGATTTCATCCGAATTTTCAGGCTTTCTTTAAAATTAATTATTTTATGTCGGCCATTTGTATAGATGTGTGGGCCACTCTTTTGTTTGTTTCTGTTTGTTTGCTTGTGTCGGCAACCGTTCTTTAGTTGCCATTATAGATAGGAAGGAATCTCTCTTTTTTGTATAGTGTCGATGGGGCCCAATGAGCACCCGACTATCAAATTATTGAGGTCTTCCTTCAGTATGGTTCTTCTATAAAAGGACCATTTATGTATCAGTTGAGGCATCAAAAAATAAATAAAACCTCCTATGTTTTCTACAATCATGTTCTTCTAATTTCTCTCTTTTCTTCTGAAAATCTTAGCTAATATATTCATATCATGATAACCCTCCAGTAGAGTCATAATGAACTCTATGATCAATGATGAGTCATAATGAACTCTATGATCAATGATCCATGCTATGGTCCTCTGTATCTTGAGACTTGTAAGTCCACAGGGGTTGGCAGTTTGTCTCAGGGTGTGAGGGGCTCCCGGCTAGCAGTGGTATCAGAGCCTGCTTGCCAACAGCGGGGGTACATAATGGTATGAATATAGGAGAGAAGATGAGTAAGAAGGAAACCCTCTTCATCATGAACACAGATAGCAGCTCAACTAAACCCATCACTCAATCTTCCGCCATAACTCTCCCAAAAGCCTTTAAAAGAACCAATTCCCACAAAATAGAAAATCTTATTGAGTACTCTTATGTTCTTGAAGATGTGCAACTAGCTGAAACCATACCTCCTCTTCTTAGCCCATACAATATCTTTAAGAGGCAAAAATCCTTAACTAGGACCATCAGAAATCTCATCTCTACAAACCGCCCAAATATGAAAGAATATATCCAATCTTCCCGGTTGGACCAATGCACTCTTAAAGCCACAAATCAAGAACAGTATGTTGATTTAGAGATCCCTCAAGACCTGATAGATCACTGGAAAACAGAAGGATATACAGCTCTTCACTTCGGGGCTGTTAGGTTGATTCTTTCTCTCCATGGAAGAAAAAACCAACCAATCTTCTGCAAGATAGCATTGCTCGACTCAATCTATCTTCATTATGAAAACGCTGTCATAGGAACAGTATTGACTTCGCTACATGCTGGTAGTGTTGTTCTTACTATCTTTCCTAATTATAACGTGAGTCTCAAAGATACCATGTTATCTACCAGGTTAAAAGTACAAGTTCAGATCACTGGATCTGACCAAGTACCAGAAGCCTTAGCTGCCACCCTTCATCACCAGATAATCTACCGTCTTCAAAATCATTCAATAGATCTACCTCTAACAGGATGTGGAGCAGACTCCCTGTTAGTTCTTGCCAGCAGAGAGGATGAAGTCCGCTCTATAGTTTAGATCCCTAGAAAGGTCTCTCGAGAAGAACTGATCCAGCTAATCCCATTAGAATGGATCACAAATTATGAAAAGATGCAAGAAGACAGAAGGCCGATACAAACAGAAGAAGCCAGTTTCAGAAGATCATCTGTTGACAAGTCAGTCAAGACAATCTTCAAACCTGTAGAAGAAAAACCATGTTCATCATAGTTTATTTTCCAAACTCTGATGATTGAACCAATTCTCAAGAAAGACTGGTGTCCTATTTATACAGTAACGGCCAAAGGAGATCCTATCTATACAGACAAGATTGATTGACACTTCATTTGGGATGTCAATCCTGACATGTGTGATCCAGAATGTGACTGTTGGATGCATGATGATGATATAGACCAATATATCATCACACCAAAGAAAAGCAAAAAGAAATGTAGATGCAAACCACCATCTACTCCACAAAGGAGATTTGATCCAGACAATGGTCCTTTTGTAGGAATTCATAAGAAAGCTCCACCTCTTCCAATCTATGAAGAGGCTCTTAGAATTCTTAGAGAAGAAAAATTAATACCACCTGATGACCCAGACCTAGTCACTTGGTCTCCTCATGACCATTGCAAACCTAACAAAAACACATCATACTTTGAACCCATCCCTTGTTTCATGTATACAACTTCATCTTCCCAATATGAACAACAATTTCCTGCTTTAGAAAGGAAAATTGATCCTGTGACAAATAGAGCTTCCAAACCTTTCATACAACCCAATGAAGTCCATCCTGATGGAAAATTCAAGCCTTTGTCTCAGGCAGAGGAAGTTCTCAACTGGCAATCAGAAAACATAATTGCTCGGAATGAAAGTCTCCAAACCATGGGAAAGAAGTTAGGAAAAGTCACCGAGAAGATGGAAGAAACAGATCAAGATCTTAAAGTTCTGTCTCAAAAAATGCAAAGGCATTATAAGGAACTCAAAGAAGAAGTAGCCAAATTAGATCATGATCTAAAGATCATGCTGGATGAAAGAATGTTAGGCAAAGTTTTTGACCAAAAAGAAAGAAAGATCAGGACTCTGCAGAAACAACTGAAGGAGATGGATGACTTCATACAAGCTTCCAAAGAACACAAGGCGGAACCAACAAGAAGTCGCTTTTCCAACACCCCGGCATTCTCCAACGTCCCTGCTTTCTCTCCTAGTTTTACTCAGCCCAGAAGACCTTCTCATTATTATGCCAACTTTGCTCTACCAGACTATAATCGTCAAGAACCTGTTATTCATGAGACAAGAAAACCCAAGGTGACAACCTCAACTTCTAGGAGTAAAGAAACATTCTACAAACATGACTCATCTTCAGATTCCCCAGAAATCACTGAACCACCTCCATCAAGACAAAGAAAGGCAGATCTGCCAGACCTAGAATCACAGCCTCCTAGTCAGCCTTTTCAGTCCTTAGCCATAACAACTAGACAAGAGGAAGAAGCACCAGACACCTCTTCTGAAAACTCTGCCTCGGACTCGTCTCGACAGGAGTCTCTCGCCAGTACAGAACAACACATGAATGACTTTTCAGAAGCCTTCATGGTAAACTTCAAAAATGAAGAATATTTTTATGAAGAACCAATAGATGAAGGATGTACATCTGAAAAACCAAAGATTCATAGTGGACCATGGTTCAATCTAGATGGCATACCCTTGGAGCAAAGGAGGAAGAAACTTTTGGAGTTTGGAGCTTGGTTAGACACTCAACTCATGAAACCGGGATCAGACTCTTACAAAGTAATAGAGTAATTTTGTTGCAGAATGACAGGAACTTTGAAGGATTGGTATCTTTATCTAAGTCCTCTCAGGCAGGATGAGCTCCACAGGCTTGAAAGCACAAAGAATGTTCTTGGTGTATTGCATCAAGAGTTCATTGGAGAAATAGATATTCTTGCTAGAAAAAATAGACAGGAATATTATGAAATGAGATGCTGTTCATTGAAGAACAAGGATTTGGAAAAACATTTTCAAAGAATGTCCCAAAGATTCTATCAGCTCAATGGCTTCAATGATCCTAGCCTCAAACATACATATGTTTCCTCTTTACCTCAGGAGCTTCAACCCAAAATTCACAGGATAATAGGGACGGTTGGCAGAGACATTGATTCTATGACCTTCGGCCAAATTCATCAAACGACTCTAAAAGCCTTAGAAGAATTATGCAGCTTACACCAACACTTTTCAGAAATGATGGAACAAAAGTCCAAATTCGGGAAAGCTTGCAAGAAAAACTATCAAGAGATTGGATGCAATAAGAAAAAATGTCATTGCCCGCCAAAGCGAAAGAAAGACCATAAGTCAAAATCTTCAAACCTTTCAAAAAAGAAAAAGAAGACAAAGTTTTTCAAGCCAAAGCAAGCCAGAGGAAAAAAGATGGGTCAGAGATGTTTTGCTTGTGGGAAGAAGGGACACTATTCAAAAAATTGTCCCAATAAACCAGAAAAAGCTGCAAAGATGATAGACTCTCTCAACCCTGAAGAAGCAGATCTTGAGTCCTTATACTCAGAACAGAGCTCCGCAGATGAAGAAACAACCTTTGCCTTCCAAGAAGATTCTGGAGAAGAAAGCAACTCTGACTCAGGAGAAAAGAATGAAGTAACAGTCTACTTCCTAAAACAAGTAGCCAGCTCCTTACCTACTCCTCCACTTCCTTGTGTTAAGATTCAAATACTTGCTTCCAAGTTTGCCCATCCAAAAAAGGCTATCGCCTACATGGACACAGGTGCCCATGTTACCATGATGAATCCCAGTGTTCTTCCTCCAGAAGCATGGACTACCCATGCTGCATTCTTCATGGCTGCTGATGGGAAAATTTTCAGAACGGATTTAATAACAAAAGAAAAGATAGGGATCAAATTTTTCCAAGGATGCGTAGTCTGGACAAAAGTAATTGGAAGCAGGATCCCTAACAAAGACATTGTCGTTGGGTTTGATGTTTATTCTGCAGCTGATAGACTTCAAATACTCCCCAGGGGAGTAAAATTTAAAAGGGAATTCAAGCCATACTCCACCACAATAAAAATGTATTCCCTTTCCAAGGCTCCAGTTGAATATGAAGAAGTAAAGGCCAAGTTGTTCAAACTTTGTGCAGACTCTCATGAAGAATTCCAGCATCCTAACCCTCTATGGAAAAACAAAGACTTCTTTGTAGAAATTCCATTCAAACTAAATGAAGATATAAATCCTACCATAGCCACCCATCCGGGAATGAGCCCTTCTGATTATACTTTTGCTAAAGAAGAATGTAATCAGCTTCTTCGACAAGGCCTTATTGAACCAACCAAATCTGAATGGGCCTGCCAAGCCTTTTATATGGAAAAAAGAGCTGAAAAAACCAGGGGAAAGATGAGATCGGTTATAGATTACAAACCTCTTAACCATTTTCTCAAGGATGACAAATTCCCCATTCCAAAGATGGCCACCTTGAATACCTTCATAAAAGGTCCCCAAATTTTTTCAAAGTTTGACCTCAAATCACGATTTTGGCAATTAGGCATCAATCCAAAAGACCGTCACAAAACAACATTCTGCATTCCAAATGCTCAGTATCAGTGGACCGTTGTACCTTTTGGACTCAAAGTTGCTCCATCCCTATTCCAAAAAGCCATGATCCGAATCTTTGAACCTATCCTTGACAGTGTCATCATATACATTGATGATATCCTTCTTTTCTCAAAAGATGAAAAAACCCACAAAGCCTTATTAACCCAATTCTACCAGATAGCCCAAGCCCATGGTATCATGTTATCTGAAAAGAAAGTCAAATAGCCCAAACTGAGATAGACTTCTTAGAGATGCATTTTTCTCAAGGGAAGTACCAACCTCAACCTCACATTGTTCAAGAACTCCTAAACTTTCCAGATGAAAATCTCACAATCAAACAAATCCAGCAGTTTCTAGGAATAATCAACTATATCAGAGATTTTATACCCAAACTTGCCAAATACACCAGCCAGCTATCCTTGTTACTCAAGAAAAATCCTCCACCATGGGGTAACCGACAAACTGAAGCAGTTAGAGCTTTGAAAAAGATTACACAAAACCCTCCTGCTTTAAAAATACCTAGTGAGGGAAAAAGAATTCTTCAAACAGATGCTAGTGACCATTACTGGGGAGCTGTATTGATAGAAGAAATTGATAACACCAAGTATTACTGTGGTCATGCCAGTGGACAGTTCAAAGAAGCAGAAAAACATTACCATACCACATACAAAGAAGCTTTAGCAGTAAAACTGGGGATACAAAAGTTTGATTTTCATCTTAGAGGACATCATTTTGAGGTTCATATGGACAACTCTTGTTTTCCAAAAATCCTAGAGTTCAAAAACAAGATGCCACCAGACCTTTAAACCCTTCGCCTCAAAGATTGGTTTTCCAGATATGACTTTACAGTAAAACACATCAAAGGAAAACAAAACCTTATCCCAGACCTTCTCTCCAGACCCAACAAACGAATCCAACTTTTCACCCATAACCATTCTTTCCCTCTGATTATGATGATCAGATCCTTACCATCCGGAGCCACCACTTTCAAAGACTTTCCCCCAGGATTAAATCCATCATGTCCACTTTCTGTAATCCAAGATTATGCCAGAAGGAACATTTTTTATTACATGGCAAAAATCATGAGAACCATTAAAACCATACCAGACCTTTCTCCGGTCCATCCAGATACCCCATTTTATTTACCCTTTTTAATAAATCCAAAAGTCCAATTTACTGAAGATCACTTATGGTATTTATGGTGCACTACTTGCCTGTATGTTATGTCTGTCCTCATCCCTACTGAAGCAATGCACCATTATCTTATGGAACCTAACAACCATGGATCATTAATCTGGACAGCCCTTCAATGGTATTCTCCCCTTGAAAGATGGAGAAAAGAACTTGAAAAAGCTTTGCATGATTTGTATAAATTCAAATTCAAAGGAGATATGTTCAAGTTCAAAACAGTTTTCATTTTGCACAAACCATATGAAACAGATCCAAGAACAAATTTCTTGATCAGCAAACCTCAAAGTACATTATGGGAAACTGTTAATGATTGTCCATTAGATCCAAGGGTAAGTCAGGAATTAAGAAGTTTCATGGGACTTATGAATTTTCATAATCCTAAGAAAACCACAATTGGTACCACTTGCATTAGCCATGGCAATCTTCCTTCGCAATACCAACCGGTGGAATTAGGGAAAAGTTTTATTCAAGCAGGAGATGATCAGATGATAATTGATGAATATGAAGCCCGGTGGATTAAAGATCATTCACATGCTAGTTCAAGCAAACCAACGGTAGGAGATCGAGAATATGAAGCACTATTCCCTTATCAAGAAGATGATTCTCTAGACCGAAACATGTCACCAAGTCATGAGCCCATCATAAAGCACTACTAACGTGTCAAGAAGATCAGAAAGCCTAAAATTTCGTTCAAGATTTCATCCGGATTTTCATGCTTTCTTTAAAATTAATTATTTTATGTCGGCCATTTGTATAGATGTGTGGGCCACTCTTTTGTTTGTTTCTGTTTGTTTGCTTGTGTCGGCAACCGTTCTTTAGTTGCCATTATAGATAGGAAGGAATCTCTCTTTTTTGTATAGTGTCGATGGGGCCCAATGAGCACCCGACTATCAAATTATTGAGGTCTTCCTTCAGTATGGTTCTTCTATAAAAGGACCATTTGTGTATCAGTTGAGGCATCGAAAAATAAATAAAACCTCCTATGTTTTCTACAATCATGTTCTTCTAATTTCTCTCTTTTCTTCTGAAAATCTTAGCTAATATATTCATATCATGATAACCCTCCAGTAGAGTCATAATGAACTCTATGATCAATGATCCATGCTACGGTCCTCTGTATCTTGAGACTTGTAAGTCCACAGGGGTTGAACAAAATTCTCTAAGTTTACTATATATATGGTCAAACATATGATTTATTAGGCTTGAAATAGATAACGGACTTGTCCAGAGAGGAAATCATAGATGTATAATATACGCCCATCGTAGCCATCCGTCCATTTGATACAACGTCACTGAAATATCACATCAAATTCTGGCTTAATAAAGCATTATGATTTAATATGACTAATAATTATCAAGTAAAAGCAGTTTGACAAAACCGTTTTCAGAAGGTGAAGTAAAAGCTGCGGTTTGGGATTGTGACAGTTTCAAAAGCCCCGGCCCGGATGGGGTAAATCTTGGCTTCATTAAGGACTTTTGGGAATTATTAAAGGGTGACATTATGCGATTCCTCTCAGAATTTCATCGAAATGGTAAACTGACAAGAGGTATCAATTCTACTTTTATAGCTCTTATTCCGAAAGTGGGCAGCCCTCAGAGTATTAATGATTTTCGTCCTATTTCCTTAGTTGGGAGTCTGTATAAAATTTTATCGAAAGTACTGGCTAATAGATTGCGAATGATTATTGGTCGGGTAATTTCTGAGACACAGACAGCTTTTGTGAAAGATAGGCAGATTTTAGATGGTATTTTAATAGCAAATGAGGTGGTCGATGAGGCGAAAAGGTCTAAAAAGGAATTGATGCTTTTTAAAGTTGATTTTGAAAAAGCGTATGATTCTGTTGATTGGTGGTATTTGGATGCGGTAAAGGTGCAAAGGTCTCATCAAAATCTAGACCCTCTATCTGTGTGTAACCCTGAGCTACTAGTCTTGCTTTGTTTCTGGTCACAGTGTCATGTTCATCAGACTTGTTCTTGAAGATCCACTTGGTGCCTATCACATTCACACCTTCAGGTCTTGGAACTAAATCCCACACTTCACTCCTTTTGAATTGATTAAGTTCTTCTTGCATTGCTTCAATCCAAAACTCATCTGTCAGGGCTTCTTTGACATTCTTAGGCTCAATCTTGGACACAAAACAAGAGTTCGCAATGACTCCAACTGACCTTCTGGTTGTGACTCCTTGATCAGGATTCCCAATGATTAGGTCTTCAGGATGATTCTTCTGTATTCTAGTAGAAGGACCTTTAGTAGTGGATATCTGATCTGGCCTAGTATCTTCATTTTCAACTTTCTCTGGTTCAGATTCATTCACCTGGGTAGGTACATTTGTTTCCTGAGTAGGTGTTTCAACATCAGCATCAACATAAGAAACCCTTCTTTAGGCACATCATCTATCACTACATTAATAGATTCCATCACAGATTCAGTTCTGGAATTGAAAACCCTGTAGGCTCTACTGTTAGTAGATTCCATTCTTTATGGTATTTTATCTTTTTCATACCTCTATGACTAGTATCATACCACTAAGAATTTGAAATTATAGCGTACTTGTTTTAATATGTTCTGTCAGATGTTTTAACGTTTGCAATGTTACGTTTAATGTTTCAACATCACGTGATAAACAGAAATAAAAACAAGAAAATAAAGGACAGAAAAGTAAAGGACACAATAAGTTTGTTCACCCAGTTCGGCACAACACACCTACATCTGGGGGCTACCAAGCCAGGAAGGAAATCCACTAGTGTAGTCCTTATTCAATAGCTCTCAGCAAACTCCTCGTTTATACTATATAACCTAGGACCTACCTGTAATGCACTATCTCTATTAAGCGATAAAACACGCGAATATAACGAATATTCAAGAAATAGAAGATGCGTCTAACATAAAATCCAAACATCTCATACATGCATAAATTATCAAGTTACATAACATAGCAGCGGAACATATATATAATCCATTTGAATAACATCTTCAAATCTCAAGATAAAAATACATCCTCCGATCTCAGATACAAACAATATCTCAACTCCAAAACTACATAATCAAAATAGAATCCAGCATGCAAGTACTACCCTAGATCAGAGCCCTAATCTAGACACTTGCTCATAAAAAGAGGAACTCCGCTCCTCGGCAATATCAAGCATAAAGTCTAAGCATCATGCACTTCATCTACCCGTCCATACGGAAAGGTAGGTGGCAAACCACCAGTCCATAAAGTCAAGAACGATGAATAACAAACCATACATGTACCCACAAGTATTCATAACATTCACATCATTCAATATCATCATTCCAAGTTCATATCAACAAGTGTATCATACACGTATCACAAATTCAACCATGTCAATTAACAATTAACAAATTCAATCATCTTGCACAACTCAAATGCATTTCAATCCACCAACAATGTATGCAATGGCTCTAGACTCATCTGGATGCATGTGGTACCGAGCTCCTCCAAGGTCGTCACCTCCGATGCAACAAAAACATCGTAATCACCTCAATTGGATATAAAATCCACCACCATCAGTCATGAATGCATGAACATATGACTCGACTACAAATGCATATGTTCACACATACAAATCACCTCAACATCACCAACACTTAGTATATATGCAATCAACAACAATTTACCACCACATAACATATATACAATCACCAACAACATCCATAATTCAATCAACATGTAGTTGTCACGTATATACACCATTAATCATCTTCTTATAAGTTATATCATATGTCCATAAAGGATTCATAATGCAATTGGCTCTTAAAACCATTTTCAACAAAGTTCGTCTCTCAAAATTACAACATTTAGAAATAATTGAGCATTGAGCCAAAATCAAGTAAACAAGTTCCAATGCCTCAACTAAGTATACCTCTAGGCCACATATAAGTGCAGTAGAGGAGACCTTGATGTTTCACCGGCCAAATGCGACGAATTCATGAAAATCACAAAGTTCGTCTCCTTTTGTCACTTTTCACAAAATTCTCATTTTCAAAGCAAAACAAGTTCAAACTTGATGAAACCAATCACAACCAATTTTAGAAATCCTATAAACTTTATACAACTTTAATCCCACTTCAAATTCCGGAGGAAAACGAGTTTTCGGAAAAACCAACGTTTGGACCGTTTTTCCAAAGTTAAGAGAAAATTCACAAATCAAGTCCAATTCAATTCAAATCATGTTCCAGTAGGATTAAATGCATAAACAGAGGTTTAACAAGTTGAAAGAAACATTTTAGAAAGCTCGGATTGGTCCCAAGTGCACGAAGCAAAGATTTAAAAATGGCAGAACTGGGAGTTGCACGGTTAAGCGTCCTCTGCACGCTTAAGCGTCCAACTTCCAGTAGCCTCTGGAAGTTGCTCGCTTGGAGCACGCTTTCTGCACGCTGGTGAGCACGCTTAAGCGTCCTTTGCACGCTTAAGCGTCCTACACCAGAAGTTCAAACTTCTGTTACGGGTTCCAACCCATTTCATCCCAAAATCCAATTTTCAAATCCCCAATTCACCAAAACAAGTTCCATAAAGTGTTTATGGGTTCTAATAGTTATAATGCATCAAACAAACATGAATCATGCATTAGAAACATCAAAATGACTCATTTCATCAGAATCATGAAATTTTCTCAAAACACCAACACAACCACAAATCTCCTCACAAATCCATAAACAACGATTCCAGTTACACCAATTCGATTCCAACAGCTCAACAATCATCAACAACAATTAATGAACACAAATTCATGCACAATTCAACACCACAATCTCATTTCTAATCAAATTTGCTCAAGAACACAAAGTACCCACAAATATACATTTCAACATGTTAATTCACATGCTAACATACAATTATCATATAAATCATGTTCTCAAACATAACAACAACAATCATGCACGAATTTACAACAATTAGATTCAATTCATCAATTTCACAAAAATGGGTAAGAAGAAAAAAGTTATGAATTATGGTTTAATTCTAACCCTCTTACCTCTAGCACCAAGAATCTCTAACCCAAGCTTCAATTTAGGTCCTATATGATGAATCCCTCTTCTAGCTCTAGCCTTCCTCTTCAACCTCTTATCTCCTCTCTATCTCTATCTCAATTGCAAATGTTGGTGAAAGACCCTATTTCTCTACTAAGAATAGTTTATATAGGTTCACCTAATTGGGCTCATCTCACAACACCTTAATGGGCCTAACCCATTTCTATTCTAACCTAAATGTTACTACTCACCTAACGGCAAAATACAATACTAACGGTCACTTACCGGTAATAAAATAAATTACTACAACTCCCTAGCACTTAGTAAAATAACAACTCTTACTAAGCACTAAAAATAATCTTTCGTCAAAATTACAAAATTACCCCTACTCTCAAAATGACGAAAATGCCCCTAAGTCCAAAATGACTAAAATACCCTTCAATCACCGAATTCTACGAATCCCAACCAAAAATACGCACGGAGGCAAATAATCACACAAGAGCACATATAACACACATAAATAAGTAATTAAATAATTCTAACGGAAAATCGGGCTGTTACACTACCTGATAGACTTCAACCTAGGAACTCCTAGATCTGAAATCCCATCTCATTATCCTAATGGTCAGTCACTGCCCCAGTGACCTATCAGACCTCAACCAAAACAAAAGTAGTAGTTACCTTCCAACACAAACAACTAGCATCTTGTTTCACAACTTCGGGGTAGTGAACAAGAGTGTCAAACTCACACACACAGTCCTAAACAAGTATCGCAGGCGATACAAGAAAGGCACACGGTAAGAGATTCTAAACTTGCATCACAAACGATACAAGAGCAGAATACATGAAGACTCAAACCCTAAAAATCTAAACTTTTAGAATGACGGCTTGAATAATCAATTAGGTCTTGAAGACTTGAAGTCTTCCTTTTATACTGAAACAATTTGGGCTAAATAGTTCATTGGGCTTCAGCACATTGTAGATCGGTTCAGCTAATCTGCAAAACTAGAATCAGAAACAAATCTGGAAACTCCTAAAACGTCGGAACATTTATAGGATCATTCTAAACAATAATAAATTTTTCCTAAAATATAATATATACTTTAGAAATATTCCTAGATGCCAGGATAAAAGGAAGACTTCCTTAGAAATATTCCTAAAATGTCGGAACATTGATTCTTAGAAATATTCCTTAAACAATAAAGGGTGCGCGTACATATAAGCATGAACCCAGGCACATTGAATCGTGCCAGGATGTTGGAACATCGTATCCAATATCTTACAGAGTTGCCTAACCACATGTTGAAACTTTGGTTCTAACTTACAGAATAAGGATATTTGTTTTAGCAATAATGCAGCCAACACAAATACCCAACAATATTATATGTTGAATGAGATCAAACCAAGAAGGTTAAATAAGCTAAATTCGTGTAGTGGTTTACTATATGCAGAGAAAAAAGGTTTGGTTCAGGAACTGTTGCAAGTAATCCAAGTAATGTAATGAAGAGAATATATATTTTCATATACTGGTACCATGATTACATTTCTTTTTATTGCTCAAGTGTTTAACAGTAAAGGTTCTTGTTAAATGCAAGTAAGCAATGTTTATATGATGGTAATCATTTTTAACCAGATGATTAGAAATTAAGGCAAACATTTTGTAGCTTTTCCAACCACAAAATAAGAAACTTAGTTTGGCAGAATTTTGTGTTTTTCCAATAAATCTATTTGATGGACAGTTATTGGGTACTTAAAAAGAATTTAAATTTTCTTTAGGGTGTGTTTGCGAGTTGGATTTAGGAGAATTTTGGAGGGGAGGACTCTGGAGGGTTAAGTCTATATTTTAATATGTACTTTAATATTTTTAAAAAATCGAAAGAACATATGATAAATGAATATAATATCATGTCGTTCATTTAATTTTTTAAAAATATGAAATTATATATCAAAATATAGCCTAAGCCCTCTCCTTCAAAATCCTTCAAAAACAAACTCCCAAACATACTCTTAGTATTTGCTGTGTAATGATGAAAGAAAAATGTTGGATGAACACAACTTTTTGATTTAAGCAAGTTAGCATTGCGAACAATAAGATCAAGTTTGTTTTTATTCAAGTGTTTCCAGATTGCTCGTCAGTTTATTTTGCCTTATAAGCAAGGTTTAATATGCATGGCGTCTCTTATATTTCAGGCACAAATGTGACATGGTGATAGGTTAATTATTAGGTATTGCTAGGTAAGGAGATCATATTTAGAATTTCTTCTCTAATATTTGCATTCAATAGTATTTGGAATTTCTTGATCTTGTGAGATTAAGGACCAGAACTTGGAGGAGATGTAGGGCTGTGTTGTATTGTATGCCTTCATTGAGTGGGTTCTATACCTTCAACACAATCTTTAACACGCATGGTCAGATGAATAATAACAACACACTCACATATTTTTTAATACACTTTTTTTACTTCAAAATTTACATTGAAAAGTGTGTGTTAAGGAACAAGTTACTACCATTATTCTTTCTTTTCACCATACTAATATAAGTCTAACGCCCAAATTGAAAGTGTCTAGAATATTCAATAAGTGTGTTAAAACTGATATTAGATACATTAATTATACAATACAGAAACGACATCAGTCGAGAGTTCAGATACAAAAGACATCTAGAGTCTTATGTTACATTATTTACACAAGATAGCCGAACGAAACTTGATAACAAAGTTCATTACAACACATCTTATAATATAACATATGCATCAATTAGTCCAGCACCAAATTGGTTCCACAAAAGCACGATCAATCCAAAGCTTTCTCCTTACCTTTGCCACGAGAAACCTGTGAACCTGAACAAATAAGGAAAGGGATGAGACATAATGTCTCAGTGAGTTCTATCTAAACCTAGGCTATAGGTAACCTCGGGGAAAAACCTACGGTTACCTCGTGTCTACAATACAACTTGACAGTTGATTATATGTGTGTGGACATACTTGCCTAGATGGTAGTGTATGCTAGAACCATCGTAGGATCATCATAATATCATAGGTTTAACTTACATCTTACGTGTCATGGCGATCAAGGGAACCTAAGACCGCTATACCGAGGTACACTAATCGCATCAAGGCCTAAACTTAACATATTCATGACACAATCCTAAACCGGATGAATAGGAAAACCTGAGATCATCGTCGGTATAATTTCATAACTTGCTCATGTCTATCATCATAACATAATCATATCCATATCGCATCATACATAGTCATATTCATTTAACAAGTTAAAGGTTAGCGTTGAACAACAACTTTGTCTAATTTCATTTTACGGAGAGCCCCGGGTGGAGTATTCCCGAGCATAATCCCATACATAACCGATGAAGACCTATCTAAGGTAGTATCGGACTCCCTCAACATCGTGCGGGCCCCCCTTGCGAAGCTTATCCCGTTTCCCCTAGCGGGAAAACCCCTCGAGATCCCAACCTAATGAGGATCGCAAGAGACACGACACCTACGTCTTTCTTATACATTTTTAGTGAATAGATTAAACTAATCGCTTCACGTCTTAACATACATAAGTTCATACATATCATTCTAGTTCTCGGCAAGCTAGGCCGAGGCTCTATGTTCATTCCCTTGCTTAATTCATGTCTACCCCATCACGTTTCGTGTACATCTCTCATAAGCCGTTCTTGCTAATTAAGCTATGATTGCCATGAATTTTTATTTTATGAATCAATTGATGTTATGTGCATTGCCTAGATGTTGTTTTGGGGTTATAAATTTATAAAACGTTGAAAGAAAGGCTTCGGAATGCACCACCGGCCCTAGAATGGGCCAACAGACCAAAAGCATGTTGGCCAAGTCAGAGAGCTGCGCTATTAGCGAAAATTTCTAGGCAGCTATCTGTGAATTTCGCTATTAGCGAAATTATTTCGCTAATAGCGAGTTTTTTCGGGTCTGTGGTGCAAAATTTGCAATTTTTGACCCAAAACTCATCCAAATTGATCCTGCCACGTACCAAAACATCCAGCAACATATAGGTACAATAAATAACCTATTCCAAGGCAATTTTAGAAAACAATCATCAAGAATTGCTTTAGGGTACTAAAAACATATCAGACTAACTTAACAAAATTTCATAGTTTTCTCAATAGAACTTCTCATTCCAAAGGAAGGTATAACTATCTAAGAACTCACCTTGCACAAACTGAAGTGAAACTCAAGTATTCTAAGCCCTACACCAAAACCCTAGATAGTAGAATCAAGTTGGAGAAGTTTGCTTCAAGTATCCTAAGTTGCCTTCATCAAAAACTACTCAATCCTTACATAATTGCTTGCTTGAAGCAGAAATTACTAAGTGAAGATGGATTGCTGAGAGAGTGGAGGCCGATTTCTAGAGAGGGAAGAGAGCAAATGATTTCCCACAAAACCTAGAGAGAGAAAGCTTGAAAACAAATGAATATTTTGGGACTTAAAGTCCTTAAATACTCATCATGCTCAATTGCCAAAATTGCCCTTAATATTAAACGCGCGCATTTTTATCGTTAACAGGTATTACTTCGTAACATGAAAAAGCGGGATGTTACATCCTACCCACCTTAAAAAAATTTCGTCGTCGAAATTTAGAATGTACCTGAAAACAAATGCGGATACTGGTTCATCATCTCCGATTCAAGTTCCCACTTAGCTTCACTATCTGGCGAACCTTTCCATAATACCTTCACTATGGGAATCTCTTTGTTCTTGAGGGATTTGACGTCCCGGTCTACTATCCTTTCTGGTTTCGGCTGAAACGTGAAGTCCGATTTCAACTCTATAGAGTCTAGTTCAACTGGCTGGAAAGGATCCGGAATATACTTCTTCAATTGAGATACATGAAACACATCGTGTAAACCCGACATGACTGGAGGTAAAGCTAACTGATAAGCCACTGGACCGATACGCTTGAGTATCAAAAATGGTCCCACGTACCTCAGACACAATTTCTTGGCTCTGAAGACACCTCTCAAACCCAATTTAGGAGTAACCTTTAGGAACACATGATCACCTTCACTAAACTCCAAAGGTCTCCATCTCTTGTCCGTATAGCTCTTCTGACGATTCTGAGTTGTTCACATCTTTTCCTAAATTGATTTAATTTTCAGAGTTGTTTCTTGAATGATTTCCAGTCCAATAATGCTCTTATCTCCAACTTCGGCCCAACATAAGGGAGTCCTACACTTCCTGCCAAACAATGCTTCATAAAGTGACATTCCGATACTCGAGTGACAGCTATTGTTGTAGGAAAATTCTATCAAAGGCAAATGATTATTCCAACTTCCACCATCTTCTAAAATACAAGCACGCAACATATCTTCTAAGGTTTGAATAGTCTTCTCTGACTGACCGTCAGTCTGTGGATGATAAGACGTGCTCAACTTCAAGTGGGTCCCTAAAGCTCTTTGAAAAGCCTTCCAAAAGTGTGAAGTGAAGATTGGATCTCTATCCAAGACTATACTCACTGGAACACCGTGTAGCTTGACTATCTCAGATATGAACAATTCTGCATACTGTGATGTTTTATAGGTAGATTTAACCGGTAAGAAATGAGCTGACTTGGTTAATCTATCCACGATCACCCAAATCGAGTCATGTCCTTTCTGAGTACGGGGTAAGCCTCCCACAAAGTCCATAGATATTTGCTCCCACTTTCATTGTGGAATCTCTAACGGTTGAAGAAAACCCGATGGTCTTTGATGTTCAATCTTGATTTGTTGGCATACAATGCACCTCGCTACAAACTTTGCAATATCCGTTTTCATACCAGGCCACCAATAATCTCTCTTTAGATCTTGATACATCTTGGTAGTACCATGGTGAATTGAGAAACTACTCATGTGAGCTTCTTCTAAGATCAACCTTTTAAGCTCTAGATCGTTCGGAATACATATCCTTCCTTCGAGCAAAATCGCTCCATCCGATGCCATAGAAAATTCTGGATGACCAATTCTTTTCCGCAAATCATCATCTGCTTCCTGTGCTTGTACAATTTTGGACCGCAAACCACAAGAGACTTTTAGTTTATGTAACCAAATACCATCGTCATCCTCCGAGGCTTCGAGGTTAAGGTCTCGGACCTTCTCATATAACTTACAAGTACGCATCATGACCTCTGCTTGAGCTAAGGTCTTACGACTCAAAGCATCCGCTACCACATTGGTCTTTGCCTCATATTCAGATCCCTTTGATCAAACAAGTATTTCAAACTCTTGTGATCACTAAATAATTCAAATTGCGCTCCATACAAATGATGCGTCCAGATTTTCAAAGCAAAAACTATAGCCGCCAATTCTAAATCATGAGTAGGATAGTTTTCTTCATACGTCTTGAGTTGTCTGGATGCATAAGCTATCACACTGTTGTCTTGCATAAGTACACAACCGAGTCCATTAGATGATGCATCACAAAACACAATGTATTTCTTCTCAGGGTCTGGAATAGTTAAAACTGGGGCTTGTGTTAACTTCTTCTTCAGAGTCCTGAAACTTTTCTCACATTCTTCATCCCATTCAAATGGCACATCCTTCATCGTAAGCCGCGTTAATGGCAAAGCGATCTAGGAAAAATTCATAATAAATCGTCGGTAGTAACCAGCTAATCCCAAAAAGCTTCGAACTTCTGAAACATTCTTTGGTCTAGTCTGTAACACCCCGTTTTCCCAACATGAAAATTTCATATTAAATCAGAGTATTTAAATCTTAAACGGAATGCCACATGCTACTTGAAAATTCTTATAATAGATATTAATAAATATCCTTCCAGGTTCATCATCATAAAAGTCTGAAAATATGCAACGGAAATAGTTCAACATGAATAAACTCTTGGCACGCAGACCTTATCAGAAAATCTCATAATTTGGTTCAATACTTATTCATAAAAAGTTCATAAAAGACACGTAAGGAATAGATATGAAAGCAAGTCCTATCCCGTTACGTATGAGAGCACCTAGACACAAGTGAGGAGTCCACTCACGAACACTTCTAGTCTTTATTACCTGCAAGTTACCCATACGAAGGACAACACTTTCAAGCAGAAGGGGTGAGATTTCACAGTCAATAAATTAAGCATATAATTCATTAAAATGCATTTAGCGACATAAAACTTTATTAACATATCAAACATTTATCACTTAGCATATTATCATTTCATAATCAAATACCATCATCATATATCATCATCATTAAATATCATGTTCAACTTAACACTTGACTCGACAACATGACTCAACTTGACAATGCAACTCTTATTAACTTAACAACTTAACAACTTAAACCATCGTGAAACTTCTTGATATGCAAATGCATGTGGTGCCATTCAACAACATAAATGAGCGTAATTAGGCTCTTCAACGTGTGAGCATAAAGCTGCCGGGCCTAAAGCCCCCAACGTAGTTTGAGCACAAGGCTGCCGGGCCTGAAGCCCCCAACTTTAATGAGCACAAAGGCTGCCGGGCCTAAAGCCCCCAAATTTAGTGAGCACAAAGGCTGGCGGGCCTAAAGCCCCCAACTTTAATGAGTATGCAATGGGCTCAATCTCTCCTACAACTTAGACAACAACGTGAACATCTTATACAACTCCATAATCATTGACGACTTCTTAAATTCTTGCAACTTAGACCGACTCATGTAACTTCAAGACTTTAACAATCAACAGCAGCAACCAACAACAATTACAGCATATAGCAGTGTTTAAAATAACATATCAACATTAGAGGAAATGAATCATAACAACTTATCATCATAAAGCATCATAAATAATTCTTATACATCATCACTACTAATCTCAATCACTTAGCAGACTCCTGGAACTTCTGAAAGTATCCTAAACAACCCTCTTTCTTACTTCTAAGATCAACTCATGACTACACGTGCGAAAGGATCGCATCGGGACAATTTTGGGCAACTAACAGCCTAACTCGCACTGGCGAGTAACTTTGGTCGCAACGGCGAGCAAAACGTGCATTATGGGATTCCTAAAGTCCTTGCTCGCAATGGCGAGCTATCCTGCTCGCAATGGCGAGCTTACAGGTCACTCGCAGTTGCGAGTTGTATTGCTCGCAGTGGCGAGCTCTGGTTCTTAGCTCGCAGTTGCGAGTGTTCTTGCTCGCAGTTGCGAGCGATGAATGTCAGTACGGCCAGAAACCTAAAAATTACAACTTTTCATCTATTTTCATGATTCTTTCATCCAAATAGCATCTAATCATCATCCTAGACAATATCTAAGGTCTGTACACTAATTTTGCATCGATCTAACATCTTTTTATGGTTCAATCATCAAAATCGGTCTTAAACCTAATTCCCAATTCTCACCAAAACTCAACCTAATCATGCTAAATACATTCTAAAGAATTATACCCTTAATAATATTGAAAGTTAGTCTCACCCTTACCTGGTAATTGCAGAAATCGCAGCCCTCTCTCTCTTGTTCTCCTCTTCTGACTTTTTCTCCCTTTTTCTCCAAAAACGTACGTACTGTTTTTCTAACTTATGTCTGTCTATTTATCTCTTCATATTACTCTTCTCACTACTAAATTTTACTCATCTCACAACACAGCCCCATTTTTAATATTTTTATTTTATTTCTCATATCTTATTTTATTTAATAATAAAATAAGTCATACCAACATAACAACTTCACAACATCATATACCCCACATAATTTATTTATAAATCATATAAACTACTCCACTTCATGAATCATAAAATTCACACATATCAATCATGAAAATCACTTAAATCATAAATCATATAAATATATATAAATATATTTCTAAATAATCAAATAATTAAGACGGGCGTTACAACTCTCCCCAACTTATAGAATTTTCGTCCTTGAAAATTTACCTCAAACAACTCTGGATAAGACTCCATCATCTTACTCTCTAGCTCCCACGTCAAGCTTTCACCAGTTACTCCACTCCAAACAACTCTCACCAGAGGTATCTCTTTGCCTCTCAACGTCTTCATCTTGCGATCATCAATCCTCAAAGGTAAAGTCTCCACCGTAAGGTTGTCTCTAACTTGCACATCATCACTCTGAATCACATGGGACGGGTCCGGAACATACTTCCTCAATTGCGACACATGAAACACATCATGTAAATTTGATAAATGCTGTGGTAAGCCAACTCTATAAGCCACCGTGCCAATCCTCTCAGATATCTGATAAGGACCAATAAACTTTGGAGTCAACTTCTTTGACTTCAATGCACGACCAACACCGGTCGTTGGAGTAACTCTCAAGAACACATGGTCTCCCTTTTGAAACTCAAGGTCTTTCTTACGCTTATCATGGTAACTCTTCTGTCGACTCTGCGACGCTTTCATCTTCTCTTGAATCATTTTCACCTTCTTAGTAGTCTGTTGAACAATTTCTGGTCCTAAAACCACACTTTCACCTGTCTCAAACCAACACAACGGAGTCTTACACCTCCGACCATACAAAGTCTCGAAAGGTGCCATCCCAATACTTGAATGATAGCTGTTATTATAAGTGAACTCTATCAACGGGAGATGACTATGCCAAGCTCCACCTTGCTCAAGTACACATACTCTCAACAAATCTTCGAGTGACTGAATCGTTCTTTCCGACTGACCATCTGTTTGGGGATGATAAGCCGAACTCAATCTCAACTTAGAGCCTAAAGCCTCTTGTAAACTCTTCCAAAATCTAGAAGTAAATCTTGGATCTCTATCTGTCACAATGCTTGAAGGAACACCATGCAGCTTCACAATATCTCGAATATAAATTTCTGCCAACTGAGCTACAGGAAAACTAATATTCATCGGAATGAAGTGTGCCGCCTTTGTCAATCTATCAACAATCACCCAAATGGCGTCATTCCCTCTAGGAGTGTTCGGCAAATTCGTCCCAAAATCCATGGATATACTATCCCATTTCCATTCTGGTACATCTAACGGTGTCATCAATCCAGCAGGTTTCTGATGTTCTACCTTTGACTTCTGACAAATCAAACAAGAGTACACAAATTGTGCTACATCACGTTTCAATCCAGACCACCAAAACAACTTCTTTAAGTCATGATACATCTTTGTAGCTCCGGATGAATACTTAAACTACTCCTATGACTCTCTTCAAGAATCATCTTCTTTATCTCATCATTATCTGGAATACATATCCTACCTCGAAACCTCAACACACCTTGATCATCTACCTTAAAGTCACTATCTTCAGTTTGATCACTAGCAACCAACAAGTCTACAAACTTAACATCAACCTTCTGCGCCTCCCTAATACTCTTCAGGAAATCATTATCAATTTTCAGCATTCCTAGCTTAACACTCCGAGACGACATTTCACAAACTAAGCTCAAATCTCTAAACTGTTCAAGCAATTCAAACTCTTTAACCATCATAGCGGACATATGCAAAGTCTTCCTACTTAAGGCATCTGCAACAACATTAGCTTTACCCGGATGATAATTCAAGCCAAAGTCATAATCTTTCAACAATTCTAGCCACCTTCGTTGTCTCATATTCAATTCTTTCTGATCAAACAGATACTTCAAGCTCTTGTGATCACTAAACACCTCAAATCTCGAACCATACAAATAATGTCTCCAAATCTTAAGCACAAATACAACTGCAGCTAATTCAAGATCATGAGTAGGGTAATTTCGTTCATGGATTCTCAATTGTCTTGATGCATAAGCAACCACTTTACCATCTTGCATAAGCACACCGCCTCAGCCCAACTTGGACGCATCACAATACCCCACAAAAGGTTCATCAGGTTTCGGCAAAATCAAAACTAGAGCCGTCGTCAATCGCTTCTTCAATTCATTAAAACTGTTCTCACAATGTACATCCCATACAAAGGTTTTACCTTTACACGTCAATTGCGTTAACGGAAGTGCTAACTTAGAAAATCCTTCTATGAACCTTCGGTAGTAACCTGCTAGACCCAAAAAGCTTCTAATCTCTGTAACTGACTTAGGAGTCTCCCATTGTGATACTGCTTCAACTTTAGATGGATCGACTGCAATACCACTACCAGAAATAACATGGCCAAGAAAACTTACCTCATTCAACCAGAATTCACACTTAGACAATTTAGCATACAACTTCTTCTCTTTCAGCACTTGCAAGACAATCTTCAAATGTTCCGCATGTTCTTCTTCTGTCTTAGAGTAAATCAGAATATCATCGATGAATACAACCACGAAGCGATCCAAAAATGCATGAAAAATGCGATTCATATACTCCATAAACACGCCAGACGCATTACTCACACCAAAAGGCATCACCTTATATTCATAATGTCCATATCGCGTCCTAAAAGCCGTCTTCTGCATATCCTCATCTCTTACTTTAATCTGGTGATAACCCGACCTCAAGTCAATCTTGCTGAACACACGTGCACCCACTAACTGATCCATCAAGTCATCAATTCTAGGAAGTGGATATCTATTCTTTATAGTTACTTTGTTCAACTGTCGATAGTCAATACATAACCTCATACTACCATCCTTCTTCTTAACCAACAATACCGGCGCTCCCCAAGGTGAAACACTCGGTCTTATAAACTTCTTATCAAGTAAATCTTCCAACAGTTTCTTCAACTCAGCCAACTCAGAAGCTGACATACGATAAGGTGTCATAGACACAGGCTTCGTTTCCGGAACAAGATCAATAGAAAATTCCACCTCTCTCTCCGGCGGTACATCAGGAATTTCATCAGGAAAAACTTCAGGAAAATCGCACACCACTTGCAACTTATCAATCACTGCTCGATTCTCCAAAGATAAGGATGCCATCAAGGAAAACATCAAGATTCCATCGCGTTCTACTTGCTTCAGCTGCTTGGTAGACAAAAATTCTGCTCCACTTTCCTCTTCAGCAGAAGAGAAATGCACCGATTTACTAAAACAAGTAATGAGGACGTGATTGTACTCTAACCAGTTCATACCAAGAATCACATCCATTCCACTCAAAGGTAGACAAACTAAATCAATCTCAAAATCACGATCAAACATAGACAAGGGACACCGTAAACAAACAAGAGAAGTGGTCACCGAACCCTTAGCTGGAGTTTCGACAACCATTTCTCCATTCATATCAGACATAGCAAGGCCCAACTTAGAAGCACAATCAAAAGCAACAAAATAATGTGTAGCACCAGTATCAATAATAGCAACTAAAGGAGTATTGTTAATATAACAAGTACCTCTGATCAAACGATCCTCATTTTCAGTCTGAGTACCAGTCAAAGCAAACACTTTCCCTCTGGTCTGAGTCTTCTTCGGATTCTTGCATTGAGACCCAATATGACCCTCTTCATTGCAGTTAAAACACACAACGTCTCCATGCTTACTGATAGGCCAAACCGCAAGTGCACGGTCTATCGAAGTAATAGTAGTAAAAGAGTATCGTTCCACTAGGGAGTTATGAATTCGATTAACTTTTAGAGAATGATTAGAAAAGAAGAAAGATTATAAAATAGGGGGTTTTTAAATAAGAGACAATAAAAATAATAAGATAAAAGGAGCCTTGGGATTATTGGTTCATCATAACAACGAATCCTTCACAATCAAGCCTTAAACTTTATAATTATATGTTATTCTTAATTTCTAAGGACAAGTTTCTCTTTAGCATATCATAGCTTCTCTCGAAGTCAGTGAGTGTATCCCTCCAACAACCACACCTATTCTCATGGGTGATTGCCTTTGGGACCCTTGAAGATCGAAACTTTATGCGTCCCAAGGTTTGCTAGACTATTCTCATGTTTCGCAAACCTTGTCTAAATTCACTTGTTCGGATATCAAAGCTCCGCGTTCGCTTTATGAATTGATATCTGTGATGATGAATTAACCATTATCAAACCCTCTGCGTTCGCTTCCACAGTTTGATAATAATTAATTCATGTTAAAACGGTGAATTTAGATTAGGAATTAAGGTAACATATAATTAGGGTTTAAGGCTTGGCTTGATCCGGATTACGTCATTAGACTTTTCCAACAATCCAAAGACAAAGAAGAGTCTACTCACTAACGTTCATTGTAGACATGGGGGAAGAAGAGAGAAAGCAATAAAGTAAAAGAACAATAATATAAAAGTGAACTTTTATTCCAAGAATAAAAGATGAATGTTTATGATGGAGTGCTACTCTATTTATAGCTTTACAATTGACTTAAAATCTAAGCAACTATAAGGGCAAAGCAGTAAAACTACAACATAGTAACTTGGGCTTGAAGAAAAGCAGCAAAAGAGTATCCTGGAGGGTGGCACGGCCGTGCCACATGTTGGCACGGGCCGTGCCAAGCTTCTGACTATGTGGGAATATATTTTTGTCCCGTATCTTCGTATTTTCGCACTGTATTTGCTCCAGTCCTCTTTCTTTTACTCCAAGACACCTTCCACCATATATTCGTTCTTAAAATATAATAAAAAACAATTTAAAGTAAAATATTCAAGAAGGAAATAAAATTCAATAAAATAAAATCAAATCTTAAATAAAACTAAACTAAATAATGCAATAAAATAGACTAATTAATGACTCATCAAACTCCCCCACACTTGAATCTTTGCTTGTCCTCAAGCAAAAGGCAATAGACATAGCAGAAACAAAAGATTAATCTTGGCAATATTAAGAACATATGTCTCAAAAGAAAGGTTTTGCTTCAAGTACACTAATTACAATTTCAAACATTCCTCATGAACCTATTCTACCCAACATCAAGTCTTAAGTGAGTGTGTGTGTGCAGTCCAACCCTTTTCTTGCTCCTGTATAAGACAGATATTATGAGGAACATGTTCTATCCTTAATGCTAAAGTAACCGAGAAAAGTCCTTTCTTCATTTCATATAAGAGTGATGGGAATTTAAGTTAAAATTAGATTAGATTAACAATTAAGCACAAGGGGCTGTAGATGCTTAGGGGCTATCTATCCTCGTAGGCAGTCTTCTCGGATGTAATTGTCCTTTCCCCCTAGATTCAAAATCACCCTAAACAGTGCTGCAAAAATTTCTTTTATTTCATCTTCGCGTAGGAAGTCTTTTTGGATGTAGTTGTCCTTTCCCCCTAGCATTGATGAATTTGTTTCACTTTAAGTTCAAATTAGGGAGTCACCACCACAATTAAGAAGTTAGGGATTGTCCTTTCCCCCACATGTTGGTGCCATTCTCCCGCCCCATTTAACTTTAACAATTAAGAATATAACAATAGAGCACAATTGATTATTTTCCCACACAAACTTATACAATTTTTACTCTTAAGACTTTTAAAGGGTCTAAGTTAACACTAAAGATAGAATGTGTTCCTTAAAATACCTATTCATACACTTGCTCAAAGATTGCAACTGGGTGCTTTTCTCATTGGAGAATTTTCACAATAAAACAAGATATGGGTATAGCAAGAACACAAGAAACACAAGAAACTACTTTCATGTACAAGAAACAACCTTTAAAGAAGAGACAAAACAAAAAAATTTATGCCATATTTTACATTAAAAACAAGCTACTTAATCATGTCTTTCACCATAAGACAAAACAAAAGAATAAAGTTCAAGGGAGTTTGAAAACACTACGACTCTAGACACTTTATTAGCCCCCCCCCCCCCCCCCCCCCCCCCCCCCCACACTTAGGGGAAGCATTGTCCTCAATGATTCAAAGAAAAAGAAATTAAAGAAGAAGAAGTAGAGGAAGAAGAAAAAGAAGACGAAGGAGAAGAAGAAGAAGAAGAAGAAGAAGAATAAGTAGAAGAGAGAAAAGTAGAGGAAAAGGAAAGCTCACAATTTTATTGAGGTCCATAAGGTGGACTTTGGAGGTGAAGGTGTTGCATTATATTTTGGAGCATTTGATTGTTTTCTTCATTTATTCGATTGCTCCTTTGGACATTTTTTTTCATTGCAACACCTTGTCTTTGTTGCTCGGTGCTTATTATTTGAACTTTGGTTTGCATCCATGCCATCCGTTCATCTTTATAGCTTCCACCGGCTTCTTGTACATAGTGCAAGTTTGCACCTACCTCCTCTTTATCACCACCATCATCACCATCCTCTTGTACCTGTGGGTTAGTACCAACATAAAACAAATTTTCCACCACCTCCGGATTAGTTATGTCCGGATTAGGTAGAATAATCAAACAAATAGCTATAATAATTCTCCATTCATATTGGTAATTGTGAGTAGGGTCATGGGTTCTAAGGAAGGACAAAGTAGTGATAGTATTTATAGATAATAGTTCCCCTCTATCCTCTTGATCCATTGATTCACACTCACCCCAAACTTCCTAGAAAGAAAAGTGATGATTCCAACTACCATTATATCACCCTTATCATTCGGTTTCTTTTTAACAATTGAAACAAGATAATCAAACAAATAATAGCAATTGTTAATATGATGGTTATAAAGCATAGTCCACAACATAAACAACTCATTAATCCTCATCATTCCTACCTCTTTCCTACTTTATTATGCATCCATGCCCATCTTTGGTTTTCATTAAACTCACCTGCTTCATGACCATGATATTCTTCCTCTTGGTGCAAGTTAGCACCTTCTCCCACATCATAGTGCAAGTTAGCATCGTCTCCCTCATCATCATCTTGCTCACTAAGAACCTGCACATCATCAACATACAACAAATTTGCTTCCACCTCAGTGGTAGTCCGAGATGGGTTAGGAAGTAAAAACATAATAGGCACATTAAGCTTTGAGTTGGTGATGGAGTGGTGGATGAGGTTTGATGAAATTTATAGCAATGAGGGTGTCCATGTTAAGTCTATTGTTTCCCTCAATTTGTTTGATCCCCTCATCCTCACCAATGCCAAAATGCCTAGCTATGTATGTAATGATGCCACCCACTACTATATCTCCTTTACCGGCTGGTCTAGTATCGACAAAGTCTAGGTAATTAATCAAATAAAAGCAAGTGTTGACCGGGTGGTTGTAGAGCATTGCCTATAACATGAACAACTCATCGGTTCTAGTGTTTCCAAGCTCGGTTCTACCCCAAATAGGGCAAGCCATTACCATTTGAAGGTACCTAAGTACAGGGTTGTGAATGTTGCTAGTTTTGTTGGCTCTAGAGACAAATTCGGTTAGACTGGTGATACGTTCCCAAAGGAAAGTGGGTTGATAGTCAACCGGCTTAAGGCTAGGATCCCAAGAATCATGGATATACCCCTCGTTTGCAAAACCTAAGGCATCACAAAAGTGCTGAAGAGACATATTATAATCAACATTCATTAACCGGAAAACAACTCTATGATTGGGGTTATCAAAATTCAACTTATCTTTTGTAAAAATAATTGAGCTTAAAAATTGATAAGTAAAATTTTCATAACCCCGCATAGGTGTTAACAAATCAGTCCAACCTAACCGTCCTAGCAGCCTATAAACATCATCTTTAAGTCCTAGCACATTCAAATCATAAGAATCAGGATATCTAGAAGGATGTAAGGGTTTGGAGATAAGAATTTTATACCTGTCCCTGTGTGAGTTGTCCTTAAACTTGATCCCATGATTCTTGACTTGTGTTTGCTTCTTTGAGGGAGGACCGGAAGAGCTTGCTGGTTCCTTACCACTTCTTCTTGAAGCCATTTGACCCTTGTTTGAATTGGTTTGAAGGTTTAGGGTTTGGGAAGATTTTTGGTGGAAAGGATTGGTTTAGGGTTGGGTTTTATGTTTGAATAAGGTTTTGGTGAATTATTGGTTTGGGTGGATGAAAGTTGTTTTTGATTGGTGGTTTGTGTTTGGAATGGAATTTGTGGTTGATTTGTGGAGGAATTGAATTGGTTTGATGAAGTTTTGATGAAGATATGAAGGTTTGAGTTTTGATGGTTATGGAGGTTTTAGAGAGAAGTTTGAAGTTAGAGAGAGGTTTGTGTTTGAGAAGGAATGGAGAAGAAGAGAAAAATTGAAGTTATTGATGTAGGAGTCGGGCACGGCCGTGCCAACCTTGGCACGGGCCGTGCCAACATTCTGTGGCTTTGGCATTGTTTTGGCTTCAAACACTGGCACGGCCGTGCCAACCTTAGCACGGGCCGTGCCACCTTTCTGGTCACAGGGCTTCAAAAATTTTTATTTTCTTGAATCGTACTTGGACAATTACCTACAAAACAACTTAAAACAAAGAAAAACAAAACAAAAGCAATTAAATGCGTGGGTTGCCTCCCACGAAGCGCTTTTTAGTGTCATTAGCTTGACGGTCAATAGGTTTCTCTATCCCATACCCAATCTTTCACGAAGGGACAATGGCAGCAAACTGACACTATTTCCTAAGTCACACATGGCTCTTTCTATTTTCTCTGATCATATGACACATGGTATGGAATAACGCTCTGGATCCTTAAGTTTAGATGGCAACTTATTTTGAATTATTTCAATTAGTTTCCGAAACTGCTCATCTAACTTAGACTCATCAAACCCTTGTGGTAAAGGAGTGTTTGGATTATATGGTGGTGGAATGTTAAGCTTTTCACTCTCTACTACAGCTTTCTCACTGTTTGGTTTTTCACTCTCTACCCCAACCTCAATTGTCTTGGTTTCTACAACAGGGTCCTCTAATTTCTTATCATCCCTAAGTGTAATAGAATTTATCGAGCCTTTGTGGTTGGTTTCAGTTTGGCTCGGGAAGACTCTGGAGGGTTGTGGGGAAGATGTTACTTGTTGGGCTACTTGAGGGATTTGAGCCTCAAGCACTTTGTTGTGAGTAAAAAGAGAATCCACTCTATTCAGAGAGTCATTCAAAATTCCAGCTTTGACTTTAAACTCTTGGTTATGCCTGATGTTATCTAATTCAAAATTTTCTATCAAAAGTTCCAAGTCGGATTTTTGAGGGACTCCTTGGTTGTTAAAAACAGATGGTGTTGTTTGTTGTCCAAATTTTTTTTGAGGGTTTTGAAAAAAAATTTGCCTATTCCTAAACCCTTGGTTAAATTGAGCAACTTGCTCAGGATTTCTAACAATATACCTAGTTGACATTCAACACCGGTATGACCAAATATTCCATAAACTCTTGAAGGAGGTAAAACAGGGGTAGAAGTCCATTGATAGTAGTTTTGAGCCATGCCTGAAATCAAAAAGTTAAAAGATAGAAAAATAATAAATAAATTAAAAGAGAGGAAGAAAGATATTTTTTTTTAAGAAAGAAATATAAACAAAATATAAAATAAAATAAAATAAAATAAAGCAAAAGATTTTTTTTATATAAAATAAAATAAAATAAGGAAAAAGATTTTTTTTTCAGTCTAATCACTATTAAAAAGTTAATCAAATTACAACAACTCCCCGGCAACGGCGCCAAAAACTTGATAGGCCAAACCGCAAGTGCACGGTCTATCGAAGTAATAGTAGTAAAAGAGTATCGTTCCGCTAGGGAGTTATGAATTCGATTAACTTTTAGAGAATGATTAGAAAAGAAGAAAGATTATAAAATAGGGGGTTTTTAAATAAGAGACAATAACAATAATAAGATAAAAGGAGCCTTGGGATTATTGGTTCATCATAACAACGAATCCTTCACAATCAAGCCTTAAACTTTATAATTCTATGTTATTCTTAATTTCTAAGGACAAGTTTCTCTTTAGCATATCACAACTTCTCTCGAAGTCAGTGAGTGTATCCCTCCAACAACCACACCTATTCTCATGGGTGATTGCCTTTGGGACCCTTGAAGATTGAAACTTTATGTGTCTCAAGGTTTGCTAGACTATTATCATGTTTCGCAAACCTTGTCTAAATTCACTTGTTCGGATATCAAAGCTCCGCGTTCGCTTTATGAATTGATATCTGTGATGATGAATTAACCATTATCAAACCCTCTGCGTTCGCTTCCACAGTTTGTTAATAATTAATTCATGTTAAAATAGTGAATTTAGATTAGGAATTAAGGTAACATATAATTAGGGTTTAAGGCTTGGCTTGATCCGGATTACGTCATTAGACTTTTCCAACAATCCAAAGACAAAGAAGAGTCTACTCACTAACGTTCATTGTAGACATGGGGGAAGAAGAGAGAAAGCAATAAAGTAAAAGAACAATAATATAAAAGTGAACTTTTATTCCAACAATAAAAGATGAATGTTTATGATGGAGTGCTACTCTATTTATAGCTTTACAATTGACTTAAAATCTAAGCAACTATAAGGGCAAAGCAGTAAAACCACAACAGAGTAACTTGGGCTTGAAGAAAAGCAGCAAAAGAGTATCCTGGAGGGTGGCACGGCCGTGCCACATGTTGGCACGGGCCGTGCCAAGCTTCTGACTATGTGGGAATATATTTTTGTCCCGTATCTTCTTATTTTCACACTGTATTTGCTTCAGTCCTCTTTCTTTTGCTCCAAGACAGCTTCCACCATATATTCGTTCCTAAAATATAATAAAAAGCAATTTAAAGTAAAATATTCAAAAAGGAAATAAAATGCAATAAAATCAAATCAAATCTTAAATAAAACTAAACTAAATAATGCAATAAAATAGACTAATTAATGACTCATCACATACACTCTGCAAGTGTATGTCCTTTACTACCACAATGAAAGCATCGTTTAATATCCTTAGTGCAAGCATTACTCTTATGGCCTTTCTCGCCGCAAGTGAAACAAACAATCTCAGCACCAGCATCTTTCTTATTTGACCTTCTTTCATCATTAGCTCTTCCTTTTCCTTTGTCAGCAGGAGCACTGTAAGGCTTTGGGCGACTTTGCTGGCCCTTACCCCTCTTCTCACTCATAATCTTATAATGAGCTTTGCTATCATCTTCATAGATTCTGCATCTGGTCACCAAAGCAGAAAAGTCACAGATCTGTTGGTAACCAATGGCTCGCTTAATATCAGCACGCAAACCATTCTCAAACTTGATACACTTAGAGAACTCAGCATTGTCCCCAGTATAGTGTGGATAGAACTGAGCCAGCTCCACAAACTTTGCTGCATACTCTGTCACCGACATGTTTCCTTGCTTCAGCTCAAGGAACTCGATCTCTTTTCTTTCGCAAACATCTTCATGAAAATATCTGTTTAGGAACTCTCTCTTAAACACAGCCCAAGTAATAACTGCATCATCCTGCTCTAGGGTAGGTTGGAGGCTCACCCACCAGTCATCAGCTTCCTCAGCCAGCATATGCGTTCCATAACGCACCTTCTGACCATCAGTACATTGCATAACTCTAAAAACTCTTTCAATCTCCTTGAGCCATGTCTGTGCTCCATCAGGGTCGTACCTTCCTTTGAAAGTGGGAGGATGGTTTCTCAGAAAGACCTCCAACATTCTCACGTCAGCATTAACACCAGCACCAGCATTTGGCTGTTGTCCTATAGCTTGGGCCACAACTTCCAATGCAGCAGCCACCGCAACATCATTCCTTCCAGCCATTCTAGTTCTCTTATAGCAGATAAAATTCGCAGCCTCCAGGTCTCTTCTCTGCACAACACACAACAATTAGAATAACATAATAATGGTATTCCAACTGCTAAAGACACAACTCGACTCACTACTTGGCCGGACGGACCGACCTGCTCTGATACCAACTGTAACACCCCGTTTTCCCAACATGAAAATTTCATATTAAATCAGAGTATTTAAATCTTAAACGGAATGTCACAGGCTACTTGAAAATTCTTATAATAGATATTAATAAATATCCTTCCAGGTTCATCATCATAAAAGTCTGAAAATACGCAGCGGAAATAGTTCAACATGAATAAACTCTTGGCACGCAGGCCTTATCAGAAAATCTCATAATTTGGTTCAATACTTATTCATAAAAAGTTCATAAAAGACACGTAAGGAATAGATATGAAAGCAAGTCCCATCCCGTTACGTATCAGAGCACCTAGACACAAGTGAGGAGTCCACTCACGAACACTTATAGTCTTTATTACCTGCAAGTTACCCATACGAAGGGCAACATTTTCATGCAGAAGGGTTGAGATTTCACAATCAATAAATTAAGCATATAATTCATTAAAATGCATTTAGCGATATAAAACATTATTAACATATCAAACATTTATCACTTAGCATATTATCATTTCATAATCATATACCATCATCATATATCATCATCATCATTAAATATCATGTTCAACTTAACACTTGACTCGACAACACGACTCAACTTGACAATGCAACTCTTATTAACTTAACAACTTAACAACTTAAACCATCGTGAAACTTCTTGATATGCAAATGCATGTGGTACCATTCAACAACATAAATGAGCGTAATTAGGCTCTTCAACGTGTGAGCATAAAGCTGCCGGGCCTAAAGCCCCCAACGTAGTTTGAGCACAAGGCTGCCGGGCCTAAAGCCCCCAACTTTAATGAGCACAAAGGCTGCCGGGCCTAAAGCCCCCAAATTTAATGAGCACAAAGGCTGTCGGACCTAAAGCCCCCAACTTTAATGAGTATGCAATGGACTCAATCTCTCCTACAACTTAGACAACAATGTGAACATCTTATACAACTCCATAATCATGGACGACTTCTTAAATTCTTGCAACTTAGACCGACTCATGTAACTTCAAGACTTTAACAATCAACAGCAGCAACCAACAACAATTACAGCATATAGCAGTGTTTAAAATAACATATCAACATTAGAGGAAATGAATCATAACAACTTATCATCATAAAGCATCATAAATAATTCTTATACATCATCACTACTAATCTCAATCACTTAGCAGACTCCTGGAACTTCTGAAAGTATCCTAAACAACCCTCTTTCTTACTTCTAAGATCAACTCATGACTACACGTGCGAAAGGATCGCATCGGGACAATTTTGGGCAACTAACAGCCTAACTCGCACTGGCGAGTAACTTTGGTCGCAACGGCGAGCAAAGCGTGCATTCTGGGATTCCTAAAGTCCTTGCTCGCAATGGCGAGCTTACAGGTCACTCGCAGTTGCGAGTTGTATTGCTCGCAGTGGCGAGCTCTGGTTCTTAGCTCGCAGTTGCAAGTGTTCTTGCTCGCAGTTGCGAGCGATGAATGTCAGTACGGCCAGAAACCTAAAAATTACAACTTTTCACCTATTTTCATGATTCTTTCATCCAAATAGCATCTAATCATCATCCTAGGCAATATCTAAGGTTTGTACACTAATTTTGCATCGATCTAACATCTTTTGATGGTTCAATCATCAAAATCGGTCTTAAACCTAATTCCCAATTCTCACCAAAACTCAACCTAATCATGCTAAATTCATTCTAAAGAATTATACCCTTAATAATATTGAAAGTTAGTCTCATCCTTACCTGGTAATTGCAGAAATCGCAGCCCTCTCTCTCTTGTTCTCCTCTTCTGACTTTTTCTCCCTTTTTCTCCAAAAACGTACGTACTGTTTTTCTAACTTATGTCTGTCTATTTATCTCTTCATATTACTCTTCTCACTACTAAATTTTACTCTTCTCACAACACAGTCCCATTTTTAATATTTTTATTTTATTTCTCATATCTTATTTTATTTAATAATAAAATAAGTCATACCAACATAACAACTTCACAACATCATATACCGCACATAATTTATTTATAAATCATATAAACTACTCCACTTCATGAATCATAAAATTCACACATATCAATCATGAAAATCACTTAAATCATAAATCATAAAAATATATATAAATATATTTCTAAATAATCAAATAATTAAGACGGGCGTTACATAGTTCAATTCTGAACAGCCTCTACTTTCGACTGGTCGACGACCACACCTCCCTGAGAAATAACATGACCCAGAAACTTAACTTCTGATAGCTAAAACTCGCACTTACTGAATTTTGCATACAATTGCTTCTCCTGAAGAATATCCAATTCTATCCTCAAATGTTGAGCATGTTCATGCGGGTTCTTGGAATAAACCAAAATGTCATCAATGAAGATAATGACAAATTGATCCAGATACGGCTGAAAAATCCAGTTCATATAGTCCATGAAAACTGCTGGAGCATTAGTCACACCGAATGGCATAACTAAAAATTCATAGTGTCCGTAACGCGTTCTGAAAGCTGTCTTGGACACATCTGAAGATTTGATACGAATCTGATGATAACCCCATCTAAGATCAATTTTTGAAAACACCGCCGCTACTTAAGTTAATCCAGTAGGTCATCGATTCTCGGCAGAGGATACTTGTTCTTAAAAGTCATCTTATTTAGCTGGCGATAATCAATACACAACCTCAGACTGCCATCTTTCTTCTTAACCAACTATACTGGTGCACCCCAAGGAGACACACTGAGCCTGATAAAATGCTTCTGAATAAGTTCTTCCAGTTGAGATTTCAGTTCTTTGAGTTCTAAAGGTGACATTTTGTAAGGTGCTACAGACACTGGTTCCGCTCCCGGAATCAAATCAATTGAAAACTCAATTTCTCTTTCTGGGGGTAAACTCGTGATATCAGCCGGAAAAACATCTAGATACTCACTAACAATTGGAATATCACGGGGACTTACATCTGACTGTGAAGTCACAGTGAGCATGAAGAAGAAACCCTTATCCTTAGCACAAATAAATTGAACCATCTGGTAAGTATGCTTAATTAGTTCTGACAAGGACACTCCTTCAACCGTGTTACTAGTAGGCATGTAAATACTCTTCTCCGCACACCCTATATACACATGATTTGCTGAAAGCCAGTCCATGCCTAATATCACATCAAGTTGCTTCATAGGTAGACGTACTAGTCTATATAATATGTCTTGCTAGATACGGTGATAGGACAATTCTCACAAACATAGTTCGCTACAATTCCTCCATCGGTGGCCGTAGTCACCATCGTAGGGGGATTTAGTAATGAGACGGATAATTGAAGAGCTTCAACACATTGGAAAGAAATGAAAGAACATGTTGCACCACAATCAAACAAAACTCTAATAGGATTCTGACCAAGAAAACACATATCACCAATCAAATCCTCATTAGCTTGAGCTTTCTTCCCATCCAGTGAATACACCCTGCCATTGCTCATAGTGGTATCTACGCCTTTGTATTTGTTCCTCCTATATGGAAAATTTGCTACATAGTGTCCCGCCTGAGCACATGCATGACAAGAGTCGGTACCTATCGTGCATTCCCTCATATGAGCCTTTCCACATTTCTCGCAAGTTGGAAACGGTCTGAATGAAGCTGTCTGCTTTCCTTTCTGAGGAGAACCCTTTGGCTTTAGCTTCTCGTGATGCTCATCAACAAAGTTGCCTTTCTTCCTATCAAAAGCTGTGGAACCCTCTCTAATTGCTTTGTCAAAACCCCTTTCACCTTCTAGATTGTTGTGCACCATTTCATCAAAATTTGTCAACCACTGCTGACTAACCACCGCATAAATTTCACCCCTCAGAGCATGCTTATACTGATTAACCATCCATATTTCATTACCTGTATACTCGTTGTGAGTAGAGTAATGAGACAACTCTTCAAAATTCCTGGTAAATTCTGACACTGACATATTGCCCTGCTTCAAATGAAGAAATTCTTGCTCCTTTCTGACTTTGTATGTCACGGAGAGGTTCTCTAACATTACTTGTTTGAAATTGTTCCAATTCATCTCCATGCCAGTGGTTCTCATACGGCGTTGAGCGGTCTCCCACCAGTCTTCCGCTGCACCACAGAATTGATTGGTAGCAAATATCAACTTTTCTTCCTCAGTACAATCAGCCATCCAAAAAATCTTCTCCATGTGTTTAATCCACCTCTTAGCTTCTTGTGGTTCACCACGACCATTGAATTCTGGGGGATGATTCCGATTGTACTCTCGGAAAGCTGGATTCCCAACGACTGGAGGTGGTGGATGCTGTTGATGAACTCCTTGACCTATTTGCATAGCTGCAGCCCACTGTTGTTGAGACTGAGCATTTTGCTGAATATGTTGTTGCATCAACTGCATCATTTGTTGATTCTGATGCATCATATGTGCCCACATGTTAGCTTCAGGATTAACATTCTCCTCAACGTTCCGATTACCCCTTGGCCGGCCACATCCTCTACGTTCTCCGGAGATTTTGCTCTAACTGTCATATTCAAGTCAAAGTGATCAATTTCAACCAAATATAACAATAAGAATAAACATCCTAGACTCAAAGAGAACAACTACTTGGATTTTAATCTTAATGACCCAAGGCACGATCTGAAACGACCTGCTCTGATACCAAATTGTAACGCCCAAATTGAAAGTGTCTAGAATATTCAATAAGTGCGTTAAAACTGATATTGGATATATTAATTATACAATACAGAAACGACATCAGTCGAGAGTTCAGATACAAAATACATCCAGAGTCTTATGTTACATTATTTACACAAGATAGCCGAACGAAACTTGATAAGAAAGTTCATTACAACACATCTTATAATATAACATATGCATCAATTAGTCCAACACCAAGTTGGTTCCACAAAAGCACGATCAATCCAAAGCTTTCTCCTTACCTTTGCCACGAGAAACCTGTGAACCTGAACAAATAAGGAAAGGGATGAGACATAATGTCTCAATGAGTTCTATCTAAACATAGGCTATAGGTAACCTCGGGGAAAAACCTACGGTTACCTCGTGTCTACAATACAACCTGACGGTTGATTATACGTAGTGCATGCTAGAACCATCGTAGGATCATCATAATATCATAGGTTTAACTTACATCTTACGTGTCATGGCGATCAAGGGTACCTAAGACCGCTATCCGAGGTACGCTAATCGCATCAAGGCCTAAACTTAACATATTCATGACACGATCCTAAACCGGACGAATAGGAAAACCTAAGATCATCGTCGGTATAATTTCATAACTTGCTCATATCTATCATCATAACATAATCATATCCATATCACATCATACGTAGTCATATTCATTTAACAAGTTAGAGGTTAACGTTGAACAACAACTTTGTCTAATTTCATTTTACGGAGAGCCCCGGGTGGAGTATTCCCGAGCATAATCCAATACATAACCGATGAAGACCTATCTAAGGTAGTATCGGACTCCCTCAACATCGTGCGGGCCCCCTTTGCGAAGCTTATCCCGTTTCCCCTAGAGGGAAAACCCCTTGAGATCCCAACCTAATGAGGATCACAAGAGACACGACACCTACGTCTTTCTTATACATTTTTAGTGAATAGATTAAACTAATCGCTTCACGACTTAACATACATAAGTTCATACATATCATTCTAGTTCTCGGCAAGCTAGGCCGAGGCTCTATGTTCATTCCCTTGCTTAATTCATGTCTACCCCATCACGTTTCGTGTACATCTCTCATAAGCCGTTCTTGCTAATTAAGCTATGACTGCCATGAATTTTTATTTTATGAATCAATTGATGTTATGTGCATTGCCTAGATGTTGTTTTGGGGTTATAAAGTTATAAAACGTTGAAAGAAAGGCTTCAGAATGCACCACCGACCCTAGAATGGGCCAACAGACCAAAAACATGTTGGCCAAGTTAGAGAGCTGCGCTATTAGCAAAAAATTCTGGGCAGCTATCTGTGAATTTCGCTATTAGCGAAATTATTTCGCTAATAGCGAGTTTCTTCGGGTCTGTGGTGCAAAATTTGCAATTTTTGACCCAAAACTCATCCAAATTGATCCTGCCATGTACCAAAACATCCAGCAACATATAGGAACAATAAATAACCTATTCCATGGCAATTTTAGAAAACAATCATCAAGAATTGCTTTAGGGTACTAAAACCATATCATACCAACTTAACAAAATTTCATAGTTTTCTCACTAGAACTTCTCATTCCAAAGGAAGGTATAACTATCTAAGAACTCACCTTGCACAAACTGAAGTGAAACTCAAGTATTCTAAGCCCTACACCAAAACCCTAGATAGTAGAATCAAGTTGGAGAAGTTTGCTTCAAGTATCCTAAGTTGCCTTCATCAAAAACTACTCAATCCTTACATAATTGCTTGCTTGAAGGAGAAATTACTAAGTGAAGATGGATTGCTGAGAGAGTGGAGGCTGATTTCTAGAGAGGGAAGAGAGCAAATGATTTCCCACAAAACCTTGAGAGAGAAAGCTTGAAAACAAATGAATATTTTGGGACTTAAAGTCCTTAAATACTCCTCATGCTCAATTGCCAAAATTGCCCTTAATCTTAAACGCGCACATTTTTATCGTTAACAGGTATTACTTCGTAGCATGAAAAAGTGAGATGTTACAATAAGCCTCTCTCTAATTAAAACATAGTCGATCTCCTTATGATGAATGTTAAGCTTAATGTTTTGGACAAAAATCTTGTAATTTTTATTTTAATTAATATATATTTTTACTTAAGATTAAATTTGATTTGTTAATAATTATGTTGCATTAAATTTTCAAAAATAAATATTGGCTACTAGCAGCTTCTGCAATCTCATCAGTCTGTCAACGAGCTTCAAGAGGGGAGTTGCCCAAATATAAAAAGGTAACAATAAAAGGCCAGTAGCCACCAAGATAATCCATGATCTTTGCTTGTAAATTCCCATCATCCTTGTATGTCCAGTGTCTCCAATGCCCTTCCTATACCCAACTGTTGCCAACCAAAAACAAAAACAATTTTATAAATCATAAAATTTAGGATACAATTCTTTTTGATAAAAACAAATGTACTAGTTAAAGATAAGTGTAATGTGTTGTGTAAGTACAACATAGATTATAAAACACTAGGAGGAGAGTTGACATTGTTATCTGTTGTTTTTCGAATTTAAAAATATACCAAACAAAATTACTGGGTGAGTCACGACCAGGTCGCTTTCTTTAAGACGTTTCGCGGCTCTACCCAAGTTGTGCAAGGTAGACTAACAACCACGCCGTCTCCAGGATAAAACAGCCCAGATCACTATTACGAATATATACTGCACAATATATAGTCGCTCGAGAATTACACCTCAAAATATGGTTCAATCGTTTGATCGAAGCCACTCGATACGGTACGTAACCGCTCTTATTCGAAACCGGAAGGGACAGAAAGGAGTAGAAGCAGAAGAAACTCGTTAACACAAGTCGGAGGGAGAAGAGAAGAAAAGAATTCCCGACAACTCAATGAAATTCTTTTTTGGTGTGAAGAATGAGTGGGGCGAGCTCTCCTTTTATAGGGAGAATTTGCAACAAAAAACGAGTGACTTGGGGATTAAGTCTGCTTAATCCTTAAGCAAATGCGTTTTGTTTCTTAATTGGATATATCCGGAAGTTTCTAGATACGCGTTTTGGATCGAGTCGGATCGTAACACATTCATTTGTTACGTGTAACGCTTTCGTATAATGAAAAAAATTAATTAATTAATTAATTTAACATTTTCAATTGACAAAAAAAAATATATCATTTTTTTGATCCACGACCCACGACCCAAGCCCAAGCCCGGCCCGACCCGGCCGGCCGGTCGGACAGCGGCGTCGTCGTCGCGCGCGTGATATATATATTTTGTAAGCGTTCACCCGTTCACAAAAATGGGTACCCCAAGGGCACACCCTTGGAGGTCACTTTTCCCATATATAAACACTTACTAGTTGGGGTGACCCTCCAATGTGGGACATTTTTAAGTCACATCCACACACTAGTTCTTTCATAGTGTTTTTCTTTCCAATTTTCCTTCACTAAAATTAACTAGTGTTCCAACAATCCCCTACTTAACTTCAAAATGGTTTCGTAAATCGTTTCCATAAGATTTGCTAATATACAAAGGTGTCGCCAACAACTTGAACCTTTGCATAGTGGAAGGTATTCTGATTTAACAAGAGTTGCTTACATCATTGAACTCTATCTCAGACATAGAATCCACACACAAACCTTTTCATAGGTGTATTCTAAAAGCCTGTGCGTTTTAAGGCCCTGCACGTGTATCCCGGTTTTAACGAATGCTCTAGGAATTCTGACTCGAAATTCCATAGGATCGGCCTAAGTTCCACATTCGTATAGGTGAGTCTATCAAGGGTACTCCTGTAGCTGTGTACCCCACTCAACATAGAGTATAGATCTCATTAAGTGTTACTATTACCTCAGCCTTCTTTCTCTGCAGGATCATGCTTTCTATATTCTCTCTCTCATAGCATGTTCTACCACTTCATGACTTGTTTTTACCCATTGAACCTAAATCTTGGGATCTCCAGTCATATAGGTCGGGTTACCATCATTCAGTGGGCTATAGACATTAGTCACATCCTACTGGATGTTTCTCGGACTTTCTCTCTATTAAGTCCTTTCGTCAAAGGATCAGCTAAGTTTTCATTCGGACGTACAAAATCAACTCTAACCGCTCCATTAGAGATACACTCTCTAATCGTGATGTGTTTTCGCCTTATCTGTCGTCTCTTACCATTGTAATAACGATTCTTAATCTTTGAAATAGCTGCGGTACTATCACAATGAATTAACACAGCCGGTAACTGTTTCTCCCATAAAGGGATTTCAGCTAGCAAGGATCTTAGCCAACTTGCTTCTTCACTAGCAGTAGCTAGTGCTATCATCTCAGATTCCATTGTGGACTGAGACAGAATGGTCTGCTTCTTAGACTTCCAAGAAACAGCTCCTCCAGCTATGCTAAATATATAGCCGCTGGTCGCTTTGGAATCATCCGACAAGGTGTTCCAATCTGCATCACTATACCCTTCAAGTACAGCAGGATATTTTTGATAATGCAGTCCTAATGGCATAGTCTCTTTCAGGTACCTCATGACTCTCTCAATAGCATGCCAATGCTCCTTGCTTGGCCTACTTGTAAATCTGCATAAGAGTCCCACGACATAGGCAATGTCGGGTCTAGTACAATCAGTGGCATATCTGAGACTTCCAATGATGCTCGCATATTCAGTTTGTCTAACACCATCTCCAGTGTTCTTAAAAGTTTTACACTTGGATCATAAGGTGTGCTTGCAGGTTTACAATCAAAGTAGTTGTATTTCCTTAATATCTTCTCAACGTAGTGAGACTGATCCAAGGAAATTCCTTTATCTGATCTAGTAATCTTGATGCCAAGAATTACGTCAGCTTCTCCTAGGTCCTTCATATCAAAGTTGTTACTCAACAGTGATTTCGCAGAATTTATGGCAGGAATGTTTGACCCAAATATGAGTAGGTCGTCTACATATAGACATATGATAGTGCAAATGTTTTTATCATACTTGTAGTAGATACATTTGTCACTTTCATTCACTTTGAACTTATTCAAAATCATTAAGTTGTCAAACTTTTCATGCCATTGCTTAGGGGCTTGTTTTAGACCATATAGAGATTTGTCTAACTTACAGACTTTGCTTTCCTGTCCATGGACTACAAAACCTTCAGGTTGTTCCATATAGATTTCTTCTTCCAACTCACCATTCAAAAAAGCAGTTTTCACATCCATTTGGTGTACAATCATGTTATAAACATCAGCCATGGAAATTAGTACCTTTATGGATGTGATTCGAGTAACTGGTGAGTAGGTATCGAAAAAATCTATATTTTTTCTTTGTCTGAAACCTTTGGCTACAAGGCGTGCCTTGTATTTATCAACAGTTCCATCAGGTTTCAGTTTCTTTTTCAAAATCCATTTACAACCTATTGGTTTGCAGCCTGGAGGAAGTTCAGTCAAGTGCCAAGTTTCGTTAGACTGTAGAGAATCCATTTCATCATTTATGGCTTCTTGCCATAAGTCAGCATCCAAGGAAGACAAAGCTTCCTTAAGACTTGATGGATCCTCTTCTAATGTATTGACCACATATTCAGGTCCATACTCTTTAGCAGTTCTTGCTCTCTTACTTCTTCGAAGTTCTGTTACATCAGTTATGATGTTCTTATCACTATCCTTAATCACCGGAGTGTGATCAGGTATAGTGTTCATATTTGCGCCCCCACTATTACCCCCACTATCTCTCGATAGAAAGGGAAATTTCGTTTCATAGAAATCGGCCTCATTTGATTCTATGATCACTTTAGCCTTTAGGTCATAAAACCTATATGCTTTACTGTTCAAGGCATACCCAATGAATACACATTCATAGGCTCTACTTGCTAGTTTGACTCTCTTGGGATTAGGAATCCTTACATAGGTTAGACAGCCCCATGTTCGAATGTAAGACAAATTTGGTTGTCTTTTCTTCAAAATTTCATAAGGAGAAATTTTGTTCTTGGTTTTAGGTACTCTATTTAGCACGTAGCTAATAGTTAATAAAATTTCCCCCATCAATGAGGCGCTGCACCAGAATTAAGCATGATGGTAACTACTAAGACAAATTTGGTTGTCTTTTCTTCAAAATTTCATAAGGAGAAGTTTTGTTCTTGGTTTTAGGTACTCTATTTAGCACGTAGCTAATAGTTAATAAAATTTCCCCCCATCAATGAGGCGCTGCACCAGAATTAACCATGATGGCAACTACTAACTCGGTAAAGGTTCTATTTTTTCTTTCCGCTTTACCGTTCATATCAGGAGAGTAAGGTGCAGTTGTTTCATGAATGATTCCGTGCTCCTTATAATACTCATTGGATGTGTGTGATAAATATTCAGTGCCTATGTCACTACGATAGCGCTTGATTCTTTTATTGAATTGAGTTTCAATTTCTTTGACAAATATTTTAAACATATCAAGCACATCACTTTTGTTTTTCATCAAATACACATAAGTGTAATCAGAGCAATCATCAATAAAAGTTATAAAGTATCTTTGCCCGTTTCTAGTCAAGTTACCATCAAGTTCGCATATATCAGAATGTACTAATTCAAAAGGTTCGGTTTCTCTTATTACAAATTTATGTGATCCTTTTGTTATTTTTGCTTGACTACAAAACTGACATTTTTCAAATTCATTCAAAGATAACTTAAGAATTAAACTGAGATTGCTCATATTAGAAATGATTCATTTATTAACGTGACAGAGTCGTGCATGCCAAATATTAAAATCACACAACATATAAGCAGAAGAAGAAGAAATTTTATTCATAATATTCAACTTAAACATACCATCAGTAGCATACCCTTTCCCAACAAAAACCCCATCCTTAGTAATAGAGTACATATCAGATGCTATGATCTGTTCAAAACCAGCCTTATTCAATAAAAAACCAGAAACTAAATTCTTCCTAATTCTAGGAGTGTGCATCACATCCTTCAATATGAGAGTCTTCCCGGAGGTGAATTTCAGCTCCACATCTCCGATTCCAGCAACTTCAGTGGTGTGGGAATCTCCAACAACACCTTCTGATCTTCAGCAGCAGTGTATGTCCTGAACATAGCACGTTCATAACAGACATGGCGAGAGGCGCCAGTGTCTATCCACCAACCATCAGATCCACCCACCAAGTTGATTTCAGTTATCATAGCCATATAGGGCTGCTCCTCATTTGTTGTCAAGTGAGCCTGAGCTTGAGCTTGAGTCGGTCTAGTGGATGGGTTTCTACACTTTCGTGCCATATGACCTGGTTGTCCGCAATTGTAGCAATTAAACGGTTGAGCAGGGTCATTCTTTGATGGTTGAGCTCTTGGGACCTTTTGTGGGTTCCCATTCTTATTCCGATTGGAATTCTTATTTGCAGGATGGTTCTGATTCTTAAATTGTTTGCCAGCAGGCTTCAGAACAACACCCACAGATTTCTATTTAGTGTTGTTGTTCGAGACAACAAACACCTCTTCATTCAGTTCTTGTTTTCTCGCCTCTTCTTCAATATGAAGTCGAGTAATCAGACTTTCAAGAGAAAACTCCTTAGTCTTATGCCTAAGGGCATTCTTGAAGTCCTTCCAAGCAGGGGGCAGTTTATCAATTATCACAGCAATCTGAAACTGCTCAGGTAATTGAATCCCTTCAACAAAAATCTCATGAGCTATATTCTGAAGCTCCTGAGATTGTTCTTCGACAGATTTCTCATCGTTCATCTTATAGTTCAGGTACCGACTCACAACAAATTTCTTTGAGCCAGCCTCTTCAGTGTTATATTTATTCTGAAGAGCATCCCAAACATCCTTAGCTGTCTTATGAATAAGATGCAGATCATATAGATGATCCGCAAGACAGTTCATAATGTAATTCTTGCACAGGTAATCTTCTTCTTTCCAGAGGAGTATATCCTTTTCAGCCTGTTTCACCTTTTCAGCATGTTCGGCAGTAAGCCTTTCCAACTCAGCATTTGTTGCAGATACAGAAGAATCTGTAGCCACTGTTGTCTTACCGTTACTAGTCGTTTCCATAGGAACCGACATCAATGGTATCACATGTATGTTGACCTTCAAGACGTGGGCAACCTTTTTAGTAGTTAGAAAAAACATCATCGTTGTTTGCCAACGCTTGAAGTTACTACCGTGAAACTTAAACGGTTTGTTGAAATTGATAGCTGTTCCAGATACAGTAATTTCGTTGTTGGTACTCATGTTTTCAGAAACGTCTTAAAATTGTTGTTTTTCAAATTTAAAAATATACCGAACGAAATTACTGGGTGAGTCACGACCAGGTCGCTTTCTTTAAGACGTTTCGCGGCCCTACCCAAGTTGTGCAAGGTAGACTAACAACCACGCCGTCTCCAGGATAAAACAGCCCATATCACTATTATGAGTATATACTGCACAATATATAGTCGCTCGAGAATTACACCTCAAAATATGGTTCAATCGTTTGATCGAAGCCACTCGATACGGTACGTAACCGCTCTTATTCGAAACCGGAAGGGACAGAAAGGAGTAGAAGCAGAAGAAACTCGTTAACACAAGTCGGATGGAGAAGAGAAGAAAAGAATTCCTGACAACTCAATGAAATTCTTTTCGGTGTGAAGAATGAGTGGGGCGAGCTCTCCTTTTATAGGGAGAATTTGCAACAAAAAACGAGTGACTTGGGGATTAAGTCTGCTTAATCCTTAAGCAAACACGTTTTGTTTCTTAATTGGATATATCCGGAAGTTTCTGGATACGCGTTTTGGATCGGGTCGGATCGTAACACATTCATTTGTTACGCGTAACGCTTTCGTATAATGAAAAAATTAATTAATTTAACATTTTCAAGTGACAAAAAAAATATATATCATTTTTTTTGACCCACGACCCAAGCCCGGCCGGTCGGACGGCGTCGTCGTCGCACGCGATATATATATATTTTGTAAGCGTTCACCCGTTCACAAAAAGGGTACCCCAAGGGCACACCCTTGGATGTCACTTTTCCCATATATAAACACTTACTAGTTGGGGTGACCCTCCAATGTGGGACATTTTTAAGTCACATCCACACACTAGTTCTTTCATAGTGTTTTTCTTTCCAATTTTCCTTCACTAGAATTAACTAGTGTTCCAACATTTTCTAGTAGAGGACTGTCGATAGCCATGGTAAATTAAATTTAAGATCACACTATTTTCTCCTACTATATATTTTGAATTTCAAATGGGTCTATTAGAAATGTGTTGATTTAGTTGATATTATATAGTTAGTTAGAATTAGTTATACACTATAAGACATGAGAGATTGGGTCTAACAAAAATGTAATGGTTGGTGAGGAAGAGGTAGAGCAAGAAGGGTAGCTAGCTGGTTGGTAAGTTTGTAGTTCCTCTAAGTATGAAAAGGACTATAATTGTATCTATTATTAGTATTTTGGACTTGGTTAATTTAATTAATGTTAGTATCATCATATGAAAATAAAGTGATTTTTTATGATTTGTAAATAATCATAATAATAGATACTGTCTCAAGTTTGGATCCTCCTCTAATATCTATTATAATTTAGGTTCAAGTTCAAAACTCTCAATTAATCATGTTAATATATATATGTAATACGTAAATTTTATTATAAATCAACAATAAAGTGATTATTTTCGATTTTAATGTTGGCTTGGTGCTTCCTTGTACAAAATGGTTGGCTTGGCTTGGCTCAAATGGAAATTTCGATTTGAATGAACGGTCCATATTACATATACGTAGCAAGGTTATTGGAAAACTTGATGGGACTAAATGAAAATAGAATGCGTAGTGCTTGCGATACTCTGACATTTATTCTCTTATTGACCTAAATTAAAATGAGTTGTATATTTTGAAAATGTCTCGTTTAAAGTGGTGAAATATACATTGATTTCATCATAAGAGAATAAGTATTAGAGAGAATATTGAAAAAAAAGTGTTTATAACATGAGCAATGCTATATCTCTAGAAAAATAACATCAAGAATTCTTCAAGAATAAAGAGCAGCCAATCATAATGCACTCGAATATATTTCTTATGTATTTTTTTTTTTGACTGGATTACGGGAATGAAAATATATTTCCTTTCAAGTGTTATTTTAGAGAATAAAGAAAGATATGCTTTAGAGAAAATATATTACTACCTTTTAATTATTAGTTTAGTTAAGCTTATGGCGTATGATGTTTTAATCCCCGAACAACAACACTTAAATGAATTATTCTATTTGAGACAAAAATTGATTTTGATTGAGTTGATTTTGTAATATTAATTATAAACAGTGAGTATAAGCGGCACTATACGGTAAAGTGATTTGTGTTTGGATACGTTTATGTGAAATTGAGTTAACAATAAATTTGTGTATAAAAATCAATTATCAATTATATAATACAAAACTACAAATTCTAGCTTCAAATATAATCAATTATGAAAAATACACTCAACTGATATTTCTCTATTAAAATTTGATCCAGTTAAAATTTATTATCTAGATTTAACAAGGAAATTTATGATCTAGTAAATGAGAAATAACTCAAGATGCAAAAGTCCAAAAAATTGTTAATCATATCACAAATTTAATTAACGAATATTTGAAGCACATAAATATGTGACCCAATCAAATTGTTTATTTAGATACATAAGTCCAATGAAATTTAGGAAGTACTTAAATCAAACGTTTTAATTAGATGCAAAAGTCCAATAAAATTTATGAAGCACGTAATCTAGTAAATTACAAGTATTTGTTATTCAAAGTTTATTGTTAGTTGGATCCCAAATATAATTTATTGGTTATCTATTAAAATTTTCCAACCCCATGTATATTTCATTTGCATAAATTCAGAAGAAAAATAACCATTTTTAGCCTTGGATGGAAAAATCCAAACAAAAAGTGTTTTTCATTTTTATATCAAGGATTACTTATGTGTGGATTTTCAGAAATCAATGGAGATTTGTGCCAATGATGAAAAGAAATAATCAACTCAATAATATTAACAAAAAGTTTACGAGGTTTGATTTTGCCATCTAAAAAGATCTAAAGGCGTAGTTTGTTGTCCGTTTGTCTTCTATTCATGTAGGGATGACAATAGGTACCCAATGGGTATGGTACTATATCGCCCCTTTCCATACATGCGTTTGTAAAAAAATGTCCGTACCCAAGCACGTACCCTCGTGGGCAATAACTTTAGTACCTTCTCCATACCCTATGGGCAACTAGGTGCCCATACCCGCACTTTAACTATGAAAAAGTCAATAAAAAACATCGCAGTTGAAATAAAACAATGATTAAAAAAAATTCAAATAAACTCATAAAATAATATTGTCATACCCCAATTTTTGACATAAGGTCCCACTGACACGCGTCGCGTGACCATGATTAAGTCTCTGACTTTTGGGAGAAAATTTCGACAGAGAGGTATTTTAAAATACCTCATTTTGGTTCCGAGTCGGGCATTCTTCTCTCTTTGTTTTTAACTTTAGTTTAAATTTCCATCTTTTATTAAGTTTCTAATTAATTATAAATTCATTTTTAAAATCTTTTTATTCTTAATTTTAATTTGTTAATTCTTTTTAATCTTTATCTTATTTTCCTTTTATTATTATTTTGTTATTGTTAATGTCCAAAGGTCCAGTTGTCGAGGTCTTGTATAATTATCCCTTTTATTTTCATTTTTTACTAGTTTTACTTTTATTTATTATTCATTTGTTAAAATCCAAAAAAAAGAGTCTTTCACGCCTCAAATAAGGCAATACCAGTCCAAATCTAAAACACAGTTGTCACAGCAAAGTTCAGCAAGAGAATCACGCTCCACTCTAATTCATTCCAATCCAAAAGAGCCAGCTTTCAATTGCAAGCAAATTTCCAGGAACAGATGCATATTCCCCTCCTCAACCAACAGATTTTTCTGCTCTTCTTCAACAGACCCTAACCTAAGTCCTGATGCTATAAAAGGAACATTGAAACAATTCACAAGGGGGGCCGATTGACAACACAAAACCTACAAACAATTCACGGCCAAATCTTCAAACTCAGAACCTGCAAAACAACAAAAAAACCAGTAGCAAACACACAATCTCACGATTTGTTTTCATCACGACCAACACGCACAAAACCCAATTTTCAATCAATCAGTAACCTGCAACATCAATAACACAACCAAACTCCAAACATCACTTAAACTATCGACAATTCCCACAAATCCAGACCCTCAATCATCAAATCGAACCAAAATCCGAAACTGAACTCATCACCGGCAACAACATCCCAACCACCATCGAACTCAGCTCACAGGCCGTACAACACAATCGCGCCCGGATCACGCACGTACATCACATCTCAATCAACCGACGTTAATCTAACGAGACCGATCCAAGGCCAAGCACAACCGTCGGAATCAATCCAAACCGTAACAAAAACGGTAACACTCCTTTGATTCATTTGTTTCTATTTATTTGTTTTTTCGGTTGGGTTTCTTTGCTTTAAAAAAATTGAGAAAAGAAATAAAAGAAGAATCAAAAAAAGAAGAAGTAGAAAAGATAGGAGCAAGAATCGTAAAGAAAAAAATATATGAAAAAAGAAGAAAATCAAGAGTGAGAGACGAGAGTTTTAGGAGAGATAGAAGAGTGAAGAGAGAGAATTGATGTGAAAAATGTGAGTTTCCTGAAGCCTACTCTCTATATGTATATCTTATGTAATCGTGTGCGTGTCGGTGTATGTTCTACCATGCACCCTCGCCTTCATGACCTTCGATTTCAGATCGAATGGCTCAGAATCAATCAGCACAGGCCCATTTCCAATCTCTGTAAGCCCAGCGTCCCTGTCACCTCTTAGGGACCAATCTTGCCTTTTTTTATTCTCTGCACCCCTCTTATTATTGTCAACACCCCTCCCCTGCATTCATTCCTCTATTTTGTTTAATTCTTTCGCGCATTTTTCATTATTGCATTTTAATTTCGTCGCATTTTAGGTTATTTTATTTTCATTCGTTACATCTCATTAGCATTTGAATTATCGTTATTGATTTCCCAATATTTAGAATGTATTAGGTTGATGTAAAATCATTCATGCATTTTCTTTTTAGTTTAGGTCTATTCTCATGCATATTTAACTTTTCGTCGTTTGTTTTATTACATGGACTTAGAATGTATATATAGGCTTGATGTAAATAATTCATAATTCATGCATGTTTATTTTTCCCGCAGACTTTAGAATGTAATTAGGCGTTATGTAATTTATTTATTTTATTGCAGACCTTAGAATGTAAATAGGCTTAATGTAATAGTTGTAGGTGCATGTGTGCGTGCGTGTGTGTATGCTTTATTCTTATGCTCCTAGTCTAGGTTAAAGGTCTTGTAGTGATCCAACGTCACTACAAGATACCTACGCTTTTATTTTCTTGCTCCGTTAGTTTCAATCTTAGTTTAATCATTATTCAAAAACAACAAAAACAAAACACGAAAATATTTTTTAAATAAACCTTGATCTTAAATCAAGTGACGTCTTTTTTATTTTCTTTCCTTAATCAAACTTCAATCAATTTAATCATATTTCAAGTCATTTTTCTTTAATATAAAAAATACAAACAAATTCATTTTGCCATTTGGCTTTTCCATTTTAAAACTTTTTTCAAAACATTAAAAAACACTCCACCAATCAAACGTCAATTTTTACCACGAACTACGTGATTTTGATCCCTCACGGGTACGTAGGCAGAGGACTTTGTTCTTCCAAATCAATAAAATGTAGATAATTAGGTCCTCCTTTTCTTTTATCATTTCAAAAATCCTTTTCTTCAAAAACAAGCAAGTTATAGCACATTATTTAGATAAAACCAAGAGGTTCCCGTAGAGTACTACGGACATAAAGGGTGCTAACACCTTCCCTTTGTGTAACTAACCCCCGAACCTAAATCTTTTCAAAATGTGGGGTGTTTGAACTTTTTTCCCCTTTTCTCAAAAAAATTAAATGTTCAGTCGTGAAATAAATTAGTGAGTCAATAAGCTAATCAAATAGCCTTGATCTCCGAAAAATGACGCGACAGAAATGGCGACTTCACTGGGGACCCCCTAAGAGGGTTGAGCCTAACTTGGTCTTATTTAATATTTGTGCTATAACTTGCTTAAAAATAAAATCAAAAAAAATAAAAGATGGAAATACTTGTATATATGTTCTCTCTTCTTCTTCCTTCTTAACGTGAGTGGTGAGATAAGTCCTACACCCGGACTTGAGGGAAACATAAGATAGGATGGTGGTATAATCAAAGTCCCATACCGAGAGTAAGTTTCGGGATATGGCACATGTGATAACCCCACTCAACGGAGGTCTCTTGGAAGTAATTTATGTCGACATGAGTAGTCGTGATTGGCATTGCTATTTTCAAGTGATTGTTAATGTTGAGGACCTTTAGTTACCTTTAACCCATCTTGGCCTTTTAGGACGTAGTGCGGTGGCTAATCAAGAGTAGTCTTGAGTTGGTTGATACGCGATACTACACTCAGACGAGACTTTCTTACGAACATTGTTGGACCGGAAGTAATTCCGCAACCCGATAATGTTTGGGAGTGGTTGATAACTCTGGGAACTTGGTACAACCCGTGATACAGGTACATTTGAAAACCATAGTCCTTACCAAATGGCGTGTTTACCCTTAACTCCAACATTCTAGACTTAACCTCACCATGTTTTCACCGTTCTTGTTGCATAACCATGCATACATACATGCATACATTCGTAAAAACTTTTTCATATTGAAGGGCTTAGATAAGCTTTTTGTAAACATCAAAGATATTTACCTTGCAAGAAGGTACACAAAGGAATACAACCTCAAAAATCTTAACTAAGCTTTTGCTTTTGTTAAGAACTTTTTCCTTGATTTCGGAACCATTTTCAATTTCTTTACATTGTTCAAACAAAACCATGTTCATCTACAATGTTTACAATTAACTTTGATAAAGCCCTTGACAAAAATATTTTTTTCATAAACATATCACGCATCATTTTGCATTCATAGTTTCTAAAGTCCGTGTCTCATACTTTGTTCCTGTCTACACAAGGTCAATTCATCAGTCTACTCGCATCTACAACACTCGAGCAAATCAGAATGGATCATCTTAAACAAGAGAACCACAAGCTTCGTGAAGAGGTGACAACCCTCCGGGCCGAAAATGAGATTTTGAAGAACTTAGTATCTTTGATGACGGTTGCACAGAGTCGGCCAGTATCTCTTCCTATTGTCAGTACTCAAGCTCAGACGGTTGCTTCCACTACCCCGATTTCAACAGTGTTTGCTTGTACTCCTCAACATGCTATGCTGGAAGGATATCTCTGGAGTACACCTTTAAGTGCTAGTGAAATACTCTGTCCCGTTGTTTCTAAGGTTCAAACTCCTTTTGTGCAACAATCAGGCCCTTTGCTCCCTCAAGCTGCTATGACCTACTCAGCTCCTTTGGTTCATAAACCCATCTATCAACCAGGAAGTGTGGTTTCATATAACCAGGTAGAAGAACTGAGAGAGAAGTTTGATGCATTACGGTTGAAATTGAAAGCTCTCCGTGGGGAAGAAATGTTTGGGGAGAGTGCTTATGATCTCTGCTTGGTACCAAATGTCATGATACCACCCAAATTCAAGGTTCCTGATTTTGAGAAGTACAAAGGGAATACTTGCCCTAAAGACCATTTGACAATGTATGCCAGAAAGATGTCCCCTCAAGTCGGCAATGATGAGCTTCTTATCTACTGCTTTCAAGATAGTTTGACTGGTGCCGCTTTGAAATGGTACACGGGCCTAAGTCGTGCTGATGTCAAAACTTTCATTGATTTGGGCGATGCCTTCGTCCGACGATACAACTACAACTTGTACTTGGCCCCAGACAGAGACGATCTGCAAGCCATGACCCAGAATGATAATGAATCTTTCAAAGCATATGCCCAGCGATGGAGAGATTTTGCCGATCAAGTCTGTCCACCTCTGGAAGAGGAAGAATTGACCAAGATTTTCTTGAGGACTCTAGATCAGTTTTATTATGAGAAAATGGTTGGAAGTGCTCCCAACAACTTCGCAAAGATGATGATTATAGGAATGCGCCTTGAAGAAGGGGTCCGAGAGGGACGTCTGGTCAAAGAAGGTGTTCCTGCTGACCGTTCAGAGGAGGAAGACCAAGAAATGAATGTGGTGGAAAGTCAGCCTCAACAACAGTATCTGGCTTATCACCCTGCTGCCGTTGATATGCCTTTCATAAATGCTGTTCAAAATCTGGGTTATCAACCCCAATTCCAACAATGTCAACAACAGCCTCGACAACAGGCTTCAAGGAAACAGATTGATCCGATTCCCATGAAGTATGCAGAGTTGTTTCCAAAATTACTCGAAAAGAATTTGGTCTACACTAAGGCACCTCCTCCAGTGCCAGCAAAATTGACATCCCGGTACAGGCCGGATCTCTTTTGTGCTTTCCATCAAGGGGCACCAGGTCATGATATCGAGCACTGTTTTGCGTTGCAGAAGATAGTTCAGAAGTTGATCCGAAAGAACCTTATACCTTTCGAAGAGTTTGAATTTGAATGCGAAAGTTAATCCGCTATCGGATCTTGGTATCTAAGGTTGACACATGAAATGTTTAATCTGCAATCGGGTCTTTGCTGATGTTTATTTCTATTACTCATCTGTTCAATTAATATGTTTGTTTGTTGCTTTATGTTTTTCAAAAAAAAAAAAATCCTTTCGTCCCCACTCGAGACGGAAGTGAACTTGTTTAGAGTTTTTTTTGCTTTATGTATTTTCATCATTAAAAAAGTCGCTTTGATCCCGACTTTGTTTTTATTTTGTGCTTTTTTTTTTCTTCTGGAAAAATGGTAATACAAAAAAACCAAAAAAAAATTCCCTTTAATCATTTCCACGTATCTGCATAATCATAATGTTTATATCAATAATCAAATCATGCATTAAAAAACTCGTTGAACACATTAACCATGTACTCTCTTCCAACCGTGAGTTCCCTTTGTCCGAAGCTGAAGAAGGAGAATGAAGAGATTCCCGACAAGATCTCTCACATACTAGGGCATCTTAGCCATTGAAGCTGTAAACAAAATATCAAAGAGGTTGTCCAGAAGATGACATTCGATTACAAAGATTGGCTCGGGGTGCTACCATTCGCTTTGCTCAGATATCGTACTTCAGTACACATTTTAACAGGGGCAAACCCCCCTCCTTCCCCAAGATGCAACATGGAGGTCGTGCTTCCCGTGAAGATCGAAGTCTCGTCAATAGGAGTTCTGATAAAGTCCAAGCTTGATCGAATTTAAACGCATGACGACCTTGTACGAATATATCAAAAGAGGTTTGAAACAAGCTTCTAACAAAAAGGTTCGTCCCCATGAATTTCAAGAAGGGAACTTTGTACTACTTTCCAACCAGACTCCAGGGGCAAGTGGATGCCTAGTTATGAAGGCCCATGTGCAATGACTTTTACAATTATGGACGGCAACAAACTCACACGTCCTATGAACGCTGGTGCAGTCAAGAAATACTCTGTCAAAAATAAAAGCTCGGTAAGTCGCAAATCTTAAAAAGCGGCTTAGGCAAAAAGGAGCGTCTCGGTGGACTGAAAACCCGACAGGGCGGTCCAGGCAAAAATTAGAGACATGAACAAAAATGATTATCCTGATAGATTGAAACCCAAAAGGGCGATCTATGCAAAAGTTAAGGATCATGACAGGTAACTGCATCGGCCAGCACAATCCTCTTGGGGCATCCAGTCGTCAAAAGAACCTCCGATTCGAAGCATCTGCACATCAAAGACTTCGAACAGGGGCATTCAAAGTTGCCAGGGAGTGTAACGGTTATTGTGTTCAATGTACCTTCCCATATATTTACCATTTTCCAAATTTTTCAAAGATCCGTGGGGCCACGCCATTGGTAGGCCACCACTCAATTCATCAAATTTGAGCCTGTGCCATTTATTTGGAATTCTCATTCATTCTACTTGCAAAATTTCTTCTATTTTTGATGGCAACACTTAAAGCAAAATACAAAACTTTTTTTTACATCGTTTGAAAAGTGTGAACAACAAACACATGACTTTTTTTGAACTCGTGAGTAGTTGAAGTGTACGTCAACATCCGCCTTGAGAACGGTTACATTCCGGAAGAGAAACATGTCTAAGAAATGTGGAGGGGGCCTCTGTTTTGGGCAAGATGCTGTCACAGTCCAAAAATACAAAAAAAATAATACAAAAATGAAAGCTCGCTAAGTTGAAAACCTGAAAAGGCGGCTTAGGCAATAGAGAGCGTCCCGGTGGACTGAAAACCCGAAAGGGCGGTCCAGGCAAAAATTAGGGGCATAAAAATGGAATATATTCCCGGTGGACTGAAAACCCGAAAGGGCGGTCCAGGCAAAAGTTAGGGATTTTCAAAAGAAAAAAAAAACAAAAAAAACATGACTGTTGAAGCATGCCAGGGGAAAAGCACTCCGCGCTGATTTACAAATGACGACTTCTTCCAGACTTTTGATCAAGAATGGGCTCTCTCCCCAGGAGGCATCATTTGCTACCTTATGTCGAGCTCCACCCCATCAACGGCTCAATTTATTCACAATAGTATCATCTCCAAGGAAGTTTGCCGAGTGTTTGTACTGCGATGTCAGTCCACCTCTCATCTTACCGGTCTTGTCTTGTTTCATCGAGTCACCTATCACGTACAGTTTATACAGTCATACGTAGTTGTACATACATCCATACAAGTTACATTCATACAACATACATTCATACATTAATACATTCACGTATTCATACATTCATACATTAATACTTTCACCTATTCATACATTCATATATACATCCATTTACACAATCATACATTCAAACATTAATACTTTCAAATATTCATACATTCATGCATACACAATATATACACCATATCATTCATACACGGTTGCATCAGTCACCCATAATCCTTTTTTGGTTGTATCCTTTCAGTTCGATCTTCACTCATTATTTGTATCCTTTCAGTTCGATCTTCACTCATTATTGAGTCAAGCGAATAGCTTGCAAATATCTTTTTTACCTCTGTGTCAAGTGAATAGCTTGCAAAGATCCTTTGTTACCTCTGTGTCAAGCGAATAGCTTGCAAACCATCTTTTGTTATCTTGGTGTCAAGCGAATAGCTTGCAAACCTTTACTGTTATCATGATGTCAAGCGAATAGCTTGTAAACCTCTTTTGTTATCTATGTGTCAAGCGAATAGCTTGCAAACATATTTTGTTACATGTGTGTCAAGCGAATAGCTTGCAAACATCTTTTGTTACCTGGAGTCAAGCGAATAGCTTGCAAACATTTTTTGTTACCTATGCGTCAAGCGAATAGCTTGCAAACATCTTTTGTTACCTATGTGTCAAGCGAATAGCTTGCAAACATCATCTGTTACCTGTGTGTCAAGCGAATAGCTTGCAACCCTCCTTTGTCATCATGTGTGTCAAGCGAATAGCTTGCAAGCCTCTTATGTTACCTATGTGTCAAGCGAATAGCTTGCAAAATTCTTGTCATATAAAAAGTGTCATCCCCAGCGTTAGCTGTTCCAGTGATGTCACTAATCAATTTGAATTTCAATTTCAAAAAGTGTCATCCCCAGCGTTAGCTGTTCCAGTGATGTCATTAGTCGATTTCAATTTCAAAAGTGTCATCCCCAGCGTTAGCTGTTCTAGTGATGTCATTAGTCGATTTCAATTTCAAAAGTGTCATCCCCAACATAGCTGTTCAAGTAGACAATCTTTCCCCAGTGAAACTACATTCCCCCTAGCGGAGTCGGATCCCATTCTTCAACGAATTTGGGTATCCCGTCGTTGTTTCTCGTCTTAGTCAAGTCAACTTTGTCGTCCTACATTCATACAAGCATTTCACGAGCATTCATAGCATCTTAGGTCCAAAATTGGTGTACTTTGTATTTAAGTCTCTTCGCTCCGATCGAATTAAAGATTCCACCTTCAAATCTCCAGACGAAGAAACTTAAATAGGGGCATCTGTCATACCCCAATTTTTGACCTAAGGTCCCACTGACACGCGTCGCGTGACCATGATTAAGTCTCTGACTTTTGGGAGAAAATTTCGACAGAGAGGTATTTTAAAATACCTCATTTTGGTTCCGAGTCGGGCATTCTTCTCTCTTTGTTTTTAACTTTAGTTTAAATTTCCATCTTTTATTAAGTTTCTAATTAATTATAAATTCATTTTTAAAATCTTTTTATTCTTAATTTTAATTTGTTAATTCTTTTTAATCTTTATCTTATTTTCCTTTTATTATTATTTTGTTATTGTTAATGTCCAAAGGTCCAGTTGTCGAGGTCTTGTATAATTATCCCTTTTATTTTCATTTTTTACTAGTTTTACTTTTATTTATTATTCATTTGTTAAAATCCAAAAAAAAGAGTCTTTCACGCCTCAAATAAGGCAATACCAGTCCAAATCTAAAACACAGTTGTCACAGCAAAGTTCAGCAAGAGAATCACGCTCCACTCTAATTCATTCCAATCCAAAAGAGCCAGCTTTCAATTGCAAGCAAATTTCCAGGAACAGATGCATATTCCCCTCCTCAACCAACAGATTTTTCTGCTCTTCTTCAACAGACCCTAACCTAAGTCCTGATGCTATAAAAGGAACATTGAAACAATTCACAAGGGGGGCCGATTGACAACACAAAACCTACAAACAATTCACGGCCAAATCTTCAAACTCAGAACCTGCAAAACAACAAAAAAACCAGTAGCAAACACACAATCTCACGATTTGTTTTCATCACGACCAACACGCACAAAACCCAATTTTCAATCAATCAGTAACCTGCAACATCAATAACACAACCAAACTCCAAACATCACTTAAACTATCGACAATTCCCACAAATCCAGACCCTCAATCATCAAATCGAACCAAAATCCGAAACTGAACTCATCACCGGCAACAACATCCCAACCACCATCGAACTCAGCTCACAGGCCGTACAACACAATCGCGCCCGGATCACGCACGTACATCACATCTCAATCAACCGACGTTAATCTAACGAGACCGATCCAAGGCCAAGCACAACCGTCGGAATCAATCCAAACCGTAACAAAAACGGTAACACTCCTTTGATTCATTTGTTTCTATTTATTTGTTTTTTCGGTTGGGTTTCTTTGCTTTAAAAAAATTGAGAAAAGAAATAAAAGAAGAATCAAAAAAAGAAGAAGTAGAAAAGATAGGAGCAAGAATCGTAAAGAAAAAAATATATGAAAAAAGAAGAAAATCAAGAGTGAGAGACGAGAGTTTTAGGAGAGATAGAAGAGTGAAGAGAGAGAATTGATGTGAAAAATGTGAGTTTCCTGAAGCCTACTCTCTATATGTATATCTTATGTAATCGTGTGCGTGTGGGTGTATGTTCTACCATGCACCCTCGCCTTCATGACCTTCGATTTCAGATCGAATGGCTCAGAATCAATCAGCACAGGCCCATTTCCAATCTCTGTAAGCCCAGCGTCCCTGTCACCTCTTAGGGACCAATCTTGCCTTTTTTTATTCTCTGCACCCCTCTTATTATTGTCAACACCCCTCCCCTGCATTCATTCCTCTATTTTGTTTAATTCTTTCGCGCATTTTTCATTATTGCATTTTAATTTCGTCGCATTTTAGGTTATTTTATTTTCATTCGTTACATCTCATTAGCATTTGAATTATCGTTATTGATTTCCCAATATTTAGAATGTATTAGGTTGATGTAAAATCATTCATGCATTTTCTTTTTAGTTTAGGTCTATTCTCATGCATATTTAACTTTTCGTCGTTTGTTTTATTACATGGACTTAGAATGTATATATAGGCTTGATGTAAATAATTCATAATTCATGCATGTTTATTTTTCCCGCAGACTTTAGAATGTAATTAGGCGTTATGTAATTTATTTATTTTATTGCAGACCTTAGAATGTAAATAGGCTTAATGTAATAGTTGTAGGTGCATGTGTGCGTGCGTGTGTGTATGCTTTATTCTTATGCTCCTAGTCTAGGTTAAAGGTCTTGTAGTGATCCAACGTCACTACAAGATACCTACGCTTTTATTTTCTTGCTCCGTTAGTTTCAATTTTAGTTTAATCATTATTCAAAAACAACAAAAACAAAACACGAAAATATTTTTTAAATAAACCTTGATCTTAAATCAAGTGACGTCTTTTTTATTTTCTTTCCTTAATCAAACTTCAATCAATTTAATCATATTTCAAGTCATTTTTCTTTAATATAAAAAATACAAACAAATTCATTTTGCCATTTGGCTTTTCCATTTTAAAACTTTTTTCAAAACATTAAAAAACACTCCACCAATCAAACGTCAATTTTTACCACGAACTACGTGATTTTGATCCCTCACGGGTACGTAGGCAGAGGACTTTGTTCTTCCAAATCAATAAAATGTAGATAATTAGGTCCTCCTTTTCTTTTATCATTTCAAAAATCCTTTTCTTCAAAAACAAGCAAGTTATAGCACATTATTTAGATAAAACCAAGAGGTTCCCGTAGAGTACTACGGACATAAAGGGTGCTAACACCTTCCCTTTGTGTAACTAACCCCCGAACCTAAATCTTTTCAAAATGTGGGGTGTTTGAACTTTTTTCCCCTTTTCTCAAAAAAATTAAATGTTCAGTCGTGAAATAAATTAGTGAGTCAATAAGCTAATCAAATAGCCTTGATCTCCGAAAAATGACGCGACAAATATGAATCGTAGTATTTAGCAAAAAAAAAAAATAATCCAAAATATCCTTAAAAACTAGCAGGAGGGAGCGGTTACTGTATTAAGCAGATTTTAGGTTTAGATTTATGCTTAAATAGCTAAATTAACTAATTAATTGTACACAAAATAAATAAATTATTTATCATATTATATAAATAAGTATAAGCGGGTTGCGGGGCTGTGCAATATAGTGCCCTTATCCACACCCATACCCATTTAAATTTACGGATAATTACTTAAAACCAAGTCCAGGCCCATAAAAGCGGGGTTTTACCCTACCTATTATGGGTATTAATGCGGATCGCCATTGGGTCTGAGTCCAATTGCCATCACTAATTCATGTGTAAGTAATCCTTGATATATATTAACAAATGATGCACTCTTTATATTTCATAAACTTGACTCTACTCGATTTGATATCAACTCTAAGTGTCAATGCAAATCACATGGAAAATGGGAAATCATAATTTAAAAATCATGTTTTTTGGGTTTGCAGACAAAGTGACAACACTACTATAAACACTTATACGCACACAGTGTAGAAGATTTCAAGTTCAAACCGAGACACCACGGAAGATATCTACCCTAACAATGTCGGTATTACCGATTGTGCTAGATCTTAAGATCACAAATCATATTTTTTATGCAAGGACAATATAAAGAAACACTTTCAAGACAGGGAAGCAGCTCCCTACCACACACGTAGGGGGCACTAATGGTGCAGTTTTCCATCAAGAGTTTGGTAAAAATCATTACTTACGGTCTAGGTAAATAACTTCAGCTCGTGATGCTCTCCTCATCCGCAATAGTTCTTTCATCAACTCCGGTCCGACGTTTAAAGCAGGTTTCACAGTCATCTTTTCTAGCACTGGAGAATGTAGAAGTAGAAAGCTGATGAAGTCTAACTCAGGTTTGATACCAGAGATGCCATCTATTCTCACATGCTTCACTTGCATGACTGGCCGATCCAAATAGGCATGGTTTGTCAACGGAACAGGTTGTTGCTCCTCAGATCGTACCTACATTCAATCGTAACACACAAGTAATCTTAGAAACTCAAAAGACTAGATCCAGAACTTACTAGACAAATACTCAAAAGCAAAACAACTTCGAAAATCTAGTTCTACAGAATTTAATAACTCAACGAGTCCAAACAACACAATCTCTAATACTCTCTTTCCAACACAATTATATTATTGATTGAAATTCAAGTGGGTTGAGGCACTTTGAAAAGAAAAATGGAAAATAAAAATAGAAGAAGGAAGTTACAATTATATATAAATAACAAAAACAGTATGTGGAACCACAAATCAAGTTTATATGAGTACTCACCACCATTTCCAATTCTCGTAGATTAGGTGAGCTTCTTAACAGACAAAGAGCAGCTGAAATCTCCTTTGAATCATTGAAGTTTATGCATATGAAAATATAACTTAGATCAATGCACGGGGTAGGAAGCTCTACTGGCACAACCCCTAAAGCCAAATACTGGAGCAGAAACAAGACAGAAAGTGAATGGATATATTGTTTTTAATACTTACAGAACTCAAGTTTCATACATGTGATTGTGGTGCATTTTAAATTTGTAGGGAAAAACAGTTTCGAATCAGATGAGCATTATACCTTCAAAAAATAGTTTTTAATCTCCAGGCTGCGTATATGAGGTAGATGAATAAAAAATTCGACCAAATTGCTAGAGCGTTCATGCAATCTACCTTGTTTGCTTTCGAAGTTCTCAGACAGATTAATGAATACATCAGCTAATTGAGAAGTGTTCTTAAAGCTAATATCCTCAAATTCTCCCTCAATGTTCAAAAATTGAAGATTTGGTGCATGAATATTTAGATTGTTGAAACCATCGAAGTTGGTCAATGTCAATCGTTCAAGCAAAAGGCAGCTGGATATCAAGTTTTCAACAACATCTTTAGTCAATGTAACATATTGCAGATCAAGACTCTTTAAGTTCTTGAAGCCTTGAAATGTTGATGGTGGTATAAGCCAGCATTCTAATAATTCTAAATGATGCAAACTTTGACAAGAAAATAACCATGTAGGTATTTTATAGCGTTGGTCTGGATTTTTCCAGATTTCTAACACAAACTCTTTAACCTGCCATCTGGTTAGATAAAGAGTCCATCGATCAATATCAGTGACATCAATGTGATCCCGAGAGAGCTTGAACTTTTTGATTGGTGCAGAATGGAGAATAAGTACATGATCAATAATTCTTGAAAGCTTGCTCTTGATAACTAAAAGGTCATTAGAAGTTTCGGAGAGACATTCATTATCAAACACAAGATTTGGAAGTGTGGTCCATTTGTACCTCCAGTTGGTAGATAAAATACTTGTTCTGGCTGCTTCCTTAATTGGCAAAAATGAGAGAATGTGGTCTATTATAAGACCTGGTAAACTACTAACTCTGTCGGGCTCCTCGTCTGATACGCAAGGAGACTGGGATTGTTCTCTTCTCTTCATAGATATAGTCAGAAAAAAAAATCCAATATTCAGAAAACAAATTAGGTTACTGTAAATAAACAAGCTAATGTAACTTCATTAAACAAAAACAACACAATTATTTACTCCTCTGAATTCAAATTACAAAATAATATACTTCTTCAAAACAAAATTACAAAATGATACTCCCTCCGGTCACATTTATAAGCAAAAATGTACTTTTTAGGTTCATTGAATACATAATGTATTTGGTCTATATATTGACCAAATACATTAAGTATTGAATGAATCTAAAAAGTACTTTTTTGCTTATAAATGTGACCAGACGGAGTATAATTGTTGGCCCACCATCACATCCAGCCAAAGAAAGGTATAGTGTCCAGCCAAAATTATTGCTTCAATTGTGCTTTCGGTGCCTTTCACGTGAACAATTGTGCAATTGTCAAAAGCTCTATCTTTCGGTGCATTATTATTCGGTGCTGTTGAAAAATTGTGGTAGGAACTTTGTTGTTTTTCAGTGCTTCTTCCTCTATAAATAGAGGCAATTGAAGTGAAGGAAAATACAAGCAACACAGAGTGAACAGCAGAAGCTAAAAGGAAAAATAGAAGCTTCTGCTGTGTGTTGTGGGTAGAAGTGTGTGTGAGGAAAAATAGAGTTTTGAGTAAATCCAAAGAGTGTAAGAAAAATACACCAGGTGGGTATCATCTCTATAACTCCTAGGTGTTATAAAATAATAACATTAGAATAGGAGTGGGTATCACAGGAAACACTATATTGTATCTCTTGTGTGTGTAAGAGAGTGGAGAGAATATTGTAATATTCTTTAATATAATGGAATATTTTGAGAATATTGTAATATTCTTTAATATAGTAGAATATTTTTCGGAGTTTGTCCCGTGGTTTTTCCCGCGGTATTAGAGGGTTTTCCACGTTAAATATTGGTGTTCCATTTTATTGCTACCGCTGCAGTACTAGTACTACTTACGGAATAGTAATTTCGTGAATAGTGATTCACGTGAACAGTAATTCATGTGGATAGTAAAAAACATTTTTAATTTACACTTGCGTTAAGCTCGTCGAGCCCAACAAGTGCTATCAGAGCCCAACAATAATTCGAAAGTTTATTTGTCTATTAAATTATGGCATTACTTTGCATGAAAACTATTGACCAGGGTTGTGGGTAGTAATTAAAAAGGGTCATAAAAAACAACTGTTCTAAAATAACATAATACTAATTTCCTCTTCAATGAGACGTTGTCGCGGACAGCAGTTTGCGAGAGGAGTATGAATCTAATCTCGAGTTTGCATAACGCAAAGACATGCCGAAATAATGCGGTGGCATAGCAACAGCAAGTTGTCAATCACATATGGAAGAAAGCAATATGACACACGAAAACACCTACATAGGATAATACTTGACCAAAGACAGCAATATGACATAGTACATGTTCTTGATCATTGACGGATCAACCAGTGTTCATGCGATATTTACAGCAACAATAAGAATGATCAAATTAACAATTATAATCATTGGAAGTAGAAATATACACAACACAAGTATGCCATATTAACATTGATACAATAAACAAGATAGACCGTACCTTCTTGTATGATGGTTCTATGATCAAAGGATCCATGCCAGGCAGTTGAATGATCTTGAAAGAAATTAGGGTGCTAGAGTTTCTAGTTTAATGAGATGATTAGAATATATAACCATCATCCGGATTAAACGGGCTTATCAATAATCTTAACGACAGTGTACTTAAAATACCACTGTTGAGACGCTGATAAAATATATTATTTACGTTTTTGAAGTTTTTTTGCTTTGCTTGTTTCCCATCTGATGTGTGTATTTAATCTTATTTAAATGTGCGCTTGGTTATTGAGTTTGGGGTGCTAGGTTTGGGTGCCTATTGGAGTTTTTGCATGAGAAGTAGCTTTGTTGTTTCATGTGAGGGTATATGGGTGGCACTTTGGTGACATAATGTCACCGTGACATTAAATCTGAGCCACACAACACACACCTTTGTGTGGCCCAGATTTAATGTCACTCATACAATACATCTGGGCCACACAACACAAACCTTTGTGTGGCCCAGATTTAATGTCACCGTGACATTATGTCACTGAAGTATTATCCGAGGGTATATGCATGTGTTTATATCCACCGTTGGATTGCTCATTATTGAGGGGCTAGGCATATGCTGGCCTTTGATTTAGGTACTGTGGTTTTGTCCTTGTACGGTTTGTTGTAATTTTTTTATTTGTTTAAGTTGCCTTTCCACTGTAGATTGATGAATAAATTTTAATATTTTTTATTTGGGCCATGTTAACCGGTGTCCCGGGGCACTAGTTAAGAAAACTAAAAAAGGAAATTTCAAAGTAAAAATAACACTTTTTAAGCTTTTGATAAGTTGACAACACAAGTTTCAATGAAAGACTTTTTACATTTGATTCCTTAACCAGTGCCCCGAGCACTTAGTTAACATTTCCCTTTTTATTTATGCTATTATATCAGTTTAATAATACACCACTTGCCTAGCTTTTGTTTTTTTACATCCACTTGCCTAGCTTTTGTGATACCTACAAAGCTATAATCTTATAGCTATATGCGGCAAGTCGGCAACTACACTATCAAACTAAAAAAAAATATTTACACTTTACAGCTATTTGGAAGTAATCACACACAACCTCTGTTGAATATTTTATATCAAAAGGGGTAGTATCTATAAATCTTACAATGGAGAAGTCTCCAATTTTACTGTGCGATACGTTTCCAGTGAGATCCGTTCTTCTCCGGCTTTGGCGCTGATTTCCTGTCAGACTTCCGCTTTCTGCAGGTATGTAGGCTTTTGCTGCTGCTGGTTCTATTTTTTTGTTGTTTAGTGCTTTTGTAGGGTTCTGGGTTGTGGGCTGTAAACCCTTATCTGATGTTCTGGTTAAAGGTGTACCTTTTATTCAATTGGTTTGAAATTTCTTCCAATTGATCAGGTTTTCCAGGTTTCTGCCCCTTTTCCTCTGATTTACACTGACACTGGTTGATTAAAAAAATCAATTTATTAGTTTCAATTTGGCTATAAATTCGTGATTAAAATCATTTTCATCTTCACATTCACATCGCTCAACTCACTCAAACATTTGAGATTGATTCATAATGGAGAGTGTTTTTCATTCCGTTTCTGAGATTGCTGCCGGTAAGGATGGTTGGAGGATCAAGGTTCGCGTCTTGAGGATGTGGGAGGTTCCAACTTTCATGAAACCAGATATAACCAACTCTCTGGAGATGGTCCTCATTGATGAGAAGGTAATTTATCTTGCTGCTTTAATTTCTGTGTTGTACCATGTCACTCCTTTGTGTGATTGATGATCGGTCTTACGTCGTTTTTTTCGTTGTTTTTGTTGATTTGGCTATTGATTTCCTTTGCTCGCGATGTAGTATTAACTATGGCCTAATTTTAAAATTAAGATTCTATAATTGTGATATTAAAATTAAGATTCTATGGATCCCTTTTCTTCTTTATTCTAATTTTCATACTGTTGTGTTGTATATGTAAAGGGATCCAAGATTCATGCCAGTGTAAGGAAGCAGTTGCTTTATGTTTTCCAGTCCAGAATGAGTGAGGGAAAGGTTTACAATTTATCATGTTTTTCTGTTGCTCCAAGTGTTGGCTGTTACCGTACAACACAACACCCATATAAGATTATCTTCCAGATGACAACCAAGGTTCAGGTCTCCGAAAGCTCCATCATTCCTAAATATGGTGTTTCTCTGACCAGGCTTGCTGATGTTTGTGCTCATACCTACGATTATGACTATTTAGTTGGTAAGAAAGGGGATTTCCAGAATTTCACTCTTGGTTTCACTGTGTCTGTGTTTTGATTTTTGAAATGAAATGGTTGATGGCTGTTATTCTGTTGACTAGATGTTGTTGGTTTGATGACTGGTATATCAAATGAGAGGGAATATGTTAGAGATGGGAAGGTGACCAAGATGGTTGTTTTTCAACTGACCGATGATAGGTAAGTGTTGTTTTTATATTTGGTGAAGGTTATTTGTATGTTATTGTGTTTGGTTGTTCATTTCATGCGTGATTTATAGTGTTCTTATCTTCTGCTGTTCTTATTTGTTTATTTTGTGTCAATCTCAACTTTCAGTGGCAAGTGTGAGGTTGCACTCTTTGGCAAGTATGTTGATGTTTTGAACAAGCTCATGGGAAAGGCTGCTGATGGGATGCCTGTTGTTTTGGTGCAGTTTGCCAAAGTGAAAATCTTCAAGGGTATTTGTTTTTCCAATTATGTTTTCATTGTTTTGCTTGGTGGGTGGTATTCTGAATGATGTTTATCATTTCTGACTATTTGTTTCTGCTTTGATAGATAAGGCATCCCTTCAGAATGTGTTGAACACCACTCAGATTTTGATAAATCCTCCGATAGAGGAGGCGGCTCGAGTTAGGAGGAGGTTGTCGCTTTGATCTATTATTTTTCCTTCTATGTGCATTTGTATTCATTCATTTAACATACTCTTTGTATTTTATTTTTATTTTTATTTTTATTTATTGATTATATTTATTTATTCATTATTTATTTATTTATTTATTTATTTATTATAGTGTCTCTGCTGTTGGTATGGATCTCTCTGCTGTTCCAAAGCTTGGTCCACGTGTAAGAGTGTCGGCTTAGGAGGATTTCCTACGCATGCATCCTAGAAAGACCCTGGCTCAGTTGCACGATACTCCTGAGGATGGAACGTTTGTTGTTTATGCAACTGTTAATGGCTTTGTGGATGGAGAGGATTGGTGGTATCCGGCTTGCAAATGCCATCGGAGCGTTGCTCCTGATTCTGGAGCGTATTACTGTAAGGGATGTGTCAAGCACGTTTTTCAGATGGTGCCTAGGTATTACGATGTGCATTATATTGTCTCCATGATTTTTAACCTATCTGGTTATGTTACTTTGATCTGCTGTCTACATAGGTACCGTATGTTTATAAACTGAATGATATCCAAGTTTAACCCCTGACATGTTATTCGCGTTGTCCTTAGGTATAGGATTAAAGTTAATGTTAGTGATGCAACCAGTGTGGCAGTGTTTGTAATGTTTGATGGTGATGTCCAGAATATATTAAACATGCCCCGCAGTTCCCTTGTGACTGCCTCAAAGGTATGTTCATGTGTTGCCGGGATTCCTTTTATTTATCCTTCCACCTTGGTTTTACAGTTGCCTGTGTGTTATTTGTTCTGTACTTTGGACACTTTCTGGTTAACTAATTAGGTACCTTGGATGCCTAATTTTGTGTGTTATTTAAAGGCTGAGAATGCTGGGTTCTACCCAACTGAGTTTGCCAAGCTGAAGGACAAGAAAATGTTGTTTAAGGTTGAGAAATATTGTGGTCCAAGTATTTTCTTTGATGGGTCATTCAGGGTTAAGAGGGTCTGTGATGAACCTTCTGTCATTCAATCCTTTGATTCCGTCGGTGTTGGGTCTACTCCTTCCAAGGTTCTTATCTTTATATGTTAATGGTTTTGAATCTGTTAAGTTCATGATTGCTTTGATTATAATTATTAAGTTCCGTTGGCATTTTCTTTGTTTAGCCGTTGTCAAAGAATCCCGTGGCTGAGACCTCGCCCTTGCCTGTTGATCCTGAGGTGGAAGAAGGCCCCCAGCCCGACAACTTTGTTTGTAATGTTGTTGCTACTCCAACGCGTGTGGTTGAAATAGCTGATGAGGTTGGACCCTTTTATTTTGTTTTGATTTTCATGTGGTTTTGAAATTGATGTGAATATTCTTCCAATTTACGGTTTACACGGTTACTTTGCTATTTGATGGCTCATTTAATTTTTTCAATTCATAGGAATTCTCCAATGATCTCCCAACTGATGTCAATGGTCTTGCAAGTGTGAGTGAGGTTGTGGCTGCCTTTGATGTTGCTGGTTCTGCTGAGAGTACCTCCTTGGCTGCTGGTGATGAACATGAATCTGCTTTCAAGTCCAGTGGATCTGGTGCCAAAAGAAATCTTTCCTCTGCCTTTGTTGAAGTTGATTCTGATGATGAGACTCTGGCTCAGAAATATGGAAGGATTATAAAGGGTTGAATGCAAGGCTTGGTTGCTGAATTGTCTAGGTTATCTGTTGTAATAACTGATGCATTAGCGCATCAACAAAGCATTGAGTCTATGCCTGTTGTTGTTTTCTTAATTTCAGTTGGAGATGTTGGCTCCCTCTTATGTTGTGCCTTATCATCTTAGTTGTTGCGTGTCTCCTTTACGTGATGTCGCCTCTATGTACCTGTTATTTGGAATAATTCCATGTTATTATGCACCTTATGACTAATATAACTTTTTTTATTTGCATCATTTTTGTGTATTAGTCTCCTTTATGATCTTCGCCAAAGTTTTCTTTAGCTGAGTTAAATTTTGCAATGCCATTTGTTTCTTATAGGTCCATAAATAAATCACTACCCTCTTTTTAGTTTGACCGTTTGGATATTACTCACATTGTTGGGTGCTTTGTAATCAAATTAGGTTGATGGAATTTTAAATCGCATCATTAAATTGTACGCGTGATTGTTATTTTCCCTGGATTGAATAATAGCCTGTTGTTTAATTCATGATGCCTGAACACAATTTTTTTTTCAAGGTGCTTTAGCGTAATCAGGGTTAATGGATTGAATCGCACTTATTTGAAACTTGATGCAAAGGCTCGAAATAGTTTGTTTGAAACTGAGTGGTTGACGATTGGAGATTATTGTCATTTTTTTAGGAGAGAATAAAAAGAAAGTTTAATCGCTACTTTGTTCCCCCGTAATTTTCCACATGTTTCTGAATTGTTTTTAGTTATCTACTCATCCCTTTTTTATTTGTACATTTTTTATTTTGTTAATATTATCTTCTTCTGGACGATATTTAAATTTATATTTTCGGTAACTTTTGTTCTTCATATCCACACGAAATGCAATTTTAATTGACTGTCTCAGCGTTTTTCACCCTTTTTTTTATTGCTCCTTCACAAACATATACATTATTGGTATTTTCATAAGAAGTTTTTCATGTTGTTTTATTGGGCTCATTTTCATATTGGGCCTTACCCTTTGTTCCTGATCCATTTATTTGCTGTTGGGTCGGTTCACTATGTTTGTTTCCATATTTAAATAAGTTGAGAATTATTTAATTTTGCCGATGGTTCTCTCCAGAGATATTTACGGCGAGGCTTCCATCTTCCTTTGATCTATGCGGGTATGTTCTTGATTTCTTCCATTTTGTGAGTTGTGTTATGTTTGTTCCCTTTACTAAAATCTGTTACTTGGGTGTATTTTCTTGCCTTTGTTTATTTCATTCTGGGTTATTATTTTGGTTGCTGACGGCTTTTTGTGTTTTGGTTTGCATGCAGCTGGTATTACGGCCGTCCGCGTTTTTGTTATACATAATTTGTTTTTCCTCTCCTCTGTGACCTAATGTCCTGATTTTCTCCAGTGGGTTTCGCTTTCTTTCATGAATTGATGTGTTTTTTCAATCTTCATGGCTTTGTTGCATGCTTCGATCCACGAGAGTATGTCGTGTTTGGTTGTCGATCCCCCAGGTTCATGCAGATTCTTTGTTGTTTTTATGTTGGGTCCCTGATGTTTGTTGTTGTTTTTATGAGAGTGTGTCGTGTTGTTATGATATGTTTTATTTTTTTATCTTTTTAATCTGCATCTGATGATGATTTATTTCTTATTTCTTCCTCTGTGTGTGTGTTGTATCTGATTAAACTTGGAATATAAATTGGTGTGTTTTTTGTCTACTAATTTATGCTTATTATTATGGTGTTCTTATTATTGGATCATGTTTAGTCTGAAACCTTTCCACCGTGCCTATATTTAATTTTGATTTTCGAATTTTATTGTTTATTTGAAGGATAACCTTCACATGATTGACTTCCATGTCGTGATGGAGTTGTGGGTTGTCATTCATCAGGTATGAATCTATATTTTATTGATTTACTTGATTTGGGTTTATTTAAATGCAGTTGCTATTTTTTCCTTGTGATCTGCATCATGGCATTTATGTGAATATGTTGTCTGAAAGGGTCTTACTTATTATCCCATGCGTTACATTTTTCTGTTGCACGGTCCTGTACACTGCAGATTTGAAACAGACCAAATCCTTCCATTAAATGCTTCTTATTTTGTGTTGTACTTTTTGTTTCCTATTGGCCACATTTTACCTGCAGCAGTATGGTAGCTTAGTCTATTTTCCCATCTATGTGCAGTTTTTTGCTTCTGTCATAGTCCTTTATGTAGTATAAAGCTATGAATAACCTGCATATCCTTTTTTGTTAGTACCTCCTAGGTTATTTTTGACCTGTCCCTAAGATCTACAAGTGGGACAAAATGTACTTTATTTAATACTTTAGATGTCTTACTTCCTGACCTCATGTGACTCTTTATTTGTGTACTTGCAACTCTGTTTTTCTTCTTTTTTTTTTTTTTTAAGAAATTGTTAACTTTTTTAAAAAAATGTTCATGTATGTTTTCTTCTTTTGGGCCATTTATTTTCCTATTTATAGCCATTCATGGGTGTTCATTTCATCACATCCTAATCACCCCCCCATGCATATATTTGCATTTTTGTCTGTCAAATTTGTTCAGTTTTAAATATTGATTAATGTCTAGGATGTCTGAGATTCTTGGTTTGCATGACTTTGTTTGTCATAGACCTATTATCAGTTTTGCTGATTTGGTCAAATGCAAGGATGATGGTGTGTTTGTTGTAGTTGCATGTTATCTTGGTATTGATGAGGGTGTTGATAAATGGATTGATAACCAATTTTCTACCTTTGTACCTAGGTGGGTAATACTAACATCATTTTCAGTTATCTGCATGTCCTTGCATTGTCTTCACTTTAACAATGATGTTTTATATTATGGTTGATTGTTATATGTTATTAACATTTTCAATTGTTTTTTAGATTTAGGCTGCGTGTTAGTGTGGGGGATTTCGACTCTGAGGCTCCATTCCTATTACGCGATATGATTGTTGAGCGCTTTGCACCGCAGACCTGCAAGATATTGCTTGATATGGTGATTTCATCTTATTTTGTTGTTCGTTTTGATTTAAATTAATGTTACCTTTGATTTGTAGGATCATTGTGTGTCCTTTTTTTTTATAGCCTGAAGCATCGTCACTGTATCCCTCAGAGATGGATTTGTTGTTTGCCGATCCTATGATTTTCGAGGTTGCGAAAAAATGTGGTGATTCACCTGGTGGTGCAGCCCTTTATGAGGTTCTGGACGTTTTCACTCATGACTGTTTGTTTGATGTCTTCCTTAATCCCATTCCTTACAATGCAGGTGGCGAACTTGAGGTAAGTCATGCTTATTTAACTCTTGATGTTTGTCTGTTAGTTACATTGTTTTGATTATTGTTGGTATTTTGGTTTTGCAGGATTTCATTTTGGATTCCTTTGTGGCCAGTCTATATGATGATTCTGGTGTTGATTACGAAAACATTTTTGCACCAGATGAACCTTACTATGATGGTGGTCAAGAAGATCCGTTTGATAATTCTTGCTTTGAAATTGGTTCCACCTCTCGGGTTGATGTTGGTGACAAAAGGAAGATATCTAATCTGTTGGATGAAGTTGATGAAGAGGATTTGGCTCTTGGTGAGAGGGTGTCAAGGTCTAGGATTATGTAGTGTTGCTAGATTGTTAGATTTGTGTTTGAAACTGCTGGTTTCATCTATATGTATGCTGCTGTGTCATGAGAAGCGTTTATCCCCCGCTTTGTTTAATTTTCTATCATCCTTTGGTTGTTTTGTTCAATTTGTTATGTGTAAGTGTGCATAGATGTGTCCCAGATTGTATTATTTGGGGTTCATTCTATTTTGTTGTTTCAATTGGAAGTATTTCCATAAACATTGTGGTTCCCTCCTTTTATTTCTAATAATGGATAATGGATTGTTTTTATTTCATTTTGGTAAGCATTTTTCAACTATCCATTTCTTTCCCTTTTTAGTTATTTATTGTCATGCTTATTGGTGGATTCTCTCTGCCTTTGTGGGGACACTCATTTGTTTATTTCTGCATCTTTTTATAAAGGTCATCCAATTTATACTGATTATCTTATATTATGGGTTGAATCTCTCTTCATCTTTAAACAAGAATTATAGTTGTGAAATTTAAATTAAGATTCTCTTATATCCTAATTTAATATTATTTCTCAGGTTTTGGATCGGTTTGTTGCTTATTCGTTGGGTTTTAAAAAATGATAGGTGCCTTACCGATTGGTTTTGCATGTATCGGTGCCATTTGTTGTTGTGAAATTTTTCTAATCCAAGCAGGTGATAATGATTCTTTCTAGACTTTGGAATCAACTTTGTTTTAATTTTTTTTTTACTTTTATACCATATGTTTATGAATTCCTTTTCCTCTTTAAATAAGATCTATACCTGTGATTTTAAGACTAATATTCTATGATTGTGATCCGAAAATTAAGATTCGCTTATATTCTAATTTAATATTTTGTGGTAGATGTTGCGTCGGTTTATTGCTTATTAGATGATTTTTTTAAAATGAGAGCCGCTGCACCAGCTGGTTTCCCATGTATCGCTGTGAATTGTTGGTGTGAGAATTTTTCAAATCCAACCAGGTTATAATGAATTTTTATAAATGTTGAATTTTTTTTAATTGTATAATGTATATTTATCAATCCCTTTTTTTTCTCTAAACAAGATCTACAATTTTGCTTTTAAAATTAAGATTCTGTTATATTCTAATTTAAATGAAAAGGAAGCTACAAATATTGGTTTATCGTTATTCGACGAGTCATTTTAAGTAAAAGGAAGCTACGACTATTGGTTTCCCATTTATCGATCCTATACGTTTTTGTGAAATTTTTCTTAACCAGGCAAGCGATTAATATTTTTTTATTCAACATTGGGTTATAAATTTTTTTTTTAATTCTTATACGATATATTTATGCTTAGTTTAGATAATGGTGATTTGTTTTATAGGATCGATAATTTATTTTAATTTGCATAGGCTGTACATTTAGATGTATTTGTCTCAAACATGAACGATGATTTTTCTAAAGTGTTTAACGTATATATATATATCGATTGTATTTTATTACAGAATATTTGAGACTGATTATATGGCTGTCATCCAAATTTAACATAAGATTACTTTATGTGATAAGAATTGTGTGATTGGTGTTTAATCTCACTGATAAATAATATAACTACAACCATGTTAGGTAGATAAATTTATAACTATGATACTTAAGGTGGGTTATTATTATTTAATATATTTGTTCAGGATGCATATCCACAAAATCTAATCAATCTACATGTCACTTCCTATCTACCCTTTCCATGCTACAGTGTCGAAATATTTAAAATAGACCATTTTAATGCCTTTTCCAATTTATATTTTGTTTGAAGAGTGTTTCACGTCCGTTGAGTGATAGTTTCTACATCTTTTGCTATATATATGACATGCCACTCATCTCTTCCAAGATAACACTTCCTTTCAAACTACACCATTTCTGTTCTTTTTCCATGGCTGTGTAGGCAGTTTACCCATTCTCATCTTTCATGTTGACTGTTTAGGCTTGAAGCTTGGTTATTTTTTTCCCCAAAAATCTTCACTCAAACGTCTCAATCTTTTACGAGATCACTAAAATGATGACACCTTTCCATGGTTTGATGTCTCTCAGGACTGGTAGGGTTGACTGGAGGATCAAGGTTCGAGTCATAAGGAAATGGACTGTTGAGAGTAGTTTCTTTCGTGGAAAAGTCAGCAGCATTGAGCTGATCCTGCTTGATATTGATGTGGGTTTGCACACCATGCATGAGTATTTTGTCATTTATTTTTTTTTTCCCTCTTATTATGCTTTTTGCTAGGGTTTATCCTTTTTTGACTTTATTGTGTTTTTCGGTTTTTAGGGCAACAAGATACAAGCAACCATTCCACACCAGTGTGTTCCTCTCTTAGGTCATTTGTTCTTTGAGCATTCAGTTTACGTCATCACCACTTTCCAAGTTGTTGAGAGTTTGAGCTGTTCGATTGCAACTGGAAACAGGAACAAGATAACCTTTCGCTTAAGTACAAGGGTTGTCCTAGATGATAGCTTTCTCATTCATCAATATGGGTTGACTTTGTCCAAGACTGATGAGATCAACAGGCCAAGGCTTGACCCTGCTCGCCTGGTTGGTGAGTGTTTTGTTACTCAATGATTCCTTTGTTTTTCGTAATTTATGTGATATGTCATTTACTATGTGTTTTCATGTTTCATTACTTCAAAAGATTTCATTGGTTTGTTGACTGCGCTGCATTACGAGTGTGTTTCCGATGATGCTGAGGGGTTGATAACTGTTGCTAAGATTGAACTCACTGATGAGAGGTGCCCTTTGTTTCACATATATTTTCTTTCCCTTTTGGCTTTTCTGTTTTGTTTAATTTTGCTTCTTGCTGTTGTATGTTTTCCATGGTGTAGAGGAAGGTTGGAATGTGAGCTGAAGGGTGTGTTTGTAGCTGAGTTCAAAGAGCTTTTGAGAGGATGTTATCAAGGACTACCTGTTGTGGTTGTTCAGTTTGGAAGGGTCAACAGGAAGGGAGGTTCGTATGGTTCATTGCTTTTAGTTGTGTTTGAAAGTTTCAAATTTGTTGGATGATGGGTTTGGACTTTTTGTGTTTTCTACGCTCGGTTACATGTTTTTTTATTTCATTGTAGATTATTCTGTTCTGGAGGGTGTTAAGGACATGACTAGGCTTTTGTTTAATCCTTCCATAGCTGAGTATGTCCAGTTCAAGAACAGGTCTGTGTGATGCTTTGAATCATTTTGCATCTTTGTAGGGTTCCTATTGTCTGGCCTAGATTTCTTATTTGTTGGTTGTTTACTATGTGGTATTTATTTTTTGTTAAATCTGTTAGGTTGGTCTTCTCGAGTGGTCGACTCCGTAAGGGTGTTAATCAAGATCCAATGAGGGTCGCTATTGCTGATCAGCTCGAATTCAACCGTCTCTATCCGTCGAAGACCCTTGCTGAGCTTGTGAAGTCACCTGAAACTGGACTTTCGGTCGTCTGTGGTAACATTGTTGGGTGTTTTCAGGTGGACCAGTGGTGGTACCCAATGTGTGATTGTGGGAGCTGCATGAAGGTTCATAATGGACTTTATGTTTGCATTCCGTGTGGTCTTACCACCTTTGGTGTCAAATCAAAGTATGATTTTGTATATTTAAAGTTTATGCTTTGTCTTTGTCTGGTTTGTGTTCTAACGTCCGCGATGTTGTTAGGTCCATGCTGAGGGTCGTTGTCGACGATGGTGAGGCCACAGCCACCTTTGAGCTTCCTGACTATCTGTTGCAGGGAATCACTTCTCTCAGTTACAATCACTTGGTGAGGCGTGTTGGTTTTCTTATTTTTGTATGTTGATCCATGGATATTTCATTTGATCTCATTAGTCTTATATGGGTGTTTTTGGGTTTGTTAGGGTGTCAAATATGCCTTGAGCAAGCCTGGTCTAGAGGCAATGAAGAGGAAGAGAGTTCTCTTCATTGTTAAGAAATTGCAAAATTATATTCATCTATCTGGCCATCCATTCGAGGTCATTCGCTTGACAAACGATGAGGATATTATTGCCTGCTACTACTCCCTTGGGAAAAACTACACCCCAACCAAGGTTATTACATGCCCTATATGTTTTCTGTTTCGTAACAATACATTTCATGTGATTACTTCATGAGGGTAAATCGCACACTAATGTTGGGTAAATTTTGAAATTCCAGTGTATCTTCAAACCGTGTGTCGATGATATCTCACCTGCCTCTGCTCTGATTGTTGGTGCAAACTATGGTTTTGCCAGGTTTCCTTCCTTTGGCTGTTCTCCAAGTGGATTTGATGCGGATGCTTTGGCAGGACCAAGCGCAAGTGCTCCTCCATCAGTTCCTAAGAGGGATCTTCTACCTGCTTTCCATGAGCTTCTCTCCGTCGACGAAGCTGTTGGGCCTTCTGTCTAATATTTAGTATGTTATGTGTAGTGGATCCTATATGTGTCGTTACCTTATTTGTATTTTAGTTAATTGTTGCAAACTCTGGTCAGCTATGATCATCCCCTTGCATGGGGTTCTATTTTGTGGCTGTTTGTTATCGTGTAGTTTATTTCGGCCTCTATCTTGGTGTTGGTTTGTACTTGAATATTTCGATATCCAACAAGCCATGTCTGTTACGTCCATCATGGTTGTGTTGACATGAGATGGCGTGTTGGATGTTTGTGTTGTATCTAGAAGCATATGATTAATATATTTGGCCACGTTGCTGTGTTTGTGTTACGTCCATATGTTTTTTCTCCGTTTTGTTTTATCTATCGCTAATATCGCTAATTTTGTCCTATCGGAATGATTTATTATTGTGGCTGGTCCTCCCATTTACTAAAGGAGATGCTTGATCTAAAAATGTAGAATTTGTAACCAAAATGCCCAATTTATAGCTTATTTTCTTCCCTCTAAACAAAATTATGAATGCTAAGACTGCTACTGTCTTATGTGTTTGATGGTTGCTGATCCGCCTCTGTTGTTTTTTTTTACCAAATTAATTGGTTTCTATCTTACATTGTATTTTACCCTTCAGAGTATTTATATGTCATTGATCTATCTTTCATTTTCTTCTCAGTTACCAATATTCGATCCAATATTGTCATTGCTGATACTTCTAAAGTTGTATTATTTAATTTTTTAAATGGTTCTGCAAAGTTAGTGTTTCCTTCTTTTTTTTTTTGGCAGCAAAAAGTGATAAATTTTCTTATTCTTACGTACTCCTTCTGCACTCCAGACAATAGTTTTTTACTTTGCCTGGCCTTCATTTGGATTGTAGTGGTGTGGTTTAGAGGTAAGTCACCTCTGACAATATTTCCTTTTCATTTCCTTTTTATAAGTTGTTCCAGACCTCTGTTGTGTTGGCAGATGTGTGTTAGAGTCATGTACATTAGACTAAGCCTTCAGCTACTCCATTTGGCCACTACCTATTTCTCATCTGCGCAACTCAGACTTTTCCTATAAATTGCTTTTCTGCTCAGTGATTCCCATACCTTGCATGTAGGTTGTAATTGACATAATATATTTCATTGTTTTACACCCTTTTTTGTCATGTTACCAGTTTCTTCCTTTTATTTGTGGTCTCATACTCATGGAAGGGATGAATACTTTTGAGTTATCTTCACTTGCTTCTGAGGCAAAAAGAAGACGGTTGGAGAGATACAATAAGTTGAAAGCAAAGAGGGCCAGAATTAATAGTGTGGATCCTACGCCAGGTACTCCAATATAACTATGATTTATATGCATTCATCATTTATCTCCTTTGGTTTTGCATTTTTGTTTGTTCCAGTTGTCAAGTACTTTATCAGTTCATTGATTTTGATTTGTATTTTTTGGTTTGCTGGCGGAGTTGAAAGTCTTTTTTCTTTGTTGTTGAGGTTTGTGTGATCCCTGACGGTATTCCTCTTCTCTCCATTGATGTTTGACTCTTGACCCTGTTGTTTCTTCCCTTGGACAGGGTCCTCCACAATGACTCCGATTGATTCTTTGTTTGTTGATCTCTTCGATGGTCTTCAAAACAATGGTTAGATTACATCAGCCTCTTATTATTCTTCATTCTGTTGGTTTGGAATTATGAAAACTCATGTGTCTGTGTTTTATTTTTATCACCATGGATTGTGTTTGTAGACCATGTTCCCACTGTTGGCAATGGATCAAGCAGTGTCCCTCCTGATCCAGTTCCTTTGCTTTTAATGGAGTGTTTTGACAGGGGTGAATTGCAAGGTTATAGCATTTTTCTCATCTACGATTATTGTTATGGTTCTTATTATTTTGTTCTTTCTCCTCATGTTTTTTTTTCCATTTATGATTTTTAAATATTATGTTGCCTGAACATTACTTTGCAGATTATATAGATGTTGGGGATATGGATGTTGTATGTCGGCGATGTAACGCTCTGTTCTGGTTAGGGGAGCGTGCGCAGAGGCGCGGTTGCGCCACTACTCCTGATGCTTCCATATGCTGTATGAAGGGGAAGATCACTTTGCCCTCCATGATTGAACCGCCTCCTTTGCTTCGCAGTCTTTTTAATGGTGGTCATCCAAAGAGTTCTCATTTTATTGCCAATATTCGATCGTACAATAATCTGTTCTCTTTTACCTCTATGGGGGCTAAAATTGAGTCCGGGTTGAATCAAGGTCCAGGTCCTCCTCACTTCGTTATCTCCGGTCAGAATTATCATCGCATTGGTAGTCTTCTTCCTGCTGAAGGACAGTGTCCCAAATTTTGTCAGCTCTATATCTACGATACAGAGAACGAGTTGGCCAACCGTCTATCTCATTTCAGGTAAATTTATTAAGTCATTTACTGCTGTTAGCTCTATGTCTAAAGAGTTTGTTCTGTTACTTTTTTATCTTGATTATTTGTTATTGTTTTTTTTGTGTGTTGAATATGTTACGATGTCATTTTAAATATACTTTTTTGTTATTTGTTTGTTTTGATGCAGTGGTCGTTCGCGGGAGAGTGATCTTGATCCTTTGTTGATTCAAGAATTGTTGGCTTTAATGGACGAGCACAATAAATTGGTCAAGATTTTTAGAATGGTTCGTGACTTTCGTGCGTTGAATGAGAATGTGCCTGTTCGTTTGAGGTTATTTCGGAATAGGAATTTTGATTAAAGGACATATAATGTACCTGATGTTGACGAGGTTGCGGCGTTGATTGTTGGAGACTTTGAAGATTCTGAAGATGGTAGGGACATTGTTGTGAGGGAGAAAGATGGCATGTTGCAGCGTATTCATGAGACTCACTCAAAGTACATTCCTCTACAATATCCTCTCTTATTCCCCTTTGGTGAAGATCAATATCAGGAGCATATTGAAAGAAATGAGTTGACCTCCACTGGAACTGTCAACAAACGTGTTCGTGTGAGTGTGCGCGAGTTTGTGGCATTTCGCTTGCAAGAGAGAACTCTTGAGGATTCTGTTCTTTTTTTGGGCAAACGCCTCTTCCAGCAATTTGTTGTTGATATGTACTCTATGATTGAGTCACAAAGACTTTCTTGGGTTAGACAAAATCAAGCAAAGATAAGGTCTGGTTTCTTGGCGGGTTTGGAGGAGGCTGTTAGTCGCGGTGACTCTGATGCATCATCTATTGGTTCTAGGGTTGTTTTGCCAGCATCTTTTACTGGGGGTAGACGGTATATGTTTAATAATTGCCAGGATGCTCAGGCGTTGTGCAAGAGATATGGTTATCCAGATTTGTTTCTCACAATTACTTGCAATCCGAAATGGGTTGAGATCCAACGACATCTATCTAACTCCGGTAACTATTCATCATTTCGGCCAGATATATGTTGCAGGGTTTTTCATCTTAAATTGCAAGAGATTATGTCTGACTTTCGTAAAGGAGAATTCTTTGGGAAAGTCATAGCAAGTGAGTTGCTATATTTTCTATTCTATTTGTCTTTGCTAATTAATAATTAATTTGTTCTACCATAGATGTGTATTTATATAGGTATAGATTGTTAAATGCCTGTTAAATATATTTTCTTTTTTTTTTTTTGCAGGTATTTATACTATAGAGTTCCAAAAACGAGGGTTGCCTCACGCTCACATATTGTTGTGGCTTGACAAAAAGGACAAACTTGATTCAATTTCATCAATTGACTCTGTCATATCTGCCGAGTTGCCCGACCCTAGGCTTTATCCAAAGTTATACTCTGCTGTCACCGGTTTCATGGTTCATGGTCCTTGTGGGTTTGCAAGGCCAAACTCACCGTGTATGAAGGATCGTCGGTGTTCCAAGTTTTATCCTAAAAAGTTTGTCTCTAGAACTTCCTTTGATGAGAGTGGTTATCCAATTTACCGAAGGCGTGATCTCGGTATTGTTGCAATGAAGAACGATATTCAGTTGGATAATCGCAGCGTTGTTCCTTACAATCCGACCTTGATTATGAAGTACCAAGCCCATGTAAACATTGAATTTTGCAATAGATCTAATTGCATTAAATATTTTTTAAGTACATTACCAAAGGGGTTGACCGTGTCACTGCTACTGTTGAGGCTGGTGATCAAGGGGATGTTGACGAAATCCAGCAATACTACGACTGTAGGTATTTATCTCCGTGTGAGTCTATATGGCGGATACTTGCATTTGATATTCATAGTAGATATCCGGCTGTTCAGAGGTTGACTTTTCACCTCGATGGGAGGCAGAGGGTTATTTTTGATGATGATGCTGATCTTGAAGACATCGTGGCCTTTAATCAAGAAAGGAATACAATGTTTCTTGCTTGGATGGATTCTAACAAGGAATCTGAAATTGGTCGATCTCTCACGTACCCACAGTACCCAAGCATGTTTGTTTTCAATGATCGTAATCGAACTTGGCAGCCAAGACAAAGGGGAATATCTGTGGGACGGTTGACTTTTGTGCCACCGAGTAATCGTGAATTATACTATTTACGGTTGCTTTTGAATGTTCAAGTAGGCTGCACATGCTTTGAGGATATTCGCACGGTTGAGGGTGTTGTTTTTGAAACGTACCGGGAGGCCTGTGGTGCGTTGGGTTTGTTGGCTGATGACCGCCAATTCATTGATGCTATTAATGAGGTGGCGGCTGATTCTTCGGGAAGCATTGCTCGGAAGATATTTGCAAATTTGCTTCTGTGTTCTTCGTTGGCTGATCCATTGAGAGCTTGGGAAATGACTTGGATGGCTTTGGCTGATGGCATTGTTTATCAGAGACGACGTGTTCTGAATTTACCAGGTTGGTGTATGGATGAAATGCTCATGTCTTAACTGACGTTTTCCTGCATTTACATTTTTTATATTTTTCATTGCCTTTTACTGATCTTGCAATTTTACTTATTTTGGTAGATCTTATCATATCAGATGAAGATCTAAAGCAACTTTGCCTGGTTGAGGTTGATAAGTTGCTTAGGCTTAATGGAAAAACCTTGGATGATTTTGAGTCCATGTCGAAGCTATCGTCTGTTGTTGTCGAGGTATTTGACAATGTTTTGTTGGCCAATGAGTTAGGTTATGATCAAGATGAGATGTTGACAAAGCATGGTCATTATTTCTCAAATCTAAACGAAGGCCAGTTGTCAGCTTATAATCAGATTGTACATTCTGTTGAGAATAGTTGTGGTGGAATGTTTTTTGTGTATGGTTACGGTGGCACGGGAAAAACTTATCTTTGGAATGCTCTCTCTTTTCGTTTTCGATCTGAGGGTAAGATTGTTATTAATGTCGCATCGAGTGGAATTGCGTCCCTTCTTTTGCCGGGTGGAAAGACTGCACATTCTCAATTTGCTATTCCTTTGGTTTTGGTTGAGGATTCTTGCTGTTTGATTGAAAAGGATGGTAAAAAGGCCCAACTGCTAACCATGGCCAGCCTCATAATATGGGACGAAGCTCCTATGATTAATCGGCTGGCTTTTGAGGCTTTTGATAGGACCATGCGTGATGTTATGAATAATTTTATTGACGGAGCTTTGGATTTACCGTTTGGTGGGAAAACAATTGTGTTTGGTGGAGATTTTCGTCAAATTCTCCCCGTTGTTCCAAAGGGATCCCGCGCTGATGTTGTTCATTCCACTATTAATTCATCCCCCTTGTGGTCAGGTTGTAAGGTGCTGAGATTGACACAGAACATGAGGCTTCAAGGTCTTGGAGATGCGCATGAAGCTGAGATGCTTCGGGAGTTTGCGGCTTGGATCTTGGACATTGGTGATGGGAAGGCTGGTGACATTGCTGATGGGGAGGCTGTTCTTCAGATTCCAAATGATTTGTTGGTTGAAAACTCTGGTGATCCAATTGGTGACATAGTAAGTGCAACATATCCTGGTCTGATTGACAGCATGTTTGATGACCAATTTTTCCAAGATTGTGCTATTCTTGCACCGACGCTAGACTTGGTTGAGAAGGTAAATGATTACGTCATGAGTTTGATCCCTGGTGATGAGAAGGAGTACTTGAGTGCTGATTCGGTTTGTAAATGTGATGAAGATATTGGTCTTGATCATCGTTGGATTACAACTGAGTTTTTAAATGACATCAAATGTTCAGGTATGCCTAATCATAAGCTCATTTTGAAGGTTGGTGTTCCTATTATGTTACTTCGAAATGTTGATCAAGCTTCCGGTCTTTGTAATGGCACGCGTTTGACTGTTGTTTCTCTTGGGAAAAATGTAATATGTGCACGTGTCATTGGCGGTACACATGGCGGTGAGGTTGTTTACATACCTCGGATGAATCTTATTCCATCTGGTGCAAATGTCTCTGTTTCCTTTGAGAGGCGCCAGTTTCCATTGGTTCTCTCCTTTGCGATGACCATAAATAAAAGTCAAGGGCAGACTTTGTCTCGAGTCGGTCTTTATCTCCCAAGACCGGTCTTTACTCATGGTCAATTGTATGTGGCGGTGTCAAGGGTTACCAGCAGAAGTGGATTGAAAATCTTGATTACTGATGAAAATGGAGAACCCTCGACATCGACGGTTAATGTTGTTTATGAAGAGGTTTTCCAGAAGATATGAATCATCCTTCATTTTTCTATGAGGTGAGTTAATTTTGGTTTTATTCTGCTGTTCCTGCTTGGGTATGTACTGTTATTTACTGAGTTTTTTCATCTCATAATTTTATTGTTGCTTCTATCTGCAGATTCTGCAGTTCTATTGCAAGCAAAGCTGTTGCACCTATTGTTGTTTAGTATATCTCTTTATCATGTTCCTAAGGCCTGCTATTTTATGAATCAGCTTGGAGGTGTGCCACGCTTAGAAATTATTGCTGTTTCCTGTCAGTTGTTTCCTTTGGTTTAGAATATGTTTGAATTGTTCCCTTAAGTTTTTGTTGTTCTCTTTGCAATTTGGATTGCTTAATAATTCCCCTATGTTGCTGCTGCGTTATCGGATCAAATTCTTCCAGTGCAATATTCTGAAGATGTTTTGTAGCAGTGGAATTAATTATATGCATGTTATTTATTTTGGTTGGAATGTGTTATTAGCTTATGAATTGAACGAATTTATTCTGTTACCGATATCTCTCAAGCCTTTGTATCCACCTATGGATTATGGATAATGTGCAGATGTTATTTAATAGATTGTCGAACGATGTTGGTGATTCATGGAGAATTCTTAGATTGTTATATTACTCGATAACATTTGTTTTTGAATTGTATGTTGTTTAACGATTTTATTTTCTTCAGGTAAATCGATAAAAAAAATTTATCGTGTCAAGAGTAATATTTACTGCGACTTCCAATTAATTGTTTTTGTTCAATTGGAATAATTATTCATATTGTAGCGCAATATTAATATTGATTCCTCGCTGTTTGAAAAACATCTTAATTAATCGTAACCCCGTGCAAGGGCACGGGTAAAACACTAGTTTAAACACAAGCAATCAACTTCACTTGTCATTCACTTTCCTTTCCCATTCTGCTTGAACTCTTGTCATCTCCATCCTCTGCTTAAACTCTTGTCATCTTCATCCTGCAAGATAATTGAATCTATAGTTGTTATCTTTTGTTTATACATTTCTCTTCTGTTTATAAGTGAACAGCATGTATCTTAAAATATGGATCAGAATATGAGTTATTTATAAGTGAAACACAGGACAGTGTGTAAGACAACAAAAATAAAAACCTCAGTTAAAAGCATTTTTTTAAAAGAAATAGAGAGATATAGCCAAGCGAAATCATACATCAAAGTTAAAGAAGAAATAAAAGAGAGGACAAAAAAAGAATATTTTGGGAGAAAAGAATGACAAAAGAGAAAATTTGTGGTTTTTTTTTTTTATAAAAGAAAAGCAAAAGAGGAAAAAAGATAGATTTTACATCCACTTGCCTAGCTTTTGTTTTTTTACATCCACTTGCCTAGCTTTTGTGATACCTACAAAGCTATAATCTTATAGCTATGCGGCAAGTCGGCAACTACACTATCAAACTAAAATATTTACACTTTACAGCTATTTGGAAGTAATCACACACAACCTCTGTTGAATATTTTATATCAAAAGGGGTAGTATTTAAACACAAGCAATCAACTTCACTTGTCATTCACTTTCCTTTCCCATTGTGCTTGAACTTTTGCCATCTCCATCCTCTGCTTAAACTCTTGTCATCTTCATCCTGCAAGATAATTGAATCTATAGTTGTTATCTTTTGTTTATACATTTCTCCTGTTTATAAGTGAAGAAAAGGAAATTGAACAGCGTGTATCTTAAAATATGGATAAGAATATGAGTTATTTATAAGTGAAACACAAGACAGTGTGTAAGACAACAAAAATAAAAACCTCAGTTAAAAGCATTTTTTTTAAAAGAAATAGAGAGATATAGCAAAGCGAATATTATGCATATATAACAATAAATCATACATCAAAGTTAAAGAAGAAATAAAAGAGAGGGCAAAAAAAGAATATTTTGGGAGAAAAGAATGACAAAAGAGAAAATTTGTGGTTTTTTTTTTTTATAAAAGAAAAGCAAAAGAGGAAAAAAGATAGATTTTTATTACCTTTTACATGTAGTAGTGCAGCAAGCTTTACCTATAATAGAAGCATGATGATTATGAGAGCAGATGAAGGTTAAAAACTAAACATGCATATATGTGGTTAATGTGTGTGGTTTCTTCACTGGAGTTTTCCTCTCCATTTCGCTATGTTAAACTCAGAGAAGAATAGCAGAAGAGAGAAGATCATGATCTTTTTGTAGAGACGAAGATCAAAAGAGAAGCTTTGAAACCCATTTTTTTGATCTCCTGTTTTAGAGAATATGTTCTATCAGAAAGATAGACGAGGTTGAGGGCTAAGGGGATAATGAAAACATGTTTCTTTTGGCCCAGATCGATATTGACAGTGGTGGTGGGAGAAAAGCTGGCGGGGGTTGGTGGGGAGAGAGAGAGAGAGAGAGAGAGAGAGAGAAGCTGCAGTTTTGATTTGAGAGAGTGGGCTCAGCCCAATTCTGCTGGTTAGTGCATCGGGTTGCATGCCCAAAAAGATGGTTTCAATAGCAATTTGTTTAAAATTGCATCTGTTTTAAATTTAATAAAAAAAATTCAAATCTAGAGATTATATAATTTAAAGTTACTTTCTACTACTTTGCAATTATATCATGTTATTAAAACTTTAGATAATATTAAAGTGAGTTTGTTCAAAATCGTAGAAATTATAAAAATTTGTTTTGCTAACTAATACTTCATTTATTTGATTCATGTCGATGTCAAACTATCATGGATAATGCTAGCTAAAATTGTACATCGTTTGTCTTTAGCTTCTATAATTTGTTTTATTGCCTTGGGTAGTTTGAAGCCAATCGTGCGTTGATATATTGACTTGAAAAATAACGACGATATCCACCCGTGCGTACGCGCACGGGTACCAGACTAGTTAAAAGAACAACCCAATATAATATCCTTTTTTTTCCTGAGAGAAACTACAATGATATTCAAGAGCATCTCCAATCCTGATTCCTTGCTACTCCCTGTTAAGACGAAGACCACTGTATAAGGACTCTCACTTAAACAACTAACAGGTTCCACGTTTTAAAGAAGCCTTCTAAAATTCACGGTCCATATCTTGAAAGAGGCCTTCTATTTTCTTTTGTTGTTATTTACCTTGCATTGAAAATGACATAAAAGACAATGCCCTGAAATTCTTTGGACTCAAGCATACGTTTTGTAGCAAATATTTATCCCAATATTCCTCATTTCACTTTCATACCAAACTTAGATAGATATTTTAAATCATTCATATGGAAAATTTCCTAGTAATGTAGTAGTACTATTCATTAATGACAAGGAAAGTTTAATTAATTAATTAATTAGTGTTTATAATTAATTAATTTAACACTTAAGAAGAGCTAATTCTCTTGACGATTCAGCATGGTCTTTTCCCCAATTAGGCCTTCCAAGTGTAAATTCTAAGTTAATCATAGAGTCTGAACAAGACAATTGGGCAGAATCTAACCTCTTCACCTGTTTAAATAGTATACACAAATGTTAATGACATAAAATAGTCAATAATTTTAAAAAGACCATGCTAGATCCTGTTTCTGGCCCTATATATATGTCCCAAAAGGCCAAAACTGACCATGGTATCATTTTCCTTCAATTGAGAATACGTCAAACTAATTTCGGATTTTTCTTCAGTATTGTTTGTATTTTGTCTCTATTGATGGTTGCCAAGATGTCCTGAATTAATTAATAAAGTGAGAGAAGAAATTAAATAAAGAAGATAGATAAATTTTAAAGCAACTAAAAAAATGGTTTAGTCCATTCTAGTTTTCTAGTATTCATTATTGTAAACAAAACTCCAATTTCAAAATCCAAAGTCCTAAATACTAATTCCAATTCCAAATATATAGAGTTCAAAACGGCATCGCCAGCAGTTTGTGATTTGGCTATTGAAGGAATAGATGTCATGCAATATTTTAACGGTCAACATCCAAATGTTTCAATTTACTCCTCATTATTAGCTGGAAAGGAGACAAAATTGTTGGCAATAAGCAAATCTTGAACCTTTTTTTTTTTTGAAGGAAGCAAATCTTGAACCTAAAGAGTGATGTATAAAACATGAAATAATTTTTTGATCAATCATAGTGTACCTTAAAGGATGGTCCTTCTTGAAAAAATAATTCTTAGTGAAAGAAATAGTGGGTAGATTTACTCTTCCACAACTAAGGAAGGACAAACCACAATTAATATGTCGACTTTGTAAGATCCCCTTAAGAGGATGTGCTAAATTTTCCCTCAAAAAAAAAAAAAAAAGGATGTGCTAATTTTGAAAGAAAAAAAAATCCTACATTGAAAAAGTTTATAAATAATTAAATGTCATTTATCACTTAATAAGTCAGAACTTTGTAAGATCCCATAAAAAAATGAATTTTGTAAGACATATTTAGTTCTATCAAACTATTTACGAATTATATTATCGGCGCATCAAATTCAATAGTGTTTTCTCAAAATAATTGTCAGTTTAAAATATCAATACAAATTTTTTTTTGAACGGCCAATATTTATTTATTTTTTCATTAATATACCCTTATTAGTTGAATTCAACCTTATTTAACTATTTCTCTAACTACAATTTACATAAATGTTTTAGTAAATACACTGATTTTACTATTAAAATCAAATCAACCAACAAAGTGAATACATTTACAAGTTTATTCGATCAAAGAGGTCTCAACAATGTAGAAGCTTATTCAAGTACTATTGTTGATGAACATGTTTCAAAGGTACATGTTAACGTTGAGCAACGATTAAGGTCAATGAAAGCTGATAAGGTGAAGACTTTGCCTGGACAACCAAAAGGGGTGAATTTTGATCAATATGCTGGCTATATGTAACTGTGGATGCCAAAGCAAGGAGAAAACTTTTCTACTACTTTGTTGAATCGCCTTCAAATTCTTCCACAAAGCCTCATGTTCTATGGCTAAATGGAGGTAATCAATATCTATCTATACTCAATTTATTTTTATATGCTAGGGTATGTCTTAATTATCAAATAAACAAATAGTACATGCACGGGAGAAATTCAAGTTAATATTGAAAAGTAACTATGTATTGCAATTTGCATGAATGTAGATATATAATGTATATATCAATGCTTATATGTGGACACCCCTACTTTACATACCCTAATATTATTGTCATAAATCATTAATTTTAGGGAAATTCCCTCTTCCTATAATATTAATATTAAAGCAATAATTTGATCCAAAAAATAAAATAAAACAATAAATGTTGTTTTAAAAAAATTAAAACAATAAATGAAAATAAATCACAAGGTTTGAGTCATTACTTACTTTACTTCTGTTCTTATATGAATCATGAATGAGTTTTAAGCAAAATTCTAGGGCTGCTTGAGTTACATTCATTGAGATTTTTCTCCTTTCATCTTGGTAAGTATTAGCATGTGCATTCTCATCTTCAAAATTCCTCAATTTCCATTGAAAATATTGGGCTTTTACATAGTACCTATTGAAAAATTCTCAACTAGTTCAACGATATACAAAGTAACCTTTTTTTTAAGTAATTGCTCTATGTTCTCATAATTATGATGATTCAAAATTGATGATGAGTTATTGTTTCTATTATTTGGCAGTGGCAAATGTTATCTGCCTAGAGTCTTCAGTAGGAGTTGGATTTTCTTATTCAAAAAATCCGTTAAATCAAACTAATATTGGTGACAAAAGCACAGCCAGAGATTCTTACATTTTTCTTCTGAAATGGCTTAAGAGATTTCCACAGTATAAGACTGGAGATTTCTTCATAACTGGTGAAAGTTATGCTGGCCATTATAGCTCATCTTATTCTATCAAAAAATAAGAAAAGGAAAAATCACAATGTGATCATTTTGAAAGGGATTGCAGTAAGAATATTTAGTTTTTGCTGGCCATTAAATGATATGATGTATGTGGTTTATAATAAAGATCAAATATATCATTAATTGAATGAATCTAAAATGTAAGTTTTTGCTTATAATAGTGGCCAAAGGGTGTATAAATTTAATTTAATCTATTATATTTAAATTTTGAGTCCTACTCCGGCCTAAAAAAAATGTCAGACAGTTGATTTATCTTGTTAAAAATTTGAACCAAATTCATATGTTAAGTTTCACAATAGAAACCATTATAATTGATTCTTTTCTCTCTATATTAAACATAATAATATAGAGAGAAATCAACTTATTATTTACATCTCTCACTTTTCTTGTGTGGGGTTTAAAGAGGACTCTGTTTGGTCTGACTTATTATTCACTTTTTTTTTTGTTACAATTGACTTCTCTTCTCTTTAAAAGAAAATCTTAGGTCAAAGAATCCTTTTTAAAAGTTCTTAATTAAAGAATTTTGATATAAGAAACTAGATATAAGGAACTTTTCTAAATCAAGTAGGGTGATTTTTTTTTTTTTTTTAAAACTCAAGTAGAGTAATTTTAAAAGTGAATTGTCTTTTAAAATAAAGAACAAAGGTAGTATTCTTGAACTCAGACACTAGCATTTTATTTTCAATATTTTTTAAATTTTACGATTCTATTATTTTATGAGGAAAAAAACTGATAAACGAAAATTATTATCAAACTTTGACTTTATTTTTAAGGAAAATGCTAACAAAAGCTCAGGGCACACTAGTTAAGGAAGCAAAAAAAAAAAAAATTATGTTAAAAATGACACTAAGTTTTTGAGGAATTGACTACACAACTTCAAATGGAATGCTATTATATTTGATTCTTTAACAAGAGATTTAGAAGAAATGTCCCGAAATACTTGTTAGCATACCCTATTTTTAAAACATCTATGTTTAACTTTAATTTTTAAGTAACTTAAAAGAGGAAAATAAGTATGATCGGATGAAGCTTAAAAGGTCTCCGTGAGCATAGTGAAATTCCGGTAACTAGATCAAAAGAATGAACCCTAAAAGTGATAGTAGCTTTTGTTTTCGGCTGAAAACTTTATACTAAATTAACTTGCTTTTAGGGTAAACATTTCTATACATAGATCAATTTACTGCAAACTCAATTTTAATAAAATCAATTCACATAAACTAGCTTTACATTAATCACATTTCATAAAATTCATCCAAATACACATTTCACAGTGCTGGGATGGGGTCTTGAACTACCATTTGAATATCATCATCAAAATTGTTTGATGTCATGCTTGCTTTGATTAATTTTGATTTGATAGGAAATTGGAACAATAGTGTAAGTGTGTGTATGTTTCGAAAATTATAGGGTATTTATAGTGATACTAAGTGATGTAACTTGTGATGTCACTTTCTGACTCACCATGTGTGTCTTGGCATTTTACTCCTTAATTGTATGCTGACACTTCATTACTCCTTTAATTAAACTAGGTGTATGTTGGCGGGACTTTAACTCCCCTATTACCACCAAAAATATTTTGGGAATTACTTTTCCCACCCTATGTCTTTCCTCGCGCGCCCAATTTTTTTCCAATTTTACCCCTGGTCCGGATTTCATATTCCGGAATGAATTGTTTGTATTTTTCAGATGATTCTGGATTATAAAATCCGGAATAGTATTTTAGCAGAACTTTTGCAATTTTAAGCTCTACAATTCGTAAAATAAAATGCGAATAAAATAAAAAACAGAAATAAAAAGACAGAAACATATAAACAACTCATTTTATTAATATATGAACAATACATTACAATAATTTTCAAGCTTTTTAAGCTTATTACATAAGATCCTAAATCTATTTCTAATCTCCTAAGAGCCTAATTCTAATCTCCTAAGAGTCTAACCACTGCTATGTGATAGGACATAGCAGTAGCTTGGCTATTGGAGGAAAACCGGAGGAGGAGGGAAGAGGAGGGTGGGAAGAAGAAACAAATGCCCCTGAGGGAGGTGGGGGGTGCTCAGACTTACGCCTAGGCAGGCGAAGCTAATAACCACACTGACCCACATGACTCTCAGATGAACCACTTTTCGATGCAGCGCGGTTCCATCCTCATTGACCGTTCATACAAACCCTGAAAGTTTTCAACGAGGCCCTTATCTATGAAAGGCCAACGATGGAAAACCATGGTTGTAGAAGGAAGAAGAGGAGGAGAGGGATGGTGTGAGAAATGGTGGGGTTTGGAAGGGTATTTATAGGGAGGGGTGGGTGAAAAATGGTTGGGAAGCCATAAATGCAGTCAAAAACGTGGTAAAACACGTTTTTTTGACTTGACCACTGTCAAAAACGTGTGGTGCAGACCACCGGCCATGGCACTGAGGAGTTTCGGAATATAAACTCCGGAATTAACCTGTATTTTCCGGAATATATTTTCCCGGATTAATGCGTTTATGGTGAACGAGGGAAAAGTTGGCACTTCTTTATAGGGCTAAGGACATTCCGGATTGTATAATCCGGAATGATTTCGCACTTTTGCCAAAGAGCCATCAATGTGGGTTTGGACGGTTACAACCACTAACACGTTTTCATTGACTGTATTAATGACCTAGGACTTTTTTTAGGCTATAAATAAGCTTCCATCTTCAACAAATACCTTCATTCTTCACTCCACCTCTTTTCTTCCATTCTCTTCAAATTTTTTAAGTTTTGTAGGAGTGTTTGTGGTGTCATGGTCATTGTTGACCGTTCCTATGAACCCTGCAATTGCATTGCAGCTTGTGTGGGGTTCATATAACGGTCAACAGAGACCCTTGACATCAAAGAAAGACACAAAAAATTCATATCGTTTTTGTTCGGATTTAATTTTCCGGAAATCTCTTCATCTCTTTTCTTCAATTTTCTTCAAATGTTTTTAGTTTTTTAGGGGTGTCGGTGGTGTCATGGTCATTGTTGACCGTTCATATGAACCCTGCAATTGCATTGCAGCTTGTGTGGGGTTCATATAACGGTCAACAGAGACCCTTGACATCGAAGAAAGACACAAAAAAGCGCACAACATCTGGTCCGGATTTTATGTTCCGGAAGTAACTAACAATCTGGTTCGGAAAACATAATCCGGACCAGGGGTATTTTTGGAATTTTTACAGGGCGCGCGAGAAGGCAGTAGGGTGGGAAAAGTAAACCCTAAATATTTTTTACTTTGGGCCGTTAGCTTATGTGGATTGAAACAATAGAAATAGAAGGAGACCAATAGAAATAGAAACTTATGTGGGGAAGTTTTACCCTACACATTACTTTTTCCACCCTATGGCCTTCTCGCGCCCCCTATGCAAATTACCAACATGCCCTCCAGATTATATACTCTGGAATATCTATAAATTTTTTGAAATATAGAATCCGGACAAATGCGAAGTATAAAAGGAACTTCGCCCCCCATTTTTACAGTTTCACTTTCCCCATTCACTCTCTCTCTCTCTACATTATCCCAAATTCCAAACACCGCAAATCTTGTCCAAATTCAGAGTTTTCTTGCTCAAAAACACCGCATTTCAACCCTTGTCAAACATCATGGAAGGTAAGTTTGATTTTTGTACACATGCAAGTTCAATTATTTCGTTTTTTTTTAATTCTGTTTGAATGCAATCTGGACTTCGTTTTCCGGAATAGGTTGTTGGTCATCCAAATTTCAGAATCCGGACAAACTCAGAATGTTGTTTTGCTTCTGTTTTGTGATGTTTGATTGTGATGTTTGATTGCGATGTTTGATTACCCTAATTTGAATGTTACAGAAGGTTCAACGTCTAATACTCAGCGCGTAAGGGAGGTAGGGCATGCTTCCCGTAGGAGAGCACGTAGCCAACAGATGGAGGCTGAAGGTGTTGTTCTTCCGAGGTGTCGGGGTGCTAGAGGACGTCGTGCTGATGTCGAGCCTGATTTCGAGGATTAGTCGGAGCAGCAAGAATATATGCCCATGGAGGAGGAGCAGACTGATGTGGATTTGCAGCATACGGAGGAGCAAGAGCTTGAGGAGGAGCTGCAGGGTATGGATGAGGACATGGAAGATGCCGAGCCACAGCAAAGGCGAAAGAAGAAAGAGAAGGTGGTGGACCCTGAGCCACTAGATGACTATCCCGTGGCCCACACCAGACTGACCTGCTGTGGAGGTACCATGTGCACGTGGCCAGGAAGACGGCTGATGGTGTGGTATGTACTGTTAAACTCACTTTATATCTGAAGCTCACTTTATATCTGAAATTTCTTGGTTATATACTATTTATATCTGACTGGTTTATTTATTGTTAAATATGTTTGTGAAGCCGTGAGTTTAAACTCACTTTATTAATTTTAAATATTTGCAGTGGCGTGGAAAATTAAAATGCATCAACAACGGAAAGAAGATAGAGGTGATGCATGATGATAACACCAGACCTATCATGGCTGCACGGTGGTGGGAGAGCAGATTGTGTCGCACAGGACTTGGTTGGCTCCAGGATACGAGCTACACGATTATTGATCATGGGCTGATTTGTGCGTTCGTGGAGAGGAGGCACGAGGAGACTTCCAGCTTCCACCTTCCGTTTGGGGAGATGACAGTCACACTTGATGATGTGGCCTCTTTGCTGCATATCCCCATTGACGGTATGCTCCTGTCCCACGGGTCCATAACACGGGACGAGGCGGTGGAATGGATGGTGGAGTACTTGGGGTCTAATTTGGGTGATGCACTCAAAGAGGTCGAGAAGACCAAAGGTGCACATTGCAGATTTAACTACTTGGAGAGGATATTCAAGGGGCGTTTGAAGGAGCAGAGGGATTTGGTGGATGAGTATGGTGTGACTGAGGAGGTGGAGAGGTTGCGGGACCAGGTTGTCCGCATATATTTGCTATACTTGGTGGGGATCACGATCTTCAGTGACAAAAGCCAGTGGAATGTCCATGTTGTCTACCTGAAGTACTTTAGAGACCTTGATATTTGTGCTAGTTTTTCATGGGGAGCTGCGGCACTAACTCAGTTGTATAAGGTGCTCAACAATGCTGCACGTTAGAACACCAGTCAGGTGGCATGATACCTGAGTTTGTTGCAGGTATAAATTAAGAACTATGTTTTATTTTTTTTAATTTAAGTGTATATGGTTTGTATATTTATATGTGGTTGTCTTTGATGCAGACTTGGGTGTTTCATCACTTCATAGGTATGGGAAGCAAGAATGTCTGGGACAGATATGTGGAGAATCAGTATCCACGCGCGATGCTTTTTGTGCCATTGCATGGTGTAGGCACAGTGGACCACTACAAGAACTATCTAGATGCGCTGGATTTAACGAGGGTTGTCATGGCCCCATATGCTGCACACCGTCAGGCACGTCTGTTTGAGCGGGTCAGCCTTTACTCTGGATGGCTGAGATGCGGAGACCGCATGGTCAGATATCTGCTGGAGATGGTGCTTTGCCAGTTTGGGTGGGTTCAGACCACACCGAGACATCCAGTTCAGAGTGCACCTGTTGATGTTAACTTGGCGGAGATCACAAACCGCTTTCAGCGTGCACTTGATTATACGCTGACACCTCAGGAGTTGGGAGAGATTGCAGTTCATGGTGTGGAGGTAGAAGATGGATACATCCAGTGGTTTTACCAGGTGTCTCATCCACGCATGATTCTTCCAGACATGCCGGTACCGGTGCCACAGCCACCAGAACGTGAGGTCCTTGACGCCCGAGCTGCTCAAGATGATGGAGACCTTGTGTACTTACAGCTTAGCGGAAGGATGACCCACATCAGAGACCACATCTATGCTATGATGAGAAGCGGTATGGTGCCAAAAGGAACTGAGAAATGGCAGCATTTGGAGGATGCATTGAGAGAGGTGCATGATGCAAAAGTTTACCGTCGTCGGAGAGCTACTGAGGGCGGCAGGAGTGGTGGCAGGGGTGGTGGCAGAGGTGGCGGTGGTACGGGTGTAGTTATTAGGGGCTGATAGTATTGTTATGTATGTTTATGTTTGTTACATTTTGAATTGTGTAACACTTGGATAATTTTTAATGTTATGTAATCTTGGATAATTTTTAATGTTATTTGATTAATGTTTTGTTCGAAAATTATGCTGTGTTGATGATTTTAATGTTATGAGTTCGATTTACTGTTAGAACATGTCATCGGCATGATATGTCTGTTTGGAAGCAAGCAAAATGCGCCAAAATAGAGGCTCAGCCAAAACAGATGGCTTCTACCTCTGTACTGATGCATTCCTGATTATATAATCCAGACATGTTTAGCGCATTCCAGATTATATAATCCAGAACTGTCGTTCACCACCCCCTTTTGTTGACTTTCAACGAGGTGATTTACATGTTTCGGATTATATAATCCGGAATAATCTATCTCTTTCGGAATATATAATCCGGAACAATATTTTCATAACTGGCATCATCCATCAGGGTGGATGAAGTGCCAAAATAGTCGTATAAATCCGGATTAAATTATGCGGAATCAGTTCGGATTACATAATCCGGATTAGGGGTATTTTGGGAAAAAATAGGGCGCGCGAGGAAAGGCATAGGGTGGAAAAAGTAATACTCCTACATTTATACCTTGACCCCAACATTTAACTCAAACTACCTAATTTACCCTTTGTATAAAATAAAACACGGTCACTTTTCACTTGTTCACCCCACTTTTTTGGAAAATGCTCTACACCCTTCTTTGACTTACGATTTTGTTTTTCTTTTAGGGGAATCCACTCTTGCAGTCGGATTGTTACCGGAATCATTGTCTCCTGGAATCGACTCTTTCAACCAGTTTGTTATTGTAATCGTTGTGAATTGTAGGTTTATGATGATTGTATCTGTTCTCTAAATCGTTTTCTAGTATTTGTTTCACGGGATCGCTTACCACCGTGATTGAAACTGTTGCCAATTCAAGTTATTATTATGGTTTTTTAATAAAAGAAAGGCAGCAATGGAAGCTTTTGCCGATTCCAGTTGTTATTGTTTTCTAATTTGCTGTTGTTTTTTAATAATTCTTTTTTTATTAATTCTTTGTCCTTTAATCAAGTTAATTTGTTATTGTTTTTTAATCAAGTCAGAACCCCATTGTTTTTCTGATTCAGGCTGTAGGGAAAGGATTTCTTGTGGTTTCCGGTGTAGATTTGGTAATGTAAACATGGTCGTTTAAAATAGTTGCTTGATTTCCGAAGAAGAAAGATACAAGTCAGAAATGTTTAAAGTGGTTGTGGGGTGAACTCATTCTAAATTGAAAATAAGTGAGGGATGACAAATTAACGTGTAAAAGGTTAAATAATAAATATATATATCTTCTTATATATATAAAAGTGGTGATTATTTTAGCCCTAATTTTAACCTAAAACCTAAGCTAACTTTTACTGTATTACCTCTGACCTATTTTGAGACCCCATTCAATCTTTTTATATATAAAAGTTAACCTGATACAATCTTATATATAAAAGTTAACCAGGGTGATTAGTTTAGTCCTAATTTTAACCTAAAACCTAAGCTAACTTTTACTTTATTACCCCTGACCTATTTTGAGACCCCATACATCTTATATATAAAAGTTAACCCGGGTGATTATTTTAGCCCTAATTTTAACCTAAAACCTAAGCTAACTTTTACTGTATTACCCCTGACCTATTTTGAGACCCCATACATCTTCTTTATATATAAAAGTTAACCCGGGTGATTATTTTATCCCTAATTTTAACCTAAAACCTAAGCTAACTTTTACTGTATTACCCCTGACCTATTTTGAGACCCCATACATCTTCTTATATATAAAAGTTAACCCGGGTGATTATTTTAGCCCTAATTTTAACCTAAAACCTAAGCTAACTTTTACTGTATTACCCCTGACCTATTTTGAGACCCCATATATCTTCTGTATATATAAAAGTTAACCTGGGTGATTCTTTTATCCCTAATTTTAGCCTAAAACCAAATCTAAATTTTACTGTATTACCCGTGACCTATTTTGAGACCCCATACATCTTCTTATATATAAAATATAACCCGGGTGATTATTTTAGCCCTAATTTTAACCTGAAACCTAAGCTAACTTTTACTGTATTACCCCTACTTTTACTGTATTACCCCTGACCTATTTTGAGACCCCATACAATCTTCTTATATATAAAACTTAACCGGGGTGATTATTTTAGCCCTAATTTTAACCTAAAACCTATGTAACTTTTACTGTATTCCCTGACCTATTTTGAAACCCCATACAATCTTCTTATATATAAAAGTTAACCCGATACAATCTTCTTATAGATAAAAGTTAACCCGGGTGATTAGTTTAGTCCTAATTTTAACCTAAAACCTAAGCTAACTTTTAATGTATTACCCCTGACCTATTTTGAGACCCCATACATCATCTTATATATAAAAGTTAACTTGGGTGATTAGTTTAGTCCTAATTTTAACCTAAAACATAAGCTAACTTTTACTGTATTACCCCTGACCTATTTTGAGACCCCATACATCTTATATATAAAAGTTAACCCGAGTGATTATTTTAGCTCTAATTTTAACCTAAAACCTAAGCTAAATTTTACTGTATTACCCCTGACCTATTTTGAGACCCCGTACATCTTCTGTATATATAAAAGTTAACCTGGGTGATTCTTTTATCCCTAATTTTAACCTAAAACCTAAGCTAACTTTTACTGTATTACCCCTGACCTATTTTGAGACTCCATACAATGAACCAAAGTTCACTCCAAAAGCCTAACAATTTTTCCCTATTTTCCCTCCTCTAATCAGCTAATACTAATCCGAAAACCCAACAAATCAAATATGCAACAAATCAGATATGCAGAAAATCACGTTATTTTTCTTAATGTGATGCCTTTCATCAAATTTTAATCTCTATCTATTAATCTTTCGACCTCGATCATTTTTGCATTATTCTATTAGCCTCATCTTTCTCATTCCTTTTGTATTTTCAATTTTTCTTAATTGATTTTCTCTGCAATTCCCTACTCTAAGCTATGCTGATATCTATTAGAGATTTTGTGTTTTGTTATATCTGAATCATGAGTTTTGGTTGATGTACTTTTTCATGGTAACGCAGGTGGCTGTTTGTTGTTGAGTTTAATAGTGGAACGGAAGTTCCGTTTTATATTGCTCTGGGAGGAAGGAGAACGTGGTGAAAGAGAAGGAGAAGGATAGGAAGGTCAAAGAAGCTAAAATTGAGGAATCTGTTGATGCTGATTAAGACCACTGTTCATCCAAGCAAGAGGTTGAAAATAATGGTATGAATTTGATAGCTTGGATTCATTCATTTGTGGTATTTTTTGTTATCATTGTTCTTGAATTTATTGTATCATAATTTGATTGTTTTGAACTGAAATTCAGCATATTTTTCATTCTTATTAAAAATGATTAGAATCACCATAGAATTGGTACCAAGTTGAATAGGAATAAACACCAAGTTTTTAAAAGTTCTGCAATTGTTTGTGGCCGATTTGCGTTGCCGCTACTTTCAATATCAAATACCAATTTTTGATGATGACTTGAGTAACAGACCTTTTGATATACATGTTGTATAAGCTGATTGAATTTCCCAACCACGTTTTTCAATTTATTACTCCTTACTCCTCCGCTTCTTCCCTAACTGTCATAACTGCATTATTTTTTTTTTTTTTGGATCTATATCGTACCATCACAGGAAAATTGCCGGCAAGTGGAAACAGAAGATAGTTGTGCGCAGAATTTGTGAAGCTACACAGATCAAGTTGGGTGCTCTAATGGTTGGCCGAAAAAGAAAGTGACAACAACTAATCCACACACCCACAAAAACACAAAATCAGCCGATCCTAACAAAAGCACGACTCTGCTACACAGAAACAACAGCAAAAATGCAGTCAAAACAGAAAAAATGCAGACAGAAATTTCCCAGCCAGCAAAACGGTTGCAAAACTTGCATTGATATAACTTGCTTCTATTACGACATATAAGATAAAGTGTAATCATTGTTCACCTGTGGTATAACAGGACTCTCTTTTGAAGGAATTGGTCTCAACTTGCTCCAATCAAAGAGGATATGACATGTTCAAACATCTGAGTTAGGAGCGTTTTTGTCTCTCTATTTTTACTCAAATGCGGAAATGATCCCCCATTCAAAAATACTCCCTTTTAGTCGTTCTTAAAGATTTTTAAACTTAAAAACTGGTACGACTTACATGTGAACTATCTTTTATTTTGGTGTCTTTTTAGTCGGTAAGACCCGTGCGGAGCAAGGGTCGATGGTCTAGTTTGTTTCTTCATTCCGTATGAAAATAAAGAACAGAGCACAACATAAGCCTTGTTACCTACCGTGCATAGAACTGAACGAGAACAACATGACTACGTTATTTTATCTAATAACATACTCTCACATCAAAACAATTTTCATTCCCGCATAGGAAGAATAAATGCAACTATAAATTACATATTCAAGACTATCATTGAAGTGACTATGCTCTTAAGATAATTTTTAATTCCAAAAAGACATTATATCGAATAGGGACTAATGTCTTAAGAACACTCTTAATTCTGAAGGGACATAAAAAAGGAGATGAGGATAAGAATAGCTCTTTAACACAAGATGGAGAGAGAAGAGAGAAAGAGTTCTCGACAACTCAATAGATCTCTTTAGTGTGTAGAATGCACTATGTGAGCTCTTTATTTATAGAGAAAATTCACAACTAATAAGTGATAAACTTTGGGAACAAGTAATACATTACTTTGACATTAAGTAATTCACATATTAGATCTTGTACAAAAAATATCTCAATTGAGTACCAAAATATATTATATTGAGTACAAAATATATTATAGGGTTAAATATGTTTTTGGTCCCTATAAAATTGGGACCTTTTATGTTTAGTCCTTACTTAATTTTAATACTCCCTCCGATCCTATTTACAAGAGACAATTAATTTTTTAGATACATTAAATAATTTATGTATTTGGTTTAGATTCTTGACTAGATACATAAATTATTCAATGTATCTAAAAAGTCAACTTTCTCTTGTAAATAGGACCGGAGGGAGTAGTTCTTTTAGTCCCTAAATTTTATAGGGACCAAAAACATATTTAACCCTATATTATATTTTGTACCAAAATATATTTCAGATCTAACACTAAAATATAATAGATTGCCTACCAAAATATTTTAGATTATGTTCCAAAGTATTCTAGATTGCATTTCAAAAATATTTTAGCAAAACTTTGGGATTAAGAAAGCACTTTCTAATAATGATTATATTAATTATTTAATTTTTCATTTCCAAATAATAAAATATAGGCTAAAGTGCACTTTTAGCCCCCTAAGTTTTTAAAATGTTGCGATTTTAGCCCCCTGTTAAAAAAAAGGAAAATTTGGCCCCCCAAGAATTAGTCCATTTGCAATATTTATTTTTTTTGCCAATTTTGACCAAGTTAACGCCTATGTGCAAGCCACATGTGTAATTACTAAATTAAATAAATCACATATTATTTTTTAAATTAAATTGAATTAATTATGAAAGAAATTGAAATTTTTTATAAATAAAAATAAAATAAAATAAAATAAAAAATAAAAAAGGATAGGAAAGGACACCTCAATCAATCACAAACCTACATAAATCTTTCTTCTCCTTTAAACCTTCTTTCCATCTATGGTGCACATTCATCAATCTCCTTCTCCGTCATCCTCTTAACTCAGCAACTTCATTAAACCCAACAACCATCTCCCCTTAATTTGCAACAATTTTCATAAAAACATACAATTTTCACAAAACTCATCAAAGCAATGATTCATATCTCCTTCTTCTCTTCTCTCCTGCACAGGGGCGGACCTTGACTCGAAAAATCACTGGGGCACAATATTTGTATCAAATAATTAAATAATAGTAACTATAGTAAGAAGTTATATTAAAAATAGTTGTAACAACCAAAATTACAAAGAAAATGCTCTATTTTCTATTTGTTAAAAATAAGTTAAAATTACATCATTACTAATACCTTTATCTCTAAGCAAAACTTGAAAAAATTTCTTCATTCTGAATCAACTATACAACAAATTGATATTAGATTACTCCAATACAGTATGTCAAATAGATAGACTCTAATGCTATAATTGACCTAATTCATGCTTACAAAACCTTTTTTATTTTTAAAGATACAAAACCGACTTTTAAAGTGCTATTTATTCATGAGTCATGCTATATTGAGTTTTTCCCACTATTTTCAACCATCCATTTTGTTAGAATTCCCAATTAACAACACATAAACATTAACCAAGACAAACAAAAAGGAAACAACATCATCGAAACTCATAAAATTCAAGAGAGAATAAAAACACATCGATATAATATCAAGAGGCTTTGGAGCATCCCTATCAGAACCACTACTTAGCATATCAATGCTATAATTGAAAAGAGAAGCTATAAAATCTGCAATTCTCTTGCAAGCATACTGTATATGATCAATCAAAATCAGGGGCGGAGCCACTCTCAAGTTAGGGGATGCACATGAACCCCCTGAGTATTAAGAATTACTCTTACAAATCATATATAATTCCTCTATGAACCTCCTGAGTTTTAATTCTTGCACCACACTTCTGCACCTCGGTTTTTTCCTTCTTACGGATATGCACCAGCACCAAGTACACCTACCTTTTATCTAGTTATTATTACTAGTTTTGTTTTATCTAGTTATTATTACCTTTTTTTAAGAGGATTATAAGATTATTACTTGAAGAATCTTAAAACAAGTAAACAAGTGAAACAACTTATAATTTTGAACTACAATTTATACATTGTAGTCCATCCATCCCTATTTATAAAACCATATGACATATGTTGTAATGAATATTGTTTATACATATTTATTTATTTTTTTAAAAATAACTTATAGTTTTTCATTAATAATCAAAGTCGAAATACAAAGAGGTACAACATTAAAAACACGGGGACTAGCTAAGAATGTTTATGTTTTTTGTGTGTAACAATTAATAAATTATCTTTTATTTATAGATATGTTTATTTTGATTTTTCATCTTCAAAAATAAATTGATATTATTATAATGGATATATCTAATAAAGGAGCAATAAATGTATCTAGAAATTTGCATTAGTTCTTATTTAGGGAGAAACAAAATCTCCGAAAAAGTCATATAATTAAGGACAAAAAGAGAGTATATATATTGTTAGTTTAGGTTTTTGTATTAAACATTAATCCAGGTTAAAAATATATGCACTCGGTCCCTGTGATACACAATATAGAGAAGTCTAGTTCAAACTCGGTACTCCCCGTTTATTCACCTTAAGGGTGAAATTACGACCACTAGAATAATTGACGAATAATTTTTCTTTTATCTTGTTACCCAAGGTCCTGAATTTACCAATGGTTCAAAAGTTTGAACCCCCTGATCTAGGATCTTGGATACGCCACTGATCAAAATCACCAAATCATCATTCACACCAATTCCTCCTCCCTTACTCATATGCTCCATCAATGTAACAGACCCATCATCACTTGCTAATTGAAAAGAGAAGCTATAAAAGCTGCAAATCTCTTGCAAGCATACTGTATATGATCAATCAAAATCATCAAATCATCATTCACACCAATTCCTCCTCCCTTACTCATATGCTCCATCAATGTAACATACCCATCATCACTTGCTACTGCTGATGAAGATGAAGAAGAATTATCCAAGGTGTATAGTGGTTTTACTCTTGTTCTGAACTCAGAAACTGAAGCCATTGTTGGAGTGAAGAAAAGGGTTTGAATTTTTGGTTGGAAGGTTTGAAGCTTTGGTCGGAAGGTGAGAAGGGTTTTACCCTTGTTCTTAGGGTGTTTTGTATGTTGTGAGCGTGTCTGTCTGGGTAGAAAGGGGAAAAACGATGGATTCTGCATAACTTAAAAAAAAAAAAATATTGGGCCTGCGTTGGTGTGGCACTTGCCACACTAGGCCCAGGCCAGGTCCGCCCCTGCTCTTGCAGTTACATTGCATCTCCCAACCAAAATCCTCACTCTAATCCACTTCCAATCTCACTCGTTTTTTCCCTAAACTTCACCCAAAAAAACCACTCTTTTTATCATTATCTTCAATCTCAACCGTTGCTTTAACATCATCAAAGTCCTCTTCCAACAACACTAACCCTAATAATAAAAGCCCCAACCGTGAGCAGAATTTGGTTTGAGGTAAAAGCTTCCCAACATTGACTATGGAAAGGAAAGAAGAAGAAACTTTTTTACAATGGCCATCAATTCAATTGATCAAATATAACAACGTGGATCCAATTATCCAAAAAACAAAAATAATACTGAAATCTTTTTTCAGATGATGAATATAAAATAAAAATTGAAAAATGGAGAATTGAGTAGATAGATACATTGATGTCATCACTGACGTAATTAAACTCCTGTTGGCTTTCTGACCGAACCAATAGGATCTAACCTTGTTGAATACTTGATCATTTCTCCATCTACAACCAAGAAAGAGAAAATGAACAAAAAAGAAAGCAGAGATGAATGTGATGATGGAGAACGAAACCAAGTTGACTGCTTTTTCGCAAGGACTTTTTTGAGACACTGTTAATTAATTTCTATTTTTTTTATTTTCCAATTTCTTTTTTAATTTATTTAATTTAAAAAATTATTATGTGATATTTTTTATTTTTTTAATGTAGTAATTACACACGTGGCTTGCCACATAGGCGTTGACTTGGTCAAAATTGGTAAAGAGGATCAATATTGCAAAAGGGGCTAATTCTTTGGGGGCAAATTTTTCATTTATTTTAATAGGGGGCCAAAATCAGAACATTTTGAAACTTAGATGACGAAAAGTGCACTTTAGCCTAAAATATATATCAAGATATATTTTTTCTCTAGTGCTTACTTCGTTCACATAATTATGTACCCCTATTATGTAACCCCAATCAATAAACACTATTAATGTGTGTTTCATCCGATGCGGGACTTCCACTTTGTTCAATTCACACAACACTAGTTCTACCCAACGTGAGAATTTGAGTTTAGTCTTTTTAACTCAATTTCCACACATGTTCTAACATATGGTGTAGTTACTTATGGCCGACTTGCAAGTTGCTAGATTATCGAACTTGATCCCAAGCTTATGCTGGACATTCCCAGATTTCGCAGCTTCATTGAATTGTGGATACACTTTCTTGTTGTTGCCAACTTCGTCATCGGTTGTAAGTGGGCTATTTAATTCCTGAGTGATAAGAGTTGTCAACTTGTTCATTTTCATCAGGCACAACTTCTAATTTAAGGAAGTTTTACCCTATACCCCTACATCTATCCCTTCACCCTACAAATTAACAAAAATTCCAATTTCACCCTCACTTTCACCATTTTCATTCTGAGTTCACCCTACATGACATTCTAGTGTTTCCTCCCAAAACACTATGTTAAACATTTCTGGTATGTTAAATATTTCCAGGTCAGATTGTGCCATCCATCAGGAAGAGTTTTCAGTTCTTCCTTAGATTTGTTCAGCATCAGTCGAAGAACCTGTTTTCATTAATTTTGTTTAATTCAAAAAGAAATTAACAAATAAAAATTGACCCTTAATCGCCTACATAAGCAAAATCTAATTATATATATAAAAAAAAAGACAATTTGACTATCTTAACTCTAATTTATCTTATCAATATCAGATTACAAAATCTAAAATTGCATCTGAGAAAATTAAAAAAGAATCTGGATAGATGGAGTTTATGACACGGCGGACATCACTACAAAGCTTTAATTCATTCTTAAAAATGTGTTTTTTTTTGTCTTCATTGAAAGATGATGGTGACGTCCCTTTCTTCAAAACCAAAGGGAACAAATAGATTTGGATTAAATTAGATTCACCTCTTCCTTTTATCCCTAATATAATATCAGGGCTACCCGGAAAACTTATAATGTGTTTTTTGGTAGGTTTTGGCTGCAGTAAGGAGAGGGAGGGTGGGTGAACCAGCAACTTTTGGAGAAAAGTAAAAATAAAAATGGTGTTTTAAGTTTATATTGAAGGGTAAAATAGACAATTAAAGTAAACTGTAGGGGTGAAGATATAAACGTATGGGTATAAGGTAAAATTTCCCTAATTTAATCATATGTCTTTGCCTAAAGTTTGGTTGGAAAAACAAGCCCAACCCGTCAGCCGACTTATTTAGCCCGCTATTTTTGGAGCTTCAAGGATTGTTCCTCTTGATCATCATAGTTAGATAACCACTCTAGTGCAGCGGACGTTGGGGTATCTTTACCCGTAATACTTGCAAATAAGCGTTTAACAGAGAAGAGTGACGTCTATAGTTTTGGGGTTGTCCTAGCTTACACGAAATAAAACACCATCTTTTTGCAGGCCAATGGTAGAAAGACACCTTCGAATGTACTTTGTTTCTTCAATGAAAAAAGACCGCTTACTTCATATTTTGATCAACATATATTGTTAGTATATCTTCTTAGTCCTCATTTCTACTCATAAGTTTTTTTTTTTTTTTTTTAAAGTCTAAGTATGATTTGAATGTTTAAATCAATACCTCCAAACTCGAATCTTCTTTAGGCTTAGTGGTGAACAGCACCCTCGATCACATGAAGTACAAAATAACCAATTAGTTAAATGGAACAAGAACATACATTGGAGCCTATATTTGTTGTATTACATATTTCAGAAAATGGGAAGTATAAAAAATACAAATATATTATGGTTTAGAATAAATTACTTTTCTTAGAATAAATTACTTTTCTTTTTGGAATAAGAGTCTGTTTATTTTTCATAATTCGATAGAAAAATCACTTGATTTAACTAAGAATTCATTTTTAATGGTTGTGATTGTGTTTATTTGATTTTTTTAAATTTAACTAAATCTAAAAAGAATTATTTTATTTTGGTTAAAATGAGAACTTGTTTTTAGTAGATTCTGAAAAAGAATATAAATTAATTGAGTATGTTAGGTTAGAGAGGAGATTTAAAAATTGATTTTCATTGTTATAACTAAAGCTAAATACCTCTTTCAGTCCTTTAAATTTGACAAAAATATTAGGTTAGTCATTTAAGTTTTTAAAGTTTCATATAAGTGGTTTTTTTGAAGTTGTTAATTCAATGCACATATTTAATGTTTTTTAAGTTTTTATGCTTCAAATAAGGGTAATCGGGCATTAAATTACAACTTAAAGACTTATTTAAAACATAAAAAAAAAAAAAAAATTGAAGGTTTTAGCCTATAAACGCTTTTGAGGTAGTTAAATCTCTAAAATTAAGTCCCCATGAGCATAGCTCAATTGGTAGGGACATTGCATATTTTATGCAGGGGCCGGGGTTCGAAACCTGGACATCCCACTTCTCCACATTTAATTGTGTGAGCTCTAGCCACTAGACTATTAGACAAAAAAAAAATCTCTAAAAAATTAAAATAATCTCGAGATTATTATATCTTATACATATTTTTGTTTCTTTATAGGTTATTCCGTAGGAAAATAAAGAACAGAGCACAACATAAGCCTTGTTATCTAGGGTGCATGGAACAATCACTACAACATTTTTGGCTTTAGGCAACGAAATTTTAGCCCACGGCTGAAGAAGCGTTGGCTAAAGGGGAATAGGCCACGAATTCGTAGACGTCGACAGGTTTTTGAAATTTTCCCAGGTACCAGCTGTAAACCGTTGCCTATTTAGATACGTCCACGCTTCAATAACCGTGGCAAGAACCTAGCCGTTGGTAATTTCTTTTAGGCGACGGATTTTGGATGTTGATAGACAAACAAGGAACTGAAACCGTGGCTTATATTTGTCAATAGGTTGCATCTTAAAAAGCGTGGCTTAAAATCCTTCTGGCCACGGTTTTGGTATATATTATGCCATATTTAATAGTTGTTGCTTAAAACTAAATATTTCGTAGCCTATGATATTTGCCTCTTCTTTTTTTCGTCATTCACTCTTTTTTCCTATCTTTTCTATACTATGAAACTCATGGCCGTTCCTACGAATTCGGAGACTCGGTTCTGTAAGAGAAAAGAGGTCCGTAATAAAATAAATGCTTAAATATGACAATAGTCCCTGCAAATATCTGACATTTTGGTTTTAGTCATTGTAAAAATATTTTTTTGGTTTTAGTCCCTGCAAATATAAAAAATTTGGTTTTGGTCCTTAGTATTTTATTTTAGTCCTTGTAAAATTGATTCATATTGAATTTGGTTCTTGTAATATGTAGAATATTTGATTTTAGTCCCTCAAAATGAGGACTAAAATGAATATTATATGGACCAATTTCAATATGAAATGATTTTATAAGGATTAAAACAAAATACAAAGGACCAAAACCAAATATTCTATATTTGCAGGGACTAAAACCAAAAATATATTTTTATGGGGACTAAAACCAAAACTCCAGATATTTGCAGGGACCATTTCCATATTTAAGCCTAAAATAAAAACGTATTTTTTTAAAAAGAATAATGTTCTATTTAAATTTTTTAAAACATAAATACAAGGTGCTGTATATATGCGATACACCCAAAGGTGAAAATCATTACCGTATACATGAGGAACCTCAAACCACCCCCTCAAAAAAACAATCACCTAACACCAAAACCAAGAGGGCCCAATTCTAATAGGCCTAAAACAAGACAACATAAGAGGAAAAGGATATCAAATCGGGGAAGAAGAAAAGAAAAGTCTGATGGAGTGATGGTGATAGAACATGTGGTATCAAAGAGAAAGAGAATAAGGAATTTTTTTTTAATGGGGTAGTACTTAGTAGTATTACTGGGCTATAATTTTTTTTTTTAGGCCCATACCTTGGAGATGTCCAGTTCCATTGAGCTCCTTGCACACCCCAAAGTCCGCCCTGATTAAACTAGTGTATTTATCCGACGTTGTCTAGATTAGAAATATAATTAAAGATGACCTAAAATCATAATGGATACACACAAATAGAATAAAATAAACCAAATTTTAACTACCCGTAAATTATTAATGGATTCCCTAAAAAAAAAGTTATTAATGGATGCACATGCGGATGAAATTAATTGGATTTCTTAAAATTATTAACACATAGAATAAAATAAACCATATTTGAAATACCCATAAATTAATAGATTCACAAACGAATGAAATTAACTGAATTTCGTAAAATTATTGACACTTATATAGAATATAAACATAATTTAAGTACATGGACTTACAAAATTTTGTAATAATAATGCATTTTTTCTATAAAATAAAAGTGTAAGAAACACAAATGTCCAATTTTTTTCTTTATCATTTAAAAAATGTAACAAACTAGAGTGTATCTATACTTACTTTTTTATTATCCCAATTATACCCTTAAACAACAACTTTTTCTAAAATAAAGATTTTTGTTGTTGGTGTCATTAAAAAAAATAAGAGTTTAGATTATATTTTTTTTTGTTAAATTGCTGGTTTTATTAAAATAGATGTTTATGGTTAGTTTAATTTGTTATAATTTGAAAGAAAAAAACACTCCTATTTTGACTTTTAATCAAAATTAAAATTTTATTAAAAAAACACCGTTTATAATTTTCAAACGTTAGTGCAATAAAAGAGCGAAAAGACGAGCACTTGAGTGTCCGTCTTTTCGCTAGTATATAACAAAATAAACATCTAAGAAGAACAAATAAAAGAAACATTGGATTTTTTTTAATATTTTGTGACTTTTTGGAATAAAAAAAAATCCATTTTATAGGGGAGGAAAACATCTAATTACAAAGTTGAGGTAATTTTGTAACAAAAAAATTTCTTTGAAATAGTTGCATCCAAACAAACTTAATTATTTTTAAAAAAAATGATTTTTAGTCTCTACAAAATTAAACTACACTTTTTATTCCTTGTGAAAATTTCCTTTAGTGTTTCTAGGGATCAAAAAAGCTGACGGAAAATTTCATGGAGACTAAAAATGCTAATGGAAAATTGTACGAGGATTAAAACTTGTGACCTAAATTTTTATAAGAGATTATAGATAAATGACATTAAAATAATAACAACCCCCTTTTTTTTGAAGGAAAAATAGTAAAAACCCTTAATAATAAAGCAATAATTATTAAGATAGTAACGTGAATGTTTTACTCTTAATGTCATTATTAATAACGTGAAAGCAACAAAAAAAATAAAAATATATAACGTGAAAGCAATAATAATTAATTATTATTATAATGTCATTACTATTTTTTAAAATTAATAGTAACGTGTGAATGTTTTACTCTTTACATAATTATTTTTATACACTATTAATTATAATTAAACTAGAATTCCTTCAAAAAATTAATTAAACTAGAATCAATAGTTACTTGCCACATGTACACCTTTTAGAACTAAAACATTCACACGTAAAAGCTATACAGACCCACACATTTCAATCGCTTTCTCTCTCTTTCAAAACAAGCAGAATGGGTTGAGAAGTTCTTTCCCAGCTAAACTCACGCCTCCGTTCACTTTGCGGCGTCGATCCGGCCACCACGCCAGCCTATACTAGAAAAGAAGACTATTTTCTCAATCATGTCAACAAGATCTTTCTTTTGGCCCGTTCGTTTTTGCGTTTTGCGAACCTCGTTTCTTTTATCTTCTCCGGTTCTAGATCTGTTTTAGATCGAACTACTGTCGAAATTCATTCTCGCAGACACCGTTAATCTATGTAAGTAACCTTACTTTTTCTCAGATTTCATTGTTAAATAAAAAGCCCCAATTTTTATCTAAAACCCTTACTCATTTTCCTTCAAATTGACATTATATGTAGTCTTACAATACTTTCAACTCTTTCCTTTGTTAAAATTCTTTTCTTTTTCGATTTTGGGTCTGTTGTTGATAATTTTCTCATGGTTTTGTTTTTAAAATCAATCAGTTTGTATACTCTTGTTATCATTTAATAATTAAATCACAAAAGCTAGATTGGTATTAGATAATATTTAGTGTTTTCTGGTATTTCTATTAATTATATTACTTTATGTTGATACTATTTTTTTCTCATTTTTTAGTATTGTTACAATTTCTAAGTAAGTCAAGGTTAAGCATAATAATGTTATATTATTTAACATAGTTTTTCTCTTATTTGTTCAAATTTGAGAGTACTCAAACTTGAATACATGTAGGTACCACCACAAGTACTAGATGAGATGTTCACTTTCTATAATTCAACTACAACAAAGCTGACCATACACCAGGGACTCAGTAATACAATTAAACTTGAAGAGATTCTATATTTAAAGGTGATTCAAGAATTTCTATGTTGTAGCTTTTATAGGCGATTCAATAACTTCTGTTATGTTGTGCATATGACTAGATTCAATAGCTAGTTGTTGATCATGCGTGTGTATGTGTAACTGAAGTGTTTCGAGCTAAACTTGAATAGGCTATGTTGGTATTAAAAGTGATTTCTTTAGTAGAGTTCTATGCCTAGATATATTTATTGCTATCAATCACTTATTCATCTTTGTACATGAATTTTTCTCAAGAGCAAGTTCTTTTAGTGACATTATAGGGTTCTGTTTTAGGGGTAAAAACTTTGTAAATGATTCTATAAATATTCCATTAAATTAGATAACTTAGTCAATTATTTGAAGATGGTTTGTATTTCTTAATTTGGGGTTGTTGATTCAACTTCAACCTCCCCATGTTTGATGAATTATGTTTGAATGATGTAATCAACTAAGTAATTCGAAAATAATAAATGAATTTTGATAACAACTTCTCTAAGACTGACAAAAATTCAGTTGTTTATTATTTATTATAATTATTTTTTGTGGTGTTGGAATGGAAGAGGATAGTTAATTTTATAAATTAGTCTAGCACATCCCACTCTTGTGAAATATATTTTAAGCTTTTAATTTCAAAACTATAATGTCAAGACTGATACGTCTTCTCTCTATTTTTATAGAAGACATAAGCATCTATGTATTCTGATAGTGAATTGTCAAAATCTTATGCTTATGAGTTGATGTATGTTGCAATTCTATGATAATTCAGATTGAAGATGTAACATCTTAGGTGGACATTTAATTAGCTGCAAATTTTGGACTTGTAAATAATTTGTGTTCTTGACTACAAATTTGTTAATTTTAAGTATACGTTTTGAAGTTGATAAAATCTAATTGATGTGTATTTAAAGAAATAAATGCATTTGAAGTTATAGAATTGAAGGTGAATTAGTGCCACAACAGGATATAACCCATACAACAGAGGATTAATTTTTTTTTTTAAAAAAAGTCTATAGGGAACGGTTTAACAGCGTGGGTAAACAATAAACCGTGGTTAAAAGCTATCAAAGAAATCCGTAGCCAGTAAAACTGACAACACTTTACTAGCCTGGCATAAAAGAAACCGTCGGCTTAAAATGGACTCAAAAACCGTGGCATCTTCCCACATTATAGCCATCGGTTTCAGGATTTGTGGCCTGAAGTGAAAAAACCGTGGCTTATTGAATAGGCAACGGCCGTATATACCACGCCCCAAAAATCGTGGCAAAAACCTTTAGGTAACGGTTTTGATGCTTTTAACCACGCTTTTGCGTCGTTGCGTAAAGTGAAAAATGGTGTAGTGAATATGATAACAACATGACTATGTTATTTTATCTAATAATATACTCTCACATCAAAAAAAAAATAAAAAATTCATGCCCGCATAGGAAATAATCACACTAAAGTTTCTATTTAATCGTACATGATTAGAAGGTGAATATCGGCGCTGTATTGAATGCGGCGGTTTCTGGTGGTTGTTTATACTTCCAGTGAGCGTTGGACCAAATGGGGGGGTGTGTACCTGCATACACTCCGATGCTCAAGTGTAATATCCCGCCTGTCAGTATCGGAATATTACCAATCGATCGTGGCAGAGGATTAATATCATGGAAAGTAAGCTTAATGGAAATATTTATTATGTGATATCAGCTAAATATGGATAAAGTATCAGTGTCATATTTATCACGCTTAAGACAAGGGCATTTTGTTAATTGCACGCAAAAGGATATTTATATGGCTTTTGCGCAAAATATCTCACAAAATTCTTATCCTTTCTCTCTCTAGTTTTTGGTAAAGGTCTTCTCTCCTCCTTCTCTCATCTCCCACGCCCTCTTCCTCTCTTCTCTCCACCAAACCTTTCCAAACTTCTTCCTTCCATGGCAAGGCTTTAACTTATGTTCCTTCAAGACACCATAATCATATGAAGCTTGGTTTAAGTTGTCTTACACTTCACCTCTCCATCAAGAATAGTTCAGAAGTTAGGGTTTGGATTTGAGCAAGAATCTAAGGCTTTGGATAGTTGATTTGGAGTTTATGTTGATCATTTATCGTGGAATTGGAAAGTTAAGAAAGAAACAACCATGAGGATGAGTTCATCTTGAAGTTTAAGGTTAGGGTTTGACTCATGGTAAGTTGGAAGATGTTTCAAGCTAGGGTTTCTTCATGGTCAAGACTATGGTGCTTAGATTGCAAGAAAGAATAGCAAGTTTGAAGGTTATGATCAAAGAAAGTAATTGACCAAGAGCTAGGGTTTTGGTTGCTTGTAAGCTTGGAGATCAAGTGCAAATCATTAGGTGAGTTCCTTAGATAGTTTTCCACCCTTGCTTTATGTGTTTCACTCTTGTAAGAAAACAATGTAAATTCTAGGGTTTAAAATATTAGAATAGTTTCCCTTTTCATGTCATGCTTGCTAACCATGTGAATACTTGATATAAAGATGTTTTACAGGTTTTCTATGACCACTAGAATCATAATATGCATAGAGACACTTGGTTTTGAGGCTTTTGGGTCAAAAACACCATTTTTAAAAGTGCTGGACTGTCACAACTTGCCACAGAGAGCTGGAAGTCAAAACAGGGGGTCCTGCTCGCCCCCAACTCGCCATTGCGAGTGGTTACTCGCCACCAACTCGCCGTGGCGAGCTGACAGCACCAAAGTGTGCTGTTGGCTCGTTCCGGGCAGTTTTTGGCAATTTCGCGTGAGGTTTTTCCCTGTGGTATTTTTATAAGATTAAATCCCTCAAACCAAGGTCCTATTTTGATAATCTTTAGCAAAGTTTTCTTGAGAAAGTGGCAAGTATTTGGCATAGATAGCAAAGCATGGCAAGATGTGAATCGATTGATATCTATTCACAAAGTAAGTTAAGCAAGCATATAAGTTTACCTCTAGTGGGATCGTTTAAGGATCCAAGGTAAAAGAGATAGTATGAATAGGTTTAACCTTCATACATGCATAAGACTAAGATTTTAATAAGAGTGTCATGTCTCTTGTTATCCTTCCAAGGTTGGATTCAAGGGGTTCCCCTAGGGGAATGGTTAAGCCGAAAGGGAGCCGCATGTCACTAAGTTAAGGTACCGTGTATTTTCTATTCCTTCCAAGGTTGGATATGAAAGGTTCTCCAAGGGGAACGGGGTAAGCCGTAAGGGGCCCGCACGTCACTAAGGGAGTCTGGTGCGCTCTTGCTAAGCATTTCACCGATAGTAAGGGATTAACTTTCGGGGTTACTCCACCCGGGACTAATCCGTAAAATGAACTCAGATAATGTTGTTTGTTACACACTAACATAATCAATGAAGTTGACTATGCATATTTATTATACATGTATATGTATTTTATAGAACCTTGACGTAGATCGTCAAGAACAAGTAGATACTTGGCGTAGATCGTCAAGAAGTAGTAAGATAGCAAGAATCACTTTTGTGATAAGATATGATATGTTGTAGATACAACATATTAAGCAAGTAGAAGCAAGTAAAGAAAGATATGCCGGTGACAATCTTAGGTTTTTCCTAATCGTCCGGTTTAGAATCCTGTCATGATAGAAGTATATATGAGCCTTGATGCATAGAGCGTATCTTGGCATTGAGGTTTTAGATTCCCCTTGACCGCCATTGCACGTATAAGAAGTGAAGCCTATAACAAGTTAAAGATATTATGACGGCCCTAGCAAACACAGTTGTCTAAGTAAGCAAGTCCCCACACACGTATAATCAACCGACATGTTGTATTGTAGACACGTGGTGACCGTAGGTTTCCTCAAGGTTACCTATAGCCTGGGATTAGGTGGAATTCACTGAGACATTATGTCTCATCCCAATCTTTATTTGTTTCAGATAAACAGGTTGGATAGCAAGCTAGTAGCCGAATGGATGATTCAATAAGTGATCGTTCGTACCCGCAGCAGGATGTTATGGATATTCAAGGATGTATTCTTTATACTTAATAAAGTCGTGTTGTGATTTTATTGTACGAACGCATAGTGTTGTAAAGATATTCATTTGAAGTTTTATTGTTGTAAATATTTAATGTATCTAGTACTAAACTAATGCACATGCTAGACTTTCTAGATACGTCTAGTATGGGTGTTACATTTGGTATCAGAGCAGGTCGATTCAGACCGTGCCTTGGGTCATTAAGTTACAACAAAGGTTGTGGGACCATTGGGTTCCAGGTAAATGTTCTAGTTGTTGTTGTTAGTTGAGCCTGATCAACTCAATTTAACATTCGACGATTAGAACGGATGCCTGAGAGCTGAATAGGACCCTGTAGGAACGAAGTATGTGATGAAGATACACTGGAAAGTGTGAACTCAGAAGAGAGAATTCGGACTGAGTATTGATAAGAAGTTGATCGTGCCAGTAGGTGACTGGTGAACTAAGCAAGTAGAAGTATGAATCCTTCGGTAATGTAAGGTAATGTTAAGAAGGGATGTTTCGACAGCGTTGGGTTTGATGTATAGAAAGGAATAACATTAATTGATTGAAGTTATGGACTTGTATGTTCAGAGTGGACAGGATTCTAGTGTTCGGAAAGTTGCGTTATGCGGTAATGTAATGAGGTAAGCTACTCGTAGTGGAGGAAGTGAATGAGTTAAGTGAAAGTTTTATGTTATCAGTACTAAGGCATTAATTTCCGACGTACCAAGAATTGTATCGAATTAAGTTGATGTTGCCATGTATATTTTATAGAATATTTTATGATGTTGGGAATAAATGATATGCATTTGATTACTTAAGAAATAAGAATTCTCATGCAAAGAATGTTATTAGGAAAATTGAGCTGAAGAAACTCGCCAATAGCGAACCTGGGGCGAAATTTTTTGTTTTTCCAAAAATTGTCAGTTCGTCTCTAGGGTCTGCAGTGACTATTGGGGAGTTGTCTTCACAATCTTTTATGAGACGAAAACCTATATAACATCAAGTGACAAATGCATATCACATCCTAAAGTTTTTAAAGGATAAAGGCATGGGCAATCATCCACGACAATAGATTCGGTTTAAGGTAACTTGGGACGTTAATGTGACAAGAGATAAGAAGGAGCTTAGACCAATAGTTTAGAGGTTTCAGTATTTAGAATGGACGTCACGGATGTGAAGACATGAAGAAAGAGTTAAAGTGGTGAAGAGTTATATGAAATCACGAGGTTCTTGGATTTTGCGAAGTTATGAGTACTCCTCAAATCTTTTTTTTGCTTGATTGACTTACTAAGGCTCGTTATGATGATAAATCAAAAAGTTTACAATATTTTAGAAAGACATACGCATATGGGTGATTAAAGCTGACATTTTGAAATTTTAAAATGAAAGTTTTGTTGGTACCGGTCTGTTACGTCTCATAGAGGGGGCTAAACTCACTAGAACTAAGATATGATGGCACATATGTGTTATCGACTCGTTCTGTGATTTTAGAGTAACGACTGGGGCCTAGGTTCAATATAATTTTTATATATTGGAAAATCATCAACGTCAATGACCCGTGTGCTAATTTACGAAATTTTCTTTGAAAGAAAAATCAACGAGCAAGCATTGGTACAATTAAGCAAAATATAGTATGAGGGAATACTAAGGTACAAGGTTAGATGTTTGAGGAATGTGTGTCCAAGTGCAAGATGAGACTACTATGGGAATTTGAGTTTTGCTCGGAAACAAGTTCAAGTATGATATGTATATATCAGGAGGTGAACCCAACTATCAAGAACGTAAGACCTATCCCCAAGAAAAGTATTATGAGTATACGATAAGTTTATCGTGAGTTTTAATCTTGCAACCAAAGAGTAGAGTATTGGTTGAAGCCAACCGGTGGGAATCAAAGTAGCGTAACGAACGCTAATCAGTAAAGTTGTTGACAGTAACCATGGAACATGGAATCTGGTAGTAGGAATCTTCGTGAAGAATGTTCGGGATAGTAATGCAGTTTTAGTGAGAAGTATTATGAGACAAGCAAGGAGTTCTAGATATGAAAAGTAAGGATTGATGCTTATACAGACAGAATTGATTAAGGTAAAAGTATAAAGGATGTAACTCCACTTTAGTAAGACAAGAAAGACTAGAGTTGTCACAATGAATTAATCGGGTTGCCTAATTGTAATGTCGAATGTGTAGAAGAGCTATCGGTTAGTCATAAGAGTATGTGCTATGTTAAGGAAATCCGGTTTATGAGATATGCACGATGAAATGCATACCCTCTTTTGCCATACTTGTTAAGTGATAACGATACTTGCTAGAATAGTGTTAGGCCATGATTTATAACTTTTAAAGTTAAGATTGGTATTAAGGAACTTGGGAACGATGTTGTTATAAAAATATGAAATTTTACATTTCTGAAACTAGTGAGGCACGTCGTAAGCGAACAAGCTCACTTAAGACGTACAGGCTACAGGGCCAACTTCTTTTAGACAAGTTTAGGGCGAGTTATAAAACCTTTTTCAAAATATAGAGACTCGTCCTGTGGTTCTGCAGTATCATTACAGATTCAGTTGACTTAGTTTTAAAATGATATTTTTAAGTCAATTATCTAATCGTTCCAAGAACCTATGTACCAAAGTTTAGAAATTTTTAGAAGCAAAATGCTAGAATGAGTATCGTTATTGACTAACAAGAAGTGGTATTAGGAAGTATGTGAATACTATGGAAGATAAGGTATTAAGAGGAAACGGCAATGTCCGTGTGATATCAATATCATACGGGATGCACGGATTTGTGCTAAGAGTGTTAAATGCAAGTGCAAGTGGACTTAGTTGAAGGTTTTAAGAGTATGTGATCCGCAAGACTAGTTAATAGATTGTCAGCCGAAACAGTATAATTGATTTCGCTTCTTTATGCCAAGTTAGACGAGTTACCCATGGATTCGGGTGCAAGGGGATTGTGAAGAGATAGAAAGGTTTCCTAAGACTCTAAAAAGGGATTTATAGAATCATCAAGGTTAGTAACATGAGTGATGACATGCTGTCATTACGTAATTTTTAGGACTTATTGTGACATTTTGATAGAGTTCTCATGCAATTTATACTGTTCTGGAGTGCAAAAAGCTTAAATATTGAAGTCTGTTCGAAGGAAATCGCGCCACGCCAATTTCAAGCCGTGTTGCGATTTTTGAAGCAAAATTACATCCTCCCTGTTTGAGGGAAATCGCGGCACGCCTATATACATGGCGCGGCGCGATTTTGACGGGTCAGGCCCATGACTTCTATAAATACTGCACTCAATCTGAAGAACAGGAGTTACGATTTTGGAGAGCAAAGTGCGATTTTGAGACATCGGAGACGGCTAGAAGGGCGATTTCTTCATCCTTTTTACCAATTCATGTATGTTTTAATTATTTCATTGATTATGCTATTTGTAAACTCGATTATGAGTAGCTAAATCTCTTAGAGATTAGATCCGAGATGAATCTTTATAACCCTAATTGACACATGTTGCTGTGAAACTCTATTTTGTTTATGAATTCAATTCTAGTTTATTCAATTCAATTGTTCTTAATGCTTTTTATATCTTGATCACATATAACTTGATTTCGTGAGAATGAATGACCACTGACCATGGCTTTCAACTTAGACCTAATTGAATTGTTCTAATAAACAGGGTTAGTCTAGGAATAGATAATCGTTTGTTAGTGATAATAGGTTAACGTTCGGTAAAACCTTCAAGAATTATTAGACCACCTAAGGAATTAGGGGCTGTAGTTTAAGAAGAGGGTCCTAACTCAAGGGATTGATTAGGGCTATTTTGTTAATCATCGTAAATTAGAAAAGGATTCATAACAAATAGGTGCAGTAGACCAATTAGGGGAACTTAGAGGATTCGACGGATCTGATCTCATCTTTCTCTCATATTTTCTTAATTAAATCTAATTTCTTTTATTTTCATAAAATCAAACCAAATCTTCCGCCTAGTGGCAAACTAAAAATAAACTTTATACATCCTAATTATATAACGCAATTGAATTATTGAAGTTAAAAACAGTCCTCTTGGGATCGATATTTTTACTACTTCGATAGTATTTGGTGCACTTGCCAAATGTCTATCAAGTTTTTGGCGCCGTTGCCGGGGACTGTTGAATTATTTCAACAAGGCAATTACGTTATAATTTAGGGTTTTTGCAATTTAAATTTCTGTTTTTAATTTTTATTTTTCTGTTTTCATATTCACTTGATTACTTTGCGTTGTGCAGTGCTACTAAGGTATTTTGCTGTTTATGCGAGGTAAACAGAGCTCAGACGACTTAGAGTACGATCCGGAAATTGAAAGGACTGCTAGAGCACTTCGGAAAGCTGTCCGGTCGCAAAGGTTAGCTCAGTCCGTTCCACCGGGTGTTCGAGAACAAATACCCGAGCCACTCTCAATTGAATCTGAAAGGATCTCTTCTCCTAAATCTGCAACTATGGAAGGAGAAGGAGTTGTACCACCGAGACCTAAGCTAGGAGACTACGGGTTAGCCACTCATCGCGGTCAACTGACCCACAACTGTCCTCAACGGTTTGAGGGACAAGCAATTCGATGGGACTGAAGCTATGAGTCCTCATGAACACTTGAGCCGCTTTGCTGAAACCTGCGAGTTTTGTGTGCAACCAGCCACCGTGACGGAAGCACAAAAGAAACTAAGGCTATTTCCTTTCACCTTGATGGGAAGGGCAAAAGATTGGTTGCTAACAATACCAAACGGGACTGTCCAAACATGGGAAGAGTTAGAGCTGAAGTTCTTGGAGAAATATTTCCCTATGTCTAAGTATTGGGACAAGAAGATGGAGATCTCTAACTTCAAGCAAGGAGAAGGTGAATCATTGTATGATGCTTGGGAGCGATTCAATTTGTTTCTTAAGAGGTGCCCTAATCATGAGTTCACCGAGAAACAATACCTCCAAATCTTCACTGAGGGGGTAACACCAAACACTAGAATGTTCTTAGATGCTTCCGCGGGAGGTAGTCTCAAGAGCAAAACTGATCATGAAGTCCAAGCTTTAATTGAGAACATGGCTGGAAATGAGTATCGGGCTGAAGCTAAGAAGAAAGAAAGAGGAGTGTTTGGGGTGAGTGAACAAACTGCTATCCTTGCTAACCAAGCAGCTATGAACAAACAAATCGAAGCTCTAACTAAGGAGTTTCAAGGCTTCACTCTGGCTCATAAGCAACAACAAGTGGCTGCAATCAAGTGTGACTTATGTGGTGAAGAACATCCCAACGGTGAATGTGTTCCAGAAGGATCAAGTGAAGAAGCTAATTTCATGGGAGGTTACCAAAGGCAGAGTCAATACTACAATTCAGGCATCAATAAGCATCCAAATCTAAGCTACTCAAATAACAATGCTTTGAACTCTCAGATGCTCACTCCTCCTCAACAACAACAAAGGAAGCCATCAGATCTTGAGGAAACTATGATGAACTTCATGAAGATGACTCAAGGCAACTTTGAAGAGATGAAGAAGAGTCAAGAAGCTGAAAGAAAGAACAATGAAGCTTCTAGAAAGATGCTTGAAACTCAACTGGGGCAATTAGCTAAGCAATTGGCTGAACAAAACAAAGGCGGATTATCAGGTAACACTAAAGACAACCCTAAGAATGAGTCTTGTAATGCTATTGAATTGAGGAGCAAAAAGGTTTTGACACCTTTAGTTCCAAAAGCTCCAAAGAAGGTTGATGATGTAGTTGAGGTGGAGGAGAATGATGTAGTTGAAAAAAATGATGAGGGTGAAGTTGAAAAAGAAAATGATCATGGAGTAGTTGAAAAAGAAAGGAAGGAAAAAATAGAGGGAGAAAAAAGTGAGAAGTTAATTGATGATGATTCAATCTTGAGGAAGACAAAGAGTCAAATATTGAAGGATGGAGACAAACCACAGGTTATTCCATCATATGTGAAGCTTCCATACCCTCACCTTTCAAAGAAGAAAGAAAAGGATGAAGGTCAATTCAAGAAGTTCATGCAACTTTTCTCACAACTTCAGGTGAATATTCCTTTCGGCGAAGCTCTTGATCAAATGCCGTTATATGCTAAGTTCATGAAAGACTTGTTGACTAAACGAAGGAAGCCTAAGGATGATGAGAACATTGCACTTTCTGAAAATTGTAGTGCTATTCTTCAAAAGAAGCTGCCACCTAAGCTGAAGGATCCTGGTGCATTTACTATCCCTTGTTCAATTGGACCGGTAGACATTGGAAGAGCTTTATGCGACTTGGGAGCAAGTATCAACCTGATGCCTCTTTCAATGATGAAGAAGCTTAAGTGTGGGGAACCAAAACCAACAAGAATGACCATTACTTTAGCTGATCGGTCAATCTCTTATCCTTTCGGTGTGCTTGAAGATGTGCTAGTCAAGGTTAATGACTTGGTGTTCCCAGCAGATTTTGTGGTCTTAGATATGGCTGAAGATGAAGACATGCCACTCATTCTAGGAAGACCTTTCCTTGCAACTGGTCGTGCTTTGATTGATGTTGAACGTGGAGAGTTAATGTTGAGGTTCCATAAGGAGCAGGTAGTTTTCAATATCTTTGAGGCAATGAAGAACCAAGATGAGAACCACAAGTGTTACCGGATTGACATTATTGAAGAAACAGTCGAAGAAAACTCCCTTGAATCTCAACCTATTCAACCTATGGAAGGAGAAATTGTTAAGCCTATTGAAAGTAAAGAAGTGGTTGAAGATGTTGGGGTGAAAGAGCATGTTAAGCAACTTGAAGTAAGCACAGATCAAATGCAACAACAATCATCAGGAGGCATCCTTGACAATAAGAATGGGGGATTGGAAACTTGGAACAGCATGCCTAAGACTAATTTCACTAATCCTTGTGGTGTGTTTACTTATAAGAAGATCCCCTTTGGAATGCATAATGGGCCGGCTACTTTTCAATGGTGTATGCTTTCAATTCTCTCTGATACGATAGAAAGGGTTGGGAGGTATTGTGACAAAGAGTTGGTAAGGAACAAGCTTGTTGATGAAGCTGTGGATCTAAGGAAGTCTGGTGCACAAGGAACTTTCAAGGGTAAGGAACAAAAGCTGAAACAGTACCGTAAAGGAAGACTCCCAAACAATGAAGAGTGAGAGACATCAACTGATCTTTAAAGATCGTCATCAGTCAAGCTAGTGACGGTAAAGAAGCGCTGGGTGGGAGGCAACCCACTATTTAATTTTCAGGTATGATTTTATTGCTTTCAAAAATAAAAACACAAAAATATTTTTCTTTTCTTTTAATACAGGGCAGGAAAGTTTAAAAATTTGTTCAAAATATACCTCTTGTTAAGAAAATCATGCAAGGTACTGATGTCTTGCATGATTCTCTCCTCAAAAATTTTCAGAACTTAAAAGAACGCAGGCGTTTTTCAAGAAAACAATTTTTTTTTTGGCCTGAGGAAGCAAAACACACTACCTGTTTCATCAAAATCGCGCCGCTCTGTGTAAATTGGCGTGCCGCGATTTTGAGGAACAGAAGAACACTTTCCCTGTTTTAAAGAAATCGCGCCGCGCCTTGTAATTGGCCGCAGCGCGATTTTGCTTGGAAACTGCCTTTATATTTTCCAAAACTAGCCGTTACAAACCCACCAAACTTCCCAACCGTTAAAAATTTGCCCATTACTAGCCGTTACACACAAAATCGCGCCGTGCCTTGCAAATTGGCGTGCAGCGATTTTGCCACTACAGCACTATAAATCCTTCACTGTTCATCATCATTTTCATTCCATTCTTCCTACCTCTTTCTACCAAAACTTCCCTCAACTTCCACTCACGAATTTTTATCATCTTCATCTCCTTTTTCACTTCCTAAACATCATCTACCCACAATCCTATCACAAATTCATCAATTCAAAACACCATCAAACCACAATCATTCCCAAGTTTCCCAAACTTCACAAAATTTCCCATTCACCATCTTCCTTTCACTCACAAATGGCCTCCAACCAAAGAAACACCCGCTCAAAGAAAGCCACCAACCCCAAACCATCCACAAGCAAATCCAAACGCCCTCGTGCCGCATCCGGACCACCCGAAAACGCCATCCATTTCATCAATGACCAAGCCCAAGAGTTCCATCAATCTATGAAGAGTTTCAAAGTGATAGGGGAGAGGAAATTTGATTTCACAAAGCTTGTGAAGTATCCTTTCTTTGAGTCTGAATTACGAAGGAGGGGGTGGACGAGGTTGAATGAGATGATCGACGAAGCAAACAACAAAACGGTAATCGTCGAATTCTTTGCAAATGCAAGGGTGTCCGATACACCCTTTCAATCTTTTGTGCGAGGCAAATACATTGATTTCAGCCCGGATGCTCTCAATGCATGGCTGAATGTTCAAGCACCGGAGGAGTGTTGGGTTGAAAAATTAAGGAGGGAGAGATTTGGTATTACGGAGGATACCTTTGATGAGATAATCACCACCATGTGTAGGCCTGGGTCGACTTGGAAAAGGTCCCGGATGCTTACCTATGCAGAGATGCTGCCGATACCCAAGGCGTGGGTGTCCTATTTGGTCCAGACTCTTGAGAGTGCATCTTGCACTTCTGAAATTCCTCTCAAGAGGGTGCTTGCTGCCTACGCCATCATCAAGGAGCACCCTATAGATATTGGCCGCCTCTTGGCCAATAGTCTTCATGATCTAGCAACCGGAAACACCACACAATTGGGGCATGGAAGTCTAATTAATTGGTTGTGTGAGCAAGAGCTTGTGCCGGCTTATGATAGTGATCTCAACACCAGCAATATGAAGCCAATCACGGACTCGGTAATGGATGGATTTGTGAAGAAATATGAAGGCTATATGAAGGAGAGAGAGAGGGAGGCAGCAAGGCAACAACAAATGGAGCAAGGAGGGAGTAGTAGCCAAGGGGGTTATGCTCCTCTTCACCCAAAGCTTGAGGAATTCATGCATGTGCAAGCTAATTGGATGAATGAGACTTCGGACCAGCTGTGGGTGAACCGTCCTAGGTTCTCAGCTGCGTTTGCTGCGGAGGCTCAATTGCATATGGGTCCGATTAGTGGGTCTTATGAGAGGTTTGGAGGCTCCCGTGAGCGCATGGAGGAGGGAAATCACTGATGATTTCAATGCCACCGAGCAAGATCAAGGAGATGGCATCTTTGAAGGATTGAGGACACCGGGGGCTGGACACTCGGATGATGATGTGAACATGGGCTGATCTACTGATGGATTTGCATTTTTTGCTTTGTATTTTATTTTCAGTTATTTTTCTTTTGATGTATTTTTTTTATTTTCTTTTTATGTCGAAGTCCATTGAACTAATTTCCCTATTGTAATTGCTCCTGCACTTGTTTATTATTAATGAATTTGTTTTGTTTCATGTGACCTATTCCAGTTTAGTAACAGTTGTTTGATGAAACCGTATTCCAAAAGTTCTAAAGGAGGGGTGACTTGATTCAAAGGCGAAGTGTACGACGTTGCTAGGTAGTCACATACTCCCAGAAATCTCAGCCATAAGGTTCATTGCCAAATTTTGTTTTTCAATTTACTTATATTTAGATTAGTTTTCCATGCAACTACATTTCTAGAACTTGCATTGTTTCTCTATTATTGATTGGTCTTTGTCGATTACACACTGAGGCAAAAATGCTTGGTCCTATGAGCCTTTTTGAAGCCTACCCTGTTTTAATTTGTTGAATTTATCCTTTCTTAACCAATTGTGAGCCGGTAGGATTAGAACTTTTTGTTCGGTGACAAACTACATTACAAGCCTAGAGACTTTTAGGACTTGTCCCTTAATGTATTTTCTGAGTTAAGGCATTGTAGAATGTTGCTAAAGATTAAGTTTGGGGTTGCTATTGGAATTTGCAACCAACTAAGTTTGGGGTGGGGGTACTAGAGAATAAGAGAACAAAAATGAAAGAAATAGGAAATTGTCATGCAAAATACACACAAAAATGGTGTATCAAAAAAAAAAGAAATTGAATGATGAAAAAGGGACAAAACATTGAAAATCCGAGTAACTTCAAACTCGATTCTCCCTAAATGTTAAAAATGTTCTCTAGTACCTTTGCATTGATTGTATTTCCACAAGGTGAATGAATGAAGGATTGAATTTTGTGCTTTAACTTCCGTAGGAATGCCTAACTCAAATTTTGTGTAGCCTACTTATCCAAATATATCCCACCTTTCACCTAAGCCCCGTTATAACCCTAAAGACCTCAAAAGTGTGTAATGATATTGACTTTGATTGATGTTTAGAAACTTTTCAAGCGTATGGTAATATGTAGACCTGCATGTCGACTGGTAGAACCCTATTTCAATTTGAATGCGTGGAGTTGTGAATTGGTGGATGCGAACAAGTCAAACTAGCTCATCTTTAGCTAGAAGGAGAATGAACTTTTGGGTACTATCGTTTTGTCAGGTAACTGTTATTTTACTGTCGTTTGTCACTGTTGCAAGCAAATTCCTTGAGGACAAGGAATGGTTTAAGTTTGGGGTTGTGATGACATGCTGTCATTACGTAATTTTTAGGACATATTGTGACATTTTGATAGAGTTCTCATGCAATTTATACTGTTCTGGAGTGCAAAAAGCTTAAATATTGAAGTCTGTTCGAAGGAAATCGCGCCACGTCAATTTCAAGCCGTGCTGCGATTTTTGAAGCAAAATTACATCCTCCCTGTTTGAGGGAAATCGCGGCACGCCTATATACATGGCGCGGCGCGATTTTGACGGGTCAGGCCCATGACTTCTATAAATACTGCACTCAATCTGAAGCACAGGAGTTACGATTTTGGAGAGCAAAGTGCGATTTTGAGACATCGGAGACGGCTAGAAGGGCGATTTCTTCATCCTTTTACCAATTCATGTATGTTTTAATTATTTCATTGATTATGCTATTTGTAAACTCGATTATGAGTAGCTAAATCTCTTAGAGATTAGATCCGAGATGAATCTTTATAACCCTAATTGACACATGTTGCTGTGAAACTCTATTTTGTTTATGAATTCAATTCTAGTTTATTCAATTCAATTGTTCTTAATGCTTTTTATATCTTGATCACATATAACTTGATTTCGTGAGAATGAATGACCACTGACCATGGCTTTCAACTTAGACCTAATTGAATTGTTCTAATAAACAGGGTTAGTCTAGGAATAGATAATCGTTTGTTAGTGATAATAGGTTAACGTTTGGTAAAACCTTCAAGAATTATTAGACCACCTAAGGAATTAGGGGCTGTAGTTTAAGAAGAGGGTCCTAACTCAAGGAATTGATTAGGGCTATTTTGTTAATCATCGTAAATTAGAAAAGGATTCATAACAAATAGGTGCAGTAGACCAATTAGGGGAACTTAGAGGATTCGACGGATCTGATCTCATCTTTCTCTCATATTTTCTTAATTAAATCTAATTTCTTTTATTTTCATAAAATCAAACCAAATCTTCCGCCTAGTGGCAAACTAAAAATAAACTTTATACATCCTAATTATATAACGCAATTGAATTATTGAAGTTAAAAACAGTCCTCTTGGGATCGATATTTTTACTACTTCGATAGTATTTGGTGCACTTGCCAAACGTCTATCAATGAGTAAGAGGCGTAAGTCGCAAGGTGCGGTAAGAAAGATTATGTATGCATGATAGAATGTATGCATAATAAGATGTTCTAGATGCAAGTAAGCACTGCAAGGCCAACCTGGATTCTGGTAGGACCCCAGTTTAAAGGCAATCCTGAGTGTTTTAGTTATGAAAGGTTACTTAGATGCATGGTTACGCTAAGTGGATAATTTATGGATCCGAGACAATCAATCCTCATGCAGCAGAGGTAAGTTCAATCACTATGTTCTGAGGTAGTTATGTGATTTTGAGAAGGATATTAAGGTTGAAGAGACTATATTAGTATATACGGATTAAGAAAGGGAATAAGTTATGTGTTTGATAAGGAAAGTATACATCGAACTTTCGGAGTGGTTTTGATCAGATACTGTTAGGGGTGTTCGCGGTTCGGTTTGGATCGGTTTTGAGGTAAAAAATCAACCGATCCAAAATAAAAATCACGTGCGGTTCGGTTCTGTTTAGATGATTATGTTAAAAAAATCCGAACCGATCCGATCCAAATATATGCAGTTTAATTTGGATCGGTTTTTGGATATCCAAAATGCAACATGTAATTTTTTATTAATATTAATATTACTCATACACCGTAAAATAATAGGTTTGATACAAAATATGACACAAATTTATTAAAAAAGTTAACATTACACAATGAAAATGGCTGATTATATTTGAAATAGATGATGTAGTAATAATATAGATTAAATTAATACAATATATAAGATTAAATACCAATAAGAAATATAATAATGCAATATATAATACATATAAAATAATAAATAAGTATACAAATTTACTTTTGCAGTTCGGTTTGGTTCGGTTCGGTTTTGAAAAGGCAATCCGAAATCTGATCCAATCATAGCGGTTTTTCCAAAACAACATCCAAACACATCCAAAAATATTCGATTTTTTGCGGTTTTCGGTTTTTTTGGATTGGTTTGCGGTTTTATTTTGGATCGGTTTGGATTTGAACACCCCTAGATACTGTATAGCTGAAACCAAAGGAGGCAGATTTTAGTTACGATGATTGGTAGATGATTTCTAAATTTTGAGGACGAAATTTATTTAAAGGGGGTAGAATGTAATATCTTGTCTGTCAGTATCGGAATATTACCAGTCGATCGTGCCAGAGGATTAATATCATAGAAAGTAAGCTTAATGGAAACATTTATTATGTGATATCAGCTAAATACGGATAAAGTATCAGTGTCATATTTATCACGCTTAAGACAAGGGCAGTTTGATAATTGCACGCAAAAGGATATTTATATGGCTTTTGGGCAAAATATCGCACAAAAATCTTGTCCTTTCTCTCTCTAGTTTTTGGTAAAGGTTTTCTCTCCTCCTTCTCTCATCTCCCACGCCCTCTTCCTCTCTTCTCTCCACCAAACCTTTCCAAACTTCTTCCTTCCATGGCAAGGCTTTAACTTATGTTCCTTCAAAACACCATAATCATATGAAGCTTGGTTTGAGTTGTCTTACACTTCTCCTCTCCATCAAGAATAGTTCAAAAGTTAGGGTTTGGATTTGAGCAAGAAGTTAAGGCTTTGGATAGTTGATTTGGAGTTTATGTTGATCATTTATCGTGGAAGTGGAAAGTTAAGCAAGAAACAACCATGAGGAAGAGTTCATCTTGAAGTATAAGGTTAGGGTTTGACTCATGGTAAGTTGGAAGATGTTTCAAGCTAGGGTTTCTTCATGGTCAAGAACTATGGTGCTTAGATTGCAAGAAAGAATAGCAAGTTTGAAGGTTATGATCAAAGAAAGCAATTGACCAAGAGCTAGGGTTTTGGTTGCGCCTAAGCTTGGAGATCAAGTGCAAATCATTAGGTGAGTTCCTTAGATAGTTTTCCACCCTTGGTTTATGTGTTTCACTCTTGTAAGAAAACAATGTAAATTCTAGAGTTTAAAATATTTGAATAGTTGCCCTTTTCATGCCATGCTTGCTAACCATGTGAATACTTGCTATAAAGATGTTTTACATGTTTTCTATGACCACTAGAGTCATAATATGCATAGAGACACTTGGTTTTGAGGCTTTTGGGCCAAAAACACCATTTTTACAAGTGCTGGACTGTCACAACTCGCCACAGCGAGCTGGTAGCTCGTGAGTCGTGCTGGAAGTCAGAACAGGGGGTCCTTCTCGCCCCCAACTCGCCACTGCGAGTGGTTACTCGCCACCAACTAACCACCAACTCGCCATGGCGAGCTGACAGTACCAAAGTGTGCTGTTGGCTCGTTTCGGGCAGTTTTTGGCAGTTTCGCGTGAGGTTTTTCCCTGTGGTATTTTTATAAGATTAAACAACTCAAACCAAGGTCCTATTTTGATAATCTTTAGCAAAGTTTTCTTGAGAAAGTGGCAAGTATTTGGCATAGATACCAAGGCATGGCGATCGAGAGATATTATGTTATGAATCGGGTAGCAAGACAGTCATTCAGGAAGGGAATGAAAGTAGAACCTTGACATATCTTGTCAAGAACTAGAATAGTTAGAAAAGAAATAAAATGCTATGCATTAGTGAGATGTTTGAAAAGACGCGAGGTGATAAAGAGTATTGTCTTCGCATAGAAGCAAGTACCATACGAGTATGGCAAGATGTGAATTGATTGATATATATTCACAAAGTAAGTTAAGCAAGCATATAAGTTTACCTCTAGTGGGATCGTTTAAGGATCCGAGGTAAAAGAGATATTATGAATAGGTTTAACCTTCATACATGCATAAGACTAAGATTTTAATAAGAGTGTCATGTCTCTTGTTATCCTTCCAAGGTTGGATTCAAGGGGTTCCCCAAGGGGAATGGTTAAGTCGAAATGGAGCCGCATGTCATTAAGTTAAGGTGCCGTGTCTTTTGTATTCCTTCCAAGGTTGGATATGAAAGGTTCTCCAAGGGGAACGGGGTAAGCCGTAAGGGACCCGCACGTCACTAAGGGAGTCCGGTGCGCTCTTGCTAAGCATTTCACTGGTAGTAAGGGATTAACTTTCGGGGTTACTCCACCCGGGACTTGTAAGTTCGGATTGTAACCTAAGAGGGAGGGTGAATTGGGTTTCTAGGAATATTGGTCAATTTTTAAGAGTTTTGCGTTGTTGATTATTTTTCCAGTAAATAATGATGAAGGTATGAATGCGGAAAAATAAAAGAGTAAGGGAAGAAGAAATGACACAAGAGAGTTTATAGTGGTTCCCCTCTAAACCTTAGGGTCAGTCCACTCCCTTCACACCCCGCGAAGGAATTCACTATGTTAGAATCTTTGTTACAAGCAATCTCACCCCAAGACCCCCTAACAATCTTTCTAACATAAACACAAGAAAGAAACCCTCTCTCTTGATTACAACACAAACACCAAACACTTTTGGTGGACTTTGAATCTCCCCGAATCAAAGAACCTTTTACAACAATCACAAGATAGCACCCCACTATCTTTAACAATAATTCTCACCAACAATGGCAAGAAACTTTACAACAAAGTAATTGAAGAATAACAAATGTATGGTTGTATATCTTTATCAATATCACTTTAACAAATGGACTTAATGCTCAGAAAACTTTTTAATAAATGTTAAAGTGTATGCAAAGTTTTCCAAACAATTTGAATAAAAGTTTAAAAGCAAGTGATATTGAAATGTCAATCGAGATAATGAAAGTTGTTGTGTATCAATTGCTTTGATTCTCAATTGAATTTATAGAGACTAAAAAGATGTTTATGAAACAATGCTATTTATCAAAAAAGGGTTACCAAAACATATTTGAAAAGGTACCGTATTTTAGTGAAAAAGAAAATGATGTGCTGTGTGCGTTAACAAAAAGTACCCGTTGTCACAAATATGAAATTGGCAACATTTTTCTTTTATGAATGCAATGCAACGTTGACAATATCATGCTGATTTAATTCCAACGGCCACCAAAGCAAAATTGACATTTGAAAAAAAACAGGACCGTTGAAACAAAGCCATTGTGAGTAAAATCAATTTAGACAAAGCCAAATCCAATTATGCATTTTCAAAAGAACTAGCGTGAGGCTTTATTTCAAGAATGCTATTAAGGGCTAAATCAGCATCATTATAATTTTCCTAATCAAAAACATTTTCATGCAAAAAATCTTTTAAGGCACAATCTCATTAAAATAAAAATGATTGTGAGTGTGTGATTTATTATCATGAGTTTTAGCATTGCTTCATATGGAGACTTAGAAAAAGTATTTGTAATTATTTTCTGAGCATTCTAAGTCTGTTAAATGTTAAGAATGATAGTGTCAAAGATAAGAACCATACTTACAAAAATATAACTATGAAGCTTAAGTCCCATTATCTTCATTCTTCAACTTGAGCCTCCATATAGTTTTTCTTCTTTTGTGATGTGAGTTTGTTATCATCAAAACACAGCCAAGTCTAAGAAGGAAATCTTCTTCACAGGACTAATCCGTAAAATGAACTCAGATAATGTTGTTTGTTACACACTAACATAATCAATGAAGCTGACTATGCATATTTATTATACATGTATATGTATTTTATAGAGCCTTGACGTAGATCGTCAAGAACATGTAGAGACTTGGCGTAGATCGTCAAGAAGTAGTAAGATAGCAAGAATCACTTTTGTGATAAGAGATGGTATGTTGTAGATACAACATATTAAGCAAGTTGAAGCAAGTAAAGAAAGATATGCCGGTGACAATCTTAGGTTTTCCCTAATCGTCCGGTTTAGAATCGTGTCATGATAGAAGTATATATGAGCCTTGATGCATAGAGCGTATCTTGGCATTGAGGTTTTGGATTCCCCTTGACCGCCATGGCACGTATAAGAAGTGAAGCCTATAACAAGTTAAGGATATTATGACAGCCCTAGCAAGCACAGCCATCTAAGTAAGCAAGTCCCCACACACGTATAATCAACCGGCAGATTGTATTGTAGACACGTGGTGACCGTAGGTTTCCCCGAGGTTACCTATAGCCTAGGATTAGGTGGAACTCACTGAGACATTATGTCTCATCCCAATCCTTATTTGTTTCAGATAAACAGGTTGGATAGCAAGCTAGTAGCCAAATGGATGATTCAACAAGTGATCGTTCGTACCAGCAACATGATGTTATGGATATTCAAGGACGTATTCTTTGTACTTAGTAAAGTTGTGTTGTGATTTTATTGTACGAACGCATAGTGTTGCAAAGATATTCATTTGAAGTTTTATTGTTGTAAATCTTTAATGTATCCAGCACTAAACTAATGCACATGCTAGACTTTCTAGATACGTCTAGTATGGGTGTTACATCAAGTCAGTAGAGTTCAGAATGGGGGTTTTGAGAGTGTGAGAGATTCTACCTTTGAGGCTGCGAGGAGCCTCCTATTTATAGAAGTGGGTGAATGCAAAGCCATTGTAAGGTACACGTGTGGGCGGCAGTTACGAAATAAGTAAAAGTGTAGCCACCAGTGAGATATTTGCGGGAACGTGGGTAAAGAGATGTAACTGCTCATTTGAACAGATCTCAGTTGCTCCGCGCACCCCCCTCGTTTGGATAAATGCAGCCATAAATTACACATTGAAGAAAGACAGTCAATTTATTACTAGGATTCCTCTCAAAAAAAGAGTAAATAGGCAATTACCCCGTTGAAATTGTAAGTTTCGTCAATTACCCCCGACATTAACAAAACGTCAATCACCCCCTTGAAATTGCACAACGTCAATCAATTTACCCCCTCCATCAAATTATTTTGTTAGTCAACATGACGTTTTGCAAATACCCCCTTAAGTTTTGCACTTATGTGCAAAATGCCCCCCGAACTTGAAAATTTATATATTTTTTTTATCCTTGACTTAAAAGATATTAAAGGAAAACAATTAACGGTTAACTTCAATACTTTAAACTCTACAATATTATAAGATATTATTAGAAAAAATTCACAAGCTATTATTCCAAGGAAAAACTCACAAGCAGCAGTTCTTTCATTTGTATTTGATTCTTTCTTAAACAATGCTATCAGTTCAGAATCAACATCAGATTCAGATTTGAGCCACCTACATTGACAACAAACATTCGTGGCAAAACATCACAAACATTTGTATACATATGCACCAACAAATTTGATAAAACATCATTAGTTTGACAATGATTTATGATGAGTACTCATGTAGCCAATGACTTTGATCGTGATATATAACTTTTTTTGCAAAGGAACTGTGATATATAGCTTAAAAATGAGGTTCATAATAGAAAAATTATTAAAGAACATGGGGATATTCAGGGCCGGACCTTGGGGAGTGCAAGAAGCGCTACTGCACCGAGCCTCTAAAAACTACGGGCCTCAGAAAAAATTATAATACCCACCCCCATTGAAAGAATCACAACAATTATTTCTTTTTCGCATAAACCATTCGTTTTTTTCCCCTTTCCTACAACGTAGGAGTGACATTCCAAACGACACCGTTAGATAAATTTCAAGTCTCTTTCACTTAATTTTATTTTGTTTTGTTTCGTGTTTGAAAGTTCTTCTGATTCTGATTTTTTAATGAAGCTTAGCTACACAAAAAGAATTGTGTTTTGATTTTACTGGGGCCTATTTTAAAAATAGAACCGAGCCTCCTATTTCATAGGAACGGCCCTGGGGATATTGTCAGGAAATTTTAAGAGGAGACAGAAAAATGAAGACTAAAAGGAAGCTATTCACACATACAATAGTAACAAAGCTTTAGGTATGAACTAAACATAATAAATAGGCCAATAACAACATTGATTTCAATCATTACGTTACATGGTACCATAGCTTATGCCTTTCCACGCTACATCACCCAAAGTTTATCAATCGAATAATACTTTAAACTCTACAATATTACAATTCAATTAAAGTTAGTGGTTAATTATTTGTCTTTAATATCTTTAGTGTCAAGGATTTTCAAGTTCGGGGACATTTTACACATAAGTGCAAAACTTCAGGGGATATTTGCAAAACGTCATGTTGACTAACAGAAGAACTTGACGGAGGGAATTGATTAATGTTGTGCAATTTCAAGGGGTAAAAGAAGTTTTGTTAATTTCAGAAGGGTAATTGACGAAACTTACAATTTCAGGGGATTAATTGTCTATTTACTCCTAAAAAAATGAATCCCAATTAACAAATAGTTAAAGAGAGTACATTGAAAACAAAAATATGATATAGAGGAACATGAAGGATATGGTTTAATATGTGAATGCAAAAAGGATGTACATCAGCTTCACAAACCTTACCTTTGGAGTTAAAAACGGCTATAAATAGTATTTGTCCTTCGACCACTATATAAAATATGGTCCAAAAATCCTCCATAGCTCCCTCATAAATTCACACACGAATCGATCAATGGTGATATTATCAACCTGGGGAATCATCGAATTCAACGCATCATCAAGCACCCGTAACATCTGAGTGGCAATTATCTGAGACATATAAAGTCTCTTTGTTCATCATCACAACCTTAAAAGTTGGAATCATGTAGAACTATGGAAATTTTGTTCTTTTTCTTATGGTAAAGTTGTTTACAACCCTTATCCAAGGCTAAATAAAAAGATTGTATGTGCACAGAGAAGCAAGAGATTGAAGGTGAGCAAAACACAAGAAGGGGGTTGAATTATGTTAGTTTTTTCTTCTTTTTAAACTAAGTCCAAGGTCTAGAGTCTGATAGAGTTCAGATTCTAGAGCAATGTTCAGAGTCTAATGCAGCGGATAATGTAAAGATAAAGAGAAAGACGCAAAGCAATTATATAGGTTCCTTCCACAATCCGGAAGTAGTCCTTTTCCCCTTGCACTTCCAAGGAGGGTTCACTAAAATCAATATATGATTACAAATGCTCAAACACACAAACAAGAGACTTCAAATACTCAAGCACACAAGCAAGCAATTTCCTATACTCAAGCACAAAAGCAAGAGACTTCTAAACAAACTAAATTACACAGAAAGATGTTCGGTTTGAATACTTGATATACAATCAGTGGTGTTCACAATACAAATCAGAATCAGACTCTTAAAACTCTAGAATATCTAAGATATGAAAGTTGTTAAGAAATTCTAAGTGAACTTGATGTGCAATAATTTTAGCTGAGTTTTGACACAGTTAAATTGTTGTTGAGTCTCTCTTTATTCTTCAAGTCTTCATTCATTTATATAGAGGGGAAAGCGAGACTTTGGAGAATTGTCAGCACATCAAAATAGTCGTTGTTGAAGTTTGATCAAACCCAACAACCATCTCCCCTTAATCATAAAAACATACAATTTTCACAAAACTCATCAAAGCAATGATTCATATCTCCCTCTTCACTTCTCTCCTGCAGTTACATTGCATCTCCCAACCAAAAACCTCACTCTAATCCCCTTCTAATCTCACTCGTTTTTCCCCTAAACTTCACCCAAAAAAAAACACTCTTTTTATTATTATCTTCAATCTCAACCGTTGCTTCAACATCATCAAAGTCCTCTTCCAACAACACTAACCCTAATAATCAAAGTCCCAAACGTGAGCAGAATTTGGTTTGAGGTAAAAGCTTCCCAACATTGACTATGGAAAGGAAAGAAGAAGAAACTTTTTTACAATGCCCATCAATTCAATTGATCAAATATAACAAAGTTGTTCCAGTTATCCAAAAAACAAAAATAATAATGGAATCTTTTTTCAGATGATGAATATAAAATAAAAATTGAAAAATGGAGAATTGAGTAGATAGGTACATTGATGTCATCACTGACGTAATTAAACTCCTTACTGGCTTTCTGATCGAACCAATATGATCCAACCTTGTTGAATACTTGATCATTTCTCCATCTACAACCATAAAGAGAAAATGAACAAAAAGAGAAAGCAGAGATGAATGTGATGATGGAGAACAAAACCATGTTGCCTGTTTCTTCGCAAGGACTTTTTTGAGACACTGTTAATTAATTTCTATTTTTTTATTTTCCAATTCACTACTACAATTTTGAGTTTTAATAGCACAATTTTAATAGCGTTTTTTAATAAATGCTATCAAAAACACCATTGACAGGCTTGTTATAGCGCTTTTGGTCGAACGCTAATATAGGTGGCTCATAAAAAGGCTTTGTTAGCGCTTATGAGAAAGTGCTATAAGTTGTCTACCTTTAGATAGCGTTTTTGGAATAACGCTATTATTTAGCTACACGTTTGTTAGCGCTTTTGCAGAAGTGCTATTATCAAATAAAAAGTATGTTACACAGAGAATATATTTATTTTTGCAAACTCTCCTTCAACACTTACAAACACAACACTCACTACTCAGTAACACATCCAGATCTCACTCTCCTTCAACATTATCTAATTCACTCCGGCGAACACCACTGTTACTCTCTGTCGAACAACTTCCATAACTCACTCTATGGAGCACCCAACTCACCACCATGCCATCCTTTCTTCTCAAAAACCTTCGCCGGACTCTCCTCCTTCCGACGCTGTTTTCGGCCGCCTCAAACTCCGATGAAAAAACAAAGTCTGCTTTCAAACTCCTTATCACCTAAGCTTTCTACTGAATGATTTCTGTGGTTCTCCTCTCCACTCTCCAGGTTTTCTTTTCTTTGTTCTATTTTGTTCAATTGTTTGTCTAATTCGAATCTACTGATACTGATGCTTGTTAATGGGTTGAAAAAATGTTTAATATCCCGAATTTTGATTTCCCAAACCCTAATTTTGAATGTTTGAGTTATTGAAAGGTTTGTGTTCATAATTGATCTATTCACGATGGTAAAGGATTAAAATATAAAATAACTAAATTGGGTTTATTTCATTTTTTTGTATACATGTGAAGATGAGATGACATTTTTCTCATTGACGTCGCCTATAATTTTGATATGACGACATTCATTCAGTATCTTTGCACCATGTTGATTTGTGACAACTATATTTAATTTTAGGATTTATATCTATAAGATTAAATTTTTTGGGTTTTTTAACAACTATTTTTTAATTCAGCTTCAGACACATGAATGAGAAGCTTCTTTGATGAGTGTTGTGATTTGGGTTTTGTTGATTGGTGGTTTTGGAGTTGGAATCCTTTCAATGCCTTGTGAAGCGTTTAATGTACACCAAGCTTGAACGAGTCTTCTAAGAGCGTGGTTTGGTGTTAGATCAGTGTAATCTTATAGTTGTTGTTTTGTAACATGACATGTCATGTTTTTCATTGAAAACAGTCTTTGACTTAATTTTATTTTGGGCACAATATTGATCAAAAGAAAGGAAATAAATAGTAGTACCAAATTAAGTTGTGGACTGGCTATTGCATATTGCTTCTTTATGTCTCAATTGTTTATGAAGAACAATTTTTTTTTCTTCAGGTTTATGCATTATTGGTGTTATCACATCCAGAAGAAAGACATCTATTGTAGAGAAATGTGAATTTTAGAACAGAACTTATTATAGGTAATTGTGTTTCATATCTTTGCTTCAAACACTTGGAACATTTAGATGCTAGTCTAGTCATTTGTGAACTTAGCTAAGTATCATCATATTGTGAGAAGAATTGCAAAGTTGTAATTCTTAAATTTTCAAACTCTTATATGTGATATGTTATCTTCTATACAAACTTCAGATGCAAAACTACATAAGGAAAAATGAATTGAAAAAGCATTGAGAAAAGGATTTGAGAGAAGACTTGCTACTATACAAGTAAGACTCAACAACTTACATAATTGTTTTCTTTTATTTCTTTCTTTCTTTTTAATTTTCCTTCATTTATCTTTCCCTTGACATTTCATAATGGCACTATATTTTTTTGATAATATATGGGCTGCTTGGATGACATAGAGAATGAGATGAATTCGTATGCCGAATGTTGCAATATGTGCAGTTTTCTGTGTCTGAAATTTATCTAGTTGAAACTGTGAATGTTTGTGTCACAATATTGTGTGATTTGACTATGAATGATGTTCACTGAAACTTAGTTTTTGTGCTTATAGTGATATTGAATTGTATTTGAATGTGACAATTATTTGTTTATCTCCACTTACTAGAGAAGCTCGAAGAAATAATTTTGTCCTTGGAGTGATTTGACTCTAACATAATTTTGCATGTCTTGAATGGCTAACAATTAACGTAGATAAGTTGTGGTCAAAAGTATATAGTAATAAACAATAGTGTATGTTTTACAAATGGTGCTGGAATCCGAAGGAGTGTATGTACGTGCCGGTAGGAAGAGGTGGGACTGTGGTTTTTGGCTTTTTAGGAAAGGAGGCTGTTGTGTTTTTTCTATTGCTGTTGGGAGTTTTTTTCTGTGCAGGGGGTGCTGACAGTATTTGGGGCCTGTTTTCTGGGCTTGGTTTTTAAGCCTGGTGGACTGAGTTTGTGTTTGTGCTGTTTTTAGTCCATTGATGTGTTTGAATAGCAGCTGTTCTGCCTTTTCCCTCTAGGATCTGTGACGTTTTGGCTCTTTTCAAATTGTATGTTAGCAAATATCTTTTCCAATAACTGTTCCTCTGCTAATGTGTCTTCAAATTGTATGTTAGCAAATATCTTTTCCAATAACTGTTCCTCTGCTAATGTGTCAAGTGTCAATTGTAGTCTATAAGATGAATGAGTATAATTACATGTAAATACGTAGACAATTCTAATAGATGCATACAGTGTTTTGCTGCATATATTTCACATCATAAAGAAATTCGATTATTGTTCTAAATTTTATATTGGGTTATCAAGTGAAGTTATTTCATTTTTAGTCTCAATTTTTTGTTGACATCTAAAATGGCATTCACTATTTAGTGTTGCGGCTTTATATTTTTGATACTATGCTATTGTATTTTTATTGATTCAACCCTCAAGTATGAGTCAGAATGCTTGCTACGTCATTTGGACCTATAGTTTCTAAAAATATGCAATTCTTTTGAAGGGTGAGATTGAATTTGAATGTTAATTTTCTTCTTTGCCTCCTTATCATCTTGAATTGAGAACTTGTGTATCATTAGATTTCTAGTACTGATATCAAACAACAGATAAATTTGACAGATTCTGTCACTGGTATGATAACATGGTTAAAAATGTGTTAAGTTGAATATGAAACATAAAGTTCCAAAGACATTGACCATATCATCATTTCACTATGTCTCTTTTTACCACTTTGAGATGTAATATGGCCAGAACATTATTTTTCTCATTTTCATGTTGTATTGCTTGCTAACGACAAATAACTGAACCAACTTAATTTTGCTAATAAGGACGTAGAAGCCTCAACCTCTTCCTTTTATGGTCTTCAAGATGCGGCGAGACTCAAAGTTGTGCAGGTTCCAAGAGCTCCTTTGGTGGAAGGATTGCCTCTGCCTTCTAACATACAGGTAGCGTCATTCATGATTTACCAACATCTCTGTTAAAGTGGCCAGTGCTGAACCGAATTCTCGTTCTTGCAGGAACCACACAACGTTGGTTATGAGTATTTTTTTTTTGAGCTCGTTGCTGGCCTAAAACACATGATTGCAGCACGGGTGAGTTTGTAACTCATGATATTATATATTCACTAATGAACCATGGTTGATATATGTCAAACTTTTGTTAAGTGAGTTTCATTTTCTTTTTTAACAATTTTCATTTGTGTTTTTTAATTTTGAGTTATTTTAAACCGTAATTGGTTGTGCTGGAAATTCTATGTTAATTAATTTGTCATTTCATATTATACGACATAGGAAAAAATGATGCTGGTAGATTTATCAACAAGACGTCGGATAGCTTGTCACGAGTCATATTAAATTTAGGTGTTTGTTTAGTTGGTAATTGTGGATGCTTTTAGGTGCTTTTTTCTTTTTCATTTTTTCTAATTGTGGATCGATTAATATTATGACATTTGTAATTAAGTTATGATCAATTTGTAATGAGATTATCATGAATGCAATTTGCTATATTCATATTTCAGTAGTATCTGTAAGATTTAATTATAGCAGAATTGGTTGTAGAATTAAAAAAAAAATGTACCTTTTATTAGCGCTTTCAGTTAAACGCTAAGAAACCCCTGTTTGAGTAGAAAGGATACAATAGCGCTTTTCAGAAAGTGCTAAGAAACGGCTGTTAGAAAAGCTATTTTAGTAGCACTAGAATAAGGCTATATTAGCGCTTTTCTAAAAGCGCTATTGTCGTATTGCTATTTAATAGCGTTTGGAAAGCGCTATTATAGGCTCCTGACCTATTATAGCGGGGGCTTTCTTAGCGCTTGGGAAGCGCTATTAAGAGCCAAAATGAGTGCTATTAAAGGGGGCATTTTCTAGTAGTGATTTCTTTTTTAATTTATTTAATTTAAAAAATGATTATGTGAGTTTTTAATTTTTTTTAATTTAGTAATTACACACGTGGCTTGCCACATATGCGTTGACTTGGTCAAAATTGGTAAAGAGGATCAATATTGCAAAAGGGGCTAATTCTTGGGGGGCAAATTTTTCATTTCTTTTAATAGGAGGCCAAAATCACAACATTTTGAAACTTAGGGGACGAAGAGTACACTTTAGCCTAAAATATATATCAGTATATATTTTTTCTCTAGTGCTTACTTCGTTCACATAATTATGTACCCCTATTATGTACCCCTACTTAATAAACACTATTAATGTGTGTTTCATCCGATGCGGGACTTCCACTTTTTTCAATTCACACAACACTAGTTCTACCCACGTGAGAATTTGAATTTAGTCTTTTTACTCAATTTTCAAACATGTTCCAACATATGGTGTAGTCACTTATGGCTGACTTGCAAGTTGCTAGATTATCGAACTTGATCCCAAGCTTATGCTGGACATTCCCAAATTTTGCAGCTTCATTGAATTGTGGATACACTTTCTTGTCGTTGCCAACTTCGTCATCGGTTGTAATTGGGCTATTTAATTCCTGAGTGATTAAAGTTGTCAGCTTGTTCATTTTAATCGGGACAACTTCTAATTTAATCGTACTAGTGTGTTAAACCGTGTCGTGCACAGGCGACAGGCCACTACTATTTTTTAAAATTTAAATTTTTTAAAATTAAATAATTTTTTGTTTTTTTATTTTTTGTAAAGTAGCTTAATGACAAGAATTCATTTTTAAGGCGAATAAGGGGAGTTTCTGGAGTTCGAACTCCGTCCGCTGCATTCATTGTCCCCACCAACTAAATTATACTCACGATACAATGACTTTTTCCTTCTATTTATCAGTGAAATTATTTATCCCGTGTTTTTTCATATTTATCCTTTTTTTATCTCGCAAATACAAAATGTGTCTCATGTTTATTAGTTGTTCTATGTTTTTTTAAATATTTATTAGTGACAAATACTTATCCTGTTTTTTTATGTATCAATAACAAATAGTAGTCTTGCGATTGTTTTTTTTTAACATTTTTTCAGTTACACACACAGATATATATATATATATATATATATATATATATATATATATATATATATATATATATACCCTCATGAGATTAGCTTTGTTGATATCGACAATGCATAATATATGCAAGGTTCAAGGTTCAAACCCCGGCCACCCAAAAAAAAAAATTGTCCTATAATTTTTTTATGTATTAGCAACAAATATTATAGCTCTGCATTTTTTTTTCTTTGTCTGTGGTTAATATATGTCTCATGTTTTTTTAATATTTATCATAGATGTATATTTGTCTTGTATCTTGTTTTTATTTATATTATTCAAAAATAAATATTTATCTTTTTTTTTTAATGTATCAATGACAAATATCTAACTCGTATATATATATATATATATGTTCCGTGTTTTCTATGTATCAGTTACTGTTATTTTCCTCCTCTACTATCCGTTATAATTTAGGTTCAAGTTCAAAACTCTCGATTAAACATGTTAATATATATGTAATACGTAAATTTTATTATTAATCAACAATAAAGTGATTATTTTCGATTTTAATGTTGGCTTTGTGCTTCCTTGTACAAAATGGTTGGCTTGGCTTGGCTCAAATGGAAATTTCGATTTGAATGAACGGTCCATATTACATATACGTAACAAGGTTATTGGAAAACTTGATGGGACTAAATGAAAATAGAATGAGTAGTGCTTGCGATACTCTGACATTTATTCTCTTATTGACCTAAATTAAAATGAGTTGTATATTTTGAAAATGTCTCATTTAAAGTGGTGATATATACATTGATTTCATCATAAGAGAATAAATATTAGAGAGAATATTGAAAAAAAGTGTTTATAACATGAGCAATGCTATATCTCTAGAAAAATAACATCAAGAATTCTGCAAGAATAAAAGCAGCCAATCACAATGCACTATAATATATTTCTTATGTTTTTTTTTTTTGACTGGATTACGGGAATGAAAATATATTTCCTTTCAAGTGTTATTTAGAGAATAAAGAAAGATATGCTTTAGAGAAAATATATTACTACCTTTTAATTATTAGTTTAGTTAAGCTTATGGTGTATGATGTTTTAATCCCCGAACAACAACACTTAAATGAATTATTCTATTTGAGACAAAAATAGATTTTGATTGAGTTGATTTTGTAAAATTAATTATAAACAGTGAGTATAAGCGGCACTATACGGTAAAGTGATTTGTGTTTGGATACGTTTATGTTTTTTTTGGTTACGTTTGGATACGTTTATGTGAAATTGAGTTAACAATAAATTTGTGTGTAAAAATCAATTATATAATACAAAACTACAAATTCTAGCTTCAAATATAATCAATTATGAAAAATACACTCAACTGATATTTCTCTATTAAAATTTGATCCAGTTAAAATTTATTATCTAGATTTAACAAGGAAATTTATGATCTAGTAAATGAGAAATAACTCAAGATGCAAAAGTCCAAAAAATTGTTAATCATATCACAAATATAATTAACAAATATTTGAAGCACATAAATATGTGACCCGATCAAATTGTTTATTTAGATACATAAGTCCAATGAAATTTCTGAATTACTTAAATCAAACGAACGTTTTAATTAGATGCAAAAGTCCAATAAAATTTATGAAGCACGTAATCTAGTAAATTACAAGTATTTGTTATTCAAAGTTTATTGTTAGTAGGATCCCAAATATAATTTATTGGTTATCTACTAAAATTTTCCAACCCCACGTATATTTCATTTGCATAAATTCAGAATAAAAATAACCATTTTTAGCCTTGGATGGAAAAATCCAAATAAAAAGTGTTTTTCATTTTTATATCAAGGACAAGGATTACTTATGTGTGGATTTTCAGAAATCAATGGAGATTTGTGCCAATGATGAAAAGAAATAATCAACTCAATAATATTAATAAAAAGCTTACGAGCTTTGATTTTGCCATCTAAAAAGACCTAAAGGTGTAGTTTGTTGTCCGTTTGTCTTCTATTCATGTAGGGATGGCAATGGGTACCAATGGGTAGGGTACTATAATGCCCATTTCCATACCTACATTTGTAAAAAATGTTCGTACCCAAGCACGTACCCTCGTGGGCAACAACTTTAGTACGTTCCCCATACCCTATGAGCAACTAGGTGCCCTTACCTGCAATTTAACTATGAAAAAGTCAATAAAAAACATCGCAGTTGAAATAAAACAATGATAAAAAAAATTTCAAATCAATTCATAAAATAATATGAATCGTAGTATTTAGCAGTTGCGGCGATTACTGTATTAAGCAGTTTTTAGGTTTAGATTTATGCTTAAATAGCTAAATTAACTAATTAATTGTACACAAAATAAATAAATTATTTATCATATTTTATAAATAAGTATAAGCGGGTAGCGGGACTGTGCAATATAGTGCCCTTATCCGCACCCATACCCATTTAAATTTACGGATAATTACTTAGAACCAAGTCCAGGCCCATGAAAGCGGGGTTTTACCCTATCTATTGCGGGTATTAATGCGGATCGTCATTGCGTCTGAGTCCAATTGCCATCCCTAATTCATGTGTAAGTAATCCTTGATATATATTAACAAATGATGCACTCTTATATTTCATAAAACTTGAATCTACTCGATTTGATATCAACTGTAATTAAGTGTCAATGCAAATCACATGGAAAATGGGAAATCATAATTTAAATATCATGTTTTTTGGGTTTGCAGACAAAGTGATAACACTACTATAAACTTATACGCACAAATCATATTATCTATGCAAGGACAATATAAAGAAACACTTTCAAGACAGGGAAGCAGCTCCCTACCACACACGTAGGGGGCACTAATGGTGCAGTTTTCCATCAAGAGTTCGGTAAAAATCATTACTTACGGTCTAGGTAAATAACTTCAGCTCGTGAGGCTCTCCTCATCCGCAATAGTTCTTTCATCAACTCCGATCCGACGTTTAAAGCAGGTTTCACAGTCATCTTTTCTAGCACTGGAGAATGTAGAAGTAGAAAGCTGATGAAGTCTAACTCAGGTTTGATTCCAGAGATGCCATCTATTCTCACATGCTTCACTTGCATGACTGGCCGATCCAAATAGGCATGGTTTGTCAACGGAACAGATTGCTCCTCAGATCGTACCTACATACAATCGTAACACACAAGTAATCTTAGAAACTCAAAAGACTAGATCCAGAACTTACTAGACAAATACTCAAAAGCAAAACAACTTCGAAAATATAGTTCTAATACAATCTCTAATACTCTCTTTCCAACACAATTATATTATTGATTGAAATTCAAGTGGTTTGAGGCACTTTGAAAAGAAAAATGGAAAATAAAAATAGAAGAAGCAAGTTACAATTATATATAAATAACAAAATCAAGCTTATATGAGTACTCACCACCATTTCCAATTCTCGCAGATTAGGTGAGCTTCTTAACAGACAAAGAGCAGCTGAAATCTCCTTTGAATCATTGAAGTTTATGCATATGGAAATATAACTTAGATCAACGCACGGGGTAGGAAGCTCTACTGGCACAACCCCTAAAGCCAAATACTGGAGCAGAAACAAGACAGAAAGTGAATGGATATATTGTTTTTAATACTTACAGAACTCAAGTTTCATACATGTGATTGTGGTGCATTTTATATTTGTAGGGAAAAACAGTTTCGAATCAGATGAGCATTATACCTTCAAAAAATAGTTTTTAATCTCCAGGCTGCGTATATGAGGTAGATGAATAAAAAATTCGACCAAATTGCTAGAGCGTTCATGCAATCTACCTTGTTTGCTTTCGAAGTTCTCAGACAGATTAATGAATACATCAGCTAATTGAGAAGTGTTCTTAAAGCTAATATCCTCAAATTCTCCCTCAATGTTCAAAAATTGAAGATTTGGTGCATGAATATTAAGATTGTTGAAACCATCGAAGTTGGTCAATGTCAATCGTTCAAGCAAACGGCAGCTGGATATCAAGTTTTCAACAACATCTTTAGTCAATGTAACATATTGCAGATCAAGACTCTTTAAGTTCTTGAAGCCTTGAAATGTTGATGGTGGTATAAGCCAGCATTCTAATAATTCTATATGATGCAAACTTTGACAAGAAAATAACCATGAAGGTATTTTATAGCGTTGGTCTGGATTTTTCCAGATTTCTAACACAAACTCTTTAACCTGCCATCTGGTTAGATAAAGAGTCCATCGATCAATATCAGTGACATCAATGTGATCCCGAGAGAGCTTGAACCTTTTGATTGGTCCAGAATGGAGAATAAGTGCATGATCAATAATTCTTGAAAGCTTGCTCTTGATAACTAAAAGGTCATTAGAAGTTTCGGAGAGACATTCATTATCAAACACAAGATTTGGAAGTGTGGTCCATTTGTACCTCCAGTTGGTAGATAAAATACTTGTTCTGGCTGCTTCCTTAATTGGCAAAAAGGAGAGAATGTGGTCTATTATAAGACCTGGTAAACTACTAACTCTGTCGGGCTCCTCGTCTGATACGCAAGGAGACTGGGATTGTTCTCTTCTCTTCATAGATATAGTCAGACAAAAAATCCAATATTCAGAAAACAAATTTGGTTACTGTAAATAAAATACAAGCTAATGTAACTTAATTAAACAAAAACAACACAATTATTTACTCCTCTGAATTCAAATTACAAAATAGGCTTAATTAATGATTTGCTCTTTAAGTTATTTGTTGGTTACATTTTGGTCTCATAAGTTATTAACGTTACAATTTGTTCCCTTAAGTTATTTGTTGGTTACATTTTGGTCCCATAAGTTATTAACGTTACAATTTGGTCCCTTAACTTATTTTTTGGTTTCGTTTTGGTACCTTAACTCTTCCTCCGTCAACCACTCTGGTCCTTTATGTTATTAGAGTTAAGGGATCAAAACGAAACCAAAAAATAAGTTAAGGGACCAAAACGAAACTAAAAAGTAAGTTAAGGGACCAAAATGTAACCAACAAATAACTTATGGGACCAAATTGTAACGTTAATAACTTATGGGACCAAAATGTAACCAACAAATATCTTAAGGGACCAAATCATTAATTAAGCCTACAAAATAATATACTTCTTCAAAACAAAATTACAAAATGATATAATTGTTGGCCCACCATCACATCCAGCCAAAGAAAGGTATAGTGTCCAGCCAAAATTATTGCTTCAATTGTGCTTTCGGTGCCTTTCACGTGAACAATTGTGCAATTGTCAAAAGCTCTATCTTTCGGTGCATTATTATTCGGTGCTGTTGAAAAATTGTGGTAGGAACTTTGTTGTTTTTCAGTGCTTCTTCCTCTATAAATAGAGGCAATTGAAGTGAAGGAAAATACAAGCAACACAGAGTGAACGAGCAGAAGCTAAAAGGAAAAATAAAAGCTTGTGTTGTGGGTAGAAGTCTGTGTGAGGAAAAATAGAGTGTTGAGTAAATCCAAAGAGTGTAAGATAAATACACCGGGTGGGTATCATCTCTATAACTCCTAGGTGCTATAAAAAAATAGCATTAGAATAGGAGTGGGTCTCACAAGAAACACTATATTATATTGTATCTCTTATGTGTGTAAGTGAGTGAAGAGAATATTGTAATATTCTTTAATATAGTGAAATATTTTTTTGGAGATTGTCCCGTGGTTTTTCCCTTAATATTAGAGGGTTTTCCACGTTAAATATTGGTGTTCCATTTTATTGCTACCGCTGCAGTACTATTTACGGAATAGTAATTTCGTGAATAGTGATTCACATGAACAGTAACGCATGTGGATAGTAAAAAACATTTTTAATTTACACTTGCCTTAAGCTCGTCGAGCCCAACAAGTGGTATCAGAGCCCAACAATAATTCGAAAGTTTATTTTGTCTATTAAATTATGGCATTACTTTGCATGAAAACTATCGACCAGGGTTGTGGGTAGTAATTAAAAAGGGTCATAAAAAACAACTGTTCTAAAATAACATAATACTAATGAGTTGATTGGGGGGTAAACAATTCCTCTTCAATGAGACGTTGTCGCGGACAGCAGTTTGCGAGAGGAGTATGAATCTACTCTCGAGTTTGCATAACGCAAAGACATGCCGAAATAATGCGGTGGCATAGCAACAGCAAGTTGTCAATCACATATGGAAGAAAGCAATATGACACACGAAAACACCTACATAGGATAATACTTGACCAAAGACAGCAATATGACATAGTACATGTGCTTGATCATTGACGGATCAACCAATGTTCATGCGATATTTACAGCAACAATAAGAATGATCAAATTAACAATTATAATCATTGGAAGTAGAAATATACACAACACAAGTATGCAATACTAACATTGATACAATAAACAAGATAGACCGTACCTTCTTGTATGATGGTTCTATGATCAAAGGATCCATGCCAGGCAGTTGAATGATCTTGAAAGAAATTAGGGTGCTAGAGTTTAATGAGATGATTAGAATATATAACCATCATCCGGATTAAACGGGCTTATCAATAATCTTAACGACAGTGTACTTAAAATACCACTGTTGAGACGCTGATAAAATATATTATTTACGTTTTTGAAGTTTTTTTGCTTTGCTTGTTTCCCATCTGATGTGTGTATTTAATCTTATTTAAATGTGCGCTTGGTTATTGAGTTTGGGGTGCTAGGTTTGGGTGCCTATTGGAGTTTTTGCATGAGAAGTAGCTTTGTTGTTTCATGTGAGGGTATATGCATGTGTTTATATCCACCGTTGGATTGCTCATTATTGAGGGGCTAGGCATATGCTGGCCTTTGATTTAGGTACTGTGGTTTTGTCCTTGTACGGTTTGTTGTAATTTTTTTATTTGTTTAAGTTGCCTTTCCACTGTAGATTGATGAATAAATTTTAATATTTTTTATTTGGGTCATGTTAACCGGTGCCCCGGGGCACTAGTTAAGAAAACTAAAAAAGGAAATTTCAAAGTAAAAATAACACTTTTTAAGCTTTTGATAAGTTGACAACACAAGTTTCAATAAAAGACTTTTTACATTTGATTCATTAACCAGTGTCCCGGGCACTTAGTTAACATTTCCCTTTTTATTTATGCTATTATATCAGTTTAATAATACACCACTTGCCTAGCTTTTGTTTTTTTACATCCACTTGCCTAGCTTTTGTGATACCTACAAAGCTATAATCTTATAGCTATGCGGCAAGTCGGCAACTACACTATCAAACTAAGAGCATCCACAATGGTGAGGTCTTCACCATTTAAGACCTAGTACCTAATAGGTACCCCCATTGTGGAAAAAAAAATTGAGGGTCTAAAAAGATACAAGGTCTAAATTAAGACATCAATGCTTAAATGGACCCACATCACATTTTTTATTAAACTAATAATTTTTATGGTTTTTTTATTAAAAGATGACCGTTGCACTTTTGTACCGTTGCACCATGGCTCTTTTCATTGCTATGCACTGCAAACATATATATATATATACATTCCTCTTCGTACAGTACACATATATCCTTGTCTTTGTTTAATTTCTACAAAATATATTCCTCTCCGTATTGTACAATTTCTACAATGAATCCAAACCAAAATAATTTGTAATTCTTAATATTTGGCAATATTATTATTAATTATTTTTCAAACTTTAATTATTTTTCAATTTTTTAATAAACTAAGGTTGATATAAATTTTGTAACTTTATATTTTAATCAAATTAATATTATAAAATATATAATGCATTAAATAAATAATATTGGTGGGACCCAATTAGACTTTTTGTAAGAGGGTCTCCATTGGAGTGGTTGAGTACCTATTAGATACTATTATTAAAAAAATATAAAAAAATGATGTGTCCATGTAGGTCCCATTTAAGACCTCAAAATGGAGGATCTCCATTGTGGATGCTCTAAAATATTTACACTTTACAGCTATTTGGAAGTAATCACACACAACCTTTTGTTGAATATTTTATATCAAAAGGGGTAGTATTTAAACACAAGCAATCAACTCCACTTGTCATTCACTTTCCTTTCCCATTCTGCTTGAACTTTTGCCATCTCCATCCTCTGCTTAAACTCTTGTCATCTTCATCCTGCAAGATAATTGAATCTATAGTTGTTATCTTTTGTTTATACATTTCTCTTCTGTTTATAAGGATCAGAATATGAGTTATTTATAAGTGAAACACAAGACTGTGTGTAAGACAACAAAAATAAAAACCTCAGTTAAAAGCATTTTTTTAAAAGAAATAGAGAGATATAGCAAAGCGAATATTATGCATATATAACAATAAAACATACATCAAAGTTAAAGAAGAAATAAAAGAGAGGGCAAAAAAAGAATATTTTGGGAGAAAAGAATGACAAAAGAGAAAATTTGTGGTTTTTTTTTTTTATAAAAGAAAAGCAAAAGAGGAAAAAAGATAGATTTTTATTACCTTTTACATGTAGTAGTGCAGCAAGCTTTACCTATAATAGAAGCATGATGATGATTACGAGAGCAGAGGAAGGTTAAAAACTAAACATGCATATATGTGGTTGATGTGTGTGGTTTCTTCACTGGAGTTTTCCTCTCCATTTCGCTATGTTAAACTCAGAGAAGAATAGCAGAAGAGAGAAGATCATGATCTTTTTGTAGAGAAGAAGATCAAAAGAGAAGCTTTAAAACCCATTTTTTTGATCTCAGAAAGATAGACGAGGTTGAGGGCTAAGGGGATAATGAAAACATGTTTCTTTTGGCCCAGATCGATGTTGACAGTGGTGGTGGGAGAAAAGCTGGCGGGGGTTAGTGGGGGGAGAGAGATAGAGAGAGAAGCTGCAATTTTGATTTGAGAGAGTGGGCTCAGCCCAATTCTGCTGGTTAGTGCATCGGGTTGCATGCCCAAAAAGATGGTTTCAATAGCAATTTGTTTAAAATTGCATCTGTTTTAAATTTAATAAAAAAAATTCAAATCTAGAGATTATATAATTTAAAGTTACTTTCTACTACTTTGCAATTATATCATGTTATTAAAACTTGAGATAATATTAAAGTGAGTTTGTTCAAAATCGTAGAAATTATAAAAATTTGTTTTGCTAACTAAAACTTCATTTATTTGATTCATGTCGATGTCAAACTATCATGGATAATGCTGCTAGCTAAAATTGTACATCGTTTGTCTTTAGCTTCTATAATTTGTTTTATTGCCTTGGGTAGTTTGAAGTCAATCGTGTGTTGATATATTGACTTGAAAAATAACGACGATATCCACCCGTGCGTACGCGCACGGGTACCAGGCTAGTTAAAAGAACAACCCAATATAATATCCTTTTTTTTTCCTGAGAGAAACTACAATGATATTCAAGAGCATCTCCAATCCTGAGTCCTTGCTACTCCCTGTTAAGACGAAGACCACTGTATAAGGATTCTTACTTAAACAACTAACAGGTTTCACATTTTAAAGAAGCATTCTAAAATTCACGGTCCATATCTTGAAAGAGGCCTTCTATTTTCTTTTGTTGTTATTTACCTTGCATTGAAAATGACATAAAAGACAATGCCCTGAAATTCTTTGGACTCAAGCATACGTTTTGTAGCAAATATTTATCCCAATATTCCTCATTTCACTTTCATACCAAACTTAGATAGATATATTAAATCATTCATATGGAAAATTTCCTAGTAATGTAGTAGTACTATTCATTAATGACAAGGAAAGTTTAATTAATTAATTAATTTGTGTTTATAATTAATTAATTTAACACTTAAGAAGAGCTAATTCTCTTGACGATTCAGCATGGTCTTTTCCCCAATTAGGCCTTCCAAGTGTAAATTCTAAGTTAATCATAGAGTCTGAACAAGACAATTCGGCAGAATCTAACCTCTTCACCTGTTTAATGAAATAGTATACACAAATGTTAATGTCATAAACTATTCAATAATTTTAAAAAGACCATGCTAGATCCAGTTTCTGGCCCTATATATATGTCCCAAAAGGCCAAACCTGACCATGGTATCATTTTCCTTCAATTGAGAATACGTCAAACTAATTTCGGATTTTTCTTCAGTATTGTTTGTACTTTGTCTCTACTTATGGTTGCCAAGATGTCCTGAATTAATTAATAAAGTGAGAGAAGAAATTAAATAAAGAAGATAGATAAATTTTAAAGCAACTAAAAAAATGGTTTAGTCCATTCTAGTTTTCTAGTATTCATTATTGTAAACAAAACTCCAATTTCAAAATCCAAAGTCCTAAATACTAATTCCAATTCCAAATATATAGAGTTCAAAACGGCATCGCCAGCAGTTTGTGATTTGGCTATTGATGGAATAGATGTCATGCAATATTTTAACGGTCAACATCCAAATGTTTCAATCCACATTATTAGCTGGAAAGGAGACAACATTGTTGGCAATAAGCAAATCTTGAACCTTTTTTTTTTTTTTTTAAGGAAGCAAATCTTGAACCTAAAGAGTGATGTATAAAACATGAAATAATTTTTTGATCAATCATAGTGTACCTTAAAGGATGGTCCTTCTTGAAAAAATAATACTTAGTGAAAGAAATAGTGGGTAGATTTACTCTTCCGCAACTAAGGAAAGGACAAACCACAATTAATATGTCGACTTTGTAAGATCCCCTTAAGAGGATGTGCTAATTTTGAAAGAAAAAAAAGTCCTACATTGAAAAAGTTTATAAATAATTAAATGTCATTTATCACTTAATAAGTCAGAACTTTGTAAGATCCCCTAAAAAATGAATTTTGTAAGACATATTTAGTTCTATCAAACTATTTACAAAGAGTATTACAGGCGCATCAAATTCAATAGTGTTTTCTCAAAATAATTGTCAGTTTAAAATATCAATACAACATTTTTTTTGAATGGCCAATATTTATTTATTTTTTCATTAATATATCCTTATTAGTTGAATTCAACCTTATTTAACTATTTCTCTAACTACAATTTACAAAAATGTTTTAGTAAATACACTGATTTTACTATTAAAATCAAATCAACCATCATTTCTCTTAAGAACCGTTTATTGTATAGGCCGCATAACAATTAACATCCGGTCTACATTCATTTTCTTTTTCTTTCTGAAAGCATCCGGTCTACATTCATAATTAATAGAAATAATCTATGCAATTTGTACCAAAAAAAAAATCTATGCAATTAATTAGTTTATATCCTAATTAGGAAAATGCAGGAAGTTGACTTCTCCTATTTACATTTTAGTTAAATGAGAAATTCATTAGTATTTTATAAGTTTAGCAAAATTCCAAGTATATATAACACAAAATTTGAGAGCTTTGAAACAAAGAAAAGACACTCACGATCGCCGTCATCGTGAGCTTAGCTCAGTTGGTATGGACAATGCATAAAATATGCAATGTCTGGGGTTCGAACCCGGACACTGTTGGAACAAAATGTGTTTAACAATGAACCTTAAAGAGTTTTGATGATAACAAGGTATTAAAAATTGTAAATTGGACTAGCTAATATTTGTTCAAGTGTACAAGACCATAGTTAAAAATTTACATCATATAAAGGTTCTGAAGAACAAAAAGAGAGCTAAGGAATCAAGAAAAGGAAGCTTTAAAGCGTCTGAAGAGAAGTGCTCCTGAAGACTAAAAGTGCTCCTGAAGACAAAGTGCTCCTGAAGAATGATGACGTCATCAGAAGCTGAAGTTCATCAGAAGCGGGTAGTTCAGAAGCGACTTCATCAGAAGCTAAAGCTCATCAGAAGCTGATTATCACCACAAGCTGAAGATTCAAGGATCAACACTCCAAAAGCTGTCTATTGGATTTGAAAACACTGCAGAAGACTAGTGGAATTTTGCAACGGTCATTTTGATGAAGATTTGAAGGCATTGGAAGCTTATCTTCAAAAAGCGTTGACATTGTACTATGTACGAACTGTACAACCACCTTCTCCACTACTCTGTTTTGTGTCTGATGACATGCTGTCATTACGTAATTTTTAGGACTTATTTTGACATTTTGATAGAGTTCTAAGCAAACATTAAGTGTCCAGGAGCAGTTAAAAGCATCAAATATGGAAGAACTGGAAGAAGCCAATCGTACTGCGATTTGCTAATCGCAATACGATTTCTTGAAGTCAGAGAGCATGTTTTTTGAGGAGTTGGATCGCAATACGATCCATACCATCGTGATACGATTTCAAGAAGGGTTTTAAAGGAAATTAGGGTTCAAAGATGCAATCGTGGTACGATTTTACCATCGTGGTACGATTTGGTGCGATCCAGAAGTTGCCTATTTAAGCTCAGCTCACTCTCAAACATAAGGATTACGATTTTGGAGAACAAAAGTGCGATTTTAACACCCAGAAGGCTGCAGCGGAGAGGATTTCATCATCTCTAACCCAGTTTATGTATGTTTTAATTCTTTCATTGATTATGCTATTTGTAAACTCAATTATGAGTAGCTAAATCTCTTAGAGATTAGGTCGGAGATGAACCTATGTAACCCTAATTGATCATATGTTGCTGTGAAACTCTATTGTTTATTAATGAATTTCTAGTCTTTATTCAATTCAATTGTTCTTAATGCTTTTTATATCCTGATCAAATATAAACATGATTTTGTGAGATCGAATGACTACTGACCATAGCTTTCGACTTAGACCTAATTGAATTGTTCTGATAAACATGGTTAGTCTAGGAATAGATAATCGTTTGTTAGTGATATTAGGTTAACGTTCATAAAACCTTCAAGGATTATTAGACCACCTAAGGAATTAGGGGCTGTAGTTTAAGAAGAGGGTCCTAACTCAAGGGATTGATTAGGGCTAATTTGTTAACTATAGTGAAACTAGAAAATCATTAGTAATAATAGGTGCAGTAACCAATTAGGGGAAACATAGAGGATTCGAAGACCTGATCTCATCTCTCTCCATATTTTCTTAATCAAATCTCATTCTTTTATTTGATTTCATAAAATCAAACCAAATCTACTGCCTAGTGGCAAACTAAAATAAACTTTTATACATCCTATTTTTATAACGCGATTGAATTATTGAAGTTAAAAACAGTCCTCGTGGGATCGATATTTTTACTACTTCGATAGTATTTGGTGCACTTGCTAGAGATCTATCAGTGTCCACGCAACAAGACAAGAAAACAGCTCCAGAATACGGCTACGCCTGCAAAGATGTTCCTTCACAATGGGAATGGATTTCAAATTGGTTCTTCATAGGACAACAACCAAATCAGGCAAAAGATCATTGGTGAAAGATCAAGCTTCAACAACGACTCTTTTGATGTGCTGGCAATTTCACAACGTCTCTTTCACACCTCTATATATAGGAGTGAAGTCTTAGAGATTTGGTAATGCTGAACGAAAGACTCTCAACATTTTTACTAGTGTCAAACCTCTGCTGAAATTGTTCTGCATTCACTTAGAATTTCTGTTTCTCAAAGTCATATCTTAGAAATTCTTAAGTCTTAGAGTCTTATCTGATTTGTATTGTGAGCACCTCTGATTGTATATCAAGTGTTCAACCTTAAACATTTTTCTTTGTAATCTTGTTTGTTTAGAAGTCTCTTGCAGTTGTGCTTAAGCATAGAAGTCTCTTGATTGTGTTCTTGAGCATAGGAAGACTCTTGCAAAATGTGCTTGAGCAAAGGAAGTCTCTTGCTGTGTGCTTGAGCAATTGTAATCAGATATTACATTCTAGTGAAATCTCCTTGGAAGTGCAAGGGGGACTGGACTATTTCCGGATTGTGGAAGGAACCAGTATAATTGCTTTGTGTCCTTCTTCTTCTCTCTCTCTCTCTGTTTTTTATCCGCTGCGTTCAGATTCTGATTATCACTTCAGAAGTTGTCTCACTTAGCTTCTGACCAGTGTGTTCAGTTTAGGAGAAACGAAGAATTTTTAAAAACACAATTCAACCCCCCTTCTTGTGTTTTTCTCACCTTCAGACACTAAAAAAAAAAAAAGACACTCACGATCACCACAGTCTACAACATAAAAATTATCTTAATGTTGTCACAAAAAGTACTATTGTGGTCTTTGATTGTTTTGGTGTGCCACTTTGCAATCTCATGCAAAGCCAACCAACAAAGTGAATACCTCTACAAGTTTATTCGATCAAAGAGGTCTCAATTCAAAAGCCTTCACATGTAGAAGCTTATTCAAGTACTATTGTTGATGAACATGTTTCAAAGGTACATGTTAACGTTGAACAACGATTAAGGTCAATGAAAGCTGATAAGGTGAAGACTTTGCCTGGACAACCAAAAGGTGTGAATTTTGATCAATATACTGGCTATGTAACTGTGGATGCCAAAGCAAGGAGAAAACTTTTCTACTACTTTGTTGAATCGCCTTCAAATTCTTCCACAAAGCCTCTTGTTCTATGGCTAAATGGAGGTAATCAATATCTATCTATACTCAATTTATTTTTATATGCTAGGGTATGTCTTAATTATCAAATAAACAAATAGTACATGCACGGGAGAAACTCAAGTTAATATTGAAAAGTAACTATCTATTGCAATTTGCATGAATGTAGATATATAATGTATATATCAATGCTTATATGTGGACACCCCTACTTTACATACCCTAATATTATTTTCATAAATCGTTAATTTTAGGGAAATTCCCCCTTCCCATAATATTAATATTAAAGCAATAATTTGACCCAAAAAAAAAATTAAAACAATAAATGTTGTTTTAAAAAAATTAAAACAATAAATGAAAATAAATCACAAGGTTTGAGTCATTACTTACTTTACTTCTGTTCTTATATGAATCATGAATGAGTTTTAAACAAAATTCTAGGGCTGCTTGAGTTACATTCATTGAGATTTTTCTCCTTTCATCTTGGTAAGTATTAGCATGTGCATTCTCATCTTCAAAATTCCTCAATTTCCATTATAGTATCTATTAATCTTGAGCTTTTACATAGTACCTATTGAAAATAACTGGAGTATAGTGTATAGACACACAGGAAATGATGGGGCAATATAATATTCTCATAGTTTATGTGAGTATTAAGTTTGAGACAATTAATTATTGAGAATGATTGCTACAATAATGGATACATGTACAAAGAAACTAATTAGAGGTGACTAAATTGAGGATATACAGGACCTGGATGCTCTTCATTTGGGTATGGAGTCATGCAAGAATTAGGACCTTTTAGAGTCAACAGTGATGGAACCACACTTTCCCTTAATAAAGATGCATGGAACGTTGGTAAGCATGCATTTACTTAATAATAGTTGATGGAAAAATTTCTTATTGAATTAATTAATGGTTTAATTATTTTGTAGCTCTCTAAATAAAACTATTCGATTCTCTCAAAAAAAAAAAAAAAACTGTTTGATAATTTTTCAATAGTTTTTTCTATTAAGAAATATTAATGATCCAATTACAATTTTTTCGAGAATCTTTTAAAAATTGTCAACTAGTTCAACGGTATACAAAGTAACTTTTTTTAAGTAATTGCTCTATGTTCTCATAATTATGATCATTCAAAATTGATGAGTTATTGTTTCTATTATTTTGCAGTGGCAAATGTTATCTTCGTAGAGTCTCCAGTAGGAGTTGGATTTTCTTATTCAAAAAATCCGTTAAATCAAACTAATATTGGTGACAAAAGCACAGCCAGAGATTCTTACATAATTCTTCTGAAATGGCTTAAGAGATTTCCACAGTATAAGACTCGAGATTTCTTCATAACTGGTGAAAGTTATGCTGGCCATTATAGCTCATCTTATTCTATCAAAAAATAAGAAAAGGAAAAATCACAATGTGATCAATTTGAAAGGGATCGCAGTAATAATCTTTAGTATTCAATACACCATTAAATGATGTATGTGGTTTATAATAAAGACCATATACATCATTAATTGAATGAATCTAAAATATAAGTTTTTGCTTATAATAGTGACCAGAGGGTGTATAAATTTAATTTAATCTATTACATTTAAATTTTGAGTCCTACCCTGGCCTAAAAAAAAGTCAGACAAAGTTGATTTATCTTATTAAAAATTTGAACCAAATTCATATGTTAAGTTTCACAATAGAAACCATTATAATTGATTCTTTTCTCTCTATATTAAACATAATAATATAGAGAGAAATCAACTTATTATTTACATCTTGTGCCAAAAAAAACTTATTATTTACATCTCTCACTTTTCTTGTGTGAGGTTTAAAGAGGACTCTGTTTGGTCTGACTTATTATTCACTTTTTTTTTTGGTACAATTGACTTCTCTTCTCTTTAAAAGAAGACCTTAAGAATTTTGATATAAGAAACTAGATATAAGGAACTTTTCTGAATCAAGTAGGGTAATATTTTTTTTTTTTTATTTTTAAAAACTCAAGTAGAGTAATTTTAAAAGTGATTTGTCTTTTAAAATAAAGAACAAAGGTAGTATTCTTGAACTCAGATACTAGCATTTTATTTTCATTCGACAAACTCCTTGCTCTATGTCCATTCGACATGTTACAATCAATAAGGAAAAAGTTGGATAAGGGACCACAAACTAAAAAGGACTTAGCTTTGTAATCAGTAGCTTTGAGTCTAGTCTCCATGTGAAAAACTAAGTCAGGACAATGAGTCTTTGGGAGCTTCATCAGGGCTCTAACTGCAGCAGGGTTCCCAAGCCCTCTGCAGTTCCAAGATAGAGTTTTCACTGAGTCTGGCTGGCCTTGTCTGCAAGGCCTGCCATACTAATAGTAGGTGTAGAGTCTTTCTCATAATGCACTTCCATACTCCCCTTGTCCTGTAGTTTTCTCTTTTGTGTGCAGCTATCATCTGAATTAGGCTTCCTTGGAGATTTGTTGTTGAGCTGGGTTGTTTCTGTTGTCTGGTGCACCACTTGATGAGTTGAGTAGTTAGGTCCAAACTTGGGACTATAGGCAGGTGGTGAAGCTTGTTGTGGAGACCCATGAGTGGTAGTTTGAGACCTTGTTTTGTTGATTTTTTATGCTGCCATCTGCTTTAGCAAACCTGTAGGAATAGGGTTGTATTTGCCCCCACTAATGGACTTTAGAGGGTTGCCTCTGAAGGTTTTTTCTGGTCTTTCAATGATTCTTCTACCATAGTGTTTTGACCTAAGCTAAGCTCCTTTAGGATTAACTTCTCCTTCCAACATGATAGTTGTGTTTCTGCAGTTATCTTGATTGTGGCCTACCAATCCACATCCAAAGCAAAACATAGGTAGATGTTCATATCTGAAATGTACCCAAGTGATGCCATCCAGATCATTGTCAATAAACATCCCTGCCCTGATGGGGTTATTCCTGTTAAACATGATTTTGACCTTTATTACTTTAGCATTTTCCGAAAAATCATAGATACCAACATCCATAAAAGTTCCCAGTTGTGCTCCCATCTCCTGCCCCATAGTGATTGATTTGCAGTGTAAGGGTAAATCCCCAAAATTGTATCCAGAGAGGGACATTAGAGAAGTCTAGAGTGGTTAAATCCAGGTTTTTATTCCATCCATGAACCACCAGCCAGCAGTTTCTAATAATCCAGGGACTGCCTTTGTGGATTCTTTGGACATCCTCTTCTTTGTCCATCTTTATTTGTAAAAGATTACCTTCCAGTTCATTAATCTTGAACCCAGATGGGTTGCACCATATTCCAGATAGAGTACTGAACAGAACTTGAGTAGGGATAGATTTTTCAGCCAAAATTTTTCAGATAATGCTGAGATTACAATGATTAATACTGTCTTGAACATGGTTTTCTTGGTAGTAGAAAAAAGGATCAAATTTTGTACTGATGTATCTTCTTGTTGTTGATAGTTGAATTCTTCTTGATGCTGATGATTGAAGTGTTGTATAGGTATCTGGTCCTCTTGATCTGGGACATGGTTTTGGTGGTGACCACTAGTTCCTTCTCCATGTTGATGTTGTGGCTGGTAATTATTGTAGATACCCATTTGATTATGTGGAGGAATCTGTACTTTCTGGATCTTGAATGGACGAGCTAGATTGTTAGTACCATGATGTTGAGATTCTGATTAGGAGGTGTCAGAGATAACCCCCTTGTTTTTTTTTGAAGCCATGAGTAAGATGATCAAGAAAGCTGGTAAGGCAACAGGTTCAAGGTAAAGGGAGGTAAAAAGAGCAAAAGAGGATGAATGGAGGAGAGAAACAGAGATATGTCAAAGATAATGATGGGAACAGAGCAAGATCAAAGATAAAGATGGTAACAAAAAAGGAGTTGAAATAGCAAGGATAAAAGCGAATCACCAATAGGTGTAAAACCAACCAAAGAGGTGGTAAAACAAAGAGCAACTATCTACGATCCAGAGAAACACAGAAGGAAAACTGGAAGAGGAATCAAAAGGGGAGCATAATTGAAACAGAATGGAAGATTATGTGTGAGGGGTTAAGGGAAACTTCATCTTGGGATGGAGGAACAAGGGTAATGGTGAAGAAAATTCTTGGATCATAATGAGAGAATCTTGGAGCGATTCTTGAAACACGATCGCGTCATTTTTTGACTATCACAACCTCAAAAGTTGGAATCAAGTTGAAGAATGGAAATTTTGTTCTTTTTCTTATGGTAAATTTTTTACAACACTTATCCAAGGCTAAATAAAAAGATTGTATGTTCACAGAGAAGCAAGAGATCACCCGATGAAGATCAAGATGATACGTGCATTTATTTATTTTGATAAACAAAGAAGAACAATCACTTAAACCATGGAAACTTCATTTAGATGCTCAACATTTCCCCATCAATGTTGTCCATAATATGAAGTAAATAGCTCTGCTAGGACAACCGTAAAACTATAGACAACACACTTCTATGTTAAGACACTTGTTTGCAAGTATTCTGGGTCAAGATACCCCAATGTCCCCTGCAGTAGAGTGGTTATCTGACTATGATCAAGAGGAACAATCCTTGAAGCAAGTCAAAAACTTTTGCAGTAAGATTGTGATCTAAGAGTATATTTGTAAATTTAACATCATGTAAGATTTGATGTAGAAGCAGCATTATGTAAATATGACGGGACTCCAGCCGTTCCTTTTGCTATTCATAATCATGTTTTCCATGTAAGCTTTAAAGATTGGTTTTGATCATGAAAATGATAATAAAGATTATCATTGCAATAAATTCATAAACAAGTAAGAAAACTTCTGTCTCTAAAAAAACAACCCAAAAGATTCACCACATTTATATGGTTGATTTTGGAAAGAACGACCATTTTATTAACGAACTTCTCCTAAATAAATGAAGTAAACATAGAAATGTTACAGTTCTTTCCCAAATCACACCAATTATGGTTAGATTGAGCCGTTCATCAACGATTAGATTCATTCACATTTCTATGGTTATATTTAGTCGTTCTTTCATCAATGAAATGGTTCTTCTTTCCCAAATCAGTCATTGAAAGGTGTTAAAGCTTTTGGGTTTTTGTATAAAGACACATACTTACGAACTTATTCCCAATGGTACTGTTTATGAGCATCTTCATGATCAAAACCAATCTTTAACGCTTATATTGAAAACAAGAATGAGAAAAGCAAAAGAAACTGTTGGACTCCTATCATGGCATACTTGCACTTAGGCATGGCAACGGGGATGGGTCGGGGACAGGTTTAAACATTACCGCCCCCGCTTCCATGCACCGACCCCCGCCCCCGTCCCCAAACAGGATTCCCGGCACCCCCTACCCACGAAAATTCTATTTAAAAAATGCATTTTTTTCATTTATTTCATAGCAACAAAAAACAATAATTATATTAATAATTAAATTAAACTTTTTTTAAAGGAGCAAAATAATTCTAATAAATATGTTTCTAAAGAATAATAAAATATTAAAATAAGTTGGTACTTATTTGACAGGAAATGAAAATAAGTTTATAAAATTTAATAAGGTAAATTTCAAAAGTGGGTGCAGAGATCACCCGATGAAGACCAAGATGATACATACATTTATTTATTTTTATAAACAAAGATGACCGACTACTTTAAATACAGAAACTTCCTTTAGATGCTCAATATTTTCCCATCAATTTTGTCCATAATATGAAGTAAACAGTCTTATTTCATTTAAGAACCAATGTACATTGCAAAAACATATTGTTTTCTTTCTGTGAGTAGCACTGCTAAGAGAACCGTGAAACTATAGACATCACTCTTCTCTGTTAAGACACTTGTTTTGAAGGATTTTGGGTCAAAGATACCCAAATATCCCTTGCATTAGAGTTGTTGTATGATTATGATCAAGGGGAACAATAACAATCCTTAAAGCTCTAAAGTAAAAAAAAAAAAAAAAAAATCCAGCGAGATTGTGATCTATGAGTATATTTGTAGCTTTCACATCTCTATGCAAGATTGGGCGTAGAAGTAACAAAATGCACGTATGCCAGGACTCCAACGATTTCTTTTTCTATTATCAATCTTGTATTCCATGTAATATTTAAAGATTGGTTTTGATCATGATGACGATAATAAACACTACCATTACAATAAATTCGTAAAGAAGTGGATCTTTTTTCTCTAAAAAAACAACCCATAAGAATTACCACATTTCTATGATTGATTTGGGAAAGAACGAACACTTTATTGACGAAAGGCTCCCAAATCAATGAAGTGAACAAAGAAATGTTGTCGTTTTCCCTCAAATCGCACCAATTATGGATTGATTGAGTCGTTCATCAATAATTGGATTCATTCGTTCACATTTCTATGGTCATATTAGTCGCTCTTTCATCAATGAAATGGTTGTTCTTTCCCAAATCAATCATAGAAATGTGGTAAAGCTTTTGGTTGTTGTTTAGAGACACATGTTTACGAATTTATTCTCAATGGTACTGTTTATGAGCATCTTCATGATCAAAACCAATCTTTAAAGCTTACTTGGAATACAAGAATGAGAATGGCAAAAGAAACTATTGGGCTCCTATCCTGGCATACTTTCATTCAACTGCCTCTACACCAATCATACATAGAGATGTGAAATCTACAAATTTACTCCTAGATCACAATCTCACTACAAAGGTTCCTGACTTTGTATCTTCAAGGATTGTTCCTCTTAATCATAGATAACCATTCAAGTGCACATGACGTTTGGGTATCTTGACCCATAATACTTGCAAACAAAGCGGCTTAACAGAGAAGACTGATGTCTATGGTTTTGGGGTTATCCTAGTAGATCTATTCACACGAAAGAAAAAACTATATTTTTGCAGGCTAGTGGTACAAAGAAGCTTTGCAATGTACTTTGTTTCTTCAATGAAAAAAGACCGGTTACTTCAGATAATGGGGAAATTTGAGCATCTAAAGGAAGTTTCCTTAATTGAAGTAACTGGTCTTTGTTAATCAAAATGCATAAATGTATTTACCAACAAATTAGAATGTACAAAATAACCAATAAGTTGAATGGATCAAGAACATGTCCATACAATAGGAGAAACATTCAGCCAGTTATTTACTTCAAAAGTATCATCTGAAACAACATTAAATGGTTGTCCAAAAAAAATGATTAGAAACATGTGTGTGTGTGTGTGTTGCAAGAAAAGTAATTCGATTTCACACCACAAATTGATAGTTGCAAATGACTGGCGAACACATACACTCAAGCCTATATTTGTTGTAATTCATATTTAAGAAAATGGAATGTATAAAATAATACAAATATATTATGGTTTTCAAGAAATTACTTTTCTTTTTGGAATAAGAGTCTTCTTATTGTAGATAATTCGATAGAAAAATCACTTGATCTAACTAAGAATTTATTTTTAATAGATTTGATTGTGTTTATTTAAGTTTTTTTAAATTTAACTAGAATCTAGAAAGAATGATTTTTCTGGTTAAAATGAGAACTTGTTTTTAGGTGATTCTGAAAAAGAATCTAACTTACCTGAGTTTTGTAGCTTAGAGAGGAGATTAAAAAAGTGATTTTCACTATTATAATCAACCAAAGTTTTTAGTAGATTCTGAAAAAGAACCTAAGTTAATTGAGTTTTGTAGGTTAGAGATGAAATTAAAAAAGTTACTTTCACTATTATAACCAACCAAAATTAGCTTGTTTTACATCAATAGAAATCTCCAAAATTAAAATAATCTCTAGATGTTTCTTTATTCTGTAGGAAAACAGAACAAAGCACAGCAGAAGCCTTGTTATCTACAATGCTGACATTAAGAAGCATTATGCATAAACAAAAATAGAGAGTAAAATATTAGGCAGGAATAAATGTGTACCAAATGAGTGTACATTAACTTCCCTCACCCTTGGAGTAGAAAGTGGATTGGTAAACAGTACGTGTCTTCATTGCTGATTTCCCATCCAAACATGACATCTATTCGTTTGCTTTCATCGGGCTTATCATTCGAAAAACAGTCAGTACACTTACTTAATAAATAAGTTTATAAGGTTTCCATTCACACATTTGAAACATCGCTAACCGTCCAATCAACATTGAACGATTCAAAGAAAAGAAGATTTTACTTTTTTATTTAATTTATAAATTAAAATAAAAATTTGAATATGAACCGTCCAATCTTAAATCAAATGGCATTTGATACCCTGGATGCATGAGTTTAACCATATATGATTAGTAAACCCTTACATATACGACAAGAACATATTGAATGAAGATGAGAAGATCATGAAAGGGTTGAACAGAAGAGTGAACAGTATCATACCATTGATTGGGGTGAGTCTGATAGGAAATCGCAAAACCTGTTTAGGGAGCCTTAGACCCGACCTCTACCACCGCTACCACCACCACTGCCATATCGGAAACCCTAAACCTTTCTTCAAAAAAAAAAAAAAAGAAAAAAAAAGGAAACCCTAAATCCTTTTGTCGAGCAGATGATGATCAAGTTTCATATTAATTTAGGAGTTTGATGGTTGTATTGATCTTTATTAATAAATTTGCCTTTCAAAAAAAAAATTCGAAACACTAACAAAAGAATCGAATCTAGCTAGAAAGATAAACTGGTTTTAACAATAAGAAACCCTAAACACAAAATGCAGAAGAAGCAATAAACCTAACAAGCGTGTGATACAGTAACAATTCATGCAGAAATTAACCTCAAAGAAGCAACTCTTTTTCCATTGATGCTCGCTACATTCTTTTCTTCAAAGCAATTAGAATGCGGCAAGGCAACAAACACCTTTCTCCAAATTTTCAACCCTACTCGGTAAATGCTTTCTGGTGGGGTCATAATTCAAACAACTCAAAAGGTATGCATTGGATGTCCTGGGAGCGCCTCTCTATTCCTAAAGTATACGAGGGAATGGGGTTCAAGAGTCTTCGAGCCTTCAACTTGGCTATGATTGGAAAGCAGGCATGGAAACTGGTTACTCACCCTGATTCACTTATCACTAAGTTACTCAAAGCTAGATATTATCCACACATAGTGATTACTTTAGCGCTTCTATAGGACATAATCCAAGCTATGTCTGGAGAAGTCTATGGAATGCTAGAGAAGTGATTAATCGAGGGTTAAGATGGAGTATAGGGATGGGGGAAACTATCTCCGTATGGAATCAACCTTGGTTACAAGACACTGTTCGCCTTCAGCCTGTCACGGAAGTGCAAGTCATGTGGGATGCGCTTATGGTTACTCATCTGTTTAAGCCCAATATGAAAGAATGGAATGAGAATTTTATTCGGTATGTTTTCGACACAGGAACAGCAAACCCGATTTTAAATACACCGCTTTTTCCTTCTGTTTGAGTGGACAAAGCTACCTGGCGACTTGAGAGGAATGGGTGTTATTCAGTGCGTAGTGCCTATAGGGACATCACTAATAACGACATTGCCATGCTACAACATAGAGTACTTGGTCATTGGGGTTCTATTTGGAAGCTTAAACTTCCACCAAAGGTTAAGAATTTCATCTGGCGATTATGCCGTAACTGTCTTCCAACCCGTGTGCGTTTACAAACGAAAGGAGTAGATTGTCCTACAAACTGTGCAATCTGTGATGTCTACGACGAGGATACTAAGAACCTGTTCTTCGAATGCAGCAAGAGTGTGGTATGCTGGGAACGGGTTGGCCTTTGGAATTCAACACAACACGTGAGGTTACCTACATATTCATGCTCCGATATGATTTTTGCTTTGATTCAACAACTCAATATTTCTCAACAACAGCAATTTGCGGTCACTCTATGGAGTTTATGGAAACACATAAATAACAAGATTTGGAATAACATTGCAGAAACAGCTCAACAAATCAGTGACCGTGCCGTAAGCTTTTTAAGTAGTTGGAAGAATGCACAAGAAGTGAGGAACCAAAGCACCAACTGCAGTTCGCGTGTTATGAAAGAAAAATGGAATAAACCGAGTCCCGGGAGGTTCAAGTGTAATGTTGACGCATCCTTTTCCACTTCCCTTAATAGAGTTGGATTCGGAGCTTGTATTCGCGATGTAGAAGGAAATTTTGTGATAGCACGAACTGCTTGGGCTACCCCTTTACTTGATGCTGACATGGGGGAGGCCATGGGTCTGCTAGATGCAATGCAATGGGTAAAAGAGCTGAATATGGTGCACATGGACTTCGAAACAGACTCCAAAATAGTGGCAGATAGCATATATGGAAAGGACGGTGTCTCTAATTTCATGGCGATAATTAATGATTGTAGACATTTGTTAGGTACCGATTTAGTACACTCTAATGTGAGTTTCATTAGGAGACAAGCCAACGGTGATGCTCATAGTTTAGCTAAGGAAGCACTATACAATGCTAGTCTCCATGATCATCTTAACATCCCACATTGTATTTCTACTTTGATTAATAATGAAAAGCTATAAGCTTCTTTCTATCAAAAAAAAAAAAACCCTACTCGGTATTTATATCAATAAAAGGGTTAAATATGTTTTTGGACCCTATAAATATATCAACTTTTCGTTTTAGTCCCTCTAAAATTTTCCTTCAACTTTTAGTCCCTATAAAATTTTCAATCACAACTTTTAATCCCTATTTTTAAGTTAATTTTTGTATTTTTTAATGAAATTGTACATAAATGTGTAAAATATTGTAAAACAATTTTTCAAAAAAAAATTAGAATTTTTTAACAAAACACAAATTAAATATGAATTTTTAACCGTAAAAAATATAAAAATTCATAATAGATTCATGTTTTGTTAAAAAATTCTAATTTTTTTAAGGAGAGATTCTTATAATATTATGAATTTTTCTGCAAAATTTTATTCAAAAATATGAATTCTACATATGAGTTTACTTTAAAGGAGGGACTAAAAGTGAAGATGGAAAATTTTTTAGGGACTAAAAGTTGAAGGAAATTTTTAAAGGGACTAAAACGAAAAGTTGACATATTTATAGGGACCAAAAACATATTTAACCCTTAATAAAAAAGGTCTACAAGGGCAAGGCCCAAAGGTTCAGAATCATGTTTTAAGGTCATGTATTAGTTATTTTGATATTTGGTCTAAAAATGAATAATTTTGATATTAAAATAATTTCAAAGATTTTAAAATACTTTGTATGAATGTATCGACTTTTAATATCACCAAAAAGAAATATACTGCCATTTAAAATAAAATTAGAGAGTTTTTTTACAATTAGGATTAAGTTTGGATTCAATCGTCAAGGATTCGGTAGCTGGTCTATAGATTATACTACCTCTGTTCCTAAATATAGGATCATTTTAGAAAAATTATAATAATCAAGAAAGTTGGTAGTAATATTAAATTTGTTTGTAATTACTATTATTTTAGTTACTTCTAACTAAAATTTTAGAACATGAGTCTTTGTGGTCAAATCACCAATTTCGTGTGTTTTTGACATTTTCTAACACTCACGTGAACCTCATAAGACTCCTCTTGACTAGGTCGTATTCAACTGCCATTAGTTCAATTGATCATTTATTCGGCTATTTGAGCATTCTCTAACGTTTAACTCGACTTGTAAGCCTTTTTTTGGCTAAGAACTTTAATTAAATTTCGGTGTATTCGAAAGTTATACAAATCCTTCATGAGGATTTCTTTAATATTTAAGGTACCTAATAACTAATAAGTTATAAGGTTGAATTGGTGGCAGGGTGGGATAGCTAGTTAATGGAGTGACAAGGGTGATCTCGATTTCGATTCTCACCTCTAGTAAATACTAACAAATTAACATACAAAAATTGTCTGTTTACAAAAGGAATTATTTTTTGGTTACTACAAAGATAATTTCAAAATAAAGAAAAGAAGAAAAACCCTACAAGTCAACAATATATTAAACCCTTCTAAATATATCATTCACGCACTAACCATGTTTTGAAAAAGGGCATTTAACACTAAGTTAAGGTTGGACAGAAGCTCACAAGGAAGTTGTTCAGATAAAAAAAATACGCTTTGAGTAAAGTTGTTAGGACAAAGAAGTTTTTCTCATATATATAACCCAACATACATGTATGAGAAAAACTTGTTATGTTTTATTTTCTTCATGAAAATGTCTTTTTCATGACTGTGTTGTATCAAAAAAAAAAAAAAAAAAAAAAATTACTGTGTGGTTTGTCTAAAGTTATCATCATTTTGGTTTTTTTGGGTGTGAAGAGCAAGGGCTTACGTTGTCACATTTTTTTTTTTGTTGAAGCAATACTGAGAACTCCTAGGGAATGTCTTTCTTGCTAATTCTATCTACATTGCTTTGTGAAAGGTTCTGGTCCCTCTTTTTCATCATTTTAGTTTTCATACATTCTATGAAACGCGGATACGAACAACCATTACGGATATGCCGACACTAATAATAATTTAAGAAAATGACATGTTTCAATTTAATATGCCGTGTCGAACATTGATGTGTGTCGGATACCAAACATACCTCTGAGCAGGAGTGTCGATGCTAAGAAGCATTTAGTTCTCATTTTGGTGTTACATTTCACATTTCGTCGTTTCAAACCATTTTATCTTTTTTTTTTTTTTTAAAGAAAACCGTTAGATCTATTTTTTGTTAAACAACTTTATCATGGTAGACTTAAGGAGTTCAATCGTGTTCAAAAACTGACTAATTCTTACTTGGGTATAGACAAGATCCGATATAAAGAAGGATAAAGATAGGATATAGACATGATACCATTTATCCTATCACGCATTTGATATGGATTATGAACACTATAAAGGTTTTAAGAAATCCCCAAAATGGCCTAAAAAGGTTTTAAAAATAGGGTCAATTTAGAAATTTTATACTAAAATCAAATAGCGGTTGACGCAGCCACCATCCGCTCCGTTATGCCACTATAGCAGCTGCTATTTGATTCCGCTCCACTAAGACGATTAGCGTAGCGGTTCATAGCCTTCTGTCAAAAAAATGCTTCTGTTTAATACTGTTTTTTTTAAGAGGTTTTAATACTGTGTTTTTTAATGCGTCTTTTATACATTAAAGGCTATTAAGCATAGACATGAAACAGTTGTTCAAAAACAAAAAGAATAGGCATGAAATTACATAATCTAACTAGAACAAAGAACCAAATTTAAAAAAGAGAGAGACGATGAAATTCATATTATCAAGGAAAATTCAAGAGACAATGGAATCTGTTAAAAGGTTGTTCATTCAATGTTCCAGAAAGGATTGTTTTCTAATTTCAAATTCAATTGTCTATTTATTCTGATTTGGGAAAATCTTCCACTCCTTCCTGCCTAGGCCTTTAAAGCAAATAGTAGAGATAAATAAATTCATTCATTATTTCTTTCCAAGAAACATTGAAACATAGAATGATATTGACAAGCAATCTTGGCAATCCAAAATGGAAAATCTCAACCACAAAAGAAAACATCTTAATCATGAAGTTATTAAATGATATAGGGAGAGAGTTTGAAACAGGAACTCAAAAATTAGAGTTGGCCAGCAAAACAACGTAAGATATAAAACAACTATTCTAGCACATTGAAATATCACAAGCTCCTTATAATGCCAACATATTCTAGTAACAAGCACAACCAAACAACTCTGACGACAAATAGGACTCGGAACAATTTTCACTTTCAATGCGATATAGCAAAATAAAATTAAAACCATCAATTCGATCCAAACAAAACCATTAATGAGATACAATGGAATTTGTCAGTACTAATAATCGTCTTCATCCCAGCTGGTTTGTATGAGAAGAATGATCCAAACTATTAAACTAAAAGGCTTCTTTAGAAAAACACTGATAAGTCTAGTAATAAGACTTAAATTCAAATGAAAGTTTACATCCTAGAGATATCTTGGGAAAGGAAGACAATTCTTCTTTAATCTGACCTTTTTCTAAAAGTATTTCATTTGAGGACTTAATATGAACGCCGATTTTCATGTTTTGTAAAACACTCGCATGCTGCAAAATATATTTTGCAAATCGAAGATCATTTGCCGAGTCATCAAGGTTTAAAATAGTACATGATCTAAGGTGAGACGAAACACATTCAAGATTTGGAATTGGGTATTTCCATTCCTTGGACGAGCAGGTCTTCGTGGTCTTCTTCCACTATCAAAGGGATAAAAAAGAAAATTGATCAAAATATATGGAAAAAAACAAAAGAAAAATAAAACAAACAAATATACTACTCAACAAACCTTTTCAATATAAAGAATTTGGAGCTTGGGAGAATGGCTGAGCAGTTCTACTACATCATCCCAACAATGAATTGAGGGACCCCAATACAGTAGTTCAATTTGAATTAAGTTTGAAAACACTGGAATAAATTCGAAAGAGGCCTCTTTCAATCTATGTCTTTTGATTATGCGTAGAAATTTGACATTATCAATACCATTAAATAGAGCATCGTTTGAATCGATACTTGCTCTAACCAATTTAGCCAATGTCAAGGATTTAAACCCTCCCTCTAATACATTGTTTTCATCATGTTTCATCAACCTACGCATACTGATATCCTGAACTTGTAAATCTTCTAGGATAGGACAAGCATAAAGAAAATTTATATATTCATTCCAATTTTCAAAAGAAACATCTTCCAAATTCAGGGTTTTGAGTGACGGAAGATCAACAAACGAAGTATTTTTTCCAATATTTAACCGTTGAAGTTTGAGAACAACAAAGGTTTGGGAGATGAGAATAATGGGCTTCAAGGTGTGCTGGTAACACATAATGAGATGAAATTCCTCAATACGATGTCGTTTTGTGGCTTCTAGCCATTTTTTCATATTAAATGGACTTTTTAACTTGCGTCCGGCTCCAAAGAAACAGCTGAGGCTAAAGATTTTGAGGGGTTGATTGGTTACACGAGAAAGCATGACATTGTTGACAATGCGACAATAGTGATGGGAGTCGTTGATGTCCTCAAATCGGAGAACAGGGAGTAAATAGCATAGTTGGGTCCACCTTTTCGAAAGAACGGATGTAGTGAAAGCAATATGTGTTGGGAGAAAACAAAGTATGTGCCGCAATAACTCATCTGGTAAATCACTAATTCTATCGACGGAATTCAGATCATCATAGGACACCTAAGACCACAATAGAAAATATTTTTGATTAGTTGCCTATTAATGAAATCACAAATATTTTTGTTTTAACAAACCAATTAGAAAAGATGAACCGAATAAAATTGCACACCTAACCATTACTATAATATATTCGGGTTATTAAACAAATTAAATAATCGAATCAACAAAACAATTAGGAAAAAGTGATAAACCTGAACTGCAGAACTCTGTTTTTCCGTGGTCGATAGTTCCTTCCTTTTCTTCATTGCCGTATGAATGAATGCGGCAAGGCAACTCCTTTCTTCCAATTGTCAAACTTATTGGTATTTATATACAAAAATCCAACAATGGCAAGGCCCAAAGGTTCATAATCATATATATTTTAGACCAATATTTTAGTCTAAAATAAATAAATTTTGATTTTTTTTCGAAAAAATAAAAAATTTTGTTATAAAATAATTATGAAGATTTTAAAATACTTAGTAGGAATGAATCTACTAACATCTACTAACAATATATAAAAATCGAAGTATAACAAAATTTCATAATCATCCTTATTAAAACTCATAATCTCCTTAATTTTATGTGCATAACAGTCATTTCGCAAAATTTAATTTATTTGTTTTTTAAATAAAGGGTTAAATATGTTTTTGATCCCTATAAATATATCAACTTTTCTTCATACTCCCTTTAAAATTTTCCTTCACTTTTAGTCCCTATAAAATTTTCAATCACTACTTTTGGTCCCTATTTTTAAGTTAATTTTTGTATTAATTTTTTTAATGAAATTCTGCAGAAATGTGTAGAATATTGTAAAAAAAATCCCCAAAAAAATTAGAATTTTTTAATAAAACATAAATTAAATATGAATTCTTAACCATCAAAAATATAAAAAATCATTGCGGATAATGGTTTGTAAAAAATTTCATGATAACTAGGAAGTAAATTATATCTAATTACAGGTTGTATCCATAGTTTTTCAATTTGCTCAAAAAAAAAATCCATAGTTTTTCAATAGCAAAAAAAAATGTGTAAATAAATGTCCACGAAGAAAAAGACTGTAACGAATTTTTTCTATAGCAAGTAAAAAAAAAGTAACTAAAGTCCTAAAAATTAGTTGCCACGCTATAAAAATAGTTTTCAATAAAAAAAAAGATGTAAATAAATTTCCACAAATGAAAAGGCTGGCCACGCTATAAAAAATGGTGGATTCTAGGGTGAACCATCAATTAAGTGGTTCACCGGTGTACCACTAATTTTAACCTTTAGATTAAATAGACCTACACGATTTAGTTATTCATCACCGCACTGGATCATTGAACGTTGCAACTCTCTCTTCCCTACCAAATTTCTTTGCGTCAAAATCATGACGAAGTTCATTATAAACAGCTTTAGCAATGGTAATAAAGCAACAATGAATCATAATAAATCAAACAATTAATATATGAACAATATAACTAGTTGACAAATGGAAATTGAACGGTTAGTATATGAACAGTATATGACTGATTTCCTCTCTCTGTTACCAAACTTAGTTCCCATGTTTTTTCTTTAAAAAAACTAAATTCAACTAGGTTTGGTAAATCTCAACTTGCAAACAATTTGAAAAACACGTTTCAGAGAAAAATCCCATTTTCGATTGCAGAAAATGCAGCCATGAATATCCGAGAGAGAAGAAATTTGGTAGGGAAGAGAGAGATGCAACATGCAATGATCCAATGCGGTGATGAATAACTAAATCGTGTGGGTCTATTTAATCTAAAGGTTAAAATTAGTGGTACACCGGTGAACCACTTAATTGATGGTTCACCCTAGAATCGACCATAAAAAATATTTCAATAAAAAACTAAGGTTTTCTCTTTCAAAAAATAAAAAACTAAGGTTTTTAATAAAAAAAAAAGGTGTAACCAATTTTTTTCTATACAAAAAAATTGTAACTAATTTGCACTTCCACATATAGGTGGATATAACAAATTTCCACCTATATTTGTTTGTTGGATGCAAAATTAATAAGTTTTTGGAATACTTTTAATTTTAATTTTTTTTAATCTACGAACAATAAATATAAAACATTATTTAAAAAAAACAAAATATAAAAATAGATATCCAACAAGATAGGCCAAAGAGAATAGTTGCATTAGATACTTTAGAGTTAGTCATCATATTTTAGAAGGATCTAGAGAGATTTATTATAATGAGTTATTGGTTAAATTGTTAGAATATACCAATATTATAAATAAGTGACCAATCATTGTCAAGAATGAAATGAAGAAGTGAGTTTTAGAATAGTATAGTAGTCATTTTAAAGATTTCATTTTTCCTGATAGGTACCATAAAAATTGGTGCCTTAACCACACACAGTTATTTTTTATATAAAAGAGATAATTACTACTGATTTTTAAATAAAAAAAAAATTATCTTAAAAATGTGAATGTGTGGATAGAAAATTGAAGGGGGTACGAGTGAAAACTAAATTAAGATTGCACATTTTTCTTCATTTTCCTATGACCAGAGAGATTTTGAAAAGTAATGAGTGAATTTTTTTTTTAAAGAAAAAAGAAAATCATATTCACTCATTCATTGATATTGATAGAGTACAAACATCGTAAAAAATGTAAATGATAAATATGCAAACAAAGTCACAACATCCAAATTAAAAGTATATAACAGCAAAATATCTACAAATAATAATATGATAAAATTAAAATAACTGAACTACACTTGGATTCATATTTGTAAAGTTGACATTCAAATAATTGAATGAATAAACAACCTTTCAATAGGCACTAAATGAACAATTCAATACAACGAGAAATTAAATAACGACAAACAACACATTACCACATTTGAGACGTCGAAATCACAAGAAAGGAAAACCTAGATCTACGTAAAAATCACTTATTTTGATTGATTGAAATAGAGAGGAAAAAGATGAAGAGAGTTGATTTCGAGTCGAAAATTGACCCAAAAACAACCCCTCGATGAAAAAAAATGGTAGAGAGAATCAATGTTAGTGTACTATAATATAAAAGTTTTAACCATAAGTCCATACTAATTGTAAAACAAATAAACTACTCAATGTAGTGCTACAGTTAAATGATAAACTGGCAGCAATAATAACTCTGCTGACAGCAGCTATATATTTTCCTTAACTGATACTCTAAAATATGACAAGCCTTCTGTCAAAAAATGTTTCTATGCATATTTTCTACATTAAAGGTTATTAAGCATAGACAAGAAACAGTTGTTCAAAAACAAAAAGAATAGACATGAAATTACATAATGAAACTAGAACAAAGAACCAAATTTAAAAAAGAGAAAGAAAAAGCTTGTGAAATTCATATTGACTAAATAGAGGAAACTGCTCACAAAAAATTCAAGAGACAATGGAATCTGTTAAAAGGTTGTTCATTCAATGTTTCAGAGAATAAGTTCATTCATTATTTCTTTCCAAGAAACATTGAAAGACAAATAGATCCAAACATATATAGAATGAGATTGAAAAGCAATATAGGCAATCCAAAATGGACGATGCTTAATGGAAAATCTCAAAACCACAAAAGAAAACATCTTAATCATGAAGTTTATTAAATAATGTTGTGAATTCGATGAAAAATCACACCAATAAAATACTTTGTGTGGAGCAAGTGATAATCTAGCAACCAAAACAAATTGTTGACGCAGTTCGGTCCAAATTGACCTAGTTTGGAGGAGAGAGCAGCCCTCCGTTTCACTATAATGATGAGTAACTTTACAAAAGAGATATCAATGGGTTACAAGAATAAGTCTCCCGCCTAATTCTACCCAAAGCCCCAATCTCTTTCTGTGACCAAGAGACTCAATCCTAAAAGTGTTATTTCCCAAGGTGAATCAACCCTCAAACCCTAGTGTTTGTTGCCAAGAGCAAACTCTATACAAACCCTAGTTTTGTTGTTGTCTTTCTAAACCCTTGTTTCAGCCCCCTCTATCTCAAGATTTACTCTGATACAAGGTCTATATTTATAGTAAAAGTATCGCTTAAAATTTGGAACAAATCCGCACTGAAAAATACGTTTCTTTTTCCATTTTCAGCGTCCCATCGTGCCACGTTACGATTCCATCGTGGCACGATTTTTCCAGTGACTTGCTTCAGGATCTTGTTCAACAATCGTGGCACGTTGCTTCTCCATCGTGGCACGTTTCTCCAGACTCCTGATTTTAAGTTAACTCTTACAAATAATATCTTGTCAACGTCTATAGAGATTCAAAACAAAGGAAGAGGGAGAGAGTTTGAAGCAGAAACTAAAAAATTAGAGTTGGCCAGCAAAATCAACCAAGTTTCACGTTAGATATAAAACAAGGTTGTTGAACATATGACTACTTGGCCAAAGAGGCTTTGATAAAAACCTATCTTTTGCCATTGTATTTTCTTTAGATCTTTACATTGTTAATAAAGAAAGGATAATAGTGGAAGCACATTGAAATATCACAATCTCTTTATAATGCCAACATATTCTAGCAACAAGCACAATCAAACAACACTGAAAGCAAATAGGACTCGGAACAATTTTCACTTTCAATGCGATAAAGCAAAATAAAATTAAAACCATCATGAGCCAGAATGGTACGTAGTACACCTTAGAGTTTTTCAATACTAAAAACCGTCATCATCCCAGCTAATTTGCATGAGAAGAATAGAGTAACCCTAGTAGAATAGAGTAAAAGGTTTCATAAATACTAAAAACCGTCATCATCCCAGCTAAACACCTATATATGTTGTCCAAACTATCAAACTAAAAGGTTTCATATTAGAATAGAGTAACGAAAAATACTGATAATTCTAGTAGATATATTTAAATTCAAATGAAAGTTTACATCCTGGAGACAACCTGGGAAAGGAGGACAATTCTTCTTTAATCTGCCCTTTTTCCGAAAGTATTTCATTTGAGGACTTAATAACAAAGCCGATTTTCATGTCTTGTAAAATTCGCGCATTCTGCAAAATATATTTTGCAAATCGAAGATCATTTGCCGAGTCATCAAAGTTTAAAATAGTACATGATCTAAAGTGAGACAAAACACATTCAAGATTTGAAATTGGGCATTTCCATTCCCTGGTCGAGCGGGTCTTCCTCCACTGTCAAAGGGATAAAAAAAGAAAATTTATCAAAATATATGGAAAAAAACAAGAGAAAAATAAAACAAACAAATTTACTACTCAACAAATTACTACTCAACAAATCTTTTTAATAAAAGGAATTTGGAAATAAAACAAACAAATTTACTACTCAACAAACCTTTTTAATAAAAAGAATTTGGAGCCTGGGAGAATGGCGGAGCAGTTTTACAACACCATCCCAAGAATGAATTGAGTGATACCAAAACACTAGTTCAATATGAATTAAGTTTGAAAACACTGGAATAAATTCGAAAGACTCCTCTTTAGACCCATATCCTTTGATTATCCGTAGAAATTTGACATTATCAATACCATTATAATGAGCATCCTTTGAATCGATACTTGCTCTGACCAATTTAGCCAATGTCAAGGATTTAAACCCTACTTCTGGTACATTGTTTTCATAATGTTTCGTCAACCTACATATGCTGATATCCTCAACTTGTAAATCTTCTAGGATAGGACAACCATAAAGAAAATTTATATAATCATTCCAATTTTCAAAAGAAACATATTCCAAATTCAGTGTTTTGAGTGACGGAAGATCAACACACGAAGTATCCTTTTCAATATCTAACCGTTGAAGTTTGAGAACAACAAAGGTTTGGGATATGAAAACAACAGGCTTCAAGGTGTGATGGAAATGTAGATTGAGATGAAATTCCTCAATACAATGTCGTTTTGTGGCTTCTAGCCATTTTTTCATATTAAATGAATTATTTTGCTTGCGTTCCTTAAAACGACAGTTGAGGCTAAAGATTTTGAGGGGTTGATTGGTTACACGAGAAAGCATGACACTGTTGACAATGCGACAAAAGCAATGGTAGTTGTTGATGTCCTCAAATCGGAGAACAGGGAGTAAATAGCATAGTTGGGTCCACCTTTTTGAAAGAACGGATGTAGTGAAAGCAATATGTGTTGGGAGAAAACAAAGTATGTGCCGCAATAACTCATCTGGTAAATCACTAATTCTATCGACTAATTTCAGATCATCATAGGACACCTAAAACCACAATAGAAAATATTTTTGATTAGTTGCCTATAAATGAAATCACAAATATTTTGGTGTTAACAAAACAATTCGAAAAGATTCTTTCAAAAAAAAAAATCAATTAGAAAAGATGAACCGAATAAAATTGCACACCTACCATTTCTATAATATATATTTGGGTTATTAAACAAATTAAATAATTGAATCATCTAATCATAAAATATATTGGTCTCAACAAAACAATTAGGAAAAAGTGATAAACCTGAACTGCAGAACTCTGTTTTTGCGTGGATGATTGTTCCTTCCTTTTCTTCATTGCCGTATGAATGAATGCGGCAAAGCAACAGCTTTATTCCAATTGTCAAACTTATTGGTATTTATTTAGAATCCTGCTCTTTATCCAAATGGTTTCGCTCATTCCCAAAGTAAATGTCCAAAATATCCTTACGCATGTTAACTCACGTAGCGTGAGTTAACTCACGCCAGTTATAAGTGTAGCGTGACTTAAGTCTCGCAACGTGAGTTAACTCACGCTTTCACGTTGATAACCAACCATTCATTTTTTTCCCTTTCGGGCACATATACATGATTTCACTTGGTAGTAAAGTCATGATTTCTTTCACTTTTTTACATATACATGAACATGATGCACGTGACTCCATTCAATTATACATCTTTTTGTTTTCTTTGATAAGACTATTTTGAATTGTCTTATTTACCTGCTATCCTAACAACAAACAAGATCATCACTTTATTTTATTAAAATCAAGTCAAACATGGTAATCACATACATCATATCATACTATTTTATTAATGACATAACCCCACCCACACATATGCACATAGTGCAAAAAAGTGAATGTATTGTATCAGCGTGAGTTAACTCACGCAGGTGTTAATTCCTGCGTGAGTTAAGGCACGTAGAGATTAACACTAGTGTGAGTTAACTCACACGACGTGTGTTAACTTACGTTGACATTTACACTAGCGTGAGTTAACATGCGTAGGAGTATTTTGGTCATTTACTTTGGGAATGAGCAAAACCGTTTGGATAAAGAGCAGAATTCATTTATTTATATACAAAAATCCAACAAGGGCAAGGCCCAAAGGTTCGTAATCATATTTTAGACCAATATATTAGTCTAAAATCCAACAAGCAAATACTTAGTAGGAATGTATTGACTTAATATATATATATATATATATATATATATATATATATATATATATATATATATATAATATTAGTCTAAAATCCAACAAGCAAATACTTAGTAGGAATGTATTGACTTAAAAAAAAAAATTGAGTAAATCATCAAAATGGTTCTTGTCTCTATAAGTTTACTCTTATATAGATCTTTGACTCTATTAATATCTAAAAAGAGTCTTTGTTTCTCTCAAATGATTTTCAATTCAGTCCCACCATCCGAATTTGTCAACTAACGATGTCAAACATGATGATGTGGCACATTATGTGACATGTGGCTGACAGCATTGCATACACTTGTGCTGATGTGGCAATTATATATATATATATATATATATATATATATATATATATATATATATATCTAGTGAGAATGGGTTTGTTATGTGAGAATATGAGAATGACTTATCAGCCATTAGATTAAAAATAGATGGTTGAGATTAAAAAATGTCATTTAAATACCCCTGTGTCTCTCCATAGTCTATTATATTTCCAAAATCCAATTACCTTTCTTCTTCACGTATCTGCAATCAGTTTACTCAAAATGCAAGCTTTTCAAATCTCCACATTAAAAATTGGCCCATTTAGGATTAAACTCAATCACTACCAAATGAAATTTCTTCCGCTACTCTCCTACGTGATTCCCAATTTTCATTTTCTTCCAAAGAAATTGTGTGTATATAGTCCAAAATAACAAACATAATTGAGGCTTTGCATCAAAAGAATTTGGGGTGAAGGAATCCTTTTATGGAATGACCGTGAATAGGTTTGGGTATGACTTGAAACACAGAGACATTAACTTGAAATTGGATCTGGATGGTTTTCTCTTATGGGGTTGCCGACCGTGAATGGGTGTAGGAAGGTGGTGGCGGTGGCAGGTTTCCGACCGGGAATCGGTGGTGGAAGGTGGAGACGGCGGACTTTGCGCTGGTGAGGGTTGGGGTTGCCAGAGAAGAACTTGAGGGGGAAGAGGAAACATCATCCAGGAAGAAGAAAGAGTAAACACGTGAATGAAAGGCATAAAAGGAATTGAGTGATATTTGCCTATTTGGTTACATATATACTCACTTTTAATCTGAACCTTTACTTTTTAATCTAATGGTTGATAAGCCATTCTCATATTCTCACATAACAAACTCATTCTCATTAGATATGTCCTCATATATATATATATATATATATATATATATATATATATATATATATAGGGACTTATTTGATAGATTTTGGATAAAGATAAGGAACATATTGACAATAAGTGGTTGACATGGACTAAATTGGTGAATGTATTTTTTATACTGTTAATTAGAGTAGTGAATATTTTGATAGAATTTAGAATAAATATAAGGACTTTTTTTATAGAATTAGGATAAAGATAGATACTATTATGAGAGCAAGCAGTCAAATAAAAGGATTAAGGACTTTTTTTATAGAATTAGGATAAAGATAGATACTATTATGAGAGCAAGCAGTCAAATAAAAGAATTGAATTGATTAATGCATTTTTTGTTTTTATGAATAAATCATGGACAATTTGCATCCTCCAACTTCAATAAATTGGCACATACAACTCGTAAATAATAAATAAAAACTTCTCAACCAAAATGATCTATATTATAATAATCCATAATATTGAGATCATCAAAGGTCAAAGGCATGACGTGCCATTTACATCGAAAATATTGAGATCATCCAAAGATTAAAGGCATAACACGCCATTTACATTCAAATTATTGACATTTTTTTCGATAAATCAAAAGTGGGTTTAAACAGTAAGGAGAGATTGAGAAATCCCAACACCGTTGCCATCCTCAAGAAACCCATACATTGCCACTTACTCATAAATATATTAAAACATGGGAAACATGTAAGTTATGATGCATATTTATGAAACTTCAGCATAACTTTTTCAGTGAACCATAAAACATCCTTGAAATTAATATTGAGTTTAAGGAAGCCATTAAAGCGAATTCTCATACCCCAAATTTTGACCGGTTAAAACTTTTTTACTCGTCTTTTAAACGCCAAGAAATTTCGTCGTCTCAGACGAAATTTCGGCAGAAAGGTATTTTGAAATACCTCATTTTGGTTACCGAAAGGGACAGTTTTAAGTGTTTTATTATTTTATTTTATTTTCTTTGTTATTTATTAATTTATTAATTTCTTAGTCATTTTTAGTTTATTATATTTTATTTTTATGTCATTTTATTATTTATCCTTTTATTTTAATATTTATTTTCGTTTTTTTATTTATTAGTTAAATTTTAAATCTGTTTTTTAAATGTCCAAAGAGTCTTTAAGTCCTGTCCATGTGTCTTTGTCCTATTGGTCCATTTTGGCATCCAAAGCTGCAAAGGTTTTTAGTCCAATCAGAGATGGACACCTCATCACCTCAACCTGCAAACCCTAGAAAACACAGCTATAAATACAGACATTTATTGCAGTCAGAATCAGTCATTGTTCACTAGTCACATCACAGCAGTCGCACCAATCCCCAATCACAAACCCTAAATTCATTTCTCTCTCATCAAATTCCAGATCTAGCACGAATTTCTAAAGAACATCAAGAACAGAGTTGAACCTTCTTCCATCTCAACAACACATAATTACTAACCAACATCACCACCATATTACCTTAAACGAAATCCACCTTCATATCATCACCAAACCTCATTTTCGGAATCACAACCAAACAATCATAGCACAATCACGAAAATCCGAACTCACCGAAAGAGGAAAGGGATAAAGTTCGTCAAACCGGAAAGAGAAAGAAGAAGGTAGAGCCAAACCGAATAGAAACGAGCCGCAATCAAAGGTAAAGAGGTTTCACTGTTTCATTTTCCTGTTCTATGTCCTAGATCTAGGAAGTTTTGGTTTCTTGAGTTTGCTTTTGAAAAACGATTTTAAAAAGAATGTAGAGGTGATTTTCCTTGTTGTTTGTTTCACTTTTAAAACTTAGATCTAGTAAGATCCGTAGCTTATCTCTGAAATTTGTTTTAAAAAAGAGATAGAGGGAGAGGAGAAGAATATTGTGATCGTTTTTTTTTCTTTAGAAAAAGAGGAAGTTGTAACTTCCAGCGCAGCGGCGCCGCCGCCTTTGGCCGGCGACCACCGTGCCGGATTCTGGAACGGTTAGTGTTCGTCCTTTTTGCTCATGTCGTTTTCCATAGAGTTTAAAGAGAATTTTGGAGATGAAGAGAGAAGTTGTGTTTGTTGAAATGAAATTTTAGGCTGAAAAAACCTTATATACTCTAAAATTGGTTCGGTTCGCCTGTGAACCGGTCCAGGCTTGAACAGAACCGATGTCTTCTCAGCCCACCCATCTCTCTTCCTCATAGCCCAATTTCGAAATGTGTTAAGCCCAACTATTGTTCCTTTTTTCTGCTTGCTAGTTATATGCCCACATACTGCTGCTGCTGCCTGCATCTCTTTTTTTAAAATCTCTTGCATGTTCTCTTGTTTTAATTTGGATGTCATACATTTTTTTTATCATTTAATTTATTAACATAGCTTAATTTCTATCTCATGCATTTTAGGATTTAAAAAAAAAATCATTACATACATATTTCTTTTCTTTTAGTTTTGCTTAGCATATGTACCTATTCTATGTGTTTGCATTTTTATTTTTGTTATTACTTTGTTATTTTAATTTGTTTAAATATTATGATTTAGAATGTTCTTAGGAAATAATGTAATTTAGTTTATGCATTTTTATTTTTCTTGTCATTTATATTTTTTCTTAAGACCTTAGAATGTATCTAGGCTTGATGTAAATACATAAATAAAATATGCACCAACACCTCACACATTTATTTTTACCGCTTTATGTCATGACCGTAATCGGGACTAAAATCAATTAGTGACAAACTAGGATTAATTATTGGCTAATTAAAAACCCTTAAAAGCAAACAACTAGTAATTCTAGGATGAAATTTTACTTTGGATCCAATGTCCTTAGTGATTCCTCTTACGCTTTATTTTATTACGCTACGTCGAAACGCTTAAATTTTTTAGCTTATTTTTAACTTAGAAAAAATCATTTTCAAAAACATTCAAATATTCCAAACACCAAAAATATTTTCTTAATATACCTTGGATTTTAACCCAAAAGGATACCTGCTTTCTTTTATTTCTTAATCAAATTTTAATATGTCTTAAACCATACTTAGACTTGGTTTCTTTTAATTAAAATCAATCAACCTCACTTTATTTTATCCTTCTATGCCTTCTCGGCTCCTTACCCTCTTAAAACTTTTTTTTCAAACTTTAAAATCAACTTAACTCATTACTCGCTTTTTAAAGGTGAACTACATTGGTTTTGATCCCACTTTTGGGTATGTAGGCAAAAGACTTTGGTCTTTCCAAATCAATAAAAGATAACAAAAACATGCTTCTTCTCCCCCCATTCTTACACTTAGACTTTTAAGCTCTTATTTTCAAAATAAGCAAACTATCTAGCACAAGATAAAGTAGGCATGAGGTTCCTTTGGAATACCAAAGTCGTTTAGGGTGCGTAAAACCTTCCCTTTGCGAAACCAACCCCGGGATCCTTAATCTCTTATAGGGATTTTCTCTCTTTTCCCCTTCCCGAGAATAAAAGATAGATAGTTCAAAGATTTACGATTCAACGCCAATCCAATGGCTTGATATCCAAAATCACCGAGCACACGAATAAATTAACATGTATTCATGAAGTTGTGATATCTAATAATGTGTATCTAATGATGTGAATATGTGAATACTTGATTCACACATGATGATGAATACTTGATTTTCATGAAATGAGTTAGCTTAGCATGAATGATTTAACCTTTTTTTTTTTTTGAGAGAGTGAATCATTTAATTTAGAATGTTCATGCATAAACTTGGTGGTTAAAATGGATATTGATTAATTTGTGATTTGATTATGAACTAATGATGAATTGATTATGTTGATTTTGAGACGAAATTTGATTAGAACTTGAACATCAACATGAACTAGAACGAAGTAGAGTTTTTACCAAGTAAAATGATGTTGTTCTGATTGCACTACTGTGATTATAAACAAAGAGATAGTATGTAAGGATCTATGTGAACATGTAACTTGGTTTTGGTGAATTATATGAAAATAGACAGACTTTATAAAATAATGGACTATGCCATGTTAATTTGTAATTGATTTATGATAATGATTAGTTGATGAATAATAGTTGAATTGGAGATTGATATATGTCTGGTACATTGGTTGACTAGGTGTAAATGATTAATCGTCTCGAACACTAATTGTACTAGATGAAGTGATGTTACTTCCTTGATGTGGTAAATGTTTTGATGATGATTATATTGATGATGAGATAATGATGTGAATAATATGATTGTTTTGATTATGATGAATTGTTGATGTATGAATGTATTGACTTGACGATGCAATGATGTGTTGATGAAGTGATATATATTATATAATGGTGAAAATTATATAATGATGAGTTTGTGGAGTTATGCATTGTCGAGTCTATACTTGCAGTCCATGCATTTATGAGTCTTGTAATCACAACGATGGAAAGCACGACGATGGGGGAATGAATCAGTAATATAATTCAGGTTGTATCCAAATAATCACGATGATGGGGGATCACTTGATAATATACCTTTGATATTCATATGGTACCACATACATATAGAGTCGTGTCTAGAACATTGATTGTATATGTGCCTACTTGGTAGTCATATGTTTGATGAATTTGTATGATGTTGTGAAATGACTAATTGTATTCATTTGATAATTGTTATTGAGTTGATGAAGTGTGAACAATATGGGAACCTATGTGAACATATGTGAATCTATGTAATTGGTGATTGGTGACTATGGTGTGAATGTTGTATGTTCTTGATGAACTCTTAAATGGTGAATATGTTTAAATGATGATGCATAAACTTGTAATATCTTGTATGCATGATTGGAAATTGATATGCTTGTTTAGCTAAAAGGATATACATGTGAATATGATCTTAATCATTGAATTGTATCATATGTATGTTGTTATTGCCTTGAAAACTATTCTTATGTTCATGATTTCATTTGATGAGTATTTGTCACCCTTTTGCGGGCTTCCGCCTATGCCATTCTAGTGAGTGGTGTAGACTTGCATGATTGAGGACACTTGATCGTTGTGAGTACTCGGGAATAGCTTGATGCTTCCTCACTTTTATGCTTTGCTTTTGGAGTCTAGAAGTAGGATCTGATTTAGGACCTTGTCGGGATCTTGTTTTATTTATATTTGTTGGATTATTTTGAGAAACCTTGATGTGTATGATGATGTACCTTGAGATGTTGAGATGTTGGAGTTATGTTGTTTTATTTTAATAATCCGCTAGGACTGTTATATGATTATGAAAATGAATTATGCATGATTTTGGATTATTGAAGGTGTAACACCTTGAACTTTGTATTTATCTGTTGATTTATTATTAAATATTGCATGTGGGGTTTGAGGTAAGACATTATAAATTTTTGTCTATGGTCCTGAATACTTGAACAAATATTAGCATATTCAATTGATTTTTTAATACCTTGTTATCATCAAAACTCAAGAGGCATTGTTTAAAACTTATTTTGTTCCAACATAAATAACACAAACACCCTTTTCTAATTTTCCAAACACATCAATATCCCCTTGTTTTATCCATTTCAATAACTTTCTAACTATACAATTAATTTTAGTCATTTTGGTTTGATTGTATCTGTTTTCTCTTTTCACAATTTAGTTAAATGAGGTATTTTTCTCACAATGGGGAAACAATAATAACATTTGTTTTTACCACAAAATAGAATCAAACATCGGCAATTACAAAAGAGATCTAAAGAGAATATAGAAATGAGAAGAATTTTGGTGGATGGACATTGTGGTTGATCAGTGAAAAGGAAATAATCTTTGATATATCCATTTTATTACATTAGAGTTTAAAAAATGGTCGAAAATTAGGTGAGTTTATATTCGTATGCAAAATTTAATTGCTCAAAAAAATCTAATTAATAAAGATTAAACTGTGTTATATTATATGGGAAGCACTTGTCAATTTGATAAAAAAAAACATAAGGGAGATTAGTGTTTAGTTAAAAAATAGAGTGGGTGTTTGTGTTATTTAAGAAGACCTTAATGGAGGTTAGTGTAATTTGCCCATGATAAAATCATTGAAATAGTTGTTATTAAATACTATGAAATGTTAAACTAAAAATATGTAAAAATAGTAAAGATTTAATTATTGATAAAGATGTCGTTATGAGTCCCGTGTATGAATTGTACAACTATATTATTATTGACTCATTTATCCTTTTTTTAGTGTTTTTTATAGTCTATAATGTAACACCCTAATTTTCTATTTTTAATTAATTCAATGATGTTTAATAGGTGGAATTTTGATTAATATTATTGTTGATGCTGCTTGTGCTTGAGTATTATTTTATTGTTGAGAAAATATTAATAATGACGTGGAGTGGGAGGTGGTTTGAGAAAATTAAAAGGAATGAGGAGAAGTGTCCTAAAAAAATAAATAAAGAGTCGTGGGTGTAGAAAGTAAGATTATTATAAGTGGGGGAGGGGAGAAGTAAAAGGTGCGTAAGAAAGGAAAACAATTATAGCGAATAGTGAGCCCAAATATAAATAGGAATATTAGGTATTAGAAATCAGTTTTGCTGATCAAGAAAAGGGAGAAGAAAAGCAGAGGGAGAGAAGCGGAACCCTAGTGCAGCAACATCGAGTCAAACCCAAGGTTTCTACGGATTCGAGGTAAGGGGGATAATCTTTGCACTTTAGGGTATCTTAATTTATGATGGGAGGGTTGTCTTAAATTTTAATACATTTTTGATGTTATGATGTGAATTTTGATGAGTGAATGATGATGAACGAATTGAAAGATGACAATTGAGAAAAACTAGTTAGGTTTTTGAATTGAGTTTTAATCTTAAAAAGAGTGGATAATCAGTAGGTTAACGAAGAATCAGCGTTTGAATGATAGGGTAGTCTTGGAGTGAATATTAGGGTCGATTTTGGGGAGTTTAGGGTCGAAAACGGTGTTAGGAAAGGTCCCTTAAGGCTAAATCGCACATGCGAAATCGCAGAAAATCTGTGATTTGTGTAACCGAAACAAAAGATAAAAACTAACACTTTTCTGTTGAGAATTAGATTTTGGTGTCTCCACAGAAGTTATAGCTATGCATGTTAGCTTTAATTCGGGGTTTGACCTCATTCCAATATCTAGAACTCAAGATATGGTCAAAATACTACACATGGGTCAGCATGGTCGTTCTCTTTTCCGAGGCTTAGGAAATCCAACTTTCGATTATTTTATGTTATGAATTAGGTTTCAATGTAAACATGAAAGTTATAGATATAGATGTTAGCTTTCATATGGCTTTGGAGTCACCCCCAATAGGACGTCAAAAACTTGAGTTATGATTTAAACACCGCACCTGGGTCATGATGCCTTGTTAATGAAATTTCAGTACAATCCTTTTAGTGGACTCTTCAACATCTATAAAATTAGTAATGATTTTAAGAAAGCCGTTAATGTGTAGAGTAAATGTAAGGACACCTAAATTACATATATAGATGAGGGAGTGTGTTCGAGCATAAGTAGAAGTGATTACCTCAGGATAATAACAAGCTTAAATATGAACCGAAGATAATAGCCTATGAGAAATTAAGAATGTCAAGATTACTTGGAAATAGGAAGTGAAAGATAATATGGATGACGCTACGAGGAATATTAGTAGAGAAGTAAACACTTTAATTAGAATGGAGAATGGGGTATACTATTAGCATGAAAGATGTAGTAATGGAGAGAACGAATGACGAGAGTAGATTCCAAAATGTAGTAATGAATAACAAAGGAATGTGATGTGTACATATTCTCGTGTAAGATGTTGTTTAATGATGAGAGGTTACTGTCGTATGATGAAGGTCTATGTTCTGATGATAAGTGTTGAATGGTGATGATGAATGATGTAATAAATGATGTTCGTGAATGACGAGTAATACCGATGACATATCTGGTTTAGGGAGACGAGTAAATGATGAAGTCGGTTATGTAGTGAGTAGGAGTTAAAACATTGGGTAAGGTCGGTGATGATAATAACAGTGAGAAAAGATATCCAGTTAACTAAGGTTTATAAGACGAGAATTCAACAGAGCAAATAGTGTGGGTACGTGGTGAGTCTAAAAACACACGATTTAGTATAAGAGGTATAAGACGATGATAAAAGGGGATATGAAGTAGGTTCTTTTCTGAGTAACTGATGAGGTTAACCATAAGCTCCTTAAAACAATAATGAGGTTAGGAATACCATTAAGTGAAAGAGTAAAACAGTCAGGGTTGTTAAAGAACATAAGATTAATGTTAGATAGTAACGTATAAGGTATAAAAATGAATAGAGATTATAGAAGTCTAATTTAGATGATTGTATATGATGAGAGGGTCGTTAAGATGAAATGTAAGGTAAGATAAGGAGTTGTATATTAAGTAATGAAAGATAATAGGAGTGATGATATTGATGAATAAGACGGGGATCAATTAGAAGAGAGCAGGATGAATAGGAAAGAGGATAAGAGGTAATAGTTATAATGGTTGACGATAACAATAACGACTAGTATCGAGAGGATAAAACCTAGAATTATAGTGTAGTCTTAGTGAGAAAAGTTGTTGAAGTCAAAATTAATGATAAGGTGAGATAATAACTTTAAATTAGAATGAAGTTAAGATTAGGGGAATGGACGATGCATAGATGACTACAAACATGAGATCAAAGTAATAAGATATAAAGTCGTTTTATTGAGAAAAATAAGTATGAAGGAGTTAATGATGATGGTGGGGTAGGACCTAGTTGTAAAGAGAGGAGACATTATATGTAATGATAATGAACAAGTAAATATCTTAAGACTAAGAATGAGAAATAGGGTGTGATATCAGAATAAAGTATATAGAGGGCCTTTAATACATAAGAGAATAGAGTGTGCCTATGAGATGAATAATAAGATAAAATAAAGGGATGTTGGAGTAGAATGAGTCACACGTAAGGTGTGGATTAATGAAGAGATAAGGTGGTGATATAAGCGGATGATAGAGAGTAATGATGAGGAGTCTTATAATTGTGACAGAGAGTGATGACGATTAATATTATATATATATATATAAAGATATTACTACGATGAGAAATGACGATGTTATATTATAATAATGAAGAGAATGACGATGTCTATGTTGTTGTGACGATGAGAGTATTGATGACTAATTTAGGACGATGATGAGAGCGATGATATTTATCTATGATGATGATGAGAATGGTGATGATGTTTTGTGTGCTTGCATTAGAGTCGTGCATTAATTTTAGGGGAAATCTTGCATTAGTATGTGGATTATGTGATGAGTGTATACTTGTAATACTTGTTGATTTTAATTTTATGCGTCTATGTAGAGTCTAGAGCATGATGTCCTGCATTGTTATGTAGTGAAAGTCCAGTAACATACCTCTGACAAATTATGTAGTGAAAGTCCAGTAATATACCTCAGGCAAAATATGCAATGAAAGTCCAGTAACATAACTCTGGCAAAATGACGAGTAGGTGTGGTACCACATTCATATATGTCGATTGGAGAGTCCATATGCATATATACGATGAAGTTTTGTGCTTGGTGGTTGTAAGTGTGAAAATGGTGTGCTGTAGTGATTTGTGAAAAGAAGAGATTATGCATGATAACTATTGAGAGTGAAAATATGGTGGAGATTATATTATTTTGACATTTATTTAATATCCGTGTTTTTCCCTATTATTATGTTATGGCAGGATTTCTCACCCCTTATTTTGTTGTTTTGTGTTCTGTATGGTGGTTGTACCTTGAGTTCAGATACTCAGGTTGACAAGGAGTAGCTATGGGACGTTTTAGAAGGTGGAGATGAGGGGATGCCCTCCATTTAGTTCTGTTATTTAGTAGTTGAATAAGCATGTAGTCGCTACGAGCTCTGATATTGTAACACTAGGGTTGGGGATGGCGATTTATGTAATATCCCGCCTGTCAGTATCGGAATATTACCAGTCGATCGTGTCAGAGGATTAATATTTCGAAAGAAAGTTTGAAGGAAATATTTTTCAAGTGATGTCAGCTCATTACGTAATAAATATCAGAGTCGGATTTAACACGTTTAAAGGCAAGGGCATAATGGTAAATTCACCCTAAAGGATATTTATTTTGAATTGAGGCCCAAAATATCTCATTTTTCAACCTCTTTCTCTTTCTAGGTTAGAGAAAAGAGTTTTGCTCTCTCTTCTCTCTAACCATCGGCCTCTCTCTTCTCTCCTTATCTCCTCAAATTATCAAATCTTCCTCTTCATGGATTATTAAGTTGGTAATGAATCATGCATCATGATTTCTTCTCCTCCTCTTTCAAGAACAATTAGAGACTTTGGGGGAATTTCATTACTTCTTCTCCTCTTCATCAACTTTACTTGAAACTCCATCTTCTCAAGGTAAGATTTCAATCTAAGATCTTTTATGAACCCTTAAGCTTAAGGAAGTGTGTAATTGGTTTGATTTCTTTATTTTCCTCTCATCCATGAAACTAGGGTTTTGGTTTGGCAAAGTTGGAATTTGAAACATGAGTTGTTTTAGTCTTCATAGTTCATGGACCAAGAAGCTAGGGCCTTGAGTTTGTCTTTAAGCTTTAATGTCAACTTGGGGTCAAGATCATGAATTAGGGTTTCAAGAGAATCAAGTAGTGGGTTGATGATGTTTGTGGTATGTATGCAATATTGGAAGCAACTAGTGAAAGTTGGAGCAAGAGCTAGAGCATGGGTGGTGTTTCTTGAATGACTTAAAGCTTTGGAAGCAAGCTAGGGTTTTGTTATGTGATGATGATGATGCTTGAGAGATTTGGGATCAATTACAACACGATAGGTGAGTTCCTTAGATAGTTCCCCACCTTGGGATTATGTGTTTAAGCTTGCAATGAAAACTATATAATTTTCTAGGGTTTAAGTGTAGAAAGTTATCCTTTTTCATGCCATGCATTTTTATACTTGTGAATACTTGTTTAATGGTTGTTTTACAAGTTCCATATGACTTCTAGCACCACAAGATGTCTTGGGATGTTTTGTATTGAGGTTTTTGGGTTAAAAACACCATTTTTGCAGGTCTGGACTGTCATAACTCGCAACGGCGAGCAATTACTCGCCATGGCAAGAAAACACCACCGAAAGAGGTGTTTACTCGCCATGAACTCGCAGTGGCGAGTAAGTAACTCGCAATGGCGAGTAGGTGAACTCGCAGTGGCGAGTAACAAGGGTGGCAGCACCCTGTTTGCCGCTTCAGGCCCCTTTCACCTCCGTTCGGTCCAGTCTTCTTCGAGCATTCTTTTACAGTAATAACCCCTCAATACATGATTCCAAGGCATGATCTTAAAAATGTTCTCTTGATCATTCAACAAGTATTTGTAGTGTATAATTAAGTATGGCGTAAGAGAATTATGGCATGAGTTTAACGGGTAGCAAGCAATAGCTAATGCGGGAATAACTAGAGCCTCGACATAGTAGTCGAGAACTAGAATGATTAGGAGCGAAGTATGTTATCTTCGCACATGATTAAGATAGATATATCAATGCATAAGTCGTGGACAATATAGTTATCTTTACACCATGATATGAATGAACAAGTATGAACACTTACCGTAAATCGGATCGATCAAGGTTTCGAGGTAAGCTTTAAGCATGATTAGGTATAACCTAAATAAATGAACTTATGCACGGCAAGACTATGACCTAATAAGTGTAGGTGACATGTCTCTTGATATCCACATCAGGGGGATACAAGGGGTTCTCATTATGAGAACGATTCAAGCCGTAAGGGACCCGCATGTCACTGAGTAAGTAAGAATGTAGGTGTTCGTGTCTCTTGGAATCCATGAAGGTATGGATTCAAGGGGTTCTCATGAAGGGAACGGGGAAGGCTCCGTAAGGGGATCGCACGACACTGAGGGAGTCCGATGTACGTACATCGGTCATGATGGGATTGTACTCGGGGTTACTCCACCCGGGACTTTCCGTAAAATGAATCAAGATAAGAATGTTTGTTCAACGCTAACATAATGAATAATGAACTTAGATACGATTATGTATGATATGATTATGTTTACGAATGAACTCATGTATGTTATGTTAAATGCAAGTCATGACTAGGACAAGTAAATAATGTGATGTCGATGACGTACTTAGGTTTCCCTAATCGTCCGGCTTAGGATTGTGTCATGAACATGTGATATGAAGACCTCGATACGTTATCGTATCTTGGCATAGTGGTCTTAGGTTCCCTTGATCGCCATGACACATATTATGATAGTAAGCCTATAACAAGTAGGATGAATTATGACGGCTTAGTATGCACTACCGTCTAAGCATGCAAGTCCCCACACACGTATAATCAATCGTCAGGTTGTAAAGTAGACACGTGGTGACCGTAGGTTTCCCTTGAGGTTGCCTATAGCCTAGGATTAGGTGGAACTCACTGAGACATTATGTCTCATCCCAATCCTTATTTGTTTCAGATATCAGGTGGATTAGCAAGCTAGTAGCCGAATGGATTATACGACAAGTGTTCGTTCGTACTTGCAGCTGGATGGTGTGGATTTTAAAGGATGCTTTTATTATGTTTTATAAAAGTTAAGTTGTATTATCATCGTACGAACGCCCTTGTTGTCTTTTATATTCATTCGAAGTTTTATTGTTGTAAATTATTAATGTATCCAGTACTAAATTCAACGCACGTGCTAGACTTTCTAGATACGTCTAGTATGGGTGTTACATTTGGTATCAGAGCAGGTCGATTCAGACCGTGCCTTGGGTCATTAAGTTACAACAAGGTAGTGGGACCATTGGGTTCCGGGTAAAAGTTCTAGTTGTCATTGTTAGTTGAGCCTGATCAACTCAATTTAACAATTGACGATTAGGATAGACGCCTGAGAGCTGAATAGGACCCAGGAGGAATGAAGTAAGAGATGAAGTTGCCTTGAAAGGTAAGAACTCGGGATGAGTATTAGTAAGGGGTTGCAGTGCCAGAAGGTGGACGGTGAACTAGGTTGTAGAAGTATAGTTCCTCTGGGGATGTAAGGCAAGGTTAAGTAGGAATGTTCCGAAAGTGTTGGGTAAGATGTGGAAGATACTTCGCATACCCGTAAGTAAGAGTTTGGAAATGTTTATGTATGATCTGAAGTTTTAGTAAGAGCTGTTGTGGAACAGATTTATTGTACAGGAAGAAGTCGACGTTGTTGACGGAATTAGTAGGCTCGCAGGGATAGCGTTATGTAAATGAGTTAATGAATTTGTAAGATCAGGGTGGACAAGGTTCTAGTATACGGAAACTGCAATAAGCGACGACGTAACTAGGAAAGTTACTCGTAGTAGATGAAGATAAGGATTTTAGCGAAAGTTTATGATTGTCAGAGCTAAGACGTTAAATTTCCGACGTGCCAAGAATTGTATCGATATAGGTTGATGGTTGCTGTGCACATATTAAAGAACATTTTACGATGATGGGAATGAAAGATATGCATTGGGGTACTTGAGAAATAAGGATTTTATGCAAAGTAGTTTTTGGAAAATAATGTTGAACTGAAGAAGCTCACCAATAGCGAACCTGAGGCGAGGTTTCTATTCTTCCGAAAACGGTCAGTTCGTCTCAAGGGTTTGCAGTAATTATTGGAGAGTTATTTTTGTAATAATATTTTAAGTAATGAAAACCTTTATGACAACAAGTGACGAATGCATATCACACCCTAAGATTTTCAAAAGAAGAAAGCATGAGCAACTATCAACGGAATTGATTCGATTCAAGGTAACTTTGGAAGTTAATGTGTCAAGGGTCGAGAAGGAGTTCAGATCAAGAATCTAGAGGTTCTGGTATTTAGAATAGATGACACGGAATTGAAGACATGAAGTAAGAATTAAAGTGGTGTGGAGCTATAGGAAATTACGAGGTTCTTGGTTTTGTGGAGTTATGAGTATCCCTCGAACCTACGTTTTGCTTAATTGATTTGCAAAGGCTCGTTAGGATGTTGAATTATAAAGTTTACAAGATTTTAGAAAAACATACGCATATGGGTGATTGAAGTTGATATTTTTGGAAATTCAAAGAGGAATTTGTAGGTACCGGTTGTTACGACTCATATAACGTAGACTAAACTCACTGGGACTAAAATTTGATAGCACGGTTGTGTTGTAAACCCGTTCTGTGAATTTAGAGTAACGACGGGAGCCTAGGTTCAGTATGGTTTTTATATACAAACAATGGGAAATCATCAACGTCAATGGCCCGTGTGCTAGATTATGAAATTTTTCTTTAAAAGAAAAACTAACGAGCAAGCAATGGTAAGATTGAGCAAAACATAGCGTGAGAGAATGTCGAGTTGTAATGTTAGATGCATAAGGAAGGTACGTAAGGGTGCAAGATGAGTTTACCCTGGGAAGTTGGAAGGATGAATTATGTAAATAGTAAGTATGTAATATCAAAGATGTATACTATGAATTCAGATTACCGAGAATAATTGAGTGAAGCAGGTGTATGTCAAGAGAAAAGGTCATCTTGAGAGTAATCTTACAAGCTAAGGGTAGAGCAGGATAGCAGAGATGGTTGCAACATAGAAAGTTTGAGAAGAGCTCACGAAGATATTATCGAAATGATAGAAGCAGTGTGAAGACCACTCGTCTCAACGGATTAGAGAACTAGTCAAAGTTAACCGGTGGGAATCAGAGTAGCGCTACGGAAATTAATTGGTAAAGTTGTGAACGGTGACTATGGAACTTTGGTTGTAAGAATCTTTACAAAGAATGTTGGGAAAGTAATATAAGTTTAATAAGAAGTACTATGAGACCAACAAGGAAATTCTCGATGTAGCGAGTAAGTATTGATGTTTATGTGGTCAGTGACGATTAAGGTAAAAGGATAGAAAGTGTATCTTTACTTAAGTAAGACAAGGAAGACTAGAGTTGCCACAGAGGAAGTATTCGGGTTGTCTAATTGTTGTTGTTGAATATGTAGAAGAGCATAAGTTATGATGATGGAATAAGGTTCATGAGAATTACATGATGAAGTACATACCCTCCTATACCAAACTTGTTAAATGATAACGATACTTGCTAGAATAGTGACAAGATATGATTGAAATTTTCTTAAAGTTAAGATTGGTATTAAGGAACTTGGAAACGAAATTGTTTTAAAAGTATAATATTAAACATTGATGAAACCAATGAGGTGCGCGATAAGTGAGCAATCTCACTTAGGACGTACCGACTTCAGGACCAACTTGATATAGACAAGTTTGTGGTGGGTGGTAAAACCTTTTTAATAAATGTAAAGACCCGTCCTGTGGTTCTGAGGTATCATTGCGAATTCAGTTTCAAAATGAGATTTTCCTTATCCAAGTAAATGTTCGTTCCAAGAACCTAAGTATCAGAGTTTAGAAATTTCTTGAAGTAAAGTACTAGATGGGTATCGTTATTGACTAACAAGAAGCGGTATTCGGAAGTATGCCAGTTTTATGGAGATAAAGTATTAAGAGGAGTTAGCAATGTTGGTGTGATATTAATATCATACGGGATGCACGGATCTTTGCTAAGAGTATTCAATTGCAAGTGCAAATGGATTTTGCTAGGAGGGCAAACCATAGATTTGGTCATTTGATTGTCAAGAGAATCGAAGTAATTAATTTCATTTCTCCATGCCAAGATAGACGAGCTACCCATGGTTTCTGAAGAGTTTGAAAGAAATGTGCGGAACCATCAAGGTAAGTAACATAAGTAAGAAGAATAAGTCGCCAAGAGCGATAAGAAAGATTATGTATGTAAGATAAGATGTATGCAAGATAATATGAATTAGATGCACAGAAGCACTACAAGGTAAAGTCTGAGTGTTTCAGTTAATTATAAATTACTTATTTGATGGTTAAGCTAAGCAGTTAAGGTGTGGAATTAAAACAATTAATCCATAAGAAGCAAGGTAAGAGTCAATCATGATGTTCTAAGATAATTTTGTGATTTGATAAAGAGGTTATGTTCGTTGTGTGGATTAAGAAAGAGGATGAATTACACGTTTTGATGAGGAAAGTATGCTTTGAACTCGTTGGAGTGAGTATGAATGACTTTGTTTAACTGAAAACTGAAGAAGACGAGTTTAATCTTAGGGATTGGTAGATGGTTTTCGAATTTCGAGGACGAAATTCTTTTAAGGGGGGTAGAATGTAATATCCCGCCTGTCAGTATCGGAATATTACCAGTCGATCGTGTCAGAGGATTAATATTTCGAAAGAAAGTTTGAAGGAAATATTTTTCAAGTGATGTCAGCTCATTACGTAATAAATATCAGAGTCGGATTTAACACGTTTAAAGGCAAGGGCATAAATGGTAAATTCACCCTAAAGGATATTTATTTTGAATTGAGGCCCAAAATATCTCATTTTTCAACCTCTTTCTCTTTCTAGGTTAGAGAAAAGAGTTTTGCTCTCTCTTCTCTCTAACCATCGGCCTCTCTCTTCTCTCCTTATCTCCTCAAATTATCAAATCTTCCTCTTCATGGATTATTAAGTTGGTAATGAATCATGCATCATGATTTCTTCTCCTCCTCTTTCAAGAACAATTAGAGACTTTGGGGGAATTTCATTACTTCTTCTCCTCTTCATCAACTTTACTTGAAACTCCATCTTCTCAAGGTAAGATTTCAATCTAAGATCTTTTATGAACCCTTAAGCTTAAGGAAGTGTGTAATTGGTTTGATTTCTTTATTTTCCTCTCATCCATGAAACTAGGGTTTTGGTTTGGCAAAGTTGGAATTTGAAACATGAGTTGTTTTAGTCTTCATAGTTCATGGACCAAGAAGCTAGGGCCTTGAGTTTGTCTTTAAGCTTTAATGTCAACTTGGGGTCAAGATCATGAATTAGGGTTTCAAGAGAATCAAGTAGTGGGTTGATGATGTTTGTGGTATGTATGCAATATTGGAAGCAACTAGTGAAAGTTGGAGCAAGAGCTAGAGCATGGGTGGTGTTTCTTGAATGACTTAAAGCTTTGGAAGCAAGCTAGGGTTTTGTTATGTGATGATGATGATGCTTGAGAGATTTGGGATCAATTACAACACGATAGGTGAGTTCCTTAGATAGTTCCCCACCTTGGGATTATGTGTTTAAGCTTGCAATGAAAACTATATAATTTTCTAGGGTTTAAGTGTAGAAAGTTATCCTTTTTCATGCCATGCATTTTTATACTTGTGAATACTTGTTTAATGGTTGTTTTACAAGTTCCATATGACTTCTAGCACCACAAGATGTCTTGGGATGTTTTGTATTGAGGTTTTTGGGTTAAAAACACCATTTTTGCAGGTCTGGACTGTCATAACTCGCAACGGCGAGCAATTACTCGCCATGGCAAGCAAACACCACCGAAAGAGGTGTTTACTCGCCATGAACTCGCAGTGGCGAGTAAGTAACTCGCAATGGCGAGTAGGTGAACTCGCAGTGGCGAGTAACAAGGGTGGCAGCACCCTGTTTGCCGCTTCAGGCCCCTTTCACCTCCGTTCGGTCCAGTCTTCTTCGAGCATTCTTTTACAGTAATAACCCCTCAATACATGATTCCAAGGCATGATCTTAAAAATGTTCTCTTGATCATTCAACAAGTATTTGTAGTGTATAATTAAGTATGGCGTAAGAGAATTATGGCATGAGTTTAACGGGTAGCAAGCAATAGCTAATGCGGGAATAACTAGAGCCTCGACATAGTAGTCGAGAACTAGAATGATTAGGAGCGAAGTATGTTATCTTCGCACATGATTAAGATAGATATATCAATGCATAAGTCGTGGACAATATAGTTATCTTTACACCATGATATGAATGAACAAGTATGAACACTTACCGTAAATCGGATCGATCAAGGTTCCGAGGTAAGCTTTAAGCATGATTAGGTATAACCTAAATAAATGAACTTATGCACGGCAAGACTATGACCTAATAAGTGTAGGTGACATGTCTCTTGATATCCACATCAGGGGGATACAAGGGGTTCTCATTATGAGAACGATTCAAGCCGTAAGGGACCCGCATGTCACTGAGTAAGTAAGAATGTAGGTGTTCGTGTCTCTTGGAATCCATGAAGGTATGGATTCAAGGGGTTCTCATGAAGGGAACGGGGAAGGCTCCGTAAGGGGATCGCACGACACTGAGGGAGTCCGATGTACGTACATCGGTCATGATGGGATTGTACTCGGGGTTACTCCACCTGGGACTTTCCGTAAAATGAATCAAGATAAGAATGTTTGTTCAACGCTAACATAATGAATAATGAACTTAGATACGATTATGTATGATATGATTATGTTTACGAATGAACTCATGTATGTTATGTTAAATTCAAGTCATGACTAGGACAAGTAAATAATGTGATGTCGATGACGTACTTAGGTTTCCCTAATCGTCCGGCTTAGGATTGTGTCATGAACATGTGATATGAAGACCTCGATACGTTATCGTATCTTGGCATAGTGGTCTTAGGTTCCCTTGATCGCCATGACACATATTATGATAGTAAGCCTATAACAAGTAGGATGAATTATGACGGCTTAGTATGCACTACCGTCTAAGCATGCAAGTCCCCACACACGTATAATCAACCGTCAGGTTGTAAAGTAGACACGTGGTGACCGTAGGTTTCCCTTGAGGTTGCCTATAGCCTAGGATTAGGTGGAACTCACTGAGACATTATGTCTCATCCCAATCCTTATTTGTTTCAGATATCAGGTGGATTAGCAAGCTAGTAGCCGAATGGATTATACGACAAGTGTTCGTTCGTACTTGCAGCTGGATGGTGTGGATTTTAAAGGATGCTTTTATTATGTTTTATAAAAGTTAAGTTGTATTATCATCGTACGAACGCCCTTGTTGTCTTTTATATTCATTCGAAGTTTTATTGTTGTAAATTATTAATGTATCCAGTACTAAATTCAACGCACGTGCTAGACTTTCTAGATACGTCTAGTATGGGTGTTACAATTTAATTTTTAATTGCAGTTTGAGTTGAATCTTGGAAACTTTGTTAATATGATCAGTGAATAATTTTTTTCTTCTCTAGTGGATTTATTTTAAATGAAAACATTTTATTGTTATTTTGTGATATAATGTCAAGTTTTGTAACATCCTTACTATTAAATATATTCTTATTATTTAATAATTATCGTTGGGAAATAGGGTGTTACATAACAATAAAAAAAATATTATTCTATAATATGACATGGTGACCTGACTTCTTTGGTTTTTTCAAATATGTTGTGATCTGCAGGTTTCAAGGTGTCTTGTTTGCCTACACTTTGTTTCTTCAAGTTTGAAAGAGCTTTTATGCTTCATGATTTGTTCAGGGAGTTGTTGGTACTTGAATTTTGATACAGTGCTAATGGTTGATCAATTAATTGTTCTTCACAGATATTCACTTTTCATTTTTTTAGCCTGGTTTCACGCCCAAATACAGGTTAGCTGGGTTGCGCCTGTGATTAATGAATTTTTTTTAGGACAGATTAGGGTCGATCCACTCGGTCTGATTTATTATGTTGTATCCCCGTTTTGGGTTGTACCTGAGCCAGGTCCAGTCTCTTTACCTATTTCTTTTTATTTAATATCATTTTTCTTTTGACTAGAAAAAAGATATAGTAAAAACAAAGGAAAATTATTTAGAAAAGAAACAATCTTGAAAATGTGTAATTTTTTGAATAGTAGGTATATACCTTGTAATAAATATTTTGTAACTTTCTTGAAGTTATATATATATATATATATATATATATATATATATATATATATATATATATATATAAATTTTAAGAATGAAGTTATGTTATTTTGTGATTATCAATCCGATATAATTGAATATTTTTTCTTTTTTATTTTCGTAGTGAAAATATTTTTTTTAGTGTTCTGATAGTATCAAGGATAATTGTCTCAACCATATTTTGTTATTTTATTGATAAGTTAAATGTATTTATTAATGTTTTTATATTAAAATTTATATTTATGAATTTTTTTTTAGACTAAATATAAATGGTTGTCATTTTTTCATTGAATTACATACAAATGAAAAACGCATAGGAAGGTATACTTCTATTGCATCCTAAAAAAGAAAAAAATTCATATGAAGATAGTTATATTGTATCAAATAGACTCAGTGCGAGATGAAATGTCACATGACATCATAAAACTTTTTGGCTTAATTGCACTTTTGCCCCCTATATTTTGTCAATTGTGCGATTTTGCACCCCATTTTTTCAAACGAGCGATTTTGCACCCTATATTTTGCCAATTGTGCGATTTTGCACCCCATTGTTTCAAACGAGCGATTTTGCACCCCAAAAAATCATAAAAATATTCAGTTTTTTTTCCAAAAAATTTAAAAAATTAGAAAAAAAAATCAGAAAATATAGTAATTGTTTTTAAAATCAGAAAAAAAATCTTATATCCAGATTTCAAAAAAAAAGGTCAGATTTTTTAAAAAAAAATCTGGAAAAAAATTTAATCTTTAAAAATCTGGATACAAATTTTAAAAAAAGGACAGATTTTTTTAAAAAAATTCTGAAAAAAAAATTAATTTTTAAAAATCTGGATACAAATTTTAAAAAAAAGGTCAGATTTTTTTAAAATTTAATTTTCAAAAAAAAAAAAATCTGGATTTTTAAAAAGTAAATTTTGTATATTTGTAAATTTGGAAAAAAATTTGACCTTTTAAAAATCTGGATACAAAAAAGTAAATTTTAAAAAAATAAAAAAATCTGACCTTGTAAATTTGTATCCAGATTTTTAAAAATTAAAATTTTTTCCAGAATTTTTTTAAAAAAATCTGACCTTTTTTTAAAATTTTGAAAATTTACTTTTTTTGTATTTTGAAAATTAAATTCTAGAATTTTAAAAAAAAATCTGATTATATTTTATGATTTTTTAAATTTTTTTTCGATTTTTTAAATTTTTTGGAAAAAAACTGAATATTTTTATGATTTTTTTGGGTGCAAAATCAGAAAGGGGGAAAACTATGGGGTGCAAAATCGCTCGTTTGAAACAATGGGGTGCAAAATCGCACAATTGGCAAAATATAGGGTGTAAAATCACTCATTTGAAACAATGGGGTGCAAAATCGCACAATTGGCAAAATATAGGGGGCAAAAGTGCAATTAAGCCAAACTTTTTTTATAAGTACAATCATAAAACTTATTTTTAATAGATGGAAATTGAATACATGGTTTGCTTTTAATAGAATAAAAATATATTTTGATAATCAATTGAGATTATTTTTTTTTAGAAATTTTTTGAAAAAGTATTATCAATTTTGTGTTTGTTTATTGTAATAAGAATCACTTCGTTGAAAAAATATTTGTTTGAATACAACTATATAAAATGGATTTTTTGTTAAAAAATTATCTTCATTTTCTTTATACGTATTCTCTCCCTCTCATATATTTTTTCAAAATTACTATAATCTCTTTTCAATTAATGACACTTTTGGATTTTTTTGTTGAACCTTGTTTTTTTAAAAATTATAACAAACAAGTACAATATTCTTTAAAAAATTTTTTTGAAAGTTATAGCAAACCCCGTAAGGCTTGTTTGTTACAAATTAAAATACAAATAATATTGAAATTCAATAATTTAGTGATTTTTTAAAATTTTAAAAAATCATAATCAATTTTGAGTTTGTATATCGTAATAAAATCATTTTTTAAAATAATTTAGTTTGTTTAGATACATCAATATAAAAGGAATTTTTTGTTAAAAAATCACATCAATTTTTTAAAGTTATTTTCTTTGTCAGTTAAATTGGATCTTTTGTGGGTTCTGCTAGGGTTTCTGTTCGATCTCCACCATTGTTGCCCTTCCTAATTCCTTCTACGAGTTGTCTATAGGGTTCAACAGAATTGGGGAAACGCAGTCGCGCTAATGCCCTAGGGTATTACAAAGATTGATTCACGTTTATCTCTAAATAGTTGAAACCTACTGATAGTTCTTCTCTGGACTCAGTCGTTGCCATGCCTTTTGACCGGCAGGCTGAGTTTCCCCCGTTGGCCACTCCTGCTGCTGCGACGGTGCGCTCCACTCCACATGTTGCAGCTTCTTTTGCTCAGATTGTGTCAGCATCGACACCAACGTCATCTAATGATGATCTACCTCAGCCATCCATTCGAGGGGAGTCCCTTGGTATCAAAATTTTGCAGGGAATGTATGAGAAAGGCATGGCTTTTTGTAAGCGAAACTTGCGAGGTCGGCTGGTTCTCAACAAGGGCGACAAACCGTACGCAAAAAGGGATATTGAGCTGAAACTTCAGAAGCTTTGGAAGACTTCAGGCGCGTTGTAACACCCCTTTCTCCCAACAACGTAATATTAGTTAATTTAATCAGAGTAACCACACAACGGAGTGTCACACTGCTAATCAAAATTTCATAAACAGGAAATATCTATTTATTTAAAATCAACGTTTAGAATATCTTAATAAACTGCAGCGGAATAATTCTTTAAAAATATAGTTTCAACCAAATTCAACATCAATGAAAATCTTGGCACAAAGGCCTTAACATAATTCAACTTTATTTTCAACAACGATAAACTCCAATAACAAGTCTTTTCCAAAATATGTGATACATAAAAGAAATGAGAAGACATTCGCGACGATTCCCCATCCTACTATGTATCAGAGCCCTAGACACTTGAGCCGACCAAACCTACACGCCATCATTACCTGCAAGTTACCCATACGAAGGGCAACATTTTCAATCAGAAGGGGTGAGAAACTTATCCAATAATAATAATATATAATTCATCGAATTAATGAAAACAACAACATATCACAACATGCATCATTAATAAAGTATATAAATAAATACATAAGCAACAACATAATTATTTTCAGCAACAAAAGTACAGCAGCAACAACAACAACAACGTTATCCACAACGACACTGACAACTCGAAAATGCGGCAACGACAACAACTCGACAATGCCACAACGACAACAACTCAACAATGCTACGACAACAACAACTAATGCATCATGCAGGTGGTACCAATCTACGCGCGTTGAATGCTAAGCATTCCAGGGCATAAGCCCCCAACAAATTGGATGGTTAAAGCATCCCAGGGCATAAGCCCCCAACAAGTGAATGATAAACATTCCAGGGCATGAGCCCCCAACGGGTGAATGATGAACATTCCAGGGCATAAGCCCCCAACAGATGTGAGTATGCAAATGGACTCAACTTGTGTATATCAACATACAACTTCAACAACGACAACAACAACGACGACAACAACGTATGTGCCTAAAACAATTATGACACACTCCCCAACTTCGACATTAGACGATACAACAACTTCGACAATGGAACAACAACTTTTATTATACAAAAATGCTTACACATACATTTCATATAGTACAACCTTCGATAATAATATATTCACTTCATAAACATGTAAATCAAGGGAACCTATTAAAATAATTAGAATAGACCCCTAGCGCTCTAAACAAAATTCAGAAAATGGCCGTACAGGACCAGGGACGCTTTCGCGACAGGAGGACACTTTCGCGTCCTCTACAAAAAGGGGTAGGACGCTTTCGCGAGCGAAGCACGCTTTCGCGTCCAAAATGTCGTAACTCAGGATGAGGACGCTTTCTGCACGCTAATGGGACGCTTTCGCGTCCTCAACAATTTGGTAGGACGCTTTCGCGTCAAAAGGACGCTTTCGTGTCCTCCACAAAAATTTCTGAACAGCTACAAGGTGTGGACGCTTTCTGGACGCTAATGCGACGCTTTCGCGTCCTGCTTCAGGTTTCAGAAAAATTGCGATTTCAACATAGTTTCACCCCAAAAATCCTAGCTTTGATCCCTTAACCACCCAAATTGGTTTACAAACATGTTTACAGGTTTAGTATACAACATAGGGAGCAAAACAACATACAATTATGCAATTCAACAACATAATTCATCATCTAACATAACTTCTCAAACCCTAAAAACCAAGAACAACAAATTCATCAATTTTCAAATTATATATCAAGATTATTGAAAGGAATCCCACCCTTACCTTATCTCAACAAATTCTACAGCAAAAACGGTTGGATTCTCTCTTCCTAGCTCTTCTCCTAGCTTTTTCTTGGTTCTTCTCCTCTTTCTCTCCAAAACCAGTTTTTCCCAATTGTACGTGAAAATGTTTCTGTTCTCACGTTTCTTTCTTTTACTCCCAAAAATATAACTCTTTTCTTTTCTCACCCAACTCCCTTAATTTCACATAATTACTAATTAACTCCCATTAACCAAAATATTAATATTTTACTCCTATTTTTATTTCTCCTAATATTTCCACAAATAATAAAGCCATATTCATTTAAATAATATACAATTCCCTAAATCATATAATAAAATAGCATCACATCATATATCACATAAAATCACACAAAACACATATTTCACATAAAATCATATATTTAACAATTAAAGTCATATAAAAATATTCACACATCTATTAAAAATAATAGAATAAAAATGGGGCGTTACAACTCTCCCCAACTTAGAGAATTTCGTCCTCGAAATATTACCTCAAGAAAATAACTCAGGATATGACTCCTGCATCTTACTCTCCAACTCCCAAGTAAGACTTTCACCAGTTGCTCCTCCCCAAACAACCCTCACTAGAGGTATTTCCTTGCCTCTCAACGTCTTCACCTTGCGATCATCAATCCTCATAGGTAAAGTCTCCATCGTAAGGTTGTCTCTAACTTGCACATCATCTCTAGGAATAACATGTGAAGGATCTGCTACATACTTCCGAAGTTGCGACACATGAAACACATCATGCAAGTTCGAAAGATGTGGTGGCAAACCAACTCTATAAGCCACCGTGCCAATTCTTTCAGATATTTGATAAGGACCAATAAACTTCGGATTCAACTTCTTGAACTTCAATGCACGACCCACACCGGTCATAGGAGTGACTCGCAAGAACACATGATCGCCCTCTTGAAACTCAAGGTCCTTCCTACGCTTGTCATGGTAACTCTTCTGTCGACTCTGCGACGCTTTCATATGCTCTCTTATCATCTTGACCTTCTCCGTAGTCTGCTGAACTATTTCAGGTCCCAACACAACACTTTCACCCGACTCAAACCAACATAGAGGAGTTCTACACTTTCGACCATATAAAGCTTCGAAAGGTGCCATACCAATACTCGAATGGTAACTATTGTTGTACGTGAACTCTATCAATGGTAGGTGACTGTCCCAAGCTCCACCTTGCTCAAGTACACACACCGTCAACAAATCTTCTAATGATTGAATCGTTCTTTCTGACTGACCATCTGTTTGCGGATGATACGCTGAACTCAACTTCAACTGAGAGCCCAAAGCTTCTTGCAAGCTTTTCCAAAATCTCGAAGTGAACCTCGGATCTCTATCCGACACAATACTCGACGGGACACCATGCAACTTCACAATATTATGAATATAAATCTCCGCCAACTGAGCTACTGAATAGGTGATGTTAATAGGAATAAAATGTGTTGACTTCGTCAATCTATCGATAACAACCCAAATGGCATCATGCCCTCTTTGAGTGTTTGGTAAACTCGTCACAAAGTCCATGGAGATGCTATCCCATTTCCATTCCGGCACATCTAAAGGCGTCAACAAACCAGCAGGCTTCTGATGTTCAACTTTCGATTTCTGACAAGTCAAACACGCATAAACAAATTGTGCGACATCACGCTTCAACCCAGACCACCAAAACAGTTTCTTCAAGTCATGGTACATCTTTGTAGCTCCCGGATGGATACTCAAGCTACTTCTGTGACTTTCTTCTAAAATCAACTTTTTCAATTCATTATTATCAGGGATACAAATCCTGCCTCGGAATCTCAACACTCCTTGATCATCAACCTGAAAATCACCATCTGCATTCTGATTACTAGCAGCCATCAAGTCTACAAATTTCATATCAGCTTCCTGGGCCTCTTTGATACTCTTCAAGAAATCATTATTAATTTTCAACATACCCAACTGGACACTCTGAGGTGCCAATTCACAACAAGACTTAAGTCTCTAAACTGTTCCAACAATTCAAATTCTTTCACCATCATAGCCGACATGTGCAACGTTTTCCTACTCAAGGCATCTGCAACCACATTAGCTTTACCCGGATGGTAATTCAAGCCAAAATCATAATCTTTCAACAACTCCAGCCACCTTCTCTGTCTCATATTCAACTCCTTTTGATCAAATAAATATTTCAGACTTTTATGATCACTAAACACTTCAAATCTGGAACCGTACAAATAGTGTCTCCAAATTTTCAACACAAAAACCACAGCAGCCAACTCTAAATCATGTGTAGGATAGTTCTTCTCATGTATTCTTAACTGTCTCGAAGCATAAGCTACTACCTTGCCATCTTGCATAAGCACACCACCTAAGCCCAACTTAGACGCATCACAATATACCACAAAAGGTTTATCTGGCTCTGGCAAAATCAAAATTGGAGCCGTCGTCAATCTTCGCTTCAACTCATTGAAGTTATTCTCACACTGAGCATCCCACACAAAAGCTTTACCTTTACAGGTCAACTGAGTCAATGGAAGTGCCAACTTCGAAAATCCTTCGATAAATCTTCTGTAATAACCAGCCAAACCAAGAAAACTTCTAATCTCCGTAACTGACTGAGGAGTCTCCCACTGTGATACCGCTTCAACCTTCGACGGGTCTACAGCAATACCACTACCAGAAATAATATGGCCAAGGAAACTTACTTCACTTAACCAGAACTCGCACTTTGACAGTTTTGCATACAACTTCTTTTCTTTCAGCACCTGTAAGACAATCTTCAAATGTTCTGCATGCTCTTCTTCAGTCTTAGAATAAATCAAGATATCATCAATAAATACAACAACAAACTTATCCAGAAAAGCATGAAAAATTCTGTTCATATACTCCATGAACACACCCGGCGCATTAGTAACACCGAAAGGCATCACTTTATATTCATAGTGTCCATACCGTGTCCTAAAGGCCGTCTTCTGCATATCTTCATCCTTCACCTTAATCTGATGGTAACCTGACCTCAAATCAATTTTACTAAACATGCGAGCACCCACTAATTGATCCATCAAGTCGTCAATTCTCGGAAGTGGATACCTATTCTTTATCGTCACTTTATTCAGCTGACGGTAATCTATGCACAATCTCATGCTACCATCCTTCTTCTTAACTAGCAACACAGGTGCTCCCCAAGGTGACACACTTGGTCTTATAAACTTCTTATCAAGCAAGTCTTCTAACTGTTTCTTCAACTCTGCTAACTCAACTGCTGACATACGGTAATGAGCCATCGACACAGGCTTCGTACCCGGCATAAGATCGATCGAAAATTCAACCTCCCTCTCTGGTGGTACATCTGGAATCTCATCAGGAAACACTTCAGGAAATTCATTCACAACGGGCAATCTATCAATTATCGACTGACTCTATACAGACAAATACGCCATCAAGGAAAACATTAAGTTTCCATCATGCTCTAATCGCTTCAGCTGCTTGGTAGATAAAAATTCTGCTCCACTCTCTTCTTCAGTAGAAGAAAAGTACACCGTCTTTCTAAAACAATTAATATGCACGTGGTTGTATTCTAACCAGTTCATACCAAGAATCACATCCATACCCGTCAACGGCAAACATACAAGATCAACTTCAAAAATCCCTATCATACATGGATATAGGACAACTCTGACAAACAAAAGAAGTGGTTACTGAACCCTTAGCTGGAGTTTCAACAATCATTTCCACATGCATACTTGACATAACTAAAACCAACTTATTTGCACAATCAACAGCAATGAAACAATGTGTAGCACCAGTATCAATAATAGCAATTAAAGGAGTACCATTAAAGAAACAAGTACCTGTGATAAGTCGATCTTCATTAGCCGTTTGTGTACCGGCCAATGCAAACACTTTTCCACTAGTCTGAGTCTTCTTAGGATTCTTACACTGAGAACTAAGATGACCCTCTTCATCACAATTGAAGCAAACCATGTCACCACGCTTGCACTCAGCCATCGTATGCCCTTTCTTGCCACAACGGTAACACTTCTTCTCATCCTGTTGAGTACATGCATTACTCTTGTGGCCTTTCTCACCACACTTGTAACAAACTATCTCAGCCTGAACATTTCTTCCTTTGGGTCTCCTTTCCTCAGGCATCCTCTGTTTGCCCTTGTCAGCAGGGGCACTGTAAGGCTTCGGACGACTCCGTTGTCCTTTACCCCTACGGTCACTCATCACCTTGTAGTGAGCTTTCGTATCATCTTCATAGATTCTGCATCTGCTCACCAAAGCAGAAAAGTCACGGATCTGTTGGTAACCAATGGCCCGGTTAATATCAGCACGCAGACCATTCTCAAACTTTATGCACTTAGAAAATTCAACATTGTCTCCAGTATAGTGTGGATAGAACTGAGCCAGCTCCACAAACTTGGCTGCATACTCTGTCACCGACATGTTTCCTTGCTTCAGCTCAAGGAACTCAATCTCTTTTCTTCCGCGAACATCCTCAGGGAAATATCTGTTTAGGAACTCTCTCCTAAACACAGCCCAAGTCACAACTGCATCACCTTGCTCTAATTCAGGTAAGAGACTCACCCACCAGTCATCAACTTCCTCAGCTAGCATGTGCGTACCAAAACGCACCTTCTGGTCGTCAGTGCATTGCATAACCCTGAAAACTCTTTCAACCTCTTTGAGCCATGTCTGTGCTCCATCAGGGTCGTACCTTCCTTTGAAAGTAGGAGGATGATTCCTCAGAAAGGCCTCCAACATTCTTACATCAGCATTAACACCAGCACCAACATTCTGTTGTTGTCATATAGCTTGGGCCACAGCTTCCAATGCATCAGCCACCGCAGCATCATTTCTTCCAGCCATTCTATTTCTCTTGTAACAGATAATATTCACAGCCTCCAGGTCTCTACTCTACATAACAACAAAAATCAGCACAACTAAGACAATATAAATTGTCAAACAACTCTACATGGCTCGACACGACTCTACTAATTGGCCGGACGGACCGACCTGCTCTGATACCAATTGTAACACCCCATTCTGCCAACAACGTAATATTAGTTAATTTAATCAGAGTAACCACACAACGGAGTGTCACACTGCTAATCAAAATTTCATAAATAGGAAATATCTATTTATTTAAAATCAACGTTTAGAATATCTTAATAAACTGCAGCGGAATAATTCTTTAAAAATATAGTTTCAACCAAATTCAACATCAATGAAAATCTTGGCACAAAGGCCTCAACATAATTCAACTTTATTTTCAACAACGATAAACTCCAATAACAAGTCTTTTCCAAAATTTGTGATACATAAACGAAATGAGAAGACATTCGCGACGATTCCCCATCCTACTATGTATCAGAGCCCTAGACACTTGAGCCGACCAAACCTACACGCCATCTTTACCTGCAAGTTACCCATACGAAGGGCAACATTTTCAAGCAGAAGGGGTGAGAAACTTATCCCATAATAATAATATATAATTCATCGAATTAATGAAAACAACAACATATCACAACATGCATCATTAATAAAGTATATAAATAAATACATAAGCAACAACATAATTATTTTCAGCAACAAAAGTACAGCAACAACAACAACAACAACGTTATCCACAACGACACCGACAACTCGAAAATGCGGCAACGACAACAACTCGACAATGCCACAACGACAACAACAACTCAACAATGCTACGACAACAACAACTAATGCATCATGCAGGTGGTACCAATCTACGCGCGTTGAATGCTAAGCATTCCAGGGCATAAGCCCCCAACAAGTGAATGATAAACATTCCAGGGCATGAGCCCCCAACGGGTGAATGATGAACATTCCAGGGCATAAGCCCTCAACAGATGTGAGTATGCAAATGGACTCAACTTGTGTATATCAACATACAACTTCAACAACGACAACAACAACGACAACAACGTATGTGCCTAAAACAATTATGACACACTCCCCAACTTCGACATTAGACGATACAACAACTTCGACAATGGAACAACAACTTTTATTATACAAAAGTGCTTACACATACATTTCATATAGTACAACCTTCGATAATAATATATTCACTTCATAAACATGTAAATCAAGGGAACCTATTAAAATAATTAGAATAGACCCCTAGCGCTCTAAACAAAATTCAGAAAATGGTCGTACAAGACCAGGGACGCTTTCGCGACAGGAGGACGCTTTCGCGTCCTCTACAAAAAGGGGTAGGACGCTTTCGCGAGCGAAGCACGCTTTCGCGTCCAAAATGTCGTAACTCAGGATGAGGACGCTTTCTGCACGCTAATGGGACGCTTTCACGTCCTCAACAATTTGGTAGGACGCTTTCGCGTCCTCCACAAAAATTTCTGGGCAGCTACAAGGTGTGGACGCTTTCTGGACGCTAATGCGACGCTTTCGCGTCCTGCTTCAGGTTTCAGAAAAATTGCGATTTCAACATAGTTTCACCCCAAAAATCCTAGCTTTGATCCCTTAACCACCCAAATTGGTTTACAAACATGTTTACAGGTTTAGTATACAACATAGGGAGCAAAACAACATACAATTATGCAATTCAACAACATAATTCATCATCTAACATAACTTCTCAAACCCTAAAAACCAAGAACAACAAATTCATCAATTTTCAAATTATATATCAAGATTATTGAAAGGAATCCCACCCTTACCTTATCTCAACAAATTCTACAGCAAAAACGGTTGGATTCTCTCTTCCTAGTTCTTCTCCTAGCTTTTTCTTGGTTCTTCTCCTCTTTCTCTCCAAAACCAGTTTTTCCCAATTGTACGTGAAAATGTTTCTGTTCTCACGTTTCTTTCTTTTACTCCCAAAAATATAACTCTTTTCTTTTCTCACCCAACTCCCTTAATTTCACATAATTACTAATTAACTCCCATTAACCAAAATATTAATATTTTATTCCTATTTTTATTTCTCCTAATATTTCCACAAATAATAAAGCCATATTCATTTAAATAATATACAATTCCCTAAATCATATAATAAAATAACATCACATCATATATCACATAAAATCACACAAAACACATATTTCACATAAAATCATATATTTAACAATTAAAGTCATATAAAAATATTCACACATCTATTAAAAATAATAGAATAAAAATGGGGCGTTACATGCGTGGTCCCAGCTCTCTCTAGGTTGGGGTTATTATGAATTTTATTTTGCCTCCGAGGATGATTTACGATCAGTTTGGGCGATGGGAACGGTAAATTTGAAACCTGGTTTGTTACGGTTATTTGAATGGTCCAAAGATTTTAATTTGCACACACAACGTAACACACATGCCCAAGTTTGGATCCGTTTGATGGCTTTACCTCAAGAGTATTGGATGGATAGGACTCTTCGTGAGATTGCTAGTGCGATTGGTACTCCGCTCCTTATTGATAATGCGATGTCCAAGCGTCTTTTTGGCCATTATGCACGCATACTTGTCGACATGGATTTTACTCGCAAGATTTTCTATGAAATTGTTGTCGAAAGAGAGGGATTTGCTTTTCCTGTTGAGGTGGTTTATGAGCGTATGCCGGATTTTTGTACCCATTGCCAAAACATAGGGCATCATGTTTCAGTTTGTCGGTGGATTCACCCCCGGAAAGAAAAAAAAATAATACAGAGAAGGAAAAAGTTGCTCAGGGAACGAAGCAAATGCCAACTCAGAGGATTGAATGGGTTCCTCTTAAGGACAACCCTTCAGGTATAGGCTCATCTGCAGCCTTCCAACAACCTGTCTCTCGGCCAGCTGCTACAGAGGAAGCTTTACCGATTCAGCATTCAAGTCCGCCACCTGTCTCTAAGAAGCTAGATAATTTGGAGACACAACGACAGCCCACTTCAAATCCTGCAGCGGAAACTCTTCCTATTCAGCATTCTAGTCCGCAACATGTCCCTTCAGAGGAGGAAAATTTGCAAACTTTCGATACTTCTCAACAACAGCCCACTAGTGATCAGGCAGGGACTCATCAGGATATCCATTCCACTGAGGAATTTGTAGCTTTGGAGGCCACCTTACAACACAATGAGGCTGAAGATCACAGTAATAATGAGGATAATATTAGTTTGATGCAAGCAGCACCTCTTCCGCAAAAAGAAATTACGGTACAGGTTCCACACAACTCTTTTACCTTGAATTATATGCATATGCCAGAAGAGGTAGGAAGAATAGAGCTTGGGGCTGATCATGACACAGTTTTGTCCCCGGTAACAGAAAAATCTTTAGATGTCAGTAGTATAGTGGCGGCATCTAACGCGCCTGTTAATACAAAGTTACAGAAAGAAGTCGACTTTATGAATAACTGGTTGGCTAAGGCTGTGGAGACTGAAACACCTTATATACCGGTTATTTCAAAAGCACAGAAAAAGAAAGGGGCCAAGAATTCTAAAGCGTCCTATCAAACCCGTTCATTGGGTTCCCTTCCGCCTTTTAAATGAATATTATTTTTTGGAACATTCAGGGAATTGGCAATAATGATTCCCGAATCGCTTTGTCTGACATGTGCCGCCTGAATAGACCTTCCTTGATTTTTATTGCTGAACCTATGGTGACTTATAATTCTATTCCTAATTGGTATTGGAGAAGTATTAATGTTACTCAGTATTGTGTAAATATAAGAGACCCTTTGATTCCTAATCTTTGGGCAGTTTGGGGGTTGATTGTATTTTTTAAGTTATTTTTGCATCATCTCAGTGTCTGGTGTTGGAGCATATTTGTAACGGGACTAAAGTCTATATTGCCGGTGTCTATGCTAGTACATCTTATTTATTACGAAGACAATTATGGGCAGACTTGACTACTCTTCAGAATATTTATACCGCTCCGTGGATTTTTTTGGGGGATTTTAATGCGGTGTTAGGTGCTCATGAAAAAAGAGGTCGTCTTCTTCCTCCTTCTATTTCTTGCACTGATTTTCTTACTTGGTCTAATGCTAATCTCTTGCTGCATTTGAATACAAATGGTGTGCAATTTACTTGGAATAATGGAAGGTTAGACTCGGATTCTGTTTTTCTTCATATTGACCGTGCTATATGTAATGAAGCTTAGACAGATTTTTGGAGAGTTACTTCTTGTACAGCTTTGGTGAGAACTCAGTCAGATCATCATCCTCTGTTGGTGCATTCTGATATTGCTTTTATTCGTAAGACTGCTTCCTTTAAATTCTTTAAAACTTGGACCACTCATGCTGAATGTCGACCTCTATTACTGAATATTTGGAAAAAAGAGGTGGTTGGTTCAGGTATGCATCGTTTACAGAAAAAATTGTTGAGAGTAAAGGATGCATTCCGGGTTTGGAATAAGTCTGTTTTTGGAGATGTTCAAAGGCAAGTAAAGCTAGCGGCTGATGAGGTTGATCGTATTCAGACTTTGATTGATGAAGAGGGGCTGAATACGGAGTTGCATGGTCAAGAGTTGCAAGCTCAACTAACCTTGACCAAAGCTATGAACTGTCAAGACCAGTTTTGGCGTGAGAAGGCTAGGAATCAGAATTTTATCTTTGGGGACAGGAACACAACTTATTTCTATAGAATGGCTCGCATTAAATCATCTGCTAAACCTATCACTTTGCTTATGAATGGAAACGATCGCATTACTGATCCTACCGCGATGGAAGCACACGTGGTGGGTTATTTTCAAAACATTTTTGGTAGTACCAATAATTGTATTACTAATGATTTGGCTGCGAAGGTTGTTCCGGTTTTAGTCTCAGATGAGGAAAACGCTAACTTAATTGCTATGCCGTTGATTGATGAGATTAAAAAGGCGGTGTTTGATTTGAATGCTGACAGCGCCCCTGGTCTTGATGGATTTAGGGCTCATTTTTATCAATTTTTTTGGGATATTGTGGCGGAGGATGTGGTGCGCTCGGTCCAAGAATTTTTCTATACAGGGGTTCTTATTCCAAATTTGAATGCTAATATCTTAGTTCTGATTCCTAAAATTCCAGGGGCATCTTCCATGGGGGATTTCCGTCCTATAGCGTTGGCGAATTTTCAGTTTAAAATTGTAACAAAAATTTTAACTGAGAGGGTGGCTGCTATTTATATGAAAATTATTTCCCCTCATCAACGAGGTTTTGTTAGAGACCGTAATATTTCTGATTGTGTCCTTTTGGCATCTGAGGCAATTAATTTATTATCCAGGAAGCAATATGGTGGTAACATTGCTATTAAGGTGGATATTCGAAAGGCCTTTGATACGCTTGATTGGAATATTTTATTGGAGGTCCTGAAGTTGTTTGGTTTTTCCCAACTATTTTGTAGATGGATTAAGGAAATTCTTCGATCAGCTCATTTATCTGTGTTGTTTAATGGTAATGCGGTGGGTTACTTTCCATGTCAGCGGGGAGTGAGACAGGGGGATCCTCTTTCCCCTCTTCTTTTTTGTCTTGCGGAGGAGGTGCTCAATAAGGCTCTTGAGTTGGAAAGAATATCTAATTGCTTGCAGCCTATGTCGTATTGTAGGGGTATGTCACTGCCAACTCATATTCTATATGCGGATGATGTCTTTATTTGTTGTGTGGTTTCAAAAAAGAATATTCGTTGTCTTTTACGAGTTTTTCAAGCCTATTCTGAAGCTTCAGGTCAATTTGTTAATTTCGAAAAAAGTAAATTATATACTGGTGCTATGTCTATTACACGGAGAAATATGTTGGCTCAGTTATCGGGTTTCTCGGTTGGTACCTTGCCATTCCAATACTTAGGCTGCCCCATCTTTCAAGGTAAGCCTATGTGCATTTATTTCCAACCAATTGTTGACCGCATTAAGGTGAAGCTTGCTACTTGGAAAGGTGTTCTTTTGTCTATTATGGGTCGTGTCCAACTTGTGAAGTCAATTGTGCACGGTATGTTGGTTTACTCTTTTCATATTTACCGTTGGCCAGCTCGTTTGTTGCATATGCTTGATAGATGGATAAAAAAATTTGTTTGGAGTGGTGACATTTACACTCCTAAAATTTGTACGGTTTCTTGGAAGAACGGTTGTCGTCCGTTTGAAGCAGGTGGTCTTGATCTCAAATCAACTCGAGATATTAATGCTTCTCTGCTTTTGCATTTGAGTTGGAAACTGTTTACTCAAGATTCTCAGTGTTCTCTCCTCTTCCAGTAGCGGTTTCTTTCCTATGGTCTCCCTCGCCGCCGTTATTTTAAATCCTCGATTTGGCCCGGTGTTAAGGAGTACTTGTCGACGGTGTTAGAGAACTCGGTTTGGATTATTGGTAATGGTGAAAATATTAATCTCTGGTTGGATAATTGGATGGGAGCATCTTTGGTTTCTATTCTTAATCCCCCGCCGAGCATGTATCCTCCTCTCAAGACCATGCTTCACTCGGTTATTGATAATGGCAGATGGCAGATCCTTCCGTCGCTCTTGAACTATCCGACAGTGGCATAAAGTATTCTCAAAATAACTCTCCCAGTTACGCCTTTAATGGATACGAGGGTTTGGAAACATGCTTCAGATGGCATTCTTATTGCTAAGTTGGCTTTTCAATTTCTTCATCCTTCTCCGGACAGACTTGACTGGGCCACCATTATTTAGCGTGCTTGTATTCCTCCGTCCCACTTGTTTGTGTTTTGGAGGCTGTTGTTATCTAAGCTCCCCACGGACAAGAATTTGCAAAGGTGTGGGTGTACATTGGTTTCCATATGCGGTCTGTGTTACAAGCAAGCTGAAACTTCTCATTTATTTCTTTCTTGTGAGTTTGCGCGGGCTGTTTGGCATTGCATTGGGCTGAAGCTGAATCGAACTCTTTCCTTGGACTCGGTTCTGTCTTTATTGAATTCTATTCCTACTTGTTGTTCCTCTCAAGTTAAGGATGTTTATGTGGCTGCGATTGTGCATTCGGTGTATTGCATCCAGTTGTCTAGGAATGCCTTGCGCTTCAGTTCTGTCCCTCCCTCCCTCCCTTCATGCGACAATTGCAAGGATCTCTTCTTTTGTTGCTCTGTCGGGAATGCACTCTAACGGTAACTGTTTATCATCTGATGTTGATGTTCTAAATAATTTTTTGATTCCTCCTTCTTACCGTCGTTTCAAGGACATTATATCGGTCGTTTGGAAACCTCCCACCATAACATGGGTTAAGGTAAACACGGATGGCTCAGTCATTGGACTTAATGCTTCTTGCGGTGGCTTATTTCTTGATTTTAGAGGAACTTTTTTGGGCTGTTTTGCTAGTAATGTCGGACAAGTGTCTGTTCTTGAAGCGGAACTTTTGGGTTTGATTTTAGCTATGGAGTTTGCTGTTAGTAATCATTGGTCTCGTTTGTGGATTGAATGTGATTCTTCTAGTGCGGTGCATGCCTTCAAGAACCCCAATGTTATTCCTATTTCTCTTCGTAACCGGTGGCATAATTGTTTGCAACACGGTATGACTGTTCTTTGTTCTCATATCTTTCGTGAAGGAAATTGTTGTGCTGATAAGCTTGCTTTTATTGGTCATTCTCTGACAAGCACTGTTTGGTTTGATTCCATGCCTCCTACCTTGGCGGTTGATTTTGCTAGGGATAGAAATGGTATGCCCAATTACCGTTTTCCTTAGGCATTTCTGTCTCTTTTTGTTTTTTTTTTCTTTTTTTTTCTTCTTTTCTTCTTTGGAGGGTTTTGGTATAGTCCCCCCTCTTTGTATATATTTTTTCCCTTTTTTTAATAATATTACGTATCAGGACGGTGGTAGAGGATGGGGGTCTCTGTTGGGTGCCAACCTAGTTGGGATGCTTCAGTTTCCCCCTGATGCCTAACCGTCCTCTTGGCCTTATCCAAAAAAAAATAAAATTGGATCTTTTGTTACAAAAGACACAAAAAAGTAAATATATGTTGAGGAGTCAAAATATTAAGAGAGGGAAAAATTTTGTTTTTACTAATCATTAACTTTCGTAATTAGAGAAAAGATAATAGTTTTTTTTTAGGGATGAAAAGATAATAGATTGAAAATTGTTTTTAACTCTTAAGATATTTAGAATTTGAATTATTGGATTTTTTTTTGATTACGATTAATATTAAATTTGTTTGTTCTTTAAAAAAGATTAAGTAGTGTGTTTTATTGAGTGAGATTGTTTTAATTTGTGTTTAAAAGTGAAAAAATATGAGGAGGTTGAAGCCAAATATAAAATTTTGATGACGTGTAAAAATATCAAGAATATAAAGATTGTATTTTCCTTAAAAAAAAAAGGGGTTAATATGTTTTTGGTCCCTATAAATATGTCAACTTTTCGTTTTAGTCCCTCTAAAATTTTCCTTCAACTTTTAGTCCCTATAAAATTTTCAATCTTCACTTTTGGTCCCTCTTTTAAAGTAAACTCATATGTATAATTTATATTATTTAATAAAATTTTCCAGAAAAATTCAAAATATTATAAGAATCGCTCCAAAAAAAATCAGAATTTTTGAACAAAACATGAATTTAATATGAATTTTTATATTGTTTACGGTTAAAAATTCACATTTAATTTGTGTTTTGTTAAAAAATTCTAATTCTTTTTAGGAATTTTTTTTAGAATATTTTACACATTTCTGCACAATTTCATTAAAAAATACAAAAATTGAATTAAAAATAGGGACCAAAAGTAGTGATTGAAAATTTTATAGGGACTAAAAGTTGAAGGAAAATTTTAGAGGGACTAAAGCGAAATGTTGACATATTTATAGGGACCAAAAACATATTTAACCCAAAAAAGAAAAAAGATTGTATTTTTTTGATAGACATTAGTTTAAGGGTTAAATATGTTTTTGGTCCCTATAAATATGTCAACTTTTCGTTTTAGTCCATCTAAAATTTTCCTTCAACTTTTAGTCCCTATAAAATTTTCAATCTTCACTTTTCGTCCCTCTTTTAAAGTAAACTCATATGTAGAGTTCATATTTTTTAATAAAATTTTCCAGAAAAATTCAAAATATTATAAGAATCACTCCAAAAAAAATTCAGAATTTTTTAACAAAACATGAATTTAATATGAATTTTTATATTTTTTACGGTTAAAAATTCATATTTAATTTGTGTTTTGTTAAAAAATTTTAATTTTTTTTAGGAATTTTTTTTAGAATATTTTACACATTTCTGCACAATTTCATTAAAAAATACAAAAATTGAATTAAAAATAGGGACCAAAAGTAGTGATTGAAAATTTTATAGGGACTAAAAGTTGAAGGAATATTTTAGAGGGACTAAAACGAAAAGTTGACATATTTATAGGGACTAAAAACATATGTAACCCTTAGTTTAATAGTCCTCTTAAAAGAAAAAATTAAGTTTTTTTTTGGTAGTGAAGATTTATTTTTTTGGAAGTTTTTTTTTGGTAGTGAAGATTTATTTTTTTGGTAGTGAAAAAATAAAAATAAAAAAAATTAAGTTTAATAGACTATAACAAACAGGCCCGTTATCTCTCCTGTAAATAATCCAGTTTTGTTTTGTTTTCTTTTGTTATCTCTCCTATTCTAGGGTTTTTGTTTGTGTGTTGAACGGTATTCTTCTCTTGAAACAAAAGACGAACAAGCAACAGAAGTGCGGATTGGTTTGCTAATTTCAGCATTTCGATGGATTCTCTAGATTTTCATGTCTTGGAAAATCCACCTAGTGAGCTTCAGAGTCTTTTGTTTGATGATATTTCCGGGGCTTGCATGCCTAGGAACGTTCGTTTAATTTCTTAAGTCTTCTTTCTCTTTGGGCTTTGGCCCTCTTTTGTACCAAAAAAAAAAAAAAAAAAAAGACGAACAAGCAAAGATTTCTTCCAGGGAATTGTCATTGATGGCAGATGAGGATGTTGTTGAACGCATCGAGCACATATCCAAAGAAAAAGAGAATGAAAATCCACCGCAAATTCTCCTTGGTGTTTGAGTTTGATAAGGAACAATATATGCTGAAGCAACTGAAAATAAGGAGTTAGAGAATGGTTCCAAATCTGCTGGATTTAGTTATAATCCTGTTATGGACGCAATCCATGCAAATCCTGCTGCACTCGCTTCATATACTCAAATGAAGCTTCAGAGCCGTACCATTAATCAGAAAATCGTCCAAGAAAACGAAGAATTTGGTTGTGTGGACGATGATTTTCAACAGCGCTTCAACGAGATGAAGAATAAGAAGCGTCCTCGTCCTCAACCACGTCGTCCACAACCACCCCTGACATATCATCATCGTCAACCACCTTTTCCGGTTGCTACCGAGGTAATTCCAGACTATATTTCGATGCGGCCACCTTCTTGGGGACCACCCAATGTTTGAAGTTAGTTGTTAGGTTAATATTTTTCTCTTTGTTAGGGTTTGAACTTTGAACTCAGGTCCTCTCATATTTTTTAACCGTCAATGTAAACTAGTTGAATTACTCATCATCCAGTTATCCCTTGAGTTACATCCAAAGATGTGTTTCTAGAAAATAATTCCATTTTTCATTGACCGAAATTAGGAATATATATATAGTATTGGCTTTACTGCTATCAATATATTTGTGTGTGTGTGTGTTTATATATTCACTTAGTTTTCCATTCCTCATAATTTTTCAAATATTTTATGCAGTAAATTGTTGCTGATTTGTAGCTAATTCTTTTTTTTTTTTTTTTTTGGTATAAGATTTGTAGCTAATTCTTATTACCACTAAATAATTTACCTGCTCATGCATGTTTAAAATTCATTAGCTTTCAAATCTACGATTCATCATAATTCAATGTAATGCAAATTGTAAGGTGCTGCTGATCACTTTCCTAGGCGGGACACTTAAATCATTTGTTCAAACTTATGCATTTGCCTCTTTGGTTTGTATCATGTATGTTTCTGTGAGTATAAACTTGACTCTTATAAGAATTCATATCTTATTTTGGTGCTTGGACACCAAAATTCATCTACTGCTACTTCAGTAAGAAAATGCATGGTACATGGTTTAGCAACTTCTATGTGGCACTAGATTTTCCGTGATATTTCAGATCATTCACTCTTTGCTTCAAAGGCCTAGGCAGAAAAAACGAACAACTTTCCCAGGGGATCAATTGATGAGGATTGAACCATGTATTCTGTTCAATGCAATTGCAGCTCTAATACCACATCAACTATTTTGACACAAAATAATTTTGATACAATCTCCTTGATTTGTTGTTTTGTTCAATATTATTGCCCCGTATACTAAGGAATAATCTGCTGCAATGCTGGAATGTTCGCGCATGGTTAATGGAATGTTGGTGCACAGAAAAGGAAACTTTACACCGTTCTATGGCGTGCCATACACTCTTTTCAAACCAAGCCTTTGTTGCAAGGCTTCCGAGGCAGATTTTTATGGCGTCAATAGTATCTTAAAAAAGGATATATAGACTTGATACACAATCTAACACTAGATCTAAATCATAGCATGAGATGAGGAAAGAATCACTCCCCTCACCTATTTTTCATTTATTGTTTGTCAGAAGAAAACATGGAATAATCACTCATGTCTGTTTATGATCTAAGAAAGACATGGAATTAGCTTCCAGCCATGTCCATTTATTTTATGGCTGTAATGCCTTGACTCTTTTATCTGCAGATTTTGCTGACTTGAATTTGTTTTCTTCACTATAAAAGGATTTTAAGTCCTTTTCCGTTAGAGACTTGGACATAATGTTAAAAGTGGGAGCAACTCTCACTACGAGATGTGACATGGAAATGTGATTTTTAGTGGTGGGTGGTCTTAATCTTATAAGCCGATTAGAGTTGAGTTAGACCCAACCAAAATCTTAGGAACAGTCGTGATCACACTTGTGAGAAGGCTAGACACACGGATTTGATTCTTAAGCTCCGCAATTTCAAATATATTTATAATTAAAACCATGTCAATTATTAAACCGGATCGTGGTGGTTGTACCAGTTTTAGACCAATTTAACTGAATGTTAACTGTTATTTAAGGATCCAATTCAACTAGCCATCGATCTGGTTCTCAGTTAGACTAGCCCGACCGGCTAGGCCCGATTTTCAAAACTATGATAAGAAGCACTCAGGGGGTTGGAGATTAATATGGAAATCTAAAACCACAGAGTGCAAATAAATAAACTTTAGAGAAGGTTCAAGGCTAATTTATTTGGTAAACAAGGTACATGTCAGTTACATGCCTGTTGGTAGCAATTACAAGGTTAGGGAGACACTTAAACAGAACTTTTTAATAGTAAATTAACCCACAAAATGCTTATGAACAAACTATCAAAATCTTAGAACAGATTGATAATATTGTCAAACACGATTACTCTGTGGAAGAGTGAAATACAGCTTAGAGATTTTGCCAACATCAAGCATAGATAAAATAGTAAAACTAGAATTGTTTCCTCAGTAGCTCAAAATGTTGTAGCCTTTCATAGGTGGATGCACATAAACAATAGTCGATGCAACAATGGCCTTGATGTTCAACAACTGAATTAGTCATCTTTGTGCTTTTTTTCACGGTTGAAAAGTGTGGTAAAGCTATGAAACACTGAAACCAACCACTGCCAAACAAATATGAACCAATTCCTTTTCTGTGGTACTGGTTCAGGTCTTGGTCCAAATATTCCTTTATAGATCTCCTTCTGCTTTTGATAAATAGCTTTATCATGTTCAGCAAGTAGCTTCAATTCTCTTGCAATTGCTTTATCTTCAGGTGCATGCTTACGAGCTTTTAGAAAATCTTCCCTGGCAACATCTGTCTGCCCAAGTGCTGCTCTAGCCTTACCTCTCCTAAATAAAGCCTTCAAATTGCTCTCATCCTCACTTAATACCTGCAAGTTTCAACAAATGACTTCTGTTGGATAAGTTTGTTTCAAGATATAGAATCATGTTACAAGGAATGATGTTCCAGAAAATACTATAACAATTTACAAGTATGTTTGGTAGTTACATGATATTATTAGAAATATTTATATTTAGTTCAAAAACTTCAATATAAAGTTAATACTAAATAAAAGTGAGAATGAGGTAAGTGAAAAGTTATAGTTGGCTGAGGAGGTAATTTCTACTCCCATGGAAATGTCTCACTCTTTATCATGGGAATGAAAAAGCGGAAAAAATGAGTGAATTATATCCCTGGGACCCAGGAAATCGCAGAAATTTTAAAAAGAAAAACTTGAATCAAACATGGGAATGTTACAATCCAAAGCTCACTTTGGTAAAAATATTTTTAGCATATTTAAAACATACTCTAGAATTTAATGCAGTGCTACAATAACATGTTAAGTTAGAGCTAAAACAGCTTTTTGTTGACAAAAGTTATAGATTTCCCTTGACTAAAAATATGGCAAGATATGCTTAGTAGGAAAGAGTCCACAGCTTCTGTCTAAGAATGCTTTCACTGGCTAAGTATGCAAATAAACAAAAGAAAAAGAAACAGTACGAATTTTCCCTTCAATAAGATAAAAAGGAATCCTTACGACAAAACGTGTGAGCAGTCATTGATGTATCAATAAGAGAACGCTAGCACCTCAATATTGTGCGCTCATGCTTAAAGCACCATGATTATAATTTTATTATAGTAGACTCAACCCAAAACTCGGTAAAACAATTTACAGAAAAGATAATGCTATTTTTTATATCTAAAAAGAATAACAATGTCCAATCAAACAGCATGACTTTGAAATAAAATGAAAAATATTTAGAGTCACTCAGCATTTATGTCCTTGGAGTTCTAAGGGTCGGTAAATTTAGTACGTCGAATTTGTGAAATAGTCATTTAGTCCATTGAACTCCAATGGTAGATAATCAAATTTGAAGGTATTACACTTATATTATTGCAACAAGAGAGTATAGAAGTCAATATGTAGGTCTTTCATCGGTTTTGATGGATGTTTACTAAAGAAATATTTTGATAGAGGGACGAAATTGATTGGTCTTTATTAATGTAAGGGATTATTTTGCTATTTCACAAATTTGAGGGACTAAATTGCTGAAGAAAATTTTGAGGACCGAAATGCTTATTTACATAGTATTTTATGTTGAGATGACTTTTAAAGTCATATACTTACAATGCTGCATTGTCCTATAGCTTCTTCATAGCGGTTCAGCTTAATCAGACAGGCCGCCGTGTTAAGATGGCATGGATTCTTTACAGCCAGAGCCATATCCCTATACTTCCCAAACAACTGGAACATGAAGTCATCTCCCATGTAAGCTATGGCCTGACATGAACCAAGATAATCAACTTAGCAAACAAAAAATAAACAGAGAGAAGAAACAAATTTCATCGATTAGAAATGAGCAAGAAGTATGTCAAAGAGAAAAGAAACACAAGTGTGTAACCATTTCATACTGTTGCATGGCCTCCTCTAGTTTATTTTCCTGAAACAGAACATTTCCATCCATCTTTCTCCGATCTGCTGCCCCAATCCGTTCCTCTACAGTCATATCACTGCGAGCTTTTCCCTGTGAATTTTACTCACTATAAGCATCTAACTAAGTCCGTGACCATGCAACAATTTAATGAAAACTTACATCTTTTGTTTCATCAAATCCAATGAGCTCAACTTCATAAACTAAATCTGCCATTGGTGGAACATTTGGAAAAGAAAAGCTTCCTTCCTTTCCATATCCTAATTCCCAGCTCACACGCAGCAACGCTCGTTCCCCAGCTTTCATGCTTGCCACCCCAATGCCCAAGCCAGTCATTTCTTTCTTCTCTGTTTCAGAGAAATCCATCAAAACCAAATAACAAGTCTGTTAAAGAAATACACACAGCACAAACACACATATGTTTCTGTTGACCACACTATGCTAGATGTCATAATAGCAGAAAATTAGCAATGCATAAGTAGTAATTGAACAAAATTCGTTACTTCAAATTTGTACAAATCACCCTGTCATTTGCCAGAACTCATTGGCACCCTGTCATTTGCCAGAACTCAATGGCATGGATACAAGACTAATATTTACAGGAGTTGAACAAACTATAATTAAGTAAACAACCATTTTTGTCCTTCAATGCGTCAAGGGCTGTCATTGTGTTGAAATTTGGGGCTAACTCATCCTTACAAAACCGGCTTGTAAGGTGAGGAGTGCCTCCTCTTTATAAACTTTTATCAAGAGTCTCATCTATCCGATGTGGGACTTGGGTTTTTCCCAATACACTGTAGTCCTTGAATGTACCAAAATTACATAAAAATCTCTGAATGCATCTTGTCCTAGTGAGTTTGGTCCTCAAATATCTCTTTTGATAGTCAGTTTAGTCCATGAACTAAAATAAATATACACTCAGGGGTGTTTTTGTATTTTCAATGCATATAGTGTCACCGTCTTACACATTAAGCCACTAAAATGAAAATTTACTCTACTATAATTAGACATCCATTTCTATTACCAGTTTATAAACACGAAAATCAACAATTTAGAGAATAGATGTAGGAATCTCAGTAAAAGAAATCCAATTGATCAATGGACACAAGAAATCCAAAACTTTAAACTTCAAGCATACCTTTTCCTATTACCATCTCAATTGGTCGTTGCTCCTGCCATGTATCTTCAAATTTATGCTCCGTGTTCTCAGACCACGCCCTGTAATGGACTACCACCATAAACCATACAGGTCATAATTATGAATTAGATTCAACAAGAGAAAATAAAAAGGTTATGCAAGAAAGAGCTCATAAGAAGAGTAGAGGAGTAGATATTAACAGTAACTAATTAATGCCTAATACAGTTTTGCTTCACGTAGCATGTTCCCACATTCAGTCTAAACAAAAGAAAATTTCCTCACGGTAAACCAAAACATTTGGGTCATTCAAATTAATGAAATTTCAAAACAATTCTTCTAATTGAAACATGTATCATGATAATAAACTACGTATCTTTATCACAATAATTGAAAGCATGATAACATATTCAGATCATGATTAACTAAACCACTTACAAAAGCATGTTGAATACTTGGAAGGTTTCTGACCATGACCTTCCTTAATAATTTGTTTTGTAACCTTCTCATGAAGAACTTCAACTTCAGAATCAACTTTTGGAGGACTACTCAATAATTCTTCAGGTGTTTCCCCTTTTGCATATTCAGTACTTTCATCAATCACTTCATCTACATTATTTTCTTGACCTACAAAATAAGGTTTCCTCAATCATACATGAAATTCGAACACAAAACCTCTCTGTAACACCAACACTTCTGATCAAAGATGCGTCTGGTGTCGGTACTGACACATGTGATTATATTCAATTAATTAATTCATTTTCTCAAGTACTGTTATCAATGTGTTGCGTCAGTGTTGTATCTGGTGTCTGTATCACATGAGTGAATAAATGGAAATTAATTACCTGGTTTTGATTGTGGTTGAGACTCTTGAACTTCCTCCATGTTGCTGGAAAAAAAAAATATAAAATTAATGGGAAAATGAAATGTGGTTATGAATTTTCCGGAGAAACAAAAATCTAAGGGAGAGAGAAATTGAGGAGTAGAAGAAGAAACTTACGTTGACCAGATCGGTTTTTGTTCGTGTGTGGTGTGTGGGACTCAACAGTAGTATCAATGGAAGAAGATTCTAGCGAGAGTAACAACAGCGAGGGTAAAAGAGTCATTTCATAGACTGATTTTATAAGATACCACTAGTGTACAGTGAACTATCCTGCACTATTGTCGCCCGTTAGATTTATTTAACGGTTGAGATACAAAAGGTTACTATTGGGATCTTTAGTTACGATTGGTCTGAGTTTTGTTAGTTTGAGATTAATTTTTGTTTATGGCAATTAAAAGTTATGAAATACTCTCCCTCTATCTTTATATATAAACTTACACTACAACAAAAATATAAACATTCCTTAAAAAAAAAATCTTTATTTTTTTTAAGGGAAACAAAAGAAAATTGTTTAACTAAAAAATTGTTTTTAAATTAAAGAAATTGTTTAACTAAACATAATTTTCATTAAGTGTGTTTGGTTTAGAAGAGAAGTTGTGAAGAGAGAAAAAGATGAGAGAGAAGTTGAGAAGAGAGAAAAAGGTGAGAAATAGAGTAAATTTGATGGATTGTTTGGTATAAGATAAAGAAGAGAGAGATTGAAAAGATAGAAGTGTTGATTAGTTTTGAAAGTACAATAATACCCTTGAATTAAAAGCACATCCCATCAATTAATTTTACTATTTTCTTTAGGAATTAATTTTACTAAGATTACTTTATTTCATTTGTATTAGATTTATAAACTAGATCAACTTAATTAATTATTTTTGGTGTGAGAGGGTATTAGTATAATTATTTTTTAAAATATAACTTATATAAGATATTAAATTTAATCTGTACAGTGATCTTATTTTGCAAATGAGCTTGTCAACGTGAAGAGAGAGAAGGGCAGCATAGGAAATATATAAATTTTACATATCTCTCTCGTCTTTCTTTGCATACATGTGAAGAAAAGAAAAAGTGTGGGCCCCACAACATTTTAGTCTTTCTACTCTATCTCTCTGCTCTGCCAAACGAAAGAACTTGCTTCTTTCTTCCATATCTCTCTCTTCCACATCTCTCTCGTCTCTATTTCTTCTCAAACAAACAGACCATTAAAGCACCAAAAATGGAAACTAATTGTTTTTTGATGAAGGAAAAATTTAGTTATATTACCACTGAACCAATAACCTCCCAGCATAAGGTGTGCCAGGAAAAATTGGCAAAAGTTAAACAATTACAATGTCAAAGAAATAAATGAGGAGAAAATTTAAATAACAAATTAAGTAATTGCACCCAAGCGCATTAGGGTTAAGCAAACATGAATTACAATAGAAAACAAAAGTAGCGTTTTTTGCTGTCAACCATTAGATTTGAAGCTTAATTTTTTCAACTAGGTGGTTCAAAGAGTCCTCCTCGTGCTCGAAAATTCGACCGTTTATTTTGTTCCAAATTACCCAAACACATGAGAGCCATAAAAGATGCATTGTTGATTGACAATTCTTTGTAAATCCTCTTAAATGACCATATTGAAATAAATGATCCCAAAATGTGAATCTAATTCACCATGACGAAGTCTAACCATTCTGAAACCAGAGACCAAATGGTTCCAAAAAAAAAAAGGACATCACAGAAACAAAAGGTCAACATCCTCATTTGTCCCACAACCTCCCATACAAAGTTATCGATGATTTTGAAGAAAACGCGACATGTGAATATTATATGTTGTAGGAATGTGATTCTAAAGAAGTAGCTAAGCAAAGAGACTAATTTTTAAGGGTTAAATATGTTTTTGGTCCCTATAAAATTTTTAGATTTCAAGTTTTAGTCCCTATGAAAATTTTCCACAATATTTGGTCCCTCAAAATTCTTTTGCTCTCATTTGTTCTACTAGAACCAATACTTTGTTTTAAGACTTATGAATTTTAGTATATGGTCTTGCACACTTGAACAAATATTAGCATATCCAATTGAATTGTAAATACCTTGTTGTCATTAAAACCTTAAGAGGCATTGTTATACTCATTTTGTTCCAACAATCTCCCCCTTTTTGATGATGACAAACATAAGCATTAATAGTCAATTGTTGTTAATCTAATTAACAAGTTGACTTTAGGGTCTCAGGTTTGTAAGCTTCCCCTAAGTTTAATAATTCTTAAGGTGACTTATGTATGCTCCCCCTAAGTTCTATTCAAGTTAATTAAATTCATTTTAATAAGCACAAAAACGTCACTCAGAAATAATTCACATTAAAATCAGATACTAAGAGATGAGAAGATGTTCTCCTAAATTAATTTTACTTAATTTTGTGGACTTGGAGCCTAAATGTTATCACATATCCCCATATCCCCCCCCCCCCCCCCCCCCCCCCCCCCCCCCCCCTTGTCATAAAAAAAAATCAATAAAGTAAGAAAAGATTTGGATAAAACATGAATATTTCTTAGTATCAGAGAAAGTTGAAATGTCAAGTGGATATACTATCAGAAGCAAAACTATTAAGAAACAATAATATTCATAAGTAAAATAAAGGTGTACATCTAAGTCTTAAGGTTGTTGTTGCTTCTTCATCATCTCAAGGATAGCAGCAATGCCAGCATTTGTCTTAGATTGCTCAGCCATTGTCTCCTCATGTTGTTTCTGCATGTTTCTTTCAAGTTCTTCTTGCTTCTTTGCCATTTCCTCTTGCTTCCTGGTAGTTTCCAAGTGTTGTTGTTGCATTCTCTTTTCCAAAGCTTCTTGCTTTCTGATAAGTGCTTCTTGGATATCATTCTGCCTTTTCTGCTCCATCTTCACTTCTAACAGTTGAGCTTGCACAACTTCTGTTGTCAGCTTCTGATTTCCCATATCATCTTGTAAATTATTTTGAACGATAATAACCTCAGGATCTTGACTCGTATGCACAATAGAAGGGGGATTAAGGTTCAAAGCTCGAACATTAGGAGGCTGGCTCAAGTTAATTGGCTGCACATGTGGAGGTGATGCATTGTGTGGTCGATGTGTTGCATTTTGTGGTTGAGGCTGGTTATTTGGTGGTTGAGGATGGTTATTTGGTGGTAGAGGATTTGCACTCGAATCTAATATTAAATTTGGATGATGTTGTTCGATAACATGCACTGCTAAAACATGGGGAGATGGAAACTTTGCGTCACAATCACTGCATAAGAATTCTAGCTTGGTCATGATAAAACAAAAATAAAATAATAAAGAAAATGAAATTGTTTTTCAAGCTAGTGATTGATTTAGAGTGAATGGGGTATAAGACACAATATATAGATGGATAACAATGTATATATAGGTACAAAGGCCCTATTTAATTTGAGTACATTTTTTTGTTTTATATAATTTTAATCAAAAATATAATATACTTTAGGGAAAATACTTTTGATATTTTGAAAATATATACTTTAGGGAAAAATATAATTATTCATTAAAGCACCAAAATTGGAAAATAATTGTTTTTGGGTAAAACATAATTTTCATTAAAGCACCAAAAATGGAAAATAATTGTTTTTTGATAAAGGGAAAATTTAATTATATTACCACTGAATCAATAACCTCCCAGCATAAGGTGTGCAAGGAAAAATTGAAAAAAGTTAAACGATTAAAATGTCAAAGAAATAAATGAGGAGAAAATTTAAATAACAAATTAAGTGATTGCACCCAAGTGTATTAGGGTTAAGCAAACAAGAATTACAATAGAAAGCAAAAGTAGCATTTTTTGCTGTCAACCATTAGAATGTTTGAAGCTTAATTTTTTCAACTAGATGGTTCAAGGAGTCCTCCTCGTGCTCGAAAATTTGACCGTTTATTTTGTTCCAAATTACCCAAACACATGAGAGCCATACAAGATGCATTGTTGATCGATGATTCTTTGTAAATCCTCTTAAATTACCATATTGAAATAAATGATCCCAAAATGTGAGTCGGATTCAACTTGTCGAAGTCTAACCATTCTGAAACCAGAGACCAAATGGTTCCAAAAAATAATGGACATCACAGAAACAAAAGGTCAACATCCTCATTTGTCCCACAACCTCCCATACAAAGTTATCGATGATTTTGAAGAAAACCCGACATGTGAATATTATATGTTGGAGGAATGTGATTCTAAAGAAGTAGCTAAGCTAAGAGACTAATTTTTAAGGGTTAAATATGTTTTTGATCCCTAATTTTTTTTTCCAGATTTCAAGTTTTAGTCCCTATGAAAATTTTCTGCAATATTTGGTCCCTCAAAATTCTTTTGCTCTCATTTGTTCTACTAGAACCAATACTTTGTTTTAAGACTTATTAATTTTAGTATATGGTCTTGCACACTTGAACAAATATTAGCATATCTAATTGAACTTTAAATACCTTGTTGTCATCAAAACCTTAAGAGGCATTGTTATACTCATTTTTTTCCAACAATCTCCCCCTTTTTGATGATGACAAACACATGTATTAATAGTCAATTGTCGTTAATCTAATTAACAAGTTGACTTTAGGGTCTCAGGTTCATAAGCTTCCCCTAAGTCTAATAGTTTTTAAGGTGAGTTTTGTAAGCTCCCCCTGAGCTCTATTCAAGTTAATTAAATTCATTTTTAGCACAAAAACGTCACTCAGAAATAATTCACATTAAAATCAGAGACTAAGATGAGAAGATGTTCTCCTAAATTAATTTTACTTAATTTAGTGGACTCGGAGCCTAAATGTTATTCAATATTTCACTCCCCCTTTTATCATTGTCATACCCCAATTTTTGACCTAAGATATCACTAACATGCGTCGTCTGACACTGATCGATCTCTGATTTTTCAGTAAAAAAATTCGGCAGAGAGGTATTTTAAAATACCTCATATTTGATTCCGAGTCGGGCCCTCTTCTCTCAATTTTCATTTTTTTATTTACTTTTAGTTTTCATCTTTTATTTAAATTTCTTTTAGTTAATTAATTTTAAATTCATTTTTAATTCCTTTTAAATTTCTATCTTTATTTTTTATCTCATTTTTGTTTTAGTCCTTCTATATTTTTTTATTATTATTTATTTATTATTATTATTATTACTATTATTATTATTATTGTTTATTTTAAATATCCATAAAAAGATTTTGTCCGATAAATACCCAAAGAAACACAAGAAACACAGCTATTCACAGCTCATCCATAACAGTGTCATGTCCCCTCTAAACCAAGCCAAGGCAGTTTGTGTTGATGCCTTAACAGACCCAATGTCACAATCTAGCTCTATAAATACAAGCACATGCAACCAGCAAAAGGAAGAAGAATTTCCAGCAAAAAAACACACAGAGCCAATTTCGATCCATAACCACAAGAACCAGCCAGAAACAATTTTCCAGCCAATACACAAAAACGGCACAATTCACAGCCAAAAATTCACACAGCCGAAACCTGCAAGCATACACATAGTAACACAGCCAGCTTCACATATGGCAAATCTGTGCATTCAAACAACAACGTACCACAACTGATCCATCAACAAATCACACAAATCCAAATCGCATATCATAACAACACACAACCACTCATAACGAAATCAACACAAAATCAACAACCAAACCCTCACCACATTATATCAAATCGGCCATAACTCTCAATCCACATATCACCGTATCCAACACGTCCTCAAACCAAGTCGAAACCAACATAATCCAAACCGGATCCATTCAAAAGAAATCAAAGAGGTATTAATTTTAAATTCCTAGATCTAGGTCGTTTTGTATTTGATTTGATAATTTTGGGTTTGGAATCGGAAAAAGGGAGGGAAAAGAAGTAAGAAAACAAAAAAAATATAAAAAATAATAAGTTCCAGCGGCGGCGCCGCCACCTATGGTGGCCGGCCACTGCGCCAGAGCCGGCTGTCTCGCCGGAAAAGAAGGCCGTTTTCGGCCATGCTTTCTAGAGAGAGAAGAGAGTGTTTCTCTCAAAGAAAAGAGAAGAGAGAGAAACAAATGGGAAAATGAATGAAAAATGGGTCTTGCATCCCTTATATACTCTCTCGAACCGGTTCGGTTCTCCTGGACCCGAACTAGGCTTGAACCGAACCGGTCTAGCCCACCTGCAAGCCCAGCGCGCCTCTGTCTCCTTAAAGGCCCAGTATGCATTTTTATTTTCTGCACCCCCCATTATACTGCTCACACTCCCCTGCATTTCATTTTTTTTTATTTCTTTCATGCATTTTAATTTCTTTAACATTTTTATTTTAGTTCTCATGCATTTTTTTTATTTCGTTTCTTACTCGCATCTCATTTTATTATTTATAAATCATCATTCACATATTTAATTATTGTTATTTATTTTATTGCATGGATTTAGAATGTAATTAGGTCAAATGTAAAACACAAATGATAAGAAAAAGTGTGCGCGTGTGTGCTTTATTTATCGCTTTATATATTATTATTAGAGACTTCATGGTGATCCAATGTCACCACAGAGGTCCACGCGCATTTATCTTTTATCGCTCTGTTAGTTTAATTTTCATTTATTATTCAAAATAACAAAAACATTCAAATAACAAAAATCACAAAAAAAATATTTTCATAATAAACCTTGATCTAAAATCAAGTGATCGTTCTTTTTATTTTCTTTCTTAATCAAATTTCAAATCAATTTTAATTCTACTTTGAGTCTACTTTCTTTCAATATAAAAAATACAAACCAATTCTCATTTGCCATTCGGCTTTTTATTTCAAACCTTTTTCAAAACTAACAAAAAACACAAAACAAATCAAACGTCAATTTCTACCCCGAACTACGAGGTTTTGATCCCTCACGGGTACGTAGGCAAAGGACATGCGTCCTTCCAAATCAATAAAAATGTAGATAAATTAGGTCTTTCTTTTCTTTTATCATTTCAAATTCCATTTTTTAAGCAAGCAAGTTTATAGCATAAAAGTTAAATAAAATCAAGAGGTTCTCGTAGAGTACTACGAATATTTAGGGCGCTTAACACCTTCCCTAAATATAACCAACCCCCGAACCCTTAATCCCTAAAAAATGTGGTATTTGAACCTTTTTCCACTTTCTTTTGAAAAGAATTAAATGTTCAGTCGTGAAAAATATAATTATTCATTAAAGAGACTAAATAAATATAATTATTCAGTCGTGAAAAATATAATTATTCATTAAAGAGACTAACTAAATAAATTAAATGTTCAGTCGTGAAAAATATATACTTTAGGGAAAAATATAATTATTCATTAAAGCACCAAAAATGGAAAATAATTTATTTTTAAGGGTTAAATATGTTTTTGGTCCCTATAAATATACCAACTTTTCATTTTGATCCCTCTAAAATTTTCCTTCAACTTTTAGTCCCTATAAAATTTTCAATTACTACTTTTGGTCCCTATTTTTAAGTTAATTTTTATATTTTTTTAATAAAATTATGCAGAAATGTGTAGAATATTGTAAGAAAAATTCCCAGGAAAAAATAGAATTTTTTAACAAAACATGAATTAAATATGAATTTTTAACCGTAAAAAATGTAAAAATTCATATTAAATTCATGTTATGTTAAAAAATTCTAATTTTTTTTGGGAAAGATTCTTATAATATTATGAATTTTTCTGCAAATTTTTATTCAAAAATATGAATTCTACATATGATTTTACTTTAAAAGAGGGACCAAAAGTGAAAAAGGAAAATTTTTAAGGGACTAAAAGTTGAAGGAAAATTTTAGAGGGACTAAAATGAAAAGTTGGTATATTTATAGGGACCAAAAACATATTTAACCCTATTTTTAATGAAGGGAAAATTTAATTATATTACCACTAAATCAATAACCTCACATCATAAGGAGTGCCAGGAAAAATTGGCAAATGTTAAATGATTAAAATGTCAAAGAAATATATGAGGTGAAAATTTTAATAACAAATTAAGTGATTGCACCTAAGCGCATTAGGGTTAAGGAAACAAGAATTATAATAGAAAACAAAAGTAGTGTTTTTTCCCGTCAACCATTAGAATGTTTGAAGCTTAATTTTTTCAACTAGGTGGTTCAAGGAGTCCTCCTCGTGCTTGAAAATTCGACCGTTTATGTTGTTCCAAATTACTCAAACACATGAGAGCCATACAAGATGCATTGTTGATCGACGATTCTTTGTAAATCCTCTTAAATGACCATATTGAAATAAATGATCCCAAAATGTGAGTCGGATTCACCGTGACGAAGTCTAACCATTATGAAACCAGAGACCAAATGTTTCCAAAAAAAAAAGGACATCAAAGAATCAAAAGGTCAACATCCTCATTTGTCCCACAACCTCCCAGACAGAATTATCAATGATTTTGAAGAAAACCCGACATGTGAATATTATATGTTGTATGAATGTGATTCTAAAGAAGTAGATAAGCAAAGAGACTAACTTTTAAGGGTTAAATATGTTTTTGGTCCCTATAAAATTTTTAGATTTCAAGTTTTAGTCCCTATAAAAAATTTCAACAATATTTGGTCCCTCAAAATTCTTTTGCTCTCATTTGTTCTTCTAAAACCAGTACTTTGTTTTAAGACTTATGAATTTTAGTATATGGTCTTGCACACTTGAACAAATATTAGCATATCTAAATGAACTTTAAATACCTTGTTATCATGAAAACCTTAAGAGGCATTGTTATACTCATTTTGTTCCAACAATCTCCCCCTTTTTGATGATGACAAACATAAGTATTAATAGTCAATTGTTGTTAATCTAATTAAAAAGTTGACTTTAAGGTCTCATGTTCGTAAGCTTCCCCTAAATCTAATAGTTCTTAAGGTGAGTTTTGTAAGCTCCCCCTGAGCTCTATTCAAGTTAATTAAATTCATTTTAAGCACAAAAACGTCACTCAGAAATAATTCACATTAAAATCAGAGACTAAGAGATGAGAAGATGTTCTCCTAAATTAATTTTACTTAATTTAGTGAACTCGGAGCCTAAATGTTACTCCCTCCGGTCCTTTTTATAAGAAAAATTTGGGCCAACAAAAGTTGATGTATTTGGTTAAAAATTTAGTCCAAATACATTAATTTTTGTTGACTCAATTTTCTCTTGTAAATAGGACCGGAGGGAGTCTTACATATCTTACTCCATCTTTTGTCATAAACAAAAAAATAATCAAAAGAGTAATTAAGAAAAGATTTGGATAAAACATGAATATTTCTAAGTACCAGAGAGAGTTGAAAGGACAAGTGCATATACTATCAGAAGCTAAACTGTTAAGAAACAATAATATTCAGAAGCAAAATAAAGGTGTGCATCTAAGTCTTAAGGTTGTTGTTGCTTCTTCATCATCTCAAGGATAGCAGCAATGCCACCATTTGTCTTAGATTGCTCAGCCATTGTCTCCTCATGTTGTTTCTGCATGTTTCTTTCAAGCTCTTCTTGCTTCTTTGCCATTTCCTCTTGCTTCCTGGTATTTTCCAAGTGTTGTTGTCGCATTCTCTTTTCCAAAGCTTCTTGCTTTATGATAAGTGCTTCTTGGATATCATTTTGCCTTTTCTGTTCCATCTTCACTTCTAACAGTTGAGCTTGCACAACTTCTGTTGTCAGCTTCTGATTTACCATAACATCTTGTAAATTATCTTGAAAGATAATAACCTCAGGATCTTGACTCGTATGCACAATAGAAGGGGGATTAAGGTTCAAAGCTCGAACATTAGGAGGCTTGCTCAAGTTAATTGGCTGCGCATGTGGAGGTGGTGCATTTTTTTGGCCGAGGTGTTGCATTTTGTGGTTGTGGCTGGTTATTTGGTGGTTGAGGCTTTGCACTCGAATCTAATATTAAATTTGGATGATGTTGTTCGATAACATGCACTGCTAAAACTTGTGCAAATGAAAACTTTGCTTCACAATCACTGCTTAAGAATTCTAACTTGGTCATGATAAAACAAAAATAAAATTATAAAGAAAACAAAATTGTTTTTCAAGCTAGTGATTGATGTATAGTGAATGGGGTATAAGACACAATATATAGATGGAGAACAATGTATATATAGGTACAAGGCCATATTTGACTTTATTTTTGTCCTTAAATGTAAACCCCTTTTTAAATTACTTGATGCATTTATTATTATTTATCCTAAACATTCCCTTAATTAACACTACTAACTTGTCTTGAAATATGAAAAGTCAAATTAAATACACATACAAACAAATGACAATTTGATAATATTAATACACAAAACAGACACATTAAGTGCACTAACAACTTTTCTTAATAAATGTAAAAAATGCAAAAGATGCTTTGATATAGGAAAGGAAGGAGTATAATGGAAAGTGTAACCAACTCTGATTACATTATTCCTCAATTAATGCACACGTAGTGGAGGAGTTACAACAAACTTCTAGAAAAATTTGAAATTCAAATGAAACAAACAGTAGAAGGGAAATATTTATAGGGTTTCATGGTTTAGCATTATTAGAGAGGACAATGTATTTTTTAAAAGTGATTCAAAATTTTCACAAAAAAACTAAAAAATTAGAGCAATGAGAGGGAGCGACGTGAGGCATGGTGGTGGTCACTATAGGTTTGATCGGTGACAACCGCTTCGGAGCTTATCTCAGGCAAAGAGATACACCGGGGGGATAGGGTCCAGCCTGGGAGGCAGAAAATGGGGGGGGGATAGGGGAGATTGGGATGTTGTTCGGTCAAGAAAGAGGAAAGCGATGCAACCGGCTGATCAAAGACGGGACAGGTCAAGGGTTTCAGAGCGGCATGAAGGTTGGGCAAAGGGCAACAGTTACGCACGGCAAGCTTCAGTTGAGAATGATAGGGTTCAGCGACATGATGATAGGGTTATGCTATGTGATACTAGGGTTTGGAGCGATCAGCACTTCAAGGCTTACAATTACGGTAAGGAGATCAGACATGATGTTGGTTCGAACAAAGGAACTGCTGCAGGTGACAATGCACATGAATATGGTAGTAAGGTTACATTTTACTTTGCAAACATTCCTGATTTTATGCCATTATTCCGATTACGACAATTCTTCGAGGTGTGCGGCATTCTGTCAGATGTGTATGTTGCTAGAAAACTAAATTCACGCGGTCAGGTTTATGGTAATATTTCTGAATGTGAAGAAGAGGGAGAAGTTGGCACAGGCTTTGAATAATGTGTCGATAAGTGAGTTTAAGGTCTGGGCACATGAAGCACGTTTTGACAGGTTTGCACAGTTCGACTCGGATGTTAGAGTTTCTTCTTCTAGCGTTAGATATGGAGAGAAGGATGAGGAGGTAAGACCGGTTGTGATCACACATGGTGCAGGAGTTAAGAATGTGCGAGTAGCTGGGAAGAAGGAGGAGTTGCGTGTTGGGAAGGAATAAAAAAAGAATTTGAAGGGGACGATGGTGGTTAATATGGAGTAAGAAAAAAAATTAATAGCGGGGATGGTGAAGGTTCAAGTAGGGAAGAAAAAAATTAAGTTGAAAAAAGAGAGGAAGGGAGGCGTTGAGGGTGCAACAAACAAGGTGGAGGAAGTGAGTGGTGAGAACGACCAGTAGTGGTGGATGGGACGCATGGAAAGGAAAAGGTTAATGGTAATCAGACTTGGGAGCCAAAGGGTAATCATAATGTTATTAAGGAGGACGTGCACGCAAGTATGTTGGTGTATAATTCTAAGCAGGAGGATCGGTTGTAGGTTGAAGGTGGTTTGGTCGAGACATTTTTGGGGATTCGTCATTGGCAATTCAACAAAGGGTGAAGGACACAGGGTTTCACAACGTCGTGGTGACGCCTATGGGCAGTGACAAAGTTTTTCTTCATTGCACGGGAGGTGCAGACATTTGGAAAGTTTTCAATGACGCGGTGGATTTCTTTGGCATGATGTTCTCAGACATACATAAATGGGTATCTAAGGATGAACAATATGAATGTGGTGCTTGGATTCGGATTTACGGTACAGCAGCACATGTTTGGAATGAGTCATTCTTTAATATTTGTGTCTCAAAGTGTGGAAGATTCATACGTTCAGACGAGTGCAATGTCGATAGGGCGAGATTGGATTTTGCTAGGGTGCTGATCTCAATTACATCAATAGAGGTCATTAATTCTAATACTGAAGTTGTTATTGATGGAAGGAAATATTTGCTAAAGTTAGTGGAGGAATGGTGGTGTGATTTAGGGGAAGATGCCTTCTTGTCGGAGGATGTGTCAGACACCAAGACAGATAGGTTATCCCATCGAAATGGCGTGCCCGGAATGGAGGAGGTTCAAGGAGATGTGGATGAATTGATTGATGATCTTAATGAGGAATGGCATAATTCTATTCATCCCGATGACGTTAACAAGGACACTGCAGCAAGTTGTCTACCTGTGGAAAATTTGGTTGACGCGGTGGGAAAAGAGCATGTTACATCTGTTCCTATTTTAAATTTCCAGCAAGAAGGAAAGCACGGCTCAGCTGCTATTTTAATTTCTGAAGGTGGGAAACATGTTAAAGCATCAAAGAATAAGACTTCTACAAGTTCAGGCAAGATAGAGAGAACGTTGGGAAAAGAGCATGTTACATCTGTTCCTATTTTAAATGTCCAGCAAGAAGGGAAACATGGCTCAGCTGCTATAAATAATTCTGACGGTGGGAAACATGTTACAGCATCAAAGAATAAGAATTCTACAAGTTTAGGCAAGATAGAGATAAATTCTAAATCCAACTCTCGGCCTTCTGCTTTATCTAAAAAGAAGAAGAAGGTTGGGGTGCTTGTTAAACAATCGGTGGGCTTCATGAAAAGGATTGTATGACTACAGTTGAAGGATAGAAAGGAAATATTAAAGGTGCTCAAGAAACAGGAATGTAAAAAGAATGTTTTATCAAAGGCTTCTAAGGTAATGGCTAACACTTTATTTACTTCTTCTCATTCATCAAACTCTTCGATGAACAAAGATTGGGAGAATTGGGTAGTTGTTCATGGTAAGAGAGAGGTGGCAGCTGAGGATGTTAGGGAAATTGGCAAAACTTTGGGGTTTAAATTCAAAGGGGATAAAAATAATAGTTTCAATTTGTTGGCAAGGGAGGGAAGGAGAGGGTGGAGGGCAGAGATAAGTGGTTTGTTGAAGGAGGGTGACGTAGCGGACAATGGGGGAGTCAAGGTGGGGTGTAGGAGTCGGTGGCGTGAGGGTGGTGGGGGTGGAGCGGGGTGGAGATGAAGGTGGTTTCTTATAATGTTAGGCGGCTTGGTGGTTTTGCGAAAAGAGCAGAGGTTCGCAGGTTTGTTCAAGAAAAGCTTCCCTATGTTTTATGTCTGCAAGAGTCGAAGTTCAGTGTGGTTGATGATTTATTGATTACATCTTTATGGGGAAACAGATCTTTTAGGTATTCTTATCAAACATCTGTTGGGGCCTCTGGCGGTATAATAACAATTTGGGATACTTCGTTGGTGGTGGTTACGTGTTCTTGGAGTTTCCGTCATGTTTTGGTGATTAAAGGGAAGGTGATTTCGTCAGGTCTTAAATTTATTATTGCTAATACTTATGCTCCTTGTGATACGACGACGAAACATAATCTTTGGGCACATTTGTCTCAATTCATTCTTAACAATACCGATGTCAACTTATGCATCTGTGGGGACTTTAATGTTGTTCGCTCAGAGGATGAGAGAAAAGGTCGAGGTTCGGCGTTTAGGCAGGTGGATATTGACAACCTTAATAATTTCATTGATGCATGTTTCTTGATTGATCTACCGTTATGTGGTCGTTTGTTTACTTGGTACAAAGGCGATGGTATTACAATGAGCAGGTTGGATATATTCCTCTTATCTGCTAGATGGTGTGCGTCTTGGCCAAATAGTATTCAGGTAGCGCACAAGCGCGGGCTCTCTGATCATGTTCTGTTGGTGCTAGATGTTGATGATGCTAATTGGGGGCCGAGACCGTTGCGTATGTTGAAGTGTTGGGCTGATTTTAATGGTTATTCGGAGTTTGTCCGTGATAAGTTGACATCTTTCTCTCTATCTGGATGGGGCGGTTATGTTTTGCAGAAGAAGTTGAAGATGATTAAATTTTGTTTGAAGGACTGGCATCAATATCATTCTAAAAATTTAGTTGGCAAGCTTTCAGAAATGAAAGATCGAATTTCTTCCCTAGACATTAAAGGGGAGGAGGTCGATCTTTAAGAGGAAGAGGTAATGGAACTTCATGACTTGTCTGTTAATTTTCATTCATTGGCTCGGGTGCAAACTAGTATGAATTGGCAGAAGGCTCGGATGAATTGGGTAAAAGAAGGTGACACTAATTCAAAATTCTTTCACAATGTGATGTCTAACAGAAAGAGAAGGAACTCAATTCACATGGTGCATGTTGATGGGTTTCTCGTTGAAGGGGTTCAAAATATTCGAAAGGCGGTTTTTGATCATTTTGCAAATCATTACCGCGCTCCGGTTACAGTTCGGTCAGTGTAACACCCCGTTTTTCCAACATGCAAAATAATACATAAAGATTAGAGTATTCAACTTAAAACAGGATGTCACACTTCTTACATAAATTTCAAATAGGATAAAGTCACTATTTATTCAAACAGCACCTGTCAACATTTCAATTACTTTGCAGCGGAAAATAAAACATCTTAATTAATTCATCATAATGGCACTATGGCCTCAACATCGTTCAACTTATTAAAATCTAAATCAAAGGTTCTTCAACATAATTCATAATCAAAACATAATTCTTGACAAATAACATAGTTCATGATAAAATAACATTGTTCATGGCAAATACGTAACACATGGAAAACAAGCAATATCCCCATTGTGTTACGTATCAGAGCAACCTAAGACGACACGGCGGAGACTACTCAAGACTGCAACGATTCTTGGTCACCTGCAAGTTACCCATATAAGGCAACAATTCTCAAACTGAAGGGGTGAGATTTCACATTCAATAATATTCTTGTCAAACCAAGGCTACTGGAAAGATATCGTAATTATCAACAACTTTTATGTTTATACCAAAGACCAATTTAAAACAGAAACATATGAACAAAACGCAAAAACATGAAACATAGAATGTTGTCACTGTGCAATTTCGCTGTGACCTATGTTCAGTAATTTGACCATAACTGAAGTTCTATATATCGTTTTGACGTCAGACCAACGGCAATAGAAAGCTAACATCCATACCTACATCTTTTGTGTTTACACCTAAGACCAATTCCGCACCGATCAATACCAGTTTTCATATCAAAATTCGGGGCAGAGATGAAAATAATCAGAAAAATCAACTTATTTATTCAAACTTCACATTCATTCAAAATCATCACAATCAACAACAACAACTCAACCAAATTCATACCCAATTCATAATATGACATTAACAACAACAATCATCAACAACCACAACTCATAATCATGAATCCAACCACAAATCAATAACATAAGATAACATAAATCATCACTAAGCATAATTCATAAATTAAATTGCAATTCAAAACCCTATCTTCTTTTCAAACCCTAACTTCTCTAATCATCAAAATAAAACAACAACAAACATGTTAAACCCTATTTCAGAATCATATACTTATGATTAAAGAATGTTAGTCCCACCCTTACCTTAGATTGATTAGCAGCAAGGTCTACAGACTTCTCCTTCTCTAACTCTTCTCTTCTCTTCTCTTCTCTCTAAACCTTGTTTTCTCCAAATCCTTGTTTTTGCATATATTCATCTTTCAACCTAATCTCTCCTCTATTTATATTACTAATTACTCTTCTTAAATCTGATTAGGCCCAATAACTCTCTTCTTTCTGTTTCAGCCCCCAAATCTACTTATTCTAATAATTATATTTCTTCACTAAATATATTCTTCCACTAAATATATTCTTCTACTAAATATATAAAATAAAGCCACACTCAATAAAATACCAGCATATCACATAATTTAAATAAATCATATAATTAGACTCTAACTCAATAAAATAATTAAATAATTAAAGAGGGCGTTACAACTCTCCCCAACTTAAAAGAATTTCGTCCTCAAAATTCAGAGCACAAGAGAAAATGCATTTAATTATTGCTTAAATATCTTAAACTATATATAACCAAATAGAAACTTCAAACAATATACACAAACCACATCAAAGTTAGTCAGTTAAACATGATCACATAACAAAACATAACCATTAATTAGAAAACACAACGACGGTATAACAACTGTCACACGACACAGCGCGACTGAACTACTTGGCCGGACGGACCGACCTGCTCTGATACCAATTGTAACATCCCGTTTTCCCAACATGTAAAATAATACATAAAGATCAGAATATTCAACTTAAAACAGGATGTCACACTTCTTACATAAATTTCAAATAGGATAAAGTCACTATTTATTCAAACAGCACATGTCAATATTTCAATTACTTTGCAGCGGAAAATAAAACATCTTAATTAATTCATCATAATGGCACTATGGCCTCAACATCGTTCAACTTATTAAAATCTAAATCAAAGGTTCTTCAACATAATTCATAATCAAAACATAGTTCATGACAAATAACATAGTTCAAGATAAAATAACATTGTTCATGGAAAATACGTAACACATGGAAAACAAGCAATATCCCCATCCCGTTACGTATCAGAGCAACCTAAGACGACACGGCGGAGACTACTCAAGACTACAACTATTCTTGGTCACCTGTAAGTTACCCATGTAAGGCAACAATTCTCAAGCAGAGGGGTGAGATTTCACATTCAATAATAATAAGCATATAATTCATCAGCAGAATTTAACAACATAAATAACACTTATTTAACTATGTTACTTTATCATAATACTTCTTAATTCAACTCCTTAATTTATAGATAACTTGGTAACAACGACAATAGATCAACTACGACATCCACAACTTCGACTAGACATTAAGGACGATGCAACAACAACTCTTTAACTTCGACAATGCAACAACAACTAAGACATCATGCATGTGGTCCCATTCAGGGCATAAGCCCTCGTCTCTATTGAGCATAAAAGGCTCCCAGGGCTTGAGCCCTCGTCACTTTTGAGCACAAGGCTCCAGGGCTTGAGCCCTCGTCGCTATTGAGCAAAATGCTCCAGGGCTTAAGCCCTCATCGTTTGTATGAATAGACTCAACAACTTGACATCTTAACATCCTAAAATCTTAACAACTCAACAACTTGGCATCTTAACATCTTAACAACTCAACAACTTGGCATCCTAACATCTTAACAACTCCACAACTAAGACATCATATAACATCGTATTCAAACATCAACAATTCATCATGCATCTTTGTAAAAAGATAATAAATTATACATAACATATTTTCATGTCAAACTAAGGCTACTGGAAAGATATTGCAATTATCAACAACTTTCATGTTTATACCAAAGGCCAATTCAAAACAGAAACATATGAACAAAACGCAAAAACATGAAACAGAGAAATTGTCACTGTGCAATTTCGATGTGACCTATGTGCAGTAATTTGAACATAACTCAAGTTCTATAAATTGTTTTGACGTTAGATCAACTGCAATAGAAAGCTAACATCCATACCTACAACTTTTGTGTTTACACCTAAGACCAATTCCACACCAACCAATACCAGTTTTCATATCAAAATTCGGGGCAGAGATGAAAATAATCAGAAAAATCAACATATTTATTCAAACTTCACATTCATTCAAAATCATCACAATCAACAACAACAATCAAAATTCATACCCAATTCATAATATGACATTAACAACAATAATCATAAACAACCACAACTCATAATCATGAATTCAACCACAAATCAACAACAACATAACATAAATCATCAACTGAGCATAATTCATAAATTAAATTGCAATTCGAAACCCTATCTTCTTTTCAAACCCTAACTTCTCTAATCATCAAAATAAAACAACAACAAACATGTAAAACCCTATTTCAGAACCATATACTTATGATTAAAGAAGGTTAGTTCCACCCTTACCTTAGATTGATTTGCAGCAAGGTCTACAGACTTCTCCTTCTCTGATTCTTCTCTTCTCTTCTCTTCTCTCTAAACCTTGTTTTCCCCAAAACCTTGTTTTTGCATATATTCATCTTACACCCTAATCTCTCCTCTATTTATATTACTAATTACTCTTCTTAAATCTGATTAGGCCCAATAACTCTCTTCTTTCTGTTTCAGCCCCCAAATCTACTTATTCTAATAATTATATTTCTCCACTAAATATATTCTTCCACTAAATATATTCTTCTACTAAATAATTTAAATAAATCATATAATTAGACTCTAACTCAATAAAATAATTAAATAAATAAAGAGGGCGTTACAACTGTCCCCAACTTAAATGAATTTCGTCCTCAAAATTCAGAGCACAAGAGATAATACATTTAATTATTGCTTAAATATCTTAAACTATATATAACCAAATAGAAACTTCAAACAATATACACAAACCACATCAAAGTTAATCAGTTAAACATGATCACATAACAAAACATAACCATTAATTAGAAAACACAACGACAGTATAATAACTGTCACACGACACTGCGCGACTGTACTACTCAGCCGAACGGACCGACCTGCTCTGATACCAATTGTAACACCCCGTTTTCCCAACAAGTAATATAATACATAAAGATCAGAGTATTCAGCTTAAAACAGGATGTCACACTTCTTACATAAATTTCAAATAGGATAAAGTCACTATTTATTCAAACAACACCTGTCAATATTTCAATTACTTTGCAGCGGAAAATAAAACATCTTAATTAATTCATCATAATGGCACTATGGCCTCAACATCGTTCAACTTATTAAAATCTAAATCAAAGGTTCTTCAACATAATTCATAATCAAAACATAGTTCATGACATATAACGTAGTTCATGATAAATTAACATTGTTCATGGCAAATACGTAACACATGAAAAACAAGCAATATCCCCATTCCATTACGTATCAAAGCAACCTAAGACGACACGGCGGAGACTACTCAAGACTGCAACTATTCTTGGTCACCTGCAAGTTACCCATGTAAGGCAACAATTCCCAAGCAGAAGGTGTCAGATTTCACATTCAATAATAATAATAAGCATATAATTCATCAGCAGAATTTAATAACATAAATAACACTTATTTACCTATGTTACTTTATCATAATACTTCTTAATTCAACTCCTTAATTTATTGATAACTTGGCAACAATGATAATAGATCAACTACGACATCCACAACTTCGACTAGACATCAAGGACGATGCAACAACAACTCTTTAACTTCGACAATGCAACAACAACTAAGACATCATGCATGTGGCACCATTCAGGGCATAAGCCCCCGTCTCTATTGAGCATAAATGGCTCCCAGGGCTTGAGCCCTCGTCGCTATTGAGCAAAATGCTCCAGGGCTTAAGCCCTCAACGTTTGTATGAATAGACTCAACAACTTGACATATTAACATCCTAACATCTTAACAACTCAACAACTTGGCATCTTAACATCTTAATAACTCAACAACTTGGCATCTTAATATCTTAACAACTCAACAACTAAGACATCATATAACTTCGTATTCAAACATCAACAATTCATCATGCATCTTTGTAAAAACATAATAAATTATACATAACATATTTTCATGTCAAACCAAGGCTAATGGAAAGATATCGCAATTATCAACTACTTTCATGTTTATACCAAAGACCAATTCAAAACAGAAACATATGAACAAAACGCATAAACATGAAACAGAGAATGTTGTCACTGTGCAATTTCGCTGTGACCTATGTGCAGTAATTTGACCATAACTCAAGTTTTATAAATCGTTTTGATGTCAGACCAACTGCAATAGAAAGCTAACATTCATACCTACAACTTTGTGTTTACACCTAAGACCAATTCTGCACCGATCAATACCAGTTTTCATATCAAAATTCGGGGCAGAGATGAAAATAATTAGAAAAATCAACTTATTTATTCAAACTTCACATTCATTCAAAATCATCACAATCAACAACAACAACTCATTAAAATTCATACACAATTCATAATATGACATTAACAACAATAATCATCAACAACCACCACTCACAATCATGAATTCAACCACAAATCAACAACAACATAACATAAATCATCAACTGAGCATAATTCATAAATTAAATTGCAATTCAAAACCCTATCTTCTTTTCAAACCCTAACTTCTCTAATCATCAAAATAAAACAACAACAAACATGTTAAACCCTATTTCAGAACCATATACTTATGATTAAAGAAGGTTAGTCTCACCATTACCTTAGATTGATTTACAGCAAGGTCTACAGACTTCTCCTTCTCTGATTCTTCTCTTCTCTGCTCTCTATACCTTGTTTTCTCCAAATCCTTGTTTTTGCATATATTCATCTTACAACCTAATCTCTCATCTATTTATATTACTAATTACTCTTCTTAAATCTGATTAGGCCCAATAACTGTCTTCTTTCTGTTTCAGCCCCCAAATCTACTTATTCTAATAATTATATTTCTCCACTAAATATATTCTTCTACTAAATATTTAAAATAAAGTCACTCAATAAAATACCAACATATCACATAATTTAAATAAATCATATAATTAGACTCTAACTCAATAAAATAACTAAATAATTAAAGAGTGCGTTACAACTTTCCCAACTTAAAAGAATTTCGTCCTCAAAATTCAGAGCACAAGAGAAAATGCATTTAATTATTGCTTAAATATCTTAAACTATATATAACCAAATAGAAACTTCAAACAATATACACAAACCACATCAAAGTTAGTCAGTTAAACATGATCACATAACAAAACATAACCATTAATTAGAAAACACAACGACAATATAACAACTGTCACACGACACTGCGCGACTGAACTACTTGGCCGGACGGATCGACCTGCTCTGATACCAATTGTAACACCCCGTTTTCCCAACAAGTAATATAATACATAAAGATCAGAGTATTCAACTTAAAACAACATGTCACACTTCTTACATAAATTTCAAATAGGATAAAGTCACTATTTATTCAAACAGCACCTGTCAATATTTTAATTACTTTGCAGCAGAAAATAAAACATCTTAATTAATTCATCATAATGGCATTATGGCCTCAACATCGTTCAACTTATTAAAATCTAAATCAAAGGTTCTTCAACATAATTCATAATCAAAACATAGTTCATGACAAATAACATAGTTCATGATAAAATAACAGTGTTCATGGCAAATACGTAACACATGGAAAACAAGCAATATCCCCATACCGTCACGTATCAGAGCAACCTAAGACGACACGGTGGAGACTACTCAAGACTGCAACTATTCTTAGTCACCTGCAAGTTACCCATGTAAGGCAACAATTCCCAAGCAGAAGGGGTGAGATTTCACATTCAATAATAATAAGCATATAATTCATCAGCAGAATTTAATAACATAAATAACACTTATTTAACTATGTTACTTTATCATAATACTTCTTAATTCAACTCCTTAATTTATTGATAACTTGGCAACAACGATAATAGATGAACTACGACATCCACAACTTCGACTAGACATTAAGGACGATGCAACAACAACTCTTTAACTTCGACAATGCAACAACAACTAAGACATCATGCATGTGGCACCATTCAGGGCATAAGCCCTCGTCTCTATTGAGCATAAAAGGCTCCCAGGGCTTGAGCCCTCGTCACTTTTGAGCAAAATGCTCCAGGGCTTGTGCCCTCGTCGCTATTGAGCAAAATGCTCCAGGGCTTAAGCCCTCTTCGTTTGTATGAATAGACTCAACAACTTGACATATTAACATCCTAACATCTTAACAACTCAACAACTTGGCATCTTAACGACTCAACAACTAAGACATCATATAACACCGTATTCAAACATCAACAATTCATCATGCATCTTTGTAAAAACATAATAAATTATACATAACATATTTTCATGTCAAACCAAGGCTACTGGAAAGATATCGCAATTATCAACAACTTTCATGTTTATACCAAAGACCAATTCAAAACAGAAACATATGAACAAAACGCATAAACATGAAACAGAGAATGTTGTCACTGTGCAATTTCGCTGTGACCTATGTGCAGTAATTTGAACATAACTCAAGTTCTATAAATCGTTTTGATGTCAGACCAACTGCAATAGAAAGCTAATATCCATACCTACAACTTTTGTGTTTACACCTAAGACCAATTCCGCACCGATCAATACCAGTTTTCTTATCAAAATTCGGGGCAGAGATGAAAATAATCAGAAAAATCAACTTATTTATTCAAACTTCACATTCATTCAAAATCATCACAATCAACAACTACGACATCCACAACTTCGACTAGACATCATGGACGATGCAACAACAACTCTTTAACTTCGACAATGCAACAACAACTAAGACATCATGCATGTGGCACCATTCAGGGCATAAGCCCTCGTCTCTATTGACCATAAAAGGCTCCCAGGGCTTGAGCCCTCGTCACTTTTGAGCAAAATGCTCCAGGGCTTGTGCCCTCGTCGCTATTGACCAAAATGCTCTAGGGCTTAAGCCCTATTCGTTTGTATGAATAGACTCAACAACTTGACATATTAACATCCTAACATCTTAACAACTCAACAACTTGGCATCTTTGAAGGAAAATCGAATAGAAGAATGGAGTAGAAGCAGCGGAAAATTTTCGATTTTCATTCCTTGGATCATTACGAAATTCAAACATGAATCAGTGATTCGATTGTTACCTTGAACTGTGGAATCTGAAAGCTGGAACTGGAAACTGGAATCTCGATCACAGCCAAGCAAGCAGCAAGCAGCAAAGCCTCTAGCAAGTCCACACGAACAGTGCTCCTCAAAAACTCGGTGCTAGCCAATGAATTGGAAGTGCAGAGAAGAAAGGGGTTGCTTCAAAACGTGTAACCAAAAACTTCAGCATCAGAGTTCTATTTATAGAACTTCTAGTGTGCTCTGCAAGTCATAAGTCACTATTGGGCTTCAGTAAGCCCAACACCGAGTTTAGTAATTTTGCTAACTAATTAGCATTATTTACTAAACGCACCCCTTATATAAGTCATACTTATATATTTCTCTTTTGACTGTTCTTTGTGTGTGACCCTATAGGTTCTAGTCACGTTGGCAATAATATTAAATCTAATATTTAATATTATAAACAATGAGCGGTATCTAGCAACACATCATTGCTACCCAAGTGACAAGAATGTCAAGTGATCTGACGAAACCTTTCCATGATAATACTCATGTGTACAATTACTCCTTTGTCTCGATATCTTTATTGATCCCAAGGCATAGATATTGTCACCCTTGTATAGATCAATATTTATATTTCTTGATTCTGAAATATACTGAATAACGAATAAGTCCAATATCTTATATTGACTTAGTTCGGCATGGCCATGCAGTTTTACAGTCATATTTCATCAAGAGGCCTAAGATATATCTCCTGTTATGAAGGAGGGACAAATCCCATCTAGGACACTCATGTCCCTCAGCATGATTCTTCAAGTACCCATCAACCAACGTTATAGTCATCTAGTTACAGACAACGTTTGAATGGCAACAAAGCACTTGAGTCCACATCTAGGGATCATAATGGTTTCAGGTCTAAGAGTGATATACACCATTATCATTGTGAGAATATCTTATGACATTTTCATAACATACTATGTAGTATTCTCACGGTGGGTCAATCCAGTATAAATATTACTCCTAATATTTATACCTATGTATAGACTTAATATCTCAATATCAATGACCCATGAGATGCGGTCATCAGTCTACATACATAATAGTCTTTATGCTTTATTATTATCCCAATTCATATTAAAGCTTGACTATGGATATGTTTAAGAATAGCGTTCTTTACGTAATGTAATCTCATGAAACATAACAAAATCTTTATGTATTATTATCACACTTAATATTCCATTACATGAACTATCTATTCTAGGGACTTTATTATTTTGAAACATAACAAAATCAATAAAGAAATGCCTTATTATTATATATATTCACAATATATATTTATATCAATATCATGATACAAAGCCAAACCCAATCAATATTGATTGGATATTAGGGCTTACTCCAACAATCTTAACATCTTAGCAACTCAACAACTAAGACATCATATAACATCGTATTCAAACATCAACAATTCATTATGCATCTTTGTAAAAACATAATAAATTATACATAACATATTTTCATGTCAAACCAAGGCTACTGGAAAGATATCGCAATTATCAACAACTTTCATATTTATACCAAAGACCAATTCAAAACAGAAACATATGAACAAAACGCATAAACATGAAACAGAGAATGTTGTCACTGTGCAATTTCGCTGTGACCTATGTGCAGTAATTTGAACATAACTCAAGTTCTATAAATTGTTTTGATGTCAGACCAACTGCAATAGAAAGCTAACATCCATACCTACAACTTTTGTGTTTACACCTAAGACCAATTCCGCACCGATCAATACCAGTTTTCTTATCAAAGTTCGGGGCAGAGATGAAAATAATCAGAAAAATTTACTTATTTATTCAAACTTCACATTCATTCAAAATCATCACAATCAACAACAACAACAACTCATCAAAATTCATAATATGACATTAACAACAATAATCATCAACAACCATAACTCATAATCATGAATTCAACCACAAATCAACAACAACATAACATAAATCATCAACTGAGCATAATTCATAAATTAAATTGCAATTCAAAACCCTATCTTCTTTTCAAACCCTAACTTCTCTAATCATCAAAATAAATCAACAACAAACATGTTAAACCCTATTTCAGAACCATATACTTATGATTAAAGAAGGTTAGTCCCACCCTTACCTTAGATTGATTTGCAGCAAGGTCTACATATTTCTCCTTCTCTTCTCTTCTCTTCTCTTCTCTCTAAACCTTGTTTTCTCCAAATCCTTGTATTTTGCATATATTCATCTTACAACCTAATCTCTCCTCTATTTATATTACTAATTACTCTTCTTAAATCTGATTAGGCCCAATAACTCTCTTCTTTCTGTTTCAGCCCCCAAATCTACTTATTCTAATAATTATATTTCTCCACTAAATATATTCTTTCACTAAATATATTCTTCTACTAAATATATAAAATAAAGTCAGTCAATAAAATACCAACATATCACATAATTTAAATAAATCATATAATTAGACTCTAACTCAATAAAATAACTAAATAATTAAAGAGGGCGTTACAACTTTCCCAACTTAAAAGAATTTCGTCCTCAAAATTCAGAGCACAAGAGAAAATGCATTTAATTATTGCTTAAATATCTTAAACTATATATAACCAAATAGAAACTTCAAACAATATACAGAAACCACATCAAAGTTAGTCAGTTAAACATGATCACATAACAAAACATAACCATTAATTAGAAAACACAACGACAGTATAACAACTGTCACACGACACTGTGCGACTGAACTACTTGGCCGGACGGACCGACCTGCTCTGATACCAATTGTAACACCCCGTTTTCCCACCATGTAAAATAATACATAAAGATCAGAGTATTCAACTTAAAACAGGATGTCACACTTCTTACATAAATTTCAAATAGGATAAAGTCACTATTTATTCAAACAGCACCTGTCAATATTTCAATTACTTTGCAGCAGAAAATAAAACATCTTAATTAATTCATCATAATGGCACTATGGCCTCAACATCGTTCAACTTATTAAAATCTAAATCAAAGGTTCTTCAACATAATTCATAATGAAAACATAGTTCATGACAAGTAACATAGTTCATGATAAAATAACATTGTTCATGGCAAATACGTAACACATGGAAAACAAGCAATATCCCCATAACGTCACGTATCAGAGCAACCTAAGACGACACGGCGGAGACTACTCAAGACTGCAACTATTCTTGGTCACCGGCAAGTTACCCATGTAAGGCAACAATTCCCAAGCAGAAGGGGTGAGATTTCACATTCAATAATAATAAGCATATAATTCATCAGCAGAATTTAATAACATAAATAACACTTATTTAACTATGTTACTTTATCATAATACTTCTTAATTCAACTCCTTAATTTATTGATAACTTGGCAACAACGATAATAGATCAACTACCACATCCACAACTTCGACTAGACATCAAGGACGATGCAACAACAACTCTTTAACTTCGACAATGCAACAACAACTAAGACATCATGCATGTGGCACCATTCAGGGCATAAGCCCTCGTCTCTATTGAGCATAAAAGGCTCCCAGGGCTTGAGCCCTCATCACTTTTGAGCAAAATGCTCCAGGGCTTGTGCCCTCGTCGCTATTGAGCAAAATGCTCCAGGGCTTAAGCCCTCTTCGTTTGTATGAATAGACTCAACAACTTGACATATTAACATCCTAACATCTTAACAACTCAACAACTTGGCATCTTAACATCTTAACAACTCAACAACTTGGCATCTTAACATCTTAACAACTCAACAACTAAGACATCATATAACATCGTATTCAAATATCAACAATTCATCATGCATCTTTGTAAAAACATAATAAATTATACATAACATATTTTCATGTCAAACCAAGGCTACTGGAAAGATATCACAATTATTAACAACTTTCATGTTTATACCAAAGACCAATTCAAAACAGAAACATATGAACAAAACGCATAAACATGAAACAGAGAATGTTGTCACTGTGCAATTTCGCTGTGACCTATGTGCAGTAATTTGAACATAACTCAAGTTCTATAAATCGTTTTGATGTCAGACCAACTGCAATAGAAAGCTAATATCCATACCTACAACTTTTGTGTTTACACCTAAGACCAATTCCGCACCGATCAATACCAGTTTTCTTATCAAAATTTGGGGCAGAGATGAAAATAATCAGAAAAATCAACTTATTTATTCAAACTTCACATTCATTCAAAATCATCACAATCAACAACAACAACTCAGCCAAATTCATACCCAATTCATAATATGACATTAACAACAATAATCATCAACAACCATAACTCATAATCATAAATTCAACCACAAATCAACAACAACATAACATAAATCATCAACTGAGCATAATTCATAAATTAAATTGCAATTCAAAACCCTATCTTCTTTTCAAACCCTAACTTCTCTAATCTTCAAAATAAAACAACAAAAAACATGTTAAACCCTATTTCAGAACCATATACTTATGATTAAAGAAGGTTAGTCCCACCCTTACCTTAGATTGATTTGCAGCAAGGTCTACAAATTTCTCCTTCTCTGATTCTTCTCTTCTCTTCTCTTCTCTCTAAACCTTGTTTTCTCCAAATCCTTGTTTTTGCATATATTCATCTTACAACCTAATCTCTCCTCTATTTATATTACTAATTACTCTTCTTAAATCTGATTAGGCCCAATAACTCTCTTCTTTCTGTTTCAGCCCCCAAATCTACTTATTCTAATAATTATATTTCTCCACTAAATATATTCTTTCACTAAATATATTCTTCTACTAAATATATAAAATAAAGCCACTCAATAAAATACCAACATATCACATAATTTAAATAAATAATATAATTAGACTCTAACTCAATAAAATAACTAAATAATTAAAGAGGGCGTTACAACTTTCCCCAACTTAAAAGAATTTCGTCCTCAAAATTCAGAGCACAAGAGAAAATGCATTTAATTATTGCTTAAATATCTTAAACTATATATAACCAAATAGAAACTTCAAACAATATACACAAACCACATCAAAGTTAGTCAGTTAAACATGATCACATAACAAAACATAACCATTAATTAGAAAACACAACGACAGTATAACAACTGTCTCACGACACTGCGCGACTGAACTACTTGGCCGGACGGACCGACCTGCTCTGATACCAATTGTAACACCCCGTTTTCCCAACATGTAAAATAATACATAAAGATCAGAGTATTCAACTTAAAACAGGATGTCACACTTCTTACATAAATTTCAAATAGGATAAAGTCACTATTTATTCGAACAGCACCTGTCAATATTTCAATTACTTTGCAGCAGAAAATAAAACATCTTAATTAATTGATCATAATGGCACTATGGCCTCAACATCGTTCAACTTATTAAAATCTAAATCAAAGGTTCTTCAACATAATTCATAATGAAAACATAGTTCATGACAAATAACATAGTTCATGATAAAATAACATTGTTCATGGCAAATACGTAACACATGGAAAACAAGCAATATCCCCATACCGTCACGTATCAGAGCAACCTAAGACGACACGGCGGAGACTACTCAAGACTGCAACTATTCTTGGTCACTTGCAAGTTACCCATGTAAGGCAACAATTCCCAAGCAGAAGGGGTGAGATTTCACATTCAATAATAATAAGCATATAATTCATCAGCAGAATTTAATAACATAAATAACACTTATTTAACTATGTTACTTTATCATAATACTTCTTAATTCAACTCCTTAATTTATTGATAACTTGGCAACAACGATAATAGATCAACTACGACATCCACAACTTCGACTAGACATCAAGGACGATGCAACAACAACTCTTTAACTTCGACAATGCAACAACAACTAAGACATCATGCATGTGGCACCATTCAGGGCATAAGCCCTCGTCTCTATTGAGCATAAAAGGCTCCCAGGGCTTGAGCCCTCATCACTTTTGAGCAAAATGCTCCAGGGCTTGTGCCCTCGTCGCTATTGAGCAAAATGCTCCAGGGCTTAAGCCCTCTTCGTTTGTATGAATAGACTCAACAACTTGACATATTAACATCCTAACATCTTAACAACTCAACAACTTGGCATCTTAACATCTTAACAACTCAACAACTAAGACATCATATAACATCGTATTCAAATATCAACAATTCATCATGCATCTTTGTAAAAACATAATAAATTATACATAACATATTTTCATGTCAAACCAAGGCTACTGGAAAGATATCACAACTATTAACAACTTTCATGTTTATACCAAAGACCAATTCAAAACAGAAACATATGAACAAAACGCATAAACATGAAACATAGAATGTTGTCACTGTGCAATTTCGCTGTGACCTATGTGCAGTAATTTGAACATAACTCAAGTTCTATAAATCGATTTGATGTCAGACCAACTGCAATAGAAAGCTAACATCCATACATACAACTTTTGTGTTTACACCTAAGACCAATTCCGCACCGATCAATACGAGTTTTCTTATCAAAATTCGGGGCAGAGATGAAAATAATCAGAAAAATCAACTTATTTATTCAAACTTCACATTCATTCAAAATCATCACAATCAACAACAACAACTCATCAAAATTCATACCCAATTCATAATATGACATTAACAACAATAATCATCAACAACCATAACTCATAATCATAAATTCAACCACAAATCAACAACAACATAACATAAATCATCAACTGAGCATAATTCATAAATTAAATTGCAATTCAAAACCCTATCTTCTTTTCAAACCCTAACTTCTCTAATCTTCAAAATAAAACAACAAAAAACATGTTAAACCCTATTTCAGTACCATATACTTATGATTAAAGAAGGTTAGTCCCACCCTTACCTTAGATTGATTTGCAGCAAGGTCTACAGATTTCTCCTTCTCTGATTCTTCTCTTCTCTTCTCTTCTCTCTAAACCTTGTTTTCTCCAAATCCTTGTTTTTGCATATATTCATCTTACAACCTAATCTCTCCTCTATTTATATTACTAATTACTCTTCTTAAATCTGATTAGGCCCAATAACTCTCTTCTTTCTGTTTCAGCCCCCAAATCTACTTATTCTAATAATTATATTTCTCCACTAAATATATTCTTTCACTAAATATATTCTTCTACTAAATATATAAAATAAAGCCACTCAATAAAATACCAACATATCACATAATTTAAATAAATAATATAATTAGACTCTAACTCAATAAAATAACTAAATAATTAAAGAGGGCGTTACAACTTTCCCCAACTTAAAAGAATTTCGTCCTCAAAATTCAGAGCACAAGAGAAAATGCATTTAATTATTGCTTAAATATCTTAAACTATATATAACCAAATAGAAACTTCAAACAATATACACAAACCACATCAAAGTTAGTCAGTTAAACATGATCACATAACAAAACATAACCATTAATTAGAAAACACAACGACAGTATAACAACTGTCTCACGACACTGCGCGACTGAACTACTTGGCCGGACGGACCGACCTGCTCTGATACCAATTGTAACACCCCGTTTTCCCAACATGTAAAATAATACATAAAGATCAGAGTATTCAACTTAAAACAGGATGTCACACTTCTTACATAAATTTCAAATAGGATAAAGTCACTATTTATTCGAACAGCACCTGTCAATATTTCAATTACTTTGCAGCAGAAAATAAAACATCTTAATTAATTGATCATAATGGCACTATGGCCTCAACATCGTTCAACTTATTAAAATCTAAATCAAAGGTTCTTCAACATAATTCATAATGAAAACATAGTTCATGACAAATAACATAGTTCATGATAAAATAACATTGTTCATGGCAAATACGTAACACATGGAAAACAAGCAATATCCCCATACCGTCACGTATCAGAGCAACCTAAGACGACACGGCGGAGACTACTCAAGACTGCAACTATTCTTGGTCACTTGCAAGTTACCCATGTAAGGCAACAATTCCCAAGCAGAAGGGGTGAGATTTCACATTCAATAATAATAAGCATATAATTCATCAGCAGAATTTAATAACATAAATAACACTTATTTAACTATGTTACTTTATCATAATACTTCTTAATTCAACTCCTTAATTTATTGATAACTTGGCAACAACGATAATAGATCAACTACCACATCCACAACTTCGACTAGACATCAAGGACGATGCAACAACAACTCTTTAACTTCGACAATGCAACAACAACTAAGACATCATGCATGTGGCACCATTCAGGGCATAAGCCCTCGTCTCTATTGAGCATAAAAGGCTCCCAGGGCTTGAGCCCTCATCACTTTTGAGCAAAATGCTCCAGGGCTTGTGCCCTCGTCGCTATTGAGCAAAATGCTCCAGGGCTTAAGCCCTCTTCGTTTGTATGAATAGACTCAACAACTTGACATATTAACATCCTAACATCTTAACAACTCAACAACTTGGCATCTTAACATCTTAACAACTCAACAACTTGGCATCTTAACATCTTAACAACTCAACAACTAAGACATCATATAACATCGTATTCAAATATCAACAATTCATCATGCATCTTTGTAAAAACATAATAAATTATACATAACATATTTTCATGTCAAACCAAGGCTACTGGAAAGATATCACAACTATTAACAACTTTCATGTTTATACCAAAGACCAATTCAAAACAGAAACATATGAACAAAACGCATAAACATGAAACATAGAATGTTGTCACTGTGCAATTTCGCTGTGACCTATGTGCAGTAATTTGAACATAACTCAAGTTCTATAAATCGATTTGATGTCAGACCAACTGCAATAGAAAGCTAACATCCATACATACAACTTTTGTGTTTACACCTAAGACCAATTCCGCACCGATCAATACGAGTTTTCTTATCAAAATTCGGGGCAGAGATGAAAATAATCAGAAAAATCAACTTATTTATTCAAACTTCACATTCATTCAAAATCATCACAATCAACAACAACAACTCATCAAAATTCATACCCAATTCATAATATGACATTAACAACAATAATCATCAACAACCATAACTCATAATCATAAATTCAACCACAAATCAACAACAACATAACATAAATCATCAACTGAGCATAATTCATAAATTAAATTGCAATTCAAAACCCTATCTTCTTTTCAAACCCTAACTTCTCTAATCTTCAAAATAAAACAACAAAAAACATGTTAAACCCTATTTCAGTACCATATACTTATGATTAAAGAAGGTTAGTCCCACCCTTACCTTAGATTGATTTGCAGCAAGGTCTACAGATTTCTCCTTCTCTGATTCTTCTCTTCTCTTCTCTTCTCTCTAAACCTTGTTTTCTCCAAATCCTTGTTTTTGCATATATTCATCTTACAACCTAATCTCTCCTCTATTTATATTACTAATTACTCTTCTTAAATCTGATTAGGCCCAATAACTCTCTTCTTTCTGTTTCAGCCCCCAAATCTACTTATTCTAATAATTATATTTCTCCACTAAATATATTCTTTCACTAAATATATTCTTCTACTAAATATATAAAATAAAGCCACTCAATAAAATACCAACATATCACATAATTTAAATAAATAATATAATTAGACTCTAACTCAATAAAATAACTAAATAATTAAAGAGGGCGTTACAACTTTCCCCAACTTAAAAGAATTTCGTCCTCAAAATTCAGAGCACAAGAGAAAATGCATTTAATTATTGCTTAAATATCTTAAACTATATATAACCAAATAGAAACTTCAAACAATATACACAAACCACATCAAAGTTAGTCAGTTAAACATGATCACATAACAAAACATAACCATTAATTAGAAAACACAACGACAGTATAACAACTGTCTCACGACACTGCGCGACTGAACTACTTGGCCGGACGGACCGACCTGCTCTGATACCAATTGTAACACCCCGTTTTCCCAACATGTAAAATAATACATAAAGATCAGAGTATTCAACTTAAAACAGGATGTCACACTTCTTACATAAATTTCAAATAGGATAAAGTCACTATTTATTCGAACAGCACCTGTCAATATTTCAATTACTTTGCAGCAGAAAATAAAACATCTTAATTAATTGATCATAATGGCACTATGGCCTCAACATCGTTCAACTTATTAAAATCTAAATCAAAGGTTCTTCAACATAATTCATAATGAAAACATAGTTCATGACAAATAACATAGTTCATGATAAAATAACATTGTTCATGGCAAATACGTAACACATGGAAAACAAGCAATATCCCCATACCGTCACGTATCAGAGCAACCTAAGACGACACGGCGGAGACTACTCAAGACTGCAACTATTCTTGGTCACTTGCAAGTTACCCATGTAAGGCAACAATTCCCAAGCAGAAGGGGTGAGATTTCACATTCAATAATAATAAGCATATAATTCATCAGCAGAATTTAATAACATAAATAACACTTATTTAACTATGTTACTTTATCATAATACTTCTTAATTCAACTCCTTAATTTATTGATAACTTGGCAACAACGATAATAGATCAACTACCACATCCACAACTTCGACTAGACATCAAGGACGATGCAACAACAACTCTTTAACTTCGACAATGCAACAACAACTAAGACATCATGCATGTGGCACCATTCAGGGCATAAGCCCTCGTCTCTATTGAGCATAAAAGGCTCCCAGGGCTTGAGCCCTCATCACTTTTGAGCAAAATGCTCCAGGGCTTGTGCCCTCGTCGCTATTGAGCAAAATGCTCCAGGGCTTAAGCCCTCTTCGTTTGTATGAATAGACTCAACAACTTGACATATTAACATCCTAACATCTTAACAACTCAACAACTTGGCATCTTAACATCTTAACAACTCAACAACTAAGACATCATATAACATCGTATTCAAATATCAACAATTCATCATGCATCTTTGTAAAAACATAATAAATTATACATAACATATTTTCATGTCAAACCAAGGCTACTGGAAAGATATCACAACTATTAACAACTTTCATGTTTATACCAAAGACCAATTCAAAACAGAAACATATGAACAAAACGCATAAACATGAAACATAGAATGTTGTCACTGTGCAATTTCGCTGTGACCTATGTGCAGTAATTTGAACATAACTCAAGTTCTATAAATCGATTTGATGTCAGACCAACTGCAATAGAAAGCTAACATCCATACATACAACTTTTGTGTTTACACCTAAGACCAATTCCGCACCGATCAATACGAGTTTTCTTATCAAAATTCGGGGCAGAGATGAAAATAATCAGAAAAATCAACTTATTTATTCAAACTTCACATTCATTCAAAATCATCACAATCAACAACAACAACTCATCAAAATTCATACCCAATTCATAATATGACATTAACAACAATAATCATCAACAACCATAACTCATAATCATAAATTCAACCACAAATCAACAACAACATAACATAAATCATCAACTGAGCATAATTCATAAATTAAATTGCAATTCAAAACCCTATCTTCTTTTCAAACCCTAACTTCTCTAATCTTCAAAATAAAACAACAAAAAACATGTTAAACCCTATTTCAGTACCATATACTTATGATTAAAGAAGGTTAGTCCCACCCTTACCTTAGATTGATTTGCAGCAAGGTCTACAGATTTCTCCTTCTCTGATTCTTCTCTTCTCTTCTCTTCTCTCTAAACCTTGTTTTCTCCAAATCCTTGTTTTTGCATATATTCATCTTACAACCTAATCTCTCCTCTATTTATATTACTAATTACTCTTCTTAAATCTGATTAGGCCCAATAACTCTCTTCTTTCTGTTTCAGCCCCCAAATCTACTTATTCTAATAATTATATTTCTCCACTAAATATATTCTTTCACTAAATATATTCTTCTACTAAATATATAAAATAAAGCCACTCAATAAAATACCAACATATCACATAATTTAAATAAATAATATAATTAGACTCTAACTCAATAAAATAACTAAATAATTAAAGAGGGCGTTACAACTTTCCCCAACTTAAAAGAATTTCGTCCTCAAAATTCAGAGCACAAGAGAAAATGCATTTAATTATTGCTTAAATATCTTAAACTATATATAACCAAATAGAAACTTCAAACAATATACACAAACCACATCAAAGTTAGTCAGTTAAACATGATCACATAACAAAACATAACCATTAATTAGAAAACACAACGACAGTATAACAACTGTCTCACGACACTGCGCGACTGAACTACTTGGCCGGACGGACCGACCTGCTCTGATACCAATTGTAACACCCCGTTTTCCCAACATGTAAAATAATACATAAAGATCAGAGTATTCAACTTAAAACAGGATGTCACACTTCTTACATAAATTTCAAATAGGATAAAGTCACTATTTATTCGAACAGCACCTGTCAATATTTCAATTACTTTGCAGCAGAAAATAAAACATCTTAATTAATTGATCATAATGGCACTATGGCCTCAACATCGTTCAACTTATTAAAATCTAAATCAAAGGTTCTTCAACATAATTCATAATGAAAACATAGTTCATGACAAATAACATAGTTCATGATAAAATAACATTGTTCATGGCAAATACGTAACACATGGAAAACAAGCAATATCCCCATACCGTCACGTATCAGAGCAACCTAAGACGACACGGCGGAGACTACTCAAGACTGCAACTATTCTTGGTCACTTGCAAGTTACCCATGTAAGGCAACAATTCCCAAGCAGAAGGGGTGAGATTTCACATTCAATAATAATAAGCATATAATTCATCAGCAGAATTTAATAACATAAATAACACTTATTTAACTATGTTACTTTATCATAATACTTCTTAATTCAACTCCTTAATTTATTGATAACTTGGCAACAACGATAATAGATCAACTACCACATCCACAACTTCGACTAGACATCAAGGACGATGCAACAACAACTCTTTAACTTCGACAATGCAACAACAACTAAGACATCATGCATGTGGCACCATTCAGGGCATAAGCCCTCGTCTCTATTGAGCATAAAAGGCTCCCAGGGCTTGAGCCCTCATCACTTTTGAGCAAAATGCTCCAGGGCTTGTGCCCTCGTCGCTATTGAGCAAAATGCTCCAGGGCTTAAGCCCTCTTCGTTTGTATGAATAGACTCAACAACTTGACATATTAACATCCTAACATCTTAACAACTCAACAACTTGGCATCTTAACATCTTAACAACTCAACAACTAAGACATCATATAACATCGTATTCAAATATCAACAATTCATCATGCATCTTTGTAAAAACATAATAAATTATACATAACATATTTTCATGTCAAACCAAGGCTACTGGAAAGATATCACAACTATTAACAACTTTCATGTTTATACCAAAGACCAATTCAAAACAGAAACATATGAACAAAACGCATAAACATGAAACATAGAATGTTGTCACTGTGCAATTTCGCTGTGACCTATGTGCAGTAATTTGAACATAACTCAAGTTCTATAAATCGATTTGATGTCAGACCAACTGCAATAGAAAGCTAACATCCATACATACAACTTTTGTGTTTACACCTAAGACCAATTCCGCACCGATCAATACGAGTTTTCTTATCAAAATTCGGGGCAGAGATGAAAATAATCAGAAAAATCAACTTATTTATTCAAACTTCACATTCATTCAAAATCATCACAATCAACAACAACAACTCATCAAAATTCATACCCAATTCATAATATGACATTAACAACAATAATCATCAACAACCATAACTCATAATCATAAATTCAACCACAAATCAACAACAACATAACATAAATCATCAACTGAGCATAATTCATAAATTAAATTGCAATTCAAAACCCTATCTTCTTTTCAAACCCTAACTTCTCTAATCTTCAAAATAAAACAACAAAAAACATGTTAAACCCTATTTCAGTACCATATACTTATGATTAAAGAAGGTTAGTCCCACCCTTACCTTAGATTGATTTGCAGCAAGGTCTACAGATTTCTCCTTCTCTGATTCTTCTCTTCTCTTCTCTTCTCTCTAAACCTTGTTTTCTCCAAATCCTTGTTTTTGCATATATTCATCTTACAACCTAATCTCTCCTCTATTTATATTACTAATTACTCTTCTTAAATCTGATTAGGCCCAATAACTCTCTTCTTTCTGTTTCAGCCCCCAAATCTACTTATTCTAATAATTATATTTCTCCACTAAATATATTCTTTCACTAAATATATTCTTCTACTAAATATATAAAATAAAGCCACTCAATAAAATACCAACATATCACATAATTTAAATAAATAATATAATTAGACTCTAACTCAATAAAATAACTAAATAATTAAAGAGGGCGTTACAACTTTCCCCAACTTAAAAGAATTTCGTCCTCAAAATTCAGAGCACAAGAGAAAATGCATTTAATTATTGCTTAAATATCTTAAACTATATATAACCAAATAGAAACTTCAAACAATATACACAAACCACATCAAAGTTAGTCAGTTAAACATGATCACATAACAAAACATAACCATTAATTAGAAAACACAACGACAGTATAACAACTGTCTCACGACACTGCGCGACTGAACTACTTGGCCGGACGGACCGACCTGCTCTGATACCAATTGTAACACCCCGTTTTCCCAACATGTAAAATAATACATAAAGATCAGAGTATTCAACTTAAAACAGGATGTCACACTTCTTACATAAATTTCAAATAGGATAAAGTCACTATTTATTCGAACAGCACCTGTCAATATTTCAATTACTTTGCAGCAGAAAATAAAACATCTTAATTAATTGATCATAATGGCACTATGGCCTCAACATCGTTCAACTTATTAAAATCTAAATCAAAGGTTCTTCAACATAATTCATAATGAAAACATAGTTCATGACAAATAACATAGTTCATGATAAAATAACATTGTTCATGGCAAATACGTAACACATGGAAAACAAGCAATATCCCCATACCGTCACGTATCAGAGCAACCTAAGACGACACGGCGGAGACTACTCAAGACTGCAACTATTCTTGGTCACTTGCAAGTTACCCATGTAAGGCAACAATTCCCAAGCAGAAGGGGTGAGATTTCACATTCAATAATAATAAGCATATAATTCATCAGCAGAATTTAATAACATAAATAACACTTATTTAACTATGTTACTTTATCATAATACTTCTTAATTCAACTCCTTAATTTATTGATAACTTGGCAACAACGATAATAGATCAACTACCACATCCACAACTTCGACTAGACATCAAGGACGATGCAACAACAACTCTTTAACTTCGACAATGCAACAACAACTAAGACATCATGCATGTGGCACCATTCAGGGCATAAGCCCTCGTCTCTATTGAGCATAAAAGGCTCCCAGGGCTTGAGCCCTCATCACTTTTGAGCAAAATGCTCCAGGGCTTGTGCCCTCGTCGCTATTGAGCAAAATGCTCCAGGGCTTAAGCCCTCTTCGTTTGTATGAATAGACTCAACAACTTGACATATTAACATCCTAACATCTTAACAACTCAACAACTTGGCATCTTAACATCTTAACAACTCAACAACTAAGACATCATATAACATCGTATTCAAATATCAACAATTCATCATGCATCTTTGTAAAAACATAATAAATTATACATAACATATTTTCATGTCAAACCAAGGCTACTGGAAAGATATCACAACTATTAACAACTTTCATGTTTATACCAAAGACCAATTCAAAACAGAAACATATGAACAAAACGCATAAACATGAAACATAGAATGTTGTCACTGTGCAATTTCGCTGTGACCTATGTGCAGTAATTTGAACATAACTCAAGTTCTATAAATCGATTTGATGTCAGACCAACTGCAATAGAAAGCTAACATCCATACATACAACTTTTGTGTTTACACCTAAGACCAATTCCGCACCGATCAATACGAGTTTTCTTATCAAAATTCGGGGCAGAGATGAAAATAATCAGAAAAATCAACTTATTTATTCAAACTTCACATTCATTCAAAATCATCACAATCAACAACAACAACTCATCAAAATTCATACCCAATTCATAATATGACATTAACAACAATAATCATCAACAACCATAACTCATAATCATAAATTCAACCACAAATCAACAACAACATAACATAAATCATCAACTGAGCATAATTCATAAATTAAATTGCAATTCAAAACCCTATCTTCTTTTCAAACCCTAACTTCTCTAATCTTCAAAATAAAACAACAAAAAACATGTTAAACCCTATTTCAGTACCATATACTTATGATTAAAGAAGGTTAGTCCCACCCTTACCTTAGATTGATTTGCAGCAAGGTCTACAGATTTCTCCTTCTCTGATTCTTCTCTTCTCTTCTCTTCTCTCTAAACCTTGTTTTCTCCAAATCCTTGTTTTTGCATATATTCATCTTACAACCTAATCTCTCCTCTATTTATATTACTAATTACTCTTCTTAAATCTGATTAGGCCCAATAACTCTCTTCTTTCTGTTTCAGCCCCCAAATCTACTTATTCTAATAATTATATTTCTCCACTAAATATATTCTTTCACTAAATATATTCTTCTACTAAATATATAAAATAAAGCCACTCAATAAAATACCAACATATCACATAATTTAAATAAATAATATAATTAGACTCTAACTCAATAAAATAACTAAATAATTAAAGAGGGCGTTACAACTTTCCCCAACTTAAAAGAATTTCGTCCTCAAAATTCAGAGCACAAGAGAAAATGCATTTAATTATTGCTTAAATATCTTAAACTATATATAACCAAATAGAAACTTCAAACAATATACACAAACCACATCAAAGTTAGTCAGTTAAACATGATCACATAACAAAACATAACCATTAATTAGAAAACACAACGACAGTATAACAACTGTCTCACGACACTGCGCGACTGAACTACTTGGCCGGACGGACCGACCTGCTCTGATACCAATTGTAACACCCCGTTTTCCCAACATGTAAAATAATACATAAAGATCAGAGTATTCAACTTAAAACAGGATGTCACACTTCTTACATAAATTTCAAATAGGATAAAGTCACTATTTATTCGAACAGCACCTGTCAATATTTCAATTACTTTGCAGCAGAAAATAAAACATCTTAATTAATTGATCATAATGGCACTATGGCCTCAACATCGTTCAACTTATTAAAATCTAAATCAAAGGTTCTTCAACATAATTCATAATGAAAACATAGTTCATGACAAATAACATAGTTCATGATAAAATAACATTGTTCATGGCAAATACGTAACACATGGAAAACAAGCAATATCCCCATACCGTCACGTATCAGAGCAACCTAAGACGACACGGCGGAGACTACTCAAGACTGCAACTATTCTTGGTCACTTGCAAGTTACCCATGTAAGGCAACAATTCCCAAGCAGAAGGGGTGAGATTTCACATTCAATAATAATAAGCATATAATTCATCAGCAGAATTTAATAACATAAATAACACTTATTTAACTATGTTACTTTATCATAATACTTCTTAATTCAACTCCTTAATTTATTGATAACTTGGCAACAACGATAATAGATCAACTACCACATCCACAACTTCGACTAGACATCAAGGACGATGCAACAACAACTCTTTAACTTCGACAATGCAACAACAACTAAGACATCATGCATGTGGCACCATTCAGGGCATAAGCCCTCGTCTCTATTGAGCATAAAAGGCTCCCAGGGCTTGAGCCCTCATCACTTTTGAGCAAAATGCTCCAGGGCTTGTGCCCTCGTCGCTATTGAGCAAAATGCTCCAGGGCTTAAGCCCTCTTCGTTTGTATGAATAGACTCAACAACTTGACATATTAACATCCTAACATCTTAACAACTCAACAACTTGGCATCTTAACATCTTAACAACTCAACAACTTGGCATCTTAACATCTTAACAACTCAACAACTAAGACATCATATAACATCGTATTCAAATATCAACAATTCATCATGCATCTTTGTAAAAACATAATAAATTATACATAACATATTTTCATGTCAAACCAAGGCTACTGGAAAGATATCACAACTATTAACAACTTTCATGTTTATACCAAAGACCAATTCAAAACAGAAACATATGAACAAAACGCATAAACATGAAACATAGAATGTTGTCACTGTGCAATTTCGCTGTGACCTATGTGCAGTAATTTGAACATAACTCAAGTTCTATAAATCGATTTGATGTCAGACCAACTGCAATAGAAAGCTAACATCCATACATACAACTTTTGTGTTTACACCTAAGACCAATTCCGCACCGATCAATACGAGTTTTCTTATCAAAATTCGGGGCAGAGATGAAAATAATCAGAAAAATCAACTTATTTATTCAAACTTCACATTCATTCAAAATCATCACAATCAACAACAACAACTCATCAAAATTCATACCCAATTCATAATATGACATTAACAACAATAATCATCAACAACCATAACTCATAATCATAAATTCAACCACAAATCAACAACAACATAACATAAATCATCAACTGAGCATAATTCATAAATTAAATTGCAATTCAAAACCCTATCTTCTTTTCAAACCCTAACTTCTCTAATCTTCAAAATAAAACAACAAAAAACATGTTAAACCCTATTTCAGTACCATATACTTATGATTAAAGAAGGTTAGTCCCACCCTTACCTTAGATTGATTTGCAGCAAGGTCTACAGATTTCTCCTTCTCTGATTCTTCTCTTCTCTTCTCTCTAAACCTTGTTTTCTCCAAATCCTTGTTTTTGCATATATTCATCTTACAACCTAATCTCTCCTCTATTTATATTACTAATTACTCTTCTTAAATCTGATTAGGCCCAATAACTCTCTTCTTTCTGTTTCAGCCCCCAAATCTACTTATTCTAATAATTATATTTCTCCACTAAATATATTCTTTCACTAAATATATTCTTCTACTAAATATATAAAATAAAGCCACTCAATAAAATACCAACATATCACATAATTTAAATAAATCATATAATTAGACTCTAACTCAATAAAATAACTAAATAATTAAAGAGGGCGTTACAACTTTCCCCAACTTAAAAGAATTTCGTCCTCAAAATTCAGACCACAAGAGAAAATGCATTTAATTATTGCTTAAATATCTTAAACTATATATAACCAAATAGAAACTTCAAACAATATACACAAACCACATCAAAGTTAGTCAGTTAAACATGATCACATAACAAAACATAACCATTAATTAGAAAACACAACGACAGTATAACAACTGTCACACGACACTGCGCGACTGAACTACTTGGCCGGACGGACCGACCTGCTCTGATACCAATTGTAACACCCCGTTTTCCCAACATGTAAAATAATACATAAAGATCAGAGTATTCAACTTAAAACAGGATGTCACACTTCTTACATAAATTTCAAATAGGAAAAGTTACTATTTATTCAAACAGCACCTATCAATATTTCAATTACTTTGCAGCAGAAAATAAAACATCTTAATTAATTGATCATAATGGCACTATGGCCTCAACATCGTTCAACTTATTAAAATCTAAATCAAAGGTTCTTCAACATAATTCATAATGAAAACATAGTTCATGACATATAACATAGTTCATGATAAAATAACACTGTTCATGGCAAATACATAACACATGGAAAACAAGCAATATCCCCATCCTGTTACGTATCAGAGCAATCTAAGACGACACGGCGGAGACTACTCAAGACTGCAACTATTCTTGGTCACCTACAAGTTACCCATGTAAGGCAACAATTCCCAAGCAGAAGGGGTGAGATTTCACATTCAATAATAATAAGCATATAATTCATCAGCAGAATTTAACAACATAAATAACACTTTTTTAACTATGTTACTTTATTATAATACTTCTTAATTCAACTCCTTAATTTATTGATAGCTTGGCAACAACGACAATAGATCAACTACGACATCCACAACTTCGACTAGACATCATGGACGATGCAACAACAACTCTTTAACTTCGACAATGCAACAACAACTAAGACATCATGCATGTGGTACCATTCAGGGCATAAGCCCTCGTCTCTATTGAGCATAAAAGGCTCCCAGGGCTTGAGCCCTCGTCACTTTTGAGCACAAGGCTCCAGGGCTTGAGCCATCGTCGCTATTGAGCAAAATGCTCCAGGGCTTGAGCCCTCGTCGCTATTGAGCAAAATGCTCCAGGGCTTAAGCCTTCATCGTTTGTATGAATAGACTCAACAACTTGACATCTTAACATCCTAACATCTTAACAACTCAACAACTTGGCATGTTAACTTCTTAACAACTCAACAACTCAACAACTTAGCATCTTAACATCTTAACATCTTAACAACTCAACAACTAAGACATCATATAACATCGTATTCATACATCAACAATTCATCATGCATCTTTGTAAAAACATAATAAATTATACATGACATATTTTCATGTCAAACCAAGGCTACTGGAAAGATACCGCAATTATCAACAACTTTCATGTTTATACCAAAGAGCAATTCAAAACAGAAACATATGAACAAAACGCAAAAACATGAAACAGAGAATGTTGTCACTGTGCAATTTTGTTGTGACCTACGTGCAGTAATTTGACCATAACTCAATTCATATAAATTGTTTTGACGTCAGACCAATGGCAATAGAAAGCTAACATCCATACCTACAACTTTCGTGTTTACACCTAAAACGAATTCCGCACCGATCAATACCAGTTTTCATATCAAAATTCGGGGCAGAGATGAAAATAATCAGAAAAATCAACTTATTTAATCAAACTTCACATTCATTCAAAATCATCACAATCAACGACAACATAACATAAATCATCAACTGAGCATAATTCATCAATTAAATTGCAATTCAAAACCCTATCTTCTTTTCAAACCCTAACTTCTCTAATCATCAAAATAAAACAATAACAAACATGTTAAACCCTATTTCAGAACCATATACTTATGATTAAAGAAGGTTAGTCCCACCCTTACTTTAGATTGATTAGCTGCAAGGTCTACATACTTCTCCTTCTCTAACTCTTCTCTTCTCTTCTCTTCTCTTCTCTTCTCTTCTCTTCTCTTCTCTTCTCTTCTCTCTAAACCTTGTTTTCTCCAAATCCTTGTTTTCGTATATATTTATCTGTCAACCTAATCTCTCATCTATTTATATTACTAATTACTCTTCTTAAATCTGATTAGGCCCAATAACTCTCTTCTTTCTGTTTCAGCCCCAAATCTACTTATTCTAATAATTATATTTCTCCACTAAATATATTCTTCCACTAAATATATTCTTCTACTAAATATATAAAATAAAGCCACTCAATAAAATACCAACATATCACATAATTTAAATAAATCATATAATTAGACTCTAACTCAATAAAATAATTAAATAATTAAAGAGGGCGTTACAGTCAGGACTAGAGAGTTTGGATTTTTGAAAATTGACCTTTGCTCAATCTGGTAGGTTAGTCCTCCCTTTTGTTTTGGAGGAGGTGAAGCAGGCTGTCTGGGACTGTGAGAGCTTTAAAAGTCCTGGACCTGACAGAATAAACTTTGGCTTCATTAAAGAATTTTGGCAAGATTTGAAAGATGATTTTATGAGATTTTTGGTGGAGTTTCATCGTAATGGGAAGTTAACGAAAGGAATTAACTCAACGTTTATTGCTTTGATTCCTAAGGTGGAGAGTCCGCAAAGGCTTTCTGATTATAGACCCATCTCTCTGGTTGGTTTTTTGTATAAGGTCTTGGCAAAGGTTCTAGCAAATAGGCTACGCGAAGTTATTGGTTATATTGTTTCTGATTCTCAGTCATCCTTCGTCTGTGGGAAACAGATTTTAGAGGATATCCTTATTGCTAATGAGGTTGTTGATGAGGCTACGCGTTTAAATAAGGAATTAATGTTGTTTAAAGTAGACTTTGAAAAATCATATGACTCTGTCGACTTAAATTATTTAAATTCGGTGATGGTTGCCATGAATTTTCCAACTCTTTGGCGGAAATGGATTTCAGAGTGTGTCGGGACAGCAACTGCTTCGGTCATTGTTAATGGTAGTCCGACGGAGGAGTTTCATATAGAGAGGGGGCTTCGACAAGGGGATCCCCTTTCCCTATTTTTATTTTTGTTGGCAGCTGAAGGGTTTGATGTTTTGATGAAGGCGGCGGTGTCGATCAATTTGTTTCAGCCGTATAGAGTGGGTAGCCAAGAGGAGGTCAGGTTATCTCATCTTCAGTTTGCAGATGATACTATCATTATTGGTGAAAAATGTTGGCTGAATGTTTGGACGATTCGGGCTGTGTTGTTAATTCTAGAGGAGGTGTAGGGGTTGAAGGTGAATTTTAATAAAAGTATGATAACTGGCGTTAACATTTCTTCGACTTGGTTGGCAGAGGCAGCTTCAATGTTGAATTGTCGAACTCGAACCATCCCTTTTGTGTACTTGGGGTTGCCGATTGGTGGCGATAGTCGTAAACTTAGTTTTTGGAAACCTGTGGTTGACCGTATCATCGCTCGCTTGTCGTTGTGGAATAATAAGTTTTTATCTTTTGGTGGCCGCCTGGTTCTTCTGAAATCTGTCATGTCCTCTCTTCCGGTTTATTTTCTTTCTTTTTTCAAGGCTCCAGCAGGTATCATCTCTTCTATTGAATCTATATTTAATTTTTTTTTGGGGGTTGTGAGGTTTCTAAAAAAATTGCTTGGGGTCAATAGGATTCTATTTGTTTACCTGTTGATCATGGTGGTTTGGGGGTTAGGAGGTTAAGGGAATTTAATATTTCTTTACTAGGAAAATGGTGCTGGTGGTTGTTGAAAGATAAGGAGGGTTTATGGTATAGAGTGTTGAAAGCTCGTTACGGGGAGGTGGATGGTTGTATCCAGGAGGGAGGGTGTTATGCATCTGGTTGGTGGAGGATGTTGTGCCACGTTAGGGATGGTGGTGGGTTGGGTTTAGGGAGGTGGTTTGATGACAATACCCGACGTGTGATAGGTAATGGCAGGAATACTTTCTTTTGGACTGATAATTGGTTGGGTGGAGTTCCTTTCAAACTCCGATTCAGTCGCCTTTATAAGTTGTCAGTGCATAAGGAGTATTCGGTGGAGGACATGGAGCGGTTGGGGTGGGAGGAAGGAGGAAATGCGTGGAGTTGGGGGAGACACTTGTGGGCATGGGAGGAGGAGAGCGTGAGGGAGTGTGCTGCTTTGTTGAATAATGTCATTTTGCAGGTTAATACCCACGACTCTTGGAAGTGGCTGCTTGATCCGTTACATGGTTATTCGGTTCGTGGGACTTACAGGTTCCTCACATCAGCTGCTGAACGACGATTGGTGTGGCTTATAATAATGTTTGGCATAAGCAGGTCCCTTCTAAAGTTTCTATCTTTGCTTGGCGTCTTCTCCAAAACAAAATTCCAACCAGAACTAATTTAGTCCGTAGACATGTTCTTTAGCATGACAATAATTTGTGTGTCAGTGGGTGTGGTTTCATTAAAACGGCGGATCATCTTTTTGTTGGTTGTACTTTTTTTGGGAAGGTTTGGTCTCTCATTTTTCATTGGCTTGGTATCTATTTTGTTAGTCCAGGGGGGATTAATGCGCACTTCCTGCAGTTTTTGCATTTGGCGGGTATGCCGCGATCTACTCATATTTATTTTAAGGTCATTTGGCTTGCTTCTACCTGGGCAATTTGGAAGGCTAGAAACAACTGTGTCTTTACAGATGCGGTTGTCGATCCTCACGACATCCTTGAGAAGGTGAAGCTAAATTCCTTTTTATGGCTTTCTTCGAATTATGTTCCTCTTGCGTTTGGCTTTCATGATTGGTGGAGACATCCAATTCTGTGTATGAGTGTCATGTAATTTATTTTTTATTTTTTGGTGGAGGTATCCGTTTTATTGGTGCCTTGGTTTGTAACAGATATTGTGTGATTCATCATTCTTAGCACACCTTGTGCGGGGTGATTCATCATTCAAAAAAAAAGCATTAATTAGAGAGAATTAGAGGGGAAAAATTAGATTTAGTGTAGCCTAACCTAATAAGATTTAAGAATAAGTGAAAGGATAATTATAATATGACTGCACTAAAGATTAGCCGAAAAAATTGTATTTTATTTTTTTTGAATAAAGATTAGCCGAAAAAATTGTATTGTTGACTGGTTTTGAAAAATAATCAAATAAATTTATAACCCAACTTATTTTCTTATTTGGAGTTTTGATGTATATAATAATATGATTGCACACCCAAAAAAAGGACGGGAGTTTTTACTCCGCAATTCCTACTTATTTACTGGATAGGAAAAATAATCAAATAAACTTATAACCCAGCTTATTGACTATCAGCGACATCACATTATATATGCAAGAGTCGATATTTGAATCTTGTATTTCCCACTTATTTACCTTAAAGAGAATTTTTAATTAGTAGGTTATTTGATAAAGAAATTAACCAACAAAATATATTGTTGACTAGTTTTGACAAATAATCAAATAAAGTTATAATCCAACTTTTTTTCTTATTTGGAATTTTAGTTGCATTTAATTATAATAAGACTGCCTTAAAGATTAGTAAAAAAAAAAAAAGCATTGTTGACTGGTTTCGTCTAAAAGAAAAATGTATTCTTGATTGGTGCCTATTCGTTTTTAATACAACTTTCCTTGTCTGAATTTTAGTCAAAATCCTATTTATTACATATGACATATTACATTTTCTTTTAAACGGGAAACCTTTTTTATATATCAATATATAAAAAATATTTATGTGGCATTATTTAAATATAATTTATAGTAAATCTAGTTTATGTATCCAAATTAAATATTTTTTTATAGCAAATCTAGTTTATTTACCCAAAAATAAGATTTATACTAAATCTAATAGACGCAACAACATAAAGCCCATAAATCTTCTATTAGATTTGTCATTTGTACTCTCGATTTGACTTTAATTATTGGATAGAAATAGACAACATGTTTAACTTCTAGCCCCTTCATTTCTGTCATAAAAAAATGTTTAACTTCTAGCCCCTTCATAAAAAATGTTTTAACTTCTAGCAATTGCTCGCGCAAACTCTCAATTTAATCTATAACTTTAATTGTTAAATCAAAGCATGCTTCTAGTAATTCTCAATTAGATGACATATTTAAGCTCCATCAATTGTACACATACACTCCTAATTCGATTTATAACTTCAGTAACAAAGTAGATAACAGTTATCGTAAACTTAACTCAGTTGGTAGGGATAATGCATAATATATGCAGAGACTGAAGTTTGTACTCCAAACATCCACTTATTCTTCTTAAAAGGAGAATTTCTAGCCACTAGGCTACTTGACAGAAAAAAAAAAAAAAAGTAGAGAACACACATCTATGACTTTTAATTGTTAACTCAATGTAGACAACACATTTAACTTATCTTGATTGCGTGTGCGTACCTTCACAAACACATATACACACTTTTAATTTGATTTATATCTTTAATTATTAAATCAAAGTAGACAACACATTTAGCTTCTCACAATTGCACGTTCACACACTTTCAATTTAATATATAACTTTAAATTTGTACCAAATATATATATATATATATATATATATATATATATATATACATATACATATACATATATATATATATATATATATATATATATATAACTTTAATTACTAAATGAAAGTAGACAAGGCCAACACACGTTGGCTCAGTTGGTAAGGAACGAGCCAATTCCCCTTATAAGGTTGTGTGTTCGATTCCCACTGCCGATGTGAGGACGGTGTTGGTGGGTGATCTGTAAGTACCTCTGTAAGTGCCCTTTGGGCCCGGAGGTCTGCCCTGACCCTGGTGGTGACCGGAGCCGAATCCACCTAAACTTTATGTAACCCCAAAAAAATGAAAGTAGACAATACATATCACTTCCCGTGATTGCACCCTCACATCTTCGCACACAAAATTATCCATTATTATTCAAAATTTTAAAAGTTTAAAGAGCGTAGATATTGTTGTAAATAAAATAAAGCATAAGTAACATTCACTCTGGTTCAAAAAACTATTTGTTGCATTATGTTAAACAATCACAACATGAACCTATAAACAACAAATTATAACATGTAAATATATTTTAAACTGAATTGACAAAAGATAATTTATATGTTTTATTTAAAAGTAATACCCTACAACAATTATAGGTTTATTTAAAAAAAATCAATTATAGGTTCAAGTCTATAAACAACAATTATAATAATGCATCCTACTTTACTTTTGTCTAACAAAAAATAAAAACAACACTCTTCAAAAAAAAAAACAATTTCCTTGAAAAAGAAAAACAACAATTTTAAACGATTGGAGTTCAAACCAATATCTTATTCTTGATAATATATATTTAATCATAACATTATTGCCACTTTTATTAATAATTATTTTTCATTCCACAATTTGTTTTTAATTTCTCACTCATCTGGTGTATAAGGGAGATTATTAAGGTCGAAAGCACGAACATTAGGAGGCTGGTTCAAGTCAAATGGCTGCACATGTGGAGGTGGTGCATTTTGTGGTGGAGCTGGTGCATTTCTTGGTGGAGCCGGTGCATTTTGTGGTTGATGTTCAACATTTTGTGGTGGAGCTAGTGCATTTTGTGGTTGATGTTCAACATTTTGTGGTTGAGATTGAGCATTTTCTGGTTGAGGCTGGTAATTTGGTGGTGGACCATGTTTACTCGATTCTAATATATAATCTGGATGATGTTCTTCGACAACATGCACTGCTAAAGCTTGTGGAGATGGAAACTTTGTGTCACATTCATCGCATAAGAATTCTAGCTTTGACATGATAAGTTTTTTATGTCGGTGGTTGATATAGACTGAATGGGGTGTAAGAAAAAATAAAAATGGTAACAATATATATATGCACAAGACCCTATTTACTTTGACTGCTACTTTTTGTTTTATATAATTTTCATAAATAATATAAGATACGTTATGGGAAATACTGTTGATATTTTTAAAAAAAATTCCTTTAACATAGTTTATTTTTTATTTTTGACCAAACATAATTTCCATAATGCATCCAAAATTGAAAATAAAAGATTCTTGCTTTCTTTTTTAAAGTTTTTTTTATATATAGGTTCTTTTCACCATAAAATATTATATTTTAGACATTTTCTTTTTTGAAATATTGACTGGTTTTATTAAACTGATGGTGGCGATACTAAATATAAACACACTCCAAGTTTTTTTTTTTTTTTTTAAACAGATGCAAGGTGCATCATTTCATTAGATAAAACCAAAAAAAAGAGTACAAGAAAGAAAAGGGGGACTATACCAATACCTTTTCAAAAGGTGCTAAATCGAAAGTTGGGCATTCCCAACCTATTCCTAGTGTACTCTCCTCTAATGAAATCAGGAATATAATCTGACCAGAACACCTCATAAGAAGACATAGTGAGACCAAGACTTGCAAGGCTGTCAGCACAAACATTTCCTTCTCTATATATGTGAGACACCACAAACCTCATACTTCTCAATCTAGCCATGCATTTCTGCCATCTGTTTCTTAATTCCCAAGGAACCACCGTGTTTGATTTGAAAGCCAGGATAACTAGTTGGGAGTCTGATTCGAGCCTGATATTCAAAAAACCTTTGTTGTATGCAATTTCAATTGCAGTCATAGCAGCTACCAGTTCAGCATAGAGAGCATTTTTAGGACCTAAAAGCTGAAAGAAGCATCCTATACAAACACTTTCAGAATTTCGAAAAATGCCACCTGCAGAAGCTTTGCAAGGGTTCTTTGTTGATGCACCATCCGTGTTTGCTTTGATCCAAGATGTCAAAGGTGGCGCCCATGTTACTTCCTTTATGGTGGGAGCTCTAGGCGGCCTGATTTTAACTTTACAAGCTTTCAAGAAACTAAACTCATGCATATCCCCTCTGTATGTTGTTTTCGAGTTGTTTCCAGCAATAGAAGTTTGTGCAATAATGAGACTAATGGCTGATTTCCAATGAACCTGTTTATCTTGAAATCTTCTATTATTTCTATTCATCCAAATAGTATTGATGATATTTATCATGCAAGCTTTAAGAACCATATTACATTGTGGTGGCCAATTTCTATTCAATAGTAACCAAAAGTCACCTATTGTGCTGAATTGCATTGTTATGTTGATGATTGAGAAAAGCCAATTCCAAAGCTTCATGGCATAAGAGCATTCAAAAAATAAATGAAAAGAAGATTCACCTTTAGAATTGCAAGCCGAACACATAGTTGGGATCTGAACTCCTCTAGACATGAGATTTTCATCTGTTGGGACTTTGTTGTTCATTAGTCTCCAAACAAGTAGCGACTTGGAGGGTGGAATGTCTGGGCTCCAAAGAATCTTTGCCCAATTAATGTTTTGACCTGTACCATATTTAAACAAAAAAGCTTCTTTGTAAGATAGGTTCCCATTGTTACTCTTCACCCACAGGAGCTTGTCTTCTGATTCATTAATAGGAATGGTGATTTGTTCAGCAATCTGCTTTACATCAGGGAAATATAAAAGCACAGAGAAAGGGAAAGTCCATTGACCATTGACAATGAAATCACTAACTGTAGCAGTGAGGTTAGCATGCAAGTGTGAGGGAATATTGAGCTGAGAAGCAATAGGATCTCCACACAATTTATCAAGCCAGAAGTTGATGTTATTACCAGTACCAATTTGCCAGCCACTATTAAACATAATGTTATCAAATTCAGACTTTATGCTGCTATAAATTGAGGAATATATATGATGAGAAATCACTCTTCTACCTCTAAGCACTTTACTTCTAATCAGAATAGCCCAATCTTCTTGAGAGTTTAAAAGGTCCCAACAAAGCTTCAGATTGGTGGACTCATTGAGAAGGGTTAGAGATCTAATGCCAAGACCCCCTTCAGATAAAGGTTTACAACTTTTCTTCCAAGAAACAGTTACCAACTTCCTTTTAGATATATCTCCACTCCATATAAAGTTCCTTGTCCAAGCTTCTATCTCCTTGTGAAGCTTCTTTGGCCAAGAATAAATTGAGATTGAGTGGACCAACATGCTTTGAATTACACTTTTCACCAGAGTAACTCTACCAGCAATGCTAAGTAAAGAAGCTTTCCAGGCTGAGAGTTTTGATTTGATTTTGTTTGCAATAGGCTGGAGATGAGATCTTTTAGGTTTCCCTTTGAAAATAGGGACACCTAAATATGTAAAAGGAAGTGAACCTTTATTGAAACCTATTAGCTCAGAGATGTAATCAATTCTGGCATTTGAAATTGAACCATAGAACACTGTAGATTTAGCCGGATTGATTATTTGACCAGATGCCAAGGCATAAGATGTGTAGAGTTGCATGAGAGCCTGGATAGAAGATAGCTTACCTTTGCAGAATATCATGATGTCATCCGCATAAAGGGAATGGGAGGGAATACTTGTGGATCTGGAGCCTTTGATGAGATCAAGTTTATCTTGTTGAACGAGTTTGGTGATATTTCTACTGAGAACATCCTCGGCTATACAAAAGAGGAGAGGTGAAAGAGGATCACCTTGTCTCACTCCTCTTTTACAATGAAAGTAACTGTTTTGCTTACCATTGACAGAAATAGAGAGAGTTGCAGATTTGAGGATTGTATGAATCCAAGAACAAAGCTGAGCATTGAAACCAAACTTATTTAAAACAGATAGCAAGAACTTCCATTCAAGAGTATCAAAAGCTTTGGAGATGTCCACCTTAAAAGCAAGGTTACCAGCATAAGATTTCTGATGAAGATGATTGATTGCCTCAGAAGTGATACAGATACCATCCTTGATGTTTCTACCTTTAATAAAACCTCTTTGTTCAGGGGAAATAATGTTGTGCATGATTGGAGTCAATCTATCAGCCAGAATCTTTGATATTTTTTTAAACTTAAAATTAGCCAATGCAATTGGTCTGTAATGACCTACATTGATAGCATTAGGAACCTTGGGAATGAGAATGATAGTATTTGCATTGAAATTAGGAAGGATCCAATCCTTGGTGAAGAATTCCAAAACAGCATTGATTACATCAATTTTCACCACATCCCAATAATTTTGAAAAAAAGTAGCTCCGAATCCATCCGGGCCAGGCACACCATCCTTGTTCATTGCCATCACTACTTCATGAATTTCTGTTGGAGTAGGAAGTCTGGTCAACAAAGTGTTCACTTAATCAGAGATGAGATTGGGAATTGAGTCTTCAATCAACTGGGAAACCTGCAAATCCTGCACAACAGTGTTATTAGCAAAAATATTTTTATAGTGATCAGTGATGTGACTTGAAATTTCCTCTAGATCAGTAATCATGTTATCATCGTTCATGAGGCTATTTATGAGTTTGGATGTGTTTTTGATTTTGGCAAGTCTGTGAAAATACTTCGTGTTTCTATCACCATCAGAGTGCCAAGTAACTTTGGATTTTTCCCTCCAAAATTCTTCTTCTATATTTAAGGTATTTTCGAAATGAATTTGAGCAACTTTGTGTTGATCGATCAGAGAGTCTGTGATCCCAAGCATGTCAATGTCGCTTTGAATGGAAGAAAGCTTGTGTTCAGCATCCCTGACCATGTTGTGAACATTCCCAAAAATAGTTTTGTTCCAAATCTTCAACTTTTGTTTCAAAATTTTGAGCTTTTGGTTTAAAATATACATAGGGCAGCCAACAATATTAATGTTCCAAGTATCTTCAATCACTCTCCTGCAATCTACATGATGAGACCACATGTGCATAAACTTGAATTGAGAAGCAAAACTGTGGGGAGAGGTTTCAAAATCCAGAAGAAGCGGGAAATGATCAGATTTATGCTTCACTAGGGATGAAACATTTAGGGAGCTACATAAATCCAGCCAAGCATTATTACAAATAACCCTATCTAGTCTTCTTTCGGTGTGTCTGTGAGCATCTCTACAATTGGACCATGTGAATTGTACTCCTCTTGTTGGTAAATGATGAAGATTATTGTTGTCGGACCAATCAAAAAACTCATTCATGGGAGCCTTAACAGGCGGAGTGGCACCTCTGTGCTCATGTGCACCTAAAATAGCGTTGAAATCACCTATTGCGCACCAAGGAATGTTCAATTGAGTTTGGAGGTTTTGCAAGGTGTTCCAAAGTTGTCTTCTAGTTATGTGATTTGTTGAGGCATATATGGCTGATATACAAACAGATTGGTTATTAATGTCGTATGTAAAAGTGACTTGTTGGTTATCAGATGATATAATGGCAGGATTTAAATGAGTGGAGCAAAAACACCACAGGTTTGGAATGTTGTTTTGTCTAGTGTTGAAGGTAAAAGGTTTGAAATTTAATCTACGGAACCAATTTCTAGGGAACTGGTCAAAAGGCATCCACGGTTCGGCATAAAAAATGAAGTCAGGCTTCTTGGCTAAAATCAAGTTTTTAAGAGCTAATTTTGAGGGGGAATTAGCTATCCCTCTAATGTTCCAGTAAAGGCACTTCATTTGGAATGCCTAGCTAAAACCTTAGATCTAGTAAGGTGAGAGCTGTTGGCTTTAGTGGCTACGGCTTTATGTGTTTTGCGTTTAGGTGATTTCCTAGTTACAAGTTGAAAACCAGAACTATCTATATGAGCGTTTACCTCTTGACTGATCTGCTGATGAATATCTGCTTCAATGGCTGCTTGTGCTGCTATGGGATCCTGAAGTGCTTGCTGATGAAGGCTGATTTGTTCCACATCCGCTTCTGCAAGAGTTGCCCATGAATCTTGCAAAAATTGCATGTCTTTTTGGATTCTCATTGGTGTTTCTTGACTGGACTCTTGGCTTTCAACATCCAATCTTTGAGTAGCATCTACGAATTCTGAATCTTGAGAGCTTCCATCATCTTCTGAATCAATTAAATGCTCATTAGGAAAGGTTTTGTCACCTGATCCCCTACTGGTTCTGTTTCCAATTGAGGGAATTAAGTTGTTATGAAGGTTGTACGCAGCTGCACCATTATCCGGGATGGCTTCAGTCTCGTTGTGAAGGTTGTACGCAGCTGCACCATTATCAGGGATGACTTCAGTCTCATTGTGAAGTGCTGCAGACCTGTTGTCTGCTTCCAGATCAGGATCAATTTCGTTGTGCAGGGCAGCAAACCTGTTTTCTTCTTCCAATTCTATGTCAACAGCAGCTGTGGTCTTCTACACCTATTGATTACTTTGCTTGTTTCCATTGCTAGGCTTCTTACCTGCATCCTTCACTGTCAAAGATACATGTGCATCAGCATCAACAACTTTCTTTGTTCTCTCATCATCTAATTTCTTAGCCTTTCTACAAACTGCAGAATTATGTCCCACAAGTTTACAAAAGTCACAAAAATCAGGTAGCTTCTCATATTCTAGCTCAACAAAGAAAGCGAACCCCTTTCTTTCAACCAACACCTTGTATTTCAATTCCTTAGACAAATCTATATCAACCAAAACCCTCGCGAAGTGACCAAAATTTCTCTCTAGGGTTGGTTTACTTGTGACAGAATCAACACAAATAGGTGTACCTACACTGCTTGCGATGGCGAATATGATCTTCTTTTTCCAGTACTCTTGATCCAAACCATGGATTCTCAACCAAACTTGCGCAGAGGTGTTCGACTGCAAGCTAGGGCTAAAATCTCTTGTCCAAGGAAATAGCTTTAAATAACCAGGATTTAAAAACCACGAGCTAACTGATCTTACCCTTCTCGCATCTTCAATCGAAGAGAAGACAAATTCGTTATAGCCTTTCCCAATCGAGGTAGCTCCCCATGGCCCTAGATCCTTCCGAACCGGCTTGAGCTTCTCCATCAGTGCGACAACGGTTAACGGGGTCGAACCCTTGGGCCATATTACGCGTGCGTGCAGGTTATTTTTGCAACCTTCTAACCCTAGATCATATTCATCACCGGGGATCAAGATTGAGAATTTGTCCCCCTTAAGAGTCGGTTTAGGCAGCTGTGAAACTGGAGTATCACAAACATTCGATAAAACTTGGGCAAAGGTTTTTTGGATGGTGGGTTGAATGTTAGGTTTGGGTACGATCTGTACCGGAACATCATCATGAAGACATTTCCAAGGAATTGTGTAAGGTTTAGAGGTTAAAGGCTGTGAATTTGGCATGGCGGTGGAGTGGGTTGTTGGAGGCATGAGTTGGTGATGAACAGTAATCAATCTCCAGAGAAATTTCAAGTCCCCATAATCCAATGCTCCAACACACTCTAAGTAGGCATGGCAATGGGGCGGGGGTGGGGACAGGTTTTACATTCCACGTCCCCATACCCGTTTCTCATATACTTACCCGTTACCCTACCCATACCCAACGGGGATGAGAAATTGAACCCCATCCCCATCCCCAACGGGTTCGGGTATCCCCGCCTCATCCCCGTCCCCGCATTGAATAATTTTTTTAAATAAAAAATAGAAGTTTTTTTGCAACCCCTAGAGAAATGATGTAATGCATTATCCAACAATATGCTCACTTTAACATTTGTTAGACCAATTGATTTAGTTGCTTCTTTAAATATCAATGGTAGTTTTAATAACACGGCAATTATCAAACAAAATAACATGACATATCAACATAAATTAATTTTTTGCATTTGGGACGGGTTTGGGTATGGGTTCGAGCTAGGTACCTATATACCCGTTAACCGACCCATACCCGTGTTTTGAAATCGGGGAAAACCCAAACCCATACCCAAACACAGTCAAAACGGGGAAAACCCGTCAAATTGGGTTTGGTTCGGGCGGGTAACCACGGGTATGGGTTTTGTTGCCATGCCTAACTACAAGTTAAATTTGAATATAGATTCTCTATAATGAGGTAATCCAGCATCTTCCGCTAAACCCAATTTTCATCGGTGTTTTCATTGTTTATTTTTTGCAAAGTTAAAAAAGAAAAAAAATGTGGTAGCATAAATATTACAATAATAAGAGATAAAATATTGTATTTATTTATTTTTATTATGCTTCTACTCCATCTAACATTTTTTTAAAAAGCTAAAAGTTTAGTAAGAAATAAAAAAAAAAGTAGAGTCTGGATAATATAAACCAAACCCAAAAAAAAGAAAAGGAAAATAAAAAATAAAGCAACCAAAGTTATCTTAAGACCTGTGATTTTGCAGAAAAAAATTATATATTAATCTTTAATATAAGAATCCTACGTCTATTTTAATTTATGATCAAATAAAATTAAACAGTACATTCGACGATGATTTTAAATTGTGGTTCAAAAATTTATGATTTTTGTCGCGATAGAATGATAGCACAAACTAGTTGCCCTATTTTTCACTCTTATTTTGTTAATTAAACTAGGTTCATTTCACTGTCGTTTTAAGTTTTGGCCTTCTCTTCCAGTTTACATCTCCATTAATTTTTTAAAGGGTGGTGTTAACTTGTGCCCTTAGGGCACATGTTAAGAAAACTAAAATAGGAAATATTCTCTAAAATTGTGTGCATTCAATTCATTAAAAAGTTAAAGATTAAATGAAATTCACACATTCCAATAAACAATTTTTACTTTTGATTCATTAAATTGTGCCTTAAGGGCACAAGTTAACATTTCCCTTTTTTAAATAACTTTTGATATTAATCTTTATCCTCTCTAGTTTTTTGGTTAATCTTTTATGTAACTATGAAATCTTAAAATGGCTTCACCTTTATCAATAATTTGAGCTGTGTAAAACAAACATGCTAAATTGATTTAATATAAACTCACCTTTATTAATATAGATAATGAAGTATGATTATAATTGTCACCTAAAAAAAAGTATGATTATAATTTTACCACTTTTGGTAATTTTATGGGAATCTAAAAAGTATATGTTCTTGCTACTTTTGGTCAAAATTTAATGATTATTTATGTAGTAACCCATAAGAATAGTTAGACACTAAAGATACTATTTTTTTTTTATTAAGAATTTTTTTCTAACTTTAATTATGTTTATTCTATTTCAACAAGTCTTAAATTATAATAATTTTAACGTTTTCGTCTCTAAATTTCTACGAAAATTATGATGGAGACCTTGTCATAGTCAGCAAATACATTCTCACTTTCAATGTCAACACCAGCACATTCTAAACCCGCTACACTGGCCCATATCCTAGGGGTTAAAGTTACCACACGATTCTTAAATGGGCACACAAGCTTACATTATCTTGTTGTCTCTCAGCCACACAATAAAAAGCTTTAATCTGAGAGGAGTCATATGAGTTCTTCAAACCTAAGAAGGTTCCTAGGTTTTGATATACTAATAGGTCCTTAAAACCAAACCCTAGACTATCTATAGCATCAATATCACAAAAGAATTGACTAGAGGTTAACCTAGAGTTATGAAATTCATTGATATACCTGTCATAGTCATTAACCAGAAGCAATTCTTCCACAAGGATCCCAACCATGTCTGACCCAATTCTGACACCACCTCCTCTTTGAGTTCGCCTTCTACCACTTCCAGTCCGAGTACCCGGTTTTGGACCCATTTGAATAATTGATTTGAGTGATTGTTGGAAGGAATGGGTAAAATTTGAGTAATTGGGGTTAAAGGTTCGAGAACTAGAGAGGATAGAAGAGGGAAAGTTGTGTTTGTAATGGAAGGTCAGGATGCGATGGAGTAAACTGATTTTTCGCATTTGAATCGATTCAACTATTTAATGAATCGATTCAGTATGAATCGATTCATTTTGTTAGTGAAATATAAGTGAATCGATTCAAAAAACAAAGATTTATGATCAAAGATAAAATTTGAAATATGAATGCACAAATTAGATCATACCAACAACGATGTGAAAGAAAGTCATCGAAGAACATCCAAAACAAGAGAAAGTAAACAATCGCAATTGTAATACAAATAAGCATGCAATTTACGACACAAGAAAAAAGTATAGCACGCAAAGGATTAAGGACAACCAACAAACACAAACTCATAAAGGCTATTAAACAATTAGAGAGAATATTAAAATAAAACGAGAGAGGTAAAAGAGAGATTTTGAAGGAAAGATCAAAACGCATTTGAATCTTACTAGAAAATTTTACCCACTATCAAAGCATACTTACTCCCTTGCTAGAGTGCTTCAATGAGAATGATGATTGAGAGGTCACTCGTGATCAACCAACATGATAAGACAAATGGAGAGGTTAAGTATTTAAAGTCCTCGAATACGTCTTCATCACACTTTTACCCATGATGTCCTTGAGAATTAAGGAGCTTATTGTGGAGCATCATCCTTGACTTGCTTCATTCATCATCAAACCTACACACACTAGAACAAAAACAAACCTTCCCCAATCTTTTGGGAGTAAGTGAAAAATAAGGAATACCAACATTGATTTGTGAGATATAAGATGCACTTAAGAGTGTGAAAGTTACAAAGAGAGCACATCTTACTTTTAGTGTCTTGGACAACCTAGAGGGACAAAGATCCTTCAAAGTTGCAAGACACAATTACACAAATCAATTAGGATTCCTTTGGCTTCCAACACAAGTTGGAGCCTTGGGATGGATTTCACAACAAGTAACTTTAGGCACCCACATCATTATCCCTTTAGGAACTTCGACCCTCCTAATGTGACAATGAGGTGTGGTGTGACCACTTATACCACAATAATGACACCTAATAGTAGGAACATAATTTTTGCTATGAAACTTGTTTTTCCTTACATAAGAATATTTAGTATAAGGTCTTTTAAAAGGAGTTCTTTCATCTTTTGAATTCATAGAAAAAGTCATGGTTCCCTTAGAGACACGTTCTAGCTTCTTATTTAGAGAATTTATCTCTTCATGAAGGCTAGGGTAATCTCACAACTAGCAAAGCCCATCCAATTATCATATTTGGGTGACTTTGTCTTAGGTGACTCAATTGTGGGACTTACAATTTTCTCATGAACAAGTAAAGCATGCTCATATCTCTCAAACTTTCAAATGCTTCCTTAAGTTTATAAATTTCGGATTCTAGTTTCAAAATAGTTTTCTTTTGAGCAATTAGTTTCTCAAAAGCATTTAAAGATTCAGCATGCATTTCCTCAATGGAATCTTGTAGGTCCTTATAAGTGGGTTTAAAATCGGAGTAAGAGTCAGAATCAGAGTTCGAGAAGATTAACTCATTTTTAGCTTTCTTTGTTTAACCCATGAAGCAATGTAGTATTGGAGGAAACTTCATCCTTATAAGTGGTCATCTTCATCTTCATCCTTGTTTTCGGCATCACTAGTATTGGAGGAAACTTCATCTTCTTCCCAAGCAATGTAGGCCTTTCTTCCTCTTGAGTTACGATTGGCTCCGGACATTCATTTTTGTAGTGTCCCACTTTGCCACAACCGTAGCAACTAACCACTTTCTCATCATTATCCGATTCTCTTCCTTTCATTGAGGCCTTTCTAAAGTTCACTAGATTCTTGTCATTGTGCTTTAACTCATTCCTTTTAATGTAACGGTTGTACCGCCTAACAAACATGCTAATTTCCTCTTCATTTGTACCATCATCATCAGATTCTTCATTATTTTGAATCGAAGAGGTAGAGACGGACGAAGTGGTGCTCAAGGAAATAGACTTCCTTTCCTTATTCTTGGAGTCATCCTCACTTGACTTGAAGCGATTAATCTCATGCTCGTATTCCTTTAATTTGCCAAAGAGTGTGATCATACGAAGAGCATTGAGATTTTATGATTCCTTGATAGCGGTAACTTTTGATTGCCATTCCCTTGTCATACATCTCAAAATATTATTAGTGCAATCTTGGTTTGAAATTGTTTTACCAAGGTTTTGCAACTTGTTTACAATATGAGTAAATCTCATTTGCATAGATGAGATGGTTTCACCATCATTCATGCAAAAAAGCACATATTGTTGCACAAGGGATTTTTGATTGTTTAACTTCATCGGTTCCATCGTGAAGGGTTTCCAATGCATCCCACATATCTTTGGAGGTATTACAATGAGATACGGAATGATACTCATTAACCCCAAGAGAGGAGATGAGGATATTCCGTGCCTTCAAATCGTATTGGACCTTCTTTTTGTCATAATCGCTCCAATAGGCTTTAGGCTTATCTTGTGCTACACCATCGGCAACAACATGCGGTTGAAACCGCCCGTTGACCACGGTGTCCCACACGTCCATATCCACTGATTGGATGTGAACACTCATGCATTCTTTCCATTAGTCTTAATTTTCTCCGTTGAAAATAGGTGCTCTATTATACGCCCCCTTGGGCTCCTTACTAGCCATAGGGATCAACTCTTCCGGTAGTTAGCCGTAAGAAGAGACCAAGCTCTATGACACCACTTGTTGGTCTATATGGCTAGATGGTTACCAAGCTAAAGGGGGGGTGAATAGCGCGTTTGAAAACTTTTCAGAGATTTTGTGAAAAATGATTTTAACAAATTGACTATTTGAAATTTGCAATCATAATTAATGAATCAACAAATAGCAAATATATGTGGAATAAGATTTTATCTTAGAATTGAGAGATTCACGATACAAATCTTTGTACACAATCAATTATTAACAATCCTTAAACAAGTTACAAAATAATACACAATTTCAAACCAAACCTATAGACAAGAATAATATGCTATCGATTCAAAAATACAATGCAAGCGTAATTAAAGAATTGAATAGACTTTGCAATCAATTGATCTAAGAAAATTGCATGAAACCTAACTCAATGAATTAGGTGAATTTTCAATGAAAAACTACTTAGATCAATACTAGCAATTTAACCTATCAATTATTCAATTAATCACAAGTAGTATTGAAAAGTAAAAAGGATAGGGAAAGAGAGAGAACACCGGTGTTTATAGTAGTTCACCCTATTTTGTCCTCGCTTAGGGCTACGTCTACTCTACTTGATGAAGTACGCCTTCACCAAGGTCATCCACTATGTAACAAATGTTGATTACAATGTTTACAAGAGTTCCTTCGAATTAAATCCCTAATTTTTCAACTCCTATGTAAACTACTCCCCCAAACTTCAAGTACCCCTTGAATTTGATGCTTCTTGAATCTTTGGATCCTTGAATTACCCGTGCACTCCTTCGAACTCTTCACTCGAGTCTTCAATGCTACATCCGGCAAACGAACCCCCTTCTACTTCAAGAACAATTAGAAAGATCCCCAAGTCCTTTATAGGTGGAATGAGATTATTCACTTCCTTTAAAGCCTTGATTAAGCCCAATCAATCTTCTTGAGAGAACCAACTTACAATCCCTACTAGCACACTAGTGAATCTAGACACTCAAAGAACAAAGTGATTCTAAGAAAAAGTGTTTAATCTTGAAGAATGTATGAACAATGAGTTTTTGAGACCTAAAGAGAATAGTTGCAAATGATTCAATGATTTGGGAGTTATGAGGAGGAGACTATTTATAGAGAGAGGTGATAAGTCTGAATTTTCACACAAAAGTAACTGAGTGAATCGATTCACTAACTTAATGAATCGATTCAAACCATATAAGACAAAACAAGAGGGAGAAAAAATGGATGTAAAATGGAACGTGTCAAGAGATATTTGAATCGACTCAAAATGCCCAGAAGAGGATTGATACGATTCATACAGAGAATGAATTGATTCAGACAAGGTCAGAGAGATTGATGAATCGATTCAAACAGAAAATGAAACGATTCACACATGAATCGATTCATTATAAAAATGAAATGAATCATAAGGAGCCCGAGAGCAGCATGCCAATTTTGACAAACACATGAATCGATTCAAGCCAAGTTTGAATCGATTCATTAAGAGCCATAAAACAAAATGCAATTTATCTAGGACACATGAAATGAATGACTATGTTTACAAGGGAGGAACACATAGCTAGATCCTCTAGGGTGCTTTTACATAACTAATGAGCCTGTCCTAACAACAATAACAAATAATCTAAACATCATCAAAACAACTTATTAATTAAATATATGTTATAATATTCTTAAAATCAAAAAGATACTAATCATAAGCATTAATTTATCACACTAAAAACACACTCTTTCAAAAAATGTGAAAGATTTCTCAATTTTGCTTTACATTTCTCTCCCCCAAAGCCCTTCCTTCCCTTCCCAAACAAAGCCTTACACGACATATTTAAGTTCCATCAATTGCTCACATAAACCCCTAATTCGATTTATAACTTTAGTAACAAAGTAGACAACAGTCCCCGTGAGCTTAACTCAGTTGGTAGGGACAATGCATAGTTTATGTAGGGATCAGAGTTCGAACCCCGGAAACCACTTATTCTCTTAAAGGAGAATTTCTAATCACTAGGCTACTTGTATAAAAAAAAAAAAAAGATAATACACTTAACTTCGCACATGGACGCATTCTCAGTTTGATCTATGTGTTTTAATTGTTAATTCAAAGTAGACAACACATTTAACTTCAAGCAATTGCGGGCGAACACATTTTTTATTTCGATCTATAAGGTCAGTTATTAAACCGAAGTAGACATAAAATTTAACTTCTCTTGATTATGTGTGTGCACCTTCACACACAAACAAACACTTTTTATTTGATTTATATCTTCAATTATTAAATCAAAGTAGACAACACATTTAACTTCTCACAATTGCACGTTCACACACTTTCAATTTAATATATAACTTTAATTAGTAATTGAAAATAGACAAGACATTTCAATTCCCGCGATTGCACCCTCACATCTTCGCACACAAAATTATCCATTATTAATCAAAATTTTAAAAGTTTAAAGAGTGTAGATAAAAAAAAAGGATAAGTAACATTCACTCTTGCTAATGGTTAAAAAACTATTTGATGCAATATGTTAAGAAATCATAACATGACCTATAAACAACAAATTATAATCTGTAAATATATTTTAAACTGAATTGACAAAAGATAATTTATATGTTTTATTTAAAAAGCAAAACCTGACAACAATTATATATAGGTTCAATTCTATAAACAACAATTATAATGCATCCTGCATTTCTTTTGTCAAACAAAAAATAAAAACAACAATTTCCTTAAAAAAAACAACAATTATAAATGATTGGAGTTCAACCAATATCTTATTCTTGATAATATATATTTAATCATTACATTATTGCCACTTTATTAATAATAGTTTTTCATTCCACGATTTGTTTTTAATTTCTCATTCATCTGGTGTATAAGGGAGATTGAGGTCGAAAGCTTGAACAGGAGGCTGGTTCAAGTCAAATGGTTGCACATGTGGAGGTGGTGCATTTTGTGGTGGAGCTGGTGCATTTTGTGGTTGATGTTCAACATTTTGTGGTGGAGCTGGTGCATTTTGTGGTTGATGTTCAACATTTTGTGGTTGAGGCTGAGCATTTTCTGGTTCAGGCTGGTTATTTGGTGGTGGACCTTGTTTACTTGATTCTAATATATAATCTGGATGATGTTCTTCGATAACATGCACTGTTAAAGCTTCTCGAGATGGAAACATTGTGTCACATTCACCGCATAAGAATTCTAGCTTTGACATGATATTTTTTTATGCTAGTGATTGATATAGATTGAATGGGGAGTAAGAAAAATAAAAATGGTAACAATATATATAGGCACAAGACCCTATTTACTTTGAGTGCTACTTTTTGTTTTATATAATTTTCATAAATAATATAAGATACGTTATGGAAATTACTGTTGAATATTTAAAAAGATTTCCTTTAACATAAATTTCTCCTTTTTTTTTTGACTAAACATAATTATTTCCATAATGCACCCAAAATTGAAAATAAAGATTATCGCTTTCTTCCTCAAAAAAAGATTATTGCTTTCTTTTTTAAAGTTTTTTATAGGTTCTTTTCACTGGAAAATATTATATTTCAAACATTGTCTTTTTTGAAATATTGACTGAATACAACATCTTCCGCTAAACTCAATTCTCATCGGTGTTTTCATTGTTTACTTTTTGCAAAGTTAAAAAAGGAAAGAAAAAAAATGTAGTAGCATAAACATTACAATAATAAGAGATAAAATATTGTATTTATTTATTTTTATTGTGCTTCTACTCCATCTAACATTTTTTTTAAAATTATATATTAATCTTATAGTATAATAATCCTGTAATATCCCAAAAAATTAGAATATTGTTTAGTGTCAATTATAAGTGATCCTAAATGTGTTAAAGAATTATTAGTAGTTAAAAATAAATTAGAATTAGAGACTTGAGAGTATATTGGTAATTAGACCTAAGAGCATGAGGACATGTTAGTCATTTGGCATAAAAAGACAGCCATGTTAATATAGAAAAGCCACACACTTAAGAATCAGATTTTGTGAACCTTCTCTCATGTTCTTCTCATACTCTCTCTCGGCCAAACACTCAAACATCACCACCATCAATTCTTCATCTCCCAAGTTCTCTAATCCTTCATGCAAATTCTAATTTAGGTTTCTAGCTTGTTCTAATGTAATGGGAAACCTAGAGAAAGTAGATTGAAGATAGAAGAATGTTGAAAATTAGGGTTCATGGAGTGAAGATTGGGAATTGGAAAGAAATCAAGAAATCAAGAAAATCACGTTGCCAGACAATTTGGGTTAGTTCAGCCTAAGCCTACTTCTTTGTACCAAAGTGTAGATGACCTGAGGCAGCCCATGATAGAACACCTTTGGAGGTCAGCTTTACGCAAAGCTGAGAAACGAACGCTTGTTATCAAGCCCATTTCATTTGCTTTATCTACTTCATGCACTGAGGCATTCTTTCGATGGTGGCAAGAATATTACAAGCGCCAGACCAATCGAGTGAATCCCGATCAATTGCTTCCTCAACTAATCCTTGCCTTTAATATTGTACAGAACAGGACAAAGAAAAACAAAGGTACGCATATTCGAGAAATTCAGGCTTTTCAGGAATATTTTCAAACCACATACAACCCTTTACATTTAAAACAGACAGTTAACTATGCTGCCCAAACTTTAAGGGATAAAATTTACTATAAACTTCCTTCGATGAAGTTTCCTCCTTTCACTCCCAGTAAATATGTCTTTGCATCACATTTTAAAATGAAATTCCCACCATTGCCAACCAGTGAATTGGCATTAGCTTTTAGGCCACCATATCCAAAATGGCTACCTTGTGTTTCTTCATTGGGAATGAAACAAAAACTAATAAAGAAAGATGAGGATAAAGTGACTGCATCGAAATTGGACCTATACACCTTTAGAGGCCATCTTGGTTTAGACCTACCTCACATTCGAATCACTTCTCCAATAGGAGTAGGTATGACAATATCGAATTTTGTAACAAAATAAAATTCTTAGAGAAAAGGAAATTGCTACTTATCTCTTTGTTTATTCGTTTGCAGCTGTCTCCCTGGATTCAAAGGACGGCACCCAAGGTGATGATGATGAAGAGCCAAAACCATCGAAGTCTAAGTCAGGGAAGCCCTTTAAAAAGAAAAAAATCTTCCAAATCGGAGAAAAAGCAGATTGTATTTTCTCCTGATCCATCTCCTGAACCTTCTCCCATGGAAATTGAGGCCCCTGCACCGTTAAAAACTTTTTCAGCCTGACTCTCCTTCTGAGACTGTCGAAGTTACTACAACTTCGGGAGTACCCAAGACCAGAGAAGGCCGAAGAAAAGGAAACACAAAGTCCCAGAGATCAATGTCGAGACAACGCATACCGACGGGTCTCCGACCAAATCAAGTTCCAAGAAAAGGAAGCAAGGCCATAAGGATTCCAATCCTAACAGTGCTCATTCTTGTGTAGGTGACAATGTCTCGAAGGTAATTTATTGAACTAATGCCATACTTAACACATTTCTTTTCATGTCATTTCGACAGTCCTTTGCAATATTTATTCTACTTCTTTCAGGGTGTCGATCATGGCATTGCTGATACATCTCAACAAGGTCAACTTCTATCTTCTGACAAGATAACTCCCACTCCTATTGTTGAGGAAGAAGAAGGTGTCGAAACCAGCTCTCCTGATGTCGATGTTACTTCTCCCAACCAACCATAAAAAACACATGATGAAGGCTTAAATCTAGACAAGTTGATCGAGGAGGAAGGAAGAACTCTTGAGAAGGACGTTTCTGACCAAGGTGACAATTTGTCGAACAAGGTCACATCAATGGCCAACTTTGACTTAAAGGATGCCACTATAAGCCAGGAAGAACTCGATCGTCTTGAACAAGAGAACCCTCTAGACGCCTTTGCTTTCTTGATGAAAAATGACGCACTATTCTCGAAGAGTAGTGGGAAATCCTCAAATGTCTCCGCTGATGCTCCATCAGAGACTTCGAAAGAAAATCTCTTAGCGGAATTTCGAGATAAAGTCTTGAAAATCAACCTACTGGAGGCCATCGAGCCAGACGAGAGCGTCATTGATGAAGTGAAGGAGATACTTCGAAAACTGAGTGAGCTTCCTTCTGGCTCGAAATTCCAAGACCTTTCTCAAGTGTTGGAGCCTCTGCTCAATGGCATCAATCAAAGTTTCCAACAAAAGAAGACTAGTTAGGCCGAACTTGAAGAGAAAACGCAACGTTGCGACCAACTTTTGGCGGACGTTTCTGCTTTCAACTTCATGTTCGAAGCCTTTCAACAAGAAACTCCAGTCACTCGGCAGAAGGTTGAAGAGATCGATGCTGCCATTGGAAAACACAAGGCAGAAATCCAGGAATTAGAGATCCAAAAGACCAACCTTTTAGACAAAGAGAAACTTATGAAACAAGAGGCTCATGTTGCCCTTCAAAAGGCCAAGGAAACAAAGCGATTCCAGCAGCAAATACAAGTCCTCACTGAAAATCGCACGGTCCTCTATGGAAAGCTTTCAGAATTTAAAAATCAACTCGACAAGCTTTTGTCCGAATTTGTCGTTTAACACAAATCTCTTTGTAATAATTTTTCTTTTTGAAAACATTTCGTTCCTTTTTTGGTTTTGTATTCCATGACGGCATCCCTACCGGTTTTAATGGTATTAATGCTTTTTATTACTTAGACATTTCACTTGCCAATTTTATTTTCTTTAAAATATTACAAAATACTATTTAGGAACAAGTTTCAAGAAAAGGTAATGATGAGAAACTAAAACGTTTCTTTTTGCTTAACCAAACAAGTTAAACTTGCCTGGGAAAACGTAAAACTTCTTGTTAATTATGACATTAAAGGAAAATAAATAAAAAGTAAATAAATAAACTTTACAACATCCCTCTTTTTCCTAGGCAATCTGCAGCCATCACAACACCATGTGTATGCATCTGTGCAAGTTTGAAAAACCATAAAAAAGTAACCCCCTCAACTTCTTCTTCCATTATAAATACCAAAATTGTATTGAAAGTTCCATCATCTTCTTTCCATTTCCATTTCTTCGCACAATTCTCAAACTTTTCTCTTAGTTTTCTTCTCAAGAATGGAGTTTTTGGGTGATGATCTTCTTATCAATATTGCTAAGAGGGTTGCTGAGCGTAGCATGCATGACCTTTTCTACTTTCAGAGAACCAACAAAAGGCATGCAACGCTTTGTAGGGATCCCATTATCACCAAATCTTTTGGCAATGATTGCATTCCTCTTCTTACTGACCTGGAACCAAGACATGAGAAACTCGATTTCATGAAGCGTTTATGGGCTCATGGCAATCCTATGTTCTGTCTCCTTCGGTGTTCTCAACAAATGTTGAATGCGACACCAAATCTTGGTACCATAGACCGTTTACTGAAGAACGCTGTTCCCTTGAAAAGTGCTGAATATTTCCAACTCCTCTTGAGGGCTCTTGGTCCATCTCCTCTAGATTATGAGGGACTTCTTGAGGATTTCAAGGAACTCTTGATGACTAGAAGGATGGAGCGTTATTGGCTGGACATTCTGGGAGGTGACACTCCTTTCAGATTTCGTTGTACATGGTACAGGAGAGCTATGCCTGCATACCTGATGCATCGCCAGTTTTGTAACAACTGGCTTAACTGCCAAGGAGATGGAAGGGCGGGGCATTATCGCGGCTTTCTTCCCGCTGCTGATGAAGACTACAGCTTTCACAACTTCTGCATCGATTGTCGCCTTGACTCAAAAGTTCGATGGTTTATCGAAGTCTTTGGCATGAATCATCAATGGTAGATTCTTTTAGTTGTTTTCAGACTTTGATCTTCAGACCAGCATCGTTTAAGCTTTAGTCTATTTTAGTTTGCTTTATTTGCATTTTTTTTGTAATGGTTAGTTTATCCATTTTGGGACTTATGATGTAAACTGCCCGCTAGTTGGCACTAAATTTTAATGCCATGTTTAGTGTTTTATTTCGAACTACTCTGGTGCAATTTTACTTTCTTGCAACATCGGCTTATATTTTTTCAAATATTTTCCGTTTATGCGCATAACTCTTTGATCATCATTTAATTCTTTAATCTCATACGCATTATTCGAAAAAACTCTTCGAACTTCCCATGATCCTTCCCAACTAGGCGACCATTTCCACAACACTCGATTTTTCTTGTCCATTGGCAAAATAACTTTCCATACTAAGTCTCCTTGAGCAAAAAGCTTCGACTTAACTTTTTTATTATAAGCCTTCGCTATTCTTTCTTTTTGCTTTGTGAGAACTTCTAATGCCATCAATCCTTCTTCGTCTAGATCTACTCACTCATCCAAAATCATATCCTAATATTGATTCGTTGGAATCTCAAATTGTCTTTGGACTCTAGTTGATTGAAGCAAAATTTCAACTGGCAAGACAACGTTGAAGGTGAGAAAAACACAAGAAGGGGGGTTGAATTGTGTTTTGAAAAATTCTTCGTTTCTCCTAAAATTGAACACACTGAACAGAAGCTAAGTGAAACAACTTCTGAAGTGATAATCAGAATATGAACGCAGCAGAATAAAACAGAGAGAGAGGAAGAACGACACAAAGCAATTATACTGGTTCCTTCCATAATCCGGAAGTAGTCCAGTCCCCCTTGCACTTCCAAGGAGATTTCACTAAGAGTAATATCTGATTACAATTGCTCAAGAACACATGCAAGATAATTCCTTTGCTCAAGCACACTTTGCAAGAGTCTTCCTTTGCTCAAGAACACAATCAAGAGACTTCCCTGCTCAAGCACAACTGTAAGAGACTTCTAACTAAACAAAATTACACAGAAAATTGTTTAAGGTTGAACACTTGATATACAATCAGAGGTGCTCACAATACAAATCAGATAAAGACTCAATAACTTAAGAATTTCTAAGATGAAACTTTGAGACACAGAAATTCTAAGTGAATGCAGAACGATTTCAGTAGAGGTTTCGCACTTGTAAAAATATTGTGACTCTTTCGTTCAGCATTACCAAATCTCTAAGTCTTCACTCCTTTATATAGAGGTGTGAAAGAGACGTTGTGAAATTGCCAGCACATCAAAAGAGTCGTTGTTGAAGCTTGATATTTCACCAATGATATTTTGCCTGATTTGGTTGTTGTCCTATGAAGAACCAATTTGAAATCCATTCCTTATCCAAAGGAACATCTATGCAGGCGAAGCTGTATTCTGGAGCTGTTTTCTTGTTTTGTAGCATGGACACAAAACAGAGTAGTGGAGAAGGTGGTTGTACAGTTCGTACAAAGTACAACGTCAACGCTTTCGTCCAAAATTGCAAGCATATGTCTTCAAACACCTTTGAAATGACCGTTGCAAAATTCCACTGATCTTTTGTTGTCCTTTGATGAATTTCGATCCATGACACAGCTCTTGAATTCTTGAATTTCTCAAATTCAGTTGATCTTCAGCTTCTGGTGAAATGGCTTCTGATGAGGCAGCTTCTGATAACGCAGCTTCTGATGATGCAACTTCTGATAACGCAGCTTCTGGACCTCTTGTCTTCAGGAGCACTATTCTTCAGGAGCACTTTACTAACTTCAGGAGCGGCTTTACTTCAGGAGCGCTTATTCTCTTCAGGAGCAGATTGCCTTCAGGAGCGTCTAAGCTAGCTTCAATTTTGTTGATCCTTTTTGCTCTTTATTTGTTCATTCAGAACCAATAAATGATGCAACTTTTTAATTATGGTCCTGTACACTTGAACAAATATTAGCTAGTCCAATTTACAATTTTTAATACCTTGTTATCATCAAAACTCTTTAAGGTTCATTGTTAAACACATTTTGTTCCAACAATCTCCCCTTTTTTGATGATGACAAACAATAGTATTTAAAATTGATCAATTGTTGTTAATCTAATTAACAAGTTGACTTTGGGGTTCTGAGGTTTGTAAGCTCAGAATCTGAGGTTTGTAAGCTCAAACTCCCCCTGAGTCTGATAGTCTTTAAGGTGAGGTTTGTAAGCTCCCCCTAAGTTCTATCCAGGTTAATTAAATTCATTTAACGCACAATAATAACATCAGAGCTTTAAATGAAATGAATTATAGATGAGAAGAGTGGTTCAATTAATTTTTATTTGAAATTTGATACTCCCTCATTTTTGATGCACCCCTCTTTAGGTAAAACAAAAAATAGAAGTTTTTCAAAATTTTCAAATATCATTAATGGGGCTCAGAGCCTTTAAATACTATCACATATACTTCCCCTTTTGTCATTAGCAAAAAGCAAATAAGCAATAACAACAAAAAGATTTGAGAAAAACTCAAACAAGAAGAGAGTATAACTAAAATTAGAACCTATAATCTCATCAAAAATATAATCAGAGCATAAAAAAGACTGAGTAAAATAAAGAAAATATCCAGGCATTCATGAATCAGAACCAACTAAGCATCAGAAGCAGTAAAAAGATAAAACAAGGAATGTTCAGAAGCAAGAACTAAAGTAACTAAAACAAACAACAAATAAAATATTAACACTAAGGTGTGCAACTAAGGGTTGGTTTGTTGTTGTTTCTTCATTTTCTTTAATTCTTCTGCTTGCTTCTTCACCATTTCTTCAAGAGCTTGTTGCCTCTGAAGAAGTTCTAGTTCCCTTGCTTTAGCTTCTTGCAGTTGTTGTGCCATCCTCTGCCTGAGCAGCTTGAACATCCTTGCCTCTCTGGTCAAGTAATCAGCTTCTGAGAAAAATGGCTTGTTTGCCAGAAGCAGTCTAGGACCTCCAGCTCTAAGCCTTTGCTTCAGATCCTTTAGCAATCTTCTGACAGTAGCTCCCTTGATTCTGATGCATTTGTTCTTTACCGCCTCTATCATCTCAGTTGCTCTCTTCTGAAGTGATGCCCATTCTTCTTCATATGCATTGGTGAGATCAATTGTCCTTCTTTGATCCACCAGATCATGCATTTCAGAGAGGATCTTGAGTAGCTCTACATCCATATAATCAGATTTCAGGATGTCCATGGGTTGTTGTTCAAGGGTTTCAAGGTCAGAATCACTGAGGATAAGTTCTTGAACAGGGTGGGATTCTGAAATGGTGATTTGTTGAGATGGAGTTGAAGATGATGGTTGGTCAGAAGCAATGTGTGAGGTTGAGGTTGAGGCTTGGAGATTGACTTGATGATTGTCAATATCCATGGGAGTGGGTTTGGGTAAAGTTTGTTCTTCTTGTGGTTCAGTATGCTCTGGTTGTGGGTTAGATTGAGGTGGTTGTTGTGGTGAAGTTTGTTGAGTTTGAATGTTAGGTTGGGGGTCAAAGTCAGCTATGGGTGATTGTTGTTGTGGGGGTGATGTGGGTTTGTGGGGTTCTGGTGTTTGTTGTCGGGGGCTTTATGAAAAAACTTTTTCAGAAGCAACTGCTTCTGGAGTTATCTCAGAGGCTTTTTCTGAGTTAGGTTTGACCAGATGTAATTCACCTGAGTAGTGTTGGACAAGATTATCCAAGACAAAAGTGTCTTCTTCTTGCTCAGGTGCTGGTGGTGAAGAGGGTGAGATGGGGGTAGAGGTGACTGGAATCTGACATACCTTGACTGAAGTTCCAGCTACTGAAGTGGCAGCATCTGGTGCTTTTAGGACTGCTTCTGAAGTTCCAACTTTCTTCGAAGCTTTATAAGCCACTTCCTTGACTTCTACAAACTTCTCCTTGAAGAATTCATCACACTTTTCAAGTCCTGAAGCCTTAAGCCTTTGATCCCTCTCCAGATTGTACTGAGCTTCCTTTCTTTTCAGTTCAGCTAACATCTGAATAGCTTGCTCATCAGCTTCCATCTTCATATCAGAAGTTACTTCCACCATTGGAGTAAAGATGGGGGGAGCAACCTGTTTCTTGCTGACATCAGTATCAACTCTATTCCTCTTCTTCGTAGGAATAGAAGCAGCAACAATTTTCTTCCTCTCCTTTCTATCTGCTATCTCATTAGCAGCATATTCCTTAGCCATTTTGGCCTTGGCAGGAGTCATTTCAACCATAGAGGTTTCCATTTGTACAGGTGCCTTCTTCTTCTTCAGCTTGGGCTCAGCCTCTTCTTTCTCTAGCTCATCCAGAGCTTCATCCAGTTTTTCTTTATAGAAAACAGTTTCAGCTTTCCCTCTCTTACTCTTAGCAACCTTCTGTTGCTTGCCCTTATCAGTAGCACCCTTGACTTTCCTTCCTTTAGCAGGAGCAGCTTCCTTCTGAGAGCTTGCATCTTCTTCCAAGACATACTCAGCTACTGATTTAGCTAAGATTTCAGGATTACTTTCCTTAAAGATGGAAGGAAAGTCCCTGATAATCTCAGTTTCTTCTATGGTCATCTCTATCCACTTCTCATCTTCAGGGGTTTTCTTGATAAACTTCATAGAAAATAAGCTCTTGCTACTGATGGTCCTTTCAACAGTAAAAACTTCGAAGCATTTATCAGAAGCATCCCTTGTTTTCTTCAGAAATTTCAGCACTCTTCCCTGATGAAAGATCTCAGACAACAATCTTCCATAAGGCACTTGCTTCCTTCCTTTGACAATGCCTTCATTAATAGCCCAGCAGAGATGATCCATGACATATCTTGGGAAATTTATCTTTTCAAGCATAGCCATGAAATAGACTGCTAGCTTCTGTTGGTTGTTGGGTTGATCAGACCCTCATGCTCTTTGAAAGAAGCAATCAGTGCAGAATTTCACCAACATCCTATTGTGAATTTCCATTTCTGAAGGCTTGCCCTCTGAGTCTCCACCCAGAAGTAAGTTGAAGTAGCTTTGCAGCAGGATGTCATCTTTCTTTACAATTTCTTGGAACCTGTCTTCAACATCCACTCTGCATGCTTTAGCTATAACATCCTCAGTGATGGTTATAGGAATGCCCATCACTTCAGACCTTATTTCTAAGCTACTGAAGGAGGTGGGATTCTTTTCCACCGTCATCTTCCCTTTCTTCGACCCAGCTTGTTTACCTACGACCTTCGTAGGCTTTCCATTGAAGACCTCAGCCCTTAACCAGAAGTCTTTGACCAAGTTCACATAAGTTGGCCCATTCAGCATCTCGAAGTACTCAGATAGCTTCTGAGTATCTACCAAACCTTTCATGTCCACATCGTACTTCTTAAGTGAAGCAAAATCTACTGGTGATTCTATTTGGACAATCAGAGAGTTGATTGGGATAGTCATAGTCTTTTCTTTGTAAACTGACCCAGATTCTGATGCGCCTTTCATGCTTAAAGTAGATTCTGAAACTTTTGAGCTTGATGATGCCATTGATTGATTGAAGAAGATTTGAAGAAGATGATGATTTTAGGGTTCTAAGGTTGAGAGAATGCGCTTACTTCGCAAGTACAGGTTTGAAAGCAAAGTGTTTGTTTGTGAAGTGAGTAGTGTGTGAATTGTCAAAGTGTTAAGAGTAAAAACGATTGCAATTCAAAAGAGACAAACAAACATAACATTAATGACAAATTGGGGGCGCGTGAAAGTATTTTTCAAAGCTATCAAATCATCACTGCCCTTTTTAGTTATACACCAATACAAACAGGCCACGTCAGAAACTTTCAGAGTAACTACCAAGTTAGTGGGCCAGAAGTTACCATAAAAAGTAACTCCCAACGTTTCCACTAACTCTACTATTCAGAACCATAAAATCCAGCTTCTGGACTTCAGATGCTGACGTCATCATCAGAAGCGAGTTTTCCTCAGAACCTCAATAAAGAGCTTCTGATGGACTACTGCTTCTGAACTAACTTCAGAACCTAAAATCCTATTCAGGAGCAAGCAAACATTTAATCAGACACAAAGTGCATGTTCAAATTTTTCTTTATAAAATCAAACCTTTCAACAGTTAAAGGCTTAGTAAATATATCAGCCCATTGATTTTCAGTATCAATGAATTGTATATCTAAAATCCCTTTTTGAACATAGTCTCTGATAAAATGGTGTTTGATTTCAATGTGCTTAGCTCTTGAATGCAAAACTGGATTTTTAGACAAACAAATAGCAGCAGTATTATCACAATAAATGGGAATACTGTTAGCAATTATCTGATAGTCTTCCAACTGATGTTTCATCCAAAGTAGTTGTGTACAACAACTTGCAGCTGAAATGTATTCTGCTTCTGCTGTAGACATAACAATAGTTGTTTGTCTTTTGCTAACCCAGGATATAAGATTATCACCCAGAAATTGACAATTGCCACTGGTTGACTTTCTTTCAATCCTATCACCAGCATAATCAGCATCACAGAATCCAATTAGCTTATAATCTAAGGATTTCCTATAAAGGAGTCCAAGATTAGTTGTTCCTTTCAAATACCTGAAGATTCTCTTGACAGCAGTCATATGAGATTCTCTAGGATCTGATTGGAATCTTGCACACAAGTATACACTAAATAAAATATCTGGCCTAGATGCAGTGAGGTATAACAAAGAACCAATCATACCTCTGTACAACTTCTGATCTACTTTAGCTCCTTCATCTTCTTTGCTTAAGGTGCACGTAGGGTGCATTAGAGTGTTCATCCCTTTACAATCTTCAAGCTTGAACTTCTTCAGAAGCTCCTTTGTATACTTTGATTGATTAACATATACTCCATCTTTGCATTGATTAATTTGAATGCCCCGGAAGAACTTCAGCTCTCCCATCATGCTCATTTCAAATTCATCCTGCATTAACTTAGAAAATTCCTTGCAAAGAGATGCATTAGTAGAACCAAATATTATATCATCAACATATATTTGCACAACAAGAATATCCTTCCCAATGGTCCTTCTGAAGAGTGTTGTATCAACCTGTCCTCTTTCAAAATCATTTTTGATTAAGAAATTACTCAATCTATCATACCAAGCTCTGGGAGCTTGTTTCAAGCCATATAATGATTTCTTCAGTTTGAAAACATGGTCAGGATATTTAATATCCTCAAATCTAGGAGGTTGCTTGACATACACTTCTTCTTCAATGACACCATTAAGAAATGCACTCTTGACATCCATCTGATATAATATTATGCCCTGATTAACTGCATAGGACAGAAGTAACCTGATTGCTTCCAATCTTGCAACTTGAGCAAATGTTTCAGTGTAATCAATGCCTTCTTGTTGACTATACCATTGTGCAACAAGTCTGGATTTGTTTCTTGTTACTTCTCCTTGCTCATTCAACTTGTTTCTGAATACCCATTTTGTTCCAATAATGTTCTTGTGCTGAGGTTTGGGTACCAGATCCCACACATCATTTCTTTGAAATTGATTCAATTCTTCTTGCATAGCGAAGATCCATCCATCATCTGAAAGTGCTTCATCAACTGTTGTAGGTTCAATCACTGAGATCAGTCCAATCATTGATTCTTCTTGTCTAAAGTATGATATTGTTCTTCTTGGACTATCTTTGTTTCCAATGATTAATTCCTCAGGATGTGAAGACTTGTGCTTGAATGTGTTTCTAGGAGGATCTGCTTGATGTGAGCCATCTTGCGCTTCATCAGAAGCTGCTTCATCTTGCGCTTCTGATGTGGGTTCAGCTTCTGGACTTTCTTCAGATTCAGCTATCTGATCAGGTTCTGGAGTAGCTTCAGGAACCTGTATCTCTGCAACACTTTCACCTTGCTTTGAAGTTTTATCTTCAAGCTCTTTGTCATCAAATTTAACGCGCATAGACTCTTCAACACATAGTGTCTCTGAATTATACACTCTGTATGCCTTTGACCTTTCAGAGTAACCTAGGAAGATTCCTCTTTGGGCCTTGGCATCAAATTACTTTAGGTAGAGCTTGTTATTTAGAATGTAACATGTACATCCAAATTGATGAAAGTAAGAGATATTGGGTTTCCTTCCTTGAAAGAGTTCATATGCTGTTTTCTCCAAAATAGGTCTGATATAGATCCTGTTCTGGACATAACATGTTGTATTCACTGCTTCTGCCCAAAAATGTTTTGGTAAATTGTTTTCATGGATCATGGTTCTGGCCATTTCTTGTAAAGTTCTATTCTTTCTCTCTACAACCCTAATTTGTTGTGGAGTTCTAGGAGAAGAGAATTCATGGACAATTCCATGTTTTTCACAAAAAGCTTCAAATGGCTCATTTTCAAACTCTCCACCATGATCACTTCTGATTTTAAAAATCTTTGATTCTTTTTCAGATTGAATTTGAGTGCAGAAACTACTGAATACATCACAAGCAACATCTTTACTCTTTATGAATTTCACCCAAGTCCATCTGCTATAATCATCAACAATGACTAATCCATATTTACTTCCATATAAGGATGCAGTACTTACTGGTCCAAATAAATCAATATGGAGTAGTTCTAAGGGTCTAGAGGTTGAAACAATGTCTTTGGTTTTAAAAGATGATTTCACAATTTTCCCTCTCTGACATGCACCACAGAGTGCATCTGAATGATAGTCAATGTATGATAGTCCTTTGACAAGTTGTAACTTACTAAGCTTAGAGATTAATCTCCAGTTAGCATGTCCCAACCTTATGTGCGACACCCATTTCTTATCATTCACTGATAGAAGGCAAATCACCTTCTGATCAGCCAGTTCAGAAAAATTGATTTTGTAGACATTATCAACTCTCTTTCCCTTGAACACAATGGATTTGTCTTGTTGATTATAGTACAGTTGGTTTTCTCAAAAAACACATCATAACCATTATCACAAAATTGACTAATGCTCAAAAGGTTATGTTCAAGACCATCTACAAACCATACATTATTAATTGAGGTAGAAGAATTACCAATAGTTCCTGTACCTATGATCTTGCCAGTTTGGTTGCCTCCAAATTTCACACTTCCTCCTTCCTTCATTGTTAAGCTGAGGAAGCTGGACTTTTCTCCTGTCATGTGTCTTGAGCAACCGCTGTCTAGGTACCATGATTTTTGCTTTGGTGCTGCTCTTAGACATACCTCATTTTCATCTTCAGAATCTGATTCTGATCCAGCTTCTGAAGTTGCTGTGGCAACTAACCTAACTGCTACCTTTGCATCTTCATCAGCTTCCTCTTTATCAGATCCAGATTCACTTCCCAAATCATCCCAGGTTGCCATTAAACTCTGCTTGATCTGCTTCTTGAATTTGCTTGGTTTGAACGTTGACTTCTTTGACTTGTCCTTTGACTTCTCCTTCTGAAGATCAGGGCATTCAACAATAAAGTGTCCAGGCTTCTTACAGTTGAAGCATCCCTTCTGATCTTCTTTTCTTGAGCTTCTGGAGTTACTCCTTCTGGCTCAACAGTAGACTCATGTTCATTAAGACTTAACTCATGAACTTTGAGAGAACTAACAAGATCTTCGACACTTAAAGTGTTTAAATCTTTAGCTTCCTCAATGGCAGTCACCTTTGGTCTCCATCTTGCAGGCAAGCTTCTGTGTAACTTGCTCACATGGTCAGAAGCAACATAGCTCTTCTTTAGAATTTGTAGCCCAGAGACTAAGGTTTGAAACCTTGAGTACATCTCCTCAATAGTTTCATCATCCTTCATCTTGAATAACTCGTACTGATGTACAAGCATGAGAGCTTTAACTTCTTTTACCTTCTTGCTACCTTCGTAGTTAGAACAGAGAGAAGCAAACATAGCTTTAGCAGTCGATTTGTCACTCATCTTCATGTACTCTGCTTTGGGTATGGCAGTGACAAGAGCTCCTCTGATAATGTGATGCTTCTTGTAGAGTTTCTTCAACTCAGGAGTATGTTTCTTTCTATCCACAGCAGCTCCTTCTTCATCAAGGTCTAAGCCACTAACACCATCTTCTAGAATATCCCATAGTTCTTCATCTAAGCTCATGATATAACTATAGAAGTTGGTTTTTCACCAAGAAAATTCTTCAGCATCTCTGTTGAACTTTGGAATCTTTCCAACACTGGATTTCTTGACAACATTGTAATCATATTCAACATTTTTGTTGTTGTTGCCAGATCCATTTCCAGAAACAGATTCGTCAGACATGTTTTTCTCTAATCTTGGACTGTTACACTGTTAGGTGTTATCAACAGAACCAAGGCTCTAGATACCAATTGAAGGTGAGAAAAACACAAGAAGGGGGGTTGAATTGTGTTTTGAAAAATTCTTCGTTTCTCCTAAAACTGAACACACTGAACAGAAGCTAAGTGAAACAGCTTCTGAAGTGATAATCAGAATATGAACGCAGCAGAATAAAACAGAGAGAGAGGAAGAACGACACAAAGCAATTATACTGGTTCCTTCCACAATCCGAAAGTAGTCCAGTCCCCCTTGCACTTCCAAGGAGATTTCACTAAGAGTAATATCTGATTACAATTGCTCAAGCACACATGCAAGAGACGTCCTTTGCTCAAGCACACTTTGCAAGAGTCTTCCTTTGCTCAAGAACACAATCAAGAGACTTCCCTGCTCAAGCACAACTGCAAGAGACTTCTAACTAAACAAAATTACACAGAAAATTGTTTAAGGTTGAACACTTGATATACAATCAGAGGTGCTCACAATACAAATCAGATACAGACTCAATAACTTAGATGAAACTTTGAGACACAGAAATTCTAAGTGAATGCAGAACAATTTCAGCAGAGGTTTGGCACTTGTAAAAATATTGTGAGTCTTTCGTTCAGCATTACCAAATCTCTAAGTCTTCACTCCTTTATATAGAGGTGTGAAAGAGACGTTGTGAAATTGCCAGCACATCAAAAGAGTCGTTGTTGAAGCTTGATCTTTCACCAATGATCTTTTGCCTGATTTGGTTGTTGTCCTATGAAGAACCAATTTGAAATTCATTCCTTATCCAAAGGGACATCTATGCAGGCGAAGTCGTATTCTGGAGCTGTTTTCTTGTTTTGTAGCGTGGACACAAAACAGAGTAGTGGAGAAGGTGGTTGTACAGTTCGTACAAAGTACAATGTCAACGCTTTCGTCCAAAATTGCAAGCACATGTCTTCAAACACCTTTGAAATGACCGTTGCAAAATTCCACTGATCTTTTGTTGTCCTTTGATGAATTTCGATCCATGACACAACTCTTGAATTCTTGAATTTCTCAAATTCAGTTGATCTTCAGCTTCTGGTGAAATGGCTTCTGATGAGGCAGCTTCTGATAACGCAGCTTCTGATGATGCAACTTCTGATAACGCAACTTCTGGACCTCTTGTCTTCAGGAGCACTATTCTTCAGGAGCACTTTACTAACTTCAGGAGCGGCTTTACTTCAGGAGCGCTTATTCTCTTCAGGAGCAGATTGCCTTCAGGAGCGTTTAAGCTTCAATTTTGTTGATCCTTTTTGCTCTTTATTTTCTCATTCAGACCAATAAATGTTGTAACTTTTTAATTATGGTCCTGTACACTTGAACAAATATTAGCTAGTCCAATTTACAATTTTTAATACCTTGTTATCATTAAAACTCTTTAAGGTTCATTGTTAAACACATTTTGTTCCAACAAACGTCATGGCCAAATGTAAGCCTATAGGGTGTAGTATTCGTCGATTCTTTGGGAGAAGTTCGACATGCCCACAAAGCTTCACCAAGAAATTCATGCCAATTTTGGGGTTTGCCCTTGGCTTTCCTCTTGACTATGGAAATAATATTTTTGTTTGATGCCTCAACCTGACCATTGGCTTGAGCATAATATGGTGTAGAAGTTAATAACTTAAAACCTGTATTTCAGCAAACTTTACCATCTTTCGACCAGTAAACACAGATCCTTGATCTGTGGTGATAGTTTCTGGTATGCCAAATCTGTAAATAATATATTTCTGGATGAAACTTATCACTTCATCCTGTGTAACTTCCTTTAGTGGGATTGCCTCTATCCATTTGGTAAAGTAATCTATTCCAACTAAGACATATTTATGGCATTTCGATGACTTAGGCTTTATTTCCCCAATCACATCTAAAGCCCAGCCTCTAAATGGCCAAGGTTTAATTATCGAATGTAGTTCGGTGGCTGGCACACGTTGGATTCCAGCATGCTCTTGGCACCCTTGGCAACCCTTGGCAAATTCCATGCAATCCCTTAGCATGGTTGGCCAATATACCCCTTGTCGAAACAAAAGCCATTTCATCTTATGGCCTGCTTGATGCGTACCACATGCTCCACTGTGAGTATTGGAAACAGCTAAATATGCCTCAGTTTCTCCAAGACATTTAAGTAAAACTCCCTCTGGAGTCTTTTTGAACAAATCATTCCCCACAATTACGTAGCTCAAGGCTTTATATTTTATTTTTCGATAAGTTGTACCATCAGGATTTTCCAGATAATTAACAATGGGCTTTCGCCAATCGTTATCAGATAAATTGTTAACAACCAAAATTTCAATCAGGTTTGTACCTTTTATTTGTCTATGAGATGTCTCCATGCCCCCAAGTTTTAGTGTTGACAATTTTTTGGGGAGAGATTCTTTCGAACTACGTTTATTCCTGATCTCGATTGGCTCCTGCTCTTGATCTTTCGAAACGTTATACCTAGAAGCTGCTTGAGCAAGGTCATTTGCTTCTTGGTTCTCCATTCGGGGAATATGTTTTATTTCGACATGCACAAAACGTTTGAGTAACCCATTCGCTATGGTGAGGTATAAAATTAAACCTTCCTTGACGCATTTGTATTCTTTGGTCAATTGTCTCAACACTAATTCTGAATCTCCATTTATTTTGATACTTTCTGCCCCCCGTTCGAGTAAGATCTCCAAATCGGTAATCAAGGCCTCATATTCAGCCTCATTATTTGAACAAAATTGATTTATTCGAAATTTGTACTTAATTATAGTGTTATCTGGCGAAACAATCACCATCTCGATCCCGATGCCATTTTTATGACTGGACCCATCGAAATACAACTTCCAGCACTGGTTCTCGATGCCCCCAGGCAACGGTTTGAAGGTGAGAAAAACACAAGAAGGGGGGTTGAATTGTGTTTTTAAAAAATTCTTCGTTTCTAAAAAAAAAACTGAACACACTGATCAGAAGCTAAGTGAAACAGCTTCTGAAGTGATAATCAGAATATGAACACAGAGAAATAAAATAGAGAGAGAAGAAGAACGACACAAAGCAATTATACTGGTTCCTTCCACAATCCGGAAGTAGTCCAGTCCCCCTTGCACTTCCAAGGAGATTTCACTATAATGTAATATCTGATTACAATTGCTCAAGCACACGTGCAAGAGACTTCCTTTGCTCAAGCACACTTTGCAAGAGTCTTCCTATGCTCAAGAACACAATCAAGAGACTTCCCTGCTCAAGCACAACTGCAAGAGACTTCTAACTAAACAAAATTACACAGAAAATTGTTTAAGGTTGAACACTTGATATACAATCAGAGGTGCTCACAATACAAATCAGATACAGACTCAATAACTTAAGAATTTCTAAGATGAAACTTTGAGACACAGAAATTCTAAGTGAATGCAGAACAATTTCAGCAGAGGTTTGGCACTTGTAAAAATGTTGAGAGTCTTTCGTTCAGCATTACCAAAACTCTAAGTCTTCACTCCTTTATATAGAGGTGTGAAAGAGATGTTGTGAAATTGCCAGCACATCAAAAAGAGTCGTTGTTGAAGCTTGATATTTCACCAATGATCTTTTGCCTGATTTGGTTGTTGTCTATGAAAAACCAATTTGAAATCCATTCCCATTGTGAAGGAACATCTTGTTTTATCTTGGTTTTCGGGTGTCAAACATTGATTACGTTTGAACCTTTTAACCGGTGATATCTTATTTTTTCTTGGGAAGGGAAAAAGTAAGCAAAACCCTTGAGAATCGAGGTCCGGGAGTTGTTTTCGCTACGGGAAGGTGTTAGGCACCCATAACAACTATAGTATCCTATAGGAACTGTCTTTATTTTCTACGCGTGCGCTTTATTTTTAAATGCTATTTGAAAAGTGTTATTTACACCTAAGGGTTTACTAAGTGAAGAATTGGAGGGAGAAGAAGGTTTGATTTTTTTGTTTTATTTGAATTGAAGGAATATTGGTTCCTTGCCTACGTACCCTTTTAAGGGATCAAATCCACTGTAGTTCTCTTCCAAAAAATGTTTTTGTTTTTGTTGGTTGATTTTAAGTTTGAAAATGGAATTTTGAAGAATGAGAGAGAGAGGCCTCAAGGGCATAAGATTGTGAAATTGTGAGGTTGAATTAGTTATTTTGCAAAAGAAAGTCAAAGTATGATTTATTTTTGTTGAAATTTGATTAAGAAAAGAAAAGGAAAATACAATGGGATTTTGATCCCAAGGTTTATTTAGAAAGTAATTTGAGTGATATTGTTCATATTTTTGGAAAAGAGGGTTTTTTCTAAGTTTCAAAGTTCCTAGGCATACATCTAAAGCATTCAATCCCTAAACATACATCTAAGGCATGCATACCCTAATCATACATCTAAAGTATCTATGTGATGTGTGTGCATGTGTCGGTGCTTGTGTCGGTGTACATCATTAGAGTCCATTGTCCTTTACACATGCCCTAGTTTACATTCTATGGTCTTGCAAGAATTTGAATGGCATGAAAGTAATATTACAAGTCCCTAATTCTTTACATACTAAACTTTTGCAAGAAAAATAATATTGCAAGAAAACTAGGCTTAGAATATGAGATGAGAGGAGCTTATGGGATGCATGAAACATGAAATGAAATGGTTAGTAGAACATGACAATATCAAGAAATAAAAGCAAGTAAAAATTACTATAAAAAAAGCAAAGACGTTACCACAAAAACATAGCAAAAATGATGCAAAATATGGCTAAGATCATACCACAAAATGCAAGGTCCACACGACTCACAATCCTCACATTTTAGCACATTTTTAAAGACATGAACTCAAATTTCAAAATGGGGATCAAAGGGATGTGAGAGACCATGCATTTTTAATAGTGAATTTAAGCATATCTTTCATTATTTATTCACAAACAAAACTTGCAAGGCAAGTAACTAAGCACAAGGCACACACCTATAGCAAAAACACATTCAAACAGCAACAAAACATTCACAAATCATGTATCATGAATCAAAACCATCCATCAAGGATTTGAATTGAAATCAAACAATTTTTATAGGTTTTCTTTGCATAAAGTTTCACAATTAAAGCAAGAAAACACCATACTATTTTTTTTATCAATTTTTCAACACAACAAATATCATAAAAGGATCACAAAAAAATAAAGAAACATGTATGAATTTTTAGAGAATTTTTTAAGGGTTTTCAATCAAGCAGGGGTGCAGTGAGCAAGAAATTAAATAAAACGTACAGAAAAGGGGGGTGTAAACAGCATACTAGAAAAAAAGAAAGCATTTGGGTTGCAAGATGGGACCAAGGAAAGTTGGACCGGTTCAGGAACGGGTCGGTTCAACCGAACCGGTCCAACAAGGGTAGCATAACACCAGCAGCGTAGCTGCTCTTTCTTTCTTCTTTCATTCATTCCCTTTTTCCCAAAACGTATTCATGCTTAAAACTCCCACAATACATAGATCCAAACATTCAAATTCAACGTTTTTGAAGACAAATTCTTGAACGAAAATCACACCAAAGAAAGGATTAGCATGGTACCTCTTACACAAATTGGAGAATGCTTCTTGTTTGCTTCTTCTCACTACTCAATTGATGAAGGAGTCTTCCAAGGAGCCATACGTGTTCCAACAATGTTCTGGTAAGCAGCTGATGGCAAATTCCTCTTCTTCATTCGTTAATCCCATAGTGAGCTTCGCAAAATTCTGCATCGCATCAACCACTCCTTTGTAGCATTCGACTTGTTCGTCGAGTTTGGCGTATGAGAAGATGAAGAAGATGCTTAGAAGGAGTCTTTCCACACTTGAGAATCGAAGGTAGATGAAACGGTTGTGAATTGATTGAAGATTGGTGATGATGATTGTTGAAGGTGAAGGTTAGTTTATGGAGGTTGAAGATGAAGTTTGGTGGTGATTGAAGGTTGTTGTGGTGGTTGAAGATGAAGTTTGATGGTGGTTGAAGGTTGTTGTGGTGGTTGAAGATGAAGATGGAGGTGGTTAGAGTTTGTTAGGGTGGTGATGGAGGTGGTTGGAGAAGTTTGTTAGGGTGGTGATGGAGGTGGATGCGGTTAGAGAGAGAAGAGGGAAAGGGAAAAGAAAAAAAATGATTTTTGTGATTTTTGTGTAAAAAAAGATTAGTGAGAAAAAATGATTAATTCCATGACTTTGACCAATGGGACCTATTATATAGGTGATGTGGGAATGATGGACCAATGAAACAATGCCATGTGTACTTGAATTTAACAAACCTTGACTTTGACTCTAACAAACTTGAAAAAGGATTAAAATGCAAATAACAAAAGTACAAGGACCAAAATGAAAATTAAAACTGAAATTGAATTGAAAGAGTAAATTGAAAATTAACGTAAAGCGAGACGATTAACAGCAACAAAGCAGATTAAAATGAATCAGAAATTTTATGTGAAATGACCAAAACGCCCCCTAGGGACTAAAACGACTCAAAATGACTTCGATGCGATTTTAAAATGGTTTTTTGACAGGGAATTAAAGCAAGGATTTATACAAGCAATTTAAAAGACTCAGATACAAATTTTAGAGACTAAACAGAGTTTTAACACTGGAAATGACGAAAATGCCCCTAGGGGCTAAACTGACTCAAAACGACTCAGATGCAATATTTTGAAATGGATTTTGACATGACATTAAGCAAAAACTCATTCAAACCGATTGAAATGACCCATGGACAATTTCTCAAGGATTGAAAGAAATTTTAACATGGGAAATGACTAAAATGCCCCTAGGGGCTAAATTGACTCAAAATGACTTTAATGCGATTTTTGCAATGGATTTTGACATAGAATTGAAATGAGGACTTATACAAACCAATTGAAAAGACTCAAACAAATTTCAAGGATTAAAATGAGTTGAATACAGGAAATGACTAAAATACCCTTTTTTCATGAATTTTGCAAATAATATTGAAATAAAATGCAAAGAAACATGCAATTGATCAGGGACAAATTCAAATGACTTGGAATGCAAGAAAGATATTTTTGGATGACTTGAAATGCAAGAAAACATAGACAAATACACAGTTGAAAAGATTTTCAGACATAGACAGTAGAAATATGCAAATACAGCAGAGTAAAATATCAGAGTAAACAGTAACAAATAGGCAATCTTTCAAAGGTACAAAGACACATATCAGAGATAGAAAACATCTTGAGAAAATATTTTTAGGTCCAAAATTAGGGTATAACACATCTTTGCAGGCATAGCTGTTATTCTGGAGCTGTTTTCTTGTCCTGTAGCGTGGACACAAAACAGAGTAGTGGAGAAGGTGGTTGTACAGTTCGTACAAACTACAATGTCAACGCTTTTTGAAGATAAGGTTCCAAAGCCTTCAAATCTTCACCAAAATGACCGTTGCAACCATCCACTAGTCCTCTGCGGTGTTTTCGAATCCAATAAACAACTTTTGAAGTGTTGATTCTTGAATCTTCAGCTTGTGGTGATAATCAGCTTCTGATGAAGTCACTTCTGAACTATCCTCTTCGGATGACTATCCGCTTCTGAAGGCTATTCGCTTCTGTTGACTTTCAGCTTCTGATGACCTTCAGCTTCTGATGACGTCATCATTCTTCAGGAGCACTTTTGCGTTCAGATGCACTTTCATATTCAGATGCACTTCTTTTCAGATGCTTTCAAGCTTCCTTTTCTTGATTCCTTAGCTCTCTTTTTGTTCTTCAGAACCTTTATATGATGTAAATTTTTAACTATGATCCTGTACACTTGAACAAATATTAGCTAGTCCAATTTACAATTTTTAATACTTTGTTATCATCAAAACTCTTTAAGGTTCATTGTTAAACACATTTTGTTCCAACAATCTCCCCCTTTTTGATGATGACAAACAATAGTATTTAAAAATTGATCAATTGTTGTTAATCTAATTAACAAGTTGACTTTGGGGTTCTGAGGTTTGTAAGCTCAGAGTCAGAGGTTTGTAAGCTCTAACTCCCCCTGAGTCTGATAGCCTTTAAGGTGAGGTTTGTAAGCTCCCCCTAAGTTCTATCCAGGTTAATTAAATTCATTGAGCGCGCAAAAAAAAAAATATCAAAGCTTTAAACAATAATTAATTGAGAAATAGATTAGAGATAAGAAGAATGGTTCAATTAATTTTATTTGAAATTTGATACTCCTTCTTTCGTTCATAGCTTATACCTTTCAGCTAAAAATGATAGAAGTTTTTCAAAATAATTTTCAAATATCATTAATGGGGCTCAGAGCCTTTAAATACTATCACATATACTCCCCCCTTTTGTCATTAGCAAAAAGCAAACAAGCAATAAAGACAAAAAGATTTGAGAAAAACTCAAACATGAAGAGAGTATAACTATAATCAGAACCTATAATCTTATCAAAAATATAATCAGAGCATGAATAAAGAGTAATTCAGAGCAATGTATATGTATATGAGCAGAATATCAAGCATGATGAATCAGAACCAACTAAGCAAGTTACTAATCATTCAGAAACAGTAAGAAATTCAATTTCAGAAGCAGGAACTGACACAACTAAAACAAACAACCAACTAAAAATTAAACACTAGGGTGTGAAACTAAGGTTTGGTTTGTTGTTGTTTCATCGTCTTCTCCATTTGTTCTGCTTGCTTCTTCACCAGTTCTTCAAGAGCTTGTTGCCTCTGAAGAAGAGCAATTTCCCTTGCTTTAGCTTCCTCCTGTTGCTTTGCCATTTTCTGCCTTAGTAGCTTGAACATCCTGGCTTCTCTTGTCATATAATCTCCCTCTGAGTAGAATGGCTCATTTGTCAGAAGCAGCCTTGAACCTCTAACTCTCTTGGCTAACTTCAGATCCTTTAAAAATCTCCTAACAGTAGCAGTCTTGATTCTGATACATTTTCTACTTACAGATGCTATCAGATCAGTAGCTCTCTTCTGCAAGGATTCCCATTGTTCCTCATAGGCTGATGGCAGATCAATCATCCTTCTGTTTTGTACCAGATCTTGCATCTCTGAAAGGATCTTAAGTAGCTCAGAGTCAATGTACTCAGATTCCAGTATGTTTAGGGGTGGTTGTTCAAGGATTTGTAGGTCTGAGGATTGGTCAGATTCACTAAGAAAAAGATCTTGAACAGGGTTAGATTCTGGAATGGTGAGTTGCTCAGATTGGGTTGAAGAGGATGGTTGGTCAGGGTTAATTTGTGCGGTTGAGGTTGAAGCTTGGAGATTGACTTGATGGTTGTCAATATCCATTGGGGTAGGTTGAGGTGAAGCTTGCTCTGGTTGTGGGTTAGGTTGGGGTGATGTTTGCTCTGTTTGAATGTTGGGTTGGGGGTCACTATTGGCTTTGGGTGATTGTTGATGTTGGGGTGATGGAGTCTTGTGTGGTTCTGGTGTTTGTTGTTGGGGGCTTTCTGAAACAATCTTCTCAGAAGCAACTGCTTCAGAAGTTGTTTCAGAGGCTTTTTCTGAGTTAGACTCAACATTTTCTGGTACAATCATGTTGAGGGGTTGAATGTTAAGAGGTTGAGGGTGATGACAGAGAATACTATCAATGACATGGTCTCTTTTCTCAGCCATTTCTTCTAACTTCTGATTAATTATATGACCAACTGGTTCATAAGTGCTTGACTGAGAGGGCTTCTTGCTGGTCTTGGTTGATGTTGAATGGCTTTTTACTGGTTTTCGAAAAAGAAGTCCTATGGGTATATCATCATCAGAATCTGAAGATGATGAGGATGAGGAATCTGACGATACATTGACTACTACTTCTGGCTTAGCATCTGAACCCTTCTGAACACCTTCAGAACCGTTTGCACCCAGCAATAAGTTCTTAGCTTCTGAAATCACAGTTTCTTGTAATTCTGATGCAATTTTCAAAACTTCTTCAGCAGCTTTAACGTCACCAGATGCTGCATCAGTAGCTTCTACTTCCTTGAAAATATGAGGAAATTTCTTGATCCTCCTTATTACAGGCTTCCTCTTCTTCTTTGGTATTGTAGGTTGATCAAGAGCAATACCAACATTCAGGACTAGACTTGAATCCATGTCTTCAGCTACTTCTTCAATTGATGGCATTGCAGAACCACCAATTTTAAGCTTATCAGAAGTAACTTTTGCCTTCTTTGCAGATTTTTCAACTTCCAAGTATTCTTCTGCAGTCATCTTCCTCTTTGACTTTCTGCCTCTGGCATGTTGCAGTACACCACCATACATCTCTTCAGGTACATCCTCCAACCTGATGACCTTGTTGGTTGCCTCATAGTGATCCTTGATGTAGTACATCTGCACATCAAGAGGATCCTTCTTGCAGATAGGTGGAAAGTCTCTCATAAGATCAGACCTGACATTGGATTCACTCAAATCAGTTTGAAGCTTGGTGACATTACTGATCAGCTTCATATTCTTGAGGGTTTGAGCATTTATGAACTTCCCAGTCTTAGTGTCAAGCAGCTCATCTGTGAAGGCTTCAACACTGCTTAGTCTGTCCAAAACACCTCCTTGATAGAATATTTCCAATAAGAGCCTTCCGTAGGGTACCCATGGTTTATCCTGCAATTGACTTTTCTTCAGATTATCAATCAACCACTTGAACATGTATTTGGGCACATTCACCTTTTCCTTTTTGATGAAGTGCTGAAGAAGGACTTTCTGAGCCAAATTAGGTTTATCATTTCCACCACAGGGAAGCAAATTCTCATTCTGAATCTTCAGAAGCAACTTCTTGTCCATGTCCAATTCAGAATATTTTCCTTCCTTCGTGGAATTGTATATAACCATATTTGCTTTTTCCTTCTAAACACGTTCATCAGATGGGCTTGAAAGATCAACTTCGGAATATTTCCCAGAAGCTTCTTCACCGAGTACAGCTTCTATCTGCCATTCTGCAATTCTCACTGGAATACCATAAATACTTGACCTGATTTCAACGCACGTAAATGGCTCAAGACCCATCTCTTCTCCAGTCTTCCCTTCCAGTTCTGGCTAAAGCAAAACCATTTGACTTTCTTCAGCTATAGACGCAGCTTTGTCATATACCTTAGCTCTCACCCAGAAGTGCCTAACCATGGCTTTGTATGTTGGTCCATTCAACATTTTGAAGTATGGTATAAGACCTTGTTCTTCGTAGTAACTTCTGATCCAACACTCATGAAAGGCTAGTGATTCAAAATCCACCGGATTTTCTATCTGAACCTGTAGTTCCCATTCTTCTAGTTTCATGCTTCTTCCTCTGTAGTCATAGTCAGGGGCCTTTTGTGCAGTAGATTATGAGGGATTCTGATGCGAGCTTGATGATGCCATTTGATGATGATGAAGATGATACTTTTGGGTTTCTAGGGTTGAGAGAATTGCGCTTACTTCGCAAGAACAAGTTTGAAAGCAAAGTGTTTGTTGTGAAGTGAGTAGTGTGTGAATTGACAGTGTGTTAAGAGTAAAAACGATTGCAATTCAAAAGAGACAAACAAACATAACATTAATGACATTGGGGGCGCGTGAAAGTACTTTTCAAAGCTATTAAATCATCATTGCCCTTTTAAGTTATACACCAATACAGACAGGCCACGTCAGGAATTCTCAGAGTAACTACCAAGTTAGTGGGCCAGTGTTACTACAAAAAGTAACTTCCAGCGTTTCCACTAACTCTACTATTCAGATGCATAAAATCCAGTTTCTGAACTTCAGATGCTGACGTCATCATCAGAAGCGTATTTTCCTCAGAACCTCAACAAAGAGCTTCTGATGGACCACAACTTCTGAACTGACTTCAGAACCTAAAATCCTATTCAGGAGCAAGCAAGCTTTAATCAGACACGTAGTGCATGTTCAAATTATTCTTTATAAAATCAAACCTTTCAACAGTTAAAGGCTTAGTAAATATATCAGCCCATTGATTCTCAGTATCAATGAATTGTATATCTAAAATTCCTTTTTGAACATAGTCTTTGATAAAATGGTGTTTGATTTCAATATGCTTAGCTCTTGAATGCAAAATTGGATTTTTAAACAAACAAATAGCAGCAGTATTATCACAATAAATGGGAATATTGTTAGCAATTATCTGATAGTCTTCCAACTGATGTTTCATCCAAAGTAGTTGTGTACAACAACTTGCAGCTGAAATGTATTCTGCCTCTGCTGTAGACATAGCAATAGTTGTTTGTCTTTTGCTAGCCCAGGATATAAGATTGTCACCCATAAATTGACAATTGCCACTGGTTGACTTTCTTTCAATCCTATCACCAGCATAATCAGCATCACAGAATCCAATTAGCTTATAATCTAAGGATTTCCTATAAAGGAGTCCAAGATTAGTTGTTCCCTTCAAATACCTGAAGATTCTCTAGGATCTGATTGGAATCTTGCACACAAGCATACACTGAATAAAATATCTGGCCTAGATGCAGTGAGGTATAACAAAGAACCAATCATACCTCTATACAGCTTCTGATCTACTTTAGCTCCTTCATCTTCTTTGCTTAAGGTGCACGTAGGGTGCATTGGAGTGTTCATCACTTTACAATCTTCAAGCTTGAACTTCTTCAGAAGCTCCTTTGTATACTTTGATTGATGAACATAAACTCCATCTTTGCATTGATTGATTTGAATGCCAAGGAAGAACTTCAGCTCTCCCATCATGCTCATTTCAAATTCATCCTGCATTAACTTAGATAATTCCTTGCAAAGAGATGCATTAGTAGAACCAAATATTATATCATCAACATATATCTGCACAACAAGAATATCTTTCCCAAGGGTCCTTCTGAAGAGTGTAATGTTAACCTGTCCTCTTTTAAAATCATTTTTGATTAAGAAATTACTAAGTCTATCATACCAAGCTCTGGGAGCTTGTTTTAAGCCATATAGTGATTTCTTCAGTTTAAAAACATAGTCAGGATACTTAATATCCTCAAATCCAGGTGGTTGTTTGACATACACTTCTTCTTCAATGACTCCATTAAGAAAAGCACTCTTGACATCCATCTGATATAATATTATGCCGTGATTAACTGCGTAGGAAAGAAGTAACCTGATTGCTTCCAATCTTGCAACTGGAGCAAATGTTTCAGTATAATCAATGCCTTCTTGTTGACTGTACCCTTGTGCAACAAGTCTTGCTTTGTTTCTTGTTACTTCTCCTTACTCATTCAACTTGTTTCTGAATACCCATTTTGTTCCAATAATGTTCTTGTGCTGAGGTTTGGGTACCAGATCCCATACATCATTTCTTTGAAATTGATTCAACTCTTCTTGCATAGCTAAGATCCATCCATCATCTGAAAGTGCTTCATCAACTGTTGTAGGTTCAATCATTGAGATCAGTCCAATCATTGATTCTTCTTGTCTGAAGTATGATCTTGTTCTTCTTGGACTATCTTTGTTTCCAATGATTAGCTCCTCAGGATGTGAAGACTTGTGCTTGAATGTGTTTCTGGGAGGATCTGCTTGATGTGAGCCATCTTGTGCTTCATCAGAAGCAACTTCATCTTGCGCTTCTGTTGTGGGTTCAACTTCTGGACTGTCTTCAGATTCAGCTATCTGATCAGGTTCCGGAGTATCTTCAGGAACCTGTATCTCTGCAACACTTTCACCTTGCTTTGAAGGTTTATCTTCAAGCTCTTTGTCATCAAATCTGACGTGCATAGATTCTTCAACACAAAGTGTTTCTGAATTATACACTCTGTATGCCTTTGACCTTTCAGAGTAACCTAAGAAGATTCCTCTTTGGGCTTTGGCATCAAATTTCTTTAGGTAGAGCTTGTTATTTAAAATGTAACATGTACATCCAAATTGATGAAAGTAAGAGATATTGGGTTTTCTTCCTTTAAAGAGTTCATATGCTGTTTTCTCCAAAATAGGTCTGATATAGATCCTATTCTGGACATAACATGCTGTATTCACTGCTTTTGCCCAAAAATGTTTTGCCAAATTGTTTTCATGGATCATGGTTCTGCCCATTTCTCGTAAAGTTATATTCTTTCTCTCTACAACCCCATTTTGTTGTGGAGTTCTAGGAGAAGAGAATTCATGGAGAATTCCATTTTTTCACAAAAAGCTTCAAATGGCTCGTTTTCAAATTCTCCACCATGATCACTTCTGATTTTCAAAATCTTTGACTCTTTTTCAGTTTGAATCATTGTGCAGAAGTTACTGAATACATCACAAGCAACATCTTTACTCTTTAGGAATTTCACCCAAGTCCATCTGCTGTAATCATCAACAATGACTAATCCATATTTACTTCCATATAAGGATGCAGTACTTACTGGTCCAAATAAATCAATGTGAAGTAGTTCTAAGGGTCTGGAGGTTGAAACAATGTCTTTGGTTTTAAAAGATGATTTCACAATTTTCCCTCTCTGACATGCACCACAGAGTGCATCTGAATGATAGTCAATGTCTGGTAGCCCTTTGACAAGTTGTAACTTACTAAGCTTAGAGATTAATCTCCAGTTAGCATGTCCCAACCTTCTGTGCCACATCCATTTTTTATCATTCACTGATAGAAGGCAAATCACCTTCTGATCAGCCAGTTCAGAAAAATTGATTTTGTAAACATTATCAACTCTCTTTCCCTTGAATACAATGGATTTGTCTTCCTTGTTGATTACAGTACAGTTGGTTTTCTCAAAAAGTACATCATAACCATTATCACAAAATTGACTAATGCTCAAAAGGTTATGTTCAAGACCATCTACCAACCATACATTATAAATTGAGGTAGAGGAATTACCAATAGTTCCTGTACCTACGATTTTGCCAGACTGGTTGCCTCCGAATTTCACATTTCCTCCCTCTTTCATTGTTAGGCTGAGGAACATGGACTTCTCTCCTGTCATGTGTCTTAAGTAACCGCTGTCTAGGTACCATGATCTTTGCTTTGGTGCTGCTCTTAGACATACCTGCATCATTGACATTTTAAGATTTAGGTACCCATTGTCCTATGGGTCCTGAAAGGTTAGTACTTGAGGCTTTACTCTTCACTTCCTGTACTTTGTGTTGTGAGTTGGGTTGCTTCTGATTAACCATCACCTTAGGTTTTGGTACTTCAGAAGCAGTGACTGTCTTCTTCTGAAACTTAGACTTCAGAACCTCAGATTTTTGTTTCACCAGACTCTGAGGAACAGGTTCTGATCTTTTCAAGATCCTGATCTTTGAAGTCTTGGAATCAGATTTGATCATAGCCTTTGGCTTAGAGTTCTTTGGCTTTGAAGTAATCTTACCCTTAGAGCTAGAAGCTTCAGGTTCTGATTGAATACCAGTTTCCAACTCAGCACCTTCAGGTACAAAGAAGGTTTTCAATCCTTCCTTGATGCATTCACAACATGCTTTTAGATTGATTTCATTCGGTTTCCCTCCTGAAAATCCAATCCATTTGCCACTGTTTCTGTAAATGCTATAAATCATTGAAGCCACTATGCTTCTGTCAATGCCAGATATAATGAAATCTTCAAGAGCAATTTCATGGTTGCTTAAAGGTTTTTCATTACACTTTTCTTGCAGCTTCTGACATAAGAACCTGAGCTGATCTTCATAAGTTTTACACATGAAGTCAAAGCCCCTAAGTCCTTGTTCAGAAGCTTTCAGATCCAATAGAGTTGATTTTTGCTGTTTTACCAAATCAGCATATTTTTCTTTTAAAACCTTCAACTCATTGGTTCTTAATTCAAAATGTGTAAGAAGTTCTTTAAGTGACTCAACAAGTTCATCTCTGGGAATCTTAGAATATACCTCATTTTCATCTTCAGAATCTGATTCTGATCCAGCTTCTGAACTTGCTGTAGCAACTAACCCAACAGCTACCTTTGCATCTTCATCAGCTTCCTCTTTATCAGATCCAGATTCACTTCCTAAATCATCCCAGGTTGCCATTAAACTTTGCTTAATCTGCTTCTTGAATTTGCTTGGTTTGAATGTTGACTTCTTTGATTTGTCCTTTGACTTTTCCTTCTGAAGATCAGGGCATTCAGCAATGAAGTGTCCAGGCTTCTTACAGTTGAAGCATCCCTTCTGATCTTCTTTCCTTGAGCTTCTGGAGTTGCTTCTTCTGGCTAGAAACTTTCTGTTCTTCTTGGCCAAATACTGTAGTCTGTTGGAGAGCATGGCCATTTCAGCAGCATCTGGTTCAGAATCTGAACTTGATTGTTCTTCCTCTTCAGATTCAACCACTTTGAGAGCTTTTGATGACTTGCCTTTGGATGGAAGAGCTATTGATTTACTTTTCTTAGTAGACGCATGTTCATTAAGACTTAACTCATGAACTTTGAGAGAACTGAAAAGATCTTCGACACTTAAAGTGTTTAAATCTTTAGCTTCCTCAATGGCATTCACCTTTGGTCTCCATCTAGCAGGCAAGCTTCTGAGTATCTTGCTCACATGGTCAGAAGCAACATAACTCTTCTTTAGAATCTGTAGTCCAGATACTAAGGTTTGAAACCTTGAGTACATCTCCTCAATAGTTTCATCATCCTTCATCTTGAATAACTCATACTGATGTACAAGCATGAGAGCCTTAGCTACTTTGACCTTCTTGCTGCCTTCATAGTTTCATTAGAGAGAAGCAAACATAGCTTTAGCAGTGGATTTGTCACTCATCTTCATGTACTCTGCTTTAGGAATAGCAGTGACAAGAGCTCCTCTGATAATATGATGCTTCTTGTAGAGTTTCTTCAACTCAGGAGTATGTTTCTTTCTATCCACAACAGCTCCTTCTTCATCAAGAACCAAGTCACCAACTCCTTCTTCTAGTATATCCCATAGTTCTTCGTCTAAGCTCATGATATAACTATAGAAGTTGGTTTTCCACCAAGAAAATTCTTCAGCATCTCCATTGAACTTTGGAACTTTTCCAACACTGGATTTCTTACTGTCACTATAATCATGTGAAACATTTTTATAGCTAGTTTGACCAGGAGTAGAAGATTCACCAGACATGTTTTTCTCAGATCTTTTGCTGTTGCACGGTTAAGTGTTGAACAACAGACCAAGGCTCTAGATACCAATTGAAGGTGAGAAAAACACAAGAAGGGGGGTTGAATTGTGTTTTTAAAAAATTCTTCATTTCTAAAAAAAAACTGAACACACTGATCAGAAGCTAAGTGAAACAGCTTCTAAAGTGATAATCAGAATATGAACGCAGCGGAATAAAACAGAGAGAGAAGAAGAACGACACAAAACAATTATACAGGTTCCTTCCACAATCCGGAAGTAGTCCAGTCCCCCTTGCACTTCGAAGGAGATTTCACTATAATGTAATATCTGATTACAATTGCTCAAGCACACCTGCAAGAGACTTCCTTTGCTCAAGCACACTTTGCAAGAGTCTTCCTATGCTCAAGAACACAATCAAGAGACTTCCCTGCTCAAGCACAACTGCAAGAGACTTCTAACTAAACAAAATTACACAGAAAATTGTTTAAGGTTGAACACTTGATATACAATCAGAGGTGCTCACAATACAAATCAGATACAGACTCAATAACTTAAGAATTTCTAAGATGAAACTTTGAGACACATAAATTCTAAGTGAATGCAGAACAATTTCAACAGAGGTTTGGCACTTGTAAAAATGTTGAGAGTCTTTTGTTCAGCATTACCAAAACTCTAAGTCTTCACTCCTTTATATAGGGGTGTGAAAGAGACGTTGTGAAATTGCCAGCACATCAAAAAGAGTCGTTGTTGAAGCTTGATCTTTCACCAATGATCTTTTGCCTGATTTGGTTGTTGTCTATGAAGAACCAATTTGAAATCCATTCCCATTGTGAAGGAACATCTTTGCAGGCATATCTGTTATTCTGGAGCTGTTTTCTTGTCCTGTAGCGTGGACACAAAACAGAGTAGTGGAGAAGGTGGTTGTATAGTTCGTACAAACTACAATGTCAACGCTTTTTGAAGATAAGGTTCCAAATCCTTCAAATCTTCACCAAAATGACCGTTACAACCATCCACTAGTCCTCTGCAGTGTTTTTGAATCCAATAAACAACTTTTGAAGTGTTGATTCTTGAATCTTCAGCTTGTGGTGATAATCAGCTTCTGATGAGCTTCAGCTTCTGATGAAGTCACTTCTGAACTATCCGATTCGGATGACTATCCGCTTCTGAAGGCTATTCGCTTCTGTTGACTTTTAGCTTCTGATGACCTTCAGCTTCTGATGACGACATCATTCTTCAGGAGCACTTTTGCGTTCAGATGCACTTTCATATTCAGATGCACTTCTTTTCAGATGCTTTCAAGCTTCCTTTTCTTGATTCCTTAGCTCTCTTTTTGTTCTTCAGAACCTTTATATGATGTAAATTTTTAACTATGGTCCTGTACACTTGAACAAATATTAGCTAGTCCAATTTACAATTTTTAATACTTTGTTATCATCAAAACTCTTTAAGGTTCATTGTTAAACACATTTTGTTCCAACACGGTTCTTCCACCGAATGATCAGCGATAAAATCAGCCACAATTAGGCCTTTAACGGATTTCAAAGATTGTTATGTCAATGAATATTATGTAAGCGCTAAAGCCCATTTTCCCACTCTGCTATGCAAAATAGGTTTTGTCAACATAAGTTTAATTATATCGAAATGAAAATAAACACAAACATCAAAAAGCTTTATATAATGTTTAAGTTTTGTACATGAAAAATACAGACAAAGACATAATTTTTCACTGGGGTGATATCTTGTTTCAGCATCATTCAATACCCTACTAAGATAATAAATGGCTCTTTCTACGCCATTTTCATCCTCTTGTGATAACATACTTCCAATAGTACTTTTAGATGTTGCTATATACAATTTCATCTTTCTATCTTTTAAAAGAGGTGACAAAATAGGAGGGTTCATCAAATAAGTCTTGATCTCATCGAAAGCCTTCTGGTGCTTTGGTTCCCATTTGAACACATCTTCTTTCTTCAGGCAAAGCAGTGACACAAATGCTTGTGTTCTGCCACTTAGGTTTGATATAAACCTTTTGAGAAAGTTGATTTTCCCTAACAAAGACTGCAACTCTTTCTTGGTTGAAGGGGCTTTAGTCTCCATTATTGCTTTTGTTTTGTTATGATTAATTTTAATTCCCTTCTTGTGGACAACAAAACCTAGAAAATCACCTGCACAAACACCAAATGCACATTTTAATGGATTCATTTTTAATCCATATTGCCTCATTCTTTCGAATGACCGACGTAAATGGTCTAAATGCTTCTGATGATGATTTTACTACAATATCATCGATGTAAACCTGCATGAAATCTTCGATGAAGTCATGAAACATCGAATTCATTGCTCTTTGGTATGTAGCACCATCATTTTTTAAACCAAATGACATCACCAGCCATTCGTAACAACCGAGTGCCCCCGGGCATCGAAATGTTGTTTTAGAGATATCCTCTTCAGCAATAAAAAATTGATTGTAGCTTGAATAACCATCAAGCATACTCAGATACTCGAAGCCTGCTGCTGAGTCTACTAGCATTTCTGCCACAAGCATGGGATACTCATCTTTAGGAGTAGCGAGATTTAAATCTCTAAAATCAATACAGACTCTTATAGTCCCATTTTTCTTTTTAACAGGAACTACATTTGCTAGCCAATCTACATACCTGACCGGTCTGATGAAACCGCATTTCAAGAGTCTTTCGATCTCTTCTTTAATCTTTGACAAGATCTGTGGCGCAAACCTTCTAGGAATCTGCTTCACTGGTTTCTTATCTGACTGAATCGGCAACCTCAATTCTACTACCTTTCGATTTAAACTGGGCATTTCATTGTAATCCCAGGCGAAACAATCTTTGTATTCCTTTAGGAGCACTACAATTCGATCTTTGAATTCCTTGGGAATTTTGGCGCTAACATATGTTGGCCTCTTGACGGAGCCATCTCCCAAATCTACTTCTTCGAGAGGATCCTGTGTAACACCCTATTTCTATTAAGCGGTAAAACGCGCGAATACATCAGAAATATTCTAGAAATAGATGCTACGTCTCAAAACAAACCCAACAATATCGTGCATATATATAATATCTCAACGATCACAGCGGAATTCAAATCATAAACTTCAACATATACATGCCATGGTCAATAAATCCTCAAATGAAAATACTTCAAATCCGACAAGTGGACAATAGCAACAACATAGCAACAGAATCCAAAACAACAAATAGACGCTAAGCCTAATCAGAGCCTAGATACTACGACACTGACACGACAACGGAGAAAGCTCCCGTCGTCCAAACATCCAACAAGCAAACTCACCAAGCGTCTAGTCCTGCACAACGTCTACCCATCCATACAGACAGGTAGGCGGTCGAAACCACTGGGGGTAAGTATTACATTAATCATAATCAAACTATAATAAACAGATGTATAATTGTAAAAGAGTTCACAAGTATTTGCATGCATGTTCAACATCAATCATTCAATCATACAAGCAATACAAGTATACACTTACCACCCATCATTAACAATCTCAAAAACAATCATCTGACAATTCAATTTATGCAATGCGCCTAGACTTGACACATATATGCATGTGGTACCAAATCAACAACAATGGATGCAACAAAAACATCCAAGTAAGAGTACACCTCCTCTTACTATGTAAAAGTACACCTCCTTTTACATTTCAACAACAACAACAACATGATATGATGCATGGACATATAGCAATGACTCGATAATGCACAACTCCAACATAACAACTATCAAAACAATGTAAAAGTACACCTCCTTTTACATTTCAACAACTCAACAACATTGCATTATCAAGAATCATGCCCATACATTCAACAATCATAGCTCACATAAGGTTCATCCACATTCATCATCATCAATTTACAATTCGTTTCCATTTACATCACATAAATCAAGTAAAATGGAATAACACAACAATTTATGATAAGCATCATTCTCAACCTTCCACAATCATTCAAACACAATTATTTAATCATATGTGACCATTCACAAAAGATTCATAAGACTTTAGTCCTTCAAGATTCATTTCTACTAAGTTCGTCTCCAAAAGTCACCTTTTAAAAATAATAGAATTTATGAACCAAAACCAACTCTACAAGCTCAATTGCCTATGCCATGTATTCTCACAAGTCGCTTATAGGTGCAGTAGAGGATACATAAGCATTTCATCGGCCAAAAACAACGAATTCATAAAAATCACAAAGTTCGTCTCACTTTTCCACTTTTTACAAAATTTTCCATTTTCAAAGCAAAACAAGTTAGATCCCTCACATCATAGTTTAAATACTACTAAACACCTTAATTGAACTCATAAAATATAAGTTTCGAAGATTGGAAACAATCCATAAGGTTTGGGTCGACTTAGAAATAGTTATGCGGAATTTTCGTAAAATTTCACCAAGACCACCTTGGAGTATTTTCATCATAACTCAAAAACCAAGAATTATTTTCAAGTCAACCCAAAGCCATTGGAAAGCTAACAAAATTCTCTACAACTTTCGTGTTTACACCGAAAACCAATTCAAAACAGAAACTTGCGAAAAAGACGCAAGAATGCGAAACAGGGAGTTCTGTCCTGTGCAACTCGCAACTGCGAGTAACTTTACTCGCAACTGCGAGTAGCTCCCAAGAAGCCACTCCTGCTCGCATCCAACTCGCAGCTGCGAGTGCAGTGCGAGTTGTGACAGTAGTTTCGGGAAAAAGAGCCATTTTCACCCCAAAACCCCAATTTTGACTCCCCAATGCCCAAATTTGATTCCAAAGTTTGTTTAAACATTTCTAAACATGAAAAAAACACACAAAATCATATACAACTTGCCCCAAAACATTCTCTTAACCAAAATCATCATTTGACCCATTTTCATGAAAACTTCAAATAAACAACACAAGTTCAAAATTATGAATACCCAAGGTTCAATTCTTCAACAGCATCATCTCACAACATCAACAGCAACTAAACATCATGGATTTACCACCAATTCAACAACTACAACATAATTCATCAACTATTTCACTCAAGAACATGTTGTATGTATATAAACCCATTTTGTCATGCAAATTCAACAACAACAACACAATTATCATTCAATTCACATACCCAAACATTGCATCACAACATAAGCACGAATTTCACCATTAATTTCACAAATAATCAATTATTCAAATAAGCACTTATGTAAGAAGTTAGGGTAGAAGCTACAACTAGGTGATTATGAGTAAAGACTAACCCCCTTACCTCTAACACCAAGAATCCTTAATTCAAGCTTCAATTTAGCTCCTAGATGGTGAATCTCCCTCTTGCCTCTAACCCTTGTTCTTGCTCTTCTCTCTAGTTTCTATCTCTTCTCCTCTCCAATGAAATGAAATGAAATGAAAATGTTGTAACCCTATCTCTTCTCACCAACATTAGTTTATAAAGGCTCACTTAATGGGCTTATCTCACAACCTTAATGGGCCTAACCCATTTCTAATTCAACCTCAAAAATGTTACTACTCACTTACCGGTAAAATACAACACTAACGGTCACTTAACGGTAATTAAAATAATTACTACACCCTCTCTAGTAACTAGGTAAAATAATAACTTCCACTAAACACTAAAAAAAAAAAAAACTTTCTGCAAAATTACAAAATTGCCACTGCCCTCAAAATGACCAAAATGCCCCTAAGTCCAAAATGACTAAAATACCCTTCTACACCGAATTCTACGAATCCCGACCAAAAATACACACAGAGGCAAATAATCACATAAGAGCACTTATAACACACATAAATAAATAATAAAATAAAACTAGCGAAAATCGAGCTGTTACAACTCTCCCCCACTAAAAAGAATTTTCGCCCTCGAAAATTACCTGAAGGAAACAACTCTGGGTACGCAACCCTCATCCTACTCTCCGATTCCCAAGTGGCACTCTCACCGGTTGGTCCAACCCAAATCACTTTAACCAAAACGATCTCCTTTCCACGCAGACGCTTCACTTCACGATCCTCAATCCTAACTGGCCAAGTCTCAACAGTCAAATTATCCCTTACTTCCAAATCATCCACTTGAATCACGTGAGACGCATCATACACATACTTCCTCAACTGAGACACATGAAACACATCATGAAGATTCGACAAAGATGGCGGTAACGCAATCCGATACGCTACAACCCCAACCTTCTCAACAATCTCAAAAGGTCCAACAAAACGAGGAGTCAACTTCCGACACTTCAAAGCACGTCCAACACCAGTTACAGGATTCACTCTCAAAAACACATGATCTCCAACCTGAAACTCAAGGTCTTTCCTCCTCTTATCATGATAACTCTTCTGCCTACTCTGAGACGCTCTCATCTTCTCTTGAATCATCTTAACCTTCTTGGTCGTCTCTTGCACAACTTCCGGACCTAACAAGGCACTTTCTCCTAACTCATACCAACACAAAGGAGTTCTACACCTCCGACCATACAAAGCCTCAAATGGTGCCATTCCGATACTAGAATGAAAACTGTTGTTGTAAGTGAACTCAATCAACGGTAAACATTCAATCCAACTGACACCTTGCTCCAACACACAAGCTCTCAACAAATCTTCCAAACTCTGAATAGTCCTCTCCGTCTGACCATCAGTTTGGGGATGATACGCAGAACTCAACCTCAACTTAGTTCCCAAAGCATCTTGCAAACTCTCCCAAAACTTAGAAGTAAACCTCGGATCCCGATCCGACACAATACTAGAAGGAACACCGTGCAATCTAACAATCTGCTCAATGTAGACCTCAGCCAACTTAGCCACAGACATACCAGTCTTAATAGGAATAAAATGTGCCGACTTCGTCAACCGATCAACAATCACCCAAATAGAGTCAAAACCCTTAACAGTCTTCGGCAACGCTCCAACAAAGTCCATTGATATACTATCCCACTTCCACTCTGGCACAAACAATGGTTGCATCAAACCTGACGGCTTCTGATGTTCAATCTTAGACTTCTGACACACCAAACAAGCATACACAAACTCTGCGATCTCTTTCTTCATTCCAGGCCACCAAAACAACCTCTTCAGATCCTGATACATCTTAGTCGCTCCTGGATGAATACTCAAACTACTTCTGTGACCTTCTTCCAAAATCTGCCTCTTAAGCTCAAGAACTCTCGGTACACAAACACGATCACGAAACATCAAAACACCGTTCTCACCCAATCTGAAGTCCCCACCTTTACCTTGATTAACCAACACTACACGATCTACAAGTTCCAAATCTTCCTTCTGACCGTCCTTAATCTCTTCCAAAATATTACTTGTCAACTTCAACATTCCCAACCTCACACCATCCGGCGTTAACTCACTAACCAAACTCAAGTCTCGAAACTGCTCAATCAACTCCAACTCTTTTACCATCAAAGCAGACATATGCAACGACTTCCTACTCAAAGCATCAGCAACAACATTGGCCTTTCCAGGATGATAGCTCAACTGGAAATCAAAATCCTTAAGATACTCCAACCATCTCCTCTGCCTCATATTCAACTCCTTCTGGTCAAACAAATACTTCAAACTCTCATGATCACTGAACACTTCAAACTTAGAACCATATAGATAATGCCTCCAAATTTTCAACACATACACAACAGCCGCCAATTCCAAATCATGAGTCGGATAATTCTTCTCATGCACTTTCAACTGCCTTGAAGCATAAGCCACCACCTGACGATTCTGCATAAGCACACCACCAAGACCCATCTTAGAAGCATCACAATACACAACAAAAGATTCCTTCGGATTCGGCAAAATCAACACTGGAGCTGAAGTTAACCTCTTCTTCAACTCTTGGAAACTCTTCTCACACTTAGCGTCCCAAACATAAGCTTGTCCTTTCCGAGTCAACTGCGTCAATGGCAACGCCAACTTAGAGAATCCTTCAATGAACCTCCGATAATAACCTGCCAATCCAAGAAAGCTTCTAACTTCAAAAACAGACTTAGGTGATTCCCATTGCAACACTGCATCAACCTTCGACGGATCCACCGCAATGCCACCTTTAGAAATCACATGACCAAGGAAACTCACTTCCCGCAACCAAAACTCACACTTTGACAACTTAGCAAACAACTTATTCTCCTTCAAAACTCCCAACACCATCCTCAAATGCTCGGCATGCTCTTCTTCGGACTTAGAATACACCAAAATGTCATCTATAAACACCACCACAAAACGGTCCAGAAAAGGATGAAATATTCTATTCATATATTCCATGAAGACACCTGGCGCATTAGATACTCCAAATGGCATCACAGAATACTCATAGTGCCCATACCTCGTTCTGAACGCAGTTTTGGATATATCTTCCGCCTTCACTCTAATCTGATGATATCCTGATCTCAAATCAATCTTGCTAAACACCTCCACACCAACCAACTGATCCATCAAATCATCAATCCTCGGAAGCGAATACCGATTCTTGATTGTCACCTTGTTCAACTGCCGATAATCCACACACAACCTCATGCTTCCATCTTTCTTCTTAACCAACAACACAGGAGCTCCCCACGGCGAAACACTTGGCCTGATAAACTGTTTCTCCAACAACTCTTCCAACTGCTTCTTCAACTCTCCCAACTCTGATGCAGACATCCGATACGGCGCAATCAAAATAGGACTCGTTTCAGGCACCAAATCAATTGCAAACTCAACTTCCCTCTCCGGCGGTAACTCGGTAATGTCGTCCGGAAAAACTTCTGGAAACTCTTGCACTACCGGCAAATCACCAACTCCTTTCTCACTACTCTCCTTCAAGGAAGCAAACATCATGAATACACAAGCTTCACCATCCAAAGACTTCTTCACTTGCTCCGCGGTCAAGAACCTTCTACCTTCCTCAGCTACCGACTTAGAAAACGTTACACTCTTGGTCAAACAATTAATGTTAACACCAAAAGTCAACATCCAATCCATACCAAAAATAACGTCCATATGCTTCAACGGAAGACACACAAGATCCAACTCAAAATCAACATTGCCAAAACTAATAGGACACTTAGCACACACTAAAGAAGTAGTCACCGATCCACTAGCTGGGGTATCGATAACCATCCCACGAGGCAACGGAGTCACAACCAAACCCAACCGCTCAACACAACTAACCGCGATAAAAGAATGAGTAGCACCAGTATCAATAATTGCAATCAAAGGAGTACTATTGATAAAACACATACCTCGGATGAGATTATCCGGATGCTCCACCTCTTCCGCATTCAATGCAAACACCTTGCCCGCAGCCTTCTTCGGTTTGGTACACTTGGTGCTGATATGCCCCTTCTCACCACAATTGTAGCAAGTGATCTCCTTCTTCACCGCATTCAATGCAAACTCCTTGTGACCCGCCTTTCCACACTTGTAACAACTATCACCCTTCTTGCAATCATTAGCAAAATGACCCAAAGTGCCACACTTGAAGCACCTCACCTCAGCAACATTCACCTTAGAACCTCCACCACCTTCTCTCTTCTTGCCTTTGTCTTTGTTATACGGCTTCCCAAATCCATGCCCCTTTCCTTTCTTCTCATTCTGAGCCTTGTAGTGATTAACCTTAGCTCTTCCAGCATCATCAAACATGCGACACTTATGCACCAAAGTGTCAAAATCACGGATCTCCTGAACACACATATACTGGTAGATGTCGGGCCTCAAGCCGCTCTCGAACTTCACACACTTGGAAACCATAGCATCCTCCGCATTGATGTACGGACAAAACCTCGAAAGTTCCTCAAACTTTGCCGCATACTCAGCCACTGAACGGTTCTCTTGCTTCAAGTTCAAGAATTCTACTTCCTTCTTAGTCCTCAAATCCTCAGGAAAGTACTTCCTCAAAAACTCAGTCTTGAACCTAGCCCAAGTCACCGCTCCACCAGCCTCAAGCCTCCCCTTAGCATTGGTCCACCAATACTCAGCTTCTTCTGCAAGCATATGAGTAGCCATCCTGACCTTCTGGTCCTCACTAGTCACCATAGCACGAAAGATCCTCTCCATGGCTTGCATCCATGTCTGAGCTCCATCCGGGTCATACCTACCCTTGAACGTCGGCGGACTGTTTCGCAAGAAACGATCAAGCCTTCGCTCCGCAGCCTCTCCAGGATCACGATGACCAACCGCCGCCCGCTCGTTAGCCTGAGCCAACACCTGAGCCATCGAGGCCAAAGCCTGCGCAATCACTCCATCATCTCTACCACCAGCCATCTTACTTCTACCCAAAACCAACCAACAGATAAGAACAACAGCACAACAACACAAGAGCAAGTACCGAAGGTAACTCATTACCATTCGCATACTAACAGGGCAATTCAACAAACACTAATCTACTAGTCTAGACAAGACTGACCACGGCTCTGATACCAACTTGTAACACCCTATTTCTATTAAGCGGTAAAACGCGCGAATACATCAGTAATATTCTAGAAATAGATGCTACGTCTCAAAACAAACCCAACAATATCGTGCATATATATAATATCTCAACGATCACAGCGGAATTCAAATCATAAACTTCAACATATACATGCCATGGTCAATAAATCCTCAAATGAAAATACTTCAAATCCGACAAGTGGACAATAGCAACAACATAGCAACAGAATCCAAAACAACAAATAGACGCTAAGCCTAATCAGAGCCTAGATACTACGACACTGACACGACAACGGAGAAAGCTCCCGTCGTCCAAACATCCAACAAGCAAACTCACCAAGCGTCTAGTCCTGCACAACGTCTACCCATCCATACAGACAGGTAGGCGGTCGAAACCACTGGGGGTAAGTATTACATTAATCATAATCAAACTATAATAAACAGATGTATAATTGTAAAAGAGTTCACAAGTATTTGCATGCATGTTCAACATCAATCATTCAATCATACAAGCAATACAAGTATACACTTACCACCCATCATTAACAATCTCAAAAACAATCATCTGACAATTCAATTTATGCAATGCGCCTAGACTTGACACATATATGCATGTGGTACCAAATCAACAACAATGGATGCAACAAAAACATCCAAGTAAGAGTACACCTCCTCTTACTATGTAAAAGTACACCTCCTTTTACATTTCAACAACAACAACAACATGATATGATGCATGGACATATAGCAATGACTCGATAATGCACAACTCCAACATAACAACTATCAAAACAATGTAAAAGTACACCTCCTTTTACATTTCAACAACTCAACAACATTGCATTATCAAGAATCATGCTCATACATTCAACAATCATAGCTCACATAAGGTTCATCCACATTCATCATCATCAATTTACAATTCGTTTCCATTTACATCACATAAATCAAGTAAAATGGAATAACACAACAATTTATGATAAGCATCATTCTCAACCTTCCACAATCATTCAAACACAATTATTTAATCATATGTGACCATTCACAAAAGATTCATAAGACTTTAGTCCTTCAAGATTCATTTCTACTAAGTTCGTCTCCAAAAGTCACCTTTTAAAAATAATAGAATTTATGAACCAAAACCAACTCTACAAGCTCAATTGCCTATGCCATGTATTCTCACAAGTCGCTTATAGGTGCAGTAGAGGATACATAAGCATTTCATCGGCCAAAAACAACGAATTCATAAAAATCACAAAGTTCGTCTCACTTTTCCACTTTTTACAAAATTTTCCATTTTCAAAGCAAAACAAGTTAGATCCCTCACATCATAGTTTAAATACTACTAAACACCTTATTTGAACTCATAAAATATAAGTTTCAAAGATTGGAAACAATCCATAAGGTTTGGGTCGACTTAGAAATAGTTATGCGGAATTTTCGTAAAATTTCACCAAGACCACCTTGGAGTATTTTCATCATAACTCAAAAACCAAGAATTATTTTCAAGTCAAACCAAAGCCATTGGAAAGCTAACAAAATTCTCTACAACTTTCATGTTTACACCGAAAACCAATTCAAAACAGAAACGTGCGAAAAAGACGCAAGAATGCGAAACAGGGAGTTCTGTCCTGTGCAACTCGCAACTGCGAGTAACTTTACTCGCAACTGCGAGTAGCTCCCAGGAAGCCACTCCTGCTCGCATCCAACTCGCAGCTGCGAGTGCAGTGCGAGTTGTGACAGTAGTTTCGGGAAAAAGAGCCATTTTCACCCCAAAACCCCAATTTTGACTCCCCAATGCCCAAATTTGATTCCAAAGTTTGTTTAAACATTTCTAAACATGAAAAAAACACACAAAATCATATACAACTTGCCCCAAAACATTCTCTTAACCAAAATCATCATTTGACCCATTTTCATGAAAACTTCAAATAAACAACACAAGTTCAAAATTATGAATACCCAAGGTTCAATTCTTCAACAGCATCATCTCACAACATCAACAGCAACTAAACATCATGGATTTACCACCAATTCAACAACTACAACATAATTCATCAACTATTTCACTCAAGAACATGTTGTATGTATATAAACCCATTTTGTCATGCAACTTCAACAACAACAACACAATTATCATTCAATTCACATACCCAAACATTGCATCACAACATAAGCACGAATTTCACCATTAATTTCACAAATAATTAATTATTCAAATAAGCACTTATGTAAGAAGTTAGGGTAGAAGCTACAACTAGGTGATTATGAGTAAAGACTAACCCCCTTACCTCTAACACCAAGAATCCTTAATTCAAGCTTCAATTTAGCTCCTAGATGGTGAATCTCCCTCTTGCCTCTAACCCTTGTTCTTGCTCTTCTCTCTAGTTTCTATCTCTTCTCCTCTCCAATGAAATGAAATGAAATGAAAATGTTGTAACCCTATCTCTTCTCACCAACATTAGTTTATAAAGGCTCACTTAATGGGCTTATCTCACAACCTTAATGGGCCTAACCCATTTCTAATTCAACCTCAAAAATGTTAGTACTCACTTACTGGTAAAATACAACACTAACGGTCACTTAACGGTAATTAAAATAATTACTACACCCTCTCTAGTAACTAGGTAAAATAATAACTTCCACTAAACACTAAAAAAAAAAATAACTTTCTGCAAAATTACAAAATTGCCACTGCCCTCAAAATGACCAAAATGCCCCTAAGTCCAAAATGACTAAATTACCCTTCTACACCGAATTCTACGAATCCCGACCAAAAATACACACAGAGGCAAATAATCACATAAGAGCACATATAACACACATAAATAAATAATAAAATAAAACTAGCGAAAATCGGGCTGTTACATCCTGCGCCTTCATCTTAATAGTAGAATCCATAGGATCTTCTTCGAAACCCAAAGGTTCGTCATCGTTATACAATCCAACATTTGATCGTCAAGGAGGTCATCAGTAACATCTACTACCGGAGTTTCGATCACCTCTTCTTGCATCATTTCGATCACCTCTTCTTTAATCTTTGACAAGATCTGTGGCGCAAACCTTCTAGGAATCTGCTTCACTGGTTTCTTATCTGACTGAATCGGCAACCTCAATTCTACTACCTTTCGATTTAAACCGGGCCTTTCATTGTAATCCCAGGCGAAACAATCTTTGTATTCCTTTAGGAGCACTACAATTCGATCTTTGAATTCCTTGGGAATTTTGGCGCTAACATATGTTGGCCTCTTGACGGAGCCATCTCCCAAATCTACTTCTTCGAGAGGATCCTGCGCCTTCATCTTAATAGTAGAACCCATAGGATCTTCTTCGAAACCCAAAGGTTCGTCATCGTTATACAATCCAACATTTGATCGTCAAGGAGGTCATCAGTAACATCTTCTACCGGAGTTTCGATCACCTCTTCTTGCATCATTTTGGCCTCTCTGGCCGTGTTTAATTGTGTTTCGGCCACATATGCCGTAATTTTGTCCCAAAAATTGGGCTTAATCATGGATCACTTTTCGATGTCTCACCCAGTTGGTGAGATTGCATACTCTGTTGATCTTGGAGTGAGATCATCAGTAACCTTCTTGTATGCTGAAGCTCTTGTCCTGAGCACGTTCTCCTCTTCTAGGGGAGCTTTCTGATGATTCACCACTATGTAATCATGATCCACAAGTTCTCTTTCCCAAATAAAACCAACCTCTGGATGAAGCTTCATGGAACACATTTCACCTTCGGTGACGATGTATTTGGGTCCCAAAGAGAGAACTGGAGGAATAGTTGCTAGTTGTTTGTCAAAAATTTTCTTGGTGATGTTGTTCACTTCAGCCAGGAAATAACTTTGATCTGCTTCGACATTCTCCACCAAACCATCTTCTCGCCATATTGCAATCCTTTGATGCACAGTAGAGGGGACTGCCCCCACACCATGGATCCATTCCCTGCCTAACAACACATTGAAGTTAGCCTTAGATGGGACCACCATGAACGTAGTTGTTCTTTTCACACTTCCAACTATCAAATCAACTTCGACAGCCCCAAGGGAATTGCCAGTTGTCCCTTCATAGTTAGTGAGGATTATATTATGTGGTTTCAAGTCAGAATCAACAATCCCAATTTTTTCCAAAAAGGATTGGGGTATCAAATTCACTGTGGCACCTCCATCCACCAATACTTTATTCACCCCCACACCATTTATCTTGGCTTGGATAAATAAAGGTTTAAGGTGATGCATCATCGAGATATCAGGCCTCTCGAACACTGCATGTTGATCCTCGACACAACCATTGTTCATAACATAATAGCATAATGGCTTGTGAATGGCCATTTCTTCAGTGAAATCACTTTCCACTTCATTTACCTCAGAAGGTACATCATATTCAACTGGCAGCACCGACACAACATTACACACTATGTCGAGACTTGGGTCGGATTCAGAGAAATTTAAGTCATGTCCTCATCCTCCTTTGGAAGGTCTTCTTTCAAAGTTGATAAAGGGGGAAATATTCTTTCGGTGGATGGTCTTTTGACCATTTCGAAAACAGCTTCCTGTTTCTCTTCCCTTTTCTCAACATTAGTAACGTCATTCGAAGCACTTGCCTTTTTCTGGCGTTGATACCTTCGCCATTGTGTTTTTGTCATGGGGTTCTTACCTTTGTAATTGTTGTTGTAGGCATACTTGTTGGAATTCGATGTCTCCTGCTGATGAGACGTTATGGCCACTCTTTTCACCCATTTTGTTGGTGGGGCAGAGTAACCAGATTTCTTGCCCCCAGAAAAGACCCAAGTATCTGTAGGAGCCTTCGAAGAAGGATTGAAAGTCTTCCTATGACTTTTGCCTGGATTTTTCTCTGAGGCTTTCATCTTATAAGGAACCCCTCGTTTGTTGAAACAAAATTTTGGCCGGTTATCAACCCATCCCCCTTTGCGTTTAGCTTGGGGTCGAAATCCCTCGACGGATCTTGCAGCTTCTTTATCGAAAACTATGCTACATCTTGGGCAAAGCATGGCATGTGCATTGCAAATTTTGCATCTGTTGAGAAAATCGATTAAATCTTCCTCAGCCTTGGGATATGCCACTTTCATTTTTTCAGCAAATTGGTCTTCAGTAACCATTGCGTTTTCAAACTGATGGTCCTCAACAACCATCTCCTCGCCGGCTTGTAAATTTTCTTTCGATACAGGAGCCAAGGAAGGGGTTTCAGTGCTGCATTCTTCGGAGATATCTACCATGTTTATGGCAACCACATCAGCGTACATTGAATCGGCTTTCTTCAGAGGATCTACATCTATTTGCATTGACTGTTTGGTCTTATCTCCAAACTTTAGCCTTCCCTTATCGAGAGTTGTTTGCACAGAATCCCTGAAACGAGTACAACGAGATAAGTTATGGCCTAAAAATCCATGGAATTTACAAAATCGTCGTTTCTTCCTTTGTTCTAAAGGAGGTAGTTTCATGTTTTTTGGCACTAATATTATGCCATATGCAACTAAGAGATCGAAGATCTCCTCACATTTAGAAACATCAAAAGTATAAGTTTTGGGAGGGTATTTGTCATTTTTAGGCTCTTCGGGATTTTTCCCATTCGATGGTCTCAACAATTTACATGTGTAAGGCGGTCCATCTTTTAATTCTGCGAAATTTATCTCGTTTTCTTCGACAGTATCTGATCCACAATCGAACTCAGGGTCACTGTCTCCTACATCTACATAGGCAACTTTTTCCTTTATAAGAAATTTGTTCGTCCGGGCTTTCTCAGCCTTAAGTCTTTCGACTTGTCGGACTCTGTCTGCTAACTGTGCCATATCCCTAAGATATTGGGTTTCCAACTTCTTTCGAACGGAATAGTCAAGGCCACCAGCAGCCATTTCGACCAATTCATGTTCTGGCACTGAGGTAAAACACCTGGCCTTAAGAAGACGAAATCTATTCAGATAATCATCGATTGATTTGTGCGTCTTTCGTCGAACGCTGGCCAGTTCTTTCAAACTAATTTTAGATTGGCCCATGTAGAATTGTTCATGGAAAGCTTTTTCCAATTGATTCCAACTAAAAATGGAGTGTGGAGGCAAAGTGGTGAACCAAGTGAAGGCATTTTTTGTCAAAGAACTTGGAAAATATTTCAACCTTAAGTTTTCATTGTTTGCCACTTCACTCGCCTCCATAAGGTATCGAGCAATGTGTTCGACTGCCGACTCATTGGTCTCCCCAGCAAATTTAGTAAATTTGGGGACTTTCCAATTCCTTGGTAATTCAGTTTCCAAAACATATTCAGATAAAGCCGACACAAAATTGGGGCCTATGTAAAACCATATTAAAACCATTTTGGGCTAACAAAGCCTCGACAACATTCACTATGTTATTATGCCCCTCATAATTGTTTCGACGGGCTTGCATGACCACTTGGTCTGCATCTTGGTGCTTGTTTACCAATATTGGTGCCCTTTCGGGCTCCTCTGGAGCCTGGGGCTGTGCCCTTCGCGGTTGCATTTGATTTTCAGGCACTTGGGCGTTTTGACTAACTGCAGGGGGTTCCGCTGACCCAACATTTAGATTTCGAGTTATCAGTGTACTCCGTGTCGCTGGGGCCCCGAAGAAATCAGCGATTCGCTCCATTTGAGCGGACAACGCTTGGTAACTGTTGTTAGTATCTCGAATTAGAGGATTAATTACCGTACCCATTTGCTGTGTTACTAAATTGGCCATTTCGTGATTGGCCTCGTCCATCTGTTGCCTTAAGGCCATCATGGACGCATTAGTCAAAGATTGCTGGGGTGTTGCCACAGGAACGCTCACCCCAGGAGTAAACAATTGGGGCATTGGTACGTTTAAACTCTCGGAGAACGAAGATGGGTTCGTGTGTAGGCCTTGCATTAAGGAACTTGGCATACCGTATGGTATATTTCGATGGCTTGTGCCAAGATTGAAAAACACTGGAACGGCCTGCGTACTTTGGCCAGGGACAGTCGATCCTGTTGGAATGGTCTGAGTTGTTTGAGCGGACGCCGTGACCGCTGGAATGGCCTGAGATGTTGGCATGGCCATCGTTGATTCGAAATTTTATAATACTGTCGTGGTGGTACTACTCGGGATTCCCTGCGTACCACTAGATGATGTGGGAGGGTTGGTTGTTGTTCCTGATGCGGCGTTTGATGCCGCTGTGTTTGGAATAGGAGGAGGACGTGCCATTTCAGGAAGTTATTTTTTACTCCTTAAGAGCATGCACAACGCAAACCAACAATATAAATCAAACAAATTTCGCAATGAAATTATTCACAAAGGCACAAAAAGGTCCCACTGGGCGTGCCAATTTGTTTACACTGATTTTTGGTAAACAATCGCTGGTTTAAAAATAGTTACTTGCAAGATCAACCAGTAAATCTTAGGAGCATATTTGTGCTTTTGTTATTTCTAGGAAATTGTAATGTTCTTAAAAGATTAAATAAACAAGAATGATAAAAGCAATCGAACTCAACCCTGTTGAATCCAATCGAGTTTTGTTGAATAAAAACAAGTAAAAAATGTTCAAAAAGAACAAGTAAAATGCAAAGACATTCAAGAAAAAGAACTTAAATTGCATTGATTGAATGTAAACCGGTACACAGATTCATACATCGCAAGTTGTGACTCGTTTCTCGCTTCCATACGGATAATTTGAGCGTAAGTTTTGTATGATTGAATTGTGACCACTTTTCCTTAGGAAAAAACTACTATTTATACAAATAGGAATAACTAACTAAATTCGAATTCAAACCTATAACTACAGAAAACTAACAAGTTCTATCCATTTGAACGCGCCTTTAGAAATAGTTGTTGCTTGTTCTCATCCAAAATGATAACCGTTCTTCAATGGGCTTCGTACGTCGAACCGGAACACGTGCTCCCAGCAAGTCCAACTTCGAAAAACTCTTGAGAATAATTCATCATTTCTTTGATGACAAGGTCAACTCTCTTTGACTACATTTAATACTGCATTTAATGATAGCCTTTAAAAATATAGGCTACCAAATTGCCCCCCAGAAACGTCATTATCGACTCATCTTTTGATAGTGAGAGAAAGATGTTTCTGACCCCGATGGCCAATTTCGACTTAATAGACATTTTGAAGTCTATGACATCATCTACCCAGGGAAACAATTAAAAAAGAGATTTTGGTGTCCCCACCGTAGTTAGTGGGTCACGTTCCTGTCATTGGGAACTACCACTCTGTAAAAAACTGTCAACGCAAGATGTTGACACATGTCCAGATCAAAAGGCTATAAAACATAAAGCTTTTACCTTCTCACTTTCCAACTTTCCCATTTTACTGTTCATCCTTTTCCTTCGTAAAGAAGCTCCATTAAAGAAACCCTTTTCAAAATTTCATCTTTTCCCAGAAAAAATCATACCGTTTTGTTCGTCGTCTCATTTAACAAACGCTTCTGATCATGACAAATGCAGAAAGCTCCTCCTCAAAGGCTACTAAACGCGACGAACCTATCAACTTTTCTAAGGAATTTTCTATTGGTGCTCCTGTGTTCGTAGAAGAACCAGACATCAAAGAAGCTGAAGAGAAAATCTGGAAATCCCAGGTAATTATCTCTTGCCCTAAATCACCACATGCATTATTAGGACCGCTACCCATAGAAAAAGAAACCCCAAAAGGTCTTAGTGCTGTTTTTCCATGTTTTGAAGAACAACTCCCTTTAATTTTCACTAAGGGTCCATACGACCTGAGTTTCTTGAAATCTAAGTTCAGAACGGAGCCGGAAATTGGTGAAAGTGAACCCTACATTGGCTGGTTAGATAAATTAGAAAAGAAAAAAGGTCAATTTTGGAAAGATATAGGAATCTTTGACCTCATCCAGCTGTCTAGGCAAGGACCCAAGTACCATAATGAACTGATAATTGCTGCCTTACACTTTTGGAACCCTTCGACAAATAGCCTTCACTTGAAATGTGGCATGCTTACGCCTACTCTGCTTGATGTCGCAGGCATAACTGGCCTCAAACCTACCCTTAAACTTTTTTTCTCTTTCTAATCAAATAGTTTAGTGGTTGAAGCTCACACATTTTAAATGTGGAGAAGTGGGGCGTTAGTCAAGCTCATGGGGACAAATGCATGTAGTTCTTAAAAACAATTATTAAAGAATGGTATACGTATACCATTCCTTTACACAATTAGTTTGACATACTATAACATTCAAGTTCACAAGTGCTTCTTATAAATTTGAATGTCTTATGCTGAATTACAATAATTTACTTAATTCATGAAATGACCAAGTTTTGGGTCATTGCAGATCCATATGCAGATTTTTATAACTGTACAAGTATTGTTTTTACAAAATTCACACACCAAAATAGTTGAAGGACAACGAAGATTAGAAAGGCAAAAAAGAATGAAAGAATACGAAGTACACATTCATAAGACCTGTAACCTATGCACACCAAATCAATACAGCTCCGAAAAATTGCAAGGAAGCCGATAAACGATACACCTCCTTGCTGGAAGCATATCAATGTAGAAGGGACCCAAAACAACACATCGATGCAGCCATAAATATTGTTGACAATCCGCGGTCAAGAAAGCTGATAATACAACTTTTCCATGGATCTTCTTGTATATCAACTAATGTGAGACAATTTTATCAAGAAACCATATGTTCTACCATGAATTAACAACCAACAGCCTTTAGGAAATTATCATATGGACGCGATGCTAGCAGTTGAAAGAAGGTGGCTTGGTGCTGATAATCTGTGGCACAAAGCATTGGACCAGTCTCAGGCAATGTGGTGGGTGACAGAGCGCCTAAGTTTGAATCCAAGAATGGATTTCCACTCTGCAACAAAAATGGCACATGAATCAGGAATAAGATATTTCAAAGCAATCAGAAACACTTGTTAAATCAAACTCCCAATCAAGCAACATATTTAACTTCCAGCAATTGCTCACACAAACTCCCAATTCAATCTACAACTTTAATTGTTAAATCAAAGAATGCTTCTAGTAATTATGTGTCTGCACACACTTTCCATTTGATTTATAACTTTAGTATTTTAAAGTAGACAACACGTTTAACTTCTAGTAATGTCACACACACATTCTCAATTAGGCTTTGTTGGTAAGTTTGGAGGGGAAGGGAGATGAGGGTTTGGAAGAAAAAAAAAGGAAAGAGTAAGTGGAATAAATAGAGGACATTGAGAGAAGGGACTTTGGGGGTTTTTTTTTTCAAAATATAAAACTCTCCTCATTTGGTGGAACTAAAAAAATGTATTGGATGAGGGTTTTTTTTTTTTTGGGGGTGGGGGGGGTAATAATTCTTCTAATTGAATATATGTTATAATATTCTTAAAATAAAAAAGACACTAATCATAAGCATTAATTTATCACTCTAAAAAAACACTCTTTCAAAAAATGTGAAAGATTTCTTAATTTGTCTTTACTCTGGGAAAATTGGGTTGTTTGCCTCTTTGTGGAGAACCTTTAGGCTTCAATTTATCTCGATGCTTATCTTGAAATCTGTCTTTCTTCTTTTCATAAGCCATTGCTCTCTCTCTAGCTGTCTTTTTAATCCCCATTTCAGCAGTCAAACTATCATGAACCAATTCATCGAAACTTGTGTTCTTCTGCAAACTCACAATTGTATCAATTTCACCTCTCAAGCCACGCCTGTATTGATTTATCTTCCATGTGTCGGTTTCTGCACACTCGTTGTAACCAGAGTAGTAAGACAATTCTTCAAACTTCTTTGTAAATTCAGTGACCGACATGCTTCCCTGTTTGAGTTCCAAAAACTCTCTTTCCTTCTGAGCCCTGTAGGACGATGGTACATACTTTTCTAGCATGGCTTCTTTGAAAGTAGCCCATGTGATCTCTACACCATTAGTTTGCATTCGGCGCTGAGCAAATTCCCACCATTCTTCTGCTGCGTCTCTGAATTGGTGAGTTGCATACATTACTTTCTCAGCATCAGTACATTCTGCCATCCGGAAAATTTTCTCCATTTGTTTCAACCATCTTTTAGCTTCTTGAGGTTCTCCATATCCGTTAAATTCGGGAGGATGATGTTTGTTATACTCTAGAAAGACCGGATTACCAACAGTTGGTGGTGGAGGAGGGGGTTGCTGAAAGACTGGACCCTGATGCATCATTTCAGCCCACTGTTGCTGAGCTTGGGCTTGCTGCTGAATTTGTTGTTGCATTAGCTGCATCATTTGTTGATGCTGTTGAGCATTCTGAGCTTGTTGCTCCTGATAATGCTGTTGCATTGCCTGATGCTGTTGCATCATCTGAGCCCACATATAAGCCGCAGGATCCACACCTTCATCAGCAGCTTGATTAGAACCAGTCCTTGCTGAACCTCTTCGTCTTCCGGACATTTTGCCCTAACTGTCACATACAAGTCAAGTTGATCAGGCTCAACCAGATATAACAATTAGTATAAATATCCTGGATACAAATGATTCATATACTTGGATTGTATTTTAATGACCCAAGGCACGGTCTGAATCGACCAGCTCTGATACCAAATTGTAACGCCCATATAAAGTGTCTAGAATTTTTACAGAGCGTTAAAATTTCGTACTGGATACATTAATTTACAATACAGGATTTGTCTGACAATCTGATAATATACATATGTCTCAGGATTCCTATCATAATACACCAGAGTTGATACATATACATATTAACTGGATAATATTAGTACTAACTGACGAGCACATAATATTATACACATCTGATACATAAGCTGACATAATGTCTAGATCTACACCACACTCTGATATATTCAGGAACATAAATATATGCATATATACATCATCAAAGAAGATCAAACTCAATCTGTAACCTTCTCTTTACCTTTCCTGCTAGATGTTTGAGCACCTGAAAAAAAATAAAATGGAAAGGGATGAGACATATTGTCTCAGTGAGCTCCACCTATCCTAGGCTGCAGACAATCTTTGGGGATTCCTATGATTGTCCTCTATCTAAATTCAACCTCTCTGAGGTCTATACATCTTTGACATGTAAATCTATAATAATATCATAACTGAATATTTAATCACGTTAATTTTCTTTTACGTTAGTAAGTTAGCGTTGAACAAACAATATTATCTGAGTTGATTTTACGAATAAACCCAGGTGGAGTAACCCCGGAATTTATTCCTCTGATAACCGGTATATATTTCCAACTGACGGGAAATCCAACTGACGGGAATACTGGGCTCCTCTGATTACTGTGGGGTCATCCTCACGGATAGTGCCCGTTCCAACTGGCGGGAACCTTTCGTATCCAACTGGCGGGATAGCAAAAGCCACAATTTAATAATTCAATTAATATCATGTCTGATAAAGAGGCTTAAATTCTCGTCTCTAACTGAAAAGTGTCAATAAATATTCTCTTCTCTAGAATGGTAATTTACCCGGGTTAGTGACTTACCCATACTATTATTCATGGCTAATTTACTCTAAACAAATCTCTTACACCATTAAATACTCATTATGGTAGTATATGGTTGGAGGATATTTTACACATTTATTTGATAAAATGAGCGTTAAAATTCTTAACCAAACTAAAAGTCATTATTCCCATAAAGTTTCATTTACACTATCCAAGAATTGTGTCAAAGTTATAAAAATCCAACAAATTTACTTTCCAGAGCACTAGCCGAAATTGTGCAAACATGCACTAAAACTTATCAAATTATCCTTCCTCCAATTTCAACACTACCATAAACATATTTAACATCATAAGAGCTATTTTTAGAGTATACTAGCAAGGGGAATTAACCTAATGTTATAACATCACTAATTATGTCCTAATGTATCAAAATCATATATTATCATTCTAAAGGCATAATTAAACTACCCAAAGGGAAGTTTTACTAACTAAAGGAACTCACAATCTTGTGGAGGTTCCTCTTGAACACTTTGTGGCAAAATCACCAACTCCAAGCCACTAGCTAAATTCCTTCTTCCTCCAATTGCTCCTATAATCACCAAACATGTTAAAATCACAATACCCATAACATTTTGAACACATTAAAAGCATGAAATTGGGACAATTTCACAAAATACAATTCTTCCCCAAAATGTAGCATGAGGGGCGGCCTCATAGGACAAGAAAGAAATAAGCACTTTTGTTACTCACCAATGCTTTAAAACATCATGGGTAACTCTAGAACCTTACTTCCAAATGATTTCAATGAAGTTAAAGTGAAAATAGATGATTTGGAAATTAAGAAAGAAAGGGGCGGTTGGCTTCTAAAATGGAGGGAGAATGAGTATTTTGATGCTTAACACTCACAATAACACTACTAATAACAGCTAGGCATGACTATTGTAGTGATTCTTGAGGATTTGAAGGGTTTGGAGAAGATGGAAAAATTGAGGGAGGGAGGCCGATAAGGTTTTGTGAGAGAAGGGAAAAAGAAATTGTGATATTTTTGTTAGAGAGAGAAAGGATTAGAATTATGTAGAAAGTTGTAGTGTTTTTCCACTCAAATATCACAAAATGGTGAGATTACCATTTTAACCTTGATTCAAAAATATCATATATAATTTGAGAAATAGCTGACACAGATACGTGACATATGACAGTGTTGTTAAGCGGGATATTACACTCTACCCTCCTTAAGAAAATTTCGTCCCCGAAATTTAGAGTTTACCTGAAAATAGATGCGGATAATGCTCTCGCATTTCAGATTCCAATTCCCATGTAGCTTCACCATCAGGAGAACCTTTCCATATTACTTTAACAATGGGAATAACTTTGTTTCTCAGAGTTTTGACATCCCAATCAACAATTTGCTCCGGCTCAGGTTGGAATGTCAAATCAGACTTTAAATCTATAGTCTCTAATTCAACTGGCTGAAAAGGATCTAGAATGAATTTTCGTAACTGAGAGACATGGAACACATCATATAGTCCTGACATAGCTGGAGGTAATGCTAACTGATAAGCTGCTGGACCAATACGTCTGAGTATCTGAAAAGGCCCAATATATCTTGGACTAAGTTTCTTTATTCTGAATATTCCTCGCAAACCCAACTTAGGTGTAACTTTCAAGAATACATGATCTCCCTCATTGAACTCTAAAGGTCTCCGCCGCTTATCTGCATAACTCTTCTGACGACTTTGCGCCGCTTTCATCTTTTCTTGAATGGACTTAACCTTTAAAGTTGTCTCTTGAATGATTTCTGGCCCCAAAATACCTTTATCTCCAACTTCAGCCCAACACAATGGAGTTCTACATTTTCTGCCATATAATGCCTCATATGGTGCCATTCCTATGCTGGAGTGATAACTGTTGTTATAGGAAAATTCAATCAATGGTAAATGATTACTCCAATTTCCACCATCCTCTAAAATGCAAGCACGTAACATATCTTCCAGAGTCTGGATAGTTCTCTCGGATTGACCATCCGTCTGAGGATGATGAGATGTACTCAATCTTAACCGTGTTCCTAAAGCTCTTTGAAAAGCTTTCCAAAAGTGTGAAGTAAAAATGGGATCTCTATCCGATACGATACTGACTGGAACACCATGCAGCTTAACAATCTCTGAGATAAATAACTCTGCATACTGAGATGTCTTATAAGTGGATCTAACCGGCAAGAAATGAGCTGATTTGGTTAACCTGTCAACAATCACCCAAATTGAGTCATGTCCTCTCTGTGTCCGAGGTAATCCACTTACAAAGTCCATAGTTATATGCTCCCATTTCCACTGTGGAATTTCTAATGGTTCAAGTAACCCAGCTGGTCTCTGATGTTCAATTTTAACCTGTTGACAAATAATACATCTTGCTACAAATTCTGCAACATCAGTTTTCATGTGAGGCCACCAATAGTTTTGCTTCAAATCATGATACATCTTTGTAGCACCTGGATGAATTGAGAAATTGCTCTTATGAGCTTCTTCTAAAATTAACCTCTTTAGTTCAGCATCATTTGGTACACAAATTCTGCCTTCAAATAACATAACTCCATCTGATGCCATAGTGAATTCTGAATGTCCCATTCTTCGTTGAAGTTCCATATCTTCACATTGTGCTTGTGCAATTCGGGACCTTAAGTCACAAGAAATTTCTAATTTATGTAACCAAGTGCCTCCATTGACTTCTATGACTTCGAGATTTAAATCTCTGAATTTCTCATACAATTTACATGTGTGCATCATCACATCCGCCTTAACTAAAGCTTTTCTACTCAATGCATCAGCTACTACATTAGCTTTTCCTGGATGATATTTTATATCAAAATCAAAATCTTTCAAATATTCCATCCACCTTCTCTGTCTCATGTTTAAATCTCGCTGATCAAACAAGTACTTCAAGCTCTTATGGTCGCTAAATAAATCAAATGGTGCGCCATACAAGTGATGCCTCCACACTTTCAAAGCGAAGACTATAGCTACTAATTCCAGATCATGGGTAGGATAGTTTTCTTCATGGGGTTTAAGTTGTCTGGAAGCATAAGCTATCACATTCTGATCTTGCATAAGTACACAACCAAGTCCCTTGGAGGATGCGTCACAGAAAACGGTGTATCTCTTGTCAGGATCAGGAATAGCTAACACTGGTGCTCTGGTTAATTTTTCCTTCAAGGTTCTAAAACTTTCCTCACATTCTTCGTCCCAAATAAAAGGTACATCCTTTCTGGTAAGACGTGTCAGAGGTAATGCAATCTGAGAAAACTTCATAATAAACCTCCGATAATAACCTGCTAAACCCAGAAAACTTCTGACTTCTGCAACATTTTTAGGCCTAGTCCAATTCTGAACAGCCTCAACCTTTGACTGATCCACTGATATACCTCCTTGAGAAATGACATGCCTCAAAAATTTAACTTCAGATAGCCAAAATTCACACTTGCTAAATTTGGCATACAACTGCTTTTCTCGAAGAACATCTAAAACTATTCTCAAGTGATGAGCATGTTCCTGAGGATTCTTGGAATAAACCAGAATGTCATCAATGAAAACAACAACAAACTGATCCAAGTATGGTTGGAAAATTCTGTTCATATAATCCATAAACACTGCTGGGGCATTAGTCACACCAAAAGGCATGACCAAAAATTCGTAATGTCCATATCGTGTTCTAAAAGCCGTCTTGGACACATCTGATGATTTGATACGGATTTGATGATAACCTGATCTGAGATCAATCTTAGAAAACATTGCTGCTCCTTTAAGTTGATCTAATAAGTCATCAATTCTTGGAAGCGGATACTTGTTCTTGATTGTCACTTTATTCAGTTGACGGTAGTCGATACATAACCTCATACTACCATCCTTCTTCTTAACTAATAAGACTGGTGCGCCCCAAGGAGACACACTGGGCCTGATAAAGTGCTTCTGAATGAGTTCTTCCAATTGAGACTTTAATTCTTTAAGTTCTGAAGGGGACATTCTATATGGTGCCACTGACACGGGTTCAGCTCCCGGAATGAGATCAATAGAAAATTCAACTTCTCTTTCTGGAGGTAAATTAGTGATGTCAGGAGGAAAAACATCAAGATACTCATTAACAATTGGAATATCATGGGGACTCAATTCTGGTTCTGATGTCACAGTGAGCATGATATAGAATTTCTTATCATTAGCACAAATGAACTGGAGCATCTGATGAGTGTGATTAATTAATTCTGACAACGCTACTCCCTCGGCCGTATCATTAGTAGGCATGTAAATACTTTTCTCTGAACATCCAATATATACATTATTTGCTGAAAGCCAATCCATGAATAAAATCACATCAAGTTGCTTCATTGGAAGACACACAAGATCTATATAGTACGTCTTATTTGACACGGTGATAGGACAATTCTGACAAACATAGTTAGCTACAATTCCACCATCTGTAGCAGTGGTTACGGTCATAGGAGGAATTAATGGTGACAAGGGTAATTGCAAGGTCTCTATGCACTTAAAAGAAATAAAAGAACAAGTTGCACCACAATCAAAAAGTACTCTAACTGGATTTTGACCAATATGACACATACCTGCAATCAAATCTGTGTTCGCCTTAGCTTTCCTGCCATCTAGAGAATACACTCGACCCCTGCTGGTAGTAATACCTTCATTAGTGCCTTTTCTACGCTTGTCCGGGCATTCATTAGCAAGATGTCCTGGTTGCTTACATGCATAGCAAACTCCGGTCCCAAACATACATTCTCCTTTGTGAGCTCTTCCACAATTTTTGCAAATAGGATTGGTTCTGGGAAAATTGGGTTGTTTGCCTCTTTGTGGAGAACCTTTAGGCTTCAATTTATCTCGATGCTTATCTTGAAATCTGTCTTTCTTCTTTTCATAAGCCATTGCTCTCTCTCTAGCTGTCTTTTCAATCCCCATTTCAGCAGTCAAACTATCATGAACCAATTCATCGAAACTTGTGTTCTTCTGCAAACTCACAATTGTATCAATTTCACCTCTCAAGCCACGCCTGTATTGATTTATCTTCCATGTGTCGGTTTCAGCACACTCGTTGTAACCAGAGTAGTAAGACAATTCTTCAAACTTCTTTGTAAATTCAGTGACCGACATGCTTCCCTGTTTGAGTTCCAAAAACTCTCTTTCCTTCTGAGCCCTGTAGGACGATGGTACATACTTTTCTAGCATGGCTTCTTTGAAAGTAGCCCATGTGATCTCTACACCATTAGTTTGCATTCGGCGCTGAGCAAATTCCCACCATTCTTCTGCTGCGTCTCTGAATTGGTGAGTTGCATACATTACTTTCTCAGCATCAGTACATTCTGCCATCCGGAAAATTTTCTCCATTTGTTTCAACCATCTTTTAGCTTCTTGAGGTTCTCCATATCCGTTAAATTCGGGAGGATGATGTCTGTTATACTCTCGAAAGACCGGATTACCAACAGTTGGTGGTGGAGGAGGGGGTTGCTGAAAGACTGGACCTTGATGCATCATTTCAGCCCACTGCTGCTGAGCTTGGGCTTGCTACTGAATTTGTTGTTGCATTAGCTGCATCATTTGTTGATGCTGTTGAGCATTCTGAGCTTGTTGCTCCTGATAATGCTGTTGCATTGCCTGATGCTGTTGCATCATCTGAGCCCACATATAAGCCGCAGGATCCACACCTTCATCAGCAGCTTGATTAGAACCAGTCCTTGCTGAACCTCTTCGTCTTCCGGACATTTTGCCCTAACTATCACATACAAGTCAAGTTGATCAGGCTCAACCAGATATAACAATTAGTATAAATATCCTGGATACAAATGATTCATATACTTGGATTGTATTTTAATGACCCAAGGCACGGTCTGAATCGACCAGCTCTGATACCAAATTGTAACGCCCATATAAAGTGTCTAGAATTTTTACAGAGCGTTAAAATTTCGTACTGGATACATTAATTTACAATACAGGATTTGTCTGGCAATCTGATAATATACATATGTCTCAGGATTCCTATCATAATACACCAGAGTTGATACATATACATATTAACTGGATAATATTAGTACTAACTGACGAGCACATAATATTATACACATCTGATACATAAGCTGACATAATGTCTAGATCTACACCACACTCTGATATATTCAGGAACATAAATATATGCATATATACATCATCAAAGAAGCTCAAACTCAATCTGTAACCTTCTCTTTACCTTTCCTGCTAGATGTTTGAGCACCTGAAAAAAAATAAAATGGAAAGGGATGAGACATATTGTCTCAGTGAGCTCCACCTATCCTAGGCTGCAGACAATCTTTGGGGATTCCTATGATTGTCCTCTATCTAAATTCAACCTCTCTGAGGTCTATACATCTTTGACATGTAAATCTATAATAATATCATAACTGAATATTTAATCACGTTAATTTTCTTTTACGTTAGTAAGTTAGCGTTGAACAAACAATATTATCTGAGTTGATTTTACGAATAAACCCAGGTGGAGTAACCCCGAAATTTATTCCTCTGATAACCGGTATATATATTTCCAACTGACGGGAAATCCAACTGACGGGAATACCGGACTCCTCTGATTACTGTGGGGTCATCCTCACGGATAGTGCCCGTTCCAACTGGCGGGAACCTTTCGTATCCAACTAGCGGGATAGCGAAAGCCACAATTTAATAATTCAATTAATATCATGTCTGATAAAGAGGCTTAAATTCTCGTCTCTAACTGAAAAGTGTCAATAAATATTCTCTTCTCTAGAATGGTAATTTACCCGGGTTAGTGACTTACCCATACTATTATTCATGGCTAATTTACTCTAAACAAATCTCTTACACCATTAAATACTCATTATGGTAGTATATGGTTGGAGGATATTTTACACATTTATTTGATAAAATGAGCGTTAAAATTCTTAACCAAACTAAAAGTCATTATTCCCATAAAGTTTCATTTACACTATCCAAGAATTGTGTCAAAGTTATAAAAATCCAACAAATTTACTTTCCAGAGCACTAGCCGAAATTGTGCAGACATGCACTAAAACTTATCAAATTATCCTTCCTCCAATTTCAACACTACCATAAACATATTTAACATCATAAGAGCTATTTTTAGAGTATACTAGCAAGGGGAATTAACCTAATGTTATAACATCACTAATTATGTCCTAATGTATCAAAATCATATATTATCATTCTAAAGGCATAATTAAACTACCCAAAGGGAAGTTTTACTAACTAAAGGAACTCACAATCTTGTGGAGGTTCCTCTTGAACACTTTGTGGCAAAATCTCCAACTCCAAGCCACTAGCTAAATTCCTTCTTCCTCCAATTGCTCCTATAATCACCAAACATGTTAAAATCACAATACCCATAACATTTTGAACACATTAAAAGCATGAAATTGGGACAATTTCACAAAATACAATTCTTCCCCAAAATGTAGCATGAGGGGCGGCCTCATAGGACAAGAAAGAAATAAGCACTTTTGTTACTCACTAATGCTTTAAAACATCATGGGTAACTCTAGAACCTTACTTCCAAATGATTTCAAATTTTCAATGAAGTTAAAGTGAAAATAGATGATTTGGAAATTAAGAAAGAAAGGGGCGGTTGGCTTCTAAAATGGAGGGAGAATGAGTATTTTGATGCTTAACACTCACAATAACACTACTAATAACAGCTAGGCATGACTATTGTAGTGATTCTTGAGGATTTGAAGGGTTTGGAGAAGATGGAAAAATTGAGGGAGGGAGGCCGATAAGGTTTTGTGAGAGAAGGGAAAAAGAAATTGTGATATTTTTGTTAGAGAGAGAAAGGATTAGAATTATGTAGAAAGTTGTAGTGTTTTTCCACTCAAATATCACAAAATGGTGAGATTACCATTTTAACCTTGATTCAAAAATATCATATATAATTTGAGAAATAGCTGACACAGATACGTGACATATGACAGTGTTGTTAAGCGGGATATTACAATATCTTATTCTTGATAATATTTATTTGAGCACTACATTATTGCCACTTTATTAATAATAGTTTTTCATTCCTCAATTTGTTTTTTTTTTTCTCATTCATCTGGTGTATAAGGGAGATTGAGGTCGAAAGCTCGAACAGGAGGCTGGTTCAAGTCAAATGGTTGCACATGTGGAGGTGGTGCATTTTGTGGTGGAGCTGGTGCATTTTGTTGTTGATGTTCAACATTTTGTGGTGGAGTTGGTGCATTTTGTGGTTGAGGCTGAGCATTTTCGGGTTCAGGCTGGTTATTTGGTGGTGGACCTTGTTTACTCGATTCTAATATAAAATCTGGATGATGTTCTTCGATAACATGCACTGCTAAAGCTTCTCGAGATGGAAACATTGTGTCACATTCACTGCATAGGAATTCTAGCTTTGACATGATATTTTTTTATGCTAGTGATTGATATAGACTGAATGGGGTGTAAGAAAAATAAAAATGGTAACAATATATATAGGCACAAGACCCAATTTACTTTGAGTTCTACTTTTTGTTTTATATAATTTTCATAAATAATATAAGATACATTATGGAAAATACTGTTGAATATTTAAAAAGATTTCCTTTAACATAAATTTCTCCTTTTTTTTTGACCGAACATAATTATTTCCATAATTCACCCAAAATTGAAAATAAAAGATTATTGCTTTCTTTTTTAAAGTTTTTTTATAGGTTCTTTTCACCGGAAAATATTATATTTCAGACATTGTCTTTATTGAAATATTGACTGATTTTAAATTGATGGTGGCTATACTAAATATAAACACACTCTAAGTTAAATTTGAATATTGGTTCTCCATGTTGATGTAATACAACATATTCGGCTAAACTCAATTCGCATCGGTGTTTTCATTGTTTACTTTTTGCAAAGTTAAAAAAGGAAAGAAAATAAATGTAGTAGCATAAACATTACAATAATAAGAGATAAAATATTGTATTTATTTAGTTTTATTATGCTTCTACTCCATCTAACATTTTTTTAAAATTATATATTAATCTTATAGTATAATAATCCTACGTCTATTTTAATTTATGATCAAATAAAAATAAACAATACATTCAACGATGAATTTAAATTGAGGCTAAATTTTTTTATGATTTTCGTCGCGATAAATATTCATGGTAAAATTTTCAGAAGTTTTCAAGAACTTGATTTTTCCATCTTTGATACATACGTTAATTTTGTTGTGTTTAATTTTTTTAAACAATTTCCGTTTACTAAAAAAAAATTGTATGGATTCACAAAAATATTTGCGATAGATTTATACAGTAAAAATAATTTCCCCGTCAATTTCTTTTCATGAATACATTGTTTATAAAATTGTAAAGGATCACACATCCATTTGTTCATGAACACATTGTTTTCTTACCCTTTTCTTTTGTGAAATGTTTGTAAGTTATGATAATAACCATGATCTCTTGTTTATTTTTTAGAACTTTATATTGTTCCCATATATCTGATAAAACTCTAATAGAATGATAGCAGAAACTAGTTGCCCTATTTTTCACTCTTAGTTTTTCATTTCACTGTCGTTTTAAGTTTTGGCCTTCTCTTCTTGTTTACATCCCCATTCATTTTATAAATAACTTTTGATATTAATCTTTATCCTCTCTAGTTTTTCGGTTAATCTTTTATGTAACTATGAAATCTTCAAATGACTTCACCTTTATCAATAATTTGAGTTGTGTAAAACAAACATGCTAAATTGATTTAATAAACTCACGAGTTGTAGTCATGGAATTTGGAAAGGATTATATAAACTCATGTTAATATAGATAATGAAGTATGATTATATTTTTCCCCTAAAAAAAAGTATGACTATTTTTATTTTTTACCTCTTTTGGTAATTTTTTGGGAATCTAAAAAGTGAATCTTCTTGCTACTTTTGGTCAAAAATTAATGATTATTTATTTAGTAGGCCAAAAAGAATAGTTAAACACTAGATACTATTATTATTAGAATGAAAACTTTAGAAAAATTGTATACATATGTAGGGTGTAACAATTCTGTATGGATTAGTTTTCAGTCAAAAAATGTTCGAACCGATGAATTCTTCATTGGTTCGGATTTCACTCTTTTTAAAAAAAAGGAACCGTACCATAAAAATTGATTTGGATCGGTTCGGTTGATCGACGAATTTAAAAATATAATTAAAAAATTCATATTTTCACAACTTTGTATTTAATGCATACAACATCCTTAAAAAAAAAAAATTTAATGCATACAACATCCTTAAAAAAAAAAAAAATTTAATGCATACAACATACATGATAGAAAAATTGTATACATATGGACCGGACTTTTCTCAAGGCATCATTTTTAGAAGGAAAAAAAAATGTCATACTTTTTCTTATTAGTCCTTTAGAAAAATGACCGATTATTATAATCTCAATTGATTTAAAATCAATGGAAAATAATTTTCAAGATGTTGTTGATAAATCAGGACTACTCGTTTAATGTTTTAACGGGCTTAACAAAGTTAGGAAAGTGACATAAAAAATTAAGGAGACTCCATCGTAATTTTCGTAGAAATTTAGAGACAAAAACATTAAGAATTATTATAATTCAAGACCCGATGAAATAGGATAAACTTAATTATAGTTAGAAAAATTTTCTTAATAAAAGTTATTTTGAAGTGTTGGTTTATTTTAGAAAAAAACAAAACTTCTAATAGCGTCCTTTAAAAAAAAACTTCTAAGAGTTTTACCTTTTACCTAAGAAAAAAACATAAATCTAACTGGACATATTTTAAATCTTGAGTGACCTTCTTGGGTAAAAACTTGTCGAGTTCTCTCTCTCTCTCTCTCTCTCTCTCTCTCTCTCTCTCTCTCTGTCTATCTATCTCTCTCTCCCCCTCCCCCCCCGCTCTCTCTCTCTCTCTCTCTCTCTCTCAATACTCACATACATATATATACTTCTTCAGTTTTCTTTTTACTTTTTCTTGAGTGTTGGTGCCATGAACTTTGAGCGACAAATGAGATTGCGAAAGAGTTCGAGTGAGATAAAATTGAGAATATTATCTATGTGAAGACTATTGGGTTTTTTAGGGTCTTTGACGACTAAAAGAAGTAAAAAGGAAAAGGACAAGTTTGTTTGGATGAAACGTTAGTCGAAGTAAGGGCATGCACCTCTCTGTTTTTATATCTATTTCTGTAAGAATGAAATGATGGTTATTTTTATAATTGCTCATTTGCTTAGTTTGAGAATTTCTAGTTGCCAAGGTGAGTAATGAAGGGAAATCGTATGACATAAAGAGTATACGCAGCAGACAAAGCAATAAAAATTTCTCTTTCAATGGATCCTTACGAATGAAACATGATCCGGGATCAAATTATTGCCTCTTCAAATGTAGTTCCTTTGTTGTCAAATTTGTGTAACATGTCACAAGCACCACTCAATTGGCATTGCCTTTACTCAGTCCACACAAACAGTCAACTCCACTCATAGTGCTAGCTGCTACGGAAAGGAGGCTTAGATAGATAGAGAGATAGAGAGAGAGAGAGAGAGAGAGAGAGAGAGAGAGAGGTGGATTAGGATTTTAGATTAGGATTTCAGATAACCTAGGGTTTCTGAAGTGGTATATTAGGTTTTTTAGTGACTTGCTTCTACACAATGGTTCTATTTATAAAATCACTAAAGATTACAAATGCTCAAGCACACAAGAAAGAGACTTCAAATGGTAAATGACACAAGAAAAAGACTTTCTATGGTCAATCACAACTGAAAAAGACTTCTACAATCTAACTTAATCAAATAAAAAATTATTTGGGTTTTACGCTGATATGCAATCAGAGGTGTAAACCAATAATTCAGTTTTGACTCTAAGTCTTAATAATTTTTAAGATATGAAAGTTTGTAAGAAATTCCTTAAGTGTTTATGTACTTTTGAATTTGACAGAGTAAGGGCACTTGCAAAAGTTCAGGGAGTTGTTTATTTTTTTCAAGTCTTATGCTCCTTATATGGAGAGAAATCTGAGAGACGTTGAGAGGTGTCAGCGCGTAAAATTGAGTCCTTGAGAAACTTATTCCATGAGGTTGGAATGTTTCTTGATATGGTTATTGTCTTGAAAGGTCATTTGAAATTCCCTTGCTTCAAAAATAATTATTTGTTTCATTCTAATTGTCCTTGAAGTTGTTTGTTTGTTTCTGCCCGTAGTCAGAAGACGACAAAATGTACTTATCAGAGTCTGATAGCAACCTTCCTTCAGAAGAAGACAAAACTAGTCAGTCTTTTAATGTTGACGTGGCTTTCAGAGTCTGAGTCATTTGTTGGCTTGTATCTTTCAGAGTCTAGTCCATAATTTCAGCTTCTCTCAAAAATTAAATGCTCTTTATTGCTCAAAATCTTGTTCCTACAGAACAAAAACTTGATTCAATACTTTTAATTTAATTATATGGTATTGCATACTTGACCACACATTCGCATACCCAATTGCGCGCTTTTGCAAACTTTGTTATCATCAAAACTTCAGAGGCAATGTACAAAAAACCAATTTTGACTCAACACGTTGAACTAATACAAAACTCATTTGTTTACCTTTTATTCTTTACTTTTTAATTTATGTATACTCCATGCGGTCCTATTTATAAAAAACAATTGACTTTTTAGATTCAGTAAGTAATTGATGTATCTAGTCAGAATATAAACTATATACATCAATTATTCGACGAATCTAAAAGTCAATTGTTTCTTATAAATAAGATCGGATGGAGTATTTACTTGGACTAGGGCTATTCCAAGAAGGTTCTTTTTAAAAAAGCTGGCCATAAGGTTCTTAATATAAACCTTCTTGAACATGGTTTTTGAACAAACCTTCTTTGAAGGATTTCAACCTTCTTATACATTTACAAACTCTGGGAAAACCTTACTCTGAAAATAACACAAAAGAAGTTGTAAGGTTAGGGTATACCATCAAGACACGACCGAGTAGAAGTGGGACTGAATTGAATTTTGAAATTTTTCTCCTTTCTGAACCTATGAAGTACGGATACGGACACAGACACCGAACACGACACGGACACTGACACGCTGACACCGCTAATAATTTGAGAAAATCACATAATTTAGTGTAATTATATGTGTCATGTCACGCCTAATCCGAGGAGTGTCCGTGCTTCATAGTTCTGAACACTCCTTTTAAGAGTGACTTGTGATGCTAAATCACTTAAAGCATATCTAAGCTTTTATTCACTGACAAATAGAGAATTTGAAACACATGTAGTTCTTAAAAACAGCTATTAAAAAATGGTCTACCATTCCTTTACACAAATAGTTTGATATACTGTAACGTTCAAGTTCACAAGTGCTTCTTATAAATTTGAATCTCTTATGCTGAATTACAATATTTTACTTAATTCATGAAATGACCAAGTTTTGGGTCATTGCAGATCCATATGCAGATTTTTATAACTGTACAAGTATTGTTTTTACAAAATTCACACACCAAAAAAGTTGAAGGACAACGAAGATTAGAAAGGCAAAAAAGAATGAAAGAATACGAAGTACACATTCATAAGACCTGTAACCTATGCACACCAAATCAATACAGCTCCGAAAAATTGCAAGGAAGCCGATAAAAGATACACCTCCTTGCTGGAAGCAAATCAATGTATAAGGGACCCAAAACAACACATCGATGCAGCCATAAATATTGTTGCCAATCCGCGGTCAAGAAAGCTGATGACACAACTTTTCCATGGATCTTCTTGTATATCAACTAATGTGAGACAGTTTTATCAAGAAACCATCTGTTCTATCATGAATTAACAACCAGCAGCCTTCAGGAAATTATCATATGGACGCGATGCTGGCAGTTGAAAGAAGGCGGCCTGCTGCTGATAAGCTGTGGCGCAAAGCATTGGACCGGTCTCAGGCAATGTGGTGGGTGACGGAGCGCCTAAGTTTGAATCCAAGAATGGATTTCCACTCTGCAACAAAAATGGCACATGAATCAGGAATAAGATATTTCAAAGCCATCAGAAACACTTGTTATGAATTTCGAAAGTAAAGAAAGTAAAGCAGTACGAAAGGCAAACTCAAACTGTGGCGCAAAGCAGTACCAAACACTTGTTACTTACGAATTTCGAAAGTAACGAAAGGGCGCCCATGAAAGTGGAAATCTTCTGTTGCTTTCCGGCGAGGAGGTTCTCACAATGGAGAGCCATTTCTTTATATGGCATGTTGAAACAACATAAATCCCATTAATTCAAAACACTCAATTTGAATTTAATTATTGAATAAAAATAGACAACATATTTAACTTCCAGCAATTGCTCACACAAACTCCCAATTCAATCTACAACTTTATTTGTTAAGTCAAAGAAAGCTTCTAATAATTATGTGTGCACCCACTTTCCATTTGATTTATAACTTTAGTATTTTAAAGTAGACAACACGTTTAACTTCTAGCAATGTCACACACACATTCTCAATTAGGCTTTAATTTGTTTGCAAATTTGGAGGGGAAGGGAGATGAGGGTTTGGGAAGAAAAAAAAAAGGAAAGAGTAAGTGGAATAAATAGAGGACATTGAGAGAAGGGACTTTGGGGAGCTTCTTTTTTTTCAAAATATAAAACTCTCCTCATTTGATGGAACTAAAAAAAATGTATTGGAGGAGGGTTTTTTTTTTTTTTGTTTTGGGGGGGGGGGGGGGGGGGGTGTGTGTGTGTTTGGAGGGTGTATATGATACTAATCATAAGCATTAATTTATCACTCTAAAAAAACACTCTTTCAAAAAATGTGAAAGATTTCTCAATTTTCCTTTACATTTCTCTCACCCCAAAGCCCTTCCTTCCCCTCCCAAACAAAGCCTTATTAGACGACATATTTAAGTTCCATCAATTGCTCACATAAACCCCTAATTCGATTTATAACTTTAGTAACAAAGTAGACAACAGTCCTCGTGAGCTTAACTCAGTTGGTAGGGACAATGCATAGTATATGTAGGGGTCAGAGTTCGAACACCGGACAACCACTTATTCTCTTAAAGGAAAATTTCTAATCACTAGGATACTTGTATAAAAATAACAAAGTAGAGAACACACTTTACTTCTAGCATTTGCACATAGACACATTCTCAGTTTGATCTATGTCTTTTAATTGTTAATTCAAAGTAGACAACACATTTAACTTCAAGCAATTGCGCCCGAACACTTTTTTTATTTTGATCTATAAGGTCAGTTATTAAACCATAGTAGACAAAAAAATTAACTTCTCTTGATTATGTGTGCGCACCTTCACACACAAACACACACTTTTTATTTGATTTATATCTTCAATTATTAAATCAATGTAGACAACACATTTAACTTCTCACAATTGAACGTTCACACACTTTCAATTTAATATATAACTATAATTAGTAATTGAAAATAGACAAGACATTTCACTTCACGCGATTGCACCCTCACATCTTCGCACACAAAATTATCCATTATTAATCAAAATTTTAAAAGTTTAAAGAGTGTAGATATTGTTGTAAAAACAAAAGGATAAGTAACATTCACTCTTGCTAATGGTTAAAAAACTATTTGTTGCAATATGTTAAGAAATCATAACATGACCTATAAACAACAAATTATAATCTGTAAATATATTTTAAACTGAATTGAGAAAAGATAATTTATATGTTTTATTTAAAAGTAAAACCTGACAACAATTATATATAGGTTCAATTCTATAAACAACAAGTATAATGCATCCTACATTTCTTCTGTCAAACAAAAAATAAAAACAACAATTTGCTTAAAAAAAACAACAATTATAAATGATTGGAGTTCAAGCCAATATCTTATTCTTGATAATATATATTTAATCATTACATTATTGCCACTTTATTAATAATAGTTTTTCATTCCTCGATTTGTTTTAAATTTCTCATTCATCTGGTGTATAAGGGAGATTGAGGTCGAAAGCTTGAACAGGAGGCTGGTTCAAGTCAAATGGTTGCACATGTGGAGGTGGTGCATTTTGTGGTTGATGTTCAACATTTTGTGGTGGAGCTGGTGCATTTTGTGGTTGATGTTCAACATTTTGTGGTTGAGGCTGAGCATTTTCTGGTTCAGGCTGGTTATTTGGTGGTGGACCTTGTTTACTAGATTCTAATATATAATCTGGATGATGTTCTTCGATAACATGCACTGCTAAAGCTTCTCGAGATGGAAACATTGTGTCACATTCACTGCATAAGAATTCTTGCTTTGACATGATATTTTTTTATGCTAGTTGATATAGACTGAATGGGGTGTAAGAAAAATAAAAATGGTAACAATATATATAGGCACAAGACCCTATTTACTTTGAGTGCTTCATTTTGTTTTATATAATTTTCATAAATAATATAAGATACGTTATGGAAAATACTGTTGAATATTTAAAAAGATTTCCTTTAACATAAATTTCTCCTTTTTTTTTTTGACCGAACATAATTATTTCCATAATGCACCCAAAATTGAAAATAAAAGATTATTGCTTTCTTCCTCAAAAAAAGATTATTGCTTTCTTTTTTAAAGTTTTTAATAGGTTCTTTTCACCGGAAAATATTATATTTCAAACATTGTCTTTTTTGAAATATTGACTGATTTTAAATTGATCGTGGATATACTAAATATAAACACTCTCTAAGTTAAATTTGAATATTGGTTCTTCATGTTGACGTAATACAACATCTTCGGCTAAACTCAATTCTCATCGGTGTTTTCATTGTTTACTTTTTGCAAAGTTATAAAAGGAACGAAAAAAAATATAGTAGCATAAACATCACAATAATAAGAGATAAAATATTGTATTTATTTAGTTTTATTATGCTTCTACTCCATCTAACATTTTTTAAAAATTATATATTAATCTTATAGTATAATAATCCTACCTCTATTTTAATTTATGATCAAATAAAAACAAACAATACATTAAACGATAAATTTAAATTGAGGCTAAAATTTTTTATGATTTTCGTCGCGATAAATACTCATGGTAAAATTTTCAGAATTTTTCAAGAACTTGATTTTTCCGTCTTTGCAACATACGTTAATTTTGCTATGTTTAACTTTTTAAACAAGTTCCGTTTACTAAAAAAAATTGTATGGATTCACAAAATTATTTGCGATAGATTTATATAGTAAAAATAATTTCCCCGTCAATTTTTTTTCATGAATAGATTGTTTATAAAATGGCTTAATTGCATTGTAAAGGATCACACATCCAAAACATTGTGGTATTGTTCATGAACACATTGTTTGCTTACCCTTTCTTTTTGTGAAATGTTTGTAAGTTATGATAATAACCATGATCTCTTGTTTATTTTTTAGAACTTATGTTTCTGATCCTTTACCTTTATATTGTTCCCATCTATCTATCTAATAAAACTCTAAAAGAATGATAGCAGAAACTAGTTGCCCTATTTTTCACTCTTATTTTTTCATTTCACTGTCGTTTTAAGTTTTGGCCTTCTCTTCTTGTTTACATCTCCATTAATTTTAGGGTTAAATATGTTTTTAGTCCCTATAAATATATCAACTTTTCGTTTTAGTCCCTCTAAAATTTTCCTTCAACTTTTAGTCCCCAAAAATTTTTCCATCTTCACTTTTGGTCCCTCTTTTAAAGTAAACTCATATATAGAATTCATATTTTTTAATAAAATTTCCCAAAAAAATTCATAATATTATAAGAATCTCTCCCAAAAAAAATTAGAATTTTTTTAACAAAAGATGAATTTAATATGAATTTTTATATTTTTGAAGGTTAAAAATTCATATTTAATTTGTGTTTTGTTAAAAAAATTCTAGTTTTTTTTTGGGAATTTTTTTTACAATATTCTACACATTTCTGCACAATTTCATTTTAAAATACAAAAATTAACTTAAAAATAGGGACCAAAAGCAGTGATTGAAAATTTTATAGAGACTAAAAGTTGAAGGAAAATTTTAGAGGGACTAAAACAAAAAGTTGGTATATTTATAGGGACTAAAAACATATTTAACCCTTAATTTTATAAATAACACGACATTTTTGGGTAATCTTTTATGTAACTATGAAATCTTCAAATGGCTTCACCTTTATCAATAATTTGAGCTGTGTAAAACAAACATGCTAAATTGATTTAATAAACTCACGAGTTGTAGTCATGGAATTTGGAAAGGAAATTTACTTTTGGTGTTAATATAGATAATGAAGTATGATTATATTTTTCCCCTTAAAAAGAGTATGACTATTTTTTACCTCTTTTGGTAATTTTTAGGGAATCTAAAAAGTGAATCTTCTTGGTACTTTTGGTCAAAAATTAATGATTATTTATGTAGTAGCCCAAAAAGAATAGTTAAACACTAGATACTATTATTATTAGAATGAAAACTTTAAAAAAATTGTATACATATAGGGTGTAATGATTCTGTTTAGATTGGTTTTCAGTCAAAAATGTTCGAACTGATAAATTCTTCATTGGTTCAGATTTCACTCTTTTTCAAAAAAAGGAACTACCATAAAAATTGATTTGGATCGGTTCGGTTGATCGACGTATTTAAAATAGAATTAAAAAATTCATATTTTCACAACTTTGTATTTAATGCATACAACATACATGATAGAAAAATTGTATACATATGGACCGAACTTTTCTCAAGGCATCATTTTTAGAAGGAAAAAAAATGTCATACTTTTTTTTTTGAATGTCATACTTTTTCTTATTAGTCCTTTAGAAAAAATGACCGATTATAATCTCAATTGATTTAGAAGCAAAGGAAAATAATTTTCAAGATGTTGTTGATAAATCTGGACTACTCGTTTAATGTTTTAACAGGCTTAACAAATTTAGGAAAGTGACATAAAAAAAATAGAGTATTACTTTTCCCACCATATGGCCTTCTCCTGCGCCCTGTAAAATTTTCAAAAATGCCCTTATGCATTCTGGATTTTAAAATCCGGATTCATGTTTACTATTTCGGATTTTATAATCCGGACAATGTAATATCCTGCCTGACAGTATCGGTATATTACCCTTTGACCGTGTCAGATGAATTTAATTCATGGAAAGTAAGTTAAGGTTAATATTTTATGAGATGTCAGCTTTTTACGGAAAAGTATCAGAGTCGTTTTAAACACGCTTGAGGCAAGGGCATAATGGTAATTTCACGGAAAAAGGATATTTATATGTTTTTGGATGGAAAATATCTTATTTTCCCTTATCCTTTCTCTCTCTAAGTTGGGAAAACATTTCCTCTTCCTTCTCTCTTCTCCCACACGCCCATCTCTTCCTCTCTCCACCAAATCTTCCAAATCTTCCTTCCTTCATGGCAAGTGAATCAATCTTGTTCCCTCATGATCTCTTGTACAAGTAGAAGCTTGATTAAGGTTTGATTTCCCTTTTTCCACCTCTCATGAAGCTCATCCCATCTCTATTTCCTCCTCACCAATCTTTCATGAAACTTCATCCTCTCATGGTAAGTTTCCAAACTTGTTCCCTTATGATCATTTAAGCTTAAGGAAGTATGGATTATGTTTGATTTCTTCTATTCCTCTTCTTGAAGAAGTGATTGGAAACTAGGGTTTGGTGTATGGTGAAGATGGATTCTAAATTGGTACAAGGTATGGTCTCCACTTGATCAAGGTAATAATATTAAGTTTGAATGGATTAATATCTCTATTCTTCCTCACCAAGAATTCCTTTTGATTTTAAGTTTTGAATATGTGTTTTGAGGGTAATGTTGGAGTATGGTTTTGAGCTTGAAATGGTGTCTTGGTTTGCAAGATAAGGACAACAAGTTTGAAAGGCATGAGCTAAGGTTGCAAGGAAATCAAGTTAGGGTTTTTGATTCTTGAGCTTATAAGCTTGGAGATGTTTCAAGAAAATTTAGTAGGTGAGTTCCATAGCTAGTTTTCCTACCCTTTGGGATCATGTTTATGCCATGTTAGTTTATTATGAAAACTATGAAAAGTCTAGGATTATGTATTGTGATAGTTGCCCCTTTTCTTGCCATGCATGCAAAACATGTTTATACTTGCCAAATGAATGTTTTATAAGTTTCCAATGATCAAATATGTTCCAAAACACATAAAGGCACTTGGTTTGAGGTTTTTGGGTCAAAAATACCTTTTTTAAGTGTTCTGGACTGTCCTAACTCGCCACGACGAGCTAGAACTCCGAAAAGGGGTTCCTGCTCGCCCCCTACTCGCCACGGCGAGCTACCACTCGCCTCCCCTATGAAATCACTCACCTAGGCGAGTAAGACTGTGAGAAATCTCACTGTTTTGCTTGCTTCAGGCTGGCATGGGGATTCGCGACGCGGTTTTCTCCGTGGTGTCTTTTTACGAATGTAAACCCTTCAAACCAAGGTCCCAATTGATGATCAAGGAAAGCAAGATTCTTATGTTAAAGAGGCAAGTATTATGCATGTTAGTAAGGCATGGTATACGAAAGAATCATGTCATGAATCAGGTAGTAAATTACTCATTAAGCAAGGGAAGACTAGAGCCTCGACATAGTTGTCGAGAACTAGCTAGTTAGCATGAATTCTTAGAATGACAAGACGCGAAGTATAAGCTCTTCGCATATGTTTAAGAGTGTTTAGCAAGCATGTTAGGTCGTGGTTTGATTAGTTAATCACTCCACCATGATTAAGAACTACAAGCATGAACAAGTATGAATTTACCGCTAATCGGATCGATTAAGGTTCCGAGGTAAACATGTATGCATGATTAGGTTTATCCTAAATTTATGACAAGTTTTAAGTAGGTGGCATGTCTCTTGCTATCCACACCAGGGGGATACAAGGGGTTCTCATCACGAGAACGATTCAAGCCGTAAGGGACCCGCATGTCACCGAAACCGCAAGACTAAGATAATAACCGCATGGCGGTGCTCGTGTCTCTTGTTATCCACATCAGGGGGATACGGGAGGTTATCGACCTAAGGGGAACGGTTCAAGCCGCAAAGGACCCGCACGACACCGAGGGAGTCCGATGTACGTACATCGGTCATGTATGGGATTGTTCTCGGGGTTACTCCACCAGGGGCTCTCCGTAAAATGAACCAAGATAACTGTCTGTTCAACGCTAACATAATGAATGAACTTAGATACGTTTATGTATGATATGATTATGATTATGTTATGTGATGACAGTCAGTCATGCACTATTTTTAGAGTCTTTTTCTTGATATTTTTGAGTTCACAAGCAAGTTTAAGCAGCAAAAAGAGCAGAAAAATAGAAGATTTTGAAGAAACAGCCGTGCTGATGTTTTTATTGAGTCTGTAGCAATTTTAGACAGACTGGGGGTGTGAAAAGCAGAAAATCTGGAAGTGCTGGAAAACCAGAAATCGTAGCGCGATTTTCACAACCGTAGCGCGATTTTGGCTTGGCAGAATGCATGTTTTTGAAGCAGTGAAATCGTGGTACGATTTTCACAACCGTAGCGCGATTTTGGGCGATCCAGAAGTTGCCTATTTAAGCTCAGCTCACTCTCAAACATAAGGATTACGATTTTGGAGAGCTAAAGTGCGATTTTAAGACCCAGAAGGCTGCAGCGGAGAGGATTTCATCATCTCTAACCCAGTTTATGTATGTTTTAATTCTTTCATTGATTATGCTATTTGTAAACTCAATTATGAGTAGCTAAATCTCTTAGAGATTAGGTCGGAGATGAACCTATGTAACCCTAATTGATCATATGTTGCTGTGAAACTCTATTGTTTATTAATGAATTTCTAGTCTTTATTCAATTCAATTGTTCTTAATGCTTTTTATATCCTGATCAAATATAAACATGATTTTGTGAGATCGAATGACTACTGACCATAGCTTTCGACTTAGACCTAATTGAATTGTTCTGATAAACATGGTTAGTCTAGGAATAGATAATCGTTTGTTAGTGATATTAGGTTAACGTTCATAAAACCTTCAAGGATTATTAGACCACCTAAGGAATTAGGGGCTGTAGTTTAAGAAGAGGGTCCTAACTCAAGGGATTGATTAGGGCTAATTTGTTAACTATCGTGAAACTAGAAAATCATTAGTAATAATAGGTGCAGTAACCAATTAGGGGAAACATAGAGGATTCGAAGACCTGATCTCATCTCTCTCCATATTTTCTTAATCAAATCTTATTCTTTTATTTGATTTCATAAAATCAAACCCAATCTACTGCCTAGTGGCAAACAAAAATAAACTTTTATACATCCTATTTTTATAACGCGATTGAATTATTGAAGTTAAAAACAGTCCTCGTGGGATCGATATTTTTACTACTTCGATAGTATTTGGTGCACTTGCCAGAGATCTATCAAGTTTTTGGCGTCGTTGCCGGGGACTGTTGAATTATTTCAACAAGGCAATTACGTTATTATTTAGGATTTCTGTCTTTTATATTTTTGTACATATATTTATAAAAAAAAAAAAAATTTATTATGCTCTTTGTTTTCTTCTCATTGTACTGTGCTACTGAAAAGTTTATCCAAGTTTTGCAGCTATGATAGACAGGGTACTCCTCTATGACACAGAAGAGATTGCTAAGTTGCAGTATGAAAAATATATGCTATCTTTTAAGATCAAAATTTTGGACAACAAAATCTCGAGTTGTGGTCATTATGAGGCGAATCAACCAGGTAGTGATGGTGAAGGGAAGAAAGAGATGATCAACATCGATTACAATACTCAACTTCATAATATTTTAGATGATTTCTTGGTGTCAAATCAAGTTTCATTTGAGAAGTTTGATGTTCAGTGTGGTGATCTTGTTGAGAAAGCACATGAGTCTCAGAGGAAGCTGGTTCAGATGAAGAGTGAGTGTCACAAGGTTGAGGTGGAAGAAAAACCCAAAGTGAGGAGTGTTGATATACTCCCAAAGTCTGATCCAATGGAAGTTGAGGAAATCACTCGTGTGCAGATGGATGCACGTCCTTCTCTACGGTGGGAGAGCTTAAACTCTAAAGGTTTAACAGTGAGAGCATGGGAGCATCTACTTCTTTGCTACAAATTCATGGAATTCCTACCAAACAAGAGGAAGAAGAAGGATGATATATTCTTTCTGACATATTTGCCACCCTAACAGTGGTTGAAGCGTCAAGCTCAATGACGTAAAAGAAAGCGCTTGGTGGGAGGCAACCCATCCTTTTTATTATGTCTTTATGTTCAGTATTTTATTTCTACTGTTGAGTCAAACAATTTGTCTTTAATTTTCATTTCGGTTTAACTCGGTTATACCCCCCGTTGATGTAATTGTTCTTGAACTTGTTTATTATCGATGAATTTGCTTGTTTGTTGACTTTTTACAGTTTAGTAACAAATATTTGTTCAAGTGGTATTCCAAAAGTTCAAAAGGAGGAGTGACTTGTGTTTCAAAGGCGAAGTGTACGGCGTTAAAGATAGGTAGTCACAACTCCCAGATATCTAAACTGTAAGGATTCATGGCCAAATTTTATTTTTCCAATTTACTTATATAGAGTGTTCCATGCATTTACATTTCTAGAACTTGCGATTTTTCTCTATTGTTGATTGATCTTTGTCATTAGCACACTGAGGCAAAAGTGCTTGGTCCTGTGAGCCTTTTGAAGCCTACCCTGATTGTTAATTGTTATAATTTATCCTTTTCTTAGCCACTTTTGAACCGGTAGGTTTAGAACTTTTTGTTCGGTGACAAACTACTTTAGAGACTTTTAGGACTTGTCCCTTATTGTTTTTCTGAGTTAGGCACTGTAGAATGTTGCTTATAATTAAGTTTGGGGTTGCTATTGGAATTTGCAACCAATTAAGTTTGGGGTGGGGGTACTAGAGAATAAGAGAACAAAAATGAAAGAAAAAGAAATTGTCATGCAAAATATACACAAAAATGGTGTATGAAAAAAAAAAATGAAAATGAATGATGAAAAGAATGGGACAAAACATTGAAAATCCGAGTAACTTCAAACTCGATTGTCCCAACTATTAAACATATTCTCTAGTACCTTTGCATTGATTGTTGTTCCATAAGGTGAATGAATGAAGGATTGAATTTTGTGCTTTAACGTCCGTAGGAATGTCTAACTCAAATTTTGTGTAGCCTACTTATCCAAATATTATCCCACCTTCACCTAAGCCCCGTTATAACCCTTAAAGACCTCAAAGTGTGCATTGACATTGATTTTGATTGACGTTTAGAAACTTTTCAAGCGTATGGTAATATGTAGATTGCATGTCGACTGTGTGTGAACCCTTTTCATATTGTTGTGTGGAGTTGTGAATTGGTGGATGCGTACAAGTCAAACTAGCTCATCTTTAGCTAGTAAGGTGTTGAACTTTTGGGTACTATCGCTTGATCAGGTAATTGTTATTTTACTGTCGATTGTCAATATTGCAAGTAGATTCCTTGAGGACAAGGAATGGTTTAAGTTTGGGGTTGTGATGACAGTCAGTCATGCACTATTTTTAGAGTCTTTTTCATGATATTTTTGAGTTCACAAGCAAGTTTAAGCAGCAAAAAGAGCAGAAAAATAGAAGATTTTGAAGAAACAGCTGTGCTGATGTTTTTATTGAGTCTGTAGCAATTTTAGACAGACTGGGGGTGTGAAAAGCAGAAAATCTGGAAGTGCTGGAAAACCAGAAATCGTAGCGCGATTTTCACAACCGTAGCGCGATTTTGGCTTGGCAGAATGCATGTTTTTGAAGCAGTGAAATCGTGGTACAATTTTCACAACCGTAGCGCGATTTTGGGCGATCCAGAAGTTGCCTATTTAAGCTCAGCTCACTCTCAAACATAAGGATTATGATTTTGGAGAGCTAAAGTGCGATTTTAAGACCCAGAAGGCTGCAGCGGAGAGGATTTCATCATCTCTAACCCAGTTTATGTATGTTTTAATTCTTTCATTGATTATGCTATTTGTAAACTCAATTATGAGTAGCTAAATCTCTTAGAGATTAGGTCGGAGATGAACCTATGTAACCCTAATTGATCATATGTTGATGTGAAACTCTATTGTTTATTAATGAATTTGTAGTCTTTATTCAATTCAATTGTTCTTAATGCTTTTTATATCCTGATCAAATATAAACATGATTTTGTGAGATCGAATGACTACTGACCATAGCTTTCGACTTAGACCTAATTGAATTGTTCTGATAAACATGGTTAGTCTAGGAATAGATAATCGTTTGTTAGTGATATTAGGTTAACGTTCATAAAACCTTCAAGGATTATTAGACCACCTAAGGAATTAGGGGCTGTAGTTTAAGAAGAGGGTCCTAACTCAAGGGATTGATTAGGGCTAATTTGTTAACTATCGTGAAACTAGAAAATCATTAGTAATAATAGGTGCAGTAACCAATTAGGGGAAACATAGAGGATTCGAAGACCTGATCTCATCTCTCTCCATATTTTCTTAATCAAATCTTATTCTTTTATTTGATTTCATAAAATCAAACCCAATCTACTGCCTAGTGGCAAACAAAAATAAACATTTATACATCCTATTTTTATAACGCGATTGAATTATTGAAGTTAAAAACAGTCCTCGTGGGATCGATATTTTTACTACTTCGATAGTATTTGGTGCACTTGCCAGAGATCTATCATTATGGTATGCTAGAATGATTCCATGCACGATTATGTTCAAGAACAAGAGCACTAGATGCTATAAGACAAGTATAAGACATGGAATAGAGCAAGTAAAGATTATGATACCGACGACGATCTTAGGTTCCCCTAATCGTCCGGTTTAGACTCGTGTCATGATATGTTATGTTAGGCCTCGATACGTAGAGCGTATTCTTGGCATTGAGGTCCTAGTTTCCCTCTTGGCTGCCAAGACACGTATAGGAAGTGAAGCCTATAACAAGTGAGATAAGACTATGACGGCTCTAGTATGCACTACCGTCTAGTATGCAAGTCCCCACACACGTATAATCAACTGTCAGGTTGTAATGTAGACACGTGGTGACCGTAGGTTTCCCCTGAGGTTACCTATAGCCTAGGATTTAGGGGAACTCACTGAGACATTATGTCTCATCCCAATCCTTATTTGTTTCAGATAAACAGGTTGGATGGCAAGCTAGTAGACGAATGGATGTTTCAACAAGTGATCGTTCGTACCGCAGCAGGATGTTATGGACTTCAAGGACGTAATTTTATTATACTTCAGAAAAGTTGAGTAGCATATCTTTGTACGAACGCATGTTGTTGTAAATAATATTCATTCGAAATTTTTATTGTTGTATATTTTAATGTATCCAGTACTAAATTCAACGCACGTGCTAGACTTTCTAGATACGTCTGGTATGGGTGTTACATTTGGTATCAGAGCTGGTTGATTCAGACCGTGCCTTGGGTCATTAAATTACAACAAAAGAACTGGGACCATTGGGTTCCAGGTAAATGTTCTAGTTGTTGTTGTTAGTTGAGCCTGATCAACTCAATTTAGCATTCAACGATTAGAATAGATGCCTGAGAGCTGAATAGGACCCAGGAGGAACGAAGTATGTGATGAAGAAGTTTGATTGTGCCAAAAGGTGGTCGGTGAACTAAGCAAGTAGAAGCGTGAATCCTCCGGGAATGTAAGACATGTTATAAAGGAACGTTCCAACCATGTCGGGTAAGATGTTAGCAATACTTCATGTACCCGTAAGTGACGAAGTTGGATATATCTCTAAGCATGACCGAAAGTTTCGGTAAGGGATGTTGTTGAAACGGGTTTATGATATTTTGGGATGTCAGAACAAGGCTACAAGATGGTGAGAAGTCGACATATGTTGACGGAGTCAGCAGGCTCTCAGGAATAGTATTATATGAATGAAGCTAAGGACATGTATGTTCGGAAGGTTGTGTAAGTGGCAATGTAATGAGGAAAACTATTCTTAGTGGAGGAAATTAAGGACTCAAGAGAAAGTTTTATGTTACCAGGATTAAGGCATTGATTTCCGACGTGCCAAGAATTGTATCGAAAAAGGTTGATGTTGTCGTGCATATGTTATAGAATATTTCACGAAGATAGGAATGAATGATGTGAATTGTATACTTGAGAATAAGAAATTTTATGCAAAGAATGTTTTCTGAAAAATAGAGTTGGAGAAGCTTACCAATAGCAAGCCTAGGACGAAACTTTCCGTTTTTAGGAAACCTATTAGTTCGTTCCTATGGTTTGCAATGACTATTGGAGAGATGTCTTCATAATAACCTTTTATGAGATGAAAATCTTTTCTGACATCAAGTAATGAATGCATATCATATCCTAAGATTTCCAAGGAAAAAGGCATGGGCAATTATCAACGAAATCGATACGGTTTAAGGTAGCTTTGGAAATTAATGTGTTAAGAATCAAGAACGAGTCAAGATCAAGAGTATAGATGTTCCGGCATTTAGAAGGAAAATCACAGATGTTTATGCATGAGGTATGAAGTAGGAAGTTAAAGCGGTACAAAGTTATGAGAAATTACAAGGTTCACCGATTATGTGGAATTATAACGTATCGCTCGAACCTATGTTTTGCTTAATTAACTTGCTAAGGCTCATTATGAAGTTGAACTATAAGGTTTAAAGGATTTTAAAAAGATATACACGTATAGGTGATTGAGGTTGATATTTTGAAAATTCACGAGATTTTCTAGGAACCGGTTTGCTTCGACACTCGTAGAGCGGGCTAGACGCATTAGAGTCTAGGTTCGATGGCACGTATGTGTTATCAACTCGTTCTATGATTTTAGAGCAATGGCCGGGGCCTAAACTCAATATATGTTTATAAAGTAGAAAAATTATCAACATCAATGACCCGTGCATTAGTTTACGAAGTTTACTTTTTAAAAGAAAAAAATCAACGAGCGAGCATTGGTATGATTAAGCAAAATATAGTACATGAATTGAAGTTTCGATCGCTCTAACGGATTAGAGTGATGGTTTAAGCCAACCGGTGGGAATCAGAGTAGCGCCATGGAAGCTGATCGATTAATCATGAAATATGGAAGTTTAGTATGAAAGAATGTTCGGTTGGTAACACAAGTTGAACAAGAAGCATCATAAGACAAGCGAGGATTTCTCGATGTGATAAGTAAGTATGAATGTTTATATAGCCAGTGTTGGCTGAGGTAGAAGTTTAAAGTATGTATCTCCACGAAGGTTAGATGGGAAAGACAAGAGTTGCTATATACGAATTGGTCAAGAATGATGATATTGGAAAACATGTAAGAAATCATAAGGTTTTCTCATGAGATTCAAGGATTTCCTACGAGTATGTAAGCGGTATTGCGAGTATGTATATCGGTTAAAAGGAAGAATCCACCTTTGAAGTTTAAGTATGTTATTATGTAGGGAGATGCGACTCACGAGATTTGTGCAATGAGAATCATACTGTCGTATGCAATACTTGTTGAGTGAAAACGATACTTGTTACAATATGTTAAGTCATGATTTATAACTTTTAAAGCTAAGATTGGTATCAAGGAACTTGGGAACGATGTTTATTTTAAACTCATGGAATTATACATTTTCAAGACTGATGAGATACGTCGTAAGTAAACTCGCTTAAGACGTATAAACTTCAGGACCAACTTGTCGTGGACAAGTTTTAGACGAGTAGTAGAATCTTTTTTTTTTCTTTTCAAAATATATAGAAACTCGTCCGGTGGTCCTGTGGCACCATTACACAAGCAGTTTTGGAAATGATAAAATCTTTTTAGTCATGTACAAGTTCGTTCCAAGGACCCGAATACCAAAATTTAAGAAAATTTCTTCAAGAAAGATTTTAGAACACATATCGTTATCATTTAACAAGAGGCGGCCCTTGTAAGTATGCACATGTTACGAAAACGACAATTTTAGTATGAAGCTAATATCCTACGGGATACACGGAATTACGTTAAGAGATAAGAAATTCGTAGAATCGGTTATATGGGTAATGCAAGTAAGAGACATGTGTCTCAAAGTACAGTAAGTAAATGATGTATGAAGTATATGTTTACCCAATAAGATTATGTATGCATGAAAAGATGTTGTAATGTCACAAGTAAGCACTGCAGGGCAAACCTGGTTTTCGGTAGGATTCCAGTTAAAAGGCAAATCCTGAGTGTTCATGTTTATGATAAGATATCTTTATGAATGGTTTATGTTAAGCGGGTATAATACGAGTTCGAGACAATAAGTTTATGTGTAGCAAGGAAAGTTCTAAATCATGATGTAGTAAATGCCTTCAAGTTTAAGTGATATTAAGATCAAGAAGGTTATGTTCAGTTGCATGGGGGTTAAGAAATAAGATGAGGACATGATACGACGAACCCTTTGAATATGTATGAATAGAAAATATATGGCTCTGACCATGGATGGTAAGTTTTTGTCATGATGATTGGTAGTCGATCTCTAAATTTCGAGTAGTCGATCTCTAAATTTCGAGGACGAATTTTTTTTTAAGGGGGGTAGAATGTAATATCCCGCCTGACAGTATCGGTATATTACCCTTTGACCGTGTCAGATGAATTTAATTCATGGAAAGTAAGTTAAGGTTAATATTTTATGAGATGTCAGCTTTTTACGGAAAAGTATCAGAGTCGTTTTAAACACGCTTGAGGCAAGGGCATAATGGTAATTTCTCGGAAAAAGGATATTTATATGTTTTTGGATGGAAAATATCTTATTTTCCCTTATCCTTTCTCTCTTTAAGTTGGGAAAACATTTCCTCTTCCTTCTCTCTTCTCCCACACGCCCATCTCTTCCTCTCTCCACCAAATCTTCCAAATCTTCCTTCCTTCATGGCAAGTGAATCAATCTTGTTCCCTCATGATCTCTTGTACAAGTAGAAGCTTGATTAAGGTTTGATTTTCCTTTTTCCACCTCTCATGAAGCTCATCCCATCTCTTTTTCCTCCTCACCAATCTTTCATGAAACTTCATCCTCTCATGGTAAGTTTCCAAGCTTGTTCCCTTCTGATCATTTAAGCTTAAGGAAGTATGGATTATGTTTGATTTCTTCTATTCCTCTTCTTGAAGAAGTGATTGGAAACTAGGGTTTGGTGTATGGTGAAGATGGATTCTAAATTGGTACAAGGTATGGTCTCCACTTGATCAAGGTAATAATATTAAGTTTGAATGGATTAATATCTCTATTCTTCCTCACCAAGAATTCCTTTTGATTTTAAGTTTTGAATATGTGTTTTGAGGGTAATGTTATAGTATTGTTTTGAGCTTGAAATGGTGTCTTGGTTTGCAAGATAAGGACAACAAGTTTGAAAGGCATGAGCTAAGGTTGCAAGGAAATCAAGTTAGGGTTTTTGATTCTTGAGCTTATAAGCTTGGAGATGTTTCAAGAAAATTTACTAGGTGAGTTCCATAGCTAGTTTTCCTACCCTTTGGGATCATGTTTATGCCATGTTAGTTTATTATGAAAACTATGAAAAGTCTAAGATTATGTATTGTGATAGTTGCCCCTTTTCTTGCCATGCATGCAAAACATGTTTATACTTGCCAAATGAATGTTTTATAAGTTTCCAATGATCAAATATGTTCCAAAACACATAGAGGCACTTGGTTTGAGGTTTTTGGGTCAAAAATACCATTTTTAAGTGTTCTGGACTGTCCTAACTCGCCACGACGAGCTAGAACTCCTAAAGGGGGGTCCTGCTCGCCCCCTACTCGCCACGGCGAGCTACCACTCGCCTCCCCTATGAAATCACTCACCTAGGCGAGTAAGACAGTGAGAAATCTCACTTTTTTGCTTGCTTCAGGCTGGCATGGGGATTCGCGATGCGGTTTTCTCCGTGGTGTCTTTTTACGAATGTAAACCCTTCAAACCAAGGTCCCAATTGATGATCAAGGAAAGCAAGATTCTTATGTTAAAGAGGCAAGTATTATGCATGTTAGTAAGGCATGGTATACGAAAGAATCATGTCATGAATCAGGTAGTAAATTACTCATTAAGCAAGGGAAAACTAGAGCCTCGACATAGTTGTCGAGAACTTGCTAGTTAGCATGAATTTTTAGAATGACAAGACGCGAAGTATAAACTCTTCGCATATGTTTAAGAGTGTTTAGCAAGCATGTTAAGTCGTGGTTTGATTAGTTAATCACTCCACCATGATTAAGAACTACAAGCATGAACAAGTATGAATTTACCGCTAATCGGATCGATTAAGGTTCCGAGGTAAACATGTATGCATGATTAGGTTTATCCTAAATTTATGACAAGTTTTAAGTAGGTGGCATGTCTCTTGCTATCCACACCAGGGGGATACAAGGGGTTCTCATCACGAGAACGATTCAAGCCGTAAGGGACCCGCATGTCACCGAAACCGCAAGACTAAGATAATAACCGCATGGCGGTGCTCGTGTCTCTTGTTATCCACATCAGGGGATACAGGAGGTTATCGACCTAAGGGGAACAATTCAAGCCGCAAAGGACCCGCACGACACCGAGGGAGTCCGATGTACGTACATCGGTCATGTATGGGATTGTTCTCGGGGTTACTCCACCAGGGGCTCTCCGTAAAATAAACCAAGATAACTGTCTGTTCAACGCTAACATAATGAATGAACTTAGATACGTTTATGTATGATATGATTATGATTATGTTATGGTATGCTAGAATGATTCCATGCACGATTATGTTCAAGAACAAGAGCACTAGATTCTATAAGACAAGTATAAGACATGGAATAGAGCAAGTAAAGATTATGATACCGACGACGATCTTAGGTTCCCCTAATCGTCCGGTTTAGACTCGTGTCATGATATGTTATGTTAGGCCTCGATACGTAGAGCGGATTCTTGGCATTGAGGTCCTAGTTTCCCTCTTGGCTGCCAAGACACGTATAGGAAGTGAAGCCTATAACAAGTGAGATAAGACTATGACGGCTCTAGTATGCACTACCGTCTAGTATGCAAGTCCCCACACACGTATAATCAACCGTCAGGTTGTAATGTAGACACGTGGTGACCGTAGGTTTCCCCTGAGGTTACCTATAGCCTAGGATTTAGGGGAACTCACTGAGACATTATGTCTCATCCCAATCCTTATTTGTTTCAGATAAACAGGTTGGATGGCAAGCTAGTAGACGAATGGATGTTTCAACAAGTGATCGTTCGTACCGCAGCAGGATGTTATGGACTTCAAGGATATAATTTTATTATACTTCAGAAAAGTTGAGTAGCATATCTTTGTACGAACGCATGTTGTTGTAAATAATATTCATTCGAAATTTTTATTGTTGTATATTTTAATGTATCCAGTACTAAATTCAACGCACGTGCTAGACTTTCTAGATACGTCTGGTATGGGTGTTACATTTGGTATCAGAGCTGGTTGATTCAGACCGTGCCTTGGGTCATTAAATTACAACAAAAGAACTGGGACCATTGGGTTCCAGGTAAATGTTCTAGTTGTTGTTGTTAGTTGAGCCTGATCAACTCAATTTAGCATTCAACGATTAGAATAGATGCCTGAGAGCTGAATAGGACCCAGGAGGAACGAAGTATGTGATGAAGAAGTTTGATTGTGCCAAAAGGTGGTCGGTGAACTAAGCAAGTAGAAGCGTGAATCCTCCGGGAATGTAAGACATGTTATAAAGGAACGTTCCAACCATGTTGGGTAAGATGTTAGCAATACTTCATGTACCCGTAAGTGACGAAGTTGGATATATCTCTAAGCATGACCGAAAGTTTCGGTAAGGGATGTTGTTGAAACGGGTTTATGATATTTTGGGATGTCAGAACAAGGCTACAAGATGGTGAGAAGTCGACATATGTTGACGGAGTCAGCAGGCTCTCAGGAATAGTATTATATGAATGAAGCTAAGGACATGTATGTTCGGAAGGTTGTGTAAGTGGCAATGTAATGAGGAAAACTATTCTTAGTGGAGGAAATTAAGGACTCAAGAGAAAGTTTTATGTTACCAGGATTAAGGCATTGATTTCCGACGTGCCAAGAATTGTATCGAAAAAGGTTGATGTTGTCGTGCATATGTTATAGAATATTTCACGAAGATAGGAATGAATGATGTGAATTGTATACTTGAGAATAAGAAATTTTATGCAAAGAATGTTTTCTGAAAAATAGAGTTGGAGAAGCTTACCAATAGCAAGCCTAGGACGAAACTTTCCGTTTTTAGGAACCTATTAGTTCGTTCCTATGGTTTGCAATGACTATTGGAGAGATGTCTTCATAATAACCTTTTATGAGATCAAAATCTTTTCTGACATCAAGTAATGAATGCATATCATATCCTAAGATTTCCAAAGAAAAAGGCATGGGCAATTATCAACGAAATCGATACGGTTTAAGGTAGCTTTGGAAATTAATGTGTTAAGAATCAAGAACGAGTCAAGATCAAGAGTATAGATGTTCCGGCATTTAGAAGGAAAATCACAGATGTTTATGCATGAGGTATGAAGTAGGAAGTTAAAGCGGTGCAAAGTTATGAGAAATTACAAGGTTCACCGATTATGTGGAATTATGACGTATCGCTCGAACCTATGTTTTGCTTAATTAACTTGCTAAGGCTCATTATGAAGTTGAACTATAAGGTTTAAAGGATTTTAAAAAGATATACACGTATAGGTGATTGAGGTTGATATTTTGAAAATTCACGAGATTTTCTAGGAACCGGTTTGCTTCGACACTCGTAGAGCGGGCTAGACTCATTAGAGTCTAGGTTCGATGGCACGTATGTGTTATCAACTCGTTCTATGATTTTAGAGCAATGGCCGGGGCCTAAACTCAATATATGTTTATAAAGTAGAAAAATTATCAACGTCAATGACCCGTGCGTTAGTTTACGAAGTTTACTTTTTAAAAGAAAAAAATCAACGAGCGAGCATTGGTATGATTAAGCAAAATATAGTACGCGAGAATGCGAAGGTACAAGGTTAGATGTTCAAGAAAGATATGATCAAGTACAAGACGAGTTTGTCAAAGGAATTCGAGTTTCCTTGGAACCAAGTTCAAGTATGTTATTTACACCTCAGCAGGTAAATCCAACAAGCAAGAATGTAAGGTTTACCCCCAAGTTAAGTATTATGAGCATACGATAAGTTATCACAAGTTTTGTTTTACAAGACAAGTGTAAGGTTGTGACGTTGGTTGCAACATGGAAGATCTCAAGAAATAAATAATCAAGTGATAAGCATGAATTGAAGTTTCGATCGCTCTAACGGATTAGAGTGATGGTTTAAGCCAATCGGTGGGAATCAGAGTAGCGCCATGTAAGCTGATCGATTAATCATGAAATATGGAAGTTTAGTATGAAAGAATGTTCGGTTGGTAACACAAGTTGAACAAGAAGCATCATAAGACAAACGAGGATTTCTCGATGTGATAAGTAAGTATGAATGTTTATATAGCCAGTGTTGGCTGAGGTAGAAGTTTAAAGTATGTATCTCCACGAAGGTTAGATGGGAAAGACAAGAGTTGCTATATATGAATTGGTCAAGAATGATGATATTGGAAAACATGTAAGAAATCATAAGGTTTTCTCATGAGATTCAAGGATTTCCTACGAGTATGTAAGCGGTATTGCGAGTATGTATATCGGTTAAAAGGAAGAATCCACCTTTGAAGTTTAAGTATGTTATTATGTAGGGAGATGCGACTCACGATATTTGTGCAATGAGAATCATACTGTCGTATGCAATACTTGTTGAGTGAAAATGATACTTGTTACAATATGTTAAGTCATGATTTATAACTTTTAAAGCTAAGATTGGTATCAAGGAACTTGGGAACGATGTTTATTTTAAACTCATGGAATTATACATTTTCAAGACTGATGAGATACGTCGTAAGTAAACTCGCTTAAGACGTATAAACTTCAGGACCAACTTGTCGTGGACAAGTTTTAGACGAGTAGTAGAATCCTTTTTTTTTCTTTTCAAAATATATAGAAACTCGTCCGGTGGTCCTGTGGCACCATTACACAAGCAGTTTTGGAAATGATAAAATCTTTTTAGTCATGTACAAGTTCGTTCCAAGGACCCGAATACCAAAATTTAAGAAAATTTCTTCAAGAAAGATTTTAGAACACGTATCGTTATCATTTAACAAGAGGCGGCCCTTGTAAGTATGCACATGTTACGAAAACGACAATGTTAGTATGAAGCTAATATCCTACGGGATACACGGAATTACGTTAAGAGATAAGAAATTCGTAGAATCGGTTATATGGGTAATGCAAGTAAGAGACATGTGTCTCAAAGTACAGTAAGTAAATGATGTATGAAGTATATGTTTACCCAATAAGATTATGTATGCATGAAAAGATGTTGTAATGTCACAAGTAAGCACTGCAGGGCAAACCTGGTTTTCGGTAGGATTCCAGTTAAAAGGCAAATCCTGAGTGTTCATGTTTATGATAAGATATCTTTATGAATGGTTTATGTTAAGCGGGTATAATACGAGTTCGAGACAATAAGTTTATGTGTAGCAAGGAAAGTTCTAAATCATGATGTAGTAAATGCCTTCAAGTTTAAGTGATATTAAGATCAAGAAGGTTATGTTCAGTTGCATGGGGGTTAAGAAATAAGATGAGGACATGATACGACGAACCCTTTGAATATGTATGAATAGAAAATATATGGCTCTGACCATGGATGGTAAGTTTTTGTCATGATGATTGGTAGTCGATCTCTAAATTTCGAGGACGAATTTTTTTTTAAGGGGGGTAGAATGTAATATCCCGCCTGACAGTATCGGTATATTACCCTTTGACCGTGTCAGATGAATTTAATTCATGGAAAGTAAGTTAAGGTTAATATTTTATGAGATGTCAGCTTTTTACAGAAAAGTATCAGAGTCGTTTTAAACACGCTTGAGGCAAGGGCATAATGGTAATTTCACAGAAAAAGGATATTTATATGTTTTTGGATGGAAAATATCTTATTTTCCCTTATCCTTTCTCTCTCTAAGTTGGGAAAACATTTCCTCTTCCTTCTCTCTTCTCCCACACGCCCATCTCTTCCTCTCTCCACCAAATCTTCCAAATCTTCCTTCCTTCATGGCAAGTGAATCAATCTTGTTCCCTCATGATCTCTTGTACAAGTAGAAGCTTGATTAAGGTTTGATTTCCCTTTTTCCACCTCTCATGAAGCTCATCCCATCTCTTTTTCCTCCTCACCAATCTTTCATGAAACTTCATCCTCTCATGGTAAGTTTCCAAACTTGTTCCCTTATGATCATTTAAGCTTAAGGAAGTATGGATTATGTTTGATTTCTTCTATTCCTCTTCTTGAAGAAGTGATTGGAAACTAGGGTTTGGTGTATGGTGAAGATGGATTCTAAATTGGTACAAGGTATGGTCTCCACTTGATCAAGGTAATAATATTAAGTTTGAATGGATTAATATCTCTATTCTTCCTCACCAAGAATTCCTTTTGATTTTAAGTTTTGAATATGTGTTTTGAGGGTAATGTTGGAGTATGGTTTTGAGCTTGAAATGGTGTCTTGGTTTGCAAGATAAGGACAACAAGTTTGAAAGGCATGAGCTAAGGTTGCAAGGAAATCAAGTTAGGGTTTTTGATTCTTGAGCTTAGAAGCTTGGAGATGTTTCAAGAAAATTTACTAGGTGAGTTCCATAGCTAGTTTTCCTACCCTTTGGAATCATGTTTATGGCATGTTAGTTTATTATGAAAACTATGAAAAGTCTAGGATTATGTATTGTGATAGTCGCCCCTTTTCTTGCCATGCATGGAAAACATGTTTATACTTGCCAAATGAATGTTTTATAAGTTTCCAATGATCAAATATGTTCCAAAACACATAGAGGCACTTGGTTTGAGGTTTTTGGGTCAAAAATACCATTTTTAAGTGTTCTGGACTGTCCTAACTCGCCACGACGAGCTATTACTCGCCACGGCGAGCTAGAACTCCGAAAGGGGGGTCCTACTCGCCCCCAACTCGCCACGGCGAGCTACCACACGCCTCCCCTATGAAATCACTCGCCTAGGCGAGTAAGACAGTGAGAAATCTCACTGTTTTGCTTGCTTCAGGCAGGCATGGGGATTCACGACGCGGTTTTCTCCGTGGTGTCTTTTTACGAATGTAAACCCCTCAAACCAAGGTCCCAATTGATGATCAAGGAAAGCAAGATTCTTATGTTAAAGAGGCAAGTATTATGCATGTTAGTAAGGCATGGTATATGAAAGAATCATGTCATGAATCGGGTAGTAAATTACTCATTAAGCAAGGGAAAACTAGAGCCTCGACATAGTTGTCAAGAACTAGCTAGTTAGCATGAATTCTTAGAATGACAAGACGCGAAGTATAAGCTCTTCGCATATGTTTAAGAGTGTTTAGAAAGCATGTTAAGTCGTGGTTTGATTAGTTAATAACTCCACCATGATTAAGAACTACAAGCATGAACAAGTATGAATTTACCGCTAATCGGATCGATTAAGGTTCCGAGGTAAACATGTATGCATGATTAGGTTTATCCTAAATTTATGACAAGTTTTAAGTAGGTGGCATGTCTCTTGCTATCCACACCAGGGGGATACAAGGGGTTCTCATCACGAGAACGATTCAAGCCGTAAGGGACCCGCATGTCACCGAAACCGTAAGACTAAGATAATAACCGCATGGCGGTGCTCGTGTCTCTTGTTATCCACGTCAGGGGGATACGGGAGGTTCTCGACCTAAGGGAACGGTTCAAGCCGCAAGGGACCCGCACGACACCGAGGGAGTCCGATGTACGTACATCGGTCATGTATGGGATTGTTCTCGGGGTTACTCCACCCGGGGCTCTCCGTAAAATGAACCAAGATAACTATTTGTTCAACGCTAACATAATGAATGAACTTAGATACGTTTATGTATGATATGATTATGATTATGTTATGGTATGCTAGAATGATTCCATGCACGATTATGTTCAAGAACAAGAGCACTAGATGCTATAAGACAAGTATAAGACATGGAATAGAGCAAGTAAAGATTATGATACCGACGACGATCTTAGGTTCCCCTAATCGTCCGGTTTAGACTCGTGTCATGATATGTTATGTTAGGCCTCGATACATAGAGCGTATTCTTGGCATTGTGGTCCTAGTTTCCCCCTTGGCCGCCAAGACACGTATAGGAAGTAAAGCCTATAACAAGTGAGATAAGACTCTAGTATGCACTACCGTCTAGTATGCAAGTCCCCACACACGTATAATCAACCGTCAGGTTGTAATGTAGACACGTGGTGACCGTAGGTTTCCCCTGAGGTTACCTATAGCCTAGGATTTAGGGGAACTCACTGAGACATTATGTCTCATCCCAATCCTTATTTGTTTCAGATAAACAGGTTGGATGGCAAGCTAGTAGACGAATGGATGTTTCAACAAGTGATCGTTCGTACCGCAGCAGGATGTTATGGACTTCAAGGACGTAATTTTATTATACTTCAGAAAAGTTGAGTAGCATATCTTTGTACGAACGCATGTTGTTGTAAATAATATTCATTCAAAATTTTTATTGTTGTATATTTTAATGTATCCAGTACTAAATTCAACGCACGTGCTAGACTTTCTAGATATGTCTGGTAATGGTGTTATAATTCTTATGTATAATCAGCCATCAGACTCTCTCACATTTCAGCAGTTTTGAGTTTTGCTTTTAAAAACAACAAATAAACTAAGTAAAAAAATGCTTAAAACTTGTCAAATAAAATCATAAAAATATAAAAATAACACCAAAAAATTCTATGGGAGTTATGGTCCTTGAATTTTGAGGGGCGGAGTCCCGTAAGAAGTCCCTTCTATGGGAGTCATGGTCCTTGAAGTTTTTTTGATTTTCTGGGGAAGTTTCGGAGCAATCTGATCAAGTAGCTCGAAAACTCGATTTTTTACTAAGAACAGGTAACAATGACCCAAAAACAGAAGGATGAGAGTTAGGAAGATTAATATTGTCCCTAAAATGACTATCTATGTTACAAACATGTTTAGAATTGGTGCTGATATAGTTCGGATTATATAATCCGAACTGTTTTACCTTGAAAAAGGGTGTTTAGGGGTTTCTGGATTATGTAATCCGGAAACATCATGTAACGCGCCCTATTTTTTGAAGTTTCCGGATTACAAAATCCGAAAAAATCCGTTACTCATTTTTTTCACCCTTTAACAAAAGAAAACACCATTCCGGATTATAAAATCCGGAAACTCAAGGACATTTTTGGAAAAAAAATAGGGCCCGCGAGGAAACCCACAGGGTGGGCAAAGTAAATCTCAAAAAAGTAAGGAGACTTCATCGTAATTTTCGTAGAAATTTTGAGACGAAAACATTAAGAATTATTATAATTCAAGACCCGATGAAATTTCTTAATAAAACTTAATTATAGTTAGAAAAAATTTCTTAATAAAAGTTATTTTGAAGTGTTGGTTTATTTTAAAAAAAAAAACAAAACTTCTAAGAGCATCCTTTAAAAAAAGCTTCTAAGAGTTTTACCTTTTACCTAAGAAAAAAAAACATAAATCTAACTGGACATATTTTAAATCTTGAGTGACCTTCTTGGGTAAAAACTTGTCGAGTTCTCTCTCTCTCTCTCTCTCTCTCTCTCTCTCTCTCTCTCTATCTCTCTCCCCCCTCTCCCTCCCTCTATCTCACTCTCACTCTCTCAATACACACATACATATATATACTTCCTCAGTTTTCAGGGTCAAATGAAATTGTGAAAGAGTTTGAGTGAGATAAAATTGAGAATATTATCCATGTGAACACTATTGGGTTTTTTAAGGTCTTTGATGACTAAAAGAAATAAAAAGGAAAAAGACAAGTTTGGTTGGATGAAAAGTTAGTCGAGGTAAGGGCATGCACCTCTCTGTTTTTATATCTATTTCTGTAAGAATGAAATGATGGTTATTTTTACAATTGCTCATTTGCTTACATGTTTGAGAATTTCTAGTTGCCAAGGTGAGTAATCAAGGGAAATTGTATGACATAAAGAGTATACACAGCAGACAAAGCAATAAAAACTTCTCTTTCAATTGATCCTTACGAATGAAACATGATCTGAGATCAAATTATTGCCTCTTGAAGTGTAGTTCCTTTGTTGTCAAATTTGTGTAACCGGTCACAAGCACCACTCAATTGGCAACGCCTTTACTCAGTCCACACAAACAGTCAACTCCACTCATACTGCTAGCTGCTACGGAAAGGAGGCTTAGAGAGAGAGAGAGAGAGAGAGAGAGAGAGGTGGATTAGGGTTTCAGATAACCTAGGGTTTCTGAAGTGGTATATCAGGTTTTTTAGTGACTCTTGCTTCTACACAATGGTTCTATTTATAAAATCGCTTGTGTGCTCACCAAGTCAAAGTGTTGAATGTAGCGAATGAAAGTAAACACACACACAGAGAGAGAGAGAGAGAGAGAGAGAGAGAGAGAGAGAGAGAGAGAGAGAGAGAGAGAGAGAAGAGGACAAATTGTACATATCAAAGTCTGATAGCGACGTTCCTTCAGAAGAAGACAAAACTAGTCAGGGTCTTCTAATGTTGACGTGACCTTTAGAGTCTGAGTCATTTGTTGGCTTGTATCCTTCAGAGTCTAGTCCATAATTTTAGCTTCTCTAAAAATCAAATGCTCTTAAGTGCTCAAAATCTTGTTCTTACATAACCAAAACTTGATTTAATACTTTGAATTTAATTATATGGTCTTGCATACTTGAACACACATTCGCATACCCAATTGCTCTTGTACACTTTGTTATCATCAAAACTGCATAGGTAATGTACAAAAACCAATTTTGATTCAACACGTTGAACTATTACAAAACTCATTTGTTCACCTTTTATTGTTTACTTTAGGTATATACTACCTGCGGTCCTATTTATAAGAAACAATTGACTTTTTAGATTCATTGAGTAATTGATGTATCCAGTCTAGAATATAAATCATATACATCAATTACTCAACGAATCTAAAAGTCAATTTCTTATAAATAGGACCGGATGAAGTATTTACTTGAACTAGGGCTATTCCAAGAAGGTTCTTTTTAAAAAAGTTGGTCATAAGGTTCTTAACATATACAAAACTCATTTTTTATCATCAAAACTTCAGAGGCAATGTACAAAAACCAATTTTGATTCAACAGGTTGAACTATTACAAAACTCATTTGTTCACCTTTTATTGTTTACTTTTTACTTTAGGTATACTACATGCGGTCCTATTTATAAGAAACAATTGACTTTTTAGATCCATTGAGTAATTGATGTATCCAGTCTAGAATATAAATCATATACATCAATTACTCAACGAATCTAAAAATCAATTTCTTATAAATAGGACCGGATGGAGTATTTACTTGAACTAGGGCTATTCCAAGAAGGTTCTTTTTAAAAAAGCTGGTCATAAGGTTCTTAACATATACCTTCTTGAACATGGTTTTTGAACACACCTTCTTTGAAGGATTTCAACCTTCTTATACATTTACAAACCCTGGGAAAACCTTACTCTGAAAATAACACAAAAGAAGTTGTTAGGTTAGGGTATACCATCAAGACACGACCGAGTAGAAGTGGGACTGAATTGAATTTTGAAACTTCTCTCCTTCGAGAACACTTTTTTTAAGAGTGATTTGTGATCAGTTAAAGCATATCTAAGTTTTTATTTAGTAACAAATAGAGAATTTGAAACACATGCAGCTCTCAAAAACAGTTAATAAAGAATGGTCTAACATTCAAGTTCACAAGTGCTTCTTATACATTTGAATCTCTTATGCTGAATTACAATAATTTACTAAATTCATGAAATGACCAAGTTTTGGGTCATTGCAGATCCATATGCAGATTTTTATAACTGTACAAGTATTGTTTTTACAAAATTCACACACCAAAATAGTTGAAGGACAACGAAGATTAGAAAGGAAAAAAAGAATGAAAGAATACCAAGTACACATTCATAAGACCTGTAACCTATGCACACCAAATCAATACAGCTCCGAAAAATTGCAAGGAAGCCGATAAAAGATACACCTCCTTGCTGGAAGCAAATCAATGTAGAAGGGACCCAAAACAACACATCGATGCAGCCATAAATATTGTTGCCAATCCGCGGTCAAGAAAGCTGATAATACAACTTTTCCACGGATCTTCTTGTATATCATCTAATGTGAGATAGTTTTATCAAGAAACCATCTGTTCTATCGTGAATTAATATCCAGCAGCCTTCAGGAAATTATCATATGGACGCGATGCTGGCAGTTGAAAGAAGGCGGCCTGCTGCTGATAAGCAGTTGAAACAAGACTTGTTACTTATGGATTTCGAAAGTAACGAATGGGTGCCCATGAAAGTGGAAATCTTCTGTTGCTTTCCGGCGAGGAGGTTCTCACAATGGAGAGCCATTTCTTTATATGGCATGTTGAAACAACATAAATCCCATTAATTCAACGCAACAACATTTGTACTAAATCTAATCGTCGCAACAACATAAAACCCATAAATTCAAAACACTCAATTTGACTTTAATTATTGAATAAAAATAGACAACATATTTAACTTCCAGCAATTGCTAACACAAACTCCCAATTCAATCTACAACTTTATTTGTTAAGTCAAAGAAAGCTTCTAATAATTATGTGTGCACCCACTTTCCATTTGATTTATAACTTTAGTATTTTAAAGTAGACAACACGTTTAACTTCTAGCAATGTCACACACACATTCTCAATTAGGTTTTGTTTGCAAGTTTGGAGGGGAAGGCAGATGAGGGTTTGGAAAAAAAAAACAGAGTAAGTAGAATAAATAGAGGACATTGAGAGAACAGACTTTGGGGGGCTTTTTTTTTTTTCAAAATATAAAACTCTCTTCATTTGGTGGAACTAAAAAAAATGTATTGGAGGAGGGTTTTTTTTTTTTTTGGGGGGGGGGGGGGGGGGGGGGGGGGTGTGGTGGTGTTTGGAGGGTGTATATGATACTAATCATAAGCATTAATTTATCACTCTAAAAAAACACTCTTTCAAAAAATGTGAAAGATTTCTCAATTTTCCTTTACATTTCTCTCCTCCCAAAGCCCTTCCTTCCCCTCCCAAACAAAGCCTTAGACGACATATTTCAGTTCCATCAATTGCTCACATAAACCCCTAATTCAATTTATAACTTTAGTAACAAAGTAGACAACAGTCCCCATGAGCTTAACTCAGTTGGTAAGCCATTCCTTCCCCTCCCAAACAAAGCCTTAGACGACATATTTAAGTTCAATCAATTGCTCACATAAACCCCTAATTCGATTTATAACTTTAGTAACAAAGTAGACAACAGCCCCCATGAGCTTAACTCAGTTGGTAGGGACAATGAATGATTTTGTTTAACACCCTAACGATTTTGTTAAAGGGGATTCATATTACTATTGAGCTGACTAAACTCAGTTGTCGGTTAGCGGGTGCAGGTCAAAAGAGGAAAGAAGAGTTCCGGTACAACCAGACGAAATATCACTGATCATCCAGGCACATAAACTCAACCAACTGTAGCAGGGGTCGGAGTTGGAACCCCGGACAACCACTTATTCTCTTTAAAGGAGAATTTCTAATCACTAGACTACTTGTATAAAAAAAAAAAAAATAATCAAAGTAGAGGACGCACTTTACTTCTAGAATTTGCACATGGACACATTCTCAGTTTGATCTGTCTTTTAATTGTTAATTCAAAGTAGACAAGACATTTAACTTCAAGCAATTGCGCGCGAACACATTATTTATTTCGATCTATAAGGACAGTTATTAAACCGAAGTAGACAAAAAATTTAACTTCTCTTGATTATGTGTGCGCACCTTCACACACAAACACACACTTTTTATTTGATTATCTTCAATTATTAAATCAAAGTAGACAACACATTTAACTTCTCACAATTGCACGTTCACACACTTTCAATTTAATATATAACTTTAATTAGTAATTGAAAATAGACAAGACATTTCACTTTAATTAGTAATCAAAATTTTAAAAGTTTAAAGAGTGTAAAAAAAAGGATAAGTAATGATGACATCTTGTCATTACGTAATTTTCTATGTATTTTTATCACAAAATGGAGTTCACAAGGAGACTTATGCAGCAAAAAGAGCAGAAAAACTGAAGGAAATGCAAAGAGTAAAACGCGATTTCATGGAAACGTGACACGATTTGGAAAGCATCAGAATCATTGATTCTACATTCATGAAACGTGTCACGATTGGTAAAATGTGACATGATTTGGTAAAACCCTAATTCAGTTTCTTGCTCCACAAGGTGAAAACGTGTCACGATTCACTTAAAATGTGACACGATTTAGGCGAATTTCTGTGCCTATTTAAGTTGAATTCTATTCCAAAAACAAGGGTTACGAATTCTGGAGAGAGAAAGTGCGATTTGCAGACCTGGAGACTGAAGAACGGGGAGATTTCCTCCAATCTTCACTAGTTTATGTATGTTTTAATTCCTCTAATGATTATGTTATTTGTAAACACTATTATAAGTAGCTAATTCCATTAGAGGTTAGGTCTGAGATCATTCTTTGTAACCCTAATTGAAACATGTTGATGTGAAACTCTATTTATTATGAATGACAATCTAGTCTTTATTTAATTCAATTGTTCTTAATGTTTTTTATATCCTGATCAAATATAAATATGATTTGGTGAGAACAAATGACTACTGACCCTAGCTTTCGACTTAGACCTAAATTGAATTGTTCTAATAAACATGGTTAGTCTAGGAATGGATAATCATTTGTTAGTGATATTATGTTAACGTGCTTAAACCTTCAAGAATTATTAGACCACCTAAGGAATTAGGGGTTGTAGTTTGAGAAGAGGGTCCTAACTCAAGGGATTGATTAGGACTCTTTTGTTAACTATCGTGGGACTTGAAAATCATTCATAAGAATAGGTGCAGCATACCAATTAGGGGAACATAGATGATTCGAAAGACCTAAACTCATCTCTCTCTTATTCTTAAAAACCAACTTTATTTTCTGTCATTATTTTTATGCAATCAAACCAATCAACTGCCTAGTGGCAAACCAAAATAACTTTTATACATCCTAAGTTCCAACGTAATTGAATTATTGAGATTAAAAACAGTCCTCGTGAGATCGATATTTTTACTACTTCGATAGTATTTGGTACACTTGTCAAACGTCTATCAAGTAACATTCACTCTTGCTAATGGTTAAAAAACTATTTGTTGAAATATGTTAAGAAATCATAAAATGACCTATAAACATCAAATTGTAATATGTAAATATATTTTAAACAGAATTGACAAACGTCTATCAAGTTTTTGGCGCCGTTGCCGTGGACTGTTGATTTATTTCAACAAGGCAATTACGTTATAATTTAGGATTTATGCAATTTAATTTTCTGTTTTAAAATTTTCTTTGTTTCAGTATTCATTAATTATTTTGTATCGTGCAGTGCTACTAAGGTATTTTGCTGTTTATGCGAGGTAAACAGAGCTCCGACGACTTAGATTACGAATCAGAAATTGAAAGGACTGCTAGAGCACTTTGAAAAGCTGTCCGGTTGCAAAGGTTGTCTCAATCTATTCCACCTAGTGCACGGAAACCGATATCGGAGCCGCCACCTGCTGAATCTGAAATAAGCTATTCTCCTAAATCTGTCATCATGGGAGATCCTCAACCAGAGAGACCTAAGTTGGGAGACTATGGTCTAGCTAATAACCGTGGTCGCCTGACTCACACTTTTCAACCTGCTAATCCTGTGGCTTTTGATATCAAGACATCTGTTCAGAATGGGTTGAAGGAGAGACAGTTTGATGGGACTGACCTCATGAGTCCTCATGAACATTTGAGTCACTTTGCTGAAACCTGCGAGTTTTGTGTACCTCCAGCTAATGTTACGGAGAGCCAGAAGAGACTTAGGTTGTTTCCATTCACCTTAACCGGAAGAGCTAAAGATTGGTTGCTATCTTTACCGTCGGGAACAATTCAAACATGGGATGAGCTGGAGCTGAAATTCCTAGAGAAATACTTTCCTATGGCCAAATATCTTGACAAGAAACAAGAGATTTCTAACTTTAGGCAAGGGGAGAGTGAGTCACTATATGATGCTTGGGAGCGATTCAACTTACTTCTAAAGAGATGTCCTAATCATGAATTCACTGAAAAACAATACCTCCAAATCTTTACTGAGGGCTTAACACATAACAATAGGATGTTCCTTGATGCCTCAGCTGGTGGTAGTCTGAAGTCCAAAATTGATCATGAAGTCCAATCTCTGATTGAAAGCATGGCTGCAAACGAATATCGTGCTGATGTGAAAAAGGAAGAAAGAGGAGTATTTGGGGTGAGTGATCAAACTGCAATCTTAGCTAACCAAGCAGCCATGAACAAGCAATTGGAGACTCTAACTAAGGAGTTTCAAGGGTTCACTTTGGCCCACAAGCAACAACAAGTGGCTGCAATCAGATGTGATATGTGTGGAGAAGGACATGCTAACGGTGAGTGTGTACCTGAAGGATCTAGTGAGGAAGGTAACTACATGGGGAGCTATCAAAGGCAAAATCAATACTACAATTTAGGGTTCAACAAGCATCCCAACTTATGCTACTCAAATAACAACACCTTGAACCCTCTAATGCCTAATCCTCAACAACAGCAACAAAGGAAGCCTTCAGCTCTTGAGGAAACTATGATTAACTTCATGAAGATGACTCAAGGAAACTTTGAAGAAATGAAGAAAAGTCAAGAAGCTGAAAGGAAAAACAATAAAGCCTCCAGGAAGATGCTTGAAACTCAACTAGGACAATTGGCTAAGCAGTTGGCTGAACAAAACAATGGGGGATTCTCAGGAAACACTAAAGAGAACCCTAAAAATGAGTCTTGCAAAGCTATTGAATTAAGAAGAAAAAAGGTTTTGACACCTTTAATTCCAAAAGTTCCAAAGAAAGTTGATGAGTAGTAGTGGAGGTAGAACAAGATGGAGAAGTTGAAAAGAATGTTGAGGATGTAGTTGAAATAGAACATGGTGTAGTTGAAAAGGAGAGTGATCAAGGAGTAGTTGAAAATGAAAAGAAGAAAAAAAATAGAGGGAGAAAAAAGTGAGAAATTGATAGATGAAGATTCAATCTTGAGGAAGTTGAAGAGTCAAATATTGAAGGATGGAGATAAACCACAAGTTATTCCATCATATGTAAAGCTTCCATATCCTCATCTAGCAAAGAAGAAGAAGAAGGGAGAAGGACAATTCAAGAAGTTCATGCAACTTTTCTCACAACTCCAGGTGAATATTCCTTTCGATGAAGCTCTTGATCAAATGCCCGTGTATGCTAAGTTCATGAAAGAATTGTTAACGGGAAGAAGGAAGCCAAAAGTTGATGAGAACATTTCTCTTTCCGAAAATTGTAGTGCTATTCTCCAAAAGAAACTCCCACTGAAGCTAAAAGATCCTGGTGCTTTTACTATCCCTTGTTCCATTGGGCCGGTAAACATTGGTAGATCTTTATGTGATTTAGGGGCAAGTATCAACTTGATGCCCCTCTCAATGATGAAAAAGCTTGGACGTGGTGAGCCAAAGCCAACAAGAATGACCCTAACTCTAGTTGATCGGTCAATCTCTTATCCTTTCTGTGTGCTTGAAGATGTGCTAGTTAAAGTTAGTGAGCTAGTGTTTCTAGCAGATTTTGTGATCATAGATGTGGTTGAAGATCAGGACATGCCGCTCATTCTATGAAGACCTTTCCTTGCAACTGGTCGTGCTTTGATTGATGTTGAGATGGGTGAGCTGATGTTGAGATTCCATAATGAACAAGTGGTGTTCAATATCTTTGAGGCAACGAAACACCGAACTGAAAATCCCAAGTGTTACCGAATAGATGTTGTTGAAGAAATAGTTGAAGACAATTCCCGTGAACCTCAACCAACACAACCAATGGAAAGAGAAATTGTTAATTCTATAGAGAGTTGTGAGCCGGATGAAGATATTGAGGTGAGTGAATGTGTCAAGCAACTTGAGGCAAGCAAGCAAGAGTTGGACCCGATGAAAGTCGAAGAGATAATTGGCGAAGACTCTACAGGTGTGCAACCTTTGAGTGGAGAAAGAGAAAAAAAATCCATAATTGAAAGAACTTCCTTCTCACTTGAAGTATGTTTTTCTTAGCGAGGATGCCTCCAAACCAGCAATCATCAGCAGTACCTTGACACCTTTAGAAGAAGAAAAATTGATGAGGGTGTTAAGGGACAATCAAGGAGCTTTGGGGTGGAACATTTCTGATTTGAAGGGTATTAGTCCAGCCTATTGCATGCACAAGATACACATGGAGGCTGAATACAAACCGGTGGTTCAACCTCAAAGAAGACTAAACCCAACAATGAAGGAAGTAGTGAAGAAGGAGGTGCTTAAGTTACTCCATGCATGTATGATTTACCCTATCTATGATAGTGCATGGGTAAGTCTTGTTCATGTAGTGCCTAAGAAAAGAGGAATGACGGTGGTGGCTAATGAGAAAAATGATTTGATACCCACCTGTACCATCACCGGTTGGAGAATGTGTATAGACTACTGAAGACTGAATACTGCCACAAGGAAGGATCACTTCCCGTTACCATTCATGGATCAAATGATTGAGAGGTTGGCTAGCCAAGCCTTTTATTGCTTTTTGGATGGGTATTCGGGGTACAATCAGATTGCGGTGGCTCCGGAAGATCAAGGGAAGACTGCCTTCACTTGTCCATTTGGTGTGTTTGCTTATAGAAGGATGCCCTTTGGGTTGTGTAATGCGACGGCGACCTTTCAAAGGTGTATGCTCTCCATCTTCTCTGACATGATAGAGAAGAACATTGAGGTATTTATGGACGACTTTTCTGTGTTTGGTAAATCTTTTGATGAATGCTTATTTAACTTAGATGATGTCCTTAAACAATGCACCGAAACTAACCTTGTTTTAAACTGCGAAAAATGTCATTTTATGGTGACTGAAGGAATAGTTTTGGGGCATAAAATAAGTGCTAAAGGCATAGAGGTGGATCAAGCTAAGATAGAGGTTATAGAGAAACTTCCCCTACCTATTAATGTTAAGGGAGTTAGGAGTTTCTTGGGGCATGCCGGCTTCTATCGGTGTTTCATAAAAGATTTTTCTAAAATTTCAAAGGCCCTCTGTAACCTCTTCGTCAAAGAAAATGAGTTTAATTTTGATTATGAATGTTTAAATGCTTTTTCTTTGATTAAAACCAAGTTGGTGACTGCACCAATAATCATTGCACCCGATTGGGATTTACCTTTTGAACTTATGTGTGATGCAAGTGATTATGTTGTTGGTGCAGTCCTAGGCCAACGAAAGAACAAATTTTTCCATGCAATTTACTATGCAAGCAAGGTTTTAAATGAAAATCAAATTAACTATTCCACAACTGAAAAGGAGTTGCTTGCGGTAATCTTTGCATTGGAAAAGTTTCGTTCTTATCTAATATGCTCCAAAGTCATTGTTTTTACAGATCATGCAGCTCTAAAATATCTCTTGACTAAAGGAGATTCAAAGCCTCGGCTGTTGAGGTGGATCCTTTTGTTGCAAGAATTTGATCTTGAGATCCGTGACAAGAAGGGAGTAGAGAACGTGGTAGCTGATCACCTCTCAAGGTTGGAAAATGATGAGGTGACAAAGAAAGATAAGGCCATCAAGGCCGAGTTTCCTAATGAATAGTTGTTTGCTATTGGAGAAAAGCCCTGGTTTGCTGACATTGCGAACTTTAAGGTCGGTAACATAGTTCCTGATGATATGAGTTATCATCAGAGGAAAAAGTTCTTCAAAGATGTGAACCACTACGTGTGGGATGACCCTTATCTGTTTAAGGTAGGAACTGATGCTTTGATAAGACGTTGTGTTACAGGTGAGGAATCTCATAGTATCATGTGGCACTGCCATAGCTCAACTTATGGGGGCCACCATAGTGGAGAAAGAACCGCTGCAAAAATTTTGCAAAGTGGATTTTGGTGGCCCACCCTTTTTAAGGATTGCCACGACTTGGTTGTGCAGTGTGACAAATGCCAAAGGACAGGTAACATTTCAAAGAGGAATGAAATGCCCCTTTCAGGAATCATTGAAGTTGAACCATTTGATTGTTGGGGCATTGATTTTATGGGACCTTTCCCTTCCTCTTACTATTTTCTCCATATTCTTGTTTGTGTTGACTATGTCACAAAATGGGTTGAAGCTTTCTCCATATTCTTGTTTGTGTTGACTATGTCACAAAATGGGTTGAAGCGATACCATGTGTTGCTAATGATGCCAAGACTGTTGTTAACTTCCTGCATAAGAACATTTTCACTAGGTTTGGAACACCTAGAGTCTTGATCAGTGATGGGGGGAGGCACTTTTGCAATAATTTTCTTGAAAATGTGCTCATAAAGTATAATATCAGGCACAAAGTTGCAACTCCCTATCACCCATAAACAAGTGGTCAAGCAGAGGTTTCAAACCGACAGCTGAAACAGATACTAGAGAAGACAGTTGCGTCAAATACGAAAGACTGGTCAAAAAAATTAGATGACGCACTGTGGGCATATAGGACAGCCTTTAAGACTCATCTAGGGCTCTCACCCTATCAGTTAGTCTATGGGAAGACATGTCATCTTCCAGTTGAGCTAGATCATAAAGCATACTTGGCCATTAAGGCCTTAAATTTTGATCAAGTAGCCGCTGGTAAGAAAAGACTCTTGAAACTTAATGAACTTGAGAAGATGAGGCTTAGAGCGTATGAAAATGCGTTCATCTATAAAGCCAGAACTAAAAGGTATCATGACAAAAACTTATTATCTAGGGATATTAACTCTGGGCAACTAATTTTGTTGTATAATTCCAGGTTGAAGCTGTTTCCTGGAAAGCTCAAGTCAAAGTAGTCTGGACCGTTCGTGGTAAAAAGGGTGTCACCTCATGGAGCTATTGAGTTGATGACACCTGAAGGTGACCGAAGTTTCAAAGTGAATGGGTAGAGAGTTAAGCCATATCTGGGTGGCGACCTACCGAAGGCAAGGGTAGGACTTATTCTGACGGACTTTTAAGGGTCGTCGACAGTCAAGCTAGTGACGGTAAAGAAGCGCTTGGTGGGAGGCAACCCACATTTTTATTTCAGGTAGTACTTCTTATTTTATTGCTTTCATAAAAATCAAAAACACAAAGATTTTAGCTGAAACGAACAGAGGAAGAAAAAATTTAAGTCCAATACTGGGCAAAATCGTGACACGTTTTGGGCAAAACGTGACACAATTTTGCCTCACCTCTGAACCTTCTCAAAAAAATTTCTAAGTTAAAATTGGGTGCAATTCGACATTTTCCAAAACGTGACACGATTTTTGGTACCCAAAATTTTTCTAAGTTTGAAATTGGTGGCATTCGACATTGCTAAATCGTGTCACATTGGCCAAAACGTGACACGTTTTCTAGGCAAGAAAATTTTCAAAAATAGCAATCGTGACACGATTTTGGTGGTTTTCAAATTCTGACCGTTACAAAACTAAATTGTGATACGTTTTTTAACCAAACGTGACACGATTTTCCCAGCCAATAAATAAACCCAACACGATTTTCATTTCATTCACTTCCAAAAGTAGCCAAAATTTTCCCAGAACCTTAACCTTCGAAATTCCTACCTTTTTCTACCAAAAATCTTCATCTTTTCATCTTTAAATCACCAAACCATCACTGTAAACCTTCCTCATCACCCCACAAACAACCTAAATCCACCAAGATCAACATCTCCATCAATAACCTTAACCCTAACCCTAACCATGGTTGAGACACGTAACAAGGGTCAAGCATCCACCCAAAAGGCTAACAACAAATCCAAAACCGACAACCCTAGAAAGAAATCGGTCAAACCTAAGCCTACCAATGAACCACCACCATCCGTGAACCACCGCTTTTTAAACTCACAAGCCCGTGACCGCTTCAAAGACATCCAGCATTACAGGGTGATTCCGGAGCGAGCCTTTTTGCTCCCAAAATTGTTGAAGAATCTTGAGTTTGAGCAAGCACTAACTGCTCGGGATTGGCATGGTCTAAATGGGATGATTTTCGAGCAGGCTAACAAGACATTGGCTTTGGAGTTTTATGCCAATGCTCGGTTTTCCGGGAGAAGGTATGGGTCTTATGTACGTGGGAAAGACATTGACTTCTCACCTGAGGCGATTAATAACTTGCTGAAGATTGTTCCACCGGAACACTATGATGTGAAGAGAAGAAGGGAAACTGATGGGAATTGGGATGATGACGCTTGGGAAGAATTGCTATTGCAGATGTGTGTAGAGGGGGCTACGTGGAAAGGAGGGAAGCGGATGCTGTTGAAGTCTAACTTCAAGCCAGTCTCTAAAGCTTGGGCATCATTTGTGGTGCAAACACTGGAGGGCACTTCTTGCTCATCTGAAATTCCATTGGTGCGAGTCCACACGATCGCGGCAATTATGGATGGTGCTCCTATTAATGTTGGTGAGTTGATCGCCAATAATATTGCTAATTTTGCTACAGGTAACAAGAAGGTTTTGCCTCATTTGAGCCTTATTTGCTGACTTTGTGAGGAAGCCGACTGTGATCTTTTTGCCAATGATTTGGATGCTCCGATGATGAAGCCCCTCACTGACACATACATGGAGGGGTTTGTAAAAGACTACCAGGAGTGCATGCAGGATCTTATGGCAGCAGAACGACAACCACAACCATAGCCACAGCCTCAGCCACAGCCACCTCCACCTCAATTTGTTCAAGGAGAGGGGAGCCGTCAGCAGGGTGCCTATGCACTTATTCATCCTTTGATGTTGGACTACATGTTCGGCCATGCTAACTGGATGAATGAGGTGTCAAATCAGGAGTATTGCAACCGTCCTAGGTTTGGGCAGCAGTTCACTGAGGCGGTCTGCCTCAACAGGAGAGCTATGACGGGCTCTTTTGAGCGCTCTGATGGGTCCGAGGAGGCTATGGATCACTGCTTTGATATCACCAGAGGTCGAGCTCAGGCTAGAGAGCAGGAGATCAGAGCTGACTTTGCTACTGGTGGCGCCCAGTCTAGACATCACTTTGGGGAGTACTCTTATGCAGAGGAGAACCCCATCACATGGATTCTGGAGGACCAGATGCAGGATTGAGTGGACTGATGATGGTCCAACTCACTTTTATTTTTCTGTTTTTGTTTCAGTACTTTGGTTATGTACTTTTAATTTTATGTTCAAACAATTTTTCTTGCTTTTATAAGTTTAACTCGGTTGTGCCCCCCGTTTATGTAATTGTTCTGAACTTGTTTATTATTGATGAATTTGCTTGTTTACTTGACTTTTTACAGTTTAGTAACAAATAGTTGTTCAAGTGGTATTCTAGAAGTTCAAAAGGAGGAGTGACTTGTGATTTCAAAGGCGAAGTGTACGGCAGTTAAAGATAGGTAGTCCCAACTCCCAGATATCCTACCTGTAAGGATTCATGGCCAAATTTTATTTTTCCAATTTACTTATATAGAGTGTTCCATGCATTTACATTTCTAGAACTTGCGATTTTTCTCTATTGTTGATTGATCTTTGTCATTAGCACACTGAGGCAAAAATGCTTGGTCCTGTGAGTCTTTTGAACCCTGCCCTGATTTTATTGTTATATTTTATCCTTTTCTTAACCAATTTGAGCCGGTAGGATTAGAACTTTTTGTTCGGTGACAAACTACATTACAAGCTCAGAGACTTTTTAGGACTTGTCCCATATTGTTTTTCTGAGTTAGGCATTGTAGAATGTTACCAAATATTAAGTTTGGGGTTACTATTGGAATTTGCAACAAGTTTGGGGTGGGGGTAGTAGAGAACATAGAGAACAAAGAAAGAATTTATCATGAAAAATACACACAAAAATGGTGTATCAAAAAAAATAGAATGAAAAAGGGACAAAACATTGAAAATCCGAGTAACTTCAAACTCGATTGTCCCAATTGTTATAAATAATCTCTAGTACCCTTGCAAGAATTGTTGTTCCATAAGGTGAATGAATGATGGATTGAATTTTGTGGTTAACTTTCGTAGGAATGCCTAACTCAAATTTTGTGTAGCCTACTTATCCAAATATTATCCCACCTTCACCTAAGCCCCATTATAACCCTTAAAGACCTCAAAGTGTGCATTGACATTGATTTTGATTGACATTTAGAAACTTTTCAAGCGTATGATAATATGTAGATTTCATGTCGACTGTGTGTGAACCCTTTTCATATTGTTGCGTGGAGTTGTGAATTGGTGGATGCGTACAAGTCAAACTAGCTCATCTTTAGCTAGTAAGGTGTTGAACTTTTAGGTACTATCGCTTGATCCACAAGGTGAAAATGTGTCACGATTCACTTAAAACATGACACGATTTAGGCGAATTTCTATGCCTATTTAAGCTGAAGTCTATTCCAAAAACAAGGGTTACGAATTCTGGAGAGAGAAAGTGCGATTTGCAGACCTGGAGACTGAAGAACGGGGAGATTTCCTCCAATCTTCACTAGTTTATGTATGTTTTAATTCCTCTAATGATTATGTTATTTGTAAACACTATTATGAGTAGCTAAATCCATTAGAGGTTAGGTCTGAGATGATTCTTTGTAACCCTAATTGAAACATGTTCCTGTGAAACTCTATTTATTGTGAATGACAATCTAGTCTTTATTCAATTCAATTGTTCTTAATGTTTTTTATATCCTTATCAAATATAAATATAATTTGGTGAGAACGAATGACTACTGACCCTAGCTTTCGACTTAGACCTAAATTTAATTGTTCTAATAAACATGGTTAGTCTACGAATGGATAATCGTTTGTTAGTGATATTAGGTTAACGTGCTTAAACCTTCAAGAATTATTAGACCACCTAAGGAATCAGGGGCTGTAGTTTGACAAGAGGGTCGTAACTCAAAGGGATTGATTAGGACTATTTTGTTAACTATCGTGGGACTAGAAAATCATTCATAAGAATAGGTGCAGCATACCAATTAGGGGAGCATAGATGATTCGAAAGACCTAAACTCATCTCTCTCTTATTCTTAAAAACCAACTTTATTTTCTGTGATTATTTTTATGCAATCAAACCAATCAACTGCCTAGTGGCAAACCAAAATAATTTTTATACATCCTAAGTTCCAACGTAATTGAATTATTGAGATTAAAAACAGTCCTCGTGGGATCGATATTTTTACTATTTCGATAATATTTGGTACACTTGTCAAACGTCTATCAAGTAACATTCACTCTTGCTAATGGTTAAAAAACTATTTGTTGCAATATGTTAAGAAATCATAAAATGACCTATAAACATCAAATTGTAATATGTAAATATATTTTAAACAGAATTGACAAAAGATAATTTATATTTTTTTTTTGAAAGGAATTTATATGTTTTATTTAAAAGTAAAACCTGACAACAATTATATATAGGTTCAATTCTATAAACGACAATTATAATGCATCCTACATTTCTTCTGTCAAACAAAAACCAAAAACAACAATTTCCTTAAAAAAAAAGAACAATTATAAATGATTGGAGTTCAAGTCAATATCTTATTCTTGATAATATATATTTAATCATTACATTATTGCCACTTTATTAATAATAGTTTTTCATTCCTCAATATGTTTTTAATTTCTCATTCATCTGGTGTATAAGGGAGATTGAGGTCGAAAGCTCGAACATGAGGTTGGTTCAAGTCAAATGGTTGCACATGTGGAGGTGGTGCATTTTGTGGTGGAGCTGGTGCATCTTGTGGTTGTTGTTCAACATTTTGTGGTGGAGCTGGTGCATTTTGTGGTTGATGTTCAACATTTTGTGGTTGGGGCTGAGCATTTTCTGGTTCAGGCTGGTTATTTGGTGGTGGACCTTGTTTACTCGATTCTAATATAAAATCGGGATGATGTTCTTCGATAACATGCACTGCTAAAACTTCTCGAGATGGAAACATTGTGTCACATTCACTACATAAGAATTCTAGCTTGGAGATGATATTTTTTTATGCTAGTGATTGATATAGACTGAATGGGGTGCAAGAAAAATAAAAATGGTAACAATATATATAGGCACACGACCCTATTTACTTTGAGTGCTACTTTTTGTTTTATGAATTTTTCTTTGCCTCGCAAGAAGATATGCGTTCGGTTTGGGCGGCTGGCACTGTAAACCTGAAGCCGGGGCTGCTAAGACTTTTTGAATGGACCAAGGACTTCAATCTGCACACTTAGAGACAAACTCATACGCAAGTATGGATTCGGCTATGGGAGCTCCCACATGAATATTGGATGGAGAGGACTCTGTATGAAATTGCGGGCGCTGTGGGAACGCCGCTACTGATCGATATCGTCACAAGGAATAGACTATATGGCCACTATGCACGGATACTTGTTGACTTGGATCTTTCTAAGAAGGTTTTCTATGAGGTGTTGGTTGAACGAGAGGGTTTTGCTTTCCCCATTGCTATCGAATACGAGGGACTTCCAGACTTCTGCTCACACTGCCACAATATTGGTCACCATATCAATTCATGTCGTAGGCTACATCCCCGCAGAGAGGAAACACATGAGCAGCCACCGGTTGTTGGAAAGAAATCTTTTGATAGTGGTAAGCAACCGATCCATTCGCAGAAATCAAAACAAACGTGGGAGCCGAAGTTATGATAATAACCATGATCTCTTGTTTATTTTTCAGAACTTATGTTCCTGATCCTTTAACTTTATATTGTTCCCATCTATCTAATAAAACTCTAATAGAATGATAGCAGAAATTAGTTGCCCTATTTTTCACTCCTATTTTTTCATTTCACTGTCGTTTTAAGTTTTGGCCTTCTCTTCTTGTTTACATCCCCATTCATTTTATAAATAACTTTTGATATTAATCTTTATCCTCTCTAGTTTTTCTGTTAATCTTTGATGTAACTATGAAATCTTCAAATGGCTTCACCTTTATCAATAATTTGAGCTGTGTAAAACAAACATGCTAAATTGATTTAATAAACTCACGAGTTGTAGTCATGGAATTTGGAAAGGAAATTTACTGTTGGTGTTAATATAGATAATGAAGTATGATTATGTTTTTCCCCTTAAAAAGAGTATGACTATTTTTTACCTCTTTTGGTAATTTTTAGGGAATCTAAAAAGTGAATCTTCTTGGTACTTTTGGTCAAAAATTAATGATTATTTATGTAGTAACCCAAAAAGAATAGTTAAACACTAGATACTATTATTAGAATGAAAACTTCAGAAAAATTGTATACATATGTAGGGTGTAACGATTCTGTTTTGAGTGGTTTTCAGTCAAAAATGTTCGAACTGATCAATTCTTTATTGGTTCGGATTTCACTCTTTTTCAAAAAAAGGAACCGTACCATAAAAATTGATTTGGATCGGTTCGGTTGATCGACGTATTTAAAAATAGAATTAAAAAATTCATATTTTCACAACTTTGTATTTAATGCATTCAACATACATGATAGAAAAATTGTATACATATGGACCGAACTTTTCTCAAGGCATCATTTTTACAAGAAAAAAAAAATGTCATACTTTTTCTTATTAGTCCTTTAGAAAAAATGACCGATTATAATCTCAATTGATTCTTTTTTTCGACGTTAAAAGACAATTTCATTAATGAAAGTCTGGCAATAAATCCAATGGCAAGACTGCAGAAATACAAGGCGGAGTTTCTTCGACCCATATGCAACGGAAAATAATTTTCAAGATGTTGTTGATAAATCTGGACTACTCGTTTAATGTTTTAACGGGCTTAACAAAGTTAGGAAAGTGACATAAAAAACGTAAGGAGACTTCATCGTAATTTTCGTAGAAATTTAGAGACGAAAACATTAAGAATTATTATAATTCAAGACTCGATGAAATAGGATAAACTTAATTATAGTTAGAAAAAATTTCTTAATAAAAGTTATTTTGAAGTGTTGGTTTATTTTACAAAAAAAACAAAACTTCTAAGAGCATCCTTTAAAAAAAACTTCTAAGAGTTTTACCTTTTACCTAAGAAAAAATTGATGTATTCAGTCTAGAATATAAATCATATACCAATTACTCAACGAATCTAAAAGTAAATTTCTTATAAATAGGACCGGATGAAGTATTTACTTGAACTATTCCAAGAAGGTTCTTTTTAAAAAAGCTGGTCATAATGTTCTTAACATATACCTTCTTCAACATGGTTTTTGAACAAACCTTCTTTGAAGGATTTCAACCTTCTTATACATTTACAAACCCTGGGAAAACCATACTCTGAAAATAACACAAAAGAAGTTGTAAGGTTAGGGTATACCATCAAGACACGGCCGAGTAGAAGTGGGACTGAATTGAATTTTGAAACTTCTCTCCTTTGTGAACACCTTTTTTAAGAGTGACTTGTGATACTTGTAACACCCATACTAGACGTATCTAGAAAGTCTAGCATGTGCGTTAGTTTAGTACAGGATACATTAAAAATTTACAACATAAAAACTTCGAATGAATATCGTATACAACAAATGAGTTCGTACATTAAGTTTAGAACACAACTTTTCTATACTATGATAAAAGCATCCTTGATTATCCATATTATGTTGCAGCTGGTACGAACGAACACTTGTTGAAATATCCCTCCGGCTACTAGCTTGCTAGTTCATCCTGATATCTGAAACAAATAAGGATTGGGATGAGACATAATGTCTCAGTGAGTTCCACCTAATCCTAGGCTATAGGCAACCACGGGGAAAACCTACGATCACCACGTGTCTACAATACAACCTGCCGGTTGATTATACGTGTGTGGGGACTTGCTTACTTAGACGGCTGTGCTTGCTCGGGCCGTCTTAGTCTCATTTTAACTTGTTATAGGCTTCTCTTCTTATACGTGTCATGGCGGTTAAGGGAAATCTAAAACCGCAATGCCAAGCTACACTCTACGTATCGAGGCCTAAATCTAACATAACCATGACACACTTCTAAACCGGACGATTAGGGGAAACCTATGATCGTCTTCGGCATATCTTTCTTTACTTGTTTCTACTTGCTTAATATGTTGTATCTACAACATATCATCTCTTATCACAAAAGCGATTCTTGTTATCATACTACTTCTTGACGATCTATGCCAAGTCTCTACTTGTTCTTGAAGATCTACGTTAAGGCTCTATGACATAACATATAATTGTATGAACAATATGCATAGTCAGCTTCATTGATTATGTTAGCGTGTAACAAACAACATTATCTGAGTTCATTTTACGGATTAGTCCCAGGTGGAGTAACCCCGGAAGTTAATCCCTTACTACCGGTGATATGCTTAGCAAGAGCGCACTGGACTCCCTTAGTGACGTGCGGGTCCCTTACGGCTTACCCAGTTCCCCTTGGAGAACCTTTTATATCCAACCTTGGAAGGATTACAAAATACACGGCACCTTAACTTAGTGACATGCGGCTCCCTTTCGGCTTAACCATTCCCCCTTGGGGAACCCCTTGAATCCAACCTTGGAAGGATTACAAGAGACATGACACTCTTATTAAAATCTTAGTCTTATGCATGTATGAAGGTTAAACCTATTCATACTATCTCTTTTACCTCGGATCTTTAAATGATCCCACTAGAAGTAACTTAATGCTTGCTTATCTTCTTTGTGAATAGATTATCTAATCATCCACATCTTAGCTTAAAATAAAACTAAACTTAACTATCTAGTTCTCGATAACTATACCGAGGCTCTAGTTTCTTCCCTTTCCATAAAAGATTACTTGCTACCCGATTATATACCTCTAACTTCTCTCACATACCATGCATTACTCAATTAGTTAATACTTGCTTCTCCATCAAGAAATTCATTTCAAAATATATATATTCATTGGCATCTTGGTTTGAGGGGTTCACTTTTGTATAAAGTCACTACGGAGAAAGCCGCCTCGCGACACACCCTGCCTGCCAAAAGCAAACAAAACAGTGAGTTTCCTCACTGTCTTACTCGCCATGGGGAGTGAATTGCTGGGGAGGCGAGCAGTTGCTCGCTGTGGTGAGTTGGAGGCGAGTAAACCTCCAGTTCTTGAGGTCTAGCTCGCTGTGGCGAGTAGTTACTCGCCGTGGCGAGTTATGACAGTCCAGCACCCTCAAAGATGATATTTTTGACCCAAAAACCTCAAATCCAAGTATCACAAAGTGTGGCATGTCTCTCAGGACCATAAAATACCTGTAAAACTTTCATCTAGCAAGTATTAACAAGTTAAGTAAGCATGGCATGAAAAGGGGTACTAAACTCTTATGTAAAAACCCTAGAAAATTCCTAGTTATCTTACACAAGTAAAACACATAATCCCAAGGGTGGAGAACTAACTAAGGAACTCACCTAACATGATTTGCTCTTGATTCCCAAGCTTTCAAGCATCATCTTTCCTTCACATGACCAAACCCTAGCATCTTGCTACATCAACCTCCAAAGCCTTAGCTCATTATTATATCCTCAAATCATCCTCTTTGATCATGAAGGAGCCATCTTATGTACAAGTTCATGCTTCACTTCCAACTTAAACAAAACCCTAACTTCTTGAGATTATCTTGGTGAAGAGGAGAAGTAGTGATAACATCTCAACCCAAGCTTCCAAACACTATAATACCTTGAGAGGATCTTGTACAACATATCTCTTTATTTGGAAGAAGTTTGAGAAGATTAGAGAAGAGAGAGAATGGCGTCGAAGAAGAGAGAAGGGAGAGCAATTCCCAAATCTAAAACATAGAGAGAGAAAGATTGTGGAAAAATGAGATATTTTTGGGTCCAATTTACTTAAATACCCCTTTTCCGTGCAATTTCCAAATTGCCCTTGCCTTAAACGTGCTACATCCGTCTCTGATACTTTATCCGTATTAAGCTGGCATCACATAATAACATTGTCCATTACACTTTAATCTCTGACACGATCAACTGGTAATATTCCGATACTGACAGGCGGGATATTACATTCTACCCCCCTTAAATAAATTTCGTCCTCGAAATTTAGAAACCATCTACCAATCTCTGAGATTAAACTCGTTTCTTCGGTTTTTAGTTAAACAAACTCTGTTCATACTCACTCCAAGAGTTCGAAGCATACTTTCCTCATCCACATGTAACTCATTCTCTTTCTTAATACGTATATAGGAATATAGTCTCTTCAATCTTAATATCTTCCTCAATCACAGAACTATCTCAGAACATAGTGATTGAACTTACCTCTGCTACATGAGAATTGGTTGTCTCGGGTTTATAACTTATCCACTTAGTATTAACCTCTCGTATAAGTAACATTTCCATTAACTAGAACACTCAGAATTTGCCTTTTAACTGGGGTCGGAATGGAATCCAGGTTTGCCCTGCAGTGCTCACTTGCATCTAGATCATCTTACCAAGCATACATTCTATCATGCATACATAATATTCCTTACCGCCCTTTGCGATTTATGCCTCTTACTCATGTTACTTATCTTGATGATTCTACAAATCTCTTTTCATAGTCTTGAGAAACCTTTCTACCTCTCCACATTCTGTTGCACTCGAATCCATGGTAACTCGTCTAACTTGGCCTGGATAGGCGAATCGATTACCCCAATTCATCTGACCATCTATTAACCAATCTTGCGGTCCTCATGCTCATAAAACTTTTCTTCTAAGTCCATTTGCACTTGCATTGAACACTCTTAGCACAAATCCATGCATCCTATATGATAATAGTATCTCATGAACATTGTCGTTTCCTCTTAAAATCTTATCTCCATAGTACTTGCATACTTCCAAATACTGCTTCTCGTTAGTTAATAACGATACTCATTCTAGCATTTTGCTTCTAGAAATCTCTAATCATTGGTACATAGGTTCTTGGAACGAATAATACATGACTAAACAAAATCATTTTAAAATCGAGTTTGTAATGACACTACAGAACCACAGGACGAGTCTTTATATTTAGAAAAAGGTTTTACAACTCGCCCCAAGCTTGCTTATAACAAGTTGGTCCTCAAGTCTATACGTCTTAAGTGAGCTTGCTCGCTTATGACGTGCCTCATTAGTTTCATCAATATAAAAAACAACATCGTTCCCAAGTTCCTTAATACCGATCTTAACACTTAATGGTTGTAAAATCATGGCTTGGCCTTATTCTAGTAAATATTGTTATCACTTAACAAGTTTGGTATATGAGGATATGTACTTCATCGCAATTGACTCATGGACTGTACCCCATTAACATAGCATATCTCTTTCTGACTAACAATAGCTCTTCTACGCATTCAACATTACCAATTAGGCAACCCAATGACCCTAGTCTTCCTTGTCTTACTAAAGTGGAGATACATCCTTTATACTTTTACCTTAATCAATATTGACTGTATAAACATCAATCCTTACTTATCATGCCGAGAACTCCTTGTTTGTCTCATAATACTTCTCACTAAAACTGCATTACTGTCTCGAACTTTCCTCATGAAGGTTCTTATTACCAAATTCCATGTTTCATGGTTACTGTTAACATCTTTACTGATTAACTTCCATTGTGCTACTCTGATTCCCACCGGTTGGCTTTAACTAATACTCTAATCCGTTGAGACGAGTGAACTCCACACTTCTTCTATCATTACTTCAATATCTTCTTGAACTCTTTTCAAGACTTTCTATGTTGCAATCACGTCACAACTTTACACTTACCACTGCTTATAAGATTATAACTCACGATAACTTACCGTATACTCATAATACTTTACTCGGGGATAGACCTTACATTCTTGCTAGATGAATTCACATCCTGATAGACACATATCATACTTGAATTTGTCTCCGAGCACTCTCAAATTCCCATAGTAGTCTCATCTTGCACTTGGACATACATTCCTCAAACACCTAACCTTGTACCTTAATATTCTCGCATACTATATTTTGCTTAATCATTCCTATGCTCGCTCATTGGTTCTTCCTTTAGAGAAAACTTCATAAACTAGCACACGGGTCATTGACGTTGATGATTTTCCACTATATTAAAAATTATATTGAACCTAGGCCAAAGTTGTTACTCTAAAATCACAGAACGAGTCGATAACACATATATGCCATCAAATCTTAGTTCTAGTGAGTTTAGCCCACTCTACGTGAGTCGTAACAGACCGGTACCTACAAAACTTTCATTTTAAAATTTCAAAATGTCAGCTTCAATCACCCATATGCGTATGTCTTTCTAAAATCTTGTAAACTTTAAGATTTATCATCATAACGAGCCTTAACAAGTCAATCAATCAAAACATAGGTTTAAGGAGTCATAACTTCGCAAAATCCAAGAACCTTGTGATTTCATAAAACTCTTCACCACTTTAATTCCTTTCTTCACATTGGTGACTTCCGTTCTATATGCCGGAACCTCTAAATTCTTGGTCTAAGCTCCTTCTTATCTCTTGTCACATCAACTCCCTAGTTACCTTAAATCGAATCGATTTTCGTTAATGGTTGCTCATGCCTTTTTCCTTTGAAAACTTTAGGATGTGATATGCATTCGTCACTTGATGTTATAAAGGATTTCGTCTCATAAAAGATTGTGAAGACAACTCCCCAATAGTCACTGCAGACCCTAGAGACGAACTGACAGTTTTTTTTTTTGGAAAAACAGAAAATTCCGCCTCAGGTTCGCTATTGGCGAGTTTCTTCAGCTCAATTTTCCTAAAAACATTCTTTGCATGAGAATTCTTATTTCTCAAGTAATCCAATGCATATCATTTATTCCCAACATCATAAAATATTCTATAAAATATACATGGCAACATCAACTTAATTCGATACAATTCTTGGTACGTCGGAAATTAATGCCTTAGTCCTGATAACATAAAACTTTCACTTATCTCCTTCACTTTCTCCACTACGAGTAGCTTACCTCTTTATATTACCGTGTAACACAACTTTTAGAACACTAGAATCTTGTCCACTCTGAACATACAAGTCCATAACTTCAAACGCAGATGCTATTTCTGAGAGCCTACTGATTCCGTCAACCTACGTCGACCTCTTGCTACCTCATAGCCTTGCACTTGCGTTCCAGAATACAATTCCTACAACGACTCTTACCGAAGCTTCGTATTATACTCAGATACCTCCAAACTCTTTACTTACGGGTATACGAAGTATTACTAACATCTTACCCAACGCTATCGGAACGTCCCTTCTTAACATTACCTTACATTCCCGAAGGACTCATACTTCTACTTGCTTAGTTCACCGGCCACCTACTGGCACGATCCACTTCTTATCAATACTCAATCCGAATTCTCACTTCTGAGTTCACACTTTCCAGTGTATCTTCATCACATACTTCGTTCCTCCAGGGTCCTATTCAGCTCTCAGGCATCTGTTCTAATCGTCGAATGTTAAATTGAGTTGATCAGGCTCAACTAACAACAACAACTAGAACATTCACTCAGAACCCAATGGCCCCACTACCTTAGTTGTAACTTAATGACCCAACGCACGGTCTGAATCGACCTGCTCTGATACCAAATGTAACACCCATACTAGACGTATCTAGAAAGTCTAGCATGTGCGTTAGTTTGGTACTGGATACATTAAAAATTTACAACATAAAAACTTCGAATGAATATCGTATACAACAAATGAGTTCGTACATTAATTTTAGAACACAACTTTTCTATACTATGATAAACGCATCCTTGATTATCCATATTATGTTGCAGCTGGTACGAACGAACACTTGTTGAAACATCCCTCCGGCTACTAGCTTGCTAGTCCATCCTGATATCTGAAACAAATAAGGATTGGGATGAGACATAATGTCTCAGTGAGTTCCACCTAATCCTAGGCTATAGGCAACCACGGGGAAAACCTACGGTCACCACGTGTCTACAATACAACCTGCCAATTGATTATACGTGTGTGGGAAGTTGCTTACTTAGACGGCTGTGCTTGCTAGCGCCGTCTTAGTCTCATCTTAACTTGTTATAGGCTTCTCTTCTTATACGTGTCATGGCGGTTAAGGGAAATCTAAAACCGCAATGCCAAGATACACTCTACGTATCGAGGCTTAAATCTAACATAATCATGACACACTTCTAAACCGGACGATTAGGGGAAACCGATGATCGTCTTCGGCATATCTTTCTTTACTTGTTTCTACTTGCTTAATATGTTGTATCTACAACATATCATCTCTTATCACAAAAGTGATTCTTGCTATCATACTACTTCTTGACGATCTACGCCAAGTCTCTACTTGTTCTTGACGATCTACGTCAAGGCTCTATGACATAACATATAATTGTATGAACAATATGCATAGTCAGCTTCATTGATTATGTTAGCGTGTACAAACAACATTATCTGAGTTCATTTTACGGATTAGTCCCGGGTGGAGTAACCCCAGAAGTTAATCCCTTACTACCGGACCGGTGATATGCTTACGGCTTACTCGCACCGGACTCCCTTAGTGACGTGCGGGTCCCTTACGGCTTACCCCGTTCCCCTTGGAGAACCTTTTATATCCAACCTTGGAAGGATTACAAAAGACACGGCACCTTAACTTAGTGACATGCGGCTCCCTTTCGGCTTAACCATTCCCCCTTGGGGAACCCCTTGAATCCAACCTTGGAAGGATTACAAGAGACATGACACTCTTATTAAAATCTTAGTCTTATGCATGTATGAAGGTTAAACCTACTCATACTATCTCTTTTACCTCGGATCTTTAAACGATCCCACTAGAAGTAACTTAATGCTTGCTTATCTTCTTTGTGAATAGATTATCTAATCATCCACGTCTTAGCTTAAAATAAAATAAAACTAAACTTAACTATCTAGTTCTCGATAACTATACCGAGGCTCTAGTTTCTTCCCTTTCCTTAAAAGATTACTTGCTACCCGATTATATACCTCTAACTTCTCTCACATACCATGCATTACTCGATTAGTTAATACTTGCTTCTCCATCAAGAAATTCATTTCAAAATATAGATATTCATTGGCATCTTGGTTTGAGGGGTTCACTTTTGTATAAAGTCATTACGGAGAAAGTCGACTCGTGACACACCCTGCCTGCCAAAAGCAAGCAAAACAGTGAGTTTCCTCACTGTCTTACTCGCCATGGCGAGTGAATTGCTGGGGAGGCGAGCAGTTGCTCGCTGTGGCGAGTTGGAGGCGAGTAAACCTCTAGTTCTTGAGGTCTAGCTCGCTGTGGCGAGTAGTTACTCGCCGTGGCGAGTTATGACAGTCCAGCACCCTCAAAAATGATATTTTTGACCCAAAAACCTCAAATCCAAGTATCCCAAAGTGTGCCATGTCTCTAAGGACCATAAAATACCTGTAAAACTTTCATCTAGCAAGTATTAACAAGTTAAGTAAGCATGGCATGAAAAGGGGTACTAAATTCTTATGTAAAAACCCTAGAAAATTCATAGTTATCTTACACAAGTAAAACACATAATCCCAAGGGTGGAGAACTAACTAAGGAACTCACCTAACATGATTTGCTCTTGATTCCCAAGCTTTCAAGCATCATCTTTCCTTCACATGACCAAACCCTAGCATCTTGCTCCATCAACCTCCAAAGCCTTAGCTCATTATTCTATCCTCAAACCATCCTTTTTGATCATGAAGGAGCCATCTCATGTACAAGTTCATGCTTCACTTCCAACTTAAACAAAACCCTAACTTCTTGAGATTATCTTGGTGAAGAGGAGAAGTAATGATAACATCTCAACCCAAGCTTCCAAACACTATAATACCTTGAGAGGATCTTGTACAACATATCTCTTTATTTGGAAGAAGTTTGAGAAGATTAGAGAAGAGAGAGAATGGCGTGGAAGAAGAGAGAAGGGAGAGCAATTCCCAAATCTAAAACCTAGAGAGAGAAAAATTGTGGAAAAATGAGATATTATTGGGTCCAATTTACTTAAATACCCCTTTTCCGTGTAATTACCAAATTGCCCTTGCCTTAAACGTGCTACATCCGTCTCTGATACTTTATCCGTATTAAGCTGGCATCACATAATAACATTTTCCATTACACTTTAATCCTCTGACACGATCGACTGGTAATATTCCGATACTGACAGGCGGGATATTACAATACTAAATCACTTAAAGCATATCAAATTTTTTTTTACTAACAAATAGAGAATTTGAAACCTCTGTAGTTTTTTTCTTTCTTTCTAATCAAATAGTTTAGTGGTTGAAGCTCACACATTTTAAATGTGGAGAAGTGGGGTGTTCGGGGTTTGAACATCGACCCCTACAAATATTATGCATTGTTCCTACCAACTGAGTCAAGCTCATGGGGACAAATGCATGTAGTTCTTAAAAACAATTATTAAAGAATGGTATATGTATACCATTCCTTTACACAATTACCCCCTCCGTCCCTATATGTAAACCCCTTTTGCCTTTTTCACATTTCTTAAGAAAAGTTGTTAGTCTAATTAATGTGTCTATTTTGTGTGTTAATATTACCAAATTGTCCTTTGTTTGTATGTGTATTAAATTTGACTTTACATATTTCAAGACAAGTTGGTAGTATTAATTAGGGGTATGTTTAGGAAAAAAAATAATAAATGCATCTAGTAATTTGAAAAGGAGTTTACATTTAGGAACAAAAATAAAATCAAATGGGTGGTTACATATAGGGACGGAGCGAGTAGTTTGACATAAGTTTGAATCTCTTATGCTGAATTACAATAATTTACTTAATTCATGAAATGACCAAGTTTTGGGTCATTGCAGATCCATATGCAGATTTTTATAACTGTACAAGTATTGTTTTTACAAAATTCACACACCAAAATAGTTGAAGGACAACGAAGATTAGAAAGGCAAAAAAGAATGAAAGAATACGAAGTACACATTCATAAGACCTGTAACCTATGCACACCAAATCAATACAGCTCCGAAAAATTGCAAGGAAGCCGATAAAAGATACGCCTCCTTGCTGGAAGCAAATCAATGTATAAGGGACCCAAAACAACGCATCGATGCAGCCATAAATATTGTTGCCAATCCGCGGTCAAGAAAGCTGATAATACAACTTTTCCATGGATCTTCTTGTATATCAACTAATGTGAGACAGTTTTTTCAAGAAACCATCTGTTCTATCATGAATTAACAACCAGCAGCCTTCAGGAAATTATCATATGGACGCGATGCTGGCAGTTGAAAGAAGGCGGCTTGGTGCTGATAATCTGTGGCACAAAGCATTGGACCGGTCTCAGGCAATGTGGTGGGTGACAGAGTACCTAAGTTTGAATCCAAGAATGGATTTCCACTCTGCAACAAAAATGGCACATGAATCAGGAACACTTGTTATGAACTTCGAAAGTAAAGAAAGTAAAGCAGTACCACTACCAAAGGCAAACTGTGGCGCAAAGCAGTACCAAACACTTGTTACGAATTTCGAAAGTAACGAATGGGCGCCCATGAAAGTGGAAATCTTCTGTTGCTTTCCGGCGAGGAGGTTCTCACAATGGAGAGCCATTTCTTTATATGGCATGTTGAAACAACATAAATCCCATTAATTCAAAACACTCAATTTGAATTTAATTATTGAATAAAAATAGACAACATATTTTTTTTTTTTTTGAGAGACTAGACAACATATTTAACTTCCAGCAATTGCTCACACAAACTCCCAATTCAATCTACAACTTTAATTATTAAATCAAAGAATGCTTCTAGTAATTATGTGTATGCACCCACTTTCGAGTTGATTTATAACTTTAGTATTTTAAAGTAGACAACACGTTTAACTTCTAGCAATGTCACACACACATTCTCAATTAGGCTTTAATTTGTTTGCAAATTTGGAGGGGAAGGGAGATGAGGGTTTGGAAAAAAAAAAACGGAAAGAGTAAGTGGAATAAATAGAGGACATTGAGAGAAGGGACTTTGGGGAGCTTCTTTTTTTTTCAAAATATAAAACTCTCCTCATTTGGTGGAACTAAAAAAATGTATTGAAGGAGGGTTTGGACGGTATATATGAATTCTTCTAATTGAATATATGTTATAATATTATTAAAATTAAAATGATAGTAATCATAACCATTATTTTATTTTTTTTGGGAAAATCGTAAGCATTAATTTATCACTCTAAAAAAACACTTTCAAAAAATGTGAAAGATTTCTCAATTTTCCTTTACATTTCTCACCCCCCCAAGCCCTTCCTTCCCCCTCCCAAACAAAGTCTTAGATGGCATATTTAAGTTCCATCAATTGCTCACATAAACCCCTAATTCGATTTATAACTTTAGTAACAAAGTAGACAACAATCCCCGTGAACTTAACTCAGTTGGTAGGGACAATGCATAGTATATGCAGGGTTCGGAGTTCGAACCTCGGACAACCACTTATTCTCTTTAAAGGAGAATTTCTAATCACTAGGCTACTTGTATAAAAATAAAAAAAAATAAAAAAAACAAAGTAGAGAACACACTTTACTTCTAGCATTTGCACATGGACACATTCTCAGATTGATCTGTCTTTTAATTGTTAATTCAAAGTAGACAACACATTTAACTTCAAGCAATTGCGCGCGAACACATTTTTTATTTCGATCTATAAGGTCAGTTATTAAACCGAAGTAGACAAAAAATTTAACTGCTCTTGATTATGTGTGCGCACCTTCACACGCAAACACACACTTTTTATTTGATATATATCTTCAATTATTAAATCAAAGTAGACAACACATTTAACTTCTCACAATTGCACGTTCACACACTTTCAATCTAATATATAACTTTAATTAGTAATTAAAAATAGACAAGACATTTCACTTCCCGCGATTGCACCCTCACATCTTCACACACAAAATTATCCATTATTAATCAAAATTTTAAAAGTTTAAAGAGCGTAGATATTGTTGTAAAAAAAAGAAGGATAAGTAACATTCACTCTTGCTAATGGTTAAAAAAACTATTTGTTGCAATATGTTAAGAAATCATAAAATGACCTATAAACAACAAATTGTAATATGTAAATATATTTTAAACTGAATTGACAAAAGATAATTTATATGTTTTTTTTTAAAGGAATTTATATGTTTTATTTAAAAGTAAAACCTGACAACAATTATATATTGGTTCAATTCTATAAACGACAATTATAATGCATCCTACATTTCTTCTGTCAAACAAAAAATAAAAACAACAATTTCCTTAAAAAAAACAACAATTATAAATGATTGGAGTTCAAGCCAATATCTTATTCTTGATAATATATATATATATATATATATATATATATATATATATATATAATCATTACATTATGGCCACTTTATTAATAATAGTTTTTCATTCCTCAATTTGTTTTTAATTTCTCATTCATCTGGTGTATAAGGGAGATTGAGGTCGAAAGCTCGAACAGGAGGTTGGTTCAAGTCAAATGGTTGCACATGTGGAGGTGGTGCATTTTGTGGTGGAGCTGGTGCATTTTGTGGTTGTTGTTCAACATTTTGTGGTGGAGCTAGTGCATTTTGTGGTTGATGTTCAACATTTTGTGGTTGAGGCTGAGCATTTTCTGGTTCGGGCTGGTTATTTGGTGGTGGACCTTGTTTACTCGATTCTAATATAAAATCGGGATGATGTTCTTCGATAACATGCACTGCTAAAGCTTCACGAGATGGAAACATTGTGTCACATTCACTGCATAAGAATTCTAGCTTTGACATGATATTTTTTTATGCTAGTGATTGATATAGACTGAATGGGGTGTAAGAAAAATAAAAATGGTAACAATATATATAGGCACAAGACCCTATTTACTTTGAGTGCTACTTTTTGTTTTATATAATTTTCATAAATAATATAAGATATGTTATGGAAAATACTGTTGAATATTTAAAAAGATTTCCTTTAACATAAATTTCTACTTTTTTTTTTTTGACCGAACATAATTATTTCCATAATGCACCTAAAATTGAAAATAAAAGATTATCGCTTTCTTCCTCAAAAAAAGATTATTGCTTTCTTTTTTAAAGTTTTTTATTGGTTCTTTTCACCGGAAAATATTATATTTCAGACATTGTTTTTTTTTTTTTTTTTGAAATATTGACTGATTTTAAATTGATGGTGGCTATACTAAATATAAACACACTCTAAGTTATATTTGAATATTGGTTCTCCATGTTGACGTAATACAACATCTTCCGTTAAACTCAATTCTCATCGGTGTTTTCATTGTTTACTTTTTGCAAAGTTAAAAAAGGAAAGAAAAAAAACGTAGTACCATAAACATTACAATAATAAGAGATAAAATATTGTATATATTTATTTATTTTTATTATGCTTCTACTCCATCTAACATTTTTTAAAAATTATATATTAATCTTATAGTATAATAATCCTACGTCTATTTTAATTTATGATCAAATAAAAACAAACAATACATTCAACGATGAATTTAAATTGAGGCTAAATTTTTTTATGATTTTCGTCGCGATAAATACTCATGGTAAAATTTTCAGAATTTTTCAAGAACTTGATTTTTCCGTCTTTGCAACATACATTAATTTTGCTGAGTTTAATTTTTTAAACAAGTTCCATTTACTAAAAAAAAAAATTGTATGGATTCACAAAAATATTTGCGATAGATTTATACAGTAAAAATAATTTCCCCGCCAAAACATTGTTTATAAAATTGTAAAGGATCGCACATCCAAAACATTGTGGTATTTGTTCATGAACACATTGTTTTCTTACCTTTTTTTTTTTTTTGTGAAATGTTTGTAAGTTATGATAATAACCATGATCTCTTGTTTATTTTTCAGAACTTATGTTCCTGATCCTTTAACTTTATATTGTTCCCATCTATCTAATAAAACTCTAATAGAATGATAGCGGAAACTAGTTGCCCTATTTTTCACTCCTATTTTTTCATTTCACTGTCGTTTTAAGTTTTGGCCTTCTCTTCTTGTTTACATCCCCATTCATTTTATAAATAACTTTTGATATTAATCTTTATCCTCTCTAGTTTTTCGGTTAATCTTTTATGTAACTATGAAATCTTCAAATATATGGATTGAAGAAACTCCGCCTTGTATTTCTGCAGTCTTGGCATTTGATTTATTGCCAGACTATCGTTAATGAAATTGTCTTTAACGTCAAAAAAAAAAACTATGAAATCTTCAAATGGCTTCACCTTTATCAATAATTTGATCTGTGTAAAACAAACATGCTAAATTGATTTAATAAACTCACGAGTTGTAGTCATGGAATTTGGAAAGGAAATTTACTTTTGGTGTTAATATAGATAATGAAGTATGATTATATTTTTCCCCTTAAAAATAGTATTACTATTTTTTACCTCTTTTGGTAATTTTTTGGGAATCTAAAAAGTGAATCTTCTTGCTACTTTTGGTCAAAAATTAATGATTATTTATGTAGTAGCCCAAAAAGAATAATTAAACACTAGATACTATTATTATTAGAATGAAAACTTTAGAAAAATTGTATACATATCTAGGGTGTAACGATTCTGTTTGGATTGGTTTTCAGTCAAAAAATGTTCGAACCGATGAATTCTTCATTGGTTCGGATTTCACTCTTTTTCAAAAAAAGGAACCGTACCATAAAAATTGATTTGGATCGGTTCGGTTGATCGACGAATTTAAAAATAGAATTAAAAAATTCATATTTTCACAACTTTCTATTTAATGCATACAACATACATGATAGAAAAATTGTATACATATGGACTCGACTTTTCTCAAGGCATCATTTTTAGAAGAAAAAAAAGATGTCATACTTTTTCTTATTAGTCCTTTAGAAAAATGACCGATTATAATCTCAATTGATTTAAAAACAGTGGAAAACTATTTTCAAGATGTTGTTGATAAATCAGGACTACTCGTTTAATGTTTTAACGGGCTTAACAAAGTTAGAAAAGTGACATAAAAAAAGTAAGGAGACTCCATCGTAATTTTCATAGAAATTTAGAGAAGAAAACATTAAGAATTATTATAATTCAAGACCCGATGAAATAGGAAAAACTTAATTATAGTTAGAAAAAATTTCTTAGTAAAAGTTATTTTTTAAGTGTTTGGTTTATTTTAGAAAAAACAAAACTTCTAAGAGCGTCCTTTAAAAAAAAAACTTCTAAGAGTTTTACCTTTTACCTAAGAAAAAAAACATAAATCTAACTGGACATATTTTAAATCTTGAGTGACCTTCTAAGGTAAAAACTTGACAAGTTCTCTCTCTCTCTCTCTCTCTCTCTCTCTCTCTCTCTCTCTCTCTCTCTCTCTCTTTCTCTCTCTCTGTGTGTCTATCTCTCTCTCCCCCTCTCCCTCCCTCTCTCTCTCTCTCTCTCTCTCTCTCTCACTCTCAATACACACATGCATATATATATTTCTTCAGTTTTCTTTTTACTTTTTCTTGAGTGTTGGTGCCATGAACTTTGAGCGACAAATGAGATTGCGAAAGAGTTTGAGTGAGATAAAATTGAGAATATTATCTATGTGAAGACTATTGGGTTTTTTAGGGTCTTTGATGACTAAACGAAATGAAAATGAAAAAGACAAATTTGTTTGGATGAAAAGTTAGTTGAGGTAAGGGCATCCACCTCTCTGTTTTTATATCTACTTATGTAAGAATGAAATGATGGTTATTTTTATAATTGCTCATTTGCTTACATGTTTGAGAATTTCTAGTTGCCAAGGTGAGTAATGAAGGGAAATCGTATGACATAAAGTGTATACATAGCAGACAAAGCAATAAAAATTTCTCTTTCAATGGATCCTTATGAATGAAACATGATCCGGGATCAAATTATTGCCTCTTGAAGTGTAGTTCCTTTGTTGTCAAATTTGTGTAACCGGTCACAAGCACCACTCAATTGGCAACGCCTTTACTCAGTCCACACAAACAGTCAACTCCACTCATAGTGGTAGCTGCTACGGAAAGGAGCCTTAGAGAGAGAGAGAGAGAGAGAGAAAGAGGTTGATTAGGGTTTCAGATAACCTAGGGTTTCTGAAGTGGTATATCAGGTTTTTTAGTGACTCTTGCTTCTACACAATGGTTCTATTTATAAAATCGCTTGTGTGCTCACCAAGTCAAAGTGTTGAATGTAGCGAATGAAAGTAAACACACGCACATGGGGAGACACACACACAGAGAGAGAGAGAGAGAGAGAGAGAGAGAGAGAGAGAAATTTATATTAGTTTCTCTCACAAACCGAGAGTAGTCTAGTCCCCTTGCACTTCAAGGAATTTTCACTATAACCACTAAAGATTACAAATGCTCAAGCACACAAGCAAGAGACTTCAAATGGTAAATGACACAAGAAAAAGACTTTCTCTGCTCAATCACAACTGAAAAAGACTTCTACAATCTAACTTAATCAAATAAAAAATTGTTTGGGTTTTACGCTTGATATGCAATCAGAGGTGTAAACCAATAATTCAGTTTATTTTCCTTAAGTGTTTATGTACTTTTGAATTTGACTGAGTACGGGCACTTGCAAAAGTTCAGGGAGTTGTTTATTTTCTTCAAGTCTTCAGCTCCTTATATGGAAAGAAATCTGAGAGACGTTGAGAGGTGTCAACGCATAAAATTGAGTCCTTGAGAAACTTAATCCATGACGTTGGAATGTTTCTTGATATGGTTATTGTCATTGAAAGGTCATTTGAAATTCCTTTGCTTCAAAAAGAATTATTTGTTTCATTCTAATTGTCTTTGAAGTTCTTTGTTTGTTTCTGCACGTAGTCAGAAGAGGACAAATTGTACTTATCAGAGTCTGATAGCGACCTTCCTTTAAAAGACAAAACTAGTCAGGGTCTTCTAATGTTGACGTGACCTTCAGAGTCTGAGTCATTTGTTGGCTTGTATCCTTCAGAGTCTAGTCCATAATTTTAGCTTCTCTCAAAAATCAAATGCTCTAAAGTGCTCAAAATCTTGTTCTTACAGAACCAAAACTTGATTTAATACTTTGAATTTAATTATACGGTTTTGCATATTTTAACACACATTCGCACTCCCAATTGCTCTTTTATACTTTGTTATATCAAAACTTCAGAGACATTCTACAAAACCAATTTTGATTCAACACGTTGAACTATTTCAAAACTCATTTGTTCACCTTTTATTCTTTACTCTTTACTTTATGTATACTCCATGTGGTCCTACTTATAAGAAACAATTGTTTTTTTAGATTCATTGAGTAATTGATGTATCCAGTCTAGAATATAAATCGTATACATCAATTACTCAACGAATTTAAAAAGTCAAATATTTCTTATAAATAAAACCGAAGGGAGTGATGTGTTTTTTGGTAGGTGTTGTCCCCAGGGTGTTTATTTTCGGGTGTTCCGCTTATATACGGCGCATTTAGGTTGTATTCTCATTTTCACCAATCTCTGTTCGTCTTGAGCGGAGACCGCGGTGGTTAAATAAAATTTGCTGTTTAAAAAAAAAAAAAAAACCGAAAGGGAGTATTTACTTGAACTAGGGCTATTCCAAGAAAGTTCTTTTTAAAAAAGCTGGTCATAAGGTTCTTAACATAAACCTTCTTGAACATGGTTTTCGAACAAACCTTCTTTGAAGTTGTAAGGTTAGGGTATACCATCAAGACAACGAGGATCTACGAAGAAATTTATTTATAGTCTCAAACATAAATCTAAGACACGACTGAGTAGAAGAGGGACTGAATTGAATTTTGAAACTTCTCTCTTTCTGAACACTTTTTTTAAGAGTGACTTGTGATACTAAATCACTTAAAGCATATCTAAGTTTTTATGTACTAAGAATAGAGAATTTGAAATGCCTGTAGTTCTTTTTATTTTTTGGTCAAGTAGCCCAGTGACTAAAGCTCACATATTTTAAATATGGAGAAATGAGGTATCTGGGGTTCAAACTTCGACCTCTGCATATATTATGCATTGTATTGTCCCTACCGATTGAGTCAAACTCACCAGAACAAACGCTTGTAGTTCTTAAAAACAGTTATTATGGTCTACCATTCCTTTACACAATTAGTTTGATATACTGTAACATTCAAGTTCACAAGTTTCTTATAAATTTGAATATCTTATGCTGAATTACAATAATTTACTTAATTCATGAAATGACCAAGTTTTGGGTCATTGCAGATCCATATGCAGATTTTTATAACTGTACAAGTATTGTTTTTACAAAATTCACACACCAAAATAGTTGAAGGACAACGAAGATTAGAAAGGCAAAAAAGAATGAAAGAATACGAAGTACACATTCATAAGACCTGTAACCTATGCACACCAAATCAATACAGCTCCAAAAAATTGCAAGGAAGCCGATAAAAGATACACCTCCTTGCTGGAAGCAAATCAATGTATAAGGGACCCAAAACAACACATCGATGCAGCCATAAATATTGTTGCCAATCCGCGGTCAAGAAAGCTGATAATACAACTTTTCCATGGATCTTCTTGTATATCAACTAATGTGAGACAGTTTTATCAAGAAACCATCTGTTATATCATGAATTAACAACCAGCAGCCTTCAGGAAATTATCATATGGACGCGATGCTGGCAGTTGAAAGAAGGCGGCCTGCTGCTGATAAGCTGTGGCGCAAAGCATTGGACCGGTCTCAGGCAATGTGGTGGGTGACGGAGCGCCTAAGTTTGAATCCAAGAATGGATTTCCACTCTGCAACAAAAATGGCACATGAATCAGGAATAAGATATTTCAAAGCCATCAGAAACACTTGTTATGAATTTCGAAAGTAAAGAAAGTAAAGCAGTACGAAAGGCAAACTCAAACGGTGGCGCAAAGCAGTACCAAACACTTGTTACTTACGAATTTCGAAAGTAACGAAAGGGCGCCCATGAAAGTGGAAATCTTCTGTTGCTTTCCGGCGAGGAGGTTCTCACAATGGAGAGCCATTTCTTTATATGGCATGTTGAAACAACATAAATCCCATTAATTCAACGCAACAACATTTGTACTAAATCTAATCGTCGCAACAACATAAAACCCATAAATTCAAAACACTCAATTTGACTTTAATTATTGAATAAAAATAGACGACATATTTAACTTCCAGCAATTGCTCACACAAACTCCCAATTCAATCTACAACTTTATTTGTTAAGTCAAAGAAAGCTTCTAATAATTATGTGTGCACCCACTTTCCATTTGATTTATAACTTTAGTATTTTAAAGTAGACAAATGCTTGAATGCAAATGCTTGAATGGAGGTATATTAACATGTATCTGAGGGAACATATACTACTCAGAATATGAATGCAAATGCTTGAATGCAATTTTAGTCGTGAAGTTCAGGAATCTAACTCCATATTTTTTGAGGTAAAGAAAAGATTGATATCACACAAGTTAGAAAATTATGTGAGCTATGGTATGGGACTACGCATGTTCAGGTTATAAGTATGGAATTAAGAAAAGATGATAAGACATTCCCTAGAGTAACAACTATAACAATATTGTTCAAGAATGAAATGTGTATTTTGAACATACAAGTTCAAGAGAAGATCTATGATGATACGTTCTACTCATCCTAATATGATCAGGTGTATGATCAAGATGTATCGTGATTGATTTAAAATCTGGTATGGATGAAGCAAAGTTGAACGACTACAAATATATGTTATGTATTAAGCTATCAGTTGTACTACTTCGTGTATTGTGTACTCGCCAGTCAGTGCACCATTCTCATATAAGATTTATATATTTAATGTACTCACCAGTTAGTACACTATGTATTTAAATCTGACTTATGGATTGTACTCGTCAGTTAGTACTTCCAACAGATGTTTGAGGTAGCACCATGTTGAGTTTATTCATATAAAACATAACAGATATCAGAAGTAACATTTTCCTATTTATGTGTTGATTAACGAAGAAAGTTGAAACAATTCTTACTTTCGATGAAATAAACTTGACGTCAAATATTGCTCAGAGTAGGGACGATCTTATAGAGAGTATGGTACGATTATCATTATAAGACCTCGTTATTTGGGGCATAGTTCAGAAATAAAATTTTATTGGAACCAGACATGGCATGGAAGATCACTCAAAGGTCATATCCGTCCAAGACAAGATAAAAGTTGACGAAGTCGATAGAAGTGTTACTAAACGTATGAGATTTTTTTCAAGAATTCAGTGAAGGTAAACAAGTAGGAGTAACCTAAGACAATTTATAAAGAGTATGTGGAACAAGGAATTTACTCGAAAAATATCAGATGCATCGGGTGTATAATGTATTCCACAAATCACAGACAAGAAGGTGATTATCGAATTTTTTCGACATATGAGATTGAAAAACATGTCCTGAAATCAGTTTAACATATTAATTCAAGTCAGTTGTATCTATGGCTAGGTAGTCGGAAGACTTTATGTAACAAGGGAAATCGATAATTTAGTCGGATAAAGAGAATCAGTTGGTAACAGACGTATGTGGAAGTCTAAGATCGAAAGTATAGAGGAATTATTTGTACTTATTATCAGGTAAACTCTAAATTTCGAGGACGAAATTTCTTTAAGGGGGGTAGAGTGTAATATCCCACGTAATTTTAAATAAATTGTCGTATCAGTTACATGTTAGAACGGAAATAATTTTCAAGGATTAATTACTTGTTGAGAAATCGACGATATTTGGTAAGTTTCTCGTATTACTATTCCAACGGACATGAGAAATTAAATGGTTACGAATTAACGGAGGATAATTATGTCTTTTCCTTTGAAGGGCAATTTGGTAACTTGGACTTGAGATTTTTTTTAAGAAAGTTGGAACCACTTTCTAGTTCTTTCTACCCACTTCTTTCTTGCACTAGAAAGCAAATTCTCTCCCTCCTTTCTAAGACCAAGAAATCGGCCTCCACTTCCATGCAACTTTAGCCACCAAAATTCAACTAATCTTCCATGGAATCACTATAATTAAGCTACCAATGGGTTCTATGTGGAGTTCTAGTCAAGAGCCAAGTTTCAAAAATCTCTCTTTCCCTCCATTGCTCACAAAACCGCCCCTCCTCTTAATTCTCCATAACCTTCATTTTCATTCAAGCCTCATGGGAATTAGCTTATGAGTTTGCATTAGAGCACCAAAGAATGGATTAATCACAAGGTAAGTGGCATAATCACCTTTTCATGGGAATTTATTTAATCCAAGATTTGATATATGTTTTATGTGTAATTGGAAGAGGATTATGTGTGGTAATGGTATTTAGAAATATGGTATGAAGAATGATAATAAGCTAGGAGCATTGGTGTGAGAACTTAGAACTTAAAGTGTGCAAGTTATTCCCATAAGCTATTTCAAGTGATTATTGATTGTAACATGTTGGAATTTTGTATAATTGGTTTAGGAGGTGTTTAAACATGTTGGGATTGCTTCTGGAAAATTTGAGCAGAAATTGAATTGTTTAGAGGTCATAAGCTGACAGTTAAGCTGTTTTGAGCAAAATGCCTTAAATGACTAAGTTGTGAGTTCAAACTACTGTATAAGTGGTTCATAGGGCTAATAATACATGTTGGAACTGCTGTGTTAAAGGTTGGGTCGAAATTTATGTGATAGAAGTTATAAGTTGCTAGTTAAGTCATTGAAGAATAGCTTAAGTTGAAAGTTAAGTTGTTTCAAGTATTATTTTCTGAAGAAAAGCTTATGAGAAATATGTTTAATTGACATATGAGTAATGGAAAAATGATAAGCTGTTTTAGTAATGTTAAAAGTGCTTAAATGATAATTAAGCTGTTTTAGAAGTGCTTAAATAGCCAAACGGCGAACTTCTGGTGCAGGGACTGAAATGAAAATTTTTGTGTAAGCTGGTTGATGAAGTAAGGCTATGTCACGATTGATTTGAATTGTTTTAGAAGGGGCAAGACCTATAAGCTAAGGCATAAGCTATTTTGGGAAAGTGATTATAGAGTTTTGGAGATAGCAGAGCTGCATATTTTGGGATAAGCTGCTTGCAATTTTCAGGAATGATTCACAGTGAGTTCCTTTAGTTAGAAAACTTCCCTTTGGGTAGTTAAATTATGCCTTTAGAATAATAAAATATGATTTAGTACATTAGTACATAATTTAGTGACAATATGATTAAGATTTATACCCTTGCTAGAGTACTCTAAAATAACTTTTATGTTGATAAATATGATTATGGTAATGTAGAAGTTAGAGGAAAAATATTATGATAAGTTTTACGTGAGAATGAATAAATATGCAATTTCGGCTAACGTTACGTAAAGTGAGAATTGTTTGATTTTATTACTTTATTTCGACTCTTGGCTAATATAAATTACACTTTTAAGGTAATATAATGGTTTAGCTTGGCTAAGACTCCAATTCTCATTATTGCCGAATATGTAGCCGAAATTGTATTATGCATATCCTCTAACCATACACAACCATAGTGTATATTTATTTGTGTAAAGGAATATTTAGAGTAAAATAGTCATTGAAACAAATTATTCATGGGTAGATTTCCAATCATTGGAAAGTAAAGAATTCTAAGTATGAAAGTTCGGCTTAATTAGTCGGATTTAATTTATCAGGATATGGGGAAATTTCATAACCTTTTAGGAATGGCATATGACAACGATATGCCTAGAACCTAAATAGGTTAGTATCAGAATTAATTTCAGAATAAAGACAGAATCACTACGTCTTTATTATCAGTTTCAGGATGTTGTTATTATAAGAAAATCAGTTAAGATAAGTTATTCCTCTCTATCTCCCCGTCAGTAGTGGAGTTGAGGATTAACTCAGTTATTAGAAAATTAGTTCAAGTTACAATATTAAAACATGTTTAAAATGTGGCTTTCGCTATCCCGCCAGTTGGATACGAAAGGTTCCCGCCAGTTGGAACGGACACTATCCGTGAGGATGACCCCACGATAATCAGAGGAGTCCGGTATCCCCGTCAGTTGGGTTCCCGCCAGTTGGAATTATTACCGGTCAGAGTGGAATAAATTCCGGGGTTACTCCACCTGGGTTTATTCCGTAAAATCAACTCAGATAATATTGTTTGTTCAACGCTAACATTCCTAACATAATATGACAGACATTATGACTATAATAGTTAGTATGATTTCAACATTAGTATCAGGATTGAATCAGTATTTCAGATAGCGATCCTAGTTATCCCCCGATCGCTCAGTTATGCATGACAAAACTGTATAAACCCAAAAAGGGTTGAGCTTAGAGACAGATGGCGATCCTAGGTTCCCTGAGATTGCCTACAGCCTAGGATAGGTGGAACTCACTGAGACATCCCGTCTCACCCCAATCCATTTTATTTTATTTCAGATCAGTAGGTTGTACGTGGCAAGGAGACAATACAGGAGGCTGACTAATATATTTTCACATGCTCGTGTCGTACTAGTTCAGATTATTTGTTACGGTTCCAGACATGTATTCATATAGAAAATGTACGATCCTGCAGTGATGTATATATTTATTCAGTCAAAATTTTTATTATTGTAATTTTAATGTATCCAGTACTAAATTTAACGCACATTCTAAATATTCTAGATAAGTTTAGTATGGGCGTTACACACATAAACCCCTAATTCGATTTATAACTTTAGTAACAAAGTAGACAACAGTCCCCGTGAACTTAACTCAGTTGGTAGGGAAAATGCATAGTATATGCAGGGTTCGGAGTTCGAACCTCGGACAACCACTTATTCTCTTTAAAGGAGAATTTCTAATCACTAGGCTACTTGTATAAAAATAAAAAAACAAAGTAGAGAACACACTTTACTTCTAGCATTTGCACATGGACACATTCTCAGATTGATCTGTCTTTTAATTGTTAATTCAAAGTAGACAACACATTTAACTTCAAGCAATTGCGCGCGAACACATTTTTTATTTCGATCTATAAGGTCAGTTATTAAACCGAAGTAGACAAAAAATTTAACTTCTCTTGATTATGTGTGCGCACCTTCACACGCAAACACACACTTTTTATTTGATTTATATCTTCAATTATTAAATCAAAGTAGACAACACATTTAACTTCTCACAATTGCACATTCACACACTTTCAATCTAATATATAACTTTAATTAGTAATTAAAAATAGACAAGACATTTCACTTCCCGCGATCGCACCCTCACATTATTAATCAAAACTTTAAATGTTTAAAGAGCGTAGATATTGTTGTAAAAAAAAGAAGGATATAAGTAACATTCACTCTTGCTAATGGTTAAAAAAACTATTTGTTGCAATATGTTAAGAAATCATAAAATGACCTATAAACAACAAATTGTAATATATAAATATATTTTAAACTAAATTGACAAAAGATAATTTATATGTTTTTTTTTTTTTGAAAGGAATTTATATGTTTTATTTAAAAGTAAAACCTGACAACAATTATATATAGGTTCAATTCTATAAACGACAATTATAATGCATCCTACATTTCTTCTGTCAAACAAAAAATAAAAACAACAATTTCCTTAAAAAAAACAACAATTATAAATGATTGGAGTTCAAGCCAATATCTTATTCTTGATAATATATATTTAATCATTACATTATTGCCACTTTATTAATAATAGTTTTTCATTCCTCAATTTGTTTTTAATTTCTCATTCATCTGGTGTATAAGGGAGATTGAGGTCGAAAGCTCGAACAGGAGGTTGGTTCAAGTCAAATGGTTGCACATGTGGAGGTGGTGCATTTTGTGGTGGAGCTGGTGCATTTTGTGGTTGTTGTTCAACATTTTGTGGTGGAGCTGGTGCATTTTGTGGTTGATGTTCAACATTTTGTGGTTGAGGTTGAGCATTTTCTGGTTCAGGCTGATTATTTGGTGGTGGACCTTGTTTACTCGATTCTAATATAAAATCGGGATGATGTTCTTCGATAACATGCACTGCTAAAGCTTCTCGAGATCGAAACATTGTGTCACATTCACTGCATAAGAATTCTAGCTTTGACATGATATTTTTTTATGCTAGTGATTGATATAGACTGAATGGGGTGTAAGAAAAATAAAAATGGTAACAATATATATAGGCACAAGACCCTATTTACTTTGAGTGCTATTTTTTTTTTTATATAATTTTCATAAATAATATAAGATACGTTATGGAAAATACTGTTGAATATTTAAAAAGATTTCCTTTAACATAAATTTCTACTTTTTTTTTTTGACCGAACATAATTATTTCCATAATGCACCTAAAATTGAAAATAAAAGATTATCGCTTTCTTCCTCAAAAAAAGATTATTGCTTTCTTTTTTAAAGTTTTTTATAGGTTCTTTTCACCGGAAAATATTATATTTCAGACATTGTTTTTTTTTTTTTTGAAATATTGACTGATTTTAAATTGATGGTGGCTATACTAAATATAAACATACTCTAAGTTATATTTGAATATTGGTTCTCCATGTTGACGTAATACAACATCTTCCGTTAAACTCAATTCTCATCGGTGTTTTCATTGTTTACTTTTTGCAAAGTTAAAAAAGGAAAGAAAAAAAATGTAGTACCATAAACATTACAATAATAAGAGATAAAACATTGTATATATTTATTTATTTTTATTATGCTTCTACTCCATCTAACATTTTTTAAAAATTATATATTAATCTTATAGTATAATAATCCTACGTCTATTTTAATTTATGATCAAATAAAAACAAACAATACATTCAACGATGAATTTAAATTGAGGCTAAATTTTTATGATTTTCGTCGCGATAAATACTAATGGTAAAATTTTCAGTATTTTTCAAGAACTTGATTTTTCCGTCTTTGCAACATACATTAATTTTGCTGTGTTTAATTTTTTAAACAAGTTCCGTTTACTAAAAAAAAATTGTATGGATTCACAAAAATATTTGCGATAGATTTATACAGTAAAAATAATTTCCCCGTCAAAACATTGTTTATAAAATTGTAAAGGATCGCACATCCAAAACATTGTGGTATTTGTTCATGAACACATTGTTTTCTTAACCTTTTTTTTTTTTGTGAAATGTTTGTAAGTTATGATAATAACCATGATCTCTTGTTTATTTTTCAGAACTTATGTTCCTGATCCTTTAACTTTATATTGTTCCCATCTATCTAATAAAACTCTAATATTAGAATGATAGCGGAAACTAGTTGCCCTATTTTTCACTCTTATTTTTTCATTTCACTGTCGTTTTATGTTTTGGCCTTCTCTTCTTGTTTACATCCCCATTCATTTTATAAATAACTTTTGATATTAATCTTTATCCTCTCTAGTTTTTCGGTTAATCTTTTATGTAACTATGACATCTTCAAATATATGGATTGAAGAAACTCCGTCTTGTATTTCTGCAGTCTTGGCATTTGATTTATTGCCAGACTATCGTTAATGAAATTGTCTTTAACGTCAAAAAAAAAAAACTATGAAATCTTCAAATGGCTTCACCTTTATCAATAATTTGATCTGTGTAAAACAAACATGCTAAATTGATTTAATAAACTCACGAGTTGGAGTCATGGAATTTGGAAAGGAAATTTACTTTTGGTGTTAATATAGATAATGAAGTATGATTATATTTTTCCCCTTAAAAAGAGTATGACTATCTTTTACCTCTTTTGGTAATTTTTTGGGAATCTAAAAAGTGAATCTTCTTGCTACTTTTGGTCAAAAATTAATGATTATTTATGTAGTAGCCCAAAAAGAATAATTAAACACTAGATACTATTATTATTAGAATGAAAACTTTAGAAAAATTGTATAAATATTTAGGGTGTAACGATTCTGTTTGGATTGGTTTTCAGTCAAAAAATGTTCGAACCGATGAATTTTTCATTGGTTCGGATTTCACTCTTTTTCAAAAAAAGGAACCGTACCATAAAAATTGATTTGGATCGGTTCGGTTGATCGACGAATTTAAAAATAGAATTAAAAAATTCATATTTTCACAACTTTGTATTTAATTCATACAACATACATGATAGAAAAATTGTATACATATGGACTCGACTTTTCTCAAGGCACCATTTTTAGAAGAAAAAAAAAAAGATGTCATACTTTTTCTTATTAGTCCTTTAGAAAAATGACCGATTATAATCTCAATTGATTTAAAAACAGTGGAAAATTATTTTCAAGATGTTCTTGATAAATCAAGACTACTCGTTTAATGTTTTAACGGGCTTAACAAAGTTAGAAAAGTGACATAAAAAAAGTAAGGAGACTCCATCGTAATTTTCATAGAAATTTAGAGAAGAAAACATTAAGAATTATTATAATTCAAGACCCGATGAAATAGGATAAACTTAATTATAGTTAGAAAAAATTTCTTAGTAAAAGTTATTTTTGAAGTGTTGGTTTATTTTAGAAAAAACAAAACTTCTAAGAGCGTCCTTTATAAAAAAAACTTCTAAGAGTTTTACCTTTTACCTAAGAAAAAAAACATAAATCTAACAGGACATATTTTAAATCTTGAGTGACCTTCTTAGGTAAAAACTTGACAAGTTCTCTCTCTCTCTCTGTCTATCTCTCTCTCCCCCTCTCCCTCCCTCTCTCTCTCTCTCTCTCTCTCTCTCTCACTCTCAATACACACATGCATATATATACTTCTTCAGTTTTCTTTTTACTTTTTCTTGTGTTGGTGCCATGAACTTTGAGCGACAAATGAGATTGCGAAAGAGTTTGAGTGAGATAAAATTGAGAATATTATCTATGTGAAGACTATTGGGTTTTTTAGGGTCTTTGATGACTAAACGAAATGAAAAGGAAAAAGACAAATTTGTTTGGATGAAAAATTGGTTGAGGTAAGGGCATGCACCTCTCTGTTTTTATATCTACTTCTGTAAGAATGAAATGATGGTTATTTTTATAATTGCTCATTTGCTTACATGTTTCAGAATTTCTAGTTGCCAAGGTGAGTAATGAAGGGAAATCGTATGACATAAAGTGTATACACAGCAGACAAAGCAATACAAATTTCTCTTTCAATGGATCCTTATGAATGAAACATGATCCGGGATCAAATTATTGCCTCTTGAAGTGTAATTCCTTTGTTGTCAAATTTGTGTAACCGGTCACAAGCACCACTCAATTGGCAACACCTTTACTCAGTCCACACAAACAGCCAACTCCACTCATAGTGGTAGCTGCTACGGAAAGGAGCCTTAGAGAGAGAGAGAGAGAGAGAGAGAGAGAGAGGTTGATTAGGGTTTTAGATAACCTAGGGTTTCTGAAGTGGTATATCAGGTTTTTTAGTGACTCTTGCTTCTACACAATGGTTCTATTTATAAAATCGCTTGTGTGCTCACCAAGTCAAAGTGTTGAATGTAGCGAATGAAAGTAAACACACACGCACACGGGGAGAGAGAGAGAGAGAGAGAGAGAGAGAGAGAGAGAGAGAGAGAGAGAGAGAGAGAGAGAGAGAAATTTATATTAGTTTCTCTCACAAACCGAGAGTAGTCTAGTCCCCTTGCACTTCAAGGAATTTTCACTATAACCACTTAAGATTACAAATGCTCAAGCACACAAGCAAGAGACTTCAAATGCTAAATGACACAAGAAAAAGACTTTCTCTGCTCAATCACAACTGAAAAAGACTTCTAGAATCTAACTTAATCAAATAAAAAATTGTTTGGGTTTTACGCTTGATATGCAATCAGAGGTGTAAACCAATAATTCAGTTTATTTTCCTTAAATGTTTATGTACTTTTGAATTTGACTGAGTACGGGCACTTGCAAAAGTTCAGGGAGTTGTTTATTTTCTTCAAGTCTTCAGCTTCTTATATGGAGAGAAATCTGAGAGACGTTGAGAGGTGTCAACGCATAAAATTGAGTCCTTGAGAAACTTAATCCATGACGTTGGAATGTTTCTTGATATGGTTATTGTCATTGAATGGTCATTTGAAATTCCTTTGCTTCAAAAAGAATTATTTGTTTCATTCTAATTGTCTTTGAAGTTCTTTGTTTGTTTCTGCACGTAGTCAGAAGAGGACAAATTGTACTTATCAGAGTCTGATAGCGACCTTCCTTTAAAAGAAGACAAAACTAGTCAGGGTCTTCTAATGTTGACGTGACCTTCAGAGTCTGAGTCATTTGTTGGCTTGTATCCTTCAGAGTTTAGTCCATAATTTTAGCTTCTCTCAAAAATCAAATGCTCTTGAGTGCTCAAAATCTTGTTCTTACAGAACCAAAACTTGATTTAATACTTTGAATTTAATTATATGGTTTTGCATATTTTAACACACATTCGCACTCCCAATTGCTCTTTTATACTTTGTTATATCAAAACTTTAGAGACATTCTACAAAACCAATTTTGATTCAACACGTTGAACTATTTCAAAACTCATTTGTTCACCTTTTATTCTTTACTCTTTACTTTATGTATACTCCATGTGGTCCTACTTATAAGAAACAATTGTTTTTTTAGATTCATTGAGTAATTGATGTATCCAGTCTAGAATATAAATCGTATACATCAATTACTCAACGAATTTAAAATGTCAAATATTTCTTATAAATAAAACCGAAGGGAGTGATGTGTTTTTGGGTAGGTGTTGTCCTCAGGGTGTTTATTTTTGGGTGTTCCGCTTATATACGGCGCCTTTAGGTTGTATTCTCATTTTCACCAATCTCTGTTCGTCTTGAGCGGAGACCCTGGTGGTTAAATAAAATTTGCTGTTTCAAAACAAAAAAAAAAAACGAAGGGAGTATTTACTTGAACTAGGGCTATTCCAAGAAAGTTCTTTTTAAAAAAGCTGGTCATAAGGTTCTTAACATAAACCTTCTTGAACATGGTTTTCGAACAAACCTTCTTTGAAGGATTTCAACCTTCTTATACATTTACAAACTCTGGGAAAACCTTACTCTGAAAATAACACAAAAGAAGTTGTAAGGTTAGGGTATACCATCAAGACAACGAGGATCTACGAAGAAATTTATTTATAGTCTCAAACATAAATCTAAGACACGACTGAGTAGAAGAGGGACTGAATTGAATTTTGAAACTACTCTCTTTCTGAACACTTTTTTTAAGAGTGACTTGTGATACTAAATCACTTAAAGCATATCTAAGTTTTTATGTACTAAGAATAGAGAATTTGAAATGCCTGTAGTTCTTTTTATTTTTTGGTCAAGTAGCCCAGTGACTAAAACTCACATATTTTAAATATGGAGAAATGAGGTATCTGGGGTTCAAACTTCGACCTTTGCATATATTATGCATTGTATTGTCCCTACCAATTGAGTCAAACTCACCGGAACAAACGCTTGTAGTTCTTAAAAACAGTTATTAAAGAATGGTCTACCATTCCTTTACACAATTAGTTTGATATACTGTAACATTCAAGTTCACAAGTGCTTCTTATAAATTTGAATATCTTATGCTGAATTACAATAATTTACTTAATTCATGAAATGACCAAGTTTTGGGTCATTGCAGATCCATATGCAGATTTTTATAACTGTACAAGTATTGTTTTTACAAAATTCACACACCAAAATAGTTGAAGGACAACGAAGATTAGAAAGGCAAAAAAGAATGAAAGAATACGAAGTACACATTCATAAGACCTGTAACCTATGCACACCAAATCAATACAGCTCCGAAAAATTGCAAGGAAGCCGATAAAAGATACACCTCCTTGCTGGAAGCAAATCAATGTATAAGGGACCCAAAACAACACATCGATGCAGCCATAAATATTGTTGCCAATCCGCGGTCAAGAAAGCTGATAATACAACTTTTCCATGGATCTTCTTGTATATCAACTAATGTGAGACAGTTTTATCAAGAAACCATATGTTCTATCATGAATTAACAACCAGCAGCCTTCAGGAAATTATCATATGGACGCGATGCTGGCAGTTGAAAGAAGGCGGCCTGCTGCTGATAAGCTGTGGCACAAAGCATTGGACCGGTCTCAGGCAATGTGGTGGGTGACGGAGCGCCTAAGTTTGAATCCAAGAATGGATTTCCACTCTGCAACTAAAATGGCACAGGAAACAGGAATAAGATATCTCAAAGCAAGAAGAAACACTTGTTCTGAATTTCGAAAGTAAATAAAGTAAAGCAGTACCAAAGGCAAACTTGGCTGAACATTGGAATTTGTGGATTCGTCCTTTTCTTGGTTGTAATCAGGAAGAGGAATCCTGAATGAATTGGCAAGTAATGATTGGGCACCCATGAAAGTGGAAATCTTCTGTTGCTTTCCGGCGAGGAGGTTCTCACAATGGAGAGCCATTTCTTTATATGGCATGTTTGAAGGTGTTGAAACAGAAATCCTTCCTACGTGGTGTGTTGTCTCCAAAACCTGCATATGAATTATCATTTTACGACTCATCATTTTCTAGAATTTTTAGAATTACTTGATGAGGAAATTGAAGAGATAAATGGATGAGCGTTAAGAGAATGTTTTTTCATTTTTCACTATAGCTTAAATAAAATCAAACATGTTATCGGTAGGTACATATCAATGAACAGAAAAACTTACTGAACCCAAAATGTCATCAACACTCAGCAGGCTTAGATTTTCTAAAGGCTGTTGTTGTGCATCGGTACTAGCTTGGCTTTCCAAACCAGAAACGGGAATGTCATCATCAATAGTAAATAATGGAATATCAACCTGCATAATTTCATGTAGGCGACTATACAGGTTAAAATCCGAGAAATATTTTTTATTTTTAACGAAAAATGCGTCTGAGGAGAGCTGTGCAAATTACCATATCAGAATGTTTATCATCCTTTAGTCCAGACTGGTATCCTGTTGTATCAAGAGATAACTGGACTCCCAATGGACAGGCATCATCCGGTGTAAAATTACTAAGAAGCCGTTCTTTTAACACGGACGATTCCTGATGCACAAAAAAATGTAAGTTAATACATTGATCCTGATAAACTAGCGAAACATTAAATGATAAATAAATGTTTGTTACATTTGCAGGTTTTCCTAGACTCTGCACTATCATAGTAGCAAACGATTCATTTGACTGGCTTTCGGTTATTTTTATCGATGAAAGTGCCTTTAAAGCGTCCTCATCATCCTCTTTTGATCCATAAGCTTTACTTGGCTGCCTAACTGTATCAGCAACAGATTGTAACTTGCTGTCATTAACCAGTTGCAGGAAAGGATCAACCTGAAAAGATGCATAAAAAACCATAAGAGATACAAAGGAGTGATTTTATTATATAAAATGCAAAACATTGTACAAAACAAGATGTACATACAGTTTTATCTGTCAATGCCATTTTTGCGATAGAAATGAGAGAGAGGATGTTGTAGGCCTTGGATGTGAAAACAATCATGGATGTTGCTAGTGTAAAGAGAGACCTTCGGCGTGATGCTTGCAGTTTAACTGAAAAAAGAAAGAAGAAGTGTTTCAAAACTAGGCACCTTAACAATGCTTCGCAATTTTAAACCATTTCATCAAAAAGCAACATAAAATAAACATGAATAAACTGTATCTAATATGAGAACATATGCCATGATAAATAAAATATATGCTGTATAACCTACAGTTCTATTTGGTCGATTATGTAAGGAATAATCTGATGAATTTTGTATATCATGGAAAATGTTAACTGCCAAACTTCCCTGTTAAGTATATTACATCATGCGCCGCATTAGACTTTTTCCGTGTATGTGAGAGCTTAGTCTACTTTTTAATTTAATAAATTCCTCCTTTCATTTAATTTCCGTACTCTATCAGTTTTCTTTCCTTAGCACTAAACCTTCCCTTGGAAGGAAAAAAATAGGAACAAAGTCATTTGATTCTAAACATGGGTTCATAAGATATCCATATCATATGTCGCGGATATTGAGCTGTCATTCTTACAAAAAACATGGTAACATACAAACATTAAATAATATGGATTCGAGACTCTACCGTTTTCATTGAGAGAAATGCTCCTCAAGGAAAATGCCAACTGAAAACTTTGAATTAGAGCCTCATGAGAAGAATTCTGCAGGAGCCAAAGCATACAAGTTATGAGGATAAGATAAAGATAAACTTAAAAATATATGTGAGATATGAATGCTTTTGTGTGTGTGTGTGTGTGTGTGTCACATTTTTATGGAAATGGAAATTCTTGAAGTAACATTAAAATTTATAACTTTGATTTTGACCGTTGATATAACTTGCAAGTTATTGTATGAGTAAATTATCTGAGGTTGATTTTAATCTTAAGACAACTTTATGAATAATCATCTACACTATCTATCACCAAGGACGCAGGTATAAGAATCATTCTCAAATAAATTGAAATAACCGAAATAAATTAAATAACCGCAATAGGAAAATATATATGTTAATGAGGCGATTTTTATTCTGTTAAAAGTTAAATTTTCAAACTTTTATCAGAAAGTCGGTAAACTGAAAGGACTGTGTTAAAAATCGGTCAACTAGTCCATACAAGAAAACAATTTTCTCATTCAATGTATACATGGTAAAATATCAAGAATTTTCACATTACCTTACTCCGAGCAACTAGTAAGACAAGGCTGTAGGTATGAGCAATTGCTTCGAAATTTTCAGGTGTATTCAGAGGATAGATTGACTGAACCCAAATTGATGATAGCAAAAGGGTAATCTGATGACTACTCAGCCTAATCGGTAATACCTGTGACATGGTGATGGTGTTTGATTGAGAAGTTATATTGTTATTAAAATAAAATGTAAAGTAAAATAGTGCAAATACATACCTGTTTTTTAGTTGTAGCATCTTCTTCAACAATTACGGATACTTGAGGCCTCTTCACACTAGTTACTCGGCTGTAACTTGACTTCAATCTATTCATCATAGAAGGGTTATTAACCTTTGTGGATTCAGTGCTCGTCAAAGCAGGTTTTCTTATACTAGCGGTCCGACTATAACTTGACTTCAATCTATTAAGAACGGAGCTATCATTGCTCTTTCCATCTAAAACACTATCTTCTTGTATGGAAAGTTGCTTCTTCTCCAATTTCTCAAAGAGTGCAGCTGAAGAGGAAAATACAGAGACATTTCTCGAGAGCATTCTTTGAATATCAGTTGCCTTTGCCAAGGGAGGATTTGAAGAAGAAGGTTGAGGACAAACTGACGATGGCACAAGGACAAGAGAAAATATGCGATGTGCACCCACCCTGGTTTCATGGTCTGCATGGACCATTGCCAGGAGTAACTGATGAAATAATGCCTCAGGGAATGCCTAAAGAATAGAGTTTTTCAAGTTCACAGAAAAAATGAGAAAGAAAGAAGTAAGGAAATATTACAGTTATTACGAATCAGGAAATTTAAGTAACTTGCCTTGTTCTGATACGACAAATTCGGTATAGATGCAACTATTTGAGAAGTTCTATAAACTGCAGCAATCAAGGTTCTTGCCATAACTGTAATATTAGACATGTTTTCTAACAACACGGCCATGGTATCGAGAACAGGACCTGCATCTGAGATCTGCATAACATTATAGCCAGTAGCCATTAATTAACATATCCAAGATTCAAAGCCAAATCGCCATCCAGAACTACATGCTTATCTGGTCAGTTACACTATTAACTAAAATGTTCATCTTAAAAGTTGGAATTTTTGTCACCTTAATTGTTAACTGTACGAGGCATTCATCTACTTCGGTTCTATATTTTTGGTTCCATTGTATTACTTCGGACCCTAAGTTCGAATCATCAAGAGAGCAGTGTATGCTTTTCCGCAAGTGTCTCATCATATCACTCAATGCACCGATTATAGCCACCGATTGCTGAACTCTTGTTTTTTCGGCAAGATGGGTAATAACACCGACAATATCAAGTTGCATATTAGGATTCTTTAAGACATTCTTGTGATCAAGGTGCTTGACTAAAATGGATAGTAACAAGTGTGTATTCTGTCCTGTAAATTGCGAACCAAATTTCAAACTGTTTAGATAGGATATAGAAACATTGACAGGAATCTGATCTCAAAGCACTATAGAAAATAAATACCAGCATTTTCAATAATAGATTGCATGTCGAGCAAGACAGATAGGGCAAGCCCGTGTTCTGGAGACCAGAGATTGGTATTATCAAAATAGCGGAACAAGGATTCCAGGACACGACGTACAGTTGTACCTTCCTTGGCTAACTTAGCCATATTTAGTATGCAAACTCTTGACCAAAATCCAGGGTTCGTGGCATCTTCCCTATGGAGGAGAAATGAAGTTAACATCAATTATAACATACGAGTAACTCAAAACAAAAGCTAATATAACAAGAAGGACAGTTACATAGGCACGTTGAGTTCTCCTTTGGCATTCACTACCATTCTCCACGAATAACGCGTAGAATTCCCATTTTGAGAATCTTCCTTGATATCCCCATAGTTTTCCAAAACAACCGAAACAACCTGAGTTAACAAGAGATGCAAGCTGTCAAATGAAAGAAGTATACGGGAGGGTAAGACAAGAGGTAATTGGAAGTGGTATACGATGTTTGGAAACGATTTTAGTCAATAGAGGTGTTTATCTCTCACAATCAGAATGTAATATAATGAAAGTTATCGAAAATAAGTTAAAAAGGGCAACCCAGTGCACTAGAGCTCCCGCATATGCAGGGTCCGGGAAGGGGTCCCACCATTTGGTGTATTGTACGCAGCCTTACCCTGTTTTACACAAGAGGTTGTTTCCAGGACCTGAACCCGTGACCTTTTAGTCACATGACAACAACTTTACCAGTTGCGCCAAGGTTACCCCTCTATCGAAAATAAGTTAATCATGAAGAAAAAAAAACAAGATGAATTTCTCCACTAAACACCTAGTTTGAGGTCAAAGAAAGTTCGCTGATTCGAGAAGTACCAAAACACTAAAATCAAGCACTAATGTGTTCTTTTCTCCGTGCGAAATGACTAATACCTTAAAGGAAAATGTAAACAGATCAATAACTTACATTGTCAAATTCAACTGAAATATGAGTGAATTCTCCCATGAACCAAACCTGTGAAACAAGAAAAGAATCTTATCAATTTTACATCAGCAATAACAGTAGCCTTTTTCAATGGGGTCTTTGGCGCATCAATTGGATTTGTTGCAGTTTGACTTGATAGCCATATCGCAGACATGATAAAGTAGAAATCATATTACCATTGACGATAGGACTTGAAGTCCGGAAGCTCGCAAATGCTGTACTTTTCCATCATCTCCCATTTGTTGAGCTAGATGGCAAAGTTTTGAAATGAAACTGTCTAAATTAAACATATAAGTACCATCCCTCTGCACAAATAAAAGAATGATACAAGATCAAACTTCCATGCAAAAAAACATACAATGTTGTAAACATTTAACTACTTTGTAAAGAGTGAACTAGCTTCAAACTCATAAACTGAGAACCTACCAAAAATTCCCCACCTGATTGTTCACAAAGTCAAACAAGGTTTGGCATCCTAAAATCTGCACTTCGTCTTGCCGCGATTGATCAAGAAGAATTTGAATGATGCTAAGCAAGCTACTTGCAAACAAAGGCCTGCCACAATAGTGTTCTGATAAATCATACGCAATAAAAATGGTTTTAATCGTAATAAATTGAAAAATCAGCTTCTGTTGTTTCCTTAGGTTACTGTTTTTCAAATGGTTGCAAACCAAAGTAAACTTAAGCCTATAAAACAACCAAGCTCTTACACTTCTAAATAAATACATTTCCTTCATATATGATAATGTAAACTAAAAAAACATCACATAATATTTTTTTCCTAATCCTCGGGTTCCCAGTGAGAGAGGGCCCTGATAATCCGGAGTTCGGCCTGAAGGTAAGTAAAGTTTGACCAATAACTATTCCAGTCAGGAATAAATACATTTCCTTCATATATGATAATGTAAACTAAAAGAACATCACATAATATTCCTAATCCTCAGGTTCCCAGTGAGAGAGGGCCCTGATAATCCGGAGTTCGGCCTGAATGTAAGTAAAGTTTGACCAATAACTATTCCAGTCAGGATTTGAACTCGGGTTCTTCCGAACGATCTCCTTAATTGAAGCTCATTAACCGCTTGATCCTAATCACTTGATTAGCACATCAAGTCATATAGGATACTAATTAGATACTTACGATGATAAAACATATGATGCTGACTATCAATTAACCATCAAATTTTATTAATTTTTAAGTTTGCAATTACAAACTAAGATCCCTACTTATTATATCAACATACTGATAACTATGATGAAAAAAGAACTCACATTTGATCTCTACAAGAAACCAACAACTTCCTATAAATACAAATGACAACTTTCACAGCTTGATAATTCTCAGTCCTCAACTCCTTATAACATCTTTGCTCAAGATAGCTTGTTATCTGTAAAAACAACCAAGGGCAACACAGTCATTTTACAAATATCAGTAAGTAAAAAAAAAAAAAAAACAATTTTGGTACTCTTGATTTGTGGCGTTGTGATAAGTGTGACTACAATTATTGCCCCTAGGGTTATTCAACAAGGAGTGAAAACCCAACTCGATTCCTCACAATTTTCTAATGGCACAATTCGGTGCCAGACAAAAATTAAACTCAAATTAGTCCGTGCGAGGATAAATTAGTCCCTGTATCATTATGTTAGAGGGACTAATTTGTCCGAAGTATGAAAATGTTGTTGAGTAATTTGGGTATTTTTTTCGTCAAGGATTGAATTGAAACACAAGAAAATTATGAGGGACTGAATTGGGTCTTGCTCATAAAAATAAAAATAAAAATTATAGTTCCAATTCCAATTCCATTTTACAATCAATACAATTCATCACATACCTTAGGAACACGAAGAGGATTTTTCGATGCATACTCGCATAACTTGCTGATCTTACGATCATTAGGTTCTTCTTCCTGTTACAACAACATGATCATCATCATTATCATTATTGTCATCATTGTGATTATAAATTTCAAAACTCTAAATAACATTAAAATTACAAATTATTGTACACAAATGAAATAAGTTATTATCATTCTACCGGCGTGCGAGGGAAGATATCAGCGAGCAATTTCTTGTAACGTTTAATAGGATGTCTTGATCTTTCCCGCAATGCAGGACAAAAACAACATAAACTGCCGCAAACAGGCCAAATGTTACGCGAAATAACGCTCATTTTCTTCAAATTATGAATGTAAATGTAATATTACAATATCAAAATTATATATTTTTGTGATTGTTACGTGAAATTGGAAGATGAAAAGTTAGAGTAATGAAATTTGCATGGAAAGGAAAGAGAGAAGAGAATAGCAAGCATGCGCGATATAGCAGCGTTGAAATGAAAGGCTCTCAGAATACGATTGATTCCTCTCTTTCCTTTCGTCTTTTTTTTTTGTGTTGTTTGTGTTACATTTATAGTGTTTCTCTTCTTGATTTTTTTGGAATGCATTAAGACAGCTTTTTCTTTGGGACGACACCTCACCACCTTTCTCCTCTTTTCTTTTCTTCCCTCTTGCCAACAACCTAAACACCCAACTTTCAAATATCTTTTCCAATATTTTTTTTAAGGATCTTTTCCATATATATATGTGTGTGTGTAAAATTTAATATATGACAACTTCGATAATTCTTTTTAAGAAAATCGTATTACAAAATTGACCGTTTGATTGAAAGATATTACTTCCTCCGTCTCAAATTATATGACGTTTTGACTATTTCGCATGTATTAAGAAATGTGATTAATTTTGTATGTAAAATAGATATTACGAACTGTTTTACAAAATTGTCTTTAATAAATGACATGAGAAAGACTTGACCAAAATATAAAATAAAATGGCATGAGAAAGATAACTTAAAGAAGGGTCTTGCTAACCGGTGTCTTCAAGACAATGCTTAAGGAATCTACAATTAGAAATTTTGTCTTGGAAATATAAGATGTTACTTTTGATCAAGTAATGATTACACAACTTTTTCATAAAAATTTACTTGTTTTGGATGTTTAACCATTACCCTAAGGGCACTGGTTACGATTCTCCATTAAAGAATTGAAAGAAGAAAGAGTAATAAATACTTAAGGATGTAATAAGAAAAGTAACATTAATGTTTCATTGATATTGTAAAACGACAAATAATTTGGGACGTAGGGAGTATAATATAGGGAAATGCTAAAGAGTTTCCATAGGACATTGGTTAAGATAATATAAATATAAATATTGCATTGGAAAATGGTAAAAATTAATGAATTTGACTTTTTAAAAGTTGGAATATTGTTGAATCCAATGTAACTCTACTATTTTTGGTTTCCTTAACAAGCGCTCATACTCTATGGGCACTTATTAGCATAACCCTATAATTAAATTATGTTTATAAAATTTGACATTAATCAGAAATCATTTGATATGCTAACGAGATAAATCAAAATTGACCTCTTATGAACTTTGAAAAAACGAGTTAATTTTGATATATCTTAATTATTGACATATTAAATAATTTACGAAAAACATGATTTATGTTATAATATTTTTTTAATCCAATAGTTGGTTTTATAATAGTTGGTTTGATTGTGCAAAGCAGTTGAGTTGAGTAACTGGTTTTGATTGCAGAAATTAGTGGTGGTTAGGGTTCTTTGAATCCCCTCTATTTCATTATTGGATTAAATACTTGCAATTATCTGTTATGTTATAATGATTCTATTTAAGTGATGAGTTTGTGGGATTGTTACGTCCCTCCAGCTGTCAAGTTCATGATAATGGTTATACGCGTGCTATGGTATAGTGTCTTCAATCCTATAAGTTCGTACACCTTTGTAAGGTTGTTAAAGTGGGTCATTACTCTTGCAGTGGTAATTGAAACATAAAAGAATTGGTTTTACTAAATTGTCATCTAAAGGCTCCAGCTTCATCTATGAATCTTAGAAGTTCATCACATACCCTCTCTTACCTTAGTAGTTCTACAAACAGGCAGCCCTATCTCATCTACTTGACCAAGGGGAAAGAATCAAATTTAGTATGCAACGTTGGGAAAAGTATGACCATGAAGCCTTCTATTTCTAAGTCAATTGATTGTCCTAAGTATGTCACACTCCATGGCACCATCAAAAGCATTAAGACACTTGCATATAGAGATTAAATAGATCTCATAAGATAATTGAATAAAAGACTTATATTTAAAATATCTAACAAACAAATAGAGGTTCATCTTAGAAGCCTACCCAATTAGTGTTTAATTACTCCTGATAACTAAAGACAAACTACAAAAGAAATAAAACATACTCTAGAGAAAAAGGCTGAGGAGAAACTCCTCCTTTGATGCTCCTGGTGCTTGCCTTCCTCTTGAACCGCTTGTTCATAATGAATAATTGTTAATGAGAGAAGTTGTGTTTATAGGTTGAATTCCCAATGGGTTTGGGTGAAAAACTGGGCTTTTTTCCCCAAACTTGTAGCTGAAAACAATAAAATATATGCATGCCTCGCGCTTGGTGCTCAAAACAGTGAACTGTTGTGCATACCTGGGGTGCACAAGATGATGTCAAGGGGATCACAGCACCTTTTCCCAACGCTTGTTTGCCTTTTTCTTCGTCTTTTTTAGTGCTTTAATTTCTTTCTTGAAACTTGTCTTGGAACTTAGAACATAATTTCTCCACTTTGTAATGTCTTCAGAGGCCTCTTGAATCTTCATCCATATTCTTCTTATCTCTTCATGTGGTGATTTTTTTTGTCGAATTACATGATTTTTGCAATGAATTTCATCAAAGCACCTAAGAATGGCTTGGATTCGAGAAAAGTAGAACTACAAGACTCAATTTGAAAACATTACAAAAAAATCCAATAAACCATCCACAATTGTTATATAATTGCTCTATTTTGGATCAAATCATAACTAAAATGACTGAAAAATATGTTGAAAATAATGTAAGATGATTTATCATCACAACCCCACACTTAAATTGTTGCTTGTTCTCAAGTAACAAAAGGAAAGAAATTTTAAATTCTGTATACTTTTCAGAGAAAACATACATTTTCGAAGTCGTTGCTCAGATCATCATCTCGTCCTATTTTCAGACTTGACTAAACTGACCACTTTCATGCAAGCGGGATAGGCTTAGAGAAAATAATTCATATTCCCAGCCACACTCTTTTCCAAGATACACATAGGTACCTCCTAAAGCCAGTAGGGTTGGTCACGGCATTTTCTCAATCTAGTCGTCACATGAATGTACCTTGCTATGAATTTGAAACAATTCTAAACAAACATTCAAGATCACACTATTTACACATTTTTTAGGTCTTTCAGGATTGTAACGTGACTTAGGTTAAGGTGTGATGACAGTGCATCAACATTAGTTATTTAGTCATATTTAGGTCTTTATTATAGCATTTAGAGAGTCAACTGCAATGATTCATGGTGAAATCAAGCCAAAACAGGAACAAGAGCTCAAGAGAAGAAACTTCAAGAAACCAAGGAAAATTGCCTAAAACTCAAAGCATCGTGCCACGTTTGGTTATATTCGTGGCACGTTGAAGGAAGCGTGGGACAAAGATTCATCTCTGGAAATTTCGTGGCACGAAGCAACATGCAACGTGCCACGATGGTTGATTTTGTCTGCTGCCACGTAGGATTAATGAAGCATCGTGCCACGACCAACCCGCAACGTGGCACGATGATGGGCTTTTCTGAAACCCTAATTTCTTTCTATAAATATCCAGCTGCTAGTAAGGGTTTTGGGACTGATTATTATTGCGATTTTGAGCACTAAGGACGACAGGAGACCAAGGAACGAGCCCTGAATCTCATACCAACACCCCGTTGGTTAGATTTATGTATGTTTTCTCTTGTTAATACTTATGATTGTTTAGCTATGAGTAGCTAAACCTTTAGTTTGGTTAAGCCATGATGAAACTTTTGTAATATATGATTTTGTAGTTGAACTCTCTCTATTATCAATGCTATTCAGTTTTTATTCAGAATTACTTGTGTTTATTGCTTTTCATGTTATCGTTTTGTATGACTACTAGCCCTAGCTTCTTGCAATCACATGAATCGATCTTAGGAATTGAATGACTATTAGCCCTAGCTTTTAATCCAGAAATAGTAATTTTGTTTAACTCAACACTAGGAACCTAGAGATAGGAAATTGAGGGTTATGATACATGAATTAACGTTCCAATATTGCTTCCGCGGTTATTCAATCACGTTAAGAGATTAATAGGGTTATAACTTAGGAAAGGACTTTGATGCGAGGGATTGATCAAAGTCACTTAGTTAATTTATCGTAAAAACTGAGTAGTAATTGAGAGTAGAGATAGGTAGACTTTTTCATATAAAGCATTAGTGGATTCACCGGCTTAACCATTCATCTCAATATAATTTTCTTTCAAATTCTTTCTACCTTAATCAACTCTGATTAAAACCAATCTTTACTGCCTAGGGCAACAAAATACAAACTTTACACATCCTAACATATAACGCGCTTGCTATAATTGAAATTAACACAGTCCTTGTGGATCGATATTTTTACTATTTCGATAGTTTTTGGTACACTTGCCAGATATCTATCAAGTTTTTGGCGCCGTTGCCGGGGACTGTTGATTTGTTTCAACAAGGCAATTACGTTATAATTTAGGATTTCTGCAATTTTATTTTTCTGTTTTTAGTTTCAATATTCATTTGATTACTTTGTATTGTGCAGTGCTACTAAGGTATTTGCTGTTTATGCGAGGTAAAGTGAGCTCCAAAGATCTCGAATTCAATCCGGAAATAGAAAGGACTGCTAGAGCACTCCGGAAAGCTGCCCGGTTGAAAAGGTTGTCTCATTCCGTTCCACCGGGTGTTCGAGAACAAATACCTGAGCCACTCTCACTTGAATCTGAAACATCTGCTTCTCCTCTATCTGCTATCATGGGAGAACCTGCACAAAGACCAAAGTTAGGGGACTACGGGTTAGCAACTCATCGCGGTCAACTGACCCACACTTTTCAACCAGCTAACCCCGTTGCTTTCGACATCAAGACAACTGTCCTCAACGGTTTGAGGGACAAGCAATTCGATGGGACTGAAGCTATGAGTCCTCATGAACACTTGAGCCGCTTTGCTGAGACTTGCGAGTTTTGTGTGCAACCAGCCACCGTGACTGAAGCACAAAAGAAACTAAGGCTGTTCCCTTTCACCTTGACGGGAAGAGCAAAAGATTGGTTGCTAACAATTCCAAACGGGACTGTCCAAACATGGGAAGAGTTAGAGCTGAAGTTCTTGGAGAAATATTTCCCTATGTCTAAATATTGGGAAAAGAAGATGGAAATCTCTAACTTCAAGCAAGGAGAAGGTGAATCATTGTATGATGCTTGGGAGCGATTCAATTTGCTTCTGAAGAGATGCCCTAATCATGAGTTTACCGAGAAACAATACCTCCAAATCTTCACTGAGGGGGTAACACCAAACACTAGAATGTTCTTAGATGCTTCCGCGGGAGGAAGTCTTAAGAGCAAGACTGATCATGAAGTTCAAGCCTTAATTGAAAATATGGCGAGTAATGAATATCGTGCTGAAGCTAAGAAGAAAGAAAGAGGAGTGTTTGGGGTAAGTGAACAAACAGCAATCCTAGCTAACCAAGCAGCCATGAACAAACAAATAGAGGCTCTTACTAAGGAGTTTCAAGGGTTTACTTTGGCTCATAAGCAACAACAGGTGGCTGCAATCAAATGTGACTTATGCGGTGAAGAACATCCCAATGGTGAATGTGTTCCAGAAGGATCAAGTGAGGAAGCTAATTTCATGGGAGGTTATCAAAGGCAAAATCAATACTACAACTCAGGTATCAACAAGCATCCAAATCTCAGTTACTCAAATAACAACGCTTTGAACTCTCAGATGCTTAATCCTCCACAACAACAAAGGAAGCCTTCAGCTCTTGAAGAAACTATGATGAACTTTATGAAGATGACTCAAGGCAACTTTGAAGAGATGAAGAAGAGTCAAGAGGCTGAGCGAAAGAACAATGAAGCCTCCAGGAAGATGCTTGAAACTCAACTTGGGCAATTAGCTAAACAATTGGCTGAACAAAACAAAGGCGGATTCTCAGGTAACACACAAGACAACCCTAAAAATGAGTCTTGCAATGCTATTGAGTTGAGGAGCAAGAAGGTCTTGACACCTCTAGTTCCAAAAGTTCCAAAAAAGGCTGATGAAGTAGTAGTGGAGGAAGAAGAAGAAGGTGAAGTTGAAAAGAATAATGAGGTTGTAGTTGAAAAAGTTAATGATCAAGGAGTAGTTGAAAATGAAAGGAAGAAAAAAATAGAGGGAGAAAAAAGTGAGAAATTGATTGATGAAGATTCAATCTTGAGGAAGTCTAAGAGTCAAATATTGAAGGATGGAGATCAGCCACAAGTTGTTCCATCATATGTGAAGCTTCCATACCCTCACTTAGCCAAAAAGAAGAAGAAGGAGGAAGGTCAATTCAAGAAGTTCATGGAGCTTTTCTCACAACTTCAGGTGAACATTCCCTTTGGTGAAGCTCTTGATCAAATGCCCATGTATGCTAAGTTTATGAAAGACTTGCTGACTCGAAGAAGGAAACCAAAAGATGATGCAAACATTGCACTTTCAGAAAATTGTAGTGCAATTCTTCAAAAGAAACTTCCACCCAAATTAAAAGATCCAGGTGCTTTCACTATTTCTTGTTCTATTGGACCGGTAGACATTGGTAGAGCGTTGTGTGATTTAGGGGCAAGTATCAACTTGATGCCTCTTTCAATGATGAAGAAGCTTGGATGTGGGGAGCCAAAGCCAACAAGAATGACCATTACTCTAGCTGATCGGTCAATCTCTTACCCTTTTGGTATACTTGAAGATGTGCTAGTTAAGGTCAATGAGCTAGTATTTCCTGCTGATTTTGTAATCCTAGACATGGCTGAAGATGAAGACATGCCACTCATTCTTGGAAGACCTTTCCTTGCAACCGGTCGAGCTTTGATTGATGTTGAAATGGGCCAGCTTATGTTGAGATTCCACAACGAGCAAGTTGTGTTTAATATTTTTGAAGCCATGAAGCATCAAGCTGAAAATCCTAAGTGCTACCGAATTGATGTTGTTGATGAGATAATTGAAGATGACTCTCGTAAGCCTCAACCAACACAACCTCTAGAGAGAACATTAGTTAATTCTATAGAGAATGATGAAGATACTGAAGATATTGAGGTAAAGGATTGTGTCAAGCAGCTTGAGGCAAGCAAGCAACAAATGCACCACCCACCACTTGAAAACATACTTGGTGAAAAATATGGGGGATCGGAAACATTGAACAATGAAAAAGAAAAAAATCCAGAATTGAAAGAACTCCCTCCACACTTGAAGTATGTCTTTCTTAGTGAAGATTTTTCCAAACCAGCAATCATCAGTAATACATTGACACCTTTAGAGGAAGAGAAACTAATGAGGGTGTTGAAAAGTAATCAAGGCGCATTGGGATGGAGCATTTCTGATCTAAAGCGTATTAGTCCAGCCTATTGCATGCACAAAATACATATGGAGGCTGAATACAAACCTGTGGTTCAACCTCAAAGAAGACTAAACCCAACAATGAAGGAAGTTGTCAAGAAGGAAGTATTAAAATTGCTCGATGCAGGTATGATTTACCCTATTTCTGATAGCTCTTGGGTAAGTCCTGTTCATGTGGTGCCTAAGAAGGGAGGAATGACGGTAGTGGCTAATGAAAAGAATGAATTGATACCCACACGTACCGTCACCGGTTGGAGAATGTGCATAGACTACCGGAGGCTGAATTCTGCAACAAGGAAAGATCACTTTCCATTACCATTCATGGATCAAATGCTAGAGAGATTGGCTGGTCAAGCCTTTTACTGCTTCTTGGATGGGTACTCAGGGTATAATCAGATTGCAGTGGCTCCGGAAGATCAAGAAAAGACTGCTTTCACCTGTCCGTTTGGTATATTTGCTTATAGGAGAATGCCCTTTGGGCTGTGTAATGCGCCGGCGACCTTCCAAAGGTGTATGCTCTCCATCTTCTCTGACATGATAGAGAAGAACATCGAGGTATTCATGGACGACTTTTCTGTGTTTGGTAAGTCTTTCGACCAATGCTTATTCCACTTAAATGAAGTACTAAAAAGATGCACCGAAACTAACCTTGTTTTAAATTGGGAAAAATGTCATTTTATGGTTACCGAAGGTATAGTTTTGGGACATAAAATAAGTGCTAAAGGCATTGAAGTGGATCAAGCAAAGATAGAGGTTATAGAGAAACTTCCACCACCTGTTAATGTTAAGGGAGTTAGGAGTTTCTTGGGGCATGCCGGTTTCTATCGGCGTTTTATAAAAGATTTTTCAAAAATTTCTAAGCCCCTTTGTAACCTCTTGGTCAAAGAAAATGATTTTGATTTTGATTCTGAGTGTTTAAATGCTTTTTCTTTGATTAAAACCAAGTTGGTGACTGCACCAATAATCATTGCACCCGATTGGGATTTACCTTTTGAACTTATGTGCGATGCAAGTGATTATGCTGTTGGTGCAGTCTTAGGCCAACGAAAGAACAGATTTTTCCATGCAATTTACTATGCAAGCAAGGTTTTAAATGAAAATCAAGTTAACTATTCCACTACTGAAAAGGAGTTGCTTGCAGTAATATTTGCATTGGAGAAATTTCGTTCTTATCTAATAGGCTCCAAAGTCATTATTTTTTCAGATCATGCAGCTCTTAAATATCTCTTGACAAAAGGTGATTCAAAGCCTCGGTTGTTGAGGTGGATCCTTTTATTGCAAGAATTTGATCTCGAGATTCGTGACAAGAAAGGAGTGGAGAATGTAGTAGCTGATCACCTTTCAAGGTTGGAAAATGAGGAGGTGACGAAGAAAGAAAAGGCTATCACAGCAGAATTCCCGGATGAAAAGCTGATGTCGATTGAAGAAAGGCCTTGGTTCGCCGACATGGCGAATTTTAAGGCCGGTAATATAATTCCGGATGACATGGAACAGCACCGAAGGAAAAAGTTTTTCAAGGATGCAAACCACTATCTGTGGGATGATCCTTATTTATTTAAGGTAAGTGCTGATGGTTTGATTAGACGTTGTGTTGCAGGTACGGAAGCTAACAGTATCATGTGGCACTGCCATAGCTCAGCTTATGGAGGCCACCATAGTGGGGAAAGAACCGCTGCGAAAATCTTGCAAAGTGGTTTCTGGTGGCCCACTCTCTTCAAGGATTGCCAAGAGTTCGTAAAGAGGTGTGATGAATGCCAAAGAACAGGTAGTATCTCAAAGAGGAATGAAATGCCCCTAACTGGAATCATTGAAGTTGAACCTTTTGATTGTTGGGGCATAGATTTTATGGGACCATTTCCCTCCTCTTACTCTTATCTCCATATACTTGTGTGTGTTGACTATGTTACCAAGTGGGTTGAAGCGATACCATGTGTTGCTAATGATGCTAAAACTGTGGTTAATTTCTTGAAGAAAAATATTTTCACTAGGTTTGGAACCCCTAGAGTTTTGATCAGTGATGGGGGGAAGCACTTTTGCAACAATCTTCTTGAAACTGTGCTTAAAAAGTTTAATATCAAACATAAAGTTGCAACTCCCTATCATCCTCAAACTAGTGGTCAAGCGGAGGTTTCAAACCGTCAGTTGAAACAAATTTTGGAGAAAACTGTAGCGTCTTCTAGGAAAGATTGGTCTAGGAAGTTAGATGACGCTCTTTGGGCATATAGAACTGCGTTTAAAACGCACCTTGGGATGTCCCCTTATCAGTTGGTTTACGGAAAGGCTTGTCATCTCCCGGTTGAATTGGAACATAAAGCTTACTGGGCTATCAAAGCCCTAAATTTTGATCAAACTTTAGCTGGAAAGAAAAGGTTATTAAAACTTAATGAGCTAGAGGAGATGAGATTGCGTGCGTATGAGAACGCCGTAATTTACAAAGAGAGAACTAAGAGGTATCATGACAAGGGGTTGGTGAGGAGAGAATTTTATATTGGACAACTTGTTTTGCTGTTTAATTCCAGGTTGAAGTTATTCCCCGGGAAGTTAAAATCCAAGTGGTCCGGACCATTCGTGATTGTAGATATGTCTCCTTATGGAGCAGTGGAGCTTAGTAAGCCTGGTGAGCAAGAAACTTTCAAGGTAAACGCACAAAGGCTGAAACCATACCTTGGAGGTGAACTCCCAAAGAATAGAGCGGGAGTGGTGTTGAATGATCCTTAGGGGTCATCATAAGTCAAGCTAGTGACGGTAAAGAAGCGCTGGATGGGAGGCAACCCATCGGATTTAAATCCACTCAGGTATTGTATTTATCTATTTATTTATTTATTGCATTTTTCTTTTATAAAAACAAAAACAGCAAAAATATTTTTAGAAGTTGAAAAGAAATTTTTATTTGAAAACCTAGACCAACGTGGCACGATGGTTCTTCATCGTGGCACGTTTTGAGAATGGCTCCAACATTGTTCGCCACTGGAAATTTCGTGGCACGAACACTCTCAAAACGTGGCACGTTTGCTGGAAGAACTATGAACGTGGCACGATGGTTCTATGATCGTGGCACGTTGCTACCCAGAACGATGATCGTGCCACGTTTTCCTGCATCGTGGCACGTGAGTGGGGAGTTTTGAAATAATTTGACCGTTACAGATTGCTTCGTGGCACGACCCTGACCCAACGTGGCACGAAAGACCTTTGTCTATATAAACTTCTCTCACAAATTTCTCACCGTTTCATTTTCCCTTAACAAAACTCTGCCCAAATTTCGAATCACCCATTCTCTACCTCTAAAAATCTCACCTAACCACCATTCATACATCTTCATCATTCTCACAAACATTTCCCCCCATTACTTCATCAAACACATCAATTTTCTCCCACAAATTTGACCTAACCCTTATTGCACAAACCCTAACCACCCAATCTTCATCTTCTGCAATCCCAAAACATCCAAACAATCTAACCTAACTCCACAAATGGCCTCAGCATCCAACAAACGCTCCAGAACAACCCGCAGCACCCAATCAACCCAACCACCACAACAACCCGACTATGAGAAATTTCAGGATGACGAACATGCCGAGAGGTTTGAAAAGATCAAGGGGTTTAAGTTTTTTGGTGAAAGGAGGTTTGATTTCATCAACCTTCAGAGGTATCCTCAATTTGAAACAACTATAAGAACGCTTGGGTGGAAGAGATTGAACGACATGGTTGAAAAAGAAAGCAATCGCACCATTGCTCTTGAGTTCTTTGCTAATGCCTTTGGAGATAAGGATAATGTGGTTTATGTCCGTGGAAAGCAGATAGATTATAGCCCTAGAGCCATCAATGCATTTCTAGGGCTAAAGCCTCCAAGACAATGTCACGTAGAAATGAGGAGGTCAAGGAGCTCGAATAATTTTCCTTCCGATGATGTGCTTCAGCAGATTTTGCAGGAAATTGGCGAAGAGGGTGTTGATTATGTTAGGTCCAAAGCTACTGGGTTTCCTTACTTGCTGGGCCCAGGATACATCATCACAGCTGTATGTGGACGGTCCTTACTTTGGAGCGGAGCTTTCTCTTGCTGCTGATCAGCACCGTCAGAGGTCCCTTCAGAGCAATACTTTTGATAGGTTTGGCACTGAGGCCAACATGGAGGATTACATTATGGAGCAGAGGAGACGTGCTGGTGAGAGAGAGGGTCGTCTTCGATCCGACTTCGCTCGAGGGAAGGCAGTTAGCGATCAGCGCATGAATGAGTTTTATGCTGACTTGCAGGGTGATCCGGAGGCCACTGATGAGGATGAGCAGTGATGGACTTAGAGTCCAATTTTATTTTCAGCTTTCTATCTTTGTTTCTTTTATTTTGATGTACTTTTTATTCCGTTTGAACATTATGTTGGTGTGTCGTTGTTTGACTTTAATCCCCACCGTTGTGATGCTTTCCTTTGTTTATTATTAATGAATCTGTTTGCCTGTGGAAATTTATCAGTCTCATAACAATGCTATACCAATGATATGCCAAAGAGTTCAAGGATGATGATGCCTAATTGATTCAAAGGGAAGTGTACAGCAAATGAAGTAGGTAGCCACAACTCCCAGATATCTCAACTTGTAAGGTCCATAGCCAAATTTTTATTTTTCCAATTTTACATATATGAGTGTTCCATGCAACTGCTGTTTCTAGAACTTGCGATATTTCTCTATTTGTTGATTGGTCTTGTTTTGTACACACTAAGGCAAAGTGCTTGGTACCTTGAGCCTTTTTGAGACTACCTTGATTTATGAATTATTTATCCTTTGTAAAACCAATTTGAGCCATTAGGTATAGATCACTTTTGTTCGGTGACTAGCCACATTACAAACCTAGAAGACCTTAGGAATGAATGTCCCAATTATTTGTTTGAAGCTCTTTAGGTTGTGAAATGTTCAAGTTTGGGGTTGCTTTTGGAATTAGCAACTTACTAAGTTTGGGGTGGGGGTACTAGAGAACTAAGAAAAGAGAAATGATTCAATTTTATATGTTATCTCTTGAAAATAAAAAATAAAAAGCACTTGAAATGTGCAGAGAAAAAAAAAATGAAAAGAAAAGAATCTTGTGTATGAGACCAACAATGTTTATATGTCTCAGAAAAAAAATATAAGTTCTCTAGTACTCTTTGTGTTAAATTTGAAAGGAAGGATTGGTTTTCTGTGTGTTATCAAGGATACCCAAGTAGTATGAGCTTAACTTCATTGTTTTATAACACTACTTCCCAAATTATATCCACCTTTCACCTAAGCCCCGTTATAACCCTGAAAGACCTTAAAAGTGTGTACTTGACTCTGACTTTGATTGACAGTTTAGAAATTTTTCAAGCTTATGGTAATACAGCAGACCTGCATGATGATTGTGTGACCCTATTCAAACAATTGCGTGGAGTTGTGGATTTGGAGGAAAGAGTTGGGCATCCGGTACATCATTACACCGGAAAGGAGTGAACTTTTTAAGCATATCATTGGTTGGTAAGTTGTTATCTCACTGCGATTTTTCCATTTGCAAATTGATTCCTTGAGGACAAGGAATGGTTTAAGTTTGGGGTTGTGATGACAGTGCATCAACATTAGTTATTTAGTCATATTTAGGTCTTTATTATAGCATTTAGAGAGTCAACTGCAATGATTCATGGTGAAATCAAGCCAAAACAGGAACAAGAGCTCAAGAGAAGAAACTTCAAGAAACCAAGGAAAATTGCCTAAAACTCAAAGCATCGTGCCACGTTTGGTTATATTCGTGGCACGTTGAAGGAAGCGTGGGACAAAGATTCATCTCTGGAAATTTCGTGGCACGAGGCAACATGCAACGTGCCACGATGGTTGATTTTGTCTGCTGCCACGTAGGATTAATGAAGCATCGTGCCACGACCAACCCGCAACGTGGCACGATGATGGGCTTTTCTGAAACCCTAATTTCTTTCTATAAATATCCAGCTGCTAGTAAGGGTTTTGGGACTGATTATTATTGCGATTTTGAGCACTAAGGACGACAGGAGACCAAGGAACGAGCCCTGAATCTCATACCAACACCCCGTTGGTTAGATTTATGCATGTTTTCTCTTGTTAATACTTATGATTGTTTAGCTATGAGTAGCTAAACCTTTAGTTTGGTTAAGCCATGATGAAACTTTTGTAATATATGATTTTGTAGTTGAACTCTCTCTATTATCAATGCTATTCAGTTTTTATTCAGAATTACTTGTGTTTATTGCTTTTCATGTTATCGTTTTGTATGACTACTAGCCCTAGCTTCTTGCAATCACATGAATCGATCTTAGGAATTGAATGACTATTAGCCCTAGCTTTTAATCCAGAAATAGTAATTTTGTTTAACTCAACACTAGGAACCTAGAGATAGGAAATTGAGGGTTATGATACATGAATTAACGTTCCAATATTGCTTCCGCGGTTATTCAATCACGTTAAGAGATTAATAGGGTTATAACTTAGGAAAGGACTTTGATGCGAGGGATTGATCAAAGTCACTTAGTTAATTTATCGTAAAAACTGAGTAGTAATTGAGAGTAGAGATAGGTAGACTTTTTCATATAAAGCATTAGTGGATTCACCGGCTTAACCATTCATCTCAATATAATTTTCTTTCAAATTCTTTCTACCTTAATCAACTCTGATTAAAACCAATCTTTACTGCCTAGGGCAACAAAATACAAACTTTACACATCCTAACATATAACGCGCTTGCTATAATTGAAATTAACACAGTCCTTGTGGATCGATATTTTTACTATTTCGATAGTTTTTGGTACACTTGCCAGATATCTATCAAGGTGACATATATTTAGGAAAGTAGGCTAGCAAAACAACTTGGAGTTATAGATTTTCAACCTACAGATTCCTACTAATCAGTGAAGCATTACCAACCTTCATAGTTTAAACCAAAACAAGATGGATATTTATCAAAATTTGCCGCTCTTGATTTTTTCTTTTCTATTTTTTTTAGACCCATATGAATCTATGATTATAATTTATCTACATTTTTTTAATTTTTTTTTTAAACAAGTTCTGCCAGTACTCCACCCTAAACTTAGTGACAAAACATACCAAACTATTAGAATGTTGCACTGGAGTTGGAAATACTAAATGAGGATACTCAATGCTCATTGCTTTTCAAGCATATATATTTGGTTTATTGGCAATGGAGAGCGCATTAATTAATGGTTTGATAACTGGCTTTGCTCTACTCTGGCTTCCATTTTTAATATCCAGCCATCTATATATCCATGTTATAGGTGTTTCAAAAGGTACCCATGTTATAGGTGTTCCAAAAGTATCATTTCGGTGTTTTGGAAACCTCCAACTTCTAGATGGGTAAAGTTAAACATAAACGGATCTTTGAGGGGGCTTCCATGCCTCTTGTGGTGGTATATTATGTGATCATATAGGCACTATTGTGACATATTTTGCTAGTATCATACGGGATGTGTTAGTTGACTTGAGTTAAAAATTAAGTTCGTTAAATAAACGAGTTGAACTTGAACTCAGTATGGTTTGATTCGTTTAGTTCATAAACCAACTCGATATATATATATATATATATATATATATATATATATATATATATTATTTTGTATATTTCTATATGATATGTAATTTAGTACAAGTTTCTTCTAATAATTATGTACTATTTTTTATATAAGTTATTACTAATTTGATTAACAATTAACGAGAATTATAATAAAAGAGAGAGGAAAAACAAGCTAATTACCTTGGCCTGGCTTTTAACCAATATGCGGGCTAATTAAGTCCCACATCGGAGAGTCCTGAAAACATTAGAGTGGAAGATCATATATAAAGAGAAGTGCATCACATTTAAAACATGTATGGGTAACATGCTTCATACACCACTTTTATTTATATTTTTGCTTTTTTAATAATTTATATTGAGCATACGGTAGAAGATGGGAGTTTGATTTAGGTGTCAACCTAGTTGGGATATTGATGGTTGGATTAGGCAAGTGTACCAAATCGTTTCCCAAGTAATAAAGTGATAAGTGGAGTATTGTATCCACAGAGATTGTTGTTTCGTTCAAACAACTTGCGTTACTTATTTTTGAACAATAAAATAAAGTGATAAGTAGAGTATCGTATCCACAGAGATTGTTGTTTCGTCCAAACTACTCGTGTTACTTATTTTTGAACAATAAAATAAAGAAAAGAGTTGAGGGATAGAGAATTCAATTTTTATCTGTTTGCAACAGAGAAAGTTACCTGTTTTGGTTGCAGAAATGTAAACAGCAGTTAGGATTCTTCGAATCCCCCTATTCATTTGTTGGAATTTAATAACATTCATGTCGCGTTTAGTTATTCTAAGTATACTATCTAAGTGATGAGTTTGTCGGGACGTTCTAACCTAATCGGTTCGTCAAGTTGCACTTGTTGATCGCACGATGATCCTTACGTGCGGGCCTTACTCTCTCAGTTGATTTCGGTTTATCCCTCCAATGTTGAGTTGCACCTACAAGTCACACGATATTCCTTATGTATGGGGTCTTACTCCCTCAAAGGTAGTTGAAACATAGACTTATGTTGGCATTCCTAAATTTCCAAAAGTATGATGGCTAGTGTTGTTAAGGGGTTTTCCCATCTATGAATCTTAGGAATACAAAGCACACTCTCCCTCTCAGTAGTTCTACAGACGGAAAGCCCTATCAGTGTCTACCTTACCAAGGTTTGAGGAGAATGAGTTACAGAGCTGATTTAAGTAATGAAGTCATTTGTTTCCTTAATTAATAACTAGTTACATCCTAGGTTCAGTAGATTTTACTCAATATTAGTAATGTCACCTCCTAAGTACTTACTATTATGGTCAACTCGCTTTCAATATCTTTCGTGTAGTTACTAACTAGTTACTTCCTAGATAGACATATATAAATATCACTACCTAAGTTCCTAAACTAGGGTTGCGCTTCAGAGGAGACAAATCTTGCGAACAGAAAATAACTAAATAAACGACATTAAATTAAATAATTATCCAACAAAATAAATAGAGGTTCATCTTAGAACCCTAGCCTAAAAAGATTTAGTTACTCATGGTAACTAAATAACTAATTACAAAAGAAATAAAACTTACCCTAAAAACTTGGAGAGTGGATATAGAAACTCCTCCTGAAAGCTCGTAGAACTCGCCTTCCTCTTGAATTTCTCCCGTTCTGAACGAGAAATTATGAATGAGGAAGACAATATTTATAGAGAAAGTTTCCACCAAGACTTAGGTTGAAAACGCGGGCTTTCTACCACAAAAAGTCACAAAATTGTGACTTTTCCCGCAAGCAACCAGGCGCCTAGCGCCCCTGTCATGCACCTGGCACATGTGCCTTGCAGGTCTAGGCACATGGCCCCTAATCCATGTGCATGGGCGCTTTCTGACCGACTTTTGGCGCCTAGCGCCCCATTCCATGCGCCTAGGCACTTATGAGTGTGTTTCGGGTGCTGAAATGTCTTTTCTTCGCCTTTTTAGGTGTTTACTTCTATGTATGTTGTCTTGGATCTTGGGAACATAATTCCTCCCTTTGTAAAGTCTTCTAAGGCCTCTTGAATCTTCATTCTTCATCTTCACAAGGACCTCATAAATCTTCAGATGTCTTTGTTTTGTCGATTTGCATGATTACTTCGTGAATTACATCAAAAAACACCCTAAAAAACACCCTAAAATTGCTATGTTTTGGGAAGAATGGAATTACATACTCAAATATAGAAAACATTACAAATGTCCCGAAATCATACGCAATTGCTCTAATACTCCTCTATTTTGCTGGTAAAACCTACTAAAAATTACTGAAAAACATGATAAGAATAACGTAAGATGACATGTCATCAAATGTCTAATGTCTCTGATTCTCCTTAGTCACTTATAGAACAATTGTCTACGGTTTTTGGCACATTTTGTAATGTTTTCATTTCAAGTAATGTAATTTTACTTTTCCCGAAACCAAGCAGCTCTTAGGTATTTTTGATCTAATTCATTGTAAAATAATGCAAATGGCCAAAGCAAAGCATCTTAAGATGATTTAGGAAGACAATGAATGAAGATTTAAGAGGCCTCTGAAGACATTACAAAGAGGAGAAGTTCTATTACAAATCTTAAGGGTGTGTTTGGTTCAAAACTGGGAAGAGGAGGCGAGGGGAGAGATTTTAATTAAATATATATTTGGTTCACAAGAGGATGGGAGAGATTCTAAAATCAAATTACTTTTTTGTCCCTCTTATCATACAACAATATGATTTTAAAATTATTCACTCCATAATAAAAATAAACATGAAAACTCAATAAAAATATAGATCGAATTCAATATAGTTTTTACCAAATCAAATGTTATGTAAAAGAAATAACAATAGAAGCATACCAGTTTATTCAAAAAAAAAAATCTCATCAAAACAAAAAAGAGAAAGATTATGAACAAAAACAATAAGAAAGTTAGCAACGAGGATAGCGAAAATACTGGAAAAGAATATGTAACAAAAAAGAATCCGGACAACACAAACCTTACATTTTTAATAAGGATAATTTTGCCATTTTAAAATAAATATGACGATAATTATGTCAATGTACTTAAAATTGCATTAACTCATTTCTCTTTCCCTCCCATCCCCTCCAAAAAACTTCAATTTCGAGGGAAGCAATAAATGAGTCTACGAGAGATTTTGCTCCCCTCCCCTTCTAAAAATTGAACCAAACATGTCGAAATAAAAATATTCCCTCCCTTCCCCTCTCCTTCCCACTAGAAACCTCCAACCAAACGGACCTTAAGACAAGTTTCATGGAAGAAAATACTCAAAGGTAAATAAAAATGGGAAAACGCACTGCCGGGATGAGGGGTCGTGCCCTGGATGTGTAAAATTGCACTGGCACACCCCCAAGTGTCTCTCCAAGCGCAGCGCACGTGTGCGTCTGACAAAATAATAGCTTTTGGTTGTTTTTCCCTATGGGTTGGTGGAAAAATCATATTTTTGAGCCCATACTCACATGGAAATCAGCCTATAAATACAACTCCTCTCATTCACAATTATTCATTCAGAACAAAACAGTTCAAGAGGAAGGCAAGCGCTGGAAGGTTCAAGGGAGGAGTCTCTCTCCTCACCCTTAGTCTCTAGGGTATTTTTTTATATCTTTTGTAATTTGTCTTTGGTTATCATAAGTAGTTAAGCCCTAATTGAGTAGGTTCTAAGATGAACCTCTATTTTATTTTGATGGATTAATTTTAATTAAGTCTTTTATTTAGTTATTTTATGTGTCATGTTTAATTTTATTATGCAAAGGTCTTAATGCTTTTATCAGACCTATGGCGGTGACATACCTGTAGAAGATGTTTGAACTTAGAAATAGGTCGAAATCCTATTTCGAACGTTGCCTAATAACTTTATCATTTTCTCTTTGGTAAGGTAGACGACATAGGGTTGTCCCTTTGTAGAGCTACTAAGGTAAGATAGGTTATGTTGATGTAATTCTAAGATTCATAGACTAATAGGAGCCTTTAGATGACAATTTAGGAATTCTTATTGTTTGTTTTAATTACCTCTGGGAGAGTAAGACCCACACTACAAACTAGTAAATACGTGTGTAATCTCTTTAGGATTGACGACCCTGAGACCGCATAGCGCCTTAACCCACGTGTGAATATGGTGCAACTAAACAACTAGAGGCATGTAATAACCCCACAGACTCATCACTTAGGAGGGAACCATTTAACCAATCCTTGAATAACTGATTCTGACACAAACATATAAATAGATGGGATTCGAAGAATTCTTCCTGCCGCTAACATTCTGCAATCAAAACCAGGTTACTACTTCATTGTCCCTCTAGACTTAACTTGCAAAACTCCCCCCATTTACCACATTTATTTATTGTTTTTATTTTATTTTTTGTTTTAAATAAGTAATGTTAGTTGCCTAGTTTGAACGACAATCTTTGTGATTACGACACTCACTTATCACTTTATTACTTCATAATAATTTGGTATACTTACTGAAATTGTCCATCAGCCTTTCCTATCTCTTGGCCTGTCGGGAAAAAAAATAGAACAAAAGAACAATAAATGTGACCAAACCCAAATTTAAGAGATATTTTTCAACTGTGTGTCTGTTTGTGTCTGTGAACCAAGTGGTTGACATAAATAGTTAATAAACTTAAGTTAAGGATGAATTGTAAATAATAATCCGAATTGAAATCATGACTAGAATAATCTATGATCAAATTTTAGTTGCTTCTAAGCCAAATTTCAGATTTGTAGGGCACATTATCCCTAGGAACTAGACGGAGGAGATTCTTAGGGTAGCTATTAATTAATTTAGGTTATAATTTACATCTTTCAATGTCATTTCCTTTATTTATCACGACATTGAACAATATACTTCAGGATTTTATTGATATTGTGATTTATATCATCAGAGTTTGAATCAAATATCATATACAATTTGCCTTCTATGGTAGTGTGGGGTTGTCCAATATTTTGCATGCAGAAATTCATGCCCTTATGATTGGGATTAAGCTTTGTTGGGAGGCTGGTTATAAGAAACTGGTTTGTTTTTCTGACTCTCTTCATGTAGTGCATTTAGTGTCAAAGGAAGTGTCGAGGCTTCATCACTATGCGAACCTCTTGGAGCTCATTCAGACGTATTTGGATAAGCAGTGGGATATTTCCATTCATCATATTTTTCGAGAAGGAAACTCTTGCGCAGATATACTTGCAAAAATAGGTGCTAATCAATCAGAGACTCTTGTGATGGTACATCAACCATTACCATGCCTATCCTCAGCCTTACTAGCTGATGCTATGGGAGTGTCCTTTATTAGGACGTAGTTTTTCTTTGCTTCTTTTTTTTCTTTTGTTTTTTTTTTTCTTTCTTATCTCATGTAACCAAAAAAAAATATCATATACAAATTTAGAATAGTTGAGAAGTCTAGTGTAATAATTATATTTTTAATTGCTATCGTATATAATTAAAACATGCAATGAATGAATTAGAAAAGATTTATTGAACTGTAAAGATAATACAATATCTAGTGATGGTTATGATGTGTATGTTAGACTCAATTTTCATAGTAGATCTAAAATCAATTTTTTTTTTTTTTTTTGTATTTCAAAGCAACCTAGTAGAAAAAGTTAGTTTAATTCAAGACATCAAGGATATTCTCAACCAGAAAAAATTGCATCTTAATATTATTTTTACAACTTCGATTTTGGCCAATCCTCGACTCTAAATTTTTTTTTATCATTGTTGATTTAAACTTTAATGAATAAAATATGTTTTGGGATTGGAACGAGCTCTCAAATTATAGAAAGAGTGAATTTGATCATGATTCTTGTAAGTATTGAAGCTTGAGTTTTAAGGTGGTGACTTATAGAAATTTGTTTACGAATTATCATTCTAAATTATAAAGGTACATTTTAATATATCTAATACATTTGTGTTGGTTTTAGAGAGTGATATGAGCTGATCAAAAATATAAAGAGAAAAACAATTTGAACTACATGGTAATATTCTTATTGGCCAATTTTCGTTCAATTTATACTAAACTAAAAAGGTTGAAATGCTGCTACTTGTACATAAAATAACATAGACCCTTTGTTTGTTATTCAGATTATGTCCATTGTATTAACATTTTCAAGGAGCCAAGTCATTAATACCAATATTATGTTACTTCCATTCAAGATACCAAGGATCCTTTCAATCTTGATTGAATCACATCTATTTCTCACACCCTCATGAAGGTTATAGTTGAGCTAATTTTTTAGCAAAGCGTGGAGCTTCTTCATCCTTGGTTATCATAATCCACACCTCTACTATGCCAGGCTTATCGAACCTCCTACAAGTAGAGTGTGTGGGAACTTGTTTTTTGCAGAGAGTAATTTTCATTTTGTGTTTTTCCTTCTTATCCTTGTAACGATAAAAAAAATCATTCAGATATTCAAATTCTTAAAACTAAGTCATCAAATCTATAAGCAGTAAATATGTAACATATTTTTCAAATCTCTTCATATATTTTAGAGTAAACCACCATATCCATCCCTGACAACATGTTAAAGTATTTAAATAGAAGTCTTGACTCTATCATGTTTTACACATATTAGTCCTTCTGGCAGCAAGTTAGAGACTAAATTGATAGTAAGTTATTAAAATATTATATAGAACTAATTGATATTAAGTGGTTAAATCTATGACTAATTTAATAGTTTAATTTATGTTAAGAGTCCCACATCGGTTAGGAGTTGGCCTGACAATTTGTTTATAAGTGGGGGCAATCCTCACCTCACAAGCCGGTTTTGCGGGGTTGTGTTAGGCCCAACCACCATTTCTAATATGGTATCAGTGACTTTTCCCAATTGGTTGGAAAAGTTTGTTACGATTCAGTTACACCGCTTCCGCCATTGAAGCTTCATCTTGAAGCTTTTTCTCTTCCTCTTCCTTCTTTCTTGCTTCATACCGAAGCTTCTCGTTCGTTTTTCTTGCTTCTCATTGAAGCTTCTTTTCTTCGCAGTTTCTCTTTTCTTCTTCGCATATCTTCTTTTCTGTTCTTCCATGGCTCCACGCCATAATCATCCAGATACCGATTCTCCATTTTACGTTCATCCTAGCGAAAGTCCTACGTCTCTTACTGTATCTCCGAAATTGGATGGATCCAATTATCTTGCTTGGAGTCGCTCCATGAAACGCGCTCTTGGCACGAAGAACAAGCTTATGTTCATTGATGGATCCATTCCAATTCCTGATTTTGATGATCTCAATCGTAGTGCTTGGGAACGTTGCAATTATCTTCTTCATTCTTGGATTTTGAACTCTGTTTCTGAATCCATCGCTCAAACCATTGTGTTTCATGATACTGCCATCTCAGCTTGGGAAGATTTGAAGGAACGGTTTGCCAAAGTTGATCGTGTTTGTATTTCTACTTTGCGTTCTACAATTAACAATCTTAAGCAAGGTACCAAGTCTGTTTTGGAGTATTTTCTTGAGCTTCGTAGCCTTTGGGATGAATTGAACTCCCATAGACCTATTCCTACATGCAACTGTGTTCATACGTGTAGACTTGATGCAATTCGTATGGCAAAGAATTATAGAGTTGAGGATCAGATTATGCAGTTTTTGACTGGATTGAATGAGTCCTTTTCTGTGGTGAAGACTCAAATCCTTCTCATGGATCCTTTACCTCCCATAAACAAGGTGTATTCACTTGTGGCTCAGGAAGAAAGCCAAAACTCTTTGCTTCCTACACCTATTTCCCTTGATGAATCTAGTGTTTCTGTTAATGCGTATGATTCAAAGAAATTTGCTGGGAACAAAGGTAAGGGACCTGCTGGTACTTCTAACAATAAGTCAAGTGGCAGATATTGCACCTTTTGCAATAGGTATAATCACACTGTTGAATTTTGTTACTTGAAGCATGGGCACCCCAATTCTACTAAGTCCCATAATTCAACCAATGCCACTACTGCTGAAGCTTCTGATGCAAGCAAATCTTCCTCAACTTCTGATATGGTAGCAACTGGTTCTAGTTTCAGTTTGACACAAGAAAAGTATGATCACCTCGTGACCTTGTTGCAACAAGCAAATTTACTTTCTTTAGCATCTTCTTCTTCAGGACCTGTCTCCAATCATATTCATACTTCTTCATTCCCAGATCATTCATCTGGTCATGCTTCTCAGACAGGTACCTTCAGTGTCATTTCTTGTTCTATTCAAACTGCTTGTGATTTTTTGTTGTTAGATTCTGGTGATAATGATCATATCTGTTCTTCTTCTTCTTCCTTTTCTTCTTTTTACAAAATCAAGCCTACATATGTGAATTTACCAAATGGTACTTCTGTTCAAGTCACTCATGCAGGAAATGTATCTTTTTCTCCTCATTTATATCTGACTCATGTCTTGTTTTGTCCTTCCTTTAAACTCAATCTTATTTCAGTTTCCAAATTATGTGATTCTCTTTCATGTATTGTGAATTTCTCCTCTAATAGTTGTACTATTCAGGAGCTGAATTCCAGGAAGATGATTGGTTTGGGTGAAAAGACTAATGGCTTATACAAACTGGTGCTGAATGCTTCTGCTTCTAGTCCTTTACCCTTTCCTAATAATATTTCCCCATCCCTTTGTAATTTTTCTGCTTCAAATAAATCTTCTCATATTGTAATTCCTTCTTCAGCCATTTGGCATTTCAGATTTGGACATCTCTCTCATCAGAGATTGTCTCATATGCACAATTTGTATCCATCTATTACTTGTGATAATAAAGCAACATGTGACATTTGTCATTTTTCCAGACACAAAAAGTTATCTTTTCATCTTAGTAAATCTCATGCTTTATCTAAATTTGAATTGCTTCATTTAGATATTTGGGGCCCTCTTGCTATTCCTTCTGTCCATAATCACAGATATTTTTTAACCATTGTAGATGATTTTAGTAGATTTGTATGGACCATTTTACTCAAATCAAAATCAGAAGTATCCCAACATGTCAAAAATGTTATTCAAAACATTGAAACACAACATCATATCATTCCTAAAATCATTAGATCAAATAATGGCCCTGAATTTCTCATTCCTGACTTTTATGCTTCCAAAGGAATTGAACATCAAAGATCTTGTGTTGAAACTCCCCAACAAAATGGGAGGGTGGAAAGAAAACATCAACATATTTTAAATGTTGCTAGAGCTTTATTGTTTCAGTCAAAACTCCCTAAAAAATTTTGGTCTTATGCAGTTCATCATGCCACTTTTTTGATCAATAGGGTTTCCACCTCTTTACTCAATAATTTTTCTCCTTATCAGGTTTTGTATGATTCCCTACCTGATATTAATCTTTTTAAAGTGTTTGGGTCTCTTTGTTATGCCTCTACTCTTCAGGCTCATAGATCAAAACTTGATTCTAGAGCCAAAAAATATGTTTTCTTGGGGTACAAGTCAGGTTTCAAGGGTTCTGTCCTTTATGATTTGAATTCCAGAGAAATATTCATTTCTAGACATGTTACCTTTCATGATCATATTTTACCTTATGTCAATCCTAATGTCACCAATTGGGAGTATTTTCCTTCCCAATCTTCATCTGTTTCTCCCAATGAGGCTGACAGTTTACCTGTCATACATCCTTCTACCTTTGATGACATTCCATCCAATACTACCATCCCTCCTATTCCACCACCTGAATTGCCCCCACTTATGTAGTCTTTTATGTAGGTCGATGTGTGTAGTCCAATGAAGAAGAGGATGTGAAGGGAAAATGAAAAAATGTTTGAAGGAAGGTTTGAGTGGCAGGATTGTGAAAGGAATAAAGAAGAATTGGAAGAGATAGGATGGGTACATGAATGGGAAGAAGAAGAGAGTCACATGAGTGTCTAAAATTTAAACTAGCATGTGAACCGTATGTTTAATTTGATGGCTAACATTTAACCCTCTCATATTTCATTTTTAAACCTCTCTCATTTGATACATCATATATTTTATCCGTCCTAAATTATAAGCAAATATGGGTCAACAAAAGTTGATGTATTTAATTTAAAATTTGGACCAAATACATCGATTTTTGTGTATCCATTTTTTGTTTATAATTTGGGATGGAGGAAATATTATATATAGAGAGAGAGTCTCATAAAAGATTAGTCAGCACTAGAGATGTTTCCAGCGTGTTTATATCAATTATGAGGCAAAATGTCACATTATTAGAAAATTTAAATAATCTTGGTTCGGTTTCAATGACTTCTAAAATTTTTGATAAAATCCAATTTTTTTTTGGTTTAGTATGGATTGGTTTTTTGGATATCAGAATTACGATTTTGTGAAAACATGCGTTAAAGTTAATATTACAAAGACATAGTAAAATCATTGGTTAGATCCAAAAAAAATAACATACATTATATTAAAAAATTAACAATTAAGAATAAAAGTTCAACCAAAAAATAATAATTTAAGAATGAAAATAATAGTAAATAATCGACTATGCTTAAAACATATGAAATAGTAAAAAAAAATAGTTTAAATTAAGTAATAAGTATTACCATAAGAAATTGAAAACTAGCAACTAATTAATATATTAATGCAATATATTATACTAACAAAAAAAAATAAGTGCCAATAATTATGTAGGCTTAAATATGGTATTGGTCCCTGCAAAATAGGCCAGTTTTGGTTTTAGTCCCTGCAAAATTTTTTTATAGGTTTTGATCCCTGCAAAAATAGGTCAGTTTTGGTTTTAGTCCCTGCAAAATATTTTTATAGTTTTTGGTCCCTGCAAAAATAGGCCAATTTTGGTTTTAGTCCCTGCAAAAAATTTTTTTATAGTTTTTGATCCCTGCAAAAATTCAGGAAAAATGAAAAATTAATAAAAAAATTGAAAAAAATATTAAAAAAATCTGGAAAAATGAAAAATTAATAAAAAAATTGAAAAAAATTCTGGAAAAATAAAAAATTAATAAAAAAATTGAAAAAAATGTTAAAAAATTCTGGAAAATTGAAAAATTAATAAAAATGAAAAAAAATTTAAAAAAATACGGAAAAAAATTAAAAATTCTGGAAAAATTAATAAAAATAAAAAACGATTAAAAAAATAATATAATCTAATAAAATGAAAAATAATGCTAAATTCTGAAAAAAAAAATAAAAAAGATTAAAAAATTCTGAAAAAATAAAATTTTGAAATTTTCTAAAAAAAATTAAAATTCTGGGAAAATTAAATTTTAACAAAAATTCTGGAAAAATTCTAAATAAAATTTTAATGAAAAATAAAAATTCTGAAAAAATTCTGGAAAATATCTAAAAAAATTTCGAAAATTTCGAAAAAAATTAAAAAGATTAATCATTTTTAAACAAATGAAATTTTTCAAATTTTCATTAGTATTTTTTGAAATTTTGATTAGTATATATTCGAAATTTCCCTTATTCTCGATTTATAAATACACAAAAGTTCCCGGTTTATAAATACACAGAAATTCCTAGAAAAAATACTAATGAAAATTTCGAAATTTCGAAAAATACACAAAAAACCTAAGCTCGGTTTATAAATACACATATTTTTTCCCTTATTCTCGGTTTATAAATACACAAAATTCCCGAAATTTTTTTTGGAAATAAATACACTGAAAAAACTTAAGCTCGACATATATACTAATGAAATTTTCGAGAATTTTTATTAAAACTTCGAAAATTTTAATTAAAATTTCGAAAATTTCATTTTTCCAGAATTTTCGAAATTTTATTTTTTCAGAATTTTTTAATCTTTTTTATTTTTTTTCAGAATTTATCATTATTTTTCATTTTATTAGATTATTTTATTTTTATTAATTTTTCCAGAATTTTTAAATTTTTTCTTTATTTTTTTTATTTTTATTAATTTTTCATTTTTCCGGAATTTTTTAATATTTTTTTAATTTTTCAATTTTCCAGAATTTTTTAATATTTTTTTCAATTTTCCAGAATTTTTTAATTTTTTATTAATTTTTCAATTTTCCAGAATTTTTTAATTTTGTTTTTATTTTTTTATTAATTTTTCATTTTTCCAGAATTTTTTAATATTTTTTTTAATTTTTTTATTACATAATTGGGGTCAGGGACTATTTCCAAAAACAAAAATTTTGCAGGGACTAAAACCAAAACTGGCCTATTTTTGCAGGGACCAAAAACTATAAAAAAAATTTGCAGGGACTAAAACCAAAACTGGCCTATTTTGCAGGGACCAATACCATATTTAAGCCTAATTATGTATGTAGTTTGGTTTAGTTTGATTTTAAAAAAGATATCCAAAATCCAATCCAAACATTATTACAAAAGTACACTCAAAAGACATTCAATAAATTTCAGTTTTTATGGTTTACAGTTTTTATTTTGATAGATTTGAATATAAACACCCCTACCATTAAATGAATGAAAATGAAAACTTTGGTAACAAAAAAAGTTTCTATAATGATTTTTTTTTCATAAAAAATGACAAATAACTATTGAAACTCACACATAGGGGTGGAAATAAGTTAGATCGGTCGGGCTTTGTAAGGTGTAAGTATGACCTACTTTAAGCATGACCTATTACCTTTCATAATCTCATTTTCAAGGTTTGCCTTGTCCTTTTTAAAGGTCTGATGAAGCCTGAAAACCTATTTAAAAGTTCATTCTACACTAAGGTCAAGCAACACCTATATGCCTTCTACTAAATATTTTTTTTTAGAAGAAATGACAAATAACTATTGAAACTCACACATAGGGGTGGAAATAAGTTAGGTCGGTCAGGCTTTGTAAGGTCTAAGTATGGCCTACTTTAAGCATGACCTATTACCTTTCATAGTCTCATTTCCAAGGTCTGCCTTGTCTTTTTTAAAGGTCTGATAAAGCCTGAAAACCTATTTAAAAGTCTATTCTACACTAAGGTCTAGCAACACCTATATGCCTTCTACTAAATAAGCCAAAAGTTATAAAAGCCTAAATTAAGCACGCGAATAGGTCTTCTACTAAATAGTGAAATCTTACAAAGGTCTAATCACACCAATATATCTACTACTAAAGAACCATATCATATGAAGCTTGAGTTTATGAAAAAAACTTCGACAATATCAATAATGGAAAATATATATTATATATAAAAAGCTTAATAGGTCAGCCTGATAGGCATAATAGTCTTTTTTTATAAGTTTGGCCTAGCCTATTTAATTAGATAGGCTTCATAAAATGCTTGAGCTTGACCTTTTTATTAAAGGAGCTGAGCTAAGTTAAGTTTTAAATAGGTTAGACCGTAGACACTGTCGGATGGGCTGGCTTGTTCCCATCCCTACTCACACACAATTGAAAAGACCGAAGTTCAAATCCCAATTAAGACATTCAACCAAACAATTTCAAATTTTTATCAATTGAAATAAGACTTGTGGACATTTCTACTATGATAATTTTAATTTTTTTCTTAAAATGATCCTTTCCATACCATTATTTAAATGGCAAGACAATTTTATAAAATAGGGGCCGAACTAAAAACATAAACAAATATTTTTTTGTGGGGAACATAACATAATTATAAGTGAGTAAAACTAACACATTTTTTTTATTCAACAATTATATTAAAGGCCTTTGTAAACAATACAACAAAACAAAGGCGCCGCCCATTCGCGTAACGCCCAAAAAAACACAAAGGTAAACAAAACAGCACAACCACCCTACAAACCCACAAACCCGACAGAATGCTGCCTCAAACAGTAGGCATACCTTTGCAAACAATACAACACAAAAACATGCTGTCACACAGTCAGCTACACCACCCAAACAGCCCCAACAAAATCTCCATAACCGCTTAAAACAATCACTGGGAAACCAACACCATTCATACAACAACGATGTTATTCAGTCAAAATACATAAAAATCCATCTTAATTAATCAAGGAAATTACACTAGTTAAACTATAAAACTGATACAATAATATTACAGGCTAGGATATCTGATCCATGAAAAGTTGTTTTAGATATAATTCAAAATCCGATATTCATGCTTTGTAAAAAGCATTAAACCTAGCAGTTGATTTGAAAGCTACATAGATTTGTGGATCTTATAGCTTTATATTCAAGATCGTTTTTATATGCATAAACAAAGTTATGTCACCGTTGAGACAAAGACTTTGTGAAATACTTAATCAAGGAAATTACACCCGATGGAATAATCCTAATGAATCCATCAAACCATGTGGGAGATGACGAACAAACAAAAGTCACCCTCAACGATCTTTGTAGTATCAGATCTCCAACAAATGATGCACCCAAGCTCCATCTAGCTGTGGAATTGCTACGCATATAGATGGCAAAGAGAATCACAAGTGATTCAGAAAAAGGGTTGTGTGGATCTTGAAAATTGAAGAGCAGATCTTGGTTAGATAGAAGTTGAAGGAGATGACTGAATTTGGCTGTGAAGCAACGTGAAAAATATTTTTGCTGAAAAAGGAAAAAAACAGCAGCTGCGGCTGCTAAAAGGAGTGGAACTCGTATAACCCTATTTGAGGAAGAGAGGGTATATATAGTAGTGTGATAGGTTTGTGAAAAGAGGGTTTATTGGTGTAAATCAGTTTTTGACACGTATACTGTATTATTTAGTCTGTGTTCAGAAGCTGCATCTAGAGAATTCTAGATTTAGGTCTATGACTTTTCTTTTTTGTTAAGGAATGAGTGTGATGTATCCTTCCGTCCCATAAAAACTGAGTCATTTGTTTGGTCAAAGAAAACAATTGAGTCATTTGTAAAAAAATATTGTTCCAAAAAAATTGACTCATTTTATTTTTTAATACAATATTAATTTCTTTTTTTCAATTATAACTAGAATATATTCTACTTTACATTTATGACAAAGAACACTGCACAAATATTTAACAAAAACACTAAAAGCCATTTTTCTTTCTCTTTTACTTAACAAAAATATTTTCCATTTTATGTTTGATTTAGTTGTTGATAAATCAACAATTCAGTATTTCACGTTCTTGCTTTTGTAGAAGAAAAGAAAAACCCTTTACATTTATGCTTTGAGTTATATACAAAACCAATAAAAAAAAATCAATTTTATTCATATGATATTCAACTCTGGGATACATTTTGCTACATTTTGCTAACAATATTTTTTCTTGCTAGTTCTGCATCCTTGGTTTTAAATCAAGAAGGGTCTGATAAATCTTGGGGGATTAGTGTATAATTACGCGGAAAATCCTTAAGGACAGTGTGATCAGCACGTCTCAGACTACCTCAGTGTTTGTTCGTTTTACAGATCTTGAAAGTCGATTCAGTAGCAGGTTTGATTTGGTTGATAGAGTTGTGGTCAGTGATTTAATTAGACAACAATCTCAAAAGAGATAAGTCTATTGATCTCTATTTAGCTTATATTTAATTGATTCTTTTATTTATATATTGATTATTATTTATAGAGTTAATTTATGCCTAAATTTACTTCAATCTTAAGGATTTTTTATTTTATTGATTAATAAACCTTAATCGCAGAATTATTTTCGCTCAGAGATGAGAGATATTGTTATGTTTTATATTGCCTTTAAATTCGATTGGCCACAAGATCATAACTTTTGGATGTGGAAGAAAAACTTGACGTGAATGTGAGGAACATAGCAAGGTACATGGTTATTGCTTTAATTTATGACTCACATGCTAGAATCAACCTATGTTACCTATCTAAATTATTGTTGGTAAGTTTGTTGTTGCTTGTTACTATAACTCATACTTCTCAATTTTTCTTGATGATTTGCAATTGATGTGATACTCATAATTTGAGAATTCTTTTATATATGTGTATGTATGAGCACCGTCATATATGAGAAGTTTATGATTAATTACACTTGCATTTTGTTTTGTTAAAAGATTCGGGTAAGTTTCTTTCACTAGTCTTGGTGAAATTACCATGTATTGTACAAGTGTTGATCTTGAGCTGGAGAAATTGGAAATACCTTATTTGCTAAGAGATTAACTTTATTTTAACTTGTTGTCTAGGGAGGGGAGAAGGGAATTGAGGGCGGAGAGAGGGAGTGTAGTGGAAGAAGGGGGTAGGGCGGATGGTGGGGCTGGTGGTGAGGGAAACTAGGGGCTGGTGCTGGTGGTGGGTGTGAGGGTGGAGGGGAGTGGAGATGAAGGTGGTTTCCTATAATGTTAGAGGTCTTGGGGGGTTTGAGAAAAGAGCAGAGGTCCGGCGTTTTATTCATGACAAAAATCCTTTTGTGGTATGCTTGCAAGAGTCAAAGTTACAAGCGATTGATGATTTTTTTAGTTAAATCTTTATGGGGGAATTCTCAATGTGGGTATTCTTATCAAGCTTCAGTTGGGGCGTCCGGAGGGTTGATAACTCTTTGGGATTCGTCGGTGGTGGAGGTATGGTGCACTATGAATTTCAGACATGTTTTAATTATCAAGGGAAGAGTGATTTTGACAGGACAAGACTTTACTATTGCAAATGTTTATGCTCCCTGTGATACGACGGCGAAACAAATTCTTTGGGACCGCTTGACTCATTTTATTCTTAATAATGGGGATGAGAATATCTATATATGTGGAGACTTCAATTCTGTTAGATCAGAGGAAGAGAGAAGAGGTAGCAGCACGGTTTTCAGACAATTAGATGCAGACAACTTTAATAACTTCATCGATGGCAGCTCCTTGGTAGATTTCCCGATTTGTGGGAGGCTCTTCACTTGGTATCGTGGTGATGGTGTGTCTATGAGCAGGTTGGATCGTTTCTTGGTGTCCGTAAAATGGTGTGAGGCTTGGCCAAATTGTATTCAGGTGGCACATCAGCGGGGTTTATCTGATCATGTTCCTTTGGTGTTGTTTATTGAAGATGTTAATTGGGGTCCTCGACCGTTGCGTTTGATGAAGTGTTGGGCGGACTACAATGGTTATGCAGAATTTGTTCGTGATAAATTACTTTCATTTAACCAGGATGGATGGGGCGGACACGTCTTGAAAATGAAGTTAAAAATGATTAAACTCAGCTTGAAGGAATGGCATCAACAACACTTCAAGAATATAGATAGCAAGATTTCGGATGTGAAGAATCGACTCTCTTCCCTTGATTCTAAAGCAGAAGAAATCGAACTTCATGAGGAGGAAATTCAAGAAATGCATGATTTGTCGGTTAATCTACATTCTTTATCTCGGGTACATACTAGTATGAATTGGCAAAAGGCGAGAATGAATTGGGTTAAGGAAGGTGATGCAAATTCAAAATTCTTTCATAATATAATGTCAAACAGACGGAGAAGAAATTCTATTCACTTAATTCATGTGGATGGAGTACCTGTCGAAGGAGTTCAAAATATTCGAATGGCTGTTTGTAATCATTTTTCTAGTCATTATAGTGCCTCGGAGATGGTTCGGCCAGGGGTGGAAGGGATGAATTTCCGAAAATTGTCATATCCACAAGCAAGTAGTTTGGTGCGTCCGTTTACTTTGGAAGAGGTAAAACAGACTGTTTGGGACTGTGAGAGCTTTAAAAGTCCGGGCCCCGATGGAATTAATTTCGGCTTTATTAAAGATTTTTGGCATGAGTTGAAGGATGATTTCATGAGATTTTTATCGGAATTTCACCGGAACGGGAAGCTGACAAAGGGGGTAAATTCGACGTTTATTGCTTTGATTCCAAAGGTGGATAGCCCTCAATGTTTGGCTGATTTCCGACCTATTGCACTGGTTGGTTGCTTGTATAAGGTGTTGGCAAAAGTCCTCGCGAATAGGTTAAGGTCTGTTATGGAGTTTGTTGTGTCGGATTCTCAGTCAGCTTTTATCCGTGGTAAACAGATTCTTGATGGTATCCTTGTTGCTAATGAGGTGGTTGATGAAGCTCGACGCTTGAAAAAGGAGTTGTTGTTATTCAAGGTAGATTTTGAGAAGGCTTACGATTCGGTGGATTTAAATTATTTGAACTCGGTTATGAAAAGCATGAATTTCCCAACTTTATGGCGAAAGTGTATAATGGAATGTGTTGGAACAACTACGGCCTCAGTTCTTGTGAATGGGAGTCCGACGGAAGAGTTTTCTTTAGAGCGGGGTCTCAGACAAGGGGACCCTCTTTCCCCTTTTTTATTCCTATTGGCGGCTGAAGGCTTTGATGTGTTGATGAAGGCTTTGGCATCTAATGATTTGTTTCAGGCATACGGGGTTGGAAGACAGGAGGGTGTCAAGCTATCACATCTTCAATTCGCTGATGACACTCTTAATCTTGGCACAAAATGTTGGTTGAATGTGCGTTCCATCCGCGCGGTGTTGTTACTACTTCAGGAGATCTTGGGTCTGAAGGTCAACTTTAATAAAAGCATGCTTACAGGGGTTAATATTTCTTCAACTTGGTTAGTAGAAGCTGCTTTGGTGTTAAATTGTAGAACTGGCACGATTCCGTTTTTGTATTTGGGATTGCCTATTGGGGGTGATAGTAGGAAACTCAGTTTTTGGAAACCTGTGGTTGAACGTATTACTTCACGGTTATCGTCCTGGAACAACAAGTTTTTATCTTTTGGTGGTCGCCTGGTTCTTCTGAAGTCTGTCCTGTCCTCTCTACCGGTTTATTTTCTTTCTTTTTTCAAGGCCCCTACAGGTATAATTTCCTCTATTGAATCTCTTTTTAAAAAAAAAATTTGGGGGGGTAATAATGAGGTCTCTAAAAAAATCTCTTGGATAAATTGGGACTCTATTTGTTTATCTATTGATAATGGTGGTTTGGGGGTCAGGAGGCTTAGGGAATTTAACTTATCTTTGTTAGGAAAGTGGTGTTGGAGGTTGTTAGTTGAGAAAGATAGTTTGTGGTACCGTGTGTTGAAGGCCAGGTATGGGGAGGTTGGTGGTCGTATTCAGGAAGGGGACCAAAATGCCTCAGCTTGATGGAGGATGATGGGAGGCGTGAGGGAGGGGATAGGGTCGGGAGTAGGAAGCTGGTTTGAGGACAACGTTGAGAGGGTGGTAGGTGATGGGAAGAACACTTTATTTTGGACTGATAAATGGTTGGATGGAGTTCCACTAAAACTCCAATTCAGCCGCCTTTATGAGTTATCAGTTCATAAAGAGTGTACGGTGGAGGAGATGGCTAGATTGGGTTGGGAGGAAGGAGGGAATGCGTGGAGTTGGAGGAGACGTTTGTGGGCATGGGAGGAGGATAGTATGAGGGAGTGTATAATTATGTCTTTGTAATATTAACTTTAACGCGTGTTTTCACAAAATCATAATTTGGATATCCAAAAATTCAATCCAAACTAAACCAAATAAAATTGGATTTTATCGATTTTTTTAGAAGTCATTCAAACCAAACCACAATTATTTAAATCTTCTACCCATATGATATTTTGCCTCATAACCGATATAAAACACGTTGGAAACATCTCTACTGCTGACTGATCTCAGACTCTCTCTATATATATTTACTTCCTCCGTCCCAAATTATACACAAAAATGAGTGAACAAAAATTGATGTATTTGGTCCAAATCTTCAATTAAATACATAAACTTTTGTTGAACCATATATGCTTATAATTTGGGACGGATCGTATATGATGTATCAAATGAGAGAGGTTTAAAAATGAAATATGAGAGCGTTAAATGTTAGCCATCATATTAAACATATGGTTCAAATTTGATTTTAATTTTTAAACCCTCACATGACTCTATTCTTCTTCGACTCATGTGCCCATCCTATCGCTTCCAATTCTTCTTTATTCCTTTCACAATCCTGCCCTTCAAACCTTCCTTCCAACATATTTTCATTTTCCCTTAACATCCATCTTCAACATTAGACTGCACACATGACCTACATAAAAGACTACTTAGTATATTTCTATAGTTTGGGGACCAAATTGGAGAGAGGGTGATAGCTTGGGGACCAAATAAATGGTTTATTCTTCGTGACATATATATTTAATATTTACAAAAAAGGTTCATGAATAAATTAAACTATTAAATTAGTTCATATATTTAACCACTTAATATCAATTAGGTCTATATATATTTTAATAACTAACTATCAATTTAGTCCCTAACTTGCTGTCAGAAGGACTAATATGTGCAAAACATGATAGAGTCAAAGACTTCTTTTTAAATACTTTAACATATTGTCAGTGACGGGTATGGTGGTTCACTCTAAAATATATGAAAAGATTTGAAAAATATGCTTAAATATTTATTGTATATAGATTTGATAACTTAGTTTTAAGAATTTGTATCTAAAAGTTTTTTTTTTTTTTTTTTTGCTTAAATAAGTCTTTCGTCCCTACAAATATAGGCCATTTGAATTTTCGTCCCTGAAGTTACTAATCCTTCCGATCCGCCACTGCAAAATTTAATCATTTGACTTTTGGTCCTAATTACGTTTTTTTGCTGAGGTGTACTGTCATTAGAGACGTGGTGCCCATGTGGCAAGTGATGATTGGGCGAGGTGGTTGGCTTAAATAGGTTTCGTCCATGCATATATATGTCATTTGAATTTTCGTCCCTGAAGTTACTAATCAGATGTAATTAGGACCATTTTTCAAATGATTAATATTTGCAATGGCAAAATGGAAGGATTAGTAACTTCAGGGACGAAAATTCAAATGGCCTATATTTGCAGGGATGAAAGACCTATTTAAACCTTTTTTTTATTGTTACAAGGAAAAGAAGGAAAAACACAAAAAGAATGAAAATTATTGTTACAGAATCAAGTTCCCATATACTCTAGTCCTAGGAGGTCCGATAAGCCTGGCATAGTAGAGGTGTGGATTATGAGAACCAAGGATGAAGAAGATCCACACTTTGCTAAGAAGTCAGCTAAACTATTACCTTCATGGAGGGTGTGAGAAATGGATGTGATTCAACTAAGATTGAGAAGATTTTTGACATCTTGAATGAAAGTAACATATTTTTGGTATCGATGACTTGGCTCCTTGAAAATGTTAAGACAATGGACATAATCTGAATAACAAACAAGGGGTCTATCTTATTTTATGTGCAAGCAGCAGCATTTCAACGTTGTTTGTTTAGTATAAATCGAACGAATATTGTCCGATAAGAATATTACCATGTAGTTCAAATTGTTTTTCTCTTTATGTTTTTCATCAACTCATATCACACTCTAAAACCAACACAAATGTATTAGATGTATTAAAATGTACCTTTAGAATTTAAAATGAAAATTTGCAAACAAATTTCTATTAGTCATCGGCTTAAAACTCAAGCCTCAATACTTGTAAGAATCACAAGCAAAATTCACTCTTTCTAAAATTTGAGAGCTCGCTCCAAGTACCAGAAAACGTATTTTATTTATTAAAGTTTAAATCAACAATGATAAAATAAATTTTAGTGTCCAAGATTGGCCAAAATCGAAGGTGTAAAAAAAAAAAAAAATACTAAGATTGCAATTTTTTTTGGTTGAGAAGATCCTTGATGATAAAATAAATTTTAGTGTCCAAGATTGGCCAAAATCGAAGGTGTAAAAACAATAATATTAAGATTGCAATTTTTTTTGGTTGAGAAGATCCTTGATGAATCAAACTAATTTTATCTACTCGGTTGATCTGAAATGCAAAAAAAAAAAAAAACAAAAAAAAAACATGATTATACATCCTATTATGAAAATTGAATCTAAGCATACACATCATAACCATCACTAGATATTGTATTATATCTTTACACTTCAATAAATCTTTTCTAATTCATCATTGCATGTTTTTATTATTTATGATAGCAATTAAAAATATAATTATTAAACTAGATTTCTCAACTATTCTAAATTTTGTTTGATACTTTGATTCAAACTCTAACGATATAAATCACAATATCAATAAAATCCTAAAGAATATTGTTCAATGTCATATATTCTCTTCCAGTTTGAATATAAATAGCACATATATATAATTTTTGGCTTGTTCAAAAAAAAAAAAAATAGCACATATAACAAATAGATAAAAATAATTCATATATTACAACAAGGGTTAAATATGTTTTTGGTCCCTATAAATATGTCAACTTTTCATTTTAGTCCCTCTAAAATTTTCCTTCAACTTTTAGTCCCTATAAAATTTTCAATCACTACTTTTGGTCCCTATTTTTAATTTAATTTTTGTATTTTTTAATAAAATTGTGCAGAAATGTGTAAAATATTCTTAAAAAAATTCCTAAAAAAAATTAGAATTTTTTAACAAAACACAAATTAAATATGAATTTTTAACCGTAAAAAATATAAAAATTCATATTAAATTCATGTTTTGTTAAAAAATTCTAAATTTTTTTGGGAGTGATTCTTATAATATTTTGAATTTTTCTGAAAAATTTTATTAAAAAATATGAATTCTACATATGAGTTTACTTTAAAAGAGGGACCAAAAATGAAGATTGAAAATTTTATAGGGACTAAAAGTTGAAGGAAAATTTTAGAGGGACTAAAACGAAAAGTTGACATATTTATAGGGACCAAAAACATATTTAACCCTTACAACAAAATGTAACAAACTCTATATGTCCAATTTTTTTCCTTATCATTTAAAAAAGATAATGGACGAGAGTGAATTCAAATATTAAAAAAAGGGTAACATACAAAATATATCGTGTAACAAACACGATATGAGTATATGTTAATTTTTTTTTCCTTTATCCTTAAAAAAGGGTAACAAATTAGATCAAGTATATGTCACTAGAAATATAATCAATAAGAAATATAAGAATTAGATTATATATTTTTTATATTGTTAGTATCATTGAAATAGTTAAATATGGTTAGTTTGGTTTGCTACATTTATATTTATACTTTTAGTTTGTCTTTTTGCTAATAATTGAAGGTGAGAAAACACGTGCAGGGGGTTGAATTGTGTTGGCTTTTTTACGATTTCTTTTTCTAAGTGTTTATAAAAACCTTATCTGAATATGATGTTGCAAATTCTGACTCAAATTCTGAATGCAGTAGATAACAAAACACAAAGATAAAGAGTGAGAGAGAGACAGAGAGAGAGAGAGAGAGAGCATACACAAATCAATTTTATACTGGTTCCTCTCACAACACAGGAGTAGTCAAGTCCCCTTGCACGTCCAAGGGATTTCACTATAATCATTCTGGATTACAAATTGCTTAAAGATACTTTCAAGAGACTTCCTAATGCTCAAACACAACCGCAAGAGACTTCTATGCTTAAGCAGAACTGGTGACATATCATCTTACGTTATTCTTAGCATGTTTTCAGTCTATTTTAGTAGGTTTTACCAGTAAACCAGAGGAGTATTAAAGCAATTGTCTATGATTTCGGGACATTTGTAATATTTTCTATATTTGATTATGTAATTCTATTCTTCTCGAAACATAGCAATTTTATGGGGTTCTTGAAGTAAATCACAAAGAAATCAAGCAAATCAGGCAAAGTAAGACCTCCGAAGATTATTGGGCCTTGGGAAGATGAAGTATGAAGATTCAAGAGGCCTCAGAAGATTTTACAAAGGGAGATATTATGGTCCCAATGTCCAAGACAACTTAACTATAAAGAAAACACCTCAACAAACGAAGAATATAGGAAAACAGGAAAGTGATGAACTAAAGCGCCCGGCACACAAAACATGGCGATAGGCGCCCATAGGTGAGCAAATGAAGCGCCTGTCGCATGGATCTAGTGATTAGATCAAGAGTTCGTTAAACATGTGAAAGGAAACTTACAAAAAATGCACACAAAAATTGAATATTTTATTCATTTTTGGTTTATTCACGTTTTTTTAATCAAAATTGTTTTAACTTATAATTTTTATGGGGTCTTGATTAGAAACAAGTCATGGATAGCATAATGGAAGGAATTAGAATAATCATTTGACCATTGCATGCCTTCAGAGCAACATTTGTCATGCAATTGCATAATATCCTTCGGTTATGGAAATTTGAAGAAACCATCACATGCACTCAAGACAATGCTTTAAAGTCAAATTTATTTTGGCTATTCATTGGTTTTTATTGGTTGAATATATGGTTTTGAAATCATATGTCAACACTCAAAAATGTAAGATTAACACCATTTATTAGTTTTCTTTCAATTAAGATTAGAAGTTATTTTAATTAATTAGGAATCATTTATTGAAGCAAAATCCTTAATTAATTTTAAAGATAATAAACTTTGATGATTAAAGAATTAATGTACTTTGATTAATTTTTTGGTATTTAGCTTATACTCTTGAGTGTTTTAACTAAGACAGGAACAATGTTTAAATCATACCAAGATAGAAGAAATCAAAGGACATTTGGATTCATGAACTAACAATGAGTTCGGAAAGTTAGTTCTGAATGTTCAAGCAGAGTCAGAATGTTCAAACAGAGTTCAGAAGGTTGTTCTTACACAAGTACATAAACTCAAGAACATTATCAAGAACATGCAAGGCACACGTGACATGAATAAATGTTCAGTAAAGTACATTGGCATGGATCAATCAAGCAATAAAGACATTTACAAGATTAATGTCAAAAAGGATATTCAATGTTCATTAAAGACTATGAACATTGTGAAGCTAGTTATGCATGTTGGAACAAAATGTGTTTAACAATGAACCTTAAAGAGTTTTGATGATAACAAGGTATTAAAAATTGTAAATTGGACTAGCTAATATTTGTTCAAGTGTACATGACCATAGTTAAAAATATACATCATATAAAGGTTCTGAAGAACAAAAAGATAGCTATGGACTAAAGATAAGGAAGCTTTAAAGCATCTGGAATTAAGTGCATCTGAAGTTATAAGTGCTCTTGAAGAATGATGACGTCATCAGAAGCTGAAGGTCATCAGAAGCTGAAGGTCATCAGAAGTGGATAGTCATCAGAAGCGGATAGTTCAGAAGCAACTTGATCAGAAGCTGAAGCTCATCAGAAGCTGATTATCACCACAAGCTGAAGATTCAAAGATCAACACTTGAAAAGCTGTCTATTGAATTCGAAAACACTACAGAAGACTAGTGGAAAGTTACAACGGTCATTTTGGTGAAGATTTGAAGGCCTTGGAAGCTTATCCTCAATAAACGTTGACATTGTACTTTGTACGAACTGTACAACCACCTTCTCCACTACTCTGTTTTTGTGTCTACGCTACAGGACAAGAAAACAGCTCCAGAATACAGCTTGGCCTGCAAAGATGTTCCTTTGGATAGGGAATGGATTTCAAATTGGTTCTTCATAGGACAATAACCAAATCAGGCAAAAGATCATTGGTGAAAGATCAAGCTTCAACAACGACTCTTTGATGTGTTGGCAATTTCACAACGTCTCTTTTGCACCTCTATATAAAGGAGTGAAGACTTAGAGAATTGGCAATGCTGAACGAAAGACTCACAACATTTTTACAAGTGCCAAATCTCTGCTGAAATTGTTCTGCATTCACTTAGAATTTCTGTGTCTCAAAGTTTCATCTTAGAAATTCTTAAGTTATTGAGTCTGTATCTGATTTGCATTGTGAGCACCTCTGATTGTATATCAAGTGTTCAACCTTAAACAATTTTATGTGTAATTTGTTTAGTTAAAAGTCTCTTGCAGTTGTGCTTGAGCATGGAAGTCTCTTGATTGTGTTCTTGAGCATAGGAAGTCTCTTGCAGTTGTGCTTGAGCAAAGGAAGTCTCTTGCTTGTGTGCTTGAGCAATTGTAATCAGATATTACTCTTAGTGAAATCTCCTTGGAAGTGTAAGGGGGACTGTACTACTTCCGGATTGTGGAAGGAACCAGTATAATTGCTTTGTGTCGTTCTTCTTCTCTCTCTGTTTTATTCCGCTGCATTTAGATTCTGATTACCACTTCAGAAGCTGTCTCACTTAGCTTCTGACCAATGTGTTCAGTTTTAGGAGAAACAAAGAATTTTCCAAAACACAATTCAACCCCCCTTCTTGCGTTTTTCTCACCTTCAATTGGTATCTAGAGCATTGGTCTGTTTTTTAACACTTAACCGTGCAACAGTAAAAGATCTGAGAAAAACATGTCTGGTCCTATTCCTACACCTCCTCCTGCTCAAACTAGCTACACTAATGTCTCACATGATTATAGTGATAGTAAGAAATCCAGTGTTGGAAAAGTTCCAAAGTTCAATGGAGATGCTGAAGAATTTTCTTGGTGGAAAACCAACTTTTATAGTTATATCATGAGCTTAGTTGAAGAACTATGGGATATACTAGAAGAAGGAGTTGGTGACTTGGTTCTTGATGAAGAAGGAGCTGCTGTGGATAGAAAGAAACATACTCCTGAGTTGAAGAAACTCTACAAGAAGCATCATATTATCAGAGGAGCTCTTGTCACTGCCATTCCTAAAGCAGAATACATGAAGATGAGTGAGAAATCCACTGCTAAAGCTATGTTTGCTTCTCTCTGTTCAAACTATGAAGGCAGCAAGAAGTTCAAAGAAGCAAAGGCTCTCATGCTTGTACATCAGTATGAGTTATTCAAGATGAAGGATGATGAAACTATTGAGGAGATGTACTCAAGGTTTCAAACCTTAGTCTCTGGGCTACAAATCCTGAAGAAGAGTTATGTTGCTTCTGACCACGTGAGCAAGATACTCAGAAGCTTGCCTGCCAGATGGAGACCAAAGGTGACTGCCATTGAGGAAGCTAAAGATTTAAACACTTTAAGTGTCGAAGATCTTGTTAGTTCTCTCAAAATCCATGAGTTAAGTCTTAATGAACATGAGTCTACTAAGAAGAGTAAATCAATAGCTCTTTCATCCAAAGGAAAGTCATCAAAAGCTCTCAAAGTGGTTGAATCTGAAGAAGAAGATCAATCAAGTTCAGATTCTGAACCAGATGCTGCTGAAATGGCTATGATCTCCAACAGGCTTCAGTATCTGGTCAGGAAGAACATGAAGTTTCTAAACAGAAGGAGTAACTCCAGGAACTCAAAGAAAGAAGATCAGAAGGGATGCTTCAACTGTAAGAAGCCTGGACACTTCATTGCTGAATACCCTGATCTTCAGAAGGAGAAATCAAAGGACAAGTTGAAGAAATCAACTTTCAAACCAAGCAAATACAAGAAGCAGATTAAGCAGAGTTTAATGGCAACCTGGGATGATTTAGGAAGTGAATCTGGATCTGATAAAGAGGAAGCTGATGAAGATGCAAAGGTAGCTGTTGGGTTAGTAGCTACATCAATTTCAGAAGCAGGATCAGATTCAGAAGATGAAAACGAGGTATATTCTAAAATTCCCAGAGATGAACTTGTTGAGTCACTTAAAGAACTTCTTACACATTTTGAAGTAGGAACCAATGAGTTGAAGGATTTAAAAGAAAAATATGCTGATTTGGTAAAACAGCAAAAATCAACTCTATTGGATCTGAAAGCTTCTGAACAAGGACTTGGGGGTTTTGACTTCATGTGTAAAACTTATGAAGATCAGCTCAGGTTCTTATGTCAGAAGCTACAAGAAAAGTGTAATAAAATCTTTAAGCAACCATGAAATTGCTCTTGAAGACTTTATCATATCTAACATTGACAGAAGTAGAGTGGCTTCTATGATTTATAGCATTTACAAGAACAATGGCAGAGGAATTGGTTTTCCAGAAGTGAAACTTGAGAAAACCAATCTAAAATCTTGTTGTGAATGAATCAAGGAAGGTCTGAAAACCTTCTTTGTACCTGAAGGTGCTGAGTTGGAAACTGTTGTTCAATCAGAACCTGAAGCTTCTAGTTCTAAGGCTAAGATTACTTCAAAGCCAAAGAACTCTAAGTCAAAGGCCATGATCAAATCTGATTCCAAGACTTCAAAGGTTAGGATCTTGAAAAGATCATAACCTATTCCTCAGAGTCTGGTGAAACCAAAATCTGAGGTTCTGAAGTCTAAGTTTCAGAAGAAGACAGTTACTGCTTCTGAAGCACCAAAACCTAAGGTGATGGTTAATCAGAAGCAACCCAACTCACAGCACAAGGTACAAGAAGTGAAGAGTAAAGCCTTAAGTACTAACCTTCCAGGACCCATAGGAAAATGGGTACCTAAATCTAAAAATGTCAATAATGCAGGTATGTCTAAGAGCAGTGCCAAAGCAAAGATCATGGTACCTAGACAGCGGTTGCTCAAAACACATGACAGGAGAGAAGTCCATGTTCCTCAGCCTAACAATGAAAGAGGGAGGAAATGTGAAATTCGGAGGCAACCAGTCTGGCAAAATCATAGGTACAGGAATGATTGGTAATTCCTCTACATCAATTAATAATGTATGGTTGGTAGATGGTCTTGAACATAACCTTTTGAGCATTAGTCAATTTTGTGATAATGGTTATGATGTGCTTTTTGAGAAAACCAATTGTACTATAATCAACAAGGAAGACAAATCCATTGTATTCAAGGGAAAGAGAGTTGACAATGTCTACAAAATCAATTTTTCTGAACTGGCTGATCAGAAGGTGATTTGCCTTCTGTCAGTGAATGATAAGAAGTGGATGTGGCACAGAAGGTTGTGACATGCTAACTGGAGGTTAATCTCTAAGCTTAGTAAGTTACAACTTGTCAAAGGGCTACCACACATTGACTATCATTCAGATGCACTCTGTGGTGCATGTCAGAGAGGGAAAATTGTGAAATCATCTTTTAAAACCAAAGACATTGTTTCAACCTCCAGACATAGTTTTAAAACTCGGCTCGGTCATCGACTCGGCAAGTGTACTGGGTCACTGAGTCAATGGTCGAACCACTGGGTCACTGGTTGAACCGCATGACTGAACCGGATTAAATCGGATAACTCGGGTAGATCACTCGGTCTTGAGGTTAAATTTGTATAAGTATTTAACTATGTTAAATCATATTGAATCGATGACTCGACAACTTAAAAACGACATGTAATATAGATTTCAATATTTGTAGTTATATTTTGTAGAGAGAAAGTAAATTTTGTTTTGCATATATCTTAATATTAATATTTTTTTGGTAGTGTGTATGTTTTTTTGGTTACGGTAGTGTATATGTTAATATTAATATAATATGTACATTTTCTAAAAAAAATTATTTGATTTGTATATTACAAAAAATTGATGTGCTCTTTTTGAAAAGAAAAAAAAATTATATGTTATTTTGAAGGAAAAAATGCATATGTATATAATATATATAGTTTGATTCATAACTTTGATGCCAACAGGGAAGATGGTGCAGCGGTTAAGTTCTTTGTTATAAATCATGAAGTACATGGTTCGAATCCCACAAACTGCAATTTTTTTTCAAATTCTGGAATAAATACTTATTAAACCGGTTTGATTCGAAAACCGGCCGAGTCACCGGTTCTATCCGGTTTTCACCGAGTCTTACCGGTTTTCACCGGTCTGATTGCATAACCGATCCATAATGAGACTCGACTCGGTATACCCACCGGTTCACGGTCGGACCGGTTCGACCGGCCGGTCCGAGCCGAGTTTCAAAACTATGCCTCCAGACCCTTAGAATTACTTCATATTGATTTATTTGGACCAGTTAGTACTGCATCCTGATATGGAAGTAGATATGGATTAGTTATTGTTGATGATTATAACAGATGGACTTGGGTAAAATTCATAAAGAGTAAAGATGTTGCTTGTGATGTATTCAGTAGTTTCTGCACTCAAATTCAATCTGAAAAAGAATCAAAGATTTTGAAAGTCAGAAGTGATCATGGTGGAGAATTTGAAAATGAGTCATTTGAAGCTTTTTGTGAAAAACATGGAATTGTCCATGAATTCTCTTCTCCTAGAACTCCACAACAAAATGGGGTTGTAGAGAGAAAGAATAGAACTTTACATGAAATGGCCAGAACCATGATTCATGAAAACAATTTACCAAAATATTTTTGGGCAGAAGCAGTGAATACAACAGGTTATGTCCAGAACAGGATCTATATCAGACCTATTTTGGAGAAAACAACATATGAACTCTTTAAAGGAAGAAAACCCAATATCTCTTACTTTCATCAATTTGGATGTACATGTTACATTTTAAATAACAAGCTCTACCTAAAGAAATTTGATGCCAAGGCCCAAAGAGGAATCTTTGTAGGTTACTCTGAAAGGTCAAAGGCATACAGAGTGTACAATTCAGAAACACTTTGTGTTGAAGAATCTGTGCACGTCAGATTTGATGACAAAGAGCTTGAAGATAAAACTTCAAAGCAAGGTGAAAGTTTTGCAGAGATACAGGTTCTTGAAGCTACTCCAGAACCTGATCAGATAGCTGAATCTGTAGAAAGTCCAGAAGCTGAACCCACATCAGAAGCGCAAGATGAAGCTGCTTCTGATGAAGCACAAGATGGCTCACATCAGGCAGATCCTCCCAGAAACACATTCAAGCACAAGTCTTCACATCCAGACGAGTTAATCATTGGAAACAAAGATAGTCCAAGGAGAACAAGATCATACTTTAGACAAGAAGAGTCAATGATTGGATTGATCTCAATGATTGAACCTACAACAGTTGATGAAGCACTTTCAGATGATGGATGGATCTTAGCTATGCAAGAAGAGTTGAATCAATTTCAAAGAAATGATTTGTGGGATCTAGTACCCAAACCTCAGCACAAGAACATTATTGGAACAAAATGGGTATTCAGAAACAAGTTGAATGAGCAAGGAGAAGTAACAAGAAACAAAGCAAGACTTGTTGCATAAGGTTACAGTCAACAAGAAGGCATTGATTATACTGAAACATTTGCTCCAGTTGCAAGATTGGAAGCAATCAGGTTACTTCTTTCCTATGCAGTTAATCATGGCATAATATTATATCAGATGGATGTAAAGAGTGCCTTTCTTAATGGAGTCATTGAAGAAGAAGTGTATGTGAAACAACCACCTGGATTTGAGGATATTAAATATCCTGACCATGTTTTTAAACTGAAGAAATCACTATATGGCTTGAAACAAACTCCCAGAGCTTGGTATGATAGGCTAAGTAATTTCTTAATCAAAAATGATTTTAAAAGAGGACAGGTTGATACAACACTCTTCAGAAGGACCATTGGGAAAGATATTCTTGTTGTGCAGATATATGTTGATGATATAATATTTGGTTCTACTAATGCATCTCTTTGCAAGGAATTCTCTAAGATGATGCAGGATGAATTTGAAATGAGCATGATGGGAGAGCTGAAGTTCTTCCTTGGCATTCAAATCAATCAATGCAAAGATGGAGTCTATGTTCATCAATCAAAGTATACAAAGGAGCTTCTGAAGAAGTTCAAGCTTGAAGATTGCAAAGTGATGAACACTCCAATGCATCCTACGTGCAACTTAAGCAAAGAAGATGAAGGAGCTAAAGTAGATCAGAAGCTGTACAGAGGTATGATTGGTTCTTTGTTATACCTCACTGCATCTAGGCCAGATATTTTATTCAGTGTATGCTTGTGTGCAAGATTCCAATCAGATCCTAGAGAATCTCATATGACTGCTGTCAAGAGAATCTTCAGGTATTTGAAAGGAACAACTAATCTTGGACTCCTTTATAGGAAATCCTTAGATTATAAGCTAATTGGATTCTGTGATGCTGATTATGCTGGTGATAGGATTGAAAGAAAGTCAACCAGTGACAATTGTCAATTTTTGGGTGATAATCTTATATCCTGGGCTAGCAAAAGACAAACAACTATTGCTATGTCTACAGCAGAAGTAGAATACATTTCAGATGCAAGTTGTTGTACACAACTACTTTGGATGAAACATCAGTTGGAAGACTATCAGATAATTGCTAACAGTATTCCCATTTATTTTGATAATACTGCTGCTATTTGTTTGTCTAAAAATCCAATTTTGCATTCAAGAGCTAAGCACATTGAAATCAAACACCATTTTATCAGAGACTATGTTCAAAAAGGAATTTTAGATATACAATTCATTGATACTGAAAATCAATGGGCTGATATATTTACTAAGCCTTTAACTGTTGAAAGGTTGGATTTTATAAAGAAAAATTTGAACATGCACTTTGTGTCTGATTAAATGTTTGCTTGCTTCTGAATAGGATTTTAGGTTATGAAGTTAGTTCAGAAGCAGTAGTCCATCAGAAGCTCTTTATTGAGGTTCTGAGGAAAACTCGCTTCTGATGATGACGTCAACATCTGAAGTCCAGAAGCTGGATTTTATGCTTCTGAATAGTAGAGTTAGTGGAAACGTTGGGAGTTAATTTATTTGGTAACTTCTGTCCCACTAACTTGGCAGTTACTCTGAGAGTTCCTGACGTGGCCTGTGTGTATTGGTGTATAACTTAAAAGGGCATTGATGATTTAATAGCTTTGAAAGTACTTTCACGCGCCCCCAATGTCATTAATGTTATGTTTGATTGTCTTTTTTGAATTGCAATCGTTTTTACTCTTAACACTTTGACAATTCACACACTACTCACTTCACAAACAAACACCTTGCTTTCAAACATGTACTTGCGAAGTAAGCGCATTCTCTCAACCCTAGAACCCTAAAATCATCATCTTCTTCAATCATCATCATCAAATGGCATCATCAAGTTCAAAATTTTCAAAATTTACTTCAAGCATGCAAGGCGCATCAAAATCTGGGTCAGTTTACAAAGAAAAGACTATGACTATTCCTATCAACTCTCTGATTGTCCAGATAGAATCACCAGTGGACTTTGTGTCACTTAAAAAGTACGATGTGGACATGAAAGGTTTGGTAGATACTCAGAAGCTATCTGAGTACTTCAAGATGCTGAATGGGCCAACTTATGTGAACTTGGTCAAAGACTTCTGGTTAAGGGCTGAGGTCTTCAATGGAAAGCCTGCGAAGGTCGTAGGTAAACAAGCTGGGTCGAAGAAAGGAAAGATGACGGTGGAAAAGAATCCCACCTCCTTCAGTAGCTTAGAAATAAGGTCTGAAGTGATAGGCATTCCTATAACCATCACTGAGGATGTTATAGCTAAAGCATGTAGAGTGGATGCTGAAGGCAGGTTCCAAGAAATTGTAAAGAAAGATGACATCCTGCTGCAAAGCTACTACAACATGCTTCTGGGTGGAAACTCAGAGGCCAAGCCTTCAGAAATGGAAATTCACAACAGGATGTTGGTGAAATTCTGCACTGATTGCTTCTTTCAAAGAGCAGGAGGGTCTGATCAACCCAACAATCAACAGAAGCTAGCAGTTTACTTCATGGCTATGTTTGAGAAGATAAATTTCCCAAGATATGTTATGGACCATCTCTGCTGGGCTATTAATGAAGGCACTGTAAAAGGAAGGAAACAAGTGCCCTATGGAAGATTGTTGTCTGAGATCTTTCATCAGGGAAGAGTGCTGGAATTTCTGAAGAAAACAAGGGATGCTTATGATGAATGCTTCAAGGCCTCTACTGCTGAGAAAACTATCAGTAGTAAGACCTTGCATTCTATGCACATTTTCAAGAAAGCCCCTCAAGATGAAAGTGGTTGGAGATGACCACAGAAGAAACTAAGATTATCAGGGAATTTCCCTCCATCTTTAAGGAAAGTAATCCTGAAAACTTAGCTAAATCAGTAGCTGAGTATGTCATGGAGAAAGATGAAAGCTCTCAGGAGGAAGCTGCTCCTGCTAAAGGGAAAGGCAAGAAGGCCAAGGCAGTTACTGTGTCAGAAGCTGCATCTGATGCATCTAAAGGGAAGAGAGCCAGAACCAGTTCTGAATCTGATGCTGCCAAGGATAAAGGAAAGAGGCAGAAAATTGGTGTTGCTTCTATTCCCCAGAAAAGAAGTAAAAGCAGATCAGAATCTATCATCACCAAAGAGCATCTGGATAAAGCTCTTGATGGGATAAAAGCAAAAGAGCACAAGCCCAAGAAGAAAGCATATGGGCCAATCTTCACTCCAATGATGGAAGTTACTTCAGACATGAAGAAGAAGGCTGATGAGGAAGCTGCTCAGATGTTAGCCGAACAGAAGGAAAGGGAAGCTAGGAAAATGAGGGATAGGGATGAAAGGCTTAAAGCCTCAGGCCTTGAAAATTGTGATGAATTCTTCAAGGAGAAATTTATAGAAGTTAAGGAAGTGGCTGATAAAGCTTCAAAGAAAGTTGGAACATCAGGAGCTATTCTACAAGCACCAGATGCTACCACTTCTGAAGCTGACACTTCAGTCAAGGTATGTTAGATTCCAATCACCTCTACCCCCATTTCACCCTCTTCATCACAACCACCAGCACCTGAAGGTGAATTACCAAAGGTTGGTTCTACCTCAGAGAAAGCCTCTGAAACATCTCCAGAAGCAGTTGCTTCTGAGAAAATTGTTTCAGAAAACCCCCAACAACAAACACCAGAAACACACAAACCATCTTCACCACAACCCACATCACCTATAGCTAACATTGACCCCCAACCCAACATTCAAACACAATAAACATCACCACAACAACCACCAACCAATATTGATATTGAACCCCAACCAAACCCACAACCAGAGCAAATTTTACCCAACCTACTCCCATGGATATTGACAATATTCAATTCAATCTCCAAGCCTCAACCTCAACTTCACACATTGTTCCTGACCAACCATCATCCTCAACCCAAGCTGAACAAATCACCATTCTAGAACCCAACCATGTTCAAAACCTTTCACCTAGTGCTTCTGACCAAACCTCAGACCTAGAAATCCTTGAACAACCACCCCCAGACCTTCTGGAATCTGATCATATCGATACTGAGCTACTCAAGATCCTCTCTGAAGTGCATCATCTAGTTGAGAATAGATGGACAATTGATCTGTCATCAGCCTATGAGGAACAATGGGAATCCTTGCAGAAGAAAGCTACTGATTTGATAGCATCCATGAGAAGAAAATGCATCAGAAGCAAGGCTGCTACAGTAAGGAAGTTCTTGGAAGATATGGAGTCAGCAAAGAGAAGTCCAAGGCTGCTTCTGTCAAACGAGCCATTTTACTCAGAAGCTGATTACATGACAAGAGAAGCTAGAATGTTCAAGCTTCTGAGCCAACAGATGGCACATCAACAGCAAGAAGCTAGAGCAAGGGAACATGCTCTTCTTCAAAGGCAACAAGTTCTTGAAGAACTGTTGAAGAAGCAAGCAGAAGAAATGGAGAAGATGATGAGACAACATCAAACCAAACCTTAGTTGCACACCCTAGTGTTTATATTTTGTTTGTTTTTTGTCTTAGTTTTCTAGTTCTTGCTTCTGAATAGTTCCTGTTTTTCACTTGTTATTGCTTCTGAATGCTTAGTTGGTTCTGATTCATGAATGCCTGGATATTTTTGTTCTTATACATATACATTGCTCTGATTTACTTAGTTATTTATGCTCTGATTATATTGTTGATAAGATTATAGGTTCTGACTCTTTGTTATACTCTCTTAGTGTTTGAGTTTTTCTCAAATCTTTTTGTTGTGTTTGCTTATTTGCTTTTTGCTAATGACAAAAGGGGGAGTATATTTGATAGTATTTAAAGGCTCTGAGCCCTATTAATGATATTTGAAAATTATTTTGAAAAACTTCTTTCATTTTTACCTGAAAGGTATAAGCTATGAACGAAAGAAGGAGTATCAAATTTCAAATAAAATTAATTGAACCATTCTTCTTATCAATAAGTTAATTCTTTCAAAATTTTAAGCTCTGATATTTTTATTGTGCGTAAAATGAATTTAATTAACCTGGAAAGAACTTAGGGGGAGCTTACAAACCTCACCTTAAAGACTATCAGACTCAGGGGGAGTTTGAGCTTACAAACCTCAGATTCTGAGCTTACAAACCTCAGAACCCCAAAGTCAACTTGTTAATTAGATTAACAACAATTGATCAATTTTAAATACTATTGTTTGTCATCATCAAAAAGGGGGAGATTGTTGGAACAAAATGTGTTTAACAATGAACCTTAAAGAGTTTTGATGATAACAAGGTATTAAAAATTGTAAATTGGACTACCTAATATTTGTTCAAGTGTACATGACCATAGTTAAAAATATACATCATATAAAGGTTCTGAAGAACAAAAAGAGAGCTATGGACTAAAGATAAGGAAGCTTTAAAGCATCTGGAATTAAGTGCATCTGAAGTTATAAGTGCTCTTGAAGAATGATGACGTCATCAGAAGCTGAAGGTCATCAGAAGCTGAAGGTCATCAGAAGTGGATAGTCATCAGAAGCAGATAGTTCAGAAGCAACTTGATCAGAAGCTGAAGCTCATCAGAAGCTCATTATCACCACAAGCTGAAGATTCAAAGATCAACACTTGAAAAGCTGTCTATTGAATTCGAAAACACTACAGAAGACTAGTGGAAAGTTACAACGGTCATTTTGGTGAAGATTTGAAGGCCTTGGAAGCTTATCCTCAATAAACGTTGACATTGTACTTTGTACGAACTGTACAACCACCTTCTCTACTACTCTGTTTTTGTGTCTACGCTACAGGACAAGAAAACAGCTCCAGAATACAGCTTGGCCTGCAAAGATGTTCCTTTGGATAGGGAATGGATTTCAAATTGGTTCTTCATAGGACAATAACCGAATCAGGCAAAATATCATTGGTGAAAGATCAAGCTTCAACAACGACTCTTTGATGTGCTGGCAATTTCACAACGTCTCTTTCACACCTCTATATAAAGGAGTGAAGACTTAGAGAATTGGCAATGCTGAACGAAAGACTCACAACATTTTTACAAGTGCCAAATCTCTGCTGAAATTGTTCTGCATTCACTTAGAATTTCTGTGTCTCAAAGTTTCATCTTAGAAATTCTTAAGTTATTGAGTCTGTATCTGATTTGTATTGTGAGCACCTCTGATTGTATATCAAGTGTTCAACCTTAAACAATTTTCTGTGTAATTTTGTTTAGTTAGAAGTCTCTTGCAGTTGTGCTTGAGCATGGAAGTATCTTGATTGTGTTCTTGAGCATAGGAAGTCTCTTGCAGTTGTGCTTGAGCAAAGGAAGTCTCTTGCTTGTGTGCTTGAGCAATTGTAATCAGATATTACTCTTAGTGAAATCTCCTTGGAAGAGCAAGGGGGACTGGACTACTTCCGGATTGTGGAAGGAACCAGTATAATTGCTTTGTGTCGTTCTTCTTCTCTCTCTCTGTTTTATTCCGCTGCATTTAGATTCTGATTACCACTTCAGAAGCTGTCTCACTTAGCTTCTGACCAGTGTGTTCAGTTTTAGAAGAAACGAAGAATTTTCCAAAACACAATTCAACCCCCCTTCTTGCGTTTTTCTCACCTTCAATGCAAACTGTTATTTTGATGATGTTCTTATTGCATGTCTATTTTCCTAGCATAGTGTTTCTCCTTCTTTGTAGTTTAGACTTAGAACTTCTTTAAAGCACCTTAGTGATCTATGGGCCAATGTCTCTTTTCCTGTTTTTCAATTTCGCTGTCATGAAAACTCTTCTGCACTAATGAATCGATTCATTATTATCTGAATCGTATCACACAAACTCTCTGACTTGTGTGAATCATCTCAAATAAACTATTTTCATACCCCATTTTTGACTCATTTTACTCGTCTTTTAAGCCGGGATTTTTCGTCGTTTCAGACGAAATTTCGGCAGGGAGGTTACTTTGAAGTACCTTGTAACGCCTCAATTTTTAATATTAGTTTATTATTATTATTATCATTAGATAATATTAGTATTAATGTTGTTATTAGCATTTGTTGTTAGATAGTATTAATTTAATTATTTGTATTTAAGGAGAAAGTATAGGTTGGTTAGTCAGTTAAAGCGTAAGAGAAAATATTGTTTTAGAAAGAATAAGAAAATAGAGGTGCGGATAGTAACCGTGTGAGAAAGATTAAGTGAGAAACACACTCAGTTAGTGATTATAAATATATGAGACCATTAGAGAATTAGGGTTACAACAAAATAGAGAGTGAGAACACGTAAAACAGTTTTTGGAGAAAAAGAGAAGAAGAAAAGAAAGAGAGAAGGAAAGAAGAAAGAAAAGAGAAGAAAGGGGGAGATTGAAGCTTTTGCTAGGATTATCATAAATTGAGGGAACGGTGGGATTAACCTTCTCTAATTCTAAGTGGTATAATTCTGAAACTGAGTTTAACGTGTTTAGTTGTGAATTTGTGAATTAGGGTTTGAGAATTATAATAGGTTGTTAATAGATTAGAAAACCCATTGAACTTGCATACAGTTGGTGTTCAGATCATAGGTTATTCATAGTGCAATGTTCTAATCAATATTTGGGATTTGGGTAGATGAAATTCGGGTTTTTCGTGTGAAATATCGACGTTAAGCGTTTTTGCAAATAAGTGACTACGTGAGGTTCTGGAAAACGATTTTGGGGTGGTTTAAACTTGATTTTTTTTCTGTAGATTATGATAGGGCTAAGTGTCAGGAACGTGTATGCGAAAACGACATTGAAAACGGGTTAACGGTTTGGATTTTACGCGCGAAAACGTGAAAATTGGAAAATATGATGTTGTGTGTCAGGCAGCCATCGTACTACGATTTTTGGCATCGTACTACGATTTTAACCAGGTTTTGGGGTGTTTCGACACTGGAAAAATCGTACTACGATGGGAAAAAATTGGGCTACGATTTTGTCTTACCAGAAACTTTTAAAATGCATTTTTCTTCAACTAAATTGTTTCCAAACCTATTCCTAAGTGTAGGAACTTTATCCTAATCATCTAGAGGTGTTTTTATGAAAGAAATAACTTTGTTTAAAGGGTCTAATGAGTTCTTGTGTTGCTTTACATTGAATTAGGTAATTATGAGACGAACTTAGGATTTTCTCAAGTGAACCTTAGTGGAACTTTGAACTAATGCTTGATTGTTTATAAGAGGCCTATTCTCATGATTATGTGATTGATTAAGATTGAATTGTGATAAATCTGACTTGGTTTGATGTGAATATCTTTGATTGATGAATTATTATATGATTATATATGTTGATGAATATGATGTTACATGATGCTGTTCGTAATTGATGAATTATGATATTATGATGCGAAGTCGTTGTTGTTGTCGTCAATGTCGTTAAAGTTGTAAGTTGTTGCCGGTGTCGTTGAAGTTGTTGGTTATTATTGCATTTGTTGCTGAGTCCATGCATAATCATATATAAAGTTGGGGGCTTGATGCCCTGTTGAATGCATAGTCATTCATACATAAAGTTGGGGGCTTGACGCCTTGTTGAATGCATAGTCATTCATACATAAGTTGGGGGCATGATGCCCTGTTGAATATATAACTTGGGGGCTTGATGCCCTGATGAATGCTTAATCATTCATACCACGTTGAGAGCCTATGCTTTATAAGTTGGAGGTTTGATGCCCTGATTGGTACCACATGCATATTATGATGTTAAGTTGATGAAGTTGTTGTTGCATTTGTCGTTGATGTCAAGTTGATGAAGTTGTCATTGCATTTGTCGTTAAAGTTGAGTTGTCGAAGTTGTTGTCGTGTTGTCAGGTTGTCAATATCATTAATGAGTTATTATTGAAGAATTATGTGAAGCATTAATCTTGTTAATTGTTGTTGTTTATGTTGTTAAATTCTGTTGATGGATTATATGCTTATTATTATTTAATGTGAATCTCACCCCTTCTATTTGAATGTTGCCTCTACGTGGGTAACGTGCAGATAACCAGGATTAGCTGTTGATGTGAGTCGACTCCCTCACGCGTCGTCTTAGGGTCGCTCAGATACGTAACGAGATGGGGATCTTTGCATTGCTTCCTTTTTGTTACGTGTTTTTATGAATTATGTTGATGAACCATTGAAATGGAATGTTTAATAAGTTGTTTATGTTGAGGCCTTTAGTGCCAAGTATCTGTTTTTAAACTTTTAAGAATTTTTCCGCTGCGACGTATTTGAAATTATTGACAGCAGTCATTTTAAATAAAGAGTAGATTTTAACTCTATTTGTACTTTGAAGAACGAAATGTCACATCCTGTTTGTGATGAACTCTGATTTATTTTATAATATTTATATGTTGGGAAAACGGGGTGTTACATACCTCATTCCTAAAGCGACAGTTTAAAGTTTTATTTTTATTTTATTTTTTGTTATTTTTTATTAGTGTTTTATTTATTCCATTTTATTTTAATTGTTTTTTTATTTTTAGTTTTTATTTAAGACTTTTACAATTTTTATTTTGTTTTTAAAATCAATTTTTAATTATGTTTTATTTTATTTATGTTTTTTAAAAGTCCTTTTTAGTCCAAGGTCCAATGTCCATTATGTCCGTAATTTGTCCAGAAATACACTCCAAGGCAGGGGCAGTTTCGTCCAAACAATTCTTGTACTCTGTCATTTTCCAGTTCAGGTAAACATCACCAAAACCCTAAAAAAATCAGTACATTCCATACCACTTCTGTCCAACAATCACACTATATAACAGCACTAACAAATCATTGCATATAGGGACCAAGAGAAAAAACCCTAGCAATCAATTCCACAGCCACTCAGAAATTTCCAGAAAACCAAATATCTCAAGAACACAAACAACAATCAAACCCAGAATAACACAAATACACACAACTCAAAATTTTCGAACAATAAACCACTACAACCAACTTTTTCTTGAAATCCATAACCAATCACAGTAACAAACACACAAACCTCAATCACAACATCATATTACCATAAACAACACCAGAGTCCGAAATCAAATCGAACCCAAACAACAAATATGCAAACCAAAGGTGGGAAACAATTTTCAATTCTTGTTTTGTGTATTTCAAAATCTTAGATCTAGGATTTTTTTTAAGAACTTTTTGAAAAAAAATGAGTTTAAAATTGAAGGAAGAAGAAGGTAGAGAGTAGTTGGTTTTTTTTTTTTGACTTGTCATTTTTTTAAAATTTCAGATCTAGACTGTCTTGTTGCTTCTCTTTGAAAACCATGTCTGAATTCGTGAATATGGCAATCAGGATGTGTGAAAACGTGTTTTGTTTTTAAAAAAGGGTTGGTTTTGCACTCCGGCACGGTGGTGCCACCACCGGCCACTGTACCAGAGATTTTTTTCGGCCAAAGTGAAACAGAAGAAGGGAGGACGTTTTAGAGAGAGGGGGTAGAGAGAGGAAGAAAGGGAAAGAATGGGGAAAAAGGATAGAAATCTGCCTTATATACTCCCATTCGAACCGACCCATTCTCCATGACCCATGACACGACCCACTCTGAAAGCTCTAGGGGTGTAAGTGGTTCGGACTAAACCAACGAAACCAATGGTCCAAACCGGACCAAACCGAAAAAATATCCTACCTTGTTTGGTTCGGTTTGAAACCGATCCGAACCAATTGAAACCGATCTAGTTTGGTTTGGTTCATGGTTTTTCATTTTGAGATTCGTGAAACCGATGAACCAATCCGATGATAACCACACTCCTTATTTTACTAATATTATCCTACCTCACACAAACTTATAGTTAGACCCAAAATTAATGTCCAACATAAAATATTTTTTAATCCATTCACTTTCTCTCATCTTTGTCTGACATCTCCTCTCATCCGTCAATGATGGTGGATTGGCGGAAGCGGGATGATACGATGAAAGCAATTTGAGGTCAAATTTAATTTGATCTAGTCAAATTTGAAATAAACTCAATCTGATATGTTCTAATTGTTTGTTTATTTCAATTTATTTCAGGATCTAGTAAAATTTGAAATAAACTCAATCTTTTACGTGGATGGAAAATTGGAATTTGATGATTTAAGTTGGAATTGGATTGATTTAGTTTGGATGTTTTTATTTAATTTCATGGAGATCATAATTTCATGATGTTTAAATTTCAGGATGATTTAATTTCAGTTTGCATGGATTTGTTATTTTGACTATGTTTTAATTTTGGGATATTCTTTTTGGAATTTTTGTGTTTGTTGATGAATGATTCATGTATGGATTATGGATGATTGAAATATTTGAGTTTGATGAAGTTGTTTTTAAATAATGATTGATGAATGAATCTTGGATCATATGTATGAAATATTGAGCAAGGTTATTTATAAAAAGTTGTTTGTAAAATAGAGAACATGAAAAACAAAATATGAAATACAATTATACAAAGTTCTATGAAATATTTTCTGAGAATATGAATTTTTTTTTGCTTGTATTTTTTAACAAACCGATCAACCGAACCAATCCAAACCGAACCAAACCGATTAGTTTGGTTCGGTTTCTTTTTTGAAAAACAGTGAAAACCGAACCAAACCGTGCCGATGAAGATTTCATCGGTTCGGACATTTTTTTGACTGAAAACCAATCCAAACCGAACCATTACACCCCAAAAGCTCCTTTGGCCCGTCTCTCTGTTTCTGCTTGTTTTTTTTTTTCTTCAAGCACCCCCCAATCTGCAAAGCGCATCCCCCCTTTTTCTTTTTTATTTTCTTGTTTTTTAGTTTTATTTAATCTTGCCTTCTTTTATTGTTTTTATCATTGTTTCTTTTTTCTTTTTAAGCACATATACATATGTGCAACATTATTTAGGTTTTTTTTAGTTTATTTTATTGCTTTTTATCATTTTAGTCTTTTTTTTTTGTGGTGGTCGGGGTTTGAACCTTGCATATATTATGCATTGTCCATACCAACCGAGCTAAGCTCACGTGGACAATTCATAGTTTGTTAAAAACATTTTATCATTTTAGTCTAACTTAGTTGCTTTATTTTCTTTTCTTTTTTTAGTTTATTTTTTTATTAGTTTTAGTATCCTTAATGCTTTATTTGCTTTTTTTTTTTTTATAGTTTAGTTTATTTTAATGCTTTTGACAATAAGTGGCACACTACACTAATTAAGGGTTGCAAGACAGCTCTCGACATTAGAAAAATACCTACTAAGCCACATAGAAATTCTCCACCCCCTTAAAATTACCTATGCCATCTTGTGATAGTCAAAATTTTATAGTACTCTATTACGACCTAGTCCTGAATTCAAGAAAAAAAAAACACGGGAAACTTGACCTCTACTTTGTTAAGGAATAAGTTCTCAACAAATGTCTCACGGTAACTCATGGGGACAACCTCACAAAACCTTCCTTCAATCTACAATTCTTCTCCATCAGAAATAAACTTAGAGTGTTGAGTACCCGTCAACCTACAAGATTTTGAGGGAGGAATGATTAAGTATGAACTTGGTAGGTAAACTTCTTAGTTGATGTAATAACAAATGAGCCATCAAACTAGTCCCTGACTTTGTAAAACACTTTCAAATAGGTTTTTCGAAATGAATAAAGCATCAATATGAACCCCAAATTATCAACCTATCTCCAATGTCGGTGGACCATAGAAATATACCAAGTAGTTCCTAAACTATTATTACTCCATAAAAATAGTCTCTCCGTCATTTTATCTTTTTTAAGGAAATTGAGGACTAACTTGATGCTTTATAATATTTTAAGGAATACTTTGTATACTTTTATAGTTCAGAGACTAAAATTGAAGAGAGGTTGATAGTTCGGTGGACCAAATTGATGGTTTATTCATTATGAAATTATAAATATTTCAAAAAGAGGCTTCTGACTTTATTCAACTCTTAATAAGATACATATATTTAACTACTTACTATCCATTAGATACTTATATTTTAACAACTTAATATCAATTTAGTCCTTATCTTCAATCAATTATTATAGTCCCTAACAAGTTAACTGAAAGACTTATATGAGCAAAACATGATAGAATCAAGACTTTTTTTTTTTTTTTTTTTAAATATTTTGCAATATCAAGGACCTATTCAAAACACCTAACAAAGTGATAGAAAAAATTTGGTGGTATATTTTGTCATATATATGAAGGGATCTGAAAATTATGCTTAAGCATCTAAAGACCTAAAGAAATTGTAAAAATGGTGGTTTACTCTGTCATATATGAAGGGATTTGAAAAACTTTGGTGGTTTACTCTATCATATATGAAGGGATCTGGAATTGTAGAAATCTGAAGAAATTAGTAAACATTTTACACTTATGGGTTGACCAACTTGGAGATGTCAAAAATTTCAAATGTTTCATTTTCCACTTTTGGATTGATTAGTCACATGTATTAAAAAACCATAACTTTTTTACATCTAAACAAGACATTCATAATCGTCAAAGTTAACCGATACAACCACATTTTTTTTTTGGTTACTTTTCTTCTTCGATATGTGACACTTTCCATTTAGAGAATTGCTATATCCTACGACAACTAAAACCACGAAACCCACGATACAGTGGAAAACATGGGTGGGGTCAGTTTTTTTTAATTAAAAAATAAATATAAATTGTTGATGGATGGAAATCATGGGGGGTGATTGTATTACTCGTGGTTTTCGTGGTTAATACTTCTTCGTGGCAACAAGTATTTCCCTTCCATTTAACTTATATAATCTGAAAAGAGAAGAGGTAAATTTGAAAAATTAAGATTTTTTTTAAATAAAAATTGGGACCCTTTAATTAAGATATTTTTTTGTAGTAACTCAAAATTGTTTTCAACACAAAAATATTCGAAGTCCACACAAAATCAGCCGAACCATTAGTGTGGTCCATTCATAACATTACACATGAATAAAAAAAAAAATTGGTACAAATTACATATTGATAAATTAATTATTATATTAATACATCACATTGTATTTTAATAGGTGAAAAAGAGTCATATTATACCTAAATATAGAATTCTAGATGCAGCTTCTGAACATTGTGTCACGTACGTGTCAACAACTGATTTACACCAAAAACCCTCTTTTAACAAACCTATCTCACTCCTATATATACCTTCTCTTCCTCAAATAGGGTTATACCAGTTCCACTCCTTTCAGCAGCCGCAGCTGCTCTTTTTTTTTCTTTTTGAGCAAATGTTTTTCTCGTAGCTTCACAGCCGAACTCAGTCATCACCTTCAACTTCATGTAATCAAAATCTTCTCTTCAATTTCCAAGATCTACACAACCCTCTTTTTTGAATCACTAGTGATTCTCTTTGCCATCTATATGTGTAGATCAACGAGCAATTCCACAGCTAGATGCAGCGTGGGTGCATCATGTGTTGGGGATCTGCTACTACAAAGATCGTTGAGGGTGGCTTTTGTTTCTGGGTCATCTCCTACGTGGTTTAATGGATCAATTAGGAATAATTTTATTATTCCATCGGGTGTAATTTCCTTGATTAATTATGTCATAAGGTCTATGTCTTAACGGTGACATAACCTTATTTCTTCATATAAAAAAGACATTGAGTTTAAAGTTGTAAGATCTATAAATCTTTATAACTTTCAAATCAAGTGCTAGCTTCAATGTTTTTTAATATATGAATGATGAATTCTTATTTTATGGATCTGATTATTCTAGCAGATATTCTTATTGTATCATTTTAAAATATAATGATTGTGATTTTATTGATTAATTAAGATGTATTTTTTATCTATTTTACCTGAATGGAGTGACTCAGTCGTTGGTGTAAGAATGGTGTTTGTTTTCTAGTGAGTGTTTTAAGTGCTTATGGAGTTTTTGTTTGGGCTGCTACTGGTTTCGGTTTTGCAGGGGTAAGACTGCTGTTTCATTTACCTTTGTGTTTTTTTGGGCGTTACGCGAATGGGCGGCGCCTTTGTTTTGTTCTGTTTCCGGCTATTGTGCTTTTGTGCAGGCTAGGCCTTCAATATATTTGTTGATTAAAAAAAATGTTTAAGTTATGTATTTACTCATTTATAATTATTTTATGTTTTTCCTTCAAAGATATTTGTTTACGTTTAAATTCTGCTTATAAACTTGTCTTTGCCATTTAAATAATGGTATGGAGAGGATAATTTTATATAAATAAGGGACCATTTTAAATAAAAAATTAAAAATATCACTGTAGAGATGTCCACAAGTCTAGTTCAATTGGTAAAAGTTTAAAATTGTTTGGTCGAATGTCTTGATCGAAATTTGAACCTTGGCCTCATCAATCGTATGTGAATTTTAATAGTTATTTGTCCTTTCTTCTATAAAAAAAATCTCATAAAAAATCATGACATTTTTTTATACCTAAGTTTTCATTTTCATTTAAGAGTAGGGGTGTTCATATTCAAATCTAAGTAAAACCGTAAACCATAAAAACTGAAATTTGTTAACTGTGTTTGAGTACACCTTTGGAACGATGTTTGGATTGAATTTTTGATATCTTTTTAAAATCAAACTAAACCGAATTGTATACATAAATATTAATACTTATTTATTTATATTAATATTAATATATCAGGATTTGGCATGGAAGAAACCGCCTCCCATATCTTCCTTCATTGTGAAGTTTTTGGTTCTTTATGGCAGTATTTCAGATCTTGGATTGGCATGTCGGGAGTTCATCCTCAAAATATTAGGGAGCATTTCTTTCAATTCACTCATTCTATAGGACATTCGAAGGTGCGTCGAACTTTTTTACAACTAATTTGGCTCCTTTGCGTCTGGTTGATTTGGAATGAACGTAACAACAGGTTGTTCAAGAATAAAGAGACACCGATTTTACAGTTGTTAGAAAAAGCAAAATATCATTCGTTATGGTGGTTAAAAGCAAATAACACCAATTTCGTGTACGGTACACAGAGATGGTGGTCGGACCCTTTACTTTGTTTGGGTATCGACTGATTTATTGTATCTATGTTGTAAACAATTCTTATTCGGGGTGAGTTTCTCTAGTACACCTTGTACTGAGAGTTTCTTTCATCGCCGCTAGGGAGGTGTGATCCGGTGTCGGTAACGCATCTTCAATTTGCTGACGACACGTTGATTTTGGGTGAGAAATCTTGGGCTAATATTCGGGCTATTCGAGCGTGTCTCATTCTTTTTCAGGAATTATCTGGTTTAAAGGTGAATTTTTCGAAGAGTAGTTTGGTTGGTGTGAATGTTTCTGGTTCTTGGTTATCGGCAGCAGCGTTGGTTTTAAATTGCAAAGTTGGTACTATCCCTTTTTTGTACCTTGGGTTGCCCATTGGTGGTTATGCGCGAAGATTGGCTTTCTGGGACCCCCTTCTTAAGCGTATTCACTCTAGACTGTCGGGTTGGAGTTCGAAATTTCTCTCTTTGGGTGGCCGTCTGGTTCTCTTGAAGTCTGTCCTGTCATCGTTGCCTGTTTATGCACTTTCTTTTTTCAAAGCTCCATCAGGTATCGTTTCCTCTATCGAATCTATTTTTAATAATTTTTTTTGGGGGGGGAGTGTAGACCACAGGAAAATTACTTGGATTGATTGGCAATCTATTTGTCGAAGTCAGGAGGTTGGAGGTTTGGGGGTAAGGAGATTAAGAGATTTTAATATTGCCCTTCTAGGGAAGTGGTGTTGGAGATTGTTGGTGGATAGAGATAGTTTATGGTTTAGGGTGTTGTCCGCTAGATATGGGGTGGAGGATGGTCGGGTGAAGGAGGGTGGTCGTGAGGCTTCTGTTTGGTGGAGGGACATATCGTCCTTGCGTTCGGAAGAGTGGTTTCAGGGTAATGTTAGTCAGGTGGTGGGGGATGGGAGAAATACTCTATTTTGGTCAGATGTGTGGGTGGGTGGGATGTCTTTTAGAGATCGTTTCACTAGATTATATGACTTATCTATGTTGAAGTCTGAATCGGTTTTTAATATGAATGTATTAGGATGGGGGGATGGAGGGGGGGCGTGGAATTGGAGGCGTACGTTATTCGTGTGGGAAGAGGAATTGTTAGAGGAACTTAGGCTGTTATTACTAACGGTTACATTGCAGGTTGGTAGAGATGACCAGAGGGTGTGGCGGTTGGAAACTACTTCCGTCTACACAGTTAGAAGCGCTTATAACTTCTTTAATGAAAATTTTCCTGCTGTCTCTGCGGTGCCTATCGATTCCTTATGGCATAAAGATGTTCCTTTGAAAGTGGTGTTATTTGTTTGGCGTTTGTTCCGTGACAGGCTCCCCACAAAAGATAATCTTTACCGTCGTCAGGTGATTGATTTTGAGGCTCAGTCGTGTGTTGGAGGTTGTGGGGAGGTGGAAACTTCTTCTCATATATTATTACATTGTGCTATTTTTGGTTCCGTTTGGTATTACATTCTCAGGTGGATTGGCTTGTCTGCGGTGCTACCTCGCGATGCTGCAAGTCACTATTATCAGTTCAGTTACATTGGTGGTGTTTCCAAGACACGGCGTTCAATTTTACAGGTTATTTGGTTTGCAACAGTGTGGGAGATTTGGAAAGAAAGAAATAATTGTATTTTCAACGATAAAACTTGTTCTATACCGCAGGTAGTGGACAAAATTAAGTCTCTAACTTTCATGTGGTTGAAGGGGAAACATGTCAGTCTTCCCCTCAATTACCATGGTTGGTGGCTTAGTCCCTTCTCCATTCTAGGCATAGGCTAGTTGCTTATCTATTCTTTCTGGTGGGCTTTTGGTGCTTTGGCGTTTGCCTTGTAAATATTATACAGACTTGTTTTCAGGTGTTACTTCCTTTGCACACCTTGTGCTAGGAAGGCCTTTTTGATGTGGTAATATATTTCATTTTAGTTTCTTCAAAAAAAATATATATATCATTTTGATTTCTTCAAAAAAAAAAATATTGCATTAATATATTAGTCGTTGGTTTTCAATTTTTTATAGTAATAATTTATTAGTTAATTTAAACTATATTTTTTTTTTACTATTTCATATGTTTTAAGCATAGTCGATTATATACTATTTTTTTGGTGGTGTCTGGGATTCGAACCCTTGACCTTGCATATATTATGTATTGTCCTTACCAACTTAGCTAAGCTCCGCGGGGACAGTTGATTATATTGTAATCCGCAAGTGCAAGGTTTACCGATGTAGTAATAAAAGATATTGTTCCGACAGGGAGTTATGAATTCGATTTACTCTTAACAATGATTAGAAGAAAGTTCAATGGTTGAAAAGTTGAGATTTTGTTGATTTAAAAATAACAGTAATAAAAAGCGCATTGGGATTATTGGTTCGTCATGGTGACAAATCCTTCACAAACCAAGCCCTAAGCCTAGAACGTTAAGTTGGACCTACTTTCTAAAGACAAGTTTCTCTTTGGCCTATCACATCTCCTTTCGGTCTCAGTGAGTGTATCTCGTTAGCAACCACGCCTATTCTCATGGTTGATTGCTATTAAAACCCTTGAAGTACGAAAATTTATTGTCTCAATGTTTGCCAGACTATTCTCATGTTTCACAATCCTTGTCTAATTTCACTTGTTCCAATATCAAAACTTTATCTTTCGATCCTTCGGTTGATATTTGTGATTATAAATTAACAACTATTAAACTTCGCCTTTCGGTCCATCGATTAATACTTGTTAATTCATTATAAAAACGGTGAAATAGATTAGAAAATAAATTTACATAAAATTAGGGTTCGAGACTTGGTTTGATAGGGATTAGGTCATTAGACTCATCCAACAATCCCAAGACAAATAAGTCTACTCACTCATGTTCATTGTAGACATAGAAGAGAAGAAGAAGAAAAAGAACATGAAATAAAATAAAGATGAACTTTTATTCAAAGGAAACAATTGTCACTATTAATTTCCAAGAACATTAGATGATTCAATATGTTTGCTAGTTGCTCTATTTATAGTCTACAACTACTTAAGCCCCAAGAAATACATCAATAGAATGTTCCACAAGAAACCATGGGTTTTAGGTCAGAAATAAACTAAACAGGCATCTTGTCTGAGAAGCAAAAGCATCAAAAGGAGTGTTGTGGTGCACGCACGGCCGTGCCAAGCCTTCTGGTGGTTGGTTTTCTTTGAAATGTTGGAGGCACCGGTTGTGTCTTCAAGGCACGGGCGGTGTCTGATATTTTTGCACAAGATCTTCATATTTTTGGACCGAATCAGCTCCAAATCTCCTTTCTTTTGCTCTAAGACTAAATCTTTCATATATTTGTTCTTGAAATTAAATAACTTGCAATTGAAGTAAAATAGTTCTAGAAAGGAACTAAAAACACATAAAATCTAAATAAAATAGACTCAAATAACCTATTAAAAACACTAATTATTGACTCATCATATATACTCAAAAAAAGCACAATCGATTATTTTCATTCTTAAATTATTATTTTTTTAATTGAATTTTCATTTTAAATTGTTAATTTTTAGAATAATGTATGCTATTTTTTTTATTTTATATAACCAATGATTTTACCATGTCTTTGTGATATTAACTTTAACTATGTTTACTGTAACGTCCGTCGTAATTATTTAATTATTTTAATGAGTTTTAGCATATATTTATATGAATTATGTGATTTATGAGAGAATATATGATTTATATGTGATTTATGTGACTTTTGAGATTTATGTGAGTTATATGATTTTTGTTAAGTTATAATGATAGTGTGACTTATTATTAAATAAAATAAGATTCGAAAATAAAATAATTATAGAGAAGTGGGACTCTTTTATAAACTTGGAGATTTTAGTGGTTCAGGAGGAAATAGAAAAGAATAGGAGAGATATAAATAAGAGAAGTTAGGTAGAAAGACATAGAACGTACTTTTTGGTGAAAAAGGGAGAAAAAAGTCAGAAAAGAGGAGAAGACCTGGAGAGTGTCGATTTCATCTGTTATAAGGTAAGGTTGAGACTAACTTTCAATATTATTAAGTCAATGATTCTGAAAAATAGATTTAGCATGATGTAGGTTGAGTTTTGTGAGAATTAAGAATTAGGGTTTGAGAGCAATTTTGATGGTTGAACCATGAAAACTTGTTGAATTGATGTAAAACTTGTGTACAGACCTTAGATATTTCATAGGATGATAATTAGATGCTGTTTTGATGTTAGAACCATGAGATTTGGTGAAAATTTGAGAAAATTGGAATTCTGGCCGAGCTGACATTCATCGCTCGCCACTGCGAGCAGCATAGCTCGCCTCGCGAGTGATGAAGTTCATCGCTCGCCTCGCGAGCAAGATCGCTCGCCATAGCGAGTAAACCCAGAACGCTCGCCACTGCGAGCAAAGTAGCTCGCCTCGCGAGTAGGTGATTTTAGGAGTTCCAGAGAGCATGTGTTTGCTCGCCTTTACGAGCAATAGCACTCGCCTCGCGAGTTAAGCTGTTAGTTGCCCAAAAGTTATTTCCTTGCGATCCTTTCGCACGTGTAGTTATGAGTTGATCCTAGAAGTAAGAATGAAGATTGTTTAGAACAATATAACCTGTCCAGAAGCCTAATTTAGATGACTAAGATTAATATTAATGTGATATTAATATATATGCTCTATGTGACTATTCTTGATGATTAAGTTGATGTGAATTATTCTTTAATGATGATATGATATTTAAGCACGGTTATATGCTGCATTTGTTGATGTTTTGCTGTTGTTGACCATTTAATGTCACAAGTTGTAAACGTCGGTCTAAGTTGTAAGTTGTATGATGTTGTCCAAACTCTTTGAGTCACATAAGATGTTTAAGATGATTGAGATGCTCAAGTTGTTTAAGATGTAAGATGTTGAGTCCATTTGCATACTCATTAAAGTTGGGGGCTTGATGCCCTGGAGCCATTGCTCACCCACGTTGGGGGCTTGATGCCCTGGAGCCTATTTACGCTCATATATGTTGGGGGCTTGATGCCCTGATTGGTACCACATGCATTTGCATATCAAGATGATTTAAGATGATAAGAGTTGCATTTGTCGAGTCAAGTTGCATTGTCGAGTCGAGTTGTTAGGATTGATTTATAAGTTAATTATGAATTTGATGATGAATTTGATTATGACTTTATTTATGATGATGATATGATGCTAAATGATTATTGTTGATGTTGTTATGATGTTTTATGTTGTTAAATATATTTTGATGAATTATATGCTTAATCTATTGTTTGTGAAATCTCACCCCTTCTGCTTGAAAATGCAGCCTTTCGTATGGGTAACTTGCAGGTAACCAAGATTAGAGGCGGTCATGAGTGGACTCCTCACACGTGTGTCTTAGGTGCTCTGATACGTAACGGGATGGAAATTATGCTACTGTTTTCTGTTCCTTACGTATTGCTTTCGATTTTCATGAAATAAATGATGAACAAACACTTTATGAGATTTTTATGATGAAGCCTGCGTGCCAAAGACTTTTATGATGTTGAACTAAATCCGCTGCAAGTTTGAATATTTATGTTGAATATTTTTGAAGGATAAATTATCATTTATTCCATTTGTGTTTTTTATGAAATGTGACATTCCGTTCACGAAGAAGTACTCTGATTTATTTAAGAAATTTTTATGTTGGGAAAACGGGGTGTTACAATGGGTATTAGAGCAGGTCGGTCCGTCCGGCCAAGTAGTTGAGTCGAGTAGTGTCGTTTAACAGTTGGAGTACCATTATTATGTTATTCTGATTGTTGTGTGATATGCAAAGAACTAGGATGGCTGGAAGAAATGATGCTGCGATTGCTGCTGCGTTGGAAGCAGTAGCTCAGGCTGTGGGGCAACATCCCAATGCTGGTGTTGGTGCTAATGCTGAAGTGAGAATGTTGGAGACTTTCTTAAGGAATCATCCACCTACTTTCAAAGGAAGATACGACCCTGATGGAGCTCAGACGTGGCTCAAAGAGATTGAGAGAGTATTCTGTGTCATGCAATGTACGGACGATCAGAAGGTGCGTTTTGGTACGCACATGTTGGCTGAGGAAGCCGATGACTGGTGGGTGAGTCTTCTACCTACCTTAGAGCAAGATGCTGCGATTGTTACTTGGGCGGTGTTTAGGAGGGAGTTTCTAAACAGATACTTTCCGGAGGATGTTCGCGGAAGAAAAGAGATTGAATTCCTTGAGCTGAAGCAAGGTAACATGACTGTGACAGAGTATGCTGCAAAGTTTGTGGAGCTAGCTAAGTTTTATCCGCACTACACCGCTGTAGCAAGTCGGTGTATTTCTCTTCTGCTGAAGAAGAAAGTGGAGCAGAGTTTTTGTCTACCAAGCAGCTGAAGCAGTTAGAACGTGATGGAATTTTAATGTTTTCATTGATGGAATCCTTATCTGTTGAGAGTCAAGCAATGATCGATAGGTTACAGGTTGTATGCGACTTTCCAGAAGTCTTTCTTGATGAGATTCCTGATGTGCCTCCAGAAAGAGAAGTGGAATTTTCGATTGATCTTATTCCAGGAACGAAGCCTGTGTCTATGACTCCTTAACGTATGTCGGCTTCTGAATTGGCTGAGTTGAAGAAATAGTTGAAGGATTTGCTTGATAAGAAGTTTATATGACTGAGTGTTTCACCTTGGGGAGCGCCAGTGTTGCTAGTAAAGAAGAAAGATGGTAGTATGAGGTTGTGCATTGATTACCGACAGTTGAATAAAGCAACTATAAAGAATAGGTATCCACTTCCAAGAATTGACGACTTGATGGATCAGTTAGTGGGTGCACGTGTGTTTAGCAAGATTGACTTGAGATCCGGTTATCACCAGATTAAAGTAAAAGATGAAGATATGCAGAAGACAGCTTTTAGAACCCGTTATGGACATTATGAGTATAAAGTGATGCCTTTCGGTGTTACGAATGCGCCTGGTGTATTTATGGAGTATATGAATCGCATCTTTCATGCATTTTTGGATCGTTTTGTGGTGGTATTCATTGACGATATTTTGATATACTCCAAGTCTGAAGAATAACATGATGAACATTTGAAGATTGTCCTGCAAGTGCTAAAAGAGAAGAAGCTTTATGCTAAATTGTCAAAATCTGAATTCTGGTTGAAAGAGGTAAGTTTTCTTGGCCATGTTATTTCTGGTAGAGGTATTGCAGTTGATCCGTCTAAAGTTGAAGCGGTATCACAATGGGAGACTCCTAAGTCAGTTACAGATATTAGAAGCTTTTTGGGATTGGCTGGCTATTATAGAAGATTTATAAAAGGATTTTCTAATTTGGCACTTCCGTTAACGCAGTTGACTTGTAAAGGTAAGCCCTTTGTGTGGGATGTTCAGTGTGAGAATAGTTTTAATGAATTGAAGAAGCATTTGACAACGGCTCCGATCTTGATTTTGCCGAAGTCTGATGAACCTTTTGTGGTGTATTGTGATGCATCCAAGTTGGGCTTAGGTGGTGTGCTTATGCAAGATGGCAAAGTGGTTGCGTATGCATCAAGACAGTTGAGAATTCATGAACGAAATTATCCTACTCATGATCTTGAATTAGCTGTAGTTGTATTTGTGCTTAAGATTTGGAGACATTACTTGTATGGTTCGAGATTTGAAGTGTTTAGTGATCACAAGAGCTTGAAGTATTTGTTTGATCAGAAGGAATTGAATATGAGACAGCGAAGGTGGCTTGAATTGCTGAAAGATTATGACTTTAGTTTGATTTATCATCCGGGTAAAGCTAATGTAGTTGCAGACGCCTTAAGTAGGAAGACTTTACATATGTCTACTATGATGGCTAAAGAGTTTGAGTTGCTAGAATAGTTTAGAGACCTGAGTTTGGTTTGTGAATTGTCACCACAGAGTGTTAAGCTGGGAATGCTGAAGATTGATAGTGATTTCTTAAAAAGTATTAAAGAAGCGCAGAAGGTCGATGTTAAGTTTGTGGACTTGTTGGTTGCTGACAATCAGACTGAAGATAGTGACTTTAAGGTCGATGATCAAGGCGTGTTGAGGTTTCGAGGTAGGATTTGTATTGCAGACAATGATGAGATGAAGAAGATGATTCTTGAAGAGAGTCATAGAAGTAGCTTGAGTATTCATCCGGGAGCTACAAAGATGTATCATGATTTGAAGAAGTTGTTTTGGTGGTCTGGACTAAAACGTGATGTGGCACAGTTTGTGAATTCTTGTTTGATTTGTCAAAAGTCGAAAGTTGAGCATCAGAAACCTCCTGGATTGATGACACCTTTAGATGTGCCAGAGTGGAAATGAGATAGTATATCCATGGATTTTGTGACGAGTTTGCCCAATACTCCTAAAGGGAATGATGCCATTTGGGTGATTGTTGATAGATTGACGAAGTCGGCTCACTTTATTCCGATTAATATTAGTTTTCCTATAGCTCAGTTGGCAGAGATTTATATTTGAGATATAGTGAAGCTGCATGGTGTTCCTTCGAGCATTGTGTCAGATAGAGATCCAAGGTTTACTTCTAGATTTTGGAAGAGTTTGCAAGAGGCTTTAGGTTCTAAGTTGAGGTTGAGTTCGGCTTATCATCCTCAGACAGATGGTCAGTCGGAAAGGACGATTTAGTCGCTAGAGGATTTGTTGAGAGTCTGTGTACTTGAGCAAGGTGGAACTTGGGATAGTCATCTACCGTTGATAGAGTTCACGTACAATAACAGTTACCATTCTAGTATTGGAATGACACCTTTTGAGGCTTTGTATGGTCGGAGGTATAGAACTCTGTTATGTTGGTTTGAGTCAGGCGAGAGTGTGGTTTTAGGACCGGAAATTGTCCAACAGACTACTGAGAAGGTAAAGATGATCCAAGAAAAGATGAAGGCGTCGCAGAGTCGACAAAAGAGTTATCATGATAAACGTCGGAAGGACCTTGAGTTTCAAGAGGGAGATCATGTGTTCCTAAGAGTTACTCCCATGACCGGTGTGGGTCGTGCATTGAAGTCAATGAAGTTGACTCCGAAGTTTATTGGTCCGTATCAGATATCAGAAAGAGTTGGAACGGTGGCTTACCGAGTGGGTTTACCACCGCATCTTTCGAATTTGCATGATGTGTTTCATGTGTCGCAAGTTCGGAAGTATGTTCCGGATCCATCTCATGTGATCCAAAGAGATGATGTGCAAGTTAGAGATAACCTTTCGGTGGAGACTTTACCAATGAGGATCGAAGGTCGTGAAGCGAAGAAGTTGAGGGGCAAAGAGATACCCCTTGTGAAAGTAGTTTGGGACGGAGCGACTGGTGAAAGCTTGACATGGGAACTAGAGAGTAAGATGTTGGAGTCTTATCCAGAGTTGTTTGCTTGAGGTAAATTTTCGAGGACGAAAATTCTTTAAGTTGGGGAGAGTTGTAACGCCCGTCGTAATTATTTAATTATTTTAATGAGTTTTAGCATATATTTATATGAATTATGTGATTTATGAGAGAATATATGATTTATATGTGATTTATGTGACTTTTGAGATTTATGTGAGTTATATGATTTTTGTGAAGTTATAATGATGGTGTGACTTATTATTAAATAAAATAAGATTCGAAAATAAAATAATTATAGAGAAGTGGTGCTGTTTTATAAATTTGGAGAGTTTAGTGGTTTAAGAGGAAATAGAAAAGAATAGGAGAGATATAAATAAGAGAAGTTAGGTAGAAAGACATAGAACATACGTTTTTGGTGAAAAAGGGAGAAAAAAAAGTCAGAGAAGAGGAGAAGACCTGGAGAGTGCCGATTTCATCTGTTATAAGGTAAGAGTGAGACTAACTTTCAATATTATTAAGTCTATATGATTCTGAAAAATAGATTTAGCATGATGTAGGTTGAGTTTTATGAGAATTAAGAATTAGGGTTTGAGAGCGATTTTGATGGTTGAACCATGAAAACTTGTTGAATTGATGTATAACTTGTGTACAAACCTTAGATATTTCATAGGGTGATAATTAGATGCTGTTTTGATGTTAGAACCATGAGATTAGGTGAAAATTTGAGAAAATTGGAATTCTGGCCGAGCTGACATTCATCGCTCGCCACTGCGAGTTGCATAGCTCGCCTAGCGAATGATGAAGTTCATCGCTCGCCTCACGAGCAAGATCGCTCGCCATAGCGAGTAAACCCAGAACACTCGCCACTGCGAGCAAAGTAGCTCGCCTCGCGAGCAGGAGATTTTAGGAGTTCCAGAGAGCATGTTTTGCTCGCCTTTACTAGTAATAGCACTCGCCTCGCGAGTTAAGCTGTTAGTTGCCCAAAAGTTATTTCCTTGCGATCCTTTCGCACGTGTAGTTATGAGTTGATCCTAGAAGTAAGAATGAAGATTGTTTAGAACAATATAAGCTGTCCAGAAGCCTGATTTAGATGACTAAGATTAAGATTAATGTGATATTAATATATATGCTCTATGTGGCTATTCTTGATGATTAAGTTGATGTGAATTATTCTTTAATGATGATATGATATTTAAGCACGGTTATATGCTGCATTTGTTGCTGTTTTGCTGTTGTTGACCATTTAATGTCACAAGTTGTAAACGTCGGTCTAAGTTGTAAGTTGTATGATGTTGTCCAAACTCTTGGAGTCACATAAGATGTTTAAGATGATTGAGATGTTCAAGTTGTTTAAGATGTAAGATGTTGTGTCCATTTGCATACTCATTAAAGTTGGGGGTTGATGCCCTGGAGCCATTGCTCACCCACGTTGGGGGCTTGATGCCCTAGAGCTTTTGCTCAATTAAGTTGGGGGCTTGATGCCCTGGAGCCTATTTACGCTCATATATGTTGGGGGCTTGATGCCCTGATTGGTACCACATGCATTTGCATATCAAGATGATTTAAGATGATAAGAGTTGCATTTGTCGAGTCAAGTTGCATTGTCGAGTCAAGTTGCATTGTCGAGTCGAGTTGTTAGGATTGATTTATAAGTTAATTATGAATTTGATGATGAATTTGATTATGACGTTATTTGTGATGATATGATGCTAAATGATTATTGTTGATGTTGTTATGATGTTTTATGTTGTTAAATATATTTTGATGAATTATATGCTTAATCTATTGTTTGTGAAATCTCACCCCTTCTGATTGAAAATGTTGCCCTTCGTATGGGTAACGTGCAGGTAACCAAGATTAGAGGCGGTCGTGAGTGGACTCCTCACACGTGTGTCTTAGGTGCTCTGATACATAACGGGATGGGAATTATGCTAATGTTTTCTGTTCCTTACGTATTGCTTTTGAATTTTCATGAAATAAATGATGAACAAAGACTTTATGAGATTTTTATGATGAGGCCTGCGTGCCAAAGACTTTTATGATGTTGAACTAAATCCGCTGCAGGTTTGAATATTTATGTTGAATACTTTTGAAGGATAAATTATCATTTATTCCATTAGTGATTTTTATGAAATGTGACATTCCGTTCACGAAGAAGTACTCTGATTTATTTAAGAAATTTTTATGTTGGGAAAACGGGGTGTTACATTTACACAAAATCATAATTTGGATATCCAAAAAGTCAATCCAAACTAAATCAAATAAAATTGGATTTTATCGAATTTTTTAGAAGTCATTCAAACCAGACGACAATTATATAAATTTTCTAATCATGTGATATTTTGCCTTATAACCGATATAAAACACGTTGGAAACATCTCTAGTGCTGATCTCTCTCTCTCTCTCTCTCTCTCCACCCCAAATTATAAACAAAAATGGGTCAACAAAAACTGATGTATTTAGTCCAAATTTTCAATTAAAAACATCAACTTTTGTTGACATATATTTGCTTATAATTTGGGACAGACAGTGTATATGATGTATCAAATGATAGATGTTTAAAAATGATGAAATATGAGAGCGTTAACAATTAGACATCAAATTAAACATATGTTTCACATTTGATTTTAATTTTTAAACACTCACATGACTCTATTCTTCGTCCCATTCATGTGCCCATCCTATCCTATCTCTTCCAATTCGTCTTCATTCCTTTTCACAATCCCGCCCTTCAAACCTTCCTTCCAACATATTTTCATTCTCCCTTAACATCCATCTTCATTATTGGACTGCTCACATTGACCTACATAAAAGACTACTTAGTATATTTCTATAGTTTAGGGACCAAATTGGAGAGAGGGTGATAGCTTGTGGACCAAATAGATGGTTTGTTCTTCATGATATATTTAATATTTACAAAAAGGTTCATGAATAAATTAAACTATTAAATTAGTCCATATATATTTAACCACTGAATATCAATTATGTCTATATATATTTTAATAACTTACTATCAATTTAGTCCCTAACTTGCTGTCAGAAGGACTAATATGTGTAATACATGATAGAGTCTCAAAGACTTCTTTTCAAACGCTTTAACATGTTGTCAAGGACGAATATGGTGGTTTACTCTAAAATATATGAAGGGATTTGAAAAATATGCTTAAATATTTACCGCTTATAGATTTGATAACTTAGTTTTAAAAATTTGAGTATCTGAATAATTTTGTTTTTACTGTTACAAGGATAAAAAGGCAAAAACACAAAAAATGAAAATTATAATCTACAAAATCAAGTTACCACATACTCTACTCCTAGGAGGTCCGATAAGCCTGACATAGTAGAAGTGTGGATTATGAGAACCGAGGATGAAGAAGCTCCAGACTTTGCTAAGAAGTTAGCTTAAGTTTAGTATACATTGAACAAAAATTGTCCAATAAGAATTTTACCATGTAATTCAAATTGTTTTTCTCTTTATATTTTCCATCAACTCATATCACCCTCTAAAACCAACACAAATATATTAGATGTATTAAAATGTACCTTTAGGATTTAAAATGAAAATTTGCAAACAAATTTCTATTAGTCATCACCTTAAAACTCAAACCTCAATACTTGTAAGAATCACAAGCAAATTCACTCTTTCTAAAATTTGAGAGCTCGTTCCAAGCACCGGAAAATATATTTTATTTATTAAAGTTTAAATCAACAATGATAAAACAATGTTTAGAGCCGGACGATTGGCCAATATTGAAGGTGTAAAAAAATATACTAAGATTGCAATTTTTTCTGATTGAGAAGATCCTTGATGTCTTGAATTAAACTAATTTTATATACACGGTTGCTCATAAATGAAAAAAGAAAAGCCATGATTGTACATCCTACTATGAAAATTGAATCTAACATACACATCATAACCATCACTAGATATCGTATTATCTTTACACTTCAATAAATCTTTTCTAATTCATTCATTGCATGTTTTAATTATTTACGATAGCAATTAAAAATATAATTATTACACCAGACTTCTCAACTATTCTAAATTTTGTATGATATATACTTTGATTCAAACTAATATCAATAAAATCCTAAAGTATATCGTTCGATGTCATGATAAATAAAGGAAATAACATTGAAAGATGTGAATTATAACCAAAATTGATAGCTAACCTAAGAATCTCCTCCAACTAGCTTGACTTTTCTGGTCACCGTCTAATTCCTAGGGAGAATGTGCCTTACAAATCTGAAATTTGGCGGCAAGTAAAATTTGGCTTTTCAGTGTGTCCCAAGGCAATGAAAGTCAGAGTTTCCTTAGGTCTGCTCATCTATGATTCATAGGACACTCATATCACACTCTCTATGCTTACTTAGTAGTTCTACAAACGGACAACCCTAATCTACGTCTACCTTACTAAGGGTTTCAAGAGAATGGTTTCATTAGGCTACAACTTATTTCCTTTAGCTAGACATTTGTTTCCCTAATTACTAACCAGTTACATCCTAGGTTCGGCACAACACCACTCAGTCTTAGTAATGTCACCTCCTAAGTACCTACAACTAGGGTCAACTCTCTTTCGGTATCTTTCGCTATTTAATAATCACTCACTTCTTAAACAGATAGTTATCAGTAAAAGGATTTAAATATTAAGATATAAGCAGCCAGTTAGTGATAGCAATGCTAGGCCCTGTCACAACCTACGTACCTAACTTAGGGTTGCACCTATCACAAAAATAAACTAAGGAATTTCCTAATAAAACTTAAAAGCGAACAAAAAAAAAAAAAATATAAACGACATTAAACTAAATAAATATCCAACAAAAATAAACAGAGGTTAACTCTAACCTAAAAAGTTTTAGTTACACATGATAACTAAAGACAAATTACTTAAGATAAAAACATACCCTAGAAAATCAAGAAGAAGATAAAAACTCTCCCGAAGCTCCAAAGTAGCCTTCCTCTTGAACTTCCACAGTTTTGAACGAGAAATTCTGAATGAAGAAGGCTGGTACTTATTGTGAGAGTTTCTACCTAGGTTTGGGCTAAAAGTGTGGGCTTTACCCAAAATAAAAACAGGAAAAGACACTTGTGCCCCACAATTTTAGATGCACGGGGCACATGCTCAGCATGCCTAGCGCATGAGAGAGAGGGCAAAGTCATGCCCTAGGCGCATGAATAGTGCCCTAGGCGCATGGATGCCTTTCCCATGTGCTATGCACATGGTGCTGTTTCTTGGGCCCAGATTCTCCTATTTTCCGTCATTTTAGGTCTTCATCTTGAAATAACTTGCCTTGGAACTATGGAACAAAATTCCTCCCTGTTGTAAGTCTTCTGAGCCTCTTGAATCTTCATTCTTTGTCTTCTTGAATCTTCAAAATTCTTCAAATGTCCTTGATTTGCCGATTTGCATGATTTCTTCGTGAATTACCTCAAAACCCACCTAAAATTGCTATGTTTCTGGAAAACTTGAATTACAAACTCAAATATAGAAAACATTACAAAAGTCCCGAAATCATAAACAATTGCTCTAATACTCCTCCTTTTTGCTGCTAAACCTTACTCTAGGAATGTTGAATATGTACATGCATATTTAATTGCAACCTTGAATGCTTTGATTTGATTATGTTTATTATGTGGAATATAATCTAACCCCCAATGGTCGCATCGTTTGGTTGACCGCCTGCCTATTTGTTCGAATGGGTTGACGACTTGCATGATTGAGTTTGCTTTGCTAGTGAGTTGCTGGAGGATTTGATTTATTGCTAGTGAGTTGCTGGAGGATTTGCTAGTGCTATGCATAATCTGGTTTTCATAAAAATTCGCAACGGGAGACAATCATCATACATAATATCTCATCAACATGCAACAATCCTCAAATACGTACATGAGTAATAAATCTCAGGCTTCAAATACATAACCATAATCTCCTCAAATAAAATTCAACAACGGATAAATGAAAATAAACATAAATGTCTGACACCCTAATCATAGCCTAATAAAGAAAGGAGGTAGCTCAGCAGCTGAACATAACATCTAAACTCTTGATTTATTTGATTTATCGCATGATTATTGCTTGCATATGGAGTTTAGGGTGTTACATTCAGCTGACAGACAGTAGAAACTTGCACAGTTTTGGACAGCTCCTCGTCCAAATATTTTGAAAGCCAACATAGATGTTGGGCGCGACAAACACGGGAAGGTCACTTGTTGCTGGTTATTCGAAATCTTGACAGGGAGGTGCTATTTGCAGCAACATGAAGTGCTGATATCACGGCTGATCCACTCTTGGCCGAGACTCTTGGTCTAAGATGGGATATCCAAACAGTTTTAGAATTACAATTTAGTAATGTTGTGTTTGAATTAGATGCATCTGTTGTAGTTGAGTGTTTTAATGGGATGTCAACAATAGCTAGTATAAGCACTTTTATTAGTGACTGTCATGACTTGTTTGGTAATTTTATTTGGTAGTTCTTTTAGCTTTGTTAATCACTCTTGTAATGCAGCTGCTCATGAGCTTGCTCGGGCTGCAAAATTCGTAGGATCGCGGACTTGGGTGGGGAATGTCCCTCTTAAAGTTTGGTCTTTCTTTTCTCTTGGTTTGTTTCTTTAATGAAAGTGTGGATTATCAAATAAAAAAAAACTTCTTTGTGTAGTATAAATCAAATAAAATTATCCAGTAAGAATATTTCCATGTTGTTCAAATTAATTTTCATTTTTATATTTTCCGGCAACTAAACACACAGTTCTTGCCGTTGGCACTGTTGCTAATAGGCCGTGCGCATGCCTGGATTATTTCATGAGTACTCTATAGATTTCGCCAAGATCTCATACAAGCGGCCCCACTTGACACTCACATAGGTGATTTCATCAAGTGTATGATGCAAATCATACACAATCCATAAGGGATATGAGATTCATTAAAAGCTTTATAGGCTTATCCTCTCAGTAATACAATGTCTAGCACTTCACGCGCGCGCACACACACCACATGAAAGGGACGAGAACAAAAATTAATTAACTATGTTTTGGTGCTAGCAAAACTAATAAGTGACTTGTTCTTACCCATATGAACCTTATTCATGGGATCTCCAATCACAAAGGTTGAGTTCCCATCACTTATTAATTTCGAATGACTTAAGTCTCAATTCCCTTGATGTACACAAATTTATTTCATCCCAGGGGCTTTGTTTAGTAGCTACTTTATCCACAAATGATGAAGACGTACGATTTTCTTTCATCATATATATAAGATTGACTAAGATGTCTCTAAGTCAATCAACCTCATATAATTATAAAATTGTCTATAACAATAAATTTGATCTCTATAATTATTTTTATACATATCTACTTGCATTATTATTAAGCGACATCACTATACATGTGGATAAATATAAATCTATTTGTAGATTTATTATACAGGCCTGCTTGAATGACTTCAAGCGACAACATCCCATAATAAGCAAAGTAATTGTACATTTTTTATTTATTCTCATTGGATTTCAATTTCAATTAACATCATTGCCTTATTTTGATGCAATGGTTCATCAACTCTAAACAATATTTCATATATTGTCAAAATGACTTCCTTGATATAAATCATCAGGTCTACTTAGATAAAGTCTAAACGACAAACCCCCACATTGAGGTCTAATCGACATACCCCCACATTGAGAAAATATAACTCTATGTATATACTTATTTTACAAGTTTATTTGAATAATTTTCAAGTGACAACAGTTCCACAATGAAAAATAAATCCCATAAATATATACTTTCTCATAAACAAATTTCATTAAACATCATTATATTAATATTTTAATACAATGGATAATCCATAATATACCATATAATATTTTATGGTATCTCACAAATATTTCATGATTTTACCATACATATTTTTCAATAAAATATTTCTTCAATTTTCTTCTATCAAGTATAAGAACCATACTTGATCCTATGATTCCATTCACATCGATTTAGATGTCACTTTATCCTTTAAAAAAGTTTCGGCATAGCAGATAGTCAAATAAACTAAAGGAAAGTTCAATCCAATACAAGATGATTTAATTAGAGTATCACTTTACATTCAAATACACATTTCAAGAATTTCTGAAGAATATTGTGTCACTGCATTTCAGAAAAAAATGTATAAACTATAATACCTTAGTGTAAGTTCACTTATACAATGCATATATTAACTCTTTAAAACACATGTTAAATTAATGAGAGATGTATATAGCTAGAATACAAAAGCATGAGATAATACAAGTATTCACATGCCAAAAATAACTTTAACTAGTTCCACACCTACATGCCGAAACAATAACAAATTCAGTAAAAGAATGGATATGTGGAGATATACTAACATGCTTGGATACATAAGGATGGATCATATCCATGTCATACTAGTGAAATGATAATCCATACTAGATACACAAATATATAGGATTATTCCCAAAACTCTTAAAATAAAGTTTTTTTTTGAACAAATCAAAATGGAATATATTGCTCAAACGGACGAATAATTCATCCCGCACAAGGTGTGCTAAAATGATGAATCATCCAAATCTGTTACAAACTAGAGCACCTATGAATAGGTTGCCACCATAAAAGCAAGAAAAAATTACACAACACCCATACAACAAAGTGGGTGTCTCCACCAATCATGATAACCAAAAGCAATAGGAACAAAGTGCGAAGACAACCAAAGAAATGAGTTCATCTTCACCTTTTCAAAAATACTGTGTATATTGATTACCGCATTTTTGAAGACACGATTGTTTCTATCTTTCCAAATTGCCCAAACACACGCATGCCAAATAATTTTAAGGTAGGAATGAGTAGCTCTTGGAAGCGCCGCTAATTGAGTAAACTGCAAATAGTGCTCCTTGATACTTCCTGGAAAAACCAAATAGATGCCAAGCCATTGAGAAACTAAATTCCAGACATTCCCAAATAATGCACAACCAATAAAAAGATGATTTGTTGTCTCAGTGAAACCACATCCTCCAACACAGATATTATCATTAGGTTGCAAGATATGTCTTCTCTCTAAGTTTGATTTTGTCGGAATTCTATCTTGAAGAAGACGCCAAGCAAAGAGAGAAACTTTAGATGGAATCAATCTATGCCAAACAGTAGATATTACGTTTTCAGTTGTCGGTTCAGCTTGAGAAGTTAGAAATTGATAAGTCCCACGCACCGAATATCCATGAATGGGATCAAGTAGCCACCTCAAATAGTCATGAATTTTATCCTGCAAAAAAACGTTATTTACCATGACAATATTGGTTAGATCCAAAAAAAATATCACATACATTATACCAAAAATTAACGATTAAAAGTGAAAATTCAGTCAAAAATTAAATAATTTAAGAATGAAAATAATCGATTGTGCTTTTTTTTTTTGGAGTAAATAATCGACTATGCTTAAAACATATGAAATAGTAAAAAAAATAGTTTAAATTAACTAATAATTATTACTATAAAAAATTGAAAACCAACAACTAATATATTAATGCAATATATTATACTAATAAAATAAATAGGTATATGCAATTTGGTTTACTTCGACTTTAAAAAGATATCAAAAATCCAATCCAAACATTGTTACATAAGTACACTCAAACACATTAAATAAATTTCAGTTTTCATGGTTTACAGTTTTAATTTTGATAGATTTAAATATGAACATCCCTACTGTTAAATGAAAATGAAAACTATCTTTTTTATAGAAGAAATGACAAATAAATATTAAAACTCACACGCACAATTGAAGAGGCCAAAGTTTAAATCCCGACCAAGACATTCAACCAAACAATTTTAAACTTTTACCAATTGAACTAAAACTTGTGGACATCTCTACAACAATATTTCTTTCGAAAAAAAATCTCTACAACAATATTTTCAAGTTTTTTGTTTAAAATGGTCCTTTATTTTAATAAAATAATTCTCTTCATACCATTATTTAAATGGAAGACAATTTTATAAAATAGGGGCCGAATTAAAACATAAACAATTTTTTTTTGTGAGCGACATAAAATAATTATAAATGAGCAAATGCATAACATATACATTTTTTTTTAACAACTACTATATTAAAGGACTAGCCTGCACAATAGTGGCAACAGAACAAAACAAAAACCACCCTACAAACCCTAAAGAATGCTGCCTCAAACAGTAGGCATTCCTCTACAAAATATACAACACAATTCATACAACAACGATGGTATTCAGCCAAAATACATAAAAATCCATCTTAATTAATCAAGGAAATTACAATTGTTAAATTACAAACCTATACAATAATACTATTTGCTAGAATCATCAGATCCATCGAAAATTGTTTTAAACATAATTCAGATTTAAACATCATGCTTTATAAAAAAAATTGAAACTAGCACTTGAATTGAAAGCTACATAGTTTTGTTGCTCTTGTGGATTTATACTCAAGGTCGTCTGAATATGCATAAACAAAGTTATGTCACCGTTGAGACAGAGACTTTGTAACATACTTAATCAAGGAAATTACACCTGGTCGAATAATAAATTATTCGTAATTGATCCATTAATTAGATCTCCAACACATCTTTGTAGCATCAGATCTCCAACACATGATGCAGTCACGCTGCATCTAACGGTGGAATTGCACGTTGATCTACGCATATAGATGGCAAAGAGAATCACGACGGATTCAAGAGGAGAGTTATGTGGATTTTGGAAATTGAAGAGTGGATTTTGGTTACATGAAAGTTAAAGGAGATGACTGAATTGGGCTGTGAAGCTATGTGAAAAGCATTTGCTCAAAATGGATGAAAAAAAAAGCAGCTGCGACTGCTGAAAGGAGTGGAACTTGTATAACCCTATTTGAGGAAGAGAGGGTAATATATAGGAGGGAGAATGAGTGAGATAGTAGCTTTGTTAAAGAGTTTTTATTGGCTGCATCTAGTCTAGAATTCTAGATCTAGGTCTATGACTTTTTCTTTTTCTTTTTTTGGTCAAGGGTCAAGGGTCAATGACTTTATTTCAATTAATAAAATAGGGTTAATTAAGTTTTTAGTCCCTATAAATATTCACAGTTTTGTTTTTAGTCTCTACAAAATAAAATCACACTTTTTAGTCCCTATGACATTTTCCTTAAGCATTTTAGGGACTAAAAATGCTGATGGAAAAATTTTATAGGGACTAAAAATGCTGATGGAAAATTTTATAGGGACTAAAAATGTTGATGGAAAATTTTATAGGGACTAAAAAGTGTGATTTTATTTTGTAGGGACTAAAAACAAAACTGTGAATATTTATAGGGACTAAAAACTTAATTAGCCCAATAAAATACCATGTGATGTTTGTACCAAAAAAAAAAAAATACCATGTGATGTACAAATATAGTTAATTTATCAATGTGTAATACCAAAGGTTCAACTGTTTTTCGGGGGGCATTGAATATTTTTGTGTTGAAAACAATATTGGGTTCCTGCAACAATTTTTTTTTTTTTGGGTTTTTTAGAAAAATTCAACAAAATTCCTCCTATCCTTACATTCTTATAGTATCCAATTTTTATTTAAAAATAATCACAATTTTTCAATTTTACATCTTTTTGGATTATATAAGTTAGGGGTTTGCTAGAACACACCCATTAATTTTTATGTGGGAGTGTTTTAGCAAAGCTACACCTTAGGGTGTAATTAACCACTTTTTAGTTATTTACTTGCTAAAACACTCCCACATAAAAACTAGTGGGTGTGTTCTAGCAAATGCCTATAGGATTTGCTAGAACACACCCACTTGTTATTGTTAGAAGGTGTGTTATAGCAACATACACCTTAGAGTGTATTTAACCACTTTTTAGTTATTTACTTGCTAAAACACTCCCACATAAAAACTAGTGGGTGTGTTCTAGCAAACCCCTATAAGTTAAATGGAAAGTGTCCGGGTCGGTTAACTTGGACGATTATGAACATCTTGTTTAGATGTAAAAAAAACAAATATGATTTTTTAATACATGTGACTAATCAATCCAAAAGTGCAAAATGCAACTTTCGAATTTTTCGACATCTCCAAATTGGTCAATCCATAGGTGTAAAATGTTTCCAAATTTCTTTAGGTTTTTACAATTCCAGATTAGAAATCTAGAGGTCTAAATCGTACCCTTGAAGTTTTTTACACATCAAGTTTTGGCCAATAAAAAATTCTATTTCTTTTACCGTCAAATCAAACTTCAACGAACAAAATATGTTTTCTAGTGCTTAGGATGTGCTCACAGATTTTAGCAAGAGTGAATCTGGTCGTGATTTTTACAAGTATTCAAGCTTGAATTTTAAAGTGATGACTTATAGAAATTTGTTTGCAAATTTTCATCGTAAAAATAGGGAGGTATGAGTTAATGGAAAATATAAAAAAGAAAATGTGAATGCAAAGAGTTCAACCGAGCTGGGCCTCCCAAAGTGATGGGTTTCAAGAAAAAATTATTGTTCAATATCCCCACCCTCACTCATAAAAGAAAAATAAACATCTTTCATGTTTTAATTTCTAAGTAAAAAATCATGTTGCATGTTTCTATTTATAAGTTAAAAAACATATCTTTAGTAAAAATAATTGTTAATTTTTATTTCGGTGGCTAATAATCATTATACAGGTGTTATATTCAATTTAAATAGAAGATTAATCTTTTAAAAAAATTATGCGTATTTTTATTAGGGACCTATTTTTACTATGAGAGTCAGCCTCCAGTTTTATAGGGACGGCCCTGATTTAAACTACATGGAAATATTGTTATTGGAGAATTTTATTTGATTTATACTACACAAAGAAGGTTGAAAATGCAGCTACTAGTACATAAACTAACATACACCCCTAGTTTAATCATTCAGATATTCAAATTCCTAAAAATAAGTTATCAACTCTGTAAGTGGTAGATACTTAAAGCATAATTTTCAGATCCCTTCGTATATAATATATAACGAAGTAAACAACCAAAATTTTTCTATCACTTCGTTAGGTGTTTTTGAATAGGTTCTTGATATTGTAAATTATTTTTATAAAAAAAAAAGTATCTGGTTCTTTTTTTTTTTTTTTTGAAAGAAAAAGTCTCTGATTCTATCATATTTTGCTCATATAAGTTTTTCTGATAACATGTTAGGGACTATAGTAAATGATTGAATGTAAGGACTAAATTAATATTAAGTTGTTAAAATATAAGTATCTAATGGATAGTAAGTAGTTAAATATATGTATTTGATTAATAGTTGAATAAAGTTATAAGCCTTTTTGAAATATTTATAATTTCATAAAGAATAAACCATCAATTTGGTCTACCGAACTATCAACCTCTCTTCAATTTAAGTCTCTGAACTATCAAAATATATAAAGTATTCCATAAAATATTATAAAGCATCAAGTTAGCCCCCCAATTTCCTTAAAAAAGATAGAATGATAGATCAGAGACTATTTTTATGAATTAAAAATAGTTTAGGAACTACTTGGTATATTTTTATAGCCCGCGGGACAAATTGGAGATAGGTTGATAATTTGGGGATCAAATTGATGCTTTATTCATTTCAGAAACCTATTTGAAAGTGTTTTACAAAATCAGAGACTAGTTTGATAGCTCATTTGTTATTACATCAACTTAAAAGTTTAGCTACCAAGTACATACCCAATCGTTCCTCCCTCAAAATCTTGTAGGTTGACGGGTAGTCAGCACCTTTAAGAAGTAAAATGCCCAATCATGCTTGAAGTGAAATGTGTTGTGTGCTTTCTCTATTGAAGTTATAAATCAAATTGGAAGTGTGCATGCACAATTGTTGCAAATTAAATATGTTGTCTACTTTGATTTAACTGTTAAATCAAATTGAGAGTGTGTGCACATGCAATCGCGGGAAGCTAAGCTTGTTGTTTTGCTTTGATTTAACAATTAAGGTTATCATTCAAATTGAGAAGTGTACATGGCAATTGTTAGAAGTTAAATTTATTGTCGAGTTTGATTTAACAATTATTGTTATAGATCGAATTAAGATTTAACAATTAAGGTTATCATTCAAATTGAGAAGTGTACATGCGCAATTGTTAGAAGTTAAATCTATTGTCGAGTTTGATTCAACTATTATTGTTATAGATCGAATTAAAAGTGTACGAGTGCAATTGCGGAAAACTAAATGTATTGTCTATTTTGATTCAATAATTAAAGTTATAGGTCAAATTTAGAGTTTTAAATTCATGGGTTTTCTGTTGTTATGTCAATTAGATTTAGTACAAATCTTCTTTTCTGATAAAATAAATAGACTTACAATAAATAATAACTAAATAATGAAATATTATTTTTTGAAGGGCTGGTTTTCTTTTTTTACAATAATTTTTAAAGGACTTATAATGTACAAGTATCTGGAGTTTAAAAAAGGGTTTTCCATTTAAAAAAATACAGTCAAATACAATAACTAGACTATTGACCAAATCCAGGCAAAGAAAGTTGTATTAAATGAATGGGCAAGCAGTCAACACTATATATTTGACTAATCCTCTCTTCTTCTTTTTTTACAATACATGACTATTTTTTTTAACAAAGTGACTAATAGTAGTATACTTGTGTTATTAATAAGAAAATGAGAAGTGCTATGGACACTCTCTTTTTAATATTATCTTTAACATTTGCGTTTTTAAAACTCACGTGAGTCTTACATTTTGAAAATGCACTACACATGAAATGGCAAGACTTGCATAAGTTTCATCTGTTGAGAAATTAAGTGTAAGAGAAGGTGTTAGAAAATGAATGTTCCTAATTCTAGGAAATATTATACCACTCCCTCTTTCCCTTTTTATATGAGTACTTTACGAAAATCATGAATATTAAAAAAAGTTGTTGAAATAATAAATGTGTATGAATGTAACTATTAGTACTAAATTACGCTTGAGTGTATTCATATTCCAAAATGAATTAATAGTATTAATGATGGATATATTTGAAAAAAGAGTAATAAATATATCTAAAAATTTGTAAAATGTCATATATTTATGAGCTAAAGTTTTTTTTTGTGAATGGTCATATAATTAGGGATGGATGGGGGAGTATTAATCATATAACTTTATCAAATATTACCAATGAAATGCATTGTTTTAGTGGTAGTGTGCCCATGTGTTTGGTCGCGATACGATTCTGCAGCATGCTGCAATGTAATCTACAATTTACCCGTTGCGTCCTAAATTATGACGTTTTGGCTATTTCACACGTATTAAGAAATATAATTAATTTTATATTAAAAATATATATATATTATGGGTTGTTTTACAAAATTGTCCTTAATAAATTGTATGAGAAAGATAAATTGAAAAATTGAAAGAAGAGAGAGTAATAAATAGTTAAGGATATAATAGGAAAAATAACATTAATATTTTGTTGGTATTGTAAAGTGACATATGATTTGGAACAATTTTTTTTTCTCAAAACAAGATATAATTTGAAACGAAGGTAGTATACTTATTCACACAACAAATCAACAAGTAAACTCTAAAACGAGTTTTGCCATTCAATTACGAACTTAGTGAACTCTAAAACGAGTTTTGCCATTCAATTACAAACTTTATCCACTAAAGAAAGTAAAACTTTAGCTTAAAATGACATAATTATTAAGTTTTTTTGACATGTAAAAATACCTCAAATAAAAGTTTGCTTTAGGCTTAAGAACATGTTGGACCGGCCATGTACATATCCCTCAAAAAGAAAATTGATTTTCCCACTTTACACAAAGCTAAAAAACATCAAGAAATGACAAGTTTAACCCTAAATTCCATCGGTAGTTAACTACCGTCAATTAAAATCCAGCAGCAGTTAACTGTCGTTGAGACTAAACTTGTCATTTCATGGTGTTTCTTAGCTTTGTTTGAAGTGGGAAAAACAATTTTCCCTTAAAATTATCCACAATCGATGTAAAATAAACCAAATTATAGGAATAGTTTAATGGAGGTGCATCGTCTAAGAAGAAACATTTATTTTGTCATATAAGCATATATCGTAACCGTTTTTCAAATTGTAACTGCTAGATTCATAATTCCTATTAGACATCAGTTTTTTTAAATGGAAAAGATATATTATATATTAAAAGGAGATATCTCCTACAAGATTACAATCATAAATAAAAGTTTGAGTAGTACTCAGGTCAAGTAATAACAAAAACAAACAAACCCTCCCACTAAAAAAAAAACGAACTCCTATGAGGAACACCCAATCAACCAACCAACCCCTAAACCAATAGAAAGAACATATGTTACCAAAATGTTTTTCTAAAAACTACTTCTAAGAGGTAAATTTAATCATATCCACCAGCTGGAGCACAAACATCTCCTTCCCCAAAAAGATGTGAGCATTTCGGGATCTCTCCTCAAGGACCACACAACATATTGCCAGATTAATAAGAAACCTAACCTCTTCTTTTTCCCCCACCTAATTCGAACATAAAACTATGAAGACTCACTAAATCTGAAGGTAAAACCAACTCCCACCCCAACCACCTAAAAACATGATACCACACCCGGCTTAAAAAAGGACATCTAACAAAAAGGTGACAAACTGACTCTACAAATTCAATACATAAAACACAAGAAATACCACCATGGTCAACTATAATTCTCCTTGAAAAGAGATTCTGACGAGTCAAAATCCTATCCTGAATCAGCTGCCAAGAGAAAACATTCACCTTGAGAGGATAACACGACTCTCACACCCTTGCAAGAAAGCTACACAAATTCTTCTGACTTCACCCCCCCCCCCCCCCCAACCCCACACCCACACACACAGTAGCTCTCATATGAAGGAACTTATAAGTATCTCAACGAATAAATGCTTGATGAATCATTGCTCCAAACCTAAAAGTCTACACCTTCAGAGAAGGGCTGAATCTCTAAAGTCTGGTGCAGCTCTTCCAAAATCATAAGTTCCCACTCAAAAATATTCCTCCTCCACTTAAAATCCTAGACCCATATAGATCCCTCTCTCGCGATCAAATCAATCGCATTAGCTTTTTTCTGGATATAAACTTGAAACAGCCTGGAGAAACAAATTCTCAAAGGAATAGCTCACAACTAGAGATCTATAAATTAATTTGTAGATCGACCAACTCTAACCTTTTTGAGGATACTATATATCAGTGAATCAATCAGTAGACTCAGACTGACATGTTCCCAATGAGGAGATTCCTTTGACCAGTTTGAGACACCTCTTAAACCCAAATGATGATCCCACATAAGCCCTTTCAAATATATTGCTCCAATAATATCTTTTCATAAAGTCTCCCCTCATGTGCTCAACCTCCAACGCCACTTCCCCAAAAAGAAAAGATTAACTAATCTTAAATATCTGATGCCCAATCCTCCTTCACTACAATGGATGCCCTATTTTCTCTTCTAGCAATGTGATGATGAGGAGTATTAAATATTTGTAAATAAACTGTGTTTAAAATATTTTAAAAAAAGTGTATAAAATAAGTAAGAAATGTGTCATGCATAAAAAAAGTATGAAATGTATAAAATCCTACACTCCAAAGAAAATCATACACTTCAAAAAGTAAAGGGTACATAGCTTTTTGTTTTGTTTTTTTTTTTTTTTGACAGCGGGTATATAGCTTACAAAACAATAGAGTTATAAGATAGGGCCTCGTGGCATTTTCGAGTAATGCTGTATAGATACAAAAAGTGATTAGTGATGGATATTGTATGCAACATTTGTGATTAATCCATATTTTTCGGTTTATTATCTTCCTCTTGTTTTCTCTATTCTCCAATTCAAAATCTACATGTTTTATACATATGACAATGGTCCTCCATGTCTCCTTAAAGTAAGCTATGATTCACAACCACTAGCTTAATTCTTCCAAAAGATTTGCCCAAAAATTGGTAACATTTGATCATCAACAAAACAAAAATGAGAAGAAAAAAATTGTGTAATTGGTGATGACATTGTAAAGAAAGATAACAAAGCCAATATATTTTGTTATATCTAATCAAATTAATCTCTAGCATGGCAATAGCTTTAACCCAATGCTCAGAAAAGCTAGGATACCTCATAGTTCAATTAGCAAAAAATTTCGTTATGTTTATGGTGATGGTGATTGCATGCAATGGTTTACATTTTCTACTAAAGCCTTATCAACAACCTCGCATTACTTCCGACATAATTGTAAGTTTCCTTCTCAAAATGAACCATAATTGTATCATATTAGAGAAACGTGTTTTGACTCGGTCCATACTACCTGTAGTCAAAATATGAGTCGTCTGATCTTGATGGAATGATCAAGATACACATGAATGTAGGGTTTGGACTAAAAATTGAAAATGAATTTTTGACATACAAGTTGTTATTCATGTTTATTATTATGCAGGTTGGATTAGTAATGGGAAATGCACCATTTTTACGTGATTTATATGGACAATTCAACCATACATTTGGATTTATCATTGATTTTGGAATGATGTGTTACATGTTTGCTTTGGGTGTAGAAATGGATCCTTACGTACTCTTAAAGAAACCAAGTAGGGATGTTCAAGTTGCTTATGCAGGAATATTCACCACATTCATCATCGCATGTTTCATAACATCACTTCTCCAATTCTTCCCAAACCAACAACATGTACTAGGGTACACTCTCACCCTCGCAACTCTTCTCTCTAGCACGGCATCACCCGTCCTAACCCGTCTTATAACCAGTCTCAACATAGGAAAGTCGGATATTGGGAAGCTCGTCATAGCAGCTGGGATGAACTCCGATTTTATCTGCTCTTTGCTTCTTTCAGTCGGCTACATTTTAATACCGCTGGACACATATTGCTCCGGTTTGGAACAAAAAGGGCAAATTAGAAGGGCTGTTGTAATGAATACTGTTGTTCTAGGCCAAGCATTGTTCACAGCAACGTTTGCACCGGTTTTCATGAAATGGGTTGACAATGAAAACCCTGAAGGGAAACCTATGAAAGGATCACATTTGGTACTATCCCTTGCATTCATGGTCATGATTTGTGCTTCATCAATACTATATAACTATAATCCAATTCTAAGTGCATTTATAACTGGAATATGTTTTCCTAGGGAAGGAAGAGTTTCAAAATGGGTTATTAGCAAAATCAACTACATGTTGACAATGATATTTTTCCCCATTTTTTTCTTGTGGATGGGTTATGCAGCTGATTTTAGGCATTTTCATCCTGGAGCTTTAGAAACATGGTTAAGATTGTTTATACCTATCATAATAGCAATGGTTGGTAAAGTTGCTGGAACAGTTGTTTCTGGTGTAATTCTTGGCTTTCATTGGCCTGAATCAGTTGCTATTGGATTGCTACTTGCTACCAAGGGACATTTCCATATCTACATGGCTATCAAAGTGGCAAGTATTCTCCTAATTTCTCTCTTCACTATCTCAAATAGTTATATGCTTCTTTCCTTTATGTGTCAACTCAAAATTCTAGGATGATAACTTTGATATCTCCGAGTGATATCAACCTCCCACATGTATCCTACGTTTTGTGTCATTTTGTGTGTCAAAAAGTTTGCGCAAATACTTCAAATTGAAGGTGTTATGTGGGACACCGACACAAAACTGACATATTCATTTACATTCAAATATTTCACTTTCTCAAATTATTACCAGTGTTGACGTGTCAATACCAGTCTCGGTGTCCCGCTTTCATATCTGTGTCAATGTTTCATAGGTCAAACACACAACTTAAAAAGTCTCTATTTAATGTGTGTGAATTGAAACATGAACATGCTTCTAATAGCAGAATAAATGATAAGACTGTGATGCAAAATGCAGCATTTGAATCTTACTTGTTGTGTACATGTCAACAAAAAATCCAAGATAAGAGCATTATGCAGGCAAAAGGCCGAAGTTAGACCCTGCAGAGTTTTGCCTGGAATCTATCACTCTCCTTAAGAGATATTTCGATATCTTGAGAATCTATAAAAGGTTTATAGAATTGAATAAATTGTGATGATCAAACTAAATATACATAGCTACACTTTTTCATTTATTAAAAAAAAATTAACAGAAATCATTTTTAGCATTAAATGAATCTCATGGCTTATCCTTTTACAACAGATGGGTTGCGGCTCCAATACTTCGACCGGCATTGCGTTGATAATTGCAATATTTTTCACAGTGGTGCACACCCCCGCAGTCGTTGCACATATCATAAAACGCGCAAGGAGAAAAGTACCTACTCGTCGCATGTCCCTCCAATTACTTGATCCAACAAGTGAGCTAAGGATTCTGTTGTGCCTTCATGGACCTGACAACATTTCTGCTTCCATCAACTTCATGGAGATCTCAAGAGGGAAATCAGATCCCGGCCTTCTGGTATACGTCACGGAAATGATTGAACTGACTGATCAAATAGCAGTCACGGTAGAAAGAGGGGAAGGAGTAGAAACAACAAATGTGAAAGATAAAGATGTCATGGCGATGAGAGATCAAATAACTAGCTCTTTTCAAGCTTATATAGAAGATGATGATGATGGCGTCACGCTCAAAAGAACAATGGCGGTTTCAACAATAAATAATATGGCACAAGATATTTGCACTTTGGCAGAGGATTTGATGACTGCCCTCATCATACTACCCTTCCACAGGACTCAATTGAAGAATGGAAAATTGGATGGTGGCCATCAAGGATTCAGATATGTGAACCGAAAGGTAATGTCTGAAACTTTAACCTATGATCACTTATAAAAAGACATGAAGACAACCTAAACCATGAAGTACTTTAATAGCTCAATCATATATACCTTCTCCAAGAATATATTCAACAATGTTATTTGATGTGAAAAGACTGTTAAAAAGGTAACTGCCAGAAGATGAAAAACATGTAACAATTTATGCCGAGGTCAAAAGAAAATGCTTTAAAAGTAACCAAACACTCACTCATTTCTATTCATTCAATCATTTTCATATAAAAATCTTTTCTGCTGAAATGTATTTTTCCTAATAGATAATTTGATACTCAGTTATTGAAGAGTGCTCCTTGTTCCGTGGGGATTCTAGTAAACAGAGGTTTGGGGTCCCTTGGAAAGATATCAAAGACTGGAGTATCACTCAATGTGGCAACATTGTTCATTGGTGGAAAAGACGATAGAGAAGCACTTGCCTACACTAGTCGAGTAGCAGGGCATCCAGGAATAAAACTCACAGTTATAAGATTTTTAGTTGATACCAGTGCTGAATCCTCAAGAATAGCAGCATACAGGGTAAGCCTTCCAGAGAAAGGCGAAGAGATAGCGCTGGACGATGAATGCTTTGCCCACTTTTACGATAAACATATTTCCGGAGGTCAAATTTCTTATATGGAGAAGCATCTAGCCAATGCAGCAGAGACTTTCTCTACTCTCAAATCGTTTGAAGGAAAGTACTCACTGGTCATTGTAGGAAGAGAAGGTGGATTGAACTCAATATTGACGAAGGGGATGAATGACTGGCAACAGTGTCCGGAATTGGGTCCAATAGGGGATGTTCTTTCAGGACCAGACTTCTCAACAACGGTGTCTGTATTAGTAATCCAACAACACAGACATAAAGGAGAAATAGATGGACTTGATGAGGAATTCAATATCATGTAGGTGTAGATGGATAGGTAGAGTAGGGATAGATGCTAGTTGTACAGCAAGGAAATGGAAAAATTGGTAGGAATAACCACTTTGAGAAAATTGTAAAGATAAATGTGAGTGTCACATCATTCTTATAATGCTAACTTCAAGCATGCGCATCATCATAGATTAACATTGCTTTCATTACTAGTAGCCCGTGTTTGGTTCGGCTTTTTTAACGGACAAACAAACACATGCGTAACCGGTTAGATACCACCAGATGCTCTTGGCAGAGTTAACTTAACATGGTACAAAAGAGTTAGACATGAAATCCATGATCTACAAGATCCATGTGACAGGACTAAACTAGTATTTGGTAGTTTCAATACAATGCAAATCCTCCCTTTTAAACATTTGAGTTGATACAACTTTGAATTCAATACAAAATATTCTATTTAAATTCCATTTAACCGGAGTATCTGCTTCTAACTCGCAATTTCCATCTTGATTGTTGCAAGTCAATAGTCCTTTGAAAACTTCAACAACTCCGCCTGCAATTAAAATTTTTAATTTGTTAGTAATAGTACTAAAAAAAATAATTTAAATACTTATTAGAATCCATGAAGGATCTATCCTCTCCCACCAATCGATAAATAACCAGTATGTATGTACATTTCAAAAGAATTATATATAAGCCAGAAAGAAAAGCCGACACAAAAATACAGTCATATAAAAACATATGACAACAAAATGCAAAGCGCCCTTCTTATTCTTTTGAAAAGGCAAAGAAGATTACTATTAATAAACAAGGGTCCAAAGCACTATTTGAGAGACTAGCCCAGACTGAGCACATATACCCGTCATGATTAGATTAGATAATAATTACCACCCACCCATACAAATGGTACAGAAGAACTTAACACAGTACATAACAGACTATATATATCAACTTACTACCAGACTCCAATGTGCAGTATCAGATTAAAGCTCCAAAGAGAACACAACTCACAGATTACTTCTCGCATACTATCACAGCAATGAGCAACATTTCACTTCCACCTTAAAAAATTCGAGTTCAGGTATGCTCCATTTAAGTAATGCTCCATTTAGTCCATTTATGATCTTGGATGCATGACATGTGGCAAAATAACATCTAAGGGTTGTGATTTTAAATTAAGAAATAAACTTATTTAATTAATTAATTAATAAAAACAGAACTCTGTCTCTCTTTCTGTCAAACACATCGGTTCCTCTTCTCTGTGCACCACCACCCCTCTTCCTCCTCTCCGTCGCCTCCCTCCTTTTTCTCCATCGAAGCCACCTGTGTCATCATCGTCCCAGCCACTTTCTTCTTCATGTGTTTAAAAAACATTCAGTGATTTGTTTATTTTTTTTTAAAAAAAAAAAAACCCTTCAACCTTCATCCTATCACTGTACATCGTTGGCCCTCTCCCCTCTTCCTCTTGTGATGGACATCAATTAATTGCCATAACATGCAAAAAGAAGAATCCAACAGAAAAGAGAAGAGAAACGTGAATCTGGGATGAAAGGAAGGGGGCATGGTTTGTGATTTTTTAATTTTACTAAACAAATAGTTTTATTTTTAGTTTTAAATCTTGGCCCTTGGATGTTATTTTGCCACATGTCATGCATCAAGGCCCTAAATAGAATAAATGGAGCATTACCTAAATGGAGCATACCTGAACTCAAAAAATTCGCTCTCCTCTTTCCTATCAAAGCTCAAATTCTCAACTACTTCTTAGTTCTTACAAGTTACTACAGTACATTTCAAACTTTACCCAGAACGACTTACTGCGTTAAGCCAAAGCATGCCAATGGATTCATGCTCGTGTGAAGTGGAACAGTTAAATCCCTTTGATTTTACCTTCAACCAATTCCTCCACAGATATCAACTTCTTACTTTGTAATATTCTTCTATTCTTCTCCTTCTAAATCATCCAAACACATCCAATCCAAACTATCAACTTTATGTTCTAAACTACCTGTCCTCCACAAACTATTCCCAAATGCATGCAAAGAACGCTTCTAATTAATAAAATGAGTTATATACGCTGAACCTCGGTCAACTCCAAATTTTTCCATGACCACTGGGTCAAATGACAAATCTAATAGTAGTTAAAATCTGCTACTACTTTCAAGAATATTAAAGATATTGAAAAGTGACAAGTGTAACGACTAGCGAGCCTAGCCTGGCAGTAATAGCGCTAATACTTTATTTAACATGTATAAGAATTGCCAAGAAAGGAGAGTAAATAAATATGGAAAATGTAAATAGAAGCGGTATTGAGGACGCATCGCACAAAGAACAAAAAAGCAGAAACACTGTACCTCAAAACCACTCTTCAAGGTATCAAGTTCCTTGTCCAGATCATTAATAGACTGGTTATATGCCTGCATTGGTGAAGACTGGCTGGTCGTGTGTATCTGGAAAAATAACAACAGAACAGTTGATACTGAGCTCCCAATTCGCATACAGATAAAAATAAATATTCACTTCTAACTCCTACTTTAAGAAAAGAAAAAAAAAAAACACAACATACATAGGTCATGTTTGGATAAACAAACAACTTTACAAAACGCTTATAATATAATCGCATATCATTTAAGTGTTAATGTATGAACTAACTCTATAACAAGATAAAATGAAATCAAATTGTTTTCATATAAGCTATAAGTTGTATGCATAAGCTACTCTGGAGAGTGTATATAAACTGAAAACTTATGGACATGTCATAAGCTCTCTCTTGAACATCTCACTAGTGCTTTTGTAAGTACATAATCTCAAAGAAATCCAATTCATTGCTATAAGAAAGTGTGGTTAGAAGATAAAAAAAGATCCATTAGGACCGAAACCAATTCAGTTCATTTACACATGATTTATCTGTCTTATCCAAGGATTAATAAGCTCAATGCAATCCATTTTCTCCAAATAAATATATAGCCTGTTTGGATTGACTTATTTGAGCTTATCAACTAGCATAACCGCTTGTGACACTGTTTGGAAGAATTTACGAAAATAGCTTATAACCTCTTCCTAAGCTGTTTTCAGCTTATTTCTATAAAGCTCTCCAAGATAGCTTATGAAAATGTCTTACATTTTATACGAAAATAGTTTGACTTTAAGTCTCTCTAATCTTTCAATTATACGATATTATATTTAATTATGTCATTTTTTAATTACTACCGGTGTCGACGTGTCAGTGTCTGTGCTTCAAATGGGAAGTAAGAAACTAACCCTGATGATAATTTTGTACTGAAGAGGATGAGGAAGCATGTATCCAGCGAATAACACATTAGGGTCTTTGTGAAGCTGCCTGAAAACATTAAAAAAAAAATCCAAATTAAAAAACAAAAAATAAAAAAGTTAGGGTTTTGATAAAAACGAAGAAAGAGAAAGTGGGTAGTACATACATGCGGAGGATATTGCCGATAGTGTGATCTTCTCTTTCAATGGTGAAAGATGCTGCGTTGATGATCTTCGTGTCCCTCTCGTACGAAACCCTTTATTTACTCGAAAAAAAATTATAAAAAAAAAAATGAGAAAAAAGAGAATAGGTAAAGAAGGTGAAAGAAGAAGAGTTGAACGAATAGAGATACTTTTTTATGCCTTCGGGGACGACGAAACGCTCGTAACGATCGGGTGCATTCATGGTTTCTTCTTCTCTTTGCTCTCTCTGTTTTCTACCACTCTTCTTCAAACCAAACAACACAGTATCTGAGAGAAACTACAATAGAATCCGATTTTTTATATGCTTTTTTTTACTCTAAAAAAATACCTTTTTTTTTTTTTTTTACTCAACATTTTTCTTTATTTGAGATTAAATTAGATTATTGATAGTCCACAAGTCCTAGCTCAACTTCCCTCAAAAAAAAAGTCATAGCTCAACTAGCAAAATGCCGAAATTGTTAGGCCGGACGTTATGATCGAAGTTCAAACCCCGGTACCTCCACTTGTGTGTGTGAGTTTATAATGACTTTGTCATTTCGTATATCTACCAATAAAAATTATTAGATTATTGATACAGTTCACCATAAATTTTTATTAGAAAAAAAATGATTAAAACATGTGATTGGTCTCAATCTTTGTAAATCACTCTCAAACTATTCTTCGAATCTATTAATATTTTAAAATAATTCATGTCTTTGTCAAAAGTATTTTAATTAAGTCTCTCGTCATGTGACAAAAACAAATAGAAATAGATCAAATTGAGAAACTTTTGACAATATTTCGAAATAGTCCATGTTTTTGTCAAAAATTTCTCAATTAAGTCATTTGTTATGTGACAAAAACAGAGACAAGTAACTAATTGAGAAACTCTTGATAAAGATAGGGACTGTTTTGAAATATTAATAGAGTCGTCGACTAATTTGAGAGTGACTTACAAAAACACCGATAAAATGGTGGTTTACTCAAAATAAAATATTAGTACGGTTTAAATATATGTTGTTAATTAAGTTGATCAATTGAGGGTTAATAAGTATAATAAGAAAATTTTGTCAAAAAAAAGTATAATAAGAAAAAAAAATAGTATTATAAGAAATTTCTGTAAGAAAATAATAAGAAGAAATTACCATTTTTGTGTTTTTTTTTAACAAATCAAAATGATATATATAAACAGCGGTGAATCACCCTACACAAGGTGTGCAGAAGGAGAAACACCTGCAAATATTTACATAGTCACAGTGCCACAAAAAAAGCACCAACCAACAACAGTAAAACTAAATTACACGTAAATGCCCATACAAAAAAGCGGTTGTTTCCACCAGTCATGATAATTGTAACTGAAGGAAACACTTGTGGCTTTCAACCAAAGGAAAGAACTTAGCTTAACTTTTTCAACAAGGGTAAAGGGAGTGGCAACCGTATTTTGGAATACTCGGTTGTTCCTCTCCTTCCATATAACCCAAACAGTAGCAAACCAAATTATTGTTAGAAACATGTGTGAGCACCGAGGCACACCCGCCATTTTAGTAAACTGCTGATAATGAAGTCGAAGGTCACCTGGATAAACCGCATAAATACCTAACCAAAGCCTGACATCAGCCCATAAGCCGCTGGAGATGTCACAATAAAGAAATAAATGGAACGTCGTTTCAGGAACACTACAACCAGCTACACATGCCGCAGAATCCACTTGAATAATACCCCGCCGTAACAAGTTGTCTTTTGTCAGAAGCCTGTTTCGGAGAAGACGCCACACCATAAGAGAAACCTTTGTTGGAATAAATTTACGGCAAATATCATCCACAAGATTGGTGTCCTGCGTCGCTTCTGATTGTATAATCTAACGATAGGACTCCCGCACCAAATAGCCATGTATAGGATCCAACGTCCACTTCCAAGTATCGTGAATGGTGACCTGCAAAAAAATGTTATGCAATAAAACAGAGCACCCCCTCACTCTCTTTTCCTCCCAAGCTAACAAACGACGTCTCCACACCCACGCCAAGCTATTTTCCTAATATCCTCACAACCCCCCCACCCACCCCCAAAAAAAAAATCTTTTAAAAAGAGATTCAATAGAAGAAATTATACATGTGGGGGCTTTGAAAAAGGAAAGAAAGTAAACTGGAAGAGAGGACAAGACAGATTTCAGCAATACCAGACGACCACCGAAAGAAAGGAAATTATTATTCCAGGACGATAAGTGAGCAACTATGCGATCAAGAACAGGTTTCTTAAAACTCAACTTCCGTGAATCCCTACCTATAGGCAGCCCCAAGTAACTGAAAGGAATAGTCCCCTTTCGACAATTCATAACCAAGGCAGCCTCCGACAACCAAGAATCAGAAACATTAACCCCTGTCAGCATGCTTTTGTGGAAGTTCACCTTCAGACCCGACACATCCTCAAACAAAAGTAATACTGCCCTCATGGAATGGAAATTCAACCAGCTTTTCTCACCAAAAATAAGCGTGTCATCAGCAAACTGCAAATGAGTTAACCGCACCTCATTACACGGCCTATGCCATAACCATGGAACAACTGCGCCTCTAGCATCGATGTCATCAACACGTTGAAACCTTCGGTAGCCAGCAAAAACTGGAAAGGTGACAACGGATCCCCTTGACGAAGGCCTCTCTCAATGTGAAACCCTTCTGTTGGGCAACCATTCACAAGGACAGAAGCCTTTGTTGTCCCTACACATTCATTAATCCATTTCTGCCATAACGTTGGGAAGTTCATGTAACCCATTACCAAATCAAGATATTTAAGATCCACGGAGTCGTACGCCTTTTCAAAATCTACTTTGAACATGAGAAGCTCCTTATTCAAACGTTTCGCTTCATCAACCACTTCGTTAGCTATCAGAATACCATCTAAAATTTGCTTCCCCTTTACAAAAGCCGACTGGGTGTCTGAAACCACACTACCAATAACACTTTGTACCTTTTAGCTAAAACCTTAGCCAGCACCTTATACACACACCCCACAAGAGAAATAGGCCGAAAATCATTTAACCGCTGCGGACTATTCACTTTCGAAATCAAAGCAATAAAATTTGAATTTAACCCTTTTGTAAGTTTACCGTTGCGATGAAATTCCACCAAAAATCTCATAAAATCTTCCTTTAGTAAATCCCAAAAATGTTTGATGAAGTCAAAACTGATTCCATCCAGTCCCAGACTTTTGAAACTGTCGCAGTCCCAGACTTCCTGCTTCACTTCTTCTAAGGTAAAGGGCAGAGTTAAAGATCATGCTTCTGTGAAAGATAATTTACGGAAATTAAGGCCATCCACCGTCGGCCTCCTAACCCCTGCGGTTTTGAAATGATTAGAGAAATGTTGATAAACTGCTGCTAGAACATTTTGCACCTTGTCAACACTGACACCATCGACAGACACCACATTCATATTATTATGATGCCGCCGATTGGACATATAACCATGGAATTTTTTTGAATTTGCATCGCCTTCCTTTAACTAGTGCATTCTTGATTAGTTTGAGCGCGGGCCATAGAATGAAGGTTCATGAAGTTCCTCTACCTCAACATCCAGAAGTGTCGTCCCCTCAGCCTTGGTATCTAAGAATTTAATTCGACTTTTCACATCCATAATCTTGCCATCCAAATTCTGAGAGTGGTTCTAATGTCATTCTTTTAATCTTGCTTTCATCAATTTTAACTTATGTCTCAAAACAAATCCGGCCCAACCTGTAACATTGAAGGTAGACCAATTTTCACGGACAAACGCTTCGTAACCAGGATAGTCTGACCAACATTTTTGTGTTAGATCACTAACTTCGTAGGTACTTAATCCCTAAATAGATAATGGGCTTTTGGGCACTTAATCTGATTTGTGTAGAAACATAGTGTAGGCTCAAACACTAGGCCCATGATAGGTGGTACCTAGGGTTGCACGGTTATAAATAGAGAGGCTAGGTCCCCTTTGCCATAACTCTGACTATTCTGCTCATTAGTGGTTTGCCCCATCAAAAACCCTAAGTTCGGAGCATGTGAAAGGCTGAGGAAGACTCTTGTCTCAAATCTCGACGAATCCTTTAAACATGATTTCCATGTAAGTGTGTTCTAATTCATATAATAACATGGTCTTGGTGATTTAATTCTTACATGTGGTATCAGAGCCACTATTATATGATTTAGAACCTTGTTTATCACTTGTTGTGAATTTTTAATTGATTTTATTGGATTTTATTATTTCTATAATTTATATCTCATGATTCTTTGAAAATTGGCTTATGAAACTTGAAGGTTTTTTGTAAATTATGATTATACGAATCCAACGAGATCAAAATCGTTAATTTTTGTTGTCTGTATATTGAGAATTTCAAATAAAATCATAAATCTTTTTTTAGGGTTTATGTTAAAATTGGGATTCATGATTTCGGCTAATATTTCATGTTGTTTTTCATGAAATACATCCGGTTATTTTTTGTGTTAAATAACTTGATTTTGTTGTTTTTCCTTGCGATTCTTGTGTGTAAATTCTGGTCGAAGCCCATCAAAAATCGCATAAAACCATGGAAATTTGAGTGAAAACCCGTTTTTAAAACTGTGACCCGTGTCTGACCCGGTTGAAGATGAAGTTTCTTGAACAGCAGACGAAGCCCACTCTCACCCAGAGAGAGTGCAGGCGCGTGTGACCTCACTATTGTTCCAAAATTGATTCCGTTTTTTTTTTTTGCGTTGATCTCGAAATTAAATTTATGATTTTTCTGTATACTTTTCATAATTTTCTCCCCTGCATAAATATTTTCCGTGAATTGTTTGACAATAATATGGTCATTTAAACATTTTATGATATTTATAAAATTGAAAAGTATATTGAAAAATTAAAATTTAATAACAACACTGCTCCACTTTGATTACTTGAATTTATCCCACCAAATCAATTTTGCATTTTTTTTCCTGACTGTTTTCAGTTGTTGCAATAACTGATTTATAAAGGGTTAAGGGCACCTGATTGTGCTACTTGATTTCTTCACTAATTCATGAAGGTAGTAAACAATGTGTATATATTTATGTATACTGATTGGGGCTTTTTATGCTTTTACATGAATTAAGTTTTATGGAATTTATGCGAACCACTAAGTGAAATTGATTTTTAATTTCATGCTATGATTTTTATGTTTTAATTTGGACAGAATTTATGTTCATATTTTGGCATGAATTGATTGAATCCATATGCTACTAAAGTGATATCTTTTTTTTATATTAATTTATTTTATATTAATATGGACCGGAAAAGATATGTTTCTCATCATGCAATTGAATTCAAGTTCTTAAAGTAGATATGGATATCGATTAATTTTTGAGTGATTTGTTTCTAAAGATTTAGAATTAAATCTTTTCACTCTAATATCGTTGTCATATCTTGGAATTTGATATTAACCTTGGTATTTTTTGGGCTGATATATTTATATATATGGTCTGTACTTCATAGTGAATTTGCATATTTGTTTATAACGTTCAACTTTGTTTTCAAGAATTTGTTCTTGTTTTGAGCAGTCAAGTTTGAAGCTTTGAATTGAAAGATTTGGTTTTTCATGTTCAAATTGAATTATTGAAATTGTTTCAAATTTCAAAATTATGCGGCTGATACTCAAATAATTTTGGTTCCGGAATTGATTCTACTTGAAAATAGAAATTGTTGGTTATGATTCTAGAATTGATTTTTACAATCAAATTTATTGTTCAACTCATCTAAACATAAATCAGTTAACTTATAACTCAATTTTAGCTAGAAACAATTTTGCTAAATCAATTCCCTCAAAAATCAATTGTTTTCACTCGAAAGAAAATATAGGATTAGAATGGACATGGTAAGTACTATGGAACTTGCTTTCAGGGTAGGTAGTCCTTAAGCCTTTGTTTTGCCAAAAGTGTTGAGTTGGTCAATCTGTGTACCGAATAGAAGTCCCACTTTTGCAGGAAATGATATGTACCCTGAGGAGGCTTGGAGTGGAATCAAAACTATTGTGCATTATTTCATGGTGACAAAAGCATCAAGTGTTTCTAAAGTATGTAGGTGCTATGATTCAGTGTCGAGGTAGATAATAATAATAATGTAATTAGATATGTGTTTGTTGAAGAGATTAGAAGGCAACAACCCGTGACTATGTTACCACTAACTAGACATTCAAAATATAGTATGTGGAGGAAGGCCATGGACAGGGAAATTCGAGCTATTGAAAAATGGAAACATGGGAGCTGACATCCCTTCGTAATGGTGATAAGAAAACAAGTTAAATGAGCTTTAAAACAAAAACTAATGGGGATTTGAAAGTGCAGAAACACAAGGCTTTGCTTGCAGTTGCCATGTATTCGTGTGCCGTCCGGAAGTGCTATTTGCACCCCCATTTTTACTCTGTTTGCTACCTCAGCTAGACTGTCTATGTGAATGACTAACGCAAAGAGAATTATTTCTCACAGCATTGTTCAGCCAAGGATCATTTTGGTTTCCTTCCTTTCCCTTAGATCATAACTTGTCTTGCAGTTGGATTCTTGGAGAGACAAAAAAATATATTCTGATACCATGGTTATCAGTTATTCTTTTTTGGAGAGCTCTGTCAATTGTGATTGTCACATGCAGATCATGTTCCTTGTACAAAATTCACCAAGAAAGAACAACAGGTAACCAATTTTCGTAATGATTTTTTAAATACTAGTATTTTTCAGGCCAGAAACTTTATCAGAATGTTTTCAGGCCAGAAACTTTATCAGAATGTCTGGTTGATACTTCAAAAAAGAAATATTCTAACTTGTTACCAATTATGTTATAACGACATTCACTAACCTTCTCTACCAAATAAATACTCCATGTGTTATTCTGCAACAATTTTAAAATGCTATAACTCGATAATCAGGAACAAAGTTTATGACCCAATTAACATACGTTTAAAAATTAATAATGTAATTTAACTTTGTAACTTCGTAATTCATGCAAGTTTACCCTTCAAAGAACCACTACACTTACCTGAGTACACACGATGTGGTCATAACTCATAACCATGGTAAAGGTGCAGAGTCACATGTGGCTAATTAAATATTTTCTTTAATGCATTATCATGCATTGGGACCACAGTTACCACAACCAAGCATTTTTTTCAATTGGTGTTGGGAGTGAGAAGAAAAATAAACTATCATTTCCTTTAACAAAATGACAATAATCAATAATGTCAACTTTCAAGAAAATATCTCAACTCATAAAAACTGCAATTCACAAACAAACAAAAATAAACTGCTAGCAGCATTTAATCATACATCTAACACCTAGGGCACATCCGTCCCTATTCTACAGTAATGGTGACCTGTGCATTACAGGCAGAAATCTACTTTATGAAATCAGATACATGTAGAAAAACAATAAAAGAAAAAAAAATTCTAGTATGCGATAAAGATCCTGCAGTTCAGAAAAGGGCTTCGGTAGGATATAGTTGATCCTTCCAAGAAAACTGAAATTGCTCCAATAGAGAATGCTTACCCAAAAACCAGCAGCAATCTGGGCGGCTAAGAATATAAATTTCACTAAAGAGGCCTCAAAGATGAATAATCTTCTAGTCAATGAATAAAAAGTCTCCACATAAAACGATCCCAAGGGTTGGATAACTTGAGTTCATGTTTTCGATCTCTTTTGCTTTTGAGGAACAAAACGAACTCCCTGCTTCCTGAGTTCCAAGATACTCACTTTTCCATCATCGTAAGTAACATGTAGATTTGAGGTGCCTTCAACTACACCAGTCACCTCTCCCTTGTGCCTGGACAAAAATGTAAGGAAAAAAAAATGTAAACCGTAATCCATTATTACAAGTCTAGAATGATTTTGCAACAACAGCCTTTAAATTTATTGATCAAATCATTACCAATGCTGTAAAATAAATAATTTTTTTTTTTTTTTAAGATTCACGCATTCCAAACTTTCTTAAGTTTTCAAAAGTTTTCAAGTTTGAAAAGAAGTCTTGTAAAGAGTTTTAAAATAAATAAACATAAAATGTAACATGCAATAAACCACCAGATTATTACTTCGAAAATGGAGTATCTGGGGGAAACATAAAATGATGGACGAAACATATAATAAATTATTGGCTGGGGCATGCTCCCCCGTGTATGACATTATTTATTATTTAATAATATTTAATACTCAGCTTTTTTCCGTTGCCTAAAAAAATTTAATAAAAAGCTGAAGGCACTAACCAAGAATCATCGGATGTCTGATGAACTTCAACTCTCTTTCCAATTGCATCACTTCCCAATTTCATCAAAATCCAGTTTGCATCCATGTTCTCATGATTTATATTCTCTCCAGGAGATTGACTTGCACCTTCAGAGTCATTAATCAATGATCTTTCTTTACCTTCAGAGTCATTAAACAATGATCTTTCTTTAAAAGGTGAAGGCCTCTTCCTTTTTGACCTCTGGCCCTTGATAGTGGTCTTCTCCTCTTCCTGATGAGAATTTTGACTACTCGGGATAGGCTTTTTGAATTTAAATCTCAGTGAAGGTTTAGAATCTTTTGGCAAAGAATGTGAAGACATGTGATTATGGTCATGTGTCTCATCATATACATCAGAGCTACCTTCTGACTGCTTCGCCAAATACGTCTTTTCACCTCTTGACGTTGCACCTAATCCAACTTGGTTGATCATTCCATGAGTATTACGTTTTCCCCGCATGATGTGAGATCCCTCTAAAGGACCAACTTCACCCCCATCCAACATATTGCCTCTACCAGAGGTGAAGTTGAATTCAGAAACACTTGGCTTTACTTTTCCTAACTTGATTGTTTTTCCTTCTCTTCCGTAAACCTTTAAATGTTTTGACTGGCCAGAATCAACCCTACTTCCTGAAAATTAAATGAACCTATGTTACTTTTCAGAGACAACTCATATGGACATCAATAACTCATACTTAATGCTCAGTAAGGTGAAAAAAAAAGCCACAGATCCAAGAAAGGGAAAAATAACAACCCTACCTTTACCATCAATATCTCCAGCTGCTCCATTGTGTCTATCTAATGCAAACTTGTTTCCCTTTGTCAAATGGGTTGAATTTTCATTTCCTGATAAATTTGAACTGGAAAAAGTCACGCAAAGAAAGAGAAATAGAAGAAAAAAGCTATCAAACCATTCAAGATCATGTGCACACATGCACGATGTAGACACAGATTATACAATAACCGTAATTGTTGTTGCATAGTGATGATTATTTTAAATGCTAATTACATTTATTTTACCTAACGTGTATAAAATATGCCACTGATTTGATGGGGACAAACAAGCGATATTAACTGAAAAATAGTTGTAACCCATTTTCACATAATCAAATCCCACCCCGTTTCTCAAGCTAAAATATGGCGACATAGTAAACAAATAAATAAATGAGACTTCATGTAGACGTATACCATTGGCAGTAACCAGATCTTGATCTCTTTGGAAGCTTGCATTATCAGACAGCGGAGAACTAGCTACATTAATTTTCCGTGCTCCCAAATTTATAACCAACTTATTCTTTTTCACATTCTGAGATTTATCACCACGTTTTCCACTCTCTTCACTATCCAAAATATTTGCCTTATTGCTTTTAATTCGAACAACTCTGGGTTTCCTTTCTTCATCACTGACCATCACCTCATCAACAAACTTACGTTTCAAAATCCCTGTCTGATTGACAGGACAAGATACTTCAGTTTGACTCAAGCTTCCAGTAGCAGGTGATGAATAAATAATATCAGGACCTTCATTTCTCTGGGATTGCATGTCATCCAAGCTATGTAAAGATCTAATATCACTATGTCCTTCAAAACTACGGCGCTCATCAATTTTACCCGTCATGAATGACACAGAGTCCTTTTTCTTAGCAGTCTTTTTGTTCGAAGATTTCTTTCCATAATCATTCATCTTGGTAGGTGAATTATTGGGAAAATTCTTAAAAGAGAACTTAAAAGAGCGTGCAGAATCACTCTTTAACTTCAAAGGCCCGCTATCCTCATCGTCAGAATATGGTGAAATTGAAAATATTTCTTCTTGTGTTGGTAAACCAGCTGCAGCCCTCAAGCTGGTAATTAAATCTTTATCAGCATCATTCTTTCTCCTCCAAAGCTCTTGAACAGCATCCTCAAGATTCTTGACCTGGAAGATACAGATAGATATACAGTGGGTTCAGGAAATAACATTTCTTCCAATTGAGAAACAAGTAATTATATATTGAAGGCATGTGCATACCTGATAACATTCCCCACGACAAGTAGGACATGTATACTGCAGATTCCCATCCACTTGAAATTGGTGATATCTTTCATCACTGCAAAACATTGTTTCATAAAATACGCATTTCAAAATGGTCTAATAACTGCACAGCTAAAACAGACAGCATAGCATAATTTACAAGACAAGGTCAGGAATCAGCAAGCACAATCATTCAAGTACAAAAAATAGAAGCAGAAACTTGTTGCAAGAAAATTATCTACCAACAGCAAGCATCTATATGTACCTCGAGAAAGAAAAAAGGTGCAGTTAACTATTTTAAAGCGCTAATTTTCAATTTTTTTGTACACTGTTATACCGTAACAGGTAAAATGGACAATACCTTGATTCAGGATATACAGTTGCAACTCACTAGACATTAAAAAAATAGGACTCAGAAGTAAATACCAAATGTTATCAATGGATACAACGTATTAAACAGAGTAGTTAATAGCGGCGCTATAGCGGCCAATAGCGGCCGCGCGGTGCGGTGCGGTACCGGACCGCTATGCAATAAGCCATGGCGTAGCATTATGAGATAGTGGCCGCAACACTGCATAGCAGTTTTGCAGTCTTGCACCGCTATTTCATTTTACGTGAAAATACAAGATTCTCCTTGGTTTTAAAAAAAAAAACAAGGGTATTTTTGTCATTTTCGTCAAACCCTAATAACTTCAGTTTCTCTCTTCCTTCTTTCATTCTTTACGGCACCTTTCATCTCCTTGGAATTATCAGTTCTTTTCTTTAGGATTTAATGTTTTGAATTTTGGTTAAGACTTTTGAATTTTGATATTATGTTGGAGACTTGAAAGCTTTCGTAATGTTTTGAATTTTGGTGGTTTGTAACTTTGAATGATTTTGAGTAAAACCTTTCATAAGATTTAGGTGGTTTGTAACTTTGTGTGATTTATGAATGTGTCATGAGATTTGAATGTTATATTTAATTTTATATTAGATATATGTTTGTTTATAATTTGTAGTATTATTTATATAATTTGTCCTAAAAGTTATGAAATAGCGGTCATAGCGCTAGGCGCTATCCCGCTATAGCATTTTTGGGGTCGACCGCTACGCGCCGCTATCCGCTATTAACTACTATGGTATTAAAATAATAACAGAGCGTTCCTTTACATATATGTTCTGGAGTTGCGAAGGAAAGCAGTAAATATGGTAAAGTAAAAGCAATGCATCTTCATCAGTGTTATTAATAGCCGATCGCGGAAAAATAGCGGATCACCAAAAATCCAATGAGAAATAGTGGATAGCGTAGCGGGTAAATATCAGAAACCACAAAGTGGTTGAAATGTATAGTTATATATTGTTGTCCCCAAAATATAATGTTGCATATACATAAAAGCTACATAAACAGGAATTAAAAAAGTGACCGACATAAAACTTAAAATCTCATTAGTTCAAACAATTAATAAAGCATATGATGCATAGTCGCATGCATTGTTGCAGAAAGCCAGCAACATAGATTAAAAGTGACTTAAAACTCGATATAAATATGCAGTATGAAGTAAAGAGAGAAAATGGAGAGGCAGAGGCGGTTTAGTGATGAGACGTTACTAGGTCGTGGGGTTTAGGGGTTAAATAAAACCCCATCTCGTCACCCACTCAGCATTATTTTATTTTGAATGTTTTTAAAAATGTCATGTGCAGCTCACATGATATTTTCAATGTTATCAAGAGGGAAAAAAACATAAAACAATAACTTCCGATATGTAAACAATAACCGCTATAGCCGATGCGAAAAGCCACTGTTATTTTAGTAGTAGCTGAATCGCAATAGCACATCAGCTTTCGTCATGGTTGCTCCAAACCCGATATCTAATAGTGGTAAATCGGCGCTATACCAGGTATTTAACAACACTATCTTCACAAATACAAGCAAACTAACCTAATATCATCACACTGGCAATGTACCCAGCGTTGGCAATGATCACAGCAAACCATCGGTGTTGACTCTGAATCTCTGTAAACCTACAAAATAAGCCAAAAACAGCGTGATCAGTCGGAATTCCTTTCCTGACACACGTTGTGTATGTGTGAGCACAAGTGTATAACATAGTATTTAGGCTGCACAAAACAAGATGCATGTGAAGCCAAAATGAAATCAAGTTACGGTAATATAGTATTTGCACAAGTACAGGTATAATATTTCAGATGCTGTTTGAATGTTAATGGGACCTAATTCAAACCTGTCATACTTCTAGACAATATTTCATAAACCAACATGCACATGTTTCATCTCCCTACATTTAGACTCACAGTTCAAAAGGATAATATACAGAACATAAGGAATAAATTCCTTCCAAAATTAGAAAATATATCAAAGAAATTCATTTGATATTGTTCTATGTACTTCCCCAATGATAGCTGATTGTGATTTATTAACAACATGCTAAAAGAAAATTAGGAAGAGATCTAGAGAAAAGACCGGTACCTTCAGACAGACAGGACAGTAATTCCCTTTCACAAACAATCTTCCACATGCATCACAGCACGTGTATCCCAGAAACCACCTATGAATTTCAAGAAAAGAGAAGAGTCATTAGTTAATCTGCAGAATCCGCAAAGTGAGAAAGAATTAACTGCCATGGTGGCTCATCAAAACTAAAGACGGAAAATTTCAAACTACTTTAAGTAGCCTACTTGACTCGAAGATGACACTGCAGTACTGCTGGTCATAAACAGAAAAATTCATTTACATGCTTCAAAATTGGAAAAGATAAACTATTCTGAAGTGTTGATAATTAAAAAATAACCTGCCTGTTCAAAACAACATTAATAAATTAGTTTACTATTTCCAAAACCCTCAGAGTAGCAGGCAGTAAAGTCGAGTAAAAGCTAAAAAATAAACATGGGTGGTAATTGAATACGCATTCAGCAAAAGAATTTGGCTTTCTTCCAACTGGAAAGATAAACTTCGACTATAAAACTAACACAGCTTTCATCTTCCAATCATGTGGCCAAAAAGACAATTATAAGGGACATAACATAATAAATCATGGGAATGGAAAAAACATTCAGGATACCACCAGTAAAAGAAAACACAAATTATTCTAGATTCATACCTGACACTTAGTCCATTCCCAGGGACATTGGATGCGCAACTGTGACATTTTGTGTGTTTCGGGCACAAATAGGGCCCAGTACTAACATTCTGCATTATACATAATCATATATGAAATGATGCGTATGAAATCAATACTAAGCACACTAGTAAGGGATACAGACTCTACCTTATGAGGAGGTTGCAGACAGTAACAATGGTAAGCACCATCACATCTTTTGCAGAACATGAACTTACTGGGATCACCAGTCCTTCTGCAAGCCTAGATGAAGCAAACAAAACATAAGCCAAACAGTACTCTAATGAAACAATAGCTGGTATAAGCAACTTCTATAATAACAACCAAAGACATTCAATTTATGTGTAAAAGTTGTCTGAATAAAATATATATATATATATATATATATATATATATATATATGTGTGTGTGTGTGTGTGTGTGTGTGTGTGTGTGTCGGAAAGACAGTGACTGCATCAATGCCAATGGCACCTAAATGAAGCACATGAGAAGAAACTAAAAACACGTCACAAGGAAATAAGTGGACTGAGATATTTTGAACGCAATGTAAAAAGGAGATTACATTTGTACCCAAAAAAAAAGGAGATTACGAAACTCCCAAAGCCACTAAAACCAACTGGTTTCCCAATAACACGGCATGGAAGGTTATTACTTATTACCAGTTCGTAAATAAACGGTAAATAAATGGTTTAATCTTATTGCCATGTAGGATACAAAATCAATTTAGTTTCCAAATAAAAATAAACAGCGATAGGAAACTGAATGACAGCATAGACACCGGAATATGATATATATAATACGACTTTTGTGAAAATTTTAAAAGACAGACAGAGAAAAGGATTAAAACATAAATAAATTTGGTTATGCAAATTACATGAAATATCCCCAGTGTTAGAACACTTTCATTATTTAAGCGTGGGCAATATGAAGATAATTTTGCAAAATAGACGAGCAACATTGATATTATAACTATAATCGGTTACAAATGCAGCAAGCAACCGTTGTTACATTAATATTTATTAGAAAGATAGAACCTTAAACAGATAATACATGAAAAAGCACTAGCTCGATAGCACTGTACATCACCCGTTATTACCTCACAAATTCGGCAAGCTCGGCAGGTCCATGAACTCCAATGAAATAAATCTGCCAAAAAGTCGACACACAGAATGAAAACACGCGGCATTTAGAACATAATAGTATATATGGAAAAATATACCTTCTCACCTCTATTATTAGACCAACTTTTCAAGCAGCTCCTATGGTACTTCTTACTACAACTTTTACACGACAGCATCTTTTTCGCTTTCTCACTTCCTTCGTTCTCGACACGATTGCACATTCGACAAAAGACCTTTACATTGGATTGCCCCTGTTCGTCTCCATTAAGATTGCCCGATGTATCCTGCTCATAAAACCACCGGTCAGTAATAAAAAACAAAAAACAGCATCGTGTAAACCTAATCCCCAAAAAATACAAGAAATCCACAAGACAAAAAAATTACCTACAAATCAAATTAAGCACCACGCACGCACACACAAACATAACAATGATAATAACAAAAACTACACAATGAATGCTAAATAAAAATTTCATACCAAATCAACTAGTGTTGTTAAATAACGGCTATATTGAGATTCGAACAAATCGCGATACGATATTCAATTTGTCGATGGCGGACCACAACGAAAGGCCAAAAAACCGACGTACCGGTCTACATATGGCGCCGTGGCACCGGCATCCTTCACAAATTTTGCATATCAAATTTTAAAAAAAATCTGCACCGATATCTATCTGATGTGGCACCGCCATGGCCAATATTTTACAACACTGACACTATTTACTACAAAATATTGTGAAATACCAGCGTTATAGCACTGTTGAATAGCGGAATTAGAACAAATTTCTATTTTCCGCAATCCGCAATTGACAATACCAAAGTCAACAAACAACATTAAACCATAACTCCAGCTCAATTTTCACAAATTTTGCATATCGGTTTTCAAATTCGTCGTGGCACCGCCTTGACCAATATCTGACATGACTGACACTACTTAGTACAATTTTTTTGGCAAAATACCGGCGTTATAGCCCTTTTGCATAGCGGAATTAAACAAACTTCTATTTTCCACAATTCGCAACTGACTTGCATAGCGGAATAAAACAAACTTCTATTTTCCGCAATTCGCAACCGACAACACTGAAATCAACAACAACATTAACCCACGACTCCACAGCTCAATTTTCAAACACAAATACATCTATTCCACCATCACATATCACAATTTCACCGTTGCACAGAGGAATTAGAACAAACCGCCGCAATTGACAACACTAAAATCAACAACAACATTAAGCATAACTCCACAAATCACACATCAAAATTTCACATAACTAGGGTTCCAAAACTAACCACAACATCGCCAGATTCAAGCCTCCTAGCATACTCCTCAGCAGCAATCATAGCAGCAGCACCTTTTCTCTGAAGAGCATCACGCTTAGCTTTCATGGATGCAGATTCATCAGCCACATCACCACCACCACCACCACCACCGCTAACAGCAACAATTTCCGGCGGCGGCGGTGGCACCACTTTCGGCACCGCAACTTGAATCGTTCCACCATCTTCCTTCCGTGAATCACCGAGAAAATCACTCAGCAAATTCACCTCATCGAGAAAATCCTTCGTCGCGTTCTTCGTTCCGTTCAGAGAACGCGGAAACCCTAACGAACAGAAACAAATTCTTCGACTGAAGAAGAAAATGAAAATAATAATAAGAGAAACAATCACATATATATATATATAATTGAAATTGAAAAGAAGAGGGTAAAAGAAGAGAAAGAAAAGAGAGGGAAAGAAAAGATAAGAGTAAGAAAAAGAAGCATTACCATGTAATTGGACAAGCAACGTGAAATGCCATAAGTTGTTTGAGATTTAGATTTCAATTTTTTTTTTTTGGTGTAGTTTAGGGGATCGTTGTTCCCTCTTCTTTTCTCTAAAATTATTAGTGCTAATATGTTTTTATTTTTATTTTACATTACATAATATATAAAAAGGGGAATTGAATTTTAATATATATGGGAATTAAAAAAAAAGGGGTAGAGATGAGGGAAAGTGCTGTAAGTAAGTATAAGGCGACGTCGTGGAGATGAGGAAGGAAGAAATAGAAGCGATAGAGAGGATTTTGTATTGTAACGCTCAACCGAACGGGCCTTTATTATTTGACCCGCTTTCATATGGTTCAGGCCCATTACTAAATATTTTCTCTTTTTTTTTTTGTTTAGTGTTGGGGTGTGTGACTTTACTTTATGAAAACTAGTGTATTTACCGGGTGTTGCCTGTGTTAGACATATAATTAAGGATGATAAAAATTCCGTGTGCACGGTATCAACAAATAAAATTTACTATGGACCGCTACGGGATGAATATCTTAATGGATACACCAATAGAATAAAATAAATCATATTTTAAATACTTGTAAATTAATAGATACATATGCAAATGAAATTGAATGGATTTGATAAAATTATTAACATATGTAGAATAAAATAAACATATTTTAAGTACCCCTTCTCCCATTGAATTTTGCTCACTCCCTTAAGATCTGCCTAAAATGTCCCTGCGTGACTTAAGTCACGTTGAGGTATAACTTGCGTGACTTAAGTCATATTGCGTGATGTTATAGAACAACAAAGTCAAAAACATAAACCATTCACTTTCAAAACTTCCCAAATATGATTTTTCTCCCTCCAAGTGCGATTTTCTTCATTATTGCGTCAATCAAAGTCAATTTATACCCCCAAAATCAAGCAAGTGTTATTATCCTATTGCATTGTCTTTTTTGGTTTAACTTTTTTTTTTGGAGAAATTTAACATTTTTAGGTTTTTAGAAATTTGGTTTGCATGTTGGTTTTTAAGATTGTTAATGATGAATTAAGTTAGGAATTGTAGTTTAGATGTTGTTTAGAGTAAGTTTCACTCCAATGTGGTAGTTTATGGTTTAGAAATTGTTAGATTTATGTTGATTGAATGTTGAACTCTGGGTGTTTGATAAAATGTCTCAATGAAAATTTGTTTGTTTTTTGCATTGTTAATGATGAAATTAGTTAGAAATTAAATTGTTAATGTTGATTATAGTGAGTTTGAGCGTAATGGGGTAGTTTACAGATTGAAAGTGCACTGGCGAAATTGAACTGTTATTGTTGATTAGTTAGAAATGACAAAATGTCATTGTAAAAAAATCATTGATCACTGATATTTGCTTTTTAAAATGTTGTGTAGATATGTCTGAGAGGCACGACAGACTTAAAGCAAAGAGAGAGTATGACACATAGTGCACGGGCCGAAAAGGCCGCTGCGCGCCCTCGTCATTATAGACGGAGACATGGCGGTGTTAGGATCAGGAGTGATGATGCGGAGGCGACGTCATCCTAGGCGGCTGCATCGCAGATAGTGGACCCCACGCAGCATCAGTATCATCATGATGAGTATGAGCCTCATTATGAGCATGCTCAGCAGCAGGAGGGTGAGGTCCAACATCAGGCTCAGGAGAAGGAGTTTGGACCGGAGAGTTTTCCCGGGGGCTCTATTGACATGTCGCTTCTACTGAGGTTTGGTATACACGTGGCATACAAGTTATGGAGCGACACCGAAGTATAATTGTTTAATTTTTTTAATGATATGGGAATTGATATGTTAATTTTTACGATTTAAATTGTTATGTTAAAATATTTAAAATACACGTCAATTTAATTACGTGTCAATTTAATTGTTTGTTTTAATTTAATTTTATGATTTAATATCTATTCTCTATCTATAAAACTTAATGTCTACCAAAAATACAATCTTAAACCTTCTTAATTTTTTGACACATCATCAAAATTATATCCTTTTATGTCTTTTGCTTCAACTTTCCCCTATTTTTTCTCTCTCAAAAACAAATTAAAACAAACTCACTCAATAAAACACACTAACTAAATCTTTTTTAAAGAAAAAACAAACTTAATCTTAATCTCAATCAAAACAAATTTTCCTATAATTCAATTTTTAAATATCTAAAGAGTTAAAAAAGTTACAATCGTCTATTTTCTATTCTCTAATCATGATACTTAATGTCTACAAAAGATACAATCTTACCCCTTCTTAATCTTATGGCACGTCATCAAAATTATATCCTTTTGTGTCTTTTGTTTCAACTTCCCCCAATTTTTTTCTTTTAAAAACAAATTAAAACAAATTCACTCAATAAAACACACTAACTTAATCTACAAACAAACTTAATCTTAATCCCAATCAAAACAAATTTTTATATAATTCAACTTTTAAATATCTAAAGAGTTAAAAAAAAAACAATACAATCTATTATCTTTCTCTAATTATGAAAGTTAATGATCAGTAAAAACATAATTTTACCACATCTTAATATTTTGACACGTCAACTTATATTTATCTTTTTGTGTCTTTTGTAACAAAAGAACCTATTTAACTGAGAGAGAACATAAATTTCAAAAGATTGATGTGATTTTGCAACAAAAAGTTTCTTTTATATTGATGTATCTTTTTTTGGTGGTAGCTGGGGTTCGAACCCCATACCTTGCATATATTATGATTATGCATTGTCCCTACCAACTGAGGTAAGTTCACGATGACTTATATTGATGTATCTACACAAACTACATTATATTAATTTTTTTAATGATTTTATATTACCATAAACAAACACAAAATAGATTATGATATTTTTATTAAAATTTAAAAAAATCACTAAATTATTGAATGTCAATATTATTTTTATTTTAATTCGTAACAAATAAGCACTACGGGGTTTGCTATAAATTTTAAAAAACTTTAAACAAGAAGATAATCTTGTAACACAAAATCCATTTTATATTGTTGTATCCAAACAATTTTTTTCAAAGAAGTTATTGTTATTATGATAAACAAACACAATATTGATTCCACTTTTTCAAAAATAATCCCTAAATGATTGAATATCAAAATATATATAACTTTAATTCAATATCAAAATATATTTTTATTTTATTAAAAATAAGTTTTGTGATTGTACCAATTTTTTTATTTTTTTATGATGTTCATGTGCTTTTATCAGACACTGAGTCTATTGATGATACATAACTAACTTCCTATGATTTTTTAGTTTTTAGGATGCAATAGAACTACCTTCCTATGAGTTTTTCTTTTGTAGGTAATCCAATGAAAAAATGACAATTGTTTACATATTTAGACTAAAAAATAATATTCATAAATATAAATTTTAATAAAAGACATTAACAAATAAATTTCATTTATCAATAAAATAACAAAATATGGTTGAGACAGTTAACTTCGATACTAACAAAACATTGAAAAAATATTTTCATTAAGAAAAAAAAATTCAATAATTTTTGATTGATAATCACAAAATAACAAAACTTCATTCTTAAAAAAAAATAACATAACTTCAAGAAAGTTACAAAATATTTATTAGTCAAAAAATTAGACATTTTCAAGATTGCTTCTTTTCTAAAAATACTTAGTCAAAAGAAAAATTATATTAAATAAAAAGAATAGATAAAGAGTCTGAGGGCATTAGACTTGACTCAGGTACAACCCAAAACGGGGATACAACATAATAAATCAGACCAAGAGGATCGACCCAAATCTATCATAACAAAAATTCACTAATCACGGGCGCACCCTAGCAAACCCATATACGGGCGCGACATCAGTTTACAAAAAAATATTAAACGTGAACCTCTGCGAAAAACAATTAATGGATCGACCGTCAACACAATAAATAATATAGTTGTACAATTTATAAACAAGACTCATAACGACATCTTTATCGATAATGAAATCTTTATAATTTTAAATATTTTTACATATAATTACACTAACCTCCCTTAAGATCTTCTTAAAAAACACAAACACCCGCTCTATTTTTTAACTAAATACTAATCTCCCTTTTTTTTTATCAAATTGACAAACACTTCTCTTATAATATAACATGATTTAAACTTTGTTAATTCCATTTATTTTGAGCAATTAACTTCTTCACACAAGTATGAAACTCATTTAATTTTCGACCATTTTTCTTTCCATTTTTCATGTAGGTAATTTTCCCCAACTTATTGTTCCTGGGTCAAGGTGGTTTAATTTTTTTTTTTAAACTCTAATGTATAATACAGATATATCGAATATTATTTCCTTTTCATTGATCAACCACAATGTTCATCCACCAAAAAATTTCTCATTTCTATATTCTCTTTTGATCTGTTCTGTAATTGTCGACGTTAGATTCTATTTGGTGGTAAAAACAAATGTTCTTATTGTTTCTCCATTGCGAGAAAAACACTTCATTTAACTTATTTGTGAAAAGAGAATGCTGATATAAACAAACCAAAATGACTGATTAAATTGTATATATACAAAGTGATTGAAATGGATAAAATGAAGGGAGATTGATGTGTTTCAAAAATTAGAAGGGGTATCTGTGTTATTTAAGAAAATCTCAAGGGAAGTCAAAATAATTTTCCCTTTTATCATTAACGTTGGCTTTATCATAAGTTTTTTCTTATCTTCTCAATTCATATAACATTGCAAATGTGCTTCAACACATAACCCACACTTCAACGCTCTGCCCGTGCGTAGCATGTGCCCCGTGCTTAGCACGGGTCTGTTGCTAGTTTATGTTAAAATGTTTAATGTTTATTTTAATTATTGTTTTTTTACGATTAAATTGTTTTATCTTTTTTAGTTATTCAAATGTTTATATTTTTAACCATTTGGTGTTTGTTTAATTTTTTGTATTTCAGTTTTAGAGGACGCATAAGGTGACCGCTGCCTCGCACGGGAAGAAGCTTAAGGCTGAGAACCGACCGTCTCGGGACAGGACAAAGATTGGTTCTAGGTGCGGGTGAATGCATCCGGTCTTATTGTCAAACACATGGGAATGAGCAATTTTCAATGGAAGAAGAACGATTTTCTTACTTTATTGATTTTTTTTTTAAATTTCATTCGTGGTTTTTGTTTTTTTCTTTTAGAAAAATAAACGATATTTGTTCATTTAAATTGATAGGGTGCATCGATACAATACAAATTCAAAGTCGTTAAAACCAAAAACAAGTAACACTAGTGTAGATATTCAAACTTATGAAGACTTGTCGGGATAATATTTACTCATGTATTTAAATATGAGGATTAGGTCTTCTTAATTGTGATTCTCTTTGATTCAATTTATTGACGATGTGGTGGGAACTTTGTTCCTCAGTTGTGGGTTTCCTAACTTCTCCAATAGAGTGTTTGGTACAACTGTTTTAATTTTTGAGCCACACTAAGAAATGAATAAAAAAATAAAGATAAAGACAGAAGGATAAAGGGATTAAAATGTGAAATATGCTTGTTTGATTGACTAAATGTGTTATGAACCGAGTATTTATAGTAAAACTATTACCTATTGGGCCAACGGCGTGGCTTACAACTTTAAACCTATGTTCAACTAATTTTGTAGGTGAATTTTTCTTGTCCAAGGGATCGTGGTGCCCCACATTCAGTTTCCAGCCTCCTTCTTTCACGGTATGATCTGTTGACACAATCCTTGGTGCACGACTCCAAGATGATCGCATCTCTTTCCTCATACCTCAATGTGGTTAGTGGTGCTGCAAACATAAAACATGGTTTTTTCACCCCCATTGTCCAATCTCACTATGCTTTGACTTAGCTTAAGGCTTTTACGACCCATGTACTAAGTTAGTGGCCTTTAATCGGCTTGGAGGCTTCCTCACATAAACTTTAATCGCATATTTGTTGCGATCAGCTAATAGGATAATTATTTTTATTTGTAAATAGATGCCCCATGCGTTGTATTATCGGTTGACTCTTGAGAGGTATGATGATGTGACACAAGAATCAGACTTTGAACATTATCATCATTGCCCGATAACGACGAGAAATTAGAAATTACACATTGATGAAAGCAACAATATTTTTTTGAATATTCATAATAAAATAGATAGATTGTTACAAGTAATTGAATATGAAGAGGAACAAATTAATGAATTTATGGATGAAGACCCTGAGGGTGGAACTAACTCGGAATTTGTGGACGCTGTAACAACCCGTTTTCGCTAGGATTTTTTATTTATTATTTATATGTGTTTATCTGTGTTTATATGTGCTTAATTGCTTGTTTGTGTATTTGATTTGGGATTAGTGGATTCTTAGCCTAGAAGGGTATTTTAGTCATTTCTAAGACTAAGTGTATCTTGGTCATTTGGTGAGTAAGGGTATAATAGTAATTTTAGTGGGAATGTTATTTTTAGTGCTTTAGTGAGAATCATTATTTTTACTATGTTACTAGCGAGTTGAAGTAATTATTTTAAGATGGTAAAATTATGAGATGTTTAGTAAGTTAAGTGTGGAGTAACTTTTTAGAATTAAGTGACAAGAGTTTTGAGGCCCAATAAGAATAGAGTTACCCTAGCCCATTATTGTGATATAAATACATAATTCATGAGAGGAAATTAGGGTTACACTCATTCATTCTCACATTTCACAAATAGATAGAGTGGCTAGAGAGAAAGTAGAGAGATCGAGAGAAGAATATAAGAAAGAAGAGGAAGAACTTAGAAGAGAAGAAAGCAAGAGCTAGAGGAGGAGAGTGAAGCCTTAACTAGAGATTTTGAAGTTTTGAGGTAAGGGGGATAGTTATATTCTACTTAATAAGCTATAAGCTACTTTTTCACTTATGGGTCATAAGTGATTATGAATGATTATGATTTTTATGATTTTAAATGTTAATTTTCATGCTCATAATTGAATGATGATTTTGGGTATGTGAAATTTGTTATAAACTTGTTGTTGGTGCTTAAACTTCATTTTTGTTAAGTGTTGAAATGAATACTTTGAGCGTTTAGCTTAAATTGATGAAAAATGATGTTGTTGTTGATTGTTGGTGAATTCATGATTATATGCCATGAATGTTGTTGGGTATATGTTAGTGATGATAATTCATGCATTGGGTGTTGATAAATGTGTTGTTGTGGTTAAGTTGTTAAGTTTTTATCTCTTTTGTGAAAGCGGGTTAAAATTGGAGAAGTTTGATTTTGATGAATTTGAATGGATTAATGGAATTTTTATGATGAATTAGGATGATAAGAATTTCTGTTTTTGATCAAAGGTTTTGGGTGAGAAATCGTTTGGGAGAAAATCGAGTTTTTGTGTCAAAAGTCGTTTTAAGCACTTTTGTGAACTAAGTCATTTTGGGATGAATTGAATAAGTTGTTTTGAGTTGCAAAAAAATGTTTTCATGTATAGTTTGAATGGTCTGTGTGTTTGGGACGCATTGGTGAAAACAAAATTAAAAATGGATCGAAAATTGGAATTTTATGTGCGAAAATGCGAAAACAAAAAATCTTCACTTCCCCACCTGTGAGGGAAGCACGACCGTGCGCCCTCTTGGCACGGGTCGTGCATGAGGTTCTGCCTAGGATGGGATGACCGTGCCACCTGTTGGCGCGATCATGCCAGCCTCCCGGTGAGTGGAAACGTCGATTTTTCACTTTTTTTTAGGGTTTTTAAGCATACTAATGGATCCCAAACACCTAAACCTAATCAAATGAAGTGTAATTGGACTTCTAAGAGTGATTAAACATATGTTTATAATACGATTGAATGGGTTTTGAAAAATGAAGAAAAAGAGACGAACTTTGCAATTTTTGAGAACTAGTTGAACTTTGTGAAGTGAACTTGTTATGATTGATTAACTAAGATGTTAGTGATATGTAGGGACGTTTTTGATGATGTGTAAGAACATGGAACTCTTATTTTGTTCAGAAAATTGAAAATAAACGATTTTGTGAAAATAGACGAACTTTGTCAAAAGAGGCTTTATGATCGAATAACTTGCAAATGGCTTTGTAAACATGATAACATGATGAATTAAGAATGAAACCATGATTGTTGGGTGTGTGATATGTTGGTTATCATGATGTGATTGTTTGTCGCCTTTTATGCAGATTGTGCTTTGTGAAACGATGTTGTTTCCTTGTGGTGATAATTGTTGATGTTGAATATGATGATGACTCTTTGTTGATTATGACTTGTTGCTTGTGTGGATGTAAATACTTGATAATGCAAATGATGGTGTTTGGTGAAGATATTATATGATGGTGTAAATTGTATAATATAGTTGGTGATTTGTGCATTGCCGAGTCTTTGCTTGTAAGTCCATGCATTCATAGTCATGTTGAGTCTTTGGTGAAAAATGTAATTGGTGGTGTTTATTACATTTGTTAGTGGAGAACGTAATTGGTGGTGTTTGATACGTTAATGGATTCAATATGGTAAAATTATCTCTAGAATCCAATTGGTACCACATGCATGTAGAAGTGTCTGGAACATTACATGCACTTGAAGTTACTGAAATGTGTCATACTTGAATATGCAACTTGGTGAATATGTGCATTGATGAAATTTGGTGAATTTTGTGGACTTGCGTATGTTGCTTGACATACTATGATGGTGATGTGATAATATTTATGTGGAGTTAATATTCTAGGAATGTTGAATATGTACATGTGTATTTATTTGAAAATTCTTGAATGTTTTATTTGATTATGTTTATTAAGTGAAATATTATCTAACCCCCAGTTGTTGTTTGGTTGACCGTCTGCCTATTTGTATGAATGGGTAAACGCCTTGCAGAATTGAGTTGCTTTGCTTTGATTAGTGAGTTGCTTGAGGATAGCGTGGAGCTACCTCCTTTCTCTTTTGCTCATGTCTAGCTAGGCTCCAATTAGGATGTCGGACATTTATGTTTATTGACTTTGTCTATTGTTGAATTTTATTTGTGGAGATTATGGTTATGTATATGAAACCGAAGTATGGTGTTGAGATTTTACTACTCACGTGTTGAGGATTAATTCATGTTGTGGTAATGTTATGTTAAATGTCTTTCGTTGCGAGTTTTGAAATTAAAATTATGCATTTTTAAGAAAACGAAGTTGTAGCATCATGAGTTCTCTTTTGATTTATTTGAATTTATTGCATGATTATTGCATATGGGGTTTAGGGTGTTACAGACACCACTCAAGTTGACAAATATGCATTAATAATGAGTCAATTCCAAACTAAGTGTAGAAAGATATATAGGTTTAGAACAGAAAGAACACAAAAGACTTATTGAACAAGTCATGGGAAAAATGACAAAATTAGATGATAATGCAATTGAAAAACAAAGTATCAAGAATAATATGTCTCAACAGTTAATACGGTAGACAACCAACTTAAATGATTGTTTTCAATTAGTACCTTTTAAGTCAAAGAAGAAGGCAAAAATTTATAAATTGGCATCAAGAAGTAACTATGCCACAACGTCAGATATTGGTTACACAAAACACTTCATCATGAAGTGCATATTTTGGAATGTAAGGGGTTTATACAACTCCCCAAGATTGGGTCAAAAGAGGTTCATTAATTAGCATAAACCTAATATAATGTTAATTGTTGAGCTTTGGATGTCATATGATTCATTTCCTTCAATGTGGCTTGCTAAGTTAAATCTTAAAGTATTTTCTGTTAATAATAGAAATGAGATTCTCCTTAATTTTTGGTGAATTTTCTCTTTTAACATAGATCATGTTGTGATATAAATGGACAATCAACAAGTGTCTTTATTATTATTGAAAATGGTAAATAATTTGGTATAACTTTTGTTTATGCCTTAACCAATTATATTCTTAGAAAGCAGTTGTTGCAAGCTCTTACTTTGATCCAAAGTCATAATAGTTACCTTAGTGTTTTATTGGTTACTACAACGCAATCATTGGTACTTAATAACATAAGAAAGCTAATCAACCTGCTGGGGTCCCCATGCAGGTCTTTCTTGACTTGTCTGAGACTAACTAGATGTACTTTGTTTACTTGGTTAAATTGGAGGATAGACTTTAGATTTACGTATATGAATTAGATATGTCTATAAGTAATCAAGATTTGATTGATATGTTCTCTTCAATATCTTATTCAACTTTAATCAAAAAATGGATCTAATCATTACTCCTTACTTTTAGATTTTCAATTTCTATATATTAAAATTGTTTCTATTTTAGGATCATGCAGATATGAACCGTTCATCTTAAATGCAAAGATTTGATTGCTAATTGTTGGAACACGAGAGTGATTCAATATCTTATGTTCATTCTTATTGAGAAATTAGAGATTTTGAATTAGCACCTTATAATCTGGAATAAATAGAAGTTTCGCAATGTTTGTGATCAAGTTAGGCTTGGACAAGACATTTTGTTTCTTATTCAACAACAACTTGTCAACACTAGCTATAATGATACATTGATGACTCGAGAGAAAAAAAGCTTAGAATACTCTTGATGAAGCCCTTAGAATATAGGAAGTGTTTTGGCTGAAAAAGGCTAGAATCACTTAGGGATGGTGAATGTGACAGGCACACTAGATATTTTTCACAGAGTGGAAAAAATAAAATAAAAAATGAAACTAAGCTTATTTCATCTTTAAGGCATTAGGATAACATCATCATTAACTAAATGGAGTTTTTTAAGAGTGTAGTGAATCACCATACAAATTTATTTTATAATTTTTTTTTTGTTTTCAGGGTAACGGTCATGTTCAACATGTCATACCAAACTCTACTAATGACGAGGTTATTGGTATGCTAACAATGATCCTTTCTTTTGAGGAAATTCACAATGTTGTTCTTACTTTAAAAAAAAATGCACCAGTCCATAATGGTTTTGGTGCTCTAATTTTTGTATTCATCACTAATAAAAAAGAAGTAGATACAAAGATATTAAAAAGACAATGAACACCTTAAAGTTGATGTACCGCTTGAAAGAATAAAAAATTGCTCTAGACGTTATTTTCTATTGTTGATTTACTTCCTGCAATTCTCATCCAATAGAAAATGATCTTTCTCATTTGTGGATTTGGCTCTTAGTGTTTTTTTATTCAAATCTAAATTGGTCTTATAATTACCTCTTACGAGTTTATAATTAGAGTAAATTACACTCCCCTCCCCTCAAAGATACTTGAATTACACTCCCCTCCCCTATTAAGTACTTATTCAAAACTTCTTAGAAATTTTTTCACTCCCCTCCCCTAAGAGAAGCTTGAATTACATTCCCCTCCCCTTTTATGTTAAAATCTACACTTTACTCCCTCAATATTAATTTTTTTTATTTCTAATAATCTAGCAAAAATATAATAATCTAACACACTTCGAAAAAAATAGTATTGTGGGTCTATTTTAATATAATAAAAACTGAATACATATTTATCGCTATTTTTTATTCACAATTTCATTAACATGTAGTTTTAAACCCTATTATAAAATATGAAACAACTCAAAATAAAATTAAAATATGTGAAAAGTTACTAAAGACAATTTTTTTTTGGACATTTTATACTCGAAATTATAAAATCAGTAGCAAAATATTTAAATTTAATTATCATTGACATTTAAATTATAAAAATGAATTAACTTTTCTTAAATGGTGGTTCAAAATTAATATATATCATAGAAGTGTTTATTTACGCTAAAATATATTAAAGTGTAGTGCATATTTAATTATTAAGGAAGGAAGTTGTAATTCAAGCATCTTATAAGGGAGGGAAGTATAAATTTTATTTTACAAGGGAGTGAAGTGTATATTTTAACATAAGAGGGGAGGGGAGTGTAATTCAAGCATCTTTGAGGGGATGAGAGTGTAATTTACTCTTATAATTATGGTAATAGTTATTAGACTTAATTACACTTTTGGTCCTCGTGTTTTGGCCTACTCACGAAATTGGTCCTGCCCTTTTAAAACAGAACAAAATTGTCCTTCAATTATCATTTTTGTTGCATTTTTCGTCCTACCCCCCATTTTATTCTCCAAAAACGCAGAGAAATGACAGTTTTAGACCTACCCTCTATGCTCAACCATGAAATAAACAAAGAATAAAGCATGTGGGTACAAAGAATCCACTTTATTCAACACACTAACCAAAAAACCCCAATTTCTAAGATATGTTTCAAATTAGGGTTTTTTTTGGTTAATGTGCTGAATAGAGTAGATTCCTTGTACCCACATGTTTTATTCCTTGTTGATTTTTTCATGGTTGAGCATAGGGGTAGGTCTAGAACTGCCTAAAACTGTCATTTCTCTGCGTTTCTGGAGTTTGAAAATAGGAGGTAGGACGAAAAATGCAACAAAAATGATAATTGAAGGACGATTTTGTTCTGTTTTAAAAGGGCATGACCAGTTTCGTGAGTAGGCCAAAACACGAGGACCAAAAGTGTAATTAAGCCTAGTTATTATTGTCATGTAACGAATGTTAAGTTCCACATGCTCATGTCGTGTGAGTTGACAACATTGATATGATTTATTATAATTTTAACCTAAATTGATAATGTTGTTCGAGGGATATAATGAATTATTGTATCATTTCATTTACATCGGTATCTGAACTAGAGTTGTGGTAGGTGAATGAGAGGAATAATAGTTTCAAATGGTATAGACAAATTCTATCTTATCATCAAACATGTTACCCCAACTTTCTCATGAATTTTCTTTTCTTAAAGTGTCTTAAAAACTCATAATCTCAAACCATCAATCAAAGTAGCTATATTAATGAGAATTTAAATTGAATATGCAATAACTAATGAAGGCACCTTACATTTTCACTTGAATATCAAGATAGCTGATTGGTAAAATAGTCATCAATAACATCCCAACTTTTCATTCCTTTGTCAAGCTATTTTTAATACCACATTCAAACTTTCTCTTGCCAAAATAATGCACATATGTTATGATGTGTGTTTGATAATGCAACATATTAATTATATTTGGACTATCATCATACTTTTAGAGTAATTTTTGATATAAAATGGTCCCATGCACCGACACATTCTAATAAATATAGAAGGGCTAAATGTTTGTTAGAATGATATTGAAGTACTTAATGTAATTTTTAGAAAACAATGTATTTAAGAATAAACCAACAAGTGCTTGCGTTCCCTACAATTAGTAATAGTGAGTGTTATTTTCCACATAATCATTTCATGTTCTCCATTGTTGTTGTTTTTGTTGTTGTTATTTGTAGCAAAAGGTGAAAAAAAAACACAAGAAGGGGGGTTGATTTGTGTTGACTTTTTCAAAAACTTTTTTAAGTGTTAATAAAACTAGAACATGTTATGATTAGAAGCTATGATCAGAGTCTGGACTAAAATAGAGTATGCAGCGAAATTCAGATAAACACAAATAAAGATAGAAGAGAGAAAGAGACAACACAGACAAATTATTTTGTTCCCCTCATAATCCGAAGTTAGTGCAGTCCCCTTGCACTTCCACGAGATTTTTCACTATAACTACATAAGATTACAAGTTGCTCAAACACATAAGTATGAGACCTCCTGTCCTCACATAAGAGGAATTCTACAATTAGTGTTTATCAAATAAAAATATTGTGTTTATACTTGATATACAATCAGATATGTAAGTAACTTAAAGAGAAAGTGACTTCTGAACACTTGAGAAATTCTAAGATTGAAAAACTGCAAGAACTTTTCCAAGCGTTTATGCGCTAGAGAATTTGACAGAGTATTGCCACTAGTAAAATGATAAAAGTCTCATTTATTTCTTCAATTGCACATGTCCTTATATAAGGGAGAATAAAAGAGCCATTGTTAAAGATTTGCCAACTCATCAAATTCGTCCTTGAGAAACTTGATCAGAGTCGTTAACACTTTGCTTCTTATGGATAATGTTGTTGAATAGTCATTTGAAAATGCTTTGTTTCTAATAGAGATTTGTTACATTCTCTTTGTCCTTGAATTTTTTTTCTGCTTGTTTTTGCACGTGGTCAGAAGAAGACAAACTCTACTATTCAGAGTATGATAATGACATTCCATCAGAAGATAACAAACCAAGACAGAGTCTCTCAAATTATCGACTTCACCTTCAGTAGCTTATTTCTTTCTTTTAGAGTCTGGTTCCATCAATAGCTTCTAAGCAAAAATTCTTTTTCTGATCAGAGCTTTGACTTTAAGGCTGATCTATCTTCAGATTTTGTTTGAAGATAAAACAATTTCTCTTTTGTAACAGATGCTTTCCTATGTGTTTAGAGTCTTGGTACTTCAGAACCAAAACTTAACTTAGAGAGTCATAATTTAATTATATTGTCCTGCATACTTGAACACACATTATCATATCCAATTGTTCTTTCTTACATTGTTATTATCAAAACTTCAGAGGTATTATTCAAAAATCTTTTTTTGTTTAACAAGATGATGGTTTTAAAACCATTGCATTTTCCTTTTCTATAAAGGCGCCAATTTAGGTTGATTTTGTTTCCTCCATCATGAGTTAATGATACACTGTCCTTAACTTTTAAGCCTATGCTGTGAACAACTTCTTCCAAACCAGTTTCCGACCAAACATAGTTGTTCACAATGACCCATTCAATAGACCAGCAACTTCGTATTGAGACAAAAATCTTTTTAATGAATGTTCATGAATGTTTAAGAACATCAGTGTTTAACATAAATTACATCTTTCAAAAAGACAAGAACTCATACAATTCATGAAGTTCATAAACATGAACTCAAAAAAACATTATGAAGTTCAACTAGATTTGAATGAAACAAAAACAACCTTCATAAGGTTCAACAAAAATATAGCTGTAAAAAAGGCATGAACCCGTAAAAATATTGCGAAGTTCACATGCAAGAACCCAAACATATTCTGAAGTTTAAGAAGATTTGAATGAAACTCATAATGCTCATCCAGATTTTCATACAAAAAATACTTTGCACAAAACGAGCACTCTGCATAAGGAAAATTGATAAAGCAGTTTTCCATATCTACAAATCTTGTAAAGCATGAACAAGATGTGACAATACTTATTTTCTCTCTCATGCATAAAAGTGAAAAGACAAAACGACAAAAGAGCATTAACAACTCTCGATAAAGGGAAAAACAATAAACATTGTTCAATGTCATATACTCTTTCAACATGTCAACATAAATGAAAGAATATGATAAGATCAGTTACTATTTTTTTTGCACAAAAAAGCAAAAGCTAAACCCATGAATATTTTGAAGTCATGCAATTTTATCTAAAACTCGTAATATTCATCAAGTCTTCAAGTAAATCTGCAGTTAAAGGTTACCGTGCCTTGTGGCACGCGCCTAACAATCATATTGACCTTAAGAGACGTATAAGTCTCACTCTCATTTATTAAAGTTGAAGTAAAAACATATACCAACATTCATAAGTCATCCAAAATTTTCTGAAGTTATGAATATTGCAGAAGAAATTCAAAGGAGGATTTCCCAACATAATTTGTGCAGTGGGACATGTGCCCAACAACCATATGAGTCTTCATACACCAGTATCAAGTCAAGAACATCTATAAATAGAATGGACATCATAACCTTAAAGGTCAAGAGAAAGAGCTCATAAGAAAACATAAATATCTTATTAAAAGTGTTTACCGTTCATTCATCAATTTAGTGAATACGCTTCAGCATAAATCAGTGGCGGAGCCACTCATGGGCCAGGGTGGGCCATGACCCACCCCAACCCTCAAAAAAACAATTTTTTATAGGTATATATACACATATTAAATTAGTAAGTTATAATATACAGTTAAAATTCTATAAATTAATAATGTCAGGACCGGAGAAATTTATTAATTTAGAGAGTTATTAATTTATCGATAAATTAATAGTTATTAATTAAAAGAGTTTTTAAGTAATTATACTGTACATATCAAACAAAAAGGCAAATTAGTCTATGCCTCTTAGAATTACGTTGCAGCGAACATTGAGACTCAACGTAAATTAGTAACTACTGTGTTTACATGCATTGGAAATCAATAATGACTTTTAAAGTACAGTAAATGTAAACAAGAGGAACAAATGTGTTCAATGTATTCTTAATATATTTTTTTTTCAGTTTCTATGAATTATTAATTTATGATTTTCTTGAGACCGAAAATTATAAAGGAATCCCCGGAAAAATTATTATCTTATTATTTTATCGAGTTTTTCAATTTTTTACATTGGCCCAAGTCGAGACCGGACAAATTTATTATTTTAGAGAGTTTATTAATTTACCGAGTATTAAATTAAAGAGTTTCTACATATGTTGCACAGTATTTCACAAGTGTGTAGCGTGCCCCAACGGTTAGACATAGGTCAACTAAGCCTTCATGACTCAAGTTTGAATCTCGATCAAACATTTTTTTTTAATTTTAATTTTTTATGTGTTTTTTTTTAAAATTTATCAAAAAACAAACGGTCATCAGGTTCGAACCGGCACAAACAAGCTGGTAGATAGAAAGATTTCCTTGCCACCATGGTAACAACCTTCTATGTTTAAGTATTGCTTTAAAGTATTATATATTTAATTCTAACCCTTTCACCAACAATTTGTGTGAATAAAGCACGATTCTTTTTTCAATTAAAAGTATATATGTGTAATATAATAAAAATGATATTTCTATTAAAATATTCTTAAAACACCGGTTTAAATAATATTCCAAAGACAAAAAAAAAATTAATAATCACTCAAATTAACTAATAAGAAAATATAAATTTATTATGTTAAAAGAATTGGCCCACCCAGAGTATTATTTCTAGCTCTGTCATTGGCATAAATGATTCATTAAATCTTAGAGTGTGTATGAGTCTTTACTCATCATTAAGACAAACTTATAAACTCTCAATTCTCTTTATCATTGTAAACATTCTCGTCTCCCTTTTAAGAATGTAAAAGTAAGGTTGAGTAAGATTAATTATTATAAAGTTGTGTATGACTTAATGAAAGTATGTATAAGCCTGTTGAGGCTATATGATACATTTTTGTCTGATGAGGTTAGATAATACAATTTGTAAGCCTAATGATGCTAAAATAATACAAGAGGTAAAATCCCTAGTGTGAGAAGCGTTCTATGCAGAAGTTGAGAAAGTTGTTTCAAGCATCATAGTGAAAAATCTCACAGTTGTGAGGACTGAACTAGCCCACATTGGATGAACAAATATGATTCTCGTGTTTTGAATTCTCCACCCTTACTCATTATCTTCAACATTATAGTTTGAATTCACTTCACACACTCTTGTCATTTTGTTTGTTATTATCACATTAACACTTCAGAACGTTTATAACTTGTTTTTATTTCTTCCAAGTATCGACTTGAAAATCACGTTTATAACTTGTTTTTATTTTTTCCAAGTATCGACTTGAAAATCATTTACCACAAATGAATGTTAATTTTAAAAGGGTCACAATTCAAACCCCATTTCTTGTGACTATTATTTCCACTTCACTTCATCATATCTTCATTGATTTCAGAATGCGAGTTCGATATATTTGAGTAATTTGGTTGGGTAATATATATATAGATATGTAGGTAAATAATGCATCATGTATATCATTAAAGTCGTATATAATATATAAACAATTTAAACACGTAGATTTTGTAGTAAATTAAATGTTTAAACATTTGTGGAATTATAATATAACATATAATATAACATACCAAATTTTCTAGCATTTTTTCATTTGAAATTAATTTTATGAATCCAGTGAGTAGATATTTTCTACATGTTTATGGAAACATTGTCCACATCATTGGAAAATCGTATTGAAATATACTGTAGACATTCTCTTTGTGTTTGTAAAATATAAGATCAAAAGTATTAGAAGGTAAGTACTTCGAACTTACTCTCCTCTATTTAAACCCAAATTATATGACATTGTTGTCTGATTCCACCCTTACATTACATTCAATGTTGATTTAAATTTTGATTGTGAGGATGTCACATTTGAAATGTCCATGATTAGATGTTGAATGTTGATTCAATTATTGCATATAAGTATCGTCCTTTTTGTGCCTACAAATTGGTTGACACTCATCAAATTTGTACTCATATTAATCAAACTATTAAGGTTATCATAACTATCATTAGCAGATTATTACATGTTTATTTTTTTATTCCACATTATCATGTTCGAAAGCTGAAATTGACTCATTATATCCTTATTTATAAAGTTCATATTAATACTGGTGTTTAGTTTTAAAGACAAATGAGTAAAATTCTATTTCAAAAGATTTATTATAAACAATTAAATATAAAACATTATAAGAAGTTTCATGTATAAAATGGATTGTTTATGTAATCATTGATAGTATGCAAACTATTGTAAATTTAATTTTAGAATCTATAAGATCCAATGGTAATATTTTTATTATTACATGTTCTTATAGTTTTGCATTTTACATAATAAGAACATATTTAAAGCATTATGAATAAGAATTAAGAAATATATTGATTTACGATTGTTCGGTTCTCTTCTGAAAGAAATATCATTGTTAATCTCTTGACATTCTATTATGTTTTTCTTCAAAGTGGTTTTTTTGTCTTCTCTAATCAGTTTTATTTAGTTAGGTGTCTAATAGAACTAATTGGAAATTGATTCTGTGTTGAGTTACAATAACTTATATATACATATAAATTTTTTTTTTATCAAATACATATTATAAATTTTGGATATTTTTTTTGTCAAACTAAACCATGTGATTTAAAATTTCATAGTGATTTAGATGGTGTTACAATACTATTGTATCTTTTCAATGTCATAATTTAATTATGAACATATTATTTTTGTGTTTGTTGCAATCTTACCCACATGAAAAGACATATATTAGATTTCAAATTTGATGAGATAATGCACTTACTCATTTACCATCATTTTGTTTTAATTTGATTTATAACTTTAAACGAAATTAAATTTGTAATTCAACTGTCATAAATATTACTTACACAAGTATACAAGTTCTATTCATTTACCATCATTTTGTTTTAATTTGATTTATAACTTTAAACGAAATTAAATTTGCACTTCAACTGTCATAAATATTACTTACACAAGTATACAAGTTCTATTTATGAATCCCATCTATCTATCTTCTATATTATATCTTTGTAAAGGAAACTTGAGTTGCTCTCATGCAAGCTTTGTGATGATGTGGCACTCTACAAAGAGTTATATGTTTCTCTTAAAACCTTACAATACAACTCTCCTCTATTTCAATTAAATGTCTAACCTCTTTCTTGAAAAACTTTACAACTCTCCACTTTATCAATTTAATACATCCTTTAAAAAGGTCTCACACACTCTCTTATCTAAACCTATAAAACACTCATCCCACTTTTCATTTTCTTTGCATGATTATATTTTTTATTTATACGTTTAGAAAATTGTGTAATGAAGGATTAATTGTATAATAATATTCCTATTCTATTGTTGTTATGATGTTATATATTGTCTATTAGTTAATAGATGGAATAGTTTATTAAGCATATGGCTAATTAATTTTTTATTCATTTTTTTAAGGATACGTTTTTATTCATCTTTGCAACAATTAATTTTAGTTAAATAATATAATTCAAAACAAGCAACCCACGGGTGGTTAAATAGTATATATGAGTTAATAAATTAAATAGTTACAACTTTTCTTAATTTGTATTGTCATATTATTTTTAAAAAATAAATTCTCACTTCAACCTTTGAACTACAATTTGATTCATATTTCATAACTTCTATTCCTTAAATATGAACATTCATTCATTGTATTATTAGTTAGTTATAATTTTTATTAATAATAATTGTCATTGTATTTTTCCTATTCATATTCATGATCATTGTGTGTATAAATATGTGTTGAGGATTCAGGATCTTTTTGTCTTACCCTCCATTCCAACAAAATGAGTATGAAATTAGAAAAAAAAAATGGAATGGAATAGAAGGAAAGGGTTGAATTGTGAAGTTTTGGATCATCGTCGTCTTTTCTAAACAATTGTTGGATGATATACTCTTCAATTTTGTATGATAGTTTTTGTTTCTTTTTCCTACTCTCCACATATGTCTCGACTATTTATTGATTTTTGTGAAAGGCCATAGAGATTCAAGTTTCTCCATTATATAGATTTGTCAAATATTTCACCTTTTATTTTTTTTATTGATATAATGTTCATTCGTCTAATTTTATTTTTTTATCTTTCTTTCATTATTTTTTTATCATTTAATATGAATATGCCTATTTTTTTGGTAGATAGACGAAATGACAAAGCCATTATAAACTCACACACACAAGTGGAGGTACCGGGGTTCGAACCCCGGTCATGGCATCCGGCCTAACAATATCGGCATTTTTGCCAGTTGAGCTAGGACTTTTGGATTGGATATGCCTATTTTTCATGTGGATGAGGAGAAAAGGACAAAGCACTGCATCATTGCCGCCCAAGAAGCCTATAAAATGATAGGTTGTATAACTATATATCTTTAATTCTAATATTTGCATCAATTAATTTATGATTTATAATATTATTATATCAAATATTTTGTATGGATAAAATAGAATATTTTTTAAATAAAATAAAATTTAAATTAATTATTTTTAATTTTAAAGTTTCTTTATATTAGTGAAGTGCTAATTGTTATACATTTATTTCCACCTCTTTATTTTCAATGTATTTTATATACTTATTTATTTTATGTTTCTGTGATTTAAATTTATTTATTCAATTATTGATTTTGTTGATTTCAAGTTATAGGTCATACCTTCTTTCAAAAAAGAAAGATGTAAGCACTACTTTGAAATTTCATTATGAATTGAGAGGAAATTAATGTTGGAAGCAATCTATCAAAAGAGAACAATCCGATGAATTTAGAAATATAAATATGTGTCTCATTCTTGATGCTATGTTATCTACAAGATGTTTATGATCTCATGAGGATGATAATATTGATAAAACTTAATTAAAAATCATTTATTAAGTATAATTTTTTCTATAGATATTTATCCATAAAATATATAGTCCCTCGAAGACAAAAAAAAACTTAAAAAGTATAGATAAGTGAAAAAATGTCATGGGTTTTTGCATAAATTTTTTGTTTGTCCCTTTTATGGATATGTTTTTCTTTCATTCTGTTTTATTTTTTGTAATAACCCGCTTATTAGGAACCGAGATAATATCTGGAAACGATAAAATGCACGCGTTAAGACAAGGGGTATTTTTGGAATTTCACGCTAAGTTGGTACTTAAGCATGTTGGTACCAACATTCATCACAATTCTCTTATCTTTCTCTCTCTAGGGTTTTCATAAGTTTTTTTGCTCTCCCTTCTCTCTAGAACTAGTCACCACTACTCTTTCCCAAACTTGATTCTTCCTTCAAACTTCTCTCAATCCTCCTCTAAGATAGAGATTAAGCAAGTTTAAAGATTCATCAAGGTGTTGGCAAGAAAGTGGAAGCAAACTTCACCAACTTAGACTTCCTTCATCTAGAGTTTTGCTCTTAAGGTTTTGCTGTCAAGGGCTTGAGGTTGTGAGCTATCTTCAGATTATTTTTAGGTGAGTTCTTACTTAGATTCCACCCTTGGGTTTGTGTGATCATGCTTGCAAGAAAATATATTTTTCTAGGGTTTATACATAGTGTATTTCTACCCCTTTTCATGCCATGCTTACATAACTTGTTAATACTTGCTAGTGAAGGTTTTACAGGTCTTTCATGGTCCTTAGAGACATGATACACTTTGAGATACTTGGATTTGAGGTTTTTGGGTCAAAAATACCATTTTTGAGGGAGCTGGACTGTCATAACTCGCCACAGCGAGTAACTACTCGGCATGGCGAGCTAAACCACCAGAACAGGGGGTTTACTCGCCCCCAACTCGCTACGGCGAGCTCTTGCTCGCCTCCCCAGTAGAATCACTCGCCTAGGCGAGTAAGGCAGTGAGAAATCTCACTGCTTTGCTTGATTCAGGCAGGCATGGGGATTCGCGAGGCGGTTTTCTCTGTGCTGTCTTTTTACAAATGTGAACCCCTCAAACCAAGATCCCATTGAACATATTTTGAAATGAATTTCTTGATTAAGAAGCAAGTACTAACTAATCAAGTAATGCATGGTATGTGAGAGAAGTTATAAGTTTCGAATGGGGTAGCGAACTATATATATATCACGTAAGGGAATGAACATAGAGCCTTGACATAGTTGTCGAGAACTAGATAGTCATGCGTGAATTATTTATGCTAAGAGGTGGTGATTATATTTTTACAACAAGAACTTTTATCAAGTAAGCCAAGATAAGAATCATTTATGGTCAAGACCATTAAGAAAGTAAAGGTGTCGTGTCTTTTGTATTCCTTCCAAGGTTGGATATAAAAGGTTCTCCAAGGGGAATGGGGTAAGCCGTAAGGGACCTGCACGTTACTAAGGGAGTCCGGTATGCCCTTGCTAGGCATTTTACCGGTAGTAAGGGATTAACTTCCGGGGTTACTCCACCCGGGACTAATCCGTAAAATGAATTCAGATATTCTTGATTGTTCAACGCTAACCTCTAACTTAATGATTGAACACTTATAATATGCTATGTATGTAATGCGACGTTTATTATGTACAAGTTTAGAAGCAAGCAAGATTAAAAAGTTATGCCGACAACGATCTTAGGTTTTCCCTAATCGTTCGGCTTATAATCATATTGTGATCATGTATTGTTTAGGCCTTGATAGATAGAGCAAATCTTGGCGTAGAGGTTTAGTTTCCCCTTAACTGCCATGACATGTATAGGAAGATAGACCTATAACAAGTTAAGAAGAAACTATGACGGATTTAGTAAGCACAACCGTCTAGTTAAGCAAGACCACACACGTATAATCAACCAGCAGTTTGTATTTTAGACACGTGGTAACCATAGGCTTTTCCCCGAGGTTATCACTAGCCTAGGGCTAGATAGAACTCACTGAGGCATTATGTCTCATCCCTCTCATTATTTGTTCAGGTTCACAGGTTACTCGAGGTAAAGGTAAGGAAAAAGCTTTGGATTGACTGTGTGTTCGTGGAAACATACTTGAAGTTGGACTCAAGGATGCATATGTATAATTATAAGACAAGTTGTGATGACTTATTGTAAACAAATTTCTTTTGGATGTCTAAGTGTACACTATGCATCATAAGACTTGGATGTTTTGTATCTAAATTCTCGACTTAATGTCGTTTCCGTATTGTAAATATTAATGTATCCAATATCATTTATAACACACTTTTGAATATTCTAGACACTTTCAATTAGGCGTTACAATTTGGTATCATAGCAGGTCGATTCAGATCGTGCCTTAGGTCATTAATATTACAATCCAAGTAGTCGTTCTTTTGTGTTTAGGAAATTTGTCCTCATTGTTATATTTAGTTGAAATTGATCACTTTGACTTAAATATGATAGTTAGAGTGAAATGTCTGGAGCACGAAGGGGACAAGGCCGGCCAAGAGTTAATCAGAATGATGAGGAGAATGTTAACCCTGATGCTCAGATGTGGGCACAACTGATGCAACAGAATCAACAGATGATGCAAATGTTGCAGCAGCAGATTCAGCAAAACGCTCAGTCCCAGCAGCAGTTGGCTGCCGTTATGCAACAAGGTCCCGGAGTGCAACAACAACATCCACCACCTCCAGTTGTGGGAAATCCAGCTTTCCGAGAGTACAATCGGAACCATCCTCCAGAGTTCGATGGTCGCGGTGAACCGCCAGAGGCAAAGATGTGGAATAAGCATATGGAAAGGATTTTTCGTATGGCTGTTTGCACTGAAGAAGAGAAGGTTATCATTGCGACTAATCAATTCCGTGGTCCGGCGGAAGATTGGTGGGAGACTGCTCGACGCCGCATGGTAAATAGTGGCATGGAGATAAACTGGGACAACTTCAAGCATGTGATGTTAGAGAAGTATTCGTAAGGAGCAAGAGTTTCTTCATATGAAGCAGGGCAGTATGTCGGTGACAGATTTCACCAAGAAGTTCGAAGAGTTGTCTCATTACTCTACTCACAATGAGTATGCAGGTAATGAGATGTGGAAGATGAATCAGTATAAGCATGCCTTGAGGGGTGAACTGTATGCTATGGTCAGTCAGCAGAGGTTGACGAGTTTTGATGAGATGGTGCATAATAGCTTGGAAGCTGAGCGAGGTTTTGACAAAGCTGTTAAGGAGGGTACTACGTCTTTTGATAGAAGGAAGGGAAGTTTTGTTGATAGGCATCATGATAAGTTGAAACCAAAGGGGTCTCCTCAAAAAGGGAAGCAGATGGGTTCATCTAATCATTTTGTAGCTTGCAGGAAATATGGAAGGACCCATGCTGGGCAATGCAAGATAGGTGACGATTCATGTTATGCTTGTGGTCAGAAAGGACACTTTATGGCAGATTGTCCAACTCGAGCTAACAAGGGCAAAGGTGTGAGTACCACAATGAGCAAAGGCAGGGTGTACTCATTGGATGGGAAGAAGGCACAAGCTAATGAAGACTTGATTGGTGGTACGTGCTATCTTGGTCAGAATCCTATTAATGTTTTATTTGATTGTTGTGCATCGTGTTCTTTCATTTCTTTTCAATGTGTGGAAGCTCTTCATTTATCTGTTTCGTTATTAAATCCCCCTATGAAGGTAACTACGGCCACGACGGAGGAATTGTAGCGAATTATGTTTGTGAAAATTGTCCTATCACCGTATCTAGTAAGACTTATTACATAGACTTGGTATGTCTTTTGATGAAGCAACTTGATATGATATTAGGTATGGACTGGTTGTCAGCCAATCATGTATATATAGGGTGTACGGAGAAGAGTATTTATATGCCAACTAGTAATACAGTGGAGGGAGTGGCCTTGTCAGAATTACTTAAGCACACATACCAGATGGTTCAATTTATTTGTGCTCAAGATAAGGGTTTTTATGTTACGCTCACTGTGACTTCAGAGTCAGATTTAAGTCCTAGCGATATTCCAATTATCAGTGAGTACCTGGATGTCTTCCCGGCCGATATTACAAATTTACCACTAGAAAGGGAAATCGAGTTTTCAATTGATCTGATTCCAGGAGCGGAACCAGTGTCAGTAGCGCCGTATAGAATGTCTCCTTTGGAACTCAAGGAATTGAAATCCCAATTGGAAGAGCTTATTCAGAAGCATTTCATCAGGCCTAGTGTGTCACCATGGGGTGCACCAGTGTTGTTGGTCAAGAAGAAAGATAGTAGTATGAGACTGTGTATTAATTACCGCCAGTTGAATAAGGTAACTATCAAGAACAAGTATCCTCTACCAAGAATTGATGACCTACTTGATCAGCTTAAGGGAGCGTCTGTGTTCTCAAAAATTGATCTTAGATCGGGTTATCATCAGATACGTATCAAATCTTCAGATGTGTCCAAAACGGCTTTCAGAACACGCTACGGGCAGTATGAATTTTTGGTCATGCCTTTTGGTGTATCTAATGCTCCAGCAGTTTTTATGGATTATATGAATTGGATTTTTCAGCCATACCTAGATCAATTTGTTATCATCTTCATTGATGACATATTGGTTTATTCTAAGAATCCGCAGGAGCATGCTCAACATCTGAGGATAGTGTTGGATATTCTTCGAGAGAAGCTGTTATACGCAAAGTTCAGTAAGTGTGAGTTTTGGTTGACAGAAGTCAAGTTTCTGGGTCATGTAATTTCTCAAGGAGGTGTGGCGGTTGATCAGTCGAAAGTACAAGCTGTTCAAAATTGAACATCAGAGACCAGTGGGTTTGCTTCAACCGTTGGAGATTCCTCAGTGGAAATGGGAACACATTACTATGGACTTTGTAGGAGGTTTACCCCGTACCCAGAAAGGCCATGATTCAATTTGGGTAATTGTGGATAGATTAACCAAATCAGCTCATTTCTTGCCGGTTAAGTCTACCTACAGGACACCGCAGTATGCAGAGTTGTTCATCTCAGAGATAGTCAAGTTACACGGTGTACCAGTAAGTATCGTATCAGATAGGGATCCCATCTTCACTTTACACTTTTGGAAAGCTTTTCAGAGAGCTTTAGAGACTCGGTTGAAGCTAAGCACCTCTCACCATCCTCAGACTGATGGTCAGTCAGAGAGAACCATTCAAACTTTGGAAGACATGTTGCGTGCATGTATTCTTGAAGATGGCGGAAGTTGGAATCATCACCTACCTTTGATAGAATTTTCCTACAACAACAGCTTTCACTCTAGTATTGGAATGGCACCTTATGAAGCATTGTATGGTAGGAAGTGTAGAACTCCTTTGTGTTGGGCCGAAGTGGGTGATAAAAGTATTATTGGACCAGAAATCATTCAAGAGAGAACTCTGAAAATTAAGTCAATCCAGGAAAAGATGAGAACAACTCAGAGTCGTCACAAAAGTTACGTGGATAAGAGACGAATACCTTTAGAGTTTGATGAAGGTGATCACGTGTTTTTAAAGGTTACTCCTAAATTAGGTTTAAGAGGAGCTTTCAGAACTAAGAAGTTGTGTCCAATGTATGTGCGGCCGTTTTTGATACTCAAGCGTATCGGACCAGTAGCTTACCAGTTAGCTTTACCTCCAGCTATGTCGGGATTACATGATGTGTTTCATGTATCTCAATTGAAGAAGTACATTCCGGATCCTTTCCAACCCGTTGAGTTAGATTCTATAGATTTGAGATCGGATTTGACATTTCAACCGGAACCAGAAAGAATAATAGACCGTGACGTCAAATCCCTCAAGAACAAAGAGATTCCTATAGTGAAAGTTATATGGAAGGGTTCGCCAGATGGTGAGGCTACATGGGAGCTTGAATCGGAGATGTTAAATCAGTATCCGCATTTGTTTTCAGGTATATTCTAAATTTCGAGGACAAATTTTTTCTAAGGGGGGTAGGATGTAATAACCCGCTTATTAGGAACCGAGATAATATCTGGAAACGATAAAATGCACGCGTTAAGATAAGGGGTATTTTTGGAATTTCACGCTAAGTTGGTACTTAAGCATGTTGGTACCAACATTCATCACAATTCTCTTATCTTTCTCTCTCTAGGGTTTTCATAAGTTTCTTTGCTCTCCCTTCCCTCTAGAACTAGTCACCACTACTCTTTCCCAAACTTGATTCTTCCCTTAAACTTCTCTCAATCCTCCTCTAAGATAGAGATTAAGCAAGTTTAAAGATTCATCAAGGTGTTGGCAAGAAAGTGGAAGCAAACTTCGCCAACTTAGACTTCTTCATCTAGAGTTTTGCTCTTAAGGTTTTGCTGTCAAGGGCTTGAGGTTGTGAGCTATCTTCAGATTATTTTTAGGTGAGTTCTTACTTAGATTCCACCCTTGGGTTTGCGTGATCATGCTTGTAAGAAAATATATTTTTGTAGGGTTTATACATAGTGTAATTGTACCGCTTTTCATGCCATGCTTACATAACTTGTTAATACTTGCTAGATGAAGGTTTTACAAGTCTTTTATGGTCCTTAGAGACATGATACACTTTGAGATACTTGGATTTGAGGTTTTTGGGTCAAAAATACCATTTTTGAGGGTGCTGGACTGTCATAACTCGCCTCAGCGAGTAACTACTTGCCATGGCGAGCTAAACCACCAGAACAGGGGGTTTACTCGCCCCCAACTCGCCACGGCTAGCTCTTGCTCGCCTCCCCAGTAGAATCACTCGCCTAGGCGAGTAAGGCAGTGAGAAATCTCACTGTTTTGCTTGCTTCCGACAGGCATGGGTATTCGCGAGGCGGTTTTCTCCGTGGTGTCTTTTTACAAATGTGAACCCCTCAAACCAAGATCCCATTGAACATATTTTGAAATGAATTTCTTGATTAAGAAGCAAGTACTAACTAATCAAGTAATGCATGGTATGTGAGAGAAGTTATAAGTTTCGAATCGGGTAGCGAACTATATATATATATCACGTAAGGGAATGAACATAGAGCCTTGACATAGTTGTCAAGAACTAGATAGTCATGCATAAATTATTTATGCTAAGAGGTGGCGATTATATTTTTCCCACAAGAACTTTTATCAAGTAAGCCAAGATAAGAATCATTTATGGTCAAGACCATTAAGAAAATAAAGGTGTCGTGTCTTTTGTATTCCTTCCAAGGTTGGATATAAAAGGTTCTCTAAGGGGAATGGGGTAAGCTGTAAGGGACCCGCACGTCACTAAGGGAGTCCGGTACGCCCTTGCTAGGCATTTTACCGGTAGTAAGGGATTAACTTCCGGGGTTACTCCACCCGGGACTAATTCGTAAAATGAATTCAGATATTCTTGATTGTTCAACGCTAACCTCTAACTTAATGATTGAGCACTTATAATATGCTATGTATGTAATGCGACGTTTATTATGTACAAGTTTAGAAGCAAGCAAGATTAAGAAATTATGCTGACAACGATCTTAGGTTTTCCCTAATCGTTCGGCTTAGAATCATATCGTGATCTTGTATTGTTTAGGCCTTGATACATAGAGCGAATCTTGGCGTAGCGGTTTAGTTTCCCCTTAACCGCCATGACACGTATAGGAAGATAAACCTATAACAAGTTAAGAAGAAACTATGACGGATTTAGTAAGCACAACCGTTTAGTCAAGCAAGATTACACACGTATAATCAACTGTCAGATTGTATTTTAGACACGTGGTAACCATAGGCTTTTCCCCGAGGTTATCACTAGCCTAAGGCTAGACAGAACTCACTGAGGCATTATGTCTCATCCCTCTCATTATTTGTTCAGGTTCACAGGTTATGTAACATCCCAATATTTTATATATGTATTTTTAAATGATTTTTTTGATTTGTCACTTATTGTTCATCAATTTATTTTATGTGCGAGAAATTTACAAAATCTTAGCATTTCTTACTTTGGTTTAATAAGTAGATTTTCTTTCATATAGTTCATTTTTATTAATCAATATTGTGTGACAAAAATAGGACAGTCATTCTTTACATAATTTGTTTTTATTCAAATAATTTAATGTTGTAATCTTATTTGTAATCTATTTTAGAGTAAATTATTTGTATTATATTAATATTAATTATTTTATTATTTGATTTTCTATTTTGAAATGGTAATGCACGTGCTTTTAGTGGCCTAATTGAAATTGCAACTACCTCCTAATTATTAGGTTAGTGACCTTGCTGGGAAAAAAAAAAAAAAAAGATGATAAACCCATGTTCTTTTATTGTGGCATAAGAATAGTAGTTACTAGAGATTTAGCTTGTACAATTTACGTGTATAGTTCCTCTCTCAAAATGTCTCTTTGTTCCTTGAATTGTACGTGTATAGTTCCTCTCTCAAAATGTCTCTTTGTTCCTTGAATTGTGGAGTCAAGGAAATAGATATTTGGTTCCTAAAATCAATCCACACCTAGCTAATATTAATTTAACCAAGATCAGACCAAGGAAATAGGAAAACGTTCCAAGAGCTTCCCATGTTAGATTGAAAATATCCCATTAGCAGTACACGCACAACTCTCTTTTTATCCCAAGTCTTTTGATTGAAAACCTAGTAACTGCACCTGTTACACGGGCGGTTTCCTCAAAAATCCTTACAATGATCCACCTTGCTGATTTAAAATAAATTTCCAGATCTTATTCTCCTTCAAATTCATGTGAAACAAGGTAAGATTTTCCCATAATTTGTCACTCGTTCCTCTATCTCCACTTCATAAAATTTGTGCAAGTTCTAGAGTACCCTAATGTCTCATTCATTTCTTAATTATTTTCCTACTCCAATTTCTAAGTCTAGCATTATTTTCTATGAAGCTTGTGCTCCTTTTCCTTCGTGAGTATCTCGTGGGAGTTCTAAGAAATTCTCCACGATTTCACCACTTGGTTCTCCATGATTTCAAAGGTTCAGTCTTCAAAATAATGCTCAGGGCGGGAGAAATCATCTCTGCATCATAGCCGCAAGTTTGAGGCGTAGAGTTGTGTCTTAGGAAAAGAAACACAAAAGGTAAGGGCTTTTTCCCCATACATCCATACTAAGTGCTAGGGCTTTGTTATTAAATAGTGGTAGCAATTCTTGTCTTTTAAAAAGAAAAAATAATTAAAATGTATTTTTACAGTAAAAATTAATCTTTTCTAAATGTGATTATTCTTAATTATGTTTTATATGAAAGTTCTGTATGATAATGTGGTGTGAATTGATATATTTTATATTATTATGCTTTATGTTTTGGCGATGTTGGAAAAGAAATGTTAGATTTTAGATGAATTAAAGAAAAGAGAAGGATGAAAATGTGAGTTTGTGTAATGATTGACTGTTGGTTGTGTGTTTGATGATGCGTTAATATTTTGTTGTAATTGCCTTAGTGGCGGGTTAATATTACATATCTGTGTGGTGCCTTAGTGGCGGGTTATAATTATATTCTGTGTGGTGCCTTAGTGGCGGGTTGTAGTCTGCATTTTCATAATCATGCATGGCATATGCATCTGTGTGGTGCCTTAGTGGCGGGAATTGCAATTATATTCTGTGTGGATGCCTGTGTGGCGGGAATTGCAATTATATTCTGTGTGGATGCCTTAGTGGCGGGAATTATATCCGGATCATATAGTTATAAGAGCATGCATCTTACACATAATTGCATTGAGTCTCTTGTATACATGTGATTGATTATTGACTTAAAACTATTTTATTGCAAATAAGATGTGTGTGAACCTTACTTTGAAGCATATGACTTGAACGTATTTTTCTTAATTCTTTTTGATTGATAAGTTTTGATATTATCTATTTTATGACATTGTTTCTTGTGCTTTGAGTATGAACCAATTTGGATAAGGAAATTGACCCTTACATTAATATAATGTTGTAGGTACCAAAAATGATATATGAAGTTTGATGTGTGATGAAAGCGTATGCGGGGACAAAAAATGGGTTTTTTTGATCGAATTGTAACTTTAGAAGAAATATTTGAAGGATATTTATTTTAAGAATTTTTAATTAAATTATGTTAAGAATTTTGTATAGGTTTTGCTACAATAATTATTGATGAAATAAATAAATAGTAGTGTTTTTCAGAAAAAGATAAATGATTTAGACGTAATGTCTTGGACTAAAATCCGGGGCGTTACAGGTTACTTGAGGTAAAGGTAAGGAAAAAGCTTTGGATTGACTGTGTGTTCGTGGAAACATACTTGAAGTTGGACTCAAGGATGCATATGTATAATTATAAGACAAGTTGTGATGACTTATTGTAAACAAGTTTCTTTTGGATGTCTAAGTGTACACTATGCATCATAAGACTTGGATGTTTTGTATCTAAATTCTCGACTTAATGTCGTTTCAGTATTGTAAATATTAATGTATCCAATATCAGTTATAATGCACTTTTGAATATTCTAGACACTTTCAATGAGGCGTTACATTTTTAATGGCTGAAAAATATGATTTATTTGTCTATGTTATATATCATTTGGATTGAAGGAAAAATGAATGACATTGAAGTTGAAGTCAATGGCACTGAATTAGAGAATGTTCAAAAGGTCGATGTTCATTATTGGAAGTATAATGTTCAAAAGGTCGATGTTCATTTTGGTTAGTGGCATTTACAAAGAATTATTTGTTGTTTTCATGTTGTTAAGTTGTTGTTGATTAATTATAATTTGTATGATTTCTTGACAAATCTATTGTAGCATTTTCCTCAACGTTTGTTGAGGATGGTTTGTATATCAATCAATCTTAAATTCTCCTTTTTAATGAAGAAACTGGTAAATCTTATGACTGTGATGTTCACACTGCGTCAAGAACCATGCATCAAAAATACAAAGCGAGAGGATGGTACGACTTTATTCTTGAAAAGGGCCTAAAAGTTGGTGACGTTATTTTGTTCATGGTCAATAATCCTCGTAATAGGATGTATGCTACTATCTTTAACTGAGACTGATTCTATGATCAAATGTGGTGGCTCAAGGTTGTGTGTATGACTGTCTATTTTTAATGTAATATTTAAGTTGTGGAAGGTTTGGCCAAAAAATGAATGTCCTATTTTTTGAAGTTAAATTTTAATTGTTTTTATGTTAAATTCGGTTAATGGTTGAAGTAATGAATTGAAGTTTATGTTAAACTATCTACGTTGAAGGTATGGTTTACATTTTCTAATATAACTGAAGGTAACAATATTTTGAAGGTAACAATTCTATATCGCGGACTTAAATCCAATAATCTGAAGATAAGACCAAATTGAATGATTTTAAAACTAAGGGACTAAAACTAAGTACAATAAGGGACTAAAACTACAATTACACCTAAATATTTTAACTGAAATTTTGTTGAGTACCTTATGTAAAGCCACTATTCAAATTCTAAAACTAACTTTATAGTAAATTACAACTAAATGTCACGATAATTCATTAAGAAAATGACTTCAACAATATTATTTTTTTGAATTAACCAAAATATAGTAATAGTATGTTTAATTATACCAATCATCTCTAAATATAATTAATTAAGAAAATAGCTTCAATTATTTAAGGACATAATTAGGGAACGTAAAAGAAAATTTATCTCCACAAAAATTAAATTTTCAATGAATATTAGAGAACTTAAGTAAGATATAAGAGATTAAAAGTGAGAAGTTGATGCATGTAAAGGTTAATTTTCTTCCATTTCATAAAGAAATAATATTTGGGATTTAATATATTCTCTATGACAAAATCAAACAATAAAAATAATATAATAAAAAATAATAATATTTAACATAATTTAATGAAAACCGTACAACGCACGGGCTGAATTCCTAGTATACATAGTATGAGTGTGTTACGACAAACGGATACGCGAATAGTTTAAGATTTAGAATACAATACAACTAAGATACATTAGCAAAATTTTATACTAGAACTTATATGCATTTAAAATACTTTAAAAATATTTTTGAATATCGATATCTAATACATATACGACTTGGATATGTCTCCAAGAGTTTCAAGGTTTCATAGGTTCCACCTCAACTAACAAAATGCCAAAATTGTTAATCAGATGCTATGACCATGATTTGAATCTTGTACCTAGTGCCGGACTTGAATTAATTTGTTGGGGGTGCCAAACTTTTATGGAATATATATTAAATGGTTTCAAGTATTATCAATAATTAATAATCGGCCAAAGTGCTATAAATTTTTTTAAAGGAGCAAGAGGATATGGGTTAGATTCCCCTCAAAAATGTTTTTTTTTTAAATACAATATGCAAAAGTAGAAGAATAAATATGTAAAAAGAAGATGTGTAGGTGTTGAATCGGTGAAAAAAGTACAAGAATGTTGAACCAGTGACCTAGAGCAATTTACAATACCCCCTTTCCACTGCAGTAGCTGAATTATAGTTGTTATAGTATACCTAATATAGTATATAAGGAAAATCTGGGGGATGCCATGACACTTGCCTGCCCCCAAAGAGATCCGCCACTGCTTATACCTCCATGTTTCGTCTATATACAAAAAAATTGATACAAAAGTTCTAATAAAATATGTTCGTCCCGTATTATATTGCATTCCATAAAAACTGTTTGGTGAATTTTGGTTATTATGACGAGAGAGTGAATCTAATGTTCAATTGAATTATGATTAATTATGTGTAGTCATTTAATCATTGTTATGTTACCATACTGTTACCTTTTCTCTGGGAGGTCTGTGACGCCTAATTTTCTTTAACGTTGGAAGATAGTGTTACGTCTTAATACTTAAATATCTAATGCGGATTAAGTTCGTAAATCTTACTTTTACTAGTAAATTAATTAGGTTACTTAAAATTTAATTTAAATAAATATCTTTCTTGCATTTTTTTTCATTAAGTTAAAGTCTTAGTTCTTGATCGTAAAACATAAAAATAAAAATAAATAAAACACAAGGATATAAAATATGCATCATATATATATTCTACAGACCATTAATTATCTTGCCCTCAGGCTTACATAATCAAGCTTGTCAGGGGTAGTTAGATATTTTACAACACTTGCAAGTTAAAGTATGTCATACTTATGTCAAACTAATTAAACATAACCATATGTCATACTCCTTGTCACCTGGAAGTCACTACCACAAAAGAAGAGATCACATGGGCATAGAGTTCATCAACAACCAACTTAACAATATACTTGTCAAAAACTCATAATATAATTTATGAGAAATCATCTTAAATTTTCACCGTAAATCTTCAAGAAAATTATGTTATTTATTATTATTACTCATATATCTATGGTGGCATTTAGGGTGCACATGGGTATAATTTGTGCACTATGGGAAAGTTTATCTCAGCCATTAGATTAAATAGGTGCATTGATTTTATTATGGTTCATCCACACCATATCATTTTTTTTTTCACTTTACCTTCAACCTTACTATCATCATCAACCTTCATGTTTTTTCTCATTGTCTTCGACCTCTCTCAACCACGAGAACAACCTTGAAAAAATGTCAATACATTCCCAGAACCAAATATTTACACGTTGTTTAAGGGTGGTTCATAAAGAGGATTAAATAATTTATTCACAAAAAAGTTGATGATTTTTTTTTTATTAGAGGAATCAAAATCCAGATTTTTTTTTAATGGATATCTCAAAATCTTCTACATTAAATTTTCGTCACGACATTGAATTTCGTTACCACATCAACACACCATTATTTATCTTTTTTCTTTTTCTTTTCTTCTTCAGTCTTTCCTTCTTTTTCTAGTCGCCGCTTCCATGGTATCTGGTAGTACCAAACTAGTCATGTGAATGAACATTGAACAAGACAACAACAGCTACCATCTTGGTGAATACAAAGATTATTTATGTTTTTAGGGTTATTAAGGTTTCGTGTAAATTCAAGTAATAATTTGTGAAAACAATCTCTGATTGAATACCAAATTTCATATGATTAGATGAAAGAGGCAATTGATAAAACCTGAAAAATGGGTTTGGGAAAGGGAACCAAAAAATATGGAAGAAGGAAAAATGGGTTTGAGCGGTGAGCCACATCCTTCACGGTAATCCATTGATTGAAGAAGATTAAAATGATAGGTGTTGGTGGAGGTGGTGGGTCTCTCATGGAGGTTGTTGAAACTAAGGTTGAAGATAAAGTGAAGAAAAAAATGTTATGGTGTAGATAGACCATAATAAAAATCAGTGCATCTATTTAATCTAATGGTTGAAGGTAAAGTGAAAAAAAATAAAATGATATGGTGTGGATGAACCATAATAAAATCAATGCACCTATTTAATCTAATGGCTGAGATAAACTTTCCCATAGTGCACAAATTATAGCCATGTGCACCCTAAATGCCACCTATATCTATACCTATTAATCTAGGCCCAGTTTAGAATGCACAAATTCATCTTTTTGTGCACAAAACACAACTTGTGCATATAAGTCTGACAGCCATTGTAAGCCATTGATATATTAGTATTATATTGAAACAGATCCTGACCGTTGGAATTTTGAGAGAGGCAACCTGCTGCCAACAAGTTGCTTTTGTGCAGGTGGGACCCACACGTGGAATAAATCTGATTATTTTAATGGTTTTTTGGCAAGTGTTGGATTGGGCCAATTTATTGGGCCGATTTTCTTGGTGATGAAGAATATTGGGCTGATTTTGTTGGTCCTATTCCAAAAATTAATATTGGCACACACTAAATAAAAAACCTTAATAATGTATTAGTATTGTCAAAATAACATATGATAAAATACATTTGTATTACAATTGGAATTTTTTTGAGATTTTTACGTGTTAACCGCATATGGAGATTGAAACTAATAATCAATGAAAATATTTACGTGGAATAGATAAAAATATGAGACAAATAATTTTCTCATATTTACGTGGAATTCATAATTCATAATTTTCTAATATTTACGTGATAACCGCATTGATGAATAGATAAAATATGAGACAAAAAATTTTCTTTTTAACTGACATTTACGTGGAATATGGAGAGAGTATATTATATGAATAACTAATAATCAATTATATCCCTTTTTCTATAAAAATAAAATCAACGGTATCCCGTAAAAAATAATTAATTATAGTAGCGTTATATAATTTTATTTTCTAAACAAGATAATTTCCTTCTTTTTATTGCCATATTCTCTCCTTGACAGCTTCCTCATATCAATAACGTGTATTTTTAGTTGTTTGGATTAGGAGCAATTTTTAAAGCACAAAGTTCATCCTTCAAGGTGTTTAGGTTTAATAATCATGCCTTCCAACGAAAGTATAGTTGGTAGGATTTTAATGGCACACACTAAAATCAGTAATTTACTTCATATGATTGGTTGAATATTTTTTATGGTTGCATATATTATATATTGTCTCTACTTACTGAGTTAAGTTTGTAGGGACAAAGATTGATCGAATATAATCCTAAAAAGATATAGCAATTTTCCTTTAATCATAATATAAATTAAATGTACAATAAATCATATTTATAAATTAGAGATACAATAAATCGAAAATGAATAAAAAATTAGGAGAAGTTGTCAATAGGGTTATAGTTGTCATTAGGGTTAGAGTTGTAAGCTTGGGTAGTCGATAACAAGAGTTTGATTACTCAATGAACGTTCATTCAAGTACTTTCACTCCAAGATTCTTTCAGTTAGGGTAAGAGTTGTGAGTTTGATCAGTGGTTTTGAAATCTTTGAAATAGGTTAGGTTAAAGAATCTTGTCATTAGGATGAGAGTTGTGAGCTTAATTAGTCGATAAAAGAGTTTGATTACTCAGCGAACATTCATTCAAGTACTTTGACTCCAAGATTCTTTCAGTTAGGGCAAGAGTTGTGACTTTGATCATTCGAAAGGCGAATATTTGTATTAGGTTAGGTCGAAGAATGTTGTCATTATGGTTGTAGTTGTAAGCTTAGTTAGTCGATAACAAGAGTTTGATTACTCCGTGAACGTCCATTCAAGTGCTTTGACTCCAAAATTCTTTCAGTTAGGGCAAGAGTTGTGAGTTTGATCAGTCGTGATGAGATATTTGTATTAGTTTAGGTCGAAGAATGTTGTTATTAGGTTTATAGTCGTCATTAGGGTTGTAGTTGTAAGCTTGTTTAGTCGATAAAAGGGTTTGATTACTCAGCGAACGTCCATTCTGTTGGAACAAAATGTGTTTAACAATGAACCTTAAAGAGTTTTGATGATAACAAGGTATTAAAAATTGTAAATTGGACTAGCTAATATTTGTTCAAGTGTACAGGACCATAATTATAAAGTTACATCATCATTGGTTCTGAATGAGCAAATAAAGAGCAAAGGAAACAACAAAAATTTGAAGCTTGGACGCTCCTGAAGGCAACTTGTTACTGAAGAGAAAAAGCGCTCCTGAAGTTAAGTCGCTTCTGAAGTAAGGATAGTGCTCCTGAAGTTAAGTCGCTTCTGAAGTAAGAATAGTGCTCCTGAAGACAAGAAGTCCAGAAGTCATATCATCAGAAGCTGCATCATCAGAAGCTGCAGAAGTCATATCATCAGAAGCTGCATCATCAGAAGCTGCCTCATCAGAAGCTATTTCACCAGAAGCTGAATCTCAACTGGATTTGCAAAAGATTCAAGAATTGAAGAATTATCAATGCAAAAGCTGTCTATTGGATTCGAAAACACAAACAAAGGATTAGTGGAGTTTTGCAACGGTCATTTCAAAGGTGTTTGAAGGCTTGTGCTTGCAATTTGGACGAAAGCGTTGAAATTGTACTTTGTACGAATTGTACAACCACGTTCTCCACTACTCTGTTTTGTGTCCACGCTACAAGACAAGAAAACAGCTCCAGAATACGGTTTCGCCTGCATAGATGTTCCTTTGGATAAGGAATGGATTTCAAATTGGTTCTTCATAGGACAACAACCAAATCAGGCAAAAGATCATTGGTGAAAGATCAAGCTTCAACAACGACTCTTTGGTGTGCTGGCAATTTCACAACGTCTCTTTCACACCTCTATATAAAGGAGTGAAGACCTAGAGATTTGGTAATGCAAGAACGCTGAACGAAAGACTCACAAGATTTTCACAAGTACCAAACCTCTGCTGAAATTGTTCTGCATTCACTTAGAATTTCTGTGTCTAAAAGTCATATCTTAGAAATTCTTAAGTCCATTGAGTCTGTATCTGATTTGTATTGTGAGCACCTCTGATTGTATATCAAGTGTTCAACCTTAAACAATTTTCTGTGTAATTTTGTTTAGTTAGGAAGTCTCTTGCAGTTGTGCTTGAGCAGGAAGTCTCTTGATTGTGTTCTTGAGCAAAGGAAGTCTCTAGCTTGTGTGCTTGAGCAAAGGAAGTCTCTTGCTTGTGTGCTTGAGCATTTGTAATCAGATATTACTCATAGTGAAATCTCCTTGGAAGTGCAAGGGGGACTGGACTACTTCCGGATTGTGGAAGGAACCAGTATAATTGCTTTGTGTCGTTCTTCTTCTCTCTCTCTCTGTTTTATTCCGCTGCATTTAGATTCTGATTATCACTTCAGAAGCTGTCTCACTTAGCTTCTGATCAGTGTGTTCAGTTTTAAGGAGAAACGAAGAATTTTTCAAAACACAATTCAACCCCCCTTCTTGTGTTTTTCTCACCTTCACATTCAAGATTCTTTTAGTTACGGTAAGAGTTGTGAGGTTGATGAGTCGTGCTGACATATTTGAATTAGTTTAGGTCAAAGAATCTTGTCATTAGGGTGAGAGTTGTCGTTAGGGTGAGAGTTGTAAGCTTGGTTAGTCGATAGATAGTTTGATTAGTCATTCAACGTTTATCCAAGTACTTTGACTCCAAGATTCTTTCAGTTAGGGCAAGAGTTGTGAGTTTGATCAGTCGTGATGAGATATTTGTATTAGTTTAGGTCGAAGAATGTTTTCATTATATTTATAGTTGTCATTAGGGTTGTAGTTGTAAGCTTGTTTAGTCGATAAAAGGGTTTGATTACTCAGTGAACGTTCATTCAAGTACTTTGACTCCAAGATTCTTTCAGTTAGGGCAAGAGTTGTGAGTTTGATCATTCGTGATGAGATATTTGTATTTGTTTAGGTCAAAGAATCTTGTCATTAGGGTTAGAGTTGTCATCAGGGTGATAGTTGTAAGCTTGGTTAGTCGATAAATAGTTTGTTTAGTCATTGAACGCTCATCCGAGTACTTTGACTACAAGATTTTGCAGCTAGGGTAATAGTTTGTTTTTAGTTATTTTTTAAATCCAGTTTTCTTAAAAAGCAATAGCAAACAGGTGTAATATTCTTAAAAATGATAATTTTTTTAATTTTTTTTATAATAAACATGCTCTAGCTTTCTAATACAATGATTTAGAGGTCCTCGTGAGGTTAACTCAGTTGGTTGGACAGTGCATAAAAATATACAAGGTCCGAGGTTCAAACCCCGACCACTGCAAAAAAAAAATGATTTAGAGATTAATTTGTCTTTAATATAATATATTAGAGAACAATTTAAGTTTTATTTTTTTGTCAAAGACTAAATTGACCAGCAATAAAACTACATAGAAATGAATTGAGTTTTTGCTAAAAAAAATAAAAAATAAATCTCAATTTCACTTTAACCACTTCTTGTTTGGCGGAATTTTTTCACTTTCCCACTTCTCCCAAAATAATCAAATTTAATTTCCCTCCTTATTTTTGTCAAAAACAAAATTTCGCTCATAATTTTTCCCTCCTCTCGATTTCATCTCTAACATGGCTCCAAAATTTGATTTCACCATGGCTCCAACATTTCACCTCATCTAATTTTCAAGAAATTCCAAATTCAAAGAGACAAGATTTTCCATTTTTTTTTATCAATTTTTTTTCCCATTCTTTCTCTCCTCTCTGTTTCTCCCAAATCTGAAACTTTCTCTCCTTTCTCTTTCGGTTCACCCCCAAACCACCTCACAAACCCAATCAAGCCCTTCAAACTCCTAAATCAAACCATCGATCTCTCAATCTCACAATCAATCGAACTCTTAATCTCAAAACACAAAATCAGATCTGATTCATTCCCCCAATCGCATCCACCATCGAACCCTTCTCTCAATCCCGTCGACGACGCTATCATTCGATGATGGTTGATTCTTTCAACGATGAACTTGTATGCTGTTTTATTTTTTATTTTTTGGGTAATGGGTGTTGATTAATTTCGTGTTTTTGTTAGTGGTTTTTTGATCGATCTTGTGTTATGGGTTTTGCAGGAACGTGAATCGGAGGAACTTGAACGGAGGATCTCGTGTTATGGGTTTTGCAGGAACTTAAACAATTTTTTTTGCTGTGATTTCAAAGTTATTAGTTGGGGTGAATTGTAAATGCATTTTCCTCCTTGTCTGATGAAATTATCCCAAAGAATGAAGGCCATCCTTGCGTTCCAACTCCATGGGAGTGGGTGAATTGTAGTACTGCTATACCTGCAAGAATTACAAATACATAAAGTCTCCATACCTTTATGTTTGCACTTTTATTCCATGCTAACTTCTAGTCTAGCAAATTCTGTGAATAAGTCATCTACGGCTTATGTTTTTAAAACACATTAGAATTTTGATTTCCAAAAGTTTATACTCTAGAGTGTGAGATACTGATGTAGTTATATTCAAGAAAAACATAAGACATAAGTCAGAAGCATGATGAAAAATTGTAGGCAAATGTTTCTATTTTTTGCATAACAACATAACATTTTGCCATGGTAAATATTTTCAAGTTAAAGTAGTACGGATTTTTACTGGTTACAATACCTTGTATTAGAAACTTGTCAGGAAGGAATTTGACAGATGAAATCCCACGAGAGCTCAACAACTTGGAAGCCTTGACAGAATTGTAAGTAAAACATTCTTCAAAACAAAAAATGATTTTATTTATATTTTTTATTTTAGTTTCTCTTGTAATTCATTATTGTTTTCTTAGGTGGTTAGATAGAAACTTGTTTACCGGACAACTACCAGACATGAGCAATCTTATCAATCTAAAGATTGTGTAAGTTCTTTAGTTTCACATACCATCTTGGAAAACACTGTTCTTATTTTTTTTTCTTCCTCATTTTCATTTATTTTCTTTCAATAATGTATGCAGGCATCTAGAGAACAACAAATTGATCGGTCCACTACCAACGTACCTGGGTAGTTTACCAGGTTTACAAGCATTGTAGGTAGCATTTGCTCACCATTGTTTATCATATCTACTTTCAGAACAACTCGTAGCATTTTTCGTTGTTAGCCCCATATTTCTTCAACTGAAACTAATTGTCTCCCCTCGGATGTTTATGAATGAATCTATGCCAGGTACATACAGAATAATTCATTTACCGGGGATATACCAGCAGGATTATTATCTAAAAAAATCACGTTCATGTAAGTAAGCTCAGCAAATCATAGTTTTCTCATATCAGATCAATTTAAATGCAAATGCTACAAACTCGTTGAATATGAATTTAAAACAACATTGGTATCTAGATCGAAGTGACAGACAATTTTTTTCTTTTCTTTCAGCTATGATGATAATCCAGGACTACATAAACGGAACAAAAAACATTTTCCATTGATATTAGGAATTTCTATCAGAGTACTACTGATTCTATTTGTCTTGTTCTTAGCGATGGGTGCTGATGGGTGTTGTATGATTGATCGTAGAATGGCGAGTTTTATGAATTTTATTCATAAGCATTAATGATAGGATAAAATGATTTTTCTATATGGATTTATATCACAATGACTTCAACCCTGTGTATCAAAACTCAAGTAGTAATCTGTTTTTTTGCTAGTACTGAATCCAAAGTGAACGAGGATAACAATCTAGCATAATTACTTTAGATGTACTACTGCTAATCTCTGACAGGGGATTTACCATGACTTTTACTCCTAATGGTGGTCAATCTATCCATTTCTTAATTTTTTTAATTTTATAATTTATGGTTTCAGGGTGTTTATGGCTATCCAATTGAAATTCAAGCATTGTTCTTTATGGATTTAAGACGTGCCTTGAAATTGCTTAAGCCAGATGCTGAAGGGAAAGAGTTTATGGAACGAATTGTGATACGCTTGCATGCCTTGAGCTATCATATGAGAAGCCACTTTTGGTTGGTTTGAAGTAACTCAATGAGTACTCATATACAGATGTGAACAAGTTTAATCTCATTCCTGATTCTATATTGAGTATGCTTCATATTAAATTTGGCTTGTTTTTGAATTATTTAGAGTGAAGTCACTGTCTGACTTGTTTCAAAGAAAGTTGATCTAGTGATTGCAGTTGCAAGGGTAGAGGAAGAGGCAAAGGTAGAGGAAGGATTTCCTCTCATCCACCTTCAACTTCACCTTCGAAAGAAGCTAAAATCGAGGCACTAACATTATAAATGAAGCATAAAAGGGATGAAAAGGATATGTGCAATAAAGAATTAAGCAGAATGGGATCGAATGTTGAAGTGTCATGCCACAATAATTTTAGAACCTCCTCACATGAAAGTATAGGCGACAGTGATAATGCTAACAAGGAGATGGGTGAAGATGATGAGTGCCCTTTGCATTGATTTTATTTTTCTTCACATTTATCTTAATTCTAATTTTATTGTGGTCAAGAATAAATTTATGCATCAGTGTTTTTTTATTAAAGGAAAATTTATGTTTCAGTGTTATTTTCGATGAAGGGATAGTTTGTGCGATTGATTTATAACATGTCGGATCATCGAAAATTGAGTTTGTATTTCGGCCTTAGTCCACTTAAGTTTTATTCAACGGTCAAATTAATTATATAGAAGAGAAATTCTTAGTTGGACACAACTACAAATCAAAAAATTTGGACACACCTAAAAATTAATTATGTGTCAATATAAATTTTATTTAAGCCTGTGTCAATTAAACAATAAAATGGTAGGCTTGTGTCAACCCATAATAAAATGAATGCTTAAATGCAATCTTGACCCTCTTATTTATACATTCGTTAACTTTTGATCCCCCTTTTATCAAAACCAACTTTTTAGTCCCTCTGTTTTTTCTTTAAAAAAAAAAAGGTCCCTCTATTCAGCAATTTTTTTTTATCCCTACTAATTTAAATTATGCGACAAATTTATTAATTACATGGCGCTCACCTTGCATTGGTGATTTGAATTAAATATTTTCCATGTCATTAATACATTAAATTAAATTATTAGAAATCAATTAACATACAACCAAAAAAAAAAAAATCCAGCATCTCTATCACCATCCACCTCCACCTTCAACACAATCTTGTATCATCCATCATCATCAACTGCAACCAAGAATTTCCCTCTTTTTTTTTAATCAACAAATATTATTAAGCTCAGGAAGCACGATGCACGATTAAAGGAGGATGAAGAGTACAACAAGTTCCTATAAATGAAGGGCACCTACACACCAATACAAACTCAATAAAAAACCCTTAAGACAGGAAATGAATACCCAGGTAACCCTGCCTGTTAATTTGGATCAAAACCACCACAAAAACATCACAGAACACCCAAAAAAGACTCCCCAAACACCAACGCAAGAACACAGCAGCTGTGCTACATTGTGCAGAACCGCAACACAGCTAAAACCAACAGCCCTGACAGCAAAAAACTACCAGAACCAAAAACTCCCTGCTGCTCTTTACCAAAGCTGTCACGAACAGCAGCCACAGAACCCAAACAGAAGCAGCAACAGCCCAAAAAACAAAAGACATCAACATCATGGAATCATCATCAACATCTTTGAAAATCAAACTCTAAATTAAAAAAAAAATAACAGTAAAAGCATAAATCTAATTTGGAATAATCAAAATTTTGAATACCCAAAATTACAGTAAAAATCACTCAAAGTTTTTAAATCTAAAATCTAAACCCACAAATCTATCAAATTTATAAATTACATTAATGAAAAACGTTTAAGTAAGAAAAAGAAACATGTCTGGAACCAAGGTATATGTGTGCATAAACACCCATAATTCATTCATTCAAAAAAAAATCTAGATTTTTATTCTTAATCCACAAATATAACTTTGACCTGTTGTTTTTTATTGTAACCCTAAACCCACGAACACAATTCAATATGGATTCAGTGAATCGAAGATGAAAAAGAGATGTTGGATCTGATTTCGGATTATAGGGATTGAGCAAACGAATCTGGGTACATGTGATGAATATGCTTCTCTGTCGAACATGAAGGATGAGGAAAGAAAACTAAGGTGAGAGGTGAGAACCAAGCTGATAGCAATGCGTGTTTCTAAGGGTGGTGTGAATTACTACTCTCAATGTTCAAGTTTTGGGGGTGTATACAGAAAAAACAATAAAACCAATATTTCCCAATATAATATGTTTTCTTTTATTAATTATTTATTTTTAGCAGGTCATCGGACCCCACCAAAACCTGCAGCTGTAGGTAAATGCACAAGTTGTGTTTTGTGCACAAGTATTGCATTTGTCCATTCTAAATGGGACCATTAATCTATACCTATTAATAAAGGCAATACTTTTCTTGTGGTGTAGCCTTTTTTAAAAATACCAAAATGCCCTTTTCAGTTATGGTTTTCTATACTTTTAACTTCTCACCACACGCCCATTAATTTCTCATCCCACACGTCCTTTACAAACACTCATTAATTCTAACATTTTTTTTCCATTAACATGTTATTTCCATTTATATTCTTGATCTTCTACACGCCTTCTCACTCAAATAAGATATCCTTAAGTTGGAAGCGATGGTTTCTATAAAAAGTTGACAATACAACAATTGTGATTTGAGCGGTTACACCATTAATCTCACCATGTAAACTTCTTTTTCGTTCCATTATTAACTTCTTTCTGTGTTTTCATGTTTATTTGTTATTCTTTTATCATCAATTGACTTTTATTCTTTATTTTATTTTGGTTTTTACTACTTCTTGCTTATATGTTCTCATCTTCCACATGGTGTGAACCTAAAGAAGGCGTAAGAAAAAGGACTACATTTTTGTGGCAGTGATGGTGACTAAGTTGTAGGGATAAACATAATACTTTAGCAGTTTCTACTTTTTCTCTTAATTAATTGACCAGTTTCATTGAAGCAAAAAACATTGAGCGGCTGCTTCATTATATTTTGTCAAGAAAAAAATCAGACGAGTAGAGCAGGGAGATGACAATTGCAATGCAATTTATCATTTTTGCAACTTTTTAAATGCAAGTCTTATTTTCAATCTCATTGAATCAATGATCATGGTTCAAGGTTATCTTTTCTTCTTTTAGGGAGTAGAGGAGTCTCACAAAGAAAGAGTTACTGTACTCTTCAATTGTATGGTTTGACTTTTTCTATTTTCAAATTTACCCTTTGTTGCCACCAATTACTTCAACACATTAAGAAAGTACCTGCAACATGAAACAACAAGAAGAAGGGAATATATGCAGTTGTTAAAGGCAACAACAAACTTAACGGTAAAAAAGAGTTTTTAGCCATTTTTAATTGTTTAGTTTTTTCTTAATAAACCGCACAACAAAGGAGGTTATCAGATTTAAGCTTTATGCAACCGACCCACATAAAGAGATGAGGGAAAAAGATAGAAGGGGAGATGGAGCACCTGTCACCGGAGAAAGGTTGTTTGGTTGTTGTAAATGTGAAGAGATACATAAAGTAAAGGGAGGGGAGGGGAGTTTTGTCTGCAGGACAAAATAGAAGAACAACAAGGGTGGTTGGAATTACTTATCTGTGGTAGTCAACAATTCATATGCATCAATGGAAATACAATTTTAGTTTTGGTGCTTGAATGCCAAAACCAATGCAGGCACTTATCAACTGGGGAATACAAACTTTGGTAATTAACAATTCTAATTTATCTCTTCATCAATATTACATTTTCAATGCTTGTTTTAAATTGTTATTGTAATTTTTTTTTGTTTTTTTTCAATAGGGTGCAGGGACCAGATTAGAAGTTCTAATCCCAAAAGAGATAAGGCATCAAAGGAGAAACTCACACAAACATAATAAACAATAGTTGCAATTTGAATCTATGAGTGCATGGATGAGTTTGTGTGTGTTGGTGACGGATAAGAGCATTCTAATTTCTACTATTTTCTTTGATTAATTCACTTCAAATGTACTGCACAAATGGGATTTTTTTTTTGTTGTAAAGTAAATTATTTTCTTTGGTTGGTTTCAATTGCAATTAGTCCATTACTTTTTGCTCTGAATGCAACTTTATTTATCTTAACATGTTGTTTCAGTTTCTTAACCCTTTATATTATTTGTGTTTCTTCTTTTCTTTTCATTATGAGACTCAATTAAACCTCAATGTCTCTCTTAGGCCTTTCTTTTTTTCTCTATAACTGTTTTTAATTCTGTTTTTCAATCTCTATGCAGTTTAATTTCTCCATCATTGAGCATAATTGAACATATTAACATGAATTTGTACTTAACAGTCTTAGTTAACAAATAGGAAGGTATACACAATGAAAATTTAGTTTATAATAAGTGACTGATGTAATTGAGATATCATCAATGGACTTCAGAAATTCCTTATGTCACATTTGACATTTTTGCTTTTGTGATTGAAATTTTTGTTTTTGGGAAAAATAATTAAGAATTGAATATATATACATCCGTTATATGAGGTTAATTGAATTTCTTAATACATCATTCAAGTACAAAAATGATGTAATTGAATTTCTTCTCAGGTTTCAAGAGAGGTTGAAAAACATACTATTTATGAGTTACATCCGTTAGCGCAGTAGAAAGAGCGGACAGACAGGCATGGGAGTGTCCGTCTGGACGCTAGTATTTAACAATACTTGATAAAAAAAAATTAGTAGTTCTAACAATACTTGATAATCACTTAGGAAAAAGGAAAAAGGTCATACAAATTTGTACGCGTAGAAAAATACCGTGTGAAAACGAACCTAAAACAATTTTAATGTAAAACATAGTACTATTGTTAAGATATTGTCAAAATCACTACAAAAAAAATATATGTACTAAATTTTGTTGAAAACGACTCAAGAAGATTAGAATCAATTCAAATATTGTTGATTCTTAAGTTACACATTCACGTATTTTCTCACGACCATAATTAAATTTGTTCGGTTGTGACTAGAGCTCTTTTCTCCTAGACAATGTATGGTTGAAACTAAGAACATATATAATTAATATGTGCGTGTAGAATACAAAAATAAAAATGTTTATATAAAAAATTTAAATGGTGTGTATACAAACTTTGGTGAGCATTCTATTCCATATGTAACATCCCACCCGTCAAGTCCGAGAATTTAGCAGTCGATGTATCAGAGGGAGAATGTCCAGGAAGGTTATAGCAAGACGGAGGGTACAATTATGCAGTGTCAGCTAAACACGGGTTGAATTATCAATGTCAGAGAAAGAACGATTAAGACCAAGGGTATTTTAGTATTTTCATACAAGGAGTATATAAAGGTGATGGGAGCCAAACTCTTCATAATTTTATGTTGTTTCTCTCTCTAAACATCAAGAACAAGAATTCTCTCCTCCTTCTCTCTAGGGTGTCACCCCAATCTCCCTCTTTAGCCATCAATATTTCCAAGTTGGTATAATCGGAAGCAAGCATGAATCATAGATACTTCATACGCAAGAAACATCAAGAAGAAGAGGGTTTGGTGTTGCATTGGAGCTTGTGGAGCATATTAGGCAAGAGTCTCAAGAGCTAGGGTTTTGGATTGGAGAAAGGAAAGATGTTGAAGCTCGAAGGATGCAGAAAAACATCATGTGAGTTCTTAGATAATATAAACCTACCTTTGTTGTGTGATTCTAGTAAGAAAACATGATTTTAGGCTAAGTTTAGTATGATATGATTTTAGTACCCTTTTATGTGATTGTTGCTTGAAATAGGTTTATATTGCCATGCAATCCATTTCCTTTTGTTTTTATGCATTCTGGATGATTATGGTGCATTAGGTTGCTTAGGATTGAGGTGAAATGTTGAAAATTGCTTTTTCCGCACTTCTGGTCCGAAGCAACTCGCTATTAGCGAAATTATTTCGCTAATGGCAAAATTTCCAAGAACCATTTCGCTAATAGCAAAATTTTGGCTATTAGCCAAATCTCCAAATAGCCATCACAGAGCCATCTCGCTATCAGCGAAATTTCGGCGAAATTGGCACACCAAGTTTCACTTTTAGCTGGCTTAGGGGCCTTGTATGCCATCCGAAACCATTTGTTTGACGCTTATTAATCTAAGGAAAACTCTCAATCTCTAATAACCTAATGTACCATCACACTTGAGTTTCCAACGGAAAATGCATGAGACATATGAACATATTTCAACAACAATGGCACTTGAGAGAGTTTAAGCATGTTTATTCGGGTAGTTATAAACTAAGCATGAAGTAACCATAGAGCCTCAATATAGATCGTCGAGAACTAGAAATTTAGCAAGAACCCTAAACAAGAATGATTAAGTAAGCAAGTATCAAGCAAATTATCATACATGGTGAAGACCATAAAGTAACATGTAGGTGTCGTGTCTTTCCGTTATCCATGCCAAGGGGGATACGAGAGGTTCTCGCCAGGGGAACGGGATACGCTCCGCAAGGTAGGCACACACGTCACTGAGGGAGTCCGATGTACCTTAGCCAGGTTTTCATCGGTCAAGTAAGGGATTAACTTCCGAGGTTACTCCACTCGGGATTAATCCGTTAAATGAACCAAGATAACTATGTTTGTTCAACGCTAACCTCTAACTTAATATGAAGGAATCATGCATCAATATTATGATAAGTTATGTTATGATAAGAATATGTGCAAGCTCATGCAATAGAACATGAATATGAAGTTATACCGTTGACGATCTTAGTACCTCCCCGATCGTCCGATTTAGGATCATGGTATTAATTTATTTAAGTTTAGGTCTTGGCACGTTTATCGTATCTTGACGCAGTGGTCTTAGGTTCCGTTGACCGCCATGACAGGTAGAATGGAAGACAAGACTTATAAGCAAAGATACGAAGAACCTATAATGGATCTAGCATGCACGACCGTCTAAGCAAGTCTACACACGTATAATCAACCGGCAGGTTGTATTGTAGACACGTGGTGACCTAGGTTTTCCCTGAGGTTACCTATAGCCTAGGATTAGGTAGAACTCACTGAGACATTATGTCTCATCCCAATCCTCTTTGTTTCAGATTAGCAGGTTGGTATAGCAGGATTTAGTAAGCTTGTAGCCGGATGGATAATCAGCAAGTGCTTGTTCGTACCCGTTGTTGGATGTTATGGACTTTAAGGATGTATTTTTCTACCTTTTAGACGAGTAGTATTGTATTGATGATTGTACGAACGCGTATTGTTGTATATATTATTCATTCGAAGACTTATTGTTGTAAATTTTAATGTATCTAGTATCAAGTTAATGCACATGCTAAACTTTCTAGATACGTTTAGTATGGGCGTGACTATAACACACCGTTCCATTATTTTATTAGGGAAAATAAAATAAAATAAATAAATAAGTAATAATAATATAATATAATATATTATATATATGGAACATACTAGATACACAACAAACACACTCACTCACATAAGAAAGAAAGAAAAAATACACTTTCCCTCATTCTTACTCCCTCCCCGTAACTCTCTGTTCCCACCTTTCCTTTTCATTTTCTCTTCTTCCTTTTACAAACCGCCAATTCCATCACCAAATCAAACCCCATGAGAAAAATTACACATATAATCAAAGCTATTTCATGGCACAAACAATTTTGGGTAAAGTTTTGGAGTTGGAGTTAGTGCTCCAAAGAAGGAGAAGAATACCCATCTCATAAAACTTGTCTATTGAGACTCTTTGAGGTATATTTATCAACTTACAATTCAATTAGTGCTAATTTAGGCATGATTAGTTTGTTTAAAAATTATTTAGAGTTAAGAATATATACTATGGGGATTTTATGGTTAACTATGATTAGTGAAGTAATAGAATGAGTTTCTAATTCATAAGAAAATATTATGGATGCTCAGATATGACGCAGACGCTTCAGATGCTTCTTCAGGAGTGGTTAGAGAGCAAACTTAGTTGATTCGTCATAACTGTGAGTTGATAACGATCATTATCACTTATTTTAATTATTGTTATAAATTTTAATTATTGTTATTATCGATATTTGTTGATTTTATATGTTAAAGTATTTATCAGATTCGGGAACACACCCTTTGAACATTTTTCTTCTCGTTGATACTTATGTTAAAAGTCATCAATATTATTATGGTCTCTATTTGGATTTATCTATCACTTATTGTGCAAAGGATTTGAAATTGAGATTTGGTTGCATATAATATGACATGAGTTTTGAGATATGGGAAAATACGGTTTTGAGATATATATTCTTGGGAATTTTTGATATTAATTTGTAAGCGATTTGGATTTTGAATTGGATTTGAATTTGGATTTACTTATGTTTATAAGTAGTAGATTTTCGATTGAATTTTGATATACCTATTTTTGAAATAAGTTACGCTATGTTGTGAAATATGGTTTTGGCATTGTGTTTTAAGAACGGTGTTTTGAAAATTACGGTTATAATGACGACGACCTAGGTGCACCTAGTATGTGATTTCAATTAGGTGGAGTTACCCCGTTAGATGGAGCCGCCCCTATGGATAGGCCGCCATTAGGAGGAGAGGGCTATCAACGAGAGGTAAACTACCTAATTGAAAATGTTTTACACTTGTTTTGAATCGAGAGAAAAGAGCTATCCGTTAGATGGAGCCGCCCCTATGGAAAGGCCACCATTAGGAGGAGAGGGCTATCAACGAGATGGAGCTAGTTCTCGATTCACCCATTTTGTTTATTTTCATTAAACGGAGTTTTCTATATTTTTGCACTTTGTTTTGAGTCGAGAGAAAAGAGCTATCCGTTAGATGGAGCCGCCCCTATGGAAAGGCCACCATTAGGAGGAGAGGGCTATCAACGAGATGGAGCTAGTTCTCGATTCACCCATTTTGTTTATTTTCACTAAATGGAGTTTTCCATATTTTCTTTAAATACTTTTATCAAGATTTTCGACAATATATTTTTAAAGGTTTTTATTATGATTTTCGGCAATATATTTTTAAAGGCTTTTATTTTAATTTTCGGCAATTTATTTTAAAGGCTTGTAATGTTATCTTCATGTCTTTACGATGTTGGACTTTTCGTTGAAGTATACCTATTTGATTGGAAGTATATACAATGTGTGGATTTTCATGCGTATAAAGGTTTGCAGATTATTAGAATTTTAGACGGTTACTATTTTTGTAATTGACAATAGATTTGATAAAGTAAATAATCGTGCTCTTGTGTGTTTCCCTTCTAGTTGGTGATGGTTGTTATCTCTCACTAAGTCCTTGTGACTTACCCCTTTTTCTTATATTTTTACAGATTCAAAGTCAATTGCGTAGAAAGCTTCTAGCAGGGTCAAAGATCTATCAGTGTCAATCTTTTGGTAGGTTTCCTATGTATATAAATTGAATGATCAATGTATCTGCAGCTATTGGTTGTTTACAAATGTTTTGTTTTAAGTTGTGCAAACATTTAGTTATGTCGCTTTGAGATTCTAATGGTAACACAAGTATGAGAAAAAAAAAATGCTATTTGAGATACTGGATAATGAAACAGGTTTTTAAAACAGGATTCATATCTTGGAAAGTATTCAAAATACAGATGATACTCTGTCGAAATTTAACTGGATATTATTTTAAGTGAAAGTAAATTTGAAAATTATTTAAATTAGAGTTTGTTAAGTGTTGTTGTTAGGCTTGCCGAACTAGGAAATTCTAGTTCGTGCGCCGGTCACGATTGTGAATTTTGTGTCGTGACAAAGTTGGTATCAGAGCCCGGTTGTTGGTCCTAATAGCTGCAGACATAGAATGAAAATGGATTTTTGCTAGTAAATTGTGAACCGCGGCACCATTTACTTGCAAAAATCTGTTTGCATTCTATGGTAGTGTCATTTGTTGTCCGATCTTATTATTTCTTTTGGTCTTTCAATTGTGTCACTTTTGTTTGTCGTCTCGTCCTATTTTTGATCAATTTTTTCTTTCATTCGTTGAGGGTGTCACCCAATTCTATGATCACCACTAGAAGGGAAGATAATTCCTTATGGGTTTACTGCCCAACCTTAAGATCCTAGTCAAAGAGGTTGTGGTTTCTTATGGCGTTCATGTTGACAAACGTAGTTTGATTGTAAGAGTAGTTAGTGTGGAGGTTCACAGAGGGAGGCGAATTTTGCTATTGGTTTTCCAACAATTATTTTTTTGGGTTGTTTTTGGGAAGCAACACGATAATCTAAGACAAACAAATCTTGGCGGTCAACAAAGAGTTAGTTAGTGTGAACGATAGACGACAAATTCATCTAGAAGTGATTATGAATCCTATACATACTCCAAACAAGACCATACGAAAGACCTTTCTAGGAGTGTCATGTCTCTTTCAAAGTCTCAGTTACTTCCCTATCTTAGTGAGTGACGAGTAATTATCTTTTCTTGTGTCAAATGACAATTGAAGTACGAGGAATATGTTGGAAAATCCTTTTAGTTTGTTCTGAATAGTCCTTAATCAATATAACTTTGATCTTATGAATGCCAATAATGTCATAAGTTTGACAGTTCAAGGATTTATAGATTTGAAATTATTGATGCATAAGCAATGAGAATTCTTTTGTATTAGAAAACGCAATAACCAATGTGATAGTAGAGGTGTTGTTTGGCAGTGTTGGGTTTCTGAGGTAATTTTAATTGAAAGTTATTTTGTTTAAGTTATGATTTGAGAGTTTTGGAATTTGTTAAAATTGTTGAGTAAATAAAGAGAGCCTATATGGAGCAGATCTTGATTCAGTTAAGTTGTGCGGAAGTTCGGAGATTAAAGAAAAAGAGTTAGTTGATATTTGATATTTTCAAATGGCATTTTCAATGGATTCTCACTAGTACGGAGTGTTGGAACAAACGGAGGATATGTCACTTTTAGGGTACAAAACTTGTTTGATAGAGCTCATAGGCACGTTCATCAGCCTATCATAGAAAAGATGTGTTGCTGGAATACTTAATTTGATTTGTGGTTTGATCTAATTGTACTACGCGGATGTTTTGAACCTGACACTTCAGATTAGGCAACAAAATCTTAAGGGAAGTAGTAAACCAAATTTTTGCAAGAAATGACTTGAATGATTATATATTGATTATTCTTAGCGTGATGGTGAAGTTATACTTGATCATTAGGGACAACAAACATAAATATCACAAGTGGATGGTTCAAGTAGACAAACTTTTGGGCGGAATGCAAAATCATAGGTTATATCATGGAACATATAGACAATTCACTTTTCCATAGAGTACTTTTGATTCTACAATGGTTGACTCGAATCTAGAAATATTTTGTTTCAAAGATGAAAAGTATGATTTCAACGTGGTTAAGTATGTCATATCAGAAGGGATAGTCCTCTGCAGTTACAACACAACTATTATCTAGTCATGCGTTAGCAGTAGTCGTGTTAGTATTGATTTATAGGATTTTGAGTTGATTGTCCTTCCAACATGCCGCCATAGTCCATTATAACAAACTAGCAAGAGTTGAGATACTAGGTAATTGCTTTTCTACTTTTGAGAAAAACGTGGTTGGGTACCATATGATTTAACCTTAGATTTAGGATCTAATAAGTTATTGAAAGTAGGTTGCCAAGGATAATTGAATTTGTTTATGGATATACAAGTGAGTAAAGAATTATAAAAGTTCTAAAAACATTTGGGTTTCATGATGTTGTCTTGAACTTCTTGGATTGTCGCTTGATAGTGAGATTAGATTCTTTATAGACTTGGTCCCTACCACTCAACCCACATCCATACCTCATTATCAAATGACCTAGAAATAACTTACATTGTTAAGGGATTGACCACAAGACCTTCTCAATAAGAGATTTATTGACCTAAGTTTGTTTCCTTGAGGATTAATGGTATTGATTATAAGTAAGGAAGATAGATCTTTAAGACTTACTAATGCTCCAACGTCTTTTATGGATTTGATGAATTGGATTTTTTAAACCTTTCTTAGACAGATGGGTGATGTTGTTTAGTGATGACATTCTTGTGTATTTCAAGAGTAAACAAAGGCATTATCTATATGAAAGGACTTTCTTAGATTTATAACAGCCACAAAGGTTATAGTCTAATTTAAATTTAAGAGAAATAAGGTGGATGAAGTCTCTTAAAAGACTTGGAAAGTCGAATGTTGTTGTAGATGTTTTGAGTAGGAAAAACATGGATGGGCTTACTCATTTAGACAAAATGAATGGACCTATAATTAAAGGGTTACAAAAACTTGTTGGAAGTGAGATTCAATTTTAGCTTGATCATTCAATGGCATTATTGGTCATGCGTAAATCTGTTCCACCATAGTTTACAATATCAGGGAGACTCGGTAGGTAAGTTGATAGATAATGGGAGGAATAGTAAAGTTACAAACTTCTTATTTGATTTAGGTTTGGTATAGGTGGTATATAATGTGTGGAATGATAAAGTTATAAGCTTCTTAGTTAATTTTGAGGGTGTTTTGTGGTTGAAGCCTTGATTATGTGTTCACTAAATTAAGGAGAAAAATATTATAGGAGGATTATTATTCTTGTTATATACTCCCTCAGTTTCAAAATGAGTGTCGCTTTAGCTAATTGCACACATATTAAGAAATTGAATAAAGTAGTCAAATGTCATAGCAATTTTACCAAATTATCCTAATCAACTATTGGTTTGTTTTTCATTAAAGAAAAAATAATACTTTGGAAGTAGTGTAACAGAGTATTAATTGAAGGGTACAATTGAAAAGAAAAAGTTGTTATTGCATTGGAAACTGAAAGTGACATTCATTTTGAAACAATTTTTTTTGGCTAAAACGACACTCATTTTGAAACGGAGGGAGTATTAGGTTCTAATAATATGTACAAAGATTTACGGAAATTTTAGTGATGGGAAGGGATGAATGAGGGTGTAAAATAAAATAAATTAATTATCTCTAGGTATTTAGTGTGCCGATCTTTGCTACATGTGATTATAAAGCTCGATTCACTACTCCGTTTAGAAAGTCTTTCGAATATGAATTTAATACCCGATTGAATCTCAGTAAAACCTTCATCCTAAGAATGATTCTTAATTAGTGAAAGTTATACACATCCTAGAGGATATGCTTCGTACTTTTGTTCTTGAACTTTGAGGGATTTAGGATCGATATTTATCTAAGGTGGAAATTTGGATATAACAATAGTCACCAATCTAGTGTTTAGATGTTACCCTTGGGGGCTTTGTATTGTAGGCAGTGCAATGAAGCTTGAGAAAAAAAAAATTGATTCAAGATGTTATTTCAAAGGTGAAATTGATCAAAGATCGTTAAGTAATAAAAAGCACACAAAGGACGTAGGTTCACAAGATAAGACCATTTATTTTTACGAGCATCATTAGTAGAAGGAGTTTGCGATGTAGTAGAACGACAAGATAAGACCAAAGTTCTTTGGGACGTTTAAGGTTGTAGCTTATTGTTGGGTACTTCCACTGGTTCTCTCAACAGTTCATCCGGTCTTTCATATTTTTGTCTTTGAAAGTACCTTTATGACCCTTGTGATGTAATTAGTCACGCAGATGTGCAATTGGATAAGAATATGTCATACACCAAACATCCGATAGGTATAGTAGATAAGGAAGTGAGAAGTTTACGCTCAAAAGATATTGTTTCAGTGAAGGATCTTTGGAAAGGACTGTCCGACGAAGAAACCACTACGGAACCCGAAGAAGTAATGCGTCAAAAGTACCCATATTTATTTGAATCAAGATTAGTAGTATTCATGTGATAAAACAAAAAATTCGAGGACGAATTTTCTTAAGGGGGGAAGAATATAACACACCGTTCCATTATTTTATTAGGGAAAATAAAATAAAATAAATAAATAAGTAATAATAATATAATATAATATATTATATATATGGAACATACTAGATACACAACAAACACACTCACTCACATAAGAAAGAAAGAAAAAATACACTTTCCCTCATTCTTACTCCCTCCCCGTAACTCTCTGTTCCCACCTTTCCTTTTCATTTTCTCTTCTTCCTTTTACAAACCGCCAATTCCATCACCAAATCAAACCCCATGAGAAAAATTACACATATAATCAAAGCTATTTCATGGCACAAACAATTTTGGGTAAAGTTTTGGAGTTGGAGTTAGTGCTCCAAAGAAGGAGAAGAATACCCATCTCATAAAACTTGTCTATTGAGACTCTTTGAGGTATATTTATCAACTTACAATTCAATTAGTGCTAATTTAGGCATGATTAGTTTGTTTAAAAATTATTTAGAGTTAAGAATATATACTATGGGGATTTTATGGTTAACTATAATTAGTGAAGTAATAGAATGAGTTTCTAATTCATAAGAAAATATTATGGATGCTCAGATATGACGCAGACGCTTCAGATGCTTCTTCAGGAGTGGTTAGAGAGCAAACTTAGTTGATTCGTCATAACTGTGAGTTGATAACGATCATTATCACTTATTTTAATTATTGTTATAAATTTTAATTATTGTTATTATCGATATTTGTTGATTTTATATGTTAAAGTATTTATCAGATTCGGGAACACACCCTTTGAACATTTTTCTTCTCGTTGATACTTATGTTAAAAGTCATCAATATTATTATGGTCTCTATTTGGATTTATCTATCACTTATTGTGCAAAGGATTTGAAATTGAGATTTGGTTGCATATAATATGACATGAGTTTTGAGATATGGGAAAATACGGTTTTGAGATATATGTTCTTGGGAATTTTTGATATTAATTTGTAAGCGATTTGGATTTTGAATTGGATTTGAATTTGGATTTACTTATGTTTATAAGTAGTAGATTTTCGATTGAATTTTGATATACCTATTTTTGAAATAAGTTACGCTATGTTGTGAAATATGGTTTTGGCATTGTGTTTTAAGAACGGTGTTTTGAAAATTACGGTTATAATGACGACGACCTAGGTGCACCTAGTATGTGATTTCAATTAGGTGGAGTTACCCCGTTAGATGGAGCCGCCCCTATGGATAGGCCGCCATTAGGAGGAGAGGGCTATCAACGAGAGGTAAACTACCTAATTGAAAATGTTTTACACTTGTTTTGAATCGAGAGAAAAGAGCTATCCGTTAGATGGAGCCGCCCCTATGGAAAGGCCACCATTAGGAGGAGAGGGCTATCAACGAGATGGAGCTAGTTTTCGATTCACCCATTTTGATTATTTTCATTAAACGGAGTTTTCTATATTTTTGCACTTTGTTTTGAGTCGAGAGAAAAGAGCTATCCGTTAGATGGAGCCGCCCCTATGGAAAGGCCACCATTAGGAGGAGAGGGCTATCAACGAGATGGAGCTAGTTCTCGATTCACCCATTTTGTTTATTTTCACTAAATGGAGTTTTCCATATTTTCTTTAAATACTTTTATCAAGATTTTCGACAATATATTTTTAAAGGTTTTTATTATGATTTTCGGCAATATATTTTTAAAGGCTTTTATTTTAATTTTCGGCAATTTATTTTAAAGGCTTGTAATGTTATCTTCATGTCTTTACGATGTTGGACTTTTCGTTGAAGTATACCTATTTGATTGGAAGTATATACAATGTGTGGATTTTCATGCGTATAAAGGTTTGCAGATTATTAGAATTTTAGACGGTTACTATTTTTGTAATTGACAATAGATTTGATAAAGTAAATAATCGTGCTCTTGTGTGTTTCCCTTCTAGTTGGTGATGGTTGTAATCTCTCACTAAGTCCTTGTGACTTACCCCTTTTTCTTATATTTTTACAGATTCAAAGTCAATTGCGTAGAAAGCTTCTAGCAGGGTCAAAGATCTATCAGTGTCAATCTTTTGGTAGGTTTCCTATGTATATAAATTGAATGATCAATGTATCTGCAGCTATTGGTTGTTTACAAATGTTTTGTTTTGAGTTGTGCAAACATTTAGTTATGTCGCTTTGAGATTCTAATGGTAACACAAGTATGAGAAAAAAAAAATGCTATTTGAGATACTGGATAATGAAACAGGTTTTTAAAACAGGATTCATATCTTGGAAAGTATTCAAAATACAGATGATACTCTGTCGAAATTTAACTGGATATTATTTTAAGTGAAAGTAAATTTGAAAATTATTTAAATTAGAGTTTGTTAAGTGTTGTTGTTAGGCTTGCCGAACTAGGAAATTCTAGTTCGTGCGCTGGTCACGATTGTGAATTTTGTGTCGTGATTTCTACCTTTTAGACGAGTAGTATTGTATTGATGATTGTACGAACGCGTATTGTTGTATCTATTATTCATTCGAAGACTTATTGTTGTAAATTTTAATGTATCTAGTATCAAGTTAATGCACATGCTAAACTTTCTAGATACGTTTAGTATGGGCGTGACATTTGGTATCAGAGCAGGTCGATGCAGATCGTGCCATGGGTCATTAAGTTTCAACTAAGGTAGTGGGACCATTGGGTTCCAGGTAAATGTTCTAATTGTTGTTGTTAGTTGAGCCTGATCAACTCAAATTAGCACTCAACGATTAAAACGGACGCCTGAGAGATGAATAGGACCCAGGAGGAACGAAGTAAGTTTTGGTGATGAACCAGAAGGTGAGAACTTGGAGCAAGTAATAGTAAGAGTCCAATCGCGCTAGAAGGTGTCCGGTGAACTAAGCAGTCGAAGTTTGATTCCTCCGAGAACACAAAGCAATGTTAAGAGTAAGATGGAGTGCTCCGAAAGCGTTGGGTGAGTTGTTAATGATACTTCATATACATGAAAGTGAAGAATTTGGAAATATCTAAGTTTGATTTGGAGCTTCGAAAAGAGTCGTTGTCGGAACGGGATTATGATATAGAAAGGAATTGTATTCTGGGACATAAGTTTAGGGTACCGGATAAGGAGAGATTCGGAATGGAGAAGTCGGCATACGTTTAAGAGGTCAGTAAACTCTCAAGGATAGTAGTATGTGAATGAAGCCAAGGACTTGAATGCTTAGGTTCTAACGTTTGGATTGTTGAGTGAGTCAGAAGAGAAACAAGTTAAACCATTTGTAGCAGACAAAGTTAAGGTTCTATGTGAAAGTTTTATGTTAAGTGTTTTCATGATTAAGACATTAGTTTCCAATGTACCATGAATTGTATCGATTGATGTTAATGCTTGCCATGCAAATGTTATGAACTGTTTTATGATGTTCGGGATGAATAGTGTGCATTGGGTTACTTGAGAAACAAGATTTTTATGTAAAATACATTTTCTGGAAAAACTGGGCTGAAGAAACTTGCTAATAGCCAAAATATTGCTAATAGCGAAATAGCTCCAGCAGCATTTCGCTAATAGCCAACTTGGGGTGAAATTTTCAGCTTTTCCAAAAGCTGTCAGTTCATCGATAGGGTCCGTAGTGGCTATTGGGGGTCATTTTCGCAGTCTTTTACGTAATAAAGACCCTTTATAACATCGAGTATCGGATGCACATTACATTCTAATATTTCCAAAGAAAAAGGCATGGACAACCATTAATGAAATCGACCCGGTTCAAGGTAACATCAGAAGTTAATGTGTCAAGAGTTAAGAAGGAGCTTGGACCAAGAGTTTTGAGGTTCCGACATATGGAATGGATGTCGTGGATGTGAAGACATGAGACAAAAGTAAAGTGGTGAAAAGTTATGTGAGATCACAGGATTCCCGGATTTCGTGAAGTTATAATTATTCCTCGAATCTATGTTTTGTTTGATTAAGTTGCTAAGGCTCGTCGTAATGATGTATTATAATGTTTACAAGCTCTAAAAATGGATACATGTATATGGGTGATTGGAGTTGGCGTTCTTGAAGTAAATAAGAATTCTGCAGGTCCTAGTCCGTCATAACTCGCATAAAGCGGACTGAACTCACTTGGAGCGAGATCTGATGGCACAACTGTGTTGTCAACTCGTTTCGTGATTTTATAATAACGTCTGGGGGCCCAGATTCACTATATTTTTATATATGATGAGGGATCATCAACGCCAATGACCCGTGTGTTAGTATTATGAAGTTTTCTTTATGAAGTTTTCTTTAAGAGGAAGACCAACGAGCAAGTATTGGTATGATTATGCAAAACATAGTACGCGAGAATATGAAGTGCAACATTTATTTTAAAGGAAGGCATATATGAGTACGTGATAAGTCTACCATGTGAATCATCATAATGATTCATGGAATTGGTAACCATGTAGTAAGAAGAATGTGAAGTTTCACTCGTCTCGATGGGTTAACGTTTATGGCTAAAGTCGAATGAGGAATCAGAGTAGCACAACCGAGGTTTGACCGGTAAGAGTTTTAATGAAGTCCACGAAGTCTTGGATGTTGGGATAAGAATCACTACGAGAAGAGTAAGAAATTTGAAGCATCAAATTCAAGGTAGTAAAACTCGGATAGTTGATGAAAAGCGTGGAAAGAATATGATGAATGTGTCCTCCCTTAAGTGAGTCAAGAGAAACTGAAGTCACCTCCAGTGTGAAGTATGTGAAGTATGTGAAACCTGCGGGAAGTATGTGAAACCTGCAGGATGGTTTTGGGAAATTACCCATCACAAGGTGAACAACATGTTCGTCAAAAGATCATACGGGACGTACGGGTTTCTGCTAAGGGTACTCAAGTGCAAGTGGTCTAAGTCCGAAGTTTCAAGAGTGTGTGAATTAAAGGACTGGTTAATGATTGTCAGGTGCTTTGGCGGTTTGATTTGACTTCTTCACATCGAGTTGTATGAGTTACCTATGAATTTGGTTACATGAAGTTTGAAACGAGGTTGGAAAATTCCTAAGACTCTGAGCAAAGACAAGAATTTCGCAGAAACATCAGATAAGCGATACAAGCAAGAGGCGGATGCCTCAAGGTTCGGTAAGAAAGATCGTGAGTCCTTGTAAGTTACATATAAAATGAGAATCTCAAGAATGTTGGTCACTGTAAGGAAGTTATGGAACTATTCGTACACCAAGGTGCAGACTCAACAAACTGTCGGTTAGAGATACATGGTTGTGTCAGAGATGTTTTGAGTATGCGTATGGATAGAAAGACACTTCAGATGCCATTAAGCACTGCAGGGCAAACCTGGATTCCGATCAGACTCCAGTAGAAAGGCAAATCCTGAGTGTTCCAGTTAACAATAAGTTACTTCTATGATTAGTTACTGTCAAGAGGGTAGGCTACGGATCCGAAGTAACTAGTCCGACACGCAACAAGGATGAGTTTCGACGACGATGTTTTAAGATGAACCTAAACTTCGAAGAGACTTTTAAATCAAGAAGATATTGTCTTATAATGTGTGGGCTACTTCAAGATGTTATGTATTAAACTCAGTGATTGTTAAGCGATCTCTAAATTTTGAGGACGAAATTTATTTTAAGGGGGGGTAGAGTGTAACATCCCGCTCGTCAAGTCCAAGAATTTAGCAGTCGATGTATCAGAGGGAGAATGTCCAGGAAGGTTATAGCAAGACGAAGGGTACAATTACGCAGTGTCAGCTAAACACGGGTTGAATTATCAATGTCAGAGAAAGAACGATTTAGACCAAGGGTATTTTAGTATTTTCATACAAGGAGTATATAAAGGTGATGGGAGCCAAACTCTTCATAATTTTATATTGTTTCTGTCTCTAAACATCAAGAACAAGAATTCTCTCCTCCTTCTATCTAGGCTGGCTCCCCAATCTCCCTCTTTAGCCATCAATATTTCCAAGTTGGTATAATCGGAAGCAAGCATGAATCATAGATACTTCATAAGCAAGAAACATCAAGAAAAAGAGGGTTTGGTGTTGCATTGGAGCTTGTGGAGTATATTAGGCAAGAGTCTCTAGAGCTAGGGTTTTGGATTGGAGAAAGGAAAAATGTTGAAGCTTGAAGGATGCAGAAAAACATCATGTGAGTTCTTAGATAGTGTAAACCTACCTTTGGTTGTGTGATTCTAGTAAGAATACATGATTTTGGGCTAAGTTTAGTATGATATGATTTTAGTACCCTTTTATGTGATTGTTGCTTGCAATAGGTTTATATTGCCATGCAATCCATTTCCTTTTGTTTTTATGCATTTTGGATGATTATGGTGCATTAGGTTGCTTAGGATTGAGGTGAAATGTTGAAAATTGCTTTTTCCGCACTTCTGGTCCGAAAAAACTCGCTATTAGCGAAATTATTTCGCTAATGGCGAAATTTCCCAGAACCATTTCGCTAATAGCCAAAATTTTGGCTATTAGCCAATTTTCCACATAGCCATCACAGAGCCATTTCGCTATCAGCAAAATTCCGACGAAAATGGCACAACAAGTTTCACTTTTAGCTGGCTTTGGGGCCTTGTATGCCATCCGAAACCATTTGTTTAACGCTTATTAATCTAAGGAAAACCCTCAATCTCTAATAACTTAATGTACCATCACACTTGAGTTTCCAACGGAAAATGCATGAGACATATGAACATATTTCAACAACAATGGCACTTGAGAGAGTTTAAGCATGTTTATTCGGGTAGCAATAAACTAAGAATTTGGTAAAACCATAGAGCCTAGACATAGATCGTCGAGAACTATAAAGTAAACAAGAACCCTAAACAAGAATGATTAAGTAAGCAAGTATCAAGACAAATTATCATACATGGTCAAGACCATAAAGTAAGATGTAGGTGCCGTGTCTTTCCGTTATATACGCCAAGGGGGATACGAAAGTTTCTCGCCAGGGGAATGGGATACGCTCCGCAAGGTAGGCCCGCACGTCTTTGAGGGAGTCCGATGTATCTTAGCGAGGTTTTCATCGGTCAAGTAAGGGATTAACTTCCAGGGTTACTCCACTCGGGATTAATCCGTAAAATGAACCAAGATAACTATGTTTGTTCAACGCTAACCTCTATCTTAATATGAATGCATGCTTCAATATTATGATAAGTTATGTTATGATAAGAATATGTGCAAGCTCATGCAAAAGAACAAGAATATGAAGTTATACCGTTGACGATCTTAGTACCTCCCCGATCGTCCGGTTTAGGATCGTGTCATGAATAGGTTAAGTTTAGGTCTTGGTACGTTTATCGTATCTTGACGCAGTGGTCTTAGGTTCCCTTGACCGCCATGACATGTAGAATGTGATGTAGTATTTTTCTATCAATCAAAAGTAAGTATTTTTGTGTATATCGTCTCCACAGGGACTAGCGCGATATTCAAGTCATTCAACAATCAATATTGATCTAAGTGTATGGATTTAAAATGTGTGTTTGTGTAAACTATATAAACTATTTGACATAAAATAAATAGAGAAGAGATAGGAGCGTTTCGCTTGGGGTCAGAGACACTCAACCAAGCGTAACAACTGCAATTTCTTGATCGATTAACAGATTCTAGCTCTATAACCAATATTATCACAATCATTTCTACAATATCCTTCGTGTCCAAAGTGATACCGTTATTTCTAAGTTATCGTTTAAACATTCGTGTCCAAATCCCTTAAAAGATAACAAAGTCGATCGGATAACTTAATCGATCGTGTCCAACCTGACTAAATATCCGAAAGCATTAAGTTCTTGATTAAAAGTGATTATCAAAGATTTACAAACTTGTCAAGAGTGATATAACTTAAGATAGATTGTTATTCTAGTTCTAGATTCAAGAGTTACTGTCCAAATAATCTTGAATCTCTTTGAAAGCATTAAAAACAAGAATAACAACAATATTAAATTAATAAGCTAGAACCTTATATATTAAAAGATCAAAAGATTACATAATAGTTTGTTTGATTACCTCAATACTACAAGAGTAGATGATAACTACACATAGACATGTAAACTATGCAAAGGATGAAGGAAAGATGAAGATTCCATGCCAAGATCCTTGATGTCTCAATGAATCTAGGGTTGAATCTACTCCTAAACCACTTGCTTTGTGTTTCTCTAGAAATAGCAAACCAAAATTCTCCCAAAATGATGTTGATGCCGCCTCTGTTCCATGGATGCAAAACGTGAAGCTCTTGTGCGGCTCTCCCTAAAACGTGATATTGCTCTCTGTATGTACAGGACCAAAAAAATTTCCTTCTCCTTTGGTGTGTGCGGCCCCTTATAAAGATATGTAACCTCCTTTTTAAGTGACCTAGTTCATTCTTTCTTCCTTTCTCTCGGGTCACCAATGTCCAATGGGTTTAAGGCCCATTTGTTATTCTTCTCAATTACCAAGCTTGCTGCACGTGTGTTTCTTGTAAAAATAATTATGCTATTGTAATTTTGCCATTACACTACAAAGTGTCACGCCTTCCTTATTTCATCTAACCATTAACCGCACTAATACACTATTTGACTCAATGAATATGAAAATGACAATTTATTTAAAATGACTTTAAATTAAGATACTAAACTAATAAAATAGAATTGAAACTTAACTAAAAAGACTATAAAAATGTGATATGACAGAGTGTCATCATAACCCCAAACTTGAATCATTCCTTGTCCTCAAGGAATTCACTTGTAATATTGACAATAGATAGTCAAATAACAATTACCTAATCAAGCGATAGTACACAAAAGTTCATCTCCCTACTAGCTAAAAATGAGCTAGTTTGACTTGCTTGCATCCACCATACACAACTCCACTCAACAATTTGATAAGGGTTCACACACAGTCGACGTGCAGGTCTACATATTACCATACGCTTGAAAAGTTTCTAAACGTCAATTAAAATCAATGTCATTACACACTTTGAGGTCTTTAAGGGTTATAACGAGGCTTAGGTAAAGGTGGGATAATATTTGGATAAGTAGGCTACACGAAATTTGAGTTAGTCACTCCTACGGAAATTAAAGCACATATTCAATCCCTCATTCACCCTTTGAAACAACAATTGTAAAGGTACTAGAGATTATTTGTAACTATCGGGACAATCGAGTTTGAAATTACTCAGATTTTTCATTGTTTGCCCCCTTTTTCTTTTCATTCTATTTTTTTTATACACCATTTTTGTGTGTATTTTTTCATGCTTTGTTCTTTGTTCTCTAGTAACCCACCCCAAACTTAGTTGGTTGCAAATTCCAAAAGCAACCCCAAACTTATTGTTTAGCAACACCCTACTTAGCCTAACTCAAATATAGCATTTTGGGTTAAATCCTAAAAGTCTCTAGGCTAAATATGTAGTTTGTCACCGAACAAAAAGGTCTAAACCTACCGGCTCAATTTGGCTTTCAAAAAGGATAATTTCAAATTAAATAAGGGTAGTTTTTAAAGGCTCACAGGACCAAGCACTTTCGCCTCAGTGTGTAAATGACAAAGACCAATCAACAATAAAGAAACAATGCAAGTTCTAGAAATGTAGTTGCACGGAACACTCTATATAAGTAAATTGAAAAATAAAATTTGGTTATGAACCTTATAGTGTTAGATTTCTAGGAGTTGTGACTACCTATCACATATGCCGTACACTTCGCCTTTGAATTTCAAGTCATTACCTCCTTATGAACTTTTGGAATACCGCTTGACTACCCAATTGTTACTAAACTGGAAAAAGTAACAAACAAGCAAATTCATTAATAATAAACAAGTTTAGATTCAATTACATAACAGGGGGTACGCTGAGTTATCCAAATAAATAACACAACAATTAAAAGTTCAACTGACACAACTGACAAAAACGAGTTATTGAAAAAGAACTGATGTGGACTTTGATTTTTTTATTCGTCCATCTTTTCACACACTTTTTTTTTTCTTTGCTTTTTTTTTTACTGAATAGAAATACCTTCCTCCCCTTTTGTTCGCATAATTCTTTCCTTGCTAAGTAACCGTTCATTTTTCTCTGCAACCATCATCAGTTCTTCAATCTAAAACGGATATAACTAACAAGAAATTTTTCTTTGTATACCAAAGAGGGGTTAGTGCAAACAACTATACAATAGCGAAAAATATTTACAAATTATATACAAATGCTCAAAACAATACAAGTTGTCGTGATGCTTAAAATATCTAAACGCCAGTCCCCGACAACGGCTCCATTTTGATGTAGAATTTCTACATGTCATATAACTATGTACACGTGAGTATATATAGGATCGTTTTCCGCAGGGAGTTGCGTTAATCATAAGCATTTTCACAATAGTTCACATTAAGGAATCCTTTATAAATTGTTTGTTTGTAAAACTAAATTCCTAAACGACATAAAAGTAAAAACGAGAGAAGATCGAACTATTTCGCTTGCGGTATAAGATAACAATCAAGCATAACAGCAGCAATCTCTCGATCGATTAACAGATTCTAGCTTTATAACCAATATTATCACAATCATTTCTACAATATCCTTCGTGTCCAAAGCGATACCGTTATTTCTAAGTTATCGTTTAAACATTCGTGTCCAAATCCCTTAAAAGATAACAAAGTCAATCGGATAACTTAATCGATCATGTACAACCTGACTAAATATCCGAAAGCATTAAGTTCTTGATTAAAAGTGATTATCAAAGATTTACAAACTTGTCAAGAGTGATATAACTTAAGATAGATTGTTATTCTAGTTCTAGATTCAAGAGTTCGTGTCCAAATCATCTTGAATCTCTTTGAAAGCATTAAAAACAAGAATAACAACAATATTGAATTAATAAGCTAGAACCTTATATATTAAAAGATCAAAAGATTACATAATAGCTTGTTTGATTACCTCAATACTACAAGAGTAGATGATAGCTACACATAGACATGTAAACTATGCAAAGGATGAAGGAAAGATGAAGATTCCATGCCAAGATCCTTGATGTCTCAATGAATCTAGGGTTGAATCTACTCCTAAACCACTTGCTTTGTGTTTCTCTAGAAATAGCAAACCAAAATTCTCCCAAAATGATGTTGCTGCCGCCTCTGTTCCCTGGATGCAAAACGTGAAGCTCTTGTGCGGCTCTCCCTAAAACGTGATATTGCTCTCTGTATGTACATCACCAAAAAAATTTCCTTCTCATTTGGTGTGTGCGGCCCCTTATAAAGATATGTAACCTCCTTTTTAAGTGACCTAGTTCATTCTTTCTTCCTTTCTCTCGGGTCACCAATGTCCAATGGGTTTAAGGCCCATTTGTTATTCTTCTCAATTACCAAGCTTGTTGCACGTGTGTTTCTTGTAAAAATAATTATGCTTTTGTAATTTTGCCATTACACTACAAAGTGTCACACCTTCCTTATTTCATCTAATCATTGACCACACTAATACACTATTTGACTCAATGAATATGAAAATGACAATTTATTTAAAATGACTTTAAATTAAGATACTAAACTAATAAAATAGAATTGAAACTTAACTAAAAAGACTATAAAAATGTGATATGACAGAGTGTCATCAGAGTGGAAGACAAGACTTATGAGCTAAGATACGAAGAACATATGACGGATCTAGCATGCACGACCGTCTAGGTAAGCAAGTCCACACACGTATAATCAACCGGCAGGTTGTATTGTAGACACGTGGTGACCTAGGTTTTCCCCGCGGTTACCTATAGCCTAGGATTAGGTAGAACTCACTGAGACATTATGTCTGATCCGAATCCTCTTTGTTTCAGATTAGCAGGTTGGTATAGAAGGATTTAGTAAGCTTGTAGCTGGAGGGATAATCAGCAAGTGCTTGTTCGTACCCACTGCTGGATGTTATGGACTTTAATGATGTATGTTTCTATGTTTTGGACGAGTAGTATTGTATTGATGATTGTACGAACGCGTATTGCTGTATATATTATTCATTCAAAGACTTATTGTTGTAAATTTTAATGTATCCAGTATCAAGTTAATGCACATGCTAAACTTTCTAGATACTTTTAGTATGGGTGTCACATTTGGTATCAGAGCAGGTCGATTCAAATCGTGCCATGGGTAATTAAATTTCAACTACGGTAGTGGGACCATTGGGTTCCAGGTAAATGTTCTAATTGTTGTTGTTAGTTGAGCCTGATCAACTCAATTTAGCACTCGACGATTAGAACAGATGCCTGAGAGCTGTATAGGACCCAGGAGGAACGAAGTAAGTTTTGGTGATGAACCAGAAGGTGAGAACTCGGAGCAAGTAATAGTAAGAGTCTTAGCACGCCAGAAGGTGGCCGGTGTACTAAGCAGTCGAAGTTTGATTCCTCTGGGAACACAAAGCAATGTTAAGAGTAAGTTGGAGTGCTCCGAAATCGTTGGGTGAGTTGTTAATGATACACACGAAAGTGAAGAATTTGGAAATATCTAAGTTTCATCTAGAGCTTTGGAAAGAGTCGTTGTCGGAATGGGATTATGATATAGAAAGGAATTGTATTCTGGAACGTAAGTTCAGGGTACCAGATAAGGAGAGATTCGGAATGGAGAAGTCGGCATACGTTGAAGAGGTCAGTAAAATCTCAAGGATAGTAGTATGTGAATGAAGCCAAGGACTTGAATGCTCAGAGTGGACAAGGTTCTAACATTTGGATTGTTGAGTGAGTCGGTAGAGAAACAAGTTAAACCATTTGTAGCGGACGAAGTTAAGGTTCTATGTGAAAGTTTTATGTTAAGTGTTTTCATGATTAAGATATTAGTTTCCAACTTGATTGGTGTTAATGCTTGCTATGCAAATGTTATGAACTGTTTTATGATGTTCGGGATGAATAGTGTGCATTGTGTTACTTGAGAAACAAGATTTTTATGTAAAATACGTTTTCTGGAAAAACTGGGCTGAAGAAACTTGCTAATAGCCAAAATTTCGTTAATATCGAAATTGCTCCAGCAACATTTCGCTAATAGCTAACCTGGGGCGAAATTTTCATCTTTTCCAAAAGCTGTCAGTTCGTCCATAGGGTCCGCAGTGGCTATTGGGGGTCGTCTTCGCAGTGTTATATGCAATAAAGACCCTTTATAACATCAAGTATCAGATGCACATTACATGCTAATATTTCCAAAGAAAAAGGCATGGACAACCATTAACGAAATCGGTCCGGTTCAAGGTAACATCAGAAGTTAATGTGTCAAGAGTTAAGAAGAAGCTTGGACCAAGAGTTTTGAGGTTCTGGCATATGGAATGGATGTCGTGGATGTGAAGACATGAGACAAAAGTAAAGTGGTGAAAAGTTAAGTGAGATCACAGGGTTCCCGGATTTTATATGGTTATAATTATTCCTCGAATCTATGTTTTGTTTGATTAAATTGCTAAGGCTCGTGGTAATGATGTATTATAATATTTACAAGGTCTAAAAATGGATACATGCATATGGGTGATTGGAGTTGGCGTTCTTGAAGTAAATAGGAATTCTGCAGGTCCTAGTCCGTCATAACTCGCATAAAGCGGGCTGAACTCACTTGGAGGGAGATTTAATGGCACCGTTATGTTGTCAACTCGTTCCGTGATTTTATAATATCGTTTTGGGCCCATATTCACTATATTTTTATATATAATGAGGGATCATCAACGCCAATGAACCGTGTGTTAGTATTATGAGGTTTTCTTTAAGAGGAAGACCAACGAGCAATTATTGGTGTGATTGAGCAAAACATAGTACGCGAGAATATGAAGTGCAACGTTTGTTTTAAAGGAAGGCATATACGAGTACGTGATAAGTCTACCATGTGAATCCATCAGAATGATTCATGGAATTGGTAACCATGTAGTAAGAAGAATGTGAAGTTTCACTCGTCTCGACGGGTTAACGTTTATGGCTAAAGTCGAGTGAGGAATCAGAGTAGCGCAACCGAGGTTTGGTCGGTAAGAGTTTTAATGAAGTCCACGAAGTCTTGGATGTTGGGATAAGAATCATTACGAGAAGAGTAAGAAATTTGAAGCATCAAATTCAAGGTAGCAAAACTCGGATAGTTGATGAAAAGCGTGGAAAGAATATGATGAATGTGTCCTCCCTTAAGTGAGTAATGAGAAACTGAAGTCACCTCCAGTGTGATAATTGGATTTCTTGGTTGGTGATGTCAAGTACACGTAATAATTGTCAGTCAATTAAGAAAGGAATGTGTATTAGACAAGAGAAGCGCATGTAAGGTCCAGAAGGTTTTCTCTTGCAACTCAGGGTAACGTTGGGTTGTCAAGAATGATAACCGATATTCGATTAAGAGGAGACTGAAAGAATCCACCTTTGAAGTTAAAAGTGTTGCCAAGAAGGTAGACACGAATATCAAGTTTTACATGATGTGATTCATACATCTTGCACCATGCTTGTTAAGTGATAATGATACTTGCTATAATAATGTCAAACCATGATTTTTATAACTCCTAGAGTTAAGATATGTAATAAGGGACTTGGAAATGAAGTTTATTTTAAAACATGATATTTTTACATTTCTGGAACTGATGAAACACGTCGTAAGCGAGTAAGCTCACTTAAGACGTGCAAACTCTAGAGCCAACTCGTCATTGGCGAGCTTGGGGCGAATTGCGCGACTTTTTTAAAGTATAGTGACTCGTCCTGTGGTTCTACAGTGCCGTTATGGACTCAGTTTCACAGTATTCTTTTAAAAAGTTATGTGCCTGTTCATTCGAAGGACCCGTATGTCAATGTTTAAAGTTTCTTGAAAACAAAACGTCATGACAAGTATCATTATTATCTAACAAGGTACGGCATTTGAGAAGTATGTGAAACCTACGGGATGGTTTTGGGAAATTATCGATCACAAGGTGAACAACATGTTCGTCAAAAGATCGTACGGGATGTACGGGTTTCTGCTAAGGGTACTCAAGTGCAAGTGGTCTAAGTCCGAAGTTTCAAGAGTGTGTGAATTAAATGACTGGTTAATGATTGTCAGGTGCTTTGGCGGTTTGATTTTACCTCTTCACATCGAGTTATATGAGTTACCTATGAATTTGGTTACATGAAGTTTGAAACGAGGTTGGAAAATTCCTAAGACTCTGAGCAAAGACAAGAATTTCGCAGAAACGTCAGATAAGCTATACAAGCAAGAGGCAGATGCCTCAAGGTTCGGTGAGAAAGATCATGAGTCCTTGTAAGTTACATATAAAATGAGAATCTCAAGAATGTTGGTCACTGTAAGGAAGTTATGGAACTATTCGTACACCAAGGTGCAGACTTAACAAATTGTCGGTTAGAGATACATGGTTGTGTCAGAGATGTTTTGAGTATGCGTATGGATAGAAAGACACTTCAGATGCCATTGAGCACTACAGGGCAAACCTGGATTTCGGTAGGACTCCAGTAGAAAGGCAAATCCTGAGTGTTCCAGTTAACGATAAGTTACTTCTGTGATTAGTTATTGTCAAGAGGGTAGGCTACGGATCCGAAGTAACTAGTCCGACACGCAACAAGGATGAGTTTCGACCACGATGTTTTAAGATGAACCTAAACTTTGAAGAGACTTTTAAATCAAGAAGATATTGTCTGATAATGTGTGGGATACTTCAAGATGTTATGTATTAAACTCAGTGATTGTTAAGCGATCTCTAAATTTTGAGGACAAAATTTCTTTTAAGGGGGGAGAGTGTAACATCCCGCTCGTCAAGTTTGAGAATTTAGCAGTCGATGTATCAGAGTGAGAATGTCCAGGAAGGTTATAGCAAGATGGAGGGTACAATTATGCAGTGTCAGCTAAACACGGGTTGAATTATCAGTGTCAGAGAAAGAACGATTAAGACCAAGGGTATTTTAGTATTTTCATACAAGGAGTATATAAAGGTGATGGGAGCCAAACTCTTCATAATTTTATGTTGTTTCTCTCTCTAAACATCAAGAACAAGAATTCTCTCCACCTTCTTTCTAGGGTGTCACCCCAATCTCCCTCTTTAGCCATTAATATTTCCAAGTTGGTATATTCGGAAGCAAGCATGAATCATAGATACTTCATAAGCAAGAAACATCAAGAAGAAGAGGGTTTGGTGTTGCATTGGAGCTTGTGGAGCATATTAGGAAAGAGTCTCAAGAGCTAGGGTTTTGGATTGGAGAAAGGAAAGATGTTGAAGCTTGAAGGATGCAAAAAAACATCATGTGAGTTTTTAGATAGTGTAAACCTACCTTTGGTTGTGTGATTCTAGTAAGAAAACATGATTTAAGCTAAGTTTAGTATGATATGATTTTAGTACCCTTTTATGTGATTGTTGCTTGAAATAGGTTTATATTGCCATGCAATCCATTTCCTTTTGTTTTTATGCATTCTGGATGATTATGGTGCATTAGGTTGCTTAGGATTGAGGTGAAATGTTGAAAATTGCTTTTCCTGCACTTCTGGTCCGAATTAGCGAAATTATTTCGCTAATGGCGAAATTTCCCAGAACCATTTCGCTAATAGCCAAATTTTGGCTATTAGCCAAATTTCCAGATAGCCATCACAGAGCCATTTCGCTATCAGCGAAATTCCGGCAAAAATGGCACACCAAGTTTCACATTTAGTTGGCTTTGGGGCCTTGTATGCCATCCGAAACCATTTTTTTAACACTTATTAATCTAAGGAAAACCCTCAATCTCTAATAACCTAATGTACCATCACACTTGAGTTTCCAACGGAAAATGCATGAGACATATGAACATATTTCAACAACAATGGCACATGAGAGAGTTTAAGCATGTTTATTCGGGTAGCAATAAACTAAGAATGGGGTAAAACCATAGAGCCTCGACATAGATCGTCGAGAACTAGAAAGTTAGCAAGAACCCTAAACAAGAATGATTAAGTAAGCAAGTATCAAGACAAATTATCATACATGGTCAAGACCATAAAGTAAGATGTAGGTGTCGTGTCTTTCCGTTATCCACGCCAAGAGGGATTAACTTCCAGGGTTACTCCACTCGGGATTAATCCGTAAAATGAACCAAGATAACTATGTTTGTTCAACGCTAACCTCTAACTTAATATGAATGAATCATGCATCAAGACTATGATAAGTTATGTTATGATAAGAATATGTGCAAGCTCATGCAATAGAACAAGAATATGAAGTAATACCGCTGACGATCTTAGTACCTCCCCGATCGTCCGGTTTAGGATCGTGTCATGAATAGGTTAAGTTTAGGTCTTGGTACGTTTATTGTATCTTGACGCAGCGGTCTTAGGTTCCCTTGAACGCCATGACATGTAGAATGGAAGACAAGACTTATGATCTAAGATACGAAGAACCTATGACAGATCTAGCATGCACGACCGTCTAGGTAAGCAAGTCCACACACGTATAATCAACCGGCAGGTTGTATTGTAACCACGTGGTGACCATAGGTTTTCCCCAAGGTTACCTATAGCCTAGGATTAGGTAGAACTCACTGAGACATTATGTCTCATCCCAATCCTCTTTTTTTCCAGATTAGCAGGTTGGTATAGCAAGATTTTGTATACTTGTAGCCGGATGGATAATCAGCAAGTGCTTGTTCGTACCCGCTGCTCGATGTTATGGACTTTAAGGATGTATTTTTCTGCGTTTTGGACAAGTAGTATTGTATTGATGATTGTACGAACATGTATTGTTGTATATATTATTCATTCGAAGACTTATTGTTGTAAATTTTAATTTTAATGTATCCAGTATCAAGTTAATGCACATGCTAAACTTTCTAGATACGTTTAGTATGTGTGTTACACTATACAAAGTAAGATGACTTTTTTAAGCCAAATACAAACTTAAATTAGTTGATACTCTGTTTGGCTGTTTCTTAATAATATTAACGCATATTAACTAAGTTGATTCTCTATTTGATTGTTTCTTAATGTTATTGGGATCAATTATACAACCCATTATAATAGTATACAAAATGACAATTTAGTTAGTGACAACGTAAATTTGTCAAAAAAAAAAAGTTAGTGACAACGTAAATAATTTTTTTTAATAAGACAACATAAAAAATATATTAGCTAATATAAATGTATATAAAAAAAATTAGCTCATTGAGATTAAAAAAATATATATTATCTGATTCCAAAAAAAAAATCTAGAAGAATGGTGGAGCTGTGATATTTTTTTTCCAAACATTTGCCCGTTAGTGGGGTTGTGTGGCACATTTTTGTTCAATATCAAATAAGAAAAAAATCTGATTAATAAATTGGAAAAAAAGTAGTTAACTGGTACATGAAACAATTGTAATGTCTATTATTTTTCATTATTAATGATAATTACAGCAATTTATATACTTAACAAAAACTATGTTTCCAATTGTACTATAAATAGGTTGCTTCACCAATTATTGCTACCATCCCTCAATGCATTTCTCCTGAAGATAATACTGCCTTAACAGCCCCCTTCAAGCTATTTATTCTATGCACCCTAACAAATCACCAGGACCCGATGGTCTTAATCCATGTTTCTTTCATAAGTTTTGGCCTCTTATTGGTACAGAGATCTTCGCAGCTTGTTTTTCGTGGCTTAATGAAGGTATCTTTCCCCCCAATTTAAATGATACTAACATTGCTTTAATTGCAAGAGTAGATCATCCAGAGAGAGTGAAGGACCTTCGTCCCATTTCACTTTGTTATGTCATATACAAGATTCTCTCAAAAGTATTTGCCAATCGGCTCAAGCTAATCCTCCAAAAGTGCATCTATGATTCTCAAGCCGCTTTTGTCCCTTGTAGAGATATTCTTGATAATGCACTCACTGCTTTTGAAGTTCTCCATTATATGAAATGCAAGACCAACGGTAAAGAGAGAAATATTGCTCTAAAGGTAGATGTTAGTAAAGCCTTTGACATGGTTAAGTGGCGCTATCTTCTAGCGGTGATGGAAAAAATGGGGTTTTCAAATGCTTGGTTTAATTGGATTATGCAATGTGTCTCATCTGTTAACTATCACACGTTTGTCAACAATGATCATGTGGGGACTATTGCTCCTCTTTGCGGCCTTCGTTAGGGGGATCCCCTTTCGCCTTATCTATATATTATTTGTTCAGAAGGTCTCAGTTCTTACATCCGCCACCCTCAGAATAACGACCTTATTCACGGTACACGCATCTGTCGAGGGAGTCCATCTATTACTCATCTCCTCTTTGCAGATGACAGATTCCTCTTCTGCAAGTCTACTGTCTCTGAAGTGACTACCCTCAGGAATATTATGGATGCTTATGAGACTGCTAGTGTCCAAGCTATTAATTATAAAAAAATCCTCCATCGCTTTCAACCGAAATACAAATTCTTCATGTCACAACAACATTATTCATCTCTTAGGGGTTGTGGAATTTATGGGGCATGGAAAGTATCTTGGCCTCCCATCTATGGTAGGACGAGACAAAAAATCAATATTTATTAAAGAACACATCTGAAAAATATTCAAAATTGGAATGCTCGATCTCTTTCACGCGCAGGTAAGGAAGTGCTTTTAAAATCAATAGCCCGTCTATTCCTACTTACTGTATGAGTGATTTTCTTCTCCCTACCTCTTATGTGGAGGAAATAGAGCGCATGATGAATTCATTTTACTAGGGTTTGAAGAAGAATGGAGGTCGAAGTAATAATTGGTTAAATTGGGATAAGATGACTGCTTGTAAGGATCAAGGTGGTCTTACTTTTCGTGACCTCGAAGGTTTCAACCTTGCCATGCTTGGTAAATGATGAGTCAATAATGAGTCATTAAGTTTATTTTAATTTTAAGTCCAATGGCGATCTTATTTAATATTTAAGTTTATTTTAATTAAATTTAATATGTTTTTATTTCCTTCTAGAACTATTTTACTTCAATTGCAAGTTATTATATTTTAGGAACGAATATTCAAAAGATTTAGTCTTGGAGCAAAAGAAAGGAGAATTTGAGCTTATTCATGCCAAAAATATGAAGATCTCATGCAAAAATATATTGTGCAAGGGTTCATGCCAAAAATATGAAGATCTCGTACAAAAATATCTTGTGCAAAGAATTTGAAGATCCTTTACCAAAATATGAAGATTTGATGCAAAAATATGAAGCCAACCAATAGAAGCTTGGCACGCCTCCAATTTTCCTTTTGTTGCTGTTGCTTCTTCGACAAGCTGCTTATTTTAGTTTATTTCTGACCTAAAGCCCATGGTTTCTTGTGCAACACTTTAGTGATTTATTTCTTAGAGCAGCCACAAAACTTGTAATGACATCTTTTGTTCTTGGAAATAATAAGTGACAATTGTTAACGTGAGTGAGTAAACTCTTCTTGTCTTGGGATTTAACAAATACCAAACTCATAAAGCGAACACGGAGGGTTAGTATTTGTTAATTCATCATCACAAATATCAATTCATAAAGCGAACGCGTAGCTTTGATATTGGAACAAGTGAAATTAGACAAGGATTGCGAAACATGAGAATAGTCTAGCAAACCTTGAGACACATAAAGTTCTGTTCTTCAAGGATTCTAATAACAATCAACCATGAGAATAGGTGTGGTTGCTAGAGGAACACACTCAATGACTTCGAGAGAAGCTTTGATACGCTTAAGAGAAACTTGTCTTTAGAAAGTGGGTCCAATATAAAGTTCTGGTTTAGGGTTTGTTTTGTGAAGGGTTTGTCATCTAGATGAATCAATAATCCCAAGGCGCTTTTATTTTTATTATTTTCTTTTAATTAAAAATCCAAACTTTATAACTCAAAACTCTTTTCTAATCATTTCTGAAAGTTAATTAAATTCATAACTCCCTGTCGGAACGATGCTCTTTTATTAATACATCTGTAAACCGTGCACTTGCGGATTTACTACATCAGTAAACAAGGATGGAAGCTCTTCACAAACTCCTCCTCTCTCCTCACTAGAGTTCTTAAAGATAGATATTTTCCTAGAAGTGGTTTTTTGGGTGCCAAGATTGGTCATAGTCTAAGTTTCACATGGAGGAGTATCTGGAGCACTGTTCCGATGTTATCTCTTGGTTATAGGTGGAAAATTGGCGATGGTAATGATATTAATGTCTGGAAAGACCCATGGATCTTCACTCGTCAAAATTTGTGGCCTTCCTCAATCCCGCCAAGCAATCTTCTCAACATGAGTGTCTCACAGCTTTTCAATCCAACAACCAACACTTGGAATCGAGACTTTAGTGCTTCTATCATGAACACACAAGACACATCCAATATTTTTAAGTGTCCTTTGCACACTCAAACTCATTTAGATACAATTATTTGGAATGCATCTCATAATGGCTCATACATAGTCAAATCTGCCTACAAGATGTGTTTGAGTATTTCAAACCAAAGGTTAAAATATCATGTCTCTGGTGATTGGAAGTTGATATGGTAATTGCGAGTTCCTCCTAAAATTAAACATTTTTGTTGGAGATTTCTTCGTAGTTTCTTACCCACGAGGTCTAATTTGCAAATTCGTGTAGTCCATTGCCAATCAACTTGGGTGGTTTGCAATAATGACCTGGAAGATGAAATGCACATGTTTATGCATTGCAAGTTTGCTACTGATTGCTGGAAAGAGGCAATTTTTTGGGGCAAGATAGAGTCATACATGATGTCTAGCGGTAGTTTTTCATCTATTACCTTTGCCATTCTTATAGCGCTTGAAGTGGACAATCGTCTAGATTTGTCGCTATTTTATGGAGTATTTGACATGCTTGTTTATGGGAGCAAAAAATCTGTCAATGCACATGCATCTTGTGTCCTAGCCTTGGATACGGTTCACGGTTACATGTGGTGCCACCGTCTCAACAATGATGTGGAGTTTGATACTCCAGTTTGGTCTAAACCAAAGGTAGATTAGATCAAGTGTAATGTTGATTGTGCCATTTTTGAAGCCGAAGGAAAGTTTGGTGTTGGTATCTTTTTTCGAGAAATCCTTGGACATCTTATCCAAGCTAACTCAATGATCTTTCCTTCTGTTTCAACCGCAGCTGAGTGTGAAGCTACTACTCTACAACAAGCCCTCTAAATTGCTCTTAACCTTGGCCTGAATCGGGTAGTATTCGAAAGTGATTGTCAACTAGTTGTGAATGCAGTCCTTAATAATAGCTCCTATATGAATGAACTAGGAAGTTTACTCTCTAATTGTAGGACTTTTCTTTTCTCTAATTCTAGTTATGCCCTAGCTTATGTTAGGAGACAAGCTAACATGGTCGCTCATAACCTTGCTCGAGCGGCTATATTACATGCTAGTCCCAATATTTTCTTCCATCCTCTTGAATGTATTCACTCTAATATTTTAGATGAAATGGAATGAGCTACCTTTCCCTAAAAAAAAAGGTTGCTTCTTCAATCACTTTCCATCACATCTTTCTTTTGTCTCTTTTTCAGAAAAACAAGCTTTCAAAACATATTTTTTTAATTTGGTTTCCTTTTTTTCAATTTTTAAATGGATGTTAATTCTAAAAATGTCTTGATTTCTGATGTTACTGAAAATGCCCGCGATTTGGTGTTGATTGTAAGGGTTGTGAGAATGTGGCTTGTGCCCGAGTTCTCGAATCCTCAGAAATCCCACTCACTCAAGTTGATTTTTCATGATCTTGAGGTTGATTAAAATATATTATGTCTTTTTTTGTGTTTTATTTTGTTATTATTTGTACTAAAAGATTTTGAATTTAATTACATGCAGGGTAACAAAATACATGTAATTAATAAGAAGACCCTGATTTACAAATTTCAAAAACAACTTAAGGAGGGTGTTGTTTATAATATGTCACTCTTTAATGTGAATTTCTTTTTCTTTTTTTAATCGATAATATGTATTTCTTTTTAATAATATGTATCAATTATTGTATGTAACATTAATAGTAAAAGTTTATTGAAGAGAAGAAAATGCTCCTTTTTGTTCATATTTTTTATTTTATTTTCTTATGAGGGATCTCAGATAATCATAGGGGCTGTGATTGACTGTAAGAAGTGAGATGGGATCTCAGATCTAGGAGTTCCTAGGTTAAAGTCAATACGGGTAGGTCCTAGGTCTAGAGTTGTAAACGAGGAGTTTGCTGTGAAACTTAGAATAAGGACTACACAAGTGGATTTCCTTCCTGGCTTGGTAGCCCCCAGAGTAGGTGACGTTGCACCGAACTGGGTTAACAATTCTCTCGTGCCTTTTATTTTTCTGTTCTTTATTTTCCTTGTTATTTTTGTTTACTGCTAGCAAGATGTTCTAAACATCTCATTCAACATCTATTATCTGTGCCTGGTGTAACAGCTCGATTTTTCGATAGATTTAATTATTTTTAATTGTTTATTATGTGTTTATATGTGTTCTTATGTGATTAATTGCCTCTATGTGTATTTTTGGTTGGGAGTTGTAGAATTCGGTGTAGAAGGGTATTTTAATCATTTTGGACTCAGGGATATTTTGGTCATTTTATGAGTAGGGGTAATTTAGTAATTTTGTTGAGAATTGTTTTTAGTGCTTAGTGAGAGCTAGAATTATTTTACCAAGTGCTAGAGAGTTGTAGTGAATTGTTTTATTACCGGTAAGTGACCGTTAGTATTACATTTTACCGTGAAGTGAGTATTAACATTTTGGGTTAGATTAGTAATGGGTTAGGCCAATTAAGGCATTGTGAGTTGAACTCAATTAAGTAAAGTTTAAACACTAGTGTTGGTAGAGAAATAGGGTTTTACCAACATTTTCACAATTGAGAAGAGATAGAGATAGAGAGAAGATAAGGGTTTGATGAAGAAGATCTAGAGAGAGCTAGAGGAGGCTAGAGATTCAAGCTTTGGGAGCTAAAGTGAAGCTCTAGTTGATTTTGTGAAGAATTAAGGTAAGGGGGTTAGACTTTAATCATAATTAATAGTTGTAGTTCTTCCCTAATTCTTTGACTAAGTGATTAATTTGATTTTTGGTTGTAGAAATTCGTGCTTAAGATTAATGACATGATTATATGCATGAATTGAATGTTATTTGTGTTGTTGTTGTTGAATTTGTATGTCAAAATGGGTTTATATGTATATGACATGTTCTTGAGTGAAATTGATGATGGATAATGTTGTAGTTGTTAGATTGAGGATGAAATCATGATTAAATGTTGTTGTTGTTGTTGTTGTTGTTGTTAGATGTGTTGTTGATGAATTGATACATTGGGTATCATGATTTGGTGAATTATGATGAGATTTGTTGTTGTTGTTGAAAGTTGTGAGAGTTTTGGTGAATTGGTGAATTTTTATGAATTGATGTTGTGATTGCAAGTTGTATGCATGTTTAAGTGTTTTGAAGCATATATGACATATAAACATCTTTGGGATTGAGTTTTGGGGTTTGGGGTGATCAAAATTGAGATTTTTGGGTGATAAGGGGTTAGAACCCGTAAGTGTTCATCAGAAACAGGGCCCAGTTCACTTAAGCGAAGCCCCAAGCGAATTTTCAAGCGAAATTGGGTTTTCTCTCGACGTTGATTTCGCTTGCGCGAGATTGATTTCGTTTAAACGAAATGCTCTCTGACAACATCCCTTGTTTCGAGTTCTTGCGTCTTTTTCACACGTGTCTGTTTTGAATTGGCCTTCGGTGTAAACATGAAAGTTGTAGATAATTTTGTTATCTTTCCAGTGGCTTTAGCTTGACTTGAAAATGATTTTTGGTTTTTCAGTTATGAGGAAAATACTCCTAAGAGGTCTTAGTGAAATTTTACGAAAAATCCGCATAACTATTTCTAAGTTGACCCAAACCTTATGGATTGTTTCCAAGCTTCGAAACTTGAATTTTATGAGTTAAATTAAGGTGTTTAATGGTATTTAAACTATGATGTGATGGATCTAACTTGTTTTGATTTGAAAATGGGATTCTTTTGTAAAAACGATAAAGTGAGACGAACTTTGTGAATTTCATGATTTTGTCGTGTTTAGCCGGTGAAATGCCAAGGTATTCTCTACTGCACTTATATGTAGCCTAGAGGAATACTTAATTGAGGCATTGGTTCTTGTTTACTTGGTTTTGGTTCAATACTTCAATTATTTTGAAAATGAGATACCGATAGACGAACTTGATTGAAAATGGTTCTTTTAAACCAAATACCTTATAAATCTTTTGTGAATGGTTGTATATGATTAATTGATGATATGTGGATGATTATGGACAATTGAATATGATGCTTATCATGAAATGATGTGTTGTTCCATTTTACTTGGTTTATGAAGAGTATTTGGAATTGTGGTAATATTTTGTGGTAGTTGTTGATGTATGTTGATCCATGTTGATGACTCTCATTTGAATGGTGATTTGTTGAATGTGTGGACATGAGTACTTGATAATGCAATATTGGTTGAGATAGTCAATGTAATTGGAGGTGTGCTTTTACATTGTCGTTGATAGTTGTATGTTGAAGTTGTGCATTATCGGGTCGTTGTTGTATGTACATGCATCATATCATATTGAGTCATTGTTGAAATGTAAAAGGAGGTGTACTTTTACATAGTTGTTGTAAGAGGAGGTGTGCTCTTACATGTAAGAGGAGGTGTACTGTTACCTAGATGTGCGGTTGACATCTAATGACTGTTGTTACGGTACCGCATGCATATATGTGTCAAGTTTAGGCGCATTGCATAATGACATGGAGTCTTGTTGTGAATGTGAATAATGTTGTTAGTGATAAGTGCATTGATGAGTGCTTGTTGTGATAATTGGATTGGTTGCATGAATGTAATCTGGAGGTTAATTGTTTATGCAAACTATTTGAAAATTGAATTGTTTATTCATTTAATTTGTATTATTGATTATGATTAATGTAAAGATAACCTCCAATGGTTTTTGCCGCCTACCTGTCTGTATGGATGGGTAGACGCCGTGCAGGATTAGTTGCTTTTGGTGAGTTGATGCTTGGATAGCGGGAGTTGTCTTGTTGTCGGTTGTCGAGTCTAGATTTTAGGCTCTGATTAGGGTGTAGTGTCCTTTTGTTTCTGTTGAATTCTGTTATGTTGTTGAGATTTGTCCATTGTTGGACTTGGAGGATTATTTTTGTATGTTGATGTAGTGTTGACCATGACATGTTTTGTTGGAGATATTTTATTTGTATCCGCTGCTACTGTTGAGATATTATTATATATGCATGTTGAATTGGATTTTGTTTAGACGTAGCGTCTATTTCTTGAATATTTGTCATATTCGCGTGTTTTATCGCTTTAATAGAAATAGGGCGTTACAAGTTGGTATCAGAGCCGTGGTCAGTCCTTGTCCGGATTAGCATCCGTTGAATTTTCCTGTTTGTACGCGAATGGTAATGGATTACCTTCGATACTTGTCTTGTTGTGCTTTTGTTCCTATCTGTTGGTTGTTTTTCCCGTTGTATGCGACATGTATGAAAGTACTGTCGGTACTTGTTCCAGTGTTCCGTTCTTTTAGAAGGGTCTGAGCTAAGTGGGAGAAGCAGCATACTCCAGGTATCTTTTGGATAGAGAAGCTCAGTTGTTTGTGGTTGTTTTTTCTGCAAAGTTTGAAGAGCTTTCGAGGTTTTGTCCGTACATCAATGCGGAGGATGCGATGGTTTCCAAGCGTGTGAAGTTTGAGAGCGTTTTGAGGCCCGATATCTACCAATATATGTGTATTTAGGAGATCCGAGACTTTGATACTTTGGTGCACAAGTGTCGTATGTTTGATGATGTCGGGAGGGCTAAAGCTAATCATTACAAGGCTCAGCATGATAAAAAAGGAAAGAGTCATGGATTTGGGAAACCGTACAACAAGGACAAAGGAAAGAAGAAAGAAGGTGGAGGAGGCTCTAAGCCGAATGTTACTCAGGTCAGGTGCTTCAAGTGTGGCACATTGGGTCATTTTGCTAATGATTGCAAGAAGGGAGAGAGTTGCTACAAGTGTGGAAAAGCGGGTCACAAGGCTTTTGAGTGTACTTATGTTGAGAAGGAGATTACTTGCTACAATTATGGTGAGAAGGGGCATATCCGTACTAAGTGTACCAAGCCGAAGCAGGAAAGGTGTTTGCACTGAATGCGGAAGAGGTGGAGCATACAGATAATCTCATCCGAGGTATGTGTATTATCAATAGTACTCTTTTGATTGCAATTATTGATACTGGTGCTACTCATTCTTTTATCGCGGTTAGTTGTGTTGAGCGTTTGGGTTTGGTTGTGACTCCGTTGTCCCGAGAGATGGTTATCGACACCCCGACTAGTGGTTCGGTGACTACTTCCTTAGTGTGTGTTAAGTGTCCTGTTAGTTTTGGTAACGTTGATTTTGAGTTGGATCTTGTGTGTCTTCCGTTGAAGCATATGGACGTGATTTTTGGTATGGATTGGATGTTGACTTTTGGTGTTAACATTAATTGTTTGACCAAGAGTATAACATTTTCTAAGCCGGTAGCTGAGGAAGGTGGGAAGTTCTTGACCGCAGAGCAAGTGAAGAAGTCTTTCGACGGTGAAGCTAGTGTGTTTATGATGTTTGCTTCCTTGAAGGAGAGTAGTGAGAAAGGAGTTGGTGATTTGCCGATAGTGCAAGAGTTTCTAGAAGTTTTTCCGAACGACATTACCGAGTTGCCGCCAGAGAGGGAAGTTGAGTTTGCAATTGATTTGGTACCAGGAACGAGTCCTATTTCAATTGCGCCTTATCGGATGTCTGCATCAGAGTTGGGTGAGTTGAAGAAGCAGTTGGAAGAGTTGCTCGAGAAGCAGTTTATCAGGCCGAGTGTTTCTCTGTGAGGTGCTCCAGTGTTGTTGGTTAAGAAGAAGGATGGAAGCATGAGGTTGTGTGTGGATTATCGGCAGTTGAACAAGGTGACGATTAAGAATCGGTATTAACTTTCGAGGATCGATGATTTGATGGATCAGTTGGTAGGTGCGGAAGTGTTCAGCAAGATTGATTTGAGGTCAGGATATCATCAGATTAGAGTGAAGGTAGAAGATATATCCAAAATTGCGTTCCGAACGAGGTATGGACACTATGAGTATTCTGTGATGCCATTTGGAGTATCTGATGCGCCAGGTGTCTTCATGGAATATATGAATAGGATATTTCATCCTTTTCTAGACCGTTTTGTGGTAGTGTTTATAGATGATATTTTGGTGTATTCGAAGTCTGAAGAAGAGCATGCCGAGCATCTGAGGATTGTGTTGGGAGTCTTGAAGGAGAAGAAGTTGTTTGCTAAGTTGTCGAAGTGTGAGTTTTGGTTGCGGGAAGCGAGTTTCCTTGGTCATGTGATTTCTACAGGTGGTATTGTCGTGGATCCGTCGAAGGTAGATGCAGTGTTGCAGTGGGAATCACCTAAGTCTGTTTTTGAAGTTAGAAGCTTTCTTGGATTGGCGGGTTATTATAGGAGGTTCATTGAGGGATTCTCTAAGTTGGCGTTGCCATTGACGTAGTTGACTCGGAAAGGACAAGCTTATGTTTGGGATGCTAAGTGTGAGAAGAGTTTCCAAGAGTTGAAGAAGAGGTTGACTTCAGCTCCAGTGTTGATTTTGCCGAATCCGAAGGAATCTTTTGTTGTGTATTGTGATGCTTCTAAGATGGGTCTTGGTGGTGTGCTTATGTAGAATCGTCAGGTTGTGGCTTATGCTTCGAGACAATTGAAAGTGCATGAGAAGAATTATTCGACTCATGACTTGGAATTGGCAGCAGTGGTGTATGTGTTGAAGATTTGGAGGCATTATCTGTATGGTTCTAAGTTTGAAGTGTTAAGTGATCATAAGAGTTTGAAGTACTTGTTTGACCAGAAGGAGTTAAAAATGAGGCAGAGAAGGTGGTTGGAGTATCTTAAGGATTTTGATTTTCAGTTGAGTTACCATCCTGGAAAGGCGAATGTTGTTGTTGATGCTTTGAGTAGGAAGTTGTTGCATATGTCTGCTTTGATGGTTAAAGAGTTGGAATTGATTGAGCAATTTCGAGATTTGAGTTTGGTTAGTGAGATGACGCCGGATGGTGTGAGGTTGGGAATGTTGAAGCTGACGAGTGAAATTTTGGAAGAGATTAAGAATGGTCAAAAGGAAGATTTGAAACTTGTAGATCGTGTGGTGTTGGTTAATCAAGGTAAAGGTGGAGACTTCAGATTGGATGAGAACGGTGTTTTGATGTTTCGTGATCGTGTTTGTGTACTAGATGTTTTTGAGCTTAAGAGAGGGATTTTGGAAGAAGGTCACCGAAGTAGTTTGAGTATTCATCCAGGAGCGACTAAGATGTATCAAGATTTGAAGAGGTTGTTTTGGTGGCCTGGAAGGAAGAAGGAGATTGCAGAGTTTGTTTATGCTTGTTTGGTTTGTCAGAAGTCTAAGATTGAACATCAGAGACCGTCAGGTTTGATGCAACCGTTGTTTGTGCCAGAGTGGAAGTGGGATAGTATCTCTATGGATTTTGTCGTAGCGTTGCCGAAGACTGTTAAGGGTTTTGATTCGATTTGGGTGATTGTTGATCGGTTGACGAAGTCAGCACATTTTGTTCCTATCAAGACTGGTATGTCTGTGGCGAAGTTGACTGAGATCTACATTGAGCAGATCGTTAGATTGCATGGTATTCCTTCTAGTATTGTATCGGATCGGGATCCGAGGTTTACTTCTAAGTTTTGGGAGAGTTTGCAAGTTGCTTTGGGAACTAAGTTGAGGTTGAGTTCTGCTTATCATTCCCAGACTGATGGTCAGACGGAGAGGACTATTCAGAGTTTGGGAGATTTGTTGAGAGCTTGTGTTTTAGAGCAAGGTGTCAGTTGGGTCGAATGTCTTCCGTTGATTGAATTTACTTACAACAACAATTTTCATTCTAGTATCGGAATGACACCTGTCATACCCCAATTTTTGACCTAAGGATCCTACATTCATACACCAACACGTGTCCTGAGACTCTAATCGATCTGTCTTTTCAATAAAAAATTCGGCAGAGAGGTATTTTAAAATACCTCATTTTTGGTTCCGAGTTGGGCCCCTCTTCTCACTTTATTTCTTCTTCTTTTTTATTATTTATTTCATTTTTAATTCCATCTTTTATTTAAGTATTTTTAATCAACTAACTTTAACTTTGTTTAAAAATATTTCTTTTATTCTAATTTTAATTTTAATCTCATTTTTAATTTTAATCTCATTTTAAATTTCAATCTCATCCTTTTTAGTCTTTATCCTTTTCATTTTATTATTTTCATTTTATAGTGCTTATCTCTTTTTATTTTCTTTATTATTTTTTATTATTGTCCAAAAATGTCCAAAAATGGTCCAAGTTCAAGACTAGAGGTTGTCAAGCGTGACTCTCATCCCAAATCCAGTCCAGGTGCGTCAGTCGTTTCAGCAAAGGGATAACTGCATTTTTTACTCCTTCTCATCTCAAGTCAAGCGAAAGTTTCTGCAGATTGAAACAAACCCTAAAGCCAATCCTGAGACTATAAATAACAACACGCAAGAACCAGCAAAGGGGGGCCAAAAAAATTCACCTGAAACAACACAAGTTCATCGAAACAAATAACTTTCGAAACAAACATCACGACCCCAAACAACATTCAGCAATCACAAATTCCATCGATCCAAAAAAGTCTGCAATCACCACAAATCAGCAACCATTTCTTTTAAGAATTCAAATCAACACAAGCCTTTACCTAATCCCCAATCAGAATCGACCCAGCTTTTTTTAAATCCTACATCAGACATCAAAATGATTTTTTTCACAAACAATTCCTCGTAGCCAAACCTGCAGCTGTTCACCTAACACAAACGCAATCCACTCAGAGCCGAAATTTGCATCAGTACCACAGCACAACAAATTCACAGCCGCGGCCGATTCCGACTCGATTTCACAGCAACACGCACATAACAGAACCAATTATCAAAACCCAATTTTCAATCCACAACCTGCAATCGAAATTAATATAATCACTCAACATCAAGAACCTGCATCGACCATAACAGAAAACATACGATTCAAAACCGTCACTATCTCAAATCATCGCCGTCGAACACGGAACCGAAGAAGGGAACCGCTCTTGAACTGCGCCAAATCCAGACCCAAGGCATCGACAGAGACCGCCGCACATCACAGGAAACCGTTACACCACAACCAAGCACCAACCGAAGTAAGTCGAAGCCTGCACTCGATCCAGTCACGTCACAAACAACACGAACACCGTCAGAATCGAATTCACCACCGTAACAACACATATACTCATGGACGGTGGCACCAGAACTGTCACGATACAAACACCCGCAGATCGATACAAAGCCATCACCATCAAATCGATTATGATCTAGCATCAAAAGGTATACCCCTTTCGTTTCTTTCTTTCTTTTTATACATACTTCTTTTTTTGTTGATTTAAGTGTACAAGAAAAAGAAGGAAACAAGAAAGAAGAAGTTGAGAGAGATAAGAGAGGAAACGTGAGTACAGGAAGGGTAAGGTGAGAGAAGAGAGAACCGAAAGATAAGAAAGAGAATGGGGAGGATTAAAATGATCAAGGTCTGATAGGGAAGGCTATTTATATAGCCCCTTTTTCCCGTGCGTACGCGCCCATCCCCTTATTGTGTACCCTCACTCCTCAACCCCCTTGATCCTAATCAAACCGTCCCTGTTTGCCTTCCCCTTGATTCGATTGGGACCGTCTGATCAATCAGACGGGCCATATCCTGCCAGACCTAACCTTTAGGCCCACAACGCGCCTGCCTATTCCCTTGAGCCCAATTTCAGTTTCTTCTATTTTCTACACCACATGCTTACTGCTTGCACCCCCTTTCATGTATTTAGAATTCTCTTGCATTGTTTTATCTTGTCTTTCATATTTAGTAGATTAGGTAGCATATTCATCATTCCTTTACCCATTGCATATTTATTTATTTATCATGTCATTAATCTTTACCGTGTGGGATTTAGTTTGTATAATAGGCTTAAATGTAATCATTCATGCACTTTTTTAGTTTTATCATTTCACATCTTAATAGGATGTAAATTAGGTTTAATGTAATTTATTTACTTCGTCATTTACCTTTCGCAGACCATAGCATGTATAGTAGGTTTAATGTAATAGTATTAGGTGCATGTGTGCGTGCGTGTGTGTATGCCTTTCTTTTTATGTTTCTAGATTAGGTAATGGTTTTGTGGTGATCCAACGTCACCACAAAATCCCTACGCTTTTATTTTTTTTCCTGCACCGTTAGGTTAATTTTTATTCCAATTATTTGAAAACAACAAAAACATGCAAATAACTAAAAATCACAAAAACATTTTTTAAATAAACCTTGATCTTAAATCAAGTGACAGTCTTTTATTTTTAGTTTCTTAAATCAAACATTAATCAATTTAATTTAATTTAGAGTCCATTTTCTTTAACATTAAAAAACACAAACAAATACGCTTGTGCCACTTTGGCTTTCTTTCATTTTAAAACCTTTTCAAAAACCTTAAAAAACACTCAACCAATCAAACGTCAATTTTTACCACGAACTACGTGATTTTGATCCTTCACAGGTACGTAGGCAAAGAACACTCGTCCTTCCAAATCAATAAAATGTAGATAATTAGGTCTTCTTTTTTTAATCATTTCAAATTCCATTTTTTCCAAAACAAGCAAGTTATAGCACATTAATTGAATAAAACCAAGAGGTTCCCGTAGAGTACTACGGACATAAAGGGTGCTAATACATTCCCTTTATGTAACTAACCCCCGAACCCTAAATCTTTTCAAAATGTGGGGTGTTTGAACTTTTTTCCCTTTTCTTAAAAATTAAATGTTCGGTCGTGAAATAAATAAGTGAGTCAATAAGATAATCAAATAGCCTTGATCTCCGAAAAAGGACGCGACAAAAATGGCGACTTCACTGGGGACATTATAAGAGGGCTGAGCCTAACTTGGTCTTATTTAAATTTTGCGCTATAACTTGCTTAAAATAAAAAATAAATAAAAGATGGAAATACGTGTATGTATATTCTCTCCTTCTTCTTTCTTCTTTCTTTTAACGTGAGTAGTGAGATAAGTCCTAACCCGAGCTTGAGAGAAATATAAGACAGGAGTGGTGGAATCATAGTGGCATACCGAGAGTATTCTCGTGTCTTGACGCATGTGATATGGCCACACTTAGCGGAGGAGCTTGAAGTGGTATATGTCGGCGTGTGTTGTCACGTTTAGACTTTATTACTCTTAAGTTTCCATTGAACGCTAAGGACCTTTAGTAACCCTTAACCCATCTTGGACTTTTAGGACGTAGTGCGGTGGCTAACCGGGTGTTGTCTCGGTACTAGTCGACACGCGACACTACACTCGAACTAGACTTTCCTACGAATGATGTTGGATCGGGTGTTGTCTCGGTATCCGATAAAGTTCAAAGGCGGTTGGAATTCGGGAACTTGGTAGAACCCTTGTTACAAGTACAAATGAAACCATAGTCCTTACAAAATGGCGTTGTTACCCTTAAACTTCAACATTATGGACTTAAACCTCACCATGTTTTCACCGTTCTTGTTGCATAATCATGTGTAACAGCCCGATTTTCGCTAGTTTTATTTTATTATTTATTTATGTGTGTTGTATGTGTTTATATGTGATTACTTGCTTTTGTGTGTATTTTGTTTGGGATTCGTAGAATTCGGTATTGGAGGGGTGTTTTAGTCATTTTGGACTTAGGGGCATTTTGGTCATTTTGAGAGCAGTGGTAATTTTTGTAATTTTGTTGGAGGTTATTTTTAGTGCTCAGTAAGAATATTATTTTACCAAGTTACAAAAAGGTGTAGTAATTATTTTAATTACCGTTAAGTGACCATTAGTGATATAATTTACCATTAAGTGAGTAGTGACATTTTGGGTGTTAGAATAGAAATGGGTTAGGCCCATTAAGGTTTGAGAGGTAAGCCCAATTGAGTAGAGCATATATATAAACTCTAGTTGTTGGTGAAATTAGGTTTTACAAACATTTCACATTTCATTTCATTTGAGAAGAGAAGAGATAGAGGCTAGAGAGAAGAACAACAACAAGGGTTAGAAGGCAAAGAGGGGATTCATCATCTAGGAGCTAAATTGAAGCTTGGGTTAGAGGATCTTGGTGTTAGAGGTAAGAGGGTTAGATTTCAAACATAATTCACATTTTTTTATTTTACCCATTTTGTGAAATTGTTGAATTGAGCCTAATTGATTGTAAATTCGTGTACATGTTTTGATGCAATGTTTGGGTATGTAAATTAAATGTTAATTGAGTTGTTGATGATGAAATTACATGCTTAAGTTGTGGTTACATGTGAGCTTTGCATTTTTGTTCAAAAATGATGATATGATGTGTTGTTGTGATGAATTGTTGATAAGTTCATGATGATTAGTTGCTGTTGTGGTTGAGAGATGTTGTTGTTGATGATTAAAACATTGGGTAATCATAATTGTGGAGTTTACTATGACTTTGTGTTGTTTTTGAATTTTTGATGAAAAATGGGTCAAATGATGAATTTTGTTTAGAGAATGTTTTAGGACAAATTTTATATGGAATTGAATGTCTTTTCATGTTTAGAAATGTTTGGATGAACTTTGGGATCAAATTTGGGCATTGGGAAGTCAAAATTGGGGTTTTGGGGTGAAAATGGCTCTTTTTCCCGAGACTGAACTGTCAAAACTCGCAGCTGCGAGCAAGCTTACTCGCAACAGTGAGTGACTGCTAACTCGCAGTGGCGAGTAGCTCTACTCGTAGTGGCGAGTTGTAGCAGGACAGGGTTCCAGTCGTTTCAGTCTTTGCACTCTCGCATCTTTTTCACTCGTTTCAGTCGTGAACTGTTTTATGGTACAAACATGAAAATTGTAGATAATATTTTTATCTTTCTAAGGGCGTTGGTTTGACTTGAATACAATTTTTGGTTTGCAAGTTATGGGGAAAATACTCTTGAAACGTTTTGGAATGTTTTTAATCTTTGAAAACTTGATTTTTAAGAGTGCAACTAAGGTGGTTAAACTGTGATGTAGTGAACCTACTTGTTTTACTTAGAAATTGAGAAATTCTTTGAAAAATGATGATTGAGACGAACTTTATGATTTTCATTAATTCATCGCATTTGGCCAATGAAATGCTTACGTAACCTCTACTTCACACACATGTGGGTTGTGAGAATACAAGGCATAGGCAATTGAGCTTGTTTACTTGGTTTTGACTTAAATGTTCAATTAATTTAATGTTGTGATTTTGAGAGACGAACTTGACTAAAGAGGGCTTTTGAGAACCAATTGATTGTGAATCCTTTACGGAGAATTGTTATATGCTATGTGAAGATGATTGGTGGTGTAATTATGTGACAACTTCATGTTGTGTGATTTTTGATGTTGTTGGTGATTGTATATATGTTAAATTGGTGGTGACTTGTTGATGATTGCATATATACAAGTATTGGTGATGGTGAGGTGATTATTGTTTGTGTGAACATATGCATTTGTAGTTGAGTCATATGTTCATGCATTCATGACTGATGGTGGTGGATTTTATATCCAAGACTGATGGTGGCGGATTTTATATCCAATTGAGGTGAGTACGATGTTTTTGTTGCATCGAAGGTGACGACCTGGAGGTGATTTGGTACCACATGCATCTAGATGAGTCTAGAATCATTGCATAAACTGTTGGTGGATTGAATTGCATTGCAACGTGTTTTATGATTGATTGCTAACTGTGATTTGTGGATTGAATTGTTGAGGGTTAATTGTTGATTGACAAGGTGAATTTGAGATATGTGTATGATACACTTGTTGAGATGAACTTGGAATGATGGTAAAGAATAATATGCATGTGTTGTGGATACTTGTGAATATATGTATGGATTGTTATTCTTGAATATATTCTTTCATTTCCAATGTTCATGATAAATGTTTTTCGTGGATTATGATGATGTAATGCTAACCCTCAGTGGTTTACCACCTACCTTTCCGTATGGACGGGTAGATGGGGTGCAGCATGCTTAGTTGTTTGCTTGATGATGCCGAGGAGTGGAGTTCCTCTTTTTATGCAAGTGTCTAGATTAGGGCTCTGATCTAGGATAGTTCTTGCATGTTAGTTTTATTTTTGGACTATGAATTTGGAGTTGAGATGTTATTTGTTATTTGAGAATTGGAGAATACAATTGTATTTTGTTGAGATCCAGAGATGTTTTATGAATTATATGTATGTTCCGCTGCTATGTTGTGTAACATGATCTTTATGCATGTATGTTTTGTGGATTGATTCGAAGACGCAGCATCTATTTCTAGAATATGTACGTATATTCGCACGTTTTACCGCTTATTAGAAATAGGGTGTTACATCATGCATACATGCATACATTCATAAACTTTTTCTCATTAAATACCGAAGGACTTCGATAAATTTTTATAAACATCTGAGGTATGAACCTTGTAAAAGGAACACAAAGGGATACAATTTCAAAAGTCTTAAACTAGACCTTAGCTTTGTCGGGGACTTTGTCTCTGGCTTTGTTTTCGAGAGAACTGTTTTCAACATTTCAAATTATCAAATGAAACAATATTCCTTATGATGTTTACAATTACTTTGACAAGTCCTTCGAAAAAATGTGTCTATCTTGCATCATTTTGCATTTCATAGTCTCAATTCCGAGTCTCACAAACTTTTTATTTTCCATAAAGGGTCAACCAATCTCAAAAGTGTCATGGCGTCCTCGTCCGAAACCAACTCGCATGTACAACACTCGAGCAATCATAAAGAGAAGATGGATTTTCTCGAGCAAGAAAATCAATTTCTCCGGGAGGAAAATAAAAAGATGAAGACACTGACGGTTGCTCAAGCACAAGCACCACCTCTTCCTCCTCCTATCAGGACTCTAGCCGAAGCTGTTTCTACTGGCCCTGAATGGACGTTTTGTACCAATACTCCAAAGTACTCTACACCGCAACGTTCCGTGCCTTGGTTCCTGCCTCTTACTGCTGGCGAAATACTCCGTCCCATTGCTTGTGAAGCTCAGATGCCTACTTTTCAACGAGCAACTCATGTTCCTCAGCAAGTTACGACGTTTCCTCTAGCTGTCGTGACCTACTCAGCACCTGCTGTTCATACTATCCCACTAGAAGAGGAAACCATCTTCCATTCTGGGGGTATGGGGGCCTATAACAGGGTTGATGACCTACAAGAGAAGTATGATGAGATGCAGCGAGAAATGAGAGCTCTCCGTGGGAAGAAAATGTTTGGGAAAACTGCCTACGATCTCTGCTTGGTGCCAAACGTCCAGATACCCCACAAGTTTAAGGTACCAGACTTCGAGAAGTATAAGGGGAACTCCTGTCCTGAGGAACATCTAACAATGTATGTGAGAAAGATGGCTGCCTATGCCAAGGATGATCCGGTCCTTATCTATTACTTTCAAGAGAGTTTGGCTAGTCCTGCCTCAAAGTGGTACATGAATCTAGACAAAACAAAGATTCGAACTTTTCGTGATCTGTGTGATGCTTTTGTAGAGCAATACAGTTACAATGTGGATATGGCCCCAGACCGAAGGATCTTCAGGCTATGACTCAGGGAGACAAAGAAACATTCAAGGAATATGCTCAGCGGTGGAGAAATTTCGCTGCCCAGGTCAGCCCGCGTATAGAAGAGAAGGAGATGACCAAACTTTTCTTAAAGAATCTCAATCAGTTCTACTACAAGAAGATGGTCAGAAGTGCGCCCAAGAACTTTGCAAAGATGGTTGGTATTGGTGTACAGTTGGAAGAAGGAGTCCGAGAAGGACGATTGGTCAATGAAAGTGTCTCCGCTGGCAGTTCAAAACAGAAAGACCAGAGAGTGAATATGGTGAAAGGTCAGCAAGTCAATCCACATCACCAGGCTCAAGAAACACCGCAGTATGATCTGATTCCTATGAAATATGCGGTTTTGCTTCCACAGTTGCTCGAAAGGAATCTAGTCCAGACCAAGGCGCCTCCTCCGGTACCATTAAGATTGCCAACATGGTATAGACCTGAACTTTTCTGTACCTTCCATCAAGGGGCACCTGGCCATGATATTGAACATTGTAATGCAATGAAGAAGGCAGTTCAGAATTTGATCCGGACCAACCGCCTGACCTTCTAAGACTTAACACAAGGAATGGTTAGCTGTGTTTGGGTCGCTGTTGATGTTCCTTCCGCTGTTTTTTTGTTCAAATAATGTTTGTTTGTTGCTTTTCGCTTTTCAAAAATATCCTTTCGTTCTGCCCGAGACGAAAGTGAACTTGTGTAGGGATTTTTGCTTTAAGTATTGTCGTCATTAATAAAAAGGTCGTTTTGATCCCGACTTTGTTTTATTTTGTGCTTTTTTCTGGAAAAATGGTAATACAAAAAACCAAAAAAATGTCTGCATAATCATAACTTATACTTACTTGTCGAAATCAATAATTAAATCATGCATTAATAAACTCGTTGAACACATCAACCATGTACTCTCTTTCAACTTTGAGTTCCCTGTGTCTGAAGCTGAAGAAGGGAAGAATGAAGAGACTCTCGACAAGATCTCTCACATGCTGGGGCATCTTAGCCATCGAAGTTGCAAACAAATATCAAGAAGTGTGTCCAGAAGATGGCAGTCACTTACAAAGACTAGCATGAGATGTTACCATTGCCTCACAGGAGTATCATGATTCATTACACATTTCAACAGGGACAACCCCCCTCCTTCCCTCAAGTATACAACATGGAGACCCTGCCTCCCACAGAGATCGAAGTCCCGTCAATAGGTGTTCTGCTAAAATCCAAGCTTGATCGAATTTAAACACATGACGACCTTGTGCAAACATATCAAAAGAAGTTTGAAACAAGCTTCTAACAAAAGGGTTCGTCCCCAAGAATTTCAAGAAGGGAACTTTGTACTGCTTTCCAACCAGACTCCACAGGCAAGTGGATGCCTAACTTTGAAGGCTCGTGTGCAATGACTCTTACAGCTATGGACGGTGACAAACTTGCATGTCCTATGAATGTCGGTGCAGTCAAGAAATACCACTACTACAAAATTGGGAAAATATAGCGCCTCATAAATAGCGCTTTTAACACTAAAGCGCTATAAATTAAAACACGGAGGTCTTAGCTAGCGCTTTTTTGAAAAAGTGCTATCTATCATTTTAAGTATATATAGCGCTTTGTATTGAAAGCGTCAGTATAGGTTAAATAAAAATAATAGTTATTTAAATAAAAAATATGATTAATCGTATATGGCACTTTTTATGAAAAGCGCTATATATAAATCAACCTTAAATAGCGCTTATAGGTTAAAAAAAGCGCTATTGTATGCTTGAGAAAGATAGCGCTTATAGATTAAAAAAAGCGCCATTTTATTAACTGATTTAATGTACATTAACTAACAGGTCCCCTGTTCGATCCCCTGCATAGCATATTTCAAATATTTTTTGAATTTTTATGAAAAATGGATTGCATCTTTCAAACAAAAAATGAAAAATGGATTGCAGTAACAAAGCACACCTTTTTTTTACAAAAAATTTGGTACAAACCTTTTTTAATTCTTTTATCATATATATAACAAACTAATTCTAAACTTTAAAAAAAAAAAAAAAACAAATCTAAACTTTTTTCCCAAAAAACAAATCCAAACTAAAAAAACAAATCAAATGTCCTGGTCCCACTAAATCCTACTTTTCCATAAATCCTACTTTGCAGGTTGCGTTTTTTGTTTTTTTATTTATATTTGAAAAAAAAAACGCTTTATACACTAACAACAAAGCGTAACTTCTTTTTGTTATATACTCAAAAGTAACAAAGAATCCCAATTTTAATGGAAATCCCTATTTTAATGCATCCTAAAGATAAAATAAAAACTATAACATAATTTTCATGAAGTTTGCGTTTTTTGTTTTTTATTTATATTTGAAAAAAAAATGCTTTTTTTTTGTTACACAAAAAAAAAACGCTTTATACACTAACAACAAAGCGTAACTTCTTTTTGTTATATACTCAAAAGTAACAAAGAATCCCAATTTTAATGGAAATCCCTATTTTAATGCATCCTAAAGATAAAATAAAAACTATAACATAATTTTCATTAAACGTATTTTTTAAATCAATTAATAACATAACCCAAAACTACTTTACTCAAAACTTTCATTAGATCGTGTGCAGGCAATTCAGTCCAGAACCACCACCTCTATCGATTCATTCATCACCAACCACCTATATCTATCAATTCATTCATCACCATCACTCGACTCCTTCGATCTATTCCAAAACCATAACCGTCTCTTTCGATTCATTCCAGAACAACCACATCTATCTCACTCTTAATTGCGGTGCATCATATCGTCGCTGCCGTCGTCCGATTACATCTTTTTCAATACTCAATTCTTCATCTCAGGTACCATCTTCATTCTTTCCTTACCTCAATTTAACTCAAATATTCTTTAATTTTTTCATATTTTCATCTGGATATTTTAGGTTTTCAAGGTTCAAACTAAATTTAAGACTGCACTGTTAGTGATTAGGATGAATTTGACAATCGAAAATTCAAAATTTTTGTTTGATGAATAATTACTGAAATTTGACAATTGTTTATTAAAGATTTTGGGTTTAATTAAACTCTACACAACCAGTAAGATGAATAATTTTTCTTTTGGTTCAAATATTTTTTTTATATATATAAACAATAACACTTTTTGTGTGTGACTAGAATTATTTTCTAATAAACTAATTGAATGATGTGATAATATGATATACACTATGCATATGCCTTTTGTATAACCTACTAATCAATTCCATAATCATCCATCGTGACTTCTACATGGCATACCAAATAAACTAACTTATACAATTACTTATTAGTTTATTTTTTGTAGTGTCCTCGCCAAGAAAATGGTATAGATGTCGGGTTCTTTGTGATGAGGTTTATGAAAGATATTCTCATTTCAAAACTGAATGAGATTCCAAAGTTGGTATGTTTTTTTTATATTAAAGTATAATATCTATGTATAATTAAGTTTATTAAGTAACATGGTTATTTTTAATGTTATAGTATATACAGTACATTGATGGTTTCTAATAGAAATCTAAGAAGAATGGTGTCGGTTCATGATCAGCCTAAAAGTTATATGATTTTTTTTTATAATAAGGTGAGTTTAATGTTTCTAAATATATTTGCTAGAAGTGGTAGTTGTTTTAATTTATAATCTTGCTTTAATTTGTACTCATGATCAGTAGTACTTTGAATTTATCTCTAATATAATATAGCGTTATTGCTTAATGGCGTTTTCTGGTATATATTCAGGTGGAGGAGAGTGAACGAAATTTGGAAATGAATGATGATTTGCATGCTTGTTTTGGATAAAAATGTTGAGAAGACCAAGAAGATAGATGAAGACTGCATGATACCATAGAAGATTTTGATCTTTATGTCAACTAATTAGTTGTAACTCTTAGAGATATCCATGTTACCATATTAGAGGCTAAACATTTCTGACTTTTATGCTATATATATACATACATTTTTTATGATATGGTTATGTTTTATTTGATAAATAATAGTCTCAATTATAATGTGCCTAAATTATATACATTTCCCTTTAAATTTCAGACTTTATATATATATATATATATATATATATATATATATATATTACTTTAAATTAATAAAAAAACACTATCTTGATCAAAAAAAAAAAAATAAAAAAAACGCTATCTGGAAAGGAATTTTTTTTTGACAAAAATAAAATAAAATAAATGCTTTTCCTAGCGCTTTTTTTCCTTTATAAAGCGTTATCTAAACCTATTGTTACATAGCGCTTTTTAAACAAAAACGCTGTTTTTAAACTTGTCTTAGATGACGTTTATTTTTGAAAGCGCTATCTAAGGAGAACCTTTGCTAGCACTTTTTGACATAAAGCGCTATATAAACCCTGCTATAGCTAGCGCTTTATACGGAAAAAAAGCGCTATATTACCTTTACCAGCGCCATTTACAATAGCGCTTCAAAAGCGCTACCTAAAGCCAAAAAAAAGCGCTATATAAGCCCATTTTTGTAGTAGTGTACTCTGTCAAAAATAAAAGCTCGATAAGTCGCAAACCTGAAAATGCGGCTTAGGAAAAAATGAACGTCTCGGTGGACTGAAAACCCGAAAGGGGGGTCCAGCCAAAAATTAGAGACAAAAAAATGATAGATTGAAAACCCGAAAGGGCGATCTATGCAAAAGTTAAGGATAAAAAGACAAAGTAACTGCATCAGTCAACACCATCCACTTGGGGCATATATGCTATTAAAGAACCTCTGATTTGAAGCATTTGAAGCATCCATAAATAAAAGACTCGAAACAGGGGAATTCAAAGACTCGAAACAGGGGCATTCTGTAACACCCTACTTCTATTAAGCGGTAAAACGCGCGAATATACAAATATATTCTAGAAATAGATGCTACGTCTTCCAAATTAAAACATACATGCATAAAGATCATGTTACATCACATAGCAGCGGAACACATATATAATCCATAACAACAACAAATCTCAGAATAAAGATACAAAAATAACATCCTCCAATCTCAGATACAATAATATCTCAAATCTCAACATAATAATGTCTCAACACCAAAACTACACAATCAAATAGAAATCCAACGTGCAAGAACTACCCTAGATCAGAGCCCTAATCTAGACACTGCACATAAAAAGAGGAACTCCGCTCCTCGGCAACATCAACACAAGTCTAAGCATTCTGCACTCCATCTACCCGTCCATACGGAAAGGTAGGTGGTAAACCACTGAGGGATAGCATTACATCATCATAATCCATATAAGATTAAACAAGAACATTGGAAATGAAAGATATATTCAAGAACGAAGGACAACAAATCATACATGTATTCACAAGTATTCACAACACTTATATCATTCAATATCATCATTCCAAGTTCGTATCAACAAGTGTATCATACACGTATCACATATATATAACCACCCCTCCTAGAACACTAGCATCACATGATTATTATCCCCCATCACTTACATTTCAAGCTATCACATTATTAACATGTCATAGCAAGTATATCCAATCTCTAAACAAATCATCGACATAAGTTCATCAATTATCAATTAATGGAAGGATTACTCACCTTATTCTCCACTTAGCATACTTAATTCAAAAGTACAATTCATCGTTTCAAAGTCATAAGCAAGTAATCATCATCATCAAGGAAATTACCACATCATATGCATATACATATACAACTCTCACTTCATCATTATTATCAAATTAATTATCATCAAATAGATTCACCAAGTGTATAAGCACAAACAAATAAGACATGCAATTAGAGCATAATTCAATTATTCATAACCATCAACAAAATCCACCAATGTACATATACACCAATCCACACAATCACAACATTCACCAAATTTCACCAATCCATAAATTCACCAAGTCATATATTCAATTATGACACAACTCATCAATTATTCAAATGCATATAATGCTCTAGACTCTTCTAGATGCATGTGGTACCAAATCACCTCAAGGCCGTCACCTTCGATGCAACAAAAACATCGTAATCACCTCAATTGGATATAAAATCCACCACCATCAGTCATGAATGCATGAACATATGACTCGACTCAATGCATATGTTCACACAAACAATAATCACCTCAACGTCACCAATACTTGTACACATGCAATCAACAATAATTCACCCCACTTAACATATGTACAATCACCAACAACATCCATAATTCAAGCAACATATAGTTGTCACATATATACACCACCAACAATCAACATTTAATATGTTCAACAAATATCATAACATAAACATGTTCATCACCATTCAATTAGTATATATGCATCGACAACAATTCACCACCACTTGACATATACATACATCATTAATCATCTCCACATAAATCAACATATAGTTGCCACATTTCCACATAATTCCTTACAATCCAAATAGAGGAACAAATACAACATATGATCACAAACATCATATTCATCACTCAACAACCATTCATACATCATCTCATAATCATATTAATCTATTCATAAAGGGTTCATAAACAATTGGCTCTCAAAAATCATTTTCTACCAAGTTCGTCTCCAAAAATCACAACATAAAATAATTAGAGGTTATGAACCAAAACCAATTCTACAAGCTCAAATGTCTATGCCATGTACCCTCACAAGCCACTTATACGTGCATTAGAGGTTACATAAACATTTCATCGGCCACATATGGAGAATTATCAAAAATTCCGAAGTTCGTCTCAATTGAGCACTTTTCACAAAACTTTCCATTTTCAAAGGAAAACAAGTAGGTTCACTACATCACAGTTTAAATACCTTAATTGAACTCATAAAATCAAGTTTCAAAGATTAAAAACATTCCACGAGGATTTGGTCGACTTAGAACTAGTTATGCGGGATTTTTCGATAAAACTTTTCAAGAGATTTTCCATTTTCTAAGCAAAACAAGTTAAATCCCTCACATCATAGTTTAAATACTACTAAACACCTAAATTGAACTCATAAACATAAGTTTGATGTTTGGAACCAATCCATAAGGTTTGGGTCGACTTAAGAGTAGTTATGCGGAATTTTTGTAAAATTTCACCAAGACCACCTTGGAGTATTTTCATCATAACTCAAAAACCAAAAACCATTTTCAAGTCAAACCAAAGCCTCTGGAAAGCTAACAAAATTATCTACAACTTTCATGTTTAAACCGAAAACCAATTCAAAACAGAAACGAGGGAAAAGGACACAAGAATGCAAAACAGGGGGTACTGTCCTGTGCAACTCGCAACTGCGAGTAACTTTACTTGCAACTGCGAGTAAGCTTCCAGGAAGCCCCTGCTGCTCGCATCCAACTTGCAGTTGCGAGTACGGTTGCGAGTTATGACAGTAGTCTCGGGAAAAAGAGCCATTTTCACCCCAAAACCCCAATTTTGACTCCCTAATGCCCAAATTTGATTCCAATGTCTATCCAAACATTTCTAAACATGAAAAGACACACAAATCCATATAAAATTTGCCCCAAAACATTCTCTTAACAAAAATCATCATTTGACCCATTTTTCATCAAAACTTCAAAAACAACACAAAGTCATAACAAACTCCACAATTATGATTACCCAAGGTTTTAATCATCAACAACAACATCTCTCAACAACAACAGCAACCAACCACTATGAATTCATCGATAATTCATCACAACAACACCTCATTTCATCATCTTTGGACAAAAATGCAAAGTACACATATATCCACAATTTAAGCATGCAATTTCATCATCAACAACTCAATTAACATTCAATTTACATACCCAAACATTGTATCAAAACATGAGCACGAATTTACAATCAATTAGGTTCAATTCATCAATCTCACAAAATATGTAGAAATGAAAAGTTATGAATTATGGTTGAATTCTAACCCTCTTACCTCTAGCACCAAGAATCTCTAATCCAAGCTTCAATTTAGCTTCTAGATGATGAATCCCCTCTTGCCTCTGACCCTTGTTCTTGTTCTTCCCTCTAGCCTCTATCTCTTCTCTTCTCAAATGAAAAATGTTGGTGAAAGAACCCTATTTCTCTACTAACATTAGTTTATATATAGGCTCACTTAATTGGGCTTATCTCACAAACCTTAATGGGCCTAACCCATTTCTCTTTGAACCTCAAAAATGTTACTACTCACTTAACGGTAAAACACAACACTAACGGTCACTTACCGGTAATAAAACAATTACTACACCCTCTAGCAACTTGGTAAAATAACAACTATCACTAAGCACTAAAAATAACCTTCAACAAATACAAAATTACCCCTACTCTCAAAATGACCAAAATGCCCCTAAGTCCAAAATGACTAAAATACCCCTCTAATACCGAATTCTACGATTCCCAACCAAAAAAATACACACAGAGGCAATAATCACATAAGAGCACATATAACACACATAAATAAATAAATAAAATAAATCTAGAGAAAAATCGGGCTGTTACACATTCAAAGTTGTTAGGGAGTACAACGGTTATTGTTTTCAATGTACCTTCCCATTATATTTACCATTTTCCAAAATTTTCAAAGATCTGTGGAGCCATGCCATTGGCAGGTCACCACTCAATTCATCAAATTTGAGCCTGTGCCAATTATTTGGAATTCTCATTTATTCTATTTGCAAAATTTCTTCTATTTTTGATGGCAATACTTGAAGCAAAAATTTTCAAAAAAAATGCAAAACTTTTTTTTACATCCTTTGAAAAGTGTGAACAACAAACACACTCTCTTTGAACTCGTGAGTAGCTGAAGTGTACATCAACATCCGCCTCGAGAACGGTTACATTCCAGAAGAGAAACATGGCTAAGCATTGTGGAAAGGACCTCTGCTTTGAGCAAGATGCTGTCACAGTCCAAAAATATAAAAAAAAATTTACAAAAATAGAAGCTCGCTAAGTTGAAAACCCGAATGGGCGGCTTAGGCAATAGAGAGCGTCCCGGTGGACTGAAAACCCGAAAGGGCGGTCCAAGCAAAAATTAGGGGCACAAAAAAGGAATATATTCCCGGTGGACTGAAAACCCGAAAGGGCGGTCCACGCAAAAGTTAGGGATTTTCAAAAACAAAAAAATATACAAAAAATGACTGTTGAAGCATACCAGTGGAATAACACTTTGCGCCGGTTTACAAATGGAGACTTCTTCCAGACTTTTGATACGACAATGGGCTTTCTCCCCAAGATTCATCAGTTGTTATTCATCAGTCGCTACCTTGTGCCAGGTTTTACACCATCAACGGCTCGGTTTGTTCACATAATATCATCTCAAAGGAAGTTTGCCGAGTGTTTGTACTGCGATGTTAGTCCGCTTCCCATCTTACATGTCTTGTCTCGTCTCATCGAGTTCACTTGCCACATACAGTTTGTACAGTCATACAAGTTACAATTCATACGTTCATACACTCATACAATCATACATTCATACTTTCACACATTCATACACTCATGCATACGCAAGATATACATGGCATCATTCACACATGATTGCATTAGCCACAAAAATCTTGTTTCGGTCGTGTCTTTTCAGTTCGGTCTTTACTTATCATTGCGTCAAGTCGCAAGTTTCTATAAATGAACATCTTGTATTTACCTTCTTGTCATCAAAAGTGTAATCCCCAGTGTGTCTGGTCCAGAGGTGTCACTCATTATAAGCCCGGTGGATTATGGCGAACTCTTACAAAGCCCGATGGATTCCGGCAATCTTTTACAAAGCCCTGTGGATTCCGGCACAACCTTGCAAAAGCCGAGTGGATTCTCGCAAACCTTATCAAAGTCGAGTGGATTCTCGCAAATGTTTACCGAGCCAAGTGGATTCTCGCAAAAGCCGGGTGGATTCTCGCAAAAGCCGAGTGGATTCTCACATTTTATCTTCTCGAAAGTGTCATCCCCAATTTATCTGTTCCAGAGATGCCACTAATCAAGTCAATTTCAATGGTGTCGTCTTCCAGAGGCGTCGCTAATCAATTTCAAGTCGCTAGTCCCGACAAAAGGGCAACTTGAGTCAAATCAATCAACTTCAAGTGGCTAGTTTCCGACAAAGGACAACTTGACCTTTTTCAAAAGTGTCATCCCTAGTATATTTGTTCAAGAGGTGTCACCAATCAAATTTAACTTCAAATGTCAGTTTCTACAAACCATCAGTTTACAAATACGTTTCAAAATTCCCAGCATATGTTCAAGATTTTGTTTCCTTTCATTTGTCTTCATATCAGTTATCAACACGATAGTGGACAATCATTTTCCCAAGTGAAACTACATTCCCCCTAGCGGAGTTGGATCCCTTTTTCTTCAACGAATTTGGGTATCTCGTCGTTGTTTTTCGTCTCAGTCGAATCATCTTTGCCGTCCTGCATTCATAATTACATCATAAGCATTCATAACATCTTAGGTCAAAATTGGTGTACTTCTGTATTTAAGTCTCTTCGGTCCGATCGAATTAAAGATTCCACCTTCAAATCTCCGGACGAAGAAACATAAATAGGGGCATCTGTCATACCCCAATTTTTGACCTAAGGATCCTACATTCATACACCGACACGTGTCCTGAGACTCTAATCGATCTGTCTTTTCAATAAAAATTTCGGCAAAGAGGTATTTCAAAATACCTCATTTTTGGTTCCGAGTTGGGCCCCTCTTCTCACTTTATTTCTTCATTTTTTTATTATTTATTTCATTTTTAATTCCATCTTTTATTTAAGTTTTTTTACTCAACTAACTTTAACTTTGTTTAAAAATATTTCTTTTATTCTAATTTTAATTTTAATCTCATTTTAAATTTCAATCTCATCCTTTTTAGTCTTTATCCTTTTCATTTTATTATTTTCATTTTATAGTGCTTATCTCTTTTTATTTTCTTTATTATTTTTTATTATTGTCCAAAAATGGTCCAAGTTCAAGACCAGAGGCTGTCAAGCGTGACTCTCATCCCAAATCCAGTCCAGGTGCGTCAGTTGTTTCAGCAAAGGGATAACTGCATTTTTTACTCCTTCTCATCTCAAGTCAAGCGCAAGTTTCTGAAAATTGAAACAAACCCTAAAGCCAATCGTGAGATTATAAATAACAACACGCAAGAACCAGCAAAGGGGGGCCAAAAAAATTCACCTGAAACAACATAAGTTCATCGGAACCAAATAACTTTCGAAACAAACATCACGACCCCAAACAACATTCAGCAATCACAAATTCCATCGATCCAAAAAAGCCTGCAATCACCACAAACCAGCAACCATTTCTTTTAAGAATTCAAATCAACACAAGCCTTTACCTAAACCCCAATCAGAATCGACCCATCTTTTTTTAAATCCTACATCAGAACATCAAAATGATTTTTTTCACAAACAATTCCTCGTAGCTGAACCTGCAGCTGCTCACCTAACACAAACGCAATCCACACAGAGCCACGGCCGATTCCGACTCGATTTCACAGCAACACGCACATAACATAACCAATTATCAAAACCCAATTTTCAATCCACAACCTGCAATCGAAATTATTATAATCTCTCAACATTAAGAACCTGCATCGACCATAACAGAAAACATATGATTCAAAACCGACACTATCTCAAATCATCGTCGTCGAACACCTAACCGAAGAAGGGAACCGCTCTTGAACTGCGCCAAATCCAGATCCAAGGCATCGACAGAGACCGCCGCACATCATAGGAAACCGTTACACCAGAACCAAGCCCCAGCCGAAGTAAGTCGAAGCCTGCACTCGATCCAGTCACGTCACAAACAACACGAACACCGTCAGAATCAAATTCACCACCGTAACAACACATATACTCATGGACAGCGGCACCAGAACTATCACAATACAAGCACATGTAGATCGATACAAAGCCATCACCATCAAATCGATTCTGATCTAGCACCAAAAGGTATACCCCTTTCGTTTCTTTCTTTCTTTTTATGCATTGTTATTTTGTTGTTGATTTAAGTGTACAAGAAAAAGAAGGAAACAAGAAAGAAGAAGTTGAGAGAGAGAAGAGAGGAAACATGAGTACAGGAAGGGCAAGGTGAGAGAAGAGAGAACTGAAACATAAGAAAGAGAATGGGGAGGATTAAAATGAACAAGGTCTGAAAGGGACGGCTATTTATATAGCCCCTTTTTCCCGTGCGTGCGCGCCCATCCCCTTATTGTGTACCCTCACTCCTCAACCCCCTTGATCCTAATCAAACCGTCCCTGTTTGCCTTCCCCTTGATTCGATTGGGACCGTCTGATCAATCAGACGGCCCATATCCTGCCAGACCTAACCTTTAGGCCCACCACGCGCCTGCCTGTTCCATTGAGCCCAATTTCAGTTTCTTCGATTTTCTACACCACATGCTTACTGCTTGCACCCCTTTCATGTATTTAGAATTCTCTTGCATTGTTTTATCTTATCTTTCATATTTAGTATTTCATATTTAGTGTTGGAGATATTTTATTTGTATCCGCTGCTACTGTTGAGATATTATTATATATGCATGTTGAATTTGATTTTGTTTAGACGCATCGTCTATTTCTTGAATATTTGCCATATTCGCGTGTTTTATCGCTTTAATTGAAATAGGGCGTTACACCTGGTGTTGGAACATCGCATAGAACATTTTGTTGCTAGTGCACCAGAATTTCAATTGGCATCATAGCAGGCACCCTGCCTATTTTAGGGTGAGCTCCAGGGAAGATACTTTCTGGCATAATCGACAAGGAAGGAGGATTTGTGAACAAACCACCTTTGTTGGATGGATCCAACTATGATGATTGGAAATCACGCATGAGTGCTTTCCTCAAATCCATAGATAGCAAGACATGGAAAGCAGTTCTGAAGGGTTGGGAACATCCGGTTGTGCTTGACAAAGATGGAAACAAGACAGCTGATCTGAAATCGGAAGAAGAGTGGTCCAAGGAAGAAGATGAATTAGCTCTTGAAAACTCGAAGGCTTTGAACGCTTTATTTCATGGAGTGGACAAGAACATGTTCAGATTGATCAAGCAATGCACTGTGGCTAAGGATGCTTGGGAAATTCTCAAAACTACACACAAAGGTACATCTAAAGTGAAAATGTTAAGGCTTTAACTTATGACTACTAAGTTTGAAAATCTAAAAATGATGGAGGATGAGAACATACATGATTATTACTTGAACATTCTTGATTTTGCTAACTCTTTTGACTCACTTGGAGAGAAAATTTCTGATGAAAAGCTTGTTAGAAAAATTCTTAGATCTCTACCCAAGAGATTTGATATGAAGGTGAATGCCATTGAAGAAGCCCAAGACATCTCCAGTATGAAGGTTGATGAGCTAATAGGATCACTTCAAACCTTTGAATTAGCTAATGGATTTAAGAACAAAAACATAGCTTTCGTTTCTAACACCGATGAGGAAGATGTTCAATGTGAAATGGATACTAATGAAATTATTTTAGATTCAATTATGCATCTTGGTAGAGAATTGAACAAAGTGTTGGAGATGATTGACAAAAAGTCGAGGCCAAATGTTCAAAACATCTTGTTCAACATCAGCAGAAACAGTGAGTCTCAAAGAAGGGATAAAATTGGTGAAAATTCCAATCGTGTGACAGCAATAACAGGAAGATATAATTCTGATAAAGAATAAAATGATGGAGAATTGACTTAAGAAGAGCTAGCTAATTCCTAACAAGATATTCATGCCAGAAATAAAGAGGTGATAGCTCGACTGCTGGCTGAAAAGAACAAACTATTGTCAGCTAATTCCGACCTTCAAAATGAGGTAACTCTTCTATCTTCCAAACTAGAGAAACAGAAGAAAATCATCAATGATTTTTTTCTAGAAAAAGAGAAACTTATGTCAATCATCACTAGTTTCCAAGAGGAAAACACCTTCTTAAATTCGAAATTAGAAAACATGACCAAATCCGTTCGGATGTTGAACAATGGTTCTAATGTGTTAGATGAAATACTTCAAGTTGGGAAGACATCTGGAAATATGAAAGGAATAAGCTTTGACTATGGCACTATGAATGAAGAGATCAAAATTCCCACAAAGAAGTTTGTTCCTCATGAAAAGAATACTGAGTTTTTATTGTTGGATCACATGTCTCAACATCCTGTCTAACATCTAAACCCCCAACCAAGAAACAAAAAGAAATCACCTTGGAAATGTCATCATTATGGTAGATATGGTCACATAAGGTCGTACTGTTATAAATTGTATGGATATCCTCAGCCTCGTGTTCAACCAAAGGTCAGTGGTAAGAGTGTTCAAGCTAGTAAAGAATGGAAACCTAAAGCCCCTAATGTAAGTTCTCATGTAACTTCCTTTGTGTAGACTAGTGTTCCACATGTTTTGAATAAGTCTGGCAACTTAGGTCAGTCTAGTTTGAATGTTGTTGATGTTGATAATACTATTGAGAAATGTGTGTTTGTGTCTGCTTTTAAAACTGCTATTACACCGGATGTTGCGTCGGATGTTACAACATCTTTGGTTCAACCTGTTCAATTAAAGTTTGTGACTGAGTCAGCCTTTGATAATGAAAGATCCCAAAGTAAGAATGTTTCTGATCATGAGGATGGTAATACTGTGACTGTTGGTGATGAGAAGGATGGATCAGAAAGTGGTGACCAAAGTGTGTGGAGTTTTCTGATTAGTTTGTCAGAATTTATGGCTAAAAAGGGGGAGTAGATGTATACTTATGTTCTTCTGTAAATGCCTGTGAAGTTTTTCCTGGAAGTAGGTGTTTGCATGCTAGCAGAAGTTTTGGTTTTATGCATGCCTAATGATGTACCAGAGGATGTTGAAACATCTCATCTGTCTACTTTTGTTTCTCCTTTTGAAGTTTTCATGTAGCATGTCTTGTACTGTTGTGGTATATACTCCTGAAGGTTTTATGTTGGCATATTTTGTGGCTAAAAAGGGGGAGAAAAATGGTTTGTGTAGATGTTGGCACTGATGCTGCAACATCTTGATGCTGCTCTGAGAATTTATTTTTCTCAGTATTTTTGGTGTACATGTTCCCTGCTGCTGCTCTATAGAAGGAAATTGTTTGATTCTTCCATATGCATGTATTCACGGGGAGTATTGGAATATGTTTAGTAATCACTCATAAGTTGTTACTTTGAGGGGGAGTGATACCATAGTGTGTGCTTGCTCTAGTTCAAGCTGTCTGACAGATGTGGAGTGTAATGTATCAAACATCAAACTGTCAGCTTCCTCTAGGTATGGGAATTTACTTTTCCTAATTGTTTTGAGTGGCAGGTACTCCTGTCTGTAGCACATGAATTTATTTTTCCTCTACTCTTGTGAGAGTTTATTTCTCTCTGTATTATTGTGTGGGAATTTATTTTTCCCTGATTATAGCATATGAATTTATTTTTTCCTCTACTTGGTTGGTTACTTCTGAGAGTTTATTTCTCTCTGTCTTATCTTGTGGGAGTTTATTTCTCCTTGGTGTTTCTGTGAGGCGGTGTTCTATCTTTATTCCGCTGCTGTGTATGCCTCTGATGTTCGTGGAGTTGTTCCAATGTTTCTTGTGCATTATTTTTAAAGATGTTCTTTTGAAGTAATGTTGAAGTTTGTTACTTTCTTTCAAGATGAGTTCTTGTGTTAAAATGAAAGAAGGTATGCTTGTATCTCTTTTCTATGTTTTGTATGGCCTCAGTTTGTTTTAGCAAAAAAATTGTCAAAGGGGGAGATTGTTGGGTATTTGTGTTGGCTTCATTATTGCTAAAACAAATATTCTTGTACGATGTTGGATATGATGTTCCAACATCCTTGCACGGTTCAGTATGCCCTGATTGTGTGGCTTGGTTTTCGCAAGCTTTATCTATTTAAGGAACCTACGCCTTTTTCTCTTGTTCACTTAGTAACGTATTTTCGTCCAGAATCAGTTGGGAGATTTGTTCCTAAAGTATAGGCAATATTTTAGGAATCTTTGGTGGTGTTTTGGGAGTTCCTAAAAATGTTCCTACTTTTTAGGAGTTGCTATTTTTGTTACTTGTAAAGTGGATCTGCTCAAGGATCTGCTGTTTTTTGTTCTGAATCCCAACATGACTATTTGACCCGTATTGCTTCAGTATTTATACAAGACTTCAAGACCTAATTCATGGTTTTTTCAAGCCGTCATTCTAAAGAGTCTAGTTTTAGGGTTTTGAGTCTAATGTGTGTCTACTCTTGTATCGTGTTGATGCAAGTTCAGTACTGTTTTATTGTGAGTCTTTCTTGTATCATCTTGATACATGCTAAGGACTGTTTATTGAGTTGTAAACTCGTTGTGCTACACTAAAGCTTTTAAGCAAGGTCGTAGTTGTTTTGTTTGAAGGTAACTTCACTATTTGTGTGTTTTGAGTCTGATAATCACAGGGGCTGTGATTGACTGTAGGAAGTGAGATGGGATCTCAGATCTAGGAGTTCCTAGGTTGAAGTCAATACGGGTAGGTCCTAGGTCTAGAGTTGTAAACGAGGAGTTTGCTTTGAAACTTAGAATAAGGACTACACTAGTGGATTTCCTTCCTGGCTTGGTATCCCCCAGAGTAGGTGACGTTGCACCGAACTGGGTTAACAATTCTCTTGTGCCTTTTATTTTTCTGTTCTTTATTTTCCTTGTTATTTTTGTTTACTGCTAGCACGATGTTCTAAACATCTCATTCAACATCTGTTATATGTGCCTGGTGTTGGAACATCGCATAGAACATTCTGTTGCCAGTGCGCCAGAATTTCAAAGTTCACACTAGCTAATTCACAAAGTTTCTACTCACTTAGCAGATAAAAATAACGAATAGTTACCGGCTATTAATTAATTAATCACTCCGTCTTAATAGTAACTTGGTAAAAATAATTCCTGCCACTAAAACGCTACAAATAATCCTCACAGTGAAATTACAAATTTACCCTTGCTCGCAAAATGACCAAAATACACCTGAGTTTAAAATGACTAAAATACCCTTCATAAGTCAGACTCTACCAATCCCAACCAAAATACACACAGATGCAAATAATCACATATAAGCACATATAACACATAAAAATTAATTAATATAAATTTGGCGAAAATTGGGCTGTTACAAAAGTTATCGGTGTAACAACCCATTTTTAGCTAGAATTAGTTTAATTATTTATTATATGTGTATGTGTGATTATTTGTCTTTGTTAATATTTTATTTGGGATTAGTGGATTTTTGGTCTAGAAGGGTATTTTAGTCATTTTTAGACTAAGGGGTATTTTGTTCATTTGTCGAGTAAGGGTAAATTAGTCATTTTTACTAAGAAGGTTATTTTTTGTATTTTAGTAGGAATAATTATTTTTACTAAGTTACTAGTGAGTTGAGATAATTATTTAAAATTGTAATTATTCGGTATTTTAACGGATTAAGTGAATAACTTTTGAGAATTAGTTGGTAAGAATGTTGAACCCATCGACGATTTTACCGAAATAGCCGAACTTTATCAAATTGAGATTTTATGACGGGATAACTTGCAAAATTACTTTGTAATCAAGATGATATGATGAAAAGAGAATGAAACAATGGTTATTGAGTGTTTGGTATGTTGTTTATCATGATGTGGCTATATGACGCCTTTGATTGTTGTTGGTGATGATTATGATGATGATTATGGTGATGTTTTAATGATGATGAATTCTCACATGCAAATGACGATGATATTGATGATGACCGCATGTTTGAAAAATGACGATGATTTGTTTAGTGAACATATGCATTATTGAGTAATATGTTCATGCATTCATACGTAGGATATTTATATCCAATGAAAATGTCTAGGATATTTATATCCAACAACGATGACTAGAATACTTTGTATTCAACGACGATGACTATGATACAATTGTATATTGAGGTGACGACCTTGACGACGACCGGTACCGCATGCATATAAAGTCGTCCCTAGAGCGCATTGCATACATTTAAAAGTGTCATACTTTCTTATGTGCATTGGCGAACTTTGTGATTATGTGCATTTGGTGAACTTGGTGAATATCTGCTTGGTGAAAATTTGGTGAACATGTGAAGATGTTGAAAGTGTACTTGTTGTATTACTATGCTTGTATGCTTGATGTTTAATAATGATGTTGAGTTGTTGTGAATAATTTTAATGAGGTGTTATTTAATCATTTGAAATTAATTATGTCACTTTACTTTCATTTGATTATACTTTAATTGTGGAATGTTATCTAACCCCCAATGGTCGTTTGGTTGAACGCATACCTTATTCATATGGATGGGTAGACGGCGTGCAGGATTAATTGCTTTGCTTTGCTTGTGAGTATGCTGGAGGCTAGCTTTGGAGCTACCTCGTCTTTTGCTTTTGGAGTCTTAGTGCGGGCTATGATTTAGGGTCTCTGTATGTTATTTACGTTTTTTGACTTTATGAGATTTATCACTCAGTATGTTGAGATTGGAGATTTATTTTGGTGATGTATTATGATATATGTGGCATGAATACTTAGAGATCTTATTTAGCTTTTGATGAGATGTTTTGATATTAATCCGCTGCGATGTTTTGAAAAATTATTGATGCATGTTTGGACTTATACAAGAAGTAGTATCTAAATCCTTGTATGATTTGTATTATTTTCGTAATTTATTGCCTTAAGAATTTAGGGCGTTACAATCAGTGCACAAAAATTATGGAGGTATGGTATTCAAAGACTTGACAACCTTTAATGTTGCAATGCTTGGGAAACAGGGTTGGAAACTACAAACTGATTCAGACAATTAAGTTTCAAGAATCTTCAAAGCCCAGTATTATTCGAATAACAGCTATTCGGAATCGAAATTGGGCCATAACCCAAGTTTTGTTGGGCGTAGTATTTTCAGTGCTAAGGTAGTTGTCAGGCAAGGTGTTCGTTGGAAAATTGGTTATGGGTTTAATATTCCTATTATTGGTAAGCCATAGATTGGGACAGGGACAGGGACAAGTATCCCTCTTGTTGGCCCTGATGCATTCACCCTCCAATCTTATTATGTGCAGCATTTGATTGATCAAAGTACTAAGGTATGGAATGAACAACTGGTTCGACAATTGTTTCTAACATAAAAAGCTCAGAATATTTTAAATACTCCCCTATATCAACAAGTACATTCAGATAGATTGGTTTGGAAGGCGGAAAAGAATGGATGCTACTCTGTTAGAAGTGCCTATCGCATTTGTATTGAAGACATCGCCAATAACGCTCATTTGCGAAAGCCCAGACACTGGAGTGGTATATGGAGGCTGAAAGTACCCCCAAATGTCAAGAACCTAGTGTGGAGAGTCTGTAGAGATTCTTTTCCTACGCGTGTAAGGTTGAACAACAGAGGCGTAAATTGTCCATAAGCCTGTGTCACGTACAATGATCCCCATGAAGATAGCTACCATATATTTTTTTCACTGCCAGACAACCATTGATGTATGGAATGTTGCTAATGTTTGGCATCTTATTGCACCATCTCTGAATAATTTTGATAATGCGCCATAAATCATATTCAATTTGTTGCAGCAGTTGTCTGCGCTCAAGTGGAGTCTATTGTTTTAACAAATGCAAAGGAAATATCACCGAGTTTGGCTCCATCATGGATAATAGTATCCAGTTTTGTAATTAATTTTTAACAAACTCTCATGTTGAGTTTATTAGGAGGCAAACAAATGAGGTTGCCCATGAGTTAGCTAAGGCAGCCACATTCATTCCTAACTTTCGTATCTATGATAAAATTCCAGCATACATTACTGATTTGATATTTAATAAAAAGATATAAGTTATTTTCCCTTAAAAAAAAAAGATAAATGACGAATATGTTACAATTAAACACGATAAAATCAGCTTTCCATGAAGATAATTTTTGCAATCATTTAACTTCTTTTGATTCCTCCTAAAAAGATAGAAGTGTCAAAGGAGAAAATGGCGATGGAAATGACAAAAAGTGAGTTATCATAAAATATACTTTTAACAAAGTCACAATATTTTTTTATTTTTTTTATAAAAGTTACAATAAAGTATTTATAAAATATAATATAACAAACTTATTATCGCTTTAGATCTTTAGATAGAAGTGTGAAAGGAGAAAATGGCGATGGAAATGACAAAAAGTGAGTTATCATAAAATATACTTTTAACAAAGTCACAATTTTTTTTTTTATTTTTTATAAAAGTTACAATAAAGTATTTATAAAATATAATATAACAAAATTATTATCGCTTTAGATCTTTATAGGAATTAGAGAAAACATAAGAGAATCATATATACGTGCAATGGCCTTACATAATTCTAAAGTTTCTAATAATTTCATTGTTTATGGTGCCTTTTGAGAAAGGGAATAATGATGACAGTAGTCATTACGTTATTTTTAGAGTCTTTTTCATCACAAATTGGAGTTCACAAGGAGACTTATGCAGCAAGAAAGGCAAGAAACGCAAGAAAAACTGAAGAAACTGAAAAAAAGAGAATCATGTCATGATTATTGAAAAACGTGTCACGATTACTGAAAATGTGTCACGATTTGGAGCTTTCAAGAAACATTCATTCGACATCGATTAAAACGTGTCACGATGGCTATTTCGTGACACGATTGTAGGAACATGTGGCACAAGGAAACAAAAGAATGTCACAAAATGGAAGGTGTGAAAAATAAAAACAAATGGGTTTTGACCCAACCAAAACGTGTTGACCCGTGAAAGAAAAGGAATTAGTTACGTGAACCTATATAAAGAAGCTAGATGCCAACAAGCAAGACATTCACGTTTTGGAACATTAGGTCTTGGTGAATCACGTTTTTGGAAGGGAGAAGAAAAGCTTCACGCATCACGGGAAATTCATGGAAGCACAGTGACGGCACAAGTAAAAGACAAAACAACAACACTATTTAAAAGAAGATTGAGGAGTTATGTCGGCAACGATGGAACTTTATCGGTTTATTTTCTTTACTATGTTGTTTATTCCTTTAATTATGTCTAACTAATTTCTAGAGATTAGGTCTGAGATGAATCCTTGTAACCCTAATTGAAACATGTTGATGTGAAACTCTATTTATTGTGAATGACAATTTAGTTTTTATTCAATTCAATTGTTCTTAATACTTTTTATATCCTGATCAAATATAAACATGATCTAGTGAGAATGAATGACTACTAACCATAGCTTTCTACTTAGACCTAATTGAATTGTTCTAATAAACATGGTAAGTCTAGGAATGGATAATCGTTTGTTAGTGATATTAGGTTAACGTGCTTAAACCTTCAAAGATTATTAGACCACCTAATGAATTAGGGGCTGTAGTTTGAGAAGAGGGACCTAACTCAAGGAATTGATTAGGACTATTTTGTTAACTATCGTGAAACTAGAAAATCATTCATAAGAATAGGTGCAGTAAACCAATTAGGGGAACATAGATGATTCGAAAGACCTGATCTCATCTCTCTCTCTTATTCTTTAAAACCAATCTTTATTTTCTGTTATTTAATTTTACACAATTAAATCTACTGCCTCGGGCACCCAAATATTTTACACATCCTAAATATTAACCTTATTGCTGAATTGAGATTAACACAGTCCTCGTGGGATCGATATTTTTACTACTTCGATAGTTTTTAGTACACTTGCTAAAAGTCTATCAAGTTTTTGGAGCCGTTGCCGGGGACTGTTAAGTCATTTCAATTTGGCAATTTTGTTTTTTATTTAGGATTTCTGTCATTTATATTTTTGTATATATATAAAAAAAAAAGATTTATGCTCGTCATTTTCTTCTCATTGTACTGTGCTACGAAAAAGTTTATCCAAGTTTGCAGCTATGATAGACAGGTTATACCTCCATGACACAAAAGTGATTGTTACGTTGCAATATGAAAAATACATGCTATCTTTGAAGATAAAATGTGTGGACAGCAAAATCTCGTTATTAAATGAGAGATATGGTCATTATGAGGTGAATCAACCACATAGTAATTGCGAAGGGAAGAAAGAGGTGATCAACATAGATTACAATACTCAACTTCAAAATATTTTAGATGATTTCTTGGTGTCAAATCAAGTTTCATTTGAGAAGTTTGATCTTAAGTGTGGCGATCTTGTTGAGAAAGCACATGAGTCTCATAGGAAATTGGTTCAGATGAAGAGTGAGTGTCACAAGGTTGTGGTGGAAGAAAAACCCAAAGTGATGAGTGTTGATATTTTCCCGAAGTCTGGACCAACGGAGGTTAAGGAAATCACTCGTGTGCAGATGGATGCACATCCTTCTCTACGGTGGGAGAGCTTAAATTCCAAAGGTTTAACGGTGAGAACATGGGAGCATCTACTTCTTTGCTACAAATTCATGGAATTCCTACCAAACAAGAGGAGGAAGAAGGATGATATATTCTTTCTGACATATATGCCACCCTAACAGTGGTTGAAGAGTCAAGCTCAATGACGTAAAAGAAAGCGCTTGGTGGGAGGCAACCCATCCTTTTTATTATGTCTTTATTTTCAGTATTTTATTTTTATTGTTGAGTCAGACAATTGTCAGTATGTTTGAATAACTCAGTTGTACCCCCTGTTATGTGATTGAATCTGAACTTGTTTATTATTGATGAATTTGCTTGTTTGTTGATTTTTTCCAGTTTAGTAACAATTGTTTGTTCAAGTGGTATTCCAAAAGTTCAAAAGGAGGAGTGACTTGATTTCAAAGGCGAAGTGTACGACAGTTAAAGATAGGTAATCACAACTCCCAGATATCATAATTGTAAGGATTCATGGCCAAATTTTATTTTTCCAATTTACTTATATAGAGTGTTCCATGCTTTTACATTTCTAGAACTTGCATTGTTTCTCTATTGTTGATTGAGCTTTGTCATTAGCACACTGAGGCAAAAGTGCTTGGTCCTGTGAGCCTTTTGAAGCCTACCCTGATTTTAATTATTATATTTTATCCATTTCTTAGCCAATTTGAGCCGGTAGGATTAGAACTTTTTGTTCGGTGACAAACTACATTACACGCTTAGAGACTTTTAGGACTTGTCCCATATTGCTTTTCTGAGTTAGGCATTGTAGAATGTTGCTAAATAATTAAGTTTGGGGTTGCTATTGGAATTTGCAACCAACTAAGTTTGGGGCTGGGGGTACTAGAGAACAAAGAACATTATCATGAAAAAATACACACAAAAATGGTGTATATATTAAAAAAAAAAACAAGAAGAAGAAGAAGAAGAAAATAGAATGAAAAAGGCACAAAACATTGAAAATCCGAGTAACTTTAAACTCGATTTTCCCAACAGTTACAAGTATTCTCTAGTACCTTTACATGAATTGTTGTTCCAAAAGGTGAATGAATGATGGATTGAATTTTGTGCTTAACTTCCGTAGGAATGCCTAACTCAAATTTTGTGTAGCCTACTTATCCAAATATTATCCCACCTTCACCTAAGCCCCGTTATAACCCTTAAAGACCTCAAAGTGTGCATTGACATTGATTTTGATTGACGTTTAGAAACTTTTCAAGCGTATGGTAATATGTAGATTGCATGTCGACTGTGTGTGAACCCTTTTCATATTGTTGGGTGGAGTTGTGAATTGGTGGATGCGTACAAGTCAAACTAGCTCATCTTTAGCTAGTAAGGTGTTGAATTTTTGGGTCCTATCGCTTGATCAAGTAATTGTTATTTTACTGTCGATTGTCAATTTTGCAAGTAAATTCCTTGAGGACAAGGAATGGTTCAAGTTTGGGGCTGTGATGACAGTAGTCATTACGTTATTTTTAGAGTCTTTTTCATCACAAATTGGAGTTCACAAGGAGACTTATGCAGCAAGAAAGGCAAGAAACGCAAGAAAAACTGAAGAAACTGAAAAAAAGAGAATCATGTCATGATTATTGAAAAACGTGTCACGATTACTGAAAATGTGTCACGATTTGGAGCTTTCAAGAAACATTCATTCGACATCGATTAAAACGTGTCACGATGGCTATTTCGTGACACGATTGTAGGAACATGTGGCACAAGGAAACAAAAGAATGTCACAAAATGGAAGGTGTGAAAAATAAAAACAAATGGGTTTTGACCCAACCCAAACGTGTTGACCCGTGAAAGAAAAGGAATTAGTTACGTGAACCTATATAAAGAAGCTAGATGCCAACAAGCAAGACATTCACGTTTTGGAACATTAGGTCTTGGTGAATCACGTTTTTGGAAGGGAGAAGAAAAGCTTCACGCATCACGGGAAATTCATGGAAGCACAGTGACGGCACAAGTAAAAGACAAAACAACAACACTATTTAAAAGAAGATTGAGGAGCTATGTCGGCAACGATGGAACTTTATCGGTTTATTTTCTTTACTATGTTGTTTATTCCTTTAATTATGTCTAACTAATTTCTAGAGATTAGGTCTGAGATGAATCCTTGTAACCCTAATTGAAACATGTTGCTGTGAAACTCTATTTATTGTGAATGACAATTTAGTTTTTATTCAATTCAATTGTTCTTAATACTTTTTATATCATGATCAAATATAAACATGATCTAGTGAGAATGAATGACTACTGACCATAGCTTTCTACTTAGACCTAATTGAATTGTTCTAATAAACATGGTAAGTCTAGGAATGGATAATCGTTTGTTAGTGATATTAGGTTAACGTGCTTAAACCTTCAAAGATTATTAGACCACCTAATGAATTAGGGGTTGTAGTTTGAGAAGAGGGACCTAACTCAAGGAATTAATTAGGACTATTTTGTTAACTATCGTGAAACTAGAAAATCATTCATAAGAATAGGTGCAGTAAACCAATTAGGGGAACATAGATGATTCGAAAGACCTGATCTCATCTCTCTCTCTCTTATTCTTTAAAACCAATCTTTATTTTCTGTTATTTAATTTTACACAATTAAATCTACTGCCTCGGGCACCAAAATATTTTACACATCCTAAATATTAACCTTATTGCTGAATTGAGATTAACACAGTCCTCGTGGGATCGATATTTTTACTACTTCGATAGTTTTTAGTACACTTGCTAAAAGTCTATCAAATAACAATCACAATGATATAATTAAAGGCTATAGTTAATAAGTGTCTAGATACCAAGCAAATGGACCAAAGGAAAACCATAAAGGACTTCAACTAAGAACTTTATGTGGTCACCATTTCTAGAGATTGTGCTACACTTCTCATAGTAGGTCTAGATTGAGGGTGTGTATGTAAACAAGAAAGAGCTAAATTTGCAACCAATTCCAATTCCTTCAAAATGTTCCTTGGAGGAGAAGGTAAGCGAGGGTCTAAAATTTCTTTGAAGTCAATCTTTTGATCATTTGATGTTTGTATGTAAGAAACAAGATCACCAGGGTGCTTTCCTGTTAGAATCTCAAATGCTAAAACACCAAAGCTGAATACATCACATTTTTCAGTCACTGCCATTGTGTAAGCAAGCTCTGTAGTAGCCAGAAGATAGTGAAAATTAGTACATTGCAAACAAGAAGAAAAATAATATATTGGTATATGGTATTGGTAAATGGTATCATACAAAATACAAGTACATATCCAAAGTTATAAGCATAAACAAAGGAAAATGTATATTATAGAAATTAAAATTCTCAAATCAACATGACTTCTTTTTTGAAAAATGAATTATTAAGACTAAAATGAAAATGTTGACATAGTCGAGCAACTTCCAATTAAGATCGTACGACTTGCATTGTGAGATGTGGAAATCAAACTCGGGGTCGGTTGTTAAAGTTTTTGTGCGAAAAAAAATTATTTTTAAAAAAATTACTTTTAAGAGAGTTTTCATCCGTTTGTCCAAATTTTTAGAAAACTAGATTCTAAAATATTTTAGATACTGTTTCAAAAAAAAAGTTGTTTTGAATAACATAAAAAAACTTTGGCAAAATAATTCTTCCTCTCCCTCTCCAACAAGTCGGCCCTAGTTTTTTCTCTCTAGGTTTTTTCTTCCAATTTCTTCATTAACGGGGTGGTTTTGGGTCAATTTTTGACCTGAAATCACCCCTCTCCATCTTTTTCTCTCTATTTCAATCTAATAAGTGATCTTCACATAGATCTAGGTTTTTTTGTTGTGATTTCATCATCTAAGTGTGGTGTTTTGTTGTTCGTCGTGTCTTGTGCGGCGTTGTTTGAATTTCCCGTTTTCTTGCGGTGTTCATTTGATTCATATTGAAAGATCCATTATTCAATCAAAGATTTGGTCGTCAACGTTGCAGATCCGGATGCATGGATATTCCGGTCACTTTAGTTTTATCATATATTTTTGTAGGCATTATGCTGTTATATGCTATTAACTTGGATGCTGTGAGTTTGTTCGCAGATTCATCCTTTACGTTTTTAGCGGTGTTGAATGATGTAATCTCTCGATTTGAATGAATGAATATCATTTTGTTTTTGTCAAAAAAAAAAAAAAAACTTTGGCCTCTACTACAACATATAATCTTATTTCACAAGATTTCACACAGAAGAGAGTTAAAAAATATCACCTGGAGCAGCATAACCGTATGTGCCAGCAAATGAAGTCCAAATAGGTGAATTTGGCTTAAGAAACCTTGCAGTACCAAAATCTGAGACATGAGCTTCAAGATTGTAAGATAGCAAAACATTCTTGCTTGATATGTCTCTATGAATCAAAGCTGGAGAACAATCATGATGCATATATGAGAGAGCACTCGCAACGCCTTTAACAATCTCAAACCGTTTAGACCAATCGAGTTCTAATGCTCTCTTATCATCAATCAACATTTCCTCTAAACTCCCTCTCTCCATATACTCATAAACAAGGAATGTGTGCATCCCTTCACAACAAAATCCATAAAGCTTCACAATGTTTCTGTGCCTTGTTTCTGTCATAGCTTCAACCTCACTTTCAAATGTTTTTATACTCTCAGTGTCTAAGTTTTCTTCATCACATTTCAGCTTTTTCACCGCGAATATTTGACCTCCTTTCAGTTCGGCTTTGTAAACAGTTCCAAATGTGCCTTCGCCAATGCAATACTTATTGTCAAAACTGTTGGTAGCTTCAATTATGTCGTTGTATACAACTCTTCCATTGAAGTACCAAATTGAAAATGGATTTGGCATCTTCAACGAAGACTTTTTTAAAGATCTTGATTTCTTCTTGTAGCATAACAAAAATATGGCAACAAATACCAAAGAAAGAAAAAATGCACCTCCTAAAGAAGCAACAATTGGAATCACAACCTTTTTTTTCTTTCTTGATGAAACATTACAAGGTGTTAAACCTTTGAAACTACCACATAGACCTTGGTTGTTGCTCAAGTCAACTGCACGAGAAGAGTTTAATTTGAAAATGCCACTCTTAGGAACATTGCCCTCCAAATGATTGTAAGAGAGGTTAAGACTTGATAAACTCAACATTCCACAAATTTCATTAGGTATTTTACCTGACAAATTGTTGTTTGAGATATTCAAGCTTAACAAATTTGAAAGCTTACCAATATTAGAAGGGATTTCCCCTGAAATTGAATTGTAACTCAAATCCAAAAAGTCTTGTAATGATCCAAGGTTTCCAATTTGAAAAGGAATTGTGCCATTCAAGTGATTCTTACTCAAATTTAAATTCAGCAAATTGGAACAATCACCTATCTGAATCGGAATTTCTCCTAAAAATGCATTCATTGAAAGGTCTAAATATTGCAAATTTGAAAGCTTTCCAATTTCAATTGGTACCTTACCAGAAAGCCTATTTCCACCCAAATTTAATCGATACAAATTTGAAGCATTTTCAATTTGTGGAGGAATAGTTCCTGATAATTGGTTATAGGATAGATCAAGCTCTTGTAATTGTTCCAATTGAAAAATCTCACTAGGAATTTTTCCATTCACTGAATTACCAGCCAAATTCAGGAATTGCAAGTTTTTACAGGATCCCCATTTAGAAGATAAACCACCTTGAACCTCATTATAGCTGAAATCCATGTAAGTAAGATTTGGATAAACTCCAAAATCTTGATCTGCGTAACCGGTTAACTGGTTGTATTCAAGTCTAACTCTATACAAAGAAGGGCAGTTTTTAAGACTTATAGGAATTGGACCACTGAAACTATTATTGGATGCACTGAAATTCAAAAGTTTGCCACCTTTGCAAACTTGTGGTGGTAACTCACCATTGAAATTATTCTCAGCAAGATGTAAAACAACCAAAGATGAAAGGTTTCCAAATTCTTGTGGCACAGTGCCATTTAGTTTGTTGATTAAAAACCTTACATCAGTTAGGTTGGTCAATTTGCCAATACTTGGTGGTATTGAGCCAGAGAATTTGTTTTCACTCAATCTCAGAATGCTTAAATGTTTACAGTTTCCTAAAGCTGAAGGAATAGGACCAGATAAATTGTTTCCATCTAGTGCTAGTACAGTCAAGTTTTTAATGTTCCCTATTTCGTTTGGTAATCGACCGCCCAAAAGGGTATCTTGGAAAAGTAGATTCCTGATACTGATAAGCCCAGAACTGGGCTTATCAGTGTCATCAGGAAACAAACGACGGTCTAATATACCAGATATGTCGTTTCGTGAAACATCAAGCTCATAAACTTGAGTCAAATTACCAATAGAAAGAGGCAAAGTTCCATTGAGATAATTTGTAGAAAGATCAAGAAATTGGAGTTTTGAAAGAATACCGATGTTTTCAGGTATGACACCGGTGAGATTGTTTGTTTTGAGATCGAGACGAAGAAGGTTTGGAAAAACTGACAAGTTTAAGTGATTAAGAGTACCTTCAAGTCCAGCATATGCTAAGTTTATGATTATAACACTTCCTTTAGAATCACAAGTGATACCTCTCCATGAACATGGTGTTTGTGTTGAACTAGAGTTGTTAATGATCCATGAATCAAGAATTGGTTGTTGAGGGAGACTTTGTTTCCACTTTAACAAGGCTTCAAATTGTGTCAGCCCTGAAGTGATTTGACATAGAGCTAGCAACAAAGAAACCAACAAAGTAGCTTGAATTGGAAATGTATGCATATGATTATGGTTAAGGTTGGACATTGTTTGGTGATTACAAAATTCAGAAAATGACTTCTTCAATTGCTGTATTTATTCAATGAAAAGTTTTTTTTGTTGTTGTACGAGACTAAAACAAAATAAGAAAAAAGAACAAAAAGAGAGCTACTCTTCATTGGAGGAGAGAAATGTTATGGTTAACCACACCCTAAGGAAAGGGAAACAATGTGCCGATTTTTTGGTCAAACTTGGTGCCTCTTCTAATGTTAAGTTTCTTCGATAGGAGTCTCCTCCGGTGAACCTCAATAATATCCTCCAAAATGATGTGAAGAGCTGCATATATGCATTTATGATTATAATATTGCCACCTTGATTAATTTATTTTTTTTTGGACAAAACCTTATTAATTATTTAAAATATATATTTTTTTTGGAAACATTATTTAAAATATCAAAACATCAATAGGTATTACTGGTATCAATATGTTAAATATTTAACACACTCCTATTTTTTTCTAATTATTTAAGGAAAATGTTAACGAGTGGCCCAGGGGCACCTTTAAGGACCATATGTAGTAAGTATATTACAAAAATGCATGTAACCAGTCATGCTAACTTGTGTTTTAATTGCACCTGTTAAGCAACCCAAAAATAAAAAAATTCTCTTAAATTTTGTGCATTCAATTAATAAAAAGTAAAAAATTAAATTCAAATGTATTGATTACAACCAAATATTTGTACTTTTGACTCATTAACTTGTGCCTTAAGGGTACAAGTTAGCATTTCCCTTTATTTAAAATATCAATAGGTATTATTAGTATGAGTAAGTTTCGCTTGGTCACAAACATTTGTGCACCCTAGTAAGTAGGGATGATCGTTGATGACAGTCTATCATTTCGTACTTTTAAAGTCTTTTTAATTAAGTTTATTTTTATTAATTAGTATTTATTTAGAGTCATTAGGAATAAATTAAGGTCTTTTATTTATTAAGTCAAGTAGTGTATTATTACTACTATCGGTCAACTAGTGGTTAGTAAAAAGAATAAAACAAAAACATGGTTGTATAAACTAATGTGATTGTCTGAGGAAAAAGATTACAAATTGAAACAAAAAGAAAAGAGACCATGCATGTAACATGAGGGTGTAGGAATAAATAAACCAATTGAGTCTTTTGACCAGATATGGTTATTGTTGACCCGTGAGCAAAAGGTTAGGGAGAAAAGAAAGAAAAAGGATTAAAAAAGGGGAGAAAATAGCTTTTTCGACATCAAGTTTTCCTAAAAACACATGGAAAATACCTAAATACCTCAGCGGTAGTTAACTATCGCTGACATAACCGGCAATAGTTAACTACCACTACGATCAAAACTAGCGGTAGTTAACTACCGCTACGACTTTCCCCCTAAAACCAGTACAACCCACACCCAACCTCCTATTCATCCATCACCTTACGTCACCATACCTAAACAGTTTCCCAAAAAAAAATTTCCCCCAAATCTTGGTTTCAAATCATTGGATAAGGATTGCTAGAAGGTTTCTACACACATTTGACGTCAAGAAAGGTAATGAACCTTTTAACCTGTTTCCATTGATTCATTTTTCTGCCTTTTTTTCTCTTTTGACATGCATTGTAGCGATAGTTAACTACCACTGTGATTAGAACCCAGCTGCAGTTAACTACTGTTGGTGACTTTGAATTTTCTCAACAACAAAAAAAATGGCAGTGCTCACTGCCGAATTTTTTTTGTTTTGCTTTCACTTTATATTAGATAGATGTTAATTAAATGTTTTTGCAATTATATGTTGTTTATTTATAGTTATGGTTGAGAATTCGAATGATGATCTGGTTGATCCAAAACCTTTTTTTGTCGATTATTTCGTCGAGATCAAACCCCCTAAGGTTGAAGCTTCCGTGAAAGTTGAGGCTTTACGTGTGAATTCCGGTGTGTCCAATCTTCGTGACAACGAAGTGGACACAACTCATTTCTTTGCTAGCTTTCAGACAGATCATGATTATTTCAAATTGCAATCTGGATATGTGTTTTGCTTAAATGTCAGTTTTGTGAGCTGGAAGAGTTCAAAGCAAGAGATAGTCGTTGATTCTACAACAGAAGCCGAGTATATTGTTGCATCTAATGCCGCAAAAGAAGTTGTTTGGATCAAGAAATTCATCTCTGATCTTGGAATAGTTCCAAGTATTGTGGATCCCATTGAATTACAATGTGATAACAATGGAGCAATCACACAAGCTAAAGAACCTAGATCTCACCAAAGATCCAAACACATACTAAGACGCTATCATCTTATTTGAGAAATAATCGAAAGAGAGGAGATGTTAAAATATGCAAAGTACCAACATCAGACAATATTGATGATCCACTTACTAAAGTTCTTACCCAGCTGAAGCATGATGGTCATACTAGATCTATGGGTATTAGGTTTATGCGTGATTGGCTCTATTGCTAGTGGGAGATTGTTGGTGTAAGCCCTAGAGTCCAATAGTTTATGTTAAACTTATCTTATGTGTCATGACTTTTATTATTGAATAATATATGACACTCTTTATTATATGTGTAGTAATTTTAATAAAGTCCCAAGAATAGATAATTCATGTAATGATATATTAAGTGTGACTTAATCATGAGATTACATTAAACATAAAGAACGTTATTCTTAAATGTATCCGTAATCAAGCTTTAATATGAATTGGGATAATAATAAAACGTCGAGACTATTATGTATGTAGACTGATGAACACATCTCATGGGTTATAGATATGAGATATTAAGTCTATACATAGGTATAAATATTAGGAGTAATATTTATACTGGATTTCCCCACCGTGAGAATATTATATAGTATGTTATGAATTTGTCATAAGATATTCTCACAATGATAATAGTGTATATCACTCTTAGACTTCAAACCACTATGATCTCTAGATGTCGACTAAAGTGCTTTGTTGTCATTCTAACGTTGTCTGTAAAAGGATAACCTTAACGTTGGTTGATGGGTACTTAATTTTTCATGCTGAGGGCCATGAGTGGTGTAACGCCCTCTTTGTTATTTAATTCTTTTTCTTGAGATTGAGTCGAATTATATGATTTATTTAAATTATGTGATATGTTGGTCTTTTATTGAGTGGCTTTATTTTATTATTTATTAGAATATATTTAGTGGAAGAATATATTTAGTGGAGAAATATAATTATTAGAATAAGTAGATTTGGGGGCTGAAATAGAAAGAAGAGAGTTATTGGGCCTAATCAGATTTAAGAAGAGTAATTAGTAATATAAATAGAGGAGAGATTAGGTTGAAAGATTAACATATGCAAAAACAAGGATTTGGAGAAAACAAGGTTTAGAGAGAAGAGAAGAGAAGAGAAGAGTCAGAGAAGGATAAGTCTGTAGACCTTACTGCTAATCAATCTAAGGTAAGAGTGGGACTAACCCTCTTTAATCATAAGTCTATGGTTCTGAAATAGGGTTTAACATGTTTGTTGTTGTTTTATTTTGATGATTAGAGAAGTTAGGGTTTGAAAAGAAGATAGGGTTTTGAATTGCAATTTAATTGATGAATTATGCTCAGTTGATGATTTATGTTATGTTGTTGTTGATTTGTGGTTGGATTCATGATTATGAGTTGTGGTTGTTGATGATTGTTGTTGTTAATGTCATATTATGAATTGGGTATGAATTATGTTAAGTTGTTGTTGTTGATTGTGATGATTTTGAATGAATGCGAAGTTTGAATAATATAAGTTGATTTTTCTGATTATTTTCAACTTTTCTCGAATTTTGATATGAAAACTGGTATTGATCGGTGCAGAATTGGTCTTAGGTGTAAACACAGAAGTTGTAGGTATGGATGTTAGCTTTCTAATGTCGTTGGTCTGACTTCAAAACAATTTATAGAACTTGAGTTATGGTCAAATTACTGCACGTAGGTCACAGTGAATTTTTATGAATTTCAGCACAACTTTTCCCGAATTTTGAAATGAAAACTGGTATTGATCGGTGCAGAATTGGTCTTAGGTGTAAACACATAAGTTGTAGATATGGATGTTAGCTTTCTAATGTCATTTGTTTCACTTCAAAATGATTTATAGAACTTGAGTTATGGTTAAATTACTGCACGTAGGTCACAGCGAAATTGCACAGTGACAACATTCTCTGTTATGTTTTTGCGTTTTGTTCATATGTTTCTGTTTTGAATTGGTCTTTGGTATAAACATGGAAGTTGTTGATAATTGCGATATCTTTCCAGTAGCCTTGGTTTGACATGAAAATATGTTAAGTATAACTTATTATGTTTTTACAAAGATGCAAGATGAATTGTTGATGTTTGAATACGATGTTATATGATGTCTTAGTTACTGAGTTGTTAAGATGTTAAGATGTTAAGATGTCAAATTGTTGAGTTGTTAAGATGTTAAGATGCCAAGTTGTTGAGTTGTTAAGATGTTAGGATGTTAAGATGTCAAGTTATTGAGTCTATTCATACAAACGATGAGGGCTTAAGCCCTGGAGCATTTTGCTCAATAGCGACAAGGGCTTAAGCCCTGGAGCATTTTGCTCGATAGCGACGAGGACTCAAGCCCTGGAGCCTTGAGATCAATAGCGACGAGGGCTCAAGCCCTGGGAGCCTTTTATGCTCAATAGAGACGAGGGCTTATGCCCTGAATGGTACTACATGCATGATGTCTTAGTTGTTGTTGCATTGTCAAGTTAAAGAGTTGTTGTTACATCGTCCTTGATGTCTAGTCGAAGTTGTGGATGTCGTAGTTGATCTATTGTCGTTGTTGTCAAGTTATCAATAAATTAAGGAGTTGAATTAAGAAGTATTAAGAAGAAGTAACATAGTTAAATAAGTGTTATTTATGTTGTTAAATTCTGCTGATGAATTATATGCTTATTATTATTGAATGTGAAATATCACCCCTTCTGCTTGGAAATTGTTGCCTTACATGGGTAACTTGCAGGTGACCAAGAATAGTTGCAGTCTTGAGTAGTCTCCGTCGTGTCGTCTTAGGTTGCTCTGATACATAACAGGATGGGGATATTGCTTGTTTCCATGTGTTACGTATTTGCCATGAACGATGTTATTTTATCATGAACTATGTTATTTGTCAAGAACTATGTTTGATCATGAATTATGTTGAAGAACCTTTGATTTGGATTTTAATAAGTTGAATGATGTTGAGGCCATAGTGCCATTATGATGAATTAATTAAGATGTTTTATTTTTCGCTGCAAGGTAATTGAAATATTGACAGGTGCTGTTTGAATAAATAGTATTTTTATTCTATTTGGATTTTGAAAGAAGTGTGACATCCTGTTTTAAGTTGAATACTCTGATTTATTATTGAAATTTTTATATCTTGGGAAAACTGGGTGTTACAATTGGTATCAGAGTAGGTCGGTCCGTCCGGCCAAGTAGTTGAGTCGTTTGTGTCGTGTGACGGTTGAAATATCGTCATTGCGTTGTCCTGATTGTTGTTTGTTGTGTAGAGGACTAAGATGGTTGTAAGAAATGATGTTGCTATTGCTGCTGCGTTGGAAGTTGTAGCTCAAGCTGTGGGACATCATCCTAATACTGGTGCTGGCGCTAATGATGGAGTTAGGATGCTGGAAACTTTTCTAAGGAATCGTCCACCTACTTTCAAGGGAAGGTATGATCCTGATGGAGCTCAGACGTGGCTCAAAGAAGTTGAAAGAATTTTTCGGGTTATGCAAGCAGTGAAGTTCAGATGATGCGCTTTGGCACACACATGTTAGCTGAGGAAGCTGATGATTAGTGGTTGAGTGTTCAACCAATCCTAGAGAACAGAGATGGAGCTATTACTTGGGCTGTGTTTAGGAGGGAGTTCCTGAACAGATACTTTCTGGAAGATGTTCGCGGGAAGAAAGAGATTGAGTTTCTTGAGTTGAAGCAAGGTGATTTGTCGGTGATTGAATATGCTGCTAAGTTTGTGGAATTGGCTAAGTTTTATCCACACTACACTGCTGAGATTGCTGAATTTTCTAAGTGTATTAAGTTTGAGAATGGCTTGCGTCCTGAGATCAAGCGGGCCATTGGGTATCAGAAGATACGACGATTTTCAGAGTTGGTTAGTAGCTGCAGGATTTATGCGGATGATACAAAAGCTCATTACAAGATCAGGAATGAGCGGAAGAGTAAGAACCAACAAAATCGTCATAAGCCTTACAGTGTTCCGGCTGATAAAGGTGAGCAGAGGGTGAATGATGAGAGGAAGCCTGTGAAGAAGAATACTCCTGTTGAGGTTGTTTGCTACAAGTGTGGTGAGAAGGGCCACAAGAGTGATGCTTGTCCTGGTGATGTGAAACAGTGTTTCCGTTGTGGTGTTAAAGGGCATACTACTACAGAGTGTAAGCATGATGATGTGGTGTGTTTCAACTGCAATGAAGAAGGACACATTGGTTCGCAGTGCAAGAAACCTAAGAAGGCTCAGGCTAGTGGGAAGGTGTTTGCTTTATCTGGTACTCAGACAGCTGATGAGGATCATCTGATCTGTGATACATTTTCGAGGACAAAAATTCTATAAGCTGGGGAGAGTTGTAACGCCCTCTTTGTTATTTAATTATTTTTCTTGAGATAGAGTCGAATTATATGATTTATTTAAATTATATGATATGTTGGTATTTTATTGAGTGGCTTTATTTTATTATTTATACGAATATATTTAGCGGAAGAATATATTTAGTGGAGACATATAATTATTAGAATAAGTATATTTGGGGGCTGAAATAGAAAAAAGAGAGTTATTGGGCCTAATCAGATTTAAGAAGAGTAATTAGTAATATAAATAGAGGAGAGATTAGGTTGAAAGATTAATATATGCAAAAACAAGGATTTGGAGAAAACAAGGTTTAGAGAGAAGAGAATAGAAGAGAAGATAAGAGAAGAGTCAGAGAAGGAGAAGTATGTAGACCTTGCTGCTAATCAATTTAAGGTATGGGTGGGACTAACCTTCTTTAATCACAAGTATATGGTTCTGAAATAGGGTTTAACATGTTTGTTGTTGTTTTATTTTGATGATTAGAGAAGTTAGGGTTTGAAAAGAAGATAGGGTTTTGAATTGCAATTTAATTGATGAATTATGCTCAGTTGATGATTTATGTTATGTTGTTGTTGATTTGTGGTTGGATTCGTGATTATGAGTTGTGGTTGTTGATGATTGTTGTTGTTAATGTCATATTATGAATTGGGTATGAATTATGTTAAGTTGTTGTTGTTGATTGTGATGATTTTGAATGATGTGAAGTTTGAATAATATAAGTTGATTTTTCTGATTATTTTCAACTTTTCACGAATTTTGATATGAAAACTGGTATTGATCGGTGCGGAATTGGTCTTAGGTGTAAACAAGAAAGTTGTAGGTATGGATGTTAGCTTTCTAATGTCGTTGGTCTGACGTCAAAACAATTTATAGAACTTGAGTTATAGTCAAATTACTGCACGTAGGTCACAGTTAATTTTTATGAATTTCAGCACAACTTTTCCCGAATTTGGAAATGAAAACTGGTATTGATCGGTGTAGAATTGGTCTTAGGTGTACACATAAGTTGTAGGTATGGATGTTATCTTTCTAATGCCGTTAGTTTTGTTATACACTAATTTTGGACCTAAAAATACTAGCTCAATTCTTCTTTTCTTGCATTTCAAGTCATTTGAATTTGTCCTTGATCAATTGCACCTTCCTCTGCATCTTATTTCAATATTATTTGCAAAATTCATGAAAAAGGGCATTTTAGTCATTTCCTGCATTCAAATTCATTTTAGTCCTTGAAAATTGTTTGTGTCTTTTCATTTGATTTGTATAAGTCCTTGTTTCACTCTCATGTTAAAACCCATTTCAAAAAATTACATTTGAAGTCATTTTGAGTCAGTTTAGCCCCTAGGGGCATTTTAGTCATTTCCTATGTTAAAATTTCTTTCAATCTTTGAAAAGTTGTCCCTGAGTCCTTTCAATTGGTTTGAATGAATTTTTGTTTAATTCCATGTCAAAATCCATTTCAAAAATTACGTTTAAAGTCATTTTGAGTCAGTTTAGCCCCTAGGGGCGTTTTAGTCATTTCCAGTGTTAAAACTCTTTTTGATCCCTAAAAATTGTCTCTGAGTCTTTTAATTTGCCTGTATAAATTCTTGCTTTATTTCCCTGTTAAAAAACCGTTTTAAAAATTGCATTTGAGTCATTTTGAGTCATTTTAGTCCCTAAGGGCATTTTGGTCATTTCACACGAAATTTTGACGGAGAAAGGTTACTTTGAAGTACTTCATTTCAGTAATTGGTTCATTTTAGTCCGTTTTGTTATTTTTAATAGTTTCACTTTACGTTAATTTTCAAATTACTTTTTTTTATGCAATTTTAGTTAATTTTGCATTTTAGTCCTCAAGTTGTCAAAATTGCATTTTAGTTCATTTTTTGTCCAAGAAGTTAGTTACGCCACATGTCCTACTCCTATTGGTCCAAAAATTGACACATCACCTATATAATGGGTCCCATGGTCAAAGAGTCAACACACTAATCATTTTTCACAAATACACAAAAATCACAAAAATCAAATTTTCTTTTCCCTCTTTCTTCTCCAAGCCGCCACCTTCATCACCATCATCACCACCATAACAAACTTTTTCCACCACCTCAAACCACCATAACAAACTCTTTCCACCACAATCTTCATCTCTAACTAACTTCTTCCACCACAATCTTCTTCATCCACCATTAAAATTCACCACAACCTTCATCTCTAACAAACTACAACCACCACAATTAACCTCAAACCTCCACAAATCCATTACCAAATTCAAGGATTCATCCAAAATATTCATCAACACAAACCTTCAATTCCACAAAAATCACATCCATAAACAACAATCTTCAATTAATTCCATTGTGACCGAATTCAACAACGACAAACCGGAATCGGACGAAGGAAAGGAATACAATCGAAGCAAAGGGAGAAGAAAAACAGCACCGAATCCGAATACATAAGAAGAATCCGGAGCCATTCAAAGCTTCGTCAAGCATCACGGTATTGTTCTTGATCCAAGCTTTTTTTATTCCATTCTTTTTCCTCCATTTGCGCGGCTGTAGCTATTAGATGTAGGTGGATTGATTGTGTTTTGGATGTTTCCGGGTTCATATTCGAAAAGAGGATAACGATCCGGTTTTAAAAGCGTAAAAAAAATTCGAATCGGAGCTCGCCGGAATTCGGAAGTGTCGCCGGAGTTATGAATTTTCCGGCGAACCTTTGAAGATTCCGGCGAGTTTGTTGAACTTTCCGGTGACATTCATGAGGTTGAAGATGAACATTCATGAGGTTGAAGATCAACATTTAAGAGAGAGAGAAGAGAGAGTTTTATGTAGGCTTTGGCTTTAGAGAGAGAAAATTTTGGTGTTGTTGTTGTTGTTCACGTGAAAAGCTTCTTTCAATTACTACTTGTTGTGTTGTTTTATCCTATGTGCGCATGACCACATTCATTCCATGTTCCTTTGCCTTCTTGATCGTTGGATCAAGGGTTGATCCAGTTGGATCAATCCTACGGTCCCTGATGCTTTCTGTTGGATATGGATCTTGTGTGTTTGGGCCTGGACTTTTGTTACTACTTTCTCCTTATTTTCTTGCTATATGCACACTATTTCTTGCTATATACACCTTTGCATGCCTAAAATCTCTTTGAAAAATTCTAAGAAAATTCCTATAATTTTTCTAGTATATTTTGATCAATTTTGATATATTGCATGTCAAGATTGATCAAGAAATACTAGAAAATTATTTTGCCTTGGTTTAATGCTTTTTCTTTTACTTTTTGTTGAAAAATCTTGATGAAAAGCTTGTAAAATTTGGTGAGTTCTTTTTGCGTTTGTGTTGATTGATTTAGGATTGTTGCATGTGAATTTTTGTATGCTGAAATTTGTTAGGAAAATATACTTGTAGGATTTGTTGTGATTTTGTGTTGTTTTGTCCAAATTTTATGAAGTTTTCTGCACTTTCTAATTCCAATCTTTTGGCTCATAATGATTGTGTTTTGTTGCATGATCTTGGAGTGTTGTTTGATGCTTGATAAGTAGTGTTTGGGGCTGTTTTGAATATGTGATAATTGGTTACTTACATAGCAAGTTACTTGATGTTTAAATGTGTGAATTAATGCAAAATAGGCTTAATATCATACCATAGTTTCTTGACTTGTAATTTTCTCATAACTCTCACATTGGGGCTGAACCTAGACCCTTTGAAAAATGCCAAAATGGAGAGTTATGAGTCTCTTGCATTTGCCTTGGAATTTTGGTGTTTTATTAAGTGCATTTTTGCTACTTTTTCTTGCATTTTTACCATGTTTTATGCTTTATTTCCTTGCCAATTTTTCTACTATCCTATGCCTATTATTACTAACCATTTGTTCATTGTTTCATACATCATAAGCATTCCATACTTCATCTCCTCCTTCACTTTATTTCTTGCACTTTAAATTTTACCAAGAGTTAGAATGTAAAACTTAGGATTTTTTGTACTTTACTTTTATGCAATTTTAATTTCTTGCAAGACCATAGAATGTAAACTAGGGCATGATGTAAAGGACAATGGACTCTAATGATGTACACCGACACAAGCACCGACACATGCACACATATCACATAGATACTTTAGATGTATGTTTAGGATATGCATGCCTTAGATGTATGTTTAGGGAATGTATGTTTAGATGTATGCTTAGGAATCACGATACTTAGAAAAACTCTCTTTTCCAAAAAAACATGAACAACATCACTCAAATCATTTTCTAAATAAACCTTGGGATCAAATCCCATTGAATTTTCCTTTTCTTTTCTTAAATAAAATTTTAATGAATTTTAATCATACTTTGACTTTCATTTTGCAAAATAACTAATTCCACCTCACTTTTTTCCAATCTTATGCCCTTGAGGCCTCTTTTCCTCATTCTTCAAATTTCAATTTTCAAACTTAAAATCAACCAACAAAAACAAAAATATTTTTGGAAGAGAACTACGGTGGATTTGATCCCTTAAACGGGTACGTAGGCAAGCAATCAAAATTCCTTCAATTCAAATAAAATAAAAAATTCAAACACATTCTTCTCCCTCCAATTCTTCACTTAGTAAACTCTTAGGTGTAAATATCACTTTTAAATAACATTTAAAAATAAAGCGCGCGCGTAGAAAGTAAAGACGGTTCCTATAGGACATTATAGTCGTTATGGGTGCCTAACACCTTCCCATAGCGAAAACAACTCCCGGACCTCGATTCTCAAGGGTTTTGCTTATTTTTCCCTTCCCAAGAAAAAATGAGATATCACCGGTTAAAAAGGTTCAAACGTAATCAATGTTTGACACCCGAAAACCAAGATAAAACAGCTGGCGACTTCACTGGGGATTCGAGAGTTACGCCTAGTCTTTATTTCCACGCTTGCGCTTTCGTTTTTACTTGCTTCTTTTACTTGCTTCTTTATGTGAATAAATGTTTAAATTCTTGCAAACGTGTGGGGTGAGAATATCAAAAGTCCTACACCCGGGCTGAGTGAACTTAGGCTTTAGGGGGGATATAATCGACAATTCATTCCGGGGGTTGCCTCGTGTTTTGGATTATGCGATCAATCCCACATAGCTGAGGCATTTTGGGGGTAATGTTGTCGGCGCGTGTTGTCGCGTTTAGGCACTTTACTTCTAATTGTTCTATGACGCTATGAACCGTAGATAACCAAACCCATCCATGACCATTTTCTAGGATGTAGTGCGGAGGCTAAACCGAGTGTTGTCTCGAATTTTAGTCGTCACGCGATACTACACTAAAGTTAGACCTTCTTACGGATAATCGTGGAGCGAGCGTTCGTCTCGTGGCACCATGATATACGCAAGAGAGGTTGCAACTTGGGAACCTTTTTAGAACCCGGTTACTATTATCCAAAGCCCTAGTTTCACCGGACACCGTGTCCACCCTTGACTCCTTGACTTTGAATTTCAACCCACCATGTTTTCTCCGTACTTGAACATAATCACGCATACATGCATACATGCATACATGCATAAACATTTTTCCCATGCATTTATCGAAGGGCTTAGACCAATTGAATTTGTAAACATTGTAGGAATGGGGAAGACTAAGTCCTACAAGTTCAAGGAAGTGGATTTGGCTAGTTTGAGAGATTTGGCACTCAAGATCGAGGATCCGACTGGTTTCCGACATCGTTACGGGGCCTTACTTACTATTCTCCAGACTAATGTGGATGAGAAGTTTGTGCACACTCTCGTGCAATTCTATGATCGGGACTCTCGGTGCTTCACTTTTCCCGACTTTCAGTTAATGCCTACCCTAGAGGCTTATTCTTCCTTGACCGGCTTACCCATAGCCAAAGGGACACCTTTTGCGGGACTTGAGAATGCTCCCACCCCATTGACTATTGCTAAAGATCTCTATCTCAAGACCACTGATGTTTCCAAGAAACTTGGCACTAAGGCTCACATCCGAGGGTTCACTTCAAAGTATTTACTTGAGAAAGCCAATCTCAAAACCACTTGTCAAGACACTCTTGAGGCTATTCTTGCACTACTCATATATGGGCTTATTCTCTTTCCACACCTTGATGACTTCATGGATATGAATGCTATTGTGATCTTCTGCTCCAAGAATCCGATTCCTACTTTACTAGCTGACACATACCATGCTATTCATGATCGATCCGGCAAGGGTCGTGGATATATTCTCTGCTGTGTACCTCTCCTCTATAGGTGGTTTATTTCGCACCTTCCAAAGTCTTTCCATGATAATCCAGGGAATCGGACTATTTCACAGCAGATCATGGCTCTCACTCCTAATGACGTGGTTTGGCTCACTCCTGCTGCTAGAGTCAAAGAGATTATCTTCGGTGGTGGGAAGTTTCTTAATGTACCTCTTCTTGGTACCCGGGGTGGAATCAACTACAATCCGGAACTTTTTTATTCCTAATAATGTTTACAAAAGCTCTAATTTGTCTAAAACCCTTCGATAACACAAAAAGAGTCTTTTGCATATGCATCTGTACATATCATGCATCATTTTGCATTCATAGTTTCTCGTCCGTGTCTCACGTGTTCTCTTTCCTACAAAAGGGTCATCTCTGCCGTCTAAAGTCAAGCTACAACTGCAAAACGCTTGGGCTAAACAAGAAATCAGAATGAGTCCATTTGAACAAGAAATCCAGGAGCTTCGCGAAGAAGTAACAACACTCCGTGGGGAGGTGGAGAGGTTAAGCGCCTTGGTGACAGTATTGGTAGCCGCACAGGGTCAGCCGACACTCTCATCACCAGCCAGCTTTCAAGCTCAAATACCTGATGTTACTGTTCCGATTCTGACGAAGGTTGCCAATACTCCCCAACATATGCATGTGCTCTACGGTCTTGATGAAGTACCTCTTCCCCATGTCTCTGAGGTTCCAATGCCTACGCACCTGGTCAGAAGAAGTGATCCCACTGATGGTCCTGAAGAGAAAGAACAAAGAGCGAGTATGGTGAACTTCAATGCTGCTACTGTTATACCTATTATCAAGGCTGCCCAAAACCTGGGTCATCAATCTACTGCAACTGTGATACCTGTCTTCCATGCTGCTCAGAAACATGTTGCTACTGTTACACCTGTAATCAAAGTTGCTCAAAGTCCCAGTTATCGGACCCAGTTTCAACTTTACCAGCATCGAGGACAACAGAATCTCCAACAATCTCAACAGCCTCGACGGCAACATCAGGATCCCCAACCTAAGCAAATCTTCCCTCCTATACCGATGTAATATGCTACACTGCTCCCATTTCTTATTGCTAAAGGGCATTGTCAGACTAGGAAGGGCAAACCTCCACCCAATCCTATGCATCCCAAATTCCGTACCGATCTCAGGTGTGTTTTTCACCAAGGTGCTAGGGGCCATGATGTTGAGGGATGATATGCTCTGAGGTATATTGTGAAGAAGCTGATAGACAAGGGAGAGTTAACTTTTGAAAATAATACTTCTAATGTCCGAGACAATTCTCTTTCAAATCATGCACCTGTTGTTGGCAAGACACGACCATTACTACACCTTGCACCAAGGGGCACGAAGCCTTGAGCTCGAGCATTGTTTTTTCTATGAAAATGGAAGTCCAGAAATTGATTGAGGATAACATCTTTCTGTCCATATGTGGAAGTCAATTTGGAAACAGGGGCATGGCGCCTACTGCTGATACATGGGATATTCAGCCGCAACTGAGATATTTTGTTGATGTTTTCTACTGGTTGTTTGTTTGATAATTGTGTTTGTTTGCTGTTTTTCAAAAATAAAAAAAACCCTTTCGTCTCGCCCGAGGACGAAAGTGAACTTATTTAGGGCACTTTGCTTCATGTGTTTGCATCATTAATAAAAAGTCGTTTCTATCGCGGCTTTGTTTTTTTTTTACTTTGTGCTTTCTTTGGAAAGAATGGTAATACCAAAAAACCGTAATTTTTTTTTTACTTCACTTTGATCATTTCTGAATACCTGCATAATCATAATTTCTATTCAAAATCAAAGCATGCATTGATAAACCCGTTGAACACCGTAACATTGTGCTCTCTCTCGACTTTGAGTTCCTATGTTCGAAGCTGAAAGAGCTGGAGATGAGAAATTTTCCAATGAGATCTCTCGCCCACTGGGGCATTCTAGTCATCTGAGCTACAAATATGAGCATCAAGAAGATTGTCCCGCAGGGGCATTTGTTTACAAAAACTAATTCAAGGAGCTACCACTAGCCTGGCATGGATATCGTACTTCAATACACATCAATAAGAGCAAAAGGACGCCTAATTACAGACGATGATAGTGAGCTCGCATGTCTATGAACCCCAATGCAGTCAATGAACGCTTTGTCAAAAAAAAAAAGAGAGAAAAAGGGAAAAAATTCAAAAAGCTCAACAAGTCACACACCTAAAAGGTGGCTTGGGCAAAAAAGAGCGTCTCGATGGACTAAAGCACTCCATGCAAAAATTAGAGACACAAAAAGTTTATCCTGATAGATCGAAGACCCGCAAGGGCGACCTATGCAAAAATTAAGGATTTATGACAAAGCAACTGCATCGGGTCTGACAAGATTCACCTGAGGCAATCCTTTTATCTCTGGTATATGGAATGAAATCAGTACTCCTAGGGGAAGTCATGATCATGTCAATGAAAATTCTCATGGAAGGCAAGTCTATGTTTAAATGATGCTCCAACAAATGCGATCTGCTAAATTCGAATGTTAATGCTTTGTGCCATGGTCAATTATATCAAGAGGAGGATGGATCAAACTTTCAAGAAAGTCCATCTCGGTGCTTTTCAAGAAAGAGATCTCATGTTCAAGTATGGTCTTATATTTTCAAGCCCACTCCAGGGGCAAGTGGATGCTGAGCTATGAAGGCCCATGTATTGTCAAGATGTTTTTCTCCAGTGGTGCAATGACTGTTACAATCATGAATGATGTTGAACTTCCTCATCCTGTGAACACTGATGCAGTTAAGAAATACTTTGTCTAGATATATGAAAAGAACAGCGTGGTAGGTCGAAAACCCGAAAGGGCGGCCTAGGCAAAAATGCGCTTCCCGGTGGATCGAAAACCCGCAAGGGCGATCCAGGCAAAAATTAGGGACAAAAAATGAATGTAAAAAGCTCGCTGAGATTATATGCAACTCAGGCAAGAATGAGCGTCTCGATGAGCCGAAAACCCAAAAGGGCGGTTCATGCAAAAATGAGATTGAAACGAAAAGACAAGTAACTGTATCAGTCAGTCACGACTCACTTGGGGCATCTCAGCTATCAAAGGACCCCAATTCAAAATGTCATCTATCAGAGGACTCCAGTTCGGAATACCTCTAATATAAAGTCTCTGCTATGCAAGGCGTATCAAATTCAAGACATCTCCAATGCAAAGTCTCTGTGGTTCAATGTATCTGTAAATTCAAAGCATCTCCAGTTCAACGTACTTACAACTCCAAAACATCTGTGTTTCAAAGCATCTGCAATCCAGGAGTGTCTACCATTCAAGCGTTCGAACAAAGGAATTCAAAGTTGCCAGTGAGAACAATGTTATTGTGTTCAATGTATCCTTTCAAATATGATTACCATCTTCCAAACTTTTTAGATCTGTGGAGCTGCACCCTCGGCCGGTTACCACTCTTCTACATCCATTTGAGCCTGTGCCCATTTATTTGGAACTCTCACTTCTTCTACTTGCAAAATTTCTTCTATTTGTGATGCTAATACTTAAAGCAAAATTTCAAAAAAATCTTTTTTCAAAAAAAAAATCTTTTTATGCAAACAACAAACATGCACTATCTTTGAACTTATGAACACGTGAAACATGCATCAACATCCATCTCAACATGCAATATGAACATACAATCTCACCAGGACAAACTGTGGTCAATGGCAAGAATGAAAAAATAGAATGAAAGTAAAAGAAAATGCAAATAAAAAGCTCGCTAAGTTGAAAACCCGAAAGGGCGGCTTAGGTGATAGGGCCAAACCGCAAGTGCACGGCCTATCGAAGTAATAGTAGTAAGTAGAGTTATCGTTCCGCTAGGGAGTTGTTCAACTTAATTAACTTTTAGTGAATGATTAGAGGAGAGAAAGTTAATGAAAGAGAGTTTGATTTCTGAAGGTAAAAACAATAATAATAAAGGGCTTTAGGATCATTGGTTTATCATAATGACTAATCCTTCACTAGACAAAACCTAAACATCTAATTTCATGAGTTACACACTAATTTCTAAAGACCGGTTCCCCTTAGCCCCTCACCTTTCCGATGAAAGTCCGGTGAGAGTTTACTTCTAGCAACCAAGCCTATTTCACTGACATGATTACTAGAAGATGCATAGAGGATTGAAACTACTCTTTGTCTCAATAGTTGCAAAGATTATTTCACTGTTTTGCAACTATTGTCTAGATTCACTTGTTCCAACATCAAGACTCCGCTCTCGCTTTATGAATTGATGTTTGGGATGATGGATTAATGATTATCAAACCCTCCGCTTTCGCTTCCACAGTTTGATAATTGTTAATCCACGTTAAGACGGTGAATCTAGATTAGAAATTAGGGTTACATAGAAATTAGGGTTTAGACATGTTTTGTTTAGGATTGAGTCATTAGACTCCCCAATAATCCCAAAACGAAGAAGTCTACTCACTCATGTTCATCGTAGACATGGGGGAAGAAGAGAGAAAATAACAGTAAAGTAAATTGCAAAGAAAGTAAAAGGGAAAATAAAGACTTTTATTAAAATAACAATTGAAATAAACAAAGTAAAGCATGATTGTTTATGGTGGAGAGCTACTCTATTTATAGCTTTACATCTGACTTAGAAACTAAGCAACTAAAAGGATAAAACGGTAAAGCTGCAACAGGGTAACTTGGGCTTGAAGAAAAGCAGCAAAACAGGTCCTGGAGACGGGCACGGCCGTGCCACATGTTGGCACGGGCCGTGCCAAGCTTCTGACTTTGGGGGGACATATTTTTGTCCCGTATCTTCGTATTCTTGCGCTGTATTTGTTCCAGTCCTCTTTCTTTTGCTCCAAGGCACCTTTCACCATATATTTATTCCTAAAATAAAATAAAACATAATTTGAAGTAAAATATTCTAAACTAAAATAAAATGAAATAAAATAAAATCAAATCTAAAATAAAACTAAACTAAATAAGGCAATAAATAAGACTATCTATAACTCATCAAACTCCCCCACACTTGAATCTTTGCTTGTCCTCAAGCAAAAGGCAACAGACATAGCAGCAACAAAAGATTTGATTATGGCAATATTAAGAACAAATGTCTCAAAAGAAAGGCTTTGCTTCAAGTACACTAATTACAACTTCAAACACTTCTCATGAACCTATTCTACCCAACATCAAGTCTTAAGTGAGTGTGTGTGTGCAGTCCAACCCTTTTCTTGCTCCTGTATAAGACAGATATTATGAGGAATAGGTTCTATCCTTAATGCTAAAGTAACCGAGAAAAGTCCTTTCTTCATTTCATATAAGAGTGATGGGAATTTAAGTTAAGATTGAATTAATTTAACAATTAAGCACAAGGGGGCTGCAGATGCTTAGGGGCTATCTATCCTCGTAGGAAGTCTTCTCGGATGTAATTGTCCTTTCCCCCTAGATTCAAAATCACCCTAAGCAGTGCTGCAAAATTATTTATTTGTTTCATCTCCGCGTAGGAAGTCTTTTTGGATGTAATTGTCCTTTCCCCCTAGCATTGATGAATTTGTTTCACTTTAAGTTCAAATTAAGGAGTCACCACCACAATTAGGAAGTTAGGATGTAATTGTCCTTTCCCCCATATGTTGGTGCCATTCTCCCGCCCCATTTAACATCAACAAATTAATAAGAATATAACAATTAAGAACAATTTGATCAATTTTCCCACACAAACTTATACTACTTTTACTCTTAATACTTTAAAGGGTCTAAGTTAACACTAAAGATAGAACGTGTTCCTTAAAATACCTATTCATACATTTACTCAAGGATTGCAACCGGGTGCTTTTCTCATTGGAGATTTTCACAATAAAACATGACATGGGTATAGCAAGAACATAAGAAACACAAGAAACTACTTTCATGTACAAGAGGCAACCTTTAAGAAAGAGACAAAACAAAAATTTTCATGCCATTTTTTTACATTAAAAACAAGCTACTAGTCATGCCTCTTGCTATAAAAACAAAACAAAAGGATAAAGTTCAAGGGAGTTTGGGAACACTACGACTCTAGACACTCTATTAGCCCCCCCCCCCCCCCCCCCCCACACTTAGGGGAAGCATTGTCCTCAATGATTCAAAGAAAAAGAAATTAAAAGAGAAGAAGAAGAAGATGGAGTAGAAGAAGAGTAGTAGGAAGAGTGAAGAGAGAGAGGAGAAGAGGAAGAGGAAAGGGAAGAGAGGAAGAGGAAAGCTCACATGTTCTCATTGAGGTCCATAAGGAGGACCTTGGAGATTGAATTGGTGCATCATCCTTTGGAGCATTTCATTGTTTTCTTCCGACAAGCGGTTGCCCCTTTGGGCATCATTTCTCAGCCCCAAAAGTTCTTCACCTTGCCTTTGTTGCTCGGTGCTTATCCTCTCTATCTCGGTTCGCATCCATGCCCATCTTTCATCATCATTGAGCTCTTCGGCATCATGGTCATGGTGTTCCTCCTCAGGGTGCAAGTTAGCACCTTCTCCTGCGTCATGTTGCTCATGTACCTGTTCATTATCAACATGCAACCAATTCTCCTCCACCTCGGTGTTAGTACGAGATGGGTTAGGAAGCAAAAATAGAATAGGCACATTGAGCTTAAGGGCATATTGCATGGGTGGATGATGTGTAATGAATTTCATAGAGATTAATGTCTCTATGTTAAGCCTATTATTGCCCTGAATTTCATTTATCCCTTCCTCCTCGCTCACTCCAAACTTCCTAGCAATGAACGTAATAACACCCCCCACCACTATGTCAGCTACAAGATTAGGCTTAGTTCCTATTGATGCGAGGTAGTCAAGTATGTAAAAACAAGTATTCACGGGATTATTAGTAAGCATTGCCCAAAGCATAAAGATTTCATCCGTCCTACATGTTCCTACTTCTTTCCTACCCCAAATGGTACAAGCCATTACTCTCTGAAGGTACCTAAGAACTGGGTTGTGTATGTTACTAGCCTTGTTGGATCGTGGAACATATTGGTTTCTACCGGTGATGCGTGTCCAAAAGCTAGCAGGGTTATAGTCGTCCAGCTTTAGAGCTTGATTCCAAGAGTCATGGATGAACCCCGCATTTGCGAAGCCCATTTCATTGCAAAAGTTTTCAAGGGACATCTTGTAATCAATATTCAAAAGCCGGACGGAGACTCTATAATCGGGGTCATCTAAATTCAACTTATCTTTCATGAATTGGATAGAACTTAAAAACTCATAAGTAAAATTTTCATACCCCCTCATAGGACTAAGTAGCTCACCCCATCCTAATCTATTCAGCAATTCAAAAGCATTGTCCCTAATCCCTAAAGTAGTCATAGTATGAGGATGAGGGTACCTACAAGGATGCAAAGGTTTAGAGATAAGGATTTTATACCTTTCTTTTTGGTTGTTATCCTTGAAGGTGATGCCATGATTCTTTGCCGGTGCTCTTTTCTTTGACGGTGGTCCTCCGGAAGATGTTGCCGGTTCCTTGCCACTCCTTCGTGAAGCCATTAGACCTTTGACCTTGGTTTGACTTTGGGGTTTTGGTGAAGGTTAGGGTTTTGATGAGAATTTGAGTAGAAAGGGTTGGTTTTGGATTGGGGTTGATGTTTAAGTGAGGTTTATGGTTTTAGATGTGAAGATTGGTGAAGGTTTGGTGGTTTTTGGGTTAGGGTTAATGGAGATAAGGGTTTGGTAAATTATGTGTTTGAATGGGTGAAAGATGTTTTTGATGGGAGGGTTTTGTTTTGGATGAGATTTGTGATTGATTGGTGAAAGAATTGAGTGATTTGGTTGGGTTTTGATGAAGTTATGAAGGTTTGGAGTTTAAGAGTTATGGAGGTTTAGAGAGAGGGTTAGAAGATGAAAGAAGTTTGTGGTTTGAGAATGAATGGAGAAGAAGAAGAAAAATTGGTATATAGGATGCTAGAAGTCGGGTACGGCCGTGCCACCCTTTGGCACGGGCCGTGCCAACATTCTGACCTTGGACTTCAACTTTTATTCACAAACCATGGCACGGCCATGCCATCCTCAGCACGGGCCGTGCCAGCCTTCTGGACCTGAGGGCTTCAAAATTTTTCAGTTTTTTCGAATCAACTTGGACAATTACCTACAAAACATCTTAAAACAAAGAAAATTCGTGGGTTGCCTCCCACGAAGCGCTCTTTTAATGTCATTAGCTTGACGGTTAGAAAGAGTCCTTAGAATGGATCAAAGATATCATATTGTGTAGATGACGCTATAAAACGTTCTTTCACAACATGATCGTTAAGCATGCAACAAGAGTAAAGAGCGGGACCCTTCATAACATTTTCCAACTCGTATCCTACCATTTGATCACTCACTTGAAAGACTATCCTACCAAGTTTAACATCAATGAGAGATCCTGCAGTTGCGAGGAAAGGTCTACCTAGGATTATAGGGACGTCATCGTCCTCTTCAATGTCAACGACTACAAAATCAGTGGGGATGTATATCCCCTCTATCTTAACAGGTATGTCCTCGACAAATCCTACAAGTTTCATGGTAGAACGATCAGCTAACTTTAATTCCATTTCGGTAGGTTTCAACTCTCCTATCCCTATCCTTTTAAGAAGAGACAAAGGCAGCAAACTAACACTAGCTCCTAAGTCACATAAGGCTTTGTTTATGGTTTCATTCCCAATTTCACACGGTATGGCAAAGCTACCTGGATCTCTAAGCTTAGGGGGTGCTTCTTGGATGATTGCACTAGTTTCCTTAGCCAAGGTTATTGTCTCATTATGCTCTATAGCCCTTTTCTTTGAAAAAATTTCCTTTAAAAACTTGGCATATAGAGGCATGCTACACAAAGCTTCAACAAAGGGAAGTTTAATGCAAATTTTCCTAAGTATGTTAACAAATTTTTCAAACTTACCCCCTAGTTTAAGCTTTTCAGGAATTAAGGGGGATGGAGTTTTGTTTTCTTCAAGTGGTTTTGCTTCTTCTATCACAACTTTATCACCTAAGGGCTTGACATTTTCTTTCCCAATGTTTTTAACCTTAGCAAAAGTTTCGCCTAACTTACTACCCCCAAAAGATATGACATTAACTTGGGCTTTGGGATTGGCTTCGGTTTGACCAGGAAAGACTCCCGGTGTTTGGGAAGAGGTAGCCACTTGTTGGGCTATTTGAGCGATTTGAGTTTCAAGCATTTTAGAGTGAGTAGCAATAGAATCAACCTTGGTATTGAGCTTGGAAAGAGAATCATTCAGAAATCCAGTTTGGTTTTTAAGTTCTTGAAGTTGTTTGTTTTGGTTGGCAATAGAATTTTCCAATAAAATTTCCAAATTGGATTTCTGAGTGAATCTTTGGTTGTTTGCATAACCGGGTGGTGCTACTTGTCCATAGGGATTTTGGTTTTTATAAAAATTTTGATTTTGTCTCATCCCTTGGTTGTATTGAGCATAATTCATTTGCTCAACACCGTTAATAGCACTACCTAGTTGGCAATCAACACCAGCATGACCAGTTATACCACATATTTCACAAGAAGGAGTAGAAGCAGAATTGATAGCACTAACATTGAGTTTTTCAAGTTTTTCAGTTAGTGTATCAATTTTAGAAGCAAGGTGGTCATAGTTAGAGACTTCGTGTATACCTGCCTCCTTTTTGGAGGATGAAGAACTAGTGATGGCTCTCTCGTCGGTCCATTTGTAATGATTTTGAGCCATGTCTTCAATCAAGGCATATGCCTCCGTGTAGTTCTTGTTCATAAGTGCTCCACCTGCAGCTGCATCAACAGACATCTTAGTGGTATAAGACAAGCCATTATAAAAAGTGTGGATTATAAGCCACTTCTCTAGGCCATGGTGGGGACAAAGTCTTAGCATTTCTTTGAAACGCTCCCACGCCTCATAGAGAGATTCCCCATCTTTTTGGTTGAACCGCGTGATTTGGTCTCTAAGTTTAGCGGTTTTAGATGGTGGAAAGAAACGGGCAAGGAATGCTTGCCTCATCTGATCCCATGAAGTAATGGAACCGACTTCGAGGGAATGGAACCAAGCGCTAGCTCTATCCCTTAAGGAAAAGGGAAAGAGATGAAGTCTTACGGCTTCTTGGTTCTCCTTCATGGTTCCACTAATTCGTAGGAAAACAGAGATGTGAAGATTGGGATCCTCAGTGGGGGATCCCGAGAATTGGTTTTGCTGCACCAAGTTAAGTAGGGCAGGCTTAATTTCAAAATTGTCATCCTCAACCGTTGGGTACACAATAACAGCTTGTGGCTCAGCCGTAGACGGCGTTGCATACTCTTTGAGAGTGCGATTGGCCATGGCGGTGTTATTTTGTGCCGCTCTCCTCCTTCTATGTAAGAACCTTTCGATCTTAGGTATGAATACCGCTCGATTTCTAGTTCTTCGCATAAAAGGTTGAGAACCCAAGAAGTTGATGATAACAGAAAAATAAAAAGTTAAAAATAAAAATAAAAAGAAAAGAGAAAGAAGAGAGAATTCTAATCACTAAGAAAAAGCTAATTAAATTAGTTAACTCCCCGGCAACGGCGCCAAAAACTTGATAGGGCCAAACCGCAAGTGCACGGCCTATCGAAGTAATAGTAGTAAGTAGAGTTATCGTTCCGCTAGGGAGTTGTTCAACTTAATTAACTTTTAGTGAATGATTAGAGGAGAGAAAGTTAATGAAAGAGAGTTTGATTTCTGAAGGTAAAAACAATAATAATAAAGGGCCTTAGGATCATTGGTTCATCATAATGACTAATCCTTCACTAGACAAAACCTAAACATCTAATTTCATGATTTACACACTAATTTCTAAAGACCGGTTTCCCTTAGCCCCTCACCTTTCCGATGAAAGTCCGGTGAGAGTTTACTTCTAGCAACCAAGCCTATTTCACTGACATGATTACTAGAAGATGCATAGAGGATTGAAACTACTCTTTGTCTCAATAGTTGCAAAGACTATTTCACTGTTTTGCAACTATTGTCTAGATTCACTTGTTCCAACATCAAGACTCCGCTCTCGCTTTATGAATTGATGTTTGGGATGATGGATTAACGATTATCAAACCCTCCGCTTTCGCTTCCACAGTTTGATAATTGTTAATCCACGTTAAGACGGTGAATCTAGATTAGAAATTAGGGTTACATAGAAATTAGGGTTTAGACATGTTTTGTTTAGGATTGACTCATTAGACTCCCCAATAATCCCAAGACGAAGAAGTCTACTCACTCATGTTCATCGTAGACACGGGGGAAGAAGAGAGAAAATGACAGTAAAGTAAATTGCAAAGAAAGTAAAAGGGAAAATAAAGACTTTTATTAAAATAGCAATTGAAATAAACAAAGTAAAGCATGATTGTTTATGGTGGAGAGCTACTCTATTTATAGCTTTACATCTGACTTAGAAACTAAGCAACTAAAAGGATAAAATGGTAAAGCTGCAACAGAGTAACTTGGGCTTGAAGAAAAGCAGCAAAACAGGTCCTGGAGACGGGCACGGCCGTGCCACATGTTGGCACGGGCCGTGCCAAGCTTCTGACTTTGGGGGGACATATTTTTGTCCCGTATCTTCGTATTCTTGCGCTGTATTTGTTCCAGTCCTCTTTCTTTTGCTCCAAGGCATCTTCCACCATATATTTATTCCTAAAATAAAATAAAACATAATTTGAAGTAAAATATTCTAAACTAAAATAAAATGCAATAAAATAAAATCAAATCTAAAATAAAACTAAACTAAATAAGGCAATAAATAAGACTATCTATGACTCATCATTAGGCAAAAATGAGCACCCCGCTGATTGACAATCTATGAAGGCAATTCAGGCAAAAATGGGGCAATGAAAAGAATTTATTCCCGGTGAATCGAAAACCTGAAAGGGCGGTTCAGGCAAAAATGGGATTGAAAAATGAAAGAATGAAAAATGAAAATGAAAGCATTGACCACAGGTGCGACATTCAAGGTCTATCCAATGCTGGTTCTGGAGGACTGGCGACCTCTGCCAAAGCCTTGTCTAAAGGACTTCCATGTGAAACATCCAATGTATATCCATTACTAATTCCTGAGAAATGGCGACTTCTGCCCGAGTTTGTTCGAAGAATTTTCAGGGGAAATTTTCAAAGTTTATCCAGCTTGCGACTTCTACCAAGGTTTTGATCAAATGGCTTCCCCCAAGAAGCATGTACTATTGCAAGTATGATATGATCAGGTTCTCTCAGTTATGGTTTTGATACGTCTTTCAACGACGTCATCCCCTTTGAAGATAGCCGAGTGCGTATGTTGTAGCTCAAGTCACTACGTGCCCAATCTTCCAATGTTTTGTCTATCTCTGTGAAACTTTCTTGCCAAATTGTAAACCAATCATGCATTTCCAAGCATTCATACATGCATAAGCATGCATTTTACGTGCTCATACATTCAACTATGTTGTTATACCAAACATACATGTTGCATTTCCAATCTCAACTTTCACTTTAACCCAATTTCAACTGTCAATTCAACTCAATCTCAAACTTTCAAATTCAACTCAATCCCCAGGTTCAATTCAATTCAATTTCAACTCCCAATTCAATTCAATTCCAACTCTCAAATCAAATATCAATGTCAATGTCTATGCCTATGTCTATGTCTGTGTCTCTGTTAAACTCTCTATTCAATACCATGTCAATGCATTTGTTTCTGATTACTTTCGACTTTCAATACCTCTTTCAATGTCAACCTTCAATTCAATTCAAAACAATGTCAATTCACTCTCAATTTGCTTTTGGGCCAACAATAATGGTCATGTCTATTTTTAAATCAGGTCAATGTCAATTTACCCTCAATTTGTATCTTGTTATGGGTCAAGTGGCTAGTTCGATCCAAAGAACAGCTTGTACCTGTTTATATGCCTACGTTTCCGGTCAAACGGCAAGTTCGATCCAAAGAACAGTTTGTACCCTCGCTTATGTTTTGTTATCGGTCAAACGGCAAGTTCGATCCAAAGAACAGTTTGCACCTGCCTAAATGTTGTGATATTGATCAAACAGCAAGTTCGATCCAAAGAATAGTTTGTACCTGTCTATCTGTTTGTATCATCAATCAAGCGTCAAGTTCGATCCAAAGAACAGCTTGTATCTGCCTATATGTCTATGTCTCCAGGTCAAATAGCTTGCCTTGGTTTAATGCTTTTTCTTTTACTTTTTGTTGAAAAATCTTGATGAAAAGCTTGTAAAATTTGGTGAGTTCTTTTTGCGTTTGTGTTGATTGATTTAGGATTGTTGCATGTGAATTTTTGTATGCTGAAATTTGTTAGGAAAATATACTTGTAGGATTTGTTGTGATTTTGTGTTGTTTTGTCCAAATTTTATGAAGTTTTTTGCACTTTCTAATTCCAATCTTTTGGCTCATAATGATTGTGTTTTGTTGCATGATCTTGGAGTGTTGTTTGATGCTTGATAAGTAGTGTTTGGGGCTGTTTTGAATATGTGATAATTGGTTACTTACATAGCAAGTTACTTGATGTTTAAATGTGTGAATTAATGCAAAATAAGCTTAATATCATACCATAGTTTCTTGACTTGTAATTTTCTCATAACTCTCACATTGGGGCTGAACCTAAACCCTTTGAAAAATGCCAAAATGGAGAGTTATGAGTCTCTTGCATTTGCCTTGGAATTTTGGTGTTTTATTAAGTGCATTTTTGCTACTTTTTCTTGCATTTTTATCATGTTTTATGCTTTATTTCCTTGCCAATTTTTCTACTATCCTATGCCTATTATTACTAACCATTTGTTCATTGTTTCATACATCATAAGCATTCCATACTTCATCTCCTCCTTCACTTTATTTCTTGCACTTTAAATTTTACCAAGAGTTAGAATGTAAAACTTAGGATTTTTTGTACTTTACTTTTATGCAATTTTAATTTCTTGCAAGACCATAGAATGTAAACTAGGGCATGATGTAAAGGACAATGGACTCTAATGATGTACACCGACACAAGCACCGACACATGCACACATATCACATAGATACTTTAGATGTATGTTTAGGATATGCATGCCTTAGATGTATGTTTAGGGAATGTATGTTTAGATGTATGCTTAGGAATCACGATACTTAGAAAAACTCTCTTTTCCAAAAAAAACATGAACAACATCACTCAAATCATTTTCTAAATAAACCTTGGGATCAAATCCCATTGAATTTTCCTTTTCTTTTCTTAAATAAAATCTTAATGAATTTTAATCATACTTTGACTTTCATTTTGCAAAATAACTAATTCCACCTCACTTTTTTCCAATCTTATGCCCTTGAGGCCTCTTTTCCTCATTCTTCAAATTCCAATTTTCAAACTTAAAATCAACCAACAAAAACAAAAATATTTTTGGAAGAGAACTACGGTGGATTTGATCCCTTAAACGGGTACGTAGGCAAGGAATCAAAATTCCTTCAATTCAAATAAAATAAAAAATTCAAACACATTCTTCTCCCTCCAATTCTTCACTTAGTAAACTCTTAGGTGTAAATATCACTTTTAAATAACATTTAAAAATAAAGCGCGCGCGTAGAAAGTAAAGACGGTTCCTATAGGATACTATAGTCGTTATGGGTGCCTAACACCTTCCCGTAGCGAAAACAACTCCCGGACCTCGATTCTCAAGGGTTTTGCTTATTTTTCCCTTCCCAATAAAAAATGAGATATCACCGGTTAAAAAGGTTCAAACGTAATCAATGTTTGACACCCGAAAACCAAGATAAAACAAGTTTCACTTCAAAATGATTTATAGAACTTCAGTTATGGTCAAATTACTGCATGTAGGTCACAGCGAAATTGCACAGTGACAGCATTCTCTGTTTCATGTTTTTGAGTTTTGTTCATATGTTTCTGTTTTGAATTGGTCTTTGGTATAAACATGGAAGTTGTTGATAATTGCGATATCTTTCCAGTAGCCTTGGTTTGACATGAAAATATGTTATGTATAATTTATTATGTTTTTACAAAGATGCATGATGAATTGTTGATGTTTGAATACTGTGTTATATGATGTCTTAGTTGTTGAGTTGTTAAGATGTTAAGATGTCAAGTTGTTGAGTTGTTAAGATGTTAAGATGCCAAGTTGTTGAGTTGTTAAGATGTTAGGATGTTAAGATGTCAAGTTGTTGAGTCTATTCATACAAACGACGAGGGCTTAAGCCCTGGAGCATTTTGCTCAATAGCGACGAGGGCTCAATCCCTGGAGCCTTGAGCTCAATAGCGACGAGGGCTCAAGCCCTGGAGCCTTGTGCTCAAAAGTGACGAGGGCTCAAGCCCTGGGAGCCTTTTATGCTCAATAGAGACGAGGGCTTATGCCCTGAATATTACTACATGCATGATGTCTTAGTTGTTGTTGCATTGTCAAGTTAAAGAGTTGTTGTTGCATCGTCTTTGATGTCTAGTCGAAGTTGTGGATGTCGTAGTTGATCTATTGTCGTTGTTGTCAAGTTATCAATAAATTAAGGAGTTGAATTAAGAAGTATTACGAAGAAGTAACATAGTCAAATAAGTGTTATTTATGTTGTTAAATTCTGCTGATGAATTATATGCTTATTATTATTATTGAATGTGAAATCTCATCCCTTCTGCTTGGAAATTGTTGCCTTACATGGGTAACTTGCAGGTGACCAAGAATAGTTGCAGTCTTGAGTAGTCTCCGCCATGTCGTCTTAGGTTGCTCTGATACATAACGGGATGGGGATATTGCTTGTTTCCATGTGTTACGTATTTGCCATGAACGATGTTATTTTATCATGAACTATGTTATTTGTCAAGAACTATGTTTGATCATGAATTATGTTGAAGAACATTTGATTTGGATTTTAATAAGTTGAATGATGTTGAGGCCATAGTGCCATTATGATGAATTAATTAAGATGTTTTATTTTCCACTGCAAAGTAATTGAAATATTGACAGGTGCTGTTTGAATAAAGAGTAATTTTATTCTATTTGAATTTTGAAAGAAGTGTGACATCCTGTTTTAAGTTGAATACTCTGATTTATTATTGAAATTTTTATATGTTGGGAAAATGGGGTGTTACAAGTGTCCTAGATGAGATTTGTCCCTCCTCATAACAGGAGATATATCTTTAGGCCTCTTGATGAAATATGACTGTAAAATTGCATGGCCATGCCGAACTAAGTCAATATGAGATATTGGACTTATTCGTTATTCAGTATATTTTGGGATCAAGAAATATAAATACTGATCTATACGAGGGTGACAAAATCTATGCCTTGTGATTAATATAGATTTTAGGACAAAGGAGTAATTGTACACATAAATATTATCATGGAAAAGGTTTCATCAGATCACTTGACACTCTTGTCACTTAGGTAAACGTGACTAGAACCTATGGGGTCACATACAAAGAACGGTCAAAACAGAAATATAAGTATGACTTATATGATGGGTGCGTTTAGTAAATAACGCTAATTAATTAGCAAAAGGACTAAACTCGTTATTGGGCTTACGGAAGCTCAATAGTGACTTCTGGCTTGCAGAGCACACTAGGAGTTCTATAAATAGAATCCTTGTGCTGAAGTTTCAGTTGCATTTTTTTTAGAAACCCTAGTTCTCTGAAACTTCTGATTCTTTGGCTAGAATCGAGACTTGGAGGAGTACAGTTCGTGTGGACTTGCTAGAGGCTCTGTTGCTTGCTTAGCTATGATCGTGATTCCATATTCCAAATTCCACACTTCGAGGTAACAATCGAATCACTGATTCTTGTTAAATTCGTAATGATCCAAGGAAAGAAAATCGAAAATTTTATCCGCTGCTTTATTTCGTTTTAATTCGATTTTCCTTCATCTTGAAGCAGTCATGAAAAAAATGAATTTTCCTACCTTATGGTGCAAGTAGATTATGGAATGCATTAGTAGGGCTTCAACTTCGGTTCTATTTAATGGTTGCCAAACTGATGAATTCAAATTTGAACGGGGGTTGAGACAAGGAGACCCGCTTTCACCTTTCCTATTCTTAATAACAGCTGAAGGTTTGAATGTTATGATGAATGCTTTATGTAACGCCATATTTCTATTAAAGCGATAAAACACGCGAATATAGCAAATATTCAAGAAATAGACGCTACGTCTCAACAAAAATACCAATTGACATGCATATAAAATCCTCAACAGTCACAGCGGAATATAATTCATACATCACCAGAATTACATGTCATAAACAACATAAGTCATAAATAGAAATCTCCACAACAGACGGTCTAAACAACATAACAGACGCCTAATCAGAGCCTATCCTAGACTCTAAGACACGACAACGGAGAAAGCTCCTGCTATCCAAACATCCACCAAGCAACTCACCAAGCGACTAATCCTGCACAACGTCTACCCATCCATACAGAAAGGTAGGCGGTCGAAACCACTGGGGGTAAGCATTACATTAATCATAATCAACAAATAATAAACATAGCATTCAAGGATTCATGCATGACACATATACATAACCATCCCTCCTAGAATACTAGCCGTACATGATTGTTATCCCCCATTACTTGCACCTCAAGCTATCACATTATTATCATAGCATAACAGTCATATTCAATCTCTAAACAAGTCATCGACATAAGCTCGTCATTTATCAACATCAATCAATGAAAACACTACTCACCTCATTACTCATCTAGCATGCTTAATTCAACAAGTACAATCCATCATTTCAAAGTTATAAGCAAGCAATCATCATTATCAAAAGAATCATCACATCATATGTATATATACATATACAATTCTCACTTCATCATTATTATCAAAGTATCTATCATCAAATAGGTTCAACAAGTGTATAAGTACAAGCAAGTGAGACATGCAATTAGAACATAGTTCAATTATTCACAACCATCAACAAAATCCACCCACGTACATATACACCAATCCGCACAATCACGACATTCACCAAATATCACCAATACACAAATTCATCAAGTCACATATTCAATTATGACACAATTAAATCAACTATTCAATTCCAATTTCACAAGCATGTATTCATCAAACACACTTATCATCAACAATCACCATTCATATACAACACTTAAGACTCATGCCAAATGATATACGCCTATACTCGACACATATATGCATGTGGTACCAAATCTCCTCAAGGTCGTCACCCATGATGAAACAAAAACATCATATGTAAGAGTCCATCTCCTCTTACAGTAAGAGTCCATCTCCTCTTACAATTCACCTATGTAAAAGTCCATCTCCTTTTACATTTCAACATATGACTCAATATGATTATGATGCATGGACATACAAGTAAAGACCCAATAATGCAAAACTCCAACAAACATATCACCAACAACAATGTAAAAGTCCATCTCCTTTTACATTAATCAACTCAACAACAATTGCATTATCAAGTATTTACGTCCACACAATCAATCAAATCATAATTCAATTAAGAGCCATCACCACACCATCATCAACATAATAATCATCATATTCATCAACAACCAACAACATCATCATCATCATAATTATCAACATACATCAACATCAACTATATCATATAGTTCAACAACTCCTTACCATTTCTCACAATTCAATTAATGGAGAAAATACAACACATTATGATAAACATCATATTCAACCCTCAACAATCATCCACATATCCTCAATTAATCATATAAAACCATTCATGAAATATTTATAAGGTAATCGGTTTAAAAGAACCTTTTTCAATAAAGTTCGTCTCTCAAAATCACAACATTAGAAATAATTGAGCAATCAAGCCAAAACCAAGTAAACAAGTTCCAATGCCTCAACTAAGCATATCTCTAGACCACATATGAGTGCAGTAGAGAATGCCTTGGCGTTTCACCGGCCAAACACGATGAAATCATAAAAATCACAAAGTTCGTCTCTTGGTATCATTTTGCAAAACCAATTCATTTCCAAAACAAAACCAAGTTAGACCCAAGCTATGATACTCTTAGAAGCTTAATTATAAATTGATTGAATAAGGTTAGGTGTTTGGAATCCATTGGCATGCTTAAAAGTACACAAAAACACGAAAGAACAATGTTTTGGGATTCTGCAGAACTGACACGGTCACGTCTTCAGGACACACGGTCGTGGAGAATCTGACACGGTTATGTCATCTAGACACATGGTTGTGTCACCCCCTTACAGGAGACTTCGACACGGTTGTGTCATCCAGACACACGGTCGTGTCACCTCACCAGTACAGCAAAATGTATTTTTACGTTTTCGTGCATAAAATCTTGTTTTCAAATCCGATTTCAGTTCCGTTTTCGCCAATGCATTCCTAACACTTAGACTATACAAACCACACTTGAAAACTTGACATTTCAACATTAAAACAACTTAATCAAACTCATCCCAAAATGACTTATTTTGCAAAAGCTCTTAAAATGACTTTTACACAAAAACCCATTTTCTTCCCAAAACGATTTCTCTCCAAAACCAAGTGATTAAAACAGAAAATCATACCATCCTAACCATTCTAACAATCTTCTTAACTCATTCAACATCATCAAAATCAAACTTCTTCATTATCAACCCATTTTTTATGAAAACCTCAAGAACAACACAAATTCATAACAACATCAAAGATTATGATTACCCGAGGTTTCTAACATCAACAACAACACCTCACAACATCAACAACAACAACCAATCATGAATTCATCACAATTCATCAACAAAAACATCTCATATCATCAATTTTGGGGCAAAACACAAAGCATACATATGTACATGATATAAGCTTGCAATTTCATCATCAACAACTCAATTATCATTCAATTTACATACCCAAACATTGCATCACAACACAAGCACGAATTTACCAATTAATTCCACAATAATCAATTATTCAAATAAGAACTTAAGTAAAGAATTAGGGTAGAAGCTACAACTAAGTGATTATGAGTAAAGACTAACCCCCTTACCTTAATTCTTCACAAACTCAAGCTAGGGCTTCACTTTAGCTCCAATCCCCTTGAAATCTACCTTCCTTTAGCTCTATCTAGCTTTCCTCCTTCAAACCCCTTTCTCTTCTCTTGCCTCTATCTCTTCCCAAATGGCAAATGTTGGTAAAACCCTATTTCTCTACTAACACTAGTGTTTAAATAGGTCCAACCTAATTGGGCTCAACTCACAACTCCTTAATGGGCCTAACCCATTTCTATTCTAACCCAAAATGTTACTACTCACTTAACGGTAAAATGTAATAATAACGGTCACCTACCGGTAATAAATAAATCACTACAACTCCCTAGCAACTTTGTAAAATAACACTAATCTCACTAAGTACTAAAAATAATCCCCATCAAAATTACAAATTTACCTTTGCTCATGAAATGACCAAAATACCCCTAAGTCCAAAATGACTAAAATACCCTTCCACACCGAACGCTACAATTCCCAATCAAAATACACACAGAGACAAATAATCACATAAGAGCACATATAACACACATAAATAAATAATAAAATAAATTTAGCGAAAATCGGGTTGTTACACTTTAGTAGAGGTTGGCCTTTTCTCTGGTTATAAGGTGGGCGCTAATAACCTTCTTTCCATCAATCATTTGTGATTTTGATGATGACACTTTGTTAATTGGGGATCGTAGCTGGGCAAATATTAGAGCTTTGAAAGCATTGCTCCTTCTTTTTTAGGCGACTTAAGGTCTTAAAGTAAACTTCCACAAAAGTATGTTAGTTGGTGTTAACATTCATGATTCTTGGTTGGCCAAGGCAACTTCTGCTCTTAATTGTAAATTGGGCAAACTTCCTTTTCTCTATCTGGGGCTTCCTATCGGTGTTGATCCTCGTAAACTAAAATTTTGGCAACCTCTGATTGATCGCATTATGTCAAGATTATCGGGTTGGAAGAGTAAAAATATATCATTGGGTGGTCGTTTAGTACTTTTGAAGTCTTTCTTGTCCTCTTTTCCAATCTACTTTCTTTCCTTCTTCAGAGCTCCCGCAAGTATCATTTTCTCTATTGAATCTATTTTTAATTTTTTTTTTTTTTGGATCTAAGGAGGTTAGGAAAATTTCTTGGATTAACTGGGACACTATTTGTCCCAAAAAAGAGAACGGATGTTTGGGGCTGCGGAAGATAAGGGAGTTTAATTTGGCATTACTTGTTAAATGGTGTTGGCGGATGAGGGTTGAAAATAGGAGTTTGTGGTATAGAGTTTTAGCATCACGATACGGGTAGGTAGGAGAAAAAATTGATGAGGAGGGCAGTTTAACTCTGTTTGGTGGAATAATTTGATTAATATTAAAAATGGGGCTGGTGTGGGCGGTAGTCGGTGGTTTGATGCTAATGTTGGGCGGGAGGTAGGAGATGGTGCACAAACTTTTTTTTTTGTGCGATCCTTGGATTGATGGCATGGTTTTGAAAAATAGTTTTAGTCGCCTTTTTGATCTTGCTACTAATAAAATGGCAACGGTGGCTGAAATGTATTCGCTTGGGCGGGGGAGGGTGGTGAAGCTTGGAGGTGGCGGCGTCGTTTGTTATCATGGGAGGAGGAGAAGGTGCGGGAGTGTTGTGATTTTTTAACTAATATTGTTTTGCAGCCTAATCATTCTAACAGGTGGATTTGGCATTTACATGCATCCAACAAATATAATGTCACAAGTGCTGATAACCACCTGTTATCATCAACAAATAACAACTTGGCAGCTGATCACATAACTGAAATTTGGAATAAGGAAGTGCCTTTAAAAGTTAGTCTTTTTGCTTGGTGTTTGCTGCGTAATAGGTTACGAACAACACACAATTTGGTTAAAAGACAAATATTACAACCAAATGCTCAGTTTTGTGTGGGTGGATGTGGCATGTTGGAAGACGTAGAACACTTATTCTTATCTTGTGATTTTTTTGGTAAACTGTGGTATGGTATTTCTCATTGGCTTAGGTTCCACATAGTGTTTCCTGAACATGTGTCAGATCATCTGTATCAATTTGGCACCTTAGGCGGGTTTTCCAAAAGCAACCGCTCAGCTTTTAATCTTATATGGATTTCTTGTATGTGGGTGATTTGGATAGAAAGAAACGCTTGGTTCTTTCATCAAAAAGAGGCCTCGTTCCACCAATTACTAAATAAAATTAAATTTTAATCATATTGGTGGCTGAAAGCGAACCGTCCTAGCTTTGCTTTTTCCTACCATTTGTGGTGGTTGAATCCCTTACCTTGTCTGGGTATTTATCTGTAATGGGGTGGTTTTGCAATTTGCTCTTTTTATTTTGTTACCCTTTGTTTTGAGGTTGTAATTTGATACTCTTTGAGTTGGGGTTTTTGCACTTCTTGTGCTGAAATTTCCAGGCTTCAGTAATATATTCCATTTTAACTTATTCAAAAAAAAATGATTAATTAAACGTAAAGTAAGTAAACTTTGAATTAAGAAAATTTAATTGAGAGAGTGATACCTTTTTCTTAAATTTTCTACACGAGAAATAATTTATTGAATAAACAATGAATTAAGAAAATGTCTGAAAATGACATATATAAAGTTTATAAAATATTGGGGTCTTACACAGAACGTCCCTGCACTTTTCGGGGTTTCCTTCGATTCCTCTCTCTATGAGGTAGAATCCCAGGAATTTCGTTGCCTTGACTTCAAAAGTGCTGGGTTCAGGCGCATGTTATACTGGCGTAAGTGACCGAATAACGTCTTCAGGTGGTCTTTATGATGATATTCTTCGGTTGACTTTATGATCATATCATCAATGTAAACCTCTAGCATATCCCCTATCTCGTCACGAAAGATTTTATTCATCATCCTTTTATAGGTGGCACCTGCGTTCCGCAAAACCAAAAGGCATGACATTGTAGATATAGTTTGCGCCCTTGGTCATGAACGTTGTATGCTTCCTGTCGTCCTTATCCATGGGAATCTGATTGTAACCGAAATAGGCGTCGATGAAGGACATCAGCTTGTATCTAGATGAGTTGTCCACTAGTTTGTCGATGTTGGGAAGTGGATAGGCTTCCTTTGGGTAGGCTTTGTTTAGGTCTGTGTAATCAACGAACATTCGCCACTTTCTGCTTGCCTTCTTCACAAGGAGCACATTAGAGATACACTAAAATTATCTTTCAAGTACAGGTGGCTAATGTAGGAAAATTGGTGGATCAAATTAAAAATATTGCCTGGTTCTAGTTCTTAGGCATAAAGACTCTTTGTATGCTTTTCCTAATTGGTGACATAACCATTGATTTGTTTAAAGTGGATGTAAAACTTCGTTTTCAAGGGTTTGAGTGAGTATCTCTTATGGTCTACGTAATTCAATTTGATTATAAGAAAACGTGTATGAATATGAGTAAAATATTTCTATTAGAGGGACACTTCTGTAGATTAATACTAATGAGATTGTCTAATATGGATTCAGCATAAATTTGGACTCATCCATTTTAGTAAATTCTAATAAAATAATAGTTTTTATCATTATAAAAAAAAATCTTTCTTTTTTTTAACTAGAACCGGTAAATGTTCACCTTTGGACCATTTGTAAAAAGGTACATTCATTAACCCGAAACTCTCTCTCTCTCTCTCTCTCTCTCTCTCTCTCTCTCTCTCTCTCTCTCTCTCTCTCTCTCTCTCTCTCTCTCTCTCATTTGTCCCTTTAAAATACTATGCAAAACTATCATGAATAAATAAAAAGGAAAATTAGATCCAATATCTATTTAATTTTTATATTAATTTACAAATTTTGTCTCTTAAATTATTTTCAAATTTCACGGCAGTCTCTTAAATATTTTTTTTATCTCTTTCTTTATCTCAAATTTTGTCTCTTTCTTTTTATCTCTTAATTTATAAATGTAACACTTTTTTTGCCTTAATTTCTTTTCGTATAATTTTCATACACAAAGTTTGGCAACTTTAGTTCCTTAAAGTCAAAACGTAGTTTTCAAGGCAATGAATTCTTGCTCGCGCAGGTATTCGTTCTAAGGCTCCCCTACCAATTCATTTTGACATCTCGGTAGATCGCTTAGTCCCCGTTCCTCTTGGGCGCTCTATCTAATTACCCAATTAATGACTGGCCGCTTTGATTTTTTGGAACAACTCCATGATGTTAGTAGATCTTTTTAGGAGGCTCCAATGACTATATATAAGACCTATCATATTTGTACAGTACGATGGATTATGTTCATGGACTTGTGGTACCCACTATTTCATTTTTGGGATCACTATCAGCAATGCAGGATTTTAAGATTTCTGCCTCCTTTAAAGGAGCTTAATTCTAGAAAAAGTGGATTTCGTTGAAATTGTTCGTTTAGAAATTTATTAGTGATAAGTATTTGTCTTTCTAATTATATTAAAAAAAATTAATTGTCTTTGCAATTTCTAATTATTTAGAATGGTCAAATATGCATAAATGATTTTCAGCCCTTTTTAAAATTTATCAACCATCATGTGAATTGTGTTAATCACATTTTTAAAATGCATTAACCATATAATTTATTGTCAATTTTATGCTTAAATTTATTCGGACTTTTACCATGTAAATCAATAGATGATCATATTACACATTAACTAAAATATTCTTAACACATATTAGAATCTAACCAGTGCAACACTCGAGCTTTCGACCCAGGGAAAATAAATCAAACTAAACAACAAGCATATTTAAAACAACATCCCAATATTTATTTATTTTTCTACAAACTTCATCCGTAAATTGATACAACAACCTAACACGCCCATATATATATCAACAAAAAAAAAAAACACGCCCATATCATTCATAGAAAATTGTGGCAACGTGCCCCATCAGCATCAGGATGATGGATCCTACTCCCACACTTTTCTACAAGGAGTCTCTTCTTATTCAGACCTATTTCATGGAAAATTGTGGCCACGTGCATAATTCAGACCTATTTCATCTGAAACTATACACAAATACCATATATTAATACAAGAACAACTTAATTATAAATGAAAAACTTCTTCATAATATTGCGCAAATGCAATAACAAAATGGATATTGCAGAGAAGTTCACTTACTTGGATAAAGTTTCGAAGCATTTGCAATGTTCCTTGCTAATGCCTTTGATGAAAAACTCAACAGACAAATAAAGAGAACTACCAAAATAAGAGAGCACTTCTTTGATGCCATTTTTCTTGCTACAATGGACTCAATACATATGGTAATTTATATAATCCAAAATCGGTGGCTGTTGCTTTCCTTTCAAGTAAATAAATCATATTTAATTGGCACTAGTAATAAAGTTTTTACTTTTTTTACGCGGTATAGACTATATTTGCTTTTAAAAAGTGCATGTGCATTATAATATGATTTAGTTACTATTCTTTTCTTCGTTATTATGAATAATTTATTTACTATTTATTAGCATCTCATACACCGGATTTTACAAAGGCCCTTGGATTGGGATCGTTTTTTGAGGTGTTCGGACCGTTTGAACTAAAAATTCAAGGCATAATCCTAAATCAAAAATATTTTGGCACATCCACGTAAATGATAAAATTTAAAAGAGAAATAATAATATTACACCACTTAAATCATTTCACTTTTACATTTTATGATCTATGTATATGTCGAAATAAATTTTATTTAGGTTTATGTCTATACAAGAGTTGCTCCAACGGAATTGTACAATCATTATATATACATAAAAAATATTCTTAACAACCCACTAAAAGAATCCTTAAAATAAATTAAAAAAACCCACTAAAAGAAATGGGGTAAATTTCCCATATGAGTAGTCAAAAGCATAAACATTCTTCCAAGTGTTTCCCATATATAAATATAAATAAATATATATATATATATATATATATATATATATATATATTATAATCTTAACAACCCACTAAAAAAAGTGGGGTAAATTTCTCATACGAGTAGTCAAAAGCATAAAGATTCGTCACCTAAAAAGTTTAGTAGAGTTAGGTTTTATGAGCTCACAAGAATCAGAGAATATTTCAAGATTCATAAAACGTTTATAGAAATATTTACACATCATTCATTGTACTTGTAGTGATTACAATAATAGAATCTAGGGTTTAGTCTGTTCATAAGATGCCTTAAGAATGATTCTATGGGTGGTATTTATAGCCTTTTGTGGACTTGTTTTAGCGTGACTTAAGCCCCAAGCAAGCTGGGCTTTAGGTCTTTTTATCCGATTCTAGATGCTTATAGAAGTAGGCTAAGGCGGCGCCTCTGGAAGGGCGCGCCTAGGCTTTAGGGGCCTTATGGAAGGCGCCTAAGCCTTTCTAGAGTGCTTTCAAGCCCTTAGGATTATATTGATGGTCCACAACCCCCCAAGAACGAGCTTTGGAACAAGGCGAGGTGATGAATCTATAAGGATTGGTCATAAACTATGTCATGTTGTTGGGTGTTTGTGAAGGATGGTTCCCAAACCCTTATGGAGGTTATTCTATCCTTTAGGAGCGTGTTGATAGTTCACAGCCCCCCAAGAACGAGCTTTGGAATAAGGCGAAGTGATGAAGGTGCTCTGGGGCGAGAAAATGGTTTCAATCATTTGGGTGAGCTTCTTCTTTCCAATGGGTTTTTCGGGTGAGTTTTTCGGGTGCGTTCATCTCCCTTTATCTGTTTGGACTGTTCAGATTTGATGACCGTTCGTTGTCGCATACGTGTCCGCATCGTGGCGTCTTCGTACATGTGTCTCCAATCATTGTCTGAGACAAGCGCAACTCCCGAGGTGGCTTTAATGCTTAGGTTATAAAAATGTGGCTTTTCATTTCATTTCTCTTCCTTTTCCTTTTCCTCCGTATTTCTGCTAGGTTTCCGGCTTTCTTTGTTTTGGCTTTGCAGCTTCGATCTTTCTACCTCCTGAGTTCTATTTTCCCTTTTACTCAGGTATTAACTCGATCTCCTTTCTTCCTTTTCACATTTTTCCTTTAGTTATGGTTTTAATTAGGGAGTGCGACAAAATGGGTAGGGATATTGCTCCGGTTACTCGTAAGGATGGATCTAAGTTATTTAATGCTAGTATGAAACATGCGACGAGGCCAAATGGGTCCGTTAATTGGGTTGCTTTCGAAGAGGGGTATTTTGTTCATCAAGTGATTGGGGGGGGGGGGGGGGGGGGGTCATCAAGTAGTAGCGACAGCGATAACTCTTCTGGCTTTGATTGCATTTTCCTGTATGAAAATCCAGGATTTCTGCAAGGGAGGGAGATTTGTCGTTATTCTCCTCCAGTGTAACAGCTTGTTTGTTGCTAAAATTATATAAAATATTTATTCTATGTGTTTATATGTATTTATGTGTGTATTCAATTTGGGATTAGGGTTTTTTGGCCTAGAAGATTAATTTTGATGTTTTAGTGGGAATAATTATTTGGGAGGAAGATTAATTTTGATGTTTTAGTGGGAATAATTATTTTTACTAAGTTGCTAGTAAGTTAGGGTAATTATTTAGAGATGGTAATTATTCGGTAATTATTTAAAGATGTAATTATTTTTATTTTTTTGAAGAAGCTAAATTAGCCCATTTAAATTGACACTGGAGAGAATCGAACTGAGACCTCGAGGAGGAGTACACTCCCAGGTCGCAAGCCAATACCACCACGACAACTTAAGTGGGTTTAAAGATGTAATTATTCACAGTTTTTAAGTCTATGTTATGATCCCACTTGATAACTTGCTTAAATTTTTTTCAGAGAAAACATACAATCTAAACCCGAATGCTTGTTTGTTTTAAAATGACTAAATGGTTTGATCATGATTCATGACAATAAAATAATAATACTTCTTTCTAGCACTGATACTTAATAAAATGGTCTACACTACACAATCAATATTGAGTAAGTACGCACAATGTAGATATCAAAGAAAAGAAATGTTGACGGAGTTATATACATAACATGGTAAAAGACTTAAAGATCAAATTCTGCAGTAGTTATGTCTGATAAAAGATACTCCCTTCGTCCCTCAATAGATGACTTAGTTGACTTCGACACACGTACCAATGCATATGTTTTATCTTTGATATCTTCAACTCTCTACTAAAAAAATTATGAAAATTTAATATTTTAAAAATATTCATCGAGACGAATCCAACAACATCTTACATGATATTATTTATCTTTATGAATTAGTAGAAAAATATGGTCAAAGTATGTCAAGTCAATAATGTATATTGTCAACTAAGTCATCTATTGAGGGACGGAGGGAGTAATAAAGAAGTCTAATGCATGAAGATTTATTCAGTCATATAGTCAAACTCTAGGAGTTTCTAGCCCAACAAGCTCCTCTTCTACACATGCTCCCAATCTGATGCAAAGCCATCAGAGTGATAATTAGGAAGCTGGAACTTGTAGGTTCTGCAGAGTGATAATCCTACGGACAATACTTGGGTGCCATTAATGGCACCGTGCCATTAAATTCTGGCCATTGATGGCACCCAACACACACATCACACACACATTTGGGGCAATGTGTGGCCCTGATCTAATGGCATAGTGCCATTAATGGCACCAAAGTGCCACCCTAATCCTACTATGTTAATAGGAGTAATTTTGTAATGATTTTACAATTGTATAACCTTTAGGAGTCCATGGAAAATGCCTATTAATCTAAATCATCATTGCTGTTTAACTTTATATTATAAGTAACTTGTTAATTGGTATTAGTATGGTATTGTTACAATGAATAAAATCATAAAAGCTCTTGACCATCAACACAATCCACTTTATCTTCGTAGTTCTTTCAGTTTCAATTTCATTATTCCTTGCTTTTCTTTTGTCACTAGTGCCATAAGACAATAGATCAAACATATGTGTGGTTGAAGGCGGAATTTGCCTCTCTTTCCTTAAATTTTTATGGGTGGTGGCTTGGTCCATTAACTTTGTTAGGCACTAGCAGGGGCGGACCTGGGCTAGGCCCGGTGTGGCAAGTGCCACACCAGCCCAGGCCCAATTTGTTTTTAAAAAAATAATAATTTTGATACAGGAACAGAACAAACCCAGTAACACGTACACACTTTTCTTTCCTTTCCTTCTACACACGCGCACACAACTCCAAAGCCAACAATTCCCCAAACTGAGCGCCACCACCCACCGGCCTTCAGCCCACCACCGACGTCGACGTCGTCCACCAACTGCAGTCTGCAGCGCAACACCACTGCACCAGTTACCAATATCTCTATTTTAGGTCATCTCACTTTTTCCTTCTTTTTTATAGAGCATTTTCTTGGTAATTTTGGTTGCAGTTTTTAGTATAACTTCTTATTAAATTTAATATTATTTGAGAAAAAAATTGTGCCCCAATGATATTGTTTGTCCAGGTCCGCCCCTGGGCATTAGCTAGCATGGTTTCTTTCTTTTAGTTATTTGGTGTTTCGAATTTTAGTTTGTATATATTGTAATGACTCTCTTGTACTTCCTTTGTACCCATTGTGCTAGGAAGTACATTTTGATTTGGTAATATATTCCATTTTAGTCTTTAAAAAAATTATCTTTATTATATAATTTGATCATAGTACAAAGTACAAACATGCACTTGGCCACACCACACACGCCATAACTTTAATGCTTAATCGTTTTGTGTGTGTGGTATTCTCTAGCCAACATAATTTAATTAAGGGTGTGTGGTATGCTTAATCGTTTTGTAGGCAACTTACTTATTACTCACTTTTGGACCAAATTTACACTTTTCCAACCATTATACTTATGTTTATGTACACTTGTTCGTTCCTTCTTTCTCCCAAACTCACCGTGTTAACTAGTCTCTAAGTAAGATTCATTCATTGTGCAATTGGTACTGCCACCGCTCGTTTCTTTGAGAGGTGCCACTTAGTTGTTGATACATAAGCTTTATTTCTTTTGTGAGTTATTTATGTTTTGTTTGCGAGTTTAGAGCACATTAGAAAGAAAGAGGGGTTTTGAGGCTTATTTTTCTTCAAAATATAAAATCCTTCACAATTGACGGAATTAAAAAATTATATTGGAGGAGAGTTTTAGAGGGTTTGAGAGGTTTTATATGAATTCTTCAAATTTAATATATGTTATTATAATATTCTTAAAATTAAAAATATATTTAACATAAACATTAATTTATTACTCTCTAAGAAAATACTCTTTCCAAAAATGTGAAGCATTTCTCAATTTTCCCCTATATTTCTCTCCTCCCAAAGTTGTTCCTTCCCTTCCAAACTCTCAAACAAAGACGTAGTGACAGATAATGTAATAGGGATTTCAATCTCTCAGGTGATTTATTTTTTGGTGGTGTGGGTTCGAATCTCATACCTTGCATACATTATGCATTGTCATTACCAACTGAGTTAAACTTGCATGGATTCTCGGATGATTTCTGTGTAGTTTTCTCAGGCTTCGGCCCTTTTTGAAATAAGAAAAAAAGAAATTGTATGCCTTACAATAATTCTCCTCCATATTAAAAAAAAAAAAAGATTCTCTTTAGAAAGAAAAAAAAAGACTTGTCTAGATGTCTCTTATTTGACGTCACATATGTGTTCCAATATCATTTTTCTTCATGGACTTGACTCATTTGGCTAAAGTCAAGTCTTGTAATAAACACCAAATATTTATACGGATGTTAATGAGTTAATGTTTTTATCAATTATCGTATCACTAAAATTGCAACCATAAAATATTTCCACTGGAGTGCTCCATACGGTCGAAGAAGGCATCTCCTAGCTACTACAAAACAAGAGCACGTCAAGACTTAATTTCTAAAACGTTTACTCGGTTTTCTAGGCAAAATATCTTTCATTCATTTGCTCAAATTATTTTCTTAATTTCTTTTAAATTAAAGGTAACTCTTCATTCAACTTTAGAATTAATTTGTTAAAGTAATTTTATCAACTGTTAAAAAAAAATTACTTTACTCAAAATAAATTCTAAAACAATTGCATAACCAAATTTAGTTTATGGAACAAGTGGTTTGGACAAATGTTCTTTTTTTTTTTTAGGGGATTTGGACCAATGTTCTAAAACTAGATTTAACCAATTAATTGAATTGATGATAATCATCCAGTTCACGGTTTAATTATGTCTACGACAATAAGTCGAGAATCAATTTGTTGGAAGTATCAATAGAGTTTCTTATATATATATTTTTTTGGTACAGTTGCTTATATTTTTTATTTTTCAAAAATAAGAAGAATGTAAATATGTTTGATATTATCAACCATAAATACATCATTCGGTCACTATTATAATAAAAAATATTTACTTTTTAGATTTATTGAATAATATGCAGACTTTAACATAGACAACATACATCTTTTACTCAATTAATTTAACAAGTGGATTTTTGTTTATAATAGTGACTAGATGAGTATATATATTTTTCTTTAATTTTTTTTAAGGAATATTTTTCTTTATTTTTAAAAGTTGATAACTGAAACTACCATTGATTTTGATGATCTGATTCTCAATCTTATTCTTGCTTGTGGACATTGGTAGAAAGAAACTAAAAATAAATACATGAAAAGTTTGTTTTACTGTCAAATACTTTTTCTTTTTAATAAGTAACTATTAGAGAATAAGGAAGAAGATAACAATGCAGTTACTTGACATGCAAGTAACTGTGTCTAGTTCAGTTTAGTTTGTTTACTTGTGTTACAAGTAACTGGTTTAGTGTGATAATAAGTGTAATTAGCATGTTAATTAGGAGTTGTGTAACACTATATATACTTGTTGTACATGTTGAATCAACTATGAGAAATGAGAATTATTCATTTTGCACATTTCATAACATGGTATCTAGAGCCTTTCTCTCTCTCTCTCTCTCTCTCTCTCTCTCTCTCTCTCTCTCTCTCTCTCATCCTCATGAAGAAAGTTTGTTACAAAGTTAGTTACAACAACTTTTCTTCATCATCTTCAACCTTTCACCATTGATTTTCTGCAATTTTCTCTGCAATTTCTTTGATTCCTTCGTGAATCCTTGCTATTTCTCTGCATTTTCTTCCCTTGATCTCGTCTCGTCTCGTTTCAATCATGCCTCGTCAAAATCAACCGGATACTGAATCTGTGTTCTATGTGCATCCAAGCGAAGGTCCGAATTCTGTTCTTGCTACTCCTCTTTTGGATGGATCCAATTATCTCTCATGGAGTCGTTCCATGATTCGAGCTTTTGGCGCGAAAAACAAATTGAAGTTCGTTGACGGTTCCATGGAAGTTCCTGATGAAGAGGATTTGAATCGTAGTGCCTGGGAACGATGCAATCATCTTCTACAGTCATGGATTATCAACTCTGTTTCACCGCAAATTGCTCAGACTTTGGCTTTTCATGAAACCGCCATTGATGCGTGGTTAGGTCTTAAGGATCGTTTTGCAAAAGCTGATAGGATACGAATTGCTACACTTCGTTCCAACATCAATAACTTGAAGCAAGGCACAAAATCCGTTTTAGAGTACTTCACAGAGATGCGTACTCTATGGGAGGAGCTGAATTCTCATAGACCTATGCCTAATTATACTTGCCTTCATCCCTGTCGCTGTGCTGCTATGAGGGAAGCACGCAATTACAGACCAGAAGATCAAATCATCCAGTTTCTTACTGGATTGAATGATAAATTTGGAGTTATTAAAACTCAAATTCTCATGATGGATACTCTTCCAACTATCAATAGAGTTTATGCTTTGGTGATTCAGGAAGAAATCAACAATAATTCAGTATCTCCAAGCATTGATGAATCTATTTCTTTGATCAATGCCTCCGATTCTCGTAATAAATCAGATTATTCATCTGGAAGAGGCAGAGGGAGAGGTCATTCATCTAGTTCAAGGTCTCCACGCCAGTGCACTTTTTGTGGAAGAAGCAATCATACTGTGGATTATTGCTATGCCAAACATGGATATCCAAATAATTTCCAGAGACAAGCTCCTTCTGTCAATGCTTCAAGTAGTTTTGAAACAAATGAAGCACCATCAGGAAGTTGCAATGAAGCATATTCATCCAATGCCAATATCTCACAAGAGAAGTATGATCAGCTTGTAAGTTTGCTTCAGCAAGTGAATTTGTTGCCTTCATCATCCACACCCTCTGCTAGTGCCAATCAAATAAGCTCTTCTTCCTTGTCAGGTATATCATCCATATTCTCTTGTTCTATTTCTGCTAAGTCTGATATATGGATTTTAGATTCAGGACCCAATGAACACATCACTTCCTTTGCACATTGGTTTACATCTTATCACAAAATTGATCTTAAACCTGTTAATTTGCCCAATGAAACCTCAGTTTTAGTTCAATATGCTGGCACTATCCATTTTTCAGCTCAATTTTACCTTGAAAATGTCTTGTATTCATCATCATTTACTATGAACTTGATTTCTATCTCTAAAATATGCGAGTCTTTGAATTGTTATGCCAACTTTCATGACAAAAAGTGTTTCTTACAAGATCTTCACTCCCAGAAGATGATTGGTTTGGGTGAACAGATTGAAGGTCTATATAGATTAGATTTAGATTCCTTTAATAAGCCTTTGTGCAATAGTTTGCCTGTTAATCACATTTCCACCCATACCAATTTAACCATACCTTCATCTGCATTGTGGCACTTTAGATTGGGGCATGTTTCACCCAAAAGACTCATTCATATGTCTCAATTGTATCCCACTCTTAATTTTGATCACAATGCCACATGTGATATATGTTATTTTGCCAAACAAAAGAAATTGTCTTTTCCATCTAGTGTATATGTTGCTTCCAACAAATTTGAGCTTCTGCATTTTGACATTTGGGGTCCCATTTCCACTCCTTCTGTTCATAACCATATATATTTTCTTACTATTCTTGATGAATTCAGTAGATATGTTTGGATTGTTCTATTAAAATCTAAGTTTGAAGTTTCTTAACATGTTAAAAACTTCATTTCTCTTGTTGAAAACCAGTTTCATATAACCCCCAAAGCCATCAGGTCAGATAATGGACCTGAATGTTTACTTCATTCCTTTTATGCCTCTAAAGGCATCATACATCATAGATCATGTGTTGAGACCCCCCAACAGAATGGTAGGGTTGAGAGGAAGCATCAACACATCCTCAATATAGGTAGAGCTCTTTTATACCAATCCAAACTACCTGCACCATATTGGTCATATGCCCTGTTGCATGCTACCTTTATCATCAACAGAGTCACTTCCCCTAATCTCCACAACAAATCACCATACCACATACTTCATAATAAACTCCCTGATATTGAGTCATTCAAAGTTTTTGGTTCTTTATGCTACTCATCTACCCTTCAAGCACAAAGATCCAAACTATCAGCTAGAGCTAGAAAATGTGTATTTCTGGGTTACTCTGTTGGTTTCAAAGGTTCAGTTCTCTTAGATATTCACTCAAGGGAGATTCATATATCCAGACATGTTCAATTTCATGAGCACATTTTACCATATCCATTCAACCCTTTGTCGATAACCACTACCTGGACCTATTTTTCCTCTGATACTTGCACTGCCAGCAACTCTATACCTCCTACTTCCTCATCTCCTCCACCACCTATTATTGACCCTGACCCACCACATGATGACTCTACACCACCTACCACCCCCATTTCCCCACCTATTATCAGAAAATTTACCAGAACTATTCACCCTCCATCTCATTTACAAGACTATATCTGCAATAATACTTCTGGTTCTTTTCATGCTTTATCTGTCAATGTTAAATATCTCATTTCTGATTCATTTTCTTATACTAATGTGTCTCCTTCTCATTGTGCTTTTTCTCAATCCATTGATTCACACATTGAGCCAACCACATATGATGAGGCAAGCAAACACACTTGTTGGCAGCAGGCTATGCAAGCTGAACTTGTAGCTCTTGAGAATACTAGCACTTGGAAACTAGTGGATTTACCACCACACATCAAACCAATAGGATGTAGGTGGATATACAAGATCAAACATCATGCAGATGGTACCATTGAGAGATACAAAGCAAGATTGGTTGTCAAAGGATACAATCAAGTTGAGGGACTGGACTATTTTGATACTTATTCACCAGTTGCTAAGCTCACCACAGTCAGAACTGTTATTGCTTTGTCAGCTATCAACAACTGGCACATACATCAACTTGATGTGAACAATGCATTTCTCCATGGAGACTTGCAGGAGGATGTATATATGACTGTTCCTCAAGGTGTCATTACTTCTAAACCAAATCAAGTTTGCAAATTACAGAAGTCTCTCTATGGTCTCGAGTAGGCAAGCAGGAAGTGGTATGAAAAACTCACTTCATTACTTCTTGCCCATCAATATACACAATCAACTTCTGATCATTCTTTGATTATCAAGAAAACTGCCACTACCTTCACAGTTATGTTAGTGTATGTTTATGATGTGATAATTGCTGGTGACTCATTGCTTGAGTTTCAACACATCAAATCCATCTTGCATTCTGCTTTTAAAATTAAAGATCTTGGGCAATTAAAGTACTTTCTTGGTTTGGAGGTGGCACACTCTTCCAAAGGTATCTCATTGTGTCAAAGAAAATATTGTCTTGACCTTCTCATTGATACAGGTCACTTGGCTTGCAAACCTGTATCTACACCTTCCGAACCCTCATGCAACCTTCATCGTGCACCTTACAATGATGTCCCCTCCTACAGAAGATTGATTGGTAGGCTGATATATCTCACCAATATCAAGCCAAATATCACCTTTGCTACTCAACAGCTCAGCCAATTTCTCTCTTCTCCAACTGAGAAACATTTTGTTGTAGCTACTAGAGTTCTCAGATATCTGAAGAAATGCCCAGATCAAGGTCTCTTCTTCCCCAGAGCTTCTTCTCTTTGTCTCTCAGGGCTTTCAGATGTTGACTGGGCAGGGTGCATAGATTCTAGAAGATCAATCTATGGTCAATGCTTCTTTCTTGTCAGCTCTCTCATTTCATGGAGGACTAAGAAACAATTGACTGTTTCCAGATCCTCATCAGAAGCTGAGTATAGAGCTTTGGGTGCAGCAACATGTGAACTACAGTGGCTTTTGTATCTGCTCAAAGATCTTCATGTTTCACTCATTAAACCACATGTGCTCTATTGTGATAATCAGAGTGTCTTACATATAGCTGCCAATCCAGTTTTTCATGAAAGGACAAAGCATCTTGAGATAGACTGTCACTTGGTTAGGGAAAAATTGCAAGCAGGAACCATGAAGTTGCTACCAGTTTCCTCCAAAGATCAATTGGCAGATTTCTTCACTAAACCACTTATTCCTCAACCATTTCATTATTGTATAAACATTATTGTATAAACATTATTGTATAAGTAATTGTCAAATACTTTCTCTTTTGCATGTCTTGTGTTGGATGAATCACCCGCGATAATTTATATATTCCAGTTTGGCTTGTTAAAAAAAATATTATTGTATAAAATTTTATGTAAATAATTCAGTTTTATATAATTAGACATTACAAAATTTGGTGCCAGTTTCTGCGTAGGATGTAAATTTATTACGGTTGACATCGATTTTGTAGATTAATGACCTAGTGTGAAACTGATGAATTTTTTTTACATATAGAAAAAGGGTAAAACTAATGTTAGAAGTTAAATCTGTTTAGTTTTAAAAATTTTACACAAGGTTAAAAATAGGTGGAAAATATCCCTCTTTACGACATTTCTAATACAATAACATCGGTATCCTTAAAAGAGTTGATGTTTATAAAACAGTGAAGTAAGTAATCGTATCAAATATGTATATATCCTGTAAGTAATTTGGACAGAAATTGATAGATAGAGTAAATAAAAACATGACTTAATTGCAATTTTAGTTCCCCTATAATTGCAATAAGTCATCTCTTTATTTACTCTATCAATTTTTGTCCAACTTACTTATTGTGATTACTACTTAATGAATAATCCTTCTTGTAAATAGAGCTGCAACCTGCAAATTAGGATTTCAGCTTAAGTATTACATACGGTTCAAAAGTCTTGGTCTTCTCTTATAGAAAATGTTATTTAATTTAGTTCATGTTTTCATTTTCTTCAGTCCCTACCCGTCTTTAATCTACACCAAATATTTATATGGATGCTAATGAATTAATGATTTTATCAATTATCATATCACTAAAATTGCAACCACAACCTCTAAAAAAAAAATTGCAACATTCTTCTTATCGGAGTGCCTCGTACGGTTTGAAGAAAAGCACCCCTTGCTACAAAACAAGAGCATGCCAAGACTTAGGACCCATTTGTTACGGATTAAAATAAAAATAATTTTGACATAAAATAATTTAAAGATTATTTTTTAGAGATTTTATGAAAAATCAGAATTTATTTTGCGTTTGTTTACCGTAATAAAAATCACTTTTTTTAAAAAATAATTTAGTTTGTTTTGATACAACTATATAAAAGCGATTTTTTGTTACAAAATTAGTTCAATATTTAGATCCATATTTTCTCTCTCCTCTAAAAAAATATATTTTTTGAGAAGCTGCTCTCAACAGCTTCTCATTTGAAGATGTTTTTAAATTTTTTTTAGATTCTGATTTTTTTAAAAATCTATAACAAACGGATGCAATATTTTTAAAAGTGATTATTTTCTTAAAAAAAATGATTTTTTCCTAAAAAAAGATATAACAAACGGGCTCTTATTCGGTTATGTTTCCTATATAAATACCTATAGGGTAATGGATTAGTATTTAGTACATACAAAATCATCTACTAAAAAAGAAAGAATATTGATAAGAGAGTATAAGTGTAAGTTGCTTTAAGTGGGGTCCTATTTATTTTATTGTCTTATTTTACCTTTTACTTTTCTTCTTGTTGCCTACTCATTTTACTTCATACACTTTCTCATTGTGCAACCAACATGACAGTTCTGCCTTGTTACAATTCAAAAACTCATTTTCTATCAACACTTCATACACTTTCAAGAAAGAATCTTGGAAAGAATTCTGCTCTCTACCCAAATGGTTTTGCTCACTCCCAGAGTAAAAGTCCAAAATACCCCCATGCAACTTAACATGCGCTAGTGTATTCTGAGCTTATGTTAAGTCACGCTACGTGACTTAACATGCGTTAGTGTATTTTGAACGTGACTTAAGTCACGCCATCACTTAGCACTAGCGTGAGTTAACTCACGCTAGTTGGCCGGTGAAGAACAAAAGTTTTTCCAACTTTGGTCAGCTTTTCAAGATTAAAGAAACACGTTTTTTTACCACTTTCACACGTTTTTTTGACCACATTTATGTTAGATACAACCTATGTACCCATTTCTACCTATAAATACCCTCACATACTTCCTATATTCCTCACATTATCTCCTCCCACTCTCTCCCACGTTTTTTTTTCTGGTTTTTTAACCGCAGAAACTTTTTACCGTGGGTAAAAAGAACTTTTTGTGGTAAAAAAAAACCAGATTTAAATTTAGCCCAAGGGTTGATGATGTATTTTCCCCATGAAGGCTGCTCACTATTTTATCCCACGAAGATTGATTACTTTTTACCCCAAAAAGGATAAAATAAGTAGATTTAGTGAATTAGTTCAAAATTATTGTATGAATAATTGTAATGAATAATTGTAATGTATGAATTATCAATGAAATGAGATATTGTTATATGCCTCAATTTTGTTCATATCTTTTTATTTTATATTTGCTTTTATTTTCTAATGTTGTATTTAATGAATAAATATTAATTTAGTCCATTTACTTTTATTTATATTTGTATTTATTTAAAGAATAATATCGAATCAATAATTTAGAATAATGTTAACAAAATAATTTCAGAATAATGTTAATAAAATAATTTAGAATAAAGTTAAGAAAATAATTTAGATTAATGTAAACAAAATAATTTAGAATAAAGTTAATAAATTAATTTAGATTAATGTAAACAAACTAATTTACAATAATGTTAAGAAAATATTTCAGAATAATGTTAATAAAATAATTTAGTATAAAGTTAAGAAAATAATTTAGATTAATGTAAACAAAATAATTTAGAATAAAGTTAATAAATTAATTTAGAATATAGGCCTTAAATGTTACAAAAAAATAAATAAAGGCCTAATTGAAAATTATTTAGTGCATAGGTTTTATATGCACTAAATTCAGTCAAAAACAGTAAAAAAAACGTGTAAAACACAATAAAACCATGGTTGAATAACCGACCAAAGTTCAACAAACGTGTTCTTGAGTTGTGACCACCGACCTAACTAGCGTGAGTTAACTCACGTTATTGTTAATCTGGGCGTCAGTTAACTCACGCTAGTGTAAATCCTGGGCGTGAGTTAACTCAAGCTAGTGTTAATCATGAGCTCAACAACACGTTTTTCTGACTTTGTTCAATGTATTTTAATTGATTTTACACGTTTTTGTTAAGTTTTTACACGTTTTTTGACCCTATTTATGGTAGATATAACCTATGTTACAATCTCCCCCCTATAAATACACCTCTAAACTTCCCAATTTCCTCACACCATCTCACATTCTCACTCTCCTCCTCACTCTCTCCCCCTATGAATCTTCTTCCTTTCCTTCTTTTTTTCCTTCTTTATTTTGGTGTAAAAAGAGAAAGAATGATAAGTAGTGGGAATGCTGGGGAAAATATAAGTAGTGAGCAGCTTTCTTGGGCAAAAAACCACATTGGGTAAAACTAAATGTGCAGATTTAGTTTTACCCCAGGAAGGTCGGTTTTCTGGTGGTTTACTTTTAGTTTTACCCCAGAAAGATAGGTTTTCTGGTGGTTTTTATAACAACCCGATTTTTCGCTAGATTTATTTTATTATTTATTTATGTGTGTTATATGTGCTCTTATGTGATTAATTGCCTCTGTGTGTGTTTTTTTTTTTGGTAGGGAATTGTAGTGTTCGGTGTAGAAGGGTATTTTAGTCATTTTGAGAGTGGGGGTGTTATACCCTGATTTTGGACCTAAAAATACTGACTCAATTCTTCTTTTCTTGCATGTTAAAACCATCTAAAGGGTTTTTCTTGCATTTTAAGTCATTTGATTTGTCTCTGATCAATTGCATCTTTCTCTGCATCTTATTTCAATGTTAATTGCAAAATTCATGGAAAAGGGTATTTTAGTCATTTCCTGCATTCAAATTCATTTTAGTCCTTGAAAATTGTTTGTGTCTTTTCATTTGATTTGTATAAGTCCTTGTTTAATTCCATGTCAAAACCCATTTCAAAAATCGCATTTAAAGTCATTTTTAGTCAATTTAGCCCCTAGGGGCATTTTGGTCATTTCCCATGTTAAAATTTCTCTCAATCCTTGAGAAATTGTCCCTGGGTCATTTCAATTGGTTTGAATGAGTTTTTGTTTAATGCCATGTCAAAATCCATTTCAAAAATTGCATTTGGAGTCATTTTGAGTCAGTTTAGCCCCTAGGGGCATTTTAGTCATTTCCAGTGTTAAAACTCTGTTTAATCTCTAAAAATTGTCTCTGAGTCTTTTAATTTGCTTGTATAAATTCTTGCTTTAATTCCCTGTTAAAAAACCATTTTAAAATTGCATCGGAGTCATTTTGAGTCATTTTAGTCCCTAGGGGCATTTTGGTCATTTCACACAAAATTTTGACGGAGAGAGGTTACTTTAAAGTACCTCATTTAGTAGTCGATTCATTTTAGTCCGTTTTGTTATTTTTAATCGTTTCGCTTTACGTTAATTTTCAAATTACTTTTTAAATACAACTTTAGTTAATTTTTGCATTTTAGTCCTGAAGTTATTAAAATTGCATTTTAATTCATTTTTTGTCGAAGAAGTTAGTTATGCCACATGTCCTACTCCCATTGGTCCATCATTCCCACATCACCTATATAATAGGTCCCATTGGTCAAAGTCAAGGAATTAATTATTTTTTTTTCTCACTGATCATTTTTTTACACAAAAAAATCACAAAAATCATTTTTTTTTCTTTTCCCTCTTCTCTCTCTAACCGCCCTCTTCTCTTCTTCTACCACCACAACAAACTTCTCCAACCACCACAATCTCCACCATAACAAACTCCTTCTCTTCTTCCACCACCCTAACAAACTCCCTCAACCTCTATCACCACCACAACTACCTCTTCTAACCACCTCCATCTTCAACACTTTCTCTCTTCTAACTACCTTCCTCCATAACCAAAAACCTTCAAAGCCTCCATAACCAAAAAACCTCCATAACCAAAAGCTTGAATCCTTCATAATCAAACTTTCATTCACTGAATTCGCACAGCACCACAATCAAAAATCAAATCCACCGCGAGCAAGCTTTTGATCATCGAACCGAAACAGAGAAACGAACGGAGGATTCGTTCATTTTTTTTTTCAACATCCGAATTGGAATCAAAGAGGAACAGAGAAAGGGAAGGAAATAAAACAAGTTGTTGAAGCACTGCTTGAAGCTTTCCTCCTCGTTTTCTTCTTCTCCGAAATCGACAGAGGTATACTCGTTTAAGTCTTCTCTCGTAGCTTGTTGAATTGCAAATTTCCGTGATTGATTTCATAGATCTAGAATTATTGAGTGTTGTTTTTTGAAATCTAAGTGCGAATTTGAAACAAGAACGAAGAGAGGAATATTTTGGTATAAAAAGTTTTCAAATCGGAGCTCGCCGGAATCCGGAGGTGTCGCCGGAGTTATGAATTTTCCGGCGAACCTTTGAAGATTCCGGCGAACTCTATGAATTTTCCGGCGAGGCTTTGTGAGGAAGATGAAGTTTCATGAGAAGGAGGGAGAAAACGTTTCATGAAGTTGAGAGAAGAGAGAGGAAATTTTGGTGTTGTGTTTGTTTGTCACGTCACGTGAAAGGCTTCTTTAGTTACTACTCTTTGTGTTGTTTTATCCTGTGCATACCTGTCCATATTAAGCTATTATGTGTGTGCTTCTTGTGATTTCTGATCTTGATCATGTGGTTATGATGAATCTTGCCTGAGCCCAATCTGTTTTGCTAAGCCCATGCTGTTTCTGTTTGACTGTTTGCTACGCACACCCCCCCTTCCTGCGTGTTTGTGTTAATTTTGCTGTTTGCACCCCTATGTGTCCAAAAACTTTGCAAAAAAATTCCAAATAACTTTCTATTAATTTTCTTGTGTTTTTTTGTTGAATCTTGATGTTGTTTGCATGTTGAATATTGCTTAGAGGTGTAGGAAAAATATTTTGCGTTCTTGCTAATTCAATACTTTGATTCTTGTTAAAACTTTGTTAAAAACTCTTAAGTGTTGGTACACTTTTTCTTGTAGTAATTTTGGCACTTGAAGCCTATCATTTAAGATGTAGTTTCATGCCAAAGTTCACCTCAAGATTATGTGTAACCTTTCCTTACTTGTAGCTCACTTTTTTAACATTTTTTGTGAAATTGTGATGTGATTTTGAGCTTGGATTTTGATACATAATTGTAGTCTTGAACATGTAATTTTTTGGAGTGATTTTGTCCTTTATTTTTGGTGAATACTTGCTGTTTTGTTTGTGTGAATTTGGTGGATTCTTTATGTTGTGAATACTATGAAATAAGCTTGAGAAATAAAAGTGCATAAAGAACTTGAAAATCTTGTAAACTTTGGCATAGTTAAATCCTTAGATTCTCATGTTGATTTTCTCAAAACAAGTCATCCAAAACTTCTCCAATATTATGAGAATCTAGGCTTCAATCTAGTCTTAGTTTTGCATTAAGTTTCAAGTTCTTTTATCACTTTTTGTCAAGCTTGATTGGTTTACTTTTCTTGCAAGTTACAATAGCTTTACTATGCATTTTGATACTAGTTTCTATATCATTTGTGCTACTAACCCCTTTTGTTTCATGTCTCATTTCCATAGCATCTCACATCATATTTTCATCTCTTATTTCTTCCACTTTAATTTCTTGCACTTTAATTCATGCAAAGGTTAGAATGTAAAACTTAGGGGTTTTGTAATATTTTTCTTATGCTTTTAAATTCTTACAAGACCATAGCATGTATCTAGGCCAATGATGTAAAGGACAATGGACTCTAATGATGTACACCGACACAAGCACCGACACATGCACACACACATCACATGGTTACTTTAGATGTATGCTTAGGGAATGTATGTTTAGATGTATGCTTAGGAGTCGCGATACTTAGAAAAATTCTTTTTTCCAAAAAAATATGAACAATATCACTCAAATCATTTTCTAAATAAACTTTGGGATCAAAATCCCATTGATTTTCCTTTTATTTTCTTAAACAAAAATCTTAACAAATTCTTAATCATACTTAGACTTTTTTGCAAAATAACTAATTCAACCTCACAATTTCACAATCTTATGTCCTTGAGGCCTCTCTCTCTCTCTCATTCTTCAAAATTCCAATTTTCAAACTTAAAATCAACCAACAAAAACAAAAACATTTTTGGAAGAGAACTACGGCGGATTTGATCCCTTAAACGGGTACGTAGGCAAGGAATCAAAATTCCTTCAATTCAAATAAAATAAAAATTCAAACATCTTCTTCTCCCTCTAATTCTTGACTTAGTAAACTCTTAGGTGTAAATATCATTTTCCAAATAGCATTTAAAAATAAAGCACGCGCGTAGAAAGTAAAGACGGTTCCTATAGGTTACTATAGTCGTTATGGGTGCCTAACACCTTCCCGTAGCGAAAACAACTCCCGGACCTCGATTCTCAAGGGTTTTGCTTATTTTTTCCCTTCCCAAGAAAAAATGAGATATCACCGGTTAAAAGGTTCAAACGTAATCAATGTTTGACACCCGTAATCAATGTTTGCTACATCTCCTTACTTCTTCCACTACTCCAATGCACCCACAGGAATAAGAGAAGATTTCATGGAAGCTTGGCCTAAACTTCGGAAGAAAGAGGTGGAGCATATGGGTGTAAGGTCTTGTATTGCTCATGAGGCCTATACACAGTGGTAGATAAACCAAGCTGAGGAGATTGGTATGCCTTACCCCTCTATGAGATACGTGTCTGCATCTATTCCTACCATGCCTTTGCCTCTACTACCACCTACTCAGGAGATGTATCAGGAGCATCTAGCTATGGAGAGTCGGGAGAAGCATCAGTGGAAGACTAGATACTATGAGGCTGAGAATTTGATCATGACTTTGGATGGAAAGGATGAGCAGAAGACTCATGAGGTGATGACACTGAAGAAAGAGTTAGCTAAGGCTAGGAGAGAGATTGAAGAAAAATATAGGTTGCTTATGAGGGATTCTAAGAGGGCTAGGGGTGCCCGTAACTTCTATGCCCGATACTGCAGCTATGAGTCTGAGTCTGAGGATGATGCTTCCACTTCCTATGCTTGAGGATCTCCATTTCCTGTTGTTATTTCCATTTGTTTATGTTGTTTTACATTTCAAAGTCTATCCCTTGGCTTAGCATTTCAAAGGGAATCGTCTTGTAAAACTATATGTTGGTTGTTTGTTTCCCGTTTATGTTAATTGTTGTTCAGTAATGTTTACAAGAGCTCCAATTTGTCTAAAACCCTTCGATAACACAAAAAGAATCATTCGCATATGCATCTGTACATATCATGCATCATTTTACATTCATAGTTTCTCGTCCGTGTCTCACGTGTTCTCTTTCCTACAAGAGGGTCGTCTCTGCCGTCTAAAGTCAAGCTACAACTGCAAAACGCTCGGGCTAAACAAGAAATCTGAATGAGTCCATTTGAACAAGAAATCCAGGAGCTTCGCGAAGAAGTAACAACACTCCGTGGGGAGGTGGAGAGATTAAGCGCCTTGGTGGCAATATTGGTAGCCGCACAGGGTCAGCCGACACCCTTATCACCAGCCAGCTTTCAAGCTCAAATACCTGATGTTACTGTTCCGATTCTGACGAAGGTTGCCAATACTCCCCAACATATGCCTGTGCTCTATGGTCTTGATAAAGTACCTCTTCCCCATGTCTCTGAGGTTCCAATGCCTACGCACCTGGTCAGAAGAAGTGATCCCACTGATGGTCCCGAAGAGAAAGAACAAAGAGCGAGTATGGTGAACTTCGATGCTGCTACTGTTATACCTATTATCAAGGCTGCCCAAAACCTGGGTCATCAATCTACTGCAACTATGATACCTGTCTTCCATGCTGCTCAGAAACATGTTGCTACTGTTACACCTGTAATCAAAGTTGCTCAAAGTTCCAGTTATCAGACCCAGTTTCAACTTTACCAGCATCGAGGACAATAGAATCTCCAACAATCTCAACAGCCTCGACGGCAACATCAGGACCCCCAACCTAAGCAAATCTTCCCTCCTATACCGATGCAATATGCTACACTGCTCCCATTTCTTATTGCTAAAGGGCATTGTCAGACTAGGAAGGGCAAACCTCCACCCAATCCTATGCATCCCGAATTCCGTACCGATCTCAGGTGTGTTTTTCACCAAGGTGCTAGGGGCTATGATGTTGAGGGATGCTATGCTCTGAGGTATATTGTGAAGAAGCTGATAGACAAGGGAGAGTTAACTTTTGAAAATAATACTTCTAATGTCTGAGACAATTCTCTTTCAAATCATGCACCTGTTGTTGGCAAGACACGATCATTACTACACCTTGCACCAAGGGGCACGAAGCCTTGAGCTCGAGCATTGTTTTTTCTATGATAATGGAAGTCCAAAAATTGATTGAGGATAACATCTTTCTGTCCATATGTGGAAGTCAATTTGGAACCAGGGGCATGGCGCCTACTGCTGATACATGGGATATTCAGCCGCAACTGAGATGTTTTGTTGATGTTTTCTACTGGTTGTTTGATAATTGTGTTTGTTTGCTGTTTTTCAAAAATAAAAAAACCTTTCGTCTCGCCCGAAGACGAAAGTGAACTTATTTAGGGCACTTTGCTTCATGTGTTTGCATCACTAATAAAAAGTCGTTTCTATCGCGGCTTTGTTTTTTTACTTTGTGCTTTCTTTGGAAAGAATGGTAATACCAAAAAACCGTAAAATTTTTTACTTCACTTTGATCATTTCTGAATACCTGCATAATCATAATTTCTATTCAAAATCAAAGCATGCATTGATAAACCCGTTGAACACTGTAACACTGTGCCCTCTCTCGACTTTGACTTCCTATGTTCGAAGCTGAAGGAGCTGGAGATGAGAAGTTTTCCAATAAGGTCTCTCGTCCACTGGGGCATTCTAGTCATCTGAGCTACAAATATGAGCATCAAGAGGATTGTCCCGCAGGGACATTTGCTTACAAAAAAATTGATTCAGGGAGCTACCACTAGTCTTGCATGGATATCGTACTTCAATACACATCAACAGGAGCAAAGGGATGCCTAGTTCCAAATGATAATGACAGGTTCGCATGTCTATGAACCCCAATGCAGTCAATGAATGCTTTGTCAAAAAAAAAGGAGAGAGAAAAAAGGAAAAAATTCAAAAAGCTCGACAAGTCACACACCTAAAAGGTGGCTTGGGCAAAAAAGAGCGTCTCGATGGACTAAAGCACTCCATGCAAAAATTAGAGACACAAAAAGTTTATCCTGATAGATCGAAGACCCGCAAGGGCGATCTATGCAAAACTTAAGGATTTATGACAAAGCAACTGCATCGGGTCCGGCAAGATTCACCTGAGGCAATCCTTTTATCTCTGGTATATGGAATGAAATCAGTACTCCTAGGGGAAGTCACGATCATGTCAATGAAAATTCTCATGGAAGGCAAGTATATGTTTAAATGATGCTCCAACAAATGCGATCTGCTAAATTCGAATGTTAATGCTTTGTGCCATGGTCAATTATATCAAAAGGAGGATGGATCAAACTTTCGGCAAGAAAGTCCATCTCGGTGCTTTTCAAGAAAGAGATCTCGTGTTCAAGTATGGTCTTATATTTTCAAGCCCACTCCAGGGGCAAGTGGAGGTTGAGCTATGAAGGCCCATATGTCGTCAAGATGATTTTCTCCAGTGGTGTAATGACTCGTGCAATCATGAATGGTGTTGAACTTTCTCGCCTTGTGAATACTGATGCAGTCAAGAAATACTTTGTCAAAAATAATGAAAAGAACAGCGTGGTAGGTCGAAAACCCGAAAGGACGGCCTAGGCAAAAATGCGCTTCCCGGTGGATCAAAAACCCGAAAGGGCGATCCAGGCAAAAATTAGGGACAAAAAAATGAATATGAAAAGCTTGCTGAGATTGTACGCAACTCAGGCAAGAATGAGCGTCTCGATGAACCGAAAACCCAAAAGGGCGGTTCATGCAAAAATGAGATTGAAATGAAAAGACAAGTAACTGTATCAGTCAGTCACGACTCACTTGGGGCATCTCAGCTATCAAAGGACCCCGATTCAAAACGTCATCTATCAGAGGACTCCAGTTCGGAATACCTCTAATATAAAGTCTCTGCTATGCAAGGCGTATCAAATTCAAGACATCTCCAATGCAAAGTCTCTGTGGTTCAATGTATCTGTAAATTCAAAGCATCTCCAGTTCAACGTACATACAACTCCAAAACATCTGTGTTTCAAAGCATCTGCAATCCGGAAGTGTCTACCATTCAAGCATTCGAACAGAGGAATTCAAAGTTGCCAGTGAGAACAATGTTATTGTGTTCAATGTATCCTTTCAAATATGATTACCATCTTCCAAACTTTTTAGATCTGTGGAGCTGCGCCCTCGGCGGGTTACCACTCTTCTACATCCATTTGAGCCTGTGCCCATTTATTTGGAACTCTCATTTCTTCTACTTGCAAAATTTCTTCTATTTGTGATGCTAATACTTAAAGCAAAATTTCCAAAAAATCTTTTTCAAAAAAAAACTTTTTATGCAAACAACAAACATGCACTATCTTTGAACCTATGAACAGGTGAAACATGCATCAACATCCATCTCAACATGCAATATGTACATACAATCTCTCCAGTACAAACTGTGGTCAATGGCAAGAATGAAAAAACAGAATGAAAAATGGAAAAATGGAAAATGGTAAATTGCAAATGAAAAGCTCGCTAAGTCGAAAACCCGAAAGGGCAGCCTAGGCAAAAATGAGCACCCCGCTGGTTGACAATCTATGAAGGCAATTCAGGCAAAAATGGGGCAATGAAAAGAATTTATTCCCGGTGAATCGAAAACCCGAAAGGGCGGTTCAGGCAAAAATGGGATTGAAAAATGAAAGAATGAAAAATGAAAATGAAAGCATTGACCACAGGTGCGACATTCAAAGTCTATCCAATGCTGGTTCTGGAGAACTGGCGACCTCTGCCAAAGCCTTGTCTAAAGGACTTCCATGTGAAACATCCAATGTATATCCATTACTAATTCCTGAGAAATGGCGACTTCTGCCCGAGTTTGTTCGAAGGATTTTCAGGGGCAATTTTCAAAGTTTATCCAGCTTGCGACTTCTACCAAGGTTTTGATCAAATGGCTTCCCCCCCAAGAAGCATGTACTATTGCAAGTATGATATGATCAGGTTCTCTCAGTTATGGTTTTGATACGTCTTTCAACGACGTCATCCCCTTTGAAGATAGCCGAGTGTGTATGTTGTAGCTCAAGTCACTACGTGCCCAATCTTCCAATGTTTTGTCTATCTCTGTGAAACTTTCTTGTCAAATTGTAAACCAATCATGCATTTCCGAGCATTCATACATGCATAAGCATGCATTTTACGTGCTCATACATTCAACGATGTTGTTATACCATACATACATGTTGCATTTCCAATCTCAACTTTCAATTTAACCCAATTTCAACTGTCAATTCAACTCAATCTCAAACTTTCAAATTCAACTCAATCCCCAGGTTCAATTCAATTCAATTTCAACTCCCAATTCAATTCAATTCCAACTCTCAAATCAAATATCAATGTCTATGTCTATGTCTATGTCTGTGTCTCTGTTAAACTCTCTATTCAATACCATGTCAACGCATTTGTTTCTGATTACTTTCGACTTTCAATACCTCTTTCAATGTCAACTTTCAATTCAATTCAAATCAATGTCAATTCACTCTCAATTTGCTTTTGGGCCAACAAAAATGGTCATGTCTATTTTCAAATCAAATCAATGTCAACTTACTCTCAATTTGTATCTTTCCAAATCAAACTTCCAATTTGTATCTTGTTATTGGTCAAGTGGCTAGTTCGATCCAAAGAACAGCTTGTACCTGCTTATATGCCTATACTTCCGGAAAAACGACAAGTTCGATCCAAAGAGCAGTTTGTACGTTGCTTATGTTTTGTTATCGGTCAAATGACAAGTTCGATCCAAAGAACAGTTTGCACCAACCTGCATGTTGTGATACTGATCAAGCCGCAAGTTCGATCCAAAGAACAGCTTGTATCAGTCTTTTGTCTATATTTCTAGGTCAAACTGCAAGTTGGATCCAAAGAACAGTTTGTACCTGCCTATCTGTTTGTATCATCAATCAAGTGGCAAGTTCGATCCAAAGAATAGCTTGTATCTATCCTTTTGTCTATATCTCCGGTCAAACAGCAAGTTCGATCCAAAGAACAGTTTGTACCTGCCTATCTGTTTGAATCTTCAATCAAGCGACAAGTTCGATCCAAAGAACAGCTTGTATCAACCTTTTGTCTATGTCTCCAGGTCAAACGGCCAGTTCGATCCAAAGAACAGTTTGTACCTGTCTATCTGTTTGTATCATCAATCAAGCGGCAAGTTCGATCCAAAGAACAGCTTGTATCTGCCTATATGTCTATATTTCCGGTCAAGTAGCAAGTTCGATCCAAAGAACAGCTTGTACCTGTCTTGTACTTCTATTCCCGGTCAAGTAGCAAGTTCGATCCAAAGAACAGCTTGTACCTATCTTGTATTTCTATTCCCAATCAAGCAGCAAGTTCGATCCAAAGAACAGCTTGTATCAGCCTTTTGTCTATATCTCTTGGTCAAGTAGCAGGTTCGATCCAAAGAACAGCTTGTACCCATCTCTTGTTTGTATCTCTTGGTCAAGTGGCAAGTTCGATCCAAAGAACAACTTGTACCTGCCTATCTGTTTGTGTTTTCAATCAAGTAGCAAGTTCGATCCAAAGAACAGCCTGTATCTACCTGTCTTTTGTTTGTATTCCCGGTCAAGTAGCAAGTTCGATCCAAAGAACAGCTTGTACCTGTCTATTTGTTGCCCGTTCATTCTACCTTGATGTCTATAAATCCCTTGGTGGTGTGACACAGCCCGTAGATTCCGGTTCGATTGTCTTGCATTCATAATTGAAAATGTTGCATGGCATTCATAGTGTTTGAAAATGTGAAAGCATATTTTTAGGTCCAAAATAGCGTCATGTCTGATATTTAAGTATCTTCGTCTCGTCAAACAAAGACTTTGTCTTGTGATTCTCCGGACGAAGAAACTTAAATAGGGGCAGCTGTTATACCCTGATTTTGGACCTAAAAATACTGACTCAATTCTTCTTTTCTTGCATGTTAAAACCATCCAAAGGGTTTTTCTTGCATTTTAAGTCATTTGATTTGTCTCTGATCAATTGCATCTTTCTCTGCATCTTATTTCAATGTTATTTGCAAAATTCATGAAAAAGGGTATTTTAGTCATTTCCTGCATTCAAATTCATTTTAGTCCTTGAAAATTGTTTGTGTCTTCTCATTTGATTTGTATAAGTCCTTGTTTAATTCCATGTCAAAACCCATTTCAAAAATCGCATTTAAAGTCATTTTGAGTCAATTTAGCCCCTAGGGGCATTTTGGTCATTTCCCATGTTAAAATTTCTTTCAATCCTTGAGAAATTGTCCCTGGGTCATTTCAATTGGTTTGAATGAGTTTTTGTTTAATGCCATGTCAAAATCCATTTCAAAAATTGCATTTGGAGTCATTTTGAGTCAGTTTAGCCCCTAGGGGCATTTTAGTCATTTCCAGTGTTAAAACTCTGTTTAATCTCTAAAAATTGTCTCTGAGTCTTTTAATTTGCTTGTATAAATTCTTGCTTTAATTCCCTGTTAAAAAACCATTTTAAAATTGCATCGGAGTCATTTTGAGTCATTTTAGTCCCTAGGGGCATTTTGGTCATTTCACACAAAATTTTGACGGAGAGAGGTTACTTTAAAGTACCTCATTTAGTAGTCGATTCATTTTAGTCCGTTTTGTTATTTTTAATCGTTTCGCTTTACGTTAATTTTCAAATTACTTTTTAAATACAACTTTAGTTAATTTTTGCATTTTAGTCCTGAAGTTATTAAAATTGCATTTTAATTCATTTTTTGTCGAAGAAGTTAGTTACGCCACATGTCCTACTCCCATTGGTCCATCATTCCCACATCACCTATATAATAGGTCCCATTGGTCAAAGTCAAGGAATTAATCATTTTTTTTTCTCACTGATCATTTTTTTACACAAAAAAATCACAAAAATCATTTTTTTTCTTTTCCCTCTTCTCTCTCTAACCGCCCTCTTCTCTTCTTCTACCACCACAACAAACTTCTCCAACCACCACAATCTCCACCATAACAAACTCCTTCTCTTCTTCCACCACCCTAACAAACTCCCTCAACCTCTATCACCACCACAACTACCTCTTCTAACCACCTCCATCTTCAACACTTTCTCTCTTCTAACTACCTTCCTCCATAACCAAAAACCTTCAAAGCCTCCATAACCAAAAAACCTCCATAACCAAAAGCTTGAATCCTTCATAATCAAACTTTCATTCACTGAATTCGCACAACACCACAATCAAAAATCAAATCCACCGCGAGCAAGCTTTTGATCATCGAACCGAAACAGAGAAACGAACGGAGGATTCGTTCATTTTTTTTTCAACATCCGAATTGGAATCAAAGAGGAACAGAGAAAGGGAAGGAAATAAAACAAGTTGCTGAAGCACTACTTGAAGCTTTCCTCCTCGTTTTCTTCTTCTCCGAAATCAACAGAGGTATACTCGTTTAAGTCTTCTCTCGTAGCTTCTTGAATTGCAAATTTCCGTGATTGATTTCGTAGATCTAGAATTATTGAGTGTTGTTTTTCGAAATCTAAATGCGAATTTGAAACAAGAACAAAGAGAGGAATATTTTGGTATAAAAAGTTTTCAAATCGGAGCTCGCCGGAATCCGGAGGTGTCGCCGGAGTTATGAATTTTCCGGCGAACCTTTGAAGATTCCGGCGAACTCTATGAATTTTCCGGCGAGGCTTTGTGAGGAAGATGAAGTTTCATGAGAAGGAGGGAGAAAACGTTTCATGAAGTTGAGAGAAGAGAGAGGAAATTTTGGTGTTGTGTTTGTTTGTCACGTGAAAGGCTTCTTTAGTTACTACTCTTTGTGTTGTTTTATCCTGTGCATGCCTGTCCATATTAAGCTATTATGTGTGTGCTTCTTGTGATTTCTGATCTTGATCATGTGGTTATGATGAATCTTGCCTGAGCCCAAACTATTTTGCTAAGCCCATGCTGTTTCTGTTTGACTGTTTGCTACGCACACACCCCCTTCCTGCGTGTTTGTGTTAATTTTGCTGTTTGCACCCCTATGTGTCCAAAAACTTTGCAAAAAAATTCCAAATAACTTTCTATTAATTTTCTTGTGTTTTTTGTTGAATCTTGATGCTGTTTGCATGTTGAATATTGCTTAGAGGTGTAGGAAAAATATTTTGCGTTCTTGCTAATTCAATACTTTGATTCTTGTTAAAACTTTGTTAAAAACTCTTAAGTGTTGGTACACTTTTTCTTGTAGTAATTTTGGCACTTGAAGCCTATCATTTAAGATGTGGTTTCATGCCAAAGTTCACCTCAAGATTATGTGTAACCTTTCCTTACTTGTAGCTCACTTTTTTAACATTTTTTGTGAAATTGTGATGTGATTTTGAGCTTGGATTTTGATACATAATTGTAGTCTTGAACATGTAATTTTTTGGAGTGATTTTGTCCTTTATTTTTGGTGAATACTTGCTGTTTTGTTTGTGTGAATTTGGTGGATTCTTTATGTTGTGAATACTATGAAATAAGCTTGAGAAATAAAAGTGCATAAAGAACTTGAAAATCTTGTAAACTTTGGCATAGTTAAATCCTTAGATTCTCATGTTGATTTTCTCGAAACAAGTCATCCAAAACTTCTCCAATATTATGAGAATCTAGGCTTCAATCTAGTCTTAGTTTTGCATTAAGTTTCAAGTTCTTTTATCACTTTTTGTCAAGCTTGATTGGTTTACTTTTCTTGCAAGTTACAATAGCTTTACTATGCATTTTGATACTAGTTTCTATATCATTTGTGCTACTAACCCCTTTTGTTTCATGTCTCATTTCCATAGCATCTCACATCATATTTTCATCTCTTATTTCTTGCACTTTAATTTCTTGCACTTTAATTCATGCAAAGGTTAGAATGTAAAACTTAGGGGTTTTGTAATATTTTTCTTATGCTTTTAAATTCTTACAAGACCATAGCATGTATCTAGGCCAATGATGTAAAGGACAATGGACTCTAATGATGTACACCGACACAAGCACCGACACATGCACACACACATCACATGGTTACTTTAGATGTATGCTTAGGGAATGTATGTTTAGATGTATGCTTAGGAGTCGCGATACTTAGAAAAATTCTTTTTTCCAAAAAAATATGAACAATATCACTCAAATCATTTTCTAAATAAACTTTGGGATCAAAATCCCATTGATTTTCCTTTTATTTTCTTAAACAAAAATCTTAACAAATTCTTAATCATACTTAGACTTTTTTGCAAAATAACTAATTCAACCTCACAATTTCACAATCTTATGTCCTTGAGGCCTCTCTCTCTCTCATTCTTCAAAATTCCAATTTTCAAACTTAAAATCAACCAACAAAAACAAAAACATTTTTGGAAGAGAACTACGGTGGATTTGATCCCTTAAACGGGTACGTAGGCAAGGAATCAAAATTCCTTCAATTCAAATAAAATTAAAATTCAAACATCTTCTTCTCCCTCTAATTCTTGACTTAGTAAACTCTTAGGTGTAAATATCATTTTCCAAATAGCATTTAAAAATAAAGCGCGCGCGTAGAAAGTAAAGACGGTTCCTATAGGTTACTATAGTCGTTATGGGTGCCTAACACCTTCCCGTAGCGAAAACAACTCCCGGACCTCGATTCTCAAGGGTTTTGCTTATTTTTTCCCTTCCCGAGAAAAAAATGAGATATCACCGGTTAAAAGGTTCAAACGTAATCAATGTTTGACACCCGAAAACCAAGATAAAACAGGGGGTAATTTTGTAATTCTGCTGAGGATTATTTTAGTGCTTAGTGAGAGTTGTTATTACCGGTAGTTGACCTTTGTTATTACATTTTACCGTTAAGTGAGTAGTAACATTTTGGGTTAGAATAGAAATGGGTTAGGCCCATTAAGGATTGTTAGTTGAGCCCAATTAAGTAAAGTCTATTTAAACACTAGTGTTAGTAGAGGAATAGGGTTTTACCAACATTTTAACATTTGGGAAGAGATAGAGACAAGAGAAGAGAAAGGGTTTGGAGGAGGAAAGCTAGAGAGAGCTAAAGGGAGGAAGAATTCAAGGGGATTGGAGCTAAAGTGAAGCCTTAGCTTGAGTTTGTGGAGAATTAAGGTAAGGGGGTTAGTCTTTGGTCATAATCACTTAGTTGTAGCTTCTACCCTAATTCTTTACATAAGTGCTTATTTGAATAATTGATTATTTGTGAAATTAATTGTGAAATTCGTGTTTATGTTGTGAAGCAATGTTTGGGTATGTAAATTGAATGTTAATTGAGTTGTTGATGATGAAATTGCAAGCTTAAATCATGTACATATGTATGCTTTGTATTTTACCCAAAAATTGATGATATGAGATGTTGTTGTTGATGAATTGTGATGAATTCATGATTGGTTGTTGTTGTTGTTGATGTTGTGAGGTGTTGTCGTTGATGTTAGAAACCTTGGGTAATCATAATCTTTAATTTTGTTATGAATTTGTGTTGTTCTTGAAGTTTTCATAAAAATGGGTCAAATGATGATTTTTGTTGTAAGGATGTTTTGGTGCAAGTTTTACATGATTTTGAGTGTCTTTTCATGTTTGGAAATGTTTAAACAAACTTTGGGATCAAATTTGAGCTTTGGGAAGTCAAAATTGGGGTTTTGGGGTGAAAATGGCTCTTTTTCCCGAAACTACTGTCACAACTCGCCACCGCACTCGCAATGGCGAGTTGGATGCGAGCAGCAGGGCTTCCTGGAAGCTTACTCGCCATTGAAGGTAAAGTTACTCGCAATTGCGAGTTGCACAGGACAGTACCCCCTGTTTCGCGTTCTTGCATCTTTTTCCCTCGTTTCTGTTTTGAATTGGTTTTCGGTGTAAACATGAAAGTTGTAGATAATTTTGTCAGCTTTCCAGAGGCTTTGATTTGACTTTAAAATGATTTTTGGTTTGTGAGTTATAAGGAAAATACTCCAAGGAGGTCTTAGGGAAATTTTACGAAAATTCCGCATAACTATTTCTAAGTCAACCCAAACTTTATGGAATGTTTCTTAACTTCAAATTTATGTTCTCTAAGTTCAATTAAGGTGTTTAATGGTATTTAAACTATGGCGTGATGGATCTAACTTGTTTTGATTCGAAAATAGAAATTTCTTGAAAAGTGATAAAGAGAGACGAACTTTGTGATTTTCATGATTTCGTCGCATTTGGCCGGTGAAACGCAATTGTATCCTCTACTGTACTTATGTGTAGCCTAGAGGTATACTTAGTTGAGGCATTGAATCTTGTTTACTTGGTTTTGGTTTAATTGCTTCAATTATTTTAAAATGGTGAAACTAGAGACGAACTTGTCGAAAATAATCTTGAAGTCCAATTACTTGGCAAATCTTTTGTGGATAGTTTGATACAATTATATGAAGATGTGTGAATGGTTGTTAGGTGTTGAATATGATGGTTATCATAATGTGTTGTATTTTCTCCTTTATTTGAATTGCGAGAAATTATATGAAGTTGTTGAGTTGTAATGATGTTGTTAATGTGGATTACTTGCATATATGTTAACTGATGGTGATATTATTGGTAAATGCATATATGCTAAATCATTATGATGAACTATGTTGTTGAATCATTATATGAAAATGACGTTGATTGTTGGTGGTGAGTTTATACATGCTAGTTTTGATGTGATTGGTGATGAATGCGTGTATATACATATAGCCGTTGATTATAGCCGTTAAATTGTTGTGAACATATGCATTGTGGATTGAGTCATATGTCCATGCATCATATGTCGTTTCGGATGTTATATCCATATTGTCGTTGACCGGATACTTGTATCCATATTGCCGTTGATTATAGCCGTTGATAATGATGTTTTTGTTGCATCATAAGGTGACGACCTTGGAGGAGTTTGGTACCACATGCATCTAGAAGAGTCTAGAACATTGCATGCATTTGATTAATTGATGAGTCGTGTCATATTTGAATATGTGACTTGGTGAATTTGTGCATTGGTGAAATTGTTGAATGTTGCGATTATGTGGATTGGTGTATTCGTGTCATATTTGAAATGATGGATTGTACTTGTTGAGTTAAGCATGCTAGATGAGTAATGAGGTGAGTATTATTTTCATTGACTGATGTTGATAAATGATGAGCTTGTGCTGATGTCTTGATTAGAGATTGAATATGTTTGTTATGCTATGATAGCTTGAGGTGCAAGTAATGGGGGATATTAATCATGTGATGCTAGTATTCTTGGAGGGATGGTTATGTATATGTGATATGTATGAACCCTTGAATGCTATGTTTTTATATGTTGATTATGATTAATGTAATGGTTACCCCCAGTGGTTTCGACCGCCTACCTGTCTGTATGGATGGGTAGACGTTGTGCAGGATTAGTCGCTTGGTGAGTTGCTTGGTGGATGTTTGGATAGCGGGAGCTAGCTTCCGTTATCATTTTGGCGTAGTAGTCTAGGGCTCTGATTAGGTTGAGTCGGTGTCCTAGTCTTGTTAGATTATTTTATTTTGAGGTGTACTCATTGTTGAGATTTGGAAAATTTTATGGTGATGTTATTTGACCATGGCATATATATTTTTTGGGGATGTATGAATTATATTCCGCTGTGACTGTCGAAATATTATTATATATGCATGCTGGGTGTTGTTTAGATGAGACGTAGCGTCTATTTCTTGAATATTTGTTAGATTCGCGTGTTTTATCTCTTTAATAGAAATAAGGCGTTACAAGTTGGTATCAGAGCCGTGGTCGGTCTTGTCCAGACCAAAACCCGTTGAATTCCCTGTTGTATGTGAATGGTATTGAGTTACCTTCGGTACTTGTTGTGTTTTTCCGTTCTTTTAGGTGGGTTTGAGCGTAGTGGGGGAGTAGCAGGTTGCTTCAGGTTTGTTGGGTCTGGCAAGGGAAGGTATTTTTGGCTGCAGAGGCTCAGTTGGTGGTGGTTTGTATTACGTGTCCTATTGATTTTGGATTTTGTTTGCTTCCTTGAAGGAAAGTAGTGAGAAAGGAGTTGGTGAATTGCCGGTAGTGCAAGAGTTTCCAGAAGTTTTTCCGGACGACATTACCGAGTTACCACCAGAGAGGGAGGTTGAGTTTGCAATTGATTTGGTACCAGGAACGAGTCCTATTTCGATTGCGCCGTATCGGATGTCTGCATCAGAGTTGGGTGAATTGAAGAAGCAGTTGGAAGAGTTGCTCGAGAAGCAGTTTATCAGGCCGAGTGTTTCTCCGTGCGGTGCTCCTATATTGTTAGTTAAGAAGAAAGATGGAAGCATGAGGTTGTGCGTGGATTATCGGCAGTTGAATAAGGTGACGATTAAGAATCGGTATCCGCTTCCGAGGATTGATGATTTGATGGATCAGTTGGTTGGTGCAGAAGTGTTCCGCAAGATTGATTTGAGATCAGGATATCATTAGATTAGAGTGAAGGCAGAAGATATATCCAAAACTGCGTTCGAACGAGGTATGGACACTATGAGTATTCTGTGATGCCATTTGGAGTGTCTAATGCGCCAGGTGTTTTCATGGAATATATGAACAGAATATTTCATCCTTTTCTGGACCGTTTTGTGGTAGTGTTTATAGATGATATTTTGGTGTATTCAAAGTCTGAAGAAGAGCATGCAAAACACTTGAGGATTGTGTTAGGTGTCTTGAAGGAGAAGAAGTTGTTTGCTAAGTTGTCGAAGTGTGAGTTTTGGTTGCGGGAATTGAGTTTCCTTGGTCATGTGATTTCTAAAGGTGGTATTGACGTGGATCCGTCGAAGGTTGATGCAGTGTTGCAGTGGGAATCGCCTAAGTCTGTTTTTGAAGTTAGAAGCTTTCTTGGTTTGGCAGGTTATTATCGGAGATTCATTGATGGATTCTCTAAGTTGGCGTTGCCATTGACGCAGTTGACTCGGAAAGGACAAACTTATGTTTGGGATGCTAAGTGTGAGAAGAGTTTCCAAGAGTTGAAGAAGAGGTTGACTTCAGCTCCAATGTTGATTTTGCCAAATCCAAAGGAATCGTTTGTTGTGTATTGTGATGCTTCTAAGATGGGTCTTGGTGGTGTGATTATGCAGAATCGTCAGGTTGTGGCTTATGCTTCGAGGCAGTTGAAAGTACATGAGAAGAATTATCCGACTCATGATTTGGAATTGGCGGTCGTTGTGTATGTGTTGAAGATTTGGAGGCATTATTTGTATGGTTCTAAGTTTGAGGTGTTCAGTGATCACAAGAGTTTGAAGTACTTGTTTGACCAGAAGGAGTTGAATATGAGGCAGAGGAGATGGTTGGAGTATCTTAAGGATTTCGATTTCCAGTTGAGTTACCATCCTGGAAGGGCGAATGTTGTTGCTGATGCTTTGAGTAGGAAGTTGTTGCATATGTCTGCTTTGATGGTTAAAGAGTTAGAGTTGATTGAGCAGTTTCGAGACTTGAGTTTGGTTAGTGAGTTGACACTGGATGGTGTGAGGTTGGGAATGTTGAAGCTGACGAGTAATATTCTGGAAGAGATTAAGAATGGTCAGAAGGAAGATTTGGGACTTGTCGATCGTGTGGTGTTGGTTAACCAAGGTAAAGGTGGAGACTTCAGATTGGGTGAGAACGGTGTTTTGATGTTTCGTGATCGTGTTTGTGTACCAGATGTTCTTGAGCTTAAGAGGCTGATTTTGGATGAAGGTCACAGTAGTAGTTTGAGTATTCATCCAGGAGCAACTAAGATGTATCAGGATTTGAAGAGGTTGTTTTGGTGGCCTGAAATGAAGAAAGAGATTGCGGAATTTGTTCTACGCTTGTTTGGTTTGTTAGAAGTCTAAGATTGAACATCAAAGACCGTCAGGTTTGATGCAACTGTTGTTTGTGCCAGAGTGGAAGTGGGACAGTATTTCTAGGACTTTGTTGGAGCTTTTCCGAAGACCGCGAAGGGTTTTGATTCGATTTGGGTGATTGTTGATCGGTTGACGAAGTCGGTACATTTTGTTCCTATCAAGACCGGTATGTCTGTGGCGAAGTTGGCTGAGATCTACATTGAACAGATTGTTAGATTGCATGGTATTCCTTCTAGTATTGTGTCGGATCGCGATCCGAGGTTTACTTCTAAGTTTTGGGAGAGTTTGCAAGTTGCTTTGGGAACTAAGTCGAGATTGAGTTATGCTTATCATCCCCAGACTGATGGTCCGACGGAGAGGACTATTCAGAGTTTGGAAGATTTGTTGAGAGCTTGTGTGTTGGAACAAGGTGTCAGTTGGGTCGAATGTTTACAGTTGATTGAGTTTACTTACAACAACAGTTTTCATTCTAGTATCGGAATAGCGCCGTTTGAAGCTTTGTATGGTCGGAGGTGTAGGACACCGTTGTGTTGGTATGAGTCAGGTGAAAGTGCTTTGTTAGGACCGGAGGTTGTGTAAGAGACTACGGAAAAGGTTAAGATGATCCAAGAAAAGATGAGAGCGTCTCAGGGTAGGCAGAAGAGTTATCATGATAAGAGGAGGAAGGACATTGAGTTTCAGGTTGGTGATCGTGTATTTTTGAGAGTGAATGCTGTAACCGGTGTTGGTCGTGCTTTGAAGTGTCGGAAGTTGACTCCTCGTTTTGTTGGATCGTTTGAGATTATTGAGAAGGTTGGGGTTGTAGCGTATCGGATTGCGTTACCATCATCTTTGTCGAATCTTCATGATGTGTTTCATGTGTCACAGTTGCGGAAGTATGTGTATGATGCGTCTCATGTGATTCAAGTGGATGATTTGGAAGTAAGGGATAATTTGACCGTTGAGACTTGGCCAGTGAGGATTGAGGATCGGGAGGTGAAGCGTTTGCGTGGCAAGGAGATCGTTTTGGTCAAAGTGATTTGGGTTGGACCAACTGGTGAGAGTTCCACTTGGGAATCGGAGAGTAGGATGTGGGTTGCGTATCCAGAGTTGTTTCCTTCAGGTAATTTTCGAGGGCGAAAATTCTTTTTAGTGGGGGAGAGTTGTAACAGCCCGATTTTTCTCTATATTTATTTTATTATTTATTTATGTGTGTTATATGTGCTCTTATGTGATTAATTGCCTCTGTGTGTTTTTTTTGGTTGGGAATTGTAGTGTTCAGTGTAGAAGGGTATTTTAGTCATTTTGAGAGTGGGGGTAATTTTGTAATTCTGTTGAGGATTATTTCAGTGCTTAGTGAGAGTTGTTATTTTACTAAATTACTAGAGAGAGTGTAGTAATTATTTTATTACCGGTAGTTGACCGTTGTTATTACATTTTACCGTTAAGTGAGTAGTAACATTTTGGGTTAGAATAGAAATGGGCTAGGCCCATTAAGGATTGTTAGTTGAGCCCAATTAAGTAAAGCCTATTTAAACACTAGTGTTAGTAGAGGAATAGGGTTTTACCAACATTTTAACATTTGGGAAGAGATAGAGACAAGAGAAGAGAAAGGGTTTGGAGGAGGAAAGCTAGAGAGAGCTAAAGGGAGGAAGAATTCAAGGGGATTGGAGCTAAAGTGAAGCCTTAGCTTGAGTTTGTGGAGAATTAAGGTAAGGGGGTTAGTCTTTGGTCATAATCACTTAGTTGTAGCTTCTACCCTAATTCTTTACATAAGTGCTTATTTGAATAATTGATTATTTGTGAAATTAATTGTGAAATTCGTGTTTATGTTGTGATGCAATGTTTGGGTATGTAAATTGAATGTTAATTGAGTTGTTGATGATGAAATTGCAAGCTTAAATCATGTACATATGTATGCTTTGTATTTTACCCAAAAATTGATTATATGAGATGTTATTGTTGATGAATTGTGATAAATTCATGATTGGTTGTTGTTGTTGATGTTGTGAGGTGTTGTTGTTGATGTTAGAAACCTTGGTTAATCATAATCTTTAATGTTGTTATGAATTTGTGTTGTTCTTGAAGTTTTCATAAAATGGGTCAAATGATGATTTTTGTTGTAAGGATGTTTTGGTGCAAGTTTTACATGATTTTGAGTGTCTTTTCATGTTTGGAAATGTTTAAACAAACTTTGGGATCAAATTTGAGCTTTGGGAAGTCAAAATTGGGGTTTTCGGGTGAAAATGGCTCTTTTTCCCGAAACTACTATCACAACTCGCCACCGCACTCGCAATGGCGAGTTGGATGCGAGCAGCAGGGCTTCCTGGAGCTTACTCGCCATTGCAAGTAAAGCTACTCGCAATTGCGAGTTGCACAGGACAGTACCCCCTGTTTCGCGTTCTTGCATCTTTTTCCCTCGTTTCTGTTTTGAATTGGTTTTCGGTGTAAACATGAAAGTTGTAGATAATTTTGTTAGTTTTCCAGAGGCTTTGGTTTGACTTGAAAATGATTTTTGGTTTGTGAGTTATAAGGAAAATACTCCAAGGAGGTCTTAGGGAAATTTTACGAAAATTCCGCATAACTATTTCTAAGTCAACCCAAACTTTATGGAATGTTTCTTAACTTCACATTTATGTTCTCTAAGTTCAATTAAGGTGTTTAATGGTATTTAAACTATGGCGTGATGGATCTAACTTGTTTTGATTCGAAAATGGAAATTTCTTGAAAAGTGATAAAGAGAGACGAACTTTGTGATTTTCATGATTTCGTCGCATTTGGCCGGTGAAACGCAATTGTATCCTCTACTCGACTTATGTATAGCCTAGAGGTATACTTAGTTGAGGCATTGAATCTTGTTTACTTGGTTTTGGTTTAATTGCTTCAATTATTTTAAAATGGTGAAACTAGAGACGAACTTGTCGAAAATAATCTTGAAGTCCAATTACTTGGCAAATCTTTTGTGGATAGTTTGATACAATTATATGAAGATGTGTGAATGGTTGTTAGGTGTTGAATATGATGGTTATCATAATGTGATGTATTTTCTCCTTTATTTGAATTGCGAGAAATTATATGAAGTTGTTGAGTTGTAATGATGTTGTTAATGTGGATTACTTGCATATATGTTAATTGATGGTGATATTATTGGTAAATGCATATATGCTAAATCATTATGATGAACTATGTTGTTGAATCATTATATGAAAATGACGTTGATTGTTGGTGGTGAGTTTATACATGCTAGTTTTGATGTGATTGGTGATGAATGCGTGTATATACATATAGCCGTTGATTATAGCCGTTAAATTGTTGTGAACATATGCATTGTGGATTGAGTCATATGTTCATGCATCATATGTCGTGTCGGATGTTATATCCATAGTGCCGTTGACCGGATACTTGTATCCATATTGCCGTTGATTATAGCCGTTGATAATGATGTTTTTGTTGCATCATAAGGTGACGACCTTGGAGGAGTTTGGTACCACATGCATCTAGAAGAGTCTAGAACATTGCATGCATTTGATTAGTTGATGAGTCGTGTCATATTTGAATATGTGACTTGGTGAATTTGTGCATTGGTGAAATTGTTGAATGTTGCGATTATGTGGATTAGTGTATATGTACATTGGTGGATTTGTTGACGGTTGTGAATAATTGAATTATGCTCTAACTGCATGTATTACTTGTTTGTGCTTATACACTTGGTGAATCAATTGAAGATAATTATTTGATATTAATGATGATGTGAGATTTGTATATGTATATATGTATATGATGTGGTGATTTTCTTTGATGATGATGATTGCTTGCTTATAACTTTGAAATGATGGATTGTACTTGTTGAGTTAAGCATGCTAGATGAGTAATGAGGTGAGTATTATTTTCATTGACTGATGTTGATAAATGATGAGCTTGTGTCGATGTCTTGATTAGAGATTGAATATGTTTGTTATGCTATGATAGCTTGAGGTGCAAGTAATGGGGGATATTAATCATGTGATGCTAGTATTCTATGAGGGATGGTTATGTATATGTGATATGTATGAATCCTTGAATGCTATGTTTTTATATGTTGATTATGATTAATGTAATGCTTACCCCCAGTGGTTTCGACCGCCTACCTGTCTGTATGGATGGGTAGACGTTGTGCAGGATTAGTCGCTTGGTGAGTTGCTTGGTGGATGTTTGGATAGCGGGAGCTAGCCTCTGTTATCATTTTGGCGTAGTAGTCTAGGGCTCTGATTAGGTTGAGTCGGTGTCCTAGTCTTGTTAGATTATTTTATTTTGAGGTGTACTCATTGTTGAGATTTGGAGAATTTTATGTTGATGTTATTTGACCATGGCATATATATTTTTTGGGGATGTATGAATTATATTCCGCTGTGACTGTTGAAATATTATTATATATGCATGCTGGTTGTTTAGATGAGACGTTGCGTCTATTTCTTGAATATTTGTTATATTCGCGTGTTTTATCGCTTTAATAGAAATAGGGCGTTACAATTTTCTTTTAGTTTTTCGCCAGATAGGTCGGTTTTCTGGTGGTTTTTATTTTTTCGCAGTTTTAGTTTTACCCCATTGTAAATGTAATAAGAATTATATTAATAAAATGATATTTTATATTTATTATTTATGTTTCTTTATATTTGTTCATTGTTGCATTTATTTTACGATTGCGTATTGAATTAATAAATTCAAATAAATTAAATTAGAATAAAAATTGCGATAGCGTGAATTCGAATAAAAATTGCGACAGCGTGAATTCAAATAAAAATTGTGAGAGCGTGAATTTGAATATAAATTGCGATAGCGTGAATTTGAAAAAAAATTGCGATAGCGTGAATTCCAATAAAAATTGTGACAGCGTGAATTCAAATACAAATTGAGATAGCATGAATTTGAATAAAAGTTGTGATAGCGTGATTTTGAATAAAAATTGCGATAGCGTGAATTTGAATAAAAATTTGAATTAAGGTTTCGTTATATTACATAAACGACATGTATGTCAACAATTGCATTACATTACATGGACCTTACAACTGCATCAATTATCTTACCACTGAATGGAGAAAATTCAAACTTGCTAAGCAGCAGGACTCCAGCATACGATCAGCATCTTGAATGATGGTATTCAAGTGCCAACGAAATGAGGTCCATTCCTTGACACTTGAATACCATCGTTCAAGATGCTCATCGAATGTTGGAGTCATGCCGATTAACAAGTTTAAATTGGCCCATCCAGTGTAAGACAATTGTTGCAGTTGGAATGTGAATTCCAACTACAACAATTGTCTTACCTCTGAAATGGGGTAAGTTCAAACTAGCCAAACAACAAGACTCAAGCATTTCCCTCGACATTCATGCTTTCCTTTGAAAAGAATAAATTCTTGTTAGGCTTGATTTAGATGAAGGTATTCAAGTGCCACCGAAATGAGGTCCATTCCTTGACACTTAATACCTTCATCTAAACCAGCCTAACAAGAATTTAATCTTTTCAAAGGAATAACATGAATGCCGAGCGAAATGCTTGAGTCCTCGCTGTTTGGCAAGTTTGAATTACCCCATTTCAGAGGTAAGACAATTGTTGTCGTTGGAATGCACCTTACCCTAACTAATGACGATCTTCTGGCGGAATCAAGTTGTTGATGATATCTTCAATTGATCTCAGCAGCGTCACCTGCATATCGATCCACTAGAACTTGGTGTGCACCCAAAACATGCTCGTCACGTTTTTGTCGTTCTTTAACTCCACCCAAGTGAATGATACCCTCCCCTCGTCAAGCTTTGGATGTTTATACCGAACGTTTTGCACCCTCCTTGTGTCTCTGGGGTTGAGTGCTTGGTTGAATTCATTCAAATGATCCTTGAGCCCTCTTAACGTTACATCAAGGCACCGAACCTTCAACCTCTGAGGTTCTCCGCCGTTGAATTGTGCATGAACGTCGATCCACCTGGTCATTGCTTCAAATCTACACAATTACAAATTAAACACAATCAATGAAAAACTCATTCAAACATTTCATCAAACACTTGGAGTGCAAATTATACATAAACCCTAAAAATGATAACTACAACATAAACATGCAAAGATCTAAATAATTAAGCAATATTACTCATTTGCATGTAACATTGTATCATATATTGCAAAAAAAACAAAATAACTAAAATTTAAACAAACCCTAAATCTAAAAAAATTAATCTAAGTGTAAAAAATCTAACATAATCATGCAAACATCTAAACATCATAACAATTAAGCACTATAAGTCATTTGCATGTAGCATTCTATCATTTCTTGCAAAAAAAATTAAAATTTTAACAAAACAATAAACCTAACAAATTCTAGATTAACAACAAAAAATCTATCATACCAACATAATTTAAGTGAAAGCTTACTTGTTCTTGTTGTTGTAGTGTTGTTTGATTTGAAGTTGAAGGAATTTTGGAGTTGGGTAATTTGAGAGAAAATTGAGATTTTTGTGTGTTGTTTGAAAATGAGGCAGAATGTGGTCCTGCCTGGCTGATAACAGCACGCAACGCGACTTAAGTCACGCAGCATGACTTAAGTCATGTTCATCTTATAACTGGCGTAAGTTAACTCACGCTACATGAGTTAACATGTGTAGGGGCATTATGGACTTTTACTTTGGGAGTGAGCAAAAGCATTTGGGTAAAGAGCAGAATTCTCTTGGAAAAACAGTACAGATTGTTGTGAGTGGGACGGTGTCACGTGTGACACCGTGTTAGGTCACGTGATTGATGTGGACCTCAGTTGCAACAATCTGAAAGGTGAATTACATCCGAATAGCACAATCTTTCAGCTTAAACATCTTCAAAACCTCAACTTGGCTTTTAATGATTTTTCATTGTCTTCAATGCCTATTGGTGTTGGAGATTTAGTGAATCTCACGCATCTAAATCTATCATATTGTGAGCTCAGTGGTAATATTCCTTCCACAATCTCTCAGTTGTCAAAATTAGTATCACTTGATCTTAGCAGTGATAGTTACAGGTACATGGAACGGAAACTCAAACTCAATCCATTCACATTGAAATCACAAACTAGTTGGTCCAATTCCCATTGAAATCACAAAACGTTCAAAATTGAGCTATGTGGTTTTGGATGATAACATGTTAAATGGAACAATTCCACAATGGTGTTATTCTTTGCCTTCGTTGTTAGAGTTGAGCCTCAGCGACAACCACCTCACAGGGTTCATTGGTGAGTTCTCAACATATTCTTTGTAATCTTTGTATCTCTCTAATAACAACCTACAAGGTCATTTTCTTTCCAAATTCAATATTTGAACTCCAAAATCTTACCCACTTAGATTTGTCATCAACAAACTTGAGTGGTGTTGTGGATTTTCACCAATTTTCAAAATTAAACAAACTACAGTATCTCTATCTTTCGCACAATAGTTTTCTTTCTATCAACATTGATAGCAGTGCTGACATCATCTTCCCCAACCTTTTTTCATTGTATTTATCTTCAGCTAATATTAATAGTTTTCCTAAATTCCTAGCACGAGCACATAATCTGCAAAAGTTAGATCTCTCCAATAACAACATCCATGGGAAAATTCCCAAATGGTTTCATAAGACGCTCTTAAACACATGGAAGGACATTCAGTACATTGATCTTAGTTTCAACATGTTGCAAGGACATCTTCCAATTCTACCTGATGGCATTGGACACTTTTTACTCTCAAACAACAACTTCACAGGAAATATCTCTTCAACATTCTGCAATGCAACAAGTTCCCTTTACATTCTCAATTTGGCTCACAACAATTTGACAGGTATGATTCCACAATGCCTGGGAACATTAACTTCTCTAAATGTATTGGATATGCAAATGAACAACCTCTATGGAAGCATTCCTAGAACCTTTTCCAATGGAAATATATTTGAGACTATAAAGTTGAATGGAAACCAATTGGAAGGACCGCCAATGTCTTTGGCTCACTGTTCATAACTTGAAGTTTTGGACCTTGGTGACAGCAACATAGAGGATACATTTCCCAATTGGCTAAAAACTCTACAAGAGTTACAGGTACTCATTTTACGATCAAATAATTTTCCTGGAGTAATCACTTGTTCTAGCACCTGTTCCAACGTTTTTTAATCTTGGCACAAGTCGTCGAAATATGCCATACGGCATGCCAACTTCTTTAATGCAAGGCCTACACACGAACCCGTCTTCGTTCTCAGAAAATTTAAACGTACCAATGCCCCAATTGTTCACTCCTGGGGTGAGTGTTCCGATCGCAACACCCCAGCAATCTTTAACCAATGCGTCCATGATGGCCTTAAGGCAACATATGGATGAAGCCAATCATGAAATGGCTAATCTGGTGACGCAATAGATGAGTGCAGTAATCAATCCTCTGATTTGAGACACTAACAACAATTACCAAGCGTTGTCTGCTCAAATGGAACAAATCGCTGATTTTTTCGGTGCTCCTGCGGCACGGAGTACACCGTTAAATCGAAATTTAAATGGTGGGTCAATAGAACCCCCTGCCGTTAGTCAAAATGTCCAATTGCCTGAGAATCAAGTACAACCGCCAAGGGCACAGCCCCAGATTCTGGAAGAGCCTGAAAGGGCACCGATATTGGTAAATAGGCACCAAGATGCGGACCAAGTGGTCATGCAGGCCCGTCGAAACAATTATGAGGGCCATAATAACATAGCGAACGTTGTCGAGGCTTTGTTAGCCCAAAATGGTTTTAATATGGGTTTACATAGGCCCAATTTTGTGTCGGCTTTGTCTGAATATGTTCTAGAAACTGAATTACCAAGGAAATGGAAGGTCCCCAAATTTACTAAATTTGCTGGGGAGACTAATGAATCGACAGTCGAACACATTGCCCGATACTTTATGGAGGCGTGTGAAATGGCGAACAATGAGAATTTGAAACTTAAATATTTTCCAAGCTCTCTAACAAAGAATGCCTTCACTTGGTTTACAACTTTGCCTCCACATTCTATCTTTAGTTGGAATCAATTGGAAAAAGCTTTCCATGAGCAATTCTATATAGGTCAGTCTAAAATTAGTTTGAAGGAACTAGCCAGTGTTCGACGAAAAATGCACGAGTCAATTGACAATTATCTAAATAGATTTCGTCTTCTTAAGGCTAGATGCTTTACTTCAGTGTCAGAACATGAATTGGTCAAAATGGCCGCTGGTGGTCTTGACTACTCTGTTCGGAAGAAATTAGACACTCAATACCTTAGAGATATGGCACAATTAGCGGACAGAGTCCGAAAAGTCGAAAGACTTAAGGCTGAGAAAGCCCGGACGAATAGATTCCCCAAAAAGGAGAAAGTTGCCTATGTAGATCCAGGAGACAGTGACCCTGAATTCGACTGGGGGTCAGACGCTGTCTGTAATATCCCGCATGTCAGTATCGGTATATTACCCGTTAATCATGCCAGAGGAATTAAATTCATTGAAATTAAGTTAATGGAAATATTTTATGTGATGTCAGCTATTTACACATAAAGTATCAGTGTCGTATTAAATACGCTTGAGGCAAGGGCATTATGGAAATTGCACGCTAAAGAGATATTTATTTGGATTGGGTCCCAAAATTATTCATTTTTCTATTTATTTTCTCTCTCTAGGGTTAAGAGAAAGAGTTTGCTCTCCCTTCTCTCTAACCCATCGCCCTCTTCCTCTCTTTCTCTCCATCAATCCTTTGCAAATCTTCTTCCTCAAGTGGTAAGGCTTAAACCTATGTTTCTCCAAGATCATAGAGAAGCGTGGAAGCTTGGATTTTGTTTGAATCTCTCCTTCTCCTCTCTAGAAACTCCTTTCATCTTTTCCTCTCCATAAGAACAATTGTTCCAAGTTGTTTAAGTGATGAATCAAGCTTGGATGCTAGCAATTTTGTAAGCAAGGAACTACTATGTATTTGAAGTGAAGCTTTGAGGTTGAGTTCATCTTGAAGTCAAGAGTTAGGGTTTGATTCATGTTAAGTTGGAAGATGATTCAAGTATGGTTTCTTCATGGTCAAGGTGTCTTAGTTTGCAAGAAAGAATGACAAGTTTGAATGGTTTGAGCAAAGGAAGCAAGTGGAACAAAGCTAGGGTTTTGGCTTGATTGGGCTTGGAACTTAGTGATGCTTCAAGAACTTGTTTAGGTGAGTTCCATAGCTAGAATTCCTTTCCTTTGGGATTGTGTTTATGTCATGTAGAATAACATGGAAAATTCTAGGGTTTATGTAAGATAATAGTTGCCTTTTTTCTTGCCATACTTACTAAATGTGTTAATACTTGCCATATGAATGTTTTACAAATATTTTATGATCCCACATGTCCTAATATGTTTAGAGACACTTGGTTTGAGGTTTTTGGGTCAAAAATACCAATTTTGCAGGTGCTGGACTGTCACAACTCGCTACGGCGAGTAAATAGCTCGCTAGGCGAGCTAGAAGGCAGAACAGGGGGTCCTGCTCGCCTCCTACTCGCCATGGCGAGCAGCTGCTCGCCTCCCACATGATTTTTACTCGCCTAGGCGAGCAAGTAGTGCCTTCAGGTGCTGCTTGCTCGTTTCGGGCAGATTCGGTGTTTTCGTACCGGATTTTCTTGTGCAGTCTTTCATAAAAGTAAAACCCCTCAAACTAAGGTCCTAAATGATAATCAAAGAAAGCAGGACTCTTATGATAATGAGGCATGTATTAGGCATGGCATACGAGAGAATCATGTCATGAATCGGGTAGCAAGTTACTCATTAAGCAAGGGAAAACTAGAGCCTCGACATAGTTGTCGAGAACTAGCATGTTATTAAGAATTCCTAGAATGTTAAGACGCGAACTATATCATCTTCGCACATGATCAAGTATGTTAAGTCGTGGTTTGATTAGTTAATCTCTCCACCATGATTAAGAATGTACAAGTATGAACAAGTATGAATTTACCGCTAATCCGATCGATCAAGGTTCCGAGGTAAACATTTAAGCATGATTAGGTTTAACCTACATGAACGATAAGACCATGAACGACAAGACCACGCTAGGGGGATACAAGGGGTTCTCATAATGAGAACGATTCAAGTCGTAAGGGACCCGCATGTCACCGAGTAACAAGATGTAGGTGTTCGTGTCTCTTGTTATCCACATCAGGGGGATACAGAAGGTTCTCGACTCCAGGGGAACGGTTCAAGCCGTAAGGGACCCGCACGACACCGAGGGAGTCCGATGTACGTACATCGGTCATGATGGGATTGTTCTCGGGGTTACTCCACCCGGGACTCTCCGTAAAATGAATCAAGATAATAACTGTTTGTTCAACGCTATCCTAATGAATGAACTTATGTACGACCATGCATGTTATGTTTATGATTATGTTCATGATTATGTAAGAACGATTCCATGCACGATTATGTTCAAGAACAAGAGCACTAGATGCTATACGACAAGTATAAGACATGGAATAGAACAAGTAATGATTATGATACCGGTGACAATCTTAGGTTTCCCCTAATCGTCCAGTTTAGACTCGTGTCATGATATGTTATGTTTAGGCCTCGATACGAAGAGCGTATTCTTGGCAATGCGGTCCTAGATTCCCCTTGGCCGCCATGACACGTATAGGAAGTGAAGCCTATAACAAGTAAGATGAACCTATGACGGGTCTAGCATGCATTACCGTCTAGGAAAGCATGACCACACACGTATAATCAACCGTCAGGTTGTAATGTAGACACGTGGTGACCGTAGGTTTCCTCTGAGGTTACCTATAGCCTAGGATTTAGGGGAATTCACTGAGACATTATGTCTCATCCCAATCCTTATTTGTTTCAGATATCAGGTTGGACGTCAAGGTAGTAGCCGGATGGATTTTTCAGCAAGAGCTCGTTCGTACCTGCAGCATGGAGAATATGGATTTCAAGGATGTATTTATCTGAAATTAGACAAGATCTGATGTATTGATATTGTACGAACGCGTTTTGTTGTATATAAATTCATTCGAAGTTTTTATGTTGTAAATTTTTAATGTATCTTGTACTAAACTAACGTACATGCTAGACTTTCTAGATACGTCTAGTATGGGTGTTACATTTGGTATCAGAGCAGGTCGATTCAGACTGTGCCTTGGGTCATTATGTTACAACTAAAGTAGTGGGGCCATTGGGTTCTGGGTAAATGTTCTAGTTGTCATTGTTAGTTGAGCCTGATCAACTCAATTTAGCATTCGACGATTAGAATGGATGCCTGAGAGTTGAATAGGACCCAGGAGGAACGAAGTATGTGATGATGATACATTGTAAGGTGTAAACTCGGAATGAGTATAAGTAAGGAGTTTGATCGTGCCAAAAAGTGGCCGGTGAACTAAGCAAGTAGAAGTGAATCCTCTGGGAAAGTAAGGCATGTTAAGAAGGGACGTTTCGACAATGCCGGGTAAGATGTTAGTGATACTTCGTGTACCCGTAAGTGAAGAAGTTGGATATATATATCTAAGCATGACCGAAAGTTTTGGTAAGAGTTGTTGTTGGAACGAGTTTATGATATTCTGGAATGTCAGAACAAGGCTATAAGATAGTGAGAAGTCGACATATGTTGACGGAGTCAGCAGGCTCTCGGGAATAGCAATATGTGAATGAAGTTAAGGACATGTATGTTCGGAAAGTTGCGTAAGTGGCAACGTAATGAGGTAAGCTATTCATAGTGGAGGAAGTTAAGGATTCAAGAGAAAGGTTTATGTTATGAGGATTAAGGCATTGATTTCCGACGTGCCAAGATTGTATCGAAAAAGGTTGATGTTGCCATGCATATGTTATAAAATATTTCACGATGATAGGAATGAATGATGTGCATTGTATACTTGAGAATAAAAATTTCATGCAAAGAATGTTTTCTGAAGAAAAAAAAAATAGAGATGGAAAAGCTCACCAATAGCGAACCTGGGACGAAACTTTCTGTTTTTATGAAACCTACCAGTTCGTTCCTATGGTCTGCAATGACTATTGGGGAGATGTCTTCATAATAATCTTTTATGTGACAAAAATCTTTTATGACATCAAGTAATGAATGCATATCATATCCTAAGATTTCCAAGGGAAAAGGCATGGGCAAAAATCAACGAAGTCGATATGGTTTAAGGTAGCTTTGGAAGTTAATATGTCAAGAGTCAAGAAAGAGCTCAGATCAAGAAATTGGAAGTTCCGGTATTGATATGGAAGTCATAGACGTGAAGGTATGAAGTAAGAAGTTAAAGCGGTGCAAAGTTATGAGAAATCACAAGGTTCACGGATTATGTGGAATTATGACGTATCTCTCGAATCTATGTTTTACTTAATAAACTTGCTAAGGCTCGATATGATGTTGAATTATAAAGTTTAAAGGATTTTAGAAAGATTTACGCGTATGGGTGATTGAAGTTGACATTTTGAAAATTCACAAGAAATTTTCTAGGAACCGGTTTGCTACGATACTTGTAGAGCGGGCTAGACTCACCAAAATCTAGATTTGATAACACGTATGTGTTATCAACTCGTTCTATGATTTTAGAGTAACGACCGGGGCCTAAACTCAGTATTTGTATATAGTGGAAAATCATCAATGTCAATGACCCGTGTGCTAATTTACGAAGTTTTCTTTAAAAGAAAAATCAACGAGCAAGCATTGGTATGATTAAGCAAAATATAGTAAGCGAGAATACGAAGGTATAAGGTTGGATGTTCAAGAAAGATATGTCCAAGTGCTAGATGAGTTTGTCAAGGAATTCGAGATTTGCTTGGAAACAAGTTCAAGTATGATAAATATACCTCAGCAGGTAAACCCAATCAGCAAGAACGTAAGGTTTATCCCCAAGTAAAGTATTATGAGCATACGATAAGTTATCGTGAGTTTTGATCTTACGAGGCAGTGGTAAAGTCAAGTGTAAGGTTATGATGTTGATTGCAACATGGAAGATTTTGAGAACATTTCAAAGAAGTTAGTATTCAAGTGGTAAGCAGGAATGTGAAGTCTCAATTGCTTTAATGGATTAGAGTATTGGTTTAAGCCAACCGGTGGGAATCAGAGTAGCGCCATGGAAGTTAATCGTTAATCACGAAACAAGAAAATTTTAATATGTATGAATTTTCATGAAGAATGTTCGGTTGGTAACACAAGTTTAGCAAGAAGTATTATAAGACAAGCGAGGAGTTCTCGATGTGGTAAGTAAGTATGGATGCTTATACAATCAGTGTAGGCTAAGGTAAAAGTATAAAGGATGAATCTTCACTTAAGTAAGATGAGAAAGACAAGAGTCGCCATATATGAATTGGTCAGGATGCATGGATGATGATTATTGGAAAACATGTAAGATTTAAAAGGTCTCCTCTAGTGATTCAAGTAATGAATGAAGCATCAAGTATGATGACCGGTAATCGGAAAAGGTATTAACACTCAAGCGATAGCCGAATGAGATAATGTGGAGAATCAAGTTTGGTGTTCCGAAAAAGAGGAACAAGTTAATGTCAAGAGGTCCAAGGATTTCCTACGGATATGTAAGCGGTATTGCGAGTATGTATATCGGTTAAAAAGGGAAGAACCCATCTTCGAAGTTAAGCATGTTATCATGAGAGAGAAGCAACTTTTGAGTGATGTGTAATGAAATTCATACCCTTGTATGCGATACTTGTTGAGTGAAAACGATACTTATTAGACATGTCAAGCCATGATTTTATAACTTTTAAAGCTAAGATTGGTATTATGGAACTTGGGAACGATGCTTTTTTTTTTTTTAAACTCACGGAATTATACATTTTCGAAACTGATGAGATATGTCGTAAGTAAACTCACTTAAGACATACAAACTTCAGGACCAACTTGTCGTGGACAAGTTTGGGGCGAGTTGTAAAATCTTTTTCTTCAAAATATAGAAACTCGTCCGGTGGTTCTGTGGTACCATTACAAAATTCAGTTTTAGAAATGATAAAATCTTTTTAGTCATGTATATATTCGTTCCAAGAACCCGTATACCAAAGTTTAAGAAATTTCTTTAAAACAAGATAATGGAACACGTATCGTTATCATTTAACAAGAAGTGGCACCTGAAAGTATGTACACGTTGTGGAAACAATAATGTCCGTATGATACCAATATCATACGGGATACATGGATTTATGTTAAGAGTGTTCGATGCAAGTGCAAACGAACATAGTGGGAAGTTTCAAGAGTAAGTGAACCACAACACATGTTACTAGATTGTTAGATGAAGTGGCATTGCTGATTTCACATCTTCATGTCAAGCTATATGAGTTACCCTTTAATTCGGGTGCAATATGATTGCAATGAGATCGGAAGATTTCCTAAGGCTCTGAAAAGAGATAAGAAATTCATAGAATCGTCTAGATGAGTAATGCAAGTAACTGGCATGTGTCTCAAGGTACAATAAGTAAAATGATGTATGAATTATATGTTTACCCGATAAGATGTATGCATGAAAGATATTTAATGTTGCAAGTAAGCATTGCAGGGCAAACCTGGTTTCCGGTAGGATTCCAGTTAAAAGGCAAATCCTGAGTGTTCAAGTTTAAGATAAGTTACTTATATGAAATATTTGTGCTAAGCGGGTAAGATACGAGTCCGAGACAATAAGTTTATGTGTAGCAAGGAAAGTACCAAATCATGATATACTAAGATAACTCTAAAATTTGGGTGATATTAAGATCAATAAGGTTATGTTCAGTTGCAAGTGGGTTAATAAACAAGATGAGGATATGATACGACGAACTCTATGATAACGTATGAATAGAATACGTATGGCTTAGACCAAAGATGCTAAGATTTTGTCATAATGATTGCTAGACGATCTCTAAATTTCTAGGACGAAATTTCTTTAAGGGGGGTAGAATGTAATATCCCGCATGTCAGTATCGGTATATTACCCGTTAATCGTGCCAGAGGAATTAAATTCATGGAAAGCAAGTTAATGGAAATATTTTATGTGATGTCAGCTATTTACGGATAAAGTATCAGTGTCGTATTAAATACGCTTGAGGCAAGGGCATTATGGTAATTGCACGCTAAAGAGATATTTATTTGGATTGGGTCCCAAAATTATTTATTTTTCTATTTGTTTTCTCTCTCTAGGGTTGAGAGAAAAAGTTTGCTCACCCTTCTCTCTAACCCATCGCCCTCTTCCTCTCTTTCTCTCCATCAATCCTTTGCAAATCTTATTCCTCAAGTGGTAAGGCTTAAACCTATGTTTCTCCAAGATCATAGAGAAGTATGCAAGCTTGGATTTTGTTTGAATCTCTACTTCTCCTCTCTAGAAACTCCTTTCATCTTTTCCTATCCATAAGAACAATTCTTCCAAGTTGTTTAAGTGATGAATCAAGCTTGGATGCTAGCAATTTTGTAAGCAAGGAACTACTATGGATTTGAAGTGAAGCTTTGAGGTTGAGTTCATCTTGAAGTCAAGAGTTAGGGTTTGATTCATGGTAAGTTGGAAGATGATTCAAGTATGGTTTCTTCATGGTCAAGGTGTCTTAGTTTGCAAGAAAGAATGACAAGTTTGAATGGTTTGAACAAAGGAAGCAAGTGGAACAAAGCTAGGGTTTTGGCTTGATTGGGCTTGGAACTTAGTGATGCTTCAAGAACTTGTTTAGGTGAGTTCCATAGCTATAACTCCTTTCCTTTGCGATTGTGTTTATGTCATGTAGAATAACATGGAAAATTCTAGGGTTTATGTAAGATAATAGTTGCCCTTTTTCTTGCCATGCTTACTAAATGTGTTAATACTTGCCATATGAATGTTTTACAAGTATTTTATGATCCTACATGTCCTAATATGTTTAGAGACACTTGGTTTGAGGTTTTTGGGTCAAAAATACCAATTTTGCCGGTGCTGGACTGTCACAACTCGCCACGGCGAGTAAATAGCTTGCTAGGCGAGCTAGAACAGCTTTCCGGTCAAGTGCCAAGTTCGATCCCAAGAACAGCTTGCACCTATCTCTTGCTTTGTATTCCTCGTTCAAGTGGCTAGTTCGATCCAAAGAACAGCTTGTACCTTATTTTCTATCCCCTGGTTTGTCTACCCTGTCAATGTCCACCTGGATCCCCAGTGACATGACATGCTCCATAGACTCCAGTCGTTTGTCTTGCATTCATAATCAAAGTATTGCATGGCATTCATAGTTTTGAAAATCTGAAAATGTATTTTTATGTCCAAAAGCAGTGCAAATGTTAATATTTAAGTATCTTCGTCCTGTCAACTCAAAGACTTCGTCTCTTGACTCTCCGGACAAAGAAACTTAAATAGGGGCAGCTGTTATACCCTAATTTTGGACCTAAAAATACTAGCTCCATTCTTCTTTTCTTGCATTCCAAGTCATTTGAACTGTCTCTGATCAATTACATCTTTCTTTGCATTTTATTTCAATATTACTTGCAAAATTCACATAAAAGGGTATTTTAGTCATTTCCTGTATCCAAACTCATTTTAGTCCTTTAAAAATTGTTTGAGTCTTTTCAGTTGGTTTGAATAAGTCTTCATTTCAATTCTATGTCAAAATCCATTTCAAAGATTGCATTTGAAGTCATTTTGAGTCAGTTTAGCCCCTAGGGGGCATTTTAGTCTTTTCATGTGTTAAAACTCTGTTTAAATTCTAAAAATTGTTGAGTCTTTCAAATTGGTTTGAATAAACTCTTGCTTTAATTCCCTGTCAAAAAACCATTTTGAAATCGCGTCGAAGTCATTTTGAGTCGTTTTAGTCCCTAGGGGGCGTTTTGGTCATTTCACAATAAAATTTCTGATTCATTTTAATCTGCTTTGTTGCTTTTAATCGTCTCGCTTTACGTTAATTTTCAATTTACTTTTTTAATTCAATTTTAGTTTTAATTTTCATTTTGGTCCTTGTATTTTTGTTATTTGCTTTTTAATCCTTTTTCAAGTTTGTTAGAGTCAAAGTCAAGGTTTGTTACAAGTCCAAGTACACATGGCATTGTCTCATTGGTCCAAAGCTTACCACATCACCTATAAATAAGTCAAAGTCATGGTCAAGATACACACTAATCATTTTTTTCCACTAATTATTTTCACAAATTCCACAAAAATTCACAAAAGTTTTTTTTTTCTTATTTTCTTTTTCCCATTTTTTCTCATCTTCAACAACCACAAAAACCACCTCTAACTAACTTTCCTCCACCCTAACAAACTTTAACCACCTCCATCTTCCCCTCTAACCACCACAACCTTCATCTCTAACAAACTACAACCACCACAATTAACCTCAAACCTCCACAAATCGATTACCAAATTCAAGGATTCATCCAAAATATTCATCAACACAAACCTTCAATTCCACAAAAATCACATCCATGAATAACAATCTTCAATTAATTCCATTGTGACCGAATTCAACAACGAAGAACCGGAATCGGACGAAGGAAAAGAATACAATCGAAGCAAAGGGAGAAGAAAAACAGCACCAAATCCGAATACATAAGAAGAATCCGGAGCCATTCAAAGCTTCGTCAAGCATCACGGTATTGTTCTTGATCCAAACTTTTTATTCCATTCTCTTTTCTTCCAATTTGCGCGGCTGTAGCTTTATGATTTAGGTGGATTGATTGTGTTTTGAATGTTTCCGAGTTCATATTCAAAAAGAGAATAACGATCCGGTTTTAAAAGTGTAAAAAAAATTCGAATCGGAGCTCGCCGGAATTCGGAAGTGTCGCCGGAGTTATGAATTTCCCGGCGAACTTTTGAAGATTCTGGCGAACTCTATGAAGTTTCCGGCGAGCTTGTTGAACTTTCCGGTGACATTCATGAGGTTGAAGATGAACATTTTAGAGAGAGGTGAGAGCAAAATTTTTAGAGAGAGGGAGAACAAGAAGGAATGAGGTTTCTGCAGCAAAAATGCATTTATATAGGCCCATTTTCGCAGCAAACCAGGGCCCAGTACTCCTCATTCATTTCTGTTTCATTTCTCTACAGATTTGCTCCCTGCACCCCCCCCTGTCTGTGTGTTTGTGATAATTTGTTGCTGTTTGCACCCCTATGCGTTCAAAAATTTTGCAAAAAATTCCAAATAAATTTCTATTAATTTCCTTGTGTCTTTTGATGAATCTTGATGCTGTTTGCATGTTGAACTTTGATTAAAAATGTATGAGAAATATTTTGTGCTCTTGTTAATTCAAGGTTTCAATTCTTGTTAAAATTTTTGTTAAAAACTTCTAGAAGTTTGTGTGAGTTTTTGTGTGAGTAATTTTAGCATTTGAGACCTATCTTTTGGAAGGCAATTACATGTAAAAATTCATTTCCAAAAATATGTAGGATATATTCTTGTTTTTTGCTTACTTTTTGTTAACATTCTTGTGAAATTGTTATGTGATTTTAAGCTTGGATGTTGGTACATAATTGTGGTTTTAGACATATAATTTTGTGGAATAAATTTGCCTCCTAATGTGGTGTATGCTTGCTGTTTTGAGTTAGATTTTTGTGGACCATGTGTTTGGTAAATAATGTGAAATAAAAGTGCATAAAGAACTTGAAAATTTTGTAAACTTTAGCATAGTTAAATCCCTAGGTTCTCATGTTGGTTTTTTGAACTAAGTCACTCAAAACTTCTCTAATATCATGAGGATTTAGGCCTTTAACCTTGCTTTAGAATTGTGTTAAAATGTCAAGTTTTTTTTATCACTTTTGGTTAATTTTGCTTGTTACTTCACTTTCAAGTTCCATTTACTTTACTATGCCTTTAGTATGTTGTTCCTATTTCACTTGTGCTACTAACCTTTCTTGTTTCATGTTTCATGCATTCCATAAGCTCACCTCATCTCATATTCTAGCTTAAATTTCTTGCAATTTATATTTCTTACGAAAACTTAGTATGTCAAGATTTAGGGATTTTGTAATTTTCTTTTATGCTTTTAAAATCTTGCAAGACCATAGAATGTAAACTAGGGCATATGTAAAGGACAATGGACTCTAATGATGTACACCGACACAAGCACCGACACATGCACACACATCACATGGATACTTTAGATGTATGCTTAGGGAATGTATGTTTAGATGTATGCTTAGGAGTCACGATACTTAGAAAAATTCTTTTTCCCAAAAAAAAAAATATGAACAATATCACTCAAATCATTTTCTAAATAAACCATGGGATCAAAATCCCATTGTATTTTCTCTTTTATTTTCTTAATCAAAATTTCGATGAATCTTAATCATACTTAGACTTTCTTTTGCAAAATAACTAATTCAACCTCACAATTTCACAATCTTATGCCCTTGAGGCCTCTCCCTCTCATTCTTCAAATTCCAATTTTCAAACTTAAAATCAACCAACAAAAACAAAAACATTTTTTGGAAGAGAACTACGGTGGATTTGATCCCTTAAACGGGTACGTAGGCAAGGAATCAAAATTCCTTCAATTCAAATAAAACAAAAATTCAAACGCTTTCTTCTCCCTCCAATTCTTCACTTAGTAAACTCTTAGGTGTAAATATCACTTTCAAATAGTATTTAAAAATAAAGCGCGCGCGTAGAAAATAAAGACGGTTCCTATAGGATACTATAGTCGTTATGGGTGCCTAACACCTTCCCGTAGTGAAAACAACTCCCGGACCTCGATTCTCAAGGGTTTTGCTTATTTTTTCCCTTCCCAAGAAAAAATGAGATATCACCGGTTAAAAAGGTTCAAACGTAATCAATGTTTGACACCCGAAAACCAAGATAAAACAGCTGGCGACTTCACTGGGGAGATTCGAGAGTTACGCCTAGTCATTATTTCCACGCTCGCGCTTCGTTTTTACTTGTTTCTTTTACTTGCTTTCCTATGTGAATAAATGTTTAAATTCTTGCAAACGTGTGGGGTGAGAATATCAAAAGTCCTGCACCCGGGCTGAGTGAACTTAGGATTTAGGAGGGATATAATCGACAATTCATTCCAGGGGTTGCCTCGTGTTTTGGATTATGCGATCAATCCCACATAGCTAAGGCATTTTGGGGGTGATGTTGTCGGCGCGTGTTGTCGCGTTTAGGCACTTTACTTCTAATTGTTCTATGACGCTATGAACCGTAGATAACCAAACCCATCCATGGCCATTTTCTAGGACGTAGTGCGGAGGCTAAACCGAGTGTTGTCTCGAGTTTTAGTCGTCACGCGATACTATACACTCAAGTTAGACCTTCTTACGGATAATCATGGAGCGAGTGTTGTCTCGTGACACCGTGATATACGTCGGAGAGGTTGCAACTTGGGAACCTTTTTAGAACCCGGTTACTATTATCCTAAAGCCCTAGTTTCATCGGACACCGTGTCCACCCATGACTCCTCGACTTTAAACTTCAACCCACCATGTTTTCTCCAAACTTGAACATAATCATGCATTCATGCATACATGCATACATGCATAAACTTTTTTCCATGCATTTATCGGAGGACTTAGACAAGTCATCTTTTGAACATCACGGATGTGAACACCAAGTGATACCATCTCAACTAAACTTCTAGTTTTGCTTAAGATCTTCAAATAAAACCGTGTTTCTCCGTGATGTTCACAACCACTTTGACAAGTCTTCTGACAAAAAAAAAGAGTCTTTTTGCATTTGCATATCATGCATCATATGCATCATTCATCGGTCACAAATGGCTTCCCGTGCTCATTGTCTCCTGGTTCTTCTGCCGCAGTCTGAAAAGTGGCTCGTGTTCGCAAGATTCACCAACCAGATAGAGTTCATCAGACAAGATTGTACAAGAGAAGAAACATGGCTAACCTTGAGGAAGAGAATGCCAGCCCCTCGGGCCAGCCCATTGAAGAGTCTAATCTGGACGAGATTCTGAGGCTTATCAAAAGGAGCGATTATAAGATTGTAGACCAACTGCTGCAAACGCCGTCAAAAATATCCATTTTGTCTCTGCTCTTGAGCTCGGAAGCTCACAGGAAAGTGTTGATGAAAGTACTGGAACAGGCTTATGTTGATCATGAAGTCTCTGTGGATCAGTTCAATGGAATAGTGGGTAACATTACTGCTTGCAACAACTTGGGATTTGGTGATGATGAGCTCCCCGAAGCAGGGAAACACCACAACTTGGCTCTACATATCTCGGTACACTGCAAATCTGACATGATATCCAATGTGCTGGTGGACACTGGATCATCCCTCAATGTAATGCCTGAATCCACACTAAGGCAATTGAGCCATCATGGAATCTCTTTGAAGGGAAGTAGCTATCTGGTTAAGGCTTTCGACGGATCTCGCAAAGATGTTCTTGGGGAAGTAGACTTACCAATTACCATTGGTCCTGAGACATTCCAGATCACTTTCCAGGTCATGGATATCAATGCTTCTTACAGTTGTCTCCTCGGAAGACCGTGGATTCACGACGCTGGGGCAGTAACTTCTACTTTGCATCAGAAGCTCATGTTCATGAGGAACGGTAAGATTGTCACTGTACATGGTGAAGAAGCATACCTGGTTAGTCAAGTGTCATCTTTCTCTTGTGTTGAAGCAGGGTCCGCTGAAGGGACGTCATTTCAAGGCTTGACTGTTGAAGGTGCGGAGCCCCGAAAAGCTAGTGCTAGCATGGCTTCACTGAAAGACGCCCAGAAGGCTGTTCAAGAAGGGCAAGCTGCCGGCTGGGGCAAAGTGATTCAGATTTTGGAAAACAAGCGTAAAGAGGGCCTTGGATTCTCCCCAACCTCTGGTGTTTCAACGGGAACTTTCTACAGTGCTGGGTTTATCAACGCTATTGCTGAAGATGCTGCTGAGAGTAGTTATGTGCCTACATTTGTTGTACCAGGAGGCACTGTGAGAAATTGGGAGGCCATTGATGTTCCTTTAGTCATGCATGCTCCCATGTAATGTGTCTTGTTGCTCATGTTTTTTGTTTTCAAAATAACAATCATTTCGCTCTGCCCAAGGCGAAAGTGATATCATTGTAAGGGCGTGTTTGTTTCGGCATTGCCGTTATCAATAAAAGTTGTCGTCTTTCTCACGACTCTTTGCTTTTTTACTTTTTAGTGCCTTTTTCTTGGAAATAATGGTAATGCCAGAAAAAACCAAAACATCTGTATTTTCTTATTAATTTTCAAAATCTGCATGAAAAACCTTTTTCTAAAAATCATCCCAATCATATTATGCAGATTGAACCATAATAAACCCGTTGAACACAGTGACCCTATGGTTCCTCCAAATTTTGAATTCTCTGTATATGAAGCTGAAGATGAGGAAGATGATGAAGAGATACCGTATGAGATCACTCGACTGCTTGAGCAAGAAAGAAGAGCCATTCAGCCTCACCAGGAAGAGATTGAACTCATCAACCTGGGTACTGAAGAAAACAAGCGAGAGATCAAGATCGGTGCTGCACTCGAGCCAGAAGTGAAAAGAAAGATTATTCAGCTCCTCCATGATTATCCAGATGTCTTTGCATGGTCCTATGAAGATATGCCGGGTCTAGATCCCAAGATTGTGGAACATCGGATACCGACAAGACCTGAATGTCCTCCTGTCAAACAGAAATTGAGAAGGTCTCGTCCAGACATGGCTCTAAAGATCAAGGCTGAAGTGCAGAAGCAAATTGATGCGGGTTTCCTCATGACAGCTGAATATCTTGAGTGGATTGCCAACATTGTACCAGTACCAAAGAAAGATGGGAAAGTTCGAATGTGTGTTGATTACAGAGATCTAAACAAAGCCAGTCCGAAAGATAACTTCCCATTGCCTCATATTGACGTGCTTGTTGACAGTACTGCTCAGTCTGAAGTGTTCTCCTTCATGGATGGTTTCTCTGGCTATAACCAGATACGGATGTCACCGGAAGATAGAGAAAAGACGTCCTTCATCACTCCATGGGGAACGTTCTGTTATAAAGTGATGTCGTTTGGCTTGATAAATGTTGGTGCTACCTATCAAAGGGGTATGACCACTCTGTTTCATGATATGATTCACAAAGAGATTGAAGTATATGTTGATGATATGATTGTGAAGTCAAGTGATGAAGAGCAGCATGTTGTGTATTTGAAAAAGATGTTTGAAAGACTGAGAAAGTACAAGCTGCGGTTGAATCCTAACAAGTGCACATTTGGTGTAAGATCTGGAAAGTTGCTAGGCTTCATTGTCAGCCAAAGAGGCATTGAAGTTGATCCTGACAAAGTCTGAGCCATCAGAGAGATGCCGGCTCCTCAAACTGAAAAGCAAGTCAGAGGTTTCCTCGGACGTCTGAATTATATTTCAAGATTCATATCTCACATGACTACTACCTGTGGACCAATTTTTAAATTGCTCAGAAAGAATCAGCCTGTTGTATGGAATGATGAATGCCAGGAAGCTTTTGATAGCATCAAAGAATACCTGTTGGCACCACCTATCCTTGTCCCACCAATGGAAGGAAGGCCTTTGATTATGTATCTGTCAGTGTTAGATGATTCAGTGGGTTGCGTTCTCGGTCAACAAGATGAGACTGGTAAGAAAGAGCATGCTATCTACTATCTGAGCAAGAAGTTCACCGACTGTGAGACTCGTATACAATGCTTGAAAAGACATGTTGTGCCTTAGCTTGGGCTGCCAAACGCCTGCGTCATTATATGGTGAATCATACAACTTGGTTGATATCCCGAATGGATCCAATCAAGTATATCTTTGAAAAGCCTGCTGTTACTGGAAAGATTGCACGTTGGCAAATGTTGTTGTCTGAATATGATATTGTGTACAAAGCTCAGAAAGCAATCAAAGGAAGTGTCCTTGCTGAGCATCTTGCTTGTCAGCCTCTTGATGATTACCAGCCAATTAAGTTTGATTTCCCTGATGAAGAGATCATGTATCTGAAAGCAAAAGACTGCGAAGAACCACTGATCAATGAAGGACCGGACCCCAATAGCAAATGGGGATTGGTATTTGATGGTGCTGTCAATGCTTACGGTAAAGGGATTGGAGCCATTATTGTAACTCCGCAGGGGCATCACATTCCTTTCACCGCTCGGATAACTTTTGAATGCACAAACAACATAGCTGAATATGAAGCATGTATCTTGGGTATTGAAGAAGCCCTTGATCTAAGAATTAAGCACCTTGACATCTATGGAGATTCTGCACTTGTCATTAATCAGATAAAGGGCGAATGGGAGACTCATCATGAGAAGCTGATCCCATACCGTGACTATGCAAGACATCTATTAACGTACTTTACCAAGGTTGAGCTGCACCATATCCCCCGGGATGAAAACCAGATGGCTGATGCTCTTGCTACTTTGTCTTCAATGTTTCGTGTCAATCACTGGAATGACGTGCCCGTGATCAAGGTGCAGCGTCTTGATAGACCCGCTCATGTGTTTACTATTGAAAGTATGCCGGATCAGGCTGATGAGAGTGTGAATGACAAAAAGCCTTGGTATCACAACATCAAACAATTCTTGCAGAATCATGAATATCCACCTGGTGCTTCCAACAGGGATAAAAAGACTCTGAGACGATGGGCTAGTAGATTCCTTCTGGACGGAGAAATCCTATACAAGAGGAACTATGACATGGTCTTGTTGAGGTGTGTTGACAAACAAGAAGCTGAGAAATTGATGCATGATGTACATGATGGCACTTTTGGGACCCATGCTTCGGGTCACACCATGTCAAGGAAACTGTTAAGAGCCGGATATTACTGGATAACTATGGAGCGTGATTGCCAAAAACATGCTAAGAGATGCCACAAGTGTCAAATTTATGCTGACAAGATTCATGTGCCTCCACATGCCCTCAATGTTATCTCTTCCCCATGGCCTTTCTCTATGTGGGGCATCGACATGATCGGAAGAATTGAACCAAAGGCTTCCAATGGACATCGTTTCATTCTAGTGGCAATTGACTACTTCACCAAGTGGGTTGAGGCTGCTTCCTATGCAAACGTGACTAAGCAAGTGGTTGTCAAGTTTATCAAGAATAACATCATATGTCGATATGGTGTTCCCAACAAGATCATCACTGACAATGGTTCCAATCTGAACAATAGCATGATCCAGGCTTTATGTGAAGAATTCAAAATTGAACATCACAACTTTTCTCCTTACAGACCTCAGATGAATGGTGCAGTTGAGGCCGCTAACAAGAACATCAAGAAGATTGTTCAAAAGATGGTCACTACTTACAAAGACTGGCATGAGATGCTACCTTTTGCCTTGCATGGTTACCGTACTACGGCGCGCAGTTCAACCGGGGCAACCCCTTTCTCTTTGGTATATGGTATGGAAGCAGTTCTCCCTCTGGAAGTGGAGATTCCATCTCTTCGAGTGATCATGGAAGCAAAATTAACCGAGGCTGAATGGTGTCAAAGTCGGTATGATCAATTGAACCTGATTGAAGAGAAACGTATGGATGCTATGGCTCATGGATAGTTGTATCAAGTGCGAATGAAGAATGCTTTTGACAAGAAAGTCTGACCTCGAGAATTCAAGGAAGGCGAACTTGTATTGAAAAGAAGGATAATTCAGCAACCCGACCCAAGGGGCAAGTGGACACCTAACTATGAAGGTCCCTATGTTGTCAAGAAGGCTTTCTCTGGTGGTGCTTTGATTCTTACACACATGGATGGTGTTGAACTCCCAAATCCTGTTAATGCCGATATAGTCAAGAAATACTTTGTCTAAAAAGAAAAGAACAGCGTGGTAGGTCGAAAACCCGAAAGGGAGGCCTAGGCAAAAATGCGCTTCCCGGTGGATCGAAAACCCGAAAGGGCGATCCAGGCAAAAGTTAGGGACAAAAAAAATGAATATGAAATAGCTCGCTGAGATTGTACGCAACTCAGGCAAGAATGAGCGCCTCGATGAGCCGAAAACCCGAAAGGGCGGTTCATGCAAAAATGAGGTTGACAATAAAAGACAAGTAACTATATCTGGCAAATCACCATCACTCCTTGGGGCATCTGCAGCTGTCAATGACCGTCTTCATCAGAAGCTTCTGTACTTGTGAATTCAAAATTTCTATGAAATGTAGCGGTCATCGTGTTCAATGTACCACCAACCAATAAAATTACCATTTTCCAAGCTTTGTAAATCCGTGAAGTCATGCCTTTGGCTGACTCTCACTCTTCTACATCAATTTGAGCTTGTGCTATTGTTTGAAACTCTATTTTTCTTTCTACTTTCAATGTTATATACAAAATATTTTCTTTCCATTTTGATGATGTCAATGTCTGAAACAAACATTTTTGAAAATTGAAAAAATCTTTTCTGTCTATTTTGAAAGCAAACCTGAGCAATAGGGTACATTTCAATGAAACATGCATGAACAAATGAATGTCAATGTCTATCTCAATACATGTTACAAGCATGTTACTCTCCAGGATGATCTGTGGTCAATGGCAAGAATGAAAAAACAGAATGAAAATGAAAAAATTGAAAAAAAATGCAAATGAAAAGCTCGCTAAGTTGAAAACCCGAAAGGGCGGCTTAGGCAAGAATGAGCACCCCGCTGATCGACAACCTATGAAGGCAATTCAGGCAAAAATGGGGCAATGAAAAGAACTTTACTCCCCGGTGAATCGAAAACCCGAAAGGGCGGTTCAGGCAAAAATGGGATTGAAAGAATGAAAGAATGAAAATGATATGAAAAGCATTGACCACAGATGCGAACATCCAATATTTACCCAGCACTGACACGCCTAGCAACGGCGACCTGTATCCAAGAACCTTCCGAGGGTCCCTCCTTTACAAGTTCTATTGCCCTCAACCATGGTTTCGATACGTCTCTCAACGACGGTTTCTCCAAAGAGGTTTTCCTCGGTGAATATGTTGTAGCACGAGCCACTACGTGCCCAATCTTCCAATGTTTTATCTGCCTTTGCGAAACTTCTCTGCCAAACTACAAACCAATCATGCATTTCAAGCATTCATACATACATAATCATGCATTTTATGTGCTCATACATCCAATAATCTTGCTATACCATGCATACATGTTGCATATCCAACTCTCAACTGTCAAACTCAATTTCAATCTCAAATTCAATTTCAACTGTCAAACTCAATTTCAAAATCCAACTTTCAATCCAACTTCAATTTCAACTCAATCCAAATTGCAACTGTAAAACTCCATTTCAATCTCAATTTCAATTCAAATCTCAATTCAATTCAATTTCAACTGTCAAATTCGATGCAATCTCCAATCTCAATTTCCAATCATTTCAACTGTCAAATTCGATGCAATCTCAACTCTCAATTTCAATTCAAATTCAATCTCAATTCGAAGCAATCTCAATTTCAATTTCAATTCAATATCAATTCGAAGCAACTTCCAATTTCAATTCAACTCAATCTCAATTCGAAGCAATCTCAATTTCAATATCAAATCAATCTCCAATTTCAATCCAATCTCAATCTCCAATTCCAATCCAATCTCAATGTCAATGTCAATTTCAATTTTCAATTCAATTCCAATTCAATCTCAATGTCAATTGCAACTCTCCAATCCAATGTCTATGTTTATGTCTCTGCTCAATCTCAAGTCTCAAATCTCTCTTTCAATGTCAACTTTCAATCCAATTCAAATCAATGTCAATTCACTCTCAATTTGCTTTTGGACCAACAAAATGGTCATGTCTATCTTCATGTCAAGTCAATATCAACTTACTCTCAATTTGTATCCTTCCAAATCAAACTTCCAATACATATCTTGTCATCGGTCAAGTGACTAGTTCGATCCAAAGAACAACTTGTACCTGCTTATATACCTATACTTCCGGACAAACGACAAGTTCAAAGCTTACCACATCACCTATAAATAAGTCAAAGTCATGGTCAAGATACACACTAATCATTTTTTTCCCACTAATTATTTTCACAAATTCCACAAAAATTCACAAAAGTTTTTTTTTCTTATTTTCTTTTTCCCATTTTTTCTCATCTTCAACAACCACAAAAACCACCTCTAACTAACTTTCCTCCACCCTAACAAACTTTAACCACCTCCATCTTCCCCTCTAACCACCACAACCTTCATCTCTAACAAACTACAACCACCACAATTAACCTCAAACCTCCACAAATCCATTACCAAATTCAAGGATTCATCCAAAATATTCATCAACACAAACCTTCAATTCCACAAAAATCACATCCATGAACAACAATCTTCAATTAATTCCATTGTGACCGAATTCAACAACGACGAACCGGAATCGGACGAAGGAAAATAATACAATCGAAGCAAAGGGAGAAGAAAAACAGCACCAAATCCGAATACATAAGAAGAATCCGGAGCCATTCAAAGCTTCGTCAAGCATCACGGTATTGTTCTTGATCCAAACTTTTTATTCCATTCTCTTTTCTTCCAATTTGCGCGGCTGTAGCTTTATGATTTAGGTGGATTGATTGTGTTTTGAATGTTTCCGAGTTCATATTCAAAAAGAGAATAACGATCCGGTTTTAAAAGTGTAAAAAAAATTCGAATCGGAGCTCGCCAGAATCCGGAAGTGTCGCCGGAGTTATGAATTTTCCGGCGAACTTTTGAAGATTCCGGCGAACTCTATGAAGTTTCCGGCGAGCTTGTTGAACTTTCCGGTGACATTCATGAGGTTGAAGATGAACATTTTAGAGAGAGGTGAGAGCAAAATTTTTAGAGAGAGGGAGAACAAGAAGGAATGAGGTTTCTGCAGCAAAAATGCATTTATATAGGCCCATTTTCGCAGCAAACCAGAGCCCAGTACTCCTCATTCATTTCTGTTTCATTTCTCTACAGATTTGCTCCCTGCACCCCCCCCTGTCTGTGTGTTTGTGATAATTTGTTGTTGTTTGCACCCCTATGCGTTCAAAAATTTTGCAAAAAATTCCAAATAAATTTCTATTAATTTCCTTGTGTCTTTTGATGAATCTTGATGCTGTTTGCATGTTGAACTTTGATTAAAAATGTATGAGAAATATTTTGTGCTCTTGTTAATTCAAGGTTTCAATTCTTGTTAAAATTTTTGTTAAAAACTTCTAGAAGTTTGTGTGAGTTTTTGTGTGAGTAATTTTAGCATTTGAGACCTATCTTTTGGAAGGCAATTACATGTAAAAATTCATTTCCAAAAATATGTAGGATATATTCTTGTTTTTTGCTTACTTTTTGTTAACATTCTTGTGAAATTGTTATGTGATTTTAAGCTTGGATGTTGGTACATAATTGTGGTTTTAGACATATAATTTTGTGGAATAAATTTGCCTCCTAATGTGGTGTATGCTTGCTGTTTTGAGTTAGATTTTTGTGGACCATGTGTTTGGTAAATAATGTGAAATAAAAGTGCATAAAGAACTTGAAAATTTTGTAAACTTTAGCATAGTTAAATCCCTAGGTTCTCATGTTGGTTTTTTGAACTAAGTCACTCAAAACTTCTCTAATATCATGAGGATTTAGGCCTTTAACCTTGCTTTAGAATTGTGTTAAAATGTCAAGTTTTTTTTATCACTTTTGGTTAATTGTGCTTGTTACTTCACTTTCAAGTTCCATTTACTTTACTATGCCTTTAGTATGTTGTTCCTATTTCACTTGTGCTACTAACCTTTCTTGTTTCATGTTTCATGCATTCCATAAGCTCACCTCATCTCATATTCTAGCTTAAATTTCTTGCAATTTATATTTCTTACGAAAACTTAGTATGTCAAGATTTAGGGATTTTGTAATTTTCTTTTATGCTTTTAAAATCTTGCAAGACCATAGAATGTAAACTAGGGCATATGTAAAGGACAATGGACTCTAATGATGTACACCGACACAAGCACCGACACATGCACACACATCACATGGATACTTTAGATGTATGCTTAGGGAATGTATGTTTAGATGTATGCTTAGGAGTCACGATACTTAGAAAAATTCTTTTTCCCAAAAAAAAAAATATGAACAATATCACTCAAATCATTTTCTAAATAAACCATGGGATCAAAATCCCATTGTATTTTCTCTTTTATTTTCTTAATCAAAATTTCGATGAATCTTAATCATACTTAGACTTTCTTTTGCAAAATAACTAATTCAACCTCACAATTTCACAATCTTATGCCCTTGAGGCCTCTCCCTCTCATTCTTCAAATTCCAATTTTCAAACTTAAAATCAACCAACAAAAACAAAATCATTTTTTGGAAGAGAACTACGGTGGATTTGATCCCTTAAACGGGTACGTAGGCAAGGAATCAAAATTCCTTCAATTCAAATAAAACAAAAATTCAAACGCTTTCTTCTCCCTCCAATTCTTCACTTAGTAAACTCTTAGGTGTAAATATCACTTTCAAATAGTATTTAAAAATAAAGCGCGCGCGTAGAAAATAAAGACGGTTCCTATAGGATACTATAGTCGTTATGGGTGCCTAACACCTTCCCGTAGTGAAAACAACTCCCGGACCTCGATTCTCAAGGGTTTTGCTTATTTTTTCCCTTCCCAAGAAAAAATGAGATATCACCGGTTAAAAAGGTTCAAACGTAATCAATGTTTGACACCCGAAAACCAAGATAAAACAGCTGGCGACTTCACTGGGGAGATTCGAGAGTTACGCCTAGTCATTATTTCCACGCTCGCGCTTCGTTTTTACTTGTTTCTTTTACTTGCTTTCCTATGTGAATAAATGTTTAAATTCTTGCAAACGTGTGGGGTGAGAATATCAAAAGTCCTGCACCCGGGCTGAGTGAACTTAGGATTTAGGAGGGATATAATCGACAATTCATTCCAGGGGTTGCCTCGTGTTTTGGATTATGCGATCAATCCCACATAGCTAAGGCATTTTGGGGGTGATGTTGTCGGCGCGTGTTGTCGCGTTTAGGCACTTTACTTCTAATTGTTCTATGACGCTATGAACCGTAGATAACCAAACCCATCCATGGCCATTTTCTAGGACGTAGTGCGGAGGCTAAACCGAGTGTTGTCTCGAGTTTTAGTCGTCACGCGATACTATACACTCAAGTTAGACCTTCTTACGGATAATCATGGAGCGAGTGTTGTCTCGTGACACCGTGATATACGTCGGAGAGGTTGCAACTTGGGAACCTTTTTAGAACCCGGTTACTATTATCCTAAAGCCCTAGTTTCATCGGACACCGTGTCCACCCATGACTCCTCGACTTTAAACTTCAACCCACCATGTTTTCTCCAAACTTGAACATAATCATGCATTCATGCATACATGCATACATGCATAAACTTTTTTCCATGCATTTATCGGAGGACTTAGACAAGTCATCTTTTGAACATCACGGATGTGAACACCAAGTGATACCATCTCAACTAAACTTCTAGTTTTGCTTAAGATCTTCAAATAAAACCGTGTTTCTCCGTGATGTTCACAACCACTTTGACAAGTCTTCTGACAAAAAAAAAGAGTCTTTTTGCATTTGCATATCATGCATCATATGCATCATTCATCGGTCACAAATGGCTTCCCGTGCTCATTGTCTCCTGGTTCTTCTGCCGCAGTCTGAAAAGTGGCTCGTGTTCGCAAGATTCACCAACCAGATAGAGTTCATCAGACAAGATTGTACAAGAGAAGAAACATGGCTAACCTTGAGGAAGAGAATGCCAGCCCCTCGGGCCAGCCCATTGAAGAGTCTAATCTGGACGAGATTCTGAGGCTTATCAAAAGGAGCGATTATAAGATTGTAGACCAACTGCTGCAAACGCCGTCAAAAATATCCATTTTGTCTCTGCTCTTGAGCTCGGAAGCTCACAGGAAAGTGTTGATGAAAGTACTGGAACAGGCTTATGTTGATCATGAAGTCTCTGTGGATCAGTTCAATGGAATAGTGGGTAACATTACTGCTTGCAACAACTTGGGATTTGGTGATGATGAGCTCCCCGAAGCAGGGAAACACCACAACTTGGCTCTACATATCTCGGTACACTGCAAATCTGACATGATATCCAATGTGCTGGTGGACACTGGATCATCCCTCAATGTAATGCCTGAATCCACACTAAGGCAATTGAGCCATCATGGAATCTCTTTGAAGGGAAGTAGCTATCTGGTTAAGGCTTTCGACGAATCTCGCAAAGATGTTCTTGGGGAAGTAGACTTACCAATTACCATTGGTCCTGAGACATTCCAGATCACTTTCCAGGTCATGGATATCAATGCTTCTTACAGTTGTCTCCTCGGAAGACCGTGGATTCACGACGCTGGGGCAGTAACTTCTACTTTGCATCAGAAGCTCATGTTCATGAGGAACGGTAAGATTGTCACTGTACATGGTGAAGAAGCATACCTGGTTAGTCAAGTGTCATCTTTCTCTTGTGTTGAAGCAGGGTCCGCTGAAGGGACGTCATTTCAAGGCTTGACTGTTGAAGGTGCGGAGCCCCGAAAAGCTAGTGCTAGCATGGCTTCACTGAAAGACGCCCAGAAGGCTGTTCAAGAAGGGCAAGCTGCCGGCTGGGGCAAAGTGATTCAGATTTTGGAAAACAAGCGTAAAGAGGGCCTTGGATTCTCCCCAACCTCTGGTGTTTCAACGGGAACTTTCTACAGTGCTGGGTTTATCAACGCTATTGCTGAAGATGCTGCTGAGAGTAGTTATGTGCCTACATTTGTTGTACCAGGAGGCACTGTGAGAAATTGGGAGGCCATTGATGTTCCTTTAGTCATGCATGCTCCCATGTAATGTGTCTTGTTGCTCATGTTTTTTGTTTTCAAAATAACAATCATTTCGCTCTGCCCAAGGCGAAAGTGATATCATTGTAAGGGCGTGTTTGTTTCGGCATTGCCGTTATCAATAAAAGTTGTCGTCTTTCTCACGACTCTTTGCTTTTTTACTTTTTAGTGCCTTTTTCTTGGAAATAATGGTAATGCCAGAAAAAACCAAAACATCTGTATTTTCTTATTAATTTTCAAAATCTGCATGAAAAACCTTTTTCTAAAAATCATCCCAATCATATTATGCAGATTGAACCATAATAAACCCGTTGAACACAGTGACCCTATGGTTCCTCCAAATTTTGAATTCTCTGTATATGAAGCTGAAGATGAGGAAGATGATGAAGAGATACCGTATGAGATCACTCGACTGCTTGAGCAAGAAAGAAGAGCCATTCAGCCTCACCAGGAAGAGATTGAACTCATCAACCTGGGTACTGAAGAAAACAAGCGAGAGATCAAGATCGGTGCTGCACTCGAGCCAGAAGTGAAAAGAAAGATTATTCAGCTCCTCCATGATTATCCAGATGTCTTTGCATGGTCCTATGAAGATATGCCGGGTCTAGATCCCAAGATTGTGGAACATCGGATACCGACAAGACCTGAATGTCCTCCTGTCAAACAGAAATTGAGAAGGTCTCGTCCAGACATGGCTCTAAAGATCAAGGCTGAAGTGCAGAAGCAAATTGATGCGGGTTTCCTCATGACAGCTGAATATCTTGAGTGGATTGCCAACATTGTACCAGTACCAAAGAAAGATGGGAAAGTTCGAATGTGTGTTGATTACAGAGATCTAAACAAAGCCAGTCCGAAAGATAACTTCCCATTGCCTCATATTGACGTGCTTGTTGACAGTACTGCTCAGTCTGAAGTGTTCTCCTTCATGGATGGTTTCTCTGGCTATAACCAGATACGGATGTCACCGGAAGATAGAGAAAAGACGTCCTTCATCACTCCATGGGGAACGTTCTGTTATAAAGTGATGTCGTTTGGCTTGATAAATGTTGGTGCTACCTATCAAAGGGGTATGACCACTCTGTTTCATGATATGATTCACAAAGAGATTGAAGTATATGTTGATGATATGATTGTGAAGTCAAGTGATGAAGAGCAGCATGTTGTGTATTTGAAAAAGATGTTTGAAAGACTGAGAAAGTACAAGCTGCGGTTGAATCCTAACAAGTGCACATTTGGTGTAAGATCTGGAAAGTTGCTAGGCTTCATTGTCAGCCAAAGAGGCATTGAAGTTGATCCTGACAAAGTCTGAGCCATCAGAGAGATGCCGGCTCCTCAAACTGAAAAGCAAGTCAGAGGTTTCCTCGGACGTCTGAATTATATTTCAAGATTCATATCTCACATGACTACTACCTGTGGACCAATTTTTAAATTGCTCAGAAAGAATCAGCCTGTTGTATGGAATGATGAATGCCAGGAAGCTTTTGATAGCATCAAAGAATACCTGTTGGCACCACCTATCCTTGTCCCACCAATGGAAGGAAGGCCTTTGATTATGTATCTGTCAGTGTTAGATGATTCAGTGGGTTGCGTTCTCGGTCAACAAGATGAGACTGGTAAGAAAGAGCATGCTATCTACTATCTGAGCAAGAAGTTCACCGACTGTGAGACTCGTATACAATGCTTGAAAAGACATGTTGTGCCTTAGCTTGGGCTGCCAAACGCCTGCGTCATTATATGGTGAATCATACAACTTGGTTGATATCCCGAATGGATCCAATCAAGTATATCTTTGAAAAGCCTGCTGTTACTGGAAAGATTGCACGTTGGCAAATGTTGTTGTCTGAATATGATATTGTGTACAAAGCTCAGAAAGCAATCAAAGGAAGTGTCCTTGCTGAGCATCTTGCTTGTCAGCCTCTTGATGATTACCAGCCAATTAAGTTTGATTTCCCTGATGAAGAGATCATGTATCTGAAAGCAAAAGACTGCGAAGAACCACTGATCAATGAAGGACCGGACCCCAATAGCAAATGGGGATTGGTATTTGATGGTGCTGTCAATGCTTACGGTAAAGGGATTGGAGCCATTATTGTAACTCCGCAGGGGCATCACATTCCTTTCACCGCTCGGATAACTTTTGAATGCACAAACAACATAGCTGAATATGAAGCATGTATCTTGGGTATTGAAGAAGCCCTTGATCTAAGAATTAAGCACCTTGACATCTATGGAGATTCTGCACTTGTCATTAATCAGATAAAGGGCGAATGGGAGACTCATCATGAGAAGCTGATCCCATACCGTGACTATGCAAGACATCTATTAACGTACTTTACCAAGGTTGAGCTGCACCATATCCCCCGGGATGAAAACCAGATGGCTGATGCTCTTGCTACTTTGTCTTCAATGTTTCGTGTCAATCACTGGAATGACGTGCCCGTGATCAAGGTGCAGCGTCTTGATAGACCCGCTCATGTGTTTACTATTGAAAATATGCCGGATCAGGCTGATGAGAGTGTGAATGACAAAAAGCCTTGGTATCACAACATCAAACAATTCTTGCAGAATCATGAATATCCACCTGGTGCTTCCAACAGGGATAAAAAGACTCTGAGACGATGGGCTAGTAGATTCCTTCTGGACGGAGAAATCCTATACAAGAGGAACTATGACATGGTCTTGTTGAGGTGTGTTGACAAACAAGAAGCTGAGAAATTGATGCATGATGTACATGATGGCACTTTTGGGACCCATGCTTCGGGTCACACCATGTCAAGGAAACTGTTAAGAGCCGGATATTACTGGATAACTATGGAGCGTGATTGCCAAAAACATGCTAAGAGATGCCACAAGTGTCAAATTTATGCTGACAAGATTCATGTGCCTCCACATGCCCTCAATGTTATCTCTTCCCCATGGCCTTTCTCTATGTGGGGCATCGACATGATCGGAAGAATTGAACCAAAGGCTTCCAATGGACATCGTTTCATTCTAGTGGCAATTGACTACTTCACCAAGTGGGTTGAGGCTGCTTCCTATGCAAACGTGACTAAGCAAGTGGTTGTCAAGTTTATCAAGAATAACATCATATGTCGATATGGTGTTCCCAACAAGATCATCACTGACAATGGTTCCAATCTGAACAATAGCATGATCCAGGCTTTATGTGAAGAATTCAAAATTGAACATCACAACTTTTCTCCTTACAGACCTCAGATGAATGGTGCAGTTGAGGCCGCTAACAAGAACATCAAGAAGATTGTTCAAAAGATGGTCACTACTTACAAAGACTGGCATGAGATGCTACCTTTTGCCTTGCATGGTTACCGTACTACGGCGCGCAGTTCAACCGGGGCAACCCCTTTCTCTTTGGTATATGGTATGGAAGCAGTTCTCCCTCTGGAAGTGGAGATTCCATCTCTTCGAGTGATCATGGAAGCAAAATTAACCGAGGCTGAATGGTGTCAAAGTCGGTATGATCAATTGAACCTGATTGAAGAGAAACGTATGGATGCTATGGCTCATGGATAGTTGTATCAAGTGCGAATGAAGAATGCTTTTGACAAGAAAGTCTGACCTCGAGAATTCAAGGAAGGCGAACTTGTATTGAAAAGAAGGATAATTCAGCAACCCGACCCAAGGGGCAAGTGGACACCTAACTATGAAGGTCCCTATGTTGTCAAGAAGGCTTTCTCTGGTGGTGCTTTGATTCTTACACACATGGATGGTGTTGAACTCCCAAATCCTGTTAATGCCGATATAGTCAAGAAATACTTTGTCTAAAAAGAAAAGAACAGCGTGGTAGGTCGAAAACCCGAAAGGGAGGCCTAGGCAAAAATGCGCTTCCCGGTGGATCGAAAACCCGAAAGGGCGATCCAGGCAAAAGTTAGGGACAAAAAAAATGAATATGAAATAGCTCGCTGAGATTGTACGCAACTCAGGCAAGAATGAGCGCCTCGATGAGCCGAAAACCCGAAAGGGCGGTTCATGCAAAAATGAGGTTGACAATAAAAGACAAGTAACTATATCTGGCAAATCACCATCACTCCTTGGGGCATCTGCAGCTGTCAATGACCGTCTTCATCAGAAGCTTCTGTACTTGTGAATTCAAAATTTCTATGAAATGTAGCGGTCATCGTGTTCAATGTACCACCAACCAATAAAATTACCATTTTCCAAGCTTTGTAAATCCGTGAAGTCATGCCTTTGGCTGACTCTCACTCTTCTACATCAATTTGAGCTTGTGCTATTGTTTGAAACTCTATTTTTCTTTCTACTTTCAATGTTATATACAAAATATTTTCTTTCCATTTTGATGATGTCAATGTCTGAAACAAACATTTTTGAAAATTGAAAAAATCTTTTCTGTCTATTTTGAAAGCAAACCTGAGCAATAGGGTACATTTCAATGAAACATGCATGAACAAATGAATGTCAATGTCTATCTCAATACATGTTACAAGCATGTTACTCTCCAGGATGATCTGTGGTCAATGGCAAGAATGAAAAAACAGAATGAAAATGAAAAAATTGAAAAAAAATGCAAATGAAAAGCTCGCTAAGTTGAAAACCCGAAAGGGCGGCTTAGGCAAGAATGAGCACCCCGCTGATCGACAACCTATGAAGGCAATTCAGGCAAAAATGGGGCAATGAAAAGAACTTTACTCCCCGGTGAATCGAAAACCCGAAAGGGCGGTTCAGGCAAAAATGGGATTGAAAGAATGAAAGAATGAAAATGATATGAAAAGCATTGACCACAGATGCGAACATCCAATATTTACCCAGCACTGACACGCCTAGCAACGGCGACCTGTATCCAAGAACCTTCCGAGGGTCCCTCCTTTACAAGTTCTATTGCCCTCAACCATGGTTTCGATACGTCTCTCAACGACGGTTTCTCCAAAGAGGTTTTCCTCGGTGAATATGTTGTAGCACGAGCCACTACGTGCCCAATCTTCCAATGTTTTATCTGCCTTTGCGAAACTTCTCTGCCAAACTACAAACCAATCATGCATTTCAAGCATTCATACATACATAATCATGCATTTTATGTGCTCATACATCCAATAATCTTGCTATACCATGCATACATGTTGCATATCCAACTCTCAACTGTCAAACTCAATTTCAATCTCAAATTCAATTTCAACTGTCAAACTCAATTTCAAAATCCAACTTTCAATCCAACTTCAATTTCAACTCAATCCAAATTGCAACTGTAAAACTCCATTTCAATCTCAATTTCAATTCAAATCTCAATTCAATTCAATTTCAACTGTCAAATTCGATGCAATCTCCAATCTCAATTTCCAATCATTTCAACTGTCAAATTCGATGCAATCTCAACTCTCAATTTCAATTCAAATTCAATCTCAATTCGAAGCAATCTCAATTTCAATTTCAATTCAATATCAATTCGAAGCAACTTCCAATTTCAATTCAACTCAATCTCAATTCGAAGCAATCTCAATTTCAATATCAAATCAATCTCCAATTTCAATCCAATCTCAATCTCCAATTCCAATCCAATCTCAATGTCAATGTCAATTTCAATTTTCAATTCAATTCCAATTCAATCTCAATGTCAATTGCAACTCTCCAATCCAATGTCTATGTTTATGTCTCTGCTCAATCTCAAGTCTCAAATCTCTCTTTCAATGTCAACTTTCAATCCAATTCAAATCAATGTCAATTCACTCTCAATTTGCTTTTGGACCAACAAAATGGTCATGTCTATCTTCATGTCAAGTCAATATCAACTTACTCTCAATTTGTATCCTTCCAAATCAAACTTCCAATACATATCTTGTCATCGGTCAAGTGACTAGTTCGATCCAAAGAACAACTTGTACCTGCTTATATACCTATACTTCCGGACAAACGACAAGTTCAAAGCTTACCACATCACCTATAAATAAGTCAAAGTCATGGTCAAGATACACACTAATCATTTTTTTCCCACTAATTATTTTCACAAATTCCACAAAAATTCACAAAAGTTTTTTTTTCTTATTTTCTTTTTCCCATTTTTTCTCATCTTCAACAACCACGAAAACCACCTCTAACTAACTTTCCTCCACCCTAACAAACTTTAACCACCTCCATCTTCCCCTCTAACCACCACAACCTTCATCTCTAACAAACTACAACCACCACAATTAACCTCAAACCTCCACAAATCCATTACCAAATTCAAGGATTCATCCAAAATATTCATCAACACAAACCTTCAATTCCACAAAAATCACATCCATGAACAACAATCTTCAATTAATTCCATTGTGACCGAATTCAACAACGACGAACCGGAATCGGACGAAGGAAAAGAATACAATCGAAGCAAAGGGAGAAGAAAAACAGCACCAAATCCGAATACATAAGAAGAATCCGGAGCCATTCAAAGCTTCGTCAAGCATCACGGTATTGTTCTTGATCCAAACTTTTTATTCCATTCTCTTTTCTTCCAATTTGCGCGGCTGTAGCTTTATGATTTAGGTGGATTGATTGTGTTTTGAATGTTTCCGAGTTCATATTCAAAAAGAGAATAACGATCCGGTTTTAAAAGTGTAAAAAAAATTCGAATCGGAGCTCGCCAGAATCCGGAAGTGTCGCCGGAGTTATGAATTTTCCGGCGAACTTTTGAAGATTCCGGCGAACTCTATGAAGTTTCCGGCGAGCTTGTTGAACTTTCCGGTGACATTCATGAGGTTGAAGATGAACATTTTAGAGAGAGGTGAGAGCAAAATTTTTAGAGAGAGGGAGAACAAGAAGGAATGAGGTTTCTGCAGCAAAAATGCATTTATATAGGCCCATTTTCGCAGCAAACCAGAGCCCAGTACTCCTCATTCATTTCTGTTTCATTTCTCTACAGATTTGCTCCCTGCACCCCCCCCTGTCTGTGTGTTTGTGATAATTTGTTGTTGTTTGCACCCCTATGCGTTCAAAAATTTTGCAAAAAATTCCAAATAAATTTCTATTAATTTCCTTGTGTCTTTTGATGAATCTTGATGCTGTTTGCATGTTGAACTTTGATTAAAAATGTATGAGAAATATTTTGTGCTCTTGTTAATTCAAGGTTTCAATTCTTGTTAAAATTTTTGTTAAAAACTTCTAGAAGTTTGTGTGAGTTTTTGTGTGAGTAATTTTAGCATTTGAGACCTATCTTTTGGAAGGCAATTACATGTAAAAATTCATTTCCAAAAATATGTAGGATATATTCTTGTTTTTTGCTTACTTTTTGTTAACATTCTTGTGAAATTGTTATGTGATTTTAAGCTTGGATGTTGGTACATAATTGTGGTTTTAGACATATAATTTTGTGGAATAAATTTGCCTCCTAATGTGGTGTATGCTTGCTGTTTTGAGTTAGATTTTTGTGGACCTTGTGTTTGGTAAATAATGTGAAATAAAAGTGCATAAAGAACTTGAAAATTTTGTAAACTTTAGCATAGTTAAATCCCCAGGTTCTCATGTTGGTTTTTTGAACTAAGTCACTCAAAACTTCTCTAATATCATGAGGATTTAGGCCTTTAACCTTGCTTTAGAATTGTGTTAAAATGTCAAGTTTTTTTATCACTTTTGGTTAATTTTGCTTGTTACTTCACTTTCAAGTTCCATTTACTTTACTATGCCTTTAGTATGTTGTTCCTATTTCACTTGTGCTACTAACCTTTCTTGTTTCATGTTTCATGCATTCCATAAGCTCACCTCATCTCATATTCTAGCTTAAATTTCTTGCAATTTATATTTCTTACGAAAACTTAGTATGTAAAGATTTAGGGATTTTGTAATTTTCTTTTATGCTTTTAAAATCTTGCAAGACCATAGAATGTAAACTAGGGCATATGTAAAGGACAATGGACTCTAATGATGTACACCGACACAAGCACCGACACATGCACACACATCACATGGATACTTTAGATGTATGCTTAGGGAATGTATGTTTAGATGTATGCTTAGGAGTCACGATACTTAGAAAAATTCTTTTTCCCAAAAAAAAAAATATGAACAATATCACTCAAATCATTTTCTAAATAAACCTTGGGATCAAAATCCCATTGTATTTTCTCTTTTATTTTCTTAATCAAAATTTCAATGAATCTTAATCATACTTAGACTTTCTTTTGCAAAATAACTAATTCAACCTCACAATTTCACAATCTTATGCCCTTGAGGCCTCTCCCTCTCATTCTTCAAATTCCAATTTTCAAACTTAAAATCAACCAACAAAAACAAAAACAATTTTTGGAAGAGAACTACGGTGGATTTGATCCCTTAAACGGGTACGTAGGCAAGGAATCAAAATTCCTTCAATTCAAATAAAACAAAAATTCAAACGCTTTCTTCTCCCTCCAATTCTTCACTTCAGAGCTGTCAAAACGGGCGGCCCGGCCCGTTTAGGCCCGGCCCGGTCGGGCAACGGGCTTTTTAGGGCCGGGCTAAAAAGCCCTGTTTGAATATGGGCTCGAAAAATGGAGCCCGAGCCCGGCCCTATACGGGCTCCCGGGCTAACGGGCCAGCCCGGACATATTTTTTTTTTTTTTTCATTCTTTAGTTTAAACACATTTTGTTTAACGGCATACTCATTAAATTAAGAAGATTTGCAAAAGCCAAGTTGCTACAAGCCTACAAGTTACAACAACAAAGAGTAACATTGGCAGAAAGAAATAAAAGAGTGCCTCACTGCCTCCCAACCAAAAAGCCACTAAAGTGCAAACAATGAATCACTACCTAAGAAGGAGGAACAAGAACAGCACAACAAAAAACACAAATCATCAAGCAGAATAACAATTATCCATAGTAATAGTAACATTGCAGAATAACAATTGTCCAAAGTAACATTATCATAAGTCACCAATTATCCAGAATGATTAAGATTCTAAATTCAAAATACCAATTATCCAAAATAACATAACAAAAGTTTTAATGAGATCCAAAAAGTCACTCCCAAACAAAGTCACTTAATCTTCAGTAAGGTTCACAACTTCCACACTGTTTGATGCTTGTCCACTTCCATTAGTTTCATCTTCTCGAACATCATTGTTGTCATCATATAATTCTACAAATTAAGAAATTTGATTGTTAAATATAGAAGCATAAAAGCATGACCGTTTAATTAAACGCTTAAAGTATAAAGAGAGACATAAGAATAACAAAATTGGTTGTGGGAGGTGCATCAGTGTCCCTAGCTTTTTGTTTGGCAAATTGGGTCTGATGTGGTATTTGCAAAGTCTGTTGCATCAATAGGTAGTTGTGAAACTTGATCACAATGTTGGTGATCCCTGTTGTATTGTTTGTTATTGCTGTTTTGTGGCACTACTTGTTTAGTGGCAATTCAATAGCAAAAATTTCAAGACAATTTTTCATATGCAATTCAGTAGTAATTTCAAGAGATAAAAGTTCAATTTCTCTACTGTTTTGGCTCTAGCTTAAGCATTTATATAAACTAAAAATAGGCAATAAATAAACACATCAGCAACACAGCAGCAGCAGCATAGCAAAATAGGCAATAAATGATAGAACTTTAAACGCAGCAGCATCAACATAGGAAAAACATACCTTCAAAACCATGTAGCCAGCTACGTGCGCACAAGAGAGCCTGAACAGAATCATCTTTCATTGAACTTCTATACTTATTCACAACTCGGGCGCCAATACTAAACGCAGATTCTGATGCCACCGTTGTTATTGGAATACTCAATATATCGCAAGCCATCTTTGCAAGATTTGGACTTCTACGACTTCTTTCCTTCCAAAAAGCTAAGACATCAAATTCTGCAGATTGAGGCATCCGAGACTCGTCTAAATAAGTATCAAGTTCAGATTTTCCGGTGTTGTTACTTGATTGGCTTTCATATTCTTCAAATTCCTACAAATCACCCAACCTAACCAAGTTACAAAATATTCATACAAAAAAAAACAAAATAATTAATAAAAGAATAAAATAAATAAAGAATATATAAACTTACATCATATGAAGATGACATAATTGGAGTTCCTCCTCTATAGCTCGTTTGGACTTGTGAAGAGCTTAGATCAGAAGGAATCCCATTCTTGATATACTCGGAAAAAAGCTTCCCCAAAGTCATCTTAACATTTTTCAACTTCTCCTCACTAGTGAGTGGGTCAAGTTTTTCATAAGCAAACTTCAAAAAGTTAAGCTTTTTGGTTGGATCAAGAACAGCCCCACATGCCAAAACAACATTATAGTCACTCCAATACTTATCAAATTTCTCCTTCATACTTGCAGCCATTTTTTGAATCAAAAGATCTTCACTTGTCAAATGAGATTTTATAAGGCACTCTATCTTCCATATTTCACCAAAGTACAAATTTGAAGTAGGATATGAAGAGCCGGATATCAAGTTTGTAATATTGTAAAATGGTTTCAAAATATCACACATTATTTCAGCCCTTCTCCACTCCTCACTTGTAGGACAACACTTAAAATTTGAATCCCGCAAACTTAAACTAAAAAAAGCACGACGATAAATAAGTGCGGTCTGAAGCATTATAAAAGTGGAATTCCATCGAGTAACACAATCTAATCTCAATCCGATGGTTGTATCAATATCACCAACAGTTCTAACACATTCGAAAAACAATAGTGTCCTACTTTCTGTTACCCTCACATAAGCCACACTTTGCCTAATCTTATGTAATGCATCGCTAACTACTTTGAGTCCATCTTGAACAACGAGGTTCAAGATGTGAGCTGAGCATCTTATATGAAAAAATTCTCCATCAGCCAACAAACTATTTGATAACCCTAAATGTTCTTTCAAAAAGTTTTGCATACTATTGTTTGAAGAAGCATTATCTAAAGTGATGGAAAAAACTTTTTTTTCAATGCCCCAATCATCTAACATTTCCAACACTTTCAATGCTAATTCTCTCCCAGTATGTGGGGGTTCCATATGGGCAAATGCCAAAATCTTACTTTGTAACTTCCAATTCACATCAACATAATGAGCAGTTAAAGAAATATAACCTTCATTGGTGCATGCAGTCCAGCAATCAGAAGTTAAACAAACTCTCCCACGAATTTGAGCCAACTGTGATTTCAACTTTTGCTTCTCATCACCATAAACTTTCAAAATCTCTTTGGCTATAGTATTTCTACTAACAAAAACACAATCATCATTCAAAAACTTTTGGTATTCTCTAAACACCCTCCACTCGACCATATTAAATGGTGCACCATGTGTAATCATGATTCTAGCTAAAATTTCTCGATTAGCCATAGGGTCAAACTTTTTCTTTCTCAATTTTCCTTCAGTATCAATCATCATTTCACCCACATCATGATTTTTGATAGTCTTGTTACAACTATCTACATGACGCTTTAAATGACTAGTTCCGCTGCTTGATTCACAAGTCAATAATTTGTGACACGCCTTGCATCTACATTTCTCTACTCCATCTACAATACCAACTTTCACAAGATAATGCCACACGTCAGATGTTAGGGCCTTGCCCTTTCTCTTGGCCTTGGTCTTAGCCTTCCCCTGCTTACGCTTCTTATCCTTTGGATCAGAAGCCACTTCTTGTGCATTTTGATCAATTTGTGATACCGGTGGAATTTCCCTAGCTTGGCTCTCAATTTCCCCATCAACGCACATATTTTCATGACTTTTACTACTATCAGTATCACTATCCATCATATTTGAAGCACAAACAGATTGTAATTCCTACAATATTATATGCCAAGTTATAAGCCAAATTAAATGTAGAATAACGACTTCTAAACCAGAAAATCAATCATTAAAGATTACATAAATAATCAATTCATTAAATATAGAATAACCATGACAATATTGTGCTTTATTTCATGTTGTGATTTCAAGTAAGCTCCAAACGTGTAGCGCAATGTAATTATATCAAACATGCCTTCAATTTAAACGTGTACTGATGTACTCTATGCCACATTTACACTATTAATTAATTGAATATATATTTAGTGTCATCCAAATGCCAAAATGATAGTGGCCATCATCAAGATTTAACACTTATAAATAAATAGTTGTGGAGCCTACTTCGTTTTCACCATACCCAACTCAGTCAGATCCAGTATTGTGCTTTATTTCATGTTCTTAAATCACAAATTTAGTTCTGTCAATTTCTTTATGTATATACTGTCACGTAATGCCATAGCTATTGGAATTTGGAGTGGTTCATTAGGAATTCTTATTCATCAGTGAATCCTATAGCTATTGGTAATCATGATAATGAAAACAACAAGTTATTACATGCACACAGTTCACTTCAATGACAAAAGAAATACGAACCTGGAAAAAGATGAAGATTAAGAAACAGAGCTGTTAAGCCTGAATTAGAAACATAGCTGCTGAGCCTGAATTAGAAACCAAGAAAAAATGAGGATCAAAGAAACTGCAGAAAACAGAAAACGAAGAAAGGAAGAAAGGAAGAAATCGAACCCGTGAGTTGTGAGTGTGAGAAGTGAGTGAGCTTCTGATTCTGAAGATGCTGAGCTTGTGAGTTGTGAGACCTGAGAGGCTGAGAAGAGAAGAGCCGCCGCAAATGACTAGTCAGTGAGAGTGATGGAGTGAATAATTAGGGTTTCTTCTCTTTTTCAATTCAATTAGGAGTTGGGCCGGGTCGGATCTTTAATGCAATTGGGTTTGGGCTGTGTCCACACCACACACAGACCCAAAAAAAAACAGTTGTATTTTTTTGCGGGCTTCCGGGCAGCCCGGAGCCCGGACGGGCTAGCCCTAACGGGTTGCGGGTTTTTACGGGCCGGGCTAAAAAGCCCTCTTCATATTTCGGGCTGCAATTATTCGGCCCAAGCCCTCAATTTTATTCGGGCTTTCGGGCCGGCCCGTACGGCCCGGCCCGTTTTGACAGCTCTACTTCACTTAGTAAACTCTTAGGTGTAAATATCACTTTCAAATAGCATTTAAAAATAAAGCACGCGCGTAGAAAATAAAGACGGTTCCTATAGGATACTATAGTCGTTATGGGTGCCTAACACCTTCCCGTAGCGAAAACAACTCCCGGACCTCGATTCTCAAGGGTTTTGCTTATTTTTTCCCTTCCCAAGAAAAAATGTGATATCACCGGTTAAAAAGGTTCAAACGTAATCAATGTTTGACACCCAAAAACCAAGATAAAACAGGCATGTTAGTAAGGCATGGCATACGAGAGAATCATGTCATGAATCTGGTAGCAAGTTACTCATGAAGCAAGGGAAAACTAGAGCCTCGACATAGTTGTCGAGAACTAGCATGTTATTAAGAATTCCTAGAATGTTAAGACGCGAAGTATATAATCTTCGCACATGATCAAGTATGTTAAGTCGCGAAGTATGTCAAGCCGTAAGGGACCCGCATGTCACCGAGTAACAAGATGTAGGTGTTCGTGTCTCTTGTTATCCACATCAGGGGGATACAGAAGGTTCTCGACTCAAGGGAAACAGTTTAAGCCGTAAGGGACCCGCACGACACCGAGGGAGTCCGATGTACGTACATCGGTCATGATGGGATTGTTCTCGGGGTTACTCCACCCGGGGCTCTCCGTAAAATGAATCAAGATAATAACTATTCGTTCAACGTTATCCTAATGAATGAACTTATGTACGACCATGCATGTTATGTTTATGATTATGTTCATGATTATGTAAGAATGATTCCATGCACGATTATGTTCAAGAACAAGAGCACTAGATGCTATAAGACAAGTATAAGACATGGAATAGAACAAGTAAAGATTATGATACCGGTGACGATCTTAGGTTTCCCCTAATCGTCCGGTTTAGACTCGTGTCATGATATGTTATATTTAGGCCTCGATACGAAGAGCGTTTTCTTGGCAATGCGGTCCTAGATTCCCCTTGGCCGCCATGACACGTATAGGAAGTGAGGCCTATAACAAGTAAGATGAACCTATGACGGGTCTAGCATGCACTACCATCTAGGAAAGCATGACCACACACGTATAATCAACCGTCAGGTTGTAATGTAGACACGTGGTGACCGTAGGTTTCCTCTGAGGTTACCTATAGCCTAGGATTTAGGAGAATTCACTGAGACATTATGTCTCATCCCAATCCTTATTTGTTTCAGATATCAGGTTGGACGTCAAGGTAGTAGTCGGATGGATTTTTCAGCAAGAGCTCGTTCGTACCCGCAGCATGGAGAATATGGATTTCAAGGATGTATTTATCTTAAATTAGACAAGATCTGATGTATTGATATTGTACGAACGCGTTTTGTTGTATATAAATTCATTCGAAGTTTTTATGTTGTAAATTTTTAATGTATCCAGTACTAAACTAACGCACATGCTAGACTTTCTAGATACGTCTACTATGGGTGTTACATTTGGTATCAGAGCAGGTCGATTCAGACTGTGCCTTGGGTCATTAAGTTACAACTAAAGTAGTGGGCCATTGGGTTCCGGGTAAATGTTCTAGTTGTCATTGTTAGTTGAGCCTGATCAACTCAAGTTAGCATTCGACGATTAGAATGGATGCCTAAGAGCTGAATAGGACCCAAGAGGAACGAAGTATGTGATGAAGATACACTGTAAGGTGTAAACTCGGAATGAGTATAAGTAAGGAGTTTGATCGTGCCAAAAAGTGGCCGGTGAACTAAGTAAGTAGAAGTGAATCCTCCGGGAAAGTAAGGCATATTAAGAAGGGACGTTCTGACAATGCCGGGTAAGTTGTTAGTGATACTTTGTGTACCCGTAAGTGAAGAAGTTGGATATATATATATATATATATATATATATATATATATATATATCTAAGCATGACCGAAAGTTTCGGTAAGAGTTGTTGTTGGAACGGGTTTATGATATTCTGGAATGTCAGAACAAGGCTACAAGATAGTGAGAAGTCGACATATGTTGACGGAGTCAGCAGACTCTCGGGAATAGCAATATGTGAATGAAGTTAAGGACATGTATGTTCGGAAAGTTGCGTAAGTGGCAACGTAATGAGGTAAGCTATTCATAGTGGAGGAAGTTAAGGATTCAAGAGAAAGGTTTATGTTATCAGGATTAAGGCATTGATTTCCGACGTGCCAATATTGTATCGAAAAAGGTTGATGTTGCCATGCATATGTTATAAAATATTTCACGATGATAGGAATGAATGATGTGCATTGTATACTTGAGAATAAAAATTTCATGCAAAGAATGTTTTCTGAAAAAAAAATAGAGTTGGAAAAGCTCACCAATAGCGAACCTGGGACGAAACTTTCTATTTTTATGAAACCTACCAGTTCGTTCCTATGGTCTGCAATGACTATTGGGGAGATGTCTTCATAATAATCTTTTATGTGACAAAAATCTTTTATGACATCAAGTAATGAATGCATATCATATCCTAAGATTTCCGAGGGAAAAGGCATGGGCAAAAATCAACGACATCGATATGGTTTAAGGTAGCTTTGGAAGTTAATATGTCAAAAGTCAAGAAATAGCTCAGATCAAGAAATTGGAAGTTCCGGTATTGATATGGAAGTCATAGACGTGAAGGTATGAAGTAAGAAGTTAAAGCGGTGCAAAGTTATGAGAAATCACAAGGTTCACGGATTATGTGGAATTATGACGTATCTCTCGATTCTATGTTGTACTTAATAAACTTGCTAAGGCTCGATATGATGTTGAATTATAAAGTTTATAGGATTTTAGAAAGATTTACGCGTATGGGTGATTGAAGTTGACATTTTGAAAATTCACAAGAAATTTTCTAGGAACCGGTTTGCTACGATACTTGTAGAGCGGGCTAGACTCACCAAAATCTAGATTTGATGACACGTATGTGTTATCAACTCGTTCTACGATTTTAGAGTAACAACCGGGGCCTAAACTCAGTATTTGTATATAGTGGAAAATCATCAATGTCAATGACCCGTATGCTAATTTACGAAGTTTTCTTTAAAAGAAAAATCAACGAGCAAGCATTGGTATGATTAAGCAAAATATAGTAAGCGAGAATACGAAGGTATAAGGTTGGATGTTCAAGAAAGATATGTCCAAGTGCTAGATGAGTTTGTCAAGGAATTCGAGATTTGCTTGGAAACAAGTTCAAGTATGATAAATATACCTCAACAGGTAAACCCAATCAGCAAGAACGTAAGGTTTATCCCCAAGTAAAGTATTATGAGCATACGATAAGTTATCGTGAGTTTTGATCTTATGAGGTAGTGGTAAAGTCAAGTGTAAGGTTATGATGTTGATTGCAACATGGAAGATTTTGAGAACATTTCAAGAAGTTAGTATTCAAGTGGTAAGCAGGAATGTGAAGTCTCAATTGCTTTAATGGATTAGAGTATTGGTTTAAGCCAACCGGTGGGAATCAGAGTAGCGCCATGGAAGTTAATCGTTAATCACGAAACAAGAAAATTTTAGTATGTATGAATTTTCATGAAGAATGTTCGGTTGGTAACACAAGTTTAGCAAGAAGTATTATAAGACAAGCGAGGAGTTCTCGATGTGGTAAGTAAGTATGGATGCTTATACAATCAGTGTAGGCTAAGGTAAAAGTATAAAGGATGAATCTTCACTTAAGTAAGATGAGAAAGACAAGAGTCGCCATATATGAATTGGTCAGGATGCATGGATGATGATTATTGGAAAACATGTAAGATTTAGAAGGTCTCCTCCAGTGATTCAAGTAATGAATGAAGCATCGAGTATGATGACCGGTAATCGGAAAAGGTATTAACACTCAAGCGATAGCCGAATGAGATAATGTGGAGAATCAAGTTTGGTGTTCCGAAAAAGAGGAACAAGTTAATGTCAAGAGGTCCAAGGATTTCCTACGGATATGTAAGCAGTATTGCGAGTATGTATATCGGTTAAAAAGGGAAGAACCCATCTTCGAAGTTAAGCATGTTATCATGAGAGAGAAGCAACTTTTGAGTGATGTGTAATGAAATTCATACCCTTGTATGCGATACTTGTTGAGTGAAAACGATACTTGTTAAGACATGTCAAGCCATGATTTTATAACTTTTAAAGGTAAGATTGGTATTATGGAACATGGGAACGATGTTTTTTTTTTTTTAAACTCACGGAATTATACATTTTCGAAACTGATGAGATACGTCGTAAGTAAACTCACTTAAGACATACAAACTTCAGGACCAACTTGTCGTGGACAAGTTTGGGGCAAGTTGTAAAATCTTTTTTTTCAAAATATAGAAACTCGTCCGGTGGTTCTGTGGTACCATTACAAAATTCAATTTTGGAAATGATAAAATCTTTTTAGTCATGTATCTATTCGTTCCAAGAACCCGTATACCAAAGTTTAAGAAATTTCTTTAAAATAAGATAATGGAACACATATCGTTATCATTTAACAAGAAGTGGCACCTGAAAGTATGTACACGTTGTGGAAACAATAATGTCCGTATGATACCAATATCATACGGGATACATGGATTTATGTTAAGAGTGTTCGATGCAAGTGCAAACGGACATAGTGGAAAGTTTCAAGAGTAAGCGAACCACAACACAGGTTACTAGATTGTTAGATGAAGTGGCATTGCTGATTTCACATCTTCATGTCAAGCTATATGAGTTACCCTTTAATTCGGGTGCAATATGATTGCAATGAGATCGGAAGATTTCCTTAGGCTCTGAAAAGAGATAAGAAATTCATAGAATCGTCTAAATGAGTAATGCAAGTAACAGGCATGTGTCTCAAGGTACAGTAAGTAAAATAATGTATGAATTATATGTTTACCCGATAAGATGTATGTATGAAAGATGTTTAATGTTGCAAGTAAGCACTGCAGGGCAAACCTGGTTTCCAGTAGGATTCCAGTTAAAAGGCAAATCCTGAGTGTTCAAGTTTAAGATAAGTTACTTATATGAAAGATTTGTGCTAAGCGAGTAAGATACGAGTCTGAGACAATAAGTTTATGTGTAGGAAGGAAAGTACCAAATCATGATATACTAAGATAACTCTAAAATTTGGGTGATATTAAGATCAATAAGGTTATGTTCAGTTGTAAGTGGGTTAATAAACAAGATGAGGATATGATACGACAAACTCTATGTTAACGTATGAATAGAATACGTATGGCTTAGACCAAAGATGCTAAGATTTAGTCATAATGATTGCTAGACGATCTCTAAATTTCGAGGACAAAATTTCTTTAAGGGGGTAGAATGTAATATCCCGCATGTCAGTATCGGTATATTACCCGTTAATCGTGCCAGAGGAATTAAATTCATGGAAAGTAAGTTAATGGAAATATTTTATGTGATGTCAGCTATTTACGGATAAAGTATCAGTGTCGTATTAAATACGCTTGAGGCAAGGGCATTATGGTAATTGCACGCTAAAGAGATATTTATTTGGATTGGGTCCCAAAATTATTTATTTTTCTATTTGTTTTCTCTCTCTAGGGTTGAGAGAAGGAGTTTGCTCTCCCTTCTCTCTAACCCATCGCCCTCTTCCTCTCTTTCTCTCCATCAATCCTTTGCAAATCTTCTTCCTCAAGTGGTAAGGCTTAAACCTATGTTTCTCCAAGATCATAGAGAAGTATGCAAGCTTGGATTTTGTTTAAATCTCTCCTTCTCCTCTCTAGAAACTCCTTTCATCTTTTCCTCTCCATAAGAACAATTCTTCCAAGTTGTTTAAGTGATGAATCAAGCTTGGATGCTAGCAATTTTGTAAGCAAGGAACTACTATGGATTTGAAGTGAAGCTTTGAGGTTGAGTTCATCTTGAAGTCAAGAGTTAGGGTTTGATTCATGGTAAGTTGGAAGATGATTCAAGTATGGTTTCTTCATGGTCAAGGTGTCTTAGTTTGCAAGAAAGAATGACAAGTTTGAATGGTTTGAGCAAAGGAAGCAAGTGGAACAAAGCTAGGGTTTTTGCTTCATTGGGCTTGGAACTTAGTGATGCTTCAAGAACTTGTTTGAGTTCCATAGCTAGAATTCCTTTCCTTTGGGATTGTGTTTATGTCATGTAGAATAACATGGAAAATTCTTGGGTTTATGTAAGATAATAGTTGCCCTTTTTCTTGCCATGCTTACTAAATGTGTTAATACTTGCCATATGAATGTTTTACAAGTATTTTATGATCCCACATGTCCTAATATGTTTAGAGACACTTGGTTTGAGGTTTTTGGAACAAAAATACCAATTTTACAGGTGCTGGACTGTCACAACTCGCCACGGCGAGTAAATAGCTCGCTAGGCAAGCTAGAAGGCAGAACAGGGGGTCCTGCTCGCCTCCCACATGATTTTTACTCGCCTAGGCGAGCAAGTAGTGCCTTCAGGTGCTGCTTGCTCGTTTTGGGCAGATTCGGTGTTTTCGTACCGGATTTTCTTGTGCAGTCTTTCATAAAAGTAAACCTCTCAAACTAAGGTCCTAAATGATAATCAAAGAAAGCAAGACTCTTATGATAATGAGGCAAGTATTAGGCATGTTAGTAAGGCATGGCATACGAGAGAATCATGTCATGAATCGGGTAGCAAGTTACTCATTAAGCAAGGGAAAACTAGAGCCTCGACATAGTTGTCGAGAACTAGCATGTTATTAAGAATTCCTAGAATGTTAAGACGCGAAGTATATCATCTTCGCACATGATCAAGTTTGTTAAGTCGTGGTTTGATTAGTTAATCTCTCCACCATGATTAAGAATGTACAAGTATGAACAAGTATGAATTTACCGCTAATCGGATCGATCAAGGTTCCGAGGTAAACATGTAAGCATGATTAGGTTTAACCTACATGAACGACAAGACCATGATTAATATAATGTAGGTGGCATGTCTCTTGCTATCCACGCCAGGGGGATACAAAGGGTTCTCATAATGAGAACGATTCAAGCCGTAAGGGACCCGCATGTCACCGAGTAACAAGATGTAGGTGTTCGTGTCTCTTGTTATCCACATCAGGGGGATACAGAAGGTTCTCGACTCAAGGGGAACGATTCAAGCCGTAAGGGACCAGCATGACACCGAGGGAGTCCGATGTACGTACATCGGTCATGATGGGATTGTTCTCGGGGTTACTCCACCCGGGGCTCTCCGTAAAATGAATCATGATAATAACTGTTTGTTCAATGCTATCCTAATGAATGAACTTATGTACGACCATGCATGTTATGTTTATGATTATGTTCATGATTATGTAAGAATGATTCCATGCACGATTATGTTCAAGAACAAGAGCACTAGATGCTATAAGACAAGTATAAGACATGGAATAGAACAAGTAAAGATTATGATACCGGTGACGATCTTAGGTTTCCCCTAATCGTCCGGTTTAGACTCGTGTCATGATATGTTATGTTTAGGCCTCGATACGAAGAGCATATTCTTGGCAATGCGGTCCTAGATTCCCCTTGGCCGCCATGACATGTATAGGAAGTGAAGCCGATAACAAGTAAGATGAACCTATGACGGGTCTAGCATGCACTACCGTCTAGGAAAGCATGACCACACACGTATAATCAACCGTTAGGTTGTAATGTAGACACGTGGTGACCGTAGGTTTCCCCTGAGGTTACCTATAGCCTAAGATTTTGGGGAACTCACTGAGACATTATGTCTCATCCCAATCCTTATTTGTTTCAGATATCAGGTTGGACGTCAAGGTAGTAGCCGGATGGATTTTTCAGCAAGAGCTCGTTCGTACCCGCAGCATGGAGAATATGGATTTCAAGGATGTATTTATCTTAAATTAGACAAGATCTGATGTATTGATTGTAACACCCTACTTCTATTGAGCGGTAAAACGCACGAATATATATAAACATATTATAGAAATAGATGCTGCGTCTTCAAATCAAAACATACATGCATAAATATCATGTTACATAACATAGCAGCGGAACATATACTTATAATCCATAATCAACTCCCAATCTCAACATCATAAAAATATATCCTCCATATCTCAAAATACAATAATATCTCATCTCAAAACTACATAGTCAAAACAAATCAACACGCAAGCACTATCCTAGATTAGAGCCCTAATCTAGACACTTGCATATAAATGAGGAACTCCACTCCTCGGCAACATAAAGCATACAAACTAAGCATCCTGCACTCCATCTACCCGTCCATACAGAAAGGTAGGTGGTAAACCACTGAGGGTTAGCATTACATCATCATAATCCATATGAAAACATAGCATTCAAGGAATCATGCATATCACATATACCAAACCATCCCTCCTATAATACTAGCATCACATGATTATTACCCCCCATCACTTACATTTCAAGCTATCACATTATTAACATGGCATAGCAAGCATATCCAATCTCTAAACGAATCATCGACATAAGTTCATCAATTATCAATCAAAGAAAGGATTACTCACCTTATTCTCCACTTAGCATACTTAATTCAAAGGTACAATTCAACATTTCAAAGTTATAAGCAAGTAATCATCATCATCAAGGAAATCCCCACATCATATGCATATACATATACAACTCTCACTTCATCATTATTATCAAATTAATTATCATCAAATAGATTAATCAAGTGTATAAGCACAAACAAATAAAACATGCAATTAGAGCATAATTCAATTATTCACAACCATCAACAAATCCACCAATGTACATATACACCAATCCACACAATCACGACATTCACCAAATTTCACCAATCCACAAATTCACCAAGTCATATATTCAATTATGACACGACTCATCAACTAATCAAATGCATATGATGCTCTAGACTCTTCTAGATGCATGTGGTACCAAATCACCTCAAGGTCGTCACCTTCGATGCAACAAAAACATCGTAATCACCTCAATTGGATATAAAATCTACCACCATCAGTCATGAATGCATGAACATATGACTCGACTCAATACATATGTTCACACAAACAATAATCACCTCACCATCACCATCATTTTGCATACATGCATTCACTAACAATATCAACATCAAATTAGCATGTATGAATTCACCACCAACAATACACATTTAACATGTTCAACAAACAACATAACATAGACATGCTCATCACCATTCAATTAGTATATATGCATCGACAACAATTCACCACCACTTAACATATATACAATCACCAACAACATCCACAATTCAATCAACATATAATTGTCACATATATACATCATCAATCATCTCCACATAAATCAACATATAGTTGCCACATTTCCACATAATTCCTTACAATCCAAATAAAGGAACAAATACAACATATGATCACAAACATCATATTCATCACTCAACAACCATTCATACATCATCTCATAACCATATTAATCTATCCATAAAGGATTCATAAAACAATAGGCTCTCAAAATCATTTTTAATCAAATTCGTCTCTCAAAGTCAAAATATTTCAAGTAATTGAGCATTTAAGTCAAAACCAAGTAAACAAGCTCAAGTGCCTAGGCCATGTATCCTCACAAGTCACACATATGTGCAGTAGAGGTTACATAAGCATTTCATCGGCCAAATACGATGAATTCATAAAAATCACAAAGTTCGTCTCACCGAAACACTTTTAAAGAAAATTCTCACTTTTAAAGCAAAACAAGTTACTACTTGATGAAACCAATCACAACCAATTTTAGAAATCATATGAACAATATACAACTTTAATCCCACCTCAAACTCCGGAGAAAAATGAGTTTTCGGAAAAATCGACGTTTGGACCGTTTTTATAAAAGTTAGAAGATTTTCACAAATTCAAGTCCAAACTAATTCAAATCATGTTCCAGTAGGATTAAAGGTGTAAACAGAGGTTAATTAAGTCCAAAGAAACATTTTAGAAGTATTGGATTGGTCCCCAAAAGCTCAAAACAACAAAACAGAAAAACTGTTTCTGGGCAATTTCGCTATTAGCGAAATCTGAGCTATTAGCGAAATTTCGCTATTAGCTCAATTTTCGCTATTAGCTCAATTTCGCTATTAGCTCAATTTTCGCTATTAGCGAAAAAACTCCAGACAGTTTCGCTATTAGCGAAATTCTGGCGAATTTCTTCAGCAGTTACGGGTTTTCACACCTTTTTCACCCAAAATCCCATTTTTCAAATCCCCAACTCCCAAAACACGTTCCAGAAAATGTTTATGGGTCAAAATAGGTTCAATACACTTAAACAAACATGAATCATGCATTAGAAACAACAATTTGACTCATTTCATCAAAATCATGAAATTTTCTCAAAACACCAACACAACCACAAATCTCTTCCCAAATCCATAAACAACAATTCCAGTCATAATAATTTGGTTCCAACAGTTCAACAATCATCAACAACAACTAATGAACACAAATTCATGCACAAATCATCACTACAACTTCATTTTTCATCAAATTTGCTCAAGAACACAAAGCACCAACAACTATGCATTTGGACATGTTAATTCACATACTAACATGCAATTATCATACAAATCATGTTCTCAAACATAACAATAATCATGCACGAATTTACAACAATTAGATTCAATTCATCAATTTCATAAAATGGGTAGAAATTAAAAGTTATGAATTATGGTTGAATTCTAACCCTCTTACCTCTAGCACCAAGATTCTCTAACCCAAGCTTCAATTTAGCTCCTAGATGATGAATCCTCTCTTGCCTCTAACCCTTGTTTTTGTTCTTCCCTCTAGCCTCTATCTCTTCTCTTCTCAAATGAAAAATGTTGTGAAAAACCCTATCTCTCTACTAACATTAGTTTATATAGGCTCCCTTAATTGGGCTTAACTCACCACACCTTAATGGGCCTAACCCATTTCTACTCTAACCTCAAAAATGTTATTACTCTCTTAACGGTAAAATACAACACTAACGGTAAAATATATCACTAACGGTCACTTATCGGTAAATAAAATAATTACTACATCCTCTCTAGTAACTTGGTGAAATAATAACTCTCACTAAGTACTAAAAATAATCCTCAACTAAATTACAAGATTACCCCTACTCTCAAAATGACCAAAATGCCCCTAAGTCCAAAATGACTAAAATACCCTTCTAACACCAAATTCTACGAATCCCAACCAAATACACACAAAAGCAAATAATCACATATAAACACATATAACATATATAAATAAATAATAAAATAAAACTAGCGAAAATCGGGCTGTTGCAACTCTCCTCTACTAAAAAGAATTTTCGCCCTCGAAAATTACCTGAAGGAAACAACTCTGGGTATGCAACCCTCATCCTACTCTCCGATTCCCAAGTGGCACTCTCACCAGTCGGCCCAACCCAAATCACTTTAACCAAAATGACCTCCTTGCCACGCAAACTTTTCACTTCACGATCCTCAATCCTAACCGGCCAAGTCTCAACAGTCAAATTATCCCTTACTTCCAAATCATCCACTTGAATCACATGAGACGCATCATACACGTATTTCCTCAACTGAGACACATGAAACACATCATGAAGATTCGACAAAGATGGCGGTAACGCAATCCGATACGCTACAACCCCAACCTTCTCAACAATCTCAAAAGGTCCAACAGAACGAGGAGTCAACTTCCGACACTTCAAAGCACGACCAACATCGGTTACAGGATTCACTCTCAAAAACACATGATCACCAACCTGAAACTCAATGTCCCTCCTCCTCTTATCATGATAACTCTTCTGCCTACTCTGAGACGCTCTCATCTTCTCTTGAATCATCTTAACCTTTTCCGTAGTTTCTTGCACAACTTCCGGTCCTAACAAAGCACTTTCACCTGACTGATACCAACACAAAGGAGTCCTACACCTCCGACCATACAAAGCTTCAAATGATGACATTCCAACACTAGAATGAAAACTGTTGTTGTAAGTGAACTCAATCAACGGTAAACATTCAATCCAACTGACACCTTGCTCCAACACACAAGCTCTCAACAAATCTTCCAAACTCTGAATAGTCATCTCCGTCTGACCATCAGTTTGGGGATGATAAGCGGAACTCAACCTCAACTTAGTCCCCTGTTTTATCTTGGTTTTCGGGTGTCAAACATTGATTACGTTTGAACCTTTTTAACCTTTGATATCTCATTTTTTCTTGGGAAGGGAAAAAATAAGCAAAACCCTTGAGAATCGAGGTCCGGGAGTTGTTTTCGCTACGGGAAGGTGTTAGGCACCCATAACGACTATAGTATCCTATATGAACCGTCTTTATTTTCTACGCGCGCGCTTTATTTTTAAATGCTATTTAAAAAATGATATTTACACCTAAGAGTTTACTAAGTGAAGAATTGGAGGGAGAAGAAGATGTTTGAGTTTTTATTTTAATTGAATTGAAGGAATATTGGTTCCTTGCCTACGTACCCTTTTAAGAGATCAAATCCACCGTAGTTCTCTTCCAAAAAGGGTTTTGTTTTTGTTGATTGATTTTAAGTTTGAACATTGGAATTTTGAAGAATGAGAGAAAGAGGCCTCAAGGGCATAAGATTGTGAAATTGTGAGGTTGCATTAGTCATTTTGCAAAAAGGTCTAAGTATGATTAAGAATTCATTAAAATTTTGTTTAAGAAAATAAAAGGAAAATCAATGGGATTTTGATCCCAAAGTTTATTTGGAAAATGGTTTGAGTGATATTGTTCATATTTATTTGGAAAATGATTTTTTGCTAAGTTTCAAATCCTAAACATACATCTAAAGCATTCAAACCCTAAACATACATCTAAGGCATGCATATCCTAATCATACATCTAAAGTATCTATGTGATGTGTGTGCATGTGTCGGTGTACATCATTAGAGTCCATTGTCCTTTACATCATGCCCTAATTACATGCTATGGTCTTGCAAGAATTTAAAATTGCATAAAAGTAAAGTACAAAAATTCCTAAGTGTTACATTCTAATTTTTGCATGAATTTTGAAATAAAGACCAAGAATAGAAGATGGAGGATGAGATGCTTTATGGATGAATGAAACATGAAGTAAAATGGTTAGTAAAAATAAGGCATAAAATGATAGAAAGATAGGCAAGGAAATACTAAACAAAGAATAGCAAAAATAACAAGAATAAAGTGTCAAAGTGTAGTAAAAATTCACCATAACCTCTCAATATGCACATGACCTATAATTCTCTTATCATAACAATTTTCAAAGGCTTCATTGCATTATGAGTGTGAGAATTATAGGGCATATTCAAGTCAAGGATCATGATATATTTTTAGGCCCACTTGGCACTTTATTTTCACATACTAACATTTACATGACTTGTAAAGCAAGAAACTAACAAATTGCATTCATAAACAGTACCAAATACACTAAGCTAGGGACAAACATATCCCAAAGTTGATCCATTAAGTATCAATCATCATGAGATCAAGTATTGGAATCAAATTATACAAAGAAAACTTCACACATGTTGACAAAAAACACCAAAACATCACAAACAAAATCACCTAAGTTTTCTATCCATTTTTGATCATGTAGAATCATCACAAAATGTCACACATACTTCAAAAAACACATGGGAATTATTTTTGGCAATTTTCACAAAGTTTTTAATGGAAAAAAGAACATATTGAACTAACAAAGGGCACAAATATTTTCACCTATTTCTTAAGTCAACATTGACATATAAAAACATCAAAAACAACTAGAAACATCGAGAAATACACTGGTAATTCTTTTGGAATTTTTTTGCAAGAAAATTAAAAAACATAAGGGTTTAGATAGCAAATATATGGGCGTATATAGCAAAAAACACAGGAAAAACGAAGGACAGAACCCAAGCCCAAAGGAAAATGGATCCTGGATCATCCAAACGCACCAGGGGCGTTGGATTGATCCAGTTCCTGAAACCCTAGATCAGACGGTGCAAACACAAGGTTCAGGAGTGAACCAGACTGGTTCAGGTGAATCGATCTGGTTCACACTCCTTTAAATACTTAAGATGCCGGTCCAATCTCATTCTCACTTCTCTTTCTCTCTCTTCTCTCAAGCCTAGTGAGAGAAGCTCTCACTTCTCTCTAAAATTCCGTCGTCTTCTCCGACGAGCACAACGGTGCAGGTACGGTGGCGCCGCCGGTGGCGCCGCCGGTGGCGCCGCCGTACCTGAGTGTTTTTCTGAAAATTTTAACACCGTTATGTTCGTCTTTGCCTCCTCTTTATGATTCTAAAACTGATTTTTTGAAACGAGGCTTTGATAGGAGCAGATCTATGCTTGAATCCTTCGGTTTCTAGGTTTTCGAATCTCTTCGTAACTTCTTGAAATGAAACCCAAATCTACACTATTTTCTTCACCGATGATGATTATGAGCCTGGATTTACGAAATAAACGGTGAATCTTTGAAGATTTATATTTTTAGGGTTTCGTTTCCAAGTTTTTCGAATCTTTTCAAAGTTCTTCTTCGATTCACCGTTTATTTGTGTTTGTGGATCTTCGTTGAGCTTTTGCGATGAAAAACGAAGGAGTTTTGAGGAATACCTGGTTTTAATTCGGAGATTCGAACAAAAGATCCTTGCGAGTGCTTCTGGTAAGTTCTTAAACTGAAAATAAATCAGTTATTCTCTTCTTCTTCTTCACTGATGTGATTCTGCTTCGATTCTCTCTTCTTCTCACCTCCCCGAACTGTGATCGTATGAATTCTTCGAATTCGTGCTTGAATTGCAGTTTCTAAAGTTTGATGATGATGATTCAGTGGTGAATCTCTGAGAACTGTGAAGAAATTGCTTCAATTTGAGCTTAATTGGATTCTGGTAAAGTTAGGGTTTGATGAATGTTCTTCATGTTCTTGGTTATTTCTGGATTTTGATCTAACTGCCAAGAGAGAGAAAGTGGCTACGTGTTTGTATGATGTGGCTTCTGATTATTGATTGATTCTGACACTTGTGATGAGTTGGCTTGTTTTTATAGGCCAGCTTGTGATTTCTGATCCAATGAACATACGACACCTGTGCTTGGACTTGAGAAATTCGGCCTTGCTGAGTTTTTGCTTTGGGGACCTCTTTGCAATTTTTTTTGAAAATTTGGGACCAATCTGTAAATTTGAAAAAAAGGACTGGACTGCAAACTTTTGGACTAAAGGACTTAACCGTAAATTGAAAAAAAAAACTTAAAGGACTGAAATAAAAGAAATGGACCAAAATGCATAATAAAAAAGACTTTAGGGACTAAAATGCAATTATTAGGAATTTGAGGACTAAAATGAAAATTAAAAATAAAATTGAATTAAAATTGGGAAATGGAAAATAACGTAAAGTGAAACCAATAAAAAAAACACAAAATGGACTAAAATGAACCAATTACTTAAATAAGGTACTTCAAAGTAACCTCTCTCTGTCGAAATTTTGTGTGAAATGACTAAAATGCCCCTAGGGACTAAAATGACTCAGAATGACTCAAATGCAATTTTAAAATGGTTTTTAACAGGGAATTAGGGCAAGAGTTTATACAAACTAAATGAAAAGACTCAGAGACAACTTTTAGGGATTTAAACAGAGTTTTAACATAGGAAATGACTAAAATGCCCCTTGGGGCTAAACTGACTCAAAATGACTTCAACTGTGATTTTTTTGAAATGGATTTTAGCATGGGATTGAAACAAAGACTTATTCAGACCAATTGGAAAGACTCAAACAATTTTCAAAGGACTAAAATGAATTTGAATGCAGGAAATGACTAAAATACCCTTTTTCATGAATTTTGCAAACAAAATTGAAATAAAATGCAGAGAAAGATGCAATTGATTAGAGACAAATTCAAATGACTTGAAATGCAAGAAAAAGTTTTGGATGACTTGAAATGCAAGAAAACATGGACAAATACACAGTTGAAAAGATTTGTAAAGATAAGTTGAGAGATAAAGCAGAGCAAAATGTCAGTGTAAACAATAGCAAATTGACAATTCTTCAAGAATAATAGACATATATCAAAGATGAAAGAAAATTTTGAACAAGTATTTTTAGGTCCAAAATTAGGGTATAACAGCTGCCCCTATTTAAGTTTCTTTGTCCGGAGAGTCAAGAGACGAAGTCTTTGATTTGACGGGACGAAGATACTTAAATATTAACATTTGCACTGTTTTTGTACATAAAAATACGCTTCTCACATTTTCAAAAACATGAATGCCATGCAACATTTTGATTATGAATGCAAGACAAACAACTGGAGTCTACAGAGCATGCCATATCACTGGGGATCTAGGTAGACACTGACAGGGTAGACAAACCAGGGGACAAAAGATAGGTACAAGCTGTTCTTGGATCGAACTTGCCACTTGACCAAGAAGCACAAACAGGGGATGGGTACAAGCTGCTCTTTGGATCGAACCTGCTACTTGACCGGGGATAGAAATGTGAGACAGGTACAAGCTGTTCTTTGGATCGAACTTGCTACTTGACCGGAGACATAGACATATAGGCAGATACAAGTTGTTCTTTGGATCGATCTTGTCGCTTAATTGAAGATACAAACAGATAGGCAGGTACAAACTGTTCTTTGGATCAAACTTGCTATTTGACCTGGAGGCATAGACAAAAGGATGATACAAGCTGTTCTTTGGATCGAACTTGCTGCTTGATCAATATCACAACATGTAGATAGGTGCAAACTGTTCTTTGGATCGAACTTGTTGTTTGACCAATAACAAACATAAGTAGGGTACAACTTGTTCTTTGGATCGAACTTGCCGTTTGACCGAAAACATAGGCATGTAAGCAGGTACAAGCTGTTCTTTGGATCGAACTAGCCACTTGACCGATAACAAGACATATAACAAGATACAAATTGGAAGTTTGATTTGAAAAGATACAAATTGAGAGTAAGTTGACATTGATTTGATTTGAAAATAGACATGACCATTTTTGTTGGCCCAAAAGCAAATTGAGAGTGGATTAAAATTGATCGAGACATTGATATTGAAAGAGACATTGAAAGTTGAAAATAGTCAGAGACATAGACATTAAATTGGAAAGTTGAAATTGAGTTGAATTGGAAATTGAAATTGAATTGAATTGAAAATTGAAATTGGGTTGAATTGAAATTGAGATTGAGTTGAGTTGGAAATTGAAATTGAGTTGAATTGAAAGTGGAGATTGAACTGAATTGAAAGTGGAAACTGAGTTGAATTGAAAATTGAGATTGGAGATGCAACATGTATGTATGGTATAACAAGATTATTAAATGTATGAGCACATAGAATGCATGATTATGCATGTATGAATGCTTGAAATGCATGATTGGTTTGTAGTTTATAGAGAAGTCTCACAGAGACAGACGAAACATTGGAAGATTGGGCACGTAGTGGCTCGTGCTACAACATATTCACATGGAAATCCTCTTTGGAGAGACCGTCGTTGGAAGACGTATGAAAACCATGGCTGAGGGCAATAGAAACTTGTAGAGGAGGGACCTTTTGGAAGATTCTTGGATACAGGTCGCCGTTGTTAGGCGTGTCAGTGCTGGGTAAACATTGGATGTTCGCATCTGTGGTCAATGCTTTTCATTCTTTTATTCTTTCTTTTTCATTTTTCAAACCCATTTTTGCCTGAACCGCCCTTTCGGGTTTTCGATTCACCGGGAATAAATTCTTTTCATTGCCCCATTTTTGCCTGAATTGCCTTCATAGGTTGTCAATCAGCGGGGTGCTCATTTTTGCCTAAGCTGCCCTTTCGGGTTTTAAACTTAGCGAGCCTTTCATTTGTATTTTTTTCAATTTTTCCATTTTCATTCTGTTTTTTCATTCTTGCCATTGACCACAGATCATCCTAGGGAACAACCTGCTTGTAACACATATTGGAATAGACATTGACACTCATTTATTCATGCATGTTTCACTGGAATGTACCTTTTTGCTCAGGTTTGCTTTCAAAATAGACGGAAAAGATTTTTCAATTTTCAAAAATGTTTGTTTCAGACGTTGATATTATCAAATAGAAAGAAAATATTTTGTATATAGCATTGAAAATAGAAAGAGAGTAGAGTTTCAAACAATAGCACAGCCTCAAATTGATGTAGAAGAGTGAGAGTCAGCCAAAGGCATGACTCCACGGATTTACAAAGCTTGGAAAATGGTAATTTTATTGGTTGGTGGTACATTGAACACGATGACCGCTATATTTCATAGAAATTTTGAATTCGCAAGTACAGAAGCTTCTGATGAAGACGATCATTGACAGTTGCAGATGCCCCAAGGGGTGATGGTGATTTGCCAGATATAATTACTTGTCTTTTATTATCAATCTCATTTTTGCATGAACCGCCCTTTCGGGTTTTCGGCTCATCGAGACGCTCATTCTTGCCTGAGTTGCATACAATCTCAGCGAGCTTTTTCATATTCATCATTTTTTTTTTGTCCCTAACTTTTGCCTGGATCGCCCTTTCGGGTTTTCGATCCACCGGGAAGCGCATTTTTGCCTAGGCCGCCCTTTCGGGTTTTCGACCTACCACGCTGTTCTTTTCTTTTTAGACAAAGTATTTCTTGACTATATCGGCATTTACAGGATTCGGAAGTTCAACACCATCCATGTGTGTAAGGATCAAAGCACCACCAGAGAAAGCCTTCTTGACAACATAAGGACCTTCATAATTAGGTGTCCACTTGCCCCTTGGGTTGGGTTGCTGGCTTATTCTTCTTTTCAATACAAGTTCGCCCTCCTTGAATTCACGAGGTCGGACTTTCTTGTCAAAAGCATTCTTCATTCGCACTTGATACAGCTGTCCATGAGCTATAGCATCCATACGTTTCTCTTCAATCAAATTCAACTGATCATACCGACTTTGACACCATTCAGCCTCAGTTAATTTTGCTTCCATGATCACTCGAAGAGATGGAATCTCCACTTCCAGAGGGAGAACTGCTTCCATACCATACACCAAAGAGAAAGGAGTTGACCCGGTTGAACTGCGCACTGTAGTACGGTAACCATGCAAGGCAAACAGTAGCATCTCATGCCAGTCTTTGTAAGTAGTGACCATCTTCTGAACAATCTTCTTGATGTTCTTGTTAGCGGCCTCGACTGCACCATTCATCTGAGGTCTATAAGGAGAAGAGTTGTGATGTTCGATCTTGAATTCTTCACATAAAGCTTGCATCATGCTATTGTTCAGATTGGAACCATTGTCAGTGATGATCTTGTTGGGAACACCATATCACAGATGATGTTATTCTTGATAAACTTTACTACCACTTGCTTGGTCACGTTTGCATAGGAGGCAGCTTCAACCCACTTGGTGAAATAGTCAATCGCCACAAGAATGAAACGATGCCCATTACAAGCTTTGGGTTCAATTCTTCCGATCATGTCAATTCCCACATAGAGAAAGGCCATGGGGAAGATATAACATTGAGAGCGTGTGGAGGCACATGAATCTTGTCAGCATAAATTTGACACTTGTGGCATCTCTTGGCATGTCTGTGGCAGTCACGCTCCATAGTTATCCAGTAATAGCCGGCTCTTAACAATTTTCTTGACATAGTGTGACCTGTAGCATGGGTCCCAAAGGTGCCGTCATGTACATCATGCATCAATTTCTCAGCTTCTTGTTTATCAACACATCTCAATAAGACCATATCATAGTTCCTTTTGTATAGGATTTCTCCGTCCATAAGGAATCTACTAGCCCATCGTCTCAAGGTCTTTTTATCCTTGTTGGAAGCACCAGGTGGATATTCATGATTCTGCAAGAACTGTTGATATTATAATACCAAGGTTTTCCATTATTCACATCTTTATCAGCTTGATCTGGCATATTTTCAATAGTAAACACATGAGCGGGTCTATCAAGACGTTGTACTTTGATTACGGGCACATCATTCCAGTGATTCACACAAAACATGGAAGACAAAGTAGCAAGAGTATCAGCCATCTGGTTTTCATCCCGAGGGATATGGTGCAGCTCAACCTTTGTAAAGTATGTCAACAGACGTCTTGCATAGTCACGGTAAGGGATCAGCTTCTCATGATGAGTCTCCCATTCACCCTTTATCTGATTAATAACAAGTGCCGAATCTCCATAGACATCAAGGTGCTTAATTCTCATATCAATGGCTTCTTCAATGCCCAAGATACATGCCTCATATTCAGCTATGTTGTTCGTGCATTCAAAGGTTATTCGAGCAGTGAAAGGGATGTGGTGCCCTTGCGGAGTTACAATGATGGCCCCAATTCCTTTACCATAAGCATTGACAACACCATCAAACACCAATCTCCACTTGCTATTGGGATCTGGCCCCTCATTGATCAATGGCTCTTCGCAGTCTTTTGCTTTCAGATACATAATCTCTTCATCGGGGAAATCAAACTTAATCGTCTGGTAATCATCAAGAGGTTGACAAGCAAGATGCTCAGCAAGGATGCTTCCTTTTATTGCTTTCTGAGCTTTGTACACAATATCATATTCAGACAACAACATTTGCCAACGTGCAATCTTTCCAGTAACAGCAGGCTTCTCAAAGATGTACTTGATTGGATCCATTCGGGATATCAACCAAGTTGTATGATTCACCATGTAATGACGCAGGCGTTTGGCGGCCCAAGCTAAAGCACAACAAGTTTTTTCAAGCATTGTATACCGAGTCTCACAGTCGGTGAACTTCTTGCTCAGATAGTAGATAGCATGTTCTTTCTTTCCAGTCTCGTCTTGTTGACCGAGAACACAACCTACGGAATCATCTAACACTGACAGGTACATAATCAAAGGCCTTCCTTCCACTGGCGGGACAAGGATAGGTGGTTCAAACAAGTATTCTTTAATGCTATCAAAAGCTTCCTGGCATTCGTCATTCCATACAACAGGCTGATTCTTTCTGAGCAATTTGAAAATTGGCCCGCAGGTAGTAGTCATGTGAGATATGAATCTTGAAATATAATTCCGGCGTCCGAGGAAACCTCTGACTTGCTTTTCAGTTTGAGGGGCCGGCATCTCTCTGATGGCTCAGACTTTATCAGGGTCAACTTCAATGCCTCTTTGACTGACAATGAAGCCTAGCAACCTTCCAGATCTTACCCCAAATGTGCACTTGTTAGGATTCAACCGCAGCTTGTACTTTCTTAGTCTTTCAAACATCTTTTTCAAATACACCACATGCTGCTCTTCATCACTTGATTTTACAATCATATCATCAACATATACTTCAATCTCTTTGTGAATCATATCATGAAACAGAGTTGTCATGCCCCTCTGATACGTTGCACCAGCATTTATCAAGCCAAACGGCATCACTTTATAACAGAATGTTCCCCATGGAGTGATGAAGGACGTCTTTTCTCTATCTTCAGGTGACATCTGTATCTGGTTATAACCAGAGAAACCATCCATAAAAGAGAACACTTTAGACTGAGCAGTACTGTCAACAAGTACGTCAATATGAGGCAATGGGAAGTTATCTTTTGGACTGGCTTTGTTCAGATCTCTGTAATCAACACACATTCGAACTTTCCCATCTTTCTTCGGTACTGGTACAATGTTAGCAATCCACTCAGGATATTCAGCTGTCATGAGGAAACCCGCATCAATTTGCTTCTGCACCTCAGCCTTGATCTTAAGAGCCATGTCTGGACGAGACCTTCTCAATTTCTGTTTGACAGGAGGACATTCAGGTCTTGTCGGTATCCGATGTTCCACAATCTTGGGATCTAGACCTGGCATATCTTCATAGGACCATGCAAAGACATCTGGATAATCATGGAGAAGCTGAGTGATCTTCTTTTTCACTTATGGCTCAAGTGCAGCACCAATCTTGATCTCTCGCTTGTTTTCTTCAGTACCCAGGTTGATAAGCTCAATCTCTTCCTGGTGAGGCTGAATGGCTCTTCTTTCTTGCTCAAGCAATCGAGTGATCTCATACGGTATCTCTTCATCATCTTCCTCATCTTCATCTTCGTATACAGGGAATTCAAAATTTGGAGGAACCATAGGGTCACTGTGTTCAACGGGTTTATTATGGTTCAATCTGCATAATATGATTGGGATGATTTTTTAGAAAAATGTTTTTTTATGCAGATTTTTGAAATTAATAAGAAAATACAGATGCTTTGGTTTTTTCTGGCATTACCATTATTTCCAAGAAAAAAGGCACTAAAAAGTAAAAAAAACAAAGAGTCGTGAGAAAGACAACAACTTTTATTGATAACGGCAATGCCGAAACAAACATGCCCTTACAAGGGTATCACTTTCGCCTTGGGCAGAGCGAAAGGATTGTTATTTTGAAAACAAAGAAAAACATGAGCAACAAGACACATTACATGGAAGCATGCATGACTAAAGGAACATCAATGGCCACTCAATTTCTCACGGTGCCTCCTAGTACAACAAACGTAGGCACATAACTACTTTCAGCAGCATCTTCGGCAATAACATTGATGAACCCAGCACTATAGAAAGTTCCTGTTGAAACGCCTGAGGTCGGGGAGAATCCAAGGCCCTCTTTACGCTTGTTTTCCAAAATCTGTATCACTTTGCCCCAGCCAGCAGCTTGCCCCTCTTGAACAGCTTTCTGGGCGTCTTTCAATGAAGCCATACTAGCACTAGCTCTCCGGGGTTCTGCACCTTCAACAGTCAAGCCTTGAAATGACGTCCCTTCAGCGGACCCTGCTTCAACACAAGAGAAAGATGACACTTGGCTAACCAGATATGCTTCTTCACCATGTACAGTGACAAGCTTACCATTCCTCACAAACTTGAGTTTCTGGTGCAGAGTAGAAGTGACTACCCCAGCGTCATGAATCCACGGTCTTCCGAGGAGACAACTGTAAGAAGCATTGATATCCATGACCTGGAAAGTGATCTGGAACGTCTCAGGACCAATGGTAATTGGCAGATCTACTTCTCCAAGAACATCTTTACGAGATTCGTCAAAAGCCTTAACCAGATAGCTACTTCCCCTTAGAGAGAGTCCATGATGGCTCAACTGTCTCAGTGTAGACTCAGGCATTACATTTAAGGATGATCCAGTGTCCACCATCACATTGGATATCATGTCAGACTTGCAGTGCACTGAGATGTGTAGAGCCAAGTTGTTGCAAGCAGTAATGTTACCCACTATTCCATCGAACTGATCCACGGAGACCTCATGATCAACATAAGCCTGTTCCAGTACCTTCATCAACACTTTCCTGTGAGCTTCTGAGCTCAAGAGTAGAGACAAGATGGATATCTTTGACGGAGTTTGCAGCAGCTGGTCCACGATCTTATAATCGCTCTTTTTGATAAGCCTCAGAATTTCGTCCAGATTAGACTCCTCAATAGATTGGCCTGATGGGCCGGTGCTCTTGTTAACAGGAGGAGCAACTGGCGGAGTTATTGTAGCAACAGGTGTAACTACCTTCTTTTGGAACAAGGGTGACTTTTCCGCTTCTCAGAGCTGTAATTTCTCCAGCAACGTTGTCAACCGTGGCTGGGGATACCAGAGGAACTTCCACTCCATTCTCAATCATGGTTGCATCATACTTGTAAGGGATTGCCTTCGTAGAGGCATAAGATACCGGACCAGGCAACCTGATTACTAAGGGTTCAACATTCCTTGGCTGTGGCACATCCGTAGCAGGAGAATCATGAAATACTGGCACAATTACACAAACATCACTGGCAATCAAGTGTTTATCATCCATTAGGCTCTGTATATCATCTTGCACCACACAACAACCCATAGGATTTTGAAGACATTCTGAACAAGAAGCATGATCGTGATTAAACAAAGAAGCCTGGCAAAGTTTGACATGTAGTGGCACCAAAGGAGTAGCAACATTACGGACATCTAAAGTAAGAGCCTCTCGAGGGACACGAACTCTTTCGAAAGCCTCAATCATGTTAACGGCAGCATGGTTAGGAAGTGGATTGTCAAGAACATGAGGAACACTATTTTCAAAAGTCAACCGTCCTCTGTCTATCAGGTCCTTTACAACATATTTCAGAGCGTAGCAACCCTCAACATCGTGGCCTTGAGCGCCCTGATGGAATTCACATGTGAGATCCTTTCGGAACCTCGGAGGCAACGGTGTAGGCGGCGGCTTGCCTGGTCTGGTGACGCAGTGGCCTTTAGCGAGTAGAGTTGGGAGCAGATCAGCATACCGCATCGGTATTGGTGGGAAATAAGTCTTGGACCGAGGACCCTGTTGTTGCTGATGTTTCTATTGGGCAGGAGGCTGCTGTTGTACCTGCTGAGCAATGGCGTTAACGGGCACGGGTGGTTGACCCGGTGGCAGAGGATATTGCTGGTAGAATGGCGGGAAGAAAGGATGTTGAGAGTATTGCATGTATTGGTAGGGCAGGGGTAACTGAGCAGCAGCTGTAGACTGGTTGCCAGATACCATCCCTACTTCGGATTCTTTCTTCTTATGGTGGCCATTACCATACTTCTTAGGTGCACTAGCTGAAGACTCCCCCTTTTCAAGAACAATGATACCCTCTCTGACAGCCTCCTCTAGACGAGTTCCCATAGTAACCATATCAGAGAAATTATTCGGAGCAGAGACTATCATTCTTTCAACATATTCCTTCTTCAAAGTCTTCAGGAACGTCTGTGTTAGTTCTTCCTCATCAAGCCGAGGAGAAACACGGGCAGCTGCCCCTCTCCACCTCTGAGCATATTCACGGAAGGTTTCATCTGACTTCTGAGACAAAGACTTAAGAGAATCCCTATTCGGCTTCAAGCGGGTGTTAAACTCATAATGATTTCAAAAGCAGCAGCGAGTTCCTCAAAAGTATGGATATTATCTTTGCTCAAACCAGTGTAGCAATCTGCCGCATCTTCCATCAAGCTATCCTGGAAGCAGTGGATCATTAGTGCATCATTATCTGCGTAGTTGGCCATCTTTCGGACGTACCGAATGACATGGCTATGTGGACAAGAAGTTCCATTGTATTTGTCAAAATCTGGCACTTTGAACTTCTTAGGAATCTCAAATCGAGATACACGAGCCTTAGCAGAAACACCGTTCCCACGGCTAGCTTTGACCTTACGGAGTTCTCCAGCTAACTCTCTTAACTGTTTTCTCATAGCCTCCATTATGGGGTCCTGTCCACGCGGAGTGTCAACATCGATTACTTGTTGTACAGTGTGTATAATAGGATCGGTAACAACAGTAGTCACTTGAGGCATAGAGGTAGATGTAGAAGCAAAAGTTGTCACAGGAATCTGTCCTTGATTGCCAATACCAGAAATACCAGCCGCAGTATTAGGAGCATAGAAAGCTGAGAGTCCATAAGGGCGTCCATTGGGCATAACAAACCGAGCATCAGACATCACAGTAGACAATGAGATAGATGGAATCATTTCAGTAGAAGCTGGGACAGATGTGGCTGGTTGTTCTTGTGCAGCCATCATAGTGGACATAGCGTCATGAGCCTTAGCCAAGTCCTCTTTCATAGCAGCCAATTCGGCATGGAGCTGAGCATTTTCTTCTTCAACGTTAGCCATGTTTTTTCTTTTGTAAAATCTTGTTTGATGAACTCTATCTGGTTGGTAAACCTTACGAGCACGAGCCACTTTTCAGACTGCGGCAGAAGAACCAGGAGGCAATGAGCACGAGAGAAGTTTTTTGTGACCAATGAATGCATATGATTCATGAGATGTGTTAATGCATATGCAAAAAGATTCTTTTTGTGTTATCGAAGGGTTTTAGACAAATTAGAAATTTGTAAACATTACTAAACAATTGAAAACATCAAACCCAGACAAAACAATCACACATCATAGAGTCTTACAAGATGATTCCCTTTGAAATACTAAGCCAAGGGATAGACTTTGAAATGTAAAACATCAATAACAACTGGAAATAACAGTAGGAAACAGAAATCCTCAAGCATAGGAAGTGGAAGCATCATCCTCGAACTCAGACTCATAGCTGCAGTATCGGGCATAGAAGTTACGGGCACCCCTAGCCCTCTTGGAGTCCCTCATAAGCAACTTATCCTTTTCTTCAATTTCTTTCCTAGATTTAGCCAACTCTTTCTTCGGTGTCAAGACCTCATGAGTCTTCTGTTCATCTTTCCTATCCAAATTCATGATCAAATTCTCAGCCTCGTAGTATCTAGTCCTCCATTGATGCTTCTCTCGACTCTCCATAGCTAGATGCTCCTGATACATCTCCTGAGTAGGCGGAAGTAGAGGCAAAGGCATGGTTGGAATGGATGCAGACACATATCTCATGGCGGGGTAAGGCATACCAATCTTCTCAACTTGGTTTATCACCCATTGTGTATAGGCCTCATGAACAACACCGGACCTTACACCCATATGCTTCACCTCTTTCTTCCGAAGTTTGGACCAAGCCTCTATGAAATCCTCTCTTATTCCTGTGGGTGCTTTGGAGTAGTGGAAGAAGTAAGGAGATGTAGCAAGATTGATGGGATTTTCTTTCATCGGGAAACCAAATTGTCGTAAGGCGAGCTCCGGGTTATAGTTGATTCCTCCCCGGGTACCAAGAAGAGGTACATTAAGGAACTTCCCACCACCTAGGATAATCTCTTTGACTCTAGCAGCAGGAGTGAGCCAAACCACTTCATTAGGGGTGATAGCCATGATCCTCTGTGAAACAGTCCAATTCTCTGGATTATCATGGAAAGACTTCGGAAGGTGCGAAATAAACCACCTATAGAGGAGCGGTACACAACAAAGAATGTATCCACGACCCTTGCCAGATCGATCGTGAATAGCATGGTATGTGTCAGCTAGCAAAGTAGGAACCGGATTCTTGGAGTGGAAGATCATAATAGCATTCATGTCCACGAAGTCATCAAGATTTGGAAAGAGAATAAGCCCATAGATGAGGAGTGCAAGAATAGCTTCAAGAGTGTCCTGACAAGTGGTTTTGAGGTTGGCTTTCTCAAGTAGATACTTCGAAGTGAACCCTCGGACGTGAACCTTAGTGACAAGATTCTTGGAGACATCGGTGGTCTTGAGATAGAGATCCTTAGCAATAACCAATGGAGTAGGAGGATTCTCAAGTCCCGCGAAGGGTACCCCCTTAGCAATAGATAGATCCATCAAGCAAGAATAAGCCTCGAGTGTGGGCACCAACTGAAAGTCGGGAAAAGTGAAGCACTGATAGTCCCGATCATAGAATTGCACTAGAGTGTGCACAAGTTTCTCATCCACGTTAGTCTGGAGAAGAGTAAGTAAGGCCCCGTAACGATGTCGAAAACCAGTCGGATCCTCGATCTTGAGTGCCAAATTTCTCAAACTAGCCAAATCCACTTCCTTGAACTTGTAGGACTTAGTCTTCCCCATTCCTACAATGTTTACAAATTCAATTTGTCTAAGCCCTTCGATAAAATGCATGGAAAAAAATTTATGCATGTATGCATGATTATGTTCAAGTACGGAGAAAACATGGTGGGTTGAAATTCAAAGTCAAGGAGTCATGGGTGGGCACAGTGTCCGGTGAGACTAGGGCTTTAGGAAATAGTAACCGGGTTCTAAAAAGGTTCCCAAGTTGCAACCTCTCCGACGTATATCATGGTGCCACGAGACAAACACCCGCTCCATGATTATCAGTAAGAAGGTCTAACTTGAGTGTAGCATCGCGTGACGACTAAAATTCGAGACAACACTCGGTTTAGCCTCCGCACTACATCCTAGAAAATGGCCATGGATGGGTTCGGTTATCTACGGTTCATAGCGTCATAGAACAATTAGAAGTAAAGTGGCTAAACGCGACAACACGCGCCGACAACATCACCCCCAAAATGCCTCAGCTATGTGGGATTGATCGCATAATCCAAAACACGAGGCAACCCCCGGAATGAATTGTCGATTATATCCCCCCTAAATCCTAAGTTCACTCAGCCCGGGTGTAGGACTTTTGATATTCTCACCCCACACGTTTGCAAGAATTTAAACATTTATTCACATAAGAAAGCAAAAAAAAGGAGCAAGTAAAAACGAAGCGCAAGCGTGGAAATAAAGACTAGGCGTAACTCTCGAATCTCCCCAGTGAAGTCGCCAGCTGTTTTATCTTGGTTTTCGGGTGTCAAACATTGATTACGTTTGAACCTTTTTAACCTTTGATATCTCATTTTTTCTTGGGAAGGGAAAAAATAAGCAAAACCCTTGAGAATCGAGGTCCGGGAGTTGTTTTCGCTACGGGAAGGTGTTAGGCACCCATAACGACTATAGTATCCTATATGAACCGTCTTTATTTTCTACGCGCGCGCTTTATTTTTAAATGCTATTTAAAAAATGATATTTACACCTAAGAGTTTACTAAGTGAAGAATTGGAGGGAGAAGAAGATGTTTGAGTTTTTATTTTAATTGAATTGAAGGAATATTGGTTCCTTGCCTACGTACCTTTTTAAGAGATCAAATCCACCGTAGTTCTCTTCCAAAAAGGGTTTTGTTTTTGTTGATTGATTTTAAGTTTGAACATTGGAATTTTGAAGAATGAGAGAAAGAGGCCTCAAGGGCATAAGATTGTGAAATTGTGAGGTTGCATTAGTCATTTTGCAAAAAGGTCTAAGTATGATTAAGAATTCATTAAAATTTTGTTTAAGAAAATGTGTTTAAAAAAATTGTGTTTTTAGGTCCAAAACTAGGGTATAACATCCCCAAAGCAGCTTGCAAACTCTCCCAAAACTTAGAAGTAAACCTCGGATCCCGATCTGACACAATACTAGAAGGAACACCATGCAATCTAACAATCTGCTCAATGTAGATTTCAGCCAACTTCGCCACAGACATACCGGTCTTAATAGGAAAAAAATGTGCCGACTTCGTCAACCGATCAACAATCACCCAAATAGAATCAAAACCCTTAACAGTTTTCGGCAAAGCTCCAACAAAGTCCATTGATATACTATCCCACTTCCACTCTGGCACAAACAACGGTTGCATCAAACCTGACGGTCTCTGATGTTCAATCTTAGACTTCTAACAAATCAAACAAGCATACACAAACTCTGCAATATCCTTCTTCATTCCAGGCCACCAGAACAACTTCTTCAAATCCTGATACATCTTAGTCGCTCCTGGATGAATACTCAAACTACTCCTATGACCTTCTTCCAAAATCCTTCTCTTAAGCTCAATAACACTTGGCACACAAACACGATCACGAAACATCAAAACACCATTCTCATCCAACTTGAAGTCTCCACCCTTACCTTGATTAACCAACACCACACGATCAAAAAGTTCCAAATCTTCCTTCTGACCATTCTTAATCTCTTCCAAAATATTACTCGTCAGCTTCAACATTCCTAACCTCACACCATCCGTCGTCAACTCACTAACCAAACTCAAATCTCGAAACTGCTCAATCAACTCCAACTCTTTCACCATCAAGGCAGACATATGCAACGACTTCCTACTCAAAGCATCAGCAACAACATTCGCCTTCCCAGGGTGATAGCTCAACTGAAAGTCAAAATCCTTAAGATATTCCAACCATCTCCTCTTTCTCATATTCAACTCCTTCTGGTCAAACAAATACTTCAAACTCTTGTGATCACTGAACACTTCAAACTTAGAACCATACAGATAATGCCTCCAAATCTTCAACACATACACAACAGCCGCTAATTCCAAATCGTGAGTCGGATAATTCTTCTCATGCACTTTCAACTGCCTCGAAGCATAAGCCACAACCTCACGATTCTGCATAAGCACACCACCAAGACCCATCTTAGAAGCATCACAATACACAACAAACGATTCCTTCGGATACGGCAAAATCAACACTGGAGCTGACGTCAACCTCTTCTTCAACTCTTGGAAACTCTTCTCGCACTTAGCATCCCAAACATAAGCTTGTCCTTTCCGAGTCAACTGCGTCAATGGCAACGCCAACTTAGAGAATCCCTCAATGAACCTCCGATAATAACCGGCCAAACCAAGAAAGCTTCTAACTTCAAAAACAGACTTAGGCGATTCCCACTGCAAAACCGCATCAACCTTCGACGGATCCACCGCAATGCCACCTTTAGAAATTACATGACCAAGGAAACTCACTTCCCGCAACCAAAACTCACACTTCGACAACTTAGCAAACAACTTATTCTCCTTCAAAACTCCCAACACAATCTTCAAATGCTCGGCATGCTCTTCTTCCGACTTAGAGTACACCAAAATATCATCGATAAACACCACCACAAAACGATCTAGAAAAGGATGAAGTATTCTATTCATATACTCCATGAAAACACCTAGCGCATTAGATACTCCAAATGGCATCACAGAATACTCATAGTGTCCATACCTCGTTCTGAACGCAGTTTTGGATATATCTTCCGCCTTTACTCTAATCTGATGATATCCTGATCTCAAATCAATCTTGCTGAACACTTCTACACCAACCAACTGATCCATCAAATCATCAATCCTCGGCAGCGGATACCGATTCTTGATTGTCACCTTGTTCAACTGCCGATAATCCACACACAACCTCATACTTCGATCTTTCTTCTTAACCAACAACACTGGAGCACCCCCACGGAGAAACACTCTGCCTGATGAACTGCTTCTCAAGCAACTCTTCCAACTGCTTCTTCAATTCACCCAACTCTGATGCAGACATCCGATACGGCGCAATCGAAATAGGACTCGTTCTTGGCACCAAATCAATTGCAAACTCAACTTCCCTCTCCAGCGGTAACTCGGTAATGTCGTCCGGAAAAACTTCTGGAAACTCTTATACTACCGGCAAATCAACAACTCCTTTCTCACTACTCTCCTTCAAGGATGCAAACATCATGAACACACAAGCTTCTCCATCCAAAGACTTCTTCACTTGTTCCGCGGTCAAGAACTTCCCACCTTCCTCAGCTACTGGCTTAGAAAATGTTACACTCTTGGTCAAACAATTAATGTTAACACCAAAAGTCAACATCCAATCCATACCGAAAATCACGTCCATATGCTTCAAGGGAAGACACAAAAGATCCAACTCAACAACAACAGGAACCTTAACACAAACCACAACCAACTGAGCCTCCGCGGCCAAAGATACCTTCCCATGCCAGACCCAACGAACCTGAAGCAACCTGCTACTCCCCCACTACGCTCAAACCCACCTAGAAGAACGGAACAGCAAAACAAGTACCGACAGTACTTCCGTACATGTCGCATACAACAGGAAATTCAACGGGTTTTGGCCTGGACAAGACCGACCACGGCTCTGATACCAACTTGTAACTCCCTATTTCTATTAAGCGGTAAAACGCGCGAATATATATAAACATATTATAGAAATAGATGCTACGTCTTCAAATCAAAACATACATGCATAAATATCATGTTACATAACATAGCAGCGGACATATACTTATAATCCATAATCAACTCCCAATCTCAACATCATAAAAATATATCCTCCATATCTCAAAATACAATAATATCTCATCTCAAAACTACATAGTCAAAACAAATCAACATGCAAGCACTATCCTAGATCAGAGCCCTAATCTAGACACTTGCATATAAAAGAGGAACTCCACTCCTCGGCAACGTCAAGCATACAAACTAAGCGTCCTGCACTCCATCTAACCGTCCATACAGAAAGGTAGGTGGTAAACCACTGAGGGTTAGCATTACATCATCATAATCCATATGAAAACATAGCATTCAAGGAATCATACATATCACATATACCAAACCATCCCTCCTAGAATACTAGCATCACATGATTATTATCCCCCATCACTTACATTTCAAGCTATCACATTATTAACATGGCATAGCAAGCATATCCAATCTCTAAACAAATCATCGACATAAGTTCATCAATTATCAGTCAAAGAAAGGATTAATCACCTTATTCTCCACTTAGCATACTTAATTCAAAGGTACAATTCAACATTTCAAAGTTATAAGCAAGTAATCATCATCAAGGAAATCCCCACATCATATGCATATACATATACAACTCTCACTTCATCATTATTATCAAATTAATTATCATCAAATAGATTCACCAAGTGTATAAGCACAAACAAATAAGACATGCAATTAGAGCATAATTCAATTATTCACAACCATCAACAAATCCACCAATGTACATATACACCAATCCACACAATCACGACATTCACCAAATTTCACCAATCCACAAATTCACCAAGTCATATATTCAATTATGACACGACTCATCAACTAATCAAATGCATATGATGCTCTAGACTCTTCTAGATGCATGTGGTACCAAATCACCTCAAGGTCGTCACCTTCGATGCAACAAAAACATCGTAATCACCTCAATTGGATATAAAATCCACCACCATCAGTCATGAATGCATGAACATATGACTCGACTCAATGCATATGTTCACACAAACAATAATCACCTCACCATCACCATCATTTTGCATACATGCATTCACCAACAATATCAACATCAAATTAGCATGTATGAATTCACCACCAACAATACACATTTAACATGTTCAACAAACAACATAACATAGACATGTTCATCACCATTCAATTAGTATATATGCATCGACAACAATTCACCACCACTTGACATATATACAATCACCAACAACATCCACAATTCAATCAACATATAATTGTCACATATATACATCATCAATCATCTCCACATAAATCAACATATAGTTGCCACATTTCCACATAATTCCTTACAATCCAAATAAAGGAACAAATACAACATATGATCACAAACATCATATTCATCACTCAACAACCATTCATACATCATCTCATAATCATATTAATCTATCCATAAAGAATTCATAAAACAATAGGCTCTCAAAATCATTTTTAATCAAATTCGTCTCTCAAAGTCAAAATATTTCAAGTAATTGAGCATTTAAGTCAAAACCAAGTAAACAAGCTCAATTGCCTCGGCCATGTATCCTCACAAGTCACACATATGTGCAGTAAAGGTTACATAAGCATTTCATCGGCCAAATACGATGAATTCATAAAAATCACAAAGTTCATCTCACCGAAACACTTTTCAAGAAAATTCTCATTTTCAAAGCAAAACAAGTTACTACTTGAAGAAACCAATCACAACCAATTTTAGAAATCATATGAACAATATACAACTTTAATCCCACCTCAAACTCCGGAGAAAAACGAGTTTTCGGAAAAATCGACGTTTGGACCGTTTTTATAAAAGTTAGAAGATTTTCACAAATTCAAGTCCAAACTAATTCAAATCATGTTCCAGTAGGATTTAAGGTGTAAACAGAGGTTAATTAAGTCCAAAGAAACATTTTAGAAGTATTGGATTGGTCCCCAAAAGCTCAAAACAACAAAACAGAAAAACTGTTTCTAGGCAATTTCGCTATTAACGAAATCTGAGCTATTAGCGAAATTTCGCTATTAGCTCAATTTTTGCTATTAGCTTAATTTCGCTATTAGCGAAAAAACTCCAGACAGTTTCGCTATTAGCGAAATTCTGGCGAATTTCTTCAGCAGTTATGGGTTTTCACACCTTTTTCACCCAAAATCCCATTTTTCAAATCCCCAACTCCCAAAACACGTTCCAGAAAATGTTTATGGGTCAAAATAGGTTCAATACAGTTAAACAAACATGAATGAAACAACAATTTGACTCATTTCATCAAAATCATGAAATTTCTCTAAACACCAACACAACCACAAATCCCTTCCCAAATCCATAAACAACAATTGCAATCATAATAATTTGGTTCCAACAGTTCAACAATCATCAACAACAACTAATGAACACAAATTCATGCACAAATCATCACTACAACTTCATTTTTCATCAAATTTGCTCAAGAACACAAAGCACCAACAACTATGCATTTGGACATGTTAATTCACATACTAACATGCAATTATCATACAAATCATGTTCTCAAACATAACAACAATAATCATGCACGAATTTACAACAATTAGATTCAATTCATCAATTTCATAAAATGGGTAGAAATGAAAAGTTATGAATTATGGTTGAATTATAACCCTCTTACCTCTAGCACCAAGATTCTCTAACCCAAGCTTCAATTTAGCTCCTAGATGATGAATCCTCTCTTGCCTCTAACTCTTGTTCTTGTTCTTCCCTCTAGCCTCTATCTCTTCTCTTCTCAAATGAAAAATGTTGTGAAAAACCCTATCTCTCTACTAACATTAGTTTATATAGGCTCCCTTAATTGGGCTTAACTCACCACACCTTAATGGGTCTAACCCATTTCTACTCTAACCTCAAAAATGTTATTACTCTCTTAACGGTAAAATACAACACTAACAGTAAAATATATCACTAACGGTCACTTACCGGTAAATAAAATAATTACTACATCCTCTCTAGTAACTTGGTGAAATAATAACTCTCACTAAGTACTAAAAATAATCCTCAACTAAATTACAAGATTACCCCTACTCTCAAAATGACCAAAATGCCTCTAAGTCCAAAATGACTAAAATACCCTTCTAACACCGAATTCTACGAATCCCAACCAAAATACACACAAAAGCAAATAATCACATATAAACACATATAACATATATAAATAAATAATAAAATAAAACTAGCAAAAATCGGGTTGTTACATTGATATTGTACGAACGCATTTTGTTGTATATAAATTCATTCGAAGTTTTTATGTTGTAAATTTTTAATCTATCCAGTACTAAACTAACGCACATGCTAGACTTTCTAGATACGTCTAGTATGGGTGTTACACTGTCGAAGATAACGAAATAAATTTAGCAGAATTAAAAGATGGGCCACCTTATACATGCAAACTGCTAAGGCCATCGAATGGAAAAAATCCTGAGGAACCTAAAAATGACAAGTATCCTCCTAAAACGTACCTTTCGATGTTTCTAAATGTGAGGAGATCTTTGATCTTTTAGTTACTGATGGCATAATTTTAGTGCCAAAAAACATGAAACTACCTCCTTTAGAATAGAGGAAAAAGAGAGGATTTTGTAAGTTCCATGGTTTCTTGGGTCATAACTTATCTTGTTGCACTCGTTTCATGGATTCTGTGCAGAAGGCTCTCGACGAGGGGAGGCTGAAATTCGGGGACAAGGCCAAACAGCTGACGCAAGCAGATGTAGATTCCTCAAAAAAGGCTGACTCCATGTACGCTAATGTTGTTGCCATAAACATGGTAGATATTTCTAAGGATTTCGAGATTGAACCCTCTCCCTCGATGACGATGTCCAAAGAAAACCCACAAGATGACGTGGAAATGGTTGCTGAGGACCATCAGTACAAAAACGCAACGGTTACTGAAGACCATTTTGTGGAAAAAATAAAAGTGGCATATCCTAAAGATGAGGAAGATCTAGTTGATTTCCTCAACAGGTGCAAGATATCCAACACCAATGCCATGCTTTGCCCCAGGTGTAGCGCAGTCTTCGACAAAGAGGCTGCAAAATCTGTTGAAGGATTTCGACCACATGCCAAGCGCAAAGGAGGATGGGTTGATAACCGACCAAAATTCGGTTTCAACAAACGAGGAATTCCCTATAAGATGAAAACCTCAGAGCAGAATCCAGGCAAGAATCATAGGAAAACTTTCCATCCTTCTGCAAAGGCTCCTACCGACACTTGGGTTTTCTCTGGGGGCAGGAAATCTGGCTATTCAACACCATCAACCAAATGGGTAAAGAGGGTAGCCACAATACCCCATCAGAAAGAGGCATCGAATCCCAATCAGTATGCCTATAAAAACAATTACAAGGGTAAAAACCCTAAGAGCCATCTACGCTCTAACATTGTGGTCGAAGCCAATGACGTCGACAAACCATCTGATTTCGCTGTCAAGACGATAGCCAATGCAGAAGTTGTTTTGGTCATACTCCTCGTCCTCAGCAGGGAGAAACCCATGATATCCTCCCCTTCTGCCATCACCAGGGCAGTTGTACCAGTTGTTGCATAAACAGGTCAAAGCATGGTGACGGGGTACCGTCTCCTGTGCCACGAACAATGATAGCGGTATGGAGTACCTATTCCCAATACGTCATGCCGGTACTGATACATCTTCCTGGTCTCTAAGAGTGCATTGAAATCTTTGAAAAGCTGCGCATAATCAGGGCGAGGGTAACTAGTAGCCCTCAGTAAGACCTCGAAATACCTGGCGCTGTTAGAGCCAGCACCTATGGCTTTCTCGAGCAAGATTCTTACGACGTCAAGCTTTGGCCGTTCGTGAAGAAGCTGTTGAGTGCAGCGGATAAGGCAGAACATGGGATGGCCAGCGTGCCACAAGCGCCATGAGAACCTTAAGGTGTCATAAGTAAGGTCAAGTTCGGTAAGCATCTTGACGCAGTGAACATTGAGAACCCTTAGAACTTCAGTGGTTCGGCAGAGAGAACAATGCCTTTTGCTAGTTCTCATGAAGTTGCAGAAAGAAGGTGCATCATCAGCAGCAACCCTCTTAACAATGTTGATGAGGAGATCATCGCCCAGAAAATTCATTTTGGAAGAAGAGAAAAACTTGATAGTTTCTTTTTCTTAAGCAAAATGAGGTTGGCAAGAGAATGGTAGAACTTTCAAGAAAAACTTGGTATTTATAATGAAGGTAGAAGTTGAGGGGGTTGCATTTTTACGGTTTTCTATCAGATACAGATGCATACACGTGGCATTTGGCATCTGTAGATTTGCCTTGGAAAAAGAGGGAAGTTGTAAAGTTTATCTATTTATTTTATTTTATTTTCCTCTAAAGTCATCATTGATAAGAAGTTTACGTTTTCCTAGGCAGTTTAACTTGTTTGGTTAAACAAAAGAAACTTTTTAGTTTCTCATCATTATGGTTTCTTGAAACTTGTTCCAAATTGTGATTTTGTGATATTTTAAAGGAAATAAATAGGCAAACGAGATTTTTAAGATAAAAATTAAAAATGCCATTAAAGCGGTAATTCTACCATTACAAAACAAAAAAAAACACAAAGTGTTTGGAAGAAGTAAAATTACAAGGAATTTGTACTAAATAGCAAACTCAGAAAAGAGTTTGTCGAGTTTGCTTTTGAATTCGATAAGCTTTTCATCGAGAACCTTGTCATGATTAGCAAGAGCTTGTATTTGTTGCTGGGTTCGTTTCGAATCCTTGGCCTTTTGTAGGACAGCAACGGCCTCTCGTTTCATAACTTCCTCCTTGCTCAAGAGATTAGTCTTTTGGGACTCTAGTTCTTGGATTTCTGCTTTGCGTTTCGCAATGGCAGCATCAATCTCCTTAACCTTCTGTTGAATAATTGGAGTTTCCTGTTGAAAGGCTTCGAACTTTGCGTTGAAGGCAGAAACGTCTGCCATGAGTTTATCGCAGCGTTGTTGTTGCTCTGCAAGTTGAGCCTGACCAGTTTTCTTCTCCTGAAAGCTTTGGTTAATGCTGTCGAGAAGAGGCTCCAACACTTGAGAAAGGTCTCGAAATTTCGAACCAGAGGGAAGCTCACTCAATTTGTGAAGTAGCCTTTTTACTTCATCAACGACGTTTTCATCTTGCTCAATGGCCTCCAGCAGGTTAACTCTTAAGACTTTATCTCGAAATTCCGCCGAAAGGTTTTCTTTTGAAGTTTCTGACGGATCGTCAGCAGAAACGTTTGAGGATTTCCCGCTACTCTTCAAGAAAAGTACGTCATTTTTCATCAGGAAAGCAAAGGCGTCTAGAGGGTTAACTTTCTCGAGACGATTCAGTTCTTCTTGACCAATAATGGTATCTGTCAAGTCGAGTTCTGCCATTGATGTGACTATTTTTCGATAAATAGTCACCTTGATCAGAGGTGTCCTTCTCAAAGATTGGTCTTTCTTCTTCGACCACCTTGTCAAGATCCAGGCCCTCATAAGGTGTCTTTGATGGTTGGTTAGGAGAAACAACCACAACGTCAGGTGAACTAGTCTCGACGCCCTCTTCTTCCTCGACGATAGGGTTGGGGTTACTTTGTCAGCAAGGAGAAGCTGACCTTGTTGGGATGTATCAACAATGCCATGGTCGACACCCTGAAAAAAGATAGAACAAATGTTGTAAGGAACTGTCGAAATAACATGAAAAGAAACATGTCAAATATGGCATTAGATCGATAAATTACCTTCGAAACATTATCGCCTACACAGGAATGAGCACTGTTAGGATTAGAATCCTTATGGCCATGCTTCCTTCTTTTGGGGCTCGATTTGGCCGGAGATCCTTCGGTATGTGTTGTCTCGATAGTAATTTCCTGTGTTTTATGCTTCCTTTTCCTTCGGGCTTCTTTGGTCTTGGGCATTTCCAAAGTTGTGGTAACTTCAATAGCCTCGGAGGTGGAATCGGGCTGAAAGGACGTCAGCGGTAAGAGATCATCGCAAAAGTAATATTCGAAGATAGGTCGAGCCAAACGGGACTTACTTGGTCTTCAGGTGCAAGGTCCTCAGTTTCCTTGGGAGATGGTTCGGGAGAAGGCATAATCTGTTTCTTCTCTGATTTAGAAGATTTTTTCCTCTTTGACGATTTCCCTGATTTAGACTTCGATTTTCTCGGTTCGCCTTCATCATCTCCTTGGTCTCCATCCTCCGAATCCAGGGAAACGGCTGCAAACAAATGGATAGAAAAGATATGTAGCAATTGTTTTTCTCTCTAATTTGTTTATTTGTTTTAAAAAATTGGTAATTTCATACCTACTCCTATTGGAGAAGTGATTCGAATATGTGGTAGGTCTAGGCCAAGGTGACCTCTAAAAGTGTATAGGTCACATTTTGATGCAGTCACTTTATCCTCATCTCTCTTTATTAATTTTTGTATCATTCCCAGTGAAGAAACATAGGTAGCCATTTTGGATATGGTGGCCTAAAAGCCAATGCCAATTTACTGGTTGGCAATGGCGGGAACTTCGTTTTAAAGTGAAGTGCAAAAAGATATTTACTGGGAGTAAAAGGTGGAAACTTCATCGAAGGAAGTTAGTCATAAATTTTATCCCTTAAAGTCTGGGCGGCATAGTTAACAGCCTGAATGTAAAGGGTCATATGCAGTTTGAAAATATTTCTGAAAAGCCTGAATTTCTCGGATATGCGTACCTTTGCTCTTCTTGGTCCTGTTCTGCACAGTGTTAAAAGCAAGAATTAGTTGAGGAAGCAATTGGCCAGGATTCACTCGATTGGTCTGGCGCTTATAATAGTCTCGCCACCATCGAAAGAATGCCTCAATACATGAAGTAGATAAAGCAAATGAAACGGGCTTGAAAATGAGAGTTTGTTTCTCAGCCTTGCGCAAAGTTGATCTCCAGATGTGTTCTAGTAATGGCTGCCTCAGGTCATCTATGTTGTTATACAAGTAAGTGGGCCTGGGTTGAACCAAACCAAATTGTCGAGCGACAGATTTGGCTGGTAGCCATACAATCCGTAGGGACCACCAGCTGTGATCCTGCTGGACAGAAGTGTGGGAGTCAAATAGGCTTCCTAGATGACATTTGTCTCAGCCTCATCTTCAACAAGGGTTGCTGGGAATTCTTTCTTAAACCAGGTTGGCCCTCGAGATCTGATAACAAATGGGGCCATAGTAGGTGTAAAAACATCACATCCTAGAAGAGCCTCGAAAGGAATGGAAAACAAGTCCTGAAAAGTCCTATTTCCATATTGGAGCATGGCTAGGCCTATACCTTCGATAGGGCTATCTTCATATGCTTTCGAAAGGCGAGTAGGAAGGCTAACAACCAGTTTTTTCCTAAGAGCCACAGTTGGAAAAACCAAATGGGACCAGGAATGATAAGACTGCCTCGGGATGGGTATTCTTTAATACTAGACACAGCTTGGTTCAAGTTCTCATACAAAGATCCTAGAATTAGTTTGCCTAGGCAGATATCTTTGCCTTCGTGTATTTGAATGGCTAAGGTTGTTAATTTCTTAGGAATCTGGATGGACCTCGAACAAAAAATGAACCTAGATAACCAATAAGTCAAGAAGGCAATGCTCTGTGTCAGAAACTTCGGCAGTCGAAGTATCATGGTGATCTATGATGAAATTTCCATATGCAGGCCTGGCAAAGTCAAATGAGAATTCTGAATGATGTTTATCAGGATCGAAGGTTAGGCCAGTGGGTTTGAGACCAGTGATGCCTGCGACATCTAGCAGGGTAGGTGTGAGCATACCACATTTTAAGTGGAGGCTGTTTGTCGAAGGATTCCAAAAGTGTAAGGCAGCAATTATCAGTTCATTGTGGTACTTGGGTCCTTGCCTAGACAGCTGGATAAGGTCAAAGATTCCTATATCTTTCCAAAATTGACCTTTCTTCTTTTCTAACTTATCTAACCAGCCAATGTAGGGTTCACTTTCACCAATTTTTGGCTCTGTTCTGAATTTGGATTTTAAGAAACTCAAGTCATATGGACCTTTAGTGAAAATTAAAGGTAGTTGTTCTTCTAAACACGGAAAAACAGCACTAAGACTTTTTGGGGTTTCTTTGTCTATTGGGAGCGGCCCTAATAATGCATGTGGTGATTTAGGGCAAGGGATAATTACCTGAGATTTCCAGATTTTCTCCTCAGCTTCCTTGATGTCTGGCTCTTCTATGAACACAGGGGCACCAACGGAAAATTCCTTAGAAAAATTGATTTGTTCGTCGTGTTTGGTAGCCTTGGAGGAAGTGCTTTCCGCATTCGTCATGATAAGAAATGTTTAGTAAAAGTGACGAACAGAATGGTGTGATTTTTCTGGGAAAAGATGAAATTTTGAAAAAAAAAAAAAGTTTTTTCTAGCTTCTTTGAAAAGAAGAAAAGTGAATAGTGAAAAGGGAAAGTTAGGAAGTTGAAAGATAGAGGAAAAAACCTTGTGTTTTATAACCTTTTGATCAAGACAGGTGTCAATATCTTGTGTTGACGGTTTTCTTTAAAGTGGTAGTTCCCAATGACTACGTGGCCCACTAACTATGGTGGGGACGCTAAAATCCTCTTTGTTGAAAAAAAAGTTGTTTCTATAAACAGATGACGTCATAGCTTCAAAATGTCGATTAGAGTCAAAGTGCATCTATCGGGGTCAGAAACATCTTACTCTCCCTATCAATAAGAAGAGTCGACAATGACGTTTCTGGGGGGCAATTTGTTAGTCTATATTTTTGAAGGCTATTATTAAATACAGTCAAAGAAAGTTGACCTTATCATCGAAGAAATAAACCATGTTCATAGGTCATCATCGAAATCGAACTTGTTGGAAACGCGTGTCTCAGTTTTGCAAACAGAACCTATCGAGGGACGGTTATTTCAGATAAGGGCAAGCAACGGACATCTCCAAAAGGCGCGTTCGAAATTCGAATTGTATGGATAAGACTTGTTAGTTTTCTATAGTTATAGATTTGAATTCGAATTTAGGTAGTTATTTTTACTTGTATAAATAGTAGTTTTCCCGATGGAAAAGTGGTCACAATTCAATCATACAAAAAACTTACACTCAAATTATCCGTATGGGAGCGAGAAACGAGTCACAAGTTGCAATGCATGAACCTGTGTACCAATTTGCATTCAATCAATGCAATTTACTTTCCTTTTCTTAAATGTCTTTACATTTTACTTGTTCTTTTTGAACAATTTACTTGTTTTTTGCTTAACAAATTCGATTGGATTCAACTGGGTTGAGTTCGATTGCTTTTATTATTCTTGTTTATTTAATCCTTTAAGAACATTACAATTTCCTGGAAATAACAAAAGCACAAATATGCTCCTAAGATTATTTACTGGTTGATCTTACAAGTAATTATTTTTAAACCAGCGATTGTTTACCAAAAATCAGTGTAAACAGCACCAAGCATTCATTTCCTAAGTTGAGAATTTTTGATGTCTCTAACAATCATTTTTGTGGCTCCTTGCCAACATCATGCATCAAGAACTTTCAAGGAATGATGAATGTAAATGATAGGCATATTGGTTTGCAATACATGGGTAAGTCCAATTACTATAATGATTCTGTGGTGGTCACAATGAAAGGTTTTTCTATGGAGCTAACAAAGATATTGACTACTTTCACAACTATTGATTTATCAAATAACTTGTTTGAAGGTAAAATTCCACAAGTCATTGGAGAATTAAATTCTCTCAAAGGACTTAACCTTTCAAACAATGGAATCACAGGTAGCATTCGACAATCTTTGGGTCGTTTGAGAAAATTGGAGTGGTTGGACCTCTCATGTAACCAATTGACGGGTGAGGTTCCTGTGGCTTTGACAAATTTGAATTTCCTTTCTTTCTTGAACCTTTCACAAAACCACCTTGAGGGAATCATACCTACAGTTCAACAATTTGATACATTTGGAAATGATTCCTATGAAGGAAATACAATGTTGTGTGGATTTCCATTGTCTAAATCATGCAAAAATGAGAAAGATCTGCCACCACATTCAACATCTGAAGATGAAGAAGAATCGGGATTTGGCTGGAAAGCTGTGGCAATTGGTTATGCATGTGGGGCAATATTTGGGTTGCTTTTGGGATATAATGTATTCTTCTTCACTGGAAAACCTCAATGGCTTGTTAGACTTGTTGAAAATATGTTTAACATAAGACTGAAAAGAACAAACAACAGAGACAGCGCAAATCGCAGGAGAACGAATTAATTTGATGATGGTATTTTCAAATATATATATAAGGGATGTCGTTTGTGTGTGTGTGTGTGTGTGTGTGTGTGTTATATATTTCAAGTTGTTGAACAAATAAGAAATTTTCAGTTTGTTATATATTTCAAGTTGTTGAACAAATAAGAAATTTTTAGTGATCAATTGCTTTTATGTTACTTTCAAGATTTTGTTATGTATTACTTTAAAATGCTCAAGAATTATTGCTTCAAGTTTTGAACTTTTTTTTTTTTCCATATCATTGTCTCCTGTTTGTTAGTTATCTCACATATATCAACTTGATTTTTTTTACCTTTTGAAGAATATATTTTTGAAAGCATATCCTCAGTATGTCGGTGAGTGCTGATATTTTACTAGTGTACATAACTTCAATTGGTAAGTAAGCTCGCTATGTACCTAGTGGCAGCACAGCGTACAACTTTCATGAATCTAATTACAACTATAAAATTGTTCAGAAAGTTCTTAAGCTGTGCAGTTAAGTTTAGACACTTTATTCTGTTCTTGAATTAAACTCTATTCTCAAACTAGTTTTTGGACTCTAAATACATAAATAACAACTTTTAAGATGAACTATGAACACTGGGTGGAAGAGCAAAGCAGACAACTTTTAAGATGCTCAGGTCACGGACATGCTGATTGGGGAACTTGTAATTGACATCAAGAATCACTATTTCAAACTATTTTGCATGAAATCTGATGCTGCAAAAATAGATGTTTTTAATGTTATCACCGGCATATGGAAAACAACGGCTGAAGGGTTTTCCTTGTGGATTGGTGGTTTTCGTGCCTCCGAACTTCTAAAGGTAACCCCTAATAGATATATTTGATCAACTTGAGGTTATTTATTTCTGTTGTCATATTTCTACCATGGCATAATGTATGTTTGTGATGAGAATTATAGGTTCTGGTCCCTTTGTTTGAACCATTGACACAGGAACAACGGTTTGATGCCTATAATCTTGAAAAGTTATGCCGACAAGCAGAAGATTTCCTTTCACAAGGTACTGTATGTTATATATTTCTTTGTACTGTATGTGACACAGCGGTTATATGACTTGTGGAAATCAATGCTGATTCATGGCAAGAGTATTAGTTTCATCAGAAGTATGCATAATAAGAATGTATATTCCATTAACACATAAATTACTACATTAAAAAGGTTAAACTAGGCTACAAGGAAAATTGAACCAACACACTTTATTTTTGTCAAACCAGCTGATCATCTACGACAGGAAACCATGCAACAGATGTCTTGAATACTTACCATACGTCAAACTGCTCGATGGCTGTTTGCGTTGGGTGAATATTTTCAATGCCCGAGGGATTTGAGCAAACTTTGGACCAATGTGAACCTGCATAGTCTTCAATGCAAGAGATAGAGCAAACATGTAATTTTGCTCCATGATCATGATTATGACCCAACTTATCATGCTTTTTTTGGGAGTACATAGCTTTTTTTTCTTCTGCTTTTTTTTTTCTTATGGTTGTTTTAAACCGAACCAAACCGTTATTAACACAATTTTTCTGAACCGAACCATTTGTTTTTGTGAACCGAACTGTTAACCTTTTCTGAATTACTTATTTTATTGACAAATTATTTTGTTTATTTGACCTATTTTCTACTCTCTTTTTTTCAGGATAACTAAACCCACATAATTTATCATTGAAATCATTTATGCTTTAAGAAAAAAGTAGGGAAGACCGAAGAATTGGTACAACGTGTTTTTTTGAACTTTGAAGTAGCTTTGTTGAATCCCAACAATGTTTCAATTACATGTATAATGTAAAAATCATTTTTATCACTATATTAAAAAAAAAAAAAAAAGTACCGTAAATTACTTGTGTCATAAACGAACCATTGAGTAAATTTTATTTTAAATTGACCATAAAAAAAAATGTTTTGTAAATTACTTGTATAATGAAAAGAAAATCATAATATATGCAGAAGTGACATAAAATAAAACCCACCCCTTGTACTGTTGTGAAGTATTTCTGCATCAAAGTTTCTAAGTTGAGAGGGGGGGAAAAGGAAGATAGAAGAAATTGACCATTGAGTGTAGCATTCCACAAGAAATAGCTGATAAAAGGATTATTACACACACTCACATCAATCCCCAACAATAAGACCAAATTGAAATAATTGCAATGGATCATTCATTTTGTATCTTGCAGGGAAATTCATTTAATCCCCTGCTTTAAAACATAAACTTCGGACCATGACAAATAAATATAAACCACGCTATCCTCATTGATGAGGTTCATTTGCTAGGATAGATGAGACATGAAATTCTTTTTAAGGTAAGTCCATTCCGTGGCGCTGCTGGATGCTTCTGATCAATAGAACAGGAAGAGGAGTAAGCCAAAAAGAAATTACAAAGTAATGACCACCAAGATACGCATGGTGATTCGATCTTTTGATCACCCATTTTTGGAAAACGGGGGGCTTCCGCTTTACACACGGAAGATTGGATTGCCTGAATCACAAGTCTTATATACTATGTTACGATCGCCTCATATTGATAAAAAGTCCAGAGAACAATTTGAAATTAGAGAGAAGAATCATTTTATAAATCTGACAGACTGTGAGTGAAAGGAAAAATCAGGCGAGAGTTGTATACTATTCTCAATTTTCTCTGTTTTTCACTTATCCTGAAGTTTATATTGACAAATCATACCGATTACATCATGTAATATTCAACAAAACATATGCATACCTGAAATCCCATCAAGCTTGCAACAGTAGCAGGATTATCCAAAATTCGGTGCAGCTTAAACAACTCTATACCAAGAGTTAGAATGCAACAACAAAACTATCTAGATTTTAAAAACATATGCATTTTAGACATGCTATTTTTCGATAAAATATTGCAAGTCTAATTCCTGTAACTCATAAGTCTTTTGATTCTAAAAATCAAACAAAAAACAATTCATTTGACCCTTGAGACATTGTTACATGTAAAATTATACTTGTAAAATTACTTGCTTATCAAAATAATAAAATAATTATTTTAAATAAAGTGACTTTTATTACAAAATTATATGGGTTAAAATGTACAAGGTAAGATAAAATCAATTCAACTATGATTACTTCTCAAAATGGTGATCCAGATTGTGCAACTACGGATCAATTTCACTCCATGAACCAGATTTTCATCTTTATCTCATTACTGAATGTTTGGAGTCATAAGGTACATGTCTACGTTGACAAAGCTCTAATTAATTTATCAGAGTGTCAAGAAGGATCAGCAAGCCTATTAAGCATCAATTCTGATTATTAATTTGAAGATTGGTTTTTTAGTGAGGGAAAAGTGTTAAGAGTCCCACATCGGTTGAGAGATGGTCTGAATAAGTGTTTGTAGGTGGGGGCAATCCTCACCTCAAAAGCAGGTTTTGTGGGGTTTTATTAGGTCCAACCATTAAATTTAAGAAAAGAGAACCACTAATTCTTGATTAAAGCAAACAACCAGTCACATCATAAGAGAGGAAGTACTTGAAAAACAACGAAGGTTTACCGGGCTTAATACATTGTTATTGACTATAAGTTCATTTACACACTTAAACAGCACGTAAATAAAATTATTTTATTAACAAAAAAGTAGTGGACAATGCAAAACTTGAGCTTTATTGACTATAAGTTCATTTACACTTAAACAGCACGTCAATAAAATTATTTTATTAACAAAAAAGTAGTGGACCTTCATTTACACACTTAAACAGCACGTAAATAAAATTATTTTATTAACAAAAAAGTAGTGGACCAATCAATGCAAAACTTGAGCTTTATTGACTATAAGTTCATTTACACACTTAAACAGCACGTAAATAAAATTATTTTATTAACAAAAAAGTAGTGGACCAATCAATGCAAAACTTGAGCTCTCATCTGTTTAAATTTTGATTTTGCTTGCAAGAAATGATACAATGTTACATGTAAATGACTTATGTTGCTTAATTGTGGTTAGATGTTTGCATGTTAATGTTGTAGTTGAGTTTTAGGGTTTATGTCAAATTTACACTTCAAGTGTTTGATGAAATGTTTGAATGAGTTTTTCATTGATTGTTTTCAATTTCTTATTGTGTAGATTTGAAACAATGGTCGGGTGGATCGACGTTCATGCACAATTCAACGGCGAAGAACCTCATAGGTTGAAGGTTCGATGTCTTGGTGTAACGTTAAGAGGCCTCAAGGATGAACTGGATGAATTCAACCAAGGAGACATCATTTACATCATTTCCTTAATTACACATTATTACCTCCCTTGATTTCTGGCAAATAACAAATTTAATTGGCCGAAACCTTTTCCTAATCAATTCTTGATAAAAACTCTCTAGATAAATAGCAAAGCTCATTTTATAAAGGCCAAAAGGAGAAGTTACCTTGAGACTCATACAATATGGAACATAAATCAAACTAAACAAGTATTTTTTTATTTTGGAGCAAACTATAACAGAAAGTATATATTTTTTTTCTCTGTTACAAAAGAGGGCCAAAGGCCCGAGCAGCAAGTATATTTAATACAACATCACGTTATTTATTTTTTCCACCAATTTCACGGTAAAATTGATACATCCTCCGCTTATTATTATAAACAAAAATTTATATTTTAAATTCATTCAATTAATGATGTATATGATCTTTATTATAGACCACCTACATCATTTAATCAATGAATCTAAAATGTTGATTTTTATTTATAATAATGACCGAAGGGTGTACAACCTAACACGCACATATCATTCATGGATAATTGTGGCAACTTGCAGCATCAGGCCGTGTCCTACAAATTTCGGCAAGGAGTCTCTTCTTATTCAGACCTATTTCATCTGAAACCATACAAGAATACCATATATTAATATAAGAAAAAACTTAATTATATATGAATAATTTCTCCATAATATTGTGTAAATGCAATAACAAAATGGATATTGTGGAGAAGTTCACTTACTTGCATAAAGTTCCGAAGCATTGGCAATGTTCCTTGCTAATGCTTTTGATGAAAACTCAACACACAAAAAAAGAGAACTACCAAAATAAGAGAGCAGTTCTTTGAAGTCATATTCTTGCTACAATGGACTCACTACATATGGTAATTTATATAATCCAAGATCGGTGGTTGTTGCATTCCTTTCAATTATTTTTTTAGTTTAATTTATTTGGCACTTGTGCTAAAGTTTTTTTACGTGTAGACCAATGTTGGCTTTTTAAAAATAGGGTCTTGCAAACGAATATCGCAGGACGCTTTTTAATATTATTTCCAAACCAAAAATGTATTTTTTTTAAATACTTCAATTCTCAATACATGGATTAAATACACAAATTTTCATAAAAAATTATCAATTAAGGTCCTTAAACAGCGACTTTAATTAACATTTTCCTTAAAAGATGCAAATACATTATAATATGATTTATTTACTATTCATTACCATTTTATACACATTAGTCAAAATAAAAAGCATTTCATACACTGGATCATATAGAGGCCCTTAGATTGGTGGGAATGGGACTTTGATTTTTTGAGTTGTTCCGACTATTTGAACTAAAAATTCAACACGGAATTGCAAAATCATTTCTAGGAATATAGCATGTACAAAATGTTTTCCACATGTGATGTTACCATTGCATATTTCACCACACGTTTCCTTCTTTTTCTTTAGAGGAACAATGTTTATTATATCATGCCAATTATTATTGATGCTTTTTTTAAGAGACTAAACTGAAATATAATAACCAAACAAAAGAAGTTATTTCAGCATAAAAGAGTATCAGAAGAGATTTAAAAGAGTTACAAAGTTGCATTACAAAGTCAAGAAAGAACTGACAAAATCAAAATCGAATAAGATGTACTTCAATTTCAACCATCAAAACGTCTTAAACTTAATTTTTTTTCACATAATGTTCGTAGTTGTTCCTCTTTTTGCTGAAATAAACTCTCATTTCTTTCTCTCCAAATTGTCCAAACAGTAGAAAGCCAAATGATGTTCATTGATAGTCTCCTGCTTTGGAGAAACCACCAAGACCGCGAAAATGAGTGAGATGATCTGAAAGAGCACCCTGAGCTGTTGTAGCAGAGTAGGCCAATTTAAAATCAAACACCAAATTCTGCCAAAGAAATTACATCTGAAAAAATAAGTGTTCCAAATCTTCATTCACAATACACAATACACAAGGTCGTTCATATAAAAATGGAGGTCTGGCTCTCAATTAAAAATAGGTCCTTAATAAAATAAAAACACAATTTGTTTAAAAGAGCAGTCGTCTATTTTAAATTGAAAATAAGATCCGTAAACATAAAAAATATCCATCATTGTAAGTAACACTGAAAAGATCAATATTCTAATCAAAAATATAAAAATACAACTTCAAATTAATATCTTTATCAACTTTCTAGTTTGTTATTTTCCTTAGTTTGTAATGAGACAAAAAAAAGTTTATAATGTTTTTTTAGAGAACATTTATAATATTTGTTGTTAAAGCTTTGTTATTTTATACAACAAGTATGAGCCAAAAATTACAAGTGCCCTGACAAAAATATGAAGAAAAAAGTTATAGTGTTTTTTTTTTTTTTTTTGTAAATACATAATTCAGTATATTGAGGAGAGCTTGGATGAATTGGAGGAAAAAGAAAGAGTCTTGAGAACATATGAGCCTCTAATTAAAGAAGAAAAAAGGAAAACAATAATAATTAAAGAAGAAAAAAGCAATTTGTGGGTGTTGAACCCATGACCTAAGGAATGCAAAAACAACTTGGTACCGTGGCACAAGGTTATTTTGAGCATCTATTTTCTGCGAATGCGGGAGTCCATGAACCAGTACTGGATTTGATGAGCCAGTGTGTTTCGATGGATGACAATATAATGCTTACGACACCTATTACAAAGGAAGAATTGTGTCAAGACCTTTTTCAGATGCAACCGAACAAGTCCTTGGGTCCGGATGGTTTTAATCTAGCATTTTATCAAAGATTATGGCATGTGTGTGGTGATGATATTTTTCAGGCAGTGGTTTCTTTGTTGGATCGCGGTTACTTTCCTTCAAACCTTACAGAAACAAATATTTGTTTGATCCCGAAGTGCGAAGACCCGGATAATATGAAGGATCTTAGACCTATATCTCTTTGTATTGTTTTGTATAAAATGGTGTCGAAGTTGCTCGCTAATCAACTTAAACGTTGTTTGGAAAAATGTGTGTCAGAGGAGTAGTCAGCGTTTGTCGAGGGCCGCTCCATACTCGACAACGCGTTAATAGCTACCGAGATAATCCACTCAATGAAGAGGAAGACGAATGGATGGAAAGGGGAATTGGCTCTCAAGATTGATATTAGCAAGGCTTATGATAGAGTGGATTAGGGGTTTCTTCATGGTGTGCTTATGTGAATGGGGTTCAGTGAGAAATGGATCCAGTGGATGATGATGTGTGTTAGCTCTGTTACTTATTCAGTGTTTATGAACTTTGATAGGGTGGGGCCTATTGTAACCGACCGAGGGTTGCGTAAAGGTGACCCGTTATCACCATATTTATTCATATTAGTGGTTGAGGGCCTCTTGACTCTAATACATAAGGCAGTTACTAGAAGTGATATTCATGGGGTACAAGTGTGTCGCGGCTCACCAGTGGTATCTCTTATGTTGTTTACATACGTCTGTTTCTTGTTTTACATGGCCAATGTAGTGGAAACACATCATTTACTAACTATTCTTAAAACTTATGAGGCGGCATCTTGACATTAAATTAATTTATCATAGTCTGAAGTGTTTTTTAGTCGCAATATGAGTAGGGCAGCGCAGGAGGATTTGTCACGCATTATTGGTGTCCGGCATGTGATGGGTGTAACAGCCCGATTTTCGTTAGTTTTATTTTATTATTTATTTATGTGTGTTATATGTGCTCTTATGTGATTATTTGCCTCTGTGTGTATTTTTGGTTGGGAATCGTAGAATTCGGTGTTAGAAGGGTATTTTAGTCATTTTGGACTTAGGGGCATTTTGGTCATTTTGAGGGCAGTGGCAATTTTGTAATTTTGCAGAAAGTTATTTTTTTAGTGTTTAGTGGAAGTTATTATTTTACCAAGTTAGTAGAGAGGGTGTAGTAATTATTTTAGTTACCGTTAAGTGACCGTTAGTGTTATATTTTACCGGTAAGTGAGTAGTAACATTTTTGAGGTTGAATTAGAAATGGGTTAGGCCCATTAAGGTTTGTGAGATAAGCCCATTAAGTGAGCCTTTATAAACTAATGCTAGTGAGAAGAGATAGGGTTACAACATTTTCATTTCATTTTTCATTTGAGAAGATAAGAGATAGAGGCTAGAGAGAAGAACAAGTGCAATGGTTAGAGGCAAGAGGGATTCATCATCTAGGAGCTAAATTGAAGCTTGGGTTAGAGAATCTTGGTGCTAGAGGTAAGAGGGTTAGAATTCAACCATAATTCATAATTTTTCCTTTTTACCCATTTTGTGAAATTGATGAATTGAATCTAATTGTTGTAAATTCGTGCATAATTGTTGTTGTTATGTTTGTTAACATGATTTGTGGGATAATTGTGTGTTAGTATGTGAATTAACATGTTGAAATGTAAAAATATGGGTATATTGTGTTCTTGAGTAAATTTGTTGAAAAATGAAGTTGTGGTGTTAAATTGTGCATGAATTCATGTTCATTAGTTGTTGTTATTGATTTGAAACATGTGGTTGTTGGATTGATGCTTTGGGTATCAAAATTGATAATATGAGATGTTGTTGTTGATGAATTGTGATGAATTCATGATTGGTTGTTGTTGTTGAAGTTGTGAGGTGTTCTTGTTGATGTTAGAAACCTTGAGTAATCATAATCTTTGATGTTGTTATGAATTTGTGTTGTTCTTGAGGTTTTTATAAAAATGGGTTGATAATGAAGAAGTTTGATTTTGATGATGTTGAATGAATTAAGAAGCTTGTTTTGGAGGGGAATCATTTTGGGAAGAAAATGAGTTTTGAGTAAAAGTCATTTTAAGAACTTTTACAAAATAAGTCATCTTGGGATGAGTTTGATTAAGTTGTTTTAATGTTGAAATGTGAAGTTTTCAAGTGTGGTTTGTATGGTCTAAGTGTTAGGAATGCATTGGTGAAAACGGAACTGAAATCGGACTCGAAAACAAGATTTTATGCACGAAAACGTAAAATTTCATTTTTGCTGTACTGGTGGAATGACACGACCGTGTGTCTGGATGACACGACCGTGTCAGAGTCCCCTGTAAGGGATCACACGACCGTGTGTCCTGACGACGCGACCGTGTCAGTTCTGCAGAATCCCAAAACCTTGTTTTTTCATATTTTTGTGTACTTTTAAGCATACCAATGGATTCCAAACACCTAACCTTATTCAATCAATTTATAAGTAAGCTTCTAAGAGTATCATAGCTTGGGTCTAACTTGGTTTTGTTTTGGAAATGAATTGGTTTTGCAAAATGATGCCAAGAGACGAACTTCGTGATTTTTGGGAATTCTTCATGTGTGGCCGATGAAATGCTTTTGTAACCTCTACTACACACATATGTGACTTGTGAGAATACATGGCATAGGCAATTGAACTTGTTTACTTGGTTTTGGTTAGATGACTCAATTATTTTCAATGTTGTGATTTTTGGAGACGAACTTGGTAGAAAATGATTTTTGAGAGCCAATTGCTTGTGAACCCTTTATGAATAGATTAATATGATGACGAGATGATGTATGAATGGTTGTTGAGTGATGAATATGATGTTTGTGATCATATGTTATAATTGTTCCTTTATTTGGATTGTAAGGAATTATGTGGAAATGTGGCAACTATATGTTGATTTATGTGGAGATGATTGATGATGTGTATGTGTGACAACTATATGTTGATTGAATTGTGGATGTTGTTGGTGATTGTATATTTGTCAAGTGGTGGTGAATTGTTGTCGATGCATATATACTAATTGAATGGTGATGAACATGTTTATGTTATGTTGTTTGTTGAACATGTTAAATGTTGATTGTTGGTGGTGAGTTTATACATGCTAGTTTTGATGTGATTGGTGATGAATGCGTGTATATACATATAGCCGTTGATCATAGCCGTTGATTATAGCCGTTGATTATAGCCGTTGAATTGTTGTGAACATATGCATTGTGGATTGAGTCATATGTTCATGCATCATATGTCGTTTCGGATGTTATATCCATATTGCCGTTGACCGGATACTTGTATCCATATTGCCGTTGATTATAGCCGTTGATAATGATGTTTTTGTTGCATCATAAGGTGACGACCTTGGAGGAGTTTGGTACCACATGCATCTAGAAGAGTCTAGAACATTGCATGCATTTGATTAGTTGATGAGTTGTGACATATTTGAATATGTGACTTGGTGAATTGTGCATGGGTGAAATTTGGTGAACGTTGTGATTATGTGGATTGATGTATATGTACATTGGTGGATTTTGTTGACGGTTGTGAATAATTGAACTATGTTCTAATTGCATATCTTAATTGTTTGTGCTTATACACTTGGTGAACCCACTTGATGATGATTAATTTGATAATAATGATGAAGTGAGAATTGTATATGTATATACATATGATGTGGTGATTTCTTTGATAATGATGATTGCTTTGAAATGATGAATTGTACTTGTTGAGTTAAGCATGCTAGATGAGTAATGAGGTGAGTAATATTTTCATTCGATTAGTGTTGTTAAATGATGAGCTCTTGTCGATATCTTGAATAGAGAATGATTATGCATGCTATACTATGATGATAATGTGGTAGCTTGAGATGCTAGTAATGGGGGATGATAATCATGTGATGCTAGTATTCTAGGAGGGATGGTTTGTATATGTGATATGTATGATTCCTTGAATGCTATGTTTTCATATGGATTATGATGATGTAATGCTAACCCTCAGTGGTCTGTGGTGGACCGCCTACCTCTCTGTATGGATGGGTAGACGGCGTGCAGGATGCTTAGTTGTTGCTTGTTGATGCCGAGGAGTGGAGTTCCTCTTTTTCATGCAAGTGTCTAGATTAGGGCTCTGATCTAGGATAGTCCTTGCATGTTGTTTCATTTTGACTATGTATCTTGGAGTTGTTGATATATTCTATTATTTGGATTTGGAGAATACAATTGTATTTTGTTGAGATCTGGAGATGTTTTATGATTTTTAAGTATGTCCGCTGCTATGTTGTGTAACATGATCTTTATGCATGTATTATTGTGGTTTGATTCGAAGACGTAGCATCTATTTCTAGAATATGTTTGAATATTCGCGCGTTTTACCGCTTATTAGAAATAGGGTGTTACAATGGGAATCGGAAAGTATTTGGGATTACCTTCGATGATTGGTAGAGATAAGAGATCTGTTTTTTTCTTTTATCAAGGATCTTATCTGGAGACGAATAAATGCGTGGAGGGGACGAGCATTATCGAAGGCGGGTAAGGAAGTTATGATCAAATCTGTGTTACAATCTATTCCTTCATACATAATGAGTATTTATCTACTGTCAAATTCAGTTATAGATGATATTGAGAAGATGATCAATGCATTTTGGTGGGGAGAAAGGAGTAACAACCGCGGGATTAAATGGATGGCATGGGAACGCGTGGCATGCCCCAAAGAGTTTGGTGGAATGGGGTTTTGGAATTTCAAAGCTTTTAATCTCGCTATGGTAGCTAAGCAAGGATGGAGCTTTGCTTGGGAGAGTATTTGGAATTTGTGTCAGTTACTTTTATATGGTTGTAGGTGGACAATTGAACATGGGCAGCAAGTCAGTGTGATGAATGATCCATAGGTTCGAGGTGTTCATGGTAGTTTGATTCAATCCCCACAAAGCCAAGGTGTGCATAGTTTACGTGTGTCTGATCTAATAGCTGACGTGGAATGAGTATAAGTCATTGATAAGATTAAATCTTTGTTTTCGGATGGTATGGTGCGAGCTATTCTCGACACACCATTATTTGTGGAAGTTCAAAATGATAGAATAACATGGATGATGGAACGTAACGGGAGGTATATGATGAGTCATAGATTAGTCTAATTTAATGCATTATTTAGTTTAGTTTTATTAAAGATTTAGTTTTATTTTATTGCATTTTATTTCCTTTTAGAATATTTTACTTTAAATTGCTTTTTATTATATTTTAGGAACGAATATATGGTGGAAGGTGTCTTGGAGCAAAAGAAAGAGGACTGGAGCAAATACAGTGCAAGAATACGAAGATACGGGACAAAAATATGTTCCCACATAGTCAGAAGCTTGGCACGGCCCGTGCCAACATGTGGCACGGCCGTGCCCGTCCCCAGAGTCCACTTTTGCTGCTTTTCTTCAAGCCCAAGTTACCCTGTTGCAGCTTTACCGTTTTATCCTTTTAGTTGCTTAGTTTCTAAGTCGATTGTAAAGCTATAAATAGAGTAGCTCTCCACCATAAACATACACCCTTTACTTTGCTTAGAATATTTCTATTTTCAATAAAAGTTTTTATTTCTTTACTTTCTTTCTCGCAATTTTACTTTACTGTTATTTTCTCTCTTCTTCCCCCATGTCTACGATGAACATGAGTGAGTAGACTTCTTCGTCTTAGGATTGTTGGGGAGTCTAAATGACATAATCCTAAACAAACCAAGCTTAAACCCTAATTTCTATGTAACCCTAATTTCTAATCTAGATTCACCGTCTTAACGTGGATTAACAATTATCAAACTGTGGAAGCGAAAGCGAAGGGTTTGATAATCGTTAATCCATCATCACAAACATCAATTCATAAAGCGAGAGCGGAGTTTTGATGTTGGAACAAGTGAATCTAGACAATAATTGCAAAACAGTGAAATAGTCTTTGCAATTATTGAGACAAAGAGTAGTTTCAATCCTCTATGCATCTTCTAGTCATCTAGTCAGCGAAATAGGCTTGGTTACTAGTGTTGGAACAAAATGTGTTTAACAATGAACCTTAAAGAGTTTTGATGATAACAAGGTATTAAAAGTTGTAAATTGGACTAGCTAATATTTGTTCAAGTGTACAGGACCATAATTAAAAAGTTACATCATTGATTGGTTCTGAATGAGCAAATAAAGAGCAAAAGAAAATGAAGCTTAGATGATTCTGAAGGCAAAGCGCTCCTGAAGTCAAGCTGCTCCTGAAGAAATACCGCTCCTGAAGTAAAGCTGCTCCTGAAGAATAATGCTTCTGAAGACAAGAGGTCCAGAAGCCACATCATCAGAAGCTGCACCATCAGAAGCTGCAGAAGTCACTTCATCAGAAGCTGCATCATCAGAAGCTGCCTCATCAGAAGCTATTTCACCAGAAGCTGATGATCAACTGGATTTGCAAGAACATTCAAAGATTGAAGAATCTACATTGCAAAAGCTGTCTATTGGATTTGAAAACACAAACAAAGGATTAGTGGAGTTTGCAACGGTCATTTCAAAGGTGTTTGAAGGCGTGTGCTTGCAATTTGGACGAAAGCGTTGACATTGTACTTTGTACGAATTGTACAACCACGTTCTCCACTACTCTGTTTTGTGTCCACGCTACAGGACAAGAAAACAGCTCCAGAATACGGTCTCGCCTGCATAGATGTTCCTTTGGATAAGGAATGGATTTCAAATTTGTTCTTCATAGGACAACAACCAAATCAGGCAAAAGTTCATTGGTGAAAGATCAAGCTTCAACAACGACTCTTTGGTGTGCTGGCAATTTCACAACGTCTCTTTCACGCCTCTATATAAAGGAGTGAAGACCTAGTGTTTTGGTAATGCAAGAACGCTGAACGAAAGACTCACAAGATTTTCACAAGTACCAAACCTCTGCTGAAATTGTTCTGCATTCACTTAGAATTTCTGTGTCTCAAAGTCATATCTTAGAAATTCTTAAGTTCATTGAGTCTGTATCTGATTTGTATTGTGAGCACCTCTGATTGTATATCAAGTGTTCAACCTTAAACAATTTTCTGTGTAATTTTGTTTAGTTAGGAAGTCTCTTGCAGTTGTGCTTGAGCAGGAAGTCTCTTGATTGTGTTCTTGAGCAAAGGAAGTCTCTTGCTTGTGTGCTTGAGCATTGGAAGTCTCTTGCTTGTGTGCTTGAGCATTTGTAATCAGATATTACTCATAGTGAAATCTCCTTGGAAGTGCAAGGGGGACTGGACTACTTCCGGATTGTGGAAGGAACCAGTATAATTGCTTTGTGTCATTCTTCTTCTCTCTCTCTGTTTTATTCCGCTGCTTTTAGATTCTGATTATCACTTCAGAAGCTGTCTCACCTAGCTTCTGATCAGTGTGTTCAGTTTTTAGGAGAAACGAAGAATTTTTCAAAACACAATTCAACCCCCCCTTCTTGTGTTTTTCTCACCTTCAATTGGTATCTAGAGCCTTGGTCTGTTGTGTATCACTTAACCGTGCAACAGTCAAAGATCTGAGAAAAACATGTCTACTCCTCCTCCTACTGGTTCTGGTGAAACTAGCTATAAACATGTCTCACATGATTATAGTGATAGTAAGAAAACCAGTGTTGGAAAAGTTCCAAAGTTCAACGGAGATGCTGAAGAGTTCTCTTGGTGGAAGACCAACTTTTACAGTTACATCATGAGCCTGGATGAAGAATTATGGGATATTCTGGAAGATGGTGTTGGTGATTTAGTCCTTGATGAAGAAGGAGCTGCTGTGGATAGAAAGAAACATACTCCAGAACTGAGGAAACTTTACAAGAAGCATCATATTATCAGAGGAGCCCTTGTCACTGCCATACCCAAAGCAGAGTATATGAAGATGAGTGACAAATCCACTGCTAAAGCTATGTTTGCTTCTCTCTGTTCAAATTATGAAGGGAGCAAGAAGGTCAAAGAAGCAAAGGCTCTTCTGCTTGTACATCAGTATGAGCTATTCAAGATGAAGGATGATGAAACTATTGAGGAGATCTACTCAAGGTTTCAAACCTTAGTTTCTGGGCTACAGATTCTAAAGAAGAGCTATGTTGCTTCTGATCATGTAAGAAAGATTCTCAGAAGCTTACCTGCCAGATGGAGACCAAAAGTGACTGCCATTGAGGAAGCTAAAGATTTAAACACTTTAAGTGTCGAAGATCTTGTTAGTTCTCTCAAAGTTCATGAGTTAAGTCTTAATGAACATGAGTCTACTAAGAAGAGTAAATCAATAGCTCTTCCATCCAAAGGCAAGTCATCAAAAGCTCTCAAAGTGGTTGAATCTGAAGAGGAAGAACAGTCAAGTTCAGATTCTGAACCAGATGCTGCTGAAATGGCCATGCTCTCAAACAGACTTCAATATCTGGCCAAGAAGAACAGAAAGTTTCTCTCCAGAAGGGGTAACTCCAGAAGCTCAAAGAAAGAAGATCAGAAGGGATGCTTCAACTGTAAGAAGCCTGGACACTTCATTGCTGAATGCCCTGATCTTCAAAGAGAAAAGTCAAAGGACAAGTCAAAGAGGTCTACATTCAAACCAAGCAAACTCAAGAAGCAGATTAAGCAGAGTTTAATGGCAACCTGGGATGATTTGGGTAGTGAATCTGGATCTGATAAAGAGGAAGCTGATGAAGATGCAAAGGTAGCTGTTGGGTTGATAGCAACAGCAACTTCAGAAGCTGGATCAGATTCAGACTCAGAAGATGAAAACGAGGTATATTCCAAAATTCCCAGAAATGAACTTGTTGAGTCACTTAAAGAACTTCTTACACATTTTGAAGTAAGAACCAATGAGTTGAAGGATTTAAAGAAAAATATGCTGATTTGGTACAACAGCAAAAATCAACTCTATTGGATCTGAAAGCTTCTGAACAAGGACTTAGGGGCTTTGACTTCATGTGTAAAACATATGAAGATCAGCTCAGGTTCTTATGTCAGAAGCTACAAGAAAAGTGTAAAGAAAAACCTTTAAGTAACCATGAAATTGCTCTTGAAGATTTTATTATATCTGGCATTGACAGAAGCAGAGTGGCTTCTATGATTTATAGCATTTACAAGAACAACGGCAGAGGAATTGGTTTTCCAGAAGTGAAACTTGAGAAAACCAATCTAAAATCTTGCTGTGAATGCATCAAGGAAGGTCTGAAAACATTCTTTGTACCAGAAAGGGCTGAGTTGGAAACTGTTGTTCAATCAGAACCTGAAGCTTCTAGTTCTAAGGCTAAGATTACTTCAAAGCCAAAGAACTCTAAGTCAAAGGCTATGATCAAATCTGATTCCAAGACTTCAAAGGTCAGGATCCTGAAAAGATCAGAACCTATTCCTCAGAGTCTGGTGAAACCAAAATCTGGGGTTCTGAAGTCTAAGTTTCAGAAGAAGATAGTTACTGCTTCTGAAGTACCAAAACCTAAGGTGATGGTTAATCAGAAGCAACCCAACTCACAGCACAAGGTACAAGAAGTGAAGATTAAAGCCTTAAGTACTAACCTTCCAGGACCCATAGAACAATGGGTACCTAAATCTAAAAATGTCAATGATGCAGGTATGTCTAAGAGCAGTGCCAAAGCAAAGATCATGGTACCTAGACAGCGGTTGCTCAAGACACATGACAGGAGACAAGTCCATGTTCCTCAGCCTAACAATGAAAGAGGGTGGAAATGTGAAATTTGGGGGCAACCAGTCAGGCAAGATCATAGGTACAGGAACTATTGGTAATTCCTCTACCTCAATTAATAATGTATGGTTGGTAGATGGTCTTGAACATAACCTTTTGAGCATTAGTCAATTTTGTGATAATGGTTATGATGTGCTTTTTGAAAAACCCAACTGTACAGTAATCAACAAGAAAGACAAATCCATTGTGTTCAAGGGAAAGAGAGTTGACAATGTCTATAAAATCAATTTTTCTGAACTGGTTGATCAGAAGGTGGTTTGCCTACTATCAGTGAATGATAAGAAATGGATGTGGCACAGAAGGTTGGGACATGCTAACTGGAGGTTAATCTCTAAGCTTAGTAAGTTACAACTTGTGAAAGGGCTACCAGACATTGACTATCATTCAGATGCACTCTGTGGTGCATGTCAGAGAGGGAAAATTGTGAAATCATCTATTAAAACCAAAGACATTGTTTCAACCTCAAGACCTTTAGAATTACTCCATATTGATTTATTTGGACCAGTGAGTACTGCATCCCTATATGGAAGTAGATATGGATTAGTCATTGTTGATGATTACAGCAGATGGACTTGGGTGAAATTCATAAAGAGTAAAGATGTTGCGTGTGATGTATTCAGTAGCTTCTGCACTCAAATTCAATCTGAAAAAGAATCAAAAATTTTGAAAATCAGAAGTGATCATGGTGGAGAATTTGAAAATGAGCCATTTGAAGCTTTTTGTGAAAAACATGGAATTTTCCATGAATTCTCTTCTCCTAGAACACCACAACAAAATGGGGTTGTAGAGAGAAAGAATAGAACTTTACAAGAAATGGCCAGAACCAAGATTCATGAAAACAATTTACCAAAACATTTTTGGGCAGAAGCAGTGAATACAGCATGCTATGTTCAAAACAGGATCTATATTAGACCTATTTTGGAGAAAACAGCATATGAACTCTTTAAAGGAAGAAAACCCAATATCTCTTACTTTCATCAATTTGGATGTACATGTTACATTCTGAACAACAAGCTCTACCTAAAGAAATTTGATGCCAAGGCCCAAAGGGGAATCTTTTTAGGTTACTCTGAAAGGTCAAAGGCATACAGAGTGTATAATTCAGAAACACTTTGTGTTGAAGAATCTATGCACGTTAAATTTGATGACAAGGAGCTTGAAGATAAAACTTCAAAGCAAGGTGAAAGTTCTGCAGAGATACAGGTTCCTGAAGCTACTCCAGAACCTGATCAGATAGCTGAATCTGAAGATAGTCCAGAAGCTGAACCCACATCAGAAGCACAAGATGAAGCTGCTTTTGATGAAGCACAAGATGGCTCACATCAAGCAGATCCTCCCAGAAACACATTCAAACACAAGTCTTCACATCCTGAGGAGCTAATCATTGGAAACAAAGATAGTCCAAGAAGAACAAGATCACATTTCAGACAAGAGGAGTCAATGATTGGACTAATCTCAATGATTGAACCTACAACAGTTGATGAAGCACTTTCAGATGATGGATGGATCCTAGCTATGCAAGAAGAGTTGAATCAATTTCAAAGAAATGATGTGTGGGATCTGGTACCCAAACCTCAGCACAAGAACATTATTGGAACAAAATGGGTATTCAGAAACAAGCTGAATGAGCAAGGTGAAGTAACAAGAAACAAAGCCAGGCTTGTTGCACAAGGGTATAGTCAACAAGAAGGCATTGATTACACTGAAACGTTTGCTCCAGTTGCAAGATTGGAAGCAATCAGGTTACTTCTTTCCTATGCAGTTAATCATGGCATAATATTATATCAAATGGATGTCAAGAGTGCATTTCTAAATGGTGTCATAGAAGAAGAAGTGTATGTCAAGCAACCTCCTGGATTTGAGGATATTAAATATCCTGACCATGTTTTTAAACTGAAGAAATCACTATATGGCTTGAAACAAGCTCCCAGAGCTTGGTATGATAGACTAAGTAATTTCTTAATCAAAAATGATTTTAAAAGAGGACAGGTTGATACTACACTCTTCAGACGGACCCTTGAGAAAGATATTCTTGTTGTGCAAATATATGTTGATGATATAATATTTGGTTCTACTAATGCATCTCTTTGCAAGGAATTTTCTGAGTTAATGCAGGATGAATTTGAAATGAGCATGATGGGAGAGCTGAAGTTCTTCCTGGGCATTCAAATCAATCAATGCAAAGATGGAGTCTATGTTCATCAATCAAAGTACACAAAGGAGCTTCTGAAGAAGTTCAAACTTGAAGATTGTAAAGTGATGAACACTCCAATGCACCCTACGTGCACCTTAAGCAAAGAAGATGAAGGAGCTAAAGTAGATCAGAAGCTGTATAGAGGTATGATTGGTTCTTTGTTATACCTCACTGCATCTAGGCCAGATATTTTATTCAGTGTATGCTTGTGTGCAAGATTCCAATCAGATCCTAGAGAATCTCATATGACTGCTGTCAAGAGAATCTTCAGGTATTTGAAAGGAACAACTAATCTTGGACTCCTTTATAGGAAATCCTTAGATTATAAGCTAATTGGATTCTGTGATGCTGATTATGCTGGTGATAGGATTGAAAGAAAGTCAACCAGTGGCAATTGTCAATTTCTGGGTGATAATCTTATATCCTGGGCTAGCAAAAGACAAACAACTATTGCTATGTCTACAACAGAAGCAGAATACATTTCAGCTGCAAGTTGTTGTACACAACTACTTTGGATGAAACATCAGTTGGAAGATTATCAGATAACTGCTAACAGTATTCCCATTTATTGTGATAATACTGCTGCTATTTGTTTGTCTAAAAATCCAATTTTGCATTCAAGAGCCAAGCACATTGAAATCAAACACCATTTTATCAGAGATTATGTTCAAAAAGGAATTTTAGATATACAATTCATTGATACTGAAAATCAATGGGCTGATATATTTACTAAGCCTTTAACTGTTGAAAGATTTGATTTTATAAAGAAAAATTTGAACATGCATTACGTGTCTGATTAGATGTTTGCTTGCTCCTGAATAGGATTTTAGGTTCTGAAGTTAGTTCAGAAGCAGTAGTCCATCAGAAGCTCTTTATTGAGGATCTGAGGAAAACTCGCTTCTGATGACGTCAGCATCTGAAGTCCAGAAGCTGGATTTATTGCTTCTGAATAGTTGAATTAGTGGAAAAGTTGGGAGTTACCTTTTAAAAAGTAACTTCTGGCCCACTAACTTGGTAGTTACTCTGTGAACTTCTTACGTGGCCTGTATGTGTTGGTGTATAACTAAAAGGGCAATGATGATTTAATAGCTTTGAAAGTACTTTTCACGCGCCCCCAATTTTGTCATTAATGTTATGTTTGTTTGTCTCTTTTGAATTGCAATCGTTTTACTTTTAACACTTTGACAATTCACACACTACTCACTCACAACAAACACATTTGCTCTCAAACCTCTTGCGAAGTAAGCGCATTCTCTCAAACCTTAGAACCCTAAAATCTTCATCTTCTTCAAATCTTCGTCAATCATCAAATGGCATCATCAAGCTCAAAAGTTTCAGAATCTACATCAAACAAGCAAAGCGTATCAGAATCTGGGTCCATCTACAAAGAGAAGACTATGGATATTCCATGGAAATCCTTAATCGTCCAAGTAGAATCACCAGTGGACTTCACTTCACTCAAGAAGTACGAAGTGGACATGGAAGGCTACGTAGAAACTCAGAAACTGTCTGGCTACTTCAACATGCTAAATGGGCCAACATATGTGAACTTGGTCAAAGATTTCTGGTTAAGGGCTGAAATTGTCAATAGAAAGCCTGTGAAGGCAGCAGATAAACCAGCTGGGTCGAAGAAAGGAAAGAAGGAGATTGAGTTGAATCCCACTTCCTTCAGTAGCCTTGAGATAAGGTCTGAAGTGATGGGTATTCCTGTAATCATCACAGAGGAGATAGTTGCTAAAGCTTGTAGAATGGATGCAGAAGGAAGGTTTCAAGAAATTGTTAAGAAGGATGATGTCCTGTTGCAAAACTACTACAACACTCTTCTGGGTGGTAACAAAGATGCTAAGCCTTCTGAAATGGAGATTCACAATAGAATGTTGGTGAAATTCAGCAACGATTGCTTCTTTCAAAGAGCAGGTGGGTCTGATCAACCCAACAACCAACAGAAGCTAGCAATCTATTTCATGACCAATCTGGAAAAGATAAACTTTCCAAGATATGTATTGGATCATCTCTGCTGGGCTATTAATGAAAGCACAGTCAAAGGAAGGAAACAAGTGCCCTATGGAAGATTGCTCTCTGAGATCTTTTATCAAGGGAAAGTGCTGGATTTGTTGAGAAGAACAAGGGATGCTTCTGATAAATGCTTCGAAGTTTCTACTGCAGAGAAGACTATCAGTAGCAAGACTTTGCATTCAATGCACTTTTTCAAGACAGCTCCTAAAGATGAGAAATGGTTGGAGTTGACCACAGAAGAATCTGAGATTATTAGGGACTTTCCTTCCATAGTTAAGGAAAGTAATCCTGAACACTTAGCTAGATTAGTAGCTGAGTACGTCTTGGAGGAAGATGCGAGGTCTCAGGAGGAAGCTGCTCTTGCTAAAGGGAAAGGCAAGAAGGCCAAAGCAGTTGCTGTGTCAGAAGCTGCTGTTTCTGATGCACCTAAAGGGAAAAGGGCCAGAACTAGTTCTGAATCTGATGCTGCTCCTTCTAAAGGAAAGAAAGCCAGAACCAGTACTGAGTCAGAAGCTGCCATTGCTAAAGTTGCTAAGTCTGAAGCTAAACCTGTTTCTATCAAGGATAAAGGAAAGATGCAGAAGATTGGTGCTGCTTCTATTCCTCAGAAGAGAAGAAAAGGTAAGGCAGACTTGGTAATCACTCAATAGCAGCTGGAGGAAGCTCTTGAAGAAATGGAGAAAGAAGAGGCTGATCCCAAGCTGAAGAAGAAGAAGGCTCCCCTTCAACTTGTGAGTCCTATGGTTGAGATGACTCCAATAAGGAAAAGGATGGCAGATGAGCGTGCTTCTGAACTTATTTCAGACAAGAAGGATCTAAAAGCACAATACACTCATCAAAGAGATGAAAAGCTCAAGGCCTTGGGTATGGAAGATTGTGATAGGTACTTCAAAGATAAATTGGCTGAAGTAAGAGCCATTGCTGGTAAGCCCACTGAAGACAATGAGGAAGACGATATGATGCTCATTTTTGAAAAATCTCCAGAAGAGGGAACTTCAGAAGTAGTTCCTCAAGCTGCTGATCCACAGAAGATCACTTCTGAAGCTGGCCCTGCAGATCAGGTAATTCAGATTCCAGTCACCTCTATCCCCATTTCACCTTCTTCACCATCTGTACCTGAACCAATAGAAGACACTTCTGTCTTAGACAATCTTGCTCTCCACTACTCAGGTGAGTTACCCATAGACAAATCTACTTCAGAAAAGGCCTCTGAAGCAACTCCAGAAGCAGCTGCTTCTGAAAATGTTGTTTCAGAAAACCCCCATCAACAAACACCTGAACCACATAAACCCACAACACCCCCACAATCACCAACAGCTACCATTGACCCCCAACTCAACACTCATACATCAACTTCACCACAACAACCATCAACAGAAACTGACTTTCAACCTTTACCTGAACACTCCCCAGAACCAACTCCCATGGATGTTGACATCTCTCTAGTCAATGTTCAAGCTCCAACCTCTATCACTCACATTGCCTCTGACCAGCCTTCATCTTCAAACACACAAACACACCTTACCATTCCAGTTCCTAACCCTGTTAAAGACTTGGAAATCAGTGATTCTGATCTTGAAATCCTTGAACAACCACCCTCAAACATCCTGGAATCTGGATATATCAATGCTGAGCTTCTCTCAATCCTGAGTCAGTTGCATAATCTTGTGGATCAACGAAGGACAATTGATCTCACAAGTGCATATGAAGACTCCTGGGCATCTCTTCAGAACCGGGCAACTGAGCTAATTGAAAGCATAAGGGCTAAATGCATCAGAGTCAAGCAAGCATCAGTCAGAAGGTTAATGGAGCATCTGAATCAGAGTCTCAGAGTAAGAAGTTCTACACTGCTCCTGGCAAACCAGCCTTTCTTCTCAGAAACGGACTACTTGACCAGAGAAGCCAGGTTGTGTAAGCTTCTGAAGAAACATATTGCACAGCAGCAGCAAGAAGCTAAGGAAAGGGAACAGGCTCTTCTCCAGAGGCAACAACAGCTTGAAGAACTGTTGCAGAAGAAGATTGAAGAAATGGAGGAGATGAAGAAACAACATCAAACCAACACTTAGTTGCACACCCTTGTGTTTTTCTTTTTGTTTGTTGTTTGTTTTAAATTCCTAGTCCTTGCTTCTGAAACCATTCTGTTTTAATTCTCTTTGCTTCTGAATGCTTACTGATTCTGACTGTTTAGCTGCTTCTGATATTTTAGATATTCATGTTCATATATTTTTGATCTGATTAATTTCCTATTATACTCTCTCATGTTTGAGTTTTTCTCATATCTTTTTGTCTTTTATGCTTATTTTTTTTTTATCTTTTTTGATAATGACAAAAGGGGGAGTATATGTGACAAGTATTTAAAGGCTCTGAGCCCCATTAATGGCATTTGAAATTTTTTGAAAAACTTCAATCATTTTTTTTACCTTATTGGTATAAGCTATGAACGAACGAAGGAGTATCAAAATTCAAGTAAAATTAATTGAACCATTCTTCTTATCTATAAGTTAATTCTTTCAATGATTCAATTTTGTTTTTAAGCTCTGATATTTTTTATTGTGCGAAAAATGAATTTAATTAACCTGGATAGAACTTAGGGGGAGCTTACAAACCTCACCTTAAAGACTATCAGACTCAGGGGGAGTTTGAGCTTACAAACCTCAGATTCTGAGCTTACAAACCTCAGAACCCCAAAGTCAACTTGTTAATTAGATTAACAACAATTGATCAATTTTAAATACTTTTGTTTGTCATCATCAAAAAGGGGGAGATTGTTGGAACAAAACGTGTTTAACAATGAACCTTAAAGAGTTTTGATGATAACAAGGTATTAAAAATTGTAAATTGGACTAGCTAATATTTGTTCAAGTGTACAGGACCATAATTAAAAAGTTACATCATTGATTGGTTCTGAATGAGCAAATAAAGAGCAAAAGAAAATGAAGCTTAGATGATTCTGAAGGCAAAGCGCTCCTGAAGTCAAGCTGCTCCTGAAGAAATACCGCTCCTGAAGTAAAGCTGCTCCTGAAGAATAATGCTTCTGAAGACAAGAGGTCCAGAAGCCACATCATCAGAAGCTGCACCATCAGAAGCTGCAGAAGTCACTTCATCAGAAGCTGCATCATCAGAAGCTGCCTCATCAGAAGCTATTTCACCAGAAGCTGAAGATCAACTGGATTTGCAAGAACATTCAAAGATTGAAGAATCTACATTGCAAAAGCTGTCTATTGGATTCGAAAACACAAACAAAGGATTAGTGGAGTTTGCAACGGTCATTTCAGAGGTGTTTGAAGGCGTGTGCTTGCAATTTGGACGAAAGCGTTGACATTGTACTTTGTACGAATTGTACAACCACGTTCTCCACTACTCTGTTTTGTGTCCACGCTACAGGACAAGAAAACAGCTCCAGAATACGGTCTCGCCTGCACAGATGTTCCTTTGGATAAGGAATGGATTTCAAATTTGTTCTTCATAGGACAACAACCAAATCAGGCAAAAGATCATTGGTGAAAGATCAAGCTTCAACAGCGACTCTTTGGTGTGCTGGCAATTTCACAACGTCTCTTTCACACCTCTATATAAAGGAGCGAAGACCTAGAGTTTTGGTAATGCAAGAACGCTGAACGAAAGACTCACAAGATTTTCACAAGTACCAAACCTCTGCTGAAATTGTTCTGCATTCACTTAGAATTTCTGTGTCTCAAAGTCATATCTTAGAAATTCTTAAGTTCATTGAGTCTGTATCTGATTTGTATTGTGAGCACCTCTGATTGTATATCAAGTGTTCAACCTTAAACAATTTTCTGTGTAATTTTGTTTAGTTAGGAAGTCTCTTGCAGTTGTGCTTGAGCAGGAAGTCTCTTGATTGTGTTCTTGAGAAAAGGAAGTCTCTTGCTTGTGTGCTTGAGCATTGGAAGTCTCTTGCTTGTGTGCTTGAGCATTTGTAATCAGATATTACTCATAGTGAAATCTCCTTGGAAGTGCAAGGGGGACTGGACTACTTCCGGATTGTGGAAGGAACCAGTATAATTGCTTTGTGTCGTTCTTCTTCTCTCTCTCTGTTTTATTCCGCTGCTTTTAGATTCTGATTATCACTTCAGAAGCTGTCTCACCTAGCTTCTGATCAGTGTGTTCAGTTTTTAGGAGAAACGAAGAATTTTTCAAAACACAATTCAACCCCCCCTTCTTGTGTTTTTCTCACCTTCAACTAGAAGAAAACTCTCACCGGACTTTCATCAGAAAGGTGAGGGGCTAAGGGAAACCGGTCTTTAGAAATTAGTGTGTAAACCATGAAATTAGATGTTTAAGTCTTGTCTAGTGAAGGGTTTGTTATTATGACAAACCAATAATCCTAAGGCTCTTTATTAATATTGTCATTTACCTTTAGCAATCAAACTCCTTTTTACTAAACTTTCTCTCCTCTAATCATTCTTTAAAAGGTTAATTAAGTTGAACAACTCCCTAGCGGAACGATACTCTTACTTACTACTATTACTTCGATAGGCCGTGCACTTGCGATTTGGCCCTATCAAGTTTTTGGCGCCGTTGCCGGGGAGTTAACTAATTTGATTAACTTTTTCTTAGTGATTAGAATTCTCTCTTCTTCTTTCTGTTTCCTTTTTATTTGTATTTCTAATTTTTTATTTTTCTGTTATCGTTAACTTCTTGGGTTCTCAATTTTTTATGCGAAAAACCAGAAATCGAGTTGTAATAATCAACGAGATCGAAAGGTATTTGCATAAAAAAAAGAGAGACGCACGAAATAACACCGCCATGGCCAATCGCACTCTCAAAGAGTATGCAATGCCGTCTACGGCTGAGCCACAAGATGTTATTGTGTACCCAACGGTTGAGGATGACAACTTTGAAATTAAGCCTGCCCTACTTAACTTGGTGCAGCAAAACCAATTCTCGGGATCCCCCATCGAGGATCCCAATCTTCACATCTCTGTTTTCCTATGAATTAGTGGAACCATGATTGAGAACCAAGAGGCCGTAAGACTTCATCTCTTTCCCTTTTCCTTAAGGGATAGAGCTAGCGCTTGGTTCCATTCCCTCGAAGTCGGTTCCATTACTTCATGGGATCAGATGAGGCAAGCATTCCTTGCCCGTTTCTTTCCACCATCTAAAACCGCTAAACTTAGAGACTAAATCACACGGTTCAACCAAAAAGATGGGGAATCTCTCTACGATGCGTGGGAGCGTTTCAAAGAAATGCTAAGACTTTGTCCCCACCATGGCCTAGAGAAGTGGCTTATAGTCCACACTTTTTATAATGGCTTGTCTTATACCACTAAGATGTCTGTTGATGCAGCTGCAGGTGGAGCACTTATGAACAAGAACTACACGGAGGCGTATGCCCTGATTGAAGACATGGCTCAAAATCATTACAAATGGACCGACGAAAGAGCCATCACTAGTTCTTCATCCTCCAAAAAGGAGGAAGGTATGTACGAAGTCTCTAACTATGACCACCTTGCTTCTAAAATTGATACACTAACCAAAAAACTTGAAAAACTCAATGTTAGTGCTATCAATTCTGCTTCTACTCCTTCTTGTGAAATTTGTGGTATAACTGGTCATGCTGGTGTTGATTGCCAACTAGGTAGTGCTATTAATGGTGTTGAGCAAATGAATTATGCTCAATACAACCAAGGGATGAGACAAAATCAAAATTTTTACAAAAACCAAAATCCGTATGGACAAGTAGCACCACCCGGTTATGCAAACAACCAAAGATTCACTCAGAAGTCCAATTTGGAAATTTTGTTGGAAAACTCTATTGCCAACCAAACCAAACAACTTCAAGAACATAAAAACCAAACTGGATTTCTTAATGATTCTCTTTCCAAGCTCAATGTCAAAGTTGATTCTATTGCTACTCACTCTAAAATGCTTGAAACTCAAATCGCTCAAATAGCCCAACAAGTGGCTACCTCTTCCCAAACACCGGGAGTCTTTCCTGGTCAAACCGAAGCCAATCCCAAAGCCCAAGTTAATGTCATATCTTTTAGGGGTAGTAAGTTAGGCGAAACTTTTGCTAAGGTTAAAAACATTGGGAAAGAAAATGTCAAGCCTTTAGGTGATAAAATTGTGATAGAAGAAGCAAAACCGCTTGAAGAAAACAAAACTCCATCCCCCTTAAATCTTGATAAGCTTAAACTAGAGGGTAAGTTTGAAAAATTTGTCAACATACTTAGGAAAATTTGCATTAAACTCCCCTTTGCTGAAGCTTTGTCTAGGATGCCTCTATATGCCAAGTTTTTAAAGGAAATTTTTTCAAAGAAAAGGCATATAAAGCATAGTTAGACAATAGCTTTGGCTAAGGACACTAGTGCAATCATTCAAGAAGCACCCCCTAAGCTTAGAGATCCAGGTAGCTTTGCCATACCATGTGAAATTGGGAATGAAACCATAAACAAAGCCTTATGTGACTTAGGAGCTAGTGTTAGTTTGCTGCCTTTGTCTCTTCTCAAAAGGATAGGGATAGGAGAATTGAAACCTACCAAAATAGAGTTAAAGCTAGCTGATCGTTCTACCATGAAACTTGTAGGATTTGTCGAGGACATACCCGTTAAGATAGAAGGGATATATATCCCAACTGATTTTGTAGTCGTTTGTTTTATCTTGGTTTTTGGGTGTCAAACATTGATTACGTTTTAACCTTTTTAACCTTTGATATCTCATTTTTTCTTGGGAAGGGGAAAAAATAAGCAAAACCCTTGAGAATCGAGGTTCGGGAGTTGGTTTTGCTATAGGAAGGTGTTAGGCATCTATAGCAACTATAATATCCTATAGGAACCGTCTTTACTTTCTACGCGCGCGCTTTATTTTTAAATGCTATTTGAAAATGTTATTTACACCTAAGAGTTTACTAAGTGAAGAATTGGAGGGAGAAGAAGATATTTGGATTTTTGTTTTATTTGAATTGAAGGAATTTTGATTCCTTGCCTACGTATCCTTTTAAGGGATCAAATCCACTGTAGTTCTCTTCCAAAAAATGTTTTTGTTTTCGTTGATTGATTTTAAGTTTGAAAATTGGAATTTTGAAGAATGAGAGAGAGAGGCCTCAAGGGCATAAGATTGTGAAATTGTGAGGTTGGATTAGTTATTTTGCAAAGGAAAGCCAAAGTATGATTAAAATTCATTAAAGTTTTTGTTTAAGAAAATAAAGGGAAAATCAATGGGATTTTGATCCCAAAGTTTATTTAGAAAATTATTTGAGTGATATTGTTCATATTTTTTGGAAAAAAGGATTTTTGCCTAAGTTTCAAAGTTCCTAGACATACATCTAAGCATACATTCCCTAAACATACATCTAAGGCATGCATATCCTAAACATACATCTAAAATATCTATGTGATGTGTGAGCATGTGTCGGTGCTTGTGTCGGTGTACATCATTAGAGTCCATTGTCCTTTACATATGTCCTAGTTTACATGCTATGGTCTTGTAAGAATTTAAAAGCATAAAGAAATTTACAAAATTCCTAAGCTTATACATACTAATTCTTTGCAAGAAATGTAAATTGCAAGAAAGTTAAATCTAGAGAAATGAGATGAGAATGCTATGAACCATGAATGAGAGGGTTAGTAGTACCAATGATATAGAAACAAAATAACAAACGCATAGTAAAACAAGTGTAACTTGCAAGTAAAGTAAACCAACAAACTTAACCAAAAGTGACAAAAAGGACTTGAAATTCAATATACTTCCAAAGCAAGTTTGAGACCTAAATTCTCACAACATTGAAAATTTTAGGTGACTTATTTCAAGGAAAGAAACATGAGAATCAAGGAAAATCAACATGCCAAAGATTATAAGGTTTTCAAGTTCTTTATGCACTTTATTTCGCAAGAGCATTTCACATTATTTACAACACAAAGTTCACAAAAATCTAACTCAAAACAGCAAGCATACACCACATTAGGAGGCAAATTTATTTCACAAAATTATATGTCTAAAGCCGCAATTATGTAGCAAAATTTCAAGTTCAAAACCACATCAAAATTTCACGAAATCTTAGCGAAAAGTAAGCAAAAAACAAGAATATATCCTACATATTTTTGAAATGAATTTTTTTCATGTAATTGCTTTCCAAAAGATAGGTCTCAAAAGCTAAAATTACTCACACAAAAATTCACACAAACTTTTAGAAGTTTTTAACAAAATTTTAACAAGGATTAAAACAATTGAATTAACAAGGGCACAAAATACTTTTCATGTAATTTTGACCAAAATTCAACATGCAAACAGCATCAAGATTCAATCAAAATAGCAAGAGATATTCACAATTTTTTTTTGGAATTTTTTAGTAACAAATCACATATTCAGGGGGTGTAAACAGCAAGAAATTATCACAAACACACAGACAGGGGGGTGCAGGGAGCAGATCTGTAGAGAAATGAAAACAGAAGTGAATGAGGAGTACTGGGCCTTGTTAGCTACGAAAATGGGCTTATGAAGGAGGCATATAAATTCATTTTGCTATAGAAAACCTCATTCCTTCTTGTTCTCCCTCTCTCTAAGAATTTTGCTGTCTTCTCTCACATGAAAGATTCATCTTCTTCACAAAGCCTCGCCGGAAACTTCATAGAGTTCGCCGGAAACTTCATATAGTTCGCCGGAATCTTCAAAGGTTCGCCGAAAAATTCATAACTCCGGAAACATTCGTTATCCTCTTTTCGAATATGAACTTGGAAACATTCAAAACACAATCAATCCACCTAAATCTAAAGCTATAGTCACGCAAATTTGAGGAAAAAGAGTGGAATAAAAAGCTTGGATCAAGAACAATACCGTGATGCTTGACGAAGCTTTGAATGACTCCAGATTCTTCTTATGTTTTCGAATTTGGTGCTGTTTCTCTTCTCCCTTTGCTTCGATTGGATTCCTTTCCTTCGTCCGATTTCGGTTCGTCGTTAATGGAATTGATTGAAGGTTGTTGTTTATGGATGTGATTTTTGTGGAGTTGAAGGTTTGTGTTGATGAGTGTTTTGGATGAATCCGTGAATTTGGTAATGGAATTGTGGAGGTTTGAGGTTAATTGTGGTGGTTGAAGTTTGTTAGAGATGAAGATTGTGGTGGTTATGGAGGTTTTGTGATGAATTTTAATGGTGGATGTTGTTGATGATGATGGTGGAGGAAAAAGATTGTGGTGGTTGGAGAGAGGTTGGAGATGAAGTTGTGGTGGAAGAAGTTAGTTAGGGTGGTTAGAGGTGGTGGAAAGAGTTTGTTATGGAGGTTAGAGGTGGTGGAAAAAGTTTGTTGTGGTGGTGATGGAGGTGGTCACGGTTTGGAGAAGAAAGAGGGAAAAAGAAAATTGATTTTTGTGATTTTTGTGTATTTGTGAAAAATGAGTAGTGTGTTGACTCTTTGACCATGGGGCCCATTATATAGGTGATGTGTGAATTTTTGGACCAATAGGAGTAGGACATGTGGCGTAACTAACTTCTTGGACAAAAAATGAACTAAAATGCAATTTTAACAACTTGAGGACTAAAATGCAAAGTTAACTAAAGTTGCATTAAAAAAGTAATTTGAAAATTAACGTAAAGTGAAACGATTAAAAATAACAAAACGGACTAAAATGAACCAACTACTAAATGAGGTACTTTTAAAGTAACCTCTCTCTGTCAAAATTTCATGTGAAATGACCAAAATGCCCCTAGGGACTAAAATGACTCAAATGCAATTTTAAAATGGTTTTTTTTTAACAGGGGATTAAAGCAAGAGTTTATACAAGCAAATTAAAAGACTCAGAGACAATTTTTTAGGGATTGAAAGGAGTTTCAACACAGGAAATGACTAAAATGCCCCTAGGGGCTAAACTGACTCAAAGACTTCAAATGTGATTTTTTTAGAAATGGATTTTAACATGGCATTGAAACAAGGACTTATACAAACCAATTGGAAAGACTCAAACAATTCTCAAGGACTAAAATGGGTTTGAATGCAGGAAATGACTAAAATATCCTCTTTCATGGATTTTGCAAATAATATTGAAATAAAGTGCAGAGAAACATGCAATTGACCAGAGACAACTTCAAAATGACTTGAAAATGCAAGAAAAATATTTTGGATGACTTGAAATGCAAGAAAACATAGACAAATACACAGATGAAAAGATTTTTGAAGCTAAATTGGAGGATAAAGCAGAGTAAAATACCAGTGTAAAACAAATAGCAAATTGGCAATCTTTCAAGAGTAATAGACATATATTAAAGATGGAAGGACATTTTGAGCAAGTATTTTTAGGTCCAAAATTAGGGTATAACAGCTGCCCCTATTTAAGTTTCTTTGCCCGGAGAGTCAAGAGACAAAGTCCTTGATTTGACGGGACGAAGATACTTAAATATTAACATTTGCACTGTTTTTGGACATAAAAATACACTCTTATATTTTCAAAAACATGAATGCCATGCAATGTTTTGCTTATGAATGCAAGACAAGCAACTGGAGTCTACAGAGCATGTCATATCACTGGGGATTTAGGTGGATATTGACAGGGTAGACAACCCAGGGGACAAAAGATAGGTACAAGCTGTTCTTTGGATCGAACTCGCCACTTGACCATGGAATACAAACAAGAGATGGGTACAAGCTGTTCTTTGGATCGAACCTGCCGCTTGACTGGGAATAGAAATACAAGACATGTACAAGCTGTTCTTTGGATCGAACTTGGCACTTGACCGGAGACATAGTCATATAGGAAGATACAAGCTGTTCTTTGGATCGAACTTGTCGCTTGATTGAAAACACAAACAGATAGGCAGGTACAAACTGTTCTTTGGATCGAACTTGCCATTTGTCCTGGAGGCATAGACAAAAAAGTTGATACAAGCTGTTCTTTGGATTGAACTTGCGGCTTGGTTAATATCACAACATGTAGGTTGGTGCAAACTGTTCTTTGGATCGAACTTGTCGTTTGACCAATAACAAAACATAAGCAGGGTACAAACTGTTCTTTGGAGCGAACTTGTCGTTTGACTGGAAACATAGGCATATAAGCAGGTACAAGCTGTTCTTTGGAGCGAACTAGCCACTTGACCAATAACAAGACATGTAGCAAGATATGAATTGAGAGTAAGTTGATATTGACTTAATTTGAAAATAGACATGACCATTATTGTTGGTCCAAGAGTAAATTGAGAGTGCATTAGCATTGATTGAGACATTAAATTGAATTGAAAGTTAATATTGAAAGAGACATTGGGAGTTGAAAATAGTCAGAGACACAAACATAGACACTGAATTGAGAGTTGAAATTGAATTGAATTGGAAATTGAGATTGAATTGAATTGGAAATTGAAATTGAGTTGAATTGAAATTGAGATTGAGTTGAGTTGGAAATTGAAATTGAGTTGAATTGAAAGTGGAGATTGAACTGGATTGAAAGTGAAGATTGAGTTGAATTGAAAGTTGAGGTTGGGAATGCAACATGTATGTGTGGTATAACAAGATTATTGAATGTATGAGCACATAGAATGCATGATTATGCATGTATGAATGCTTGAAATGCATGATTGGTTTGTAGTTTGACAGAGAAATTTCACAGAGGCAGACGAAACATTGGAAGATTGGGCATGTAGTGGCTCGTGCTATAACATATTCATACGGAAATCCTCTTTGGAGAGACCGTCATTGGAAGATGTATCAAAACCATGGCTGAGGGCAATAAAAACTTGTAGAGGAGGACCCTTGGAAGATTCTTGGATACAGGTTGCCGTTGTTAGGCGTGTCAGTGCTGGGTAAAGATTGGATGTTTGCATCTGTGGTCAATGCTTTTCATATTACTTTATTCTTTCTTTTTCATTCCCATTTTTGCCTGAACTGCCCTTTCGGGTTTTCGATTCACCGGGGACTAAATTCTTTTCACTGCCCCATTTTTGCCTGAATTGCCTTCATAGGTTGTCAATCAGCGGGGTGCTCATTTTTGCCTAAGCCGCCCTTTCGGGTTTTCACCTTAGCGAGCTTTTTATTTACATTTTTTCAAATTTCCATTCTGTTTTTTCATTATTGCCATTGACCACGGATCATCCTGGGGAGTAACCTGCTCGTAACATGTATTGAAATAGACATTGACACTCATTTATTCATGCATGTTTCATTGAAATGTACCCTATTGCTCAGGTTTACTTTCAAAATAGACAGGAAAAGATTTTTCAATTTTCAAAAATGTTTGTTCCATTCATTGACATTATCAAATAGAAAGAAAATATTTTGTATATAGCATTGAAAGTAGAAAGAAGAAGTAGACTTTCAAACAAAAGCACATGCTCGAATTGATGTAGAGGAGTGAAAGTCAGCCAAAGGCATAACTCCACGGATTTACAAAGCTTGGGAAATGGTAATTTTATTGGTTGGTGGTACATTGAACACGATGACCGCTACATTTCATAGAAATTTTGAATTCTTAAGTACAGAAGCTTCTGATGAAGATGATCGTTGACAGCTGCAGATGCCCCAAGGAGTGATGGTGATTTGCCAGATATAGTTACTTGTCCTTTATTATCAATCTCATTTTTGCTTGAACCGCCCTTTCGGGTTTTCGGCTCATCGAGACGCTCATTCTTGCCTGAGTTTTGTACAATCTCAGCGAGCTTTTTCATATTCATTTTTTTTTGTCCCTAACTTTTGCCTGGATCGCCCTTTCGGGTTTTCGATCCACCGGGAAGCGCATTTTTTCCTAGGCCGCCCTTTCGGGTTTTCGACCTACCACGCTGTTCTTTTCTTTTTAGACAAAGTATTTCTTGACTATATCGGCATTAACAGGATTTGGGAGTTCAACACCATCCATGTGTGTGAGAATCAAAGCACCACCAGAGAAAGCCTTCTTGACAACATAAGGGCCTTCATAGTTAGGTGTCCACTTGCCCCTTGGGTCGGGTTGCCTTCCTTGAATTCTCGAGGTCGGACTTTCTTGTCAAAAGAATTCTTCATTCGCACTTGATACAACTGTCCATGAGCCATAGCATCCATACGTTTCTCTTCAATCAAATTCAACTGATCATACCGACTTTGACACCATTCAGTCGGTCAATTTTGCTTCCATGATTACTCGAAGAGATGGAATCTCCACTTCCAGAGGGAGAACTGCTTCCATACCATATACCAAAGAGAAAGGAGTTGCCCCGGTTGAACTGTGCACTGTAGTACGGTAACCATGCAAGGCAAACGGTAGCATCTCATGCCAATCTTTGTAAGTGGTGACCATCTTCTGAACAATCTTCTTGATATTCTTGTTAGCGGCCTTGACTGCACTATTCATCTGAGGTCTATAAGGAGAAGAGTTGTGATGTTCGATCTTGAATTCTTCACATAAAGCTTGCATCATGCTATTGTTCAGATTGGAACCATTGTCAGTGATGATCTTGTTGGGAACACCGTATCGGCAGATGATGTTATTCTTGATAAACTTCACTACCACTTGCTTGGTTACATTTGCATAGGAAGCAGCTTCAACCCATTTGGTGAAATAGTCAATTGCCACTAGAATGAAACGATGTCCATTAGAAGCCTTTGGTTCAATTCTCCCGATCATGTCAATGCCCCACATAGAGAAAGGCCATGGGGAAGATATAACATTGAGGGCATGTGGAGGCACATGAATCTTGTCAGCATAAATTTGACACTTGTGGCATCTCTTGGCATGTCTATGGCAGTCACGCTCCATAGTTATCCAGTAATAGCCAGCTCTTAACAGTTTTCTTGACATGGTGTGACCTGTAGCATGGGTCCCAAAAGTACCATCATGTACATCATGCATCAATTTCTCAGCTTCCTGTTCATCAACACATCTCAACAAGACCATGTCATAGTTCCTCTTGTATAGAATTTCTCCGTCCAGCAGGAATCTACTAGCCCATCTTCTTAGGGTCTTTTTATCCCTGTTGGAAGCACCAGGTGGATATTCATGATTCTGCAAGAACTGTTTGATATTATAATACCAAGGTTTCCCATTATTCACATCTTCATCAGCCCGATCTGGCATATTTTCAATAGTAAACACATGTGCGGGTCTATCAAGACGCTGCACCTTGATCACGGGCACGTCATTCCAATGGTTCACACGAAACATGGAAGACAAAGTAGCAAGAGCATCAGCCATCTGGTTTTCATCCCGAGGGATATGGTGCAGCTCAACCTTGGTAAAGTATGTCAACAGACGTCTTGCATAGTCACGGTAAGGGATCAACTTCTCATGATGAGTCTCCCATTCACCTTTTATCTGATTAATGACGAGTGCCGAATCTCCATAAATGTCAAGGTGCTTAATTCTCAGGTCAATGGCTTCTTCAATGCCCAAGATGCATGCTTCATATTCAGCTATGTTGTTCGTGCATTCAAAAGTTATTCGTGCAGTGAAAGGAATGTGGTGCCCCTGCGGGGTTACAATGATAGCCCCAATCCCTTTACCATAAGCATTGACAACGCCATCAAACACCAATCCCCATTTGCTATTGGGATCTGGCCCTTCACTGATCAGTGGCTCTTCACAGTCTTTTGCTTCCAGATACATAATCTCTTCATTAGGGAAATTAAACTTAATCGGCTGGTAATCATCAAGAGGTTGATAAGCAAGATGCTCAGCAAGGACGCTTCCTTTGATTGCTTTCTGAGCTTTGTACACAATATCATATTCAGACAACAACATTTGCCAACGTGCAATCTTTCCAGTAACAGCAGGCTTCTCAAAGATGTACTTGATTGGATCCATTCAGGATATCAACCAAGTTGTATGATTCACCATATAATGACGCAGGCGTTTGGCAGCCCAAGCTAAAGCACAACAAGTCTTTTCAAGCATTGTATACCGAGTCTCACAGTCGGTGAATTTCTTACCCAGATAATAGATAGCATGTTCTTTCTTTCCAATCCCGTCTTGTTGACCGAGAACACAACCCACAGAATCATCTAACACTGACAGATACATAATCAAAGGCCTTCCTTCCACTGGCGGGACAAGGATAGGTGGTTCTAACAGGTATTCTTTAATGCTATCAAAAGCTTCCTGACATTCATCATTCCATACAACAGGCTGATTCTTTCTGAGCAATTTGAAAATTGGTCCACAGGTAGTAGTCCTGTGAGATATGAATCTTGAAATATAATTCAGGCGTCCTAGGAAACCTCTAACTTGCTTTTCAGTTTGAGGGGCCGGCATCTCTCTGATAGCTCGGACCTTGTCGGGATCAACTTAAATGCCTCTTGGACTGACAATGAAGCCTAGCAACTTTCCAGATCTTACACTTGTTAGGATTCAACCGCAGCTTGTACTTTCTCAGTCTTTCAAACATCTTTTTCAAATATACAACGTGCTGCTCTTCATCACTTGATTTCACAATCATGTCATCAACATACACTTCAATCTCTTTGTGAATCATATCATGAAACAGAGTAGTCATGCCCCTTTGATAGGTAGCACCATCATTTATCAGGCCGAACGGCATCACTTTATAACAGAACGTTCCCCACGGAGTGATGAAGGACGTCTTTTCTCTATCTTCAGGTGACATCCGTATTTGGTTATAGCCAGAGAAACCATCCATAAAGGAGAACACTTTGGATTGAGCAGTACTATCAACGAGCACATCAATATGAGGCAATGGGAAATTATCTTTCGGACTGGCTTTGTTCAGATCTCTGTAATCAACACACATTCGAACTTTCCCATCTTTCTTTGGTATTGGTACAATGTTGGCAATCCACTCAGGATATTCAGCTGTCATGAGGAAACCCGCATCAATTTGCTTCTGCACCTCAGCCTTGATCTTAAGAGCCATGTCTGGACGAGACCTTCTCAATTTCTCTTTGACAGGAGGACATTCAGGTCTTGTCGGTATCCGATGTTCCACAATCTTGGGATCTAGACCCGACATATCTTCATAGGACCATGCAAAGACGTTTGGATAATCATGGAGAAGCTGAGTAATCTTCTTTTTCACCTCTGGCTCAAGTGCAGCACCAATCTTGATCTCTCGCTTGTTCTCTTCAGTACCCAGGTTGATAAGCTCAATCTCTTCCTGGTGAGGCTGAATGGCTCTTTTCTCTTGCTCAAGCAGTCGAGTGATCTCATACGGTATCTCTTCATCATCTTCCTCATCTTCAGCTTCATATACAGGGAATTCAAAATTTGGAGGAACCATAGGGTCACTGTGTTCAACGGGTTTATTATGGTTCAATCTGCATAATATGATTGGGATGATTTCAGAAAAAATGTTTTTTATGCAGATTTTTGAAATTAATAAGAAAATACAGATGTTTTGGTTCTTTCTGGCATTACCATTATTTCCAAGAAAAAGGCACTAAAAAGTAAAAAAAACAAAGAGTCGCGGAAAAGACGACAACTTTTATTGATAACGGCAATGCCGAAACAAACATGCCCTTACAATGATATCACTTTCGCCTTGGGCAGAGCGAAAGGATTGTTATTTTGAAAACAAAGAAAAGCATGAGCAACAAGACACATTACATGGAAGCATGCATGACTAAAGGAACATCAATGGCCTCCCAATTTCTCACAGTGCCTCCTGGTACCACAAACGTAGGCACGTAACGACTTTCAGCAGCATCTTCAGTAATAGCATTGATAAACCCAACATTGTAAAAAGTTCCTGTTGAAACACCCGAGGTTGGGGAGAACCCAAGGCCTTCTTTGCGCTTGTTTTCCAATATCTGTATCACTTTGCCCCAGCCAGCAGCCTGTCCTTCTTGAACAGCTTTCTGGGCGTCTTTCAATGAAGCCATACTAGCACTAGCTCTCCGGGGTTCTACCCCTTCAACAGTCAAGCCTTGAAATGACGTCCCTTCAGCAGACCCTTCTTCAACACAAGAGAAAGATGACACTTGGCTAACCAGATACGCTTCTTCACCATCTATAGCGACAAGCTTACCGTTCTTCACAAACTTGAGTTTCTGATGTAGGGTAGAAGTTACTGCCCCAGCGTCGTGAATCCATGGTCTCCCGAGGAGACAACTGTAAGAAGCGTTGATGTCCATCACCTGGAAAGTGATCTAAAATGTCTCAGGACCAATGGTAATTGGCAAGTCTACTTCCCCAAGAACATCCTTGCGAGATCCGTCAAAAGCCTTAACAAAATAACTACTTCCTCTTAGAGAGAGTCCATGATGACTCAACTGTCTCAGTGTAGACTCAGGCATTACATTTAAGGATGATCCAGTGTCCACCAGTACATTGGATATCATGTCGGACTTACAGTGTATTGAGATATGCAGAGCCAAATTGTGGTATTTCCCTGCTTCGGGGAGCTCATCATCACCAAACCCCAAGTTATTGCAAGCAGTAATGTTACCCACTATTCCATCGAACTGATCCACGGAGACTTCGTGATCAACATAGGCCTGTTCCAGTACTTTCATCAACACTTTCCTGTGAGCTTCTGAGCTCAGGAGTAAAGACAAGATGAATATCTTTGATGGAGTTTGCAGCAGTTGGTCTACAATCTTATAATCGCTCCTTTTGATAAGCCTCAGAATTTCGTCCAGATTAGATTCTTCAATAGACTGGCCTGATGGACTGGCATTCTTGTCAATAGGAGGAGCAACTGGTGGAGTTATTGTGGCAACAGGTGTAACCACCTTCTTTTGGAACAAGGGTGGACGGACCTTTCCGCTTCTCAGGGCTGTAATTTCTCCAGCAATGTTATCAACCGTAGCTGGGGATACCAGAGGCACTTCCACCCCATTCTCAATCATAGTTGCATCATATTTGTAAGGGATTGCCTTAGTAGAGGCATAAGATACTGGACCAGGTAACCTGATCACTGAGGGTTCAACATTCCTTGTCCGAGATGCACTTTCAGCAGGAGAATCGTGAAACACTGGCACAATCACGCAAACAACACTGGCAATTAAGTGTTTGCTATCAATTAGGCTTTGTATATCACCTTGCACCACACAACAACCCATAGGATTTTGAAGACATTCTGAACAAGAAGCATGATCGTGATTAAACAAAGAAGCCTGGCAAAGTTGGACATGTAGCGGCACCAAAGGAGTAGCAACATTACGGACATCTAACACGGGAGCCTCTCGAGGAACACGAACTCCTTCGAAAGCCTCGATCATATTAACGGCGACATGATTTGGAAGTGGATTGTCAAGAACATGAGGAACACTATTTTCAAAAGTCAACCGTCCTCTGTCTATCAGATCTTTTACCACATATTTCAGAGCATAGCAACCCTCAACATCGTGGCCTTAAGCGCCCTGATGGAATTCACATGTGAGATCCTGCCGGAACCTAGGAGGCAATGGTGTAGGCGGAGGCTTGCCTGGTCTAGTGACGCAGTGGCCTTTAGCAAGTAGAGTTGGGAGCAGATCAGCATACCGCATTGGTATTGGTGGAAAATAAGTCTTGGGCCGAGGACCCTGTTGTTGCTGCTGTTGCTGTTGAGCAGGAGGCTGCTGTTGTACTTGCTGAGCAATGGCATTAACGGGCACTGGTGGTTGACCCGGTGACAGAGGATATTGCTGGTAGAATGGTGGGAAGAAAGGATGCTGAGAATACTGCATATGCTGGTAGGGCCAAGGTAACTGTGGAGCAGCTGTAGACTGGTTACCAGATACCATCCCTACTTTGGATTCTTTCTTCTTATGGTGGCCATTACCATACTTCTTTGGCGCGCTAGCCGAGGACTCACCTTTTTCAAGAACAATGATACCTTCTCTGACAGCCTCTTCTAGACGAGTTCCCATAGTTACCATGTCGGAGAAATTATTTGGAGCAGAGACTATCATCCTTTCAACATATTCCTTCTTCAGAGTTTTCAGGAATGTCTGTGTCAGTTCTTCCTCATCAAGCCGAGGAGAAACACGGGCAGCTGCCCCTCTCCATCTCTGAGCATATTCACGGAAGGTTTCATCTGACTTCTGAAACAAAGACTTAAGAGAATCCCTATTCGGCTTCAAGCGGGTGTTAAACTCATAATGATTTTCAAAAGCAGCAGCGAGTTCCTCAAAAGTATGAATATTGTCTTTGCTCAAACCAGTGTACCAGTCTGCAGCATCTTCCATCAAGCTATCCTGGAAGCAGTGGATCATCAGTGCATCATTATCCGCGTAGTTGGCCATCTTTCGGACGTACCGAATGACATGGCTATGTGGGCAAGAAGTTCCATTGTATTTGTCAAAATCTGGCACTTTGAACTTCTTAGGAACCTCAAATCGGGACACCAGGCATAGATCACGAGCCTTAGCAGAAACACCGCTCCCACGGCTAGCCTTAACTTCCCGGAGCTCTCCAGCTAGCTCCTTTAACTGTTCTCTCATAGGCTCCATTATAGGGTCCTGTCCACGCAGAGTATCAACATCGATTACCTGTCGTGCAGTGTGTACAACGGGATCGATAACAACAGTAGTCACTAGAGGCATAGAGGTATTCGTAGCAGCGAAAGTCGTTGTAGGAATAGGTCCTTGATTAGCAACACCAGAAATACCAGCCGCAGTATTAGGAGCATAGAAAGCTGAGAGTCCATAAGGGCGACCAGTGGGCATAACAAATCGAGCATCAGAAACCACAGTAGATAGTGGAATAGATGAAATTGTCTCAGTAGAAGCTGGAACAGATGTGGCTGGTTGTTCTTGTGCAGCCATCAGAGTAGACATAGTGTCATGAGCCTTAGCCAAGTCTTCTTTCATAGCAGTCAATTCAGCGCGGAGCTGAGCATTTTCTTCTTCAAAGTTAGCCATGTTTCTTCTCTTGTACAATCTTGTTTGATGAACTCTATCTGGTTGGTAAACTTTACGAGCACGAGCCACTTTTCAGACTGCGGCAGAAGAACCAGGAGGCAAATGAGCACGAGAGAAGTTTTTTGTGACCAATGAATGCATATGATGCATGAGATGTGTTAATGCATATGCAAAAAGACTCTTTTTTAAGTTATCGAAGGATTTTAGATAAATTAGAAATTCGTAAACATTACTAAACAAACTGAGACATCCAAACATCACAAGATCTTACAAGATAACCCCCCTTGAAATGCTAATGTTTTATCTTGGTTTTCGGGTGTCAAACATTGATTACGTTTGAACCTTTTAAACCGGTGATATCTTATTTTTTCTTGGGAAGGGAAAAAGTAAGTAAAACCCTTGAGAATCGAGGTCCGGGAGTTGTTTTCGCTACGGGAAGGTGTTAGGCACCCATAACGACTATAGTAACCTATAGGAACCGTCTTTAATTTCTACGCGCGCGCTTTATTTTTAAATGCTATTTTGAAAGTGTTTATTAAACCTAAGAGTTTCTAAGTGAAGAATTGGAGGGAGAAGAATGTTTTTGGATTTTTATTTTAGTTGAATTGAAGGAATTTTGTTCCTTGCCTACGTACCCGTTTAAGGGATCAAATCCACCGTAGTTCTCTCTCAAAAAATGTTTTTGTTTTTGTTGGTTGATTTTAAGTTTGAAAATGGAGTTTGAAGAATAGAAAGAGGCCTCAAGGGCATGAGATTAGGAAATTGTGAGGTTTGATTAGTGATTTGCAAAAGAAGTCAAAGTTTGATTATTTTCATTGAAATTTGATTAAGAAAATGGAAAAGAAAATACAATGGGATATTGGATCCCAAGGTTTATTTGGAAAAGGTTTGAGTGAAGTTGTTCACATGTGTTTGGAAAATTGGTTTTTTTCTAAGTATAAGTCCTAGGCATTCATCTAAACATACAATCCTAAACATACATCTAAACATGCATATTCTAGCTACTTAGTGATGTGTGTGCATGTGTCGGTGCTTGTGTCGGTGTACATCATTAGAGTCCATTGTCCTTTACATCATACCCTAGATACATTCTATGGCCTCTTTGCCAAGAAAATTAAAAGCATGGAAGTAAAATATTACAAGAATTCCTAAGTGTTTACATTCTAACTTTTGGTACAAATTAAGTTGCAAGAAAGAAATAGAGATGAATATAGGATGAAATGGAGATGCTTATGGAATGATGAAACATGAAATGAAGGGAGTTAGTAGCACAAGATATGAAACAAATCAAAGCTATCATAACAAAAGTAAGAAAATTAATATAAAAAACAAGCAAAAACAATGCAAAATAGGCCTAAAGATTCATCCATAATGCAAGGCTTGAACAAGACCTATAATCCTCATATTTTAACAAGTTCCCAAAGAGTTTTATTTCAGTCCCAACACAAGGATTAATAGGACCTATCAAGCCATGCCTCCTAGCATATTTTTAGGCATATTTTCCACTTTATTTCCACAAACAATTATTTACATGACTTGTAAAACAAGAAACTAACAAATCAAACTCCCAAAACAGTAAAGAACAGTACCAAATCATAGGCATACACATTGTAAATTCTCATATCAAGGATCAATATACCATAGCAAGATTTTGGGATCAAGGACATGCAAGAATTTCACAAAAAATTAACAAAAAAGTAGCATAAAGTCACAAGAAAACCTCACATATATTTTTCCCAATTTTAATATGCAACAATTATCACAAAAATACCACAAAACTATCAAGAAACATGCATGAAAATTTTTAGAATTTTTAGAGAATTTTTAAACACAAAAACACATAAAATTTCACAATTTTTTAACAAAAATAGCAAACAATTGACAAGAAAATACCACACATTTTTTAACCAAGATTCAACATATGACAATATCACAAAAATATCAAGAAAGTGATTAAGAACACATAGGAATTTTTTGGAATTTTTAAAGGATTTTTTAGGCTAAAAAGTGCAAGAAAATTACCAATTCTAACAAAAATAAGAAAAAAAATGCTTCAAATACTTTTCTTAGGCTTTAACACAAAACAATGTCACAAAATGTTAAGAAAAATATCAAGAATACGTAGAAAAATATTTAGAAATTTTTGTGAAGAAATTTAGGCAAGAAAGGGTGCAAATAGCAAAAAATAGCAAGAAACATGCAGGACAGGGGGGTGTGAACAGAAACAACACGCAGCAACAACAAAGAAACAGTTATGGGCCCAAAAAGGTGCTGGATCGGGTAGATCCATGGATTACGGGTACTAAAGCGGGTCAAAAGCCATGGGTCAAGGATATGGGTTGAATGAAATTAACAAAACAACACGTGAGCACAGGAAAGGAAAAAAACGGTTCCCTCTTCTCCATCTTCCTTGCGATCCTCCTTCTTCAAAATCCATGGCGAGAATTCCGTCCAACCAGCGCCTCCGGCGTGGTGGCCAGAAAGGTTTTCAAAGCCTCTTCGAAGAACAACGATAGTTTTCTAATCCTCTTTCGTCCCTTTTTTTAAAAGTTCAGATTTGAAATTGGGAGATGAGGAAGCAAGAACCGTTTTTAAGCTCCTTGATTCAGAATTTTTGCAGCAAGAACGAAATCAAGAAAGCATGGAACAGCGAAGGTACAGTGCTTACCTGGTTCCGCGTCTCAGCGTTGAAGCTTCTTGCCGCGGCTTTTCTCGAATTCGCGTACGGTTCCGGTGTCGTTACAGCTCCGATTTGCTCCTTCCTTTTGCTCCTTTCCGATCTGCTCCAACTTCGTTCTCCTTTTGGTGCGCGTGTTTCAGTTCTGGTCCGATATTTCTAACGCCGTTAGTATTGGAATTGGTTGCGTGAAAACCTTGTGTTGAAATCAAAAATGGATTATGCGAAAATTGGGGTTTGGGTGATGTTGTTGATGGATGATGATGATGATGATTGAATGCAGATTTTGAGGTTGTTGATGCTAGATGATGAAGGTTGTTGGAGATTGTGGTGGTTTTGGTGGTGGAAGATGGTGGAGGAGTAGTTTGTTAGGGTGGTTTTAGTGGTGGTTGTGGTTTGTTATGGAGGAGGAGTGGTGGAGGAAAAGGTTGTTAGAGTGGAGGAGTGGTGGAGGATGAGTTAGTTATGGTGGTGATGGAGGTGTTGAAAGTTTGTTATGGAGGAGAAGAAATGGAACACGTGAGGGAAAAGAAAGAGGGAAAAGAGAGAAAAATGTTATGACTTTTTTTGTGGAATTTGTAAAAATGATTGGTGAATGAAAAATTGACCAAGTGTTTGACTTATATAGGTGATGTGGTGAGCCTTGGACCAATAAGACAATGCCATGTGTACTTGGACTTGTAACAAACTCTTAAGGACCAATAGCATTTGGACACATGGCACTTGGACTCTAACAAACTTAAAAAGGGATTAAAATGCAAATGACAAAAGTGCGCGGACTAAAACGAAAATTAAAACTGAATTTGAATTGAAAAAGTAAAATTGAAAATTAACATAAAACGAGACGATTAAAAACAACAAAGCAGATGAAAACGAATCAGAAATATTATGTGAAATGACCAAAACGCCCCTAGGGCTTAAAACGACTAAAAACGACTCAAATGCAATTTTAAAAAGATTTTTTAACAAGGGATTAAAGCAAGAGTTTATACAAGATTCAGAGACAATTTTTTTTAGAATTTAAACAGGGCTTTAACACATGAAAAGACTAAAATGCCCCTAGGGGCAAAATTGACTCAAAATGACTTCAAATGCAATTTTTAAAATGGATTTTGACATAGAATGAAACAAAGACTTATTCAAACTATTTGAAAGGGCTCAAACAAATTTTTAAAGATTGAAAGAAATTTTAACACAGAAAATGACTAAAATGCCCCTAGGGGCTAAACTGACTAAAAAATGACTCAACTGATATTTTCTGAAATGAATTTTGACATGAGATTGAAACAAGGACTTATACAAACCAATTTAAAAGACCCAAACAATTTTCAAAGATTAAAATGAGTTGAATGCAGGAAATGACTAAAATACCCTTACATGTGAATTTTGCAGATAACATTGAAATAAAACGCAGAGAAAGATGCAACTGATCAGAGACACATCAAATGACTTATAATGCAAGAAAAGAAGAATTGATCAAGTATTTTTAGGTCCAAAATTAGGGTATAACAGCTGCCCCTATTTAAGTTTCTTTGTCCGGGGAGTCAAGAGACGAAGTCTTAGAATTGACGGGACGAAGATACTTAAATATTAACATTTGCACTGCTTTTGGACATAAAAATATGTTTTCAGATTTTCAAAGACATGAATGCCATGCAACATTTCACTTATGAATGCAAGACAATCGAACCGGAATCTACGGGCTGTGTCACACCACCAAGGGATTTATAGACATCAAGGTAGAAAGAACGGGCAAAAAATAGACAGGTACAAGCTGTTCTTTGGATCGAACTTGCCACTTGACCGAGAGATACAAACAAGAGACGGGTACAAGCTGTTCTTTGGATCGAACTTGCCACTTGACCGAGGAAATACAAACAAGAAACAGGTACAAGCTGTTCTTTGGATCGAACTTGCCACTTGACCGAGGAAATACAAACAAGAAACGGGTACAAGCTGTTCTTTGGATCGAACTTGCCACTTGACCGAGTAAATACAAACAAGAAACGGGTACAAGCTGTTCTTTGGATCAAACTTGCCACTTGACCGAGGAAATACAAACAAGAAACGGGTACAAGCTGTTCTTTGGATCGAACTTGCCACTTGACCGATATCACAACATGTAAGTTGGTGCAAACTGTTCTTTGGATCGAACTTGCCGTTTGACCGATAACAAAACATAAGCAAAGGGTACAAACTGTTCTTTGGATCGAACTTGCCGTTTGACCGAAAACATAGACATATAAGCAGGTACAAGTGGTTCTTTTTGGATTGAACCTTGCACTTGACCAGTAACAAGATACAAATTGAAAGTCTGGTTTAACAAGATACCAATTGAGGGTAAATTGTCATTGACTTGATTTGAAAATAGACATGACCATTTTTGTTGGCCCAAAAGTAAATTGACATTGATTTGAACTGAATTGACAGTTGAAATTGACATCAGCATTGACATTGACATTGACATTGGCATTGACATTGACATTGACATTGACATTGGCATTGACATTGGCATTGGATATTGACATTGACATTGACATTGACATTGGCATTTGACATTAACATTGACATTGACATTGACATTGACATTGACATTTGACATTATCATTGACATTGACATTGACATTGATATTGACATTGATATTGGCATTGACATTGACATTAACATTGACATTGACATTGGCATTTGACATTAACATTGACATTGGCATTGGATTGGCATTGACATTAACATTGACATTGGCATTTGACATTAACATTAACATTGACATTGACATTTGACATTGACATTGGAGATTGACATTGACATTTGACATTAACATTGACATTGGCATTGGATTGGCATTGACATTAACATTGACATTGGCATTTGACATTAACATTAACATTGACATTGACATTTGACATTGACATTGGAGATTGACATTTGACATTAACATTGACATTTGACATTGACATTTGACAGCTGACATTGACATTAACATTTGACATTTGACATTGACATTAACATTGACATTTGACATTGACATTGGATATTGACATTGATATTGGCATTGACATTGACATTTGACATTAACATTGACATTGACATTGGATATGCAACATGTATGTATGGTATAGCAAGATTATTGGATGTATGAGCACATAAAATGCATGATTATGCATGTATGAATGCTTGAAATGCATGATTGGTTGACAATTTGGCAGAGAAATTTCACAAAGGCAGACAAGACATTGGAAAATTGGGCACGTAGTGGCTCGTGCTGCGACATATTCACAGGGGAAAAACCTCTTTGGGGAGACCGTCGTTGCGAGACGTATTAAAACCATGGCTGAGGGCAATAAAACCTGTAAAGGAGGACCCTTGGAAGGTTCTTGGATACAGGTCGCCGTTGCTAGGCGTGTCAGTGCTGGGTAATCATTGGATGTTCGCATCTGTGGTCAATGCTTTTCAATATTCTTTTCATTTTTCATTTTCAAACCCCACCTTTGCCTGAACCGCCCTTTCGGGTTTTCGATTCACCGGGGAATAAGATTCTTTTCATTGCCCCATTTTTGCCTGATTTGCCTTCACAGGTTGTCAATCAGCGGGGTGCTCATTTTTGCCTAAGCCGCCCTTTCGGGTTTTCAACTTAGCGAGCTTTTCATTTTTATTTTTTTCAATTTTTTCATTTTCATTCTGTTTTTTCATTCTTGCCATTGACCACAGATCATCCTGGGGAGTAACCTGCTTGTAATATGTATTGAAATAGACATTGATATTCATTTATTCATGCATGTTTCATTGAAATGTACCCTGTTGCTCAGGTTTGCTTTCAAAATAGACAGAAAAAGATTTTTTTCAATTTTCAAAGATGTTTGTTTCAGACATTAACATTATCAAAAAGGAATAAAATGTTTTGTATATATAGCATTGAAAGTAGAAAGAAAGATAGAGTTTCAAACAATAGAAAGGCTCAAATTGATGTAAAAGAGTGAAAGTCAGCCAAAGGCATGGCTTCACGGATTTACAAAGCTTGGAAAATGGTAATTTTATTGGTTGGTGATACATTGAACACGATGACCGCTACATTTCATAGAAATTTTGAATTCACAAATACAGAAGCCTCTGATGAAGAAGATCATTGACAGTTGCAGATGCCCCAAGGGGTGATGGTGATTTGCCAGATATAGTTACTTGTCTTTTATTGTCAACCTCATTTTTGCATGAACCGCCCTTTCGGGTTTTCGGCTCATCGAGGCGCTCATTCTTGCCTGAGTTGCGTACAATCTCAGCGAGCTCTTTCATATTCATTTTTTTGTCCCCAACTTTTGCCTGGATCGCCCTTTCGGGTTTTCGATCCACCGGGAAGCGCATTTTTGCCTAGGCCGCCCTTTCGGGTTTTTGACCTACCACGCTGTTCTTTTCTTTTTAGACAAAGTATTTCTTGACTATATCGGCATTAACAGGGTTTGGGAGTTCAACACCATCCATATGTGTAAGAATCAAAGCACCACCAGAGAAAGCCTTCTTGACAACATAAGGACCTTCATAGTTAGGTGTCCACTTGCCCCTTGGGTCGGGTTGTTGACTTATCCTTCTTTTCAATACAAGTTCGCCTTCCTTGAATTCTCGAGGTCGGACTTTCTTGTCAAAAGCATTCTTCATTCGCACTTGATACAACTGTCCATGAGCCATAGCATCCATACGTTTCTCTTCAATCAGATTCAATTGATCATACCGACTTTGACACCATTCAGCCTCAGTTAACTTTGCTTCCATGATCACTCGAAGAGATGGAATCTCCACTTATAGAGGGAGAACTGCTTCCATGCCATACACAAGAGAGAAAGGAGTTGCCCCGGTTGAACTGCGCACTGTAGTACGATAACCATGCAAGGCAAAAGGTAGCATTTCATGCCAGTCTTTGTAAGTAGTGACCATCTTCTGAACAATCTTCTTGATGTTCTTGTTAGCGGCCTCCACTGCACCATTCATCTGAGGTCTATACGGAGAAGAGTTGTGATGTTCAATCTTGAATTCTTCACATAAAGCTTGCATCATGCTATTGTTCAGATTGGAACCATTGTCAGTGATGATCTTGTTGGGAACACCATATCGACAGATGATATTATTCTTGATAAACTTCACTACCACTTGCTTGGTCACATTTGCATAAGAAGCAGCTTCAACCCACTTGGTGAAATAGTCAATTGCCACTAGAATGAAACGATGTCCATTGGAAGCCTTTGGTTCGATTCTTCCGATCATGTCAATGCCCCACATAGAGAAAGGCCATGGGGAAGATATAACATTGAGAGCGTGTGGAGGCACATGAATCTTGTCAGCATAAATTTGACACTTGTGGCATCTTTTAGCATGTTTGTGGCAATCACGCTCCATGGTTATCCAGTAATAGCCGGCTCTTAACAATTTCCTTGACATGGTATGACCCGAAGCATGGGTCCCAAAAGTACCATCATGTACATCATGCATCAATTTCTCAGCTTCTTGTTTATCCACACATCTCAGCAAGACCATGTCATAGTTCCTCTTGTATAGGATTTCTTCGTCCAGAAAGAATCTGCTAGCCCATCGTCTCAAGGTCTTCTTATCTCTGTTGGAAGCACCAGGTGGATATTCACGATTCTGCAAGAATTGCTTGATATTATGATACCATGGCTTTTTATCATTCACATCTCTATCAGCTTGATCTGGCATATTTTCAATAGTGAACACATGAGCGGGTCTATCAAGACGCTGTACTTTGATTACAGGCACATCATTCCAGTGATTCACACGAAACATGGAAGACAAAGTAGCGAGAGCATCAGCCATCTGGTTTTCATCCCGAGGGATGTGGTGCAGTTCAACCTTTGTAAAGTATGTCAACAGACGTCTTGCATAGTCACGGTAAGGGATCAGCTTCTCATGATGAGTCTCCCATTCACCCTTTATCTGATTAATAACAAGCGCAGAATCTCCATAGATGTCAATGTGTTTAATTCTCAGGTCAAGGGCTTCTTCAATGCCCAAGATGCATGCTTCATATTCAGCTATGTTGTTTGTGCATTCAAAAGCTATTCGAGCGGTGAAAGGAATGTGGTGCCCCTGTGGAGTTACAATGATGGCTCCAATTCCTTTACCATAAGCATTAACAGCACCATCAAACACCAATCCCCATTTGCTATTGGGATCTGGCCCCTCATTGATCAGTGGTTCTTCACAGTCTTTCGCTTTTAGATACATAATCTCTTCATCAGGGAAATCAAATTTAATTGGCTGGTAATCATCAAGAGGTTGACAAGCAAGATGCTCAGCAAGGATGCTTCCCTTGATTGCTTTCTGAGCTTTGTACACAATATCATATTCAGACAACAACATTTGCCAACGTGCAATCTTTCCAGTAACAGCAGGTTTCTCAAAGATGTACTTGATTGGATCCATTCGGGATATCAACCAAGTTGTATGATTCACCATATAATGACGCAGGCGTTTGGCAGCCCAAGCTAAAGCACAACAAGTCTTTTCAAGCATTGTATACCGAGTCTCGCAGTCGGTGAACTTCTTGCTCAGATAGTAGATGGCATGCTCTTTCTTACCAGTCTCATCTTGCTGACCGAGAACACAGCCCACTGAATCATCTAACACTGACAGATACATAATCAAAGGCCTTCCTTCCACTGGCGGGACAAGGATAGGTGGCTCTAACAGGTATTCTTTGATGCTATCAAAAGCTTCCTGGCATTCATCATTCCATACAACAGGCTGATTCTTTCTGAGCAATTTGAAAATTGGTCCACAGGTAGTAGTCATATGAGATATGAATCTTGAAATATAATTCAGACGTCCGAGGAAACCTCTGACTTGCTTCTCAGTTTGAGGGGCCGGCATCTCTCTGATGGCTCGGACTTTGTCAGGATCAACTTCAATGCCTCTCTGGCTGACAATGAAGCCTAGCAACTTTCCGGATCTTACACCAAATGTGCACTTGTTAGGATTCAACCGCAACTTGTACTTTCTCAGTCTTTCAAACATCTTTTTCAAATACACAACATGCTGCTCTTCATCATTTGACTTCACAATCATATCATCAACATATACTTCAATCTCTTTGTGAATCATATCATGAAACAGAGTTGTCATGCCCCTTTGATAGGTAGCACCGGCATTTATCAAGCCAAACGGCATCACTTTATAACAGAATGTTCCCCACGGAGTGATGAAGGACGTCTTTTCTCTATCTTCAGGAGACATTCGTATCTGATTATAGCCAGAGAAACCATCCATGAAGGAGAAGACTTTGGATTGAGCAGTACTGTCAACAAGCACATCAATATGAGGCAATGGGAAGTTATCTTTTGGACTAGCTTTATTCAAATCTCTGTAATCCACGTACATTCGAACTTTCCCATCTTTCTTTGGTACTGGTACGATGTTGGCAATCCACTCAGGGTATTCAGCTGTCATGAGGAAACCTGCATCAATTTGCTTTTGTACTTCAGCCTTGATCTTAAGAGCCATGTCTGGACGAGGCCTTCTCAATTTCTGTTTGACAGGAGGACATTCAGGTCTTGTCGGTATCCGATGTTCCACAATCTGGGGATCTAGACCCGGCATATCTTCATAAGACCATGCAAAGACATCTGGATAGTCATGGAGAAGCTGAGTAATCTTCCTTTTCACTTCTGGCTCAAGTGCAGCACCAATCTTGATCTCTCGCTTGTTTTCTTCAGTACCCAGGTTGATAAGCTCAATCTCTTCCTGGTGAGGCTGAATGGCTCTTCTTTCTTGCTCAAGCAGTCGAGTGATCTCATATGGTATCTCTTCATCATCATCCTCATCTTCAGCTTCATATACAGGGAATTCAAAGTTTGGATGAACCATAGGGTCACTGTGTTCAACGGGTTTATTATGGTTCAATCTGCATAATATGATTGGGATGATTTTAGAAAAATGTTTTTCATGCAGATTTTTGAAATTAATAAGAAAAATACAGATGTTTTGGTTTTTTCTGGCATTACCATTATTTCCAAGAAAAAGGCACTAAAAAGTAAAAAAAACAAAGAGTCGTGAGAAAAACGACAACTTTTATTGATAACGGCAATGCCGAAACAAACACGCCCTTACAATGATATCACTTTCGCCTTGGGCAGAGCGAAAGGATTGTTATTTTGAAAACGAAAGACATGAGCAACAAAACACATTACATGGAAGCATGCATGACTAAAGGAACATCAATGGCTTCCCAATTCCTCACAGTGCCTCCTGGTATAACAAAAGTGGGCACGTAATTACTCCCAGCAGCACCTTCAGTAATAGCATTGATGAACCCAGCACTGTAGGAAGTTCCCTTTGAAACACCAGAGGTTGGGGAGAATCCAAGGCCCTCTTTACGCTTGTTTTCCAAAATCTGAATCACTTTGCCCCAGCCAGCAGCTTGCCCTTCTTGACCCGGAGAATCCTGAAGCACCGGCACAATCACACATACATCACTGACGGTCAAGTGTTTGTCATCCATCAGACTCTGGATATCATCTTGCACCACACGACAGCCCATGGGATTTTGCAGACATTCCGAACAAGAATCATGATCATGTTTGAACAAAGAAGCCTGGCAGAGCTTGACATGTAATGGCACCAAGGGAGTAACGACGTTGCGGACATCCAACATGGGATCCTCTTGAGGAGCGGGAATCCTTTCAAAAGCCTCAATCATATTGACAGCAGCATGGTTTGGAAGTGGATTGCCGAGGACATGAGGAGCATTATTCTCAAAAGTCAACCGTCCCTTTTCTATTAGGTCTTTCACAATATACTTCAGAGCAAGGCAACCCTCAACATCATGGCCTTGAGCACCCTGATGAAATTCACATGTTAGATCCTGTCGGAACCTGGGAGGCAATGGATTAGGCGGAGGCCTGCCCGATCTAGTGACACAGTGTCCCTTGGCCAGTAGAGTTGGGAGCAGCTCACCGTACCGCATTGGTATTGGTGGAAAGGAAGGTTTGGGTCGGGGACCCTGTTGCTGCTGCTGTTGTTGTTGAGCAGGAGGCTGTTGTTGCACTTGCTGTGCGATGGCATTGACGGGCACTGGTGGTTGGCCCGGTGGCAGAGGATATTGCTGGTAGAATGGCGGGAAGAAAGGATTCTGAGAGTACTGCATGTAATGATAAGGCATAGGTAATTGTGTGGCAGCTGCAGATGGGTTACCAGACACCATCCCCACATCGGATTCTTTCTTCTTATGATGACCATTACCATACTTCTTTGATGCACTGTTTGAAGATTCACCTTTCTCTAGGACAATAATACCATCTCGGACGGCGTCCTCTAGACGCGTTCCCATTGTAACCATATCAGAGAAGTTGTTTGGGGCAGAGACTATCATTCTCTCCTTATATTCCTTCTTCAGAGTCTTCAGGAATGTCTGTGTTAACTCTTCCTCATCAAGTCGAGGAGAAACACGGGCAGCTGCCCCTCTCCACCTCTGAGCATATTCTCGGAAGGTTTCGTCTGATTTCTGAGACAAGGCTTTAAGAGAGTCTCTATTTGGCCTCAGACGGGTATTGAATTCATATTGACTCTCAAAAGCGGCAGCCAGATCCTCAAAAGTATGGATGTTGTCTTTGCTCAAACTAGTGTACCAATCTGCTGCATCATCTGTCAAGCTACTCTGGAAGCAGTGGATCATCAGTGCGTCATTATCTGCGTAGTTAGCCATCTTTCGGACATACCGGATAACATGGTTGTGCGGACAAGAAGTCCCATTGTATTTGTCAAATTCTGGCTCTTTGAATTTCTTAGGGACCTCAAATCGGGACACCAAGCATAGATCACGAGCTTTAGCAGGAACACCATTGTTTCCTCGGCTAGCCTTGACCTCACGGAGTTCTCCAGCCAACTCCATCAACTGTCTTCTCATAGCTTCCATTGCGGGATCTTGTCCACGCGGAGTATCGACATCAATTACCTGTTGCACAGTGTGTACAACAGGGTCGGTAACAACAGTAGTCACCTGAGGCATAGCAGTGGACACAGGAATCTGTCCTTGACCAGCGAAACCAGAGACACCAGCAGCAGTATTAGGAGAATAGTAAGCTGAGAGACCATAAGGACGCCCATTGGGCATAACAAAACGAGCATCAGTAGCCACAGTAGATAGTGGGATAGACGGAATTGCTTCAGTAGAAACTGGGACAGATGTGGCTGGTTGTTCTTGTGCAGCCAGCAAAGTAGACATAGTGTCATGAGCCTTAGCCAAGTCTTCTTTCATAGCAGCCAATTCGGCACGGAGCCGAGCGTTCTCTTCTTCAAAGTTAGCCATGATCCTTCTCTTGTGAAATCTTGTTTGGTGAATTCTATCTGGTTGATACACTTTGCGAGCACGAGCCACTTTTCAGACTGCGGCGGACAAAACCAGGAGGCAGTAAGCACGAGAGAAGCTTTTTGTGACCAATGAATGCATATGATGCATGAAATGTGTAAATGCACATGCAAAAAGATTCTTTTTACGTGTTATCGAAGGGTTTTTAGACAAATTAGAAACTTGTAAACATTACTAAACAACGATTAACACGAACCGGAAACAAATAACCAACATATAGTTTTACAAGACGATTCCCTTTGAAATTCTAAGCCAAGGGATAGACTTTGAAATGTAAAACAACATAAACAACTGGAAATAACAACAGGAAAAGAAATCCTCAAGCATAGGAAGTGGAAGCATCATCCTCAGACTCAGACTCATAGCTGCAGTATCGTGCATAGAAGTCACGGGCACCCCTAGCCCTCTTGGAGTCCCTCATAAGCATCCTATCTTTCTCTTCAATCTCTCTCTTAGCCTTAGCTAACTCTTTCTTCAGTGTCAAGACCTCATGAGTCTGCTGCTCACCCTTTCCATCCAAAGTCATGATCAAGTTCTCAGCCTCATAATATCTAGCTCTCCACTGATGCTTCTCCCGACTCTCCATTGCTAGATGCTCCTGATACATCTCTTGGGTAGGTGGGAGTAGAGGCAAAGGCATGGTAGGAACAGATGCAGACACATATCTCATAGAGGGGTAAGGCATACCGATCTCCTCAGCTTGGTTTATCACCCACTGTGTATAGGCCTCATGAGCAATACCGGACCTTACACCCATATGCTTCACCTCTTTCTTCCGAAGCTTAGTCCAAGCTTCCATGAAATCCTCTCTTATGCCTGTGGGAGCATTGGAGTAGTGAAAGAAGTAAGGAGCTGTAGCAAGATTGATGGGTTTATCTTTCATCGGGAAACCAAATTGTCGCAAAGCAAGCTCCGGGTTATAGTTGATTCCACCCCGAGTACCAAGAAGAGGTACATTAAGAAACTTTCCACCACCAAAGATAATTTCCTTAACCCTAGAAGCGGGAGTGAGCCAAACCACTTCATTAGGAGTGAGAGCCATAATCCTCTGTGAAATAGACCAATTCCTCGGATTGTCGTGGAAAGACTGCGGAAGGTGCGAAATAAACCACCTATAGAGGAGAGGCACACAACAAAGAATGTATCCACGACCTTTGCTGGAACGGTCGTGAATAGCATGGTATGTGTCAGCTAGCAAAGTAGGAACCGGATTCTTGGAGTGGAAGATCATAATAGCATTCATGTCCACGAAGCCATCAAGATTCGGAAAGAGAATAAGCCCATAGATGAGAAGTGCAAGAATAGCCTCAAGAGTGTCCTGACAAGTGGTATTGAGGTTGGCCTTCCCAAGAAGATACTCTGAAGTGAACCCTCGGATGTGTGCCTTAGTGACAAGATTCTTGGAGACATCGGTGGTCTTGAGATAGAGATCTTTAGCAATAACCAATGGAGGAAGAGGATTTTCAGGTCCTGAGAAAGGTATCCCCTTAGCAATAGATAAACCCATCAAGGAAGAATAAGCCTCTAGAGTAGGCACCAACTGAAAGTCTGGAAAAGTAAAGCACCGATACTTCGGATCATAGAATTGCACTAGAGTGTGCACAAGCTTCTCATCCACATTAGTATGGAGAATAGGAAGTAAAGCCCCGTAACGGCGTCGGAAACCAGTCGGATCCTCAATCTTGAGTGCCAAATTCCTCAAACTATCCAAATCCACTTCCTTGAACTTGTAGGATTTAGTCATCTTCATCCCTACAATGTTTACAAATTCAACTTGTCTAAGCCCTTCGATAACAATGCATGACAAAAGTTTATGCATGTATGTATGTATGCATGAATGCATGATTATGTTTAAGTTCGGAGAAAACATGGTGGGTTGAAGTTCAAAGTCGAGAAGTCATGGGTGGACACGGTGTCCGGTGAAACTATGGTTTTAGGATAATAGTAACCGGGTTCTAAAAAGGTTCCCAAGTTGCAACCTCTCCGACGTATCTCACGGTGTCACGAGACAAACACTCGCTCCATGATTATACGTGGAAGGTCTAACTTGAGTGTAGTATCGCGTGACGACTAAAACTCGAGACAACACCCGGTTTAGCCTCCGCACTACATCCTAGAAAATGGCCATGGATGGGTTTGGTTATCTACGGTTCATAGCGTCATAGAACAATTAGAAGCAAAGTGCCTAAACGTGACAACTCGCGCCGACAACATCACCCCCAAAATGCCTTGGCTATGTGGGATTGATCGCATAATCCAAAACACGAGGCAACCCCCGGAATGAATTGTCGATTATATCCCTCCTAAATCCTAAGTTCACTCAGCCCGGGTGCAGGACTTTTGATATTCTCACCCCACACGTTTGCAAGAAAATGAACATTTATTCACATAAGAAAGCAAGTAAAAGAAGCAAGTAAAAATACAAGCGCAAACGTGGAAATAAAAACTAGGCGTAACTCTCGAATCTCCCCAGTGAAGTCGCCAGCTGTTTTATCTTGGTTTTCGGGTGTCAAACATTGATTACGTTTGAACCTTTTAAACCGGTGATATCTTATTTTTTCTTGGGAAGGGAAAAAGTAAGCAAAACCCTTGAGAATCGAGGTCCGGGAGTTGTTTTCGCTACGGGAAGGTGTTAGGCACCCATAACGACTATAGTAACCTATAGGAACCGTCTTTAATTTCTACGCGCGCGCTTTATTTTTAAATGCTATTTTGAAAGTGTTTATTAAACCTAAGAGTTTCTAAGTGAAGAATTGGAGGGAGAAGAATGTTTTTGGATTTTTATTTTAGTTGAATTGAAGGAATTTTGTTCCTTGCCTACGTACCCGTTTAAGGGATCAAATCCACCGTAGTTCTCTCTCAAAAAATGTTTTTGTTTTTGTTGGTTGATTTTAAGTTTGAAAATGGAGTTTGAAGAATAGAAAGAGGCCTCAAGGGCATGAGATTAGGAAATTGTGAGGTTTGATTAGTGATTTGCAAAAGAAGTCAAAGTTTGATTATTTTCATTGAAATTTGATTAAGAAAATGGAAAAGAAAATACAATGGGATATTGGATCCCAAGGTTTATTTGGAAAAGGTTTGAGTGAAGTTGTTCACATGTGTTTGGAAAATTGGTTTTTTTCTAAGTATAAGTCCTAGGCATTCATCTAAACATACAATCCTAAACATACATCTAAACATGCATATTCTAGCTACTTAGTGATGTGTGTGCATGTGTCGGTGCTTGTGTCGGTGTACATCATTAGAGTCCATTGTCCTTTACATCATACCCTAGATACATTCTATGGCCTCTTTGCCAAGAAAATTAAAAGCATGGAAGTAAAATATTACAAGAATTCCTAAGTGTTTACATTCTAACTTTTGGTACAAATTAAGTTGCAAGAAAGAAATAGAGATGAATATAGGATGAAATGGAGATGCTTATGGAATGATGAAACATGAAATGAAGGGAGTTAGTAGCACAAGATATGAAACAAATCAAAGCTATCATAACAAAAGTAAGAAAATTAATATAAAAAACAAGCAAAAACAATGCAAAATAGGCCTAAAGAATCATCCATAATGCAAGGCTTGAACAAGACCTATAATCCTCATATTTTAACAAGTTCCCAAAGAGTTTTATTTCAGTCCCAACACAAGGATTAATAGGACCTATCAAGCCATGCCTCCTAGCATATTTTTAGGCATATTTTCCACTTTATTTCCACAAACAATTATTTACATGACTTGTAAAACAAGAAACTAACAAATCAAACTCCCAAAACAGTAAAGAACAGTACCAAATCATAGGCATACACATTGTAAATTCTCATATCAAGGATCAATATACCATAGCAAGATTTTGGGATCAAGGACATGCAAGAATTTCACAAAAAATTAACAAAAAAGTAGCATAAAGTCACAAGAAAACCTCACATATATTTTTCCCAATTTTAATATGCAAAAATTATCACAAAAATACCACAAAACTATCAAGAAACATGCATGAAAATTTTTAGAATTTTTAGAGAATTTTTAAACACAAAAACACATAAAATTTCACAATTTTTTAACAAAAATAGCAAACAATTGACAAGAAAATACCACACATTTTTTAACCAAGATTCAACATATGACAATATCACAAAAATATCAAGAAAGTGATTAAGAACACATAGGAATTTTTTGGAATTTTTAAAGGATTTTTTAGGCTAAAAAGTGCAAGAAAATTACCAATTCTAACAAAAATAAGAAAAAAAATGCTTCAAATACTTTTCTTAGGCTTTAACACAAAACAATGTCACAAAAATGTTAAGAAAAATATCAAGAATACGTAGAAAAATATTTAGAAATTTTTGTGAAGAAATTTAGGCAAGAAAGGGTGCAAATAGCAAAAAATAGCAAGAAACATGCAGGACAGGGGGGTGTGAACAGAAACAACACGCAGCAACAACAAAGAAACAGTTATGGGCCCAAAAAGGTGCTGGATCGGGTAGATCCATGGATTACGGGTACTAAAGCGGGTCAAAAGCCATGGGTCAAGGATATGGGTTGAATGAAATTAACAAAACAACACGTGAGCACAGGAAAGGAAAAAAACGGTTCCCTCTTCTCCATCTTCCTTGCGATCCTCCTTCTTCAAAATCCATGGCGAGAATTCCGGCCAACCAGCGCCTCCGGCGTGGTGGCCGGAAAGGTTTTCAAAGCCTCTTCGAAGAACAACAATAGTTTTCTAATCCTCTTTCGTCCCTTTTTTTAAAAGTTCAGATTTGAAATTGGGAGATGAGGAAGCAAGAACCGTTTTTAAGCTCCTTGATTCAGAATTTTTGCAGCAAGAACGAAATCAAGAAAGCATGGAACAGCGAAGGTACAGTGCTTACCTGGTTCCGCGTCTCAGCGTTGAAGCTTCTTGCCGCGGCTTTTCTCGAATTCGCGTACGGTTCCGGTGTCGTTACAGCTCCGATTTGCTCCTTCCTTTTGCTCCTTTCCGATCTGCTCCAACTTCGTTCTCCTTTTGGTGCGCGTGTTTCAGTTCTGGTCCGATATTTCTAACGCCGTTAGTATTGGAATTGGTTGCGTGAAAACCTTGTGTTGAAATCAAAAATGGATTATGCGAAAATTGGGGTTTGGGTGATGTTGTTGATGGATGATGATGATGATGATTGAATGCAGATTTTGATGTTGTTGATGCTAGATGATGAAGGTTGTTGGAGATTGTGGTGGTTTTGGTGGTGGAAGATGGTGGAGGAGTAGTTTGTTAGGGTGGTTTTAGTGGTGGTTGTGGTTTGTTATGGAGGAGGAGTGGTGGAGGAAAAGGTTGTTAGAGTGGAGGAGTGGTGGAGGATGAGTTAGTTATGGTGGTGATGGAGGTGTTGAAAGTTTGTTATGGAGGAGAAGAAATGGAACACGTGAGGGAAAAGAAAGAGGGAAAAGAGAGAAAAATGTTATGACTTTTTTTGTGGAATTTGTAAAAATGATTGGTGAATGAAAAATTGACCAAGTGTTTGACTTATATAGGTGATGTGGTGAGCCTTGGACCAATAAGACAATGCCATGTGTACTTGGACTTGTAACAAACTCTTAAGGACCAATAGCATTTGGACACATGGCACTTGGACTCTAACAAACTTAAAAAGGGATTAAAATGCAAATGACAAAAGTGCGCGGACTAAAACGAAAATTAAAACTGAATTTGAATTGAAAAAGTAAAATTGAAAATTAACATAAAACGAGACGATTAAAAACAACAAAGCAGATGAAAACGAATCAGAAATATTATGTGAAATGACCAAAACGCCCCTAGGGCTTAAAACGACTAAAAACGACTCAAATGCAATTTTAAAAAGATTTTTTAACAAGGGATTAAAGCAAGAGTTTATACAAGATTCAGAGACAATTTTTTTTAGAATTTAAACAGGGCTTTAACACATGAAAAGACTAAAATGCCCCTAGGGGCAAAATTGACTCAAAATGACTTCAAATGCAATTTTTAAAATGGATTTTGACATAGAATGAAACAAAGACTTATTCAAACTATTTGAAAGGGCTCAAACAAATTTTTAAAGATTGAAAGAAATTTTAACACAGAAAATGACTAAAATGCCCCTAGGGGCTAAACTGACTAAAAAATGACTCAACTGATATTTTCTGAAATGAATTTTGACATGAGATTGAAACAAGGACTTATACAAACCAATTTAAAAGACCCAAACAATTTTCAAAGATTAAAATGAGTTGAATGCAGGAAATGACTAAAATACCCTTACATGTGAATTTTGCAGATAACATTGAAATAAAACGCAGAGAAAGATGCAACTGATCAGAGACACATCAAATGACTTATAATGCAAGAAAAGAAGAATTGATCAAGTATTTTTAGGTCCAAAATTAGGGTATAACAGCTAAGCCAAGGGATAGACTTTGAAATGTAAAACATCATAAACAACTTGAAAATAACAACAGGAAACAGAAATTCTCAAGCATAGGAAATGGAAGCATCATCCTCAGACTCAGACCCAGACTCATAGCTGCAGTATCGTGCATAGAAGTTACGAGCACTCCTAGCCCTCTTGGAGTCTCTCATAAGCAACTTATCCTTTTCTTCAATTTCTTTCCTAGCTTTAGCCAACTCTTTCTTCAGTGTCAACACCTCATGAGTCTTCTGCTCATCTTTTCCATCCAAAGTCATGATCAAGTTCTCAGCCTCATAGTATCTATCCTTCCACTGATGCTTCTCTCGGCTCTCCATAGCTAGGTGCTCCTGATACATCTCCTGAGTAGGCGGAAGTAGAGGCAAAGGCATGGTTGGAATAGATGCAGACACATATCTCATGGCGGGGTAAGGCATACCAATCTTCTCAGCTTGGTTTATGACCCACTGTGTATAGGCCTCATGAGCAACACCGGATCTCACACCCATATGCTTCACCTCTTTCTTCCGGAGTTTAGACCAAGCTTCTATGAAATCTTCTCTTATTCCTGTGGGTGCATTGGAGTAGTGAAAGAAGTAAGGAGATGTAGCAAGATAGATGGGCTTTTCTCTCATTGGGAAACCAAATTGTCGTAAGGCGAGCTCCGGGTTATAGTTGATTCCACCCCGGGTGCCAAGAAGAGGTACGTTAAGAAACTTCCCACCACCGAAGATGATTTCTTTGACTCTAGCAGCGGGAGTGAGCCAAACCACTTCATTAGGGGTGAGAGCCATGATCCTTTGTGAAATAGACCAATTCTCTGGATTATCATGGAAAGACTTCGGAAGGTGCGAAATAAACCACCTATAGAGGAGAGGTATACAGCAGAGAATGTATCCGCGACCCTTGCCGGATCGATCATGAATAGCATGGTATGTGTCAGCTAGCAAAGTCGGAACCGGATTCTTGGAGTGGAAGATCATGATAGCATTCATATCCACGAATTCATCAAGATTTGGAAAGAGAATAAGCCCGTAGATGAGTAGTGCAAGAATAGCTTCAAGAGTGTCCTGACAAGTGGTCTTGAGGTTGGCTTTCTCAAGTAGATACTTCAAAGCGAACCCTCGGATGTGAGCCTTAGTGACAAGATTCTTGGAGACGTCGGTGGTCTTGAGATAGAGATCCTTGGCAAAAACCAATTGAGTAGGAGGATTCTCAAGTCCTGCGAAAGGTACCCCCTTAGCAATAGAAAGATCCATCAAGCAAGAATAAGCCTCGAGTGTGGGCACCAACTGAAAGTCGGGAAACGTGAAGCACCGATAGTCCCGATCATAGAATTGCACTAGAGTGTGCACCAATTTCTCATCCACATTAGTCTGGAGAAGAGTAAGTAAGGCCCCATAACGATGTCGGAAACCAGTCGGATCCTCGATCTTGAGTGCCAAATCTCTCAAACTAGCCAAATCCACTTCCTTGAACTTGTAGGACTTAGTCTTCCCCATTCCTACAATGTTTACATATTCAATTTGTCTAAGCCCTTCGATAAATGTATGGGAAAAAGTTTATGCATGTATGCATGTATGCATGATTATGTTCAAGTACGGAGAAAACATGGTGGGTTGAAATTCAAAGTCAAGGAGTCATGGGTGGACACGGTGCCCGGTGAATCTAGGGCTTTGGACAATAGTAACCGGGTTCTAAAAAGTTCCCAAGTTGCAACCTTTCTGACGTATATCATGGTGTCACGAGACAAACACTCGCTCCATGATTATCCGTAAGAAGGTCTAACTTGAGTGTAGTATTGCGTGACGACTAAAATTCGAGACAACACTCGGTTTAGCCTCCGCACTACATCCTAGAAAATGGCCATGGATGGGTTCGGTTATCTACGGTTCATAGCGTCATAGAACAATTAGAAGTAAAGTGCCTAAACGCGACAACACGCGCCGACAACATCACCCCCAAAATGCCTCAGCTATGTGGGATTGATCGCATAATCCAATACACGAGGCAACCCTCGGAATGAATTGTCGATTATATCCCTCCTAAATCCTAAGTTCACTCAGCCCGGGTGTAGGACTTTTGATATTCTCACCCCACACGTTTGCAAGAATTTAAACATTTATTCACATAGGAAAGCAGAAAAGAAGCAAGTAAAAACGAAAGCGCAAGCGTGGAAATAAAGACTAGGCGTAACTCTCGAATCTCCCTAGTGAAGTCGCCAGCTATTTTATCTTGGTTTTTGGGTGTCAAACATTGATTACGTTTGAACCTTTTTAACCTTTGATATCTCATTTTTTCTTGGGAAGGGGAAAAAATAAGCAAAACCCTTGAGAATCGAGGTCCGGGAGTTGGTTTTGCTATAGGAAGGTGTTAGGCACCTATAGCAACTATAGTATCCTATAGGAACCGTCTTTACTTTCTACGCGCGTACTTTATTTTTAAATGCTATTTGAAAATGTTATTTACACCTAAGAGTTTACTAAGTGAAGAATTGGAGGGAGAAGAAGATATTTGGATTTTTGTTTTATTTGAATTGAAGGAATTTTGATTCCTTGCCTACGTACCCTTTTAAGGGATCAAATCCACCGTAGTTCTCTTCCAAAAAATGTTTTTGTTTTCGTTGATTGATTTTAAGTTTGAAAATTGGAATTTTGAAGAATGAGAGAGAGAGGCCTCAAGGGCATAAGATTGTGAAATTGTGAGGTTGAATTAGTTATTTTGCTAAGGAAAGCCAAAGTATGATTAAAATTCATTAAAATTTTTGTTTAAGAAAATAAAGGGAAAATCAATGGGATTTTGATCCCAAAGTTTATTTAGAAAATTATTTGAGTGATATTGTTCATATTTTTTGGAAAAAAGGATTTTTGCCTAACTTTCAAAGTTCCTAGACATACATCTAAGCATACATTCCCTAAACATACATCTAAGGCATGCATATCCTAAACATACATCTAAAATATCTATGTGATGTGTGTGCATGTGTCGGTGCTTGTGTCGGTGTACATCATTAGAGTCCATTGTCCTTTACATATGTCCTAGTTTACATGCTGTGGTCTTGCAAGAATTTAAAAGCATAAAGAAATTTACAAAATTCCTAAGCTTATACATACTAATTCTTTGCAAGAAATGTAAATTGCAAGAAAGTTAAATCTAGAGAAATGAGATGAGAATTCTATGAACCATGAATGAGAGGGTTAGTAGTACCAATGATATAGAAACAAAATAACAAACACATAGTAAAACAAGTGTAACTTGCAAGTAAAGTAAACCAACAAACTTAACCAAAAGTGACAAAAAGGACTTGAAATTCAATATACTTCCAAAGCAAGTTTGAGACCTAAATTCTCACAACATTGGAAATTTTAGGTGACTTATTTCAAGGAAAGAAACATGAGAATCAAGGAAAATCAACATGCCAAAGATTATAAGGTTTTCAAGTTCTTTATACACTTTATTTCGCAAGAGCATTTCACATTATTTACAACACAAAGTTCACAAAAATCTAACTCAAAACAGCAAGCATACACCACATTAGGAGGCAAATTTATTTCACAAAATTATATGTCTAAAGCCGCAATTATGTAGCAAAATTTCAAGTTCAAAACCACATCAAAATTTCACGAAATCTTAGCGAAAAGTAAGCAAAAACAAGAATATATCCTACATATTTTTGAAATGAATTTTTTTTCATGTAATTGCTTTCCAAAAGATAGGTCTCAAAAGCTAAAATTACTCACACAAAAATTCACACAAACTTTTAGAAGTTTTTAACAAAATTTTAACAAGGATTAAAACAATTGAATTAACAAGGGCACAAAATACTTTTCATGTAATTTTGACCAAAATTCAACATGCAAACAGCATCAAGATTCAATCAAAATAGCAAGAGATATTCACAATTTTTTTTGGAATTTTTTAGTAACAAATCACATATTCAGCGGGGTGTAAACAGCAAGAAATTATCACAAACACACAGACAGGGGGGTGCAGGGAGCAGATCTGTAGAGAAATGAAAACAGAAGTGAATGAGGAGTACTGGGCCTTGTTAGCTACGAAAATGGGCTTATGAAGGAGGCATATAAATTCATTTTGCTATAGAAAACCTCATTCCTTCTTGTTCTCCCTCTCTCTAAGAATTTTGCTCTCTTCTCTCACATGAAAGCTTCATCTTCTTCAAAAAGCCTCGCCGAAAACTTCATAGAGTTCGCCGGAAACTTCATAGAGTTCGCCGGAATCTTCAAAGGTTCGCCGGAAAATTCATAACTCCGGCGACACTTCCGGATTCCGGCGAGCTCCGATTCGAATTTTTTTTACACTTTTAAAACCGGATCGTTATCCTCTTTTCGAATATGAACTTGGAAACATTCAAAACACAATCAATCCACCTAAATCTAAAGCTATAGTCACGCAAATTTGAGGAAAAAGAGTGGAATAAAAAGCTTGGATCAAGAACAATACCGTGATGCTTGACGAAGCTTTGAATGACTCCGGATTCTTCTTATGTTTTCGAATTTGGTGCTGTTTCTCTTCTCCCTTTGCTTCGATTGGATTCCTTTCCTTCGTCCGATTCCGGTTCGTCGTTAATGGAATTGATTGAAGGTTGTTGTTTATGGATGTGATTTTTGTGGAGTAGAAGGTTTGTGTTGATGAGTGTTTTGGAGGAATCCGTGAATTTGGTAATGGATTTGTGGAGGTTTGAGGTTAATTGTGGTGGTTGAAGTTTGTTAGAGATGAAGATTGTGGTGGTTATGGAGGTTTTGTGGTGAATTTTAATGGTGGAAGTTGTTAATGATGATGGTGGAGGAAGAAGATTGTGGTGGTTGGAGAGAGGTTGGAGATGAAGTTGTGGTGGAAGAAGTTAGTTAGGGTGGTTAGAGGTGGTGGAAAGAGTTTGTTATGGAGGTTAGAGGTGGTGGAAAAAGTTTGTTGTGGTGGTGATGGAGGTGGTCACGGTTTGGAGAAGAAAGAGGGAAAAAGAAAATTGATTTTTGTGATTTTTGTGTATTTGTGAAAAATGAGTAGTGTGTTGACTCTTTGACCATGGGACCCATTATATAGGTGATGTGTGAATTTTTGGACCAATAGGAGTAGGACATGTGGCGTAACTAACTTCTTGGACAAAAAATGAACTAAAATGCAATTTTAACAACTTGAGGACTAAAATGCTAAGTTAACTAAATTTACATTAAAAAAGTAATTTGAAAATTAACGTAAAGTGAAACGATTAAAAATAACAAAACGGACTAAAATGAACCAACTACTAAATGAGGTACTTTTAAAGTAACCTCTCTCTGTCAAAATTTCATGTGAAATGACCAAAATGCCCCTAGGGACTAAAATGACTCAAATGCAATTTTAAAATGGTTTTTTTTAACAGGGGATTAAAGCAAGAGTTTATACAAGCAAATTAAAAGACTCGGAGACAATTTTTTGGGGATTGAAAGGAGTTTCAACACAGGAAATGACTAAAATGCCCCTAGGGGCTAAACTGACTCAAAGACTTCAAATGTGAATTTTTTAGAAATGGATTTTAACATGGCATTGAAACAAGGACTTATACAAACCAATTGGAAAGACTCAAACAATTCTCAAGGACTAAAATGGGTTTGAATGCAGGAAATGACTAAAATACCCTCTTTCATGGATTTTGCAAATAATATTGAAATAAAGTGCAGAGAAACATGCAATTGACCAGAGACAACTTCAAAATGACTTGAAAATGCAAGAAAAATATTTTGGATGACTTGAAATGCAAGAAAACATAGACAAATACACAGATGAAAAGATTTTTGAAGCTAAATTGGAGGATAAAGCAGAGTAAAATACCAGTGTAAAACAAATAGCAAATTGGCAATCTTTCAAGAGTAATAGACATATATTAAAGATGGAAGGACATTTTAAGAAAGTATTTTTAGGTCCAAAATTAGGGTATAACATCGCTGACATTGCGGAGGACGAAGACGTCCCTATAATCCTAGGTAGACCTTTCCTCGCCACTGCGGGAGCTCTTATAAATGTCAAGAACGGTAGGATAGTTTTTCAAGTGAGTGATAAGATGGTAGGATTTGAGTTGGAAAATGTTATGAGGGGTCCCGCTCTTTACTCTTGTTGTATGCTTAACGATCATGTTGTGAAAGAACGTTTTATAGCGTCATCTACACAATATGACATCTTTGATCCATTCTAAGGACTCTTTCTAACCGTCAAGCTAATGACATAAAAAGAGCGCTTCATGGGAGGCAACCCACGCATTTAATTGCTTTTGTTTTGTTTTTCTTTGTTTTCAGTTGTTTTGTAGGCAATTGTCCAAGTGTAGTTCGAAAAAAATCAAGAAATTGAAGAATTCTGAAGCCCCCAGGACCAGAGAGGTGGCACGGCCCGTGCTAGGCATGGCACGGCTGTGCCAAGTTTTTTAAGAAAAACATGAAGGTTGAAGACAGAAAGATGGCACGGCCCGTGCCAATAGGTGGCACGGCCGTGCCCGACCTCTTGCTGCATATATACATACAATTTTCTTTCTTCTTCCTCATTCACAAACAACAACCCTCTTTCATCTTTCAAAATTCTCTCTAAACCTCCATAACCACATATCTTCCAACCTTAATATCTCCTTCAAAACTCAACCAATCAACTCAATTCTTTCACCAATCATTCCTAAACTTCATCCAAAACAAAACCCTCCCATCAAAAACATCTTTCACCCACTCAAACACATAATTCACCAAACCCTTATCTCCATTAACCCTAACCAAAAAACCACAAAACCTTAACCAATCTCCACATCTAAAACCATAAACCTCACTTAAACATCAACCCCAATCCAAAACCAGCCCTTCCTACTAAAAATCTTCCAAAACCCTAAACCTTCAAACCAATTCCATCAAGGGTCAATGGCTTCAAGAAGAAGTGGTAAGGAACCAACAAGATCTCAAGGAGGACCTCCCCCAAAGAAGCAAGCACAAGTGAAGAATCATGGAATCCAGTTCAAAGACAGCAAGCAAAGGGACAGGTATAAAATTCTAATCTCTAAACACTTGCATCCTTCTTGTTATCCTGATCCCAATACTTTGGATGTGCTAGAGCTTTTTGATGATGTTTCTAGGTTGATAGGAAAGTTAGGTTGGACTGATTTGCTGAACCTATGCGGGGTTATGAAAATTTCACTTATGAATTCTTGAGCTCAATAGTTTTTACCAAAGATAAGTTGAATTTTGATAACCCTAACCATGGAGTTGTTTTTCGGTTGATGAATATTGACTATAATATGTCTCTTCAGCACTTTTGTGAAGCCTTAGGTTTTATCAATGAGGGGTATATTCATGATCATTGGGATCCTAGCCTAAAACCGGATAACTATGACCCAGCTGCCTTTTGGACACGTATCACCGGCGTTTCCAACTATGTTCCTAGAGCCAACAAAGCTAGCAACATTCACAACCCCGTACTTAGGTACCTCCAAAGGGTAATGGCTTGCACTATTTGGGGTAGAACCGAGCTAGGGAATACTAGAACCGATGAGTTGTTCATGTTATGGACAATGCTCCACAACCACCCCGTCAACACTTGTTTCTATTTGATAGATTACCTAGACTTCTTAGGTAATAAACCACCCGGTAGGGGAGACATAGTGGTGTGTGGCATTATTACATACATAGCTAGGTGTTTTGGAGTAAGTGAAGATGAGGGGATCAAACCAATTGAGGGAAACAATAGACTCAACATAGATACCCTCATTGCTATGAACTTCATTAAACAACGTCCACCCCTCCATTACCAACTCAAGCTAAATGTGCCTATCTTGTTTTTACTTCCTAACCCATCTCGGACTACCACCGAGGTGGAAGAAAATTGGTTGTATGTTGATGATGTGCAGGTTCTTGGTGAGCAACATGATAATGAGGGAGAAGGTGCTAACTTGCACCAAGATGAAGGAGAAGGTGCTAACTTGCACCAACATGTGGGAGGAAGTGCTCCATTGCACCATGAGGAAGAGCACCATGACCATGAAACCGATGAGCATAATGCAGATCAAAGATGGGCATGGATTCACAATGAAGTTGAAAGGATGAGCACCGAGCAGCAAAGGCAAGGTGTTGAAATCACTAGGCTAAGGAACGATATTCAAAAAGGCAACCGCTTAACTCAAGAAAATAATGAAATGCTCCGCCAGATGATGCAACATCTACAACTCCAAGGTCCTCCTTATGGACCTCAATAAATTGTGAGCTTTCCTCTTCCTCTCTTCCCTTCTCTCTTCTCTCTCTCTCTACTACTCTTCTTCTACTCCTTCTTTCTTCTTCCTCTACTTCTTCTTCTTCTTTTTAATTTCTTTTTCTTTTGAATCATTGAGGACAATGCTTCCCCTAAGTGTGGGGGGGGGGGGGGGGGGGGGGGGGGCTAATAAAGTGTCTAGAGTCGTAGTGTTCCCAAACTCCCTTGAACTTTATTCTTTTGTTTTATTGTACATGAAACAATATGGCATAAAAATTTTTGTTTTGTCTCTTCTAGGTTGCTTCTTGTACATGAAAGTAGTTTCTTGTGTTTCTTATGTTCTTGTTATACCCATGTCTTGTTTTATTGTGAAATTCTCCAATGAGAAAAGCACTCGGTTGCAATCCTTGAGCAAATGTATGAATAGGTATTTTAAGGAACACGTTCTATCTTTAGTGTTAACTTAGACCCTTTAAAGTCTTAAGAGTAAAAGTAGTATAAGTTTGTGTGGGAAATTAATCAAATGTTCTTAATTGTTATATTCCTAAATTGTTAAAGTTAAATGGGGCGGGAGAATGGCACCAACATGTGGGGGAAAGGATAATCCCTAACTTCCTAATTGTGGTGGTGACTCCCTAATTTGAACTTAAAGTGAAACAAATTCATCAATGCTAGGGGGAAAGGACAATTACATCCAAAAAGACTTCTTACGCGGAGATGAAATAAATAAAATTTTGCAGCACTGCTTAGGGTGATTTTAAATCTAGGGGGAAAGGACAATTACATCCGAGAAGACTTCCTACGAGGATAGATAGCCCCTAAGCATCTGCAGCCCCTTGTGCTTAATTGTTAATCTAATCTAATTTTAACTTAAATTCCCATCACTCTTATATGAAATGAAGAAAGGACTTTTCTCGGTTACTTTAGCACTAAGGATAGAACCTATTCCTCATAATATCTGTCTTATACAGGAGCAAGAAAAGGGTTGGACTGCACATACACACTCACTTGAGACTTGATGTTGGGTAGAATAGGTTCATGAGAAGTATTTGAAATTGTAATTAGTGTACTTGAAGCAAAGCCTTTCTTTTGAGACATGTGTTCTTAATATTGCCATGAATAAATCTTTTGTTGCTGCTATGTCTGTTGCCTTTTGCTTGAGGACAAGCAAAGATTCATGTGTGGGGGAGTTTGATGAGTCATAGATTAGTCTAATTTAATGCATTATTTAGTTTAGTTTTATTAAAGATTTAGTTTTATTTTATTGCATTTTATTTCCTTTTAGAATATTTTACTTTAAATTGCTTTTTATTATATTTTAGGAACGAATATATGGTGGAAGGTGTCTTGGAGCAAAAGAAAGAGGACTGGAGCAAATACAGTGCAAGAATACGAAGATACAGGACAAAAATATGTTCCCACATAGTCAGAAGCTTGGCACGGCCCGTTCCAACATGTGGCATGGCCGTGCCCGTCCCCAGAGTCCACTTTTGCTGCTTTTCTTCAAGCCCAAGTTACCCTGTTGCAGCTTTACCGTTTTATCCTTTTAGTTGCTTAGTTTCTAAGTCGATTGTAAAGCTATAAATAGAGTAGCTCTCCACCATAAACATACACCCTTTACTTTCCTTAGAATATTTCTATTTTCAATAAAAGTCTTTATTTCTTTACTTTCTTTCTCGCAATTTTACTTTGCTGTTATTTTCTCTCTTCTTCCCCCATGTATACGATGAACATGAGTGAGTAGACTTCTTCGTCTTAGGATTGTTGGGGAGTCTAAATGACATAATCCTAAACAAACCAAGCTTAAACCCTAATTTCTATGTAACCCTAATTTCTAATCTAGATCCACCGTCTTAACGTGGATTAACAATTATCAAACTGTGGAAGCGAAAGCGGAGGGTTTGATAATCGTTAATCCATCATCACAAACATCAATTCATAAAGCGAGAGTGGAGTTTTGATGTTGGAACAAGTGAATCTATACAATAATTGCAAAACAGTGAAATAGTCTTTGTACTTATTGAGACAAAGAGTAGTTTCAATCCTCTATGCATCTTCTAGTAATCAAGTCAGCGAAATAGGCTTGGTTACTAGAAGTAAACTCTCACCGGACTTTCATCGGAAAGGTGAGGGGCTAAGGGAAACCGGTCTTTAGAAATTAGTGTGTAAACCATGAAATTAGATGTTTAAGTCTTGTCTAGTGAAGGGTTTGTTATTATGACAAACCAATAATCCTAAGGCTCTTTATTAATATTATCATTTACCTTCAGCAATCAAACTCCTTTTTACTAAACTTTCTCTCCTCTAATCATTCTTTAAAAAGTTAATTAAGTTGAACAACTCCCTAGCGGAACGATACTCTTACTTACTACTATTACTTCGATAGGCCGTGCACTTGCGGTTTGGCCCTATCAGTATAGTGTTAAGACTGGTTATAAACTGGCTATGATGGAGTTGTTACACAATAATCAGTTCCATGTTGAAGGAGAGTGACATAGAATCTGGAAGGTGAATTCCTCTCATAAAGCACGTAATTTGTTATGGAGGATTTGCAGGGGGTTTGTTCTGACCCATCTTCGACTACAATCACGACATGTTTTGCTCGTCATGGGTGGTTCGGGCATTTCGAGAGCGGTTTTCTTCAAGCGATCTTTTTAACAAAAACCCCTCAAATCAAGACTCCAAGGCATAGGTTTTATAATGACTTCTTAAACGAGAAGCGAGTATTTATTGGGTATAAAAAGGCAAGGCATACGAGAGAAGTTACAGATTCATAATCGGGTAGCGAATTATATATTAAGAATGGGAATGAACATAGAGACTCGACATAGTTTGTCGAGAAGCTAGATAGTTTTGCATAGAATTGTTTATGCTAAGATGTGACGATTTTATAACATTATCACAAGAGGTTTAAGTAAGCTAAGATAAGAATCATTTATGGTCAAGACCATTAAGAAAGTAAAGGTGTCCAAGGGGAATGGGGTAAGCTGTAAGGGACCCGCACGTTCACTAAGGTAGTAAGGGATTAACTTCCGGAGTTACTTCACCCGGGACTAATCCGTAAAATAAATTCAGATATTCTTGAATGTTCAACGCTAACCTCTAACTTAATGTTTGAACACTTATAATATGCATATGTACTTAATGCAATGTTTAGTATGAATAAGTTTAGAAGCAAGGTAAGATCAAGAAGTTATGCCGACAACGACCTTAGGTTTTCCCCAATCGTTCGGCTTAGAATCATATCGTGATCATGTAATGTTTATGCCTTGACGCGTAGAGCGAAACTTGTCATAGCGGTTTAGTTTACCCTTAACCGCCATGGCACATGTAGAAAGATTAAACCTATAACGAGTTAAGAAGGAAGTTATGACGGATCTAGCATACACTACCGTCTAGACAAGCAAAAACCCATCACGTATAATCAACCGGCGGGTTGTATTTTAGTCACGCGATAACCGTAGGTTTTTCCCCGAGGTTATCACTAGCCTAGGGCTAGATAGAACTCACTGAGGCATTATGTCTCATCCCTCTCATTATTTGTTCAGGTTCACAGGTTACTCGTGGTAAAGGTAAGGAAAAAGCTTTGGATTGATCGTGTGTTCGTGGAAACTTTCTTGAAGTCGGACTTAAGGATGCATATGTATAATTATAAGACTTGTTACGTTGACTTATTGTATATAAGTTTCTTTTGGAAGTTTAAAAGTATTATGTAACATAAGGTTGGGATGTTTTGTATCTATATACTCGACATAATGTTGGTTCAGTATTGTAAATATTAATGTATCCAATATCAGTTATAACGCTCTTTTGAATATTCAAGACACTTTCAAATTAGGCGTTACAATTTGGTATCAGAGTAGGTCGATTCAGATCGTGCCTTGGGTCATTAATATTACAATCTAAGTAGTCGTTCTTTTGTGTTTATGATCACCTTGACTTAAATATGACAGTTAGAGCGAAAATGTCTGGAGCACGAAGGGGACGAGGCCGGATGCTCAGATGTGGGCACAACTGATGCAACAAAAACAGCAGATGATGCAAATGATGCAGCAGCAGAATGCGCAGACCTAGCAGCAGTGGGCTGCCGTTATGCAACAAGGTCCCGATGTGCAACAACAACATCCACCACCTCCAGTTGTGGGGAATCCAGCTTTCCGAGAGTACAATCGGAACCATCCTCCAGAGTTCGATGGTCGCGGTGAACCGCCAGAGGCCAAGAGGTGGATTAAGCATATGGAAAGGATTCGTATGGCTGTTTGCACTGAAGAAGAAAAGGTTATCTTTGCGACTAATTAATTCCGTGGTCCGGCGGAAGATTGGTGGGAGACTGCTCGACGTCGCATGGTAAATAGTGTTGGAACAAAATGTGTTTAACAATGAACCTCAAAGAGTTTTGATGATAACAAGGTATTAAAAAATTGTAAATTGGACTAGCTAATATTTGTTCAAGTGTACAGGACCATAGTTAAAGTTACATCATTAATTGGTTCTGAATGAGCAAATAAAGAGCAAATGGAAATGAAGCTTAGACGATTCTGAAGGCAATACGCTCCTGAAAGTGGAAAGCGCTCCTGAAGTCAAGCTGCTCCTGAAGAGAGTAAAACGCGCTCCTGAAGAAATAGTGCTCCTGAAGACAAGAGGTCCAGAAGCCACATTATCAGAAGCTGCATCATCAGAGGTGTTTGAAGACATGTGCTTGCAATTTGGACGAAAGCGTTGACATTGTACTATTGTACGAACTGTACAACCACCTTCTCCACTACTCTGTTTTGTGTCCACGCTACAAGACAAGAAAACAGCTTCAGAATACGGCTTCGCCTACATAGATGTTCCTTTGGATAAGGAATGGATTTCAAATTTGTTCTTCATAGGACAACAACCAAATCAGGCAAAATATCATTGGTGAAAGATCAAGCTTCAACAACGACTCTTTGGTGTGCTGGCAATTTCACAACGTCTCTTTCACACCTCTATATAAAGGAGTGAAGACTTAGAGTTTTGGTAATGCAAGAACGCTGAACGAAAGACTCACAACATTTTTACAAGTGCCAAACCTCTGCTGAAATTGTTCTGCATTCACTTAGAATTTCTGTGTCTCAAAGTCATATCTTAGAAATTCTTAAGTCCATTGAGTCTGTATCTGATTTATATTGTGAGCACCTCTGATTGTATATCAAGTGTTCAACCTTAAACAATTTTCTGTGTAATTTTGTTTAGTTAGGAAGTCTCTTGCAGTTGTGCTTGAGCAGGAAGTCTCTTGATTGTGTTCTTGAGCAAAGGAAGTCTCTAGCTTGTGTGCTTGAGCAAAGGAAGTCTCTTGCTTGTGTGCTTGAGAATTTGTAATCAGATATTACTCTTAGTGAAATCTCCTTGGAAGTGCAAGGGGGACTGGACTACTTCCGGATTGTGGAAGGAACCAGTATAATTGCTTTGTGTCGTTCTTCTTCTCTCTCTCTGTTTTATTCCGCTGCATTTAGATTCTGACCATCACTTCAGAAGCTGTCTCACTTAGCTTCTGAACAGTGTGTTCAGTTTTTAGGAGAAACGAAGAATTTTTAAAAACACAATTCAACCCCCCCTTCTTGTGTTTTTCTCACCTTCGATTGGTATCTAGAACCTTGGTCTGTTGTGTAACACTTAACCGTGTAACAGTCAAAGATCTGAGAAAAACATGTCTACTCCTCCTCCTACTGGTTCTAGTGATACTATCTATAAAAATGTCTCACATGATTATAGTCATAGTAAGAAATCCAGTGTTGGGAAGATTCCAAAATTCAATGGAGATGCTGAAGAATTCTCTTGGTGGAAGACCAACTTTTACAGTTACATCATGAGCCTAGATGAAGAATTATGGGATATTCTGGAAGATGGTGTTGGTGATTTAGTCCTTGATGAAGAAGGAGCTGCTGTGGATAGAAAGAAACATACTCCAGAACTGAGGAAACTCTACAAGAAGCATCATATTATCAGAGGAGCCCTTGTCACTGCCATACCGAAAGCAGAATACATGAAGATGAGTGACAAATCCACTGCGAAAGCTATGTTTGCTTCTCTCTGTTCAAATTATGAAGGGAGCAAGAAGGTCAAAGAAGCAAAGGCTCTCCTGCTTGTACATCAGTATGAGTTATTCAAGATGAAGGATGATGAAACTATTGAGGAGATGTACTCAAGGTTTCAAACCTTAGTTTCTGGGCTACAGATTCTAAAGAAGAGCTATGTTGCTTCTGATCATGTAAGCAAGATACTCAGAAGCTTACCTGCCAGATAGAGACCAAAGGTGACCGCCATTGAGGAAGCTAAAGATTTAAACACTTTAAGTGTCGAAGATCTTGTTAGTTCTCTCAAAGTTCATGAGTTAAATCTTAATGAACATGAGTCTACTAAGAAGAGTAAATCAATAGCTCTTTCATCCAAAGGCAAGTCATCAAAAGCTCTCAAAGTGGTTGAATCTGAAGAGGAAGAACAGTCAAGTTCAGATTCTGAATCAGATGCTGCTGAAATGGCCATGCTCTCAAACAGACTTCAATATCTGGCCAAGAAGAACAGAAAGTTTCTCGCCAGAAGGGGTAACTCCAGAATCTCAAGGAAAGAAGATCAGAAGGGATGCTTCAACTGTAAGAAGCCGGGACACTTCATTGCTGAATGCCCTGATCTTCAAAGAGAAAAGTCAAAGGACAAGTCAAAGAGGTCTACATTCAAACCAAGCAAATTCAAGAAGCAGATTAAGCAGAGTTTAATGGCAACCTGGGATGATTTGGGTAGTGAATCTGGATCTGATAAAGAGGAAGCTGATGAAGATGCAAAGGTAGCTGTTGGGTTGGTAGCAACAGCAACTTCAGAAGCTGGATCAGATTCAGACTCAGAAGATGAAAACAAGGTATATTCCAAAATTCCCAGAGATGAACTTGTTGAGTCACTTAAAGAACTTCTTACACATTTTGAAGTAAGAACCAATGAGTTGAAGGATTTAAAAGAAAAATATGCTGATTTGGTACAACAGCAAAAATCAACTCTATTAGATCTAAAAGCTTCTGAACAAGGACTTAGGGGCTTTGACTTCATGTGTAAAACATATGAAGATCAGCCTAGGTTCTTATGTCAGAAGCTACAAGAAAAGTGTAATGAAAAACCTTTAAGTAACCATGAAATTGCTCTTGAAGATTTTATTATATCTGGCATTGACAGAAGCAGAGTAGCTTCTATGATTTATAGCATTTACAAGAACAATGGCAGAGGAATTGGTTTTCCAGAAGTGAAACTTGAGAAAACCAATCTAAAATCTTGTTGTGAATGCATCAAGGAAGGTCTGAAAACCTTCTTTGTACCAGAAGGGGCTGAGTTGGAAACTATTGTTCAATCAGAACCTGATGCTTCTAGTTCCAAGGCTAAGATTACTTCAAAGCCAAAGAACTCTAAGTCAAAGGCTATGATCAAATCTGATTCCAAGACTTCAAAGGTTAGGATCCTGAAAAGATCAGAACCTATTCCTCAGAGTCTGGTGAAACCAAAATCTGGAGTTCTGAAGTCTAAGTTTCAGAAGAAGACAGTTACTGCTTCTGAAGTACCAAAACCTAAGGTGATGGTTAATCAGAAGCAACCCAACTTACAGCACAAGGTACAAGAAGTGAAGAGTAAAGCCTTAAGTACTAACCTTCTAGGATCCATAGAACAATGGGTACCTAAATCTAAAAATGTCAATGATGCAGGTATGTCTAAGAGCAGTGCCAAAGCAAAGATCATGGTACCTAGACAGCGGTTGCTCAAGACACATGACAGGAGACAAGTCCATGTTCCTCAGCCTAACAATGAAAGAGGGAGGAAATGTGAAGTTTGGAGGAAACCAGACAGGCAAGATCATAGGTACAGGAACTATTGGTAATTCCTCTACCTCAATTAATAATGTATGGTTGGTAGATGGTCTTGAACATAACCTTTTGAGCATTAGTCAATTTTGTGATAATGGTTATGATGTGCTTTTTGAAAAACCCAACTGTACAGTAATCAACAAGGAAGACAAATCCATTGTGTTCAAAGGAAAGAGAGTTGACAATGTCTATAAAATCAATTTTTCTGAACTGGCTGATCAGAAGGTGATTTGCCTACTATCAGTGAATGATAAGAAATGGATGTGGCACAGAAGGTTGGGACATGCTAACTGGAGGTTAATCTCTAAGCTTAGTAAGTTACAACTTGTGAAAAGGCTACCAGACATTGACTATCATTCAGATGCACTCTGTGGTGCATGTCAGAGAGGGAAAATTGTGAAATCATCTTTTAAAACCAAAGACATTGTTTCAACCTCAAGACCTTTAGAATTACTCCATATTGATTTGGTTGGACCAGTGAGTACTGCATCCTTATATGGAAGTAAATATGGATTAGTCATTGTTGATGATTACAGCAGATGGACTTGGGTGAAATTCCTGAAAAGTAAGGATTATGCATATGAGGTATTCAGTAACTTCTGCACACAAATTCAAACTGAAAAAGAGTCAAAAATTTTGAAAATCAGAAGTGATCATGGTGGAGAATTTGAAAATGAGCCATTTGAAGCTTTTTGTGAAAAACATGGAATCATCCATGAATTCTCTTCTCCTAGAACTCCACAAAAAAATGGGGTTGTAGAGAGAAAGAATAGAACGTTACAAGAAATGGCCAGAACCATGATCCATGAAAACAATTTGGCTAAACATTTTTGGGCAGAAGCAGTGAATACATCATGTTATGTTCAAAACAGGATCTATATTAGACCTATTTTGGAGAAAACTGCATATGAACTCTTTAAAGGAAGAAAACCAAATATCTCTTACTTTCATCAATTTGGATGTACATGTTACATTCTGAACAACAAGCTCTACCTAAAGAAATTTGATGCCAAGGCCCAAAGAGGAATCTTTTTAGGTTACTCTGAAAGGTCAAAGGCATACAGAGTGTATAATTCAGAGACACTCTGTGTTGAAGAATCTATGCACGTCAGATTTGATGACAAAGAGCTTGAAGATAAAACTTCAAAGCAAGATGAAAGTTTTGCAGAGATACAGGTTCCTGAAGTTACTCCAGAACCTGATCAGATAGCTGAATCTGAAGATAGTCCAGAAGCTGAACCCACATCAGAAGCACAAGATGAAACTGCTTCTGATGAAGCACAAGATGGCTCACATCAAGCAGATCCTCGCAGAAACATATTCAAACATAAGTCTTCACATCCTGAGGAGCTAATCATTGGAAATAAAGATAGTCCAAGAAGAACAAGATCACATTTCAGACAAGTAGAGTCAATGATTGGACTAATCTCAATGACTGAACCTACAACAGTTGATGAAGCACTCTCAGATGATGGATGGATCCTAGCTATGCAAGAAGAGTTGAATCAATTTCAAAGAAATGATGTGTGGGATCTGGTACCCAAACCTCAGCACAAGAACATTATTGGAACAAAATGGGTATTCAAAAACAAGCTGAATGAGCAAGGTGAAGTAACAAGAAACAAAGCTAGGCTTGTTGCACAAGGGTATAGTCAACAAGAAGGCATTGATTACACTGAAACTTTTGCTCCAGTTGCAAGATTGGAAGCAATCAGGTTACTTCTTTCTTATGCAGTTAATCATGGCATAATATTATATCAGATGGATGTCAAGAGTGCATTTCTAAATGGTGTCATAGAAGAAGAAGTGTATGTCAAGCAACCTCCTGGATTTGAGGATATTAAATATCCTGACCATGTTTTTAAACTGAAGAAATCACTATATGGCTTGAAACAAGCTCCCAGAGCTTGGTATGATAGACTAAGTAATTTCTTAATCAAGAATGATTTCAAAAGAGGACAGGTTGATACAACACTCTTCAGAAGGACCCTTGGGAAAGATATACTTGTTGTGCAAATATATGTTGATGATATAATATTTGGTTCTACTAATGCATCTCTTTGCAAGGAATTCTCTAAGTTGATGCAGGACGAATTTGAAATGAGCATGATGGGAGAGCTGAAGTTCTTCCTTGGCATTCAAATCAATCAATGCAAAGATGGAGTCTATGTTCATCAATCTAAGTACACAAAAGAGCTTCTGAAGAAGTTCAATCTTGAAGATTGTAAAGTGATGAACACTCCAATGCACCCTACGTGCACCTTAAGCAAAGAAGATGAAGGAGCTAAAGTAGATCAGAAGCTGTATAGAGGTATGATTGGTTCTTTGTTATACCTTACTGCATCTAGGCCAGATATTTTATTCAGTGTATGCTTGTGTGCAAGATTCCAATCAGATCCTAGAGAATCTCATATGACTGCTGTCAAGAGAATCTTCAGGTATTTGAAAGGAACAACTAATCTTGGACTCCTTTATAGGAAATCCTTAGATTATAAGCTAATTGGATTCTGTGATGCTGATTATGCTGGTGATAGGATTGAAAGAAAGTCAACCAGTGGCAATTGTCAATTTCTGGGTGATAATCTTATATCCTGGGCTAGCAAAAGACAAACAACTATTGCTATGTCTACAGCAGAAGCAGAATACATTTCAGCTGCAAGTTGTTGTACACAACTACTTTGGATGAAACATCAGTTGGAAGACTATCAGATAATTGCTAACAGTATTCCCATTTATTGTGATAATACTGCTGCTATTTGTTTGTCTAAAAATCCAATTTTGCATTCAAGAGCTAAGCACATTGAAATCAAACACCATTTTATCAGAGATTATGTTCAAAAAGGAAATTTAGATATACAATTCATTGATACTGAAAATCAATGGGCTAATATATTTACTAAGCCTTTAACTGTTGAAAGATTTGATTTTATAAAGAAAAATTTGAACATGCACTACGTGTCTGATTAAAGGTTGCTTGCTCCTGAATAGGATTTTAGGTTCTGAAGTTAGTTCAGAAGCAGTAGTCCATCAGAAGCTCTTTATTGAGGTTCTGAGGAAAACTCGCTTCTGATAATGATGACGTCAGCATCTGAAGTCCAGAAGCAGGATTTATTGCTTTCGAATAGTTGAATTAGTGGAAACGTTGGGAGTTACTTTTTAAAAGTAACTTCTGGCCCACTAACTTGGTAGTTACTCTGTGAACTTCTTACGTGGCCTGTATGTGTTGGTGTATAACAAAAAGGGCAATGATGATTTAATAGCTTTGAAAGTACTTTTCACGCGCCCCCAATTTGTCATTAATGTTATGTTTGTTTGTCTCTTTTGAATTGCAAACGTTTTTACTCTTAAACACTTTTTCAATTCACACACTACTCACTCACAACAAACACATTTTGCTCTCAAACCTCTTGCGAAGTAAGCGCAAAAACATTAGAACCCTATATTCTCTAAATCTTCTTCAATCATCATCAAAATGGCGTCATCAAGCTCAAAAGTTTCTGAATCTACCTCAAACATGCAAAGCGCACCAGAATCTGGGTCCGTCTACAAACAGAAGACTATGGATATTCCATGGAAATCCTTAACAGTTCAAGTAGAATCACCGGTGGACTTCGCTTCACTTAAGAAGTATAAAGTGAACATGGAAGGATTGATAGAAACTCAGAAGCTGTCGGAGTATTTCAAGATGCTAAATGGGCCAACATATGTGAACTTGGTCAAGGACTTTTGGTTAAAAGCTGAAGTGTACAATGAAAAGCCTGCAAAAGTTGTAAGCAAACAAGCTGGGTCAAAGAAAGGGAAAATGACCATGAATATGAATCCTACATCATTTGACAGCTTAGAAATAAGGTCTGAAGTGATGGGCATTCCTATAACCATCACTGAGGGTGTTATAGCTAAAGCTTGTAGAATGAATGCAGAAGGAAGGTTTCAAGAAATAGTCAAGAAGGAAGATGTCCTGCTGCAAAGCTACTACAACACTCTTCTGGGTGGAAACAAAGATGCTAAGCCATCTGAAATGGAGATTCACAACAGAATGTTGGTGAAATTTAGTAACGACTGCTTCTTTCAAAGAGCAGGTGGGTCTGATCAACCCAACAACCAACAGAAGCTAGCAATTTACTTCATGACCAATCTGGAAAAGATAAACTTCCCAAGATATGTAATGGATCATCTCTGCTGGGCTATAAATGAAGGCACTACTAAAGGAAGAAAACAAGTACCTTATGGAAGATTATTGTCTGAGATCTTTCATCAAGGAAGAGTGCTGAACTTCTTGAGAAATACAAGAGCGCTTCTGATAAATGCTTTGAAGTATCTACTGCTGAAAGGACTATCAGTAGCAGGAGCCTATTCTCTATGAAGTTTATCAAGAAAGCTCCTGAAGATGAAAAGTGGTTGGAGATGACGACAGAAGAAACTGAGATTATCAGAAACTTTCCTTCAATCTTTGAGGAAAGTAATCCTGAAATCTTGGCTAAATCAGTAGCTGAGTATGTCTTGGAAGAAGATGCAAGCACTCAGGAGGAAGTTGTTCCTGCTAAAGTGAAGAAGGGTAAGAGTGCTACTGCATCAGAAGCAGCTACTGATAAGGGTAAGCAAAAGAAGGTCGTTAAAAGAAAGAGGGGAAAAACTGAAACAGTTTATCACAAGGAAAAACTGGATGAAGCCTTGGATGAAATAGAAAAGGAAGAAGCTGAGCCTAAGCTAAAAAGAAAGAAGACTCCACTTGATATGAAAAGCTCTATGGTTCAAGTGACTCCAGTCATGAAGAGAATGGCGAAGGAGCATTCTGATGACTTTTTAGCTAATAGGCGAGAAGTGAAAGCCTTGAAAGAACTTTGAAGAGAAGAGGAAGGAGAAAGGATGCTAATCGTGGATGAAGCTGATGCTGAAAATGTAGAGCAAGTTCAGAATCTTGGAACTTCAGAAGCAGTAGATAACTCTGCAATGTTATCTAAGGTACCTCAAGTTTCTCACACATCTTGTACCACATATTCCTTCTGAAGACACTTCTCTTTTAGATCACCTAGAAAGTCATTATCTAGGTGAACTACCCCAATCTGGCTTTAACACAACCTCAGAAAAAGCCTCTGAGATAACTCCAGAAGCAGCTGCTTCTGATAAAGTTGTTTCAGAAGACCCCCCTCAACAAAAACCCTCACCAGAAAAAGCCTTTTCACCCCCTACAACTTCTTCACCCCCAACTGTTCCTGAACCATCTGTTCCTGAACAAGTCACTCCTCAAAAGACCGTTCCTGAACATATTGTTCCTGAACAACCAGTTGCTAAACCCATTCCTGAACCTGAACCTAAAACTGTCGCTACTGAACACATTGTTCCTGAGCTAACCTCTGCTTCCATAACTCCTTCACCAGTACAAGTTATCAAGATCACTCATCATACTGGTGTATGTGATATGGACACAGACTCTGAGGATGATCAAAATGATCATGCCTCTGATATGGTAGTTGACCCCACTCCTGACCAACCATCAACTAGCCAATCCTTAACCACAAATGACCAATCATCATCAAACCTACCCATTATACACTTAGCCCCTCCAAAACCCTCTAAACAACCTTCACCTCCCACCATTTACCTGGATTCTCAAGTACTAAAAGATGTGTGGGAAGATATTGCTTCTGAAGTTCTCAGACTGATAGCAGGAAGAAATGACTTGGGTCATCAAGTTAGCTATCAGAAGCAATGGAGAAGGATAAAAGAAAGGGTCGTCAACCTGATTTCAGCTTTGCATGATTCCTGCATTGAGGCTCAAGAGCAAGCCAAGCAGAAGCTGGAAGATTGGTTGAATGGAATAGAAGAGAATTCCGGAGATGTTGAAGTTCTTGGTACTTGGGTGAAGAATCCACTCAGTATCAGAGGCAAAGAACCTGATGAATTCCTGCCTAAGGAGCTGCATCTGATTATTCCTTCTGAGATCCTGGAGAAGATTGATGCACCTAACCTGGCTCTAGCTCAGGAGAACAAGGTGCTCAAAGAAGAAAATGACAGGCTTGAAACAAAGCTACTAGAGCAGAAGCTGAAGATATCAAAATTGGAAGCTGATATGCAAGAAGCCAAGATCAGAGAAGACAACTACAGAAAAGATATGGACAAGAAGTATGCTGATGTTCAAGAGCTTCTGAAGAAGATTTTAGAGAAATAAGCCAAACCCATAGTTGCACACTTTTAGCTTATTTTTTTTTGTCTCTTTAGGCTTTTAATATTCTTTGATCATCTCTGCTTCTGACTTAGTTCTTTTCGCTTCTGATATTATAAGCTTCTGAATTCTTCTTGCTTCTGAAAATCTTTAACTGTTCATACCTTGTGTGTTATTATTTGCTTTGATAATAATGCTTGCTATGCTTGTTTATTTAATCTTTGAAGATGGTTAATATGCTTTAAAATTATTTGAATTATGCTCTGAACCTTTAATCGTATGTTTTTCTCATCTCTTCTTTTTGTTTATGTCTTTTTGCTAATGACAAAAGGGGGAGTATATGTGATAGTATTTAAAGGCTCTGAGCCCCATTAATAATATTTGAGAATTTTGAAAAAAAAAATTTCTATCTTTTTGTTTTACCTTTAAAAGGGTGTATCAAAAAGGGTGAAGTATCAAATTTCAAATAAAATTAAGTGAACCATTCTTCTTATCTATAAGTCAATTCTTTCAAATTTTTAAGCTCTGATATTATTGTGCGAAAAATGAATTTAATTAACCTGGATAGAACTTAGGGGGAGCTTACAAACCTCACCTTAAAGACTATCAGACTCAGGGGGAGTTAGAGCTTACAAACCTCAGACTCTGAGCTTACAAACCTCAGAAACCCCAAAGTCAACTCGTTAATTAGATTAACAACAATTGACCAATTTTAAATACTATTGTTTGTCATCATCAAAAAGGGGGAGATTGTTGGAACAAAATGTGTTTAACAATGAACCTCAAAGAGTTTTGATGATAACAAGGTATTAAAAAATTGTAAATTGGACTAGCTAATATTTGTTCAAGTGTACAGGACCATAGTTAAAGTTACATCATTAATTGGTTCTGAATGAGCAAATAAAGAGCAAATGGAAATGAAGCTTAGACGATTCTGAAGGCAATACGCTCCTGAAAGTGGAAAGCGCTCCTGAAGTCAAGCTGCTCCTGAAGAGAGTAAAACGCGCTCCTGAAGAAATAGTGCTCCTGAAGACAAGAGGTCCAGAAGCCACATTATCAGAAGCTGCGTCATCAGAAGCTGCATCATCAGAAGCTGCAGAAGCTGCCTCATCAGAAGTCATTTCACCAGAAGCTGAAGATCAACTGGATTTGCAGAAGATTCAAAGATTGAAGAATCTACACTGCAAAAGCTGTCTATTGGACTCGAAAACACAGCAGAAAATTAGTGGAACTTTGCAACGGTCATTTCAAAGGTGTTTGAAGGCATGTGCTTGCAATTTAGACGAAAGCGTTGACATTGTACTATTGTACGAACTGTACAACCACCTTCTCCACTACTCTGTTTTGTGTCCACGCTACAAGACAAGAAAACAGCTTCAGAATACGGCTTCGCCTGCATAGATGTTCCTTTGGATAAGGAATGGATTTCAAATTTGTTCTTCATAGGACAACAACCAAATCAGGCAAAATATCATTGGTGAAAGATCAAGCTTCAACAACGACTCTTTGGTGTGCTGGCAATTTCACAACCTCTCTTTCACACCTCTATATAAAGGAGTGAAGACTTAGAGTTTTGGTAATGCAAGAACGCTGAACGAAAGACTCACAACATTTTTACAAGTGCCAAACCTCTGCTGAAATTGTTCTGCATTCACTTAGAATTTCTGTGTCTCAAAGTCATATCTTAGAAATTCTTAAGTCCATTGAGTCTGTATCTGATTTATATTGTGAGCAACTCTGATTGTATATCAAGTGTTCAACCTTAAACAATTTTCTGTGTAATTTTGTTTAGTTAGAAGTCTCTTGCAGTTGTGCTTGAGCAGGGAAGTCTCTTGATTGTGTTCTTGAGCATAGGAAGACTCTTGCAAAGTGTGCTTGAGCAAAGGAAGTCTCTTGCACGTGTGCTTGAGCAATTGTAATCAGATATTACATTATAGTGAAATCTCCTTGGAAGTGCAAGGGGGACTGGACTACTTCCGGATTGTGGAAGGAACCAGTATAATTGCTTTGTGTCGTTCTTCTTCTCTCTCTCTGTTTTATTCCGCTGCATTTAGATTTTGACCATCACTTCAGAAGCTGTCTCACTTAGCTTCTGATCAGTGTGTTCAGTTTTTAAGAGAAACGAAGAATTTTTAAAAACACAATTCAACCCCCCCTTCTTGTGTTTTTCTCACCTTCAAATAGTGGCATGGAGATTAATTGGGGCAACTTCAAGCAAGTGCTGTTGGAGAGGTATCTCTCAGTGATATATAAGGTCCGTAAGGAGCAAGAATTTCTTCATATGAAGCAGGGTAGTATGTCGGTGACAGACTTTACCAAGAAGTTCGAAGAGTTGTCTCATTACTCTACTCACAATGAGTATGCAGGTAATGAGATGTGGAAGATGAACCAGTATAAGCATGCCTTGAGGGGTGAACTGTATGCTGTGGTCAGGAGTTTTGATGAGATGATTCATAATAGTTTGGAAGCCGAGCGAGGTTTTGATAAAGCTATTAAAGAAGGTGCCACGTCTTTTGATAGACGGAGGGGAAGTTTTGTTGATAGACATCATGATAAGTTGAAACCAAAGGGATCGCCTCAGAAGGGGAAGCAGACGGGTTCGACTAATCCTTATGTAGCTTGTAGGACATGTGGAAGGACCCATGCTGGGCGATGTAAGATAGGTGACGATTCATGTTATGCTTGTGGTCAGAAAGGATACTTTATGGCAGATTGTCCAACTAAAGCGAACAAGGGCAAAGGTGTGAGTACCATGATTAGCAAAGGCAGGGTGTACTCATTGGATGGAAAGAAGGCACAAGTTAATGAAGACTTGATTGGTGGTATGTGCTTTCTTGGTCAGTATCCTATTAATGTTTTATTCGATTGTGGTGCATCATGTTCTTTCATTTCTTTTCAACGTGTGGAAGCTCTTCATTTATCTGTTTCGTTATTAAATCCCCATATGATGGTAACTACGGCCACCGACGGAGGAATTGTAGCGAATTATGTTTGTGAAAATTGTCCTGTCACCGTATCTAGCAAGACGTATTACATAGACTTGATATGTCTTCCGATGAAGCAACTCAATGTGATATTAGGTATGGACTGGTTGTCAGCCAATCATGTATAAATAGGGTGTGGGGAGAAGAGTATTTACATGCCAACTAGTAATACGGTGGAGGGAGTGGCCTTGTCAGAATTAATTAAGCACACATACCAGATGATTCATTTTATTTGTTCACAGGATAAAGGTTTTTATGTTATGCTCACTATGACTTCAGATTCAGATTTAAGTCCCAGCGATATTCCAATTGTCAGTGAGTACCTGGATGTTTTTCTGGCCGACATCACAAATTTACCACCAGAAAGGGAAATTGAGTTTTCAATTGATCTGATTCCAGGAGCGGAACCAGTGTCAGTAGCGCCTTACAGAATGTCTCCTTTAGAACTCAAGGAATTGAAATCCCAACTGGAAGAGCTTATTCAGAAGCATTTCATCAGGCCTAGTGTGTCACCATGGGGTGCACCAGTGTTGTTGGTCAAGAAGAAAGATGGTAGTATGAGACTGTGTATTGATTACCGCCAGTTAAATAAGGTAACTATCAAGAACAAGTATCCATTGCCAAGAATTGATGACCTACTTGATTAGCTTAAGGGAGCATCTGTGTTCTTGAAAATTGATCTTAGGTCGGGTTATCATCAGATACGCATCAAATCTTCAGATGTGTCCAAGATAGCTTTCAGAACGCGTTACGGGCACTATGAATTTTTGGTTATGCCTTTTGGTGTATCTAATGCTCCAGCAGTTTTTATGGATTATATGAATTGGATTTTTCGGCCATACCTAGATCAATTTGTTATCATCCTCATTGATGACATATTGGTTTATTCTAAGAATCCGCAGGAGCATGCTCAGCATCTGAGGATAGTGTTGGATATTCTTCGGGAGAAGCAGTTATACGCAAAGTTCAACAAGTGTGAGTTTTGGTTGTTAGAAGTTGTTATACCCTAATTTTGGACCTAAAAATACTGGTCAAATTCTCTTTTCTTGCATTATAAGTCATTTGAACTGTCTCTGATCAATTGCATCTTTCTCTGCATTTTATTTCAATGTCATTTGCAAAATTCACATGCAAGGGTATTTTAGTCATTTCCTGTGTCAAATTTCTCTCAGTCTTTCAAAAATTTGTTTAACTCCTTTCAAATAGGTTGAATAAGTCTTTGTTTCATTCTATGTCAAAATCCAGTTCAAAATTTGCATTCGAAGTCATTTTGAGTCAGTTTTGCCCCTAGGGGCATTTTAGTCATTTCAAGTGTCAAGTCACTGCTTTAATCCTAAAAATTGTCTCTGAGTCCTTTAACTTTGTTTGTATGAGCTCTTGCTTCATTTTCCCGTTAAAAAATCCATTTTAAATTTGCATCTGAGTCATTTTTAGTCGTTTTTAGCCCCCAGGGGCATTTTGGTCATTTCACATGAAATTTCGGCAGAGAGGTACTTTAAAGTACCTCATTTAGGCCATTGGTTCGTTTTAGTCCGTTTTGTCAAATTTTAATCGTTTCACTTTACGTTTATTTCCAAATTACGTTTTTTACCAATTTTATTATTAATTACTTTTAAAGTCTTTTTTTTGTCACTTTTTACATTTCAGTCCTTTATTTTTGGTTATTTGCAATTTGGTCCAAAATTTGTTAAAGTCCAGTGCCACGTGTCTTTTTCCCATTGGTCCAGTCTGTTAAGTCCAGTGCCACATGTCATGTCCATATTGGTCCAGAAGCTACACATGGCAGCCTATAAAAGGCTCCAATCATTGCCATTCCATTCAGATGCTAACAACTCAGCAAAAAATCACCAACACATCCCAATTTCTCTCTCCCAAGTCACCACCGTAACAAACTCAGTCACCACCGTAACAAACTCAGTCACCACCGCAACAAACTCAGAAACCACCGCAACAAACTCAAAAACCACCACACAAACTCAAATTCGTACCAGTTTTCGCAAAATTCATCATAAAACCTTCAAAATCAACATGAATTTCGAGAGAATCAAAACCGAAGCATTCAATTCAATAAAATCCTTTTGAATTAGGATTGTTCTCAGAGATTTTCCACGAAAATCATCATCATCGAACTATTTTCCTTTGTATTCTTGCAATTCAAGTCTAAAGACGATCACAAGAAGATTTGAGAGAGAGAAGAAGAGAAATTGAAGCCAGTTCAAACCAGTTCGAAGAAGAAGAAGATTGAATACCGATTTATTTTCGGTTTTGAAGCTTACCAGAAAGGTCCAAAGCTCGCAAGGATCCATTTGTTCGAATCTCCAAGCACATTCAGGTAAAAATACGAAAAATCTCCTCATAGTCATCATTGAAGCTTCGTATTAAAAAATAAATGGTGAATCCGATTGAAAAACTTGAAAAAATTCGAACGAATTGAAAAACTGAAACCCTAGAACACAAAAATCATGAAGATTCACCGTTTACTTTTTAATTCAGAGTGTAAACTCATCATTAGCATAAGAAACGAATCAGATTAGGGTTTCGATTCCAAGAAAGCCTCAAAATCCAAAACGTTTTGAACTTGTGAAGGATTAGGCTAGAATCCGTTCGATTCGGTGTGGTTTGAAACATTTCGATTTGATTTTCCTCAAAAAATATCAAGATTCAAACGACTTTCTTCGAAAAATCTGGATTGAAACGTTTTAAACGGTGTTCTTCAGAAAACATCAGGTTTGAAACACTTCGAATAATTTTCTTCAGAAAAATATCCAAATCGAAGTGTTTCAAACAAAAAGTATCCAGATCGAATCATTTCAAACAACCTTTGTCAAAAAGTAGTGAAATCGAAACGTTTCGACTGATTCCATGGAGGAATGCTTAGATCGAATCATCTCAAACGGTTTCCTTCAAAAAGCCACAATATCGAAACATTTCGAACGGATTCTCTTCGAAAAAGTACCAAGATCCAAAACGTTTTGCTCAAACTGTGTTGATGCGTGGTTTATTTGTGATGTGTGGTTTGAATCCATGATTGTGGTAGGAAGAAAATGGGTGGAGGATGAGAGAACGAGGGAGGAGAACGGCGGAGACGTTAGAAGATTAGGGTTAGAAATGAGCTCCTGTGTGTTGGTTTGTTTATATACCCCTCCCCAATCCAGTGCATGCGCGTCTCTGAAGCTCATCGTGCGCCCTCCTTGTGAGCCGTTAGATCTTTGATCTAACGGCTACTGCTAGTCCTCACTTCAATGGGAGTGTATGTACCGTTTGATCCAAAGGTTTGGGTCTCTGGATCCATCGTGTGGCTCACATGGCTTCCTGAGACCCAAATCCGTTTGGTGCTTGGGCCTGGACCTTAGGTCTGGTGGTTTCCTTTAGTTCCTTAGGGTTTCTTGCTATTTTACTACTGTGCTTTAATTTTTTGCACCCCTGGCTCATTTGAAAACTTTAATATGCTTCCTAAAAAATTCATGAGTGTTTCTTGATAAATTTGTGCCCTTTTAGTGTTAATTTTACATAATGAAAATTGGTAAAAAATGATGTGTCGGTTTCCTTACTATTTTGTGGTATTTTGTGCTAAAAAAGATTGAAAATTTGCTTGATTTCAACCCCAATTGCTTGATGAACATTTGCGACCTATGTCACTTGATTTAAGGGAGCTTTAGCCACTGTTTGTGTTTGATTTTGTTGCATAATTGTGAATCTTGGTAGGTTACTTAGCTTACAAGTCATTGAGTAGTTAAATAATGTAAATATGCCTAAAATTTGTTCTAAAAAATGCCAAGTAACTCATGTTGCCTAAATTCCAATTCCAAGACTTGTTTCTAAACCTTTAAAAATGCATTGGAATGTGAGAATTATAGGTCATATGGTTCTTGCATTCTATGAATGAATTTTAGACATATTTGCACTCATGTTGCCTTTATTTTCCATCCTTTATATTCTAGTATTCCTCTTGCTTTATTTCCTTTGATATTGTCATGTGCTACTAACTCCTTTCATTTCATGTTTCATCATTTCATAAGCATCTCCGTTGCATCCCATATTCATCTCTATTTCTTTCATGCAACTTAATTTGTACCAAAGTTAGTATGTAAAGGCTTAGGAATTTTGTAATTTTCTTATGCCTTTTAATTTTCTTGGCAAAGAGGCCATAGAATGTATCTAGGGTATGATGTAATAAGGACAATGGACTCTAATGATGTACACCGACACAAGCACCGACACATGCACACACATCACTATATAGCTGGAATATGCATGTTTAGATGTATGTTTAGGATTGTATGTTTAGATGTATGTTTAGGCTTTATACTTAGAAAAATCATTTTCCAAAAAACTTGAATAAACTTCACTCAAACATTTTTCATAATAAACCTTGGGGTCAAAACCCCATTGAATTTTCCTTTTATTTTCTTAATCAAATTTCAACACATGTTAATCATACTTTGACTTGTTTTTGCAATTCACTAATTCAACCTCACCTTTTCTTAAATTCTCATGCCCTTGAGGCCTCTTTCTATTCTTCAAAATTCATTTTCAAACTTAAAATAAACCAACAAAAACAAAAACATTTTTTTGAGAGAGAACTACGGTGGATTTGATCCCTTAAACGGGTACGTAGGCAAGGAACAAAATTCCTTCAATTCAACTAAAATAAAAATTCAAACACAATCTTCTCCCTCCGATTCTTCACATAGAATATTCTTAGGTGTAAATAACATTTCAAAATAGCATTTAAAAATAAAGCGCACGCGTAGAAATTAAAGACGGTTCCTATAGGTTACTATAGTCGTTATGGGTGCCTAACACCTTCCCGTAGCGAAAACAACTCCCGGACCTCGATTCTCAAGGGTTTTGCTTACTTTTTCCCTTCCCAAGAAAAAATAAGATATCACCGGTTTAAAAGGTTCAAACGTAATCAAAGTTTGACACCCGAAAACCAAGATAAAATAGCTGGCAACTTCACTGGGGAGATTCGAGAGTTACGCCTAGTCTTTATTTCCACGCTTGCGCTTGTATTTTTACTTGCTTCTTTTACTTGCTTTCCTATGTGAATAAATGTTTAATTCCTTGCAAACGTGTGGGGTGAGAATATCAAAAGTCCTGCACCCGGGCTGAGTGAACTTAGGATTTAGGAGGGATATAATCGACAATTCATTCCGGGGGTTGCCTCGTGTTTTGGATTATGCGATCAATCCCACATAGCTGAGGCATTTTGGGGGTGATGTTGTCGGCGCGTGTTGTCGCTTTTAGGCACTTTACTTCTAATTGTTCTATGACGCTATGAACCGTAGATAACCAAACCCATCCATGGCCATTTTCTAGGATGTAGTGCGGAGGTTAAACCGAGTGTTGTCTCGAGTTTTAGTCGCCACGCGATACTACACTCAAGTTAGACCTTCCACGTATAATCATGGAGCGAGTGTTGTCTCGTGACACCATGATATACGTCGGAGAGGTTGCAGCTTGGGAACCTTTTTTAGAACCCGGTTACTATTATCCTAAAGCCCTAGATTCACCGGACACCGTGTCCACCCATGACTCCTCAACTTGGAACTTCAAACCCACCATGTTTTCTCCGATCTTGAACATAATCATGCATTCATGCATACATGCATACATGCATAAACTTTTTCCATGCATTGTTATCGAAGGGCTTAGACAAGTTGAATTTGTAAACATTGTAGGAATGAAGATGACTAAGTCCTACAAGCTCAAGGAAGTGGATTTGGCTAGTTTAAGAGATTTGGCACTCAAGATTGAGGATCCGACCGGTTTCCGACACCGTTATGGGGCTTTACTTCCTATTCTCCATACTAATGTGGATGAGAAGCTTGTGCACACTCTAGTGCAATTCTATGATCCGAAGTATCGGTGCTTTACTTTCCCCGACTTTCAGTTGGTGCCTACTCTAGAGGCTTATTCTTCTTTGATGGGTTTGTCTATTGCTAAGGGGATACCTTTCTCAGGACTTGAGCCTCCTCTTACTCCATTGGTTATTGCTAAGGATCTCTATCTCAGGACCACCGATGTCTCCAAGAATCTTGTCACTAAAGCACGCATCCGAGGGTTCACTTCAGAGTATCTTTTTGGGAAAGCCAACCTCAATACCACTTGTCAGGACACTCTCGAGGCTATTCTTGCACTTCTCATCTATGGGCTTATTCTCTTTCCGAATCTTGATGGCTTTGTGGACATGAATGCTATTATGATCTTCCACTCCAAGAATCCGGTTCCTACTTTGCTAGCTGACACTTACCATGCTATTCATGATCGTTCTGGCAAGGGTCGTGGATACATTCTTTGTTGTGTGCCTCTCCTCTATAGGTGGTTTACTTCGCACCTTCCGAAGTCTTTCCACGACAATCCGTAGAATTGGTCTATTTCACAAAGGATTATGGCTCTCACTCCTAATGAAGTGGTTTGGCTCACTCCCGCTTCTAGGGTTAAGGAAATTATCTTTGGTGGTGGAAAGTTTCTTAATGTACCTCTTCTTGGTACCCGGGGTGGAATCAACTACAACCCGGAGCTTGCTTTGCGACAATTTGGTTTTCCGATGAAAGATAAACCCATCAATCTTGCTACAACTCCCTACTTCTTTCACTACTCCAATGCTCCCACGGGAATTAGAGAGGATTTCATGGAAGCTTGGACTAAGCTTCGGAAGAAAGAGGTGAAGCATATGGGTGTAAGGTCCGGTATTGCTCATGAGGCCTATACACAGTGGGTGATAAACCAAGCTGAGGAGATTGGTATGCCTCACCCCTCTATGAGATATGTGTCTGCATCTGTTCCTACCATGCCTTTGCCTCTACTCCCACCTACCCAGGAGATGTATCAGGAGCATCTAGCTATGGAGAGTCGGGAGAAACATCAGTGGAGGTCTAGATACTATGAGGCTGAGAACTTGATCATGACTTTGGATGGAAAGGATGAGCAGAAGACTCATGAGGTCTTGACACTGAAGAAAGAGTTAGCTAAGGCTAAGAGGGAGATTGAAGAGAAAGATAGGTTGCTTATGAGAGACTCTAAGAGGGCTAGGGGTGCCCGTGACTTCTATGCACGATACTGCGACTATGAGTCTGAGTCTGAGGATGATGCTTCCACTTCCTATGCTTGAGGATTTCCATTTCCTGTTGTTATTTCCATTTGTCTTGTAAAACTATATGTTGGTTGTTTGTTTCCCGTTTATGTTAATTGTTGTTTAGTAATGTTTACGAGTTTATGATTTGTCTAAAACCCTTCGATAACACAAAAAGAGTCTTTTTTGCATACGCATTAACACATTTCATGCATCATATGCATTCATTGGCTACAAAAAACTTCTCTCGTGCTCATTGCCTCCTGGTTTTGTCCGCCGCAGTCTGAAAAGTGGCTCGTGTTCGCAAAGTCTACCAACCAGACAGAATTCATCAAACAAGATTTCACAAGAGAAGGATGATGGCTAACTTTGAAGAAGAAAATGCTCAGCTCCGTCCCGAATTGGCCGCTATGAAAGAAGACTTGGCCAAGGCTCATGACGCTATGTCCGCTATGATGGCTTCACAAGAACAACCAGCCTCTTCTGTTCCAGTTACTGCTGAGGTGATTCCCTCTATCCCACTGTCTACTGTGGCTACTGATGCTCGTTTTGTTATGCCCAACGGCCGTCCTTATGGCCTCTCAGCTTACTACTCTCCTAATACTGTTGCTGGTGTCTCTGGTGTTGCTGGCCAAGGACAGATTCCTGTATCTACTGCTATGCCTCAGGTGACTACTGTTGTTACCGACCCTATTGTCCACACTGTACAACAGGTGATTGATGTTGACACTCCGCGTGGACAAGATCCCGCAATAGAAGCTATGAAGAGACAGTTAAGGGAGTTGGCTGGAGAACTCCGTGAAGTCAAGGCTAGCCGAGGAAACAATGGTGCTCCTGCTAAAGCTCGTGATCTATGTTTGGTATCCCGATTTGAGGTCCCTAAGAAATTCAAAGAGCCAGAATTTGACAAATACAACGGAACTTCTTGTCCGCACAACCATGTTATCCGGTATGTCCGAAAGATGGCAAACTACGCCGACAATGATGCACTAATGATCCACTGCTTCCAGAGTAGCTTGACAGATGATGCAGCAGATTGGTACACTAGTCTGAGCAAAGATAACATTCATACCTTTGAGGAACTCGCTGCTGCTTTTGAAGGTCAATATGAGTTCAATACCCGTCTAAGGCCAAATAGGGACTCTCTTAAAGCCCTATCTCAGAAATCAGATGAGACCTTCCGTGAATACGCTCAGAGGTGGAGAGGGGCAGCTGCCCGTGTTTCTCCTCGACTCGATGAGGAGGAGTTAACACAGACATTCCTGAAGACTCTGAAGAAGGAATATAAGGAAAGAATGATAGTCTCTGCCCCAAACAACTTCTCTGATATGGTTACAATGGGAACTCGCCTAGAAGAGGCTGTCCGAGATGGTATTATTGTCCTTGAGAAAGGTGAATCTTCAAACAGTGCACCAAAGAAGTACGGTAACGGACATCACAAGAGGAAAGAATCTGACGTAGGAATGGTGTCTAGTAACCCATCTGCAGCTGCTACACAATTACCTCTGCCTTATCACTACATGCAATACTCTCAACATCCTTTCTTCCCACCATTCTACCAGCAATATCCTCTACCACCGGGTCAACCACCAATGCCCGTCAATGCCATTCCTCAGCAAGTACAACAACAACCTCCCGCGCAACAGCAACGACAGCAACAACAGGGTCCCCGACCCAAACCTTCCTTTCCACCAATACCAATGCGGTATGGTGAGCTGCTCCCAACTCTACTGGCTAAGGGACACTGTGTCACTAGACCAGGCAAGCCTCCGCCTAATCCATTGCCTCCCAGGTTCCGTCAGGACCTAACATGTGAATTCCATCAGGGTGCTCAAGGCCATGATGTCGAAGGTTGCTTTGCTCTAAAATATATTGTAAAAGATCTGATAGAAAAAGGACGTTTGACTTTTGAGAACAGTGTTCCTCATGTCCTTGACAATCCGCTTCCGAACCATGCTGCTGTTAATATGATCGAGGCCTTTGAAGGGGTTCCCATCCCTCAAGAGGATCCCATGTTGGATGTCCGCAATGTCGTTACTCCCTTGGTGCCATTACATGTCAAACTTTGCCAGGCTTCTCTGTTCAAACATGATCATGATTCTTGTTCAGAATGTCGTCGGAATCCTATGGGCTGTTGTGTTGTGCAAAATGATATCCAGAGCCTGATGGATGACAAGTACTTGATTGCCAGTGACGTATGTGTGATTGTGCCAGTGTTCCATGACTCTCCTGTTGAAAGTACCTCTCAGACGAGAAATGTTGAACCTTTGGTGATCAGGTTACCTGGTCCGGTATCTTATACCTCTACCAAAGCTATTCCTTACAAGTACAGTGCAACCATGATTGAGAATGGAGTAGAAGTGCCTCTGGTATCCCCAGCTACAGTTGACAATGTTGCCGGTGAAGTTACAACTCTGAGAAGCGGAAAGGTCCGTCCACCCTTGTTTCAAAAGAAGGTAGTTACACCCATTGCCACGGTAACTCCACCAGTTGTTCCTCCTGTTGACAAGAACACCGGCCCAGCAGGCCAATCTATTGAAGAATCCAATCTGGACGAAATCCTGAGGCTTATCAAGAAAAGTGACTATAAGATTGTTGACCAGCTGCTACAAACCCCATCAAAGATATCCATCTTGTCTCTACTTATGAGCTCAGAAGCTCACAGGAAGGTGTTAATGAAGATACTGGAGCAAGCTTATGTTGACCACGAAGTCTCTGTGGATCAATTTGATGGGATAGTGAGTAATATTACTGCCTGCAACAGCTTGGGGTTCGGTGAGGATGAGCTCCCTGAAGCAGGGAAACGCCACAACTTGGCTCTACATATCTCGGTGCACTGTGGGTCTGATATGATATCTAACGTATTGGTGGACACTGGATCGTCTCTGAATGTAATGCCTGAATCCACACTAAGGCAGTTGAGCCATCACGGAATTTCTCTGAGGGGTAGCAGCTATCTGGTTAAAGCTTTTGATGGGTCCCGCAAGGATGTTCTCGGGGAGGTGGACTTGCCAATTACCATTGGTCCCGAGACATTTTAGATTACTTTCCAAGTCATGGATATCAATGCTTCTTACAGCTGTCTCCTCGGAAGACCATGGATCCATGACGCTGGAGCAGTCACATCCACTTTGCATCAGAAGCTCAAATTCATGAGGAACGGTAAGATTGTCACTGTGCATGGTGAGGAAGCATATCTAGTTAGCCAGGTATCATCGTTCTCTTGTGTTGAAGCAGGGTCCGTGGAAGGGACGTCGTTTCAAGGCTTGACTGTTGAGGGTGCAGAGCCCCGGAGGGCTGATGCTAGCATGGCTTCACTGAAAGACGCCCAGAAGGCTGTTCAAGCAGGGCAAGCTGCTGGCTGGGGCAAAGTGATTCAGATTCTGGAAAACAATCGTAAAGAAGGCCTTGGATTCTCCCCGACATCTGCTGTTTCAAAGGGAACCTTTTACAGTGCTGGGTTCATCAATGCTATTACTGAAGATGCTGCTGGAGGTGGTTACGTGCCTGCATTTGTTACACTAGGAGGCACTGTGAGGAATTGGGAAGCCATTGATGTTCCTTTAGTCATGCATGCTTCCATGTAATGTGTTTTGTTGCTCATGTTTTTTGTTTTCAAAATAACGATCCTTTCGCTCTGCCCAAGGCGAAAGTGATATCATTGTAAGGGCATGTTTGTTTCGGCATTGCCGTTATCAATAAAAGTTGTCGTTTTTCTCACGACTCTTTGTTTTTTTACTTTTTAGTGCCTTTTTCTTGGAAATAATGGTAATGCCAGAAAAAACCAAAACATCTGTATTTTTCTTATTAATTTCAAAAATCTGCATGAAAAACTTTTTCTAAAATCATCCCAATCATATTATGCAGATTGAACCATAATAAACCCGTTGAACACAGTGACCCTATGGTTCATCCAAATTTTGAATTCCCTGTATATGAAGCTGAAGATGAGGATGATGATGAAGAGATACCATATGAGATCACTCGACTGCTTGAGCAAGAAAGAAGAGCCATTCAGCCTCACCAGGAAGAGATTGAGCTTATCAACCTGGGTACTGAAGAAAACAAGCGAGAGATCAAGATTGGTGCTGCACTTGAGCCAGAAGTGAAAAGGAAGATTACTCAGCTTCTCCACGACTATCCAGATGTCTTTGCATGGTCTTATGAAGATATGCCGGGTCTAGATCCCCAGATTGTGGAACATCGGATACCGACAAGACCTGAATGTCCTCCTGTCAAACAGAAATTGAGAAGGTCTCGTCCAGACATGGCTCTTAAGATCAAGGCTGAAGTACAAAAGCAAATTGATGCAGGTTTCCTCATGACAGCTGAATACCCTGAGTGGATTGCCAACATCGTACCAGTACCAAAGAAAGATGGGAAAGTTCGAATGTGTGTTGATTACAGAGATCTGAACAAAGCCAGTCCAAAAGATAACTTCCCATTGCCTCATATTGATGTGCTTGTTGACAGTACTGCTCAATCCAAAGTGTTCTCCTTTATGGATGGTTTCTCTGGTTATAATCAAATACGAATGTCTCCTGAAGATAGAGAAAAGACGTCCTTCATCACTCCATGGGGAACGTTCTGTTATAAAGTAATGTCGTTTGGCTTGATAAATGCTGGTGCTACCTATCAAAGAGGCATGACAACTCTGTTTCATGATATGATTCACAAAGAAATTGAAGTATATGTTGATGATATGATTGTAAAGTCAAGTGATGAAGAGCAACATGTTGTGTATTTGAAAAAGATGTTTGAAAGATTGAGAAAGTACAAGCTGCGATTGAATCCTAATAAGTGTACATTCGGTGTAAGATCAGGGAAGTTGCTAGGCTTCATTGTCAGCCAGCGAGGCATTGAAGTTGATCCTGACAAAGTCCGAGCCATCAGAGAGATGCCGGCCCCTCAAACTGAAAAGCAAGTCAGAGGTTTCCTCGGACGTCTGAATTACATTTCAAGATTCATATCTCACATGACTACTACCTGTGGACCAATTTTCAAATTGCTCAGAAAGAATCAGCCTGTTGTATGGAATGATGAATGCCAGGAAGCTTTTGATAGCATTAAAGAATACCTGTTAGAGCCACCCATCCTTGTCCCGCCAGTGGAAGGAAGGCCATTGATTATGTATCTGTCAGTGTTAGATGATTCAGTGGGTTGTGTTCTCGGTCAACAAGATGAGACTGGTAAGAAAGAGCATGCTATCTACTATCTGAGCAAGAAGTTCACCGACTGTGAGACTCGGTATACAATGCTTGAGAAGACTTGTTGTGCTTTAGCTTGGGCTGCCAAACGCCTGCGTCATTACATGGTGAATCATACAACTTGGTTAATATCCCGAATGGATCCAATCAAGTACATCTTTGAAAAGCCTGCTGTTACTGGAAAGATCGCGCGTTGGCAGATGTTGTTGTCTGAATATGATATTGTGTACAAAGCTCAGAAAGCAATCAAAGGGAGTGTCCTTGCTGAGCATCTTGCTTGTCAACCTCTTGATGATTACCAGCCAATTAAATTTGACTTCCCTGATGAAGAGATTATGTATCTGAAAGCAAAAGACTGTGAAGAACCATTGATCAATGAAGGGCCGGATCCCAATAGCAAATGGGGACTGGTGTTTGATGGTGCTGTTAATGTTTATGGTAAAGGAATTGGGGCCATCATTGTAACTCCACAGGGGCACCACATTCCTTTCACCGCTCGAATAACTTTCGAATGCACAAACAACATAGCTGAATATGAAGCATGCATCTTGGGCATTGAAGAAGCCCTCGACCTGAGAATTAAGCACCTTGACATCTATGGAGATTCTGCACTTGTTATTAATCAGATAAAGGGTGAATGGGAGACTCACCATGAGAAGCTGATCCCTTACCGTGACTATGCAAGACGTCTGTTGACGTACTTTACAAAGGTTGAGCTGCATCATATCCCTCGGGATGAAAATCAAATGGCTGATGCTCTCGCTACTTTGTCTTCCATGTTTCGTGTAAATCACTGGAATGATGTGCCCGTAATCAAAGTACAACGTCTTGATAGACCCGCTCACGTGTTTACTATTGAAAATATGCCAGATCAGGCTGATAAAGATGTGAATGATAAAAAGCCGTGGTATCACAACATCAAACAATTCTTGCAGAATCGTGAATATCCACCTGGTGCTTCCAACAGGGATAAAAAGACTTTGAGACGATGGGCTAGCAGATTCCTTCTGGACGGAGAAATCCTATACAAGAGGAACTATGACATGGTCTTGTTGAGATGTGTTGACAAGCAAGAAGCTGAGAAATTGATGCATGATGTACATGATGGTACTTTTGGGACACATGTTTCGGGCCACACCATGTCAAGAAAACTGTTAAGAGCCGGCTATTACTGGATAACCATGGAGCGTGACTGCCACAAACATGCTAAGAGATGCCACAAATGTCAAATTTAGGCTGACAAGATTCATGTGCCTCCACATGCTCTCAATGTTATCTCTTCCCCGTGGCCTTTCTCTATGTGGGGCATTGACATGATCGGAAGAATTGAACCAAAAGCTTCCAATGGACATCGTTTCATTCTAGTGGCAATTGACTATTTCACCAAGTGGGTTGAAGCTGCCTCCTATGCAAATGTAACCAAGCAAGTGGTTGTCAAGTTTATCAAGAATAACATCATCTGTCGATATGGTGTTCCTAACAAAATCATCACTGACAATGGTTCCAATCTGAACAATAGCATGATGCAAGCTTTATGTGAAGAATTCAAAATTGAACATCACAACTCTTCTCCTTATAGACCTCAGATGAATGGTGCAGTTGAGGCCGCTAACAAGAACATCAAGAAGATTGTTCAGAAGATGGTCACTACTTACAAAGACTGGCATGAAATGCTACCGTTTGCCTTGCACGGTTACCGTACTACAGTGCGCAGTTCAACCGGGGCAACTCCTTTCTCTCTGGTATATGGCATGGAAGCAGTTCTCCCCCTGGAAGTGGAGATTCCATCTCTTCGAGTGATCATGGAAGCAAAGTTAACTGAGGCTGAATGGTGTCAAAGTCGTTATGATCAATTGAATCTGATTGAAGAGAAACGTATGAATGCTATGGCTCATGGACAGTTGTATCAAGTGCGAATGAAGAATGCTTTTGACAAGAAAGTCCGACCTCGAGAATTCAAGGAAGGCGAACTTGTATTGAAAAGAAGAATAAGTCAGCAACCCGACCCAAGGGGCAAGTGGACACCTAACTATGAAGGTCCTTATGTTGTCAAGAAGGCTTTCTCTGGTGGTGCTTTGATTCTCACACACATGGATGGTGTTGAACTCCCAAATCCTGTTAATGCCAATATAGTCAAGAAATACTTTGTCTAAAAAGAAAAGAACAGCGTGGTAGGTCGAAAACCCGAAAGGGCGGCCTAGGCAAAAATGCGCTTCCCGGTGGATCGAAAACCCGAAAGGGCGATCAAGGCAAAAGTTAGGGACAAAAAAAAAATGAATATGAAAAAGCTCGCTGAGATTGTACGCAACTCAGGCAAGAATGAGCGCCTCGATGAGCCGAAAACCCGAAAGGGCGGTTCATGCAAAAATGAGGTTGATAAAAGACAAGTAACTATATCTGGCAAACCACCATCACCCCTTGGGGCATCTGCAACTGTCAAAGATCTTCTTCATCAGAGGCTTCTGTACTTGTGGATTCAAAATTTCTATGAAATGTAGCGGTCATCGTGTTCAATGTATCACCAACCAATAGAATTACCATTTTCCAAGCTTTGTAAATCCGTGAAGTCATGCCTTTGGCTGACTCTCACTCTTCTACATCAATTTGAGCCTTTCTATTGTTTGAAACTCTATTTTTTCTTTCTACTTTCAATGCTATATACAAAATACTTTCTTTCTATTTTGATAAATGTCAATGTCTGAAATAAACATCTTTTGAAAACTAAAAATCTTTTCCTGTCTATTTTTGAAAGCAAACCTGAGCAATAGGGTACATTTCAATGAAACATGCATGGATAAATGAATGTCAATGTCTATTTCAATACGTGTTACAAGCAGGTTACTCCCCAGGATGATCTGTGGTCAATGGCAAGAATGAAAAAACAGAATGAAAATGAAAAAAATTGAAAAAAATGAAAATGAAAAGCTCGCTAAGTTGAAAACCCGAAAGGGCGGCTTAGGCAAAAATGAGTACCCCGCTGATTGACAACCTATGAAGGCAATTCAGGCAAAAATGGGGCAATGAAAAGAATCTTTATTCCCCGGTGAATCGAAAACCCGAAAGGGCGGTTCAGGCAAAAATGGGGTTGAAAATGAAAGAATGAAGTATTGAAAAAGCATTGACCACAGATGCGAACATCTAATGTTTACCCAGCACTGACACGCCTAGCAACGGCGACCTGTATCCAAGGACTTTCCAAGGGTTCCTCCTTTACAAGTTTTATTGCCCTTAGCCATGGTTTTGATACGTCTCTCAACGACGGTCTCTCCAAAAGAGGTTTTCCCCTGTGAATATGTTGCGGCATGAGCCACTACGTGCCCAATCTTCCAATGTTTCGTCTGCCTTCGTGAAACTTCCTTGTCAAACTACCAATCAATCATGCATTTCAAGCATTCATACATGCATAATCATGCATTTTATGTGCTCATACATCCAATAATCTTGCTATACCATACATACATGCTGCATTTCCAATTTCAACTTTCAATTCAACTCAACTTCCAATTTCAATTCAATCCAAATTGCAACTGTCAAACTCAATTCCAATCATGTCAATTGTCAAATTCGATGCAATCTCAACTCTCAATTTCCAGTCATGTCAACTGTCAAATTCGAAGCAATTTCCAATCTCCAATTTCAATGCCAATATTCAATGTCAATCTCCAATTTCAATATCCAATGTCAATGTCAACGCCAATCTCCGATTTCAATGACAATATCCAATGTCAATGTCAATGTCAATTTTCAATCCAATTTCAATCCAATTTCAATGTCAACTGCAACTCTCCAATCCAATGTCAATGTCTATGTCTCAATCCAATTCCAATTTCCAATGTCTTTTTCAATTTCAACTCTCAATTCAATGTCTATGTCTATGTCTCTGCTCAATCTCAATTCTCAACCCCTCTTTCAATGTCAACTTTCAATTCAAATCAATGTCAATTTACTCTCAATTTGCTTTTGGGCCAACAAAAATGGTCATGTCTACCTTCAAAACAAGTCAATGACAATCTACCCTCAATTGGTATCTTGTTAAACCGGACTTTCAATTTGTATCTTGTTACTGGTCAAGTGCCAGGTTCGATCCGAAAAAGAACCACTTGTACCTGCTCATATACCTATGCTTCCGGACAAACGACAAGTTCGATCTAAAAAGAACAGTTTGTACCCAACACATGCTTTGTTATCGGTCAGACGGCAAGTTCAATCTGAAGAACAGTTTGTACCCAGCTTATGCTTTGTTATCGGTCAAACGACAAGTTCGTTCTAAGAGAGCAGTCTGCACCTTCCCACATGATGTGGTGATAATCCAACAAGCAAGTTCGATCCAAAGAAACAGCTTGTATCAACCCTTTTGTCTATATCTCCAGCCAAACAGCCGGTTCAATCCAAAAGAACAGTTTGTGTCTGCCTATCTGTCTGTATCTTCAACCAAGTGTCAAGTTCGATCCAAAGAACAGCTCGTATCTGCCTATATGTCTATGTTTCCGGTCAAGTGACAAGTTCAATCCCAAGAACAGCTTGCACCTATCTTTTGTTTTGTCTTCCTTGGACAAGTGTCAAGTTCGACCCAAAGAACAACTTGTACCCTATTTTCTACTCCCTAGTTTGTCTACCCTGTCAATGTCCACTTGAATCCCCAGTGACATGACAGGTTCCATAGACTCCAGTTGTTTGTCTTGCATTCATAATCAAAGTCTTGCATGGCATTCATATCTTTGAAACTCTGAAAGCGTATTTTTATGTCCAAAAACAGTGCAAATGTCAAATATTTAAGTATCTTCGTCCCGTCAACTCTAAGACTTCGTCTCTTGACTCTCCGGACAAAGAAACTTAAATAGGGGCAGCTGTTATACCCTAATTTTGGACCTAAAAATACTGGTCAAATTCTCTTTTCTTGCATTATAAGTCATTTGAACTGTCTCTGATCAATTGCATCTTTCTCTGCATTTTATTTCAATGTCATTTGCAAAATTCACATGCAAGGGTATTTTAGTCATTTCCTGTGTCAAATTTCTCTCAGTCTTTCAAAAATTTGTTTAACTCCTTTCAAATAGGTTGAATAAGTTTTTGTTTCATTCTATGTCAAAATCCAGTTCAAAATTTGCATTCGAAGTCATTTTGAGTCAGTTTTGCCCCTAGGGGCATTTTAGTCATTTCAAGTGTCAAGTCACTGCTTTAATCCTAAAAATTGTCTCTGAGTCCTTTAACTTTGTTTGTATGAGCTCTTGCTTCATTTTTCCCGTTAAAAAATCCATTTTAAATTTGCATCTGAGTCATTTTTAGTCGTTTTTAGCCCCCAGGGGCATTTTGGTCATTTCACATGAAATTTCGGCAGAGAGGTACTTTAAAGTACCTCATTTAGGCCATTGGTTCGTTTTAGTCCGTTTTGTCAAATTTTAATCGTTTCACTTTACGTTTATTTCCAAATTACGTTTTTTACCAATTTTATTATTAATTACTTTTAAAGTCTTTTTTTTGTCACTTTTTACATTTCAGTCCTTTATTTTTGGTTATTTGCAATTTGGTCCAAAATTTGTTAAAGTCCAGTGCCACGTGTCTCTTTCCCATTGGTCCAATCTGTTAAGTCCAGTGACACATGTCATGTCCATATTGGTCCAGAAGCTACACATGGCAGCCTATAAAAGGCTCTAATCATTGCCATTCCATTCAGATGCTAACAACTCAGCAAAAAATCACCAACACATCCCAATTTCTCTCTCCCAAGTCACCACCGTAACAAACTCAGTCACCACCGTAACAAACTCAGTCACCACCGCAACAAACTCAGAAACCACCGCAACAAACTCAGAAACCACCACACAAACTCAAATTCGTACCAGTTTTCGCAAAATTCATCATAAAACCTTCAAAATCAACATGAATTTCGAGAGAATCAAAACCGAAGCATTCAATTCAATAAAATCCTTTTGAATTAGGATTGTTCTCAGAGATTTTCCACGAAAATCATCATCATCGAACTATTTTCCTTTGTATTCTTGCAATTCAAGTCTAAAGACGATCACAAGAAGATTTGAGAGAGAGAAGAAGAGAAATTGAAGCCAGTTCAAACCAGTTCGAAGAAGAAGAAGATTGAATACCGATTTATTTTCGGTTTTGAAGCTTACCAAAAAGGTCCAAAGCTCGCAAGGATCCATTTGTTCGAATCTCCAAGCACATTCAGGTAAAAATACGAAAAATCTCCTCATAGTCATCATTGAAGCTTCGTATTAAAAAATAAATGGTGAATCCGATTGAAAAAATTCGAACGAATTGAAAAACTGAAACCCTAGAACACAAAAATCATGAAGATTCACCGTTTACTTTTTAATTCAGAGTGTAAACTCATCATTAGCATAAGAAACGAATCAGATTAGGGTTTCGATTCTAAGAAAGCCTCAAAATCCAAAACGTTTTGAACTTGTGAAGGATTAGGCTAGAATCCGTTCGATTCGGTGTGGTTTGAAACATTTCGATTCGATTTTCCTCAAAAAATATCAAGATTCAAACGACTTTCTTCGAAAAATCTGGATTGAAACGTTTTAAACTGTGTTCTTCAGAAAACATCAGGTTTGAAACACTTCGAATAATTTTCTTCAGAAAAATATCCAAATCGAAGCGTTTCAAACAAAAAGTATCCAGATCGAATCATTTCAAACAACCTTCGTCAAAAAGTAGTGAAATCGAAACGTTTCGACTGATTCCATGGAGGAATGCTTAGATCGAATCATCTCAAATGGTTTCCTTCAAAAAGCCACAATATCGAAACATTTCGAACGGATTCTCTTCGAAAAAGTACCAAGATCCAAACGGCGGAGAACGAGGGAGGATGGGAGAACGAGGGAGGAGAACGGCGGAGAGGTTAGAAGATTAGGGTTAGAAATGAGCTCCTGTGTGTTGGTTTGTTTATATACCCCTCCCCAATCCAATGCATGCGCGTCTCTGAAGCTCATCGTGCGCCCTCCTTGTGAGCCGTTAGATCTTTGATCTAACGGCTACTGCTAGTCCTCACTTCAATGGGAGTGTATGTACCGTTTGATCCAAAGGTTTGGGTCTCTGGATCCATCGTGTGGCTCACATGGCTTCCTGAGACCCAAATCCGTTTGGTGCTTGGGCCTGGACCTTAGGTCTGGTGGTTTCCTTTAGTTCCTTAGGGTTTCTTGCTATTTTACTACTGTGCTTTAATTTTTTGCACCCCTGGCTCATTTGAAAACTTTAATATGCTTCCTAAAAAATTCATGAGTGTTTCTTGATAAATTTGTGCCCTTTTAGTGTTAATTTTACATAATGAAAATTGGTAAAAAATGATGTGTCGGTTTCCTTACTATTTTGTGGTATTTTGTGCTAAAAAAGATTGAAAATTTGCTTGATTTCAACCCCAATTGCTTGATGAACATTTGCGACCTATGTCACTTGATTTGAGGGAGCTTTAGCCACTGTTTGTGTTTGATTTTGTTGCATAATTGTGAATCTTGGTAGGTTACTTAGCTTACAAGTCATTGAGTAGTTAAATAATGTAAATATGCCTAAAATTTGTTCTAAAAAATGCCAAGTAACTCATGTTGCCTAAATTCCAATTCCAAGACTTGTTTCTAAACCTTTAAAAATGCATTGGAATGTGAGAATTATAGGTCATATGGTTCTTGCATTCTATGAATGAATTTTAGACATATTTGCACTCATGTTGCCTTTATTTTCCATCCTTTATATTCTAGTATTCCTCTTGCTTTATTTCCTTTGATATTGTCATGTGCTACTAACTCCTTTCATTTCATGTTTCATCATTTCATAAGCATCTCCGTTGCATCCCATATTCATCTCTATTTCTTTCATGCAACTTAATTTGTACCAAAGTTAGTATGTAAAGGCTTAGGAATTTTGTAATTTTCTTATGCCTTTTAATTTTCTTGGCAAAGAGGCCATAGAATGTATCTAGGGTATGATGTAATAAGGACAATGGACTCTAATGATGTACACCGACACAAGCACCGACACATGCACACACATCACTATATAGCTGGAATATGCATGTTTAGATGTATGTTTAGGATTGTATGTTTAGATGTATGTTTAGGCTTTATACTTAGAAAAATCATTTTCCAAAAAACTTGAATAAACTTCACTCAAACATTTTTCATAATAAACCTTGGGGTCAAAACCCCATTGAATTTTCCTTTTATTTTCTTAATCAAATTTCAACACATGTTAATCATACTTTGACTTGTTTTTGCAATTCACTAATTCAACCTCACCTTTTCTTAAATTCTCATGCCCTTGAGGCCTCTTTCTATTCTTCAAAATTCATTTTCAAACTTAAAATCAACCAACAAAAACAAAAACATTTTTTTGAGAGAGAACTACGGTGGATTTGATCCCTTAAACAGGTACGTAGGCAAGGAACAAAATTCCTTCAATTCAACTAAAATAAAAATTCAAACACAATCTTCTCCCTCCGATTCTTCACATAGAATATTCTTAGGTGTAAATAACATTTCAAGATAGCATTTAAAAATAAAGCGCACGCGTAGAAATTAAAGACGGTTCCTATAGGTTACTATAGTCGTTATGGGTGCCTAACACCTTCCCGTAGCGAAAACAACTCCCGGACCTCGATTCTCAAGGGTTTTGCTTACTTTTTCCCTTCCCAAGAAAAAATAAGATATCACCGGTTTAAAAGGTTCAAACGTAATCAAAGTTTGACACCCGAAAACCAAGATAAAACAGAAGTCAAGTTTCTAGGTCATGTGATTTCTCATGGAGGTGTCGCAGTTGATCAGTCAAAAGTAGAAGTTGTACAAAATTGGACTAGACCTAAGAATGTTGCAGAAGTTCGAAGCTTTTTGGGATTAGCTGGATATTATCGGCGATTTATCGTGCTGTTTTCCCAAATCGCTTTGCCTTTAACCCAACTCACAAGAAAGGAAGTGCCTTTTATGTGGAATCAAGAATGTGAAAAGAGTTTCAGGACTCTGAAGAAAAAGTTAACTCAGGCACCAGTTTTAACCATTCCAGACCCGGAGAAGAAATATGTGGTGTTTTGTGATGCATCGTCTAAAGGACTTGGTGGGGTACTTATGCAAGAAAACAATGTGATAGCTTATGCATCTAGACTACTCAAGATGCATGAAGAAAACTATCCCACTCATGATTTGGAGTTGGCAGCCATAGTTTTCGTTTTGAAGATTTGGAAGCATCACTTGTATGGAGCTCAATTTGAGTTATTTAGTGACCATAAAAGTTTGAAGTATTTGTTCGATCAAAGGGACTTGAATATGAGACAAAGACATTGGATGGAGTATCTAAAAGACTTTGACTTTTAATTGAAATACCATCCAGGAAAGGCCAATGTTGTGGAGGATGCCTTGAGTCGTAAGGCCATAGCTCAAGCTAAGGTTATGATGCACGTGTGTAAGATGTATGAGAAGGTTAAATACCTTAACCTTGAGGCCATAGAGGATGCCAATGGTATATGGTTACACCAATTGGAAGTTTCATGCGATTTGCGGTCCAGAATTGTGCAAGCACAAGGTGATGATTTAGAACTTCAGAAAAGAAGTGGTTACCCAGAATTTTCTAGGGCTTCAGATGGAGCAATTTTGTTCGAAGGAAAAATATGTGTTCCAAGTGATTAAGGGCTTAGAATATTGATCTTGGAAGAAGCTCATAAGAGTAGTTTCTCAATTCATCCTGGTGCTACCAAGATGTACCAAGATTTGAAAAGAGAATACTGGTGGCCTGGCATGAAAACGGACATTGCTGAGTTTGTAGCAAGATGCATTGTGTGTCAACAAGTCAAAATTGAACATCAGAGGCCAGCGGGTTTGCTTCAATTGTTGGAGATTCCTCAGTGGAAATGGGAGCACATTACTATGAACTTTGTAGGAGGTTTACCCCGTACTCAGAAGGGACATGATTCGATTTGTGTAATTGTGAATAGATTAACCAAATCAGCTCATTTCTTACCGGTTAAATCTACTTACAGGACACCGCAGTATGCAGAGTTGCTCATCTCAGACATAGTTAAGTTGCATGGCGTACCAGTAAGTATTGTGTCAGATAGGGATCCCATCTTCACTTCACACTTTTGGAAAGCTTTTCAAAGAGCTTTAGGGACTCGTTTGAAGCTAAGTACCTCTCACCATCCGCAAACTGATGGACAATCAGAGAGAACTATTCAGACTTTAGAAGATATGTTACGTGCTTGTGTCTTGGAAGATAGTGGAAGTTGGAATCATCACCTTCCTTTGATAGAATTTTCCTACAACAACAGCTATCACTCGAGTATTGGAATGGCACCTTACGAACCGTTGTATGGTAGGAAGTACAGAACTCCTTTGTGTTGGGCTGAAGTGGGAGATAAAAGCATTATTGGACCAGAAATCATTGAAGAGACAACTCTGAAAATTAAGTCAATTCAAGAAAAGATGAGAACAGCTCAGAGTCATTAGAAAAGTTACGCGGATAAAAGACGAAGACCTTTAGAGTTTGATGAAGGTGATCACGTGTTTCTAAAGATTTCTCTTAAATTGGGTTTAAGAGGTGTGTTCAGAACTAAGAAGTTGAGTCCAAGATATGTGGGACTGTTTTTGATACTTAAGCGTATCAGACCAGTGGCTTACCAATTAGCTTTACCTCCAGCTATGTCGGGATTACATGATGTGTTTCATGTATCTCAACTGAAGAAGTTCATTCCGGATCCTTTCCAGCCAGTTGAGTTAGATTCTATAGAGTTGAGATCTGATTTGACCTTCCAACCTGAACCAGAAGGAGCAAAGAGATTCCTATAGTGATAGTTGTATGGAAGGGTTCGCCTGATGGTGAAGCTACATGGGAGCTTGAATCGGAGATGTTAGACCAGTATCCGCATTTGTTCTCAGGTATAATCTAAATATCGAGAACGAATTTTTTTTAAAGGGGTAGGATGTAATATCCCGCTTATTAGGAACCGATGTAATATCTGATAACGATAAAATGCGCGCATCAAGGCAAGGGATATTTTTGGAATTTCACGTGGAGAAGATATTTATGTGGTTTTGGGGAAATTTCCTTCATAATATTTTCCTCACTCTCTCTCTAGGTTTTCTACACTTCCTTGCTCTCCCTTCTCTCTAAAAATTGTTACCACTACTCTTTCTTCAACTTGATTCTTCTCTAAAATCATCTTCCAATCCTTCTCTAGGGTAGAGATTAGGCTAAGATTGTTGGCAAGAAAGTTGGAACAAGCTTCACCAAAGGTTTCTCTATCTAGGGTTTTGTTGATAAACTTTGTTGTCAAAGGCTTGAGCTTGTGAGCCTATCTTCAAATCATCTTGAGGTGAGTTCTTAGTTAGTTCCAACCATGGGATCATGTGTGTTAAGCTTGCAAGAAAACTACATATATTTCTAGGGTTTACTCATAAAGAAAGTTACCCCTTTTATGTCTTGTACCATTATACTTGTGAATACTTGCTTAATGACTGTTTTTCAGGTTCCAAATGATCACTAGAGTTATCATAAGCTTTGGGGTGTTTGGATTTGAGGTTTTTGAGTGAAAAATACCATTTTTGACAGTCCTGGACTGTCATAACTCGCCACGGTGAGCAGAGAGCTCGCAAGGCGAGCTAGACCTCTAGAACTGGGGGTTTACTCGCCCCCAACTCGCAGTGGCGAGCAGGAGCTCGCCTCCCACACAACATTACTCGCCATGGCGATCAGACAGTGGGGTAACCTCATTGTTTTGCTCGTCATGGGTGGTTCGGGCGTTTCGAGCGGTTTTCTTCAAGCGACCTTTTTAACAAAAACCCCTCAAATCAAGAATCCAAGGCATTGGTTTTATAATGATTTCTTAAACTAGAAGCGAGTACTTATTTGGTATAAAAAGGCAAGGCATACGAGAAAAGTTATAGATTCATAATTGGGTAGCGAATTATATATTAAGAATGGGAATGAACATAGAGACTCGACATAGTTTGTCGAGAAGCTAGATAGTTTTTCATAGAATTGTTTATGCTAAGATGTGACGATTTTATAACATTATCACAAGAGGTTTAAGCAAGCTAAGATAAGAATCATTTATGGTCAAGACCATTAAGAAAGTAAAGGTGTCGTGTCTTTTGTATACCTTCCAAGGTTGGGAACAAAAGGTTCTCCAAAGGGAATGGGGTAAGCCATAAGGGACCCGCACGTTCACTAAGGGAGTCCGGTACGCCTTTGCTAGGCATTTTACCGGTAGTAAGGGATTAACTTCTGGGGTTACTCCACCCGGGACTAATCCGTAAAATGAATTCAGATATTCTTGAATGTTCAACGCTAACCTCTAACTTAATGTTTGAACACTTATAATATGCATATGTACGTAATGCGATGTTTAGTATGAATAAGTTTAGAAGCAAGGTAAGATCAAGAAGTTATGCCGACAACGACCTTAGGTTTTCCCCAATTGTTCGGCTTAGAATCATATCGTGATCATGTAATGTTTAGGCCTTGACACGTAGAGCGAAACTTGTCATAGCGGTTTAGTTTCCCCTTAACCGCCATGGCACGTATAGAAAGATTAAACCTATAACGAGTTAAGAAGGAAGTTATGACGGATCTAGCATGCACTACCGTCTAGACAAGCAAAAACCACACACGTATAATCAACCGGCAGGTTGTATTTTAGTCATGTGATAACCATAGGTTTTTCCCTGAGGTTGTCACTAGCCTAGGGCTAGATAGAACTCACTGAGGCATTATGTCTCATCCCTCTCATTATTTGTTCAGGTTCACAGGTTACTCGTGGTAAAGGTAAGGAAAAAGCTTTGGATTGATCGTGTGTTCGTGGAAACTTTCTTGAAGTTGGACTTAAGGATGCATATGTATAATTATAAGACTTGTTACGTTGACTTAGTGTATATAAGTTTCTTTTGGAAGTTTAAAAGTATTATGTAACATAAGGCTGGGATGTTTTGTATCTATATACTCGACATAATGTTGGTTCAGTATTGTAAATATTAATGTATCCAATATCAGTTATAATGCTCTTTTGAATATTCTAGACACTTTCAAATTAGGCGTTACATGTTATTTAATCATTTGAAATTAATTATGTCACTTTACTTTCATTTGATTATACTTTAATTATGGAATGTTATCTAACCCCAAGTGGTCGTTTGGTTGAACGCCTACCTTATTCATATGGATGGGTAGACGGCATGCATGATTAGTTGCTTTGCTCTGCTTGTGAGTATGTTGGAGGCTAGCTTTGGAGCTACCTCATCTTTTGCTTTTGGAGTCTTAGTGTCGGGCTCTAATTTAGGGTGTCTGTCTGTTATTTACGATTTATGACTTTATGAGATTTATCACTCAGTATGTTGAGATTGGAGATTTATTTTGGTGATGTATTATGATATATGTGGCATGGATACTTGGAGATTTTATTTAGCTGTTGATGAGATGTTTTGGTACTAATTCACTGTGATGTTTCAAAAAAAAATTGATGCATGTTTGGACTTATAGAAGAAGTAGCATCTAAATCCTTGTCTGATTTGTATTATTTTCTTAATTTATCGCCTTAAGGGTTTAGGGTGTTACAATCGGTGCACAAAAATTATGGAGGTATGGTTTTCAAAGATTTGACAACCTTTAATGTTGTAATGCTTGGGAAACAGGGTTGGAAACTACAAACTGATTCAGACAGTTAAGTTTCAAAAATCTTCAAAGCCCGGTATTATCCGAATAGAAACTATTTGGAATCGAAATATGGCCATAACCCAATTTTGTTGGTGATGGTGAATTTCGCAAGTGTACGAAATCGTTCAAGTAGTAAATTTAAATTGGTAAAACCGAGTGTCGAACTCGAGGATCGCGTTATACTATTATATTTATAACTTAATCGAACAAAAGGTTACGTGATTTGTTTTATCGCAATATTGAAAATTGAGCAAAGTAAATATGGTTCAAATTTAATAAGAGAAAAGTGTTGGGGATGAGTTTTACTGGATGACTATTTCATGTTAACAACCTAATTATCGCTATTGAATTGACTCATCTAATTGCTACCGAATCCTCTATAAAATTCGTACCCTAATTCCTTAGTGACAGAAACGTTAATTCTAAAATAAACACCTAATTCCTTAGTGAGTTTTAAGATCAGAATTAAGCATGAACGAACAAGGATTCTCGAATGATTCCAAGGGTTTGCATCTATTCCTAGATTACAAAGGCAAGGATTTCTTATCTCAAAGCGTTTATAAATTCCACTTCCGTTTCACAATATAAATTGTAAATCAATTTAAAAGTGATCATCAATAAAAGCATTAAGAACTGAGATAAGAAAAGCAATTCAATGAGTTTCATCAATAATAAAAACTAGGTCATATGACAATCATGTTCATCTAGGTTACTCATCCCCAACAATGGAGGGTTTAGTTACACATAGCAATTAAACAAGAGAAAGGGATAAAAAAAAGATTACAAGAACAATTCATGAATGATCCTTGCTCAAAATCTCCTCCAATGTTGCTCTGGATCTCTCCTTATGTGTTTCTATGCCTTTTGATCTCCAAAAACGTGAACCCTTAATTTAGAAAAGCACTTTTCTATAAATAGGCAACTCAAAATCGACCACCGAGTCACAAAATCGGGGCCCGAAACAAGAAAAACGCCTCCAGACGAACCTGAAATTGGGGCCCGATTTTACCAAATCGGGGCCCGATTTTTCCAGTAAAACAACCATTTCAAAGTTGTGAAAATCGGCGCCCGAACTCATAAAATCGGGGCCCGATTTTTCCAGTGTTCCATTTGCTTGAAATCTTCGTTTTTGAGTGCTTTCAGCTTGAATACCTTGATGAATTACCTTAAAAATACATGAAAAAGTGTCTACAAAACTAGTAATGACAGAGAGTCATCACAACCCCAAACTTGCATTGTTACTTGTCCTCAAGGAACCAACTTAAAAGGAAAAATAACAGTAAAGTAACACTTACTCCACCAATGATCATGTCAAAAGTTCATCTCCCTTGTTAGCAATATGATGAGCTAACTTGCTTGGTAACACATCCATTCCACAACTTCTCGCAACAATATTGAATATAACAGGGTTCACTCAGTCGACCTGTAGAACTACTATATTACCAAAACTTGAAAATTTTCTAAGCATCAATCAAAGTCAATAATCTGTACACACTTTTAAGGACTTTTCAGGTTATAACGTGGCTTAGGTTTGGGGTGGGATAATTTGGAAAGTAGGTTTAAGAAAAACACGGAGTTAGACATCATCCTACGGATCTAAATCATAGCACGCACCATAATACCAATTCACAATTAAATCCGGGGACTAGAGAGAACTATTAATAACTTGAACAACTGATCACTTATCTTCAAGCAATTTTTTTTTTGAGCTGCAAGTTTCACAATTCAGCTTATTTTTATCATGCTTATATTCTTTTTAGCACAAAGTGATCTCTTTTTTTTTTCTTTCTCTATCACCCCTACCCCAAACTTAGAATGTTGCTAGTTCCAAAAGCAACCCCAAACTTAAACTTTTCAAAAATAACACACATAAACATGCCTAACTCCAACAAATTTTTGGGTGCATTCCTAAGGTCTCTAGGCTTGTAATGTGGTTAGTCACCGAGACAAGGGGTCTAAATCCTAGTGGCTCAACTTGGTTTAAACAAAGGATAATTCAATATAAATAAAGGTGGGCTACAAAGGCTCAAGGTACAAGCAATTTGCCTTAGTGTGTACAATATATGACCAATCAATTACAAAGAAAAATCGCAAATCTCAGAAATAACACCTACATGGAAACACTCATATTTGTAAAAATTGAAAAATAAATTTAGGCTATAACCTTACAAGATGAGGTTTCTGGAAGTTGTGGCTACCTAAGCATCTTTCCTGCCGTACACTTCCCTAAAAGAATCAAGCAAGCAACCACCTCCTTTGAACTTTTGACAAACCTTTGGTGAAATCTGAGTTACTGAACTAGTAAAATTCAAGAAAAGTAAATTCATTAAAATCAAACGAGTTCAGATGCACTTACAGATAGGGGGTCATATAATCATAATCAAGACACTTCTCAAGTCTGACTCAATACAAATAGAAATAATAGAGACAAATAACAAAGCAGGGAAATGGATGGGTTGCCTCCCATCAAGCGCTTTCTTTTACGTCATTAAGCTTGACGCATCAACCACTGTTAAGGTGGCAAATATGATACAAAGAACGCATCATCCTTCTTCTTCCTTTTTTTGGGTAAGAGCTCCATGAACTTGAAAAATAAATGATGTTGCTTCCATATCCTTTTCAAGTGGACAACAATGAACAAGGCATAAATGGCATCTAGGACTTCATCAATCTCTTCCTTTTTCCCTGCCTTGTCGCTAATTTTTTTTTTTTTTTTAGGAATGTTTTGTTGAGGAATTTCTGGTTGGACATCTAAATCTCTCCAAAGTTGGGACTTTTGAGTTTCCTTACCAACAAGACCATCCTTAATGTTTATTGATTCCCCCTCATCTTCTTTCTTTTGCACAACACTGAATTTATCTACAATCTTGAGCTTCTCAAACTCAACAACTTGCTCAAATAACCTTTCACATTGACCCTCAAATCTTTCAATTGAACCTTGATTATTATTCATGAATTCAATCAAAACATTCTTGATGTGAAAATTCCTGTCATATGATTCGTTGGGAAGAATTTGAATAGGTAGCATTTGCTCCCAATTATTTTTTTCCATGAGAAACTCATCTTGTGCTTCCAAAACCAATAGATCTTCACCTTCTGGTGGTGGGACATAACAATCAAAAGTGTCACTCTTACGCCCTTCTATACAAAAATCAAATCTATGAGGTAAAAACCGAAGGAGGTCCTTTTCAAATGTATCTCTCATGATCTGCCCCTCCAACATACGACATTGTGCAGTTAGAAGACAAGTTTCAGTTTCTTCCGAAAGTTGTAGAAGAAGATAATCATCAAATTCTTCCATACTATGCGGTGGTTAGTTATCTCAATGGAGAAGAAAAAAAATCACTAGAACTCGACATTAGAAAACTTAATAAATGAAAATAAAATAAAAACAAAAATTTTATTGCAGAGCAAAAAATTTCAATTAAGCGAAAATAAAATTCAACAGTGATTTGACAATCCCCGGCAGCGGCGCCAAAAACTTGATGGTGAATTTCGCAAGTGTACGAAATCGTTCAAGTAGTAAATTTAAATCGGTAAGACCGAGTGTCGAACTCGAGGATCGCGTTATACCATTGAATTTTATTTATAACTTAATCGAACAAAGGGTTACATGATTTGTTTTATCGCAATATTGAAAATTGAGCAAAGTAAATATGGTTCAAATTTAATAAGAGAAAAGTGTTGGGGATGAGTTTTACTGGATGACTATTTCATGTTAACAACCTAATTATCGCTATTGAATCGACTCATCTAATTGCTACCGAATCCTCTATAAAATTTGTGCCCTAATTCCTTAGTGACAGAAACATTAATTCTAAAATAATCACCTAATTCCTTAGTGAGTTTTAAGATCAGAATTCAGCATGAACGAACAAGGATTCTCGAATGATTCCAAGGGTTTGCATCTATTCCTAGATTACAAAGGCAAGGATTTCTTATCTCAAAGCGTTTATAAATTCCACTTCCGTTTCACAATATAAACCGTAAATCAATTTAAAGGTGATCAATCCATAAAAGCATTAAGAACAGAGATAATAAAAGCAATTCAATGAGTTTCATCAATAATAAAAACTAGGTCATATGACAATCATGTTCATCTAGGTTACTCATCCCCAACAATGGAGGGTTTAGTTACACATAGCAATTAAACAAGAGAAAGGGATAAAAAAAAGATTACAAGAACAATTCATGAATGATCCTTGCTCAAAATCTCCTCCAATGTTGCTCTGGATCTCTCCTTATGTGTTTCTATGCCTTTTGATCTCCAAAAACGTGAACCCTTAATTTAGAAACACACTTTCCTATAAATAGGTAACTCAAAATCGGCCACCGAGTCTCAAAATCGGGGCCCGAAATAAGAAAAATGCGTCCAGACGAACCTGAAATCGGGGCCCGATTTTACCAAATCGTGGCCCGATTTTTCCAGTAAAACAACCATTTCAAAGTTGTGAAAATCGGCGCCCGAACTCATAAAATCGGGGCCCGATTTTTCCAGTGTTCCATTTGCTTGAAATCTTTGTTTTTGAGTGCTTTCAGCTTGAATACCTTGATGAATTACCTTAAAAATACATGAAAAAGTGTCTACAAAACTAGTAATGACAGAGAATCATCAGTTGGGCATAGTATTTTCAGTGCTATGGTGCTTGTTGGCCCTGATGCAATCACCCTCCAATATTATTATGTGGAGCATTTGATTGATCAAAGTACTAAGGTATGGAATGAACAACTGGTTCGGCAATTGTTTCTAACATAAAAAGCTCAGAATATTTTAAACACTCCCTTATATCAACAAGTACATTCAGATAGATTGGTTTGGAAGGCGGAAAAGAATGCATGCTACTCATTTAGAAGTGCCTACCGCATTTGTATTGAAGACATCGCCAATAACGCTCATTTGCAAAAGCCCAGATACTAGAGTGGTATATGGAGGCTGAAAGTACATCTAAAAGTCAAGAACCTAGCGTGGAGAGTATGTAGAGACTGATTTCCTTCATGTGTAAGGTTGAACAACAGAGGCGTAAACTGTCCATAAGCCTGTGTCATGTACAATGATCCCCATGAAGATAGCTACCATATAATTTTTTCACTGCAAGACAATCATTGATGTATGGAATGTTGCTAATGTTTGGCATCTAATTGCACCATCTCTGAATAGTTTTGATAATGCGCCAGAAATCATATTCAATTTGTTGTAGCAGTTGTCTGCAGCTCAAGTGGAGTCTATTGCTTTAACAAAGGCAAAGGAAATATCACCGAGTTTGGCTCCATGTATCCAGTTTTGTAATTAATTTTTAACAAACTGTCATGTTGAGTTTATTTGGAGGCAAACAAATGAGGTTGGCCATGAGTTAGCTAAGACAGACAGCCACATTCCTTCCTAGCTTCCGGATCTATGATAAAATTCCAGCATGCATTACTGATTTGATATTTAATAAAAAGATATATGTTATTTTCCCTAAAAAAAAAATTATAAGTCTATTGTACGTGCAATCGCTCTCTCCTACGGGAAGCATGCCCTGCCTCCCTTATGCACCGAGTATTAGAGGTTGAACCTTCTGTAACATGCACACAACACAATCAGCACAAAACAATACAAAACAGTCAAAACAAATACCAGGTCTTTCCGGAATTTATTTTTCGGATTGCAACAGTCCAGTCCAGAAAACGAATTCCGGATTGCTTCAATACACAGGAAAAAAACAGAACAAATTACTTGCATGTATGCAGAAATCGAACTAACCTTCCATGTGATGTTTGTCAAGGATTGAAATGTGGTGCATTTGAGCAAGAGTTCACCGATTTTGGTTGGATTTTTGCAGTTCCGATTTTGGGATTAAAGGGGGAGAGAGAGTAAGTAAAAAGTGAAACTGTAAAAATGGGGGGTGAACATCCTTTTATACTTCGAATGCGTCCGAATTATATAATCCGAACCAAAAGTTAATTGTCCGGATTTTGTTTTTCGGAGGGCAATTTAGTAATTTTTGCAGGGCGCGTGAGAAGGGCATAGGGTGGGAAAAGTAAATCTCTAAAACTATTGGTATTCTATGAAACCCTAGCCTTCTTTGTTTTTCCTATTTTCTATTTCTTTATTTTGTATTGATGTATTGTTAACAGAGTTTATTAGGAGGCAAACAAATGAGGTTGCCCATGAGTTAGCTAAGGCAACCACATTCCTTTCTAGCTTTCGTATCTATGATAAAATTCCAGCATGCATTACTGATTTGATATTTAATAAAAAGATATAAGTTATTTTCCTTAAAAAAAAGAAAGATAAATGACGAATATGTTACAATTAAACAAGATAAAATCAACTTTCCATAAAGATAATTTTTGCAATCATGTAACTTCTTTTGATTCATTAAAAAAAAAAAAAAAAAAAACCTTTTGATTCCTCCTAAAAAGATAGAAGTGTGAAAGGAGAAAATGGCGATGGAAATGACAAAAAGTGAGTTATCATAAAATATACTTTTAACAAAGTCACAATATTTTTTTTTTATTTTTTATAAAAGTTACAATAAAGTATTTATGAAATTATCGCTTTAGATCTTTATAGGAATTAGAGAAAACATAAGATAATCATATATACGTGCAATGGCCTTACATAATTCTAAAGTTTCTAATAATTTCATTGTTTATGGTGCCTTTTGAGAAAGGGAATAGCAATCACAATGATATAATTAAAGCCTATAGTTAATAAGTGTCTAGATACCAAGCAAATGGACCAAAGGAAAACCGTAAAGGACTTCAACTAAGAACTTTATGTGGTCACCATTTCTAGAGATTGTGCTACACTTCTCATAGTAGGTCTAGATTGAGGGTGTGTATGTAAACAAGAAAGAGCTAAATTTGCAACCAATTCCAATTTCTTCAAAATGTTTCTTTGAAGTCAATCTTTTGATCATTTGATGTTTGTATGTAAGAAACAAGATCACCAGGGTGCTTTCCTGTTAGAATCTCAAATGCTAAAACACCAAAGCTGAATACATCACATTTTTCTGTCACTGCCATTGTGTAAGCAAGCTCTGTAGTAGTAAGAAGATAGTGAAAATTAGTACATAGCAAACAAGAAGAAAAATAATATTTTGGTATATGGTATTGGTAAATGGTATCATACAACATACAAGTACATATCCGAAATAGATAAACTATTTTAACTAAATCAAAGTTAAAATATAAACAAAGGAAAATGTATATTATAGAAATTAAAACAAAATTCTCAAATCAACATGACTTCTTTTTTGAAAAATGAATTATTAAGACTAAAATAAAAATGTTGACATAGTTGAGCAATCTAGATTTTCCAATTAAGATCGTACGACTTGCATTGTGAGATGTGGAAATCAAACTCGGGGTCGGTTGTTAAAGTTTTTGTGCGAAAAAAAAAAACTATTTTTAAAAAAATTACTTTTAAGATAGTTTTCATCCGTTTGTCCAAATTTTTAGAAAACTAGATTCAAATAAAAATTTAGATACTGTTTCAAATAAAAAGTTGTTTTGAATAACATAAAACTTTGGCCTCTACTAAAACATATAATCTTATTTCATAAGAATTCAAACATAAGAGTTAAAAAATATCACCTGGAGCAACATAACCGTATGTGCCAGCAAATGAAGTCCAAATAGGTGAATTTGGCTTAAGAAACCTTGCAGTACCAAAATCTGAGACATGAGCTTCAAGATTGTAAGATAACAAAACATTCTTGCTTGATATGTCTCTATGAATCAAAGCTGGAGAACAATCATGATGCATATAAGAGAGAGCACTCGCAACGCCTTTAACGATCTCAAACCGTTTAGACCAATCAAGTTCCAATGCTCTTTTATCGTCAATCAGCATTTCCTCTAAACTCCCTCGATCCATATACTCATAAACAAGAAATGTGTGCATCCCTTCACAACAAAATCCGTAAAGCTTCACAATGTTTCTGTGCCTTGTTTCTGTCATAGCTTCAACCTCACTTTCAAATGTTTTTATACTCTCAGTGTCTAAGTTTTCTTCATCACATTTCAGCTTTTTAACCGCGAATATTTGACCTCCTTTCAGTTCGGCTTTGTAAACATTTCCAAATGTGCCTTCGCCAATGCAATACTTATTGTCAAAACTGTTGGTAGCTTCAATTATGTCGTTGTATACAACTCTTCCATTGAAGTACCAAATTGAAAATGGATTTGGTATCTTAAATGAAGACTTTTTTAAAGATCTTGATTTTTTCTTGTAGCATAACAAAAATATGCCAACAAATACCAATGAAAGAAAAAGTGCACCTCCTAAAGAAGCAACAATTGGAATCACAACCTTTTTTTTGTTACTTGATGAAACATTACATGGTGTCAAACCATTGAAACTACCACATAGACCTTGGTTGTTGCTCAAGTCAAGTGCACGAGAAGAGTTTAATTTGAAAATGCCACTCTTAGGAACATTGCCCTCCAAATGATTGTAAGAGAGGTGAAGACTTGACAAACTCAACATTCCACTAATTTCATTAGGTATTTGACCTGACAAATTGTTGTTTGAGATATTCAAGCTTATAAGATTTGAAGGCTTACCAATATTAGAAGGAATTTCCCCCGAAATTGAATTGTAACTCAAATCCAAAAACTCTTGTAATGATCCAAGATTTCCAATTTGGAAAGGAATTGTGCCATTCAAGTGATTGTTACTCAAATTTAAATTCAGCAAATTGGAACAATCACCTATCTGAATTGGAATTTCTCCTAAAAATGCATTCATTGATAGGTCTAAATGTTGCAAATTCGAAAGCTTTCCAATTTCAATTGGTACCTTACCAGAAAGCCTATTTCCACCCAAATTTAAAAGATACAAATTTGAAGCATTTTCAATTTGTGGAGGAATAGTTCCTGATAATTGGTTATAGGATAGATCAAGCTCTTGTAATTGTTCCAATTGAAAAATCTCACTAGGAATTTTTCCATTCACTGAATTACCAGCCATATTCAGGAATTGCAAGTTTTTACAGGAACCCCATTTAGAAGATAAACCACCTTGAACCTCATTATAGCTGAAATCCAAGTAAGTAAGATTTGGATAAACTCCAAAATCTTGATCTGCATAACCAGTTAACTGGTTGTGTTCAAGTCTAACTCTATACAAAGAAGGGCAGTTTCTAAGACTTATCGGAATTGGACCAGTGAAACTGTTAAAGGATGCACTGAAATTCAAAAGTTTGGCACCTTTGCAAACTTGTGGTGGTATAACTCACCAATGAAATTGTTCTCAGCAAGATGTAAAACAACCAAAGATGAAAGGTTTCCAAATTCTTGTGGCACAGTGCCATTTAGGTTATTGGTGAAAAACCTTACATCAGTTAGGTTGGTCAATTTGCCAATACTTGGTGGTATTGAGCCAGAGAATTTGTTTTCATTCAATCTCAAAATGCTTAAATGTTTACAGTTTCCTAAAGCAGAAGGAATAGGACCAGAGAAATTGTTTCCATCAAGTGCTAGTTTAGTCAAGTTTTTTATGTTCCCTATTTCGTTTGGTAATCGACCGCCCAAAAGGGTATCTTGGAAACGTAGATTCCTGATGCTGATAAACCCAGAACTGAGTTTATCAGTGCCATCAGGAAACAAACGACGGTCTAGTATACCTGATACATGGTTTCGTGAAACATCAAGCTCATAAACTTGAGTTAAATTGGCTATAGAAAGAGGCAAAGTTCCATTGAGATGATTTGTAGAAAGATCAAGAAATTGGAGTTTTGAAAGAACACCGATGTTTTCAGGTATGACACCGGTAAGATTGTTTGTTTTGAGATCGAGACGAAGGTGGTTTGGAAAAGCTGATAAATTTAAGTGATCAAGAGTACCTTCAAGTCCAGTATATGCCAAGTTTATGATTGTGACACTTCCTTCTGAATCACAAGTGATACGTCTCCATGAACATGGTGTTTGTGTTGAACTAGAGTTGTTAATGATCCATGAATCAAGAATTGGTTGTTGTGGGAGACTTTGTTTCCACTTTAACAAGGCTTCAAATTGTGTTAGCCCTGAAGTGATTTGGCATAGAGCTAGCAACAAAGAAACCAACACAGTAGCTTGAAATGGAAATGTATGCATATGATTATGGTTAAGGTTGGACATTGTTTGGTGATTACAAAATTCAGAAAATGACTTCTTCAATTGCTGTATTTATTCAATGAAGAGTTTTTTTTGTTGTTGTACGAGGCTAAAACAAAATAAGAAAAAAGAACAAAAAGAGAGCTACTCTTCATTGGAGGAGAGAAATGTTATGGTTAATCACACCCTAAGGAAAGGGAAACAATGTGCCGATTTTTTGGTCAAACTTAGTGCCTCTTTTAATATTAAGTTTCTTCGATAGGAGTCTCCTCCAGTGAACCTCAAGAATCTCCTCCAAAATAATGTGAAGAGCTGCATATATGCATTTATGATTATAATATTGCCACCTTGATTAATTTTTTTTGGGACAAAACCTTATTAATTATTTAAAATATATATTTTTTGGAAACATTATTTAAAATATCAAAACATTAATAGGTATTACTGGTATCAATATGTTAAATATTTAACACACTCCTATTTTTTTCTAATTATTTTAGGAAAATGTTAAAGAGTGCCCCAGGGGCACCCTTTAAGGACCATAAGAAGAAAGTATATTATAAAAATGCATCTAATAAGTCATGCTAACTTGTGTCCTAATTGCACATGTTAAGCAACCCAAAAATAAAAAAATTCTCTTAAATTTTGTGCATTCAATTAATAAAAAGTAAAAAATTAAATTCAAATGTATTGATTACAGCCAAATATTTCTACTTTTGACTCATTAACTTGTGCCTTAAGGGTACAAGTTAGCATTTTCCTTTATTTAAAATATCAATAGGTATTATTAGTATGAGTAAGTTTCGCTTGGTCACAAACATTTGTGCACCCCAGTAAGTAGGGATGATCGCTGCTGACAGTCTATCATTTTGTAGTTTTAAAGTCTTTTTAATTAAGTCTATTTTTATTAGTTTAGTATTTATTTAGAGTCATTAGGAATAAATTACGGTTTTTTATTTATTAAGTCAAGTAGTGTATTATTACTACTATCGGTCAACTAGTGGTTAGTAAAAAGAATAAAACAAAAACATGGTTGTATAAACTAATGTGATTGTCCGAGGAAAAAGATTACAAATTGAAACAAAAAGAAAAGAGACCATGCATGTAACATGAGGGTGTAGGAATAAATAAACCAATTGAGTCTTTTGACCAGATATGGTTATTGTTGACCCGAGAGCAAAAGGTTAGGGAGAAAAGAAAGAAAAAGGATTAAAAAGGGGGAGAAAATAGCTTTTTCGACATCAAATTTTCCTAAAAACACGTGGAAAATATTTAAATACCTCAACGGTAGTTAACTATCGCTGACATAACCGGCAACAGTTAACTACCACTATGATCAAAACTAGCGGTAGTTAACTAACGCTACGACTTTCCCCCTAAAACCAGTACATATAACGCCCTATTTCTATTAAAGCGATAAAACACGCGAATAATACATATATTCAAGAAATAGACGCCACGTCTCAACAAAATCTATGCATGCATAAAAATATCTCAACAAATGCAGCGGATACAATCATATATCTCCAAGTATACATACCATGGTCAACAATACATCATCATATAAAATCCTCCAAGTCCCGACAAGTTGGCAAATCTCAACAAAATAAAAACAGACTCCAACAATAACATAAAGACACCGACAACCTAATCAGAGCCTAAACCTACGACTCCAAACGATAACGGAGATTAGCTCCCGCTATCCAAGCACTCACCAAAAGCGAACTACTCCTACACAGCGTCTACCCATCCATACAGACAGGTAGGCGGTCAAAACCACTGGAGGTTAGCTTTACATCAATCATAATCAATATAAGCGACTTGACATAAATAAACCAATTCAATCTTCATTAAATAACATGGACAATTAACCTCCAATACAGGCCCATACAACAATTCCAATCACCACAAATAGGCATTCATCAAAGACAATTATCACCAACAATCATCATTCACTACAACAATTAAGACTCATGCTAATATGATATGCGTCTATACTCGACACGAATATGCATGTGGTACCAAGTCTCCTCAAGGTCGTCACTCATGATGCAACAAAAACATCATAATCACCTCAATTGGATATAAAATCCGCCACCATCAGTCATGAATGCATGAACATATGACTCGACTACAAATGCATATGTTCACACAAACAATTCACCACACCATCACCAATATTTAGTATATATGCGTTCAACAACAATTCACCACCACTTGACATATATACAATCACCAACGACATTCAAAATTCAATCAACATATAGTTGTCATATATGCATAAATCAACTTCATAACCATATCAAACTATCCATAGAGGATTCATAAGGCAATCGGCTCTTAAAACCATTTTCATCAAAATTCATCTCTCATTCCACAATTTCAAACTACTAAAGCAATTGAACCAAAAACAAGTAAACAAGATTCAATGCCTCAACTAAGTATGCCTCTAGGCTACATATAAGTGCAGTAGAGCTTACCATTACGTTTCACCGGCTAGAGGCGGCGAAATCATGAAAATCACAAAGTTCGTCTCTCTTTATCATTTTGTTGGAACAAAATGTGTTTAACAATGAACCTTAAAGAGTTTTGATGATAACAAGGTATTAAAAATTGTAAATTGGACTAGCTAATTTTTGTTCAAGTGTACAGGACCATAATTAAAAAGGTTACATCATTTATTGGTTCTGAATGAGCAAATAAAGAGCAAAGGAAACAACAGAATTGAAGCTCCTGAAGGCAACGTGCTACTGAAGAGAAAAAGCGCTCCTGAAGTAAAGCCACTTCTGAAGGAAGAATAGTGCTCCTGAAGAATAGTGCTACTGAAGACAAGAGGTCCAGAAGCCATATCATCAGAAGCTGCATCATCAGAAGCTGCGTTATCAGAAGCTGCCTCATCAGAAGTCATTTCACCAGAAGCTGAAGATCAACTGGATTTGCAAAGATTCAAGGATTGAAGAATAATCACTGCAAAAGCTGTCTATTGGATTAGAAAACACAACAAAAGATTAGTGGAATTTTGCAACGGTCATTTCAACGGTGTTTGAAGGCATGTGCTTGCAATTTGGACGAAAGCGTTGACATTGTACGAACTGTACAACCACCTTCTTGTTGGAGTAAGCCCTAATATCCAATCAATATTGATTGGGTTTGGCTTTGTATCATGATATTGATATAAATATATATTGTGAATATATATAATAATAAGGCATTTCTTTATTGATTTTGTTATGTTTCAAAATAATAAAGTCCCTAGAATAGATAGTTCATGTAATGGAATATTAAGTGTGACTTAATCATGAGATTACATTACGTAAAGAACACTATTCTTAAACATATCCATAGTCAAGCTTTAATATGAATTGGGATAATAATAAAGCATAAAGACTATTATGTATGTAGACTGATGACCGCATCTCATGGGTCATTGATATTGAGATATTAAGTCTATACATAGGTATAAATATTAGGGGTAATATTTATACTGGATTGACCCACCGTGAGAATACTACATAGTATGTTATGAAAATGTCATAAGATATTCTCACAATGATAATAATGTATATCGCTCTTAGACCTGAAACCACTATGATCCCTAGATGTGGACTCAAGTGCTTTGTTGCCATTCTAACGTTGTCTGTAAAAGGATAACCATAACGTTGGTTGATGGGTACTTGATGAAGCATGCTGAGGGACATGAGTGTCCTAGATGGGATTTGTCCCTCCTCATAAACGGGAGATATATCTTTAGGCCTCTTGATGAAATATGACTGTAAAACTGCATGGCCATGCCGAACTAAGTCAATATAAGATATTGGACTTATTCGTTATTCAGTATATTTCGGAATCAAGAAATATAAATATTGATCTATACAAGGGTGACAATATCTATGCCTTGGGATCAATAAAGATATCGAGACAAAGGAGTAATTGTACACATGAGTATTATCATGGAAAGGTTTCGTCAGATCACTTGACATTCTTGTCACTTGGGTAGCAATGATGTGTTGCTAGATACCGCTCATTGTTTATAATATTAAATATTAGATTTAATATTATTGCCAACGTGACTAGAACCTATAGGGTCACACACAAAGAACAGTCAAAAGAGAAATATATAAGTATGACTTATATAAGGGGTGCGTTTAGTAAATAACGCTAATTAGTTAGCAAAATTACTAAACTCGTTGTTGGGCTTACTGAAGCCCAATAGTGACTTATGACTTGCAGAGCACACTAGAAGTTCTATAAATAGAACTCTGGTGCTAAAGTTTTAGGTTACACATTTTGAAGCAACCCCTTTCTTCTCTGCACTTCCAATTCATTGGCTAGCACCGAGTTTTGGAGGAGCACTGTTCGTGTGGACTTACTAGAGGCTTTGCTGCTTGTTGCTTGCTTGGCTGTGATCGAGATTCCAGTTTCCAATTTCCCACGTTCAGATTCCAAACTTCGAGGTAACAATCGAATCACTGATTCATGTTTGAATTTCGTAATGATCCAAGGAAAGAAAATCGAAATTATTCCGCTGCTTCTACTCCTTTCTTCCATTCGATTTTCCTTCAGTGGTATCAGAGCCAATTACGAAACCATGAATCGGATTGCTTTGTTACTGCTTTATGTTTTAATATGATTAAACATTTTGAATCGGAATTAAATAATAAAGAGAATTAAAATTGGCATCGTATCATGTTTTCTGTGCATGGATTTTCGATTTGTTTGATGTTTCAGAAACCGTTTCTGGTGAAGTATCGACATATCGATTATACATATCGACGGGAACATGATTGGAAACAAATCAAATTAGATTATCTTTTAAAATTGTTTTAAGAGATAATAATATTTTCGCAAATATTTGATTTGCTAATATTTTGATATTCTATAAGGAATTAATTTGGAATGCAAATCCGTTAATAAAATAGAATATTAAGTGTTAATATTTTATTATTTAAATTTAAATATTAATTAAAATTGATTGCTCAATATCATATATGTGATATATGATTTTAATACAACATCATTATATGTGATATATTGATGATATCATTCGTTCAATAGGTTTTATATAATTGATTGTGAATTTGTAGTCAACTCGTGAGATTGAGCTTCGAATACCGATTCTGGTGAAGCATCAAAGATCCGGTTGTCCATACTGAACAAACAATTGTTAAAACTATTGATGTTTGATTGTTGTATTAGGATACCTAACTATACAAGCGTTGTATTATTATGGTTGTATCATTCGATCAATTGTTTTCAAAGAGATTGTTGTGAATTTGAACAATTCGTGAGAGTGAGCTTCAATATCCGAATCTGGTGAAGCATCATAGATCCGGTTGTTCATGCTGAACAAACAATCCTTGAAAATATTTATGTTTAATTAATTTATTTAATTGAAGAAAGGTAGTAAATTTAAAAGATCATGATTTTGAAAGAGTTTCAATATCAGATATGATTTTTGAATTTGGTAATAAAATATTTGCTTAATTTTAGCCCTGTAATTTGTTTTGGAAACAAATTGATTGCCTAAATAAAGCAGATTTAATTATAATAATTATTGAGTGTCAATATTACTATAATTAAGTAAATAAAAATTCTACCTTTTGGATTGTTTTTCAAAAGTTGTTTGAAAGGTAATAAACGATCCTAAATTGATAGTTAATTTAAAAGATCATGATTTGAAATAGTTTCAATGTCATATATGATCTTTTGAAATTATTTAATCGATTTGCATGACTTTAACTTGATTTGTTTATAATTTAAAAGAATCATGATTTGAAAGAGTTTCAATATCATATATGATCTTTTGGATTTGATCATAATATTTGCCGAAACGATTTGGGTGTTCATAAACGTGTCAAGTGTTGATGCGAAATACGCAATCTAGAATATTTTGGAACACAATCTGAGATATTTTGGTATGCAATCTAATATATTTTAGTACTTGATCTGAAATATATTTTGGTACATAATATAATATATTTTGGTACTCAATAAAATATATTTTGGTACATAATGAGATATTTTTGTACTTAATATAATATATTTTTGTACTCAATATAATATATTTTGGTACTCAATTAAACCCCCAGCTAATCTGCGTAGTGTGATCATATGTCAAATTTTAATTTAATTTATTTTAATTATAAGACCTTAATAATAATAAAAGTGTGTTTGTTATTATTATGTGTGTGAATGATTATGGCCTTAGTCCTTTTTATTTTATTTTGTTTGGATTTTGAAATACGGCCTGCGTGTCGTGCCTCTCTCTCATATTCTATTTGTACATTCTCTTCTCATCCACTCCCTCGTATGTAAAACGAGTTTCTTATTATGTAATGTAAATAGAATACAAGTAGGTAATAGGGCTGAAGGTGTTAGGATAGTCCTGGAGGTCCAGCTTGGAGAAGCAAGGTCGTTTCTAGGATTAGTTTAGATTCTCTCATTGGCTTGAGAGAGTCATAACGTTAGGAGGCCATAATCATGTCACTTTTATTTTATATAATTGTTATGCATGCTTTAATGATTGGAGTGCGAATATATATGATATATAAGCCGTGGTGAGGTGAGATCAAACTTAATAAAAATCCTTCAATTCAAAATATTAAGTTTAATGCTTTCCAAAAGTTTAACACCCTTCAAGACTAATATCGAAATGTGTAGGTTTCGCCTCCGCGAGGTGCACTTTCTATACTAGTAAGTTGCGGTGCGGTAATCCAATTTACCCAAGTGTTATTCTTTTGGGTTTAACTTAACTAAATTAATTTTAATAAGATTAAAATAAATTTAGAAGCAATGTTTGGGAACATCTATATGATAGATTAGAGTAAGGAGTTATTCACTCAAATGATTTGAAAGTTGTATGAGATACAATTGGAAGGAGTTCCTACCTAAATAACTGAGTTTTGAGTACAGCCCCCGTTGACTTAAAGCAAGGTGAAATATGGATTTCAACCCACTAGAAAATCTTCCAACGGGATTTTCCGAATCAAGTGTTTTGAAGGTCATTTGATTTGAGTAAAATAGTGGGAGCATATTTAATTAAAGACCTAATTAATTATGTTTTTATATCATGATACAATTTTATTTTATTTTCTGTATTTAGAATTTCTTCGGCATATATAATTTTATTATACTGTTAAATGTTCTTATGAAGAACAAAATATTCAGAAAAGAGTTTCTGAATTGGTACAAAATTTAAGAATTGTTCTTAAGAATGAGAAAAACTGTATATTCTCGAGCAGTTATTTCCTAGCAACTTTCTATGTCTATATTTGAAAAACAACGCTTATCAGAAGCATTGGGTCAAATGAGTAGATATAGGATATCTCATAGTGGTAACGACGATGGAGAATGATATGATCATTCAACCTCAATGTTATAAGATGAATAGTTTAAGCCTATCAAGTAGATGTACATGGATAAGAATAAAATTCAAATTCTGTTTTTTCTACCTTTGAAAGGTTAAACACGGTTGCAAAAAGGGGAAGCAATTATTTCAAAAGTTGAAAAACAAAAATTGCTCGTAGTTTTGAAAGGGTCAAAATATAAGAAAGAAGTAAGACTTCTTATTTACCCATATAGTTATAGAAAGTTAAATTTCTACTTCTTCATCATAAGTATATGATACTTGATGATTAATCTCATATTTGTTGAAATATAGAGAGTTTTAAAGAAGCAGAACATTAACTATAAGTGAAGTTCACCTACGTCTGGAATGGAACAAATTGTTTCATTGACTATAAGAGCTTATGCTTGGACTTAAACTTAACTTGATATGGAACCAAATAATTGTTATTAAATTCCATATAAAATAGAAGCATTAAATCATAAATCTTGTATTGACAAGAGAATGATTGTGTAGTTGAATAATAGACAAACATTGTCCTATTATGCAAATTATGTTTTCTATAGAAGTATGCTAATCAAGTAATGGATTTGAGTTCCATGATCTTGATAAGCTGGTCTATAACTTATGTGAAAAGAGGATCAAATGAGATTTGAACCTTTTGTAGATTATTGGCATCAACGTTTAGTACAAACAATTGTGATTCACATTTCCAAAAATCCATGGATATGGACTATTGGACTCATTTGAAGGATGTGAGCCCCACTTTTCAAAATAGATTAGTACACCGGTCACCAACAAAGGTGAAAGGACACATAATTTATTTGAATTGATATACATATGAGATGTATATGGAGAACTAAACATATTTGCTAGATATTGTTTCTATTACTTCATCTAACATTACTAAATCATTTAGTAGATAAGCAAAGTATATTTGACACGATTCAAGAAAACTTTGAAATTGTTCAAAGATTTTAACAATGAAGTAAAAGGAAAGTATAAAGACTATACGAGTAAGTCGTGATGGTAAATGCTTGATTAATGAGTATAATGATTATTTATATCGCTTCATGTTTGACATAACTCGATCTAAAATAGTTTGATTATAACTCAATGACTCTTGAAATTAACTAAATTACAGTTATTCTTCACCCACAACAAAGTTCCAATTAAGTAATCATAAAGACACCATATTAGATATGGAGGTAAGAGTACCTAGTTTTGACTTTATGATAAATTGAGGTTATATGGTTTATTAAATAAACTAAACTTCGAATTTAATGAATGTATAATTGTGTAACTATCCTTAGGAAACTAAAGGATATTATTTCTACATCTTCTTTTTGACAAAATTTGTTTGTCGCTAGAACTGGAGTATTCCTTTTCAAGGAGTATGTCTCTACAGGAGCCAGTGGGAGTGATGTAGAACTTGAATTAAGTCAAGTAACACAAAATACACATCTCTCTAAGAATGGAACACGAGTTGATTCAACAAACGGTTGTTGTTAAATCATCAGTTTGACAAGATCTAAATGGCTTGAACTTTGAGAAGTGACTATATGCCATGGGATCTTATAAAGAATCTATGTACACAAACCATATATGGATATTGGAATGTGATTTTTCTTTTAGAAAACTGACATGGATGGTATTATGAATACCTTTAAGATGTGATTGATTGTAGAAGGTTTCATGCAACTCGTGATGCAAATCATGACGAAACTATTACATCATCATAATGCTTAAATCTAACGATCCCACTTGTCATTATTGTATAATGCAAATTCTAGGAGATGGACAACGATGTTGCATTCTTTAATTAGAATGACCTTGTATATGTATTTGACATATATGTAGGGTTTCGTTAATCCAAAGGATGCTAGAAAGGTATATATATTACAAAATTCATGTATGAATTGGAGCAAGCTTCTTGAAGTTGAATTATTTGTTTTATTAGTGAAGTTTTATGAAAAACTTTGATTAATAAAAATCTATAAAAATCTTGTGCACACAAGGAGAATAGTGGGAGCATTGATATTAGTTTGGTGGAGTATGTGGATGACATACTAGTCACCAAAACAATTTATCTACACATGTGAGACATGGTTAGAAAATTATTTTCAATATGTACCAAAATTGATTGTAGTTCGACACTAGAATACTTTCAAGAATATCCATGGATGTCTTAAAGGACTAAGGATTTTTTCTTGAACACGGATTAAAGGAACATTGTAAAGAAGTTACAATGATGCTGACTTTAATATCGGTGTACAGTATATCCAAATCGCAATTTGGAATAAATGCTATGCTTGGATATCAACTATGAAATTTGTAAAAGTACAAGCTTCAAATAGTTGTTGTTTCTATTACAGATGTCAAATATATATGATTTGGATTGTTTAGCTCATAACTGAGCGAAACCATGTGTCTCTTGCGTTGCGGATTCCCTTGATCCCATCTGAGGTGAAATTGGTTTAATCTTGCGAGCAATGAATACTTGATCTCACCAATAATCCAAATGTATACTTTGACACTTCAATTTCTTTTCGATGGAAGATCGAAAGTGGAAATTGAAAGAAGTGTAACCTACCAACATAGGAAAGAGTTCCTTATCTACTAGAATAGTATCATGCCCAGGGTGTGCTTGATGCTAACACTTGATCAATATATATTGAGTTAATATTTGATTGGCTTTTAGTGCTAGTGGGAGATTGTTGGAGTAAGCCCTAATATCCAATCAATATTGATTGGGTTTGGCTTTGTATCATGATATTGATATAAATATATATTGTGAATATATATAATAATAAGGCATTTCTTTATTGATTTTGTTATGTTTCAAAATAATAAAGTCCCTAGAATAGATAGTTCATGTAATGGAATATTAAGTGTGACTTAATCATGAGATTACATTACGTAAAGAACACTATTCTTAAACATATCCATAGTCAAGCTTTAATATGAATTGGGATAATAATAAAGCATAAAGACTATTATGTATGTAGACTGATGACCGCATCTCATGGGTCATTGATATTGAGATATTAAGTCTATACATAGGTATAAATATTAGGGGTAATATTTATACTGGATTGACCCACCGTGAGAATACTACATAGTATGTTATGAAAATGTCATAAGATATTCTCACAATGATAATAATGTATATCGCTCTTAGACCTGAAACCACTATGATCCCTAGATGTGGACTCAAGTGCTTTGTTGCCATTCTAACGTTGTCTGTAAAAGGATAACCATAACGTTGGTTGATGGGTACTTGATGAAGCATGCTGAGGGACATGAGTGTCCTAGATGGGATTTGTCCCTCCTCATAAACGGGAGATATATCTTTAGGCCTCTTGATGAAATATGACTGTAAAACTGCATGGCCATGCCGAACTAAGTCAATATAAGATATTGGACTTATTCGTTATTCAGTATATTTCGGAATCAAGAAATATAAATATTGATCTATACAAGGGTGACAATATCTATGCCTTGGGATCAATAAAGATATCGAGACAAAGGAGTAATTGTACACATGAGTATTATCATGGAAAGGTTTCGTCAGATCACTTGACATTCTTGTCACTTGGGTAGCAATGATGTGTTGCTAGATACCGCTCATTGTTTATAATATTAAATATTAGATTTAATATTATTGCCAACGTGACTAGAACCTATAGGGTCACACACAAAGAACAGTCAAAAGAGAAATATATAAGTATGACTTATATAAGGGGTGCGTTTAGTAAATAACGCTAATTAGTTAGCAAAATTACTAAACTCGTTGTTGGGCTTACTGAAGCCCAATAGTGACTTATGACTTGCAGAGCACACTAGAAGTTCTATAAATAGAACTCTGGTGCTAAAGTTTTAGGTTACACATTTTGAAGCAACCCCTTTCTTCTCTGCACTTCCAATTCATTGGCTAGCACCGAGTTTTGGAGGAGCACTGTTCGTGTGGACTTACTAGAGGCTTTGCTGCTTGTTGCTTGCTTGGCTGTGATCGAGATTCCAGTTTCCAATTTCCCACGTTCAGATTCCAAACTTCGAGGTAACAATCGAATCACTGATTCATGTTTGAATTTCGTAATGATCCAAGGAAAGAAAATCGAAATTATTCCGCTGCTTCTACTCCTTTCTTCCATTCGATTTTCCTTCACTTCTCCACTACTCTATTTTGTGTCCACGCTACAAGACAAGAAAACAGCTCCAGAATACGGCTTCGCCTGCATAGATGTTCCTTTGGATAAGGAATGGATTTCAAATTGGTTCTTCATAGGACAACTACCAAATCAGGCAAAAGATCATTGGTGAAAGATCAAGCTTCAACAACGACTCTTTGATGTGCTGGAAATTTCACAACGTCTCTTTCACACCTCTATATAAAGGAGTGAAGACTTAGAGAATTGGCAATGCTGAACGAAAGACTCAACATTTTTACAAGTGCCAAACCTCTGCTGAAATTGTTCTGCATTCACTTAGAATTTCTGTGTCTCAAATTCATATCTTAGAAATTCTTAAGTCATTGAGTTTGTATCTGATTTGTATTGTGAGCACCTCTGATTGTATATCAAGCGTTCAACCTTAAACAATTTTCTGTGTAATTTTGTTTAGTTAGAAATCTCTTGCAGTTGTGCTTGAGCAGGAAGTCTCTTGATTGTGTTCTTGAGCAAAGGAAGTCTCTAGCTTGTGTGCTTGAGCAAAGGAAGTCTCTTGCTTGTGTGCTTGAGCATTTGTAATCAGATATTACTCTTAGTGAAATCTCCTTGGAAGTGCAAGGGGGACTGGACTACTTCCGGATTGTGGAAGGAACCAGTATAATTGCTTTGTGTCGTTCTTCTTCTCTCTCTCTGTTTTATTCCGCTGCGTTCAGATTCTGATTATCACTTCAGAAGCTGTTTCACTTAGCTTCTGATCAGTGAGTTCAGTTTTTAGGAGAAACGAAGAATTTTCCAAAACACAATTCAACCCCCCTTCTTGTGTTTTTCTCACCTTCAATTGGTATCTAGAGCCTTGGTCTGTTGTGTAACACCTAACCGTGCGACAGTCAAAGATCTGAGAAAAACATGTCTACTCCTCCTCCTACTGGTTCTGGTGATACTAGCTATAAAACTGTCTCACATGATTATAGTGATAGTAAGAAATCCAGTGTTGGATAGATTCCAAAGTTCAACGGAGATGCTGAAGAATTTTCTTGGTGGAAAACCAACTTATATAGTTATATCATGAGCTTAGATGAAGAGTTATGGGATATACTAGAAGATGGAGTTGGTGACTTAGTCCTTGATGAAGAAGGGGCTGCTGTGGATAGAAAGAAACATACTCCTGAGCTGAAGAAACTCTACAAGAAGCATCATATTATCAGAGGAGCACTTGTCACTGCTATTCCTAAAGCAGAGTATATGAAGATGAGTGACAAGTCCACTGCCAAAGCTATGTTTGCTTCTCTCTGTTCTAACTACAAAGGCAGCAAGAAGGTTAAAGAAGCAAAGGCTCTCATGCTTGTACATCAGTATGAGTTATTCAAGATGAAGGATGATGAAACTATTGAGGAGATGTACTCAAGGTTTCAAACCTTAGTCTCTGGACTACAGATTCTAAAGAAGAGTTATGTTGCTTCTGACCATGTGAGCAAGATACTCAGAAGCTTGCCTGCCAGATGGAGACCAAAGGTGACTGCCATTGAGGAAGCTAAAGATTTAAACACTTTAAGTGTCGAAGATCTTGTTAGTTCTCTCAAAGTTCATGAGTTAAGTCTTAATGAACATGAGTCTACTAAGAAGAGTAAATCAATAGCTCTTCCATCCAAAGGCAAGTCATCAAAAGCTCTCAAAGTGGTTGAATCTGAAGAAGAAGAACAGTCAAGTTCAGATTCTGAACCAGATGCTGCTGAGATGGCTATGCTCTCCAAGAGGCTTCAGTATCTGGCCAAGAAGAACAGGAAGTTTCTTGCCAGAAAGGGAAACTCCAGAAGCTCAAGGAAAGAAGATCAGAAGGGATGCTTCAACTGTAAGAAGCATGGACACTTCATTGCTGAATGCCCTGATCTTCAGAAGGAGAAATCTAAGGACAAGTCAAAGAAGTCAACATTCAAACCAAGCAAATACAAGAAGCAGATTAAGCAGAGTTTAATGGCAACCTGGGATGATTTGGGAAGTGAATCTGGATCTGATAAAGAGGAAGCTGATGAAGATGAAAAGGTAGCTGTTGGGTTGGTAGCAACAACAACTTCAGAAGTTGGATCAGATTCAGACTCAGAAGATGAAAACGAGGTATATTCCAAAATTCCCAGAGATGAACTTGTTGAGTCACTTAAAGAACTTCTTACACATTTTGAAGTAAGAACCAATGAGTTGAAGGATTTAAAAGAAAAATATGCTGATTTGGTAAAACAGCAAAAATCAACTCTATTGGATCTGAAAGCTTCTGAACAAGGACTTAGGGGCTTTGACTTCATGTGTAAAACGTATGAAGATCAGCTCAGGTTCTTATGTCAGAAGCTACAAGAAAAGTGTAATGAAAAACCTTTAAGTAACCATGAAATTGCTCTTGAAGATTTTATTATATCTGGCATTGACAGAAGCAGAGTGGCTTCTATGATTTATAGCATTTACAAGAACAATGGCAGAGGAATTGGTTTTCCAGAAGTGAAACTTGAGAAGTCCAATCTAAAATATTGTTGTGAATACATCAAGGAAGGTCTGAAAACCTTCTTTGTACCAGAAGGTGCTGAGTTGGAAACTGTTGTTCAATCAGAACCTGAAGCTTCTAGTTCTAAGGCTAAGATTACTTTAAAGTCAAAGAACTCTAAGTCAAAGGCTATGATCAAATCTGATTCCAAGACTTCAAGGGTTAGGATCCTGAAAAGATCAGAACCTATTCCTCAGAGTCTGGTGAAACCAAAATCTGAGGTTCTGAAGTCTAAGTTTCAGAAGAAGACAGTTACTGCTTCTGAAGTACCAAAACCTAAGGTGATGGTTAATCAGAAGCAACCCAACTCACAGCACAAGGTACAAGAAGTGAAGAGTAAAGCCTTAAGTACTAACCTTCCAGGACCCATAGGACAATGGGTACCTAAATCTAAAAATGTCAATAATGCAGGTATGTCTAAGAGCAGTGCCAAAGCAAAGATCATGGTACCTAGACAGCGGTTACTCAAGACACATGACAGGAGAGAAGTCCAGTTTCCTCAGCCTAACAATGAAAGCGGGAGGAAATGTGAAATTTGAAGGCAACCAGTCATGCAAGATCATAGGTACAGGAACTATTGGTAATTCATCTACCTCAATTAATAATGTATGGTTGGTAGATGGTCTTGAACATAACCTTTTGAGTATTAGTCAATTTTGTGATAATGGTTATGATGTGTTTTTTGAGAAAACCAACTGTACTATAATCAACAAGGAAGATAAATCCATTGTGTTCAAGGGAAAGAGAGTTGACAATGTCTACAAAATCAATTTTTCTGAACTGGCTGATCAGAAGGTAATTTGCCTTCTATCAGTGAATGATAAGAAGTGGATATGGCACAGAAGGTTGGGACATGCTAACTGGAGATTAATCTCTAAGCTTAGTAAGTTACAACTTGTCAAAGGCCTACCAGACATTGATTGTCATTCAGATGCACTCTGTGGTGCATGTCAGATAGGGAAAATTGTGAAATCATCTTTTAAAACCAAAGACATTGTTTCAACCTCCAGACCCTTAGAACTACTTCATATTGATTTATTTGGACCAGTTAGCACTGCATCCTTATATGGAAGTAAATATGGATTAGTCATTGTTGATGATTATAGCAGATGGACTTGGGTGAAATTCATAAAGAGTAAACATGTTGCTTGTGATGTATTCAGTAGTTTCTGCACTCAAATTCAATCTGAAAAAGAATCAAAGATTTTGAAAGTCAAAAGTGATCATGGTGGAGAATTTGAAAATGAGCCATTTGAAGCTTTTTGTGAAAAACATGGAATTGTCCATGAATTCTCTTCTCCTAGAACTCCACAACAAAATGGGGTTGTAGAGAGAAAGAATAGAACCTTACAAGAAATGGCCGGAACCATGATCCATGAAAACAATTTACCAAAACATTTTTGGGCAGAAGCAGTGAATACATCATGTTACGTCCAGAACAGGATCTATATCAGACCTATTTTGGAGAAAACAACATATGAACTCTTTAAAGGAAGGAAACTCAATATCTCTTACTTTCATCAATTTGGATGCACATGTTACATTCTGAATAACAAGCTCTACCTAAAGAAATTTGATGCCAAGGCCAAAAGAGGAATCTTTTTAGGTTACTCTAAAAGGTCAAAGGCATACAGAGTGTATAATTCAGAGACACTCTGTGTTGAAGAATCTATGCACGTTAAATTTGATGACAAAGAGCTTGAAGATAAATCTTCAAAGCAAGGTGAAAGTTTTGCAGAGATACAGGTTCCTGAAGTTACTCCAGAACCTGATCAGATAGCTGAATCTGAAGAAAGTCCAGAAGTTGAACACACATCAAAAGCGCAAGATGAAGCTGCTTCTGATGAAGCACAAGATGACTCACATCAAGCAGATCCTCCCAGAAACACATTCAAGCACAAGTCTTCACATCCTGAGGAGCTAATCATTGGAAACAAAGATAGTCCAAGAAGAACAAGATCATACTTCAGATAAAAAGAATCAATGATTGGACTGATCTCAATGATTGAACCTACAACAGTTGATGAAGCACTTTCAGATGATGGATGGATCTTAGCTATGCAAGAAGAGTTGAATCAATTTCAAAGAAATGATGTGTGGGATCTGATACCCAAACCTCAGCATAAGAACATTATTGGAACAAAATGGGTATTCAGAAACAAGTTGAATGAGCAAGGAGAAGTAACAAGAAACAAAGCCAGACTTGTTGCACAAGGGTACAGTCAACAAGAAGGCATTGATTACACGGAAACATTTGCTCCAGTTGCAATATTGGAAGCAATCAGGTTACTTCTTTCCTATGCAGTTAATCATGGCATAATATTATATCAAATGGATGTCAAGAGTGCATTTCTCAATGGTGTCATAGAAGAAGAAGTGTATGTCAAGCAACCTCCTGGATTTGAGGATATTAAATATCCTGACCATGTCTTTAAACTGAAGAAATCACTATATGGCTTGAAACAAGCTCCCAGAGCTTGGTATGATAGGCTAAGTAATTTCTTAATCAAAAATGATTTTAAAAGAGGACAGGTTGATACAACACTCTTCAGAAGGACCCTTGGGAAAGATATTCTTGTTATGCAGATATATGTTGATGATATAATATTTGGTTCTACTAATGCATCTCTTTGCAAGGAATTTTCTAAGTTAATGTAAGATGAATTTGAAATGAGCATGATGGGAGAGCTGAAGTTCTTCCTTGGCATTCAAATCAACCAATGCAAAGATGGAGTCTATGTTCATCAATCAAAGTATACAAAGGAGCTTCTGAAGAAGTTCAAGCTTGAAGATTGTAAAGTGATGAACACTCCAATGCACCCTACGTGCACCTTAAGCAAAGAAGATGAAGGAGCTAAAGTAGATCAGAAGCTGTACAGAGGTATGATTGGTTCTTTGTTATACCTCACTGCATCTAGGCCAGATATTTTATTCAGTGTATGCTTGTGTGCAAGATTCCAATCAGATCATAGAGAATCTCATATGACTGCTGTCAAGAGAATCTTCAGGTATTTGAAGCGAACAACTAATCTTGGACTCCTCTATAGGAAATCCTTAGATTATAAGCTAATTAGATTCTGTGATGCTGATTATGCTGGTGATAGGATTGAAAGAAAGTCAATCAGTGGCAATTGTCAATTTCTGGGTGATAATCTTGTATCATGGCTAGCAAAAGACAAACAACTATTGTTATGTCTACAGCAGAAGCAGAATACATTTCAGCTGCAAGTTGTTGTACACAACTACTTTGGATGAAACATCAGTTGGAAGACTATCAGATAATTGCTAACAGTATTCCCATTTATTGTGATAATACTGCTGCTATTTGTTTGTCTAAAAATCCAATTTTGCATTCAAGAGCTAAGCACATTGAAATCAAACACCATTTTATCAGAGACTATGTTCAAAAAGGAATTTTAGATATACAATTCATTGATACTGAAAATCAATGGGCTGATATATTTACTAAGCCTTTAACTGTTGAAAGGTTTGATTTTATAAAGAAAAATTTGAACATGCACTACGTGTCTGATTAAAGTTTGCTTGCTCCTGAATAGGATTTTAGGTTCTGAAGTCAGTTCAGAAGCAGTAGTCCATCAGAAGCTCTTTATTGAGGTTCTGAGGAAAACTCGCTTCTGATGATGACGTCAGCATCTGAAGTCCAGATGCTGGATTTTATGCTTCTGAATAGTAGAGTTAGTGGAAATGTTGGGAGTTACTTTTTATGGTAACTTCTGGCCCACTAACTTGGCAGTTACTCTGAGAATGTCTGACGTGGCCTGTCTGTATTGGTGTATAACTTAAAAGGGCAATGATGATTCAATAGCTTTGAAAGTACTTTCACGCGCCCCCAATTAGTCATTAATGTTATGTTTGTTTGTCTCTTTTGAATTGCAATCGTTTTACTCTTAACACTTTGTCAATTCACACACTACTCACTCACAACAAACACATTTGCTCTCAAACCTTGCGAAGTAAGCGCATTCTCTCAACCCTAGAACCCTAAAAACTTCATCTTCTTCAATCTTCAATCATCAAATGGCATCATCAAGCTCAAGAGTTTCAGAAGCTACTGCACGAAAGGTTCCTGAATATGACTACAGAGGAAGAAGCATGAAACTGGAAGAGTGGGAACTACAGGTTCAAATAGAAAATCCGGTGGATTTTGAATCACTCGCTTTCCATAAGTGTTGGATCAGAAGCTACTATGAAGAGCAAGAGCTTATGCAATACTTCAAGATGTTGAATGGACCAACATACGAAGCATTGGTTAGACATTTCTGGGTGAGAGCTAAGGTATATGACAAAGATGTGTCTATGGCTGAAGAAAGCCAAATGGTTCTGATTTATCCAGAATTGGAAGGGAAGACCAGAGAAGAGATGGGACTTGAGTCATTTACTGGTGTTGAAATTAGGTCAAGTATTTGTGGTATTCCAGTGAACATTGCAGAATGGCAGATAGAAGCTGTACTCTGTAGAGAAGCTTCTGGGAAATACTCTGGAATTGATCTTTCTAGCACTGCTGAAGAACGCATCTGGAAAGAGAGAGTAAACTTGGCTTTGTACAACTCCACGGAAAAAGGAAAGTATGCTGATCTAAGCATGGATAAGAAGCTGCTTCTGAAGATTCAGAATGAGAACTTGCTTCCATGTGGTGGGAATGATAAACCCAATTTGGCACAAAAAGTCTTTCTCCAGCACTTCATCAAAAAGGAAAAGGTGAATGTGCCAAAGTACATGTTCAAGTACTTGATAGAGTGTCTGAAACAGAGTCAGCTGCAGAATAGAACTTGGGTACCTTATGGAAGACTCTTGTCAGAGATATTCTATCAAGGAGGAATCTTGGAGTGTCTTAGTATTGCTGGAGCTTACTCAGATGAGTTGCTTGATGCTAAGACTAGGAGGTTCATAAATGCTCAGACCCTCAAACACATGAAGCTGATCAGCAATGTCACCAAGCTTCACACTGATTTGAGTGAATCCAATGTTGTGTCTGATCTCATGAAGGATTTTCCACCAATCTGCAAAAAGGATCCTCTTGATGTGCAGATGTTTTATATCAAGGATTACTATGAGACAACCAACAAGGTCATCAGGTTGGAAGATGTACCTGAGGAGATGTATGGTGGTGTTCTGCCACGTGCAAAAGGCAGAAGATCAAAAAGGAAGATGACTGAAGAAGAGTATTTGGAGGTTGAAAAATCTGCAAAGAAAGCAAAACCTGCTTCTGACAAGCTCAAGATTGGTGGTTCTGGAATACCATCAATTGAGGAAGTGGCTTCATCTTGGATTGCTCCTGAACAACCTGCTATACCGAAAAGGAAGAGGAAACCAACCTTGAGAAGAACAAAGGATTTTCCTCATGTTACCAAGAAAGCTGAAGCTGCTTCTGATGTGGTTTTGAAGGATTTACAAGGGAAGAAGGCATAAGCTGAAAATGTCTTGTAGATTGCATCTGAACTACATGAGTTTGTAGCTTCAGAAGCCAAACAATTGATGCTAATGGCAAGTGAGTCTGCTAAGAAGGACTCTGAGTCTGAACCAGAAGAGGTAGTGAATATATCATCAGATTCTGCATCCCCATCATCATCAGATTCTGATGATGATATACCCATAGCTCAACTCTTTCGAAAGCCAGTAAAAAGCCATCCAACATCAACCAAGACCAACAAAAAGCCCTCTCAGCCAAGCTCGTATGAACCAGTTGGTCATATAATCAATCAGAAGTTGGCTGAAATGGCTGAGCAGAGAGACAGAGTCATTGATACTATTCTTCGCCATCATCCTCAGCCTCTTAACATTCAACCTCTCAACATGATCATACCAGAAGATGTTGAACCCAACACAGAGAAAGCCTCTGAAACAACTCCAGAAGCAGCTGCTTCTGAAAAGGTTGTTTCAGAAAGCCCCCATCAACAACCACCTGAACCACACAAACCCACATCACCCCCACAACAACAATCACCAGTAGCTAACATTGACCCCCAACTCAACACTCAAACATCAACTTCACCACATCAACCACCAACCAAAACTGAAATTGACTCCCAACTTAACCAATAACCAGAACATTCACCAAAACCAACTCCCATGGATATTGACAATCCTCAAGTCAATGTCCAAGCCTCAACCTCAACCGCACACATTGCTTCTGACCAGCCATCATCCTCAACTCCATCTCAACACATCACCATTCCAGTATCCAGCCCTGTTCAAGACCTTACTCATAGTGATTCTGACCTTGAAACCCTTGAACATCCACCCCTGGACATTCTGGAATCTGAACATATTGATGTAGAGCTACTCAAGATCCTTTCTGAAATGCATGATCTGGTGGATCAAAGAAGGACAACTGATCTCACCAATGCATATGAAGAATCATGGGTATCACTTCAGAACAGAGCTGCTGAGTTAATAGAAGGTGTAAAGGCCAAATGCATCAGAATCAAGGGAGCTTCTGTCAGAAGATTAATGGAGAATCTGAAGCAAAGATTTAGAGTTTAAAATCCCAGATTGCTTCTGACAAACAAGCCATTCTTCTCAGAAGTGGATTATATGACAAGAGAAGCTAGAATGTTCAAGCTTCTGAGGCAGAAGATGGCACAGCAACAACACGAAGCTAAGACAAGGGAATTGGCTCTTCTCCAGAAGCAACAACTTCTTGAAGAACAGTTGAAGAAGCAAGCTGAAGAAATGGAGAAGATGAGGAAACAACTGCAAACCAAACCTTAGTTGCACACCTTAGTGTTTTTTTTTGTTTGTTGTTTGTTTTAATCCTTTTCTATTTCTTGCTTCTGAATGCCCCTTGTCTTTACGGTTCTTATTGCTTCTAAATACTTGATGGTTCTGACTAACAATGCCTGGATATTTTTGTTTACACTCATTGCTCTGACTTTATGATTTATTCTTTACTTTGATTTATTTAGTCATTTATGCTCTGATTATATTGTTGATAAGACTATAGGCTCTGAGTTTACTTATGATACTCTCTTCTTGTTTGAGTTTCATCTCAAATCTTTTTGTCTTTTATGTTTATTTGTTTTTTTTATAATGACAAAAGGGGGAGTATATATGTGATAGTATTTAAAGGCTCTGAGCCCCATTAATGATATTTGAAAATTATTTTGAAAAACTTCTATCATTTTTTACCTTAAAGGTATAAGCTATGAACGAAAGAAGGAGTATCAAATTTCAAATAAAATTAATTGAACCATTCTTCTTATCTATAAGTTAATTCTTTCAATTTAACTCTGATATTTTTATTGTGCGTAAAATGAATTTAATTAACCTGGATAGAACTTAGGGGGAGCTTACAAACCTCACCTTAAAGACTATCAGACTCAGGGGGAGTTTGAGCTTACAAACCTCAGATTCTGAGCTTACAAACCTCAGAACCCCAAAGTCAACTTGTTAATTAGATTAACAACAATTGATCAATTTTAAATACTATTGTTTGTCATCATCAAAAAGGGGGAGATTGTTGGAACAAAATGTGTATAACAATGAACCTTAAAGAGTTTTGATGATAACAAGGTATTAAAAATTGTAAATTGGACTAGCTAATTTTTGTTCAAGTGTACAGGACCATAATTAAAAAGGTTACATCATTTATTGGTTCTGAATGAGCAAATAAAGAGCAAAGGAAACAACAAAATTGAAGTTCCTGAAGGCAACGTGCTACTGAAGAGAAAAAGCGCTCCTGAAGTAAAGCCACTTCTGAAGGAAGAATAGTGCTCCTGAAGAATAGTGCTACTGAAGACAAGAGGTCCAGAAGCCATATCATCAGAAGCTGCATCATCAGAAGCTGCGTTATCAGAAGTTGCCTCATCAGAAGTCATTTCACCAGAAGCTGAAGATCAACTGGATTTGCAAAGATTCAAGGATTGAAGAATCATCACTGCAAAAGCTGTCTATTAGATTCGAAAACACAACAAAAGATTAGTGGAATTTTGCAACGGTCATTTCAAAGGTGTTTGAAGGCATGTGCTTGCAATTTGGACGAAAGCGTTGACATTGTACGAACTGTACAACCACCTTCTCCACTATTCTGTTTTGTGTCCACGCTACAAGACAAGAAAACAGCTCCAGAATACGGCTTCGCCTTCATAGATGTTCCTTTGGATAAGGAATGGATTTCAAATTGGTTCTTCATAGGACAACTACCAAATCATGCAAAAGATCATTGGTGAAAGATCAAGCTTCAACAACGACTCTTTGATGTGCTGGCAATTTCACAACGTCTCTTTCACACCTCTATATAAAGGAGTGAAGACTTAGAGAATTGGCAATGCTGAACGAAAGACTTTCAACATTTTTACAAGTGCCAAACCTCTGCTGAAATTGTTCTGCATTCACTTAGAATTTCTGTGTCTCAAAGTCATATCTTAGAAATTCTTAAGTCATTGAGTCTGTATCTGATTTGTATTGTGAGCACCTCTGATTGTATATCAAGTGTTGAACCTTAAACAATTTTCTGTGTAATTTTGTTTAGTTAGAAGTCTCTTGCAGTTGTGCTTGAGCAGGAAGTTTCTTGATTGTGTTCTTGAGCATAGGAAGTCTCTTGCTTGTGTGCTTGAGCAAAGGAAGTCTCTTGCTTGTGTGCTTGAGCAATTGTAATCAGATATTACTCTTAGTTAAATCTCCTTGGAAGTGCAAGGGGGACTGGACTACTTCCGGATTGTGGAAGGAACCAGTATAATTGCTTTGTGTCGTTCTTCTTCTCTCTCTCTATTTTATTCCACTGCGTTCAGATTCTGATTATCACTTCAGAAGCTGTTTCACTTAGCTTCTGATCAGTGAGTTCAGTTTTTAGGAGAAACGAAGAATTTTCCAACACACAATTCAACCCCCCTTCTTGTGTTTTTCTCACCTTCACATTTTTCAAGAAAAACCCCATTTTCAAAGCAAAACAAGTTAAGACTTGATGAAACCAATCACAACCATTTTTAAAAATCATATAATTAGTACACAACCTTAACCCAACTTCAATTCAACGAGGAAAACGAGTTTCCGAAAAATTGACGTTTTGGACCATTTTTCAAAAGTTAAGTGAAATTCACAAAATCAAGTCCAATTCGATGCAAATGATGTTCCAGTAGGTTTAAGTGTGTGAACAGAGGTTAAACAAGTCAAAAGAAACATTTTAGAAAGCCCAAATTAGTCCCCAAGTGCACGAAACGAAAAATCAAAAATTGCTGAATTGGGTGCTGCACGCTAAAGCGTCCTCTGCACGCTTAAGCGTCCAACTTCCAGTAGCTTCTGGGTTGGCTCACTTGGAGCACGCTTTTGGCTCGTTGGGTAGCTCGCTTAAGCGTCCTCTGCACGCTTAAGCGTACTACGCCAGAACAGTTCAAAAATGTTTTGGGTTTCAACCATTTTTCACCCCAAAATCCCAATTTTGATCATTCCAAACCCCAAAACTTAATCCCAAAGATGTTTATAAGTCATATACACTACAAAACACTCAAACATGCATAAGTTTTGAGATTAAAACATCAACACAACAAAATTCATCAATTCACCAAACTGCCACAACATTCAACAACAACAACTTTCATCACCAATTCACCAATTCATGATACCCAATGCATCAATTCATCAACAACACATTTAACAACAACACCAACAACATCTAATCATCATCAATTTCACACAAAAACACATCATGTTCATATATACCCATTTTGACATACAAATTCAACAACAACACAATTATCATTCAATTCTTGTACATAATCATGCCATCAAAATTAAGCACGAATTTCTACAACAAAATTCAAATTAACCACTTAAGCAAAGAATTAGGGAAGAACTACAACTATTAATTATGATTGAATTTTAACCCCCTTACCTTAATTCTTCACAATCACCAACTAAGGCTTCACTTTAGCTCCAATCCTTGAATCCTCTACCTTCCTCTAGCTCTCTCTAGTTTTCCTCTTCAAACCCTTATCTTCTCTTGCTCTTTGTCTCTCTACCTCTTCTCTCAAAATGTGAAAAATGATGGTGTAAAACCTACTTCTCCAAAGAATAGAGTTTATATAGGCTCTACCTAATTGGGCTCAACTCACAATGCCTTAATGAGCCTAACCCATTTCTAATCTAATTCAAAATGTTTCTACCCACTTAACGGTAAAATGTAATAATAACGGTCACCTACCGGTAATAAAACAATTCACTACAACTCCCTAGCACTTAGTAAAATAATACTAGCTCTCACTAAGCGCTAAAAATAATCCTCATCGAAATTACTAAATTACCCCCACTCTCAAAATGACCAAAATATCCCTGAGTCCAAAATGACTAAAATACCCTTCTAACACTGAATTCTACACTCCCACCCTAAAAATACACACAGAGGCAATTAATCACATATGAGCACACATAACACACATAAATAAATAATAAAATAAATCTAGCGAAAAATCGGGCTGTTACAGTACAACCCACACCCTACCTCCTATTCATCCATCACCTTATGTCACCATACCTAAACAGTCTCCCAAAAAACACTTTCCCCCAAATCTTGGTCGCAAATCACTGGAGAAGAATTGCTAGAAGGTTTCTACACACATTTGACGTCAAGAAAGGTAATGAACCTTTTAACCTGTTTCCATTTATTCATTTTTCTGCCTTTTTTTCTCATTCGACATGCATTGTAGCGATAGTTAACTACCACTGTGATTAGAACCCAGCTGCAGTTAACTATTGTTGGGGACTTTGAATTTTCTCAACAACAAAAAAAATGGCAGTGCTCACTGCCTAATTTTTTTTGTTTTGCTTTTACTTTATATTAGATAGATGTTAATTAAATATTTTTGCAATTATATGTTGTTTATTTATAGTTATGGTTGATAATCTGAATGATGATCTGGTTGATCCAAAACCTAGTTTTGTCGATTATTTCGTCGAGATCAATCCCCCTAAGGTTGAAGCTTCCGTGAAAGTCGAAGTTTCCGTGAAAGTTGAGGCTTTACGTGTGAATTTTGGTGTGTCCAATCTTCGTGACAACGAAGTGGACACAAATCATTTCTTTGCTAGCTTTCAAACATATCATGATTATTTCAAATCGCAATCTGGATATGTGTTTTGCTTAAATGGCAGTGTTGTGAGTTGGAAGAGTTCAAAGCAAGAGATAGTCATTGATTCTACAACAGAAGCCGAGTATATTGTTGCATCTAATGCCGCAAAAGAAGTTGTTTGGATCAAGAAATTCATCTCTGATCTTGGAATAGTTCCAAGTATTGTGGATCCCATTGAATTACAATGTGATAACAATGGAGCAATCGCACAAGCTAAAGAACCTAGATCTCACCAAAGATCCAAACACATACTAAGGCGCTATGACCCATCGAAAGAGAGGAGATGTTAAAATATGCAAAGTACCAACATCAGACAATGTTGATGATCCACTTACTAAAGTTCTTACCCAGCAGAAGCATGATGGTCATACTAGATCTATGGGTATTAGGTTTATGCGTGATTGGCTCTATTGCTAGTGGGAGATTGTTGGTGTAATCCCTAGAGTCCAATAGTTTATGTTAAACTTATCTTGTGTATCATGACTTTTATTATTGAATAATATATGACACTCTTTATTATATGTGTAGTAATGTTAATAAAGTCCCAAGAATAGATAGTTCATGTAATGATATATTAAGTGTGACTTAATCATGAGATTACATTAAACATTAAGAATGTTATTCCTAAATTCATCCGTAGTCAAGCTTTAATATGAATTAGGATAATAATAAAGCGTCGAGACTATTATGTATGTAGACTGATGAACACATCTCATGGGTTATAGATACAAGATATTAAGTCTCTACATAGGTATAAATATTCAGAGTAATATTTATACTGGATTGCCCCACCGTGAGAATACTACATAGTATGTTATGAAATTGTCATAAGATATTCTCACAGTGATAATAGTGTATATCACTCTTAGACTTCAAACCACTATGATATCTAGATGTCGACTCAAGTACTTTGTTGTCATTGTAACGTTGTCTGTAAAAAGATAACCATAACGTTGGTTGATGGGTACTTAATTTTTCATGCTGAGGGACATGAGTGTCCTAGATGAGGTTTGTCCCTCCTCATAACATGATATATATCTTTAGGCCTCTTGATGAAATATGACTTTAAAATTGCATGGCCATGCCAAACTAAGTCAATACAAGGGTGACAAAATCTATTGATCTATTGGACTTATTTGTTATTCAGTATATTTCAGGATCAAGAAATATAAATATTGATCTATACAAGGGTGACAAAATCTATGCCTTGTGATTAATAGATATTAGGAAAAAGAAATAATTGTACACATAAATATTATCATGGAAAAGGTTTCATCAGATCACTTGATACTCTTGTCACTTGGGTACGTAGCAATGATGTGTTGCTAGATAATGGTCATTGTTTATAATATTAAATATTAGATTTAATATTATTGTCAACGTGACTAGAACCTATGGGGTCACATACAAAGAACTGTCAAAAGAGAAATATAAGTATGACTTATATGATGGGTGCGTTTAGTAAATAACGCTATTTAATTAGCAAAAGGACTAAACTCGTTATTGGGCTTACAGAAGCTCATTAGTGACTTCTGGCTTGCAGAGCACACTAGGAGTTCTATAAATAGAATCCTTGTGCTGAAGTTTCAGTTGCATTTTTTTTTAGAAACCCTAGTTCTCTGAAACTTCTGATTCCTTGGCTAGCACCGAGACTTAGAGGAGTACCTTTCGTGTAGACTTGCTAGAGGCTCTGCTGTTTGCTTAGTTGTGATCGTGATTCCATATTCCAAATTCCACACTTTGAGGTAACAATTGAATCACTGATTTTTGTCAAATTCGTAATGATCCAAGGAAAGAGAATCGAAAATTTTATCCGCTGCTTTATTTCGTTTTAATTCGATTTTCCTTCATCTTAAAGCAGTCATGAAAAAAATGAATTTTCCTACCTTATGGCGCAAGTGGATTATGGAATGCATTAGTAGGGCTTCAACTTCGGTTCTAGTTAATGGTTTCCAAACTGATGAATTCAAATTTGAACAGGGGTTGAGACAAGGAGACCCGCTTTCACCTTTCCTATTCTTAATAGCAGCTGAAGGTTTGAATGTTATGATGAATGCTTTAGTAGAGGTTGGCCTTTTCTCTGGTTATAAGGTGGGCGCTAATAACCTTCTTTCCATCAGTCATTTGCAATTTTGCTGATGACACTTTATTAATTGGGGATCGTAGTTGGGCAAATATTAGAGCTCTGAAAGCATTACTCCTTCTTTTTTAGGCGACTTAAGGTCTTAAAGTGAACTTCCACAAAAGTATGTTAGTTAGTGTTAACATTCATGATTCTTGGTTGACCAAGGCAGCGTCTGTTCTTAATTGTAAATTGGGCAAACTTCCTTTTCTCTATTTGGGGCTTCCTATCAGTGTTGATCCTCGTAAACTAAAATTTTGGCAACCTCTGATTGATCGCATTATGTCAAGATTATCGGGTTGGAAGAGTAAAAATATATCATTGGGTGGCCGTTTAGTACTTTTTAAGTCTTTCTTTTCCTCTTTTCCAATATACTTTCTTTCCTTCTTCAAAGCTCCCGCAAGTATCATTTTCTCTATTGAATCTATTTTTAATTTTTTTTTTTTGGATATAAGGAGGTTAGGAAAATTTCTTGGATTAACTGGGACACTATTTGTTCCAAAAAAGAGAACGGATGTTTGGGGCTGCGAAGAATAAGGGAGTTTAATTTGGCATTACTTGTTAAATGGTGTTGGCGGATGAGGGTTGAAAATAGGAGTTTGTGGTATAGAGTTTTAGCATCACGATACCGGTAGGTAGGAAGAATAATCGATGAGGAGGGGAAATTTAACTATGTTTGGTGGAATAATTTGATTAATATTAAAAATGGGGCTGGTGTGGGCGTTGGTTGGTGGTTTGATGCTAATGTTGGGCGGGAGGTAGGAGATGGTACACAAACTTTTTTTTGGTGGGATCCTTGGATTGATGGCATGGTTTTGAAGAATAGTTTTAGTCGCCTTTTTGATCTTGCTACTAATAAAATGGCAACGATGGCTGAAATGTATTCGCTTGGGCGGGGGAGGATGGTGAAGCTTGGAGGTGGCGGTGTCGTTTGTTATCATGGGAGGAGGAAAAGGTGCGGGAGTGTTGTGATTTTTTAACTAGTATTGTTTTGCAGCCTAATCATTCTGACAGGTGGATTTGGCATTTACATGCATCCAACAAATATAATGTCACAAGTGCTTATCACCACCTGTTATCATTAACAAATAACAACTTGGCAGCTGATCACATAACTGAAATTTGGAATAAGGAAGTGCCTTTAAAAGTCAGTCTTTTTGCTTTGTGTTTGCTGCGTAATAGGTTACGAACAACAGACAATTTGGTTAAAAGACAAATATTACAACCAAATGCTCAGTTTTGTGTGGGTGGATGTGGCATGTTGGAAGACGCATAGCACTTATTCTTCTCTTGTGATTTTTTTGGTAAACTGTGGTATGGTATTTCTCATTGGCTTAGGTTCCACATAGTGTTTCCTGAACATGTGTCAGATCATCTGTATCAATTTGGCACCTTAGGCGGGTTTTCCAAAAGCAATCGCTCAGCTTTTAATCTTATATGACTGTCGCGTCATTTTTCGGAGATCAAGGCTATTTGATTAGCTTTTGACTCACTTTTTCATTTCACGACTGAACATTTAATTTTATCAAGAAAAAGGGGAAAAAAGTTCAAACACCCCATTTTGAAAAGATTTAGGGTTCGGGGGTTAGTTACATAAAGGGAAGGTGTTAACACCCTTTATGTCCGTAGTACTCTACGGGAACCTCTTGGTTTCATTTAATTAATGTGCTATAACTTGCTTGTTTTGAAAAAAATGGAGTTTGAAATGATAAAAGAAAGGAGACCTAGTTTATCTACATTTTATTGATTTGGAAGGACAAGTCATTTGCCTACGTACCCGTGAGGGATCAAAATCACGTAGTTCGTGGTAAAAACTAACGTTTGATTGGTTTTGTTTTTTTTATTAGTTTTGAAAAAGGTTTTAAAAGGAAAAGCCAAGTGGCAAAAATAAGTTTGTTTGTATTTTTTATATTAAAGGAAAGAGACTCAAAATAAGTTAAGTTGATTGACATTTGATTAAAAACAAAAATAAAAAAAGACGTCACTTGATTTAAGATCAAGGTTTATTTAAAAATATTTTTGTGTTTTGTTGTTTTCAAATAACTAGAATAAAATTAAACTAACGGAGCATAAAGAAATAAAAGCGTAGGGACCCCATGGTGGCGTTGGACCACCACAAAGGCCTTTTACCTAAACTACCAAACATAAAAGTAAACATACACTCACTCACGCACCCATGCACCTAAGCTATTACAAAAAAACCTATTAATACATTCTATGGTCTGCGAGAAAATAAATAAATTACATGAAAACCTATTTTTACATTCTAAACTATGTGCAAAACGAAAATAAAAAAGTAAATTACATTAAGCCTACTATACATTCTAATGATTTAAAAAAAATGACTAAAATAAAATATGCAAATGCGAATTAAGATGATATAAGATGCAGCAAAATAAAATACAATTGAAATTAAAATAAAGATGCATGATAGATAGATATGATAAAAGTAAAAAAAAAAAAAATGAATGCAGGTGGGGTGCAGGAATTAAAATGGGGTGTGTGGAAATGAAAATGAACTAAGTCAGGCCTCAGACAAGTGCAAGGCGCGTTGGGCTTAAAGGATGGGTCGGTTTAGACCCGGCTTGGTTGAAGGGTTTGGGCATGGGCTAGACCGGTTCAATCAGGGCCATTTGATTTGAATCAAACGACCAAGAAACCGAAGGTGCATGGGAGAGAGAGGATTCACGCACGCATGATCCAAGTGGCCTATATATAGGCTGTAGCAGACACTTTTTCATTTTCACCATTCGTTTCTCTCTCTTCTTACTAAAGTGCTCTCCTCTCTCTTACACTTTGTTTGGTTGTAAAGAGAAATTGTAAAGAGAGAAATAGGTGATGTTTTATCTTGGTTTTCGGGTGTCAAACATTGATTACGTTTGAACCTTTTTAACCTTTGACATCTCATTTTTTCTTGGGAAGGGAAAAAATAAGCAAAACCCTTGAGAATCGAGGTCCGGGAGTTGTTTTCGCTACGGGAAGGTGTTAGGCACCCATAACGACTATAGTATCCTATAGGAACCGTCTTTACTTTCTACGCGCGCGCTTTATTTTTAAATGCTATTTGAAAAGTGATATTTACACCTAAGAGTTTACTAAGTGAAGAATTGGAGGGAGAAGAAGATGTTTGAATTTTGTTTTATTTGAATTGAAGGAATTTTGATTCCTTGCCTACGTACTCGTTTAAGGGATCAAATCCACCATAGTTCTCTTCCAAAAAATGTTTTTGTTTTTGTTGGTTGATTTTAAGTTTGAAAAATTGGAATTTTGAAGAATGGAGATTGAGAGGCCTTAAAGGCATGAGACTTTAAGAAAATGTGAGGTTTGATTAGTTATTTTGCAAAAGAAAGTCTAAGTATGATTAAGATTCATTGAAATTTGATTAAGAAAATAAAAGGGAAATCAATGGGATTTTGGATCCCAAAGTTTATTAGGAAAAAGATTTGAGTGATGTTGTTCATGTTTTTTTTGGGAAATTGATTTTTCTAAGTGTAAATCCTAAGCATTCATCTAAAACATTCAATCCTAAACATACATCTAAACATGCATATCCTAGCCATACATCTAAAATATCTATGTGATGTGTGTGCATGTGTCGGTGCTTGTGTCGGTGTACATCATTAGAGTCCATAGTCCTTTACATCATGACCTAATTACATTCTATGGTCTTGCAAGAATTTAAAATTGCATAAAAGTAAAGTACAAAAAAAAAAAATCCGAAGTGTTACATTCTAATTTTTGCATGAAAATTAAAGTTCAAGAAATAAAAGGATGAGAATGTGAGATGGAGGATGAAATGCTCATGATGTATGAAACATGAAGTAGAGTGGTTAGTGAAAATAAGGCATAAAATGATAGAAAGATAGGCAAGGAAATACTAAACAAGAATAGTAAAAATGACAAGAATAAAGTGTCAAAATGTAGTAAAAATTCACCATAACCTCTCAATAAGTACATGACCTATAATTCTCCTATCATAAGCAATTTTCAAAGACTTCATTGTATTATGAGTGTGAGAATTATAGGGCATATTCAAGTCAAGGATCATGACATATTTTTAGGTACACTTAGCACTTTATTTTCACATACACACATTTACATGATTTGTAAAACAAGAAACTAATTACACATATTCACTTGCAGCAAGAAACACATACAAACAGTAGCTAAAACTTCACAAAATCATATGGTATAGGTCACAAACATCTATCAAGAAATTGGAACTAGAATCAAGCAAATTTTCACATTTTTTTAATACAAAACATCACAAAATAGCAAGAAAATCATCACATTATTATTTCCAAGTTTTAATATGCAAAAATCATCACAAAAATACCACAAAACTATCAAGAAATGTGTATGAAAATTTTTAGAATTTTTAAAGAATTTTTAGACACAAGAACATATAAAACTTCACAAATTTTAACAAACATAGTAAACAATTAACTAGAAAATACCACATATTTTTTAATCAAGATTTAACACATAACAACATCACAAAAATGTCAAGAAAATGATCAAGAACACATAGAAAATTTTTTAGGATCTTTTATGAAAAATTTTGGACAGACAGGGGTGTAAAAAACTAAAACAAAGTGTAAAATAGCAAAAAAATAAGAGGAATCACAGGATCTGCAAGAAAATAGACCCAAGCCCAAGGTCTTGATGGATCCTGGACTATCCAAAAGCCTCACAGCCATTGGATTGATCCAGATCCAAGTTTGGCCTAGATCTAACGATCCAAAACACACAGCACATGGTAAACATAAACAGGCACACACAATCAACGTATCACATTCATACACATCACATGAATCAGGATCTAACGGCTAAGAGCAAAGGGAGAACACGGTAATCCACAAGAACATGCATGCAGATGATAAAATGGAACAAAAGTTTCTAAAAGAAACTTTACGTGAAACAACTACACAAATCACATGTCCTTCTCTCTCTAGAATATTGTTAGAGAGGGAAGCTCTCTATTTCACTTCTTCTTCTCCGATCATGCCTCGCCGGTCCGGCGCGGTGGCCGACCACCGCGAGGTGGCGGCACCACCGCGTCGGAATTTTTTTTTGCCCGATTCAAATTTTTTTTAGCTTTTTAACAATCCTTTTTCGTTCTAATCACGAATCCGAGCTTAGTTTTTCAAGAAAATCAACGGTGAGGAATAGATCTAAGTTTGAAGTTTGAAAAATTTTGACACAAAAATGGAAAAGAAGAAAGGAGGAAGAAGTTGTTTACCTCTTGATCTTCACGAAAACGGTTCCGATCTAACCTTCCCTTCCGTTGCCGGTGCAAAATCGCGAGCTCCTCCCCTCTTTCTAGCCAAACCGCCGCGGCCTTGTGGTGTTGGACCGGTTCGGCCGGTTCAAATCCGGTTCGGCCGGTTCACTTCCTTGCGGTTCCGGTTCGGTTTCGTGTTGTATTGAGAACTTGTGATGATTTTTGAGACTTTTGGTGTATTTGTGATGATTTTTGGTTAGTTTTGTGTTTATGAATATTTTGAATGTTCATGAGAAAATCATATGATCTTCATAGTGTTCTTGAGACTTTTGTGATTTTGATCCAAAATTTTGGAGAGAGAAAAGTGGAAATCTGTTTTTGTGTGATGTGGCAGAATGAATAGTGGTTGTGATGATTTGGCCTGTGACTGGGCTTTTATAGGTGATGTGTATGATGACTGGACCAATGGGAAGATGCCATGTGGACTGGCCTTGTAACTAACTCTTGTGGACTGATCTGTAATTAACTAAAAATAAAGGACTAAAATGCAAAAATAGCAAAAGGACTAAAAATGTAATTAAAATAAAATTGGTAAAAAATGTAATTTGAAAATAACGTAAAGTGAAACGATTAAAAATGACAAAACGGACTAAAACTAACCAATTACTTAAATGAGGTACTTTAAAGTAACCTCTCTCCGCCGAAATTTCGTGTGAAATGACCAAAATGCCCCTAGGGGCTAAACTGACTCAAAATGATTCAGATGCAATTTTAAAATGGTTTTTTTGACATGGAATTAAAGCAAGAGTTTATACAAGCGAAATTAAAAGACTCAAAGACAATTTTTTTGGAAATTAAACAGAGTTTTAACACATGAAAAGACTAAAATGCCCCTAGGGCTAAACTGACTCAAAATGACTTTAAACGTAATTTTTGAAATGGATTTTGACATAGAATTGAAATAAAGACTTATTCAAACCAATTGAAAAGACTCAAACAATTTTTAAAGGACTAAAATGAGTTTGAATGCAGGAAATGACTAAAATACCCTTTTTCATGAATTTTGCAAATAACATTGAACTAAAATGCAGAGGAAGATGCAATTGACCAGAGACATATCAAATGACTTTAGAATGCAAGAAAGATGTTTTTGGATGACTTGAAATGCAAGAGAACATGGACAAATACATAGTTGAAAAGACTTGTAAAGCTAAGTTGAGAGATAAAGTAGAGTAAAATGTCAGTGTAAACAATAGCAAATTGGCAATTCTTCAAGAATAATAGACATATATCAAAGATGAGAGAAAATTTTGAACAAGTATTTTTAGGTCCAAAATTAGGGTATAACAGGTGAGAGAGAGTATGAGAAGAGAGAAAGATGTAAGAAATAGAGTAGATTTGATGTGTTGTTTGTTATAAGAGAAAGATGAGAGAAATAGAAGAGAAAGAAGTGTTGATTATATATAAAAGTACCAAAATATCCCTAAATTTGAAAAACATCCATCCAAAATAAATTTTGCTCATTTAATAGTTAATATTAATTAAAATAATTAGTGCTTTATTTTTTTTTACAAATGAAATGATTATTTAAAGTAAATAAATTATTTATTTTGATTTAATTAACTAATTAATTCAATTCACACACTTTTATGTGTTTTTGGAACGTAACAATGCTATAAACTATTCCCTGGAAAAAAAAATGTTATAAAGTAAGTATAGATAATATGAAAGACAATGCGAGAGAAAGAGGGGTAACTATGGAAATAACATGGTCTCTCTCCCTTTCTTCGCACATCAGAGGAGACTCAAAAAGTGGGTGGGGCCTACAAATTATAATCTCTCTTCTGCATTTCACTGATGCTCCAAACGATAGAAATAAGCTATCTCTTTGCTTTTTCTCTCTTCAATATCTCTCTCGCAGCAAACTCTCGCCTACCAAACGAACCGTTAATGTTTCTTCTTCTCCGATAGAGAAGGGTGGCCGGAGGTATCTCTGGTGCGGTGGCCCGCGAGTTATCGCGGCGGCGCCGCCGCACCGGAGCTAAAAGCTCCCTTTTTTTAAATTCTTTTGTTGTTTTTAAACCGGTTCACCCTCCTCTACATGATTCTAAGCCTAAAAAATCAAAATAACGAGTTTATGACCCTAGATCTACAAGAAAACAGAATAAAAATGCTACCTTTTCTTTTTTATGGACCAGCTGTGGTTTAGATGTGTGGTTGAACGGCTGATGTGTGTTGCTTGCAACCGTCGGTTATGGTGTTGGTTTCGTCAGTCCTCGTGCGGTTGTGATTTGAGACTGGTTGTTGGCGCCGATTGTTGTTGTGCGACGTACGTGTCTGGCTTCTGAACTTCTGGATGTTTCTGTGTCTCTGCTCCTTTTTACGTGTCCTTTCTTTGTGTTGTGTAGGTGTTATTTATAGCATCAGGATTGTGACCTAGGGTTTGTTGAAGATGTGCCGAGAATCTGTGTCTTGGAGAGGAGGAAAACAGAATGTTGTTGCTGGATGGATGAGGAGGAAAATGTGAATGAATCTGGACTGGATTGGGGCTTGACCGGCTGGGTTGTGGATTGGGATCAACTGAGGCACGTGACAGATTTGGATTGGGGCAAACCCTTTTTGGACTTATGGGATTTTTGGATGTTATCGGACAAATGACAATAATAAAAAAGAAAATAAGAATTAAAATGAAAAGAAAAGAAAAAAGACTAAATATTAAAGAAAACAAAATTAAAGTTAATTCAAGTTATTAAAAAAATGTTTTATTTTTAGAAGCAAAATTAAAGTTAATTAAAGTTAATTTGAAAATTGGATAAAAGATGGAAAATAGAAAAGAACAAAATGAGAAGAAGACCCGACCCAGAACTAAATATGAGGTATTTTAAAATACCTTCCTGCCGAATCTTTACTGAAAAGATAGATCGATTAGGGTCACGTGACACGTGTCAGTGGGGCCTTAGGTCAAAAATTGGGGTATGACAATGGCTTTCTTGTATGTGGGTGATTTGGATAGAAAGAAACGCTCGGTTCTTTCATCAAAAAGAGGCGTCGTTCCACCAATTACTAAATAAAATTAAGGCTTAATTGCACTTTTGACCCCCTATCTTTCCAAAAGTTGCGGTTACAGCCCCTTAACTAATTTAAATACAAAACAGCCCCCTAAGTATTGATTCTTTGGCAGTTTTGGCCCCCCAAGGCCAAAAAAAACTGCCAAAAATGACACGTGTCACCTTACTTAGGGTGCCACGTCAGCCTTGGGGCCAAAACTGCCAAAGATTCAATACTTAGGGGGTTGTTTTGTATTTAAATTAGTTAAGGGGTTGTAACCGCAACTTTTGAAAAGATAGGGGGCTGTAAGTGCAATTAAGCCTAAAATTAAATTTCAATTATATTGGTGGCTGAAAGCGAACCATCCTAACTTTGCTTTTTCCTACCATTTATGGTGGTTGAACCCCTTACCTTGTCTGGGTATTTATCTGTGAGAATTGATAACTGAACACAAATTATTAGACACAAATACAAAACCATGGGTAATTTTGACTTTTCAACATTAAAGCAAGGGCAAATTTGTAAAATCCCAGCCTACCCTCTCCCTCTTTACGTTTTCTCTTTCTCAGACCAGCAACATTGTTCTCTCTCTTCTCTCCTCTCTCACAGTCAGCCACCGTCCACCACCACCGTCCTTGTCGTTTACCACTACCATCATTCTCGCCATCATCGTTTCCCCTTCAATCCGTTCACCACGACCAACGAATTCACGTCCCAAATCCGTTCACCCACTTCTCCCTCACACTGTCCAGAATCCATTCGAATCACCGCTGAGAAACGGAGCCTAGTTCCGTTAAGAACTTGGACAAAAAAACTGAGTCCAGATCCATAAAGACTGGATGATTTTTCTTTTGAAGAATACATACAAAGACTTCTTTTAGTACGTTGTATACAGTATGAATCACAAGTTTAGTATCCAAAATAGTAGTGGTCTGACAATTTTGTTAAAGTTGATAATTTTGTTAAAGTATGAATCACAATTTTGTTAACAGAGAGAAGTATAGCTTTCTTCAAAACAAAAAAAAAAATATAGAGAGAAGGATGGCAGGGGAGAGATGGTGTTGAAGGAGAGAGAAGGAAAGGAAATAAAAATAAATGAAAAAAATGTATAAAACTACAGTGTTGTATCGTGTCTGTATTGTGTTTGATTTTTTTTTTTCATTCATTTATCAATTCTCTTTATCTGTAATGGGGTGGTTTTGCAATTTGCTCTTTTTATTTTGTTACCCTTAGTTTTGAGGTTGTAATTTGATATTCTTTGAGTTGGGGTTTTTGCACTTCTTGTGCTGAAATTTCCAGGCTTCAGTAATATATTTCATTTTAACTTCTTAAAAAAAAATGATTAATTAAACGTAAAGTACGTAAACTTTGAATTAAGAAAATTTAATTGAGAGAGTGATACCTTTTTCTTAAATTTTCTACACAAGAAATAATTTATTGAATAAACATTGAATTAAGAAAATGTCTGAAAATGACATTGAAGGTGAGAAAAACACAAGAAGGGGGGTTGAATTGTGTTTTGGAAAATTCTTCGTTTCTCCTACAAACTGAACACACTGGTCAGAATCTAAGTGAGACAGCTTCTGAAGTGGTAATCAGAATCTAAATGCAGCGGAATAAAACAGAGAGAGAGAGAGAGAAGAAGAACGACACAAAGCAATTATACTGGTTCCTTCCACAATCCAGAAGTAGTCCAGTCCCCCTTGCACTTCCAAGGAGATTTTCACTAAGAGTAATATCTGATTACAATTGCTCAAGCACACAAGCAAGTGACTTCCTTTGCTCAAGCACACAAGCAAGAGACTTCCTATGCTCAAGAACACAATCAAGAGACTTCCTGCTCAAGCACAACTGCAAGAGACTTCTAACTAAACAAAATTACACAGAAAATTGTTTAAGGTTGAACACTTGATATACAATCAGAGGAGCTCACAATACAAATCAGATACAGACTCAATGACTTAAGAATTTCTAAAATATGACTTTGAGACACAGAAATTCTAAGTGAATGCAGAACAATTTCAGCAGAGGTTTGGCACTTGTAAAAATGTTGAGAGTCTGTTGTTCAGCATTGCCAATTCTCTAAGTCTTCACTCCTTTATATAGAGGTGTGAAAGAGACGTTGTGAAATTGCCAGCACATCAAAGAGTCGTTGTTGAAGCTTGATCTTTCACCTTTGATCTTTTGCCTGATTTGGTTGTTGTCCTATGAAGAACCAATTTGAAATCCATTCCTTATCCAAAGGAACATATATGCAGGCGAAACCGTATTCTGGAGCTGTTTTCTTGTCTTGTAGCGTGGACACAAAACAGAGTAGTGGAGAAGGTGGTTGTACAGTTCGTACAAAGTACAATGTCAACGCTTTCATCCGAAATTGCAAGCACATGCCTTCAAACACCTTTGAAATGACCGTTGCAAAATTCCACTAATCTTTTGTTGTGTTTTCGAATCCAATAGACAGCATTTGCAGTGATGATTCTTCAATCCTTGAATCTTTGCAAATCCAGTTGATCTTCAGCTTCTGGTGAAATGGCTTCTGATGAGGCAGCTTCTGATAATGCAGCTTCTGATGATGTAGCTTCTGGACCTCTTGTCTTCAGTAGCACTAATCTTCAGGAGCACTATACTTTCTTTAGAAGCGGATATTTTCTTCAGTAGCACGTTGCCTTCAGGAGCGTCCAAGCTTCAATTTTGTTGTTTCCTTTGCTCTTTATTTGCTCATTCAGAACCAATAAATGATGTAACTTTTTTAATTATGGTCCTGTACACTTGAACAAATATTAGCTAGTCCAATTTACAATTTTTAATACCTTGTTATCATCAAAACTCTTTAAGGTTCATTGTTAAACACATTTTGTTCCAACAGACATATATAATGTTTATAAAATATTGGGGTCTTACACAGGACGTCCCTGCACTTTTCGGCGTTTGCTTCGATTCCTCTCTCTATGAGGTAGAATCCCAGGAATTTTGTTGCCTTGACTTCAAAAGTGATGGGTTCAGGCGCAAGTTATACTGGCGTAAGTGAGCGAATAACGTCTCCAGGTGGTCTTAATGTTGATATTCTTCGGTTGACTTTACGATCATATCATCAATGTAAACCTCTAGCATATCCCTTATCTCGTCACGAAAGATTTTATTCATCATCCTTTTATAGGTGGCGCTTGCGTTACGTAAACCAAAAGGCATAACATTGTAGATATAGTTTGTGCCCTCGATCATGAACGTTGGATGCTTCCTGTCGTCCTTATCCAAGGGAATCTAATTGTAACCAAAATAGGCATCCATGAAGGACATCAGCTTGTATCCAGACGAGTTGTCCACTAGTTTGTCGATGTTGGGAAGTGGATAGGCTTCCTTTGGGTAGGATTTGTTTAGGTTTGTGTAATCAACGGACATTCGCCACTTTCTGCTTGCCTTCTTCACGAGGAGCACATTAGAGATACATTAAAATTATCTTTCAAGTACAGGTGGCTAATGTAGGAAAATTGGTGGATTAAATTAAAAGTATTGCCTGGTTCTAGTTCTTAAGCATAAATACTCTTTGTATGCTTTTCCTAATTGGTGAAATAACCATTGATTTGCTTAAAGTGGATGTAAAACTTCGTTTTCAAGGGTTTGAGTGAGTATCTCTTATGGTCTACGTAATTCAATTTGATTATAAGAAAACGTGTATGAATATGAGTAAAATATTTCCATTAGAGGGACACTTCTGTAGATTAATATTAATGAGATTGTCTAATATGGATTCAATATAAATTTGGACTCAACCATTTTAGTAAATTCTAATAAAATAATAGTTTTTATTATTATAAAAAAAATCTTTTTTTTTTTACTAGAACCGGTAAATGTTCACCTTTGGACCATTTGTAAAAAGGTACATTATATTAACCCGAAACACACACTCTCTCTCTCTCTCTCTCTCTCTCTCTCTCTCTCTCTCCCTCCCTCCCTCCCTCCCTCCCTTAAAATACTATGCAAAACTATCATGAATAAATAAAAAGGAAAATTAGATCCAATTTCTATTTAATTTTTATATTAATTTACAAATTTTGTCTAGATCATAAATTATTTTCAAATTTCACGGTAGTCTCTTAAATATTTTTTTTATCTCAAATTTTGTCTCTTTCTTTTTATCTCTTAATTTATAAATGTAACACTTTTTTTGCCTTAATTTCTTTTCTTATAATTTCCATACACAAAGTTTGGCAACTTTAGTTCCTTAAAGTCAAAATGTTGTTTTCAAGGCAATGGATTCTCGCTTGTTACTCAAGCTGACATTCTTGCTTCCGCTTCGTCCAATCCTGCTAGCGCAGGTATTCGTTCTAAGGCTCCCCTACCGATTCATTTTGACATCTCGGTAGATCGTTTAGTCCCCGTTTTTCTTGGGCGCTCTATCTAGTTACCCCATTAATAATTGGCCGCTCTGATTTTTTGGAACAACTCCATGATGTTAGTAGATCTTTTTAGGAGGCTGCAATGACTATATATAAGACCTATCATATTTGTACAGAACGATGGATTCAGTTCATGGACAAGTGGTACCCACTGTTTCGTTTTTGGGATCACTATCAACAATGCAGGATTTTATGATTTCTGCCTCCTTTAAAGGAGCTTAATTCTTGAAAAAATGGATTTCGTTGAAATTGTTCGTTTAGAAATTTATTAGTGATAAGTATTTGTCTCTCTAATTATATTAAAAAAAATAATTGTCTTTGCAATTTCTAATTATTTAGAATGGTCAAATATGCGTAAATGATTTTCAGCCCTTTTTAAAATTTATCAACCATCATGTGAATTGTGTTTTTTTTGGTTACAGAAGCTAAACAAACAGGAAAACAGAAACAGAAGCAAGAAAAACAACAGAAGACAGAAAACAGAAACTAGGCCCTAGGGAATAAATTGCCCGAGGCGTCGTTCCTAATCAGAACCGGAAGGTCGTCAAGAGGTGAATGATGCACCGTGAAAACATTATCAGAAGATGCTCCCATTTTGGCCAAATAATCAGCACAATAATTGCCCTCTCTAAGAGTATGATGAAGAGTGAAGTTGCGGTTGCTCAACAGGTCCTTGATATCTTGAAGAAGGACGGCATATATGTGAAACCTCGGAGTGTTTACCGTGAGAAGATTGATGGAGAGGAGGGAGTCTGAATAACAAACCAAATCATCTAATCCCGTGTCAATAGCCAAGTGCAAACCATGGTAAATTGCGGTGAGCTCCGCCAAGAGGATGTCATTTGAATTGGCGATGTGTCCGGAAAAACCAGATAGGTAAAACCCGTGGCTGTTTCGAATGATACCACCAAACCCAGCTCGAATGGGAGTTCCTAAGCAGCTGCCGTCCACATTGAGGATTGTACCTGAGTGATTCTGACCGTTCCATTTAACAAACCGCTCAGAAGTAGTTGTTCTCTCACTGCGTTGATAACTCTTAATGATTCCCTCTGTCAAACTGTGAATGTTATTGGTAATGCGAAACAGGGACCATGTTTCGTTGGTGAGACACATCAAATTACGATGACGCCATACCCACCAAAGTGCAGCAAGGAAATGCGCACCACAAGCGCCAGTTGCAGCAGCATTTACCCAATTGTGAGCATCTTGATCAGAGAAAAAAAGAGGATCCGTAAAACCTATTTTGTGCCAAACATTCTTAGAGAATCGACAGTCTCGAAAACAGTGCAGCAATGTTTCGTCCTCCTCCCCACATCGCGAGCAGGTTGCAGCAAAAGCCATGCTTCTATGGTGTAGCAACGACAACGTAGGCACAGCGTTATGGCAGATAAGCCAAATTAGAAATTTTAATTTTTCTGGTGCTTGCAACTTCCATATCCAGGACCAAAATCGGTGGGGGATAGTGTCATCAGCCGTAACTTTGAGAGAGAGCAGCCAGTCATAGCCAGTTTTGGTTGTGTAGCTGCCATTTTTATTTCTTGCCCAAATAAAAGAGTCCTCAATTGCTGCGTTGAAACGGAAGTGAGTGGTGTTGATGAAGTCTTCAATATCAGATGGGAGATTAGTGTATAATTCTTGAGTTCGAATACCATCAACGGAGAAAACATCTTTAACGGTAAGGTGAAGATCATGGATGTCAATAATGGGAACATGATTACCAATAGGGCCATGAGTACTCCAATGGCTGAACCAGAAGGAAGAAGAACCTGAACCTGCGCGCCAAGAATAACCTTGTTTGAGAATATTTTTAGCACGGATAATAGAGGACCAAGAAGGAGAGCTGTTTGGATGGATTGATGCTTGAAGGAAATTCTGTCCCCTAATGTATTTATTTGATAAAAGATGCACCCATAATTTGTTTGTTGACTGGACCATGTCCCACACCAGTTTTCCAAGGAGACTAGTGTTGGTTTCTCTAGCCGTACGAATGTACAAACCACCAAGATGTTTAGGAGTAGTAACCTTCTGCCAATTAACTAAATTGATACCTTTGTTGTTGGTGCCCTTCCAAATGAAGTCGCGGGTTGTTTTGTCAATACTATCACAAATGCTTTGGGGCATCCAATTAATTTGCATGTAGTATGAAGGAATAGACGACAAAACTGAAGAGGCAAGAGTCAATTGATGAGTCTATATTTAGTCTATTTTTATGCATTATTTAGTTTAGTTTTATTTAGATTTGAATTTATTTTATTGCAATAATATTTCCTTTTTGAATCTTTTTACTACAATTGCATATTTTATATTTCAGGAACGAATATATGATGGAAGGTGTCTTGGAGCAAAAGAAAGGAGTCTGGAGCTGATTTGGAGCAAAAATACGAAAGATTCGGAACAAAAATATAGAGCCCCCAAGTCAGAAGCTTGGCACGGCCCGTGCTAAGGTTGGCACGGCCGTGCCACCTCTCTGGATAACTTTTGCTGCATTTGCTTTAGGCCCAAGTTACCCTGTTGTAGTTTTACCGAATAGCCCTTATAGTTGCTTAGATTTTAAGTCAATTGTAAAGCTATAAATAGAGTAGCTCTCCATCATAAACATTCATCTTTTGTTCTTGGAATAAAAGTTCACTTTTATATTATTGTTCTTTTACTTTATTGCTTTCTCTCTTCTTCCCCCATGTCTACAATGAACGTTAGTGAGTAGACTCTTCTTTGTCTTGGGATTGTTGGATAAGTCTAATGACGTAATCCGGATCAAGCCAAGCCTTAAACCCTAATTATATGTTACCTTAATTCCTAATCTAAATTCATCGTTTTAACATGAATTAATTATTATCAAACTGTGGAAGCGAACGCGGAGGGTTTGATAATGATTAATTCATCATCTTAGATATCAATTCATAAAGCGAACGCGGAGCTTTGATATCCGAACAAGTGAATTTAGACAAGGTTTGCGAAACATGAGAATAGTCTAGCAAACCTTGGGACACATAAAGTTTCGATCTTCAAGGGTCCCAAAGGCAATCACCCATGAGAATAGGTGTGGTTGTTTGAGGGATACACTCACTGACTTCGAGAGAAGCTGTGATATGCTAAAGAGAAACTTGTCCTTAGAAATTAGGATTAACGCATAATTATAAGTTTAAGGCTTGCTTGTGAAAAGATTCGTTGTTATGATGAACCAATAATCCCAAGGCTCTTTTATTATTATTATTGTTATTTACCTTCAGCAACTAAACCTCCCTTTTTATAATCTTTCTTCTTTCCTAATCATTATCTAAAAGTTAATCGAATTCATAACTCCCTAGCGGAACGATACTCTTTTACTACTATTACTTCGATAGACCGTGCACTTGCGGTTTGGCCTATCAAGTTTTTGGCGCCGTTTCCGGGGAGTTGTTGCAATTTGATTAACTTTTTTTTAACGATTAGACAAAAAAAAAAAAAATCTTTTTTCGTTATTTTATTTGATTTTATATTTCTTTCTGAAAAAAAAAATCTTTTCCGTTATTTTATCCTATTTTATTTTATTGTGTTTCTTTTTATATTTCTTTCAAAAAAAAACATATATATATATATATATATATATATATATATAATATATTATTTCCTCTTTTATTATTATTTTACTTTTATTTTAAAAAAAAAATCTCTCTCTCTCCATAAAAAAAAAATCTTTTGTTTTATCTTATTTTATTTTATTTATTTCTTTCTCTATTTCTTCTTTTTCCTTTAACTTCTTGGGAAGATAATAACGATATGACTAAGGAACGCTCTCTCAATGAGTATGCAATCCCATCTTCAAATGAGTCATACGATGCTATTGTGTACCCAACGGTTGAGGACAATTTTGAAATAGAACCTGCACTTGTTCACTTAGTGCAGCAAAATCAATTTTTCGGATCACCCACTGAGGATCCGAATTTTCATATTTCAACCTTTTTAAGACTCAGTGGAACCTTGAATGCAAACCAAGAGGCTGTAAGGCTGCACCTCTTTCCTTTCTCCTTAGGGGGTAGAGCTAGTGCTTGGTTTCATTCATTGGAAATTGGTTCTATCTTTTCATGGCAACAAATGAAGCAAGTTTTTCTTGCCCGATTCTTTCCCTATTCTAAAATCGTCCAATTAAAGATTCAAATCACACAATTCACTCAAAAAGATGGAGAATCTCTTTACGATGCGTGGGAGCGTTTCAAAGAAATGCTTAGACTTTGTCCCCATCATGGTTTAAAGAATTGGCTTATTATTCACATTTTTTATAATGGTCTTTTGTATACCACAAAAATTTATGTTGATGCAGCTGCAGGTGGAGCTTTAATGAACAAGAATTACACAAAAGCATACGCCTTGAATGAAGACATGGCTCAAAATCATTACAAGTGGACCGACGAGAGAGCCATCATTAATTCTTCACCCTCCAAAAAGGAGGCAGGTATGTATGAAGTCTCTAACTATGATCACCTTGCCGTTAAGATTGATGCATTAACCCAAAAATTTGAAAAAATAAATGTTAGTGTCATCTCTTCTTCTTCTTCTGCATCTCCTTCTTGTGAAATTTGTGGTGTATTTGGCCATTTTGGCATTGATTGCGATCTAGGTAGTGTTGTTAGAAGTCCTGAGCAAGTAAACCATGCTCAATATAATCAAGGGTTTAGAAACAACCAAAATTTTTTTCAAACCCCTCAAAATCTTTTTGGACAACAAACAACACCACCCTGTTATGCAAACAACCAAAGAGTCCCTCAAAAATCCAGCTTGGAACTTTTTTTAGAAATTTTTTGTATAAATCAATCCGAGCAGCTCCAAGAGCTTGAAAATCAAACTGAATTTTTGAAGGACTCTATTGCCAAACTTACATCAAAAGAAGACTCCATAGTTACTCACAGTAAGATGCATGAGACTCAGACTTCTCAAGTACCCCAACAGGTGGCTACTTCCTCACAATCCTCCGAAGTCCTCCTAGACCAAACCGAAACCAACCCCAAAAACCATATAAGTGCTATTACTCTTAGGGATGGTAAACAATTAGAGGACCCCGTTGTGAAAATTAAGAACAATGAAGGAGAGATAAGGAGTGATGAGCCTCAAAGTGAGAAAGCCATAGGAGAGAATGAAAAGCCATTCGTTTCACCATCTCATGAGCATTAAATTCCATTAATACAAGGGTTTGATGAGTCCAAGTTAGATGAGCAGTTTATGAATATTATTGAAATACTTCCAAACAAATTGCCACCTAAACTTAAGAATCTAGGAAGCTTTTCCCTACCTTGTGTCATAGGATCTGAAACTATAGACAAAGCCATGTGTGATTTGGGAGAGAATGTTAGTTTGATGCCATTTTCCCTTTCTGAAAGATTGGGTATAGGATAGATAAACCACTTTCTAAACCGTCAAGCTAATAACTCTAAACGAGCGCTTCGTGGGAGGCAACCCACGTATTTAATTGTTTATGTTTGTTTGTTTTTCCTTGTTTTAAGTTGTTTTGTAGGTACTTGTCCAAGATGATGCAAAGAGAAAAAAAAAACAATTTGAAAAAAAAATTTAAAAAAAAAAATTCAAAAAAAAAATAAAGTTTTGTGCCTAAATTCCAGAGGCTAGGCACGGCCCGTGCCTATGGTGGCACGGCCGTGCCTAAGAAAAAAAAAATAATTTTTGAAAAAAAAAAATAATTTCAAAAAAAAAAAAATTAGGGAAGAAGATTGCTGGCTCAGATGATGATGCAAGGAGGAAGAAATCAACAATCATGAACCATGACATCAAATTCAAAGATACCGAATAGGTATAAAACTCTTATCTCTAGACCTATATCTGCTTGCAGGTACCCTGATCGTAATACTATGATTACACTAGGTATTAGAGATACTATAGTTAGATTGTTGAACACATTGACTTGCACCATATGGAGTAGGAAATAGGTAGGGATGATGAGGATTAATGAACTGTTTATGTTGTGGGCTATGCTGTATAACCATCATATTAACATTTGCTATTATTTGCATGATTATCTTGTTTCAATTGTTAAAAAGAAACAGGATGATTAGAGTGATATAATGGTAGGTGGAATCATCACTTTTATTGCTAGGAAGTTTGGGGTGAGTGTGAATTAAGGGATCAAGAGGATAGAGGGGAACTATTATCTAGACTTATATACTACTTTGTCCTTCCTTAGAACTCATGACAACAATTACCAATATGAATGGAAAATTATTAGAGCTTATTGTTTGATTATTCTATCTAATCCGGACTTAAATAATTCGGAGGTGGTGGAAAATTTGCTTTATGTTGGTACTAACCCACAGGTACATAATGATGGTGATGATGGTGGTGATAAAGCGGAGGTAGGTGCAAACTTGCACCATGAACAAGAAGCCGGTGGAAGCTATAATGATGAACGGCGGCCGGCATGGATGCAAACCAAAGTTCAAAGAATAAAGCACCGAGCAACAAAGACAAGGTGTTGAAAGAACCAATGTCCAAAGGAGCAATCGAATAAATGAAGAAAACAATCAAATGCTCCGAAACATGATGCAACACCTTCACCTCCAAAGTCCACTATAGACCTCAATAAAATTGTGAGCTTTCCTCTTCCTCTACTCTTCTCTATTCTAATTCTTCTTCTTCTTCTTCTTCATCATCTTCTTCTTCTTCTTCTTCTCTTTTCTTTTCTTTTGAATCATTGAGGACAATGCTTCTCCTAAGTGTGGGGGGGCCTAATAAAGTGTCTAGAGTCGTAGTGTTCCCAAACTCCCTTGAACTTTATTCTTTTGTTTTGTTTTTATAGCAAGAGGCATGATTAGTAGCTTGTTTTTAATGTAAAATATGGCATAAAATTTTTTGTTTTGTCTCTTCTTTAAAAGTTGTTTCTTGTACATGAAAGTAGTTTCTTGTGTTTCTTGTGTTCTTGCTATACCCACATCTTGTTTTATTGTGAAAAATCTCCAATGAGAAAAGCACCCAGTTGCAATCTTTGAGCAAGTGTATGAATAGGTATTTTAAGGAGCACATTCTATCTTTAGTGTTAACTTAGACCCTTTAAAGTCTTCAGAGTAAAAGTAATATAAGTTTGTGTGGGAAAATAATCAATGTTCTTAATTGTTTTATGCTTAATTGTTAAAGTTAAAATGGGGCGGGAGAATGGCACCAACATGTGGGGGAAAGGATAATCCCTAACTTCCTAATTGTGGTGGTGACTCCCTGATTTGAACTTAAAGTGAAACAAATTCATCAATGCTAGGGGGAAAGGACAATTACATCCAAAAAGACTTCCTACGCGGAGATGAAACAAATAATAATTTTGCAGCAATGCTTAGGGTGATTTTGAATCTAGGGGAAAAGGACAATTACATCCGAGAAGACTTCCTATGAGGATAGATAGCCCCTAAGCATCTGCAGCCCCTTTGTGCTTAATTGTTAATTTAATTTAATTTTAACTTAAATTCCCATCACTCTTATATGAAATGAAGAAATGACTTTTCTCGGTTACTTTAGCATTAAGGATAGAACTTGTTCCTCATAATATTTGTCTTATACAGGAGCAAGAAAAGGGTTGGACTGCACACACACACTCACTTGAGACTTGATGTTGGGTTGAATAGGTTCACGAGGAATGTTTGAAATTGTGATTAGTGTACTTGAAACAAAACCTTCAAAGAGACTTGTGTTTTCAATTGCATTGCCATAATTAATCCTTTTAGTTGCTACAATGTCCATTGCCTTTTGCTTGAGGACAAGCAAAGATTCAAGTGTGGGGGAGTCTGATGAGTCTATATTTAGTCTATTTTTATGCATTATTTAGTTTAGTTTTATTTAGATTTGAATTTATTTTATTGCAATAATATTTCCTTTTTGAATCTTTTTACTACAATTGCATATTTTATATTTCAGGAACGAATATATGATGGAAGGTGTCTTGCAGCAAAAGAAAGGAGTCTGGAGCTGATTTGGAGCAAAAATACGAAAGATTCGGAACAAAAATATAGAGCCCCCAAGTCAGAAGCTTGGCACGGCCCGTGCTAAGGTTGGCACGGCCGTGCCACCTCTCTGGATAACTTTTGCTGCATTTGCTTTAGGCCCAAGTTACCCTGTTGTAGTTTTACCGAATAGCCCTTATAGTTGCTTAGATTTTAAGTCAATTGTAAAGCTATAAATAGAGTAGCTCTCGATCATAAACATTCATCTTTTGTTCTTGGAATAAAAGTTCACTTTTATATTATTGTTCTTTTACTTTATTGCTTTCTCTCTTCTTCCCCCATGTCTACAATGAACGTTAGTGAGTAGACTCTTCTTTGTCTTGGGATTGTTGGATAAGTCTAATGACGTAATCCGGATCAAGCCAAGCCTTAAACCCTAATTATATGTTACCTTAATTCCTAATCTAAATTCACCATTTTAACATGAATTAATTATTATCAAACTGTGGAAGCGAACGCGGAGGGTTTGATAATGATTAATTCATCATCTTAGATATCAATTCATAAAGCGAACGCGGAGCTTTGATATCCGAACAAGTGAATTTAGACAAGGTTTGCGAAACATGAGAATAGTCTAGCAAACCTTGGGACACATAAAGTTTCGATCTTCAAGGGTCCCAAAGGCAATCACCCATGAGAATAGGTGTGGTTGTTGGAGGGATACACTCATTGACTTCGAGAGAAGCTGTGATATGCTAAAGAGAAACTTGTCCTTAGAAATTAGGATTAACGCATAATTATAAGTTTAAGGCTTGCTTGTGAAAAGATTCGTTGTTATGATGAACCAATAATCCCAAGGCTCTTTTATTATTATTATTGTTATTTACCTTCAGCAACTAAACCTCCCTTTTTATAATCTTTCTTCTTTCCTAATCATTATCTAAAAGTTAATCGAATTCATAACTCCCTAGCGGAACGATACTCTTTTACTACTATTACTTCGATAGACCGTGCACTTGCGGTTTGGCCTATCATCAATCTTTCTGGTTTGTTGAGAAGTTTATTTTTCCACGAAGCGAGCCTAGAATGCATTTTTTCAATGATAAAAGAGAAATCACTCCTTTTTGGTCGCCCTTTGATAATGGGGAAGCCGAGATACCTATGGAGGGAAGAAGTGCTCCGGATACCTGAAATAGAAGTAAGGCTAGTAATTTTCCTTTGTGGAGTACCTGTGGAATAGAAAGCACGAGACTTGGACAGATTGATCTCCAACCCCGAAGCCTTGCTGAATCTATCAAATAAATCTGCAACAAAACGAATTTGAGCATTTCTAGCTTTAATGAAGAGGAGGACATCATCCGCAAAGAGGAGATGAGATATTTGAGGTCCAGTATTTGTGATTTGGATAGGTTCCCATTCTCCTTGAAGGACAGCAGTGCTTATGGCAACCGAAAGCTTTTCCATACAAAGAATAAATAAGTAGGGAGATAGCGGGTCACCTTGGCGAAGACCGTGGGAAGGCTTGAAAGGAGGCAATTTGTTACCATTCCAAAGAATAGAGAAGGTGGGTGAGGTAACACAATGCATGATGAGCTTGATGGTGATATCTGGGAATCCAAAGTCTTTCAAGCAATGATGAAGAAAATCCCAATTGACATTATCAAAAGCTTTTTCGAGATCCAACTTGAAAGCTACGTAACCTTTTTTCTTTTTTGATTTCCTCATGAAATGGACAATTTCCTGCAAAACAATAGAATTATCAGAAGTTCCCCTACCAGGCAGAAAACTGCTTTTGATAGGGGCCAATAATATTATTAAGAATCGGTCTCAATCTGTGAACCAAAACTTTGGTGATAATTTTGTAAACAATGTTGCACAAACTGATAGGTCTGAAATCTTTGTAGGTGTTAGGAGTGTCAATCTTAGGAATGAGTGCAATGAGAGTATTTGAAATCTCCGGATCAAAATGACCATTTTGAAAGGCTGAATGGACCAAATGAAAGATGTCATCTCCAACTATATGCCAGTATTGCTTGAAGAAGATACAATGGAAACCATCAGGGCCAGGTGCTTTGTAAGGTTGCATGGAGTTGAGGGCGTTGAAAACCTCGGTTTTAGTGATGGGACAGGTGAGGGAGATCTTGCTTGGGTCGTCAATGATGGGGTGTAGGCCGAAGTTGAAGGTGCGGTTTTGGTGGGGTTGTGAGTTGGCCAAAAGGTTCTTAAAATATTTTTGAGCTTCCGCTTGAAGGATGGAGTCATCGGAAGACCAGGTGCCATTTGGAAGTTGGAGTCTATGAATTCTAGTCTTCTTTCTTCGAATGATGGTTTGGTCATGAAAGAAAGAGCTATTTTTATCCCCAAATTTAATCCACTTCTCGCGGGATTTTTGGTACCAAAGCATTTCTTCTTGAAAGAGAATGTGATTATACTCATTTTGCAATTCTTTTTCAAGGAGGGTGTGCCGAACTGAGTCAACGCGCTCCAGGTAATTTTGAACACCCTTGAGTCTGTTTTCTACATGCTTCTTTCTCTTAAAAATGTTTCCGAAAATTTCTCTATTGAAGATAATAGAGTTCTCTTCGACTTTTTTCAATGCTAAAATGGTGTTGTGGTTGGAGGATCTCCAAGATTGTCTAACCAAGTCCTCATACTCATTATGATCAATCCAGGCAGCTTCAAAACGGAAAGGTCTGGGGCCCCTAGCTAAAGGGAGGCCACCAAAGCGGAGAAGAAGTGGGTTATGATCAGAATGTAACCTGCAGAGCACCTCAACAAACGCTTCCGGAAAAGTAATGCGCCAATCAACATTAGCAAGGATTCTATCAAGTTTTTTGGAGAGGATACGGATTCCATTATGATTGCGGTGCCAAGTAAATCGACCACCTGTAGTTGAAAGATCAAGGAGGTTGCAATTGTCCATAAAGTTTGAAAAGAGGGCCGCTCTATTATGATGAAAGATGCCGCCTCTTTGGTCACTAGGAATGAGAGTTTCATTAAAATCACCAATAAGCATCCACGGGCTAGTAATGTTTTGACTGATGGTAGAGAGGAAGGACCAAAGTTTAGGGCGCATGGTGTGATTGGGGCTGGCATAGACATAGGTGCAAGTGGTGTAGGCATCTCCCCTTTGGATGGAGAAGGTTATGGAATGCTGGTTGTGATGAAGGACGGTCGAGGAAGTAGTAGTAGCAGTGTGTTTAAGAAGCCAAATACCTCCTGAGTGGCCAATGGCTTCAATGATGTGAACAGGGGTATAACCTAAGTTATTCCAAAAAAAGAAAGGCGAGCATAAGGTGTATGAGCTTCAAGAATAGCTAGATAAGTGGGGTTATACTTTCTAATCAGTTCTTTCAAATGTCTTTTTGAATTGCTATTTTGAGCCCCTCTGATATTCCAAGAGAGGATTGTAGTATCTAGTAGAGCTTCCATAACAATACCAAATGAAAGAGGGTACGACAGAGAAAGACAGCTAAATGACCATGTCCTCATCACAAAGATTTGCTGAGTTTAGGTTGCCAGTGTTGTCATGGCATTCCTCATGAATATCTGTATTTTTTTCTGGAACGTGCATGTTATCTTCTGCAAAAACGGTTTGTTGATGGTGAGCCTGGGAAGTTTGAAATGATTTTATTTGAGGGATGGCAGAATGGTTATTTTCATCATGGTGGGGGTTGTTTTTTGCTGGCTGGTCATGAGGGCTCGGTGGGGTCGCACAAGGAAAGGCTTGAATTGTAGAAATAGCTTTGGTTTTGGTTCCTGAAGCATGTGACGTGGCAGGATTTGAGGATTGGCCAATGATTATTTTGTTGGCTTTTGACAGGGGTGGGGCCTGCTGGTCGATTGTGAAAGAGAGAATAGGGCCAGCGTTGCTTTTGATGTTGGGGAAATTAAGGTTAGAGTCAAGAGGGTCATCATCCTGGCGGCGCCTTTTTGTCTCCATGTGGTTTTTGTTCACACGTGGGGCCATGCTGAATTTTGGTTTGGGAGCATTTTTATTTGTGACTTGGTTTGGTTTGACTTGGTGGGCCAGCTGGGATAAGGATGAGAATCTGTTGCTTTTATTAGTCACGTTTTTGGGAGTGTGAGTGGGGCCAGCTTGCGATTTTTTCTTCCTAGTGACAAGCATCCATTCTCCATGAAGCTCATTTATTTCATCATCATTGCTAATAATATTTTCCAAATCAGTTGAAGAATCATTTTGATTTGGAATTAAATTCTTACCGTTACTGGACGCCGGAAATGAATGCGCAGGTGACTGGTGGTCTGAAACTGGCGGCTGGCTATTTCCTTGAGTGGTGGCGGCTTGGTGCAAGGCGGTGGATTTTTGTGAGCAATTTCTTCCCAAGTGACCGTAGCATCCACAATTAGTACAAATCAGATGAAGCCCCTCGTATTGAATTTTGTACCAATGTCCGTTCACCCATATTTTCCCGACCACCGGAGCAGTGAGATCAACTTCGACACATACTCTTGCAAATTTTCCTCTTTCTACTTTTAGAGTGTTGGTGTCCACTTTAATCGGGTGGCCGATTGCAGAAGCCATAGCAAGAAGAAAGCTTTCATCATAATAAACAAGGTTTAATCCAGGAAAACGTACCCAAACCACGGTTCTTTCCACTTTGGCATTTGGTGAGGCGAATTCCGGGGACCAATGTGATCTCAAAACCGCCTTGGGGTTTCCAAACTTTGTGAAGCCGCTCTTTCATGGTGTTGTAGCCGAGGTTTTTCCCTAGTAATTTCACGACCAATGCATCTTTCCAAGGGGTGCAGAGTTCTTGGAAGACTTGGGGTTCCAGGTAAACTTTGGGAAGGAGACGGTTTCCATTTTCAAGCTCAATACGGACTTTTAAAATGCATTAACCATATAATTTATTGTCAATTTTATGCTTAAATTTATTCGGACTTTTACCATGTAAATCAATAGATGAACATATTACACATTAACTAAAATATTCTTAACACATATTAGAATCTAACCAGTGCAACACTCGAGCTTTCGACCTAGGGAAAATAAATCAAACTAAACAACAAGCATATTTAAAACAACATCCCAATATTATTTTTTTCTACAAACTTCATCCGTAAATTGATACAACAACCTAACCTAACACGCCCATATATATAGGGGTGGACAGTTTCTTCCGACCCGGCCGAAAACCGAGTAAACCGTAAGACTCGGGCTGCAAACGGGCGGATCGGATCGGTTTCACGGGTCAGTTAAGAGTGAAAATCAGTTATATACGGGTTAATACGGGCGGGTGCGGATCAAATTCTTAGATCTAGCGGTAACCGAACCCGTCCGCCAATGCTTACAGAGAGTGACAGTGGATAGGCATACATAGAGCAGTGTACCAGCTGTGTTGTCCTTTCCCTTTCACTTTCACGTGAGTTGGAAGGTTAATACACATATTTCTATGTTATTTTATTAATAATTTACTTACTTGCCATTTACCCATGAATTGTAGTTATTATTACATTTATTTCTTTTATTTGCATTTAAACCATTTTTTGATACTTTCTATTTGGAACTTAGCAGCTCACCGTCTCAGTTTCGGACCTCAGTGCCTCTCGTTCCTTCTCTCATTCATCTCTTCATGTGTTCAAATCTAACTTCTTCTAACACCAAGTAAAACGGCCACGATGGAACTAACTAAGAGAGGATAATCTCATGTACTCCTCCTTGTTGTTTCCATCCTGTATTCTAAATCTTTGTTTATTTTCTTGTTTTCCTCTGTTATGGAGCTTCTTTCGTTAAAGAAAAAACATGTTTGTTTGAGATCTAAACCCGCAGTAACCCGCCCAGCAAACCCCGTAAACCGAACAACCCGAAACCGCGTAACCCGCATGAGAAAATGGACGGAAGTGGGTTGGTGTATACAGCCCGCGGTTTTGGGCGGATTCGTATTTTGAGCCCGATCCCCGACCGAACCCGTCCGCTGTCCACCCCTACATATATATCAACAAAAAAACAAAAAACAAAAAAACACGCCCATGTCATTCATGGAAAATTGTGGCCACGTGCATAATTCAGACCTATTTCATCTGAAACTATACAAAAATACCATATATTAATACAAGAACAACTTAATTATAAATGAAAAACTTCTTCATAATATTGCGCAAATGCAATAACAAAATGGATATTATGGGGAAGTTCACTTACATGGATTAAGTTTCGAAGCATTCGCAATGTTCCTTGCTAATGCCTTTGATGAAAAACTCAATAGTCAAATAAAGAGAACTACCAAAATAAGAGAGCACTTCTTTGAAGCCATTTTTCTTTCTACAATGGACTCAATACATATGGTAATTTATATGTTCCAAAATCGGTTGTTTCTTTTTTGAACAAACAAAAATGGTGTATATATTAACAAGAAGTAGATAACCCCGCACAAGGCGTGCTAAAAGGGAATCCACTCAACAGTATTTACAAAGAGAAGGTGATAGCCAAAACAGAGCAAAGCGAAGCACCCAAAGTAAAAACAATAACCTGACAAAATTACAGATGGACGCCCATACAAAGGAGCGGTTGTTTCCACCAGTCATGATAGCCAGTGGCGCCAGCACCACCCAGCTAGGCTGGGCTAGTGCCCAGGCTCTACTCCTACTTTGTTTGGTAAAAGCCCAACTCAACAGCCCATTACTACTTAAAAAAAAAAAAAAAAATGGGCAGAAGAAAGGGGTTAATTTTTCTGTCGCATGAGATATTGTTTCACTTTTCTCCTTCAGAAAATTAGTGTCCCGCGCCGATGACTCTTCTCTGTTCACTTTCTTCTCCATCTCTCAACTAGCATAGCAGCAGCAGCACCGCTCCAGCTCTCCCTCTCTCAACTCTCAGTCTCTATTTCAATTTCATTCCTTCTCCTCTCCTCTCCAGTCTCCACTCTCCTCCATCAAGTTTGTTTTTCTCTATAATTTTTTTTATTTGTTCTATTTTATTGTTGCTTGTTATTTGTTAATGGGTTGGGTGAATCAATCAAGGAATTGGTTATTCAAATTCAAAACTACAATTTAAAATTGTAGATTATCCCCAATTTTGATTTTTGAAACCCTAAATTAGATTTGTGCATTTTGTGTGATTAGTAGAAAATTATATAAAATTATGAGAATTAGAATTGTGATTTGTGATGTTTATAACTTAGCTGAACTTGATTTCAACACTTTGTTTTTGTTTTGTGAAATAATAATTGTTAAATGCCAAACGCTGCTTTTGTTTTGTGAAATAATACTTGATTTCAACATTTTTTTTTGTGAAATAAACGTTTTGTGTTGTGAAATAAACGCTAACTAATATGATTTCAACTTTTATTATTTTTTTTTATTTCAACTTGATTTCAATTATTAATTGCTTGTTAATTGTTATATGTGATGTGATAATGCTTGAAATAAACTTTCAGATATGAGGAGATTTTTGGTTAATAGAACAAGTAATGTGAATGTTGTGCAACCGGAAGTCGAAGTAGAAGAACCACCGCCTAATGTGGCCAATGAGTTTAATCCAAATGAAATTGTGCGTGATCCGGGTCGTAGGAAACAAATTCATACATATGCTCCCGATATTCAAGACCAAGTGAGAAGGGCATATATCTTGAAGGGTCCTATGCAACCAAATTTGTCAAGTTTTCCTCGTACTCCATTTGGGAATCAAACAAGAGCATTTTGTAGATCATGGTATGAGAAGTATACATGGATTGAATACAGTGAGTTCAAGGATGCAGCTTATTGTTTCTATTGCTTTCTCTTTAAGAAACCCGGGAGGGCCGAGTACTTTGGTTTCGAAGTCTTCACCAAAGACGGATTTAAAGATTGGAAGCATGCATCTAAAAGCTTGCAAGATCATATTGGTAATCATGATAGTATGCACAACTCATGTATCAAGCATTATGATGATTTTAATAATCAAAGACAAAGCATAGAAAGTAATTTTGCTAGAGCAACTAAGGAATCCGAAGAATTGTATAAGATCCGTTTGACTTGTTCTGTAGATTGTACTAGATATCTCATAGCACAAGGCATTGCTTTCCGTGGGCATGATGAAAAAACTACTTCGCTAAACAAGGGCAATTTTAGAGAGATGGTAGATTGGGTAAAATCTAAGAATGAACAAGTGAGAGATGCTTTTGACCGTGGCGGAAAGAATTGCAAAATGACTTCCGGTGACATTCAAAAGGAACTTGCGGAGTGTTGTGCACATGAAGTTATGAATGTGATTATGAAAGAGCTTGGTGATAAACAATTCTCTGTGCTTATTGATGAGTCACGTGATATATCCGTCAAAGAGCAAATGGCGGTGATGTTGAGGTTAGTATTTATATTTTCCAATTTATATTATCTATTATTTTCCAATTTATATTATCAATTATGCTACAATTAAATTGCTTTGGCATATTATATTTCTAGGTTTTTGAATGACAAAGGGGAAGTTGTGGAACGATTTATTGCTCTACATCATGTAAAAGATACTACTTCTGAGGCACTAAAGAATGCTCTTTATTGTATTCTTGATCGTTACAAGTTATCTATTTCAAGGATACGAGGGCAAGGATATGATGGAGCTTCAAATATGAGAGGTGAATTTAATGGTTTGCAAAGAAAGATTCTAGATGAAAACCCTTATGCTTTCTATGTCCATTGTTATGCTCACCGCTTGCAATTGGTGATTGTGTCTGTTGCTAGTAGTTGCTCATCTATTAATGATTTCTTTGAGTACATCTCCTTGATTGTAACAACATCAAGTGCATCTTGCAAGAGAAGGGATACTTTGATGGAGACACAACGCGAAGATATTTTAAAGAAACTTCAGAGTGGTGAGATATCTACTGGAAAGGGATTGTACCAATCATCTACTCTTGCTAGACCCGGGGATACTAGATGGGGTTCACATCATACTACGTTGCTCCGTTTGGATCAGATGTGGTCATCCGTGTTAGTGGTGCTTAGTATGGTTCATGAAGATGGACGTGGACCATCTCAAGCGGCGGGTTTGATAGAAAAAATGGAGAGCTTTAAATTTGCTTTCATTTTGAAGTTAATGTTAAAGTTATTTGGTATCACAAACGAGCTTTCAAAAATCTTGCAAAGAAAAGATCTTAATATTGTGCTTGCCATGGATTTAATTAATGTTGCCAAAGATCGGTTGGCCACATTGAGAGATAGTGGTTGGGATGATTTGTTTGTTGATGTACAAGACTTTTGTGTTGCTAAAGGTATTCCCGTGCCAAACATGGATGAAGAAATACCGGTTCGGGGTCGTTCAAGACTAGAAGGGAGGACTGTCACTAATCTTCACCATTACCGTGCCGAGATTTTTTATGTTGCTATTGACAAAATATGTGTGGAGATGGATCATCGCTTTAGTGAAGGAAGTAACATTGTACTTGATTGCTTCTCATGTCTTGATCCCAATAACTCTTTCTCCAAGTTTGATGTTGATAAGCTTGCTCGTCTTGCTGATATTTATCATGCAGACTTTTCTGATAATGACCGTGGAACAATAAGGGAGCAACTTGACACTTATGTACTTCAAGTGAAAAGGCATGCTTCCTTTTCTTCTTGTGAAGATGTTCAAAGTTTGGCTATGAAGATGGTTCAAACTGAGAAACATTTGGTATTTCCATTGGTCTACAAACTCATTGAGTTAGCTTTGATATTGCCGGTGTCGACAGCTTCCGTTGAAAGAGCTTTTTCAGCAATGAAGATTATCAAGACTAAATTGCGCAACAAGATGAACGATACGTGGTTGAATGACTTGATGATATGTTACACCGAGCGGGAGATATTCAAGTCACTTGATGATGTTGATATTATTCGAACATTCACTCGAAAGAGGTCGCGGAAAGGGCATTTACCTCATGATTTTATTTAGCACGCTATTGCCAGGTTATATTTCATCTTTCTTATTTTAAATTGTACTTTTGTTAAAAAAATGACGAACTTCTTTTATTTTGATTTATGACTATTTATATAGATTATGTCACGTGAAGTTGCGATAAAGTTTTAGCCCAGGCTGTTTAAAAATCCTGGCTCCGCCACTGATGATAGCAATACATAAAAGCTGCCTGTTTTGACTTTAACCAGGAAAAGGATGTAAATTTGATCTTCTCAATGAGGATAGAAGGTGTCGAAGCCATGTTATTAAACACACGGTCATTTCGTTCCTTCCAAATAACCCATACAGAGGTAAACCAAATGATCCTGAAGAACATATGTGTAGAACTATGCAAACCAGGCAAATGAACAAAATGTGTATAATGATGAAAAATGTCGGCATGTGAAACAAAAGAGATACCCAGCCAAAGCCAAACCTGAGACCAAAGAGAGCCGAGTACATCACAACCCAAGAATAAGTGATTAGTTGTCTCTGGACCCCCAACCAAATACACACGCTGCTTCTTCCTGAACAAAATAGGTTGTTGTTGATTTCCTTTCAAGTAAATAAATCATATTTAATTGGCACTAGTAATAAAGTTTTTACTTTTTTTTACGCGGTATAGACTATATTTGCTTTGAAAAAGTGCATGTACATTATAATATGATTTATTTACTTTTTTAGGAATGATTGATTTACTTTTTTTTTAGGAATGATTATATAGAGGCCCTTGGATTGGGATCTGGACTTTTTTTTTTTTTTTGAATGGCAGGGATCTGGACTTTGATTTTTGAGGTGTTCCGACCGTTTGAACTAAAAAATAAAAGCGAATAGAAATATTTACGCAGGCACAACTTAAAATCAAAAATATTTTGACGCACATGATAAAATTTAAAAGAGAAATAATAATGTCACATCATTTAATATTATTTCACTTTTAAATTTTATGATCTATGCGTGTGTATCGAAATAAATTTTATTTAGGTTTATGTCTATATAAGAGTTGCTCCAACGCAGAATATTATTTCACTTTTAAATTTTATGATCTATGCGTGTGTATCGAAATAAATTTTATTTAGGTTTATGTCTATATAAGAGTTGCTCCAACGCAGAATTGTACAATCATTTATATATATATATATATATATATATATATATATATATATATATATATTCTTAACAACCCACTAAAAGAAGTGGGGTAAATTTCCCATACGAGTAGTCAAAAGCATAAAGATTCGTTCAAGTGTTTCCCAGATTTTGTTGTCATCTAAAAAAGAGAGTTTGGTTTCAAGCTTCAGAAAATGTTTACAGTGTTATAAATAATATATATTATTATGATGCGGATGTCCATATTCTCTAAGGCTCTCCATATTCTTTAACTTCTATGAATGATCGTCTATATATTTAATGTTAGAGGCACTTAGTCTTATAGCTCTTCATGTACTTGTAACTTAACCACATTTGTGTTCTATAAATAGGACTTATATTTCAATGTAAAGAACACACTTGTGAAGTAATACAATACACTATTGTTCTCTCTTTGTTTCTTTCTCTCTATTCTTATATATTTTATAATATCTTGCAATGTTAAGGATCACTTTTATAGCATATAGAAATATTTACACATCTTTCATCAAAGAAGGTCATCATATGGACAGCGAAAGTTGAACCCCAACAATCTTGCGGGTGAACCAACACTTTACAGAGGTATTTATAGATCACCCCATTCTATTGTGATTAACAAGTGTGTAATTTTTAGGGTGTGTTTGTTTCAAGTTATATTTGTTGATTCTTGGGAATAAAATGATAGAAATACATATGCCTATGTTTGTTACAAGTTTACTAAATTTTATTCCCGGATATAAAATGTTCCTGGGAATAGAAAAAATTTCCCAAAGAAAATGGTGGGAATAAAGTTCCCATGGAGATGGGAATAAATTCATATGATGTTTCCTATTATAATCCCTATTATTATGGTTCCTATGAATATTATGAAGTTAACCAAACATAATTTTTCTAAATACCTTGGAATAAAATTCTCATATTTATATTCCAAGGAATGTTATTCCTAGAAATAAATTTGGTAAACTTGAAACAAACACACCCTTAATATTAATAATTTATTTTAGAGGTAAATATGCTTTTCATCTATATAAAATAACAATGTTTGGTTTTTCATCCTTAAAAAAAAAAATCACACTTTTTTATCCTTTGAAAGTTAACCAATAAATAGTTTTATACTCTATTCTTAAATCAACATATGTTTTTGTTCTGAATTGGGCCTCCTCCTGCAAAGACAGACCAACAAGCATAAAGCCCCAAGATCCGAGAGACGTGTGAAGAGGAGTCGTGTAACACTCTAAACTCTAAAAGTGATAAATTACGTTAATGATACAATCATATAAAGAATTTAGATGTTACTTCTTCAATTATTCACCAAGCATGCATAAATAATTTTCTCAAACATCGCAGCGGAATAAAACATCATTACATCGACATCGAAATAAATCATCTCAACATACATTTCCGAGAGTTGTGCTCAGAACATCATTCATCAAGTCTACAACATTGATGAACTTACCTCGTTACACTCAAACGGGACAGACTTGGAGAAAGTGGCTCATATTCTTAACCTCACACTTTTCGATGAGAGACGCATGTATCTCCTAAAGTCAGTAGGTTGGTCACGACATTTGCCCACTCCAGTCGTCACATGAATATACCTTGCTGTAAATTTGAAACAATTTTAAACAGATAGTCAAGATTAAACTATATACACACTTTGAGGTCTTTTAGGGAAATAACGTGGCTTAGGTTAAAGGTGGATATATTTGGGAAAGAAGGCTAACAAAAGAAATTGGAGTTAGATTATCAACCTAAGGATTCCTGCTAAACATTAATGAACTGCCAACCTTCCTTTCTTTGAATCAAACAAGATGAGTATATAGTACTATTTATCTTTTTCTTTTTGACATAAATAAACTTTTTTTTTAAAGACCAAAATTTTGATGTTTTTGGCATTTCTTTTTTTTTTTTGTGTAGACCCATGGCAATCTACATTTTTTTTTTCTTTTGATAAATAAGTTCTACTGGTGCCCCACAGTTAATACTAAAAATAAAATATTTGGTCAAAATCATGATTAAGATTTCGACAACCCATATGGGTTATTTCGACATACTGGAAAGTGCAGAGGGATTTCGACCAAGAGCATACAGACTTCGACATACCACAATTTCAACCAAATGTTGCATGCATATGGTTTTTCGACCAAAGACAAGTAGAAATAATCTAAAGTTACAGTTGGAGTGTAATAAGGCAAAATGGAACGTGTAGCGGAAAACAAAGTTGGAGTGCATGGAAGTTATTTCCTAGTGTCTTAGTGCATGGAAGTTATTTCCTAGTGTCTTAGGAAGTTATTTCTACTTTTAATTTCTACTTTTAATTTAGACCCTAGGATTTAGTGGTAGTTTTTTCTACAAGGTCAATATATATATATATATATATATATATATATATATATATATATCAGTTTGTAATAAGAACAAATGGTTGGTTTCTTGATTTTTTAAACTCTAACACCCACACGCCGCGGAGCAAACAGGTTCAGGAGTAGATAGATTGACAGATTCCAACCACCATTTACATTCATGTAATTTAATATTACTATTCTTGTTTTATTTTCCTCTTTGCATTTCTTTTCATCTTTCTTTTCTTTCTTCTTCTTTTTGAATATGCTCACTTGAGCATTTTTCTATCATGTTGTCATGACAGAACTTGTTATTAAAAGATATCGAGTGCAATTCTAACATCAAAAAGAACATAAGTTTGTTCTTAAAGAATGTATGAAGTGATATCATAAACCGCGAGACTTGAACGAACTACTTTAAAAAGACATTATCTGGTCCTAAACCATTGACGGATAATGAAGTTTACCTTACCAAAAATCGGTGTAAACACCAACCCCAAATTTAAAATGTTGCTAATTCCAAAGAGCAACCCAAAACTTAACTTCAAACCATACCAAGTCAAAATAATTACCTATTTAACTCCAAAGAAATCAAACAAGGTGGATTTAAGGTTAAGGACTATGACATGATTCGTCACTTAGTAACAACAAAGAAAATTGCATCTGGAGGCTCAAAGTGGTCTCACAAAGGATAATAAGAATATAAAAAAGGGTTGCATTAAAGGCTCAAGTTACCAAAAAAAAAAATTGTCTCGTGTGTAATATAACTTAATCGATCGTCTGTACAGAACGACCACAAATTCGAGCCAAAATAGCATTCATATGGAACACTCATAATAGAAAGAATTATACTAACTTACAACCTAGAATGGATTAGAAATATTTGGCTCTAAATCTCACCGATTATAATTTTCAGAAAAGAGATGGTGATCATATGATTACCTTCAGTAGTAAGCCCCTATAGTTATCGTGTTCTTAAATGTAAGGGTAACCTAGCCTCCTCTGTAAACATTCTGAAATGACTATCTAAGACTAAAACAAAGTAAAGCATAAAAGGAAAGGTTGTAAATGTAAATGCAAATGAATAAAATTTTATATAATAAAACTTGAGGATTAGTAACATAAAAATAAATGAGAATCTGCATGTTGAATGGTCCTACGTATGAGAATCTAATCAAGCATTTCAGGGTTAGGGCTGAAGTTTATGATATTCATGCTACTAGGTTGGAAGAGCATGAAAAGGTTATAATTGATCCCAGCCTAGAAGGGAAGACCAGAGAGAAACTTGGTTTGAAACCATTCACCTGTACAGAGATTCGTTCAAGCATCATGGGAATCCCTGTTACTATCAGAAGAAGTTATTGCAAAGGAAATTAGAAGAGAAGCTGAATGATCCTATGAAGAGGGTCTGGATAGCAAGACAAGTCCTTGGATTGAGGTGGTGAACATGACTATGTTCAATAGCAAGAAGAAAGGAAAGTACTGTGATCTGAAGATGGAATACAAACTGCTTTAGAAGATCATGACTGAAAATCTTCTACCCAAAAGTGGAGGTGCAGATCAACCCTAATTGGAACATAAAGTGTTCCTACATTTCTTCATAACTCAGGAGAAAGCAAATGTGCCTAAGTACATTTTCAATCATATGATATGGGCACTGAAGGAAAGCCAGAGCAGTAATAGAAGATGGATCCCATATGGAAGATTATTGTCTGAAATTTTCCATCAAGGAGGAATTTTGAAGGCAGTCAAGAAGTCCCAAGTAGTCAATGATCATCAATTGGGCACAATGACTGGCAAAGTTATAAATGGTCGCACTTTGAGGAAAATGCTTCTGATCAAGAAGGAGGAATTTACAGAGCTGAGCACTGACTTGAAGGAATCATCTATTGTGTCCAACTTAATGGATGATTTTCCTCAAATCTGCAGACAAGATCTTCCTGAAGTAAGAGCTAATTATGTGTGTGAGCATTGGCAAAGGACTGGGGAAACTATCAAGTATGATGACATCCCAGAAACCATATGGTGGTGCTTACCTGTTGCTACTTGCTAGAAAGAGGAAATCTAAGAAGAAAGTAACTTCAGAAGCTAATGATGATGGAGAAGCTCCTAAACCACAACCAAGACGTGCCAGGAAAGATAAGAGGGCATCTCAAGAACAAACAACTGGTTCTGATGTACCATCTATTCAAGATGAAGTTCAGGACTTAGTACCTACTGAGATTCTGGATAAAAGAACCAGAAGTGGGAAGACAGTTGGCTCTTCAAAATCCCTACCTCCTCAGCCATCAATTTGTAAGAATAAGAGGAAGCCTAGTGTAAGGAAATTGAAGGAATCTACATATGTGATGGAAGAGGATGATCAGGTGGAAGCTGCAACTAGGTTGGTCACTAGGGAAGTTAAAAGGAAGAAAGTTGATGATGTTGCTGCTTTGAAAAAAGCACATGAGCTTGGTAAAACTATTGAAGTTCCTGCTGAATAATTGCTGAAGGAGTCATCAGTTGAAGCTGCTCATCAGGTGATTAAGCGAACAGAGGATCTTCAACAACTGGTGAAGACTGGTGATATATTGAATGTTGCTGAAAAGACTCAGAAGGAGAAAGTTGCTTGTTCAGAAGCTTCAGAAGCTACAAGGGTAACATTGATTCTCATAACATCTCTAATGTAATAGAAGTAGAATCTAGTTCAACCTCAATGATGACATGCTGTCATTACGTAATTTTTAGGACTTATTGTGACATTTTGATAGAGTTCTCATGCAATTTATACTGTTCTGGAGTGCAAAAAGCTTAAATATTGAAGTCTGTTCGAAGGAAATCGCGCCACGCCAATTTCAAGTCGTGTTGCGATTTTTGAAGCAAAATTACATCCTCCCTGTTTGAGGGAAATCGCGGCACGCCTATATCCATGGCGCGGCGCGATTTTGACGGGTCAGGCCCATGACTTCTATAAATACTGCACTCAGCCAGAAGAAAAAGGGTTACGATTTTGGAGAGCAAAGTGCGATTTTGAGACATCGGAGACGGCTAGAAGGGCGATTTCTTCAACCTTTTACCAATTCATGTATGTTTTAATTATTTCATTGATTATGCTATTTGTAAACTCGATTATGAGTAGCTAAATCTCTTAGAGATTAGATCCGAGATGAATCTTTGTAACCCTAATTGACACATGTTGCTGTGAAACTCTATTTTGTTTATGAATTCAATTCTAGTTTATTCAATTTAATTGTTCTTAATGCTTTTTATATCTTGATCACATATAACTTGATTTTGTGAGAACGAATGACCACTGACCATGGCTTTCGACTTAGACCTAATTGAATTGTTCTAATAAACAGGGTTAGTCTATGAATAGGTTAATCGTTTGTTAGGGCTAATTTGTTAATCATCGTAAACTAGAAGAGGGTTCATAACAAATAGGTGCAGTAGACCAATTAGGGGAACTTAGAGGATTCAACGGATCTGATCTCATCTTTCTCTCATATTTTCTTAATCAAATCTAATTTCTTTTATTTGATTTCATAAAATCAAACGAAATCTTCTGCCTAGTGGCAAAACAAAATAAACTTTACACATCCTAATTATATAACGAAATTGAATTATTGAAGTTAAAAACAGTCCTCGTGGGATCGATATTTTTACTACTTCGATAGTATTTGGTGCACTTGCCAGAGATCTATCAAGTTTTTGGCGCCGTTGCCAGGGACTGTTGAATTATTTCAACAAGGCAATTACGTTATAATTTAGGGTTTTGCAATTTAATTTTCTGTTTTTAATTTTTATTTTTCTGCTTTCATATTCACTTGATTACTTTGCGTTGTGCAGTGCTACTAAGGTATTTTGCTGTTTATGCGAGGTAAACAGAGCTCAGACGACTTAGAGTACGATCCGAAAATTGAAAGGACTGCTAGAGCACTTCGGAAAGCTGTTCGGTCGCAAAGGTTAGCTCAGTCTGTTCCACCGGGTGTTCGAGAACAAATACCGGAGCCACTCTCAACTGAATCTGAAACGATCTCTTCTCCTAAATCTGCAACTATGGAAGGAGAAGGAGTTGTACCACCGAGACCTAAGCTAGGAGACTACGGGTTAGCCACTCATCGCGGTCAACTGACCCATACTTTTCAACCAGCTAACCCCGTAGCTTTCGACATCAAGACAACTGTCCTCAACGGTTTGAGGGACAAGCAATTCGATGGGACTGAAGCTATGAGTCCTCATGAACACTTGAGCCGCTTTGCTAAAACCTGCGAGTTTTGTGTGCAACCAGCCACCGTGACGGAAGCACAAAAGAAACTAAGGCTATTTCCTTTCACCTTGACGGGAAGAGCAAAAGATTGGTTGCTAACAATACCAAACGGGACTGTCCAAACATGGGAAGAGTTAGAGCTGAAGTTCTTGGAGAAATATTTCCCTATGTCTAAATATTGGGAAAAGAAGATGGAGATCTCTAACTTCAAGCAAGGAGAAGGTGAATCATTGTATGATGCTTGGGAGCGATTTAACTTACTTCTTAAGAGATGCCCGAATCATGAGTTCACCGAGAAGCAATACCTCCAAATCTTCACTGAGGGGGTAACACCAAACACTAGAATGTTCTTAGATGCTTCCGCGGGAGGTAGTCTCAAGAGCAAAACTGATCATGAAGTTCAAGCTCTAATTGAAAACATGGCTGGCAATGAGTATCGTGATCAAGCTAAGAAGAAAGAAAGAGGAGTGTTTGGGGTAAGTGAGCAAACTGCTATCCTTGCTAACCAAGCAGCTATGAACAAACAAATTGAAGCTCTAACTAAGGAGTTTCAAGGCTTCACTTTGGCTCATAAGCAACAACAAGTAGCTGCAGTCAAGTGTGACTTATGTGGTGAAGAACATCCCAACGGTGAATGTGTTCCAGAAGGATCAAGTGAAGAAGCTAACTTCATGGGAGGTTATCAAAGGCAGAATCAATACTACAATTCAGGCATCAATAAGCATCCAAATCTAAGCTACTCAAATAACAATGCTTTGAACTCTCAGATGCTCACTCCTCCTCAACAACAACAAAGGAAGCCATCAGCTCTTGAGGAAACTATGATGAACTTCATGAAGATGACTCAAGGCAACTTTGAAGAGATGAAGAAGAGTCAAGAAGCTGAAAGAAAGAACAATGAAGCTTCTAGGAAGATGCTTGAAACTCAACTGGGGCAATTAGCTAAGCAATTGGCTGAATAAAACAAAGGCGGATTCTCAGGTAACACTAAAGACAACCCTAAGAATGAGTCTTGTAATGCTATTGAATTGAGGAGCAAAAAGGTTTTGACACCTTTGGTTCCAAAAGCTCCAAAGAAGGTTGATGATGTAGTTGAGGTGGAGGAAAATGAAGTAGTTAAAAAAAATGATGAGGGTGTAGTTGAAAAAGAAAATGATCATGGAGTAGTTGAAAACGAAAGGAAGAAAAAAATAGAGGGAAAAAAAAGTGAGAAGTTAATTGATGAAGATTCAATCTTGAGGAAGACGAAGAGTCAAATTCTGAAAGATGGAGATAAACCACAAGTTATTCCATCATATGTGAAGCTTCCATACCCTCACCTTTCAAAGAAGAAAGAAAAGGATGAAGGTCAATTCAAGAAGTTCATGCAACTTTTCTCACAACTTCAGGTGAATATTCCTTTCGGCGAAGCTCTTGATCAAATGCCGTTATATGCTAAGTTCATGAAAGACTTGTTAACCAAACGAAGGAAGCCTAAGGATGATGAGAACATAGCACTTTCTGAAAATTGTAGTGCTATTCTTCAAAAGAAGCTGCCACCTAAGCTGAAGGATCCTGGTGCTTTTACTATCCCTTGTTCAATTGGACCGGTAGACATTGGAAGAGCTTTATGTGACTTGGGAGCCAGTATAAACCTGATGCCTCTTTCAATGATGAAGAAGCTTAAGTGTGGGGAACCAAAACCAACAAGAATGACCATTACTTTAGCTGATCGGTCAATCTTTTATCCTTTCGGTATACTTGAAGATGTGCTAGTCAAGGTTAATGACTTGGTATTTCCGGCAGATTTTGTGATCTTAGATATGGCTGAAGATGAGGATATGCCACTCATTCTAGGAAGACCTTTCCTTGCAACTGGCCGTGCTTTGATTGACATTGAGAAAGGAGAGCTAATGTTGAGATTCCATAAGGAGCAAGTAGTGTTTAATATATTTGAGGCCATGAAGCACAAAGATGAAAATCCCAAGTGTTACCGGATTGACATTGTTGAAGAAATAGTTAAAGATGACTCTTGTGAACATCAACCAACACACCCTCTTGAACGTGCAATTGTGAATTCTATAGCAAAAGGTGAAGATGATGAAGATCTTGAAGTAAGTGATTGTGTGAAGCAACTAGCAGCAAGCAAGCAAGAGTTGGGTCCGGTAAAAATAGAAGAATTAATGGGTAAGCACTCTATGGATGCTCCTATTTTGAGTGGAGAAGGAGAGAAAAATCCAGAATTAAAAGAACTCCCTTCTCACTTGAAATATGTTTTTCTCACTAAGGATGCCTCTAAACCAGTAATCATCAGCAATACCTTGACACCTTTGGAAGAAGAAAAATTAATGAGGGTGTTAAGAGACAATCAAGGAGCTTTGGGGTGGAACATTTCTGATTTGAAGGGTATTAGTCCAGCTTATTGCATGCATAAAATACACATGGAGGCTGAATACAAACCGGTGGTTCAACCTCAAAGGAGACTTAACCCAACAATGAAGGAAGTGGTGAAGAAAGAGGTGCTGAAGTTACTAGATGCAGGTATGATCTACCCTATCTCAGATAGCTCATGGGTAAGTCCAGTTCATGTGGTACCCAAGAAAGGAGGAATGACGGTGGTAGCAAATGAAAAAAAAGAATTGATACCTACCCGCACCGTCACTGGTTGGAGAATGTGTATAGACTACCGGAGGTTGAATACCGCAACAAGAAAGGACCACTTTCCATTACCATTCATGGATCAAATGATTGAGAGATTGGCTGGCCAAGCCTTTTATTGCTTCTTGGATGGGTATTCAGGGTATAATCAAATTGCAGTAGCTCCGGAGGATCAAGAAAAGACTGCCTTCACTTGTCCATTTGGAGTGTTTGCTTATCGAAGGATGCCCTTTGGGCTGTGTAATGCGCCGGCAACCTTTCAAAGGTGCATGCTTTCCATCTTCTCTGATATGATAGAAAAGAACATTGAGGTATTTATGGACGACTTTTCTGTTTTTGGTAAGTCTTTTGATCAATGCTTGTTCCATTTAAATGTTGTACTTAAAAGATGCACCGAAACTAACCTTGTTTTGAATTGGGAAAAATGTCATTTTATGGTAACTGAAGGTATAGTTTTGGGGCATAAAATAAGTGCTAAAGGCATTGAGGTAGACCAAGCCAAGATAGAGGTTATAGAGAAACTTCCTCCACCCATCAATGTTAAAGGAGTGAGGAGTTTCTTGGGGCATGCCGGTTTCTATCGGCGGTTCATAAAAGACTTTTCTAAAATTTCCAAACCCCTCTGTAACCTCTTGGTCAAAGAAAATGAGTTTAATTTTGATTCTGAATGTCTAAATGCTTTTTCTTTGATTAAAAACAAGTTGGTGACTGCACTAATAATCATTGCACCCGATTGGGATTTACCTTTTGAACTTATGTGTGATGCAAGTGATTATGCTGTTGGTGCAGTCCTAGGCCAACGCAAGAACAAATTTTTTCATGCAATTTACTATGAAAGCAAGGTTTTAAATGAAAATCAAGTTAACTATTCCACAACTGAAAAGGAATTGCTTGCGGTAATCTTTGCATTGGAAAAATTTTGTTCTTATCTAATAGGCTCCAAAGTCATTGTTTTTACAGATCATGCAGCTCTCAAATATCTCTTAACTAAAGGGGATTCAAAGCCTCGACTGTTGAGGTGGATCCTATTATTGCAAGAATTTGATCTTGAAATTCGTGACAAGAAGGGAGTCGAGAACGTGGTAGCTGACCACCTCTCAAGGCTGGAGAATGATGAGGTGACAAAGAAGGAGAAGGCCATCAAGGCCGAGTTCCCCGATGAACAGCTGTTTGCTATTGGAGAAAGACCTTGGTTTGCTGACATGGCGAACTTTAAGGCCGGCAACATAGTTCCTGATGATCTGACCTACCCTCAGAGGAAAAAGTTCTTCAAAGATGCAAACCACTACTTGTGGGATGACCCGTAGGTACTGACGGTTTGATTAGACGTTGTGTTGCAGGTGAGGAAGCAGATAGTATCATGTGGCACTGCCATAGCTCAGCTTATGGAGGCCACCACAGTGGACAAAGAACAGCTGCAAAAATTTTGCAAAGTGGATTCTGGTGGCCCACCCTTTTCAAAGATTGCCACGACTTTGTCACAAGATGTGACAGATGCCAAAGGACAGGTAACATATCAAAGAGGAATGAAATTCCCCTAAAAGGAATCATTGAAGTTGAACCATTTGATTGTTGGGGTATTGATTTTATGGGACCATTCCCTTCCTCTTACTCTTATCTCCATATTCTAGTCTGTGTTGATTATGTCACAAAGTGGGTTGAAGCGATACCATGTGTTGCTAATGATGCCAAAACGGTTGTCAACTTCCTTCAAAAGAATATTTTCACTAGGTTTGGAACCCCTAGAGTATTGATCAGTGATGGGGGGAAGAATTTTTGCAATAATTTTCTTGAAAATGTGCTCAAAAAGTATAACATTAAGCACAAAGTTGCAACTCCCTATCACCCACAAACTAGTGGTCAAGCAGAGGTTTCAAACCAACAGCTGAAACAGATTCTGGAGAAGACAGTTGCGTCAAATAGGAAAGATTGGTCTAGGAAATTAGATGACGCACTGTGGGCATATAGGACAGCCTTTAAGACCCATCTTGGGTTCTCACCCTATCAGTTAGTCTATGGGAAGGCATGTCATCTTCCAGTCGAGCTAGAACATAAAGCTTATTGGGCCATTAAGGCCTTGAATTTTGATCAAATAGCCGCTGGTAAGAAAAGAATTTTGAAACTTAATGAACTTGAGGATATGAGGCTTAGAGCGTATCAAAATGCGCTCATATATAAAGCCAGGACAAAAAGGTATCATGACAAAAACTTAGTGTCTAGGGATATTAACTGTGGACAACTAGTTTTGTTGTATAATTCCAGGTTGAAGCTGTTTCCTGGGAAGCTCAAGTCAAAATGGTCTGGACCATTCTTGGTCAAAAGTGTGTCACCATATGGAGCTGTTGAACTAGTGACACCTGAAGGAGATCGAAGTTGCAAAGTAAATGGACAAAGAGTTAAACCATACCTAGGTGGCGACCTACCAAAAGGAAGGGTGGCACTCATTCTGAAGGACCTCTGAGGATCCTTAGCAGTCAAGCTAGTGACGATAAAGAAGCGCTGAGTGGGAGGAAACCCACTAGATTTACTTTGTTTTCAATTTATTTTCTTTATTTTCTTTTTAATGTCAAAGTCCATTGAACTTATTTCCCTATTGTAATTGCTCCTGCACTTGTTTATTATTAATGAATTTGTTTTGTTTCATGTGACCTATTCCAGTTTAGTAACAGTTGTTTGATGAAACGGTATTCCAAAAGTTCTAAAGGAGGGGTGACTTGATTCAAAGGCGAAGTGTACGGCGTTGCTAGGTAGTCACATACTCCCAGAAATCTCAGCCATAAGGTTCATTGCCAAATTTGTTTTTCAATTTACTTATATTTAGATTAGTTTTCCATGCAACTACATTTCTAGAACTTGCATTGTTTCTCTATTATTGATTGGTCTTTGTCAATTACACACTGAGGCAAAAGTGCTTGGTCCTGTGAGCCTTTTTGAAGCCTACCCTGTTTTAATTTGTTGAATTTATCCTTTCTTAACCAATTGTGAGCCGGTAGGATTAGAACTTTTTGTTCGGTGACAAACTACATTACAAGCCTAGAGACTTTTAGGACTTGTCCCTTAATGTATTTTCTGAGTTAAGGCATTGTAGAATGTTGTTAAAGATTAAGTTTGGGGTTGCTATTGGAATTTGCAACCAACTAAGTTTGGGGTGGGGGTACTAGAGAATAAGAGAACAAAAATGAAAGAAATAGGAAATTGTCATGCAAAATACACACAAAAATGGTGTATCAAAAAAAAAAAATTGAATGATGAAAAAGGGACAAAACATTGAAAATCCGAGTAACTTCAAACTCGATTGTCCCTAAATGTTAAAAATGTTCTCTAGTACCTTTGCATTGATTGTATTTCCACAAGGTGAATTAATGAAGGATTGAATTTTGTGCTTTAACTTCCGTAGGAATGCCTAACTCAAACTTTGTGTAGCCTACTTATCCAAATATATCCCACCTTTCACCTAAGCCCCGTTATAACCCTAAAGACCTCAAAAGTGTGTAATGATATTGACTTTGATTGATGTTTAGAAACTTTTCAAGCGTATGGTAATATGTAGACCTGCATGTCGACTGGTAGAACCCTATTTCAATTTGAATGCGTGGAGTTGTGAACTGGTGGATGCGAACAAGTCAAACTAGCTCATCTTTTGCTAGAAGGAGAATGAACTTTTGGGTACTATCGTTTTGTCAGGTAACTGTTATTTTACTGTCGTTTGTCACTGGTGCAAGCAAATTCCTTGAGGACAAGGAATGGTTTAAGTTTGGGGTTGTGATGACATGCTGTCATTACATAATTTTTAGGACTTATTGTGACATTTTGATAGAGTTCTCATGCAATTTATACTGTTCTGGAGTGCAAAAAGCTTAAATATTGAAGTCTGTTCGAAGGAAATCGCGCCACGCCAATTTCAAGCCGTGCTGCGATTTTTGAAGCAAAATTACATCCTCCCTGTTTGAGGGAAATCGCGGCACGCCTATATACATGGCGCGGCGCGATTTTGACGGGTCAGGTGTGACACCCTAAATTCCAAGAATAATTATTGCTATTATTTAATTAAAAATAGAGTTTGATTCGCAGCGGAAAGTGTCAAATAAAAACTTCTCTAATGATATAGGAATTCTTCCACAAAATTTAGGATATCACATTGACTCATAACAAACATAATTCATATTTCACTTCATTAAACATTATAGTAATAATAACATCGAATCTTTTTCTTTTGAAAATATTTCATTTTACATCATAGACAATGGTTTTCTTGCACAAAATTAAATAAGTAAGCATATCCCTTTTCCCGTGTCACTATTAGAGCGGTGCTTTTCCCCAAAATAATCGACGACACAAGACAAGTCCTCACGAAAGGCATGCACTTGACTCCAAGACTCATAACCTATATAACTACGGTTTCGCAACCGCAGGGCCAAGCCAGCAAACACAAACAACGAAGGGGTGAGTTCCGAGAACATGTAATAGTATAAAAAAAATGAGAAGAACACGTAAGCAATTAAGTCAAAGTCATTTCACATCACAAACATAATATTCAAAACCTTGAAGAATATATTATATCATCTCAATCTATATTAGTAGAAAATATCATCACAACTTAAGAACCAAAAAAAAACTTCACAAACACAATGTCACAATTCAATTCCAACTAGTCACAACACATGTAGTCACCAATAACCATCTTCATAAGGACATCAACAAATAATCACCTTCATCGCCTCACACAATTACATTAATAGACATCACAAAGTAATTCGTTAAAACATTACAACTTGACTCGACAACACGACTCAACTTGACAATGCACTCTTAACAACTTAACAACTTAAATCATCGTGAAACTTCTTGATATGCAAATGCATGTGGTACCATTCAACAACATATATGAGCGTAATTAGGCTCCTCAACAAGTGAGCATAAAGCTGCCGGGCTTAAAGCCCCCAACGTAGTGTGAGCACAAGGGCTGCCGGGCCTAAAGCCCCCAACTTTAATGAGCACAAAGGCTGCCGGGCCTAAAGCCCCCAACTTTAATGAGCACAAAGGCTGCCGGGCCTAAAGCCCCCAACTTTAATGAGTATGCAATGGACTCAACTCCTACAACTTAGACATCTTGAACTTCTTAAACAACTTACATGATTCCAATAATTTGGACAACTTCTTACGACTTCACAACTTAGACTGACACTTACAACTTTATGACATTGATGGTCAACAGCATCAAACGATAAACATCAACATCTTTAAATAGCATCATTATCAAATACACATCATTAAATAGCACTTCAGTTATACATCATCAATTAACACATCAATTTCACACCATCAAATAATTCACAAATCACACTTAGTCAAATAATACATCAACTATACTTCTTAAATATCACATATTTACATACCACATCTTTAAATCATATACATCTTCAAATATCACATAGTCAAATAATATATTTCATTTACACATCATAAAATAATACATTTAGCACTATGGTATCCAAGACACATCTATAAGGAGAATAAATCTTATTTCAAACACATTCAAAGATAGTAAGAATAATTTCAATTATTATCTCTATAAAATCACTTAAAAAAAATAAACTATTATTTATACTAGGCATACGGCACCACTACAATTCCAACTTCTAATACATAACATCACATCTATATCAATCATTAAATAAGTCATCAATCTAAATAGTTGCAGCAAATCAAGCATAAGCACCCACAAATTTATCCATGACTTCAAATACCACATATTCAGATAGTTTAAATCAAGCAACACCTTAATAATGTTTCTAATTCTTCTTTTAACCTCCCACATCTAAATTTGCACATTAATTAATTATTCTCTCAAAGGGCTACAACCGTCGCGGTGAGCCCCGAATGAACTTTGGGAAGTACGGCTTTCCCGTTCATCCCAATTAATTTACACTCATGATCTCGAACTCTTCTCTCTCACCCCATACCTGGATTGAAGCTTTCACACGACATCGCAAACTCAACGGCAACGACGAATCCAATCACGTTAACATCTTCACATCCCTCCTTTTCATCAATAGAACAAAAGAATGGTAATGGGGTTGTCTAAGAGGCATGACTGCTTCACCGTCTATTCATGTTATTACGGCTCCCGGTTGAACCGATTCTATCTATGAGTTTGGCGACAGACATAGTAATTTGTCAACTACATATTGGTGGCTAATTAAAACGTGGCAAGTTTAAGAGACATAATTTGTGATCAAACACACAGAAGATTAAAGGCTCTATGAGAAAATTAAAATTGTGAAAGGAGAAGAAATAAGGCGAGGTTGCGATTACAAGGCAGTATTCCCCCAGGCAAATTAGGTTAGTTCGTCCTATATATACGTAGTTCAAGGGTCATACTTGGCATCACTTTTATTCCCAAAACAAATATCTTGATTTATACCTTAAAACATTACCTAGTCCCTATATACATATATTATACCATCGAACAAGTCCTATACGTATTAATATTAATAATAATAATAATAATAATAATAATAATAATAATAATAATAATAATAATAATAATAATAATAATAATAATAATAGTCACGATAGTAATATGTTAGCCTTAAAAATGATAGTTCAAAAACCCTTTTTTTTATACACTTAGCAAATAATTCAAGCATATATATCTATATCGAATAATATTTTATTTTAATAACAAATAATGGAAATTATTAAGATAAATTCGTATATAAAATTTTGGGGTGTTACAATTCTCCCCTCATTAAAGAAATTTCGTCCTCGAAATTTGAGAAAAATGATAACAATTTAACATATAAGTTAACCAAACAAAGGATGAGAGGACTCCTAAGGTTGAAACTCAATCTCAAAGAGTATAGGAAGCATACAAGGAATGATTACGGTTTATGTCAAACTGTATTCCATGCATTAGGTGGGATTTACAAAACGCTAACTCACTTGAAGTTTCTACTCTAATGGAGAAAAGAAAAAAAAAATTAACGAAAGATAATACAAAAACAAATAAATTAAATAGTACCCACTGAGATAGAAACCAGAGCAAATGGCCTACACCCAATACATCATCACAAGACAATCATTACTACTCAAGTACATAAACTGAAAGCAACAACAGAAGAGAAATATTGCAGTTAAACCTCACAGCTATCGTAAAAAGAAGTCAAAGACAGAAAACAAAACTCATGGTAATGGTTCACTCATTAATAACAATGCAAACATATAGCATTATAGGTTCACATTCTAATCAAAATTAGACATATAATTTGTGCCAGAAAACTAAATAAATAAATAAATAAAATCCAACGAACATGCATCTTACTAAGGTATATCATGCTATGTTAAATCCTTCCTATAATTATCTACAATTATGAACACATCATACATATTACTTACACTCATGCTATAAAATTACTTATTTCATCAAGGTATAGGCCACTCCAAACCTTTACACCGATAAACCTTCCACATCAAAATCTTTATAGGCAATGCTCTAAAATCTTCTAGGTACATTATAAGTATCCCTCTTTTTTTTTTTAATTTTTTTTTTTTACCTTGCATCAACAATCAAAATTAATCCAAACTTACAATTAAATAAAATAAAATAAACGTAAAAGGAACAATAAATAAATGCATACCAAATAACTAAGCACTCCACTTTGTTGTGAAAAAGATATTAACAGAAACAATAATAACAAAGTAACACACACAAAAAAATGAGAAGGATACAAGTAGTCAAACAACTAACAAGGTACACATATGAAACATGACAGACGCATAACATACAAGGTTGGAATGGACCGACCTGCTCTGATACCAATTGTGACACCCTAAATTCCAAGAATAATTATTGCTATTATTTAATTAAAAATAGAGTTTGATTCGCAGCGGAAAGTGTCAAATAAAAACTTCTCTAATGATATAGGAATTCTTCCACAAAATTTAGGATATCACATTGACTCATAACAAACATAATTCATATTTCACTTCATTAAACATTATAGTAATAATAACATCGAATCTTTTTCTTTTGAAAATATTTCATTTTACATCATAGACAATGGTTTTCTTGCACAAAATTAAATAAGTAAGCATATCGCTTTTCCCGTGTCACTATTAGAGCGGTGTTTTTCCCCAAAATAATCGACGACACAAGACAAGTCCTCACGAAAGGCATGCACTTGACTCCAAGACTCATAACCTATATAACTACGGTTTCGCAACCGCAGGGCCAAGCCAGCAAACACAAACAACGAAGGGGTGAGTTCCGAGAACATGTAATAGTATAAAAAAATTGAGAAGAACACGTAAGCAATTAAGTCAAAGTCGTTTCACATCACAAACATAATATTCAAAACCTTGAAGAATATATTATATCATCTCAATCTATATTAGTAGAAAATATCATCACAACTTAAGAACCAAAAAAAAACTTCACAAACACAATGTCACAATTCAATTCCAACTAGTCACAACACATGTAGTCACCAATAACCATCTTCATAAGGACATCAACAAATAATCACCTTCATCGTCTCACACAATTACATTAATAGACATCACAAAGTAATTCGTTAAAACATTACAACTTAACAACTTGATTCGACAACACGACTCAACTTGACAATGCACTCTTAACAACTTAACAACTTAAATCATCGTGACACTTCTTGATATGCAAATGCATGTGGTACCATTCAACAACATATATGAGCGTAATTAGGCTCCTCAACAAGTGAGCATAAAGCTGCCGGGCTTAAAGCCCCCAACGTAGTGTGAGCACAAGGGCTGCCGGGCCTAAAGCCCCCAACGTAGTGTGAGCACAAGGGCTGCCGGGCCTAAAGCCCCCAACTTTAATGAGCACAAAGGCTGCCGGGCCTAAAGCCCCCAACTTTAATGAGCACAAAGGCTGCCGGGCCTAAAGCCCCCAACTTTAATGAGTATGCAATGGACTCAACTCCTACAACTTAGACATCTTGAACTTCTTAAGCAACTTATATGATTCCAATAATTTGGACAACTTCTTACGACTTCACAACTTAGACCGACACTTACAACTTTATGACATTGATGGTCAACAGCATCAAACGATAAACATCAACATCTTTAAATAGCATCATTATCAAATACACATCATTAAATAGCACTTCAGTTATACATCATCAATTAACACATCAATTTCACATCATCAAATAATTCACAAATCACACTTAGTCAAATAATACATCAACTATACTTCTTAAATATCACATCTTTACATACCACATCTTTAAATCATATACATCTTCAAATATCACATAGTCAAATAATATATTTCATTTACACATCTTAAAATAATACATTTAGCACTATGGTATCCAAGACACATCTATAAGGAGAATAAATCTTATTTCAAACACATTCAAAGATAGTAAGAATAATTTCAATTATTATCTCTATAAAATCACTTAAAAAAAATAAACTATTATTTATACTAGGCATACGGCACCACTACAATTCCAACTTCTAATACATAACATCACATCTATATCAATCATTAAATAAGTCATCAATCTAAATAGTTGCAGCAAATCAAGCATAAGCACCCACAAATTTATCCATGACTTCAAATACCACATATTCAGATAGTTTAAATCAAGCAACACCTTAATAATGTTTCTAATTCTTCTTTTAACCTCCCACATCTTAATTTGCACATTAATTAATTATTCTCTCAAAGGGCTACAACCGTCGCGGTGAGCCCCCAATGAACTTTGGGAAGTACGGCTTTCCCGTTCATCCCAATTAATTTACACTCATGATCTCGAACTCTTCTCTCTCACCCCATACCTGGATTGAAGCTTTCACACGACATCGCAAACTCAACGGCAACGACGAATCCAATCACGTTAACATCTTCACATCCCTCCTTTTCATCAATAGAACAAAAGAATGGTAATGGGGTTGTCTAAGAGGCATGACTGCTTCACCGTCTATTCATGTTATTACGGCTCCCGGTTGAACCGATTCTATCTATGAGTTTGGCGACGGACATAGTAATTTGTCAACTACATATTGGTGGCTAATTAAAACGTGGCAAGTTTAAGAGACATAATTTGTGATCAAACACACAGAAGATTAAAGGCTCTATGAGAAAATTAAAATTGTGAAAGGAGAAGAAATAAGGCGAGGTTGCGATTGCAAGGCAGTATTCCCCCAGGCAAATTAGGTTAGTTCATCCTATATATACGTAGTTCAAGGGTCATACTTGGCATCACTTTTATTCCCAAAACAAATATCTTGATTTATACCTTAAAACATTACCTAGTCCCTATATACATATATTATACCATCGAACAAGTCCTATACGTATTAATATTAATATTAATAATAATAATAATAATAATAATAATAATAATAATAATAATAATAATAATAATAATAATAATAATAATAATAATAATAATAATAATAATTATAATAATAATAGTCACGATAGTAATATGTTAGCCTTAAAAATGATAGTCCAAAAACCCTTTTTTTTATACACTTAGCAAATAATTCAAGCATATATATCTATATCGAATAATATTTTATTTTAATAACAAATAATGGAAATTATTAAGATAAATTCGTATATAAAATTTTGGGGTGTTACATCAGGCCCATGACTTCTATAAATACTGCACTCAGCCAGAAGAAAAAGGGTTACGATTTTGGAGAGCAAAGTGCGATTTTGAGACATCGGAGACGGCTAGAAGGGCGATTTCTTCAACCTTTTACCAATTCATGTATGTTTTAATTATTTCATTGATTATGCTATTTGTAAACTCGATTATGAGTAGCTAAATCTCTTAGAGATTAGATCCGAGATGAATCTTTGTAACCCTAATTGACACATGTTGCTGTGAAACTCTATTTTGTTTATGAATTCATTTCTAGTTTATTCAATTTAATTGTTCTTAATGCTTTTTATATCTTGATCACATATAACTTGATTTTGTGAGAACGAATGACCACTGACCATGGCTTTTGACTTAGACCTAATTGAATTGTTCTAATAAACAGGGTTAGTCTAGGAATAGATAATCGTTTGTTAGTGATAATAGGTTAACGTTCGGTAAAACCTTCAAGAATTATTAGACCACCTAAGGAATTAGGGGCTGTAGTTTAAGAAGAGGGTCCTAACTCAAGAGATTGATTAGGGCTAATTTGTTAATCATCGTAAACTAGAAGAGGGTTCATAATAAATAGGTGCAGTAGACCAATTAGGGGAACTTAGAGGATTCGACGGATCTGATCTCATCTTTCTCTCATATTTTCTTAATCAAATCTAATTTCCTTTATTTGATTTCATAAAATCAAACCAAATCTTCTGCCTAGTGGCAAAACAAAATAAACTTTACACATCCTAATTATATAACGAAATTGAATTATTGAAGTTAAAAACAGTCCTCGTGGGATCGATATTTTTACTACTTCGATAGTATTTGGTGCACTTGCCAGAGATCTATCACTCAACCTCTCACTCAACATTTGTTTCAACCTCTTCAGACATAGATGATATTCCTTTGAATAGAGTCTATGCAAACTTACAAAAATCCTTTTCCCCCCTCACCATCTACCAAAAACACTAGAAAAAGCCTGATGATGATACTTTTGTACCTATGTATCCATTTGTTGTGGATAGAATAGATGAGATGGCACAAATGAGATTCAATGTTTATGCAAGACTACATGAAAATCATCCTTTACAGCCACCAATGATTAAGCCACTTCAATCTATACCTGCTGATGCAGAAGGTGTAAGTGAAAGTATAACACCCTAATTCTGTCGATAAATATTAAATAATAATAATATATTTAATAATAAGGATGTTACACAACTTGACTTTATATCACAAAAATAATATAATTTTCTTGCTAATTAATAATTTCAGCAACGGAAACATTTCACTATTCTCATTAATAAATCTTATCATTGTCATTTAAGATCATAAATTGAAATAACATTAGTTCCAAGATTAAAACTCAAAATCAAATTAATTTAAATGCCAACCCAAACCCATGGTGTTACATATCAGAGCTCGTATTCAACTACATATCTAATCATTGCTAAAATAAAATTAACGGAAGACAATTCCTATCGTATCCTGCTAGGCGTCCCGCAACTAGATCTCTTCATCCTAAGTATATGTACCCCACGGGTACAGACACCATAAATACAACAACAAGAAAAGGGTGAGAAATCCAGCCATAACATATTATTAGGAAAAGCATGAACATTAAATACATATCAAAAGAGTATAATCCCGACTATCTCATCATTCTCAACAGTTACTATGTATAATCTCTTCTTTTCACAGATCACTACAACACATCATTTTCACACTTACAACCACCAAGCATAAAACATCTTCATTTATATGCATATGGACTCTCCTATAGACCTATATGAATGTGGTACCACATCTACTCGTCATTTTGTCAGTTATGTTACTGGACTTTCACTGCATATTTTGCCAGAGGTATATTACTGGACTTTCACTACATAATTTTCCAGAGGTATGTTACTGGACTTTCACTACATAACAATGCAAGACATCATGCTCTAGACTCTACATGGACGCATAGAATTAAAATCAACAAGTATTACAAGTATACACTCATCACATAATCCACGTATTAATGCAAGATTTCCCCTAAAATGCACGACCCTAATGCAAGCACACAAAACATCATCATCATCACTCTCATCATCATCATAGATAAATATCATCACTCTCATCATCGTTATAAATTAACCATCAACACTCTCATCATCACAACAACATAGACATCGTCATTCTCATCATCATTATAATATAACCTCATCATTTCCTATCGTAGTAATTTCTTTACATATATAATATTAATCATCATCACTATCTGTCACAGTTATAGGACTCCTCATTATTACTCTTTATCATCTGCTTATATCAGTACTTATTCTCTTCATTAATCCAACCCTTTCGCGTGACTCATTTCTACATCAACATCCCTCTATTTTATTTTATTTTATTATTCATCTTACAGACATACTGTAACATCCCAGACTGCTTACAGGATTGCCGACTAACCCCACAAACCAACACGAGTCTTTTCAGCATGCTTTGTCCTCACTCACATGCTTACCGGGAAACTTCCCGGTAGGTCACCCATCCTAGTACTACTCCAAGCCAAGCACGCTTAACTGTGGAGTTCCTATGGATTGAGCTCCCGAAAAGAAGATGCATCTTGTTGATATGGGTAGTACCTAACAATTCTTATAAGCCTTCCTTCAACCATGTAGTCACATACCTACACGGCCTCTGGATCCCTCTCATTCCGATGTGATTTGGTTCCTCCTATCAACGTGGGGTCACCATGTAACAGCCCGGTGGTCCGACTCATCCCGCTTAAGTCCGGGGCCGGCCTGGCTCCGCCACTGTTACTGTGCCACGTTGCGGGTGTTACACATACTTTATCTCATCTATTCTAGGCTCTCTATATACTTTACTTCTGATAGCATAACCTATTACTCATTCTTAGTCTCAAGATGTATTCTAATTCATTATCATTACATATAATGACTCCTCTCTATACAACTAGGTTCTTCCCCATCATCGTCATTAACTCTTTCGTAACTATTCTTCTCATTTAAAACCACTTTATATCTTACTAGCGTCCAGACGGGCACTCCCGTGCCCGTCTGTCCGCCTTTTCTACTGCGCTAACGTATGTATATAGCACATGTGTGTATACTTGACTATGGTTTTTTGTATAAATTATTGTATAACATGTCATACACCATGCAGAAATGTAATATATAAATCTTATGGTATAAGAAATAAAAATATGATGACTAAAGATCTCTTGTTTCCGGACATTTGTATAACCTGTGTACAAACTTGACTATGTTTCTCTAGGTAAATATAAATATAGTATGTCATACACAAATATAATTTATTTAACACCATATAAAAAAGTAATATATAAAACTTATGAATAAAAATACTTTGTTGCCCTCAATTTTATATTGCGCACCTTTTCATTTTTATTGCTCTAACATATGTATCCACTATCTTTTGTGTCTGTGAGTCCACTGTTTTTATTCCGTTTACACATTATCCAAACAAAAAATGATAGGTTCAAGAAAGAAAATGTTACTTTTGAGTAGCAGATATTTCATATACGAAGAGATTTATAAATTTTCTACCAAAAAAATGAAGAAAAAGTTGGAGTAATTTTTTCACCATATCCATTATATTGTTCTTTTTGTTTAAAGCGACCAATACATGTCTGCTATTGCAGATCATTGTCGAAGGGGCTAATTATGATCAATAAAAATATGTATGATAACTAAACGGTAATCTTGTAAATGAAAGGAAAATATGCAAAGGAAATTGAAAGGAATTGTAGAAATGTCACATTGGTCCAATAAGAGCTTATCTTTTGTATGCTTCCAGTCTAGTTTGGAGAGTTCCAATCCTTTTAGGTCATTTCCCATTGGTATTACCGTCCATTTGCTCCAAAATAAACCCCTAAAGAATCAAGAGTCTTATAAAAAAGCATCATAAACAGTAACAAATAACCCTCTTGACATAAAAAGGCTCACAAATACAATTTGAAGTTTCAAAGAAAAAAATGATAAGAAAATATAAGCATGAAATAGAATATTCAACCTATAAATCATCCACATTTGAGATGGCAATAGGATATCCAAGCTATGTGCACCGACACTGATCTCGATATTTACTCGTTGGCATCGGTAGAAAAAAATGAAAATGAGCAAGTGTTGGTGCTACAAATTATTCAAAATCCCCTAGTCTTCCCTTTCATCCCTTTCTTGAGACTCATATCTCACCTTTTTTGTTTGTTGAAGGAATCTCACTTTTTCTCGCGCCTCATATCTCATAATTGTTGTCATTTACAAATAGTTTGGTTGGATAAAAAGACTTCACCAAAAGAAGGCAATGTCTTTGTATATGTCATAGAAATAGATTGTAGATACAATGATTATTCATGAAAAAAATATAACACTTTTATTAGTAAACTACAAAACAGGTCAAACAATATGAAACTGCACAACCAAAACCGCCAACCGCGAGTTGTCTTGTTTCCATATTAGAGCGTAAACATAAAGTAAAAAGGTAAAACCGAAACCAAGGAAAATAACATGCATTGAAAATATTGCAAACTTGAATTAGAAATTCACAACTTCTTTCCAAACAATTGTACGCAATTACATGAATTCAAAACAGTATATAAACCGTTGTATCTCTCTTTGTCGCTGGCATAACCTTTCCGCCAGCTCCTTCGATGTTTTCGCCAACTACTACATATCGCAACATGAAGAAAAGAAAATAAGAAATCAAAAATGTATTTGATCAACCCGTTCCTCAAATGTTTAAAGGATAGTCAATATCTCATATCTATCAAACATTCGCTTTTCTCAAAGTCAAAATTAACGATCTCAAAAAACCATGTCTACAATTTTAAGAAACCATTTACTATGACCTCTTATTTGAGGGTTGTAGAAGAATTTCTAAGCAACAAAGTACGCCACAAAAAATCCCTATCACTAAAGAAAAAAAATTATATCAAATACAATTAGAAAAAAAAGCTACAATATTGGTACTCAATCAATGCATTCTCATTTCCATTGTAATTCTTTTCAAATCGCATCCTTTGAAATCTAAATATTAGACATATTCAACATAAGTGAATCAATCATTAAATTCCGAAAGAAATGGGATAATAAAATTAATTGTAAAAACATAATAAGAATACACTCTAAATAAAATTATCAAACCTCTCTCTCTGGTGACGAATCTTGCCCCCCATTCATTCATCATTTTGTGCAACTCTTGTGAAGGTATATAATTAGGTCGCAGCCAAAGCATATCCACCATGTCTTCCTATTTTGCTTCTCTTTTTGTTACTCCATTACTCTCTCTATCACTCTTTTGCAGTCCATGATACATTATCTTCCTTTTCACATTGAACATATGATAATAGAAAAATAAATGAGACTATAACACATATAATAAGAATCAATAATATATATACCCTAAATTAATAACTATCATAGACACATCAATAATATCTTGATTTCTATAACTTAAATTATTATTGTACATTCTCTATATTTGTCCCATTTATGCTTCAGTGTGTCTTGACCAAAGAATGGTGACACCTAAAGTCTTCATTATCCTTTTTTTTTTTTTTAAATCTATGTCCACTGAAGTTGTAAACAAAATAATTAAAAGAATGCTAATTGCAATCAAACACAATGACAATATCCAAACAAAAGGGAAAAATATTGAATTAAGGAAAAATTACCGTGTCTCAATTTATGATAAATACTTAGATAACTACTTGCTAATTTCTCTTTTAATACTTAGAAAACTATTATTTATACTAGGCATACGGCACCACTACAATTCCAACTTCTAATACATAACATCACATCTATATCAATCATTAAATAAGTCATCAATCTAAATAGTTGCAGCAAATCAAGCATAAGCACCCACAAATTTATCCATGACTTCAAATACCACATATTCAGATAGTTTAAATCAAGCAACACCTTAATAATGTTTCTAATTCTTCTTTTAACCTCCCACATCTAAATTTGCACATTAATTAATTATTCTCTCAAAGGGCTACAACCGTCGCGGTGAGCCCCGAATGAACTTTGGGAAGTACGGTTTTCCCGTTCATCCCAATTAATTTACACTCATGATCTCGAACTCTTCTCTCTCACCCCATACCTGGATTGAAGCTTTCACACGACATCGCAAACTCAACGGCAACGACGAATCCAATCACGTTAACATCTTCACATCCCTCCTTTTCATCAATAGAACAAAAGAATGGTAATGGGGTTGTCTAAGAGGCATGACTGCTTCACCGTCTATTCATGTTATTACGGCTCCCGGTTGAACCGATTCTATCTATGAGTTTGGCGACAGACATAGTAATTTGTCAACTACATATTGGTGGCTAATTAAAACGTGGCAAGTTTAAGAGACATAATTTGTGATCAAACACACAGAAGATTAAAGGCTCTATGAGAAAATTAAAATTGTGAAAGGAGAAGAAATAAGGCGAGGTTCCGATTGCAAGGCAGTATTCCCCCAGGCAAATTAGGTTAGTTCGTCCTATATATACGTAGTTCAAGGGTCATACTTGGCATCACTTTTATTCCCAAAACAAATATCTTGATTTATACCTTAAAACATTACCTAGTCCCTATATACATATATTATACCATCGAACAAGTCCTATACGTATTAATATTAATAATAATAATAATAATAATAATAATAATAATAATAATAATAATAATAATAATAATAATTATAATAATAATAGTCACGATAGTAATATGTTAGCCTTAAAAATGATAGTTCAAAAACCCTTTTTTTTTATACACTTAGCAAATAATTCAAGCATATATATCTATATCGAATAATATTTTATTTTAATAACAAATAATGGAAATTATTAAGATAAATTCGTATATAAAATTTTGGGGTGTTACAATTCTCCCCTCATTAAAGAAATTTCGTCCTCGAAATTTGAGAAAAATGATAACAATTTAACATATAAGTTAACCAAACAAAGGATGAGAGGACTCCTAAGGTTGAAACTCAATCTCAAAGAGTATAGGAAGCATACAAGGAATGATTACGGTTTATGTCAAACTGTATTCCATGCATTAGGTGGGATTTACAAAACGCTAACTCACTTGAAGTTTCTACTCTAATGGAGAAAAGAAAAAAAAATTAACGAAAGATAATACAAAAACAAATAAATTAAATAGTACCCACTGAGATAGAAACCAGAGCAAATGGCCTACACCCAATACATCATCACAAGACAATCATTACTACTCAAGTACATAAACTGAAAGCAACAACAGAAGAGAAATATTGCAGTTAAACCTCACAGCTATCGTAAAAAGAAGTCAAAGACAGAAAACAAAACTCATGGTAATGGTTCACTCATTAATAACAATGCAAACATATAGCATTATAGGTTCACATTCTAATCAAAATTAGACATATAATTTGTGCCAGAAAACTAAATAAATAAATAAATAAAATCCAACGAACATGCATCTTACTAAGGTATATCATGCTATGTTAAATCCTTCCTATAATTATCTACAATTATGAACACATCATACATATTACTTACACTCATGCTATAAAATTACTTATTTCATCAAGGTATAGGCCACTCCAAACCTTTACACCGATAAACCTTCCACATCAAAATCTTTATAGGCAATGCTCTAAAATCTTCTAGGTACATTATAAGTATCCCTCTTTTTTTTTTTAATTTTTTTTTTTTACCTTGCATCAACAATCACTCTTTATGTTTTAGGTCAGGACTACACACTTCAACTCCTCAACAAAAGTTAAACAAAGTTGATTATGTTTACTAAAACTAGAATGAGATAAAGATTAACTTTTCAAGTCTCATAATTATCTATTATAAGGAACATACACAATCTTGTTCAAAAGAAGGATTATATACAGACGGTCTATATGCAACTCATTCACATAATAATTTTTTTTTAAACAAAATATATATATATATATATATATATATATATATATATAAGTATAGCAATCACAAAATATGCATAGAATAGAGCGATGATAGAAAGATGTAAGGAGTTTGGAAAGAAAAAAAAAACAACAAATGAGACACTTACAAAAAGACAACACAAACCACATCAAATTCAATTTCTCAGCACTTCAAATTATAGTATCTAGTTACACTATTATTATACAACTTAGAATTCTAGAGTACAATTAACTCAAGGTAAGGTCCTCTATAAAAGATATGCTATGATACAGAATTTGTCTAACTCTCACTAAGCTAAGAGCTCTATAGTAAAAGTTGTCCTCTTTACCTCATCCATACTGTTATCTTTACTAATAGCAATCTTACAACAAAAAAATGTTTAAAAGTCAATTTAAGTCACACTAACGTTGCAAATACCTTTTCAAAATTAATCCAAACTTACAATTAAATAAAATAAAATAAACGTAAAAGGAACAATAAATAAATGCATACCAAATAACTAAGCACTCCACTTTGTTGTGAAAAAGATATTAACAGAAACAATAATAACAAAGTAACACACACAAAAAAATGAGAAGGATACAAGTAGTCAAACAACTAACAAGGTACACATATGAAACATGACAGACGCATAACATACAAGGTTGGAATGGACCGACCTGCTCTGATACCAATTGTGACACCCTAAATTCCAAGAATAATTATTGCTATTATTTAATTAAAAATAGAGTTTGATTCGCAGCGGAAAGTGTCAAATAAAAACTTCTCTAATGATATAGGAATTCTTCCACAAAATTTAGGATATCACATTGACTCATAACAAACATAATTCATATTTCACTTCATTAAACATTATAGTAATAATAACATCGAATCTTTTTCTTTTGAAAATATTTCATTTTACATCATAGACAATGGTTTTCTTGCACAAAATTAAATAAGTAAGCATATCGCTTTTCCCGTGTCACTATTAGAGCGGTGTTTTTCCCCAAAATAATCGACGACACAAGACAAGTCCTCACGAAAGGCATGCACTTGACTCCAAGACTCATAACCTATATAACTACGGTTTCGCAACCGCAGGGCCAAGCCAGCAAACACAAACAACGAAGGGGTGAGTTCCGAGAACATGTAATAGTATAAAAAAATTGAGAAGAACACGTAAGCAATTAAGTCAAAGTCGTTTCACATCACAAACATAATATTCAAAACCTTGAAGAATATATTATATCATCTCAATCTATATTAGTAGAAAATATCATCACAACTTAAGAACCAAAAAAAAACTTCACAAACACAATGTCACAATTCAATTCCAACTAGTCACAACACATGTAGTCACCAATAACCATCTTCATAAGGACATCAACAAATAATCACCTTCATCGTCTCACACAATTACATTAATAGACATCACAAAGTAATTCGTTAAAACATTACAACTTAACAACTTGATTCGACAACACGACTCAACTTGACAATGCACTCTTAACAACTTAACAACTTAAATCATCGTGACACTTCTTGATATGCAAATGCATGTGGTACCATTCAACAACATATATGAGCGTAATTAGGCTCCTCAACAAGTGAGCATAAAGCTGCCGGGCTTAAAGCCCCCAACGTAGTGTGAGCACAAGGGCTGCCGGGCCTAAAGCCCCCAACGTAGTGTGAGCACAAGGGCTGCCGGGCCTAAAGCCCCCAACTTTAATGAGCACAAAGGCTGCCGGGCCTAAAGCCCCCAACTTTAATGAGCACAAAGGCTGCCGGGCCTAAAGCCCCCAACTTTAATGAGTATGCAATGGACTCAACTCCTACAACTTAGACATCTTGAACTTCTTAAGCAACTTATATGATTCCAATAATTTGGACAACTTCTTACGACTTCACAACTTAGACCGACACTTACAACTTTATGACATTGATGGTCAACAGCATCAAACGATAAACATCAACATCTTTAAATAGCATCATTATCAAATACACATCATTAAATAGCACTTCAGTTATACATCATCAATTAACACATCAATTTCACATCATCAAATAATTCACAAATCACACTTAGTCAAATAATACATCAACTATACTTCTTAAATATCACATCTTTACATACCACATCTTTAAATCATATACATCTTCAAATATCACATAGTCAAATAATATATTTCATTTACACATCTTAAAATAATACATTTAGCACTATGGTATCCAAGACACATCTATAAGGAGAATAAATCTTATTTCAAACACATTCAAAGATAGTAAGAATAATTTCAATTATTATCTCTATAAAATCACTTAAAAAAAATAAACTATTATTTATACTAGGCATACGGCACCACTACAATTCCAACTTCTAATACATAACATCACATCTATATCAATCATTAAATAAGTCATCAATCTAAATAGTTGCAGCAAATCAAGCATAAGCACCCACAAATTTATCCATGACTTCAAATACCACATATTCAGATAGTTTAAATCAAGCAACACCTTAATAATGTTTCTAATTCTTCTTTTAACCTCCCACATCTTAATTTGCACATTAATTAATTATTCTCTCAAAGGGCTACAACCGTCGCGGTGAGCCCCCAATGAACTTTGGGAAGTACGGCTTTCCCGTTCATCCCAATTAATTTACACTCATGATCTCGAACTCTTCTCTCTCACCCCATACCTGGATTGAAGCTTTCACACGACATCGCAAACTCAACGGCAACGACGAATCCAATCACGTTAACATCTTCACATCCCTCCTTTTCATCAATAGAACAAAAGAATGGTAATGGGGTTGTCTAAGAGGCATGACTGCTTCACCGTCTATTCATGTTATTACGGCTCCCGGTTGAACCGATTCTATCTATGAGTTTGGCGACGGACATAGTAATTTGTCAACTACATATTGGTGGCTAATTAAAACGTGGCAAGTTTAAGAGACATAATTTGTGATCAAACACACAGAAGATTAAAGGCTCTATGAGAAAATTAAAATTGTGAAAGGAGAAGAAATAAGGCGAGGTTGCGATTGCAAGGCAGTATTCCCCCAGGCAAATTAGGTTAGTTCATCCTATATATACGTAGTTCAAGGGTCATACTTGGCATCACTTTTATTCCCAAAACAAATATCTTGATTTATACCTTAAAACATTACCTAGTCCCTATATACATATATTATACCATCGAACAAGTCCTATACGTATTAATATTAATATTAATAATAATAATAATAATAATAATAATAATAATAATAATAATAATAATAATAATAATAATAATAATAATTATAATAATAATAGTCACGATAGTAATATGTTAGCCTTAAAAATGATAGTCCAAAAACCCTTTTTTTTATACACTTAGCAAATAATTCAAGCATATATATCTATATCGAATAATATTTTATTTTAATAACAAATAATGGAAATTATTAAGATAAATTCGTATATAAAATTTTGGGGTGTTACATCAGGCCCATGACTTCTATAAATACTGCACTCAGCCAGAAGAAAAAGGGTTACGATTTTGGAGAGCAAAGTGCGATTTTGAGACATCGGAGACGGCTAGAAGGGCGATTTCTTCAACCTTTTACCAATTCATGTATGTTTTAATTATTTCATTGATTATGCTATTTGTAAACTCGATTATGAGTAGCTAAATCTCTTAGAGATTAGATCCGAGATGAATCTTTGTAACCCTAATTGACACATGTTGCTGTGAAACTCTATTTTGTTTATGAATTCATTTCTAGTTTATTCAATTTAATTGTTCTTAATGCTTTTTATATCTTGATCACATATAACTTGATTTTGTGAGAACGAATGACCACTGACCATGGCTTTTGACTTAGACCTAATTGAATTGTTCTAATAAACAGGGTTAGTCTAGGAATAGATAATCGTTTGTTAGTGATAATAGGTTAACGTTCGGTAAAACCTTCAAGAATTATTAGACCACCTAAGGAATTAGGGGCTGTAGTTTAAGAAGAGGGTCCTAACTCAAGAGATTGATTAGGGCTAATTTGTTAATCATCGTAAACTAGAAGAGGGTTCATAATAAATAGGTGCAGTAGACCAATTAGGGGAACTTAGAGGATTCGACGGATCTGATCTCATCTTTCTCTCATATTTTCTTAATCAAATCTAATTTCCTTTATTTGATTTCATAAAATCAAACCAAATCTTCTGCCTAGTGGCAAAACAAAATAAACTTTACACATCCTAATTATATAACGAAATTGAATTATTGAAGTTAAAAACAGTCCTCGTGGGATCGATATTTTTACTACTTCGATAGTATTTGGTGCACTTGCCAGAGATCTATCACTCAACCTCTCACTCAACATTTGTTTCAACCTCTTCAGACATAGATGATATTCCTTTGAATAGAGTCTATGCAAACTTACAAAAATCCTTTTCCCCCCTCACCATCTACCAAAAACACTAGAAAAAGCCTGATGATGATACTTTTGTACCTATGTATCCATTTGTTGTGGATAGAATAGATGAGATGGCACAAATGAGATTCAATGTTTATGCAAGACTACATGAAAATCATCCTTTACAGCCACCAATGATTAAGCCACTTCAATCTATACCTGCTGATGCAGAAGGTGTAAGTGAAAGTATAACACCCTAATTCTGTCGATAAATATTAAATAATAATAATATATTTAATAATAAGGATGTTACACAACTTGACTTTATATCACAAAAATAATATAATTTTCTTGCTAATTAATAATTTCAGCAACGGAAACATTTCACTATTCTCATTAATAAATCTTATCATTGTCATTTAAGATCATAAATTGAAATAACATTAGTTCCAAGATTAAAACTCAAAATCAAATTAATTTAAATGCCAACCCAAACCCATGGTGTTACATATCAGAGCTCGTATTCAACTACATATCTAATCATTGCTAAAATAAAATTAACGGAAGACAATTCCTATCGTATCCTGCTAGGCGTCCCGCAACTAGATCTCTTCATCCTAAGTATATGTACCCCACGGGTACAGACACCATAAATACAACAACAAGAAAAGGGTGAGAAATCCAGCCATAACATATTATTAGGAAAAGCATGAACATTAAATACATATCAAAAGAGTATAATCCCGACTATCTCATCATTCTCAACAGTTACTATGTATAATCTCTTCTTTTCACAGATCACTACAACACATCATTTTCACACTTACAACCACCAAGCATAAAACATCTTCATTTATATGCATATGGACTCTCCTATAGACCTATATGAATGTGGTACCACATCTACTCGTCATTTTGTCAGTTATGTTACTGGACTTTCACTGCATATTTTGCCAGAGGTATATTACTGGACTTTCACTACATAATTTTCCAGAGGTATGTTACTGGACTTTCACTACATAACAATGCAAGACATCATGCTCTAGACTCTACATGGACGCATAGAATTAAAATCAACAAGTATTACAAGTATACACTCATCACATAATCCACGTATTAATGCAAGATTTCCCCTAAAATGCACGACCCTAATGCAAGCACACAAAACATCATCATCATCACTCTCATCATCATCATAGATAAATATCATCACTCTCATCATCGTTATAAATTAACCATCAACACTCTCATCATCACAACAACATAGACATCGTCATTCTCATCATCATTATAATATAACCTCATCATTTCCTATCGTAGTAATTTCTTTACATATATAATATTAATCATCATCACTATCTGTCACAGTTATAGGACTCCTCATTATTACTCTTTATCATCTGCTTATATCAGTACTTATTCTCTTCATTAATCCAACCCTTTCGCGTGACTCATTTCTACATCAACATCCCTCTATTTTATTTTATTTTATTATTCATCTTACAGACATACTGTAACATCCCAGACTGCTTACAGGATTGCCGACTAACCCCACAAACCAACACGAGTCTTTTCAGCATGCTTTGTCCTCACTCACATGCTTACCGGGAAACTTCCCGGTAGGTCACCCATCCTAGTACTACTCCAAGCCAAGCACGCTTAACTGTGGAGTTCCTATGGATTGAGCTCCCGAAAAGAAGATGCATCTTGTTGATATGGGTAGTACCTAACAATTCTTATAAGCCTTCCTTCAACCATGTAGTCACATACCTACACGGCCTCTGGATCCCTCTCATTCCGATGTGATTTGGTTCCTCCTATCAACGTGGGGTCACCATGTAACAGCCCGGTGGTCCGACTCATCCCGCTTAAGTCCGGGGCCGGCCTGGCTCCGCCACTGTTACTGTGCCACGTTGCGGGTGTTACACATACTTTATCTCATCTATTCTAGGCTCTCTATATACTTTACTTCTGATAGCATAACCTATTACTCATTCTTAGTCTCAAGATGTATTCTAATTCATTATCATTACATATAATGACTCCTCTCTATACAACTAGGTTCTTCCCCATCATCGTCATTAACTCTTTCGTAACTATTCTTCTCATTTAAAACCACTTTATATCTTACTAGCGTCCAGACGGGCACTCCCGTGCCCGTCTGTCCGCCTTTTCTACTGCGCTAACGTATGTATATAGCACATGTGTGTATACTTGACTATGGTTTTTTGTATAAATTATTGTATAACATGTCATACACCATGCAGAAATGTAATATATAAATCTTATGGTATAAGAAATAAAAATATGATGACTAAAGATCTCTTGTTTCCGGACATTTGTATAACCTGTGTACAAACTTGACTATGTTTCTCTAGGTAAATATAAATATAGTATGTCATACACAAATATAATTTATTTAACACCATATAAAAAAGTAATATATAAAACTTATGAATAAAAATACTTTGTTGCCCTCAATTTTATATTGCGCACCTTTTCATTTTTATTGCTCTAACATATGTATCCACTATCTTTTGTGTCTGTGAGTCCACTGTTTTTATTCCGTTTACACATTATCCAAACAAAAAATGATAGGTTCAAGAAAGAAAATGTTACTTTTGAGTAGCAGATATTTCATATACGAAGAGATTTATAAATTTTCTACCAAAAAAATGAAGAAAAAGTTGGAGTAATTTTTTCACCATATCCATTATATTGTTCTTTTTGTTTAAAGCGACCAATACATGTCTGCTATTGCAGATCATTGTCGAAGGGGCTAATTATGATCAATAAAAATATGTATGATAACTAAACGGTAATCTTGTAAATGAAAGGAAAATATGCAAAGGAAATTGAAAGGAATTGTAGAAATGTCACATTGGTCCAATAAGAGCTTATCTTTTGTATGCTTCCAGTCTAGTTTGGAGAGTTCCAATCCTTTTAGGTCATTTCCCATTGGTATTACCGTCCATTTGCTCCAAAATAAACCCCTAAAGAATCAAGAGTCTTATAAAAAAGCATCATAAACAGTAACAAATAACCCTCTTGACATAAAAAGGCTCACAAATACAATTTGAAGTTTCAAAGAAAAAAATGATAAGAAAATATAAGCATGAAATAGAATATTCAACCTATAAATCATCCACATTTGAGATGGCATATCCAAGCTATGTGCACCGACACTGATCTCGATATTTACTCGTTGGCATCGGTAGAAAAAAATGAAAATGAGCAAGTGTTGGTGCTACAAATTATTCAAAATCCCCTAGTCTTCCCTTTCATCCCTTTCTTGAGACTCATATCTCACCTTTTTTGTTTGTTGAAGGAATCTCACTTTTTCTCGCGCCTCATATCTCATAATTGTTGTCATTTACAAATAGTTTGGTTGGATAAAAAGACTTCACCAAAAGAAGGCAATGTCTTTGTATATGTCATAGAAATAGATTGTAGATACAATGATTATTCATGAAAAAAATATAACACTTTTATTAGTAAACTACAAAACAGGTCAAACAATATGAAACTGCACAACCAAAACCGCCAACCGCGAGTTGTCTTGTTTCCATATTAGAGCGTAAACATAAAGTAAAAAGGTAAAACCGAAACCAAGGAAAATAACATGCATTGAAAATATTGCAAACTTGAATTAGAAATTCACAACTTCTTTCCAAACAATTGTACGCAATTACATGAATTCAAAACAGTATATAAACCGTTGTATCTCTCTTTGTCGCTGGCATAACCTTTCCGCCAGCTCCTTCGATGTTTTCGCCAACTACTACATATCGCAACATGAAGAAAAGAAAATAAGAAATCAAAAATGTATTTGATCAACCCGTTCCTCAAATGTTTAAAGGATAGTCAATATCTCATATCTATCAAACATTCGCTTTTCTCAAAGTCAAAATTAACGATCTCAAAAAACCATGTCTACAATTTTAAGAAACCATTTACTATGACCTCTTATTTGAGGGTTGTAGAAGAATTTCTAAGCAACAAAGTACGCCACAAAAAATCCCTATCACTAAAGAAAAAAAATTATATCAAATACAATTAGAAAAAAAAGCTACAATATTGGTACTCAATCAATGCATTCTCATTTCCATTGTAATTCTTTTCAAATCGCATCCTTTGAAATCTAAATATTAGACATATTCAACATAAGTGAATCAATCATTAAATTCCGAAAGAAATGGGATAAGGATAATAAAATTAATTGTAAAAACATAATAAGAATACACTCTAAATAAAATTATCAAACCTCTCTCTCTGGTGACGAATCTTGCCCCCCATTCATTCATCATTTTGTGCAACTCTTGTGAAGGTATATAATTAGGTCGCAGCCAAAGCATATCCACCATGTCTTCCTATTTTGCTTCTCTTTTTGTTACTCCATTACTCTCTCTATCACTCTTTTGCAGTCCATGATACATTATCTTCCTTTTCACATTGAACATATGATAATAGAAAAATAAATGAGACTATAACACATATAATAAGAATCAATAATATATATACCCTAAATTAATAACTATCATAGACACATCAATAATATCTTGATTTCTATAACTTAAATTATTATTGTACATTCTCTATATTTGTCCCATTTATGCTTCAGTGTGTCTTGACCAAAGAATGGTGACACCTAAAGTCTTCATTATCCTTTTTTTTTTTTTTAAATCTATGTCCACTGAAGTTGTAAACAAAATAATTAAAAGAATGCTAATTGCAATCAAACACAATGACAATATCCAAACAAAAGGGAAAAATATTGAATTAAGGAAAAATTACCGTGTCTCAATTTATGATAAATACTTAGATAACTACTTGCTAATTTCTCTTTTAATACTTAGAAAACTATTATTTATACTAGGCATACGGCACCACTACAATTCCAACTTCTAATACATAACATCACATCTATATCAATCATTAAATAAGTCATCAATCTAAATAGTTGCAGCAAATCAAGCATAAGCACCCACAAATTTATCCATGACTTCAAATACCACATATTCAGATAGTTTAAATCAAGCAACACCTTAATAATGTTTCTAATTCTTCTTTTAACCTCCCACATCTAAATTTGCACATTAATTAATTATTCTCTCAAAGGGCTACAACCGTCGCGGTGAGCCCCGAATGAACTTTGGGAAGTACGGTTTTCCCGTTCATCCCAATTAATTTACACTCATGATCTCGAACTCTTCTCTCTCACCCCATACCTGGATTGAAGCTTTCACACGACATCGCAAACTCAACGGCAACGACGAATCCAATCACGTTAACATCTTCACATCCCTCCTTTTCATCAATAGAACAAAAGAATGGTAATGGGGTTGTCTAAGAGGCATGACTGCTTCACCGTCTATTCATGTTATTACGGCTCCCGGTTGAACCGATTCTATCTATGAGTTTGGCGACAGACATAGTAATTTGTCAACTACATATTGGTGGCTAATTAAAACGTGGCAAGTTTAAGAGACATAATTTGTGATCAAACACACAGAAGATTAAAGGCTCTATGAGAAAATTAAAATTGTGAAAGGAGAAGAAATAAGGCGAGGTTCCGATTGCAAGGCAGTATTCCCCCAGGCAAATTAGGTTAGTTCGTCCTATATATACGTAGTTCAAGGGTCATACTTGGCATCACTTTTATTCCCAAAACAAATATCTTGATTTATACCTTAAAACATTACCTAGTCCCTATATACATATATTATACCATCGAACAAGTCCTATACGTATTAATATTAATAATAATAATAATAATAATAATAATAATAATAATAATAATAATAATAATAATAATAATAATTATAATAATAATAGTCACGATAGTAATATGTTAGCCTTAAAAATGATAGTTCAAAAACCCTTTTTTTTTATACACTTAGCAAATAATTCAAGCATATATATCTATATCGAATAATATTTTATTTTAATAACAAATAATGGAAATTATTAAGATAAATTCGTATATAAAATTTTGGGGTGTTACAATTCTCCCCTCATTAAAGAAATTTCGTCCTCGAAATTTGAGAAAAATGATAACAATTTAACATATAAGTTAACCAAACAAAGGATGAGAGGACTCCTAAGGTTGAAACTCAATCTCAAAGAGTATAGGAAGCATACAAGGAATGATTACGGTTTATGTCAAACTGTATTCCATGCATTAGGTGGGATTTACAAAACGCTAACTCACTTGAAGTTTCTACTCTAATGGAGAAAAGAAAAAAAAAATTAACGAAAGATAATACAAAAACAAATAAATTAAATAGTACCCACTGAGATAGAAACCAGAGCAAATGGCCTACACCCAATACATCATCACAAGACAATCATTACTACTCAAGTACATAAACTGAAAGCAACAACAGAAGAGAAATATTGCAGTTAAACCTCACAGCTATCGTAAAAAGAAGTCAAAGACAGAAAACAAAACTCATGGTAATGGTTCACTCATTAATAACAATGCAAACATATAGCATTATAGGTTCACATTCTAATCAAAATTAGACATATAATTTGTGCCAGAAAACTAAATAAATAAATAAATAAAATCCAACGAACATGCATCTTACTAAGGTATATCATGCTATGTTAAATCCTTCCTATAATTATCTACAATTATGAACACATCATACATATTACTTACACTCATGCTATAAAATTACTTATTTCATCAAGGTATAGGCCACTCCAAACCTTTACACCGATAAACCTTCCACATCAAAATCTTTATAGGCAATGCTCTAAAATCTTCTAGGTACATTATAAGTATCCCTCTTTTTTTTTTTAATTTTTTTTTTTTACCTTGCATCAACAATCACTCTTTATGTTTTAGGTCAGGACTACACACTTCAACTCCTCAACAAAAGTTAAACAAAGTTGATTATGTTTACTAAAACTAGAATGAGATAAAGATTAACTTTTCAAGTCTCATAATTATCTATTATAAGGAACATACACAATCTTGTTCAAAAGAAGGATTATATACAGACGGTCTATATGCAACTCATTCACATAATAATTTTTTTTTAAACAAAATATATATATATATATATATATATATATATATATATATATATATATAAGTATAGCAATCACAAAATATGCATAGAATAGAGCGATGATAGAAAGATGTAAGGAGTTTGGAAAGAAAAAAAAAACAACAAATGAGACACTTACAAAAAGACAACACAAACCACATCAAATTCAATTTCTCAGCACTTCAAATTATAGTATCTAGTTACACTATTATTATACAACTTAGAATTCTAGAGTACAATTAACTCAAGGTAAGGTCCTCTATAAAAGATATGCTATGATACAGAATTTGTCTAACTCTCACTAAGCTAAGAGCTCTATAGTAAAAGTTGTCCTCTTTACCTCATCCATACTGTTATCTTTACTAATAGCAATCTTACAACAAAAAAATGTTTAAAAGTCAATTTAAGTCACACTAACGTTGCAAATACCTTTTCAAAATTAATCCAAACTTACAATTAAATAAAATAAAATAAACGTAAAAGGAACAATAAATAAATGCATACCAAATAACTAAGCACTCCACTTTGTTGTGAAAAAGATATTAACAGAAACAATAATAACAAAGTAACACACACAAAAAAATGAGAAGGATACAAGTAGTCAAACAACTAACAAGGTACACATATGAAACATGACAGACGCATAACATACAAGGTTGGAATGGACCGACCTGCTCTGATACCAATTGTGACACCCTAAATTCCAAGAATAATTATTGCTATTATTTAATTAAAAATAGAGTTTGATTCGCAGCGGAAAGTGTCAAATAAAAACTTCTCTAATGATATAGGAATTCTTCCACAAAATTTAGGATATCACATTGACTCATAACAAACATAATTCATATTTCACTTCATTAAACATTATAGTAATAATAACATCGAATCTTTTTCTTTTGAAAATATTTCATTTTACATCATAGACAATGGTTTTCTTGCACAAAATTAAATAAGTAAGCATATCGCTTTTCCCGTGTCACTATTAGAGCGGTGTTTTTCCCCAAAATAATCGACGACACAAGACAAGTCCTCACGAAAGGCATGCACTTGACTCCAAGACTCATAACCTATATAACTACGGTTTCGCAACCGCAGGGCCAAGCCAGCAAACACAAACAACGAAGGGGTGAGTTCCGAGAACATGTAATAGTATAAAAAAATGAGAAGAACACGTAAGCAATTAAGTCAAAGTCGTTTCACATCACAAACATAATATTCAAAACCTTGAAGAATATATTATATCATCTCAATCTATATTAGTAGAAAATATCATCACAACTTAAGAACCAAAAAAAAACTTCACAAACACAATGTCACAATTCAATTCCAACTAGTCACAACACATGTAGTCACCAATAACCATCTTCATAAGGACATCAACAAATAATCACCTTCATCGTCTCACACAATTACATTAATAGACATCACAAAGTAATTCGTTAAAACATTACAACTTAACAACTTGATTCGACAACACGACTCAACTTGACAATGCACTCTTAACAACTTAACAACTTAAATCATCGTGACACTTCTTGATATGCAAATGCATGTGGTACCATTCAACAACATATATGAGCGTAATTAGGCTCCTCAACAAGTGAGCATAAAGCTGCCGGGCTTAAAGCCCCCAACGTAGTGTGAGCACAAGGGCTGCCGGGCCTAAAGCCCCCAACTTTAATGAGCACAAAGGCTGCCGGGCCTAAAGCCCCCAACTTTAATGAGCACAAAGGCTGCCGGGCCTAAAGCCCCCAACTTTAATGAGTATGCAATGGACTCAACTCCTACAACTTAGACATCTTGAACTTCTTAAGCAACTTATATGATTCCAATAATTTGGACAACTTCTTACGACTTCACAACTTAGACCGACACTTACAACTTTATGACATTGATGGTCAACAGCATCAAACGATAAACATCAACATCTTTAAATAGCATCATTATCAAATACACATCATTAAATAGCACTTCAGTTATACATCATCAATTAACACATCAATTTCACATCATCAAATAATTCACAAATCACACTTAGTCAAATAATACATCAACTATACTTCTTAAATATCACATCTTTACATACCACATCTTTAAATCATATACATCTTCAAATATCACATAGTCAAATAATATATTTCATTTACACATCTTAAAATAATACATTTAGCACTATGGTATCCAAGACACATCTATAAGGAGAATAAATCTTATTTCAAACACATTCAAAGATAGTAAGAATAATTTCAATTATTATCTCTATAAAATCACTTAAAAAAAAATAAACTATTATTTATACTAGGCATACGGCACCACTACAATTCCAACTTCTAATACATAACATCACATCTATATCAATCATTAAATAAGTCATCAATCTAAATAGTTGCAGCAAATCAAGCATAAGCACCCACAAATTTATCCATGACTTCAAATACCACATATTCAGATAGTTTAAATCAAGCAACACCTTAATAATGTTTCTAATTCTTCTTTTAACCTCCCACATCTAAATTTGCACATTAATTAATTATTCTCTCAAAGGGCTACAACCGTCGCGGTGAGCCCCGAATGAACTTTGGGAAGTACGGCTTTCCCGTTCATCCCAATTAATTTACACTCATGATCTCGAACTCTGCTCTCTCACCCCATACCTGGATTGAAGCTTTCACACGACATCGCAAACTCAACGGCAACGACGAATCCAATCACGTTAACATCTTCACATCCCTCCTTTTCATCAATAGAACAAAAGAATGGTAATGGGGTTGTCTAAGAGGCATGACTGCTTCACCGTCTATTCATGTTATTACGGCTCCCGGTTGAACCGATTCTATCTATGAGTTTGGCGACGGACATAGTAATTTGTCAACTACATATTGGTGGCTAATTAAAACGTGGCAAGTTTAAGAGACATAATTTGTGATCAAACACACAGAAGATTAAAGGCTCTATGAGAAAATTAAAATTGTGAAAGGAGAAGAAATAAGGCGAGGTTGCGATTGCAAGGCAGTATTCCCCCAGGCAAATTAGGTTAGTTCGTCCTATATATACGTAGTTCAAGGGTCATACTTGGCATCACTTTTATTCCCAAAACAAATATCTTGATTTATACCTTAAAACATTACCTAGTCCCTATATACATATATTATACCATCGAACAAGTCCTATACGTATTAATATTAATAATAATAATAATAATAATAATAATAATAATAATAATAATTATAATAATAATAGTCATGATAGTAATATGTTAGCCTTAAAAATGATAGTCCAAAAACCCTTTTTTTTATACACTTAGCAAATAATTCAAGCATATATATCTATATCGAATAATATTTTATTTTAATAACAAATAATGGAAATTATTAAGATAAATTCGTATATAAAATTTTGGGGTGTTACATCAGGCCCATGACTTCTATAAATACTACACTCAGCCAGAAGAAAAAGGGTTACGATTTTGGAGAGCAAAGTGCGATTTTGAGACATCGGAGACGGCTAGAAGGGCGATTTCTTCAACCTTTTACCAATTCATGTATGTTTTAATTATTTCATTGATTATGCTATTTGTAAACTCGATTATGAGTAGCTAAATCTCTTAGAGATTAGATCCGAGATGAATCTTTGTAACCCTAATTGACACATGTTGCTGTGAAACTCTATTTTGTTTATGAATTCATTTCTAGTTTATTCAATTTAATTGTTCTTAATGCTTTTTATATCTTGATCACATATAACTTGATTTTGTGAGAACGAATGACCACTGACCATGGCTTTTGACTTAGACCTAATTGAATTGTTCTAATAAACAGGGTTAGTCTAGGAATAGATAATCGTTTGTTAGTGATAATAGGTTAACGTTCGGTAAAACCTTCAAGAATTATTAGACCACCTAAGGAATTAGGGGCTGTAGTTTAAGAAGAGGGTCCTAACTCAAGAGATTGATTAGGGCTAATTTGTTAATCATCGTAAACTAGAAGAGGGTTCATAATAAATAGGTGCAGTAGACCAATTAGGGGAACTTAGAGGATTCGACGGATCTGATCTCATCTTTCTCTCATATTTTCTTAATCAAATCTAATTTCCTTTATTTGATTTCATAAAATCAAACCAAATCTTCTGCCTAGTGGCAAAACAAAATAAACTTTACACATCCTAATTATATAACGAAATTGAATTATTGAAGTTAAAAACAGTCCTCGTGGGATCGATATTTTTACTACTTCGATAGTATTTGGTGCACTTGCCAGAGATCTATCACTCAACCTCTCACTCAACATTTGTTTCAACCTCTTCAGACATAGATGATATTCCTTTGAATAGAGTCTATGCAAACTTACAAAAATCCTTTTCCCCCCTCACCATCTACCAAAAACACTAGAAAAAGCCTGATGATGATACTTTTGTACCTATGTATCCATTTGTTGTGGATAGAATAGATGAGATGGCACAAATGAGATTCAATGTTTATGCAAGACTACATGAAAATCATCCTTTACAGCCACCAATGATTAAGCCACTTCAATCTATACCTGCTGATGCAGAAGGTGTAAGTGAAAGTATAACACCCTAATTCCGTCGATAAATATTAAATAATAATAATATATTTAATAATAAGGATGTTACACAACTTGACTTTATATCACAAAAATAATATAATTTTCTTGCTAATTAATAATTTCAGCAACGGAAACATTTCACTATTCTCATTAATAAATCTTATCATTGTCATTTAAGATCATAAATTGAAATAACATTAGTTCCAAGATTAAAACTCAAAATCAAATTAATTTAAATGCCAACCCAAACCCATGGTGTTACATATCAGAGCTCGTATTCAACTACATATCTAATCATTGCTAAAATAAAATTAACGGAAGACAATTCCTATCGTATCCTGCTAGGCGTCCCGCAACTAGATCTCTTCATCCTAAGTATATGTACCCCACGGGTACAGACACCATAAATACAACAACAAGAAAAGGGTGAGAAATCCAGCCATAACATATTATTAGGAAAAGCATGAACATTAAATACATATCAAAAGAGTATAATCCCGACTATCTCATCATTCTCAACAGTTACTATGTATAATCTCTTCTTTTCACAGATCACTACAACACATCATTTTCACACTTACAACCACCAAGCATAAAACATCTTCATTTATATGCATATGGACTCTCCTATAGACCTATATGAATGTGGTACCACATCTACTCGTCATTTTGTCAGTTATGTTACTGGACTTTCACTGCATATTTTGCCAGAGGTATATTACTGGACTTTCACTACATAATTTTCCAGAGGTATGTTACTGGACTTTCACTACATAACAATGCAAGACATCATGCTCTAGACTCTACATGGACGCATAGAATTAAAATCAACAAGTATTACAAGTATACACTCATCACATAATCCACGTATTAATGCAAGATTTCCCCTAAAATGCACGACCCTAATGCAAGCACACAAAACATCATCATCATCACTCTCATCATCATCATAGATAAATATCATCACTCTCATCATCGTTATAAATTAACCATCAACACTCTCATCATCACAACAACATAGACATCGTCATTCTCATCATCATTATAATATAACCTCATCATTTCCTATCGTAGTAATTTCTTTACATATATAATATTAATCATCATCACTCTCTGTCACAGTTATAGGACTCCTCATTATTACTCTTTATCATCTGCTTATATCAGTACTTATTCTCTTCATTAATCCAACCCTTTCGCGTGACTCATTTCTACATCAACATCCCTCTATTTTATTTTATTTTATTATTCATCTTACAGACATACTGTAACATCCCAGACTGCTTACAGGATTGCCGACTAACCCCACAAACCAACACGAGTCTTTTCAGCATGCTTTGTCCTCACTCACATGCTTACCGGGAAACTTCCCGGTAGGTCACCCATCCTAGTACTACTCCAAGCCAAGCACGCTTAACTGTGGAGTTCCTATGGATTGAGCTCCCGAAAAGAAGATGCATCTTGTTGATATGGGTAGTACCTAACAATTCTTATAAGCCTTCCTTCAACCATGTAGTCACATACCTACACGGCCTCCGGATCCCTCTCATTCTGATGTGATTTGGTTCCTCCTATCAACGTGGGGTCACCATGTAACAGCCCGGTGGTCCGACTCATCCCGCTTAAGTCCGGGGCCGGCCTGGCTCCGCCACTGTTACTGTGCCACGTTGCGGGTGTTACACATACTTTATCTCATCTATTCTAGGCTCTCTATATACTTTACTTCTGATAGCATAACCTATTACTCATTCTTAGTCTCAAGATGTATTCTAATTCATTATCATTACATATAATGACTCCTCTCTATACAACTAGGTTCTTCCCCATCATCGTCATTAACTCTTTCGTAACTATTCTTCTCATTTAAAACCACTTTATATCTTACTCACTACTACAAAAATGGGCTTATATAGTGCTTTTTTTTGGCTTTAGATAGCGCTTTTGAAGCGCTACTGTAAATGGCGCTGGTAAAGGTAATATAGCGCTCTTTTTCCTATATAAAGCGCTATCTAAAGCAGGGTTTATATAGCGCTTTATGTCAAAAAGCGCTAGCAAAGGTTCTCCTTAGATAGCGCTTTCAAAAACAAACGCCAACTAAAAGGGGTTAAAAATAGCGCTTTTTGTTTTAAAACGCTTTGTAACACTAGGTTTAGATAGCGCTTTATACAGAAAAAAAAAAGCGCTAGGAAATGCATTTAATTTTTTTTTTGCCAGGCTTCTTTTATTTACCGATAGCGTTTTTTATTAATTTAAAGTAATATATATATATTAAAAAAAATATAAGGAAAATATATATATTTTTGACACATTATAATCGAGACTATTATTTATCAAATAAAACTTAGATATATCATAAAATGTATGTATATATAGCATTAAAGTCAGAAATGTATAGCCACTAATTTGGTAACATCTTCTCAACAAAAAAAAGACTAATTTGGTAACATGGATATCTCTAAGTTACAACTAATTAGTTAACATAAAAATCAGAATCTTCTATATGGTAGCGTGCAGTACTCTTCATCTATCTTCTTGGTCGTCTCAACATTTTTATCGAAAACAAGATGGCAAATCATTATTCGTTTCCAAATTTCGTTAACTTTCCTCCACCTGAACATATAGCAGAAAAAATCATTAAGCAATAAGCAATAACACTAATATTATATTATATTAGATTAGAGGAAAATTCAAAGTACTACTCATGAGTACAAATTAAAGCAAAATTATAATGTAGATTAAAAACCACTACCACTTCTAGCAAATATATTTAGAAACATGAAACTCACTTTACCAAAAATATATCATATAACTCTTAGGCTGATCATGAACTGACACCATTCTTCTTGGATTTCTATTAGTTTATCTTTCGAGTATGTCAAACACTTAAAACCATCAATGTACTGCATATTATAACATCAAAAATAACCATGTTACTTAATAAAACTAATTATATACAAATATTATACTTTAATATAAAAATAACCTACCAGCTTTGAAATCTCATTTAGATTTCAAATGAGAATCTCTTTCATAAGCCTCATCACAAAGTACTCGCAATCTATACCATTTTCTTTACGAGGAAACTACAAAAAATAAAATAAGTAATTGTATCAATAAAATTATTTATATTTATACACAAAATTCTTAAAGTGGTTATGTTATATTATTAACACCTGATATCACCTACACAAATGTCCCCTACAACAATAGTTTATACTGAATTGTGTGTTTGGTGCATTGGGCTTTCCTAATAATAAGCATTATGGTCACTTTTCAGCAAGGAACTTCTAAAAAATATCCCTAAATCCACATTTGTTATATCCAGTTTACTACAACTATATTAGCGTAACAACAATTAAGTACCAACCCCATATTCTATACCTTGAAGCACAAATATAATAGATGACATCATAGGATTTTCCTTAACATGGCTCTTCCTCACACTATATGTATCACAACTTTCAATATTCAATTTCCTCATAATTAATCAATTCAAATATGCAGAATTTTCTTAGTTATAGTGGACTTAACATCAAGCTACATCTTCTTAATATCTAGCTTGTCACATCCAATAGAAACTATTATCAACTAAGTAAAAACTATCACACAATTTTCACTTTTCAGACAATAATTATTCACATATCATATCATCACTTAGTAAGTAAGATTTATGTATTTTGCTTCTCTACTTCGTTATGTATTTTTACAAACAATATGGATACTTGATGTTTTCTTATCCAAATATCAATCAACAAAAATAATATGAATTTCCTATTTAAATTAAACAATCAATGAAATGAGCAAACACAAACAGTCAATGAAATAAGCAAACATAAAAACCCAAATTAAGTTTCACAACAGAAATTCAATTTCACAGCAAAAACCACATTCAGTTTCACAGAACAAATTCAATCTCCTGTTGTCAAATTCATCCTAAATACTAACACTGTGACCTTAATTTTAGTGTGAACCCTAAAACAACAACATGAAAAATTGAAGAGTAATTGAGTGAAATTGACAAAGGAAATGTAAGGAAAGAATGAAGATGATACCTGGAATAAAGAATCGAGTATTGAGAAAGTTGGAACTCGAACAGAAACAGCGAGATGATGAACTGTAAAGAAGATTGAGATAGAGGTGGTGCCCGTAAGATCTCATGAGCGGTCGTGGTTTTGGAATGAATCTGAGGAGACGATTGATGGTGATGAATGAAAGAATCAGAGAAACGTGGTTATGGAATGAGAGTTGCACGATCTGTGAAGGTTTTGAGGAAAAGAGGTTTGAACTTATCTTAAAAAAAAACAATACGTTTTATAGTTGATTTTATTTTATTTTTTTTTGTTGAGGATCCAAAATACTAGCACTTTTAGTTAATATATAAAGCATTTATTTTTAATAAATAAATGAAAAAAAAACCAAAGTATAAAAAGTAGGCTTTTAGTTTTTTTTTTTTTTGAAAAAAAAATACTACCCATAGAATATAAATTGGTGACTAAATTTAATGTAACAATACGTTTTATAGTTGATTTTGTTTTTTTTTTTTGTTGAGGATCCAAAATACTAGCACTTTTAGTTAATATATAAAGCATTTATTTTTAATAAATAAATGAAAAAAACCAAAGTATAAAAAGTAGGATTTTATTATTATTATTTTTTTTTGAAAAAAAATACTACTCAGAGAATATAAATTGGTGACTAAAGTTAATGTAAATTCACTCAAAAAAAAAAATTCATGTAAATAAAAAACTGGAAAGGCCTGCCCAGAGATTCAAACTGAAAGAAAAAAAACGTTTTATAGTTGATTTTTTTTTTGTCGAGGATCCAAAATACTAGCACTTTTAGTTAATATATAAAGCATTTATTTTTAATAAATAAATGAAAAAAACCGAAGTATAAAAAGTAGGCTTTTAGTTTTTTTTTTTTGAAAAAAAAATACTACCCAGAGAATATAAATTGGTGACTAAATTTAATGTAAATTCACTCAAAAAAAATTAATGTAAATAAAAACTGAAAAGGCCTGCCCAGGAGATTCAAACTGGTGACAACAAGCTAACTGGTCGTACATTATACCACTCGGCTATGTAAAATCAATTGATATATAGCGCTTTTCTTAAACTATAAACGCTATTAAACTCAAACCAACCATAGCGCTTTAAAAGCGCTATTTAATAGTTGATCCAAAAATAGCACTTCCTATAATAAGCGCTATCTAAGAGAAATTTTTTTTCTTTTTTTAATATTTATTAATTTTATTGAATCTAAAGTGGCGCTTTTTAAATAAAACGCTATATGAACTAAATATCAAAGATAGCGCTTTTTTATAAAAGCGCTAGCTAAAGCCTCAGTGTTTTGATTTATAGCGCTTTAGTGATAAAAGTGCTATTAAAGAGGCGCTATATTTTCTCAATTTTGTAGTAGTGACTAGCGTCCAGACGGGCACTCCCGTGCCCGTCTGTCCGCCTTTTCTACTGCGCTAACGTATGTATATAGCACATGTGTGTATACTTGACTATGGTTTTTTGTATAAATTATTGTATAACATGTCATACACCATGCAGAAATGTAATATATAAATCTTATGGTATAAGAAATAAAAATATGATGACTAAAGATCTCTTGTTTCCGGACATTTGTATAACCTGTGTACAAACTTGACTATGTTTCTCTAGGTAAATATAAATATAGTATGTCATACACAAATATAATTTATTTAACACCATATAAAAAAGTAATATATAAAACTTATGAATAAAAATACTTTGTTGCCCTCAATTTTATATTGCGCACCTTTTCATTTTTATTGCTCTAACATATGTATCCACTATCTTTTGTGTCTGTGAGTCCACTGTTTTTATTCCGTTTACACATTATCCAAACAAAAAATGATAGGTTCAAGAAAGAAAATGTTACTTTTGAGTAGCAGATATTTCATATACGAAGAGATTTATAAATTTTCTACCAAAAAAATGAAGAAAAAGTTGGAGTAATTTTTTCACCATATCCATTATATTGTTCTTTTTGTTTAAAGCGACCAATACATGTCTGCTATTGCAGATCATTGTCGAAGGGGCTAATTATGATCAATAAAAATATGTATGATAACTAAACGATAATCTTTTAAATGAAAGGAAAATATGCAAAGGAAATTGAAAGGAATTGTAGAAATGTCACATTGGTCCAATAAGAGCTTATCTTTTGTATGCTTCCAGTCTAGTTTGGAGAGTTCCAATCCTTTTAGGTCATTTCCCATTGGTATTACCGTCCATTTGCTCCAAAATAAACCCCTAAAGAATCAAGAGTCTTATAAAAAAGCATCATAAACAGTAACAAATAACCCTCTTGACATAAAAAGGCTCACAAATACAATTTGAAGTTTCAAAGAAAAAAATGATAAGAAAATATAAGCATGAAATAGAATATTCAACCTATAAATCATCCACATTTGAGATGGCAATAGGATATCCAAGCTATGTGCACCGACACTGATCTCGATATTTACTCGTTGGCATCGGTAGAAAAAAATGAAAATGAGCAAGTGTTGGTGCTACAAATTATTCAAAATCCCCTAGTCTTCCCTTTCATCCCTTTCTTGAGACTCATATCTCACCTTTTTTGTTTGTTGAAGGAATCTCACTTTTTCTCGCGCCTCATATCTCATAATTGTTGTCATTTACAAATAGTTTGGTTGGATAAAAAGACTTCACCAAAAGAAGGCAATGTCTTTGTATATGTCATAGAAATAGATTGTAGATACAATGATTATTCATGAAAAAAATATAACACTTTTATTAGTAAACTACAAAACAGGTCAAACAATATGAAACTGCACAACCAAAACCGCCAACCGCGAGTTGTCTTGTTTCCATATTAGAGCGTAAACATAAAGTAAAAAGGTAAAACCGAAACCAAGGAAAATAACATGCATTGAAAATATTGCAAACTTGAATTAGAAATTCACAACTTCTTTCCAAACAATTGTACGCAATTACATGAATTCAAAACAGTATATAAACCGTTGTATCTCTCTTTGTCGCTGGCATAACCTTTCCGCCAGCTCCTTCGATGTTTTCGCCAACTACTACATATCGCAACATGAAGAAAAGAAAATAAGAAATCAAAAATGTATTTGATCAACCCGTTCCTCAAATGTTTAAAGGATAGTCAATATCTCATATCTATCAAACATTCGCTTTTCTCAAAGTCAAAATTAACGATCTCAAAAAACCATGTCTACAATTTTAAGAAACCATTTACTATGACCTCTTATTTGAGGGTTGTAGAAGAATTTCTAAGCAACAAAGTACGCCACAAAAAATCCTTATCACTAAAGAAAAAAAATTATATCAAATACAATTAGAAAAAAAAGCTACAATATTGGTACTCAATCAATGCATTCTCATTTCCATTGTAATTCTTTTCAAATCGCATCCTTTGAAATCTAAATATTAGACATATTCAACATAAGTGAATCAATCATTAAATTCCGAAAGAAATGGGATAATAAAATTAATTGTAAAAACATAATAAGAATACACTCTAAATAAAATTATCAAACCTCTCTCTCTGGTGACGAATCTTGCCCCCCATTCATTCATCATTTTGTGCAACTCTTGTGAAGGTATATAATTAGGTCGCAGCCAAAGCATATCCACCATGTCTTCCTATTTTGCTTCTCTTTTTGTTACTCCATTACTCTCTCTATCACTCTTTTGCAGTCCATGATACATTATCTTCCTTTTCACATTGAACATATGATAATAGAAAAATAAATGAGACTATAACACATATAATAAGAATCAATAATATATATACCCTAAATTAATAACTATCATAGACACATCAATAATATCTTGATTTCTATAACTTAAATTATTATTGTACATTCTCTATATTTGTCCCATTTATGCTTCAGTGTGTCTTGACCAAAGAATGGTGACACCTAAAGTCTTCATTATCCTTTTTTTTTTTTTAAATCTATGTCCACTGAAGTTGTAAACAAAATAATTAAAAGAATGCTAATTGCAATCAAACACAATGACAATATCCAAACAAAAGGGAAAAATATTGAATTAAGGAAAAATTACCGTGTCTCAATTTATGATAAATACTTAGATAACTACTTGCTAATTTCTCTTTTAATATAGATATCAAGTGACTATGTCGAAGTTGAATATTTAAGCAATTTTTTGACCAATTTTCTGGATTTTCTTACAGCATTTTTCATGACACAATCAGCCTTTATAAGGGGTGTTCTCGACTACACCTTTCAATCAACTCCATTGTGATACGATTATATTCAACCATCATGAACCACCATTCTTCTTTCTTATTCTTTTTGTTGAAGCAAGTATGATCTATCTAGGTACACCAACAAAAACACCGTCAGTAAAAAATATAAAGAAACAATAACACCATCATTAACTTGCACCTATAGGATTTAAAAAATACTTATGATGATTTATATGAATAACATGTAGAAACAGTAGATCCTTTCCAAAAAAAAAATGTAGAAACAATAGTTGATTAGAGAAAACAAAAGAGGGTCTCCCATCCATCTTCCACATAAGAAAATAACTTGTATCGTTCCGCCATATTCCTCCGGAGTACATCTTCGCTCCATTTAGCAATCCTCCATTTACTCCTTTTCATTTCACATTTACATGACACGTGGCAAAAATAAAATTAAGGGTTGGGATTAAAAGACTTAGAAAAAAGATTTTCTCCCCTGATGCACAGCAGCAGCAACAGTTGGGACTCTTCATCGTCCTCTCACCATCATCACTCCTTCTCCGTCCACAATATCCTCCGCCACCGCCGCCCCTTTTCGTCCATATATTGGCGGCGCTCTCTCGCTTCTGCTCCACATCAATTTTGGATAATGAAGAACCAGATCAGTTTGATTATGGTTCGGTGGTTAATTTGTCATTGACCCAATTCTATCTTAATACCTTGAAAAATCAACCTTGTTTCATGGTTGCACTTTCTGTAATTAGTTTCATGACTTCAATTACTGAATTCAAATCTCATAATATGCTAAGAAAATCTGGCCATTTTGTTTTAAAATTAGAGAACGAGATTTTGCTAAATTTTGTATTGTTCGTTGATTCCATTGAATTGTCACTAAGTAAAAGAATTAAATTACTAAAGAAAGGAAATCAGATTGGGGAACATGAGCCATAATTTCTGAAATCCTTAGTTTCATTCATCCTCCTTCACCTTCCTTTCAAATCATCCTCACCATTCTCTTTCTCTTTTGCGTTTTCGTTTTTGTTCTTCAAGCACATCAAACGCCATTCGTTTTCGTTCATCTCTAATCTTTCTTAAAGCAGAAAACGAATTTGAAACAGACCTAAATCATTTTTGAATCACTAGCACATCAATTTGAAGATTTCTATTTCTTAATGATTTGAATTTTCACAGGTAATAATACCTTGAAAAAAACAATAGCGACGGCGTTTTGGAAAGACAAAGCAGCGGCGGACGACGGATGGTGTGACAAAAGGGAGAATGTTGCCGGTGGATGGAGGGAGGGGGTGGCGGTGGTGATGATGATGATAATGAGAGAAGAAGAAGAAGGGGCGTGAGCTACCCAGAGAAAAGAGGAAACTATGTTTTTGTTTTTCATTAAATGAATACTTTTGTACACCTTTTAATTCTAGCCTTTAATTTTATTTTTGACACATGTCGCACATCTATTAAATGAAAAGGGATAAATGGAGGATTGCTAAATGGAGCAAAGATGCACTCATTGCTCCGACCTTACCCTGTTTTGTTTTAGGAACTGCTTTTCCTTTTTTAATTAAGGGGATTGAAAATAGTTGGTTTACATTTTACTTGCATGATATAAAACTATCAAACGAAAAAGAACTGCTGCCTTTTCTATTTTTAATAAAAAAAATTGGTGCTTTGTAATACTAATACTTTTTTGGCTCTCGGAAGTTACATAATTTTGGAAGTTAAAGGGTAATTTTGGAATGGAAAAAAGGCTACACCAAACTCATGTTTTGCCTTTATTAATAGGTATTAATAGGTATAGATTACCTTGTTCTCACATTCATCGTCATCTATACATCGATTATTCTCCTAATCTTAACTTAATCCTAATTTAAAGTTATTACCTCACTTTATCAGTACTTTTGACTTCAGAAACTTTCCTCACTAATGCTTCATTATAATTCAAGATTTTATTCTATCGAATACTGTTTGTTATTATTATCGTCAAACATTATAACTATTACCGATTATCCGCTTTCCTACTCATCTTGCTCTCTTCTAATTGTTTTCCATCCTTTTCATCACTATTACCATTCCTATTGTCTTTCATTGCCTAATTCACAACTCCCTATCTTTCTTTACATCTCGCGTACGATCATCTAACTCGACTACACTATAATCTTTATTTATCTTTACACTTTTAACGTTCCTATATAACATTCGCCTTAAGTTATTTAATTATCTTGTTTCTCTCACTCTCCAATTATCAATACTCTTAAGATCATTATTTTTCACGTCCTATTGTCAAGTCATCTTTTAACATCATTAAATTCACTTAGATCACAATCATCGGTTTATGTTTTAGACTTTTTATTATCTTGAGGTAATCGCTTCTATTTATGCCCGATCACACTCCCTAATTTAGATGTAAAGATTAAGGACCCTCACCTTTACTTTACATGCTAACGGATTTATTATAATCACTAATACTATCATGGAAGGTTTAGAGTCCACTACAACGGTGATGCTGAAACTTCATGAAAAACGCAGCATGACCCACATGCGACATTTTAATCATAAATCAACTTAGGAATGTCTGAATGAGGTCAAAATAAATCTAAAATATAGATAACACCCATATCTACAACTTTCATGAAGGAAGCAAAATCCAATTCGATACAGAGAGGGGTACAAAGGTTGGTTTCCCTAAACCTAGGCAGAGTACACGACCTTGCTGACCTCTGTGTAGTATTTTGATCATAACTCAAGTTTTTGATGTCCTATTGAAGCCACTCCAAATACAAATGAAAGCTAACATCCATATATACAACTTTCATGTTTACATCAAAACCTAGTTCAGAGCATAAAAGAGTCGAAAGTTGGATTTCCTAAGCCTCAGAAAAGAGCACGACCCTGATGACCTATGTGTAGTATTTTGATCATATCTTGAGTCCTAGATGTTGGAATGAGGTCAAACCAACGCCCAATTAAAGCTAACATTCATAGCTACAACTTTCATGAAGACACCAAAATCTAGTTATCAACAGAAAAGTGCCAGTTTTTGTCTTTTGTTTCGGTTACAGAAATCACAGATTTTCTGCGATTTTGCATGTGCGATTTAGCCTTAAGGGACTTTTCCTAACTCCGTTTTCGACCCTAAACTCGCCAAACTCGACCCTAATCTTCACTCCATGACTACCCTATCATTCAAACAATAATTCTTCGTTAACCTACCTGATTATCCACTCTTTCTAAGACTAAAACTCAATTCAAAAACCTAAACTAGTTTTCCTCAATTGTCATCTTTCAATTTCATCTTTCAATTCGTTCATTATCAGTCACTCATTAAAATTCATATCATAACAGCAACAATGTATTAAAATTCAAGATAATCCTCCCATCATAAATTAAGATACCCTAAAGTGCAAAGATTCTCCCCCTTACCTCAAATTCTCTGGAAACGCAGTTTTTGGTTCAATTCTCCTGAGTTAGGTTTTGCCTCCTTTCCTCTCTACTTCTCTCTGGTTCTCACGTTCAGCAACATTGTTTTATGAACTTATATTCCTCTATTTATACTAGGAAACTAGGTTAAATTCTTATTATTAATACTTTTCTCCCCTCCACGTATCATAATTTACTCTCTCCTCCCCCACTTATTTTATTACTTCTATTTCTCACCTCTTATCCTTATTATTTATTGATGACATTCTGTCATTACGTAATATTAGGGACTTATTGTGACATTTTGATAGAGTTCTCATGCAATTTTTACTGTTCTGGAGTGCAAAAAGCTTAAAATTTGAAGTCTGTTCGAAGGAAATCGCGCCACGCCAATTTCAAGCCGTGCTGCGATTTTTGAAGCAAAAATACACACTTCCTGTAAAGGGGAAATCGCGGCACGCCAATTAACAAGGCGCGGCGCGATTTTGATGGGTCAGGCCCATGACTTCTATAAATACTGCACTCAATCTGAAGAACAAGGGTTACGATTTTGGAGAGCAAAGTGCGATTTTGAGACATCGGAGACGGCTAGAAGGGCGATTTCTTCATCCTTTTACCAATTCATGTATGTTTTAATTATTTCATTGATTATGCTATTTGTAAACTCGATTATGAGTAGCTAAATCTCTTAGAGATTAGATCCGAGATGAATCTTTGTAACCCTAATTGACACATGTTGCTGTGAAACTCTATTTTGTTTATGAATTCAATTCTAGTTTATTCAATTCAATTGTTCTTAATGCTTTTTATATCTTGATCACATATAACTTGATTTCGTGAGAATGAATGACCACTGACCATGGCTTTCAACTTAGACCTAATTGAATTGTTCTAATAAACAGGGTTAGTCTAGGAATAGATAATCGTTTGTTAGTGATAATAGGTTAACGTTCGGTAAAACCTTCAAGAATTAATAGACCACCTAAGGAATTAGGGGCTGTAGTTTAAGAAGAGAGTCCTAACTCAAGGGATTGATTAGGGCTATTTTGTTAATCATCGTAAACTAGAAGAGGGTTTATAACAAATAGGTGCAGTAGACCAATTAGGGGAACTTAGAGGATTCGACGGATCTGATCTCATCTTTCTCTCTTATTTTCTTAATCAAATCTAATTTCTTTTATTTGATTTCATAAAATCAAACCAAATCTTCTGCCTAGTGCAAACTAAAAATAAACTTTACACATCCTAATTATATAACGAAATTGAATTATAGAAGTTAAAAACAGTCCTCGTGGGATCGATATTTTTACTACTTCGATAGTATTTGGTGCACTTGCCAGAGATCTATCAAGTTTTTGGCGCCGTTGCCGGGGACTGTTGAATTATTTCAACAAGGCAATTACGTTATAATTTAGGGTTTTTGCAATTTAATTTTCTGTTTTTTTTATTTTTATTTTTCTGTTTTCATATTCACTTGATTACTTTGCGTGGTGCAGTGCTACTAAGGTATTTTGCTGTTTATGCGAGGTAAACAGAGCTCTGACGACTTAGAGTACGATCCGGAGATTGAAAGAACTGCTAGAGCACTTCGGAAAGCTGTCCGATCGCAAAGGTTAGCTCAATCCGTTCCACCGGGTGTTCGAGAACAAGTACCGGAGCAACTCTCAAGTGAATCTGAAACAAATTCTTCTCCTAAATCTGCAACGATGGAAGGAGAAGGAGTTGTACCACCAAGACCTAAGCTTGGAGACTACGGGTTAGCCACTCATCGCGGTCAACTGACCCACACTTTTCAACCAGCTAACCCCGTAGCGTTCGACATCAAGACAACTGTCCTCAATGGTTTGAGGGACAAGCAATTCGATGGGACTGAAGCTATGAGTCCTCATGAACACTTGAGCCGTTTTGCTGAAACCTGTGAGTTTTGTGTGCAACCAGCCACCGTGACTGAAGCACAAAAGAAGCTAAGGCTGTTTCCTTTCACCTTGACGGGAAGAGCAAAAGATTGGTTGCTAACAATTCCAAACGGGACTGTCCAAACATGGGAAGAGTTAGAGCTGAAGTTCTTGGAGAAATACTTCCCTATGTCTAAGTATTGGGACAAGAAGATGGAGATCTCTAACTTCAAGCAAGGAGAAGGTGAATCATTGTATGATGCTTGGGAGCGATTCAATTTGCTTCTCAAGAGATGCCCTAATCATGAGTTCACCGAGAAGCAATACCTCCAAATCTTCACTGAGGGGGTAACACCAAACACTCGAATGTTCTTAGATGCTTCCGCGGGAGGTAGTCTCAAAAGTAAAACTGATCATGAAGTTCAAGCTCTAATTGAAAACATGGCTGGCAATGAGTATCGTGATCAAGCTAAAAAGAAAGAAAGAGGAGTGTTTGGGGTGAGTGAACAAACTGCTATCCTTGCTAACCAAGCAGCTATGAACAAACAAATTGAAGCTCTAACTAAGGAGTTTCAAGGCTTCACTTTGGCTCATAAGCAACAACAAGTGGCTGCAATCAAATGTGACTTATGTGGTGAAGAACATCCAAACGGTGAATGTGTTCCGGAAGGATCAAGTGAAGAAGCTAACTTCATGGGAGGATATCAAAGGCAGAATCAATACTACAATTCAGGCATTAATAAGCATCCAAATCTAAGCTACTCAAACAACAATGCTTTGAACTCTCAGATGCTAACTCCTCCTCAACAACAACAAAGGAAGCCATCCGCTCTTGAGGAAACTATGATGAACTTCATGAAGATGACTCAAGGCAACTTTGAAGAGATGAAGAAGAGTTAAGAAGCTGAAAGAAAGAACAATGAAGCTTCTAGGAAGATGCTTGAAACTCAACTGGGGCAATTAGCTAAGCAGTTGGCTGAACAAAACAAAGGCGGATTCTCAGGTAACACTAAAGATAACCCTAAGAATGAGTCTTGTAATGCTATTGAACTGAGGAGCAAAAAGGTTTTGACACCTTTAGTTCCAAAAGCTCCAAAGAAGGTTGATGAAGTAGTTGAGGTGGAGGAGAATGATGTAGTTGAAAAGAATGATGAGGGTGTAGTTGAAAAAGAAAATGATCATGGAGAAGTTGAAAACGAAAGGAAGAAAAAAATAGAGGGAGAAAAAAGTGAGAGATTAATTGATGAAGATTCAATCTTGAGGAAGTCGAAGAGTCAAATTTTGAAAGATGGAGACAAACCACAGGTTATTCCATCATATGTGAAGCTTCCATACCCTCACCTTTCGAAGAAGAAAGAAAAGGATGAAGGCCAATTCAAGAAGTTCATGCAACTTTTCTCACAACTTCAGGTAAATATTCCTTTCGGTGAAGCTCTTGATCAAATGCCGTTGTATGCTAAGTTCATGAAAGACTTGTTAACCAAAAGAAGGAAGCCTAAGGATGATGAGAACATAGCACTTTCTGAGAATTGTAGTGCTATTCTTCAAAAGAAGCTGCCACCTAAGCTGAAGGATCCTGGTGCTTTTACTATCCCTTGTTCAATTGGACCGGTAGACATTGGAAGAGCTTTATGTGACTTGGGAGCAAGTATAAATCTGATGCCTCTTTCAATGATGAAGAAGCTTAAGTGTGGGGAACCAAAACCAACAAGAATGACCATTACTTTAGCTGATCGGTCAATCTCTTATCCTTTCGGTATACTTGAAGATGTGCTAGTCAAGGTTAATGACTTGGTGTTCCCAGCAGACTTTGTGGTCCTAGACATGGCTGAAGATGAGGATATGCCACTCATTCTAGGAAGACCTTTCCTTGCAACTGGCCGTGCTTTGATTGACATTGAGAAAGGAGAGCTAATGTTGAGATTCCATAAGGAGCAAGTAGTGTTTAATATATTTGAGGCCATGAAGCACAAAGATGAAAATCCCAAGTGTTACCGGATTGACATTATTGAAGAAATAGTTAAAGATGACTCTTGTGAACATCAACCAACACACCCTCTTGAACGTGCAATTGTGAATTCTATAGAAAAAGGTGAAGATGATGAAGATCTTGAAGTAAGTGATTGTGTGAAGCAACTAGCAGCAAGCAAGCAAGAGTTGGGTCCGGTAAAAACAGAAGAATTAATGGGTAAGCACTCTATAGATGCCCCTCTTTTGAGTGGAGAAGGAGAGAAAAATCCAGAATTAAAAGAACTCCCTTCTCACTTGAAATATGTTTTTCTCACTAAGGATGCCTCTAAACCAGTAATCATCAGCAATACCTTGACACCTTTGGAAGAAGAAAAATTGATGAGGGTGTTAAGAGACAATCAAGGAGCTTTGGGGTGGAACATTTCTGATTTAAAGGGTATTAGTCCAGCTTATTGCATGCATAAAATACACATGGAGGCTGAATACAAACCGGTGGTTCAACCTCAAAGGAGACTTAACCCAACAATGAAGGAAGTGGTAAAGAAAGAGGTGCTGAAGTTACTAGATGCAGGTATGATCTACCCTATCTCAGATAGCTCATGGGTAAGTCCAGTTCATGTGGTACCCAAGAAAGGAGGAATGACGGTGGTAGCAAATGAAAAAAATGAATTGATACCCACCCGCACCGTCACTGGTTGGAGAATGTGTATAGACTACCGGAGGTTGAATACCGCAACAAGAAAGGACCACTTTCCATTACCATTCATGGATCAAATGATTGAGAGACTGGCTGGCCAAGCCTTTTATTGCTTCTTGGATGGGTATTCAGGGTATAATCAAATTGCAGTGGCTCCGGAAGATCAAGAAAAGACTGCCTTCACTTGTCCATTCGGTGTGTTTGCTTATCGAAGGATGCCCTTTGGGCTGTGTAATGCGCCGGCAACCTTTCAAAGGTGCATGCTTTCCATCTTCTCTGATATGATAGAGAAGAACATTGAGGTATTTATGGACGACTTTTCTGTTTTTGGTAAGTCTTTTGATCAATGCTTGTTCCATTTAAATGCTGTACTTAAAAGATGCACCGAAACTAACCTTGTTTTGAATTGGGAAAAATGTCATTTTATGGTAACCGAAGGTATAGTTTTGGGGCATAAGATAAGTGCTAAAGGCATTGAAGTGGACCAAGCTAAGATAGAGGTTATAGAGAAACTTCCTCCACCAATCAATGTTAAAGGAGTGAGGAGTTTCTTGGGGCATGCCGGTTTCTATCGGCGGTTCATAAAAGACTTTTCTAAAATTTCCAAACCCCTCTGTAACCTCTTGGTCAAAGAAAACGAGTTTAATTTTGACTCTGAATGTCTAAATGCTTTTTCTTTGATTAAAAACAAGTTGGTAACTGCACCAATAATCATTGCACCCGATTGGGATTTACCTTTTGAACTTATGTGTGATGCAAGTGATTATGCTGTTGGTGCAGTCCTAGGCCAACGCAAGAACAAATTTTTTCATGCAATTTACTATGCAAGCAAGGTTTTAAATGAAAATCAAGTTAACTATTCCACAACTGAAAAGGAATTGCTTGCGGTAATCTTTGCATTGGAAAAATTTCGTTCTTATCTAATAGGCTCCAAAGTCATTGTTTTTACAGATCATGCAGCTCTCAAATATCTCTTAACAAAAGGGGATTCAAAGCCTCGACTGTTGAGGTGGATCCTATTATTGCAAGAATTTGATCTTGAAATTCGTGACAAGAAGGGAGTCGAGAACGTGGTAGCTGACCACCTCTCAAGGCTGGAGAATGACGAGGTAACAAAGAAGGAGAAGGCCATCAAGGCCGAGTTCCCCGATGAACAGCTGTTTGCTATTGGAGAAAGACCTTGGTTTGCTGACATGGCAAACTTTAAGGCCGGCAACATAGTTCCTGATGATCTAACCTACCCTCAGAGGAAAAAGTTCTTCAAAGATGCAAACCACTACTTGTGGGATGACCCTTATCTGTTTAAGGTAGGTACTGACGGTTTGATTAGACGTTGTGTTGCAGGTGAGGAAGCACATAGTATCATGTGGCACTGCCATAGCTCAGCTTATGGAGGCCACCACAGTGGAGAAAGAACAGCTGCAAAAATTTTGCAAAGTGGATTCTGGTGGCCCACCCTTTTCAAAGATTGCCACGACTTCGTCACAAGATGTGACAAATGCCAAAGGACAGGTAATATATCAAAGAGGAATGAAATGCCCCTAAAAGGAATCATTGAAGTTGAACCATTTGATTGTTGGGGTATTGATTTTATGGGACCATTCCCTCCCTCTTACTCTTATCTCCATATTCTAGTCTGTGTTGATTATGTCACAAAGTGGGTTGAAGCGATACCATGTGTTGCTAATGATGCCAAAACGGTTGTCAACTTCCTTCAAAAGAATATTTTCACTAGGTTTGGAACTCCTAGAGTATTGATCAGTGATGGGGGGAAGCATTTTTGCAATAATTTTCTTGAAAATGTGCTCAAAAAGTATAACATTAAGCACAAAGTTGCAACTCCCTATCACCCACAAACTAGTGGTCAAGCAGAGGTTTCAAACCGACAGCTGAAACAGATTCTGGAGAAGACAGTTGCGTCAAATAGGAAAGATTGGTCTAGGAAATTAGATGACGCACTGTGGGCATATAGGACGGCCTTTAAGACCCATCTTGGGTTCTCACCCTATCAGTTAGTATATGGGAAGGCATGTCATCTTCCAGTCGAGCTGGAACATAAAGCTTATTGGGCCATTAAGGCCTTGAATTTTGATCAAGTAGCCGCTGGTAAGAAAAGAATTTTGAAACTTAATGAACTTGAGGAGATGAGGCTTAGAGCGTATGAAAATGCCCTCATCTATAAAGCCAGGACAAAAAGGTATCATGACAAAAACTTAGTGCCTAGGGATATTAACTGTGGACAACTAGTTTTGTTGTATAATTCCAGGTTGAAGCTGTTTCCTGGGAAGCTCAAGTCAAAATGGTCTGGACCATTCTTGGTCAAAAGTGTGTCACCATATGGAGCTGTTGAACTAGTGACACCTGAAGGAGATCGAAGTTTCAAAGTTAATGGACAAAGAGTTAAACCATACCTAGGTGGCGACCTACCTAAAGGAAGGGTGGCACTCATTCTGAAGGACCTCTGAGGATCCTTAGCAGTCAAGCTAGTGACGATAAAGAAGCGCTGGGTGGGAGGCAACCCACTAGATTTACTTTGTTTTTCAATACATTCAGTTTTTATTTTCTTTTTAATGTCAAAGTCCATTGAACTTATTTCCCTATTGTAATTGATCCTGCACTTGTTTTATTAATGAATTTGTTTTGTTTCATGTGACCTATTCCAGTTTAGTAACAGTTGTTTGATGAAACGGTATTCCAAAAGTTCTAAAGGAGGGGTGACTTGATTCAAAGGCGAAGTGTACGGCGTTGCTAGGTAGTCACATACTCCCAGAAATATCAGCCATAAGGTTCATTGCCAAATCTTGTTTTTCAATTTACTTATATTTAGATTAGTTTTCCATGCAACTACATTTCTAGAACTTGCATTGTTTCTCTATTATTGATTGGTCTTTGTCAATTACACACTGAGGCAAAAGTGCTTGGTCCTGTGAGCCTTTTTGAAGCCTACCCTGATATTGATTGAATTTATCCTTTCTTAACCAATTGTGAGCCGGTAGGATTAGAACTTTTTGTTCGGTGACAAACTACATTACAAGCCTAGAGACTTTTAGGACTTGTCCCTTAATGAATTTCTGAGTTAAGGCATTGTAGAATGTTGCTAAAGATTAAGTTTGGGGTTGCTATTGGAATTTGCAACCAACTAAGTTTGGGGTGGGGGTACTAGAGAATAAGAGAACAAAAAAATGAAAGAAATATGAAATTGTCATGCAATATATACACAAAAATGGTGTATCAAAAAAAAAAAAAAGAAATTGAATGATGAAAAAGGGACAAAACATCTAAAATCCGAGTAACTTCAAACTCGAGTGTCCCTAAATGTTAAAAATGTTCTCTAGTACCTTTGCATTGATTGTATTTCCACAAGGTGAATGAATGAAGGATTGAACTTTGTGCTTTAACTTCCGTAGGAATGCCTAACTCAAATTTTGTGTAGCCTACTTATCCAAATATATCCCACCTTTCACCTAAGCCCCGTTATAACCCTAAAGACCTCAAAAGTGTGTAATGATATTGACTTTGATTGATGTTTAGAAACTTTTCAAGCATATGGTAATATGTAGACCTGCATGTCGACTGGTAGAACCCTATTTCAAATTGTTGCGTGGAGTTGTGAATTGGTGGATGCGAACAAGTCAAACTAGCTCATCTTTAGCTAGAAGGAGAATGAACTTTTGGGTACTATCGTTTTGTCAGGTAACTGTTATTTTACTGTCGTTTGTCACTGTTGCAAGCAAATTCCTTGAGGACAAGGAATGGTTTAAGTTTGGGGTTGTGATGACATTCTGTCATTACGTAATATTAGGGACTTATTGTGACATTTTGATAGAGTTCTCATGCAATTTTTACTGTTCTGGAGTGCAAAAAGCTTAAAATTTGAAGTCTGTTCGAAGGAAATCGCGCCACGCCAATTTCAAGCCGTGCTGCGATTTTTGAAGCAAAAATACACACTTCCTGTAAAGGGGAAATCGCGGCACGCCAATTAACAAGGCGCGGCGCGATTTTGATGGGTCAGGCCCATGACTTCTATAAATACTGCACTCAATCTGAAGAACAAGGGTTACGATTTTGGAGAGCAAAGTGCGATTTTGAGACATCGGAGACGGCTAGAAGGGCGATTTCTTCATCCTTTTACCAATTCATGTATGTTTTAATTATTTCATTGATTATGCTATTTGTAAACTCGATTATGAGTAGCTAAATCTCTTAGAGATTAGATCCGAGATGAATCTTTGTAACCCTAATTGACACATGTTGCTGTGAAACTCTATTTTGTTTATGAATTCAATTCTAGTTTATTCAATTCAATTGTTCTTAATGCTTTTTATATCTTGATCACATATAACTTGATTTCGTGAGAATGAATGACCACTGACCATGGCTTTCAACTTAGACCTAATTGAATTGTTCTAATAAACAGGGTTAGTCTAGGAATAGATAATCGTTTGTTAGTGATAATAGGTTAACGTTCGGTAAAACCTTCAAGAATTAATAGACCACCTAAGGAATTAGGGGCTGTAGTTTAAGAAGAGAGTCCTAACTCAAGGGATTGATTAGGGCTATTTTGTTAATCATCGTAAACTAGAAGAGGGTTTATAACAAATAGGTGCAGTAGACCAATTAGGGGAACTTAGAGGATTCGACGGATCTGATCTCATCTTTCTCTCTTATTTTCTTAATCAAATCTAATTTCTTTTATTTGATTTCATAAAATCAAACCAAATCTTCTGCCTAGTGCAAACTAAAAATAAACTTTACACATCCTAATTATATAACGAAATTGAATTATAGAAGTTAAAAACAGTCCTCGTGGGATCGATATTTTTACTACTTCGATAGTATTTGGTGCACTTGCCAGAGATCTATCATTTATTATATCATTTCTCTCTTTATAATTTAAATTCACATAAAATATTAATAATCACCAAAACTCTATTTTTCAATATTAATAATCACCAAAACTCTATTTTTCAACAATGGCACACTATTTTCTCTCTAAAAATTGTTTTTCTCACATTATTCACTCGACTAGTTATGATGTGATCCTAAGATGTTCTCCCTTGACAAGAATAATAAAGTCATTATTGAATAAAAGAACCAAATTATTTTGGTTCAAATGTTTATTTTTTCGTAGGTCATATGTATCTGTCTTGTATTCATCATATCTAGAGCTTTGTAACTCCGATTGAGGTGATCTTTGAAGCGTTGGAAAGGGTACAAAATCATCTACATTTCATATGTTGGACTCAGAAGCAGAATCGGGGTATGTCATGGTCTAAAAATGGGATTAAAGTGGAGGACGTGATTAAATGAAGGAGCTGAAGCAAAAGAGGTGAAACACAATTAATTTGAGTAGTTGAAGAGCATAATCTGAAGCAAAAGTAACAGCCATGAGTGTTTAACTTCAAGAATTGATTCAGCCACCTTAAATCAAAACCAATAAATTTGTAACATGTCCTTACAATAATTAGCCACATAAGAGTTATTTCATTAATCATGATATAATTGTAAGTTTTTCAGCATTCTAGCCTATTACCTATATAAAGGGGGCGAAAATAATGAATAAGATATGTAGAATTTTGATAAAAAATACACTTTGTGTGTTGTGAGAGCTTTGTCTCTTTTTTTGGTTCTGGATTGAACCAAGTTTATCGAATCTTATCAATGGCTTCCTTACCATTGTGGCGATTCTTCATGGCTTAACATTCCTTCTTGGATTGGAAGTGAGTGTGACGCCTTCTTTACCATTTCTTTCCCCAAAATCCATCTTTTTTTATTTTACTTTTATTCCTATACAATTTCTGTCCTTTATCATTTGGTATTCAGAGCTAGGTTCCGTTGGGACTGATTTTTATTTTTCAATTTCAAAATCTTGTTCATTTGCATATTATCCTTGAAATTTCTTCATCTCAGTTTTTTTTTGAAGTATTAAACAAAAAAAAATGGCTCATGAAATTCAAGCTTCAATTGAATATTTTGATAAAGTATGGAGAGAAAAATGGCTTGAGAATATCAAGAGTAGATCAAGTCCTTCTTCTGCTCTTAGAGAGTCACAAAGAAATAGGAGAGAGTAAATGAGGGCAATAATTGATAGAGGAATGGCTGATATCTCTAAAATACTAGAGGAAAATCTCTTTCAAATCCAAAATAATTATAAAAAAGAGATAGAAGAAAAAGAAAGTCATTAGGAAGAAGTGAAAAGGAAGGAAAAAGAAGAAATAAAAGAATGTGGTGAAAAAGAAGTAGATGAAAAAAAAGAGAGAAAAGAAGGTGTTGAAGAAGTCGAGAGAAAAGAAGAGAAAAAGGAGAGTCATAATGAAAATCAAGAAAAAAATAGTTCGAAGTTTTGGCCTACTATTACATTAGTACCTTCTTCTAAGTTGGTTTGTGTTTTCAAATGTTGGGATTGTTCTTCTAATGTTATTCAATTGCCTAACATTTCTTTATGTCATGAAGGAAACAAAGAGAATGAAGAAACTTTTTCTCAACAGGTGGAAGGAAATTGTGAGATTCGAAAAGAAGATTATGTCCATGCATCAAAAGGGGATGAAAAACAAACAAATTCTTCCAATAAAAGTGAAGTGCTCTCTAAATTTAAAGTTACATGTGATGGATTCAATATATTTGTTTTTGACCCAGGAGGTATTCAAGCTATAAATTCGAGGTCGAATTCTCTTGAAGAGGGAGAGTATGATGTGATCCTAAGATGTTCTCCCTTGACAAGAATAATAAAGTCATTATTGAATAAAAGAACCAAATTATTTTGGTTCAAATGTTTATTTTTTCGTAGGTCATATGTATCTGTCTTGTATTCATCATATCTAGAGCTTTGTAACTCCGATTGAGGTGATCTTTGAAGCGTTGGAAAGGGTACAAAATCATCTACATTTCATATGTTGGACTCAGAAGCAGAATCGGCGTATGTCATGGTCTAAAAATGGGATTAAAGTGGAGGACGTGATTAAATGAAGGAGCTGAAGCAAAAGAGGTGAAACACAATTAATTTGAGTAGTTGAAGAGCATAATCTGAAGCAAAAGTAACAGCCATGAGTGTTTAACTTCAAGAATTGATTCAGCCACCTTAAATCAAAACCAATAAATTTGTAACATGTCCTTGCAATAATTAGCCACATAAGAGTTATTTCATTAATCATGATATAATTGTAAGTTTTTCAGCATTCTAGCCTATTACCTATATAAAGGGGGCGAAAATAATGAATAAGATATGTAGAATTTTGATAAAAAATACACTTTGTGTGTTGTGAGAGCTTTGTCTCTTTTTTTGGTTCTGGATTGAACCAAGTTTATCGAATCTTATCAATGGCTTCCTTACCATTGTGGCGATTCTTCATGGCTTAGCATTCCTTCTTGGATTGGAAGTGAGTGTGACGCCTTCTTTACCATTTCTTTCCCCAAAATCCATCTTTTTTTATTTTACTTTTATTCCTATACAATTTCTGTCCTTTATCAAGTTAACTCTTCCTTACTTCCTCATTATTCATAACACCTATATCCACAAAGGATTTAATTTAATAATATCAAATCTCAATGACAATAATAACAATAATACTAATTTTATTCGATAATAATATTAATATTATCCATTAATAATACTGCCAATTAATATTAAAAATTGGGGTGTTACAGAACGAGCAGGGCCTGAGTCTGCCAATCATGAGGAATCATCGTCATCTCATCTCAAACCAACTACCCAAACTTCTGATCGATCTGTTTTGGATGAACTGGCTAATCACTATTCACGTGAATTACTAGGATTTGAGCCTAATCAATAAAGAGCCTCTGAAATAGCTTCTGATGAAGTTACTTTAGAAAGCCCCCAACAACAAGAACCTAACCTACAAATGGCCTCAAATATCTGTACTGATCTAATTAGTCACCCTGAATTTCAACCAGATCTTCCTAATGCCACACACTCCAATCTAGCCAACAAGGAATCTACATCTGACAAATCATCTGCCTCTGAGAATCCCTCTTCCTTGTCAGAAGATTCTACACTTGGTGTGCAACCTTTGAATATAGCTTTACCTTCAGAAGTTTCTCTCAATTCTCAAACTTCTCTTGAACACTCTTCTGAACCTGACTGTATGATTACATCAGAAGTTTCTAATGAGGAAAAAAAACAACCTTCCTTTGTTCCTAACAATGCTCCTGTTACTGAACCTACTCAAACTGCTGACAACATGTCCATAGACTTACCTTCATCTTCCACTCAAACTTGTCCACCTGTCCAAGCCACAAATGTCTCATTCCCTCCTACCTTTTTACTAGATTCTATTATATTGCAAGAGGTGTGTGAGAACATTTTCAAGGATCTGATCATGTTAGTGAAGACCATGAACAATTTTGTACATGAAGGAGACTATGTGAATGAATGGGGTAAACTAAGAGAAAGAGTAGACTTTATCATGTGTGAACTTCAGAAGACATCTCTTGAAGAACATGATGAAGCTCAAAACACTCTCAATGAATGGTTAAAGGATGTTGTAAAGAGCAAGCAGGAAGTGGAAATCAAGAGGGATCAAGAGAAGAGCAAGCTTTACATTTCAGATACTCCTATCTTCTTGGATGCATCTGGTATCATTTCTTCAAGTGTACACTCTAAGAATCTGGGTCTCAAGTGGTTGACTAAGCTGAAAGTCCAAACAGATTCTCCAATACTTGAAAAATTCAAGAAAGATTCTGGGCTAGAGAAAGAGAACATGTTGCTAAAGAAGGAACTCATAGAGCAAAGGTTGTTATTTGCTGAATACAAGAGGAAGATAGATGCTCAACTAGAAGAAGCAAGAATCAGAGAGGAAAATCTGATCAGAAGCAACAATGAGTTCATAGAAGAAATGAAGCAACAATCATAAACCACAAACAGCCTAATCAGAGACCTGATGGATATGGTCCAGAAACAAGCCAAGCCTTAGTTGCACACACCATTTTTAGCTTGTTTATTTTTGTTTATGTTTGTGCTTCTGAATATTTTGTGCTACTGACCTTACATTCGTGCTTCTGAACCAATATATCTGTCTGTTTTTTAATTAATTTTCTCACTATTTTTTTTTCTCATCTCTTCTTTAAGTCTATATTTTATCTTTTTGTTGATTACATAAGGGAGAGTAGATGTATAGTATTTATAGGCTCTGAGCCCCATTAATTTAATTCTTAAACAAGTTAAATTAATAGGACATTCTTCTCATCTCTTAGTCTATTTAATGTGAGATTATTGTGAGTGTTATTACGTTTTTAATGATGAATTTAATTAACATGGATAGAACTCAGGGAGAGCTTACAAACCTCACCTTAAAGTACTATTAGACTCAAGGGGAGCTTACAAACCTCATACCCTTAAAGTCAACTTGTTAATTAGATTAACAACAATTGAACATTTTAAATACTAGTGTTTGTCATCATCAAAAAGGGGGAGATTGTTAAAACAAAATGTGTTTAACATTACCCTTTAAGTTTTGATGATAACAAGGTATTAAAAATTGTCAATTGAACAAATGAGAGCAATGGAATCAACAAAAAGGAAGCTTGAAGCATCCGAAGAAAAGAGGTTCTGAAGACACGTGCTCCTGAAGTGATGACGTCATCAGAAGCACCTCATTAGAAGCAAGATCACCATAAGCACATTTCATCAGAAGATCTGAAGATCATCAAAAGCTGAAAGAATTGAAGCTTCAACGGCTGTTCAAATGATTTAATCACGCTCATCATTGCAGAAGACTAGAAAAGTGAAGCAACGGCTAATTCAAAATGATTTGAAGGCATTGGATGCTTATTTGTTAGAGAAAGTTTCATAGGACAATAATCATATCAGGCCAAATATCATTGGTGATTTAATCAAGCTTCAAACGACTCCTTTTGATGTGCTGGCAATTCACAACGTCTCTTTCACACCTCTATATAAAGGAGTGAAGACTTAGAGAATGGCAAGACTCATACAACAATTTTACAAGTACCAAAACTCTGCTGAAATTGTTCTGCATCAAAAGTTCACTTAGAATTTCTTAACCACTTTCATATCTTATAAATTTTAGAGTCTTAAGAGTCTGTATCTGTATCTGATTTGTATTGTGAACACCACTGATTATATATCAAGTGTTCAACCTCAAACAAACTTATTTGTATTTTTGTTTGAATAAAAGTCTTTTGCTTATGTGCTTGAGCATAGGAAGTCTCTTGATTTAGTTCTTGAGCATAGGAAATCTCTTGCAGTTGTGCTTGAGTAAGTTTGAAGTCTCTTTCTAGTTTTAGCAGTGAGCAGGTGTAATCAAATATTACATTTTAGTGAACTCTTCTTGGAAGTGCAAGGGGGACATGACTACTTCTGGTTTGTGGAAGGAACTTGTATAATTGCATTGTGTCTTTCTACTCTCTCTCTCTCTCTCTCTCTCTCTCTCTCTCTCTCTCTCTCTCTCTCTCTGTGTGTGTTTTTTATCCGCTGCATTTAGAATCTGAACATCACGTCAGAAGCTGAACTCTATCTGCTTCTGACCAGTGATTTCAGTAGGAGAAAATGAAGAAAAAGCTTACACAATCCAACCCTCCCTTCTTGTGTTTTTCTCACCTTTAAGCTTGTATCAAGACGAGTTGTCCACTAGTTTGTCAATGTTGAGAAGTGGATAGGCTTCCTTTGGGCAGGCTTTGTTTAGGTCTGTGTAATCAACGGACATTCGCCACTTTCTGCTTGCTTTCTTCACAAGGAGCACATTATAGAGACACTAAAATTATCTTTCAAGTACAGGTGGCTAATGTACGAAAATTGGTGGATCAAATTAAAATTTTTGCCTGGTTCTGGTTCTTAGGCATAAAGACTCTTTGTATGCTTTTCCTAATTGGTGAAATAACCATTGATTTGCTTAAAGTGGATGTAAAACTTCGTTTTCAAGGGTTTGAGTATCTCTTATGGTCTACGTAATTCAATTTGATTGTAAGAAAACGTGTATGAATATGAGTAAAATATTTCTATTAGAGGGACATTTCTGTAGATTAATATTAATGAGATTGTCTAATATGGATTCAGTATAAAGTTGGACTCATCCATTTTAGTAAATTCTAATAAAATAATAGTTTTTATTATTATAAAAAAATCTTTTTCTTTTTTACTAGAACCGGTAAATGTTCACCTTTGGACCATTTGTAAAAAGGTACTCTCTCTATCTCTCTCTCTCTCTCTCTCTCTCTCTCTCCCTCTCTCTCCCTCCCTCCCTTTAAAATACTATGCAAAACTATCATGAATAAATAAAAAGGAAAAATTAGATCCAATATCTATTTATTTTTTATATTAATTTACAAATTTTGTCTCTTAAATTATTTTCAAATTTCATGGCAGTCTCTTAAATATTTTATTTATCTCTTAATTTATAAATGTAACACTTTTTTGCCTTAATTTCTTTTTGTATAATTTTCATACACAAAGTTTGCCAACTTTAGTTCTTTAAAGTCAAAATGTAGTTTTCAGGGCAATGGATTCTCGCCCGTTACTCAAGCTGACATTCTTGCTTCAGCTTCGTTCAATCCTGCTCGAGCAGGTATTCGTTCTAAGGCTCCCCTACCAATTCATTTTGACAACTCGGTAGATCGCTTAGTCCCCGTTCCTCTCGGACGCTCTCTCTACTTACCCCATTAATAACTGGCCGTTTTGATTTTTTGGAACAACTCCACGATGTTAGTAGATCTTTTTAGAAGGCTCCAATGACTATATATAAGACCTATCATATTTGTACAGTACGATGGATTCTGTTCATGGACTAGTGGTACCCACTGTTTCGTTTTTGGGATCACTATCAACAATGCATCTGCCTCCTTTAAAGGAGCTTAATTCTAGAAAATATGGATTTCGTTGAAATTGTTCGTTTAGAAATTTATTAATGATAAGTATTTGTCTCTCTAATTATATTAAAAAAATTAATTGTCTTTGCCATTTCTAATTATTTAGAATGGTCAAATATGCATAAATGATTTTCAGCCCTTTTTAAAATTTATCAACCATCATGTGAATTGTGTTAATCCCATATTTAAAATGCATTAACCATATATATTATTGTCAATTTTATGCTTAAATTTATTCGGACTTTTACCATGTAAATCAATAGATGAATATATTACACACTTATATAAATATTTATAATTATTTATTAACTAAAATATTCTTAACACATATGAGAATCTAACCCGTGCAACACTCGAGCTTTCGACCTAGGGAAAATAAATCAAACTAAACAACAAGCATATTTAATACAACATCCCATTATTTATTTTTTCTACCAACTTCATCCGTAAATTGATCCAACCTAACGCCCATATCATTCATAGAAAATTGTGGCAACGTGGCCGATCAGCATGAGGACCATGTGTCCTTCTCCCACAATTTTCTGCAAGGAGTCTCTTCTTATTCAGATTTATTTCTTCTGCAATTATACAAAAATACCAAATATTAATACAAGAAAAAACTTAATTACTCCCTCCGCTCACAATAATTGTTTCTTTACCCATTTTTCTTTTCTCAAAATAGTTATCATTTTAGAATATCAATGTAACATTTATTATTTTTTTCATTATAATAACCTTATTTATTGAACTTTATCCAACTTAACTACTCCACTAACTACAATTAATAAGGGTGTTTTAGTAAATGATACTAATTTTACATCAAAATCAACACAATTAATCATTTCATTAATAATCGTGCATCAACCTTAAACGACTATTATTTAGAGACGGAGGGAGTATTATTTATGGATATTATGGGGAAGTAAAACCTGCAAAATTGTGGCCACGTGCTTTATCAGGCTTCCTACCAGCAAGGAGTCTCTTCTTATTCAGACCTATTTCATCTGAAACTATACAAAAATACCATACATCAATACAAGAACAACTTAATTATAAATGAAAAACTTCTTCATAATATTGCGCAAATGCAATAACAAAATGGATATTATGGGGAAGTTCACGTACTTGGATAAAGTTTCGAAGCATTCGCAATGTTCCTTGCTAATGTCTTTGATGAAAAACTCAACAGACAAAGAAAGAGAACTACCAAAATAAGAGAGCACTTCTTTGAAGCCATTTTTCTTTGCTACAATGGACTCAATACATATGGTAATTTATATAATTCAAAATCGGTGGTTGTTGATTTCCTTTCAAGTAAATAAATCATATTTATTTGGCACTAATAATAAAGTTTTCTACGCGGTATTGACTGGAGTTGCTTTAAAAAAGTGCAAGTATATTATAATATAATTTATTTACTATTCTTTTCTTCTTTTTTATGAATGATTTATTTATTCCCTTCGTTCCGTAATAGATGACCCATTTGAAAATTTCCAATTTTGATCTAACTTATTTTGACCATATTTTTCTACTAATATACAAAGATAAATAATATCATATAAGATGTCGTTAGATTCGTCTCGATGAGTATTTTTAAAATATCAAATTTTCATAATTTTTTCTAACATAATATTCAAAATATTTAAACTCAAAATTATGCATTGAGTCAACTGTGTCATGTATTATGGGACGGAGGGAGTACTATTTATTAGCATCTCATACACCGAATTATATAGAGGCCCTTGGATTGGGATCGTTTTTTGAGGTGTTCGGACCGTTTGATCTAAAAATTCAAGGCATAATCCTAAATCAAAAATATTTTGGCACATCCACATAAATGATAAAATTTAAAAGAGAAATAACAATGTTACACCCCTTAAATCATTTCACTTTTAAATTTTATATAAGTTTATGTCTATACAAGAGTTGCTCCAACGGAATTGTCCAATCATTTATATATATATACATATAAAATTAAAATATTCTTAACAACCCACTAAAAGAATCCTTAAAATAAAATAAAAAACCCACTAAAAGAAGTGGGGTAAATTTCCCGTATGAGTAGTCAAAAGCATAAACATTCGTCCAAGTGTTTCCCACACATATATATAATATATATATATATATATATATATATATATATATATATATATATATATATATATATATATATATGAGTTTTGCTAGAAGCCACCCATGAAGTTGTCTTTTAGCAATCAACACCTCAAGGTGTGATTTCAACTTTTTAGTTATAACTTTGCTAAAAGACACCTTCATAAAAATTAGTTGGTGTCTTTTAACAAATGCTCATAGAATAACTTGCTAAAAGACACATTCATAAAAGGTGTCTTATAGCAAACCCCTATATATATATATATATATATATATATATATATATATATATATATATTCTTAACAACCCACTAAAAAAAGTGGGGTAAAATTCTCATACGAGTAGTCAAAAGCATAAAGATTCGTCACCTAAAACGTTTATGAGAGTTAGTGTAATATCCCGCTCATTAATATTTGGAATATTACCAGTCTAACGTGTTAAGAGGACTAATGTTCATGGAAAAATAATTATGACCCAAAAAATTTATTTGATAAATTTTTGGACAAGCCAGATATACATTTAAGAGACAGAATAAACACGTTTAAGACAAAAGGGAATTGGTTAGTAGCTTCACAGGCTGCATTGTACCGACATAATTATTTTGGGATTACTGTGCATGGCTTTTTCCTTTTTCTTTTCTCCTACCGTCTAAAGTAAGATTAACCACACACGTATAATCAACCGCCAGGTTGTATTGTAGACACGTGGTAACCATAGGTTTCCCCAAGGTTACCAATAGCCTAGGGCTAGGTAGGACTCACTGAGACATTATGTCTCATCCCAATCCTTATTTGTTTCAGATAAACAGGTTGGTATGGCAAGCTAGTAGCCGAATGGATATTCAGCAAATGCTCGTTCGTACCCGCTGCAGGATGATATGGATTATCAAGGATGTATTTACCATGTTTTAGACGAGGTGTGATGTTTTGTCATTGTACGAACGTGATTGTTGTATAATATATTCATTCGAAGATTTTATGTTGTAAATTTTAATGTATCCAGTACTAAAGTTAATGCACATGCTAAACTTTCTAGATACGTTTAGTATGGGTGTTACAGTTAGGTTTTATGAGCTCACAAGAATCAGAGAATGTTTCAAGATTCATAAAACGTTTATAGAAATATTTACACATCATTCATTGTACTTGCAGTGATTACAATAATAGAATCTATGGTTTAGATTGTTCATAAGATGCCTTGAGAATGATCCTAACGGTGGTATTTATAGTCGTTTGTCGGCTTGTTTTAGCGTGACTTGAGCCCCAAGCAAGCTTGGCTTTAGGTCTTTTTATCCGGTTCTAGACGCTTCTAGAAGCATGCTAAGGCAGAACCTCTGGAAGGGTGCGCCTAGGCTTTAGGGGCCTTATGGAGGGTGCCAAAACCTTTCTAGAGGGCTTTCAGGCCCTTAGGAATATATTGATGGTCGACAACCCCCAAGCACGAGCTTTGGGATAAGGCGAAGTGATGAATCTATAAGGATTTGCCATAGACTATGTCATGTTGTTGGGTGTTTGTGAAGGATGGTTCCCAAACCCTTATGGAGGTTATTCTATCCTTTAGGAACGTGTTGATAGTTCACAACCCCCCAAGAACGAGTTTTGTAATAAGGCGAAGTGATGAAGGTGCTATGGGGAGAGAAAGTGGTTTCAGTCATTAGGGCGGGCTTGTTCTTTCCAATGGGTTTTTCGGGCGAGTTCATCTCCCTTTATCTGTTTGGACGATTAAGATTTGATGACCCTTCGTTGTCACCTATGTGTCCGCATCGTGGCGTCTTCGTACATGTGTCTCCAATCATTGCCTGAGACCGGTGCGAATCACGAGGCAACTTTAATGCTTAGGTTATAAAAACGCAGCTTGTCCTTTCATTTCTCTTCCTTTCCCTCCATATTTCTGCTAGGTTTCCAGCTTTCTTTGTTTTGGCTTTGCAGCTTCGATCTTTCTACCTCTGGAGTTCTATTTTCCCATTTACTCAGGTATTAACTCAATCAAAGAAAAGAAATGTCACCTACGTTGCTTTTTTAGACGAGGCAAACGTTGTCGTCGTCATCATCATCTCTTTCGTCGTCACCATCATCTTTGCCGTCGTCATCGTCTCCGTTTCCGGCGAGCCAATGGTTGCCGGCGTGGTGGCATGGTAGCTCAGTTTCTCTCTCTTCCTTTCTTCACGATTTTTTCCTTCTTTCACGTACTGTATTTCTTTCTTTTTTTTCTTTACTTTTTTTTTCTCTCTCATTTGTGAGGTGTCATTCATTAGTTGGATGTGACCAAATCAAATTTCTTGGTCATGTGACCACCTAAGAATATCTCCTCTTGACCAACACAAATCCACTTTATCTTCGTAGTTCTTTCAATTTCAATTTCATTATTCCTTGCCTTTCTTTTGTCACTAGTGCCATCAAGACAATAGATCAAACATATGTGTGGTTGAAGGCGAAATTTGCCTCTCTTTCCTTAAATTTTTATGGGTGGTGGCTTAGTCCATTAACTTTGTTAGGCACTAGCTAGCATGGTTTCCTTCTTTTAGTTCTTTGGTGTTTCGATTTTTAGTTTGTACATATTGTAATGAATCTCTTGTACTTCCTTAGTACTCATTGTGCTAGGAAATACATTTTAATTTGGTAATATATTCCATTTTATTCTAAAAAAAATATCTTTATTATAATATGATCATAGTACAAGGTACAAACATGCACTTGGCCACACCACACGCTATAACTTTAATGCTTAATCGTTTTGTGTGTGTGGTATTCTAGCAAAACATAATTTAATTAAGGGTGTGTTAATTTATACTTTTTGTAGGCAACTTACTTATTACTCACTTTTGGACCAAATTTACACTTTTCCAACCATTATATTTAGGAAAATGCTACTTCTCAAGAAAAATAGCTTCAAGAATTTTTCAAGAAATAGTTGGCAAATTTTAATTGGATGATTTATTTGTCCACTTCCTATTTTTCAGCCACACTTCCTTGAATTGTGGCAAATAGTGCATTGTGATTGGCTATTCTTTATTCTTGAAGAATTCTTGATGTTATTTTTCTAGAGATATAGCATTGCTCTTATATTTATGTACACTGTTCGTTCGTTCTTTCTCCCAAACTCACCGTGTTAACTAGTCTCTAATTAAGATTCATTCATTGTGCAATTGGTACTGCCACCGCTCGTTTCTTTGAGAGGATAAGCTTTTATTTCTCATGATCGGGAGGTTTTGGCGAAACACTAGTTCGTATCGGGAAATTATTTATTTTAGTTTTTGTTTTCTTTTGTGAGTCATTTAAGTTTTGTTTGCGAGTTTAGAGCACATTAGAAAGAAAGAGGGGTTTTGGGGTTTATTTTTCTTCAAAATATGAAATCCTCCACAATTGAGGGAATTTAAAAATTGTATTGGAGGAGAGTTTTAGAGGGTTTGTCAGGTTTTATATGAATTCTTCAAATTTAATATATGTTGTGATAATATTCTTAAAATTAAAAATATATTTATCATAAACATTAATTTATCACTCTTTATGAAAATACTCTTTCAAAAAATGTGAAGCATTTCTCAATTTTCCCCTATATTTCTCTCCTCCCAAAGTTTTTCCTTCCCTTCCAAACTCTCAAACAAAGACTTAGTGACAGCTGATGAAATAGGGATTTCAATCTCTCAGATGATTTCTTTTTTGGTGGTGTGGGTTCAAATCTCAAACCTTGCATACATTATGCATTGTCATTTTTTTTTTGCCCAAACAAAAATGTATATTATCAACAACGATGATGCACCCTGCACAAGGCGTGTAAAAAGTGAATCACTGATCCAAGTTTACAGAGTCATAATAATTGATGGTGAACAGTGAACACCCATACATAACAACGGATGTGTCCACCAATCAAAATAACAATAACTGAAATTAGGGTGTTTTGCCTTTACCCACAAAAACGAATGTAACTTAACTTTCTCAAAAAGAGCATAAGGATTTGAACCCGCATTATTAAAGAGGCCATCGTTCCTATCCTTCCATATAATCCAAACACAAGCAAACCAGATACCTTTCAAAAGAGAGTGAGTATATCGCGGTATACCAGCCAAGTGAGAAAACTGAAGCAAATGATCATGGATATCATTAGGAAACACCGTCGAGATGCCTAACCAATTACGAACCTGTGACCATAAATATTCTGCTGGGGCGCAATCCAAAAATAAATGTCTATCTGATTCCATGATGTCACAACCGCTAGGGCACAATGAATCTGTTTGCTAAATGATGTTACGCCTCACCAAGTTGTCGCATTCGGAATTCTATTTCAAAGTAAACGCCAGACAAACAAAGAAACCTTCTTCTGTATGTTCCTATGCCATACGTCAGCAACAAGATTTCTGTCCATTCGTTCCATTTCTTTGTACTGTATGTGACACAACGGTTATATGACTTGTGGAAATCAATGCTGATTCATGGCAAGAGTATTAGTTTCATCAGAAGTATGCATAATAAGAATGTATATTCCATTAACACAAAAATTACTACATTAAAAAGGTTAAACTAGGCTACAAGGAAAATTGAACCAACACAGTTTATTTTTGTCAAACCGGCTGATCATCTACGACAGGAAACCATGCAATGCAACAGATGTCTTGAATACTTACCATACGTCAAACTGCTCGATGGCTGTTTGCGTTGGGTGAATATTTTCAATGCCTGAGGGATTTGAGCAAACTTTGGACCAATGTGAACCTGCATAGTCTTCATGCAAGAGATAGAGCAAACATGTAATTTTGCTCCATGATCATGATTATGACCCAACTTATCATGCTTTTTTTGGGAGTACATAGCTTTTTTTTTTCTGCTTTTTTTTTCTTATGGTTGTTTTAAACCGAACCAAACCGTTATTATACACAATTTTTGTGAACCGAACCATTTGTTTTTGTGAACCGAACTGTTAACCTTTTCTAAATTACTTATTTTATTGACAAATTATTTTGTTTATTTGACCTATTTTCTACTCTCTTTTTTTCAGGATAACTAATCCCACATAATTTATCATTGAAATCATTTATGCTATAAGAAAAAAGTAGGGAAGACCGAAGAATTGGTACAACGTGTTTTTTGAACTTTGAAGTAGCTTTGTTGAATCCCAACAATGTTTCAATTACATGAATAACGTAAAAATCATTTTTATCACTATATTAAAAAAAACAAAAATGTACCGTAAATTACTTGTGTCATAGTCACATAATTCGTGTAATCAAAGGAGAATTGCGAATTGGTACGTGAGTACCGAATTCGAGTACTTCGGCGTATTGGTACGCAACAAATTCCCCTGGAATTCGCACAAACCACCGAACCAAGAGTACCAAAGCATGGTTACCGCCAAGGTTGTCAGGATCACGATATAGATCGTGAGATCGTACGATCTCGCGCGTCACCAAGTCTCCACCGAGTTGGAGCGGTTCAAAGATCGGAGAAGACGGCGGAGCGTACGGCGCGCAGAGGAAGAGCGTAAGATCGTGAAATCGTCGATCTGATTCGCATCAGAGAAAAACGGTTTGATCCGGTTGTTTCGCGCGAAGAGTGAGGTCAGAATGCGAGGAGATGCTCGTTTGTTGTTTCCTGCGGCGGCTGGTTGCAGAAGCGGCTGTGTTATGTTGAAGGAGAAGACTAGGTCTAGGTTAAGTTAGTGGAAAAGACTTATTTGGGTCTGAAAACAAAAAGAAAAAAAGAAAAGAAAAAAGACTTGTGGGCCTAGACCTTTAATTTCATTTTTTTTTTATTACAAGACGTATAATAAACTATTATTTATGAATTATACTACCTCCGGTCATATTTATAAGAAACAATTTACTTTTTTGATTCATTGAATAATTGATGTATTCGGTCTGTTTCTAGACTAGATACATCAATTGTTTAATGAATCTAAAAAGTCAACTTTTTCTTATAAATAGGACCAGAGGGAGTAGTAACAAAACAAAAACTATTATGAATTTTTCCTCTAAAAAAACTATTATGAATCTATTTTTTTAATGGAAAAACTATTATAGCTCACTATATTTATTTAGGTATTATTAGTACTACGAACTGAAGCGTACCGAAGCTGTATACCCCTATACGTAGCGAATTCTTCTCATGTCGCGTACCGCGAACCCGTACCCGTACCACGTACCGGAACGAACCGCGAATTATGTGACTATGACTTGGTCATAAACGAACCATTGAGTAAATTGTATTTTAAATTGACCATAAAAAAAATGTTTTGTAAATTACTTGTATAATGAAAAGAAAATCATAATATATGCAGAAGTGACATAAAATAAAACCCACCCCTTGTACTGTTATGAACTATTTCTGCATCAAAGTTTCTAAGTTGAGAGGGGGGGAAAAGGAAGATAGAAGAATCAATTCTATTATGATTATTAATTTGAAGACTGGTTTTTTAGTGAGGGAAAAGTGTTAAGAGTCCCACATCGGTTGAGAGATGGTCTGAATAAGTGTTTGTAAGTGGGAGCAATCCTCACCTCAAAAGCAGGTTTTGTGGGGTTGTATTAGTCCAAACCATAAAATTTAAGAAAAGAGAACTGCTAATTCTTGATTAAAGCTAACAACCAGTCACATCATAAGAGAGGAAGTACCTGAAAAACAACGAAGGTTTACCGGGCTTAATACATTGTTATTATAACTATAAGTTCATTTACACACTTAAACAGCACGTAAATAAAATTATTTGATTAACAAAAAATCAGTGGACCAATCAATGCAAAACTTGAGCTCTAATTTTTGGAAGAATAATGGGTAAGAAACCTGGAGGAAACATTAACTTTAACATTGATATTGTCATTTTTGGAGTGAGTTGAAAGTGACCATGTGAATATGTGATGCATTGAACATATAAATTTACAATAGAAATCCTAACATTCTTGTCATCGGACTAACGATTATGTTGCATTACAGAAAGCAACTATCCAAGAAATATATAGAACCTGAGATTTTACGACATCTGCAGCTTTAACACGAACTTTCAACTCTCTCATTTGACGATAGGGGGTAAATAATAAATTATTGACAAATACATACAAAAAATGAGAATTCAAAAGACAGAGACTATCAAAGACAAGGAAGCATATCTAACCACTTCTCAATATGGAACTTGACAAATAGTCAATCTACCAATTTGATCTGTTTAGTATTATTTCATTATTCCTATATAATTCTGCAAGCAACTACTTCTCAATATGTAGATTCACAAAATCATATCATAATAACACACATCTAATATACTATAGTATGCTCAAATTAATTTTCAATTCAGTCTAGAACCAATAAGCCCCTGACTTGTCGATCTAACTACAGCCTCAAAAAGCGAGAATCATTAATCCCCTTATTTGTCAATCTAACTATACAGCCCAAAAAAGCGAGAATCAGCATTAACATACCTTCATGTTCTCAACACTTTTCTCAAGTGATTTCTGAAAGCTTTCATAATAGGTAGATCAAGCCTCAAAAGAACAGAATACGTTGTTTTTGGATTTCCAAACTCTTGTATTTGGATTTCTAAATTCTATTATCTACCGAAGTTGTTACTAGGTTGAGTCACGACCAGGTCGCTCTCTTTAAGACGTTTCGTGGCACTACCCAAAATTGTGCAAGGGAGATTATCAACCACGCCGCCTCCAGGATAAAACAAGGTCAGCTACAACTGTTCGATTAACTAGTGCACTGTAGAAAATCGTTCGAGATTTACACCTTCAAATATGGTACTAAGACCACTCTTTAATACTGAAACCACTTTAATATGGTATTATTACCATTCTATATGGTGCTAAGACCACTCAAATATGGTGTTTCCACCATTCTAACCTTTAAGTTCTTCAAACTTTCAATATGGTACTACGACCACTAAAATATGGTGATACCACCATTTCTCCTCAAATAGAAAAATATTTAAATAATTTATATAATGTTAAGATCATTTTTAATTCCGACAGGACATTATTATTACGAAAGGGACTATGATATTAATAGTACTCTTTATTCCGAAGGGACTTATATTATCGAAGGAACTATGCTTTTAAGGTGATTCTTAATTCCAAAGGGACATTAAACCGAAAAGGGACTATGGTCTTAAGAACACTCTTAATTTCGAAGGGACAGAAAAAGGAGATGAAGAGAAGAAAGACTCGTCAACACAAGTCAAGAAAGGGAGAAGAGAGAAAGAGTTCCCGACAACTCAATGAAACTCTTTGGTGTGTTTTTTGAACTGAGTGGAGTCCTATATTTATATAGAGATTCTGTAACTGTTTTAGCAAAAATTGCGACAACAGTTACTCTTAATGGATAAAGTTAAAATGAAGTTTATCCATTAATCAGTTCAACAACACTTGTGGATAGGATCAAAAGAAACAAATCCACAAAAGTGGAGGAAACAAACTATTAGATTTGAATGAAGGAAATATAAGAAATTCAATTAAATTCTTATTCTTATCACAACCACCATAAGCTAAATTTATGGGAAGTGATATTCTTGAATAAAAATAATAATTACTATTATTTTTATCATTATTAAGTATTTAAAATTAAATACCGCAATTTAAACACTACTAATGTGTGTGTTCTATTTTATGTGGGACCCCCGCACTCTATTTTTTCAATTCACACAACATTAGATCAAAGTATGATTACTTGATGTTTAATCTTCCAATTTATTTTCCAACATCACACTATTGTTCCAACAGAATACCATCCACACAATTATCAAGCTGTTTTAGGCTTTTAGCAACTGCACTGAAACTAGTGAAATAGCCTTTGTAATATTCAATTCATTGAGACACATATGCAAAATTAGATTCAAAGTTCTCTTGCTCTCTTCATATTTTCTCTCACTATATAATGTTTTCTCCTATTTTCTGATAGCTTGTATACTGCTTATCATATTCAATTTTCACAGGTATATTGGACAATGTTTTGTTAACCAGGTAGCATATTTGCATGCATATAAGGCAAATAAACCAACTCTTGTTTAACAAAACATCTCAGTTGAGAAAGTTCTCATTTCACATATTGATCAGCAGCTAAACAAAAAACCTCCACTTATATAGACTATTGTCATTTGACATTAAATACTTGCAAACAGTTTTTTGTGCATTTCGAATTTTACCTTTTGTTCTAGTATGCTTTGATTTTATTAGCTAATTTGGAACATAAAAGCACAAAACTAAACATAATGGCATAGATATTTTAAGTAGAATAATGAAATTCAAACCAAGATATGTTGCTCGTTACATTATCAACCTTCCCCAATATAAGCTATTTTACATGAAATCAGAGACGATTGAGTAAAGGAAACAAGGATATGAACAAGCATATTATGTTACAATTTGAATGCTAATGAACAAGCATATTATGTCACAATTTGAATGAAAACAAGAAAGAAAATTTGTATATATTCCTCCAATTGGAAGTAAGCTTTCTTTGTGGAATAATATCTTGCAATAAAACCTCTATGTTGTAACACCAATCTCCCTCTTTCTCATTTAGAATTCTGCTCTTCCCCCAATACATTTTGCCCGCGCCCTGCACCCATGCCAAAAATGACATTGCGTTAGTTAACTAACGCAAGTGTTAAACACTGCGTTACTTAACTAACGCTGCGTAAGTCAACTAGAGCAGCGTTAGTTAACTCACACTACGTGTTGTCTTAAACAAGGCAGAACACCTCATTTCTCATCTAAAATCTCAAAAAAATCTTAAAAACCTCTCTCAAATCACCCAAAACCAAAATTCCTTCAAGTTCAAATCAAACAACACTCCAATAACAAGTTTTCATAATCAAACATCATTAACCTTTTATGTTTATATGTTATATTTTTTCTCTTAAATTAGAAATTTTTTAGATTTAGGGTTTGTTTAAATTTTTGTGTTTTTGGCAAAAAATCATACAATGTTTACATGAAAATGACTTGTATTGCATAAATGTTTAGATGTTTGCATGTTTATGTTGTAGTTTTGAGATTATTTTAGAGATTTTTTTTTAGATTTAGGGTTTGTTTAAATTTTGATTTTGCTTGCAAGAAATGATACAATGTTACATGTAAATGATTTATGTTGCTTAATTGTGGTTAGATGTTTGCATGTTAATGTTGTAGTTATGAATTTTAGGGTTTATATCAAATTTACACTTCAAGTGTTTGATGAAATGTTTGAATGAGTTTTTCATTGATTGTTTTCAATTTCTTATTGTGTATATTTGAAACAATGGTCGGGTGGATCGACTTTCATGCATAATTCAACGGCGAAGAACCTCATAGGTTGAAGATTGGTACCTCGGTGTAACGTTAAAAGGTCTCAAGGATGAACCGGATGAATTCAACCAAGGAGTCAACCCCGGAGACACAAGGAAGGTGCAAAATGTTCGGTATAAACGTCCAACGCTCGACGAGGGGAGAGTATCATTCACTTGGGTGGAGTTAAAGAACGACGAGGACGTGACGAGCATGTTTTGGGAGCACAGCATGTTCCAGTGGATCGATATACGGGTAACGTTGCTGAAATCAACTGAATATATCATCAAGAGTCTGATTCCGCCAGAAGATCGTGATTAGGTAAATGCACCTTCCAACTACAATAATTGTCTTCCTTTGAAGAGGGTAATTCAAGCTTGCCAAACGGCGGGACTCCAACACATCTTTTCCTTAATTACACATCATTATCTCGCTTGATTTCAGGCAAATAACAAATTTAATTGGCTGAAACCTTTTCTTAATCAATTTTTGATAAAAACTCTCTAGATAAATAGCAATGCTCATTTTATAAAGGCCAAAAGGAGAAGTTACCTTGAGACTCTTACACATATGGAACATAAATCAAACTAAACAAGTATTTTTTATTTTGGAGCAAACTATAACAGCAAGTATATATATATTTTTTTTTGTTACAAAAGAGGGCCAAAGGCCCTAACAACAAGTATATTTAATACAACATCACGTTATTTATTTTTTCCACCAATTTCACCGTAAAATTGATACATCCTCCGCTCACTATTATGAACAAAAATTTATATTTTAGATTTATTCAATTAATGATGTATGTGATCTTTATTATCGACCACCTATGTAATTTAGCAATGAATCTAAAATGTTGATTTTTATTTATAATAGTGATCGACGGGTGTACAACCTAACACACCCATATCATTCATGGATAATTGTGGCAACTTGCAGCATCAGGCCGTGTCCTGCAAATTTCGGCAAAGGAGTCTCTTCTTATTCAGACCTATTTCGTCTGAAACTATACAAAAATACCAAATATTAATATAAGAACAAACTTAATTATATATGAATAATTTCTCCATAATATTGTGTAAATGCAAAAACAAAATAGATATTGTGGAGAAATTCACTTACTTGCATAAAGTTCCGAAGCATTGGCAATGTTCCTTGCAAATAAATGCCTTTGATGAAAAACTCAACAGACAAAAAAAGAGAACTACCAAAATAAGAGAGCACTTCTTTGAAGCCATTATTCTTGCTACAATGGACTCACATATGGTAATTTATATAATCCAAGATCGGTGGTTGTTGCTTTACTTTCAATTTTTTTTGACCGAAACAAAGTTAACTATTATCATTAATCAACCAATGTTCAATACAAGAAGGATAAGAATCAAAAATACGGTGACTAGCCCAAGAACAGGCCGCCCTAGCTAAACTATGAGCAACCATGTTCGCTTGTCTCCTAACAAACTTCACCTCGAAGTTGGAATGTAAAGATAACTGATAAATAATACTAGAAACAATAGCATAGAATTCCGAATCACCATGGCCCGGAGACGATAGAGCTTGCACTAGAGTAGATGAGTCAGACTCGAAAACAACTCGGTCCCATCTATCGCATCAGCAAAGTGAAGAGCCTCGAGTAAGGCTACTGCCTCGCCCTCCAAAACTGTCATATTTGCCCGCTGCCATTTCGTTTGAGCCCGAATAAATTGCCCGCAGGAGTCTCTAACACAACACGCAAAAGATGTAATATGGTTACGGTCATGGAACGCGGCATCCACATTGCACTTCAACCATGTCTCGCATGGTTTCTCCCAAACTGAGTTATTGCCTTGCACTCTATTCTGCCCCTGTTGCACAACCGGTTGTGGGGGATGTTTATGAACCTCCTGCCATTGTTGCCATGCATCTAGTGCCGTCCTCCCAATGCTTGTTGAAGTATGATGAGCGGCATTCCAAATGACATCATTATGTGCAGCCCAAATTTGCCAAAGAAGTGAAGCCACCCGACCAGCAATGTCTCGGCTTTCAGAACGACATATATCAAAAACAAAATCTGCCAAACTGCTCACAGTTCCAACTCCCGGTTGCAGCACAGTCGAAAGCCCTGCCCAATACCAACTCTCACGCGCCACCGTACAACCCACAAAAGCATGCCAATCATCCTCAACAGCCGTATCACACCAGGGACATGTCACCTCACATTGTACATGTCGTGATTGTAGTCGGAGACGGGTCGGAACACACCCTCTGCAAATCCTCCATAACAAATTACGTGCTTTGTGAGGGGAATTCACATTCCAAATTCTATGCCACTCACCTTCAACATGGAACCGATCAGTATGTAACAACTCCATCATAGCAAGTTTATAACCAATCTTAACAGTGTACCTCCCGTTACGTTCCATCGTCCACACTATTTTATCATTCTGAACTTCGGAAAAGAGTGGTGTATCGAGAATAGCTTGCACCATATCATCAAGAAACAGAGATTCAAGCTTATCAATATCCCAAACTCGTTCCTCGTCAACTATCAAATCAGACACACGCAAACTATGCACACCCCGAATTTGTGGGGATTGAATCCAACTACCATGAACACCTCGAACCCATGGATCATTCATCACGTTGACCTGCTGCCCATTTCCAATTGGCCACCTACATCCATATAAAAGTAACTGACGCGAATTCCAAATACTCCGCCAAGCAAAGCTCGGGTTATGTCCGAGTTTAGCACCCAAAAACGAGGAACGTGGAAAGTACCTCGATTTAAAGACTCTAGCAACCAGAGATTAAAAGCTTTCAAATTCCGAAACCCCATTCCACCAAATTCTTTGGGGCATGCCACACGTTCCCATGCCATCCATTTAATCCCTCGGTTGTTACTCCTTCCTCCCCACCAAAACTCATTGATCATCTTTTCAATATCATCTATGATTGAATTCTGCAAAAGATAAATACTCATTATGTATGAAGGAATATATTGTAACACAGATTTGTTCATAACTTCCTTTCCCGCTTTTGATAATGCTCGTCCCCTCCATGCATTTATCTGTTTCCAAATACGATCCTTGATAAAAGAAAAAACAGACCTCTTATCTTTACCAATCATCGAAGGTAACCCCAAATACTTTCCGGTACCCATCACATGTCGGACACCAATAATGTGTGACAAATCCTTCTATGCCGCCTCACTCATATTGCGACTAAAAAACACCTCAGACTTAGATAAGTTAATTTCTTGTCCAGATGCTACCTCATAAGTGTTAAGAATAGTGAGTAAACATTGTGCTTCCACCACATTGGCCGTACAAACCAAGAAACAATCGTCTGCAAACAACAGATGGGACACCACTGGTGCGCCGCGACATACTTGGACCCCATGAATATCACCTCTATTAATTGTCTTATGTATTAGAGTCGAGAGGCCCTCAGCCACCAAAATGAATAAATATGGTGATATCGGGTCACCTTGGCGCAATCCTCGACCGGGTACAATAGCTCCCACTCTGTCAAAGTTCATAGCACCGAATAAGTAACAGAACTAACACACATCATTATCCACTGGATCCATTTCTCACTGAACCCCATTCGCATAAGCACACCACGAAGAAACCCCCAATCCACTCTATCATAAGCCTTACTAATATCAATCTTGAGAGTCAATTCCCCTCTCCATCCCTTCGTCTTCCTCTTCATTGAGTGGATTATCTCGGTAGCAATTAATGCGTTGTCCAGTATAGAGTGGCCCTCAACAAACGCTGACTGCTCCTCTGACACACATTTATCCAAACATCGTTTCAGTCGATTAGCGAGCAACTTCGACACCATTTTATACAACACATTACAAAGAGATATAGGCCTAAGATCTTTCATATTATCCGGGTCTTCGCACTTCGGAATCAAACATATATTTGTTTCTGAAAGGTTTGAAGGGAAGTAACTGCGATCCAACCATGAAACCACTGCCTGAAAAAATATCATCACCACACACATGCCAAAATCTCTGATAAAATGCCGGATTAAAACCATCTGGACCTGGGGACTTGTCCGGTTGCATCTGAAAAAGGGCTTGACGTAATTCTTCTTTTGTAATAGGTGATGTAAGCATTATATTGTCATCCATCGACACACATTGACTCATCAAATCCAGTACCGGTTCATGGACACCTGCATTCGCAGCAAAAAGTTGCTCAAAATAACCTTGTGCCACAGTACACATATCCTCTTGAGACGTAGCAATCCTCCCATCATCCGTTCGGAGCTTACTAACCTTCTTCACTTTGCCACGGGCTATCGCAGATGTATGAAAGAACTTGGTATTCATGTCCCCTTCCTTCAACCAGTGCATTTTCGCTCTTTTCTTCCAAAAGGCCTCCTCCTGTACAATTTCAATTATTTTTTTAGTTTAATTTATTTGGCACTTTTGTACTAACGTTTTTTTACGGTATAGACCAATGTTGCCTTTTTAAAAATAGGGTCTTGGAAACGAATATTTTAGGACACTTTTTAATGATTTTAAATTTAAAAAAAAAAAAAATTGACTGGAGGATAGCTCATTTCATTTCATCCAAAATAATAGAGTCCAATTTTCGATGCATTGATTAAATACACAAACTTTCATAAAAAAATTGTCAATTAAGATCCTTAAACAGCATACATGAACTTTAATTAGCATTTTCCTTAAAAGATGCAAATACATTATAATATGATTTATTTACTATTCATTGCTACCATTTCATACACATTAGTTAAAATAAAAAGGATTTCATACACTGGATCATATAGAGGCCATTAGATTGGTGGGAATGGGACTTTGATTTTTTTTAGTTGTTTGACTATTTGAACTAAAAATTCAACACGGAATTGCAAAATCATTTCGAGGAATATAGCATGTACAAAATGTTTTCCACATGTGATGTTACCATTACATATTTCACAAGTTTCCTTTTTCTTTTGCTCGATCAAATACGTGTACCCCTCATTAACAATGTTTAAATATTATTTTTTTAGAGGAACAATGTTAATTATGTTATGCCTTATTGATGTTATTTTTTAAAGACTAAACTGAAATATAATAACCAAACTAAAGAAGTTATTTCAGTATAAGGAGTATAAGAAGAGATTTAAAAGAGTTTCAAAGTTGCATTTCAAAGTCAAGAAAGAACCGACAAAATCAAAATTCAATAAGCTGTACTTCAATTTTAACCACCAAAACGTTTGAAACTTAATTTTTTTCACATAACATTCGTGGTTGTTCCTCCTTTTGCTGAAATAAACTCTCATTTCTTTCTCTCCAAATTGTCCAAACAGTAGAGAGCCAAATAATGTTCATTGATAGTCTCACCTGCTTGGAAAAACCATCAAGACCGCCAAAATGAGTGAGATGATATGAAAGAGCACCCTGAGCTATTGTAGCAGAGCCTAACCAATTTAAAAGCAAGCACCGAATTCTGCCAAAGAAATTGCATCTGAAAAAATAAGTGTTTCAAATCTTCCTTCACAATACACAGGAGGATATGTGTAACGTGGCACAAATTTATTTTGAGCATCTATTTTCTGCGAATGAGGGAGTCCATGAACCGGTACTGGATTTGATGAGCCAGTGTGTTTCGATGGATGACAATATAATGCTTACATCACCTATTACAAAGGAAGAATTGCATCAAGCCCTTTTTCAGATGCAACCGGACAAGTCCTTGGGGCATGCCCAAAGAGTTTGGTGGAATGGGGTTTCGGAATTTCAAAGCTTTTAATCTCGCTATGGTATCTAAGCAATGATGAGCTTTCTGTCTAAACCTGAATCTCTGGTTGCTAGAGTTTTAAATCGAGTTACTTTCCCCGCTCTTAATTTTTGGGTGCTAAACTCGGTAATAACCCGAGCTTTGTTTGGCGGAGTATTTGGAATTCGCGTTAGTTACTTTTATATGGTTGTAGGTGGACAATTGCACATGGGCAGCAAGTCAATGTGATGAATGATTCATGGGTTCGATGTGTTCATCATAGTTGGATTCAATCCCCACAAAGCCAAGGTGTGCATAGTTTACGTGTGTATGATCTAATAGCTGACGAGGAACGAGTATGGGACATTGATAAGATTGAATCTTTGTTTTCAGATGATATGGTGCAAGCTATTCTCGACACACCATTATTTGCGGAAGTTCAGAATGATAGAATAATGTGGATGATGGAACATAACGGGAGGTATAGTGTTAAGACTAGTTCTAAACTGGCTATGATTGAATTGTTACACAATATACGGTTCTATGTTGAAGGAGAGTGACATAAAATCTGGAAGGTGAATTCCCTTAATAAAGCTCGCAATTTGTTATGGAGGATTTGCAAGGGGGTGTTCTAACCTATGAAGCCCGGATACGTAGTACGGGTGCAGGTACGATAGGGTACACGGATACGCCAAATTTTTAAAATTAGGATACGATACGGCTAAGATATGTTAACAAAATATTTATATTAGAATTTATATGCATGTAAAATACTTGAAAAAAATAAGCATTGATTACACTTTAACACCGTGTTTTTTAGTTGTTTCAGTTGAAATTTCGGTCGAGAGGTATTTTAAAATACCTCATTTACCGAAAGGGGCATTTTTATTTTGTTATTTTATTTTATCCTATTTCCTTTTTATTATTATTTATTTATTTATATTTGTTTTTTAAGAATTGTCACTCACGTGACAAATTTCTATTTCCCTTAACTTTCTTTTCTTTTTCACTTATTTTTTGGGTCTTGTATACATGTCATCATCCTATTGGTCCCTAAAGCATCCAAAGTTCTTTTATTTTTCTCCAAGCCAGGCCATGTGTCAGTCTGTGATTGTTGTGATCCAATCACACCAATCACAAGTCAGCACCTAACTTGCACTCAAACCCTAGTTCACAGCTATAAAAAGCCTGTCATTTGACTGCACAGGGTCAGAGAAATTATTCCCCAATCATTGGTAGCCGCACCAATCAAGTCAACAAACCCTAATTTTCTTCCCTTTTTCAATTTTCAAAATCAAAACAAACAAAAATCATCAAAAATCATGAACAACCGATGAATGTTCATACTCAAAATTTTCCAGTAACAATAACCCTACAACGTTCACATCACAAAACCTTCATACACAAATCCAAAACTACACCGATCCAAAACAACAAACTCGGATCCGAACTCAGAGAGATCCAGTAGCGCTTCAACAAAGAGCAATTTGGTTTCTACATTTTCTTTGCTTTCGTTTTCGAGTTTCCAGTAACAAAGAAGAAGCAAATCGGAGCAGAACTGAGAGAAGAGAAAAAATAGAAGTTTTTCTGTTTCAAATCTTTACCTCTGATTTAAACAGAGGTAAATCGTGTTTTCACTCAAGTACTATGTCGATCTGGTTCTATTTTGTGGTTATGTGAAGAATTTTTTTTCAAAAATAAATCTTTAGATCTACTCCGATCAAGACACCAATTCAATAAAACGACCTCGGATTCATACTAAGTAACGAAAAGGATTTGTAAAACTGTAAGAAAATTCTGAATCAGAGATTGTTTAGCGTTGGCCGGCGGCAGCGCCGCCACCCTAGGGTGGCCGGCCACCACGCCGGCATTGGTGTGTTCGTCGGAGAAGAGAACTCTGTTTTTGTAGAGCTTCTCTTTATGCACTTGTTTAGTGAGAAGAAATTAGGGTTGTGTGAATGTATGATGTGTTGTGTTTTCTTCATATACCTCTATCTAATCATATGTGTGCGCACCTAGCAAGCTTACCATGCGCCATCCTTTTATGGCGTTAGATCTTTGATTTAACAGCTACTATTAACCTTTGTACCTTGGTTTTTAACCGTCAGATATACGATCTGACGGTCCCTGTGTTACTGTTTTTAAAACCATGTGATCTTTTTGTTTGAGTGGCTGTGATGAATTCCCCTGTGTTCAGATCTGGACCTTAGGATTCATCTGACGGTGCAGATCTGCACAGTCTGAGCCCACCGTTTTATGCTTTAAGCCCAACTGTGTTTGTATTCTGTTTGTTTCATGTTAAACTACCTGCTGTTTGAACCCCCTTCACTACTTGCTGCACCCCCTCTGCATCTCTTTTTAAAAAAAAAAAAAACGCTTGCATTCTTTTCTATTTCTTTTAGTATTTTCATAACTTTTTAGCAGCTTATTTAAATCCATTATCATGCATTGGTATTTCTTAATTTTGTTTTCATACACTCTCTTGTTTTAATATCATACATGTTTAGTACTCAATTTTAGTTAAAGAAAATTTTAACCATATCTCATGCATTCTTAAAACTCATATGATATTTTAATTCGGTTTCATGCATTTTTACAGATTTTAACTTGCATAACACGTATCTTTTGGTTAATGTTGCTTTAGTATTTGTTTTCAAAACTTGCCTTCCATGTATTTTTCTTTATATGCCTAATAATGCCATGCATTTTAGTTGATATTTGTTTTCGTATGTGATGTTCTTCTAAACCATGTTGGTTCATGATCTAATATTTTGGTATGCTTTATTTTTGCATCATCTTTAGTATAATCTCATGCATTTTTTTTAATTCTTGCAATTTATGTTATTCTCATTAATTTTTAGTGTGTATTTAGGTATTAATGTAATTTATTTTTGCGCATTTTATTTCTCTTAGAATGTATCTAGGAAGGGTATGTAATAATGTAGTAATTGCACACACGACACTACACCACTTTATTTATCGCTTTACGCTCGTTTTATTACGCTAATTTACCGCTAGTTTAGAAAAATCTTTTTATCTCAAAAATCAAATAAGCAAAGAGTCAAATTATTTTCTTAATAGACCTTGGATCCAAATCCAAGAGGTTTTTTCCTTTATTTTCTTAATCAAATTTCTAATGAATCTTAAGTGAACTTAGACTAAATTTCTTAATTAAAATTAAAACAACCTCATTTTCATTTTACTTCCAATGCCTTGAGGCCTCTAATCCCCTTCTTAAAACCATTTTCAAAAACAAATTAAAATCAATCTAACCCACCAAAAATATTTTTAAGAGTGAACTACATTGGGTTTTGATCCCTTTTCTTTAAAGGTATGTAAGCAAAGGATTTATCCTTCCAAATCAAATATAAAAAACAACAAAAACATACTTCTCCTCCCTCCATTCTTTCATTTAAGTCTTAGACAATAATTTTTAAAATAAACAAATGAATGTAGCACAAGATAAAGTAGGTAGGAGGTTACCACGGAGTACCGTGGACGATGCGGGTGCCTAACACCTTCCCCAATCGTAACCGACCCCCGGATCAAAAATAAGGGTTTTTACTCATTTTTTCCCTTCCCACAAATAAAAATCGAGAGGTCCAAAAATCGAAGATTCAAAACCAATTAATGTTTTGACACCCCAAAATCGTTGACTACAGTTGGAAATGACACAATGTGCGTGTGAAAATGTATATGGAATTTGTGTTTTGTTAAATATTGTGCAGATATGTCTAGGAGAAATACGTCTCAGAGACCGCCTGAGCCGCCTCAGGATAGGAGTGACAGACTTAGGGCAGGGAAGATTTCCCCTACTGGTAGTGCACGGAAGGAGAAAGAAGCATCACGCCCTCCTATGGCTGGTCGAGGGAGAGGTGGGGGAATGAGACTTGGTAGAGTTCATGCTGCAGGGGGGTCAACGTCGGAGACGGGTCCATCCCAGACGGTGGACTCGGCGCAGTATCAGCAGCATTATGAGGTCCATCAGCAGCCGCAGGATCATGCGTATCAGTTTTAGGAGCCTCATCCTCACCAGTATCAGTTTGTTATTGGGGAGCCTGTTGTTGAGGAGCCGCCTGTTATTGAGGAGCCTCAGCAGGATGATGAGCCTGAGCAGCAAGATGGTGGGGCTCGTTTTCAGGGGATGCCGAGGGTGGTGTACGAGGCCAGCCCAGACAGCTATGCAGTGGGGGCCTTCTGATCTCACGCTTTTACCTAACTTTGGTGGACATGTGGCATGCAGTATATGGGTTGATGCCGATGTAAGTATAATTTAATGTTTATTTTACTTCTTTTTTGTTTTGAAATTCAATTAAAATAATTAATGTTGTTGTTAAATTTCTATGCTATTCGTTTATTTTACTTCTTTTACTATTTATACAACTTATTCTAATTATTATTTTACTTATTTAATGTTAGAATTAACATTTATGTTAGCATATATTTAATGTTTGTTTTACTTATTATTTATTTAACGGTGTTGTTTGTTGTGTTTTGTTTTTGTATTCAGTTTCGAAGAAAACATAGGGTGAAAGGTATGTCGCACGGGAAGAAGTTGAGCATTAAAAATTTGGCATTGCCTATGCCGGGGGAACAAAATGAGTGGTTTTGGGATGAAGTGAATATGTCCGGTCTGACTCCCCTCCTTACTAGTGGGTACGAGAACATATCTCACGGGTTCGTTTGTGCGATGACAGAGAGATGGCATGAGGAGACCAGCAGCTTCCATCTACCTGTTGGAGAGATGACCATCACACTAGATGATGTGGCGTGTCTCCTAGGCATCCCCATCACTGGGAGACTCTTTCCTGATAGAGAGTTAACCCGTGAGGAGGGGTTAGCGATGATGCAGGCGGAGTATCACCGTTTACATTTAGGAAACACAAATTCCATAGCGGAGTATCACCATCACACCGAAATTCCATAGCTTACATTTAGGAGCGGTGATACTCATGGCATCTCTCTGATACTCATGGCATCCTCCTCTATAACATGAATCCCTGTTTACAGAGGAGGATGCCGCTAAGGAGCTAACAAAACAGGGTGGTTCTCATATCAATTTTGGTGTACTGAAGAGGTGATACGAGGAGCTCTTGAATATGTGTAATCAGCTTCGTGAGATTCACACAGAGGAGGAGCAACACGAACGAGCTGTAGTTAGGCTGGCCTGCGTTAAGGCGTTTCTGTTGCTCTTGCTTGGTTGGACCATTTTTTCCGCCAAGAACAGCAAAAATATTAATCTTCTTTGGCTGCTTGTGCTGCAAGATATGGACGAGTTGGACAGCTGGTCATGGGGTGGGATGGGACTTGCTTTCCTATATGAGCATTTATCTCTTACCTCCGACTCATTTGTGGCCTCCATTGGTGGTTACATGACATTGCTTGTGGTAATATTTGTTTTTCTTCTTTTTTACTTATTGGATCGTAAATGTTTAGTTGTTTGTATAATTCTTGTGGTGATATAAATATTTGTTTCTTTGTGTTTGCAGGGATGGACTTTGGCGCACTTCTCGAACATCACTCCGAGGATTGATGATGATGCCTACGACCCTACTGTTTCCCCGCTTGTGAGTCAATGGAAACCTCCCAGGGGCTTTTCTAATCCTGGACACTATAGAGTTGCCATCGATTCAATGGACCTTTCTCATGTCACCTGGAGGCCGTACGAGAGACGACGACACATCACGCCCTTTCAGGATATATGTTGGTACTCCTGATGGATCATGGCCGGGAGCGACATGATGGTCAGTCACTTGCCAGAGTGGGTTCTTAGGCAGTACGGGTATGTCCAGAAAATTCCCAGGCCTCCTACAGACATTGAGCTTATTGCGACGGATGATGTGGCCCAGGCCTTCACAGAGTTTGCTCTACATGTCCTCGGCCATCAGCATAGGCGTGATCCGGTTCCGGATAACCAGTCGTGGGCTCATACTAGGGGGTACATGAGATGGTTCGTTAGAGTATCACATCCTATTGTGAACCCCCCCTGCGGCCATTCCTGACTACACAACTGATGCCCCTCCTCATCCTTCCCTCCTTATGAGGAGGTTCTTGTTAAGCAGCAGTGGGCCAGACATCCTCCTGATGAGTGTCATAAAAGTGTTAAATTCATGTTATATTTTAAGCACTTTTTGTTACTTGTTCTGCAAGTTATTGAAGGAAAAGCCGAGAAATAAGCGTTAAATGCCTTATTACGCTTTACTTATCATTACTCTATCCTTTTGTGCAGGAATTAGCCTCAAGACACTGATCAAAGACCAATTTATCATGAAAAAGTGCGAAATGGTAAAAGCTGTCCAGCAAGCTTGAAGAAATGGCGCTAATAGCGTGTTCTACGCTATTAGCGTGTTCAAAGAAGTGTCAAAGTCCAGAGAGACACGCTATTGGCATATCTGGAGCTTAAAGAAATTTCGCTATTAGCGATTTTGGCGCTATTAGCGTGAGTTAGGCGGTTTGCTCAATTCAAGTGGCCCACTTGCTATTCTTGTTAGATATTATTTAGATATTATGTTAGATATTATTTAGATATTATGTTAGATATTATGTTAGATATTATTTTTAGATATTTTGGGCTTGATATATTATATATATTAGAAGTTCATTAGGGAAATAAATAATATTAGTCTTAGGAATATCTCATATTTTTCTCTTAGTTTTTTTCTAAGCTTTCATAGATAATATCATAGAGAGAAATAGGGCAAGAGCATATAGAGTGAGAGTGATTTTGGAAGTTGGATCTTATTCCTTTGTTGAGACATCACTAGGAGAATGAATCCTTCCTTTTCAAGCCATCCTTGCAAGGCTTCCATGATGATGTGTAGCTAAATACTCTTTGTTGGGATGAGAGGTACTTGATCTTGCTAAACATGTAATCCTTTTGATTTTGCAAAATATGGTTCTAGCAATTTATAATCAATATTGTTGTTATTCTTGTGTTAATGCTTTCAATGAGATTCAAGATGCTTTGGACATAAACTCTTGAATCTAGAGCTAGAATAGCAATATATTTTAGGTTAACTTACTTGACATCTTTGTTAATCTTGTGATAATCACCATAATCAAGAGTTAAATGCTTTTGGATATTTAATCAGGCTGGACACGGTCGATTAGGTTATTCGATCGACTTTGTTATCGTTTAAGGGATTTGGACACGAATGTTTAAACGATACCTTAGAGTTAATTATATCACTTTGGACACGAAGGATAGTTTAGAATTGATTGTGATAATGTTGTTTATAAAGCTAGAATTCGTATGGATCATTAGGTTACATGTGACGCTTGGTTAAGGAACGCTACTCCTAACAAGTTTCAATCCTTATTAATCTCATTTTTACTTTTTGCAATTAGTTTAGCTAGTTACATTTCAATTCAAACAAACAAGTACTCTTAATACTTGGAATGATATTTGATGATAATATATCCGTGATGTCGCACTAATCCCTGTGGAGACGATACAAATACTTATCTCGTTTGATGCTAAAAACTACTTCATCACCTCCTGACCCATACCAGATCATCAGCAACATCAGAGCTAGAGTGGACAGTGCAATTGGGCATCCTGATGTGTTTGGTAATCCAGAGGTTCTTCGCATCATGCAGGGCATACAATCTGAGTGGAGCATGCTGGAGCAGGTGCCGGCTCCGCGAAGGAGGAATAGGAGTCCACGGGAGTAGGTTTTATGATATTTTCTAGGTTTTTTATGACATTTTGAAGGATTTAGTTGTAATCCTATTACATTTGCACTTTTTAGCACTTTTATGACATTATGCGTTATTTTATTCTGTTGTTTTATTATGTTATTTTTCGTAATATAATTATGAGTTAATGCTTGATTGAATGAATGCTTGAATGAATGATGAAAAATGTATGCTTGAATGAATATATGAAAGAAGGATTGAAAAAAATAGGGAAAATAGAGGTTTCTGCCTCTTCTGGATGTATGCACAGAGTGTGCGTGAGTTAACTCACGCATGTGCTACTGGCTGCGTGAGTTAACTCACGCAGTGTTCACGCATGTGCCAATGGCTGCGCAAGTTAACTGACGCAGTGTTTACACTTGCGTGAGTTAAGTTGTGTAAAGCATGTTAACTAACGCATACATTTACACTTGCCTTAGTTAACATGCGCAAGGGTAAATATGGAAGGGTTGCAGGGCGCGAGCAAAATGTGCAGGGTGGAGAGCAAAATTCGATCAGAGAGACTTGTGAAGGGGAGTTGTGTAACACTCTAAACTCTAAAAGTGATAAATTAGATGTTACTTCTTCAATAATACACCAAACATGCATAAATAATTTTCTCAAACATCGCAACAGAATAAAACATCATTACATCGACATCCAAATAAATCATCTCAACATACATTTCCGGGAGTTGTGGTCAGAACATCATTCATCAAGTCTACAACATTGATGAAATTACCTCGTTACACTCAAATGGGACAGACTTGGAGAAAGTGGCTCATAGTCTCAAACACACTCTTTTCCATGAGAGACGTATGTATCTCCTAAAGTCAGTAGGTTTGTCACGACATTTGCCCACTCCAGTTGTCACATGAATGTACCTTGCTGTAAATTTGAGACAATTCAAAACAAATAGTCAAGATTAAACTATATACAAACTTTGAGGTCTTTCAGGGAAATAGCGTGGCTTAGGTTAAAGGTGGATATATTTGGGAAAGAAGGCTAATAAAAGAAATTGGAGTTAGATTATCAACCTAAGGATTCCTGCTAAACATTAATGAATTGCCAACCTTCCTTTCCTTGAATCAAAGAAGATGGGTATATAGAACTATTTATCTTTTTCTTTTTGACATAAATAAACTTTTTTTTTAAAGACCAAAATTTTTGATGTTTTTGGCGCTTGATTTTTTTTCTTTTTTCTATTTTTTGTGTAGACCCATGGCAATCTTTTTCTTTTGATAAATAAGTTCTACTGGTACCCGATAGTTAATACTAAAAATAAAATATTTGGTCGAAATCATGATTAAGATTTCGACAACCCATATGGTTATTTAGACATACTACAAAGTGCAAAGGGATTTCGACCAAGAGCATATAGACTTCGACATACCACAATTTCAACCAAATGTTGCATGCATATGGTTTTTCTACCAAAGACAAGTAGAAATAATCTAAAGTTACAGTTGGAGTGCAATAAGGAAAAATGGAACGTGTAGCGGAAAACAAAGCTGGAGTGCATGGAAGTTATTTCCTAGTGTCTTAGTGCATGGAAGTTATTTCCTAGTGTCTTAGGAAGTTATTTCTACTTTTAATTTCTACTTTTAATTTAGATTGTAGGATTTAGTGGTGGTTTTTCCTACAAGGTCTATATATATATATATATATATATATATATATATATATATATATATATATATATATATATATATCAGTTTGTAATAAGAACAGATGGTTGGTTTCTTGATTTTTGAAACTCTAGCACCCACACGCCGCGGAGCAAACGGGTTCAGGAGTAGATAGATTGACAGATTTCAACCAACATTTACATTCCTGCAATTTAATATTACTATTCTTGTTTTATTTTCCTCCTTGCATTTCTTTTCATCTTTCTTTTTCTTTTTGAATATGCTCACTTGAGCATTTTTCTATCATGTTGTCATGAGAGAACTTTTTATTAAAAGATATCGGTGCAATTCTAACATCAAAAACAGTAAGTTTGTTCTTAAAGAATGCATGAAGTGATATCATAAACCGCGAGACTTGAACGAACCATTTTAAAATGACATTATCTGGTCCTAAACCATTGACGGATAATGAAGTTTACCTTACCAAAAATCGGTGTAAACACCCACCCCAAATTTAAAATGATGCTAATTCCAAAGACCAACCCCAAACTTAGCTTCAAATCATACCAAGTCAAAATAATTACCTATTTAACTCCAAAGAAATCAAAAAAGGTGGATTTGAGGTTCAGGACTATGACATGATTCATCACTTAGTAACAACAAATAAAATTGCATTCGGAGGCTCAAAGTGGTTTCACAAAGGATAATAAGAATATAAAAAAATGGTTGCTTCAAAAGCTCAAGGAACCAAAGAAAAAATTGTCTCGTGTGTAATATAACTTAATCGATCGTCTGTACAGAACGACCGCAAATTCGAACCAAAATAGCATTCATATGGAACACTCATAATAGAAAGAATTATACTAACTTACAACCTAGAATGGATTGGAAATAATTGGATCTAAATCTCACCCAATATGATTTTCAGAAAAGAGATGGTGATCATATGAGTACATGCAGTAGTAAGCCCTTATAGTTATCGTGTTCTAGAATGTAAGGGTAACCTAGCCTCCTCTGTAAACGTTCTGAAATGATTGTCTAAGACTAAAACAAATTAAAGCATAAAAGGAAAGGTTGTAAGGTTGTAAATGTAAATGCAAATGAATAAAATTTTATATGATAAAACTTGAGGATTAGTAACAAAAAAATTAATGAAGTTGATTAGAAAGAAAATCTCAGCTTAGCAGAAAATAAAATGCAGAAAAATAAATTAATGGGTTGCCTCCCATTCAGCGCGTGTTAACGTCTCTGTCATTATGATCAATTGGTTGCGTCCTATTCAGCACATATTGTATTCCCCGAGCCTGACTGATATGTCTAACTTGGTCCTGGGAGCCCCTGACCTTCATGCTCCTCATCTTCCTCTTCATCTTCAGAATCAGATTCTTCTTCAATCATGTATCTCATTGCTAGTTCTTCTTCAACTCCTCTTCTCGAGATTTCATCCACAGTTCCCTTAATGAAAGCCAGTCTGGAGTTTGACTTACGCCTATTTCATATACAGGGTAAGTCACAGTGAACACATGGTAGACATCTGAGCTTCTGATTATGGTTCGCCCTTGTTCAACATCCAAGATAAATTCAGACTGAGCAAAAAATCCTCTTTCTAGGATGAGTGGAAAATCATAACTATCTGTGGTGTCAGTTATTACGATATCCAAATTGAAATCGTAGCCCCTTATGTTGATCAGGAAATCATACAGTATGTTGATCCCCATTTCAACATGACCATTACCATATCCAATTGAGTTAATATATAGGTTCATTTTTAGATTCCCTAACTCGCTTTCCCTTTTTAGACTCATAAGGTTTTCATTTGCTCAGGAATCACACAAGGCCTCACCGATATATGTTTCCTCTATGCACACATGGAGTGTATAATCCTTCACCATCAAACTTGATGGATGCATGTACCTCAAAGTTGAGGCGACACTCTTCAGTAAGTGATATGTAGTCCTCCTCAGATGTATCCACTGTTGTGTGCAGCAATTCCTACACAAAATTGATGCAGCACAGACTTTGCTTCGCCATTTCCACTACTAGCATATGAACTTGGTATTTTTCAAGGATTTGGTGGAGCTCCTTGAATTTTCAGCTACTTCTTTCTTTACCTGCTTAATTTCTACCTGAAGAGTTGAAGGAAAATCGAAAGATATCATACACAGCGGAAGAAGAAGAAGAAGAAGAAGAAGAATTTCGATTTTCTTTCCTTGGATCATTACGAATTTGACATGAATCAGTGATACGATTGTTACCTCGATAGTTTCTGTTCTGAATCACGATCACAGCTAAGCAAAGCAGCAAAGCCTCTAGTAAGTCCACACGAACAGTGCTCCTCCAAAACTCGGTGCTAGCCAATGAATTGGAAGTGCAGAGAAGAAAGGGGTTGCTTCAAAACGTGTAACCTAAAACTTCAGCACCAGAGTTCTATTTATAGAACTTCTAGTGTGCTCTGCAAGTCATAATTCACTATTGGGCTTCAGTAAGCCCAACAACGAGTTTAGTAATTTTGCTAACTAATTAGCGTTATTTACTAAACGCACCCCTTATATAAGTCATACTTATATATTTCTCTTTTGACTGTTCTTTGTGTGTGACCCAATAGGTTCTAGTCACGTTGGCAATAATATTAAATCTAATATTTAATATTATAAACAATGAGCGGTATCTAGCAACACATCATTGCTACCCAAGTGACAAGAATGTCAAGTGATCTGACGAAACCTTTCCATGATAACACTCATGTGTATATTTACTCCTTTGTCTCGATATCTTCATTGATCCCAAGGCATAGTTATTGTCACCCTTGTATAGATCAATATTTATATTTCTTGATTCCAAAATATACTGAATAACGAATAAGTCCAATATCTTATATTGACTTAGTTCGGCATGGCCATGCAATTTTACAGTCATATTTCATCAAGAGGCCTAAAGATATATCTCCTGTTTATGAGGAGGGACAAATCCCATCTAGGACACTCATGTCCCTCAGCATGATTCATCAAGTACCCATCAACCAATGTTATGGTTATCCTTTTACAGACAACGTTAGAATGGCAACAAAGCACTTGAGTCCACATCTAGGGATCATAGTGGTTTCAGGTCTAAGAGCGATATACATTATTATCATTGTGAGAATATCTTATGACATTTTCATAACATACTATGTAGTATTCTCACGGTGGGTCAATCCAGTATAAATATTACCCCTAATATTTATACATATGTATAGACTTAATATCTCAATATCAATGACCCATGAGATGCGGTCATCAGTCTACATACATAATAGTCTTTATGCTTTATTATTATCCCAATTCATATTAAAGCTTGACTATGGATATGTTTAAGAATAGCGTTCTTTACGTAATGTAATCTCATGATTAAGTCACACTTAATATTCCATTACATGAACTATCTATTCTAGGGACTTTATTATTTTGAAACATAACAAAATCAATAAAGAAATGCCTTATTATTATATATATTCACAATATATATTTATATCAATATCATGATACAAAGCCAAACCCAATCAATTTTGATTGGATATTAGGGCTTACTCCAACAATCTCCCACTAGCACTAAAAGCCAATCAAATATTAACTCAATATATATTGATCAAGTGTTAGCATCAAGCACACCCTGGGCATGATACTATTCTAGTAGATAAGGAACTCTTTCCTATGTTGGTAGGTTACACTTCTTTCAATTTCCACTTTCGATCTTCCATCGAAAAGAAATTGAAGTGTCAAAGTATACATTTGGATTATTGGTGAGATCAAGTATTCATTGCTCGCAAGATTAAACCAATTTCACCTCAGACGGGATCAATGGAATCCGCAACGCAAGAGACACATGGTTTCGCTCAGTTATGAGCTAAACAATCCAAGTCATATATATTTGACATCTGTAATAGAAACAACAACTATTTGAAGCTTGTACTTTTACAAATTTCATAGTTGATATCCAAGCATAGCATTTATTCCAAATTGCGATTTGGATATACTGTACACCGATATTAAAGTCAGCATCATTGTAACTTCTTTACAATGTTCCTTTAATCCGTGTTCAAGAAACAATCCTTAGTCCTTTAAGACATCCATGGATATTCTTGAAAGTATTCTAGTGTCGAACACTACAATCAATTTTGGTATATATTGAAAATAATTTTCTAACCATGTCTCATATGTGTAGATAAATTGTTTTGATGACTAGTATGTCATCCACATACTCCACCAAACTAATATCAATGCTCCCACTATTCTCCTTGTGTGCACAAGATTTTTATTAATCAAAGTTTTTCATAAAACTTCACTAATAAAACAAATAATTCAACTTCAAGAAGCTTGCTCCAATTCATACATGAATTTTGTAATATATATACCTTTCTAGCATCCTTTGGATTAACGAAACCCTACATATATGTCAAATACATATACAAGGTCATTCTAATTAAAGAATGCAACATCGTTGTCCATCTCCTAGAATTTGCATTATACAATAATGACAAGTGGGATCGTTAGATTTAAGCATTATGATGATGTAATAGTTTCGTCATGATTTGCATCACGAGTTGCATGAAACCTTCTACAATCAATCACATCTTAAAGGTATTCATAATACCATCCATGTCAGTTTTCTAAAAGAAAAATCACATTCCAATATCCATATATGGTTTGTGTACATAGATTCTTTATAAGATCCCATGGCATATAGTCACTTCTCAAAGTTCAAGTCATTTAGATCTTGTGCTACTCAAACTGATGATTTAACAACAACCGTTTGTTGAATCAACTCGTGTTCCATTCTTAGAGAGATGTGTATTTTGTGTTACTTGACTTAATTCAAGTTCTACATCACTCCCACTGGCTCCTGTAGAGACATACTCCTTGAAAAGGAATACTCCAGTTCTAGCGACAAACAAATTTTGTCAAAGAAGAAGATGTAAAAAATAATATCCTTTAGTTTCCTAAGGATAGTTACACAATTATACATTCATTAAATTCGAAGTTTAGTTTATCTAATAAACCATATAACCTGAAATTATCATAAAGTCAAAACTAGGTACTCTTACCTCCATATCTAATATGGTGTCTTTATGATTACTTAATTGGAACTTTGTTGTGGGTGAAGAATAACTGTAATTTAATTAATTTCAAGAGTCATTGAGTTATAATCAAACTATTTTAGATCGAGTCATGTCAAACATGAAGCGATATAAATAATCATTATACTCATTAATCCAGCATTTACCATCACGACTTACTCGTATAGTCTTTATACTTTTCAAACTTATTCCTTTTACTTCATTGTTAAAATCTTTGAACAATTTCAAAGTTTTCTTGAATCGTGTCAAATACACTTTGCTTATCTACTAAATGATTTAGTAATGTTAGATGAAGTATAGAAACAATATCTAGCAAATATGTTTAGTTCTCCATATACATCTCATATGTATATCAATTCAAATTAATTATGTGTCCTTTCACCTTTGTTGGTGACCGGTGCATTAATCTATTTTGAAAAGTGGGGCTCACGTCCTTCAAATGATATAAAATCAAATGAGTCCAATAGTCCATATCCATGGATTTTGGAAATGTGAATCACACTTGTTTGTACTAAACAGTGATGCCAATGATATACAAAAGGTTCAAATCTCATTTGATCCTTTTCTCATATGTTATAGACTAGCTTATCAAGATCATGGAACTCAAATCCATTACTTGATTAGCACATTGTATAGAAAACATTATTAGGACAATAGGACAATATTTGTCTATCATTCAACTACATAATCCTTCTCTTGTCAATACAAGATTTATGATTTAATGTTTCTATTTTATATGGAATTTAATAACAATTATTTGGTTCCATATCAAGTTAAGTTTAAGTCCAAGCATAAGCTCTTATAGTCAATGAAACAATTTGTTCCATTCCAGACGTAGGTGAACTTCACTTATAGTTAATGTTCTGCTTCTTTAAAACTTTCTATATTTCAACAAATATGAGATTAATCATCAACTATCATATACTTATGATGCAGAAGTAGAAATTTAACTTTCTATAACTATATGGGTAGATAAGAAGTCTTACTTCTATCTTATATTTTGACCCTTTCAAAACTACGAGCAATTTTTGTTTTTCAACTTTTAAAATATTTGCTTCCCCTTTTTGCAACCGTGTTTAACCTTTCAAAGGTAGAAAAACAGAATTTGAATTTTATTCTTATCCATGTACATCTACTTGATAGGCTTAAACTATTCATCTTATAACATTGAGGTTGAATGATCATATCATTCTCCATCGTCGTTACCACTATGAGATATCCTATATCTACTCATTTGACCCAATGCTTCTGATAAGCGTTGTTTTTCAAATATAGACATAGAAAGTTGCTAGGAAATAACTGCCCGAGAATATACAGTTTTTCTCATTCTTAAGAACAATTCTTAAATTTTGTACCAATTCAGAAACTCTTTTCTGAAAATTTTGTTCTTCATAAGAACTTTTAACAGTATAATAAAATTTATATGCTAAAGAAATTCTAAATACAGAAAATAAATAAATGTATCATGATTTAAAACATATTTAAATAGGTCTTTAATTAAATACGCTCCCACTATTTTACTCAAATCAAATGACCTTCAAAACACTTGATTCGGAAAATCCCGTTGGAAGATTTTCTAGTGGGTTGAAATCCATATTTCACCTTGCTTTAAGTCAACGGGGGCTGTACTCAAAACTCAGTTATTTAGGTAGGAACTCCTTCCAATTGTATCTCATACAACTTTCAAATCATTTGAGTGAATAACTCCTTACTCTAATCTATCATATAGATGTTCCCAAACATTGCTTCTAAATTTATTTTAATCTTATTAAAATTAATTTAGTTAAGTTAAACCCAAAAGAATAACACTTGGGTAAATTGGATTACCGCACCGCAACTTACTAGTGTAGAAAGTGCACCTCGCGGAGGCGAAACCTACACATTTCGATATTAGTCTTGAAGGGTGTTAAACTTTTGGAAAGCATTAAACTTAATATTTTGAATTGAAGGATTTTTATTAAGTTTGATCTCACCTCACCACGGCTTATATATCATATATATTCGCACTCCAATCATAACATGCATAACGATTATACAATAATAAAAGTGACATGATTATGGTCATCCTAACGCTATGACTCTCTCAAGCCAATGAGAGAATCTAAACTAATCCTAGAAACGACCTTGCTTCTCCAAGCTTGACCTCCAGAACTGTCCTAACGTCATGAGCCCTATTACTTCTTTGTATTCTATTTACATTACATATGAAAGAAAACTCGTTTTACATACGAGGGAGTGGATGAGAAGAGAATGTACAATAGAGATATAAAAGAGAGGCACGACACGCAGGCCGTATTTCAAAATTCAAAAGAAATAAAATAAAAGGACTAAGGCCATAATCATTCACATGATAATAATAACAAACACACTTTTATTATTATTAATTATACCTTATAATTAAATAAATTAAATTAAAATTTGACATATGATCACACTACGCAGATTAGCTGGGGGTTTAATTGAGTACCAAAATATATTATATTGAGTACAAAAATATATTATATTAAGTACAAAAATATCTCATATTATGTACCAAAATATATTTTATTGAGTACCAAAATATATTATATTATGTACCAAAATATATTTCAGATCAAGTACTAAAATATATTAGATTGCATACCAAAATATCTCAGATTGTGTTCCAAAATATTCTAGATTGCGTATTTCGCATCAACACTTGACACGTTTATGAACACCCAAATCGTTTCGGCAAATATTATGATCAAATCCAAAAGATCATATATGATATCGAAACTCTTTCAAATCATGATTCTTTTAAATTATAAACAAATCAAGTTAAAGTCATGCAAATCGATTAAATAATTTCAAAAAATCATATATGACATTGAAACTATTTCAAATCACGATCTTTTAAATTAACTATCAATTTAGGATCGTTTATTACCTTTCAAACAACTTTTGAAAAACAATCCAAAAGGTAGAATTTTTTATTTACTTAATTATAGTAATATTGACACTCAATAATTATTATAATTAAATCTGCTTTATTTAGGCAATCAATTTGTTTCCAAAACAAATTACAGGGCTAAAATTAAGCAAATATTTTATTACCAAATTCAAAAATCATATCTGATATTGAAACTCTTTCAAAATCATGATCTTTTAAATTTACTACATTTCTCCAATTAAATAAATTAATTAAACATAAATATTTTCAAGGATTGTTTGTTTAGCATGAACAACCGGATCTATGATGCTTCACCAGATTCGGATATTGAAGCTCACTCTCACGAATTGTTCAAATTCACAACAATCTCTTTGAAAACAATTGATCAAAAGATACAACCCTAATAATAAAACGCTTGTATAGTTAGGTATCCTAATACAACAATCAAACATCAATAGTTTTAACAATTGTTTGTTCAGTATGGACAACCGGATCTTTGATGCTTCACCAGAATCGGTATTCGAAGCTCAATCTCACGAGTTGACTACAAATTCACAATCAATTATATAAAACCTATTGAACGAATGATATCATCAATATATCACATATAATGATGTTGTATTAAAATCATATATCACATATATGATATTGATCAATCAATTTTAATTAATATTTAAATTTAAATAATAAAATATTAACACTTAATATTCTATTTTATTAACGGATTTGCATTCCAAATTAATTCCTTATAGATTATCAAAATATTAGCAAATCAAATATTTGCGAAAATATTATTATCTCATAAAACAATTTTAAAAGATAATCTAATTTGATTTGTTTCCAATCATGTTCCCGTCGATATGTATAATCGATATGTCGATACTTCACCATAAACGGTTTCTGAAACATCAAACAAATCAAAAAGCCATGCACAGAAAACATGATACGATGCCAATTTTAATTCTCTTTATTATTTAATTCCGATTCAAAATGTTTAATCATATTAAAACATAAAGCAGTAACAAAGCAATCTGATTCATGGTTTCGTAATTGGCTCTGATACCACTGAAGGAAAATCGAAAGATATCATACACAGCGGAAGAAGAAGAAGAAGAAGAAGAATTTCGATTTTCTTTCCTTGGATCATTACGAATTTGACATGAATCAGTGATACGATTGTTACCTCGATAGTTTCTGTTCTGAATCACGATCACAGCTAAGCAAAGCAGCAAAGCCTCTAGTAAGTCCACACGAACAGTGCTCCTCCAAAACTCGGTGCTAGCCAATGAATTGGAAGTGCAGAGAAGAAAGGGGTTGCTTCAAAACGTGTAACCTAAAACTTCAGCACCAGAGTTCTATTTATAGAACTTCTAGTGTGCTCTGCAAGTCATAATTCACTATTGGGCTTCAGTAAGCCCAACAACGAGTTTAGTAATTTTGCTAACTAATTAGCGTTATTTACTAAACGCACCCCTTATATAAGTCATACTTATATATTTCTCTTTTGACTGTTCTTTGTGTGTGACCCAATAGGTTCTAGTCACGTTGGCAATAATATTAAATCTAATATTTAATATTATAAACAATGAGCGGTATCTAGCAACACATCATTGCTACCCAAGTGACAAGAATGTCAAGTGATCTGACGAAACCTTTCCATGATAACACTCATGTGTATATTTACTCCTTTGTCTCGATATCTTCATTGATCCCAAGGCATAGTTATTGTCACCCTTGTATAGATCAATATTTATATTTCTTGATTCCAAAATATACTGAATAACGAATAAGTCCAATATCTTATATTGACTTAGTTCGGCATGGCCATGCAATTTTACAGTCATATTTCATCAAGAGGCCTAAAGATATATCTCCTGTTTATGAGGAGGGACAAATCCCATCTAGGACACTCATGTCCCTCAGCATGATTCATCAAGTACCCATCAACCAATGTTATGGTTATCCTTTTACAGACAACGTTAGAATGGCAACAAAGCACTTGAGTCCACATCTAGGGATCATAGTGGTTTCAGGTCTAAGAGCGATATACATTATTATCATTGTGAGAATATCTTATGACATTTTCATAACATACTATGTAGTATTCTCACGGTGGGTCAATCCAGTATAAATATTACCCCTAATATTTATACATATGTATAGACTTAATATCTCAATATCAATGACCCATGAGATGCGGTCATCAGTCTACATACATAATAGTCTTTATGCTTTATTATTATCCCAATTCATATTAAAGCTTGACTATGGATATGTTTAAGAATAGCGTTCTTTACGTAATGTAATCTCATGATTAAGTCACACTTAATATTCCATTACATGAACTATCTATTCTAGGGACTTTATTATTTTGAAACATAACAAAATCAATAAAGAAATGCCTTATTATTATATATATTCACAATATATATTTATATCAATATCATGATACAAAGCCAAACCCAATCAATTTTGATTGGATATTAGGGCTTACTCCAACAAGAGTGTCTTCCCCTACTTCAATAGCGTTGATTTGCTCTTCTTTTCCAGTTGGTTTTGATTTCTGTAGCTCCTGCTGTTTGAGGTCTACTTCCTTATGAAACTCAAGGTAACTTGGTTCCTTTATAAGTTTCTCCACGAAGGATATTGTTACTTTCACCTTATTGAATAGTGAAATCAAGTGCTCCTAGTTTCGTTCTTCAATTTCCTCTTTATTTGCCAGTATTTGTGCTTCCTTGGTCGATTCCATGGTTACATATTTCACACAATAATCACAAGCTCAAGAGAATTTAGGTTGTGCTTTGATTTAAAAAAAAAAAAAAAAAAACTTAGGGTGGGGTTAACTCATATGTGGTAACTTAACTTTTTATTTCCTAAATGTAATGCAGACTGATCTAAAATAACTACTATTTTTTTTTTTTTTGATAAAGCCAAAAAAATGCAATAAAAGAATAAAGGGAAAAGTACAATATTGGGGGGACTAAGCCAATACTCAAGTAGCCTAAAACCACTTCTAAGGATAAAACACTTCCTAAGTAGCCTAAAACACACCCTGCTACTAAGGATAGTAACATGTTACATTAAAACACAGGCCCAAAGAAGCAAAGAAACAGTGAACATGGAATAAAACTAAAGCCTAAACCAAGGCATATCATGATTTATAAGCTTTAGATATTCCACTCTTAGCACGGGTATTTATCGATCCTCTAGGAATCTGCAATCTATTTTTCTTCTTCTGTGTATTTGAAACATATGGAGTAAATGGAGTAAATGACTTATCGTCCTTATCACCATCATCACAATTCTGATATTGCATATCTATCAGATCCTGATCATCCGATGAAATATCACCCCAGTGTGTTTTTAAGATTTCTACACTTCTTAAAGCAGCATCACTAATGGGAGCAATGTTGGAGTCTTTGGATGTAGTTACCAACTTCTCAGGATGTTTTACCATAGGGTCTAATTGTGTGTCAGGTAGGTGTGAAGCTAGAATATCCTGAGACATATTCTGGTCAGAATTTGCCTCAACCAAAGACTTAGGGCTTTTCTGTTTTTTGCTTTTCCTGCCACGCTTGGCTTTACCAACAGTATCAATGTCACTAACCAAATACTTATCAGCACCTGCTGTCAAGGTTTTGGGGATTCCATGTTCAGAGTCCTCATCCTCCATATCGCCAAAAAATTGTTTCAATATTTGGACACTCTTCGCTGCAGCTTCTGTTAGTATTTTAGAGCTTCTTTGTGTAGTGACTGGCCTCTTATCAGCACTCAACTCAACATACTGAGTAATAGGAACAGGAAGAGGCCTGGGAAGCAATTCACTGGTGGCAGTTGGCTTAATCATCAAAGGTGGATCAGAGAGCCTTTTCTCAATTGAAATAGGTGTCTTTGACTTCTGACCTTGTTCTAAGTCAGCATTCTCAATGGATATCCCCTTGTGTGATTCAGGAGGATTGTTAGACAAATTCAATGAATCAACAAAGGTATCTTGGTCTTCTAGTATTGCCTCCCCATGTGGAAGTTCACAGTCACTATTAAGCATAGTAAAGGAATCACGCAATGATAGAGGTGGTTGTGTGACTGCAGCTAATGTTATTACCTAATGCTAATTATGTCTCTATTCCTATGATTACTAAATTCTTTTTTTGACAATCATGATTACTAAATTCTAATCATAATCCTAAATGCAAACTTAAATGGACTGACTCTTATTATTAAATGACCTAATACTAACTAGACCATGACTCTAAAAATAAAAATAAAATTAAAATGTTAGTTCCTAAATGAAAAGAAAAGAAAATGGTTAGTACCAAATTGAAAATAAAAATAAACTAAATGCAAACAAAAAAGTAAACTATTGTTAGTAACAGCGAAGAAAAATAAACTATATGACAAACTAGACTCTAAAAATAAAATGACTCAACTAGGACTAAATATTTTTCGTATTTTTAGATTTTAGAATTTTTTTTGGTATTTTTGAAAACAGAAAAATAAAACGCGGAAAAATAAATGACAGGGGGTTGGCCCAAGGGGACCCTCTCTCCGTTTTTATTTATCCTGGCAGCAGAAGGATACCACGTGCTAATGGAAGCCTTGGTAGCGGCTAACATGTTCACGGGTTATAGTTTTCGTAATAATTAATCAATTGTTATATCGCATCTCCAGTTTGCTGATGACACCTTGCTCATGGGGGTTAAGAGTTGGGCTAATGTTAGATCCATACAATGAGTAAATGGCTTTATACAGTGGTAAATTTCTATTTCCCATAGTGTGTCATTTGATCTCTTTTAATTTTAGGAAAAAGATTGGTGAACACCCTTTTGGTGATACACCCTCCTACCACTCCTTAGTTGGCAATAAAAAATATTAAAATAAGAAACTGATCTGGCATGGAAATATTAAAACAAAAAAACAAATCCCCATTCTCTCTCTCTCTCTCTCTCGTTCAGTTTCATCTCCAAACCTTCTTTGTTCTCTCTCTTAGTTTCATTTCTGCCAACAACTTTCTCACCTCCACTCCATACATCACCCACACCTACACTGTCTCCTCCCCTCTCTGCATTTTGTCAGAATTTTTGGGGTTGGATTCACCGTCATGACTGTCTCTGTTCTTGAAGGTGAGTTCCATCTCAAAAAATTTCTTTAACTTCTACATTAGGGGTTTGCATTGAGGGTTTTATATGTTTATGTGTGTTGAAATTTGTTCTTCATATTTGATATGAGTTACACATTGATATGAGACAGTTATTTAATTTAAGTTTTTGGGTAAATTTCTGCAAGATTAGGTTATGAATTAAGATATGGGTTACTAGGTTGAAAATGAATGATGTTTGTGAAGAAATAGTAAGAAAGGAGACAAACTGGTAATGAAAAAAATATGGATACGCCTTTGTTAATAATTGGTTAAGGACAAATCATTTTTGGTTAGTTTGCTTAAAGCCTGTCAAACAATAAATATCATTCACCTCTCATTTTATTACCACCAGTCACAAATCATGAGTTTGGTGTAACAGTATGATGTTGGAGATTTTCTTAGGTGTGTTTGTGATAAGTGGTGTGCTATTGTTTTCACTATGCTAGATGTAAAGACAATATGTGATATTGAATTTCTTTTGGTGTTATTTCAATTTGTTTTCAACATTGAACTTGTTGGGTTATGTTTGTTAGATAATGGAAGCTTTGTGCATTGCTCTCATATAAAATCCAAATATTAACTTGTTTAGGTGAGTAGTTTATCACTTTATTGTTTTAATTTTCTCTTGTTTAATGCAGGTTATGTTAAAACGAAGCAAACTCAATTGTTGATGGGCAAAGATTTCTCTACAGAAAGTCAAATAGGTATTGACACCACTGAAGAATTTAAAGTGTTCTCATTGGCCAAGGATAAATCACTATGGATAATTTGAAGCTTTCTCATTGCCAAATGAAAAATTAGTTGAATATATGTAGGATTATTGACTGCTAAAAAATTTGTAAAGTAGTTTTGGGACATAATGTACATAATGTAGTAACTAGTGAGACTATGATACAACTATTGATTATGCGCGATTTGGTTTGAGTCTTCTAATATTGATGATAAGTTGTGTGAAATTTCAAAGTTTTGACGGGAACTTGCAAACTAACCAAATATTTGAAGCATTTATCCATTTTTTTTAACAAAGGGTTAACCTTTTTTTCCTTCACGTGTCTAATTTCTGAAAAAATAGTGGTCACGCATATTAAAAAATGTGGTCACACATACCATATATTTGCCTAGCTTATCTTTACCAGGTATAAATAATCTTGTTTTAGGCAAATCAAACACATAATCTAATTTGATCACTGCACTAAAAGCCTTTACAACCATAAATAACTTATTTTACAATATGCGAGTTTATCACGCCTAAAGACGGACAAGTTCTAATTTCTGAAAAAATAGTGGTCACACATATTAAAAAATGTGGTCACACATATTTGGCTAGTTTATCTTTACCATGTATAAATAATCTTGTTTTAGGCAAATCAAACACATAATCTAATTTGATCATTGCGCTAAAAGCATTTCCAACAATAAATAACATGTTTTACAATCGGCGAGTTTATCACGCCTAAAGACGGACAAGTTCTAATTTATGAAAAAATAGTGGTCACGTATTTGTAAAAATGTGGTCATACATACCATATATTTGGCTAGTTTATATTTCCCAGATGTAAATAATTTCTTTTTAGGCAAATCAAACGCATGATCTCATTTGATCACTGCACTAAAAGCATTTCCAACCATAAATAACCTGTTTTACAATCGGCAAGTTTATCACGCCTAAGGACGGACAAGTTCTAATTTATGAAAAATTAGTGGTCACGCATGTGTAAAAATGTGGTCATACAGACCATATATTTGGCTAGTTATTTTTCCCATGAGTAAATAATATCGTTTTAGGCAAAATATATACATGCGAAGATTTTCGATTCCAAGTACACAACAACAAGTAGTGCTTGAAGCACAACTGTGATATCTACTACAAACGGTTGATGGGTTCACAGGTGAAGGAGGAGATGGTCCAGGATTTGGGGGATTTTGGCCCTTCTTTATGGGATAGGAAGACTGCATTGCAATTCCACATTTGCCTCTCACGCTTGTTGCTAGATTACGTTCCATTCTTACATAGCCTGATTCTCCCCATCTCTTATCCCATGAATTCCTTACTATCCAATAATCGACTCCATTTTCTGTTCCATACCCAACAGCGGTAACACCATGGTCTAATGTTGTCCCACATTTTCCTGTGAATATACCCTGCAAAAGTTGTGATAAGTATAATACCTAAAGCCAGAAAACAAAGAAAGTAATTCACATAGATACGTACAAGAGAGTCTAGCAATACTTTCAGAAGGCCTTGTAAATTCTTGTGAATAGCATAAATAACAATAATAATTCAAGTATCATAGTCCAATAATAAGTTAGTAGTTACGCTGAATCACGAACCTCTGACTTCTAACTTCTTAGGTGTCCCTTACCAGATACTTATGTTGTTAATCATAGTCCAATAAGAATGTGCCAAAATGATTACATATCAATCTAACTTACAGTTGAAAGAGATTAGGCCAAATTCACATATGTACTGATTAGATTAAATATAAGGCACAATTCTATGCTTTAGTATGCATTACTAGTGTCGACTCTTTCCCTTCTACTCGTAGTGCATGATTAGGAGCTTTTAGTTTACTCTGGTGCACCGAGTAAGTTAGAATAAGAAACTTACGGATACATATAACTGGAATTCCCTACCACCAGCTTCAATGGCAACATTGATTGGCTGATTAGCTACAGCCTTTTTCAAGGCCAACTCATCATAGGCAGAACCTGTTCGTAGTCATCAATTGAAACAACTCTAGCATTTTTCTGTGAGACAATACAGCAGAGAAAATTATTAGTAATTATTGGAGTGAGAAATATTACAAGCAGTGGAAAAATGAAGACTAACTAACCTTGTATTGATCACATTTACCATCAACGCCACGATAGGGATAATCCTCATTGATGTCAATACCACCATTGTTTATAATGAACTCAAAGGCATATTCCATAAGTCCGCAATCACAACTTGCATTAATTGTTCTGTCACAGTCAACCAGTTCTTGTTCTGATAGTGAAACAAGCTCTCCTGTGACTATCTTGTTAATCCCTTCAACTGCAGCAATTGTTGAAAAAGCCCAGCAGCTCCCTTTATTTTAAAAAGAAAAAAAGTGTAGACGATCTCAGTTAGTTGCAGAAAAGTATATATATTCCTGAAAAAAAATGAAGGAACCAGGTTATTTTTATGAGGCATTCTAAAATTTATCCTATTTAATCGTATCCATTCTAAAAATTTTGTGATGATGCTGACTGTGATGTCGATGCTGCCAGAGGAGTTTTCAAGCCAAGACCAGGTGCCACCAGAAAACATACATAATAAATTACAAGTTCCGCCTCTACAAAGAATGATACTAATTAATATAATATATTAGCATAAAAATTGTATAACAAACGGATCTCAAAGATAACGGCATCGACTAAAAAACCCAGCATACAACAATAACCATCAAAGTTGTTTTCCACTAGGTCAGACTAATTAGATGGATCAAACAATGCTATAATATTTTGTCATGAAACCTCATGTATAATAATAAGCCATTGAACCTTAAACTTTCTCGCTAATGAATTCCTATTTTGTTCTGTGACCCACAAAACTGGCTATAGACTAACCCAATGAATGTCCATAGCCTCTATTAAACAAACTTTTTCCATCAATAAACACACATAACATAAAATTCAACCCATTCTTAACTTCAGTACTGCCAAAATCTCAAATAAAAATTTTAACAAAAAAATAGATTTTCAATATACCCATAAATGTGTATGAATAACAAGAATAGTGAATCACCGCAAAATTGAGGAACGCCGACGAGATAAATTACCAGATACCGCAAGAATAGTAAATATACACAGATCTAAATTACCAGCCCCAGCAGTGCAAAGTGGCTGCAGAGGAACAAACAAACAAGCAAACAATACAAAAGAAACCTGCTGCAAACAGAGATAGCAGAGAACCAAAATAACCACAGGAAAGGACTTAAAAGCCAAAAAAACAAAATGTACAAAGACCAATCCTACAAGCTAACCAACAAAACACCTGCAATAGCTAACAGAGGAGCCGAGCCACAAAAATCACTATAGCAGATCCAAAAAGACAGCACCTATCATCTTCTATTTAGGCATTCTCTAGGGCTAAATTACCAGATTGAACAACCAAATCAAACAAAAGGGAGATGAATGAATATACTTGAGTTGAACAACGCTGACGAGAGAGAGCAAAGAGAGATTGTCGGCGAGGGTGCTACAATGGGTGAAAGGGGAGAATCAAAGATCGACGGCGGCGAGGGTGAAATCTCGCGAGGTGTTGCGATGGAGTAATCACGGCTGCGAGGGAGAAAAGGAAAATGGCATGAGAGAGAGAGAGAGAGAGAGAGAGAGAGAGAGAGAGAGAGAGAGAGAGAGAGAGAGAGAGAGAGAGATGGCCCGATTCTTGCTACAGTTGTTTTCTTTTTTTATTTATCATAACTCTTTTTTTTTATGACATGGATTTGGCAAAAAAAATTATTAATAAAGTTGCCACACAGGAAGGGTGTAGGAGTGGTATTGCCACCTATGGTGGTATGCCTATCAGGACTCAAATTTTAAACTGCTCCCCATTATGAACCATTGCATGCATGATTGACTTTCCAGAAAATACAAAAATCTTTCTTGCGATCTTTCTGCCAAGAGCCCCATTACTTGTGTATTTAACTATCCCATGCTTGCATTTTTGTGTTGGTCTTGGTAAACAGAAACCTGTACACAATATCATTAACAAATAAACTAACAGTAAAAGTGGAATAAAGTGTTGCTGTATTTTCTGAAGGATAATGGAACCATTTGAAACAAGAGTAATTAACGTTGGCTAATAGATGATAATGGAGTTATTAACGTTGTTGAAGACTGTATTCAAAGTGGTGGAGAGATCCTAACTCTTATTTATTGTGAGATAGACATAAATGTAATATTAGTGAAATTCATTTTAAAAATAGATCCCGCGAATGGGGCTCACTAATCTTCTTTTGGTTTCACTTCAACTACTTTTCTATTATCTACACTAGAATTGTTATACTTCTCAATCTCATGACTGTCTAAAGAAGACTTCATATTCCTTGTGGGAATATTTGTGGTGTTACTAGCTTTTTTGGAAGTAGTCGAGGTTTGAACTCTTAACCTTGCATATATTATGCATTGTCCATACCAACTGAGCTAAGCTCATGAGGACTGTGATGTTACTGGCTAGCATTAGGGAAAACAAATTCTGAAATCATTTGCACCGGCACATAGGAGTCGTAGTATTAGGAGTTTGGCGGTGTAAGTGTTATTTGGTTGTTGAATTATTAACTTGTGATAAGTTTTGTGAATTATATCGGTAGGCATTATATCTTTGACAAGGTGTTATGCAAATATTTATGGTAAACTTTGGTTATTTTTCGTAGGTATATATGATTATTTTTTAAGGTGACCCTTGCACATGTTTGTTTCCTATGGACTTTTCTTAGTGATTTAGTTCGTTTGCTCTGTAGCTTTATTAGTAATTATTACTCATATTTTACATATTGTCCTTTAAAATATAAAACGGCATTTCCGCAAAATGTTATGTAAATATGTTGAAGTTCTGAGTGTGAAAAAAAAAGTCCTCACCCATCTATTTTATGTTCACTTTTCATAACACATGGCTCTTTAATGTGTATAATAGAAGTTTAAAAAAATATATTATACATATTTTATAAAGGCCAAAAGGAGAAGTTGCTTTTAGAATTCATGTTAATCCTGAGACTGTTACACATATATGGAACATAAGTCAAACTAAACAACAAGCAATTTTTATTTTTTGGAGCAAACTAACAGCAAGTATATTTAATACAACATCTCGTTATTTATTTTTTCCACCAATTTCACGGTAAAATTAATACATCCTCCGCTCACTATTATAAACACAAATTTATATTTTAGATTCATTCAATTAACGATGTATATGATCTTTATTATAGACCACCTACATCATTTAATCAATAAATCTAAAATGTTGATTTTTACTTATAATAATGACTGAAGGGTGTACAACCTAACACGCACATATCATTCATGGATAATTGTGGCATCTTGCAGCATAAGGCTGTGTCCTACAATCGGCAAGGAGTCTCTTCTTATTCAGGCCTATTTCATCTGAAACCATACAAAAATACCAAATATTAATATAAGAACAAACTTAATTATACATGAATAATTTCTCCATAATATTGTGTAAATGCAATAACAAAATGGATATTGTGGAGAAGTTCACTTACTTGCATAAAGTTCCGAAGCATTGGCAATGTTCCTTGCTAATGCTTTTGATGTGAAACTCAACACACAAAAAAAGAGAACTACCAAAATAAGATAGCACTTCTTTGAAGCCATTATTCTTGCTACAATGGACTCATTACATATGGTAATTTATATAATCCAAGATCGGTGGTTGTTGCTTTCCTTTCAATTATTTTTTTAATTTAATTTATTTGGCACTTGTACTAAAGTTATTTTACGGTGTATACCAATGTTGGCTTTTTAAAAATAGGGTCTTGCAAACGAATATCCTAAAACGCTTTTTAATAATTTTAAAATAAAAAAATATTTTTTTTAAATACTTTAATTTTCAAATATATTAATTAGATATACAAATAAAAAATTATCAATTAAGATCCTTAAACAGTATACAGGGACTTTAACTAGCATTTTCCTTTAAATATGCAAATATATTATAATATGATTTAATTACTATTCATTACCATTTCATACACATTAGTCAAAATAAAAAGCATTTCATACACTGGATTATATAGGGGCCCTTAGATTGGTGGGAATGGGACTTCGATTTTTTGAGTTGTTCTGACTATTTGAACTAAAAATTCAACACGGAATTGCAAAATCATTTCGAGGAATATAGCATGTACAAAATGTTTTCCACATGATGTGATGTTACCAATACATATTTCACTGCAAGTTTCCTTTTTCTTTTGCTCGGTCAAATACGTGTCCTCCTCATCAACAATGTTTAGATATATTTTTTTAAGAGGAACAATGTTTATTATGTTATGCCAATTATTATTGATGTTTTTTTAAAGGCTAAATTGAAATATATTAACCAAGCTAAAGAAGTTATTTCAACATAAGGAGTATCAGAAGAGATTTAAAAGGAGTGGTAGAGGTGGAAGAAGAAAGGAGCAGGAGAAACCATCTCAAGGGACGTTGTAATAAGGACAAGAAATCAACAGTATGCGATCTAAGATCAAGTATCAATACATAGCATTGTCATCTTTCCAAAGGATGCCAACACTAAAGTTAAAACCGGCCCGAATAAAGGTAGGATTAGCCGATGGAAAGATCGCTCGCCCTTATGGAATGGTAGAAGACGTACCACTTAAGGTACGGAATTTCACTTTAAAAAATAAATAAATAGTTGTTCAAATAGCACACCTCTTTAGAGAGATATTAGTAATGAAGTTATATCATCTTTCCGACAGTTTGTTCTAGTGAAATTTTTGAAGTTTGAATTTGATGGTGTTTCGGTATTTTAAATAGAATGTATCTGAATTGTTGAAGGAACTAGGTTTTCTTTTGTCTATCATTTGTTGTTCTCTTGAAGTTCAAGAGAATTTTGAGTAAATGGTACTCCTAGTTTGGTATAGTTGTTTGACATTATTTGTTAGCTCCAATTTAAATATAGCAATTTATTTTATAAAAAATAGTAATAAAATTATTAACTAATATTAAATTAAGAAAATAGAATAACACTTACATTTGGGGAAAAAATTATAATTAAGACACTTTTTTTTAAAAGACCAAGAATATAATACATTTAAACTAACAATCTAGCACAAGGAATGTTGGAAAATTACAAAGTTGTCAATTAGATAAACAACGCCAAAACAACAGAACCTCCAAACCAAGAAGAAAACTTAATGTTCAAAGTAGATAAAGTCACTCCAATACATTTGAGTGGTTTTCTATTACATTACCTAAAATCGTATAAAAAATTCTTAACTTTAGACTTTTTTTTTTTTTACAAAAATAAACGATATTTATTCATTCAAATTGATAAAATACATCGATACAATACAAATCCAAATTCGCTAAAAACAAAAAGGATGAATATGTGAACAAACTCACATCATCATGTTAATAGCATAAAACGGCAAAGTATCTATGACTGTATTAAAGTCTCCATAATATTCATGTCCTCTTAACTTTAGACTTGATCCAAGATCAAACTGTAAAGTTACCACATAATTGAGGTGCTTCCAAATTGACGCAATACATGCCAACAAAATTGCTTGAAAGCATTCATTCACTTTCTTTACTTGAAAAAATAATAACCAAAACATTTAGTTGTCATTACACAACTATTTCCTAACCAAGATAGAACATTCACATATAATTTTTCAAACGTAGAACGACCAAATTGACAAGTAATTAAGAAGACGCTTATTTTAAAATGGAAGACGTAATATTTACTTAAACGTTTTTTTTTTTTTTTTTGACAAATACTTAAGCGTTGTTTGATGAGTATATTTCCTTGAACTTTAAAACCATGAAACATGGAAATTTCCTTCTTACATTCACAAGACTAAAATAATTAATTAAAAATTATATTTTTTTATAAAAATAATAATAGCAATTCTTTCGATTCAAATTAATTTAAATAATTCTTTCAAAAGTTTGTTAATTTTAATAATTTTAATCATTTATCACCACATGCAAGTTACGTGATTACCAATTTTTCCTTAGGTGGCCATACGAGTTATTTGCAAGAGGATCTAAAAAAAGAGCTTCTAACCATAATTTGAAAGTTTTCAAATTTCTATGTCAATACAGCACGATAAGATTAAAAACACCATACTAAATTTATCCACAAAAAAAATCATTTTTCTATTCAAACTTGTGCCACGAACTCGATCCTCCAAGAGTCATTCTCGGCAGATATCTCCCAGCTGGAAACGCCATAGAGATAAGGTTCCTCTACCTGCATCGTGAACTTTTATCAAATGGTAAACAATACAAAATTTACCTAGGGCACTAGTTGGGACTTAATGTTCTTCCTTGAATCAAAATTCATTTGGTAATTAAGATTATTATTATTATTATTATTATTATTATTATTATTATTATTATTATTATTATTATTATTATTATTATTATTATTATCTTTCAAAAAATTATTATTATTATTATTATTATTATTATTATTATACAGTTCGAAGAGGGAGTTGGATGTCAACAATTCCATTTATTACCCACTTCAATTTTTTTCAATACCCGAAGTTTTAGAAATAAAAATATAATAATGTGACATTTGAAGGGTTTAATTATTTAATATTATACTCCTTCAAAAAAAATATATAAAAAATATTGCTATATGTGAGAGAAAGGGGATCCTAAATCCTTGAGGAGAATGTTATGTCAGGGTAGGGATTTTTTTCCATAGGGAGAAAAATATCTTCAAAAAATATTGCTATATGTGAGAAAGGGGATCCTAAATCCTTGAGGAGAATGTTATGTTAGGGCAGGGATTTTTTTCCATAGGGAGAAAAATATCTTCAAATGCATTGCAGGAAAGAGGATCATACAACCCAATAATTAAAAGGAAAGTCATCCTAAACATCTTGGAGGCCATGTTCTAATTTTGCAAAATTTTGGCCGCCAAAATATATACATGCAAGAATTTAGATCCTAACAATTGATATATGGAGAAATTTGAACTCTTAAAATTAAAATATACATGGATTTAGATCCTAACATTTTAGAGGCCTCAAAATTTGAAATTAATTGATATAATTAAGTTCAAAATATTAAATTTAATTTAAAATTTAGACACTTAACATTTCTATTTAAAGTTTTTGGGAGAATTTGGACACCCAACTTGCACTTGGCCATAACTATCCCTGTCCTTATGGAATTAGTTTAATAAACAAATATAGCAGTGTCGTATTGAAAAATATTGTTAAATTTTTTAGTAGTTTAGACATTATTGTTTTCAATACAAAAGAGACTGTATTAGCATGATCATCTAAAAGAGACCATTTGATCTCTAAATAATAGTTAAAATGATTTAGTTTGATCTCTGAAATAGAAAAGGTACATAAATAACTATTTTTTTTTAAAAATCACTCATCTTCTATATGGATATAAAACTGCAACTATAACTAAATAGCATGTATTCTATTTTTTTAGTACACTTTTGATATCATCTTGATATGTTATGGAGAAAAAAAAAAATTAATTGAGAACTATCGTACATATTTAATTGAATAATTCTTGTCTTTAGATGACTTTGCTTGAATGCTAAAGAAAATAATAATAATAATAATAATAAATGATTTATTGAAGAATAAACTATGTAGAACCTTTTTAGTCGTAGAAAACAAATTTTCTCTTTTTAATTATATCCGACTCGGGTAGCACTTGTGTGACATTGTGGTCCCAATGTCATCTGACATTGACCAACCATAATGTGACAACTGATTTCCTACTCTCTTTTATAAGGATGGTTTGCTTTTTGTTATTTTTTTAAGGAAAGGATGACATGTGTCACATTGTGGTTGGCCAATGTCACATGACATTGGCACCACAATGTCACACAAGCGATATCAGTCCCTTTCCTACTCCTAAAGGATCATGATCCTAGTAGACTGTTTTCTCAACCAAAAATAAAAAATCAATCCCTTAGGGACAGAATTTGGGTATTCCCTCAAAATTATTATAAAACCCTTGTAAACATATTTTAGTCTTAAACATGTAAGTTAAATAAATTAGTAATTTAAAAAAAATGTGTACAACCTCTGTATTAACATAAATTTATATGTAATTTTTTTAAGAAAAATTTGTTTTTTAATTAGTGTTTATTTTTTTATTTTAAATTAATTAAATTTGAGCAAGTTATTTGCTATTTTTATGAACTATGAAGTCTTCATGAGATGGGGGAGAAGTATTCTCCGAAGAGAGGAACGAGGAACAAGGACGGAGATGGCGAGTATTACAAAGGAAAGGGAGTGGAAGAGTACTCCCTGCCTACCCTATTTACATCCCTAACCCTAAGAATCAATCAGACAGATCCATTTACAAAAAATACGAACATATTTCAACACACTATATCTTATTGATTGAAATTTTATCAGTCTATATGTTGGATAGTTCAACTGACTTGTGCTAAGGGTGGCAAGAGTTGAAAGACCAGAGTTCAATCAAAAATATATTATTAGCATTCACATTACCAAATAAAAAAATTTAAGATGTGCGAAAATATTCAAAATTGCTTTATTATATAAATATGGAGCAGAGGTAGCCAAAAAATAATAATAATTGAACATAAGTTTTGAGATGCATTAATGGAGCAAAATAAATAATTTAATCAAGAGGCAATGAGCAGTGCACATAAGCTAGGGCGCCCTTTAACAATTTTATAACTACCATCAATATATTGGATTCACACGGCCAATGGTCAGCCTTCAATAATACATGCACATTCAATTCATTTCATACGGCCATGGTAAATTATATCATATTGGTAGGTAACATAACTGTTCCCCCAAAAAATAAAACATAAATTTGATCCTAGAATCGTCCATTTGGGCAAACCCCGTATAAAAAAAACAGATGATCAACTGCGGACTCATAAATTGGTCTCATAGTGGGGACACAGAACCAAAGTTGTGGGGATAAATTGGGGTACATTGTGGGGGTCAAAAACTCTACTTATGGTGGGTTAACAAAAACAAACCATTAGTTATCTAGTTCATTGTCGCTTCAAAGTAAGCTTGTACTTTAAAATTGCAAAGAAGCCACAATAGCAATAACTAATGGAGCGTATCCACCTTGTTTATCATCCAACATTCTACACGCCACCCAAAGTCCTTTCTTATTCCTAAAGCTTTGCCAGACCACCACCCAAATTCTAGTCTTTTCTATATTATTTTACAATATATTTAGACAATTGAGAATATTAAAAATTTGATAGTTTTTTTGTTTTTTTTTGAATGGCAAATGTTAGTATGTTACTTTTTTTCTCCTTGTCAGGACTTGTACCCTAGACCTCCAACTCCTTAACCCTTGGTTTAAACCAGTTGAGCTACCCAACCCTACCCCCCCTAAAAATTTGATAGTAACCAAGCCTCTCTTCCCCACTACATTTTTCATCACCATCCAAAGGGGAAATTTTTCAAAATTTGATTCTCTATTTTCTCAAATTCAAGGCCATGCTATTATAATTTTTAATTGTAAGAGTTGAATTTTTGGAAGAGAGCTAACGGCCCTGAAAGATTTTTACTGACCTGAAATGTCACTCTTCATGCATGTATTCATAAATGTTGATATCGTGAGAAAACTAATTTTACATGGCATTATCATGAGAAATTCAAGTGAGGATCCACTTCCCATCACCCCTTTCCTAGTCCGCCCAAATAGCTACACATTCTACCAAATTATGTGTTTCTAAAACTATACTGAAGCAAGCATCACAGACGAACATGTATTTATTTATGTCCAGAAGTAGTTCTACTTCCATCTTTAACTCAATTTAAACATCAGTTGTTTCTATAATTTTTGTAACATTTCAAGTGCACCCACCTAAAATCTCTAAAATATTCACTTGTTAATTGCTTTCCGACATTAAGTTCCAAATTATGTGATCCTTGATCAAAGTTTCGTATTCCTACAGAAAGCTAATTATGTTTTCATGTTGTAGTCCTAACTTAGGACTCATAAGAACTACATCCTGCCACAAAAGAGACATCACCATTATTGTAGGCAGCAACTTAGAATGTTCATATCTATCACTAAATATCAATTGAAGAGTTCTATTGTTCAAAGGGGGTTGGATTGAAAGTGGGGTTATTCCTAAAATTGAGTTCAAAAGAGCTAACTGACAATTGAGGTTCACTGTCTCGGAATGAGCGCAGCAGAAGGTTAGCTATTCTACTTGATCATAGAATTAGTACCATTGATAAAAAAAATAAAAAAAAAATAAAAAAATAAAAATAAAAATCAAAGAAGGAAAAGAATCAACAAGAGAGACTGATAATTCAATAGACAATTCAAATCAGTCAGGCTAAGGTAAAGACTGTTATTTTAGTTAATAAGGAACTTGTTAACATAAATTATTAAGATTGAAAATCACGAACCTGATAAAAAAACACACATTGACTAGGTAGAGATTGAGACCCATAATCGCCAATCAAGAAGTCTATCTCACCACTTCAATGAAAGCTCCCAACATTGCGATAGAAAGATGGTATAATCTTTAACTAGGAAGCGATTCTAGGAATAAAAAAACAAAAATCCAACAACCCCTAAATTAGAAGACAACATTTTCAAATTATTGCCACTATCACCACTTCATATTATTTGAATCCATATATAGACTATAGGTCACTTGCACTACAGTTGAATAATCTTAGATGAATATTAGTAAAATGATGACAATGACATTCCTTTCGAATTCCAACAATTGGAAAAGGTTTCCAAGAACTAAAGAAATCCATAGACACAACTCCCCAAGTACTAAAGTACTCCCTCCGGTCCTATATATAAGAAAATTTTCAAAAAAGTTTTTGGTCCTATTTATTTATAAGAAAATGTCACAACTTTTAAGGTGTAGTTATTGTTTAAAAGACTTTTATACCCCTTATTTAATGTTTGTCTTTTTAATATTAATATGTGTATTTAATACTTCACAATTTTTTATGCGGGTATATTTGTAAAAATATTCAAAAAGTTACACTAATTAATGATTGCATTGGTTTTGATGTTTTTTGGTTTTTCTTCTTATAATAAGGACCAGAGGGAGTAATCCTTAGACACAACTCCCAAAGTAACCAACACACCCTAAGGCTTTGTTTGTGAGTTTGGAGGGGAAGAGGTTTTGGAAAAAAGGAAGGAGTAAGTGGACGAAATAGAGAACATTAGAAGGGGATGGCTTTGGGGGGTTAATTTTTCTTCATAATACAAAACCCTCCTCATTTGGGGGGGAACTAATAAGTTGTATTGGAGGAGGATTTATATGAATTCTTCAAATTTAATAAGTTGTATTGGAGGAGGGTTTATATGAATTCTTCAAATTTAATATATGTTGTTATAATATTCTTAATATTAAAAATATATGAATCATAAGCATTGGTTTATCATTCTCTAAAAAAAATACTCTTTCAAAAAAAATGTGAAAGATTTCCTCATTTTCCTCTATATTCCCCCCCCCCCCCCCCCCCCCCAAACAACACAAAACAAAGACCTCCCTCCCCTCCAAACAAAGCCTAAATGTCAGATTTGAAGCTGCCATCAAAGTCATTTATGCTTTTTTATTTTTAAAAAATCTATTTGTCATGTTTTGTCAAAGCTTAGAATGCAGTTCAAAACCAACATAGAGGAAAACTATATTGGAGGTACATGACATGGATCAATGATACAAGTTTAATTGTTGTAACTCAATTCTACATATTGCTGGTACATGACAAGGATCACATAATTCTAAACAATTATGATTGTTGTAACTCAATTCTAGCACTTGAAAATCATGTTCTCTAGTAAACTTTTCCATTTGACAAGCCTACATATTGCCATATCTCTGTATTGGTAGAAAATTATACTTTAAATCATAGCCAGGGTGTTCATGACCTGACAACCTATTTAGGGTCAAATATATGACATAGTTGTCAATCCCGAATAGGGGAAGTGGGATAGCAGGATAGCATGTAGCGGGATGGCCGCTATTTAAATATTTATCAAATGTATACTATATATTTAAATATTTTTATACAAATATTGATTATTTACAAGTAAAAATGTTGCTATTAGTTTAAACTATTACAAGTAAAAATGTTGCTATTAGTTTAAACTACAATATTATTTATTACACTATTCAATTATTATTCTATTATTTATTAAATAATATTATTTTTATTTAATTATGTTACTTTGCAATTTTATAATTATTTTATATTGTTAACTACTAGTACTATTGCTTTTACAAAAATAACTACTGCAACACAACGCTCCGCCGCTATCGCAGCACTTTTTGCTGCTATTGACAACTATGATATATGGTATATTTAATAATTGCATGAATTTTTTTTTCTTTTATATGTAAGTATATGATAATTTTATCATTTTATTTTATTTTGTTTGTACTTCAAAAGTGTTCGACCTGGTCTTGATTAGATTTGCACATCATCAGATTTACTCTAGTCTAGGGTTGAATTCAAGTTTAAGCTTTTAACAATTAAAATTTAGGGCCAGGTAAGAAACATAATATTTGTCCCAACTCGTTCCTTGACACCCCTAGAGTCAGTAATCGTTAATTAATAATTTTAAACCAAAAGTTGTTTAAGTCTCTTAGGCCTTAGCTACGAAATTCGTCAAGTAAAAAGCCAGTAAATTTGGCAGCCACCATTTAGCCTACAGTCCTCTTTAAAAATGATGTATTAAACTACTTCCCATCAAGGATAAGCTGCATCAATGAATAATATAGAATAGCTAGCTAAACACCTGACGCAGTGACACTCAAACTGCTCAAATGTGAGAGACAAAAAAAAATATATATGCTGAACATTCTTTTCTAGTTTTCCCATTAATTAAAAAAAAACTTTTTAAAAATAGAAGAAAAAGATAGCCCCCGTTTGCATTAAGCATCAGCCATTTTTGCTTTGATCACTCTGAATTTCCTCCAGATATAGGTTTTTTCAGATAAATCACATTTGTGTTTACGAAACCCGCCATACAAATTGCAATTCGCGAACGCAAAGAGAATGGTCACTCAGGCACCGCTATTGACTACCTAGTTACAAATGATTTCTTGGTTGTTTTATATCAAATGCAATTCATGTTTTCACTTCTCAACATTAATCTGCTGTGATTAACACAGTTACAAATGATTTCTTGGTAAAATTCTCATCAAATTTAATACTTACCATAATACTTCCCTTTTTCTAATGACTGGGTTCGCATCTTTCCTAATGAAATACATCTTTGACTAGAGCTAAGACTATGTTGATGAGATTCGACCTTGGTAAAATAAATAATAGGAACAGCTAGGCTAATTTCGATGAAGTAATTTACAGGAGAAATGTCAGCTTGTCCATATGTTTATTTTTTAATTAAAAAATATCAGAAGCAGGGATAAGCAACCTTAATCTTGTGGCATGCAAGAACAAAACAGGTCAGTTGCAATCTAATTTAATATTTTTGTTCTGCAATAAGAACCACTGGAATCACTGAAGTGGCACAATTCCTGCACACTTATCGTGATTCTAACCAAGGCTTATGTCAAACCCTAATTTTAACAAGCAATATGGATTGCCAGCAACTTTTAACCTACAAGTTTGCTAGGGAAGTAAAGGCAAGTTCCCGAAAAGGGTGTCGCCTGAAAACAAGGTAAGTACATTGCTATCAGCTTCAGTGCACCTTTGACATCATTGAACCCCACATCTAACCAATGCTTGCAGCTCTCGGGATGTGGGTGTTGAGGAAATTTAATGGCCAATCAATAGAATTTTTTATCTTTCTAAATTTTAAAATTGAATATAAACTGACTTTTAGAATGCAAATTATAGAATAATTGAAGGACAAATTTAAGTGGCATCTATTTATATAGAAATTGTGATGACAATTTTGTCCCCTTGTTATAGCACAGTAAAAACAAAACCTGGGTTTCAAGAAAAATATCCAAGACACCGAAAGGGGTGAACCCTTTCTAAAAGATAAGATAGGCTAAAGATAGCAGCCTGGAATATTGAAAATTTGATAGGGTTGATCGAGAAACAATAACTAGGGAAAAACCAGGATATTCAGTTACCATCAATGCACGATCATCAATAGGAGGCTTCTATTGAAAAACAAAATATTGCAATCCATAAAAATTGCACTTACCAATTGCATGTAAGTAACCTATGCAGAATGAAATGACATAAACTGCTAAATAGCACCAAGGTTGAGACAACTATTCTAGTTATGAAGTACGGATTTCAAATTCAAAAACCAACAACTTAACTGCCACAGGACATCAGATCCAAAAAGCATCTCCATTTAACACGATAGCTGCAACTTGAAATGACTTAACTGCCACAGGACATCAGATCCAAAATGCATTTCCATTTAACATGATAGCTGCAACCTGAAATGACATGAACAGCGTAAATAATTTAGAAAAAGGAAAGGGCAGTGGAATGACGAGCATTGCTAAATGCAATAATGCCATAGCAACTTCTTTCAACAAAACAGCACGAAAGCGTACCATAACAACCACAAACCACAACCAATCAATGCTTATTTCCATGACCCTCAAAACCAGTAGCCCGTGTCTTGTTTCCATCTTCAATTGAGGATTGTTCACTGGGTATTCTAAAAAACATTAACCAAGGGTTTATATTTCACAGGAAAGCTTAAATTTTTCGCAAGTATGAAACATCAAGAACAGCAACAAAAAAACCTACAGTTTTTGTTTCTTCGCATTGTGTTTGATTGTTTTAACTATATCCATGGCCATCTTCTGGTGCTCCCTTGTTTGAGAATGCAATTCTAAACCTTCAACTGTTTCACAGTCGACTTTACATATCCGGCACCACCCCATACTGGCAGCCTTTCTTCTCCTCAAATTATCAAACGACCTGGTATCTCCCTGGAAAACACAAAAGTAAACACAAATCAATTCCAATTACCTTGTTTCAATTCACAAAGAAACAACAATCACAATACATTCCTCAAAAACTTCCACATTCAATCAACACAACTTCAACGTCTCCAACTCTAATCTAACTGATAAGAATAACACACACAAAAATGAATGTCAATAATCAAAACTTACTGTTAAAAATCCAGCATCATTATTAAGTCCTGCAAGGGAAAAGCTGCTCCTAAACCCAGGTTCACCAAGCTGTGGATGACCTGGCCTGTTGCCTTTGGTAAAAGATTCAAAACTCCGTGAACCACTAAGTTCAAAGGCCCGCATATGACCAGGATGATCGCCAAAACCAATACGCTCCCCAAGCTGCAAATGTCTGGGAAAATCATGTGGACCCAAATGTTCACCTCTTGGGAAATGGCCAGCAAATTCATCCTGACCAATGAAATTTCCCCTCCTTGGATGTTCACCCATGCGCAAGTTACCAAAACCATCAAACTCATCTTTATGCAAATGGCTAGGGGGATGAGGAAACCGACCATCACGGAATGCAATGCTAGCTGAATCACCTAATCGACTTGCAGTTCTGCCTTCAAAATCATCTATACCTGACTTACCAATAAGACTACCAGAGAGGGGCCCCAATCTCCGGGAAGGCATATCAATGTATTCACTACCAGGACTTCTTGGAGCCATACCATCCATACGATGTATCACATATCCAAGACCTGGTCCAATAATATGACCAGGATGAAGAGTTGAACCTGGTTTATTGATGGCATCATCATGAAAACCAAGTGGTCTCTTTCCAGCTTCATGCCTAGGGAATTTCCTGAGATCATCTTCAAACTCTCTCCTATCAATATTTTGTTGACTAGGAATCTGGAAAGATTTGAACCTTTCATCCTGCACACCAAAACCTTCAGGGGCATGCGGTTGAAAGTTGGCTGTCATTCCACCGTGCATATCTCTATGTGGTGGGGCACCAAACTGTGGCCTTCCACTTCGAGAAAAATTGGAAGCTCCTGTATGGAATGGCGGTTCATGAACTTGGTTATACAGTCCTGCAGGGGGTCCACCATGAGGCTGGGGTTGAAAGGTGTGCCCTGGAATATTAAACTGGGCGTCATGTGGTTGCTTGAACATGGTTGGCTGAAAATTATCCATTGAGTTTAAGGGCTGTCCTGAAGGAAGAGCAGGTGCAGTTCCATGATTCCTGAGAAGAGTTGAAACATTTGCTGCAGAGAGAGGCTGATTTGGACCTGATGGAAGTGGCAATTGTGATGTCAACACTGCAGAAGATCTCTGCTGGAAAGAAGCTGGATGAGATGGCTGAGCTAAATCCCCTTTATATTCATCAATGCCAGGTCTATGACCACCATTGGTTTGAGAGACAGCTGGTGCGGGCTTGACAGCACCAGAAGGAGATCTGTCATCACTGTGCAGCTTATTAGTTTCTGATTCAGAGAGTTTAATCTCTGCCTTCAGTGGAGGTCCATCTTGAATCGCATTGCCTTGAATTACAGATTGATCATTATTATTATGTTGAACCCCGGTTCCTTCAGAAGCCTCTCCCTTCTCAACATTCTTATTCAATGTATCACCATTTTCTAATGCATTAGCATTTGGGTCTAAAGTCTTCACAGAGTGTGGATCTTCGCTATTTTGCTTACTCCCAACCTCAGTTGCTTTCAAATTTGTTTCTCTTTCAGATTTCAACTCACTCTTTCCAAGTTTCCCAGAGGCAGAGTCAGTTTGTTGCTCTGTGACATCACCCTGTGCCCTTGAATGCACTTGATTATTGGTCCCAACCAATAAATTCTGATTCCCTGGTCTAACAGGAATTGTATTGGCAGATTGTGCAAATGGCTGTACATGCCCTGCATGGTTGGGAGGTCTTCCAACAGCATTTTGAGATAGTGCAGTATTACCCTTCGACTGTGGATAAGCATGCTTGGGAAATGAATGTACTGGACCTTGCGGTCGTGGATGAGATGGCATAGGCATCTGGTGTTGTGAAAATGGTTGCTGAGGTAATATTTGTTGACCCGGTTGCAAAATAGGACGTTGGTTGGTTTGTCCAGTTGGCTGATTAGGAGTATATCCTTGCTGCTGTTGTAGAGGTGTGTTTTGACCTTGAACAGCTGAAGGCATAAAACCTGGCTGTTGGTTAGGATACATAGCATGAGACTGATTTGGGCGCATCATAGGAGTTTGCTGAGGAAACTGATTCTGCATCTGGACAGAATGCTGGCCCGGGAGTTGAGGCCCGCTTTGGGGATTCAAGTGCATATTAGATTGAGGGGCTCCCATTTGCACATTCTGATGAGGCAGAGGTTGGGGATAAGAGTGATTCCCTGTCACTGCATGTGACATTGCATTTTGCACTTGAGGTTGTACATTAGGATTCATGGGTTGGTGAGATTGCATCTGAGGCTGAGAAGGATGTTGAACTGGAGCATTATTAGGTTGCATTTGTTGTTGAGGTTGAGGGACAGGATACTTCTGAACTGGTTGCTGATTTTGAGGCTGTGAATGCTGCATTTGAGGATGAGGTTGCTGATAAGGAGGGATTTGAGTATGTTGTTGAGGTTGAGGTTGCCCAGAATGAGGCTGAACTTGAGGGTAAGGATAAGACTGAGGCTGAGGGAAGGCTTGACCGTGGCCAGGTGGGTGACTCATCTGCCCATGTGGCTGTACAGCAGGTTGAAGCTGCTGTGGTTGTTGGGGAACTTGCATCTGATTCTGAGATTGTGAGGCCACAGGAGTCTGCACATGTGACACTGGCTGAGACAGTCCTTGAACCTGAGGCTGTGCTGGAAGTTGAGCCTGCAACTGGGGCTGTGGCTGTGTCTGTGGCTGTGGCTGAGGTTGAGGCTGGACATAGGCCTGTTGGTATTGTGGAACAGCAGACTGTTGATAGGGGTAATACTGTTGATACTGCTGTTGGTATGGATCTTGTCCGGGGTATTGCTGGTAGTATTGTTGATATTGTTGCTGCTGTTGATACCATTGCTCCGCCGTTGGCTGCACAACAGTTTGACCTAAAGCTTGGGTTTGAGATGCCGGGTTTGGTAGCTGATTCGGAACATGCCCAGCTGCAGTAGTAGCAACAACTGTTTGAGAAGTCGCAGGTTGCGAAGCAGTTGCCACAACTGGAGCCGCAACCTGGGTCTGATCAGTAGATGCAACAGCAGTAGCACTGGTAGCTGAAGGATCCTGGCCGGTGACCGCCCCCGTCTGCAGCTGACCCTGCCAATTAGCAAGCATAAGATTTAAGAACCAGTCTACGAACCATAGACGGAAAAAACATATAAATGCATATACACATAAACACAACACTTACCGAACAAGTCTGTGCATGTTCTTCTACTTGACGATGCACTATTTGAAGCCCGCACCTGTTGCAAACAACAGGATAATTTCCAAAAGAACATCCTTTACAATGAGACGTACAATCAGACAAAGTTCCTTGCCATGAACATCCACTCCTATGATACAAACAATGAACAGCTATTTTCCCAATGGTTTCCGCCAATGTCTTATTCGACTCAATCAACGGCTGCAACCAATTAAACAACCCAAAACACAAATTCATAAACACCGACAAAAAAACAAAAGAAAACATTACACATAGCACATTACACATAACAACATTCGAACCTTTGAATCGGCCTCGGTGACCAAATAACCATCATAAGGACACGCCCTGGTGGTACCGACGACATACGTCAAACATGGTTTGCAGTATAAATGAGTGCATTGTGACTGCAAAGCTTCATTCGGAAACACGAGAAGGCGACAAACCGGACAAAAATACTCTCCAGCAAGTGATTGAATATTGATTATGCATTCATTATCAAAACCCATTTTGAACAACTATATAATCAAATCACAGCTTCACCTCCAATCATGCATAAACCTAATTACAAAACCACAATAAATTCATTCAGTCAAAACATCGAACACTTAACATGCAAAATAAAAACCTCGAATGAAAACGATTATAGGTTAAACCTAACAGATTTTGCGATGATTCGGTGACAGAGTTATGTGAAAATGTTATCGATTCAACACGAAAAACAAAACCTGCTACTGAAAAAATTTCAATGAGAAAAAAGAAAATTGTGGAAGATCGTGTTTTTAGGTATGAAAGAGTTGAAATGAAACCTGCTACTGAAAAAATTTCAATGAGAAAAAAGAAAATTGTGGAAGATCGTGTTTTTAGGTATGAAAGAGTTGAAATGAATTGAGAAACGGTTACCGGAAAGTTGAGAGATCGAAGAGTTTGGAGCAAGATTGCGTTGCGGAGGGGGGGAGAGAGAGAAGGGGGTGGCGGAAACGAGGAAGAAAGTTCAGTAATGCGTTTTTTATTGGTGAAGGTGAAGAAAACAGACAAGTCACAAGGATGGTGTGTGTTGGTTGCACCCCCCTAGCTTCGCTAATATAAAACCCCACTTCGGATTCATTGAAACGACGGCGTTGCTGATTCCCCAATGCTAATATAACTTTAAGGGTTAAATATGTTTTTGGTCCCTATAAATATGTCAACTTTTCGTTTTAGTCCTTCTAAAATTTTCCTTCAACTTTTGGTCCCTATAAAACTTTCAATCACTACTTTTGGTCCCTATTTTCAACTTAATTTATGTATTTTTTAATGAAATTGTGCAGAAATGTATAAAATATTCTAAAACAATTTCCTGAAAAAAATTAGAATTTTTTAACAAAACACAAATTAAATATGAATTTTTAACCGTAAAAAATATAAAAATTCATATTAAATTCATGTTTTGTTAAAAAATTCTAAATTTTTTTTGGAGTGATTCTTATAATATTTTGAATTTTTCTGGAAAATTTTATTAAAAAATATGAATTTTATATATGAGTTTACTTTAAAAGAGGGACCAAAAGTGAAAATTGAAAATTTTATAGGGATTAAAAGTTGAAGGAAAATTTTAGAGGGACTAAAACGAAAAGTTGACATATTTATAGGGACCAAAAACATATTTAACCCTAACTTTAAAATTATTTGAGAAATTCTTACCTCCGCCCTCTATTATTCTGTCACCCTACTTTTGGATTATGAAATAATGTAAAATGAGAATTTTTGAACCTATATATAAAGTTAAATATGTATTTGTTCTCTATAAATATATTAAATTTTATTTTAGTCCTTTAACAAAAATTGATATTTAGTTTCTATAAAATTTTCGATCAACATTTTTTGTCTCTATTTTTAAATCAACTCATGTATTTTTTTTTTAATGAAATTATGCATAAATTTGTAGACTATTGTAAAAATCTTTTTAAAAAAAATAGAATTTTTTAACAAAACATAAATTAAATATGAATTTTTAACGTCCAACAATTATAAAAATTTATATTTAACTCATGTTTTGTTAAAAAATTATAATTTTTTTGGGAGAGACTCATAGAATATTATAAAAAAAAATTGCAAAATTTTATTCAAAAATATGAATTATACATATAATTTTACTTCAAAGAAGGTCGAAAGTGTGAAGATGAAAAACTTTTGGGAGACTAAAATTTGAAGAAAACTTTTAGAAGGACTAAAACGAAAAGATGATATATCTATAGGAAGTAAAATCATATTTCACCCTATAAAATATAAATTGCATAAGAGTGTTTGACAATAGAAAAGGGAGTGACAATGTTTTAGATTGTCTGTATCAACATCTGAATAGCAAAGTACAATTGTGTGGGATAGAGGTGCAATTTCTGCTGGGTTAGGTTAAGTTGTTTGGGGGATAGCATTTGATGGACTGATTTCGTGTTCAGTGTCAGGTTGGTTGAAGCTTCTGAACAATTATTTGGAAGAGTTTCAGTTCAGGCTAGGTTGTTTCTTGTTCAGGTTGAGGTTGAGGGGAGTCTGACGCAGCACCAGTTGAATCAATGTCAACGATTCTTTCTGCATCTGACTTGGTTAATAAGTGTGTCATAGACAACACTTACCTGTATAGTTTGAGGTATTTGAGTGGGTAGTCCAGGTAAGGGAAGGGGTCTAACAAAGTTTAAAGGGGTTACTTTAATAACCTGGTCAAGTTTGGTGGAGGTTTGAGCTAGAAGTTCATCAGACATATGTTTCTCCAGCTCATCTATTGTTGTTGTTTGTCTCGACTCTTTATACAAAGTATCAAATTTTTTTATATAAGTTGATGATTTAACCTTTTCATAAATGTCTTCATCTCTGATTCATCATCAGATGAACCATCAGACACGTGAATGAGTGAGATTAGCTAAACCATATTCAGAGGTTGGTAAATGGTGATTGGTGATGGTGTGTGTTTAGAAGATATGTGTTCAAATGATGATGATGATAGGTTTGATGAGGAAGGTGGTGTAAGTAATTTTGATGAAGAGGCTTTTTGTGAGGTTTGGGGAATGGAAGAACTTCAGAATTAACTAGATTTACATTCAGGGAAGGCTCTGAAAGTACCTTTGTCATAAGTGGTCTCTGGTCTTCTAGCTTCTGATGTTCTCTCAGATCACCAAGAAGTTTAGGAACCTTTGTTTCCACCTCAGCAGCTTGTGCTTCTAGTAGAGCAGCATCAGAAGTTCCTTCAGCTGCTTTGTTTTTAAGTGCAATACAGAACCCATTTTGGTTCAACAAAGATCACCAAACATATATTTTTCGATTTAATATCTCAAATAGTCTTTTTCATTTTGACGAGGTCTAAAAATAGTAAAATAAAAAAGCACACATGTCACTAATTGAATTTTGAATAATTCATATTTTAGCAACTTACAAGGATTATTTTTAGATATTTTAATTTAACCCTTACTTGGCAATTTTTAAACCTCTCCCAAATGGATATTCACAAAAACTATTTTTAGCCCTTGTTGATATTACAATTTTTCAAAATTAATTGATAAAATATAATTTGAGGTAAATAATCATCTTCGTCACTAAATGTGTAATCGATTACGATAATCGTGTTTCAATGTATCTGTTAGCCTTTAATTTCGACAGGCTCATTTAATGAGGTCAACATTTGGTTGACTTTTAACTTTGCAGGAGTCGAAGACTTTCTCATTTTAAATTGAGGATTTCAACAAGATAGCAAGCCTAGCGTGCATGATCAAGAGTTCGAAAGAGCAGGGGTAAAAGCGTAATTACGTTGAAGTCAGGTAATCAAGTCAGGAAAGATACGATTTCGAGCTCAAAGGCAGTTTCCATAGTGGAAACGTGGGGACAGGCGGTTGTCTAAGATGGAGGAAGTGTTGATCATGGGATCAGTCTTTTGCCAGTTATTTTCTTTATGTATAAATAAGAGTTTCCTAGTCGGAAAATGGGTCGCAAACCATTTATAGAAATTCTACAACACTCAAACTATTGGCGCATAGGGAAACGAGTTATACAGAATGTATGTAAACTGATTTGTAAACCATTTTACGTTTAATGCAATGCATTTTACATTTCCTATAAGTTTATGCGTTTAAACTTTTACCCTTTCCTTTAATTTTATCTTGCTTTTACTTGCAACCTCAAACCTGTCGAGAGACGGTGCCCTTTTTACTCTAAAACATGTCCTGCTCTCTAAGTAACCTGAGTGCATTTCGTGGCCTTCTTCAAACCGTTTTCGATCAAAACTTTTGCACAACATGTCCTGAGATTTCTAGTTCTATTTCGCTTGTAATAATCAGAACTAGACCGTAGTTTGCCGAAAACACCGGTAAACAGTATCAAAATTTTAAAATATTATCTAAGTAACCTGAGTGCATTTCGTGGCCTTCTTCAAAATGTTTTCGATCAAAACTTTTGCACAACATGTCCTGAGATTTCTAGTTCTGTTTCGCTTGTAATAATCAGAACTAGACCATAGTTTGCCGAAAACATCGGTAAACAGTATCAAAATTTTAAAATATTCATTGATTGTTCATTAAAGTAATCAAAATAGTTCTTAACATTAAGACGCTCAGCTAATATTGCCATATCATCCTATTAATATACTTATTTACTCTCCTATTAGTTTTTTATTTTTTGGTGGTAGCTGGGATTTGAACTCTGACCTTACATATATTATGCATTGTTCATACCAACTGAGCTAAACTCACAAGGATTGTCATATTAGGTTTTACAAATACTTACTTTCATATCAAACCTTATAAAAAAGAGTTACTGTCATTATTTAAATATTTCTTTTTAAGGATTTAAAGATTATTTTATCGTGTATTTTGACCAACTAAATGCAAGATTATATTATAATTTCAATAAATACTAACCACGAAACAAAAATGATAAGTAAATACAAAAATAGAGACAAATATAGGACACCATATACACTGTTACTCAATACCAATATTTTTTCCATCAAAAAGAATAAATGGACACAAAAATAGAAACACAAATACGACACTAAGGATAATTCTGTATTTTCCCCCTCATTAAAACCTAGATCTGTGGCTTCTCTTCTCTCTCTGAAAATCATGTATCTCTGCCTTTCGCCACTATCAGCCATCGACCACCGCCATGATGCCCATTTTATTTTGCTCGACGTTCGTTTGAGGTACGTCGCCGGCCATCATCATGGAGATCCGTGTGTTCTCACTCTCTATCTGAAATCTGGTAGTATTCACCGGCGTTGGTAACAAAGACGTCGTCGCCGGTCATCATGTAGTCTGTGTATATTGTATTATGTTGATGTTAAATCTCTTTGAGTTCAATATGGTGTTGTGTTGTGGTGTGTTGGAGTTCAATCTTTTCATTCTCATTGATGTTTTGTGCTACTGATTTTGTTTTCTCTGCATTTTGATGGCTATGCTACGGGTGTTAAAAATAAAAAGGTAAAACATTTAATTTGCCTTTGAAATTATATTTCTTTTGTTATTGAACATGTTTGAAAGTTTGTTTAAGTTTTCTTTTGCTTCATGTTATCTGGTGTGAAGCTATGGACATTGTGTTGATTTATTTCATTATTGTGTTTGCCTTTTACAGTGAAAAAATGTGTACAACCTCTTCCAAATCCAAATGGGCGCAATTAAAAAAATAGGTTGGGTCACTATTTTGGTTCTAGTTTTGCCGCTAGTGTTGTATATTGTTGTTTCGGTATGATTGTTTTCAGCTTTTGCGGTCTGCATTCTCTGTTGTTTTCAACTAAATGTTGAGATGTCGTGGCTTCACTTTCTTACTGTTGTGTGTGTCCGTTTTGTTGTGAAGTGTGTGTTTGCTCATTTTTCTCATGCACTGTTAATAAATTTGTCTATATCAAAGAATAAAAAAGGTCAAGTTATGAATTTTCTACCAATTGCGTCTTCTTTATATGGATTATCTGAAACAACACCAGCTTAACAAGCTTGTATATGTTCAGACATAATAAAGGAGATGAGTAATAAGAAAATTGAGAAGCTGAAGGTCAAGTTATTGAATGTGAAGAAAAGAATTGGGCAATCATTATTTTATTTTTTTGTCATGGATATTTTTTGTTACTCATGTACGTAGGTTTTAAGGAAAAATGGATGTTCTCAAGTGTATTTAAAGTAACGTTATTTGTTTTTTTCGTAGGGTTATTTTGTTACACTTTTTGACCTATTTTGTGGTTGTTTAAAACAATAATGCAAAATTGAAATTTATTAAGTGGCTATTTTATGACCTATTCAATTTCAGTCATCTAGTATCTTGATGATAAATTGTGTGAAGTTTAATATTAACTAATTTCAAAGTTTTGATAGGAATTGTAAAATAACATTGCTACCTTATATTGTTCACTAATTTGTCCATTACAACCATACCATTTACAACTTCCAAAACCACACCATGTAAATGGTTGATTAAGTACATCACAAAATAGAACTTTTTCCCAACTTTACGATATAAGTTAACTAATATTGTACCTTATGTTAACCTTACAAACATTAAATTACATAAGTTAACTAGCATTGTACCTAATGTTAACTTTACAATCATGTTTTCCCAAAAAAAATAACGAAATTCATAGCCATGTGTTGACCTTGTCGCCATGATTTGGCGACCAAAAAACACAATATCATAGTTATAAAAGTCTTGTTCTATACACACAAGGGTCACTTCATCTACTTAACAATGAGTGCATTAGCTTTTGTACAAAAAATAATAGACTTGTCCATGCTATTTAACTATCATTGTACTTACATCCATCAAAATTCCACCACTAACAACATCAAGAGATGATTCTATGCAGATGTTGCTGTCAAACTGATTTGTTACTCTTTCAGTATTGGTATCCTACAAATTGGACAAACAAAAAATTAAGATGCAATCCATATATACATGGTGATTACAAAACTTCTAAATCAAATAAAACATACATTAATCCCTCTATCATCACTCTGCTTGGGTAGATTACTTAGCCTCTTCGCAACTTTTACATGTATAGATATTTTTCTTTTTGATGGAATGCGACCTTTACGTTTAACCCGCAATGGACTGTGTTTTTTTTTTCCATTGTTTGGATTTGAGTCACCATTGAAACTTCCTTTAACATTTTTAGTTGTAGCATTCCTGATGGGTAAATCAGAAGTAAATTGATGTAGTATTTCATGGAGGTCCACATATTTGTCTTCAAACTAAGCCGTTATTTCAGCAACCTCGTAGAAGTGCTTGCATAACTTGTCAAACCTGTCCATTTGTGGCTTCAATTGTGTCACACAATAACTGCTATTAATATATGTATGCTTCCTTTTAATATTTTTGTTCCATTTAGTTAAAACATACTTTTCTAGTACGTTTTTACTCCTCTCTTGAGCACACACACATAACACATGCTGACACAAAATACCTCTAAATTCAAACAACGAGCATTCACAACTGACATCATGGTTTTCTCGATTAAACACAACTTTAAATACTTGTTCTTTTGTTCTATCTCCAACTAACACGTCCTCCAAGACATGATACGTGGCAAAGCAGCCCTCCACAGTGTTCAATGAGGAAGCACAATTCATTTTAGATCTAAATTCAACTTGAAGCTCCTTAAATTTAGCATGAATGTACTGACCTTGGAATTGCTTTTCAATTGACGAGTTTGATCCGCAAGAAATTGTGGTATTCATCGAATTAAAATCTGCTTCAAATTCTTTTTCTGCTCGACTTTGGAGAGCATTATCATATTGTTTTACAAATTGATTTAGACTTGTCGTTGAATTGATATAACCATCAAAGAATGTATGTATACTCTCACTTCGCTGAGTTGTTGACATATCTGTCCAAAAACATTTTCTTAACAAGGTTGGTACCCATTTATGACGCTCGTTATACAACCCACTCAACCAACGATTCTTTTGAAGCTCAAATTTTTCAATGAAGGAACACCATTTCTCTTCAAAATCATCTATTGTAAACGTATCATAAACAACTTCTTTTATTGCAAACTTAATTCTTTTATATTCACCATATCCGCTGAGTTTTTTAGCAATTTTTTTCGTTATATGCCATAAACACCACCCGTGACGAGTTCTAAGGAAAATTACCTCAATATCATTTTGCATTGCCTTACATTGGTCAGTCACAATACCAATAGGATGCTTTCCTAGCATTCAACAAAGCCATGAATTAAAAAGTCAGCGGATATGGTGATTATAAAAGGATTAAATTTGCAATGAAAGATGTTGTTTATGATATGTTTACAATAGATGATTTTGAAGAGAAATGATGTTCCTTCATTGAAAAAATTGAGCTTCAAGAGAATCATTGGTTGACTGGGTTGTATAACAAGCTTCATAGATGGGTACTAATCTTGTTAAGAAAATGTTTTTGGGCTGGTATGTCAACAACTCAGCGAACTGAGAGTATACATGCTTTCTTTGATGGTTATATAAATTCAACGACAAGTCTAAATCAATTTGTAAAACAATATGATAATGCTCTCCAAAGTCGAGCAGAAAAAGAATTTGAAGCAGATTTTACTTCGATGAATACCACAATTTCTTGCGGATCAAACTCGTTAATTGAAAAACAATTTCAAGGCCAGTACACTCATGCTAAATTTAAGGAGCTTTAAGTTGAATTTAGATCTAAAATGAATTGTGCTTCCTCATTGAACACTGTGGAGGGCTGCTTTGCCACATATCATGTGTTGAAGGACGTTGGAGATAGAACAAAAAAATATGTATTTAAAGTTGTGTTTAATCGAGAAAACCATGATGTCAGTTGTGAATGCTCATTGTTTGAATTTAGAGGTATTTTGTGTCGGCACGTGTTATGTGTGTGTGCTCAAGAGAGGGTTAAAAACTACCAAAGAAGTATGTTTTAACTAAATGGAACAAAAATATTAAAAGGAAGCATACATATATTAAGAGCAATTATTGTGTAACACAATTAAAGCCACAAATGGACATGTTTGACAAGTTATGCAAGCACTTCTATGAGGTTGCTGAAATAGCGGCCGAGTTTGAAGACACATATGTGGACCTCCATGAAATACTACATCAGTTTACTTCTGATTTACCCATCAGGAATGCTACAACTGAAAATGTTAAAGGAAGTTTCAATGGTGACTCAAATCCAAACAATATTGGAACAAAAATTCACAGTCCATTGCGGGTTAAACATAAAGGTCGCCCTCCATCAAAAAGAAAAATCTTAATATTAGACTTTTTGGTTCCCTGTTTTAGGCATATTTTGACAAGTGTCAATCTATCACATCAACTACAAAGAATCAACAATCTAAAACCTTCTTTTTTCATACTACTTATAGCCTTTTTTTGTAAAGACAACATACTCCTAAAAAATAATCTAATTGGACTCTCATACATTAAATGGCTCAGCCCAATATGAATTGCTGGCCCAACTTATTTTTCTACAGCTAGCATTCATCGACCACACCAATTGCCAAAAGAAAATTACTCAACTTAGATACATTTGACCTAAGCAGACTTCATCTCCTTCCTAGCTTCTATTATAGTGAAATATTTTCACGACTCTTTTCCTTTACCACCAAATGCAGAGAATCAATTGCTTTTCAGTTGACAAACATGGATTGAAGAGATTTAATTCTTCAATTAATATAATCAATTCACAAAACCCATTAAATTACCCTTTTCATTTCAATTCCTGGATTCCTTTTTTTCTCAAATCCATTGACCTCTGTAACCTTCCATTCACGTCAAATGCTTTTCAGTTGACAAACATGGATTGAAGAGATTTAATTCTTCAATTAATATAATCAATTCACATAACCCCATTAAATTACCCTTTTCATTTCAATTTCTGAATTCCTTCTCTGCTGCTACTCGATTGACCCTCTAAGACCTTCCATTCATGTCAATGAAAACACAGCTGGGAGAGACCACATTTTTCTTCCCGCCCATGTAAGTCTTGGATTCAAATTTCAATTCAAATTTCGTTTTCCCCCTTTCTGTAGTTTTAGGGTTCTATAAATTGATAGATGTAGAACTCAAATCTTCACCTTAACTTCAGAAACTTTTCAGAAACCTCTCTCTTATTTTTATATTTTTGAAAATCTTATTTGTTTCAAAAACTCTTTTCACTTTCAGTTTAATTTTGCAATGGCGCATAAATTTCAAAACATCTCTGAGATAAACTCTTCTAAATCATCTTGGTGTTTAAGAGCAAAAGTTCTGAGGTTGTGGGCCGTTAGGGACTTTAACAGAAACAATTTACCATTTTCTGTTGAAATGGTGCTCATGGATTCTGAGGTTAACATTTTTATTACATATATCATTTTTTTTCCTTTACTTATTTTCTTTACTTAAACTCAAGCTCCAGTTCATTATTTTTGAATTTAAATTACAAGTTTTAATCTTAACAAAACATGATGTAAAAGAATTGTAAACTACTTTAAAAAATGATACTACATTTATATGAAGTTATGATACTATGACATGATACAAAATATATTAGTGTTGTGAAATATTTTAAAAAATTAAACTTTAACTTTTAAAATATGTTTTCAGGGAGGTAGAATTCATGCTACCATTAGGAAAACACTGCTTTATAAGTTTCAATCCCAAGTCACTGAAGGAAAAGTTTATGCTCTTGAAAACATGGATGTTGCTGCTAGTGGTGGCGATTACAAAACCACTAGACATCCATATAAGCTGAGCTTTCAAATTTCCACTAAGCTTTTTGAACTATCTGTTGGTGCTGTTCGTGGTTCACCCTTCGATTTTGTTCCAATTCCTAAGATATGTGATGGAACATATGATCAAGATTACTTAGTGGGTTAGTAATAAATAACTTAACATATAAATTTCATTACTTTTATTTTTTTAAGCCATTTTTTTCTTGATAACATTGATGGTTATATTCTTTGAATTTTATTTCATATATAGATGTTGCTGGAATGTTGACTGGTGTGGGTACAGAACGCCAATATAAGTGCAATGGAAAAATCACCAAACTGAATGTTATCGCACTTGAGGCTGATGGGTACAAGTCATTAACTTCACTTACATATTTTCACTCATCTACAATTATTGTACACTTTGCTAACATTTAAAATCAATGTTAACTTTTTTTTTTCTCTCTTAAAATGCAGCCATAAAATTCAATGCACACTTTTTGGAAGTTATGTGGATGACTTAAACTCTTTCTTGGCATCTGGGGAAACACAAAATACCGTAGTTTTTGTGCAACTTGGAAAGGTCAAGAGCTTCCAAGGTTGAATCTAACCTCATGTATTGTTATTTTTTAATAAGTTAAGTTTTGAATGATTTTCTCATATTTTTTTTATATGCATTTTTGTAGATAAGGTGCACATTCAAAACTGTGTTCAATGTACCAAGGTCATTTATAATCCTGCATGTGCTGAAGCCTCTGAGTTGAAAAACAGGTTTATAGAACATAACAACCACCAAGTTTCAAAATTTAAAATATAAAATGCATGATATGAATATGATTTTTGAACTTTAATAATTGTTAGAATGCTTGGTAATGATGAGTCAAACTCTCCTATGACACTATCAAAAATTACTGGGCAGCAACCAACAGACCTATTGCATGAATTTATGTATAGCACTCAAAGGTCTACTATACAAGGACTTAAGGACTGCTTTCAGGTTACTCCCTCAAATTTAACTTAAAATGCTTTATCTATGTTTATAACATAAGTACTATCATGCTAACTATGCATTTTTATTTTAGGATGCTGTTTTTGTTGTACTTGGCACCATTAAGCACATTGTTAACTCAGAAAACGTGTCGTATAAAGGAATCTTATCCAATAGTTGGCACCATTTAGCACATCGTGTACTTGGCACCATTATGTTGATCAATATTACTATGCTTTTAGGAGAGAGCTTTACTTTTATATGCTTTTCTAAAGGAATCTTATCCAATAGTTATGTTGTTAAATGCTCAAACCAGGTGCGACACAATGGTCAATTACTCCTGTTAAAGGGATCTTATGTCTTGATTGAATTTGTATTATACCATGTTATTTATGTATTATATATTGTGTATCACATTTCGTTTTCCTTTTTGTATAGGTATAATATTAGTGGATAAATTTTGAGGAGGACTCTTATCAACAACCCATTGAAGATATTTATTTTTCTTTCGGAAAATCATTGGAGATGATGATGAAGAAAAATAGTACAATATTTTAGTCTTTTAATGCATATTTTTGACAAGGGAATGAGTAATGTGTAAACTGCCAATTGTAGAAACCATGAAGAGTTGGTTTTATAAACTATTTGTAATTGTGTTTAATGGAATGTTTGTAACATATTAGAAGAGCTCTTTAATTAATTACACCTTATTAACAAATCTCTAAAACCGTCACCCACTTCTTATCCCATAAACTTTAATTTTTTCTCTTGAACTTATCATTTTTTGTTCTTAAATATTGGTTCAAACTATTATTTCTATGAATTTAAATTACATAATTAAATAGTTATTCCAGCTCATAAGACCCGTGCGGCGCACGGGTCATCAATCTAGTTTAACTTAAAATGCTTTATCTATGTTATAACATAAGTACTATCATGCTAACTATGCATTTTTATTTTAGAATGCTGTTTTAGGTGTTCATTTAGAAAATCAACAGTCAATTAACTTTAAAGAGAATCAAAATCTCCAAAGAGTTGTTGATTACCATGAAATGGCACCAACAATGTTTCTTGCTTGGTTTAGAGCAAATCAGATTTATGAAGAGGGCCGTGAATTGACATATGCAGAATTTCCATCAAAGTTTGTTTATTTGGCTGACAAAAGAAGGTGGCAACCAAGGAAGCAAGGTTATAGTATTGGCAGGCTTACGTATGTTCCAATTGGGGCTGGGGAATTGTATTACATGAGGATATTGTTAACAAAGCAAAGAGGTTGCACTGGATATGACAATATTAAAACAGTTGATGGCAAGGTCTTGCCAACTTTCCAAGATGCATGTTCTGCCTTAGGTATGTTACAAGATGATAAAGAATTCATCGATGCAATTTTAGAAACAAGCATTGTAGGCAGTGGTTTTCAAATGCGATTGTTGTTTGTTAGATTGTTGATCATGTATACAATGACCAAGCCATTAACAGTATGGAATTCAACTTGGCATTTGTTGTCCGAGGGAATCTTATATCATAGAAGAAAGACACTTAATATTCCAGGTTTGTGTTTAATTATATTTTATTTTTCCATGGATACCGAAAGGACAAATACTTCTAATTGTTGCTTACTTTTTCCACTGAATGTTGGATTACAAATTCCAGAAGATGAATTGAAAAATCTTTGCCTCATTGAACTTGATAATCTATTGATGGCCAATGGAAGATCGTTGAAAGATTACAAATTTATGCCTCCTGCTATACATTCTGATGTTCTAGCCTATGAGAACAAACTCATAGCAGATGAGCTCAATTATGATAAAGTAGAGTTAGCTGCATTACATGCAAAATTAATCAGTATGTTGACAGAGGAGCAGCATAATGTTATCAGGATATCATCAATTCAGTTTTATGTGGTGATGGTCAGTTTTATTTTTTGTATGGATATGGCGGCACATGGAAGACATTCTTATGGAAAACATTATCTGCTGCTATTAGGTCTCAAGGCAAGATTGTTCTTAATATAGCCTCAAGTGGGATTGCTTCTTTGCTGTTACCAAATGGTAAAACATCTCATTCAACCTTTTCCATTCCGTTGGTGGTAAATCAAAAATCTACATGCAACATCACACAACAGTGTCCTAGAGCTAAACTTCTGAGGGAAACCAGTTTATTCATATGGGATGAAGTTCCAATGATGAACAAATTTTGTTTCGAAGCATTTGATAGAACCATGAGAGATATTATGAGGGTTGAAGATGAGGAAAACTTGAAGAAACAATTTGGCGGCAAAGTGGTTGTTTTGGGTGGGGACTTTAGACAAATTCTACATGTGGTCAGAAACGGATCAAGAGGGGACATCATTAAGGTGACAGTTAGCTCTTCTAAAATATGGAGGACTGTCAAGGTACTCAAATTGACACAAAACATGAGGTTGAAAGGTGATGCAACCAATCAAACATATGAAGAGATTAAACAATTTGCTGATTGGATTTTGAATATTGGTGACGGAGTTGAGCAGGCAGATGAGAATGGTGAGGGAGAAATACAAATTCCAAAAGATTTGTGCATTCTTGAAGGTACAAACCCTCTACTTGACTTAATTGATTTTGTGTATCCAAACATTGCTGAAAATATACAAAATGCAATTTTTTTTGAAGACCAAGCAGTCCTTGCACCTACTTTGGAAGTTGTCGAGCAAGTAAATGATTTTGTATTGTCATTGATTTCTGGGGATTCAAGAGAGTATTTAAGTGCAGATACACCATGCAAGTCAGATGAAGATTATGATGTTCAGGGTGACTGGTTTACCACAGAGTTTTTAAATGATATAAAATGCTCTGGTATACCACATCATCGATTGACATTAAAGGTTGGAGTTCCTATCATGCTTTTAAGGAATATTGATCAGGCTAACGGTCTTTGCAATGGTACAAGGTTGCAAGTAAAGGATTTGGGAAAAAATTATTATAACAGCAACTGTGATAACTGAAAAAAATAGTGGAGACACCATCTTTATCCCAAGGATGGACTTGGTACCTACAGATTTCGGTTTTCCGTTCAAGTTTCAAAGAAGACAATTCCCCATTTGCTTGTGTTTTGCAATGACAATTAACAAAAGTCAAGGTCAATCGCTTTCTAAAGTTGGATTGTATTTACCTCGACCGATATTTACACATGGTCAACTTTACGTGGCAATTTCTAGAGTTACAACTAGAAAAGGTTTGAAGATGTTAATATTGGATGAAGATGGTAATCCTGTGAGTTCTACTACTAATGTTGTCTATCTTGAAGTCTTTCACAATTTATAAATGATATCCAAATTTCATTGTTCATCGAAAACAGGTACGGTTTCAACATAATAATTTTACTCCATTATACAATTGATAATGTATTTTTTTTAGAACTACAATTAATGTTATATTTATGTATTTACGTTATTATATTTCTTCATTGACAGTATGCTGGAGCAATGTTCTATTAACCAAGGTTTGAATTAGGATTTCTATCGGTGTTGGAGCTTTTTGTATTGCTGCTCCAATGAGGCCATTATTTCATCCATGTATTAAACTATTTAGTATTTGTAGTGATTGTCTGCTATCTACACATTTTGGATGCAACATTTTTATTTTGTGATATGATTTTCATTTATGAATATCAATGGTATTTGTATGGCCTAATATATCGTGCAAATGTTGGTCTATATTATTTATGAAATATCATTAAAATATGAGTTATCACAATATGTATTACAAACTAGCTGTAACATAAAAAAAAATGTATTACAAACGCGTATTTCTCCCCGTGCGTTGCACTGGTGTAAATACTAGTATCTCTACATGTAAAAGGTCCGAAGAGGCCAAGTAATCGACCCAAACTGAGTGATGATAGAGTGACTAATGTATGTTTTATTTTATTTAGAAGTTTTGTAATCACCATGTATATATGGATTGCATCTTAATTTTTTATTTGTTCAAATTTGTAGGATACCAATACTGAAAGAGTAACAAATCAGTTTGACAGCAACATCTGCTTAGAATCATCTTTTGATGTTGTTAGTGGTGGAAATTTGATGGATGCAAGTACAATGATAGTTAACTAGCATGGAAAGCTCTAATATTTTTTGGACAAAAGCTAATGCACTCATTGCTAAGTAGGTGAAGTGAATCTTTTGTATATATAACAAGACTTTTATAACTATGATATTGTATTTTTTGGTGGCCAAATCATGGTGACAAGGTCAACACATGGCTATGAATTTCGTTTCTTTTTTTGAAAACATGATTGTAAAGTTTTTTTTTTTTAAGGATGATTGTAAAGTTAACATTAGTTACAATGCTAGTTAACTTATGTAATTTAATGTTTGTGAATTTAACATAAGGTACAAGGTTAACATGTTTGTGATGTACTTAATCAATCAACCATGTAAATGGTATGGTTTTGGAAGTTATAAATGGTATGGTTGTAATGGACAAATTAGTGAACAATATAAGATAGCGATGTTATTTTACAAGTTCCTGTCAAAACTTTGAAATTAGTTAACATTAAACTTCACACAATATATTATCAAGATACTAGATGACTGGAATTGAATCAGTCATAAAATAACCACTTAATAAATTTCAATTTTGCATAATTGTTCTTAACAACCACAAAATAGGTCAACAAGTGTAACAAATTAACCCTTCAAAAAAAGTGTAACAAATAACATTACTTCAAATACACTTGAGAACATCAATTTTTACCTAAAACCTAAGTACATGAATAACAAAAAATCTTCATGACAACAAAAAATAATGATTGTCCAATTCTTTTCTTCACATCAGATAACTTGACCTTCATCTTCTCAATTTTCTTATCACTCACCTCCTTCATTATGTCTGAACATATAAAAGTTGGTCGAGTTGGTGTTGTTTCGGATAATCCATATAAAGAAGACACAATTGGTAGAAAATCCATAACTTGACCTTTTTTATTCTTTGATATAGACAAATGTATTAACAGTGCATGATAAAACTAAGCAAACACATACTTCACAGCAAAACAGACACACGCAACATCAAGAAAGCGAAGCCACGACAGCTCAGCATTGCGGCGACCAACTCGCACAGTGACAGGAAGAAAACTGAAACACACCGTTTCATGTTTAAAAAAAATAAAATAATTGGAAAAAAAATAAAAATAAAAAATTACAGTAGGACCGAGTACCTTCTTCATTTTTCCTTTCTTATTATACTTTCCCCTTTTCTTTCTCTTTCTTTTTCTCCCCCCTATCACCCCTTCTCTGTTCTCCACCTTTCCTCTTTATATTTTTATTTCTTCCAAACCACCAATTCATCCCCAAATCAAACACCCACAAGAAACACCACAAATCTAAGGTAAGTTATCTCATGGCACAAGTGTTATTTGGTAGAATTTTGGGGGTTAGGGTTGTGCTTTGAGGAAGATGAAGAATACGCATTTTATGGAAGTGGCTGGCTCATTAGACAAGTTGTAGAATGAGTTTCTAATTCATGAGAAAATATTATTCATGTTCAGATATGGCGTCGGATGCTTCTCAGGCTTCTTCGGAGTGGTTGGAGAGTAAATTTAGTTGATTTGTCATAACAGTGAGTTGATGACGATCATTATCCCTTATTTTCATTATCGTTATTATTAGTATTTCTATGATTTTATATGTTAAAAGTATTTACCAAAAATGGGGAACACACCCTTCGAATATTTTTCTCGTCCTTGATACATGTTTAAAGGCATTGATATTATTATGGTCTCTATTTTGATTTAGCTGTGACTTATTGAGCAAAGGCTTTTAAATTGAGATTTGGTTGCATATACTATGACATAAGTTTTGAGATGTTGACAAAGATTGGTTTTTGAGAAATATGTTTTTGTTTTGAAAATTATTTTGATACTATTATAATTATACACTCCATTTGGATTTGGGTTTTGGATTGACCTATGATTTATAAAGTAGTGGATTTAAGAATTGAAATTGAAATTTGATTGCAGGTATCTTGGCACTAGTTTTTCATATGGTTTGAAATATGTGATTTTGAAATGATTTGATATTAATATGTACGCGATTTGGATTTGAATTTGGGATTTATTATGATTATAAGTAATAGATTTTCAATTGAGTTTTGATGATATATATTTTGACATAAGTTCCGGTATGTTGCGAAATATGGTTTTAGACATGTGTTTAAGAATGGTCTTTTGAAAATTAAGGTTATAATGACGACAACCAAGGTGCACCTAGAATGTGATTTCGATTAGGTAGAGTTACTCCATTAGATGGAGCCGCCCCAATGGAAAGGCCGCCATTAGGAAGAGAGGGCTATCAATGAGATGTAAACTCCCTAATTGAAAATGTTTACACTTTGTTTTGAGTCGAGAGAAAAGAACTATCCGTTAGATGGAGCCGCCCCATGGAAAGGCCATCATTAGGAGGAGAGGGCTATCAACGAGATGGAGCTAGTTCTCGATTCACCCATTTGATTATTTTCACTAAAGTTGGATTTTTATACTTTATTTAAAGTTGATTATTTTGGCATTATTAAATTGAATCTGATTTTATATTCTATTTGAAGTTGATTAATTTGATTCCTTTTCATTATATTCGATTTTTATATTATAGTTGAATTTGATTATTTTGATTCCTTTTCAGTACACCCGATTTCTATACTGCGATTAAAATTGTGGATTTGGTTTCACCTTTTTACGACATTGGAATGTTGATATAGTCTTATTTGGTTTAATAAATTTACAAAGTTTTCTGAATTTCATGCATACTCTTGGTTATGAATTTCCATGCGTACAAACAATTGTGGATTACTTGAATTTTATACGGCTACTATTTTTTGTAAATTGACATTAGATTTGAGAAAGTAAATAACCGTGCCCTTGTGTGTTTCCCTTCTAGTTGGTGGTGGTTGTTGTCTCTCACTAAGTCCTTGTGACTTATTCTTTCTTTTTCTATTTTTTTTCTTCTTCAGATTTTCAAGCAACTGAGTAGAAAGCTGCTAGTAGACTCGAAGCTCAGCAGTGTCACATTTATTAGTAGGCCTCCTTGATGGCCGACTCTTTTATTTATGTATATTTTAGTGTCAATTGATGTATCTGCAGCTATTTGGAAGTCTAGGATGTTTTATTTTGAGTTGTAAAAGTAGTATGAAAATAAAGATGTTATTTGGAGATTCTGGCTGATAGAACAGGTTTTTAAAACAGAATTTACATCTTGGAAATGTTGAAAATACTGAGGAAGCTCTGTCGAAATTTCAGTGAATATTTTTTTTTTTGAAATGCAATTCAAATTAGAATTTTTATTTTATTTATAGTTGGCAATTTCGATTAATAGGCTTGCCGGGCTAGAATGATCTAGTTCGTGCGCCGGTCATGATAAGTGTTTTTGGGTCGTGACAAAAATTGAGCACAAAACCGCCACTGCAAAATCATAGATACACAACAAAGAATGCAGATCCCAAAAGCTGAAAACAATCATACCAAAACAACAACACACAACACTAACAACAAAACTAGAACCAAAATAGTGACCCACCCTATCTTTTTAATTGTGCCCATTTGAAATTGGAAGAGGTTGTAGACATTTTTTCACTGCAAAAGACAAACACAATAATGAAATAAATCAATACAATGTCTATTGCTTCACACCAGATAATATGAAGCAAAAGAAAACTTAAACAAAATTTTGTTCAATAACTAAAAAAATATAATTTCAAACGCAAATTAAATGTTTTACCTTTTTATTTTTAACCCCTGCAGCATAGCCATCAAAATGCAGAGAAAACAAAATCAGCAACACAACACATCAATGAGAATGAAAAGATTGAACTCCAACACAACACCATATTAAACTCAAAACAGATTTAATATCAACATAATACAATGCACACAAACTCCATGATGACCGGCGACGACATCTCTGTTACCAACGCCGGTGAATACTACCAGATTTCGGATATAGTGCGTGAGCACACGGATCTCCATGATGATGGTCAGCGACGTACCTCAAACGGATGTCGGGGGAAATAAGAGGGGGCGGCGCGGTGGTGGTTGATGGATGATAGTGGCGAGAGGCAGACAGGGGCGGTTTTACCACCCAGCTAGCCTGGGCACACGACCGGGTTCAGTGGCGGATCGCCTAGGAGACCCATAGGAGCCACTGCAGGTCTACAACCCCCAAATTATCTATAATTATCATATTATCCATAATTTATCATAAGTTACATCCGTGTTGCAGTGGATTGGCGAGTTCCCTAACCCCCAGAGGGCGTGAGCTCGATCCATGCTACTTTTTTTTTAATTTTTTTTATGAGGGCGTGAGCTCGATCCATGCTACTTTTTTTTTTTATTTTCTATTGTATTAATAATATTTTTATTCAAAAAATGAGTTCCTGTAGGGACTTGAACCTCCATTCTCTATGTTAGATTTAACAAAATAAACCACTGCACCAGTCCACAATTTTGGTAGAATCTCAAAAATGTTTAATATATATTTTGAAAATATTTGGCAAAATAAAATTCCTGCCTCCGCCACTGAGGCAGAGATACGCGATTTTTAGAGAGAGAGGAGAGAAGCCACATATCTAGGTTTTAATGAGGGGAAATTGCAAAACTATCCTTAGTATCGTATTTGTGTTTTTTTTTTTTTGTGTCCATTTATCATTTATGAACCACGAAAATCTCTATTATATATATTTGCACTATTTTATTTTGATAGTACACATGGCATCCTTATATTGAAAGGTGCATTTAATGTTTTGTGTAATTGGTACATATTATGTGATTTGTGCAAGACTTATGTAATTAACATGATTATGCAAGTTGACTAAAAGGCTTATAATGACAAAAAAATAAATGGAATATTTTATTCAAATTATTTTTGCTATTTAATGTGTTACTAATTTCATTACTAAATTAATGGCATAATTGATGTGACTTACTTGCTTCTTTTTTCCTATAAATATTGTTTGTCCGTCTCAAACATCTTCACATCATTTAGAATTCATACTAAAATTTTAAAATTATTCTCAAAATCTCTCTTTTATTTTATTGAAACATTTTTCTTCTTAACATATTTTTTTCATCACTCTAATTTCAAAAATTGATTCAATTTATGATATTACTCCACTACATGTTGTATATATCCATGTATTTTATTCAAATTCACATATTCATCCTATGATACCCTCGAGTTCTAAGGGCTTATGACAAGATATGTACCAATTACATGTTGGTACATAATTCTTAATTATCATCCAATCAAATTGTAATCAACACATCATCATATTAAGTTAGCCAGTCTTGAGTTTTTTTTCCTATATATAGTCAATTTGTCTTTCATTATTTGTATATGCATCTTCCTTTCGTACAAATTGTTTATAATATCATTTATTTGAAATGCAAATATTTCTACCTCCTGACCAATTCAATTTTATTGATTTCATTATTATCAAATTGATTTAGGCACCTTTTTTTTTCCTTCCGAATTTTGATTCCCTTTTATAGGTTTAACTGTCGGCTCTGTTAATTTTAGGGTTTTCATCCCCATATATATTTACACCTTTTGAAAAAGTTTGCTTCACGTTTTAATGAATTTCATTATTTTTCTATTAATTTGAAGAGTCGTAATTGAAAGACGTTTTGAATCAGATTTCTTCATTCCAAAACTATTTTTTTTGCCACTATTAATAATGAGAGATATGTGAAAGGCATGTCAATGTTTTGTTCTTCCAACGTTGAAGTTGTGCATATAAAAGAGAATTCTTCCTTAAAAAAAACAGAGAATTCTCAAGTATTTTTGGGTAACATATTAGTTGATAGTTCTCAAGATATTATATTTTTATCTTACATTTTTGTGGTGCAAACTATTCATGTATGTTGTAGAACAAGACCGACCTCTGCGAAAATGTAGAAAATTTATTTTAGTTATTTTTTTCAATGAATTTTATCTAAACCTCACTATTTTCTTTATTATTTTCATTTGCTCCTATTCAAAAGAACTGATTTAATTTATTAAGTTTTTTCGTTTCTATTGTCAATCACTCATTTTCACTAAACATGGCGTTGATATATATTATTTCACATAAATTATTTTAACATCAAATCTCATCCATTCATTTCATTTGATAAATTAGTTCACATGCATCAAATACTCTTTATCACCTAATCAAGCATTCCATTTTTATCTCACCATATTTATTTATTTCTTCCATCAACACATACTCAAACATCTTTGTTAATTTTTTTACAAATTGCATGATAAAACACATACTTATGGTTGTTTGAGTCACTCATCAACATCGATAATATTTATTTGCCTTTATTTCATACCCATATTTTTTTATTTATTTTAAAATTATATTAAAAAAAAGACAACAATCTCGGCTAAACTATCAATATCTCTATCTGTATCCTTATCTACATCTACAATCTACATCTACATCTACAATATAAACAAGTGAAACCATTTTCATTCAAAAGTACATGTGGCATGTTATAGTCTCATTCTAATTAATGTCAGGCTAATTAATGCTAGAAAAATTCAAATTTCCATTACATGGTATATGCTTAGCACATGGTATTTCAGTCTCAACACATACTTCCATATACTGCCTCTATTTTAAGAAATCATTCGATTTATTATTATGATCAAAATGATATCTAGAAATTTAATTGCCTAATATCAAATCAAACAAGAAACTGCCCATAAAAAAATCAAACAAGAAACTATCAACTGACAATTAATGAAATTAAATTTAAATTATTCAACACTTATAACAGTCCTAAAAAAGAATGTTGACAATTGGTCTAATTCAAGACTATCGTTGAATTGTTTCTCACCTATTAAAATCAAATTAAAACCAAAATAAAATAGTGAAACGTAGTGATTCTTTTTGTCACAAAAAGGAAATAAAATAGCTCAGATCTTTATCTCCCATCCTATTCTCATCACTATTACTATTTTTCAAAAATGGTTTTGAGAACGGTAAGAAGATCAAGAACACCTTTAGTTCCTTCAATTTCATCAAATTTTATTGTTGATTGCATCAGACCGTTTCCCTTCATCATGGTTTGTGACCATGGTTTAGGATTTTATTGCTAATAGTTGGATTTTTAGCTGTACAGGAGAAAATAAGAGGGAGAATGTTAGTTATCAAATAATTTGTTGAGAAATTGATTTTGAAGCTGAAGAAAGGCATAAACGAAAGGGATCTTGAATCTTCTCTCATGATTTATATTTTATTCCAAATAATTGTCTACTATATATCATTTTTGAAAATGCTTCATTTGAGACATTATTTTCATCATATAACGATATGATCTTATTCATTAAATTTCTTTTGCTATTAATGTAACATATTTATTTTCCCATATATTTGTTTGCGGATGACCATATTGCTACTCAATGTTCCTCAAATTTACAAAGAACTTATCGGATTTATAACTAAAGTATATCTCAGTTTAATCGACTTTAATTCCTTCCAGTTTGGTTGTGTTTCTTCTAATTGGGAGGAAACTCAACATTATTGAAATTTCTTTTATCGGTTTTGTTTACAATGTGTTCATTATTTTGCAGAGACCTTTATAATATTGAGAACAAAGTAGTTTCCTATCTTTATAATTGGGAGGAAACTTTAGTTTTTTTGGTAATTTGTCATTTACTCATTTTATACCACGAATCATATGTAATAAGTGTGTATTTTAGTCTTTTTAAGGCTTTTGTTTATTTTTCTTCTCTGTGTTGTTTGGATTAGTGTTACATTATAAGAATTTTGAATTAGGGTTTCATTTTTCTTTGTTGCAGCTTCTCTTCTGGATTCTTAAGTTTCTTTTTTGACATATTCTAGATTCTTACGTTGCAAAAGTTTTTCTGAATTTTATTACTATGATTATTTCTGAATTTTGCTAAAAAAAAATCTAAATTTTTATTGCAACTTTATTTCTGAATTATGTGTTCTCACGGAATTTCATATATTTTATTTTCAGTATTAAATAAATACAAACATTTGAAGAAAAAAAAATTCCTCTTTTATTTTTTTTGAGGGAATTCCTCTTTTATTTAAATGCAGTTTTGGTCGAACCAAACCGTACACCATCGATTCAGTTTGGTTCGTTTTCACTTTTAAAAAATGATAAAACCCAAACCTCATTTGACTTTGAAGAGCATGTAAATGGTAATTTAAAAAAAAAATCATTATAACGATCAATATTTTGAATAAAACACGTTTACTCAATAATATAAGTATTGTACTACCTCTCATACAAACAAAGTTGTAAAGAGTGTATATACACATTAATCAAAATATATCTATTTTAAAAGGGGCACTAACCAACAAATGTGTATTTTTTTTTATGTTAATTTTAAACCGAACCTCCACTAGATAGAACTCGAAAATTAGGTGTAGAACATATACAGTGGCTAGACCTATGGGTTTTTAGATGCAATTTGCACATGTTAAAGCAACCGAAAGTAATAACTTCTTATTAAAAACAACTATTATTTATTAAAAAACTACACATTTAATATAAAATGCACAACAATTATTTATTACTAAGACCCATTTAATATTTTTTGAAGTGTTGAGTTTGAGAGATTTTTTATTTTTAGTTAAATGGGGTTCAATTATGAACCAGCTGCATCACTTTATAAATGCATAAATAAAAGGAAACAAGAACAAAAGGAGTTGGGGGATGGACCAAAACCTTCTCAATAAAGCTAAGCAAAAAGCTGAGGGGCAAACACCAAACCAAGAAAAAAAGATAACAAGAAAATAAAAAGTAAAGAAAACCAAAAGAAAAATAAAAGGAACGAACTAAGAGAAAGTCCTTGAGTTATTCTGGTAACATATATACTCCTAGAGTTTGAAAGATTAAATCTTATTAAGTATTAATTATAAGAGCAAGTGACATGTACATAGAGACTCATTTAAGCAACCAAAAGGAGAGGTCCATTGTGGATGCTCTAACAATCGATTAACTTATTGATGAAAATTTTTGGTCGAAAATAATACAAAATAAATGCTTGCTGAAATTATCAATTTTTAAATATTATTGTTATTATTATTATATTATTATTATTAATAATAATAAATATTGATTTTTAATGTTTATTAGATATACTAATTAAATGTATCAATTAAGTTTGGTAACTAATTCTATATTTGATATTTTTTCGAGTTATCATGAAATTGGTATAAAACTTACATCACCGCTTAGCAGTGACTAATCTTAGTTGGAAAACCTGTGGGATACATAAGACGAGTTCTCTCATCTCAGCCGAATATTTTCCATACACATGAGGCAGAAATTGAACTGTTATCCACATACTTACGAGACTCTAATCTATTATCAATTTGACCATTTTTTCCTAGGGTCATAGCTTACATGTTAATTCCAGGTGTTCGTACAACCGGTTCATCCTTCAATATTCCATTGAAAATCAATGAAGCATTGATACATGGATTTGAAAAGAAAATACGAGACCTTAAAATTGATATGAAGGCAGCAGAGAGAATCAAACGCGAGACCTTAAAAGTAGTCCCAGGCCAAAACAAGTGGGTTAGATCAAACTTATTCATTGTGTTTCCTTATTGACTTTGTTTATCGAAATAATTTGGAAAATATATAGATCTCCAAAAAAATCAAGAGCGAGGGATACTTGCTCAAACTTTGGACCCATTTGAGCACTTTAACAATATTATTCTATCGTTGTTTCCAGAAAACGAGAAGGAAAATATTAGCTTTGATTCGGTTTGTCAATCTGACCAAAATAAAAAGCTACAAAGCAAATGGTATTCAATTGACTTCTTGAATGATATTAAAAGTTGCATGTTTCAAACTACAAATTAAGATTTAAAGTTGGATGTCCAATAATATTGATGAGGAACATATACCAAGGTATTGTGTTTCAAAATGAGAAACCCCACATCTTCATCCAAAACCTTAAGACAATATGTATATTACTCATCTCATTTATATGTTCATAAATATCAAATCTTGCTGGCAATATAGAATTTTTACTCACACGTGACAAATTAGCATTTCTCCCTTAAACGTGAGACTCTCTATGTCTATGATATGATGAAATAGTCAAATAAGGCCAGAGGCACAACATGGTAAAAATGGTTGCTTGGTGGTGGTTTCATAGATATGTGTTTTTTTTTTTCTCATTTATTTTATGAGAAGAGAGAAATTAAATTAGAAAAATTATTCGAACTAGAAAGAAATGACAAGGAAAACGAGTGAGTTGTGGGTAGTTTTATGAGTTTGTTGAAGGAGTTGGATATTACTGAGTAATTATTCTACCAAAAATATTAGACTCATTAAAAATGTCACATCAATTTAAAATGTACAATAAACATGTATTTTTCAACTCAGCATAACACATAAACGTTTTTCCTTTGTCATATCCCACTAAAGACTAAAAGTGAAGGAACTTAAAATAATAGAGGTTAAATAAAAAAAAAGTTATCGCCTTGACAAATAAAAATTGCATGAAAGCGAACGACTTCCAAAATATAATATTTAACATAAAAAAATTAAACAAATGACATTCAAAAGCTAACAAAACAAATCATCATAATTTCGGGACTGCAAGTGTAACCTACATTGGGTTGTATCTTTGCATTAGGCTAAAAGAAACTAGACAAATGATATCGACACCACAATTTCTCCCAAATTATTTAGGCACAAGTTTGTGAGTCATCTCACTTATATATTATCCAATATCTACTATTCCTGTGACATTCTCCGTGTCCGTAATTACGTGACATAGCCAAATAAGGTCAAACCGATGTACAACATGATAAAAAAGGTAGATTAATGGTAATTTACTAAAAGTGTGTTTTTGTTCCTTTATTTCATGAGAAGAGATCAAAGAAATTAGAAGATAAAAAATAAATTTGAGATTGAGAGAACTGATACCGGTTAAAAAAAAAAAAGAATTGTGTATTTTGTCCATGAGGTTATAAAGAACGAAGTAAGTTGCAAGTGATTTTATGAAATTGTTGAAGGAGTTGAAGATTTTTGTGTAATTAATTTATCAAAAAGTTAGATTGCGTTAAAAAAACTAATTTACCAAAAAGTTAGATTCGGGTAAAAAAACGCAACAACATATAAAGAATTTACTAAGCACATATTTTGTTAACTCAGCATAACACTTAAGTGTTTATCTATGGTTAAATTCCACCAAAGATCAAAGGATAAGGAATTTAATATCTTAGAGATTGATTACAAAATATTGAATGAAAGTGAACAACACCCAAAAACATAAATTTGATATAAAAATTAAATAATTGGCATCCCAAAACTAACGAAATTGTTTATCGTAATGTTGAGAGTTCTAAGGGTGTCTACAGTAGGTTGGACTATCACATTAGGCTAAGTGAAACCACACAATTGTGATTGACATCACATCATTATCCAAAACCTTAAGGCATTATGTGTATTGGTCATCTTACTTATTCTCAACGTCTACTTTGACATCCAATAATGTGGAACTTTAAGTCACAATTTACACATGAACATATATCTCTAAAGTGTGAGACTCAATGCGTCTGTAATTTGTTGATAGTCAAATAAGGTTAGACGAAGGCACAACATGGTTAAAAAAAATGGATTAATGGTGTTTTTGCGGAGGGAAGTTTGTGTTCCCATCTTTCATGAAACGAGAGAAATAAATTTAGCAACAATAAAAGTAAACTAGAATATGAAAAGAAATTTGAACATGAAAGAAATGATAAGGGAAAAAAATAGTGTGTGTTTTGTCCATGGAAGTATTGGAAATATAGCGAGTTACTGACAATTTTATGGGTCAGTTAAAATGTGTTGGAAATTTAAGAGTAAATATTTCACCAAAAAATAGAATCGGTTGAAAAAAGTCACATCTTTATAAAATGTTTAATAATCATGTACTTTTTCAATTCAGCATAACACATTTGTATTTTTCCATTCGCATGTTCGTTCACCCAAAGACCAAATATGAAGGTATTTGATATAATATTGATTGGATAAAAAAATTGTATGAAAGCAAATGACATCCAAAAACTTATACTTGATATAAAAAGTTAAACAAATGAAATTCAAAAACTAAAAAAAAAAAATTAATGTTTAGAGTTCTGAGGGAGTCTACAATGGGTTGGACCATCACATTTGACTATGAGAAACTCCACAAGTGATATTGACAGCACATCTTCGCGTAAAATCTTAAGACATTAGGTATATTGTTCTTCTCGCTTATACGTTACTCAATGTATATTATTGCACACAAGTTTAACTCACTATAATGTTTAGAGTTCTGAGGGAGTCTACAATGGGTTGGACCATCACATTTGACTATGAGAAACTCCACAAGTGAGATTGACATCACATCTTTGCGTAAAATCTTAAGACATTAGTTATATTGTTCTTCTTGCTTATATGTTACTCCCTTAAGTGTGAGACTATTATGTATGTGATCTGGTGAGATATCACATAAGGTCAGAGACACGACATGGTAAAAAAAAGTGGGTTGGCGGCAGTTTCATAGAGGGGTGTTTCTTTCTTTCTTTCTTTCATGAGAAGAGATAAAGTAAATTATAAAAGAAAAGAAGATTAAAAATGAATTTGAACTTGATAGAAATGAAAAGAGAAAAAAAAAAAAAGAATGTGCGTTTTATTCGTGAGAGCATAGGAAACATAATGAATTGCTGGTGATTTTATGGATTTGTTGAAGAAGTTGAATATTACTGGGCAATTATGCTACCAAAATATTAGATTTATTGAAAATATGTACATCTATTTAAAATGTCTAACGAATATGTATTTTGTCAACTCATCATACATATACATTTTTCCATTGCAAGATCCCATGAAATAGCATAAGTGAAGGAATTTGAAATGACAAAGGTTATTTTTTTTTTTATGCATGAAAACTAATCACATTCAAAAACTAAAATTTAAGATGAAAAATTAAACAAATGACACTCAAAAAATAACGAAACAAATCATCATTAGGCTAGGATCCTACAATGGTTTGTATTATCACATTAAGCTAAGATCAATCACAGAAGTGAGATTCACATCCTATCTTCTTTCAAAGTCTTAAGGCATTATGTATATGAGTCATTTCACTTATATGTTTCTCACATCTACTCTTGCATACAATACGAAATTTTAACTCACACTTGAGACATTACCATCTCTCCATTAAGTGTTAGGATCTTTGTGTCTGTAGTCCACCACCAAGAACAACTCTCGCTCCCCCACAACGTCGAACCCGGATGTGATACCACCGTTGGGCTTTCTGTGGGAGCCTACGTTGATGTAGATCGACAATTTGGATAAAGAGAAACCACACAAGTGATAATGATACAACCAAAACTCCATCTAAAATTTTAAGTAACACCTGATACATCACAATATTCCCTCCATCTAATATAACGACATTCTAGCCCGTGCTTGGCACGGGTGTCCATGCTAGTAAGTGACTATTTGTCAAATGTTTTAAAAACCAAAACTCATTCAACAAGCAAGCAAACAGGGTGATACAATCGGCGAACTGTGAATTGACGGGATAAGCTATTTCTCCTTCTCAATCCGAACCCGGCGCCGAAGCAAGTTTCCATCCTTCAAGTAAACTCTATTCTACAAATTTTCTTTCACAAAACGCCTCTCTGTTCCTCATTCACTTCCATCTAAAACTCACTTATTCCCTTTTTCAATTCAATTTTTTCTTCACTTAAAACTTAATTTGAACACATTTCATGCTTTGTATCAGTGATTCAGTTCCACAGTTTAAGTAACTATTTCTTTTGATTGTAGGTTACAGAAGAACCAACCCATGATGCTTTGTTAAAAGGGATGAAAATGAAGTTTTCAGGGTATTCAATTTCGGTTTCATTTTCTCCTTTAAGTTCAAATTTCATCAGAAGAAATAGTTGTAGTCGTAGATTACCGGTGAGTTTTTCTCGAAGAAGCCAGAGAAATTTATGCAGTTCAAGAGTGTTTTCTGTAAAACAACAATCATATGATAAACACGGTGTGCTTGGTAAACAATATCTACCTCCTTGGTTTAGGTGTGTACTATCTATGCAACTTTTTTTTTTTAACGAAGAGTAATTTTGATCGTTAAATGTGTGAGACGGTGTCATTGTAGTTTCAGAATGCATCGAAATTACAAAAGATAAAGTAGAACACGCGTTGTCAGTGAAAATTAGTTTTACACCGACGTTCAATAAGAATAGAGTAATTTGCAGTTACTTTTTAAAATATGGTTACAATATAGGCTTATGTGGCAATATGGTGGGTTCTCATCTGATGTCAGTGTAAAAGTGTTTTTCTCAGACAATATAGGCTTATGAGGCAATAAGAATGAGTAATTTTGAAGTTATTTTAATATGTACGGTTGTCAATTTTCATATTCAAGGATCACTCTGAACTTTCGATAATTTCAACGACCCAAATGAGAGCGTCCTACAATGTTAGAGATTAAATTGCTTGTTTACTCTTATTATTATCGTCTCCTTGTGCTATAAATATACTGATTTCGCTATGAAATTTGGTCTTCTTTTTACGTTGGTTGAATTTTAGTGTCGCTCCAATGATGGACTGGACAGACAATCATTATAGGACTCTAGCACGCCTCATTTCAAAGCATGCTTGGCTGTATACTGAGATGCTTGCAGCAGAAACAATTGTTCATCAAAAGGATAATCTGGTAAGTTTAAATGTGTAAGTTAGCTTGTTAACGAAAATGAACGGGGACAAGGAACTAAAAGTGTTTTCCGATGTGAATGACTCCAATCATGATTTTTTGTGGTAGAGTATATCCGTGTAGGACTTTTTTTTTTCTTCAACATTTATGTTTAGAACTCAATTGTTTATATCATAGCAGTGGCCATATGCGTGTCACTGTGTGAACTAGAGCAGAACTTGATGGAATGCTATTCAATTATCAAACGTGGGATAAATTGTATTACAAAACCATTTATTCTTTCATTTTTGTGTATTTTGCTCAGGACAGATTCTTGGCATATTCTCCCGAACAACATCCCATTGTGCTTCAAATTGGAGGGAGTAATATAGAAAGTTTAGCAAAAGCAACTGAACTCGCAAATGCTTATTGCTATGATGAGATCAATTTAAAGTTCGTATACACCTTATCACGTTAAATCTTAAAGTTTCATTTTTCAATTATATGTCTCTAACAATGTATTTTTAATAAACATATATCAGCTGTGGATGCCCAAGTCCAAGAGTAGCTGGACATGGGTCCTTTGGTGTACGTCTTATGCTTGATCCAAAGGTTAGAAAATTGTCGCTAATTCAATATGACAACATGCAATTGGATTGAATATATACTTTTTCACTGTCAACTTGCATTGATAGAGAAATCTAATGTATACAAGGAAAGTTTGTTGCGGAGGCTATGTCAGCAATTGCTGCAAATACAAATGTACCTGTCAGTGTCAAATGTCGAATTGGTGTGGACGATCATGATTCTTATGATGAACTTTGTAAGGACTTTCTTTATACATTCTCTGTCTCCATGTTGAAAGGCTGTCAAGTTTGGATTCAATTATAATGTTTCATCCTCTCATTTTATAAAAAATTATGCAGAAATGATATTTCAATACACCATATAATGATATATATATGTTTGCATCTGCTATGTTTTATAAGATTTTACAACTAAGCTGTACTTAAATGGTGGCTTGCTTTTAGATTGCATTCAAAAAGGCTATTCAATTTATTAGGTGCATGCTGAGATTATTATCACAAAATCCATTGGTTTCTGTTTTCTTTAATACCTAATTGGTGTGGGAAAAGATGGTGGAAAAGGGGCTTAGGTGGTTTGGGCATGTAGAGAGAAGACCTTTGGATTTTGTAGTAAGGAGAGTAGATCACATGGAGGATTGTCAATCACTAGAGGCAGAGGAAAACCTAGAAAAACTATAAGAGAAACTCTTAAGTAAGATTTTGAGATTAATAAATTGGACGGAAATATGGTTTATGATAGAACATTATGGGATAATTTGATCCATGTAGCCAACCCCACTTCATGGGATAAGGCTTGGTTGTTGTTGTTGTGGGAGTCTAATTGTAACATGCTGATAGGAGTTTGTAATCTTTGTTTAGGAAATCAGGATCAATATAGTATCATTGGGGGAGGAGTTTTGTTCTTGGTTTTGAACCATTACTCATTGAATATATTATGGATTTTATAGATCATAATATAGAGATATCAGAATCTAAGAGAAAATAATTTTGGTAGGACCACCCTTTGTGGTAAAACATGGCCAAGAGTCATATTGCTTCTGAACCCTTTGTGGTAATCTTATAAATTAGGCATTTTAAATTTTAATCAACCCAGCCACTATCTCCTATCTACTATTGTTACAAATCGAAATTGGTCAGTTTAAGAAATTTTCTTTTCTATCCAATGTTACATGGGATTTAGTATTTGGGTTCTATTACATCTGCAACATAGACACTATGATGCTTTTATCCTGCAGCTTAATACATTTCCAATGATGTGATTTAGATCTTTGGTTATAGTTTCTTCTATAATAATAATATTTGGATCATGGTTTCTGGGATTTTATAGTGAATTTTCTGCTGTTTTCCAGGTGAATTCATATCCACGGTTTCTTCTTTATCACCCACTAAGCATTTCATAATCCATTCAAGGAAGGCACTGCTCAATGGCATTAGCCCAGCTGAAAATAGGAGTATTCCTCCACTAAGGTATGTTGAAGTAAAATTTGGTTTTTGTAGTCATACACATATATGTACATTCTTACATACCCATGTACATGTAGACATACAAGCATGTGTTTGTGTCGAATTGTAGATGATATGACACATTCTTTTAATGCAGATATGAATATTTTTACGCCCTTTTACGTGACTTTCCAGATTTAACGTTTACAATAAATGGAGGCATTACTAGTGTTGATGAGGTGAGCTATTGTCATTGTAATAATTGTGTGTATTGAAACCTGATATTTGTTGAAATATTTGGATTTTTCCAGCACTAAATTTGTTATCTTATAATTACTACATATTCTTCTGACGATTCTTTCTTGGCCTGTTTTCACGGGGACTTTGGTTGTAGGTCAATGCAGCACGAGATGCTGGGGCGCATGGTGTTATGATTGGACGTGCAGCATTTTATAAGTAAGTTTCAAATAAAATATCCCCTCTTTTGACCATGCAATTTTTCAAACAAAAAAGTTGCTTTATTTCAGGAACCAGGGTTTTACTTAGCATTTCAATTCAATAAAAGGGAAAAAAATCATCACCAAAGCTTAAGGTTTTAAGGGAATGGAAATTGTTTCATATCTATAATAACAGTGCTTTGTTGATTGACCCCTCTTAATATTGTTTGTGCAAAATTGCTATGCGGTGGTTTGAATAACCATTTTTGATAATCTCTACAGCCCTTGGCATGTATTGGGACATGTTGATACTGCAATTTATGGTGCACAAAGCTGTGGTCTTACACGTCGTCAGGTTCATTTACACTGCTTGGCTTTCTATTGATTAAATTGCATTGATTCTTTCACATTACTCACCATTTGTTGTTTAATAATTTATTTTCGTATTTACTTTAGGTTCTTGAAAAATATGTAGTCTATGGGGACTCGGAGTTGGGAAAATATGGACATAAACCAACTGTGCGAGACATCGTGAAGGTGGGTAGCCTTAAATTGATTTTGCAATTTCTTACTCCTTTTGTTCTCTGGAAATTTCTGTAGTGCTCATATTATGTAGAATAGCTGGTATTCGATAAGGCTATATTCTTTTATGTTGAACTCAAGAAAGAAAAGCCAATTTTTAAAGTTTTAAGGTATTGAATGCATCAGTTCCAATATAAAATTTATTTTTTGGACTTCTTAACAAATGCCCTTAGGGCACATGCGTAAGCGCACATTTTTTGACTTCATGCAGTTTAATGCCTGTACTCTCTTTCAAAAAAAAAAAAAAAACAAAATGGCTGTACTTTATGAAGTGTTCATATTTTATTGGGTTAAATATGTTTTTAGCCCCTATGTAATATTCAATATTTTTTTTTTAGTCTCTACCTTTTACAAAAACGGATGGTTTTAGTCCCTATAGACGGACTAAAAATACCTGTTTTTATAAAAAGGAAGGAGTAAAAATGGTCAAAAAAATTATTGGGATTAAAAACATATTTAACACTATTTTATTTTTAAATATCGGAGAGGTTTTTTTCCCTCCTCACCCCTTCCATTTGCATGTTATATACCTATTAGTGAATATATTCAAATTTCTACCTCCAATTAGCTGCTATTATATGACCATGTCTGTTATCACTGCAGCCTTTACTCAATTTTTTCCATTCAGCGCCTGGGAATGGACAGAATTAGCTGCTATTATATGACCATGTCTGTTATCACTGCAGCCTTTACTCAATTTTTTCCATTCAGCGCCTGGGAATGGACAGTGGAAGCGCAATGCGGATGCTGCTTTTCGAAATTGCAAGGTATAGTTACTAAGTGAAATATAGTTAGTTGAGTGCTTAGAAGAGTATGCCATTTTTTTTTTTTTTGACTTCAGTCAAAATATTAACTTTTACAGTATATGCTTTTTTCTTTCTTAATTTACTGTTATTTTGTGCCATTCCTATTTATGGATGGTAAGGTGCATGCTACGGTGGTATGGCAGATCTATCAACATCTTATTTGAATCAGTTTATTTCTTATCCTTAAAGGAATCCTATAAAGTCATAGAACTATTTTTACATGAATAGATGTAGATCATTGAATCTTACATGAATTATCAGTATTTTAACATAGTTATGGGAGAAGTGGTTATATAATATGACCTTTAAGTAATTCTTCATCTTAATCATCCATGAGTGCATGGTTTAAGACTTAATTAATAATTATTTGCAATGTTGCAGTAGCTAGGTCAGGTTTTTGTGTTACATAATTTGATTATTGTCAACTGTCATTTTAAAAGTTATGTTATTCTGTAAATTGATTCAAATGCTAACTGAACTTTTGAACTTTGTAGACGGTAAAGTCATTTTTCGAAGAAACCATTGATGCAATTCCTGACTCGGTGTTGGATTCACCTGTTTCGGAACCACCTCTTGGCCGCACAGATCTTTTTGCTAATATAGACAGTTTACTGCCTCCGCCATACGAAACAAGAGAAGAGGTTGTTCTATGCGCATAGGTTCCCTTGCACTCTCAGAAACCAAGTTTTAGTAATTACCATTTTTTGTGTGAAATGAAGTGAAAGAACTCATGTAACAGCTCACATTCATACCACACAAAATCATCAGTTATATTTTGTTAGTTATTGACTTTGAAATGTAATCCATTCGATTCGATTCAATTCAATGTAGAAGCTAAAGCAAAACACAATTGGATTGCAATTCTATGTTGTCTTTGCTTTAGCAGTTGTTTTGAACTGTGGAATATTACTGCTGGGAAAAGGACAAAGGGAAAGGAAAGCAAGATATTTTTTGTTCGACTTAATTACTATTTTGATCACTCTATTTTCACAAGCGCATGAAATTAGCCTCCTTTTAAAAGCTAATTTTTGGTCAATCACTTAGATTTTTGAATCCACCCGAACTCCAAATCAATAGGTTTTATGTCCGTCAAAAAAATAATATATCACATCACAACAATTGGGTCCAAAAATTTGAATGAGGGACCAAAATTTGAATTTCAAAATGAGGGAATATTCCTTGTGCAACTGAAATTTGGAGACCAAAATTAAATTAAGCCTTTTATTTATTTATTTAGGGAAGCTGGAAATATTTTAAGGCAATAAAATCCTCATTTTCTGATCCTCCTAACTCAATTCATAAAAAAGGGCATTCCACATCTCAGGGCCACTGGTTCAAAAGGATCAACCATCCAACGTGGCAATAATTTATTGGCAATTTCTTCTACAAGATAAGATAGTGGATGACCCTACCAATTCCTCATTTGTGATTTACATTACATTACATACCATACATTCTTTTTATCCAACTAAACTACTCACAAACATAAGAACTAGTTTTCATAATTCAATCAAGATTACAACATTACACAGCAGCAATGGCATCGATCACCATGACAGCAGCATTCTTTGGCGGAAGCTCAGCCATCGTCAACCGGTCTCCGGTAGCAACTCAGAGAAAACTGGTGGTGACCAATGCTGTCAAAGCAGTTGAAGGAGGAAAAATGAAGGTGACTAATGACAATGAAAAGGAAGAGACCAATGGAAGGAGGAACATCATGTTTGCTGCTGCTGCAGCAGCTGTTTGTTCTGTTACTGGAATGGCTTTGGCTGATGAGCCAAAACGTGGTTCCCCTGAAGCTAAGAAAGCCTATGCTCCTGTTTGTGTCACCATGCCAACAGCTAGGATTTGTCGCTACTAAGGGTGTTTTAGTCTTGTGTTTAATTCTATTGTAATGAAAACAACAATGGGGATGTAATGTTTTGGTTTCATATTCTGATCCTTTTCTTACTCTCTGTACTAAGTTGTTCATGAAACTATCAATTTGCCTTGTCTATGTTATTGTTTGTTTGATGTACAACCAAGTTTTTTGGTTATTCTATGTTTGGATTGACGGCGAATTTGACAAAATCACAATGGCAGCTCCAAAATGTAGATTTTGTCGAAATCACTGTGAGCCGACTCAATCTCATTGTCAATCCAAATATATATCTTAGTGTTTGAAGTTTCATCTTGCTTTTGAAAGAGGAAGTAATGTTAAATTTGTTTTTACACCATTAAAGTAATATTTGATAAAAATAATAAAATTAAGGGTAGATATTTCATCATACATAGTTCATATAATATCATTCATTAATTTATTTATTTACCAACTATTGATATTATTCATTGAGATTAATTTTCATGAAATATCAAAGTAGTAATTTTTTAAAATTGTCAAATCAATCACAATTTTTTTTTTTGTGATTTTTAAAATAAATATGATTAAAGTCAACCATTTTTTATGACAAATGATTATACTTGATTGACTATATTTTTTTTACACTTTAGTACATATCAATTAAATCTTTACTCAATTGACGGTCTAATATGAATTGTTTTAAAGGGAGTCAGAGTTTTTTTTTTTTTTTTTTTTTTAAGGATTCAAGCGAGTTATATGAAACAATAACGTCATTGAGTAGAGCTAACTAGAAGCTACTTGATCAAAAACTATTTGGATGCATTTGTAAAAATAACCTTTTTGTTTTTTGAAAAGAAAAAATGAAACTTTCATAACCTATGGAGGAAAAGTACCAAGTGCATTTACGACATTATTCACTTAGCTTCAAGTTCATAATCCACATTATAAACTTATTATCATTATAGTCTTTGAAGAATGCAAATACCAAAAGAGAAACAAACTCAATCAACATTTTGCATATTTAGTTATTACTTTAGAATATTAATAACGTGAAGAGTGTAAAGGAGAGGTGATGAGGATGGATGAGCAAGTCGTTGATGTTATAGCAAAAAGAAGAGGTGAGATGAAGTGAGCCTCTTTATTTGGTCAACACAAAATTATCTCCTTTGTGAGTAGATCCTTCACCTCGAAATGCCAAGGAAAAGAATGACATTTTAATAGACATTTTATTAGTCTGACATAATTGAGAAACCTAAACTAAATTTTGAGTAATGTTGAAAAGAAAGACATTAGATATATGTCAAGGCGACAATGTGGTTGAGGTAGATGTAGAACAATATACGTTATGGGTAGTTGACACATTATAATCTCCCTTTAAAAAAAGAATATGCAAATCATTGGTGATATGGTGAAGTGCACTATAGTCCAATATCCAAGAAGGTGGTTTAGTGTAAGACGACCTAGCAATTTATGTAACATGAGTAGTTGGAGTATGTGGTTTATTGGAAAAGCCATGAATTTTATAACAAGTTCGGGATGAGTGACCCGATTTCTCAAAATATTGCATATCGCAACTGTCTTCTTGTGGTTACCTAAAAAATATCCGATGTAGACACTGCGAATTCATGAAATGTAGACATTAAGAACATAGATGACCAAATCAAGGTCATCTAAAAAATATCCGATGAGATATAACTCATCGATAATGATTTGATTGAATGAAGAGAGACTGAGATAAAATAAGTTCCTTTGTTATATATCTTCCATAAAGGATATAATACTTACGATGATAACGAAAGTTGAACTTACAACTTTACGTTTCAGATGAGTTAACTTCTTACCTAAGATAAACATAAACTGAGCCAACTTTACCAGTCCAATGTGACTATGTAAGCCATTTATGCACCCAACTTATGTTCGCACTTTTTCAAAGAAAAACTTGCTATGTACGCACGACAAAAGAATAAAAAAAATATAAAAACCCAATTTTTTTCTCCTTCACCAGAAAGACTCTCTATAAAAGAAAAATCCCTTTCTTACACTTGATTCACACTCTTTCAGAAACCTTGATCCATGGCGATGGATGATGCAATTACAAACTACACTTCCCAAACCAACTGGGCCATCACCTCCGGCACTCTCAACAAAACCCTAACCTTCCAATCATCTGTCGCTTCCTCTTCCGATGACGAAGAATCTGTTTCCCATCCTCTTCTCCTACACCCTCCCTCACCAGATTCCACCCCCTGCCAAATCACCAGTAATAATCATCAATTCAATTTCACTCTTATTCTTTAACCCTAACAACTCTTTTAACCAATTCTTCTAATTCGTTGTTTTTTTTGTTGTTGCAGTTAATTTTTCACAGAAACACGAGGTGAGACAAATCTACGTTCGAAGCACTGCGCGAGTGTATGAGATTTACACCAACGATGAGTATCTATGTACTGTTCGATGCGGTGTTGCTACTAGAGACGGTGAAGTTCTTCGTTCTATCGAAATTGGTGAGGAGAATGTTAGAAATGAAGATGATTGGGTTGAAATTAAAGCTGATGATGCTAATTCGCAAACTAAACCTAATCCCAATTTAACTAATGCCGCTCAGGTATCAAGATTTCGTTGTTTATTGATTCTATTTACGGATATTTATACCTAACTGATTAGGAGACAAAAAAAGAAACAATGGATGTTATTTAGAAGAGTAGTATCGACACTTTAGTGTCCAACACGCATTGGTGTTACACATCAACAAGACATTGATCCACATGACACTAACAAGTCGACATCACTAGTAACCTAAGGAAATAACAAAATTAAGTGTAACCACATGTGTTAGTGTCGTGTTTGACACGGACATTGGACACACTTTCGATAAAAAATGAGAAGTGTCGTGCTACTTGAGTATTCTAACACTTCTATTATCTCAAATTATTGCTTGTGTAGGGTTGGTTTCATGTTGTCTATGTCAATACTTAAATACCCTATCTTAAATTTAGGGTGCGTTAGATTGAAGGGGTGTCCTGTCCCGTGTCCAAGATGTGTCTATGTTTGGCATTACTACGACAATGACATATGTGGTTACATTTAATCACTTCCATTTTTTAAATTATTAGAGGTGTCTATGTGTCTCCGTCGTATGTATTGTGTCGGTGCTTAATGGCATTATCACAAATTTAGTGTGCGTTTTCTTAATTAAGCCCTCAATGAATAAATGTTTATCATATAAACACATATATTCAAGCTATTTCTATAATTGATAAGAAATTGTGGATAATTTGTTGTCATATAAACGGTAAGCTACTCTACGTCTCTACCTTCGTCTCATGATATAAGTCATTTAAGTAAATTATACACAAATTAAGAAATGTAGTTTGTTTTGTTGCTTTTATAAAAAATGTTTGCGTACTTTCTGAAGTACCCTTCATTTACAAATAACATGTGAAAGAGAGATTGCAGTAATTGAAAAAAAGAGAGAGTAATAAATACTTATGGTTGTAGTAGGAAAATCAAAATGGACACTTCATTGATATTATATAATAACATTGAAATAACTCATTCTGCTGAAATATCTTATGTTGTGGGATGGAGAGTATTTTCATCAGCTATTCTAGAGGGCTTATTGAAATAAGCTGAAAATTCCTATATGTCATAAGCTGTTTTTCATAAACTGTCAAAAATACATATTCTTGCTTACGTACATATAGTTTGTTTATAAGCCATTCCAAATGTAGTTTTTGAGGCATTTGAAAGTGCTTATTTTCCTTATTTCATGTTTGGATACATTTATAAAAAAGTTTCAATTGGCATTATAGAATAGCTTATGAATGAGTGTATAATTAAGCTTTCTAACATATCATTTTTTTATTAACAGCTTATAATTGAACTTTTTACCAAAAGTCCAAAACACATCCTTAGTGAGCAAACGAACTAATACTATTTTTAGATTTTATTCATAGTTTGTAAAGATGAATATATGATGTTAATATCATGCCAGCCACATGAAGATGAATATATGATGGTAATATCATGCCAATATTAGTTTTGTTTTCTGGCATTGATGTCTTCTTTTTTGGTCCCTAGGATCTTTTTGAAGCTACAGCTGAGATTAACGACGCAAATCCTTGCATTTCTGTTACACTCCGTCTTCTCTCGCTTCAGAGCAAGGGCAGTGTTTGTGTGGATGAGATTTATGTGTTTGGCGATCCTGTTGATTCAGAAATCGAAGAAAGCCATAATGAAAACTTATCTGGCAGTTCTCTCATGGCTATGTTTCTTCCGTCTTTATTGCAAGCATCGAAAACAACTGGTCTCAGTAGTCTAAGTGCTATTCGAAAGGAAAAACAATTTGTTTTGAAGGATGATTTGAAGGAAACCCCTCAGCCTAGTGCTCCTGTAATAGAAAATCAGCTTGACGAAGAAGATAGCATAATCGGTCCTCATGAAGTTGAGTTGAAAGAGGTGAAAGGAGGTTCAGTGGGTTCATCCCAGTCATATATGCTCTCACAAGCTGCTAAAATGGAGAGCGACCATGCTGTACCCTCACAAGCTGCTCAAATGGACAGCAATTGCAGAGCTATACCCTCAAAAGTTGCTGAAATGGAGAACAACCGTCATGCTATTCCCTCACAAGTTCCTATCAATCAAGGTGATTTTTCGGGTGGCAATGTTGAAAGGGCCCTGGAAAAGCTTATGTCACGAATGGACAGGATAGAAGAAATCTGTTTGGGCTTTCAAGAGAAAATGGTAGTGCCTATGAACAGCATTGAGGCTAGACTCCAGCGGGTTGAGCAGCAACTTGAGACATTATCTATGAAAAGGCAAAACTCTGAGTTGCCATCGTGTTATAGAATATCTGCTCCCGATGCTTCTTTTATTGAATCAGATACCAACTCTTGTGAGAATTGTCTTGATTGTACTGTCACTGGGGAAATTGAATCAGACAAGAAATCTCTACCTACGGAGGTACTAAACGTATCTCAAGATGTCTCTCCTGAAGATGACCGTCCTCAAGATATGTCTGAGTCAGAAAGTACTACTCAGTTGCTCCCAGGTCTTGTTGTTACAGCCCCCGACTTTCCTGAGGATGATGATGAAGAAGATGGTGCATCAGAACAAGAAATAAATCCTCCGAATGATATAAAAAAGAAGTCAATCGATGATGCTTTATCTTCTTCATTAGCTAATTTTTTGTCGTCTTCCCTGACATCAGAGGTTACAAAGTATACCAAAAGTCTACATCCTAAAGCCCCTGAGTTTCCAAATGAAGATGCTGACCACGAGAGCAGTAACAAGACAGTGAAAAATGACTTGGTGCATCCCACAGACAGCGAGGAATTCGGCCACATCCAAGTGTTGACTTCATCCACTAATTCATTGGAAGAGGGAGAGAAAGTAAGCACTGATTCTAAAGATAAAAGCTCTGAAAAGACAGCCCTGGAAGCTGAACAATGTGAAATTTTTTGCAGTGTGCAAAGAGATCAAGATGTGGTATGCGTTGACAGTGCTTTAGCTGAACCGAAATCTAAAGATAAAAGCTCTGAAAAGACAGCCCTGGAAGCTGAACATTGTGAAATTTTTTGCAGTGTGCAAGGAGATCAAGATGAGGTATGCGTTGACAGTACTTTAGCTGAACCGAAACCAAAAATGGATTTTAACGACAACTTCAAAGACGAGGAAAATGGGAAAATCAGTGGTGAAGAAGAAAGTGGTGTTTTCTTGTCCAATTTAAGTAACATTTCAAATGAGGTTGTTGATAATCAGACCTCCAGTGGTTGTAGAGCAGCAGATGCCCCAAAAAACACCTTCCATGACAACATCATGGAGAATTTTCTGGGATTTTTACTTGCCTCACCTGTAGTAGATTATGAAATTCCACTATTGGATGTTAAATTCACTTCTCAGACAAGTTCTACTAACGACAGTTTCCTTGAATCCCTTCTGGTTGAGACACCAGGAACCAGCTCAAGAGATCCATCTGTCAATGTGAGCAGTGAGGATCTTTCCATTAAAGAACAACTTATAGGCAATGGCAGTCTCTTAATTGAGGAGCACTCTAACTTGATTTCAGTTGACGATGGTGACCCGGTAAATCCAGCTAGCAATACCCATTTTGCTGTAGCTGAAGACTTGTATACTTCAATAACCGCACCTGTGAACATCGAGGGTGATTTTGTGGCAGAAGAGCATAAGCACAAGCGTGATCTGGTCCCGTTACAGTTCATGGATCTTGATCGTTAGGCATTAGCTGTTTTCATGAATATGACAGTCTTGCTCCCTTATCTAGATTTTCAATAGTCAATAGAAAGTTTTTTGCTTAGATAGTTAGGAGAAGTAACTAAGTAGAAACATGTTGCAGCTGATCCTTGTTTACTTAGGCGCGGTTGCATGGAGATTGTAAATAGTTATAAGCCAGTCACTCTCTAGCTTTACTGGCAGGAGAATTATTCAGAGGTGACATATTTCCCTTACTTTTTTTTAAGGCATATTTCCCTTACTTTTATCAACATGTTAATAAGAATGATTAGAAGCTGAGATTTTGTTTTTTGGTGGGTTTGGAAGTTGTTGATGAATGATACCAGTGTGTATATTTGGTTTAATAAGAATAAAACATGCACACTCACTAAAAATTAAAAAATTAATGATAAAACTGACATTAATGATAAAAAGAAAAATTACATTGACCTCCTTTGATATTTTCCCAACACAAGTACCGCCTCTAATTTTCTAAACACACAATTTAATTTCAGTCATTTTGATTAGGCTAGTGGATCAAAATGCAGAATATATAGGGTAAAAAGTAATATTTGATATATATATTCATTTTATTACATTATAGTTTTAAAATTAAACCATTTAACATAGGAAGTGAGCGACTAAGTTTGAAAAAATCACTGAAGTGCAAAATGAAAAGAAAAAATGGTCGGAAAATTAATTAAAGAAAAATATCAAAAAATGAAAGGGCGAGCTAGACAGAGAGAGACAGAGAGTGGAAACCCTAGGCAAGGCTTAGGGAGGCCACGTCGCTGAACGCCGGTGAGCTGCCGATCTTCAGTTGTGAGGAACAATGGGGGGATTGGGACTTTTAATGTGAGCGAAACACTGGGAGGGAGAGGGATTCGTGGATTGTGATGAAACGGCGACGTCGGAAAGCGATGCAACCAAAAGAACGGCGATTGACAGGTTTGAGGGGAGCAGGTCTGGAGGAGTGGATAGGGTTTCTGGTTTTCAAGACAGAGGTAATCTTCGGTTGTGAGGAACAAGGAGGAAGCCGTAATAAAACAAATCAGCAAGTAAAGAAAATAGATGCAGCCGTATTAAATAGGAAGGCACCTTTGGTAGTTGATTCATGTACCTTCGCTGATAAAGTAAAGGGGGACATAATGGTTTCTTTGTCTTGTTCATTTACATAATGCCAGCGACATTCTCTTTTTAATACTCTCTCTAATACTTACTTTATCATTGGATGAAATTAATGTGAACTCCACCACTTTATGTGGGATCCATTTTCAAAGTGTAGGATCCACATTAATTTCATCTAATGAGAGAGAGTGAGTATTAGAGAAAGTGTTAGAAAGAGAGTGTTGCTATCACTCCTCTTTGCTGCAATTTGCTTCGTCCAAGGAAGATATTTTGTGGGCAAGGCAAGGTTTGATAGGTATCACTCATGAACTTAGCATTATGCCAACGCTTCAACAACGGTTGATCAATGCCGGATTCACCTTGTTACGAGTGGCACCCTTGGGAGGTAAAAAGGTCTTCATATCACCATAGACAAAGGAGAAGTGATGGCAACAATTAATAATGCACAAATTTTCTTTACTCAGTTGAAAGTTTACAAGAATGGAAGCCTGAGGTTGCAAATTTAGAGAGGTCGCTGTGGATTCGTATCTATGGTGTACATATCCACGGTTGGAATATGAATTTTTTTAGTTTGATTATTGCTTCAAAGGAACAACGCAGCGTTGAGTGTGTTGGTTTTCCTGAATGTGAACAACGTAGCATTGAGCAACATTACATTTATAGTGAAGGTGGTTAATTCAGATACTGCCACTAACAGAGCATGCTCTTTTTCAAGTGATATGGGGTGGAGGGCTGATATGTTAAACAATTTGTTGATTGAGAGCGACAATGTTATTAAGACATGTTCTATGCCTGTAGGTGTCTTCAATAAGGCGAAATGATCTTGTTGGAACAAAATGTGTTTAACATTGCCACCTTAAGTTTTGATGATAACATGGTATTAAAAGTTCAATTGGATATGCTAATATTTGTTCAAGTGTGCAAGACCATAGACTAAAATTTATAAGTCTTAAAACAAAGTATTGGTTCTCGAAGAACAAATGAAAGCAAAAGAATTTACAAAAGAAGCTTAGTTGCAAATCAGAGTCTGAAGACATCAGAGTCTGAAGACCATCAGAAGCTGACAGTCACCCAGAGTCTGAAGTTCATCAGAGTCTGAAGTGAAGAACCTGTAGACAGTTAAGGTGGTTATTTGAAGACACAAGTTTGCAGAAGTAATACAAGCCTGAAGCAACGGCTATTTCAGAGGAATTAGAAGGCTCTGGATGCTTATCCACTGAAGGAGCTCAGAGAAAGGACAATAGTACAATTGTAAAACCACTACTCCATTATTGTCTGCGCATAGTACTGCTACAGTTGTGTCTTTGCTGATTAATTATCCATACAAGGAATGAATTTCAAATCATTATTTCCTAGAACATTAACCAAATCAAGCAAGATATCATTGGTGATTGATCAAGCTTCAGTAACGACTCTTTGATTTGATGACACTTCTACAACGTCTCTTTCATACCTTTATATAAAGGAATCAAGACTCTAAGATTTGTAGAGACTCAACAACATTTAAATTGTGTCGAAACTCTGCTGAAATTGTTGTGCATCAATCACTTGGAATTTCTTATTAAATTTCACATCTTAAAAATTCTATAGTCTTAAGAATCTGTATTTGATTTGTATTGTGAACACCACTGATTGTATATCAAGTGTTCAAACCAAACTTTTTCTTTGTAATTTGTTTGTTTAGAATTCTCTTGCTTGTGTGCTTGTGTATTTGAAGTCTCTTGGTTTTGTGCTTGAGCATTTGTAATTAGATTGGATTATAGTGAAATTTCCTTGGAAGTGCAAAGGGGACTGAACTACTTCTGGATTATGGAAGGAACCATGATAATTGCTTTGTGTCTTTCTCTTCTCTTTCTTTCTTTACTTTATCTGCTGCATTAGACTCTGAACATTGCTCCAGAATCTAAACTCTATCAGACTCCAGACTTTGAACTTAGTTTAAAAAGAGAAAAAACTAAAACAATTCAACTCCCCTTCTTGTGTTTTTCTCACCTTCAGTTGGTACCAGAGCTCCGGTTATGTTGTCTTACACTTAATAGTGTAACAGAAAAGATCTGAGAAAAACATGTCAACTGGTGGAAGTGGTTCTGCTGTTTTTACTGTTGCTGTATCATATGATTATGGTACCGATGACAAGTCATCTGATTCAAGCAAGCCTCCAGTGTTCAATTGAGATCCTAATACATTCTCTTAGTGGAAAACCAAAATGTATAGTTTATCATGGGCTTAGATGAAGAGCTATGAGATGTCCTTGAAGATGGTGTTGGAGATTTGGAGTTAGATGATGAAGGTGCTGATGTTGATAGGAAGAAATACACTACTGCTCAGAAGAAGATGTACAAAAAACATCAAAGGATCAGAGACATTCTTGTTGCTTCTTTACCTCACAAAGAGTACTTAAAGATGAGTGATACAACTACTGTTAAAGCAATGTTTGCTTTTTTGTGTTCAAACTATGAAGGCAACAAAAAAGTCAAAGAAGCTAAAGCTACTATGCTGGTTCATCAATATGAATTTTTAGGATGAAATAGGATGAAGACATTGAGACTATATACTCAAGATTTCAGACTCTAGTCTCTGGACTTCAAACTCTGAAGAAAAACTATGTAGCTTCTGATCATGTGAACAAGATTCTAAGGCGCTTACCTGCTAAGTGGAGACCTAAGGTGATTGCTATTGAGGAAGCTAAGGTCTAAATACTCTAAGTGTTGAAGATCTTATAAGCTCTTTCAAATGTCATGAGATATGTCTAAATGAACAAGAACCTGTTAGAAAGCCAAAATCAATTACACTAAAGTCTAAATGAATGTCTTCATAAGCTCTCTAAACTAATGAATCTGAAGATGAATCTCATGCTGGAGATTCTGAAGAAGATCCTGTTGCTGAAGAGATGGCTATGCTCTCCAAAAGACTTCAGCATATAGCTAGGAAGAACAAAAATTTCTTGAGCAGAGGCAGTGATTACAAAGGTTATAGGAAATAAGATAAAAAGGGATGCTTCAACTGCAAGAGACCTAGTCACTTCATTGCTGATTGTCCTGATTTGCAGAAAGAAAAATCAAAGGAAAAATTCAAGAAAGAAAACTTCAAATCTAACAAGTTCGAAAGGCAGATCAAGCAAAGTCTGATGGCTACTTGGGAAGATTTGGACAATGAATCAGGGTCTGAGAAAGATGAAGCTGAAGATGAAGCCAATGTGGCTATGGGGTTAGTAGCTACAATGGCTTCTGATACAAAATATGGAACAGACTCTGAAGATGAAAATGAGACATGCTTAAGAGGAAAGGAAAAGCAGATATCATGGTACCTGGATAGTTACTGCTCACGACACATGACAGTAGAAAATTCTATGTTCCTAACCCTAACGATGAAAGAGGGATAAACTGTGGAATTTGGAGGAAGCCTTAGCCAAACAGACAAGATCATTGGTATGAGAACTATTGGTAACTCTTTTATCTCTACTAATAGTGGTTTGTAGATGGACTTTGACATAAACAACTTAGTATTAGTCAGTTTAGTGATAGTGGTTATGATGTGATGTTTGATAAGAGCAACTGGACAGTAATTAACAAAAATGACAAATTCATAGTGTTCAAAGGTAAAATAAAGAATAATGTATATAAAATCAATTTTTCAGAACTGGATGATCAAAAGGTAGTTTGTCTTCTATCAGTGAGTGATAAGAAATGGCTGTGTCACAGAAGGTTCGGACATGCTAACTGAAGATTAATCTCTAAGCTTAGTAAGTTACAACTAGTCAGAGACTTACCAGACATTGATTATTACTTAGATGCACTTTGTGGTGCATGTCAGAAGGGAAAAATTGTGAAATCATCTTTTTAATCTAAAGACATTGTTTCTACTTCTAGACCCTTAAAAATACTTCATATTGATTTATTTGGATCAGTAAGCATTGCATCCTTCGAAGCCCAGATACTTCAAAATGGATGACGTACCGTATCCCCAGTGTATCCTGCACCGATATTTGTCTGATACTTCCCGATACGTATCAGGAGAGTATCCGAAGATGAAATTTTATTTTTTTAAAAAACAATTATCCGATACTTTTCAAATACATCTGCGATACGAGGGATAGGCAGCGGAAAACCGATATGTGTTGGCTGCCTAATGTTTCTATTATATTTAATATATATGTAATTGACTAAGTAATGATGTTTTCTATTTAGGATATATCATATATGTAATTGACTAATTGTCACTTTCTTTATTATCAATATTACTTACATTTATATTTCCATTGTTTGAGAACGATACTATTGTTGATTGTTGATTGTTGTGTGAAGGAAAATTCATTGTTGTGCCTTATCGTTTTTCTATGTCTATTTGGTCTAGGTTTTGTGCCAATATTTTTTTTTTTTTTTTTTTACTTTTGAGTTTTAGTCCGTATTTTGTATTTTTAGTTTTAATATGTAGTTTAAATTTAATTTTTTATTGAAGCAACCCAGCCGTATCAGCGTATCGCTGTTGTATCATATCCGTATTGTATCATGTATAAATATGAATTAGTCGTTGTTGATGATTACAGTAGATGAACTTAGGTTAAATTCCTCAGAACTAAAGATGATGCATATGATGTGTTTAATAACTTCTGCACTCAATTTCAGTCTAAAAATGAATTGAAAATTTTAAAAGTCAAAAAGAATTGAAAATTTTAAAAGTCAGAAGTGATCATGGTGGAGAATTTAAAAATGAGCCATTTGAATCTTTTTGTGAAATACATGGAATTATCCATGAGTTCTCTTCTCCTAGAGTGTATAATTCAGAAACACAATGTCTGAAGTGAAATTCCAGAGCTAGTTGAAAATTTTGCAGATATGCAAGTGTCTGAAGAACCTTCAGAACTTGATCAGACTCCAGAGTGTGATGAAAGTCTAGAAGCTGAACACATTCTAGAAGCTCAAGATGAAGAAGTTTCTGATGAAGCTAAAGATGGTTCACAGCGAGCTACTCAATTCAAAAACACTTTCAAATACAAGTCTTCACATCCAAAGGATCTAATCATTGGAAATAAAGATATCCCCAGGAGGACAAGATCATCCTTCAGACAAGAATATTCTATGTTGGGATTGTTGTCAGTATAGAACCTACTACTGTTTATGAAACACTTTCAGATGATGGATGCATAGTAGCTATGCAAGAAGAGCTAATCAATTTCAAAGAAAGGATATCTGGAATCTGGTAGCTAAACTTGATCAGAATAACATTATTAGAACAAAATGGGTGCTCAAAAACAAGCTTACAAAATCACCATGTCCGCCTACAAATATACAACCCTCAAACGTAAAAGCACAAACTATGTTACGAAAGCACACATGACGCCATGAAAAGACCAATTCGTCAACGTATTCTCCACAATGTCATTAACGTCAACAAATGCCAAAATATAAGTCGCCAACAAATCGTCAAAAGAAAAAATAAACACATGACACCATAATCAAGGAAATAATCGTGTTTCCTTCACGCAAAGGAAAGCATCACTTAAGAAAAAAATAAGTGCATCTCAAAGCTAAATAAGAAGGAAAAAATCAGCGGAAATTATTAAATTACCACAACATGTTCGTATGTTTAAACTTACTGAAAGGCTCTCAGAAGATTGCCAGAATAAGTTAGACATAAGTTACAATTTCCAAAAATAAGCAAATGATCAATTATAAAAATAAACATCATTTTTTTAAGCAAAGGAGAAAATATATTAAATAAAAACAAAGAGATACAAAGATTGGGGGGACATTAGACCTGACCCAGGAATAACTCAAAAGGGAATACAACATGATAAAATAGTCCAAGTGGGTCTCTACTCTAATCTATGATAACAAAGATTCACTAATCACAAGCGCAACCCAGCGAACCCACATACGGGCGCCAGACCAGATTACAAAAGAAGTATGAACAGTGAAAATCTGCATATAACAGTTAGAGTTTAAATATGATGAATGGATCGAACACCAATACGGTATCAAAATCCAAGTGCCAACAGCTCCCTGATCAACAACAAGCATAGAAAGGTCTTTCAATCAAAACTAGAGTGAAGGTAGACATGACCCCTTGAAACCTGCAGATCTCAACAAATCTAGAATATCAGAGAATCGAAAAAATCATATCACCAACAACAGTTCCAAACAAACGCATAAGAACTCAGATCAAGGGATGATTCCAATATGTCAATGACAGTAACTAGACCATTTCGGGTTGATCGAACCAGACCCTTTTGGGTTTTTGAATCACACACCAGACCCTTTCGGGTTTACGAAACAATCCACTGCACAAAAAAAGGCAAATCCAATACCACCTAGTATATGAACATCATCTGTTGGAACAAAATGTGTTTAACAATGAACCTTAAAGAGTTTTGATGATAACAAGGTATTAAAAATTGTAAATTGGACTAGCTAATATTTGTTCAAGTGTACAGGACCATAATTATAAAGTTACATCATCATTGGTTCTGAATGAGCAAATAAAGAGCAAAAGAAAATGAAGCTTAGATGATTCTGAAGGCAAAGCGCTCCTGAAGTCAAAGCTGCTCCTGAAGAAATACCGCTCCTGAAGTAAAGCTGCTCCTGAAGAATAATGCTTCTGAAGACAAGAGGTCCAGAAGCCACATCATCAGAAGCTGCACCATCAGAAGCTGCAGAAGTCACTTCATCAGAAGCTGCATCATCAGAAGCTGCCTCATCAGAAGCTATTTCACCAGAAGCTGAAGATCAACTGGATTTGCAAGAACATTCAAAGATTGAAGAATCTACATTGCAAAAGCTGTCTATTGGATTCGAAAACATAGCAGAAAATTAGTGGAACATTGCAACGGTCATTTCAAAGGTGTTTGAAGGCATGTGGTTGCAATTTGGACGAAAGCGTTGACATTGTACTATTGTACGAATTGTACAGCCACGTTCTCCACTGCTCTGTTTTGTGTCCACGCTTCAAGACAAGAAAACAGCTCCAGAATACGGTCTCGCCTGCATATATGTTCCTTTGGATAAGGAATGGATTTCAAATTGGTTCTTCATAGGACAACAACCAAATCAGGCAAAAGATCATTGGTGAAAGATCAAGCTTCAACTAACGACTCTTTGGTGTGCTGGCAATTTCACAACGTCTCTTTCACACCTCTATATAAAGGAGTGAAGACCTAGAGATTTGGTAATGCAAGAACGCTGAACGAAAGACTCACAAGATTTTCACAAGTACCAAACCTCTGCTGAAATTGTTCTGCATTCACTTAGAATTTCTGTGTCTCAAAGTCATATCTTAGAAATTCTTAAGTCCATTGAGTCTGTATCTGATTTGTATTGTGAGCACCTCTGATTGTATATCAAGTGTTCAAACTTAAACAATTTTCTGTGTAATTTTGTTTAGTTAGGAAGTCTCTTGCAATTGTGCTTGAGCAGGAAGTCTCTTGATTGTGTTCTTGAGCAAAGGAAGTCTCTTGCTTTTGTGCTTGAGCATTGGAAGTCTCTTGCTTGTGTGCTTGAGCATTTGTAATCAGATATTACTCATAGTGAAATCTCCTTGGAAGTGCAAGGGGGACTGGACTACTTCCGGATTGTGGAAGGAACCAGTATAATTGCTTTGTGTCGTTCTTCTTCTCTCTCTCTGTTTTATTCCGCTGCATTTAGATTCTGATTATCACTTCAGAAGCTGTCTCACCTAGCTTCTGATCAGGGTGTTCAGTTTTTAAGAGAAACGAAGAATTTTTCAAAACACAATTCAACCCCCCTTCTTGTGTTTTTCTCACCTTCATCATCAACAACAACAGAACATAACAACATAATTAAAATCAACACAAAACAATGAACAAAGAAGCTCCCAAGAACAAAACACCTTGACGACGACGGTAGCACACTCCTTCACCACCGATGCAGATTGAAAACATATCAAAATCTGAAAAATTGGAATATGCTCCAAATCAGAACTACAAACCACCCAAACGGAAGAATCTGAAATCGACCAAACCATCATATCCTAAGAACGACGTCGAACCAAAGGTCCGACGACAAAAAAAGTTAAACGCGTGGATATACTGCCATCGGAAGGAAAGAGAGCAAAACTGCGCTGGAAAAGGAGCGGTGGTGCGGAGGAAGGAGACCCTCATCGCACCACCAACCGTTGAAGCTACATGACGACGACATGTTTGGATTTTGGGTTAGAGGAAGGCTCGACGCTACTAGGTTTTTAGAGAGAAGGTAGAGAAAGCTGTTAGAGAGAGAAAGTCGCTTCAATTCACGTAAGATTATCAAAATCAAATTAAATGAAGATCGCTTAAAGTCGCATAACTTATTACACAAAGAAAAAAAGATAAACATCATTTCATTCTTATGGAAATAGATATAAAAATAGAGGTACATGCCCTTACCTCGACTAACTTTTCATCCAGACGAACTTGTTATTTTCCTTTTTATTTCTTTTAGCCATCAAAGATCCTTAAAAATTGTTGTGCTTTGTCTCATTAGTCCTTTAGAAAAAAATGGCTAATTATGATCTCAATTGATTTGAAAACAATGGAAAATAATTTTCATGATATTGTTGATAAATTTGGACTGCACGTTTAATGTTCCAACAGGTTTAACGAGGTTAGGAAAGTGAGATAAAAAAGTAAGGAGACTCCATCCTAATTTTCGTAGAAATTTAGAGACGAAAAAGTTAAAGAATTATTATAATTTAAGACTTGTTGAAATAGAATAAACATAATTAAAGTTAGAAAAAATTTCTTCATAAAAAAAAAGTCTCTCTTGTGTCTAACTATTCTTCTGGGTTACTACATAAATAATGATGAGTAAATACCTAAACTCGTCCTTGTATTTGCAAGGACCGGCCAAATACGTCCCCCACTTTTCCGAAATATCAAATTAGTCCATGAATTTAACAGACGTCTATCAAATTCATCCCTCTATTAGTGAGGCGTCGTCCTGCATGTTGTGTTGTGATGTCCACATGTCATCCAGTCAGCCACATGTACAAAGATCAAATTGATGGGAACGTTACAAATTTCAGTTTTAACTTTTCACTTTCAATTTTTTCTGTTTTTCCTCTTTTACCCCTCTTTAAAGGATCAGTTTGATAGTAACTGTAATAATTTAGGAACTGATTTAATTGAAAATTTGAGAAATCTAGGGACTGATTTGATCGATTTTATTGCAGGGATACAAGGAGGTATAACATGAGAGAGGACCAGTTATTTCAACTAAGGAGGTATGACATGAGAGGACCAGCTATTGCAAGGAGGTATGACATTTGGTGAATTCAGGGATGAAATAGACATTTTGAAAAATTTGAGGACGAATTTGACTGATCATTGCAAATTCAAGGACGAACTTGGGTATTTACTCCATAAATAATCATTAAATTTTGACTAAAAGTAGCAAGAAGATATACTTTCTAGATTCCCATAAAATTACCAAAAGTGGTAAAAATATAATCATACTTTTTTTCAGGGGACAATTATAATTTATCTATATTATCATAAAAAGTAAATTTCCTTTCCAAATTCCATGACTACAACTCGTGAGTTTATTAAATCAATTTAGCATATGTTTGTTTTACACAGCTCAAATTATTGATAAAGGTGAAGCCATTTGAAGAATTAATGATTACATAAAAAATTAACCGAAAAACTAGAGAGTATAAAGATTAAAATCAAAAGTTACTTATAAAATTAATGGAGATGTAAACTTAAAACGACAGTGAAATGAACCTAGTGATCTTTAATTAACAAAATAAGAGTGAAAAATAGGGCAACTAGTTTCTGCTATCATTCTATTAGAGTTTTATTAGATAGATGGGAACAAAATAAAGTTAAAGGATCAGGAACATAAAAGTTCTAAAAAATAAAGAAGAGATCATGGTTATTATCATAACTCACAAACATTTCACACAAAAAAAGGGTGAGAAAAAAATGTGTTCATGAACAAATACCACAAGGTTTTCGATGTGCGATCCTTTACAATTTTATAAACAATGCATTTATGCAAAAAATTGACGGAGAAACTATTTTTTTTTTTTTTTGAGGGGAAATTTTTTAATGCATTTCATTATAAACCAAGTCATAGATACAAGGCGGTACATCATCATAAGTTTGGGAGCTAGCTTCCAACAGGGCCGCGTGAGCTAACTCGTGAGCAACCCTATTTGTTTGCCTCCGGCAATACTCTACCTTAGAGTCATGAAAGTAATTAGTGAACATCTGCCTACAGTGACTAATAATACTACCTAGATCAGTAGCATGATTGGCTACCCCATGAAACTCATCCACCACAACCTTTGAATCTAGGCAGAAGTCAACACCATCTAAATGCAATGCTGCTGCCCATTGAATTGCATGATCAAGGCCAAGAGCTTCACCAATGTCTACTGCACAAGATGGCTGGAATGACAGAGTTCTAGCTTGCACAAAACCTCCTGCAGAGTCACGTATACACATGCCGACGCCGACTTTGTTAGCAGATGGAGAGAAGGATGCATCCACGTTACACTTGAACCGTCCTGGATTCGGCCGCTGCCATTCAGCATTGCTGCTACTGCTCACGGTGACAGCAGGGGAGTGCAGCAGCATGCTATTATTACGCACCTGCTGTGACAACTTCCAGTCCGACGGAGAAACTATTTTTACAGCATAAATTTTTCGCAAATATTTTTGTGAATCCATACAAAATTTTTTGGTAGTAAACAGAGCTTGTTTCAAAAATAAAACACAACGAAATTAACGTATGTTGCAAAGACTAAAAAATCAAGTTCTAGAAAAATTCTGAAAATTTTACCATGAGTATTTATCGCGACAAAACTCATAAATTTTTGAACCACAATTTAACCTCATTGTCGAATGTACTGTTTAATTTTATTTGATCATAAATTTAAATAGACGTAGGATTCTTATATTATAAGATTAATACATAATTTTTTTTTTGACAAAATCACAGGTCTTAAGATAACTTTTGGTGCTTTATTTTTAATTTTTCAGGGTTTGGTTTATATTATCCAGACTCTACTTTTTATTTTATTTTTTATTTCTAACCAACCTTTTAACTTTTTAAAAAAATGTTAGATGGAGTAGAAGCATAATAAAAATAAATAAATACAAAATTTTATCTCTTATTATTGTAATTGTAATATCCCGCTTATTTACGATGCAATGTTTACCTGATAACGTTAAAAATGTGCGCGGTTTAGGCTAAGGGTATTTTTGGAATTGCACGCCAAGGGAGTATTTAAGGACTTTAAGTCCAAAAATATTCATTTCTTCCCATTCTTTCTCTCTCTAGGGTTTCTACCAAAACTCTTCTCCTCCTTCTCTCTAAAAATTTGTCTTCTCCTTCCCTCTCTACACTTGATCTTCCCTCAATCTTTTCTCAATCCTTCATTAAGTTAGAATCTAAGCAAGATTGGAGTATACTAAGGGTGTTTAGCTAGGAAGTTTTGAAGCAAGCTTCTTCAAATAGTTTTCTCTCATCTAGAGAAATTCTTGCTAGGGTTTTGGAGTCAAGGTCTAAAGATTTTGAGCTTATTCTCAACCTGATCAAGGTGAGTTCTTAGTTAGATTCTACCCCTTGGGAGTATGTGGTTATGTTCTAAAGAAATATATGAAATTTTAGGGTTTTTGCATAGAGATTTGTTACTTTTCCTCATGCCATGTTTGCTAAACTGTGAAATACTTGTTATGTAAATGTTTTTCAGGTTTTCTATGATCCTTAGAGTCATAATATACTTGGAGATACTTGATTTTGAGGTTTTTGGGTTAAAAATACCATTTTTGCAGGTTATGGACTGTCACGACTCGCCGGGGCGAGCTATTACTCGCCACGGCGAGCAGAACAAAACAGAACCAAGGTTCTGCTTGCCACCAACTCGCCATGGCGAGCAGCTACTCGCCTCCCACACTACTCCAACTCGCCTAGGCGAGTAGACAGTGTAGAAACTCACTGTTTGCTCGCTTCGGGCAGTTCTGGCATATTTTGTGTCGATTTTTCCTTCGTGCGGTCATTTTACAAAAGTAAACCCCTCAAGGCAAGACTCTATTGGATAATCTTTAAATGTTTTCTTGAATGTGAAGCAATCGTTTAACTAATTAGCAATGCATGACATGCGAGAGAATTGTAGGTTATAATCGGGTAGCGAAATGTACTTTAAGAAAGGGAATGAACTAGAGCCTTGATATAGTTTATCGAGAATTAGAACGTTAATCATGAATTATATGTATGTTAAGTCGTGAGACGATTAGTTTAATATTTTCACTAAAAATGAATATGTAAAACGTAGGTGTCGTGTCTCTTGCGATCCACGCTAGGTTGGGATCTCAAGAGGTTTTCCGTTAGGGAAACGGGACAAGCTTCGCAAGAGGGGCCCACACATTACTGAGGGAGCCCAATATTTTCCTTAGATAGGTTTTTATCGGTTATGTATGGGATTATATTCAGACTACTCCACTCGGGACTTTCCGTAAAATGAACCCAGATAATGTTGTTGTTCAACGCTAACTTCTAATACTAGAATGTATATGATTTATGTAAGAAATTATACATTATGTGATTAGCTATGAATAGATTATGCATGGAATAAGATATGAAATTATACCGGTGACGATCTTAGGTTTCTTTAATCGTCCGGTTTAGGATCGTGTCATGAATAATTAATGCTTAGGCCTCGATGTTTTATAACATATCTTGGCAAAGTGGATTTAGATTCCCTTGTTTCCGCCATGACACGTAAGATGTAAACGAAGCCTATGATATGTTAAGACGAACCTATGACGGCCATAGTATGCACTTCCGTCTAGATATGCATGACCACACACGTATAATCAACCGTCAGGTTGTATTGTAGACACGTGGTGACCGTAGGTTTCCCCGAGGTTACCATTAGCCTAGGGTTAGGTAGAACTCACTAAGACATTATGTCTCATCCCTTTCCTACTTTGTTCAGGTTCACAGGTTTCCCGTGGCAAAGGTAAGGAGAAAGCTACGGATTGATCATGCTATCATGGATCCAGCTCTTTTGTTTCATAGCTTAATGTGTGTTATATTATAAACTTGTGTGTAATGAACCTTAGTAGTACGAGTTTCATTAGACGGTTTATGTATAAATAATGTAACATATGACTCAAGTTTGCTTTTTTTTTTGAATTCCCGACCTATGTCGTTCCGTATTGTATAATTAATGTATCCAATATCAGTTTTTAACGCTCTTGTTTGAAATTCTAGACACTTTTAATTTGGGCGTTACAGTAATATTTATGCTACCACATCTTTTTTTTTCTTTTTTAACTTTGCAAAAAGCAAACAATGAAAACACTGATGAGAATTGGGTTTAGCGGAAGATGCTGGATTACCTCAACATTAGGCACGAATGCAAGTATAGCAAATTGGGGTCAGCTGACCCCACACTTAGCTTTCTTTTTCGACCAATAATAGGGTATTTTCCCACTTTAACTATTATCTTGCCCACACATAATGACATCCACACATAATGACATAACATAGTTAATGCACTAGAGATATACTTTCTCCGGTCACTAATATAAGCAAAATTTCACTTTTTAAATACATTGAATAATTAATGTATCTAGTTTTTATTATAGACTACATACATTATTCAATGTATCATTATTCAATGTATCAAAAAAGTAAAATTTTTCTTATAATAGTGACCGAAGGAAGAATTATATAAACTAATATTATATTGTATGTGCCAAAATAGTTGATTTATTAATTTTCTTTATATGTTGGAAAATGAATCGGTAATCGTTGGGCTTTAAGACTCTAACTTAACATTTGGCTTTATTTATAAAAAAAAATCCACAAAAAAGATATAAAGAAAAATGGTACTCATTGTTTAGTGGAAAATTAAAAGTTGAAAGACTTTGTAGTTGTACGCGACCCACTTACAATACCAAGTCACAATCTAAATCCCAAGGCTCGATTTTATCCGTCGGGATTTTTTTCTTCAGAGATTATGAAAATCGACATTCATTTTTGTGAACAATGTTCTAATTTGGGTGGGATCAGTGATCTTTCAAAAATGTTGGTGGAAACTAGAAAAATATTGCTTATGCAATGGTGTACTTACTTTTGAAGTTAGCATTACTTTTGCACGTGGAAAATGTAACTGTAGAAAGGAGTTTCTCTTCTATGAATTTTGTTAAGAATATGCGCAACCATATGGAAGATGAGTTTTTGAATCATTGTTTGGTAACATGCATATAGAACGATATATTTAATAGTGTTGAAAATGAAAAAAAAAAAAAAAAATCCTAAAACACTTTCAAAATATGAAGTTATTTTTTTTGGACATACAATGGTATAATTATTGTAATCTTCAATGTTTTGCTTAGTGATAATGACTTCATCATTTTATTTGTTATGAATTTATAAAATTTGTAAAAATATTTATGATAAATAACTTTGACCCCAGTTATTGAAATTTCTGGATCCGTCCCTGCTCAACATAGAGAATCAATATTCAAATTTAACTTAGACTGTGTTTATATTTAATACTGCCACCATCAGTTTAATAAAATCAGTCAATATTTCAAAAAAGACAATGTCTGAATTATAATATTTTCTGGTGAAAAGAACCTATAAATAACTTTAAAAAAGAAAGCAATAATCTTTTATTTTCAATTTTGGGTGCATTTTGGAAATTATGTTTGGTCAAAAAAACAAATAAACTTATGTTAAAGGAAATCTTTTTAAAATATCATCAGTATTTCCCATAACGTATCTTATATTATTTATGAAAATTATATAAAACAAAAAGTAGCAGTCAAAGTAAATAGGGTCTTACCTATATATATTGTTACCATTTTTATTTTTTCTTACACCCCATTCAGTCTATATCAACCACTAACATAAAAAACATATCATGTCAAAGTTAGAATTCATATGCGGTGAATGTGACACAATGTTTCCATCTCCACAAGCTTTAGCAGTGCATGTTATCGAAGAACATCATCCAGATTATATATTAGAATCGAGTAAACAAGGTCCACCACCAAATAACCAGCCTCAACCACAAAATGCTCAGCCTCAACCACAAAATGTTGAACATCAACCACAAAATGCACTAGCTAGACCACAAAATGCTGAACATCAACCACAAAATGCTGAACATCAACCACAAAATGCACCGGCTCCACCACAAAATGCACCACCTCCACATGTGCAGCCATTTGACTTAAACCAGCCTCCTAATGTTCGTGATTTTGACCTTAATCTCCCTTATACACCAGATGAGTGAGAAATTAAAAACAAATTGAGGAATGAAAAATTATTATTAATAAAGGTGGAAATAATGTTATGATTAAATACATATTATCAAGAATAAGATATTGGTTTGAACTCCAATCATTTATAATTGTTGTTTTTATTTTTTTAAGATTTTTTTTTGAAGAATGTTGTTTGCTCTATTTTATTTACAACAATATATACGCTTTTTAAACTTTTAAAATTTTGAATAATAATGGATAATTTTGTGTGCGAAGATATGAGGGTGCAATCACGGGAAGTGAAATGTATTGTCCACTTTCATTTAGTAATTAAAGTTATATATTAAATTGAAAGTGTGTGAACGTGCAATTGTGAGAAGTTAAATGTGTTGTCTACTTTGATTTAATAATTGAAGATATAAATCAAATTAAAAGTGTGTGTTTGTGAAGGTGCGCACACGCAATCAAGAGAAGTTAAATGTGTTGTCTACTTTGACTTTGAGTTAACAATTAAAAGTCATAGATGTGTGTTCTCTACTCCCTCCGGTCACTATTATAAGCAAATTTTGACTTTTTAGGTTCATTCAATAAATGATGTATGTGGTCTATATTGTAGACCACATACATCATTTATTGAATGAATCTAAAAAGTAGAAATTTGCTTATAATAGTGACCGGAGGGAGTACTTTGTTTGTTTTTTTTTCTTTTTCAGTCAAGTAGTCTAGTGACTAGAAATTCTCCTCTTAAGGAGAGTAAGTGGATGTTTGGGGTTCGAACCTCGGTCTCTGCATGTATTATGCATTGTTCCTACCAATTGAGTTAAGCTCACGATAACTGTTTTCTACTGTTACTGAAGTTATAAATCGAATTGGGAGTGTATGTGTGCAATTGATGGAACTTAAATATGTGATCTAATTGAGAATGTGTGCGCGCAATTGCTAGAAGTTAAACATGTTATCTACTTTAAAACACTAAAGTTATACTCCCTCCGTCCCTATATGCAAGCACCTATTTGACTAAAAATTTGTCCCTAAATGTAAACTCATTTTCAAATTACTATATGCATTTTTTTTTTCCTAAACATACCCCTAATTAATGTACTACTTACTTGTCTTGAAACATGAAAAGTCAAATTTAATACACATACAAACAATGAACAATTTGGTAATATTAACACATAAAATAGACACGTTAATTACACTAACAACTTTTATTATGAAATGTGAAAAAAACAAAGGGAGCTTACATACAAGGACGGAGGGAGTAAATCAAATCGAAAGTGTGTGCACACACAATTACTAGAAGCATGCTTAGATTTAACAATTAAAGTTATAGATTGAATTGAGAGTTTGCGCGAGCAATTGCTAAAGAGTAACTCTAGGGATACTCTCTTTTCAACACCATATCTAACACTCATTTTTTTATTGGATGAAACTAATGTATGTCCCACTACTTTTGGTGGAACACATTTCCAATGTGAGATCCACCTTGATTTAAGCCAATAATGAAGTGAATGTTTGAGAGAGTGTTGAAAAGAGAGTGTTGGTAGCAATATTCATCGCTAAAAGTTAAACATTTTTTTTAGGGGGCTAGAAGTTAAACATGTTGTCTATTTCTATTCAATAATTAAAGTCAAATTGAGAGTACAAATCTAATAGAGGATTTATGGGCTTTATGTTGTTGCATGATTTAGTATAAATCTTATTTGTGGATAAATAAACTAGATCTATTATAAATAATATTTTAATTTGGATACATAAACTAGATTTACTATAAATTATATTTAAATAATGCCACATAAATCTTTTTTATATATAGATATATGAAAAAGATTTCCCGTTTAAAAGAAAATGTACTATGTCATATATAATAAATAGGATTTTGATTAAAATTCAGACAAGGAAAGTTGTATTAAAACGAATAGGCAACAGTCAAGAATACATTTTTCTTTTTGACGAAACCAGTCAACAATACTTTTTTTTTTACTAATCTTTAAGGCAGTCATATTATTATTAAATACAAATAAAATTCGAAATAAGAAAAAAAAAGTTGGGTTATAACTCTATTTGATTATTTGTCAAAACTAGTTAACAATATATTTTTTGGTTAATGTTTTTGTCAAATAATCTAGTAGATAAAAATTCTCCTTAAGATAAATAAATGAGAAATACATGATTCAAACATCGATACTTCATATATAATGTGATGTCGCTAATAGTCAATAAGTTGGGTTATAAATTTATTTGATTATTTTTCCGATTCGGTAAATAAGTAGGAAATGTGGAGTTCAAACTCCCGTCCTTTTTCTTTGATGTGCAATCATATTATTATATACATCCAAAACTCCAAATAAAAAAGGCTGGGTTATAAATTTATTTGATTATTTTTTAAAACCAGTCAACAATACAATTTTGTTTTGCCAATTTTTAGCGTAGTCATATCATAATTAAACACATCCAAAACCCCAAATAAGAAAATTAGATGGGTTATAACTTTAAAAAACTTTATTCGATTATTTCTCTCAGCGAGTATAGTTCAATTGGTAGATATATTACAATTTGCAGGAGTCGGGTTTGGAACAACTGATTCTCTACTTATTCACCTTATGAGGTAAATATTTAGTCAATAAGCTAAACAAACCTTTATTTGATCGTTCTTTGTCAGACAAATGGGTTATGAACTTTTTTTTCAAACCGTTTATGGATCCTCCTAATGAATTAGGATTGTCTCCACTTTTTTTCTCCACTTTTCCTCTCTATTACTATAGGTTTATATTGTTTTGAAGTGTTGTAGAAAATCGTAGAATCATAGAGATGAATATCATAGATGTAAGCAAGAAAGTAAACATAAGAGTATTCATGTGGGATATACTCATAGAAACTCATTATAGAAATGAATAGATTTGATAAAAGATACTAAAATGAGTACATACTAGTCCTTATTTACAGGCCTTAATGGACTAACCAATTGTGCAACTAACTTCCAACTCCACTAACTAACTTGCAACTAACTATTAACTAATCCTAATTAACCAACTCCCCCGCCTCTGGTATTAGATGAGCCGTATGTGAATACTGTCCATCTCGAGCATGGTTCGACATTGGACAGAGTGAATTCTGCTAAGAAGTCTGCGAACGTTTGGGCCTTCAACGCTTTCCTTGCCTCGAAGGTTATACTCCCTCCGTCCCAAATTATAAGAAAAAAAACCTTTATACTAAGATTTGCATCTTTAATGTAAGAGAAGACTTGAAGCAAAGATCAGCCAATATAATTAACTCTCAATTCTATTTAGAGGAAACATTTTAAAATGTAATCCTATGTTGGTTACATTATATATGTGTCAACCGATTTCTTTTTAACTTGTCAGTCTTGGGTAATTTACAATCAGTTTATTAGGTGGAAGTTGGTTGCATTCACAGGTTCAGAAATGTCTCTATTTAGTACGTTGCATACTATTTACTTGTCACGGTTATCTGTTATGTATGGTTTATTTTGACACATTCAAGTCAGTGTTTTGGGTTGCCATTTCTTATAATCTGGAGTTGACCTAAATCAGGATACCGCAGTGTTCGTAGTTTGTGGATCACAAGAAAATTGTGTTCTCATGTTGTCGCTTTTTTTTGTGTGATTTTGTAATTTAATTAGGGGTGTCGGTGTGTCAGTGTCCGTGTCATTTGAGACGTCCGTGTCTCTATCCGTGCTACATAGACTTACCTATAACTGAACCGGTTTTCTTTCAGTTTTTCAATCTGTTTAGATAAGTGTTATGCCATACTGACTGCTTTTGTTTCCACCTGTTGAAAGAAGGTTCTGTATAATTGTTGCTGCATAAGCTGGATGTAAAGGTCGCTTTAAATTCAGAACTTTTGTTAAATTCAGAACTTTTGCAATTTCTTATAATCTGAATTTGAAAAAATGACATGCATCGGTGTTGTTTCAGACATGGACACGTGTCGGACACCGAACATACCTTCAATTAGAAGTGTCGGTGCTGTAGAGATAAAGATTAGTAATCTTAATTCCTGGAAACATTTTGAGTTTGATACAAAACTCACATTTGATGACATCTTGATTACAGAACACATTTTCCAAACTCAAGCAGCCCCTAAATTCTTTTTCATGTGTTAGAAAAGTTATGTTTTACAGAATTATACGTTGAACTCATAAATAAGCAACTTATTGGTGTGGCTAGTGTTGCGGAAAAATAATCAAGAACATATTTTTCCAAACCAATTTGATTATATTGATGAAAGATGAAGTAGTTTTTCCAAAATATATGCATTTTTAGCAACTATTGCAACACTGACAAGCTATAAATGGTACAAATCTACATATTTGAATATGATCAATGATTTCATGCGTAACATTGATAGGTTAAACATGACCATTTCCTCACAAAGTAGTCTATAAGTAGATAAATGTACAAAAAAAGGAAGAACAAATAAGTGAGGGAAAGCTAACTCAAAGATGACATTTTGGAACATTTTGAACACTTTCTTTGTCGCCGAATCACCTCGAAGTTGGAATGATAAGCTAACTCATAAATAATGTACGAGAAACAATAATAGAAAATTCAGAAGTTCTATGATGACCAGCTATTAGAGATGCTACAAACGTCTGGGAATCTGATCCAAGCCCATAAACTCTCATCCGTTGGTAATGGTGAACCTGATTGCTTCAAGAAGAGCTAAAGCTTCGCCTTCAAGTACCGACATATGACCCTTCCTCCATTGCGCTTGAGCTGCCACAAATCAGCCATCTGAATCACAAACACATCACATTAAAGAAGTGGCCCGGTCTGCTTGATGGAATGCCACATCCACATTGCAATTCAATGACTCTTATGTTGTTTTAGTTTTCGCTCATGTTTTTCTGTGGGAGGGGTCCTTTGTTTTTGTTATCGCTTGTTTTGAGTACTTCTTGTACTTAAATTTTTATACATGTTTGTACTCTTATATGAGATTTATCCTTTTCCTTTATTTATACTAGCGAAAAGACGGCAGTCACGTGTCCGTCTTTCCGTTCTTTTTATTGTGCTAACGTTTGAAAATTATGAAAGGTGTTTTTTTTTTTTATGAAATTTTGATTTTGATTAAAACTAAAAAATATAAATGTTTATTGCTTTCAAGTTATAACAAACCAAACGAATCATGATTATTCCCTTAGAGATTCAAGCTGACCATCTCGTATGGTCTCATAATACTTCAAGGACTTTGACTTTAAAAGATGCTTCTCTCTTTAAAAGGCATCATCATCCTCTGATTCCCTGGACGAAGTGTATCTGGCACAAAGATATCCCTCCTTCCAAAGCCATTTTAGTTTGGAAGCTGATGTTGGGTAAGCTTCCCACAAATGATCTCCTGGCTCAAAGAGGTTTGCATCTTCCTTCCATTTGCTCTCTCTGCCATGCTACTGCCGAAACCTCTATGCACTTGTTTTTTGACTGTCCTTACTCCCTAAGAATCTGGAACTGGCTTGCTTCTACAATCAACGTTCCTTTACACTTTCAAACTATTGATGATTTATGGAGGCTTAGCAATAGATTTTCCAACCAGCAATGCAAAGTGGTCATTAATGCGGCTTTAGTGTTCACTTTGAACTCTATTTGGTATGCTAGAAATCAATTCAGGTTCAACAATAGGAAAATACCTTGGAAAAGCTCCATCACCTATATTATCTACAATGTTAACCTCACTGGTAACTGCACCAAAGCTACTTCAATCTCAATGTCTGATTTCACTCTGCTCAAGAAGTTCAACATCTATTTACATCCCCCTAAAGCTCCTGCAATCAAAGAAGTTTTCTGGAATCCCCCTTTGCTTCATTGGCTGAAGTGCAATTCGGATGGAGCAGCTAATAACAATACGTCTGCATGTGGAGGAATTTTTAGGAACTCAAATGCTGATTTTGTCTTTTGCTTTGCTGAGAATACTGGTTCAAGTGACGCCTTCCACGCTGAGCTCTCAGGAGCAATGAGGGCTATTGAAATTGCAGCAGCTAGAAATTGGAATCATCTCTGGTTGGAGCTTGACTCCTCTCTTGTTGTGGGTGCCTTCAAGAATAACACGCTTATCCCTTGGAAACTCAGAAATAGGTGGAAAAACTGTTTGTATCTAATTAGAAACATGCACTTCTTTGTCTCACACATATACAGAGAAGGGAATCAATGTGCCGACAGCTTAACAAACACAGGATTGTCACTAAATCATTTAACTTGCTGGTATAATCTCCCTAGTTTTATCCAGAAGTCCTTTGTAGAAAACAAGATAGGATGGCCTTTGTTTAGGTTTATTCCTTCTTGAGGAGGTTTTTGGTTTGGTCCCCCTCCTCTTTTCCTTTCTTTTGTTGTTGGTTTGCTTGTTTTCGTTTAATATATTTGGGTGGTAGTAGCTCCTAGCTGCTCCATTTTTGCTTAAAAAAAAAAACTAATCATGATTATCCATTTCAATGACACCAACAATATAACAAAAATATATAATCTAAATTCTTTTTTTTTTTTAATGACCAACAACAATCTTTATTATAGAAAAAGTTCTCAAGGGTATAATTGGAATAACAAAAAAGTAAGTATAAATATAATTATCTAGTTTGTTACACTTTTTAAATGATAAAGAAAAAAATAAAACATTGTATCAAAAATTGATGGTATTTTTGGAAACAGAAAAAATCAACCTAAAAGAGCTAAAAGAGTTATTTTCTTTATATGTAGTATATATTAGCCTTAGAAAAAAAAACCACCCATAAATTGTTCTTTCTTACGCACCCATAAGTCAACCTATAAATCAACCTAAAAGAGCTGAAAGGGGTTATTTTGTTGTTCGTGGAAAGCACTCCTTCGTGGTTGATTGTTTGCTTGAACATGCACCTCATTCCATTGCTGCCAACTGTCTAGAGTTGTACGCCCCACATTAGCTGCATGTTGATGAACATCATTCCACAATACATCATTTCTAGCTTGCTGACCATAACTTCCAAAGAAGCATAGTCATACGCCCCGCTGTATCCTTACTTGTATCATAACTTCCAAAGAAGCATATTTCGTTCCTTTGCCAATTTCCCATCTACAACCACATAACAGAACCTGACGAGAATTCCAAATACTCCTTCAAAAAAAGATATGATTATAAGGAAGTTTAGCTTCCGAAAAGGAAATGCGGGAAAAATACCTTGCTTTAAAGATCTGTGCCACTAGAGAATTCTGCTTAACAAGAAAGTTCCAACCTTTCTTTTGCTACCATCGCTAAGTTGAACGCTTTAAACTTACGAAATCCCATTCCACCATATTCCTTCAGGCACTCCACTCGCTGCCACGCCAACCATTTAATACCTTGGTTGTTCGTGCCTTCTCTCTACCAAAAAGCATTTAGAATTTTCTCTATATCACTAATTATGGAATTTGGGAGGATATAAATACTCATTATATATAAGGGGATAGATTGGAGCACAAACTTGAGGAAGTGCACACTCCAAAGTTTCAAGCCAACATCATTAGGCCAATCCAACAGGGTTACTTTAAGACAACACTTGATAAGAGAGAATAAATAATTTCTTCCCGGCATTCATTAATAGAGAACACAACAATTTTGTATCTCTTTGTTTAGTGTCATATTTTGCTTCAAACGAGTTATGACTGCTACAATAGTTATGATACTCCAATCTCTAAATTTAGCATATGATAATTTTCAAACCTCAATTTGTTTTTGGATATGGTGGGAAATGGTCAAGGTTTGTTAAACCATTATTGGTTTCTTATATTTTCCGACTCTTAAGCCTCTACCACACTAAAACTTAACAATCTCTTGTTTCCCTAAAACACCAAAAATATTGTTTACACATCATTTCATAATCAAGATCCATATATTCATTGACCTTAACCTCATAAAATTAGACCCTAACCAGAATGTTCTCATAGCATGAAATAGTTTAGTCGAAGTAATTCAATTTATTATGCTAAATTTTCATTCTCTTAAGCTTCCAATTTGAGTAGTATATTATCAAACCAACCACATTTGATATTACCCCACCAAGTATGGGATGCGGGAGATTATACATAAGTGAATGTGGTCTATGAGGGTTTACGGCATCAACAATCAACATTGTAAAGTTTATTTATTTATTCAGTACCTTTAGTAAGATAGTATGACACCAATATCTAAATTAAACTTTGTTAAATTAGTATCAAGCACACTTAGAACTTTGATCTAATTCAAACGCATAACATTAGTTACCGACATGTAATTTTTTTTTACGTTCTTTCTAGTACAAGACGTACAAGGAAAGAACAGCCAAAGTTCGAAACAATACAAACCAGGTTAAGAAAAACATTCTTAACCAACAATGCCGCAAGGCAACCATATTCTATACAAGAAAACAGACAAAACCACCAATTATGATAGCCTAAAAAAAAAAAAATTAGAATATTTTGTCTTCAGCTACCAAAAAGATAACACCTTAACTTTGTCCAAAAATTGTTGAATACACACATCTTGATTTCTAAAAATTATGTTGTTCCTTTCCTTCTAGATAACCCAAATGCGTGAAAACCAAATGATCCGCATGTCAGACTATTAGAATTATTAGAATATCATTGTCATTATTAGAATATTATTGTTATTATTAGAATATTATTGACATTAAATAGTCATGATTGTATAGCAAATCTCTATCTCTATTATAAACATTTACGTTACTTCTAATCAAGAGTACACGTGACATCTTCACATTCCTCTTCTCATTTAATGCTTTTTTACTTTTTTTTAACTTATTTAATTTAAAAAAAAAGTTAAATCATTCAAAGGGAATATTCTATAATTTTTTAATACACACATATTCAAAATTCAATCTTCATTCAAAATAAATGAAAATGTTATACACCTTTAATTATCTTTTATCGAAAAATCGATGGCAATAATGCCCAAATAATTTTATTTTTATCAAATTAAGCACCAAATAATTAAAATAATATCTAAAATTTCCCTTTAATTTCAAGTTATATATATGATTTTTTTTTTACCAAATGTGTATATATGGAACTTTTGTTAAAAATGAAAATAGCATTTATAATCAATTATTATTGCTTCTTTTTACGGTATTGTTGATTAAGTAGATGAAGCAAAATATATTGATCCTTGATTATTTACTCAATCAATCAAAATCAAATCGTATATCCTTTACACAGGTGTTCACAGACATGTTCCAGTATTCTAGAGAACATCAGCAGGGAAGAAATTTTGAGAAAAGCAAATTCTCAGAGCAAAACATCAAGATGTTGCAGCTTCAGTGACAACATCTTCACAAAGTCTCACAGACATGTTCCAACTTTCTAGTGAACATGTACAATATAAAAGTACTGAGAAATGAAAATGTTATACACCTTTAATTATCTTTTATCGAAAAATCGATGGCAATAATGCCCAAATAATTTTATTTTAATCAAATTAAGCACCAAATAATTGAAATAATATCTAAAATTTCACTTTAATTTCAAGTTATATATATGATTTTTTTTTTTACCAAATGTGTATATATGGAACTTTTGTTAAAAATGAAAATAGCATTTATAATCAATTATTATTGCTTCTTTTTACGGTATTGTTGATTAAGTAGATGAAGCAAAATATATTGATCCTTGATTATTTACTCAATCAATCAAATCAAATCGTATATCCTTTACACAGGTGTTCACAGATATGTTCTAGTATTCTAGAGAACATCAACAGGGAAGAAATTTTGAGAAAAGCAAATTCTCAGGGCAAAACATCAAGATGTTGCAGCTTCAGTGACAACATCTTCACAAAGTCTCACAGACATGTTCCAACTTTCTAGTGAACATGTACAATATAAAAGTACTGAGAACACTTCTCAGATCATCATTAAGACCATCAAGATGTTGCAACATGAGTGCCAACATCTACACATAACCTGACATAGTTGCAAAATAAATGCAACACCAGAGAATACATGCATAACATGCAAATCTGCAAAATAAATGCAGAATAGCACATACACAGGCACATAGAGAGTATAGATATACCATTTTTCTCCCCCTTTTTAGCCACAAAATATGCCAACATAAAATCTTCAGGAGTGTATATCACAACAGTACAAGACATGCTACAGGAAAAAGGAAACTGTCATCTAGATGTTTCAACATCCTATACCACATCCTACGAAACAGCTTGAGCACATCCAAGCACACTTCATAGTATCACTCCCTCTCAACATAACAACCTAAGAGCGAATACTATCACAAATAAATACTACTCCCCCTTTTTAGCCATAAATTCTGACAAACTAAGGAGAAAACTCCATACACTTTGGTCATCACTTTCTGATCCATCCTTCTCATCAGACACCATCTTAAATTGGGATTTTCCATTATCAACGGCTGACTCAGACTCAGACTCAAACTTTGTGTGATCAGGTTGAGCTAAGGATGTTGTAGCATCCGATGCAACATCAGGTTGGGTCAGGGTTTCCTTAAGAGGGCCAATAACAACAGTTTTAGATGGGGAGACAAAAACATTTTCCTCATTAATATTATCAGCAACAACAGAAACCATACCAGATGATTTAACATTTGGTTCAACATTAGGGTTTTTGAGGGGTTCAACATGCAACTTTAACTTGGAATGAGGCTTATAGATGCCAGGCACAGACTTAACAAGGTTACTAGACTTAGTCAAAACAGGTGGAACACCAATCGACACAGAGGAAGTCACATAAGAACTTACATTTGGAGTTTTAGGTTTCCATTCTTTCCTAGCATGATCAATCTTACCACTGACCTTTGGTTGAACATGAGGCTGAGGATACCCATACAACTTGAAACAGAATGGCCTTATATGCCCCTTTCTACCACAATGGTGACATATCCAAGGAGATTTCTTTTTGTTTCTTGGTTGAGGGTTCAGATGTCGGACAGGATGTTGAGGAATGTGATCCAACAATACAAACTCAGTCTTCTTTTCAGGAGGAACAAAATTCTTTGTGGGAATTTTTATTTCTTTGTTTACAGTGTCATAGTCAAATCCTATTCCTTTCATATTTCCAGATGACTTCCCAACTTACAGTATTTCATCTAACACATTAGAACCATTGTTCAACATCCAAACAGATTTGGTCATGTTTTTTAATTTGGATTTTAACAAGATGTTTTCCTCTTGTAGACCAGTGATGATTGACATAAATTTCTCTTTTTCCAGAAAAAGTTCATTAATGGTTTTCTTCTATTTTTCTGGTTCGGAAGATAGAAGAATTACCTCATTTTGAAGGTCAGAGTTAGCTGACAATTGTTTGTTCTTTTCAGCCAGCGGTTGAGCTATCACTTTTCCACTTTGTAGGAATCTTACAATTCCTCATAAGAAACTCCTTCATCACTTGACTCATTATTAGACTCACATCTCTCTGTTAATGATGTCACATGATTGGAATTTTTATCATTTCTATCCCTTCTTTGAGACTCACTGTAACACCCTATTTCTAATAAGCGATAAAACGCGCGAATATACAAACATATTCTAGAAATAGATGCTACGTCTTCGAATCAAACCACATAAATACATGCATGAAGATCATGTTACACAACATAGCAGCGGACATACATATAATTCATAAAACATCTCCCAATCTCAACATAATACAAATGTATTCTCCAAATATCAAATAACAATTAATGTCTCAACTCCAAAATACAGGGTCCAAAATAAAACTAACATGCAAGAACTATCCTAGATCAGAGCCTTAATCTTAACACTTGCATATAAAAGAGGAACTCCACTCCTCGGCATCATCAAGCAAACAACTAAGCATCCTGCACTCCATCTACCCGTCCATACGGAAAGGTAGGTGGTAAACCACTGAAGGTTAGCATTACATCATCATAATCCACGAAAAGCATTTATCATGAACATTGGAAATGAAAGAATATATTCAAGAATAACAATTCATTCATATAACCACAAGTATTTACAACACATGCATATTATTCTTTATCACCATTCCAAGTTCATCTAAATAAGCGTATTATACACATATCACAACTTCACCTTGCCAATCAACAATTAACAATTCAATCCACAATTACAATTAGCAAGTCAATCACCAAACACATTTCAATGCAATTCAATTCACCAACAGTTTATGCAATGACTCTAGACTCATCTAGATGCATGTGGTACCAAAACATCTCAAGGTCGTCACCTTCGATGCAACAAAAACATCATACTCACCTCAATTGGATATAAAATCCGCCACCATCAGTCTTGGATATAAAATCCACCACCATCAGTCATGAATGCATGAACATATGACTCAACTACAAATGCATATGTTCACACAAACAATAATCACCTCAACATCACCAATATTTTTATATATGCAATCATCAACAATTCACCTCCACATAACATATATACAATCACCGACAACATTCACAATACAAGCAAGATATAGTTGTCACACACATATACATCACCAATCATGTCCACATAAATCGACATATAGTTGCCACATTTCCATATAATTCTTTACAATCCAAATAAAGGAACAAATACAACATATGATCACAAACATCATATTCATCACTCAATAACCATTCATACACCATTTCATAGTCATATCAATCTGTTCATAAAAGGTTGATAAGCAATAGGTTCCCAAAAATCATCTTTAATCAAGTTCGTCTCTCAAAGTCAAAATATTACAAGTATTTGAGCATTTAAACCAAAACCAAGTAAACAAGCTCAATTGCCTATGCCATGTGTTCTCACAAGTCACATATATATGCAGCAAAGATTACATAAGCATTTCATCGGCCAAATATGACGAATTCAAGAAAAACACAAAGTTCGTCTCACTTTATCACTTTTCACAAAATTTTCCATTTTCGAAGCAAAACAAGTTCAAACTTGATGAAACCACTCACAACAAATTTTAGAAATCATATAAACATTATATAACTCTAATCCCACTTCAAATTCCGGAAGAAAACGAGTTTTCGAAAAAATCACGTTTGGACCGTTTTTACAAAAGTTAGACGATTTTCACAAATTCAAGTCCAAACCAATTCAAATCATGTTCCAGTAGGATTAAAGGTATAAACAGATGTTAATTAAGTCCAAAGAAACATTTTAGAAGTATTGGATTGGTCCCCCAAAGCTCAAAACAAACAAAACAGAAAAACTGTTTCTGGGCAATTTCGCTATTAGCGAAATCTGCGCTATTAGCGAAATTCTTCAGACAATTTCGCTACTAGCGAAATTTTCGCCATTAGCGAAAATTGTCCAGACAGTTTCGCTATTAGCGTCGTTCTTGCGAAATTATGCAGTAGTTACGGGTTTTCACATCATTTTCACCCAAAATTCCAATTTTCAAATCCCCAACTCCCAAACCAAGCTCCAGAAAGTGTTTATGGGTCAAAATAGATTCAATACACTTAAACAAACATGAATCATGCATTAGAAACAACAATTTGGCTCATTTCATCAAAATCATGAAATTTTCTCAAAACACCAATATAACCACAAATCTCCTCATGAATCCGTAAATAACGTTTCCAGTTACTCCAATTCGATTCTAACAGTTCAACAATCATCAACAACAACTAATGAACACGAATTCATGCACAATTCAACATCACAACTTCATTTCTCATCAAATTTGCTCAAGAACATAAAGTATCAACAATTATGCATTTCAACATGTTAATTCACATACTAGCATACAATTATCATGCAAATCATATTCTCAAACATAACAACAACAATTATGCACGAATTTACAACAATTAGATTCAATTCATCAATTTCACAAAAATGGGTAAAGAGAAAAATTGTGAATTATGTTTGAATTCTAACCCTCTTACCTCTAGCACCAAGATTCTCTAACCCAAGCTTCAATTTAGCTCCTAGATGATGAATCCCCTCTTCTAGCTCTAACCCTTGTTCTTGTTCTCTCTTCTAGCCTCTATCTCTTCTCTTCAATTGAAATGAAATGATAAATGTTTGTAAAACCTAATTTCACCAACAACTAGAGTTTATATACTCTACTCATTTGGGCTTATCTCACAAACCTTAATGGGCCTAACCCATTTCTATTCTAACCCCAAAAATGTCACTACTCACTTAACGGTAAATTATATCAGTAACAGTTACTTACCGGTAAATAAAATAATTATTACAACTCCCTAACATTTAGTAAAATAATAACTCTCACTAAGCACTAAAATAATCCTCAACCAAAATTACAAAATTACCCCTACTCTCAAAATGACCAAAATGCCCCTATGTCCACAATGACTAAAATACCCTTCTAACACCGAATTCTACAATTCCTAACCAAAAAAAATACACACCGAGGCAAATAATCACATAAGAGCATATACAATACACAAATAAATAATAAAATAAAACTAGCAAAAATCGGGCTGTTACAACTCTCCCCCACTAAAAAGGAATTTTCGCCCTTGAAAATTACCTGAAGGAAACAACTCTGAATACGCAACCCTCATCCTACTCTCCGATTCCCAAGTGGCACTCTCTCCGGTCGGTCCAACCCAAATCACTTTAACCAAAACGATCTCCTTGCCACGCAAACGCTTCACTTCACGATCCTCAATCCTAACTGGCCAAGTCTCAACGGTCAAATTGTCTCTTACTTCCAATTCATCCACTTGAATCACATGGGACACATCATACACATACTTCCTCAACTGAGACACATGAAACACATCATGAAGATTTGACAAAGATGGCGGTAACGCAATCCGATACGCTACAACCCCAACCTTCTCAACAATCTCAAAATGTCCAACAAAACGAGGAGTCAACTTTCGACACTTCAAAGCATGTCCAACACCAGTTACAGGATTCACCCTCAAAAACACATGATCACCAACCTGAAACTCGAGATCTTTCCTCCTCTTATCATGATAACTCTTCTGCCTACTCTGAGACGCTCTCATCTTCTCTTGGATCATCTTAACCTTCTCGGTCGTCTCTTGCACAACTTCCGGTCCTAACAAAGCACTTTCACCTGACTCATACCAACACAAAGGAGTTCTACACCTCCGACCATACAAAGCCTCAAATGGTGCCATCCCGATACTAGAATGAAAACTGTTGTTGTAAGTAAACTCAATCAACGGTAAACATTCAATCCAACTGACACCTTGCTCCAACACACAAGCCCTCAACAAATCTTCCAAACTTTGAATAGTCCTCTCCGTCTGACCATCAGTCTGGGGATAATAAGCAGAACTCAACCTCAACTTAGTCCCCAAAGCAGCTTGCAAACTCCCCCAAAACTTGGAAGTAAACCTTGGATCCCGATCCGACACAATACTAGAAGGAACACCATGCAATCTAACAATCTTCTCAATGTAGATTTTAGCTAACTTCGCCACAGATATACCGGTCTTAATAGGAACAAAATGTGCCGACTTCGTCAACCGATCAACAATCACCCAAATAGAATCAAAACCTTTAGCAGTCTTCGGCAACGCTCCCACAAAGTCCATTGATATACTATCCCACTTCCACTCTGGCACAAACAACGGTTGCATCAAACCTGATGGTTTCTGATGTTCAATCTTAGACTTCTGACAAACCAAACAAGCATACATAAACTCTGCAATATCCTTCTTCATTCCAGGCCACCAAAACAATTTCTTCAAATCCTGATACATCTTAATCGCTCCTGGATGAATACTCAAACTACTTCTGTGACCTTCTTCCAAAATCCTTCTCTTAAGCTCAAGAACACTTGGTACACAAACACGATCGCGAAACATCAAAACACCGTGCTCATCCAATCTGAAGTCTCCCACCTTCCCTTGCTTAACCAACACCACACGATCAACAAGTTCCAAGTCTTCCTTCTGACCATTCTTAATCTCTTCCAAAATATTACTTGTCAGCTTCAACATTCCCAACCTCACACCCTCCGGTGTCAACTCACTAACCAAACTCAAATCTCGGAACTGCTCGATCAACTCCAACTCTTTCACCATCAAAGCAGACATATGCAACGACTTCCTACTCAAAGCATCCGCAACAACATTCGCCTTCCCAGGATGATAACTCAACTGAAAGTCGAAATCCTTAAGATACTCCAACCATCTCCTCTGCCTCATATTCAACTCCTTCTGGTCAAACAAATACTTCAAACTCTTGTGGTCACTGAACACTTCAAACTTAGAACCATACAGATAATGCCTCCAAATCTTCAACACATACACAACAGCTGCTAATTCCAAGTCATAAGTCGGATAATTCTTCTCATGCACTTTCAACTGTCTTGAAGCATAAGCCACAACCTGACGATTCTGCATAAGCACACCACCAAGACCCATCTTAGAAGCATCACAATACACGACAAACGATTCCTTCGAATTTGGTAAAATCAACACTGGAGCCGAAGTCAACCTCTTCTTCAACTCTTGGAAACTCTTCTCACACTTAGCATCCCAAACACACGCTTGTCCTTTCCGAGTCAACTGCGTCAATGGCAACGCCAACTTAAAGAATCCCTCAATGAACCTCCGATAATAACCTGCCAACCCAAGAAAGCTTTTAACTTCAAAAACAGACTTAGGCGATTCCCACTGCAAAACCGCATCAACCTTCGACGGGTCCACCGCAATGCCACCTTTAGAAATTATATGACCAAGGAAACTCACTTCCCGCAACCAAAACTCACACTTCGACAACTTAGCAAACAACTTCTTCTCTTTCAACACTCCCAACACAATCCTCAAATGCTCGGCATGCTCTTCTTCAGACTTCGAATACACCAAATATCATCTATGAACACCACCATAAAACGATCTAGAAAAGGATGAAATATTTTATTCATGTATTCCATGAAAACACCTGGCACATTAGACACTCCAAATGGCATCACAGAATACTCATAGTGTCCATACCTCGTTCTGAACGCAATTTTGGATATATCTTCCGCCTTTACTCTAATCTGATGATATCCTGATCTCAAATCAATCTTGCTGAACACTTCTGCACCAACCAACTGATCCATCAAATCATCAATCCTCGGAAGCGGATACCGATTCTTGATTGTCACCTTGTTCAACTGCCGATAATCCACACACAACCTCATGCTTCCATCTTTCTTCTTAACTAACAACACTAGAGCTCCCCACGGTGAAACACTCGGCCTGATAAACTGCTTCTCAAGCAACTCTTCCAACTGCTTCTTCAACTCACCCAACTCTGATGCTGACATCCGATACGGCGCAATCGAAATAGGACTCGTTCCAGGTACCAAATCAATTGCAAACTCAACTTCCCTCTCCGACGGTAACTCGATAATGTCGTCTGAAAAAACTTCTGGAAACTCTTGCACTACCGGCAAATCACCAACACCTTTCTCACTACTTTCCTTCAAGGAAGCAAACATCATAAACACACTAGCTTCACCGTCCAAAGACTTCTTCACTTGTTCCGCGGTCAAGAACTTACCACCTTCCTCAGCTACTGGCTTAGAAAACGTTACACTCTTGGTCAAACAATTAATGTTAACACCAAAAGATAACATCCAATCCATACCAAAAATCACGTCCATATGCTTCAACGGAAGACACACAAGATCCAACTCAAAATCAACAGGAACCTTAACACAGACCACAAACAACTGAGCCTTCGCAGCCAAAGATACCTTCCCTTGCCAGACCCAACAAACCTGAAACAACCTGCTACTCCCCCACTACGCTCAAACCCACCTAAAAGAATGAAACAACACAACAAGTACCGACAGTTCTTTCGTACATGTCGCATACAACAGGAAATTCAACGGGTTTTGGTCTGGACAAGATGATGTAAGATTTTTCCTACATGTCATATAACTATGTACACGTGAGTATATATAGGATCGTTTCCACAGGGAGTTACGTTTATTATAAGCATTTTCACAATAGTTCATGTTAAGGGTTTGGATATAATTTGTTTGTTTGTAACACTATCCATAGATGACATAAAAGTAAAAACGAGAGGGTATCGAACTATTTCGCTTGCGGTATAAGATAACGAGCAAGCATAACAGCAGCAATCTCTCGATCGATTAACAGAATCTAGCTTTATAACCAATATTATTACAATCATTTCTACAATATCCTTCGTGTCCAAAGCAACATCGTTATTTCCAAGTTAGCGTTTAAACATTCGTGTCCAAATTCTTTAAACGATAACTTGGTCGATCGGATAACTTAATCGACCGTGTCCAGCCTGATTAAGTATCCGAAAGCATTAAAAGCTTGATTAAAAGTAATTATCAAAGGTTTACAAGCTTGTCAAGAGTGTTATAACATAAGATAGATTGTTATTCTAGTTCTAGATTCAAGAGTTTGTGTCCAAATCATCTTGAATCGCTTTGAAAGCATTAAAAGCAAGAATAACAACAATATTGAATCATTAAGCTAGAACCTTATATATTAAAAGATCAAAAGATTACATAATAGCTTGATTGTTACCTCAATACTACAAAGAAGGTGATAGTTACATATAGACATGTAAACTAATGCAAGGAATGAAGGAAAGATGAAGATTCCATGCCAAGATCCTTGATGTCTCAATGAATCTAGGGTTGAATCTACTCCTTAATCACTTGCTTTGTGTTTCTCTCTATGAAATAGCTCTAACCTCTCTCTAGAAATGTATAAAATGTTTCAATGGAATAGTGAATCCTCTAAAAGAGAGGTAAGAATGCTATTTATATGTGCCTGTGTTTTTGCACCTACGCTAATAGCGTGGTATGTCGGCCTATAATCTGGCCAATGGGCTTGTGCCACGTTGGCCTTGCCCTGCTTCTACGCTTCAGCTACGCTAATAGCGTGGTCCTCTGGAGCTTCTACGCTTATAGCGTAACCCACGCTTATAGCGTGTTTCTTCATGACAGCCACGCTCCAGGTACGCCTATGGCGTAGCTCTCGGGAGCTTGTACGCTAATAGCTCAGAATACGCTATTAGCGTACTCTTCAAAAGTGCTCCAGATCCTACGCCCCAGGTACGCTATTGGCGTATCTCTCTGACCTTGGGCATTTCTTCATCACGCTAATAGCGTAGGACACGCTAATAGCGTGTGACATTGAACTTTGACGTTTCTTGATCCTTGCTTGTATTTTCCTGCACAAAAAGGGTAGAATAAGGCTCAAAAGCATAAATGACATATTTACACAATAATTGGAGTTTTCCATAGAGAATCTTGCAAAACAAGTCACTAAAATGCCTAAACTCCTATATGAAATATATCACTTTTAAACACTTATCAAACTCTCCCCAACTTGGCTTTTTGTTTGTCCTCAAACAAATCAATTGAAAAGGAAACTAACAAGGCTTTGGACAAGCTTTTCAACATGGTGTCAAACAATTCAAAACAAAAATAAACAAATTGTGATTCAAATATGATCGCGTGGATAAGCATGAATTCCTCCGCTACTCTAGATTCAAACTAAGAATGCGAAAAATGTCCTAAGCACAATTATACATCATAAACTTCAAAATATAAACATATCTATCTATGAACCACACCTAACACACTTCTTTAAAAGTAAATACAATGATATGATAACAATAAGTGAGGTAATGAACACACATCCAACAATCATGCTAACATCCTATTTAAGTTAGGTGTCCATCCAAATATCGTCTCAAAAAGCATAAAAGCATGGATCAAAAGGTCTTGCAAGGGTTATAACTTGGCCGGGCTACAAAAGAAATGTCATATGTGGGGCAATTGATCAGAAAGCCTATCAAAGAGGAACATTTTTTTGTATCACAACTTGAAATCCATATACTTCCCTACCAAGAATTACAACCTTTGGTGATTAACAATCAAACTTATAACCTTGACAACTTATTCTATTTTTGATTTTTCTCTATCTTTTTCTTTTCTTTTCTTTTCTTTTCTTTTCTTTTCTTTTCTTTTCTTTTCTTTTCTTTTCTTTTCTTTTTCAAATGTACAAATTTTTCTTTGATTCAATGTTGTCAGGTTATTTTACAACTTCACCAGAACTTAACATATAATGCCTCCTTTTCTCCCCAACTTGAATACAACAAAACTCTAATTGAATGTTACCCTATCCTAAGGCAAGGGACAAGTACAAAGAGGTTAAGGGTTCAACAAATTAAAAATTATCAAAGTCCTTTCAAAGACAAGCATGAACTGGATTTATGAAAAATTTCAGACAAATTCACTAAGCATTGTGCTTATGAATATTGACAGTTCATGTTTGAGGACTTGATTCATTAGGCTCAGATTGGGGTATCAGATACTCGCTCTTCTCACAGGTAGGCTTTATGTGGTCAAGTAGGTTACTCTCAATTCAAAAAGTGCCTTGATCCTTTCCATGCTTTCAAACAGTTCAAAATAATTATCAGATTTAACATAACTAAAACAAGTTAGACGGTGATTATCGGTCTCCAGCATATATACAACAGATTGAAGCTACCTCACATTTATGTTAAGTACTAAGTGGTTCAAAGATATTTATGTTTATGAAAAGACTTAAATGGTATATATTTTGTGCAAAGTACAAGTTTCAAATTCTTATTAAAAACCTAGAATAGCAGGAAACCAATACCTTGGCCTTACGCTTTCTCACAAGTAATATCATTATCACTCACCTGCTTTTGCTCAAACATGGCTCCATGGAGCACTTTAAAATTTATTGTTCATGAGCAATTTTCTTTTGAGAGACACAAGCAAGATGCAAACAAAAATTTCATCCAAAGCATAAGTTATTAAACCAAAAAGCTAAGTTATTAAACCAAATATAAAGTAACAAAGTAACAAATCAAGCACTAAAAACCACAGTGCTTGAAAAGTACAAAATACAACCAAATAAACAATTGTTCCAACATGAAATAAAAAACATAGAGTTTGAAAGCAAAAAGAAAAACATCACTAAAAACCCAAGATATCACTGATCATCCTCTCCAGCATCATCCATGTCAAGATCCTGGTACACATCATCACCATCAACTCCATCATCATCCGGAGTAGCCTCATCATCCACAACATCTGCCACCCCCACATAAGGACTTGGCCTGCCCTCAGGCCAATGAACATAGGTCTGGTACTGGCCAGGTGTCATGACCGGGTAATCAGCATTTCCCGGATGCATGTGAGCATTGTAGAGGTCCTGGTGTATGCCCATGTTGCTCCTCCAAATTGCCTCATTCTGATCCATTAAGAAGCTATTCTGGTCCCTCACGTACTGGTTATGCATTTGCTGCTCCAGCATAAAGGTCAGCAAACCTGAAAAATCAAAAGAACCAGTGCCCTCAGATGGGCCAGCCTCATCATCAGAGAAATGGTATTGAGCTGCCCTATTCTCTGCTTTCACCCAGGTACGGATAGAAGTGTCAGTAATGGTCCCCTCAATGTCTTCATCAAAGGGTCCAGAAATGGGCACTCCATAGGCCTTCAGCAATCCCATGATAAGTCCTGGGTAGAACAAAGCAACCTTCTTAGCACCTGTAGCAACCTTCAAAGCCACAGCTTTCATCTCATTGGCTATGATGCGAGCAATATCAACAGGCACTTCTTTCATAATGCACCAGATGAGTGGCAGAACAGCTTTTGGGGCATCGGATGTATGGGCTCTAGGAAGGGCATTGTGGACAAGAAACTGGAATACTAAGCGGGCCTTAGCAGTCATCTCCTTTGTGAGAGCATGTCTAACCTCTCCCTTATCATTCTTTACAAAACACCTACCCTTGTTCATGATATCCCGCTCAATTTGGTCAAACTTCCAGTTACCCTGAGCATTTCTCTTAGCATAAGTACATAGAGTGGGCATAGTGGGATCAGGTGAAGGCTCAAGGTTTAAAGCATTGTCAAGGAAATCATTAATGGAATCCCTATCAAATGGGATTTGCTTCCCTCGGACATAAGAAGTCCAAGAGAAAGCATCAGCAAGGGTGGTTGGGGAGGCATCAGGTACAGCATTACAATAGAATTCCTTGATTAAATCAGTGTTGATTTCAGTACTAGGAACAAGGAGTTTGGTCCACTTGCGACCAGTGAAAATGTGGAGCAAATCAGAGAATTCACCACCTGGTTGAATGTCAAATGTTCTCTCATGCCAGGTTTTGTACTGTGCCATCTTCTTGAACCTGGCAGAGTGGGCAGGGGTGGGAAAACGGTTAGGGTTGACTGGTGGGGCTGAGGTGGAGGCAGATTTGCCTCTTGGACGCTTGGTCCCGGTAGTTTTCTCAACATTTTTAGGTGCCATCTGCAACAAAACCAGGAAACACCAACATATTGCATAGAAAATATTAGCACAAACTAAAATTGGTCATTTAAAAATATCAAAAATTTTGAAAATCTGGGCAAGTAGGAAGAACTACGCTATTAGCGCCAGCCACGCTAATAGCGAAATTTTCTGGAAAAATTTCGCTATTAGCGTATATTTCGCTATTAGCGTATTTCTTCGTACCTGCAATTTTCAAATTTTCAAAATTCTTGTTCCTGCAATTTCACAGCACAAACCAGCAATTTTCAACCCTAGGTTTCATCCTATGTCTCTAAAACACAATATAATCTTGAAAAGGAATCAGAATCACAACATTGGCACACAAATCATTCAAAACCCTTATTTTTCAATTTTTACAAAATGGGTCAAAATCAAAAGATGAATGTTTGTTGCATGTGGGTTATGATTCTTGTTCCTTTCCAAACTATAATCAATGAAGAACAATCTCTATTCACAAATCAAAACTCTAACCCTAACCTAACCATTTAATCATGTCAAAATATGGATTTTTCTCAAATTTAAAACAAGGAAAGGATGAGAAGATCAAACCTGTTAATGCAGAGAGAAGCAACACAAATGCAAGATGGGATGATGCAAAATGAATGCTTGACTTGAATTGACCCAAAATGGAATGGGTTTGATTTCTAGGGTTAGAGAGTGGGAGAGAAGTTTTTTTTGTGTGTGGTTATGAGAAAATGAAGGAATGAAACCGTAAAAAGGGAAAAAAAGAGAAGTTGTGGGAAGTTAAGGGGAGTTAATCCCCTGGGCCCACAAATTTTTTTTTTCTACCACGCCAAACTCACGCTATTAGCGTGGCTCTCTGGAGCTCCCACGCTAATAGCGAAAAATACGCTTATAGCGTGAAGCTTCAGGATCAGTTTTTCAAAGTTTTTCATTTCTGCTTTTAAATGCTTATGTACTACTACTATATGCAATAAACATAAAAATACTTACAAAACTGGGTGTGCCTCCCAGCAAGAGCTTGTTTTACGTCCTTAGCTGGACGCATTTTGAAGAAATCATGGCTCGATTAGTGAAATCGTCGTCAAACACCGATCAATTTCACCACCAAAGTAGGGCTTAAGTCTCTGCCCATTCACAGTCCAGTTGGCTTTTGTGACTGGATCCTCAAGCTCAAAAGCTCCATATGGTTTGACCTCTTTAACCATGAAAGGTCCGGACCACTTAGACTTCAATTTGCCCGGAAACAGTCTTAGTCTTGAATTGAAAAGTAACACCATTTGCCCCGGCATGAATTGTCTCAGAATGATCTTCTTGTCATGATACTTCTTGGTCCTTTCTTTGTAGAGCTTTGAAGATTCATAAGCTTGATTTCTCAATTCTTCAAGCTCATGCATTTGAACTTTTCTTCTTTCACCGGCCTTCTCTTGATCAAAGTTTAGGAACTTCAATGCCCAAAATGCTTTATGTTCGAGCTCGACCGGTAAGTGACAAGATTTGCCATAGACCATTTGGAAAGGAGTGAGGCCTATAGGAGACTTGTATGCAGTCCTATATGCCCACAAAGCTTCATCAAGTTTAGCCGACCAATCCTTCCGAGATGTAGAGACCGTCGTCTCAAGTATGCGTTTGACCTCCCGGTTAGAAACTTCGGCTTGTCCATTCGTTTGCGGATGATACGGTGATGCTACTTTGTGCTTGACTCCATAATGATCTAGGGCCTTGGCAAGTTGTGTGTTGCAAAAGTGTGACCCCCCATCACTAATAAGAACTCTTGGTGTACCAAAGCGGGTGAAAATATTCTTCTTTAGGAACTTCACTACCGTCTTGCTATCGGCTTTAGGCGATGCTACGGCTTCCACCCACTTTGAAACATAATCAACAGCTACCAAGATGTACTCATTTGAATATGATGAAGGAAAAGGGCCAACAAAATCTATACCCCAACAATCAAACACTTCCACTTCAAGGATGAGTTGTAGAGGCATCTCATTTCTCTTTGACATTGATCCGGTTCTTTGGCATTCATCACAATGCTTGCAATGTAAATTGGCATCTTTGAATAGAGTTGGCCAATAGAACCCGGATTGAAGTACCTTTGCGGCTGTTCTCTCCCCGTTGAAGTGACCTCCATAGGGCGAATTATGACATTGCCATAGGATCTTCTTTGCCTCTTCATCATCCACACACCTACGCAAGAGATTGTCCGCTCCAATTTTGAACAAATAAGGCTCATCCCACACAAAGTGGTTAGCATCATGGAGGAACTTCTTGCGTTGTTGCCATTCAAAATCTTCGGGAATGAACCCGGTTGCTTTGTAATTCACCAAGTTGGCAAACCACGGTCTCACATTGATTGCTAGCAACCGTTCATCTGGAAATTCTTCACGAACCTCCGGTTCATTCTTGGTTACCTCATTGTTTGTCAACCTTGAAAGGTGATCGGCTACAAGATTCTCCGTGCCTTTCTTATCCTTGATCTCTAAGTCAAACTCTTGAAGCAACAACATCCAACGGATGAGCCTTGGCTTTGAGTCGGACTTAGTAAGGAGATACTTGATAGCTGCATGGTCAGTATAAACAACAATTTTGGAACCTACAAAGTAAGAACGAAATTTCTCCATTGCATAAACTATTGCAAGTAACTCTTTTTCAGTTGTGGCATAATTAATTTGTGCCTCATTTAAAACCTTACTTGCATAGTGAATAGCATGAAAATTTTTGTCCTTACGTTGACCCAATACCGCACCAACAGCATAATCACTTGCATCACACATTAATTCAAAATTTAAGTCCCAATTAGGAGCAACGATTATTGGTGCGGTGGTCAACACTTTTCTTTTAAAGATTCAAATGCATCAAGACATCCATTATCAAAAACAAAAGACTTATTTTTGTTGAGCAAGTTGCTCATAGGCTTTGCGATCTTTGAGAAGTCTTTGATGAACCTCCGGTAGAACCCGACATGACCAAGAAAACTCCGAACACCTTTGACATTCACCGGTGGTGGAAGCTTTCCAATAACATCGACCTTTGCTTGGTCTACCTCAATACCCTTAGCAGAAATCTTATGACCAAGGACAATACCCTCGGTAACCATGAAGTGACATTTCTCCCAATTGAGCACCAAGCTAGTTTCAATACACCGCTTCAGCACAGTATCCAAGCTATTCAAACACATATCAAATGACGAACCGAAAACTGAGAAATCATCCATGAACACCTCCATGCATTTACCAATAAGTTTGGAGAAGATTGCTTGAACACACCGTTGAAAAGTTGCGGGTGCATTACACAAGCCAAATGGCATTCTTCGATAAGCAAAAATACCAAAGGGGCAAGTGAAAGCCGTCTTCTCGTGATCATCTGGGTTCATGGCGATTTGATTGTAACCGGAGTAACCATCTAGGAAGCAATAAAAGGATTGACCGGAGAGTCTTTCAAGCATTTGATCCATGAAGGGCAAGGGGAAGTGATCCTTCCTTGTTGCTTGATTGAGTCTTCTATAATCTATACACATCCTCCATCCGGTGACGGTTCTAGTTGGGATCAACTCATCTTTATCATTAGTGATCACCGTCATTCCTCCTTTCTTGGGAACTACTTGAACCGGGCTTACCCAAGCACTATCCGAGATAGGATAGATCATGCCGGCTTCAAGTAACTTCACTACTTCCTTTCGCACCACCTCTTTCATGTTTGGATTTAAGCGGCGTTGTGGTTGTGCCACCGGCTTGAAGTTTTCTTCCATCATAATCTTGTGCATACAATAAGATGGACTTATCCCTTTCAAGTCGGATAATTTCCACCCTATTGCTTCCTTGTTGGCCTTGAGAACCTCTACCAATTTCGTTTCTTCAACGATGGACAAGGAGCTACTAATGATCACCGGTTTTGTACCATCTTTCTCAAGAAAAACATATTTCAAATTAGATGGTAAAACATTTAATTCTACCTTGGTGTCATCAACTTTTGCTTCTTCCTTGGATTCTTCTTTCAAATCTTCAAGAATGGCTTGATTAGGAAGAACCTCCTTCAAGGAATCTAGCTCCTTCAAACACTCTTCAATGGCACTTGCTTCGTCTTCATCAATAGCATTGAGTGCGTCCACCAAAGCACTCTCAAGGGGTGTTCTCTTGTGCAATTGCTTCCGAGTAGTCAAGATGACTTCATCGGTTGCATCCATTTTGAAACACGCACCCTTGTCTTTCGAGTACTTTAAAGCTTCTCGGATGTTGAAGGTAACCTCTTCATCATTTACCTTGACCTTCATGATATTATCATCAAGATCAATCATCATCCGAGCCGTTTGCATGAAATTCCTTCCCATTAAGATAGGCACATCCTCATCTTCTTCGACATCCATAACCACAAAGTCAGCCGGAAAAATAAATTTGTCCACTTTTACAAGAACATCTTCGGCCATACCTAGTGGTTTTGCAAAGGATTTGTCGGCCAATTGCAACATCATCCTTGTCCGCTTTATACAAAGGTCACCAACTCTTTTGGCAACGGACAAGGGCATGAGATTGATGCTTGATCCAAGATCAAGTAGTGCTTTACCTACATGTGTTGTGCCTATAGCTACCGGTAGAGTGACTCTTCCCGGATCTTGCTCTTTCTTAGGCAACGTTCTTTGAATAATAGCACTACAATTGGCATCAATTTGGATCGTCTCTTCATCGTTGATTCTTCTTTTCTTGGAAAGGATATCTTTCATGAACTTCGCATAGACCGGCATTTGCTCCAAGGCTTCTGAGAATGGTATATCAATTTGCAACTTCTTGAAGAGTTCAAGAAACCTTGCGTATTGCCGCTCTTTGTCTTTCTTCGATGGAGCATGTGGGTATGGTAAGCGTTGAGCCACCACTTGCTTCTCAACTTCTTGTTTCTTCCCTTTATCTTTCCCCACATCTTTATTCTTACTCTCCATCTCCTCTTGTTCCACTAGATCTCTTTTTTGATTTTTTTCTTTTTCAACTAATGCTTCTTTATTCTTTATATACACTTCCTTCTCTATCTCTACACTGTCCTCCTCGAACTTCTCTTTGTCCTCCTCGTTAACAACTTCATCTTCCTTCTTTTCAACAACAACAACATCATCACCTACCCCTCTACCTACTACTCTACCACTCCTTGTAGCTATAGCTTTTGACTGCTATGCTTTGTGATGCTCCTTAGGATTTGGTTGAGTGTTTGCGGTGAAAGTTCCCACTTGCGGAGGACCTTGAGCCATTTGTTGTGCTAACTGACCAACTTGCGTCTCAAGGCCTTTGATGGACGCGTCGGTGTTTTTCTGGTTAGCCATGGACATTTGCATGAATTGCTTCAAGACCTCCTCGGTGCTTTGGGAATTGTTAGGTTGTTGGGGGTTATTTGGTGGTGGAAATTGGTATTGATTATTGAAGGGTTGTTGGAATTGAGGGAAAGGTTGTTGGTGGAAATTTGATTGCGGATATTGGTAGTTATTGTTGTAAGGTGCTCTCCACGGTCTCTGAAAGTTTTGAGTGGCCGGATATCTTCCTTGAGAATTGGAAGTACCCGGATTTTGGGATTGTTGTGAGGTTCCGGCTTGTTGTGGTTGGTTAGGCCTTTGTTGGTTTCCCACATAGTTGACCTCTTCCTCTTCAAAAGAACCAGGTGTGGGACAAAAGCCGGTGGGATGATCTCCCGTGCAAAGCTCACAAGTATTGACTTGAGCGGTTCCTCCTTCTTGCTTGAGAGATTCAAGAATTTGTTTTGGCATAGCTCTCATCTCCTTTTGCATAGCTTCTATTTGTTGAGTGAGAAGCTTATTTTGAGCTAAGACCGCATCATTTGCTTCTAGTTCAAGGATACCGGCTTTCCTTTGTTGAGGATTCCGGTTGTGAGAAGATTTTCTTGTGTTGATAGCCATTTGGTTGATGATTTTGACAGCATCAGCTGGATTTTTCAAAGCAATAGAACCTCCAGCACTTGCATCTAGCATCGTCTTGGACATGTCTTGAAGCCCTTGACGAAAAAGATATAGTTGCATTTGGCTATGAAAACCATGCTTTGGACAATTCCTTAGCAATGATTTATAGCGCTCCCAAGCTTCACAAAGAGTCTCACTTTGGCCTTGAGCAAAAGTTGTAATTGAAGTTTTAGCCTCAAGATGCCTATCCTCCGGAAAGAACCTTTCTTGAAATGCTTTCTCTAGCTCACCCCAATTTTCCATCAAAGAAGTTGGTTGATCAAGATACCACTCCTTAGCCTTCCCGATCAAAGAATGAGGGAACAATTGCACAAACACACCCTCTTCCTCATCTTCCTTTGCACCAAGTGTACCGGCGATAACATAGAAGTTGGTTAAATGTCTATATGGATCCTCATGATCCATACCGGTAAACTGTTTATGAGTTATCAAGTTTATCAACCCCGACTTCAGCTCAATTGATTTGGCATTACGATTGCCAAGATTAGCTAGCCTCCTCGGACTAATCCACATAGGTAGAGCATCATTATCATCTTCCTGAGCCATAACTACTTCTGGTTCACTCTTCGGAGATGACTGTGGTGAAGAATGTGAAGAATCACCAAGTGATATAGTATGCACCGAACCTGACGGAGAAGGAATAAAAAGTAAAGATTCCGGCTGAGCCAGCCTGGCTAATCTCTTAGCTTCCTTTGCTTGAGCTCTAAGTAACCTAGCAGTTTTCTCAATCTCAGGATCAAATTGTAGGTCTTCGCTAGCAACGGTACCTCGCATAAACAAAGTTCACCAAGACTATACCAGGTGGTTAGCATCAAAAATAATGAATGATATAAGTGTATATGTATATGCATGAAAGAATTTTGTGCAAAATTGACTTATCATGACAAAATTGTTTCCATACTTATAATAAATTTTCCGTTACTCCCCGGCAACGGCGCCATTTTGATGTAAGATTTTTCCTACATGTCATATAACTATGTACACGTGAGTATATATAGGATCGTTTCCACAGGGAGTTACGTTTATTATAAGCATTTTCACAATAGTTCATGTTAAGGGTTTGGATATAATTTGTTTGTTTGTAACACTATCCATAGATGACATAAAAGTAAAAACGAGAGGGTATCGAACTATTTCGCTTGCGGTATAAGATAACGAGCAAGCATAACAGCAGCAATCTCTCGATCGATTAACAGAATCTAGCTTTATAACCAATATTATTACAATCATTTCTACAATATCCTTCGTGTCCAAAGCGACATCGTTATTTCCAAGTTAGCGTTTAAACATTCGTGTCCAAATTCTTTAAACGATAACTTGGTCGATCGGATAACTTAATCGACCGTGTCCAGCCTGATTAAGTATCCGAAAGCATTAAAAGCTTGATTAAAAGTAATTATCAAAGGTTTACAAGCTTGTCAAGAGTGTTATAACATAAGATAGATTGTTATTCTAGTTCTAGATTCAAGAGTTTGTGTCCAAATCATCTTGAATCTCTTTGAAAGCATTAAAAGCAAGAATAACAACAATATTGAATCATTAAGCTAGAACCTTATATATTAAAAGATCAAAAGATTACATAATAGCTTGATTGTTACCTCAATACTACAAAGAAGGTGATAGTTACATATAGACATGTAAACTAATGCAAGGAATGAAGGAAAGATGAAGATTCCATGCCAAGATCCTTGATGTCTCAATGAATCTAGGGTTGAATCTACTCCTTAATCACTTGCTTTGTGTTTCTCTCTATGAAATAGCTCTAACCTCTCTCTAGAAATGTATAAAATGTTTCAATGGAATAGTGAATCCTCTAAAAGAGAGGTAAGAATGCTATTTATATGTGCCTGTGTTTTTGCACCTACGCTAATAGCGCAGATTACGCTAATAGCGTGGTATGTCGGCCTATAATCTGGCCAATGGGCTTGTGCCACGTTGGCCTTGCCCTGCTTCTACGCTTCAGCTACGCTAATAGCGTGGTCCTCTGGAGCTTCTACGCTTATAGCGTAACCCACGCTTATAGCGTGTTTCTTCATGACAGCCACGCTCCAGGTACGCCTATGGCGTAGCTCTCGGGAGCTTGTACGCTAATAGCTCAGAATACGCTATTAGCGTACTCTTCAAAAGTGCTCCAGATCCTACGCCCCAGGTACGCTATTGGCGTATCTCTCTGACCTTGGGCATTTCTTCATCACGCTAATAGCGTAGGACACGCTAATAGCGTGTGACATTGAACTTTGACGTTTCTTGATTCTTGCTTGTATTTTCCTGCACAAAAAGGGTAGAATAAGGCTCAAAAGCATAAATGACATATTTACACAATAATTGGAGTTTTCCATAGAGAATCTTGCAAAACAAGTCACTAAAATGCCTAAACTCCTATATGAAATATATCACTTTTAAACACTTATCACAAGACCGACCACGGCTCTGATACCAACTTGTAACACCCTATTTCTAATAAGCGGTAAAACGCGCGAATATACAAACATATTCTAGAAATAGATGCTACGTCTTTGAATCAAACCACATAAATACATGCATGAAGATCATGTTACACAACATAGCAGCGGACATACATATAATTCATAAAACATCTCCGAATCTCAACATAATACAAATGTATTCTCCAAATCTCAAATAACAATTAATGTCTCAACTCCAAAATACAGGGTCCAAAATAAAACTAACATGCAAGAACTATCCTAGATCAGAGCCCTAATCTAGACACTTGCATATAAAAGAGGAACTCCACTCCTCGACATCATCAAGCAAACAACTAAGCATACTGCACTCCATCTACCCGTCCATACGGAAAGGTAGGTGGTAAACCACTGAAGGTTAGCATTACATCATCATAATCCACGAAAAGCATTTATCATGAACATTGGAAATGAAAGAATATATTCGAGAATAACAATTCATTCATATAACCACAAGTATTTACAACACATGCATATTATTCTTTATCACCATCCCAAGTTCATCTAAATAAGTGTATTATACACATATCACAACTTCACCTTGTCAATCAACAATTAAAAATTAACAATTCAATCCACAATTACAATTAGCAAGTCAAACACCAAACACATTTCAATGCAATTCAATTCACCAACAGTTTATGCAATGGCTCTAGACTCATCTAGATGCATGTGGTACCAAAACACCTCAAGGTCGTCACCTTCGATGCAACAAAAACATCGTACTCACCTTAATTGGATATGAAATCCGCCACCATTAGTCTTGGATATAAAATCCACCACCATCAGTCATGAATGCCTGAACATATGACTCAACTACAAATGCATATGTTCACACAAACAATAATCACCTCAACATCACCAATATTTTTATATATGCAATCATCAACAATTCACCTCCACATAACATATATACAATCACCGACAACATTCACAATACAAGCAACATATAGTTGTCACACACATATACATCACCAATCATGTCCACATAAATCGACATATAGTTGCCACATTTCCATATAATTCTTTACAATCCAAATAAAGGAACAAATACAACATATGATCACAAACATCATATTCATCACTCAATAACCATTCATACACCATTTCATAGTCATATCAATATGTTCATAAAAGGTTGATAAGCAATAGGTTCTCAAAAATCATCTTTAATCAAGTTCGTCTCTCAAAGTCAAAATATTACAAGTATTTGAGCATTTAAACCAAAACCAAGTAAACAAGCTCAATTGCCTATGCCATGTGTTCTCACAAGTCACATATATATGCAGCAAAGATTACATAAGCATTTCATCATCCAAATACGACGAATTCAAGAAAAACACAAAGTTCGTCTCACTTTATCACTTTTCACAAAATTTTCCATTTTCGAAGCAAAACAAGTTCAAACTTGATGAAACCACTCACAACCAATTTTAGAAATCATATAAACATTATATAACTCTAATCCCACTTCAAATTCCGGAAGAAAACGAGTTTTCGAAAAAATCACGTTTGGACCGTTTTTACAAAAGTTAGACGATTTTCACAAATTCAAGTCCAAACCAATTCAAATCATGTTCCAGTAGGATTAAAGGTATAAACAGATGTTAATTAAGTCCAAAGAAACATTTTAGAAGTATTGGATTGGTCCCCCAAAGCTCAAAACAAACAAAACAGAAAAACTGTTTCTGGGCAATTTCGCTATTAGCGAAATTTTCGCCATTAGCGAAAATTGTCGAGACAGTTTCGCTATTAGCGCCTTTCTTGCGAAATTATGCAGTAGTTACGGGTTTTCACATCATTTTCACCCAAAATCCCAATTTTCAAATCCCCAACTCCCAAACCAAGTTCCAGAAAGTGTTTATGGGTCAAAATAGGTTCAATACACTTAAACAAACATGAATCATGCATTAGAAACAACAATTTAGCTCATTTCATCAAAATCATGAAATTTTCTCAAAACACCAACATAACCACAAATCTCCTCATGAATCCATAAATAACGTTTCCAGTTACTCCAATTCGATTCTAACAGTTCAACAATCATCAACAACAACTAATGAACACGAATTCATGCACAATTCAACATCACAACTTCATTTCTCATCAAATTTGCTCAAGAACATAAGGTACCAACAATTATGCATTTCAACATGTTAATTCACATACTAACATACAATTATCATGCAAATCATGTTCTCAAATATAACAACAACAATTATGCACGAATTTACAACAATTAGATTCAATTCATCAATTTCAAAAAAATGGGTAAAGAGAAAAATTGTGAATTATGTTTGAATTCTAACCCTCTTACCTCTAGCACCAAGATTCTCTAACCCAAGCTTCAATTTAGCTCCTAGATGATGAATCCCCTCTTCTAGCTCCAACCCTTGTTCTTGTTCTCCTCTCTAGCCTCTATCTCTTCTCTTCAATTGAAATGAAATGATAAATGTTTGTAAAACCTAATTTCACCAACAACTAGAGTTTATATACTCTACTCATTTGGGCTTATCTCACAAACCTTAATGAGCCTAACCCATTTCTATTCTAACCCCAAAAATATCACTACTCACTTAACGGTAAATTATATCACTAACGGTCACTTACCGGTAAATAAAATAATTACTACAACTCCCTAACATTTAGTAAAATAATAACTCTCACTAAGCACTAAAATAATCCTCAACCAAAATTACAAAATTACCCCTACTCTCAAAATGACCAAAATGCCCCTAAGTCCACAATGACTAAAATACCCTTCTAACACCGAATTCTACAATTCCTAACCAAAAAAATACACACCGAGGCAAATAATCACATAAGAGCATATACATTACACATAAATAAATAATAAAATAAAACTAGCGAAAATCGGGCTGTTACACTCACTGTTTCTGCTGATGTTGAACGAGATGTTCTGAACATTTGGCCTCGACTTTTTGTCAATCATCTCCAACACTTTGTTAAACTCTTTACCAAGACGCATAATTGCATCTAAAATAATTTCATCAGTCTCCATTTCAGATTGAACATCTTCCTCATCGGTGTTGGAAACGAATGCTATGTTTTTCATCTTATATCCTTTGGCTAATTCAAAAGTTTGAAGTGATCCTATTAGCTTATCAACCTTCATATTGGAGAGGTCTTGTGTTTCTTCAATCGTAGTCACCTTCATATCAAATCTCTTAGGTAGAACTCTGAGAGTCTTTCTGACGAGCTTTTCATCAGACATCTTTTCTCCAAGTGAGTCAAAGGAGTTAGTCATGTCAAGGACATTCATGTAAAAGACATGTATGTTCTCATCCTCCATCATTTTTAGATTTTCAAACTTTGTAGTTAGAAGTTGAAGCCTTAACATTTTCACTTTAGATGTACCTTCGTGTGTAGTTTTGAGAATTTCCCAAGCATCCTTAGCCACAGTGCATTGCTTGAATCTGAACATGTTCTTGTCCACTCCATGGAATAAAGAATTCAAAGCCTTCGAGTTTTCAAGAGCTAATTCATCTTCTTCCTTGGACCACTCTTCTTCTGGTTTTAGATCAGCTGTCTTGTTTCCATCTTTGTCAAGCACAACAGGATGTTTCCAGCCCTTCAGAACTGCTTTCCATGTCTTGCTATCTATGGATTTGAGGAAAGCACTCATGCATGATTTCCAATCATCATAGTTCGAGCCATCTAACAAAGGTGGTCTGTTCACAAATCCTCCTTCCTTGTCCATGATGCTAGAATAGAACTTCCTGGAGCTCACCCTAAAATAGGCAGGGTGCCTGCTCTGATACCAATTGAAATTTTAGCGCACTTGTTTTAAAATGTTCTGTCAGATGTTTAAACGTTTGTAATGTTCAGTTTAATGTTTCAACATCACGTGATAAACAGAAGTTAAAACAACAAAATAAATGACATGAAAGTAAAGAACACAGTGAGTTTGTTGACCCAGTTTGGCACAACACGCCTACGTCTGGGGGCTCCCAAACCAGGAAGGAAATCCACTAGTGTAGTCCTTATTCAATAGCTCTCAGCAAACTACTCGTTTACACTATATGACCTAGGACCTACCCGTCTAGACTTCAACCTAGGAACTTCTAGATCTGAGATCCCATCTCACTATCCTAATGGTCAGTCACTGCCCCAGTGACCTTCTCAGACCTCAACCAAAACAAAAGTAGAAGTTACCTTCCAACACAATCAACTAGTACCTTATTTCACAACTTCGGTCTAGTGCACAAGAGTATCAAACTCACACACTCAATCCTAAACAAGTATCACAAGAGATACATGAAAGAACACACAGTAGATTCTAAACTTGCATCACAAACGATACAAGAGCAGAATACATGAAGACTCAAGCCCTAAAAATATAACTTTTAGAATGACGGCTTGAATAATGCAATTAGGTCTTGAAGTCTTCCTTTTATACTGAAGCAGCTTGGGCTAAATAATTCGTTGGGCTTCGCACACTGCAGATCGGTTCAGCTAATCTGCAAAACAAGAATCAGAAACAAATCTGGAAACTCCTAAAATGTCGGAACATTTATAGGATCATTCCAAACAATAATAAACACTTCCTAAAATATAATATCTACTTTAGAAATATTATACAGTTGATTCTTAGATGATATGCGCGTTGCTTGATCAATAAGTTAAGGAAATATTGTTTCCTTAAACAATAAAGGGTGCGCGTACATATAGGCATGAACCCAGGCAGACTGAACCATGCCAAGATGTTGGAATAGTGTATCCAACATCTTACAGAGTTGCCTAACCACATGTTGGAACTTTGGTTCCAACTTACAGAACAAAGATATTTGTTTTAGCAAAAATGCAGCCAACACAAATACCCAACATAATCTATATCAGACATATCTTAGAGAAAACAACTTATGAACTCTTTAAGAGAAGAAAACCCAATATCTCTTACTTTCATTAATTTGGATGTGCCTGTTACATTCTAAATAACAAGCTCTACCTAAAGAAATTTGATGCCAAGGCCCAAAGAAGAATCTTTTTAGGTTACTCTGAAAGGTTAAAGGCATACAGAGTGTATAATTTAGAGACACTTTGTGTTGAAGAATCAACCCAATATCTCTTACTTTCATCAATATGGATGTGTCTGTTACATTCTAAATAACAAGCTCTACCTAAAGAAATTTGATGCCAAGGCCTAAAGAAGAATCTTTTTAGGTTACTCTGAAAGGTTAAAGTCATACAGAGTGTATAATTCAGAGACACTCTGTGTTGAAGAATCAATGCACGTTAAATTTGATGACAAAGATCTTGGAAATGAAACTCCAGAGCAAGGTGAAAGTTTTGCAGATATGCAGGTGCCTGAAGATACTTCAGAACCTAATTAGACTCCTGAGTCTGAAGAGAGTCCAGAAGCTGAACCGACTCCAGAAGCTCAAGATGAAGTAGCTTCTGATGAAGCTCAAGATGGTTCTCAACAAGCTAATCAATCCAAGAATACCTTCAAGTACAAGTCTTCACATCCTGAGGATCAAATCATTGGAAACAAAGAAAGTCCTAGAAGAACAAGATCATATTTCAGACAAGAAGAGTCTATGATAGGATTGTTATCAGTGATAGAACTTGCTACAGTTGATGAAGCACAAGAACTCAATCAATTTCAGAGAAATGATGTGTGGGATCTGGTACCCAAGCCTCATCATAAGAACATTATTTGAACAAAATGGGTATTCAGAAACAAGCTGAATGAACTTGGAGAAGTAGCTAGAAACAAAGTTAGACTTGTTGCTCAAGGTTACAGTCAACAAGAAAACATTGATTATACTGAAACAATTGCTCCAGTTGCTAGATTGGAAGCAATCAGGTTACTTCTATCCTATGCAGTAAATCATGGCATAATATTATATCAAATGGATGTAAAGAGTGCTGCAACATCCCAATATTTTATATACATTATATATGACATTTTAGTAAGTTCTTGATTTATTTTATTCTATACTAGTTACAAACCCGTGCGATCTTGTAAAAAAAAAAATTGTTCCAAAGGAAAAATGAGTAAATTAATGAATATTGCACAAACTCGGATATTCTAAATAAATCACTTTTATTGTATTTTTAAAAAAAAACTGTTATAAAGGAGAAATGAGCAAATTAAGGGAAATATCTGCATCCTTCTAAGAAATTGTTGTCGTTCATGTTATACCCTAATTTTGGACCTAAAAATACTTATTCAATTCTTCTTTTCTTGCATTATAAGTCATTTGAACTGTCTCTGATCAATTGCATCTTTCTCTGCATCTTATTTCAATATTATTTGCAAAATTCATGAAAAAGGGTATTTTAGTCATTTCCTGCATTCAACTCATTTTAGTCCTTGAAAATTGTTTGAGTCTTTTAAATTGGTTTGTATAAGTCCTTGTTCCAATCTCATGTCAAAATTCATTTCAAAAATATCAGTTGAGTCATTTTTTAGTCAGTTTATCCCCTAGGGGCATTTTAGTCATTTCCTATGTCAAAATTTCTTTCAATCTTTTAAAAATTTGTTTGAGTCCTTTCAAATAGTTTGAATAAGTTTCTATTGCAATTCCATGTCAAAATCCAGTTCAAAAATTGCATTTGAAGTCATTTTGAGTCAGTTTTGCCCCTAGGGGCATTTTAGTCTTTTCATATGTCAAAACTCTTAAAATTGTCCCTGAGTCTTTTCAATTGGTTTAAATAAACTCTTGTTTCAATTCCCTGTTAAAAATCCATTTTTAATTTCATCTGAGTCATTTTTAGTCGTTTTAAGCCTCCAGGGGCATTTTGGTCATTTCACATAATATTTCTGTTTCATTTTAATCTGCTTTGTTGTTTTTAATCGTCTCGCTTTACGTTAATTTTCAATTTACTTTTTCAATTCAATTTTAGTTTTAATTTTCATTTCGGTCCTTGTACTTTTGCTATTTACATTTTAATCCCTTTTAAGTTTGTTAGAGTCCAAGTGCCATGTGTCCAAATGCTATTGGTCCTTAAGAGTTTGTTACAAGTCTAGTGCCACATGTCCCACTCCAATTGGTCCAAGGCTTACCACATCACCTATATAAGTCAAAGGTCATGGTCAAAGTCCACATTCAATGATTCTTCACAAAAATTCATAAAAAAAAATCACAAAACAATTTTTTTCTTTTTCCCTCTTTTCCTCTCTCTCACGTGGCCACTCCTCCACCAGTTCCACCACCACAACCAACTTTCAACCACCACAACAAACTTTCTCCTCCACCCTAACTAACTCCTCTAACCTCCATAACCACCATAAACAACCACAAAACCTTACAACTTCATCTTCAACCTTCACCAATTCTTCATAACCCAAACCTTCAACCATCATCATCTTCATCCATAACATTCCTCCATAACCAAAAAGCTTCAAAAACTTTCTCACAAATCCATCAACAACCTTCAATCAACCTTCAAACCTTCAACAATGAATTACACAATCAAGAATCTGAACAAGCTAGTTTCAATGCACAAATCACGGCAAGGTCATGGAGGAGAGAAATCATGATTCCTAACAGCAGCAAGAGCGATCAAATTCAAGAACTGTAACTTCAGGTAAATCGAATTCGGCAACATCAAGCCAAGACCGTCCAGATTGAAAGAAAAGGATCCGCCATTTTTGAGTTCAAGGTCGCGTGAACAAGGGAGAAGGAAGAACCAGCAAAAACAAGTAAGAAGTGTTCTTCATGCCAATCCTTTTGTGTTGTGATTTTTCGTTCAAGAATCTGTCTTCAAAAGTGTTGAATCTAGATGTTTTGATTTATGTGTTTTGAGAATTTTTTAAGCATAAACACGTTTTAGTAAGAAAGAAGAAGAAAGGAATGAGGACAGAGCAGCGTTGCTGCTGGTTTTGCATAGCTCTTGTTGGACCGGTTCGGTTGAACCGACCCGTTCCTGAACCGGTCCAACTTTCCTGGATCCATTTCTTTTCCTCTTCTGCTTGTGTTATACTGCTTACTGTTTACACCCCCCAGTATGCTTACCGCACCCCCCTGTTTGCCTCAAAATTCATGATAAAATCTCTAAAAATTTATCAATGTTTTTCTTGTTAGTTTTAGTTGTTCTTGAGGCTTTTTTACATGTTAAATTTGACTGGAAAAATATATGGAGATGTGTCTTAATATCCTTGTTAGTTCAACACTTTTTCTTTTGATTAAATTGTATAGAAAAACCTCCAAAAAGTGCTCATGTGTTTTTTATACTTTGATAATGATTCTTGATGTCAAATATGCTGAATCTTTCACCTCTGAAATGTATGCAATTTCCTTGAATTTGTTTGTTGAATTTTTGGTACCTTGTGCTTCAAGTAAACTTGATGTCTTTTTTGTAGAAATAAGGTGGTGAATACACCTAAAATTTTGCTATGTTTGCTTGGCTTGATTGTTTTTACTTAATTTCCATGTTATGGCTGAAGGAAAAATGCTCTATAAAATTGCCATAATATGGGAACTATAAATCCTACACTTGTCACTATCTTGTAGTGAACTTTTAGGTGTATTTAACATCTTTTCTTTGTTAATTCTAGTTATGTGTTTAATAGCCTCTTGATTGCTTAATAATCATCATGATATTTCTCCATATTGTGTTTCTAACCTTTCATTTCTTGTTCTATAAGCACTTCATAAACATTCCCATCATTTCATGCATTTTTGTTCACTAACCCCTTTATTTCCATCTTGTGTTTTTTAGCTTTATTTTCCTCGCAATTTAATTTCACCAAAGTTAGAATGTAATAATTAGGACTTTTTGTACTTTACTTTTTATACAATTTTAATTTCTTGCAAGACCATAGAATGTATCTAGGCCAATGATGTAAAGGACAATGGACTCTAATGATGTACACCGACACAAGCACCAACACATGCACACACACCACTTTAGATATATAGCTAGAATATGCATGTTTAGATGTATGTTTAGGATTGTATGTTTAGATGAATGTTTAGGCTTTATACTTAGAAAAATCAATTTTCCAAAAAACTTGAACAAATTTCACTCAAACCATTTTCTAATAAACCTTGGGATCGAAATCCCATTGTAATTTTCCCTTTATTTTCTTAATCAAAATCTTAATGAATCTTAACCATACTTAGACCTTTTTGCAAATAACTAATCTCACCTCACAATTTCATAATCTCAATGCTCATGAAGCCTCTCAATCTCCATTCTTCAAAATCCCATTTTCAAACTTAAAATCAACCAACAAAAACGAAAATATTTTTGGAAGAGAACTACGGTGGATTTGATCCCTTAAACGGGTACGTAGGCAAGGAACAAAATTCCTTCATTTCAAATAAAATAAAAATTCAAACACATTCTTCTCCCTCCAATTCTTCACTTAGAAAACCCATAGGTGTAAATAACACTTTTCAAAATAGCATTTAAAAATAAAGCGCGCGCGTAGAAATTAAAGACGGTTCCTATAGGATACTATAGTCGTTATGGGTGCCTAACACCTTCCCGTAGCGAAAACAACTCCCGGACCTCGATTCTCAAGGGTTTTGCTTACTTTTTCCCTTCCCAAGAAAAAATAAGATATCACCGGTTTAAAAGGTTCAAACGTAATCAATGTTTGACACCCGAAAACCAAGATAAAACAGTTCATAAATGTGAAAATCAAGCAAGCATATTGCACAAATCTCATTTTGTTCAAGAGATTAGGAAAACAACATTATAATTAACATGATACTAATTCAAACCAATGTGCATATTAACGTTACATAATAGTTAGGTTTATAAAAGAGACTGCAAGTGTCATAGACTAACCAAAAAGATATTTTTGTCAATATTTACATCAGACAAACTGAAAAGAACAAATGACATCCCAAAGTCAAGATAGTTTACGATTACAGTCCAAAGCGATACGCCAAAATAGTAGAAGTTCAAATAGTTCAACAGCAAAGATCTACTTTGGAACAACTCGAACGTGCAAGTTCTTCGGTGACTTTTCGAGATCAAAGATGAGCTTACCACCTTCTTCTATAACACGTTCTCTGCAGAAATTGAACCACCGCCCACACAAGTATATTTCATAGCTTGCTCTTTCAGCGGTAATGAGGCGACACTTATACTTTCCATGTGTCTGGTCATCAATGAGAGTGATTGTTTTGCACTTTTCTTTCAGAATTGTTCTTGACACCTCGTTTGGGAAATGTTAAACAGCGAAATAACTGCAATATTAGTCTAATGGATATTAACATGGATAAGATGTATGCGAATATAGTTACATATAATTTATAAAACGAAGGTAGCATAACTAATTTTAAACTAAAGAAAATGTACCATGACTTCTAATTTATCTTCCTATATAGTCTAGATAAATGCATGAATGTGGATTATATGTACCCTGTTGGCCAATTAACATTGTTGAAACAAACGGAAATTAAGCATCGCTTCTGCATGTGCATCTATAGCTAGCATCATTTGACATTGATGTCTTCGAACATTTGGTGCAACTCTCATAATACCATCCAAACTGGTTAGGATTGAATTTAGTTGTTTTCCAAATAGTGATGCAGTATGTTTCCGAACACAAATTATGCACATGAAATAAAGAATAATGCAATATGTATTTTTAATTTGTGCGTAAAAAAACTCAAAGCATGTTTGTGCATAAAAAAAGCAGACCTTGACTAAGTTTATAAATTCAACAATTGGCCTAACTTGAGACAGATTGGAAAAATCGTTGTACGAAGTACGTTGAGAAGAAGCCGAACTCAAACTTAAATTCTGACTGAAGCTTTGACTCTGAGCTTGAGAAGTGTTAAGGTCACGACAACAATTCAAGAAACATGGTCAAAAAACAATCAAATCAAATTGTGAAATAATAAGTTACTCTAACACTATATTGTGAAATCATAATACAAACATACTAAGTCTTAAACTTCTCAACAACCGGATAATGTAGGTTGATAAGCAGCCTCGAACCTGACCAATTGTTACATATATTTGGGTTGTCATTGACTACAAAATGGAAGCAAAGAACTTAAGGTAAATAGATGATAGATGATAAAGCTACGAAGTATTTTTCCCATAGTGTTACATCAACCATATTCCCACTGCATAAGGAAATATATCTTCTAGGTCATTATCAAACTTATACAAAATCCTATCATCTGATGCTGACAAATTAGAAAATAATACCTTTTATCAACACAATGTTAAAAAATAAAAGATATATTTTTTTTTTTTACAAATACTATATTTACTCAATAACGTTTATTTTGTGTAACATGAATAAAAATTTGTATCATCATATAAATGACTTGTTAAATATTTGAATAAGAGAAACAATTTAAGTAGCCTGAAATAATAACATAAATAATATCAAAATAGTTGATTTATTCTATTTCAATTATACTCTATAACAAATTTCGTTATAAGAATACCATATTTTTGGTGTCTTTCAAAATTATAAGAATTTATATTATATGATATTATATTTGTTACATGGTTGGTGTCATGGAAACAAATACATTTTTGTTTTTGAATAAGAAAAAGATATGCATAGTTTATAAAAATAATCATACACATTATGCAACGCCAAAAAAATTATACGCATTAGCGTAACAAAAAAACATACACACATAAAGCATTACTCTGAACGCTAATGTGTGTGTGTGTATATTAGCGAGGTTGAAGAAAGAAAATAAAAATATTTGGTACCATTAAATGATAGTGTGAATAAAAATATTTGTGAGGTTGTGATGATTAAACGATATTGAAATTAAATATATAAGTAATAAAAAGATAATAAAATTCCTTTGAAAAAAAGGTAATAAAATTAAATGGAACCTCCTTAAAAAAAATTAAATGGAACGGTTCAAACAAAAAATTAAATGGAAGAAAAAAACATATTGAAATATAATATTAAAAAATAAAAGAAAAGGTTCCCAACGTGAATTGAAAAGAGATGCTTGTGAAATAAATTGTCGATAAATAGTTTTTTGAAGTAGTATTCAACAACTTTTGGCCAAAGCTCATTCCATTCAATTTTATGCATTAAAAAAAGTGCCTTTTTTTAGTAAGTACTTAAATGATATTGTATTTGGCCTAACTTTTCCTTAAAAATATAGAGAAGTTGAAAAAAAAACCCGGGTCAAACAATATCTTAATCTCCCACAACGGCAGTGTAGAAACAACTGAATTTGGGGGGAAAAAAATTAGAAAATAGTTAAAAATAAAAAATATTTGAAAATAGTTAAAAGTTTTTAAAAATATAAAAATTGAAAAATAGTTAAAAAAAAAATCGGTGAGATAGCACTCAACCAAGCAACACTAAAAGAATTTATATGCATTAGCGTAACAAAAAATAGACAGACAAACATAAAATATTACTCTAAACATTAATGTGTGTGTATATATTCGCGAGGTTGAAGAAAGGAAATAAAAATATTTGGTATCATTAAATGACAACGTGAATAAAAATATTTATGAGGTTGTGATGATTAAACGATATTGAAATTAAATATATAAGTGATAAAAAGATAATAAAATTCCTTGGAAAAAAAGATAATAAAATTAAATGGAACCTCCTGAAAAAAGTAAATGGAACAGTTCAAAAAATAAAAATAAAATTAAGTTAAATGGAAGAAAAAAATATTGAAATATAATATTAAAAAATAAAAGAAAATGTTCCCAACGTGAGTTGAAAAGAGGTGCTTGTGAAATAAATTGTCGAGAAGTAATCTTTTAAAGTAACATTCAACAACTTTTGGCCAAAGCTCATTCCATTCAGTTTTATGCATTGAAAAAAAGTATTTTTTTAGTAAGTACTTAATTGATATTGTGTTTGACCTAACTTCTCCTTAAAATTATAGAGAAGTTGGAAAAAAACGGGTCAATTAATACCTTAATCTCCCACAACTGCAATGTAGAAGCAACTGAATTTAGGATTATTTTTATTCTTATAAAATAAATAAAAAATAAAAAATAAAATAATGAAAAATAAAATATATATTTGGATGAGGTGGCACTCAACCACCCTCAACAATTAAGATTACCAAAATGCCCTTCAGAAGGGCAAAATGGTAAAATTAATAGTATTAATATTTAATAGATAGTAAATAGATTAATCATTTGATTTTTTTTGTGAAGGGATTATTTAATTAATTATTTGATTATTAGATGCTTCATAATATTTGTCTAATATTTGTCAAAAAAAAAATATATTTGTCTAATAAACTGTACCGTCCCATTTCTTTGGTTCCAAATAAATGATGATCGACCAAATTTAATCCTTCGATGTGCCATAAGTTTTGGGTCTTGAAACAATATTATGTCAATTTAATTTTTCATTAATGTTACTATCACCCATTAAATCATATACAATTATCTCTCCTCTTTTACATTATCTTCCTTCTATTTACATCCATATCCTTCTCAAATGTCTGTCCACGTCCATTTAGAGGGCATTAGGCCTAATACTAAAATATGCTTTTGCTCACATTTAATTCTATTATTCTTTGTTGATAAAAAAAAAAAAATAAACTAGTCAAAGAACCAAATGAATCTCTTTTAAATTGTCATGCGTTTTGTCTCTTGATACACGATACAAAATAAATTGTCTTCAATATATCATTTAAAACCCTTATAGGTTACCTTTTTCTCTTATAGTAGTATTTGACCAATATTTTATTACTAGGCCTTGATTATCATTTATCTCATTTAACACCGTCATTTTTCTCATTTAAGTACTACTATTGTCTTGCCAGTATTCACCATTTTAAATCTCTCTTTAATCCATTGAAACCCCTTAGATGTTCCACACAAGTCCCCACATTACATATTTCATTAGGTTAGCCGAATCCAAAAAAAAAAATAGAAGAAGGCAAACGAAAACACAGCACAAATGAAACAATCTTAATTACCATCTTTGATCCATCCATGATATTTGATGAGTCTCATTATTCTAGCAAATCTTCTCAAAAATCTGTCTTTTGTGGTGTTAGTATGTCAAGCTAGGAAGCTTAGCGTGAGGTAAGTGCTTTTTCCCCATACGTTTTTACAAAGTTCTAGGACCGTGTTATGAAATAGTGGCATAAATTGAAAAGAAAAACAAAAAAACAATTAAATTATATATTTAAGTAATTAAAGTTTCAGTTTTTAATATTATGTTTGAAAGTGATGATGTAAATTTTGAGAAGCTAGTTGCTTATCATGTGGTATATGCATTTTCTCTTTGTTTGCCTGTGTGGCGTGTATTATATTTTGATTGTGGTTGCCTAAGTGGTGGGAATTATGTTTTATTATCATTTTGCATTTTCTATGTGATGCCTTAGTGGCGTGTAAATTTCTTTTCATACGCATGCATGACATATGCATATTCGGTGTGATGCCTGTGTGGCCGGTTAAATATTCTGTGTGAGGCCTTAGTGGCAGGCAGACTATATCCGAATCATTTAGTTCTTAGGAGCATGCATCGTACGCATAATTGCATTTGAGTCGGCTATATATTTGTGATGTGTTAATTGATTAACTTCTCTTATTGCAATAGAAATGTTTATGAACCTTTTCTTAAGATTTATGAGTTGGTTGTATTTTTAGTTCTTTTGATTGAGAAGTTTTGATACTATCTATTTTATGACATTGTTTCTTGTGCTTTGAATATGAACCAATTTGGATAAGGAAATTGACCCTTACATTAATAAAATGTAGTAGGTACCAAAGAAAGAAATATGAAGTTGATGTGTTATCGAAGCGTACACGGGGTTAAATGTGGGTTTTTATTAAATTGTAACTATGATGTATAATATTTTTCAATATTATATATTTCCTTCGAAATATATATATGGAAGTATTGTGGATTTCTTCTGTTAATAAGAATATCAGCTTTTTAAGAATAATTTTGTATCAATTTATTTTAATAGTTCTATTATAGAAAGAAATATGAAGTTGATGTGTTATCGAAGCGTACACGGGGTTAAACGTGGGTTTTTATTAAATTGTAAATATGATGTATAATATTTTTCAATATTATATTTTTCCTTCGAAATATATATATATGAAGTTCTATTATAGAGATATTTTCTATTATTTTCCTTTTAAAAGTTTTATTTAGAAATAAAGAAATAGCCTTATACTTTCTAAAGAAAATGAATATTTTTAAGTAATGTCTTGGATCAAAAACCACGGCATCGAAGCGTACACGGGGTTAAACGTGGGTTTTTATTAAATTGTAAATATGATGTATAATATTTTTCAATATTATATTTTTCCTTCGAAATATATATATGAAGTTCTATTATAGATATATTTTCTATTATTTTCCTTTTAAAAGTTTTATTTAGAAATAAAGAAATAGCCTTATACTTTCTAAAGAAAATGAATATTTTTAAGTAATGTCTTGGATCAAAAACCACGGCGTTACAATATGGTATCAGAGCAATAATCCTAGGACAAATATTTTTGGGGTGGGACGATCTTGTATGTCGCATCTCCTTTGATTGTAGTTTGATTTTGTGAATGTTGACTTTGATGACTATTTTTGTGCTATATGTTTGGCAAAAAAAAAAAAAAAAAGCTTACTATATGGGTGAGGTATATGCCGTTAGTGGTATGCTTCAAGAGATGATTTTTCTGGTTGCTTCTGTAACAGAGATTAATATCAGGCTTAAAGGATTTATTGCTTGTTAATATGAGTTAAAAGTAGACAGAAAAGAATCCCTTAATTTTGAATTAAACTTGTTGACTTTTTTTGAATTTGAATAATTGTGATTTATTTCTTTTATTAATATTGTCATCTGTCTAGACAATATAAACATCTAGATTAGTAGTAGTAAATTAAGATGAATTGTGGAAACCAAACTGTGTAAATAACTACGTGTATATGAGTATATGGATTTTGTGGTCTTGTACAATTTTTCTTTAGTTATATAGATATGTTTGTGACCAAATAACGATTTCTAGTTTCTGATTACATAAATTTAAAAATATAATTTGTGTTATTCTTGTAAAGTGATTTTATGGTCTCCTTATTTTGTTTTTTGTCAAAAAAAAAAAAATTTGTTTTGATCACTACGTCTACATTTATTTTGATTGATTTGAGAATGTTTTTGAAACAAAAAGGAAAACTGTCTTTTATAAATAAATAAAAAAATTAATACTTGATATGGTTGTTTACCAGCTGATAAATTGTGGGTGTTTCTTCAAAAAAACAAATTTTGGGTGTTAAATTTTTTGAAATAATTTTAAGATTTTTTGAAATAATTTTTTTGAAATAATTTTGGGTGTTTATTAATATCTGTTTTGGGTTATGATTCAATGTGTAGTTTTTTGATGGTGCTATTTTGGATTTATTTTTATGAAGAAAAAAAAATGATGAATTATTTTTAGAATGTTAAGATGATGAAATGAAACCATTCTTTCTTAATAATAATATGATTGTGTGTCGTGTGTTTGGTATGCTTGTTGTTTGTTCTGGGTCATTCGATTCTTTTTTATTATTTTATTGGATTTTAACTTTATTAATAATCAATCAGGGTCTGTGTACACAGCTTAGGAAGAAGAAGATGTCTCACAGGAAGTTCGAGCACTCAAGACACTGTTCTTTGGGATTTCTCCCAAGAAAGCGTGCTGCTCGTCACAGAGGAAAAGTGAAGGCTTTCCCTAAGGATGACCCAACCAAGCCACCCAAGCTAACTGCCTTCTTGGGTTACAAGGCTGGTATGACACACATTGTCAGAGAAGTCGAGAAGCCAGGATCCAAGCTTCACAAGAAGGAGACTTGTGAGCCCGTGATAATCATTGAGACCCCTCCTATGGTTGTTGTCGGTGTTGTGGGCTATGTGAAAACTCCCCGTGGTCTCCGAACATTGAACACTGTCTGGACTCAGCATTTGAGTGAGGAATTTAAGCGTCGGTTTTACACGGACTGGTGCAAGTCCATGCAGAAGGCTTTCCGCAATTACTCAAAGCAGTATAAAAGTGATGAGGGGAAGAAAAACATTCAGACCCAGCTTGAGAAACTGAAGAAGTATGCAACTGTTATCCGTGTGTTGGCTCACACTCAGATCAGGAAAATGAAGGGTTTGAAGCAGAAGAAAGCCCATATCATGGAAATTCAAGTTAACGGTGGTACCATCGCACAGAAGGTGGACTTTGCATACAGTTTCTTTGAGAAGCAGGTTCCTATCGATGCTGTGTTCCAGAAGGATGAAATGATTGACGTCATTGGAGTGACCAAGGGTAAGGGTTATGAAGGTGTTGTTACTCGTTGGGGTGTTACTCGTCTTCCTCGTAAGACTCACAGGGGTTTAAGGAAGGTTGCATGTATTGGTGCTTGGCATCCTGCTAGAGTTTCTTTCACTGTTGCAAGAGCTGGTCAGAACGGATACCATCACAGAACTGAGCTGAACAAGAAAATTTACAAGCTCGGCAAAGTTGGAGAGGAGACCCATGGCGCCCAGACTGAGTTCGATAGGACTGAGAAAGACATTACACCTATGGGTGGTTTCCCACACTACGGTATTGTCAAGGAGGATTTTCTGATGATCAAGGGAGGCTGTGTTGGTCCTAAGAAGAGGGTTATTACTCTGCGCCAGTCCCTTCTTAAGCAGACTTCTCGTCTTGCTCTTGAGGATATCAAACTCAAGTTTATCGATACCTCTTCCAAGTTTGGACGTGGTCGTTTCCAGACAACATCAGAGAAGCAAAAGTTCTATGGACGCCTCAAAGCTTAATTATGGTAGTAGTTTTGAAATGATGGGAACTTGTTTTTCATGTTTTGTTACCATCTGTTTTAAACTATGTACTGTCTACATCTGAACTTGTTTTCTGCTCTTTTGGAGTTCTTTGTGTTTGCTGGTCTGTTTTTGCGAGTTTTAGCAGTGTTTCTTACACGCGCTCGTAGTGAATAAAATTTGCTGATTCTAAAAAAAAATTAACTCGATACTCGGGTTATTTTAGTTTTCCTATTTATAACTGCAGTACTTTTGTTTCAAAAAAAAAAAAAACTTTATTAATAAATTGTTGGTTGTTTTTTTTGAAGAGGATAAATTGTTGGTTGTAAATTAGATGATACTTTTGAAACCCCCTAAGGTAAGACTAAATAGTGATTTTTTTTTCTTCTTCATAATCAACGTAGTTGTTTTGAGAGATAGAAATGTTAAGTGGGACTGTCTACACTACCATCATGAGTTGCTTGTTGACTATTGACAAAGTGAGGAATTGATCACCCTCAATCTCTTGTTGATGGTAAATGAGATCATGGGGACAATTTATTAGGTTAAGGCAAACGAAAACACAACACAAATGAAACAATCTTAATTACTATCTTTGATCCATCCATGATATATGATGAGTCTCATTATTCTAGCAAATCTTCTCAAAAATCTGTCTTTTGTGGTGTTAGTATCTCAAGCTAGGAAGTTTAGTGTGTGGTAAGGGCTTTTTCCCATACGTTCTTACTAAATGCTAGGACCGTATTATGAAATAGTGGTTGAAATTCTCATCAATTGAAAAGAAAAAGAAAAATGCGGTCATCGATCCTCACAACATCATTTAAAGAGTAAAGCATAATTATTTTTTATGGCTTTCTACGAATGTTGTTCCTATTGCTTTTAGTTTCCATGATTGATGGAGGCATCCGCTGTTATGTATATATGAGTGTCATGTAATTTTGTTTTATTTTTGAGGGTGAGAGGGTCTTTTATCAACCATTGGATATGGCTCAGATTGAAACTCTTATTTTAGTGATTGTCATGCTTGATATTTTTCCCCTGATTTCATTCCTAAACCTGTGGCTACTCATCTTCATCCTCAGACCCATTCCCATGGATCCAAGCAATTTTTTTCAATCCCCATCTAACATCGACATACCAAAAGATTATCAACCAACAACTTTGAAAACGGAAAGACCATCAAAAGTAGCTGAGAAAGGAACCATAATGATAGATGAGAATATCTGACAACATCTTCCGTGTTCTTCGTTGGTGTTCCCATTCGCCGGAGTTCATCTCGGTGTTCCCATTCGCCGGAGTTCGTCTCGGTGTTCCTGTTCGCCGATGTTTCTATTCGCCGGAAAAAGATCGATTTCTTAGTTATGCTTTGATTTTGGATCTGGGTTGTGATGTTCTTGAATATTGTTTTAACATTTACATTTACTTAAGTTCAGACAATGGACATGGGTGAAGTGGCATTAATTCATCCATGTCCCTCAACTTAATTAAATCTCTCTCACCAATATTGAGCAACCAAAATAATTTGGTTCTTTTATTCCATATTAACTTAATTCTTCTTGCGAGAATTAATGTAGTTGATGGAAATGGGTGAAATGACATTGAATCAACGTGGACGATCAATTTAGTTGAGGGACATGAGAGAAGTGGCATTGGATTACAAAGCAGTGTTACTCAATCAGGCTAAATCGGATGAGACACTTGGGCCAAATAATGAGAAGAGGGTCCATTGTCTGAATTTTGGATGCTTCATCAAAGTGTTTCGTGGTTTGAAAATTCTGTATCTAACTTAAGAAGCAACTATCATCGAAGTGATTATTATTGCTATATTTGTGGCTTTCAATGGTCTTCCCATTATACTTCCCATGTTTTTGAACAAAATCATTCTTAGCCTACACCATTAATAATTAACATTCATGTAATTTTTCCATGTTAATATACTTTATTTTTGTTATTATATGATTGTTCTTATTTTACATTTTCTTTATTTGATGATTTAGAGTTAATATGATTTGTTGAGTATCACATTAAACTTGAGGCAATGGTGCATACTTCTATTTTAAAAGTTCTCTTATAAACATGAGGACTTTTATCAGAGTGAGGATGCCATATGGTGGATTTGTTGGTCCATATTTATATACTAGTCGAAGGACAAAAACTATTTACAATTCCACTTTGTACTCCAAAGTTTGGTGAACCTTCTGTACATTCTTTTTTTCACCCACAAACTTAATCCTTTCCTTCATGCTTTTTGCCACTCTTTTTCGTTGATGCATAATACCTTTTATTTTCTTCTGCTCTCTTTAGTTGTTTGTTAAATGGAATTCCTAGTAATAAATTGGTAGTCTTACTTTAATGTGTCATTTGTGGCTGCATTTATTCTTTTTTTCCAGGCCTCCTTTTTGGCATTAAAAGCAACCTATTTGAGAAATACATGAATCAATTATTTTAACATCATCCATGGAACAATCAAACCGAAAAGCACCATCGAAAGATCTATCGTCGTCAAACATGGGCATGTCGCCACCACTACTACATGCATACTCCGGATACCCGCTTCACAACAATTACTTGTCCGTTAACCAAATAAACAAATTAATGTGTCGGTTCCTTAGATGTTCTTGTTTAACCTTCACACGCTCATTTCCGCACTTATACTAGCTGTGGTGCTGAATCCTGAATCTGGAAAACAGGAGATCCAGGATTCAGCACAACTAGGATATATGCGGAAATGAACACACATGTGAAGGTTAAACAAGAACATCTAAGGTACCCACGCATAAATTTTTTTATTTGGTTAGCGGGGGGAGTTATTGTCGCCGAGCGGGTATATATGTATCTGGAGTATCCAAGTGGTAGTGGTGGCTAGGGATGGCAATGGGTACCCTGTGGGTAGGGTACTACAGTGCCCTTCCCCATACCCGCATTTGTAAAAAATACCCGTACCCGTGCCCGTACCCTCGTGGGCAACAACTTTAGTCCCCTTCCCCATACCCTATGGGTACCTAAGTGCCCATACCCGCACCCATTACCCGCACTTTAACTATGAAAAGACAATAAAAACATCACAATTGAAATAAAACTACATTCCAAATTTTTTAAAATTAACTCATAAAATAGTACGAATCTTAGTATTTAGTCAAATAAAAAACATCCAAAACATCCCTAAAAAATTGTACACCGGCATGATGGAGTTGTTATTGTATTAAGAAGTTTTTTGGTTTAAGTTTAGGTTTAGGCTTAAAGAGCTAAATAAATTAATTAATTATACACCAAAAATAAATAAATTATTTTATGATATTATATAGATAAGTATATGCGGGGTTGCGGGTCTGGGCAGTATAGTACCCTTACCCGTGCCCATACCCTTTCAAATTTGTGGGTATTACCCGGACCCGTGCCCAAACCCATAAATGCGGGGTTTTACCCTACCCATTGTGGGTATTTTTTGCGGGTACCCATAGGGCCTGGGTCCAATTGCCATCCCTAGTGGTGGCGGTGGTGACGTGCCCATGTTTGACGAGGATTGATCTTTAGATGATGCTTTTCGATTTGATGGATCATGGATGATGTTAAAATAATTGATTCATGTATTTTTCAAATAGGTTGCCTTTTATGCCAAAAAGGAGGCCAACAAAAAACAATTGGTGCGATGTATGTTGCCTTTTAAAAGTGTTACCAACAACTAGGTTGCCTTTTAAAAGTGTTACCAACAACTTTACCATAAGAACAACAACAAAACATCCATTCTTCTGCACGATTCCAACTTATAAGGATGTGATAGCGAAAAAAAATAGACTTTATATGTCTCAGATGAAACGTGTGCTTGATGATTTGTCAAATCTGATGATTCCCCGAGTTGATAATGTCACTATTGGTCGAGTTGCACGTGAAGAGATGCCATGGAGGATTTGTTGGACCATATTTTATACATTGGTTGAAGGACAAATGTTGTTTACAGAACCCCACTCTGTACTCCAAAAGTTGGTTAACTCATGTACATTCTTTTTGCATTCACATATTTAATCCTTTTCCTTCATGATTTTTTACACTCTTTTTTCATTTATGCATAACAACTCTTTCTATTATAGATTTTTATTTTTCATGTACTCCCTTTAGCTGTTTGTTAAATGGGAATCCTAGTAATAAATCGACAGTCTTTATTCAATGTGTTATTTATGGCTGCATATATTCTATTTTCCAGCCCAACAAGGATCAATTTGTTCAATTATATGCTGTGGGACGTATCTCAAGGTTAAATTAATACATTAAATAGAAACTTTAGTGTGCTTGCTACTTATGCGGGCATGCAATTGTTTTTGAAGTAAGAGTATGTTATCAGATATGATGTTATGTTTTGGTCCCTTATGTAGGTTTTTTGGTGTCCTCTTATATAAGATTTTTTTTTTCTTCATTCAAAACGGAATGCAAAGGCATTACAATAGGAAAGGTGATCCCAATTAAGTTGGTATCACTACCAATAAATCTATAGTTAGGCAGACCATATGAATAAGTCCTCAGTAACAAATTTATGAAGAAGGATCTCAAATATCAGACACTGGTTTCTAACTCAAATGATATAGTACATCAATATATTTAGTTTGCTTATCTTGAAATAACTTCAAATTATAAAAGATTTAAAATGTTATAAATGGTTAGTTTTTAAATAATGTTAATTTTAAGATCAAAACTACTCTAGAAAAAGGATTCTTTACTTCTAGAATTATTGTTTTCCCTGAAAATAAGCATATAACTAAGGCAAATTACAATGAAACCGAGCACCCTCCATTGTTCACCGACTTGTTTGATTCATAAGCTGCTGTGATCTTCATTAATTTAATGCAATCATCATAAGCTGCACAAGAAACTAAATAATAATGAATTATGTTTTAATAATTTGGTGTCTTATTAATACTTAATGTTTTACAAATAAGTTTGAAGGGAAGATATTGGCTACTACAATACAAATCACATTTCCATTCGTGCACTACAGTACAATTGAGGTTATTGGTGTAAAATGAGAGTTATTTTCACACATAAATTTATTTTAACATGTTTATGAAAGAATATTTATTAGGAGAGGTTTTCCCTTAAAATCGATCATGGTTGGAACATAGAGTCGTGACTCTGCTCATATATGCTTCTCTGTACGGTAGCAAGCAAAAGGCGGATGAGTTTACTCCCCAACGTGGATATGCCGCCATCATAGGTAGTGTCGTTGCTGATGCCGATGATGATACTATTACTAGTTATCGGTATATAACTGTTTAACATCTTCCAATCAGACTCAGTTCACTATCACATCACCAACACCGAATCCACTTGTTTCACCAGTGACACCACCTCCATCAAAACCAGACTCACTTGCTTCACAACTGACAACACTGAAACAAGACCACATTGTCCAGAACCCTCTCCCACACCCCATAATGTGGAAACCGTGCAAAAGACACACAAAACCATATTGGGAAATTAAAACCCTATGAAGATATCTAAAAGTTGGACAATTTTTGTGCAAAATTGGGTAGCAGAAAATTTGGGATTGCTTATTTTTGCATCGAGAATTCCACTAGCCTAAAGTATGTTTGTAAATCAATATTAAAGAGGAACCTTAAGTCTTAAAATGATAGAGAATATATTAGGTGAAAAATTCAAATATACGATCACAATATGGATAGATTACATTAGGCACAACTTTAAAGAGGCCACTGGAACTCTCTGTGCATAAATAAGCAATCCGAAATTTTCCGCTTTCCAAATTTGAACCAAAAGTGTACAACTTTATTATAATTTCATATGGTTTTCTGATATGATTTTGTGTGTCTTCCAAATGATAGGGTCTGGGAGAGGATTTTGGATTATGAGGTGTTGTCACTAGCAAAGCAAGTGTGTCTGGTTTTGGTGTTGTCAGTTGTGAAGCAAGTGAGTCAGGTTTTGATAAAGGTGGTGTTACGGGTGAAAAAGGAGTCTTGCTTTGATGGTGCTTTAGTGATTATGTGGCGCAAGCGTGTATAAAAAAAGAGCAATGCTATATCTCTAGAAAAATAACATCAAGAATTCTTCAAGAATAAAGAATAGCCAATCACAATGCACTATTTGCCACAATTCAAGGAGGTGTGGCTGAAAAATAGGAAGTGGACAAATTAATCATCCAATTAAAATTTGCCAACTGTGTCTTGAAAAATACTTGAAGCTATTTTTCTTGAGAAGTAGCATTTTCCATAAAAAAATGGCTTAAATATGTGATTCGTCCCTGCAAATAGGGCTCGCTTAAAATTTCGTCCCTGCAATCGTTAATCCTTTTTTTTTGCCCCTGCAAAGTTCAATCAGTTAAAAATTCGTCCTTTGACCCAGTTTAATCACTGCCACATCAGCAATTTACCAAAATGGCAGGGGAATTGACGAAAATACCCCTGGCTTTTTTTTCCTTAAAAAAAAAAAAATTCCCAAATTTTTCCCGAATTTTTTTTACGATTTTTTCTCGGAAAAATTTCAGTTTTTTCAGTTTTAATTTTAACATTTTTTTTCCGAAATTTTTTATGATTTTTTCAGATTTTTTTAAATTTAAAAAAAGAATTTTCAAAATTTTGAAATTTTTTTAAGGAAAAAAAATAAGCCAGGGGTATTTTCGTCCTTTCGCGTGCCATTTTGGTAAATTGCTGACGTGGCAGTGATTAAACTGGGTCAAAGGACGAATTTTTAACTGATTAAACATTGCAGGGGCAAAAAAAAAAGGATTAGCGATTGCAGGGACGAAATTTTAAGCGAGCCCTATTTGCAGGGACGAATCACATATTTAAGCCTAAAAAAATTAAAGTCCAAGATCAAAGCAAAAAATCACCATCTGACGGTGAGAGAATAGCAAATATAGATGGTAGTGGACAAGGATCTGGTGACACCTCATTCAGGATCTCTCGCCTTTAAAAATAATAATAAATGTCCCGTGAACATAGCTCAATTGGTAGGACAATGCATTATTATATGAAGGGGCCGGGGTTCGAAATCCGGACACCCCAATAATTATTTACTTTATAAGGTGAATTCTAGCCACTAGGCTACCTGACAAAAAAATAAATAAATAATAATAACACTGTTGATATATAAAGTGAACAAATTTTTGGAAGTTTTTTCACAAAGGATCCTTTAATATTGGATTGGATATTTAAATCTTAATTGGTTTCTATTTCACTCTGGTACGGCTCGAAAGAGCTTTTGATGCTTGCTATTATTCAGGGAGCTGTTGTTACTTGGATTTGTTACCGCGTTGGCGGTCGATCCATTCGCCATTCTCAAACTCTAATCGTTTTCTGTCAGTGTTCACTTTTCATACTTTTTTGTAACTCGGTTTCGCGCCCGTACGCGGGTTCGCTGGGTTGCGCCTTTGAATAGTGAATTTTTGTCACGACAGATTAGATTTGATCCACTTGGACTGGTTTATCACGATGTATTCCCGTTTGTGTTTTTCTTGGGTCAGGTCCATGTCCCCACAATCTTTGTATATGTTTCTTTTTATTTTATATATTTCCTATTTTGGCCTAAAAAAAAAAGGTGTATATGTGGTATTCCTTTACTATAAATATAGTAATTCTACGGGCTATTGAGTAAATAATGGTTTGAATTACAAATTAAAGAAAAAAAAGTATCTTCTAATTGCAATCTGAATTATTAGAGAAACGATATTTGTACAACCACTTTTTGACAACTTTTGTGACAACTTTCTCTCTCATGCTCACATTATGTTTTTACTTTCTTTCTCTATTGCTTTGGTTTTTGTGCAAATACCTCTTTTTCTTTGTAAAATTATAGTTGTCCCAAAAGTTGTCAATCAAATGGTTGTTCAAATAACAAAACTCGAATTATTATATGACCTTGTATGATTGTAAGAATTACTTTAGTGTCTATCAATTTAGAAATGTCTATCAAATAACAAAACTCGAATTATTATATGGCCTTGTTCAAGTCAGCAAGTTTGTATAACCATGTGAGACGTAGACACAAGGGAGTAAAAGAGGTGCACATTAAGAAATTAGAGTGGGTATATAAGTGAATGTGTGTGACTAAGAGGGTGTGAAATATGTTGAATCAATTCTCTTCTTTCTGAGATTCTTCTTCTATGTCTTTTCTTATTGAATTATGCTCTTTACCCAAAAAGTTTTCCTCACTTCCAAAGTAAATTACACATATGACCCTATGCAACTTAACTTGCGCAAGTACAAAACGTACGTAACTTAAGTAATGTAGCGCAACTTAACTCAACTCACGCTAGTACAAAATATCACGTGACTTAAGTCACGTAGCGTGTCTTTAGTCACGCTAGTGTAAACCATGGTTCAGAGCAAACCCATTCCTAGGATCTTTTGCGTGACTTAACTCACGCTAGTTTTAACACTAGCGCAACTTAACTCACGCTAGTACTAAAACTAGCGTGACTTAACTCACGCTGCTGCTGGTGCTTAGCTTGCAGCAAAACAGACTGGTAGTGGCACCAGAACAAAATAGCAGTGGCACTAGCTACTGTCTTGTTCCTTCATTCCCTTTTTACAATACATGCATTCATTGATTCAACCAAAACTCTTAATTTAGAGAACATGCATTCATTCAATAATAATTTAGAAATGCAATTTTAACGAAAATTAACGCAAATGTCATAAAGAGGCGCAACCACGCAAATGTAAATATCATACAAAATGCCAGACCTAAATGTAACAACCAAAAAGTCGATAAAATACTACAAATATATCCAAAAAGTCATACAATGTAATCCTAAAATATGACACTATTGGTCCTCATGTGGACTCCTAGACCTCCTCCTCGGAACCGGCTGCTGCTTAAACATGCTATAGTTGGTACGGAGGCCCTCCAAAATGCCAAAGAAGAGTGGATTAGAAACCACCTCTAGAATCCCCATCGCATGCTCCACTCTCTCTCATGTTGCCGATGATCTGCAATGGATCGGGCGGATGTCTGGCCCACCCTTGGTCAACAAGAATATCCTGGTAGCCAGGTCTCGGCATGACAATATCAGGCTCTGGAGCAGGGTTGACGATGAGAGGATGGGACACACTGTAGAACCACCTGACGTACTTATCTGAATGCTTCCAAGGCTCGTCGTCTGGGACCTGGCCACCCCTCTGCTGGTAGGGAACGACATGCAGAGCAAACTCCAAGAAGGCAGCAGCCACATCTGCTGGGGCAAGAGGCATAACATCAGTAGGAGGTCAGGGAACCCTCTGAACATGTCTGTACTGCCTCAGCACCCGCTCCGGCAAGTGATGTACCATCCTCTGGCTGCCTACCGCGATCCATCCGGAGTACCAACACACGTTCTGAAAAGGTGTCACATCTCCTCGGTGCTCGTACTGGCTACTGGTGACATGCCAATGCTCCATCGAGTCCAACAAGCCTATGAAGTGGTCAGCATCAGCAAACCCCCTTTGAGATTTCCATCTACCCACATACGGGTCCTCCCGGTCGTAATCTACATATCTGGACCTCGGAACCACATGTCTGAAGTGAGCTATAACTCATCCCTGCAAACACAAAAAGACAAAATATATACAAGTCTGTTATACCCTAATTTTGGACCTAAAAATACTAACTCAATTCTTCTTTTCTTGCACTTCAAGTCATTTGAACTGTCTATGATCAATTGCATCTTTCTCTGCATTTTATTTCAATATTACTTGCAAAATTTACATAGAAGGGTATTTTAGTCATTTCCTATGTTAAAATTTCTTTCAATCTTTTAAAAATTTGTTTGAGTCCTTTCAAATAGTTTGAATAAGTCTTCATTTCAATTCTATGTCAAGATCCATTTCAAAAATTACATTAGAAGTCATTTTGAGTCAGTTTAACCCCTAGGGGCATTTTAGTCTTTTCCTGTGTTAAAACCCTGTTTAAATTCTAAAAATTGTCTCTGAGTCTTTTAATTTTGCTTGTATAAGCTCTGGCTCTAATCCCTTGTTAAAAAATCATTTTAAAATTGCATTTAAGTCGTTTCGAGTCATTTTAGTCCCTAGGGGCATTTTGGTCATTTCACATAAAATCTCTGATTCATTTTAATCTGCTTTGTTGCTTTTAATCGTCTCGCTTTACGTTAATTTTCAATTTACTTTTTCAATTCAATTTTAGTTTTAATTTTCATTTTGGTCCTTGTACTTTTGTTATTTGCATTTTAATCCCTTTTTAAGTTTGTTAGAGTCAAAGTCAAGGTTTGTTACAAGTCAAGTGCCACATGGCATCACATTATTGGTCCAAGAATTCCCACATCACCTATAAATAGGTCAAAGTCATGGTCAAGGTTCACACACACTAATCATTTTTTTTTACACCAATTATTTTTCAACCATTTTTCCACAAAATACACAAAAATAACACAAAAATCAATTTTCTTTTCCCTCTTTCTTCTCCAAATCACAACAACCTCCATCACCACCATAACCAACTTTTTCCACCACCTCTAACCTCCATAACAAACTCTTTCCACCACCTCTAACCACCCTAACTAACTTCTACCACCACAACTTCATCTTCAACCTCTCTCTAACCACCACAATCTTCTTCCTCCATCATCATCATCATCAACAACATCCACCATTAAAATTCACCACAAAACCTCCATAACCACCACAATCTTCATCTCTAACAAACTATAACCACCACAATCTTCATCTCTAACAAACTTCAACCACCACACTCTTCATCTCTAACAAACTTCAACCACCACAACTAACCTTCAACTCCACAAAAATCACATCCATAAACAACAACCTTCAATCAATTCCATTAACGACGAACCGGAATCGGACGAAGGAAAGGAATTCAATCGAAGCAAAGGGAGAAGAGAAACAGCACCAAATTCGAATACATAAGAAGAATCCGGAGCCATTCAAAGCTTCGTCAAGCATCACGGTATTGTTCTTGATCCAAGCTTTTTATTCCACTCTTTTCCTCAAATTTGCGCGTCTGTATGTGTTAGATTTAGGTGGATTGATTGTGTTTTGAATGTTTCCGAGTTCATATTCGAAAAGAGGATAACGATCCGGTTTTAAAAGTGTAAAAAAAATTCGAATCGGAGCTCGCCGGAATCCGGAAGTGTCGCCGGAGTTATGAATTTTCCGGCGAACCTTTGAAGATTCCGGCGAGTTTGTTGAATTTTCCGGTGACATTCATGAGGTTGAAGATGAACATTCATGAGGTTGAAGATGAACATTTAAGAGAGAGAAGAGAGAGTTTATGTAGGCTTTGGTTTTAGAGAGAGAAAGTTTTGGTGTTGTGTTGTTGTTTCACGTGAATAAGCTTCAAGTAGTTACTACTTGTTGTGTTGTTTTATCCTATGCGCACATGACCACATTCATTTCATGTTCCTTTGCCTTCTTGATCGTTGGATCAAGGGTTGATCCAATTGGATCAATCCTACGGTCCCTGATGCTTTCTGTTTGGATGTGGATCTTGTGTGTTTGGGCCTGGACTTTTGTTACTATTTTCTCCTTATTTTCTTGCTATATGCACACTATTTCTTGCTGAATACACCTTTGCATGCCTAAAATCTCTTTGAAAAATTCTAAGAAAATTCCTATAACTTTTCTAGTATATTTTGATCAATTTTGATATATTGCATGTCAAGATTGATCAAGAAATACTAGAAAATTATTTTGCCTTGGTTTAATGCTTTTTCTTTTACTTTTTGTTGAAAAATCTTGATGAAAAGCTTGTAAAATTTGGTGAGTTCTTGTTGCAATTGTGTTGATGGATTTAGGATTGTTGCATGTGAATTTTGTATGCTGAAAATTGTTAGAGAAAATACTTGTGGAATTTGTTTGTGATTTTGTGTTGTTTTGTCCAATTTATGAAGTTTTTTTGCATATTTCGATTCCAATCTTTTGGCTCATAATAATTGTGGTGTGTTGAATCATTTTGGAGTTTTGTTTGATGCTTGATTTGGTGTTTTGGTGCTGTTTTAGATGTATGATAATTGATTGCTTATGTAGCAAGTTACTTGTTATTTTTAATGTGTGATTTAGTGCAAGATTGGCTTAATAATGTACCATAATTCCTTGGCTCATAATTTCCTTGTAACACTCACATTAGGGCTGAACACAAAATCATTGAAAAGTGTCAAAACGTGAGAATTATAGGCCTTGCATTTGCCTTGGAATTTTGGCGCTTTACTAAGTGAATTTTTGCCACTTTTTTGGTTGCTTTTTACCATGTTTTATGCTCTATTTCCTTGCCAATTTTTCTACTATCCTATGCCTATTATTACTAACCATTTGTTCATTGTTTCATACATCATGAGCATTCCATACTTCATCTCCTCCTTCACTTTATTTCTTGCACTTTAAATTTTACCAAGAGTTAGAATGTAAAAAACTTAGGATTTTTTGTACTTTACTTTTATGCCATTTTAATTTCTTGCAAGACCATAGAATGTAAACTAGGGCACGATGTAAAGGACAATGGACTCTAATGATGTACACCGACACAAGCACCGACACATGCACACACCTCACTTTAGATGTATGGCTAGGATATGCATGTTTAGATGTATGGGTAGGTAATTGCATGTTTAGATGTATGCTTAGGTTTTACACTTAGAGAAAATTCCAATTTTCCAAACAAAAAACTTGAACCATCTCACTCAAATTTTTTTTCAAATAAACTCTTGGAACACATTCCAAGTGAATTTTTCTCTTTATTTTCTTAATAAAAGCATCAATGAAACTAATTCCAACTTGGACTTGTTTTTGCAAATAACTAATTCCAACTTCACTTTTTCCTTAATCTCATGCCCTTGGAGGCCTCTCTCTCATTCTTCAAATTCCAATTTTCAAACTTAAAATCAACCAACAAAAACAAAAACACTTTTGGAAGAGAACTACGGTGGATTTGATCCCTTAAAAGGGTACGTAGGCAAGGAAATAATATTCCTTCAATTCAAATAAAATAAAAATTCAAACACTTTCTTCTCCCTCCAATTCTTGACTTAGTAAACCCTTAGGTGTAAATATCATTTTCAAATAGCATTTAAAACTAAAGCGCGCGCGTAGAAAGTAAAGACGGTTCCTATAGGATACTATAGTCGTTATGGGTGCCTAACACCTTCCCGTAGCGAAAACAACTCCCGGACCTCGATTCTCAAGGGTTTTGCTTATTTTTTCCCTTCCCAAGAAAAAATGAGATATCAACGGTTAAAAAGGTTCAAACTTAATCAATGTTTGACACCCGAAAACCAAGATAAAACAGCTGGCGACTTCACTGGGGAGATTCGAGAGTTACGCCTAGTCTTTATTTCCACGCTTGCGCTTTCGTTTTTACTTGCTTCTTTTTGTTTTCTTATGTGAATAAATGTTTAAATTCTTGCAAACGTGTGGGGTGAGAATATCAAAAGTCCTACACCCGGGCTGAGTGAACTTAGGATTTAGGAGGGATATAATCGACAATTCATTCTGGGGGTTGCCTCGTGTTTTGGATTATGCGATCAATCCCACATAGCTAAGGCATTTTGGGGGTGATGTTGTCGGCGCGTGTTGTCACGTTTAGGCACTTTACTTCTAATTGTTCTATGACGCTATGAACCGTAGATAACCGAACCCATCCATGGCCATTTTCTAGGATGTAGTGCGGAGCCTAAACCGAGTGTTGTCTCGAATTTTAGTCGTCACGCGATACTACACTCAAGTTAGACCTTCTTACGGATAATCATGGAGCGAGTGTTGTCTCGTGACACCGTGATATACGTCGGAGAGGTTGCAACTTGGGAACCTTTTTTAGAACCCGGTCACTATTATCCTAAAGCCCTAGTTTAACCGGACACCGGGTCCATCCATGACTCCTCGACTTTGAACTTCAACCCACCATGTTTTCTCCGATCTTGAACATAATCATGCATACATGCATACATGCATAAACTTTTTCCATGCATTTATCGAAGGGCTTAGACAAATTGAATTTGTAAACATTGTAGGAATGGGGAAGACTAAGTCCTACAAGTTCAAAGAAGTGGATTTGGCTAGTTTGAGAGATTTGGTACTCAAGATCGAGGATCCGACTGGTTTCCGACATCGTTACGGGGCTTTACTTACTATTCTCCAGACTAATGTGGATGAGAAGCTTGTGCACACTCTAGTGCAATTCTATGATCGGGAGTATCGGTGCTTTACTTTTCCCGACTTTCCGTTGGTGCCTACTCTAGAGGCTTATTCTTGCTTGATGGGTCTATCTATTGCTAAGGGGGTACCCTTCGCGGGACTTGAGAATCCTCCCACTCCATTGGTTATTGCTAAAGATCTCTATCTCAAGACCACCGATGTCTCCAAGAATCTTGTCACTAAGGCTCGTATCCGAGGGTTCACTTCGAAGTATCTACTTGAGAAAGCCAACCTCAAGACCACTTGTCAGGACACTCTTGAAGCTATTCTTGCATTCCTCATCTATGGGCTTATTCTCTTTCCAAATCTTGATGACTTCGTGGACATGAATGCTATTATGATCTTCCGTTCCAAGAATCTGGTTCCTACTTTGCTAGCTGACACATACCATGCTATTCACGATCGATCCGGCAAGGGCCGTGGGTACATTCTTTGTTGTGTGCCTCTCCTCTATAGGTGGTTTATTTCGCACCTTCCGAAGTCTTTCCACGACAATCCGGAGAATTGGCCTATTTCACAGAGAATTATGGCTCTCACTCCTAATGAAGTAGTTTGGCTTACTCCAGCTTCTAGAGTTAAGGAAATTATCTTTGGTGGTGGGAAGTTTCTTAATGTACCTCTTCTTGGTACCCGGGGTGGAATCAACTATAACCCGGAGCTCGCCTTGCGACAATTTGGTTTCCCGATGAAAGAAAAACCCATCAATCTTGCTACAGCTCCTTACTTCTTCCGCTATTCCAATGCTCCCACAGGAATAAGAGAAGATTTCATGGAAGCTTGGTCCAAGCTTCGGAAGAAAGAGGTGAAGCATATGGGTGTAAGGTCCGGTGTTGCTCATGAGGCCTATACACAGTTGGTGATAAACCAAGCTGAGGAGATTGGTATGCCTTACCCCTCCATGAGATATGTGTCTGCATCTATTCCTACCATGCCATTGCCTCTACTCCCACCTACTCAGGAGATGTATCAGGAGCATCTAGCTATGGAGAGTCGGGAGAAGCATCAGTGGAGGACTAGATACTACAAGCCCGAGAATTTGATTATGACTTTGGATGGAAAGGATGAGCAGAAGACTCATGAGGTGATGACACTGAAGAAAGAGCTGGCTAAAGCTCGGAAAGAGATTGAAGAAAAGGATAAGTTGCTTATGAGGGACTCCAAGAGGGCTAGGGGTGCCCGTAACTTCTATGCACGATACTGCAGCTATGAGTCTGGGTCTGAGTCTGAGGATGATGCTTCCACTTCCTATGCTTGAGGATCTCCATTTCCTGTTGTTATTTCCATTTGTTTATGTTGTTTTACATTTCAAAGTCTATCCCTTGGCTTAGTATTTCAAAGGGAATTATCTTGTAACACCCTATGATGTTTGATTGTTTGGTTTTGATGTTTCAACTGTTTAGTAATGTTTACAAGAGCTCCAATTTGTCTAAAACCCTTCGATAACATAAAAAGAATCTTTTTGCATATGCATTTACACATTTCATGCATCATATGCATTCATTGGTCACAAAAGACTTCTCTCGTGCTCATTGCCTCCTGGTTTTGTCCGCCGCAGTCTGAAAAGTGGCTCGTGCTCGCAAGGTTTACCAACCAGATAGAGTTCATCAAACAAGATTTTACAAGAGAAGAATCATGGCTAACTTTGAAGAAGAAAATGCTCAGCTCCGTGCCGAATTGGCTGCTATGAAAGAAGACTTGGCTAAGGCTCATGACACTATGTCTACTCTGATGGCTGCACAAGAACAACCAGCCACGTCTGTTCCGGCTTCTACTGAAGGGATTCCCTCTATCCCACTGTCTACTGTGGCTTCTGATGCTCGTTTTGTTATGCCCAATGGCCGTCCTTATGGGCTCTCAGCTTTCTATTCTCCTAATACTGCTGCTGGTGTCTCTGGTTTTGCTGGTCAAGGACAGATTCCTATGACAACTTTTGCTGGTGCAAGTACTTCTATGCCTCAAGTGACTACTGTTGTTACCGACCCTGTTGTACACACTGCGTAACAGGTGATTAATTTTGACACTCCGCGTGGACAAGACCCTATAATGGAAGCTATGAGAAGACAGTTAAGTGAGTTAGCTGGAGAACTCCGTGAGGTTAAAGCTAACCGTGGGAACGGTGTTTCTGCTAAGGCTCGTGATCTATGCCTGGTATCCCGATTTGAGGTTCCTAAGAAATTCAAAGTGCCAGATTTTGACAAATACAATGGAACTTCTTGTTCGCATAGCCATGTCATTCGGTACGTTCGAAAGATGGCTAACTACGCAGATAATGATGCCCTAATGATCCACTGCTTCCAGGATAGCTTGATGGAAGATGCGGCAGATTGGTACACTGGCTTGAGCAAAGATAATATCCATACTTTTGAGGAACTTGCAGCTGCTTTTGAGAGTCATTATGAGTTCAATACCCGCTTGAAGCCGAATAGGGATTCTCTTAAGTCCTTGTTTCAGAAGTCAGATGAAACCTTCCGTGAATATGCTCAGAGATGGAGAGGGGCAGCTGCCCGTGTTTCTCCTCGACTCGATGAGGAAGAATTAACACAGACATTCCTGAAAACTCTGAAGAAGGAATATAAGGAAAGAATGATAGTCTCTGCTCCAAATAGTTTCTCCGACATGGTTACTATGGGAACTCGTCTAGAGGAGGCTGTCAGAGAGGGTATTATTGTTCTTGAGAAGGGTGAATCCTCAACTAGCGCACCTAAGAAGTATGATAATGGCCACCATAAGAAGAAAGAGTCCGAAGTAGGGATGGTATCTGGTAATCAGTCTACACCTGCTAATGCTACTCAGTTACCTTTACCCTACCAATACATGCAGTACTCTCAACATCCCTTCTTCGCACCATTCTACCAGCAATATCCTTTGCCACCGGGTCAACCACCAGTGCCCGTTAATGCCATTGCTCAACAAGTACAACAACAGCCTCCTGCTCAACAGCAGCAGCAGCAGGGTCCTCAGCCCAGGACTTATTTTCCACCAATACCAATGCGGTATGTTGATCTGCTCCCAACTCTACTTGCTAAGGGACATTGTGTCACCAGACCAGGCAGGCCTCCGCCTAATCCTTTGCCTCCTAGGTTCCGACAAGATCTTACATGTGAATTCCGTCAAGGCGCTCAAGGCCATGATGTTGAAGGTTGTTATGCTTTGAAATATGTTGTGAAGGATCTGATAGACAGAGGAAGGCTGACCTTTGAAAATAGTGTTCCTCATGTTCTTGACAATCCACTTTCAAACCATGCTGCCGTTAACATGATCGAGGCTTTCGAAAGAGTCCCTGTTCCCCAAGAGGATCCCATGTTGGATGTCCGTAATATTGTTACTCCCTTGGTACCATTACATGTCAAACTTTGCCAAGCTTCTTTATTCAGTCACGACCATGCTTCTTGTTCAGAATGTCTTCAAAATCCCATGGGTTGTTGTGTGGTGCAAGATGATATACAGAGCCTGATGGATACCAAGCACTTGATTGCCAGTGATGTTTGCGTGATTGTGCCAGTGTTTCATGATTCTCCTGCTAAAAGTGCATCTCAGACAAAGAATGTTGAACCTTTGGTGATCAGGTTACCTGGCCCGGTATCTTATGCTTCTACAAAAGCAATTCCTTACAAGTATGATACAACCATGATTGAGAATGGAGTGGAAGTGCCTCTGGTATCCCCAGCTACGGTCGATAATGTTGCTGGAGAAATTACAACTCTGAGAAGCGGAAAAGTCCGTCCACCCTTGTTCCAAAAAAAGGTGGTTACACCCGTTGCTACAATAACTCCACCAGTTGCTCCTCCTGTTGACAAAAACCCCGGCCCATCAGGCCAATCTATTGAAGAGTCTAATCTGGACGAAATTCTGAGGCTTATTAAAAAGAGTGACTATAAGATCGTTGACTAGCTGCTGCAAACTCCATCAAAAATCTCCATTCTGTCTCTGCTTTTGAGCTCAGAAGCTCACAGGAAAGTGTTAATGAAAGTACTGGAACAAGCATATGTTGATCATGAAGTCTCTGTGGATCTGTTCAATGGGATAGTGGGTAATATTACTGCTTGCAATAACTTGGGGTTTGGTGATGATGAGCTCCCCGAAGCAGGAAAACATCACAACTTGGCTTTGCATATCTCGGTGCACTGTAAGTCTGACATGATATCCAACGTGCTGGTGGACACTGGATCATCTTTAAACATAATGCCTGAGTCTACGCTGAGACAATTGAGTCATCATGGACTCTCCCTAAGGGGAAGTAGCTATCTGGTTAAGGCTTTCGACGGATCTCGCAAGGATGTTCTTGGGGAAGTAGACTTGCCAATTACCATTGGTCCTGAGACATTTCAGATCACTTTCCAGGTCATGGACATCAATGCTTCTTACAGTTGTCTCCTCGGAAGACCGTGGATTCACGACGCTGGGGCAGTCACTTCTACTCTGCATCAGAAACTCAAGTTCGTGAGGAATGGTAAGATTGTCACTGTACATGGTGAAGAATCATATCTGGTTAGCCAAGTGTCATCTTTCTCTTGTGTTGAAGCAGGGTCCGCTGAAGGGACGTCATTTCAAGGCTTGACTGTTGAAGGTGCAGAACCCCGGAGAGCTAGTGCTAGTATGGCTTCATTGAAAGACGCCCAGAAGGCTGTTCAAGAAGGGCAAGCTGCCGGCTGGGGCAAAGTGATTCAGATTTTGGAAAACAAGCGCAAAGAGGGCCTTGGATTCTCCCTGACCTCAGGCGTTTCAACAGGAACTTTCTACAGTGCTGGGTTTATCAATGCTATTGCTGAAGATGCTGCTGAAAGTAGTTACGTGCCTACATTTGTTGTACCAGGAGGCACTGTGAGAAATTGGGAGGCCATTGATGTTCCTTTAGTCATGCATGCTTCCATGTAATGTGTCTTGTTGCTCATGTTTTTTTTTGTTTTCAAAATAACAATCCTTTCGCTCTGCCCAAGGCGAAAGTGATATCATTGTAAGGACATGTTTGTTTCGGCATTGCCGTTATCAATAAAAGTTGTCGTCTTTTTCACGACTCTTTGTTTTTTACTTTTTAGTGCCTTTTTCTTGGAAATAATGGTAATGCCAGAAAAAAACCAAAACATCTGTATTTTCTTATTAATTTCAAAAATCTGCATAAAAAACATTTTTCTAAAATCATCCCAATCATATTATGCAGATTGAACCACAATAAACCCGTTGAACACAGTGACCCTATGGTTCCTCCAAATTTTGAATTCCCTGTATATGAAGCTGAAGATGAGGAAGATGATGAAGAGATACCATATGAGATCACTCGACTGCTTGAGCAAGAAAGAAGAGCCATTCAGCCTCACCAGGAAGAGATTGAGCTTATCAACCTGGGTACTGAAGAAAATAAGCGAGAGATCAAGATCGGTGCTGCACTCGAGCCAGAAGTGAAAAAGAAGATTACTCAGCTTCTCCACGATTATCCAGATGTCTTTGCATGGTCCTATGAAGATATGCCGGGTCTAGATCCCAAGATTGTGGAACATCGGATACCGACAAGACCTGAATGTCCTCCTGTCAAACAGAAATTGAGAAGGTCCCGTCCAGACATGGCTCTTAAGATCAAGGCTGAGGTGCAGAAGCAAATTGATGCGGGTTTCCTCATGACAGCTGAATATCCTGAATGGATTGCCAACATTGTACCAGTACCAAAGAAAGATGGGAAAGTTCGAATGTGCATTGATTACAGAGATTTGAATAAAGCCAGCCCAAAAGATAACTTCCCATTGCCTCATATTGATGTGCTTGTTGACAGTACTGCTCAGTCTAAAGTGTTCTCTTTTATGGATGGTTTCTCTGGCTATAACCAGATACGAATGTCTCCTGAAGATAGAGAAAATACGTCCTTCATCACTCCGTGGGGAACGTTCTGTTATAAAGTGATGTCGTTCGGCTTGATAAATGCGGGTGCAACGTATCAGAGAGGTATGACAACTCTGTTTCATGATATGATTCACAAAGAGATTGAAGTATATGTTGATGACATGATTGTGAAGTCAAGTGATGAAGAGCAGCACGTTGTGTATTTGAAAAAGATGTTTGAAAGACTGAGAAAGTACAAGCTGCGTTTGAATCCCAATAAATGCACATTTGGTGTAAGATCTGGGAAGTTGCTAGGCTTCATTGTCAGCCAAAGAGGCATTGAAGTTGATCCTGATAAAGTCCGAGCTATCAGAGAGATGCCGGCCCCTCAAACTGAAAAGCAAGTCAGAGGTTTCCTCGGACGCCTGAATTATATTTCAAGATTTATATCTCACATGACTACTACATGCGGACCAATTTTCAAATGGCTCAGAAAGAATCAGCCTGTTGTATGGAATGATAAATGCCAGGAAGCTTTTGATAGCATTAAAGAATACTTGTTGGAACCACCTATCCTTGTCCCGCCAGTGGAAGGAAGGCCTTTGATTATGTATCTATCAGTGTTAGATGATTCAGTGGGTTGTGTTCTCGGTCAACAAGACGAGACCGGAAAGAAAGAACATGCTATCTACTATCTGAGCAAGAAGTTCACTGACTGTGAGACTCGGTATACAATGCTTGAAAAGACATGTTGTGCTTTAGCTTGGGCTGCCAAACGCCTGCGTCATTATATGGTGAATCATACAACTTGGTTGATATCCCGAATGGATCCAATCAAGTACATCTTTGAGAAGCCTGCTGTTACTGGAAAGATTGCACGTTGGCAAATGTTGTTGTCTGAATATGATATTGTGTACAAAGCTCAGAAAGCAATCAAAGGAAGTGTCCTTGCTGAGCATCTTGCTTGTCAACCTCTTGATGATTACCAGCCAATTAAGTTTGATTTCCCTGATGAAGAGATTATGTATCTGAAAGCAAAAGACTGTGAAGAACCGCTGATCAATGAAGGGCCAGACCCCAATAGTAAATGGGGATTGGTGTTTGATGGTGCTGTTAATGCTTATGGTAAAGGAATTGGAGCCATCATTGTAACTCCGCAGGGGCATCACATTCCTTTCACCGCTCGAATAACGTTTGAATGCACAAACAACATAGCTGAATATGAAGCATGCATCTTGGGCATTGAAGAAGCCATTGACCTGAGAATTAAACACCTTGACATCTATGGAGATTCTGCACTTGTTATTAATCAGATAAAGGGTGAATCGGAGACTCATCATGAGAAGCTGATCCCTTACCGTGACTATGCCAGACGTCTGTTGACATACTTTACCAAGGTTGAGCTGCACCACATCCCTCGGGATGAAAATCAGATGGCTGATGCTCTTGCTACTTTGTCTTCCATGTTTCGTGTCAATCACTGGAATGATGTGCCCGTGATCAAAGTGCAGCGTCTTGATAGACCCGCTCATGTGTTTACTATTGAAGATATGCCGGATCAAGCTGATGAAGATGTAAATGGTAAAAAGCCTTGGTATTACAACATCAAACGATTCTTGCAGAATCATGAATATCCACCTGGTGCTTCCAACAGGGATAAAAAGACCTTGAGAAGATGGGCTAGCAAGTTCCTTCTGGACGGAGAAATCCTATACAAGAGGAACTATGACATGGTCTTGTTGAGATGTGTTGACAAACAAGAAGCTGAGAAATTGATGCATGATGTACATGACGGTACTTTTGGGACCCATGCTTCGGGTCACACCATGTCAAGGAAACTGTTAAGAGCCGGCTATTACTGGATAACTATGGAGCGTGATTGCCACAAACATGCTAAGAGATGCTACAAATGTCAAATTTATGCTGGCAAGATTCATGTGCCTCCAGACGCTCTCAATTTTATATCTTCCCCATGGCCTTTCTCTATGTGGGGCATTGACATGATCGGAAGAATTGAGCCAAAAGCTTCCAACGGACATCGTTTCATTCTAGTGGCAATTGACTATTTCACCAAGTAGGTTGAAGCTGCCTCCTATGCAAATGTGACCAAGCAAGTGGTTGTCAAGTTTATCAAGAATAACATCATCTGTCGATATGGTGCTCCCAACAAAATCATCACTGACAATGGTTCCAATCTGAACAATAGCATGATGCAAGCTCTATGTGAAGAATTCAAAATTGAACATCACAACTCTTCCCCTTATAGACCTCAGATGAACGGTGCAGTTGAGGCCGCTAACAAGAACATCAAGAAGATTGTTCAGAAGATGGTCACTACTTACAAAGACTGGCATGAGATGTTACCTTTTGCCTTGCATGGTTACCGTACTACAGTGTGTAGTTCAACCGGGGCAACTCCTTTCTCTCTTGTGTATGGCATGGAAGCAGTTCTCCCTCTTGAAGTGGAGATTCCATCTCTTCGAGTGATCATGGAAGCAAAATTAACTGAGGCTGAATGGTGTCAAAGTCGGTATGACCAGTTGAATCTGATTGAAGAGAAACGTATGGATGCTATGACTCATGGACAGTTGTATCAAGTGCGGATGAAGAACACTTTTGACAAGAAAGTCCGACCTCGAGAATTCAAGGAAGGCGAACTTGTATTGAAAAGAAGGATAAGTCAGCAACCCGACCCGAGGGGCAAGTGGACACCTAACTATGAAGGTCCTTATGTTGTCAAGAAGGCTTTCTCTGGTGGTGCTTTGATTCTTACACACATGGATGGTGTTGAACTCCCAAATCCTGTTAATGCCGATATAGTCAAGAAATACTTTGTCTAAAAAAGGAAAAGAACAGCGTGGTAGGTCGAAAACCCGAAAGGGCGGCCTAGGCAAAAATGCACTTCCCGGTGGATCAAAAACCCGAAAGGGCGATCCAGGCAAAAGTTAGGGACAAAATAAAATGAATATGAAAGAGCTCGCTGAGATTGTACGCAACTCAGGCAAGAATGAGCGCCTCGATGAGCCGAAAACCCGAAAGGGCGGTTCATGCAAAAATGAGGTTGACAATAAAAGACAAGTAACTATATCTGACAAATCACCATCACCGCTTGGGGCATCTGCAACTGTCAATGATTTTCTTCATCAGAGGCTTCTGTATTTGTGAATTCAAAATTTCTATGAAATGTAGCGGTCATCGTGTTCAATGTATCACCAACCAATAAAATTACCATTTTCCAAGCTTTGTAAATCCGTGAAGTCATGCCTTTGGCTGACTCTCACTCTTCTACATCAATTTGAGCCTGTGCTATTGTTTGAAACTCTATTTTTTCTTTCCATTTTCAATGCTATATACAAAACCTTTTCTTTCTATTCGATAATGTCAATGTCTGAAACAAACATCTTTTGAAAACTAAAAAAATCTTTTTCCGTCTATTCTGAAAGCAAACCTGAGCAATAGGGTACATTTCAATGAAACATGCATGAATAAATGAGTGTCAATGTCTATTTCAATACAAGTTACAAGCAGGTTACTCCCCGGGATGATCTGTGGTCAATGGCAAGAATGAAAAAACAGAATGAAAATGAAAAGTTGAAAAAATGAAAATGAAAAGCTCGCTAAGTTGAAAACCCGAAAGGGCAGCTTAGGCAAAAATGAGCACCCCGCTGATTGACAACCTATGAAGGCAATTCAGGCAAAAATGGGGCAATGAAAAGAATATTATTCCCCGGTGAATCGAAAACCCGAAAGGGCGGTTCAGGCAAAAATGGGATTGAAGAATGAAAGAATGAAAAATGAAAATGAAAAGCATTGACCACAGATGCGAACACCCAATGTTTACCCAGCATTGACACGCCTAGCAACGGCGACCTGTATCCAGGAATCTTCCAAGGGTCCCTCCTCCTCAGTTTTATTGTCCTCAGCCGTGGTTTCGATACGTCTCTCAACGACGGTCTCTCTAAAGAGGTTTTCCCCTGTGAATATGTTGCAGCATGAGCCACTACGTGCCCAATCTTCCAAAGTTTTGTCCGCCTTTGTGAAACTTCTCTGTCAAACTACAAACCAATCATGCATTTCAAGCATTCATACATGCATAATCATGCATTTTATGTGCTCATACATTCAATAATCTTGTTATACCATACATACATATTGCATTTCCAATCCAGTTCAGTTTCCACTTCAAATTCAATTCAATCTCAATTTCAATTCAATCCAAATTTCAACTGTCAAACTCAATTTCAATCTCCAATTCAATTCAACTTCAATTCTCAATTCAATGTCAATGTCTATGTCTCAATTCAATTTCAATTTCCAATGTCTCTTTCAATTTCAACTCTCAATTCAATGTCAATGTCTATGTCTCAATTCAATTTCAATTTCCAATGTCTCTTTCAATTTCAACTCTCAATTCAGTGTCAATGTCTATGTCTGTGATCAATCTCAATTGTCAATCCCTATTTCAACCTCACACCTTCAATTCAATGTCTGTGTCAATGTTAACCCACTCTCAATTTGCTTTTGGGCCAACAAAAATGGTCATGTCTATCTTCAAGACAAGTCAATATCAATCTACTCTCAATTTGTATCTTTCCAAGTCAAACTTCCAATATCTATCTTGTTATCGGTCAAGTGACTAGTTCGATCCAAAGAACAACTTGTACCTGCTTATATACCTATACTTCCGGACAAACGACAAGTTCAATCCAAAGGACAGTTTGTACCCAGCTTATGCTTTGTCTTCAGTCAAACGACAAGTTCAATCCAAAGAACAGTTTGTATCTACCCTTTTGTCTATATCTCCAGCCAAGCAGCCAGTTCGATCCAAAGAACAGTTTGTACCTGTCTATCTGTTTGTATCTTCGATCAAGTGTCAAGTTCGATCCAAAGAACAGCTTGTACCTGCCTGTATGTCTATGTTTCCAGCCAAGTGCCGAGTTCGATCCCAAGAACAGCTTGCACCTATCTCTTGTTTTGTATTCCTTGGTCAAGTGGCTAGTTCGATCCAAAGGACAGCTTGTACCTTATTTTCTGTTCCCTGGTTTGTCTACCCTGTCAATGTCCACCTGGATCCCCAGTGACATGACATGCTCCATAGACTCCAGTCGTTTGTCTTGCATTCATGACCAAAGTATTGCATGGCATTCATAATTTTGAAAATCTGAAAACGTATTTTTATGTCCAAAAGCAGTGCAAATGTTAATATTTAAGTATCTTCGTCCCGTCAAATCAAAGACTTCGTCTCTTGACTCTCCGGACAAAGAAACTTAAACAGGGGCAGCTGTTATACCCTAATTTTGGACCTAAAAATACTAACTCAATTCTTCTTTTCTTGCACTTCAAGTCATTTGAACTGTCTCTGATCAATTGCATCTTTCTCTGCATTTTATTTCAATATTACTTGCAAAATTTACATAGAAGGGTATTTTAGTCATTTCCTATGTTAAAATTTCTTTCAATCTTTTAAAAATTTGTTTGAGTCCTTTCAAATAGTTTGAATAAGTCTTCATTTCAATTCTATGTCAAGATCCATTTCAAAAATTACATTAGAAGTCATTTTGAGTCAGTTTAACCCCTAGGGGCATTTTAGTCTTTTCCTGTGTTAAAACCCTGTTTAAATTCTAAAAATTGTCTCTGAGTCTTTTAATTTTGCTTGTATAAGCTCTGGCTCTAATCCCTTGTTAAAAAATCATTTTAAAATTGCATTTGAGTCGTTTCGAGTCATTTTAGTCCCTAGGGGCATTTTGGTCATTTCACATAAAATCTCTGATTCATTTTAATCTGCTTTGTTGCTTTTAATCGTCTCACTTTACGTTAATTTTCAATTTACTTTTTCAATTCAATTTTATTTTTAATTTTCATTTTGGTCCTTGTACTTTTGTTATTTGCATTTTAATCCCTTTTTAAGTTTGTTAGAGTCAAAGTCAAGGTTTGTTACAAGTCAAGTGCCACATGGCATCACATCATTGGTCCAAGAATTCCCACATCACCTATAAATAGGTCAAAGTCATGGTCAAGGTTCACACACACTAATCATTTTTTTTTACACCAATTATTTTTCAACCATTTTTCCACAAAATACACAAAAATAACACAAAAATCAATTTTCTTTTCCCTCTTTCTTCTCCAAATCACAACAACCTCCATCACCACCATAACCAACTTTTTCCACCACCTCTAACCTCCATAACAAACTCTTTCCACCACCTCTAACCACCCTAACTAACTTCTACCACCACAACTTCATCTTCAACCTCTCTCTAACCACCACAATCTTCTTCCTCCATCATCATCATCATCATCAACAACATCCACCATTAAAATTCACCACAAAACCTCCATAACCACCACAATCTTCATCTCTAACAAACTATAACCACCACAATCTTCATCTCTAACAAACTTCAACCACCACACTCTTCATCTCTAACAAACTTCAACCACCACAACTAACCTTCAACTCCACAAAAATCACATCCATAAACAACAACCTTCAATCAATTCCATTAACGACGAACCGGAATCAGACGAAGGAAAGGAATTCAATCGAAGCAAAGGGAGAAGAGAAACAGCACCAAATTCAAATACATAAGAAGAATCTGGAGTCATTCAAAGCTTCGTCAAGCATCACGGTATTGTTCTTGATCCAAGCTTTTTATTCCACTCTTTTCCTCAAATTTGCGCGGCTGTATGTGTTAGATTTAGGTGGATTGATTGTGTTTTGAATGTTTCCGAGTTCATATTCGAAAAGAGGATAACGATCCGGTTTTAAAAGTGTAAAAAAAATTCGAATCGGAGCTCGCCGGAATCCGGAAGTGTCGCCGGAGTTATGAATTTTCCGGCGAACCTTTGAAGATTCCGGCGAGTTTGTTGAATTTTCCGGTGACATTCATGAGGTTGAAGATGAACATTCATGAGGTTGAAGATGAACATTTAAGAGAGAGAAGAGAGAGTTTATGTAGGCTTTGGTTTTAGAGAGAGAAAGTTTTGGTGTTGTGTTGTTGTTTCACGTGAATAAGCTTCAAGTAGTTACTACTTGTTGTGTTGTTTTATCCTATGCGCACATGACCACATTCATTTCATGTTCCTTTGCCTTCTTGATCGTTGGATCAAGGGTTGATCCAATTGGATCAATCCTACGGTCCCTGATGCTTTCTGTTTGGATGTGGATCTTGTGTGTTTGGGCCTGGACTTTTGTTACTATTTTCTCCTTATTTTCTTGCTATATGCACACTATTTCTTGCTGAATACACCTTTGCATGCCTAAAATCTCTTTGAAAAATTCTAAGAAAATTCCTATAACTTTTCTAGTATATTTTGATCAATTTTGATATATTGCATGTCAAGATTGATCAAGAAATACTAGAAAATTATTTTGCCTTGGTTTAATGCTTTTTCTTTTACTTTTTGTTGAAAAATCTTGATGAAAAGCTTGTAAAATTTGGTGAGTTCTTGTTGCAATTGTGTTGATGGATTTAGGATTGTTGCATGTGAATTTTGTATGCTGAAAATTGTTAGAGAAAATACTTGTGGAATTTGTTTGTGATTTTGTGTTGTTTTGTCCAATTTATGAAGTTTTTTTGCATATTTCGATTCCAATCTTTTGGCTCATAATAATTGTGGTGTGTTGAATCATTTTGGAGTTTTGTTTGATGCTTGATTTGGTGTTTTGGTGCTGTTTTAGATGTATGATAATTGATTGCTTATGTAGCAAGTTACTTGTTATTTTTAATGTGTGATTTAGTGCAAGATTGGCTTAATAATGTACCATAATTCCTTGGCTCATAATTTCCTTGTAACACTCACATTAGGGCTGAACACAAAATCATTGAAAAGTGTCAAAACGTGAGAATTATAGGCCTTGCATTTGCCTTGGAATTTTGGCGCTTTACTAAGTGAATTTTTGCCACTTTTTTGGTTGCTTTTTACCATGTTTTATGCTCTATTTCCTTGCCAATTTTTCTACTATCCTATGCCTATTATTACTAACCATTTGTTCATTGTTTCATACATCATGAGCATTCCATACTTCATCTCCTCCTTCACTTTATTTCTTGCACTTTAAATTTTACCAAGAGTTAGAATGTAAAAAACTTAGGATTTTTTGTACTTTACTTTTATGCCATTTTAATTTCTTGCAAGACCATAGAATGTAAACTAGGGCACGATGTAAAGGACAATGGACTCTAATGATGTACACCGACACAAGCACCGACACATGCACACACCTCACTTTAGATGTATGGCTAGGATATGCATGTTTAGATGTATGGGTAGGTAATTGCATGTTTAGATGTATGCTTAGGTTTTACACTTAGAGAAAATTCCAATTTTCCAAACAAAAAACTTGAACCATCTCACTCAAATTTTTTTTCAAATAAACTCTTGGAACACATTCCAAGTGAATTTTTCTCTTTATTTTCTTAATAAAAGCATCAATGAAACTAATTCCAACTTGGACTTGTTTTTGCAAATAACTAATTCCAACTTCACTTTTTCCTTAATCTCATGCCCTTGGAGGCCTCTCTCTCATTCTTCAAATTCCAATTTTCAAACTTAAAATCAACCAACAAAAACAAAAACACTTTTGGAAGAGAACTACGGTGGATTTGATCCCTTAAAAGGGTACGTAGGCAAGGAAATAATATTCCTTCAATTCAAATAAAATAAAAATTCAAACACTTTCTTCTCCCTCCAATTCTTGACTTAGTAAACCCTTAGGTGTAAATATCATTTTCAAATAGCATTTAAAACTAAAGCGCGCGCGTAGAAAGTAAAGACGGTTCCTATAGGATACTATAGTCGTTATGGGTGCCTAACACCTTCCCGTAGCGAAAACAACTCCCGGACCTCGATTCTCAAGGGTTTTGCTTATTTTTTCCCTTCCCAAGAAAAAATGAGATTTCAACGGTTAAAAAGGTTCAAACTTAATCAATGTTTGACACCCGAAAACCAAGATAAAACAAAGTCATACAAGCAACTATACATTTATGTTTAACTTAAAAAAAGAGGAAAAAATATATTACCACAAGCAAGCTCATGTAACCACCAACTGAGCCAACATTTGCATCTGAGGTAAGATTCAGCTGCTCATACAAGAAAGCATGTCCCATCGCGCCCCATGACCACGTGCCTATGTTAGGATACAAGCAACATCATCCAGTGTGATGGTCATCTCCCCAACAGGCAGATAGAAGTTGCTGGTCTCCTGATGCCATCTCTCAGCCATGGCACACACTAATCCGTGGGAGATGTTGTCGTACCCAGTCAGAAGGAGGGGCCTTAGACCCGATCTATCAAGCAGTTCCCAGAACCAAGGGTTAGCATCTACCGGCAACGGAAGGGACAAGGAAGCAAGCTTCAGTTTCCTCCCGTGCGAGATGCCTTTCATCTTACGATGCACTTGTGTGTGTGTGTGTGTCTATATATATATATATATATATTCTATGTAACATAAACTTAAACATGAAATAATAAACTATATATATATATATATATATTCTACGTAATATAAACTTTGACCTACGAATAAACTATATATAACATAACATATTCTACGTAGTTATACTTAAATTTAATAAACATAACATATTATACGTAAAATAAACTTCACATAATAGTAAAATATCATTAAATTAAATAAAGCATTTTATACTTACTGATCTATCGTTCCAGAGCTTGCATGCCACATGTTTACCGAAGTCTGGTAAAAGTGACAACTCGTAAGGCCCCCCTGGAAAGCCCCCATCCTCGTCCTCCATAACAGGCTCTGCATGCTGCTGCTCAGGATCCTGTTACTAAGGAGGCTGCTCAGGATGCTGCTGCTGCTGAGGAGGGTCGACAAACTGATGCTCAGGCTGATACCCTTCGTGAAAGTGAGGGTGATACTCATACCCCTCCTAATAGTGATAACCCGGCTGAAATCCAGCCTGCTCCTGATAATGTTGATCCTGATAAGCCAGCTCCTCAAACTGATGCTGATACTATGGGGAGTCCATAATCTGGGATGCACCTGTCTGCGATCCCCCCGCAGCATCAACAGTAGCAAGACTCATGGCCCCCACTGTCCCTCGACCTCGACCCTCCGGAGGCTGTAGTACTTGCTTCTCCCTACGTGCACTACTAGTAGGGGACATCCTCCCTAACCTAATCCTATCAGGCCTCTCCTGCTCAGACATATCTGCACAAAAATCAAAAAATATTTAACACATTTTCACATAATTTCGACAGCAACACACGTGTAATCTTTAAAAATACAACAACAACACTATAATGTCGACAGTGTCATTTAAATCCATAACCCACCATATTGCATTCAAATTAACTATAATCAACATTAGCAAACATAACTCTAACTAATTACATCATTAACAATCCAATAATACAAAAAAATTATCATTGAGACATTTCACCGAACACGTAGTGTGCATTTTTCAAAAAACTATTTAATCTAGCATTTTCAAAACCCTAAACTACCACATTGTACCCTAAACAACATCTAAACAACAGTTCCTAAGTTAATTCGTCACTAACAATCATCAAAACTAACATGCAAGCAAAATTTAAAAAAATAAAAATGTCCAATTTCTACACAAATTCGAAAATTTCAACCAAAATAATGCAAAGAATTAGGATAATCATCACTTGATGTTTTGGACGAAATTTGCTTTGAATGGCGCAAGATTGATGAAATTTGAATTTTGGGGTGCAATTTTCGTCTTTGGAAATGTTGGCAAATGAGGGTTCTGTGTTGCTGTGTTGCTGATAACCAACTTAAGTAACGCTGCGCAACTTAAGTCACGCTGCACAACTTAAGTTGCGTTACCGTTATAACTAACGCATGTTAACTTGCGTGGCGTGAGTTAACTTGCGTAAGGATATATAGGTAATTTACTTTGGGACTGAGCAATACTGTTTGGGTAAAGAGCAGAATTCTTTCTTATTTTCTTTACAATTCAATTGTAATGTTTCTTCTCTGTTGCTGCAACAGAGGTTGATTTATCCAAAAGAATATTAAACCCATTCTCAATTTTCCTTTACTATTCTAGTATCATTACATTGGTACTTTCATTGTCACCATGGCATAGGCTACATAAGTAGGAGCTCATTGGAAAAAAAAATAGAAGCAGAGTATTGTTGTGAAAGTGACTCAAAATTGGAGAAATTGAAATTTGATGAAGCTGTCAAAATCGGAGCACTATTTGAAAAAATCGAAGTACGATTTTTGGACCAGAATTGCCACTTTCCATTCGTAAAAAATGGGAGCACTGTAACGCCCGTTTCGATTATTTAATTATTTTAATGAGTTTTAGATTATATTTATATGATTTGTGTGATTTATGTGAAATATGTGATTTTAGAGATTATATGAGATGTTGTGACTTATTTTATTATTTAATAAAATAAGATTCGAAAATAAAATAAATATTGAGATGTGGGGTTATTTTGTGAATTTAGAAAGTTTAGTGGTAGAAAGAGGAATAAGATAAATTAGATGACGGGTTATAAATAAGAGAAGTTAGGTTTAGAAAGACATTTGTACGTACGATCAGTTTTTGGTTAAAAGGGAGAAAAAGCCAAGAGAATAGGAGAAGACAAGAGAGGCTGCGATTTCATCATTCTAAGGTAAGGGTGAGACTAACATTCAGTATTATTAAGTCTGTAATTCTGATAATTAGATTTAACATGTTGTAGGTTGGGTTTGTGAGAATTTGAGAATTAGGGTTTGAAGTCATTATAGGTTGTTAGTTGAATAGGAGTCTATCAAATTCATGTCCAGTTGGTGTTCAGTTCATAGAATAATCATAGGTAGAGTTTTCTATCAATTTTAGAATTTGGGTTGATGAAAATTGGGATTTAAGAGTGATTCTTAAGTGAAAAACGCATTGTTAAACTGATTTTTGAACTGCTGAGAAGGCCAAAATCGGCCATCGAATTGTCAAAATCGGCCACCAATTTCTTATCTGAATTTCCAGTTTTAGTTCTGCAAAAAATCGGCCCCCGATTTGTCAAAATCGGCCACCGATTTTCGGTCAGGCCAATCTAGAAAACATTCACATTTTTGACCCTTTTCCGTTTTGAATTTGCCCTCGGTGTAAACATGAAAGTTTTAGATAATTGTGTTAGCTTTCTAATAGTCTTGGTTTGGCTCAAAAATGATTTTTAGATTTTGAGTTATGATGAAAATACTCCAAGTGGGTCTTAGTAAAACTTTATGAAAATTCAGCATAACTATTTCTAAGTTAAACAAAAACTTATGGATTGTCTCCAAACTTCAAAGCTTGTGTACTATGAGTTCAATTAAGGTGTTTAAGAGTATTTAACCTATGTTGTGACGAATCTAACTAGTGGTAGGCTGCCTTGAATTGTTGCCTTGCGAACTTTTCGCACGTGTAGTAATGAGACGACCTTGGGGTAGGAATGAAAGTTATTTATGATGTTAGAAGCTGTCCAGAAAACCTGAATTAAGATGATTAAGATTAATAGTAGTGAGATATTGTTATATATGCACTTTATGTATTGTTTACGATGCTTATGATGATGTGATTTATTCTTTAAAGTTGATATGATATATAATAGCTGTTTATATGCTGCATATGTTGTTGTTTTGCTGTTGTTGACCATTAATGTCATAAAGTTGTAAATGTCGGTCTAAGTTGTAAAGTTGTTGTCCAAATTATTGGAGTCATATAAGATGTTCATGATGTTCAAGATGTTTAAGATGTAAGATGTTGAGTCCATGCATACTCATTCATGTTGGGGGCTTGATGCCCTGGAGCTTTTGCTCAACTACGTTGGGGGCTTGATGCCCTGTAGCCTTTGCTCAATTATGTTTGGGGCTTGATGCCCTGGAATTGGTACCACATGCATTTGCATTATTGAGATGATTTAAGATGATAAGAGTTGCATAGTCGAGTTGAAGTTGCATAGTCGAGTTGAAGTTGCATGGTCGAGTCAAAGTCGTCAAGTTGATTAAGTTGATGATGTTGATGAATGCTACATGATTATTATTATGATATGTTGATGATGTTTATGATGATGCTATGATGCTACATGATTATTATTGAGATATTTTGATGATATTTATGTTGTTAAATGTGATTGATGAATTATATGCTTAATGTTGTTGTTTGTGAAATCTCACCCCTTATGCTTGAAAATGTTGCTCTTCGTATGGGTAACTTGCAGGTAACCAAGATTAGTTGCGGTCGTGAGTGGACTCCTCACAAGTGTGTGTCTTATGTGCTCTGACACGTAACGGGATGAGAATTTTGTCATTGTTTTCTATTCCTTACGTATTACCTTATGAAACTTTTAAGAATTGTTGTTGAACTAAGATATTATGAGATTTTATGTTGAGACCCTTGTGCCAAAGACTATTTAAGATGTTGAATTAATTCCGCTGCGAAGTTTTAATTATTATGTTGTTGGATTTTTGAAGGATTAATATTTATTATTCCGTTTATGATTTTATGAAAAGATATGTGACATTTCGTTAAAGTTGATAAACTCTGATTTATTTTACGAAATTTTTACGTTGGGAAAACGGGGTGTTACAAGCACGATCTGGAAAAACCGGAGCACGATTTCGCGCAGAAGCATAAAAATAAAACGTATGTTTATGGGCCTGATTTGGTTCCAATTTATGAGGGATTTCTTTTACTATAAATATAGACCTTGTATCAGATGTAAACCTTGAGAGAGATAAAGGGGGTTGAAAACAAGGGTTTAGAAACAGACAACAAACTAGGGTTTTAGAGAGAGTTCTCTAAACGGGAGAAACTAGGGTTGTTGTTGATTCACCTTGGGAAACACTATTAGGATTGAGTCTCTTGGTCACGGGAAAAGATTGGGACTTTGTGTAGAATTAGGTTTGGAGACTTATTCTTGTAACCAATTGATATCTCTTTTGTAAAGTTACTCATCACTATAGTGAAACAGAGGGCTTCTCTCCCCCCAGACTAGGTCAATTTGGACAGAAATGGGTAAACAAATTCTTTTATGTTCTCTCCTTCTTTCTCTCCCTGTTTTCTACTTTTGTTTGTGATTATAACTTCGATACACTTTGTTTGGTTGCTTGACTATCCATTGCTCCACACATCAAGTTTATTATTGGCGTGATTTTTCATCGAATACATGAACAATTGGCGCCCACCGTGGGGCAAGGGTCAAAGGATAATCAAGTATCTTGGGTTCGAAGTGGGATATTGAGAAGTTTACCGGAGATAACGACTTTGGGTTATGGAAGGTAAAGATGGAAGCGGTTTTAATACAGTAAAAGTGTGAGAAAGCTTTGAAGGGTGAAGGTGCGTTACCGGTCGCCATGTCACGAGCGGAGAAGACCGAGATTGTGGACAAGGCCATGAGTGCCATTTTCTTGTGCCTCGGGAATAAAGTTTTGAAAGAAGTAGCGAAGGAACCAACCGCGGCATCGATGTGGTCAAAGTTCGAATATTGGTATATGACAAAGTCTTTGACTCGTCGACAATTCCTAAAGCAACAACTTTACTCATTCAAAATGGTAGAGTCAAAGTCCATCATGGAGCAACTTACGGAGTTGAACAAAACCCATGATGATAAAAGGGGTGGTCTACAAATCAGTTTACATACATTCTGTATAACTCGTTTCCCTAGACGCCGATAGTTTGAGTGTTGTAGAATTCTGTATATGATTTGCGACCCACTTTTCGACTTGGAAACTACTATTTATACTAAAAAACTAGATGGTGAACCACTAACTCCATGATCAACACTTCTTCCATCTTGTACAACCACTTGTCCCACGTTTTCCACTAAAAGGAAACTGCTTCCTTGCTTGAAATCGTGCTTCCTGCCCTTTTGCTTGTCTTCGTTGCGCAACCGCTTTGCTTTGTCGAAACTACAATTATGCGTCTTAGGCTTGATGCTTTGTCGAAGCTTCCGAAAGCTCTTCGATTCCTGCAAAGTGATAGGTCAAATAAATGTCGATCATAATAAATGAGCCTATGAAATTTACAGGCTAACACCCACGTATTTTTTCAATTTATAGACGGTAAAAGGAGTTATTATTCTAGTGGAAAACAAAACCGAAAAATTGGGAAGTAATAGAGAGAGTCAAGCTTTGAAACCGTTACAAAAATAAAACTCCTGTTAATTAGGAATGAATTAGTATAAGGTAACGTTACTATAAAGAAGAGAAACGTGCAAAGAATACTTTAAAGTAAATAACGTTACCAAGTCAAAAGAAAAAACTAATTCACTATAATAATTAATAAATTAAAAGTTCTTACAATATATACACAGACTAGCCAATGTTATATGTAAACTGATTAGTGGTGTTGTTAATAGCATCATAAATAGTTTTTTTGTTCTTCTCACAAAGAAAACGAGAATTACCAATATGTCTGCGACCAATATTTCTCATGCCTTATTTTTCTTGCTCTCAATTTTCACAATGATCTCCAACAATACTACTGCGTTGCCCGTTACCTGTTTAGGTATACAATTCTTTGATAATACTTCTCCAATCCTTCTTAACTTATGATATATATTGTTTTTATTTAAATTATTATAGCATCACATTTTTTCATTGTATTAACACCCTCGAATCCTTTACATTGTAGATACCAGGTGTCCTGTATTTTCCAGATCTGCTATAGATAATCAGGTATCGCCACTTACTCTTTTTTGTTCAAAATAGATGTCTTATTTTCACTCTTATTATATGTAACATCAATATTGTACTGTATTTTAACTAATTAAACTACCTATAGTTTAAATCTACATTAAAGGAAATTGTATATCGAGATATAGTCCAAAAAATCTGCTCAAACAATAATTATAGTGATATTATAAAGGGTTTTAGATTATACTAATGTAATTCATACATTCAACGCTTTCAAAATTCCATAAAGTATGGTTTTTTTATGGCTAATTCAAGTTTCTGAGAGATCGTGTTATGCTTCTTGGGTTTTTACATATAACATTGATTTGTATTTCTTGAATATTTTAAATTGATTCATGTTAAGATTAAAATAATTATTAAGAAGTGAATTCATAACATTCATGAAGAAAATGAAAATTTCTTTCTTGTTATATGCAAATTTGATAAAATAAATATGATTTTTATTTCTATTAACTTATCAATATTTTGTGGTAATATTTTAATATTTTTTTGTCAGTATGTCGACAAAATTGGACAAGAGATGTTGTCAAAAGAAAAAACAGATAAGGCAAAGGTTTTGTCGAGGAGGCTTCTTAGTATGGCTGGGTCACATCCTCCAAATTGCATAAATAGGTGTGATAATTGTACTCCATGCAAACCTGTTATTGTGCCATATCAACCAGAGATCCCTGGGTATCATCCGGAGATATATAAATGCAAATGTGGCAACAAGTTATACCCTCCACAATAAATTTTAGTTATCTATACATTTAATGTATTTTTTATGCGTTTAAAAGAAATAATGATTCACGTCCAAGTTCAATATTGAATATTCTATGATAGTCTTTACAATGATTCCTCGCCATGGATAATCAGTACGAGTGAGAGATTTTGTGTGTTGGATAGTTTTTAAAAGGCTAAAATGCACTTTTGGCCCTCTAAGTTTGGCCCGGTAGCGATTTTGGCCCCCTATTAAAAAAAATGACTTTCCAGCCCTCCAACTTCACCCCTTTTGCAACTCAATGACCCCTTTCTATTTTGACCCGGTCAAAGCCGTTGTGGCCATTAGATGGTCGCCACGTGGCATTTATTGAATTAAAAATTTTAAAAAAGCAAACTAATTATTTACATAATTAAATAAATAAAAAAAGTAATAAAAAAATGGAAAAGGAACAGGCACAAGAACATCTTCTTCATCTTCATCTTCTTTGAGTACAATCTGCGCACCAGTCAGCAGTTGCTGTCTGCAGCACAACCGAAACAGCCCAGCACCGAAATCCCTCTTTGTTCTTCGTCTTCAACATTCATTCTTCTTCACCTTAATCCCTCTTTGTTCTTTTCATTCCCTCTCTTCACTTCCTCTACCGTTCCACTACCAACCACATAACCAGATGGCAAATCAAAAATGTTGAATGATATGTTGTAATTTGAGGAAATTGAAAGTGATGGAGATGAATTACACAAAAATAACATTTCATTTCTATCTCTCTATACCCATTTCCATCAATTTACACAAAAATAACAGACCCATTTCCCATTAATTAAAGATGTTGAATGATTTGTTGTAATTTGAGGAAATTGAAAGTGATTAGGCATGGCAATGGGGCGGGGTGGGGACGGGTTTAACCTTCCCCGTCCCCATACCCGATTTGAATATACTTACTCGTTACCCTACCCATACCCAACGGGGATGAGAAATTGAATCTCATCCCCGTCCCCAACGGGTTCGGGTATCCCGGCCCCATCCCCGTCCTCGCATTGAATAATTTTTTTTAATAAAAAATAAAAGTTTTTTTCATCCCCAAGAGCAACGTTGTAATACATTATCCAACAATACGCTCACTTTAACATTTATTAGACGGATTGATTTAGTTGATCCTTTAAATATCAATGGTAGTTTTTATTAAAATGACAATTATCAAACAAAATAACATAACATATCATCATAAAGTAATTTTTTACATTTGGGATGGGTTTGGGTATGGGTTCGGGGTGGGTACCTATATACCCGTTACCCGTCCCATAACCGTGTTTTGAAATCGGGGAAAACCCATACCCATACCCAGTCAAAACGGGAAAAACCCGTCAAATTGGGTTTGGTTCGGGCGGATAACCGCGGGTATGGGTTTTGTTGCCATGCCTAAAAGTGATGGAGATGAATTGCAAGTTATGTGAAAAGGATTATGGAATTGAGAGAGAGTATCAAAAACGGTTTCTACCTTTGAAAAAGGATATGTGATTTTTCTACCTTTGAAAAAGGATATGTGGTTTTGATTCATTTTTGGTAGGACAAACAGAGAGTGAGAGAGAAGAAGAAGAAGAAATTACAGCAGTTGTTGCTGATACAGTGTTGATGGAAGAAGAAGAAGTTACAGCATCCTCCTTAACCACAATGCCGGGAACAAAACCACCACCAGCACCAGCAGTTTGGAGACGAGTTTGCGTTTGTAGAATTTGTAAATTGGTTGCTGGGAGCAGTTTGATTCATTTTTGGAGACGAGTTAGTTGTGTTGTTGAAGGTGAAGATGATGAATCAATGACTTTTCCTGGGTTTATTAGTTTTTCCAATTTTTTTATTTCTTTTTTTATTTATTTAATTATGTAAATAATTAGTTTGCTTTTTTAAAATTTTTAATTCAATAAATGCCACGTGGCGACCATCTAATGGCCACAACGGCTTTGACCGAGTCAAAATAGAAGGGGGCCACTGAGTTGCAAAAGGGGGTGAAGTTGGGGGGCTGGAAAGTCATTTTTTTTTAATAGGGGGCCAAAATCGCTACCGGGCCAAACTTAGGGGGCCAAAAGTGCATTTTAGCCTTTTTAAAATGCCTCTAAAAATAGTTCAGGATTTACGGATGAAATTTGTTGAATAAGCGATGGTAAACTTATTCTAAGTAAATATTTTGGAGTTAAAGAAAAATGAATTAGAAGCAATGAAAGTTTAAAATAACAAGAACTAAAGTGCATAGATCTAAACGACTTGAAGTAAAAGTGCATATAGTAAATGGACTTAAAATTAAATGACAAGTTAAGTGACTCAACAAAAATCTAGACACCTTTTTTTATGAAATCACGGAAGAAAATGACATTTTTCAATTACTAATCATGGGATGTAATTATGCTTTGAATAGTCACAAGCTACACCACTAAGTATAAGACCCATAATTTAGCTATAACTAAATCTAGGTTTGGTAATTGTTGTGATGTTATCTTTGTTAATAAACAATCATGGTTTGTTAAATAGTCATTTTGATTTCAAACTCATTACTTTGAATGGTAAACTTGTTGGGCAAATTAATTAGACAAGTTTAAATAGAAGTGCACATGTTGCTTTCCGCTACGTGTTATTCAGTATGTTTTTTCAGATTTTTTTTACGCATTATAATTATCTTATAATAACACGTGCAAATAATGATTCAGAAGAGCCGGTAACACCTTATCTACTAAAAAGCAATAACAACGAACAAAAACAACAACAGCTATGTCGAGCACCATAGAGAACATGTTCCAAGAGTGAACCACCACCTGCCCAACAAATATTTTTTATTGGAACATTATAGGAATGATTCTCTTTTGCTCTCAATCTACAGAACAAGGGACTTAATTATCTTCATTTAGGTATTTGTTTCTTCCCACATTTACCGTGAAGGCAATTGTTGTGCCAACAAACTAGCCTATACAGGACATTGAGTCTCAGGGTATTCATGATGATGTCTTTAGGGATAAATTTGGTTTTACTCCATCCGTTTCAAAATGAGTGTCGCTTTAGCCCAAAAAATTTGTTTCAAAATGAGTGTCGCTTTCAGTTTCCAATGCAATAATAACTTTTTCTTTTCAATTGTACCCTCCAATTAATACTCTGCACACTACTTCCAAAGTATTACTTTTAAAACTAACCAATAGTTAATAAGGATAATTTGGTAAAATAACCATTATCTTTCTTTTAATCATTGCATTTCTTAATATGTGTGTAAACATCTAAAACGACACTCATTTTGAAACGGAGGGAGTACTAACTTTCACTTCCCTTAGATTTTCCTTTTATTATATCTTTTTATTTATTTTTCATGGTTTTGGTTTCGTCCTCCTCTTGTATATATTTTTCATGTTTTTAATTTTTTTTTTTTTTGAGATAGGCTGAATAGGATAAGAGCTCTCTAGAGTGTCAACCTAGGTTAGATGTTGGTATTTCTCCTTGTTTAGTGTTGAATCTCCAGGCTTATTACAAAAAATTAACTAAAAAGTTGTTTTAATCTCAACCGTATAATTTAAACCAAGGGTTATTATTTAGTCATATCATTCTCACATAATAAAAACATTTTCACTTGAGTACGGACTAGTATGTGTGTATATAACAGTAATAGTAATAAAAATAATATTAATAATTAATAAACATACCATACCATAGAGTTTTTTCATCGCAACGAAAAAATAACAATTTTAATGCGTGCAAGCAGGGGATGTGGCATGTAATACTTCTAGAGGACAACCATCACCGCTTGCAATCTTTTTTGGTTGCTATGCTCGATTGTTTAATGATATACAAAATTTGTTACTATGCTCAAATATTTAATAATAGGGTTAAATAAGTTTTACGTCCTTATAAATATATCAAATTTTGTTTTTAGTTTTTAAAACATAAAATGAGATGTTTTCATCCTCACAAAATCTTTTGTTTTATTATTTGTCCTTAATGGATATAATTTTGACATGCTTTTGAACATCTTCTTTATATCTAATCCAAAGGTTCACTATGCATACCCAAACCCTAAACCTATTTAACGGGAAAAAATGCTCACTAAATTTGAATTTGAAATTCAAATCTCACAACCACTTTTTGCAAAACCCAAATGTGCCTTTGTCTCCCACGTTCTCTCAAAAAACAAAATCTTTGTCTCCCATGTTAGTTTGTTTTTCATTTTCCAGTTGGAAACTTGAGCCTCATTCTCTTTCCACCTAGCGTGTATTAATGCACCCATTTTTTTTTCAATTTCCTATGTTCACCTATCTCTCTGTTTTTTTTAATCAGTATGTTCACCCTCTCTCTCAAATTACCGTCTCTTCCTCTTTCTCTCCCCTTCACTCCTTACACTCTTCCTCTCTTCACCCCTATCTCTATTCTCTACCTCTCACGAATAAGAAATCGGCCACAGCCATCTCACCATCTCCACCATTTCGTCGACTCAACATGAAATCTTGATTCCAAAGCTTATGTGCCGACAGATTCTGAAAGAGTTAAAGTAGTATTTTCTGTTAGAATAAAATCCTAGTTTATAGGAGAGACTTAGTCTTTAAGAATTAATTTGTATTTGTTTTAATTTGTTTCTGTTACCACTCACCACTAGCCTTTATTTTAGCTAAGTGGGTTGCATTTCAATTGTTGTTTTAATCGTGTGTTAAATGGCTATTTAAGCCAACATTGCAGTTAATAAAAACTGAGTCATTCAGTCCAATTGTTGTGTTCTTTGCTATCAGTTTCCAAACACTTAAACACAGGTTCTCAACAATTTGGCATCAGAGCCCCCACTGGGCCTGATATATCAAAGCAGCAGCCTTTGACATTCTTGCAGCAGCATAGAAAATGACTACAGAAGGGAGTTTTGTACAACCAGCAATTCCACGTTTTGATGGTCACTATGATCATTGGAGCATGCTAATGGAAAATTTTCTCAAATCTAAGGAATATTGGGAATTGATTGAGCCTGGCTATGTTCAGTCAGAAAGCGGAGCGACACAAACAGATGCACAACGAAAAAAGAATGAAGAGATGAAGTTGAAGGATCTCAAAACAAAAAACTACCTTTTTCAGGCGATTGATCGAACCGTGCTTGACACCATCCTTAAGAAGGATACTTCTAAGGAAATATGGGATTCTATGAAGAAAAAGTTTGAAGGAAATGCAAGGGTGAAAAGGTCTCATCTTCAAGCTCTCCGCAGAGATTTTGAAACTCTTGAAATGAGGTCTGGTGAAGGAGTAACAGAATACTTCTCCAGGGTCATGACAGTGGCTAACAAAATGCGAATTTATGGAGAGGAGATGTCAGACGTTAAAGTGGTGGAAAAGATTCTACGCTCTTTAACAGAGAAGTTTACTTATATTGTATGTTCTATTGAAGAGTCAAAAGACATTGATTCTCTTTCTATTGATGAGTTGCAAAGCTCATTAATAGTGCACGAACAAAAGTTCAAAAGACGCAGTAGTGAGGAACAGGCCTTGAAAGTGACATATGAAGGGGGAAGAGGTCGTGGTCGAGGTGCATATAGAGGAAGAGGAAGCGGAAGAGGTCGAGCAGATTTCAACAAGGCAACCATAGAGTGTTACCAGTGCCATCAACTTGGTCATTTTCGGTATGAATGTCCTCAGAACCGAGAAGCTAATTATGCAGAAATTGATGAAGAGGAAATGCTTCTGATGTCTTATGTGGAGCTGCATGAAGCTAAAGGAGAAGATGCATGGTTCCTTGATTCAGGATGTTCTAATCACATGTGTGGTGATCGAACTATGTTCACTGTACTTGATGAAAAATTTCGACATTCTGTAAAATTGGGAAACAACACTAAGATGAATGTGATGGGAAAAGGAAGTATGAAGTTATTGCTGAATGGAATGAATCTCGTTGTTACCGAAGTATACTATATTCCAGAACTGAAAAATAATCTCTTAAGCATAGGGCAATTACAAGAAAAAGGTTTGGCAATTTTGATCAAGGGAGGGATTTGCAAGATATTTCATCCAGAGAAGGGTCTGATAATTCAAACCAACATGAGTGCTAATAGGATGTTTATCTTGCTGCCTCAATCTCAAGCCTCTTCAGAAGCACAATCTGATCAATGCTTTCACACAAAAGCTCAAAATTTGTCTCATCTATGGCATCGAAGGTATGGGCATCTAAGTTACAAAGGCTTAAGAACATTGTTGTACAAGAACATGGTTAGTGGACTTCCTGAACTCTCTGTCTCAACTGTGACATGCACTGACTGTATCAATGGAAAGCAACACCGTGACTCTATTCCAAGGACGAGCAATTGGAGAGCAACTCAGAAATTGGAACTTATTCATTCAGATATATGTGGTCCTATCAGTCCTATATCTAACAGCAACAAAAGGTATATTCTATTATTCATTGATGATTATAGTAGAAAAGCATGGGTGTATTTTTTGGCAGAGAAGTCAGAGGCTTTAAATTCTTTTAAATGCTTTAAAACTATGGTTGAGAAGGAAGTTGGGATGTCTATTAAGTGTCTACGCACTGATAGAGGTGGAGAATTTAATTCAAATGAGTTTAATGGTTTTTGCAAGCAAAATGGTATTAAAAGGCAGTTAACCACCGCTTATACTCCCCAACAGAACGGTGTTGCCGAAAGGAAAAATAGAACTGTTATGAACATGGTTCGTTCCATGTTATCTGATAAAAGCATTCCCAAGAATTTTTGGCCAGAGGCGGTTAACTGGACAATTTATGTACTAAACAGGTGTCCTACATTGGCAGTCAAGGATGAAACACCACAGGAGGCGTGGACTGGATTGAAACCTTCAGTTGCTCACTTTCGGGTCTTTGGATGCATTGCGCACGTTCATGTTCCAGAAGCAGGGAGGACTAAACTTGATAGCAGAAGTACTACTTGTATTTTGTTGGGAGTTAGTGAAGAATCAAAAGGATACAGGTTGTTTGATCCAGTTGCTAAGAAAGTTGTTGTGAGTAGAGATGTGATTTTTGAGGAAGAGAAGAAATGGGATTGGGATGAAAAACAAACTGTACCAGATTTAGAATGGGACGATGGCGAGGATAAAGAAAGGGTAAGTGAAAATGAGAATGAAGAAATTATTAATGAGGAAGTTAGAGAAATGGGGGATGGTAGTGATGGTGAAGAGAGAGTGACAAAAATGATACAACCTAGAGAACGGCGACCTCCGGGGTGGATGGATGATTATGCTAGCGGAGAGGGTTTATCTGATGATGAAGCTAACATGGCTTTATTGGTGTCAACTGATCCATTGTATTTTGAAGAAGCTGTGAAGAGCACAAATTGGAGACTGGCCATGGACAATGAAATCAAATCCATTGAAAAGAATCAGACATGGACACTCACTGAACTACCTGTTGGGGCCAAAGTAATTGGAGTAAAATGGGTTTACAAAACCAAATACGATGATCATGGAAATATTGACAAGTACAAGGCTCGTTTGGTTGCTAAAGGGTACTCTCAAAAACATGGAGTGGACTACACAGAAGTTTATGCACCGGTGGCAAGAATGGATACAGTGAGAATGATTATTGCTCTAGCTGCACACAAGAATTGGCAGATTTTTCAGCTAGATGTCAAGTCGGCTTTCCTCCATGGTGAATTGAATGAAGATGTCTATGTGGAACAGCCAAGAGGGTATGAAAAAAAGGGCAGTGAGCATCTTGTTTACAAGTTACACAAAGCTTTGTATGGATTAAAACAAGCCCCACGAGCTTGGTTTAGTCGAATTGAAGCGCACTTTATTGATGAAGGATTTCAGAGGTGTGATAGTGAGCAGACTTTATTCACAAAGAGAAGCAAAGAAGGAAAAATTATCATTGTAAGTGTTTATGTTGATGATTTAATTTTCACTGGAAATTGTGAAATTATGATGTCTAAATTTAAAAGCTCTATGTTAAGAGAGTTTGACATGTCTGACTTGGGGAAGATGAGGTTTTTTCTTGGGATAGAAGTGCTGCAAAAATCTGATGGTATTTATATATGCCAGAGGAAATATGCATCAGAGGTTTTGAAAAGGTTTGGTATGATGGAAAGTAATTCAGTGAGCAGTCCAATAGTTCCCGGATTGAAAGTAAGCAAAGATGGAGATGGAAAAGAGGTTGATGAAACATACTACAAGCAGTTGGTGGGAAGCTTAATGTATCTTACTGCTACAAGACCTGACATGATGTTTGTTACTTGTCTCATAAGTAGATATATGGCCAAACCAATGGATATTCATCTGCAAGTAGCAAAGAGAGCACTTCGATATTTAAAAGGGACTGTGAACTATGGACTTCATTATAAGAAAGGAGGAGAAGGCAAGCTGTTAGCGTTCACAGATAGCGACTATGCCGGAGATGTGGATGATAGGAAGAGTACATCTGGTTATGTATTCTTAATGAGTTCAGGGGCTGTTTCATGGTGTTCAAAAAAAACAACCTATTGTGACTTTGTCGACTATGGAAGCTGAGTTTGTGGCTGCTGCGGTATGCGTTTGTCAAGGAATATGGATGAAGAGAATTTTAGAGGAGCTGGGACATTCTTGTGGAAATGGAATAAATGTGATGTGTGATAATAGCTCAACAATCAAGTTGTCCAAAAATCCGGTTATGCTTGGTCGCAGCAAGCATATTGATGTGAGATTTCATTTCTTAAGAAATCTTACTAAAGAGGGTAAAATTGAACTACTTCATTGTGGGAGTCAAGATCAGGTTGCAGACATAATGACCAAACCATTGAAGCTTGAAGTTTTTCAGAACCTTAGAAAGCTGCTGGGAGTATGTGAAATTTCTGATTTAAACTAGTTGCTGTACGACATTTAGTTTAAGGGAGGGAATGAAAGAGTTAAAGTAGTATTTTCTGTTAGAATAAAATCCTAGTTTATAGGAGAGACTTAGTCTTTAAGAATTAATTTGTATTTGTTTTAATTTGTTTCTGTTACCACTCACCACTAGCCTTTATTTTAGCTAAGTGGGTTGCATTTCAATTGTTGTTTTAATCGTGTGTTAAATGGCTATTTAAGCCAACATTGCAGATAATAAAAACTGAGTCATTCAGTCCAATTGTTGTGTTCTTTGCTATCAGTTTCCAAACACTTAAACACAGGTTCTCAACAGATTCAGCGGTGGACGCGTATTCAGAATTGCGAATCAGAAATCAACCACACCCTTGCCACCATCTCCTCTCCGTTGAGAAATCGAATCCCTCTTCGACGGCGTCACCTCCAATTTAAACATTTATCGCTACTTTATCCTACAGTTCTATTTGTAATTGTGATAGGTTGGTTTTGTTCTTCCTTAAACAATCTCTAATTTTTAGGGTTTTCTGTTTTGTTCTTCCTGGTTTTTGTGTTGTGTTTCTCCATTGAATTTTAATTTTGCAGGTGTAGGGAGAAGCAGAGAAAAAAGGGTTATAACCTTAGCAGTTTGCAAAAGAATTTCAAAAGAATACTACGTACTGATGCAACCAATCGATTATGAAACTGAGGCGAAAATGGAATTGAAGAAGGTCAAGTGATGATTGACTGAATTTCTTGAATGCAGATGGTGGTGGAAGGTGACTCAAAGGATTGCAGATGCAGTGTTCATTGCCTCAAAGAATTTCCATGTAAGGATATGTTCTTAAATTGTTTATAATTGCGATTTAAGAACTTTGGCTAAATTTGTTTATGGTATGATATCTTCATTATATGATGTTGTTCATGTAATTTTTTCAAACTATATTATTTCATGTTATATTTGGTTTGTTTGGAAGTGAATTGAGATTTTAAATAGTAATTCTCCAATAGCTAAATCATATGATTGGTGCTCTTGGTGGTTTCAGCACACACAAGAGAATCTCATTGATGTTCTTTTATTTAATAATGTAAGTGGGGATTATGTTTTCAATAGGGGACACTTATTTGATCTTTCCCATTTGATGTACGTGGGGCTTATTTTATTTCCCTATGTCCAAATTCTAGCTAAAAAATGATTTATTTTAGTTATTCATCATTCTCTGTTTTTCTTTTCCCTGTTTTTAAACAGAAGAAAATAAATCCAAATGAACAGGGAAGTTGGAAGCATTTGATGCAATCAAATTGGTATGAAAATGTTTGATTTTAGACATATGAAATGAATTATTTTTTAGCTAGATGGGCTGCAAGATTGGGAGATTTTTGATTTTGCTTTCTACAAATTAATTATGAAAATGTTTTTGTTCAGACATTTAAGTATTGATTTATTGAAATTTCTTTTGATGGAGCTTTTGCAAAAGGTGCATCTTTTTCTTCTGATGAAAGATAACAGAAGTACATGAATTAATTTAACTTTTCAATCCACAATTCAGCTTATCATGGATTTCTTATGACTTTTGTTTGATTCTTATACATACCTATACTATGCTGAAAATTTTCTGCATTTTTTTACATAATCATGCAGAAAATTTAAATTGTAGGTTAATTTAAGTTGCTTTAGGTTAAACCAAGATATTTGGCTGTTTTGAACGACGAGAAAACAAAACCAAATATATCTTCACTGTTGTTAAGTTAGGTTTTAAGCTACGTCAAATTTTCTTTACTATACCTATTGCAGTCTGCTTTAACTTCTTGAGTTTGTGTGTGCATGTCATTGTATGTGTGCCCATAATTGAGTTGGTGTACACATGATGTTGTATACTTTTCGCTAAGTGCATTGTATTCCTAGGAGGGAAGCTATTGCTGCTTTCATTTAATTTATCCAGCATACTGCTTTATACCAAGTTACAAATGAAATTTATGATTTTGGAATATACAGTATTGAGATGGAGTAATTTGTAGTGATACATTCAACAGGTTAGTAATTAGATTCAATGATTTTGTTCTCAAACAAATGAGTCTCAAAAATTACACTTTTAAATTTCTGTAGTTGTGGCTATCAATCATATTTTCTTTTTCTCCTGTCATGATGTGAACTGTTTATTTCAGCTGTCTCAAAATTGCAGCTTATTTATTTGTATTTTTTTGCAGGAAATCATTAGAATTAAAAAGGAGCATCCTGATGATCCCCGTTGTATGGTCAACGATAGAGTTAAAGGTCGTCTTAAAGTCACCGGAGCATTAGGGGCAGGATCTTTGAAATGGGTATATTTGAAAATACATTATTTATTGATGTGATGCTTTTTCTTTTACTAAATTTATAAATTTTAAACAACATTCTTCCGAACCATTCTCTCCTTCCTTCAGATAGAAATAACATAGTGTTGTCCATGACTTCATGCACTGCAGCATAATGACTTCATGATTTGCTTGGAGCTTTTAAGGTTGATTAGTAGACAAGGTGTGGCTGTTGAAAAAGGATTTATGGATCTCAAATGATGAGGACTGCAATTTCAAAAGGCAAACATTGTTGAATATGTAATGAGGTGAATGAATCGACAAATCATCTATTCTTACATTGTAATGTGATTTGGAAGATTTGGTCGAAAATACTTAATTGGCTCGAGGTGAATACTATTATTGCGGCAAATCTATTTGCACATTGGAGGTGTTGGGATGGTTTGGTGTGCAATAGGAAAGAATCAAAAAAGGGTTTGGAATGTTTGGAGTGTTTGGAATGTTAGAAATAATGTCATTTTCAACAATGGAGGTTAGAGATGGAAGATATAGTGGAGGAATTAAAAAGGTTGTCTTGGAATTGGAGTCTTGCTAGGTTGAAGATTCGACCGTGTTTGTACTACGAATGGCATTGGAACTGAAAATGGTGTATTGGCGTGTAAGGTAGGCGCAGTAGCGGTTCTGTTATGGGCTGGTGAGATTCTGCTGTTGTGTTATCAGCGTGAGATCAAGGGAGTTTTTGTTGCGCTGCAGCTGTCGTGAGAGCGGTTCTGTCATATGCTGCTGTGATGCTTCTGTTTTGTTATCAGATGCTGCTGGGATGCGCTGCTGTTGTGTTATCAGGTTTTCTCCATTCTATGATATTACCAATGGTAACCTATGTATATTAAGATAGTACCTCGAAATATTGCTAATAGATGAAGATGGTAATTGCATCGATAGTACCTTGAATGTAGTGTTTAAAGTAATTTGAAATTTGTAGACATGAGAATATGTTTTAAATTTGTAGTTGAATTATGGCCTTAAAATTATAAGTTCAAATTATAATATTAATATTTTTATTTTTGTCTAATGTAATTGACCCGTGCGGCAGCACGGGTGGAATGTCTAGTTATATCTAATCCAAAGGTTCACTATGCATACCCAAACTCTAAACCTATTTAGCAGGAAAAAATGCTCATTCAAATTTAATCTTTGTATCTTTGTCTCCCACGCTCATTCAAATCTCACAACCCCTTTTTGCAAAACCCAAATATGCTTTATATCTTTGTCTCCCACGTTAGTTTGTTTTTCATTTTCCAAAGAAGCAAACTTTATTTGTATCATCTCTTCAACTTCAATTCACCATTACTTCATTGTTCCATCTCCCTCTCTCTCTTCACCAACCCCTTTCTAGATCCTCTCCTCCTCTATCATCATCTACACACTTATATGCTTCTCCCTTTTTGCTGATCCACGGTTCCGCTGAACTCGACAGCGTAACCGTTAACAAACCACCTCCGCCGTCAATATGACAATATCAAGAAAAAGATTGTTCATGATGCTCTTAATCTAAGTAAGATCGATTTTGTTCTTAACCTAAAGCCCAAGTGTGATGATTTTTTCTCTGTTTTTGATTTTGTTTAAATTTGTGAATTTTGATTAGAATTTTTTTGGACAGATTTTAGTGCTTTCGTTGCATTTGGCTGCACATAACTATCTCAATTGAAACATATATCATCCTCTTCACTGCCCAAAAATCAGAAGCACTAAGCCCCAAAGGTTTCCCCCAAACTGTTTTTCTCCAACAATCAAATCTTCAGAAACTGTGAGTCTCTCCATAAAAAGTTTTGGCTCTCTCAATCTCTCAAGAAACAAGTGAATCGCCCGCAATCTTTTTCTCAATCCTTTTCGTTGAACTTGAAATCTCTGATCCAAATCTTTCTCTCAATTTGGCCACTTACTCAGTCGTTGAACTACAATCTCTGAAACAGGTTTACCTGACAGTCGTAGATCGCTGGCGACGACCATCCCGAATGTTGCCGTCCTTTCATCTGTCGTGACTAGCTCGAAATTGTGTTGTTGTATGTAACGTCTTTTTTTTTGTTGAAGTTTTTGTTGGTTTGCATAGATAAATTAGACTCCGGAAGGTTCCAAGTTTACGCCTCCCCATCAATCGGTGGATTTTAGATGGAAAGACTACTGTCCTGTGGTGTTCAGGTGGAAATATTTTCTGCATCAATTTTCTTATGTTCATTGTTTAATTGATGTTCTGTGTGTATTAATGATGTTTGTATTTTGATGGGTGGTTGTTTGTTTCTTTGTGGGGTATTTTGGCATTTGAGGGAATTATTTGCGATCGATCCTGCGGATTACATGCTTGCTATTTGTGGCAATGATACATTGAGGGAAATGTCTTCTCATGGAAAAAGTGGAAGCTTCTTTTACCTTACTCAAGATGACCGATTTGTTATCAAAACCTTGAAGAAGTCTGAAGTCAAGGTTAGTTGTTAGTTGCTAGCATTAATTAATAACTTGACTTGAAGAAGCATTATGTTTGATGAGAAAAGTATAAATCCTATATAGATCAATCAAGGTGAAATTTCAATTTCAGCTTTTGGTCACCATGCTTTTTTCCTCTGTTTTTCAATGATTAGTTGGTGGATCAGGATGCTTCTCAGTTACTATCAACATGTTTCAATGATTATTTGTCTTGAAAGACTCGTGACTTAAAGCTTTTAAACAGATGAATATTTGATTTTGATTGTTTTTGACAATAACTATGTTCAAAATTGTTTAATCTCTATGTTTTATGTTTGGTGATCCCATTTATGACTGCATAAATGCTTCTTACGAGACTACCATAGGAATTTTGTCACTGTTTACTCCCCATTGTTGTCCCAATTTGTGCCAAGAGTTTCCTCAAGCCCTTTTTCTCTCTGCATATGTTGTATTTGATTTTGAGTGATAATATCTAATGAAATTGGTACATTGGTTTTATTAAATTACCAATTTCTTTATTTTTTTTTTTACTATCATTGGATCATTTTCTCTTACAGTCACGTGTATTGTTTCCAATATTATAAGTCTCTATTTCTTTCTTAATCTTTCACTTTTGTTTCCAAAGTTTAATCTATATTGTTTCTATCTTTCACATGCTGCAAGTGTTTTCGGTAATACTCCCTTCTATTTTTGCTTAACCTTATATTGCTTGGGTCACATTACATGTCTTCTGATGGCTTAAATAAAAGATGGTATATATTGCTTTAAGCTGGTTCTGTTTGTGATCTAACTATGTGTTGATCATACTTTAAGAATCAATAGTCCATGTGTTTTATGACAACATAAAATAAAATGAATAAGCTGGAATTGATCAATGGAAGGTTGACATGATGATGTAGATATCTTGCTATAGAAGCTTATCTGTTTTTGTTTTTTACTATGAGCCTCCTCATAATTATGTAACACAACTGTTTTAATTTTTCAGCTTTTCCTTTTGATATATCTATATAATTTCAATAAGAAAGTAAATATTTCACGGCACAACAAAAAGTTTGTCTTCCCCATTTTCTATTCTTATTCTTGGAATCACTATTAGCATTCTTTTTTGAACAACACTATTAGCATTCTTATATCCAGTTTCTGTGGAAATAGCGTTTAACTTTTTTAAGTACATATAACACAAATAATTGGTGCTATGTTCTTGGAGCAGTCCTCTAACAACTTTCTTATGCTTCGTGTTCATTGAACACATGTGACCTTAATTTCTCTAAAAATTTTGTTGAATTTCACGTTGTCATCCTATGTCAGTTTTTTAAAAATACTGCCATGAGACTTATAAGATGCTTCATGGAAGCTTCATGGAAGTTTACAAATTAATATTACTTTCCTAATATATATCAACCTCTTCTTCCACCTGAGCTTATTTTGTTGTTCTATTTGGTTTAAGTAGACAAGTTTACATTTCTTTTTGGTATTTATCCCTTTCCAATTCTAACATTGCTTGATTAGATCAGGAAAATTTCCCTTAAAAAAATATTTAAGGAAAGCTAAATGTTGCAGGCTTCTGATGTCATTAACTTTATGAAATTGCATTTCAGGTTTGTGAACAATATCAATTTTATTAAAGGCACAAGCACAAATGAATACATGTTTTTGGCAACTTTGTTGAAGCTTTGATCTCATATATGTAATAAGTAGTACAAGACTCTCAAAGTGTGTTAGAAAAGTAGGCAAATGTTTAAGCCTTCCATATGAAATAGGTATACATACCGAAATTTTCCTTCATGTTGCTTTGATTGGATTGTTGTACTAAGAAAGTGGGGTGGACTTCTTGATGTGTTCTTACTTAATGCCTCTCAATATCCTTGAGTTTGACAATGAGAACTATTTATTTGGTTATATTTGGTGTTTGGTTATGTTAATGCACATTTGAAGCTTCAATATTTTTCTTTGGTATTGTATGCACATTTGAAACACGTTATTTTCTATTTATTTGAATGTTTTTTTTTGCCATCAATATGACCTGTGCGGCAGCACGGGTGGAAGGTCTAGTAATATGAATATATAAAGGTTGAACATTGATCTGTCTTGTGAGAACGGTTGAGTGGCAGCGGCGGCAGATAATTCTCTGGTGTGACGGTGACAACTACGGTACGACGACAATGAGTCTTCACGGTGGAACGAAAGGTGCCTGCAGGCACGTTAGCACTCTGATACTTAAGTCAACAATGGAACTGAGAAAGAGTGTGTAGAAAGTGTTATGTAAAGTGAATCGTACCTTGAAGGGGAAGCAAGTTCACCCTTATATAGACGCGCGCAGAGGCGGTTCTAAGGCCCGGCGAGCCCGAGCACTCGCCCGGGCTCCGGCCCAAATTTTTTGCAATTTTTTATGTAAATCCCCTTGAATTTCTTATATAAACCCCTATAAATTGGGCAATTTCTTTAAATTTTTTATTATTTGCTTGCAATTTCTTATGTAAACCCCTGTAAATGTATTGCAAATTATTTTTCTCCCGGGCTTTATAAAAAGCCTGGCTCCGCCACTGGACGCGCGTTGATCATAACTGCCTGCAGGTTATGCGACTTGTGATTTGGAACATAGAAAGGCACGTGTAGCGTAATACTCGCGAGGGGACACGTGAATCAATTACAACTGAGAAAATGTTTTTATTCTTTAAAGAACGCTTGTAAGATATTTATTAACATTTTTTCTAATAAATAAATAAACTTCCCAGTTTTTTTATGGTCCTATAATAGTCATCCTTGTACAGGAGTAGCAGTGTGACTAGGCCCACTCCAGCAACATGTACGATCTGAATGCATCTGCCTGCCGCGGTCATCCATCCAACACAATATAATTAAAGTAATCAAAGTCAACACTATTGGGTTATTATTGCAGAAAATAGCATATTTTTTCAACTTTTTCAAAGTTGGGATCTTAGGATTATGGGCGTAGCACTTATGTACAACTAGGGCCGGAAATGAGTCGAATCGAATCGAATATTTCTGAGTTCGACTCGACTCACTAAGAATTGATTCGGTTCGAACCTCGGTTCAAGTTTGACATGGTTTTATTTCCAGCTCAAGTTTGGCTCGTTTAAAATTCACGAACAGTTTGGTTCGGCTCATTAGGTTCATTTCGTTTGTTCAAAATACATAACTTTAGGTATAGTAATGAGTAAAGTCACTTGAACCACGAAACTCAAAGTCAAAAAATTTAAATTTTTGACACATAAATATATTGGAATTTATACCATTTCTATATATATATTTATGGGTCAAAAATTTAAATTTTTTGAGACACATGAAACACATCATGAAGATTCGACAAAGACATTGGTAACGCAATCTGATACGCTACAACCCCAACATTCTCAATAATCTCAAGCGGTCCAACAAAACGAGGAGTCAACTTCCGACACTTCAAAGAACGTCCATCACCGGTTACAGGATTCACCCTCAAAAACACATGATCACCAACCTGAAACTCAATGTCCTTCCTCCTCTTATCGTGATAACTCTTCTGCCTACTTTGAGACGCTCTCATCTTCTCTTGAATCATCTTAACCTTTTCTGTAGTCTCTTGTACAACCTCCGGTCCTAACGAAGAACTTTCACCTGACTCATACCAACACAACGGCGTTCTACACCTCCTGCCATACAAAGCCTCAAACGGTGCCATTCCGATACTAGAATGAAAACTGTTGTTGTAAGTAAACTCAATCAAGAGTTTCCAAGAGTTGAAGAAGAGGTTGACTTCAGCCCCAGTGTTGATTTTGCCAAATCCGAAGGAATCGTTTGTCGTGTATCATGCTTCTAAGATGGGTCTTGGTGGTGTGCTTATGCAGAATCGTCAGGTTGTGGCTTACGCGTCGAGGCAGTTGAAAGTGCATGAGAAGAATTATCCGACTCATGATTTGGAATTGACGGCCGTTGTGTATGTGGTGAAGATTTGGAGGCACTATCTGTATGGTTCTAAGTTTGAAGTGTTCAGTGACCACAAGAGTTTGAAGTACTTGTTTGACCAGAAAGAGTTGAATATGATGCAGAGAACATGGTTGGAGTATCTTAAGGATTTCGATTTTCAGTTGAGTTATCATCCCAGAAAGGCGAATGTGGTGGCAGATGCCTTGAGCAGGAAGTCGTTGCATATGTCTGCTTTGATGGTGAAAGAGTTGGAATTGATTGAGCAGTTTCAAGATTTGAGTTTGGTTAGTGAGTTGACACCGGAGGGTGTGAGGTTAGGAATGTTGAAGCTAACGAGTAATATTTTGGAAGAGATTAAGAATGGCCAGAAGGAAGATTTAGAACTTGTGGATCGAGTGGTGTTGGTTAATCAAGGCAAAGGTGGAGACTTTAGATTGGATGAGAACGGTGTTTTGATGTTTCGTGATCGAGTTTGTGTACCGAATGTTCTTGAGCTTAAGAGACGAATTTTGGACGAAGGTCACAGAAGTAGTATGAGTATTCATCCAGGAGCAACTAAGATGTATCAAGATTTGAAGAGGTTGTTTTGGTGGCCTGGAAAGAAAAAGGAGATCGCGGAATTTGTTTATGCTTGTTTGGTTTGTCAGAAGTCTAAGATTGAACATCAGAGATCGTCGAGTTTGATGCAACCGTTGTTTGTGCCAGAGTGGAAGTGGGATAGTGTCTTTATGGATTTTGTCGGAGCATTGCCAAAGACTATGAAGGGTTTTGATTCAATTTGGGTGATTGTTGATCAGTTGACAAAGTCGGCACATTTTGTTCCTATCAAGACCGGTATGTCTGTGGCGAAGTTGGCTGAGATCTACATTGAGCAGATTGTTAGATTGCATGGTATTCCTTCTAGTATTGTGTCGGATCGGGATCCGAGGTTTACTTCTAAGTTTTGGGAGAGTTTGCAAGCTGCCTTGGGAACTAAGTTAAAGTTGAGTTCTGCTTATCATCCCCAGACTGATGGGCACACGGAGAGGACTATTTAGATTTTGGATGATATATTGAGAGCTTGTGTTTTGGAGCAAGGTGTCAGTTGGGTTGAATGTATACCGTTGATTGAGTTTACTTACAACAACAGTTTTCATTCTAGTATCGGAATGACACCGTTTGAGGCTTTGTATGGTAGGAGGTGTAGAACGCCATTGTGTTGGTATGAGTCAGGTGGAAGTGCTTTGTTAGGATCGAAGGTTGTACAAGAGACTACGGAAAAGGTTAAGATGATTCAAGAGAAGATGAGAGCATCTCAGAGTAGGCAGAAGAGTTATCATGATAAAAGGAGGAAGGACATTGAGTTTCAGGTTGGTGATCATGTGTTTTTGAGGGTGAATCCTGTAACCGGTGTTGGACGTGCTTTGAAGTGTCGGAAGTTGACTCCTCGTTTTGTTGGACCGTTTGAGATTATTGAGAAGGTTGGGGTTGTAGCGTATCAAATTGCGTTACCAACGTCTTTGTCGAATCTTCATGATGTGTTTCATGTGTCTCAGTTGACGAAGTATGTGTTTGATGCGTCTCATGTGATTCAAGTGGATGGTTTGGAAGTAAGAGATAATTTCACCGTTGAGACTTGGTTGGTTAGGATTGAGCTTCGCGAAGTGAAGCGTTTGCGTGGAAAAGAGATCGTTTTGGTGAAGGTGATTTGGGTTGGACCAACTGGTGAGAGTGCCACTTGGGAATCGGAGAGTAGGATGAGGGTTTTGTATCCGGAGTTGTTTCCTTCAGGTAATTTTCGAGGGCGAAAATTCTTTTTAGGGGGAGAGTTGTAACAACCCGATTTTCGTAGAATTGTTTTTAATTATTTTTAATATGTGTTTATATGTGCTCATATGTGACTAATTGCCTCTGTGTGTATTTTTGGTTGGGATTATTAGAATTCGATGTTAGAAGGGTATTTTAGTCATTTTGGACTTAGGGGTATTTTGGTCATTTTGTGAGTAAGGGTAATTTAGTAATTTTGGCGAGAGTTATTTTTAATGCTTAGATGAGAGCCATTATTATTTTACTAAGTTACTAGTATAGTAATTAGTTGTGAGTCGGTAGGTGACCGTTATTAATATTTTACCGTTAAGTGAGTAGAAACATTTTCGCGAATGGTTTAGTAAATGAGTTAAGCCCATTAAGGCATTATGGGTTAAGTCCAATTAGAAGAGAACTATTTAAACTTTAGCCTTTAAGGAATTAAGTCACATAGTGTCATTTTATCCATTACATAGAAACATTTGGAGAGGTAGAGAGAGAAGGAGCTTGAGAGAGGGTTTGAAGAGAGAAGACTTTCAGAGGCAAGAGGAGAGTAGAATCTCAAGGGATTGGAGCTAAAGTGAAGCCTTAGCTTAGATTGTGAAGAATTAAGGTAAGGGGGTTAGATTTCAATCATAATCATTTAGTTGTAATCTTTTCTCTAATTCTTTGCATAAGTACTTAACTTGGATAAGTGATTATTGTGAACTTATTTGTTGAAATTCGTGCTCTAGTTTTAGTGATATGTTTGAGGATATGAAATTGTTCATAGTTGAATTGTTGATGATGAAATTACATGTTCTGAATTGTGCTATGTTGTTGTTGTTATGAGATATTGTTGTTGATGATTCATAACTTGGGTGTTCATAATCATGGATTTGTGATGTGGTTTAAGTTGTTGTTGAGGGTTTTTGTGAAGATGGGTTGATTTGGTGAATTATGTTGAAATGGTTTTTGATTTCATGTTTGATGTGTTTTTGGAAGCCCTTTCGAGTACATGAACCTGTAAACAACCTTTGGAAACATATTTGGGTGTTGGGAGATCAAAATTTGGGATTTTGGGTGAAAAAGGGCTGAACCCGAGAGTTTTTCTGCAGAACTGATGACTGTTTGCTTAAGCGAACGGTAAGTGAACGGTAAGCGAACAACAATAGAAAGTTATTGGAGCTTGTTTGCTTAAGCGAGTTGTAAGCGAACAACCCCAGTAAGTTTCTGGAGCTTGGTCGTTTAAGAGAACGGGTGGTCGCTTAAGCGAACAAGCCCATTTTCAGCACCTTTTGATATTCGTTCTGGGATTTCGAGGACCAATCCGAGTTTTGTAAAATACTCCTTTCAACTTGTTTAATTACTGTTTATACTCTTAAACCTACTGGAACATCTCCTACGATTTTGAACCTAACCTTTGATAATTGTCCCAGAACATCGATTTTTCCGAAACTTGTTTTTCTCAAGGAAATGGAGTAGGGTTGAGGTTATGTACTGATTATATGATTTCTAAAAATGGTTGTAATTGGTTTCATTGAGTTTTGACTTATTTTGCTTTGAAAATGGAATTCTTTTGGAATAGTGATATAGAGAGACGAACTTTGTGATTCACATGATTTGGTCGTATTTGGTCGGTGAAACATACATGCATACTCAACTGCACTCATAATTTTGAAGATGAATCGTACTTGTTGAGTTAAGTATGCTAAATTTGGAATAAGTTGAGTAATCCTTTCATTGATCGATGTTGATAAATGATGAGCTTATGTCGATGACTTGATTTGAGATTGAATATGTTGCTATGTTATGTTAGTAATTTGATAGTTGAAATGTATGTGATGGGGGATAATAATCATGTGATGCTAGTATTCTAGGAGGGATGGTTATGTAATGTGTTATGCATGAATCTTTGAAGGCCTATGTTTGTTTATGTTGATTATGATTGACGTGAAGCTTACCCCCAATGGTTTTGACCGCCTACCTGTTTGTATGAATGGGTAGACAGAGTGCAGGAGTAGTTGCGTGGTGAGTGCTTGGATAGTGGGAGCTATCTCCGTTATCGGTTCTTTAGAGTCTTAGATTAGGCTCTAATTAGGTGTCGGTTTTATGATATTCTGAATTTATTTATGCTATGGAGATTTTTCCCGTTTGTCTGGTTTTGGAGGTTTTATGTATTGATATATTTGGAGGTTATGACATATATACTTGGAGATGTATGATTTATATTCGTTGCGTAGTTGTCTGAATTTTTATGCATGTTATTTTCAGGTGAACTTTTGTAGACGTGGCATCTATTTCTTAAATAATTGCATTATTCGCGTGTTTTATCGCTTTAATAGAAATAGGGTGTTACATATCTCGTGAACCAAACGAGTCGAACTACATATAATTCAAGTTCAGCTCAATTAGTTGACGGACTTAATTTTCAGCTCAAGTTTGCCTCATTTGGTTCATGAACCAAGTTCGACGAATCAATTGTTGAATCGAATTTCAAACTTTAATCGAGTTGGTTCGGTTCATTGTCAACCCTATGTACAACCGACTACCCCAAAAAATATATTATTCTTGAATTAATTGGTATATATTTATATACAGTTATTCTAAATAATAAACATTGAATTACATCATACAAGTTCAGTTGTCGAAAATTTGCATAAATAAGAAATTAAAAAATTACTACATAATTGATAGATTTATTTGTAATAGTTTGGTATTTTCGGTCGCAATAACAACTATATAGAAAACTTTTTTAACATTTAAAATTAACAAGACAATAGTTGTAATACCCATACTAAACGTATCTAGAAAATTTAGTATGTGCATTATCTTAGTATTGGATACATTAAATTTTACAACATAACAACCTTAATGAATATTTATATCTATACAAATCTGTATATTTAAACAATAATCTTAGGAATCCAATATATTCTTATAGTAACTACTTGAATCCATAACAATAATCTACAACCGGTACGAACATGTACTTGATGTTAATCCATTCAGCTTCCTGCATATCGTCTCTTGCCACATAACCTCTTGATCTGAAACATGAAAGGATTGGGATGAGACATAATGTCTCCGTGAGTTCTACCTAATCCTAGACTATAGGCAACCTCGTGGAAGCCTATGGTCACCACGTGTCTACAACACAACCATTCGGTTGATTATACGTGTGTGAATCATGCTTACTTAAATGACAATACTTGTTTGGCATTTTTCTTTCAAGAAAACTTTAAATAGTATCATTCGGGCTCTTGGAACAAAGAGGTATATATATTAAGAGAGCACTGTGAAATTGGGCCCATAATGGCACCGTAGAACCACAAGACGAGCCAACACATTTTTAGAAAGTTGTGCAACACACCCCAGGCTCGCCTATGGCAAGTTGGCTCTGGAGTTTGCACGCTCTAAATGAGTTTACTAGCTTATGGCGTGTTTCTTTTGTCCCAGAAACGCAAAATTCATATTTGACATCAAGATCCTTATTTCCAAGTTCCCAAATGCATACCTACACTAGAAAACAGTACTATGACAAGTATTAATATCATTTAACAAGCATGGCATAAAAGAGACATGAATCCCAATGTACCAAATCTAGGCAACATACTTCCTTATATAGTGAAACTCCTAACCCCAAGGGTGAGTTCTCCCATGTTCCACTTCATCTTATATTCATAACTTAAACATACATAGGATTACATCATTATACTTATCCAACAATACCAAGACAAGAAGAGTCTACTCACTAACGTTCATTGCAGGCATAGAGGAGGAGGAGGAGGAGGAGGAGGAGCAGGAGGAGAAGAAGAAGAAGAAGAAGAAGAAGAAGAAGAAGAAGAAGAAGAAGAAGAAGAAGAGGAAGAAGATAAAATAAAATAAAGAAAATAAAGATGAACTTTTATTCAAAGAAACAATTGTCACTTATTATTTCAGAGAACAAAAGATGAATGTTAATGATAGCTAGCTACTCTATTTATAGTCATATTGTCGACTTAAAACCTAAGCAACTATTCACTAGAATGTTCCAGAAGAAACCAAATGCTTTTTGGTCAAAACAGGCAGCTAATTCTTGAAGCAAAAGAAGCAAAAGCAACCATGGAGGGTGGCAGGCCGTGCCAATTGTTGGCACTGCCCGTGCCAAGCTTCTGACTTTGGGGGATCATATTTTTGTCTTCAATCTTCGTATTTTTCACCCGAATCAGCTACTAGTCCTCTTTCTTTTACTCCAAGACTCAATCTATCAAACATTCGTTCCTGAAATATAATAATATGCAATTGAAGTAAAATAGCTCAAAAAGGAAATAGTTCTTAAATAAAATAAACTTAAATCTAAATAAAACAAAACTAAATATTATATAAAAATAACTAATTATTGACTTATCAAACTCCCCCACACTTGAATCTTTGCTTGTCCTCAGGAAAAAGGCATAAACATAGTAGCAACAAAAGATTAGCATATGACAATTCAATTGAAAACTTATGTCTCCTCTAAGCCTTTATTTCAATGTACACTAATCACAACTTCAAGTATTCTTTGTGAACCTATTCAACCCAACAACAAGTTTCAAGTGAGTGTGTGTGTAGTCCAACCCTTTTCTTGCTCCTGTATAAGACAGATATTATGAGGAACAGGTTCTAACCTTAACACTAAAGTAACCGAGAAAAGTCCTTTATTCATTTCATATAAGAGAGGTGGGAATTACTTAAATTAAATTTGACAATTAGAGAGCTTTAGGGGCTTGCAGATTGCTTAGGGGCTATCAATTCTCATAGGAAGTCGGCAAGGGGGTATCCTTTCCTCCTAGATTCCATGATCACCCTAAGTAGTGCTGCAATTTTAATCATCTTCACGTAGGAAGTCAGCGAGGGGGTATCCTTTCCTCCATGTGTTGATGAATTATTTCCTCTTTTTAGAGGGATTTATAGAATTTAAGTTCAATTAGAGAGGCATCACCACACTTAGGAAGTCAGCGAGGGGGTATCCTTTCCTCCATGTGTTGGTGATATTCTCCCGCCCCATTTTGGTTTAACACTTTATAACAATATAGCACAATATTCCCCACACAAACTTATACTACTTTTACTCTAAAGACTTTTAAGGGTCCAAGTTACCATTAAAGCTAGAACGTGTCCCTTAAAATACCTACTCATACACTTACTCAAAGATTGCAACTAAGTGCTTTTCTCATTGGAGAATTTTTCACAATAAAACATGATGTGGGTATAGCATGAACACTAAAAACACAAGAGATCACTTTCATGTACAAGAAACAACCTTTTAAGAGAAGACAACAAAAAATTTATGCCATAATTTTCAATAAAAACAAGCTACTTAATCATGCTTTTCGCAATAAAAACAAAACAAAAGAATAAAGTTCAAGGGAGTTTGGAACACTACGACTCTAGGCACTTTATTAGGCTCCCCCCACACTTAGGAGAAGCATTGTCCTCAATGATTCAAAACAAAAGAAAAGAGGAGGAGAAGAAGAAGAAGAAGAAGAAGAAGAAGAAGAAGAAGAAGAAGAAGAAGAAGAAGAAGAAGAAGAAGAAAGAGTAGGAGAAAGAGAGAAGAGATAAGGGAAGAGAGGAAGAGGAAAGCTCACAATTGTTCATTGAGGTCCATAAGGAGGACCTTGGAGATGAAAGTGTTGCATCATCCTTCAGAGCATTTCATTGTTCTCTTCGGTTATGCGGTTGCCTCTTAGGACATCATTTCTTAGTCAGGATATTTTAACACCTTGCCTTTGTTGCTCGGTGCTTATCCTCTCAACCTCAGTTTGCATCCATGCCCATCGTTCATCATTATAGCTTCCACCGGCTTCTTGTTCATGGTGCAAGTTTGCACATACATCCTCTTCATCACCACCATTATCACCATCATCTTGTACGTACCTGTGGGTTAGTACCAACATAAAGAAAATTTTCCACCACCTCCAGATTAGTTACATCTGAATTAGGTAGAATACTCAAACAATTAGCTCTAATAATTGAAACAAGATAATAAGAGAATAATATCAAATGTTAACATGGTGGTTATAAAGCATAGCCCACAACATAAACAGCTCAACAATCCTCATCATTCCCTACCTCTTTCTTACTCCATATGGTGCAAGTCAATGTATTCAACAATCTAACCATAGTATCTCTAATACCTAGTGTAATTTTAGTATTACTATCAGGGTACGTGCAAGCAGATATAGGTCTAGAGACAAGAGTTTTATACCTATTCGGTATCTTTGAATTTGATGTCATGGTTAATGACTGTTGATTTCTTCCTCCCTGCATCATCATCCGAACCACCATAGCCATGAGCCGTGCCTAGCCTCTGGTCTTAGGCATAATTTTTTTTTCTAAATTTTTTTTTCCAATTTTTTTCTTCACATCATCTTGGACAAGTACCTACACAACAAATAAAAACAACACAAAACAAACAAAATAAAAGCAATAAAACTCATGGGTTGCCTCCCACGAAGCGCTCTTTTAGAGTCATTAGCTTGACGGTTAGAAAGTGGTTTATCTATCCTATACCCAATCTCTCACTAAGGGACAACGACATCAAACCGACATTCTCTCCCAAATCACACATGGCTTTTTCTATAGTTTCAGATCCTATCACACAAAGGTATGGAAAAGCTCTCTGGATTCTTAGGTTTAGGTGGCAATTTTTTCGGAAGTATTTCAATAAAATTTCTAAACTGCTCATCTAACTTGGATAAACTCTTATGTTAATGGAATTTTAGGCTCATGAGATGGTGAAACAAATGCCTTATCATTCTCTCCTATGGCTTTCTTACCTTGAGGCTTGTCACTCCCTATCTCTCCTTCGTTGATGACGGAGTCTTCTAATTCTTTACCATCCCTAAGAGTAATATCACTTATTTGACCTTTAGGGTTGGTTTCAGTTTAACATGGAAAGATTCCGGTGGTAGGAGAGGAAGCAGCTGCTTGTTGGGCTACTTGAGAGATTTGAGTTTCTAGCAATTTTTGGTGAGTAGAAATGGAGTCCACTTTAGATGTAAGCTTGACAACAGAGTCAATCAAAAATCCAGTTTGATTTTTAAGTTCTTGAATTTGCTTGGATTGATCCATAACACATTTTTCTAGTAAAATTTTCAAGCTGGATTTTTGAGGGACTCCTTTGTTGTTTGCATAACTGGGCGGTGTTGTTTGTTGTCCAAAGGGATTTTGAGGTGTTTTGTTATAAAAAATTTGGTTCGGCCTCATCCCTTGATTATATTTATCATAGTTTAATTGCTCGGGACTTTCAAAAGTACTACCTAGTTGGCATTCAACACCAGTATGACCAAGTATTCCACAAAATTCACATGGTGGTGAAACAGGAGTATGTGTGACAACACTTACACTTAATTTATCAAATTTTTGAAAAAGTGTGTCCACCTTAGCAGATAGATGATCAAGAGTAGAAATTTCATACATACCTGCCTCTTTTTTAGAGGGTGAAGGAGCAACATTAGTGATGTCCCTTTCGTAGGTCCACTGATAGTGGTTTTGTGTCATGTATATCGCCCGTTTCGATTATTTAATTATTTTAATGAGTTTTAGAATATATTTATATGATTGATGTGATTTATAAGATTTATGTGATTTGTGTGATTTTATGAGATGTTGTGACTTATTTTATTATTTAATAAAATAAGATTTGAAAATAAAATAAATATTAAGTTGAGGGGTTATTTTGTGAATTTAGAAAGTTTGGTGGTAGAAAGGAGAAATAAGATAAATTAGATGAGGAGTTATAAATAGGAGAAGTTTGGTTTAGAAAGACATAGAACGTACGATCAGTTTTTGGTGAAAAAGAGAGAAAAGTCAAGAGAAGAAGAGAAGACAAGAGAGGCTGTCGATTTCATCTATTAAGGTAAGGGTGAGACTAACATTCAGTATTATTAAGCCTGCAATTCTCAATTTGCAATTAACATGTTGTAGGTTGAGTTTGTGAGGATTTGAGAATTAGGGTTTAGAGGGATAATTGATGATTAGATGATGAAAAGGGTTTAGAGGGAGAATTGAGGATTAGATGATGAAAAGTTGTTGAATTGATGTAGAAGTTGTGTACAGACCTTAGATAATCCATAGGATGATTATTGGAAGTAGTTTTGAGGTTAGAACCATGTGATTAGGTGAAATTTTGAGAAAAACTGAATTCTGCCAGAGCTGACATTCATCACTCGCCTCGCGAGCAAAAACCTCCTCGCCTTGCGAGTAGCCATTTGCAGCTCGCAACCGGGAGTGAATCGCTCGCAACCGCGAGCAACCCAGTAGAGAATTATGATTTCGTAAATTTATGTTTTGTGTCAAGTTTTATATGGTTTTGAGAGCCTTAATACTTATAGAAATGATTAGACAAGTTTTTGGATTTAATCTGGGCACAGGGAAGTTAAAAATGGGATTTTTGGGTGAAAAATGTTAAGAACCCGAGCGTTATCAGAACTTAGCTCGCCTTGCGAGTACTTCAGCTCGCAACGGCGAGTAGTCCAAAACATGAACTCGCAACCGCGAGTAAATGAGCTCGCCTCGCGAGCTACTCAGTAACAGACAACCTTGTTTAGGGTTTTGTGATCTTTGTTGCACGAAGTGTAGGAGTTGGTCCTTGGGGTAAGAATGAAAGTTATTCATGATATTATAAGCTGCCCAGAGAGGCTGAACTAAGATGATTAATGTTGTTAGTAACGTGATTTTGTTATATATACGCGATATGGAGATTACTTATTATGTTTAAGTTGATATGCTTCATTCTCTAATGTTGATATGATATATGAGAACTATTTATATGTTGTGTTATACTGTTGTCCTACTGTTGTTGACCATTCATATCATAAAGTTGTAAATGTCGGTCTCAGTTGTAAAGATGTAAGATGTTGCCCAAATTGTTGGAGTCATATGTGATGTCATGATGTTTCAAATTGTAAGATGTGAGTCCATGCATACTCATTCAAGTTGAGGGTTTGATGCCCTGGAGCCATTGCTCAACACGTTGAGGGCTTGATGCCCTGGAGCTTCTGCTCAATTATGTTGGGGGCTTGATGCCCTAGAGCCTTTTTACGCTCAAATATGTTGAGGGCTTGATGCCCTGGATTGGTACCACATGCATTTGCATTATCAAGATGTTTTTAAGAAGATGGAGTCACATAGTCAAGTTGAAGTTGCATAGTCAAGTCAAAGTCGTCAAGTTGATTAAGTTGATTAAGAAGTTGATATTGAAGATTGATTATGAAGTTGTTTATGATGATGCTATGATTCTACATGATTATTAATATGATATGTTGATGATGTTTATGTTGTTAAATGCAATTGATGAATTATATGCTTAATATTGTTGTTTGTGAAATCTCACCCCTTCTGCTTGAAAATGTTGCCCTTCGTATGGGTAACTTGCAGGTAACCAAGATTAGTCGCGGTCGTGAGTGGACTCTCTCACAAATGTGTGTCTTAGGTGCTCTGATACGTAATGGGATTGGAATTTTGTTATTGCCTTCTGTTCCTTATGTATTATTTTGAAGTTTTCAAGAATTATTATTGAACTAAGATATTATGAGATTTTATGTTGAGGCCCTTTGAGCCAAAGATTGTTTTAAGACTTTGAATAATTTCCGCTGCGAAGTTTTAAATATTACGTTTGTTGGATTTTTGAAGGATTAATATTTATTTATTTCGTCTATGATTTATGAAAAGAAATGTGACATTTCGTTTACGTTGAGAAACTCTGATTTAATTTATGAAATTTTTATGTTTGGAAAACGGGGTATTACAATTGGTATCAGAGCAAGTCAGTCCGTCCGGCCAAGTAGATGAGTCGAGTAGTGTCGTCTAACAGTTGGAATACCATTATTATGTTGTTCTGATTGTTGTGTGTTGTGTAGAGAACTAAGATGGCTGGAAGAAATGATGATGCTATTGCTGCTGCGTTGGAAGCTGTAGCTCAAGCTGTGGGACAACATCCTAATGCGGGTGTTGGTGCTAATGCTGAAGTAAGAATGTTGGAGACTTTCCTAAGGAATCATTCCCTTACCTTCAAAGGAAGGTACGATCCAGATGGAGCCCAGACGTGGCTCAAAGAGATGGAGAGAGTCTTTCGTGTTATGCAATGTACGGAAGACCAGAAGGTACGTTTTGGTACGCACATGCTGGCTACGGAAGCTGATGACTGGTGGGTGAGTCTTCTACCTACCTTAGAGCAAGATGGTGCGGTTGTTGCATGGGCTGTATTTAGGTGAGAGTTCCTAAACAGATACTTTTCGGAGGATGTTCGTGGAAGGAAAGAGATTGAGTTTCTTGAGCTGAAGCAAGATATAATGACTGTGACTGAGTATGCTGCAAAGTTTGTGGAGCTGGCTAAGTTTTATCCGCACTACACTGCTGAGAATGCTAAGTTTTCCAAGTGTATCAAGTTTGAGAATGGTTTGCATGCTGACATCAAGCGGGCCATTGGTTACCAAAAGATCCGTAACTTTTCTTAACTAGTGAGCAGCTGCAGAATCTATGAGGAAGATACGAAAGCTCATTACAAGATTGTGAATGAGAAGAGAGGTAAAGGTCAGCAGAGTCATCCGAAGCCTTACAGTGCTCCTACTGATAAAGGAAAACAAAGAGTTAATGATGAGAGCAGGCCGAGAAAGAATGATGTTGCTACTGAGATTGTTTGCTTCACTTGTGGCGAGAAAGGCCATAAAAGTAATGCTTGTACTAGAGATGTGAAACAGTGTTTCCGTTGAAGCAAGAAAGGGCATGCGCTTGCAGAGTGTAAACATGAGGATGTTGTATGTTTTAACTGCAATGAAGAAGGTCATATTGGTTCGCAATGCAAGAAGCCTAAGAAGGCTCAGACTACTGGGAGAGTTTTTGCTTTGACTGGTACTTAGACAGAGAATGAGGATCGTTTGATTAGAGGTACTTGTTATTTTGATAGTACACCTTTAGTTGCTATTATTGATACTGGTGCTACGCATTGTTTTATTGCTATTGATTGTGTTACAAAGTTGGGTCTTGTTATGTCTAATATGAATGGGGAAATGGTTGTCGAAACTCCAGCTAAGGGTTCGGTGACTACTTCTCTTGTGTGTTTAAGATGTCCTTTGTCTATGTTTGGTCGAGATTTTGAAATTGATTTGGTTTGTCTTCCTTTGAGTGGAATGGATGTAATCCTTGGTATGAACTGGTTAGAGTACAACTGTGTCCATATTAATTGTTTTAGTAAGTCGGTGTATTTCTCTTCTACTGAAGAAGAAAGTGGAGCAGAGTTCTTGTCTACTAAGCAGCTCAAGCAGTTAGAACGTGATGGAATTTTGATGTTTTCATTGATGGCGTCCTTATCTGCTGAGAATCAAGCAATGATTGATAAGTTACAGGTTGTGTGCAACTTTTCAGAAGTCTTTCCTGATGAGATTCCTGATGTGCATCCAGAAAAAGAAGTGAAATTTTTGATTGATCTTATTCCAGGTACGAAGCCTGTGTCTATGACTCCTTACCGTATGTCAGCTTCTGAGTTGGCTGAGCTGAAGAAACAGTTGGATGATTTACTTGATAAGAAGTTTATACGGCCGAGTGTTTCACCTTGGGGAGCGCCGGTGCTGCTGGTCAAGAAGAATGATGGTAGTATGAGGTTGTGCATTGATTATCGACAGCTGAATAAAGTAACTATAAAGAATAGGTATCCACTTCCAAGAATTGACGACTTGATGGATCAGTTAGTGGGTGCACGTGTGTTTAGCAAGATTGACTTGAGATCGGGTTATCACCAGATTAAAGTGAAAGACGAAGATATGCAGAAGACAACTTTTAGAACCCGCTATGGACATTATGAGTATAAAGTGATGTCTTTCGGTGTTACGAATGCACCTGGTGTGTTTATGGAGTATATGAACCGCATTTTTCATGCATTTTTGGATCGTTTTGTGGTGGTATTCATTGACAATATTTTGATATACTCCAAGACTGAAGAAGAACATGATGAGCATCTGAAGATTGTTTTGCAAGTGCTGAAAGAGTTATCCTAAAGCATAACAGGCCTCCCCAACTCACTCAAAAACCGAGAAGAAGTTATATGCTAAATTGTCAAAGTGTGAATTTTGGTTGAAAGAGGTAAGTTTTCTTGGCCATGTTATTTCTGGTAGTGGTATTGCAGTAGAAGAGGATTTCATCTTTAGGAGCTAAATTGAAGTTTGGGTTAGAGATTCTTGGTGTTAGAGGTAAGAGGGTTATACTTCACTCATAATTTCATAACTTTTCCTTTTTACCCATTTTGTGAAATTGATGAATTGAATCTAATTGTTGTAAATTCGTGCATGATTGTTGTTGTTATGTTTGAGATCATGATCTATATGATAATTGTATGATTGTATGTGAATTAACATGTTGAAATGCATAAATATTGGTATATTGTGTTCTTGAGAAAATTTGAGGAGAAATGAAGTTGTAGTGTTGAATTGTGCATGAATTTGTGTTCATTAGTTGTTGTTGATGATAGTTGAGCTGTTGGAATCGAATTGGTGTAACTGGAATCGTTGTTTATGGAATTGTGAGGAGATTTGTGGTTGTGTTGGTGTTTTGAGAAACTTCTATGATTTTGGTAAAATGAGCTATTTTGTTGTTTCTAATGCATGATTCATGTTTGTTTAGATGCATTATAACTATTAGGACCCATAAACACTTTCTAGAACTCGGTTTGGTGAATTGGGGATTTGAAAATGGGGTTTTGGGGGTGAAAATGATCAAAAACCAGAGAGGTTCTGGGTTGCCCAGATGAAGGTACGCTTAAGCGTGAAGTTGTACGCTTAAGCAAGCATTCAAAAGGGGAACCCAGAATTCTGGGTGCTTGCACGCTTAAGCGTGCGGTGAGCGTTCTGTAAGCGTGCAGAACCCTGAGTTTCGAGATTTTGGTCGCTGATGAGTCAATATTTAGTCTATTTTTATGCATTATTTAGTTTAGTTTTATTTAGATTTGAATTTATTTTATTGCAATATTATTTCCTTTTTGAATCTTTTTTTACTACAATTGCTTATTTTATATTTCAGGAATGAATATTGGATGGAAGGTGTCTTGGAGCAAAAGAAAGGAGTCTGGAGCTGATTTGGAGCAAAAATACGAAGATTCGGAACAAAAATATAGAGCCCCCAAGTCAGAAGCTTGGCACGGCCCGTGGCAACATGTGGCACGGCCATGCCACCTCACAGGAATGCCTTTTGCTGCTTTTTCTTCGGGCCCAAGCTACTCTGTTTCAGTTTTACCGGAATACCCTTGTAATTGCTAAGATTTTAAGTCGATTGTAAAGCTATAAATAGAGTAGCTCTCCATCACAAATATTCATCTTTATTCTTGGAATCAATAGTGACAATTGTTTTCTTAATAAAGTTCACCTTTTTATTTCTTTACTTTCTTGAAATTTATTTTATGCTTTCTCTCTTCTTCCCCATGTCTACGATGAACATGAGTGAGTAGACTTCTCTTGTCTTGGGATTGTTGGATAAGTCTAATGACATAATCCTAATCAAACCAAGCTTTAACCCTAATTTCATGTAACCGTAATTTCTAATCTAGATTCACCGTTTTAACATGGATTAACCATTATCAAACTGTTGAAACAAAAGTGGAGGGTTTGATAATTGTTAATCCATCATCTCAAATATCAATTCATAATACGAAAGCGGCGCTTTGATATTGGAACAAATGAATCTAGACAAGAATTGCAAAGGCAGCGAAATAGTCTTTGTAATTCTTGAGACATATGTAGTTTCGATCCTATAAGTTTCTTCTAGTAATCAAGTCAGTGAAATAGGCTTGGTTGCTAGGGGTAAACTCTCACCAGACTTGATCGGAAAGGTGAGGGGCTAAGGGAATCCGGTCTTTAGAAATTAAGGTGTAAAACATGAAATTAGAAGTTAAAGTCTTGGCTAGTGAAGGACTTGTTATTACGACGAGCCAATGATCCCAAGGCTTCTTTTTATTATTGTTATTTAATTTCAACCAGCTGAACCTCCTCGTTTTAATCTCTTTTCTTCTCCTCTAATCATTCTTTTAAAGTTAGTTAAATTGAACAACTCCCTAGCGGAACGATACCCTCTCTTACTACTATTACTTCGATAGACCGTGTAATTGTGGTTTGGCCTATCAAGTTTTTGGCGCCTTTGCCGGGGAGTTAACTAATTTAATTAACTTTTTCTCTTTGTTATCGTTAACTTATTGGGTTCTCAATTTTTTATGCAAAAAACCAGAAATCGAGTGGTATTAATTCCCGAGATCGAAAGGTATTTGCATAGAAGAAAGAGAGACACACAAAATAACACCGTCATGGCTGATCGCACTCTCAAAGAGTATGCATCGCCGTCTACGGCTGAGCCACAAGCTGTTATTGTGTACCCAACGGTTGAGGATGACAACTTTGAAATTAAGCCTGCCCTACTTAACTTGGTGCAGCAAAACCAGTTTTCGGGATCCCCCACCGAGGATCCCAATCTTCACATCTCTGTTTTCCTACGAATTAGTGGAACCCTAAAGGAGAACCAAGAGGCCGTAAGACTTCATCTCTTTCCCTTTTCCTTAAGGGATAGAGCTAGCGCTTGGTTCCATTCCCTTGAAGTCGGTTCCATTACTTCATGGGATCAAATGAGGCAAGCATTCCTTGCCCGATTCTTTCCCCCCTCTAAAACTGCTAAACTAAGGGACCAAATCACACGGTTCAATCAAAAAGATAGGGAATCTCTCTATGATGCGTGGGAGCGTTACAAGGAATTGCTTAGACTTTTTCCCCACCATGGTTTAGAGAAGTGGCTCATAGTCCACACCTTTTATAATGGCTTGTCTTATACTACTAAGATGTCTGTTGATGAAGCTGCAGGTAGAGCTCTAATGAACAAGAACTACACGGAGGCATATGCCTTGATTGAAGACATGGCTCAAAATCATTACAAATGGACCGACGAGAGAGCCATCACTAGTTCTTCATCCTCCAAAAAGGAGGCAGGTATGTACGAAGTCTCTAACTATGATCACCTTGCTTCTAAGCTTGATGCACTAACCCAAAAATTTGAAAAACTAAATGTTAGTGCCATCAATTCTACTTCTGCATCTCCTTCTTGTGAAATCTGTGGTATAACTGGTCATGTTGGTGTTGATTGCCAACTAGGTAGTGCTATTAATGGCATTGAGCAAATAAACTACGCTCAATACAACCAAGGGATGACACAAAATCAAAACTTTTATAAAAATCAAAATCCCTATGGACAAGTAGCACCACCTGGCTATGCAATCAACCAGAGAGTCGCTCAGAAATTCTATTACCAACCAAAATAAACAACTTCAAGAACTTAAAAACCAAACCGGATTTCTAAACGATTCTCTTTCCAAACTCACTACCAAAGTTGATTCTATTGCTACTCACTCTAAGATGCTTGAAACCCAAATCTCCCAAGTGGCCCAACAAGTGACCACCCTTTCTCAAACACTGGGAGTCTTTCCTGGTCAAACCGAAGCCAACCCTAAAGCCCATGTCAATGCTATTTCTTTCGGGGGTAGTAAGTTAGGTGAAACTATTGCTAAGGTTAAAAACATTGGGAAAGAAAGTGTCAAGCTTTTAGGTGATGAAACTGTGAAACCACTTGATGAGAATTTAAACCTTGCTAAGCTTAACTTGGAGGGTAAATTTAAAAAATTTGTTAATATACTTAGGAAGATTTGCATTAAACTTCCCTTTGCAGAAGCTTTGTCTCAGATGCCTCTATATGCTAAGTTCTTAAAGAAATTTTTTTCAAAGAAAGAGACTATAGAGCATAATGAGACAATAGCCTTGGCTAAGGACACTAGTGCAATCATTCAGAAGACACCCCCTAAGCTTAGAGATCCAGGTAGCTTTGCCATACCTTGTGAAATTGGGAATGAAACCATAAACAAAGCCTTGTGTGACTTAGGAGCTAGTGTTAGTTTGCTGCCTTTGTCCCTCTTTAAAAGGATGGGGATAGGAGAGTTGAAACCTACCAAGTTAGAATTGAAGTTAGCTGATCGTTCTACCATGAAACTAGTAGGATTTGTTGAGGACATACCTGTTAAGATAGAAGGGATTTACATCCCAACTGATTTTGTGGTCATTGACATTGAAGAGGACGATGACGTGCCCATAATCCTAGGTAGACCTTTCCTCGCCACTGCGGGAGCTCTTGTTGATGTTAAAAATGGTAGGATTGTCTTTCAAGTGAGTGATAAAATGGTAGGCTTTGAGTTGGAAAATGTTATGAAAGGTCCTGCTCTTTACTCTTGTTGCATGCTTAAAGATCATGATGTGAAAGAACGTTTCATAGCGTCATCTACACAACATGATCTCTTTGATCCATTCTAAGGACTTTTTCTAACCGTCAAGCTAATGACTCTAAAAGAGTGCTTCGTGGGAGGCAACCCACGCATTTAATTGCTTTTGTTTTGTTTGTTTTTCATTGTTTTAAGTTGTTTTGTAGGTGATTGTCCAAGTATGATTCAAGAAAATGAAAAATTTTGAAGCCCCCTGGACCAGAAGGTTGGCACGGCCCGTGCTAAGGTTGGCATGGCCGTGCTAGATTTTCACAACACAAAAGGCCACCCAAAGTCAGAATGTTCGCACGGCCTGTGCAAGGTTGGCACGGCCGTGCCTGACCTCTACATGCCTATAACCATAAATTTTCTCTTCTTCTTCATTCATTCTCACACACAAACATCTCTCTACCTTCAAACCTCTCTCTAAAACCTCCATAACCATTAAACCTCAAACCTTCATATCTCCATCAAAACTCCACCAAATTAATCCAATTCTTCCACAAATCAATCCCAAACTTCATTCAAAACACAAACCACCAATCAAAAACAACTTTCATCCAACCAAACCCATAATTCACCAAAACCCTATTCACTCAAAACCTAACCCAAAAACCACAAATTCTTAACCAAACTCCACAAATAAACTCATAAACCTAAACCAATCCTTTCCACCATAAATCTTCCAAAACCCTAACCTTCAACCAATCCACACAAAAGTCAACCTATGGTCAATGGCTTCAAGAAGAAGTGGCAAGGAACCAGCATGATCTTCTGGAGGACCCCCTCCAAAGAGGCAAGCACAAGTCAAGAATCATGGAATCCAGTTCTAAGACAAGTAAAGGGACAGGTATAAAATTCTAATCTCAAAACCCTTGCATCCTTCTCGATATCCTGATTCTTATACTTTGGATGTGCTAGAGCTTTTAGATGATGTTTCTAGGTTGATAGGAAAGCTAGGTTGGACTGATATGTTGAAACCTATGCGGGGTTATGAGAATTTCACTTATGAATTTTCAAGCTCAATTGTTTTTACTAAAGATAAGTTGAATTTTGATAACCCCAACCATAGAGTTTCTTTTTGGCTATTGAATATTGATTATGATATGTCTCTACAACACTTTTGTGATGCCTTAGGATTTGCAAACGAGGGGTATATCCATGATTCTTGGGATCCTAGCCTAAAGCCGGTTGACTATCAACCCGCTGACTTTTGGAAACGTATCACCGGTCTTAACAAATTCGTCACTAGAGCCAATAATTCTAGCAACATTCACAACCCCGTACTTAGGTACCTTCAGAGGGTAATGGCTTGCAGTATTTGGGGTAGAACCGAGCTAGGTAATACTAGAAGCGATGAACTCTTCATGTTATGGGAAATGCTTTATAACAACCCCGTAAACACTTGTTTTTACATGCTTGAGTACCTTGACTTCGTCAGTACTAGACTGGCCGGTAAAGGGGAGATAGTGGTAGGAAGCATCATCACTTACATAGCTAGGAGTTTTGGAGTGGGTGAGGATGAGGGAATAAAACCAATTGAGGGAAACAATAAGCTCAACATAGATACCCTCATAGCTATGAATTTCATTAAACACCGTCCACCCCTCTATTACCAACTCAAGCTAAATGTGCCTATCTTGTTTTTACTTCCTAACCCATCTCGGACTACCACCGAGGTGGAAGAAAATTTGTTGTATGATGATAATGTGCAGGTTCTTAAGGAGCAAGATCATGATGAGGGAGAAGGTGCTAACTTGCACCATGATGAAGGAGAAGGTGCTAACTTGCACCATGAGGAAGAGCACCATGACCATGAAGCCGGTGAGATAAACGAAAATCAAAGATGGGCATAGATATACAATGAGGTTGCGAGGATGAGCACCGAGCAACAAAGGCAAGGTGTTGAAATCTCCGGGCTTAGAAATGAAGTTCAAAGGCGCAACCGCATCAATGATGAAAACAATGAAATTCTTCGCCGGATGATGCAACACCTTCATCTCCAAGGTCCTCCTTTTGGACCTCAATAAATTGTGAGATTTCCTCTTTCTCTCTTCCCTTCTCTCTTATCTCCTTCTTCTTCTTCTTCTTCTTCTTCTTCTTCTTCTTCTTCTTCTTCTTCTTCTTCTTCTTCTTCTTCTTCTTCTTCTTCTTCTTCTTCTTCTTCTTCTTCTTCTTCTTCTTCTTCTTCTTCTTCTTCTTCTTCTTCTTCTTCTTCTTCTTCTTCTTCTTCTTCTTCTTCTTCTTCTTCTTCTTCTTCTTCTTCTTCTTCTTCTTCTTCTTCTTCTTCTTCTCTTCTTCTTCTTCTTCTTCTTCTTCTTCTTCTACTCCTTCTTCTGCTATCTCTTTTAATTTTTCTTTTCTTTTGAATCATTGAGGACAATGCTTCCCCTAAGTGTGGGGGGGCCTAATAAAGTGTTTAGAGTCGTAGTGTTTCCAAACTCCCTTGAACTTTATTCTTTTGTTTTGTTTTTATAGCGAAAGGCATGATAAAGTAGCTTGTTTTTAATGGAAATCATGGCATAAATTTTTTTGTTATCTTTCGTAAAAAGGTTGTTTCTTGTACATGAAAGTGATTTCTTGTGTTTCTTGTGTTCTTGCTATACCCACATCTTGTTTTATTGTGAAAAATTCTCCAATGAGAAAAGCACTCAGTTGCAATCCTTGAGTAAATGTATGAATAGGTATTTTAAGGAGCACGTTCTATCTTTAATGTTAACTTAGACCCTTAAAAGTGTTCAGAGTAAAAGTAGTATAAGTTTGTGTGGGAAAGAAATAATGTGCTTTATTCTTATATTTTTTTTTAATGTGTTAAACTAAAATGGGGCTGGAGAATGGCACCAACATGTGGAGGAAAGGACACCCTCTCTCTAACTTCCTAAATGTGGTGGTGACTCCCTAATTGAACTTAAGTTCCAAATCCCTCAAATGAGGAAAATAAATTCATCAAAGCGGGGAAAGGACAACACATCCAAAAAGACTTCCTACGCGGAGACGAATAAAAATTTTGCAGCACTACTTAGGGTGATTTTGAATCTAGGGGGAAAGGACAACTCATCCAAAAAGACTTCCTATGAGGATAGATAGCCCCTAAGCAATCTGCAGCCCCTTGTGCTTAAATTGTTAATTTAATCTAATGTTTAACTAAATTCTCATCTCTCTTATATGAAATGAAGAAAGGACTTTTCTCGGTAACTTTAGCATTAAGGATAGAACCTATTTCTCATAATATCTGTCTTATACAGGAGCAAGAAAAGGGTTGGACTGCACACACACACACTCACTTGAGACTTGTTGTTGGGTTGAATAGGTTCACAGGGAATGCTTGTGATTGTGATTAGTGTACTTTGAAATTAAGCCTAAAGAGAGACTTGAGTTTTTCAATTGTATTGCCATGTTAAAACTTTTTGTTGCTGCTATGTCTATTGCCTTTTGCTTGAGGACAAACAAAGATTCAAGTGTGGGGGAGTTTGATGAGTCATTATTTAGTCTATTTTTATGCATTATTTAGTTTAGTTTTATTTAGCTTTGAATTTATTTTATTGCAATATTATTTCCTTTTTGAATCTTTTTTACTACAATTGCATATTTTATATTTCATGAATGAATATTGGATGGAAGGTGTCTTGGAGCAAAAGAAAGGAGTCTGGAGCTGATTTGGAGCAAAAATACGAAGATTCGGAACAAAAATATAGAGCCCCCAAGTCAGAAGCTTGGCACGGCCCTGCCAACATGTGGCACGGCAGTGCCACCTCACAGGAATGCCTTTTGCTGCTTTTTCTTCGGGCCCAAGCTACTCTGTTTCAGTTTTACCGGAATACCCTTGTAATTGCTTAGATTTTAAGTCGATTGTAAAGCTATAAATAGAGTAGCTCTCCATCACAAATATTCATCTTTATTCTTGGAATCAATAGTGACAATTGTTTTCTTAATAAAGTTCACCTTTTTATTTCTTTACTTTCTTGCAATTTATTTTATGCTTTCTCTCTTCTTCCCCATGTTTACGATGAACATGAGTGAGTAGACTTCTCTTGTCTTGGGATTGTTGGATAAGTCTAATGACATAATCCTAATCAAACCAAGCTTTAACCCTAATTTCATGTAACCGTAATTTCTAATCTAGATTCATTGTTTTAACATGGATTAACCATTATCAAACTGTGGAAACGAAAGTGGAGGGTTTGATAATTGTTAATCCATCATCTCAAATATCAATTCATAATGCAAAAGCGGAGCTTTGATATTGGAACAAGTGAATCTAGACAAGAATTGCAAAGGCAGCGAAATAGTCTTTGCAATTCTTGAGACATATGTAGTTTCGATCCTATAAGCTTCTTCTAGTCATCAAGTAAGCGAAATAGGCTTGGTTGCTAGGGGTAAACTCTCACCGGACTTGATCGGAAAGGTGAGCGGCTAAGGGAAACCGGTCTTTAGAAATTAAGGTGTAAAACATGAAATTAGAAGTTAAAGTCTTGGCTAGTGAAGGACTTGTTATTACGATGAACCAATGATCCCAAGGCTTCTTTTTATTATTGTAATTTAATTTCAACCAGCTGAACCTCCTCTTTTTAATCTCTTTCCTTCTCCTCTAATCATTCTTTTAAAGTTAGTTAAATTGAACAAGTCCCTAGCAGAACGATACTCTCTCTTACTACTATTACTTCGATAGACCGTGCACTTGCGGTTTGGCCTATATGTCGCTTAAGCGTGCACTTGGATGCTTAAGCGTGCACTTGTACGCTTAAGCATGCTGGGTCCTGTACAACAATTTTTGACTTTTCATTTGTGAACCCTAGGACCTATCCGAGCATTTTCTAACACTTCTTTCAACCTCTATAAACACTGTCTGCATGTATAATCCTACTGGAATAAAAATTGAATCGAATTGGATTGATTTTGAAAGATTGAGCTTGAAACTTGAAAATGGTCAAGAACACGGACTTTCCAGAACTTGATTCTTTTCAAGGAAACCAAGTGGGATTATACTTGAATAATGTTTGTATGATTTTTAATGATGATTACAACTGGTTCCATGGATTAATTACTTGTTTTGTCGTGGAAACTTATAATTTTGGAAAAGTGGCAAAAGTGAGATGAACTTCGTGATTTTTTTTTTTGGGAATTTTTCACATGCGGCCGATGAAATGCTTATGTGACCTCTACTGCACACATATGTGACTTGTGAGAACACATGGCATAGGCAATTGAGCTTGTTATTTGGTTTGGTTCATAACTTCCAATATTTTTCAAAGTTGTGAAATATGAGACGAACTTGTGCAAACTTGTTTAAAAGTTCCTTTGGTTGATAAACCCGTTTGTAAATGGATTCCTATGACTAATTATAGACTTGTGAGTGGATGTTGAATGATGAAAATATTATAAGTCATATTTTTGTGTATTTGTCTTTCTTACCCGAATTATAGGAATTATTGATTGTTCATGGTGAACTATGTGAAGATGATATTGTTGATTGTATTTATGTCAAGTTGTGGTGAATTGTTGTCTAATGCATATATACTAAATGTTGGTGATGGTGAGGTGATTTGTTTGTGTGAACATATGCATTGTAGTTGAGTCATATGTTCATGCATTCATGACTGATGGTGGTGGATTTTATATCCAATTGAGGTGATTACGATGTTTTTGTTGCATCGGAGGTGACGACCTTGGAGGAAACTTGGTACCACATGCATCTAGATGAGTCTAGAGACATTGCATACATTGTTGGTGAATTGAAACACTTTTGGGTTGTTTGAATTTGTTAATTGTTAATTGACGTGGTTGAAATTGTGATATGTGTATGATACACTTGTTAATATGAACTTGGAATGATGATATTGAATGATCTTGGAGGATATGAATGTTATGTATACTTGTGAGTACATGTATGATTTATTATTCATCGTTCTTGAATATATCTTTCATTCCCAATGTTCTTCTTAACTTTACTATGGATTATGATGATATAATGCTAACCCTCAGTGGTTTACCACCTACCTTTCCGTATGGACGGGTAGATGGAGTGCAGGGTGCTTAGACTGTATGCTTGATGTTGCCGAGGAGCGGAGTTCCTCTTTTTATGTGCAAGTGTCTAGATTAGGGCTCTGATCTGGGGTAGTACTTGCATGCTGGATTCTGTTTTGATTATGTAGTTTCGAAGTTGAGATATTGACTGTATCTGAGATTTGGAGATGTTATTCATATGGTTTACGTATATGTTCTGCTGCTATGTTATGAAAATTGATAATAAATGTTTGTTTTGATGACGGAGCATCTATTTCTAGAATATATTTGTATATTCGCGCGTTTACTGCTTATTAGAAGTAGGGTGTTACATCCCTCGTCTTAAACGTGCACAAAACGATACTGATAACTGAACCTGTTTGACTGACACTGCGTGACAATACTTTGCGTCATAAGTAATTTCATAAACATTTATCTTCTGACGCATCCATCTGATGAGACTTCGATAAACTAACGAGTGAGATGTTACAATAGTATAAACATATTTGTTCGGTATTTATATTGGCTGCATTGTTGCTAAAACAAATATCTTTGTCGTGTAAGTTGGAACCAATGTTCCAACATGTGGTTAGGCATCTCTGTAAGATGTTGGATACAATGTTCCAACATCTTGGCACGGTTCAGTGTCCCTGGGTTCATGCCTATTTGTACGCGCGCCCTTTATTGTTTAAGGAAACAATATTTCCTTTTCTTAATTGGTAACGGTGAAAAAAAAGAACAGGTGATAATCCATAGTAGACAAAATAAAACACTTCATAAAATGTATAAAATCTGAAAATATTATAAAAATAAGGCTTAAATATGCAAACCGTCCCTGTAATTTGGCCGCATTTTGATTTTCGTCCCTGTAAAAAAAAAAATTTAAATACATCCCTGAAATATTTTTTTCGTTTTAAAAAAGTCCCTGGCCCCACTTCGTTGGTGATTTGGCAAGGTTCTGCGCCACTTGGCAGTTGTTGACTGTGCAACTTATGCCACGTGGCGCTGACGTGGCATAAAAATAATTAAATTCTTTTTAATTGAATATATGTATTTTTTTAATTATATTTATTTTATTTTCGTTTTTTAAAAACATTAAAATAAATAATAAAAGGTTTTATAAAAGTAGAAAGGGAGGGAAACTTGGATCTAGGATTTGTAGAGTTCATTCTTCTTCATTGATCTCCTTCTTGTGTCCAACAACATCGATACTCTTGAACATTCATCCTCCTGCATCGCGTTTGGTCCGATCGACGGTTCTGATATTGTCTGCGAAAGTTGTGGAGTTTGACGGCTGGGATTGCGCCTTTGGAAGCTTAATCGAGGGCTAGGAGTCATTTGAGTCTGACGTCCTTGAAAGGTAAGAATATTTATGCCCCTTTTTGGTTTTATATTGTGGTTGTTTATATCTATGTACTGCTTTTGTCGTTTACCATTTTCTCATTTTGTGGGGACCAAATCGATAGTGATGAATGTTGTTAAAATGTGTATTTTTGTTTTTTTTTTTTGCATGTAGCATGTCTATTACCGTAGCTTTTCATCATGGAGGGTTATTTGTTAGGGACTGGTTGATATGTTACAAAGGTGGTGAAGAATCAGTTTTTGATTTAGATGTTGATAAGTGGTGTTATTTTGAACTAGAAGGGTATGCAAATGATTTACAGAAACAGTATAATTATGGGAAAAGGTATAGGATGTGGTGGAAGGTTGAAGAAGAAGTTGATTTCAAGTTAGTTAGGTTAGATGAAGATGTTGTAGTAATGAAGGAGTATGCTAGTAAGAAGAAATGTAAGCTTGATGTATTCATTGAGCATGATGTTGTTGAAAGTGATGGTGGTGTTGTTAATGTTCCTAATTGTATAGAAGAATCTGAACCTGTTAAGAATAGCAGTTGTAAGGGGAAGGAAAAAGTGGTTGAAAGTGAAGGTTCTAAGGATGAGGAAGTTGATGCTGGTGGATATAGTTGTGATGAAGATTCTAATGTTAGAGGAGACAGGTTTGATGACAGTGAAGAAGAAAGAGGTTTAGGAATGGAGGATGGGTTTGGTTTAGCTGATTCTAATTATCTCATGATTGAAGGTCCAAGTACTACTGACCCTGATCAAAGAAATGGAGATGAGAAGTTTGATGATGGGGTTGAAATAGATGGTGATTATGAAAGTGATTCATTGGCCAGTTCTGACCCTGATGATTCTCATGAGGAAAAATGTCCAAGATATGAAAAGTTTAGGATGGAACAGCTTAACAAAAAATTCAAGTTCAAGGTTGGCATGGAGTTTAAGTCCCTAGCTGAGTTCAAGGAAGCCCTTACTGAGTGGAATGTAATAAATGGGAGGGAGTTTAAGATGGTGAAAAATGACAATGAAAGGATTAGGGCAGTTTGTAATCATAAATTGAATAAATGTGATTTTGTTGCTTTATGTAGTCAAGTGGGTGACCAACACACGTATAGGATTAAAACATGGAGTGGGGACCACACATGTGCCAAGGACACATATATTAGATCTGCTACTTCCAAGTGGGTTACAAAAGTACAACTTCCAAAGATAATGTGTACTGAGAAAATAAGTGTAAAAGACATCATGAAAGACATGAGAAGGAACCATGGAGTGGGAATCACCTTTGGAAGGGCCTGGAGAGCAAAGAAGAGGGCAAAGGAGATTATTGAAGGTGAGGCTGCAAAACAGTATACCCTGTTATGGAGGTATGCAGCTGAGTTAAAGAGGGTTTCACAAGGTAACTCTATCCTAATTAACACTGAAAGACCAGCACCAACACTTCAACCCAGATTTGGATCTTTTTACTTCTGTTTTGAAGGACTTAAACAAGGGTTTTTAAGTGGGTGCAGACCATTCATAGGAGTAGATGGGTGTCACTTGAAGACTAGGTATGGTGGTATACTTTTGATAGCAGTTGGTAGGGATGCAAATGACCAATATTACCCTTTAGCTTTTGGGGTAGTTGAAGTGGAGAATAAGGAATCCTGGAGATGGTTTCTGAAACTGTTACTTGAAGATATTGGAACTGATAAGAGATGGGTCTTCATCTCTGATCAACAAAAGGTACATAACTATTATTGTTTTTTGATTTATTTTGGTTATGGGTTTTCCATATTATTGATTTTTAATTTGTTGTTTGTTGTGTATGTGTTTGTTTGATGAAGGGTTTAATGTCTGTGTTTGATGACTTGCTGGAGGTAGTTGAACACAGATTGTGTCTCAGGCATCCGTATGCAAATTTCAAGAAAAAATATGGTGGAGGTGCTGCAATCAGGGACTTGATGATGGGGGCAGCTAAAGCAACATACTATCAGGCATGGGAACAAAAGATGCTGCAACTTAAGGCAATTGATGAAGGAGCATGGGATTGGCTTATGAAAGTTGACAGAAAACTTTGGTGCAAGCATGCCTTTAGTTTTTACCCTAAATGTGATGTATTGATGAACAATTTGTCTGAAGCATTTAATTCAACAATATTGATTGCTAGAGACAAAGACATAATAGCTATGTCTGAATGGATTAGAAATTATTTGATGAATATAATATCAACTATTAGGTCTAAGATTGGAAATTGACAACATAAAATAATGCCTATGCCTTTAAAAAGACTTAATAGGGAGATTGAACTTAGTGGTGAATGGATATCAACTTGGAGAGATGCTGATGAATTTGAAGTTGCTAAGATGTATGGTGGTTTCCAATACATAGTTGATCTTGGAAAGAGACAGTGTAGTTGCAATTTCTGGGAACTAGTTGGCATCCCATGTAGGCATGCCATAGCTGCTATGGGTAGAAGGTCTCTTATACCTGAGAATTTGGTTGATGAATGCTACTCAAAAGCCACATATGAAAGGTGTTACTCTTATAATGTTAGTGCAATCAATGGGCAAGACATGTGGCCAGTTGTTGATGCTGAGGAAATGTTGCCACCAACATACAAGAAAGGTCCAGGAAGACCAAAAAAACTGAGAAGAAGGGGACCTGATGAACCTGAGACCAAACAGAATAAGAGGCAAGTCAGTAAGTACAGATGTACCAAATGTAATGAGTTTGGCCATAACAACCGATCCTGCAAAAGTACTACCATTAATCCAGAAGCTCAAAAAAGAAAGGTATGAGAATCAATATAATTTTAATATGTTTGAAGCTTTTATATTGTATAATTTTAATATGTTTGAAGCTTAAATATGTGTAACAACCTGCATATATTGTATTGTTGCAGAGGAAACCACCAAGAAATGAACCTACTGGTAATGTGAATGATGTGCCTGCACCTATTGGTAATGTGAATGATGGGCCTCAGTCTGCTGTTAATGTGAATGTGCCTCAGCCTGCTGTTAATGTGCCTGCACATGCTCCTGCTACTGGTAGAAGGTCTCAGCCAAAGAAGTATCAACCTGCTAAGAGGTCCCAACCTGCATATGCTTCTGCACCAAAAGCTGTCAATGGTTCATCAACTGCAAATGCACCAGATTCTGCACCTGCAACAACTGCTGCTGTCCATGGTGCACCAATTGCAAATGCACCAGATTCTGCGCCTGCAACAACTGTTGTCCATGGTGCATCAATTGCAAATGCACCATTTAAACCACCAAACAAGGTAAATTCCTGTCTCAGGCATCAATTTACATATTTTGCACTACAAATTTTTTTATACATTCAAATGACCTTTTTTTTTCATTGATTAGAAAAAACATGCTGAGATGGTGTATGATGTTACACACCTACAAAAGAGAGCAAAGCCCACAATGACATGGCATGGGGTAAGGTGTGAGACATCTACACAAATATCATCTGCTGGGGTACCAAAGCTCAACCTAAGCAGACTTAGAAGAAGTGGAAGAACCTGTTACTTTGGTCCTCAACCAAAGTTTGGAGCACCAGGAACAATAGAGAAAAATCCTATTGACATAGACATAGACAATGGACCTGGTGAGCTAACTCAAGAGACTGTTGTAGTGGATAACAAGAAGAAGAAGAAGAAGAAATATTGATGGAAGCCTTAGATCAACCATTATTAATTTAGTCTTTTTTTGCTATTATTGGCTGAGAAATGCCTTTTATCTGGTTTGTAATGTGGGTTGAACAATGCCCTTTTTGCTATTAATGGGTTATAAATCCCTTTACAGTGGTCTGTAATGGCTTGAACAATAGCCTTTTTGATTAAGTATGTAATGGCTAGAACAATAGCCTTTTTGATTAACTATATAATGCCTTGAACAATAGCCTTCTGTTTTGCTAGTAATGCCATATTCAATGACATATTATGATGTCGTATATATCACAAGGTTAAAACATATCACATAACACAAAAAGTGTGGAACTTCATTACATTACCATATAGATAGAAACATTTCATTCATTGATTCACAATACATTAGACTACATAACACAGTACATAACAGAGTACATAACACAATACAATACTTGTTAACTTAACACCTACAATTACCCCTCCCAAACAACCTCATTACATCAATTCTTAACATTCTTAACATACAATCCAAACACAAGCCAACTGAGAATCAACATCAACGCAAGCCATTTCACTTTCTTTCTCTCATCCTCAAACTTCTTCTTCCACTGAACACATTCCCTTTCATCAAATCTTTTCATCATTTCATCAATGTTGGTGCATTTGCTACATCCTTCATCATTTCTTCCTTCCACCCTACACGCCTCCATGGCAACATTATCATCTATCATGGGTGTCGTCCCTATCACAAGTTCATCGTCCCAAATGAACAACCCACAAGTTTGTTGATTCTGTATAAATTACACAGAATGGAAGATTATATTTATATCCAAAAAACAACATACAATAAAGGCAATATGAATAAAGGATTAAGCTAACCTCATCATTCCACCTTCTGCAGCTCCAGAACCTTCTTCCTGGATTCTCATATGTGGTTGATATATACATCCTCATAGGGAGGTTACAACCACAAACAGGTAGCATAGACATCATCTGGTTGGGGTTACGACCACCACTGTTTGGGTTACGGCCAGTGTTGCGGGATCCACCGTTTATGGAGATTGAAAAGGAGCGAGAACCTCTGCTGTTGGAGTACCCCCTGCTACTGGACATCTTCGCGAAATGATTGGAGATGGAGAAAAAGAAAAACGAGATCGAAGAAGAAGCAGGATGATTGGAACGAAGAGGTTGAAGGAAGATGAAGAAGAATGAACTCTGCAAACCCTAGATCCAATTTTCCCTCCCTTTCTCCTTTTATAAAACCTTTTATTATTTATTTTAATGTTTTTAAAAAACGAAAATAAAATAAATATAATTAAAAAATACATATATTCAATTAAAAAGAATTTAATTATTTTTTATGCCACGTCAGCGCCACGTGGCATAAGTTGCACAGTCAGCAACTGCCAAGTGGCGCAGAACCTTGCCAAATCACCAACGAAGTGGGGCCAGGGACTTTTTTAAAACAAAAAAAATATTTCAGGGATGTATTTAAAATTTTTTTTTTACAGGGACGAAAATCAAAATGCAGCCAAATTACAGGGACGGTTTGCATATTTAAGCCTAAAAATAAAAGAAAATTCGGTAATACTATCAATAATTTGGTAAAATAAATATGAAAATTTTAGTACATTGGCATGTAGTTTCATCAGACATTGCGAAATACTTCCTCATATACGACGTTAGACGTAACATTGGTATCTTCACCATCTTCATCAGTGATCAATATCTTTAGTCCTTCTCTGGATGTAACTCTTGAAACAGCAACCTACAACTGTCCGTGAGAAAATACAGGTGTTGGTGGACATACACCAACATGTCTAAGCGACTGCCCTTGACTTTTGTTAATTGTCATTGTAAATGATACAGTCAAAGGAAATTGCACGTCTTCGTTGAAACTTAAAGGGAATCCTGAAATCTGAAGGCGGTAGAGATAACCTGGATACAAAATATTGTCAAAAAAAAAGGCACAGGATAGGAATGAAATTGGTGCGATACATTTTTTTAGATAAAATTTGTTAGGTTAAATTACTGCTAACCTAATAGAGCGGAAAAATATTAGGTTAAATTGCTGCAGACCTACTAAAGTTAATAAACAACTAGACTTTTCAAACGTGCATCGCACAGGTTTTCTCGACTATAATAGAGACCAATAAATAATCTTTAACCCATAAGATCATTGATATGGTAGAAAATATTTTCTTCAAAAATAAAAAAAGGCAAGAGGATAGGAATGAAATTGGTGTGCAATGCATTTTTTAGATGGAATTTGTTAGGTTAAATAATTGCAAACCTAATAAAGCAAATGAACGGGAAAAAATTAGGTTAAGTTGCTGCAGACTTAACAAAATTAATAAATAAGGATAAGCGATAAAAAATTAGGTTAAGTTGATGCAGACGTAACAAAATTAACTTAATAAAGCAAATGAGCGGGAAAAAATTAGGTTAAGTTGCTGCAGATGTAACAAAATTAATAAATACGAGAAAAAAAATTAGGTTATGTTGTTGTAGACGTAACAAAATTAATAAATAAGGATGTCAAAAACAAAAGGCATGAAATTAAAAAAAATCCAAAAAAAAAATAGTGTAAAATTCTTGACCAAAAAAAAATGTATGAAATAGAAGGATCATACGTGATCATTGATATGGTAGAAAATATTTTCTTCAAAAAAAAAATAAAAAGGCAAGAGGATAGGAATGAAATTGGTGTGCAATGCATTTTTTTAGATGGAATTTGTTAGGTTAAATAATTGCAAACCTAATAAAGCAAATGAGCGGGAAAAAATTAGGTTAAGTTGTTGCAAACTTAACAAAACTAGACTTTTGACTCGTGCGTCGCACGAGTTTTCTCGACTATAATAGAAACCAATAAATAATCTTTAACCCGTAAGATCATTGATATGGTAGAAAATATTTTCTTCAAAAAAAATGGCAAGAGTATAGGAATGAAATTGGTGTGCAATGCATTTTTTTAGATGAAATTTGTTAGGTTAAAGGTTAAATAATTGTAAACCAAATAAAGCAAATGAGCGGGAAAAATTAGGTTAAATTGTTGCAGACGTAACAAAATTAATAAATAAGGATTAAAGGATTAATATATAAGGACAAGGAGAAGGACAAGGATGAGTGTTACCTGCAAATGATGAGAGAAAAAAACAAAAGAGTTTGTGCGTATTAGGGTTTAGGGTTTCAGAAGCGGTTATGCGATTCCTACTGGACCACGGTGCTACTATTCATTATTTTATTATTTTGTTCCATCCTTTCAATGTAGTCCTTCTCATATATTTATTTCTGCCAAAATTAAAACGACACAGTTTTTCACACAGTGAGATTCATGTTGGATTTCATGTAATAATAACAACCTTTTCAAATCATCATCATCTAGAATAACACAACAAATCCGAACTCAAGTAATCACAACACAATCCGAACCGGATCTGTACAAAACAAAGCCGGTTCTAGATCTAGAAGAAGAAGAACAAGAAGAAAGGAAAGGTAAAACCGTGATCTATTTTTCTAGATCTAGAACAAACCGTTGAGTTTTCGAAAAATCTAAGACCATATTCATAACCAGCGTGAAAAAGGATGTCGGAAAGTGTCTTCAGTTTTCAAAAAAAAGGAAGTTGAATTTTCCGCCACGGTGGCGCCGCCCTGTTGGGCCGGCCACCACCGCGCCAGTGTTTTAATGTTGATCGGAGAAGATAACCTTTGTTGCAGAGCTTCTCTCTCTAAAATAATTTAGAGAGAAGCATTTTAACTTATGTTTCACCTATACCTCTTTCTTTATTCCTTGATTTGGTGTAGTTTGAGAGGAGAAGTCTAGAATTATTACACATGTACACTAGATCTGATAGTTGTGAATGATTTATGCACCGTGCATGATTTCCTTATGCACCATAACTTTTGCCCTCCTTCTCATATATTTATTTCTGCCAAAATTAAAACGACACAGTTTTTCACACAGTGAGATTCATGTTGGATTTCATGTCATAATAGATACACACAAACGATTTGTATTTGCTGGCTTCAATTTTGTTTAACACAATACTCAGATGAAACAGGTCTAATCGGATGATTCCCCCGGTTGATCGAGTCGTGCGAGAATTTATCAAAGTTAGCTATGTCATGGAGGATTTGAAGGACCATGTTTCATATACTGTTTGCGGGACAAATACTATTTACAGAACAAGTTTGTCCTAGAAAGGTTAATTGGTGAAACTTATGTACATTCTTTTTGCACTCATTTATCTAACCCTTTCCTTCATGATTTTTTACACTGTTTTGTTGCATTTTATGTTTTTTAAATAAATGTTTAGGACTCTTGGATATTATGAGCTAATCAATTGATGTGATTGGGTTTTTTCCTTCCACATATTCGCTTTGAAATTTTGATGTTAAAATATAATATTATTTATTATATATAGGAACACTATTGTACTCATTCATCATCTTTTAATCAAATCTATTCATTTTTATAATGAGTTTCTTTCAGTATCTCCCACATGAGTACTCTTATGCTTCCTCTCTTGCTTACATCTATGATCTTTCTCCATATGATTCAATGATTCCATGATTTTCTACAACATATTAATTATAGATCAACACTCCATAATAGCATGAGTTAGTCATTTGAATAACTTCAAGGGTAATGTTTGTCAATGGTCTGTTTTCCTAGGTTTCACCCTTCTCTGTCACACTTGATGTTTACTTCTTGTACTCATCTAATTGTTGTATGAAGTACAAGATTTTTTCATTCAATATGTAACCATAGCGAATTGAACAATTGCTTGCAAAACTAATTAGTAGTGTAAAATACATGGACTCATATTCAACTTATTTTCTATTTGCAGCAATGTCAATGCCAATGATATAATGAGAGATCCATCATATGCTAATAACAACTCCTCACACGCTTCATCCATTTGTACCCTACATCAGATAAAAAAGGTACATATATACTGATATAAACTAATTTAGTCTAGTGCTTTCTTTTTGTTTATATATTATTGATTTTGGTAGCATATATAACATTTATCTCTTATAGATGTAGAGTGTATTCGATTAAAAATATTGTTTGATTGTTAATGATGTCAATGATATTTTTTCCTACTATTTGAGAGGGTTTTCTTGTTGAAGTTTTCTACTGGTCGAAAAAAAAAAACACTATCATTTCCTATTTTAAAACTCATATTGCTATTGTCTAAACACTCATATTTCACCAAAAGTCATAATCCGAAAACCATGTCTACTCCCTAAAATAACAAAAAATGTCTATTGCATATGAAATATGAAAGCAAACACCATTGTCAGAAGCTCTTGCTCTATGAATATTTTTATATTTAGCCTATCAATCATCTAATAAGAGAAAAGTTAAAATAATAACAAACCTATGAGAACAAAAATAAAGCATACCAACATATGTGTCTATATATATGAGATAGGATCAAATGACAACATAGTGTCAAAATTAGTTTGACACCAAATCTCATTCAGTCATTCCATTTAATTCAAAGGTTAAAAGCTATCCACCAAAATAATTCTCCTACACCAATTTCTCTTTCAACACCTAATTAAAATAAAGCATATTAGATGATAGAGGGAGAAATTGGTGTAGGAGAATTATTTTGGGGATAGCTTTAAACCTTTGGATTAAATGTAATGAATGAATGAGTTTTGGTGTCAAACTAATTTTGACACCATGGTGTCTTTTGATCCTATCCCCATATATATATATATATATATATGAAGGTTAATTAATTTATATGATGATGAGATGGGAAAAGATGAAGGAAAATGTGTAATTATCATGTAGTGTAGGCTCATAATGATGTTTGTGCAAATACTTAGGAATGATAATGGGAATACCAATTAGACAGAAAACCACAAAGATGGAAACAGGAATCACTTTGATGATAGTTTCTCCCATGTAGAGTTTTCAAATGACTAATCACTTTGATGAAGCATCCAAAATTCACAAAATTGACCCTATTCTCCTTATTTGACCTATGTGTCTCATCCGATTTAGGCTGATTGAGAAACACTACCTTCTCGTCCAATGCCACTTCACTCATGTCACACAACTCAATTAATCCTTCATTCATATTCAATGCCACTTCACCCATGTCCCCTCAACTTAATTAAATCTCTCACCAACTTTGAGCAACCAAAATAATTTGGTTATTTTATTCCGTATTAACTTAATTCTTCTTGCGAGAATTAATGTAGTTGAGGGACATGGGTGAAATGACATTGAATGAACGTGAAGGATCAATTTAGTCAAGGGACATGAGTGAAGTGGCATTGGATTACAAAGCAGTGTTGCTCAATCAGGCTAAATCAGATGAGACACTTAGGCCAAATAATGAGAAGAGGGTCCATTGTCGGAATTTTGGATGCTTCATCAAAGTGATTTGTGGTTTGAAAACTTTGTATCTGACTTAAGAAACAACTATCATCGAAGTGATTATTGTTGCTATATTTGTGGCTTTCAATGGTCTTCCCATTATACTTCCCATGTTTTTGAACAAATATCGTTCTTAGCCTACACCATTAATAATTAACATTCATATAACTTTTCCATGTTGGCATACTTTATTTTTGTTATTACAGGATTGTTCTTATTTGATGATTTAGAGTTAATATTATTTGTTGAGTATAACATTAAACTTGAGGCAATGGTGCATACTTCTATTTTAATAGTTTTCTTATAAACATGAGGACTTTTATCAGACTCAGGGATGCCATGGAGGATTTTTTGTCCATATTTTATATACTGGTGGAAGGACAATTAGTATTTACAAATCCACTTTGTACTCCAAAGGTTGGTGAACCTTATGTAAACTTCTTTTTTCACCCACAAACTTAATCCTTTCCTTCATGCTTTTTGCCACTCTTTTTCGTTGGTGCATAATACCTCTATATCAGATTTTTTATTTTCTTCTGCTCCCTTTAGTTGTTTGTTAAATGGAATTCCTAGTTATAAATTGGTAGTCTTACTTTAATGTGTTATTTGTGGCTGCATTTATTCTTTTTTTCCAGGCCTCCTTCTTGGCATAAAAAGCAATCTATTTGAGAAATACATGAATCAATTATTTTAACATCATCCATGGAACCATCAAACCGAATAGAACCATCGAAAGATCTATCCTCGTCAAACATGGGCATGTCGCCACCACTACCACATGGATACTCCGGATACCCGCTCCGCAACAATAACTCGCCCGTTAACCAAATAAACAAATTAATGCGTGGGTTCCTTAGATGTTCTTGTTTAACCTTCACACGTGTGTTTATTTCTGCACTTATCCTAGCTGTGGTACTGAATCCTTAATCTGGAAAACAGGAGATCCAGGATTCAGCACCACACCTAGGATATATGCGGAAATGAACACACGTGTGAAGGTTAAACAAGAACATCTAAGGTACCCACGCATAAATTTTTTTATTTGGTTAGCGGGAGAGTTATTGTCGCCGAGCGGGTATGTATCTGGAGTATCCATGTGGTAGTGGCGGCGGTGACATGGAAAAATAGAAACTTTGGTGCGCTTGCTTCCTATACGGGCATGCAATTTTTTATGATGTGAGAGTATGTCATCTCGAGCACATAATCATGTTGCACTATAGATAACAAAGCTTCTGATGTGCTCTGTTCGTTGTTTGCAACAAAGAAATAAAAGAGCTAATAGATTGTAGAAATTATTTTAATTTTTGAGATTTCTATTTAAAACACAAGTCTGGCCTAAACAAATCTTCTTGCTAATTTTGTTGTGCATTTCTCTGTGCATACATTTGTTGTGAGTAAGAGTAACTAGTAAATATCAGCATGTGGCGAAACAATTCTCATGGTCTGCTGAAGATGAAAATAAAATAGCTTATCAGAAGATCCAACATTCTTGTCCTGTGGCGAAACATACTCTTTATGATGGACATGTATTTTTTATGGATTTTTCTGATAGTTTGACTTGTGATTTTTATGCGTCCTTTTGAGAATTTGATAACTGTGCATGGGTTTATATTGACTATAAGAGTGGGACTAAAATTAACGTGAAACAAAATATGTTGATCAAAATATTAAGTAATTGATCTGCTATCATTGAAGAAACAAAGTACATCGCAAGATTTCTTTATACCAATAGCCTGTAAAAAGATGGTGATTTCTTTCTTGTGAGTAGCTCTGCTAAGACAACCCCAAAACTATAGACATCACTATTATCTATTAAGAGACTTGTTTGCAAGTATTCAGGGTCAAGATACGAGGAACAATCATTGAAGCTTCAAAGCCGAATACCTTTGTGGTGATATTGTGACCTAGGAAAATATTTATAGATTTCACATCTTTATTTATGATTGGTGTAGAAACAACTGAATGCAAAATACAAATGTGTTAGAGCAGTTTCTTTTGCTATTCTCATTCTTGTTTTCCATGTAAGCTTTAAAATATTGGTTTTGATCATGAAGATACTCATAAATAGTAACATTGGGGATAAATTCATAAACAAGTAATGGAACTACTTTCTCTAAAAACCAACCCAAAAGCTTTGCCACCTTTCTATGGTTGATTTGGGAAAAAATGACAACTTCATTGATGAACGGATCAAGTGCGCTTTGGGAAACCACATTTCTATGTTCACTTGGTAGCCGTTAATAATGAAGTAGTTGTTCTATCCCAAATCAACGTAAATCTTTTGGGTTGTTGTTTAGAGGCAGAAGTTCTCTTACTTGATTATGAATGTATTCTTAGCGATATTGTTTATGAGCATATTAATAATCAAAGCCAGTCTTTAAAGCTTACATGGAAAACAAGATTGAGAATAGCAAAATAAATTGATGGAGTCCCGACGAACTTGTATTATATTACTTATAGACCAATCATACATAGAGATGTGAAATCTACAATATACTCTCAGATCACAATCTTGCTGCGAAGGTTTTTGACTTTGAACGATCAATGATTGTTCCTCTTGATCATAGTCAGATAACCACTCTAGTGCAGACGACATTGGGTATCTTGACCCAGAATACTTGCAAACAAGCGTAATGATGTCTATAGTTTTGGGCTTTTCCTAGCAGAGCTACTCACATTATCGAAAACTCTATCTTTTTTTCAGCTAATGGTAGAAAGAAGTGTTGCAATGTTTAAATAAGACCAGTTACTTCTTATTCTGGACAACAACAGCACATGTTTCATGGGAATTATTTGAGGCATATAAAGTCTCTTTTTTTCACTATCACAACCTTAAAAGTTGGAATCATGCTGAAGAATGGAAATTTTGTTCTTGTTCTTATGGTAAGTTGATGGTAACAATTTTAAAAAGATTGTATGTGCACCGAGAAGCAAGGGGTCACTCGAAGCATGCCAAGATGATATGTATAACCTTTATGCATCATAACCAAAGAAGTCGGGTTACTTCAATTAGGGCAACTTCCTTTAGATGCTCAACTTTTCCCATCAGTCACAGATGAGAAGGGCATTTAGAATTGAGGCAGTTGGACTGATGAGGTTGTGGTTTAGCTTTAGTTCAGGTGTCCTTGCTCGTTTTGTTATTGAGTTGGAATCCAGTAAAGAGGGTTGCACAATGCATGTATCTCCTGATCAACTTTGGCCTCATACCAAGGTTTGTTAATTTTGCTTCTACTGATTGCTCTTGAATAAGTCCTCAGTAACAAATCTATGAAGGATCTCAAATATGAGTCACTTGTTTTTTTTTTTTTTTTTTGCTTTCAATATTAGCAAGTAAACTCCAATGATATAGTGCATCAATATATTCAGTTTGCTTCTAACTAGTTGCTACTTCTCACTTCAGGGTTTCAAGAGAGATTTCAGAAGGAATCAAGTTCATCAGCGGTTCAACCTACCCTTGCTAAGGTAGTTTGCTTATCTTGAAATAACTACAAATTATAAAAGGATTGTTTACAATGAAACCGACCCTCCAATGTTTACTGAAAATGCTTCTTACTGGATTCATCATTCTTTTATTCCTCTGCAGCCACTTGTATTGTAAATTCTTGAACTTCCGTGTGCACAATACTTGTTTGATTTTGAAAGCTGCTGTGATCTTCGTTAATTTACTGCAATCATCATAAGCTGCACAAGAACCTAAATACAGGTACACCATTTAAGTAAAATATCCGTTTTAAGATGTTTATTCTTGTTGTCCTCTATAACCTTGTAGCTATGCCGCCACCACTTGGCGCAAACCCCTTTCTACCCATTTTCACTAAGTACTTTGTAAATAAATGATAATGCATTATGTATGAATAATTTGGCGTCTTATTAATAATTTGGCTTAAATACATTTTTTTTTGAACAACAAATATTATTAAACAACCAGATCATTGCTCAAGACGAACAAAGACCGGTGAATTTGAGAATACAAACAAAAGGCGCCGTATATAGGCGGAACACCCGAAAATAAACACCCTAAAAACACCCCTGAGGACAACACCCACCAAAATACACGTCACCATCTAAAAATAGACTTCTTCACGAAAACGACCAATGTAAAAACGATAGCCAACACCATCCGTCGTCACTACTCACCCCAAAGAAAAACACCCGTCAAAATTAAACTCTCATTCTTGAACACCAAAGCTGAGCCACATTCGAAAAGCTCCTATCTGAAAGGTCATTCAGCTTCCACCACCTCTCGACCTCCGATCCACCGAAAGAAACCATAAACAGCCCAAAACCAAAACTGATCCAAAGAACTGACTCCCAACCTCGAATCAAAAGTGATCGGCCCACCAGAATTTAGGACCAAATCAGAAAGGCACCCCTCACCCTCGGTACACTAGAGAAATACCAAATCACGCCAAACAAGATTGCAGCCAGACACCAACTCCCGATCTCGAAGCAAAAGTAATCGGCCCACCGGCAACCAGCACACTAAAAGTATGGCAAACGACATGATATGTGGTGGTGCAAACAACAAACATATCAAAATGAAAAGCTCAGCACAATGGGACCCACTTCCTCCAAACACCCTAAACACCTTAACATCCCAAAAAACACAAACAAGAGCTAGTGACGACGAACAATAACCCGAGTAACAGAGGCAGCCTCTAGAAGAAATCACCCTCAACAAACACCCGCCTCCTGACCTAAACAACTTCAACCACCCCCTTATATAACTCTCGTCCGTAAACTGTTCCGACACCAAACACGACCACCGGCGCGAACAACCACAACCACCACGATCCTTACGACGACAAACGATCCGGGAGTTCGTCGAAGGAGGATTAATCGTGAATGAAATAGATGCCACCACACCTGTAGCCGTCGGAAACGACTCACACATATCGGTACCACACATCACCTTCTCCGCACCACATGTCCGTCACCACCACCGACCACCCCGTCACCGCCTACACACCCACCGAAGCACCCACCAACCGCCAACACACCTTCGGTCGCCGAAAACGGACCACTCAAATCTTCCCCACACGTCATCACCACCACCATTTAGTAATACCAATCAACATATTCCAATTGATAACCACCACCTCCAAAAATAGAGAACGTAAAAAGACAGTATGTGTGGGGTGGGAATATTGCTTTGTTGTGATGATGAATGGGTTAGTAGTAGAACATATTTAGGAAGGTTATGTGACAACAATTCTTTGGCCCTTACGTGTTGATTCATTCCTCCATGATTAAATCTTTCACAAAACAAAGCCAAATAAAATGTCGGCACCCGCAAAGAAGACTATATAACATAACAGTCTTTCTCACAACCTCTTGACTAAAAAGTTGCGATTTTGGCCGCTCTAACAAAAAAAAAACAATTTTACCCCCTAACTTTACAAAACGTTGCAAAACTGCTTAGAAGACGCCACGTGTCCCAAATCGGGGGCCAATATCGCAACATTTTGTAAATATAAGGAGGCAAACGAACGTATTTTCCTAAAGATAGAGGTCTAAAACAACATATTTTCATATAGATATAGGGTTAATAGAGCACATTTTCCTAAAGATAAAGTGCAGAATTGTTATTTTTTTGTTAGGGGCTAAAATCGCAACTTTTTAAAAGTTAAGGGGTAAAAAATGCATTAAAGCCTAATGTTTTACAAATAAGTTTGAAGGGAAAATATTTTCCAGACTACAAAACACATTTCCCTTCATCATCCAGCGCTACACGTTCACTACAATTGAGGTTATTGTTGTAAAATGAGAGTTAGATTTTCTGTGGTATGAAAGAATATCCAACTTAAATAGATAGAGTCATGTGACTCAGTTCATATGCTTCTCTGTTCAAGTGACAACTTTCTCAAATCAAGGAAGTACATTAACCTCCATCAAAATGAGACTCACTTGCTTCGCAAGTGACAAGACTGAAACAAGACGCACTTGCTTCACCTGACAACACCATATAGTCCAGAACCCTCTCCCAGACCTCATAACATGATCATATTAGGAAAACCCTATGAAGATATCAAAAAGTTGTACCGTTTTCGTGCTAAATTGGGTAGCGGAAAATTTGGGATTGCTTATATATGCATCGAGAATTCCACTGGCCGAAATTGTGTTTGTAAATCCATATTAAAGAGGAACCTTAAGTCTGAAATGATAGAGAAAATACTAGGTGAAAGATTCAAATATACAATCACAATATGCATAGAATACATTAGGCACAACTTTAAAGAGGCTAGTGGAATTCTCGGTGCATATATAAGAAATCCGAAATTTTCCGCTATCCAATTTTGAACTAAAAGTGTACAACTTTTTGATATCGTCATAGGGTTTTTCTAATATTGTTTTGTGTGTCTTCTTCATAGTTTCCACATGATAGGGTGTGGGAGAGGGTTCTGGATTATATGGTGTTATCACTAGTGTAGCAAGTGTGTCTGAATTGTGTCTGGTTTCGGTGTTGTCGATAACGTATCATCACCAGCATCTGCAGCAACACTACTTATGATGGCGGCATATCCACGATTGGCAGTAAAAGTAAATCGTTGCGCTGATTATGTGGCGCAAGCGTGTGAAAAAAATGTACGAATAACAAAATCAATATTTTTCCTTCAAAAAAAAAAAAACAGAATCAGTATTTTATTCAAAAATTAAAAATAATAATAACACCATTGACATTGATATATAAAGTGAACAAATTTTTAGAAGTTCTTTCACAAAGGAACCTCTAATTGGTTTCTATAAAGTTGTATCTAGCGGTGCTTGAGTAAATCATGCTTTGAATTACAAATTAAGGAGAAAAAAAATTATCTTCTATTTGTAATCTGAATTATTATACGTAGGGCTCACAATGAACTGAGACAACTCGAACAAAGTTCGGAACTCGATTCGACAATTAACTCGTTGAACTTCATGAAGCAAATGAGCTGAATTTGAGATGGAAATTAAGTTCATTATTTAAACGAGCCGAACTTAAACTATGGATAATATTGAGGAGAATAACTTTATTATTATTATTATTATATATATATATATATATCAAATTCAAATATTAGGGGGAATAACTTTATTATCATAAAATGACATTGTCGATAACATTGAGAAATTAAAAAACTTAAACATAAGACTTGATTATTATTATTATGAAAGTAAAAAAAAAAAAAAAAACCTACTTGACAATTACATCTCCAATAAGGTGATCAATTTTCCATTTGGATCCTCTAAGAAATCACCAATATCTAAATGAGTAGGATCCATGTCACCATAATCATTGTAATCACATAATCACCATCTTTATAAGCAAAATGAGTTTCATGTCCTTTCTCTTTGTTTTTTAGTGATTGTTGAAAAAGGTCAACCAAATGCTTTGGTGTACGACAGGTACGAGACCAATGACCTTTTCCTCCACATCGATAACATATATTCTTATTTGTTTTGCCTATTTGTCCACCTTTTCCCTTTTCTTTCTTTTAATTATTTTTCAACTTCTGGTGAAAAGATGAGATTTTGAAATTTTCATTAAGGTTGTGAGCATGACCACGACCACGACCATAACCATCCAAAATGGTTGTGTTGTGATGCATTCACTTCATGGAATGGAGCAACACCAGCAGGGCGAGCTTCATGATTTTTTATTAAAAGCTCGTTGTTTTGTTCAGCAACAAGAAGACAAGATATTAATTCAGAGTATTTTTTAAACCCTTTTTCACGATACTGCTGCTGCATGAGCATATTGGATACATGAAAAGTTGAGAATGTTTTTTCTAATAGAACTTCATTTGTTACTTTTTCTCCACATAACTCTAATTCAAAAGTGATTTTGTAGACTTCAGAATTATAAGCACTTACTTATTTAAAATCTTGTAAACGCAAGTGTATCCATTCATATCGAGCTTTTGGGAGAATGATGGCTTTTAGGTGCTCATATCTTTCTTTCAACTTATTCTAGAGCACAAGCGGATCTTTCACGGTAAGGTATTCATTCCTATGTGCATCATTAATATGATGAAAAAGAAATATCAACGCTTTTGCCTTTTGTTGATCAGTTGTTGTATTTCCTTCTTTGATGGCATCTCCATTTCTTTCCGCGGCTAGATACATTTCAGCATCTACAGTCGAAGTCATGCAATTGTTTCCAGAAATTTGGAGGGCTTCAAAGTGACATTCTTACTACTCATATGTCAAATCTTTCAAAACTTCACTTTGAAGCCCTCCAAATCGACTTGTGTTGTAGATGCTGAAATGTATCTAGCTGTGGAAGGAAATGAAGATGCCATCAAAGAAGGAAACGCGACATCTGATCATCAAAAGGCAAAAACGTTGATATTTTTTCATCATCATAGTAATGATGCACTTAAGAATGAATACCGTTGTGTGAAAGATCCACTTGTGCTATAGAATAAGTTAAAAGAAAGATATGAGCACCTAAAAGCCATCATCCTCCCAAAAGCTCGATATGACTGAATGCACTTGCGTTTACAAGATTTTAAATCAGTAAGTGCTTATAATTCTGAAGTCTACAAAATCACTTCTCAATTAGAGTTATGTGAAAAAAAGTAACAGATGAAGATCTGTTAGAAAAAACATTCTCAACTTTTCATGCATCCAATATGCTCCTGCAGCAGTATCGTGAAAAAGGGTTAAAAAAATACTCTGAATTAATATCTTGTCTTCTTGTTGTTGAACAAAGCAACGAGCATTTAATGAAAAATCATGAAGCTCACCCTGTTGGTGTTGCTCCATTCCCTGAAGTGAATGCAACACAACATAACCATTTTGGAAAAGCTCGTGGTCGTGGTCGTGGCAATGTCAATAGACGTGGTCATGCTCATAACCTTGATGAAATTTCAAAAACTCATCTTTTCACAAGAAATTGAAAAATAATGAAAAGGGAAAAGGTGAACAAAGTAGCAAAACAAATGAGAATATTTGTCATACATCAAAGCATTTGGTTGACCTTTATCAACAATCACTAGAATAACAAAGAGAAAGGAGTTGAAACTCATTTTGCTTGTAAAGACGGTGATTATGGTGGTTACAATGATTATGGTGACATGCATCCTACTCATTTAGATATTGGTGATCTCTTTGAGGATCCAAATGAAAAAATTGATCACCTTATTGGAGATGGAATCGTCAAGTAGTTTTTTTTTTTTTTTACTTTAATAATAATAATTAAGTCTTATGTTTAAGTTTTTTTTTTAATTTCTCAATGTTATCGTCAATGTCATTTTATGATAATAAATTTATTTTCTCGTTGTTTAATTACTTATCATAACAAACTCTTTAAATTCATTCTTATTCTTCTATTTTAATTTTTATAGAATGAGTAGCAATGGAGAGATGTGTCTCGCTGATAGTGCAACTACCCACACAATTCTCAAGGATAAAAAAAATATTTTTCTTATTTATTAAAAAGAGAATCAAATGTTAATACCATATATGGTACTACAAAGATCATTGAAGGCTCCAGAAGAGCTAATATATCATTATGTGGAGGGACAAATTTATATATTGTGAATGCTTTGTACTCACCTAAGTCTCATAGAAATTTGTTAAGTTTCAAAGATATTCGCCTAAATGGATACCATCTTGAAACAAGAAGTGAAGAAAGTGTTGAATATCTTTGCATCAAAAAACATGATTTGGATAAAGCATGTGTATTGGAAAAGCTACATGCTTTTTCCTCTAGTTTGCACTACACTTATATTAGTACAATTGAAGCATATGTAATTGTAAACCAGAAGTTTACAAATCACGATAAATTTGTAGTTTGGCATGATCGGTTGGGCCATCCTAGATCTATAATGATGCGAAAAATAATTGAAAATTCATGTGGTCATCAATTGAAGAGCCGGGAGATTCTTTAATCTAATAAATTCTCATGTACCTCTTGTTCACACGGGAAGTTGATAACTCGGCCATCACCAACAAAAATTGGAAATGAATCTCTAAATTTTTAACAACCGATACATGGTGATATGTGGGCCAATACACCCATCATGTAAACCATTTAGATATTTTATGGTTTTAACTGATGCATCAACTAGATGGTCACACATTTGTTTATTGTCCACTCGCAACCAGGCGTTCGTGAGATTGCTAGCTCAACTAATTCGAATAAGAGCTCACTTCCCTGATTATCCGGTCAAGAAAATACGTCTTGATAATGCTTCTGAGGTTTTCATCTCAAGCTTTCAATGAGTATTGCATGTCCATTAGAATTGACATCGAACATCCTGTAGCACATGTTCATACAAAAAATGGACTGACAGAATCATTTATTAAGCGTATAAAGTTAATAGTAAAACCACTTCTCATGAGATGCAAACTACCAATTTCCACTTGGGAGCATGCAATTTTGCATGCTGCTACATTGATTCCCATCAGGCCAACTAGTTATCACAACTTCTCTCCCTTAAACTTTGTTTTTGGTCAAGAACCTAATATTTCCCATCTAAGAATGTTTGGATGTCCTGTGTATGTACCAATTTCTCCACCACAACGCACTAAGATGGGTCCTCAAAGAAGGTTGGGAATATATGTTGGATATGAATCTCCATCTATAATAAAGTATCTCGAACCAACAACAGGATATTTGTTTACAGCTCGATTTGTAGATTGTCATTTTGATGAGTCAAATTTTCCAATATTAGGGGGAGAGAAAATGCAGCTGAAAAAGGAGATCAGTTTGAAAGAATTTTTATTGTCTCATCTTGATCCTTGAACTAAACAATGTGAACTGAAAGTTTAAAACATAATTTATTAGCAAAGTTTAGCAAACCAATTACCAAATTCATTCACTGATCCAAAAAGTGTGACTAAATCATATATACCAGCTGCTAATGCTCCAATAAAGATGTCCCTGTTGGACAATCTAATATTGCAAATGAGTCTAAGCAACGCATGAAGCGTGGTAGACTAATCAGTTCCAAAGATAAAAATCCTCGAGCAAGAGAAAGAGCTAAAATGAAAGATGGTCCAAATAAGGATGTAAAAATAATCTAAAAGAGCCTTCAGACATAATTGATGTTTCAGTTCCAGAAGAAACTGATCAGGTACCTGAAATTCATGAAAATCAAGAGATCCAAATAAATGATTTCACTAATGGAATACAATGGGACCGACATGAAGTCAACGTTGACGATATTTTTGCATATAACATCGCACTAAATGTGATAAATGATAACAAGGATTGTGATCCAAGGTCTATTAAAGAATGTAGACAAAGCGAGAATTGGAAAAAAATGAAAAGATGCAATTGAAGCAGAAATAAACTCGCTTAACAAGAGAAAAGTCTTTAAACCTGTTGTCTGAACACCTAAAGGAGTGAAGCCAGTTGGATATAAATGGGTGTTTGTGTGAAAAGGCAATGAGAGCGGTGGAATTGCAAGATGCAAAGCAAAGCTCGTTGCTCAAGGATTTTCGCAAAGACCTGGGATTGACATTAATGAGACTTATTCACCTGTAGTTGATGCAACTACTTTTAGATACTTAAATAGTCTTATAGCTCATGAAGGGCTAAATTTGCACATGATGGATGCTGTTACAGCCTACTTGTATGGCTCACTTGATAGTGACATTTACATGAAGCTCCCTGAAGGATTTAACTTGCCTGATGCAAATAGTTCGGGATCTAGGGAAGACTACTCCATAAAATTGAATAAGTCTCAATGAATAATCACCTCAGTGAATATTTGTTGAATGAGGGATATAAAAATGACTCAATTTGTCCATGTATTTTTATGAAAAGATGTGGAAATGAATTTGTTATAATTGTTGTCTATGTTGATGACATAAACATTATTGGAACTCCTAAAGAACTTCCAAAAGCCATAGGTTGCTTAAAGAAAGAGTTCGAGATGAAAGACTTGGGAAAGACAAAATTTTGTCTCGGATTACAAATTGAACACTTAAATAATGGAATTTTTGTGCATCAAGAAACTAACATAGCAAAAATGTTAAAACGTTTCTACATGGACAAATCTCATCCGTTGTCTACTCCAATGATAGTTAGATCACTAGATGTGGAGAAAGATTCGTTTAGGCCTCGAGAAGAAGGTGAAGAACTACTTGGTCCTGAGGTACCCTATCTCAGTGAAATAGGAGCATTGATGTACCTTGCAAATTATACATGTCCTGATATATCATTTTCTGTCAATCTATTATCAAGATATAGTTCTTCATCTACACGAAGACATTGGAACAGAGTCAAGCATGTACTTCGTTACCTTCGAGGTACAATGGATATGGGTTTGTTTTATCCTAAAGTACTCAAACTAGAATTAATTGGTTACGCAGATGCAGGTTATTTGTCAGATTCTCATCATTGTAGATCACAAATAGGTTACTTGTTCACAAGTGGAGAAACAACCATTTCATAGAGATCTGTGAAACATACCATAACAGCAACATCATCAAATCATGCAAAACTTTTTGCACTACATGAGGAAAGTAGAGAATGTGTTTGGTTAAGGTCCTTGATTCAACTCATACAAAAGAATTGTGGTTTATCCTCCGGAAGAATGGATGCAACAATCATTTATGAAGATAATATGACATGCATTGCTCAGTTGAAAGAAGGATACATCAAAGGAGACCGAACAAAACAAATTTCTCCAAAATTCTATTTTACTCATGATCTTCAGAAGAGTTGTGATATAAGCATTCAACAAATTCGTTCGTGTGATAATCTTGCAGACATTTTTACAAAGTCACTCCCAAGTATAGTTTTTGAGAAACTTGTACGAAGGATTGGTCTTCGTCGTCTGAGAGATATTCGTCTTCATGAGGGGGAGAAATAAATGTGTTATGCCCTCTTTTTCTCTTCACCATGGTTTTATCCCATTGGGTTTTCTTGTTAAGGTTTTTAATGAGGCAATTTACACTCAAAAGAATATTGCACTCTTTTTCTTTCACTAGAATTGTTTTCCATTGGATTAAGTTCAAAAGAATGTATTGGAATGCATTCCTTTACGTTCATACTCATCTTATATGAGGGAATTCGATGTGAGAATTTATATAGTTGATTTTTATAATACATATGTTGTTCTCTTCAATCTTTTGACTTTTCAAAGGGCGTTGCAAATCACTACGCTAAGTATAAGACACTTCAATACCAACATTTTGAGTAAACTTTCAATAATTTAATTTTAACCCAACATCATTATGATACCACATATATTTAAGGAGAATGTAATATAATGTAGATGAAATTAAAACTAAATAAAATTGTGTATTTTTTAATTGATTTTGTGTACTTGTGTCACTTTATTCAAATTTATTTATTCGATACGCAATTTTTATTCGAATTCACGCTGGGTTTAATTAGTCTTTATTCAGATTTATTTATTCACTTTAATCAAATTTATTTATTCAATATGCAATTTTTATTCGAATTCACGCTGGGTTTAATTAGTCTTTATTCGATTTATTTATTCAATACACAATTTTTATTCGAATTCACGCTAGGTTTAATTAGTATTTATTCCAATTTATTTATTCACTTTATTTGAATTTATTTATTCAATACACAATTTTTATTCATTTATTTATTTAATACGCAACTTTTATTCAAATTGACTTTATTCAAATTTATTTATTCAATACGCAATAATAAAATAAATTCAAATATAAAAAAAAATAAAGGAACAAAAATAATAGACATAAAATCTTATTTTATTAATATAATTGATACATTTACAATGGAGTAAAACTAAATCTGGGGTAAAAAGAAAACCACAAGAAAACCAACCTTCTTGGGGTAAAACTAAATATGCAGATTTAGTTGGGGACATATATTGCCAGTTCCTTATTGTACTATAATCAATTTCAATGTGTTTTGTCCTCTCATGAAAACAAGGTTAGCTGCAATATGTATTGCGCTTTGATTGTCATAATATAAAACTGGAAACTGAACACAATGGATATTAAGATCTCTGAGAAGATAGAGGAGCCATTGAAGTTCATAAGTGGCAGAGGCCATAGCTCTGTATTCAGCTTCAGAGGAAGATCTGGACACAGTGTGTTGTTTCTTAGTTCTCCATGAAATGAGTGATTTCCCCAAAAAGAAACAATGACCTGAAATAGAGCGTTTGGTGTCTTTACACCCTGCCCAGTCAGCATCTGTGTAGCCTTGCAGATGTAAACCTGAGCCTCTAGGAAAGAAAATGCCACAACCTGGTGAACCTTAAAGATACTTGAGCACTCTTATTGCAGCATTGTAATGAGTTTGTGTAGGCTTGCTCAAGAATTGACTGAGCTGTTGTGTGACGAAAGTGATGTCTGGTTTGGTGGTATTCAAGTAAATCAGTCTTCCTATCAACCTTCTATAAGTAGAAACATCAGTGAAAGCAGCTGAACTATCACTATGTAACTTAATGGATGGATCAGAAGGAGTGGAAACTGGTTTGGAACCAAGAAGACCTGAATCATTCAACAAATCCAGGCAATATTTTCTTTGGCATAAAGAAATTCCACTTTGAGAATGAGCAACTTCAAGACCTAAGAAGTATTTGAGAGTGCCAAGATCTTTGATTTTAAAAGCCTGATGCAGCACATTTTTGATGAAAGATATCTCAGAGAGTGAATCACCAGTGAGGATGATGTCATCAGCATAAACTAGCAACACAGTAAAACTGTCAGAAGCTTGCTTAGTGAACATGCAAGCATCTGAAGCTGCATGTTGATAGCCATTTGTGATGAGGAGGCCAGTGAGCTTATCATACCATTTCCTACTGGTCTGCTTGAGCCCATAGAGAGACTTAGATAGCTTGCAAACTTGGTTTGGTTTGGAAGTAGAAACTCCTGGAGGAATTGTCATGTAAACATCTTCATGAAGATCTCCATGAAGAAAATCATTGTTTACATCCAATTGATGTATAAACCAATGATGTATAGATGCAAGAGCTATGACTAATCTGACTGTGGTGACCTTGGCAACTGGTGAAAATGTGTCAAAGTAATCCAAACCTTCAATTTGGTTGTAACATTTTGCAACCAAACGAGCTTTGTACCTCTCAATTGGGCCATCAGCATTATGCTTAACCTTATAAACCCATCTGCACCCTATAGGTTTGATTGATGGCGGGAGATCCACTATTTTCCAAGTGCCAGTTTGATCAAGAGCAATAAGTTCATTTTGCATCGCTTGTTTCCAGCAGTCATGTTTGATAGCCTCAGCATATGATTTTGGTGCAGTGTAGGACAGCAGAGACATAGCAAAAATGGAATGAGGGTTAGACAAATGTGTATGAGAAAGAAAATTAGAAATAGGATATTGAACATGACTTTTATTAACATGTGAATTGGCGGAAATATTGCAAATATAATCTTGCAAATAAGGAGGAGGAACTTTATTTCTAGTAGAAACTCTGAGAGCTGGTGAAGGGTCAGTAGGTGGAGATGTAGGTGGAGATGATAAAGGTTATGCAGATGATGGAGATGGTGGTGATGATGGGGGGGTATGAGTGGGTTGAATGACTGATGTTGGTGAAGATAGTGAAAAAGGTTCTAGGTTGTCAAAAACAGATGAATGAAGAGTGGGAGAAGATGGAAAATATTCCCAGTTTGGAGTGGATGAAGTAGAAGGTGAAGAATAGGGAAGAATTAATTCATGGAAAACAACATTTCTGGAGACAAATATTTCTCTAGAATCAAGGTCAAATAGAACTGAACCTTTGAATCCTAAGAAAATGCACTTTCTGGCTCTAGGTTGTAATTTGGCTCTATGTGCCAAAAGTGTGGAAGCATAACACAGACAACCAAACACCTTAAAAAGAGTGATATTAGGTAAAAAGTCATAGAGGACTTGATATGGAGATTTGTGTTTGAGAAGTGGAGTTGATACTCTATTGATAAGGAATACAGAATGTAAAACAGCAAAAGACCAAAAAATGGAAGGAAATTTAGATTGAAATAGTAAAGCCCTAGCAACATTAAGAATATGTTGATGCTTTCTTTCCACTCTACCATTTTGTTCAGGGGTTTCAACACAAGTCCTTTGATGAATGATACCTTTTGAAGCATAAAAATCAGGTAGTATAAACTCAGGGCCATTATCAGATCTGATGAATTTAGGTGTTATATGATGGTGATTTTCAATCAAATGGATGAAGTTTTTGACATGAGAAGCAACTTCAGACTTGGTTTTGAGTAAAATAACCCACAAAAATCTACTAAAATCATCAACAATAGTGAGAAAGTATTTATGGCCATGAATAGAGGTTTTGGCTATTGGACCCCAAATATCAAAATGCAGTAATTCAAATTTTGAACTGGCAACAGAATGACTAGAAGTAAAGGGTAATTTTCTTTGTCTAGCTAGCAAAATGACAAACATCACATGTAGCTTTATTATCAACAGAAATTTGAGAGTACAATTAATGTATTTTGGACAATCTTTGATTAGACAAATGTCTTAATCTAAAGTGCCAAATTGCAGTTGAAGGAATAAAAGAAATGGCTATATTGGAACAAACTGAATTACAAGAATTCAAAGAAACATTGGAATGAAAACTGCCACCATGACTTCTGGGAGAAGGGACAGAAGACAACTGGGAACATGAATCAGGATCCAGTCTATAAACACTACCCAAACCAATCATCTTCTTGGATTTCATATCATGTATGACATATTTACCAGGAAGAAAATTAACTTGATAAGACATAACATCAATGAGTTTAGAAACTGAAATGAGATTAACTCTAAAATGAGGTGAATAAAGAACATTTATGATGTGAAAAGATGGTGAGAAAACTGCAGTATCAGCATGTTGAACAATAACAGAAGTTCCATTAGGCAATATAACATTCATGGGTTTAATTCTATGAAAAGAATGAAGCAAAGACAGAGAGGAACAAATGTGTTCATTAGCTCCTGAATCAATAAGCCAATGGTCAATTTGAGCATTCAAAGAATAGGAAATAACAGTGTTTATACCTGAAAAGGAAGCAGAAGTTTGAGAAGAGACAATGTGATTGGTACTAGCAGGATTAGGGTTGTTGGATGCTGAAGGTACCAAAGATGAATGCTGAAGCTATGAAGCCCCGATACGGATACGGGTGCGGGTACGATACGGGTACGCGGATACGCGAATTTTTTAAAATTTAGGATACGATACAGTTAGGATACGTTAACAAAAATTTATAATAAAACTTATATGTATGTAAAATACTTGAAGAAAATTAACATTGATTACTCTTCATTATTGTATTATTATAAAAATTACAATTTTTTAAAAATAATACATGTGATCAAAATAATTTTTTTTGAAAGTTTTCTTATAAACCATATTACATTTTCATATGTTGGGATATTGAGAGAAACATCATTAAAAGAACTCAGCATAAATTTTATCTAATGTTGATTAACTGAATCACATCTCTCGCTACGTTCATCCACAAGAAGTATAATTTTAAGTGTTTCATTGAGAAACAATTTTATTGATGCATATCTAAAATTGAGTCATATACATCTATAATGAATTTTTACAACATTGTCTCACTTTTTTACTCTTCATCTTTTTCTAGGATACGTGTATGTGAAGTATCTTAGAAGTATCCTTGTGTATATGTGGAGTATCACATAAGTATCCGATAAAATATTTATTAAAAATTAAAATAATTAATTCCGATACTTCGTGGATACGTATCCGCAAGTATCCGTGGAGTATCGGTATCTGATACGTATCCGGTACGGGTACGTCTCTGTTTTGGAGTATCCAGGCTTCATAGCTCTTGAGTCAAACCAGTCTGAGAAACAGCAGAATTCCCTTCACCAATAGGTTGAGAATCAGAGGAACCCTCAGAAACAACAGCATTTGAAGCAGCATGAGACTTATTTGCATTGGGATAACCATGTTTCTGGTAACAAAAATCCACAGTATGATTATTCCTGTGGCAAAAGGTGCAATATCTGGAAGTGCCTTTGGATTGTGCAGATCCAGAAGGTGATTTACCACGTCCATAAGGTTTACGTGCATCTGAAGCATTCACAAGGATGCTGGTATCTTCCATAGGAACAGATGGAAGTGGAGTGTTATTACTTTCCTCTTGAACAACCATTGAATAGACTTTGTTAATGGAAGGAAGTGGATCCATAAGCAACACTTGAGTCTTAACAACAAAGAAAGTATCATTCAAACCAGTAAGAAATTGAATCACTTGATCCTCCATACGAAAATAACAGCACGAATGGATTCACAACGACATGGAAACGGACAAGTGCACATAGGCATGGGGTGATGTGAATTGAGCTCCTCCCAAAGAGATTTCATCTCTGTGAAATAATCAAGAACCGTCTTTGATCCTTGTTTGAGATTGTTAATAGAAGTGCGAAGAGAAGCAACACATGCTCTATCAACTTTGGAGAAGCGTTCCTGAAGCTCAATCCAAACATCAATGGCGTACTCATGAAATACAATAGTCTGAGCAATTTGTGGAGAAACAGAGTTCAGAATCCAAGAATGTATAAGATGATTACAACGCTCCCATGCGTTTCGATTCAAATCATCAAACGGAGGAATTGGAACAGATCCATCAATGAAAGCGAACTTGTTCTTAGCACCAAGAGCGTGTTTCATGGAACGACTCCATGCAAGATAATTGGAGCCGGTGAGAAGAGGTGTAACAACAACCGAATTAGGTCCTTCACTAGGATGAACGTAGTAAATCGAATCAGTATTGGCTTGTTGAATAATAATCGGATCTTGACGAGGAGGCATCGTGCAGAAAGAAGCACAAAAAAAAGGTAGAAAACTAAGAACAGGGGTACGAAGAAGATGAAGAAAGAAAATCACAGAAACGTGATTTGCAAGAAAAATTGAAATCTCAAAATGCAATTGAGATGAATAGAAGATGAAACGACGAAGAATCACAAAGGATTCAAAAAGAACCAAGGAGAAAAATCAGAAAACAGAAAGCTTGGAGAAGAAGCAACAATGGCGGAAGCATGAATGTGGATCGTAACAAACTCTCTCAAGAAGAGAGAGAAAAACCGATACCATATTAAGAATCTAATGGAAAAGAGAAAATGATTCATTAATTGTGAAAGAGTGTACAAGAGAGTATATATACTATCCCTTATTGTTACTTAGAAGGGTAGTACAATTCTCAAACTGAAGTACAATTACTTGAAGTACAAGAAAGCTTCTAGTTTTGTTTATTGCACTCTGAACTATCACTATGTAATAAAAAGCAAGAGATAGTGTATTATCTAGCAAGACTCTTGTTCTCTTTGTTTAAGCTTTAAAACCAACAATTAGCAATAGTCCCACATCGAGCGGATATAAGAAAGTGAGAGGAAGCTCTGGCTATAAAAGAAAAGGGCTGAGTGAACTTACGGGTAGTTACAGATTGCATTTGACATCCAATTGTCATAAGAATATTAGTGCAAATTTTTGTTTTATATTTTAAGTTCAGGTGGTTGCACACTAGATCGGGAATTAGATTTAAGTAGAATTTAACTTAAACTAACGTAACCTAACGAGCCGAGTTGAGTTACTTGTAAACTTTAAATGAATCGAACTCGAGTTAAAAAAGGTTCGTTTCGAACTCGAGTTTCGAGCTGAATCAATTCTAATCGAGTCGAGTTCAGATAAGTTCGATTCGACTCAACTCATTTTCAGACCTAATTATACAACCTTATATGATAGAAAGAATTACCATAGTGTCTATCAATTTAGAAATGTCTCTTAAATATGGCTAAGATGTATGAAAATTGCTCATCTCACATCATACATTGTTCTTTAACACCCAAAAATTACCTTAATGCTCCCAACAACTGTTAACTATCGTTCGCTTCCAACGGCAATTAACTGCAGCTCGCTAACAACAATTAACTCATTTTTTCAAAACAAAAGTGTTCATGAGCTTTTGCATTGAATTTTTATGTTTTGGTTTAGTAGATTGTTGAGAAATATATAAAACACGCTCAAATTCTTGTTGAGAAATATATCAAATACACTGGGATCCTCATTGCGACACAATATCCTAGTGAGTTTGTTACGACTCTGAGTCTTCTAGACGCAGCTCCTGCAATCTATCCATGCTTGAGAAGGTTTGAAGATGTAACGAATATGCTTGAGGATGATATACCATGTATGAAAACGGTAAATTATGATTCAGGATCTGATTCTTCACAACATCTTCCAAGAGAAGGCGTGAATATACTTTCTTCTCCAGATTCCAAATCAGTATTTCTTCAGTGCTTCTCTGACTTGGAAAAGATAGTTGTTATAGGAATAGAGTCATCACTTTGTTCAACTGCTTCTCTGATTTGAGCAAGAATAGGTGCCCACAAATTGTGTCATTTCCTTGTGCACCGCAAATATTTGTAATAGTACTCCAATTCCTCTTTGCAGTTTACAACTTCCAATTACTATTTTGAATGTAATGAAAGTTTCCACGTTGATGCCTTATTTAAAATAAAAATTACCAATCATCTTTTTTATTTTTATTTTTCCTTTAATAAGATTTATTGGTTTCTTTCTCAAACAATTTCACCACTTTTCTTCATATCACTACAAATTTTGCCACATATATTTTTGTTTCCTTAATGTGCTGGACTTGTATCTCAATAGTGAAAGGGTTTCTGCTTTAGATTTTGATCCAAAATTTTAAATCTAGCTATTTGTTTACTGCAACAAAGATGGACCCAAGAAAAGAACCTCCAAAATTGAAAAGTTTCAATGCAATAATCCTTCAGAGTCACACTATTACTATATCACAGGATTCAGAATCATTTAGTATTTATGCATTTTAAGGAATAAGTTAAACCAACAAATCCTACTGCCAAACCAAAACCAAAAATGAGCTAGACTTCAAGCACAAGCTATATTGTTGACAAACTCAGGTCATTTTGGAAAACAATGTATGTTTGGATGTGAATTTGGAAAAGGAAATTATAGTGATTTCACTTTGCTTGGATGGAAGTCCTGATGTCACATGATAAGCTCCTTCAATAGATACAACATTAGGACTCCTAACGAAGTCATGCATTATCCGAATCTGCATCGTCACACCCTCTAAATCATTTTCTCCCACCAATCCAACCTTGGGAATGGAATTGCATGCATACTTTTTCCCTTGTTACTTGTAACAATCACAAGTGAAATGACTCCATATTTTATTTTCCAAGTTCATCTCAGTCTTTCCTAAAATTACTTGAGCTTGAAGTCCATGACATTTTGGCTTTGCAAAAGGAGAAAATCTTGTGTGGTCCTGGTCCACACAAGTGGTCTTTGGTCACACAGAAAAAAAAGAGAAGAGAGAGAAGAGAGAAGAGAGAGAAAATGGAGAAGAGAGAAGAGAAGAGAGCGAAGGAAAAAACTTGTGTGTGTGACCAAACCAAAATTCTTGGTCCTGGTCCACACAAGTGTTTCTCTTGCAAAAGGCTTTGTTGGTTTATTATGATCCGTAAAATACATAATAATAACTGATTCTTAATCTTGTTATATAGTAATAACTTTTTCCTCTGAATGTTCTATTGGATTGAAAATTTTCATCTTTAAAAGTTCTTCTGGTTCTAACTACTCCATCCGTCTCAGTTTAACTGAGCCAATTGACCATTTTACACAGATTAAAAAAAATGTATAAATGAAAGAGAAAGAAAAATGGTTTTGTGTGTCTTTGTCAAGTATTGGTGCATTCTTCTTTATCATAAATGTAAAGTAGAATATATTGAATTGGGAGTGATGAAAGTAGTATTAATTAGAGTTATAATTGAAAAAAGTAATTTTTTTCGAGTTTTAGATCCGTCAAACAAAGAACCGTATTCTGAAATTATGCGGCAGAAAACCTTTTCACTGTATATAATGAAAAAAAGAAAAAGGGTTTTGACTAAAAAGGTCATTAATGAGACAACTGATAATCAACAAGATGGTGTGATGAGTAAAGATGGAAAGAAAAATTGTTTGAGGAAAAAAACACACCCAACCCATTATTGAAACAAAATAAATATAAAAAGGGCGATCGTTGATTTTGATTTTGAAGAAGACTTCAAGATAGAACTGACACTACTTACTACCCTACTATTTCAAAAAATTTCAATGCACACGAAGATCTAAAGAGATATATTTGCTTGGTCACAAGCCCAAATAAATACTCTCTCCGTCCATATATCTAAGCACCATTTTATTAGATGTAAAAGATGCTTACATACAGACGGATGAAGTATTATTTGGGGGCATACACAAAACTAAAAGAAAAATAAAAGAGAATACAATTGAATAATGTCAATCGATGTGACTAAATAATTTTTCTTTATTTTTTTTCATTTCATGTGTGAGTGCCTGAGTAATATTAATTTGTGGTTGTGTTCATGAAAGATTTTCTCAAATCAATATAGTCTTGGGTAGGCACAAACAAAAGAATATAGAGAAATTCTTTCTTGGTCACAAACATAAGAAAAAGGTGTTTTGGCACACACATAATTGAATAAAATTAAAGAAAAAAACAATTGAATGATATGATTACATTCTTTTTCATTTATTTTTCTCTACTTGTGTGAGTGTGCCCAAACCTTTTTTTATTTGTATTTGTGTTCAAGCAAGTCTTCCTCAAGAATATACCATTACTTCCATATTGTATAAAAACTACCCTAATAAAGTATTACAAATTTGCTTAAGTATATTGGAAGGAGAAAAAATCATCCTAAAACGGTCTAATTTCTTTATATATAGCATAGATAAACTTCCATATTTGTATTCATAATTGACAGTACTTAAAAATTTCAATGTACTTTGTTTGCATGTAGCAGTTAGGTTGTCCACTTTATGTCCATGGTGGGTTTTATACGCACATTTTTTTTGCAATTGTAGAGATTTAACATGTTTGCAATGGTTGGAAAAACTCTCCTCAAGAGATTTAACAACGGTTTTTTGTGCGTGAACCATTGTTAAATCTCCTAAGGAATGCAAAAATGTCAAATCTTTTGAGGACCATAATGGTTGGTAAAGCTCTCCTAAACATATTTAACATTTTTGCATTCCTACGGTTGAAATTTAACCCAATAACCCATCATTTTTGGTTAAGCTTGAAAAGAATCAAAAGATCCATTGTACTCTTGATTGACAACTCTATTCTTTTTTTTACTACTTTATTATCATTATTATTAGGGATAATTAAGTAAATGTTCCATATAAATAGTCATAATTTCATTTTTAGGCCTTACAAAATAAAATCACACTTTTTTAGTCTATATACAATTTTACGTCAACATTTTTAGTCCCTGTAAGAAAATTTATCATCATTTTTTTGTCTTTGTACAAAAATTTCGTCAACATTTTTGGTATCTAAAATATTGAAGGAATATGTCACAAGAACTAAAAAATATAATTTTATTTTGTAGGGACTATAAACAAAATTATGAATATTTATAGGAACCATTTACTTAATTAACCCTTATTATTATTAGTATTAATATTATTAATATTTTTTTAAGGAATATTATTAATATTATTATTAAAATTGATTATATACATACAAATATTATGTTAATAGTCAACAAAAGTTTGCTTAGTTAGTAAGGAATTGACTGACGCGTAATATTATTTTAATTTTAATTATTTATTTGTTTCTCAGTTTTATCCTTCATTAAACTCAGCATAGCTTTAATCAAATTTAATAGATAATAGTCAACAAAAGTTTGCTTAGTTGGTAAGGAATTGAACGCGTAAGATTGTGTGTGTTCAATTGCCACGATTGATTTGAAGACATAAGTCCTATGTTTGGAAGAATCGAGATTGAACAAATAATATTTAAACCCCAAGTTATCGTTGCTTTTTAGCTCCCCTCGCGGCCAACCCTAATTTCACAATTTCACTATCATTCTTCAGATTCAGTGACAGAGCCATCACTTCGATCATCTATCATTATTTCGTGGTGGGTTTGATGAATGAATTATGCTTTGTTTTCATCATTCGATTTGAGCTGTGATCGAAATTTCTAATGTTTTTGTTTTGAAATTTGCAGACTTTTTTTGCCGTTCCAATTTAATCATGTCCATGCCTTCCTACAAGACTCAATATCCTTTCGGTAAATGTTTTATATATAATATACAAATTCAATTTCTTGGTTTGGTGTTTATTGGGCATTGGAAGTTTTTGATTGTTTGAATTCGAAGTTTGTTCTTTTCTATTAAACAATTTTATTTTTGAAAGAAAAGATTATAATTTTATTTTATGACCGATTGAATGTAACCAGACACTACCTGATTGAATGTAACCACATTGGTCGGTGTTGTGTCCGACTCTAACATGTACTAACTTGTTTCGGACACTACACACCTCTTCAATTTGGTGTTGATGCTATTTAGGTGTTTTTTAACATGTGTACTATCTTATGAGTTTCAAAAACTTTTTGTTCTTTGGACTTGAATAACAGTTTGATATTTTGTACATGTCAGAAAGAAGGCAGGCTGAGTCTACTCGCATCAGAGAGACGTATTCAGATAGAGTACCTGTAAGATTATATATAGTATCTCTGTTTATTCTTTCTTAATGCACTCTTGCTGATATATGACATTTGTGTGCAGGTGATTGTGGAGAAAGCTGGAAGTAGCGACATTGCTGACATTGATAAGAAGAAGTAAGTGATTAGCTTATGTCATTATGTCTATTTTACTTAGTCCTAATGCCAGAGAATGTTATTTTGCTTCCTAATTTCTTTTTGGGTATTGAAAGCTTTTGTCAAGATTTTTGGAAGGTTCCAATTTTCTTTTGTTAGTAACATAAATAGAGTTGCTGGTGAAGGTAATTAAGTATGAAATAGAACCCATTTGTTGTTGGCCTAGTGGTTGACTTGAGATCTTGGAGTGTACTCCGCTCAAGGTCTCAGGTTCAATTCCCCCCTGCTACCAATTTCGGTGGGCAAGTCCATACAGAGCTATGCTATGGCTTTAAATGGGGCCCCCGCAAGTGGACGGTGGGATCCGTCCCCTTGGATTAGTCGGTTCTTGGATCGGATACCAAGTTTTTTTTTAAAAAAAAGTATTAAATAGAACATCTTGATACTTGGTGTTCATATAAAATGCTGGTATGAATGGAGATTATGTTCTTTGTAATGTTGGAAATACAATGTTGAAATGAAGTTTCTATATGCCACTCCATAACTTTATTAGGAATGGTATTTCTAAAAGATTAACAATCAAGACAAGAATGCAAAAATTATATTCTTGTTGCATATTCTATTTGACCAAAGTGTGGCGCAAGTGTATTAGGCAGAGTCTTAAATTTTTGGTCACTATATTGGCACATTTGGCCTCTGGCAGCACATCTCTGCTGCCATGTCTTATTCATGTGGCAATAGATTACTAATATAAAGCCAGGTATCTGGTTAGGATATTTCTGGTAATTTGGTTTGTGAAGTGCATGTTGCATATGCATGTGTAATGGCTTGAGTATGATTTGAATTTCTGGAATTTTTCATATTTGTCCATCTTGAGAGTAAAATGACTTCCAAATGATACTCTAGTTTAATATTATTCTGAGTATCTCTTGAACATTGAAGCATATGAGCTATAGAGATGTATATTGGAAATCAGAGGATCAAATTTGGTTTTTTTTAGTTTTTTTTCCATCTTTGAACTATAAAAAAATTTGTTATCTTGATCACCGCAAATTGTCACGCTTTGAAGGATTCTGAATTGGCCTATTCTTGTTGTGATGTTGTAGGTATCTCGTCCCAGCTGACCTGCCTGTTGCCAAATTTCTTTATCTTGTCCGCAAAAGAATTAGGCTCAGTGAAGAGAAGGATATTTTTGGTTTCGTCCATAACAATCAATCTCCTGTTCTTGCATCTGCTCTGATGTCTTCTCTTTATGAAGAACATAAAGATGAGGATGGCTTTCTTTACATGACATACAGTGAAGAGAAACCTTTGCATCACTAGGCATAATTTGCGATAACCTTAAAGGAAATAGCTCCCTTCTCAGCAGTCCATTGTCAAATACATGTGAAATTGCGTGTTCTGATTCTGCACTTTTGATTATTCCTGTAATCTTCAAGTTATGAATATCGTATTTCCAATTCTTGAATTTAGATTTGGTAACGAAAAAATTGTGTTTTCAAGAATTCCGCACATCGAATCAGTCTAAAACTCGGCGAAATGGACTTCCTCTCTTGGATTTAAGTATTTAATCCTTTTGGTATTAGAGTCCAGGCGGATCTATGCATATAGAAATGGGGGCAGTTGATCCCACATGGTTAATATATTTTGAGACCAATAATGAGTAATTTCATTCTTGTAGTGATTAATAATGCGTAATTTTCATACATTGACCCCTCATGAAATATTTGAATGTCCCCAAAGAGTATATATAAACCTTGACAAAGTATGCTACTGACATATACAAACTAATGGATCTTTCAAACAAAAAAAAAAAAAACATGCAGTATATTAGGCTTTGTTCGAAAGAAAAAAATACTATTAATGCACTATCTTAAAATAATATATTGTCCCTACTTAATGAAAATTTATACCATAAAAAGAACTTTAATTTTTTAGATTTTTTTTTTGAAGAATAATTTTTTAGATTTTAAAGAGTCTTTAATTTTTCTAATAACAACAACAACAACAACAACAACAACAACAATAATAATAATATAGTGTTTATTTATAAGTTCAAGTATTTTGCTCAATGATAATGATGTGATTATTGACTATTTCTTTTTCCACCCAACTCTCTTCTCGTGCACCCTACTGATTTCAAATTTTATCATCTCAAAAGCTTAAAGGTCCTTCCAAACCCTCCAAAATATGTTAAAACACCCTTAGAAACCCTCAATTTTTTTAGGATTTTATAATCAGAATAGGGTACGCGGAATGAGAGTGTGGTGAAAAAAGAAATAACTGTTATTTAAATAGGGTTAAATAGTCGTTATTATTTTATCACTTTTGCATTGCTACAAATTTTGTATTAATATTTATAATATAAAAATTTTGCCCCCTCAAAACGAAATTTCTGGATCCGTCACTGTTAAAGTCAATACTTAGAAAAAAGAGGTGTAATTATTACTTGATCAAAAGTAACATTTTATATTTTCAAGACAAAATTTCAATTTATGCATTCTTTAACCAATGCCTCGGATCGGTTAGCAAGACCCTAATGACATGGATGATTCTTGCTCTGGATTGATGCAAGACTGATAAAATGTAGAGTGGAAGGTAATGACATTATGACAGTAATACTCATAATTGGTAATGTTATGAGTAATACTCATAAGTGGAAGGTAATTTATGCATTCACAAACAATTACAAAATCATGACATTAGTGATTAGCATTAGAATGAGTATTCTTCTGAAAAGACAGGTAAATAAATGTGTTAATGGGGAAACTGGAGCAGTGGAATCATCAATTGGGTGTCAAAATCTAGTCCCAGCTTAAATAATGTTCACATCAGACTTAGTATATGCTTGGTTGTTCTCAAATCTCGAGTATAATTTATTTTGCCTCTAAAATTGATTCTAACATTTTTTTATTGACAAAGTTTGATTTTACCATGAAGTTCGAATTTTCAGCTTTTGAATTTAAATGTGATTTTTATATTGAAATTTATTGTTCAAATCTCTTTTATGTAAATTTATCTAAACATAAACCACTTTAGCACTATATAATCACCAAGTAACCCAAAAAAAAAAAAAACATAAACCACTTTTCATATAACTCACTTTTAATTAAAATTAATTTTACAAAATCAATTCCATTTGATAAGTGATTTTTGTTAGTTTATAACCAAATTTGCACTTAAGGTGTGTTTCAATTATGTATTTACTAAAATTGATTTTTAACAAATTGATTTTTTAAAATTAATTCAGATTAAAAGTGAATTAAATGTAAAGTTATTTATATTGCGACTAAAAATCAAATGTAGATGCGAAAATTTCAAATTCTAACTTCATGTTCTAATCAATTTTGGGGGAAAAATCAATTATACTTAATAACTCTCAAACATGTCAAAATCAATTTTGGATCTCTAAAATCAATTTTGTCACCTCAATAAATGAAACTAAACACACACCTAGATCAATAAAAAAAAAAAAGTATTGCTTCCTAGGGGTGTTCAAAGCCGAACAAATCCAATAGAAAAACTGCAATCCGAATCAACCCAAACCGAAACCACAAAAAATTGTATTTGATTTGGTTTACGGTTTTTGTTTCACCAACCAAACCAAACCTGTAAGACCGTAATTTTAAAAATAAATAAGTATTAATAATTTAATACTATGTTCCTAAGTCTATTTTAATTTAAGATCAAATAAAAATAAATAATACGTTCAAAGATGAATTTTTATTGCTACTCGAATATTTTAGTGTTTTTGTCACGTCAGTGACTCATGGTAAAAGTTTTAGAAAAATTTACTCGAACATGATTTTCAGTCTCTGCAACAGTCAACAATTTTACCGCGTTAAATATTTTAAGACGAACCCAGATTACTACGAGATTATTTACAATAGATTCATACTGTAAGATTAATTCCATGTTGGAAATTTTGTCATAAGAACACTTCGTGTAGAATACTAGGATAAAAAGTAATTTTATCGGCGAAAATAATTTCGGACATTTTTATCGGTATCACATATCTTTGTCAACGGCGTCCATTCGTAATGAAAAACTTGGTGACCAAGTAAGAATGAATGCCTAAGATTTAGAGCACATGTAATTGCTATTTCAATCCAATGGCCTACAATTAATCCTATTTTATTTAGTTAGAAATCTTGGTGACCAAGAATGAGAGAAGGGCCAAGATGTAATGCACATGCTTTCTACTATTATCCAAGGGCTAGAAATTCTTGTGGTTGTTTTATAAGTAAAACAAGCCAGCCAAATTCACATCTCTCATCTTCATTCTTTCATTCTTCTCTCTCACGTCTCTTCCTGCGGTCTTCATTCTTCTCTCTTCTCTCTAGTTGTTCTCTTATCTCTTATTTCTTCTCTCTTCCTACTTCTCTCTCTACAAAACCATAAACCTCCCATCTCTTGTTCCTTCACCTTCTTCTTTTCTCAAAGTATGAGAAACACACAAATTGTTATTTTTAGATAAATCAAGAGAGTTAGCAGTCGATCTTTGAAAAAGAATAGTTCCTTTTAGTTTTGTGGTCATTAAGAGCTCATAAAGAGGAAATTATCTTCATCCCTTATTTTCTTTTATATTTGGACAAAACACTATCTGGAATTAGGAGAATGTTATACTTTTATCTATGATGGTGAGTTTTAATAATAATAAGTGATTAAAAAAATTCATGACTAAAGAATTATTGGTATGGAGAGTTAATAACCGTAAAAAAATTGATGTAAAATGAAGGAGCTAGATGTTTCCATTTGAGACTTGCATATCCCTTGTATAGAAGCTTCGAGTCTTGAAACAAAAGAATCACACCATCATATATCCAAACTGATAACAATATTGGGTTTCAATAAGAATAACAATACCTTAAACATTACAAAAGGTTACAAGAGAATATATAATAAATTTAATGAACTCTAACTTACTAATATAAAGGCCCAATAACTTAAGCCCAATACTTTACTATCTAACATCTACCCTCAAACTTACAATGAGTCAACAAGAAGCATTGTGAGTTTGTCAAACAAAATACGAAAAACATACTAAATAATATAAAGTTCTAACACTATCCCTCAAGCTAAAACTTACTAAGCTTTAAGCTTGTTACAATTTAACCCAGAAAAATAAACTAAATCAGTTGTTAACAAAACCAATGGAGAGCAACAACCAAAGTAAGTTATCTTCGCAGAGAGAGCAGCAAGAACCATCATTATCAACCAATCAAAGAGAGAACCATCCAAACAAAAGAACCAATAGAGAGAAGCAGTCATACACAAGAACCAATAGAGGAGCAACCAAAGAATCATCAAAAGTGGGAGAAGTGCAATCAGAAGAATCAAAAGAGGGAGAAGTGCAATCAATCAGAAGAACCAAAAGGAGGGAGAAGAAACCAAATTGTGAGCACTCGACTCACCAAACAACCAAATTGAAGAAACCAAAATGTGAGAACTCGACTCACCAAACAACCAAATTGAAGATCAAAAGGGAAGAAGAAACCAAATTATGAGCACACGCTCACCAAGCAACCAAATTGTGAGCACAAACTCACCAAACACCCGTATCAGTTGACCCACCAAACAAACAAACCAATTATGAGCACTATTTTGACTCACCCAATAACCAAACAAATTGAACCAAACTAAACCGAACAAAACTAAATCAAGACAACTTGAAGAACCAAAACAAACCGAACCAAACAAATTAAGACAATCTGAACCAAAGCAACCACAGACAGACATAGACACAACCAATTAACCAAACACAAACACAATGAAACACACAAGACTCAAAATACCCACAGAGAATTACACACCCAAAAGCCAATTACTTTCTCTTTATTTTGCTTGCTGCCATTAGGAATTATATGCCAAACAATAACACACGAACAATTTGATTGGTACTCCATGGTATTAAATCACATATGTGTCGTAACTTTAATTGTTATAATTCCTAAATGCAACAAGATTCAAAACAATGGAACTAATTAAAATACCTAATGGCTGGACTCTTTTTTTTTTTTTTTTTTCAAAACAACCAAGACACACAATTGGCCAAGCAATCAAACATTCCCACGACGTCCAACATACAAAAGAACCGACCAAAAGAAAAAAAACACAACCTACAAGGGAAATCACAACCAACAAAAATTTAAAAGACCAACACTAATTCGACGAGAAACCAAAATCCAAAATTGAACGAGAAAATTAGAACAAACAAAAGAGAGAGAAGAACAAACCCAAACTGAATTGAATCAATCATCAAAGACCAAACCAAACACATCCCCATACTTTTGGGACGGCAATAGCGGAAGCACAAGCAATCTAAGGCGGATCAAAACAAGCTCTAGATACCATGATAACAATATTGGGTTCAACAAGAATAACAATACCTTAAACATTACAAAAGGTTACAAGAAAATATATAATAAACTTAATGGACTCTAACTTACTAATATAAAGGTCCAATAACTTAAGGCCAATACTTTATTATCTAACACAAACCATAAAGTTCAAGGTGTGTATACTATCTTTTTTAATATTTTATTTCTTTTATCCCTAACATCTTATTCCGTTCGATATCTTAGATATTTCCTTGTATACCATTACTTCTTATTGATATCCATTTCCTCTTTAATTTTCGATTCCTTTTGGTTCTAGTCCTTCCTCTATTTTTCCTATTCTTTCCTCTTTAAAGCTAATTCCCTACTACTCCCTCCGGTCCTTAATATAAGAAGAAAAACCAAAAAACGCAAAAACCAATACAATCATTAATTGTTGCAACTTTTTAAATAATTTTACAAATATACCCCTATAGAAAGTTGTGAACCATTAAGTACATTCACCAATATTAAAAAGACAAACATTAAATGAAGGATATAAAAGTCTTTTATGCAATAACTACACCTTAAAACTTGTGACATTTTCTTATAAATAGGACCAAAAAATTTTTTGTAAATTTTCTTATAATAAGGACCGGAGGGAGTATTTCCAATCCTAAAGTTCTTTCTCACATCTAGCGATTTTGATGCTAGAAGAGAGTATTGTACCTATTTTATTTCATTTTCTGTTGAGGATCCAATCTAGTACCATCACAATCACAAGAACTATTTATGGAAAAGAAAACAAATATATTCTTGTTTTTTTTTTATGTATCAAATATATTCTTGTTTAGTAAAAGAAAATTGATTAATACGGTTTTCTTGTAATAAAAATAAAGTAGAATGATTTGTTAAACTTGTTCCACCTCTTTTTCTATCAAATACCCAGACTCTTTTATTTAGTTAATTTTCAAGTGATTGTTTTGTATAAAACAAAAATGCTAAATTAATTTAGTAGGGTCATTAGTTGTAGTCATGAACTTTAGAAAAGAAACTTATTTTTAGATGTGAAAATATATTAGGAAGTATGATTAAACTTTACTTCTTTTTGTCTAAAATCAATGATTTAGTTACTAACCCAATTAGATACTAAAAATACTATTTTTCGGAATAAAGAGTGTGGAGTATATAAATATGTATGGGATGTATGTTCTTTCTCAAACTAAACAAAGTTTTTAGAACAAGTTATCGTACCATGTCTTTTAGTCCTTTAGAAGAAAAATGGTTGAGTTATGATCTCAATTGCTTTAAAAATAATGTAAAATAATGTTCATGTTGTTGTTGTTAAATTTAGACATCGCGCGTAAAGTTTTAATGGACTTAAAAAGTTCGTGAAACGACATAAAAACATATGAGACTCCGTTGAACTTTTCGTAGGAATTTAGAGACAAAAACGTTAAGAATTATTATAACTCAAGGTTGGTTTAGAATAAGGTAATCTTGAATAAAGTTAGAAAAGTGTTCTTGATTAAGAGTAATTTTTAAGTGTTAGTTAATTTTAGGAAAAGAAAACTTCTAATAGTGTTAACTTTTATCTAAAGAAATAAAATAAATAATAATAGTAATAAATCTTGACCATATTCTTAATCTTTAAATCTATAGTCTCTTGGGTAGAAAATTGTCAATCGTATTTTTTTGCTCTCTCTCAAGTCCGAGTCGTATTTTCCTGCTCTCTATTAGACCTGATCATCTCTCTCCATTTGCTTTGGTTTCTTTTCCCTTATCTTAATTTTCGGTGTCATGAACTTTGAAAGAAGTGAGGTTTGAGTAAGAGTAAAGTGAGATTGTGAGAGTTTGGAGAAGTGAGTAAGAAGAGACATAAAAGTATTTAATGGGAGAGGGTATTGGATTCTTGGGGGACTTTGATGACTAAAAGAAGTAAAAGAGAGAAAGACATGTTGTTTTGATGAAAAGCTATTCGAGGTAAGGGCATCTACCCATTTTTAGATATATTTATATATGATAAATTGTTATGTATAATTGCTCCGTATTTTCATACGTGATTGATGATGCTTAATTTCCAAGGTGAATAAATGATTATATATGTGCAGTCTTTAATGCATGAGATAAATTGTTTACATATGCTGATGATATATTTGAGATATTGCATATGTTTTGAAATGCTTAGCATATAAGGGGAATGGTGTGCTCATGCATTTCATAGTAATGTGGCCACCAGAGAGGAGTCGCGAGGTGCACACCGGAGAGGTGGCACGGGGTGCGTTTTAAAACCACCTTATCCCGTAGTGGATCATCGAGTCTTATAGATGAGTAGATACTCATCTCCTTAGTGGCGCTGCCACAACCCTCTGCGGAGTGGTATTAAATCCGGAATCATTTGCATCGACATATAGGCATTGCATTAGGAATCGAGTCTTAATAATTTTTAATAATCTTATTTTTACTTGTTATCACACGTGGGTTAGAATGAGATCTTTAATCCACGTATAATGTTTGCTCTATTTATGTTTCCTGTATATTTGTTGTTTTGGATTGGTGACCCTTTCAGTGGATATGTGGGCTATACACCATTAGATTATGATGATTCCGATGGAAGCCGATATACGACGGCAAAAGATGATGATTCCACCTCCCCAGATGAGTGGACTATTTCGTCTTAGGGATTCGACCCAGCCGCATGATAGATCATGTTCACCGGGTAACGTACTCGAGACCAGCCACATAATCAGTAGGGAGAAAGCTTCTAGGATGGTGTCATATGTAGGTCCAATACCCAACTTTCTTTATTTTTATAGTAGGATCAGCTTAGTAGTCCTGTCAATTTTAGATAAAACTTTGGATAGGAAACTTTCCCTCTGCGTAGGGGTGTACTTATGTCTTGTAAATTATTCAATTTTCATACAAAGCTCTATATAACTCTGGCGTTCATTTTGAAAAGGAACCTTTATTTTATTTTGTTAATAAAATTCTATAACTTGTGATTAAAAAGGTTTAATGTTATTCTTTTGTTCTTCGTTAAAAAAAAACAGACATAATTTTTGGTGTTCCAAAAAACGGGGCGTTACAAAACCGCAACATAAGTAAAACACTAATTAAATATATGTCACCTATACCAATGCTCATATTAAATAAATGGAAACTTATATAAAATAATGTATTTTTCTCTTATTATGTTTCTTCTTTGCTTTTTATTTTAAAAATATCTTTATGTGCTACTTAAACTTTTAGAGAATGATAAAATCTTAGTCTTTTACATTTCTTACGTAATAGAATTACTTTTTTTTTCCACGTTTTTAATTTGCTCTATGTTGTTTGGTGAAAATGAAATCGTAATGATGGATGAATTTAAAAGCATTGTCGGAAACATGGTTGAAAATATGTTGTGTTTTAACTTTTTAGTTCAATTTTAATGTTGGAAACAAAAAATTGTATTGTCTGGAAAAAAACCGCACCAACCGATCCAACCCAAACCACATTGGCGTGGTTTGGTTTGGTTCGGATTTTATGTTAAAAGTCAACTGAATCAAACCAAATCACATGTTTTTTTATCTTGCGGTTCGGATAACTTTTCATCTCAAAATCGAACCAAACCGCACAGCGAACACCTCTATTGCTTCCCATGACTCATCAAAATTAATGGATGGAGCTTACTTAGTACTTAAGCCTTCAACGTCCTCCATCTTCAATGGTTATCGAAGTAATTGAGTTCAAGTGGGTAATAAATCATTTCTTTAACCAATCGTTTGGGACAAGATAGTAACTTAACTACTAACATGCTAACATTAACCATAAAAAATTAATAATAAACAAACTAATAAATTATAATGGTCAAGAGGTGCGAGTTAATCAATGTACATCAATTTACATACACTTGAGAAATTGAAGTGTTACAGAGTTGCACATTATGTTAACTTTTGTAATAGTTTCTAGTAGGTTGCTTTTCCTCCTTAATACAACGTGAAATCCACTTCATTGTAACCAAAACAAACAAATCTAAACTTGGGTGAAAATGCTAATATCAAACATATCAATCAATAGTTTACAGAATAAATTTCCTTCCATCACTCTCGTGCGCTATATAGTAAGAAATAAATGACATCCTTATCCTTAATATCTAATCCTAAGCTACATTGCAAACCCACACTACAAAACCCTAAACCTAATTATGTTGGTGGCAAATACCTTCCACCAATTCCCTTGCACTTGATCCCCCCCCAACCCTTCCACTATTCCAAGACATACAAACCCTTTCGCCTCCCACCTACATTAAATATACATGCGTGATTCCAATGGAAGGTACAACTCGTTATCTGTCATGAGAAACCCATAGTATATATATTGTTGTACTGAACGTCCTTCCACATGCACTCAAGAAATGGTTCACAACAATATGCAAGCTCTGCTCGCATACCATTGTTTAACAGGTAACAAGCAACCCTCCATGTCAAATCTATAATCTTATATTTTGGTGTTTTATTATGATGATGATTTTTCCTTTTGCTTGCGTCGCAACACCTTTGGTTTAGAATCCAGTCGGCGAGATGGAGAAGATTGTCAATGAGCTGCGTGTGAAGTACCATACATATTTGGTGGAGTTTTACATTGCATATGTAAGTTAGATTCCAGTCTATATTATTGTGTGTGTTATATCCTTATTGACATGTCTAATGTCATTATTTTTTAAATCTCAGGGTGCTGTTATGCTGCCTAGCTATGATGTTTGCGCATTGCTTTGGTAATGAGATTGATCGTTATGCCAAACTGGTAGATCCTAAATCCTAATGGCAACGAGTTTGAGATGATGGTTCAAAGAAACAACCATGGCATTTACCTCACTAAGGGATGGCATGCTATGCACGATTTTTATAAGTTATCACTTGGTACTTGGATAACTTTGGTCTTTGAGGGTTTTGGAAAGTTTAACATTCGTTTGAGGAATAGGTTTGGTACAAGAATTCGGTATCCTAAGTTTTGTCCTCCTGTGAAGTTTTTATTGACAAAGATGGTGCCCATGAGCATATGTTCAATGTTATCCCCATGCCGTTTCAGCATAATGAGTTTAATTTCCAACTAACATATGAGAAGAGGCTTGCTACAAATGAATTGGATTCTGGCTTTTTGGTATGTGGTGGTATATTGCAAACGACGAATGTTTATTTTTAAGTACCTTTGATTTATAATGACATATTTTTTTTTTCTGATTATGTAGGTGCTTGCTTATGTTTGGTTCTCTCAGCTTGTATTGGAAAGCTCTGAAGTTGGTGGATGAGTGTGGCAATATTTGGAATTGCACACTACAATTTGGCGATGTTTTAATTTGTCTTTTATCATTTTGGACGTACTGATTGTTATGCTTAAGTTTTCCTTATTCAGTTATTTTCACCTGTTATCCTTCTATTTTATTTGCATTACTTAACACGAAAATAGCTCTATACTGTTATACCCTAATTTTGGACCTAAAAATACTTGTTTCTTCTTTTCTTGCATTACAAGCTATTTGAACTGTCTCTGATCAACTGCATCTTTCTCTGCATTCTATTTCAATGTTATTTGCAAAATTTACCTGCAAGGGTATTTTAGTCATTTCCCATGTCAAAATTTCTTCCAGTCTTTTAAAGTGTTGTTTGAGTCCTTTCAAGTAGTTTGAATAAGTCTTCATTTCATTCTATGTCAAAACCCATTTTAAAAATTGCCTTTGAAGTCATTTTGAGTCAGTTTTGCCCCTAGGGGCATTTTAGTCTTTTCAAGTGTTAAAGCCCTGTTTAAATTCTAAAAATTGTCTCTGAGTCTTGTATAAGTTCTTGCTTTAATTTCCTGTTAAAAAATCATTTTAAAATTGCATTTGAGTCGTTTCGAGTCATTTTAGTCCCTAGGGACGTTTTGGTCATTTCACATAAAATCTCTGATTCATTTCAATCTGCTTTGTTGCTTTTAATTGTCTCGCTTTACGTTAATTTTCAATTTACTTTTTCAATTCAATTTTAGTTTTAATTTTCATTTTAATCCTCACACTTTTATTATTTGCATTTTAATCCCTTTTGAGTTTGTTACAAGTCTAGTGCCACATGTCCCACTCCAATTGGTCCAAGGCTTACCACATCACCTATATAAGTCAAACCTATGGTCAATTTTCAACAACTAATCATTTTTTACACTAATTTTTTTCACAAATACACAAAAAATCACAAAATCATTTTTCTTTTTTTCTCTTTCTCTCTCCTCTAACTAACTTTCTCCACCCCCAAAACCACCCTAACTAACTCCTCTAACCTCCATAACCACCATAAACCACCACATTCATCACTTCAACCACCATAAACCACCACATTCATCATTTCAACCACCATAAACAACCACAAAACCATTAGAACTTCATCTTCACCATTTCAATTTCTTTTTTTTTGGTACAAACACCATTTCAATTTCTTCCCTAATTCAGATATCACCATTTCCATAATCATTCATCTAATCCATTAATTAATTCATCTCTCTTTCACTTCATTCCTTCTACATAATCATCATTATAACATTTTCATGTTCTGGACCAAACCGAGTCAATTGCTGACTCACCGAGTCACCACTTCGTTGAACCACCATGTCGACACCGAACCATTCCTCCTCAGGCATCATCGATTCGACTCCCTTTCTCACTGATCCTGGCAGCGGTTTCTCCTCCGATGGCCTCAACAACTCTGGTCGCCGTCATCGCCAACATCTCCTCCGATTCATATGCTTCCTTCGTCAAGCAAGCGGCCGCCGAACGATGCGGGAGCCTTCCGTCGTTGTTCGCGAAACCGCCGCAGAGCAATTAGAAGAACGACAAAGCGATTGGGTGTATTCGAAGCCGATTGTGATTCTCGATATCGTTTGGAACTTCGCCTTCGTCATTGTGGCGGGAACGACGTTGTTTTTGAGCCAGAACGAAGCTCCCGAAACGCCGTTGAGGCTGTGGATTGCGGGATATGTGTTGCAATGTGTTCCTCATATGGTTCGTGTTTGTTTGGAGCATAGGAGAAGGAGAAGGTTTCAACATTCTTCGTCTTCGAATGCAGTAGCAGGTTCTGATAGGATTGGTAATGGAAATTTCAGTTCAAGGAAAAGGTTCTCGTTCTGCTGTTTCTGGTTCCAATTAAGCTCCATTGGCGCAATTTGATGAAGGGAGTACTGGGTTTTAAGAAGATGCTGCGTGGGCCTGGGCTTTGTTCTTGCCCATTGCTACTTCTTTGCTATCTGCACACCACTTCTTGCCAGGTAGAACTCTGTTTGCCTTCAATTACTTGATAAAATTTCTAATTTTTTTTAGTTGTTTTTTCTTGATGTTTTTGTTAATTCTTGATGTGTTTTACATGTTAGAATTGCTAAGAAAAATATATGTAAAACGTAGTTGATATTGCTTTTTTTTAGTTCTTGATAAATGTTTGGTTAAAATGTAGATAAAAAAATTCTATATGATTTGTTCCTTTTGATTGTCCCTTGATCGTTGTGAGGATCGAATCTTGTTCTTGAAAATGTAAAAATGTGTATACTGTTTTTTTGTTAGTTTCAATTTTCTTTGCGAATTGTTAATAATGGTTCTTTTTTTTTTACTTGCACTTTGCTTGATTTTCTTGCCCATGAAAAATGCTCCAAAAAATAGGTGCCATGCCTTGTAAACTTGTTCTATCTTTTACTTGTGATTTGATTAATTTTTCTTGCACTTGAGAATGATCCTAAATGTGTGTTATGATGGATTTTTCTACCCTATGTTTTGGTACTTTTCTCGCCTTCAAAAATACTCCAAATATGTGTTTGATGCAATTTTTCTTCTCCTATATTTCTATGAGAATTTGCCTCTTGTATGTTCCATGTTTCTATGCTTTTTACCCTTTCAAGTGCTTATAAAAAACTCTCCAAAAAAAAACTCTATGTGATTGTATATACTTCTAGTGCATTTTGTTAGTTTTTTTTCCCTACCATTTCTTTTATGCCACATTTCCATCATTTCATGCATTTTTGTTCACTAACCCCTTTATTTCCATCTTGAGTCTTTAGCTTTACTTTCCTTGCCATTTAGGTTTTCTTGCAAAAGACTTAGCATGTATAACCTAGGGTTTTTTTGTAATATTTTTCTTCATACAATTTTAAATTCCTTGCAAGATCATAGAATGTATCTAGGTCAATGATGTAATAAGGACAATGGACTCTAATAATGTACACCGACACAAGCACCGACACATGCACACACTTCACTTTAGATAAATAGCTAGAATGTGCATGTTTAGATGTATGTTTAGGATTGTATGTTTAGATGAATGTTTAGGCTCTATACTTAGAAAAATCATTTTCAAAAAAAATATGAACAAACTTCACTCAAACATTTTTCATAATAAACCTTGGGGTCAAAACCCCATTGAATTTTCCTTTTATTTTCTTAATCAAACTTCAATGAAAAATAATCAAACTTTGACTTCTTTTGCAAAATGACTAATCAAACCTCACAATTTCCTATTCTCATGCCTTTAAGGCCTCTCTCTTATTCTTCAAATTCCATTTTCAAACTTAAAATCAACCAACAAAAACAAAAACATTTTTGGAAGAGAACTACGGTGGATTTGATCCCTTAAACGGGTACGTAGGCAAGGAACAAAATTCCTTCAATTCAAATAAAATAAAAATCCAAACACATTCTTCTCCCTCCAATTCTTCACTTAGAATATTCTTAGGTTTAATAAACATTTTCAAAATAGCATTTAAAAATAAAGCGCGCGCGTAGAAAATAAAGACGGTTCCTATAGGATACTATAGTCGTTATGGGTGCCTAACACCTTCCCGTAGCGAAAACAACTCCCGGACCTCGATTCTCAAGGGTTTTGCTTACTTTTTCCCTTCCCAAGAAAAATAAGATATCACCGATTTAAAAGGTTCAAACGTAATCAATGTTTGACACCCGAAAACCAAGATAAAACAGCTGGCGACTTCACTGGGGATATTCGAGAGTTACGCCTAGTCTTTATTTCCACGCTTGCGCTCTTTTTACTTGTTTCCTTTACTTGCTTTCTTATGTGAATAAATGTTTAATTTCTTGCAAACGTGTGGGGTGAGAATATCAAAAGTCCTGCACCCGGGCTGAGTGAACTTAGGATTTAGGAGGGATATAATCGACAATTCATTCCGGGGGTTGCCTCGTGTTTTGGATTATGCGATCAATCCCACATAGCTGAGGCATTTTGGGGGTGATGTTGTCGGCGCGTGTTGTCGCGTTTAGGCACTTTACTTCTAATTGTTCTATGACGCTATGAACCGTAGATAACCAAACCCATCCATGGCCATTTTCTAGGATGTAGTGCGGAGGCTAAACCGAGTGTTATCTCGAGTTTTAGTCGTCACGCGATACTACCCTCAAGTTAGACCTTCCACGGATAATCATGGAGCGAGTGTTGTCTCGTGACACCATGATATACGACGGAGAGGTTGCAACTTGGGAACCTTTTTAGAACCCGGTTACTATTTCCTAAAGCCCTAGATTCACCGGACACCGTGTCCACCCATGACTCCTTGACTTTGAACTTCAACCCACCATGTTTTCTCCGAACTTGAACATAATCATGCATTCATGCATACATGCATACATGCATAAACTTTTTCCCATGCATTTATCAGAGGACTTAGACAAGTCATCTTTTGAACATCACGGATGTGAACACCAAGTGATACCATCTCAACTAAACTTCTGATTTTGCTCAAGATCTTCAAATAAAACCGTGTTTCTCCGTGATGTTCACAACCACTTTGACAAGTCTTCTGACAAAAAAAAGAGAGTCTTTTTGCATTTGCATATCATGCATCATATGCATCATTCATCGGTCACAAATGGCTTCCCGTGCTCATTGTCTCCTGGTTCTTCTGCCGCAGTCTGAAAAGTGGTTCGTGCTCGCAAGATTCACCAACCAGATAGAGTTCATCAGACAAGATTTTACAAGAGAAGAAACATGGCTAACCTTGAGGAAGAGAATGCCAGCCCCTCGGGCCAGCCCATCGAAGAGTCTAATCTGGACGAAATTCTGAGACTTATTAAAAGGAGCGATTATAAGATTGTTGACCAGCTGCTGCAAACTCCATCAAAGATATCCATCTTGTCTCTGCTCATGAGCTCAGAAGCTCACAGGAAGGTGTTGATGAAGATACTTGAGCAAGCTTACGTTGATCACGAAGTCTCTGTGGAGCAATTCAATGGAATAGTGGGTAATATCACTGCTTGCAACAATTTGGGATTCGGTGATGATGGACTCCCCGAAGCAGGGAAACATCACAACTTGGCTCTGCATATCTCGGTGCACTGTGGGTTTGATATGATATCCAACGTTTTGGTGGACACTGGATCATCGTTGAATGTAATGCCTGAGTCCACACTAAGGCAATTAAGTCATCATGGAATTTCCCTGAGGGGTAGCAGCTATCTGGTTAAGGCTTTCGATGGATCCCGTAAAGATGTTCTTGGGGAAGTAGACTTGCCAATTACCATTGGTCCTGAGACATTCCAAATTACTTTCCAAGTCATGAACATCAATGCTTCCTACAGTTGTCTCCTCGGAAGACCATGGATTCATGACGCTGGAGCAGTCACTTCCACTTTGCATCAAAAGCTCAAGTTTGTGAAGAACGGTAAGATTGTCACTGTGCATGGGGAAGAAGCATATCTGGTTAGCCAAGTGTCATCTTTCTCTTGTGTTGAAGCAGGGTCCGCTGAAGGGACGTCATTTCAAGGCTTGACTGTTGAAGGTGCAGAGCCCCGGAGGGCTGGTACTGCTATGGCTTCACTGAAAGACGCCCAGAAGGCTGTTCAACAAGGGCAAACTGCTGGCTGGGGCAAGGTGATTCAGATCTTGGAAAACAAGCGTAAAGAGGGCCTTGGATTCTCCCCAACCTCTGGTGTTTCAAAGGGAACTTTCTACAGTGCTGGGTTCATCAATGCTATCGCTGAAGATGCTGCTGGAAGTAGTTACGTGCCTACATTTGTTATACCAGGAGGCACTGTGAGGAATTGGGAGGCCATTGATGTTCCTTTAGTCATGCATGCTTCCATGTAATGTGTCTTGTTGCTCATGTTTTTCTTTGTTTTCAAAATAACAATCCTTTCGCTCTGCCCAAGGCGAAAGTGATATCATTGTAAGGGCGTGTTTGTTTCGGCATTGCTGTTATCAATAAAAGTTGTCGTCTTTCTCACGACTCTTTGTTTTTTTTACTTTTTAGTGCCTTTTTCTTGGAAATAATGGTAATGCCAGAAAAAACCAAAACATCTGTATTTTCTTATTAATTTCAAAAATCTGCATGAAAAACTTTTTTCTAAAATCATCCCAATCATATTATGCAGATTGAACCATAATAAACCCGTTGAACACAGTGACCCTATGGTTCCTCCAAATTTTGAATTCCCCGTATATGAAGCTGAAGATGAGGAAGATGATGAAGAGATACCGTATGAGATCACTCGACTGCTTGAACAAGAAAGAAGAGCCATTCAGCCTCACCAGGAAGAGATTGAGCTTATCAACCTGGGTACCGAAGAAAACAAGCGAGAGATCAAGATTGGTGCTGCACTTGATCCAGAAGTGAAAAAGAAGATTATTCAGCTTCTCCATGATTATCCAGATGTCTTTGCATGGTCCTATGAAGATATGCCGGGTCTAGATCCTAAGATTGTGGAACATCGGATACCGACTAAACCTGAATGTCCTCCTGTCAAGCAGAAATTGAGAAGGTCTCGTCCAGACATGGCTCTTAAGATCAAGACTGAGGTGCAAAAGCAAATTGATGCGGGTTTCCTCATGACAGCTGAATATCCTGATTGGATTGCCAACATCGTACCAGTACCAAAGAAAGATGGGAAAGTTCGAATGTGTGTTGATTAAAGAGATTTGAACAAAGCCAGTCCGAAAGATAACTTCCCATTGCCTCATATTGATGTGCTTGTTGACAGTACTGCTCAATCCAAAGTGTTCTCTTTCATGGATGGTTTCTCTGGTTATAATCAGATACGAATGTCTCCTGAAGATAGAGAAAAGACGTCCTTCATCACTCCGTGGGGAACGTTCTGTTATAAAGTGATGCCGTTTGGCTTGATAAATGCTGGTGCTACCTATCAAAGGGGTATGACAACTATATTTCATGATATGATTCACAAAGAGATAGAAGTATATGTTGATGATATGATTGTGAAGTCAAGTGATGAAGAGCAGCATGTGGTGTACTTGAAAAAGATGTTTGAAAGATTGAGAAAGTACAAGCTGCGGTTGAATCCTAATAAATGCACATTTGGTGTAAGATCTGGAAAGTTGCTAGGCTTCATTGTCAGCCAGAGAGGCATTGAAGTTGATCCTGACAAAGTCCGAGCCATCAGAGAGATGCCGGCCCCTCAAACTGAGAAGCAAGTCCGAGGTTTCCTCGGACGTCTAAATTACATTTCAAGATTCATATCTCACATGACTACTACCTGTGGACCAATTTTCAAATTGCTCAGAAAGAATCAGCCTGTTGTATGGAATGATGAATGCCAGGAAGCTTTTGATAGCATTAAAGAATACCTGTTGGAACCACCTATCCTTGTCCCGCCAGTAGAAGGAAGGCCTTTGATTATGTATCTGTCAGTGTTGGATGATTCAGTGGGCTGTGTTCTCGGTCAGCAAGATGAGACTGGTAAGAAAGAGCATGCTATCTACTATCTGAGCAAGAAGTTCACCGACTGCGAGACTCGGTATACAATGCTCGAAAAGACCTGTTGTGCTTTAGCTTGGGCTGCCAAACGCCTGCGTCATTATATGGTGAATCATACAACTTGGTTGATATCCCGAATGGACCCAATCAAGTACATCTTTGGAAAGCCTGATGTTACTGGAAAGATTGCACGTTGGCAAATGTTGTTGTCTGAATATGATATTGTGTACAAAGCTCAGAAAGCAATCAAAGGAAGTATTCTTGCTGAGCATCTTGCTTGTCAGCCTCTTGATGATTACCAGCCGATTAAGTTTGATTTCCCTGATGAAGAGATCATGTGTCTGAAAGCAAAAGACTGTGAAGAGCCACTGATCAATGAAGGGCCAGATCCCAATAGCAAGTGGGGATTGGTGTTTGATGGTGCTGTTAATGCTTATGGTAAAGGAATTGGGGCCATCATTGTAACACCGCAGGGGCACCACATTCCTTTCACCGCTCGAATAACTTTTGAGTGCACAAACAATATAGCTGAATATGAAGCATGTATCTTGGGCATTGAAGAAGCCCTTGACCTGAGAATTAAGCACCTTGACATCTATGGAGATTCTGCACTTGTTATTAATCAGGTAAAGGGTGAATGGGATACTCATCATGAGAAGCTGATTCCTTACCGTGACTATGCAAGACGTCTGTTGACATACTTTACCAAGGTCGAGCTGCACCATATCCCCCGGGATGAAAATCAGATGGCTGATGCTCTTGCCACTTTGTCTTCTATGTTTCGTGTCAATCACTGGAATGATGTGCCCGTAATCAAAGTGCAGCGTCTTGATAGACCCGCTCATGTGTTTACTATTGAAAATATGCCGGATCAAGCCAAAGAAGATGGGAATGATAAAAAGCCTTGGTATTACAACATCAAACAATTCTTGCAGAATCGTGAATATCCACCTGGTGCTTCCAACAGAGATAAAAAGACCTTGAGACGATGGGCTAGCAGATTCCTTCTGGACGGAGAAATCCTATACAAGAGGAACTATGACATGGTCTTGTTGAGATGTGTTGATAAGCAAGAAGCTGAGAAATTGATGCATGATGTACATGATGGTACTTTTGGGACCCATGCTTCGGGTCACACCATGTCAAGAAAACTGTTAAGAGCCGGCTATTACTGGATAACCATGGAGCGGGACTGCCACAAACATGCTAAGAGATGTCACAAATGTCAAATTTATGCTGACAAGATTCATGTGCCTCCACACGCTCTCAATGTTATCTCTTCCCCATGGCCTTTCTCTATGTGGGGTATTGATATGATCGGAAGAATTGAACCAAAGGCTTCCAATGGACATCGTTTCATTCTAGTGGCAATTGATTATTTCACCAAGTGGGTTGAAGCTGCCTCATATGCCAATGTGACCAAGCAAGTGGTTGTCAAGTTTATCAAGAATAACATCATCTGTCGATATGGTGTTCCCAACAAGATCATCACTGACAATGGTTCCAATCTGAACAATAGTATGATGCAAGCTTTATGTGAAGAATTCAAAATTGAACATCACAACTCTTCTCCTTATAGACCTCAGATGAATGGTGCAGTCGAGGCCGCTAACAAGAACATCAAGAAGATTGTTCAGAAGATGGTCACTACTTACAAAGACTCGCATGAAATGCTACCATTTGCCTTGCATGGTTACCGTACCACGGTGCGCAGTTCAACCGGGGCAACCCCTTTCTCTCTTGTGTATGGCATGGAAGCAGTTCTCCCTCTGGAAGTGGAGATTCCATCTCTTCGAGTAATCATGGAAGCAAAATTAACCGAGGCTGAATGGTGTCAAAGTCGGTGTGATCAATTGAATCTGATTGAGGAGAAACGTATGGATGCTATGGCTCATGGACAGTTGTATCAAGTGCGAATGAAGAATGCTTTTGACAAGAAAGTCCGACCTCGAGAATTCAAGGAAGGCGAACTTGTATTGAAAAGAAGGATAAGTCAGCAACCCGACCCAAGGGGCAAGTGGACACCTAACTATGAAGGTCCTTATGTTGTCAAGAAGGCTTTCTCTGGTGGTGCTTTGATTCTTACACACATGGATGGTGTTGAGCTTCCAAATCCTGTTAATGCCGATATAGTCAAGAAAAACTTTGTCTAGAAAGAAAAGAACAGCGTGGTAGGTCGAAAACCCGAAAGGGCGGCCTAGGCAAAAATGCGCTTCCCGGTGGGTCGAAAACCCGAAAGGGCGATCCAGGCAAAAGTTAGGGACAAAAATGAATATGAAAAAAGCTCGCTGAGATTGTACGCAACTCAGGCAAGAATGAGCGCCTCGATGAGCCGAAAACCCGAAAGGGCGGTTCATGCAAAAATGAGGTTGACAATAAAAGACAAGTAACTATATCTGGCAAATCACCCTCACCCCTTGGGGCATCTACAACTGTCAATGGTCTTCATCAGGGGCTTCTGTACCTGTGAATTCAAAATTTCTATGAAATGTAGCGGTCATCGTGTTCAATGTATAACCAACCAATAAAATTACCATTTTCCAAGCTTTGTAAATCCGTGAAGTCATGCCTTTGGCTGACTCTCACTCTTCTACATCAATTTGAGCCTGTGCTATTTGTTTGAAACTCTATCTTTTTTTCTTTCTACTTTCAATGCTATATATACAAAATATTTCTTTCTATTTGATAATGTTAATGTCTGAAACAAACATCTTTTGAAAATTGAAAAATCTTCTTCTGCCTATTTTGAAAGCAAACCTGAGCAACAGGGTACATTTCAATGAAACATGCATGAATAAATGAGTGTCAATGTCTATTTCAATACATGTTACAAGCAGGTTACTCCCTGGGACGATCTGTGGTCAATGGCAAGAATGAAAAAACAGAATGAAAATGAAAAAATTGAAAAATGAAAAGGAAAAGCTCGCTAAGTTGAAAACCCGAAAGGGCGGCTTAGGCAAAAATGAGCACCCCGCTGATTGACGACCTATGAAGGCAATTCAGGCAAAAATGGGGCAATAAAAAGAATCTATTCCCCGGTGAATCGAAAACCCGAAAGGGCGGTTCAGGCAAAAATGGGGTTTGAGAATGAAAAATGAAAAATGAAATATTGAAAAGCATTGACCACAGATGCGAACGTCCGAAGTTTACCCAGCACTGACACGCCTAGCAACGGCGACCTGTATCCAAGGATCTTCCAAATGGTTTCCTCCTCTACAAGTTTTTATTGCCCTCAGCCATGGTTTTGATACGTCTCTCAAACGACGGTCTCTCCAAAGAGGTTTTCCCCTGTGAATATGTTGCAGCACGAGCCACTACGTGCCCAATCTTCCAATGTCTCATCTGCCTTTGTGAAACTTCTCTGTCAAGTTGCAAACCAATCATGCATTTCAAGCATTCATACATGCATAATCATGCATCTTCTGTGCTCATACATCCAATAATCTTGCTATACCATACGTACATGCTGCATTTCCAACTTCAAATTTCAATCCAACTCAAAACCCAATTTCAATTCAATCCAAATTGCAACTGTCAAGCTCAATTTCAATCTCTATTTCAATTCCAACTGTCAAATTCAATTCAATTTCAACTGTCAAATTCGATGCAATCTCAACTTTCCAATCTCAATTCCAATCATTTCAACTGTCAAATTCGAAGCAATCCCAATTTCAATTTCAATTCAATGTCAAATTCGAAGCAATCCCAATTTCAATTTCAATTCAATGTCAAATTCGAAGCAATCTCAATTCCAATGTCAATATCCGATGTCAATGTCAATGTCAATGTCAATATCCAATGTCAATGTCAATGTCAATGTCAATGTCAATGTCAATGTCAATATCCAATGCCAATGTTAATTTTCAATCCAATTTCAATGTCAATTGCAACTCTCCAATCCAATGTCAATGTCTATGTCTCAATTCAATTCCAACTTTCAATGTCTCTTTCAATTTCAACTCTCCAATCCAATGTCTATGTCTATGTCTCTGCTCAATCTCAATTCTCAACCCCTCTTTCAATGTCAACTTTCAATTCAAATCAATGTCAATTTACTCTTAATTTACTCTTGGGCCGACAAAAATGGTCATGTCTATTTGCAAATCAGGTCAATGACAATTTACCTTCAATTGGTATCTTGTTAAACCAGACTCTCAATTTGTATCTTGTAATGGTCAAGTGCCAGGTTCGATCCAAAAAAAGAACCACTTGTACCTGCTTATATGCCTATGCTTCCGGACAAACGACAAGTTCGATCTAAAAAGAACAGTTTGTACCCAGCTTATGCTTTGTTATCGGTCAAACGGCAAGTTCGATCTAAAAGAACAGTTTGCACCTTCCCACATGACGTGGTGATAATCCCACAAGCAAGTTCGATCCAAAGAAACAGCTTGTATCAACCCTTTTGTCTATGTCTCCAGCCAAACGGCCAGTTCAATCCAAAGAACAGTTTGTGTCTGCCTATCTGTTTGTATCTTCAACCAAGTGTCAAGTTCGATCCAAAGAACAGCTTGTATCTGCCTATATGTCTATGTTTCCGGTCAAGCGCCAAGTTCGATCCCAAGAATAGCTTGAACCTATCTCTTGTTTTGTATTCCTCGGTCAAGTGGCTGGTTCGACCCAAAGAACAACTTGTACCTTATCTTCTGTCCCTGGTTTGTCTACCCTGTCAGTGTCTATCTGAATCCCCAGTGACATGACAGGTTCCATAGACTCCAGTTGTTTGTCTTGCATTCATAATCAAAGTATTGCATGGCATTCATATTTGTGAAACTCTGAAAGTGTATTTTTATGTCCAAAAGCAGTGCAGATGTTAATATTTAAGTGTCTTCGTCCCGTCACCTCAAAGACTCTGTCTCTTGACTCTCCGGACAAAGAAACTTAAATAGGGGCAGCTGTTATACCCTAATTTTGGACCTAAAAATACTTGTTTCTTCTTTTCTTGCATTACAAGCTATTTGAACTGTCTCTGATCAACTGCATCTTTCTCTGCATTCTATTTCAATGTTATTTGCAAAATTTACCTGCAAGGGTATTTTAGTCATTTCCCATGTCAAAATTTCTTCCAGTCTTTTAAAGTGTTGTTTGAGTCCTTTCAAGTAGTTTGAATAAGTCTTCATTTCATTCTATGTCAAAACCCATTTTAAAAATTGCCTTTGAAGTCATTTTGAGTCAGTTTTGCCCCTAGGGGCATTTTAGTCTTTTCAAGTGTTAAAGCCCTGTTTAAATTCTAAAAATTGTCTCTGAGTCTTGTATAAGTTCTTGCTTTAATTTCCTGTTAAAAAATCATTTTAAAATTGCATTTGAGTCGTTTCGAGTCATTTTAGTCCCTAGGGGCGTTTTGGTCATTTCACATAAAATCTCTGATTCATTTCAATCTGCTTTGTTGCTTTTAATTGTCTCGCTTTACGTTAATTTTCAATTTACTTTTTCAATTCAATTTTAGTTTTAATTTTCATTTTAATCCTCACACTTTTATTATTTGCATTTTAATCCCTTTTGAGTTTGTTACAAGTCTAGTGCCACATGTCCCACTCCAATTGGTCCAAGGCTTACCACATCACCTATATAAGTCAAACCTATGGTCAATTTTCAACAACTAATCATTTTTTACACTAATTTTTTTCACAAATACACAAAAAATCACAAAATCATTTTTCTTTTTTTCTCTTTCTCTCTCCTCTAACTAACTTTCTCCACCCCCAAAACCACCCTAACTAACTCCTCTAACCTCCATAACCACCATAAACCACCACATTCATCACTTCAACCACCATAAACCACCACATTCATCATTTCAACCACCATAAACAACCACAAAACCATTACAACTTCATCTTCACCATTTCAATTTCTTTTTTTTGGTACAAACACCATTTCAATTTCTTCCCTAATTCAGATATCACCATTTCCATAATCATTCATCTAATCCATTAATTAATTCATCTCTCTTTCACTTCATTCCTTCTACATAATCATCATTATAACATTTTCATGTTCTGGACCAAACCGAGTCAATTGCTGACTCACCGAGTCACCACTTCGTTGAACCACCATGTCGACACCGAACCATTCCTCCTCAGGCATCATCGATTCGACTCCCTTTCTCACTGATCCTGGCAGCGGTTTCTCCTCCGATGGCCTCAACAACTCTGGTCGCCGTCATCGCCAACATCTCCTCCGATTCATATGCTTCCTTCGTCAAGCAAGCGGCCGCCGAACGATGCGGGAGCCTTCCGTCGTTGTTCGCGAAACCGCCGCAGAGCAATTAGAAGAACGACAAAGCGATTGGGTGTATTCGAAGCCGATTGTGATTCTCGATATCGTTTGGAACTTCGCCTTCGTCATTGTGGCGGGAACGACGTTGTTTTTGAGCCAGAACGAAGCTCCCGAAACGCCGTTGAGGCTGTGGATTGCGGGATATGTGTTGCAATGTGTTCCTCATATGGTTCGTGTTTGTTTGGAGCATAGGAGAAGGAGAAGGTTTCAACATTCTTCGTCTTCGAATGCAGTAGCAGGTTCTGATAGGATTGGTAGTGGAAATTTCAGTTCAAGGAAAAGGTTCTCGTTCTGCTGTTTCTGGTTCCAATTAAGCTCCATTGGCGCAATTTGATGAAGGGAGTACTGGGTTTTAAGAAGATGCTGCGTGGGCCTGGGCTTTGTTCTTGCCCATTGCTACTTCTTTGCTATCTGCACACCACTTCTTGCCAGGTAGAACTCTGTTTGCCTTCAATTACTTGATAAAATTTCTAATTTTTTTTAGTTGTTTTTTCTTGATGTTTTTGTTAATTCTTGATGTGTTTTACATGTTAGAATTGCTAAGAAAAATATATGTAAAACGTAGTTGATATTGCTTTTTTTTAGTTCTTGATAAATGTTTGGTTAAAATGTAGATAAAAAAATTCTATATGATTTGTTCCTTTTGATTGTCCCTTGATCGTTGTGAGGATCGAATCTTGTTCTTGAAAATGTAAAAATGTGTATACTGTTTTTTTGTTAGTTTCAATTTTCTTTGCGAATTGTTAATAATGGTTCTTTTTTTTTTACTTGCACTTTGCTTGATTTTCTTGCCCATGAAAAATGCTCCAAAAAATAGGTGCCATGCCTTGTAAACTTGTTCTATCTTTTACTTGTGATTTGATTAATTTTTCTTGCACTTGAGAATGATCCTAAATGTGTGTTATGATGGATTTTTCTACCCTATGTTTTGGTACTTTTCTCGCCTTCAAAAATACTCCAAATATGTGTTTGATGCAATTTTTCTTCTCCTATATTTCTATGAGAATTTGCCTCTTGTATGTTCCATGTTTCTATGCTTTTTACCCTTTCAAGTGCTTATAAAAAACTCTCCAAAAAAAAACTCTATGTGATTGTATATACTTCTAGTGCATTTTGTTAGTTTTTTTTCCCTACCATTTCTTTTATGCCACATTTCCATCATTTCATGCATTTTTGTTCACTAACCCCTTTATTTCCATCTTGAGTCTTTAGCTTTACTTTCCTTGCCATTTAGGTTTTCTTGCAAAAGACTTAGCATGTATAACCTAGGGTTTTTTTGTAATATTTTTCTTCATGCAATTTTAAATTCCTTGCAAGACCATAGAATGTATCTAGGTCAATGATGTAATAAGGACAATGGACTCTAATAATGTACACCGACACAAGCACCGACACATGCACACACTTCACTTTAGATAAATAGCTAGAATGTGCATGTTTAGATGTATGTTTAGGATTGTATGTTTAGATGAATGTTTAGGCTCTATACTTAGAAAAATCATTTTCAAAAAAAATATGAACAAACTTCACTCAAACATTTTTCATAATAAACCTTGGGGTCAAAACCCCATTGAATTTTCCTTTTATTTTCTTAATCAAACTTCAATGAAAAATAATCAAACTTTGACTTCTTTTGCAAAATGACTAATCAAACCTCACAATTTCCTATTCTCATGCCTTTAAGGCCTCTCTCTTATTCTTCAAATTCCATTTTCAAACTTTAAATCAACCAACAAAAACAAAAACATTTTTGGAAGAGAACTACGGTGGATTTGATCCCTTAAACGGGTACGTAGGCAAGGAACAAAATTCCTTCAATTCAAATAAAATAAAAATACAAACACATTCTTCTCCCTCCAATTCTTCACTTAGAATATTCTTAGGTTTAATAAACATTTTCAAAATAGCATTTAAAAATAAAGCGCGCGCGTAGAAAATAAAGACGGTTCCTATAGGATACTATAGTCGTTATGGGTGCCTAACACCTTCCCGTAGCGAAAAAAACTCCCGGACCTCGATTCTCAAGGGTTTTGCTTACTTTTTCCCTTCCCAAGAAAAATAAGATATCACCGGTTTAAAAGGTTCAAACGTAATCAATGTTTGACACCCGAAAACCAAGATAAAACATATACTAAGTGGACCGTCATCACATTCCTAAGGGCATGGGAGCCCTCCAAAGAAGGCTCTAAGCCCTCCAGAAAGGCATGGGCGCCCTCTGGAAGGGACTGGGCGCCCTCCAGAAGGATTCCTGAGCCCTGGCGCGCCCCCTAAAGGGCGCCGCCTCATTAAACTTCTAGAAGCCTCTAGAAACCGCCCAAAAGCCCCAAAATACACAAATACCCCTGTTGCTTGGGAACCAAGAAACCAAAGCCCAAGCCCATAGCAGGCTATAAATACCACTCTTGAGAGCATTCTCAAGGCATCTAATCATCAGTCCCAAAACCCTAGTATACGATTCTTAGCCCTAGAGTCCTTACCGTACTTTTGCGAGTACAGTTGGCGCCGTCTGTGGGAAAAGGTAAAACTAACCTTGACCACATTCCTGGATCGCAAATCGTGATTCAGAAATCCTTAAACGAGACCTCTAAATCGTAAAACTCCTTTGCGATTTAGAAACCCTAACCCCTTTCGACCAACCTAAGTCGCACCTCACGTACGATTTAGAGAAAAGCCTCTCATCATGGCAACAGCCGAAGAATTAGAATCCATGCGAGCCCAACTCGCTCAGCTGAAGGATCACAACGATGCCCTTCAGGCCTCAATGGAGACCATGCAACAAAAGCAACTGGAGGAAAGAGAAGAATCACACCAGGGCGAGCTAGATGACCCTGAACCACAACCATTATCCGCTGAAATTTGGGACGCGCCAGTTCCAGAGGACTTCAAGCCGCCCCACCTATCCACCTTCGACGGAAAGAACGACCCCATGGAGCACGTCACGGCCTTCAATACACGCATGGCGGTTTTCGGGGCTCCCGATTCTCTGAAGTGCAAATTACTAGCAGGTACTATCACTGACGCCGCCTTACGCTGGTACATGAATCTCCCACGGTTCTCCATCCTCAGCTACCAGGACATGACCAGAAAACTCACACAACAGTTCTCCGCCAGTCGACATCGCAAGGTCCCAGCAACTAGCCTTTTCAATGTACGACAAGGGCATAATGAATCCCTCAGAGACTACCTGGCCAGGTTCAACGATACAACCATCAAGGTAATCAACCCCAACCAGGAGGTGTTCGTAGGAGCTTTCCAAAACGGACTAAGGGCAGGGCAGTTCAACGAGTCTCTAGCCCAGAAACCTGCGGATTCCATGGAAGAGGTTATAGCCAGGGCAGAATCCTACATCAAGGGCGAGGAGAGCAACGCAGAAAAGAAGGCCAGAGACGCCAAGGAGCGCGCAAACAATCCAGAACGGCGACCTTATCAACCAGCAGCTGGCAGAGATCGCGCCCCCTACAGAAGGCCGGAGAGGCGACCGTTCAATCCGTATTCTCAAAGGGACTTCACGCCCTTGAATACTAGACCAGAGCGCATCATGAAGGAGGTCTTGGAAGCAAGACTGATCCCAGAGCCCTTGCCAGCCAGAAGCCCCGTCATGGGAAGGGATGAAGACAAATGGTGCAAATATCATAAGGTACGAGGACACGACACAGACTCATGCATTCATCGTCGCCAAGAAATCGAGCGACTAATACAAAGTGGGAAGCTAAGAGGGTATGTCAGGGACAGAAGGGGCGAAAATAAACAAAAAACAGATCATAAGAAGGAGGAAGTGAACGACGAAAAAAGACACGCCATAAACACTATCTCAGGTGGCTTCGCCGGAGGGGGGGAGTCAAGTTCGTCGCGAAAGAAATATGTGAGGCAGGTAATGCTATGCCAGGAATATGAAGAAACGGATCAGAAGCACGAACCAGAGGTATCATTCGCGCCCAAGGATTTTCGAGATGTGATACCCCACGACGACGACCCCATGGTCGTCACTTTACAAATCTTCAAGTGGGACGTGAAGCGGGTGTTGATAGACCCAGGGAGCTCTGCGGATATTCTTTACTACGACACATTTGATCGAATGGGACTAGACCCGGAGCAGCTGCAACCTTTCAGGGGAACTCTGGCGGGCTTCACGGGCGAGCAGGTTCATGTGAGAGGATACATCACCCTAAAGACAACTTTCGAAAGCGGATCTCACGCCAAGACCATTCGAGTCAGGTATCTCGTCGTAAACTCGCCTAGCTCTTACAACATCATCATTGGTCGCCCTGCCTTCAACCTGTTGGGCGGATTCTTATCCACAAAGTATCTAGTAATGAAGTACCCTCTTGACTCTGGAAAAATTGGAACCATTCGAGGCGATCAAAAACTCGCCAGGGAGTGCTATCATAACAGTTTGCGTTTGCAAAAGACCAGAAAGAAGTCAAGTAACGAAGTAATGCACGAAGTCAACATGATCGATCTAGACCCCAGAGAAGGCTTCCAGCAAGAACGCCTAGAACCCACTGAAGAGTTAAAAGAAGTCTCCATCGGACCAGAAGCCCACCATACGACAAAGATTGGCACGTCACTACCCCCTGAAGAGGAGGTCGCCCTGGTCAAGCTACTAAAGAAGAATCTGGATCTTTTCGCCTGGCATCCATCAGAAATGCCAGGGATGGGCCCCGACATTGCTTGCCACCACCTATCTATCAAGGCGGGCGTGAAACCGGTAGTACAGCGGAAAAGGAAGATGGGCGAGGAAAGAAGAAAGGCAGTTGATGAGGAAGTGAAAAAGTTAGTTGAAGCCCACTTTATCAGCGAAATAAAGTATCCCACGTGGTTAGCCAACACCGTACTTGTTAAGAAAGCAAATGGGAAGTGGCGAATGTGCGTGGACTACACTGATTTGAACATGGCGTGCCCCAAAGATCCTTATCCTCTCCCTAACATCGACCACCTGATCGACAACGCCTCAGGTTACAAAACTCTAAGCTTTATGGATGCCTATTCAGGTTACAATCAAATACGTATGGACCCTCTGGACGCTCCAAAAACGGCCTTTATGACCAGCACAAAGAATTATCACTATGAAGTCATGTCTTTTGGTCTAAAGAACGCAGGCGCCACCTTCCAGCGATCTATGGACACCGCGTTCTCCGCACAGATAGGACGGAATCTGGAGGTATATATTGACGACCTAGTTGCAAAGACGAAAGAGGGATACAGTCACTCTAAAGATCTGGAGGAGATATTGAGCCAGGTTCGAAGATATAGAATTCGTCTAAACCCATCAAAATGTTCTTTCGGGGTACAGGCGGGAAAATTCTTAGGTTTCCTCTTAACAAGACGAGGCATCGAGGCAAACCCTGACAAATGCCAGGCGATCATCAACATGAGAAGCCCCACCAACATCAAGGAAGTGCAACAACTCACAGGCAGGCTCGCCGCTCTTTCTCGTTTCTTGTCCTGCGCCGGCGACAAAGCCTTCTCTTTCTTCGCCTCCATTAAGAAAAAGGAGAGATTCGAGTGGACTCCAGAATGTGAGGACGCTTTCCAGCAAATAAAGAAGTTCTTATCCAGTCCGCCCATCCTTCAGCGACCAACCCAGAACGCCATTCTTTTCCTGTACCTGGCGATATCTGACAACGCCATGAGCACGGTTTTGGTCGAAGATTCAGCAACAGGAGAGAAGCCAATTTATTTTGTCAGCAGGGTGTTCAGAGGAGCAGAGCTGCGATATCAGAAGATAGAACGTCTCGCCCTTGCTGTCGTCATAACGGCCAGGAAGCTTCGCCCCTACTTCCAAAGTCACAAAGTCGTCGTCAAATCAGATTACCCAATCAGGCAAGTGCTGGGAAAACCTGACTTGGCCGGGAGAATGGTGGCCTGGTCCATAGAGCTTTCAGAGTATGACGTCCAGTTCGTACCGAGAGGGAGTATTAAATCCCAAGTGTTGGCAGACTTTGTGGTAGAACTCGCCTCCCCAGCAGAGGAACAACCTCCTTTCGTATGGCTCTTATCTGTAGATGGTTCATCCAACCTAAAAGGCAGCGGCGCAGGTGTTATCTTGGAGGGTCCGGACGGCGTCCTCATCGAGCAATCCCTCAGATTCGAATTTAAGGCAAGCAACAATCAGGCCGAGTATGAAGCTTTAATAGCCGGCATGACCCTCGCCCTAGAAATGGGCGCCGAGAATTTAAGAGCCAAGAGTGACTCCCAACTCGTAACAAGCCAGATCACAGGCGAATACCAGACCAAGGACACACAGCTAGCCAAATACCTGACCAAGGTGCAGAGTCTCGCCAAGAAATTTCACTTCTTCGAAGCCATTTATGTACCACGGGAGCAGAATTCCAGAGCAGATTTGTTGGCAAAACTCGCCAGCACCAAACGACCAGGCAACAACAGGACGGTTATCCAGGAAGTAGTCGCAACACCTAGTACGAAGGTGGACGAAGTGCTTCAGGTCAATGAGAACACAGGAGGATGGATGGAGCCATTGCTTAGATATTTGACGGGGTCATTCACACCAACCGATGACGAGGAAGAACAGGCAATCAGAAGACGAGCGTCCAAATTTACTTTGGTTTCTGGGAAACTCTACAAAAGAGGCCGCACGACTCCCTTGCTGCGTTGCTTAGGAGAAGGCGAGACGCACTTGGTCCTTTTGGAAGTACACGAGGGCGTTTGCGGCAGTCATATAGGCGGGCGGGCCCTAGCCGCCAAACTCCTCCGCGCCGGATACTATTGGCCCACCATGCTTCAGGATAGCTCGAATTTCGTAAAGAAATGTGACAAATGCCAAAGATTTTCTGACAAGAAGCATGTCCCAGCTCAGGAGTTGACCTCTGTATACTCACCATGGCCATTTCACAAATGGGTGGTCGATATCGTTGGACCTTTTCCTCTCGCCCCAGGGCAGCTGAAATTTCTCATAGTCGGAGTGGATTACTTCACCAAATGGATCGAGGCAGAGGCAGTCGCTAAGATAACTGCGGATAGAGTAAAGAAGTTCTACTGGAAGAAGATCATCTGTCGTTTCGGCTTACCTAAGTGCATAGTATCAGATAATGGAACTCAGTTCGCAAGCTCAACAGTTTTGGACTTCTGCAAGAACCTAGGGATACAGACAAAATTCGTCTCGGTAATTCATCCGCAAGCCAATGGACAAGCTGAGTCGGCCAACAAAGTTATTCTTAGCGGGATCAAAAAGAAGTTAGAGGCCGCCAAAGGTTTGTGGGCAGAACAACTCCATGAGGTATGAATAATTTTCAAAATCAATTTTCTCTCACCTCAACTTTCCAAAATTTTCAATCTCTTTCAAGCTACTACTATACTGTGTATAAACAATGCATCGACCAAAATAAGTACAGGTACTATGGTCCTACCACACTACCCCTCATTGTACAACCAAGGAGACACCGTTCACTATGGTCTACGGCACCGACGCCATGATACCTGTCGAAATCGACACCCCCACATGGAGGCGAGATACGTTTTCAGAAGAAGGTATCTATCTTATTTCGCCAGGCGACTAACATTTTTTGGTGCAGGGAAATATTGCTATTGTAAATTTACGCGTTATTTTCTTTAAAAAAGCTAATGAAGTAGGTATGGCGGTAAGCATGGACGTCATTGATGAGGTCAGGGAGCAAGCGCACATCAGGGAATTCGCAGCCAAGCAGAGAGCAGCTAGACGATATAACTCCAGAGTGACGCCCAGGGAGATGAAAGAGGGCGACCTAGTCCTCAAGCAGGTCGTCGCCCCAACCAGAATAGGCAAACTATTTCCAAACTGGGAAGGACCTTACAGAATCAGGGAAAAATACGCTCACGGGGCATATAAGTTGGAAGAATTGAATGGAGACGCCGTACCTCGCACTTGGAATGTGGCCAATCTGCGTCACTATTATAGCTAGATTCCTTTTCTTTTGCATTTTAATTTCATTATGTATTAAATAAGGATGATGTAAAGATCACCACTATCTTTTGACTTTATCAATAATACAGGGTTAGGGTGGCACTCTTTTCCCCTGCAAGGGCAGGGGTTTTTAACGAGGCGCCCTTTCCTTTTTCATAACTATGATTCTATCCACATTTTTTCTATCATGCAAACAGAATTCGTACACTGAAAGTACAAAGATCCGCAACGCCAACCACGATAAGGGCTCTGGCGGCGTCGACGCAATAACTCGCCTAACCTTCCATCAGAGTTGGAAGAGAAAAGTCTTCCCCCAGAGCGGGAAGCCCAAAGTCCTCCTTCAGAGTAGGAGGCGCCTTCCATCAGAGTTGGAAGTGAAAGTCTTCCCCCAGAGCGGGAAACCAAAAGTCCTCCTTCAGAGTAGGAGGCGCCTTCCATCAGAGTTGGAAGTGAAAGTCTTCCCCCAGAGCGGGAAGCCAAAAGTCCTCCTTCAGAGTAGGAGGCGCCTTCCATCAGAGTTGGAAGTATAAATATCTTCCCTCAGAGTGGGAAGCAAAATATCCCTTCAGAGTAAGAGATGAAGAGTATAACGACATTCTAGGGCGACGAAATTTAAAAAGAAACACAAATCGCCGAAAGCTCTCGCTTTTTTAAGAAACAACTCATGAAGACACATTCAACATATAGAATGAAGCCGAACGCAACGTAGAAAAATCATAAAAATATTTAAACATTTGCGGAATATCAAGCCACAGCAAGAAAGAGGTACCGCATCTGACATAAACATATATAAACATTCAAAGGTCACAAATCGTCGAGCAACCAAAAGTGTTTAAAAGGGCGTTCTAAGAAGCTGCCAATATCAAGTTACAGACCAAGAAACATGGTTTAAATAAAAAACAAATAAAAAAGCACAAAAACTATTCATCGTCCACCAACTCGCCGTTCGCAATAATTTTGAAGGGATCAAGCTCGTCAACTTTGGCCTCTGGGTTAAACAAAAGCACCTGATCCTTAGCGCGCATAAAGCCGTCCTCAAAGTACATCGCTAGAGCCCGCCGCCCTTCGTCTACCGCCAACTGTGATTTTTCTAACGCCGCTTTTGTCGCGTCCCTCTCCGCCTCCGCATCCTCCTTAGCCTGCTTCATTTCCTCCAGGGCGGATTCAGCAGCTGCTTTGTCCTTCAACGCCTCCTGAAGGCGGCTTTCAAGCCCAGTAGACTTATGCTTCCATTTCTCCACGTCTTCACTAGCATCATTGTGCTTCTTCTCCACTAAGTCATACTTCGTCTCCAAGCAGTGGCTCAATAGCATAGTCCTCAAAGCTGCAGTATGGATGTCCGCCACCAGGTCGCTGCACTTAGCTTTCACTCCGGCTTCCACGTCCACCTTAGTAAAGGGTACCTGTTCCTTCATATACCTGCAAGATCATCAAACAATAAAGTCACTAAAATTCAAAGACCTAACGGCCCAAAGTAGTCAACGCCTAAGGAAACAAGGAAAGTATTATACCGGCGAATATCAAATCCGGAATGCCAGAAAGAGTCCATCACATCATCATTCAGAGAAGTCCCTCCAGTCTCTTTTCCTGAAGGAGGGCGACTGCTGCTGGGCTTGGACCCCCGACCCGTCCTCGCCTTCTTAGACGAAGGAGAGGCCGCCTGAGCAGAAGCATTCCCTCCACCAGCATTTTCTAAGTCCTCCACCTCGATCACACCAGAATCTCCCTTGACGGACTCTTTCCTCTTCAACCTCCTCAAGGAAACGCCCCCTGGACTGCTAGACACGTAGCCATCGGGGTTCTTGCTTCTCTCCAACTCAGCCAAATACTTCCTCATCTCTGCGCCAGTGAGGGGCAACATTTCGCCTGCGCAAAGTAAAACAAACTCAGGTAAATAAATCAAATAAAGTGACAAAGCCAAAACAAATGCGAAACTTTTGAAAGACACTCACGCAAATAGGCTGCCATGCGGACAGCGTCGCCCTCCCTATTTAACAGGTCATGAATATTCGTCAGTGGAACCTTCTCCAAGAACTGCGTTAGCTCATGCTCATAGGGCGACATCGCATCCACGTCATACCCTTTCACCGCTAGAGGGGCACTAGTCCACCGAAGGGGAAACTTTGGTCTGCCATTCACCAGAACTGAGGACGTTGAGCACCCAGGCGACCCCTGCACTCTAACAAAAGTATCCCGCCACTCCTTCTTAAAGTTACAAGCGTAAGTGGGAAAGAGTCTCTTTCCAGAGTGAGCAGAGATGGCTATCCAAGTTCCTTTGTTAACGTCCTTGGTACCGTAAAATCGGAAAAAGGCGGCGACAGAAGGCTCTAGACCCAGCGACTTACATAGGATTTCAAAGCCACGAATGAACGCCCAGCTATTAGGAAAAATATGTGTGGGCGCCACGTTCAGAAACTTCAATACGTCCATCTCAAAAGGCGTAAAAGGAATTTTTACGCCGAATTCCTCTAAGACGGCGGTATAGACGAAGTAAGATTCGTCTCCCTCGCCCGCCATCTCTTGATCGCACACGCGCTCGTCTGGATCACACGACAACAGCACCACATCCTCTTCCCGTCCGGTGGCCGAAATGTCGAACTTACTTCGAAAAGAATCCATAGCAGAAACATCAACATAAAGGGACTCTTCTAACAACACCTCCTCCGCGAATAAAGACATCCCTATTGACCTAGAAGGTATCCTTTTCTCCTCCACTGCGCGCGAAGCTCCCTGAAACGGACGAATTTCCCAACACTCGTCCTCCTTAGCTGCCCCTGAAGTGGCAGACAGAAACACACAATCACTATCATGGCTCGAATTAGCGCTCGACTCGCTCGAAAGGTCACTAAACAATTCTTCCCCGAATAACCCATCGTAATAAGCATCCCAATTAATAATCCCATCAGCACCAGTAGCGTGCCTCAGACACGCTTTCCTCAAGTTTTCCTTTTCAATCGGATCAATGGGTTGGACCAGTTTCCCCTCACCATCGCACTCCCTAATTAGAACCATCTCCTAAACTAACGTTTTCGCTCTAAACATAAAAATACAAAAAGAGGGGGGAAAAAGAAAGGATGAGAAGTCGATAAGTACCTGCGAGGGAGTTGAAGACGGATCTGTAGATGCTATAAAACCGGCAAACAAAACGTAGAGAGAACCAACGAGGAGAGCAGCAAGGAAAGTTGGACAAGTGAAAAATGAAATGAAAAACCTAAAAATCCGTTTTTAAGGGAGACCAAAAGCCGCCTCGGGAAGCGTGTCAGGCAGAATTGAGATCAAGACACGTGGCGCACATCAAGGGTTAAAGGCATATCAAAGGTCCGTGAACACCCCAGGAGCGCCCTGGGGTGCTCGCCATACGAAGGAACATACGAGATCGCCTAATGGCGACCGCCTTCGGACAAAGCATACACGAAGCAAACCCGGATCACCAATCATCTCGCCTTGACCCAAGACTCATGCTTGGGGGGCATGTAGAATACGGGCACACAGAACATACACCCTCGGGTTCCGTCAAAGCATTCCATGACAAGACTCAGTACGACGCTCCAAGGTCAGGGCATATATCCACCCTCAGGGCCTCCGTGACATTCGTAAACCGCCCTGAAGAAATCCTTCGAAATAGTCCGGCTGCATGACAGGATTTCATGAAACCATCATCACCTCGCCTTGACCCAAGACTCGTGCTTGGGGGGCTGTGGACCGTCATCTTCCTAAAAGGGATCAAATGATCCCAGAAAGACTCTTCGCACGTCATCATCACTTCGTCTTGACCCAAGACTCGTGCTTGGGGGGCTGTGGACCGTCATCACATTCCTAAGGGCATGGGAGCCCTCCAAAGAAGGCTCTAAGCCCTCCAGAAAGGCCTGGGCGCCCTCTGGAAGGGCCTGGGCGCCCTCCAGAAGGATTCCTGAGCCCTGGCGCGCCCCCTAAAGGGCGCCGCCTCATTAAACTTCTAGAAGCCTCTAGAAACCGCCCAAAAGCCCCAAAATACACAAATACCCCTGTTGCTTGGGAACCAAGCAACCAAAGCCCAAGCCCATAGCAGGCTATAAATACCACTCTTGAGAGCATTCTCAAGGCATCTAATCATCAGTCCCAAAACCCTAGTATACGATTCTTAGCCCTAGAGTCCTTACCGTACTTTTGCGAGTACACTAAGCTAATACATGCTTTAAAAATAATTAGTTGTTGAATAAAGTTTCCCATAAATCAACCATGTATTTGATACTCCCTCCGTTTTAAAATATTTGTTCATTTTGGAGAATAATTTTGTTTCACTTTACTTGTCACTTCCAAGTTTGAATGCAATATTAATTGTTGGTTTATCAACTTTCCTATTTATTGTAGAGAGAAATAATAGAATGAAATAATAAATGAGTAAGGGTATTATAGAAAAAATACAAATAATTTCATTAAAAATGACAACATTTATTTGATTCCTTGATATGTGTAATTTTCTTCAAAATTGATAAGTATCGTGAAACGGAGGGAGTAGATACAATTCATGTTTCCAATGCATCCTATGTAACTAATTAAATACCATGACAGCTGATGTCACAATATGGTTTACGTGCAGCCTTACTCCCTTTATATTTCCCACGCATCCTTAATCATCAACACCCACTTACTCCTTTCGTTCGTATATCTAAGCACCTATTTAACTTTATTTTTGTTCTTCAATGTAAACTTCTTTTCAAATTATTAGATGTACTCCCTCCGTCCCGAATTATAAGAAAAAAAATCACACTTATTAATAAAACTAAAATATTGTAGTTTGTAGTGTAGTTTTTTGTGTTATCCTTGGAATAAGTTTCATAGAAAGATGTAAAAACAGTTTGTATTGGTTATTAGTTATAGAGAAAATGAAAGAGAGAGTATAATGAATGCAAATTGCATTTAATTTCTCCTTGGAAAATATGATTTTTTGAAAAAACATAATTTCGGTGGGCCGGTTACTTTTGCTTTGAGATCGAGAGTCGGGGTCTAGCTACAATCTTTGTTTGACTTGATATGGTTTTTCTCTAGTGTACCGGGGCGAGGAGTGCCCTGCTAATTTGGAACTAACATCTGGTGGGTCGATCACTTTTGATTCGAGATCGGGAGTCAGTTCTTTGATTCAAGTTGGTTTTTAGGCTTTTGTTTTGTGCTCTTTCGGTAGATCGGGTGTAATATCCCGCCTGTCAGTATCAGAATATTACCGGTCGATCGTGCCAGAGGATTAAATTTAAGGAAAGTAAGTATGGATAATATTTATTATATGATGTCAGCTCATTACGTAATAAGTATCAGAGTCGAATATAGCACGCTTGAGGCAAGGGCAATTTGGTAATTTCGCATCCAAAGGATATTTATTTATGTATGGACCAAAATATCTCATTCTTCATTTTTCTTTCTCTCTCTAAGCTTGGCAAAACTTTTCTCCTTCTTCTCTCTTCTACCTCACACCCCCATCTCTCTTACTCAACACCAAATCTTCCAAATCTTCTTCTTACCATGGCAAGTGAATCTATATTGCTTCCTCTTGATTCTTAAACTACTAAAAGCTTGGATTTTTGTTAGATTCCTTTATTTTTCTTCTCATGGATGGATCCAACAAGTTAGGGTTTGGTTTGATTAAGAGGCTAAAGCTCTTGGTTGATGATTGGGAGCTTATGTTGATTATTGTTGCATGGAATTGAAGATTGATGAACAAGCTAGGATCATGGTGTCTTGGAGTTCAAGGGAATATCAAGATTGAGTGGCATAAGCTAAGTTTGCAAGAGAAGCAAGTTGGGGTTTTGTTTCTTGAGCTTGGAAGCTTGGGAATCAAGTTTATGTCTTGATTAGGTGAGTTCCCTAGCTAGTTTTCCTACCCTTGGGATCATGTGATTTATGCTTGCAAGTAAATATATATATTTTTAGGGTTTATGTATAGGAATTGATATCCCTTTTATTGTCATGCTCTCAATACATGTAAATATTTGTTCTAAGACTGTTTTGCAAGTTCTAAATGATCCATAGAGTCATGATATGCCTTAGGATACTTTGATTTGAGGTTTTTGGGTCAAAAACTCCATTTTTGCAGGTCTGGACTGTCATAACTCGCCCCGGCGAGCAAACAGCTTGCCTAGGCGAGCAAAACACTCGTCCTGGAGTGCTCACTCGCCACCAACTCGTAGTTGCGAGTAAGGCAAATCGCCTTTGCGAGTAGACAACTCGCCATTGCGAGTGACATCATGGCATCATGCTGTTTGCTCGCTTCAGGCCCGTTTTGGCACCTTTCGCTCCAGTTTCTCTTCGTGCAGTCTTTTACAGTAATAAACCTCTTAAGTCATGACTCCAAGGCATAGCTTTCTACATGTTTTTCTCTAAAAGTAAGGCAAGTATTTATTTTGTATAGAGAAGCATGACATATGAGAGAATTATTCGTTTCACGATCGGGTAGCAAGTTATACATCAAGTAATGGAAGGAATTAGAGCCTCGAAATAGTTATCGAGAACTAGCAAGTTTAGTAAGAAATCCTAGGATGTTAAGACGCGAAGTATATTATATTCGCACATGATAAAGAATGATAGAACAAGTATTTAAGTTGTGGATAGGATAGTTTATCTCTCCACCATGATTAGGTATGTATACGAACAAGTAAGAGTTTACCACTAATCGGTTCGATTTAGGTTCCGAGGTAAACGATCAAGTATGTACATGTTTAATTTATGTATACGACAAGACCATGACTAATAAGTGTAGGTGGCATGTCTCTTGTTATCCACATCAGGGGGATACAAGGGGTTCTCGTGATGAGAACGATTCAAGCCGTAAGGGACCCGCATGTCACCGAGTAAACAAGACGTAGGTGTTCGTGTCTCTTGTTATCCACGCCAGGGGGATACGGGAGATTCTCGACCTAAGGGGAACGGTTTAAGCCGCAAGGGACCCGCACGACACCGAGGGAGTCCGATGTACGTACATCGGTCATGTATGGGATTGATCTCGGGGTTACTCCACCCGGGACTATCCGTAAAATGAATCAAGATAATAATTGTTGTTCAACGCTAACCAATATGAATGAACTTAGATACGTTTATGCATGATATGAATACGATTATGTTTCTTATGTTTATGTTATGACATGTAGAATGATCCATGCAAGACCATGTTAAGGACAAGAGCATTAGATGCTATATGACAAGTATAAGACATGATATAGAGCAAGATAAGAATGATACACCGATGACGATCTTAGGTTTCCCCTAATCGCCCAGTTTAGAATCATGTTATGATATGTTAAGCTTAGGCCTTGATACGTAAATCGTATACTTGGCAATGCGGTTTTAGATACCCCTTGACCGCCATGACATGTATAGGAAGTGGAACCTATAACAAGTAAGATATGACTATGACGGCTCTAGTATGCACTACCGTCTAAGTATGCCAGTCCCCACACACGTATAATCAACCTGCAGGTTGTAATGTAGACACGTGGTGACCGTAGGTTTCCCTTGAGGTTGCCTATAGCCTAGGATTAGGTGGAACTCACTGAGACATTATGTCTCATCCCAATCCTTATTTGTTTCAGATAAGCAAGATATTTATGCATGTTCGGAGCCGGATGGATATTACTTCAAGGGTTCGTTCGTAAGCTGCAGGACGTTATGGACATTAAGGATGTATTTTTATGTATGGATGACTGTATTGTATTAAGTTTTATACGAACGTGACTTAATGTAAATATTATTCATTCGGAAAAATTTTAAGTTGTATATTTTAATGCATCCAGTACTAATATTAACATACGTGCCAGACTTTCTAGATACGTCTGGTATGGGTGTTACAATTGGTATCAGAGCAGGTCGATTCAGACCGTGCCTTGGGTCATTAAATTACAACTAAGGTAGTGGGACCATTGGGTTCCGGGTAAAAGTTCTAATTGTTGCTGTTAGTTGAGCCTGATCAACTCAATTTAGCATTCGACGATTGGAATGGATGCCTGAGAGCTGAATAGGACCCAGGAGGAACGAAGTATGAAATGGAGATGCACTGGAAAGTGTGAACTCATAATTAAGAACTCAGATAAGTATTAGTAAGAGTTTAATCGTGCCAAAAGGTGGCCGGTGAACTAACCAAGCACAAGTGTGAATCCTCCGGGAATGTAAGGCATGTTAAGACAGGATGTTCCGACAACGTTGGGTGAGATGTTAGTAATACTTCGTATAACCGTAAGTAAAGAGTTGGAATATCTAATTAATACCGGAAGCTTCGGTAGAAGTAGTTGTTGGAATGGGTTTATTGTATGCAAAGAAAATATATTCTGGAACGTAAGTACAAGATTACAAGTTAAGGATAAGTCGATATGTGTTGATGGAATTAGTAAGCTCTCAGGGATTGAGATATGAGAACGGAAGATAAAGATTTATATGTTCAGTAAGAATAAGGTTCTAATAATGAATGAGTTGGCAGAGAAATAAGTTAAGCCGTTCTTAGCGGACGAAGTGGAAGTTTATGTTAAGTGCTACGATAACAAGATATCAGTTTCTAATGTGCCGTGAATTGAATGGATTAATGTTAATGCTTGTCATGCAAAGGTTATAGAATTGTTTTTAAGACGATCGAAAGGAATGATATGCATTGGGATACTTGAGGAAATAAGATTTTATGAAAAAATATGATTTTCTGGAAAACTAATTTTTAGAAAATACGCCAATAGCGAAAATTGCGCTAATAGCGAAATTACTCCAGAGGATTTCGCTAATAGCGAACCTGGGGCGAAATTTTCAGTTTTTCTGAAACCTGTCATTTCGTCTCTAGGGTCAGTAATAGCTATTGGGGGTTGTTTTCACAATCTTTTATGTAACAAACACTCGCTATAACATCAAGTATCGAATGCACGTCACACCCTATGATTTCTAAGGAATAAAATGCATGGACAAGTATTAACGGAATCAATCCGGTTTAAGGCAACATTAGAAGTTAATGCGGCAAGAGTTGACGAAGAGCTTGGGTCAAAAAGTTTTAAGGTTCCGGCATATGAATGGATAAAGTGGATACGCGTGCATGAGATGGAAGGTAAGTGGTAAAGAATTATGTAAAGTCGCGAGATTTTCAGATTTAAGAAAGTTATGAGTACCCCCGGATCTATGTTTTGCTTAATTGAATTGCTAAAGCCCGTTAAGATATTGAATTCAAAATTTTACAAGATTTTAGAAAGGTAGACACATATGGGTGATTGGAGTTGATGTTTATAGATTTTAAAATGGAATTTTTTTGTAGGTACCGGTTGTTACGACTCACGTAGAGTGGGCTAAACTCACGGGAACTAAGGTTGGATAACACAGTTGTGTTGTCAACTTATTCCGTGATTTTAGAGTAACGACTGGGGTCAAATTTATTACGTTTTTATATAAAGAGAAACCGTCAACGCCAATGACCCGTGTGTTAAATTATGATGTTTTCTTAAAGAAAGAAATTAACGAGCAAGCATTAATTTGATTACGCAAAACATAGTATGCGAGAATACAAGGATGCAATGAAGTATGATCAAGAAAAGTATGTATGAATTATGATAAGTCTACTATGGGAATTCAAGAATTCTCAGAAACAAGTTTATGTATGATAAGTGTATGTCATGAGGTGAACTCAACCAGTGAGAATATATGGTCTATTCCCAAGTAAAGTATTATGGTAATGTGACAAGTCTACTATGAGATTCAATCTTGCAAGGTATTGTGAGGTGCATGTTTATGGCAATGGTTGCCATATGAAAAGTTCAAGAAGATGATGCTAATAGGGGAAAATTAGTGTGAAGTTTCAGTCGTCTCAAGGGATTAGGATATTGGTTAAAGCCAACTGGTGGGAATCAGAGTGGCGCAACGAAAGTTAATAAATAAAGTTCAGACAGTAATCATGGAATATGGAATGTGATAGTAAGAGCCTTCGTTAGAAGCACTATGGGACAAGCGAGAAGTTCTCAAAATGTTAAGTAAGAAAGGAGACTTATGTAATCAGTCATGAAAAGGGATAAGGTATGTGGATGTGACTTCAACTAAGTATGACAAGGAAGGCTAGAGACACAACAAATAAAGAATATGTACTATGATAAGGAAGATGCATGTAAGAGTATGTGCTATGACAAGAGAAATACATATAAGAGCGGAAGGATTCCTTTTTGTGACTCAAAGTGGGGATTGAATTATTAAAGTGTGGAACCGGTATTAAAGAAGAAATGTTATGCAGAATAAGGTAGTAATATGTGATCGCAACTGGATTTGATGTTTTGAAACTTCAAGTTTATTGTTCTTAGAATGAGATAATGATATGAGGATCAAGGATCCTATAAGATATATGTTATGCATTTATGTGAGTCTCCAAGATATGTATGTAAGACAAGAAAGAATAAGAAAGAAGTTACTTTTGAAGTTCAAGAATTTCATTATGAATGGAGATATAAACCATGAGTTATGCACGAGGAAGTGCATACTCTCCTATGTCGAACTTGTTAAATGATCACGATACTTGCTACGAAGATTTCGAATTATGATTTATAACTTTTAAAGTTAAAATGGGTAGTAAGGGACTTTGGAACGATGATTATTTTAAAAATATGATTTCGTAATGTTTTCTTTTAGGTTATACAATTATTCGTTCCAAGGACCCAAATACCAAAGTTTAGAAAATTTTCTTAATCAAGATGTAAGAATAAGTATCGTTATTATCTCACAAGATGCGACACATGAGAGTATGTAGGGTACCATGTGAGGTAAGATTTGATGAATGTTATATGTATAGGTGTAATTAATTTCACCTCTCTACGACAAGTTATACTAGTCATCCATGAATTTGGGTGCAATAAGAATGGTAATTAAGATCAAGAAGGCTATGTTTAGTTATATGTGGATTAAGGAACAAGATGAGGACATGAAGCGATAAACCCTTCGGATATGTATGAATGGAAAAATGCTTGACTCAGACCATAGATGATAAGTTTTGTCATGATGATTGGTAGTCGATCTCTAAATTTCGAGGACGAAATTTTTTTAAGGGGGGTAGAATGTAATATCCCGCCTGTCAGTATCAGAATATTACCGGTCGATCGTGCCAGAGGATTAAATTTAAGGAAATTAAGTATGGATAATATTTATTATATGATGTCAGCTCATTACGTAATAAGTATCAGAGTCGGATATAGCACGCTTGAAGCAGGGGCAATTTGGTAATTTCACATCCAAAGGATATTTATTTATGTATGGACCAAAATATCTCATTCTTCATTTTTCTTTCTCTCTCTAAGCTTGGCAAAACTTTTCTCCTTCTTCTCTCTTCTACCTCACGCCCCCATCTCTCTTTCTCAACACCAAATCTTCCAAATCTTCTTCTTACCATGGCAAGTAAATCTATATTGCTTCCTCTTGATTCTTAAACTACTAAAAGCTTGGATTTTTGTTAGATTCCTTTATTTTTCTTCTCATGGATGGATCCAACAAGTTAGGGTTTGGTTTGATTAAGAGGCTAAAGCTCTTGGTTGATGATTGGGAGCTTATGTTGATTATTGTTACATGGAATTGAAGATTGATGAACAAGCTAGGATCATGGTGTCTTGGAGTTCAAGGGAATATCAAGATTGAGTGGCATAAGCTAAGTTTGCAAGAGAAGCAAGTTGGGGTTTTGTTTCTTGAGCTTGGAAGCTTGGGAATCAAGTTTATGTCTTGATTAGGTGAGTTCCCTAGCTAGTTTTCCTACCCTTGGGATCATGTGATTTATGCTTGCAAGTAAATATATATATTTTTAGGGTTTATGTATAGGAATTGATATCCCTTTTATTGTCATGCTCTCAATACATGTAAATATTTGTTCTAAGACTGTTTTGCAAGTTCTAAATGATCCATAGAGTCATGATATGCCTTAGGATACTTTGATTTGAGGTTTTTGGGTCAAAAACTCCATTTTTGCAGGTCTGGACTGTCATAACTCGCCCTGGCGAGCAAACAGCTTGCCTAGGCGAGCAAAACACTCGTCCTGGAGTGCTCACTCGCCACCAACTCGCAGTTGCGAGTAAGGCAACTCGCCTTTGCGAGTAGACAACACGCCATTGCGAGTGACATCATGGCATCATGCTGTTTGCTCGCTTCAGGCCCGTTTTGGCACCTTTCGCTCCAGTTTCTCTTCGTGCAGTCTTTTACAGTAATAAACCCCTCAAGTCATGACTCCAAGGCATAGCTTTCTACATGTTTTTCTCTAAAAGTAAGGCAAGTATTTATTTTGTATAGAGAAGCATGACATATGAGAGAATTATTCGTTTCACGATCGGGTAGCAAGTTATACATCAAGTAAGGGAAGGAATTAGAGCCTCGAAATAGTTATCGAGAACTAGCAAGTTTAGTAAGAAATCCTAGGATGTTAAGACGCGAAGTATATTATATTCGCACATGATTAAGAATGATAGAACAAGTATGTTAAGTTGTGGATAGGATAGTTTATCTCTCCACCATGATTAGGTATGTATACGAACAAGTAAGAGTTTACCACTAATCGGTTCGATTAAGGTTCCGAGGTAAACGATCAAGTATGTACATGTTTAATTTATGTATACGACAAGACTATGACTAATAAGTGTAGGTGGCATGTCTCTTGCTATCCACATCAGGGGGATACAAGGGGTTCTCGTGATGAGAACGATTCAAGCCGTAAGGGACCCGCATGTCACCGAGTAAACAAGACGTAGGTGTTCGTGTCTCTTGTTATCCACGCCAGGGGGATACGGGAGGTTCTCGACCTAAGGGGAACGGTTTAAGCCGCAAGGGACCCGCACGACACCGAGGGAGTCCGATGTACGTACATCGGTCATGTATGGGATTGATCTCGGGGTTACTCCACCCGGGACTATCCGTAAAATGAATCAAGATAATAATTGTTGTTCAACTCTAACCAATATGAATGAACTTAGATACGTTTATGCATGATATGAATACGATTATGTTTCTTATGTTTATGTTATGACATGTAGAATGATCCATGCAAGACCATGTTAAGGACAAGAGCATTAGATGCTATATGACAAGTATAAGACATGATATAGAGCAAGATAAGAATGATACACCGATGACGATCTTAGGTTTCCCCTAATCGTCCGGTTTAGAATCATGTTATGATATGTTAAGCTTAGGCCTTGATACGTAAATCGTATACTTGGCAATGCGGTTTTAGATACCCCTTGACCGCCATGACATGTATAGGAAGTGGAACCTATAACAAGTAAGATATGACTATGACGGCTCTAGTATGCACTACCGTCTAAGTATGCCAGTCCCCACACACGTATAATCAACCGGCAGGTTGTAATGTAGACACGTGGTGACCGTAGGTTTCCCTTGAGGTTGCCTATAGCCTAGGATTAGGTGGAACTCACTGAGACATTATGTCTCATCCCAATCCTTATTTGTTTCAGATAAGCAAGATATTTATGCATGTTCGGAGCCGGATGGATATTACTTCAAGGGTTCGTTCGTAAGCTGCAGGACGTTATGGACATTAAGGATGTATTTTTATGTATGGATGAATGTATTGTATTAAGTTTTATACGAACGTGACTTGATGTAAATATTATTCATTCGGAAAAATTTTAAGTTGTATATTTTAATGCATCCAGTACTAATATTAACATACGTGCCAGACTTTCTAGATACGTCTGGTATGGGTGTTACATCGGAGGTCGCGTGGTTATGGAAGTTGCATGATCCTTTGGTAAGGTGCTCTTCGATATGTGCCTCAGCTTGGGTGTTGGGGTATGGGAGTTTTATTTTGAGGGTGTTCTTTGGGGGTGAGTGGTGACGATGGGCGGTGGTGGTTATCGTGCTTACAGTGCTTGTTTTTGTGAAGGAGTCTGTTTTTAGGTGGTGATGTGTTTTTGTGGGTTTATCTTTATGGGTGTTTTTAGGTGGTTATGGTGTACCGTATATATGCGGCACCATTTTTATCTTGGTTCGTCCATACCTTGCGTCTTGCAGGGATGGCGTTTAATAATATTTGCCGATTCAAAAAAAAAATGATAAAAGTAAAACTTTTTTGATTATAATATGAGACAAGGAAAATGAGTTTTTTTTGCTTATAATTTGGGACGGAGGGAGTATTTATTATTTTTTCCTAAACACACCCCTAATTAATATCCCCAACTTGTCTTAAAATATGAAAAGTCAAATTTAATACACATACAAACAAAAGACAATTTAGTAATATTACCACACAAAATAGACATAATAATTGCACTAACAATTTTTCTTAAGAAATGTGAAAAATGCAAAAGGGACTTAGATATAGGGACGGAGGGGGGTAGCACTTTGGTGCCATTAATGGCACCGTACCATTAAATCTGAGCCACACAAACACAATGCCATTGCATCTGGGCCACACAACACATCTATCTTGGTGCCATTAATGGCCCATATTTAATGGCACCAAAGTGTTACCCGACGGAGGGAGTATAATATATAGTTGTGCCATTAACTCCTCAATAAACCTTTATAATCATACGACCCACCTGAGATAAGGAAAAGATGTCTTATGACATTGAATCACATACAGTAGTTGTGCTTTACAGCATAACAGGTATGGCCTATGCATAGTTATTTTCCCCTAATTTTTGTTTGTTTGTTCAATGTCAAGTACTCTCTCCGATTCTATTTACCAGAGAAAGTTGACTTTTTAGATACATTGAATAGTGTATGTATCTAGTCAAGAACCTAAACCAAATACTCCCTCCGTCCTAAATTATAAGCAAAAAAAATATTTTCACACTTATTAAGAAAACTAAAATATTGTAGTTTGTAGTATAGTTTCTTGTGTTATCCTTGGAATAAGTTTTATAGAAAGACGTAAAAACAATTTTTATTGGTTATTAGTTATAGAGAAAATGAAAGAAAAAGCATAATGAATGCAAATTGCATTTAATTTCTCCTTGGAAAAGATGATTTTTTGAAAAAACATAATTAAATATGATAAAAGTTAGTCTTTTTTGCTTATAATTTGGGGCAAAGAAAATGAGTTTTTTTTGCTTATAATTTGGGACAAGTGAGTACATAAATTATTTAATGTAGCTAAAAAGTAAATTGTTTCTTGTAAATAGGACTGGAGGAGCAATCCTCACCTAACAATACTTTGAAGCAAACAATAATTTGATATTGATGTATACTTTTGATGAATACTTTTGATTGCCAAGACTTTTTTCATCAAATGTATTGTTAGTGCAAAATCAAAAGTATTCATCAAAAGTATAAGACCATTTGCTTCAGCTTTTTGTTCTCTTAGCAATGTCGAATCGACTTTCAAAATTTCAAGAACATCAATTACAGAATTATACATCAATATCAAATTAGACAAAGTGCCAAAGTGAGAACTCCAACGAGTATCAGCAGCATGTTTGAGATTAGGTTCCTGATTCAAACCTTGCCCACTAGCAATTTCTCCTGATGCCAAGGCTTCCCTAACATTCTTTATTTGTTGTTCACAAAGCATGCGAAAGAAAACAAAAGAAAGAGAGAATCCTTTCAGGGAATGATTGATTTTCTGGAACAGGCGCGACATTAACACCTCATTTCTTTCACTTTCATTCAGTGTTAAGAAGATTGAATTTGTGGGTACATGTATCAACGAAATAAATTTTGTGTTATGATGAAGATGATTTTAATTCGAATCGGTTTTGAAAAAATCCATTCCATTGATATTTATCAAAGAGTTATACAATTTCTCCCATCAAATTCCCTCATATAAGATGAGTAGTGACAAACAGGAATGTATTTCAAGAGGTTGTTTTGAACTTAATCTTACTGCCCTGCCAACTGACAAGTTTCAATTGGCAGAGGAGCATGATCAACCACAAAACAACATCTTAGAGGTGCATTATGTCCCACTCATCTTATACGAAGGAATTTGATGAAAGAATTTGTACAACCATTAGATAGAATACAACATATGTTTTATCTATTCTTTTAACTTTCCAAAGAGGCTTGAAAATATTTACATTCAGTATAAGACTCTTCAATACCAACATCTTCCGCAAACTAACAAGAATTAAACTTAAATTCCAACAAAATAAAGACACTACATAATAATGATGCTACCTGAACATAATCTTCTGATTCTGGCAGAATCAAACTGTTAATAGTATCTTCAGGTGATCTCAGCAACATGACAAACATATCGATCCATGCGAATATGTTGTGTTGAAAAAAATCAAGAACATGTTTCTCACGTCGTCTTCGTTCATTAATTCTAGCCGACTGAACCATATTCTCCCCTCGTCAAACGTTGGACGTTCATACCAAATATTTTCCACCCTCCTTGTGTCTCCGAGATTGAGTCCTTGGTTGATTTCATTCAGTTGATCCTTCAGTCCTTTTAACGTGACATTAATGTACCCTAACCTTGAACAACTGAGGATTTCCACCGTTGAAGTGTATGCAAACATTGTATCATTTCTTGCCAAAATAATCAAAATTTAAACAAACCCTAAAACTAAAAAAATTCTAATTTAAAAGAAAAAATCTAACATCTTTATATAATACAAAAGCTTACATCTTTGAGTAAAAGTACACGTGACATCTTCATACTCCCCATTTCATTTAATGTTTTTCCATCAACCAATCAAAATGGATCTTGACTCATTCATTTTCTATTAGCCAATTAAAATTGAATCATGACTCACTTATTTTTCACCAACCAATCAAAATTGATCATGATATTATTTTTTCCCTATATATAGACAATTTGATTTTTTATTATTTTCATCTACCTCTTCCTCCCATAAAAAATCACTGCTTTCAACCTCATTATCTTTTTGTTTTATTTTTTTATTTTTTATTGTTTTATTGTTTATTTAACATTTCTTATTTTTATGTTCCTTTTTATGTGATTTCTTAGGTTGATGTTTCTTATTCATATTCTCTTTTCAATTTTCTTTTGGTGTTTATATGTTCTTTGTTTTTGTTCGGATCTTTATTTTGGACATGGAAGCCAATCAAGAGAAAAGAAGAAATGCATCACATATAAATTAATATATACGAAGGATTTCTATTACCACGTTCAAATATAATCACTTTTATCCCCCTTTTGTTTTATTTTAATCCCTCAATACTCACAACTTTTTCTATCTATCTATTCTTTTTTGTTTAATTTTTCTTATGTTTCTTATGTTGTTATTTTACTTTTAATATCTTGCTCTTTTATATGTTATTTTGGTTTTTGATTTTTTTTTTGCTACTTTATGCTTGAGATGGAAACCAGTAAATAGACAAGAAGAAATGCATCCTATTTTCAAAAAATTGATTGAATCGATAACTTTGGAGTGAAAAAGATAAGAAATACATAATAGAAAATCGATTTTATGGCACCTTTAATTTTTGTTTTTTGAGTCAAAAAGTTCCTTTTTCTTTAACTAAAAGGGAGCAAGGTGCTACCCTAAAATTTTAAGTGCATTTTCAAAAAAAATAGTAAACCATACAATCATTTATATTTTATTTCCTTCATCCTAATTAAATATTTAAATGAGTTTATACTATTTTTAAAATTAATATCCTAATTAAAGATTATTAAATTATTATGTGTTTTAAGTGAAAAATATTATGTTTTATTCAACGTCATATTTTTGTATCCATCATTCATTCTATTATTAAAATTAATAATCACATATGCTTTAAAACTGCATTAATATTTTTATTAATTACCTTATTTATAAGTGGAAAGTTGTAAAAGTCTTATAATGACAAAACTAAATGAATTTTTGATTTCTTATTAATATCTTTCAATGACACTTTGCCCCCTCAAAAAAAACATGTTTCAATGACAACCATCAAATTATTATCATTGTTTGATTTCTCAATCAATCAAATGGATTCATCCATCCTTTGTCTTAATTTTTGACCAATTAGATTTAACAAAATCATGAAAGGTTTCAATCATACACATATTTTTTAACAATAAGCTAAATATAATTTTTTTCCAACAAATATAATTCTTATAACAAGCAAATTGTATGTTTTTCCACTCAACTTTCAACCATAACATAGCATGTTGACATGACATTTTTTTCTTTTATTTTTCTACAAAAGATGCAAAACCATGCAAGAATTTAATGTTATATCAATTGTCTAATTCAATGTATTTATTGGTTTGGTTTGAATGTGTTTTTCCATGATGTTTCTTTTTTAGGGATTTTTCCATGATGTTATAGGTTTTTGGTACAAAATTGGATGAAGAAGAAAACAATTAATTTTGTTTCGGGAAAGAAAAAAATCTAACAACTAATTACTAACATTTGACATTAAAAAAGCATTTGTTTTATAGGATATCTTTTTTCTTAATTAAATATATAACTTTTAAACTATGATAATCAATAAAATCTTATGTCTTTCATTTTAAATAGTATTCAAGACATTTTGCTAATTCCCTAAAAAAAAGACATTTTGCAAATTAAAAATAGAAAATAATTGACATTTTAAGGATCTACACTAACAAGTTTTTTTAAGATAAAAATAAAATTTATGGAGAAAATAAAGTAGGGGACGTAAATCTAACCCGATAAAAAATTAAGGACATAAATCGAATCCAAAAAAAGAGCCAACACGGTCTTTTCTATTCATTTCAGTGATAGTCTTTGTCCCAATTGTTGTTTTTATCATCTTGAATTTCATTTGAAAATATTATGACATTTAATCAAATGAACTTTGTTCATTGATATGACCACATATGCTAAAATTAATTTGTGATAAAATATTTCTAAGAATACAACAATGCCTTAAACTTTTGTAAAAAAAATGTCTTAATTTTTTTACTAAAGCCTTAAATATTATACTATATACATTAAATTTTTTTCAGCTTATTATAGAAGTTTCTTATTCATAGCACCATCATCAATAATTATAATTTACAATTTTTTGTCTTGGACCATGAGAATTGCTAAAAAAAAAAATTAAGCAAATTTGTTACTAATTTTTAAAAAGTTGCTTTGAAATTAAACCAAGATTGTATTCCCATTTTTTATTAATATGGAATTTATATTTATATTGTTAATATATTTCATGCAGTGACCTTTAACCACATAAATATGATTAATATCGGTATACAATTGAAATTAAATTTAAATTATAAACATTTGTGAAGTAATTAATTTTTTACCTCTCAAAATAGGAATTTTTTTCTTTGTGAAAAAAAAATATTTTTGTTGTAAAGGACTCTTTGTATACCGGAGTTTGATCTAAAGATTGTTTTACTGAAAAATCAAACTCGGGTTCCCTGATTAATTTGGAACTCACTAACCACTTGAGTTCAATCACATTACAATCAATGCTTTTTTAGTAAAAATATTTCAAATAATTATAATTTCATAATTCATATTAATGCTCAAATAAATTTTATAGTCCTATAATTGCAACTCGGTTGGAAGCTCCATTTGATATTGATACGCATGTGTCAATGTTCAAACTTATACCCCTCATTGTGTGAATTTAACCGCTGGAGTACTTGAGAGAAAAAATACAAAATATCTCATGAGTATATTTTTCTAATTGCTCTAATTTATATAAATGGAAAGGATATTCTCTCCAAATAAAAATGGAAACGATATATTATAAAAACCATTTTTAAATATGAATGTCATGAGTGTTGTATGTTTTAGGAGTTTATGAAAATAGAAAGTAAATGCTAATACCAATATTGAATAAATAAATGTTGATTAGTAATTGTTGTAGATTCAAACAAAATCACCACGATGTTAAATTAAAAAATTAAATAAATAAAACAAGAAATTTTGTTCATGTGGTCAATTAGCTCCATCAACGACGAATTATTATGGAGAACATGAGTTTGATTCTAGGTGGAACAGTTAATGGTCAAACTTTACTGACCTTCCGACTTAACTTAAGATTACTAGGACCCCTTTAGCTTTAAAGGCATAGGGCTAACACCATAATAAGCAGTGGTGGGCCTAATAGAGAATAATGTTTATGAAACGACTCTCTTCACTTTTATACAGATCTAACTAAATAAATTATTTTAAAATAAATAAGTGTTGTTGGAATATAACAATATAGTTATTTGTGGAACTCATTTGTTGAAGAAATTACATTCTTATTAAGTATTATTATTAAAAGATAAATGAGTAATGTGTATAAGCGACTCATTCAAAATCTCAAATTGGCGAGAGCTTTTATTTATACAAATTGAATTCATGTTTCATTTAAAATTAATGTTTGAAAGAATGAATTAAGAATTATTTGAAAGAAATACATGACATCTAAAAACTTTTTTTAAAAAAATAGTTCATAATTTTCTTACTACCGGAGATCATACATTTAGTTTAATCATCACTTTAGACTAAAAGAAACCACATAAGTGATATTGACACCACATCTTCACCCTAAATCTTAAGACATTAGAAATATTATGTTGCTCAATATCTACTCTTGAATTCAATGTTGAACTTTTACTCACATTTGACACAATAACAACTCTCCCACTCGCGCTCCCGCTACAAATTCGAACCGAGTTTTAATACGACCGTTGGAATTTATGGGGGAACTCACGGTGGTGTGGATCGATCCATTGGAGCTAGAGCAATCATCCAAGTGAGAATGATATTACATTTTCACCTAATATTTAAGGTATTAAATATATGAGTCTTCCAACTTATATGTTGTCCAACCTCCACTCTTTTATTCAATGTTGAAATGTAACTTACACATGATACATACAACATTTTTTCACTTAATCATGGTTGAATTCTAGCCCGTGCTTGGCACGGGTATCCATACTAGTATAAACATAAAAGGTTAATGATGTTTGATTATGAAAACTTACTTGTTATTGGAGTGTTGTTGGATTTGAACTTAAAGAAATTAGAGATTTGGTTGATTTGAGAGAGTTTTTGGAGATCTGAGATGAGAAATGAGGAAATGAGCTGATGTCTGACCTTTAAAAGAACACGCAGCATGTGGGTTTAGCGTGACTTAACTCACGCTGGTGTATAACCCAGTTTGTGTTAACTCACGTTTTGTTTAACACCTGCTGATTTAATTCATGTTGGGGCATTTTCAAAAATGCAGTTGAGAGTGAGCAAAATGTGATGGGAGAAGAGCAATTTTCTAAAGAGTATTACTTTTCCCACCTTATGACCTTCTCCCACACCCTGTAAAATTTCCAAAAATGCCCTTGTGCAGTCCGGATTTTAAAATCCGGATTCATGTTTACTATTTCGGATTTTATAATCCAGACAATTCTTATGTATAATCAGTCATCAGACTCTCTCACATTTCAGCAATTTTGAGTTTTGCTTTAAAAAACAACAAAAAACCTAAGTAAAAAATACTAAAAACCTGTCAAATAAAATCATAAAAATATAAAAATACCACCAAAAAATTCTAAATATCAAATAAAACTAGTGCAAATTTTTTCGGGTTTTTTGAGAATATGAAAAATAAAAAAAAATGAAAAATGGGTCTAAACGATGAAATTTTGGATTTTGAGGGGCGGAGCCCCATAAAGAGTTTAGGGAGTCATGGTCCTTGAATTTTTTTTGATTTTCTGGGGAAGTTTCGGAACAATCCGATCAAGTAGCCCGAAAACCCGATTTTTGAATAGGTAACAATGACCCAAAACAGAAGGATAAGAGTTAGAAAGATTAATATTGTCCCTAAAATGGATATACATGTTACAAACATGTTTAGGATTTGTGCTGATACAGTTCAGATTATATAATCTGAGCTGTTTTTCCCTTGAAAAAGGGTGTTTAGGGGGTGTCCGGATCATGTAATCCGAAAAAATCATGTAGGGCGCCCTATTTTTTGAAGTTTCCGGATTACAAAATCCTAAAAAATCCGTAACTCATTTTTTCACCCTTTAACAAAGGAAAACACCATTCCGGATTATGAAATCCAGAAACTTCAAGGGCATTTTTGGAAGAAAAAAAAAGGGCGCGTGAGAATTCTATAAGACCACCTCCAATGGGGTTATTGAAAGCCTATTGAAGCCTATTGAACCATTGGAAGATTGCTTGTTGAACATGACATGGAGGAGTTGGGTGATGAATTGATTCAACAAGTTGAATCCTGCAAGCAGTGGACACGCGGCGCGCTGTGAGTGTGTGAAAAATGGCGCGTGCGCTACACACGCCGACAGGGCGCGTCAGTTGCAGAGGAGCGCGGAGAGAGAAAGAGCTTTGGGTGGATAATGACAGCTGGCGCGTTTTTATTGGCTGGCTGGATTTTAATTATCTTCATATTTGCACTCAATTATTTCGGTGGAAATAATTTTTTTTTTACCAAAATTCGTGATTTTTTTTTCTCTATAAATAGAGACTTGGATCATTTCATTTGGACACAGAAAAAAAAATCAAGTTTTTCACTCTCTTAATCTTATTATTAGCCTTTCTTTTGAAGTTTTAGTCTTTGATTAGTGAAATGGATCCCAATAACAATCAATTCAACACCCAAAATTCTTCTGATTACTCATTTAACTACCAAAATCCGAACAATTATCAACACCCAAATCAATTTCCCAACCAACATCCTCAAAACCCAAATCAATTTCGAAACCTACATCCTCAAAATCCAAATCAATTTCTCAACCAAAATCCTCAAAACATGCCTAACTTTGGTTTTGCCTCAAATTTCAATCACCCATCCTCTGTTCCAAACAACTTTCATCCATATAGATCTATGATGGGATATCCATCTCAAACACCCCCATTTAATGGTTATATGCCGATGATGAATGAAAATTTTCAGAGTCTTGGTGAATATCCTGAATTTTCATCACAAATAAATCGTGGTGGAATGACAAGATCTAATGAAGTCACTCCAGAGGATACAACTCCTAAGAGCAAGAAAAACCAGCAACCATCATAGAACACTGAACAAAATTTGGTGTTAATTAGTGGGTGGATAAAATATGGAACATCCAGTGTTGTCGGGAGAAACCAGACAAGTGAAGCATATTGGGGTAAAATTGCTGAGTATTGTAATGACCATTGCTCATTCGATTCTCCACGCGATGTCATTGCATGCCGAAACCGTTTTAATTATATGAGCAAATTAATAAATAAATGGGTTGGTGCTTATGATACCGCTAAGCATCAGCAAGCAAGCGGTTGGTCGGAAGATGATGTGTTGGCAAAAGCCCAGGAAATATATGCAGGTGGGAAGAATGTTCAATTTACTTTAATGGAAGAATGGCACGCTCTCCGTGATCAACCTCATTATGGCAGTCAAGTGGGAGGCAGTCAAGTGGGAGGAAATGTTGGCTCAGGAAGTAGTGGATCTAAGAGATCTCACGAGGACTCTGTAGGATCTAGTGCTCGTCCAATGGGTAGGGAGGCAGCTAAAAAAAAGGAAAAAAAAGAAAAGCAAGGACGCTGGCTTGGAGGAGGTGGAAAAGGAGTGGTTTCAATTCAAAGAAATGAAGGTGCAAGAGATGGAACACTTTAAAGAGTACACCGAAAAAATGGAAAAGTACACCGCAGTGCAACAAGAGAAAAACAAATTGAAGAAAATGGACATGTTCATAAAGTTAAGTTCCCAAGAGCATCTCGATGACAGAAAAAAAAATGTTGGAAAACTTGGAGCGTGAGCTGTTTGGAAATTAATTTCACTAATATTTGTTTGTATTCGGTCAAAATTGTCAGTGTTGTCTAGTCCCCAGTGTTTACTTTAATAATTGTCAGTGTTGTCTAGTCCCCAGTGTTTACTTTAATAATTGTCAGTGTTGCTTCACCATCCGTGACTTTAATAATTATATCATCCGTGACTTTAATAATTCACATACTATTTGCCATTAATAATTATCTCCACGATCTCCACTATTTGTCAGTGTTGCTTTAAATAATTCACTCCAATATCACAAATCTCCCCGTGCTACTTTAATAATTCACTCCAATATCACAAATCTATTTGTCAGTGTTACATCCACTATTTGTCAGTGTTACATCCACTTTAATAATTCATTCCCCGTGCTTTAACAAACACTTTAATAATTCACTCTCCGTGCTTTAACTATTTGCTTATATATAGGGACTTGAATAGCATTCATATCTACTTCCAAATCTATTTGCCACTTGAATATTGTTTAAACTATTTCCTTTCTCAAATTGCATTCATATCTACTTCCAATATCTACTTCCAAAAACTATCAATGGATCCTTTTGGTTTTGATATTGAAGCCTACTTCCAAAAACGTGATGCTGAAGACACTTATATCGTCAACCGATTTATTTAGCGTCGAAAAAAACTAGAGGAAGGTAGTGGATCAGGTAGTGGATCTCGTAAAAAAAATATTTAAATAGAGATCATGCAGCAGCTAACCAAAGACTCATTGACGACTACTTTGCCAATGAGCCTACATATGACGATGCAATGTTTCGTCGTCAGTTCTGGATGCAAAAACACGGTTTCCTTCGAATCGTTGGAGACCTTTCAAGTAGTGATAACTACTTCACCCAGCGAGTTGATGCCACCAACAAAGAAGGTATATCACCATTAGCAAAATGTACCACAACAATGCGAATGTTAGCATATGGTGTGGCAGCAGATGCGGTCGATGAATACATCAAAATAGGAAGTAGTACAGCATTGGAGTGCTTACTTAGATTCTGCAAAGGAATCATACGACTGTATGAGCAAGTGTACTTGAGAGCACCAACCCAAGATGACCTGCAAAGAATACTACATGTTAGTGAAATGCGGGGGTTCCCAAGGATGATCGGGAGTATTGACTGCATGCACTGGGAGTGGAAAAATTGTCCTAAAGCATGGGAAGGTCAATTTACCAGGGGGGATAAGGGAACCACCACAGTTATTCTTGAAGCAGTTGCATCTCATGATCTATGGATCTGGCATGCCTTTTTTGGATGTCCGGGAACGTTGAACGATATAAACGTTCTAGACCGGTCACCAGTGTTTGATGATGTGGAACAGGGAAAGACTCCAAGGGTGAATTTCTTTGTGAATCAACGTCCCTATAATATGACATACTATCTAGCTGATGGTATCTACCCTTCTTATCCAACTTTCGTCAAATCAATTAGACTTCCTCAAAGTGAACCCGATAAGTTATTTGCGAAATATCAAGAGGGATGTCGGAAGGACATCGAACGTGCTTTTGGAGTGCTTCAAGCTCGATTTAAAATCATCCGTGAACCAGCTCACTTGTGGGACATAGCCGATTTGGGTATCATCATGAGGTCATGCATCATATTACATAATATGATTGTTGAGGATGAACGAGATACATATGCTCAACGTTGGAGCGATTTTGAGCAATCTGAGGGAAGTGGATCTAGTACACCGCAACCATACTCGACCGAGGTGTTACCCACTTTTGCAAATCATGTGCGTGCTAGATCCGAGTTGCGTGATCCAAATGTTCACCACGCATTGCAAGCAGATCTAGTGAAGCACATATGGACAAAGTTTGGAATGTTTCGTAATTGAAGATCATTTGTATCGTACTAAATAAATTACGTGTGTGTTGTGTGCTTGTTTGTTGTCTTGCATTTTAAGCTATTCGTGTGTCGCGTGCTTAGTTTGTTGTATTGCATTTTAAATTAAGAAAATAAAAATAAATTATTTAAAAAAATATTGTTTTTTTTTAAAAATTATTTGTATTATTTTAATTTAATTATAATCGATAATTATAATTTTATGTAATTATAAAAACAAAAATTAAATAAGAATAAGAAATAAAAAGTGGTGGGGTAGGGTGTTGAATGAAAACTATTGGTGTGGTAAAAATTGAATGAATGTTGAATTAAGAGAGAGAAAATGATGTGGAGTGTTGGGAATTGAAAAAGTGGGTGTTGAAGGTTATTGAAATTTTTTTGCCATTGGACATGGTCTAAGATGGGAAAAGTAATACTCTTTTCTAATTCCTCTCACAACTTGGGCCTTAAAAGTTTCGACACCTTGTGGTGTGGCCCATCTTGCAAGGGTTATGGGTCGACCCTGCTCAAACCCTACCCTAGTGAGGTTATAAATATGTGCTTTAGTTCACTTTGAAAGTACGCCGATGCCGCTTTCTCGGAACTACAATCTTCATTTTCTCTTTCTCTTTATCCATTGAAAACATGGTCTTCCACCATAGTATATTATCAATTCATATATAAATATGCTCACACATATTGATTGAATTGAATGTGATGATATGTATGGTAGGAGAACGTCTATTTCTACTGTATTTTACTCAAATGAATACTATGTACATTGAAAAGATCAGGTCAATCATCTTTTGTCTTTGATTTCATCTATTTTTTGTGTTGGCGAATTTTCGGCTATATAATCTTTTCTTTTTGCCTCACCAGATCCATAAGAGAAACATAAAATCTCAGTTCATGGGTTGTCCTTTCTTGCCTTATAAATTGGGAACTATAAATGTTGTTTTATCTACGCACGATTTATCTATTATGCTTTGCTATGTCATTTGATTAGTTAATATGTCAAACGTAACTCTCCAACGACTGTGTTTTCCCTAAGAAAATATATATAAAATGATATTGATTAGTTAATATGTCAAACGTAACTCTCCAACGACTGTGTTTTCCCTAAGAAAATATATATAAAATGATATAAATTGATCTTGTTCTTATTATGAAGTTTAATTTGAATTTGTAGGTTTTATCTTGATGGCATAATTTAGTGAATGAATAATATTGTTTTTTATGTTTTCTCTATTTGATATTCATGCCGGTCAAATGATTCAGATTTTAAGTTGTATGTTAAATTCGGTTTGATAAAACTAACGTAGTAGTTCTTTGATACTCATCTAACTGCAGACATTCATTGACAACTGAGACCAAATTGTTCCACATATACATAGAATATGGTTCTTATTCTACCCTTCAATCTATTCCAGTCACTTGAATCGCTCATTCATTTTATCAAAATTGTTATGTTTTCTCTATTTGATATTCATGCCGGTCAAATGATTCAGATTTTAAGTTGTATGTTAAATTCGGTTTGATAAAACTAACGTAGTAGTTCTTTGATACTCATCTAACTGCAGACATTCATTGACAACTGAGACCAAATTGTTCCACATATACATAGAATATGGTTCTTATTCTACCCTTCAATCTATTCCAGTCACTTGAATCGCTCATTCATTTTATCAAAATTGTTATGTTTTCTCTATTTGATATTCATGCCGGTCAAATGATTCAGATTTTAAGTTGTATGTTAAATTCGGTTTGATAAAACTAACGTAGTAGTTCTTTGATACTCATCTAACTGCAGACATTCATTGACAACTGAGACCAAATTGTTCCACATATACATAGAATATGGTTCTTATTCTACCCTTCAATCTATTCCAGTCACTTGAATCGCTCATTCATTTTATCAAAATTGTAGCTCACACCCACATTTCATCATATCTCTTTTTGTCTCTTTGTCTTTCTCTCTAATTTTCCTATCTGTCATGATTTGGTCCAATAAATTTCATATAATAATAAGTCATCTCATTCAAGACTTATTGTATTGAAGAAGAGAGTTGCAATGTGTTAAGTGTATCACTTTGTGGCATATTCCATGGATATCCATCAAACTTCCAGAGACTTTATATGACAATATCAACTAGATTCATCCCAATTGTTTAATCGAGACACCGTTTGTCCTAGTTACACACCAAATTCTTAATGATGTTGATGGTGGCTGCAATGCTGTGTTGGTGAGTGATGCTTCTCTTACATCAGAATAGAAAACGATAAAACTTCAACAATTTAATAGCAATAAAGTCTCCAAAAGCAAGATAAATGAGAAATGAGAAAATAACCACATTGATCAACAGTAGCATGCAGTTGATTAATACTTTGTCCAAAGATCTCAGGATAGAGTGTCAAACAAAGGCATGTTAGTGTCATCATTGTTGTTATTGTCTTTTTTCTCTTCTTCTGTGGCGGCTTTATTACTAATAAATTGTTGAGGTTTTATTCCTTTTTCTTCTTCTATAAAAGACCATCATTCTCCAACACCAACATTGCGGCAACCACGTTTGCATCGACATCAGTATAAATTTGGTGTGTAATTAGGAAAAAAAATTATGTATCGATGTTTAAGAAGTCGAGACAAATTTAATTGATTGTGTCTGGTAGAAGATTTTTTTTTTTTTTGAAGAAAGTCTTTGGAAGGTTGATGCATAAACATGGTGCATGTCACAAGACGATACACTTAACACCTTCTAGCATATCTTATTCTAAGGATGAGTCATGCATGCCAAAGAGATACCTTCGCTATCATAAGGAAATTGTTGGGACATACAATGAGAGATAAGAAAATTAGAAAGATACAGAGAGACAAGGAGAAAGATATGATGAAAAGTGGGTGTGAGCTACAATGTTGATCCTTACTTGTTTATATGGAAGTAAAATGAATGATGTAGTGGGTGAAGTGATTGGACAAGTAGGAAGGGTATAATGGGAACCATATCCTCTGCAGTTGTGACAATATTTATCGTTGTCGCTAAATGTCTGCAGTTAGAAAAATATCAAACAACAGTGCTTTAATTTCATTAAACCGAATTTAACATACAACTTAAAATTAAAATATGAATTATTTGATCTTTATCTTACAAATTAAAATATGAATTATTTGATCTTAATCTTACAATTATGATTCTGACATTTTTTTTATAGTAGATTCACATTTTCTTTAGAGTTGTTTTAAATTTAAGAGAGTGGTTTAGTGTGTTTTGTTCTACGCTATCCACTTTATTTGTCTGCCTCCATCACCCTTGATTGCTCTTTGCCTATTTGACTCTATTTTTTTCTCTAATGATCACATTTTAATAAAAGGAAAAGATGATTTTTAGGTTTGTTACAATTTGAAAGACACAAATATTTGTATTTATTATTTTAATCGAAATCAAAATTTCATATAAATTACCATTCATAATTTACATGCGCTAGCGCAATAAAAATAGCGTAAAGACAGACACATAATAAATTATTATAGTAATTTAATTTTTTATTAAATATTTTTCGTAACACTGAGGACTTTTAAGTTATTATCAATATAATAGTTGATTGTATATTGTTTTATTTCATAACCAATATAATAGTCTTTGTGGTGTTGTTGAGTCATACAGTTTCACAATCTCATTTGCCTCCAATTTTTACTCAACAAAAAGTATCATCTCTTCTTTGAGGAGCAATAGGTCTGAGGTATAGGATTTCCTTTTGTAATACATCTATTTTCAATCAATAACTCACTATCTGTATCAATAATAGTTATTACAAAAAAAATAAAATTACAACTTACAAATGAAACTTCTTCCTTTGCACTTATATAACAGTGATACAAAGTAAAATGAAAGGTAATGATTATGATAATCATAATTGTTGGTGGTATTGACCCACAAACAATAATTACATAATCATATGACTTTATTGCTTAACATGAATGTGTTAATGGGAAACATGAGTTGTGGAATCATCAACTGGGTGCCAAAATCTGTTGAAAAACCAATGAGAATCAGCCTCAACAGAATAACCATCTTGATTCCTGTGCCAGCTATAGTGAGCATGTGTCCTGTTCTTTATGTCGAAAATGGCATGTCCAAAGCTAGCTTCTCTGTATGCTGAGTACTCTGGTTGTGGTTCTGTCATGCTGCAACTCAAACGATATTTATATCAGACTTAGATGCATAAAAAGTAGCTAGAAAATACACCCTCTTTTTTTTTTTTTTTAATCAAGGAGCCTATTGGCTAGAAGTTCAATTGAACAAGTGGGGTCGCAATTTTGGAAACTAGGGGCGGACCGCAATTAAGGCAGAATTTCCAACACACCCCCTCACGCTTCAGCCCAGCCCAATGGGCCTGAAGCGTGGACGATGCGGGAAGCCCAACAATAGATCTAGGATAGGCTCTGATACCATGTTCAAATTTAGGGCCTAACTCATCCTTACAAAACCGGCTTGTAAGGTGAGGAGTGTCTCCTCTTTATAAACTCTTTTCAAGCGGGCTAAATCCACCCCCTCAAAGCCAACACAATGAAGGTGTTGGAGGCTGCAATGAAGGCTAACCAAATGGCGCAATTTAGGCGACTAGGGGTGGACCGCAATTAAGGCGGAATTTCCAACAGTTACAAATGTAATATTTATGTTTTTTGTTTTCTTAGCATGTACAAATAACTTAAAATCCTTTTAGTTGTCGTTTTTAAGTTATTTGTACATGCTAAGAAAACAAAAAACACGACAACTAAAAGGAAACAGAGAGGTTATTTCATAAGATTCATAAAGTTTCATGTATAGAGCTTACTTGGTTGCTAAGCCTTCAAGGTTCCCTCCATCTCCAATGGTTATGTATACAGGAGCTGATTGATCTTTTATAGGAGTGCAAATACCATTTACAACATTATATGCAACATTGGACACACGTTCCTGACACACAAATCAGTTGTTACAGGAAGAAAACGCCAAACGAAATAATAAATCTATTTAGGGGAGGACAATCAATACTCTTGCGGATGAAAAATAATTAGATCGTGTTTCAAATAATTTTATGAAAAGATAGAAAAAACATTTTTGTATGGATTTTCAAAGTGTTTGTTAGCTTTTGCAAGTTACCATTACATGGAAAAAATCTGAAATTTGATTATAACGAAAATAGGTATATTAGCACTTACAGAACGTTCATAGGCATGAACATGGCCAGCATACACAACATCAACCTTGTACTTAACAAACCATGGCTCATACATTACTCTCATTGATTCCCCTTCCATGTAATGATAATTGTAGCTATTATACCAAGGTGAATGCATGAGAACAATCAACCAAGGAGTTTCTGTCCTGTTAACTTTTGGTAGCTCCTGTTCAAGCCATTTGTATTGTGGTGTATATTTTCCTGAGAAAAATGAAGAGAGTTATACCATCAGAGATACAACTTTGAAAAGGGTGAGTTCATGACAATACAGTTTACATTCCCTTTTAATCCAGGTAGTAGCATAACACCAAAAAAAGCAATTCAACTTTACAAGTTTACGGTCCCAAGATGTTAGCTCGGTTGGTGCAGTAAAAAACACTGATGGAGATATAAGCATGAATCCTAAAAGCTAGCATAACCACTAACCAAGCAGTAACATAGCAACAGAAGCAAGTTATACGACTTTACAAGTTTAACATCTCAAGTAGGTAGCTCGGTTGGTGAGTGAAGGGACACCGAATGAGAAATCTATTTGACTTTACAAGTGTGCACGCTCTTACACAAACACACACACACACACACACACAGATCCTTCACGGCAATTGGCAAGTATTGTAGGTCACGGCTTAAGGATGAACAAATATAAGGCCAGATTGGGAGCCAAAGGGTTCCAAAAGCAGCATTATTGTAATTTGAGAGAGATTCTCACCAGTTGTTAAACCAGTGACAGTACAGAATGTGTCACCGTTGCTATCTCCAAGCAGTTGTTTATCATTCAATTAGATGTTCATAATGTTTTCCTTAATGTTATCCCCTAAGAAGTTTACAAGCAACAACAAGCTGGCTTTGACACTGATAGAAACTTAAACCATCTAAGAGAAAGACAATGTAGCGAGAAAAGAAGAGGAACATATGGAAAACTTTGAATGTTCTTTATAGGAACATTCAGAATTTAATTATCAGTTGGTGTTTCGTATCATTCAAAAGTTAGTAATGACTAATAAGTACATGGTACTTGGTATTTTTAGGAAGGAAATGTTTCTATGTTCCAATTGATTTGATTCAATTCGCTAGAGATCTAACTGCATCTAACTCTTTCTAACTATAGTACAAGAAACTGTTATTCAGTTGGTTATACAATTAAGCTATACAATCTAATACTAGACACATATATGATGCTTAAGATAAACATAGGATTCCATAGGAACGATGTATGCAGAATTATCATCTTCTGAAATCTCTAAAAACAGTAAACTGAAATTATTAGGTAGAATTTGATGCTTTATGAGTTATAGGCAGTTGACAACATAAATTATTTCAAACAAAATTGAATCCATTCTAAATCTTAGAATCAACAAGAGTGATTTCAACATATGCATGTATGTAAAGGTGCAGAAGAGATATTTAGCAAATACCATATGCGGAATATGAAGCCAAGACTATGATGTGTGCTGAAGCTCTCTTGATAGAATACCAAAAGGGCGAGGTACTTTGCGACGCTTTGTAAGGAGTATGGTATCGGTGTGAATAAGGCTTGAATGGTTTTGTTTCTCCCTGAAAACAAACATAAATCCATGTTAATCATGATATAAAGTTGGACTATGACATTGCTCTAAACAAATGTTGAAAATTTTCAGCAATAGAATGAAAAGTTTCTTAAATGATCAAAACCAAATTAAAACGATTTATGTTGGAATCTTACGATTTCTGGAGCAAAATCAAGTTCATGGTTTCCAACAGTCCATATCCACGGTTGATAAGCAACGCTCCTCTCTGCAAACCTTCCCCAAGTATCCCACCTAACATTGTCATGATTCGGGTAGTTATCTGCATATGAGAGATCTCCAACAAAGAGCACTGTTTGTCCTTTTGTTGGGTTCAATTCATAGTGAGAAAGTGTCTTGTTTGAATCATAGCTCTGACCAAGATCCCCTGCAAACAATGCACATCAGTTAATAACAAACATTCAACTGTTCCATGTTGTAAAATCTGAATAGTTGCTTCAAATATCATATAGATTCTGAGTTGAAAATTTTACTTAATAACTCATTTACACGGTCAGTGTCAATAAATTTTTAACACTATCAATCAATTTAACTATGAGATTATTAAAAATGTTTGACATTAATCATAATTACTTCTAAAGTCACATAACCATCCAAGATATTAAGAAATCACCAACTTTTAGGATAACTGATATTGAGTTAGAAGATTATAAAATCTTTACACTGACAGTGTACATGAGTTAAATCAATCTTTCAGGAGTCAAGCATCTTTTATCAGTGATCCACAATGATAACTCATAAATACTAAAGCAACCATGAAAGGTCACGTTAAGTTTGATAGAATACAGTTTACCTATGAGACCAAATGTGTATGGCACATCAGGACCAATTTCAGGAGGAGTTGTAAACCAAAACTGCCTTGTTGTGTTCCCGAGTCCAACCTCGTAATGATATTTGGTATTGTACTGTCAATTGATCAAAACGTCTAGCTTAGCATTAGGAAGAGAAACAAAATGCATACAAGCCATGGAAGTAATGGAATATAGAAGTACCTCCAAATTCCTAATAGTAGTGTGATGGATAAAACCAGAAGTGTAATTGAAAAATCTATAAGTAACAATTTTTCCTTTAGCTAGCTTCTTCCGCTTGCTGTTCTTACTCCAGTAACGCACTGCGTTCGAGCCTGGTTCATCCTCAGTCACCCACGATACGATCACTGCTTTCCCCACATGATCACCTTGTGTTATATGAACCTTCATTCAGACCAACCATACATTAAAACATTGAAACTAAAAGTAAGGAATAAAAAAATCAAAAACTATTTGGTTGTGATTCACCGAAATTGATTCAAATCTAAGAAAGGTTAATTAATAATCATAATCAGCTGGGTCTTACACAACCCCAGAAAAGCAGCTTCTAAGTTGAGGATTGCCCTCACTTACAAACACATAGTCAGGTCATCTCTATATGATGTCGGACTCTTTTAACACACCCCCTCACGCCCAGGACTGGACATCTGGTGCGTGGATATAAATGGTGGGTGACCCAATAACGAGAGGCCAGTCTTAGAGGAGGCTCTGATACTATCTTATAAATCATGGTTGGGTCTTAGACAAACTCATAAAATCAGCTTGTGAGGTGACGATTGCCCCCACATATAAACAAACTGTCAAGTCATCTCTTATCCAATCCGACACTCTTTAACAATGACAAATACCAAGTAGTTCACACAAGTCATAAAATGTCTCATCATAGCTTATTAGTAGTGGAATGGAACTATAATAAGGTAAATTTCACCTATTTACAAATAATTGTTAATTCCACAACCATGCATATAAGGATTGTAGCCAAAAATGTCATATCATAATAACTTCACTTTTCACTAATCATTGATAAAAACAAATCAAAGTACCATAAAAAAACAGAATAATCCCTGCCCTTTGTTTCAAAAACAAAAAAGATCAGAGACCAAGGATCAGGACTGTGATTGCTGCCACACTTTTAATTGTAATTTACTGTAATATCCATAATCTTTATAAATAATCAATACAACCGCAATTAGTCCTGCATTTAAACTTTAATCATCAGTCCGAGTGAAACATGACTCGGATCTCTTAAACAAGGTCTCAGATTCGTGTCTTGTGAACTGAAAAAAACTATGGCCGGGAGGGGACACCCCACTAGTTCATAGACCTGTCAAGTTATTAGTCATCAACAAAAGCCAGTGGATACCTCGCACCAATAAGATAGTTACAAACAGAAAAACATGCAATATCTTGGGTCGCGATTCGGGATACTACAACAATTAATATGAAGCACGGACACTCCTCGGATTAAGAGTGTCCCAGTGTCGGACACATCCGACAACGACACATATAATTACATTGAATTATGTGATTTTCTCAGATTAATAGCGGTGTTGGCGTGTCAGTGTCCATGTCTGTGTCTGTAACCGTGCTTCATAGCCAATTTAAAAACTTATATAACATCTTTCTTGTTGTATTCAATACAAAATTAGTAAAAAAAAAACATCAAAGAAAGAAAGGGTAAGTAGAAAAATACCTGCTGGGGAGCATTATAACCAGAAGGAACATCAAAAACATCACTATCAAGTGGCATATCAATGGTCTTCTCAACTTTCCTAACAAAAGTACTAGTTCTGCCTCCATTACACACAAACACCAAATTCAAAACCAAACCTAAAGCTAATAATGAACTATGAAGAAAACCCATTTTTCCTCAAAACTCAAAAGACCCTTTTGAGTATCAACTCAACCAGACACTTTGATGCAATCTTGTGCATTTATTATATATACTAATAATATGATTTAAGTATAAATGGAATTGGCATATAGTGTGGAATATTCAGTTTTGGAGTCAACTAAAACAGCGTGTCCGTGAAGAAATAGAAACATTGTTGTCCATTATTTTGTGTGAAGACAATTAATAGTTTCAGGAAGAATAGTAAAGTTAAACTCGAAATGGATTTTAGTTTTGGTGTAGGATGAGGCTTATGTTTTGTCGTACTTGTAAAGTCTGGTTGGGTAAATTTTGTCCTTTACTTTTTGAATTTTTTTTTTTTTTTTTTTGGATTTGAACTCCGAACCTTGCATATATAGCATTGTTATCAACTGAGTTAAGCTCGCTAGTACTTACTTTTTGAGTTTACTACTATAGTCTTTTCCATACAAGTTTAAATAAATTTTTGACTCTATAAATATCTTCCCTTCATTCCCTAAAAAAAAAAAATATTTTCCCTTCAAAAAGACTATAAATATCTTAAATTTTATTCTTAATCTCTCTAAAAAATTTCAACAAATTTCGATTTTTAATATTTTCTATTATGACTTTTGATTATTGTTTTTAATTAAACTTATGTGTGTTTTTTTATAGTTGTGTTTAGTATGTTATCAAAATCTCGTTTACAAAACTTTTTATTTTTTAAATAAAAGATAAATTAAATATGAAATTTTAAGTTATTTAACCTTGTTCACAAGTGCCGTAAGGGCACTTGTTAGCATTTCTCAAATATATTTAACCTTTTTTTAAGACACCTTTATTGATTAAAATTTATATGGGCTCTATCAAAATTATATGAGATTCATGTGAGTTCAAATCAATAAATAAGAGAGTATGTGTTAAAAAGTGTGTGACATATAGCATGTTCTTAGCACTCCTTATGTTTTTATAGTAAGGGTTGAATATGTTTTTGGTCCCTACAAATCAATTAACTTTTTTTTTGTCGTCGTGAGTTTAACTCAGTTGATAGGGCCAAATGGATAATATATATGCAAGGTATGTGGTTCAAACTCCGGCCACCACAACAAAAAAAATCAATCAACTTTTTATTTTAGTACCTCTAAAAAAAAAATCAACTTTAAGTCCCCAAAAGTTTTCTATCGCAACTTTTGGTCTTACTTTTAAATCAACCCATGAGTATCTTTCATATTTTTTAATGAAATTTTGCAAAAATATTATAACAATCCCTAAAAAAACAAAATATGAATTAAAATGAACTTTTAGGCACCTAAAACATAACAATTCATATTTAATTGAAGTTTTATTAAATAATTCTAATTTTTTTTAAAGAAATTCTTATAATGTTCTTAACATTCCTAAAATAAGAAGTCTATTTATAATTCTTCAAAAAAAAAAAAAAGAAGTCTATTTATAAGTTGATTTAAAAGTATAGATCAAAAGTGTGATGGAATTTTTTTTAGAGTCGTGCTATAAAGAAAAAGTTTAAAGGAACAAAAACGAAAAGTAGATATAAATATATGGACTAAAAATATATTTAAATTCATATCCGAAGATAACTTGCCATTTTTCATGTTATACCACTCATTTCAAATTATTATCTGAACTTCAAAAAAAAAAAAAATTATTATCTGTATAAAAGTGGTGTGATACGGTAAAACGATACATTTTCATTTAATATCATAGCAAAATTGTTTTGCACCCACAATGCATCTTTACCATTTTCTTTGGTGGAAAACAGATCGTTACCATTTTCATTTTTTTTTTCAAAAGAGATTAAGATATTTTGCACTCACACTATAGATCACAACTTCTTAAAAAGTGATGCAATTTTTTTGTTGTGTCGACAGGTTTATGAATTATGATCGGTTGTTAGTGTAGAATAATTTTACACCCATGATGCGTATACTTTAATCTTTTTCAAAATTTTGACTATTGAGCTCATGAAGACGTGATTATATAATTCTTAAATTAATTTAATATACCCTGTAAAAAAATAATTTAATAAATCTCTTTTCCATGCATTAACTACATAATAGTTTTTATAAAAAAAAAAAAAAAAAATTTAGACACCTTAAAGAGTGCCTTAAAAAAATATTCCATGGTGTGTTTAACATAGTTTAATATAAGAATGAATTTGTTCCTTATTCTTTCTAATTGGAGGAATTTGTTCCTTGTTCCTTATTCTTAAGTTCAAGCAACTATCTAGATACCCTTTCTAGTATAAAGAAAGCCTTCAATATCTTTTATGAAATGAAGATGATCTCAAATTTATCTATTATAATATAAGGTGTGAGAAGTATATAGATATCTTTCTAGTAAATTATACTGAGTTGAGAAAAAAAATGAAATATTTCTAAACATCAAAATAACGTCGACGCATTCTTTCACCCAAAAAAAAAAAAAATTGATGCATTTTCAGTGTTGGATTCGATTGGTGATCATTGTTTAAGTTAAAAGAGATCTCTTACCATTTCATTCAAGTGATCTTAGGTAGTCTAATATTTAGTTTGACCATTTTAAATATTCTTAAAAATCATCATGACCAAATCATGTTTGATTGCCTTACAAATATCAATAAGATGCTTGCAATATTATTTCTTTGCAAGCATGGAGTTTACTGGAGTGGCAATTGAATTTAACTTTGAAAAATTAGTCTTTTATCACGTTAAATGATTTCAATAAGTTTTTTTGTCAAAAAAGTGTCACTCAAATTAAGTGCAACATGTGATGGATTTGGTAGAGATAAGGCTTGAATTTGAAGGACGTTGATCAGACACGAATAATCTCTTAAGCTCATGAAATCACAATTTAGTCTCTTGAATTGAAGAAAATCAACAAAATTATTATTTTTCAAATTCAGTACCACAATTTTAAAGACTTTATACTGCCTTATGCATGCATGCAGGGGATGTGGCATGTACATACTTCTAGAGGACAACCATCACCGCTTCCAATATTTTTTGTTGCTATGCTCGAATATTTAATAATATAAAAAAAATTCGTTACTATGCTCGAATATTTATTAATATAATTGTTTTTTTAGCATAACTCAGTTGATAAGTATAATGTATATATTGTTATATGCAGAAGTTAAAGTTCAAACCTCAGACATCACAGTTATTTACATTAAAAAGATAGACTCTAGCCAATAAACTACTAGATAAAAAATGTAACAAAAATGTACGATGTTTCTATTTCGCCTTTGGTGAGTCAAAAAAGTTGCTTCTTGTAAAAAAAACATAAGTATTGATAGTGTAGCCACTAGACTACTAGACCATAAAAAAATAAAAATAATATAACAAAAATGTTCAATGTTTCTATTTCACCTTTGGTAAGAAAAAATGTTGCCTCTTGTAAAAAAAAAAAAAAAAAAAAAAGAAGAAGGCAAAAATGTTGCTAAATGAACCGTTTTGATAGGGGGCGTCTGTTTCAGAGATAAAAAACACATTCCTGGGAATAGAGTTTGGGAAAGAAGAATACCTGTGTTTGGTAGAAAGGAACAAAAATAATATGCCTATGAATAATTAATGCCCATGAATCTACTTACCTCACATTCTAGTCATTTTTATCCCCATGAGAAAAGGATGGAAAAATTATATTCCGAGGAAAAGAGTGAGCACGTTCTTAATAAAAACTCATAAATATGCCCATTTTAACATTGTGTTCCCACGTTGTAAAAATTAACATAAAAGTTTCCAGTTTTTTGAGTAATAAGGCTTAAGGTCTATCAATGTAACCACCCACTTCTTTGAAAAGAATCATAGGAATAAAAATTGGCAACCAAACACTTTTCTTAAAAAATTCCTAGGAATAAAATTCTCATTATGGTTTCCTGGGAAAGTTATTCAAGGGAGTAATTTTTGCATCCAGGAAACAAACACACCCATAGTGTTGACTTCTGATCTTGAAGTTTTTTCTCACAAAAGTTTTGGTTGGTTAATTCGACTTCTTCAAATGTATATTTCTCTCAAGAGTTTTGGTATGATAATTTAACTTCTTAAAAAAAATGTGATTGTTAATGGTAGTATTAATGTTTTCATATATACAATTGATATCGAGAATTTCTAAGAAAAATAATATGGAAGCAGGGTCGTTCCAATAAAATTGAAGGCTCGGTTCTAATATTAAAAATGACCCATATTAAAAATTAATGATAATTTAAACAATTGCAAATTAACAATAAGCATTATTTTGATTTTAATTTGTTTTGTTGAACTTTTTGTTGTTGATAGATGTGTGGGTTTGGCCTAATTAACTTGTCCATTTATTCTTTATTTTTGTCAAATAATAAGTGTTTGATTTAGAGCTACATAACAAAAGAAAATATTATCTTACATCCCAACAATTATACTCGTACCCCTGCAAATAATTGAGGCCCCCATACATTGGAGGCTCGGCTCCGTAGAGCTCCTTGCGCTTGCCAAGGAACGGCCTTGTATGGAAACGTACATGGTCGGTTAATATGGATTACAGAGATAATCTTACAAGAGTGGTGTCATTGGGGTGGAGATAGTGATGGAGATGTCTTGCAAAAAATGTTGGGTTGTGTTTCACTTACGTGGGAGAGTTGTGGGAGTGTGGATCGAAAATTTGAAGTATGCTAACATATTGAGTTTTACCTGGGTAGAATCACATGTTCATTCTTAAGCTGTGGTTCAAGTGCTTTCCAAAGAAAGGTTTAAGTGGCAATCTTGGTGGGTGAGGAAGGTTCGTCACCAACGAAAATACAAGTCGTAAACACGTAAAAGTCATAGTTACATAATTAAACACGTAAGAGTCATAGTTACATAATTTTTTATATGAAAATATTATTTTTGATTCTTAAACAATACATTTAAATATTTATTAACATATGATAAATAAACATCCCAATTCTTTATGGTCCTAAAATAATCATCCTTTTACAGGAGTAGCAGAGTGACCAGGCCCACTCCAGCAAACGTACGATCTGAATGCATCTGCCTGTCGCCATCGTCCATCCAGCACAATAATTAAAGTAATCAAAGTCAACACTTTTGGGTTATTATCGCAAAAAGTCGCACTCTTAAATACTCCCTCTAGTCATATTTATAAGAAAAAAACAACTTTTTAGGTACATCCAACAATTAATGTATCCAACCCATAAATGTGACCGGATACATTGATTATTCAATATACCTAAAAAGTCATTTTTTGTTTATAAATGTGACCGGAGAAAGTATATTTTCAACTTTGTTAAAGTTAGGATCTACGAAAAAGTTTTTTAACAGATTTTTTCGAAAGATGATTAACTCACAGAATGTTAATAAAATGGTGACAACTAGGGTATCCATAGAAAAATGGTGGATAATTTATCTCAATCAATAAATATTCATCTTTTTAGATGGTTTCCATGAATTATCTTGACCACACCAATAAATCGCTCATTTTCATTGGTTGGTGGGTAAATTACCCACCATTCTTATAAGGTAATCTAGAAAAAACCTAATAAAATTAATTTCGTAAGTGTTTTGTTGGAATTTGGAAACTAGAAGAGGGTTATCGTCGATATTTAAAAATACAAAAATGCTACATCCAACGAAGGATATTCTCGCGAACTATTCACGACTAATCATGATTGACCGATTATCACCATTACTTGGGTGATATCCGCCAATTCCGGGATTTAGTCAAAACAACTTGACATGCAGTTTCCTTTTAACTCAAAAAATACATGCTCGTGAATTTTTTAGACAAAACAATTCGCTATATATAGCATCACTGTTAAAAATAAGAGCAATGATAGGTAGATACTTTTAATGTGTACACCCCTTTGTACTACTCTAAAAAATTTAAGTTAACCAAATATATGGTCAGTGTGACCACATTTTGTTAGTTGTGTGACCACTATTTTTCCAGAATTTATTTGGTTAACTAAGTGGAAAAATAGTGGTCACGCGCATTTTAGTTGGGTGACCACATATTTCAGCTTCTAAATAGTGGTCACGCAACAGAAAAAATGCGGTCACTTAGATCATATATTTGGTTAACTGAATTTTTTTAGAATGGTACAAAGGGGTGTACATATTAAGAGTGTCTACCAATCTTCGTTCATCAATCAATCTATATATAAAAGTTAACCCATAAGCAAATGTTTGCCCTAATTTTAACCTAAACCCGGGCTAAAATTTACTCTTTTATCCCTATTGCCCTATTCCTTTCCATCGTTCCTGAACCAACCCTAACACATGTTTTCACCTCCAAACCTATTCCTTTCCATTGTTCCTTTATTCTTTCAGAAGAAAAAAAAAACTATCGCTCCATCTATCCATCCCATATTCTCTCTTCACTTCCTGTCTCTCTCTCTCTCTCTCTCTGCATGAAATCTGCTCCATCTATCCCTCACCGATCCAATTCGAGTTCGGATCTCTGATACCTCACTGCTGTCGCGAACCACCGCCTCCGGCGAAGATGATAGCGATTTCGATTGGTGCACTTCCGATAATTCAGGTTCCTTCAATTCACAGATTCTTTTTTGGTCAATTTTTATTTTTTATGCATTTAGATTGAACTGAATATGCATGTTCTTCGTGTAGCTTCAATTCAGATGTATTTTTTTTAATTTTTTATTTTCGATTTTTATTGTTTGTGTGATTAGAATGAACTGAATAAACGTGTTCTTCAATTCAAAGATTTTGTTTTCAATTTTTTTTCGATTTTGATTGTTTTTGTATTTAGATTGAACTAAATAAAAGCAATTTAGATTGTTTTAATTTTTTATTTACTCTTTTTATGAGGCAGAGCAAACATTGATCTACCATTTGAAATAAAAAAAATACAAATTTTAGTATTGCACAATGGTACTTGAATCCAAGACGGTGTTTTGGCTTGGTGGAGGAATGATTGTATTTGCTGAGCTGCAATAGCATTCAATTGCAATTTCCTTCGTGGATTCCCGTTTGAGTTGTGGTTTTTGGCTTCTTTTTGGAGTTTTTTGGTGCAGGCGTTGTCTGCAGTTTGTGGTAGAAAGTTGTTTCGTGGCTTTTATCAGGATCGCTTGAGTTCATCTTCTTTTTGTTGTGAGATGGGACCGGTTGTTTTGCTGTTCTTTTTATGTGTTTCGCTTAGTTCAGGGAGGTCTTTGGTATCTGATTTTTGGTTCAGTTATTAGTTGGGGAGGTTATCAGAATTGATGGCATCTGAGTTTTCTTAGAGCTTTTCTGGTTTGGCAATTTGGGGTTGCTTTGGCAGATTGGAAATTCTGCTGTTATTTGCTGAGACACAGCCTTCCTTTGTATTCCTTTGTATTGTGGGGAGGATAGTTCATTTATTTTAGTTGGGCGTGTTAGCATATCATATTTGGAACTTATTAATTGTTTTTGTTGTCCTGTTTGGTTTTTTGCACATATTGTGCTTCTATTACTTTAATGGAATGTCTTTTTTGCTCTTTCAAAAAAAAAAACCTATGTTGCTAAACCAAGTATAGCAAATTGGGGTTATAAGAATAAAACAAAAAGGCAATTTTTGGTCTGAATTTTCATCCTTTTTGGTTGAAGGTACTTTACTTTTTCCTTATAAACTCTGTTTATCACGAGCCAAGTCTTTGTTTTCTTAATTGTTTTTCCTTTGAACTTCTTAATTTGCATTATCTTTTGGAATAGTTCTATATGGAATAGATTATGAAATTCAATTAGTTACTTTTGCAGGATTCAATTGCAAGGACTAAAGAGTCGAGCAAAACAACCATTGTAAAGATTACTTCCCATATGCCATCAATTATTAAATGACGCCGATTATACAAAGAACAGGGTAAATCACACATGCTTAAACACAAATTGTGAAGGTAAAGTAAAAATGAAGAAGCTATAAATTTTTATTTTATGGTATTGTTTATGTGAGTAGTTATTATTGAGATTTTTACTATTGAGATTTTTATGGTTGTGACATTGCTCGCTGAGGTGCCAATTAAAAAGTAGCTAAAAGCACACATATATACGAATGATAATGCTTTTCTTCTGTCACAATTTGACTTTTGGATAAGTTTGATTGATTTCATGTGAATTGGCTATGTGAGCTTGATGACAGCAGCAAGAGGGCATATGATACAAACATTAATTTTTGAAATTACTAAACCATATGAATTGTGAATTAGTAGAAGATAGTGAATTGATTCCATCTAATATTTATATATTGAACATATGATGACATGATTCTACTGGGTAGTATATTTTATCTGTACAAGATGAAAACATAAAACTAGAACGATTTTGTTGAAGGTAAAAAATCTGCTACATATTATGAGGCAGAAGGCTACACATTCCAAATTGGCAGGATGAGAACTTTTTAAAATTTATGTACTAACATATTATATATTCTCTCGATAACAATGAGAACTTGAGGGATTCTTAGTTCTGCCATTTTTACTTTTTAAAATTCATTAGACTAATAACTCTATCTAAAAATTTTGTGATGTTTCTTTCAAATCTAAAATTGTGTATAAGTGTAAAAGTATGTTGGGATGCATAGTATTTAATTTGGTAGCATTTGGATCACATTTGATTGGTCAAATAATATTCTGAGACCACTTACTTCTCATTTGCCACAGTTCATACATCAATGAGCTTCTTTTAATACTTAAGCTTAACCATATTGATCACTGCTTCTATTTGCTACTTCTGGTAATTTTTAAATCAATATAGTTTATTTGCTTATTACGTTTGTTTCCAATCCCATTTTGATTAAGTATGTGTCGTGGTGACTGCATTTGTGTTTTTCAGTTGGTGTTCTTTGTGTTTAGTGGTCAAGTGTTTAGTGGCGATATAGAGCACAAACAAGATGGGATTGAATTCAACCAGGAGGGGACAGATGCCGATCAAGTAAATGATGATGTTTCCTTGATTGAATTGTTCACACATGATCAAATAACTTAACATATTAGAAGTCTGAAAAAGCAATCTGTTCAAGTTAGTATTCCACCTTCCTGAAATCTATGTTGTGTTTTCAATTATCTTGATCTGTTTAGGCATTGCCCCTTCTTCATCACAATTGGTTTATGTTCATGTTTTCCTTCAAATTGATATATTATGTTGACATTTTCGGTTTCTTTCCTTTGAAATTGCTGCGTTAGATGTTTAATCTCTAAAATAACAAAACAGAAGTTTATGTTGATGTGTTTTTTATTGTATGATTTTTCCATATCTTAACAAATTGGCGATAATGTGAGCCAATGTTTTTTTTTTTTTTGCTACTAAGTTATCCATTAATATGTCAATTTTAAGTTATTTCTTCTTACTGCTTGGTATATTTACATGTTTCTCTAACAGGCTGCTGCCATGTTAAAAATTGGTAAACAACAAGGAGCTCCCAACAATTCCAGATCATCTCTCAAATGAAGGAAACGATTTTGTTAGAATATGTCTACAACGTAATCCACGTGTTCACCCTTCAGCGAGTGAATTATTGGACCACCCTGTTGTAAAAGGTGCTACACCTTTGGAAAGACCTATTATGCTTCCCGAAGCTTCAGACCCTATTTTTGGAACTACACATGGAACAAAAGCTCTGGTGTGTAACCTATTTCCTACTTAAATCGTTTGAAACTCACTTCAGTTGTGTTTATATGGTTGTCTATATATGTTACCATTCAATGATACTTTGTTTGTCTTTCACTTTATGTGAATATCAAACTGTTGCAAGATACGAACGATGTTTTGTGCAGGTATGATTAAACATTTCTAAAAAAATGTCTTATGAATATCAAACTGTTGCAATGCCTTACCTACACAATAGAACAAAATAGGGGACAGTCTGCTCTGCTATATGAAAATGTCATGTGAACTTTCTGTTCTTCATGTTTTCATATTTCTCATGGTTGAGTTATGTATGTCGTGTGTATATTTTATAGGCTATTCATGCTCTTTGCAAAACTATATTTCTCATGGTTGAGTTATGTATGCTACTTAATATTTCAGATCGAATTCATCATTGGAATTTGAAAACCCATCCCAACTGATAAGGTACTTTTTGTTCTTTGTTCTGATCTATTTCCGAAAAATAAAAAGCCTTGCTTTTATTATATGACGAAACTGAAAAATTGGACTTTTATTTGTGTAGTTATCAGTAAATGAGATTGAAGGCATATCAGGAGGAAATTAAAGGTGAGTTATTATTTTAATAAGTGTAAACCAGAAACTATACCGCCCTTTACTTTGATGGTTTTCTGAGCCATAATCCGTAAAAAAAGTGACTTGGGATATTACCTTTTTTTAAATGTTTTTTTGTAAATGCTTCACTGCCTGTTTTTCCATTTATGCTTCAGAAGGTTGCCAATGGCCCCGTTAGAATCTGACTGGAATGGAAAACAATATTCGTACGAGTTAGAATCATTTATACCTAACTGGGATAAGATAAACCACACTCGACAATTAAAGGTTTTATATTGTGTTGTCTGATTTGTATTTGTGAAATTATGTATGAAAATTGGCTGCTACAAAAGATGGAATGATGCAATTTTGTTTCGGAAGTATGAAGTAAATGTAAAGGTGTTTGACAGTTGCTTATATATGGAGATATTGTCTATTGAGATTAGAACTCTTCATGACTATTTAATTAGGTAGGAAATACCGATGCTCTTATTTCTCAAGCAAATTAAAATGATTTGCTGCTTACTTTTGATATTTTGGATGGCTGGTCTGTGCTATCACCTTTTGTGCTACTCCTTATGCTGCTGGTTTGTCAAAGAGCTTATGTATTTTGTTTGTTTTAGTTTAGAAGGTGTCGACATGTTTATTTCATTATCTGCTTCCCTTGGTTCTAATTGTTGACTGTTGTGTACTTCAAACGTGTCGTCTTTCCTTTTATTACTTATTTTATGAATTGAATTATACTATTTTTTCGATTCAAGTAAAATGTTTACTTTCGTGTCATCTAAACTATTTTGTTATCTATTACCGTCAAATATTACCTTCCATATGACCCGTGCGTTAGCACGGGTCGATGGTCTAGTATAAATAATTTAAGAAGTTCGGTGTAATTTCCGCTTAAAATTGATAGACGAATAGATTACTTTGAATCATCTCGTTCATTCATCATATAAGAAGGAGAGCTATAAGTAAATTGCTGGAAGGGCAACCTAAGAAATAACATTAACTAGAAAAACAATTATGATAGACTCTTTTTTTCAATGTTTTTGTACCTTGTGTTTTAAGCGGTGTGGGCATCATATAATTTTATTAAAATAAATAAAAATGTATGTGTCTCTTTCTCTCTCTATATGTATAAGACTCAAAAATTTATTTTTAAAAGTATAAATATACATTATAATTGTTCTCTACAATTTTTCATATTTTACATATATTGAATGATTTTTGCATTTTCAATGTCAATGAAAATCAACGAATTGAGAAGAAAATCAAAGCTCATGATTCCTTGTATGAGAATGTGACCGTTGCTTCTAACACCAAATGAGAAAATTGGGGTTTGTCATTTTTGTTTTTTCACTGAATTTGAGTTCTCGTTCTGCAATTTGTTGATTTATAAAAGTAAAGTATTATTAATTTTTTTTTTTTGTAGAAAGACAGTGAAAATATTCAGTTAAAAACTCACATACATAAGCGAGAATCCCGAATTCGAACTCTGATCATAACATCTAGTTTAACAATTATTAATTAGATATATTTATATTATAATTTATAGTGTAGACCTTAATAATTTAGTTAAATTTGATTATCATTCTCGCTTTTTGTTCCATATAATAAGAAATGACCTAAAAATTATATGTGAGGCAAAACTTTAAAAAAATATAGTTAAATAGAGGGAGCAAAAAAGTAATTGTTAAAACAGAGGACAAAATTTCATATTTTTGAAAATAAGAGGATCAAAATTGCATTTAAACTTGAAATAATTAGAACTAGACTTTTGACTCGTGCGACGCACGGGTCTTCTCGACTATAATAGAAACCAATGAATAATCTTTAATCCGTAAGATCATGGATCGATCAATAAATAAATGTAAATTAGATTATTAGAGATACAATATTACAATCAAATTTGTCTTACTATGTCCTTCAATGACACTTGAATCTTATCAAATTTTACATTTTAGTTTTGAAAAACTAATCAATTAAAGATTGTTATTTTATTTTATCACAATATATTATTGGGGCATTATCTTCTCATTTTTTTTTAAAATTATAAAGAAAAAAGATAAAAAGAATACAATATTATATTGTTGCACGGGCCAATTTTATTTATTACTTTTATAGTTAAACAAAAAATTGACATATAATAATTGTTTTAAATTTCTACTAACATGAAAAACAAAGTCACTTCAATTAATAGAATTTCTAAACTACACATACAACCCTAAAAAGAATAATTCCACTTTGATATTTACTAAAAGTAATAATATATTTTTCCAACCAAATACATATCATATCTGCATATATCATAGAATTTAGGGTTAATTATGTTTCTAGTCCCTATAAAATAGTGACCTTGTAAGTTTAGTCCCTACTTAATTTTAATAGCATTTTTAATCCCTAATTTTGTTTTTCTGCACTGTGTATTAGTCCCTACTCAATTCAAATTTGTTTAATTTATGCTTAAATTCTTAAATTTTTGAACAATTTTTTGCAGACATGTTTAGAACATTACTAAAAGTTCGTCCGCAAAAAGTTATCGCAAAATTTGATTTCTACATCCAGATTTTATTACTTTTTATCTTTAACTTTTGTCGTTTTAAAAAATTCATATTTAATTCATTTCATGTCAGAAAATTCTAAATTTTAGTAAACGAACCTTTCATAGTGTTCTAATCTTGTCTCAAAAAAATCGTTCAAAAATTTAAGAGTTTAAGGATAATTAATCAAACTTTGTTTTAGCAGGGACTAAAATTATAAGTAAATTTTTTTTTATAGGGACTAAAAATGCTATTAAAATTAAGTAGGGACTAAACTTACAAGGTCGCTATTTTATAGGGACTAGAAACATAATTAACCCTAGAATTTAATAATAGAAGAGATCTTATAAAATGTATTAATTATTTTGAAGAAGTGTGCTCGGTTGAAGAGCTGTGTATTTTTCAAAGGGTATAGCAATAGATGTAATTTAATGCAGTTCATGGTTCCTAACAAAATTTTTTGAATTTCAAATTGAAGAAGTGTTGGTAGAAAATACATAATTAGGGTTAGCACTTAGCAATTAATTTGGATCATTTGGAGGGAATTTTCTAGGTTTAGTTGTCTGTGTAATTATGATTATTCTGCTATCTGTGTAATTTACCACGGTTTACGTTTTTTTTAGAGAAACACAGTTTAGGGTTTGCTATATATAGACGAGTTTGCATGGAAATTAGGGTAGCCGAGTTTGCATGGAAATTAGGGTATTCTGTTTGTAAACGTATTAAATAAGTGTACAACAACTTGTCAAAAAAAAAAGTCTACAAAAAAACAATAGATATATACAAACGATGATACAATAGGATAGAAATGAATAGGTCATCAGTTAGGAGAAATATTAGGGATTGCTGCATTTTAGACGGAATTTGTTACGTTAAATTGTGGCTAACCTAATGCAGCATTTTAGAGGGAAATTATTAGGTTAAGTTGTTGCAGACCTAATAAAATTAATAAATCAGGATAAATGGAAATTAGGGTAGCCGAGTTTGCATGGAAATTAGGGTATTCTATTTGTAAACGTATTAAATAAGTGTACAAAATATTGTCAAAAAAAAGGCAACAGGATAGGAACGATGCATTTTTTTAGTTTTAAATAAGTGTACAAAATATTGTCAAAAAAAAAGGCAAGATGATAGGAACGATGCATTTTTTAGTTTTAAATAAGTGTACAAAATATTGTAAAAAAAAGGCAAGAGGATGAGAATGAAATTAGTGCGATACATTAAATATTGTCAAAAAAAAAAAGGCAAGAGGATAGGAACGATGCATTTTTTTAGTTTTAAATAAGTGTACAAAATATTGTCAAAAAAAAAGGCAAGAGGATAAGAATGAAATTAGTGCGATACATTTTTTTAGATGGAATTTGTTAGGTTAAATTACTGCTAACCTAATACAGAAAATTAGAGGGAAAATATTAGGTTAAGTTGCTGCAGACTTAACAAAATTAATAAATAAGGATAAAAGGATAAATAAGGATTTAGAGCCAAAATTTTAGGATTGAGTTGTTTCAAATCTAATAAGGGATTAGTGGAGGGAAAAAATTAGGTTAAGTTGCTGCAGACTTAACAAAATTAATAAACAAGGATTTCATTTCGAATATCCAAAATCGGTGTAAATAAACCCAAATTTAGTTGGGTCGCGGATCATTTCAGTTTTTCTAAATGCATTATCCAAATTGAACCGCATGTACTTTATAATTTTTTATGGATTTTTTTCTTACCTTTGTTGGAACTTGTGTTGGGGGTCTACTGCAATAACTTGAACAAGAAGATGATGAAGATGAATACGATGAAGTGTGCACATAAATTCCAAAGATTGTTGTATATCTTGATTGTTTGGGAAGAGGCTGCTGCACTTGAAACCTGAAAAGTTTAATTGTTATGCATGTAAACTCAAAGCGTATGGGGTTGCCATACTAACCTTTAGGTTTGATTCGCCCCCACCAATAACTGTATATTGGATGCAATAAGGAATGACCGGCGAATCCCCTTCAGGATACTATGAGTTCCTTGATGTGTATTGCACAACCACACCAAGCGTATCTCCTAAAAGTATTTTACAGATTTATGGTTTCAGCAATTCACTCATGCATTAGAGAATTGATGGATGATTTAGAGTAAGAGAATGAGGGAGAATTATGTTGTTAATGCAACAAAATTCTGTCCGAAATTGTGTGTTGTTTTTCTTATGTATCCAACTAATGCCCAAATGCCAAGCATTTATAGTGCATTATATGACTCTTAACATGAGAGAAGACACCCTTTTGACTTGAATCAATGCTATGATTCATTAAGCACCCATTTGCCAAAGGTTATGATCATATACACTTGAATCAATGCTATGGTTCATTAAGCACCCTTTTGCCAAATGTTATAACCATATACATTTGAATCAATGTCATGGTTCATTATCTATCAATAAATAATAATGTTCCAATGTATATGAATGATTCCCATGAAGAGTTACAACTTTTGGTTCTAAAGTGATTCCATTATTTTGAAAATCACCAACAATCCCCCACCATTTTCAAAATACTAAATCACATTAATCCGGAAATTCCATGCCTTCAGATAATGGTATCTCGCGATTTGAACCATTACTTAGTAAGTTAAGTTTTCGCTCATTCCCAAATAGTATGGTAGGCAAGCTTTGAACCAACTATTCATTAGAACAAGTGTGCATAACTTACACATAGAATCTCGGTACCATTGATAACGAGACTTGTAAGATGACACATTAAGAAGGCCTTGTGTTATATATCCCTTTTCATGAGAATTTAAGAGTCAAACCCTTGAACTCCGTGAAGCGGCCAAACTTCATTCTCACATAGGTAGACTATATCGGGAATGCCCCATAAGTATGCATTCCAGCAAATGTATGCTATATGTCCATTAAGAGGAAAACCTCATCCTACCCTTTTTCTTCTTATGGTCCAAGTACTTTTACCCCTTGGGATGTATCTATTGTCAAATACTTCAATCACTCTAATAGTGTACTTTCACCATTGAACTCAAGACTTGATGCTACTCAAGTGTGGGTTGAGTTTCCACCATTGGTGATCAATTAGATTTGGGTTTGTACCACATCCCTAATAATGTCTTCAATGTATTCAACATCATTTCCAAAGACATCATTCCTTGTCAATCATTTCGTCAAATAATTGCAAGATTTTCTTTTAACTTTTATAAACTTTGAATATTCAATTCTTCACATAGATTTTGTATTCTCATAGCCATGTCTATGGATCAACTTATATACTCTTGATAATATTCATCAACTATCATCAAACCATCACACTTTTGTCAATTGAGTATATTGTAATAATAGACAAACTTTTATATCATTACACCTTTGCTATTAATTTATTTAACATGCATTTCAATTCAAACTTCAACTTTTATTTTATATCTGGCCAAGATATATCATACATTGAATGCATTAAACATACATAGCAAAATAAAACTTGATCATAAAAGAATGTCTTAACCAAATTTTACTTCATAAGATGGGTTTAAACATGTAAGTCATATACTCCACATAAATTAAATATAACACACATTTTGATTTTAGTTATCATATAACTAATGGGGTAGTAGTCACTTTGGTCCCTGAATGTGTAGCAAGTAGTCATAATAGTCCTTCAATTTATCAAAATTCTAAAATAGTCCCTGATTGTCCACTTTGTTAGTCAAAATAGTCCCTAACGCTTAAATAATCCCTTAATACTCACAATAACTCTTTTTATATAGGGACTAAAATGACAATAAGTAAGTACGTATAAGGACTAATATGATAATAAGTAAGTCTATTGAAGGACTAATATGACAATATTAACGAAATATTTTAATATCAAGGACTATTTTGACTAACAAAATACACAATCAAGGACAATTTTGAAATTTCGATACATTGAGTGACTATTGTGACTATTTGTTCCTTATTCAAGGACTAAAGTGACTATTTTCCCTATAACTAATACATATATCATAAATTCATTGTGTTAAATTCATGTTTATGTTTAAATATGTTCAATGCTAAATTTCAATAAACAATCACATAGAAAAATAAACAAAGAACCAAAATCATTAATATTCTCTATGACTTTCTTCCATGAACATATATCAACTTATAATAATTCAAAACATACCCAAATTATTTTAATATCATGATAAACAAGAAATTAACCATTACTTTTCATATTATCATGTACATATAATATCAACACAATATTAATGATAATAATTTCTTACACAAAGTAAATAATATCATTAAAGCAACCACTTGATATTTTGACAATTTATCTACACTACTTTCATAAATAATATAGTGTTTAAACATTCTTAACATATTACTATACTCATCAAAATTCATATACTTGAACAATTTCTAAATCATGTATATATGTCACCACATGTTAAATCTAACATATTCATATTTGCTTAGATACTATACACATACATTTAGAACACCAAATATTTCATAATAGGTAATCACTTATATGCGCATTATCTCATGTTCAAATTAACATCAAACATATTTCAAACAATAAATTTCATACATATCAAAATTTATCATGCATATATTATCTATAATCACATGTAAATTTAACATAAACACATCACATATGAAATATTTATCCATAAATTTCCATAACATATGTTCATAAAAGGAATTTGTTTACCGTTCACCGTAGTCATGGATGAAAATGTAAGCTTTCATCTCTCCCAAAATTACAGCCATTAATCACAAGTAAATCATAAATCGAACCTAAAGATTGTTGGAACTTGTGTTGGGGGTCTGCTGCAATAACTTGATCAAGAAGATGATGAAGATGAATACGATGAAGTGTGCACATAAATTCCAAAGATTGTTGTATATCTTGATTGTTTGGGAAGAGGCTGCTGCACTTGAAACCTGAAAAGTTTAATTGTTATGCATGTAAACTCAAAGCGTATGGGGTTGCCATACTAACCTTTAGGTTTGATTCGCCCCCACCAATAACTGTATATTGGATGCAATAAGGAATGATCGGCGAATCCCCTTCAGGATACTATGAGTTCCTTGACGTGTATTGCACAACCACACCAAGCGTATCTCCTAACAGTATTTTACAGATTTATGGTTCCAGCAATTCACTCATGCATTAGAGAATTGATGGATGATTTAGAGTAAGAGAATGAGGGAGAATTATGTTGTTAATGCAACAAAATTCTCTACAAAATTGTGTGTTGTTTTTCTTATGTATCCAACTAATGCCAAATGCCAAACATTTATAGTGCATTATATGACTCTTAACATGAGAGAAGACACCCTTTTGACTTGAATCAATGCTATGATTCATTAAGCACCCATTTGCCAAAGGTTATGATCATATACACTTGAATCAATGCTATGGTTCATTAAGCACCCTTTTGCCAAATGTTATAACCATATACATTTGAATCAATGTCATGGTTTATTATCTATCAATAAATAATAATGTTCCAATGTATATGAATGATTCTCATGAAGAGTTACAACTTTTGGTTCTAAAGTGATTCCATTATTTTGGAAATCACCAACAACCTTAAAACCAATACAAATGACTAGGCAAACATACAAGTTTAATTATTATACATTGACATTGTAAAACTATTACTTTACATATGCATCTAATGATGTATTATTAGTGTTTTCGAAAAAAAATGATGTATTATTAGTTAATTAACGAATATAACAACTCATATATTTTAATATTCACGTAAAACAATTGTACTCCCTCCGTCCCAATTTATAAGAAAAAAACATCAATTCACACTTATTAAGAAAGTTAAAATACACTCCCTCTATCCTACAATAAATGATCTGTTTGAAAATGTGCACTATTGATCTAACATACTTTGACCGTATTTTACTACTAATATACAAAGATAAATAATATCATATAAGATGTCGTTGAATTCGTTTCGATGAATATTTTTAAAATATCAAATTTTCATAATTTTTTCTAATCGATTAGTAAATTTATTTAAGATCAAAATTATGAATTGCTATGTGTGAAAAGGTCAACTCTGTCACTTTACATGGGACTGAGGGAGCAGTAATTTGAGGTATAATTTTTTGTGGGGAATTAGTCATTTAGTCCCTGAATCGGAAATGAGTAGTCACTTTAGTCCCTGAATGCAGAAAAATTGCAAAACAATCCTTGAATGTATACTCTGTTGGTCAATTTCAGGGACTAAAGTGACTAATGGAGTCTACATTCAGGGACTAAATTGACTAACGAAGTCTGCATTCATGGACTAAATTGACTAACAGAGTCTACATTCAGGGACTATTTTGCAATTTATCTGCATTCAGGGACTAAAGTGACGACTTTTTTCATATTCAGGGACTATTGTTGATTTATTTTGTGAAAACGTATGCTTTATATTTGTAAAAATAATTAAATGTTTTTTCTTTCTGCTAAACGTTTCGTATTTTAGAAATACAAATACAAAAGGAAGTTTTACAATTTCAAATTCTAATATGCTTTTTTTGAATAATCAAATAATTTAAATTAATATATTTGAATTCAAATATTAAAATAAAACAAGTAATATCTAATTAAAATACGATTAATGAAATAATTATTTAAATATCAAAGAGATGAAATAATTGATATATGTCAAATAATAAAAAAATGATTTGATTGGTAAAAAAAATGATTTGATAAAAGTGTAACTTTTTAAAATAATTTAATTAGATTTGGTAGTAACCATTAATTTGTTATATAATTTAACTAGATACATTTTACTTGGTACCCAAAAAAATAATATTTGGTTATTTTGTTAAGGTCATGTATGATACAAATATTTACTAGACTAAAAAGTATACGTTATTTTTGTCAAAGGATAAATTCCACCACAATTAAATTTTTTAATAAAACGCCGTTTACCGAAAAAAAAAGAGGACGTAAACCCCATGTTTTTCTTATTAGATATTTCTATTTTTGGTAGAATCATGTAATTTAATTTTGGTTGAAATACAAAAAGAAAAATATTAAATGCTATTAAATTGGTTCCTCTTTTTTTTTTTTAACGTAAATTGATTCCTCTTTTTTTGGCAATAATATAAATTGATTCTATTTAATGGTCTTGCTAAAATAAACGTTGAACCTTCCCTAAAAAAATAAAGTAAGCCTTAAACCAAAAAAAAAAAATTAGGAATTGCTTAATAGCTAACAAAAATAATATTTCAAGACCTTTCCTCTAAAATCGCAAAAACCGTTGAACAGATTTCACCAAAATTTTTTTAATGAATTTCGTTCAATTGTTCAATGTTTGTTTTATGAAAGAAAAAGAAAATCGGATACTTTATTTTAGGACAGAAAAAGATTGGAATTGGAGGTATTTAATTTGAATTGAAAACGTATCATTAGAGAGAATATCAAAATATGATTTCAGTTGATTCTATTTAGTGGACATGCTCTAAAAAAAATAAGCCTTAAACCAAAAAAAAAATCGGAATTGCTTAATAGATAAAAAAAATTATTTCAACACCTTTCCTCTAAAATCACAATGGCTAAACGAGATTATATCAATAAATTGGCAATGTTATTAAAAAAATTCCCAACATCATTCAATCAATGTGTATCTCTTCTATTAAAAAAAATATCGCAGGAATAATGCAAAAAAATATTACATATGTGTATCTCTACATTTTGTTATTAACACGGTTCAAATATAATTTGATTTTTCAAATCATTATTTTTTATTATTTTATATTAGTTTTTATTTTCATTCATAAGAATTTCAATTCACACGTTTTACTTTGATAGTACACGTGACAACCTTATATTGAAAGGTGCATTTAATATTTTATTTCATATACACATCAAAATGTTATTTGCTAAAATTCGGAGGAGTATTTAATGTACCAGAATGACAGCCGAAAATTTACATATGAAATTACTCTAATGAACCGAAAATTTTGGAGGAGTATTTAAACTTCTATTTTTATTCTTAAAAAAAAAATCCCCACTCTATTATATTTTCCAAGATTTTTTTTTTAAAAAAAGTGTTCAGTATGAAAAAATAATGTTTTTATTTTGATATTAGAAATTTATATTTCATACACATTTAAATTTAAAAAAAAAATGACATTTTCTGGGCGTTAATAATAATTGATTAAGATTTTGATGATAATTAATTGCATAAAGATTGATTTCAATTTTAGTTAAAAAAAACAACCGTAAATATGGCTATAGTAAAAAAAGTCTTAACAAAAAAGCATAAATCACTCTCTCAAAAAAAAAAAACATAAATCATGGAACATACGTTATTCCAAGACTCTACTTTGTTTTTACAAGTATTTATATATTTTTATAAAAAAATAATTTGTTTTTATTGTGTACTCTTGATGTGGAAAAAAAATATGCGCTTTATAAAAAATAATTGTGCATTCTTAAAAAAAAAATGGTACATATTTAATTAAATAATTATTCATTTGATTTTTTAACACATTTAAATTATAAGATTAAGTCTAGATCGACACAGGGTTAAAAAAGCGATACGTAAATAAAAAATCTTTATTATATGTTTTTCGTTTTTCGCAATCAATATATTGTGATAATAAAAAAAATTGTGACTTTGATTATTTCAAATTAAAAGACTAATATATCATGAGTATGTATATGAGTTTGTTTAAAAAATTAATGTATAATTTATTCCCAATTATTGCATCCATTAATCAATGGAATAATTTTTGTGGTTATTTGGTGTTTTTTGGCTATAAATATTGCTTTTGAAGCTCATGTTTTCCACACCATTTTTCAGATCATCTCTAATTTCATACAAGAATTTTAAAATAGTTTTCGAAATCCATCTTTCAATGTATTGATTTTTTTCTTATTTTCATAGATCTGTCTCCAAAAATTGATTCTATTTTTTATATTTTCCACGGGTACAATAATTAAACTTATTTCACTCTAATTTTCTTTATTTCAGTTGAACATATGAAAATTCAGCATATGGAAACCTATTTCACCTTCTCTTTAGGTGTTCAAAATGTGGATCTCGAAAAACGAATTTGATGAAATATGATGCACACGATGACTACTTTTTTTTTTTAAAACTATTCATGCACTTAATTTTAGAGCTACGATTTGTATTGTTGATCATATTTTACATTTCAAATAGCAATGTTTCTTTTGCTCACCGACTATGTTATGATTTTAATATTGATTAAAATCATATTGAATATTATAGATAGTTGTTGTTAACTTGCTTTGTGTAATTAGGAAATTAGAGTGGACACTATCCTTTTTTATTGATTTAATTTCTTTGATGAGTGTTGTATCATATATATGACTTTTTTTTTTCCTATTATCTTCATCCCTTTACCACAACAATGTTGCTAAAATTAAATATACAGATAAATATTACACCTAAAAAGATGAATATAATATCCCTAAAAAAAAGAGATAAATATAGTAGGCCATCATGATAAAAAAAAACAAATTATATATATGTAAAAAAAGGTTTTTTGAAATAATATATGTAAAAAAAAGTTACTTTCTTAATTTCCGATAATCTAAACTCTCAAATAATAATTTTGAATGATAATGATTTTTTGTGCTGACCCTCCAGTTTCTATGGAAGGTCTATGATAGTATGGAGTTTGACCTGAGTCTAAGTAAAATTTAACCAATAATGGTCTCACAATAATTTCAAAAATCAATTGACTCATTAAACAAAAGAAGCTATTGGCTTAAGACAAAACATAATTGCTATGAGCAGATCTTTTGAGCATTTAATTGCAGACACATATACTCAATAGATATTATATTTTTGGTATAATATCAAAGGAGTAATTCGCTTTTTATCATTTACAAATAAGGATTAAGGATTCAATCTCACATGGTCCAATACATGGTAATATTTATAAGTTTTATACAAGTAAGTATAAAATGCCTAAAAAAAAAGCAAGAATAATTATTATTTTTCGATAATCATTAAGAATAATAAATGACAGATTTTATCAATTTTTTTAATAAAAAAACGAAAATAACTAAAGGATTCACATCTACCACTGCTTATAATGATTATTTTTTTTTTAGAAATATTCATAATGAACTTGTGGACAATTGTCATGTGTAGACATTCAAGGATTTATTAGTAAATCATATGTATATTGACTACAATAATATGGTGTGTATCACTTTCTTATCGTGTTGTGTTGTTGCTGTAAATATTTATTCTTTGGAAAAGCATTTTAAGAATCTCAAGTTCTATATATGGTCTTCGTTGTTCACCATCAAACAATAAAGATTTGTTTTCAAACTGATGAAGAAATACAAATATTCAAAAGGACCATAAAACAAACAAATGATATTAATGTAATAAAAAATTTCTAAATCATTAATCATATTTTAATATTAATGAAGATATTCTCCTTAATGAGAGGGCTGTGTTTATATATATATATATATATATATATATATATATATATATATATATATATATATATATATATATATATATATCGTTAATGAGAATCACATTTTAAAAAAATTTTAAATCATTAATCACATTTTAATATTAATGAAGATATTCTCCTTAATGACTACTTTACTCCTATACAGGTAATGAGAATCACATTATTTAAATGATTTAATTTTGTTTAAATCGATTTAATATCATTAATAAAATACCTTAGATATTTAATGGAGAAATAAAGGAGAATCACGTGATTTTAATGCATTAATCACATATAAACTGGTTTTAATCTTTACAGATATTCGACTTACTTGAGACATTTTTATCAGTGTTTTATTAAATAAATTTTATACAAACATAATTTTAAGTGTATATAAAAAATTATTGAATTTTGAGATATTTGACTTCGATAAGAAGTTCGTACTAGTGTTTAACAAATTTTATACAAATATAATTTTAAACATATATAAAAAAGTTTTTTTTTGAATGTATATATAAAAAAGTTTTAGAAATCTTAATTTTTTTTTGACAAAAGAAATCTTAATTAACAAACCCAAATATAAACATATATAAAGATAAATGCTAGCTATTTATAGAAGTTTGTATGAATGTTTAACAAATTTGGAACATATATGCTTATGAAAGTTATATTTTCTTATATTTATAGAGAATTAAATTTTTGCTTACATGCTTTAGCAAATTTAGGTCTGACTCTTAATGATTATACTAACTGCAATAGCATCTCTGCCCAAATTAGTGAGTATTCTGTTGGAAACAAGTTTGGTTTATCAAACTTTAGATTCTTAAATTTCTGAGAGTTTTGGTTTGGTCTCTCCTCTTTTTCTATTGTATATATTTTTTATTTAATATATTTTGGTGAGGTGATACTCTAATTGCCCACTTTTGGTTTAAAAATAAAAATTATTGAAGATGGTATAAATCCCATTAATATTATTGATACACTAAATAACATATTCCATTTTTCAAACAATGAATAAAAATACAGCCTAGCAAAATCAATGCAAATATTTTGCTACCACAATATAGCCTTTTAAAATTGGTCTTTCAACTATCAATGATAATTTTCGGTAAACCATCATACGCATAAACGACCCATGGTTTGGGCAAAATGTATGTTATTTGTATCACATTCATTTTGAGGTGTAATATGGACCTCTAAAAATGATGTGTGGATAAAGAAGTTAGTACAAGAGAGTATGATCAGTTTTGGAACATGGAATATAGACACTCTTATAGAAAAATATATTGAAATAGTTGGTGCTATGACTAGAAGGAAGATTATTGTACGTGCATATAGGAAAATAAGTGGTTGGATTAAAGGGAGAATAAATTAGATAGTTCAAGGTTTAAGAATTGGTACACTAACAAAGTTAGATCGAGAAATGAGGTAGACATTATAATGAATACAGAATCAAAGAAGGATATTGTATATGTAAAAAGGATAGGACATCATATCATATCTATACAATTTATAGTGTAACAGTACGTCTTTAGTGTTACAAGCTAGACAGACAAATAGGGTAGACATTATTGTTGGTGAGGAATGAAAGAAGGATATTATAGATGTGAAAAGGATAGGAGATCATATTCCTAAAAAGTGTAGTGGAACAGTACATCTTTAATATCATGAAATTAAGTGGGTGGATGAAAGGGCGAAAGAATTAGATAGTTCAAGGTTTTAGAATTGGTACACTAAAAGTTAGAACGAGAAATGAGGTAGACATCATAGTGAATACGGAATCAAAGAAGGATGTTGTTTATGTAAAGAGGATAGGACATCATATCATAGTTATACAATTTATAGTGTAACAATATGTCTTTAGTGTTATAAGTTAGACCGACAAATAGGGTAGACATTATTGTTGATGAGGAATGAAAGAAGGATATTATAGATGTGAAAAGGATAGAAGATCATATCATATTCCTAAACGTTATAGTGGAACAATACATCTTTAATATCATTAGTGCTTATGCACCCTGGGCAGGGTTAAAAAAAACTTTAAAAGTAAATCTTGGGATGATTTAGGAGGCTTAATTCTAAATATACCACTAGGAGAAAATATTTTTCTACGAGGGAACCTAAATGTAAATGTAGGGAGTGTTTTGAAGGCTTGAATAGGGGTATGATCTAAGGGAGATATATGCGGATGGTAAATTCATATACAAGGGTCGGGTGCAATAATCATGAGGCCGAGGTGTACACTAGGTTGCTTTAATCAAAGACCAAACCCAGCAAAGTACCATGACAAACCGTGGTGCTGCCTACACGAGAGTACCCCTGTCTCACAACCTAATGCCCACAAAGATCCTCTAAAAAATCGCAGCTGCACAGCAGCAAAGCTGCACTACAACAGGCTGAAATACCTGCAACTAAAAAACAGAAAAGCCAAGCGGACGCAACAGCAATTATGCACACACAAAAGCCTCCCAGCCAGCGGCTACATCACGTAATAGCAACGCAGAACTGACACTAACACACCCACAAATAATGCAAACAATATAAGGTTAATGCATGACCTACTATCAACGCCACAAAATTGTTCTCTAATTGATTAATTTTTCACATTATCTAGATTAGTGAGCATTCATGACATCTTTTTGTAGCAGTTTCTATATCTATTTATTTTCGCGTTAATTAGATAATGGCTTGGGAAATCCTTTACAAATAAGCTTATTTTTTTAGTTTGAGTTAAGCTGAAAGAAGCTTTTTTCGATTAAGAATTGAGTCGTAACTTTAATATCATTTTTTCTGTTGCATTGCATATATTCTCTTACTATCATTTTTAGTTGTTATGACAAAGACAGAAGTGAAAATAGACATGTTTCAAGACATAATGATATATATTTTTTTAAGGCCAGAACATGTTGCAATTGTCATTGATGAGAATTAGAACAAATGGCGTGTCATTAAGCAACTTTAAAAGGAAAAGCTGCACTTAAAATGCATTAAGAGGTAACATAAAACTTCAAAGTAAAAACATGTCTCCACTGAGATATGCTTTGTTAGTGTTATCTCCACTGCACTTCTCTTTGCGTACTCCTTTGTTGTTGTTTTTGAAGCAACACAAGTCAAATACTGCTTGGAATTCTGGGATGACGAGTTTAGCATCAGGGTGCAAATGACATGGACGAGACAATTATAGTAAAGAACAAACCAAGAGTTACTAACTCTACGATACCATTCAACATTTTCTACATTTTTTAAGCTGATATGTTTAAATATAAAGAATTCTCATATAAAGCTAATATTTTATCTTTCTCTTCAACGTGCACACATATGCATGCAAAGGTGTTAATATTAATTTCGGGACTTTACATTTAATATGAAGATCTACGTATCAGTAACGATGACTTGAAGAAGCTGTGTTTGATTGAAATTGAAATGCTGCTTCAGGAAAACGGACGCTCTCTTATTGACTTCAAATCTATTCCCAGGCCAAATGCAGCAGACATGCCAACTTTCACAAACAAGCTCATCGTTAATGAGCTAAATGACAACAAAGATGAACTGGATAAGACACACGCTGATGTTGACTGATGAACAAAGATGTGTGCATGACAAGATCATGGAGTTCGTTGGTTCTGACGACGGTGGTTTCTTTTTCTTATATGGTTACGGTGGTACTGGAAAAACCTTTATATGGAAAACATTGTCAGATGCTGTTAGATCGAAGGGGTTAATTGTATTGAATGTTGCATCCAGCGGTATAGCGGCTTTTCTATTACCAGGTGGAAGAACCGCGCACTCGACGATGACAATTGCTATTGAGATTAATGAGGCGTCATTGCTTACGATGGAAAAGGATAGTCCTAGGGCCGACCTGGTGTGCGCTGCAAAGTTGATAATTTGGGATGAGACTCCAATGATGCACCGATGGTGCTTTGAGGCAGTTGACCGATCAATGTGTGATGTCCAAGAATGATCCCCTAAACGAGTTTAGACCTTTTGGTGGAATGACAGTAGTTTTAGGTGGTGATTTCAGGCAGATATTCTCTGTTGTCCGAAAAGGAACGAGGCAGGATATTGTTGATGCCTCAATCAATTCATCAAAGATATGGGCTTATTGTAATTTGTTGAGGCTTACTGTTAATATGAGATTGGGTGCATCTTTGGTACCTGCAAAGCATGCAGAGCAGGAAGAAATTCCTAATTTTGGCAAGTGGATACTCTCAACTGGAGACGACAATGACGCTTCGGATGAGAATGGTGAAATGAAGGTAGAAATTCCTGAATATTTGCTCATATCGGACACAACAAATCCGTTGATGTTAATTATAAACTTTGTGTATCCTGATTTGAATGATAACATTGGTGACCAACTATTTTTCCAAGAAAGGGGAATACTCGCACCAACGCTTGATTCAGTTGAGCATGTTAACGAATATATGGTGTCGCTGATTCCAAGTGAAGAGAAAGAGTATTTAAGCTCTGATTATGTTTGTCGATCGTGTGAAAATTATGATGTCCAAAGCGAGTATTTCACAACAGAATTTCTTAATGGCATTAAGAGCTCTGGAATTCCAAATCACCGGTTGAAACTAAGGGTGGGATGTCCGGCTATGCTGATGAGAAACATCGATCAGGCCAATGGACTGTGTAATGGTACGAGGCTGACAGTTACACATCTAGGGAAGAGCACGGTAGTTGCTACTGTAATTACAGGAGAAAGGGCAGGTACCAGGGTATTCATTCCCATGATGAATCTTATTCCGAGTGATCCAGAACTACCCTTCAAATTCAGACGCATGCAATTTTCATTGACGCTTTGTTTTGCGATGACAATAAATAAAAGTCGGGGTCAATCTTTATCTCGAGTGGGAGTTTATCTTCCTAAGCCCGTGTTCACGCATGGACAACTCTATGTCGTTGTCTCTCGAGTTACTTCTAGAAAAGGTTTGAAGCTGCTCATCTTGGATGAAGATAATAATGTTTGCAAGGAAACCAAAAATGTTGTGTATCGTGAAGTTTTTCAAAAATTATGATCATTGGCTATGTTTTAGAATTGTTGTTGCTATAATTTAAAAAACTAAAGTTACGTATTGTTTGGAAGTCGTTTTTCTTTTTTAATTTCTTTGTAAGGCGTATTGGTAGACATGGCAACAAACCCCGCCCCCGCAAGACCCGGCCGCCCCCGCCCGGAATTTAATGGGGAAAAGCCGATTTAACCGGGTGCGGGTATGGGTGTGGGGGAAAGTTGGAGTTTTAGTACGGGGGCGGGTGCGGGGTATGCTTACTCCCGCCCCGCACCCACCCCCGCCCCGCACCCGTTTTTTAAAACTTTCTTTCTTAAATTTTATAATCTTATTTCCATAGGTACCAACCTATTTTAATATAATATTACTCTTTAGAAACATATATATTATAATTATTTTGCTCTTTTGAAAAAAGTTTATTAGATAAATAATTATTAATATAATTATTGTGTTTTTGTTGCTATGAAAAAAATGAAAAAATATGCATTTTTTAAATATTTTATAAAAAATAAAGTTTTCGCGGGTGGGGGTGGGGGCGGAGCCGGGAGTTGAGGGCGGGGTTGGGTGTTCAATTTTTACCCCTGATATGGTTTGGGGACGGAGGCGGGGGCGGGTACGGGTGCATGGAAGCGGGGGCGGGGACGGGGATTCTCAAACCCGCCCCCGGTCCGCCCCGTTGCCATGTCTACGTATTGGTCATTACAGGACATGCAATTTCTATATAAGCAGATCCTCCTGCCATTGACTTTTAATTGATGCACTTTTCAGGTATAACAGTACGCAGAACTTTTTTTTACATCGTTGTTACCCCAAAATACAAATTTACATTAGACCATTGGTTTTGTAAAAAATAAAAACAAATAACAATCGACGTTTCTGTAGCCCAAACTATATTTAGACACACCCATAAAAAATTTAACGTTTGCATTCACATGCTATGGGTATACATCTGACACTGACTATTATATAAAAAAATATAATCTTTTTAGTTTTTATGATTAATAAAATATATTATGTCAACAAATAATAATATACAGTACGTCGGCGTATTTTTGCATAAATATTACATATGCTAAGTTTAACAATGAGTACATCATATACTACAAATAATTAGTATAAGTATAAATCCAAATACTTTAATCGTTATGTGCAATGTTTAGATATTTCAAAATATATACAAAATTAACAACATTAAGATGATATTTTTTTCCATATCAAATTTAAATTATAACCACATTTATAATTTTAAGATAACATAATATATTGCTCAAAAAAAAAAAAGATAACATAATATAAAATTTATACATTTGATCAAAAAAGTTTTTTATTTCCCGTGCTTGGCACGGGTCACTATACTAGTTATTATTATATGTAGGGGCCGAAGTTTGAACTCCGGACACCCCACTTCACTTATTCACTTTATAAGGTGTTTATAAGGTGAATTCTAGCCACTAGACATCAATGAATTCTTATCTCACCACAATAAAAAAAAATACTAATAAAATTATTCATTTCCAAATGATAAGCTGAATCCTATAGTAAAACCAACTAAGCTTATCTCTCTCGTGTTCTCCGTGAAATGGGACTTTTAATTTTGTTCGAAGAAAACGATGGACGATGTTGTTCCTCTAAACACGCTGTTTTTGTTTTGTTTTTGTTGACCCCTTATCTGAATATTCCACACTATATGCCAATTCCATTAATTGTTCAAATCATATTAATTAGAATAAATAATAAGTGCACAAGATTTCAATAAAGTGTGACGTTGAGATATATACACTCATTAGGGTCTTTGAGTTTGAGAAAAAAAAAAAAATGCGTCCATTTCAAAGATTATCATTTTCTAGTTTATTATTATCACTAGGTTTGGTTTTGAATTTGGTGTTTGTGTGTAATGGAGGCACAACAAGTATTTTTGTTAGGAAGGTTGAGAAGAGCAATGATATGCCACTTGATAGCGATGTTTTTAAGGTTCCTCCTGGTTATAATGCTCCTCAACAGGTATTTTTCTATTTATCCAATTTTGAATTGAACCATGGAAGAAGGGATATATATGTTTTTAAATCACGGTGTGACACATTGTTTAATATTATAGAAAATTGCAGTTAAAATGCAGGTTTAATCGTGGTTGCATTAATGTTGCATAGAAATTCTCCATTTTATATTGAATTTCTGTTAAAATATACTCTTGGTTACATTTATATTGTGTTGAAACTACAAAATTACAGAGAACTGCGATGAAAATACACTCGTGGTTTGCATTGATACTGCGTTGCAATTTTTTATACTACGGAGAATTGTAATAAAAATTTAGGGTTAGACGTATTTGCACTGTGATTCTTGATATTATAAAGAATGGAAGTAAATATACAAAATAGGCCTAATCTTTGTTGCATTGTGATTCAATATACAAGAGAATTATCATAACTTATGATGATACATGTATGGTCTTTGGCTAGCATTCCTACATGCATTGTTGTGGAATTACTAATATCTTTTCCTTGCTTTAAGTTTTACTCCCTCCGTTTCAAAATGAGTGTCGCTTTAGCCAAAAAAATTTGTTTCAAAATGAGTGTCGCTTTCAGTTTCCAATGCAATAATAACTTTTTCTTTTCAATTGTACCCTCCAATTAATACTCTGCACACTACTTCCAAAGTATTACTTTTAAAACTAATCAAAGTAAATAAGGATAATTTGGTAAAATAACCATTCTCTTTCTCTTAATCATTGCATTTCTTAATATGAAGGTTCATATAACACAAGGTGATCATGTGGGGAAAGCAGTGATCGTATCGTGGGTGACAGAGGATGAACCAGGGTCGGATGCAGTGCGTTACTGGAGTGAGAACAGCAAGCACAAGAAGCTAGCTAAAGGGAAATTTTTTACTTACAGATACTTCAATTACTCATCTGGTTTTATTCATCATGCCACTATAAGGAATTTGAAGGTATTTCTCTATTCCATTACTCCCTTGTCATGTATGTTGTTTCTCTTCCAGATGCAAAGTTTTGATATTTTTGCTTCTTTTTGGACAGTACAATACCAAATATTATTATGAGGTTGGACTTAAGAACACAACAAGGCAGTTTTGGTTTACAACTCCTCCTGCAATTGGTCCTGATGTGCCATACACATTTGGTCTCATAGGTAAAGTGTGATCTTTCATGGTTCTTTTGCCTTTATGAGATATCATTGTGGTACAAGCATGTTCACATTGATCAGTTCCAGTGAAGCACAGATACGGAAAAGGACACCAGACACGACACAGACACTGACTTGCGGACACCGTTAATAATTTGAGAAAATCATATAATTCAGTGCAATTATATGTGTCGGTGTCGTGTTGGTGTCGGACACATGTACCGAGACACGTCTAATCCGAGGAGTGTCCGTGCTTTCAGTTCTCTTACAAATTGGTGATATTTTAAGATATCCTTCAATTGGGTGGATGGAGTCTCCTATGTATCTTGGCATATGAGAATGACCAATAATATAAATATTCAATAATATAAATATTTCCTTTTGCAGGACATATCTTTTTATTAGTTTGATTCTATATACTATCATGTAAATAGTTTTATAATATCAATTGTCGACAAATCACAACTAATCATTTGGTGACTTTAGAAGTAATTATAAATAAATTCAAACATTTTTAATGATCTGACGACTTTGACTGATTGGCAGTGTATAAAATCTTTACGCTTATAGTGTATATGAATTAAATCAATCTTTCAACTCATAATTTTATGATATTTGAAGCTACTATTCAGTCTTTACAACATGGAACAATTGAATATTCATCACAAATTTTGAAACAATGCAATGTGTATTGTGTCCACTAACTGATGTAGCATCCTTTTCAGGTGATCTTGGTCAGACTTTTGATTCAAACAGGACACTTTCTCACTATCAATTGAATTCAACAAAAGGACAAACAGTTTTGTTTGTTGGAGATCTATCTTATGCAGATAACTACCCGAATCATGACAATGTTCGGTGGGATACTTGGGGAAGGTTTGCAGAGAGGAGTGTTGCTTATCAACCTTGGATATGGACTGTTGGAAACCATGAACTTGATTTCGCTCCAGAAATTGTAAGCTTCCAATATAAATCGATTTAATTTGGTTTTAACCATTCGAGAAACTTTTCATTCTTTTCCAAGTCCAAATTTTGGTAATGAATGAACTAATGATTAACATGGATTGACGATTATTTGCAGGGTGAAAACGAACCATTCAAGCCTTTTTCGCACCGATACCATACTCCTTATAAAGCATCACAAAGTACTTCACCCTTTTGGTATTCTATCAAAAGAGCTTCAGCACACATCATTGTCTTGGCCTCATATTCAGCATATGGTATTGCTACATTTCTCTTCTGCACCATACATACATGCATATGTGGATAACACTCTTTGCTGATTCTATGATTTCCAATGGATCAATTTTATTTGCAATAAGAGTTTAGAAGCCACAAACTGTTATTGTAAAACATTTTTACAATGACATCTAATGCGAGTTCACCATGTTTCCATGTCACAGTACTAATTTCTATCTAGCCTTGCACTAACATCTAATAGTGGATTTTTATCGGTTGTCAGTGTGACAATGCTTTACACTTACACTGCATATCCTGTAAATCCTTGTAATAATTTTACGTCCCTGAAGTTAAAAATTAAATAAAATAAAAATTTAACATGCCTTCAGGTTACAAGGTCAAATTCTTACCTCTGAGTTGACACCTCATGGACAAATTATCTCTCTTATTGTGTAAACTTATAAAGTTGAATTGCTTTCGTCTGCTGCTATGTAATTGCCTTGATTCAAAGGGAGTGTGAAGTATTTTGTCACTAACTCACTGTCTTCAATGTTAAATCTCAGATATAATAATCTTCATTTTTCTCAGGAAAATATACACCACAATACACATGGCTTGAAGAAGAGCTACCGAGAGTTAACAGGAAAAAAACTCCTTGGTTGATTGTTCTCATGCATTCACCTTGGTATAATAGCAACAGCTATCATTACATGGAAGGGGAAACAATGAGAGTAATGTTTGAGTCATGGTTTGTTAAGTACAAGGTTGATGTTGTGTTTGCTGGCCATGTACATGCTTATGAAAGATCGGTATGTACCAATATACTTATCATAAACGATTTTTTTCATAAATTATTATGGAACAATTTATCTAAGAGATATGTTTGTGTCAGGAACGTGTCTCGAATATTGCATATAATATCGTAAATGGTATTTGCGCTCCCGTAAAAGATCTATCAGCTCCCGTATACATAAACATCGGAGACGGAGGGAATATTGAAGGCTTAGCAACCAAGTAAGCTCCATACACGAAACGTTATGACTCGTATGAACGACTTCCTAGGTTACTTTTGAGTTGTTGTTTTAAGATTATTTACATATACCAAGAAAAACAAATTTTTTTGTTAGTTTTGACAAAATTATTTGTAATTTTTCTACAATACTTAATATTGAATTGAACTTTGAAAATGATAGATACATATGAACAACGATAGAGACAATTAAAATTGATCGTTGCTAATTAGTCTGACATGAACATGATTTGAATTGCAGGTACACACAACCACAGCCAGAGTATTCAGCATTTAGAGAAGCCAGCTTTGGACATGCAATTTTTGACATAAAAAATAGGACACATGCTTACTATAGAAATCAAGATGGTGATGCTGTTAAGAGTGATTCCCTTTGGTTTTTCAATAGATTTTGGAACCCGGTTGATGATTCCAAACCTCATGGTTCCCATTGAAGAATACTCAATGTGATGTTAATCAATAAAGTCTAGATTTGTAATCACTGCAATTTCTAGTCTAGACTTTTTTTGGAAAGTTGTGTGTTTTAGTGAACGTGATAAGAAAAACACTTGTGTTTCTTGACCGTTGGAACAAAAAACGTGTGAATTGAAATTAAAAACTTCAGATTCCCGTTTTTTTTTGTGTGCGGATAAATGAGTGTTTTAGTGTGTGTGACACATCACCTAGTTTACACTTTTTTTTTATCAAGCAAAGAAATACTATAAAAGACTTGGAGAGGGCCAGAACCCATAGCAACAAAAGTGCTTACATCAGAACAAAAAGAAGGTGCAAAACATTACATCACAAAGATATATAATAAGGAAGGCTTGTGAAACTCCTCAATGACTTAAACTAACAAAGCAACTGCTAAAAGAACAACAATAGGGTCATAGAACATATCTTGTTGCCTGAACAAGATGTTGCAAATAACACTTCCCATGTATTCTTATACAATTGAACCAACTAATCGGTATACGCCAAGGCAGCTTTGGAGGTACACTTCATGACAGCTAGCTGGCCTTGTACTCAAGGCATGCCATTTCAAAATCCTGGTTCAAATCCTTCTTAGCCTCTGCTCCCAGAACATGAGTGCATCTTTGCTCCATTTCACTTTGCTCAATTTACCCCATTTGAAGACATGGATGTGTGACATGTGGAAAAAATAAAATCAATGGCTGTGATTAAATGGTTTGGAAAAAGCAATTTTTTTAATGAGAAAAAATCCTACGCGCTCTCTACTCTGAAACAAATTCCACGCGCTTGCAAACTCTCCTTCTTCCTTCTCAGATAGCACCTCTCTCTCCCTCCCATCGCCACCGCCGCCACTGCCGCCGCCGCCACCGCACCTCTCCCTCCATCCACTGGCGTACTCTCCCCCCTTCTGAGTAAGAAAGAATCCATTCCATAAAAAAAATTATTTAAGAAGAATTGAGTTGCTTCATTTCATGGATTATGACTTTGTTCTCTGCAAAGTGACCTTCATTGGATTAACGCTGGCTTGATCCAATAATAATGAATCTCAATTCCCAATTTTGGCAACTATGTAGTTTGTCCCTAATATGGAATCCATATGAATTTTTTAACACTGAGCTAAACGATAAAATCTCCATCTCCTATTATTTGTGTTAACTAATGGATGGGATAAGATGTGAATTTCTGCAATTGCAAACTATCTGATGCGCTGCATATTGTTCTCACTGTAAGGTGCTAGGTCACACTATACTACAATGCAAAAGACTGAATTCTGAAAAAACGCAATATGTTAAAGAGATTCATCAGACCAAATTTCAATCTCAGCATGCTAAGTCAAAAGTCTTCAGGTTCTGAAGAAGTTTTGGGGGGATGAAGTGGATGAGGACAGCTTTGAATCAGACTTTCCCACTGACAACACAGATGGAAGCAACAAATATTTTGAAGAAAACTTGGTTAAGGCCTGCTCCTCCAAAGCTAGCAAGCAGCAAAAGAAACAAAAGAGTCCTAGACAGAAACAGGACAATAGTAAGGAAGGGATCAAGACACATTCCAAAACACATGTTCTTTCCCATAGCTCTACATGAGACTGATGCATATCCACATTCTCATCACAATGGGGGAATAACCCTCCATCTTTTATTCTTCATTTGTTTCTTATAGATGGTTCTGGTTTGCCTTATTATAGGTTGTAATGTGATAACTTTTGTCAAGGGTTCAGGCCCAATCCTGTCAGTTTAATGCTTTTCATTGCTTGATAAAAAAAAAAAAACTATCTGATGCGAGCCTGAATCAAGATTATACTGATACAACAACACCAGCTCAAGGAAGTGCAATTGTCCATATTTTACGTTCTTAATTTCTGAACCTATACAAAAGAATTCATAATAAAATGAAAATGCTTGATTCAGTTTGCCCCTTTATGGTGGTTATGGTTGACAAGGCTTGTTTTAGATGTTATTAAAATTTTATGTTGGTCTTGGTTTGTAGCTGGAGCTAGAGTTAAAGATTGTTTCAATGTGCTCTAACCCTCTGTCCTGTCTTCAAATTGATTAAAATTATATGAACATACATAATTAATCATAGGTGGTTCTCCTTCACTACTCGAAATTTTCATTGACACGCATCACTACTCGAAACTGATATATTTCCCCTTATGAACAAACATATTTCTTGGAGTACATCAGTACTCGAAACTGATATATTTCCCTTTCTTTCCATTGATAGGCATCACTATTATGATAACAGTGTTAGAAAACAACATTCTGAAGTCGCAGCATTGGTTTTTTTAATTAGTAACGTCGTCGTAATTGGAATACTTCAACTAATGATAACACCGCAATTGAAAATACTAGCAGCGCATAATATCATAAGTAATAAAAACACTGCAACTTGACAAACGCAGCTGAACAGAAATTGAAAATAGCAGCAGCACATAATATCATAAGTAATAAAAACACCGTAATTTGACAAAAGCAGTTGAACAGAAATTGAAAATAGCAGCAGCACATAATATCATAAGTAAAAAAAACACCGCAATTTGTCATATAATGATTCAGGTTTTGAATTAAGGTCTTGGTCGAAAACTGTAAAAGCTGTTAGCAACATGTTGCAAGGCCATGACTCTTAAATCAGCACCTATAAACTTACAAAAACACCTATAAGTGTCCACAAAGGTAACGACATAGCAGAAGGAACAAAAACAGCCCAGCAAATAAAAACCAGGAACAAAAACAGTTCAACAGCCAATCGAATGTGAATGTATGTGTCGGCTTGACTTGGTTATGACTCTTGGATTGTAGCTTGATGTTGAGTTCCATTGCCAACTTGACTTGATTGTGTCGCTTGAACTGTAGTTTCTTGCTGCATAATGTAAGAAAAGATAAATAAATAATATGGTTTCTTACCGGTAACGACTGTACTAAAATTTAATACATAGATAAAAACTACTTACCGGTAACGACTGTACTAAATTTTCACCAGATCTCTTTCTCTTGGAGCACATCTTTGTCTTTTTATCTTTTTTCTCAATCCAAGATTTATATCGCTTTTTCCGCTTGCGTGAACTTTCTCGATTAGCTATGCCTTTTGCCATACCAACGGTGTCCACATTGTCAATTTCATCATTTGCAATTGATATGGATACATGAACCATGCCCTCTGATTCTCCATCCACATACTTTTTGGCCAACATATCATCAATTATTTTGCTGGACTCTTCATAAACTTTGGACAAAAATGTGTAAGTTTCATGAGTTTCTGAAGCTTTGTTGGTTAACTTAACCATTCGAGGACATAACTCATTGTACCGCTTCATGAAATGGGCTTTTATGTCTAATTCAACATGCCTCCCTTTCCAATCTTGATCACTTCCCAACCTTGCATTTCTTGTCCATCGCTTCAGTATATAGGTTTCAGGAATTAACTTAATGTTCATGACATCTAAAACTTTCAAAGCATGACTGCATAAGATGCCATGTGTCTCAAATTTACGACAATCACATGAAACTTTTTGTTCCATAGCATTTCCCATAACTATCCTCTCCGTTGGATTATCATAGTTTGTGACAGCATACAAACCTTCTTTCAAATCTTTTACGCAAGTGTCTTGATATTCTTCATATTCCTCTTGGAACTCCTCAAATATTCTAGGAGTGTAAACATTTGCAGCTTGTATGAGCATACGAGCCTTCTTCATTTTCAATCTAGGCAGCTTATGTTTTGACTCATATTCAGCTTCTGACTCTTTGTTTCGTTTACCATTAACAGCTCTTTTAAAGTGTGTAAAAAATTGTACCAAATTTAAATCAGACTTCAAATGGTTCTTCAAATCAGCATTAAAGCTCTCACTTAATTGAGTAGATCTCATACCTGCAGTGAATGTTTTCCGGACATATGTCCATGCCCATTTTTCCTTCAATTGATAAATTGTATGCAACCACGACCCTTCCAATATTATTTGCTCTTCAACATCCATTTGAAAGTCATAATAGAACGAGGGATTTTCACTTTCTTTTTTGAAATACATCATCAATGCACCCACCTCACCATACTTTAGTGACTGTTTCCTTTTGGTTTCAAGGTAATTCGTAAGGTCTTTTTTTGTAAAACCAACTGTCTGTATTCCACCAGCTTGCTTGGATATATATTCATGCAAATCTTTTGGTCTTAATCCAGATTCATCTCCCAAGACAATTTGTGATGCTTGTGTCTCAGATATGCGTCGATGAGAGCGAATCATATGAACATGCTCAGGTTGAAGTTGGTGGTTATGTTCAGCTATAAAGTCAACAACTTTATATTTCTCTATCTTCCGATCGAGTGAAATAACCATACGCGCCAAACATCCTGTTCTAATTTCTGCTCTAGGCTCCCCTTTTGGTTGACGTCTTTTGTCAACACCTCGTACACCCTCTTTGTAGCATGTGAATCTTCTTGAAGTCAAAACTCCATCAACTCTGCTTTTATTTCCATATTCTCGACGAATACCAAATCCAATTCTTTTACTATACTCATTATAAAAGTCATAAGCCGCTGCCTCAGAATCAAACTTCATTTCCAAGTGAGGTAAATTGTTGGCAATACTTCCTTGTCCGTGTTGCACATTTTGTTCATGAATGTTGTTAACCAATTTATTGACACAATCTGAAAAAACCAAAATTTACAATTAAGGCCACCATAAGTGACGATTTCAGTCATAAACTTACATGAATATATGATAACAGTGTTAGAAAACAACATTCTGAAGTCGCGGCAACTGAACAGAAACAACATAAACAGAAACAACTGATGATTTTTTGACAACAATTGAACAAAAACAACATAACAGCAAAAAGCCACTAGAAAACTTAGACTGCATAAGAATTTGTTGACCATAAAGCTATCTATTACTATTAAAAAAACATTGGGGGAAAGGATGGTGATTATATAAAGTTACACACATAGTGACCATAAAGCTATATATATATGTATATCATGTAAGTAATGATGCATCACGTAAGTGAACCTAGAAACTAATTTTTCATCAACACAGTAAAACAACATCATGTAATAAAGAGACGGCAAATAATAAAATAGAGAAGGCAAACTATATTACCTTGATCAACAACAATGGCAGCGGCGCAGGGATGGTCGGAGACGGCGGCGGGTTCGTTAGTGTTGGTAGCAGGATGATGGGGTTCGCTCATGACGTTGACGGAGGCCAAGAGAGAGGTGCAGCGGCGAGAGAGAAGGAGAGGTGACGGCGGAGCCGATGGGAAGGAGAGGTGGCTTCGATGATTATGGGGGAGGAAGGTGGAAAGTTTTCTGAGAAAGGAAGAGGAAGAGTTTGATAGCAGAGCGCGCGTATTTCGTTTTCCTCATTAAAGAATTGATTTTTCCAAGCCATTTAATCACAGCCATTGATTTTATTTTTTCCACATGTCACACATCCATGTCTTCAAATGGGGTAAATTGAGCAAAGTGAAATGGAGCAAAGATGCACTCCCAGAACATGGGTAGTGACCAACTTCCTCTTTATTGGTTTGTTTTTTGTAGGTGTTGAAATTTTCAAAATTTGAGTGGACATCATAACCTCCTAATTTTGTTGTGTAGTCATTTGGACAATATTTTCAAAGGGCCAATGGTTAAGAGTTGTAGCTTGCTAAGGTGAGTTTTTTAGTAGCCTTGCCCTGCATTTTGACTAGTTTGTTTTTTGAGGCTCACAACATCCATTTTCTCCAGTAGGCCTTTGGGTATGGGACTGAATTGACCCGCACTGATAGATTTCCTAGGGTTTCTTGTTTTCTCCTTTCCCTCAATAATTCTACGCTTATAATTTCTGGACCTTAGCCAGACACCTCTAGGATTGGTACTACCTTCTAATGGGATAAGGTAGTTTCTGCAGTTTTCTGCATTTTGTCCAATTAATCCATAGCCAAAGCAGACAATGGGAAGATTTTCAAATCTGAAATCAACCCAATTAATTCCATCTGGATCATTGCTTATAAACATCCCAGCTCTGATAGGCTTTTTGACATTAAAGAGAATTTTGACATTCGCTATTTTAGCATTCTTTGGAAATTCATATTTGCCTACATCTTGATCAGTTCCAGTTTGAGCCCCCATCTCTTTTCCCATACTAATGGATTTGCGTTGAAGAGGTAAGCCCCATAATTGAACCTAGAGGGGAACATTAGTGAAATCCAATGAGTGAACATCAAGATTCAATCCTAACCATGCAGAAGACGCCAACAATTCCTTATAATCCATGGGTTTTCTTTCAAAACTCTATGTATACCTTCTTTCTTATCCATCTTAATTTGAAGGCTAAATTAATCTAATGGTCCCTCAACTAATTTCGAGTTTTCAATTTGGTCCCATAAGTCTTAAAATCATCATTTTGGTCCCTCAACGTTTGCTCCGTTATTCAATTTGGTCCCTGACTGTTAACTTTAACCCCAAATGTCTATGGTGGACCAACCTTAAGAGTGGTCCACCATAGATCATATTAATTTTCTTAATTTAAATCGTTTGATCTTTTTTATTTAAAGGAGAACCATTGGATTACGCATGTCTATTTTATCTTACGGTGAACCATTAACATCTAATTAATTTTCCCTTTCTTCATCTTCTTCCTTACTCTTGTTCATCAACATAATCTTCTTTGAAGGTGAGAAAAACACAAGAAGGGGGTTGAATTGTGTTTTGAAAAATTATTCGTTTCTCCTAAAACTGAACACACTGATCAGAAGCTAAGTGAAACAGCTTCTGAAGTGATAATCAAAATCTGAACGCAGCGGAATAAAACAGAGAGAGAGAAGAAGAAAGACACAAAGCAATTATACTGGTTCCTTCCACAAACCGGAAGTAGTCCAGTCCCCCTTGCACTTCCAAGGAGATTTCACTAAGAGTAATATCTGATTACAATTGCTCAAGCACACCTGCAATAGACTTCCTTTGCTCAAGCACACTTTGCAAGAGTCTTCCTATGCTCAAGAACACAATCAAGAGACTTCCCTGCTCAAGCACAACTGCAAGAGACTTCTAACTAAACAAAATTACACAGAAAATTGTTTAAGGTTGAACACTTGATATACAATCAGAGGTGCTCACAATACAAATCAGATACAGACTCAATAACTTAAGAATTTCTAAGATGAAACTTTGAGACGCAGAAATTCTAAGTGAATGCAGAACAATTTCAGCAGAGGTTTGACACTTGTAAAAATGTTGTGAGTCTTTCGTTCAGCATTACCAAATCTCTAAGTCTTCACTCCTTTATATAGAGGTGTGAAAGAGACGTTGTGAAATTGCCAGCACATCAAAGAGTCGTTGTTGAAGCTTGATCTTTCACCAATGATCTTTTGCCTGATTTGGTTGTTGTCCTATGAAGAACCAATTTGAAATCCATTCCCATTGTGAAGGAACATCTTTGCAGGCAAGCTGTTATTCTGGAGCTGTTTTCTTTTCCTGTAGCGTGGACACAAAACAGAGTAGTGGAGAACGTGGTTGTACAGTTTGTACAAAGTACAATGTCAACACTTTTTGAAGATAAGGTTCCAAAGCCTTCAAATCTTCACCAAAATGACCGTTGCAACCATCCACTAGTCTTCTGCAGTGTTTTCGAATCCAATAGACAGCTTTTGAAGTGTTGATCTTTGAATCTTCAGCTTGTGGTGATAATCAGCTTCTGATGAGCTTCAGCTTCTGATGAAGTTGCTTCTGAACTATCTGCTTCTGATGGCTATCCGCTTCTGAAGGCTATCTGCTTCTGTTGACCTTCAACTTCCGATGACCTTCAGCTTCTGATGACTTTCAGCTTCTGATGACTTTCAGCTTCTGATGATGTCATCATTCTTCAGTAGCTCTTATGACTTCAGATGCACTTCTTTTCAGATGCTTTCAAGCTTCCTTTTCTTTAGTCCATAGCTCTCTTTTTGTTCTTCAGAACCTTTATATGATGTACATTTTTAACTATGGTCCTGTACGCTTGAACAAATATTAGCTAGTCCAATTTACAATTTTTAATACCTTGTTATCATCAAAACTCTTTAAGGTTCATTGTTAAACACATTTTGTTCCAACAATCTCCCCTTTTTGATGATGACAAACAATAGTATTTAAAATTGATCAATTGTTGTTAATCTAATTACACAAGTTGACTTTGGGGTTCTGAGGTTTGTAAGCTCAGAATCTGAGGTTTGTAAGCTCAAACTCCCCCTGAGACTGATAGTTTTTAAGGTGAGGTTTGTAAGCTCCCCCTAAGTTCTATCCAGGTTAATTAAATTCATTTAGCGCGCAATAATAATATCAGAGCTTTAAATGAAATGAATTATAGATGAGAAGAATGGTTCAATTATTTTTCATTTGAAATTTGATACTCCCTCTTTTTGATACACCCCTTTTTAGGAAAAACAAAAAGGATAGAAAATTTTTAAAATATTCAAATATTATTAATGGGGCTCAGAGCCTTTAAATACTATCACATATACTCCCCCTTTTGTCATTAGCAAAAAGCAAATAAGCAATAAAGACAAAAAGATTTGAGAAAAACTCAAACAAGAAGAGAGTATAGTAAAAAAAATCAGAACCTATAATCTTATCAAAGATAAATAATCAGAGCATAAATAACTAAGTAACTCAAAGCAATGAATATGTATATGAACAAAAATATCTAGGCATTCATGAATCAGAACCAACTAAGCATTCAGAAGCAGTAAGAAGTGTAAAACAAGAAATGTTCAGAAGCAAGAACTAAAGTAGCTAAAACAAACAACAAACAAAAGATAAACACTAGGATGTGCAACTAAGGGTTGGTTTGTTGTTGTTTCATCATCTTCTCCAATTGTTCTGCTTGCTTCTTCACCAGTTCTTCAAGAGCCTGTTGTCTCTGAAGAAGTTCCAGTTCCCTTGTTTTAGCTTCCTGCTGTTGCTGTGCCATCTTCTGTCTTAGTTGCTTGAACATCTTGGCTTCTCTAGTCATGTAGTCAGCTTCTGAGTAGAATAGCTCATTTTTCAGAAGTAGCCTTGGACTTTTCTTGGCTAGCTCCATATCCTTCAAAAACTTCCATACAGCAAAAGTCTTGATTCTGATGCATTTTCTTCTTACAGATGCTATCAGATCAGTAGCTCTCTTCTGCAAGGATTCCCATTGTTCCTCATAGGCTGATGACAGATTAATTACCTTTTTGTTCTGTACCAGATCCTGCATCTCTGAGAGGATCTTGAGTAACTCAACATCAATGTACTCAGATTCTAGTATGTTCAGGGGTGGTTGTTCAAGGATTTCTAGATCTGAGGATTGGTCAGAGTCACTCAGAGACAGATCCTGAACAGGTTCAGGTGTTGTAATGGTGAGGTTATGATCAGTTTGAGTTGAAGAGGATGGTTGGTCAAGGTTAATTTGTGAGTTTGAGGTTGAGGCTTCGAGATTGACTTGATGATTGTCAATATCCATTGGAGTCGGTTTGAGTAAGGTTTGCTCTGGTTGTTGGTTTAGTTGGGGTTCAGTTTCAGTATTGATTGGTGGTTGTTGTGGTGAAGTTTGTTGTGTTTGAATGTTTGGTTGGGGGTCACTATTGGCTTTGGGTGATTGTTGTTGTTGGGGTGATGGAGTCTTGTGTGGTTCTGGTGTTTGTTGTTGGGGGCTTTCTGAAACAATCTTTTCAGAAGCAACTACTTTTGAAGTTATTTTAGAGGCTTTCTCTGAGTTAAAGTTAACTTCTGATAGTTCACCAGAGCAGTGACTAATCAGATTGTCCAAGACAGAAGTGTCTTCTATTTGTTCAGGTGCTGATGGTTGTGAAGAAGATGATAAAAAGGGGTTAGAGGTAACTGGAATGTGACATACTTGTTCATTGGGCTGTGGACCTTCAGCTTGTGGAACTGCTTCTAAAGTTCCAATTTCTTCCACAATGATCATCATTTCTTCTTCTTTGTCATCTTCAGCAGCCTTACCAGCAATTTCCCTGACTTCAGCCAATTTTTCTTGGTCGAACTTATCACAGTTTTCCATACCCAAAGCTTTGAGCTTCTCATCTCTTTGTTGAATGTATTGTAATTTCAACTCCTTTCTGTCTGAAGTATGATCTTGTTCTTCTTGGACTATCTTTGTTTCCAATAATTAGTTCCTCAGGATGTGAAGACTTGTGCTTGAATGTGTTTCTGGGAGGATCTGCTTGATGTGAGCCATCTTGTGCTTCATCAGAAGCAACATCATCATGTGCTTCTGATGTGAGTTCAGCTTCTGGACTTTCTTCGGATTCAGCCATCTGATCAGGTTCTGGAGTAGCTTCAGGAACCTGTATCTCTGCAAAACTTTCACCTTGCTTTGAAGTTTTTTCTTCAAGCTCTTTCTCATCAAATTTAACGTGCATAGATTCTTCAACACAAAGTGTTTCTGAATTATACACTCTGTATGCCTTTGACCTTTCAGAGTAACCTAAAAAGATTCCTCTTTGGGCCTTGGCATCAAATTTATTTAGGTAGAGCTTGTTATTTAGAATGTAACATGTACATCCAAATTGATGAAAGTAAGAGATATTGGGTTTCCTTCCTTTAAAGAGTTCATATGTTGTTTTCTCCAAAATAGGTCTGATATAGATCCTGTTTTGAACATAACATGCTGTATTCACTGCTTCTGCCCAAAAATGTTTTGGTAAATTGTTTTCATGGATCATGGTTCTGGCCATTTCTTGTAAAGTTCTATTCTTTCTCTCTACAACCCCATTTTGTTGTGGAGTTCTAGGAGAAGAGAATTCATGGACAATTCCATGTTTTTCACAAAAAGCTTCAAATGGCTCATTTTCAAATTCTCCACCATGATCACTTCTGACTTTCAAAATCTTTGATTCCTTTTCAGATTGAATTTGAGTGCAGAAACTACTGAATATATCACAAGCAACATCTTTACTCTTTAGGAACTTCACCCAAGTCCATCTGCTATAATCATCAACAATGACTAATCCATATTTACTTCCATATAAGGATGCAGTACTTACTGGTCCAAATAAATCAATATGGAGTAGTTCTAAGGGTTTGGAGGTTGAAACAATGTTTTTGGTTTTAAAAGATAATTTCACAATTTTCCCTCTCTGACATGCACCACAGAGTGCATCTGAATGATACTCAATGTCTGGTAGGCCTTTGACAAGTTGTAACTTACTAAGCTTAGAGATTAATCTCCAGTTAGCATGTCCCAACCTTCTGTGCCACATCCATTTCTTATCATTCACTGATAGAAGGCAAATCACCTTCTGATCAGCCAGTTCAGAAAAATTGATTTTGTAGACATTGTCAACTCTCTTCCCCTTGAACACAATGGATTTGTCTTCCTTGTTAATTATAGTACAGTTGGTTTTCTCAAAAAGCACATCATAACCATTATCACAAAATTGACTAATGCTCAAAAGGTTATGTTCAAGACCATCTACCAACCATACATTATTAATTGAGGTAGAGGAATTACCAATAGTTCCTGTACCTATGATCTTGCCAGATTGGTTGCCTCCAAATTTCACACTTCCTCCTTCCTTCATTGTTAGGCTGAGGAAGCTGGACTTTTCTCCTGTCATGTGTCTTGAGCAACCGTTGTCTAGGTACCATGATCTTTGCTTTGGTACTGCTCTTAGACATACCTGCATCATTGACATTTTCAAATTTAGGTACCCATTGTTCTATGGGTCCTGAAAGGTTAGTGCTTGAGGCTTTACTCTTCACTTCCTGTACCTTGTGTTGTGAGTTGAATTGCTTCTGATTAACCATCACTTTAGGTTTTGGTACTTCAGAAGCAGTAACTGTCTTCATCTAAAACTTAGACTTCAGAACCTCAGATTTTGGTTTCACCAGACTTTGAGGAACATGTTATGATCTTTTCAGGATCCTGATCTTTGAAGTCTTGGATTCAGATTTGATCATTGCCTTTGGCTTAGAGTTCTTTGGCTTTGAAGTAATCTTAGCCTTAAAGCCAGAAGCTTCAGGTTCTGATTGAACAACAGTTTCCAACTTAGCACCTTCAGGTACAAAGAAGGTTTTCAGACCTTCCCTGATGCATTCACAACAAGATTTAAGATTGGTTTTCTCAAGTTTCACTTCTAGAAAACCAATTCCTCTGCCATTGTTCATGTAAATGCTATAAATCATAGAAGCCACTCTACTTCTGTCAATGCCAGATATGATAAAATCTTCAAGAGCAATTTCATGGTTGCTTAAAGGTTTTTCATTACACTTTTCTTGTAGCTTCTGACATAAGAACCTGAGCTAATCTTCATAAGTTTTACACATGAAGTCAAAGCCCCTAAGTCCTTGTTCAAAAGCTTTCAGATCCAATAGAGTTGATTTTTGTTGTTTTACCAAATCAGCATATTTTTCTTTTAAATCCTTCAACTCATTGGTTCTTACTTCAAAATGTGTAAGAAGTTCTTTAAGTGACTCAACAAGTTCATCTCTGGGAATCTTAGAATATACCTCATTTTCATCTTCAGAATCTGATTCTGATCCAGCTTCTGAAGTTGCTGTGGCAACTAACCCAACCGCTAGCTTTGCATCTTCATCAGCTTCCTCTTTATCAGATCCAGATTCACTTCCCAAATCATCCCAGGCTGCCATTAAACTCTGCTTGATCTGCTTCTTGAATTTGCTTGGTTTGAACGTTGACTTCTTTGACTTGTCCTTTGACTTGTCCTTCTGAAGATCAGGGCATTCAGCAATAAAGTGTCCAGGATTCTTACAGTTGAAGCATCCCTTCTGATCTTCTTTCCTTGAGCTTCTGGAGTTACTCCTTCTGGCTAGAAACTTTCTGTTCTTCTTGGCCAAATACTGAAGTCTGTTTGAGATCATGGCCATTTCAGCAGCATCTGGTTCAGAATCTGAACTTGATTGTTCTTCCTCTTCAGATTCAACCACTTTGAGAGCTCTTGATGACTTGCCTTTGGATGGAAAAGCTATTGATTTACTCTTCTTAGTAGACTCATGTTCATTCAGACTTAACTCATGAACTTTGAGAGAACTAACAAAATCTTCGACACTTAAAGTGTTTAAATCTTTAGCTTCCTCAATGGCAGTCACCTTTGGTCTCTGATGTAAGATTTTTCCTACACGTCATATAACTATGTACACGTGAGTATATATAGGATCGTTTCCACAGGGAGTTACGTTTAATCATAAGCATTTACACAATCGTTCACATTAAGGGTTTGGATATAATTTGTTTGTTTGTAACACTATATCCATATTTGACACTAAAGTAAAAACGAGAGGGGATCGAACTATTTCGCTTGCGGTATAAGATAACGAGCAAGCATAACAGCAGCAATCTCTCGATCGATTAACAGACTCTAGCTTTATAACCAATATTATTACAATCATTTCTACAATATCCTTCGTGTCCAAAGCGACATCGTTATTTCCAAGTTAGCGTTTAAACATTCGTGTCCAAATTCCTTAAACGATAACAAAGTCGATCGGATGACTTAATCGACCGTGTCCAGCCTGATTAAGTATCCGAAAGCATTAAAAGCTTGATTAAAAGTAATTATCAAAGGTTTACAAACTTGTCAAGAGTGATATAACATAAGATAGATTGTTATTCTAGTTCTAGATTCAAGGGTTTGTGTCCAAATCATCTTGAATCTCTTTGAAAGCATTAAAAGCAAGAATAACAACAATATTGAATCATTAAGCTAGAACCTTATATATTAAAAGATCAAAAGATTACATAATAGCTTGATAGTTACCTCAATACTACAAAGAAGGTGATAGTTACATATAGACATGTAAACTAATGCAAGGAAGGAAGGAAAGATGAAGATTCCATGCCAAGATCCTTGATGTCTCAATGAATCTAAGGTTGAATCTACTCCTTAATCACTTGCTTTGTGTTTCTCTCTATGAAATAGCTCTAACCTCTCTCTAGAAATGTATACAATGTTTCAATGGAATAGTGAATAATAGTAGAGAGAGGGAAGAATGCTATTTAAATGGGCCTGCATTTTTACACCTGCGCTAATAGCGCAACTCACGCTAATAGCGTGGTAAGGCGGCCTATTTTCTGGCCAATAGGAGAGTGCCACGTTGGCCTTGCCCTGCTGCTACGCTCCAGCCACGCCAATAGCGTATCTCTCTGGAGTATTTACGCTAATAGCGTATATTACGCCAATAGCGTAGTTCTTCTTGACTAGCTACGCTCCAGGTGCGCCAATAGCGTAGCTCTCTGGAGCTTGTACGCTAATAGCTCAGAATACGCTATTAGCGTACTCTTCAAGAGTTCTCCAAAACCTACGCCCCAGGTACGCTAATGGCGTATCTCTCTGACCTTGGCCATTTCTTCATCACGCTAATAGCGTAGGACACGCTAATAGCGTAGGACATTGAACTTTGACGTTTCTTGCTCCTTGCTTGTATTTTCCTGCACAAAAAGGGTAGAATAAGGCTCAAAAGCATAAATGACATATTTACACAATAATTGGAGTTTTCCATAGAGAATCTTGCAAAACAAGTCACTAAAATGCCTAAACTCCTATATGAAATATATCACTTTTAAACACTTATCAAACTCTCCCCAACTTGGCTTTTTGTTTGTCCTCAAACAAATCAATTGAAAAGGAAACTAACAAGGCTTTGGACAAGGTTTTCAACATGGTGTCAAACAATTCAAAACAAAAACAAACAAATGGTGATTCAAATATGATCGCGTGGACAAGCATGAAGTCCTCCGCTACTCTAGGTTCAAACTAAGAATGCGAAAAATGTCCTAAGCACAAACTATACATCATAAACTTCAAAACATAAACATATCTATCTATGAACCACACCTAACACACTTCTTTGAAAGTAAATGCAATATAATGATAACAATGAATGAGGTAATGAACACAAATCCAACAATCATGCTAACATCCTATTTAAGTTAGGTGTCCATCCAAATATCGTCTCAAAAAGCATAAAAGCATGGATCAAAAGGTCTTGCAAGGGTTATAACTTGGCCGGGCTACAAAAGAAATGTCATATGTGGGACAATTGATCAGAAAGCCTATCAAAGAGGAACATTTTTTTTTGTATCACAACTTGAAATCCATATACTTCCCTACCAAGAATTAAAACCTTTGGTGATTAACAATCAAACTTATAACCTTGACAACTTATTCTCTTTTTGATTTTTCTCTTTCTTTTTCTTTTCTTTTTCAAATGTACAATTTTTTTCTTTAATTCAATGTTGTCAGGTTATTTTACAACTTCACCATAACTTAACATATAATGCCTCCTTTTCCTCCCCAACTTGAATACAACAAAACTCTAATTGAATGTTCCCCTATCCTAAGGCAAGGGACAAAGTACAAAAAGGTTAAGGGTTCAACAAAGTAAAATTATCAAAGTCCTATAAGATTCAACCATGAACTGGATTTTTGAAAAATTTCAGGCAAATTCAACAAGCATTGTGCTTATGAATATTGACAGTTCATGTTTGAGGACTTGATTCATTTGGCTCAGATTGGGGTATCGGATACTCGCTCTTCTCACAGGTAGGCTTTATGTGGTCAAGTAGGTTACTCTCAATTCAAAAAGTGCCTTGATCCTTTCCATGCTTTCAAACAATTCAAAATAATTATCAGATTTAACATAACTAAAACAAGTTAGACGATGATTATCGGTCTCCAGCATATATACAACAGATTGAAGCTACCTCACATTTAGGTTAAGTACTAAGTGGTTCAAAGATATTTATGTTTACGAAAAGACTTACATGATATATATTTTGTGCAAAGTACAAGTTTCAAATTCTTATTAAAAACCTAGAATAACAGGAAACCAATACCTTGGCCTTACGCTTTATCACAAGTAATATCATTATCACTCACCTGCTTTTGCTCAAACATGGCTCCATGGAGCACTTTAAAATTTATTGTTCATGAGCAATTTTCTTTTGAGAGACACAAGAAAGATGTAAACAAAAATTTCATCCAAAGCATAAATTATTAAACCAAAAAGCTAAGTTATTAAACCAAATATAAAGTAACAAAGTAACAAATCAAGCACTAAAACCACAGTGCTTGAAGAGTACAAAATACAACCAAATAAACAACTGTTCCAACATGAAATAAAAACATAGAGTTAGAAAGCAGAAAGAAAAAACATCACTAAAAACCCAGATCACTGATCATCCTCTCCAGCATCATCCATATCAAGATCCTGGTACACATCATCATCACCCACAACTCCAGCATCATCAGGTGTCGCCTCATCATCAACAGCATCAGCCACCCCCACATAAGGACTTGGACTGCCCTCAGGCCAATGAACATAAGTCTGGTACTGCTCAGGAGTCATAACCGGGTACTCAGCATTTCCCGGATGCATGTGAGCATTGTAAAGGTCCTGGTGTATGCCCATGTTGCTCCTCCAAATTGCCTCATTCTGATCCATTAAGAAGCTGTTCTGGTCCCTCACGTACTGGTTATGCATCTGCTGCTCCAGCATAAAGGTCTGCAAACCTGAAAAGTCAAAAGAACCAGCACCCTCAGATGGGCCACCTTCATCATCAGAGAAATGGTATTGGGCTGCCCTCTGCTCTGATTTCTCCCAGGTGCGAATATGAGTGTCAGTAATGGCCCCTTCAATATCTTCATCATAGGGTCCAGAAATGGGCACTCCATAAGCCTTAAGCAATCCCATAATCAAACCCGGGTAGAACAATGCCACCTTCTTAGCACCCGTGGCAACTTTCAAAGCCACAGCCTTCATCTCATTGGCTATGATGCGAGCAATATCAACAGGCACTTCTTTCAATATGCACCAGATGAGTGGTAGAACGGCTTTTGGGGCATCGGATGTATGGGCTCTAGGAAGGGCATTGTGGACAAGGAATTGGAAAACTAAGCGGGCAGTAGCGGTCATCTCCTTGGTAAGTGCATGCCTAATTTCTCCCTTGTCATTCTTTACAAAGCACCTACCCTTGTTCATGATATCACGCTCAATTTGCTGAAATTTCCAATTGCCTTGAGCGTTTCTCTTAGCATAGGTACACAAGGTGGGCATTGTGGGGTCCTCAGATGGCTCAAGGTTTAGGGCATTTTCAAGGAAATCATTGATTGCATCCCTATCAAATGGGATTTGCTTTCCTCGGACATAAGAAGTCCAAGAGAAAGTCTCAGCAAAGGTAGCGGGTGAGGCATCAGGGACAGCATTACAATAGAACTCCCTAATTAGGTCGGTGTTAATCTCAGTTGCGGGCACAAGGAGTTTGGTCCATTTGCGACCAGGTTTTGTACTGTGCCATCTTCTTAAACCTGGCAGAGTGGGCAGGGGTGGGGAAACGGTTTGGGATTGCAGGTGCAGCAGAGGTAGAGGCACCTTTGCCTCTTAGACGTTTGGTCCCGGTAGTTTTTTCAACATTTTTCGGTGCCATCTGCAACAAAACCAGGAAACACCAACATATTGCATAGAAAATATTAGCACAAAGCAGAATTGGTTATTTAAAAACATCGAAAATTTTGAAAATCTGGGCAAGTATGAAGATCTACGCTATTAGCGCCAGCCACGCTAATAGCGAAATTTTTCTGGGAAACTTTCGCTATTAGCGTAGGGTACGCTATTAGCGAAATTTTTCTGGAAAAGTTGCGCTATTAGCGTATATTTCGCTATTAGCGTAGTTCTTCGTACCTGCAATTTTCAAATTTTCAAAATCTTTGTTCCTGCAATTTCACAACACCAACCAGCAAATTTCAACCCTAGGTTTCATCCTATGTCTCTAAAACACAATAGAATCATGAAAAGGAATCAGAATCACAACATTGGTACACAAATCATTCAAAACCCTTATTTTTCAAATTTACAAAATGGGTCAAAATCAAAAGATGAATGTTTGTTGCATGTGGGTTATGATTATTGTTCCTTTTCCAACTATTATCAATGAAGAACAATCTCTATTCACAAATCAAAACTCTAACCCTAACCTAACCATCTCTAATCATGTCAAAAACATGGATTTTTTTAAATTCAAGAACAAAGAGAGGAAGAGAAGATCAAACCTTGTTAATGCAGAGAGAAGCAACACAAATGCAAGAAGAAAAGATGCAAAAATGGATGCTTGAAACCAATTGTAACCTTGTTTGTGAATTAGGGTTATATGTGAGAGAGAAGTTGTTTTGTGTGTGAGAGTGAGAAAATGAAGGAGTGAAACCGTAAAAGGGGAAAAAGAGGGGTTGTGGGAAGTTATGGGGAGTTAATCCCCTGGGCCCACAAAATTTTTTTTCTCCCACGCCAAACTCACGCTAATAGCGTGGCTCTCTGGAGCTCTCACGCTAATAGCGCAAATTTCGCTATTGGCGTGAGGCTTCAGGATCAGTTTTTCAAAGTCTTTCATTTCTGCTTGTAAATGTATATGTACTACTCTTATATGCAAAAAACATAAAAAATACTTACAAAACTGGGTGTGCCTCCCAGCAAGAGCTTGTTTTACGTCCTTAGCTTGACGCATTTTGAAGAAATCAAGGCTCGATTAGTGAAATCGTCGTCAAACACCGATCAATTTCACCACCGAAGTAGGGCTTAAGCCTTTGCCCATTAACAGTCCAGTTGGCTTTGGTGACTGGGTCCTCAAGTTCAACAGCTCCATACGGTTTGACCTCTTTAACCATGAAAGGTCCGGACCACTTAGACTTCAATTTGCCCGGAAACAATCTCAGTCTTGAATTAAAAAGTAATACCATTTGCCCCGGCATGAATTGTCTCAGAATGATCCTCTTGTCATGATACTTCTTGGTCCTTTCTTTGTAGAGCTTTGAAGATTCATAAGCTTGATTTCTCAATTCTTCAAGCTCATGCATTTGAACTTTTCTTCTTTCACCGGCTTTCTCTTGATCAAAGTTGAGGAACTTCAATGCCCAAAATGCTTTATGTTCGAGCTCGACCGGTAAGTGACAAGATTTGCCATAAACCATTTGGAAAGGAGTGAGGCCTATAGGAGACTTGTATGCAGTCCTATATGCCCACAAAGTTTCATCAAGTTTAGCCGACCAATCCTTCCGAGATGTAGAGACCGTCTTCTCAAGTATGCGTTTGACCTCCCGGTTAGAAACTTCGGCTTGTCCATTCGTTTGCGGATGATACGGTGATGCTACTTTGTGCTTGACTCCATAATGATCAAGGGCCTTGGCAAGTTGTGTGTTGCAAAAGTGTGACCCTCCATCACTAATGAGAACTCTTGGTGTACCAAACCGGGTGAAAATATTCTTTTTTAGGAACTTCACTACCGTCTTGCTATCGGCTTTAGGTGATGCTACAGCTTCCACCCACTTTGAAACATAATCAACAGCTACCAAGATGTACTCATTTGAATATGATGAAGGAAAAGGGCCAACAAAATCTATACCCCAACAATCAAACACTTCCACTTCAAGGATGAGTTGTAGAGGCATCTCATTTCTTTTTGACATTGATCCGGTTCTTTGGCATTCATCACAATACTTGCAATGTAAATTGGCATCTTTGAAAAGAGTTGGCCAATAGAACCCGGATTGAAGTACCTTTGCGGCTGTTCTCTCCCCGTTGAAGTGACCTCCATGGGGCGAATTATGACATTGCCATAGGATCTTCTTTGCCTCTTCATCATCCACACACCTACGCAAGAGATTGTCCGCTCCAATTTTGAACAAATAAGGCTCATCCCACACAAAGTGGTTAGCATCATGAAGGTACTTCTTGCGTTGTTGCCATTCAAAATCTTCCGGAATGAACCCGGTTGCTTTGTAGTTCACCATGTCGGCAAACCACGGTCTCACATTGATTGCTAGCAACCGTTCATCTGGAAATTCTTCACGAACCTCCAGTTCATTGTTCGTTACCTCATTGTTTGTCAACCTTGAAAGGTGATCAGCTACAAGATTCTCCGTGCCTTTCTTATCCTTGATCTCTAAGTCAAACTCTTGAAGCAACAACATCCAACGGATGTGCCTTGGCTTTGAGTCGGACTTAGTAAGGAGATACTTGATAGCTGCATGGTCAGTGTAAACAACAATTTTGGAACCTACAAAGTAAGAACGAAATTTCTCCATTGCATAAACTATTGCAAGTAACTCTTTTTCAGTTGTGGCATAATTGATTTGTGCCTCATTCAAAACCTTACTTGCATAGTGAATAGCATGAAAAATTTTATCCTTACGTTGACCCAAGACCGCACCAACAGCATAATCACTTGCATCACACATTAATTCAAAATTTAAATCCCAATTAGGAGCAATGATTATTGGTGCGGTGGTCAACTTTTCTTTTAAAGATTCAAATGCATCAAGACATTCATTATCAAAAACAAAAGACTTATCTTTGTTGAGCAAGTTGCTCATAGGCTTTGCAATCTTTGAGAAGTCTTTGATGAATCTCCGGTAGAAACCGGCATGACCAAGAAAACTCCGCACACCTTTGACATTTACCGGTGGAGGAAGCTTTCCTATGACATCGACCTTTGCTTGGTCTACCTCAATACCCTTAGCAGAAATCTTATGACCAAGGACAATACCCTCGGTAACCATGAAGTGACATTTCTCCCAATTGAGCACCAAGCTAGTTTCAATACACCGCTTCAGCACGGTATCCAAGCTATTCAAACACGTATCAAATGACGAACCGAAAACCGAGAAATCATCCATGAACACCTCCATGCATTTTCCAATAAGTTTGGAGAAGATTGCTTGAACACACCGTTGAAAAGTTGCGGGTGCATTACACAAGCCAAATGGCATTCTTCGATAAGCAAAAATACCAAAGGGGCAGGTGAAAGCCGTCTTCTCGTGATCATCTGGGTTCATGGCGATTTGATTGTAACCGGAGTAACCATCTAGGAAGCAATAAAAGGATTGACCGGAGAGTCTTTCAAGCATTTGATCCATGAAGGGCAAGGGAAAGTGATCCTTCCTTGTTGCTTGATTGAGTCTTCTATAATCTATACACATCCTCCATCCGGTGACGGTTCTAGTTGGGATCAACTCATCTTTATCATTAGTGATCACCGTCATTCCTCCTTTCTTGGGAACTACTTGAACCGGGCTTACCCAAGCACTATCCGAGATAGGATAGATCATGCCGGCTTCAAGCAACTTCACTACTTCCTTTCGCACCACCTCTTTCATATTTGGATTTAAGCGGCGTTGCGGTTGTGCTACCGGCTTGAAGTTTTCTTCCATCATAATCTTGTGCATACAATAAGATGGACTTATCCCTTTCAATTCGGATAACTTCCACCCTATTGCTTCCTTGTTGGCCTTGAGAACCTCTACCAACTTTGTTTCTTCATCGATGGACAAGGAGCTACTAATGATCACCGGTTTTGTACCATCTTTCTCAAGAAAAACATATTTCAAATTAGATGGCAAAACATTTAATTCTACCTTGGTGTCATCAACTTTGGCTTCTTCCTTGGATTCTTCTTTCAAATCTTCAAGTATGGCTTGATTAGGAAGAACCTCCTTCAAGGAATCTAGCTCCTTCAAACACTCTTCAATGGCACTTGCTTCGTCTTCATCAATAGCATTGAGTGCGTCCACCAAAGCACTCTCAAGGGGTGTTCTATTGTGCATTTGCTTCCAAGTAGTCAAGATGACTTCTTCGGTTGCATCCATTTTGAAACACGCACCCTTGTCTTTCGAGTACTTCAAAGCTTCTCGGATGTTGAAGGTAACCTCTTCATCATTTACCTTGACCTTCATGATATTATCATCAAGATCAATCATCATCCGAGCCGTTTGCATGAAATTCCTTCCCATTAAGATAGGCACATCCTCATCTTCTTCGACATCCATAACCACAAAATCAGCCGGAAAAATAAATTTGTCCACTTTTACAAGAACATCTTCGGCCATACCTAATGGTTTTGCAAAGGATTTGTCGGCCAATTGCAACATCATCCTAGTCCGCTTTATACAAAGGTCACCAACTCTTTTGGCAACGGACAAAGGCATGAGATTGATGCTTGATCCAAGATCAAGTAGTGCTTTACCCACATGTGTTGTGCCAATAGCTACCGGTAGAGTGACTCTTCCCGGATCTTGCTCTTTCTTTGGCATTGTTCTTTGAATAATAACACTACAATTGGCATCGATTTGGATCGTCTCTTCATCGTAGATTCTTCTTTTCTTGGAAAGGATATCTTTCATGAACTTCGCATAGACCGGCATTTGCTCCAAGGCTTCTGAGAATGGTATATCAATTTGCAACTTCTTGAAGAGTTCAAGAAACCTTGCGTATTGCCGCTCTTTGTCTTTCTTCGATGGAGCATGTGGGTATGGTAAGCGTTGAGCCACCACTTGCTTCTCAACTACTTGTTTCTTCCCTTTATCTTCCCCCACATCTTTATTCTTCATCTCCATCTCCACTTGTACCTCAAGATCTCTTTTTTGATTTTTTTCTTTTTCAACTAATGCTTCTTTATTCTTTATATACACTTCCTCCTCTATCTCTACACTATCCTCCTCGAACTTCTCTTTATCCTCCTCATTGACAACTTCATCATCCTTCTCTTCAACAACAATATCATCACCTACCCCTATACCTACTACTCTCCCACTCCTTGTAGCTATAGCTTTTGACTGCTATGCCTTGTGGTGCTCCTTAGGATTTGGTTGAGTGTTAGCGGTGAAAGCTCCCAATTGCGGAGGACCTTGAGCCATTTGTTGTGCTAACTGACCAACTTGTGTCTCAAGGCCTTTGATCGACGCGTCGGTGTTTTTCTGGTTAGCCATGGACACTTGCATGAATTGTTTCAAGACCTCCTCGGTGCTTTGGGAATTGTTAGGTTGTTGGGGGTTATTTGGTGGTGGGAATTGGTATTGATTATTGAAGGGTTGTTGGAATTGGGGGAAAGGTTGTTGGTAGAAATTTGATTGAGGATATTGGTAGTTATTGTTGTACGGTGTTCTCCAAGGTCTTTGTTGGTTTTGGTTGGCCGGATACCTTCCTTGGAAGTTGGAAGTACCCGGATTTTGTTGTGAGGTTCCGGCTTGTTGTGGTTGGTTAGGCCTTTGTTGGTTTCCCACATAGTTGACCTCTTCCTCTTCAAAAGAACCGGGTTCGGGACAATAGCCGGTTGGATGATCCCCCGTACAAAGTCCACAAGTATTGACTTGAGCGGTTCCTCCTTCTTGCTTGAGAGATTCAAGAATTTGTTTAGGCATAGCTCTCATCTCCTTTTGCATAGCTTCTATTTGTTGAGTGAGGAGCTTATTTTGAGCTAAGACCGCATCATTTGCTTCTAGTTCCAGAATACCGACTTTCCTTTGATTAGGATTCCGGTTGTGAGAGGATTTTCTTGTGTTGAGAGCCATTTGATTAATGATTTTGACAGCTTCAGCTGGGTTTTTCAAAGCAATAGAACCTCCAGCACTTGCATCTAGCATCGTCTTGGACATGTCTTGTAGCCCTTGACGAAAAAGATATAGTTGCATTTGGCTATCAAAACCATGCTTTGGACAATTCCTTAGCAATGATTTATAGCGCTCCCAAGCTTCACAAAGAGTCTCACTTTGGCCTTGAGCAAAAGTTGTAATTGAAGTTTTAGCCTCAAGATGCCTATCCTCCGGAAAGAACCTTTCTTGAAATGCTTTCTCTAGCTCACCCCAATTTTCCATCAAAGAAGTTGGTTGATCAAGATACCACTCCTTAGCCTTCCCGATCAAAGAATGAGGAAACAATTGCACAAACACACCCTCTTCCTCATCTTCCTTCATACCAAGTGTACCGGCGGTAATATAGAAGTTGGTAAGATGTTTATATGGATCCTCATGATCCATACCGGTAAACTGGTTATGAGTTATCAAGTTTATCAACCCCGACTTCAGCTCAATTGATTTGGCATTACGATTGCCAAGATTAGCTAGCCTCCTCGGACTAATCCACATAGGTAGAGCATCATTATCATTTTCTTGAGCCATGACTACTTCTGGTTCACTCTTCGGAGATGAATGTGGTGAAGAATGTGAAGAATCACCAAGTGAAATAGTATGCACCGAACCTGACGGAGAAGGAATAAAAAGTAAAGATTCCGGCTGAGCCAGCCTGGCTAATCTCCTAGCTTCCTTTGCTTGCTTTCTAAGTAACCTAGCAGTTTTCTCAATCTCTGGATCAAATTGTAGGTCTTCGTGAGCAACGGTACCTCGCATAAACAAAGTTCACCAAGACTATACCAAGTGGTTAGCATAAAAATAATGAATGATATGTGTGTATAAGTATATGCATGAAAGAATTTTGTGCAAAATTGACTTAACATGACAAAATTGTTTCCATACTTATAATATAAAAATACGCTACTCCCCGGCAACGGCGCCATTTTGATGTAAGATTTTTCCTACACGTCATATAACCATGTACACGTGAGTATATATAGGATCGTTTCCACAGGGAGTTACGTTTAATCATAAGCATTTACACAATCGTTCACATTAACGGTTTGGATATAATTTGTTTGTTTGTAACACTATATCCATATTTGACACTAAAGTAAAAACGAGAGGGGATCGAACTATTTCGCTTGCGGTATAAGATAACGAGCAAGCATAACAGCAGCAATCTCTCGATCGATTAACAGACTCTAGCTTTATAACCAATATTATTACAATCATTTCTACAATATCCTTCGTGTCCAAAGCGACATCGTTATTTCCAAGTTAGCGTTTAAACATTCGTGTCCAAATTCCTTAAACGATAACAAAGTCGATCGGATGACTTAATCGACCGTGTCCAGCCTGATTAAGTATCCGAAAGCATTAAAAGCTTGATTAAAAGTAATTATCAAAGGTTTACAAACTTGTCAAGAGTGATATAACATAAGATAGATTGTTATTCTAGTTCTAGATTCAAGGGTTTGTGTCCAAATCATCTTGAATCTCTTTGAAAGCATTAAAAGCAAGAATAACAACAATATTGAATCATTAAGCTAGAACCTTATATATTAAAAGATCAAAAGATTACAAAATAGCTTGATAGTTACCTCAATACTACAAAGAAGGTGATAGTTACATATAGACATGTAAACTAATGCAAGGAAGGAAGGAAAGATGATGATTCCATGCCAAGATCCTTGATGTCTCAATGAATCTAGGGTTGAATCTACTCCTTAATCACTTGCTTTGTGTTTCTCTCTATGAAATAGCTCTAACCTCTCTCTAGAAATGTATAAAATGTTTCAATGGAATAGTGAATAATAGTAGAGAGAGGGAAGAATGCTATTTAAATGGGCCTGCATTTTTACACCTGCGCTAATAGCGCAACTCACGCTAATAGCGTGGTAAGGCGGCCTATTTTCTGGCCAATAGGAGAGTGCCACGTTGGCCTTGCCCTACTGCTACGCTCCAGCCACGCCAATAGCGTATCTCTCTGGAGTATTTACGCTAATAGTGTATATTACGCCAATAGCGTAGTTCTTCTTGACTAGCTACGCTCCAGGTGCGCCAATAGCGTAGCTCTCTGGAGCTTGTACGCTAATAGCTCAGAATACGCTATTAGCGTACTCTTCAAGAGTTCTCCAAAACCTACGCCCCAGGTACGCTAATGGCGTATCTCTCTGACCTTGGCCATTTCTTCATCACGCTAATAGCGTAGGACACGCTAATAGCGTAGGACATTGAACTTTGACGTTTCTTGCTCCTTGCTTGTATTTTCCTGCACAAAAAGGGTAGAATAAGGCTCAAAAGCATAAATGACATATTTACACAATAATTGGAGTTTTCCATAGAGAATCTTGCAAAACAAGTCACTAAAATGCCTAAACTCCTATATGAAATATATCACTTTTAAACACTTATCAGTCTCCATCTTGCAGGCAAGCTTCTGAGTATCTTGCTCACATGGTCAGAAGCAACATAGCTCTTCTTTAGAATTTGTAGCCCAGAGACTAAGGTTTGAAACCTTGAGTACATATCCTCAATAGTTTCATCATCCTTCATCTTGAATAACTCGTACTGATGTACAAGCATGAGAGCTTTAGCTTCTTTGACCTTCTTGCTGCCTTCGTAGTTTGAACAGAGAGAAGCAAACATAGCTTTAGCAGTGGATTTGTCACTTATCTTCATGTACTCTGCTTTGGGTATGGCAGTGACAAGGGCTCCTCTGATAATATGATGCATCTTGTAGAGTTTCTTCAACTCAGGAGTATGTTTCTTCCTATCCACAGCAGCTCCTTCTTCATCAAGAACTAAGTCACCAACACCATCTTCTAGTATATCCCATAGTTCCTCATCTAAGCTCATGATATAACTATAGAAGTTGGTTTTCCACCAAGAAAATTCTTCAGCATCTCCGTTGAACTTTGGAATCTTCCCAACACTGGATTTCTTACTGTCACTATAATCATATGAAACATTATTATAGCTAGTTTGACCAGAAGTAGAAGATTCAGTAGACATGTTTTTGTCAGATCTTGGACTGTTACACTGTTAGGTGTTATCAACAGAACCAAGGCTTTAGATACCAATTGAAGGTGAGAAAAACACAAGAAGGGGGGTTGAATTGTGTTTTGAAAAATTCTTCGTTTCTCCTAAAACTGAACACACTGATCAGAAGCTAAGTGAAACAGCTTCTGAAGTGATAATCAGAATCTGAACGCAGCGGAATAAAACAGAGAGAGGGAAGAAGAAAGACACAAAGCAATTATACTGGTTCCTTCCACAAACCGGAAGTAGTCCAGTCCCCCTTCTACTTCCAAGGAGATTTCACAAAGAGTAATATCTGATTACAATTGCTCAAGCACACCTGCAATAGACTTCCTTTGCTCAAGCACACTTTGCAAGAGTCTTCCTATGCTCAAGAACACAATCAAGAGACTTCCCTGCTCAAGCACAACTGCAAGAGACTTCTAACTAAACAAAATTACACAGAAAATTGTTTAAGGTTGAACACTTGATATACAATCAGAGGTGCTCATGATACAAATCAGATACAGACTCAATAACTTAAGAATTTCTAAGATGAAACTTTGAGACACAGAAATTCTAAGTGAATGCAGAACAATTTCAGCAGAGGTTTGACACTTGTAAAAATGTTGTGAGTCTTTCGTTCAGCATTACCAAATCTCTAAGTCTTCACTCCTTTATATAGAGGTGTGAAAGAGACGTTGTTAAATTGCCAGCACATCAAAGAGTCGTTGTTGAAGCTTGATCTTTCACCAATGATCTTTTGCCTGATTTGGTTGTTGTCCTATGAAGAACCAATTTGAAATCCATTCCCATTATGAAGGAACATCTTTGCAGGAAAGCTGTTATTCTGGAGCTGTTTTCTTGTCCTGTAGCGTGGACACAAAACAGAGTAGTGGAGAAGGTGGTTGTACAGTTCGTACAAAGTACAATGTCAACGCTTTTTGAAGATAAGGTTCCAAAGCCTTCAAATCTTCACCAAGATGACCGTTGCAACCATCCACTAGTCTTCTGCAGTGTTTTCGAATCCAATAGACAGCTTTTGAAGTGTTGATCTTTGAATCTTCAGCTTGTGGTGATAATCAGCTTCTGATGAGCTTCAGCTTCTGATGAAGTTGCTTCTGAACTATCTGCTTCTGATGGCTATCCGCTTCTGAAGGCTATCTGCTTCTGTTGACCTTCAACTTCTGATGACCTTCAGCTTCTGATGACTTTCAGCTTCTGATGACTTTCAGCTTATGATGACTTTCAGCTTCTGATGACGTCATTATTCTTCAGTAGCTCTTATGACTTCAGATGCGCTTCTTTTCAGATGCTTTCAAGCTTCCTTTTCTTTAGTCCATAGCTCTCTTTTTGTTCTTCAGAACCTTTATATGATGTACATTTTTAACTATGGTCTTGTACGCTTGAACAAATATTAGCTAGTCCAATTTACAATTTTTAATACCTTATTATCATCAAAACTCTTTAACATTCATTGTTAAACACATTTTGTTCCAACATTCTTATATTCATCGTTAAATCCAGAAAATTCAAAATAAAAAACACAAATTCATTTTTTTTTAATAAACTCAAATCCTTCTTATTCCATTACTCTTCTACGTACCCCATTCAATCATTTATTCCTATTCCTTAAAAATCACTTATTCCTTTTCATCTCTATCCCAACCTCCCCGACAAGATCTCCCTTCACAAATCTTCACCATTCTCTCACAATCCTAATGGCGCCCCAACCCATCCTTTCTTCTTCCTTCTTCCTCAATCAAGAAAAAAACTCATAATCAATTTAATCTCATTCTGTTCATTCCTTTCCCATTTGCTTCCTGCAAAATCCCAACAACATCTTCATCCATATCATCATTATCCAATTCGTATCCAATTTATCAGTCCCAATTCGTATCCAGTTCATCTTCATCCTAACATTATTCAAACAATTTGGGGAGAAATCGTGGGTTTGAGGAAAAATGGATTTTTTTTTTAAGTTTCTTTCAATCAAGTGGTGGTGGTGAGGAAAAATCGTGCCTAGAAGTAGGTGGTGGTGGTGGTTGTGACAGTTATGAGGAGGATGATAGTGGTGGTGGTGGAATCTGGTGGTGGTGCCTAGAAGTAGGTGGTGGTGGTGGTGTTTGAGGAGAGAAGAAGAGTTTTTTACGTGAGAGAAAAGAGAAGTAGGTGGTGGAATCTGGGTTTGTTTTTTAATTTTTATTTTCTGTAATGTTGATTAATTTTTTGGATTAATTTTCTACATTTATGTTCTTTGGATTTGTGTTGTGTTGAGAGAATAAAGTTGAGACAATAAAAGTGAAGGAATTCTGGAAAAAAAAGATAGAAGAAGAGTGAAGGAATTATGGAATTTTTTTTTGATACTTTTTGTGTTGTGTTGTATTTCTTTGATTTGTATTTTGGAAGGAAAAAAATCTGGAAATGTTGATATAGATCTGAGGAAGAAGAAGAGAGAAGATGATGAAAAGTGAAAAAATTATGTGCTGACGGTTCACGTTAAATACAATGGACATTCAATCAAATGGTTAAAATCAAATCAAAAAACGGCACAGTTACTTATTTGACAGAAAAGACGTTTTTGAAATTTGTTTCAGAAGTTGAGGGACCAAATTGATGATTTTAAGACTTATCAGACCAAAATGAAAACTGAGAATTAGTTAAGGGACCATTGGATTAATTTAGCCATTAAATGAGCCTGCCTTCCAGTTCACTGATTTTGATCCTTGTGGATTTCACCATAGGCCAACGTATTATGTTGAACTTGAGAGGAGATAGGTTTATCTGAGAGAATTTTACTAATAATGTTATTCCTGCACTGATTGATGCTGTCTTGAACTGTTGTTTCTTGATATAAAGAAAAGGATTTCCAGTAGTATCTTCAGAGTATGATCCTTCTTGCGGATTTTCTTGATTGGTTGCAGGTGAATGTTCTTCTTGTTTCTGTTGATGATACAGCCCACTAGTGCCTTATCTAGATTGATACTGAAAGTCTGTGTAGTTGCCAGCCTGAATAGGAGTAGAGATGGCCAATTTTTAAATCTTAAAAGGGCGATTAACACCAGGAGAAGACTCAATCTGTGAATCAATGTTTGAGGTGTTGGAGAGGACACCCTTTTCTTTGGATTGAAACATGATTGAAAAGGAGTGAAAGCGGGAGAAAGCATAACAAAAAGGGGATGTGAGAAATTGTAGCATAAAAGGAAACTAGGAAAGATATCATCAGGAGGTGCAAGATAACCCATAGAAGGGAGATAACAAAGGACAAATACCAACAATCTGTGATAGAATTGAAGAAGGATAACAAGGGAGTGAAGGTGAGAAAAACACGAGAGGGGGGGGGGGGTTGAATTGTGTTTTCTTTTTCTTCTCCTAAACCTGAAATCACTGTTCAGAACCTGATATAGTTCAGCTTCTGAAGTAGTGTTCAGAATCTAGTTGTAGAGGATAAATAAGGGGAGAGAGAGAGAGAGAGAGAGATAGAGAGAGAGAGAGAGAGAGAGAAGAAAGACACAAAGCAATTTATAGTGGTTCCTCCCTCAATCCGGAAGTAGTCCACTCCTCCTTGCACTTCCAAGGAGAGTTCACTAAAATCAATATCTGATTACAATTGCTCAAGCACAAAAGCAAGAGACTTCAAACTACTCAAGCACAAAAGCAAGAGATTTCCTATGCTCAGGCACATCTGCAAGAGACTTCCTATGCTCAAGCACAAAAACAAGAGACTTCTATTCAAACAGAATTACAAAGAAAATTGTTTGAGGTTGAACACTAGATATACAATCAGTGGTGTTCACAATACAAATCAGATACAGATACTTAAGACTTTATAATTTATAAGATATGAAAGTTGTTAAGAATTTCTAAGTGAACTTTGATGCGAAACAATTTCAGCAGAGTTTTGGCACTTGTAAAATTGTTGTGAGTCTCTTGCAATCTTCAGGTCTTCACTCCTTTATATAGAGGTGTGAGAGGAACATTGTAGATTGCCAGCACACCAAAAAAGAGTCGTTGTTGGAGCTTGATCAAATCACCAATGACCTGTTGCTTGATTTGGTTATTGTCCTTTGAAGGATCAATTTCAAATCCCTTCCAAGAAAATAGAGAGAAACCAGCGTTGATATAGCTGTTATGTTGTACAATTGCAGACATGAAGAGTGGAGTAGTGGTTGTACAAGTGTACTATTGTCATTTTCCTGCGCTCTTCAGTGGATAAGCATTCAATGCCTCCAAAATCCTCTGACCGTTGCTCCAGGATTCCATTCCTTCTGCAATCATAAGCATGAGAATAACAACTTTTAACAAACTATGAAGCTTCCAGTCTTTCAGCTTCTGATGATCCTCAGCTTCTGATGACGTCAGCTTCTGGTAACAGCTTCTGATGAACTGCTTCTGATGAGCAGCTTCTGATGAGCTGTTTCAAATATCTTCAGATGTTATCTTCTTCCAACTTTATCTTGTAAAACAAGCTCCCTTTTTGTAGATTTCATTGCTCTCATTTATTCTTCCAGAACCTATGCTTGATATAAAGACACTTTAATTTTTGTCTATGGCCCTTCACAAATATCTTCATATGTTATCTTCTTCCAACTTTATCTTGTAACACAAGCTCCCTTTTTGTAGATTCCATTGCTCTCATTTGTTCTTCCAGAACCTATGCTTGATATAAAGACACTTTAATTTTTGTCTATGACCCTGCACACTTGAACAAATATTAGCATATCCAATTGACATTTTTTTAATACCTTGTTATTATCAAAATTCAAAGGGTAATGTTAAACACATTTTGTTCCAACAGGGAGAGGGAAGGATGATGGAGAAAACTAAGCGAAGTTCATCGAGGGTTTATCCTAGCGATCAAATACCCTCTTTTAATCTCTTAATCTTATTAATTTGCATAAAAAAAAATTAATAGAAACACTTCATTAACGTTAATTTTTTTAAAATAATCATTAGTTTTCAAAATTGATGCATATAAACTTTCTCATATCGTTTTGTCAAAAAAAAAAAAACTTTCTCATATCTTTATACATAAAATTTGATTTTGGAGATATAAGCACATAAATTCCACAATGAGTGCGGTGTAAATATTTAACGGTATTTTGGAGAAACAATAAATTGATGTTAATATTTTAAAAATGCTCATTAGTTTTTCAAATTTTATCATATTGACTATCACATATCGTTAAAAAAAATTCTTCTGCTTATATAAGCAATAAAAATCCTCAACGAGTGCGGCGAAATATTTAACAGTGTTTTAAATAAAAAAAATTATTTAATAGAAACACTAAATTGATGTTGATATTTTTACCTCAAAAAATTGATGTTGATATTTTGAAAATAGTTATGAGTTTCCAAAAATTTATCATATCGATTTTCTCATATATGTACATCAAAATTTATTTATGCATGTATAAGCATATAAAATCTGCAACGGGTGAGGTGCAAACGTTGAACGGTGTTTTACAATTAAAATAAAAAGTTATTCAATAGAAACACTAAATTAATGTTTATATTTTGGCAATATTAATGGGTGTCCACAATTTTATCATATCAACTTTCCCATATATTTACATAAAAATTTGTTTACGGAGATAAAACTAATAAAATCTACAACGGGTGCGATGCAAACATTCAACAATGTTTTGCATATAAAATAAAAAGTTATTTAATAGAAACATTACATTAATTTTGATATTTTGAAAATAATCATGAGTTTTAAAAAAATTATTTTATTGACTTTCTCGTATATGTATATACAAATTTGTTTTAGCGTACATAAGAGAATAAAATCCACAACATATGTGATTCGAATATTTAACATTTTTTTTATATATATGAAAAAAATATTCAATGGAAACATTATATTAATGTTGATAAAAAACTATTATATGACGCCACATTTTAGGCTAGTTCTTTAGAATATCTCTAAAAATATTTACTTGGATGTGATATGATTTGATTTGATGAATGTGTAAAAAAGATGTATACGATTAGTGTGTATAAATTAATCTCTTTGTTTCATAATACATTAGGATTCCATATTTTTTTAAGAGTAAAAACTATTAATATAGTGTGAAATAAATAAAATTACAATAACATAAGTTATTTTTTCTTCTGTTCAAGCAATAACTTAAGTTTTAAATGATGTCAAAATGATAAAAAAAGAATAGATGATTGTTTAATATCCCTCAAAATTATTCATAATTTCTGATTTTTTTTTTTTTAGACTTAAATATGTAAATCGTCTCTGTAAGTTCGCGTGTTTTTGGTTTTCGTCTCTGTATCTTTTTGTTTGTTCTAAAACAGACCCTGTAAGTTATTAACCTTTTGGTCCCTACCGTCATCATCCGTTACAAAAACGCTTATGTGTCTAACGGCAGCTGACATGGCGATGTGTGATGTGGCATGTGAGGCTTATGTGTCGTTCCAAATAAGGTTATAGGGACCAAAATCAAAAATGAAAAATTTGCAGAGGGACGAAATTCAAAAACATGACTTAACAAAATTTTAAATTAAAAACTTTCTTTTTCTTTCTACATCTTCTTCCTTCCTCTTCTTCATCATCTTCAACCTCACTTTTATCAACATTCATCAATATTCATCAAACCCAGAAAACATAAATTAGAGATTCAAACTCTTTAATCAAAATCTCATTTCCCATTTCCTCTTATTAAACTCTTCTTTTAAACTCTTCTTATTTAAACATATTATTTCTTAATTCTCAATTCTACTCCCTTTTTTCAATTCCATATCCAGGGACACAACATAATAAAACAAAAGGAGAGAAAAAAAAAACTTCAATGAAGAAAAATATGAAGGATGTTGAGAAGAACCCCGAAACCCAAACATTCATCTTCTAATTTCAATTTTAATTTCGTGAATGTGAACTAGAACACAAAACCGGAACAAACAAACCTACGATTATGATAGGGTTTTTTTTATGGCTGGAATAACTTTGCAATGTTTCAAACTAGCATCTTTTGGAAAACTGTGCCTCTAAAATTTGCTAGAAAAAAATTGTTGCTCGAAAGAATAAACTGCAACTGATGTGTGGTTTAATGGGATGTTGTTGCGTTGTTGTTGTTTGAAGATTTATGGGTACAATATTTTTGGGTGATGATGAATCGATATAAGGAAGTAGAAGAAGAACCAACATAAGGATTCAAAAGTGTTCATTATACTATACAATATATGTAAAGAAAAGAGATGCAATTTGGGGGTAGATTTTGAGATTTTAGGGTTTCAGTGTGATTTAGATTTGGAATTGGGAATACAATGAATATGGTGAAGGAGAAGATTTTGATGGAAATGGAATATGAAATTTTGATTAAAGAGTTTGAATGTGTAATGTATGTTTTATAGGTCTGATGAACGTTGATGAAGGTGGGGTTGAAGATGATGAAGAAGAGGAAGTAAGAAGATGAAGAAAGGAAAACAAAGTTTTAAATTTAAAATTTTGTTAAGTCGTGTTTTGGAATTTGGTCCCTCTTTAAATTTTTGAGTTTGGATTTGGTCCCTATAACCTTGTCATTGGACATCTGGAACAACACATAAGCCTCAGTAGTCATGTCACACGTTGCCACGTCAACTGCCGTTAGACACATAAGCGTTTTTGTAACAGATGATGACGACATGGACCAAAAGCAAAACGTTTATAACTTACAGGGTCTGTTTTAGAAAGAAAAAAAAAATACAGGGACGAAAACCAATAACACTCGAATTTACAGGGACGATTTACATATTTAAGCCTTTTTTTATCATAAGTTACGGCCCAATTGATTGAGTAATTTGAGAGGTTTATTGAGCAAACTCAACCAATTGGTTAGAACAGTTGGGCTGGTCCTTACAAGTTACCCCACCACCCACATGGATGCACTAGTAGCATAGCTTATATAGAATAGAATAGAATAGAATGTGAGGAGTGTTACAGCCGCAAATGAGTGAGAAAGAAAACAAGAGTTTGTGCGTATTAGGGTTTAGGGTTGCAGAAGCGGGTTATGCGATTCCAGCTGAGACTATAGAACCATGGTATGCTACTATCATAGTTGTCCTTCTCATATATTCATATATGTGTATTTCTACTGTCATCGTCTGTTAGTAAATCGGACAACATACTTTTCGGACAGTGAGATTCATGTTGCATTTGATGTCATAATAGATACACAAACGATTTGTAGTTGTTGGATTCAATTTGGTTTTCAATTGATATATCATTACACCATGCTTTCATATAATTACACCGTATTACATGCCTTAAAATTTGTAAACAAGAGGATCACTCGATTAAGACCAAGATGATATACTAATAATGTATGTTGATCAAAATGCACAAACCTGCATATCATCTTGGTCTTCATCTGGTGATCTCTCGCTTCTCTGTGCACATACAATCTTTTTATTGTTCAGCATGATTCCTACTTTTCAGGTTGTGATGGTGAAAAAGAGACTTTATATGTCTTAGATGATTGGATTTGAAGGACCATGTTTCATATACTGTTTGCGGGACAAATACTATTTACAGAACAAGTTTTGTACTACAAAGGTTAATTGGTGAAACTTATGTACATTCTTTTTGCACTCATTTATCTAACCCTTTCCTTCATGATTTTTTACACTGTTTTGTTTATGCATCTGATGCATCAGATCATCGTTACAAAGAAGGTGATTTTGTACCGTTTTATGCCAACAAGGTGGGGACCCTTTCACAATCCCAGGTTAGATTTTTTAATGCTTTCACTTTTTCATTTATCCTCTTAAAATATATTTTGATGTCAATGCTCCTCAAATTTCAACTTTTAATAAGAAAAAAAATTGGATTGTGTCGTGATGAGGTTACCATACAAGAATTCTTCAAGGTGGATGAAGAGGAGATGAATGTGCCTGTCTTAGATTATAGTTTTTTTGGTTACAAAAAGTTTAGGTGGGTTCGGCTCCGGTCACCAGCAGGGTCAGGGCACGCCTCCGGGCCCAAAGAGCACTTATAGAGGTACTTACAGATCACCCACCAACACTGCCCTCACATCGACTGTTGTGATTTAAATAAAAACTATATTTTAGCGCTTCAACAAATTCATAGTGTCATTATCATTTCCTCAAACTCACCTAGTCAATTCAAATATGCACTTAGAAGAAGCCGTGGTAACCTTTAATAGCTTCATTGAATTAATTTGTTAATATAATTCAATGTAAGCATATGTATCAGTGCCGTGGTATCTAGAGATCTCATTAATTTGTTAATTAGACTAAAAATGATTCCACGTTAAGTTTATCGATAAAAACTGGAATTAAATTGGATAGGTGCGTTAGTTAGTTTCAAATAGAACCGTTGTTTCTTGGCATTGTGCTTTTTTAAATAGACTAAAAATCAATCCATATTTAGTTTTATTGAGAGAATACCGGATTTACCATATATGTTAAGTCTATTTTCTATATAAACCTATTGGTCTGCCATTGTCCGATGCACTGTTTTGGCTTTATAGTTTTATATTTTTGGTTTAAATGTGTAATTGGTCCCTGCACTTTTAACAGATTTTGGTATTGGTCCCTGCACTTTTTTTTGTTTGGCATTGGTCCTTGCACTTTGTAAAAATATTGGCATTGGTCCCTGCACTTTTTTTTGTTTGGCATTGGTCCCTGCACTTTGTAAAAATATTGGTATTGGTCCCTGCACTTTGAAAAAAATATTGGTATTGGTGCCACGTGGCATGAAATGATTGGGACCAATACCAATATTTTTCCAAAGTGCAGGGACCAATACCAATATTTTTACAAAGTGCAAGGACCAATGCCAAACAAAAAAAGTACAGGGACCAATGCCAATATTTTTACAAAGTGCAGGGACCAATGCCAAACAAAAAAAAGTGCAGGGACCAATGCCAAAATCTGTTGAAAGTGCAGGGACCAATTACACATTTAAACCTATATTTTTTTTCTTTCAGTTATTGAATATGGCTAGCTTCTGTGATAACGTATCCACCATCTCCATCCATGACAACTCCCTAATCCTTGCGATTAGGGTTCTCCGGCTTTGGTATGACACTGATGTGGTTAGAGATAGCCACTATGCTTTGTTGATTTAAATATATATTTTTTGACAAATTTAAATGTTTTTATATTGAAAAAAAAAAAATCGATCGAACATCGACGTACAATATAAAAATAACATTTAAATTTGTCAAAAAAAAACATTTAAATCAACAAAACGTAGTTTTAAAAATCATTCACAAGAGTCCATTAAAACCATTTATATCGACTGTGAGTGGCTATCTCTAACTACATCAACGTCAAACCAAAGCCGGACAACCCTATAACCACAAGGATAAGGGAGTTGTCATGGATGGAGAGGGTGGATACGGTATCATAGAAGCTAGCCATATTCCATAATCGAAAGAAAAAAACTATAAAGCTAGAACAGTGCATCGGACAATGGCACACCAATATGTTTATATAGAAAATAAACTTAACATATAAGGGAAATCCAGTATTCTCTAAACATTTAAATCAACAAAACGTAGTTTTAAAAATCTTACAAAGGAGTCCATTAAAACCATATCTATCGACTGCGAGTGACTATCTCTAACCACATCAGCGTCATACCAAATCGGACAACCCTAACCGCAAGGATTAGGGAGTTGTCATGGATGGAGACAGTGGATACGATATCACAGAAGCTAGTCATATTCGATACCAGAAAGAAAAAAAAAACTATAAAACTATAAAGCCAAAACAGTGCATAAGACAATGGCACACCAATGGGTTTATATAGAAAATAGACTTAACATATAAGGTAAATCTGGTATTCTCTCACTAAATTAAATATGGATTAATTTTTAGTCTATTAAAAAAAGTACTTTCGGATTTCTGTACGGGTGGAAGAACTGGTACAGTTGGTTACCGTATAAATTTAATATCGGTATTTTTTTTTAATAAGTTTAATGTGGATTTATGTAGTAATCCCATTAATGAGATTTCTGAAATTAAGACTAACATTTTCAATCATAATTTTTTTTCACCCGTGCCAAGGAAAAAAGGATTGTGAGTACAACACAATGAAAAAAAAAGATACTCCATAAGGGAACTTATATATATATATATATATATATATATATATATATATATATATATATATATATATATATTATTGCCAAATACTTTAATTCTCTTAATTTTGTAAATAATTGTGGATATAATAATTGCGTATATTAATTTTGTAAATGAATCCACGTTAGTTTTGTAAATAATTTCATATAGGGTTAAATAAGTTTTTCGTTGCTGTAAATATATCAAATTTTGATTTTAGTCCCTAAAAAATTAAATGAGATTTTTCATCCTCACAAATTATTTTGTTTTAATTTTGGTCCGTAATAGATATAATTTTGATATTTTTTGAACATAATATAAATATATAAAGGTTGAACATAATAAACAAACATAAAATGGATACAATTTGAACATAAAAGAGTTATAATGTTTACATTCACATGAACATAAAGTGGCCATTAAGGACCAAAAACAATTTTTTTTTTTTTTTTTTTTTTGATAGCATAGAGCAGAACATTAGAACATTGAATTCAATGGTATGTCATTAGATTTCAACAAACCAAAAGACCAGCATAGGAACGTTAATTAGTCTAACAAAGGTGCCAAGTATTGCATATCAAAACACTAGTATCATTGGTCCATCCAAACAACAATCCAAGAAGAACATTGTGAACGAAAAAGAACGCTTAAGCATCAACAGCAACCCATTTGATTTCAAAGCTCGATGAGAAAGGTATATCAGCGATAGCCGCCTCCAGATCCACGTCGTTCATATGGTCCAGCACGATCACGATCACGATAGTATCGATCACTTCCAGAATCTCCACGACTACCACCATCCCTGCTGCGACCGCCAGAAGAACGATCTCCATTTCTATCTGGACCATAGTGACCACCACCACCACTTCCACCATATCTACTTTCTCTACCACCATACCTTCCCCCTCCCCCTCTTCCCCCTTCACCACTAGGGCACTCCCTAGCAAAATGACCAGGTTTACCACAATTGAAGCATCCTCCATCATTAGATCCTCGACCACCTCGGTAATCTCGATCACGTTCACGATCGCGACCACGCTCTCGGTAGCGATCACCATCATCTCTAGAGGATCCTTGTTGAGGCTGAGCTCTATCAACAGTAATAGTTCGGCCATCTAAATCTATCCCATTCATAGCATCAATAGCATCTTCCATTGCTTTCTTTTCATCATATGTGACAAATCCAAAACCACGAGAGCGTCCAGAGAATTTGTCAACAACCACCTTGGCCTCTGTAAGCTTGCCAAACTTTTCAAATGTATCCCTTAACTTTCTATCGGATGTTGACCAAGCAAGGCCACCAACAAAACAACGATACTCATCCTCGTCCGACATTTTAAACGTGAGTTAGGGCGGAACTTGGATAACCTGCTCTGCTCTCTCTCTCTCTAGGTCAAGACTGAATTGAAAATTCCCAAAAACAAAATTAAAAATTTTGTGAGGATGAAAACATTCATTCTATTTTTTAGGGACTAAAATCAAAATTCGCTATATTACGGAAAACTTATTTAATCCTTTCATATATTATACTTTAAACTCATAAGTATTTGGAATTTTTTAGTTTTTTTTTAAACAACCACTATTATATACATCATGAGCTTATGTAAAAAAAATAATTGCGGCCTAATTTTTAGTCTACTAAATAAATTAAGTAGAGATACCTGACATTAACAAAACAAAATTTTATATATAATTTTTTCGCGTGCCAAGAAACAAGGGTTCTATTTGAAATAAGATCCTCTCCATTTGGTATTCTCTCCATATCATCCATTTGAAAAGACATAGACACAAAAAAATCTCGAAAAACTACAAAGTAATTAATGATGGTGGGACCCACTTAATAGTGGGACCCACTATCTATTTTATGTGTCTATCTCTCTCCAAATTGCATACTCCATTTATTATACAAAATGGAGAGGATCTTTACCCATTTGAAACTAACTAACGGACCTATCCAATTTAATTCCGGTTTTTTATCAGTAAACTTAACGTGGATTCATTTTTAGTGTAATTAACAAATTAATGAGATCTCTGAATACCACGACACCGATACATATGCATACCTTTAATAGCTTCATCAAATACCTTTAATAGCTTCATCAAATTTATGTCCAACACCGACAAGACACTGATACATATGCTTACATTGAATTATATGAATTTTCTCAAATTATTAGCGGTGTCCACGTAACACTTTTTGTGTCTATTTTCATACTCCATAGGTCTTGACTATAAAGTATCGCTCTAGTGTATCTCATTTGGACTTTTATCTTTGTCATTTGATGGTAGGCACTTTCCATTTTATTCCCAGTATTGAAGTGTGTTCATTTCTTCTTTTGCTGAAAGACTGTTGATTTAATGAACTTTGCATTAAATTGTATAATTTTTGTGGCTTGAACCCTCCAATTTCCGGAGAAATGGGCCTCATAATCTAGAGTTCGGCAAGAGATAAGTAAAGTCCGACCTAAAATTGTTCGAGTAATGATTTGACCTCGGGTTCTCCCGAACAATTAATCTTTAACTTAAACTCATTAAGCACTTGAGTTCAATCACTTGGTTGGTTAAATCTAAATGGCTAATAAATAGTGTGATGCATGTATTAAATTCTAAAGCATTATCAAGAATTTCTTCCTAAATGGCTACTTTCTTAATACTGTGTTTTCCATGACATTTTTTTGTGCCACAGTGAGACATACAGATATTTTGATCTTCCCTTTTGCTCACCAGGTTAGTTTCATGATATTCATTATCACTTCTCACCCAAACTTTCTATTACTGACTTTGTATTAATTAATTAACTACATCTTATAGTTCCAAAATTTATTCGCTACAGAAAATGTGGAAGAAAAGAAAGAAGATCTTGGTGAAGTTTTGAATGGTGATAGATTAGTTGTTGCTCCTTACAAACTTGATTTCTTGATTGATAAAAAACCTGAGAGCATTTGCCAAAAGATGCTGACAAGAAAAGAGGTTGCTTTATTCAGACACCACAGTTTATCATTTTAGGAATGTTCATTTTGAGATTCTGTACAATAACAATCGTATTATCGATGTTTTCGTTAAAAATGATTCGAATGCTGCTGTGGACTTGACAGAAGATAGAGAGGTAAATGTAGATTTAACATAGCTGCGTTGATAACAAATATTGCTACTAATAATGCTCCAATATATATTGCTGTCACCAAAGCAGAGAAAAGAGCAAAGAATCCTCCGGCTACAGCCATAGAAATTAAAATGGAGACAATGATGGGATAACATTGATAGTTGCAACCAGAAGGGCAAACTTGCACATAAATTAGGCAACAACTTAAATCCAGTAAAATTAACAGTTTCTGTTACAGAGGTAATAAATCCAGCACTGTCTTTTACCTAAGAGTTTAAACTTCTCTGAATATTTTCCCTTGATATGATAGCAGAGCATCATCAACAAGTGGTCACTAGTTAGGTGTTAGTCCTTACATCCTCTATTTCATCAAATTAAAAGGTATAGTGAGGTTGTGCATTGTTACAGAGATAATATCAAAATCACTCAGATCTCTTCATCGAACAAAGTTGGTGGGCTTGAAATATGTTGATTTACCCCGAGTATCTATCTCTTCTTTTTGCTTATCAGTTTCTTCCATTAGTTGGAGTTCGGATCTTTGAGTTTCCATAAATCCAACATCCGGATTCTAAATCACAATACACCTACCGTAACTGATGGATTGCACCGCGAATGGTCTGCACCATTCTTCCTCTTGAGATTTGATAGAAGAAAAGTTCATGTTAGAATTTCAAAGCATTACCTGACCTTTTTCTACATTTCTAGTTGTTCTTCAATGCTACTTTAGACCTATTTGCAAGTTATGTACAAATTAGCCCAATCTCTATATCAAGGTTTTTTATTGAAGTTTCATTGTTTTATTGTGCTTCTATATGATTCCTATAGAGTGTTTCGATTTGATTTTGTGTTGTTTGCATGTATTAAGCTAGCATCTCTTCTAGACTTTTCTTAGGCTGCAGTGGGTTGGTTGTTTGAGGAGGATTAAGAGAGTTGTTTCCTCTCCACGAGAAGTTTGGTTGTTGTGCCCAGCGAGGGTTATAAGTGTTTGAATAAGGGTTTCTTTGTTGCGTAGTGAAAGTTCCCATTTATTTTACTTGCTCCTCGGTTAACCCAAATTAGTTGGAAGACATGCACCACTTTCATGAGCTTGCTCACAAAAGTCGCAACTTAATCCATCTATTGATAGCTTGGCTGCTTCCTAAACTTCCAACTTCTTAGTTATAGCTTCTAACCTATTGATAAGAAGTTTGTGGCCTGCAAGTAAAGCATCTTGAGTATCAAGATGTAGGATTCCCTGTTTTTTAACAACATTCCTATCATCACTCTGAGATTTGTACTCGTTCAAGGACATGTTGTGAATTAGTTCTCGAATATTAGGAGCTATTTTGTTCTTCATAGCACCTCATGTGGAAGCATCTAAAAGCATTCTAGTTTGGGTCTTAAGACTGTTAGTAAAGATAATTGTTACCTCCATTTCTGAGAATTTGTGCCCTGGGCACTCCTTAAGACTTAAGTAGAAGCTTATACCTTTATGATGCATCATAGATGTTTTCTGCGTCTTCTTATTGAAAACCGGAAATCTCCCGTCTTTTTGCCATGTACTTGGTAGTTGGGAAAAAACGGTTGAGAAAAGCCCTGTTGAGCTGGTCCCAAGTGGCAATGCTACCAGTTGGCAATCCATTCAACCAATATTTGACACGTCTCTTTAGAGAGTAACCAAACAACCTAAGTCGTTTGTCTGACTTAGAGACCCTGTCGGGATTAATCAGTCAGATGAACATCACAATCTTCATCGTCCTTACCTTAATTTCAGAGTAGTCAGAACTGAGTTTTTGATATCAAAGCAGATATGGTTCGCCAGTTGAAACCCCTGAGCTACCTCATCAAGGTTGTCTAGTCTTCCATAGTCTCCTAGTGTGATGTGTCCCATTACTTACGTCTTTTCTTCGGACGAGAAATCACCTAAACCTGGTTGTGGAACATTTGTCGCTTCTCTTGCTTCCCCTATTTGTTTTCAGAGTGCTCTATCAGTTTTGTCTATGTTAGAGTCAAACAACAAAGTGCCTGTACCTACACCACGCAAATGGTTTTTTTGAACAAGATTTTGCGGTAGAGAAGAGCCCGTTTGTTATAGCTTCACTACTACAAAATACCCCCTTTAATAGCATTCATTTTTGCGTTTAATAGCGCTCTTGAAGCGCTAAGAAAGCCCCCGCTATTATAGGTTAGAACCCTGTAATAACGCTTTTAAAACGCTATTAAATAGCAACGTTTCAATAGCGCTTTCAGAAAAGCGCTAATATAACCTATTTTTTTGTTATTTTTAAACAGATGTTTCTTAGCGTTTTACGAAAAGCGCTATCTTAACTACCTTCCTTTAATAGCACTTTTAGAAAAGCGCTAATAAAAGTCCCAATTTTTTTATTTTTAAAAATTAAATCTACAACCAAAAGCTTCATAATAATATATTGACTAGACAAAAAAAAAATGTATACAGATCAGAAACACTAGTAATCCATTAATAGACATAAACAACCATAATGTGTTGATCAAAAACTTAATTACAAATGACATCTAATGTACACTTGCATAAAAATGCAAAGTCTGTGCACAATATGTATATATGAACAATGACAAACCTAAAGTAACTTGCAAAACCTTGGCCTTTTTCCTCCAATACTAATTGGTACCTCCCGACGAACGATGACTCCAATGTAACTGACAAAACCTTAGCTTTCTTCCCCAACTGGTTGACCTTGAGCATTCCAAGGAACCTGAAGTAAGATTGCATGGTATACAAAATGAATTCAGCAATGCATTAACAAGTCCAAAAAATCTCCACAAAGGACATGACATAGTAAACAAACATCACTTGAACACAACAACCAACAGAACCATATAAAATGCAAGGACATAAGTATGTCCAACGATAACTTCAAATTCATGTTAAACAAAAATATAGATCACAAAAAATGTTAATATAGTCAACAAAGTTTCAGATTTTTATTAACAGGGGAAAAGAATTGAGAACCTGGCTAGCTAAGTTCTAAATCTTACGAGGGTTGAAAGTAAATACAATCCTCTATCCTTTTCATTTTATTAGTAAATTTGGAATCGAACTCAAAGCTGTTATTTGGAGATATTGTTCTAGTGTTAGGCTCCTTATCAAGTATCATATATTTTGCGCAAGATAGAGAATGAAGCAATCTAACTAGGTCTTCATTAGTCAAATTCAGCTGAGTAATAATCTCTGAATAACTAAGCTTATGCGCAGTGTTGAATAGTAGCGGGACAGCAGCCTATAGTAGAGAATTTTCAAATATTTCAGTGTCACAATAATCAGCATAACAGAAGAGAAGAGGATGAGTCTCTGGAAGGTAATTTCTTTCACAAGTGAAGATGATGATAAAAATGAGTAAATAGAAAACCATGAGGAACACAACATAACCATTAGTTGTATTTTGTTAATTAATGACTGGAAGAGAATCAAGAGCGTATACCTTTAAAAATACATTCACCAAAAGCGCGATTGAGCGGAAGGGTGGGATAAGTCGAACATTGACCGGTGAACGGATTCAAGGTGATCTTTTTTGTGATCAATTTGCTGCTCTGCAAACGATGAAACAATACACATTATTCCCCTATAACCACAAACTCGCTTATGTAACATCTATCGCAATTCCAAACCTTTCAATCAAAACGGTATCAACTCACTCACTACAAACACTCAGAAACAAGGGGAAAAAAAGCTATCAATTTACTATAATCTGAAACATCATAGCAGCCACAAATTCCACTATTCATAGTGCTATCAATTTATCATATAGCAGCGACAAATTCGAATATCCAACAATGCTATCAATTTTCTATATTTTACTACCCAAAGAATCTGAAATATTTTTCAACATGGAAAAACAAATAAGCTTCTCTTTTTTCTTGGCAAATGAAATAAAAAAAAATCTAAGAGACGATCACAAAAACAAGAAAATCTATAAATTCTTATATGAAATATTATTAGTGCCTAAAGTGAATCTGTGTCCTTGTCTTCTAAATTCTTTTGAACAAACAGGAAAATAGCTTTCATTAATAAGAAAGTTCAACATACCTTTACCTTTTATAAGTCCACTCATTCGATAAACTTTTTACTTCTTTAAATTAAAAGGAATTGAGTCAATTCTTTCTTCTTGGCATACTTGGAAAAATCTATAGACATAACAATATTCTGCTCATCAAGATGAATGCCACACAATCATCCTTGTCTTTTTTTATACATTTACAACGAAATGTGCATATACAAACCAATTTATTAACACAAATTCAACCAACTTGCATTGAAAATTTAAAACAAACAAACTCCATAACAAGATAGAAGATAGAGTTCAAAGATAATTAACTATATATCAACAATCTATGCTATATAATCATATCACGTATAATAACTAGAAACTTTGTTCTTTTATTCTAGACAATAGTAAGAGTGCCTTTGCCTTGTTCTATCATTAGAAAATCATAGTCAAAGACCCATTACAAGCACCAAGTTGTAGCACACTCTACTGGAACTAGTACTATGGATAGCATTAGAAATGATACTAATATTTTTTTGTTTGTTACAAAAGCATAAAACATTTTTTAGAGCCACCTATATATCCATTAACTAAATATAATAATCCCAAAACCTTATAAGAGCCATTTATGTATCCATTAACTAAACACTAATATGTAAAATCCTGTGCAAAGTTATTAACATAAAAACCATCCATACGTGTTTGTTATTGATGATATGGGGTTACTCAATGACTTTATCAACGACAAAGAGATCAACATAAGTAATAAACCCAAATCCATGAGGCTTCCTAGTTTTCATGTCTTTCATGATATTTGAATTCAAGCTCTTCCTATAGTGTTCAATTATATTATTAGTAGTATGCAGGATAAAAAAGAAACCTTAAATTTTTTTTAGATCCGTAGGTCAGTTCTCAGTGAGGGTATTCCATAAATGCGTTCCTCCACTGACTTATTTTGTACGACAACATACTCTCAGCTGCCTCACGTTCTTTTGACCTCACGAGAGTAACACCTCCGCACAAATTGTTCAATTTGACAGCAAAGTAACTGATAACTCCTTGTAAACTATTAAGGTTCCACAAACCAAAACCAAAAACCGTTTCCTGGAAACCCTATAAATGTGAGTCTTTACAAACTAATTTTCACAAATCTCAAAGTTCTAATTCTTCAATTTCTGGAAAAACAAATAGATAAGTGAAAATTTTAAAGAAAAAAGTGATATTGTACTTACATTTAATTAACAAAAAACCCCTTTTTATTTGAAAACCTAAAAAATTGAATCTTTATAAACTAATTTTCTCAAGGTCCCAAATTCAAAATTTTCAATTTCCTCAGATATAAAAAAAGCATAACAGTAAAAAAATTCTATAAAAAAAGTAAAAAGAGGAAAAAGGAGAAATTTACCCAGACATGCATCATCATCGGTAACAGGTTGAGAGTTGTGGTGATGGTGTTTGTGTTATTTCAGATCAAAGTAGCTTTTCTCTTGTTCCTCAATTCTTTGATTAGAGTTTGTGGGGTTTGACGAATTGAATGTTTGGGTGTTATGGGCTTTGAAGAAACGAAGAAGTGAGTTCGACGGAGAGTTCGATGGAAAAGACGGTGGTGTTCGACGGAGAGTGAGTTTCAAGATCTGGCCCATCTAGATGAGTTGATGTAGGTTGTGAGTGAGTGAGTGAGAAAGAACGATAGAGAAGGAAAGATGAGTTGGATGTAGGTTCTTTTTTGATAATGGGTGAAAACAAAAATAAATTTAGGCTTCCTTCAAAAAAAAAATTTAGGCATATAATTTTTTTATTTTATATACAATCATACATTATCGCTTTCATAAAAGCGCTAAGGAAGGGTAACCAAATATTAGCGTTCACATAAAAACGCTAACTAAGGTAGCTAAATATTAGCGCTTACACATAAGCGCTATCTAAGTGGTAGCAAATAATAGCGTTTTTTCAGAAGCGCTATCGAACAGCTGACTATGGCCTTTTTAATAGCATTTTTGCACAAGCGCTATAAAAGTGGCGCTATTATATGTCAAAATTGTAGTAGTGCTTTTTTAAGAAAAAAATCACTTTTTTAAAGAAAATAATCACTTTTAACAATTTTGCATCCGTTTGTTATAACTTTTTTAAAAAATCAGAATCTAAAAAAAATAATCTAAAAACAGCTTCAAATGAGAAGCTGTTAAGAGCAGCTTCTCAAAAAATAGATTTTTGTTAGAGGAGAGAGAAAATATGGATCAAAAGATTGAACTAATTTTGTTACAAAAAATCGCTTTCATATAGCTGTATCCAAACAAACTGAATTATTCTTTAAAACAAATTTTTATTACGGTAAACAAACGCAAAATAGATTCTGATTTTTCATAAAATCTCTAAAAAATAATCTCTAAATTATTTTATGTCAAAATCACTTTTATTTTAATCCGAAACAAATAGGCCCCTAGACTAAATGACACAAAAAGAAATAATATATATATATATTCGATTTTGATGAAAAGATATGGATCAAAAATTAAATTTAAAAACAAAATTTAAATCTAATCTAGATTCTAGCCTAAAATAAAACAGAAAAATACTTTTGTTATTTTTAAATAAGATATGAAAAGAAAATATAACTAACCTAAAAATATGAAATAAAAATAAACTATCATAGAAACAAGGAATATAAAAACTAATCTAATCTAGATATTAAAAGAAAACAAATCTAACCTAAGAAATAGAAAAAGAAAACTGACCTAAAAATTAGGAAAGTAAAAACTACCCTAATCTAAAAAGATATACTACCTAAAAGATAAAACAAAACAAACTACCTATTAAAAAAATTCTTCTCCTAATAAAAACAAAAAGATAAATATTTAAAATTAAAAACAATTAAAGAAAAACTTAACTAGACTTACCTAGACCTAATCCTGATTTAACACAAGTTTCACCGATTACCTTTCCTTAGTAAGTATCGTTCTCCACAGGGATTGTCGTTCAACTTAGCAATTAGTAAAACTTATTTCAAAGAGTGAAATTAAAAGAGTATTGAATATAGTTGCATGGTTTAATTTTGTCATGCCCAATGCAACATTAAGATTGTGATTCAGATTATTAACGACGATTAGGGAATCCTTGAAGGAAAAAGATTAATGGTGCGATTGTTAACCGACAAAAAGCAACGAATTTACTGTAGCCGTTAGATTATACACAATAGCGATTGGATCTTATCTATGTTTTACTTTTGTTTATATTAAAAATATAAAAGCTCTGCCGAACGTTTATCGTGTCCAGGTCGTGCGTAAATGTTTCGCACTATATAGCAAGTCTGATCCTTGAATCCCCCTTCGCCTTTGTTGAAATTAACTGAGAAAACAATCAGTTATGTGGTGTCTACTCATGATTTATTGAAACTAAGATTAAAACTCCATTAAAACATTGTACGACAATGTATGTTCCAAGTTAACCTGGTTATACTACGGCGTTTCCCATAAAAGAAAGTAGAAAACATTAGATTTCAATCTTGAATTTCATTAACATAATTATGAATTAAGTAATTAGAAGTTGAATTTCATTAACATAATTATGAATTAAGTAATTAGAAGATACATGCATAGATAAAAAAAAATTCGGGATGTCAATCCTACTTTTCATCTACGGATCAGTTTTCAAGATTACGATACGGAGATCTCTTTTGAAAAAGTATCAAGAACAGACAAGAAATAATTTTAAATTGAACACAAGAAAAACACAATTGAATGAAAACTTTATTAATTGAATCCAACACTTAAGAAGAGGTTCATCTTTGAACCCTAATCAAAAGTTTTAGTTATGGCAACATACATCATATCAAACCAATAGGAAAATATACCCTAGAGAGAACAAGAGGAAGATGGAGATCCTGCCTTGAAACTTTGATGTTTGACCCTTGCTTTGAACCACTAGCTTTCTGAATGAAATATAATGAGTGCAAGTGTCTCTATTTTTAACATATGATTACTAGGGGTTTAAGAGAATAACACTGGGCTTTTTTCCACGGTTTCTGCTTGAAAAACAAGATGCGGGTGATTTTTGCTCGCAACCATGTGCAGGAGGCGCATAAGGCAGCCTCTCCTGTGTGATTTCTTGTGTTTTCGTCCTTTTTTTTTACTGTTCTTCAGTCTGGAAACTCCTAGGAACTTGAAATGAATTTTCTTCACTTTGTATTGTCTTCAAGAACTTTTTAAGAACCATTGAACTTCAATTTTCATATCCTTGATCTTTCACGTGATGTCTTGATTTGTTGATTTACATGATTTCTCACTACTAAACACTCAAAACACTTATAAAGTTGTATGATTTAGAATAAAAGTGAATTACAATGACTCGAGTGAAAACATACAATTTGTTCCTCAATCCATATACAACTCCTCTAACTTTGATCTTATTTATCTTCAAATGCAAAGAAAAGTACTAAAAACATTGTCAAAAATATCATATGATGCTCTGTCATCAGGAGTATACATGAATCTAAAATACACCATTTCTATAGGTGCGAATTTTCCTTCTCTGTTTAGTATTAAGTATGAAGTTGTGTTAGTTGAACAACCATTTGTATGACAACTTATGTGACAATCACAAATTTAAAAAGAATAATAAGTATTGACACGAAAATTAAAGCAATAAAGATAAAGTAAAAATATAATGTAAGTATGAAAGATAAAATTGTCGCAAAAGTTACAAAATGATCCTAAAAAATTTCATTTCTCTTAAATATGTATCGTTTGGCGTAGTCTTTGTTTTGTCAAGTGCTTTGGTCAAATTATTTTTATTTTTTCCAACCGAAGGGGTAAAAAGAAGTAATCAACATTAATTTGTGTTCTTAGGTCTAAAACCATACCTTGGAAATGGTTTATTGCTTATTTTATGAATGATACCTTGGAAATGGCTAGATTGTCTTCTACGGTCGTCTTAGCAGTCTAGTAGGTTATGGGAGTCCGTTTATAAACCTTATGTGTATGTGTTTTTTCTTTGGTAAAGCTTTACGGAAATGAGTTTAATTTTTATAGACCATTAATGTAAAATTATTTTATACATGTGATGCGACCTCATGTGTTTTCAAAACATTATATGATGTGGCAAAATATCAATAACTTTACTCAAGCAATGCACACAAACTAAATTTTAACAGGTATACTCCCTCCGTCCTAAATTATAAGTAAAAAAGACCAACTTTTATCATATTTAATTATGTTTTTTTAAAGAGAAATGTATTGTGCCCTTAAGGCACAAATTTAGAAGTCAAATGTAAAAACTTATTTTTGAAGATTGTGCATTCAATGTCTTGGAAAGTTAAAAACTTATTTTTTCAGTACAACGCACATGTTTTAATTCTTTTTGTAGATCCTTAACTTGTGTCCTAAGGGCACAAGTTAACATGACCCTTTTTTAAATTATCTTTTTCAAAGGAAAATTAAATGCAAAGTGCATTCAATTTGCTCTCTTTTTCATTTTCTCTATAATCAACTACCAATGAAAATTGTTTTTACATATTCCTATAAAACTTATTTCAAAGATAACACAAAAAACTTATTCCAAAGGAAAATTGTTTTTGTTTTCTTAATAAGTATGAATTTGTGTTTTTTGCTTATAAATTAGGACGGGGGAGTATAATATAAGGAAATATTCTTCATGTCTAAAATATAACATTGATTGCGTGTTCCAATTGCATTATTCAACTTTCGTAGTTTCAATTGTCAAAAAATAAAACTTTCGTAGTTTCAGTTTGTCAAAACATGAAATATAATAGTGTAGTCAAAATGTTATCGACGTGTTCCGTTTTCACATTGGTGGATCAGGTCTATGAGTATGCATGGAAGTCATAACTTTGCATTCACACGAGATTAACATATTTATTTAGGAAACAATGATTATAGCATACCGTTGCTATATGAACCAGATATTTGAGCATAAACAACCTCATTTACATGGAAATAGATTTCCTGCTGTAATAGTATGTTGTTAAGCATATCAGCCGTCTGATCAAAACTACATGGTTAAGATTATTTTATTAAAAAGACACAGCTTTTAATCTTAACCGTTCAATCTCTAATGAACGGTCAAGATTTAAAATTGCGTGCAATTATTACAGCACCAAATCCAGGTCCCATTTATATACCTTCTAACAATCTCCAATCTCAACATTATAGTTTATATAAAAAAATAAAAAATGACAAGGTTACAATAATGAATAATATCATATGGGTACCCTATGGGTATGGTACTACAGCGCCCTTCCCCATACCCGCAATTGTAAAAAATACACGTACTTGTACACTTACCCTCGTGGGTAACAACTTTAGGGTCCTTCCCCATACCTTATGGGTACATAACTGCCCATACCCGCACCCATTACCCGCACTTTAACTATGAAAAGACAATAAAAGCATCACAATTGAAATAAAACTATGGTCCAAATTTTTAAAAATTAACTCATAAAATAGTATGAATGGTAGTATTTAGTCAAATAAAAAACATCCAAAATATCTCTAAAAAATTGTACAACAGCAGGATGGAGCTGCTATTGTATTAAGTAGTTTTTTTGGTTTAAGTTTAGGTTTAGGCTTAAATAGCTAAATAAATTAATTAATTATACTCCAAAAATAAATAAATTATTTATGATATTATATAAATATGCATATGCATGGTTGCGGGGCTGGGCAGTATATTACCCTTACCCGTGCCCATACCCATGAAAGTGGGGTTTTACCCTACCCATTGTGGATATTGTTTGAGGGTACCTATCAGACATGGGTCCAATTGTCATCCCTACCTTCTAACAATCTCCAATCTCAAACATTATAATTTATATAAAAAAAAGGCTTAATTGCATGTTTGGTCCCTTATGTTTATTTTAGTTTTCAAGTTGGTCCCTTACGTTTTGAAAGTTTCAAGTTGGTCCCTTACGTTTTAAAAGTTTCAAGTTGGTCCAAAACGTTGCTCATGTTGGAATAAGTTAGTCCCTTATGTTTATTTTAGTTTTCAAGTTGGTCCCTTATGTTTATTTTAGTTTTCAAGTTGGTCCCTTATGTTTTGGACCGACTTGAAAACTAAAATAAACATAAGGGACTAACTTGAAACTTTCAAAACGTAAGGGACCAACTTGAAAACTTTTAAAACGTAAGGGACAAACTTGAAACTTTCAAAACGTAAGGGACCAACTTGAAAACTAAAATAAACATAAGGGACCAAACATGCAATTAAGCTTAAAAAAAATAAAAAAATGATAGTTTTACAATAATGAATAATATCACAAAATTTAGTCAAATCCCTCCTATTAGGGGTTTGTTTGGCAATATCAATAAATTATCTAATAGTTTATAAGTTTACATGACTAAAAATGTTTTGTTTAATAAACATCATTTTTCTCACGAACTTATAACTTATTTTACAAACTTATTTTTCAGATGTTATTTCACATAACATCTGAACTTATATATAGCTGATCATTGTTTTCCTCCATTTTACCGTTATTATTTTATCTAAACTCAATTTTATCTTTTATAAATTTAAAATAATACATAAAGTTACGTAATAAACATCCATTGTTTTTTAGCAAATAAATATATATTTTTTTAAATAAGGAAATAAATATCTATTGTTTTTTTTTTTTGACAAAAAAAATATCTATTATTGATAATACATATAAAAATGCATTTCGTTTTTATTTTATAGTATTTACCTTCCTTTTTTATTTATTTATGAAAATATATCTTCTATTAATAACGACACCAACAATATAATATAAATTCTTATCTTTTTAATGACATCAACAATATATCATTCTTATAGAGAAACATATTTAATGGTGTAATTGAAAGTGAAAAAAGTTATCCCAAAACCATATATTATCTTTATATATGGTATAAATAAACACTTAATTTTACCCATACTAGCTCACTCCCACCATTCTAATTTTACCTTCCTCACTTCCAAAATACTTATTTCTCAAATCATAACTTATTAAATAAATTATGTTCTTGTTATAATATGAGCTATATATAACAATTTTTTTAAGAGAAAAGAAAATATAATTAATAAATAAAAAGTACAAAAGATTAGGGGGACGTAAACTTGACCCATTGATATCAAACAAAAGTGCAAAACAACCCTCAAAGGGAAAACAACCAGAATCAAACTACACCTTTTAGGAACAACCCTAACGAGTATATAATAAAATAAATAGAGAACTGGGAGCTGAAGCGAACAACCTCATTCACCACAAGCACAATCTGACGAACCCAACGCGGGGCAGGAAACCAAATTGCAAAAAACTGGTGTATGAGCATTCTCTCATAATCAATGAAGTGTGTTCCCCGTATCAAAACTGGCACATGAAATTGTCCGCCAACATAGAAACAAAATAGATTCACAAACCCACCACTTCCTGAGACGAAACGACTGCAACAAGTTAACGACCACAAAGCGACCTAAATCAATCAGATCGTAAAGTTGTCTCCCATTTGAGCAATACAGTGCGAATTCCTGCCCAATTTTGAAGGAATTAAACCCGCAACTTCAAACTAGATCAAGCTCTCGGAACCAAGACAAAATCAAAGAATCAACACTCTTTGAATAGAACATGATGACAAGGTGTGACTTCCACCAATCCATCTCTATTTCAAAAAAAAAAAAAAAACAGCACCAAGATCTAACCTCAAACCCATCTTCCAGAACCAACACCAACCACACGTTTTGAAGAGGCTTTAGCTAGCTAGTTTTCTAGAAAATTTGACGGTGATGGCAGCGGACCGCCTAACCACCGCCGTTGAAGTCACTATCAGCATGAGTTGCAACTGTCTTTGACCCAAATGTGAACAGAGACAAGGAGAACTGCCATGGAGGTTTAAGAAAACACAAAGAAAACTTTGACGGTGGTGACACCGGAGGTTGCTAACACAATCCCAAAAGGGACCGTGGAGGTGGTGACGCGGTGAATAACCAGCCGATCGTACCACCAGAACCCACATCTACATGGCGCTAGTTGTGTTTGGATTGTGAAGCAGAAGAAAGGTAAAAGGAGGCGGTGGAAGGCTGGAAGAGAGGATGAAAGAGAAGAGAGAGAAGAGTTCTTCTTTCTCTATGTTATTCAAAAGACTAAAAAGATCAAAAATGGAGAAGATGAGATATTTTGTATTATTCCTTTCATAAGTGTGTATTTACACTAAAACATGAGTCCTATTTTTATTTTTTTTGTCAAGAAACATGAGTCCTATTTATAGGACACAAATAAGCAAGTAAATGATCAAATATAATTAAAGACTACTAACAATTTATTTGGGAGTTATAAGAATGTGGAAGATCAAGGATGGACATCCACTAACTTTAGTATTCATAACACTCTTCCCTTGGATATCCATCGAAGATATGCTTCATTAAAACCTTACGACAAAAAAAACCTTGAAGGAAAAACAAATCCCGATGAAGGGAAAAGAGTACAATATCCGATTTATCTGCCTTGTTAAAAACGTTACCAGGAAAATCCAATGAGACAATACCATGATGAAGAAAAAAAGAGCGCATGATATTTCTCCCCGTCAACCAAACAATTATATCTGAGATGATGATTACCAATATTTTGTACCAGTTTCTCAAACATTTTACTTGGGAGTTACTTTCTAAAATGTATTCAAGATTATCACGCGAACAAATTTCTTGAATGTTTAGATCACCACTCTTTTGAAGATCATATGTGAAAAAGAACGTTGAAAAAAATATGCTTTTGTTATATATCTCCTAATGTAACATCCTTTCAACTTAGCAATGTGCATGATATTATATCTATAACGCATTGTTGTAGTCATTTGTCTGGAAGATAAACCGTAAGTTATTTCTTCTACGTGTTCACTCATAGATCTCAATAAAGCACATTAATGTTGAGGATTAAGCAAATAACCTGCATATCTAAAATAACAAATATTATATGATAACATGAATAATTATCAAGGTACATTATTGTCCCTCGATTAAACTAAAATATGGTATTTCATAACCAATTAGTTCTTCATTAGTTACTCAAATTTCAAACAATCTTTATCTACGTTGACTTTACAACCATTCGAGTGTACAACAAATGAGATTCTTCCATATATTATCATTTTAGCACCATGCTATATAAGCTTCATGATTAACAAAAGTGTTATTCTTCAAATACTCAACTTGTAATTTCACATGAATATTCACATTCACTACATATTTTATCTCACTTTATTTTCTTTAAGAAATTAACTTTCAAAAACTCTTTAGAAGGTCTCAGATTTATTTTAAAATGGACAAATGATATCATTTTATATCGGGGAATTAGTCACTTTAGTCCCTGAATGGGAAAAGAGTAGTCACTTTAGTTCCTGAATGCAGAAATTGCAAAACAGTCCCTGAATGTAAACTCTGTTGGTCAATTTCAGGGACTAAAGTGACTAACAGAGTCTACATTCAGGGATTAAATTGACTAACAGAGTCTACATTCAGGGACTATTTTGCAATTTATCTCCATTCAGGGACTAAAGTGACGACTCCTTTCCTATTCAGGGACTAAAGTGACTAATCTCCCTTTTATATCTCTCTTTTAGGAAATATTCACTAAAAATATTATACAACCTGTTTCTATATTTCAAGTTGATTAAGTAATCTCTTTAAGAATATGAATTGTATCACTCGATAAAATTAATTCCTTCAGGGAATTTTATACAAAAATGTTAGAGAATCATTAAATATATTGTAACATGTACTTCATATATAGATTGAGCCTTTCAAGGTGTGCTAGACTTAATCAAATATCATAATGTATTTGAATTCACTTCAGGTGAATACATTTCTTCAAAACTAATTGTGGGTTTTCACCAATACTTTTGAACAATAAGCCCAACTTTATATATAAATAATTCGAGATTCTAATTTTATTGGTCTAAAAACCATTAGCTTTGCAAAGCTAGTTTGATTTTGTATAAAATACATCTTTTTATTATGTCAATCATTGTATTGTCAATAGTCTTTAATAAACTCGATTCATGATCGTCATTATCATTTTTAACATATAGTTAACATTGACTTTTTTCCGATTCCATTGCATTTTATTCTTAACATAATTTATCGAGATCTGTTTGTTTACATCAACTTTAGGTATCTGATCAGTTCTGTTGGAACTAAAAGATAAATTATTTGAAACTAGACTCTTGACCCCGCGCTGTCGCGTGGGTCTGTTATAGATTATTGATCAATATATTTTGATTACAATCAACTCAAGAAAATTGAAAAATAAACCATTCTAGGATATCATGTATCATTGATCGATCAATGTGACATACATGAATTTTTTTATAAGAAAGTCAAACAGTTAAACAAAAAATCAAAGTACATTTTGAAAATTTTCTTTGTAAACTACATTAGATGTGACATAACTATCTTCCCCTTCATCATTAATAATCAATATCTTAAAGTCTTTCCTTGATGTAACTCTTGACAATGCAACATATAGCTGTCCATGTGAAAAAAATTGGTTGAGGCAAATACAGACCTTTGGTTGCCATAGATGCGCTTAAAAAGAGCTCAAGATATCAAATATTCTTTACTGAGCTTTTGTATGCAGGTGCGCTAACTTGAGATAATAGCCAAACAGACCAAATGGTATCACCAATTTATAGGAATGACATAAGGTTCTTAGTTGGCGTGAACATAACATGTAGAAACACAAAAAAACCAAGAATTAAATGATGTCTCCTAGGTCCCAAAGGCGTGCAACTAAACACTTCCAGAGTCCCGCGTCTTGCACGTTTTTTCATGTTTGCATTTATTATTGGCATGGCTCTAGGTAACAAAAAACGTGCAAAATTAAATTGGTGAAGACAATGTTAAGTAGTAGTTAATTGCTCATTAATGTGATGATTAAGGAGGGAAAAAACTTCTTATTCAAGGTTAAATTTGTCATCTTGGGATGTTAGGGCTGCATTAGGGTTAGGGATCTAGGGAAATCAGACCACCTTAGTAAGATTTCTCTTTTGGAATTTTCATATTCTTTGTTTGTGGAACCGACTGGTCTACCACGCTTCAGGCGCAGTTGAGGTTCACACTGATTTATGAGTTTTTTTTTTAACTTTTCTAATGAAATAATATTTTGAACTTCTGATTCACATTGATATATATGAGGATCAAGATGTGGTAATTCATTTCAAATGATTCATTTGAACTTCTTCTTTATATATTCCGTTGCCTACTTTCTCCCTCTAATACGAAGAAAACTATTTCATCAGTTGATAATCAATCTACTGTAATGTTTACAAATCTCTAATTATTGAGTCAAGATATTTTGTAATGTGACTTGAAGCATATACTAATGCTAACTATGAAGGTCAATTGTGGATAGGAGATCAACTACAAGATATTGCACATTTATGGGTAGTAATCTTTTGACTTTGAAGAGTAAAACACAAAGTGTGGTATCTAGATCTAGTGTTGAAGCAGGGTTGAGGGTAATGGCACATGGGATATGCAAACTATATATTATGGCTGAAAAGCATCGTGGAACACTGGAGGATAAAAGGTGACGATGAACCAATGAGTCTTTATTTTGATAATAAATATGTTATTAGCATAGCTCATGATAAAATCAAATGTCTTGAAGTTGTAAGACACCTTCATCAAAGAAAAATTAGATAATAGTTTAATTTGCATTTCATATATCTCTTCTCAAGGCAACCATGCAGATTATCTAACTAAAGTGTTGGACAACAATACCTTTAAAAGAATTGTTTTCAAGTTGGGATGATAAATAAATTCATTCACCTTGATGAAGTTTCACCATTATTAATAATAATTTGCAATTGGCCAATTAATCATCGGTACTCAATGAATTTTTTTTGACAGACCCAGTAGATTAGAATATCCTATATAAACAGATTAGAATATCCTATATAAACATTTGTAGTGTTCGGGGTTCGAAACTAGAATTGTATCTCTAATTTTGTCGCCACCCTCCAAACATGCTTAAATAAATTGTAGATAATTTTTTGAAACATGGAAAAATATTAGTTAAATTTGTTATTAAACAACTTTTAATATTAAATGAATAAGACCTAATCCAAATGCATGCAAGTAGTGTGATTGCTTAATATAAACAAAAACAAATTGAGGAAACCAGAAGTTGACGTGGATAAGACAAAGACCATAATGTTTTGACCGCATGAAAAATGTTGAAGTTATAAACTTTATAAATACCTACTTTATAGACAATCTTGTTTCAATACACAGAAATAGAACACTCATCTTGACTGAGGAAAAGCATAGAAAATGGTTTCATTTCTTGATTATTTTCTTTCACCTACTCTTGCCACCAAAGTAAGGCGTTTGGTTTCGAGGACCGATAAACCTAACCCTAAGCCTCAGCCATCCAAGTCTCGTAAGTTTTAAACCTTTCAATTCTTCCACTTTCATATAATTTATATTTCAATTATATACATGCTTTACAACGAAGTTTACACATATAGTTAGCTTATAACATCTATTGAACATGGGTTAAAATTTAGTTAAGTTTAAATGTTATTAATTCGTAAGCTTATTTATTGAGAGGAAAGGAAAGTAACGTTTTAGTCAAAATATTTTTTCAGCCTTGGATCAAATTAGGGTATTTTGAACTGATTCGATATTAACAAAAAATCATTGACAGTTTTATTTTTCTTTTTATTTTTAAATAATACAAAATGGGAAAATAACTAAAAATTAGAGGAGTACATACAGCAAGAGGACCATTTTTATTTTCGTTTTTTTATGGTAATTTCATCCAATTCATTTCAATTAGATTCATGTTTTTATTTCATATAACATACGTTAAAATACTTAATACCAGTCTCTTTTTTTTTTTTGACGGAAAAAAGTTTGATACCAGTCTCTGTCCTTGAAACAATATTTTTTATGGTACTATGTCATTGATGCATATGCTTCTATTTTATAATAAATTTATAATTATAATAATAATTTTTAAAATATCAACCTAATCATAATCATATTTTAATTTGGAAATACAAAAATATAAGGAACATGCGTTGAACATGTAAACATATTTTGAATGATTACGAATTGAAATATTTGTTTGTATTGGTTACTTTGCAGCATTAACAATTGCAGATAGAGACTTTCCAAGGGGACACAACTATTAGGAATATATGCAGCATAGAGAATGTCACAAGATTCAGGATGTGATAATGGCCACTATTCCCTAGGTTGATAATAAGTTACTGTATCTTAGGATGTGATATATATGTTTCGTGATCGTTTCATTGTTGTACTTTTTGTAATAGCTGTTTGAAATTAGTTTTTCTATGTATGACATGTATACAAATAATTGTTATAGCAACTAATTATCAATTATGTCGTGATGCTAGTTTGTTTCTTTACTCCGCAATTACAATCTTATTTAATCATTTTAATTTCCATAACCAAAGGCTAATTAAATTAAATGGAGTACAATACGTACTCACGCACGAAACATCCTTATGCATGCACCACCCCAGATAATAGTTTGAATATGAGTAATAGCTCAGCACCATCAGCTACCTCAAACTAAATGTCTTAACTCTTAACTTATTTGATCTTGTCGGACCTGCGATCTTTGGATGGTGGTGTTGAATGACCTTTGAGTAGGATTCCTCCTCCAACAACAACCTTCCTCTTCAGTGGATGGGGGTGGTATCAGGGGCGGACCTGGACTTACAATATTAGTGGGGCACAATTTTTTGTCAAATAATTAATGTTTTGTAACCAAAAGCTAAAATCAATTTCAATTTTATTTTATATAAAAAAGAAGAAGGAAAAGGAGAGATGATCTAAAACAGATTGTAGTTTAAAGAATACGAAAAGATTGCCTACATATTACCAAAAAACAAAAACTCAACACTAAGGTTAAAGCAAGATTAAACTTAGTCCCACATCGGCTAATTTTAATACATTGAGAGGTGAGCTATGTTATAAATAAAGAGTCTACAAGCTCAAAATATACAAGTAAACAAAGCTTTGCTTGGTGGGTCCATTGGTGTGTTACTTTTAACAAAGTAACGTTCAGAATATGAGCCAAAAGCAAAAGGCAGTGTCCAATTAACAAAAATATTAAAATGGGCCTGGACTGGCTGGTGTGACACTTGCCACAGTGGGCCTAGTTAAGGTCCGCCCCTGGGTGGTATACTTGTACACAGTTTGATGCTCAGAGTCCTGCTCTTTACCCAAACAGTAATGCTCATTCACAAAGTAAATTATCTTAACGCCCCTACGCATGTTAACTCACGCCACGCAAGTTAACATGTGTTAGTTATAACGGTCACGCAACTTAAGTTGCGCAACGTAACTTAAGTTGCGCAGCGTTACTTAAGTTGGTTTTCAGCAACACAGAACCTCCATTTCCAACTTTTCACAAACACGAAAATTTCACCCCCAAATCCAAATTTCACCATTCTTGCGCCATTCAAACCGAATTTCTTTCACAATATCAAGTAAGTGATTATTAAACTACGTCTTTGCATTATTTTGGTTGAAATTTTCGAATTTTAGTATAAAATTAACATTTTTAGGTTTTTAAAAAATTGTCTTGCATGTTAAAGATTATGGTTGTTAGTGATGATTTAACTTAGGAATTGTTGTTTAGATGTTATTTAGGGTACAACGTGGTAGTTTAGGGTTTTGAAAATGCTAGATTACATAGTTGTTTGAAAAATGCACACTACGTGTTCGGTGAAATGTGTCAATGATAATTTTTTTGCTTTATTGGATTGTTAGTGATGTAATTAGTTAGAGTTATGTTTGTTAATGTTGATTATAGTTAATTTGACTGCAATGTGGTAGTTTATGGATTCAAATGTCACTGTCGACATTATAGTGTTGTTGTTGTATTGTTAAAGATTACACGTATGTTGCTGTCTAAATTATGTGAAAATGTGTTAAATATTTTTTGATTTTGTGCAGATATGTCTGAGCAGGAGAGGCCTGATAGGCTTAGGTTAGGGAGGACGGTCCCTACTAGTAGTGCCCGTAGGGAGAAGCAAGCACTATATCCTCCGGAGGGTCGAGGTCGAGGGAGAGTGGGGGCCACGAGTCTTGCTACTACCAGTGCTACTGTTGATGCTGCGGGGGGATCGACGTCACAGACAGGTCCATCCCAGATTATGGACCCCCCACAGTATCAGCATCAGTTTGAGGAGCTGGCTTATCAGGATCAGCATTATCAGGAGCAGGCTGGATTTTAGCCGGGTTATCACTATCAGGAGGGGTATGAGTATCAGCATCAGTTTCAGGAGGGGTATCAGCCTGAGCATCAGTTTGTCGACCCTCCTGAGCAGCAGCATCCTGAGCAGCCTCCTCAGCAGCATCATCCTGAGCAGGATCCTGAGCAGCATCATGCAGAGCCAGTTATGGATGACGAGGATGGGGGCTTTCCAGGGGGGCCTTACGAGTTGTCACTTTTACCGGACTTCGGTAGACACGTGGCATGCAAGCTTTGGAACGATAAAAGAGTAAGTATAATTTGTTTTATTTAATTTAATGATATTTTACTATTATGTGAAGTTTATTTTACTATTATGTGAAGTTTATTTTACTTATAATATATATAGTTTATTCTACGTATAATATTTTACGTATAATATATATAGTTTATTCTACGTATAATATTTTACGTATAATATATATAGTTTATTATTTCATGTTTATTTTACGTAGAATATTTATAGTTTACTATTTCATGTTTATTTAACATATTTAATTATATTTTTGTTGTATTTCAGTTGCAAGCGAATCGTAAGATGAAAGGCATCTCTCACGGGAGGAAACTGGAGCTTTCTTCCCTGTCCCTTCCAATGCCGGCAGATGCTAACCCTTGGTTCTGGGAACCGGTTGATAGATCGGGTCTAAGGCCCCTCCTTCTGACTGGGTACGACAAAATCTCCCACGGTTTAGTGTGTGCCATGGCTGAGAGATGACATCAGGAGACCAGCAACTTCCATCTGCCTGTTGGGGAGATGACCATCACACTGGATGATGTCCATTGTCTCCTAGGCATCCCCGTCGCTGGACGGCTGATTCATGAGGAGGATTTAGATCATGACACATCTATGGATATGCTGGTGACCCACCTGCTGTTTCCGGTGGAAGCTGCGGTTGGTTATGTGGCTGATTTTGGTGCATCTGTCTCATACACGGCCCTGAAAGACCAGTATGACTACCTGTTGAATAGGTGCAACCATTTGCTGGGGGAGGATTTATCACAGGAGGAGGAGGAGGAGCAGGAGCTGAGTCGTATTAGGCCCGCCTGTGTGAAGGCGTTTTTGTTGCTCTTGCTTGGCTACACCCTTTTTGCCGGCAAGAACAGCAAAACCGTTAGTCTGCTATGGATGCTTGCCATTCGGGATTTGGCTAACATAGGCATGTGGTCATGGGACGCGATGGGACTTGCATTCTTGTATGAGCAGCTGAATTTGACCTCAGACGCAAATGTTGGCTCAGTTGGTGGTTACATGAGCTTGCTTGTGGTAATATATTTTTTTTCCTCTTTTTTTAAGTTAAACATAAATTTTATAATGTATAGGTGCCTGTTATGACATGTATATATTTTGTCTCTTTGTGTTTGCAGGGATGGGTTATAGCTCACTTCAGACATGTGGTCCCGAGGTCCAAATATTTAGATTACGACCGGGAGAACCCGTATGTGGGTAGATGGAAACCTCAAAGGGGGTTTGTTCATGCTGACCACTTCAGAGGCTTGTTGGACTCGATGGAGCATTGTCATGTCACCTGGAGGCCGTACGAGCACCGACGAGACGTGACGCCTTTTCATGACGTGTGCTGGTACTCCGGATGGATCATGGCAGGCAGTCAGAGGATGGTGCGTCACTTGCCGGAGCGGGTGCTGAGGCAGTACGGACATGTTCAGAGGGTTCCCCGACCTCCTACTGATGTTATGCCTCTTGCCGCAGCAGATGTGGCTGCTGCCTTCTTGGAGTTTGCTCTGCATGTCGTTCCCCACCAGCGGAGAGGTGCCTAGGTCCCAGACGACGAGCCTTGGAAGCATACAGAGAGGTACATGAGGTGGTTCTACCGTGTGTCCCATCCTCTCATCGTCAACCCTGCTCCAGAGCCTGATATTGTCATGCCGAGACCTGTCTACCAGGATATCCTTGTTGACCAGGAGTGGGCCAGACATCCTCCCGATCCATTGCAGGTCATCGGCAACATGAGAGAGAGAGAGTGGAGCATGCGATGGTGATTCCAGAGGTGGTTTCTAATCCAGTCTTCTTTGGCATTTTGGAGGGCCTCCGTACCGACTATAGCGTGTTTGAGCAGCATCCGGTTCCGAGGAGGAGGTCTAGGAGTCCACAGGAGGACCAGTAGTGCCTTATTTTAGGATTAGATTTTATGACTTTTTGGATATATTTGTAGTATTTTATCGACTTTTTGTATGATATTTACATTTGCGCGGTTGCGCCTCTTTATGACATTTGCGTTAATTTTCGTTAAAATTGCATTTCTAAATTATTATTTAATGAATGCATGTTCTCTAAATTAAGAGTTTTGGTTGAATCAATGAATGCATGTTCTGTAAACAGGGAATGAAGGAACACAACAGTAGCTAGTGGCCACTGTCATGCTGTTCTGGTTCTGCTCTGCTGCCAACATTGCACCAACAGCAACGTGAGTTAAGTCACACTAGTGTTAATACTAGCGTGAGTTAAGTTGCGTGAATAGGCTTTGTGCTTGCGTGAGTTAAGTTGCGTGACTAGCATCAGCGTGTGTTAAGTCAGGCAACATATCCTAGGGATCACGTGAAACTTTGTACTAGCGCAACTTAAGTCACGCTACGTAACTTAAGTTACGTACATTATGTACTTGCGCATGTTAACATGCGTAGGGGTAGTTTGGTATTTTACTTTGGGACTGAGCAATACTGTTTGGATAAAAAGCAGGACTCTGATGCTCAAGTCTGTAACACCCATACCAGACGTATCTAGAAAGTCTAGCACGTGCGTTATTATTAGTACTGGATACATTAAGATTTACAACATAAATTACTTACGAATGAATATTTATACAACAAATTGCGTTCGTACATAAATAACATAAACATCTCAACCATACACATATAATTCATCCTTAAAATACAGAGCGTCCTGCAGCGACACGAACGCACACTTGATGAAATATCCATCCGACTTCAAGCTTGCAAATCCAACCTGTTTATCTGAAACAAATAAGGATTGGGATGAGACATAAGGTCTCAGTGAGTTCCCCTAAATCCTAGGCTAAAGGCAACCTCAAGGGGAAACCTACGGTCACCACGTGTCTACATTACAACCTGACGGTTGATTATACGTGTGTGGGGACTTGCATACTTAGACGGTTGTGCATACTAAGACCGTCTTAATCTTATCTTAACTGGTTATAGGCTTCACTTCCTATACGTGTCATGGCGGTCGAGGGGGAACCTAAAACCGCATTGCCAAAGATACGATCTACATATCAAGGCCTAAACATAACATAATCATGGCACGATTCTAAACCGGACGATTAGGGGAAACCTAGGATCGTCATCGGTATCATGTTCTTTACTTGCTCTATTCCATGCCTTATACTTATCATGTAGCAGCTAGTGCTCTTGTTCTTAAACATGGTCTTGCATGGATCATTCTACATGTCATAACATAATCATATTCATATCATGCATAAACGTATCTAAGTTCATTCATTAGGTTAGCGTTGAACAAACAATTATTATTATCTTGATTCATTTTACGGATAGTCCCGGGTGGAGTAACCCCGAGATCAATCCCATACATGACCGATGTACGTACATCGGACTCCCTCGGTGTCGTGCGGGTCCCTTGCGGCTTGAACCGTTCCCCTTAGGTCGAGAACCTCCCGTATCCCCCTGGCGTGGATAACAAGAGACACGAGCACATACGTCTTGTTTACTCGGTGACATGCGGGTCCCTTACGGCTTGAATCGTTCTCATCATGAGAACCCCTTGTATCCCCCTGATGTGGATAGCAAGAGACATGCCACCTACACTTATTAATCATAGTCTTGTCGTTCGTATAGGTTAAACCTAATCATGCATACATGTTTACCTCGGAACCTTGATCAATCCGATTGGCGGTAAATGTTCATACTTGTTCATGCTTGTACATACTTATTCATAGTGGAGAGATTATCTAATCAATCCATGGCTTAACATACTTGCTAACTTCTTCTTGCTCATGTGCGAAGATAATAAACTTCGCGTCTTAACATCCTATAAATTCTTGCTAACTTGCTAGTTCTCGACTACTATGTCGAGGCTCTAGTTTTTCCCTTTCTTAGTGCTTACTACCCAAATGAATCGGCTTAAACTCTCTTATGCCTATCTTGATGTACATGTTAAGCTTACCATGATTCTTGATTCGAAGATTGCTTGATGTTATGTGCATTGATTAGATGTTGTTTTGGGGTTACAAAGTCATAGAACGTTGAAAGAAAAGCATCGGAACGCACCACGGACCCTAGAATGGACCAACAGGCCAAAGCATGCTGGCCCATCCAGAAGGCCACGCTATTAGCGCAGCTGGGGCGTAGCCCTTGCTGAAGAATTTCGCTATTAGCGTATATTTCGCTAATAGCGTGGTTCTTCGGGTCTGTGGTACAAATTTTGCTATTTTTGACCCAAAACTCATCCTAATCGTTCCTGCAATGCACCAAAACATCCAGCAACATATATATATATATATATATATATATATATATATATATATATACACATAATAAAACATCTTTCATAGCAATATTAACATGTACAAAGCAAGATCAAGGCAAGGGTATAAAATTCTCATATTTTCTAATCTTAACATAATTCATGATTTCTTGCAAAAATAAACACATAATCCCAAGGGAGGGTTCTATCTAAGAACTCACCTAACAATCCTTGTGATTCCTCAAGTTTCAAGCTTTTCCAAGATCAAACCCTAAGCCAAGAATCCAAGCTAAATCCATTCTCTTTTTTGTTTCTTGCCCTTGAAGCTTCTATGATTCTTGTTTGATCACCTCTTGCATGATTTGGAAAGTCTTGGATGGATTGGAGAGGGAAGGAGGGCGCATATCTTAAAGAGAAGGAGGAGAGAATTCTCTTCTCAAAAACCTAGAGAGAGAAAGTCATGAAAACAATGAAGATTTTTGGTCCAAAACCACTTATATACTCCCTTGCGCGCTATTACTTAAATGCCCTTCGTCTCAGTCGTGTTTACCTGACACTGATACACAAGTCCATGTTTGACTGATATCACATAATATTAGCTTCCTTCGTACTTAACATTTTCGTCATACTTGTTTTCCATGAATCTTAGTCCTCTGATACGTTTGTCAGATAAATATTCCATTAGGTAAAGAGCGGGATGTTACAGTCTACCCCCCTTAAAAAAATTTCATCCTCGAAATTTAAAGATCGACTACCAATCCTCATGACAAAAACTTATCATCCATGGTCTGAGCCATGCATATTCTATACACACTCATTCATAGAGTTCGTCGTATCATGTCCTCATCTTATTTCTTAACTCACATGCAAATGAACATAGCCTTCTTGATCTTAATTTCACTCAAACTTAGAGTTATCCTAGCATACCATAACTTAGAACTTACCTTGCTACACATAAACTTATTATCTCAATCTCGGATCTTACCCGATTAACATAAACCATTCATAAGGGTATCTTATCGTAAACATGAACACTCAGGATTTGCCTTTTAACTGGAATCCTATCGGATACCAGGTTTGCCTGCAGTGCTTACTTGCAACATAAAATGTCTTTCATACATACAACTTATCATGAATACATAATCTTACTGTACCTTGAGATACATGCTTCTTACTTGTATTACTCATATAAACGATTCCACGAATCTCTTATCTCTTTTCGGAACCTTAGGAAATCCTTCGACTTCATTGCAATCTCATTGCATTCTTATCGCATCCAAACTAATGGGTAACTCATATAGCTTGACATGAAAAAGTGAAATCAACTCACCACTTCATCTGATAATCTATTAAACAACATCGTGGTTCACATGCTCTTGAAACTTTCTCACAAGTCTACTTGCACATACATCAAACATTCTTAAAACATTTCCATGTATCCTGTGGGACATTGGCTTCATACGAACATTGTTGTTCCCATAACATGTACATACTTTCAAGTGCCGTCTCTTGTTAAATGAAAGCGATACGTGTCTAAAATCTTTCTTGAAGAAATTTTCTTAAACTTTGGTATTTGGGTTCTTGGAACGAATATATATATATATATATATACATGACTTAAAAAAAATATTTTATCATTTCTGAAACTGAATTTGTAAAAGCAACACAGAACCACCGGACGAGTTTCTATATTTTGAAAAAGATTTAACAACTCGCCCCAAACTTGTCCACGACAAGTTCGTCTTAAAGTTTGTACGTCTTAAGTGAGTTCACTTACAACGTATCTCATCAGTTTCAAAAATGTATAATTCCATGAGTTTAAATAAAACATCGTTCCCAAGTTCCATAATACCAATCTTAACTTTAAAAAGTTTTAAAATCATGACTTAACATGTCTTAACAAATATCGTTTTCACTCGACAAGTATTGCATACGAGAGTATGATTCTCATTGCACAAACTCGAGAGTTGCATCTCCTTTCATGATAACATACTTAACTTCGAAGATAAATTCTTCCCTTATTCAACCGTTATACATACTTGCCATACCGCTTACATATCCATAGGAAATCCTTGGACCTCTTAACATAAACTTATTCCTCTTCTTCGGAACACTAAACTTGATTCTCCACATTATCTCATTCGGTTATCACTTGAGAGTTAATACCTTTTCCGGAAACCGGTCGTCATTCTTGATGCTATGATCATTATATGAATCACAAGAGGAAACCTTCTGAACCTTTCATACTTTCCATTATCATCTTACTTAGGTGATGACACATACTTAAAACTTTTACCTTAGCCAATGTTATCTATATAAACATCCATACTTACTTATCGCATCAAGAACTCCTCACTTGTCTTATGATGCTTCTGCTAAACTTGCCTTACCAACCGAACATTCTTCACGAAGCTTCACACATACTAAAACTCCCATGGCTCGTGTTTAACGATTAACTTCCATGGCGCTACTCTGATTCCCACCAGTTGGCTTAACATATCTCTATCCCGTTCGAGCAATTGAGACTTCAATTCATGCTTACCACTTGAATACTTACTTCTTGAGATCTTCCATGTTGCAACCTACATCACAACCTTACACTTGTCTTGTAATTTCAAAACTGGTGATAACTTATCTTATACTCATAATACTTGACTTGGGGGTAAACCTTACGTTCTTGCTGGTTGCATTTACCATACATATCACACTTGAACTTGTTTCCGAGGAAACTCGAATTCCTTTAACAACTCCTCTAACACTTGAACAAATCTTTCTTAAACCTCTAGCCTGGCACCTTTGTATCTTCGCACACTACATTTTGCTTAATCATATCAATGCTTGCTCGTTGATTTTTCTTTTAAAGAAAACTTCGTAAACTAGCGCACGGGTCATTGACGTTGGTGATTTTCTACCATATACAAAAACTGAGTTTAAGCCCCGGTTGTTACTCTAAAATCATAGAATGAGTTGATAATACATATGTGTCATCAAATCTAGATTCTAGTGAGTCTAGCTCGCTCTACAAGTGTCGTAGCAACCCGGTTTCTAGAAAATCTTGGGAAATTTCAAAAATGTCAACTTCAATCACCCATACGCATAAATATGTCTAAAATTATTTAAACTATAGGATTTAACATCATATCGAGCCTTAGCAAGTCTATTAAGCAAAACATAGATTCGAGAGATACGCCATAATTCCACATAATCCGAGAACTTTGTGATTTCTTATAACTTTGCACCGATTAAATTTCTTGCTTCATTCCTCATGCATAAACATCGGTGACTTTCCTTCTAAATGATGGAACTTCTATACTCTTGATCTTGACTCTTGACACATTAACTTTCAAAACTACCTTAAACCGGATTGATTCCGTTAATACTTGTCCATGCATTTTCTTCCTTAGAAATCATAGGATGTGATGTGCATTCGATACTTGATGTTATAGAGAATGTTTGTTATATAAAAGATTGTGAAAACAACCCCCAATAGCTACTACTGACCCTAGAGACGAAATGACAGTTTTTGGAAAAACTGAAAAATTCGCTCCAGGTTCGCTATTAGCGAAATCCTCTGGAGTAATTTCGCTATTAGCGAAATTTTCGCTATTGGCGTATTTTCTTCAACTCAATTTTCCAAAAATCATATTTTACATAAAAATCTTATTTCCTAATGTATCCCAATGCATATCATTCCTTCCAATCATCTTAAAACTATTCTATAACCTTTGCATGACAAGCATTAACATCGTTCGGTTCAATTCTAGGCACATTAGAAACTAATGTCTTATTCATCATGTCTCTTAACATAGAACTTCCACATAAACCTTAACTTCATCCACATACTGCTATTCCTGAGAGCCTGCTGACTCCGTCAACATATGCCAACTTCTTACTATCTTGTAACCTTGTACTGACATTCCAGAATATCATAAATCCGTTCCAACAACAACCCTTACCGAATCTTTCGGTCAAGATTAGATATATATATATATATATATATATATATATATATATATATATATATATATCCAACTTCTTCAGTTACGAGTACACGAAGTATCTCTAGCATCTTGCCTGACATTGTTGGAACGTCCCTTCTTAACATACCTTACATTCCCGGAGGACTCACACTTCTACTTGATTAGTTCACCGGCCACCTTTTGGAACGATCAAACTTCTTCATCACATACTTCGTTCCTCCTGGGTCCTATTCAGCTCTCAGGCATCCGTTCTAATCGTCGAATGTTAAATTGAGTTGATCAGGCTCAACTAACACCAACAAATAGAACATTTACCCGGAACCCAATGGTCCCACTACCTTAGTTGTAATTTAATGACCCAAGGCACGGTCTGAATCGACCTGCTCTGATACCAATTGTAACACCCATACCAGACGTATCTAGAAAGTCTAGCACGTGCGTTATTATTAGTACTGGATACATTAAGATTTACAACATAAATTACTTACTAATGAATATTTATACAACAAATTGCGTTCGTACATAGATAACATAAACATCTCAACCATACACATATAATTCATCCTTAAAATCCAGAGCGTCCTGCAGCGACACGCACGCACACTTGATGAAATATCCATCCGACTTCAAGCTTGCAAATCCAACCTGTTTATCTGAAACAAATAAGGATTGGGATGAGACATAAGGTCTCAGTGAGTTCCCCTAAACCCTAGGCTAAAGGCAACCTCAAGGGGAAACCTACGGTCACCACGTGTCTACATTACAACCTGACGGTTGATTATACGTGTGTGGGGACTTGCATACTTAGACGGTTGTGCATACTAAGACCGTCTTAATCTTATCTTAACTGGTTATAGGCTTCACTTCCTATACGTGTCATGGCGGTCGAGGGGGAACCTAAAACCGCATTGCCAAAGATACGATCTACATATCGAGGCCTAAACATAACATAATCATGGCACGATTCTAAACCGAACGATTAGGGGAAACCTAGGATCGTCATCGGTATCATGTTCTTTACTTGCTCTATTCCATGCCTTATACTTATCATGTAGCAGCTAGTGCTCTTGTTCTTAAACATGGTCTTGCATGGATCATTCTACATGTCATAACATAATCATATTCATATCATGCATAAACGTATCTAAGTTCATTCATTAGGTTAGCGTTGAACAAACAATTATTATCTTGATTCATTTTACGGATAGTCCCGGGTGGAGTAACCCCGAGATCAATCCCATACATGACCGATGTACGTACATCGGACTCCCTCGGTGTCGTGCGGGTCCCTTGCGGCTTGAACCGTTCCCCTTAGGTCGAGAACCTCCCGTATCCCCCTGGCGTGGATAACAAGAGACACGAGCACCTACGTCTTGTTTACTCGGTGACATGCGGGTCCCTTACGGCTTGAATCGTTCTCATCATGAGAACCCCTTGTATCCCCCTGATGTGGATAGCAAGAGACATGCCACCTACACTTATTAATCATAGTCTTGTCGTTCGTATAGGTTAAACCTAATCATGCATACATGTTTACCTCGGAACCTTGATCAATCCGATTGGCGGTAAATGTTCATACTTGTTCATGCTTGTACATACTTATTCATAGTGGAGAGATTATCTAATCAATCCATGGCTTAACATACTTGCTAACTTATTCTTGCTCATGTGCGAAGATAATAAACTTCGCGTCTTAACATCCTATAAATTCTTGCTAACTTGCTAGTTCTCGACTACTATGTCGAGGCTCTAGTTTTTCCCTTTCTTAGTGCTTACTACCCGAATGAATCGGCTTAAACTCTCTTGTGCCTATCTTGATGTACATGTTAAGCTTACCATGATTCTTGATTCGAAGATTGCTTGATGTTATGTGCATTGATTAGATGTTGTTTTGGGGTTACAAAGTCATAGAACGTTGAAAGAAAAGCATCGGAACGCACCACGGACCCTAGAATGGACCAACAGGCCAAAGCATGCTGGCCCATCCAGAAGGCCACGCTATTAGCGCAGCTGGGGCGTAGCCCTTGCTGAAGAATTTCGCTATTAGCGTATATTTCGCTAATAGCGTGGTTCTTCGGGTCTGTGGTACAAATTTTGCTATTTTTGACCCAAAACTCATCCTAATCGTTCCTGCAATGCACCAAAACATCCAGCAACATATATATATATATATATATATATATATATATATATATATATATATACATAATAAAACATCTTTCATAGCAATATTAACATGTACAAAGCAAGATCAAGGCAAGGGTATAAAATTCTCATATTTTCTAATCTTAACATAATTCATGATTTCTTGCAAAAATAAACACATAATCCCAAGGGAGGGTTCTATCTAAGAACTCACCTAACAATCCTTGTGATTCCTCAAGTTTCAAGCTTTTCCAAGATCAAACCCTAAGCCAAGAATCCAAGCTAAATCCATTCTCTTTTTTGTTTCTTGCCCTTGAAGCTTCTATGATTCTTGTTTGATCACCTCTTGCATGATTTGGAAAGTCTTGGATGGATTGGAGAGGGAAGGAGGGCGCATATCTTAGAGAGAAGGAGGAGAGAATTCTCTTCTCAAAAACCTAGAGAGAGAAAGTCATGAAAACAATGAAGATTTTTGGTCCAAAACCACTTATATACTCCCTTGCGCGCTATTACTTAAATGCCCTTCGTCTCAGTCGTGTTTACCTGACACTGATACACAAGTCCATGTTTGACTGATATCACATAATATTAGCTTCCTTCGTACTTAACATTTTCGTCATACTTGTTTTCCATGAATCTTAGTCCTCTGATACGTTTGTCAGATAAAAATTCCATTAGGTAAAGAGCGGGATGTTACAAAGTCAATAGACATCGTGGGTGACAAGAGATGTAGCGTAAAAAAAAGTATGGGTACATGAGGCATGCCCATGAATTAGTATTTATAGTGTAATTTTATGGTTTTGGTCCTAAAACCTTTATCGGACAGTTGTCTTAAGGAGAGACATTTGTGAGCAGATTATAAGGATATGACATTGGATCCGAATTGGATGATCCAAATTGTCTTCACAACATTCTCTTTCTTAAGCTTTCTCCTTTCTCCCTTCTTTTTTTTTTTTTTGGTAGATCTCCTTTCTCCCTTCTTTTTCTATTAAAAGGGGGTTTCCTTTTTCATTTTTCTATTTCACACCACCGATCTTCTCTTTGTTTCATACTGGTGTAACTCCCCGTGCCAAGCACGGGATACATTTTATTTAAAATTCTTTAACGGGTTTTACGCAAAAATAGGTTTTCAAATATTTTTTTTAAGGAAGGTTTTTCAAATATTATTTGATTTTTTTAGTTTGATTTCATTCCAGAATTTTGACATTATGTTGTACTTTATCATCATATTTAAAATTGAAACAATAAATCATTGATTATTGAGACCAAAAAGGTTAAATTTTATAAAGATATAACTATTTTAATAGTGATATAACTATTTTTATCGGAGTCTCCTTTTTAAATTCCCTGAAGATAGAAAAATAGTACATTTAAACTGATATATCTTCAAAATTAATTGACAAATAATTAAAATAATAATTAAATATTATAATGTGCTATATATTTAAAATGAAAAAATAAAAACAAATTAGGTTCACCCATTCAAATTCAATTCAATGTTCTTGGAATATATCTCTGTTCTTGTAATGTATCTTTGTATTCTCTTTCAATACCTACCAGAGTTGGTTTAATTTCTTTCATTTTTAAAGGCTCACTTAAGTATAATTTCTTTTATTGAATCCTTGTTATTTTTAGTGTGGAGGGAGTGTGGAAGCTAGGAAAGTCAATTGGGTTAAGTGGGATAAGGTGTTTCTTGGTCGATATAGTTGTTGCTTGGAGGTTCGTATAGTGCAGAATTTTAACTTATCTTTGTTAAGTGAATTGTTTTGGATGCTAATATGGATCAATGAGTTTGCGGTTTAAAGTTTTAGCATATTAGAATAGGTTGGAGGGAGTTCATGTGAAGAGTGGGGACAGTTAGGCATATATGTGGTAGAAACACTTCCATAGTGCTAAAATAGGGGCGGAGATGGGGATTTGAAATTGGTTTGATGACAACTTGATGATAGTGGATAGTAATGAGAAAAATACACTTTTTTGCCATGATTCGTGGTTGTAGAGTGGTCATTTGTGTAATATATTTAGAAGACTTTTTTAGTTATCTCAAAATAACTATGTGCCATTTAAGGAGATGCGTAGGTTAGAGTCGGATTGGGTTGAAACGATGTCATATAATTTTTCTTAGCAGGAGGTGCAGGGGATATATTGTTGTGTTGTTCTTTGTTGGACAACATTTCTTTTAAGGCTAGCGTCATTGATAAGTGAACATGGAAAATTGATCATGGTGAAAGGTACCCTGACAAAGGGGTATATCATCTGATGATGCAGGTGGAGCATGATGAACCTATGGCTCTAAAAAAATCTCATTGGGAACAAAGTAGTTCCTCTAAATGTCTCTCTCTTTTCGTGGAGGCTCTTGACTAACTGAATGTAATAAAGGATGACTTAACTTGATGAAGTATTTTAAATATGGACTCATTTTTTATGTTCTGACAGGTGTGAGAAAGAGAAAAATGTTAATCTTTTTTATTTTTAGTGTGAATTCTTCGATAATATTTGACGACATAATATTCTAAAGTGGTTGGATAATTATTGTGTTCTTCTCATTAATTCCTGCGAGAGTACTCTTAATGGTTCTCAACGGTTCAAAAAAAAAGGTTTATTTTAGTTTTTAGTTGATTTTGTTAACTTGCATTTGGATTATTTGGAAAGACATAAATTCTTACATTTTTGTCACAAGAACCCGTTTATGGTGTTGTTAGATAAATTTATAATTCTCATTTAATGGTGGCAAAATGCTAAGAAATTAGTTCGTATTTTGAGTTGCAATGTTGCTGGAATAATCCTTCTACTTGTCTTGGTTATTCTACCTCATGATTTGGTTCTTTTATACCTATGCATCTTGAACTTTGTATTTTCCTTTGTTAGACACATCTTGTGCTTGAAGGATTTTTAATATAATTGATTTGACATCTTCATACAAACAAAATCCACCTTAGGCAAGACACCAACTACATCAATATATAATATCTTAAATGTTAAGTAACTTAACACTAAAATTTTCACGTTGTTAGAAAAGGGGTGGGGATAGGGGTTCAAAATTATTGTAATGATAAAAATATGATTCAAATATATATATATATATATATATATATATATATATAACCAAAGAATTACATTGATGGTTATAAATTATTACCGTGAAACAATTTAATTTTTGCCAACATAATGGCAACAACAACATTTTGAGATTCACCATAAGATAGAAAAGAAATCAACTCTTCAACATACTCTCCAAAAAGAGTACATTTAACGTGATACCTATTCAAAATTGTCAAAGATTATACAAATATTAATTAATACCATAAACATGTTTTAAAAAATACACTTACAAAAAATCAAGCTAACCCATTTGACTCTAGTTCAATGACATTCATCTTAATTTTTCCACTGTCTCATTGATATTCTCTTTAAACACACACTCCAGCCATGACTCCAATTACATTAGGTGCATGTGTAAACGAATACACGTTTGTTGGGACCAAAGCAGCTTTAGATAGTTTGACTTTTGTGTTGATTGTGAAATTTAGTTTGTATTCGCTGCGTAATGGTCGATACGAACCACTGTTGCAAGCAACATCAAATGAGAAAATCGTGAACACCATTCCCTCTTGGAGCTGCTCCTTTAACTTTTAGATCAATGTTCATCGTATAAACGCACCAATTTGATCATCCTAGATAAGAAAGATTAAAACACTATACTTTAAACAAAAACAAACAAAAAAAACAAAAAACAAAAACGATATGAAAAAAGTACATTTCGATCCTTTAGAACCAACTCCATGGAAAATGGTAGTTTTTTATTTTCGTAGTCTTGAACAAACCAAGCACGAACAACCCTCACAACCAATGTCCACGATTGTTTTCTTGGCGAAACATCAGAGATGAAGTCGTGTTTCGTAGACATTTTTCCTTGCAATAGAAAAAATTACAGAAATAACTTAGAATATAGATATCAGAGAACCCGAGAATAGAAAAAGAAGAACTATATTTTGTGATTCTTGTGTACTCGTACCCAAAGGCGCTACTATTTATATAGAAAAATAGTACCATAACGGTTAATATCTATTAATTATTAATTTGACCGTTTTAAAATTAATATTATCAACGTCTTTAATATTATAAAATGTGCATTAAACGATTAGATTATATTTCATGTAACCTACAAAAAATTAACTTCATAACATTTGAAATTTAATAATACCGTTTAATAGTGTAACGGACAAAAATTCTAAATATAATTTATTCAAGTTATTTATTATAATTTTGTAACCTACCAAATTTTTAATATACCGTATAAATGTTAATCGAATACTAATTATATTAATAATTATTTGACTATAACGTACAGATTTTTAATGTAACATATAAATTTTAATCAAAACAATAATTATATTAATAATTATTTGATTGTAATGTTCCAATTTTTTAATGTAACATATAAATTTTAATCGTAACAATAATTATATTAATAATTATTTGATTGTAACGTACCAATTTTTTAATGTAACATATAAATTTTAATCGAAACAATAATTATATTAATAATTATTTGTTTGTAACCAACTATGTATTTTATGTACAATTTAATGTTAAATAAAAAACGGTTTTTAATAATAATTATAATTATTAAGCTTGTATTAAAAATAAGGAGAAATTTTTGGAACTAATGCCAAGTAGGATTTTGTTGAGGTGGACATCTTTAGAGGAGAGGATTTTGGAATAGGTTATTTCTAAGAACTCTAAATTGTTAGTATAAAGATTTATTTCCTCAAGACTTCTTTTTCCTTCATTACCCTTCATTTCATTTAAAGTATTTTATATAATATATTATCCTTTTTATAGTAGGGAAATACAAACTTGTGCCCTTAAGACACATGTCAAGGAATTATTAATTGAAAAAATAGTTAAATCTCATTAAAGTATGAACAACCTCATTGCAATAGGAATAATATTATCAATAACAATGTATAAAGAACATATGAGATTTTGGGTTCGATTATTTATTCTTCCAATTACCCTTAAACAAATTTTCATATAATAATACTATTGTTGATGTCAATGAAAAAAATAAATTGTTATATATGTTGGTGTAATTTAAACAGATAATTTAGAAACAACAAACATCTATAAGTATAATTTTAATCAAAATCTGACTAATTTCATAAAAAATATTGTTAATAATTTACACGTGTTAGTGCAATAGCAGACAAACGGGCACAAAGTATCAATTTGACTGCTAGTTAAAATAATGATTGTGGTGTTGGTGCAACACCTATCGCATTATTCCACATTTCTTATCACGTACATATATCATCCTCAACCACTAGATTTCGTATCATCTACATACTTTACCATTGACAAACATCTGCTTGCTTACTCTTCAATTTCATTCAACTATTGAATTTCTGAAAAATGACTGACGCCTTGCTTGATGTTTTGTTTGAGAGCCTGATGTCTCTGCTCAAAAACGAATTTTCAACTCTATTTGGAATCAAGTCAAAGGCTCAAAAGCTATCAACCAGCTTAGAACTGATTAAGGTTGTTCTTGAAGACGCTGAAAAGAAGTAATTCACAGACCGCTCTATTAAAATATGGCTCCAGTAACTCAAATATGCAATGTATGCCCTTGATGATATCCTTGATGAATGTTCCATCAAATCCACTCGACTTAAGGGCTTGTCCTCTTTCAAATCAAAGAACGTCAAGTTTTGCCATGACATAGGAAGTAGGTTAAAAAAGATTGCAAGCATAATAGATCAAATTGCTGAAAATAAGAACAAGTTTCTTCTACGAGAAGGTGTTAATACGTCAAGGTTACTATTATGCAAAATTACCAACTGATGTAGTTGAATGGTGCCAAATGATATCCACTATTGCAGAATGAAAGGTGTTTGGATGATAAGATGATAAAGAGAAGATTGTTAGGTTTCTTCTCACCCAAGCGAGGGCCTATAACTTCCTTTCCGTCTATCACATTGTTGGTTTAGGTGGTGTTGCAAAATAAAACTCTTGCTCAAATGGTCTACAATGATGATAAGGTGGTGACAATTTCAAAACAAAAATTTGGGTTTGTGTTTCAGAGGTATTCTCGATCCAGAGGATTTTGTGTTCCATTATAGAATCCATGACAAAACAGAAGTGTGATGCAACATATTTAGATGTAATACAAAGAAAGGTGCAAGAAATGTTGCAAGGTAAAAGATTTTTGCTTGTTTTGGACGACGTTTGGAACAAAAGTCTAGAATTTGAATTCAGACTAGACCATAAGAAATGGAATACATTGAAATTTGTGTTGTCTTGTGGGTTGAAAGGTACTTATGTTTTAGTGTCTACTCGTGATATGGATGTTGCATCAATCATGGGAACATGCTAAACTCGTTCTTTGTCAGTTCTCTTTGATGATGAATGTTTGTTATTGTTCAAACAATATGCATTCGAACATGATTGAGAAGAGTGTGTAGAGCTTGTGGAAATAGGCAGGGAGATAGTAAAAAAGTGTGGAGGATTGCCTCTTGCAGCACAAGCATCGGGGTCACTAATGCACTCGAGGAGTGGAGAAAAGGAATGGTGTGAAATTAAAGAAAGCGAGCTTTGGGATCTACCACATGAGAATTCTATTTTTCCATATTTGAGGTTGAGCTACATTCATTTATCGCCAACCTTAAAACAATGATTCGTTTTCTGTGTTGTATTTCCTAAAGATACAAAAATCGCGAAGGAAGAATTGATTCGTCTTTGGATGACTAATGAATTTATTTCATGTAGAAAAAATTTGGAGGTTAAAGATGTTGGCAACATGATTTGGAATGAATTGTACCAAAAATCTTTCTTTCAAGACATGCATATGGATGATTATTCAAGAGTGATTTCATTCAAAGTGCATGATCTCGTCCATGATCTTGCTCAAACAGTGGGGGGCAAGAATGTATGGTTTTAGATAATGCATTCGTGACTAACTTATCAAAAAGCACACATCATATTAGTTTCACCCCTAAGCGTCCAATATTATTAGAAGAAGATTCCTTCACAAAAGCAAAATCATTGCCAACATTGTATCAACTAAATCGTTCTTTTAAGAAGTATGAATATTTCTTACCAATAAAGCACACCCTTCGGATTTTAAGAACAAACACTATAGAGTTATCATTACTCGATCCGTAGTTAAATTCATTTGAGGTATTTGAAGCTTCACAAATTTGAGATAAAAACCTTCCCCGACTCAATTTATAGCTTACAGAAATTGGAAATCTTGAAGTTGAAAGCCTTTTGCAGACTTAGTTGTCTTCCAGAACGCTTGTCTTTCTTAGAAAATCTTAGACATTTAGTCATTGAAGCCTCACATGTGTCTTCACATTGGAAAATTATCTTGCTTAAGAACATTAAGTGTCTGTATTGTTAATTTAGGACATATCTTAGCAAAGTTACGTGATCTAGATTTAGGAGGAAAGCTGGAGATCAAAGGCTTACAAAATATAGGTAGTTTATTTGAAGCTCAAGAAGCACAAAGATTCATTTGTCAAGACCCCTATTATTGGTGATGATCAAGTACTTGAAGTGCTTCACCTCATACAAATCTCAAGAGCTTGAAAATGTATTCTTACAAAAGATTATGCTTCCCAAGATGGATCAGAACTTTTAGTAATTTAGTTACTCTTAAAGTTAAGGATTGCGTGCATTAATTGTGAACGATTTTCATCACTTGGTAAACTACCATCTATAAAAGAACTCCATTTATCCAAAGTGTCTGTGAAATACTTGGATGAGGATGAATTTGACAATGGTGTGGAAATGAGAATTTTCCCATCTCTGGAGGTAATAATAGAAGACTTACCAAACTTAGATAGGTTGTTAAAAGTGGGAAGAGAGGAGATGAAATATTTCCTTGTCTTTCTATTTTGAAAACCATCAACTGCCCTAAACTTGAACTTCCGTGTCTTCCATGTGTTAAAGACATCGAAGTATTTGGATGCAATAATGAGATACTGAAGTTGATCTCTATATTGTATGGTCTTACCACCCTTTCCCTTGAGACAGGTGAATGAATAACTTCCTTCCCAAAGGGGATGTTTGGAAACTTTATTAGTCTTCAAATTCTAAATGTATTGTGTTTCCGAAAATTAATGGAGTTGCCAATTGAACCCTTCAACCAAGCTTTGGAGCATCTTAATATCCGTATCTGCCACAAACTTGAGTATTTACCAGAGAAATTATGGGGAGGTCTGCAATCACTTCAATCTATGGTGATTAATCATTGTCGTATATTAAAATGCATGTGGGACGGTATTTGGATGCCCAACATTATTGAAGAAGTGATGCAAGGAGGGAAAAGGGGAAGATTGGGACAAGGAGAAATGCTAGAGACACACTTTTAACACACTCCTATAACACACCCAATAATAACTAGCCACATCACCCAACTTTTTTTAATCTTTTACCTGCTACCGTCTTCATCTTAATAGTGTAACCATTATTTCGTTAGTCTTTCCTTCAACCTTCCACCATTAAAACCATCTCTTCAAGTTCTAGAAATCAACAATTTGAATGTAAGAAAAAAATTACCACAATCCAAAATATGTTTCAGAAAAAGCTTAGGATAACAAGACATCGGCAACAACAAGAACTTGGGACATATCATGGTGGCTAACAAGGCGTGAAACAGATCTGAAGGAGAGCCGTGTAGCATTGTTTCTGCTAAGATTGTTTGAATCTGAATAACAGTGTTGCATAAATTTGCAACTATTTAAGATGAATCTTTGTAAAAGTTGCATCTAAAGAGTGTGCGTGTGCTAAATAAGAAATTGAAGGACAGAAGAATAAAAATGTCAATTTTACTCTTGTTTAAAACTGATGGCTAATCGTGCCTCACACATATGAAGGATAGAGCACCTTGAAGATTCGAAGAGTGTTGTAATGTTGCAGTTTTATTTTCTTAAAATAAATAAATGTTAGAGATAATTAAAAACTGTAGAATCTCATCCTGAATAGCCGGTTTGCAGGTAAAATATTAAAAAGAGTAGCTGACGTGGCTAATTATTACTGGAGTGTGTTATAGTGCTAGAGGGTGTGTCCCTAGCATTTCTCTTGGGACAACATAGCGCATATTCCAAAACTAAACATTTGTTAGAATGAAAAAGCAGAGATGTTTGAAGAGGATTGAATCAAGCTGTTCACATTTTCTGCTTCCATCACCATTGCTGCTCCCTTCTTTTGTTGCTCATAGTTTGTATGATAAAAAAAGTCGTTTAATAACTGTTATTTTCTCACGAGCTTATAACTTATTTGTATATTATTTTGTTTTTCGATAAGCTAATTTAAGTAACTTATAGTTTAAAGCTTTATAGTTATTTCATTTTTATCTCAATTTTATCCCTGCAATTTTTCTTGAAAAAATAAATATTAATTAAAGATACCTATTTTTATCTCATAGTTATTCAAATTTTTTTTTTGAACAAACTAGTTATTCAATTTTTTATCTCATATAAAAAATAAATCTAATTTCTTGTCCAAACAATTTCTTGAAGCCTATTTTCTCATAATCTTTTCTAGAGTTCAAGCCCTCAATTAACTGGTTTTCATTCAAAATTTGTTACATGTTCTCGTTATGGAGTGATTTTTCACCTTTACTGTTTATTTGAAATATGCAGAGTTCTTTATTTATTTATTTTTCAAAATTTGTACTCGTGAGTTCTTTATTTATTTTTTTCCAGGGATTTTGTTTCTTATTTTGAATTGATTGACTCAAATGGTATTGATGCGAATGGGTTTTAATCCTTTAGAATATAGTTTATGGACTCTTTCTAGTCTCACCCCATATAATTCTAGTTACACCCAAATTTCTTTAAAATTTTACAATAATACCAAAATTGCCCTCTTCATGTAAATTTCTAAAAACCCTTCTTTCATTATCATTCTGAACCCTCACCCCTTTTCACCCACAAACCACCATGGATATGCAATCAATGCCTACTGAAATCGCCAATTGAATCAATATCTCTTCCAAGTAAGTGAATTTCATAAATTTCTTCAAATTTCTATTTATCGTTTTCTCTATGATTTATTCGATGTTGTTAATTTCACGTTAGTTTACATAAACTGTGTAAACTCAGTTTACGTTGGTTTACTTAACTTATGTAAACTCAGTTTACATAGTGTATGTAAACTCAGTTTACATGAACTACGTAAACTAAATTTACATAAACTGTGTAAACTTAGTTTACGTTGGTTTACTTAACTTATGTAAACTCAGTTTACATAGTGTATGTAAACTCAGTTTACATGAACTACATAAGCTCAATTTACATAAACTGTGTAAACTTAGTTTACATAGTGTATGTAAACTCAGTTTACGTAGTGTATGTAAGCTGAATTTACATGAAGGAGATGAAGGCGCGGTTGGCTTCTTTCTAGGTTTGAGGGGATATGTGAACTCAGAATACGTAAGTGTGTTTTGTGGGTTTTGAATTGAATTGAAAATTTTATTTTAATCAAAGGGTATATTAGTAATTTTAGGGTGTAACTTGGATTATTTGGGGTGTGAGTAGTATCTGACATATTTTGAATGTTTTTCAAAGGGTATAGTTTATTGAATGTTTAAAATTTCATTAAACCTTTATTATTCGTCATCAAAGGGTATAGTTTATTTTGAATGTTTTTCAATTCAGCGAGACTTATTTTGATAGTTTTGGGTGATACGGGTATTAGGCATTAAACCTTTATTATTTGATGTAGTAGTGACTAGTAAGTCCCATTGACTCGAGGTTTCACTCATGGTAATTTAATAGATATTTTGTTTAAACCTTTATTATTCGTCATTAAACCTTTATAGTGTGAAGAATTGTGGATAAATGTGGCCGATACGAGCATTACTCAAAAAACATGATGCTGCAACAAAGATTCGATTGCTGTCATTTTAAAAAATCTTGCTTGCTTTTGCATGGAACTAAAACAACAAAATTTTCTGAACAAAGTAGAGATAGAATTTCCCAACTACAAGGAGTTGTTGACTTTCGCACCGCATCTTCACCCAAAACCTTAAAACATAAAGAATATCGATTATCTCACTTTATATATTGCTCAATTTTCACTTTTCTATCCAATGTGATACTTCTATCTCACACTTGACACACAACAAGAGTTTAGCACAAATTGTTTTTTATAGAAGACTTGAATGATGTTTTCAGAAGAACTACATGTTTTTATAGTTCTTCTCAGATGCCGACTTCTAATTTTCGACATTTATTGATAGTGTAAGGGGGGCTTCAAATGCAGGGGAATATTTTCAACGTGCTCCTCAAGCTGACATTAATGATTGTGAAATCTTGATTCACTCACTATGCCAATCCCAAGTGGGAGAACCATCCCGACAGAGATAGATCATCGATCAATGTAACACCCAAGCTGACGAGGGCGTGGAGTGGTCTTCGGTGCACAAGGCATGACAATGAGAGACTCTCAAAGCTTGTGGACAAACTGAATCACATCGGAATGAGAGGGATCTTGACACCGTGCAGATATGAGACTGCATGGTTGAAGGAAGACTTATAAGAATTGTTTGGTACTATCTATATCAACAAGATGCCTCTTCTTTTCGGTAACTCATTCCATCGGAACTCCACAGTTAAGCATGCTTGACTTGGAGTACTCTTTAGATGGGTGACCTTCTGAGAAGTTTCGCAGAAAGCGTGCGAGTGAGGACCAACACACTTAAGAGACTCGTGTTGGTTTAACAACACTTCCATGCTATATGGACAAATTGTAATGCTCTTTAAATTTGTGAAATCTTGACTTTTCCATGAATAAAAGTTAACAGTAAACATGTAACATTATTTACAGCGATTTCCTTGCAGCCTATGCTTGTTAGATGATGAATGTCATAAAGATTTCAGTAATTATTCCAGTTGAGCCTTTACTTATAGAATGTGAGAAGAGGTATGTTAGTTTTTTTTTTTGAAAACTCGGTATCCGATCCAAGAGTCGACTAATCCGAGGGGACCAATCCCACCGCCCACTTGCGGGGGCCCTGTTTAAAGCCAGAGCAAGCTCTGTATGGACTTAGCCCACCGAAATTGGCATCAGAGGGAATCGAACCTGAGACCTTTGAAGGAGCAAACTCCAAGACCCCAAGCCAACCACTAGGCCAACCCCAAATGGGTTTATGTTAATTTTTAATCACAATATTAGTTTCTAATTTCAATTTCTATCTGCATGAATCACTTTCTTAATGTTACCGATAAAAAATCTTTGTTCAAGCTACAAGCTAGGTGTGAATACATCTTTTGGGTTGTTGTGAGATTAGTGTCTTCATGTGATGTAGCACTTGGATGGTTCAAAAGCTTGCAAGTTTTCTTTTATATTCCTTTGTCTTCAACAACTTCTTGGTTTTCTTTTTATTCATGTTTTCTGAAAGAAATTGTAATTTCTTCTTGACCAAGTATAATATGAAACATCGAGTTCTATGCATCTTTATGAGCAAAAGTTGGTTAGAATGAGAAAACGCTCAGCTAGAGAACCAACATACAACTAAGATCGTTTGTAGTATATCAAATTGATCTCTGTTTCAGTCTTCCTTGTTATTCTATGTTTGTTGGATCTTAGAAATTATGACAATTCGTTCTTAATCCTTTTGCCGATGATGTAGTGTTTCAAAAATGATCTTTTGATTTAATATGAAGAAGTGAGATGTCTTATTATCTAAGGGTCTGGTTTAAATTATGTATATGTTCTATCGTGTTAGGAGTATCAGGTAGGTCTATATGAATATATAACTATTCATTTGTATGTCATTGAAACAATCAACTATTTTTCCCTCGAGCATATGAAGTTAGTTGGTTCAATGGATCTCACATCGTTAACCAAGAATGGAGACGTATGCTGAGGGATGGGTGGAGTTATAATTGAAGTAAAAGGAATATATAATTGATTAAGGAAGGATATTAGATGAATAGTTCACGAAGCTTAATTAATCCCGACAATATAATCTTTTTGTTCTTCTTTTATCACTTAAATTGCAAAGACCAATTCATAATCAAACAAATCTTTATTTTCATATTCAAAACGATTTTAGTTGTTGAAAAGTTCTGATATCGCACAAGTCTCTATGGTTCGATATTTTATTTTTTATAAACCAACAAACTTATTGTCCTACGAAGATAGGTAAAATCTTCTTTATTAGTGGTTATGGCAATTGCATGCATAAAAAATACATTGTTACTAGTTCTTATAATTACTTTCTCTCGACAGATCACAAACATTATTGTTGATCACAAAGATATCATATAGCATAAATAGATTTCTCTGAAAGTCAGTATTATTGTTGATCACAAAGATATCATATAGCATAAATAGATTTCTCTGAAAGTCAGTATTTTTGTTTGATGGATGCTTTGTTACCGTATTCCTACAACATATAACTTTAGACTATTACTTTTCCCACCCTATGCCATACCCATGCACCATGGAAAAATGACAAACATGCCCTTCAGATTACGTAATCCGGAAAAACCGAAATAATGTCTGGATTGCGTAATCCAGACAAATTTGACGTATAAAAGGAAGTTCTCCCCCCCCCTTTCCCCCAATTTACAGTTTCATTTTTCACTCTCTCTCTCTCTCTCTCTCTCTCTCTCTCTCTCTCTCTCTCTCTCTCTCCCCCTTATCCCAAAATCTGAGTTGTACAAATCAGTCCAAATTTGTAGTTTTCTTGCTCAAAATCACCGCACTTCAAGCCTTATCAAACATCAAGTTGAAGGTTAGTTCGAAATCCTTATGCATGAAAGTTAATTTGGGCATTTTTTTCTTGGGCACTGAAGCTATCCGGATTTTGTTTTTCGGACTAGATTTTTGCAGTTCGGATTATGAAATCCCCCGTGTGTAATTGTTTTTTTTCTTTTTATTTGTGTTGTGATGTGCCCTAAATTTGGATCATGTTGAGTTATGCATGTTACAGGTATGGATGATGATGTTGATCGGCATGTTACATTTCACATATCCGTTAGGAGAGAGCGGGAAGAGCGTCTTCGAGCGCGTCGAGAGGCAGAGGCTCGAGAGGCGACAAACGGTGTAGTTCAGGCTCCTAGGCGTAGGGCTGGCAGGCCTCGCCGTGCTGTTGTTGAGGATTGTCACGACCCAAATTTGACCGTGACCGGCGCACAGACCACAATTCTAGATTCCTGGTCTGGCAAGCCTTAAATAAGCATAGACTAACATCAGTAATAACAACAATACTAGAACTAATTAACATATATTTTTACAAGACTTTCTACCGATAATTTCGACATAATTTCCTCTAAATTATGGATTTTTCAAAATGACATATGACCCTGTACATAATCATCACAAAATAGATTCACACAAAACAAGGCTCAACTTAGGTGATCGTGCCAATTTTGCCGTAAAACAGAGCCACTAAAGATGTTTGAAAATTACAACCCTAAAACCCTAAAAGATATAACTGCAGGTAAATATGACGATAAAACATGTTCCTAAAACACAAAGGAGCCTCTCCAAAGAGGAAACAACTAAACTCTAGCAGATGTGCTCGGTCCTGCACAAGCTGTTGGATCTGATACATAGTACAGAGACGACATGAGTCACCAGTCAGTAGATAATGAAAAATATAACAAGCATGATGGTAATATCAATGAAAACTTCAACGTCAAGATAAAAACAATCATTGAATAATTTTCATAGTACTATTGGTACATATAGACTCTCCACCGGTATTTAATAACAATAGTGATAATGATAATGATAGGCTCTCTGTCTCTAATAATAAATAGTAGTCTCCATGCCTTAGTCAGACTCTCCACCTTAGTCAGGCTCCCCGCCTGTAAATAATAATAATGATAATAGGCTCCCCGCCGCTAAATTTCAATAATCGGCTCCCCGCCTTATCCAGGCTCCCTGCCTATAAAAGTATCTAATAGGCTTCCCGCCTTAATTAGGCTCCCCGCTTTTGAATATAAACTATAGGCTCCCCGCCTGCGGTCATAAATCATAGGCACTCTGCCTAAATCAGGCTCCCCGCCTGTGGTCGTAAATCATAGGCTCCCCGCCTTTGATTATAAATCATACGGATAAAACATCTCTCAATCAACAATGTAACACCGTACTTCAATCCAAAAGATAGTAATAATCCATTAATTCTTCAAACTCTAACTTTTCAATACTTAAAATCAAGTTTCCAGAACAATCCAAAACATCACATGCATTTAAATATAACAAACCATAAAATTGCCATGTCTCTCTAATAATGAAAATGTAAAGATTTCAACTACTCATTTGATAAAGAGTAAAAGAAAATAAATTAATTCATTGAAACTTAAGCAAACAACCTATGATTTATTGGTGTTCTCATTAGGTACTCACTGACTTGATAAAGAGCACAATCGATGTCGGGAACCAACATACTCCCTCAAGTAGCAGAATTGATGCCAAGACTCGACACAGTAGAACAACCTGGTGGACTCTCGAATCACATCATAAACCCTTCAACCCTTTCATAATATCCTATTTTCGTCAATTTTACTGTTCCGGTTAGGCTTCCAGTTCAACATGCTTATTTCAATCTTTATTTGGTTCATTCTCCTCCAAGCTTCCAACTTCAGCCCTTAATTCAAATTCAACTACTCTTTTCAACTCATCATGGTTCCATTTAGATTCTATTGATGAATTTGAGAAGAATATAACACATGCAAAGCTTCAATCATGAGTAAATTGGAAAACTTGTGATGATTGGAGAGGACAGACAGCTTCGCTAGACAAAGAAGAAGAAGAGAGAATTTTCCCTTCCACCCTAACTTTCACGATCCTTCCTCTCTATCAATTTGAAACCCTAACCCCAAAATTCTTCTTCTTCCACTTCAATCTTCATGATTTAAGTTCCTTCTAAGTCTTGAAACAAGCCAAGGATTCTAAACCTTCAATTGCATGTGAATTTTCTAGGATTTTGGTTTGGAATGGTGGAGTATGGTGGTTATAGCATTTCAGCCGAGAGCTAATGGAAGGAAGAAGAGGAAATTGTAAAAATCCCTTTCTCTCTCTCTCTCTCTTGGTTTGTCTATTTATAGGTGCATGCTGAATTTACGAAAATGCCCACTAAATTCAACGAAAAACCACATCTTTTCACATGGAAACGAGCTTCTAAACCAAACGGAGGACAAAGTCCTGCGCTCTCGTGATTTTGGGCAAATTTTATCCTTTAAGGGGTCAAAATTATAGTTTTTAACTTCTATCAGAATTTCTCAAGTATTCTATGTTTCGGGATATTACAAGGATGATCTTCAGCCTCTCGATGACCCAGATTACGAGCAGATGGACGTGGAGCATCAGTCGGAGGATGATGCGGAGGCAATGGAGGAGGATGTGGATGTGGATTCCTAGCAGCGGCGGCAGAGGAGGGGGAAGATGGTGGTGGGGCCAGACCTTGATCCTCTTGATGACTACCCTGGTGGCCCACATCTACACTGCTGACGAGGTACCATGTGCACGTGGCCAGGAAGGCGTCTGATGGAGTGGTACATATTATTGTGATATTTTAATGAATGATTGTAAATTGTTGTTAATGTGGTATAAGTCATTACCTATGATCAACTCTTTGTATTTTAATTTGATATCTAGTTTAACTCACCTTATCTTTGTGAAACTGATGTTAATGTTTTGTTTTAATTTTTTTGCAGTGGCGGAACAATTTAAAATGCATCAACAATAGAAAGAAGATTGATATGATGCATGATGATGATACCAGGCCCATGATGACTGCATGGTGGTGGCGTGATGCACTAGGAGCCACCGGTCTTACTTGGCTTCAGGATACCAACTACAACCAGATTGACCATGGCCTGATTTCTGCATTTGCGGAGAGATGGCACAAGGAGACTTCTAGCTTCCACCTTCCGTTTCGGGAGATGACAATGACACTTGATGATATGTCCTGTTTGCTACATCTCCCCAATGATGACATGCTCTGTCCCACGAGACTATTTCAAGGGACGATGCAGTGGAGATGATGATGTCGTATTTGGGGTCTACTGCTGCAGATGCCATTGATGAGGTGACTGAGACCAGAGGTGCACATGCAAGGTTTAGCTACTTGAAGAAGATTTTCAAGTAGCTTCTCCAACGGTAGTTGGAGTTATTTAATGAGGGTGGTATGGATGAGGAGGTGCAGAGTTTGCGAGACCAGGCTCTGCAGATATATCTGATGTTCTTGGTGGGGATCACGCTCTTTAGTGACAAGAGCGGCAACTATGTGGATGATGTCTACCTGAGGTACTTCAGAGACCTACAGGTTGTTTCTGGTTTTTCATGGGGAGCTGTTGCACTATCTCACTTGTATAGGGAGCTTAACCATGCTTCCCATTGGGCATGCAGTCAGCTGTCAGGATACTTGTCTTTGCTGCAGGTATAAATTAATAATTATGTTTGTTTTTTTATTTGTAAGTTTTGCTTGTTTATATATTAATATCTGGTTGTCTTTGTTGCAGGCTTGGATTTTTCAGCACTTCAGGGGTATATGCAGCAAGGTTTTGTGGGGTGGATATCGGGAGGAATATTCACGCGCCATGCTTTTTGCACCACGGATGGGTTTGTCTTCACCATACGAGTACAGAGCGCATATGGATGTGTTGGATCTGTCAGGCGTTGTCATGGCCCCATATGCTGAGCACCGTGTTTCATGTACTTTTGAGCGGGTCAGCCATTACTCCGGATGGCTCAGATACAGTCCACACATGGTGAGATATCTGCCGGAGCGGGTGTGATAGGCCAAACCGCAAGTGCACGGTATATCGAAGTAATAGTAGTAAGAAGAGAGTATCGTTCCGCTAGGGAGTTGTGAATTCAATTAACTTTTAGAGAATGATTAGAAGAGAAGAAATATTATAAAAGGAGGTTTAATTGCCAAAGGTAAATAACAATAATACTAAAGAGCCTTGGGATCATTGGTTCGTCATAATAACAAATCTTTCACTAGACAAGACTTTAACTTCTAATTCCATGGTTTACACCTTAATTTCTAAAGACCGGTTTCCCTTTAGCCCCTCACCTTTCCGATGAAAGTCCGGTGAGAGTTTACTTCTAGTAACCAAGCCTATTTCGCTGACTTGATTACTAGAAGATGCTTATAAGGATTGAAACTACTTGTGTCTCAATAATTGCAAAGACTATTTCGCTGCCTTTGCAATTATTGTCTATATTCACTTGTTCCAACATCAAAGCTCCGCTTTCGCATTATGAATTGATGTTTGGGATGATGGATTAACAATTATCAAACCTTCCACTTTCGCTTCTACAACTTGATAATGGTTAATCCATGTTAAAACGGTGAATCTAGATTAGAAATTACGGTTACATAAAATTAGGGTTAAAGTTTGGTTTGTTAGGATTACGTCATTAGACTTACCCAACAATCCCAAGACAAAGAAGAGTCTACTCACTAATGTTCATTGTATACATAGAGAAGAAGGAGAAGAAGAATATAAAAACAATAAAGTGAACTTTTATTCCAAGAACAAAAGATGAATGTTTATGATGGAGAGCTACTCTATTTATAGCTTTTCAATCGACTTAAAATCAAAGCTATTACAAGGGCCTTTCGGTAAAACCTAAACAGAGTAACTTGGGCTTGAAGAAAAGCAGCAAAAGGTGGCCTGGAGGGTGGCACGGCCGTGCCACATGTTGGCACGGGCCGTGCCAAGCTTCTAACTTGGTGGAGACATATTTTTGTCTCGTATCTTTGTATTTTCGCACTGTATTTGCTCCAGTCCTCTTTCTTTTGCTCCAAGACACCTTCCACCATATATTCGTTCATAAAATAAAATAAAAAGCAATTTAAAGTAAAATATTCAAAAAGGAAATAAATATGCAATAAAATAAAATCAAATCTAAATAAAACTAAACTAAATAATGCATTAAAATAGACTAATTAATGACTCATCAAACTCCCCCACACTTGAATCTTTGCTTGTCCTCAAGCAAAAGACAATGGACATAGCAGCAACTAAAAGGATTAATTATGGCGATGCAATTGAAAACACAAGTCTCTCTGAAGGTTTTGTTTCAAGTACACTAATCACAATTTCAAACATTCCTCATGAACCTATTCAACCCAACATCAAGTCTCAAGTGAGTGTGTGTGTGCAGTCCAACCTTTTTCTTGCTCCTGTATAAGACAAATATTATGAGGAACATGTTCTATCCCTAATGCTAAAGTAACCGAGAAAAGTCCCTTCTTCATTTCATATAAGAGTGATGGGAATTTAAGTTAAAATTAAATTAGATTAACAATTTTAAGCACATGGGGCTGCAGATGCTTAGGGGCTATCTATCCTCATAGGAAGTCTTTTTGGATGTAATTGTCCTTTCCCCCTAGATTCAAAATCACCCTAAGCAGTGCTGCAAAATTATTTATTTCATCTCCGCGTAGGAAGTCTTTTTGGATGTAATTGTCCTTTCCCCCTAGCATTGATGAATTTGTTTTACTTTAAGTTCAAATTAGGGAGTCACCACCACAATTAGGAAGTTAGGGATTGTCCTTTCCCCCACATGTTGGTGCCATACTCCGCCCCATTATAACTTTAACAATTAAGAATATAACAATTAAGAACATTTAAAGGGTCTAAGTTAACACTAAAGATAGAACGTGCTCCTTAAAATACTTATTCATATACTTACTCAAAGATTGCAACTGGGTGCTTTTCTCATTGGAGATTTTTCACAATAAAACAAGGTGTGGGTATAGCAAGAACACAAGAAACCACTTTCATGTACAAGAAACAACCTTTAAAGAAGAGACAAAACAAAAAAAAATTATGCCATATTTTACATTAAAAACAAGCTACTAATCATGCCTTTCGCTATAAAAACAAAACAAAAGAATAAAGTTCAAGGGAGTTTGGAAACACTACGACTCTAGACACTTTATTAGCCCCCCCCCCCCCCCCCCCCCACTTAGGGGAAGCATTGTCCTCAATGATTCAAAAGAAAAAGAAGAAAAAGTAGAAGAAGAGGAAGGAGAGGAAGAAGAAGAAGAAGTAGAAGAAGAGTAGGAGAAAGAGAGAAGAGAGAAGGGAAGAGAGGAAGAGGAAAGCTCACAATGTTTATTGAGGTCCATAAGGAGGACCTTGGAGGTGGAGGTGGTGTATCATCCGGCGGAGCATCTCATTGTTTTCTTGAGTTAAGCGGTTGCCCCTTTGAGCATCATTCCTTAGTCCGGAGATTTCAACACCTTGCCTTTGTTGCTCGGTGCTCATCCTTTCAACTTCATTGTGAATCCATGCCCATCTTTGATCTTTATTGAGGTTATCGGTGTCATGGCCATGATGCTCCTCTTGGTGCAAGTTAGCACTTGCTCCCACATCATGGTGCAAGTTAGCACCTTCTCCTTCATCATAATCTTGCTCACCAAGAACCTGCACATCATCAACATACAACAAATTTGCTTCCACCTCGGTGGTAGTCCGAGATGGGTTAGGAAGTAAAAACATGATTGGCACATTTAGCTTGAGTTGGTGATGGAGGGGTGGACGAGGTTTAATGAAATTTATAGCAATGAGGGTGTCTATGTTAAGCCTATTGTTTCCCTTAATTTGTTTAATCCTTTCATCCTCACTCACTCCAAAACACCTAGCTATGTATGTAATGATGCCACACACCACTATGTCTCCTTTACCGGCTGGCCTAGTACCTACGAAGTCTAGGTAATCAATCAAATAGAAACAAGTGTTGTCGGGGTGGTTGTAGAGCATTGCCCATAACATGAACAACTCATCAGTTCTAGTGTTTCCTAGCTCGGTTCTACCCCAAATAGTGCAAGCCATCACCCTTTGAAGGTACCTAAGTACAGGGTTGTGAATGTTGCTAGCTTTATTGGCTCTGGTGACAAAGGAGCTAAGGTCGGTGATACATTCCCAAAAGACAGCGGGTTGATAGTCAACCGGCTTAAGGCTAGGATCCCAAGAATCATGAATATACCCTTCGTTTGCAAAACCTAAGGCATCACAAAAGTGTTGTAGAGACATATCATAATCAATATTCATTAGCCTAAAAGAAACTTTATGGTTAAGGTTATCAAAATTTAACTTATCTTTGGTAAAAACAATTGAGCTTAAAAATTCATAAGTGAAATTCTCATAACCCCTCATAGGTTCTAACATATCAGTCCAACCTAGCCTTCCTATCAGCCTATAAACATCATCTCTAAGCTCTAGCATATTCAAAGTATGAGAATTAGGATATCGAAAAGGATGCAAGGGTTTGCAGATTAGAATTTTATACCTATCCCTTTGCTTGTTGTCTTCGAACTTGATCCCATGATTCTTGACTTGTGCTTGCTTCTTTGAGGGAGGTCCTCCTTGAGACCTTGCTGGTTCCTTACCACTTCTTCTTGAAGTCTTTAGACCTTGATCTTGGGTTGACTTTGTGTGGTTTGGTTGAAGGTTAGGGTTTGGTGGAAAGGATTGGTTGGGGTTGATGTTTGAGTAAGGTTTATGAGTTTGATGATGAAGATTGGTGAAGATATTGGGTTAGGGTTTAATGGTGTATGAATTTGGTGTTTGGTTGGATGAAGGTTGGTTTTGATTGGTGGTTAAGTTTGGAATGATGAATTGGGATAATTTGGTTAAGAATTTGTTGGATTTGGTGGAGTTATGGATGAAGATATGAAGGTTTGAGGTTTATTGGTTTCTGGAGGTTTTAGAGAGATGTTTGAAGGTAGAGAGAGGTTTGTGTTTGAGAATGAATGGAGAAGAAGAGAAAAATTGAGGTTAGAGGGTTATAGATGTCGGGCACGGCCGTGCCACCTGTTGGCACGGGCCGTGCCAACTTTCTGGAGTTTGCATGGTTTTTAGCTTCATGATCTGGCACGGCCGTGCCAGCCTTAGCACGGGCCGTGCCAACCTTCTGGTCATGGGGACTTCAAAATTTTCACTTTTTCTTGAATCACACTCGGACAATTACCTACAAAACAACTTAAAACAAAGAAAAACAAACAAAACGAAAGCAATTAAATGCGTGGGTTGCCTCCCACGAAGCGCTCGTTTAAAGTCATTAGCTTGATGATCAATAGGTTTCTCTATCCGATACCTAATCTTTCACTAAGGGACAATGGCATCAAACTAATATTCTCCCCCAAATCACACGTTGCTCTTTCTATAGTCTTGGATCCTATGACATATGGTATGGAAAAACTCTCTGGATCCTTAAGTTTAGATGACAATTTGCTTTGAATGATTGCAATAAATTTCCTAAACTGCTCATCTAACTTGGACTCATCAAACCCTTGTGGGAATTGAATTTTTTGCTCATATGGTGGTGATATGTGAGGCTTATCACTTTCTACTACAACTTTCTCACTTTGTGGCTTTTCACTCTCTACCTCAACCTCAATTTTCTTGGTTTCCACAACGGGGTCGTCTAATTGCTTACCATCCCTAGGTGTAATAGCATTTATCGGGCTTCTGGGGTTGGTTTCAGTTTGACTCGGGAAGACTCCGGAGGGTTGTGGGGAAGAGGTTACTTGTTGGGCTACTTGAGGGATTTGAGTCTCAAGTATTTTGTTGTGAGTAGAAAGAGAATCCACTTTTGCGGAAAGCCTATTGAGAGAGTCATTCAAAATTCCAGCCTTGACTTTAAACTCTTGGTTATGCCTAATGTTATCTAATTCAAAATTTTCTATCAAAAGTTCCAAGTCGGATTTTTGAGGGACTCCTTGGTTGTTAGCAAAAACAGGTGGTGTTGTTTGTTGTCCAAAAAAAATTTGAGGGGTTTGAAATTTTTTTTGACTATTCCTAATCCCTTGATTAAATTGAGCATAGTTTACTTGCTCAGGACTTCTAACAACACTACCTAGTTGACATTCAACACCAGTATGACCAAATATTTCATAATCCTTACAAGGTGGTGAAAGCGGGGAAAAGGTCCATTGATAAAGGTTTTGAGCCATGCCTGAAATCAAAACAGTTAGAGATAGAATAGAAAGAGAGAGAGAGAGAGAGAGAGAGAGAGAGAGAGAGAGAGAGAAAAAAAAGGAAAAGAAAAAGGAAATTATATATATATATATATATATATATATATATATATATATTGTCTAATCACTATTAAAAAGTTAATCAAATTACAACAACTCCCCGGCAACGGCGCCAAAAACTTGATAGGCCAAACCGCAAGTGCACGGTCTATCGAAGTAATAGTAGTAAGAAGAGAGTATCGTTCCGCTAGGGAGTTGTGAATTCAATTAACTTTTAGAGAATGATTAGAAGAGAAGAAATATTATAAAAGGAGGTTTAATTGCTAAAGGTAAATAACAATAATAATAAAGAGCCTTGGGATCATTGGTTCGTCATAATAACAAATTTTTCACTAGACAAGACTTTAACTTCTAATTCCATGGTTTACACCTTAATTTCTAAAGACCGGTTTCCCTTTAGCCCCTCACCTTTCCGATGAAAGTTCGGTGAGAGTTTACTTCTAGTAACCAAGCCTATTTCGTTGACTTGATTACTAGAAGATGCTTATAAGGATTGAAACTACTTGTGTCTCAATAATTGCAAAGACTATTTCGCTGCCTTTGCAATTATTATCTAGATTCACTTGTTCCAACATCAAAGCTCCGCTTTCGCATTATGAATTGATGTTTGGGATGATGGATTAACAATTATCAAACCCTCCACTTTCGCTTCTACAACTTGATAATGGTTAATCCATGTTAAAACGGTGAATCTAGATTAGAAATTACAGTTACATAAAATTAGGGTTAAAGTTTGGTTCGTTAGGATTACGTCATTAGACTTACCCAACAATCCCAAGACAAAGAAGAGTCTACTCACTAATGTTCATTGTAGACATAGAGAAGAAGGAGAAGAAGAATATAAAAACAATAAAGTGAACTTTTATTCCAAGAACAAAAGATGAATGTTTATGATGGAGAGCTACTCTATTTATAGCTTTACAATCGACTTAAAATCTAAGCTATTACAAGGGCTTTTCGGTAAAACCAAAACAGTGTAACTTGGGCTTGAAGAAAAGCAGCAAAAGGTGGCCAGGAGGGTGGCACGGGCCGTGCCAAGCTTCTGACTTGGTGGAGACATATTTTTGTCTCGTATCTTCGTATTTTCGCACTCTATTTGCTCCAGTCCTCTTTCTTTTGCTCCAAGACACCTTCCACCATATATTCGTTCCTAAAATAAAATAAAAAGCAATTTAAAGTAAAATATTCAAAAAGGAAATAAATATGCAATAAAATAAAATCAAATCTAAATAAAACTAAACTAAATAATGCATTAAAATAGACTAATTAATGACTCATTAGGGTGCTTCGTCAATTTGGCTACGTTCAGACCGTCCTGAGATATCCATTGGAGAGTGCACCTTCCTGGCAGACCTTAGGGGAAATCACCATCCGTTTTCATCGTGCTCTTGATTATGCGCTGACACCTCAAGAGTTGCGTCACCCTGCAGTGTATGGTGTGGAGGCATCATAGGGATAGATCCACTGGTTTTATGACGTCTCTCATCCACACATGATTCTCCAGACATAGAGGATCTGGTTTCGAGGAAACCAGAGCGGGAGGCCATTGATGAGATTGCTGCTCAGGAGGATGGAGATCATCGGTACTTAGAGTTGAGCGGAAGGTTGGGCTGCATCAGAGACCTTGTGATATGTCCAGTGGTGAGGTGCAGCGCGGGTCTGATGCATGGAACCATTTGGAGGAGGTTTTGAGAGAGGTGCATGGTGTGAAGGTTTATCGCCGTAGGGGAGCTAATAGGGGTGGCAAGGGTGTCGAGGGGTTCTAGAGGTCGTAGGGGTGGTAATGGTGTAGTGATAAGGGGTTGATTTTAATTTTAAATCATGTTATGTTATATTTGAATATTTTGGATGATTTTTAATTATGTAACACTTGGATAATTTTAATTTTTATGCTTAATTAATGTTTGAATGTTTGAAAATTATATTGTGTTGTTAATTCTTATGTTTATAAATTGAATTTTCAGTTTGAACAACTGGTCAAAGGCCAAAATAGTTTACTACATGCTTTAAAATAGAGGCTCAGCCAAAACAGATGACTTCTGCCTCTGTGCTGATGCAGTTTGGATTCCATAATCCGAACAGTTCTTACACTTACCGGATTATGTAATCCGGAAACATCATTTTTCACCCCAAATGTTGACTTCACTACAAGAATTCCCTATATTAGTGACCAATTTAAAATTGCATTACTGACAGATTTAGATCTTCAGTAATTACTGGCGGTCTAAACCCTCAGTAATGCAACAAAAACCCTCAATAATATTACTTGCGGAATAAACCCTCAATAATTCAGTTAATTATGTTACTGACGGATAAATCCGTCAGTACTACAATTGACAAATCTTCCTTAGATTAGTGGTGGATTTTTTTCGTCAATAATGATGCTCCACATGGGATTGAACTAGTGACGGATTTTAATCTGTCAATAATGTTATGAGAGATTAACAAATCCACCAGTAACCCTTTACTTCCGCCACTAACCAATTAATTCAACTTCTAATGAAAAAACAAATAAGAAAATTAGAAGAAGCAGAAACAGAAGACACGCATTTGGCTTTCTACCCAAAAAACGCACATCTAGGTTTCCTTCATCTCATTTCGGAAGAAGGGGTTTTTGCTTCAACTCAATCGTCCCCTTCATCTCGTTTGCATTTCTATTGTTCAAACATCTCCATCCTTCCTCTCTCAGGTGCTCAATCATGCTCATTTGTTCATCTCATTAATTGACAGCTGCCCATTAGTCGAGGAAGAAGATGAAGGGCTCATGTTGAAGAAGGAGTAAAGGGCAGAAGAATGAAGGTTTGGAGCTTGGTGAAGCCACACACATCATCAAAATCTTGAGGGATCTCTGCTAATTGAGGTGAGTTTCTCAAATTAGGTTTTAATTATAGCGAAGGGAACTCGAATTAGCAATTAGGATCAAGGAAATTGAAACGCAATAGAATGAAATTGAAACCCTAATCGATTTTCCCTTCTTGTTGTGTTGTTACATGTGTGGATTTTGGTTAGCAATCACCTCATTTGATAAGTTGGAAGCATTAAATTTAAATGGATTTCAAGTGATTGTAGAATTGGGGAAAACTTGAAGGGCATCAAAGTTCATCAAATTCTTATGAGTTCATAAATGATTGAGGTGGGCTCCCTCTCCTAGGCTTGAAATCTATGTGAGATTAATGGGTATTGTGATTAGTATGAAGGTGAGAAAAACACAAGAAGGGGAGTTGAATTGTGTTAGCTTTTTCTTCGTTTTCTCCTAAGCTGAAACACACTTGTCAGAAGCAAATAGAGGTTGCTTTTGAAGTGATGTTCAGTACTAAATTGTAGCGGATAAAAACACACACACAGAGAGAGAGAGAGAGAGAGAGAGAGAAAAGAAAGACACAAAGCAATTATACAGGTTCCTTCCACAAACCGGAAGTAGTCATGTCCCCCTTGCACTTCCAAGGAGAGTTCACTAAAATGTAATATCTGCTTACAACTGCTCACTGCTACAACTAGCAAGAGACTTCATATTGCGCAAGCACAACTGCAAGAGACTTCCTATGCTCCTAAACACAATCAAGAGACTTCTATTGCTCAAGCACAACTGCAAGAGACTTCTAATCAAACAGAATTACAAAGAAAAATGTTTGAGGTTGAACACTTGATATACAATCAGTGGTGTTCACAATACAAATCAGATACAGACTCTTAAGACTCTAGAATTTCTAAAATATGAACTATGAAACAGAAATTCTAAGTGAACTTTGAAATGCAGAACAATTTCAGCAGAGATTTGACACTTGTAAATTGTAGTTGAGTCTGATACCATTCTCCAAGTTTTCACTCCTTTATATAGAGGTGTGAAAGAGACATTGTGAAATTGCCAGCACATCAAAAAGAGTCATTTGAAGCTTGATCAATCACCAATGATCTTTTACCTGATATGGTAGTTGTCCTATGAAGGATCAATTTCAAATCCATTCCCATTGTGAAGGAACATCGTTGCAGGAAGAGCTGTATTTCAGAGCTGTTTTTCTTGTCTTGTAGCAGAGACAAAACAGAGTAGTGGAGGTAGTGGTTGTACACTTCGTACAATTGTACTTTTGTCAACGCTTTTTGAAGATAAACATCCAATGCCTTCAAATCCTCTCAGAATGACCGTTGCTTTACATTTCCAGTCTTCTGCAATTCTCAGACGAGTTTAAGTCCATTAAACAGCCCTTGAAGCTTTAAGTCTTGCATCTTCTGATGAACTGCAGCTTCTGGTGATCTTCAGCTTCTGATGAACTTACTTCTGATGACGTCAACACTTCAGGAGCGATTTGTCTTCAAGAGCACTTTTGACTTCAGTAGCACTTCTCTTCAGATGCTTTAAGCTTCCTTTTTGTTGATACTTTAGCTCTCTTTTGTTTATCCAGAACCTATTTAAGATGTAAAATTTTGTCTATGGTCCTGTACACTTGAACAAATATTAGCTAGTCCAATTGACAACATTTAATACCTTGTTATCGTCAGAACTCTCAAAGGTTCATTGTTAAACACATTTTGTTCCAACATAGTATGAGAAAATTAGGTTTTAAATAAAAGGCTTAATTGCATGTTTGGTCCCTTATGTTTATTTTAGTTTTCAAGTTGGTCCCTTACGTTTTGAAAGTTTCAAGTTGGTCCCTTACGTTTTAAAAGTTTTCAAGTTGGTCCCTTACGTTTTGAAAGTTTCAAGTTGGTCCCTTATGTTTATTTTAGTTTTCAAGTTGGTCCCTTATGTTTATTTTAGTTTTCAAGTCGGTCCAAAACATAAGGGACCAACTTGAAAACTAAAATAAACATAAGGGACCAACTTGAAAACTAAAATAAACATAAGGGACTAACTTGAAACTTTCAAAACGTAAGGGACCAACTTGAAAACTAAAATAAACGTATGGGACCAACTTGAAACTTTCAAAACATAAGGGACCAACTTGAAAACTAAAATAAACATAAGGGACCAAACATGCAATTAAGCCTAAATAAAATTATCATGTTGAATTAGCTTATTTGGGTAGCAACAAGTTTTCATAACATAGAAATGTTGATTATGAGTTTATGGCCATTTTATAGGAGTTAGTATTATTAGTAGTCATGCTGATCTTTTTGCACACACAAATAGTATTGTTGAGGATGCAAAGAGGTCTTAATAATGCAAGAAAATATGTATATCCTGGCGTCACCAAAAGCTAAAAAAGAAAAATATTGGACGGAACAACATCTGTTTCAATGATTTTGAGCTTGTAGTTTTCAATTACGCATGTACCTGTTTTTTTAAAACTATTCGTATTAAGAATTGTGTTAAGTATAAACTCTGAATTATTGTGAATGTTTTTGAGTTCTAATGAATTGTCTTTGTTTGCTCTACGACACTTCACATTGAAGCTTTTCCTTGCTGAAATTGCGAGTGATATTCAGAAAATTGAGCCATAATGGAAGATCATTTTATTTAGATACTTCAATCCAATTGGGGCTCATGAAAGTGGTAAACTCGGTGAAGATCTCATGGGCATACCAAATAATCTCATGCCTTTTATACTGCAAGCAGTTGTTGGAAGATTACTTGATTTCAATGTACAAGTCACACATATACTGCAATTTTTTCTTTGCAGCATCATATAATAGTGACATGGACACACACACACATACACATTAATTCTGCATCAAACAAGTAATCATGCTTCTTAACATTTTGCATTCTGTTTTTTCTATAACAGAATGCTCATTGAGCTGTTATCCATTAATCTTCTTACTAATCTTTCTATAACAGAATGCTCATGTAGAACACTGTAAATTATTGGTTTTAGTTCCATGTACTATTATTAGTAGTGCCTTATTGTTCCTCTTTCTTTTGCAATTGATTTAACTTGTTGCACTCCCAGATCTGGTTATTTGGTTCCATTAAATTATTAATTTGTTGTCTTAGTGTTTTTGTGTTAAGCTTTCAAACATATTGATTTGCGTAGATCATTTTGCATTCAACAGGTTGGGCAAATATCGAATGATTATAGCAGGATGCATTATGAACCGGTAAGTACATTTTCTCTTTGTAATAGGACCAAATAATGCACTTACATTGCACATAAAATTTGTGGTATGAACTTCTTGGTTATTCTCATTGTTTAGTATTTGTATGCTTGGGAAAAACTTCTAATAGTTAGTGTGGTCTTCTATGCATAAAAGGCTGGTGTTATATTGAAGAATGAGTTCCACACTAATATGAGCTTTGTGTTGAATCAGGGCATTGTTTTTTAAGATTGTCTGTTACTGCTAAAACCAATAAAAGGCCATTGATTGAAACTTCCAAAGAGTGTGGTTTAAAAAGCTTGCTTCTCCAAATGTGAACACTAATGCACGCAACACTACCTTCTAAGTAAGTTTAACATATTATTACGACATAATTTCTTTCTATTTTGTTCTGAAAATTTGATGTTCTGAAAGTTTAACACTAATTCATTTTGAATACATGTGCAGAACACCATGAGAGCTTTTGTTGAAGCTTTTCAAAGGCAGCAAGATAATTATATGGAAACTTTAAGAATTATATAGATGATGCTTTGCAAGAAAATCCCCAAAATATGGGGAGCAGAGGAAATAAGAGCGGATATCATCACGAGGGAGTTCAAGATCGAATTTGCCTGAATATTATGATAATTAGTTTATTCTTAGTTTTCTAGATTGTACGAATATTATTGAAATATTCATGATTTTGTACGAAAACTATTTATGGATTGTACAAATATTATGATGATATGTTGTTGTTTAATTAAGGCTAAAATATGGTTTTAGTCACTGCAAATAAGCCTCGTTTTGGTTTTAGCCCCTGTAAAAAAAAATTGTAGTTTTTGGTCCTTGCAAATTTTTTTGTTTTTTAAAATAGTCCCTGGAGGGACTATTTTCAAAATCAAAATATTTTGCAAGGAACTTTTTAAAAAACAAAATATTTTGCAGGGACCAAAAACTACAAAATAGGTTCAGCCATCATGTGCCACGTATGCAAATCATCACAAAAGTAGGGTCAAAGACTATTTTCAAAAACAAAATATTTTGCAGGAACCAAAAACATCAAAAAAAATTTACATGGACTAAAATCAAAACGAGACATATTTGCAGGGACTAAAACCATATTTTAGCCTTTAATTAATTTGTGTCTTATTAAATTTAATTTTTATTTCTTTAATTTATTTGTGTTTAATTAATTTAATTTTTATTTCTGATAATGCTCGTATGGATGTTCCTGACCAAGAAGATGCAACTGGCTGGCTAGTCTATTGAAGAAGAGGTTTCTAAGGAGATTTTTCACTAATGACTGCCTCTCTGAATTCTATGGTACCTGTTGGAGCTACGGAGACTTCCTCTGAGTAACATCAAGTAGAATGAAAGGAGATTAATCAGTGTCATTTGTTTACTTTTTACGCATGACATGGGGATTTTTGGGATCAGTACTCACTAAGATCTTTTGGGTTGTTGTGAGATTAGTGTCTTGATGTGATGTAGTCCTTGGATGGTTCAAAAGCTTACAAGTTTTCTTTTATATTCCCATGTGATGTACTCACTAAGAAGTCTTCAAAAACTTCTTGGTTTTCTCTTTATTCATGTTTTCTGAAAGAAACTGTGATTTCTTCTTGACCAAGTATAATATGAAACATTGAGTTCTATACTGGTTAGAATGAGAAAAAAGTTGGTTAGAATCAGGAAAAGTTCAGCTAGAGAACCAACATACAACGCAACACCAATTGAATTCAGAGAGATAAAAGAACAAATACTTGCCAAGTCCTTTTTGGATCCTGTTAGTGAGTTAATTGGGTTCTGTGTTGCTTTGCAACTAAGAGCAACTCCAATGCATGTTCTACACTATGTTCTTGAGAGACAAGAACAGAGAATTTTGTTCTAGCCATTGGAGAAGAATGACATGGAAGTACAAGCTGGAGAACTGTTCTCCTAGAGGAACATGTTCTTGCACTGTTTTGTCAGAGAAAACAAAAGCAAGGAGAGAGAAGAGGAAAGGAAATGAATATATAATACTATGTGAAGTTCATGGTGGACCCCATATAAAACAAACTAAGAACTTAGACTATGTGCAATGGTGCTGTTGAACCTGACATTAAACAAGCAAAAGCACTGCAATGGCATGTTGAAACTGTGTTGAATGAACTGCTGGACGAGAGAGAGGATTAACGGATTCAACACCAATTAATCTGACACAGGATGCCACGTGGCGGCGTGCAATTGGCGTGCAAATAGGATGCTCGCCATTTCACATGGCATGCAAAAAAAAATTAAAAAAAAAAACAAATAGGATGCTCGCCATTTCACATGGCATGCAAAAAAAAAAATAAATAAATAAATAAATATTATGCTCTCCATTTCACATGGCAAACAAAAAAAATAGTAAAAAAAAAACAACAAATGGCGCCATTTGATATGTTAAACATGGAAAAAAAAATTAAATACTTAAATATACATGCTCGCCAAATAAAATTACAAACACACACAAAAGTTTGGAATGTTTCGTGATTGAAGATGATTTGTATCGTACTAAATAAATTGCTTGTGTGTTGTGTGCTTTTTTTTTCTTGCATTTTAAGTTATTTGTGTGTTGCGTGCTTAGTTTGTTGTATTGCATTTTAAGTTAAGAAAATAAAAATAAATTATTTAAATAAATTTTGTTTTTACAAAAAAAATGTTAAGTGTTTCTTTATTTTAATTTAATTATAATCGATAATTGTAATTTTATGTAATTATAAAAACAAAAATATAAAATTAAATAAGAATAAGAAATAAAAGGTGGTGGGGTAGAGTGTTGAATGAAAAAAAACCATTGGAGAGGTTAAAGTTGAATGAGTGTTGAATTAAGAGAGAGAAGATGATGTGGAGTGTTGGGAATTGAAAAAGTGGGTGTTGAAGGGTGTTTAATGTTGGTGACCATTGTAAATGGTCTTAAATGTATTGGAGTGAAAATGATAAAAGTTCTTGAATTCTATGTGGCAATTATTGGCCCACAAAAATTACCTTGAGAACATCAATATTGTTCTACCGCTGGAGATGCTCTAAGTACTGTTAATTAAGCTATATTACACCAGAGGTTTTTAAGTTATCTAATTGTAATAAATTGACCATTTGAGTTTTTTTTTTCGTACCACTTACGTTTTAAGTTATTTAGTTGTAACAAGTTAGACCTTTAAATATTTTTAGTAACACTTAGGTTGTTTAAGTTGTTTAATTGTAACTTTTAGGCTCCGAATGACTTGTATTTTTAAGATCTGAAATCCCCCGATTGTTACGATTAAATAACATAAAGGACTTAATTGGTATGGAAAAAACTTAAAGGACCAACTAATTAACTTACAAGATGTAAGTTGTACGAAAAAAACTTTAAAAACAACCTGCTACAGTTTTTTTTTAAGTATATTAAATTGATCTCTATTTCAGTGTTATTCTATGTTTGTTGGTTCTTAGAAATGACAATTCGTTCTTAATCCCTTTGCCGATGATGTAGTGTTTAAAAAATGATCGATTGATTTAATACGAAGAAGTGAGATGTTTTATCATATAAGGGTCTGGTTTTAATTATGTATATGTTCTATCGCGTTAGGAATATCAGGTATGTCTATAACTATTCGCACGTATGCCATTGAAACAATCAGCTATTTTTCCTCGAGCATATGAAGTCAGTTGGTTCAATGAATATCGCATTGTTAACCAAGAATGGAGACGTATGCTGAGGGATAGGTGGAGTTGTAATTGAAGTAAAAGGAATATGTATATAATCGATGAAGGAAGGATATTAGATGAATAGTTCACGAAGCTTAATCCCGACAATATAATCTTTATGTTCTTCTTTTATCATTTAAATTGCAAAGACCAATTCATAAACAAATAAATATTTATTTTCATATTAAAAACGATTTAAGTTGTTGAACGGGAGTCTCTATGGTTCAATATTTTATTTTTCATAAACCAATATACTTATTGTCCTACGAAGATAGGTAAAAAAATCCTCTTTATTTAAACAAATAAATCTTTATTTTCATATTAAAAACGATTTAAGCTGTTGAACGGGAGTCTCTATGGTTCAATATTTTATTTTTCATAAACCAACATACTTATTGTCCTACGAAGATAGGTACAAAAAGGTGGCATTTAGGGTGGGTGAGGAGAAGAGTTTCCTACCATAGGAAAGTAGACTCTGGTCATTAGATTTAAGAGGAACATTGATCTTATGATAGTCTCCTCACACTAGATTTTTTTTCACTTTCTTCTACCACCGTTATCCTGTCTATGTGTCACGCCTTTTCCCAGAAACCATGGTTCCAACAAACCATAAGCTCTACACATGGACAATCTATTTTTTCCTTTGGTTGAAAGTATTTGACGTCTTCATGGCATAACTATAAATTTATGGTTTTTCAATTTCATCCCCTTCCTTTGTTATCTCAATCAAATTAAATTATAAAAATCATTAATAGACACAAAAATTGAACCGGTGACAGAAACTATGATAAAACCAACAAACAGGACACAAAAATTCGTTGTTGTTGTTGTTGAAGGTAAAATGGAAAACTAGTGTTTTAAAACTTGTTTTTTGGGTTTGATGATGGAAACTGGATCCGAAACAGCGTGCTACCCATGTCCATGTCACCATGACAACCTAACAACGGTGAAATCCTCTTCGACTACGTCATCGCTCTCGTCTACATCCTCGTCGCCTGTTTTGACCTCTGCGACGGCGCCTCCGTTGTCGACGTTTACCTCCTTATCTAATACGATATCTCCGGTGTTCTGTTTGAATCAATCACCATGCAGCTTCTCTTCATTTCTCTCCCCATGCTGATCTCTCTCGCACCATTCTTCTTATTCCTCTTCGTGAACTCAATATGTTATTTGTTCAAGATTCTCGATTTTCTTCTACACGTTTTTTCCTTTTTATTTATTTTTTAAAATTTAATTTAACTGTTGTGAATGATTTTGTCGTGAAGCATAATTTTGAATCATTGAAGTTATGAATAGTTTTTGTGAACTGTTCAAAGTGATATGAAGTATTGGGAATTTTTTTCTGGGTTGTTGCAGGTTGAGAGGTTGAAGAGAATGGGAATAAAATATAGTGTGGAGAGTGTATGATAAGATCTTAAATCTAGTGGTCAAAATCTACTTTCCTATGGTAGGAAACTCTTCTCATCACCCACCCTAAATGCCACCGTAAAAAAATCCTCTATTAGTTGTTATGGCAATTGCGTGCATAAAAAATACAATGGTACTAGTTCTTATAATTACTTTCTCTCCGCAGATCACAAACATTATTGTTGATCACAAAGATATCATATCGCATAAATAGGTTCCTGTGAAAGTCGGTATTTTTGTTGGGTGGATACTTCGTTACAATATTCCTACAAAGAATAACTTTAGAAAAATGATATTTGAACAACTATTTTTTGACAACTTTCTCTCTGATACTCACATTGTCCTTCTAGTTTCTCTCTCTATTGCTTTATTTTTGTGCCACTACCTAAATTTCTTTGTATAATTTGGTTGTCCAACAAGTTATTACAAGAAAGGATTGTTCAAATAACATTGCTCATAACTTTATTAGGAGAGGGTACTTCAGATTAATGGGCAGCTATGTGTGAGTAGTAGTGGCAACTTGGAGGACGTGGACTATTTGTTTCTCCTTTTTGATTTTACTCACTTTAGATGATCATTGTTCATAACTAATGAAAGTTGGGTGTAAGTTAATATTTTCAGGTGTAACTAGAAAAAAGTCTAATTTTTTAATGACAAAATCATTTTCATAAAACAAAATAACAACTAACTTTCAAATATATATAACAAAATAACAACTAACTTTCAAATATATATATATATATATATATATATATATATATATATATATATATATATAAAATTTGAGTAGTGATATTTTGACAACCATTTTGGTACAACCTTTGAGACAACTTTGTTGTTCTCTCTTCTCATTGGTCAAAAACAATAGAGAAAGAAAAAGGAAGAGAGAATAAAAACATAATGTGAGTATGTGAGAGAAAGTTGTACAAAAGTTGTACGAAAATGGTTGTACAAATATCATTTCTCATATAATTTACATTCATCTTTATAAATTTTGTCTAATTATTTACTTACTTTGCAGTTATTTACACCCATTTTCATTATTCTAAATACTGTTTTCTTAAAAGTTTGTCACACTTGCAATTACATGTTTTTTAAATCTTGTTCGTTATCCACCCACGTTGAGGATGTATACTATGAGAATGCCTATCTTATATGAGAATGATGAGAATAATTATCAACCACTAGATCAAAAATAGATGGTTGAGATTAAAAAGTCACATTTTAAAACACATGTACTTCTCCTTATTATATCAATTCTCATAAACACTATTAATCTTCTCCAACCCATGCTTTCATCTGTTCATGCTTCACCACAACTCCTTTTACGTTGCCACAAGACATCACAACCATTAAGATTAAAAGCCTTTAGATTAAAAACGAGAGAAAGAAAAAAAAAAAAAAAACTCCTTGTTCTCTTTAAGGATTTTTCCATCTCACATCATCTTGTTTGAATTTGAAAATTTGGGTCTGTATCAATGTTGCAACCTTTCGACGGATATGATTTCAACTGATCTGATTATCAAAATTAAGACTTTTGTTTTCTTCAATTTGGATTCAGTTTTGGGTTTGATTTTGTTTCACGGAAGAAAAAGTTGCAGAAAATGGAGATTTGGATTTTGGAGAAGATGAAGCGCAGTCTGGATGGGTATGATGGATAGACTAGGTGAAGGCACATGGGTTGTTTAAATCATATTTTTTAATCTCAACCATCTATTTATAATCTAATGGTTAATAATTATTCTCATCATTCTCATATAAGATAGGCATTCTCATAGTATACATCACCCACGTTAGTGTTATGTTCTTCTAACCATTTTTTAGCACGTTACTTTTCTTATTTTTTTTGTTAAAAGCGCGTTAACTTCTTTTAATAACAAGTATATTTCAAAAGAAAATTTATCAAGCAAAATGTTAGAATATATACTGGTGAAATTGTTTGAATGTGACAGAAGTAAACAAATACGGCTTTTTTTATTTTATATGTGAAAGGATAACGGTTAAAGTACGACTTTCTTCAACGAGAAAAGTAAACCAAATACAACCTTTTTGTTTGATTCTATGTGTGTAACGAGTTTGGTTGCTGGCGGAGCAGAGCTTGGACAAATTTTTGAACATTTGATTTAGACACCTCTACAGAGTTGAAAAAAGATACAAAAGGAAATAATTTATTTTTTTTTAAGGAAAAAAGGAAATAATTTATTAATAACTATTTTTCAAATAAATAAATGAGATAGATTTTTGTGTGTGTGCCCTTAATTGGTGCGCACAAATGCTTGTAACCAAGTAAAACTGGTTAATAGTTATTTTAGTCCTTCAAACATGTAACGAATAGTTTTGATTCTGCACTTTGTTAATCAAAATAGTATCTAACATTAAAATAGGCATTCAATGATGTGAATAACTCTTTTGGTATAAAGACTAATATGACAATAAGTAAATGCTTATAGGAGTTGAAAAAATATTAAGTATATTGAGGGAATGATATGACGGTATTAAGAGAACATTTGAATGTGAGAAACTATTTTGATTAACAAAGTGCACAAGCAAATGACTATTTTGGAATTTCAATACATTTAAAAAATATTGTGACTATCCATTACACATTGAGGGATTAAAGTGACTATTATCCCAAGTAAAACTTACTCAAACTAGTAATACCTATTGATATTTTAAATTATTAAATAAATATAATAAAAAAATAGGATATGAAGTATAATTCTAAGGGCCTGTTTGTTTCCGTGGAATGAGCCACGATGGAAAGCATAAAGAGGGAAAGTTTCTAAATATATGTGCCTTCCATCGTTTGGTTTCTCTGACAAGCACCAAGGAAAGATTGTTTTAGGCGGGTCCCATGTAAAAAAGCTTTCCGCCCAAAAATGAGAAGAAAGAAAGTATGGAATGGAGTTGTAATCCGATAAAATGACAAAAGTGCCCTTCGTTTTGTAAAATTTCACGTGACCACTTTCATTTCCTGCAAAATCACTTTCATTTCCTGCAAAATAACACTACTGACGCAATACTGTTGAAATTTTTAACTTTTTGTCTTTATGCTAGACACTTATTGCATTGATATAATTAATAATCAATATATTTACATGTATATTACATTTAAAATATTAAAATCCATTTATACGTATAAATAATATATAACATTTTAATATAGGGGTGTTAATGACATTTTCTAAATATACAACTTTACTTTCCTTTCACTTTCTTTTCACTTTCACTCATTCCAAACAACTCAAAAATCATCACCCTTTCCATCAACTTTCTACTAACTTTCATTCCTTTAACAATCTTTCCTTCTAGTTTCTTTCCTTACACTTTCTTTTGTCATCCAAACATACCCTAAAAGAAATCCGATTTTGTTCTCATGCGCGTAGTCAACTATCACTTTACTCAGGCAAGGAAAAGTTAATTAGCTGTAAGGTGGTAGATAGATCGATAGGAAACAAATCAAAGTCAAACTTTAATGAATATCAAGGTGGCTATGGCTATATTATAATCATAAATACAACACGTCATGGAACAAATAAAACAATACAAGAAACCATTTTCTGATTTTTGTGATCATCAAAAAATGTCCAACCTTAACCATAATCATATGCATATGCATACATTTCCAATTCAAGCTACTTTGTTGGTTTCTTTGTTGCTAGCTCTATGTCAAATAACTTCAGGGTTGACACAATTTGAAGCCTTGTTAAAGTGGAAACAAAGTCTCCCTCAACAACCAATTCTTGATTCATGGATCATTAACAATTCTAGTTCAACACAAACACCATGTTCATGGAGAGGTATCACTTGTGATTCTAAAGGAAGTGTTACAATCATAAACTTAGCATATGCTGGACTTGAAGGTACTCTTAATCACTTAAACTTGTCAGTTTTTCCTAACCTTCTTCGCCTCGATCTTAAAACAAACAATCTCACCGGTGTTATACCTGAAAACATCGGTGTTCTTTCAAAACTCCAGTTTCTTGATCTTTCTACAAATTATCTTAATGGAACTTTGCCTCTTTCTATAGCTAATTTGACTCAAGTTTATGAGCTTGATGTTTCACGAAACGACGTGTCTGGTATATTAGACCGTCGTTTGTTTCCTGATGACACTGATAAGCCTAGTTTTGGGCTTATCAGTATCAGGAATCTACTTTTCCAAGATACCCTTTTGGGCGGTCGATTACCAAACGAAATAGGGAACATAAAAAACTTGACTATACTAGCACTTGATGGAAACAATTTCTCTGGTCCTATTCCTTCATCTTTAGGAAACTGTAATCATTTAAGCATTCTGAGATTGAATGAAAACCAATTCTCTGGCTCAATACCACCAAGTATTGGCAAATTGACCAACCTAACCGATGTAAGGTTTTTCACCAATAACCTAAATGGCACTGTGCCACAAGAATTTGGAAACCTTTCATCTTTGGTTGTTTTACATCTTGCTGAGAACAATTTCATTGGTGAGTTACCACCACAAGTTTGCAAAGGTGGCAAACTTTTGAATTTCAGTGCATCCTTTAACAGTTTCACTGGTCCAATTCCAATAAGTCTTAGAAACTGCCCTTCTTTGTATAGAGTTAGGCTTGAATACAACCAGTTAACCGGTTACGCAGATCAAGATTTTGGAGTTTATCCAAATCTTACATACATGGATTTCAGCTATAACGAGGTTCAAGGTGGTTTATCTTCTAAATGGGGATCCTGTAAAAACTTGCAATACCTGAGTCTGGCTGGTAATTCGGTGAATGGAAAAATTCCTAGTGAGATTTTTCAATTGGAACAATTACAAGAGCTTGATCTATCCTATAACCAATTATCAGGAACTATTCCTCCACAAATTGAAAATGCTTCAAATTTGTATCTTTTAAATTTGGGTGGAAATAGGCTTTCTGGTAAGGTACCAATTGAAATTGGAAAGCTTTCGAATTTGCAATATTTAGACCTTTCAATGAACGCATTTCTAGGAGAAATTCCGATTCAGATAGGTGATTGTTCCAATTTGCTGAATTTAAATTTGAGTAACAATCACTTGAATGGCACAATTCCTTTCCAAATTGGAAACCTTGGATCATTACAAGACTTTTTGGATTTGAGTTACAATTCAATTTCGGGGGAAATTCCTTCTAATATTGGTAAGCTTTCAAATTTGATAAGCTTGAATATCTCAAACAACAATTTGTCAGGTAAAATACCTGATGAAATTAGTGGAATGTTGAGTTTGTCAAGTCTTAACCTCTCTTACAATCATTTGGAGGGGAATGTTCCTAAGAGTGGCATTTTCAAATTAAACTCTTCTCATGCGCTTGACTTGAGCAACAATCAAGGTCTATGTGGTAGTTTCAAGGGTTTGATACCTTGTAATGTTTCATCAAGTGAACCAAGTGATGGAGGAAGCAACAAAAAAAAGGTTGTGATTCCTATAGTTGCTTCTTTAGGAGGTGCGCTTCTTCTTTCATTGGTAATTGTTGGCGTAATTTTGTTGTGCTACAAGAAAAAATCAAGAACTTTACGAAAGTCTTCATTTAAGATGCCAAATCCATTTTCAATTTGGTACTTCAATGGAAGAGTTGTATATAGCGACATAATTGAAGCTACCAACAATTTTGACAACAAGTATTGCATTGGCGAAGGCGCGTTTGGAAATGTTTACAAAGCCGAACTGGAAGGAGGGCAAATATTCGCGGTGAAAAAGCTGAAATGTGATGAAGAAAACTTAGACACAGAGAGTATAAAAACATTTGAAAGCGAGGTTGAAGCCATGACAGAAACAAGGCACAGAAACATTGTGAAGCTTTATGGATTTTGTTGTGAAGGGATGCACACATTTCTTGTTTATGAGTATATGGATCGAGGGAGTTTAGAGGAAATGTTGATTGATGATAAGAGAGCATTGGAACTTGATTGGTCTAAACGGTTTGAGATTGTTAAAGGCGTTGCGAGTGCTCTCTCATATATGCATCATGATTGTTCTCCAGCTTTGATTCATAGAGATATATCAAGCAAGAATGTTTTGTTATCTTACAAACTTGAAGCTCATGTCTCAGATTTTGGTACTGCAAGGTTTCTTAAGCCAAATTCGCCTATTTGGACTTCATTTGCTGGCACATATGGTTATGCTGCTCCAGGTGATATTTTTTAACTCTTATGTTTGAATTATTATGAAATAAGATTATATGTTTTAGTAGAGGCCAAAGTTGACACAGTTGAGCAATTGAATCATTCAATTTCATCTGGATGAAAACAGATGAAAACACTTAAAAATTATTGTTTAAAAATAAAATATATGCTTTTGTTTACAAAAAAACTCTTAACAACCGGACCCCGAGTTTGATTTCCTCATCTCACAATGTAAGTGGTACAGTCTTAGTTGGACGATCTAGATTGCTCGACTACGTCAACCTTTTCGTTTTAGTCTTAAAATTCTTGTTGATTTGAGAATTTTGTTTTAGTTTCTATAATATACTTTTTCCTTTGTTTATCTTTAGAACTATGATTTAGTTAAAATACTTTATCTATTTTGGATATGTACTTGAATGTGTTATGATACCATTTACCAATACCATATACCAAAATATTATTTTTCTTCTTGTTTGCAATGTACTAATTTTCTAATTTTCACTATCTTCTTACTACTACAGAGCTTGCTTACACAATGGCAGTGACAGAAAAATGTGATGTATTCAGCTTTGGTGTTTTAGCATTTGAGATTCTAACAGGAAAGCACCCTGGTGATCTTGTTTCTTACATACAAACATCAAATGATCAAAAGATTGACTTCAATGAAATTTTAGACCCTCGCTTACCTTCACCTCAAAAGAACATTTTGAAGGAGTTGGCATTGGTTGCAAATTTAGCTCTTTCTTGCTTACATACACACCCTCAATCCAGACCTACTATGAGAAGTGTAGCCCAGTTTCTAGAAATGGAGAGCCCATAAAATTCTTAGTTGAAGTCGTTGACGGTTTTCCTTTGGTCCATTTGCTTGGTATATATAGACACTTGTTAGTGTTAGTTATATATCATAGTGATTGTAATTGCCTTGCTCAAAAGGCACCATATATAATGAAATGAATAGAAACTTTAGAATTATGCTAGAACATTGGATATGGATATGATTCTCTTTTGTTTTCTCTAATTATTTCAAAGATTGACAAAATGACTTCAAATGTTCTTTATCATATTTAACGGTAAAAGATCAGTCCTTTATTTTATTTTTTTACATTAGTCTTTTATGTTTATAAACATGAACAACTTAACCCTTATTTCCATTTTTTCATTAAAAAAATTTATGAGGTGGCAAGTCACATATGATAATTTTAATTTTTTTATATTAAAAATTGTAAATCTCATATATTTATGAACATTCATCTTCTTCATGATATTTTTCATCCCCATTTTCATCATCTCCTTTCTTAAAATAAAAAACTACCCATATTAATCTATTTTTTTACAACCCAACTTCCACTACAAGTTTCTTATTTTTTAGATGAGTTGAGAATCTTCCCAGCATCCCAAATGAACGATAAAAAGCTTCAAAACCATATTATACTTTTTGATGAGTTTGTGCCTAGTGGAGGATGGAGCGAGCATGGAGGAGGAGGTGATGTTTGGATACCTTTGGAAGAATAGGGTTCCATCTAAAGTGTTGAGGGGAATTTAGGACCTTGTGTTAGACTCGCTTTTGCTTTTGTTTGAGGTAATCACTTCTAATTATTCCTAAGCACACTCCCTCATTTAGGTATATAGTTTAGGACCCTTACTCTTACTTTTCACGCTAACGAATTTCTTAAACTCACTATTGTTTTCAAAGATGTTTTAGAGTCCACTAAAAGGATTGTGCTGAAATTTCATGAAAAACACAGCATGACCCATGTGCAGTATTTTGATAATAACTCAAGTTCTAGGGGTTTAAATGGAGTCAAACCAAAAGAAAATGAAAGCTAACATCTAGATCTACAACTTTCATGAAGACACCTAAACCCAATTCAGAAAAGAAAGGGGTGGAAAAAGTTGGTTTTCCTAAGCTTGGGAAAATTGCACGAACGTGCACTCCAAAGTGCACGCTCGTGCGTTTTTTAAATGCACTAAGGGGGAAATTTGACAGAGCAAAATGCATGCATGGTCATGCGTTTTACCCAGGATGTGCATAAATCGCAGTTTTCTGCAATTTCTTATTAGGGACCATCCTAAACTCCATTTTTTGACCCTAAACTCACTAAACCCATCCCTAATCATAACCCTAAGGTTCGCTATCATCCTAACACCTATTTACACTTTATCTAACCGACACCCTTTCCATGGTCAAATCCTGAAATCAAAAACCCTAATCATCATTCTCTCAAATTCTAATATTTTGGCAACAACATTAACTCTACCAACACATGTTCATCATTGATGTTTCATCAACTTCATTACCTTCATTCACCATCATTCTCTCATCAAAATTCACATCATAACAACAATAACTTCATAAGTTTTAAACTACCCTCCCCCCCCCCCACCCCCCCCCCCCCCCCCCCCCACCCGCATCCCTCTTCCAAACCATAAATTAAGATACCCTAAGGTGAAAGGATTCTCCCTCTTACCTTGAATCTCCAGAGTCACATATTTTGGTTCTCTTCTCCACATCTAGGACTTCCTCCTTCTCTTTTCTTTTCTCCTGTTTCTACGTTCAGCAGAAGTGAAAATTCTGAATCCTAATTTTCTATTTATACTTGGGCCAGTCACTTGTTATTATTCTCTTCTCCTCTACTTACTATAATTTTACTTCCTCCTTCCCCCACTTATTTAATACTTCTATTCTACGCCTCCCACTTTTATATTATTTTTATTTAATTCTTCCCCTCATCATATTAATCCTCATATCACATCATTAATCCTCAAAACTTTAACTTCAATAAAAGAATATAATACTTAATCGAAAACACATCATTACTATAACAATAGTCAAGGCTCCACATATTTAACCTCATAAAATTAATTAAATAAAAATTCGGTGTGTTACACCCTGCATAGGCAAAGTTTTCCATGCCTTGGACGCATGGTGCATGCACTTGGAGCATGGGTGTTGTATTAGGTGTGAAATCGCATGTTTCTTTGTCGTTTTGGGTGTTTGCTTCCATATAAGATGGCTTAGGACTTAAGAACAGAATTCATCCCATCGTAATGTCTTTCGGGGCCTCTTGAATCTTCAGTCGTGGTCTTCCCAAAGTCTTCAAAAGTATTCAAATGCTTTGCTTTGCCGATTTGCATGGTTTCTTCTTGAATTACATCAAAACACCCTAGAATTGCTATGTTTCGGGAAAAAACTAGAAATACATGACTCAAAATAGAAAATATTACAAATGTCTCGAAAAACATTGACAAGTGTTCTAATACTCCTCTATTCCGGATGAAAACTGACTGAAAATAACTGAAAAACATGTTAAGAATAACGTAAGATGACATGTTATCACATGGTCTGCCACCCAACCCTCCTCCAACAACGCCCTCTTCCTCTTCCTTTCCTCCTCAATCTTAACCGCTTCCTCTTTCACTCTCTCCAAAACATTCTTCCTTCCCCTAACCCCCTCTCCTCTTCCTGTCTCCCTCAATTTTTTCCCACGCTAACTCTTATATTTTTTTTCTCCCTTCATTTCTAATATTTTTTTTCTCCCTCACCCAAACCTCTACCAATAAATTTATTCTCAAACTTATCAAAAGTGGCAACCTTTGCGAATAATCAATTTATCCCAAAAGAAAACATTATTGAGGGGTTTATTTAATTTCTCAACATCACAAACATTGATAAACTTGACAAAACCATGTATTTGACCTTTAACATTACGCTTTTTTGAGACATAAACATCTGAAAGCATACCACATATCTCCAACTCTCTCCTCAAATCAACATATAATAGATGTTTTGGAATATTAGCAATATTGAAAACCACTGATACCTAAGATATGTCCTCTCGATTGCCATGATCCCCAAGCTTTCCTTATTCTAATATTATGTGCTCGGTTTGTACTTATATGCCCTCAGTCTTCTATTCAAATATTACGATTAACAACGACCTCCTCCCTCCCCTTCCTAATTGCGATCGCAAAATAGAATGATAACTTACTCACCAGTGAATATGTGATCTTCCCCGAATTGTACCCTCTATAAGCGTAATTGAAGCAAACCTATACAAAACATGTCTACCTGATTGATCCCTTGACCTTTCCTACTTGTTCCAAATTGGTTTGAAATCGTCCTCCCTGCCATAACCTCCTTGTCTGCTGCTCTCCCTCCGTCTGTATTGTCTATAAAGATATGGTCTCATCGCTTTCCTCCGTCTGTTTCTCACCTCAGTCCACTGTCCCCTTTTCCCTTCCCTTTGTCCCTCCCTAGCAAATGACCCTCACCCCATTGAATCTCTACTCTGACGAAAAAGGGCGTTGACGCGGTGATCATAGGTTAACCCTATGATCATCGCATCTCTCTCTCTCTAACTCTTTTTCTCATTTTACCAAAATATTCATCTTATAGGTTTCTTTTCAATCAAAAAAAATCTTTATTAATAACACTCTCGCAAGCCAACTCTTCATCTTTTGAATATAAAAATGTAAAAGAGGATTAACTTGTATACACATTAAAAGACAAATGTTCTAAATATTTAAAAAAAAAGAAGATAAAATACCTAAATACCACAAAGAAATAAGATAAAAGATCCATATTATAATTTTTCCTATATTATACCAAATGGAACGAAAATGTGAAACAAATACTATTCCTTCCATCTCAAAATAATTGACCTAGTTGACTATTTCACACATGTCAATGTATAATTTTGACTTTTCATATCTGTAATTGTTGATTAGCAAAATTTATAACAATTTGATATTTTGAAAATATTCGTCGAGACGAATCCAACATCTTACATGCTTTAATTTGTCTTTATGTATTGATAGAAAAATAAGGTCAACGCATTTAATGTGAATAGTGCACATGGTTAAAGAATTTCATTTATTTTGAGACGGAGAGAATACATCTTAGCTAAGGGTATTCGTAGTACGGTTTGGTTCGGTTTTGAGGTTAAAAGTCATATGAACCGCAAGATAAAAAAGCATGCAGTTTGGTTTGGTTCGGTTGACTTTTAAAGCACAATCCAATCCAAACTAAACCAAACAAATGCGGTTTGGGTTGGATTGGTTGATGCGGTTTTTTTGAGATAATACAATTTTTTGTTTCCAACATTAAAATCGTTTTAAAATGGGAAAACACAACATATTTTCAGCAAGATTCCGACAATGTTTTTAATTTCATTCCACATTTCATTTTCACCAAACAACATAAACCAAATTAAAAATTTGGACAAAAATTAATTCTATTATGTAAGAAATGTAAAATATTTAGATTTTATCATTCTCTAAAAGTTCAAGTAGCACAAAAATATATTTTTGAAATAAAAAACAAAGATGAAACTTAACATGAGAAAAAAATATGTCTTTTTATAAAAATTCTCATTGAGTTTCTATGAGTATTGATTCAAGTGACATAAATTTTAATTAGTGTTTTTATTATGTTGCGGTTTGGTTTGGCTCGGTTGGTAAAATGAAAACCGCAAACCAAATCAAACCATGCAGTTGAGTAAAAAAGTGATAATACATCCAAACCAATTACAGTTTTTTTCGGTTTCGGTTTCGGTTGGTTCGGTTTGCGGTTTTTCTATTAGATTGATTCGGTTTTAAACACCTCTAATGTTATCGACTTAGTCCAACTATTTTTGTACACCCTCTTATCCTATTATAAGTAAAAATTAACATTTTAGATTCATTTAATTAACGACGGAAAGGTGTACATATACTTAACATCTTTGACATAAGACTTTCAAGCTCATACGGAATACAAAAAGCTTTAATTGCATAAGACCTGGACATTGCTTTCGTGCCTATAGCAATTTTTTTCAACTTTGTTTCATAAAAAAAATATCCGTGACACATGCGACGATCGTGATCTTGTCGATCTGAATAAAGATATGCACTTCCAACGTCAACGCTTTGTAGTTACGGAAAAAGAACGCGCTTCCCTGATATTAATACTACAATATACCAAAAATATAGAAATGTATATAATTGCGCGCACATATACTCCCTCCGGTCCTATTTATAAGAGAAATTTTGGTCAATAAAATGTAATGTATCTGGTTAAAAAATGGACCAAATACATTCACTTTTGTTGACCCAAATTTCTCTTATGAATAGGACCGGAGGGAATATTAATTAGGAACAAAAAGTTGATACATAAGTTTTTGTTGATTCAAATATCTCTTATAAATAAGATCGGACGGAGTAATTATTTTCTATTTTGTTAGTGATATTATCAAGAAAAACGATTAATACATTGAGAAATTTAAAAATTGTCATATAAGAAAAGATTATTTATTTATTTTTTTTGTTGTGAAGTTGTTAAAAATCTATATACTCATTAAGGTGAATAAACAAGAAGTACATGAATTGAACCGAGACCCTGCATATTGAATTATGCATGAGACGATAAAGAAGTGTTATTTTAGAACAAGTGAGTGTTTTAACTACGTAGGAGTTTTCTGATGCAATGATTACGTCAGCCATAGATCAAGATAATGAAATAGTAACTAGGAAAGCCAAGAATAATGACTGTGCAGCAGAATCAACCATTTTTTTTTTTTTTTGACTTTTGTATACGTCCTAAATTATTTTGCAAGTAAAATTCATTGAGGATAAATCAATAACCACTACACTACGAGTACTGCTATACATAACAAGAACTTCTTTCTAGAAATTCCACGACATATAAGTGTTCAAGATTATGTAAAAAATAAATGCTAAGATTATAACTTTTTTATGTTTAAAATGTATTCATGTTATGTCTGTTATGTCTATTGCATTATCTTCAACATTTATATATTCATTATGTACATAAAAATGTACATAAAGTTATCTATTAGGACCAAAAATAAAATAAAATATTTTGTGAGCACGTAAATATCTCATTTTATTTTTTAAGGACTAAAATTAAAATTTTCTATATTTATAAGGACAAAAAACTTATTTAACCCTTAATTTTTTTTTTTACAAACAAAAATGATATATATTATAAACAAGGATGAGTTACCGTGCACAAGACATGCAAAAGATAAACCAACCAGCACAAAACAACAAGATGGTGTCGTTCTTAATAAAGCACCAACAAAGAGTTATGATCAATTACACAGTAACACCCATACAAGAAAGTAGATTTTTCCACCACTCATGATAACTATAATTAAAAGATGTCTGCGATGATTTCAGCCACAAGAAAGAATTTAGTTTTACTATTTAACCCTTAATTTATTGTTGATTAGCTGTATTTTTTTTTTTGCTGTAAACAACAATTTTCCAACTAAAACATAAAAACTAGTAACTTTTTTGACTCAAATACTTCATAAAATAAAAACAAAAGTTTTCTTTTTATTATTAAATAAAAATAAAACAGTGGTTTTTTTTTTGTATAAATAAAACAATATTCTTTTCACTGCAATAAAACAATACGTATAAAATATTATTATAATACACATTGCTTTTACAATAAAAATTCATTTTCTCTCTCCGTAATCTCTCTCCGTAATCTCTCTCTCTCTCTCTCACCGATGAGTTCACCACACCACTGTTGAAGTTTGTCGTGCCAATGTGAAGTTTACCTCACCACTGATGTAGCTCGTTGTGCTATCGTGCAACTCGTTGTACCACCGATTTAGCTCGTCGCACCGTCGATTAAGTTCCTTACTCCACCGGTTTGTTCATATCTAAGTCTAATTCCTATACAAAAGAACCACTCAAGAAGTTCAATTTGATGGATTGTACACCAAGGAAGAGACCTATGCACCCCAACTCCAATTTAGGTCCAGATGACAGTAGTGGTAAGGTAAACTAAGGCTTACAGAGGTATGATTGGATCACTTATTTACTTAACTGGTTCAAGACCTGATATTTTGTTAGTATATGTTTGTGTGCAAGATTTCAATGAGATCCAATAGAATTACACTTAACTCTTGTTTAGAGGATTTTTAGGCATCTGAAAGGTTCTAGTAATTTTGGTTTGTCGCATACGAAACCAAGTGACAATAAGCTAGTTGGATTCAATAATGGCAAATATACTGGAGATAGAATTGAAAGAAATAGCAAGGGTGATTGTTGTCAATTCATAAGTGAAAATATTATCTCATGTACTAATAAAAGAAAACAGACTATTGTTTTGTCTACAGCAACATAATACATCTCGGCTGTAAGTTGGAGCACACTGGTTTTTTGAACGAATTATCAACTTAGAGATTATCAGATAAGTGAAAGTAGTATTCTAATTTACTCTTATAATATTGACATTGTTTGTTTATCTAAAAATCCTTTTCACACTCGAGCAAAACATATCAAAATTAAACATAATTTTCTCAGAGACTATGTTCAGAAGGGTATTTTCTCTAATAACCCTGATAAAGACATTGATGAACTAGTTGTTGAGCTAAAAGTCAAGACACCAGCTGATTTTGCACCCTCTCCCTCTGCCATCTCCAAGCCATTTTCATCTAAACCTTAATTTGTTGACCCAAAAATTGAAGAAAATTTTATAGGAACTAAAACCAAAATGTTTAATTTTTTCTGGATTCAATTTTTTCTTAACCTAAATGTTAATTTGATTTTAATCATTATTCTCAAATTACACATGTACTAGCAAAAGTACGGTGATAAAATCTAGGGTTTAGACTTTTTATTGGATGCCTTGAGATTGCTCCCAAGGGTTGTATTTATAGCCTTATATGGGCATGTTTTGTGGTTACTTAGGCATTAAGTAACGGGGATGTTTTAGGTATTTAGGAGCATTCTAGAGGTTTCTAGAAGCGAATAGAGGCGGTGTCCTGGGAGAAATGCGCCTTTGAGCCTTAAGGTTCCTCTGGAAGGTGCTGAGGTTTCTGGGAGGGTCTAAGAGCCCTTTTGGAGGTCTTCTAGGTCTTTAGGAATATATATGACAGTCCACAGCCCCCCAAGCACGAGTCTTTGGACAAGACAAAATGATTGATCTGCTGAAAATTTTAGCCTATGCTTCATTTATGGTTAGTATGTTTCCTTGGGTGTCTATCATCCGAATTTGGAGAGTCCCCCTAGGGAGGTGTTATTTTTTTCCTTAAAGCTCCTAAGGGAGTGTATATCTGATTCGTTTGATAGGTTGACTGCTCAGAACCCCCCAAGCATGAGTCTTGGGAGAAGGCAAAGTGGTTTGTCATGGCGCGAATAATATGTTTGGGTGACTTCTTTGAGCGCAAGTTCTGTTGACTAGTCAGGGGATCTTAATGGTTCAGATTTTGTGACCTTTCATTGGTGTTGACGTGTTTGAATCACGAAGACTTTCTTCCACGTGTTTCCACTCATTGCGAATATGATGCGTTTCTTGAGGCGACTTTAATTGCTTTTCCCATAAAAAGCGTACTACTCCTTCATTTCTCCTATTTCATTTCCGCGTATTCTGCTTTTGACCTTACAACTTTTGTACTCCTCCAGCTTGTTGTTTTCTAGATATTTCAGCCTCCAACTCTTCAAATTACTCAGGTATTTCTTCGTTTCACACTTTTCACTTTTCGAAATTATTTAGCTTTCGATTTAGGGATGGTTATTATCTGAGAGTGAGACGGTACGGATAGGGTGCTTTCGCCCACAAACTCTGAAGAAAGGGATCGGTTAAGGAGAGATTGTTTGAGACATGCAACACGTCCTAATGGAGTGATTAATTGGAAAGTTTACGGACTATGTCTTAATGGCGGTAGGCTCTTTGACGATCTTTCGACTGATAGCGATAGCGATAGTAGTGATGGTTCTGATAGTGATTGTGTTTTCCTCTATGCCACTTCAGGATCGATACCAGGAAAGGAGATCTGTCCATTTACAACTCCGCCGCCGAAACGAAAAAGGGAAACTTTACTTTTAGGGTTTACTGTTGATTCGAAAATGGAATCGTTTTCAGAAGAATTTATTAGCATCACTTCTTTGTACGTGGAGCCTGGTAACATGAATTTCTTTAGGAGTGAGAGGGATATTTCATCGATTGGTCATGAGGAGGATGTGGAGGTGGCGCCTTGTGATGAGGGAGAGAATGTGTGTACTCAACACCCCGTGGTCGAGGAGGTGTATTATATGTACGCAGTGGTTTTGGACGAGTTTGGGGTAAAGATCCCTTTCACCGCCTTCGAAATGGATGTTTTTAAGTTCTTGAATGTCGCGCCATCGCAGATCCTTCCTAACAGCTGGGCGTTCATTCGCAGCTTCGAGATTCTTTCTGAGGCGCTGAAATTGGAGCCTTCTGTTGGTCCTTTCTTTTATTTTTATGGGACTAAGGATGTTAATAAGGGAACGTGGGTATCCATTAGCGCCCACCCTGGAAAGAAACTTTTTCCTCCCTATGCTTCCAATTTCAAGAAGGATTGGAAAGATATATTTGTCAAGATAAAGGGGGCGCCTAACTGTGAGGGAGAGCGAAAGTTTCCTTTAAGTTGGACTTATGCTCCTGTTGTTGTGATGGGTTACGAATTTGATAAGATGACGCCTTATGAGCAGGGCGTGGTGTGTTTCCATGAGAAGATGTTAATCTCTGATATACATAAGCTCTTGAATAAAGAAAGGGATCCAAAGGATCTGGATGCTAACTTGCGTTAGTGTCTTGTTACATATTCTGTTCCTATAGTTTTTATCAATGTATATTTAGTTTCTTCTGCCATGTTGAATTTGTTAATTCGCAGAACCGATGATTCCCCTAACTCCTTCAAAAAGGAAGAAGTATTTGGCTGAGCTAAAGGCGAAGAAAACTGCTAATGGGTATGCAACCAGTGACCCTGTTAGCGTGTTGCATCGAAAGACGAAGAGGAAAGATATTGCTTCGAAGGTGGAGGCTGCTTCTGGTCAGGTGGATATAGACACTGATCAAGTGGAGATGGTAGGTGACAGGACCGTGGTTGAACTTACAGAGTCTCCGAAGAAAAAGAAGGGAAAGACTAGCAAGGCTGATTCGAGACGTACCAACCTTGCGGGCGGAGATACTGCTAACAAGACCGCCAAAGCTGTGGCGACGTCTTCTCTGAATGAGAAGGTGGCGGAGTCCTTCTGGCATAAGGACTTTGATTTCCGGAGGTATAATTTGTTGCTTTTTTGTTTTCAAACAAACCCTTTGTCTGTGGCTATATTTTATTTATTGTCATCGTGTTGCAGATATATGGAGTAAATATGGCGAGCTGGTGATGAATGTTGGGATGTCAGCTCTCATGATTCTTTTGGTGAATCATGTGATGGAGAAAAAACATGTCGACTTGGAGAAGAAGTGTAAAGATGCGGTTGAGGATGTTGAGAAATGGAAGCACAAAGCTACCGACTTGGAGGTTAGATTAAAGAAAGTGTTGGAGTCTAAGAAGGTGGTCGAGACATTTGCGAAGAATCTAGAGAAGAATCTAACGAGTGTTACCGCTGAAAAGGAGGCTGTGGAGCTGGAGAGAGATTCTATGAAAGAGAAAAGTGTTGAGCTGGAAGGAGAAGTTAAAAAATGCAAGGGCGCACTCGCAGAGTACTTTTAACTTGAAGACGGTTTTAAGCGCGCTCGTGAACAAGCTCTACATTTTTATCCTGAGGCAGGTTTAAGCGGCTTAGACTCGTTCAAGATTGTTGTAGGTGGGAAGCTGGTGGACGAAGAATGATTCCTTGTGTTCTCTTTTTTTGTTGTAATTCTAATTTATTTTGGCTACCCTGTGTGGCGCTTTCTTTGACTTGTTTAAGGTGACTTTAAGGTCGTCTTAAAAATACTCTGGTTATGTTAGGACTGCATTTCAGTTTATTTATGCTTTAAAATGCGATATTCCTTTCTAGGTGGATTTAAGCTTTGTTCTTAGCACTTTTTTGCTTTTGTATTCGTTTTTTTTGTTGGGAGAAATCATTTGTTGAGCGTTTTGCCATATCCCCTATTTCAATTTTGTTAAAGTTGCTTCCTGAAAAGCTTTTTCTTTTCTTCTTGGCGATTCAATTGATATTTCTGACGATTTTGTTTGCTGATTATGTTTCGGAGATTCGTTTTAGTTGGGATCACATAAGGCAATTTGAGTCATTTTGTCTTTCAACGTTTTTGATTATCGTGCTTCGTTTTTTATGTTCTGGCGATTTTCGTTAGCTCACAACATCTTCTTTTTGGTAGCCCATTCCAAAAGAACTACATAGTTAAGCGTGCTTGACTTGCAGTAGTCTTTGGATGGGTGACCTACCGAGAAGTTTCCCGGTAAGCGTGCGAGTGAGGACAAAACATGCTGAAAAGACTCGTGCTGGTTTGTGGGGTCAGTCGGCAATCCCGAAAGCAATCTAGGGTGTTACAACTGTCTTGGTTAAAAAAGCATCAGCAAAATGGTGAATGTGCGTAGATTACACAGATTTGAACATGGTGTGCCCCAAAGATCCATACCCTTTGCCTAACATTGATCATCTCATCGACAACACATCAGGATTTAAAACTCTCAGCTTCATGGCCGCATACTCCGATTATAATCAGATAATGACGGACCCTTTGGATGCACCAAAAACAACATTCATGACCAATAACAAAAACTACCATTATGAAGTTATGCCTTTTGGCCTCAGAAACGCAGGCGCTACCTTTCAACGATGCATGGACACAATCTTTGCTCAACAAATCGGGCGAAACCTTGAAGTATATATAGACGACCTAATGGCAAAAACTAGAGAAGGATCCAGCCATGCAGATGATTTGGAAGAAATACTGCGACGGGTGAGAAAATATAACATGCGTTTAAACCCAACAAAGTGCTCGTTTGGGGTGCAAGCTTGGAAGTTTTTAGGACTCCTCTTAACAAGAAGAGGCATTGAAGCAAACCCAGACAACTGCCAGGAGATTATTAACATGAGGAGCCCGTCGAACGTCAAAGAAGTCCAACAGCTAACTGGAAGGTTAGCAGCCTTATCAAGATTCCTGTCTTGCACAGGAGACAAAGCCTTCTCCTTCTTCGTCTCCATCAAGAAAAAAGAAAATTTCGAATTGACAACTGAATGTGAAAACGCCTTATAGAAAATAAAAGTTTTCCTATCCAGCCCGCCCATCCTACATTGTCCTAGTAAGAACGTCATTCTCTTTCTTTATTTAGCAATTTTTGATAATGCTATGAGTTCAGTGTTGGTAGAAGATTCTGACGTAGGAGAGAAGTCGGTTTATTTCGTAGAGTCTTTTAAGGGGCAGAACTAAGGTATCAGTAAATAGAACGCTTAGCCTTAGCTATAGTAACAACAGGGAGAAAGTTACGACAATATTTTCAAAGTCACAAGATTGTGGTAAAATCTAACTATCACATCAAGCAAGTATTAGGCAAACCAGATTTGGCAGGAAGAATGGTAGCATGGTATATAAAATTATCAGAATATGACATTCAATTCCTACCAAGAGGTAGCATTAAATCCCAAGTACTAGCAGACTTTTTAGTAGAGTTCACATCACCAATCCAAGAAGAAATATCTCATGTTTGGCTCTTGTCACTGGATGGATCTTCAAATCTAAAAGGAAGTGGAGCAGGGGTCGTGCTCGAAGGACCTAACAATCTTCTAATTGAACAATCCCTCAGATTCGAATTCAAAGCAAGTAACAACCAAGCAGAATATGAAGCTTTCATAGTTGGAATGACTTTGGCGCAAAAAATGGGCGCGAAAAACCAAAGGGCAAGGATTGATTCTCAACTAGTAACAAGTTAGATCGCTGGGAATACCAATGCAAAGATACTCACCTCATCAAGTACTTGACAAAGGTTCAAAGCTTAAAAGGTTTTAAGTTCCTTGAAGCCATTTATGTACCGCGAGAACAAAACTACAGTTAGGATTTACTAGCCAAACTCGCCAGCACAAAGCGGCCAGGTAACAATAAAACTGTAATTTAGGAGACAATCACCTCACCCAACACGGAAATCGTTGAGATCAATTCTATTATAGAGGAAACGAAAGGTTGGATGACCCCCCCTCTTGTAGTTCCTGACGGGGTCATTCTCTTCAAAGAACGATGAGGAGGAGCAGCTGATTCGAAAAAGAGCGTCCAAATTCACTATTGTGTCAGGAAAACTATACAAAGTGGGAAGAGCCACTCCAATGCAGATATGCTTAGGAGAAGAGGAAACGAGTTTAGTTCTGCTAGAAGTTCATGTAGGCGTATGTGGGAGCCACATTGGTGGGCGAGCTTTAGCAGCAAAACTTCTCCGAGCAGGATACTTTTGGCCCACAATGCTATAAGACAGCGCCGAGTTTGTGAAAAAATGTGACAAATGCCATAAATTTTCAGACAAGAAGCACGCCTCATCTCATGAATTGACTTCAGTTTACTCGCTGTGGCTCTTCCACAAGTGGGTAGTTAACATCGTCAGTCCTTTCGCTTTGGCTGCAGGACAGTTGAAATTTCTGATAGTAGGCATTGATTACTTCACCAAGTGGATTGAAGCTGAAGCAGTCTCCAAAATCACAGCAGAAAGGGTCAAAAAATTCTATTGAAAGAAGATAATATGTCGTTTTGACTTCTACAACCACTATTGTTGACTTCTACAACCACTTAATTCACCAGCTCAATTCACCAGCTCCACTATTGTTGACTTCTACAACCACTTAGGAATCCAAACCAAATTTGTATCAGTCATACATCCACAAGCTAATGGACAAGCAGAATCAGCCAACAAGGTGATCCTCAATGGTATCAAGTAAAAATTAGAGGCCGCCAATGGACTTTGGGCAGAACAACTCCACGAGGTAAAACGTCACAACAAACAAGCTTTCTTTATTTTTTCAACAGTTTTTCAGCAAAAATCTTATATAAAAAAAATTATATTGTTCAAATTGTGAACTCGACCAAATAAGTACAGGTGTTATGGTCATACCATACGATTCCCCATTCTACAACCAAAGAAACTCCGTTCACTCTGGTTTATGGCATCGACGCCATCCTTCCAGTCGAAATCGACATTCCTACTTGGCGAAGAGATAACTTCTCTGAAGAAGGTAGTTTTTTATTTTATTATCACTAACAAAGTTTCGGCAGGATATCCATTTTGAAATTTTTGACTCCACAAGTTACTTACAACATGATTTTCCATTGAAAAGCCAATGAAATAGGAGTATGATGCAACATGGATATGATCGATGAAATAAGGGAGCAAGCTCACATAAGGGAGTTTGCAGCCAAACAACGCGTAGCTCGCCGCTATAATTCCAAAGTTATTCCCAGAGAAATGAAAGAGGCGACCTTGTCTTATGACAACTCGTCGCCCCAACCAGGATTGGAAAGCTACTTCCAAATTGGGAAGGTCCATATAGGATCAGGGAAAAGTAATATCGGGCTCGCGCTCCAACGCCTGATTATTATCCTCCTGACATAGCATCACTTGTCGCACATATTTTTTGCAGGAAGCACTTGATTCTCCTCCTCCGGCGAAACCACCTGAGATAGTGTGAAGGGTGTGTCTCTCTTCCTCATTTTGTCATTCCTTCCTCACCTTTTGGTCTCTTTCTGATTTTCTCTTGTCCTCGCCCTTCGTTTCTTTGGTGTATCCTCGGAGCTTTCCGCTTTTTATCAGTTTCTCAATTTCTTACTTGAGGTGGATACAGGAGTCGGTGTCATGGCCCCTAATCCTGTGGTATTTTCACCATCCATCCCTGTCTGTCCCCATGGTAGGGCTTCGTGGCGCGGGTGCATCTGAAATCAGCTTTGAATGATAAATTTCCTTGAGAATGCGTTCTGGGCGAGTATTCAACATAGTGAAGTCGTCTAGGCGTGGCCTGGTGCCATAGGGAACATAAGGTTGCCCCTCCTGATTTCTGAAAGTTTCCTAGTCTTTGTTTGCTGGAGGGTAGTAGATTCTTCATTCTTAGTTGTTGGTGTTGCATTCCTTCAAGTCTCTGGCTTTTTTCTCCGCGTTTCTCTCCTCTCCCTTGATGTAACATTCGACTTTGGCTATGATTTCATCGATGGAGTTTGTAGGCTTGTGAGGCAGAGATTTCATTAAATTGTCCAGCTCTTAAACCGTTTTGAAAAGCTCCTACAATTACTTCTTAATTTGGATCGATGACTTTGATGGTGGCATCGTTGAATCCAGCTATATAGTCTCGCAGTGATTCGTTTTGTCCTTGACGGACATTGAACAGGCTAGTTGAGGAAACTTTCCTATGTCGACTTGCAGAGAATTGTTGGATGAGTTTCCTGGGCATGTCCCGATAGCCCATGATTGAGAAACGAGGGTGGTTCATGCACCAACGTAGAGAAGCATCAGTGAAGGTTCCTGCTAGGAGTTTGCATTTGAGGGAGTCAGTGGCTCCAACGATGGTCATACGAGTGTTGAAAGTTGTAATGTGCTCTACGGGACCGCTCTTCCAGTCGAAGGGTGACAGATGAGGCGGTTTGAAGTTCTCCGGGACGGGTGCATTCCAAACTTCAGCCGAGAGGGGTTGAGGCTCGGGATCATCCATCTCGCCATGGTGAGACTCGTCTTTCTCCTCTTGTTGCTTTTGTTGCATAGTTTCCGTTGAGGCGTGCAGAGCTTCGTTCTGCTCGACAAGTTGAGCGATTTGAGTCTTTAACGTCTCGACTTCTTCAACGGTTGCCGTGAGGATGGTGTGAGTGGGTTCCTAAATCGGGGCGATTTAGGGTTTGGATGTGAAAGGTTTTCATGATCGCAGCTATAGTGGCTACGATTCAGAGTTTTTCTGGTTTCAAGGTTTCTAAATCGCGATGTGCGATTCAGAGGAGTTGTCTAGGTTACTTTTACCTTTTCCTACAAAAAGCGCCAACTATACTAGCAAAAGTACGGTGATAGACTGTTTATTGGATGCCTTGAGATTGCTCCCAAGGGTGGTATTTATAGCCTTATATGGGCTTGTTTTGTGGTTACTTAGGCAGCAAGTAACAGGGTTGTTTTAGGTATTTAGGCGCGTTCTAGAGGCTTCTAGAAGAGAATAGAGGCCGTGTCCTGGGGGGACGCGCCTTTGAGCCTTAAGGTCCCTCTGGAGGGCGCTGAGGCCTCTAGGAGGGTCTAAAAGCCCTTTTGGAGGTCTTCTAGGTCTTTAGGAATATATTTGACGATCCAACACATGATAATAAATATTTTTTTGAAATAAAAGTATCGCCCATATACAACTGCAAAGACTAATCCACTCGAGGTAACTTAGATCCATTTAAGTTGTTGACATCTCCCAACAATTGTATTTTCAAAGACATCGGAAACACATTTGTTGAGAGAGGTAAACTCGCTTTGTTTGAGAGAGAGAGAGAGAGAGAGAGAGAGAGAGAGAGAGAGATAAACTCATTAAATAGATCTCAATTAAGTCGAGTGGATTAGTCAACACTATCAGAGAGGCCTTATATAAATAGGTAGTACATATATTTTTGAGTAGTTATATTTATACAATCATTTTTGACAACTTTTAGATCAAACACAAATTGAGAAATTTTTTAAAGAAGACTACAATAATACAATAGGGTTGTCCCAGATATTATCATAAAATAGTTGGGAAAATATCATTTCTCATACATGCTGCCTCTATGCATGGTACAATGTGAAAAGAAGACTATTGAGAAACTTAACATCGTCCTTTATATAAAAAACAAGTCAACCATGTCATTTTCCCATTCATGCCAGCCATATAGACATACTTTACAAGCGACGCATCCAATACTTTATACTATTTTTTCCTGCCACTAACTATTGATATAATTTCCTTCAAAAAAAAAACTATTGATATAATTATTAAGATAAGAAAGTAATAAAGGCATCGCTAAGTCAAAAACACACGCGTGTCTCCATTATTTATTTATTTATTTTTTAAAATTCGGTATCCGATCCAAAAACCTACTAATATGAGGGGATCAATCTCATCGTCCACTTGTAGGTGCCTCGTTTAAAGCAAGAGCATAGCTTCGTATGGATTTAGTCCACCAAAATTGATATCAGAGGGAATCGAACTTGAGACATTGAGAGGAGCAAACTTCAACATCCCAAGCCAACCACATCTTCATTATTATTTTATGCAAATGCGATTATGCATGTCAACAAGATTGATTTTATATTTGTCGAGCTTACCTCAATTGGTAGGGACATTGCATACTATATGCAGAGGTCGGAGTTCAAACCCCGGACACTTTACTTCTCCACAATTAAATGTGTAGGCTCCAACCGCTACGTTACTTGACAAAAAAAAAAGGTTGATTTAATATTTTGTCAAAAAAAAATTATATTTTTTTTTGAAGGAAAAAAAAAATTATATATATATATAGGTGTAGAGTAAGTTGTGAAACGCAGTACTAGCAAGAGAAAATGGTTTCAACGAATTGTTCTCTTATTTGTGTGGTTCTCTTTTTGTGTACAATGAGTTTCTCTACTAAAGCAACAAGGAACATTCTTGGTGCTCCTGACATGTATGCAAGTAAGTGAACATCTATAACAGCTCCCATTCCATTTGTGTGCTTGCGTTTTCCATATATAATTTGTTCTTTTATGGTTTCAGATGAAATCGATAAGAATAGAAAGCTACTTGCCCCAGATCAGCGATGTAAGAGAGGAAGAATGACTGTTGAACTTAATCAAACTCCCGTTGTACTTAATAAAACTGCTGTCGGACTTAATCAAACACACGAGGGAAAGCCAGAAAATGATCCTCGTTGCCACAATTATCTTTGATCTAACCGTACTGTGTTACAATTTCATGGATGTATAACAGAAAAGAATTGTATAAAAGACATATATTAGATGGCAATATTCATTGGTTTCGTTCATGTAATTTGTGTGCTTTTATAATATATTAATGAAATTTGTGTTTACATAATATTATTATGTTTTGTGATAAATCTCTAATTATGCATTTGAAATAATAAACTTTGCCACTCGAATATGTTAGAAAATGGGATTCGGATCCTCTCCTGTCAATCTTCTATGGCGATTCGTTATGCAGTAATTGCAACCGTTTGATCTATCACACAAATCAGATAGAAAAAGTCAAATAAAGTAATTAAATAGTCTCAACCATTGAACTACCGTATGCGAGATGGCAGCATAGACTTGTGCAGGAAATGATCCGTGTCCTTGAAAAAGCTGCAAGGGAAACACAATCACAATACAATAGTATAAGCGTTATGTTAACAAAGTTAAGATCATTGTTAAAAGAAAGCATAAATAAAATTATTCTCTTGAAAACACAAATCAAACATATGAAAAAGTAATATTAAATATGTTAAGAAATAAGCTAAAAACACAAGATCAAAGAAGAAGAGTAAGGAGAAGATGAAAACACTTTGTATTATTCTCTTCACAAGTGTGTCTTTACAATACAATATGAGCCCTATTTATAGTACATAAGATGAGTAAGTGAGTGATCAAGGCAATTAAGGTCCACTAACTATTCACTTACTAATGGGGGTTATAGGACTTACTAATGGGGGTTATAGGAAGGTGAAGAAGGATGGACATGGGGTTATAGGAAGGTGAAGAAGGATGGACATCCACTAAGTCATTATTTCATAACACTCCCCCTTGGATGTCCATTAGGATATGCCTCTTTAAAACCTTATTAGAAAAAAACTCAATGGGAAAAAATTCTAGTGAAGGAAAAAGAGTACACTATCCTTTTACATAATGTACTTATTTCTCCCCCTCAACAATACAACCATCTCTGTGTCGACGAAGACCAATTTTTTGTATCAGTTGTTCAAAAATTCTGCTTGGGAGTGACTTTGTGAAAAGATCTGCAAGATTATCACAAGACCGAATTTGTTGAATGATTATATCAACTGAGCAATGCATGCAGTATTATCTTGATAAATAATTGTTGCATCTGTTCTCCCGATAGATAAACCACAACTTTCTTGTATGTGTTGAATTAGAGACCTTAACCAAACACATTCTCGACTTGCCTCATGTAGTGCTAAGAGTTCAACATGATTTGATGATGTTTCTGTTATGGTTTGTTTCACGGATCTCCATGAAATGGTTGTACCTCCACAGGTAAACAAGTAACCTGTTTGTGATCTTCCATTATGAGGATCTGACAAATAACATGCATCTGCATAACCTGTTAATTCAAATTTTGGTACTTTTGAATAAAACAAGTACCTCTAAGGTAACGAAATATATGCTTGACTCCATTCCAATGTCTCCGTGTAGGTGAAAAAATATACCTTGCTAATAGATTGACAGAAAATGAAATATTAGGACGTGTATAATTAGCAAGGTACATTAGTGCTCCAATTGCACTAAGATATGGTACTTCAGCACCAAGTATTTCTTCACCCCCTTCTCGAGGTCTGAAAGGATCTTTCTCCACATTCAGTGATCGAACAACCATTAGAGTAGTTAATGGATGAGATTTGTCCATATAGAAACGCTTTAATATTTTTGCAACATAAGCTTCTTGATGTACAAATATTCCATTATTCAAATGCTCAATTTGTAATCCCAAACAAAACTTTGTCCTTCCCAAGTCCTTCACCTCAAACTCTTTCTTTAAGCAATCTATAGCTTTTGGAATCTCTTCAGGAGTTCCAATAATATTGATATCATCAACATACACAGCAATTATAGCAAACTCCTTTTCAGACCTTTTTATAAAAATACATGGACATATGGAGTCATTTGTATATCCCTCTTTAATCAAATATTCACTAAGGCGATTATACCACATACGCCCTGATTGTTTTAGCCCATATAAAGACTTATTCAATTTGATGGAATAGTCTTCTCGAGATCTAAATCAATGTGCCTCAGGAAAATTAAATCCTTCTAGGAGTTTTATGTAAATATCACTATCAAGTGATCCATATAAATAAGCTGTAACGATATCCATCATATGCAATTTGAGCCCTCCATGTGCTACAAGGCTAATTAAGTGCCGAAAAGTACATGCATCCACTATATGTGAATATGTCTCATCAAAATCAATTCCAGGTCTTTATGAAAATCCTTGGGCAACAAGTCGAGCTTTGTATCTCACAATTTCACCATTCTCATTTCGTTTTCTCACAAAAACCCATCTATATACAACGGGTTTCACACCTTCAGGTGTTCGGACTACAGGTTCAAAAACTTTTCGCTTGTTAAGCAAGTTTAATTCGGCTTCAATTGCATCTTTCCATTTTGGCCAATTCCCACTTTGTCTACAATCTTTGATAGACTTTGGTTCATGATGCTCGCTGTCATTTATCACATTTAGCGCTATATGATATTTAAAAGCATCGTCAACGTTGACCTTTTGTCGGTTCCATTGTATTCCATTACTGACATAATTTATTGAGATCTCTTTATTTTCATGAATTTCAGGTACTTGATCAGCCTCTCCTGGAACTGAAATTTCAATAATGTCTGAAGATTCTTTCAGATTTTCTACATCCTCACTTGGGACATCTTTCTTTTTAGCTCATTTTCTTGTTCGAGGATATTTATCTTTGGAACCGACTGGCCTACCACGCTTCAGGCGTGTTGAGACTCATTTGCAATATGAGATTGCCTAATTGTGACATCCATTTTTATTGGAGCATTAGCAGCTGGCATATATGATTTTGTCACACTTTTTGGATCAAAGAATGCATTTGGTAATTGATTTGCTAAACTTTGCAAATGAATTATCTTTTGAACTTCAAGTTCACATTGTTTAGTTCGTGGATCAAGATTAGACAATGATAATTCTTTCCAAATGATCTCCTTTTCTAGCTGCTTACTCTCTCCCCCTAATGTTGGAAAATTTGACTCATCAAAATGACAATCAGCAAATCAGGCTGTAAATAAATCTCCCGTTGTTGGTTCAAGATATTTTATAATAGATGGAGATTTATATCTAACATATATTCCCAACCTTCTTTGAGGACCCATCTTAGTGCGTTGTGGTGGAGGAATTGGAACATACACCGCTCATCCAAAAACTCTTAGATGGGAAATATTAGGTTCTTGACCAAAAATCAATTCTAAAGGGGAAGAGTTATGATAACTTGTTGGCCTGATGTGAATCAATGATGCAACATGCAAAATTGCTTGTCCCCAAGTGGAAATGGGCAATTTGCATCTCATGAGAAGTGGTCTTGCAATTAACTGTATACGCTTGATAAATGATTCCGCAAGTCCATTTTGTGTATGAACATGTGCTATAGGATGTTCAATGTCAATCCCAATGGACATACAATATTCATTAAATGATTGAGATGAGAACTCAGCGGCATTATCATGTCGTATTTTCTTGACAGGATAATCAGGGAAGTGAGCTCTTATTCGAATCAGTTGAGCTAGCAACCTCGCAAATGCCTGATTGCGAGTTGACAACAAACAAACATGTGACCATCTAGTTGATGCATCAATTAAAACCATAAAGTATCTAAATGGTCCACATGATGGGTGTATTGGCCCACAAATATCACCATGTATTCGCTGTAAAATAATTTAGAGATTCACTTCTAATTTTTGTTGGTGATGGCCTAATTATCAACTTCCCTTGTGAACAAGAGGTACATGAGAGCTTATCAGATTGAAGAATCTCATGACTCTTCAACTGATGACCAAAAGAACTTTCAATTATTTGTTGCATCATTATAGACCCGAGATGGCCCAACCGGTCATGCAAAACAAAAAATTTATTATGATTTGTAAACTTCTGGTTTTCAATCACATGTGCTTTAATTGCACTTATATAAGTGTAGTACAAACCAGTCGAAAAGGCAGGTAACTTTTCCACTACACTTATTTTATCCAAATTATGTCTCGTTATATAAAGATATTCAACATCTTTTTCATTTTTTGTTTCAATATGATATCCATTTAGATGGATAGCCTTGAAACTTAGTAAATTTCTATGAGACTTGGGAGAATATAATGCATTCTCAATGTTTAAATTTGTTCCTCCACATAATATTACATTAGCTCTTCCGGAGCCTTCAATTATTTTTGAACTTCCATATATAGTACTAACATCGGTTTCTCGCTTTACTAAAGAAGAGAAATACTTTTATCCTTAAGAATCGTATGAGTTGTTGCACTATCAGTAAGACACATATCTCCATTAGTGAGGTTAATGTTAATATTCATTCTATCTAAAACTGAACAAACAAAGATAAGTATAAAAACAAAATTATATAAACATACTATTTATCATGACTAGCAATGGAGGTTGAAAACACACTTATTCCGACACTTTGTTCTTGTACACTAATGTGCATACAGCCAAAGAATAATAACTAGAAGAGTTTAGGACACAATCTAACAAATGCAAGTTTAAACCTAGCTAACAAATAATGAACAAAAGCCTGTTGTTTTGTTCATGAGAGGACATTAAGTTATGTTATTCCGAACATTGAGTTATTGTCTGGTCTTTGTAGCCAACACCACCTAGTGCATTCAGCATAAACAAAATAAAATCACATGTTTCTTGATTAGCTTGAAGTAATAAAAGGTGCTCCATATTTGTGAATAGAAATTTATGCAATAAACTGCTGATAAACAAATTTAGAATTACGTGTGGCTTATCTTTGTTGATTTCAAATTTCTGATAATTTAGACAATACCATAGGTTTAAATAAAAATATTTTCGACAAACATAGGAAACATTACTTAAGGGTATATCAAACAATCATACAATGCAGTAACAAATATTATGAAAAACAAGAATTAGTATTACCTCAAATTGGTTGAGCTTCGTGTTGATAACGTGTTAAGAAATAAGCTAAAAACACAAGATCAAAGAAGAGTAAGGAGAAGATGAAAGCACTTTGTATTATTCTCTTCACAAGTGTGTCTTTACAATACAATATGAGCCCTATTTATAGTACACAAGATGAGTAAGTGAGTGATCAAGGCAATTAAGGTCCACTAACTATTCACTTACTAATGGAGGTTATAGGAAGGTGAAGAAGGATGGACATGGGGGTTATAGGAAGGTGAAGAAGGATGAACAACCACTAAGTCATTATTTCATAACAAAATACACATATTTCTATGCAATTGATTAGTTAAATGTCTAAAGGGCACTTGTTACCATTTCTTATATTATAATCGGGGTGGAATTTTGTCTAAATGTTTGCCTCTAGACGTGTTGGTTTAATGTAACAGCCCGATTTTCGCTAGATTTGTTTTATTATTTATTTATGTGTGTTAATGTGCTCTTATGTGATTAATTGCCTCTGTGTGTATTTTTGGTTGGGATTTGTGGAATTCGGTGTTAGAAGGGTATTTTAGTCATTTTGGACTCAGGGGTATTTTGGTCATTTTGCGAGTAGGGGTAATTTAGTAATTTTGATGAGGATTATTTTTAGTGCTTAGTGAGAATTATTATTTTACTAAGTACTAGGGAGTTGTAGTGAATTGTTTTATAACCGGTAGGTGACCGTTATTATTATATTTACCGTTAAGTGGGTAGAAACATTTGGAATTAGAATTAGTAATGGGTTAGGCCCATTAAGGCATTGTGAGTTTAGCCCAATTATGTAGAGCCTATATAAACTCTAGTGTTAGAGAAAATAGGGTTTACATAATCATTTCAAAATTTTGAGAGAAGAGGTAGAGAAAAAGAGCAAGAGAGAAGAAAGGGTTTGAAGAAGGAAAGCTAGAGAGAACTAGAGGAAGGTAGAGCTTCAAGGATTGGAGCTAAAGTGAAGCCTAGTTTGAGTTTGTAAAGAATTAAGGTAAGGGGGTTAGACTTTAATCATAATCTTGTAGTTTAATTTCTACCCTAATTCCTTGCATAATTGCTTATTGTGGTTAAGTGGTTAATTTGATTTTGGTTTTAGAAATTTGTGCTTAATTGTCATGATATGATTATGAACATGAATTGAATGATAATTGTGTTGTTGTTGAATTTGTATGTCAAAATGGGTATATATGAACATGATGTGTTTTTATGTGAAATTGATGATGAATGAAGTGGTGGTTGTTGAATTGTGAATGAATTCATGTTCAAATGTTGTTGTTGTTATCTTGACATATGTTGTTGTTGAATTGATGTAATGGGGATCATTGGAATGATGAATTATTGATGAGTTTGTTGTTGTTGTTGAAAGTTGTGAGAGTTTTGGTAAATTGGTGAATTATTGATAAATTGAAGTTGCAATCTCAAAACATGTGTATGTTTAAGTGTTTTGAAATGTATATGACATGTAAACATCTTTGGGATTAAGTTTTGGGGTTTGGAATGATCAAAATTGGGATTTTTGGGTGAAAAGGGGTTGGAACATGAAACATTTTGACAGGAACTATGAAGGCTCGCTTGAGCGAGCTGAAAGCGAGCTCTAAGCAAGCGTGTCCAGAACTTTCTGGACGCAGGTCGCTTGAGCGAGCTCCAAGCGAGCAAGTCCAGAACTTACTGGAACTTGGTCGCTTAAGCGAGCAGCACTCAGTTCAGCCATTTTTTATTTTTCGTTTCGTGCATTTGGGGACCAATTCGGGCTTTCTAAAATGATTCTTTTGACTTGATTAACCTCTGTTTACACACTTATACCTACTGGAACATCGGGTGAATCGAATTGGACTTGAATTTGTGAATTGAACTTAACTTTTGGAAAATGGTCCAAAAATGTCGATTTTTCTGAAACTCGTTTTCTCTTGGAATTGAAGCAGGGTTAAGGTTGTGTAATGTTTATATGGTTTCTAAAAATGGCTGTGATTGGTTTCATCAAGTATTATCTTGTTTTGTTTTGAAAATGAGATTTTTTTGAAAAGTGATAAAGAGAGACGAACTTTGTGATTCTCATGAATTCTTCGTGTTTAGCCGGTGAAACGTAATTGTATATTCTACTGCACTTATATGTAGCCTAGAGATATAGTTAGTTGAGGCATTGGATGTTGTTTACTTGGTTTTGGTTCAATAGCTTCAATTATTTTGAAAATGGGATAATGATAGACGAATTTGGTTGAAAATGGTTCCTTTGAGCCGATACTTTATAAATCCTTAGTGAATGGTTTTATATGATTAATTGAGGATATGTGGATGATTGTTGATGGTTGAATATGATGTTTATCATAAGAGTGTTGTATTGTTCCACTTACTTGGCTTATGAGAAGTACATGGAATTGTTGTGATATATTATTGTGTGGTTGGTGTTGATGTATGTTGATCCATGTTGATGACTCTAATTTGAATTGTGAATTGTTGAATGTGTGGACATGAATAGTTGATAATGCAAATGTTGTTGAGCTAGTCAATGTAATTGGAGGTGTACTTTTACATTGTCGTTGGTAGTTGTTATGTTGAAGTTGTGCATTATCGGGTCGTTGTTGTATGTCCATGCATCATAATCATATTGAGTCATATGTTGAAATGTAAAAGGAGGTGTACTTTTACATATTTGGTTGTAAGAGGAGGTGTACTCTTACATAGATGTGCGGATGGCATCTAATGGTTGTTGTCATGGTACCACATGCATATATGTGTCGAGTATAAGCGCATTGCATATTGAAATGAAATCTTGTTGTACTATATGAATGATGTTTGTTTGTGATAAGTGCTTGATGAGTGCTTGCTTGTGATACTTGGATTGATTGTACGAATGTATATATGGAAGTTAATTGTTCATACAAACTATTTGAGAATTGAATTGATTTCTTCATGTCAATTATTATTATTTATTGATTATGATTAATGTAAAGCTTACCCCCAGTGGTTTGACCGCCTACCTGTCTGTATGGATGGGTAGACGCTATGCAGGATTAGTTGGCTTTCGGTGAGTTGCTTGATGCTTTGCTTGGATAGCGGGGGCTAATCTCCGTTGTCGGTTGTTGAGTCTTAGTTTTAGGCTCTGATTAGGTGTCAGTTGTCTTTGGATTTATGTATTGTTTATGTTGAGGAGTTTTATCCATTTGTCGGATTTCGGAGATTTCATTTATGATTTGATGTTGTTTTATGACATGTAAATTCTGGTGATGTATGAATTGTATCCGCTGCGACTGTTGAGAATTTTTATATGCATCTCTGTTGGAATTTGTTGAGACGTAGCGTCTATTTCTTGAATATTTGCTATATTCGCGTGTTTTATCGCTTTAATAGAAATAGGTCGTTACATTTAACGCGTACTTGATGTTTTCCCTTTCGTCGTGTTTGTTCTCCCCCCTGTATGACACGTAGGATCGTGACAGACATGTGTATTTGTTGATTAACAAATGTTCCTGGGATGACATCTTCAAGTCATTAGGTTCTTTCCAGATGCGACGTTCCACTGACTCGTTATGCAAGTGTTCCGTGGCGTTTGGTTTACGATCTCACCTCATAAATGTTGTGGGATTATCCGTAAAGAGGCAATAGTGATGGATAAATTTGGATTCTCGGGGTGTTGGTCCAGGTAAATGGCCGAGACCATTGGATCAGAACCTTTTTGCACTCTTTAAAACTTTTTAATGAGATATGCATGCCAGAACTTCCATCCATCAACCTCTAAAACTTTTTGACTAGTGCGAGAATACCATGAAGAACTTAAAGTACATGTTTGAAATTGTCTGGCCGTATAATATTGAGGACTGGAAGACTCTTTGCACCCAAGTAAATTTTTTGCTCGAGCATACTTTCCTACTCTCCGCAAGACCGGTCTGAGACTCCCTTCATGAATAACTAGGATAACCAAGGGACCGCCTTGCCCGTTGTCCTCGATGTTCCTTTGGACCAGTGAAGGTTCCTTGAGAAGCTCATTGCTCAAGTTTGTGTGGTTATTAAGAAGAAAAATGTGGATTAGAAGACCAATTGGCGAGGAATTTAATAGAAAATATTGTGAGCTGCAATGGCCTCTACGAGATCAAAGCCTTTCTAGTTTTATTTTCTTGTTGTTTGTTCTCCATTTGCCTTTCGTTGACGTTGCTTCCCTAATGTTTATAGATGGTTATCTTGTCTATTTGTAGAAAGGATGCCGACCTTAAACTTTATGGCTTGAAGGAATTCAATGAGGCGGTGCACATCTTGTTCCACATGAATTCTAGCACATCTTAATCATGTTATCCCATTGCATTTGAAAAACGGTGGAGGAAATATGGTCAAAATGAAGCTTTATGCGATTACCCGAATAATCAGCTAAGACCTCTTTTCTTTTAGCCTCTTTCGACAGGCTAGTAGCCTTACGGTCACTGGTTAATGATGTGAATTTTATATCCATTCTTAATTTGGGTGTTGCTTGTCAGGCAGAGATAACGAATTACCTTTCTTTTGAGGCTAAATTGTTGACCCTTTCAAGTTTGATGTTATTGTCTGACGAGGAGTTTTGCACCGTTACGAAAAGGTTGAATTCTAGAGTGGTGAGGCTGGTGGAGGAAGAGACCTTTTAGACACCAAATTGATTGAATAAATGAGAAGTTATCCTCTATTGGGAAGTTTTTTTCAAACGATGATGAAAAGATTCAACAGTGGGAGAAGATCTTTGATGGATCTTCGTCAAAGGCTATTATCTTGGGGCATGAGATGGAAAAACTTGTTCGCGATAACCATGCTTTGTAGAAGCTGGTGAGCTGGAACCAAGATGATGATTGGGAAGCCCGTTAGGAGTTATGGTAGAATCGATGCAGGATGAAAAAATAGCTTTGGAGGCCTAGAAGGAGAAATTGAACGCCAAAATTGAACAAGCACAAGATGATTCCTTCAACATTATCATGGCCCGAGTGGATTCCCTTCACCAAATTATGGTGGATCAAGGTTGATTGAATGCCTTCCGTGTCGTTGGAGAGGATGGACTCGAATGATTTTGTACAAGTGTTTTATTTGAAAGTTCGGTGTTATTGTATCTTGGATTAGTCTAGGGGAACACGGTGTATGTGGATGATTTCCTCCTTGTAATGATCATGTTTTACTTCTTGTTTGAGCTGTGATTTCTTTTTTTTTTTTCGGAATGTTTTGTTGAGAAAGAACTTTGCTCTTGTTTTATTCCCTTGGTTTAGTTCTCTCATTGCTTTCAAGGTGTATTTTTTCGTCCATATTCAATAGCTCAAAAGTTAATACATGTTGAATACCCCATAGATTGCGAGCTAGTCACATTTTGGCAACCAGTCCTTAGCCAAAGGTCGATTCCCCCTAGATCACGTTATGCCAGTGCAACTATCCGTAGAGATGGACTAAAAAAGAGGGGATTCTCTTCTTAACAATAGCTAACTGTCAAGTTAGATACCCCGAACCAATCCTTTGAAATGGACTAGTATAAAATACCGCTTGTAGGGGAAAGGTATAAATATTATCGTCAGGTTTGACCTTGGATGCATCCCGTAGTGTTTCCAGTGATGTATGGTCACGAATGAAGGATGTAGAAAACACATATTGATAATAAAAACAAGTTAAATTTCATTAACGTTGGACTTGGGTTGAGATTACGTTAGGGGTCGTTATGACCTATTACATTAACTAGGGTAAGTGGGTAACATCACCAGTTCTTTAATCCCTCGACATCTTCAAAGGTTCAATTTTCCATCAATGGGTGGAAGCCTCGTAGGGGATTGATTCTTATTCCTTTTCCATTTTTCCTCAGGGGACTTAAGTATTGGGTGATCCTCGAGGAAATGTATTTCAAGGAGGCGTTATTTCATGGCCTTTGTAAGGATTTACTTGACTCTTATCACGCCTGAGTGCGCCTTCTCTTGGGTGCATACTGCTCGTTGTATTTTCTTCTTCTTCATTAAGTTCTTCTAGGTTGTCAGGGACCCAGGGAGTATATCTACTTTCTATCAAGTTGTTTCCCCAACGACAACACAGTTCCCCATTATTTCCTTTATGGAGGGTTCTGTATTATTCGCTATGTGCCTCTTGATGGACGTTAAGAAGCATTCGGGTCTGGCTTCCAAATCTCTAAGGATGGTTTCGATAGCCTATTTCTCATTATAATATCACATTTTATGGTGGGCGGGATAGGAGACTACACACAAAGACACTAGGGTCGGTCTTCCAATAATTCAGTTATACGACGAAAGTCATTCCATGAATTGAAACTGACTCTTCACAGTGCGCTGGGGCTCTATAGCAAATTCATGAATCCCCAAGGTCTAGTTGATGAACTGTTAAACCTTGTTAGGTCACATCCCACATACAGGAGCAATTTCTTCTCTGCGGATCTGAGAGCACGAAACAGATGCACGTACAAGAAGTCACAGGATGCGCCCTGTTCAACCAGGAATCTCACGACATTGTAGTTACGTTCTTCCAAAATTTTGTTTTGTAAAATCTTACTTTAATTTTTAGTTTATCCTTTTATTCTCATTGTTATCCTATTCTTACGTTAAATTATTATCATCACAACAATTACATATTTTACTTTAATGTTATTTGTCGCAATTCAACTATTTAACAGATTTTTGTATATATACGAGAAAAATATTTAATAGAAATATTACATTAATACTCATAATTTTCATTTAATATCTTTAAACATTCAACTATATTAACAATCGAATTATTTTCTAACTAATTATTGCAATGTTACGTGATCCATGCAAAAACAGAGTTTTTTACTAGTCGTTTATCAAGCGAAGTAATTCGAAGTCATTAATGTATCCATCTTATGATTTAACAAAATTATATAAAAAGCTTGTAAAAAAAATGAAATTATAAAAAAAAAAAATAGACTATTTTAACAAAGTCAAAATTGTCGTATTATTAGCGTTCATTCCAGCCATATACACATTGTTTACCAGAAAAGCATCCTATACTTTAGATAAATTTCCATGCAATCTGTCAAAAAATAAATAAATTTGACTATTTTGTTGGTGTCATTCAAAAAGATAAGAATTTTTATTATACATTTTATATTTCTTTGAAAGATATTATATTTGTTGTATTGTTGGTTTCATTGAAAAAGATAAGTGTAGTTTGTTACTATAAAAAAGATAAGTATAGTTTGTTACAATAAGAAAGTGCAAAATATTTCGCATCTATACGTATAATTTTAATAAAAATCAAATTAATTTTAATCAAAATTTCATAAATATTGCTGTTCATAATTTATTTGCATTAGCGCAATAGAAGAATGGACAGATGAACACGGAATGTCCGTCTAAACGCTAGTATACATAATTTTGTTATGGCGTAAAAAAGACTATTTTAACAAAATTATCAAAAATAATAATATAAAATTATAAAAAAAAATACTATTTTAACAAAGTCAAAATTATCGTATTAGTTCAATCCAGCCATATACACATAGTTTACCAGGGAAGCATCCTATACTTTTAATAAATTTCCATGCAACTAACTATATATAATGATTTTTTATTAAAAAAACCACATATATCGAATTTGTCAAAAAAAAAATTATATATATTGATAGAAGCGATACCAAATGAATTAAAAACATGCAACTACACTTTGATACACGTGATATTTCTAACAAACTAATTTACCTCCAGTTTCAATCGTCAAGTTTGCTAAAGTCTTAGAGGTATTTAAAAACATACTTAGTGCAAAAAGTAAACTGTGTAAATTAATGCCTTGAAAAATAAGCAACTACCATCGAATTTGCATTATAAATATGCATGTGTTGATTAGGTTGTGAAATGCAGTAGGAAGAAAAATGGCTTCAAATAAGTTCTCCCTTATTTTGGTGGTTCTCTTTTTGTGTATGCTGAGTTTCTCTGCCAAGGCAATAGCAAGTAACATTGTTGGTGCTTCTGAAATGTACGCAAGTAAGTAAACCTCAATCACACCACCCATTCAATTAGTGTGCTTGCATTAATTAATTATATGTATAAATTAATTTTACCAAACAATTGTTTCCTATATTAATTTGTTATTTCGTAGTTTCAGATGAAATGGGTCAGAATCGAAAACTACTTAACCCAGATCAGCGATGTAAGAGAGGAAGAGTTACTGTTGAAGTCAATGAAGTTCGAGTGCCTAGGGAAAAGGCAGCAAATGCTCCACGTTGCCACAATTATCTTTGATCTGGCTGTGTTGTGGTACAATTTCATGGATGGATAACAGAAATAAAAGACAAGTAGTATAAATTAAGTGGCACTAATTAAATTTATGGTTTTGTTCATGTAATTTGTTTGGTTTTCATAATAAATTTATGTAATTTTTGTTAAGATAATATGAATAAGAGTTTAATTAGTATACTAATTAAATTCATATGTATATTTGTGTATATCTTTTTATAATGATTAATTATGTAATTCTTTTTAAATCAATATCACTATAATCTACATTACTCTAATAAAATTTATTAATAAAGAGAAATGTTAACAAATGCCTCAAAGACATTTGTTAAGGATTTATAAAAGGAAACATTACCTTAAAAAAATCGAAACAACTACTTCATTAATAATCTTACCGAGAAATCTAAACCGATAAAGGCCTCAGAATAAAGGAATAGTGCAGTTCAAGAAAACAATTAGCACAAGGATCAGACTCAAAACAAATAGTACATCTAAATCTTTTTTTTTGATGGTGTTCGGGGTTCGAATCATGGACCTTGCATATATTATGCATTGTCCTTACCAACCGAGTTAAGCTCACGTGGACAAAGTACATCTAAATCTATAATTACGAAGAAGACCTAATCTATTTTTAGAAAAGACATCTTTAATTCAACTTCGAAAGGATTACCACAAAATGAAATCGAAAACTTATAAACCATAATTAGTCTATATATTTGCCAAGTGTTTATTTCTGTCAATGTGAAAGACTCTTAAACAAAATCCTCTAATTCTGGAGGAATCTCTAAGCGATAAAAAAAAAAAAAATCATACTCCAGCTAAAATTGAGAATATTATTAACAAGTACTACTAAATTACTAATGAGAAGGAAGAAACGCATAATAGCTTAACCACAGATAACTTGGAATGCGAGTTAGAGTTAGCTTACAATGCAAGTTATGTAATTTTAGTTTGAATTTCATTCATTTTGCAACTGTGTTGCATTTATCACGAAAAAATAATCACTTTTCATCAAACTTTATCGTTTCCCATGATTGAGAATTGTTTTGATGGTATTAGAGGAGGTTCGTCCTGCTCTGCTTTTGCTTCGTGAAGATTGAACGAATTTTCGATTGAACTTGTTCATCTTCTTCTTCTTTCGTGTTCAACCAATTCTTTATCGTTTCATTTTTTTTTTATTTTTCTTCTAATTTTGTTTTCGTTGATTCATTATCATTTCGATTTGTTCATGTTTCTTGGAATTAGTTACGTGTTAGTTTCTTGATTGACTCGTTTATGAAATCTCCAAAATCATGGTGAGAAACAATAACACATATAATCAAGATCAAAGTCTTGATCCTTACTTTGTTCGTCCATCAGAGTATTCAACAATTGCAAGTGTGAGGCCATAGTTCCAGATGCGAAGAGCATTGACTATGAAGAACAAGTTCAAGTTTGTGGACGGCTAATAAATTCCAATTCCAGATGAAGATGATTTTAATTGTAATGCATGGGTAAGGTGTAACAATCTTCACTACACCATTTGTTGTCTTTGGCAACACTTTTTTATGCAACATGTGAAAAGCGTTGCCTAAAAGATAGCTAAGGAGACGTTTTATGCATGTTCCCAGTTATTTTTTCGCAACACCGTAAAACGTCCCCTAAAATGTAATAGGCGACGATTTACAATTGTAGCTACATATTTTACTTTGCAACAACTGGTAAATGTCCCCTTAGCTATCTTTGGGGACAATTTTCAAATGTTACGTTATCTCAAACCAAAAGGCTACGTTAACAATAGTGGCTATTGAAAGTAGCTCTACTAAATTGTTGGACGGTAAACAATTATTTTCCCTTTTAAAAAAAGAGTATAAGTTGTTTTGATTCTCCTCCAAATTATAATGTTTAATGATAATAATATTTGTAAAAAAAAATGACAACAATATATTTTTTCCATTAAAAGAATAATATCGTTTTGTTATCTATTTTATATATAAAGAAAATAGCATATTTTGACTCTTTTGGACTCCCTTTTTCTCATTCTAAAATTACTATTAATTTTCAATACAAATAATACATATAACAAAATGTAACAAATTGTATATGTCAGATTTTTTTCTTTCTCATTTATTCATTTAAAAAAGATATTGGATGAGAGTGAATTCAAATATTAAAAAAGTGTAACAAACACAATATTTATTTTTTGATTATCACACAAAACTTATCGTGTAACAAACACGATATTAGTATATGTCCAGTTTTGTTTTCGTTTATCCTTAAAAAAAATTGTAACAAATTAGATCAAGTATATCTATATTATATGCTATATACTATTTATTTATAATATATCTAAAAAAAATAGGAAATTTTGAGCTACCTTTTTCATTATGCTAATTACATCAAGATACAAATTTAGAGTTTTTTGTTATATTGTTGATGTCAATGAAATAGGTAAACATTGTTAATTTGGTTTGTTATAATTTGAATGTAACAAGCATTTAAATTTATACTTTTAATCAAAATCAAAGTTTCATAATAAAAACACCGTTAATAATTTTCAAACGTTAACATAATAAAATGAGCGGTAAGACGGACACGTAACTGTCCGTCTTTTTGCTAGTTATCTATACTATATATAAAAAATACATGATTTTGAGGTGACTTTTTCACTTTCAATTTTGCGCTTAAATAATTTTGTCTATAAAATTGTTATAATGTTGTGTCAATGAAAAAGATAACACTAGAGCACGCCTCCTTGCCAGGATTACGCTACATGTGTCCTTCCCCGCTTCTAATCACACGCCGCATAACCCGGAGATAGTTATGCCTCGATCGCGCCTATATAAGGTGAACTTGCTTCCCCTCAAGGGACACAATACTTTTCACAACACTTCTTAGACTTTCTCTCTCAATTCCATTACTGACTTGAGCGTTAGAGTGCTAACGTGCCTGCAGGCACCTTCCGTTGCGACTCAACTGTTCTCACCGGATAGATCATTTGGCGCTAGAAGGTGGGGATCGTTCGCTAAACCGCCACGGTCCAATGATCCTCCACCGTAACCGTTTTCAGTTACGCACATCTCCGTAGTGACCGTTTTTGGTTACACGTTGCTCCACCGCAATGGTTAACAGTTACCGCTCCTACCTTCAAAGTAGTGGTTGGAACTCGCAGAAGAACCATCGCAAGTCGTTCAGCCACCTCTCAACACCGCGATCAAGGATCCAAATTCTCCAAAGTCAAACGGTTTCGATCCTCGAATCGGTGAATCCTGAGGGAAGCGATGTTATCCTCGATACTACAACCGCCTTGAATGCAACAATACTGCCTCCACCTCTCCCGCAGCCGGAATATGTTCCTCCTACTCCTCCTCCTCCATCTCCTCAAGCTCCGCTGCCTCCGGAGACGAATGAAGTCCTCACGGACCGGTGAATATACTCCGCCAGTAGAACGATAGACTCGGGCACCCACGACTGTCTGAAGTGTTTCATATTCTAAAGCAACCTCTGTGACGATTGTAAGTTCAAGGAAGAGCTTGGGCTTCAGGCGGCCAAGGATATGAATGACCTCCTGATGCGCGCCCAACCTTACATCAATGACGAAGAGAAGAAGTTGGTAGAGGAAGCACTCAAGACCCAACAATCAAACAAAGTGGGTAACGACAGACGCCATAGCGATGCTGAGAAAACCAAAGGCTTTCGCCCTCACCCCAGAGACTATACTCCGCTCAACACGTCTCAAGAAACCATCCTCCGAGAGTGTTAAGCCACGGAGTTCAGAGAAGCGGGCATCAAAGCACCGCTGTCCCTGAAAGAATCAGCAAGAACCGACAAAGCGGAGTATTGTCGCTACCATCAAAGTTGGGGCCACGATTTGGAAGAATGCTTCTAACTCCAAGAAGCAATTGAAGATTTGATAAAGAAAGGAAAACTAGGTCGCTTCCTTGATAAGGGACGCGGGAAAAACTCACCAAGAAAGTCTCTGTAAAATAAACGATCCTCAGAAGGAGGCGAATCGCCACCAAGAAAGACGCAGATTGCTGCCGACAGGGAACAAAGAGACGCGGGCAGCGATAGCGGGGCTGTAAAAGATGAAGGCAGGATCTTTCTCGGAGCAATAATGGGCGGATTCTCAGCACTAAATGACACACCGAGGGGGCGACCAAAAGAAAAATAGTCGAAGTAATGGAAACACATGGGGCGCCCATAAAGGCAACCAAGAACCGCTCGTCATCGTCGTGGCCAATCGAGACCATGACGTCGCAAGATGTTTGGTTGACGAAGGAAGCTCCGTCGACATCCTGTACCAAGACACCTTTGAAAATTGGGGCAAAAGAGAAAAGATTTAAAGCCCTATGTCAGCACCAATCTTCACAGCTTCAACAAGATGAGCACGCACCCGTGGGGATATATCACACTGAGCGTGACATTTGGAGAAGAAATGGAGGTCGAGACACCATTCCTGGTCATACCGGTCATGTCCATCTAAAATTGCATTGATGCAGTCACATCAACAATCCACTTAAAGAAGATATACTACAACAATAACCGAGACGTGGCCACAATTTATGCAGACTTGTAGGCGGCGGAAAGATGCCGCCGGGATTAGGGAAAATTACCCGCACCACAATCAGCGTCAATCGTGGAATGAGTGGGGGAAAACTTATGGCGCCCCGTTCCAAGTTGCACTAAAGCCGACTTCGACGCCCGCCGATAGCATAAGTGCCCCAAAGGCGAGAAAGGGAAAGAGATGCCTTTCCCTTTGGAAAAGAAGTTACCTTTCGAGCACCCTATCCCCGACGGGGAGTTCAAATCCGTTCAGCTGGACGACAACCAGGCCAGGAAGGTCATGATCGGAGCCAACCTACCGCCAATGGTAGAGAACAACCTCATCGAATGCTTGCGAGAAAACATCGACCTATTTGCGTGCTCCCTTGAAGAAATTCCAGGAATAGACCCAAGTGTCGCTTGCCATAAACTAAACGTCAACCTAGAGGCCAAGCCTGTGAGTCAGAAAAGGCGCCACCAATCTCCCGAAAAAGCGCAGGCCGCCAAAGAAATAATAGAGGGACTGCAGCAGGACAAATTTATCTCCGAAATCAGTTACACACAATGGCTCTCCAACATGGTCCTTGTAAAAAAGGCGAACGGAAAGTGGCAGATGTGTGTTGACTAAACAAACTTGAATAAAGCCTGCCCGAAAGATGCATACCCACTTCCCAATATCGACAAGTTGGTAGACAGTTCCTCCAGTTATAAATTGGTGTCCTTCATGGACGCTTACTCCGGCTACAAGCACACGACCTTCATGACTGAATGCTCCAACTACATGTACAACGTCATGCCATTCAGATTACGGAACACATGTGTCACCTATCAAAGGATGATGAACCAGTTCTTTAAGAAGGAGATACGGAACATGCTAGAAGTTTACATGGACGACATGATAGTAAAATCGGCCGAAGAATCCCAACACAGGCGTCACTTGGAAGTGGTATTCGCCTGCGCACGCCAATATGACATGCGCCTCAACCGTGAAAAGTGTACTTTTGGCATCAAAGCAGGCAAATTCTTATGATTCTATCTAACGGAGAGGGGAATTGAGGCCAACCCAAAAAAATATTGAGCCATCCTCGAAATCGAACCCCTATCGTTGAAAGAGCGGATCATTAAGTTGAACGGATCATCACCGCTTGTCTCCCATGTTATCCCTTGAGGAAACTGCTTCTTTTTTGAAATTCGAACCTTCTCGCTTCAAAGGCAATTGCTTGACTTCGACGGCTTTGCCTCTTTCTCCGTATCTTGTCGAACTTCAAAGCTTTAAGACTTTTTACGCTAAGTCCAATATCTCGTCGAACTCCTTCGATTGAAGAAAAGACTTTGATTCCTGCAAGAGCAAAATTCAACTAATGTTGACCACATTAAAGAGGTTGGTGAAAATACTTGCTAATACCGCCCTAACTGAGGCCGCCATCAAACATGCCATGACCACCCGATACAACAGGAAAGTAAGGCCTAGAGACTTCGATCCAGGAGACCTAGTTTCCAAACGCAGAGTTTGGGCTTTGTTTGTATTGGGCCTAAATGCTTTGGCCGGTCGAGAACAAGTAATAACAATTAAATTTCTTTATTTAATAATGATATATGTTGTGTCAAGTCATTGAAATGTCTATACAAAAAAAATAAAAAAAATAAACTAATATTATACCATTTATTGTTGTGTGTGAATGAAACACATAATAGGACATTGTAGATTGTATCTCCTGTCACATCCTTCTTTTAATCTATATTCTATTATATGAAATTATGGTTATCTCATCACAATCAATTGATATCCCTTTTCAATAAGTTTATAAACATTACAATAAAGTCTTTACAAATAACCTGTAATAACCATCACAATAAGATTCTTTATTTAATAATGATATATATTGTATCAAGTCAATAAAAAGTGTACACAAAAAAAGAAAAAAGAAAATAATATTATACCATTTATTGTTGTGTGTGAATGAAACACATAATAGGATAATATAGATCATATCTCCTGCCGTATCCTTCTATTAATCTATATTCTATTAGATGCATTTCTAGTTATCTCACGCAATCAATTGATATCCCTTTATATATATACATATATCCACTTTTGTTCTTATCATTATATGAATTAATTTTTGATTCTGTTATCATAGAAGACAACCACTATGTCGGTGATCAAAACAAACCTTTGTTATATGTCCTTTTTCATGCTCACAGTTTTTACAATAATCTTCAATTCTACGATTGCGTCACCCATCGCATGCCAAGGTATTCAATTCCTTGACACCAATTCTCTAATTATTCTTAACAAAAGAATTTGGTTTAATTTTACATTTTATTTTATCACATCTTTTTCTTTTAACTAACACCCTTTAATCCTTTTTATTTTAGATAGTAGATGTTCCGTACATTTCAAAGATTATAGAGATGTTAAGGTATAACCACTTACCCTTTTTTATTTGATATATATATATATATATATATATATATATATATATGTTGCATATCCATTTATTATTATTAGTATTTTCTATCATTCTTACATCTATTAGTTTCTTGGGTGTAGCATCATGATTTTATTTCATTATAATTAAATAAGATATCAAATAGTACAACTGGAGATGCTTTTAGACAATGGTAGCTTACTTAATTGTATAAGCATATTAGATATGGTGATATAGTCCCAAAAAAATATTCTCAAACACTAATTATGGTTAAGTTGATAGACTTCTTGGGTAAAATAACATATTCCATACGCTCATCGCTTTTCTAATAAAGGAACTATAGTTTAGTTACAACTAATTCATGTTTCTTGGAGAATTCACAATGTATCTCTCTCATACATGTGATTCATTTCATAATTTTTTAATGTCAATATTTTGTAATCACTAAATTCTTCGACCCATTTTTATAAATAATTATTAAAGGCTCTATGTAATAACATTAAATCATTACATTTAAATAATATTGATTTATTTTAATATAAAAAGTTAATTCGTTTGGTATGTGATTAAAATTTCTAAAAGAACTATGATAGTTGTAGTTCAATTAACATATCTATAGTTAATATATTTGTTTGTAATATTTTTGGTCAGCATGATGAGGAAATTGGACAATGGATGGTGTCTGAAAGCAAATCGGAGGGGAATGAGGTTTCGTCAATGAGGTTTTTTAGACTGATTGGATCACATCCTCCAGATTGCAAAGGCAAGTGTGGTACATGTACTCCATGTACACTTACCCGCGAGAAAATACCTCCATCAGATGTCACAGATCCCGATCCAGAGAAATGGATGTGCAAATGCGGAAACAAGTTATATGATCCATATGGCAAAATATAATATCTAGTAATCTCTATGTTCAATGTATTTCATGTTAGCTTAAAATAAATAGTGGAATATATGTTACATTGAAATAATATTAAATATTTTATGGCAGAATTTTTAATTAACATTTCTTAGAGTAATACTAAGAATTTATTTTTACCTTGTGTTAACATTCCTCTTATGTTAAAATTCAATTTTTACCTTCTTTCTTTTTCTAATTTATTTTATCTCTCTTAAAAGAAAAGAACAAAATTCTCCCTCCATTAAATCACCACCATCCCACTTTTAACCATGTTATGCCTTCACATGTCTAATTTGGCTATGTTATCTAATCAAAGATGTAGAGAGTCTCACGCTTAAGAGAGATATGTTAATATGTCATATGTGAGTTAAAGTTCCACATTAGATGCAAGAGTATACAGTGAGAAATATCTAAGTAAGATGACTTCATATAATTAATGCCTTAAAGATTTGGATGAAGATGTGATGTCAAACCTACTTGCATGACTGATTTTAACCTAATGTGATTATCCAACCCAGTTTAACCTCGGAAAGTCCCAACATTATGATGAACTACTTTTTTCTTGTATTTGAATGTCATTTGATTAATCTTTTTTTTTTCTTCTAAAAGTTAGTTTTTTAGATGTCATTCGCTTTGATGTCATTTTTTTATTCAACCTATGTAATTCAAATTCCTTCATTTTTGGTCTTTAGTGGGATATGACCATGGCATTAACAAAATACTTTCTTATTAGACATTTCAACTTAAGATGATGTATTAATCACATTTGTGTGGTTGTTCTTAGCGTCGTGTGATTTTTTTCGTGTTAGCCCTCTAGTTTCAAGAGGAAGGAGTCCTATTAATTTGGAGTTCAATCGTGTGGTAAGTAAAGCCTAGCCAAAAAAATTTCCACCTATGAATCAAACTCAAGTTATCTTGAATGATTCATCCTTTCGTTGAGCTCGTTAACCATTTGAGACTAATCTCTTGGTTTCTTAGCCTAATCTGAAGATCCAACCTAGTCTAGTCTTCCCCCGAAGTCCCAACATTATGATGAACTACTTTATTAGTGTTTGGATGTTATTTGCTTAATTTTGCATCTTAAAATTTCATTTTTGGGTGTCATCCCCTTTCATGCTACTTTTTATTTATTGAACCTCTTTTATTTCAATCTCCTAGACATTTGGTCTTTGGTTGAATGTTCCAATAAAAAATACATATGGGTTACGTTAAGTCTGAAGGTGATAAAAACACACAGGGGGGAGGGGGTTGAGTTGTGTACGCTTTTTGTGGTTTTCTTTATGTTTAACAGCTAGATCAGAATCTAAGGTACACAAAGTCTGATGCAGAATCTGAATGCAGCGATTGTTGGTGATTTCCAAAATAATGGAATCACTTTAGAACCAAAAGTTGTAACTCTTCATGGTAATCATTCATATACATGGGAACATTATTATTTATTGATAGATAATGAACCATGACATTGATTCAAGTGTATAAGGTTATAACATTTGGCAAAAGGGTGCTTAATGAACCATAGCATTGATTCAAGTGTATATGATCATAACCTTTGGCAAAAGGGTGCTTAATGAATCATAGCATTGATTCAAGTCAAATGGGTGTTTTCTCTCATGTGAAGGGTCATATAATGCACTATAAATGCTTGACATTTGGGCATTAGTTGGATACACAAGAAATACACCACAACACACAATTTTGGACAGAATTTTGTTGCATTAACAACATAATTCTCCCTCATTCTCTTACTCTAAATCATTCATCAATTCTCTAATGCATGAGTGAATTGCTGGAACCATAAATCTGTAAAATACTGTTAGGAGATACGCTTGGTGTGGTTGTGCAATACACGTCAAGGAACTCATAGTATCCTGAAGGGGATTCGTCGGTCATTCCTTATTGCATCCAATATACAGTTATTGGTGGGGGCGAATCGAACCTAAAGGTTGGTATGGCAACCCCATATGCTTTGAGTTTGCATGCATAACTATTAAACTTTTCAGGTTTCAAGTGCAGCAGCATCTTCCCAACAATCAAGATATACAACAATTTTTGGAATTTATGTGCACACTTCATCGTATTCATCTTCATCATCGTCTTGGTCAAGTTATTGCAGCAGACCCCCAACACAAGTTCCAACAATCTTTAGGTTCGATTTATGATTTACTTGTGATTAATGGTTGCAATTTTTGGAAGAGATGAAAGCTTATGTTTTCACCCATGACTACGGTGAACGGTAAACAAATTCCTTTTATGAATATAAGTTATGGAAATTTATGGATAAATATTTCATATGTGATGTGTTTGTGTTAAATTTACATGTGGTTGTAGATAATATATGCATGATAAATATTGATATGTATGAAATTTATCGTTTGAAATACGTGTGATGTTAATTTGAACATGAGATAATATGCATATAAGTGATGACGTATTATGAAATATTTGGTGTTCTAAATGCATGTGTATAGTATCTAAGCAAAATATGAATATATTAGATTTAACATGTGGTGACATATATATGCATGATTTAGAAATTGTTCAAGTATATGAATTTTGATGAGTATAGCAACATGTTAAGAATGTTTAAACACTATTTTATTTATAAAAGTAGTGCAGATAAATTGTCAAAATATCAAATGGTTGCTTTAATGATATTATTTACTTTATGTAAGAAATTATTATCATTAATATTGTGTTGATATTATATGTACATGATAATATAAAAATTAATTGTTAATTTCTTGTTTATCATGATATTAAAATAATTGGGTATGTTTTGAATTATTGTAAGTTGAACTATGTTCATGGAAGAAAGTCATAGAGAATATTAATGATTTTGGTTCATTGTTTATTTTTCTATGTGATTGTTTATTGAAATTTAGCATTGAACATATTTAAACATAAACTTGAATTTAACACAATGAATTTATGATATATGTATTAGTTACTAGTATGTATCCCGTGCAGACGCACGGGTAATGTCATCTTAGATTTACAATTACAACGGATTGCATCGACAATCATACCTCAATTTCGCATTGCACAAATCCAAAAATACATACAATCAAATGACTGTACTTCACAACACAATGCAGTTCATGTCGTTTCTGATTTTGGTATCGATCAATGGAGTAAACAAACAATCAAAACGAAACGACAAAATCGATGAAATACACAAAGATTCCAACAACGATAATAAAATTTTACAATGAGTAAGATCTGAACCAACAAAGTAAGAGATAACCACAACAATTTTTTTTTTTTTAAATTAGAACAACAAAAAAGCTGGGAACAAAAAAAAAAAGGAAGTAATCTAGCCTAGAAAAACAAACGGGAATGTTACAAAGATCCGGTAGTTGTGATACATAAGAAACTAACATGTCGCCAACAATCATATTGCTCCAACAAAAACACAAATACTGTCATACTGAAACATTTCTCCTCACGCTTGAAATAGACATATCTTACATTAAAAGGTAACGAACATATCCATACTAAAATTTCTTCGAACTTGACGAAAGATCTATTCCACAATACCATTGAAGACATGCTGCAATAACAAAACAATAAGCCTTTAGAAAAAAAATCTTAGTGTGTAACAAAAAAATTGATTAAAAAACGGGGAAAAAATCTCACCAATACTTGACAACTCTTTCCACCTACAATCAATTTGGATACACAAATAACCCGATGACATTTTTAAAATAGATCCGAAAATTCACCAAATAAAAACGCTTCGAAGACAACCAAACAAAGAAATTACTAACAATGAAGAGACAAATTAGGTGATCGAAATAAACACAAACTTCCCAAGAGATAAGAGGAGTTATTGATGAAGAAAATATACAAAACAAAATAGAATACAATATACTAATTACTAAAACGGCTAAAAGGTACTCAATCATTCTTCCTACCGAGACAACATGCAATGGCCCAAGATAACACCAACAATGGCATAATCAACAACACAATTACAACCAAATGAATCATTCCCAATTCTTCAATGTGGATTACGATAACGAAGAACCAGACAACGACAAGTAAACTAATACAGAGAAGGAAACACTTAGCCATTTTGAAAATGTGTATAAACGAATAGATAGAATGATATTGAGGTAAAACTGTGAATGAAAGAGATGTATATATAGAAAAAAAAATTCCAAATTTGTCCGTACCGTTACTATTATTATTACCGTTCACGACACTATTCATGACCGTTGTTCATCTGCGATTGAATTTAAAAAAAAAAACATATTTACCTTTTTAGGTTATGACCGTTGTTTTTTTAGCATAGGTTAGCAATCTAGAGTCAATGTTGGTCCACATCTAAACAAAACAACTGGAGGAAAACCCAGTTCAACACTCAATATTTTTATCTTTTTATAGCAACGTAGAAAAAAAAAACGTAAACGTTATAAAGAAAATAAAAAAAAGGCCATGGAAATTAATATAGCGAAGCATCAAGAGACACCAGTGGCTTGATTTAAAACAAACGACACAACTATACAAACATAAAAATCAGTCCAAACAAAACAAATACATATATAGAAACATAAAGATAAAGATCTCAAAAACAATACAGAAATAACTAATCAGCTAGCACATAAATAAATTACCAAACAGGAAATAAGTTACAAACAATATTAGCTAGTACAAATACTTAAGAATCCAATCTAAATAGGACAGGACAACAAAAAGAGGTGTGGGTTCCTTCGCAACAATAACATAGTCGTTCACATCCGGACCTTAAATACATGAGCCTTCTTCTTAGGATTAACAATTTCAAACTTAAAGCACAGGATGTCGCGATCCTTGAAGCCATTTTCAATGCAGAACTCCTTCCATTCAACCCCTATTGCTGTTTTCATCACTGGCAGATCCATATACAATACGTCAAATTTTTTTTGAGAACCATTGTCGCAACAGACAATCAAACTGCGAAGAGAGCAAGCCCTGACATAGTCCTCAAATTCCCTGTATATTCTCTAAACATACAAACAGAAACTATAAGAATATATCATTAAATATAATCTGAAATAACAATAACATCACAATGAATATTGAAATACAAACCAGATGAGAAGAAACCACAGACAAAGGATTTAACTGGAGATAAAAGTGCATTGTGTGTCCAACCCTTAAGGCACGACTATGATAAGTCGGAATCTGCTCGGGAATTTCAAGTTTCTTACTATGGTATATCCCAAAAAGATCATTCCCATAGTAGAATAAAACAACCTCCTGGTTTCTTTCAAAACCAAAAACATCATGCATCTCTTTCCATCCTCGAGTAAGAAGGGGATGAATGGGGTCATTTTTGAAAGCTACCTTGTGGCTTTTATCTGCATAATTCATTATTGTCCATTCTTCGGGGAGATCATCCTTGTGTTCCTCAAAAAAAATGGGATCAACCTCCCCAAAATCCTAAAAAATAATAAATTAAAAATATTGAAGGACTACGAATTTTAACAACAAAAAAACCAAAAACAAAGAGAAGAAAATAAACCTTGCCAGTGAGATAGAGGGTTGTGAAACCTCCATATGGTTGCTCCTCAAGAAAACTAAAATAATTCTCCATGTATGTTGGCACAGGAAGTTTGTGGTAGACACACGCTGACCAAAACATCAATTTATAAAGAGAAGAAGAAACTTACATTGGAAGTTTCATTTCCCAATAGGTTATAATTATTATTATTATTATTATTATTATTATTATTATTATTATTATTATTATTATTATTATTATTATTATTATTATTATTATTATAAAATTAAATGAAACAATATTAATCAAACACTATCAAACATTAAAGTATACAAAACAAAAAAAACCAAAATGGAATAGAAACAGAACATATGGAATGATACACACATAGGAACCAAAATCAAGGAGGGAAGATATTAAAAAAATGCAATCAAGTAAGACATGACAATACTATGAAATTTTTCAAATCACATCGAACAACAGTCTACCATTTGTACTGTACATATTGCTCAAACATTTTTGAATAGCTGTAGGAGGAAAACTAATATATGGAACCTCAATTCTAATATATGGTCCCTATCAGTGTTCTTGGTGAAAGACTAAAATAAAAAAGTGATTGCCCAAAGGAAAGATGAACCATTGCAGATTAAAATAAGAAAATGCTTCATTCAATAACTCATAACGTGAAATGAATACATAGGGGGGATATCTTAGGCATCTTGAGTTCAAGCATACATAAAGCTAATAGAACATCTAAGATCCCATTACAATTACATTAATCATATTAATCATAAAATACAAACTCACAAGTAATACATAACACACTAATCAACCTACCTATTTCTTAGCCCTATGAAACTCAACAAATAATCTATCGAACACAAAGTCAAGAGTAAACACAATCTTATCATAAACCTCTACGGAAGTATCAGAAAGAAGTTCATGCCAACCATCACAACCATACATGTTCCCTTCACCACTTTTTGAGGCAACAATGCTACACTTATACTCCTCCATGGTGTCAAGATCCATAAGTATAATGAAATCTCTTTGACGTTTGTAAAGTTCAGCAGCAGCAATAAATGGAAAGGCCTGTGAAAAAAATATTAAGTCATGCCAAAGAAATAAGAAAGAATTTAATTTCTTGCATAACAATCAACAAAAAATATTGCATGGGAGGAAACATGGAAAAAAACACATCAACGTAAAACTCACCAGAACATTAGATAGAAAACTAAGGGGATCATCCACCTGAATTTCCCAAGAAAAAATGTCCTCATCTATTACTTTGAAACTTTCATTAATGTTAGGCTTCCATAATTCATCTTTTGATATGTCTAGACAAAAACATGATGGTTTACTTTTATCAAAATGATCAGGGGAGTCAGTCAAATCAATTGGTGAATCAAATGAACTTCCTTCTTTTGAACATTTGGAATCATCAAGGATCTTTTTTCCTAGGGATGAGGACATTATCAATCAAACAATTATCAATCAATGTAAGAAACAACTTATTAATGTTTGGATTAACTATAACCAAGATGAACAAAAAAGCATGCAACAATTGACACTTAAATAGACCCAAAAACAATAGTGGATGGGTGAGATAATAACGACGCAAAGATGGGAAAATATTAGCTAAAAACAAAACCAATAAAAAACAAAAAAATGAGACCAAAAAGTCCAAGTAACTGGTTAAATAAGTTGAATTGATTGAATTGATTGAATACAAACAATACTAATTAATTAACCAAGACACCTGATATATTAATATATCTAAGTCAACAAAATCATGTACCAAAAGCAACTCACATGGTTGATTGGTATGAATAGTGATCTATGTATCTATTTATCAATTAATTTTATCTATTCATTTGATTCAACTGCTCAGTCTCATAACTCACAAAACAACAGAAAGTCAAATATATCTGTCTATACATTTACTCGCACGTTATCAATGAACATAATGAACATAGTATACATGCAAACAGCAAAACCAAGGACAACATTAAATGCGAAGAAATTCAACTTTCAATAATGAGTAGACAACAAATAAATTGGAAAGTAACAAAGACTGTAATGGATGGCGACAAATCAAATTAATGGAGAAGTATGGATAAAAATAGATAGAAGTCTAAATATCTTGCGAAATAAGTCTCACCATGATACTTAAAAAATGGCTTAATTATTGATCTGGTCCCTTAGGTTATTTGTTGGCTACATTTTGGTCTCATAAGTAATTAACGTTACAATTTGGTCCTTAAGTTAGTATTTGTTAGCCAAATAAACCATCACCGTCAGTCTTTTCCCAAAAAGTTAAATAGGCACATGTGAACGGTGACGCAACAACTTGCAATGTGTATCCACCTTAAACATTGGCTTAACAATCTTAATGTTGAGAATCTATTTGGTTGACGGAAGATAACTTAATGGGACCAAATTGTAACGTTAATAACTTATGTGACCAAAATGTAACTAACAAATAATTTAAGGGAACTCATTATTAATTAAGCCTTAAAAAATCCTAGCTTTAATAAGCAGAGCTGGAAAATAAAGAAGTTTAGACACCTTTAAATAAAAATAAATTACTACCAAAAATACTTGCTAATTTTATCTAAAAAATCAAACTAAACACTAATCCATATAAAAAATAACTACCAACCTCCATATATCCACTCTCTTTTTCTAGTACATTCTTGCAATTGCTTTAAAAAAAACAGTCTATATCAGATAGGCGACGACAACAAACAATTATTTTTTGGTGGATAGAACAGATTACACAAACATAATGTCTTGAGCATTAAATTGAAACAGCCAAAATAGCTATAATTATATCCATCAACAAAACAAAATGTCAATGACCTTTTTTGAGAAAATATGTTCATATGAAAGTAAACAGCAAAACAGGTTCAAAATTCAACTTAAATAGTAAAAAAAAACAATGAGAGTGACCGGTTGAAAAAACTTCATCTAAATTTAGCAACTATCATCATTGCTAAAGACAAATCAATTGTACAATGTTATCAACACTGTTGAAAAGGATGGGAGTGGAAACGTGCGTATGTGCCCAATTTAAAATCATCATCAACATTCAACAGTCCACAAAAACTACAAAATACATAAAAACACCAAAGATCCATCTAAAATAAGGAAATTAACATGATAAAGATTCTATGCACGAACAAAGAATAAAGAGTAAGGAATAACTGCAAAAAGCAGGCCATTATAGTTCAAAGGAGACAACTGATATTCACAAATATAATTTATTAATTTCCATGAATTGGTAGCATGAACTTACATAGATATATCTCACATTTTTTTTTTGGAAATATAGATATATCTCACATGAATATCACAAATACATCAAAACCATTATTTAACACAAATAGGCCGAAAATATTACAAAAATACATACATAATAAATATCACAATAGATCATATCTTCTGAAAGACCTCTTGGTAAACGACATTAACAGTAGAATTACACGCCTGACCATATTCATCAGTCACCAATATCTTTAGTCCATCACGAGATTTAACTCGAGAAACAGCAACATATAATTGTCCATGAGAAAACACTGGCCTTGGAAGATACAGTCCAACGTGCGATAAAGTTTGTCCCTGACTTTTGTTAATAGTCATCGCAAAACAGAGACAAAGAGGGAATTGACGACGGTTAAAGACAACTGATACATTTGCATCGGATGGAACTAAATTCATGCGAGGTATGTACACCCTTTCACCTGCACGTGATCCTGTGGCAATTTGTGCACCAATAATATTTTTTCCAAGCTCACCAACAATCAAGCGAGTTCCATTACAGAGGCCCGATGAAATGTCTATGTTTCTAAGCAACATGACAGGGACACCTTTCTTAAGATGAAGCTTATGATTAGGCATACCTGAACATTTAATATCATTTAGAAACTCCGTCGTTATCCATCGTCTATCAATACCAACTTCTTCATCAACTCTACAGACACTGTCGCAGCTAAAGTACTCACGACCCTCCCCAGGAATCAACGACATTACATAGTCATTGACTCTCTCAACAACCTCCAGAGTAGGCGCCAAGATAGCACAACCCTCGAAAAAACGAAGATCATGCATATTCACAAGAAGATTTGGATATGTAGACTCCACAATGTCAGCAATAGGATTATCAAGAGATTTGACTAAAATATCTTCGGGTATCTCGACCACATAATCACCGTCAACAACATCGCCAAGTTTTCCATCACCAAGATCAAGAATCCATTTTGCAAACTCTTTTAACGCCTCGTCCTCAAAACCACCGGAAGAATGTTGTAACCGCATGTTCTTTGTCAACTTCAAGACTGTGCAATCCCTCCATAAAACAGATGAATTAATACTTGCATGCACTATATCAGCTCGACTTCCCTTTACAATCACTGGCAAGATTTGTCGAAAATCACCTCCAAAAACGATGGTCTTGCCACCAAAAGGCAGAGTGGAGCAATCTTCTATAACATTCTTCATTATATCCCGCATTGTTCGATCAAAAGCCTCAAAAGCCCATCTGTTGATCATTGGCGCCTCATCCCATATTATTAAACTTGTCAACATCAACAACGCAGCCTTCTTGCTCTTTTTATCAATCCTACAACACGATTCCTCAGACAGAGACAGTGGAATGGCAAATTGTGAATGAGCGGTTCTACCACCAGGAAGAAGCAAAGATGCAATCCCGCTCGAGGCAACATTAAGAACTATCTTACCCTCAGATCGAAATTTAAAAGATAATGCATTCCAAAGATAAGTTTTACCAGTACCACCATAACCATCGACAAAAAACATGCGCCCCAAGTCATCGTCAACTGCTTCCACAATACATGCATACGCATCCAACTGCTCTTTATTCAAATTTCGAAAGTATTCTTGGTGCTTCAATTTCATTTCATTGCAATCATAGGACAACTCATTAGCTATCAAAACATTTCCAAAGGGGTCGACATCTGGACACAAAATCTTAGGCATGCAATCATACTCGTCGAGAGTTTTTCCATTAAGCCTAAGTTGCTTATCGATCTCAGACAAACAAATTTGCTTTAATTCATCGGGGGAAATGTTCAAATCTGTTTGAAAAAAATAGAAAAATATATATAAAAGAATGTAAAATATAACGTGAATATATAAAAAATAAAATATAACATACTCGCCAAGATTATTCGAGGAACGACGACGATGATATATGATTCCATCTGAGAGGGTCTGCCAGGTCTGCTCCCAAACATGCAGCGGATTGCTCATTGAATTCGCCAATAACAATTTAGCAAAAACCCTTCGAACATAGAAACCCGACTCAAGTTGAGCAACCTCGCGAATACCATCGATAAACTCTCGGTCACCAGCCAAAAGACCCAAGGCAGCACAAGCCTCTCGGTAAGTACCGTGAACAACACCATCAACAGTTCTAATATCTTCAAAACTGGTGCAACCAACCTGAAGATTTAACAAAAGCCTCATATAATATATCTCCTGGGTACTCGGCGGCACAAACGTCAACCTTCCAACTGAATCACCTCGCTTCCTAGGATACCATACACCACCTTCGGAATCGTAAGTAAACTTGCTGGGAAACTTACTATACGTCAAAGACCTTCCCTCAGAATAAACCTTGTTGGCATCCATCCAAGCAAGAAACATTGTATTTTTTCCCCTATGGTGATTCAATACCCCATCTAAGTTCGATGAATCTTTAAACACAATATGTTGTTGATCAATAAGATGAAAAGTCAATCTCTGAACAGAAGGACACCGATTGTGGATATTAAATGCAAATATCCTCCATATAGACTCAGAGGGGGATAAATACCTACAATCATAATACTGCTTTATCTCATCAACAACATCATCGTTATCAACCTGTAGTGAAGCAATGACCCTATCAACCCCTTTTGTAATATACTTGAACAAATATTTGATGCAGTTGGACTTGTTGCAATACTCAATGTTTATATGAGCATGATACTTCATCAACAATTTTGGGTTGTAAGGAACAACACTTCGGTTATCCAATTCTATGTCACCTTTAACAACTTTAAATCCAGAATCCCTACGTCGATAAACAGGGTAACCATTATCATCAAAGGTTGTTCTTGAAACAAACTTCTTTGGATAAAACTTAGAACATTTGCGGTCTTTCATGCAAGGAGAGCTAAGCCTAGCATATCCACACGGACCATGTACCATGAACCCAGACACAATTGAGTATAGCCTAGGAAACAAACGCTTGTCTGGTAGCTCTGCACATATGACAGAATCAATGGAGTCCGCGGAAATCAACTTGTCTCTCTGATCTAACCACAAAAGAATATGAGCATGAGGCAAACCACGCTTCTGAAATTCGATGGAGTACAAACCTACACAATTCAATAATAATAATGAGTCAACATCAAATCAAACTAAATAACACAGATACAAAACAACATAAATTTATAACTAAAAACGAAAAAATACTTACTGGCTACAACTCTTCCAAAAAAACGTCCCTTTCGAAAATCTGCCATCATTTCCTCAAGCTTAATTTGAAAAACTCTACAACAAATATCAGGCCTGAAGGGAGCATGATTTCGAGTCTGCGATAAATGACGCTGGATCTCATCCCATTTGGGATTACACGTGAAAGTCAGAAATAAATCAGGATATCCAAATCGTTTGCAAATGGCCATGGCATCTTGGCAGTTATTAAACATGTACCTCCTCCCACCGGTAAAGGAAGATGGCAAAACAACCCTAGATCCAATAGAAGAGGCATCGATATCACCTCGATTAACAGCTTCTTCTATCCCAAGAAGGAAACCAGAACGAATTTGGGTTTGATTACTTCTAATATAGGACAATCTCTGCGACTCAATCATGGAATAAACATCAACAATGAACTGCTGGAAAAGTTTCTTGCTTCGAAAAATCACAGAATCTTCAAGAGATCTTTCCATCAACCTAAACGCAAGAAATTCACGCAAAGATACACGAACGCGTTTCTTAGTGGAAGACGACGAAGACAATCTGTTTAGATCTATGTGTTCTTGATACTGATCTTCGCCAAAAGGGAACAACAATGGATATTGCAAAGGAATGTACTTCGTGTGAGTTTCATGAATTCTTTGCAATTGCCCATCTCTTCCACGAATAACAATATCCCTTCCATCCTCGGAGTTGTCAAAATCACCCACGATCAAGGCAGCAACCTCCCCAATTTCAGGAACATTGTACATTCGAGAATCACACACCCTGTTTCTAAACAAACGCAGTCTAACAGGAACATTTTGATTTTGTTGAACAAAGTCACGGACCATCCTAAAGCTCTTCGCCAATAAGTTATGCTCATCCAACACCTCCAATATCTCATTTATTAATGACTGGTTCAACTGATCCTCTGACATAAATGAGCTAAGCAAGAAAAAAAATCATAAATAGTTTATTAGAAACAATTTGAAATAATTAGAAACAATTTATTATAAACAATTTAAACAAAGAAAAAACATAAAGATAAACTAAACAATATAAAAAAAAACCAATATAAAGAACACAAACCTAAAATGAGAGATCCGGTTTGCAACCTCGTTTTCAGTATCGTATATATATAATTGAGCAAACTTAGGTCTCTCCCCTTCGTCAGGAATTAAACCACCAATTCGGTGATAGTTTTGTCCAGATATCACAAATTGAGGAGGCCCATGTCCGCCATACTGCTTAGACTCAATCTTCCCTCCCAAAGAGGTGAAAGCAAACATATTGTTGTATACACGAATATTGGATAAAAAGTGAGAACTCCTTGAATCATTTCCGGCAAAGAGATTACGAATAATCGGAGGTGGTTCACTCATGAGAGGAATCGTGATTTTCCCTTTCTTACAACACATGGAAACTTTGGGCAGCAGCTTATTCAAATTTTTCTCAGTTCTTTCAGCATACCAAACCAGAGCACCGCAATCTTGGCAGACAGTGGACATGTCTCCGATATCAGAATATTCTAAAATGGCAAAAATAAAACAACTTAAAAAATTAACACTACAAAGAACCTACATAGGTAGTTATATGCTAAAATCAAACATACCTTGTGACTCAGAAGGCTGGTACAAATCGAAATTTGAGAATGGAGAGACCAAGGAATGATGAACTGGTGCTGGCATGGTAGACAATTGAGACAAATCTAAAAACAAAGTATCAAGAAACAAAGTCATAAACTATAAGGAAACAAACTCTGCCGTCTAATAATTTAGTTATTAAATAAACTGATAGGTTATCAATCCATTATGTCTTGATTCATGCGCAAATTACTAAATTCATCAGTGGTGATGACCGACAAAATACAACCTTAACCACATTATCTGTGTACTAATGCTTCTATTCAAGGCTTTGACTCACTATAACAACTACTTAAAAGTCTTGGAATTTTCAGCATATAATAGAAATTCTCATTCATTAATAAAACTTTATCTAAAGAAATGAATAACAGAAATAAGAATTAAATGAGGAACTCGGGAGCAGCTAGAATAGACATTATCAAGTTATATACATCACCATAATTTTCATCACCAACCACTCAAATTGCATGCACAGAAAGGAAAAGAAAAAGATAACGAAATCCTCTAACCTGCATCTATCGTCCCAGAGGAACTTCCAACCACAAATTCAGAGTGAATTCCAGGCCATTGACAACCAGATACTAAGGGGAAAATGAAAAAAACAGAGAAAAAATATGGTTAGAATATAATATAAAGCATAATAACATGCAACAAACTCAAAACCAATTCAATAAACCATGACAATTGTTAACATACATCCACGACGGACACAACTCCTTCTCTTATTTCTCTTCAATCTCAACTTCTCCTTGCGTTGCAAGCGCCTCCTCTTTGCACAGAGAGAAGGATCTGCGCTACCATCAGACTCCATGAAATGAGACAAAATACCAAACAACAGCTATGTTTCAGAAAAACAAAGAAAGAGAGAGATATTTGTAAATGCAAATGCAAAGAGAAAACAAATGGACAAAGTGAGAAAGCATAAATAAATATCTCCAAAGACAAAGGAAATTAAATACCTTAAATACCATGCAGCAGACCATAGTTTTGACAATGACTGATACGTGGATTCATTAACACATGGGAGAATAGTCCAAAAAAGTGACTTGAGGAGGCTAGAAAGGTAAATTTACAATGAGGTTGATAAGTGAACAAATCTCAATTGACATTTAACCCCTGCATTCAGGATCGGTTTCATTTCAAACAGCTTAATATCCCTATCCCTATATAAGCCACAAGGGAATGGTAACAATTCCTCACACAAGATCTCACACAATTAAAAACCAAAAACATGTCCAGCTCCTCATCTTCTGAGAGGTAAATTAACAATACACTCTTATCCAAAAGAAAAAAACATATGATTATAATTATTCACACATTACTTCTCTTTTCCAAAATTAGGCCTTACATAGACAATTATTCTTTTTTCAGTTATCTTGATACAGATCGTAACAGGGAACTCGATGAAAATGCATCCTTTGACGAAGACATGAGCGAAGTGGACAACAACATTGAGGAAGAACCAGCAACATCAGATGAAGAACTTCCGGCATTCAACAAAGTTGAAGCAAATGGATGGGAATTATTGGTAAACAAACCGAAAGCATTTGCGAGATGTGACTTGGTAAGCATTCAAACAAAGTTTTACCATGAAAAATATAAACTAACAATCACTGATTTTACACCACTCATGCAGGCTATACCTCGTTATATTGGAGTAAATTGTCTATTTGTAGAACAAAAAGAGATAATGGTGGTAGATGTTGATAAATGCCTCTCTTTCAAGTGCAAACTATACGCCAACGCAACGGATGCAAAACAAATATACATTGGCCAAGGATGGACTGATTTCGTTAGATCAAAGAAGCTAAGATCAGGGGATATCTTGGATATTGTAATCAACAATCCTCCAAAAGAAATGTTTGTTATAGTTAAGTAAGGAATTGAAAGCACATAATGTTGTATGCTTCCTCGGATAACCACGATATTGAGAATTTTTATTGTGAAATGTCTTCAACTTCTAGTAAACATGTAACATTGCAAACAGATTGTTTGATGCGGTACCGTAGAAATGCTTAATTAGACAAACAAAGACTCATTTGATAATTTATAAACCAGTACAATTTCAAAAACAACACAATAAGTTAGAAAAAAGGAACTGAAAAGAAACATAACAGAAAATAACATTGAACACCAGCTTCTTATAAAATATTGCAAACCATAGAATACCACACACCATTGATTAATTCATTCATTAGTTTACTAACACCACAAATTGACGATCCAAGCCCTTCCAAAAAGCAAATACAAACACCAATATGCATTACAGACCTTCGTAATTAACTTGTCACCAAAATACTAAATGCCACATCCCCTACGACATCAATAACAAAACATAATTATAAATAACCTAAAACAACAAAGATGTTCTCCTACATGAGGGTCCGGGACCTCAACGTTTAGAAGGAAATTCATCAAAAAGAGGCAACAACCTCCTCTTCATTCCGCTGCTAGATGGTTGATCATCATCAACATCACAAGAGACGTTAACACGGGAGAAGGCAGTCGGGACGGTGTCACAGTCGTCAGGCATGGGTGTAATAGTGGCAAACTTGGGAGCAAATATGGACTGCACACAAAAATTTTACCACAGTTTAATGAACCAATGATACATAAACAAAAATTCAAAAAAAAAACCACACAAATTGAAAAGATGAAAGAAATAAAGAAGATATAAACAACCTTAGCAGGAGTATAATCCTTTCCTTGTGTAAGAAAAGACGTAGCAACTTCCAAATCATCGGATAGATGAAAAACTAAAAAAGACTTGTTGAGAAATGGAACTGATTGCCACTTCTTCTCAGCCATAAAAACTATATCCTTTCCAACCAGACAACGAAAATCAGCAGGGTAGCATGCATATTTGAGATCCTAATAAATAAAATACGATTTAGAAACCACTGCACTGATCACAAAACAGAACAACTACCAAAAACTACATAATAAACATACCATAGCTCGAAAGAAATAACTGTTAAGACCCATAAGCATATGGTCATAGAATTCAAAAAAGGCATCACCGGTTCCATCTTTAACACATATCTTGAGCTTACACCTAATATTATAAAACCAAGCCAAGAATTAAAAACAAATGCTGAAGAAAAAATCAACATTGACCACTAAAATGAAATTCCTTACTTAGAGCCAACATGGAAAACACTCTTGCGACAATCCAAGCAATAATAAGTACCAAACATAATAGTCACAACTTTCCTACAATCACACACCGGATACCACCACTGATCAACCTGAGATATCTCAACAACCCTTGCAAGAACGGCAAACAATCCAAACTCATTACACTCCTTCAACTCCCTGAGACTCTTCTTAGGGTAATTCTTAATAAAATCAGCATGTATTGTCTCATATGGCCTAGGAATAAGTTCATGCCTTGGCAGAGGACATTTTTTACCAGCCAGCATCCTTGAAAAGTAAAAAAAAAACATTTTACAAAAATCAATACATCACACATAAAAAACATATGCTGCACGAAAATATCAGGCAAATTAACCACATAAAGAGCAAATATTATATCCTGCACACTCACTGGAGTCGAAAATAAACACCCTCAGCAATCGCAGGATTTAACATCAACACCGAAACATCTTCAACACTCTGTACCAGCACATTTCCTGTCATAAACAATCAAACAATAATAAAAAGGTTCAAAGCAAAAAATAACTACATGAAAAATACAGAACCAGGAAATAACAACAAAAACCTTTGTCCATAATGATCTTAGCAAATTGAACAACTACAATAGGGAGGCCTTCGCCAGCTGTGCTCAACATCCCCTGGAACTTAGAGACGTATTCACCATAAAGTGCGCACTCAAATAGCCCACTACAAATCACAAACAAACCTCTTTCAAAATGTACCACACACACTAAAAAGGTAGTATAACACGGAAAACAAACCAAGCAACAAATAACACACCTTCGATCGGTAAGTCCCAAACGAAGAACAGTTTGAACGTAACCACCATCTCCCTGAACATACTCACGCCTCATGGATACCAGGAGCCCCATAACATCTAAAAAACAATAACAAAAATGGGAAAATAAATAAATCAAACATGGTAACAGGAACATATGCTTGAAAAAACTACAACACGGAAAAATAAAAGGAAAAAACTCACCAACCAAGTACTTGTGATCAGCCTTGCAGGAAACAATCTTTGTGGAATGACAAAACAATAAACCATTGTTTTCAATAAGAGGACATGACTTCAAGCTTATGTCAGTTCTCAGCTGAAAAATCAGCCTAAATTCATGATCAGTTACCATTAAATCACTTGAGTTTGGAACAACAATAAAGGAAGACATCCTATAAGTATTGCTCTCAGCCAGCATCGGATCAAATCGATAGAGAAACTGAGAGGGTACAGTAGCTTGTATCCTTATTCCCTTCCAAAATGCCACAAACATAGGTCAGCAACGTTGCAACAAAGAAAAACAAATGATAAATGAAAAGAGAACAGGTCAAAAACATGGATATATTACACAACAAAACAAAAAATCAAACAAAAAGATAATGAACATACATCTTTGTCAAGGAGAATCATCTCAATGGAGTTCAATGTATCAGGGAAACGTGTACTCATTACACGCCATAACCTGAGAACCCTCACCTCTATAGTCCAGTCAGTCCTAAGGGAATTCAAGAACAACAAACAGCTTACATCTTTGTCCATGGTCAAAGAACAAAGAAAATGACAAAGTTGTTGCAACAATTTCTTATATGGAACACACCAAGAGAAAAGTAAATTTAAGTTTTAGAATTCAGAGAATAACTCATCAGTGTTAGAGAAATATTCAATGGTTGTGAATGAAATCTTTATAATGAAACTAATAGTGTATATATAGAGCTCATTGCATGGAAACAATAAGCACACGACACATAGAAAAAAAAATCATAAAAAATTATTAAGTCAAGGAAAGAAATCGAAATTAAATTCATTTTTATCAACAGTAAAAACATGAGGTCATCATTGAACAACTTACCAAATCTAGGAACAAACAGTGAAGGAATGATGAAAATTCCTGATTTAGATAGCACAATACACAACAAATTCACCCAAATAAAGGGGAAAATAGAGTGAGTCATTGGTCTGGAAAGATACATTAAGTGGAACATGTAAAATCACCCAATATATAAATAAATTGTAAAAATTGTTGACCAAACCAGTTAAAACAGTACCATAGGTCTTGTTGGATACTGACCGTACGTAAAATACGAATATAAGAAGAAAGGGAGACACCAGTAAGTGCTAAACTGCATTTCTAATGGAGGGAACCCACATAACACCATTGGCATATAAAAACAGCCACTAAGGACCATAAAATTCTTGAATCTTTGACGACAAAACAGTTGACCATAAAATCAATTGACTTAACATTGAAAAAAATCCAAACTTAAATTCTACAAATTCTTATAAGTAATGGACACCAACTAAATAACACAAAAATCTCCAAATAATAAAAAATATAGTAGTATTTTTTAAAAGTCTCAATTTACTTTTAAAATCAATAAACAATATGTTCCAACTAAATGCAGCCAAAATGTGCGCACAGTTTGTCATAATGTTATAATAAAATGAATCAAAATATAACAAAACAAAAGGCATTAAATTAGATAACAATGGAAAGAGTTGATAGAACAATGATTCCATAGTGTATAAACCATTACATAGATAATTAGAAAGGCAAGCCGATCAAGCGAACCCAAAAACATCAACAATTGAAATAACAAAAATTAAGGGTACTTCAACAAAGGTCCAGCTCTAGTGGACAATATAAAAAAAAAAAAAACTTAGGATGCAACAAACAACCACGGGACCATACAAATATGAAAGATCGGACAACGAACAAATGCATCGACAATTACACCATCGCATGGGAAAAACACTTCAAATCTTATGAAAAACCACATCAATCTTCCTCCTCAATTGACCACGTTCTTCATCATCAGGACCAATAATCTGAGAAATTTTCCTCTTCCCCTTTGATAAGGAAACCTCAGTAGAACAACTTTCAATAGGCCTGACCTTGCAATCCTTGGTGGCATTCTCCCCAACCAAAACTGAAGCTTGACAATCCTCCCATAATTTCTTAAAATCTCCAACAAAATGATCTTTCCAACCAAAGCTCAGGGTGCTCTGCGAATAATTAAATAAAACTGGGTAATATAATTTACCAACCAAGTAACTGAACACATCTAGACAATAAAAAAGGGGAAGCATAGAAATTCTTACATCTTTCAGAATATATTCTTCAAAGAACATATTGACCATGAGAAGGTCATTGCAAAAACCAGTAACATTGAAAACATCACTACTCACATCATCACTACAAATCCTCCCAGATACTTTGAAAATAACAGGATCATCATAAACAATCTTAACTTCAGGAGGGAAAAGAGTAGAACCTTCTTTCTAAATAAAACAAATAAAAAAACAGGAGTTAGTACATCAAAAAGAATATACATTCAAACCAACAATGGAAAAAAACTATTGAAAATGATTAGGGCACCATCGACACCAGCATACTGGATGTCCGTGGAACAAAATCAGAGACAACACCATCAAGCATTGTGAACACAGCCTCACAATCCATGTCCTGCACCTTAATTTTAAGCCTAAACCTACCAAAGCATAAAACAAAAATGTCATAGACAAACAACAATCCGATAACAAACTACCAAATCTATGAAGTATAAATATAAGAAATCAATAATAGACTACTAACCTTGGAACATCCCTAGTATCTCCATCAGAAAACCACATGTCAACACCCTCCAAAACAGATGAACAGCAAGCAAGTACCAAGCAATCACAATCCATCTTAGAGGATAACAGAGAAGATAGAGATTTAACCTCATAATCTCCCACAAAATTTTTCAATTTTGATAGCATCAAGGTCTCCATGTCTGGAACATCAAAAAAATCCATCGCAAAAATGAAATGGACAAAGAAGGGATATCAGATATCTACCCACAAAGATGAAGAGAACAAAGAGCAACACCTCGAATAAATGCAAAATCAGCATGCAAAAACAAAGGAAAGAGTCAACGCAATTTGAAAAGGATGCCAATGGAGGGAAATTTTGTCTCTGAAAAGTTGCAAATAACTAGTCACAAACAATTTTCTAAGGGCGTTTCAGTAAATTCACAACCTTTAATTTTGTCACCTGCTGAATATGTTTTATAAAAAATCAAAATTAATTATTCACTAACAAAAATTATATCCGGAACATTAAAAAATTGCTCGAAGATTGAGAGGAATAAAAAAAATACAGATAGAAGATGCATCAAACATGCAGCGTTCAAGGTTAAGGATGTTAACGTTATTAAGTTAACTCTTCCATAAAAAGACGCGTTTGCGCAGAGGAAAACATATATAATAATACTTTTCATCTGGATTTAGGCGAACCCACACGAACATATAAGAGACAAAAGCTATTACATAAAAAGAAAGGCTAATATTAACTTGTGCCCTCAAGGCACAAGTTAAGAAGTAAAAGTAGAAATGTTTTATTGTAATTAATGCATTTGAATTTAACTTTTTGACTTTTAACTAATTGAATGCACAAAATTTAAGAAATAATTTCTACATTTGGGTTGCTTAACATGTGTGCCTAGGGCACAAGTTAACATGACCCAAAAAGAAATTAAATAAAGGCAGAGACAGGAAAAGAAAAAACAATAGAAAATAATAATTACTTTTTCTCCAAAAATTTGTTTAAAAAATCACGGATTATACGAAGACATAAATAACTACCGAGAGACTATGAAAAAATGTAAAATATTAAATAATTTAATAAAAAACGTATCAAACACGCAACATTCAAAGATAAGGAAGTTAACGTTATTAAGTTAACTCTTCCATAAAAAGACGCATCGGCGCAAAAGAAAACAAATATAATAATAATTTTCACCGGGTATACGCCAAGCACAAACAAACATATAAGATACAAAACATATTAAAGAAACAGCAATAAAATTTTGTCCAAAACAATACAAAATTATCAAAATAAGCGAGGACATACACACACCAAGATGCACATGGATAACACACTAATTTTCGTAACACAGAGAAATAAAACCTCCTCCTCAATCTCATGAACATCAATGGATTACAGCGGTCCCCTAAACGTAAGGAAGTTAAATTAACTGAGTTATTTGAAGTAAGATGTTCATTATAGCTGCACCAGTACTCGAAATCACATGATAAATCAACATCTTCCTATAACATGTGTTTTTGCCGTGAATACAAAATACAATACGAACAGCTCAATCTTAAATAATGAGGAGATGATATTTAAAACTTCAATACCAGTCGTGGGAGTCCAAACACAAACCATACAAAAAATAAAACAAAATTAAAATATGATATATAAGTAAAAAAAAGATCAAATCGAGGTCTCAAGTGTAAGGAAGTTAACGTTATTAAGCGAACTCTCCGAAAAAAATGGTTCACCAATTTATAACAGACATAAATATAAATAATAATTTATAAATTATAATAAACAATCAATATAAATATAAATATTCAACAAATCTCTCGGGAAAACAGGATAATATATAAACAATAATCACACTTAGGTGATTTTACATCTCCAAACCGTACAGGTACAGTTACAAAGCATAAGGATAAGAAACTAATAGCAATACACCAAACTTCATTACATTCTTATGAAACAATTCTCCGAAATAAGATGGAGAAATCAGAAGGATTTTCAAGCCAGGCACACGAACAGAGACGCGAGTCCGGGAGGGACCTTTAGGGAATGAATCAAACGCAACTGACACCTACACAGGGAAACTAACAACAACACCACCAAAGATAGACATAAAAAGAAAACAGTGGTTTTCAATCCTTGACAAACAAATCAGAATTGACCGATTTGTCCGAGTTCTTGGGAGAAGATTCACCAAAATGATTCAAAATCCCCTTCGGACGATTACTGGAAGTAACAAAAAAAGCAGTCTCATCGTCGTTCAAATCGGAGTTGGGCATCGAATGGGAGGTGGAGTCTGCATCTTCTGAAACTTGGGATGGTGAAAGGAATGCACCCTAAACAAACAATAAAAACAGTTCAGGAAAAAAATATCGTAAATCAGCAATATAAGTAAAAAAAACACGAAAACTCAACAACCTTAGTAGGAGAGTAGATCTCAGAATCCTTGAGAAAGGAATCAATGATAGACCTGTCCATACAAACTCTATCCACCTTAAACGAACCATCCGAAGATTTTTCCCCCGCAACTATCTGAACCTTAAACAGCATCCTCAACCACGTTAGCTCATCCATCTCAGCAGGATAAGATCCATCATTCCCACCCTAAAATAAAATCAACAAACACGGTCATATAGAATCAACAAACGATAATTATATCCATATCTCCATCCATAACTCTATAAATCAGAAAAAACCTTAGCTGCAGAAACCATGGAAGCACACTGCCTGTCAAGAAGGAAGCTCACGTCAGCGTCAAATAGAACAAAAACAGCTTCGTCCATCTCATCAGACACCACCAGCTTTAACTTATACCTGACAACAACAAATATCTATCAAACAAAAAAGACAATCCAACTATAAACAAAGAAAGCAAAACAAATACAAAAAAATCATACCTAGGTACAACTTGAAAGACATGTCTGAGGCATCCTTTGCAATAGTATGTGCCAGAATGAGGAGTCACAATGTGGTTACATTTACAGGCAGGATACCACCAATCCTCACCCTCAACCAAACCATCAATTGCGGCGCATACAATAAACGTACCGCTTAGAGAGAATTGTTTCAGTTCAACAATTGTTATCTTTGGATTCAGGCGCAAGAAGTCTTCATGAAGCGAGGGCATACCCTTCGGACCAATCAGTGGAACAGAGGAGAAAGTGCCGATTGAATTAAAATCCAGACTGACACGCAACAAAACACAAAAACAAAAAATATTAGAGTTCACCTCTAATCACTTTCATAAAACATAAAAAAACAAAACTAACCCCTTCTTAAAGTCAACAAACTCTGGAATATCATGATCAATTATAATTCGAGTAGCGTTTGTTACATCCTGCAGGAATGCGTTCTCTGTAAATAAAAACACGGACAAAATTAATAAGAAGCATTGGGTTGTATCAAAAAAAGTTTTAAACTGTTGGAATATACAAACAACCTCTAGAAGTCTTCACTTTTGCGAATTGCACCACCAACAAAGGCAAGAATCCTTCAAATCTATCCATAAGTTGTTTCAACCGATCCACGTAAACCCCAAAGAGAGCCATCTCACAATTCCCACTTACAAAAAATTACATATCAATATTCAGACGACATTCTAAAATTAAGACAGATATAATAGGTAGTCTGTAATTTCCACAACGAAACGAAAGCCCAACCTGCGATCTGTTAGCTGAAGCAAGATCATCTTTGTAATTTTCCCATCCTTGATATACTCCTTCTCATCAGATATTCCAGTCATAAGGCCAATGACATCTAAAAAACAAAACAAAATAAAAAAATGGGGACTAAAAACAACACAAACACACAGAACAACTAAATGATAGCCACACACACCAATGAGAAAATCGTCGTCCACAGTTTGGCGGACAACCTCCGTTATGTTGGTAAAGGTCAGTCCAAACTTCGGGATCGAGCTTCCATCAGCAACATTGACCCTGGTCCTCAACTGAAAAAACAACTTATAAGTATGGGAAGTCGTCCTATAAGAACCTACGCAAGGAGCGACCGAAAAATAGGACATCCTATACACTCCACCCTCGACCAGCTTCTTCTGGAAATGATGGAGCAAGTGCTTCCGGACCGTAGCATGAATCTTGCAACCCTTTCAAGTTGAAAACACAATATCTATTGTATAAGATTCTACAAACAAACAAAAAGTAAAATAAAATCAATCCAACATAAAATAACACCTCCTTGTCGACCAAAACCATTTCAAGAGAGTTAATCCGATCTGGATGGAGAATGGCAGGGACCTCCCAGAGACGAACAACACGAACCATGAACCTCCAAGATTCCCTACTATGAACAACATCAGAAAGTAAATCAAAGTTGCCATCAACCACAGAAGGCTTCACCATTGCAACTGAGTCCTAAAACAAAACAAAGCTCTCCAAACCAAGTTTATTGAGTTCAATAAAGATGGTAAGGATGGGAAAAAACAAATGAAAGGAGGAGGTATTTATAAAAAATGGCTAGAAGAGAAATAAAAAAAGATTCAAAAATGAGGGGGAAAATACCCATGTTCATTGATGTGAGAGGAGACATCATGAGTAATTTCCAATTAGATTTCAAACTATTTGACCAAAAAAAAACTATAACAGCACGTGAAGAAAACAATAACTAAGTCAATGGACCTCCATTCAGCCACTGCATTTAATTCACATGTTTCTTTGTAAAATTCCATGTACTATCAAAACAAAAAAAAATACACAGTACAGTAAAATTAAAAAGAGGACCAAAGAGCCAAATAGGTAAAATCCATATAATTCCATATCGTCATATATATAATCAACATATTGGTAGCTACATTGTACATTCCAAACAGTACTACACCATTCATAGAAACACTTCAAAATATCCTAAGGATGAAATTAGGAAATAGTTGCTTCATAAGACAAAGAGGGTACACCCCTCTCATAGAATTACATAAAAGCAAGATTAGAATAATATAAGGACATAACAGCATCATGGGATCAAGACATTCATCCATTCCAATGAGAGGCTTCACACTTGGGGCATCATCGCAGAAGGAATTCCACAAGATGCAATTAGGAAATCAAACAACACGCATAAACTTTAGAGCACACACCAGTCCTAATCACTTGACAGCTTTAGCTTGTTTCGCAGCCTTGCCAGAGGAAGCCTCAGCAGCCTCATCAAAAGTTTTAGACAGATTCCTCTTGGAAGATTTCCTCTTGGAACTGATAATGGAAGAAACAGAGACGGGGGTGTCATCATCGTCCAAATCAGGGGTTAGTAATGTACTGGGAACAAACTCATCAATCTGTGAAGGATCAATTGATGCAGCAGGTTTCTCAGATTCAGCAGCAACATCATCAAGTGAAATGGGGGATACCTGATTGAAAATCAAACCAATGAAGTTATAAAACAACATATATTTGTCAATATAAAACAATCCATGAGCATATACAGAATACCTTGGAAGGAGTGTAAATCTCTTCATCAGCAAGAAACAATTCAACAATAGCCTCGTCAATACAAACCCTCCTTACCCTAAAAGAACCATCATAGGCAGAACTTGTTCCAGAACCTGTCATAACCTTGAAAAGGATCTTTTTTCCTTTTAAATTGTCCAACTCAGAAGGGACAAACCCAGCATTTTCAGCCTAAAAAATTCAAATACAGAAAGAAAAACATCCAACAAATAAGAATGTGCCACCAGGAAACAACAAACAAAATAAGAAATTAGCCATAGGACATGAGAAAATGAAGAGCTCATCAACATATATAACCTTAGCAGCTTCCACCAAAGAGGTGCACTGCTTGTCGAGAAGAAGCTGCATATCAGTGTCAAAGACAACGAAAACAGCCTCATCAGATTCATCAGAAACCCTGAGCTTAACCTTAAACCTGGAAAATCATCAAATTGCAGATGAAAACCAAAAATTCAACAAAAATTACAAAAAAAAATAGACCAATAAGAACAATCCCAAAATATATATACACAAAACACAAACTACTCATACCTAGGCACAATATGAAAAACATGCCTAACACAGCCTTTGCAGTAATATGCACCGGAATCGGGAGTAACGCTACGATGACATTTACAGGCAGGATACCACCAATCCTCACCCTCAACCAAATCATCAACAACAGCACAAACAATAAAAGTCTCATTTTCACCAAGCTCTTTCAACTCAGCAATTGTCTTCTTTGGATACAAACGAAGAAAATCCTCGGCCAAAGGAGGCCTGCCCCTAGGACCAATGATTGGCACAGAAGAGCCACCTCCAATTGGGTGAGAATCCAAGCTGATTTGTTACAAAAAACATCAAGATAACAAAAAAATCTAATAGGATTGGTAACAAATTATTCCAAAAATAATTAGCCTAAAAACCAATAAACAAACCCTTTCTTAAAATCAACAACTTCTGCAATTTCTGGATTCAGCAAAATCCGAGTAGTACTCATCACATTCTGGAGTGATGCAACATCTACAACAAAAAAAAATATTGTGTAAGCTGAAAAGAACAGGTGAATATGAAATAAAAACCCACAAAAAATTGCAAATAAACAGACAACTTGAACACCTCTAAAAATCTTCACTTTGGCAAATTGCATAACCAAAACAGGGAGACCCTTCACACCCTTTGCCATAAGATGTTTCAAATGATCAACATAATCTCCAAAAAGGGCAATCTCGCATTTCCCACTTGCAACAAAATTAACTCAAACAATTAAACAACGACTGAACTATAAAAGATAATGTCCAATCAGAACCTCAAAATTAACAAAAAACCATAAGAACTAACCTCTGATCAGTAATCTGAAGCAAAACCATCTTGGTAACTTTTCCATCTCTAATATACTCCCTCTCATCAGATATGCCAGTCATCAATCCAACAACATCTAAACAAAAGCAATGAATGGAAGAAAAAAGTAAGATAATAAGAAAGACAAATACTGAGAGCCAAGAAAGGAGTTAAAAAGAACAAACCAAAAAGGAGGGTACAAACCAATTAGAAAATCGCTGTCCAAGGTTTGGCTAACAATCTCATCAATCTTGGTCAGATTCAACCCGTACAATGGCAGCAAAGAACCCTCGCACACATTTACTTTGGTTTTCATCTGGAAAAAAAGCTTGTAGGCATGAGCTGTTGTCCTGTACGAACCGATGCTTGGAGCAACTGAAAAATATGACATCTTATACACCTGCCCTTCAACCAATTTCTTCTGGAAAAGGTACAATAATTGCTTTCTAACAGTGGCATGAATCTTAACACCCTTCATAGACGAACAGGTAAAGAGGCTTTAAAACATTAGAACATATCAAACAAAAATGAGACAAAATCAAACCGATCAAACCAAATCAAACCAAATAATAACAACAGGCAAACAAAGAACAATATAAACCTTCTCATCCACTAACACCATCTCAATCGAATTGATCTGTTCTGGATGAAGAAAAGCAGGAACCTCCCACACACGAACAACACGGAGCATGAATCTCCAAGACTCTCTTCCAGGAACAACATCAGACAGCAAATCAAAGCTGTGATCAGACCCACCAGCTTTGTGACCAGACTTAGGAACCTTGCTATTAGACCCAGCAACCTTCAACCTCGCAGAAGACATGTTAAAAGAGAATCTATGCCAGAGTAGATCGGAAATCAGATATCAGACAAAATAAGAAAGAGAGGAGCTGTGAGAAACAAATTGAAATCCAGAACAATTTATAGAGAATGAAAACAAATGAAAACAAAAGAAGACAAAAGGGATTTGAATGAAAACAAAAGAAGACAAAAGGGATTTGAAAAAGAGGGGGAAATATAAAATCTCCTTTGATGTGAAAGGACATGCAATTTAGTCTGCTCAAATTAATTCAAGGAATTGGAGAATTTCATTCAAAGCCCACGTGCAACTCCAATTAATTCTCTATTCAACGATAACGACTGCTTCCCTCACTGGAGAAGAAACAACACAATACAAAGGTAAACGGCCGTCCAATCAAGCCCATTTTTTTTTAAAAAAACAGGTCATTCAACCGCGAAAATCTCGCCAAATTTGTTATCAAAAGTCAAACACCAGCAGACGAAAATCAACAGTGGGTGTTTTTTTCCCCTCTTGATAAGAGTATGGATATGATAACTAAAATCAATATGTGTGTTATATTTAATTTATGTGGAGTATATGACTTACATGTTTAAACCCATCTTATGAAGTAAAATTTGGTTAAGACATTCTTTTATGATCAAGTTTTATTTTGCTATGTATGTTTAATGCATTCAATGTATGATATATCTTAGCCAGATATAAAATAAAAGTTGAAGTTTGAATTGAAATGCATGTCAAATAAATTAATAGCAAAGGTGTAATGATATAAAAGTTTGTCTATTATTACAATATACTCAATTGACAAAAGTGTCATGGTTTGATGATAGTTGGTGAATACTATCAAGAGTATATAAGTTGATCCATAGACATAGCTATGAGAATACAAAATCTATGTGAAGAATTGAATATTCAAAGTTTATAAAAGTTAAAAGAAAATCTTGCAATTATTTGACGAAATGATTGACAAGGAATGATGTCTTTGGAAATGATGTTGAATACATTGAAGACATTATTAGGGATGTGGTACAAACCCAAATCTAATTGATTACCAATGGTGGAAACTCAACCCACACTTGAGTAGCATCAAGTCTTGGGTTCAATGGTGAAAGTACACTATTAGAGTAATTGAAGTACTTGACAATAGATACATCCCAAGGGGCAAAAGTACTTGGACCATAAGAAGAAAAAGGGTAGGATGAGGTTTTCCTCTTAATGGACATATAGCATATATTTGCTGGAATGCATACTTATGGGGCATTTCCGATATAGTCTACCTATGTGAGAATGAAGTTCGGCCGCTTCACGGAATTCAAGGGTTTGACTCTTAAATTCTCATGAAAAGGGATATATGACACAAGGCCTTCTTAATGTGTCATCTTACAAGTCTCTTTATCAATGGTACCGAGATTCTATGTGTAAGTTATGCACACTTGTTCTAATGAATAGTTGGTTCAAAGTTTGCCTACCATACTATTTGGGAATGAGCGAAAACTTAACTTACTAAATAATGGTTCAAATCGCGAGATACCATTATCTGAAGGCATGGAATTTTCGGATTTATGTGATTTAGTATTTTGAAAATGGTGGGGGATTGTTGGTGATTTCCAAAATAATGGAATCACTTTAGAACCAAAAGCTGTAACTCTTCATGGTAATCATTCATATACATGGGAACATTATTATTTATTGATAGATAATGAACCATGACATTGATTCAAGTGTATAAGGTTATAACATTTGGCAAAAGGGTGCTTAATGAACCATAGCATTGATTCAAGTGTATATGATCATAACCTTTGGCAAAAGGGTGCTTAATGAATCATAGCATTGATTCAAGTCAAATGGGTGTTTTCTCTCATGTGAAGGGTCATATAATGCACTATAAATGCTTGACATTTGGGCATTAGTTGGATACACAAGAAATACACCACAACACACAATTTTGGACAGAATTTTGTTGCATTAACAACATAATTCTCCCTCATTCTCTTACTCTAAATCATTCATCAATTCTCTAATGCATGAGTGAATTGCTGGAACCATAAATCTGTAAAATACTGTTAGGAGATACGCTTGGTGTGGTTGTGCAATACACGTCAAGGAACTCATAGTATCCTGAAGGGGATTCGTCGGTCATTCCTTATTGCATCCAATATACAGTTATTGGTGGGGGCGAATCGAACCTAAAGGTTGGTATGGCAACCCCATATGCTTTGAGTTTGCATGCATAACTATTAAACTTTTCAGGTTTCAAGTGCAGCAGCATCTTCCCAACAATCAAGATATACAACAATTTTTGGAATTTATGTGCACACTTCATCGTATTCATCTTCATCATCGTCTTGGTCAAGTTATTGCAGCAGACCCCCAACACAAGTTCCAACAATCTTTAGGTTCGATTTATGATTTACTTGTGATTAATGGTTGCAATTTTTGGAAGAGATGAAAGCTTATGTTTTCACCCATGACTACGGTGAACGGTAAACAAATTCCTTTTATGAATATAAGTTATGGAAATTTATGGATAAATATTTCATATGTGATGTGTTTGTGTTAAATTTACATGTGGTTGTAGATAATATATGCATGATAAATATTGATATGTATGAAATTTATCGTTTGAAATACGTGTGATGTTAATTTGAACATGAGATAATATGCATATAAGTGATGACGTATTATGAAATATTTGGTGTTCTAAATGCATGTGTATAGTATCTAAGCAAAATATGAATATATTAGATTTAACATGTGGTGACATATATATGCATGATTTAGAAATTGTTCAAGTATATGAATTTTGATGAGTATAGCAACATCTTAAGAATGTTTAAACACTATTTTATTTATAAAAGTAGTGCAGATAAATTGTCAAAATATCAAATGGTTGCTTTAATGATATTATTTACTTTATGTAAGAAATTATTATCATTAATATTGTGTTGATATTATATGTACATGATAATATAAAAATTAATTGTTAATTTCTTGTTTATCATGATATTAAAATAATTGGGTATGTTTTGAATTATTGTAAGTTGAACTATGTTCATGGAAGAAAGTCATAGAGAATATTAATGATTTTGGTTCATTGTTTATTTTTCTATGTGATTGTTTATTGAAATTTAGCATTGAACATATTTAAACATAAACTTGAATTTAACACAATGAATTTATGATATATGTATTAGTTATATGATAACTAAAATCAATATGTGTGTTATATTTAATTTATGTGGAGTATATGACTTACATGTTTAAACCCATCTTATGAAGTAAAATTTGGTTAAGACATTCTTTTATGATCAAGTTTTATTTTGCTATGTATGTTTAATGCATTCAATGTATGATATATCTTAGCCAGATATAAAATAAAAGTTGAAGTTTGAATTGAAATGCATGTCAAATAAATTAATAGCAAAGGTGTAATGATATAAAAGTTTGTCTATTATTACAATATACTCAATTGACAAAAGTGTCATGGTTTGATGATAGTTGGTGAATACTATCAAGAGTATATAAGTTGATCCATAGACATAGCTATGAGAATACAAAATCTATGTGAAGAATTGAATATTCAAAGTTTATAAAAGTTAAAAGAAAATCTTGCAATTATTTGACGAAATGATTGACAAGGAATGATGTCTTTGGAAATGATGTTGAATACATTGAAGACATTATTAGGGATGTGGTACAAACCCAAATCTAATTGATTACCAATGGTGGAAACTCAACCCACACTTGAGTAGCATCAAGTCTTGGGTTCAATGGTGAAAGTACACTATTAGAGTAATTGAAGTACTTGACAATAGATACATCCCAAGGGGCAAAAGTACTTGGACCATAAGAAGAAAAAGGGTAGGATGAGGTTTTCCTCTTAATGGACATATAGCATATATTTGCTGGAATGCATACTTATGGGGCATTTCCGATATAGTCTACCTATGTGAGAATGAAGTTCGGCCGCTTCACGGAATTCAAGGGTTTGACTCTTAAATTCTCATGAAAAGGGATATATGACACAAGGCCTTCTTAATGTGTCATCTTACAAGTCTCTTTATCAATGGTACCGAGATTCTATGTGTAAGTTATGCACACTTGTTCTAATGAATAGTTGGTTCAAAGCTTGCCTACCATACTATTTGGGAATGAGCGAAAACTTAACTTACTAAATAATGGTTCAAATCGCGAGATACCATTATCTGAAGGCATGGAATTTTCGGATTTATGTGATTTAGTATTTTGAAAATGGTGGGGGATTGTTGGTGATTTCCAAAATAATGGAATCACTTTAGAACCAAAAGCTGTAACTCTTCATGGTAATCATTCATATACATGGGAACATTATTATTTATTGATAGATAATGAACCATGACATTGATTCAAGTGTATAAGGTTATAACATTTGGCAAAAGGGTGCTTAATGAACCATAGCATTGATTCAAGTGTATATGATCATAACCTTTGGCAAAAGGGTGCTTAATGAATCATAGCATTGATTCAAGTCAAATGGGTGTTTTCTCTCATGTGAAGGGTCATATAATGCACTATAAATGCTTGACATTTGGGCATTAGTTGGATACACAAGAAATACACCACAACACACAATTTTGGACAGAATTTTGTTGCATTAACAACATAATTCTCCCTCATTCTCTTACTCTAAATCATTCATCAATTCTCTAATGCATGAGTGAATTGCTGGAACCATAAATCTGTAAAATACTGTTAGGAGATACGCTTGGTGTGGTTGTGCAATACACGTCAAGGAACTCATAGTATCCTGAAGGGGATTCGTCGGTCATTCCTTATTGCATCCAATATACAGTTATTGGTGGGGGCGAATCGAACCTAAAGGTTGGTATGGCAACCCCATATGCTTTGAGTTTGCATGCATAACTATTAAACTTTTCAGGTTTCAAGTGCAGCAGCATCTTCCCAACAATCAAGATATACAACAATTTTTGGAATTTATGTGCACACTTCATCGTATTCATCTTCATCATCGTCTTGGTCAAGTTATTGCAGCAGACCCCCAACACAAGTTCCAACAATCTTTAGGTTCGATTTATGATTTACTTGTGATTAATGGTTGCAATTTTTGGAAGAGATGAAAGCTTATGTTTTCACCCATGACTACGGTGAACGGTAAACAAATTCCTTTTATGAATATAAGTTATGGAAATTTATGGATAAATATTTCATATGTGATGTGTTTGTGTTAAATTTACATGTGGTTGTAGATAATATATGCATGATAAATATTGATATGTATGAAATTTATCGTTTGAAATACGTGTGATGTTAATTTGAACATGAGATAATATGCATATAAGTGATGACGTATTATGAAATATTTGGTGTTCTAAATGCATGTGTATAGTATCTAAGCAAAATATGAATATATTAGATTTAACATGTGGTGACATATATATGCATGATTTAGAAATTGTTCAAGTATATGAATTTTGATGAGTATAGCAACATCTTAAGAATGTTTAAACACTATTTTATTTATAAAAGTAGTGCAGATAAATTGTCAAAATATCAAATGGTTGCTTTAATGATATTATTTACTTTATGTAAGAAATTATTATCATTAATATTGTGTTGATATTATATGTACATGATAATATAAAAATTAATTGTTAATTTCTTGTTTATCATGATATTAAAATAATTGGGTATGTTTTGAATTATTGTAAGTTGAACTATGTTCATGGAAGAAAGTCATAGAGAATATTAATGATTTTGGTTCATTGTTTATTTTTCTATGTGATTGTTTATTGAAATTTAGCATTGAACATATTTAAACATAAACTTGAATTTAACACAATGAATTTATGATATATGTATTAGTTATATGATAACTAAAATCAATATGTGTGTTATATTTAATTTATGTGGAGTATATGACTTACATGTTTAAACCCATCTTATGAAGTAAAATTTGGTTAAGACATTCTTTTATGATCAAGTTTTATTTTGCTATGTATGTTTAATGCATTCAATGTATGATATATCTTAGCCAGATATAAAATAAAAGTTGAAGTTTGAATTGAAATGCATGTCAAATAAATTAATAGCAAAGGTGTAATGATATAAAAGTTTGTCTATTATTACAATATACTCAATTGACAAAAGTGTCATGGTTTGATGATAGTTGGTGAATACTATCAAGAGTATATAAGTTGATCCATAGACATAGCTATGAGAATACAAAATCTATGTGAAGAATTGAATATTCAAAGTTTATAAAAGTTAAAAGAAAATCTTGCAATTATTTGACGAAATGATTGACAAGGAATGATGTCTTTGGAAATGATGTTGAATACATTGAAGACATTATTAGGGATGTGGTACAAACCCAAATCTAATTGATTACCAATGGTGGAAACTCAACCCACACTTGAGTAGCATCAAGTCTTGGGTTCAATGGTGAAAGTACACTATTAGAGTAATTGAAGTACTTGACAATAGATACATCCCAAGGGGCAAAAGTACTTGGACCATAAGAAGAAAAAGGGTAGGATGAGGTTTTCCTCTTAATGGACATATAGCATATATTTGCTGGAATGCATACTTATGGGGCATTTCCGATATAGTCTACCTATGTGAGAATGAAGTTCGGCCGCTTCACGGAATTCAAGGGTTTGACTCTTAAATTCTCATGAAAAGGGATATATGACACAAGGCCTTCTTAATGTGTCATCTTACAAGTCTCTTTATCAATGGTACCGAGATTCTATGTGTAAGTTATGCACACTTGTTCTAATGAATAGTTGGTTCAAAGCTTGCCTACCATACTATTTGGGAATGAGCGAAAACTTAACTTACTAAATAATGGTTCAAATCGCGAGATACCATTATCTGAAGGCATGGAATTTTCGGATTTATGTGATTTAGTATTTTGAAAATGGTGGGGGATTGTTGGTGATTTCCAAAATAATGGAATCACTTTAGAACCAAAAGCTGTAACTCTTCATGGTAATCATTCATATACATGGGAACATTATTATTTATTGATAGATAATGAACCATGACATTGATTCAAGTGTATAAGGTTATAACATTTGGCAAAAGGGTGCTTAATGAACCATAGCATTGATTCAAGTGTATATGATCATAACCTTTGGCAAAAGGGTGCTTAATGAATCATAGCATTGATTCAAGTCAAATGGGTGTTTTCTCTCATGTGAAGGGTCATATAATGCACTATAAATGCTTGACATTTGGGCATTAGTTGGATACACAAGAAATACACCACAACACACAATTTTGGACAGAATTTTGTTGCATTAACAACATAATTCTCCCTCATTCTCTTACTCTAAATCATTCATCAATTTTCTAATGCATGAGTGAATTGTTGGAACCATAAATCTGTAAAATACTGTTAGGAGATACGCTTGGTGTGGTTGTGCAATACACGTCAAGGAACTCATAGTATCCTGAAGGGGATTCGCCGGTCATTCCTTATTGCATCCAATATACAGTTATTGGTGGGGGCGAATCGAACCTAAAGGTTAGTATGGCAACCCCATACGCTTTGAGTTTGCATGCATAACTATTAAACTTTTCAGGTTTCAAGTGCAGCAGCATCTTCCCAACAATCAAGATATACAACAATCTTTGGAATTTATGTGCACACTTCATCGTATTCATCTTCATCATCTTCTTGGTCAAGTTATTGCAGCAGACCCCCAACACAAGTTCCAACAGCGATAAGGTACATAACACAAATATATATATATATATATATATATATATATATATATATATATATAGAGAGAGAGAGAGAGAGAGAGAGAGAGAGAGAGAGAGAGAGAGAGAGAGAGAGAAAGAGAGCAAACATACATCAATTTTATACTAGTTCCTCCTACAATTCAGGTGTAGTTCAGTACCCTTTCACTATAATCACACATGATTACAAATTGCTCAAGGACACTTCCAAGATACTTCTCTATGCTAAAACACAACTGAAATAGACTTCTGTTTTTTCAAACACAACTGCAATAGACTTCTATGCTTTAGGACTCTCTACCTAAAGACTTTGGCTCAAGGACAACTCCAAGAGACTTCCCTTTTCTTAAGTACAACTACCTAAGGCTTCCGTTTGCTCAATTACAAGTGATTGTGACTCCTAGGTGCTCAAGGATTTACCAAGAGACTTATATGCTCAAGCACGCAGGTGAGAGACTTTCTAAAATGTTTGCCCCAACTGTAAATGAACAGACTTCTTAGGGTTTCTAAGATATATATTGAAAATAAATCCTATGTGTTTTGCGCTATTAGATTTAAAAGAGTAATATAACAATAAAATAGATGAGTCTTGTTTCGTCTTCTTCAGGTCTTCAGCACCATTTATAGTCATTGATTTAAGAGACGTTGGATGTAACACCCTAAACTCTAAAACCGATAACACACGTAAATGATACAATCATATAAAGAATTTAGATGTTACTTCTTCTATAATTTCACAAACATACATGAATAATTTTTTCAAAACATCACAGCGGAATAATCATCTCAACAATTCATCAATAACAAAACAAATCTCCAAGCAACCATGTCATCATACAACATATATCATCATCGATACATAGTCACATAAATCATCAACAGTCATAATGAAATAAATACCGACAACTAACACCTAATCAGAGCCCTAGATACTACGACTCCAAAAGCAATAAACGAGGTAGCATCCATGTTAGTCCTCCAGCAAACTCACCAAACCAAAGTAACTACTCATGCACACCGTCTACCCATTCATAAGAGTAAGACAGGCGGTCAACCAAACGACCACGAGTCCTCCAATAATTCATCATCATTTAAATCATCAACATATTCATCATCAAACATCATCATAATCCTCATCTAACATCATCATAAACAATTATCAACTTAAAGAAACATTACCGTTTCAATTTCATATTTTACACCAAAGACGGAAATACAACAATCATCATGACATCCATCTTATTAATCATATAACCATCTTTGATTCATTATTATCCCATCGTATAAACAAGGATACAATCTGTTTACAAGTTTCGAAAACCAAAAACCTAATTTTGGTAAAGCTCGTCTACTTTCCCTAAAATCGTCTAAGTTTGATTTTATTCAAAAAAATAGAGTTCCATTATCTTTCCTATCCTTAAAAATATCCCTACATACTATTCAATACCTCAGTTAATCAATCAAAGCAAATCGGTTTCATAAAGTTTGCTCAATTTCATAAAAACTCAAAGTTCATCTCATTTTAAACTTATTTCAAAACCACGTTGATTCCTCTTGATCACCTATGACTAAGTGCTACTAAAAGTCCAATGAAAACTCTATCTAATTAGGTTTAGGGGTTTGGGAACCAATGGCATACTTAAATGTACACAAAAACACGAAAAAACGGGGTTTCCGGCACCTACAGGACTGGCACGGTCGTGCCGAAAAGTTGCACGGTCCTGCCACCCTAACCAGATAGGAACGCACGACCCGTGCCAAGGGGGCGCACGGTCTTTCCACCTGTGCAGACAAGCGGAAACACATTTTTATGTTTTCGCGCGTTAAAATCCGTTTTCAAGTCCGATTTCGATGTCGTTTTCGCCAATGCATCCCAAACACTTAAACCATTCAAAATACACTTGAAAACATGACATTTCAACTTAAAACAACTTAATCAAACTCGTCCCAAAATTACTTATACATAAAACTGCTTAGAAACGACTTTTACTCGAAAAACTGATTTTTCACCCAAACGATATTTCTTAAAAATAAAGTGATAAAAAACAGAAATTCTATCACCCTTGTTCATTCTAACTATTTCGTCAACTCATTCAATTTCATCAAAATCAACTTCTTCATTTTTAACCCATATCACCAAGAACTCTTCAAACAACAACAACTTGAATCACAACAACACAATTAGTGATACCCAAGGCATGAATCACCATCAACAACATTAATCAACAACAATCATATCTTATAATCATGATTCCACCCACAATTCACAACAACAACAACATCATCATTTTTCATCAAATTAATCAAAAACCAGAAAGTGTTCATATGTTCATACTTCAACAATGAAAAACCAACAACAACAACAACAACAAGCTTAACATTAATTTAGCATACCCAAACATAGCATCAAATATGGAGCACAAATGGATATAAAAAATTCACAAAAGTCAAAATGTATCAATAATCACTTATTCACGTAATTGAAAATTTGAAGGTTTTAGCTTATTTTGAGAGAAGTTTAACCACCCTTGCCTCAAGCTTCAAAAACCTTAACTATGGCTTCACTTTAGCTCCCCAAGTCTCTAGCCTCTTCTCCTCCTCAAGTTTTCTTTCTCTCTAACCATTTTTCCTCTATTTTCTCTTGTGATCAACTTTCTCTCTCTACCTCTTAAAATATTTTGTGAAGTAAATGATGCTAACCTAATTCTCCAAATAGTCATCTATTTATATCACCAATTGGGTTAGGTTAACTTTCATTCTAATTGGGCCTCAAAACTCTTACAAACTATTTCAAAAAAGTTAGAGCATCCGCAATGGAGATTCTCATCTTTGAGGTCTTAAATGAGTCCTACATTGACACATCACTTTTTAATAATTTTTTAATAATAGTACCTAATAGGTACTGAACCACTTCAATGGAGACCCTCTAACAAAATGTCTAATTGGGTCCCACCAATATTATTTATTTAATACACTATCTAATTTAATACACTTTTTAATTATTATTTTAATAAAAAGGTGATGTGGGCCCATTTAAGAATGAGGGCTTAATTTAGACCTTGCATCTTTTAAGACTCTCCCTTTTTTTTCCACAATAGGGGTACCTATTAGGTACCAGGTCTTAAATGTTTAAGACTCTCCCATTATGGATGCTCTTACTACACCTTAAACCGTTAAAACATCGAATAATTACCGTCACTAATTAATTACCCCAACTCACTTTTTTTTTTTTTGCGGTAGCCAGGGTTCTAACCCCGGACCTTGCATATTTTATGCATTGTCCATACCGAGCTAAGCTCATGAGGACCCTAACTCACTAGTAACTTTGTAAAATAATTTTTCACCTCAAAACACTAAAAATAATCCTTCTAATAAATTTTATAATTTACCCTTACTAGCCAAATGACTAAAATACCCTTAGTCTCCAAAATGACTAAAATACCCTTTTAGGCCAAAAATCCACTAATCCCGAATTAAATATTCACAAAGGCAATTAAACACACATAAACACATATAATAAATAATAAAAATAATTCTAGCGAAAACGGGTTGTTACATTGGAGAAGAGTGCCAACGCAAATAGATTCGTTGAGAAGCTTTGATCAAGAACGGTGACCTTTTCCTGATACAGATAATCCCGTTGGAGAGTCCTTTGAATTTCCTTTGTTGAAAGAAGAATTATTCGTTGCTATCTTCATTCTTGAGACGTTCCATTGAGGATTGAAGAGCGAGAAGTCAAGTGATTGATAGGAAAGGAAATTACCTTGGTGAAAGTGATTTTGGGAGGTCCTACCAGAGAGAGCATAACTTGGGAGTTGGTGGATCGGATCAAGGATCGTATCCGGAGTTGTTTCCTTCAGATAATTTCGAGGACGAAAATTCTTTAAGTGGGGGAGGGGGGGGGGGGGGATTGTAATATCCTGATATTTAGTTTATTATTATTTTAATTATTTATAATTTATTTGTTTATTTGATGTGGTTGAATTGATTAAGGGGTTAGTACATTTTTTTATAAATTGTATAGTGAAGGGTATTTTGATAATTTAGGAATGAAGGATATTTTGGTAATTTATGATTGAAGAGTATTTTTTTGAAGTTATTAGAAAATCAGAGTTTTTGAGGAATTAAAAGAATAGGGGGTGTATGAGTATAAAGGAACTATAGTTTAGTTACAACTAACTCATGTTTCTTGGATAATTCACAACGTAGCTCTCTTATACACATGATTCATTTTATAATTTTTTAATCTCAATACTTAGTAATCAGTAAATTCCTTCAACCCATTCTTTTAAAAAAAATTATTAAAGGCTCTAACTAATAACATTAAATCATTACAATATATATTTACTACAAATTATTAGAGGCTCTGACTAATAAAATATATATATATATGAACTACTCACCATTGTGCATGTTTGACGGGGCACAAGTTAGCCTTTTTCTTATACATATAACACCAAACTTTGTTTCTTGAATACTTATGACTTGTTTTAATATTTGATAGTTTTTATGCATTGTCCATACTAACTGAGCTAAGCTCACGAGGATATATTTGATATAGTATTTTGAAAGGGATATTGGCCTTTTTATTTTGTCATATTTGTATTAAAATGATTATTAGGAAATAAATCCATGAAATTTGTGAATAAAGAGAGCATTCGTATTTTATGTGTTTAAAGTTTCTGAATGAAATATGATAGTTGTAGTTCAATATAACGGGAAAGGATTCCCTCCAGTGTTTTTTTCTCCAGTTTTTTGCAGTGTAGAATCTATATCATTAAATGTCTTATCTCTCTTAGTTTTAAATTTTCAACATTTAATATTTTTAAGCATTAATTTTTCTTTAAACGCTGAGATTTCACTGGACTCTGCAGTGACTGCAGAGGATCCATTCCCCAATATAACGTATCTATAATTAATGTATTTAATTGCGATATTTTTGGTCAACATGTTGAGGAAAGTGGACAATGGGTGGTGTAAAGAAAATCAAAGGGGACTGATGTTTCGTCAATCGTCAATGAGGCTTTTTAGAATGATTGGATCACAAACTCTCGATTGCAAAGACAAGTGTGGTACATGTTCTTCATGTACGCTTAGATGCGAGAAAATGCTGACATCACAGGTCACAAATCGAATTGTAGAGAGATGGATGTGCAAATGTGGAAATAAGTTATACGATGCATATGTCCAAATATAATATCTAGTAATCTCTTTGTTTAGTGTATTTATTCTTAGCTTAAAATAAATAATGGAATGTCTAGAAATCCAAGCTCAACTGGCAAATGCCGAAATTGCAAGGTCGGACGTCGTGACTCGGGTTCGAACCCGGGACCTCACAGTTGTGTCTGAGTTTTAATTTCAGTGGATTACCACTTCATCTAAGACAAAAAAAAAAAAATAATAATAAATAATGGAATATAAGTTACGTTCAAAAAATATTAAATATTTTATGGTAAATTTTTTTAATATATATATATATATCTTTGAGAAATACTAAGAATATTTATTTTGACAATATCACTTAGCTATCTCTCTCTCTCTCTCTCTCTCTCTCTCTCTCTCTCTCTCTCTCTATATATATATATATATATATATATATATATATATATATTATATTCCTATATAAAATATATAATCTACAAAAAAAATAAACAATCAAACAGACACATGAATCAATTAACATGAAAACATTACATATAACATTTTCTAACCAATTTTTCCTAAAAAAAATTATATCATCAATTACAAATTAGTTTTTTCACATGTGAATCTTTTAATTTATTATAAAAAAAAATTAATTTTTTTTCAAAGAAAAATAATAATAATAATATTTTTAATGATCTTTCATTCAAAGTGATTGCACTGATTCTTCAGATGACGTCAGTGTGGAGGTTGTTCATGCATTGTTCCAACCCCTTGAGATACTCATCTTCAGCGAAAGTGATGTGAGTTCTATTTTCTTTAACTAAAGGTATTGGAAGCTTGAAAAAGTGAACTATCCTAAACTGTGCTCAAGGTTTACGTGAAGGTTTTCTAGATAGTTTGCTAGGTTTTGTGGTTGGTTTTGCAGCGATCTTAGGCTTGTCGGATTCGACAAGGCCAAGGGATTAAGATGTATGAAGAGGTTATCAGAGATATTGGTGGTGAGGCGATGTTGGTTGGTCGGGTTTACTTGAAGAGGTATTGAATAGTGAAAAAATTGTAAGGGAGCATTGGTGTTTTGATAATTTTCTACTTCATTAATTTTTTGTGTTTCATTTAGTTATAATTTGTGTTATAAATTTAATTTTATTATTTTTTGTTTCAAAGAGTCTACAAACAAGAATCACACACACTAAGAAAGAAGAAGATGAATATTACGTGTTGGAACCGACGTCCCAAGTATCAAATCTAAATGCAGATATTTAATTTTTTATTTTAGTTTTTAGCAAAAGGGTGGAAGCAAAGTGCTAAGCGTACCCAAAATATATTAAAAAGATATGAACCAAACCAAACTCCATTAAAAAGAAACAAACCTAAACTTAGGCAAACTTGGCCTATCTTTAACATAATTTTCTATAATAAAGTGAGGAGTTTCATTCCAAACATGTAAAGTATTCAAAGTAAGATCCTTATTTGCAAGAGTGTCCGCCACTTGGTTACCTTCTCTGTAGATGTGTGAGATTATGAAATTCATATGTCTGAGCAGGATCTTCACATTGTTCCATCTGTTCCTTAAAGGCCAAGGATTCTAGTTAGAATTTTTAAAGGCTAGCACAACTAAGGATGAATGTTTCTAACCATAGGTTATGCCAATTTCTTTGATGCTAGCTCTATTGCCCCATAGCTCCACAAAGCTTTGCTTGATAAGAAGATAAACCTAGATATTCAGCAAAACTAATCATGAATTCAAGTTCATGGTTTCTAAAAATTCCTCCACAAGAAGAGGTAACAGGGTTCCAAATTACTTCTTTGATGATTGGTGCCCTAGGATGGTGGATATTGACCTTGAAATGCTTGAAAATTTTGAAATCTCTTATGGAGTTGTTAGAGGATTTGCTAGCCTTGTTTCCTGAGAGAGAAGTGCTAGCACTGATCATACTGATTACCTTGTCGAAATATCAACAATCATCGACAACGACACCAAATATTTGATGAACGAAAGGTGTAAATATTAGCAAGTGCACCAAATTCTAACAAGTAATAAGTTTATTGTCTCCATAGGGATTGTCGTTCAACTTAGTAACTAGCAGAACTTATTCGAAAGTAAATAAAAGTAAAAAGAATAAAAGGTTGCAGGGTTAGATTTCCCAATATGAGATTAGGTTGATTTGATTTCTTAACGGCGGTTAGGGAATCCTTGAATCCCCCTTATGTCTTTGTTGGAACTAACTCGGTAAATCATCAGTTTATGTTGTGTCTATTTGATTTAAGAAAGTAGCGTTAAGACCCCGTTATGTATCTGTGGAAGTTAATTTTAATATCCCTTAAATTCAACCAGATACAATTGTGGGGTTCCCTAAAAATTAGTCAAAAACCTAAACTCAAACTTAGATTCAACTAAAAGAATTTAATTAAGAAAATAAGCAATTTACTACTGTTACAATCGGACAAAAACAAGGGTTTTCAATTGATAGCGATTTTCGCAAGTGTACGAAATCGTGCAAGTAGTAAAATTAAAACGGTAAGATTGAGTGTCGACCTCAAGGATCACGTTATACTGTCGAATAGTAATTATAACTTAATTGGACAAAAAGGTACTGAATTTGTTTGATAGCAACAATGAAAATTAAGCAAAGTAAAATTGGTTTGAACTTTATAATAATAAAATTGCAAACGATGAGTTTCACTAGATGACTATCTTGAGTTATCAGCATGAATATGACTATTGAATCGACTTACCGAATCATTACCGAACTCTCTAATTTATTCTTACCCTAATTCCTTAGTGACAGAATCCTTAATCCTAAAATAACCCCTAATTCCTTAGTGAATTTAAGATTAGAATTAAGCATGAATGAACAAGAATTCTCAATTATTTTCAAGGGTTTGCATCTATTCCTAGATTACAAAGGGAAGAATTTCTTATCTCAAACGTTTATAAATTCAACCTCCATTTCAAAACATAAACCGTAAATCAATTTAAAGGTGATCAATCAATAAGCATTAAGAACAGAGATAAGAAAAATGATTCAATAAACTTCTTCAATAATTAAAATAAAGTCATAGAAAAAAAGTTGTCATCTAGATAATCTCATCCCTAACAATAGAGAAATTAGCCGTTCATGGTTTGATTAGAAAGAATAAAAAAGGATTGAAAGAATTACACATAAAGGTGGAGGGTGAGAAGCTTCAACTCCAGTCTTCTAAGTCGAACAACACCTTCTCGTAACCTCTCTAAGTATTTATGTCAAAGTTTTATGTAAACTTCTCCGAACACCTTCAAAATCTGATGTTTGGGCTTAAATAGGTAACATGAATCGTGAAATTGCACCCAGGCGCAGCCGTTTTGCACCCAGGCGCAAATGAAATGGCAAGTATTAATGACTTCTGGCGCCCAAACGCAGCTGTTTTGCGCCCAGGCGCAGACTGACAGCAGCAAACCAGTCTTGAACTCAACTGGATGCGCCAGGGCACAGATGTTTTGCGCCCGGGCGCAAAATGGCAGCAATACTGGTCTTCTGAATTTTGATTGCACCAAGGTGTAAAATGACAGCATTGACATTTCTTCTTCCAAATTTGTATTCTTGTGATATGACTTTCATGGGTTACTTTCCAAAAATCCTTAGACATGTTACCACTTCTAAAACTTAATGTAAGCCTGTTAAAACACATAAATAAATCAAATGCTCCAAGGATTGTTTGGTTATGGAAAAATCAACACAAATCAACTTTTTTATCTAAATATCAGATGATGTTGATGTTTACTATAAAAAGACTAAAACTAATTAAAAACTAAGAAAATCAATTAAATTAAAGTCTAAAACTAACATAAATTAACATGAAAATGATGAAAAATCATCAATCCAATCATCCCTCTAGAGATCAATTTCCAAGATTACTAATTCGGATTCTCATTTGAAAAAGCATTAAAGAAATAAAAAACAAATAAAATCTTACAATTGAAACTTAAAATGAAAGAAAAAATTTATTAAGTGAATAAAAAAAAATGGTTCATCGTGTATCCCTAATCAAAGAGGACGATGGAGATCCTCCGTGTTGAAGCTCCTGATGCTTGACCTTTGTCATGTACCGCTAGCTTGTTTAGTGCTTTTCTAAATGAATAAAAGTGTGTACAAGGGTATATATTTATAGTGCATCATTACGTAGAGGTTAAGAAATGAAAATTAGGGTTTTCCACTAAAAAAAACTTGGAAAACAAGCAAAAGGCACGTCTTCGACGTCACACAAGTGCGGGGAGCATGAAATGAGGCGCAAGGACGCATGGTACAAAAAGGAATGTTGTCTCATGCGCAGGGGCGCATGAGGTAGTGCCTCTAGTGCCAATTTTGCACGCTTTGCCCCTTTTTAATAGTTCTTCCGTCTTAAAAATCTTTGGAACCTGAAATGCATTTCCTTCATCATGTATTGTATTAAAAACCTTCTAAGAACCATTCATCTTCAATCTTCATAATCATCAAAAGTTATGCATGAACAGAAACATCACAGTGAAATCCAAGAAGGATTATTAAGGAAGCAAGAGGAGCTTAAAAGAAATATGCAGAAACGCCATGAAAAATCTTTCGGCGGGCATGCTGAGTTAGCTCAAGAGCAAGCTAAGACAAATGCTAGAAATGCTGCTCTTATTGAGATGATGCAAAAGCAACAAAAACCCTAGTTGCACACATATTTTTTATATTTCTGTTTCTGTTAAATTTATCCTTCTGAGACATTTACTGCTTCTGATACAATTTCTGCTTCTGATATATACGTGCTTCTGAATTACTTGTTCTAAATCTTTCATCTAAATATTTTCTTAATCTTTTCAAATATTTTTGTTGATGAGAAAAAGGGGAGTAAGACATAATAGTATTTAGGCTTTGAGTCCTCTAAGTTAATTAAACAAATTAACTTAGGAACTAACTTCTTATCTCTTAGCCTCTGGATTTAATGTGATTTCATTCTGAGTGATACGTTATTTAATTATTTTGAACTTAAAATGAATCTAATTAACCTGGATAATGGGGAGCTTACAAAATTCACCTTATTGACTATTAGACTTAGGAGGAGCATACAAACCTCAGACCCTAAAGTCAACTTTTTAATTAGATTAACAACAATTGACTATGAATACTTGTGTTTGTCATCATCAAAAAGGGGGAGAGTGTTGGAATAAAATGAGTTTAAACAACGCCTCTTAGGTTTTGATGATAACAAGGTATTAAAAGTTCAATTGGATATGCTAACAATTGTTCAAGTGTGCATGACCATAGACTAAAATTTATATGTCTTAAAACAAAGTTTTGGTTTTGAAAGAACAATTTAGAGCAAATGAATTTTCAAGAGAAGTCAAGTTGCAAGTCAGAATTTGAAGAAGTCGGAGTCTGAAGTTTATCCAGAAGTTGAATGTTTCAAAGTCTAAAGATCACCCAGAGTCTGAAGATCACCTTGAAGCTGAACCTTAGACCCTGAAACTAGTTTTTATGGTTATTTGAAGACACAAAGATGCATAAGGATATAGAAGACTGGAGAACGATAGTTCTGAAGAATTATAAGGCTTTGAATGCTATTCTTAGAAAAAAGGACAGTGAAGGACAAATAGTACATATGTACAACCACTATCTCCACTACTCCAACATTTCCATATGCATACTACAAGCTACAGTTGTGTCTCTGCTGGATTGAAACGTTAGTTCCCTATCAACGAATGATTTTCAAATTATTCATTCCTAGGACATCAACCAAATCAAGCAACAAATCAATGATGATTGATCGAGCTTCTCTAATGAATCTTTGATGCGATGGCACCTCTCCAACGTCTTTTTCCTACTTTTATATAAAGGAATGAAGACTTGAAGACATAACAAGACTCTGCAATATTTTACAAGTGCCAAAACTTTGTCAAATTCATTTCGCATCAAACACTTAGAATTTCGTATAAACTTTCATATCTTACAAATTCTTAAGTATAGAGTCTGAACTATTTGTATTGAGAACACCACTGATTGTTTATCAAGTGTTCAACCAAACAATTATTTCTTTTTAATTCTTGTTTGTTAGAAGTATCTTGCTTGTGTGCTTGAGAAATTCTAATCTTGTGTGATTATAGTGAAAAATCTTTTGTAAGTGACAGGGGGGCTGGACTACTTCTGGATTGTCGAAGGAACTAGAATAATTGCTTCTCTCTCTCTCTCTCTCTCTCTCTCTCTCTCTATATATATATATATATATATATATATATATATATATATATATATATATATATATATCTTTATTACTCGTTGCACTTAACTTTGAACTCTGCTTCAGACCCTGAACTTAGTTAAAAAGAAGAAAAAACTAACACAATTCAACCCCCTTCTTTTGTTTTTCGCACCTTCAGTGTGTAGAGAAAAAAACAGTTGTGATGTTCATCACATCTCTTTCTTAAAATAAAAAGTTGTAGTATTCAAACATGGGTAGGGCTGGCCCAACGGGATGTACAACCCACTATTATTTTGGCTAAGCTTAATTTTGGGAGCATTACTTTTCCCACCTTGCTGCCTTCTCACGCTCCCTGCGAAATTTCCAAAAATACCCCTGGTCCGGATTACGTTATCCGAACCAGATTGTTAGTGTTTCCGGAAAATCAAATTCGGACACATACAATATGAATATTTTGTGTCTTTATTTGATGTCATGGGTCTCTGTTGACCGTTATACGACCCCTGCATAAGCTGAAATGCAATTGCAGGGGTCGAATGAGCGGTCAACAATGACCATGACACCACAAACACTCCTAAAAGCTACCTAAAAAACTGAAAATTTTTTTGAAGAAAATGTAAGAAAGGAGGTGAAGAAGAATGAAGGAAAATGTTGAAGATTCAAGCCTTTTTATAGCCTAAAACAAGTCATAGGTGATTTGGAAGTCAAAGAAAACGTGTTTTTCATTCGAAACCGTCCAAAAAACGCTTTAAAACTCCACTAACCGGCCAAACCTTTGGTGAAACGTCACCGGCCAAATTGTTACTGAGTGGTTCCGGATTTTATAATCCGGAATGCATGAAGTTTTTCCGGATTATAAAGTCCGAACTGCACCATACACTTTATTTGGATCGTTTTCGTTGCGAATGCCTTGGAAAAAAATAGGTCAAAGATACATAACATAAATAAAAGCAACATAAGACAAATAAACAGTTAAAAAAATCATAATAACATAAATGATGAATCTTTTGGGAAGGTGGTTCGAAGAGGAGTTTTTGAACTCGATCCTGCCTGCCTGCCTGCCAACTGACATGTTACGATCGGCAGGCCGACATTATCGAGTTCATAAAAACCTGTTCTTTTGGAGTTAGATCTGCAACATAATGAAGAAGGGAAAGGTGTTTCAAGAGGGTTTCTTTGAGTTAGATCTTGTTGCCTTGCCAAATGACATATTCATCTGGCAGGCAGCAAGATCTAATTCATAGCAACCTCTTGATATTTTTGACTTAAGCATGTATCAAGGAGGCATGAAGGAGTATCTATATGTTTTTAACAGCATGCTGAAGATCTTCATCATGCCGTCAAATAGAGAGCTAACTCATCCATTTGCGACAGCTTGAGAAAGATCCTCAGCTTAATGACAAAAATTTGCATGGTTTTCTTTGGTGTGTTTGTGTGTTTTGATGGTATTGAAGCTGAAAACCGGAGATGATGTATTTATAGAGGTCCTTGGATGTTGTGGACCACATAAACTCTTGGTGCAATGTGGTCCATGCAAAAGAATCCTATGTTGAGGCATTCCGGATTTCGTTTTCCGGAATACACTTACACCCTATGTTATTCCGGATTTCGTAATCCGAAAAACATATCTTTGGTTATTTTATCGATTAAATAAACATCTTTGCCGTAAATTAAAACATAATGAAAGTTTCAACAACACATAACTAACACACAATTAAAACAACATTAAACACGCGATTAATTAAAACATAACACATTATCACAGATCATCTAAACTAACTTCTTCCTCCTCTGGTCCCTCCAGCAGATCTAACCAACGAAGCGTCCAACTCGATCGGTCCTCTAGCGCTGTGATGACCAAAGACAGAGAACATGGTTCTCACGTCACCGTCGTTTGTGAGTTTCATCCCGCTGAAGCAAAGAGATCCGGCTGAGTCGGACAATGGACATCGATATTCAACACCGACCACCCTCCTCGTGTGTCTGTGGTTGAGTTGACGATTGATTTGATCCAACTCATCATTCAGCCCGGAGAGGGTGACATCGTCGCGAATCCTAAACAGATGGGGTGGTGTTCCACCATTGTAGTAGACTGCCGCTAGCTTGCTGTTTGGATCAAAGCCATGGAATTCCATGTTGCAGAGGTATCTGGGTGTTGTAGTTTACATGTAATGAAAACAGGGACCCCTATTTATAGAGGTATATGGGCGATGTGGACCACGAAAATTGTCTGTGCAATGTGGGACACACAAAAGAATCCAATGCTGAAGCAATCCGGATTTTAAAATCCGAACCAAGCATCACCATACACAGTCCCAAGTTCTCCTTTGGTTCACCCCATGATCGTATCTTTCCGGAATATATAATCCGGAATATATGTGAATTCCGGATTATATATTCCGGATTCCACCAGAAGCTTTTGGCCGGTGGTCTGCACCACAAAGAAAACATTTTTCAAACGTTTTGGGCGGTGGTCACCGTGTAAAAACGTGTTTTTACACGTTTTTTGACCGGTGTTGACCCCTTCCCCACCTTCTTTTCATCCCCCCTCCCCTATAAATAGGCTACATTTCCTGAAAAATTTTCACACCTTCTTCTTTCTCCTCTTCTCCTCTTCTACAACGATGTGTTTCCATCGTTGGCCTTTCATAGAAAGCGGCCTCTTTCGAAATCATCAGGGGTCATATGATCGGTCAATAGGGAAGGGGTCAGTCTGGGTGTGAGGTTGGTTTGCCTGGGTGTCATGTTGACCATCATGGTCTCTTGTTCCCTAGAGGCCCCTGTGCCCCCTCTGTCTCCCCACCAACACCAAAGCTCCTGGTATGTCCCATCAGGAAGCATTGGTTTCTTCTTCCCCGCCATCTTCTTTCCTCCCACCCTCTTTCCTCTCCACCAGTGGCTGGAGCCACTAGTATAGCTTATGCAATAGGATAAGATTAGAAATAGTTTTAGGATGTAATAAGCTTAAAAAGCTTGAAAATTATTGTAATGTATTGTTCATATATTAATAAAATGACTTCTTTTTATTCTTATGTCTTTTTATTTCTGTTTATTATTTTTATTCGCATTTTATTTTACGAACTGTAAAACTTAAAATTGCAAAAGTTCTGGTAAAACATTATTCCGGATTTTAAAATCCGGAAACATCTGCAAAATTCTAACAATGTAATCCGGAAAACGAAATCCTGATCAGGGGCAAAATTGGAAGAAAAAAATAGGACGCGCGAGGAAAGGCATAGGGTGGGAAAAGTAATACTCTAATTTTGGTAGCCCCCCCAACTTATTTATACATCCAAATCCACCGGGCCAAAGTATGATGGGTTTGGCCAATGCATTTGAAAATTCTACTTGATAGTCCATGTAACAACTTCATGCTCAGTGTAGCGATGAATATTTTGATGGCTTGTTTTTTACGTGGTGAATATTCTACACTACAGGTCCATTTATGAGGTTGTGTAGTTTTGAGGAATAATGGGCGATGAAGTCTTGGAGAAAATTTAAGAGATAATGATTATCTAAAGATGCGACTATAAGAGGATAAAACCGCAAGGCTATGGGAGTCTTATGCTAAGAATGATGCTAATAATCATGTATAAGGGCTAATGAAGTGGCTTATTGATGTTGAGAGGTTCCTATAGTTGAGTGTTAGAGGTTGTTCTTCTTTGCCAAGTAGCAGGATAACTAGGATAGTCGTGAGTAAGAGTTACAGGAAACTTTATTTTTGGTTAAGATGATCTACGCCTCGATCGTGACTGCTAATTGTCTATGGGATTATTTTAGAACTGAACGTCCCGAACGTGTTGTTGATGGAAAATGAACATTGTGTTAAAGGGGTGATGCCTAGGAATCTTACCCACTTATGTAGTATGGAATTTTTGCAGGTATACATAGAGACACTGAGAAGTTGGTGTGTGAGCTTAGGCTTCTAAGGGGCTTCGTGTTGTGTTTGAGCTTTTAATAAGTTGAATTGAATGGAGGATTCAAGGGGTGATGCCTAGTTGTGTGTCTAGAGTTTGAAATCAGTGCGAATTTGTAGAGGTTTGTAGTAGTTCTAGTGTCGTGACACTGTTGGTATTAATAATGAACTTTAAAATTGTTACCATTGCCTTACATTCAAGGAAGAAATTCTTTTTGGAGGGTAGTAATGTAAGACATGTGATTTAGCTATGACAAATTGTTGTGATGTTTTCTTTGTTAATAAATGATGTCATCATATCTTTCCAAGTTGTTGAAATAAATTTTTTGTAACAAAGTTATTTCTGATTTTAAAACCATTACTTTTAAAATCATATCTTACCATATAGGTGTGTTTACCATTTTTTCTTACCAAAGATATGATTTTAAAAGTAATGGTTTTAAAATCAGAAATAACTTTGTTACAAAAAATGGTAAACACACCTATATAATGTTTCTTAAACCACAAGAATCTGATCCATTTTATTTCCAAAACCGAAACATTATATAGGTGTGTTTACCATTTTTTCTCATAATTTACAAAAGTATCCCTCTCTTTCTCTACCGTGCAGCCATCCACCACCTGCCTCTAGTACTGTAGAATATTTGTTCCTCCCCCGAATCGCAAAAACGAGATATCGAAACGAAGCCAGGGATGAACCCCACTCATATATGCACATAACCCATTGAAATTGTAGATGTATTTCTCCCCATTTTCCCCTCTTTAAAGTGTGATTTTGGTGTTATGTTGGTTAAGAGTGTTGAGTTTTGATTTTCTTCACTGATGTCATGTGTTGTTGGTCGCCCTTGTGAGCCTTAAAGTATAAAAGTATTGATAATCGAATTGTTTTCGAACTTTAGTGTTTTTGAAAATTTTTGGAGAAGTGAATTTTATTTTGTATCTATGATCTAGACGAGTAGATAAGTTGATTCAATACCTATTATTTTTTTCGAAAAATGTTGCCCAGACGTGGGGATTTTTCGTCTTTTTAAAATGTTAAAAATATTGAAATGAGTTGATTCAATATATATATTTTTGAACATTGTCTGGGGATTTACATAATTTACAAAAGTTAAAATATTGAAATGAGTTTACTAATGAATTTGCATCGTCCATATGTTCAAAATGGCCCTATGGTTTGCAATATTTATGACGACGAATGAATTTATTGTCAAATTCTAAAAATAAATAGAGTTTGAGCTAGTGTTTCACGATATTTTTGGACTTTTTGGTTATGGTACACTTCATCGTCACGTAAGCATTTGGCACGCATCATTATGCGCTTGGTGCACACCAACACATGTTGAACACGTGCATGCGCACGCCCACCCTTGATCAACTCCAATCTATGTTCCTCTTTAATGAGGTAAGATCACATTGTTGATTTTGTAATAGTTAAATGATCTTAGCCATTGTTTTTGTAACCTATCTATCTTGGCTCCTAACCTATAAATAGAGTTACGCTCCCTCACTTCTTCTCACACTAAAACACAGCAACTAGCGCATTTTCTCTCTTCTCCCTTTTCTACTCGATGCAATTCTAAGCCAACTTCTCCCTCTTTCTTTCATTCCTTTAGAACACATGTTATAGTGATGTATAACTGATAGGGTCGTAAGTGGGCTATTTTATCATGGCGACGACATGGTTGAAAGTTTGCTTGCCCATTTTTTGACACTGTCACAAAACGTCTTAAAAAGAGCGACCTAGTCTAAAAATCATCCCAGTAATTTCTTCAGCGGCTGAAAAATCTTTTTTGAACTTTTTTTAAAGATTGTTCCAACAAAACTTGTGTCATACCCTTCAGGATGTAAACTATTCTACTTATTACATGGCTATGTTGGGGACCAAGAATGGTGACATAATTTCTTTCATCCTAGAGGCTCTTCTAGAGAAGTCGTCAATTGGGTGAGATGGCTAATTTAACTCGGTTGAACTAAGAATAAAAGGTTGAAACTCCTGGATTCAAACTCAAACAAAGGAGTGAAATATTAATCTAACAACTTCTAACATTTATCATTTAAAAGATATATATTGTCAATTTTTAAAAGAAATATACATTGTCAATTTTGTTGGCGGATGCCATGGGAGTGGCGTGATTGCGCCCATTGATTACTTTTTTGTCCTTTCATTTCTTTTTCTTCTTTCGTTTTTGTTTTGTAACTAAGAATATGTAGTGTTATATTTAGAATGAAAAATGGACTCTTACGATATTTATAAGTAGGATACAGAGCCAATCCTTTGAATTTGGATGCCTTGGACGAATCATGAGATGACGTCCCTATAAAAGAAATCAACAAAAATACACAAGGATAAAATAAGATGAACTGGAAGATTATTGCATATTTTCATTTGACATTGTGCAAAAAGAACAAGGGTGTGGATCTTTGAAATGTGAACAAAGTGGCTTTAAACTAGGATCCATACTTCAAAGTTTACACTCGACACTTGAGAGTTTAGTATAACTAAAGAGAGCATGTTTTACAGAACAACATACATGGATCATAATTCAAGGTTTATATTCATAAACCACTGTAAAGAGACTTCTTCTCCTCCTCCTCCAATAAATCGTATGATTTTTTCCTATTATATCTATAAAAAATTAAAAAGAGTTGTATGACTATTTAATAAATAAACAAATAGATAGTTTGGAACCTACTCTTAAGATACTATTAGATCTATACGACATTGACACTTATGCTTTTGACTGTTGTCGATATTTAATGACTTATGTTCTTGTGTTCACGTAATTGAGATGGTGAGATTAGAAAGAAATGATACACAAAAACTCAAGTAATAATATGACTTTTGAGTGTTAATATATAAGAATTAAAAATATGACTCTTGAATTATTTATATTACATATCATTATTCTAATTTTAGTGCCCAATTGTAGATGTAATTAAATGATTTTATTGAATATTTTATTTCATCATATTCATTTATTAATTTTGACTTTGTAATGCCTCTAACTTTTTAAACAAGTATTTTACATAATTTAAATAATATTAAATTTTCTTTTAATATATATATATATATATATATATATATATATATATATATATAAACACATATATAGGTAAAAAATAAAAATTTGGTACCTAAAATTATGGTGTTCTAGGCTACCGTCCCCTCGACCATGCTCAAGGCCACCCCTTGCAAGATGCTTTTCAGTGTGAAATCTGCAGTACATTGAAGCAATCTGGAACCAAAAATAAAAAACAATACAAGTCTATCTATCTATTTATTTATTTTGGTCAAGTATCTATCTGTCTATTAAATAAATGGTATGATGTCACCATGCATTGACTTAGTTTACGCGGTTGCAAGTAATTAAACTAAACTAAAAAAAGGCTTGAATGGCAAGCAACCACAGATTTTGGATTATATAAATTGGCATTTATTGAGTTCGTTGTAAAATTCACTAGCAAGAGATAATGGCTTCAAAGAAGTGCTTGCTTGTTTTTGTAGTTCTCTTTTTTTATATCTTGAGTTTTTCTGCCAAAACATTAGCAAGAAACATTGTCGATGCTTCTGAACTATATGCATGTAAGTGAACTTTCTTTATGATAAATTTTAGGGTTAATTAAGTTTTTAGTCCCTATAAATATTCACAGTTTTGTTTTTAGTCCCTACAAAATAAAATCACACTTTTTAGTCCCTGTGACATTTTCCTTAAGAATTTTAGGGACTAAAAATGTTTATGGAATTTTTTTACAGGGACTAAAATGCTGATGGAAAAATTTTATAGGGACTAAAAATGTTGATGGAAAATTTTATAGGGACTAAAAAGTGCGATTTTATTTTGTAGGGACTAAAAACAAAATTCTGAATATTTATAGGGACTAAAAACTTAATTAACCCTAAATTTTATTATTGTATTTAGAGTTAATTAACTAAATGGTCCCTATAAATATTCAGAATTTCATTTTTAGTCCCTACAAAAATAAAATGGCACTTTTTAGTCCCTGTAAAAATTTTCGTCAGCATTTGTAGTCCCTGTAAAATTTTTCATCAGCATTTTTAGTCCCTGTGAAAAATTTACGTCAACATTTTCGGTCCCTAAAATGCTAAAGGAAAATATCACAGAGACTAAAAAGTGTGATTTTATTTTGTAGGGAATAAAAACAAAATTCTGAATATTTATAGGGACCATTTACTTAATTAACCCTTGTATTTACGCACTATTACGGAGAAATAGGTGATAATTATGTATGACTTTAATTTGTATCCACGTTAGTGAAGATAAAAAATGATATATGGATTCATATTTTAGAAATTAACATAATAATTAAGTGATATTGTGATGTGAAATCACGATTAAAATAGTTTTACCATAGCAATTAATCATATAAAGTTTTCTTTACAATTTTTGTTATTTTGTATAGTTTCAGATGAAAAGGATCTGAATAAGAGACTCCTCCAAGAAAATCGACGAGCTCCATGTAAAAGGGGAAAAAGGGATCAAATGAGACAGGCTAGAGATAATCCCCGTTGCCACAATTATCTATGAATTACTATGATATAGGTGTTATTAGGTTTAATTAATTGTAAGAAAGATGTTAGAGAAAAAACAAAATAGAGAGACATACTGTTTGTTTTGTTTGATTTTTATTTTTTGACAAATGTTTAGTTTGATTTATATTCATGGCAAATTATAAAAATAGAAACTATGTAATTATTTTTACATTGAATTGTAAATTTAGATGGTTTGAATAATTTGAGATATGATTGAAACTACATTTTATGTATAGTCTTAAGATTATTTTATACATAGATATACTTCTTTCGTTAATCAGTGAATATGGGAAGTAATGTGTTTTTAAATAAACCAACTAAAAATTGAAGAGCACTTGTATCAGATAGTAAGCACTATCTTCCAACATAACCAAAGGTCTCGGTTTGAATGCAACCTTGATAATGCATCAATGTTAAATCTCTAAGGGTATAGCTTTGCCATCCATTACAATCCCACCTTGCTTAAGTGATTAGCGTGCATAGGATAACATGTTCACACCAAAAAACAAACCAACTAAAACAACAAGAAGATTAATCACTTATTCAATTGTTCTAATTCATAATAAATCGGTTAATTAAAAAAGCAATTTTAAAAGATTTTTGTCTTTTTTGAAAGAAAAAAAATATTTTTATTTTTATCTTTAATTTCATTTTTATCCCTTAGGATTGTATTACTGGCTCTGATACCAGGGTTGTGGCAGAATCGCCATCGGAAGGTTTTCGAACTTGTTTTAACATTTGTTCGATCTTATTTAGACCTTGAAATGGTTTTAAGAGTGTTTTAGCTCTTTCTTGTTGTATATTCGTAAGATTTTCTAAATCTTCTATTTCTTTTAGTAAATTATCAACATATTCTATATGATAAAGTACCAGGTCTTGAGCATGAAAAAGAATTTGTCTTAGCATAATTCTTTTATTATAAAATTCTATTTCGAGAACTATGTTTTCCAGTCTCTTTTTAAAGAGTTTTAACTCTGTTTTAAGATTTAATCCGGGCATTATTGATTGGACACAGGGTTATTGGTGGGATTTTCTTCGACCTCTTTCAAAAGGTTCTCTAGGTGAATTAATTTTTCAGCAGGCCATAATAAGGTTTCAGCTCTTTCTCTTTGTTGGGTAGAAATATTTTCTGTTTCTTCCAATTCTCTTATCATTTATTCCACATATGGAATATGTAAAATTATTAATTCACGGACTCCCCAAAGAGTATTTTTCATTTCTATTCTTAGAAAAAAAAATTCTATTTTGTCAGCTAAATTTTCTAGCTTTATTTTGAATAAGCTTAATTCGTTTTTTATTGTTATTCCCGGCATTATAGTATTTTATTAATATTTAAAAGTTCAGTTTTTATTTCTGATAAAGTTTTGTCAAACTTTTTACTATCTAGTGAAGTTCTTGGTGGTAAAAATCTTAATTCACTAGTGCTTTCTTCTTGCTCTAATAGAGGTGTCCTTTCTATTGTCATAATAGATCTTGATCTTTTTAATGGTTTTAGAATTGGTGATTCTAATTTTATTAATGGTGAAAATAGTTCATCTATTTGTATCTTTTCTTTTCCACTAATAGAGGTGTCCTGGTCTCAAGATTTTGATCTTTGAGTTTATAATGGATTACTAAAGATCTATTCAGATCTATATCATTTAGGCTCAATCCTATTTCTAAATTTATATCGAATTTTATTTTTCCATATTTTAAATTTCCTTCACCTTTGGCTATTAGTGAATGTTTTTTTATTCATTCTAGCATCTTCTATAAGAAGTTCTAGTTCTGAATCTATTCCTTTCATAAAAGTGCTTTTTATGATTATTTGGATAGTTGATATATGAATATATCTTTTCTTTTTTCTTTTTTCTAGCGATAAGTGTTTTAATCTTTCGCTTATTTGTTGATTATCAATTATGGATATTACAACAAATCCATCTGTTGATTCCATTGGTACGGAAACTTCTTCTACCATCATTCCATATTTTAGAATGTTTTCTCTGGATAGTTTTTCTTTTATTAAAGAAAAAATGTTTTTTTGTTTAAAATTTTCTTCAGGTTTTAAGGTAAAATCTACCTTTTCTATATGATCTACTAATACATCAGCTATAAAACCAGATGAATCTTCTTTTTTCATGTTAAATTCCATTATAAAATACAAAGAATCGTAAAATATAAAATATTTAAAATCATACCTGACTTTGACTAGAGTTTTTTGATGCTTCTGATCTTTTGATTAACCAAAAGGTTTTGTTGATGTATCTGATTTTAGCTAAAAGCTTTTAATATTTCTGATCTTTCGACCTGTTTTGGGTATAACCTGAGGTTATATTTTTAAGTAACTGAGGTGTATTCCTAAGGAATACGTGACCCCTCCAGAGCAGAAACTCAAGGATCAACTAGTTAAAAACTAGGAAGAGTTTAAGAGAACAATTTCACACAGGAAAGACTTAGTTCATTCACTCTTCCTTTACAATGAGCTGAAGGCTCTTACAAGTGGTTCACATGTCCTTTTCCAAGCCAGCTAAAAAGAAAGACAATTAAAACACGCAAAGAAAAAGCAAACGCATTATCACATAAGGTGATAAGATTCTTATCTCTAAGTGGTCCCCATCTGACTCAGATGATAAGGTACCACTGTACACTTTTATCATTTACATGACACGTTTCAAGCTTTTTCCTCAGCTTTGTCTCCAAGTGCCAACACCTTTGATGAGGAGCACCATTTACACATATGCCCTTTGTATTTTGAGAAATATATGCAGCATTCCTTTTGTACTTCTTCAGGGATTCTGTAGAGTGCATTTTCAAATCCTGAGAAGAGTTCTTCAAAATGAAGGGTTTGTTTACGGTGTTCTTCTGGCACTTTTTTCTTGGAATCACAGACCATTAAACAATATTCTGTAACATATAAAACCTTATAATTGGTAATGGATGATCCATACCTAATAAGACTATCATAAAAACGTTTCATTTGATAGATGAACGAATGAACTATCCATCCAACACTTTCTGAATTTGGTGGTAAATAGGATTTGTTGGAAATTCCTATTTTTATAATTGTTCTTGGACCAACTGCCATGAAGTTATTTGTTTCATCAAACCATGGATAGGTTTGTTCAAATTGAAGAAATATTTCTCTCCCTTTTGCAAATAAATCGTTAAACCTTTTTGCAATATCACCAATCTCTTTAGGAAGATTGCTTAGTTCTTGAAACCTTCGTCCTTCCTTTTCTTCTAGGTAGACGGTTCTTAGAAGTCCCATATCATAGAAATCTTTGAGAAGTTCTTTTGATATTCCTGGAACTGTATTCGCTTTAACACTAAGTTTAGTGTTTACTGGATAGAAGCATTCCAAAGCAAGTTCTTCTTTGTAATCTGCTAACCATCTCCATTTAGTAATGAAATCGTCAAGTCTGAGATCTCTCTTTTTTAACCTTTGAAGGTTGATGATTGAGTCTACTGAGACTTTCTTCTTAACTTCCATTGTTGATGGTTGACCCATATTAACTGAAGTTGCTATTTCTTTGTATGTTGCGTTATAAGCAGTTTTTGCTTCTTCCATTGTTGGATAAGCTCTATGTCTAACTGGTTTTCCATCAATGTGGAGTCTTGCTATTGCCCAGTTTTTGTAAATTCCTTTCATAGGTCCATCAAAAATGACATAGACCTTTTTTCCAAGTTGCACATCAATTGGATCTACGGCAACGTTTGTTTCTTCCAAGCCATTTTTTGGCTCTTCATCTTCTTCGACCTTATCATCCCAAGATTTCTGATCTTCAGTTGTTGAATCCCAACCATTTGGTACTATTGACTCAATAGGGATTTTTGATTCTTCTGGAGCTGTGTACTTTACACAATAGTTGTATTTTTCAGAATCTTGACCTAGCAAGTCCCTGTTTTCGTTATCTTTAGGAACTTCAGTGAGTTCTCCTGTTGTTGCTTTCATGATTTTCAAAAATTCGTCAATCATTTTTACCATCTCCCCCCTCTCGGAAGAGAGTGTTTGAAGCTTCTGACGATAGATTTCTATCTGCTCGTCTTTTTGCTTTAGATTGTTTTGAAGCACCTTCAAAGCTTGCTCCATTCTCTTGTGAGTGTATCTGCAAAACAATTGTTTTCTGATTTTATTAGTTGGATATAAGGATAAAATTGTTGGATGCGCATTTGCCATCGAAAAAGTCTTCCCTGTTTATGATCAACTTTTAAATTGTAGCGCCAAAATCTGCTAACATAAGTTGAATCAGTTTGTAATAAAAATCTCGATGGAATTAAATCCATTCTCCATTTTTCTAAAACTTTTAAACAAGAAAGATTTTCTTTCTCGTTGATATGATATCTTGTGTCAGCATCCTTAAAAGAACCTGAAATATACTTACACAAGACCAGTTCATTATCCTTAATTCGGATATTATTGCTTGAATAATCAAGTCTTGTATTAGTCGAAACTGATTTTATGTCTGATCGCCCATTAGGGATATCTGATTTTGACTGTGGGGTTGCGCCCACAATGGTATATGATTGTTGTGGGGTTTCATCCTCAACATATCCACTGAGATTTAATCCCAGTTTTTGTTTACCATTAGGTAGAGCTCTCATTACTCCGCCCCAAGTAAACTGATCTACATCAACATTTACAACCAAAAAAATCATTTTATGTTGGGTTGTATAGTTGTGGTAAAACTTTTAGTTTTTCTTTTAAAGATTTTACAGCCTCAGTATCTTTTTGTGTCCATGACCATGACACTTTTTCAGATATCTTTTTCTGTAAAATTTTTCTACCATTTGCTAATCCTTGGAGAAATCCTTCATTAGCAACGTAGTTAAAACATCCCAAAAATCTTTGGATTTGTTTTCTGTCTATTAATTGATAAGGAAAAAGTAAAAAAAATTCTTGAACATGTGGTGATAAATCGAGTTTTCCTCCTTCCCTTAAAATAATACCAAGGAATTCGATTTCTTGTTTTAAAAGTATTGACTTTTTCCTTGATAAAACAATACCTCTATCTTTTATTCTGTTTAAAACAATTGTAACATCCTTAACATGTTGTTCTTTACTTCCTTTAGTAAAGATTAAAATGTCATCGATATATACAAAACAAATATGGTCAAGACCTTTAAGAGTATTGTCCATAAATCTTTCATATATTGATGGTGCTTGTTTTAAACCAAATGGTAAAACATTCCATTCAAAATGTCCTTCTGGACAGCTAAAAGCTGTCAAGGGTTTTGTTTCTTCAGATAATCTTAACTGCCAATATCCAGACTTTGCATCTAAAGATGAAAACCAATTACATCCTTTTATTTTTTTCAAAAATGTAATCTTTTCTTGGTAACTTATAAGAATCACTAATGGTTGCTTCATTAAGTTTCTTATAGTTAATTACCATTCGGGCTTTCCCTCTTTTTATCTCATTGTGTTTTCTGACATAAAAAGCTGGTGCTGAGTGTGGACTGATAGAAGCTCTTATTAGACCTTTTTCTAATAATTCTGGAATCTCCTTTTTGAACTCTTCTTTATCCTCAGGGGAATAGGGAATCTTATATAAAACTTTAACTTTCTTTTTAGGGTCTTTAAGTTTTATAACTACTAAATCCTGTATTTTATTAACTACAGAATCTAATGGATTTTCAGAACAAACTTGGTCTAATTGATGTTCTAAATTTTGTTCAACCGTTAGGTAAAACTTTCTTTTATCCCACATACATCTAAGTACATTGAGATTTTCTGAAATTGCTTTTAAAATTTCATTTTTTGTTACAATATTTGTTGTAACAAGCTCACTTTCTTCTGGATTATTGACATTAAACCATTTTAATGTTATAGTATCAAGCTTTTGAATAAAAGGATTATATAACTTTAAAAAGTTATTTCCTATTATTAAATCTAATCCATTCTTTGGATATAGATCATACATAAAAATATCTATGTTCGATTTTTATGAAGGTATTTTTTCAAACAAACCATATCTTATGTTTTGTTTTATCAGCAATTATTATTTCTTTTGGTTTTTTTAATCTAATCCATTCTTTGGATATAGATTTTCTTCCAAAACATAGAGTTGCACCAGTATCAATGTAACCCGTGATTTTCTTTTTATTCAAAATAACTTGAATAAATGTTGAATTAGGATTTCCATTTTTTAAGATTTTCCTACTCATTCTTCAAATTCTTCTTCAGTAGTATATTCAAATATACTACTTTCATCAGAATCTATATCTGATTTTATTGGTTCGAAACCTACTTGCCAGATCAACTTTAAGGTTTCTTTTTTAGAATCTTTCTTTTTGGGAAACTCATTTGCATAATGTCCTTCTTCATGGCACAACCAGCATGTGCATGTTTTCTTGCCTTTGGGGCATGAATTCTTTTTAGGATATTTTTTCTTTCTCCTAAAATATTTTTGTTTGTTAAATTTTTTAGGAAATTTCTTTTTCCTTTTGTATTCTGATCGATCAATTTCCCTAAAGATCTTTCTCTTTCTCTTTCTTCTAGATCTATTACAACCGTAGTTTCCTACTTTATCTTGAAGTTTGTCGCAACAGATGTTTATTTTTGCTTCTCTTTTAGCAATTTTGTTCATGCATTGTTCAGACACCCATCTTTGCAATGTTGTTATCCTAGTTCCTAGAGTATCTTCTAGCCCTACAATTACCTCTAGGTGTTCTTGGATTACCTTATCCATTTTTGTTCCTACCGCAGGTGGTAGTTTATTATAGAATAAACCTAAAAGATTATATTGTAATCTTTTTTGTGGTGATATTGCATAATAGTATTTTCTGAATTCACATATAAATGGTTCGATTTGACACATATCACAGATTCTTAAGTTAAAGATTCTATGAATATTAATGTTTTCTAAGTCTGATTGTGCTTCAGGCGCATCAAAACCTACAAATTCCTTTTTTAGAATTGAATATACATAATTTATTACTTCTACAATTGTTGATGGAAGTGATGGGTCTGATTTTTCAGAGATGAATCTCCAAGCATTGCCAGTAGTTTTGGTCTTTAGATAGTTAAAAATATCTTTTGGACCTAAATTTTTTAGAGTAGAGTCTAATTGGATAGTTACCATACTACTATGGTACCAATTTCTTAGTTCTTTTACAGTATCATCACTACAGTCGATGTCTAAAACATCATCTTCTTTATGATGATTTATGACAGGTATATACTTAGATGGTATATGTCTAAACCTTCTATCATCCATTTTGTCTTGAATGATTTGTTGGTCAATAAATTCTTCTTTACCATCACGACGTCCTCTTTTACGACCTTGATCTGATGACTCTGGGTCATCAGTTTTAACAAGTCCTACTTGTGGTTCTGCTTCCTCGAAACTACCAAGTGAACTTTCTGAATCGAAATCATAGATGAACTTACTTTCATCTTTTGGTTCTTCAATATTTTTCCCTTTCTCACTAATGTCTAAAGTAGCCATTAGGGTTTGCAATTCTTGTAGCTAGTTGGCTATTTCTTCTTCTGTTTCGTCCATTATGGTTTTGGAGCGAAAAAATGAAGTTCTTGTTTTGGTTTTTTAGGGTTTTCTGAAATTTCTATCATGTCTTCCCCTTCTTTTTTGACAAAAGTTTGTAATTCTTCTAGGGTTAGACATTTATGTCTTATAGGTAAGAGTTTTAACAGATCGATTAAATCGTGTATTTTTAGACAAAGTTTTTCATCTAACAACTTTTGATTTTCTTCTAGATTAGATAATTTTTCATCGAGTTTTTCTTTGAACTCTTTTTCTAGTAGTGCCTCTACTATTTTATCTAATCGTTCTTGAAGTGCTATTAGATTTTCAAAAATATCTTGTATTTTTTCAGTTACACCTTTATTAGCCATGTGCAAACTTTTGTATTCTGTAACTTAAAAGGTTCGCTAAATTTTCATACTCCCAGTATGTAAGATAATCATCTTCAATTATTAGAAACCAAAATGATATTTCTCTACACCAATTAATCTGGTTTTATATTCTAGTTATTTCATTATAACTAGGATTTAATATGAATGGTTGTGGTATTATTTTTCCAAATGGGTTTATTAGCCAGTCCATGATTTATCTAGCTAATTTTTTGAGTTCTTTCTTTAAAAGCCAAGATCTTTCTACATATTCTTTGAAAAGAAAATAATCAAAATCTTCTTTTAGATAATACCGAGTTGTTTCTTCGCACCATCTAATTTGTGCTTTTACTATCGTGATATCTTGATAATTTGGACATAAAATAAAAGGTTGAAGAATAATTTTTCCTTTTGGATTTTGAAGATAACAATGTTTCATTATTTATTTTATTTTATTTTAGACTTTTTAAGCCGGTTTTTATAAGAACTGATTTTAAAGGTTTTTGACTTGTGTCAAAATCTGGCTGGTCAATGGTACAATGGTACCTAACTGCTATGGTACGCAAGTATTTTTCGTTGCTTAGTGAGATATAGTACCTCTTGAGTTTGTTCGCATTCCAAGTTATTGGAATGGGGACCTTCATGAGTGCTTCGAGGCCATAGGCTCCCGTCCCTGATTTCAGGTTTATCTTGCAAGATCTTTTCCAATTAAGAGTGAGTTTTCCTTGCTTAGGGTCCTTCTGATTTCGCTAGAGCTAGGTCGCCTACATCAAATTCTCGTTTGATCAGTTTCTGGTCATGTGGAACACCTATATTTTGCCTGATGGCTGCTTCTTTTTGTTTTGCTTTGCTACTAATTTCTTCTACAAAATCCAACTCTTTGTGAAGGCTTTTGTCATTTGTTTGAATGTCGTTGGAGTTGTTGTTATCCAATCGAGTCAATCTAATTCGACGAGAATAACAACTTTTGTTTCGTAGGTTAAACGAAAAGGAGATTCACATGTGGTCGAATGACGTGTGGTTCAATATGTTGGAACAAAATGTGTTTAACAATGAACCTTAAAAGAGTTTTGATGATAACAAGGTATTAAAAATTGTAAATTGGACTAGCTAATATTTGTTCAAGTGTACAGGACCATAATTATAAAGTCACATCATCATTGGTTCTGAATGAGCAAATAAAGAGCAAAGGAAACAACAAAAATTTGAAGCTTGGACGCTCCTGAAGGAAACTTGTTACTGAAGAGAAAAAGCGCTCCTGAAGTTAAGTCGCTTCTGAAGTAAGGATAGTGCTCCTGAAGTTAAGACGCTTCTGAAGTAAGAATAGTGCTCCTGAAAACAAGAAGTCCAGAAGTCATATCATCAGAAGCTGCATCATCAGAAGCTGCAGAAGTCATATCATCAGAAGCTGCATCATCAGAAGCTGCCTCATCAGAAGCTATTTCACCAGAAGCTGAATCTCAACTGGATTTGCAAAAGATTCAAGAATTGAAGAATTATTAATGCAAAAGCTGTCTATTGGATTCGAAAACACAAACAAAGGATTAGTGGAATTTTGCAACGGTCATTTCAAAGGTGATTGAAGGCTTGTGCTTGCAATTTGGACGAAAGCGTTGACATTGTACTTTGTACGAATTGTACAACCACGTTCTCCACTACTCTGTTTTGTGTCCACGCTACAAGACAAGAAAACAGCTCCAGAATACGGCTTCGCCTGCATAGATGTTCCTTTGGATAAGGAATGGATTTCAAATTTGTTCTTCATAGGACAACAACCAAATCAGGCAATAGATCAAAGGTGAAAGATCAAGCTTCAACAACGACTCCTTGGTGTGCTGGCAATTTCACAACGTCTCTTTCACACCTCTATATAAAGAAGTGAAGACTTAGAGTTTTGGTAATGCAAGAACGCTGAACGAAAGACTCACAAGATTTTCACAAGTACCAAACCTCTGCTGAAATTGTTCTGCATTCACTTAGAATTTCTGTGTCTTATAGTCATATCTTAGAAATTCTTAAGTCCATTGAGTCTGTATCTGATTTGTATTGTGAGCACCTCTGATTGTATATCAAGTGTTCAACCTTAAACAATTTTCTGTGTAATTTTGTTTAGTTAGGAAGTCTCTTGATTGTGTTCTTGAGCAAAGGAAGTCTCTTGCTTGTGTGCTTGAGCAAAGGAAGTCTCTTGCTTGTGTGCTTGAGCAATTGTAATCAGATATTACTCTTAGTGAAATCTCCTTGGAAGTGCAAGGGGGACTGGACTACTTCCGGATTGTGGAAGGAACCAGTATAATTGCTTTGTGTCGTTCTTCTTCTCTCTCTCTGTTTATTCCGCTGCATTTAGATTCTGATCATCACTTCAGAAGCTGTCTCACTTAGCTTCTGATCAGTGTATTCAGTTGTTTAGGAGAAACGAAGAATTTTTAAAAACACAATTCAACCCCCCCTTCTTGTGTTTTTCTCACCTTCAATTGGTATCTAGAGCCTTGGTCTGTTGTGTAACACTTAACCGTGCAACAGTTAAAGATCTGAGAAAAACATGACTACTCCTCCTCCTAATGGTTCTGGTGATACTAGCTATAAAAATGTCTCACATGATTATAGTGATAGTAAGAAAACCAGTGTTGGAAAAGTTCCAAAGTTCAATGGAGATGCTGAAGAGTTCTCTTGGTGGAAGACCAATTTTTACAGTTACATCATGAGCCTAGGTGAAGAATTATGGGATATTCTGGAAGATGGTGTTGGTGATTTAGTCCTTGATGAAGAAGGAGCTGCTGTGGATAGAAAGAAACATACTCCAGAACTGAGGAAACTCTACAAGAAGCATCATATTATCAGAGGAGCTCTTGTCACTGCCATACCCAAAGCAGAATACATGAAGATGAGTGACAAATCCACTGCTAAAGCTATGTTTGCTTCTCTCTGTTCAAATTATGAAGGGAGCAAGAAGGTCAAAGAAGCAAAGGCTCTTCTGCTTGTACATCAGTATGAGTTATTCAAGATGAAGGATGATGAAACTATTGAGGAGATGTACTCAAGGTTTCAAACCTTAGTTTCTGGGCTACAGATTCTAAAGAAGAGTTATGTTGCTTCTGATCATGTAAGCAAGATTCTCAGAAGCTTACCTGCCAGATGGAGACCGAAGGTGACTGCCATTGAGGAAGCTAAAGATTTAAACACTTTAAGTGTCGAAGATCTTGTTAGTTCTCTCAAAGTTCATGAGTTAAGTCTTAATGAACATGAGTCTACTAAGAAGAGTAAATCAATAGCTCTTCCATCCAAAGGCAAGTCATCAAAAGCTCTCAAAGTGGTTGAATCTGAAGAGGAAGAACAGTCAAGTTCAGATTCTGAACCAGATGCTGCTGAAATGGCCATGCTCTCAAACAGACTTCAATATCTGGCCAAGAAGAACAGAAAGTTTCTCGCCAAAAGGGGTAACTCCAGAAGCTCAAGGAAAGAAGATCAGAAGGGATGCTTCAACTGTAAGAAGCCGGGACACTTCATTGTTGAATGCCCTGATCTTCAAAGAGAAAAGTCAAAGGACAAGTCAAAGAGGTCTACATTCAAACCAAGCAAATTCAAGAAGCAGATTAAGCAGAGTTTAATGGCAACCTGGGATGATTTGGGTAGTGAATCTGGATCTGATAAAGAGGAAGCTGATGAAGATGCAAAGGTAGCTGTTGGGTTGGTAGCAACAGCAACTTCAGAAGCTGGATCAGATTCAGACTCAGAAGATGAAAACGAGGTATATTCCAAAATTCCCAGAGATGAACTTGTTGAGTCACTTAAAGAACTTCTTACACATTTTGAAGTAAGAACCAATGAGTTGAAGGATTTAAAAGAAAAATATGCTGATTTGGTACAACAGCAAAAATCAACTCTATTGGATCTGAAAGCTTCTGAACAAGGACTTAGGGGCTTTGATTTCATGTGTAAAACATATGAAGATCAGCTCAGGTTCCTATGTCAGAAGCTACAAGAAAAGTGTAATGAAAAACCTTTAAGTAATCATGAAATTGCTCTTGAAGATTTCATTATATCTGGCATTGACAGAAGCAGAGTAGCTTCTATGATTTATAGCATTTACAAGAACAATGGCAGAGGAATTGGTTTTCCAGAGGTGAAACTTGAGAAAACCAATCTAAAGTCTTGTTGTGAATGCATCAAGGAAGGTCTGAAAACATTCTTTGTACCAGAAGGGGCTGAGTTGGAAACTGTTGTTCAATCAGAACCTGAAGCTTCTAGTTCTAAGGCTAAGATTACTTCAAAGCCAAAGAACTCTAATTCAAAGGCTATGATCAAATCTGATTCCAAGACTTCAAAGGTTAGGATCCTGAAAAGATCAGAACCTATTCCTCAGAGTCTGGTGAAACCAAAATCTGGGGTTCTGAAGTCTAAGTTTCAGAAGAAGACAGTTACTGCTTCTGAAGTACCAAAACCTAAGGTGATGGTTAATCAGAAGCAACCCAACTCACAGCACAAGGTACAAGAAGTGAAGAGTAAATCCTTAAGTACTAACCTTCCAGGACCCATAGAACAACGGGTACCTAAATCTAAAAATGTCAATGATGCAGGTATGTCTAAGAGCAGTGCCAAAGCAAAGATCATGGTACCTAGACAGCGGTTGCTCAAGACACATGACAGGAGACAAGTCCATGTTCCTCAGCCTAACAATGAAAGAGGGAGGAAATGTGAAATTTGGAGGCAACCAGTCAGGCAAGATCATAGGTACAGGAACTATTGGTAATTCCTCTACCTCAATTAATAATGTATGGTTGGTAGATGGTCTTGAACATAACCTTTTGAGCATTAGTCAATTTTGTGATAATGGTTATGATGTGCTTTTTGAAAAACCCAACTGTACATTAATCAACAAGGAAGACAAATCCATTGTGTTCAAGGGAAAGAGAGTTGACAATGTCTATAAAATCAATTTTTCTGAACTGGCTGATCAGAAGGTGATTTGCCTACTATCAGTGAATGATAAGAAATGGATGTGGCACAGAAGGTTGGGACATGCTAACTGGAGGTTAATCTCTAAGCTTAGTAAGTTACAACTTGTGAAAGGGCTACCAAACATTGACTATTATTCAGATGCACTCTGTGGTGCATGTCAGAGAGGGAAAATTGTGAAATCATCTTTTAAAACCAAAGACATTGTTTCAACCTCAAGACCTTTAGAATTACTCCATATTGATTTATTTGGACCAGTGAGTACTGCATCCTTATATGGAAGTAGATATGGATTAGTCATTGTTGATGATTACAGCAGATGGACTTGGGTGAAATTCATAAAGAGTAAAGATGTTGCGTGTGATGTATTCAGTAGCTTCTGCACTCAAATTCAATCTGAAAAAGAATCAAAAATTTTGAAAATCAGAAGTGTTCATGGTGGAGAATTTGAAAATGAGCCATTTGAAGCTTTCTGTGAAAAACATGGAATTTTCCATGAATTCTCTTCTCCTAGAACACCACAACAAAATGGGGTTGTAGAGAGAAAGAATAGAACTTTACAAGAAATGGCCAGAACCATGATTCATCAAAACAATTTACCAAAACATTTTTGGGCAGAAGCAGTGAATACAGCATGCTATGTTCAAAACAGGATCTATATTAGACCTATTTTGCAGAAAACAGCATATGAACTCTTTAAAGGAAGAAAACCCAATATCTCTTACTTTCATCAATTTGGATGTACATGTTACATTCTGAACAACAAGCTCTACCTAAAGAAATTTGATGCCAAGGCCCAAAGAGGAATCTTTTTAGGTTACTCTGAAAGGTCAAAGGCATACAGAGTGTATAATTCAGAAACACTCTGTGTTGAAGAATCTATGCACGTTAAATTTGATGACAAGGAGCTTGAAGATAAAACTTCAAAGCAAGATGAAAGTTTTGCAGAGATACAGGTTCCTGAAGCTACTCCAGAACCTGATCAGATAGCTGAGTCTGAAGATAGTCCAGAAGCTGAACCCACATCAGAAGCGCAAGATGAAACTGCTTCTGATGAAGCACAAGATGGCTCACATCAAGAAGATCCTCCCAGAAACACATTCAAACACAAGTCTTCACATCCTGAGGAGCTAATCATTGGAAACAAAGATAGTCCAAGAAGAACAAGATCACATTTCAGACAAGAAGAGTCAATGATTGGACTAATCTCAATGATTGAACCTACAACAGTTGATGAAGCACTTTCAGATGATGGATGGATCCTAGCTATGCAAGAAGAGTTGAGTCAATTTCAAAGAAATGATGTGTGGGATCTGGTACCCAAACCTCAACACAAGAACATTATTGGAACAAAATGGGTATTCAGAAACAAGCTGAATGAGCAAGGTGAAGTAACAAGAAACAAAGCCAGGCTTGTTGCACAAGGGTATAGTCAACAAGAAGGCATTGATTACACTGAAACGTTTGCTCCAGTTGCAAGATTGGAAGCAATCAGGTTACTTCTTTCCTATGCAGTTAATCATGGCATAATATTATATCAAATGGATGTCAAGAGTGCATTTCTAAATGGTGTCATAGAAGAAGAAGTGTATGTCAAGCAACCTCCTGGATTTGAGGATATTAAATATCCTGACCATGTTTTTAAACTGAAGAAATCACTATATGGCTTGAAACAAGCTCCCAGAGCTTGGTATGATAGACTAAGTAATTTCTTAATCAAAAATGATTTTAAAAGAGGACAGGTTGATACTACACTCTTCAGAAGGACCCTTGGGAAAGATATTCTTGTTGTGCAAATATATGTTGATGATATAATATTTGGTTCTACTAATGCATCTCTTTGCAAGGAATTTTCTGAGTTAATGCAGGATGAATTTGAAATGAGCATGATGGGAGAGCTGAAGTTCTTCTTTGGCATTCAAATCAATCAATGCAAAGATGGAGTCTATGTTCATCAATCAAAGTACACAAAGGAGCTTCTGAAGAAGTTCAAACTTGAAGATTGTAAAGTGATGAACACTCCAATGCACCCTACGTGCAACTTAAGCAAAGAAGATGAAGGAGCTAAAGTAGATCAGAAGCTGTATAGAGGTATGATTGGTTCTTTGTTATACCTCACTGCATCTAGGCCAGATATTTTATTCAGTGTATGCTTGTGTGCATGATTCCAATCAGATCCTAGAGAATCTCATATGACTGCTGTCAAGAGAATCTTCAGGTATTTGAAAGGAACAACTAATCTTGGACTCCTTTATAGGAAATCCTTAGATTATAAGCTAATTGGATTCTGTGACGCTGATTATGCTGGCGATAGGATTGAAAGAAAGTCAACCAGTGGCAATTGTCAAATTCTAGGTGATAATCTTATATCCTGGGCTAGCAAAAGACAAACAACTATTGCTATGTCTACAGCAGAAGCAGAATACATTTCAGCTGCAAGTTGTTGTACACAACTACTTTGGATGAAACATCAGTTGGAAGATTATCAGATAACTGCTAACAGTATTCCCATTTATTGTGATAATACTGCTGCTATTTGTTTGTCTAAAAATCCAATTTTGCATTCAAGAGCTAAGCACATTGAAATCAAACACCATTTTATCAGAGATTATGTTCAAAAAGGAATTTTAGATATACAATTCATTGATACTGAAAATCAATGGGCTGATATATTTATTAAGCCTTTAACTGTTGAAAGATTTGATTTTATAAAGAAAAATTTGAACATGCACTTTGTATCTGATTAAATGCTTGCTTGCTCCTGAATAGGGTTTTAGGTTCTGAAGTTAGTTCAGAAGCGGTAGTCCATCAGAAGCTCTTTATTGAGGTTCTGAGGAAAACTCGCTTCTGATGATGACGTCAGCATCTGAAGTCCAGAAGTTGGATTTGTTGCTTCTGAATAGTTGAATTAGTGGAAACGTTGGAAGTTACCTTTTAAAAAGTAACTTCTGGCCCACTAACTTGGTAGTTACTCTGAGAACTTCTTACGTGGCCTGTATGTGTTGGTGTATAACTAAAAGGGCAATGATGATTTAATAGCTTTGAAAGTACTTTTCACGCACCCCTAATTTTTTCATTAATGTTATGTTTGTTTGTCTCTTTTGAATTGCAATCGTTTTACTTTTAACACTTTGACAATTCACACACTACTCACTCACAACAAACACATTTGCTCTCAAACCTCTTGCGAAGTAAACGCATTCTCTCAACCTTAGAACCCTAAAATCTTCATCTTCTTCAAATCTTCGTCAATCATCAAATGGCATCATCAAGCTCAAAAGTTTCAGAATCTACATCAAACATGCAAAGCGTACCAGAATCTGGGTCCGTCTACAAAAAGAAGACTATGGATATTTCATGGGAATCCTTAATAGTTCAAGTAGAATCGCCAGTGGACTTCACTTCACTCAAGAAGTACGAAGTGGACATGGAAGGTTATGTAGAAACTCAGAAACTGTCCGGATACTTCAAGATGCTAAATGGGCCAACATATGCGAACTTGGTCAAAGATTTCTGGTTAAGGGCTGAAATCGTCAATGGAAAGCCTGTAAAGGTAGCAGGTAAACAAGCTGGGTCAAAGAAAGGAAAGAAGGAGATTGAGTTGAATCCCACTTCCTTCAGTAGCCTTGAGATAAGGTCTGAAGTGATGGGTATTCCCGTAATCATCACAGAGGAGATAATTGCTAAAGCTTGTAGAATGAATGCAGAAGGAAGGTTTCAAGAAATAGTTAAGAAGGATGATGTCCTGCTGCAAAACTACTACAACACTCTTCTGGGTGGTAACAAAGATGCTAAGCCTTCTGAAATGGAGATTCATAACAGAATGTTGGTGAAATTCAGTAAAGATTGCTTCTTTCAAAGAGCAGGTGGGTCTGATCAACCCAACAACCAACAGAAGCTAGCAATTTATTTCATGACCAATATGGAAAAGATAAACTTCCCAAGATATGTATTGGATCATCTCTCCTGGGCTATTAATGAAGGCACAGTCAAAGGAAGGAAACAAGTGTCCTATGGAAGAATGCTCTCTGAGATCTTTTATCAAGGGAGAGTGCTGGATTTATTGAGAAGAACAAGGGATGCTTCTGATAAATGCTTCGAAGTTTCTACTGCAGAGAAGACTATCAGTAGCAAGACATTGCATTCTATGCACATATTCAAGACAGCTCCTAAAGATGAGAAGTGGTTGGAGATGACCACAGAAGAATCTGAGATTATCAGGGACTTTCCTTCCATAGTTAAGGAAAGTAATCCTGAACACTTAGCTAGATTAGTAGCTGAGTACGTCTTGGAGGAAGATGCAAGTTCTCAGGAGGAAGCTGCTCTTGCTAAAGGGAAAGGCAAGAAGGCCAAGGCAGTTGCTGTGTCAGAAGCTGCTGTTTCTGATGCACCTAAAGGGAAGAGAGCCAGAACTAGTTCAGAATCTGATGCTGCTCCTACTAAAGGAAAGAGGGCCAGAACTAGTACTGAGTCAGAAGCTGCTATTGCTAAATCTGAAAAGCAAAAAGTTGCTAAGTCTGAAGCTAAACCTGTTTCTATCAAGGATAAAGGAAAGATGCAGAAGGTTGGTGCTGCTTCTATTCCTCAGAAAAGAAGAAAAGGTAAGGCAGATTTGGTAATCACCAAAGAGCAGCTGGAGGAAGCTCTTGAAGAAATAGAGAAAGAAGAGGCTGAGCCCAAGCTGAAGAAGAAGAAGGCTCCCCTTCAACTTGTGAGTCCTATGGTTGAGATGACTCCAAGAATGAAAAGGATGGCAGATGAACGTGCTTCTGATCTTATATCAGACAAAAAGGAACTAAAAGCACAATACATTCATCAAAGAGATGAAAAGCTCAAGGCTTTGGGTATGGAAGACTGTGATAGGTTCTTCAAAGAGAAATTGGCCGAAGTAAGAGCCATTGCTGGTAAGACTACTGAAGACATCGAGGAAGAAGAAATGATGATTATTATGGAGGATGCTCCAGAAGATGGAATTTCAGAAGTAGTTCCTCAAGCTGCTGGTCCACAGAAGATCACTTCTGAAGCTGGTCCTGCAGTTCAGGTAATCCAGATTCCAGTCACCTCTATTCCCGTTTCACCCTCTTCACCATCAGTACCTGAACCAATAGAAGACACTTCTGTCTTAGACAATCTTATTCTACACTATTCAGGTGACTTACCCAAAGACAAGTTTACCTCAGAAAAGGCCTCTGAAACAACTCCAGAAGCAGCTGCTTCTGAAAATGTTGTTTCAGAAAACCCCCATCAACACACACCTGAACCACATAAACCTACAACACCCCCACAATCACCAATAGCTATCATTGACCCCCAACTCAACACTCAAACATCAACTTCACCACAACAACCACCAACTGAAATTGAACACTCCCCAGAACCAACTCCCATGGATGTTGACAACTCTCAAGTCAATGTTCAAGCCTCAACCTCTACCACACACATTGCTTCTGACCAGCCTTCATCTTCAAACACACAAACACACTTTACCATTCCAGTTCCTAACCCTGTTCAAGACCTGGAAATCAGTGATTCTGATCTTGAAACCCTTGAACAACCACCCACAAACATCCTGGAATCTGGATATATTAATGCTGAGCTTCTCACAATCCTGAGTCAAATGCATAATCTGGTGGATCAAAGAAGGACAATTGATCTCACAAGTGCATATGAAGATTCATGGGCATCACTTCAGAACCGGGCAGCTGAGCTTATTGAAGATATCAAGGCTAAATGCATCAGAGTCAAGCAAGCCTCAGTCAGAAGGCTAATGAAAAATTTGAATCAGAGTCTCAGAGTAAGAAGTTCTACACTGCTCCTGGCAAACCAGCCTTTCTTCTCAGAAAAGGATTACTTGACCAGAGAAGCAAGGTTGTGTAAGCTTCTAAAGAAACAGATGGCACAGAAGCAACAAGAAGCTAGAGAAAGGGAACAGGCTCTTCTCTAGAGGCAACAACAGCTTGAAGAACTGTTGCAGAAGAAAATTGAAGAAATGGAGAAGATGAAGAAACAACAACAAACCAACCCTTAGTTGCACACCTTTGTGTTATTTTTGTTTGTTGTTTGTTTTAAATTCTTAGTCCTTGCTTCTGAAACCATCTTGTTTTATTTCTCTATGCTTCTGAATGCTTACTGGTTCTGACTGCTTAGCCGCTTCTGATAATTAGATATTCATGTTCATATACTTTGGTCTGATTTATTTAGTTAATTTCTTAGTATACTCTCTCTTGTTTGAGTTTTTCTCAAATCTTTTTGTCTTTTATGCTTTTTTTTTCTCATTTTTTTTGATAATGACAAAAGGGGGAGTATATGTGACAAGTATTTAAAGGCTCTGAGCTCCATTAATGGCATTTGAAATTTTTGAAAAACTTCTATCATTTTTTTTACCTTATTGGTATAAGCTATGAACGAACGAAGAAGTATCAAAATTCAAGTAAAATTAATTGAACCATTCTTCTTATCTATAAGTTAATTCTTTCAATGATTCAATTTTTTTTTAAAAGCTCTGATAATTTTATTGTGCGAAAAATGAATTTAATTAACCTGGATAGAACTTGGGGGGAGCTTACAAACCTCACCTTAAAGACTATCAGACTCAGGGGGAGTTTGAGCTTACAAACCTCAGACTCTGAGCTTACAAACCTCAGAACCCCAAAGTCAACTTGTTAATTAGATTAACAACAATTGATCAATTTTAAATACTTTTGTTTGTCATCATCAAAAAGGGGGAGATTGTTGGAACAAAATGTGTTTAACAATGAACCTTAAAAGAGTTTTGATGATAACAAGGTATTAAAAATTGTAAATTGGACTAGCTAATATTTGTTCAAGTGTACAGGACCATAATTATAAAGCCACATCATCATTGGTTCTGAATGAGCAAATAAAGAGCAAAGGAAACAACAAAAATTTGAAGCTTGGACGCTCCTGAAGGCAACTTGTTACTGAAGAGAAAAAGCGCTCCTGAAGTTAAGTCGCTTCTGAAGTAAGGATAGTGCTCCTGAAGTTAAGACGCTTCTGAAGTAAGAATAGTGCTCCTGAAAACAAGAAGTCCAGAAGTCATATCATCAGAAGCTGCATCATCAGAAGCTGCAGAAGTCATATCATCAGAAGCTGCATCATCAGAAGCTGCCTCATCAGAAGCTATTTCACCAGAAGCTGAATCACAACTGGATTTGCAAAAGATTCAAGAATTGAAGAATTATTAATGCAAAAGCTGTCTATTGGATTCGAAAACACAAACAAAGGATTAGTGGAATTTTGCAACGGTCATTTCAAAGGTGATTGAAGGCTTGTGCTTGCAATTTGGACGAAAGCGTTGACATTGTACTTTGTACGAATTGTACAACCACGTTCTCCACTACTCTGTTTTGTGTCCACGCTACAAGACAAGAAAACAGCTCCAGAATACGGCTTCGCCTGCATAGATGTTCCTTTGGATAAGGAATGGATTTCAAATTTGTTCTTCATAAGACAACAACCAAATCAGGCAATAGATCAAAGGTGAAAGATCAAGCTTCAACAACGACTCCTTGGTGTGCTGGCAATTTCACAACGTCTCTTTCACACCTCTATATAAAGAAGTGAAGACTTAGAGTTTTGGTAATGCAAGAACGCTGAACGAAAGACTCACAAGATTTTCACAAGTACCAAACCTCTGCTGAAATTGTTCTGCATTCACTTAGAATTTCTGTGTCTTATAGTCATATCTTAGAAATTCTTAAGTCCATTGAGTCTGTATCTGATTTGTATTGTGAGCACCTCTGATTGTATATCAAGTGTTCAACCTTAAACAATTTTCTGTGTAATTTTGTTTAGTTAGGAAGTCTCTTGATTGTGTTCTTGAGCAAAGGAAGTCTCTTGCTTGTGTGCTTGAGCAAAGGAAGTCTCTTGCTTGTGTTCTTGAGCAATTGTAATCAGATATTACTCTTAGTGAAATCTCCTTGGAAGTGCAAGGGGGACTGGACTACTTCCGGATTGTGGAAGGAACCAGTATAATTGCTTTGTGTCGTTCTTCTTCTCTCTCTCTGTTTATTCCGCTGCATTTAGATTCTGATCATCACTTCAGAAGCTGTCTCACTTAGCTTCTGATCAGTGTATTCAGTTGTTTAGGAGAAACGAAGAATTTTTAAAAACACAATTCAACCCCCCCTTCTTGTGTTTTTCTCACCTTCACAATATGCCCATAATACATAGTGGATCACTTTTACCTAGTTTTCATTTGTCTCACCTAAACTTTGCCTTAATCCAAGTAGGATAACACGGTTGGCTGACTCAGTTTTTTTTTTTTTTTTTGGGTGTTCGAATGAAGTCAAATATTGTTTTATCTCCAGGACCTTGATATATTGCTGGAAGTTTCTATCAAAGAATCCGGTCATGTTGTTTGTGACCACAATTGTTGGTACCCCGAACATTTGGCACAATTTGAGTCCTTTTATATTGGTGAAGGATGAAATACTTTGAATGATGCTCGAATCATTGGTCGACGGCTATAGAAGACGTTTCAGATTTGTTGATGGTATGATCGTTGCGAGAGCACACATCCGTGTTAGGCAGGTGTGTGAATAGTTTAGTTTGGGTCTGAGTAGATTGTGCCTAATTTTGTATCATGGAGTAGCGAGCAAGGCCTTTTAGGAAGTCCAAAACATGTTTATTATGCAACAGCATTGAATAACCCATCCAACCATAAATGGCAGATCAAATTCTAGAAGATATCTTACGAAAGAAGAAGAAGAAGTACGTATCAACTTCAATTTGAGTTTCTTAAATTCAACAAACGGGTCAACTCAAAAATAAAAGACCTGATCCAAGGGTCTTGTTTTTTTTTTTTTTTAGTGTTACAATGTAACGAGGCAAAAAGAAAAAGAAAAAAGAGAGAGTCGAAATTAAGTTCCAAACTTATCTCTCAGGATGAGAGATTCCATGTCAGCTGGCGGAAGGCAGTTCCAATGAGCAGAACACCTTGCATGTGATCCTTCCTTAGCCATAAAATCTGCACACATGTTTTGTTCCTTAAGAACATGCACCAATGTTGTATTTCCATTTTCATGTAAAATATCTCTAATATGAAGGATGTCAGTAGAATAAGTATGCAAGGTATGATCATGACCGTCAATAATCAGGTCAACTGCTTCCAAACAATCACTCTCACAAATAATGTTGACATAACCTTTTTTACTACAAAAATCAAGATCTATCTAGATAGCACGTAACTCAGCTAATAACGCATCACCTCCAACTTCATAGTGGGAAAACCAGTTATCCAAGGATCTTGTATAACCTAGTGTATAGCGTGCTACTGAATAATGAATATATTTTAATGCACTTGCCTTTTACTATGGTATATCGTTTCCTAAAAAAAATTAAAAAAATTGTATATTGTAACATCCATTTAAGAACAATAATACACGTTAAACCTTTATAAACTTGAGATTAGACAAAAGTTGTGTGTGTCTGTCTATATATATATATATATATATATATATATATATATATATATATATATATATATATATATATATATCCTAAACAATAAATTATTTTCATAACAAAAGATAAAATAAAAGAAAATTATTTTTATATAAGTTAGAAGTTCTTTATAGCTATCCAGGAGAGTTTATTTTTTTTTTTTATTTTTTTTAAATGGCAAAGCAATCATAAACTCACACACACAAGTGGAGGTACCGGGGTTCGAACCCCGGTCATGGCATCCGTCCTAACAATTTCGGCATTTTTACCAGTTGAGCTAGGACTTCTGGATATGAGAGTTCATAGAATTAGGTTGTAAACTTCTATAAATGTCATATTTATTATTTTCATAAGCTCTCTCAAATAGATTCATATATGTTTGCTCGAATAAATCAATCCAAATAAGTCTGAATGGTAGAATCGTACGTCCTCTACATGCAACAAATGAGTGTCACATTCATAATTAATTTGTTTGAAAATAAATATCATTTTTTAAATTTTAATATTATATTAGTTTCTTTTTGCTGAATGTATTCTCTAACCAATATATGGTGCACATTATCTCTGTATTTATGACAAATTAATGTGATCTTTTTGTTGAATAGAAATGCCTAAAAATAGTAGATGCATGTGGCATTTGCAAATAAATATTTGATAAAAAAAAAAGCAGGAGAAAATTCAAAATTCCAAATTAGAGTTCAAATTTAGGTCATATTTAGCGAAACCATTTGCAATCTGATTGACTTACATGTAAACATTGATTCAAGTGATGGTACCCGATACATCGTATATTTTACGAATATTCTCTATAAGAGTTATGTGAGTATGGGCATTAGTGCATCGCTGATGCATCAAATTAATCACAATCTTTGAATCTACGTATATACTTGACTATTCCTAAACAATCTTCTTGGAAACTCCTATATGAATATAGGGTGACCACACCATTTTGCCTATCATGCAAAACCTAACATGATTTAAGGTAGTTTCAATACTCTAGATAAAATGAGGTGTGGTGTGCAAATATCATTGTTGTTTATAATATTAACGGGTGTAAATATGAAATTTTCAGTATTTAATTTAAAGTCAATGAAAATATGAATAAAATAATCTCATTCAAAAAATGCAACTTCTTAAAAATAAAATAGAAATATTATATTATTTAAAAAACAATGATTTGACAAGAATTATTAAAAGTAAGAAACTTCTTAGAAATAGTATCTATGAAATCAGTGGTAATTTGTTACCATGCATTGACTTAGTCTACGCGGTTGCAACTAAGAAACAAGTGTCAATTAAATTAAACTAAAATAATACTTGGAATGCAAAAAATCACCAATTTTGGATTATATAAATTATCATGTGTTGAGTTCATTATGAAATGCGTTAGCAAGAGTAATGGCTTCAAAGAAATGCTCGCTTATTTTTGTTGTTCTGGTTTTTTGTATGTTGAGTTTTTCATCAAATATATTAGCAAGGAACATTGCTGATGCTTCTGAGCTTTATGCATGTAAGTGAACTTCACGATAATATGTGTGTGTGTGTGTATATATATATATATATATATATATATATATATATATATATATATATATATATATATATATATATATATATATTTATTTCACATTTATATATACTATCAATATTACTTACGTACATGAATAGGAGGCAAGCGGACAACAAGCTGCGCCGCTAGACCTTTATTTTATATATATATATATATATATATATATATATATATATATATATATATATAATTAAATTGTTCTTATATTATTTGTTTATTTTTTGTAGTGTCTGATGAAAAGAGTGTGAACAAGAGACTTCTTGTGCAACGAAAACGACTACCTCCATGCAAGAGTAGAAGAAATCAAGAGGAGAGAGATAATCCTGGTTGCCACAATTATTAATGAATAATTGTAACGTGGAAAGAAACAAAATAAAGAGATGTATTATTAAATGTGATTGTTTTAGTTTGATTTTCCTTCATGCAATTTCAAATAATATAAAATTTGTAAAAAAAATTGATCATAAAAGTTCTGTCAATTCTTTTCTATGGTAAATTACTGAATTTTGATGGTAATCGAATAATTTCGTATATGACTGAAATTAGAATATTATACTACGGAGGGGAGGTGAGTGTTTTTAGAAAACTAGAGAGGTCTATATGTTGTTTTTGGTCAAGTAGTCTTAGTGGATAGAGCTCACGCATTTTAAATGTGGAGAAGTGGGTTGTTCGGGGTTCGAACACCGACGCCTGCATATAATATGTGATATCTCTACCAACTTAACTAAGTTTATGGGGATGTCTATATGTTGTTTAATAAAACATCAGGAATGTACGTAGTCTAATTTCCCCTAAAAAAATAGTCAAAAATATAAAAGAGATTAGATCGATTCAAGAAACATATTAGTTATTAATGAAGCAGGTAAGTTGTCAAAGTATAATAAATATGACTAGCAACAAAAATGTTAAATCAAAATATAACCTAATTTGTCAACGAAGGTTAGCTCCCTTGGTAAGGAGTTGGCTCACTTGTAATGTTATGAGTTCAACTCCTGCTTCCTATGAATTGTAGACGCCGGACATGACACGACATCGACTCGTAAACACGGATAATAATTTGCGAAAATAACAGAATTTAATCATAGGTGCCGTGGAGATGTTGAACACCGACGTGTGTCCGACACTAAGACATACATAATCTGACCAATATTCGTAATTCATAGCCTGGTGTTCTTGTGAGAATCTCTTTAAAGGATGATATGTAAGTACTCTGTAAACGTTTTTTGAACCTTGAGATCTGCCTTAACTCTGGTGAGTACCCGAAGCCAAATTGTCTAAAAAATATTCCATCAAAAAACATATATATAAAAAATTCTCAAAAATTGTTTTGTTACACAACAAATTAATGAGAGACAAATCTAAAAGGTTGTCTACCTCAATTAATTTAAATTAAAGCTTAAAAGCGTTAAAAGACCGAAGTTAATCTCCAATGAAGAATAAAATATATTTTTTTAAAACTCGGTATGCGATCTAAGGATTGACTAGTTTGAGGGGACCAATCCCACCACCCACTTACGGGGGCCCCGATGAAGAATAAAATATTAACATGATAATTGATTCACTAACATTAGTATATATTCAAAGAAAGAGACATATCTTCTTTTATAAACCAATTTAATAGAATTAAATTAATTTGGGTTAACAGGGCTTTACCCCCTGTAATATAGGTCATTTCCGGATTTACCCTATGTAATTTTTTTTTTTTGATTTACCTCCCTGTAAAAAAAAATTCTTAAAAACCCCTGATAAACCATTCAGAAACCAAAAAAAAAAATTCTAGAAATTTTGGTTTTTGAATGACCTATTAGGGGTATTCTGAAACAAATTTGTTTTACAGAAGGTAAACCAGGAAATGACTTATATTACAGAGGGGTAGAGCACTATTAATCCGACTATCCAAAGTCACGGGTTTCGACATTTATGCAATCAAGACATGAATGATTATTTGATCAAGATTAGACAACAAATAATCAAACTCAGTATGTGTGAATGCAGAAACTCCGAAAGTCATAGATCGGATTCTAAAATCTGAAGGATATCCATAAAAGAGATTTTGACAACAGTGTCCTTCATAGCATTGACTTAGTATACTAGGAAGCATCCAAGAAAGAAAGAAACTAGTTAATCAATCTAAAATAATATTGCTTGAAAAGAGACTAAGAAACCACCACTGATTTTCGATTATAAATTACAGCTAGCATGTGTTGAGTATCTTGCAGGAAGTGTAATGGCATCAAAGAGGTGCTCTCTTATTTGGGTGGTTCTCTTTCTTTGTGTGTTGAGTTTCTCTTCCAAAGCATTAGCAAGGAACATTCCAAATGTTCCTGAACTCTTGCCAAGTAAGTAAAAAAAAAATTCTTGGCTTTAAACAATTTAAGAGAAATGCATCATAATTCAGTTTCCATGCTTATTTTTTATTTTTACTATTTTATAGATTCAGATGAAATGGGTCCAAATAAAAGATTCCTTGGTCAAGTACCTAAATGTAGGAGGGGACGAATTACTTCTGAGATCAGAGCAGATAAACCACGATGCCACCATTACTTTTGATCTGTTGTTGGGTTAATAAATTGTAAGGATGAAGTTGCAGAAAAATAAGGAAATTCTATATCAAAAAACGGTATATCACTGTATACTGTGTTTTATTGTACTTAGTCAAATATCTTTGCGTTTACATGAGTATATATTTTCTCTATTATTTAAGATCTACCGTGTAAGGTCAATTGTCTGTCAATATTTTCTCCACAAATAACATCATTTTTAAGACAAACATATACTACTTGGAGTTAATCACATCATCCGTGACCTGCTACTTTCTAGTAATGACTGCACTTCTATGTTTTTTGACTTGATTGACAGGTTGCACCCACATCAGCAAATTTTAGCTGTTATGACTCTATGGAGCTTGTGGAAGAGTCGTAATCTCAAACTTTGGGAGGCCACAGATACTACTCCTATTTCTATTGTCACTCGAGCAAAGGACGCCATCAGCGAATGGAGCTATATGCAACGAGCAAAGGCACCGATTCATCATGCAAATCCTGTCCACGCCTGGATCAAACCACCGATAGGAGCAATTAAATGCAACGTTGATGCAGCTGCATTTAATAATAATTCTATCATGGGATATGGTATGTGTTTTCGAGACTCTACGGGTTCTCTCTTGCTTGGGAAATCAGACTTTTATCATTCATCAGCCACAGTTTTGGAGGCAGAATCTCTAGCCTTGCTTGATGCTATTAAAATGGCTATTTCTAATGAGATGCAGGTTGTATTATTTGAAACTGATTCTAAGATTTTGGCTGATGCACTCACCAATAACTCTTCCCCTTCCAATGAGTTTGGTGATCTTGTAACCCAGTGTAGAAGTCTCTTACTTGATAAACCCGACTTCGCAGTGTCGTATGTTAGGAGGCAAGCTAATAGTGTTGCTCATAGTATTGCTAGAGCTTCGCTATCTCATCCTAGCCCCCATATTTTTCATCATGTATTGCCTACTTTGTACCATTTAATTTTGAATGAAATGAATTAATTCTGCCATTGCTCAAAAAAAAAAAGACAAACATATACATCATTTTTATACATATATTTTATGAAAGGAAAATGTTTTGTATCCCGGATTTTTGTTTCAAGAATATGTCCCGATAGCTAAATAACAAAAAGCGGTGACCCACGTCACACAGTTCTCTCCTTGTTTTCTGTGCAGAACCTGATTTCATTGGCTGGAATTATTGTCGGGAGGCTCTCGGGATAAAAAGAGTCGTGATAAATAGCAACTCCCATTATGAAAAAATTAATTGACATGGCAACACATCATTAGATGCGTGTGTAAAATAAAATAATTATACATTGATAGAGAATATTAATTAAACTCAAAAAATAAACATGGTTATACAACACAAATAAAATAGCATCGAATTAATTATACCTATACCTAGGGTAAACTTTTCAACCACAAACAAACACACCAACCCTTGGGAAGGATCTACCTAAGAACTCACCTTGAAATAACCTGAGAATAAGCTCTCAACTTCAATTTCTTGACATCAAACCCTAGAATCAAAACCCTAGTTGAAAGAGGGATGTTGGTGAAGCTTGCTTCCAACTTGTCACCAACAAGCACCACACCCTAGCCTTGCTTCAAATCTAACTTCTTGAAGGATTAAATGAAGTTTGTAAGAAGATCATGAGTAGAGAAGAAAGGATAAGGTTGCTTCAACACTCCACTAACCAAAAACCATAAACCCTAGATAACACATGCTTGATTCCAAAGAGAAGAAGAAGGAAGCAAAAATTATGGGTGAAGGATGATGATGATGACCGATTTATAGAGAGAAGGGAGAGCAAAAATCTCTATCAAACCCTAGTGAGAGAAAGTGAAGAGAAGAATGAAGAATTTTGGGCCTAAAATCCTTAAATAGCCCCTTCCTGAGCAATTACCGTAATGCCCTTGCCTTGTACGTGTTTATACGACACTGATACTTAGCTCGTGTTGACTGTCATTTCATGATAAACATTTCCATCATACTTATTTCCCTTAGATACATGTCATCTGACACGTTTAACTGGTAATACTCCGATACTGGCAAGCGGGATATTACAGAATCTCTTTAAAGGATGATATGTAAGCACGCTGCAAACGTTGTTTGAGCCTTGAGATTTGCCTTAACTCTGGTGAGCCCTCGAAACCCAATTGTCTAAAGAAAATTCCATCAAAAAACATATGTGAAATGCTAACAAGTGCCCTTAGGGCACTTGATAACAGGTTTAAAATAGAAATTGTCTTAAAACTTGTGTATTGAACAAATTAAAACATCAAAAAGTAACTTTTTCTACATAAACGTTGTCAATTGTTTCGATTTTTTAAATCATTAACTAGTGCCCTTAGGGCACTTGTTAACAAGACCCAAAAAGTATATATAAAAAATTCTCAAAAATTGTTTGGTTACACAGCAAATTAATGAGAGACAAATCTTAAAGGTTGTTATTGAGTAGTTTTTAACCATTTAATCAAGATAAGCAGGTTACCGATGTCCCATATGTGTGAATGCAGAAACCCCGAAAGTCATAGATACGAATTCTAAAATCTGAAGGATATCCATAAAAGAGATTTTGACAAGTGTCCTTTCATAGCATTGACTTAGTATACGAGGAAGCATCCAAGAAAGAAAGAAACTAGGTAATCAAACTAAAATAATATTGCTTGAAAAGAGACAAAGAAACCACAACCGATTTTCGATTATAAATTACAGCTAGCATGCGTTGAGTATCTTGCAGGAAGAGTAATGGCATCAAAGAGTTGCTCTCTAATTTGGGTGGTTCTCTTTCTTTGTGTGTTGAGTTTCTCTTCCAAAGCATTAGCAAGAAACATTCCAAATGTTCCTGAACTCTTGGCAAGTAAGTAAAAAATAATTCTTGGATTTAAACAATTTAAGAGAAACGCATCATAATTCAGTTTCCATGCTTATTTTTTATTTTTACTATTTTATAGATTCAGATGAAATGGGTCCAAATAAAAGATTCCTTGGTCAAGTACCTAAATGTAGGAGGGGACGAATTACTTCTGAGATCAGAGCAGATAAACCACGATGCCACCATTACTTTTGATCTGTTGTTGGGTTAATAAATTGTAAGGATGAAGTTGCAGAAAAATAAGGAAATTCTATATCAAAAAACGGTATATCACTGTATACTGTGTTTTATTGTACTTAGTCAAATATCTTTGCGTTTACATGAGTATATATTTTCTCTATTATTTAAGATCTACCGTGTAAGGTCAATTGTCTGTCAATATTTTCTCCACAAATAACATCATTTTTAAGACAAACATATACTACTTGGAGTTAATCACATCATCCGTGACCTGCTACTTTCTAGTAATGACTGCACTTCTATGTTTTTTGACTTGATTGACAGGTTGCACCCACATCAGCAAATTTTAGCTGCTATGACTCTATGGAGCTTGTGGAAGAGTCGTAATCTCAAACTTTGGGAGGCCACAGATACTACTCCTATTTCTATTGTCACTCGAGCAAAGGACGCCATCAGCGAATGGAGCTATATGCAACGAGCAAAGGCACCGATTCATCATGCAAATCCTGTCCACGCCTGGATCAAACCACCGATAGGAGCAATTAAATGCAACGTTGATGCAGCTGCATTTAATAATAATTCTATCATGGGATATGGTATGTGTTTTCGAGACTCTACGGGTTCTCTCTTGCTTGGGAAATCAGACTTTTATCATTCATCAGCCACAGTTTTGGAGGCAGAATCTCTAGCCTTGCTTGATGCTATTAAAATGGCTATTTCTAATGAGATGCAGGTTGTATTATTTGAAACTGATTCTAAGATTTTGGCTGATGCACTCACCAATAACTATTCCCCTTCCAATGAGTTTGGTGATCTTGTAACCCAGTGTAGAAGTCTCTTACTTGATAAACCCGACTTCGCAGTGTCGTATGTTAGGAGGCAAGCTAATAGTGTTGCTCATAGTATTGCTAGAGCTTCGCTATCTCATCCTAGCCCCCATATTTTTCATCATGTATTGCCTACTTTGTACCATTTAATTTTGAATGAAATGAATTAATTCTGCCTTTGCTCAAAAAAAAAAAGACAAACATATACATCATTTTTATACATATATTTTATGAAAGGAAAATGTTTTGTATCCCGGATTTTTGTTTCAAGAATATGTCCCGATAGCTAAATAACAAAAAGCGGTGACCCACGTCACACAGTTCTCTCCTTGTTTTCTGTGCAGAACCTGATTTCATTGGCTGGAATTATTGTCGGGAGGCTCTCGGGATAAAAAGAGTCGTGATAAATAGCAACTCCCATTATGAAAAAATTAATTGACATGGCAACACATCATTAGATGCGTGTGTAAAATAAAATAATTATACATTGATAGAGAATATTAATTAAACTCAAAAAATAAACATGGTTATACAACACAAATAAAATAGCATCGAATTAATTATACCTATACCTAGGGTAAACTTTTCAACCACAAACAAACACACCAACCCTTGGGAAGGATCTACCTAAGAACTCACCTTGAAATAACCTGAGAATAAGCTCTCAACTTCAATTTCTTGACATCAAACCCTAGAATCAAAACCCTACACTACACCATTTGTTGTCTCTGGCAACACTTTTTAAGGCAACGAGTAAAAATTGTCCCCTAAAAGTCGCTAAGGCAACGTTTTTCGGCTGTTGCCAAAAATATTTTCACAACCCCCGATAAACGTCCCCTAAAATACTTTTGGGGACGTTTTTGGAGCGGTAATCTATTATTTCTTTGGCAACGTTCACGAATTGTCCCCTTAAACATTTTAGGGGACGTTTTTAAAGCGTCACAATACTATTTCTCTGGCAATATTTGATAATTGTCCCCTTAAATACTTTTGGGGACAATTTTAGATTGTTACTTTACTTTTAACAAAAGGCTACATTCCTTAAATGTTGCATAAGATTCACAGCATCAACATTTTGGTGGCAATCTTCCCTCTAAACTTGTTTATCAAAATATATAAAAGTTTTTTTTTTTTTTACAAAATCATCTCAATTTTTAGACAACTATGTTCTCTCTCCTTTAGATATGATTATTTGTTAGAAAAGACATAAAAGGTTAAAAATATGCTCAAGTGTCAAATTATTAAGAGGAGACAAAATCATATTTTTGCTGGTCATTGAATTTCATAAATAGAGAAATGAAAAAAATTAGAGAGGAACTTTTTGTTACAAAGTCATCTCAAATTTTTTATAGTTTTTTTTATTTCCCCTCTAGATATTGATTATTTGTTAGAAAAGAAAAAAAGGGTATAAATATATTGAGGTGTCAATTGATTAGGATGAGAGAAACTTATATTTTTGCTGGTCATCAACTTTCATAAATAGATCTTTGTCAAAAAAACAAACCTCGTAAGATATTTTAAAAATATAATGAGTAGTTTGTTGAGATATTTATGTTACATAAATTTTAAAAATAAATTAAAAACTTAAATAAAATATTTAGTTGATAAGATCAAAGTAAAATATGATTTTTTTTTTGACAAGAAAAGTAAAATATGATGTTTATTGAGATATTTAAGCCAAATAAAAAAATATTGAGAATAAATGTGCAAGCGACATGTGACATACAAAACCTTACTTTTTAAATATATATATATATATATAAATATATATATATTCTTAAAAAAACCTATATATATATATATTTATATTTATATAAAATAGTTTGTAATTTACACACAAATTTGTATAAAATATCTTTCATAATCTACACGCGTTAGCGCAATAAAAAAAAGAGAAAAAAAGACGGACATGTGAATGTCCATCTTTTCGCTAGTATATAATATTGATAATATTGTTCCTATTCTTGTGAGATATCTCTTATTTTAATGAAATTTAATTTTTTAATTAATATTTAAAATAATATTATAGAAAGATAAAATAATAAATAAAATAGTTTAAATGAAGAGTATATTAGGTAATAAAAAAAAAGTCAACACAAACTCATGTATTTTAAGCCTAATTTCTTTATATATTGGTAATAATATATTTTTCCTTAAAAAAAAGGTAACAATATATTTTGTTAATATATTATTATTATTAATTTTGTTTGAAAGAATTATTATTTTTATTAGTATTAATATTTTTTTGACAAAATTAGTATTAATATTATTAGTCTTATTATTATTACTATTATTATTATTATTATTATTATTATTATTATTATTATTATTATTATTATTATTATTATTATAGTTAAATAGATCAGAAAACCCTTTTCCCTTCTCTCCCCTTTAGTACGCACGCCTTTCCTCCTTCTTCCTTCAACAAACCACCACCATCCCCAAACTTTCCGGTGTCGATCCGGCCACCGTGCTTATGAATCGGATGAAATAACACTGCTTTCTTTATCTATTCGACGAGAGCTTTTCATTAATCCAATTAGTTTTGCACATGGAGCATCTTTTCCGCCGACCCATTTTTTCCTCTACTGCGGTAATGGCTTTTCCGGCCACCATACCTTTATGTACTTCTTTTTCTTTTATGTTTCATTCATCTTTTTAACTAAATCCTTCGTTTTCATGGCAACAGAATCAGTTTGTAATTAGTTTGTGCAGAACCACAGTGTTAAGGTTCCTGGGGGCAGCCATTAACTTCATTTTTTCAAGGTGAGTGTTTGAATTTAAGCTTTGAAAACTTAAAGATCAATTTTTTTGAAACCCTAATATTCTTTTTCCTCAAATTCGAATTTGGCACATGTTTGGGAAAAAATTTGGTTACTAGAATTTTAACTTGATTTTTGTTCTTATTTTAAATTCTAATTTTCTTCTTTCTCTTAATTCTGAAATTGAATTTTTTTTCTTTCAAACTATTGTTTAGACTAAATGATTTTTATTTTGTGTTTAAGTTCCTAAACTTGGGTACTTTCAAGTTGTTGATGGTTGAGAAAAAGTTTTAGAGCATTAGCAAAGTTATTAGAGCTTTTAGTTGATATCGAGTTATTTGACAACTTGTAAATTTTATTGTAATAAATATTGGTGACTACTCTATGGTTTGATGTTGTAAAATATACTATTTTTGATGAATTTGACTCAAGTATTAATAAGATTTCAATCCCAAACTAGTGTTAGAGATTTTATTAAGTGCGGAAAAGAATAATTTGAGTATTTGATGGACTAGTTGTTGAGTAAGGTTGTTGCTATCTTCTTTTGAGTTTAATTTACAAGTTATTGTGGATGAAGGTTATTATGTGAGGATAAGAATAATTTGAGTATTTGATGAATTAGTTGTTGAGTAACATTGTTGTTATCTTCTTTTGAGTTTAACTTGTAATTGATTGAGGATAAAGGTTGGTGATGTCATACGTGGCATCAATTATGTTCAATTAGGATTGGGAGAAATGTTTTGTTTATACATGTTGTCTTGGCATTGTTTGTAGTTACTAAAAGGTTGTAGAATATTAGCGAACTTATTAGAGAATTTATTTAGAGGTTGTGGAATTATTCTAGTGCTGTTGTGATGGCTATTTTATGACTTTGATGTTGTAGGAAATTACTCTTATTAAAGAGGTTTTCTTGTTCACCGTGAATACTTTGGGTGCGCTTTAGTAATTGTCTTGATTTTCATTTGTGCTATGTATAAATTTTGATGGCTTTCTAATTGTCCATCGAATCGATACTATCTATGGTTAATGTAATTTTGTTTTACTATTTTTTGCTTCAAGGTATCAATGAAGATGACGAAAAAGGATACATAGATGATGAGTTTCAAAAATATGATGTAGATGAAGAATTTCAAGAGGACAACATACATGATGGTGAATTTTAAAACAATGTTGAATGAGTTGGATGATTTTTTATTTAGACTTGCACTTAAAAGCATTAAAATTGTCGAACCGTGTATTTTGCTAGGCTTGTACTTGGTATCCAGTAATGTTGTTGTTATTATTATTATTATTATTATTATGTATTATCTCAAATTTGTTGTAACAAAACTTTTGTGGATATGTAGTTCAATTCAATTTTGTATGAGCTATAGACAATTATATTTACATAATTAATGTGAAAAAAATTCTGAGTGCTTTCAAAAAACGTCTCCTATAAGCTATTTTTGCAATTTTTTTTTTTTTACTATTTCACTCTAAGGCAACGATTAATAACGTAGCCTCCTATGGCAACAGTTTAAAATCATTGCTACAAATGACATATAAAAGCGTCCCCTTTTCCAATGGTTTAGGCGACGTTTTCCGAAAGTGTGCCCAAAAGGCGTGAAAAAACGTCCCCTTAGACAATAGGCTACGCTCGAACAGGAGACGCCTGAAAAACGTCCCCTATTCTCTTTGGCAACGATTTTAACAATAATGGCTACACTTTTTAACTGTTGTAAGAGAGGATAAATGGTGTAGTGCTAGTTGAAAGAGGGATGTTGGTGAAGCTTGCTTCCAACTTGTCACCAACAAGCACCACACCCTAGCCTTGCTTCAAATCTAACTTCTTGAAGGATTAAATGAAGTTTATAAGAAGATCATGAGTAGAGAAGAAAGGATAAGGTTGCTTCAACACTCCACTAACCAAAAACCATAAACCCTAGATAACACATGCTTGATTCCAAAGAGAAGAAGAAGGAAGCAAAAATTATGGGTGAAGGATGATGATGATGACCGATTTATAGAGAGAAGGGAGAGCAAAAATCTCTATCAAACCCTAGTGAGAGAAAGTGAAGAGAAGAATGAAGAATTTTGGGCCTAAAATCCTTAAATAGCCCCTTCCTGAGCAATTACCGTAATGCCCTTGCCTTGTACGTGTTTATACGACACTGATACTTAGCTCGTGTTGACTGTCATTTCATGATAAACATTTCCATCATACTTATTTCCCTTAGATACATGTCATCTGACACGTTTAACTGGTAATACTCCGATACTGGCAAGCGGGATATTACAGAATCTCTTTAAAGGATGATATGTAAGCACGCTGCAAACGTTGTTTGAGCCTTGAGATTTGCCTTAACTCTGGTGAGCCCTCGAAACCCAATTGTCTAAAGAAAATTCCATCAAAAAACATATGTGAAATGCTAACAAGTGCCCTTAGGGCACTTGATAACAGGTTTAAAATAGAAATTGTCTTAAAACTTGTGTATTGAACAAATTAAAACATCAAAAAGTAACTTTTTCTACATAAACGTTGTCAATTGTTTCGATTTTTTAAATCATTAACTAGTGCCCTTAGGGCACTTGTTAACAAGACCCAAAAAGTATATATAAAAAATTCTCAAAAATTGTTTGGTTACACAGCAAATTAATGAGAGACAAATCTTAAAGGTTGTTATTGAGTAGTTTTTAACCATTTAATCAAGATAAGCAGGTTACCGATGTCCCATATGTGTGAATGCAGAAACCCCGAAAGTCATAGATACGAATTCTAAAATCTGAAGGATATCCATAAAAGAGATTTTGACAAGTGTCCTTTCATAGCATTGACTTAGTATACGAGGAAGCATCCAAGAAAGAAAGAAACTAGGTAATCAAACTAAAATAATATTGCTTGAAAAGAGACAAAGAAACCACAACCGATTTTCGATTATAAATTACAGCTAGCATGCGTTGAGTATCTTGCAGGAAGAGTAATGGCATCAAAGAGTTGCTCTCTAATTTGGGTGGTTCTCTTTCTTTGTGTGTTGAGTTTCTCTTCCAAAGCATTAGCAAGAAACATTCCAAATGTTCCTGAACTCTTGGCAAGTAAGTAAAAAATAATTCTTGGATTTAAACAATTTAAGAGAAACGCATCATAATTCAGTTTCCATGCTTATTTTTTATTTTTACTATTTTATAGATTCAGATGAAATGGGTCCAAATAAAAGATTCCTTGGTCAAGTACCTAAATGTAGGAGGGGACGAATTACTTCTGAGATCAGAGCAGATAAACCACGATGCCACCATTACTTTTGATCTGTTGTTGGGTTAATAAATTGTAAGGATGAAGTTGCAGAAAAATAAGGAAATTCTATATCAAAAAACGGTATATCACTGTATACTGTGTTTTATTGTACTTAGTCAAATATCTTTGCGTTTACATGAGTATATATTTTCTCTATTATTTAAGATCTACCGTGTAAGGTCAATTGTCTGTCAATATTTTCTCCACAAATAACATCATTTTTAAGACAAACATATACATCATTTTTATACATATATTTTATGAAAGGAAAATGTTTTGTATCCCGGATTTTTGTTTCAAGAATATGTCCCGATAGCTAAATAACAAAAAGCGGTGACCCACGTCACACAGTTCTCTCCTTGTTTTCCGTGCAGAACCTGATTTCATTGGCTGGAATTATTGTCGGGAGGCTCTCGGGATAAAAAGAGTCGTGATAAATAGCAACTCCCATTATGAAAATCTATAAGTTATCATATTCATTAATTGACATGGCAACACATCATTAGATGCGTGTGTAAAATAAAATAATTATACATTGATAGAGAATATTAATTAAACTCAAAAAATAAACATGGTTATACAACACAAATAAAATAACATCGAATTAATTATACCTATACCTAGGGTAAACACATAGATTAAGTGCCGAGAAAATTGGCTCCCGTAGTTGCATCTTTTAAACGAGTACAACTTGTAGACAATTACTTGCCGTTAACATCATACTTCCTCCACGATGAAATAAAAGTAAAAATAATAGTTAAAAATTGATGTACGTGGATTATTGAGACTAGATTATTGAGAACCTTGAGAACTAGATTATTGAGACTTGGATGACAAACATCAATTTTTAACTAATAGTTAAAAGTAATTAATAACCTTGAGAACTAGATTAGCATCAATTTTTAACTATTATTTTTACTTTTATTTCATCTTGGATTTAGTTAAAAAACATCAATAATCTAGTCTCAATAATAGTTAAAAGTAATTAATAACCTTGAGAACTAGATTATTGAGACTTGGATGACAAACATTAAGGAATACAACAACTTCCAACCTATGAAGAGAATATAGAACCATCAAGGATACTGATGCTCATAATAAACGATCTTGATCTCATTATTAATTATATATTCAATGCTTTGGTACCAACTCATGTAACATCGACTTTTCGTACTTGAATTGACGGTGGACTTTGCAAAATCACATTGACACTGATTTTCAAAGCTCCAAATTATAGCGTATGCTAACAATACAGTGTCTAACTGTGATTTTATCAATCTCAACGTCAATCTAAACATGCACGTATCAAAGGTGTGTCGGGGTATTTTATACCAACGCATTGAGGACTAGATTAGGTTAATTGATATAATCTTATATGCCTACATCAATGAAATTTGATACACTTCACTTGACTAAATTATTAGAGGAGACAAGCACATGATCCAGTTTCTTGAACATTATTCCCACGCTTATTCAAAATGATGTTAGCAGAAGCATTTCGAGCTGCTGAACGATCTGACAATAGTTTGTGATATTACATCACCACGATAAGAGTATTCTCTCAGACTTGCACCAGAAAATTTGATTTTGCAGCTACGCGGCTACGAGTCATCGAATTATGGACTTGTTCTATGCAAACAAATTCAAGTAGAGGTGCTTTTAGTTCTACGGTGACATAAGGTACACTTAACCAAGAGCAGTTTTTTTGTCTCAAACCTTTTCAATACTGGTAAACCAATAACTAGAAATTTGTCAATTGTAAATATAATTCTACACAACTCGAGGAGTCAGGGCAGTCCCTGAGAATTCGGAGGCTCGGCTCAGGGAATGAAAAGAGGCCAGTGATAAAATCAAAACGTATTTTTTTTTAAAAGAGCAATAGATAATATAAAACGAGTTTAGGCGAATACCTTCAAAAAGAGTCTTCATTCGCACCAAAACAAGACTTCCTACGTGTATTTACTGAAGCAAATTCATCAATCAACTCTTCGTATTGTATATTTGATGAGGTTAGACATGTAAGATTATTAAGAGATCAATTTGGTGATAATTATCTAGAGTAGATAATGTGGCAAAACTAATGCTTCTAGAGTAGAAAAACTATGAACTTCCTAATGGACAAGTTATCATAATTGGGGCTGAGAGGTTCCGTTGCCTAGAAGTCCTTTTCTAGCCATCTATGATTGGAATGGAAGTTGCTGGAATGGAGATATTAAGGGGGCCTAAAAAGCAATACTATTTTTTATTGGAGATACTATTACTACTGGGTATAAAAAAAATTGAGGCCCATCCTTGAGGGAGGCCCAGCTCGTTTGAGCTGTTTGCACCCCTCAGGGACGCCCCTGCGAGGAGTTATAGTCTTCCAAAACTATAAGCAGCTAAACAAGTACCCACATCAATTAGGGTGCCACTGCCTACAGAGATGAGTGCTTCTATAGGTTAGGGGTGGCAAAAATACCCATGCCCACGGGTACACGTGTGTAAAATCCGTCACGGGCATAGGGCGGGTGGCTAAACGGGTATCCACGAGTATAATAAACGGCTATTTGACTACCCATTATTATATGGATACGGACACGGATTTGATTGTATTCATACCTACGAGTACCCATACCCGATAATAAATTAAGTAAATTGCTAAAATATTCTTATATATCTTATATTATCTTATCTTATTACTTAAAGTTGTTACCTTATTGAAGAAAATTTTACCGCCCACCTAAGATTTCTCATTAATAACCTATTTTTATTTTTAATTTTTTTAATTCATCTTATTAAGTTCACCGTTTGCACTTCATTCACATTATAAAACATATCTTAATGATTATGTATGAATGTTTAAAATTTGAAGTTTTTTGGTAATTAAAAAAAGTTATTATTTGTACCAAAAAATAAATAAATTCAAAAATCCATGGATACCCATGAGTGCCCATGGATACATCAGTACTCGCGGGTACCCGCATAGTGGGTACCCATGAGGGTATGGGGAGGGCACGAGTATCATATTTATCCAACGAGCGGAGACGGGTATCATACTATCTGTACCCATGGGTATCCATTGACATCCCTACTATAGACACTCTCTTCTATTACATGTGGGTCCACATACATCATTAATTGTAATTTTTTTCTTTCAATTATTATATTATTTTAATAGTAAAAAAATAAATTAAATAATACTTACATGTGTTATATTTAATCAATCAACTTTAAATTTTCAATGAGAGACTATTTTTTACTACATCAAATAATTTATTTATCTTAAATTTAAAAAAAACAAATCAAGCGTATGTAATTTATTATAATTTGATTTTTTTCAAATTTTAATTTTTTAATTATTAATAAAAATTAAAAAAAAATGTTTACTTTTTTAGAGTTTATAATGAAATTAATTCAATATTTAAAAGTTATATAATTATGAATGAATAGATAAATTATTGTTAAAATTTAATGATATATAGTTATTACTGTGACCCATTTAATAATTTATTTCGGGTGTTGGGTTGGAGAGATTAGGTGCTTATTATATATTAATAATGAAACAAATAACGTGTATAGCCGGGACTTGTTTAAGCACCCAAACGAGGTGCTGCATTGTGAATGATCTATGGTGTGTACATATGTATTAATGATGTTTTTTATTGTTAACCTTTCAGTTCTTATGAGATTGGACTCTAGTAATCGAGGTTCAACCAAACAATTTATTTTTTATTTATTTTTTAGGAGATCATTAACCAATTGAACTATATTATTTAGTTCATGTATTAATAAGCTGAGGTGTAATTATATATAATTTTTAATCAAGACAATTTAACATGTGTCATTATTATGCTTTTGAGCCAATTATAACGTAATAACTTGTGTCATTTTTTATATAATAAACTAATCAAATTGCATTGTTTTGTGTATTTGCATCATATTTTAATTTATTCTAATTAAGCAATATTTTGATTTGCATTTTTTGAATGAAGAAATAATATAATGATTGATTAATTAGCCGTATCAGGATATGGCAATTTCTTTTTGGCAATTAAAATTGTTTTTATAAACTAAACAATTTCCGGAGATAACAAAAAATTAATACTTTTCTTAAAAAAAATATTAATACTTAAATGATTTAGCATCTTTGATATGGAGGAATTGTAGGATGTCTACTATCAATACATAAAAATCGTACTCCAACAAATATTTATTAAAACATATTATATTATTGTTGAAATTCTGAAAATAGTCATTAGGTTTTAAATTTTTTTTTTTCACAAGAGATTTTAAAATTTTATCATCTCAACTATTGCATATTGGTACATAAAATTTTTCTTCTGCATATAAAATCATCAACAAGTGTAGTGCAAATATTTAACGTTGTTTTCAATATAAAATAAAAATTTATTTAATAGAAATACTAGATTAATGTAGATATTTTGAAATAGTCATGAGTTTCAAAAAAATTATCATATCGACTTTCTAACATATGTATATAACAATTTGTTTATGCAGATGTAAGCACATAAAATCTGCAACGGATGCGGTGCAAACATTGAACGGTGTTTTGCATATAAAATAAAATTTTATTTAATATAAAAACTACATTAATGTTTATTGTTTGAAAATTGTCATAAGTTTCCAAAATTGTATTATATCGTCTTTCTCATTTATGTATATAAAATTTTGTTTATACACATATAAGCACATAAAGTCTGAAACGGGTGTGGTGCAAACATTGAACGATGTTTTGCATATAAAATAAAATGTTATTTAATAGAAACACTACATTAATTTTATATTTTTAAAATAGTCATGAGTTTTCAATATTTTACCATATTGATTTTCTCGTATATATATATGTATATAAAATTTGTTTCTACATACATAAGCACATAAAATCTGCAACAGGTGAGATGCAAACAGTGAATGGTGTTTTACATATAAAATAAAAAGTTATTTAATAGAAGCGCTACATTTTTTTTTGAAAGGAATAGAAGCGCTACATAAATTTTGATATTTTGAAAATAATCATGAGTTTTCAAAATTTTAGCATATCGACTTTGTTATATACTCCCTCCGGTCACATTTATAAGCAAAAAAGTACTTTTTAGATTCATTGAATACATAATGTATTTGGTCTATATATTGACCAAATACATTAAGTAATGAATGAATCTAAAAAGTGTTTTTTTGCTTATAAATATGACCAGAGGGAGTATGTACATAAAAACTTGTTTTCGCATATACAAGTAAATTAATCAACTAACACGATTAAACCATTTAACAAATTTTTGTATATACTCCCTCCGTCTCTAAATTATTGTCGTTTAAGGTTTGTGCACGGTTATTAAGGAAATGATTGATTGTGTTGATTTCAATGATAAAATTAATATCATTTACTAAAATACCCTTATTAATTGTAGTTAGTGGAGTAGTTAAGTTTGATGAAATTCAATAAATAAGGGTATAATAATGGAAAAAATAATAAATGCTGCATTGGTATTCTAAAGTGACAATTATTTTGAGAAAAAGAAAAAATGTTAAAGAGACTATTATTGTGAGACGGAGGGAGTATAAAAGAAAAATATTTAATAAAAACACTACATTAATATTGATAATTTTCATTTAATATCCTTAAACAATCGACAATATTTAACAATCTAATTATTTCTTATATAACTACCGCAATGTTAGCTAACCCGTGCAAAACCACATGCAACCACCACCGTGAATGGAGGCGGAAGTGTTGAAAATTAACCCTTATGGGTTACAGCAACAAGACACAAATTGACAAAGCCAGTGGTGCGGAGAAACTGGGGGAGAATCTCATCGCACACCATCGTCCATGTCTACATGATGGAAGTTTGTTTTGGATTAGAAGGGAAGAGCGATGATTCGGTGGATAGAGGAAGTTAAAGAGAAGGAAGAGAAAAGTTTCCCCAATTGAATCTAAAATAATTATGCCACTAAAAAATAAAGACAGGAAATTATTTTCAGTTATTACGTCTAGCGTTATTGACAATTATCGTGGAAGCAATTCCTGTTTTAGACAATATTTTTCACATGTAAATCATAATTTTTAATCTAGACAATTTAACATGCATGTGTCGTTATTACGTTGTTGAGCCAATTATAATGTAACTTGTGTCATATTTTATATAATAAGCCAATCAAATTGCATTGTTTTGTATATTTGTATCATATTTTAATTTTAATTTATTCTGACTAAGCAATGTTTTGATTTGCATCTTTTTTAAGGAAGAAATAATATAATGATTGATTAATCAGCAGTATCAGGATATAGCAATTAAATTTTTTTTTGTAAACTAAACAATTTAGGAGAAAAAAAAATTAATACTTTCCTTCAAAAAGATTAATGCTTTCCTTAAAAAAATTAATACTTAATTAATTTACCATCTTTGGTACGGAGGAATGGTAGGATGTTATTTTATAAAACCTCATTTCATTTTTTATTATTTATGTTCAATTAAAACTTTATTGATAATAAAAGGAATCTAAATAATTAGGCAATAAGTAATATCTAATACTTAATTGATTTATCATCTTTGATAGGGGGAGAAATTGTAGGATCTTACTTTATGACATGATAAAACTAACGTGGTTCTTCCCCTATAAATAAATCCTTTAGAGGGGGGTTCGCAATACACTACTAATATTGTACTCCAAATTTCACCATGAATATGGATAACCAAAGAAAGAAAAGTGTAGGGCACAAGAAGATTGAGATCAAGAAGATTGACAAAGCATCCAACAGACAAGTCACATTCTCAAAGAGAAGACAAGGTCTATTCAAAAAAGCAAGTGAACTTTGTGTCTTATGTGATGCACATGTAGCCATGGTGGTGTTTTCCCCTTCAGACAAACCATTTTGCTTTGGTCAACCTAACGCCGAGACAATTTTTAATAGCTACATCAACGAAACCACCGAGTTTGAGGATTCGAACTCAACAGGTAATTCTTCAACCTATGAAGAGTACAATAGAGAATACGAGGAGGCATTGAAAATGTTGGAGTTGGAGAAGAAGAAACTAGCCAATGTTAAAATTTTGAACAAAAGTGATTGGTGGAATGATTCAATTGATGATATGAGTATTGAAGAGCTTGAACAATTTATGGTGTCCATTAAAGAGTTAAAGACTAACCTTAATGAACCAATGCTTTGCAGGACCATGGAATTTCTTGATCTGGATGAATGAACTTTTTTTTTTTTTCTTTTATCATAGTTTCCTTATGTTATATCAAACTTTCATTAGTTTTTTTCTTTTCTTTTCTGTTTCTTTCAGTCTGCACTATGTATACTTCCATTAACTTTTGTTTAATGGTAATAAAATTTGGTTAGTTGTTTTTCTCACTTGTTATTTATATTAATTTTTAATCATATCATCATGGTAGTTTCTTATAAATTATATTTTGTTGTCAATTACCAGTTAAAATAGTAGGTAATTGATGAGGTAGAAAGAGCAAAACAGGCATGAGTTGGCTAGCGCCAATCCAGATCAACCAAACCTAATTTGAGAGAATGTATTGGTTTAACTAAAAAAAAACAAATGCATTATGGAGTCTTTTAAGTTTAACATTTGTATCGGATTATTCCTTTTAGGTTTTTTTAGTTTTAAATTAGTCTTTTATGTTATAAAAAGTATATATATTTTAAGTCATAAGTATTTAACATCATTACTCTCTTTCTATAAAATTTAATTAAAAAGCGTCTATAGAAATGTTTATTATTGGCAGGTCTATAATCATCTCTCAAAATTAAGGATGTATTATTCAATGTTTCTTCGGAAGTAATAATTTGATTTTTTTTTTTTTTTAACTCAGGTCACGAAGTTAAAATTTTTTTTGGTTACAATCAATTATAGTTTTTTTCAAGGAATGAGACAATCAATTATAGTGATTATTGATGTCATTTTAATTAATAATATTTATTTTAATGGTAAAAAAGGATATATTATTTAATAAATATAAGTACGAGTAGTACTAAAAATACACCCTACAAGAGCGAAAAACATCGATTTACACATACAAAAACACCTAATGAAAAATACAAACCATTCAAAAAAGAGCTAAGGATCTCATTTCTTTCTAGCCAAAAAACATTGTCAAGAAATACGTTTAATAACATCAACAGCCTGGTCTACCTTTGGAACCACTCCGGAAAAAATTAAGTCGTTTCAAAGCTTCAAATTGACCATAAGGTTATATGCCATATCAAAAAGGGACTCAATATGGTGTTGTTCGGGTTTGTGAACCCTTCAATATGGAGTTCTTATGGTTTCTGAGATCACACCTTCAGCGCCACCACCTGACTCAATGTGATAACGAATTAAATCAGGATCGTCGAAGCCTGAGGAAGGAACGACATGACGAAAAACCATAAGAACCCTTCATCGATCAATATCACCGTGAAGGTTGAAGGAGATATTTTTTCTACGATTCCAAGAACGAAAGGCAAAATAAAACAAAGCCTATTAAGAAAAAGGATGAAACTCCCTAAAACCCCAACCTTTGGGCATAGCAGGAATGAGGAATCGACGTCCTAAGATTGGCATGGGATGATCCTCGAAGAAGTATCCATATACGTGAGCACTATCAGGCGCGTCGCTTCAATGAAATGAATCATGGGATCGACAAGTGTCAAAACTACTGCAAAGGGGATCAACAATCAAATGATGCATCAACCCCATACTTCAATTCAAACTCTTCAATTGCTAGCTAGGCACTCGCCGACACTTTAAGGTTGCTAGAATATAGTCCAAATTGAACATTAAATCATCAAGTATTACAAATGAATAGAGTTGGTGATTATTTTGGAGCGCCTCTTGCAGCACTTTCTACAGTCAAAAAAATATTTGCAGGTTGCTTAGGCAGGTGATTGTTAGTACAGTAGGATTAAGTCTTTTGAATAAGCAAAAATATATAAATATAAAACATAGTATAAAATTCAAACTAGTTGGAATATAAATAAGAAATTTAAATCCACTTATTTCAAATTTCATTGTAGACATATCAATTTCATAACCATTTGATCCCCTGCAATTTTATTACAAAAACATCACAACCAATACACTTCAACCTCTACTATGAATCCACCACAATAAATTACTCAATGAATTTCCATTATCAAAACCACTTAACTTCCTTATCTTCTCCAAAGCACAATCCTTATCATAAATTCCCTGCAAAGCATACAAAAAACCCTTCCAACCTTCTCCAATGCCATCCTCTTCCAAAGTAGACAAGCCCCACTCAACAAGTTGCTTCACATAATCAACATCAGAAAAAAGCACTTCTGTAATAGGCAACAATGGTAAAACTTGTATGCCAAGTAAACATTGTTTAGCACCTGAATGACCAAACCATAGATTAATTTCTCTCTTATTAGACCACAAAATTCCCATCATCCTATTCTCTTTCGTAAATTCTTCTTCGTACAAATACCCTCCTTCTCTTATATGCCACCAATTTTGAGCAGCTTGAATTTCCAAAGCTAAAAGTGTTGATCCAATTGAAACAACATTTGCATCACCATAAGCCAAACCAATTAATGTAGCAGCATAGTATGCATTAATAGCTTCACTCGTTCCCTTCTGATATCTTCCATCTGCAAACTCCTTTAATCCTCCGGCCCAAGAATGTAGCTTGTAAAGATCAAAACACCGTAAACGCGTGTAATTAGGGTTTGAACATGTGTTCAAGTTCATAAAATCTTCCATAAGTGAATATGCTTGAGGCTTATACTTTCTACCCCAGTCGGGATCGAGCTTAACCATAACAGCAATGCCATAAAGGAAATATCCCAAATGATGAAGTTGAGCATTAAAAAATTCAGAACCAAAACAATCATTGGAATCAGCAGCACAGTCTTGTTGTTTGGTGACAATTCCTCCCCATTTCTGATCATACAGAAATCCATTTTCTTTGAAAGTTCCATCGAGCCACAGTTCAATAGTGTCTTTCAAAAACTTCTTGATCTTAACCTTTGGAACCATATCAAAGAAAAAAACTTCTTCAGCTATCAATGCTAGCCTAGCTGCTCTTGCAATCAATTTTCCATAAAAGTACGAGGATGTTGTTGTTATTAAAGATGAATTTAGACCGTCAACATCACTCAAAAGCGATGAAACGATTTCTTTATGGTGTTCTTCCTTCACGCCATTTGTAGAATGCCATGTTACAGAAACATGATCGGTTTTCAAAAGCCATGAATCGCCAACAATACCAACAAGATCACCATCAATGCTTTTATACTTAAAACAAGTCAATACCGTAACATCACAATCGATATCATACAAAAGGCGAAGATGGAGAGGGTGAGCCAACATTAGCAAATCACCACACCCTTCCTTCTTCCACTTATACTCGACAGAAAACGGTTTTCCAAAAACAACATTACCTGATAGAGGGTAACAAGTACTGAACTTGTCAAGAACAGCTTCATTTTTTGAATCAGAATCCGGCAACAAAGCAATCCTAATAACACCACAAAATGCTTCAGAAGTGATCTCAGAAACACCATGATTCAACATGATAGGTGAAGAAGCATACAAAATCCATGTTTGTCCATTGTTAAGCTGAAAAGTGTGTTTTCTTAGGGAATCATTAGACGAAGACGAGAGAATTGCATGGATTGTTGTTATTATTGAAAGAGGTGTTGGTTTTGTTACAGATAAAGTCAAAAATGGACTTCCCCTAACAAGATAAAACCGTAAATTCGAAGAAGGAATGTCCAAAGTAACACTAAGATCACTGTAAGAAGAGATTTTATGATTGAAATGGGATGAAGAGTTGGTTTTTTCAATAGAGGAGATAGTTATATCAGGTTGGAAGAGTTGAGATATGACTGTAGAGTTGGAAGAGATAGATGGATATGAAAGAGAAAGTGATGAGTTCGACGATTTGACGAGATAAGGATGAATGTATTCATGTTGGTCACCATTTTTGAGAACAAAGTTTTGGAAGAAAGAGTTTGTAGGGAGGGGTGTAGATAGAAGATTTGGAGAGAAGAAATTGGAGGGTTCGGGGAGGAGAGTAGAATTAGCCTCTGGGAATTGAAAATGTTTGTTCTTTTTGTTGCTACTAGTAGACATCGTAGCTTGATTGTAGGGTTTAGAAAATGATGAAACTTATGGATTCATTGCAGTTTGTGATGTGTAAAATTTATAGTGTTTAGAATAGAAGGTGTAGGGTTTTGCTCTGTCAACTAGAAGTATTAAACCGTTATGGTTTGGAAAATCTAAGGTTTAACATCAACTAGTATTGTAAACCGTCATGGTTAAGAAAATGATGCACTAGTAGTATTAAACCGTTATGGTTTGGAAATTGCAGGGTTTAACATTAATCCTTGGTTTTTACTTTTTTTTTGACAAAACCTTTGGTTTTTACTTAAAAAGTAAAACATTAACCTTTGGTTTCCTCTCAGAAAAAAAAACTTAGGAAACAAAAAAAAAAAAAATAACTTTTACATTGAAATGAATATTTTACACTTTTAAGAGGTTGCCGACATAAGTTCTAAAATGATTTTACTATATTTAATTTCTTAACAAATATACTTATTAGCATTTTTTTCAAAAAATAAAGAATGAACTTGGGTTTTGGATGTGTAATTTATTGGAAAGTTGTTTTTGGTTTGATATAATGATGATACTCTCTACGTCCCTCATTATAAGACTACTTTTAAAAAAAGTTTTGTTCTTAAGGCTATTCACAAATTTCTAGATGCAATTATTCTTATTGCTACTACAAAATTTTTTGAAATATGAAAAATCAACATTAATTATATTTGTACAAAAAGGGCAATTTAGTAATAGTAATATATTTTTCAAACAAATTTATTACTCCAACAACTTTTCTTAATGCTTATGATTTTTGTAAATTATTCTTATCAAAAGGGATGAAGGGAGTATATGATGTTGGGGATGAATTGAAATACAAAGATATCCTTATTTCTTAATTTTGTTAGGTCTGCAGCAATTTAACCTAATATTTTCCCGCTCATTTGCTGTATTAGGTTAGCAGTAATTTAACCTAACAAATTCCATCTAAAAAATGCATCGCACCAATTTCATTCCTATCCTCTTGCCTTTTTTTTGTACACTTATTTAATAGTAAAAAAAAAATGCATCGCACCAGTTTCATTCCCATCATGTTGGCTATATCCTTATTTGTATGTCAATTCCTTTACAATAAACCTGTGCGGAGCACGGGTCAAATATCTAGTTGTTATTAGAAGTAATTAATGGAAAACGAAAAGGTAAGTTAAATAAATATGAAAAGAATATTAGGTTATTATTGCTTCAATTGCTTCAGCTCTAAAATCAATTATCCTTAAAACATTTGTTACAGAATAAAAATAAAAATATAGATAAAAGTAAAATTTGAAGGTGAGAAAAATACAGGAAAAGAGGTTAAATTGTGTTGGTTTATTAAAAACTTTTTCTATGTGTTTGCAAAACTGGTCAGAGTCTGAAGCTGAAAATAGAGCTTTGTTCAGAGTATAAATGCAGCGGATAAAATAAAACACACAGTCACACACACACACACACACACACACAGAGAGAGAGAGAGAGAGAGAGAGAGAGAGAGAGAGAGAGAGAGAGAGAGAGAGAGAGAGAGGACACATAGCAATTTATACTAGTTCGTAGTTCCTCTCATAAATTGAGAGTAGTCTAGTCCATTTGCACTTTTAAAGGATTTTCACTATAATCATTTAAGATTACAAATGTTCAAGCATACAAGCAAGAGACTTTTATTGTTCAATCATACAAGAAATAGACTTCCTCTTCTCAATCATAACTGAAAGTCTGAAAGAGACTTTTTCTTTTCTTTTCTAATTTTATCTTTTTTTTTCTAATATTTTTTTAAAAGACCAAAATTTTTGATGTTTTTCCCTCTTTATTGTTTTTTTCCCTACTTTTTTTGTGTGTAGGCTGTAACACCCCGTTTTCCCAACATGTAAAATAATATATAAAGATCAGAGTATTCAACTTAAAACAGGATGTCACACTTCTTACATAAATTTCAAATAGGATAAAGTCACTATTTATTCAAACAGCACCTGTCAATATTTCAATTATTTTGAAGCGAAAAATAAAACATCTTAATTAATTCATCATAATGGCACTATGGCCTCAACATCATTCAACTTATTAAAATCTAAATCAAAGGTTCTTCAACATAATTCATAATCAAAACATAGTTCATGATAGAATAACATTGTTCATGGCAAATACGTAACACATGGAAAACAAGCAATATCCCCATCCCGTTACGTATCAGAGCAACCTAAGACGACACGGCGGAGACTACTCAAGACTGCAACTATTCTTGGTCACCTGCAAGTTACCCATGTAAGGCAACATTTCCAAGCAGAAGGAGTGTGATTTCACATTCAATAATAATAAGCATATAATTCATCAGCAGAATTTAACAACATAAATAACACTTATTTAACTATGTTACTTCTTCATAATACTCTCCTTAATTTATTGATAACTTGACAACAACGACAATAGATCAACTACGACATCCACAACTTCGACTAGACATCAAGGACAATGCAACAACAACTCTTTAACTTCGACAATGCAACAACAACTAAGACATCATGCATGTGGTACCAATCAGGGCATCAAGCCCCCAACATATTTGAGCGTAAAAAGGCTCCAGGGCATCAAGCCCCCAACATATTTGAGCAAAAGCTTCAGGGCATCAAGCCCCCAACATATTTGAGCGTAAAAAGGCTCCAGGGCATCAAGCCCTCAACTTTGAATGAGTATGCATGGACTCAACATCTTACATCTTAAACATCTTGAACATCATGAACATCTTATATGACTCCAATAATTTGGACGACATCTTACAACTTTACAACTTAGACCGACATTTACAACTTTATGACATTAATGGTCAGCAACAGCAAAACAGCAACATATGTAGCAAATAACAGCTCTTATACATATATAATCATTAAAGAATGAATCGCATCAACATAATCATCATAAGTAATACTTAAGGTGCATATTTAACAACATCACATTACTATTAATATTAATCATCTTAATTCAGGTCTTCTGGAAGCTTCTAACATCATAAATAACTTTCGTTCCATCCCCAAGGTCGTCTCATGACTACACGTGCGAAAGGTTTGCAAGGCAACAATTCAAGGCAGCCTACCACTAGTTAGACTCATCACAGCATAGGTTAAATACTCTTAAACACCTTAATTAAACTCATAGTACACAAGCTTTGAAGTTTGGAGACAATCCATAAGTTTTGGTTTAACTTAGAAATAGTTATGCTAAATTTTCATAAAGTTTTACTAAGACCCACTTGGAGTATTTTCATCATAAATCAAAATATAAAAATCATTTTTGAGCCAAACCAAGACCAATAGAAAGCTAACACAATTATCTAAAACTTTCATGTTTACACCTAAGGCCAATTCAAAACAGAAATGTGTGAAAAAGACACAAGAACTTAAAAAAATCGAAGTCCTGACAGCAAGCAAACGAAGGCACAACAAAGCAGTCACCCATGAGGGGCTGCCTTGCTGCGCTCAGGCGCTGGCAAGCTGCGCCCAGGCTTGGGCAGGCAGTAGCCAGTGACATGCGGGGTAGCTCTGTGCAGTCCTGGTTTTTTTCCCGGTTTCACCGTTTCGTCCGTAAAAACCTAACCATTACCCCGATTCCAGTTCCGTTTTCGCCTACGCGTTATATTTGACAAATCCTATCATACTTTACTGAAAAATCATATTTTCAAATCTCCAAAACAGCTTATCCCAGAATCACTTATTTCCCAAAAACACTTAAAATCACTTTTTCTCAAAATTTCAATTTTCATCAACTCAACCCCAAAACTGGTTCTAATCATTGTACTATGAAAGTTCTAAGGTCTGAACACTGTTTTCCTACATCAACTCAACAGGTTTCCATCATCTAATCAACAATTTACAACTTCTAACCCTAATTCCCAAATTCTCACAAACTAAACCTACAACATGTTAGATGCAATTGCAGAATCACAAACTTAATATTACTGAAAGATCGTCTCACCCTTACCTTAGAAAGTAAAAATAGCAGCACTTCTAGGTCTTCTCCTATTCTCTTGACTTTTTCTCCCTTTTTCACCAAAAACTGATCGAACGCGTTCTATGTCTTTCTAACCTAACTTCTCTTATTTATAACCCTTCACTAATTTATCTTATTCCTCTTTCTACCACTAAACTTTCTAAATTCACAAAATAACCTCACAACTTAATATTTATTTTATTTTCGAATATTATTTTATTAAACAATAAAATAAGTCACAACGTCTCATAAATTTCTCTAAAATCATATAAATCACATAAATCTCATATAAATAACGACAATCATATAATTATGATCTAAAACTCATTAAAATAATTAAATAATCGAAACGGGCGTTACAACTCTCCCTAACTTATAGAATTTTCGTCCTCGAAAATTTACCTCAGATCAGCTGATCCTCATCCGTTGTCTGAGTACCAGATAAAGCAAACACCTTCCCACTAGCCTGAGCCTTCTTAGGTTTCTTGCATTGTGAACCCATGTGTCCTTCTTCATTGCAATTAAAACACACCACATCATCATGCTTACATTCCGTAATAGTATATCCCTTCTTACCACAACGGAAACACCATTTCACCTCTTCAGTACAAGCATTACTCTTATGGCCTTTCTCACCACAAGTGTAGCAAACAACCTCATCAGTAGTATCTTTCTTTCCAGGTATCCTCTCATCATTCCCTCTTTGACTACCTTGATCAGCATGGGCAATGTAAGGCTTATGACGATTCTGTTGGTTCTTACTCTTCCGCTCATTCCTGATCTTGTAATGGGTTTTAGTATCTTCTTCATAAATTCTGCAACTGCTCACCAGCTCAAAAAAGTTACGGATCTTCTGATATCCAATGGCCCGTTTAATCTCAGGACGCAAACCATTCTCAAACTTAATACACTTAGAAAATTCAGCAGTCTCAGCAGTGTAGTGTGGATAAAACTTAGCCAATTCCACAAACTTAGCAGCATACTTAGTCACCGACATTTCACCTTGCTTCAACTCAAGAAACTCAATCTCTTTCTTCCGCGAACATCTTCCGGAAAGTATCTGTTCAGGAACTCCCTCCTAAACACAGCCCAAGTAATAGCTCCATCTCCGTTCTCTAGGATTGGTTGAACACTCAACCACCAATCATCAGCTTCCTCAGCTAACATGTGTGTGCCAAAGCACCATCTGAACTTCACTGCATTGCATAACCCGAAAAATTCTTTCAACTTCTTTGAGCCACTCCATCAGGATCATACCTTCCCTTGAAAGTAGGTGGACGATTCCTCAGAAAAGTTTCCAGCATCCTAACTCTATCATTAGCACCAACATTAGGTTGATGTCCCACAGCTTGAGCTACAGCTTCCAACACAGCAGCAATAGCAGCATCATTTCTTCCAGCCATCTTAGTTCTCTACACAACACACAACAATCAAAATAACATAATAATGGTATTCCAACTGTTAGACGACACTACTCGACTCAACTACTTGGCCGGATGGACCGGCCTGCTCTGATACCAATTGTAACACCCAGTTTTCCCAACATAAAAATTTCATAATAAAAATCAGAGTTACTCAGTCATAACGGAATGTCACATTCTTTTCTTAAAATCATAAACTGAATACATAAATATTTATCCTTCAAAATCCAACAACGTAATTATTTTAAACTTCGCAGCGGAATAGTTTCAACAACTTAAACATAATCTTTGGCACAAGGGCCTCAACATAAAATCTCATAATATCTTGGTTCAACAATAGCTCTTGGAAAATTCATAAGGTAATACGTAAGGAACAGAAAACAATGACAAAATTCCCATCCCGTTACGTATGACATTAATGGTCAACAATAGCAAAACAACAACATATGCAGCAAATAACAGCTCTTATACATCATATAATCATTAAAGAATGAATCGCATCAACATAATCATCACAAGTAATACTTAAGGTGCATATTTAACAACATAACATTACTATTAATATTAATCATCTTAATTCAGGTCTTCTGGACAGCTTCTAACATCATAAATAACTTTCGTTCCTACCCCAAGGTCGTCTCATGACTACATGTGTGAAAGGTTCGCAAGGCAACAATTCAAGGCAGCCTACCACTAGTTAGACTCATCACAGCATAGGTTAAATACTCTTAAGCACCTTAATTAAACTAATAGTACACAAGCTTTGAAGTTTGGAGACAATCCATAAGTTTTGGTTTAACTTAGAAATAGTTATGCTGAATTTTCATAAAGTTTTAACTTAGACCCACTTGGAGTATTTTCATCATAACTCAAAATATAAAAAATTATTTTTGAGCTAAACCAAGACAATTAGAAAGCTAACACAATTATCTAAAACTTTCATGTTTACACCTAAGACCAATTCAAAACAGAAATGTGTGAAAAAGACAAAAGAACTCAAAAAAATCGAAGTCCTGACAGCACGCAAACGAAGGCACAACAAAGCCGTCACCCATGAAGGGCTGCCTTGCTGCGCTCAGGCGCTGGCAAGCTGCGCCCAGGCGTGGGCAGGCAGTAGCCAGTGACCTGCGTGGTAGCTCTGTGCAGTCCTGGTTTTTTCCCGGTTTCACCGTTTCGTCCGTAAAAACCTAACCGTTACCCCGATTCCAATTCCGTTTTTGCCTACGCGTTCTATCCGACAAATCCTATCATATTTTACTGAAAAATCATATTTTCAAATCTCCAAAATAGCTTATCCCAGAATCACTTATTTCCCAAAAACACTTAAAATCACTTTTTCTCAAAATATCAATTTTCATCAACTCAACCCCAAAACTGGTTCTAATCATTGTACTATGAAAGTTCTAAGGTCTGAACACTGTTTTCCTACATCAATTCAACAGGTTTCCATCATCTAATCAACAATTTAAAACTTCTAACCCTAATTCTCAAATTCTCACTAACTAAACCTACAACATGTTAGATGCAATTTCAGAATCACGAACTTAATATTACTGAAAGATCGTCTCACTCTTACCTTAGAAAGTAGAAATCGCAGCACTTCTAGGTCTTCTCCTCTTCTCTTGACTTTTTCTCCCTTTTTCACCAAAAACTGATCGTACGCGTTCTATGTCTTTCTAACCTAACTTCTCTTATTTATAACCCTTCATCTAATTTATCTTATTCCTCTTTCTACCACTAAACTTTCTAAATTCACAAAATAACCCCACAACTTAATATTTATTTTATTTTCGAATCTTATTTTATTAAACAATAAAATAAGTCACAACGTCTCATAAATTTCTCTAAAATCATATAAATCACATAAATCTCATATAAATAATGCCAATCATATAAATATGATCTAAAACTCATTAAAATAATTAAATAATCGAAATGGGTTACAACTCTCCCCAACTTATAGAATTTTCGTCCTCAAAAATTTACCTCAGATCAGACGATCCTCATCCTCTGTCTGAGTACCAGATAAAGCAAACACCTTCCCACTAGCCTGAGCCTTCTTAGGTTTCTTGCATTGTGAACCCATGTGTCCTTCTTCATTGCAATTAAAACACACCACATCATCATGCTTACATTCTGTCTGAAAATAATCATTAAAATAATCGAAACGGGCGTTACAAATTCCGCACCGATCAATACCAGTTTTCATATCAAAATTCGGGGCAGAGATGAAAATAATCAGAAAAATCAACTTATATTATTCAAACTTCACATTCATTCAAAATCATCACAATCAACAACAACATAACATAAATCATCAATTGAATTGCAATTCAAAACCCTATCTTCTTTTCAAACCCTAACTTCTCTAATCATCAAAATAAAACAACAACAAACATGTTAAACTCTATTTCAGAACCATATACTTATAATTAAAGAAGGTTAGCCTCACCCTTACCTTAGATTGATTAGCAGCAAGGTCTACAGACTTCTCCTTCTCTGACTCTTCTCTTTTCTTCTCTCTAAACCTTGTTTTCTCCAAGTCCTTGTTTTTGCATATATTCATCTTTCAACCTAATCTCTCCTCTATTTATATTACTAATTACTCTTCTTAAATCTGATTAGACCCAATAACTCTCGTCTTTCTATTTTAGCCCCCAAATCTACTTATTCTAATAATTATATTTCTCTACTAAATATATTCTTCCACTAAATATATTTCTCCACTAAATATATACTTCCACTAAATATATTTGTCCACTAAATAATAAAATAGGGGCTACTAATAAATATCAACACATAATAATAAAAATATCACTTATCAAACATATTAATTAAATTATAAAAAGACTCATAACTCAATCAAATAAATAAATAATAAAATAAAGCCACTCAATAAAATATCAACATATCACATAATTAAATAAATCATATAATTCGACTCTATCTCAAAAAAAAAAATAATTAAATAACAAGGAGGGCGTTACAACTCTCCCCAACTCAAAAGAATTTCGTCCTCGAAATTCATAGCACAGGAGAAAATGAATTTAATTATTGCCTAAATATCTTAAACTTAACAAAATAGAAGCTTCAAACAATACACAAACCACATTAAAGTTAGTCAGTTAAACATGATCACATAATAAAACATAACCATTAATTAGAAAACACAACGACAGTATTCAACCGTCACACGACACAACGACTCATCTACTTGGCCGGACGGACCGACCTGCTCTGATACCAATTGTAACACCCCGTTTTCCCAACATGTAAAATAATACATAAAGATCAGAGTATTCAACTTAAAACAGAATGTCACACTTCTTACATAAATTTCAAATAGGATAAAGTCACTATTTATTCAAACAGCACCTGTCAATATTTCAATTACTTTGCTACGGAAAATAAAACATCTTAATTAATTCATCATAATGGCACTATGACCTCAACATCATTCAACTTATTAAAATCTAAATCAAAGGTTCTTCAACATAATTCATAATCAAAACATAGTTCATGATAAAATAACATTGTTCATGGCAAATACGTAACACATGGAAAACAAGCAATATCTCTATCCTGTTACGTATCAGAGCAACCTAAGACGACACGGCGGAGACTACTCAAGACTGCAACTATTCTTGGTCACCTGCAAGTTACCCAAGTAAGGCAACATTTCCAAGCAGAAGGAGTGAGATTTCACATTCAATAATAATAAGCATATAATTCATCAGCAGAATTTAACAACATAAATAACACTTATTTAACTATGTTACTTCTTCATAATACTTCTTAATTCAACTCCTTAATTTATTGATAACTTGACAACAATGACAATAGATCAACTACGACATCCACAACTTCGACTAGACATCAAGGACGATGCAACAACAACTCTTTAACTTCGACAATGCAACAACCACTAAGACATCATGCATGTGGTACCATTCAGGGCATAAGCCCTCGTCTCTATTGAGCATAAAAGGCTCCCAGGGTTTGAGCCCTCGTCACTTTTGAGCACAAGGCTCCAGGGCTTGAGCCCTCATCGCTATTGAACACAAGGCTCCAGGGCTTGAGCCCTCGTCGCTATTGAGCAAAATGCTCCAGGGCTTAAGCCCTCATCGTTTGAATGTATAGACTCAACCACTTGACATCTTAACATCCTAACATCTTAACAACTCAACAACTTGACATCTTAACATCTTAACAACTCAACAACTAAGACATCAACAATTCATCATATAACATAGTATTCAAACATCAACAATTCATCATGCATCTTTGTAAAAACATAATAAATTTTACATAACATATTTTCATGTCAAACCAAGGCTACTGGAAAGATATCGCGATTATCAACAACTTTCATGTTTATATCAAAGACCAATTCAAAACAGAAACATATGAACAAAACGCAAAAACATGAAATAGAGAATGATGTCACTGTGCAATTTTGCTGTGACCTACATGCAGTAATTTGACCATAACTCAAGTTCTATAAATCGTTTTGACGTCGTACCAATGGCATTAGAAAGCTAACATCCATACCTACAAGTTTTGTGTTTACACCTAAGACCAATTCCGCACCGATCAATACCAGTTTTCATATCAAAATTCGGGAAAAGTTGTGCTGAAATTCATAAAAATTCACTGTGACCTACGCGCTGTAATTTGACCATAACTCAAGTTCTATAAATCATTTTGAAGTGAAACCAACGGCATTAGAAAGCTAACATCCATATCTACAACTTATTTGTTTACACCTAAGACCAATTCTGCACCGATCAATACCAATTTTCATATCAAAATTCGGGGCAGAGATGAAAATAATCTGAAAAATCAACTTATATTAGTCAAACTTCACATTCATTCAAAATCATCACAATCAACAACAACATAACATAAATCATCAATTGAATTGCAATTCAAAACCCTATCTTCTTTTCAAACCCTAACTTCTCTAATCATCAAAATAAAACAACAACAAACATGTTAAACCCTATTTCAGAACCATATACTTATGATTAAAGAAGGTTAGTCCCACCCTTACCTTAGATTGATTAGCAGCAAGGTCTACAGACTTCTCCTTCTCAGACTCTTCTCTAAATCTCTAAACCTTGTTTTCTCCAAATCCTTATTTTTGCATATATTCATCTTTCAACCTAATCTCTCCTCTATTTATATTACTAATTACTCTTCTTAAATCTGATTAGGCCCAATAACTCTCTTCTTTCTATTTCAGCCCCCAAATCTACTTATTCTAATAATTATATTTCTCCACTAAATATATTCTTCCACTAAATAATAAAATAGGGGCTACTAATAAATATCAACACATAATAATAAAAATATCACTTATCAAACATATTAATTAAATTATAAAAAGACTCTAAACTCAATCAAATAAATAAATAATAAAATAAAGCCACTCAATAAAATATCAACATATCACATAATTAAATAAATCATATAATTCGACTCTATCTCAAGAAAAATAATTAAATAACAAGGAGGGCATTACATAGACCCATATTTTTTATATGGTTTGTGATGAGTCATTAATTAGTCTATTTTAATGCATTATTTAGTTTAGTTTTATTAAGATTTGATTTTATTTTATTGCATATTTATTTCCTTTTTAAATCTTTTACTACAAATTGCTTTTTATTTTATTTTAGGAACGAATATATGGTGGATGGTGTCTTGGAGCAAAAGAAAGAGGACTAGAGCAAATACAGTGCGAAAATACGAAGATACGAGACAAAAATATGTCTCTACCAAGTCAGAAGCTTGGCACGGCCTGTGCCAACATGTGGCACGGCCGTGCCACCCTCCAGGATACTCTTTTGCTGCTTTTCTTCAAGCCCAAGTTACCCTGTTACAGCTTTACTGATTTGCCCTTATAGTTGCTTAGATTTTAAGTCAATTGTAAAGCTATAAATAGAGTAGCATTCCATCATAAACATTCACCTTTTTTAGAATATTTCAATACAATTATTTTAATAAAGATTCTTTTCCTTTCTTTACTTTCTCGCAATTTATTTTATTGTCTTCTCTATTCTTCCCCCATGTCTACAATGAACATGAGTGAGTAGACTTCTTTGTCTTGGGATTGTTGGGAAAGTCTGATGACATAATCCTAACGAACCAAGCTTTAACCCTAATTTTATGTAACCGTAATTTCTAATTTAGATTCACCGTTTTAACATGGATTAACCATTATCAAACTGTAGAAGCGAAAGTTGAGGGTTTGATAATTGTTAATCCATTATCCCAAACATCAATTCATAATGCGAAAGCGGAGCTTTGATGTTGGAACATGTGAATCTAGACAATAATTGCAAAGGCAGGGAAATAGTCTTTGCAATTATTGAGACACAAGTAGTTTCAATCCTTATAAGCATCTTCTAGTAATCAAGTCAGCGAAATACGCTTGATTACTAGAAGTAAACTCTCACCGGACTTTCATCTGAAAGGTGAGGGGCTAAAGGGAAACCGGTCTTTAGAAATTAAGGTGTAAACCAAGAAATTAGAAGTTAAAGTCTTTTCTTGTGAAAGATTTGTTATTATGACGAACCAATAATCCCAAGGCTCTTTTATATTATTGTTATTTACCTTCAGCAACAAAACCTCCTCTTTATAGACTTTCTTCCCCTCTAATCATTCTTTTAAAGTTAATTAGATTGAACAACTCCCTAGCGGAATGATACTCTCTTACTACTATTACTTCGATAGACCGTGCACTTGCGGTTTGGCTCTATCAAGTTTTTGGCACCGTTGCCGGGGAGTTAACTAATTTACTTAACTTTTCTTTAGTGATTAGATTTCTCTCTTCTTCTTTTTCTTTTATTTTTCTTTTCATTTTTATTTTTCTGTTATCACTAACTTCTTGGGTTCTCAACCTTTTATGCGAAGAACAAGAAATCGAGCGGTATTCATACCCGAGATCGAAAGGTTCTTACATAGAAGGAGGAGAGCGGCACAAAATAATATTGCCATGGCTAATCGCACTCTCAAAGACTATGCAACGCCGTCTACGGCTGAGCCACAAGCTATTATTGTGTACCCAACGGTTGATGATGACAATTTTGAAATTAAGCCTGCCCTATTTAAACTGGTGCAGCAAAACCAATTTTCGGGATCCCCCACCGAGGATCCCAATCTTCACATCTCTGTTTTCCTACGAATTAGTGGAACCATGAAGGAGAACCAAGAGGCCGTAAGACTTCATCTCTTTCCCTTTTCCTTAAGGGATAGAGCTAGCGCTTGGTTCCATTCCCTCGAAGTCGGTTCCATTACTTCATGGGATCAAATGAGGCAAGCATTCCTTGTCTGATTCTTTCCCCCATCCAAAACTGCTAAACTTAGGGACCAAATTACTCGGTTTAATCAAAAAGATGGGGAGTCTCTCTACGATGAGTGGGAGCGTTTCAAAGAAATGCTTAGACTTTGTCCCCACCATGGTCTAGAGAGTTGGCTCATAGTCCACACCTTTTATAATGGCTTATCTTATACCACTAAGGTGTCTGTTGATGCAGCTGTAGGTGGAGCTCTAATGAACAAGAACTACACGGAGGCATACGCCTTGATTGAAGACATGGCTCAGAATCATTACAAATGGACCGATGAGAGAGCCATAACTAGTTCTTCATCCTCCAAAAAGGAGGCAGGTATGTATGAAGTCTCTAACTATGACCACATTGCTTCTAAAATTGATGCATTAACGGAGAAATTTGAAAAATTCAATGTTAGTGCCATCAATTCTGCTTCTACTCCTTCTTCTTGTGAAATCTGTGGTATAACTGGTCATGTTGGTGTTGATTGTCAACTAGGTAGTGCTATCAATGGTGTTGAGCAAATGAATTATGCTCAATACAACCAAGGGATGAGACAAAATCAAAATTTTTACAAAAATCAAAATCCCTATGGACAAGTAGCACCACCTGGTTATGCAAACAACCAGAGATTTGCTCAGAAATCCAATTTGGAAATTTTGTTGGAAAATTCTATTGCCAACCAAAATAAACAACTTCAAGAACTTAAAAACCAAACCGGATTTCTGAACGATTCTCTTTCCAAACTCAATACCAAGGTCGATTCTATCTCCACTCATTCTAAAATTCTTGAAACACAAATCTCCCAAATAGCCCAACAAGTGTCCGCTCTTTCTCATGCACCGGGAGTCTTTCCTGGTCAAACCGAAGCCAACCCTAAAGCTCATGTTAATGTCATATCTTTTGGGGGTAGTAAGTTAGGAGAAACTATTGCTAAGGTTCAAAACATTAAGGAAGAAAATGTCAAGCTTTTAGGTGAGAAAACTGAGATAGAAAGTGAGAAACCGCTTGATAAAACCCAAACTCCATCCCCATTAGATATTGCTAAGCTTAAATTGGAGGGGAAGTTTGAAAAATTTGTTAACATACTTAGAAAGGTTTGCATTAAACTTCCTTTTGCAGAAGCTTTCTCTAGGATGCCTCTATATGCCAAGTTTTTAAAGGAAATTTTTTCAAAGAAAAGGGTTATAGAGCATAGTGAGACAATAACTTTGGCTAAGGACACTAGTGCAATCATTCAGAAGACACCCACTAAGCTTAGGGATCCAGGTAGTTTTGCCATACCTTGTATGATTGGGAATGAGACCGTTGACAATGCCTTGTGTGACTTAGGAGCTAGCGTTAGTTTGTTACCTTTGTCCCTCTTTAAGCGGATGGGAATAGGAGAGTTGAAACCTACCGAGATAGAGTTGAAGTTAGCTGATCATTCTACCATGAAACCAGTAGGATTTGTTGAGGACATACCTGCTAAGATAGAAGGGATATACATCCCAACTGATTTTATAGTCATTGACATTGAAAAGGACGAAGACGTCCCTATAATCCTAGGTAGACCTTTCCTTGCAACTGCGGGAGCTATTATTGATGTTAAACTTGGTAGGATAGTCTTTCAAGTGAGTGATGTGTTGAAAGAACGTTTTATAACGTCATCTACGCAATATGATATATTTGATCCATTCTAAGGACCCTTTCTAACCGTCAAGCTAATGACACTAAAAGAGCGCTTCGTGGGAGGCAACCCACGCATTTATTTGCTTTATTTTGTTTGTTTTCCTTTGTTTTAAGTGTTTTGTAGGTAATTGTCCGAGTATGATTTGAGAAAAACTGAAAATTTTGAAGCCCCTAGGACCAGAAGGTTGGCACGACCCGTGCTAAGGTTGGCACGGCCGTGCCAGATGTTACAAGCAAAAGAAGGCCAAAAGTCCAGAAAGTTGGCACGGCCCGTGCCAAGGTTGGCACGACCCGTGCCAAGGTTGGCACGGCCGTGCCCGATCTCTCACTTCCTGTAACCTTCAAAATTTCCTTTCTTCTTCCTCATTCTCAAACCACAACCCTCTTTCATCTTTTAAAACTTCTCTCTAAACCTCCATAACCATCCATCTTCAAACTTTCATATCTTCCTCAAAACTTCACCAATCCACTCAATTCTTTCACCAATCACTCACAAACTTCATTCAAAACACAAACCACCAATCAAAAAACAACTTTCATCCACCCAAACCCTCAATTCACCAAAACCCTAATCATTCAAAACCTAACCCAAAAACCACAAATTCTCAACCAATCTCCATAACCAACTCGTAAACCTTACTAAAACATAAAACCAAACCCTAAACCAATCCTTTCCACCAAAAATCTTTTAAAACCCTAAACCTTCAAACCAACCCACACCCATGGTCAATGGCTTCAAGGAGAAGTGGTAAGGAACCAGCAAGCTCTTCCGGAGGACCTCCCTCAAAGAAGCAAGCACAAGAAAAGAATCATGGAATCAAGTTCAACGACAACAAGCAAAGGGATAGGTATAAAATTCTAACTTCTAAATCTTTGCATCCATCTAGGTATCATGATTCTTATAGTTTGAATGTGCTAGGGATTAGGAATGATGTTTATAAGTTGTTAGGAAACCTAGGTTGGATTGAGATGTTGAGACCTATGATAGGTTATGAGAACCTCACCTATGAGTTTCTAAGTTCTATTAATTTCACTAAGGATAGGTTGAACTTTGATAACTGTAATATCCCACTTTTAAGATACGAAGAATTACCTGTTAACGATAATTTAAGCGCGTTTAAGACTAGGGGTATAATGGTAATTTGCGCCTGAGGGACTATTTAAGGACTTTAGTCCAAATTTTTCACACAATCCTCTTCACTTTCTCTCACTAGGGTTTGAAAGAAAGTTTTGCTCTCCCTTCTCTCTAGAAATCGGTCATCATCATCATCCTTCACCCACAATTTTTGCTTCCTTTTTCTTCTCTTTGGAATCAATTATAAGATGATTAGGGTTTATGGTTTTGGATAGGGAAGTATTGAAGCAATCTTCTCTTTTCTTCTCTACACCTCTTTCTACTCATGATCCTCCCTTAATCTTCACTTAATCCTTCAAGAAGTTAGAATTGAAGCAAGGGTAGAGTTTGGTGTTTGTTGGTGACAAGTTGGAAGCAAGCTTCACCAAACTTTCATCTTTCAACTAGGGTTTTGAGTTTAGGGTTTGTTGTCAAGAACTTGGAGTTGTGTACATATTCTCAGGTTATTTCAAGGTGAGTTCTAGGGTAGTTCCATTCCATGGGATGAGTGTTAAAGCTTGCATGAAAACTATATATCTTTTCTAGGGTTAATGTATAGGAAAGTTACCCCTTATATGCCATGCATCTTTATACTTGTGAATACTTGCATAATAGCTGTTTTACAGGTTCTATATGACTTCTAGTACTATGGTATGTCTTGGGATGCCTTGCTTTGAGGTTTTTGGGTTCAAAATGTCATTTTTACATGTTCTGGACTGCCATAACTTGCCACGGCGAGCTATTACTCGCCACGGCGAGCTGGAAGTTCGAATGGGGGGTTCCACTCGCCCCCAACTCGCCTAGGCGAGTAACTACTCGCCTCCCACACCATTTCACTCGCCATGGCGAGCAGACAGTGGGGGAGACTCCTTGTTTTGCTCGTCATGGCTGGTATGGGCGTTTCGCGGGCGGTTTTCTTAGAACAAATCTTGAACGGTAACCCCTAAATTCAAGACACCAAGGCATAGTTTCCAAAAGAATGTTTCTTGAATGTTAAGCAAGTATTCATTATGCATAAATGAGCATGGCATACGAGGGAGTTTATTAGATAAGTTGAATGGGCATTATGTAATAGTGTAGGAGAGAAATGGAACTAGAGCCTCGACGTAGATGTTGAGAACTAGGATGTAGATCAAAATTAATTATGTTAAGGGTAATGACTGTCTTTTATGATTATGAACTTATATGTATTGCCCTAAGGATCGATCAAGGATCCGAGTTAAAGGAATTTAACTCAAGTGGTTATAGATTAATCATTCATGTATGCATAAGATTATGACTAATACAAGATGTAGGTGTTCGTGTCTCTCGCTATCCACGTTAGGGGGATACGAGAGGTTCTCGACCTAAGGGGAACGGTTCAAGCCGCAAGGGACCCGCACGACACTGAGGGAGTCCGATGTACGTACATCGGTCATGTATGGGAGTGTACTCGGGGTTACTCCACCCGGGACTCTCCGTAAAATGAACCAAGATTATGTTTGATTCTTCAACCCTAACATAATGATATAATGAATGTGTTCATGCATGATTATGATATGATGATAGATTTGAGCAAGTTATAAAAGATTGCCAAGGACGATCTTAGGATACCCTATTCGTCCGGTATAGGTTGTGCCATGATTTGATTCATGTTTAGGCTTAGATACATTTAGCGTATCATAGCAAAGCGGTTCTAGGAACCCTTAACCGCCATGGCACGTATGTTGTTAGCAAGCCTATAACAAATAGGGAAGACCTAAGACGGATATAGCATGCACGACCATCAAAGGTACAAGTCCACACACGTATAATCAACCGCCAGGTTGTAAAGTAGACACGTGATAACCATAGGTTATCCCCGAGGTTATCACTAGCCTAGGGCTAGAAAGAACTCACTGAGACATTATGTCTCACCCAACTCCTTATTTGTTCAGGTTCACAGGTTGCGCAAGGAAAAGGTAAAGAAAGAGTCTTGGATTGATCGTGACTTCATGGAATCGCTTTGTTGTGAAATAGAGATGTATATGTTATATTATAAGATGTGTTTTTATGGGTCTTGTAGCTACCCTATGTATGTTAAACCTTTTGGTGAAATAATGTAACATAGTAGCTTTGGATGGTGTTGTAACTGAATTTCCGACTTGATGTCGTGTTTTGTATTTGTATAATTAATGTATCCAATGCCAGTTTAACGCTTATTTGAATATTCTAGACACTTTTAAGTTTAGGCGTTACAATTTGGTATCAGAGCAGGTCTTTCCAGATCGTGCCTTGGGTCATTAATAATACAATTCAAGTAGTCGTTCTTTTTGGTGTGTAAGATATTTGCCCTCATTGTTATATTGGTTAAAATTGATCACTTTGACTTAAATATGACAGTTAGAGCGAAAATGTCTGGAGCCTGAAGGGGACGAGGCCGGCCAAGAGGTAATCCGTATGTGGAGGAGAATGTTAATCCTGATGCTCAGATGTGGGCACAGTTGATGCAACAAAATCAACAGATGATGCATATGATGCAGCAGCAGATACAGCAGAACGCTCAGACTCAGCAGCAGTGGGCAGCAAATATGCAGCAAGGTTCGGGTGTTTGTCATCAGCCCCCTCCACCACCTCCAGTTGTGGGAAATCCGACCTTTCGAGAATTTAACCGGAACCATCCCCCGGAGTTCGATGGTAGTGGTGAGCCACCTGAAGCTAAGAGGTGGATCAAACAGATGGAAAAGATTTTTCTGATGGTTCATTGCACCGAGGAAGATAAAGTGGTTTTTGCAACGAATCAATTCCGAGGTGCAGCGCTTGATTGGTGGGAAACTGCTCGGCGTAGAATGGAGAATAATGGGTTGGAGTTGAACTGGGAGAATTTCAAGCAAGTGATGAAGGAGAAGTACCTTCCTTTGTCATACAAGGTCAGGAAGGAGCAAGAATTTCTCCATCTGAGGCAAGGTCATATGTCGGTGACAGATTTTACGAAAAAGTTTGAGGAATTATCTTATTACTCTACTCACAATGAGTGTGCGGGTAATGAGATGTGGAAGGTCAATCAATATAAGCATGCTTTGAGGGGCGAACTCTATGCTGTAGTGAGTCAGCAAAGGGTAACAGATTATGATGAGTTGGTGCATAACAGCTTGGAGGCTGAAAGAGGTTTTGACAAAGCAGCTAGAGAAGGTTCTGGGGCAGGTGGAAGAAACCGAGGTAATTTTGTCGACAAGTATCATGAGAAGCTGAAACCCAAGGGTTCTCCAACTAGAGGAAAGTACACAGGTGTTACACCCTAATTTTGGACCTAAAAATACTTATTTAATTCTTCTTTTCTTGCATTATAAGTCATTTGAACTGTCTCTGATCAATTGCATCTGTCTCTGCATTTTATTTCAATATTGTTTGCAAAATTCATGAAAAAGGGTACTTTAGTCATTTCCTGCATTCAACTCATTTTAATCCTTGAAAATTGTTTGAGTCTTTTAAATTGGTTTGCATAAATCCTTTGTTTCAATCTCATGTCAAAATTCATTGCAAAAAATATCAGTTGAGTCATTTTTTTTAGTCAGTTTAGCCCCTAGGGGCATTTTAGTCATTTCCCATGTTAAAATTTCTTTTCCATCTTTAAAAATTTGTTTGAGTCCTTTCAAATAGTTTGAATAAGTCTTCATTTCAATCCTATGTCAAAATCCCTTTTAAAAATTGCATTTGAAGTCATTTTGAGTCAGTTTTGCCCCTAGGGGCATTTTAGTCTTTTCATGTGTTAAGGTCCTGATTAAATTCTAAAAATTGTCTCTGAGTCTTTTAACTTGCTTGTATAAGCTCTTGCTTTAATTCCCTGTTAAAAATCCATTTTAAAATTGCATCTGAGTCATTTTTTAGTCGTTTTAGTCCCTAGGGGCGTTTTGGTCATTTCACATAAAATCTCTTGTCTGCTTCGTTGTTCTTAATCGTCTCGCTTTACGTTATTTTTCAATTTACTTTTTCAATTCAATTTTAGTTTTAATTTTCATTTTGGTCCTTGTACTTTTGTTATTTGCATTTTAATCCCTTTTTAAATTTGTTAGAGTCCAAGTGCCATGTGTCCAAATGCTATTGGTCCTTAAGAGTTTGTTACAAGTCCAGTGCCATGTGGCAGCCAATCATTGGCCCAAGGCTTACCACATCATCTATAAATGGGTCAAAGTCAAGTCAAAGTCCACACATTCATTTTTTTACACAAAATCATAAAAAAAAATCAATTTCCTTTTTTTCCCTCTTTCCTTGCTTCAGCCGTAACAACCCTCTCTCACCACCATAACTAACTTTTTTCTCATCTTCCACCACCACAACAAACTCTAACAACCTCCATCACCACCTCTAACCACCTCTAACCACCACCTTCAATCCTCCATAACCAAATCATCCATCATCACTTTCAACCTCCACAATCATCATTACATAAACTGTAACTTTCATCAAACACCATCACGAATTCGATCTCGCAAACAGAAATTGATCCGAAATCGATCTCAAACGCGAAGACCTTCACCAATTCGAAATCAAACTATTTCCAGCATCAACACTGAATCATAAGGCTCACGGCATTCACAAACAGACCTCAACCGGTACGAAATCGCATCATAGCAACTCTTTCAAAAACTCAGAACAAATCCGAAGCCAAATCGGTCAGAATCGCAAGAAAAGCAAGGTGCAGAAGATAGGAGCAAAGAGGAAGAAGGTTCGTCCAGCAACAAAGAAGAGCAAGAAACGAATCGAATCTCGTCACAACCAGATTCGAACTAGATCAGAAGCGGATTCGAGTGGTTTCAGGAGTATTACCGTTGTTTCGCTTCCTCGTTCCACAAACCAAAGGTAATCGCACCAAATCCTTTTCTTGTTGTTGTGATTTTCGTTCATGAGTTTTGCCTCAAAAAGTTTCGAATCTGAGTAGATAGATCCAAGACTGTCCTGGCTTATTCTTGAATTTGTGAGTTCGGATTTGGATAGGGAAGAGAAAGACGAGTTCGGGGATGTAAAGTGTTTTAAAAAATTCAAAGAAAAGTACTCCGGTGCGCCGGCGCTCCGGCCAACCACCGCACCGGAGCTCCTCCGACCGCCGTCATGTCTCCTTCTCCGACGTGAATGTTTTAGAGAGAGGGAGAGAGCTCTGCAGATTTGTAGAGAAAGAAACAATGAGTGAAAATGAGGAAGGAACCAAGCACAAACCCTTTTATATTGCATCTATGACCCATGGGTTTGATCCATGCCCATAACCCATGGGTCCAACCCGCTCCAACTCTCTAACCCTACCCGTTTTTCTGGACTGGGCTTGGGCTTGGGGTTTGCTTGCAGTTTTTTTCATTTTTACTTGTTCTTGCTATTTCACACACTGCTGTTTGATAATTACACCCCTGTTTGCTTAATCTTTTCATAAAAAATCCTAAAAAAAATTTCTATGTGTTCTTGATTGTTTTTTTGACATCTTTGTAGTGTTGTTACATGTTAAATCTTGATTTAAAAATATGTAGTATTTTTGTATAAAATGTTTACCATATTTTTGTTAAAAATTGTGAAGTTTGTATGTTTTTTAGTCTAAAAATCTTTTAAAAAATTCTACAAAAATTCATATGCCTTTCTTGATAATTTTGTGGTGTTTTGTGATAGCTTTTGCATATTGAAATTGGTGACAAATAATGTGGTTAATTTTCTTACTATTTTGTGATATTTTGTGCTAAAAATGAATGAAAATTTGCTTGATTTCAATCCCAATTGCTTGATGAATATTTGTGACCTATACCACTTGATTTCATAGAGTTTTAGCCACTGTTTGTGTTTGATATTGCTGCATAGGTGTGAATCTTGATAGGTTACTTAGTTTACAAGTTACTTGTGTGAATAAATAATGCAAATATGCTTAAGTTTGCTTCAAAAAAAAATGTCAAGTTGATCATGTTGCCTTAATTCCCATTCCAAAATCTGATTCTAAACCTTTAAAAATATGTTGGAATGTGAGAATTATAGGTCATATGGCTCTTGCATTCTATGATCAAATTTTAGTCATGTTTGCACTCATTTTGCCTTTATCTTGGATTGTTTTCTATGCTTTGTGCTATAGTGGGTTTCTTGCTTTATTTCTTTTGATATTACCATGTGTTACTAACCATTTCATTTCATGCCTCATATTCTTCATAAGCATTCCCATTTCATTCCATATCCATCTTATTTCTTGCATTTTAAGTCTCACCAAAGATTAGAATGTAATAATTAGGACTTTTTGTACTTTACTTTCATGCAATTTTAATTTCTTGCAAGACCATAGAATGTAAACTAGGGCATGATGTAATAAGGACAATGGACTCTAATAATGTACACCGACACAAACACCGACACATGCACACACACCACTTTAGGTATATAGCTAGAATATGCATGTTTAGATGTATGTTTAGGATTGTATGTTTAGATGAATGTTTAGGCTTTATACTTAGAAAAATCATTTTCCAAAAATATGAACAAACTTCACTCAAACATTTTTCCTAATAAACCTTGGGATCAAAATCCCATTGAATTTTCCTTTTCTTTTTCTTAAACAAAAATCTTAAAGAATTTTAATCATACTTAGACCATATTTTGCAAATAACTAATTCCACCTCACTCTTTTCATAATCTCATGCCCTTGAGGCCTCTTTTCTCCATTCTTCAAAATCCAATTTTCAAACTTAAAATCAACCAACAAAAACAAAAACATTTTTGGAAGAGAACTACGGTGGATTTGATCCCTTAAACGGGTACGTAGGCAAGGAACAAAATTCCTTCAATTCAAATAAAATAAAAATTCCGACACATTCTTCTCCCTCCAATTCTTCACTTAGAAACTCTTAGGCTTAATATCATCTTTCAAAATAGCATTTAAAAATAAAGCGCGCGCGTAGAAATTAAAGACGGTTCCTATAGGATAATATAGTCGTTATGGGTGCCTAACACCTTCCCATAGCGAAAACAACTCCCGGACCTCGATTCTCAAGGGTTTTGCTTACTTTTTCCCTTCCCAAGAAAAAATGAGATATCACCGGTTAAAAAGGTTCAAACTTAATCAATGTTTGACACCCGAAAACCAAGATAAAACAGCTGGCGACTTCACTGGGGAAATTCGAGAGTTACGCCTAGTCTTTATTTCCACGCTTGCGCTTTTGCTTTTACTTGCTTCTTTTTGCTTTCTTATGTGAATAAATGTTTAATTTCTTGCAAACGTGTGGGGTGAGAATATCAAAAGTCCCACACCCGGGCTGAGTGAACTTAGGATTTAGGAGGGATATAATCGACAATTCATTCCGGGGGTTGCCTCGTGTTTTGGATTATGCGATCAATCCCACATAGCTGAGGCATTTTGGGGGTGATGTTGTCGGCGCGTGTTGTCGCGTTTAGGCACTTTACTCCTAATTGTTCTATGACGCTATGAACCGTAGATAACCAAACCCATCCATGGCCATTTTTCTAGGATGTAGTGCGGAGGCTAAACCGAGTGTTGTCTCGAGTTTTAGTCGTCACGCGATACTACACTCAAGCTAGACCTTCTTACGGATAATCATGGAGCGAGTGTTGTCTCGTGACACCATGATATACGTCGGAGAGGTTGCAACTTGGGAACCTTTTTAGAACCCGGTTACTATTTCCTAAAGCCCTAGTTTCACCGGACGCCGTGTCCACCCATGACTCCTCGACTTTGAATTTCAACCCACCATGTTTTCTCCGAACTTGAACATAATCATGCATTCATGCATACATGCATACATGCATAAACTTTTTTCCATGCATTTATCGGAGGACTTAGACAAGTCATCTTTTGAACATCACGGATGTGAACACCAAGTGATACAATCTCAACTAAACTTCTAGTTTTGCTCAAGATCTTCAAATAAAACCATGTTTCTCCGTGATGTTCACAACCACTTTGACAAGTCTTCTGACAAAAAAAGAGTCTTTTCGCATTTGCATATCATGCATCATATGCATCATTCATTGGTCACAAAATACTTCTCTCGTGCTCATTGCCTCCTGGTTTTGTCCGCCGCAGTCTGAAAGGTGGCTCGTGCTCGCAAGATTCACCAACCAGATAGAGTTCATCAGACAAGATTGTACAAGAGAAGAAACATGGCTAAGCTTGAGGAAGAGAATGCCAGCCCCTCGGGCCAGCCCATTGAAGAGTCTAATTTGGACGAACTTCTGAGGCTTATCAAGAAGAGTGACTATAAGATTGTTGACCAGTTGCTGCAAACTCCGTCAAAGATATCCATCTTGTCTCTGCTCTTGAGCTCAGAAGCTCACAGGAAAGTGTTGATGAAAGTATTGGAACAGGCTTATGTTGATCATGAAGTCCCTGTGGATCAGTTTGACGGAATAGTGGGTAACATTACTGCTTGTAATAACTTGGGATTTGGTGATGATGAGCTCCCTGAAGCAGGAAAACACCACAACTTGGCTCTGCATATCTCAGTACACTACAAGTCTGACATGATATCCAATGTGTTGGTAGACACTGGATCATCCTCGAATGTAATGCCTGAATCTACACTAAGACAATTGAGCCATCATGGAATCTCACTGAGGGGAGCAGCTACTTGGTTAAAGCTTTCGACGGATCTCGCAAAGATGTTCTTGGGGAAGTAGACTTGCCAATTACCATTGGTCCAGAGACATTTCAGATTACTTTCCAAGTCATGGACATCAATGCTTCGTACAGCTGTCTCATCGGAAGACCGTGGATTCACGACGCTGGAGCAGTAACTTCTACTTTGCATCAAAAGCTCAAGTTCATGAGGAACGGTAAGATTGTCACTGTACATGGTGAAGAAGCATATCTGGTTAGCCAAGTGTCATCTTTCTCTTGTGTTGAAGCAGGGTCCGCTGAAGGGACGTCATTTCAAGGCTTGACTGTTGAGGGTGCAGAACCCCGGAGGGCTGGTACTAGTATGGCTTCGTTGAAAGACGCCCAGAAGGCTGTTCAAGCAGGGCAAGCTGCTGGCTGGGGCAAAGTGATTCAGATCTTGGAAAACAAGTGCAAAGAGGGCCTTGGATTCTCCCCAACCTCTGGTGTTTCAACTGGAACTTTCTACAGTGCTGGGTTTATCAATGCTATTGCTGAAGATGCTGATGAGAGTAGTTATGTGCCTACATTTGTTATACCAGGAGGCACTGTGAGAAATTGGGAGGCCATTGATGTTCCTTTAGTCATGCATGCTTCCATGTAATGTGTCTTGTTGCTCATGTTTTTTGTTTTCAAAATAACAATCCTTTCGCTCTGCCCAAGGCGAAAGTGATGCCATTGTAAGGGCGTGTTTGTTTCGGCATTGCCGTTATCAATAAAAGTTGTCGTCTTTCTCACGACTCTTTGTTTTTTTTATACTTTTAGTGCCTTTTTCTTGGAAATAATGGTAATGCCAGAAAAAACCAAAACATCTGTATTTTCTTATTAATTTTAAAAATCTGCATGAAAAAAAAAACATTTTTCTAAAATCATTCCAATCATATTATGCAGATTGAACCACAATAAACCCGTTGAACACAGTGACCCTATGGTTCCTCCAAATTTTGAATTCCCTGTATATGAAGCTGAAGATGATGAGGATGATGAAGAGATACCGTCTGAGATCACTCGACTGCTTGAGCAAGAAAGAAGAGCCATTCAGCCTCACCAGGAAGAGATTGAGCTTATCAACCTGGGTACTGAAGAAAACAAGCGAGAGATCAAGATTGGTGCTGCACTTGAGCCAGAAGTGAAGAGGAAGATCATTCAGCTTCTCCATGATTATCCAGATGTCTTTGTATGGTCCTATGAAGATATGCCGGGTCTAGGTCCTAAGATTGTGGAACATCGGATACCGACAAGACCTGAATGTCCTCCTGTCAAACAGAAATTGAGGAGATCTCGTCCAGATATGGCTCTTAAGATCAAGGCTGAGGTGCAGAAGCAGATTGATGCGGGTTTCCTCATGACAGCTGAATACCCTGAGTGGATTGCCAATATCGTACCAGTACCAAAGAAAGATGGGAAAGTTCGAATGTGTGTTGATTACAGGGATCTGAACAAAGCCAGTCCAAAAGATAACTTCCCATTGCCTCATATTGATGTTCTTGTTGACAGTACTGCTCAATCCAAAGTGTTCTCTTTCATGGATGGTTTCTCCGGTTATAATCAGATACGGATGTCTCCTGAAGATAGAGAAAAGACGTCCTTCATCACTCCGTGGGGAACGTTCTGTTATAAAGTAATGCCGTTTGGCTTGATAAATGCTGGTGCTACCTATCAAAGGGGTATGACAACTCTGTTTCATGATATGATTCACAAAGAGATTGAAGTATATGTTGATGATATGATTGTGAAGTCAAGTGATGAAGAGCAGCATGTTGTGTATTTGGAAAAGATGTTTGAAAGATTAAGAAAGTACAAGCTGCGGTTGAATCCTAACAAGTGCACGTTTGGTGTAAGATCTGGAAAATTGCTAGGCTTCATTGTCAGCCAAAGAGGCATTGAAGTTGATCCCGACAAAGTCCGAGCCATCAGAGAGATGCCGGCCCCTCAAACTGAAAAGCAAGTCAGAGGTTTCCTCGGACGTCTGAATTATATTTCAAGATTCATATCTCACATGACTACGACCTGTGGTCCAATTTTCAAATTGCTCAGAAAGAATCAGCCTGTTGTATGGAATGATGAATGCCAGGAAGCTTTTGATAGCATTAAAGAATACCTGTTGGAACCACCTATCCTTGTCCCGCCAGTGGAAGGAAGGCCCTTAATTATGTATCTGTCAGTGTTAGATGATTCAGTGGGTTGTGTTCTCGGTCAACAAGATGAGACTGGAAAGAAAGAACATGCTATCTACTATCTGAGCAAGAAGTTCACCGACTGTGAGACTCGGTATACAATGCTTGAAAAGACTTATTGTGCTTTAGCCTGGGCTGCCAAACGCCTGCGTCATTATATGGTGAATCATACAACTTGGTTGATATCCCGAATGGATCCAATCAAGTATATCTTTGAGAAGCCTGCTGTTACTGGAAAGATTGCACGTTGGCAAATGTTGTTGTCTGAATATGATATTGTGTACAAAGCTCAGAAAGCAATCAAAGGAAGTGTCCTTGCTGAGCATCTCGCTTGTCAACCTCTTGATGATTACCAGCCGATTAAGTTTGATTTCCCTGATGAAGAGATCATGTATTTGAAAGCGAAAGACTGTGAAGAGCCACTGATCAATGAAGGGCCGGATCCCAATAGCAAATGGGGATTGGTGTTTGATGGTGCTGTCAATGCTTATGGTATAGGAATTGGGGCCATCATTGTAACTCCACAGGGGCACCACATTCCTTTCACCGCTCGAATAACTTTTGAATGCACGAACAATATAGCTGAATATGAAGCATGCATCTTGGGCATTGAGGAAGCCATTGATCTGAGAATTAAGCACCTTGACATCTATGGAGATTCTGCGCTTGTTATTAATCAGATAAAGGGTGAATGGGAGACTCATCATGAGAAGCTGATCCCATACCGTGACTATGCAAGACGTCTGTTGACATACTTCACCAAGGTTGAGCTGCACCACATCCCTCGGGATGAAAATCAGATGGCTGATGCTCTTGCTACTTTGTCTTCTATGTTTCGGGTGAACCACTGGAATGATGTGCCTGTAATCAAAGTGCAGCGTCTTGATAGACCCGCTCATGTGTTTACTATTGAGAATATGCCAGATCAAGCTGATGAAGATGTGAATGATAAAAAGCCTTGGTATCACAATATCAAACAATTCTTGCGGAATCATGAATATCCACCTGGTGCTTCCAACAGGGATAAAAAGACTTTGAGACGGTGGGCTAGTAAATTCCTTCTGGACGGAGAAATCCTATACAAGAGGAACTATGACATGGTCTTGTTGAGATGTGTTGATAAACAAGAAGCTGTGAAGTTAATGTATGATGTACATGACGGTACCTTTGGGACCCATGCTTCGGGTCACACCATGTCAAGAAAACTGTTAAGAGCCGGCTATTACTGGATAACTATGGAGCGTGATTGCCACAAACATGCTAAGAGATGCCACAAGTGTCAAATTTATGCTGACAAGATTCATGTGCCTCCACATGCTCTCAATGTTATGACTTCCCCATGGCCTTTCTCTATGTGGGGCATTGACATGATCGGAAGAATTGAACCGAAGGCTTCCAATGGACATCGTTTCATTCTAGTGGCAATTGATTATTTCACCAAGTGGGTTGAAGCTGCCTCCTATGCAAATGTGACCAAGCAAGTGGTTGTCAAGTTTATCAAGAATAACATCATCTGTCGATATGGTGTTCCCAACAAAATCATCACTGACAATGGTTCCAATCTGAACAATAGTATGATGCAAGCTTTATGTGAAGAATTCAAAATTGAACATCACAACTCTTCTCCTTATAGACCTCAGATGAATGGTGCAGTTGAGGCCGCTAACAAGAACATCAAGAAGATTGTTCAGAAGATGGTCACTACTTACAAAGACTGGCATGAAATGCTTCCTTTCGCCTTGCATGGTTACCGTACTACAGTGCGCAGTTCAACCGGGGAAACCCCTTTTTCTCTTGTGTATGGCATGGAAGCAGTTCTCCCTCTGGAAGTGGAGATTCCATCTCTTCGAGTGATCATGGAAGCAAAATTAACTGAGGCTGAATGGTGTCAAAGTCGGTACGATCAATTGAATCTGATTGAAGAGAAATGTATGGATGCTATGGCTCATGGACAGTTGTATCAAGTGCGAATGAAGAATGCTTTTGACAAGAAAGTCCGACCTCGTGAATTCAAGGAAGGCGAACTTGTATTGAAAAGAAGGATAAGTCAGCAACCCGACCCAAGGGGCAAGTGGACACCTAACTATGAAGGTCCTTATGTTGTCAAGAAGGCTTTCTCTGGTGGTGCTTTGATTCTTACACACATGGATGGTGTTGAACTCCCAAATCCTGTTAATGCCGATATAGTCAAGAAATACTTTGTCTAGAAAGAAAAGAACAGCGTGGTAGGTCGAAAACCCGAAAGGGCGGCCTAGGCAAAAATGCGCTTCCCGGTGGATCGAAAACCCGAAAGGGCGATCCAGGCAAAAGTTAGGGACAAAAAAAATGAATATGAAAAAGCTCGCTGAGATTGTACGCAACTCAGGCAAGAATGAGCGCCTCGATGAGCCGAAAACCCGAAAGGGCGGTTCATGCAAAAATGAGGTCAATAAAAGACAAGTAACTATATCTGGCAAATCACCATCACCCCTTGGGGCATCTGCAACTGTCAATGGTTTTCTTCATCAGAAGCTTCTGTACTTGTGAATTCAAAATTTCTAGGAAATGTAGCGGTCATCGTGTTCAATGTATCACCAACCAATAAAATTACCATTTTCCAAGCTTTGTAAATCCGTGAAGTCATGCCTTTGGCTGACTCTCACTCTTCTACATCAATTTGAGCCTGTGCTATTGTTTGAAACTCTATTTTTCTTTCTACTTTCAATGCTATATACAAAATATTTTCTTTCCATTTTGATAATGTCAATGTCTGAAACAAACATTTTTTGAAAATTGAAAAATCTTTTTTATGTCTATTTTGAAAGCAAACCTGAGCAATAGGGTACATTTCAATGAAACATGCATGAATAAATGAATGTCAATGTCTATTTCAATACATGTTACAAGCAGGTTACTCCCCAGGATGATCTGTGGTCAATGGCAAGAATGAAAAAACAGGATGAAGATAAAAAATTGAAAAATGCAAATAAAAAGCTCGCTAAGTTGAAAACCCGAAAGGGCGGCTTAGGCAAAAATGAGCACCCCGCTGATTGACAACCTATGAAGGCAATTCAGGCAAAAATGGGGCAATGAAAAGAATCTTATTCCCCGGTGAATCGAAAACCCGAAAGGGCGGTTCAGGCAAAAATGGTGTTTCGAAAATGAAAAATGAAAGAATGAAATATTAAAAAGCATTGACCACAGATGCGAACATCCAATGTTTACCCAGCACTGACACGCCTAGCAACGGCGACCTGTATCCAAGGATCTTCCAAAGGTTCCCTCCTCTACAAGTTCATTGCCCTCAGCCATGGTTTCAATACGTCTCTCAACGACGGTCTCTCCAAAAGAGGTTTTCCCCTGTGAATATGTTGCAGCGCGAGCCACTACGTGCCCAACCTTCCAACGTGTTGTCTGCCTTTGTGAAACTTCTCTGTCAAGTTGCAAACCAATCATGCATTTCAAGCACTCATACATGCATAATCATGCATTTTATGTGCTCATACATCCAATGATCTTGCTATACCATACATACATGTTGCATATCCAAACTCTCAACTGTCAAATCCAATCCAAATTTCAACTGTCAAACTCAATCTCAATTTCAATTCCAACTGTCAAATTCAATTTCAATTGTCAAATTCGATGCAATCTCGACTCTCCAATCTCAATTTCAAATCATGTCAACTATCAAATTCGAAGCAATCTCAGTTTCAATTCAATGTCAAATTCGAAGCAATCTCAATTTCAATTCAATGTCAATTCGAAGCAATCTCAATGTCAATGTCAATTCCAATTTTCAATTCAATTTCTATCCAATCTCAATGTCAATTTCAATTTTCAATTCAATTCCAATCCAATCTCAATGTCAAATGCAACTCTCCAATCCAATGTCAATGTCTATGTCTCAATTCAATTCCAATTTCCAATGTCTCTTTCAATTTCAACTCTCAATCCAATGTCTATGTCTATGTCTCTGCTCAATATCAACTTTCAATCTCTCTTTCAATGTCAACTTTCAATTCAATTCAAATCGATGTCAATTCACTCTCAATTTGCTTTTGGGCCAACAAAAATGGTCATGTTTATCCTCAAATCAAGTCAATGACAATTCACCCTCAATAGGTATCTTGTCAAATCAGACTCCCAACATGTCTTGTTATCAGTCAAGTGACTAGTTCGATCCAAAGAACAGCTTGTACCTGCTTATACGCCTATACTTCCGGACAAACGACAAGTCCAATCCAAAGGACAGTTTGTACCCAGCTTATGCTTTGTTATCGGTCAAACGACAAGTTCGATCTAAAAGAACAGTTTGCACCTACCCACATGATGTGGTGATGATCCAACAGCAAGTTCGATCCAAAGAACGGTTTGCATCTACCCTAGTGTCTATATCTCCAGCCAAACAGCCAGTTCGATCCAAAGAACAGTTTGTGTCTGTCTATTTGTTTGTATCTTCAATCAAGTGTCAAGTTCGATCCAAAGAACAGCTTGTATCTGCCTATGTGTCTATGTTTCCGGTCAAGTGCCAAGTTCGATCCCAAGAACAGCTTGCACCTATCTCTTGTTTTGTATTCCTTGGTCAAGTGACTAGTTCGATCCAAAGAACAGCTTGTACCCTATGTTCTATCCCCTGGTTTGTCCACCCTGTCAATGTCCATCTGAATCCCCAGTGACATGACATGTTCCATGGACTCCAGTTGTTTGTCTTGCATTCATAATCAGAGTATTGCATGGCATTCATATTTTTGAAAATCTGAAAACGTATTTTTATGTCCAAAAACAGTGCAAATGTTAATATTTAAGCATCTTCGTCCCGTCAAATCAAAGGCTTCGTCTCTTGACTCTCCGGACAAAGAAACTTAAATAGGGGCAGCTGTTACACCCTAATTTTGGACCTAAAAATACTTATTCAATTCTTCTTTTCTTGCATTATAAGTCATTTGAACTGTCTCTGATCAATTGCATCTGTCTCTGCATTTTATTTCAATATTGTTTGCAAAATTCATGAAAAAGGGTACTTTAGTCATTTCCTGCATTCAACTCATTTTAATCCTTGAAAATTGTTTGAGTCTTTTAAATTGGTTTGTATAAATCCTTTGTTTCAATCTCATGTCAAAATTCATTGCAAAAAATATCAGTTGAGTCATTTTTTTTAGTCAATTTAGCCCCTAGGGGCATTTTAGTCATTTCCCATGTTAAAATTTCTTTTCAATCTTTAAAAATTTGTTTGAGTCCTTTCAAATAGTTTGAATAAGTCTTCATTTCAATCCTATGTCAAAATCCCTTTTAAAAATTGCATTTGAAGTCATTTTGAGTCAGTTTTGCCCCTAGGGGCATTTTAGTCTTTTCATGTGTTAAGGTCCTGATTAAATTCTAAAAATTGTCTCTGAGTCTTTTAACTTGCTTGTATAAGCTCTTGCTTTAATTCCCTGTTAAAAATCCATTTTAAAATTGCATCTGAGTCATTTTTTAGTCGTTTTAGTCCCTAGGGGCGTTTTGGTCATTTCACATAAAATCTCTTGTATGCTTCGTTGTTCTTAATCGTCTCGCTTTACGTTATTTTTCAATTTACTTTTTCAATTCAATTTTAGTTTTAATTTTCATTTTGGTCCTTGTACTTTTGTTATTTGCATTTTAATCCCTTTTTAAATTTGTTAGAGTCCAAGTGCCATGTGTCCAAATGCTATTGGTCCTTAAGAGTTTGTTACAAGTCCAGTGCCATGTGGCAGCCAATCATTGGCCCAAGGCTTACCACATCATCTATAAATGGGTCAAAGTCAAGTCAAAGTCCACACATTCATTTTTTTACACAAAATCATAAAAAAAAAATCAATTTCCTTTTTTTCCCTCTTTCCTTGCTTCAGCCGTAACAACCCTCTCTCACCACCATAACTAACTTTTTTCTCATCTTCCACCACCACAACAAACTCTAACAACCTCCATCACCACCTCTAACCACCTCTAACCACCACCTTCAATCCTCCATAACCAAATCCTCCATCATCACTTTCAACCTCCACAATCATCATTACATAAGCTGTAACTTTCATCAAACACCATCACGAATTCGATCTCGCAAACAGAAATTGATCCGAAATCGATCTCAAACGCGAAGACCTTCACCAATTCGAAATCAAACTGTTTCCAGCATCAACACTGAATCATAAGGCTCACGGCATTCACAAACAGACCTCAACCGGTACGAAATCGCATCATAGCAACTCTTTCAAAAACTCAGAACAAATCCGAAGCCAAATCGGTCAGAATCGCAAGAAAAGCAAGGTGCAGAAGATAGGAGCAAAGAGGAAGAAGGTTCGTCTAGCAACAAAGAAGAGCAAGAAACGAATCGAATCTCGTCACAACCAGATTCGAACTAGATCAGAAGCGGATTCGAGTGGTTTCAGGAGTATTACCGTTGTTTCGCTTCCTCGTTCCACAAACCAAAGGTAATCGCACCAAATCCTTTTCTTGTTGTTGTGATTTTCGTTCATGAGTTTTGCCTCAAAAAGTTTCGAATCTGAGTAGATAGATCCAAGACTGTCCTGGCTTATTCTTGAATTTGTGAGTTCGGATTTGGATAGGGAAGAGAAAGACGAGTTCGGGGATGTAAAGTGTTTTAAAAAATTCAAAGAAAAGTACTCCGGTGCGGCGGCGCTCCGGCCAACCACCGCACCGGAGCTCCTCCGACCGCCGTCATGTCTCCTTCTCCGACGTGAATGTTTTAGAGAGAGGGAGAGAGCTCTGCAGATTTGTAGAGAGAGAAACAATGAGTGAAAATGAGGAAGGAACCAAGCACAAACCCTTTTATATTGCATCTATGACCCATGGGTTTGATCCATGCCCATAACCCATGGGTCCAACCCGCTCCAACTCTCTAACCCTACCCGTTTTTCTGGACTGGGCTTGGGCTTGGGGTTTGCTTGCAGTTTTTTTCATTTTTACTTGTTCTTGCTATTTCACACACTGCTGTTTGATAATTACACCCCTGTTTGCTTAATCTTTTCATAAAAAATCCTAAAAAATATTTCTATGTGTTCGTGATTGTTTTTTTGACATCTTTGTAGTGTTGTTACATGTTAAATCTTGATTTAAAAATATGTAGTATTTTTGTATAAAATGTTTACCATATTTTTGTTAAAAATTGTGAAGTTTGTATGTTTTTTAGTCTAAAAATCTTTTAAAAAATTCTACAAAAATTCATATGCCTTTCTTGATAATTTTGTGGTGTTTTGTGATAGCTTTTGCATATTGAAATTGGTGACAAATAATGTGGTTAATTTTCTTACTATTTTGTGATATTTTGTGCTAAAAATGAATGAAAATTTGCTTGATTTCAATCCCAATTGCTTGATGAATATTTGTGACCTATACCACTTGATTTCATAGAGTTTTAGCCAATGTTTGTGTTTGATATTGCTGCATAGGTGTGAATCTTGATAGGTTACTTAGTTTACAAGTTACTTGTGTGAATAAATAATGCAAATATGCTTAAGTTTGCTTCAAAAAAAAATGTCAAGTTGATCATGTTGCCTTAATTCCCATTCCAAAATCTGATTCTAAACCTTTAAAAATATGTTGGAATGTGAGAATTATAGGTCATATGGCTCTTGCATTCTATGAGCAAATTTTAGTCATGTTTGCACTCATTTTGCCTTTATCTTGGATTGTTTTCTATGCTTTGTGCTATAGTGGGTTTCTTGCTTTATTTCTTTTGATATTACCATGTGTTACTAACCATTTCATTTCATGCCTCATATTCTTCATAAGCATTCCCATTTCATTCCATATCCATCTTATTTCTTGCATTTTAAGTCTCACCAAAGATTAGAATGTAATAATTAGGACTTTTTGTACTTTACTTTCATGCAATTTTAATTTCTTGCAAGACCATAGAATGTAAACTAGGGCATGATGTAATAAGGACAATGGACTCTAATAATGTACACCGACACAAACACCGACACATGCACACACACCACTTTAGGTATATAGCTAGAATATGCATGTTTAGATGTATGTTTAGGATTGTATGTTTAGATGAATGTTTAGGCTTTATACTTAGAAAAATCATTTTCCAAAAATATGAACAAACTTCACTCAAACATTTTTCCTAATAAACCTTGGGATCAAAATCCCATTGAATTTTCCTTTTCTTTTTCTTAAACAAAAATCTTAAAGAATTTTAATCATACTTAGACCATATTTTGCAAATAACTAATTCCACCTCACTCTTTTCATAATCTCATGCCCTTGAGGCCTCTTTTCTCCATTCTTCAAAATCCAATTTTCAAACTTAAAATCAACCAACAAAAACAAAAACATTTTTGGAAGAGAACTACGGTGGATTTGATCCCTTAAACGGGTACGTAGGCAAGGAACAAAATTCCTTCAATTCAAATAAAATAAAAATTCCGACACATTCTTCTCCCTCCAATTCTTCACTTAGAAACTCTTAGGCTTAATATCATCTTTCAAAATAGCATTTAAAAATAAAGCGCGCGCGTAGAAATTAAAGACGGTTCCTATAGGATACTATAGTCGTTATGGGTGCCTAACACCTTCCCATAGCGAAAACAACTCCTGGACCTCGATTCTCAAGGGTTTTGCTTACTTTTTCCCTTCCCAAGAAAAAATGAGATATCACCGGTTAAAAAGGTTCAAACTTAATCAATGTTTGACACCCGAAAACCAAGATAAAACAACAGGTCCGCCTAAAACTTATCCAACTTGCAGGAAGTGTGGCAAGGCTCATCAAGGAGAATGTAGATCAGGTTCTAATAATTGTTTTGCATGCGGTCAGTCGGGGCACTATGTGGTTGATTGTCCAAACAGAGGAAATAAGGGCAAGGGTGTGAGTACTACAATGAGTAAAGGTAGAGTGTATTCCCTTGATGGTAAGAAGGTGCAGGCAAATGAAGACTTGATTGGTGGTACGTGTTTTCTTGGTCAGAATCCTGTAAATGTTTTATTTGATTGTGGTGCATCATGTTCTTTCATTTCATTTCAATGTGTAGAAGCTCTTCAATTGTCTACTTCATTATTAAATCCCCCTATGAAAGTAACCACGGCCACTGACAGAAGTATTGTCGCGAATTATGTTTGTGAAAATTGCCCCATCACCGTATCTAGTAAGACGTACTATATAGATTTAGTATGTCTTCCGATGAAGCAACTTGATGTTATATTAGGTATGGACTGGTTGTCAGCCAATCATGTGTATATTGGGTGTGCGGAAAAGACTATTTACATGCCAACTAGTAATACGGTGGAAGGTGTAGCGTTGTCAGAACTGATTAAGCACACGTATCAGATGGCTCAGTTTATTTGTGCACAAGATAAAGGTTTTTATGTAATGCTCACGGTGACTCCAGAATCAGACTTAAGCCCCAGTGATATTCCAATAGTTAGTGAGTATTTGGATGTTTTTCCACCCGATATTACTAGCTTGCCACCGGAAAGGGAGATTGAGTTTTCAATTGATTTGATTCCGGGAGCCGAACCTGTGTCGGTAGCACCTTATAGAATGTCTCCTTTGGAACTTAAGGAATTGAAATCGCAATTAGAAGATCTTATTCAGAAGCATTTCATTAGACCTAGTGTGTCTCCATGGGGTGCACCGGTATTGCTGGTCAAGAAGAAAGATGGCAGCATGAGGCTGTGTATTGATTACCGTCGGCTTAATAAGGTAACTATCAAGAACAAGTATCCTTTGCCAAGGATTGATGATCTCCTTGATCAACTTAAGGGAGCGTGTGTGTTCTTGAAAATTGATCTTAGGTCGGGTTATCATCAGATACGCATCAAATCCTCTGACGTGTCCAAGACGGCTTTCAGAACTCGTTACGGACACTATGAATTCCTGGTTATGCCTTTTGGGGTATCCAATGCACCAGCAGTCTTCATGGATTATATGAACCGGATTTTCCAACCTTATCTAGATCAGTTTGTTATTATTTTCATTGATGACATTCTGATTTATTCTAAGAATCCGCAAGAGCATGCTCAGCATCTAAGAATAGTGTTGGATATCCTTCGGGAGAAGCAATTGTTTGCAAAGTTCAGTAAGTGCGAGTTTTGGTTATCGGAAGTCAAATTTCTAGGCCACGTTATTTCTCAAGGTGGTGTAGCAGTTGATCAATCCAAGGTTGAGGCTGTTCAAAGTTGGGCAAGGCCGAAGAATGTTTCTGAAGTTCGGAGCTTTTTGGGACTAGCAGGATATTACCGACGGTTCATCATGAAGTTTTCTCAAATCGCTTTGCCTTTAACTCGACTCACGAGGAAAGAGGTACCTTTTGTGTGGGATGAGGAATGTGAAAAAAGTTTTAGGACCCTGAAGAAGAAGTTGACTCAAGCTCCTGTATTGACCATTCCAGATCCAGAAAAGAAATATTTGGTATTTTGTGATGCATCGTCTAAGGGACTAGGAGGATTACTTATGCAAGAAAACAATGTAGTAGCTTATGCATCTAGACAACTCAAGACGCATGAAGCAAATTATCCCGCCCATGATTTAGAGTTGGCTGCTATAATCTTCGTTTTGAAGATATGGAGGCATCACCTGTATGGAACACATTTTGAATTGTTTAGTGATCACAAGGGTCTGAAATATTTATTTGATCAGAGGGATTTGAATATGAGGCAGAGGCGTTGGATGGAATACCTTAAGGACTTCGACTTTGATTTGAAATATCATCCAGGAAAGGCCAATGTTGTAGCGGATGCTTTGAGTCGTAAGGCCTTAGTTCAAGCCGAAGTTATGATGCACACTTGTAAGATGTATGAAAAGGTTCGTGATCTTAACCTTGGGGTTATTGATGTCGGTGATGGTATTTGTTTGTATAATTTGGAAGTCTCGTGTGACTTGCGATCAAGAATTGTACAAGCACAAAGTGATGATTTGGAACTTCGGAAACGAAGTGGTTACCCAGAATTCTCTATGGCTGCAGATGGAGCAATTTTGTATGAAGGAAGATTTTGTGTTCCAAATGATCAAGAGCTTAGAAGATTGATTTTGGAAGAAGCTCATAAAAGCAGTTTTTCAATTCACCCTGGTACAACTAAGATGTATCAAGATTTAAAGAAGGAGTATTGGTGGCCCGGCATGAAAAAGGATATTGCTGAATTTGTAGCTCGGTGTATTATATGTCAACAAGTCAAGATAGAACATCAAAGACCGGCTGGTATGTTACAATCACTAGAGATTCCTCAGTGGAAATGGGAGCACATTACCATGGATTTTGTAGGAGGATTACCCCGTACTCAAAGAGGTCATGATTCGATTTGGGTAATTGTGGATAGGCTAACCAAGTCGGCTCATTTCTTACCGGTAAGGTCTACCTACAAGACATCACAATATGCAGATTTGTTTATTTCCGAGATTTTCAAGCTACACGGTGTTCCTGTGAGTATTGTATCAGATAGAGATCCAATCTTCACTTCGCATTTTTGGAGGGCTTTTAATAAAGCCTTAGGGACTAAATTGAAACTAAGCACGTCACATCATCCGCAAACCGATGGTCAATCAGAAAGGACTATCCAGACCTTAGAAGATATGTTACGTGCTTGTATTTTGGAAGATGGAGGAAGTTGGAACCATCATCTACCTTTGATAGAATTTTCCTACAACAATAGCTATCATGCAAGTATCGGAATGGCACCATATGAAGCTTTGTATGGTAGGAAGTGTAGGACCCCATTGTGTTGGGCTGAGGTTGGAGACAAGAGCATCCTTGGATCGGAGATCATTCAAGAAACGACTTTGAAGATTAAGTCAATTCAAGAGAAAATGAAGATAGCTCAAAGTCGTCAGAAAAGCTATGCGGATCAGAGGCGGAGACCTTTGGAGTTTAATGAAGGTGATCATGTATTTCTAAGAGTCACGCCTAAGCTGGGTTTGAGAGGTGTTTTTAGAATCAAGAAATTAAGTCCTAGATATGTGGGACCGTTTTTGATACTCAAGCGTATCAGACCAGTAGCTTATCAGTTGGCTTTACCTCCAGCTATGTCGGGATTGCATGATGTATTCCATGTGTCGCAGCTGAAGAAGTATGTTCCAGATCTCTTCCAGCCAGTTGAATTAGACTCTATAGAGTTAAGATCAGATTTGACGTTTCAGCCGGAACCAGAGGGTATAGTAGATCGTGACATCAAATCTCTCCGGAACAAAGAGATTCCCATAGTAAAGGTTGTATGGAAAGGATCTCCAGATGGTGAAGCAACATGGGAACTTGAATCAGAGATGTTGAGTCAGTATCCGCATTTGTTTTCAGGTAAATTTCAAATTTCGAGGACGAAATTTTTTTTAAGGGGGGTAGGATGTAATATCCCACTTTTAAGATACTAAGAATTACCTGTTAACGATAATTTAAGCGCGTTTAAGACTAGGGGTATAATGGTAATTTGCGCCTGAGGGACTATTTAAGGACTTTAGTCCAAATTTTTCACATAATCCTCTTCACTTTCTCTCACTAGGGTTAGAAAGAAAGTTTTGCTCTCCCTTCTCTCTAGAAATCGGTCATCATCATCATCCTTCGCCCACAATTTTTGCTTCCTTTTTCTTCTCTTTGGAATCAATTATAAGATGATTAGGGTTTATGGTTTTGGATAGGGAAGTATTGAAGCAATCTTCTCTTTTCTTCTCTACACCTCTTTCTACTCATGATCCTCCCTTAATCTTCACTTAATCCTTCAAGAAGTTAGAATTGAAGCAAGGGTAGAGTTTGGTGTTTGTTGGTGACAAGTTGGAAGCAAGCTTCACCAAACTTTCATCTTTCAACTAGGGTTTTGAGCTTAGGGTTTGTTGTCAAGAACTTGGAGTTGTGTACATATTCTCAGGTTATTTCAAGGTGAGTTCTAGGGTAGTTCCATTCCATGGGATGAGTGTTAAAGCTTGCATGAAAACTATATATCTTTTCTAGGGTTAATGTATAGGAAAGTTACCCCTTATATGCCATGCATCTTTATACTTGTGAATACTTGCATAATAGCTGTTTTACAGGTTCTATATGACTTCTAGTACTATGGTATGTCTTGGGATGCCTTGCTTTGAGGTTTTTGGGTTCAAAATGTGATTTTTACATGTTCTGGACTGCCATAACTCGCCACGGCGAGCTATTACTCGCCACGGCGAGCTGGAAGTGCGAATGGGGGGTTCCACTCGCCCCCAACTCACCTAGGCGAGTAACTACTCGCCTCCCACACCATTTCACTCGCCATGGCGAGCAGACAGTGGGGGAGACTCCTTGTTTTGCTCGTCATGGCTGGTATGGGCGTTTCGCGGGCGGTTTTCTTAGAACAAATCTTGAACGGTAACCCCTCAATTCAAGACACCAAGGCATAGTTTCCAAAAGAATGTTTCTTGAATGTTAAGCAAGTATTCATTATGCATAAATGAGCATGGCATACGAGGGAGTTTATTAGATAAGTTGAATGGGCATTATGTAATAGTGTAGGAGAGAAATGGAACTAGAGCCTCGACGTAGATGTTGAGAACTAGGATGTAGATCAAAATTAATTATGTTAAGGGTAATGAATGTCTTTTATGATTATGAACTTATATGTATTGCCCTAAGGATCGATCAAGGATCCGAGTTAAAGGAATTTAACTCAAGTGGTTATAGATTAATCATTCATGTATGCATAAGATTATGACTAATACAAGATGTAGGTGTTCGTGTCTCTCGCTATCCACGTTAGGGGGATACGAGAGGTTCTCGACCTAAGGGGAACGGTTCAAGCCGCAAGGGACCCGCACGACACTGAGGGAGTCCGATGTACGTACATCGGTCATGTATGGGAGTGTACTCGGGGTTACTCCACCCGGGACTCTCCGTAAAACGAACCAAGATTATGTTTGATTGTTCAACCCTAACATAATGATATAATGAATGTGTTCATGCATGATTATGATATGATGATAGATTTGAGCAAGTTATAAAAGATTACCAAGGACGATCTTAGGATACCCTATTCGTCCGGTATAGGTTGTGCCATGATTTGATTCATGTTTAGGCTTAGATACATTTAGCGTATCATAGCAAAGCGGTTCTAGGAACCCTTAACCGCCATGGCACGTATGTTGTTAGCAAGCCTATAACAAATAGGGAAGACCTAAGATGGATATAGCATGCACGACCGTCAAAGGTACAAGTCCACACACGTATAATCAACCGCCAGGTTGTAAAGTAGACACGTGATAACCATAGGTTATCCCCGAGGTTATCACTAGCCTAGGGCTAGAAAGAACTCACTGAGACATTATGTCTCACCCAACTCCTTATTTGTTCAGGTTCACAGGTTGCGCAAGGAAAAGGTAAAGAAAGAGTCTTGGATTGATCGTGACTTCATGGAATCGCTTTGTTGTGAAATAGAGATGTATATGTTATATTATAAGATGTGTTTTTATGGGTCTTGTAGCTACCCTATGTATGTTAAACCTTTTGGTGAAATAATGTAACATAGTAGCTTTGGATGGTGTTGTAACTGAATTTCCGACTTGATGTCGTGTTTTGTATTTGTATAATTAATGTATCCAATGCCAGTTTAACGCTTATTTGAATATTCTAGACACTTTCAAGTTTAGGCGTTACAATTTGGTATCAGAGCAGGTCTTTCTAGATCGTGCCTTGGGTCATTAATAATACAATTCAAGTAGTCGTTCTTTTTGGTGTGTAAGATATTTGCCCTCATTGTTATATTGGTTAAAATTGATCACTTTGACTTAAATATGACAGTTAGAGCGAAAATGTCTGGAGCCCGAAGGGGACGAGGCCGGCCAAGAGGTAATCCGTATGTGGAGGAGAATGTTAATCCTGATGCTCAGATGTGGGCACAGTTGATGCAACAAAATCAACAGATGATGCATATGATGCAGCAGCAGATACAGCAGAACGCTCAGACTCAGCAGCAGTGGGCAGCAAATATGCAGCAAGGTCCGGGTGTTTGTTATCAGCCCCCTCCACCACCTCCAGTTGTGGGAAATCCGACCTTTCGAGAATTTAACAGGAACCATCCCACGGAGTTCGATGGTAGTGGTGAGCCACCTGAAGCTAAGAGGTGGATCAAACAGATGGAAAAGATTTTTCTGATGGTTCATTGCACCGAGGAAGTTAAAGTGGTTTTTGCAACGAATCAATTCCGAGGTGCAGCGCTTGATTGGTGGGAAACTGCTCGGCGTAGAATGGAGAATAATGGGTTGGAGTTGAACTGGGAGAATTTCAAGCAAGTGATGAAGGAGAAGTACCTTCCTTTGTCATACAAGGTCAGGAAGGAGCAAGAATTTCTCCATCTGAGGCAAGGTCATATGTCGGTGACAGATTTTACAAAAAAGTTTGAGGAATTATCTTATTACTCTACTCACAATGAGTATGCGGGTAATGAGATGTGGAAGGTCAATCAATATAAGCATGCTTTGAGGGGAGAACTCTATGCTGTAGTGAGTCAGCAAAGGGTAACAGATTATGATGAGTTGGTGCATAACAGCTTGGAGGCTGAAAGAGGTTTTGACAAAGCAGCTAGAGAAGGTTCTGGGGCAGGTGGAAGAAACCGAGGTAATTTTGTCGACAAGTATCATGAGAAGCTGAAACCCAAGGGTTCTCCAACTAGAGGAAAGTACACAGGTCCGCCTAAAACTTATCCAACTTGCAGGAAGTGTGGCAAGGCTCATCAAGGAGAATGTAGATCAGGTTCTAATAATTGTTTTGCATGCGGTCAGTCGGGGCACTATGTGGTTGATTGTCCAAACAGAGGAAATAAGGGCAAGGGTGTGAGTACTACAATGAGTAAAGGTAGAGTGTATTCCCTTGATGGTAAGAAGGTGCAGGCAAATGAAGACTTGATTGGTGGTACGTGTTTTCTTGGTCAGAATCCTGTAAATGTTTTATTTGATTGTGGTGCATCATGTTCTTTCATTTCATTTCAATGTGTAGAAGCTCTTCAATTGTCTACTTCATTATTAAATCCCCCTATGAAAGTAACCACGGCCACTGACGGAAGTATTGTCGCGAATTATGTTTGTGAAAATTGCCCCATCACCGTATCTAGTAAGACGTACTATATAGATTTAGTATGTCTTCCGATGAAGCAACTTGATGTTATATTAGGTATGGACTGGTTGTCAGCCAATCATGTGTATATTGGGTGTGCGGAAAAGACTATTTACATGCCAACTAGTAATACAGTGGAAGGTGTAGCGTTGTCAGAACTGATTAAGCACACGTATCAGATGGCTCAGTTTATTTGTGCACATGATAAAGGTTTTTATGTAATGCTCACGGTGACTCCAGAATCAGACTTAAGCCCCAGTGATATTCCAATAGTTAGTGAGTATTTGGATGTTTTTCCACCCGATATTACTAGCTTGCCACCGGAAAGGGAGATTGAGTTTTCAATTGATTTGATTCCGGGAGCCGAACCTGTGTCGGTAGCACCTTATAGAATGTCTCCTTTGGAACTTAAGGAATTGAAATCGCAATTAGAAGATCTTATTCAGAAGCATTTCATTAGACCTAGTGTGTCTCCATGGGGTGCACCGGTATTGCTGGTCAAGAAGAAAGATGGCAGCATGAGGCTGTGTATTGATTACCGTCGGCTTAATAAGGTAACTATCAAGAACAAGTATCCTTTGCCAAGGATTGATGATCTCCTTGATCAACTTAAGGGAGCGTGTGTGTTCTTGAAAATTGATCTTAGGTCGGGTTATCATCAGATACGCATCAAATCCTCTGACGTGTCCAAGACGGCTTTCAGAACTCGTTACGGACACTATGAATTCCTGGTTATGCCTTTTGGGGTATCCAATGCACCAGCAGTCTTCATGGATTATATGAACCGGATTTTCCAACCTTATCTAGATCAGTTTGTTATTATTTTCATTGATGACATTCTGATTTATTCTAAGAATCCGCAAGAGCATGCTCAGCATCTAAGAATAGTGTTGGATATCCTTCGGGAGAAGCAATTGTTTGCAAAGTTCAGTAAGTGCGAGTTTTGGTTATCGGAAGTCAAATTTCTGGGCCACGTTATTTCTCAAGGTGGTGTAGCAGTTGATCAATCCAAGGTTGAGGTTGTTCAAAGTTGGGCAAGGCCGAAGAATGTTTCTGAAGTTCGGAGCTTTTTGGGACTAGCAGGATATTACCGACGGTTCATCATGAAGTTTTCTCAAATCGCTTTGCCTTTAACTCGACTCACGAGGAAAGAGGTACCTTTTGTGTGGGATGAGGAATGTGAAAAGAGTTTTAGGACCCTAAAGAAGAAGTTGACTCAAGCTCCTGTATTGACCATTCCGGATCCAGAAAAGAAATATTTGGTATTTTGTGATGCATCGTCTAAGGGACTAGGAGGAGTACTTATGCAAGAAAACAATGTAGTAGCTTATGCATCTAGACAACTCAAGACGCATGAAGCAAATTATCCCGCCCATGATTTAGAGTTGGCTGCTATAATCTTCGTTTTGAAGATATGGAGGCATCACCTGTATGGAACACATTTTGAATTGTTTAGTGATCACAAGAGTCTGAAATATTTATTTGATCAGAGGGATTTGAATATGAGGCAGAGGCGTTGGATGGAATACCTTAAGGACTTCGACTTTGATTTGAAATATCACCCAGGAAAGGTCAATGTTGTAGCGGATGCTTTGAGTCGTAAGGCCTTAGTTCAAGCCGAAGTTATGATGCACACTTGTAAGATGTATGAAAAGGTTCGTGATCTTAACCTTGGGGTTATTGATGTCGGTGATGGTATTTGTTTGTATAATTTGGAAGTCTCGTGTGACTTGCGATCAAGAATCGTACAAGCACAAAGTGATGATTTGGAACTTCGGAAACGAAGTGGTTACCCAGAATTCTCTATGGCTGCAGATGGAGCAATTTTGTATGAAGGAAGATTATGTGTTCCAAATGATCAAGAGCTTAGAAGATTGAGTTTGGAAGAAGCTCATAAAAGCAGTTTTTCAATTCACCCTGGTACAACTAAGATGTATCAAGATTTAAAGAAGGAGTATTGGTGGCCCGGCATGAAAAAGGATATTGCTGAATTTGTAGCTCGGTGTATTATATGTCAACAAGTCAAGATAGAACATCAAAGACCGGCTGGTATGTTACAATCACTAGAGATTCCTCAGTGGAAATGGGAGCACATTACCATGGATTTTGTAGGAGGATTACCCCGTACTCATAGAGGTCATGATTCGATTTGGGTAATTGTGGATAGGCTAACCAAGTCGGCTCATTTCTTACCGGTAAGGTCTACCTACAAGACATCACAATATGCAGATTTGTTTATTTCCGAGATTTTCAAGCTACACGGTGTTCCTGTGAGTATTGTATCATATAGAGATCCAATCTTCACTTCGCATTTTTGGAGGGCTTTTAATAAAGCCTTAGGGACTAAATTGAAACTAAGCACGTCACATCATCCGCAAACCGATGGTCAATCAGAAAGGACTATCCAGACCTTAGAAGATATGTTACGTGCTTGTATTTTGGAAGATGGAGGAAGTTGGAACCATCATCTACCTTTGATAGAATTTTCCTACAACAATAGCTATCATGCAAGTATCGGAATGGCACCATATGAAGCTTTGTATGGTAGGAAGTGTAGGACCCCATTGTGTTGGGCTGAGGTTGGAGACAAGAGCATCCTTGGATCGGAGATCATTCAAGAAACGACTTTGAAGATTAAGTCAATTCAAGAGAAAATGAAGATAGCTCAAAGTCGTCAGAAAAGCTATGCGGATCAGAGGCGGAGACCTTTGGAGTTTAATGAAGGTGATCATGTATTTCTAAGAGTCACGCCTAAGCTGGGTTTGAGAGGTGTTTTTAGAATCAAGAAATTAAGTCCTAGATATGTGGGACCGTTTTTGATACTCAAGCGTATCAGACCAGTAGCTTATCAGTTGGCTTTACCTCCAGCTATGTCGGGATTGCATGATGTATTCCATGTGTCGCAGCTGAAGAAGTATGTTCCAGATCTCTTCCAGCCAGTTGAATTAGACTCTATAGAGTTAAGATCAGATTTGACGTTTCAGCCGGAACCAGAGGGTATAGTAGATCGTGACATCAAATCTCTCCGGAACAAAGAGATTCCCATAGTAAAGGTTGTATGGAAAGGATCTCCAGATGGTGAAGCAACATGGGAACTTGAATCAGAGATGTTGAGTCAGTATCCGCATTTGTTTTCAGGTAAATTTCAAATTTCGAGGACGAAATTTTTTTTAAGGGGGGTAGGATGTAATATCCCACTTTTAAGATACGAAGAATTACCTGTTAACGATAATTTAAGCGCGTTTAAGACTAGGGGTATAATGGTAATTTGCGCCTGAGGGACTATTTAAGGACTTTAGTCCAAATTTTTCACACAATCCTCTTCACTTTCTCTCACTAGGGTTTGAAAGAAAGTTTTGCTCTCCCTTCTCTCTAGAAATCGGTCATCATCATCATCCTTCACCCACAATTTTTGCTTCCTTTTTCTTCTCTTTGGAATCAATTATAAGATGATTAGGGTTTATGGTTTTGGATAGGGAAGTATTGAAGCAATCTTCTCTTTTCTTCTCTACACCTCTTTCTACTCATGATCCTCCCTTAATCTTCACTTAATCCTTCAAGAAGTTAGAATTGAAGCAAGGGTAGAGTTTGGTGTTTGTTGGTGACAAGTTGGAAGCAAGCTTCACCAAACTTTCATCTTTCAACTAGGGTTTTGAGCTTAGGGTTTGTTGTCAAGAACTTGGAGTTGTGTACATATTCTCAGGTTATTTCAAGGTGAGTTCTAGGGTAGTTCCATTCCATGGGATGAGTGTTAAAGCTTGCATGAAAACTATATATCTTTTCTAGGGTTAATGTATAGGAAAGTTACCCCTTATATGCCATGCATCTTTATACTTGTGAATACTTGCATAATAGCTGTTTTACAGGTTCTATATGACTTCTAGTACTATGGTATGTCTTGGGATGCCTTTCTTTGAGGTTTTTGGGTTCAAAATGTCATTTTTACATGTTCTGGACTGCCATAACTCGCCACGGCGAGCTATTACTCGCCACGGTGAGCTGGAAGTGCGAATGGGGGGTTCCACTCGCCCCCAACTCGCCTAGGCGAGTAACTACTCGCCTCCCACACCATTTCACTCGCCATGGCGAGCAGACAGTGGGGGAGACTCCTTGTTTTGCTCGTCATGGCTGGTATGGGCGTTTCGCGGGCGGTTTTCTTAGAACAAATCTTGAACGGTAACCCCTCAATTCAAGACACCAAGGCATAGTTTCCAAAAGAATGTTTCTTGAATGTTAAGCAAGTATTCATTATGCATAAATGAGCATGGCATACGAGGGAGTTTATTAGATAAGTTGAATGGGCATTATGTAATAGTGTAGGAGAGAAATGGAACTAGAGCCTCGACGTAGATGTTGAGAACTAGGATGTAGATCAAAATTAATTATGTTAAGGGTAATGAATGTCTTTTATGATTATGAACTTATATGTATTGCCCTAAGGATCGATCAAGGATCCGAGTTAAAGGAATTTAACTCAAGTGGTTATAGATTAATCATTCATGTATGCATAAGATTATGACTAATACAAGATGTAGGTGTTCGTGTCTCTCGCTATCCACGTTAGGGGGATACGAGAGGTTCTCGACCTAAGGGGAACGGTTCAAGCCGCAAGGGACCCGCACGACACTGAGGGAGTCCGATGTACGTACATCGGTCATGTATGGGAGTGTACTCGGGGTTACTCCACCCGGGACTCTCCGTAAAACGAACCAAGATTATGTTTGATTGTTCAACCCTAACATAATGATATAATGAATGTGTTCATGCATGATTATGATATGATGATAGATTTGAGCAAGTTATAAAAGATTGCCAAGGACGATCTTAGGATACCCTATTCATCCGGTATAGGTTGTGCCATGATTTGATTCATGTTTAGGCTTAGATACATTTAGCGTATCATATCAAAGCGGTTCTAGGAACCCTTAACCGCCATGGCACATATGTTGTTAGCAAGCCTATAACAAATAGGGAAGACCTAAGACGGATATAGCATGCACGACCGTCAAAGGTACAAGTCCACACACGTATAATCAACCGCCAGGTTGTAAAGTAGACACGTGATAACCATAGGTTATCCCCGAGGTTATCACTAGCCTAGGGCTAGAAAGAACTCACTGAGACATTATGTCTCACCCAACTCCTTATTTGTTCAGGTTCACAGGTTGCGCAAGGAAAAGGTAAAGAAAGAGTCTTGGATTGATCGTGACTTCATGGAATCGCTTTGTTGTGAAATAGAGATGTATATGTTATATTATAAGATGTGTTTTTATGGGTCTTGTAGCTACCCTATGTATGTTAAACCTTTTGGTGAAATAATGTAACATAGTAGCTTTGGATGGTGTTGTAACTGAATTTCCGACTTGATGTCGTGTTTTGTATTTTTATAATTAATGTATCCAATGCCAGTTTAACGCTTATTTGAATATTCTAGACACTTTCAAATTTAGGCGTTACACCCTAACCATATAGTTGCTTTCCGGCTAATGAATGTTGATTATGATATGTCTCTTCAGCACTTTTTTGTGAAGCTTTAGGCTTTGCAAACGAGGGGTATATACATGATTCTTGGGACCAAAGTTTGAAGCCGGTTGACTATCAACCCGCTGTCTTTTGGGAGCGTGTCACCGGCCTTAGGCAATTTGTCTCTAGATCCAACAAAGCTAGTGACATTCATAATCCCGTGCTTAGGTACCTTCAGAGGGTTATGGCTTGCACTATTTGGGGTAGAACCGAGTTAGGGAACACAAGGACGGATGAACTCTTCATGTTATGGGCAATGCTTTATAACCACCTCGTGAATACTTGTTTTTATTTGCTTGATTACCTTGACCATGTACGTACTAGGCCTGCCGGAAAGGGAGAGATAGTGATGGGTGGAATTATCACATACATAGCTAGGCAATTTGGAGTGGGTGAAGATGAGGGGATAAACAAAATTGAGGGAAACAATAGGTTGAACATATAAACCCTCATCGCAATGAATTTCATTAAACATCGTCCACCCATGAAATACCAACTCAAACTAAATGTGCCTATCTTGCTTCTACTTCCTAACCCATCTCGGACAAGCATCGAGATGGAAGAAAATTTGTTGTATGTTGATAATGACCAGGTACATGAAGAGCAAGACCATGATGAAGGAGAAGGTGCTAACTTGTACCATGAGGAGGAGCACCATGGCCATGAAGCCGGTGAGCTTAATGAAGATCAAAGATGGGCATGGATTCACAATGAAGTTGAAACAATGAGCACCGAGCAATAAAGGCAGGGTGTTGAAATCACCGAACTAAGGAACGATGTTCAAAGGGGCAACCGCTTAACACAAGAAAACAATGAGATGCTCCGCCGGATGATGCAACACCTACAACTCCAAGGTCCTCCTTATGGACCTCAATAGACATTGTGAGCTTTCCTCTTCCTCTCTTCCCTTCTCTCTTCTCTCTTTCTCCTACTCTCCTTCTACTCCTTCTCCTTCTACTCCTTCTTCTTCTACTCCTTCTTCTTCTTCTTCTTCTTCTTCTTCTTCTTCTCTTTTAATTTCGAATCATTGAGGACAATGCTTCCCCTAAGTGTGGGGGGGCCTAATAAAGTGTCTAGAGTCGTAGTATTTCCAAACTCCCTTGAACTTTATTCTTTTGTTTTGTTTTTATAGCGAAAGGCATGATTAAGTAGCTTGTTTTTAATGTAAAATATGGCATAACTTTTTTTGTTTTGTCTCTTCTTTAAAGGTTGTTTCTTGTACATAAAAATGATTTCTTGTGTTTCTTGTGTTCTTGATATACCCACATCTTGTTTTATTGTGAAAAATCTCCAATGAGAAAAGCACCCGGTTGCAATCTTTGAATAAATGTATGAGTAGGTATTTTAAGGAGCACGTTCTATCTTTAGTGTTAACTTAGACCCTTAAAAGTCTTTAGAGTAAAAGTAGTATAAGTTTGTGTAGGAAAATAATCAATTGTGCTTTAATGTTATATCCTCTTAATTGTTAAAGTTAAATGGGGCGGGAGAATGGCACCAACATGTGGGGGAAAGGACAATCCCTAACTTCCTAATTGTGGTGGTGACTCCCTTGTTTTATCTTGGTTTTTCGGGTGTCAAACATTGATTAAGTTTGAACCTTTTTAACCTTTGATATCTATTTTTTCTTGGGAAGGGAAAAAAATAAGAAAAACCCTTGAGAATCGAGGTCCGGGAGTTGTTTTTGCTACGGGAAGGTGTTAGGCACCCATAACGACTAAAGTATCCTATAGGAACCGTCTCTACTTTCTACGCGTGAGCTTTATTTTTAAATGCTATTTGAAAGTGTTATTTACACCTAAGGATTTGCTAGGTTAAGAATTGGAGGGAGAAGAAGGTGTTTGAACTTTTTTATTGGACTTGGAGAAGTTTTGACTTCTTGCCTACATACCCTTTTAAGGGATCAAACTCCATGTAGTTCTCTCCCAAAAAATGTTTTTGTTTTTGTTGGTTGATTTTAATTTTGAAAATGGAATTTTGAAGAATAAGAGAGAGAGGCCTCAAGGGCATAAGATTTGGAAAATGTGAGGTGAAATTAGTTATTTTGCAAAATAAGGTCTAAGTATGATTAAAAATTCATTAAGGTTTTTTGTTTAAGAAAATAAAGGGAAAGTTCAATGGGATTTTGATCCCAAGGTTTCTTTGGAAAATTATTTGAGTGAAGTTGTTCATGTTTTTTTTTTTGGAAAAGAGAATTTTCTAAGTTTCAAAGCTCCTAGACATACATCTAAGCATACATTTCCTAAGCATACATCTAAGGTATCCATGTGATGTGTGTGCATGTGTCGGTGCTTGTGTCGGTGTACATCATTAGAGTCCATTGTCCTTTACATTGGCCTAGTTTACATTCTATGGTCTTGCAAGAAATTAAAATTGCATGAAGTAAAATACACCACCCTAGGTTTTACATTCTAAGTCTTGGTATGAGAATTAAAGTGCAAGAAATGAAACTAAAGTTAAAGGATGAAATATGCTTATGAAACATGAGATGAAAATGTTAGTAGCATAAGATATAGAGCAAGTAAAAGCTATTATAACAAAAGTAAGAGAATTGACATGAAAACAAGCAAAAATAATGTGAAATAGACCTAAAAATTCATCACCAATGCAAGGTTTGAATATGACCTATAATCCCCATATTTCAAAGAGTTCCCAAAGAGTTTCAATTCAGTTTTCACAAAGAGGATTAAAGGAATACACTCTACCAAGCATCTAAGACCAAAGTTAGTCAAATTCCACATTATTTATTCACAAACAAAACTTGGGAAGCAAGCAACCAAACATCACATGCACATATTCAGTAAAAAAACACATTCAAACTGTAGTAAATTCCTCACAAAATCACATATTATGAATCACAAATGTAGATCAAGAATTGGAATCAAAATTAAGCCAATTTTCACAAGTTTTTAACATGAAATTCAAGAAATGAAACAAGAAACAGCATCAATATTTCCTATCAAGTTTTCCAGTATAAAACTATCAAAAAACATCACAAAACTATCAAGAAAACTCTATGAATTTTTATGGAATTTTTATAAAAGATTTTAAACTCAATAGAGGTGCAATTAGCAAAAGCAGTATACAAAATAGCAAGAAAACAAGTGAAGAACGAAAATCTGCAAGAGACAGGCACAGGCCCAAGATCACTCATGGATCTGGACTATCCATCAGCCATACAGCCATTGGATTGATCCAGGTCCAAGTTTGACCTAGATCCAAGGGTTCAAAACATGCAGCGCATGGTAAACACAATCAGACACACAGGAGGAAACAATCACAGCCATACACATCACCATATGGCAGATCAAACGGTGCAGATCAAGAGAAGAGTGCACCAAAATGAACCGAACCGGTTCAGGTGTTCATATAAACACAAGCCTACCGGTCCAATTCATTCCTCCTTCTCTCTTCTCTCTCTACAACGTTTTAGAGAGAGAGAAGCTCTGCAACTTCTCTCTTCTTCTCTGATCATCTTCTCCGACGAACATGACGGCGGAGGTACGGTGGTTCGCCGGTGGCGCCGCCGTACCTGAACGTTTTCTAAAAGATTTTCACATCGTTGTGTTCGTCTGAGTCTCCTCTTTATGGTTCTGGAACTAGTTTTGTGAAATTGTGGCTAAAACGGAGTAGATCGGAGTTTAAACTTACGGTTTTTCAAGAACTTTTTAGATCTGAATCTTTTTTCACATATGTTTTCCAGAAAACACCGATCTACTTCGATCTAACTTCGTTGATGTGTTTAAAGAAAAACTGAGAAGTTTTACGTGTTTACCTGTGTTTTGACTCGGAGATTCGAACGGTGAACGACGGAAAACTTCAAGTCTTCTTCTCAGATGCTCTGGTAAGTGTTGAAACCGAAAATAAATCGGTGATTTCTTCGTTTTTGACGCACCGGTTTGATTCAATCAACTCTTTCTTCTTCTCCAGTTCAATCTTGCTTCGGTCCTTCTTCTTCTCACTCTTCGTCTCTGTGATCACACTGGTTCGTCTTTGAGATGGATTGGTGTTGGAATTGCAGAGAACGCAGTTCAATGATGAAGATTCACCTTCGAATCTCTGAGAACTGCGAAGAAATTGCTTTAATTCGAACTAATTTGATTAAGTAGTTGTTGGATTGAGTCTGTTTGTGATGAAATTGTTGTGGATTTGCGAGGAATTGATGTGGAATTGTGTTCTGGAAAGTTAGGGTTCATGATTTGGGGATGAAGTTCTTCATGAACTTCATCATGTTCTTGAGGATTTTCTGGGTTTGATTTCTAATCCTGGAGAGAGAATGTGAATTCTGTTTGTGTGATGTGGCTTGTAATGAATGGTGATTTTTTTTCTGTGCATTGATGAGTTGGCTTGTATTTATAGGCCAAGTGTAATATCTGAACCAATGAGCTTGTGACACCTGTACTGGGACTTGTAACTAACTCGGCCTTGCTGAGTTTGGGACTTAAGGACCTTTTTTGCAATTTTTGGAAATTGAAGGACTGTTCTGCAATATTTGAAAAGACTAAAAATTGCACTTTTAATAATTTTGGGGACTAATCTGCAATTATTGAAACTAAAGGACTGGACTGCAAAATGAGCTAAAGGACTAAAATGCAATTTACAGAAATTGAAGGACTAAAAGAAAAATAACACAAAGGACTGAAATGAATATAAAAGAAAATAGGGACTAAATGCAAATAATAATAAAATTTGGTAAAAAAATGTAAATTGGAAATAACGTAAAGTGAAACCAATAAAAAACACAAAAAGGACTAAAATGAACCAACTACATAAATGAGGTATTTCAAAGTAACCTCTCTTTGTCAAAATTTTGTGTGAAATGACCAAAATGCCCCTAGGGACTAAAATGACTCGAAATGACTCAAATGCAATTTTAAAATGGTTTTTAACAGGGAATTAAAGCAAGAGTTTATACAAGCAAATTAAAAAAAAAACTCAGAGCCAATTTTTAGGGATTAAAAGAGTTTTAACACAGGAAATGACTAAAATGCCCCTAGGGGCTAAACTGACTCAAAATGACTCAAATGTAATTTTTGAAATGGATTTTAACATGGAATTGAAACAAGGACTTATACAAACCAATTGAAAAGACTCAGAGACAAATTTTAGGAGAAAATGAGTTGGAATGCAGGAAATGACTAAAATACCCTTTTTATGAATTTTGCAAATAACATTGAAATAAAATGCAGAGAAAGATGCAATTGATCAGAGACAATTTCAAATAACTTGAAATGCAAGAAAGACCCTTTGGATGGTTTAAAATGCAAGAAAACATAGACAAAGTTACAATTGAATTTTTTTTAAAACAAAGGCAATAAAACATGCAGTTAACACATAGTAAAATATCAGGGTAAACAATATCAAATTGGCAATCTCAATAGTAATAGACACATATCAGAGATGGAAAAATATTTTGAGCAATTATTTTTAGGTCCAAAATTAGGGTATAACATCCCTAATTTGAACTTAAAAGTAAAATAAATTCATCAATGCTAGGGGGAAAGGACAATTACATCCAAAAAGACTTCCTACGCAAGCTTAGGGTGATTTTGAATCTAGGGGGAAAGGACAATTACATCCAAAAAGACTTCCTATAAGGATAGATAGCCCCTAAGCATCTGCAGCCCCTTGTGCTTAAATTGTTAATCTTACTTAATTTTAACTAAATTCCCATCACTCTTATATGAAATGAAGAAAGGACTTTTCTCGGTTACTTTAGCATTAAGGATAGAACTTGTTCCTCATAATATCTGTCCTATACAGGAGCAAGAAAAGGGTTGGACTGCACACACACACTCACTTAAGACTTGATGTTGGGTTGAATAGGTTCACGAGGAATGTTTGAAATTGTGATTAGTGTACTTGAAACAAAACCTTCAAAGAGACACGTGTTCTTAATAGTATTGCCATGATTAATCTTTTGTTGCCGCTAATGTCTATTGCCTTTTGCTTGAGGACAAGCAAAGATTCAAGTGTGGGGGAGTTTGATGAGTCATTAATTAGTCTATTTTAATGCATTATTTAGTTTAGTTTTATTAAGATTTGATTTTATTTTATTGCATATTTATTTCCTTTTTAAATCTTTTACTACAAATTGCTTTTTATTTTATTTTAGGAACGAATATATGGTGGAAGGTGTCTTGGAGCAAAAGAAAGAGAACTGGAGCAAATACAGTGCGAAAATACGAAGATACGAGACAAAAATATGTCTCTACCAAGTCAGAAGCTTAGCACGGCCCGTGCCAACATGTGGCACGGCCGTGCCACCCTCCTGGATACTCTTTTGCTGCTTTTCTTCAAGCCCAAGTTACCCTGTTGCAGCTTTACTGATTTGCCCTTATAGTTGCTTAGATTTTAAGTCAATTGTAAAGCTATAAATAGAGTATCATTCCATCATAAACATTCACATCTTTTTAGAATATTTGAGTACAATTATTTTAATAAAGATTCTTTTCCTTTCTTTACTTTCTCGCAAATTATTTTACTGTCTTCAATATTCTTCCCCCATGTCTACAATGAACATGAGTGAATAGACTTTTTTGTCTTGGGATTGTTGGGAAAGTCTAATGACATAATCCTAACGAACCAAGCTTTAACCCTAATTTTATGTAACCGTAATTTCTAATTTAGATTCACCGTTTTAACATGGATTAACCATTATCAAACTGTAGAAGCGAAAGTGGAGGGTTTGATAATTGTTAATCCATTATCCCAAACATCAATTCATAATGCGAAAGCGGAGCTTTGATGTTGGAACAAGTGAATCTAGACAATAATTGCAAAGGCAGCGAAATAGTTTCTGCAATTATTGAGACACAAGTAGTTTCAATCCTTATAAGCATCTTCTAGTAATCAAGTCAACAAAATAGGCTTGGTTACTAGAAGTAAACTCTCACCGGACTTTCATCGGAAAGGTGAGGGGCTAAAGGGAAACCGGTCTTTAGAAATTAAGGTGTAAACCATGAAATTAGAAGTTAAAGTCTTGTCTAGTGAAAGATTTGTTATTATGACGAACCAATAATCCCAAGGCTCTTTTATATTATTGTTATTTACCTTCAGCAACAAAACCTCCTCTTTATAAACTTTCTTCCCCTCTAATCATTCTTTTAAAGTTAATTAGATTGAACAACTCCCTAGCGGAACGATACTCTCTTACTACTATTACTTCGATATACCGTGCACTTGCGGTTTGGCTCTATCAGTTTGTCTACATTTTCTTTTTCATTTTGATACATGTACCCTTTCCCACACTTAAAATTTTGCTAATTTCAAATAGCAACCTCAAACTTAGATTCAAATCATACCAAGTTATTAAAAACATTTTGTCTAACTTCAAGAGAAGTCAAATAGATGACATTAAGGTTCATAACCTGTGGCATGACACGTCAGTTAGTAACAACAAAGAAAATTATTGCATGGAGGCTCAAAAGGGTTAGCAGACAACAACAACAACAACAACAACGACGACAACAACAACAACAACAATAATAAGTGTGTTTTGAAAATGCTCAAGGTACCAAGGAAAATTGTCTCGTGTGTAATATAACATAACCGATAGTCCATAAAGAACGATTGAAAATTCATATAAGAGTGGAATGTATATTTGGCTCAAAGTATCACAAGTTATGCTATACAGAAAAGAGGTGGTCATTATGATGAGTATTTTTTGCAACAAGCCCCAATAATTATCTTGCCCTTGAACTACGAGGGTAATCTAACCTTCTGCTGTAAATGTTCTGAAATAACTTTTTGAGACAAAAAAAATTAAATCTTGAAATGATAATTTCATTTAGATTAGGAAAATTTTTAAATTTAAAATAATAATGAGGAGTAGAAACAATTAAAGCAAGTAATTGTTTTTGACAAGAAATCTTATAGTTGTTGAAAAGGGAAATTGCAGAGAAAGTAAATTAGTGGGTTCCCTCCCATTCAACGCGTGTTTTACGTATCAATCATGATGGATATGTCTACATTGCTCCTAGGATCTCTAAACTTTCGGGCTCTTTTTCTTCATCGCACTTAACCTGATCATAGTCCTCAATTGTCAAGTTCTCCATTTCAGTACTTTCTTTCGGTGTACAATCTTTGATAATCTCCCTCTTACGAACTCATTGTGTAGTATAAATATCGCATATTCTCGTCCACTGTGTATTACAACCTCTCCTTGATCTACATCCATTAGGGCCCTAGATATAGCCAAAAATGGTATTCCCAAATGTAGGTGCAAAATAATATTCTTTCATATCCATTACCACAAAATCCATCAGGAAAGAGAATTTGTTTACCTCTAGCGGTACATTTTATGCTATCCCACGAGGATGGGAAATTTTTTCGTTGGCTAGTCCTACTTTGACCTTGGCTGGTTTTAGTTCGAACCCTTGTAGTTTCTTGAAAGTTGACAAGGCCATGGTTTTATGCTTGAAGCTAGGTCGCATAATGCATTCCCTAAAAGCTTGTTACTTGCGAGTAGATCTTCTGGAAATGTTTGCTCAACTTGTTTCTTACTTCTTTGGTTTGTAATACCATGCAGTTGTGGTCGATAATCATTTTGGGCCATGTTTTCAATGAGTACTTTGATTTTCTCCGTTGTTTTGGTCTTCATAGTCCCTCATGTGGATGTGTCAAGCAGCATGCGAGTTGTTGGCTTCAACATACAGTTGTGAAGAATTGTATGATTTCCATTTTAGCGAACCTATGCCCTGGATATTTTTTTAACATTAGTTTGAACCTCTCTTACATATCATCCATTACTTCTCCTTCATGTTGCTTGAAGCTTGAAATTTTCTTCTACCTTTCCAAGTATTTTGTTGTGGGAAAATATCGATCCAAGAACTTTCTTTTAAGTTGATCCTATGTTGGGATAACACTTCCTTGTAATGTGTAGAGCCAGTCTTTTCCCCTTCATCTTAATGAGTAACGAAACAAACGAAGTCATTTGTCGAATTCAGATATCCCTGGTGGATTAATGGTGTTGTAGGCGTCCAAGAAATGTATCCGATGAGTGTTTAAAATTTTAGATTCCTTACCTGAAAATTAGTTTGTTTTAAATTATTCAGCACACTATTCTTGATATCAAACACCATATGATTCGCTAGTTAGAGCCCAAGCTCTCACACTATTCTAGCCTTCCATAATATCTTTAAGTAATGTGAGGATTCTCGTCTCCCATTTCTAACAAGTCTGATGAAGAGACTTGGATTGGGAAAATTTCCGTTTGATTTGTCCTTTCTTTAGCAATTTGGGCAACCTTCCGAAGTGATCTTTCAGTTTTGTTTATGTCTGGATCCAATGGCAGAATACCTGAATCCGTACCACGCATGAAATAAACTAAACATGATCTTTAGTAGGATAGAATCACTGTGAAACTATTTATTTTATTTTATTTTTTATATATAAAAATGCGAAAATAAATTAAACCTAAAACAAAAAGTAAGTAAGAAAACTGGTTTGTTGATAATATCAACAATCCCCCGCAACGACGCCAAAAATTTGATGGATAAATTAGGAAAGTGTACCAAATCGTTTACAGGTAATAAAGTGTAAGTAAGATCGTCTCCACAAGGATTGTTTCAACTCGGCCACTAGCATTACTTATTAGATGCAGATAAGAAAAACAATTAAATTAAAGAAAGCGAGTAAATTAGGGGGTTTTGCAAGTTCTATTTGATTGTGCAAAGCAGTAGTGAGTTAGAACACTCGTTTGATTGAAGAATGTTGGGAAAATTTCCGTTTGATTTGTCCTTTCTTTAGCAACTTGGGCAAACCTTCCAAAGCGATCTTTCAGTTTCGTTTATGTCTGGATCCAGTGGCAGAATACCTAAATCGGTACCACGCATGAAACAAACTAAACATGATCTTCAGTAGGACAGAATCACTGTGAACTATTTTTTTAATTTTTTTTATTTTTGATATATAAAAATGCGAAAATAAACTAAACCTAAAACAAAAAATAAGTAAAAAAAATTGGTTTGTAGATAATATCAACAATCCCGGGCAACGACGCCAAAAATTTGATTGACAAATTCGGAAAGTGTACCAAATCGTTTACAAGTAATAAAGTGTAAGTAAGATCGTCTCCACAAGGATTGTTGTTTCAACTCGGCCACTAGCGTTACTTATTGATGAGTCATAGAATAGTCTATTTTACTGCATTATTTAGTTTAGTTTTATTTAAGATTTGATTTAATTTTATTGCATTTTATTTCCTTTTAGAATATTTTACTTTAAATTGCTTTTTATTTTATTTTAGGAACGAATATATGGTGGAAGGTGTCTTGGAGCAAAAGAAAGAGGACTGGAGCAAATACAGTGCGAAAATACGAAGATACGGGACAAAAATATAATCCCACCAAGTCAGAAGCTTGGCACGGCCCGTGCCAACATGTGGCACGGCCGTGCCCGTCCTAGAAACCTCTTTTGCTACTTTTTCTTCGGGCCCAAGCTACCCTGTTGCAGCTTTACTGTTTTATCCTCTTAGTTGCTTAGTTTCTAAGTCGATTGTAAAGCTATAAATAGAGTAGCTCTCCACCATAAACATTCACCTTACTTTTGCTTAGAATATTTTAATTATCAATAAAAGTCTTTATTTCTTTACTTTCTTTCTTTCAATTTTACTTTACTGTTATTCTCTCTCTTCTTCCCCCATGTCTACGATGAACATGAGTGAGTAGACTTCTTTGTCTTGGGATTGTTGGGAAGTCTAATGACATAATCCTAAACAAACCAAGCTTAAACCCTAATTTTATGTAACCCTAATTTCTAATCTAGATTCACCGTCTTAACGTGGATTAACAATTATCAAACTGTGGAAGCGAAAGCGGAGGGTTTGATAATCGTTAATCCATCATCCCAAACATCAATTCATAAAGCGAGAGCGGAGTTTTGATGTTGGAACAAGTGAATCTAGACAATAATTGCAAAACAGTGAAATAGTCTTTGCAATTATTGAGACACAAGTAGTTTCAATCCTATATGCATCTTCTAGTAATCAAGTCAGCGAAATAGGCTTGGTTACTAGAAGTAAACTATCACCGGACTTTCATCGGAAAGGTGAGGGGCTAAGGGAGACCGGTCTTTAGAAATTAGTGTGTAAACCATGAAATTAGATGTTTAAGTCTTGTCTAGTGAAGGGTTTGTTGTTATGACGAACCAATGATCCCAAGGCTCTTTACTATTATTGTTAATTACTTTCAGCAATCAAACCTCCATTTACAAACTTTCTCCTCCTCTAATCATTCTTTAAAAAGTTAATTAAGTTGAACAACTCCCTAGCGGAACGATACTCTACTTACTACTATTATTTCGATAGGCCGTGCACTTGCGGTTTGGCCCTATCACTTATTAGATGCAGAAAAGAAAAACGATTAAATTAAAAAGAAAACGAGTAAATTAGGGGATTTTGCAAGTTCTATTTGATTGCGCAAAGCAGTAGTGAGTTAGTACACTCTTTTGATTGAAGAATGTTAGTAGCGGTTAGGATTCTTCAAATCCCCTCTAATCTCTTATTTAACAGACAACTCTTCATTCAGTTATACGACAATAGTTCTATATAACAGTCTTCTTCTTCTCTGTTCCTAATTCTTCTTCTTTCTTCCTATATAACAAACTAGATAACATAAAATATAATCACAAATCAGAAGAACAAAAACTAGATCTAGATCTTTCTTCCTTTCTCTATTAGTTTCTCTCTCTAACAATCTTCTTCTATGTTCCTAATTTCTTCTTCTTTCTTCTTTAGCTTCTTTCATTCTTCCTTCTTCCTTTGTTTGACTTATCTTTTCTTTAGCTTCTTTCATTCTTCCTTCTTCCTTTGTTTGACCTATCTTCTCTCCATTACTTGTATCAATCTTTAGATATGTTTTTCTTCTCTTGTTTGTTTATGTTGGCTGTATTGAATGTTTGAAGAAAAAAATTGCATGTTGTTGCAGCTAACAGTGGAAATGTTTCTCCTCCTTAGCTTCTATCATCTTTTTTTAGTTAATGGGTTTTTTTTTTTGAGTTAATGGTTATTACTGGATTTTTCTCTTCATCAACCCGTTGACCCGAACTATTTCTACCCGATGTACCCGAACCCGAGCAACCCGATTCAAAAATTTGAGTTCAATAGTGTTATTACTCTTCACCCGTGGGTTGGTTCAGTTTAGGGGTTTGGATCTGAACCCGAACCAAACCGATGCTCACCCTATTGAAAATTATAAAATGAAGTCAAAGTTAAAGTTGTGAAAATAAAGTAAATTATGAGTAGTGACAGCCAAAATACGTGTCCGTCTTTCCTCTCTTTTATTGTGCTAACGTTTGAAAATTATGAACGGTATTTTTTTTTTTTAAGAAATTTTGATTTTGATTAAAACTAAAAATATAAATGCTGGTTGCTTTCAAGTTATAACAAATCAAACTAACCATGATTATCTATTTCAAATTTCAATGACACCAACAATATAACAAAAAAATATAATCTAAATTCTTTTTTTAATGACACCAACAACAATCTTTATTATAGAAAAAATTATTTAAGGGTATAATTGGGATAATGAAAAAGTAAGTAAAAATTATGAATTTTTTTTTATGAAATTTTTATTTTGATTAAACTAAATATAAATGTCTGTTGCTTTTAAGTTATAACAAACCAAACTAACCATGATTATCTATATCAATGACATCAACAATGTAAAAAAAAAAATATAATCTAATTTTTTTTAATGACACCAACAACAATCTTTATTATAGAAAAAGTTATTTAAGGGTATAAATGGGCTAACAAAAAAGTAATTATAAATAAACTATTCCAGTTTGTTACACTTTTTAAATGATCAACGAAAAAAACCTGACATACATATATATATATATATATATATATATATATATATATATATATAATCATATCGTGTTTGTTACATTTTTTTAATATTTAAATTTATTCTTATCTATTTGTTACATGTGTTATTTGTATTGAAAATTGAAGGCATTTTTGGAAAGAGGAAAATTCAGCTCAAAAGATCTGAAAGATGTTATTTTCTTTATATAATACTAGCGTAAAGATGGACACGTGAGTGCCCGTCTTTCCGCTCTTTTTATTTGTTGGGTTTATAGACATGTGTTGGCTACATTTTGTTAAAACAATCGTTCTAGCAAGATGTCAGACAAGATGTCTTAACATGTTGGTACGATATCATAGCGTGCCTTGTTCTGCTTACTTGGAGATTTATTTTAAACGTAAAGATTTCCTGAATACTCTCTGAAGATTTAATTCACGTAAAGAGTTGACCAATAAGCGTGTTTCTAGAAGCAGAGATAAGCGGTTTATACTTAGCTTAGTCCTTAAGAATGTTGTTTCAACATTCAAGGAAACATCTAATCTGCTTCAGAATAATTGTGCTGAAATCTCGTGATTCAGCTGATGTTTATCTGGTTTTGTGCATCAAGCCCATTCTGCAATCAGGCTATATAAAGGAAGACTCAAGACCTAATTGACTCACTGAAGCCATCACTTACAAAAGTGTCATTTACCTAATTGATACTACTTAGTAAAATTCCTTCCTGGCTTGGTAGCCCCCAGACATAGGTGAAGTTGCACCAAACTGGGTCAACAAACAACCTATGTCATTTTATTTCTTGTCCATTTCAACTGTTTGATTAATTGTGTTATCACGAAGTCTTGACATCGTTCTTGACAACACATGTGTCGTGACATCGTGTATAACATTTTTACTGCGTGCCAAAATTTCAATATTGTGCTAACGCACGTAGAATATCAACAATATTTTATAGAAATTTTGCGTGTAAATTACAAACGATATTTTATATAATTTTTTATATAGACTAACGAAAAGACGGGCACTAATGTGTCCGTCTTTCCGCTCTCTTTATTGCGCTAAAGTTTGAAAATTATCAACTTTTTTTTTATATCAAATTTTGATTTTGATTAAAACTAAATATAAATGTTTATTGCTTTCAAGTTATAACAAACCAAACTAACCATGATTATCTATTTCAATTACATCAACAATGTAACAAAAAAAAATCTAATATAATTTTTAATGACACCAACGACAATCTTTATTATAGAAAAAGTTATTTAAGGTTACAATTGGGATAATGAAAATGTAATTATAAATATACTCATCTAATTTGTTACACTTTTTAAATGATAAAGGAAACACCAGACATATGTATGTATGTGTGTGTATCATGTTTGTTACATTTTTTTAATATTTAACTTTATTCTTATCTATTTGTTACGTGTGTTATTTGTATTGAAAATTGAGGGCATTGTGGACTAGCACGATCGGGAATCGATTGGATGATCGTTGGAGTTATATAATGTATAATGCATGCAAGTAAGCTCTTCACTGCAAGGCAACATGTCAGATTTTTTTTTTTTTTTTAACAAGACAAAGTGGAATATATTAACAATAATAAGCACTCCTCTTTCTTTTTTTGTCATTCTATCAAAAAAATAATAAGCACTCCTCATAGAACAAGATGTAATAGAGAGAAACGTCAAAGTCTTACAAATGCTAACTAAGAGTGTGTTTGAATGAGGTAATTTGGAAATTTTAGAGAATTTAGAATTTTAGGGAATTTAAATGATTCAATTAAATTACTTTCATTTCTCAATTCTTTTGTTTGGATGGAGTAATAAAAAAATTTAATTGTCATCATTTTTGGGCATCTTTTATAAATTAAAATTTTTTTTTGTCAAATTTGAAAATTGAAATTAAGCGCCAATTGGTAAATTTCAAAAAAATTGAGGGGTCAATTTATAATTTTCAGAAAATTTGAGGGATCAATTTGCAATTTTTTGAAATTTATAGGGGTCAATTTGAAAATTTTGAAAAATTTAAGGACCAAAATGCAAAATGAAAAAAATTATAACAATGACTAAATTTAAAATTCTTAGCTTTTAAGTATCATTTGAAATTCTCTAAATTTAATTTAAACAAAATACTTCATAAATTTCTATCATTTTGAAAATTCTTCATATTATTATCCAGACAATGTAATTCACCTAAAAGTATTTGAATTCCCTCAAAACAGTATTTTACCTCAAAACATTCCCCCATCCAAACACCCTCTAAGGGAATCAAAAAACGAAAAAAAGGAAAGAGTTAAGAGTTGTTTGACAATGTCCAAACAAGAGAACGGGGTTAAGCCACCAACCATGATAATCAAAAGCTAAATTAACTGTCTTCAGCCACCGGTAGGATAGTAACTTGACTTTATCCAATAAATGATGAATAGAGTCTTCCTTTTTACCATATATTCTAGTATTCCGCTCTTTCCATATTACCCAAAACATGAAAACCAAATTACAAAAATAATAGATGGTTGAACTTTTGAATCGTCAGTGAAATAGTCAAAACTGAATAAAATGGTCGAAAATACTTGAATAATAAACCAAAGAAAAACAAATCCAATAACAAACATGTTGTCAAATGTTGCTGAAGTAATTACAATCCTAAAACAAGTGATTAATGATACATTGCCTAAAAACATGTCAGATCATTTGACTAATGACTAAAATATGAGATTTTGACAACATTGTCTTTGTCATTCATTGAATTGACTTGGTTTACGAGGAAACATCCAAGTAGGACACAACCTAACAAAGTCAAAAGTAGCACCAAAATCAAACTAAAAAAAATATTTTAAAAGTAATTAAGCAACCACCACCACTAATTTTCGATTATAAATTACAACATGTGTTGAACATATGTTGTAGCAAGAATAATGTCTTCAAAGAGGTTCTTCCTGATTTGGGGGGTTCTCTTTCTTTGTGTGTTGAGTTTCTCTACCAAACCATTAGCAAGGAACATTCCTAATGTTTCTGAATTCTACTCAGGTAAGTGAACTTCATCGAATATAAATATCAATTTTTTAATTATTTTCATTTAGACAATTATGGAGAATGAATTATATAATTAAGCTTCCTTGTATTTTATAATTTAATTATTTTATAGGTACAGATGAAATGGGCCTGAATAAAAGATTCCTTGGTCAAGAAAATAAACGACCTCCATGTAAGAGGGGAAGAGTGACTTATGCTGTGAGTCGATTGAGCCAAGACGATCCACGTTGCCACCACTATTTATGATCTGTCGTTGAAAAATATGGAATTCTCAATAAAACAATGTATATTAAGTGATACTATTTATTTATTGTTTTTGACAAATTTAAGCGATACTATTTATGTTATATTCTAGTGTGTGGTGTGTGTTTGTATTTTAATTATATAAATTTGTTATAATTTAATTCTACCATTTTGCTTTTATATATATGTTTTAGTTTTAATATTCAATGAGCATTTTTTTTTAACAAGACAAAATAGAATATATTAACACCCCAAAAGCATTCTCCCTAGCACAAGACGTGTCCGAGAAAAACATCAAAGTTTACAACAATAACAATCCAAAAGAACGACGGAAAAGAAAGAAATTGACAAACGTCAAAACAAACAAGAGGACAAAGCCACCAACTTCGATAACATAACCCAAAATAAGCATATTTTGCCTTCAACCACAAAAAAAAAGCAGCTTGATTTTATCCAGAAGCTTAGGGATTGTTTTTTCCGTATTATTAAAAATTATGTTGTTCCTTTCATTCCATAGAACTCAAGCACGAGAGAACCAAACTAAATGCATTTAGGATCATCAAGCTTTAGAAACACCTGCTGAGTGAGAAAACTGAAGAAAATGGTCTAAAATTTCACAGGGATCAATCGAGGAAAAATCTAACCAATTACGCACAAGGTGTCAAAGAGAACTGAAAATATTACAAATTAGAAACAAAGGATTTGTTGTTTCAACATTAAAACACCCACTCACGCCAAGCAAATAATAAAACCTTCAAGCGGACATATTTATGCCAGATGAATTCCGAAGCTGCAGTAAAACAGTGTGATTCCTTAGTTGTGAGAAAATGGTACACACCACGAACTGTGTATCAATCAACTTGGTCTAACTGTTAACGACGTTGATCATCAATATTAACTTGCAAAGTCACATTAAGAAGTAAAAATCTCTACCACCGTTCTCCACCTATGAACAGACAAATCATACAGCCTCCTAAACCGCTCACATATAGTATTCTCCCCTAACCACGGATACGACCAGAAAAAAAATATATGTGCAATTGCCAACCTTTCTCAATAAATACTCTTCAAACCAGTTCACCACCTCTAAATCAACACCATTATGTATATGCACCAACTTCTACCAACAAACAGACCCATCAATTCCCCCCTCGTTCACACACTCCCTCTCCATACCATAACGCGTTGATAACACTCTAAACGACAAACCCCCTTTATCCATCATCATACTCCAATGAATAATAACTAGTGGCTAATCAATTAGCAGAAAATCTATAGTTACAAAATTGAGAATTAATTAATTCATTAAAGACATAAAATAAGAGGGGATGCACAATCCTAACATTAGATCGAATCAAAGTTGAATCAAAGTTTATAGATAGATAGATAGATAGTTGAATAGATATGAAAGTTATTCTATTATGGATACTATTTCTCTAGATAAAAATAAAAAATTATATATGAGTGGTCTAGTAATAGACACACACATACTGCGAGAGAGAGAGACGTGTGGAAACCTGCAATGAAACCCAACCCTTGCATAAAATAAATAAGACTATTACTTTTTCCAACCTATGAGGTTCTCACGCGCCCAATTTTTTTTTTTTTAAATTTCCGACGGATTTTAGAATCCGAAACGAGTTTGGATTCTAAAATCTGAAACCTTTATATAGATAAAACGAAGACAATAACTTCCTCATTTCTACAGTTTTATGTTTGAACATTTGGTTTGTAACCTTTGGATAATTTATGTTTTATATTTAATGTTTGAAATAAAATTGTGTTGTTAAAGTATTTGTTTTATACGATCACGAATGCATGTTTATATCAAATTCTTATCATATCTATGTCTCAGCCAAAAATAAAAGATTTGTCTTTGTGCTGAGACAATTCGGAATATATAATCCGAAAAGTGTCAAAAATCCTAGAAATAACAAATTTTTGTGTAAGAAAATGCACTTTTTGGGTAGTAGAAATTGTGGAGTTTACTGACTTTGTTTTATATATAGAAAGGTTTCAGATTTTAGAATCCAAACTTGTTTCGGATTCTAAAATCCGAAGGGAATTTTTGGAAGAAAAAAATAGGGCGGCGAGAACCTTGTAGGGTGGGAAAAGTAATAGTCAGTAGTCAATAAATAAAACGAGTATTTTTCATAAGGTAAGAAGAAAGATAATGGAATGAACATAGTTTAATGTTTGACTATTACTTTTCCCATCCTATCTACTTCTCATGCGCACTATAATTTTTACAAAAATGCCGATAGGATTTCAGATTATAAAATCCGAACACGGTTTGGATGTGTTCGGATATAATCTGAAATATGTTTATATATAATCAGCAATCAGAATCTCTCTCATTTCAGCATTTTTTTAATTTTACTTTTAAAAACAACCAAAAAAAAGTAAAAAAATGATAAGAACTGTCAAATAAAATCATAAAAATACCACCAAAAAAATTCTAGAAATCAAATAAAACCAATGTAAATTTTTTCGTATTTTTCTGAAAATATGAAAAATAAAAAATAAAAAATGGGTTTAAACGATGGAAAATTTTGGATTTTGAGGGGCGGTGTCTCATAAGAAGTCCCTCCTACAAATGTCTAGATCCTTGATTTTTTTTCTAATTTTCTGGGGAAGTTTCGGAACAATTTGATCAAGTAATTCGAAAACCGGATTTTTGACTAAAAACATCTAACAATGACCAAGCTCATAAAATGGTTATCCATATTATAAACAGACTCATAATTTGTGCTGATACAGTTCGGATTACATAATCCAAGTTCTTTTCCCTTGAAAAATAGTGTTTAGGGGGTGTTCAAATTCTATAATCTCAAAAAAAAAAAAACAAAACAAAAACAAGGAACACTCCCTATTTTTTGAGGTTTTCGAATTATAAAATCTGAATTACTAAAAAACTCGTTTTTTTCACCCCATAACAAAGGAAAAACTCAATTCGGATTATAAAATAAAATCTAAAATTTACATGGACATTTTCGTAAAAAAAAATAGGGCACGCGAGAAATGAATAGGGTGGAAAAAGTAATAGCCTTATTGTTTTTAATTTTTTGGGCTCAAGCCCATTAATTAGTGAAAATAAAAGGAGAAAATTGATGTTCACACTTCAATGTTTGCTAATAAACACCAGTATTTTACGAAAATAACCCCATCGACAGTAGTTAACTACCGATAAAGTTATTTTCCATCAGCAGTTAACTGCCATGGAGCTTCAAATGATAATATTTCATTTTTTTTTTGAAGGAGATAATATTTCATTTATTATTGCTCGGAGGCTTTCATTTTGACTATTTTGATTGTGGGTGGACAAAGAAGCTAGACAAACCACTTGTCCATAGAGACACAAAGCAACATTATGTGGAGCATTTTTCTCTTTTGAACGTTGACAGGGAAAAATCCAACGGCACTTCGTGGAGCATAAATTATGCAACATGATTTTTAATAATATGATTATGCACACACGTGTATCATCCAATCGAAGGACTGCATCATCATATTCATGAGTCAAAATAATCTGCAACTCAATCAAAGAACTTGTTTTTTTGTGCTCAAAGAATGAAAATTTCAAGTGTTATGCTCCACGGCAACCTCATCAATAGTTAACTACCGCCGATTTAGTTTATCGGTAGTTAACTGATGATAGGATTATTTTCGTAAAATATTGGTATTTCTTAGCAAACATTTAAGTGTAAACAGCAATTTTCATGAAAGGATTGATTCATATACATACCATTGGTTTTTTTAAGGGATTACTCAAGCACATTTTGTTTTTGAGACTCCCCTACACTTATACTTTCACCCCTAAAAACTATTAAAAATGTCAATTTTATTCTTTTTAACTATTCCATGTTTTGCATGAGTTCACCCCCTACATATCATTTTCCGAAAAACTTAATATACTTTTTTTTTCGGAAATCATACAAACTTATATTAAGCTCTCCGGTTTGTATTTCTATTTTTAAATCATATATTTTAGCCAACAGTTAAAAACCATAGTCATAAAGGGAATGACATCATTTTGTGAGTTGCTCTACAAAAAAAAATCGTCAATTCCTTAACAAACCGAAAATTTAAGGTTTCAAGGACGAGAAACCAAACTGAGAAACTTAATTTAACTATTTTGGAAATCACACAAGATCGCCTATATGAAGGGTTCTTGTTTGTATATATGTTATTCAATATTCTTGCAATGATTAAAATGTTGCCTATTATCTTATGGCAACGTTTTTAAATGTTGTCATAAGTTTCCAGAAGAAAAAAGTATATTTAAAAACAATCCGATTATAAGGTAAAAACATAAGGATTTTAATTTATACATGAGGGGAAAAGGGGAGGTTCACACAAAATGTAGGGATGATGTATAATTATTGCGGTACGTGGTAAAATTTTCTACAATGAGTTTTGCTAGAAATAAATAATCAGACGACTCTCAATTTCAATTTTTTTCTTCATAAAAAAACTGTTGATTTTGGATTTTTAAACAGTTGTATTTTGTTTTCCGAATTCTATTTTGAAAGTTACTAGGTTGAGTCACGATCAGGTCGCTCTCTTTAAGACGTTTCGTAGCACTACCCAAAATTATGCAAGGTATACTATCAACCACTCTAGAAAACAGTACGAGAATTACACCTTCAATGTGGTACTAAGACCACTCTTTTAATACTAAAACCAATATGGTACTGTAACCACTCTACTATGGTGTTGAGACCACTCAAATATGGTGTTACTACCATTCTAACGTCTAACTTAACGTCTAACTTATCCAAGAATTGAAGAAGAATATATTTTTAAGATCATTCTTATTATACCGAAAAAGGGTCTATGTTCTTAAAATATTGTTTATATAGTAATTCAACCACTCAAATATGGTGTTACTACCATTCTAACGTTACTACCATTCTAACGTCTTACTTAACGTCTAACTTATCCAAGAATTGAAGAAGAATATATTTTTAAGATCATTCTTATTATAACGAAAAAGGGTCTATGTTCTTAAAATATTGTTTATTCTAAAGAGACATAAATAATTGAAGGGACTAGGCTCTTAAGACCATTCTTAAGACAATAAACCGAAAAGGGACTATGATCTTTCCGAAGGGACAGAAAAAGGGGATGAGGAGAAGAATAACTCGTTAACACAAACTGGAGGGAGAAGAGAGAAAGAGTTCTTGACAACTCAATTGAACTCTTTGGTGTATGGAATGCACTATGTGAGTTCTCTATTTATAGAGAAAATTCACAACGAGAAACTTTGGGAATAAGTAATACACATATTAGATCTAGTACAAAAATATCTCAATTGAGTACCAAAATATATTATATTGAGTACAAAAATATATTATTTAATACATAAATATATTATTGAGTATCAAAATATATTTCAGATCATGCACTAAAATATATTAGATTGCCTACGAAAATATTGTAGATTGTGTCCCAAAATATTCTAGATTGGGTTCTAAAATATTTTAGTAAAACTTGGGGACTAAGAAAACACTTTCTAATAATGATTAAATTAATCATTTAATTTATCATTTCCAAATAATAAAATATGTATCAATATATATTTTTTCTCTAGTGCTTACTTCGTTCACATAATTATGTATCTCTATTAGAGTTGCACCCCCACTATATAAACACTACTAATGTGTGTGATCATCTGACGTGGAACTTCCACTTTTTCAATTGACATAACACTAGTTTTACCCAACATGGGAATTTGTATTTAGTCTTTTAACTCAATTTCCACGCATGTTCCAACAAAAACTCTTTATGTTGTTGGAGGAATATAAATGTAAATTTCTTTGAGAATGTTTATCAAGTCATAAGTTTTCTTCTTCTTTTTTTTTAGCAAGAGTTGTAAGGTTTTATCGTTCTTAGACGGGAGCCAGTTGTGAAACTTAATTAAAAAGTTCAGACAAAACACTAAAAATGCTATAATACATTCACTACGTTCTAACTACAACTTAAATTTTTTATCGTATATAATTTGCAGATGCAAATCATATCGTATATAAAAAATTTAAGTTGTAGTTAGAATGTAGTTGATGTATTATAGTATAATTTACAGATGCAAATCATATCGTATATAAAAAATTTAAGTTCTAGTTATTTGATCATCAATTAATTAAACTATATACCACTAAATAACGTTTGGAAAGTGCTAACTAGTTTTTTTCTTCGCTATGACACTAGTTAAGGAATACTCAAACCACCTATCATGGATCCCTAAAACGAAAACTCTGTGAGCCATATTTAGAGTGGACCATGACGTACAAGAATTCTTGAGAAGCTCACCCCTTAATCCCTCACTCTAAATTTATTACATTTCACAAAGAAAAAACTTTTGATTTTCTTTCAGCTTGTCATTTCATGCAGCTATATACTATAGCGATAGTCGTCATTGTTAATTGAACAAAATTGAAATACAAAAATCGATTATGCTCAATCGTCTAAGCTGGTGGAGATGATCCTGAATATCGAGAAATGATTTACAGTATCAAGCAAATAAGAATGAGGAATTTACAAATGGATATGACAAGTAAATTAGACATTTTCTTGTCATATGTATACCCTAACACACTACAAATGACGAGGAAATATCTAAAAGTCACATGGCATGAATCATGAAAATACCATGGTATATTGTGACGGTGCCTACATTTGTAACGTACACGTACAGGTACAATTGAATATAACAATCCTTTAAAATATTATTATACTACTATATAGTGTATCTTTGACTTATTTTTTTAATTCTTTGTTTGCTTTTTGATAATAGTTTTTCTAACTTTTATACTTTGCAAATGAGGTCAAACCACCAAATTATTGGGGTTAAGTAGTGAATAACTTGTATCAGTCTATTCAGGGCCCAAACTTTGATTGGATTTGGGTTCCATTTTTAGCTGATCCAGATAGACCACCCTATAGAAGGAAATTGCTATTCTTTCTTTCAAAATTACTCATTTCTTTAACTCAGAATAAGTTAATTCATGTTCGGCATTTTTCAACGTCACGCTGCCACTTTTAAGATCGGTTGAATTGGCTTAAAAAATAATTGAACCGATTTAAAAATATCAGCGTGAGTTAACTCATGCTAAAAAATGCCGAGCATAAGTTAACTCCTGCTAAGTTAAGGGAATGTGTAATTTTGAAAGGAAGAAGGACAATTTTCCCCTATAGAAATCCTCTAATCTATACCGAAGTAATGGCCTCTTGAGACAATATGGGTCAGTCAGCTTGAATTTAATGATTTCTTCTCATAATTTGTCCACAGCTTTCCTTTGAGGATGGTTGTCTAGATAAAGGTTCAAGAGATAAAACCCTAAACCAACACTCTAAATACTGACTTATAGCATTGGTCCAAGTACACATACATTTTACTCTAAATTACATCGCTTTGTTGAAAAAGAATGCTATTGACGAAGATCAGATGCTCAAAGGTCATTCAAGGCCGCCGTCCAGAGATCTCAAATCCGACAAGATTATAACTTTTGTTTTCTATAACCAAAACAATGGGCGAAATAGTCAAAATCAAAGGACAATAAATCAATAAAACCCCGAAAGACTCAAATATTCATGTAGCCACCAATAATTTAAATCATAGTCGAACCATTTTATCATTAGATTTAAGTCAAAACCAATATAATACTTAGTATCTTCCAGTAACTTATTTGATTGGAGCTCTTGTTGAAGAAAGTGTTAACATGAGATTTCAAACCATGCCAAATAGAAGAGGATATAGGATAATTCATAGGTTTTCCTTTTTTTGAAAAATCTTGCTCTGCATATCATAGACCATTGTTTATCTAAAGTCATGAGTTTCTAACAGAGATGAAGAAAGGAATCTTGATTCACAAGAAAAGGATTCTTCACAGCCAAATCTCCTTGATCTTTAGGTTTACATACCTTACTCCAGGCCACAGTGCAAATTTTGTGTTGAGGCACATCACCACTCCAAATAAAGTTCTTAATCATCACATTAATTTGTCTAAGGCCACAAGAGAACATGAAAAGAGTATACAAACATACTACTAATCACTGAGTTTACTAAATGAACTTTTCTCATTATAGTGAGCAAAGAGCCTTTCCAAGAGGCTAGCTTGACCTTAACTCTGCCCATTATACCTCTGAAGTATAAAGCTTTAGATTTCTCTTTGAATAAGGGGATTCCCAGATATGAAGGGGGGGGGGGGGGGGCTCCATGAGAAACCAGTCATAAAGGCTATTGCATGTTGTTTAGCAAACGATATAAAGCCTGTATAAAACTTACTTTTAGCAACATTAATCATTTGACCAGAATACACTTCATAATTTGTAAAGAGTTGCATAATGTGCCTAACATTAGAAAGAGTCCCTTTGCAAAAAAAGATTAAAAATCATCATCATATAAACAATGACTAAGGACTTCAGAATATCTCTTATAAATCGTTGTTGGGCCTAACACAACCCAACAAAACCGGCTTGTGAGGTGAGGATTGTCCCCACTTATAAACACATTGCCAGGTCATCTCTTATCCGATGTGGGACTCTTTAACACACCCCCTGACGCTCAGGACTGGACATCTGAAGCATGGACATAAATGGTGGGTGACCCGATAACAGAAACCTGATAGCAGATGGCCCAACGGATCTTAGAGGAGGCTCTGATACCATCTTAGAAATCGTGGTTGGGCCTAACACAACCCCACAAAAACCGGCTTATGAAATGAGGATTGCTCCCACTTATAAACACATTGTCAGGTCATCTCTTATCCGATGTAGGACTCTTTAACAATATCTAGAGGAACAACCCCATATTCATCAAGGATAGATTGCATGCAAGCACAAGAGCTTGCAAACCACTACTAAGGACTTCTTCCGCCAAACAGAACAAAAGAAGAGACAGAGAATCTCACTGCCTCACTCCTCTACAACAATTGAAGTATTGCGTTTCTTTGCCATTAATGTAGATAGACAATTTGGAAGACTACAGTATAGTGAAGTATAGTGAGAATCCAGTTGTAAAAACAAACATTAAAACCGAAACACTTTAGGTCATGCAACAAGAACACTTTACAAATATTACAAGTTTTGGGAAAAGTTGTTAGAATAATAAATTTGTTTGAAATATATATGACTATTACTAAATGGTTAGTTCAAATTGACTCTGTAACATACACGATGTCTGAAAAATGACTACGTATAATAAAAAACACATATTTCAACCCTATAATTTGAGATTCATCTTATTTTTGACTATATAATATACACGTAGTCCAAAAAAGTGATCTAGATGTTGAATTTTTCATAATTTTTTTCAGACATGTTTAGGACTTTAAAATATGGTTTTACACACAAAAATAGATTTTTTTCGACTAGGGATAAATTAATTATTAATTTTTATTCGACATGATTAAAAAAAATTGTTAAACAATTCATAATTATTTTTTCTCTCGTTTAAAAACTACAAAATTTCATGGTGAAACTTCTTATTGTGTTCTAATCATGTCTACAAAATTAGGGAGCGCAACTTGACCCATGAGTATACGCTTACAAAATTGCAATTTTGCACGTTTTGGTTGAAAAATAAAGTTATTGAAACATCTTCGAAATGCTTTAAAACATTGTAGATATATCATTTACTTTCTAGATCCTTTATGTGTGTTTTTATAGATGTCTCTGCAAACAATAAGCTCAAAATTTGATTTCTTGGTCAAAATTTCTGTTGTTTTGTTTTTTAAGATTTTGGTGTTTTAAAAATTCAAAATTAATTCATCCTTAGTTGAAAAATTCTAATTTTTTGTGTAAAGTCATATTTTAACGTCTTAAATATCCCTAAAAAATCATGAAAACATTCAACCTCTGGATCCTTTTTTTGGATTTCGTGTATATTACAAGGTCAAAAATAATAAGAATCTCAAATTATAAGGTTAAATTATGTGTTTTTTATTTTATAAGATCAGTTTTCACATATTTTACAGTGTCAGTTTCAATAATTAACTCTTACTAAATTACCTTTTGTTTATGCATTTAATGTCGATTTTAATATTTTAATATAAATTTATAGTATTAATAATAATAGGTATATTTGAAAGAAAAAATAAATAAATGTATCTAATATATTTTGTAGGGAATCTTATACTTAAAAACAAATAGTTTTTTTTATTGTAAATGGTCATTATCTTATAATAAGAGAAGAAGGGAGTACTAAACATAAATTAATCAAGATATGCAAGCACCACATCAATGTGTTGTTCTTAGGACGGTGTCACTTGACGTAGAGTTATAAGTCGCCACCACACACCACAGCTCATACCAGCCAGTCATAGCCGTCCAAAGAGATTTAATTTGCCACCAAAGGAAGGTGATCTATTTATGTTACATTTAATTTGCCTTCAAACAAATATCTATAAACTTGTTTTTTTATATATAACAAATGTTGTTTTAGTAGAATAAACTTCATTCAAATGATAAGGTTGGATTAACAAATGTTAGTAGATTTATTTTATTGTGATTATTTTTTCTTTCACAAGAGTTTGAACCCTATGCTTTAATTTTTTTTTTTAAGGAACCCTATGCTTTAATTATGTTAACCGTTAACTCAAATTATATAAATGAAATAGAGTTTCGGTGAAATTAGCTCAATTGGTATAAACATTGTATAATATATGCAGATGTCAGTGTTCGAACTCAAACACCCCACTTTTTCACATTTAAAATGGATGAGCTCCAGTCACAAAGTTATTTGACCCCAAACAAATATAAACGAAAAAGAAACCAATCTTTTTACTACATTATAAATATATTGTAAAGTAAAAGATTTTGAATTGAAAGTGATAATTTAATTAGATAGTATAAATGAAAATCAGTTATCAGTTATTTAGTGACATTTTTAAATATTCTTTTGCAAATATGTCGTGGGACTAGGAATTATATTATTTTTGAGATAAAAGTCCACAACACAGGTTGACTGATATAAATCATTATTAAAAAGGTTGACTATTGATAAATTAAAACTTGATAGAAAGCTTTTATTAAACACTTATTTAAGAGGTCTATATGACTAAAAGATTCATGGAACAACAAAATCTTTGGTCTCACATGATATGATTTTATAACTATAAATACTTATTGTGGCGGTGTGATTAATATTTGTTGAATGTCTTCCATGTCAACGTACACCTTGCAAACTTGAACTATACATGTATATTTGACAAGGAAATGCATGAAAGTAAGAAGGAATAAATCTTTTAATTTAGAGTGAAAACTTATTTTAATCTTTGAAAACAACTGTGAAATTCAACTTAGCTTTTAAGAAAAATAAAAGCAACTTTTAATCGTTCAAAAAAATTAATTCGGGGCAAAAAAAAAATTTGGAACAATACAAAATGGAATATAATATCAAGAACAAAGCATTCTATCTATCACAAGGTGTGCCAAGGTAGAACACTAAAAGTTTTACGGACAATTACAAATCCAAAACAAGCAAAGCAAAACAGAAAGGAAAATTGTTAGCCAATGCTCATATAAATTAAAGGATTAAGCCACCAACTATGATAACCAAAAGCAAAATTAATATTTTTTGCCGTCAGCCACCGGTAAGAGAAGAGCTTAATTTTATCCAAAAGATGATGCATCGAGTCTTCCTTATGGTTGAAGATTCTAGTATTCCTTTCTTTTCAAATCAAACTAGCCCTAGAGAACCAAATTAAATGCATAAAAGATTGCCGAGATTTTGAATCTCCACCTGATTGACCAAATTGATAAGAGTGTTCCAATAAACAAAACGGATCGACCGATGAGATGTCAATCCAATTTCGAACAAGGTACCAGATAAACCCTGAAATAATGACAACCCAAGAACAAATAATTTTCCGATTCAATAGCACCACTTCCCTTCACACAGAGATGTGAATCTTGTTAAATGATGCATCATCTGATTTTAGAGTACATACCAAACAAATAAAGATACCTTCTAAGGAGCTTCCTTATGCCCAATAAAATTCGATAAATATGAATGAGCATATGGTTCAATATTAGTTAAAATTTGATAAGCACCACCAGGGCTGGCCTAAGGGTAAGGCGACCCAAGCCCTCGCTTTAGGCCTCCAAATTTTGGACTTAGAATAAATGCTTCATAATAGACTAAAATTATGTATATATATATATATATATATATATATATATATATATATATTTACAAATGAATATAACGTCAAAAAAAAAAAATGAATAAAGGTCACACAACAAATGAATTATACAACTTTGTCATGAAGCAAAGATGGTAGATGTGATGCTTTATGTATATCGTACTTTTGATGCTTACAATATGGGTTTAACACTTCCCCACACAGCTTTACAATGCGCACTATTTTTCAGTCAGGACTGCACTTACAGCACTACCATTTATGTAATGCAATAATTTATTTTTCTTTTTAATTGTAATTTTTTTTATAAAACCTATGAGTTTATATTAATTACTCATTAAAAAAGCTCATATTATAGTTCGTTTTAGGCCTCAAAATGTGTTGGGCCGGCGCTGAGCACCACTAACTATATAACCAACAAGAGGGTCTAACTTCCAATGCCACTGGTCCACATTATCAACCTACAAAGCAACATTGTGAAACAAAACACAACACTCCCCTATCATTTCTTCTTCCCACGCTAACAACATCTTCCGCCATTTCCACGCCATCCCACCCTAAAGAAATCATATTTACCACATATAACAAACGATTTTCTGACAACTCATACAACCACATGTATCTCTCTCTCTAGAAGGAATACCACCGAGCCAAGGATCCATAAAAAAAAAATGCATTAATTGCATGAAGAATTGTGAGTAATTTATTCAACTACTAATATAAATTAGTTTAGTAGAAAAAACTAACGAACATTAGTTGCATGATTAAGTTTTTAAGTGGAATGAAAATTAATTTATAGGTACCACTTTTGTCAAAAAAAAATTATAGGTACCACTTACAAATTTATTCATGTAGCTTTCAAATGAAAACGATGTATCAACTTAATTAATTTTTTTTAAGGAGTTTTAACTTAATTAATTATAGGTCAACCTAAAATTTTCTTTCATTTTAACTTTTGATGATTTATTCATATATTCGTATATTTAAGGATTAACTCATCCATATCATTAAAAAAAGGGTTAACTAGAAGTACTTTCATAATTTAAATAGGATTCCTGCATTGTTGTTTATCAAGAGATTCAAGACTAACTAGAAGTACCTCTCATTTGAGCTCTTTTTTTATTGAAAATATGCATTTAAGCATTTTTAGTATGCAGCATCTAAGCATAGTTGAGATACGTGCTAAGCAACAGAAACATATATAAATCTTATAAATATACTTCTATAATGAACAAAGTCAACAAGAGATAATATATACAATAACAAAAAGTTCTAGGTACAACACGTATACGAAAATACGTATTTTTTTATGAAAAGAAATTCTCTTTTGACTTTATTTATTATAGAATAAAAGTATATCACATCACATGCCTTGACAATTTTTCATGTCAATAAATAGTTTATTCTCAGCATATGTGTATTGGTTGCCCACACCACTATAGAAAAGTTTGAGTTAATTTCATTTCATGCACCAACAATCTTGAAAAATAGCATTTATAAATGGTTGTATTAATATAAGTAGGACTTTTGGCCATTCGTAGGATATAATCAAATGGTTGAAGTGTATTTTGTTATTATTATATACTATTGTGTTGACTTCATGAAAGAGCCTAATGCCTATAGGGAAAAGCTTAGTTCTCACAACATAGATCCGAAATAAGTTTTTGTAAAAAAAGGACATTTTTTACGAGTTGACTTTGCAAAGTTTAGTTAGACACAATAGAAAAATGTAATAAAGTAGCATAGTATGTATATATCCAACCACCAAATGTTTATATAGTAAATGAAGTTTTTTTTTTTTGGGAATAGAAAATGAAGTCTATTAATATTGTAATTAAAAAAGTTTAATTAAGTATCATTTTTTTAACAGCAAAATGAATTATAGGAGAATCAATGAGAAAAGTATATGAGTATTTGACCTAACAAACGGTAAGAAATAAGGGATTTTTTTTTTTGGTGGTGGTCGGGGTTTGAACCCCAGACCTTACATATTTTATACATTGTCCTTACTAACTGAGCTAAGTTCACGAGGATAAGAAATAAAGGATATGTAAATAAAGAAGAGGATTCGAATACCATTCTCAATATAAAATCGGACCCCCTACTAATATTAAATGAGATAAGATAAAATCTAAAATAAATTTACAAAGAGTGACATTCGATACGTTACAAATAAGTTTTTTACAAATGAGTTACACTCAATATTAAAACATAATAATGCCTATTGATACTATGCTTTTGGATGATGTGGGACATTTCTAATAAAATCCCTAAAGACATGGAAAATCCCATGCTTTGATTTGCATACCTCAATAATTGATTTTAATTCTTCCACGTCTGTTATCTCTTCCACAATCAAATACAATATATAAACAAGACATTATTCGTTAAAAAATTGTAAAACAATTGGTATATATACATTGACTTTATAAGATCTATAAATAGGTTAGTAGAGACGTATTAGCACTGCATCCAAAGCTAGAAAGTAAACTCATACACAACAAGAAAAAGAGAGGCTAGAAACACACTTGTGTTGAACATAAAAGGAAACTAAAAATGAGGTGCAATCATGTGCGTTTGAATTGTGGCATTACAATGCCTCTCATTGGATTTGGCACTTATTCCTACCCAAACGATAAGAAGACAACAGAAATTGCAGTCCACAATGCCCTTGAGGTACAAACCTTAATCACATACACATTTGTTGTATGAAGATCATATTGTTGTTATAATTGTTATATGAAACATCAAATAACGAGCAACCCATCAAATTGGTATTGTCTTTGTAAGTCGTTCTTAAACTAGTCTATGATTTTATTAATATTTCAAACTAGTCTCCGTCTTTGACAAAAACAAAAAGACAGCGGCCTAATTGAGAAACTTTTGACAAAAACAGAGATTAATTTGAAATATTAATAAAGTCAGTGACTAATTTGAGAATTAGTTACAAAGACATGGATCAATTTGATGGCTTACTCATCAAATAACTCGTATATTGAAATATATTTTAAAACTGATATGAAATTAAAGTACTCCCTTGTATCTTAAATTAATATAGTAGAGTAGGTGCATGTGTTTAGTCTAACTATATTGAAAATTTTCTTGCTATTGTTCTTATCTTTCCCTATTATTCAACACAAATATATGTATGTGTGTATGCAGGTGGGTTATAGACATTTTGATACAGCAAAAATTTATGGTTCTGAGCCAGCATTAGGCAATGCCATAAATAAGGCAATCTACATGGGAGAAGTAGAGAGGGAAGATATTTTCTTGACATCCAAATTGTGGGGGAGTGATCACCATGATCCTGTTGCTGCATTGAAACAAACTCTAAAGTAAGCAAATAGAAAATAAACAAAATGCGTATTGATTGCATGCCTATATCTTAATCCTTTTCATTTCATGTAAAAAAAATTCTAAGATGGTATGAGAGTCTCCACTAAGATTCATTGGATCACATGCTATCAGGTTTTCACTATCGGGTCACCCACCTTTTATGTCCATGAACCAAGTCCAATAGTGCTGGTTGTGAGGGGATGTTAAAGAGTCTCGCATCAGATAGCATGAACATGTATTTATAAGTGGGGACAATCCTCACCTCAGAAGCCAGTTTTGAGAGATTGAGTTAGGTCTGACCACGAAATTTAAGAATAATTTAAAGTATAGAACATGTGACACAATAAGTAATGCACGGAATGTGTCTAACACCAAATTGCAACAACCAATGGTTTGTCACCACCAAAATAAAATCTGATGCCTATTGTGTGACAAAATCTTTTGAATTACTTAAAAAATCAGTTTTATTTGAGATTTAGTACTGATTTTTGGTTTTTACTTGAATGCAAAATCAGGAATCTGGACATGGACTATTTGGATATGTACCTAGTGCATTGGCCTGTAAAGTTAAAACCATGGGTTAACTATCCTGTTCCTAATGAAGATGACTTTGAAAATTTGGATCTTGAGACAACATGGGTAGGGATGGAAAAATGTCTTGAAATGGGGTTGTGTAGGTCAATTGGAGTTAGTAATTTCTCCAGCAACAAGATTGAGTGGCTCCTAGATTTTGCTAGTACACCTCCAGTTGTTAATCAGGTAATTAACTAATTGGAATTTATCTTGAGTAGCACTTGTATCACATCACTATTATAAGAAAAAACCATTTTTAGGTTGATTTAATAATTAATCTATTTGATCTATAATATAATTCACACACATCAATTATTGAATAAACTTAAAAAGTGATTTTTCGTTTATAATAATGACTGAATGAAATAACTTATTTAGGTTAATCTGATAGTGTTTGTTTACGACTTTAGAGTGTGTTCATCTCAAGATCTCAAATTCGATTATCCTTTATACCAACATCAGTAAATTAGTTTGAGTTCTTAAGAAAATGAATAAATAAAGTAGTTTTATCATTGACAATACGAATAGAATAATTCAACAATAATATTTTGATATATACTTAGGTGGAAATGCATCCTATGTGGAGGCAGAGAAAGCTGAGAAAGACATGTGGAGAGCACAAGATCCATGTAAGTGCCTACTCACCACTTGGTGGACCAGGGAATGCATGGGGATCTACAGCTGTTGTTAATCATCCGATTATACAATCAATTGCCTTCAAACACAAAGCAACCCCAGCACAGGTAATTAAATTTCAAGTTTAAGACTTTTTTTTAGAAAAGATTTTTGTAATCTAGAGTTCCATCAAACAAGTAAATAAAATATATTCAAAAATTGTGAAAATTGTTTTAATCAAAATTCAAACTCGTCTATTCTTGATAGTACATAACATAATAAATAAAAATAATTACTCCAATGTTCAAATAAATTTGGCACATTATTTAAATGTACAATGATATAAAATTGATATCCAAATTAGTTGCATTTGTATCATTAGTAAAGTGAATGGTAATGTATAAATAATTTAATAAGCTAATTTTGACTATGATCTTTGATTTGAAGGTTGCATTGAAATGGGGATTATCAAAGGGCTCAAGTGTGATTGTGAAAAGTTTCAATGAAGAAAGAATGGAGGAAAATATTGGATCATTTGATCTAAACTTGGATGATGAAGATATCTTTGAAATTGAGAAATTGGAAGAAATGAAGATTATGAGAGGGGAATTTCATGTTAATGAAACCACAAGTCCTTACAAAACAATTGAAGAACTTTGGGATGATGAAATTTGAAGCCATAATCACTGTTATAAATCATAAGTCTTTTCTATGACCAGGATTCTTTTATACACAACTCTGAGAATCCGAAAGCTGATTGTTTATAGTGATAAAAAGTCCCACTAAACAAAACCTTTGTATTTTAATCATCAATATATATAGTTGCATGATTGGTTATTTTTACAAGTCATCCAATCTATCATCCTTTATGGTTTGTTTTCCAACCCTACTAATTTCTCGCATGTTCTACAAATTTCAGATTATATAATACAAAACACGTTAAAAACATATTTCATTTTTTCGGATTTCATATTCCAAAGTAGGTTTGGAGGATGAGAAAAGAAATTCACATCTTCATTTTTGTTAGATGAAACCTACAAGTCGTAGTGATGAGTACTTTGAAAAAATAAAGTAAAAAAGTCCAATAATAATTACTAGAAGAGAAATTATTATTCCACCCTACTCACACCTCACGCGCCCTCCAAATTGATCATTTTACTCGTATTCAGATTTTATAATTTGAAGTGTATTTGATGGTTTTTAGATTATCGAATCCAAATTAAAATGATTTGTATGGACACAAAAACAAAAAGTTAAAATATTTATAGGGATCAAAAAAATATTTAACTGTTATTAAAATTACATAATTTAAAATTGATAACAAAATTTATCACATTTTATTAATTGAACATGATTTCATAATACATTAAAATATTGGCATCTAAAACTAAACCTCTGGCATATGAAGATGGAGATGGAAGAAGGGAGAAGGCATGTCATCCCTCTCATGCGCCCTCATAAGAATTTAGGAGCACAAGATGATGAAACAGAAAAAGGTGAGAATTGAATTGAAAAATCCCAATTCCACATACAAGTTGATTTTGGGCGTCCAACTTTGACCATCCACGCCATCCCCAAAACTACAACTATGAAGGAGGTCTATGTTTGAACTTGTGTGTAAAAAAGCCTACAGTTGACGAGATAAATTGAGGTTGAATGAGAAATTAAGAAGAATGAGTAGGCATTTATAGAAAAAATACAAACATAAACTGTAACAATGGTCAATGAAAGTTTGAACATGTGGTCAACCATGGAATAAAGTAAAAAAAAACACATGAAAAATTCATGGAACCATCAAATCTTGGTGATTAAGGCACAATCAAAATTTTGGACTGTTTCATATTATATAATCAAAAAACTGTCCAGTATTGGTTTGGATTGTATAATCTGAAATAGTTCAAAATGTGTAAAAACTTTTGGTTTAGAGAGTTCGATAGATTTTAAATTATATAATTCGAACAGTCAAATACATAATTTTTTGTGGTCCACATTGCATCGACAATTTTTGTACGCATAAAATCTTCTATAAATTGGCATGTTTAGTTCATTTGCAAACCATACCACCAAACCATGAATACTTATCTAGTAGAGGTAAACATCAAGCTAGTTGTAGTTTACTACAACATTGAAAACTTAATCTATTTTCGGTCCATATTGATGTCACACTGTTTGGACTAAAGGAATCTCAACCACAAAGACATAAGGGTGGACAGAGCTAAGTATCGTTGTTCATCGATTAACTCAGATGGAAGCGTCATGTTCACTCAAATGAAGCAATAAAACAACAACGGTGTGAGAACTAAGTTCTCTGTAATTTATCAGCACAATTCAAAAGGGAACGACTGAGTTTGGTTTTTCCTTAACAACCAGTTTTAAAACCGGTTCGAGGGATAAATATGATTTTTGTTTGAAATCCGATCCAAAGACATTGTTAACATTTTTAGTACATAAATATCTTGTAAACAACACCTATCATTTGTGTATTTTTTAAGTATCCATATTATTATTAATTACTATTACAAAATATACATAATATTCACCTCTATTTAAACACTGAAGGACTTGGATCCTCTCTAGTGACATAACCCTTGAGTGGAATTAAAGGCCAAGATTTAACCCAGAGAAAATCTAGTGAAAATGTCACAAGAGGCAATTCATTAGAGATTTACTTTTTCCACCCTATTGTCTTCTCGCGCGCCTTTTTTTGACCAAAATACCCTTTATCCGGACTATATAATCCGGACAATATTTGGATCATATAATCCGAAAGGATTTGGAAATCACCCTGCCCCATGGGACTTGCGAAACTTGGCTTTGGTCAGGGTGAAATACAATCCGGAAAACATAATCTGGACACAATGGTTGTATTTCAGAGAAGAAAATCCTCACGCCCTGTATTTAAACCGAGCGGGAAAAGTATTTGTTTTTTTTTCCGGAAAACGTAATCCGGACAGCTAGGTTATATATAGTTCTCCAGAACCTAGCTGAAGCAGACCACCTTTATCAAAAACACTCCCTACACCTCTAAAAAAACACTCCATTTGGGCGAAATAATGGTTTGGAGCAGCAATCTGGCTATCAAGGGGTGTTAACATCATCATTTTCGACTAAATGCAAAGGTAATGTGTATATAAACCTTTCCCTAGTCGAATTTTAGGCTATTAACATTTGATCACGTTGTATGATCTTCGCAGTACTTTTCCGAATTTGTAATCGGGACTGCGTTCATGCGTTCTGGATTTCGTATTCCGGACTGTACCAGTGCAGAAACTGTGTTCATTTTCTGACTCTGCTTCACACTGTTTTCAGCCATGGTTGTTCCTGTTGATCCCCCAAATGATGATCTACCTCAGAATGAACCTCATGTTGTGTTGCCGCTTCTTTTACTTGAAGATGCGCATGATTCCGGAAATGCCAAATTCGAGAATCCCCCACCACCACCCCCCGAAAGTAAAGGATGCTCCTCCTCCTATTCCTCCTGTTGTACCACCTCCAGTTGTTGCTGTTTGTATTGACCAGCGAGAACATTTTACCACCAAACACAGGTTTGCAACACGCAATGATTTGTTGGAGTGGGTTCGAGAGAAAGCTAGGAAGCTTGGTTTTTCCACTGTTATTGGTAAATCCGATAACGGTGGCAACAGAAGAAATGCATTTGTTACTTTGATATGTGAAAGGGGAGGTTCATACACCGAGTACAAGAGAAAAAGTCGGCGTGAGATAGCTGGTTCGTTTAAATGCGAGTGTCCATTTAGGCTGAGAGGTTACTTGTTGACTGGTGGTGATTGGAGCCTCAAAATTGGTGATAGTAAACACAACCATGGCATGACAAATGTGTTGAAAGGTCATAAAACCGCCAGTCGTCTAAACCCAAATGAACGTGTTCACCTTGAAGAGATGGTGGAATCAAACGTTCCTCCGAGGCAAATGCTTACCAACTTAAAGAAGAGGAATTGTACCACTTCAACTACCATCAAACACGTTTATAATGCTACTTACAGGTATAGGCAGTCCATTAGGGGTACGAGGAATGACATGCAACATCTCTTGAAGTCTTTGGTTGATAATGGTTACGTTTATCATTGTAGTAAGTATCATGATTCTGATGAAGTCAGTGATGTTTTTTGGGCACATCCAGATTCTATCAAGTTGTTTAACACGTTCTCCACGGTGCTTGTGTTGGATTCAACATACAAGACAAACAAGTATCGTCTTCCATTGCTTGAGTTTATCGGTAATACCTTTACCATGAAAACATACTCTATTGCTTTTGCTTATATGATGTCTGAGAGGCAAGACAATGTTTATTGGGCTCTTGAGAGGTGTCGTGAGATATTGCACTCCAAAGATCTCTATCCCAAAGTAGTTGCCACTGATCGGGACAATGCTTTGATCAAGGCTGTGGAAAATTTCATATTGATAATTGGACCCGGTTCAAAGTTGTATGCGCAAAATTTCCCAAGTTTTTGGATTATGTTGAAAAGACAATTTTGGATCCGGTTAAGGAGAAGTTTGTGAGGTTTTGGGTTGACAAAAACCTTCATATCGGGAATACTACAACAAACAGAGCTGAATCTGCACACGCTCGGTTGAAAAGGTATCTGAGTAGTATTATGGGTGATTTGAGTACAAACTGGAAATCCGTTCATGTCATGCTAGAGTTGCAACATACCGCAATACATGCTTCGTTTCAGACGAGCATTATCATGCTTGAACATCGGTTCAAAGACAAGGTTTTGTGGTCTAGGTTGATCCGGAACATTTCAAGGGAAGCTTTGCATCATCTCGTTGTAGAGTACAATAAAGCACTTGAAATTGGTACGGATAAATAAGATGTGGTTGTTTGAGTTTAATCACTTACGGATTACTGTGTGCGTGTATGATAGCTTTGAAGATCAAGAACGGCACCGCCATCCGTTTGGAAGAAATTCGCATCCATTGGAAGAGGTTGAGGTTCGAGTACGAGGTTGACCCGAAGCTTCAAAAAGAAGACATCTCTCTATTGCCAGAATGGGATATTCTCCAGGTATTTTTTTTTTTCAAAACTGTCAGTTTATGTTCTGCCCAGGATTTATGTTTCTGTATTCTGTACTGGTGCAATCCGAATTATATAATTCGGACATAATTGATGGGTTTCGAATTATATAATCCAGAGAGGTAGCATTTAAGCCTCATGCAAGTGCATTTAAGGCTCATGCATAGGGTGTATCGGGAAGTTCCGGATTTTATAATCCGGATGTCCTTATGTATTTCGGAAAATAGAATCCGGATTATATCAGTAGTGGTAACAGAATGCATGTTTCTCACTATTTTCCATCAACAACAATAATGACAGTTTTTTACACATTGTAGGCCCGGTTCAAGGACGCCGATTACAACATGAAGGTGCATTTGAATGAACAATTCCGACAATTTGTTTTACTGGAAACCACCTCTATGCGTCCACCGCCAAATAAGGTCATCACCAAAGGAGCTCCAAAGAAAGATAAGCAAAGCATTCGATCGACAAGGCGGTCCCCTTCCCTATGGGAGATTGTTGACTCCCAGGAGCAAGAAACACAGGGTTCACAGACACGGTCAACAGGGACGAGTAGAAAGAGATCACGGAAAAGCAACATGTTTCCTACTCCTCATACTCCTCCTAATCCAATTCCAAAAAATCCGCAATTGAAGCCAACACCCGTTGAAGTCCACATACCACACAAAGACCAAATCCCAATTTGGATGCATGGCTTTATTGAAAAGGTTACAGATGTACCCGGTGATGGCCATTGTGGGTTCCGAGCAGTTGCGGTCCTACGTAACTTGACTATTGATGATCACGTATTAGTCAGGTACAACCTTTACAAAGAGCTTATCGGTGTAGAAAATGGCCGCTATCGGAGGATGATTAATGATGATAAGCGGTATAACGAGGTCTTAGACGCTCTATCCTACTCCGGTATTGGCAATGCACCACCGGATAAATGGATGACAATGCCGGATATGGGGTTCCTCATCGCACAGAAATTCAGCCAAACGGTTATTGTGTTGTCCATTGGGAAATCAGAAACCTTTTTCCCTCTAAGTGGTCCACCCCCGCCGCCAACTATCGATCTGTTGATGTCTCTGGCATATGTGAATGACAACCATTTTATGACATTGAAATTGAAGGATGGTTGTCCGATTCCTCCCATTTCCGCTCTATAGAGACAATACCATCGAGATGATGCAGACACCTGGCCTGATAGATATGTCAGCCGGATGGCAGATTATAATGAGCTAAGTCGGGCGGCGGGTGTAGCGGTCATAGAAGATGATGAGGAATTGTACATTGTTGAAAATCTTGATCCCGATGAGAGGGTTGGTGCTGGTCCTGCTCCTGGTGTGAAGGTTGAAGTGGATGATAGTCCCATTGATCTTTCGGCGCCATAGATTAGATATACATCATTAGTTTAGTTGAAATGTATATCATTAGGTGAAATGTGTAATGATATAAATTCAACTCTTTTTTGGTATAATGATATATATATATATAATATATATATATATAATCATTTTTTGATATGATATTTAAGTTAATTGTCTTTTATACAAACATATATAATGATTTATTGAAGAAAAAAAAATGATAAAAACCACAATGACATACAAATCTGTTTCAGTTCTGTGCACTGGTGCATTCCAGAATATATAATCCGGAATGTTCCGAGGGTAAAATTGGAAGAAAAAAAAAGGGCGCGCGAGAAAAGGCATAGGGTGAGAAAAGTAAATCTCAATTCATTAAAGAAATTGTTCGAGACAGATCAACTAACATCCCATTATAATCCTCTAAACCTTTTGTACCCTCTTTACTGCTTATCCACATCGGTTATAAAGCTACCGAGCTGTCAAATACAAGGGGAAAAAAAAAAGGTTAAACAAAGTTGACATATCTGGTTAAAAAATTAAATGGAAATATTAACTAGTGCCCCCGGAGCACTGGTTAAGGATCTAAAATAGTAATTTTTTATAGAAGTTTGTGTAATCAATGCATTAGAAATTGAAAACTTTTAAATTTTAAAAGAATAATTACTTTACTTAGAATTGCTTAAAGAGTGTCCCGGGGGCACTCGTTAACAAGACCCAAAATTAAACCATATACATCTACGATGTTTGACTATTTTTGGTTATATTCGACCAAAGCGAGTAGTTGATTACATGTACTAAAAACGAAAGAGAGAATAACTACAAAATCACAATGGAAAAGATATAAAAAGTTAAACAAATACATAATTAATTAATGGGTTTTTTCCTTTTGGTATCATAAAATGACGGATTTAATAATTACAAGTTTTACAAGGGAATGCTGATTTTTTTTCCAAGTCATGAATGAGAGAGCAACTAGTTTCCTTTCCCTTTTGATTTGATAGTAATTTATTCTCCAGCATCATCCTCTTCCAACGTCAAGTTGAATTTATTAGCAATGATGATGATGATGATGATAATAATTCTCCATAACATTTTAATTTAGAAAGGAGGAAAATTAAAAAATGGACAATTTATTAAATGTATGCAGTATTCATGGATGGAATTTTTTTTTTTTTTGGCGTGGGGTGGCAAAAATTGAAAGAATTATGCTAGAAAAACTATTTTTAATACTCTTTTGTAGGTTGATTTTTTTTTTTTTGAAAAAATTGAACTTCTTTTTTTTGTAGGTTGAACTTCTTGAGAATCACAATTTATACAGAATCAATATGAATTGATTTGCAAAGACTCATTTAAATCTAATAAAAGAGAATGTTAAGAAGAGTATTTGCTAGCAATCCACAAATTCAAATGACAGGAACTAATAAGAATTATATGGTTCAAACGACATTTTTTAATTTTATTTGCTAGCAATCCACAAATTCAAACAAAACATTTGCTAGCTATTAAGAATTTTGATTAAAAAAACATTAAAAAATTAGTATTAATCACAGCAATACCACATTATTTTCGTTTTGTTTCTTTTGTACATAGAAGAAAGCAATACCACATTATTTTTGTTTTGTTTCTTCTGTACATAGAAGCATAAAAAAGAAAAATTATTTTCACTGAAAACGTAAATCAAAAACAATAAAATTAAGGTACTAATAGAAGTAGAAAGAAGAAAAAGAAGAAGAAAAAAAAAAAACAAGTAAAATCGAGCTTTGAGCACCAGCTCCAAAGCATACTAGTGTTGCACAAAAATAATCCACTCTCTTTTTTATGAAAAGAGTCTTATGATTGAAATAATGATATTACTTGAATACCTAAACCAATGTTAACCATTTATCCTCTTGGTCAACTACATGCAAAGTGCACCAAATACTTGAGAGGACTAAAAACAGAAGTAAAACTTAGTTGCTGCTAATTTCATACCTGTCAGAAATAGAATCATCATAAAATCTATTTTGGAGCAACAGGTGTAACATTTTCATGTGACCCTAATGAAGTTCCTTGCTCGATGCACTGAAAAAAATTAAATCGAAAGTCATTCATAAGAATAGGAACATTGGAGTAAAGAAGCATGTAAAAAATGTATCAACCTGTAACTTATGCAACTACTTTTTAAGGGAATGACAAATTTTTGAAAGTAAATAAATAATGCTACGCGTTTTCAGTAGAACAAGATTAGTTAAATTCAGGCCAGGTTTTTGGGCCTTATAGGCTACCATTATCAGATTAGAATATTTAAGATTTCATTCTTCCAAAACCTGCCCTCCATTTCTAAATGATTGTCGTTTAAGGTTTGTGTGCAGGAATCAAGAAAAACAATAAATAATTGGTTGACTGAAATAACTTTTACCTAATTTATTAGATTAGGGAAGATTAATAGATTAGTGCATTGGTAGTTTAAAATTGTGGAGTACATAAAAAGATAATTTTAAGTTTTATTTCTCTGCAATATTGACTAGAAGATAAATATATACCAAATCCAAAGATGGCATACATAATCAATTTTTCGCAATTAATACCTGAAGAAGATAACCATGAAGCCAATCCAATGTCTGAGGAAATGTTGTTGCTGAAACATTTACCACGGTCAACCCCTGTAGCATCATATGGTAAAAGTTGAAGTATATGATAAGAATTACAGATAAATAAAATTAAAATCATAAATTTATAAGGGCTTAACGTAATACTGTAATCAGAAATAAGAATTCATAGCAAATGTTTCTCATTTGTTAAGAAATAAATAAAAGCAATCCAGCAAATAGATAAAAATGTCTACATAAAAGGTAGATATGGAAAAATTTGAATTGTGAAAACATGCGGGAGTTGTCTTGGTAGTTATCAAAAAAATGATATGCAAAAATTCTAGCAATCAATGTAATCTTATATTTTTGTGGCACACCTGCGATGTGAACGAGCACAGATAATCCTGTATGGTTTTCAAGTTGGCTATGAGCTTATCAAGATCCTGCAAATTGAACAGCAACATTCAGAAAACAGATGAACTGAACGAAATTCCAACATTTATTAGGTTATTCATGTGGCCTTTTTACAGTTCTTGATCTGGTTCAGTGTTAGAGTATATATGTTTTTTGTTTGAGTTAGAGTATAAGAGTATAAGAAAATATCTAATAGGCCAAATACCTCCATAGGTCCTTTAAATTTCAAGTTTGTTTCAGATAGGTCCTTTAAGTTTATAAGGTTTAAGATAGGTCCTTTAAGTTTCGAGTTTGTTTCGGATAGGTCATTTCTGTCAACCTCCGTTAAGCCATAGTTGTTATGTCCGTTAAACCAAAGCCGATATGCTCGTTAAGTGGGTGAGACCTTATTCAGATTTATGAAGGAAAAAAAGAATCTGTGTTCAGAAATAGGAAGACTGAGGCTAGTTTGGTTTGACATTTTTAGTTGCATGATAAATTGAAGCAGGTTGTTTGAATGTTTTTAAAATTAATAACTAGAAGTGGTTTATTCATAAACACTGTTCTTATTGACGTTTTACAAGATTATTTCTTTGGCATCATTCTGATTCTGTAGTTTCTATCATTTAAAACGATTTTCAAAGAACAAATCACCAATTGAGTTCTTTTCCGTGCCTCTCAATATAGTAAAATGAAATACTCATTAGTATTCAAATGCATGAATGATAAAGTAGCCAAAAATACCAAGTCCTGGGAGCAGGGTGTAGAAGTTTAGAATTTATTGTACCTTGTCCGGGCACTTCTCGATAAATGTACGAGAGGAGATCCACTCTTCAAGTAATGCCTGCAAATAAGATAAGAGAAGTAACACAAGATTATTTGACTTTTAAAAGCTACAAGTAAACAGTGCCTGATAACAAGACCTGTGTACTTGCTTAAGTCATTTCAAAAAAAAATTCAACCTTATCCTACTCCTGCCGACATAAGACAGAGTGAGGCAACAATCAAGACAACACGAGGACTAGTTATTATTATTTCTTTTTACAATCAATTTACTCTTTCCAACTTGTTAATCTATGCATGCGCACGAACCAGTAAACATAAACACTATAATTTTTTCATTGACTGCAGTAGAGTTCCCCATGTACTATTGTAATTGTAATTTGTAACATCTTAGAGATACATACAGGCACATGATCTAGTTGTACCCTTGGACAATCAAATAATTCACAAAGTTAGGCATTCTGTAAATAAAAACAAAAACCATTTATGCGTGTAATAGTTACTTCCATGGAAAAAAAGGACAATGAGACAACCTTATGATCAAATTCAGCCATCTTCAAAACAATAGGCACGATTATTGGTTTGGGGCCTGACTTCTCCTTACTAACAATTATTTTGTCCAACGCCGGTTCCGCAAAAGAAACATCTGCATGACAAACTAATTTGTCATCAAAACATTAAATTGAAACCAGTGCTATCAATAGCAGAACGCTAAAAATCCGCAATGTGAAATAGCAAATAGAGTTGCGAAAAAATAGCGGAAGCCACATTAGCATTTGAGTTAATTATATATGTAAAGAGGCACGCTGCATAAATCAAGTGAACGGATGCAGAACATAGCTTATATATTGAAAAGTTTACATATTACAATGAATATTGGAGTAATACTCACAAATTTTTCAGTTTTTCTATTATAAAAATAACTCATATGCAAGTTCTGAAGTTTTATTATTTTTAAAAACCCTGAATTTCTTTTTACCGCAATTGTCGCTACATCAGCATCCAGAAACTGGAATAGCGAAAAGAGGATTCAACAAATTCCATTATGGTATACTGGTACCACCGCTACTCGACAACATTGATTGAAACAAGTGTCATATCATGGTTTATTTCTAGTATGGAACTGAACATCATTAGAATATGAAAATAATAGATACTACTAACCTTTATGTTCAGTGATGTTTCCATTTAGGCTCAAGGATGGCATGGAACTTGATACTGCATCCACCGTTTCATCATTTACTCCCTCATTGGAGCTCAAAATCTTGGATTCACTATTCGTCTCATCACCACTATCCACATTAATATTTTGTGTGTTTATTGCAGTATTATCATCCAATTGCGCAGACACCGGATCTATTTCTTTATTTCGTGCATATGCACTGGAAGGCGTTTTGTTGTCATCATCCACTAAATAAATGCTAGGATCTAAATGTATTCCCTGTCGTTATGAAGATAAAAGAAAGAAAGTGAGCTCCTAATACGAGAAACACTTTGACTGCTCAATAATATATCGGAGAGCAAGTGACATATGAAACCAACATTTTTCCTTTCTATGGTTGATTTTCTCTCATAGTATCCTTAATTAAGGCATACCTTTGTATTTTCTAAAAAACCATTGACCACTGCCATTTAAGGCATACCTCTGAAAATAAACATTATGTTGTAGACTCGTTCCATCAAGTCTATCCAATCCGAGTCTACCCGAATTTACAAAGAAATGTTTTGCAAGTGAGTTAATTCAATTTTGATAACTACAGGTGTAAACTCACTCGATTTTGATTTAACTTGAAAGTTTGACAACTATGTATCTAAAGACACAACAATAAAGCACTTTCATCCTTCTCAATATATGCTATGGAAATCCCCACCACATACCAAGTATCTTTGTTTTAATCTGTATTATGATGATTGGTATAATGCTGTAATTTAAATGTTGCAGAAAATTTGAATTTTTCAGATTTTGAGCTGAGCAGGTATAAACTAAGCCACTAAATCCTACTTCTGAATGGAGTAAAAGAAAGAAAACAGAAAGCAGATAACAAAACGGGGAGAGAAAGGATGAAGATTTAATAACATAGCTAATCACAAATTTCTAAACTAACCGCATACCAAATATAATTTGACTTGTATACAATGATCCTTCCCATTGGTCTTTTTGGAATCCTTGGTGAGCATTTGTTTTATCCTTATGCTTTGGATCAATTTTTATAGTTTTATTTAAAAGTAATGGTATTAAAAAATTTAAATGGGGCCCCCCGCAAGTCGACAGTGGGATTGGACCCCTCAGATTAGTCAGTTCTTGGGCCGGATACCGAGTTTTAAAATAAATTGGTATTAAAAATTTAATAAATGAATAAAGTGGTAAAAGAAAAAAAAAATTGAGCATTACAGAATAGTAAGCAAATGTTTTTCTATCAATAAGTTTATGGAGAATTTGCAGGTGTGGTCATCAAACCTACTCATAGTTGGTATTATAAGAAATAAACAAATCAAAATACAGATTTACAAGACTAAAAACTGAAAAGAAATACATGTCCATACACGTACCTCGATTATAATTGGTTTTCCATCTTTCATTGCCTTTTTCAAATCACCACCCAAACCTACAAACCAAATGTAAAATTAACAGATGACAAAAAGCAACTATAAAGAAAATAGGGTTAATAGTGCATTACCCCCTTGTAATATAGGTCATTTCCGGTTTTCCCCCTGTAAAATATTTTTTTTGATTTACCCCCTGTAAAATATTTTTGTTTTGGAATACCCCCCTAATAGGTCATTCAAAAACTAAAATTTTTGCAAAAAAAAAAGTTGGTTTTTGAATGACCTATTAGGGGGGAATTCCAAAACAAATTTTTTTTTACAGGGGGTAAATAAAAAAAAAAAAAATTACAGGGGGAAACCGGAAATGACCTATATTACAAGGGGTAAAGCATCATTAACCCAAGAAAATAAAATAATCATAGCACTCTAGCAAAAAAAATTGATTGTTTAATGATGGCTGTGATGATAGCCAAATACAATTTATAAAATGATAAAGATCTCAATCTAGAAAGAATTGTGAAAACCTTTACGAACAACCCTGCATTCTCTGCAAAATTCAGTTATTAACTCCTCTGATGAATCGAAGTCTCGGGCCCATACTGGAGTTGAAGCCAATGGTGCACTATAAAAGACACAAGAAGATAATCGGTCATTCGTAAAAAAAAAAGATATTCAGTCAGATTTCATGTGTAAATGTATGAGTACCAAGTACAAAAGGTTTAGATTTGTGAAAGGTCTTCTCTTGTATGGTTATGCAGTATGTTCATACATACTAAACATACTAACAACTGCAATATGCAAAGTCAAAGTAAAAAGTCTAAAAACTAAAACATGCCTAATATTTAGTTATATAAATAACCGGTGTTGTCAATCACAGATCGCAGAAAACAGCGGTTTGTTCAAATTTTCCTATGCTATAGTGCTTTAGCGCTGCTATAACCATTATTTGAAAACACTTCGTACTAAATACCGTATCGCGGAATAATAGCAATTTGTTGAAATTCTGCAATGGGTGCTATAGCGCCTCTATAGTTTCTATTTGACAATGTCGAAATTAACACATATATAACAATATATATCAAAAGAACTACGCAATTTGAATATATATACTGGAAGCTACAGAACCATACAACATTACCGACATTGGCAGTGCTATATGAATCCAATATTAATATTGAATTAACAGACATGGTATTTCCAATGCAATAACATATAACATATATAGACAAACAGACAGACAATCCGGTAGATGCTGATGGATATAATTTCAGGCCAAAAGTATCCTAAGCATGGTCTATTATGATTTTCTTAAATAAATACTTGTTTTGTCTAACAGAAACTTTCAATCAACGCGAAAATATTAGTCAACCTGAGAATGAAATAAAGAAGTTCAGGACATACTCTGTTGATGTGCGTAACAATTCGTAAACCATATCTGTCTGTCAGAATCAAAAAACAAAAATGTTAAAATCATTTACATATACAGAACATCAAAATAAAGTATAGAGATAAAACTCCTATTAGGTGCATGTTAATTTAACTGGACGAAAGAAGAAAGAAAAAAAAACAACTCAATCTAGATAGATACATCGAATTTTTTGTTATCGAATTTAACTAGTATTTACTTTATATGATAGGGGAAGACGCAGATATATAATCGAAACATTCAATGCCTACCTGTAACACATTTGGCAAATTTAGCCTTTGTGCAAGCTGGGTGGCAATAGTAGACTTCCCAACACAAGCAGTACCACAGACAAGGATTACTAGTGGAACTCTTTGATGGTGAAACCTATGCAGGAAAATGGAAATGAAGCATAATCATACATACGCAGTAAATTTACATACAAAACATTTGTATACGTATGTACAGACAGACTCGGATTTAATACGTTTAGATGTTTTTAAAGACGATATGTCTATTCATACATGCATTGTATAGATTAAATAAACAGATTACAAATGTACGCAAACCTTGTCATCATCTTATAGCGATTTATGTACTCTTCTCCATATCCTCGCCGCTCCATAAGCTTAAATAGGTTGACTTCCAAATCGGACTGCGACCTGTAACATAAAACCACAATGAAAGATAATATTTAACTAACTCTACTAAAATCCAGCATCGCGAAAAGACGATAGTAATATAGCTTACACATCTAGAAGGCTGTTGTCTATGAGAAGCTTCTTCAATTCGAGAGCAATTTTGATAGCTACATGATTTGGAATCTGAAAAAACAACAAGCTATGATTTGTTATGCACTCTATTGCACCGACACTTCTGATTAAATGCGTATCTTGGTGTCCGACACTGACACTTGTGATTACATTGAATTATGTTATTTTCTCAAATTCAGTGTCTGTGTCATGTACGTGCTTCATAGAATATACATATAATATCAAAGCTTGTGATTACATTGAATTATGCTATTTTCTCAATATTTTATCCATGATGACGTGTCAGTGTCCATGTCGTGTCCGGTGTCCGTGCTTCGTGGAAGAGGAGCATTACCTTGGTTACAGTTAGCGTTCTACATAGCAAAAATCTGGAAAGAACATAGTAATGATCGGCATTATCACCCAACCACACCTTCACCTACAAAATCAATAACAGAAAGATAATAGTGGTGAAATTGAAGGAAACACGTATTCGAAAAAATGCATATAAGAACAAAAAGATAGAATTTAGAAAGTTACTTTGACGAAATCGTATTTGGAAGAAGCGTTACGAGAAGAGAATCTGACGGAGGGGAATTGTTGTTTCTCATCACTTTCTTCGCCACTTACAGGGCTTGACACGCTTATTGATTTTCCTTTTTCCTTCTTCATTCTATCGACTTGTTTTTCAGATATACTACTATCCCTTTATCTCTTCTGTTCTAATTGATTTCTCTCTGTTTTTGTTTTGTTCTGTAACATGTTTTTCTTCTGTCTCAGTAAAAACACGTGTTAAAAAAATAGAATAGTAACAAATAAATTGTTGAATTAATTAAGGGTTAAATATGTTGTGATCTTTTCTTTTTGGTGGCCGGGGTTTGAACCCCGAACCTTACATATATTATGCATTGTTCATATAACTAAGTTAAACTCACAGAAACAAATATGTTTTGATCTCTGTAAACATATTAATTTTTCGTATTAATTTTTTCGTTTTATTTGCTCTAAAATTTCCTTTTAACTTTTAGTTCCTTATAAAAATTTCAATCGTTGTTTTTTGTCCTTATTTTTATGTAATTTTTTGTATTTTTTAATGAAATTGTGCAGAAATGTATAGAATATTGTAAAAATCACTAAAAAATAAAAATTGAATTTTTAACAAAACATAAATTAAAGATGAATTTTGGTTTTGGTTATTTTACAACATAAATATTGTGGGTTGATTAATGGGTTAAATATGTTTTTAGTCCCTATAAATATGTAAACTTTTAGTTTTAGTCCCTCTAAAAAATTTCTTCAACTTTTAATCCTTCAAAAAATTTCATCTTTTCATCTTAACTTTTGGTCTCTCCTTTGAAGTAAACTCATGTGTAGAATTCATATTTTTTTAATAAAATTTTGACGAAAAATTTATAATATTATAAGAATTTCACCCAAAATTTTTTTGAATTTTTTAACAAAACATGAATTAAATATGAATTTTTATAATTTTTTCCAGTTAAAATTCATATCTAATTTATATTTGTCATAAAATCTTTCAGCGGATTAGCTTATTTGTGGAAAAAGGATTTTACATGGTAGCATTGCAAATCTTTCATAAAATGACATCGACATTAAGATTGTTGATCATGTGCGTGGACGTTGGAGGATAGAGGGTTGCTATGGTAGCCTAGTGGCTAGAGTTCATTCTTTTTAAGGTGAATAAGTGGGGTGTCCGGGGTTCGAACCCCGGCCCCTGCACATAATAATGCATGTCTCTGTCAACTGAGCTATGCTCACAGGGACAGAGAGTCTTAAAATTTACTAAGACAGATGTTCAACCTTTCCCCACTTCCATCAATTCCATGATGTATCATGGGTGACTTTAATGACATCCTAGTAACGGATGAAAAAAAAAAAAAAAAAAAAGAGAGATCTGAAAGGCAGTAGTGTTTAATTCACAAGGTTTCAGACAAGTTGCTCTAGATGATGGTCTTGTAGACAAGTTGCTCTTTTACATGGTTTAAAAGCTTAGGCATCAATCATGATGTGGGAGAAAAATTGGATAGAGTAATGGCTAATGATAGTTGGTATAATATATTTCAGAATGCAAAGCTAGAATGTCTCACAAACTCGATGAATGCACTGAGGACCTTACCAACTGGAGCAAGGATAACAATGATATGCACCAAGTTTTTTGTTTCCTTAATAATGCCTAGCATTATTATTATTATTTGTTTAAAGACTATGTATAGGTCCCACAACCCAACATTATTATCAAGTGTCCCAAATTTTACAATAAACAATCATTTGAGTTCTTAAATGTGTGGGGATCAAATTGACTAATGAAAAATAAATTCAAAATAAGATGTTTTTGTTATTTTGATACATTCACAGACGATGGACAACGCCTCACACATTCAAACCAAATTCAGAAAGAGGGATACAAATAGCTGCATCCAACATTACATGCAAAATTCATACTTTCTAAAAAAATGCTAACAAGTGTTCATGGGAAACTTGTGAAAGAACCAAATAGTAAAATTATCTTACTATTTGTATAGTTAAACTCTTAAAAGTGTAAAAAATACTCATTTCATAATTTATTTTTTGTTTCCTTAACAACGCCTCAGAGGCGGCGGTTAGCATGAGCCATACATTTTATACAAAAGTATAAACTTTAGCAAGTTCCAGAGCAACAGGCCCACAGACAACGGTAACATGGTTAATACTTCACTAAACTTTCACGTTGTATAAAGAAAATGCAACAAGGGGACCCAATTTCCACTATGGTGAACTGGGCGTAACTTTTACATAATTACATTGCTAGGCTTCTTCCTTATTAGTCTGACAAAAGGAAGAACAAGAAAGAACAATCTTCCACCGCCAACATCTAAGCTAAAGGTAAAAAAGTGATTATTACATTGGTAATGCTACAATTTCACCATGTCAGTGAAAATAATCTGTTTTTCAGACAATGCCTAGGTTTATTAGAAAACTACTACCATTGTTGTCTAATAGCAACTATAGTGGCACTATAACGCTATATCATAGCGGAATTTAACCAAATCACCATTGTTCCGTAATACGCTATATAGTAAAAAGTGTTGTCAAATGGCAACTATAGCTGCACTATAGCGTTGTAATGTAGTAGGATTTGAACAAACCGCTATTTTTGTGATCAACTATTGACAGCACTATTTAAGAGTCATGTCATGTCCTTTTAAAAAATTTGCCACCTTTCTTTCCCATACTAATCCCCACAAGACTTGATGGAAGAAGTGATTTCGTATCTGGCCTCCATTTCAATTCTTTGAGAGTAGTAAATAAGGTTGCAAGTGAAGGAGAGATTTCACTATCTTTTATATGCTTACATGAGACTACTCTAAGGCTTTGAAGCTCCTTCCATGAATGTATTACAGACTCCAAACCTTCTGTTGTTAGCAATGAGCATCCTTCTAAGTAAAGCAATTTTACACGCCTGAAAAAGAACAGCAATCAATACATATAATTTCAGCTGATTACAGTCACTTCTATATGGTTTTGTCGACTAAAATTGGCATAACCAACTTCAAACAAGACTCAAAAAACATATAGAAATTGAAAATTTGAAAGCTAGATGTGAATAGTTGAGTTCACTATCAACTTGTTACAATATTGGAATAAGGAAAAGGAAAATGCCTTGTTCTAGTCTACAACCAAGAGGTGTAAAATCAAAATTTCAAAATAATCTTGCAGAACAAAGCCATTCCAACAAAGAAAAAATTACTAGCACTTTATAAATTCCCCCAGACCTGAAGACCAGATTGCCAATATACATATATGATTAGAGACATTTCAACATTGGTCAATTACACCATATAATTTTTCAGAATTCAACACACATTATCCCAGGGAAAGGGACCCCTAAACTAATTTGTGTTATGCCGAGAGGTAAGTTAAAATATGACCACAAATTAGTCCATCACCAGGGATCGAACTCAGGTACCAACCAAATATATCGCTTCAATGGAGCGCATTAACAACTAGCGCTCAACACATCATGGTTACACATTAGAATTTGAATCAATGGCTTGCCAATTGTCAATCAAACAGGAAAATAAGACCAAAAATTCTAGACAGTATAGTGACAAAGTTATCAATCAACAGTAATTACAAAAGAGACCATTACCTGCAAACAGTTGCAAAGCCGAACATGCCATTATCGAATCCCCAGCAATCCTGAATAATAATCTCCCTAGCAACCCTGCAAACAGAAAACAAAGCCGAAACGCTCTTCTTATCCCGCAACTGACACTTTTGCAAATGCAGCCTCTCAAGTGCAGGACAAGAACCCAAATACTCATCGAGTCCCGGATTTAAATCAATCTTCTTACAAGACTGTAACCTCAACGTCTTCAAATTCTCACAATACGAAATCGCAGCCATCCATCCATCATCCATCCTATGATCACACAATGTCAACTCCTCCAACATCTGACAACACTTCCCAATAGCCTTAATCCCATCAAAACTCCCTTCACACCCACAAAGCTCAAGCTTCACAAGCCTCTTACACCCTTGAGCTAAAATCGTCAAACCAATATCCGAAACAACCGAACCATAAAATCCCTCAACATTCCCAACCAATTTCAAAATCTGCAAATTCCCACACGCCGCAATTCCCCTTAAAACATTATCACTACACTTCTGCAACTCCAGTTCCTGCAATGTAGAACACTCTTCAGCCAAACTTAACAAACCCATTTCACTAGCACCAATCACTTGAACCCTTCTCAAATTAGGACAACCATTAGCTAAAGCAACTAACCCATTATCAATAACCTCAACAGGAAGCATATTCTCCTCACAATTAAACCAATTCGGCGACGACGCAGAATCAATATACATATTCAAAACATTACTACTCATCAAAATATTCGAACTTTGTGTCAAAATCAATGACCCATGAATCAAATCAACATGATTAAGATTAGGGAACCTATAAATCAATCTACCAGATAAAACAAAGTTCCAATCACGAATCCGAATCGATCGAACCAAACGACCTTGTAAATTCAACCATCTTTTACAAACCAATGAATTCACATTTCTCTGTGAATCTGGAAGCTTTGAGAGAATGTTGAGAAGAATTTCATCAGATAACATAAGGGTTTGATCAATGATTGAGAAATTGGGGAAATTAGGGTTTGATTTTCGAGGTGATGAAAGAGAGTGAAGCTGTTGCATTGCAGCAGCAACAACTATTTGGTTTAAAGGCTTTGATTTGGTGTGTTTTAGCCATAAATCAGACCACCGTGTTCCTAGTTTCTTCAATGGCGAATTAGGGTTAGGGTTAGGGTTTTCTTTCTGAGAATGATGATTCTTCTTCTCCGTTGAAAACGACATCGTTTTTGTGTTGTTTTTGCGGTGGTGGTAGTGTGTTGCAGTGTTCGTTTCGTTCTTCTATATTGTTATGTTTATGCTTTTTTATTTTTTATTTTTTTTATTTATTTGTGGAAATGGAAAATTGAATTTGTAGAAAACAAACACCAACGGAAATATATCTTTTTCTCTCTATGTTTAGATTTTGAATATAATCTTTTTGTTTTCTTGTGGCTTATTCTAACGGTATAGATTTTTTTCCACTCAAAAAGGGATCATAAAAAAATATTAAATAATGGAGGAGGGACCCATTTTTCAATGGAAGACCTTTTATGGTTTGATGAGATAATAAAGGAAAGCTTTGATGGTGACATGTGTAGATGCAGTGTTCTAGGCTTAGGTAACGGATATAAGAGTAGTTTAATGTAGTTTGAATTGGTCATGGTTAGGGGTGTTCATTGTTCTAAACTGCATTGGAACTGAACCACATTAATGGATACAATTCAGTTTTTAAAACCACTTTAAAAAAAACTGGTTAATTTTTTAAACCAGTTCCAGTTCGGTTTAGAACCGGTTCAGAACCGGTTTACAGTTTTGAACCGGTTTATTTATTTTGAACCGGTTTCGAACCGGTTTATAGTTTTAAACCGGTTTACTTATTTTTAACCAGATTTTTTTTTGAACTGGTTTTCTACTACCCGAATTATCACCTTCAAAATCTCGATACAAATCATCATCATTATTAACATCTTCACCTTCTTCAATTCGCGAAGAAACCCAATTCGATCTTGGTCTTTTGGAACCCTTTTTCACTTTCCAGCTACCAATAATTACACCGTCGGTGTTGGTTTCTACGTCTTCCATCGAAATCGGAAACCGAAGTCAAATTAGTCAAAGGACGAGTCTTCGAGGGTTTACCTGAGACGTTGCCGAAGCCGAATCGCCATGATTTTGAACTGCGGCGAGGGTGGGAATCAGAGGGTTGGTCTCCGATGTCGCCTAATCGGACGCTGGGTCGGTGTTGCCGCTTCGATCCGTGAGGTTCTGAAGGGGGTAGTGTTGCTGCAGTCGTTGCTCCGCCGTTTATTTGGACCTCCGGTGGCGGAACCTCTTCCATTTTCTTCCGTTTCCAGCGAGATATGTTGTGGTTGCTCTGTTAATTTGAAGTAGGATTGATTGGGTTGTTAAAGTATGAAAGAGTAGATAGAGAGTGAGGACTGTGAACGAAACGATAGGAATCTTCAGTTGCTGTGTTCAAAAAACTTAAACCGGTTCAAAACTGTAAACCGGTTCTGAACCGGATTTAAACTGCACTGGAACTGGTTTGAAAAAGTGGTTCAGTTCAAAACTGTTTGAAATGGTTCAGTCCAAAACAGGGTTGGATGCAGTTTGGTTCATAGTTTGGTGCAGTTAACTGAATTGTTTGAACACCCCTAGTCATGGTTTGTTGCTAACCATAAGTGGGAGTAATTAAGGTTTTGATTTAATGAAGGGACATTAAAAACGTCAGGTTTGTTTATTAAAATTTGTTAATTTTGTTTTGTTTTGTTTTTTACAAAAGAGTAATTAACACACTAATCTAACGATCTTATACATGCAAACCCTAAATATGGAAATGGATTTCTTCCGGTGTGTTTTTCTCCAATTTTAAGTTTTCAACATTTATATTTTTTTCATCACATTTCGCAAATGCACAATCACAGTTCATAGTACATTTAGTTTCGCATGTAAGGAATTCTTACCGCATAAAGGATCGCATAATCATAATTACATTTGTGTTAGCCTGCATTTTCGACAGGCTAAAATTAAATGCAGTCAAAAGAGTTGACTTTATGTTTTGAGTAAAAGTTGATATGTTCGACTTCAGAGAATATGAAGGATTGTTTGTCGTTTTGTCGAAGGGATAGACTTTGCAAAATTTGGCGTTATAAAGGTCATTGTTTGACAGATATTGAAGGTGTCGAGAAGACTGGTTCCAGATACGATTGAATAATTGTTATCAATAAGGCATATTTTTCGAAATTCAAATTGAAGAGGTGTTTTAGGTTGTTAGTGGCAATTATAATTTCAAATGTCTATGTGTAGATAGTTTTTAGTATAAATAGTCGTTTCTCATAGGAGAAAATGGTCACAATTCAACCATACAGAAAACTTAAACTCAAACTATCCGCATTTAGAGAGAAACAAGTTACAAGTCACAATATATGAATTTGCGTACCAAATTATTTTCAATCAATGCAATTTAAGTTTGTTTTCTTAAATTCCTTCCCAAATTACTTGTTTCTTTAAGTATTGTTCGCCCTTTTTTTTACTGAAAATAACTTCGACGGATTTAACCTTGTTAAATTTGACGGTTATCTTCATTGTAATTATAATAAGTACATCAAGAACATTCATCAAATTTTGAAAAATAACAAACACATTATGTCCTAAGATTTACTGGTTGATCTTGCAAGTAATTAATTTTAAACATGCAGTTGTTTACCAAAAATCACGGTAAACAAGTTGTAAATAACTTTTTTTTTTGTTAGTTGACGATAGACGAAGTAGAAATCACCACTTAGGACATATGGGGATCTATGATCCATGTGTCGTCATCATATAAGAGGACGCGACAATCTCGATGATCCCTGGGGAACATAATTATTAGCGGTGGGAATAGGCGGGGTCGAGTTGGGCTTTGCTTAAATAGGTCAAGTCTAGTTAAAAAACTAAAGTCTAAGCCTGACCTATTAACATGTCAAAGACTTTATTTTAAATCTGAATTTTGCTCTCCACCCAACACATTTTGCTCGCGCCCTGCAGCCATGCCAAAATTGCCCTTGCGCATGTTAAGTAACGCAGCGTACGTTAACTCACGCTGCGCAAGTTATGTGACGCGGCGCAAGTTAACTCACGCAGTGTTCCTGTTTTCGTACAAAACCCATTAGTCCGAACTCCAACCACCATTTTCTTTCCCTCCACCTTCAAAAACCCAAAAAGTGCGATTTTTTGGGTCAAAATCCTCATCCCAAATCATTGCAAATCGTCAGAAAGCAAGTTTCTACGCTCATCAAGCACCAAATATCAGGTATTGTATCATCAAAACTCATCTCATTTTGCTGGTTTTTGTGCTTTGTTCGTATGGTTTTTATAGGCAATAGGGCTAGCTGTGCAAGTTAACTTGGCTGCACGACTTAATTGTTGCAAGTGTTAAAGTGTTGCGTGACTTAAGTCACGCCACTGTGCAGTCATGATTTTTGAATTTTTTGCGCCACTTTTGTTCTTGGTTAGCTTGTTACGCAAGTAATTTATTTATTCTTCCTTTGTAATTATTTTTATTCAATAGATATATAGGGAGATGGTTGACAAAGTCGCAGATGATGACGTTGAACCGAAACCGGCCAAAAAAGAAGGTTCCGGCGAAGGTTCCGGCGATGTCAAACCAACCTTTAATTTAAAACCGTTTAAAGTCCAAATTCCAATTCAAGCTTGAATTGGTAAAATTGAAGAACCTAAACCGGTACCTATCGGTGTTATTTGTGAAGCTCGTGACACCGCCTCATTTTTTACAACAAATGCAAGATGGAGAGAGCGAGAAGAGTTACTTACTTGGGTTCGCGGACAAGGGGTAAAGGCCGGATTTGGTGTTTGTATAGATAAATCTGTTATAAAAAGGCCGTACTTGACGATGCAATGTGAAAGGAGTGGGATATACAAGCCACCTAAGACAAGGAAGAAACCGAACCTTGAGGGCAACGGCTCAAGGAAATGTAATTGTCTGTTTATGTTGAAAGGTTTCTTTGATAAAGATACAAATGATTGGTGGCTTGCAATGCTTTGTGGAATGCACAACCATGACTTGGAGGAGGGAAAGTTACAAGGACACCAAATTGCGGGTAGACTTAGTGCGGAGGAGAAGAGAAAAGTTATCGAAATGACAAAGAGTTTGACGGTGCCTCGGAATATTCTCACCAATTTGAAGGAAAATAACAACGAAAGTGTGACAACAATCAAGCAAGTGTACAATGTGCAAACAAGATGGCACAAGGGGGAAAAAGGTGACATGACGGAGTTGCAATTCTTGATTTCGAAGTGGGTGGAGCATAAATACGTCTATTACACAAGATGCAATAGTGAGGAAACCACTCTTGAAGACATCTTTTTTGCTCATCCGGAGTCAATTAAATTGCTCAACACCTTTCCGACCGTTTTGGTCATGGACTCTACATACAAAACCAACAACTACCGAATGCCGTTGTTTGAGCTAGAGGATAACTTTTCTTGGGCACTTACGATGTTGAAAGGTCTCTTGTCCTCAAACGACAACATGCCTAAGGTGACTGTCACCGATAGGGATGGTGCTTTGATGAAGGCCGTTGGCACAGTTTTCCCTGAAACATACACCATGCTTTGTTATTTTCATATTGGGAAGAATGTAAGGTCTAAGTGCATCACAGATTGTAAAGTTCACCCAAAGCCTCCTAAGAGTGCAAAAGTTGACAAGAAAGAATTGAAGAAGAACAAGGTGAAGAATAGTGATGTTGTTGAGAAAGTGGTGAATGCTTGGAGAGAGTTGGTCGAATCTCCTACGGAGGAATCATATGCAAGTAATTTATTGAAATTCAAAGAGGTATGCATGCCATTTCCGGAATTCATTAAATATGAGTGTATTATTGCCATGAAGAGCAAGCAAAAATTGGCTCGTCTTGGATGATATATACCCTCATTGGAAAAGGTTGTGTGTACAAGGAGAAAAGATTGATGATGATTATGGAGGAGTGGAATGGCATTCAATAACTTCTCAAGAAAAGCCCTTACAATATGAAGTTCCACATCAAAGAGATGATGCGTCAAATTGCATTTCTGGAAACCACAATTTTGTCTCCGCCTTTGAAAAGGGCGGTAACCAAGGGAGCACCTAAAAGGAAGAGGACTACACTCAAAGTGTCATCATCGGGTCGAATCCCCTCTAGGTGGGAGACCATTGATTCTCAAAATCCGGATAGTCAACCTTCACAACCAAAGAGGTCACTTCCAAAGAGGAAAGATGCACGCCTTGGCACTTACTCCCGCTCACAAGCTTCATCCTCTACTTCAAAACCGTTTTGGAATATCCCATACATTTCACAAATTCCAAATATCATGAGCTCTTTTGTTGAACAAATTGTGAATGTTAAAGGGGATGGTCATTGTGGATTCCGGGTGATAGCTAGGCACTTGGGGAAGGATGAGGAAGATCATGTTTTGATTCGGTATGCACTTATTAATGAGTTGAAAAATCACAAGAGTGACTACATGCCGATATATGACACGGAAGAGTGTTATAACAAAATCTTGAATGGTTTATACCCTCCAAAACGTACAATTGGTGTTGCGCCGGTAGATAAGTGGATGACCACTCCGGATATGGGTCACATTATTGCTTCTTGCTACAAAAGACCCGTTGTTCTATTGACTTTGCCCGAAACGGGTGGTGTATGTGAGACATATTTCCCAATCTGAAGTGCTCCTCCACTTAATCCACATTCCAACTTCATGTGTCTTTGCTTAATTCCCGACCACTATCTTCATGTGATTTTGAGGGAAGGTTGTCTGTTACCACCGAGTTGTAAGGAGTGGATGAACAACAAGATTGGTGAGGCGGAGAATTGGCATTTTGCGTTTTTGGATAGACAAAACGCTTTCAATGAACTCATGTCTAAGGAGCCGAAGCCGCCAAAGAAACCAACAAATAAGCACAATCCAATTGTTTGTGATGATACTCCCACCCCGCAAAAAAAGGAACAAGAATTTGAATGGACGGAAAACATGGAAGAAAACGACAATTTAGGAATGTCACTAGACCTCTTATATAGGTTATTATAGGTTAGGACAGTTATAGGTCGGTCGGTGTTTGTCCTATTTTTTGGTGGTATTACACCCCGACGTATTTTTTGGTGGCCGGTTATGTAATTTGGATATTTGTGGCCAATATGTAACTAATATTATATATATTAAATGAAATGAATTATTTTTTTGGTGGCCGGTTATGTCACACCAATTATTGCTTGCATTACTTTGTCTCTAATTATTCAACTATTTATTTTATCTCATTTATCTCATATTTGTTTTTCATTATATTTTTGTGAAGTGAAACATGTCTGAAGATGCACAAGATCCGGTTAAACTTGAAGTTCGTTATGTAGATGTGAAAAAGAGGGCTTGGTTCACTGTAAACCCCATCGACAAGTTGGACGAGTTGAAGGCAAAACTTGACGACTTCTTTATCCATATTGGTTCAAATCATAGAACACGTGATGTGATAGTAAATGTGCCAGGCCTGGACTTGGGGGAGGATAAAGAAGAGGACTTCTAGAAGACCGTGTATTATCCACAACTTCTCAAAGATGATAGCGACGTTGATTTCATGTTTAGGGTAATGGTTGAGAATAATACTTTGTATCTTTTTGTCCGATCCGTTAAAGTGTAATCATTATTTAAGTGTAATAGTGTAATGTTTGACCGTTTATGTGAGATTATGTAATTTTATAAATTTATGGACAAATTTGTGTAATTTGGATCGTTTGCGTGTCATTAAGTGTGTTTAAATGATTACGGTCCATTACCGACGAATTTGTGTAATATGGACCGTTTGGATCGTTATGTGTGATTATGTGATTGTGAAAAAAAAAACTATGTTTTAGTGTAATTTTGATCGATTGTGTCGTATTATCCAATAATATTGTTAATTGGCGTAAGTAGGTTCAATTACGAGCATATTAAGGTTTGGACCCATATTGCATTCAATGCACATCAGTACAACATTCAATGTTGTACTGATATATCAGTAGTGCGTGAGTTAACTCGCACAAGTGTTAACACTATGCGTGAGTTAAGTCACGTAGTGTTTTACACTATGCATGAGTATGCGTGAGTTAACTCACGCAGTGTTTTACACATGTGTTACTTAAGTAGCGCAGCGTATGTTAACTAACGCATACATTTACACTTGCGTTAGTCAACTTGCGCAAGGGTATATTTGGAACGGCTGTAGGGCGCGAGCAAAATGTGCAGGGTGAAGAGCAAAATTCTTTAAATCTAGTTTGACCTTTTTAAAAGCCCGATAGCCTGTCTAAAAGGTTAATTTGTACTAACAATTTTAAATATAACATTTGACAAAGAGTAATAAACATATATTTTTTAAATGACTAATAGGTCAATATAATTTTGTAAAACATGTACATCCATTATCCCCCACTTTATTAGCATGTATATCCAATAAAATTTTATAGAGCTAGCAAATCCATTTTGTAGAGGCTAATATGCATGTATTATATAATGTAGTGTATATAATTACACATATGTGAGCCGACCTGATATGCTTAGTAGGCTTTTCTATAAGCCTTAGCATGATCTATTTAAATCAATGAGCTTTATTAAAATATTGAGTCTAACATATTTAAAAAACGAGTAAGGCCGAGCTGAACTTTAAGTAGGTCGGGTCATAGGCCCCTAACGGGTGGCCTTGCCTATTCCCACCCCTAACAATTATATTGAGTCTCATGGTGGAGACCTACATATTAGATCACGAGGGTATATAGTGTTGGTCTATATGGCCAATAGGGATGCGCGCTAGAAGGGGATGAATAGCGTTTAAAAAGATTCAGAGTTTTAGCAAAAGCGTTTTGAAAAGATATTGACTTATTGGAAATATGTTTTGAACAATCACAAACTATGACAAATTGTTAAACCTATGCACTAATAAGATTTACAAGAGAATTGATAGATTCACAAGCTAAATCTTATTTCAATCAATTATTAATAATACTTGAACAATTTGCAAAACAAGACTATTTCAAAACCAAATAAAACAAGCTAAAAACCAAGAACACAATGTATATGCAATTGATGAATTGACTAAGGATTGAAACTAATTTGATCCAAGTGAAATAGTGAAAACCTAATTAAAGGAATTAGGCCAATTTTAACCAAAAAAACTTATATCAAAATCAATTTCTATCCTATCAATTAATCAATTTAAGCATATACAATTATCAAAATTAAAGAGGATAAGGAAGAGATAGCAACATCGAAATTTTTATAGTAGTTCACACTTTCGTCCTCGCTTCGGGCTACGTCTACTCTTCTTGGTGAAAAACGCCTCCACCAAGGACTTCCACTAATAGTAACAATGTTGATTTACAAATGTGATTACAAGAGTTCCTTGAAACTACCCTAGTTCTTCAACCCCTATGTAACCACTCCCCCAAACATCAAATACCCTTTGAATTTGGTGCTTATTGATGTCTTCGAATCCTCAATCACCCGTGCAACCCTTCAAGCTCTTCACTCAAGCACTTCGATGCTACGTCCGACAATTGGATCCCCTTGAACACAAGAACAATTAGAAAGAACCCCCAAGATCTTTGGAGGTGAAATGAGATTATTCACTTCACTTTAGAACCTTGATTAAGCCCAATCAATTTTCTTGAAAGAACCAACTTACAATCCCTATAGCAACCTAGCAATCTTTGACACAAAGAGCAAAGTAATTCTAAGAAAAAGTGTTTAATCTTGAAGAATTTGTTAACTTTAAGGTGTGTGGACTCTAGAGAGAATAGTTGCAAATGGTTCAATGCTTGGGTGTTATGAGGAAGTGAGTATATATAGAATGGTGTGGTAAGTGTAAAAATTCGGCCAAAAACAACATAGTGAATCGATTCACTAAATGCGTGAATCGATTCAGACAGCAAAAAGACAAGCCAGATGAACTATGAAGAATGATACTTCAGTATATTTTTGAATCGATTCAACTGAGCCCAGGATGAAGATTGATACGATTCAGACAACATCGAATTGATTCAGCATAAGTCCGAGAGTTTTTGTGAAACGATTCAAGCAAAACAGAGTTGAGTCATCTATGAATCGATTCCGAATATTGTGAAATGATTCACCCCAAGTCAGAGACTTTGGGTGATACGATTCAGACATATTTGAATCGACTCAAACATCAGAAACCACAAATTTGACAGCATACATGAGATTACTTGGGACACAAGCCAAACAGATTAAAAGATGAGGGCAAAGGTATGATGATGCATAGATTTGCTAGGTGCTTTGACATAGTCTAATGCTAAACTACCAAAATAAAAACAACATTAGAACATCATCAAAACAAAGCCTAGCACACTATCAATACTTGAACATCATCAAAACAAAGCAAGCTTCATACGGAGAAGGGAATTCTTAAGTGACTTGTAGAAGTACCCCAATTTTTGGGAGCTATCGTGCAACCATTTTGTGCTTTGGTATGTCACCTAAATGGATATCTTAGATGAGTCGAGTGAGTCCATGAGGGATTGAATAAGACCATATCCTGAGTGAGCATAGTATCAGATTATTCATGAAGTGTTCTCGACTAGATGGTACCAAGTATGTGGAAAAGTGTCACATTAAAATATATATGAGGGTCAAGTGTGTGTGTGTGTGTGTGTGAGAGTGTTGTATGTCTTCGTGCACCACGGTGTGCAATTTCTATTGTGATTAAATATTAATTTGAATTACTTATACTATTTGACTCCTTATGTAATTGGTGATGAATGGAATGTGTCTCTAAATGTTTAAATGTGATAATTTCTCAATGTGTTTATATGTATAGATGGTATAATTGTTATTATTATGGTATTGTGAATACATGTGAATGTTCTAATTATTATGTATGATATATATATTTCATGATTTTCGACTACTTACCGTATGTTTTCTTTGTTCACGCGCTTGCAAAAACTCAGTTTCAGGTTATTGTAGTTTTCTTGATTTGAAATCATGGGATCTTTGACGTCTGGGAGTCTTATACCCTTTTGTTTGATAGTGATCTTTATCAATCATCATTAAAACATATGTGCTTCTGATAGGTTATACATAGTGTGGATTAATCCATAGTATTTTAATATTGTGATTGTAAGTAAAAATATTTGTAAACTCCTTAGTTGAAAATGTAATTGTAAGTTAAAATCAAGGAGGGAGTCCTTTAGTATTGTGAGAAATTGTTTAATCGTAAAAGAGATCATTTTGGCAAGGTTAAGAATATGTTTCAACTGTATTAAATTTGTTGTCATTGACTCAGCTAGGTCAATCGTCACTAGGCCATCGATCGATCTATATAGGTACGGGTTGAACAACATGACTGAACTAGATTACTTTATCATATAATCATGTCTCTATAACAAGTGTGTATGTGTATTTTTGCATTCAGAGTTTCTAGCGCTCAACTTTTCATCCCTGTTTCTAGCATTCAACGTTTGATGACGTGGTAACCGAGTTAAAAACATGGTCAATCCTATAGCTTACTCGAATAGTTGATGCATCTTGTTTCCAATTCGACCGGTCGAACCGGTTTTAGAACACCGCTGTCAAAAGTGGAATTTAATGAATCGGCAATATGCACTCAGGTTCTCGCGACTAGAGCCCTACATCAAACAGATGTCACTTCAATACGTAGTGATGCTGCTTGGCATGATGAATTTGCACATAGTCGCACACCATTGCTTGTTGTCAACATCGGAGGACCAACAGGCAACTTCTAATTGTGTTTTTAATCGTCGGATATGTATTAAAACTTGGAGGATACTTCATAAGAACGATGACCAATTTTTTTGGTTATTTTACTGATATCCCTAATTGATTTAACTGTCGATATGGTGTTCTTGCTGATTATACGAGTGTAAATTGCTTGCAAATTATAATCATGGTTTTTACAGTACCTTTATGTTTACAACAACACAATAAGCTTAATTTTATTTTTTTCAAATAGAAACGAAAATTAAATAAAAACCAAAAGCAGAAACTAAATTGAGATTACGGCATAATCAACGTTGAGAAGTTTGAGAAGAGGGTTGAAAATTGAGGGGTTTAGAAATTTTGAAGGCAATCAAGAAAAGGGATGATGATGATATTGAAGATCCAGTTTATATAAGAAAATATCAATAGGTTTCATTTGCTTAATTTAAAACAGTGCCTGGATGAACTTAAAACAAGAAGGAAAACATCGCAAGTAGTGCAAACTTGAGACCGAAATTGAGATTAAACTATTTACCAATCAAAGACGAAATGAAATTGCTTAAAGGGAATATGGAAAACGCATAACTTGGAAATAATTTAACTATTTACATTAATTAAAAATTCTGATTTCATATGTATGCTTGCTTCAACAAACACTCACGAACAAAACATAATTAAAAACTATAAATAGATATGAAACATCATGAAACGCAAAAAAAAGGTTAGCAAATGAAGAACCAAAAAAGAAGATTTTCATAAATGAGCTTTCAGTTGCCATAAATAGAGAAAATCACAGGTGATCAAGAACGGGGAGCTGCCATTTGCATCTTCTTTACCCTGTTCCCTGCCTTCACCAAGCTGCACATGCAAACACAAATACAGTCAAGACTCCAGAGCTCATCCACTTTGCTTGAATTCAAGATATTCACCATTTATTGTAAAAGAATGCATGATCCTAATTTGCAATCATTGTATTTATATTTAAATATTTGAAATCAGGGTGCTGTCTAAAGATTCTTTTAATTTTCCTTCTTTTATAAGTGCAAACATAATCTTAATTGAGTAGTTTTAATGGAAAGTGCATGGTTTAGTTTAAATAGCAGTTAAAGTTAAACGTTCTATCTCCCATTACTTTTCTCTGGTTCTTAACACCTACTTAATGTAATATTATAGGCCAAGTACTAGTATAGTACAGCGAGTACACGCAACAATTAACAAGAATCCCAGCATTCTAGCAGTTACCAGAATAAATAATCGTGTAATACCTAGTATCATGCGGGGTGATCAATATCCACTGGGATCCTTGTGCCTCAGCAAAATCAACCAGAGTGTCCATGCTAATTTTTCGGCTTACTGCATCCTGAATATACCCAGTTCCGTAGTAAGAAAGCTTGTTAATAAACAGATTTTACAACTTTGTATAATAGATGCTTAAACAATAAACAGCCATACCATAAAGACATCGAATTCATCCATTGCTCTAAATGGAGACTCTGTCATTTCATGAAGGGCTAATGCAAAGCACAAGGTTGAAAAAGACCGCTCTCCACCTAATTAACAAATAACAAATATATAAATGCACACACAATATAATTCACCCTTGCTCCAAAAATATAAGATTGTGTTTAATGGCTCTAATTAGCCAGATGTCACCCAATGTTAACTTAATGTATACACAAGTACAGAGCAATCTATATAAAGAGGTAATACCCATATAATTCACCATTGCTCCAAATATAAATTAGCCATTAAAAATATCAGACATCGAATTCATCCATTGCTCTAAATATAGACAGATCTCACCCATAAAATTCACACTTCCTTCAAAAATGTAAGATGGTAGATACTCTTGTCTTCAAAGATGTGGATTTGGGTATTTAAACTACGGAAAATGCTAACAAGTGCCCTTAAGAAATTGTTTAAGGAATCAAAAGAAGTAAGTTTTGCATAGAAAAATGTGAATTTATGACTTTGTATTTTCAAGATAAAAATTTCTTTTAAGGTTCCTTCAACAATGCCCTTAGGGAACTTGTTAGCATGAACCTCACACTAATGCTAGACCTAATAAATAGGATAATTGGATAAATAGGTGTGATAGGTCATCGTATTTAACAGAAGCAGAATACTATATAATTCGTCGTTAGCTCTTCATTCTTTTTCCTTTTCCTTAAGACAGTGCACACTTGAAAATTGCAGTCGTGACTGCGCAGTAATTGTGTCCGACAAATAATGGAGACTTTAGATACATTAAGTTTTTTCACAATTAGAACAAATGATGGCGTTTTATTATATCTAGAATGACTCCTGCTAGCTATTACAATTAGTTATCTCTTTTGATTTCGGATTTGTTTCTTTTTTCTAAACTAATTTTATACGAATTTTGTGTGTTCTATTATGGCTGAGTTGTGCCTTGTAATTTTAGATTTAGTCATAACCCTTTATCATTATCAAAGTATAACTAGCAAGTAGATTACACTCGAGTATGAATGTAACAGAATCACAATAACTAACTCTTAGAGTTAGCTATGCCAGCTGTAAGATTCACTGGCAGTTGCCACTCATCCTCAAGCGAGGAACCTGCAATAGCAGGTTACCGCTTGTTATTGCAAATGCAGTGGTGTAATTGAATTGTAACAGATTGAGATGAATGACAAACAGATTCACAAAGCACTCTATAGTTTCAATAATCTTAAAGCACCCATGACTTATCTGTGCTTTCTGGTTTTCTCTCAAACCCCAAAGTTATATAAGAACAAATGATACAATTATTGTTTTTTAATGTCTGTGCCCCTGCTTTGAAGCTAAAGGAGAGAGAGGGACAAGAGAACTGATAGCTTATCCTCTAACGGAAAGTATAATATTGTATCCTACAATGACACCATATTAATCATTATGCAACAAACAAACCTGAAAGACCTCGCGTGTCTCGAACAGCCCTGTTTGATGCATCTTGGGGCATCTGTACCTGTAAACAAAAGAAAAAGATAAAATAAGTAAACATTTTAGGTCAATTGCAAATGAAACGCAAGAAACATTTCATCAATCGTATGTAATTACCATAAGATAAATAAAAATAAAAAAGCGAATCCAAGACTGCACATGAAAGCAAAATGAAAAAAGAACACCTATAGAAAAAGAGTACAAAATTTACCTCAATCGATAAGGTCATCTGCTCATAATCAACTTTGATGACTCCACTGATTCCCTTCTTTTTCAAATGGCTGTTAAATCTGATCATGAGGATAATTTAATGAAGGTCTAGGTTATGAAAAAAGAAAACATTTCTCTTGACAATGGAAAACAGAGCATCAAAAAAGATACATATGAAAGGATTCATACTTCCAACAAAGTTGACGCTTGAGATTATCTGCATTTTTCTGAAACTTTGTCCTTCGAAACTCCAAAGCCCTCTGGCAAGCCTTCAATAAACAATAAAATCATCCAGAAAATGTTGAATTCGTGATTGTGTCTAAATCAGACTACACACCTCTATTTATAATAGCATATAATAAATGACACACCCTGCGTTCCTTTTTACTTGTCACTTTTGTAGAAAATATTTGTTTCTATTTACTTGTCGTTTTCAAAGTTTAAACATTGATTATTGACTTGTCAATAATACCTTTAACTATTTATTGTGGAAAAGAAATAAATTAAATGAAATGAGACAGTTTATTATATCCAAAATAATAATGCGCCGAGAGGCTCAAAAAGAGATGCAAAAGCCCTTGAAAAGTATGAAAACAGAACAAAACCCTTCGAGATAGACTGAAATTTCATTAAAGAGAAGTTGAATAGTGAATTGATAACCACAACCTACATTCCACTCGGGTATGAGCCGATAGATGTGTTAACAAAAGCGTACCAACCAATCCTTCAAAAAAAAAAAAAAAAGCGTACCAACCAAAAGATGCAACCAACTTGCTTGCAAACTGAGAATGATATATATTCATTCACCAGTTTGAGGGGGAGCAATATAAATATGATCTTACATTTTGTAATCATTAGTACATATTGTATTCGGCTGTTAGATGTTTCTAGTCTACTTAAACAGATCAGTTTGAAATAATAGTCAAAAAATATTGTGCAATTCTACAAACACTAAGCAACCTCTCAAATTTTACTACAATAACACAACAAAAATAATGAAGAGAAGCTTTATTTGGCATTAATAATTCTATAAAGGAATTGTTACAAGTCTTAACAGGAGCATAGTTCAAGCATTGAAGGATCATAACCTTCTAAAAGTCATTGATAAAGACTAACATAAATGCTCATCTAGATATCTAACTTCAGAATAGAATTAGTCCATGCATGGATAGCGGTAGTAATTTTCATTACCTCCCATTCTATTTGAAAAATATTTGGTTGCACAACAATATTGTTAAAAGCAAATGTCCTACAAGAATCAATATATTTTTCCTGAACTGAACCAACTACGTGAAAAGGTTTTACTTTTATATGAACACATGAAAGCATATTAATGATTTTAAATATAATACAGAGCTTCAAGCAGGAGCCCTTCGGCTTCAGGTTAAGCATACATAATACACAAACCCATGAAACAAACCATAAAAAATTGCTTTTGGGAGTAAGCACATAAATAATTTTACTATTTCTAACAATATCCATAACAAATGTATCAATGCTAAGATGACAAAACCAAATAATACATACATTCAGTTTCTGTCGAAGGGTTTTGTAAACTTGCTGCCTTTTAATAATCTTTCGTTCTTTTTTCGCATACAACATCCTCAGATCCTCAATAGATTCAGAGTATCTGCAGAGAGAAACAAAAAATAACGAAAGCATTATTCAATGTGTATTAGAGTGTGTGTGTGCGTGTGTGTGTGTGTGAGATAGAAAGAAAGAAAGAGAACTGCTGCTAGCATGTAGTCCTCCTATGATAATGTGAATCAATAGTCTAGTGTCATACCTTCGGCTCTCACGCCTAAGTGTATGATTTAGACTTTCTAATTGGCCGCTGATTTGCTCTGGGGTTGCCCCATCACAACCTCCTAACGAAGCAAGTTCATTCTGACAGCAAATTATGGAAGCCTTCTCAAGATTCACCTGCAGTTTCAAGCAAGGTTAGTATCAAAATCTGTAGTTACTACTATATCTTAAATGATTTATAATGCCCAAGAATTATCGACCCTTTTATATCTTCTACACGGGTTTTAAAAGAGCAACAAGATCCTTTTGGAGTTATGCTCTTTGTGTGAAAGGATTGAGTATCAAGCTGGAGAAGCATATGTCACTCGTCAAGACGGTAGAATATTCTATTAAAATTAATAACCGTTGGCTGTGTTGGTTAAAGCATAAACTAACTCTAAATATAGATGCAGCGCAGTGTATCTGATTTATTCATATTTATATAATACAATTACTTTCAGTTTCTCTTTCTCTGATGTATCTCAGTTTAGTTTGGTGGAATACAACTCTAAGTAACTGATTAATTACAGCTGTAACTCAGTTACAAGTGGAGAAATAATCATGATTTAATAATTGTTAGCTGCATTGGCTAAAACACAAACTATCTCTAGTCTATGTTGTCGGTCCTCGATGGCGCAATAACGGAGTATGAAATGGACTCTATCTGATATATTTAGGCAATACACCCTGGAGTATTCTATTTGATAATCATGATTCTAGATTCTAGAATATTCTATAATATTTTATATATTTAGGCAATACACCCTCCGGACCTAATTATAAGAGAAATTTCGGAGAAAGTTGTCTCATTTATTGGAAAAAGTTACAACAGTTAATGTGTATATTTATTGTTTAAATAATCTGTATACCCTCATTTAAAATGTTTGTCTTTTTAATAGTGGTGGGTGCATTTAACGTCTCACAATTTTTTATAAGGGCATATATGGAAAAACATTCACAAAATTAAAACAATAAACGAGTTCATTGGTTTAGATGTTTTTTGGCTACTTTTCCTTTTAACATTATCTTAAAAATTAAAATAATTGTTACTGGTATAATCCCACACCAGTTCAATGATCAGTCTGGTTTTGATTAGTTGCTTTCAACAGACCATATATTACCTTTGCCTTCAACCGTAAAAGTGGCAATGATTTGATTTACAAAATTAGATGAATATGACTAATATAAATCAAATTGCACCTCGCGCCTTTTTGTAAGCTCCAGACAGTGCTCCTCTGCCTCCTTAATATCATGTAGGACCCTGGTTTTCATGACATTATCATAATGATCTTTCGCCTGTAATTTTTAAAAGATAAATTTATTATTTAAGTAATAATAGAAATTACCAGTTGTGTTATAGCATTGCACAATAATAAACAAAACATACCTTTTTTGCTGAATCTATTTCTCTTTCAATCTCCATAAGTTCACTCTCAGCTTTCTCAAGGGAAGCAAGTTCAGTATTCACTGATTCTACATTTTTAAGGTACACAAGATTATGCGCGTTACAACACCTCTACAGTTAAATCAGCATAACTGCATATGAACACACTTAAAGAAATAACTATTAATGCACCATACCACACAATTCGTCAAATTTCCCTTTAAGATCATCTGCTTTTGCCACTGCTTCATGCCTCCTCTGCTCAAGGTCTTCTAACAACACCTGCTCTTCTTTTATTTTTTTGTTTATTTCCTAGCATTCAATTAGAATAAAAAATTGATTAAACTATGTGTTAAAAAAGTATGACATTATACAGAAGGGACCAGTCAACCATGTTTCCAAAAGTACTAGGCAAGAACAAATCTCATGGAGCCAAGGCGCTTGCTTTAGACAAAACTGGAATTATAGTAGTGTATATGTTTGTTTGATTTTGAATTTGTTTTCACTCCATATTTACCAGCTTTATAACTGTAGTGTTCACTATGGTTAATCCTTTAATATCTGTAGTATTATATAAATTCAATAAGATTTTCACATGGCTCTACAATTTGAGCAAAATTCAAAAGCAGCTGCACAAATTTACTCTACAATTCATTTGTCCATATTGATTGGTCCAAGTATTAATTTAAATTCAATATAACAAAAATTGGTTATATTACAAATAAACAAAGGCTTTGATGTTTGGTTGTTGAGAATTATTTCCACTATGCTCCTCTATTTTTTTCTTATCTCCTTCCACCAGAAGTGTAGGGAAAAAGGCATACATCGCTAAGAGTTGAATTCCACAACACCAATCCCCCGATGTGCGCCCCAAAACAAACAAGCAGAGTGCTTTTAGAGTGAATGATTGTGCATTGAACCTTTAATTGTTAACAAAACTTCTTATAACAAGTAATGTATTATTAGGGAATAGATAGATAGCGAACATACTGAAATTTCTTCAACAATCTCATCAACTGAGGACAAAGGTGTCGAGCTGCTTTTAGCAGCTTGTTCTTTCATTGTCATCTCCAAAGCTAGCTTCTTAGAAGTAAAAGTTCTTCCAGCAGTTACACAAAGTCTCTAAAAGAAAAGAAAAAAAATGGAACATATGAGTTACACATCAACAAATAACGGGATATATGAAAATACGATAAATTAAAGTTAATGATTCTTTTCTTCAAAAATGAAATATACTTTTATCTTAACCTTTTTAAAATGTTTTTAATACTGCTTACAACACTAAGGATTAAAATATGTTAGATTTTAAGGTCATCGCAGTATATGTTCTTTTTAAGCTTGTGCCAATCATGAATTTTTTTTCATGTAGAGATTAAGATGAGGTTTATTCATGAAGGCTTTCGAGTTTATAGATTTACAGGCAGGCACTCAAGAACTTCAGAGTTAGTTTTTTACAAATTTAATTAAGAGAACGAGTGAAATGTAGAACGGGTCATACATATTTTCCACAAATACTGGCTGATACATCAAAAGTGTGTAAATTGAAGAAGTCTCTCAATGGCGATCTAGAAAAATTGTACATGATTGGTTCTCCTAGTTTTGAAGACAAACTTGGATCAAAGGTGTGTAAATTGAACAAGTCTCTCTATGGCCTATAGCAATCACCTAGACCATAATTTGAAAGATCCACTCAGTCTATGAAGAAACAAGGGAGAGTTCACGGACAAGCAGATCACAGTGTATTCACAAAATTACATCCTCCTTCAGGTAGAGATACTTTCTTGATGGAGTGTTAAAGAGTACCACGTTGAATGAGATATGATCTGAATAAGTGCTTTTAAGGTGAGGACTGCCCCTCACTTATAAACACTTATTCAGACTATATCGTTTCCAAGATGGTACCCCCATCAAATAAATTACCGTTTCAAAAGTTAACGAGCTTTTAAACTTCATCCTGGCTTACCTGCTGACTATGTGAGAATGTTTGATAGGAAGGATTCTGAATTTCACATGCAACACTTACCCAACTATCCCATCAAAAGCTCCATGATGGTGAACGTGTGGCATCTCTATACAACCTATTACTTCCAGTTTTGCTAGTAATATTGTGATCTTTTGCAGCAATGCAACAAGTTGAACCCATTACAACGTAATTTCCAACAAGAAAACGAGAAACAATTATTTTAGAAGCACATTACTGTTAACGGTTATTTTATAACTGCTTCAGTTTCCAGAACACACACAACCTTATATATACATCACTGTCACTTTCATTTTCTTCAGCTTTTCTAAGACGATGATCGCTCCCAAATCATTTACTCTCGTTTCTCAATTTCTTGTGTTCGAGAGAAAGTAGGATGACAGTTTCTTGTTGTTGGAAATTACGTTATAATGGATTCAACCTATTGTATTGCTGCTAAGGATCGTAGTATTATTAACAGAGCTGGAGGAGATAGTTTGTAGAGAGATATCACGTGTTCTCCATCATTGAGCTCTTGATAGGATAGTCGGGGGGTGTTGCCTTCCTTTCAAATGTCTCATGTAGTTTGCAGAAATGACATAATGGAGTTTAAAAGCTCATTAAGTTATCAAACAGGTAATTTATCTGAAGGAGGAAGCATCCTAGACAATTATGCAACTCTTATTTCGTTGATGTCCCTGTCGATGAGGCATTGGCTGCAAACATAATGACACCATCTTCTGATTTGTCCATGCTAAGCAATTTTTCTACAGTGGTGAAGAATCCAGGAGAATAATTTGTGAAGGATTGTGGATTTACAGAATCCTCGAGGAACTTAAGGTGAAAAGAGAGCTTCAATTCAAACTATACTCTAAGTAAAGTTGTCATAAGCATGGCTCACAACTGATAGGAACCCGAATTAAAGAGAAACAAAAAGAAATAGTAATTAAATATTGATTGAAAAGAAAATATTACAGAAGATTATTCCTCTTCAATCCCAGAGCAAGAGCTCCACAGAGAAGATACATTTCTCTCTGCCCAAAACCAATAAGGTTCCTAACTTAATAATTCTAAATCCTCACTATATTTGAGGCCAAATGGCCTATAATGCCAGGACATAAACTGCATATAATTGCTCCTAATCAATACAAATAACTGCAAAAACTGCCTAACTGCTCCTAATCAATACAAATACTGCTTATTATAGAAACTGCTAACTGCTCTTAAATAACTGTATTAAAATAACTTACTACATCAGCAGTTACCCTATCAATACCACCCGATACCTAACAGCAACCCAGTTTAGCATGATAGAACCAAGCATATTGAGCATTTTAATTAACGCAATGATGATAGGTATTAATTAAATCAACAAACAGCAGATATTTTCACCAAGAGTCTAGAAGGACTCGTCTTTGAGCATTTGATAAATATGTTAGCATCATAGATATCTATGCATCAACTTAAAGGGGTGTTAGGTAATCGGAGCGATTCTTTCCTTTTTTTATTTAGTGCAGATTTTCTTTTATATGTTATGATTTTGTTTCTTAAAATCTCTCCTTGATTCAAGCATAGCGGTATATGCCTCACTGTTTTCTACATAATTAAAATACCATTTGTATTTTATTAGTTTGTCAACATATGCAACACAGACTGTAAGTTGACTAAAAATAAATAATGGAAAGGGTATAGTTATTTAAGTTCCAAACGAGTAAAGGTGTGAGAAATAAAGTTGCTAACTACATGGCTATGGATTCAGGTACGAAATTTTGTTTAAAACGGGGATATGGGGATAATACATAGTCGTGCAAGGACAAGATAGAGCCAAAAAGCCTTTATTTGTTAATGATGTGATAGTAATTAGATTTGATTAGCCACTTTTTTCATGAAAACAAACTTCAAATATTAGCTATATATTAATGTTATATTTCATCCTTATAGCTGTTAACAACTGAGTGTTCAAGTTACATTAGATAGGCTAAGATAACACAAATTGTGCACGTAATACAATATTGTAGATTGGTTAAAAAGATAATTTTGAAAAATGAAAATCATATAACAATGGTTGATAATCTAAACAATGTTTTACCTTTATAGAATTCATCTTCTTATCAAGATCCTCAAGCTTGAGATCTGCCTCTCTCTTATTCCATTTATACTCATCTACGACTTTTTGTTCATTGGATGCATCATTACGAAGCTTCTGAATATCACCTTCAACAGAACTACTTAGACGACCATATCGTTGCTTCTTATTTGGAGGAAGAGTTGTCTGGACCGGACCTCGCGAAAACCTAGAAAAAACTTAGATTATGAAAAATAGTTCCAAGTTATGGATGGAAAACACTTATATGTACATATAATAACTAGAAATCTCCACAGTTTGAGGCTCTAGCCTCTAGCACATACAATCTTTTTACAGTGAATGAAAAAAGCAGTAGGGAGTAGGATATTACATATGCTAACAGACAGTTATTGCATTTCAACATGATAAAAACTGACAAGTGAACAAAAAATTCAGAGAAAAATAATAGTCTGTATTGAATTCTGTTTTTCTATTCTGAATTATACAGGTTATACTGGTATTTATCTCAAGGGTATGCTCTATTAACAAGCTTACACCCAAGATGCGTGTAAGAGAATTTGTCTCTATTACACACCAAAGATTATTATACAGAGAATAATATTTAAGTCTTTAACCCCCGTCATTGAGTACAGCAGAAGATGTATGTATGTAAGAAGGGAAGCCCGCCATGGCGGTGCCATAGGCCTTAATGGAGCATTTATATAGAAGATATTTTTCCTTCCGCCATTGACAACACTGATGCGAAATGTCATTCATATGCGAGAATGTATCAAATGCCTAATTAAAATAATAATATAAATTTTGAAAGCTTTTTTATTCTAACTTTTTACGGGGAAAAAAAAAATAGAACAGGTGTTCATTATATTTTTAGGTGTGTCTGATTTGAGGCAAGCTGTGTCGAAGCAAAGCAAAATGGGTTCTGGACCTTTATGTTTGGATAAGCCCAAACTAGACATTTAGACATGGGTACCACGTGAGCAGCACGTGGACGCCCCCTTTCGTCAGCCTGAAAACAAGGGTTAAAGCGCTTATTATCCGCTCCCATATGTCCTTATCCATTGGGTAATCCACAGAACTGAGCGAACAGATACAGATAGAGCCCTGGGGTGGAGATAAACATGATTAACACGCCCCCCCTTTATAGAAACTGACCCGCTAAGCTCAGGAAACCACCTCTCAGGTTGTTACGACTAAAAGGGATCAGAAAACACTATAAATACGACCCTTGGGATTATTCCCAGATCATCACTTTCACAGATTACCAAAAACTAGTGCTCTACTCAGCATTATCGCTAGTAGGGTATCTACTATTGTACTTTTTGCAAGTACAGGTTCTTTGGATCACTTGTCTAGGTTGTCAAACACGTATAGGAGTTTTGGACACGGGCGAGTGTCGGACATGGAGACATGCCTAATTCTAGTGTGTGTATAGTGCGGCAACCCAAACCTAATCAAGAAAGAAACAATGGATGCTTTGCAGGTAATACATACCAGGCCACAAGAAAATGGTTTGTTACTACCCAAGTTCCTGGCATGAATGGCAGCCAAAATTAATAACTCGATAAATTCGCGGTGAGATGGTTGTCATAGTCATGACCTCAAAATAAAAGTTGGAAGTTAGAAGCCCATATAACATAGCTGCTTCTATTCAACTTATCGAATAAGAGTGGGGAACTAGGGTAGTTGGTCAAATACAAGGAGGGTCAGCCCAGAAGAGAAAAAAAGAGCGGCGAAGAAGGCTAGCAAACCAAGAGTTTGGAAGGTGAAGCTTGAGAAGAGTCAATTGAGGAAAAATGTGGGACAAGGAAGAGCAACTGACTTTTCGACAGTGGAAAAATCGACCGCAAATGATGTAGCACATGAGGCAAAGATTTCCAGCAACTTTGGAGTTCACAGAATGTATAAATGGTTTGTACAGGCGCACTGCTGACTGGCTGGCCCTGAGATTTCAGCAAACAGTCAAAAAAATGTAAAATCAGACCGGCAGAAACAAGAGAAACAAGGATTGCCAACAAATATTTCAACAATGACCACCAAGTCTACCTGGTAACATGAAGTAGAATTGTCTATCATTAGACTTTAGATGCCACGTTGAGGATAAGGAAAACAAGAAAACATGATAGAATTTGTGTCTTAGTTAACAGGAGAATATTATATGTACAAAGGAGTCATAATACAACGATTTATGATTACCCTAATTAGTCCAAGTACATAATTACTCCATTTTCAATAGTTCTAACAAAGACCGTGGTAGGAAATCTGCTGCCAAGGAATGAATACAAAAGCAACACAAATTAATCAATAGAAATCAAAACCCCGAGCTTTTCCCACTTTGTAATAGTTATTTTGTCAACTTTATATTTAGATGTTTAGATCGGCTTTGTATTTCTTTTGAAGGTGTGGCACAACTATAAATCCATAGCAATATCACAATTTACAGCATTGGACTTACATTTTACAACCATCCACAGCGAAGACCTCCTTCAAATTTCGGATCCTTTGTTCAAAGGCAACAACCTTCCCGGTATTATAGTCGTTAACAAGCACTTGTCTCTCAACATTTCCCTAGAAAGTAGCAAACACGTTAGAAATGCTAACAAAACACTAGAAAACTTAGAAATGTTCCTATTTTTAACGTTTTGCCAAATTATGCTTCTTCTAAAGCAGGGAGATAAATACAATCACGAGATTAAAATAGAAAACACAAAAGTAAAGCAAAAAAATCCATAAAGCAACAGCTATAGAACAATGTAAGAAGTAAGATCAAATGGAACTGAGTATAAAAATTAGTGTTATTAATATTTTCAAATAAGGGAAATGCTAACAAGTGCCCTTGGGGCATCAAGGGCACTTGTTTAGAAGTCCAAATAAGAAACTTTTTCTTGGAAATTGTGTATTTAACACATTGAAACATCAAAAAGAAACTTTTTTTACATAAAATTTATAAATTATTTCCTCTTTTGAATCCTTAATTTTGTACAAACTAATGGTGATTGATGAAGAGCTAGAAAATATATCAAAATAATTTTGTTTTATGATACATGATTTAATTTAAAGAGAATTACTAGAAAACGAAAAAGAAGATATCCTATCAACCCCAAAGCAGCATTTAGTAACGAATGGAAAAAGAACAAATATTAAAAAAAAATAAAAAAAATAAAAATTGAGCTCAAAGTTCATCTTTTCAATAAAGCAACAAGTGCTCGTGAGCTTAGCTCATTTGGTAGGGACAATGCATAATATATGCAAGGTCCGGGGTTCAAACCCCGGCCACCACAAAAAAATAAAGCAATAAAAACCCCTTGAAATATTAAATGCAATATAAGCAATAATTTTAACAATCACCAGATCGACTAAGACATTGAACACAGTGTGATTATCGCATTGTAAGACGGAAAGAATTGATGGATGGTTTGTATTAGGAAGCATGTCTTCTGGTAGCGTCAACCTAAGCAGAGAATAAAACAATTTGAACATAATTAGACGCAAGATCTAAAAAACACAAGACATAACACAAAAGAGCATGGTGATACTTAACAGGCAGACAAATATGGACCAAACAATATACCTTGGGGTTGAAAAATCATAAATAATAATTTGAAGATGACCGTAGTTTGCTTCCTTCGCACATTGTTTCAAAAGACGGAAATCCTTGTGATCAGTCACTATAAAGGAATTGAGCATTCTCCCAATGGCATGTTCAACAGCAACCGCCCATTTATTACCATTAAGCAACTTCTGTCAAACCATAAAAAGCAGTCCCAAATAATGATAACCTCACAAGGAAGTTTAGTAATTAACACCAGTCACCCATTTATTAAATTTAGCAACTTCTATTGAATTAAATCATAAAAGGCAATACCAAATAATAGTAAGTAGTGACTTTAACTTAGTATGGAATTTAAGTGTTAAACCTCCTTAAAAAGTCTAACAAACTAATGGAGTTAGAAATTGAACTTGGAACTCTTATGCAGTTTAGCAAGCACGGCCCAGAAAAGAGATTAACAAATAACATTTTCATAATTGAGCCCTCTATATGCTGTGATCTAATAAATAAACCACTTAAAAATAGTCATGTGCGTATAATAAAAAAGTAGAAAGAAGAATCATCGTATCACAATTATATAACTCACTAGAAAAAAACTGGCAACTGATGAAATTAGAATTACAATATATCAGTGTATTCATTCATAGATGCATACTCCATTCGATTTAACTCCTCAACTATCAAAATGAATGAAGAAAAGATACAGAAAGCAATGAATTAAATATGACATGAAGACAACACAAACTATATTACCAGATGGGCACCAATTGGACCAATGGGAGGCTTCTTAAACCTTTGATGACATCTCTCAATATTATGCAAGAGATTAAGCACTTTGTTTCCTCCAAAAGCTGTGGTCTGCTTCCAAAAAGGATTGGCAGTGTCATGAAACACCCACAGCCAGCGTGTAAGTTATTTTCATAATTTGTCATGGAACAATGCAAAATGAAAAAACATAAAACCAAAACTGCAAGATTGGCACACCTTGTTGCTTTGCTGTTGTTGAAGATTACGAATACTATACATGATCTCACTATACTTCTTGTCATGATCTCGGATCTAGGAAAAGCAAAAAATTAAATTCAGTAATAAACAAACTACTCCCTCCGGTCACATTTATAAGCAACTTTTGCTTTTTCATGTTCATTAAATAACTGATGTATCTGGGCAATATTATAATTCAGATACATCAGTTATTTAATGAATCTGAAAAAGCAAAAGTTAGCTTATAAATGTGACCGGAGGGAGTATAAAGAATAGAAGAGCTTTCAAAAGGATGTGATAATTAAAGTATGCAAAAAATTGCTTTATATCAGAAGCATCTTGTGCATCATCAGACTATTATTAACAAAGTAAAAAACTTGACGTTCAAGCAACAGTACAGCGCATTAAATTAACATTGCTTATGTTGCATGGATGAATTTCCTCAACTTCATACAAAATACAATCAAGTGCCAACTAAATTTTTTGAGCAATCACTCAAATTATACTGGTGAACTTGGCTAACAAACAACCCTGGATAGTAAGATACTTATGCAAAACATTTAATAACTTTTGGGTGACGGTGGCAGGGGATCCAGTGACAGGGGGCAGAAGAAACAGAGGTGTCTCTTGGACACCCAATAACCAAGTTGAAAAATAAACTAAGGTTAAGTAGCATTTCAAACCTAGCTCTGGATACCAAGTTGAATAGTTTAGAATGATCAATTTGTACTTCATCATGAGATTGTGCAAATATATACTAATTAATTATTTTATCAATAATTAATACTAATAAAAGAGAGAATCTCTCAAAAATGAAAAATAGAAAATAAAGGAAACTATAACAACGCTAATAAATAGATAAATAATCAACAAAAACCAATGAAAATGACACAAAAAATTGTTATCACACCTCATCATCAATCCTTTTGATTTCATCTTTTTGCCTATTTTTGTTGTTTATTAACGTCTCCTCTTCTTCTTTCAATCTAGAACAACAACAAAAAAAGCAATATTAGGAAGTGGGACTTCTTCAAATAAGTTAAACACTGATATGAAAAGCAACATGAGTAAAATCAAAACCTATCCAATTCGGACTTAGCATGATCAACCTCATCTCGAAGCCCCTTCAGTTTTTCCTCCATGTCAGATTCTTCAGCCTGCATTGCTGAGAAATTAATAAGCACAAAAACTTTTACATAGAAAAATAAATAAATAAATAAATACATTAATGGAACTGTCATCATATAATAAGGGCAACTGTTAGGTTAGTCTATAAGTTCTTTTTACAAAATGTTTGTCTATCCATAATCTAAATGTATCTACTAATAGGGACTTGTAAAACCTGGGTATTTTTCACATTCTGCTCATGAATATCCTGCATTCGTACTTCAAGCCTTTTCAACTGTTGTGCCATCTTCTGTATGTCACTAATTTTGTATTTGCAGTCTCGCTGAAGCTCGTATGCTTCTTTGTTTGCCTTCATTTTGGGGAGAGGGAAACGCATTAGCAACCAAAACAACTAATACCCGTAATAAAAAACCAAAAGCTCAATAATGAAAATAATTTTTTTTTAGGGAATGAAAATAAATTGTATTTACTTTTTGTCCCTATTATGGTTTTCATAGGGACAATTTTGAGGGGCTTATAGCATCCATTTTTGTAAAAAAAAATAAAATAATAATAATAATAATCAAATAGACTAAAAGTGAATAAAATTCAATTTATCGATTAAAAATAGATTTAACCCTAATGAAAATTATTGGAAAGAATGAAGCATAACATATCACCCCAAATCAAATGTTTCAAGACACGGCCGATCACATTAAGATAAATCATCATTTCAGTATAGACAATTTTATCATGAGCCGTTATCTCTCTTCGTCAGTTCAAATGACAGTCAAGATGGTTTCAAAGTCACTGGGAGGATGTTGGACAAGGTATATAGCAAGCTTGGTGCACATGAGATATATAATTCAGGGTTCTGGACCCCTATTATAGGAATTCATGGTTCAAATGACTGGTAATGGTGTAATATTTTTTGTAATAGCTTGATCACTTGATGATAGAACATACTAAACACTAACCCCTATTATAAGAATTTAAGACCCCTAATCCAAAATAAATAAGGGAACCATGAAACTGGTAACGGTGTAATATTTTTTGTAATAGCTTGATCACTTGATGATAAAACATACAAAACACTAACCCCTTTTATAGGAATTTAAGACCCCCTAATCCAAAATAAATAAGGGAATCGGGAAACAGATCATGATATGAAAATAAGTAATATACTAATGTGGAAACTAATCTTAGGACATAATCCGAGATACTCTAAGATTAGAACTAATCTTACAAGATAAACCACAATACTCTAACATAATATCAAGATATTTTAAGATAATTTCTTATATCTAACATAGCACAGATTTCTCCATAAGATTCTCTTTTCTCTCTCCTGCAGTGCTACAACATAAAATAGGTGTAGTACGAAAGAAAGAAAGCAAACCTACCATTGATTAAATAAAATGACATGTATAAGGTGGAAGTTAAAAGAGTAAACAAGCATAATTAAAACCTGTAAAGCAAAGATTTGAAAAGTTTTGTCGAATTGCAATATGAAATTTTATCTAGATCTTGTTCAAAAGCATTTGACAAAAGGAGGAGGTAGGAGTAAAACCTGCAACATACCAAGGACATAGAGCGACTTAAACTTTCCTTCATTTGCTTGACTTGTGATGTCATCATACTTTTAATTTCAGCTTTCTTGTTAGAACAGTTTTCACTTAATTTTTCAAGCAGATGCTGCAACAAAATAAGAGTCCAATTTAACTCTAAAGAATAAAATGTAAGCCGGAAAGCAGTGAAGATGGCAATAAAACGCCAAAAGCAATGCAGGTTGGACGTGAAACTCTCCATCCACAAACCTTGTTGTAAACATACAAACACAAAATGAAAAAAACACCAGGTTGCCACAACCACAGGTCTATTTAATTTAACAAACGTTCTCTATTTTCATTTTCTGTGACAGTTTTGTAATTAAAAGTAAGAACACGAAATGAAAAAAATTAAAAGTTACAACGCGAAATGTAAAACAGGAAATATTTTCTCAAAAGTAAATGGGTCCTGTGTCACTTCAAAATTTATCATGAAATATGTTGTAAACGCACTCAACAAAATAAAACAATTTGCACAAAGATAAATCACAATGGGCTTGGATCAAATCTCAAAATGCTAATGCAAGCAAAGATATCATTAAAAAGGTGGATCTTTTAACAGCTAATACTCCATGCATCATCATAATTGAGTTTGACCAAAACTTCACATCAATATTATAAACTACTTATAAAGTAAGGAAAGCTCAATGGTCAATTTAACTTTTAACTATTTGCCTAGAAAAGAAGAGAACATAAAAGAATGTTTTATAAGAAAGAAAACCAAAAAAAAAACAGCCAAACTCCTTTTAAATGATCATAGGAAATAAGGAAAGCAATATCCAAAGTTCTATCCCAAATCTAAACATATAAGGCAGTTTTGAATCACAACATACTTTTGATTATATCACTCAAGAAATGAATTTGATACTTATTTGCCATTATAAACCTAACACGTTAAGTTTCCAAATTTAGTAGGTTCTGGCAGTTCTTGTCCAAATGGGCACTATAAACAAACACCAGATCAAATTTCCAACTTTCATTGTATACCGAATGTGAGACTTTGCATCGTGTTAAGAGCGCAGTAAGGAATATGAAATTCTCAAACCACGCAGAGAATACATACCAGTTGTTTATCAATCTTAGCTTGGCAGGTAGGAATCCGATTCTTCAGCTTTTCAATTTTTACATTTTGTTCCTCAAGTTTCTTGTCCACGTCATAAACCCATGACCATGCAAGTTTCTTTTTTAACTGCTCAACCTGTATGGAAATTTGTTCAACGTGTTCCATCGTTTTAATTTTATTCTGCAGCTCGTTAAGCTCCTTCTCTATAGGTCTTATTGAAGACTCTAATTCGTCAACTATTCCACGTGCAGTAGTTGTTTCAATGGAAATGCTTTCCAGAAGATCATTGACTTGCTGAAGAAGTGTGGCCTTGTAGAAGAACTGTTTAATTAAATGTTAGCAGAGCTTCTGAAGAAGTTTAAACAAAAAACATCAACATGATAAGTTCACCTTAAATTTATCTTTGTTATTTCCAGAATGCAAAAATTCTCTGCTTTTGTCTTGACTCATAATCACGCATGGATTCTCCACATCAATCTGCAAAACAAAAAGACTAAACAATAGGTGCAAGAGCAAAGAAAACCACCAGAGAAGCAATAAAAGGCATTGCCAAAGATTCATTGCTTATTAGGTGAACAAAGAGATAGAAAACCTTGCACTTTATTCATATATACAAACCAGAGACCTTCCCAACTTCTTAAAATAATATTAATCACTTTTTTATGGGACAAAATTATTAATCATGAACTAGTCAATAGTTCGTTAGTTCTTCAAGTCATCCATCTTTATAAAGAAACGTTAGAAATTAAGCATGTAAGTACTAATAATTTTTGCTATGTTACAGAAGTTATCGAGAAGCAAAGCAGAACAACAATTTCAGAATTATAAAAACAATTTCATATCTGAGAGAAAGCTTACATTGAAATGTTCAATGATTTCCTGAAGATCTGCTTTCCGGGTGCAAACTTTCTTTCCTGTCATCAAACTCATTGAATATAAGTGTGTAAAAATCCTTGACAATTATTTGTAGAACTTATACTGAGAGTAGTTAATTACGGTAGTATTTAATTTTGAAATTCAAACAATACTGAACATATCAGACATCTCTGACAAAAATAAATAAATATCAATGAAGACTTTTTTTTTACAATCAATATAGACATCTTTCAATAAAGAATAATAGAGTTGGATAAAAAAAATTATCAGAGGAAAAAGAGACATTAAATAGGAATCAGACAGGTAAATCGTTTCAAAATCACTAATTCAAATCACAACAGATAAAAACAATCAAAGTTAAATTCAACATGTTAAACTCCAATCACAAGGAGTCACAAATAGTATTTGGAACCCCGTTAAACCTACTCAAAATAGATTACTGATCCACGGTTCAAGTCTTTGTTTGCACCCGAAGCTGTGTTATTCATCCCGAGTTGTGGATCGGGGCAGCCATCCCCAAAACTGGAATGGGATTACAGATTGCAGGATGGGCAAAATTCTAAAATAATTTTTATATTGTTGGAGTTGTGGGAGTTCAGATAAAAGAATTTGACAAACAATTAGGTAAATCAAGAAACGATTCTAATTATTGTGGGAGTTCAGATATACTGAACACTAAACCCTATATATCTATACAAGATCCTAATCCTAATTAGGTAAATCAAGAAACAATTCAAGATAAAAATTGATGGATGAATAATAAATTGAAAAATCACAAGGTTCAAAATTGCTAGAGTGGAGGATGCTGAAATTGGGTTCATCTGATTAGGATTCAGCTAAGCAAAGTTAGGTTGCAAACTTTAAGCCCTTATCAATATAGGGTTAATTCATTGCAAACTTCTAACCTATGTTCTCAATCCTAAATAGTGGCATGCAGCAGCCAACTACAAAATTGAGATTGTGGTGTAGCACATTGCATGATGGTTGATATTCTGAATTATTGTAGATATTACAGAAGAGAAGGAACAGAATTGGGGGTTCACCAAAAAAACAGGATTTCTCACCTAAGATGAGGATAAAAAGTGTAGAAAACCGGGAAGAAATCAGGGTTGACGGAAAATGGGCAGAAACCATGGTCACCACAAACTTGATTTTGACTTATGCAAAAACAGGATTTCACTTCTGTATGGGAGTCTATCCACATTTGTACAAATGATTCGTAAGCAAGTTAACTTAATTTTGACTCCTAGAGATTTTAAGATCTTGTGACTCTATGAGCTAGCTCAAGAGTTTGACAACATGCTTAAGTGAAGGCACGTCAATGGCTCATATGTGCAGTTAGTGAAGAGCTTAGTCAATAAGAGCTTACCATGCCATAAGATAAGCTCAACCAAATTAATTTTCATAGGCAATTCTTAGAGACTTTAAGGAAATAAAGGCATAAGAGCGTACAGGTATGTAAGCTGCTATAAAGAGCATAACCAAACACATTTAAAGTGATTATGTCATAAAGTAGGCTTCAGAAAAGCTCTTCCAATTGCCCACACATCCCCTCACACGAGATCCCTTTGGCCTTGAAGCATAGACAAAGCACAAACCACATACCCTGTGCTAATTCAACTTTTTCATAGAAGAATAAAGGCAGTATGTATCAAACTCTAGGCCATTTCATTATAAAGCTCCGGATAAGATGTCATTACGCAACCAACTATACTAAAAGCTTCAAATGAAGACAATGATGGATTTTATATTATATATCTCACACAAATGAAATGTAAAATGCTAAATCTAGAGGAATATCCTTGTAACTTTTCCATTGTTTCAATAGGCCAGCAAATAACATATATCTCTTGAAAATTAATTGTTGCCTACGAACCTTGGTGATCTTTCAAGGTAATGGAGCTTGCGGATTCGGATATCCTACGTTCTACAATGATAACATCACCATATATATCAGGCTTGAAAGCATCCTCTCCTTCATTTTGAATTTCAACATGGATGACAGCATTACTACAGAAAGACAATAGAGTAAAGAACTATGTAAACACATTATGGTGGCCGTTTAAATTACCAATTCTGTCGGAAATTAAGTGTTAGCTTCTTTCTTACAATTTAAAAAACAACAGCATTAAGTAGTCTTCGCATTAGGACATGAGAAGAAAACGAGGAATCCAAATTCGTCCATAATATAAATCACTTTGAAATTTTATTGTCTAACCAAGGAGAAATTCCTTTGTGAAAACATCAACATAACATTCATTTACTCCCCACGCCACCCATGATGGATGAAGAAACCACACCAATCAAAGAAAGACATAGAGAGAGCATATGGCATTTACCTAGCACCGGTTTTAATGAAATCCTTCAAAGTAGATGCTCTTTGAGTGCCTTTAGCTCGACATCCAAAAGCCACACACAATGCAGTAAGTATTGCACTTTTACCACCTATAAATGCCAGAGCCAAACAAACGCAGATTCATTAGAAAACATTTTTCACAAAATTAAGTTCCATAATAACATTTTCCACTTTCACAAAATTACTTTTTAATCCTAAATAATGCTAAGAATAAATTAGTTATATAGTAACATATTTTCCACCCCATCAGTGTAAAGCACTTAAAAGGGTAGGTTTGGAGGGTGAACTTTGAACGGAGGACAAGGAAAGGTGTATTTTTATTTTCTAAATTAAGAAAGCTATAAAGTGCAAATTCAGTATTATTGAACTATTGTTATATGATAATCTATCATGTTAGTCTTTCAATTTTTCAAAAATCTGAAATAAGCATGCCCTTAAAAACTCTATAAGAATCCATTACATTAATATGACATCATCAAACTGAAAAAGAGCTAACCATCAAACTAACACCGTACTTTGACAACTCATATGAATTAGGAACAATTCATATGAGTCTCTACTCTATTAAACTTTCGTGTTGGTTCCTATATTTAACCAATTCATATGAATTATGTCCCTGTATTTTAACAACTTATTATCAAAATGGTCTCTACATTTAATCACTTACAATCAATTTAGTCTCTAACATACTCTCAAACTTACTAGTATGAGTAAATTTTGACAGAGTCAGAGACCATTTTGAAATATTCATAATCACAGTGACGAATTAGGAACGAATTTTGTGGTTTACTACCAAAACTCATTGCATCAATACAACATCAGCACAAACAACAAATAGAATAGTCACAATTTCAACAGATCATAAACAATAAAAAAAATTAAAAACAATTGAAAACAATCATAATAGACAATGACATGTCAACACCAGTCGTAATTTGCGAAAAATAATTCAATGCAATCACATGCGTTGGTGTGGGACACTTGACACGTGTCCAACACCTGCATACTTTCAATCAAAATGAGACACCTGACACGCCTTTTTTATCACAATGACAAGTGTCAGACACGCTTTCGATCAAAAGTGTCCATGCTACATGAAATTACCAAAACTCGTTGCATCAATATATCATCGGCACAAACATACAACAAAAAAATTCACAAATTCAACAAACAATGAATCATAAAAACGATTAATAACGGAAAAATTAAGAAACAGAGCGATAAATCAAATGCGATTAAGAATGAGAAAACATAAACATACTTCCATTTTGACCAGTGATGAGATTAACGTGACTCCCAAACTCAGTTTCATGATTGGAATGGCACATGAAATTCTCCAACCGAAGTTTCTTGATGATTCCCGCTTCGAGACTCGGCGAAACCCTAGAAGAAGATGATTCCCATGTGCTTCTAGCACGCTTCATTCTGGAACGTTTCCTTCACGCGCGTGTGGTGAGAGAGAAGAAATCGCGATGAATCGATGAAGATTGAAGAAAAAAAAACCCCAAAAGGAGGAGAGAAATGAATGATTTGTTTTCGCGAGAGTGGTTAGATGAAAAGCGATGTACACTGTCAGTGGCGGGAAAGACTCGGGATTAGCACAAATTTTGGGCTGTAAGTTGGGTTTGTGGGCGTACAATGTTGGGTTTTGGTCGTGCTGTATTCGATTGAGATTTTAAATGATTGGAAAAACTTATAAAAAAAAAAATTATTCAATCAAAACTTTTTTTAACTTAAAAAAAAGTCTTGTGCTATTTTATTGGTTAAATTGTATTAAAGCTCATTTAATTTTGAGTTTTGTAATAGATTGCTTATTTAAGTTATCGGCAGTGCTATTTGTCCCGAGCAAATTTTTCAAGAATATCTCACGAGTATAAAATGCAGTTGTAGCAAAAAAAAAAAAAAAAGACGTAAAATAGGACTCACTTGCCATACATGGAGGTGCTTCAATAAAAAGGTAACGGTCGGGATAATTTCGGGAAAGCTGTTGTCGCGATAAACAGCATTATTGTTAAGTTATTTTGTTCACATATAAATCTTTTAACTCTTCAACAATTTGCATCATTGCTCTTTCTATTACAAAAACGTTGAGTTGTCTTTTGAGTGAAGATGTGTGTAGCTCTATATCAACGTAAAAAACAATATTATTTTTTTGACAGAAATAAGGTTAACTATTATCATTAATCAACAAATGTTCAATAAAAGAAGGATAAGAATAAAAAATACGGTGACTAGCCCAAGATCAGACCGCCCTAGCTAAACTATGAGCTTCATAATATATTTTTTTTTTTTGTGTCTGAGATTCGAACCTCAAACCTTGTATATATTATGCATTATCCCTACCAATCAAATTAAGTTCACGGGAATAAAAGTTATGTTTTAATCTCACATTAACAAATAAAAGAATATAGTTTGGGCATTTTATTTAATTTAAATTTAAGAGTTAATATTATTATCTTTTTAGGAGAAGAGTTTGAGCGTCTTTGGTTTTTTAGTCATGTAAAATGGCAAAAGTTATGGTGCATAAGTCATAACTTATGCACCATGCATAAGTTAATCACAACCATCAGATAATTGGACACTTGTAATGATCCTATGGTTTTCACCTCAGACCCCACAATCAGTCCCCACAATCTTCTCCTACCCTTCATACGACTCAACCTTGCTCGCGTGCCACCGTAACTTCCGTAACTCCGACGTCGTTTTCCGGTTGATTCACCATAACCTCTGTAACTCCTACCTCACAAATTTCTCACACGGAGAGAGCTTCACAAAGATTACATTTCTCATTGTAATCTCGTGAATTCGTTTTTCTCTTCTCCTTCTTCATCGATTCTATTCGATTCAATTTCGTAATACCAGAGTTCGAATCAGTATAGTGAAGAAAATGGTTTGTCACGTGAATCTCGTCTTCTTCGCTGTGTTCTTCGTAACTTTCATTTCTCAGAGCTTCGCATTCATTGATCCACTTGATGGTAACCCTTTCATCTTTTCTTGAAAATTCAATTGAAAAATCGATTATTGCGTTAATTAGAACTGTTTTTCGTTATCTTTGAATCAAATTAGTTTAATTTAATTACATTTGTGAACCGCAATTTAGAATGATGGTTTGCGTTATCTTTGAATTGAATTCGCTTTCAAGATAACATTGAAGAAAATTATGTTATGATATTAAGATTCTACATGATATTGTGTAGGCAAGAAAACCTATGCATTTGAATTGATTCTTCTGGTATATGCATATTCTGTTATGAGTAGGGTTTAAAATCACGGTCACGGTTGTCACATTGTACTGAATTCGTAGTCCTTGATAATGCCGATAATCACGCTCAAATGGTTTCAGAGTAAAACTTGAAAAAACCATTTACACAGCATATTGGTTTTGGCATATTAATTCAAATATCGGATTTGTTCTTAGTATCAATTTAGTTATTGAAATTTAGTGATTTGGTTGTAGCAATTAGCTTCAAGTTTGCTTCAGTTGTAGGTTCAATTTATGATATCTAATGGTTGTTTGTTCTTAACAGTGTTTGTTGCTATTTTCAATGAATTTGATATCAACTTCATCTGAGAGTGGACAACTGAGTGTTGAAACTTCATCACCGATTCATGGTGAGAGTGGACAATTGAGTGTTGAACGTTCTTCAATGATTCATGCTGACAGTTCTCAATGTCACTCCCCATTGAAATCAGGGTGGGACACCATGATTTTGCCTAACTTATCGTCAATCCAAACATACACTGAGTTGAAGATATAGTGAGAGTTTCAATAAACTACAACGACTCATCATATATTATATGATTTATTTTTTCACACATCTCACTTGCTTGTTTACATGCCTACGATTTTCAATCTTATATGTTGCTTTAACTTGAACTCATGAAATCATTGTGTTTTAAATTAGATTTTGCAATGTTTTAGAAATCGAACCGGACATCAAACTGACAAGACCTCCGAGTCATAGTTCAATTTCTTTAAACTACTCAAACTAGGATGAAACCGTTGAACCTCCCAAATAACTGAACCGGAGACAATCTCAGTTCATGGTTTAATTGGTTGAACCATCTTGTTCATTTTTTAACATGCTGGATTTTTGAATTACAATGGCTATGGCTATTTAAGTAAACTCCTGTCATGGTGTCTTTGAGTTTTCACTTTTCATTAACCAATGATCATTAATTTCACTTCTTTGCAGCATTGAAATCTACAAGCATAACAAAGAAGAAAGAATAGCTAGAACCTGGGGAACAACTGCTCCAGGATTGCCTTACGTTGAGGAGGTCATTGCTCCAGCTGGAAATTGGCTTATTGGAGGAGATTTGGAAGTGCTAAAACCTATCAAATACAATGATGGTCTTGATAACTACAGGCTCTCTCCCAAACAACTTTGTGAAGAATTCGATAGGCGTAAAGCTGATGCAATTTTTGCCTTTCAGTTAAGAAATCCGGTCCATAATGGTCATGCCTTGTTAATGAACGATACTCGTCAACGTCTATTAGACATGGGTTACAAAAATCCAATTTTATTGCTTCATCCTCTTAGAGGTTTCACAAAGGTTGACGATGTTCCGTTAGATGTCAGGATGGAGCAACATAGCAAGGTAATTTCCATCATTTTTTTCTCATATAGCGTCGAGTAAGAATCAATTTTGTTTAATACTTGTGCTATAGAGTAGCGGTTTTTGAACACATCGCTATTGCTCTGAGATTCTCTATTTAATTCAAAATGTTGTCAAATAGCAGCTTTAGCGGCGCTGTAGAATTGTTGCGTAGCAGAATTTGAATAAACGTGCTATTTTCCTCAATCCACGATTGACAACACTGGTTAAAATAATGTGCATGTGCCTATAATAATCAATGTTTAAAAAATTGACCTTGGAAGTGGTTGAATTGCAGTTCAATTTCAGTTATCCGTTCATTTGTAATTCTTTTATCCAGTGAGTTTCGACATGTTGAATCGTGACCAAGAACTGTCTACTGATTATTCGAGAAGTTAGATTGCGGTTTTGACCTGGTATAAAGCAGTTTAACCATGACCTATAGATCTTTCTTGTTTGTTGTACGGTTAATTTTTTTAAAGCATTGGTTTTATATCTAACTGTGAAATTCTTTTTCTTGTTCATAGGTCCTAGAAGATGGAGTTCTTGATCTAGAGACAACCATTGTTTCTATATTTCCATCGCCTATGTATTATGCAGGGCCAACTGAAGTACAATGGCATGCAAAGTCACGGATAAATGCAGGTGCCAACTTCTATATTGTTGGTCGCGATCCCACTGGTATGGGTCATCCAACTGAGAAACGGGACTTGTATGACCCTGATCATGGAAAAAAGGTGCGTAGCATGGCTCCTGGTCTCGAGAAGCTTAACATTTTGCCATTCAGGGTAAGTAGTATTGCTTTTGCACATGAAGCTTAACATATGTTCTTTCAATGATACTTTCTTTAGTAAAAACCGTATAAACAGATCCAAGTCAAACAGCACTTCAACGAATCAGATTTTTTTTAGAAAGCAATCCGAACCAAATCACATGCTATTATAATCTTCGGATCAGATGAATTGCTGCCTCAAAATCGATAAAAGCTGAACTGTGAACACCCCTTCACAATGCTGTCCATTTTTTTGTACAAAATTTCATTGAATACACCATATATCTTATTGTTGGGGATGACAAATGGCATAATTTCCTTGTTCTTTAGTATACAAAGTTACTTTTTTTAAGTTCAATATGCTTGCTACCTAAAATTTTGCTGATAAGTTGGCAGTTTTATTTTAATGACTTACCTTGTTTGCCATTTTATATTACAGGTGGCAGCTTATGACACTAAGGTAAACAAGATGGCATTTTTCGACCCTAGCCGTGCTAAAGCTTTCTACACGTTTTTGTGCAGATCCTGAGGCATCTGAAGTTTTTCTACACGGTGTTCTTGAAGCTGGGAAAACAGAAGAGGAGTTGCTTCTTTCTAAAGGTGTACGTAAAGACCCATCTTCCGTGACACCGTCTAAGTCTTCAAAAGTAGCTGTTGTCGGTGAACCATCTGCTGGTGTGAAGTCCTCTCCACCAAAGTTCAAAGAAAGACCAAATCCAATTAAGTCAAAGAAGCGACTTAAAAGTGATTATGAAAAAGCTAGAGAAAGGCAGAAGTTCCTTATAAATCGGAAGAAACAAAAGAGAGATGATGAAGCTTTAAAAAAAAAGTGGTCACTGATTGATTGTTTTTATGTTATAAGTTTAGATTTTATTGTTATGTATTGATGATTATAGGTTGTTACAAAACCATTAGACAATTAGTTTGGTTTCGTGTAGAACACTATCAAAACCATTAAACCACACTTATGGTTTCAGTAATAGTTTTTATTTAAAATCATTTGTCAATAATAATTTTCACTATTCTTTTATTTTATTTAGCATTTGACAATTATTTTACTTTCACATACAAGTCTATTAAAATCATTAAAGCGCAATTATATTTAGACAAAGTCAGAAATTCGTTTTACAACGTAAGAAATAAAAGAGAGATGACGAGGCTTTACAAAAAAGTGGTTACTTATTGATTAATTCACATTAGGTTATAAGTGTGTACTATTAAGTGGTTACTTAATAATGATTTAAATGTTTATCACAATTTTTTTTTTATTACAAAACCATTAGACAATTATTTTGGTTTCACGTTGAAAACTATCAAAACCATTAAACCATACGTATGGTTTCAATAATAATTTCAGTGCATAACATCTTAATCATTATTTAAAATCATGTACCAATAATAATTTCATTTAAAACCATTACACAATTATATTGGTTTCACGTAGTCCACTATCAAAACCATTAAACCATACTTATGGTTTTAGTATTCCATACCCCTAAGTTTAATAAAATTAAATTAAATTGAACATTCTTGGACAAAAAATAAAATAAAATGAACATTATACTATGAAACATATAAAAAGAAACTACTCCGGATATATAGTGTCACTTTCATCATAAACTTGATACAAATTCAGAAATTCATCAACATCTTTATACAAACTCCAAAAGAAACATTAAAACTCCATAAACTTGATACAAATCTAGAAATTCATCAACATCTTTATACAAACTCCAAAAACAACATTAAAACTCCAAAAAAAACATTAAAATCAATCATTGCAGTTTAACAGCACAAAATTCTCAATCAGGTAAAGATCCCTAGAATCGCTACACCATAAACATTCGACCCCGGAAAATGAAACCGTTGCAACAGAATTGGAAACACAGTGAAAACTTGCTCCCAACACACCATCTGCAAAACAGAATCACACTGACAAACCATAATGCACAGTTGCAGATATGCAACATTCCTCCAAAGCCACTGTCATTCAAAAGCTCAATTATCTCCTCTTTTCTTCTTTTGCCATGTACTGAATGCATAAGCTCATATACTTTAGGTATACTCATCTTGTGCCTTAGTCTTTGCTTTGCATTTTCATCATCCGATTTTCCTTCATCAGAATCTTGTGCTTCATTCTGTTGTTTCTTTTTTTCATTCTTCTTTATGTACGGCTTCTTTTCTTTTCCCTTAGCCTCGTCTGATTCCCGCTCCTTATTTTTATCACCACCGGATGATGAAGCAGTGACATTCCTTTGCTCCTCCTCCGATTGTGTCAGTCCAATACTGAATGATGGCAATGGCCCTAGGTCCCTGGTTTTTTCCACCTGCATGATCACAGAAAACCATTAAGTACATCTAATGGTTTTGGATTACAACTCACAGAAACCATTTCCACAAAAAAATGGTTTTGGTATAATTTTAATGATGTACGGTGATGATGATGAAATATTTGACACATGCAAGTGACTTTCTACAAATGTGGTACATTCTTCAAGCATAATATTTTGTAGTAATGTAACATGATCAACATTAAGCAAATTTCACACTATTCTACTAAACTATAGGTTTACAATTTTTTCATAAATACATCAAAAAAACTATAGGTTTACTAAACTATTCTACTAAACTATAGCATGAAACTAATGCTTCCTATTTCTAGATGTAAAATTTAACAAATATTAATTATCCATAGTTTCATTACTGAAATATTATGTGCCATTCATATTAATATTGTCAGCTCAAACAGTTCAAAATTTCACTTAAATATTGTCAAAAGGCTTGCTATAATTGCTCCAAGATTAATCTATGTTCATGAAAGACAAAAGTTTCATTTACATCTTCAACTCCCTTTAGGTCCTTCAAATTACTTCCAATGGATTTTCATGTCACACCTTCAAAGTGACTCGAACAAACTATAATAATATGAACAAGATTGCACCGACTTAGATCAGCAACATACTTAAACATCACCACTGGCATACAAAAATAGCAATAACTGAGAGATCCCAATAATCATGAATAATGTCGCCAAAAACATAATAACCCAACAACAAAGATTAATCAGAATATAAATAGAAACAACACTAAGTAGACAAAATTCATCCCAAGTCATGCACATAAAGTAATGTTTTTGTCTCGCGCACAAACACATATGATGCAATTTTATATTGAGTCCATCAATTTAAGTTTTATGGAATGCAGAGATAAAAGAGAACTACAAGAACCATCGGTCATAGATTTTGACCAACAATATCAGCTCAGCTGGGAAACACGAACCAATAAAACCAAACAAAATAAGTTCTAAAACAAAACACATTGTCATCTTGAAAAAGAACTCGAAAAGGATAAATCTCATATGCATTCATATGGCCACGAAGAGAAGACTGTCCAGTACCAGCTATGGATACTGACACGGAGGGTAATTTGCATCCTTTGTTCTGAACAGCACCACTGCAAGTTTCTCTAACTAGATCCCAGCCACCAACAGTTAACGTTTTGTGATTCCATACTGATTTACAACCTAGGAATACATGAATTATTCCTTAATCTATTACAAAATTGAATTCAGTGTTTGCATATAGAAAATTTTGGCATGTAAACTCAAAACAAAAAGATTTTCTAATACATGCTAATGTCCATTCAACACTACTTAAAGCTGCTAATACGTTTCATCATTTGTGTATTCAATACTACTCAAATCAAAGCAAAAAAGACAAAATAGTAACTCAATAACTTTCTCCATGTACCAATCAAAGCAAAAGCAAAAAAGACTATCAAAACCATTAAATCATACTTATGGTTTCACTAACAATTTCCATGTACTAATAATAATTTCATTGAAAACAGCAACAAACACTATTAAGAACAAAAAACCATTACATATCATAAATTGAAACTACAACTGAAGCTAAATTGATCCTTATTAATTGCTACAACTGAAGCTAAATTGATCCTAATATCAACAATTGAATCCCTAAATTGATCCTAAGAACAGAAAACCATTAACAAATCCGAAATTTGAATCAAAACCTAAATACAACAAAAATTATATACATGATTACCTCTTCAAAATGCAGTACGAATGTCGCCGGAGAAATCACGTCGGAGCGCGAGCAAGGGTGAAATTCATGCAACCTCGCCGGTGAAATCACGTCGCAATCACGCTGTGACCTAGCCGGATAAACTACGTCGGAGCGGCGAGCAAAGGGCAGCACGTCGGAGCGCGTTTGGAAGTTTGGCAGCACGTCGGAGCACGTCGCAATTGGAGGTGGTGAACAACGGTGATGGAAGTTTGTTTCCGGTGGTTAGATGATGAATGACGGTGGTGAACGACGGTTGTTTCCGATGGTTAGATGATGATGATGATGAATGAATGAACACAGGTGAATGAACGACGTCGCAATTGCATCACATTATTTCCGGTGGTTTTGTTTGTTTCCGGGTTGGGTTTTCTTTGGGGGGGTGTGTAGGAAGCAATTGAGTTGGTTAATGGGCTGGACTTATGCAAGACTTATGTATGGTGCATAAGGATTGCTTATGCACCATAACCACACCCATGTAAAATTTATTCGATAAATATTGTGATGGTGAGCATCTTTTGATTTTTGGTCATGTAAAAATTTATTCTATTGTTTTTGTTTCTCTAAATAGGAAAGTGCTATTTACGACCTTGAAAAATAAGAGAACTCATTCTTTGATTTTTATCCTTTAAAATATGTTTCTCCCATAACAAACAAGCGAAATTTAGTTTTTATGTAATTTAATTTATGTATTTGTTTTGATTCTTTAGCATAATCACGTGCTTACATGACACCACTACATAATAATGAGCCCGTTTGTTACGGATTAAAATAAAAGTGATTTTGACATCAAATAATTTAGAGCCCGTTTGTTATAGCTTTTTTAAGAAAAAAAATCACTTATTTTAAAAAAAAAAAATCAATTTTAAGAGTTTTGCATCCGTTTGTTACAACTTTTTAAAAAAATCAGAATCTAAAAACAGCTTCAAATGAGAAGCTGTTAAGAGCAGCTTCTCAAAAAATAGATTTTTTTTAGAGGAGAGAGAAAATATTGTTTAAAAGATTGAACTAATTTTATAGCAAAAAAATCTCTTTTATATAGTTCTATCCAAACAAACTAGATTATTTGTTAAAAAAAGTGATTTTTATTACGGTAATCAAACGCAAAATAAATTCTGATTTTTCATAAAATCTCTAAAATATAATCTTTAAATTATTTGATGTCAAAATCACTTTTATTTTAATCCATAATAAACAGGTGAGGGATGGAAATTACGAGTACCAAAATTTATTTGATGCATCATTAGGATCACTTTATGCAGCTTTTGAGAAAGTTGGAGGTGCTAATTTGGAAGTAGTCATATCAGAAAGTGGATGGCCTTTTTTTTTTTTTGAGAGAAGAAAGTGGATGGCCTTCTCATGGTGATGTTGCTGCATCAGTTGAAAATGCACAAATCTACTATGAGAATTTAATTAAACATGTTTCTAGTGGGACTCTTAATAGGCCTAATCAAGCATTAGAAACTTATTTACTTGCCATGTTATATGAAAATCAAAAAGGACCTGCTGAAACAGGAGACATTACGGTTTGTTTACTCCTAATAAAGAACTCAAGTATCAAATTAATCAATTATTTGGGTCTTCTAACTCTACAACTACCCAACCAGGAGAAGGAGGGATCTCTTATCTCTGTGTTTCTCTTTATTATTTCTTTACTTTATTTAGTTAGTGAACAATTTTTTTAATTTCTCATGGTGTAATATTTATTTTTAGAAGGAAGGATATGTTCTAAATTTTATTTTATTTTATACCACTTACATCAGACGTTAGTGGTATATGATATTTATATACTTTGTTAAATTTTTTTGTTTTTTGATTTTTATAATATCCTTTATTATAGCCCTTGCTAGCAAGAATATATTTTATCAAAATAGTTCAGCCAATCAATCACATCTCAGATTCCCAAATAAATGAATTCTGGATGTTTGAATGTCAATCATTCAAAAAAAAAAAAAAGGGAAGACAAATAGTCCATAGTTTTTTAATTTATGAAACACACTTTAGGGATGAGTTCAAACTTAAAAGTTTACCCAATTTAGTTAGTATTTTGTCAAATCCAATTCAAAGGCACAGGTTATGTACATACAAAGTACAAACTCTCATATGAACAAATCGCAGGGGAATTATTAGAAAAATTGTGATAATCAATAATGATTTTTCGTTATTAATTTTTCGTTATCAAACCACCAAATTGGTCTCTGTCTTTGTAAGTCACTCTCAAATTAGTCCCCGATTCTATTAATATTTCAAACTAGTCCCTGTTTTTGTCAAAAGTTTCTCAATTACTTAATTGAGAAACTTTTGACAAAGACAGACTATTTGAAATGTTAATAGAGTCAGGGACTAATTTGAGAATGACTTACAAATACAGAGATCAATTTGGTGGTTTACTCCCTAAATAATCCAGTTATAGAGCTCAACATACCACACTTATGAATCTTGACACAATTCATAAAACAATTGACTCAAAGCAAAAGCATACATCAAAATGGAAATCAGGATACTAGCTTAAGATTATCTTTATTTTTTATCAGTTCAATTTTTGAGAACAGGATACAAATCAGTACTATTGAGTACCTACCTACCTGTACAAAAATTAAGAGATATGTAACGAATTAATTCACTCTCATCCTCAAGTGTTTAATGAATGCAACAAACTCTCACTTGAGCTTAAAACTGTATGATATATCAGCAAAATAATAAGTGAAATGCCCCTAGCAGCATGCTTCAAGAGCCATTCCAGCATCTATACTTGCATATTCCACGACGATCTTCAGCAAAAGAGTCGCGAATAGACTGCAACATAGCACGCACAGCAGGAATGTGAATCAATCCTTCATGCTGCTCCACTTGTGCAATCCTTTCTTCAAAAGACCCTATTGTTCTATCGGTACACATGAATATCTTTCGATAAGCTGTTTTGAGGTTCCTGATCTCTTCAATGCTGAATCCACGTCGAGTAAGGCCTACTAAATTTAGACCACGAAGCTCGGCTCTATCCCCGGCTACCATCATGTACTTTGGGACATCTTGTGAAACCACAGAACCACCACCGAGAAAAGAGAACGAGCCAAGGTGACAGAATTGGTGAATAACAGTCGCACCAGCAGTGTGAACATAGTCTTCCACCTCAACATGTCCAGCAAGAAGAGTGTTATTAGCAAAAATATTGTTGTTGCCAATCTTACAATCATGGGCAATATGACAAGCTCCCATAATTAAATTTCCATCACCAACAACTGTTGTATCAGTTGATTTTGAAGATCGGTGGATTGAAGTATGTTCCCTAATATCATTATTATGTCCAATTTCCAGGAAGCTCTCATCCTCTGGCTTGTATTTCAAATCTTGACATTTGACACCTATCACAGCATGATATCCTATTATGTTATTGCTTCCAATGACAGTACATCCAGGATAATCATCACCGACAACAGCACCAGTCATCAACATGCAATTGTCCCCTAACTCGGTATTTCCAAAAATATGGCTTCCTGGATAAAGTTGACAACCATTCCCCAGCTTTGCAGAGGAACTGATAGAGCAAAAAGGTCCAATGGAAACTCCCTCACCGAGAACAGCATTGGGGTGAACAATGGCACTAGGGTGAATAATAGACTTGGAAGCGTAAACCTTTTCCTCATCCGCAACATAAGAGAAGAAGCGTGGCTGGATTATTCGGAGAGATGAGGACAAGGAGCTTCGCGTGCCAAGTTTAATCAACATGCTTGGTTCGCTATGGCTTTCGCTTCACCGGCTGCACAATGTTTATTTTTTAAATGACTAGCTTAAGAAATCTGTTAACACATGAAGTGGTGCATAATGAGAGGGCAAAAAGAGTAAGGGAGACACACGTCAATAACTAAAACACGATCATTTCCACCAATTTTTTTTTTAAGACATGATCAAAGACATAAAATGCATACTGTTTGGATTGCATGCTAAAAAATACGTACAAGTTTACATGGACAAAAATGGAGGCCACATAATGAAAGAGATTCTCTTCAGACAACTTTACCAAAACTATACCTATTTTAGAAATATTCATCGTGGAATCAATGGTAAAATATAAACATGCATAATCTGAGATAAATACAATAAACTTCTGGTTTACAATATATCAAATACTGTTTATCTTTCATTTTGTTCTTCAAATATGAAGCTCTTTATCATTAAATTTAATGTTTAGTACACATGCCTGGAACTTAACAAACACAAATTCTTATCAAGTAAAACAATGAATAAGTGTTATATTTTAAGCAGAATTAAAAAAGAGAAAAAGAAAAGTAGGTCAAATATATTGAAATGAAATAGCCATTGTTTTCCTCAGAAAATTTGTTTCTTTTTCTTAGTAACTTGCCGAATGGCAATAAAAAGAATGCAGCATCGCTATCTAACTTTTTCGTATTTTATTAATTTTATACTTTCGGAAAAAATAAAATAAATGCAAAATCGGGATCTTAAATAAATTTCATTATACTTCCTTGTATAATAAATGCAAAATCATTAAGTTAAAGATTTAGAGTCGAGCGAAAAAACTCAAATGCTGAATAAGGTGGTAGCACGCCATCATTTCCTACATTTATTATGGCGTTTTCTGACATTGTTCCTTTTGTATAAGGAAAGCTTTTTCAATTTTTTGTTTTATATATAACCATGTTATAGGTACGAAGTATCCACCGCTGTTTAGCATCAACTAATCTCCATTAGGGAACCTATTGGACACACAAAGTAGATTTTCCCCTCCATATAAGAAAGGCTTGCAACCTATAAAAAAATTGAACTGAACAAATATTCACAACAAAGTGAGGAAGTATTTTGATTTTAAAGTTTTTTTTTTTTTTGCAACAATGGAGAGGAGCATCGGAAAACCCTGTAGGATTTGTGGGAAATGGTTCGCCAGTTGGAAAGCCATTGGAGGCCACATGAGATCTCACTTGGTCAAATTGCCGATTCCCCCAAAGCTTGAGACTAACACTCAAGCTCAAGATAATTCAGCCGATTTAACCCAGCATCCAAATCAAACTGCTTCCTCACTGACTTTCCATCCTGAAGAACAACAAACACAGAACTTCCGATCTATGAAACGCAACTTCTCTGCTTTCTCTGCAGACTCAAACAGAGAAAACGAATCTGTGTCTTACCCGAAAACCCCAACCCGCAAAAGATCCAAATGCCACCGCAAACTTAATGTGGTGGCTGATACAAAAGATCTGCCAATAGATCCAGATGTTATGATGTTATGGGGGTTTTACAAAGATGCACAAAAAAGGGAAGAGATCAAGAAACAAAATATAAAGGAAACTAACAAAATGAAGGAAAAAGACATTGAAGACAGTAGAGATGACTCGATTATTCAAGCTCACACTCAAGCCAGCTTCAAGTGCCAGAGGTGCGGAAAAATGTTCCGATCTTATCAAGCTCTTTGTGGGCACAAAGCATACTGCAAAAGTGACAGCGATGGTGAAGATCAGAAACCTTTTCAATGCCCATATTGCAACAGAGAGTTCAAGACTGCTCAAGCACTCGGTGGACACAAGAGGGTACACTTTTCAAGTGCTAATGAATTTCGAAGTGTGTCAGTGGATCTCAATTTTCCAGATCCTAAATGAAGAGGCTAGCAACTCCCGTATTTAATTTTTAAGTCCCTATTGATGATATTTTATGTCTCAAAGCAATTGTGGAGATAAAAATTTATAGATTTCATTTGTGATTCTGTACACAGTTATTAACTGTGTTCAGCTCTGAATGCTAAGAATTATATATTATATATGCTTTCAAACATTTTAAGTTTTTACAACTTGACATTTTGGGTGTATATTTATGTAAGATAGATCTTTGTTTTGATTATCGTTTAAGTGTTATTGCTTCTTTGTTTGTTAATTCATGTTATTTAGTGTTATCAATTGCAGATAGTGGGAAATAGTGGTTTGTTCAAAATTACGCTATGCAACAGTGCTATAGTGCCGCTATAGTGACCATTTGACAGCATTTGGTACTAAATAGCATATCACAGAACAATAGTGATTTGTTCAAACTTCAAATTCCGCTACAACACTGATGTTGTTTAGCCTAACAATTTTTCCCTATCTCCATAAAGACCAAAAATAATCATAGTTTCTTGTTTGCACGTGTAATCTTCAACAACTACTCTGTTTTTGAATGTCGGTAAAAATGTACAAAGGCAAGGATGAGTGGCTTCTCTAATGGGACATTAGAACACTCATTCTCACAAGGCATGTACTGATGAAAAGTGTTGTTAAATGAAAGCCATGACACCTCCATAGAGAATGGAGTGGCGGATTTTTCGACATCCATTATAGGCAATTTGTGAAAGGATGCACACCATGTAGCGCCATAGACCTCAATGGTGTGTTTATACTTTTATGTTTATATGGCGGCTTTTTGGCCTTCGGCCAAAGACAACACTGCTTATGAAATATTAATCCCCACACTATGGTTTAGACTAATGGACTCCTATTTTATATAATGGAGTAACACATATATAACTTGCAAAACTAAATAAAGTTTCTTTGTTATTATATACTTGTAAAAGCTTCGACATAATTACACGTGTTGTCTGTTTACTTACTGTTTTGATACAAAAACATCAAATCTCTTTGAAATGAGGAAGAAAACTTTTGTTTAATTCTGAGTTGAACCATAGGCAAGGTTCAGTGCAAAGCAGCTATGCAGATGGTGGTTTTCTAGGAGAGAAATTGCGCTTTGATGAATTATCCCTTTTTCAAAATTTGATATTTGAGTTCTTCTGATAGTTTGTTTGAAGCCATCACTGGCAAAAAGGTTGAATGTTAAAGAAATAAGTTCAGATATACCGCTATGATTCCAAAACTAACAAAACAGGGATTTGGGATGGGCTTTGGCTCTCTTTCATTCCAAAAAAAAAAAAAAAAAAAAAACAGGGATTTGGGATTGTGCATGGTGTGGCACCCTCGAATGGGCAAAAAAGAGAACAAAACTGTACAGATGGCAACTAGTTCGAATAATAAAATGGAGATAAAAGCAAAACCCAAACGGTTGAGAAGGCTGAATGGAGGAACAGCAAATGTGTGTGTGTGGTGGTGGGGGGTTGTGTCTTTGTGCATGTCCTATTGGTTCTTAAACATACAAATAATGTTGTCAATCATGGAAATAACTGTTCAAATTCCGCTACAGCGTTGCTGCTGTGATAACCACTATTTGACGACCTATGAAGCACGGATACTCCTCGGAATAGGCATGTCCTGGTGTCGGACACGTATCGTGTCCGACACCGACACATACGATTACACTGAATTTTGTGATTTTCTCAAATTATTAGCGGTGTCGACGTGTCAGTGTCAGTGTCCGTGTCCGTATCCATGCTTCATAGTTGACGACACTTTCTACTAAATCGCATATCACGGAACAATACCGGTTGTTAAAAATCTGTTACGCTATAGCAGTATAGTGCCGCTATGACCGTTATTTTACAACATTGCACACTACCTAAATTGAAGAATATAGATACTAGAAACATATGGCATACAGACATAGCAGAATGGAACTGCATATTTCGCTATGCTCTCTTTTGTTCCACCTTTTATGAAGCTCAGGAACTTTCAGTTAATATCTATTTAACGCATACGTTAGCAACATGTCAATTACCAAGCGAGCAAAAAGAAATCCACAACAAATATAGAACAATTTTATCAGTCTCCTACCCTAGGGTTACGCAATCAAAGCAATTGTTAAAATATTATTACATGACAAGTTAATATACACAGACTAAACACACTCATAGCACGATAGAAGACATGAATCAAATAAATATTCACCTTTTGCAAAGTATAAGTTTACTTTGATATATGATATGATATCAATCCCTGAAATAGAGACCTTCAGTTGCAAAATGTTCATATGCAATTAATTGCCATAACATAATAGATTCAGCTTCATGTAGTACATGTATGTGTATTTACTTATATAATATTAAACATTATTAGAATGCATTAGTGTGATCAATCGCAGAAAATAGTTGTTTGTTCAAATTTCACTACACTACAGGTAATATAGCCATTATATGACAACGCTTTGTACTAAATTGTGTATAGAAGAACAAAGATACTACCACAACCAAGCCTTTTCCCACTAAGGGAGTTCGGATACATGGATCAAATTACGCCATAATTCGGTCCAATTCATTAATTTCCAAATCTTTTATAATAGTTTAGTTTTTCTAGGTCTTCTTCCTCTCCCTCCAGTGATTTGACTATCCTTCATCTTCATCTGATCTACTCTCCTTACTACACAATCTAATAGCATATAGGAGAACAATAACTATCTGTTCATACTTCGCTATGCTATAGCGCCGTTATTTAACAACACTGGAATGCATAGCAATGTTGTGTCTCATACGATGTTATATTTAAGATAATTGTTTTTACCATCCATCAAGAATTAGCTGTGTAACGTGTTGCCTGTTTGCTTTCCATTTCTGTATAAATTATTTATAATATTTTCTCTAAAAAGTGGTGATTCCAGTGTTTATGAAACCTATCTTAAGAACATTGAGTGATGTAAGGGATATGCAGTTCGAAAAGCACATCAAATTGAAGAGATATGATGTGAATAATAATAGTAGCTTGAAAAGAGAGAGAGAGTTACCAATGAATCAGGTAAATCAACAGTTCTCTATGGCGGTGCGGACGGCGGAGTGGAGCTCTGCTCTGGTGCGACGCCGGTGGCTATGGCGGCCGTAAATCACGCTGAAATTCCATCCTCGCGCGGCCTCTTCAAAAGAGTAAGTGGATTGGGCTTTGTATATTAAATTTGTTAAGTATACCCCTACGAAAATTTCTTATCACACCCTTCACTACTCGTGCATCCACCTTTGTTTCCTTTTTTGCTGGTGTTCGGATTCTATAATCTCATCTCAAACTTTAAAACTAGTTTCGGGTTATAGAATCTAAACCATGCAAATATATAAGACTTGCCCATGTTCCTTCTTTCTCTAATTCCTTTTTTTTTTTTTGGTCAAAAAAATTTGGTGGTGGTCGGGGTGCTTCTTTCTCTAATTTCTTCAGTTATGTTTTTTTGACCAAAAATACTCTCAAACCTCCTAAAATTTTAATTTTGAAATATTGTGTCATATTTTAAGTCAAGTTGCTTGAACCCATCATTTTTTAGACTTCCCACGGGAAAACAAAATGTTTGTTTATATTTGGTCGAATTTTTGTTGGTTTATTTGATATTTTTTTCTTTCTAGATATCGATTTTTCGAATTTTAGAATATTAAATGTTTGTTCATTGAATTTTGAATTATCTCATAATGTTATTCAACATATTGATTTGTTTATGTATTTTCATTTATTTCAAATATGGAGGCACACCTTGATCGTGTTAAAGGCAAGAAGAAAAGCATGACTTCCTCAACTAGGTAGAAGTGTATAAGAAAGTCCAAACGTGACAGAGTTGGAACATCTCAGATGCCAAAGTTTGAGCATGTCCTCGAGCTTGATCTTGAGCTAGAACATTCAGTACATGATCCCCATCTGAGGGAGGCTAAGCAACATGAGGCGCCAAAACAACCTCAGGAGTCATATCCTGGTGGATCGGAGGACACATCAATCCTTGCCATGTATTCACACCATGTGGCTAGATGCATGTGAGGAAGATTTATGAATCGTCCAACTTATTTGTGTATGGTTTGAAATTATTATTTTTTAATTATTTGTTCAGAAATAAATCCGATTGTTTTTTAGTTTATTGTATATACTTTATTATTTTTTCTTCCAAATATTTTTTATGTTAAATAATTCTTTCTTTTTGGTTATCTGTTCCATTTTTTATTGCATATGTTTTATTATTTATTTTAATTTATCGTTTTATTGTTTTTACAATTCTGTCTAACTTTAAAATGCATTAGCAAAAGAAAAAAAAAGATCATGAAGTTGGATACTTCAAATGAAGAGTGGTTAAGAAATGCCATAAGATTCAGTGGGATAGATGACCTTTCTTATAATGAATATTCATTAATCAACCACAACTTGTTGTCTGCCTTTTTCGAGAGGTGGCACGAGGAGAAATCAAATTTCTGGAGGATGCTGACCATAAAGTGGATGACACGAATAGGGCTCATGCACTATTTAACTTCTTGGCGCGTGAGTTCAGGAGGTGTATGTAGGCAAAATGGTAAGGTGAGAAGGCATGTTCTTGATGAGTGTATTTTGCGGTATGAAAGATTTAAAATTATCAATCCACAAAGAATTGGTACATGAAATGTTCCGCTATTTTGAATGTTAAAATTTATGATTATAAATAGATGATTGGTAGTTTGAGTGACATATTATAAGAGAGATGAGATTATCAGTTGACAAGATGTGTTGGGATTGAGTTTCATTAGTTAGTCCTCTAATGCATTTCCTTAATTGATAATATACACCACTTATTTCAATTATACATTCACATATCGTACTCTATACATCTCAATGTCTCACAAATAACAAGATATTTATTCTATTCTATTCTCTAACCTGCGATATCTGATGACAGGTCATCTTACATTATCTTCAACATATTTTTCAGTCATTTTTATTTAGTTTTTATCCAAGATAGAAGAGTTTTAGAGCAACTGCCTATGGTGTTCGGGACATTTTGTAATAATTTCATTTTGAGTCATGTAATTTTAGTTTTCCTAAAACATAGCAATTATAGAGTGTTTTTTTATGTAATTGAAGAAGAAATCATGCAAACAGGCAAAGCAAAGCATCTTGAATATTTGAGAAGATTTGGGAAGTCAATGAATAAAGATTCAAGAAGCATCTGAAGACATTACAAGAAGGAGAAACTCTGTTCCAACTTCCAAGATAAGTTATATGGAAGAAAACACCCAAAGGACAAAGAAAATGCACTGATGTGCCACCTGGGCATGAGTCATGCGCCCCAGACATGCAAAATAACACTAATGCGCCCCAGACATGCTGAAAAAGGACTTATGCGCCCCAGATGTGTAACCCATGCCCCCGGGGCTGTTGACTTCGAGAAATAACTGTCTTTTGACACTTTTAAGTGGAAAAGCCTAGTTTTTAGGCCTAAACCCAGGTGGAAACTTTGCCTATAAATACAACTCCTCTCATTCATATTTTTTCATTCAAAATAAAGCGGTTCAAGAGGAAGGCAAACTTTATGAGCTTCAAGGGAGGAGTCTATCTCCTCACTCTAAGTCTCTAGGGTATGTTTTACTTCTTTTGTAATTTTTATTTAATTACCATGAGTAACTAAACCCGATTAGGGTAGGGTTCTAAGATGAACCTCTATTTTGTTTGTTGGATTATTTGAGTTTAAGTTCTTTATTCATTTACTTCACGTGCCCGTCTTTCCGCTCTTTTTATTACGCTAACGTTTGAAAATTATGAACGGTGTTTTTTTATGAAATTTTGATTTTGATTAAAACTAAAAATACAAATGTTTGTTGCTTTCAAGTCATAACAAACAAAACTAACCATGATTATATATTTAAATGATACCAACAATATAACAAAAAATATAATCTAAATACAATATTTATTATAGAAAAAGTTGTTTAAGGGTATAATTGAGATAATGAAAAAGTAAATATAAATATACTCTTTAGTTTGTTACACTTTTTAAATGATAAAGGAAAAAAAACCAGAAATATATATATATATATATATATATATATATATATATTCATATCGTGTTTGTTACATTTTTTTAATATTTAAATTTATTTTTATCTATATGTTCCATGTGTTATTTGTATTGAAAATTGAGGACATTTTTGAAAAGATAAAAAGCCAACCTAAAAGAGCTTAAAGGAGTTGTTTTCTTTATATATAGTATAGATTATATGACACATATTTGTCATTGATACACAAAAATGGAAAACAAGTATTTGTCCCTAGTAATATTTAAAACATGTAACAGATAAATATTTATCATTTATGCATAAAAAGAACACAAGGCAAATGTTTGTTACTGAAGCCAAAAAAACACAAGACAAATAGTTTTCATTGATAAATATAGAAAAAATACAAGATAAATATTTTCCACTGATACATAAAACAATTGGTTAAATATTTATCAGTGATAAATAAAAAAACACTCGACAAAAAATTGTCATTGATTTTTTTATAAGGCAAGAGAAAAATGACATAAAAAGATGAGGTATTCTTCCATGGTCACAAGACCAAATCAATAATGTTTGGACACACACATAAAAAGATTCTCCTCAAAATATTCAATCATTTTTATTATCAATTTCCTCCTTATTATTAAAAAATATTTTTTTATGTGTGTGTGACCAAACAATATTTATTTGGTCCCGTGAGCATATTAGAATTTCTCTAAAAAGAGTGGCTCGATCCCAACTAAGTTAGTATCAAATGCTCATCTCTATTATATATATTTGCACTATTTTTTTTTAAAAGTACACTTGGCATCCTATTAGTGAAAAGGTTCATTTAATGATTTTTCTCATGTACACACAAGGTATGATGGAGTTTATGATAGGAAAAAAACAAACAAAATTGAAATCCAAGTATGGTAACCGAAAATGTTGTGCAAAGAGTCAGAATTTGAAATTGTTGTTTAATGCACCAATGTTTTCTTTTATGTACACAGTAAATATGAAAAAGTTTATAATAGAAACAAAAATCATATTTTGATGAATTATCCTAAAATGTTATCTCTATTTTATAAGAGTATTTAATTTACCAACGATGATTAAGGCTTATTTTTTTACAATACATGACATTGATGATGCTTATTATTTTTCAATATACGCAATATCAATAATGTCCAGGATGGATCATTCAAAGCATATAACAATATTGGGCGTATTCTAAATGAACTTTTTTTAAAAGAAATAACAATAACAAACACAATATAAAAGGAGAATTGAATGATATCCAAAATTAAATTTTAGCTATAATTCAGTGATTTTTCAAATCCAATTTTACAAATTTTCAACAATGTTTATCTTGATTTTTTTTTAAATTATGTCATGTCTTTTAATAACAAATGCACGCAAATGTGTTTTAATACAAAAAAAAACTATTTAATACATTTACGGCTAATTTAAAAAAAAAATTGTATACGAGATATCACTAATGATCATTGCACCATAATGATTCTTGGGGTATAACATTTATGGTGAGAGAGTGTTCATTTTGTCCAATGTAGGAAAGACCTTAGACCATCCACATGGAGCACCTATTTTAGGTGCTTAAGTGGATCATATATATACACATCATCAATTTTACAATTTTTAAATATTAAAACTGAATAAGCACTCAATCTCGCCAACCGAGCACCTCACAAAAAAATGACCAAATTAGTCCCACCAATAACTCTAAATCGTTAAATTTCAACAATTTTTTTATACAATTTATTTAGGTAGGGCCTCAAAAAAGTGAAGAGAGAGAGGGTGCTTCCATAGCCACCCTTCTCTACAAGCATCATATTTATTTGCTCCATAATTTGGTGCTTATTTAGTATGGTGCTAAATAGATGAAATACCCACCATTGTGGATAGTCTTAGAGATAAAAGAGCACTCAAAAATATATTTACCTATCTCCAAGGATACTAACTGAGCTCGAAACTCTGAATCTCGAAATTCAAAGTTTGTCCTTCTACTGCTAGGTTAAACCCTTAAGTTGGAAAATTGCCGTGAACTTGAAAATGAATTTTTATTTCAAATTAATCATGAAAAATGAAAGGCTTAAATATGAATTTCGTCCCTGTAATATAAGCGTGTTTTGATTTTCGTCCCTGTAAAAAAAAAGTTTGAATTACGTCCCTGTAAAAATTTTTTTGTTTGAAAATGGTCCCTGGGCCCACTGTAGCGCTGATGTGGCATGGCATTCGCCACGTGGCAGTTGCTGACTGTGCAACTTTTGCCACGTGGCACTGACGTGGCGTGCCACATAATATTAAATTTTAAAAAATATTTTAAAAATTCTGAAAATTGTTTTTAAAATTAAAAAATATGAAAATAATTTTAAAAGTCATAAAAAATTACCGAAAAAATTCTGAAAATAAATTTAAAAATCATAAAAAATTTCCGAAAAAATCTGAAAATTATAAAAATTTTCCAAAAAATCTGAAAATAAATTTAAAAATCATATAAAATTTCCGAAAAATCTGAAAATAAATTTAAAAATCATAAAAAGATTTCAAAAATTTTAAAATTTATAATTTTTAATTTCGAAAATTTATAATTTTTTAAAAAAAATTGAAAATTTTCGGGATTTTTCAGATTTTTAAATTTTTGAAAATTTCGAAAATTAATTTTCGAAGAATGTGAAAAAAAATTCCGAAAAATTTAAAAAAATGTGAAAATTTTCGAAGAATGTTGTAGCTAAGAATTAATTTTTTAAAAATTAAAAATTCCGAAAAAAATAAATTATAAATTTTCGAAATTTTTTTAAATTTTCAAAAAAAAATTTAAAAATTATAATTTTTTTCCGAAATATTAAAATAAATTTTTTTTCTAAAATATTAAAATAAATTTTTTCGGAAATTATGAAATATATTTTCTGATTTTTTTCTGTAATTAATATATATATTCTGAAATTTTTTCAAAAAAACTGAATATAATATATTAATTTCAGAATATATATTATATTTTTCTGAAATTATGTTTTTCGTAAAAAATTTAATATATAATTTTCAAATTAAAAAATCTATTTTTCGAATTTTTTTTATGATTTTTAAATTTATTTTCAGATTTTTCGGAAATTTTTTATAATTTTCAGATTTTTTTCAAAATTTTTTATGATTTTTAAATTTATTTTGGGATTTTTTGGAATTTTTTTTTTTATTTTTAGATTTTTTATGATTTTTAAATTTATTTTCAGATTTTTTTAAATTTAAATAAATTATTTTCAGAATTTTATTTTTATTTTTTACTTTTTAATTATGTGGCACGCCACGTGGCAAAAGTTGCACAGTCAGCAACTGCCACGTGGCCAAACCCTTGCCAACTCAGCTGAACAGTGGGCCCAGGGACCATTTTCAAACAAAAAAATTTTTACAGGGACGTAATTCAAACTTTTTTTTTGACAGGGACGAAAATCAAAATGCGCCTATATTACAGGGACGAAAATCATATTTAAGCCAAAATGAAATATCCCTTATACTTAAACCATCTCTAATCTTGATTTTTTTTTACTGAAAGAATGTGTTGGTTTAATCATTCATGCTAATTGGGATTGCTCGGTCAAACATATTGTCCGAAAGTTGTTGGTAATTTTATGGTTTTTTTTAAGGAGTTAAAAAAATGACACCGCATAATGAACCAAAATCTAAGCGTGTTTGTTTCAAGGTAAGAAATTACATTCCTTGAAATGATATTCATAGGAATGATATTTCTAGGAATAGCATTCCAACTCATGTGTTTGTTAAAAATTTAGATTTCATGGAAATGTTTTAGAAATTATTTAGTTAAAAAGATAAAAATGAAAATAAATTAAATGTGAGTGGTAGTGGGAAGTTATGGCAAGCTGAGTTCTATTCTCATGAGAATGTTAGATTCTCATCCTTTAAGCATGGGAATAACAATAGAAGAAATTATGTGCAAATAACATTCCTGGGAACAAATTTTCAAAACTTGAAACAAACATGAGAATGTTGCATTTCAAATGTCACATTCCCGGGAATCATATTACAAACCTTGAAACAAACACACCGTAAGTCATCAGGTATTTTGGTCATCTCACTTATATGTTGTTTAAAATCTACTTTTGCATCCAATGTGGAACTTTAACTCACATTTGATATATCAACATCTCTCCCTTAACTGTGAGACTCTTTGCGACCCTGACATAGAGACATAACAATATAATGTTAGACGGATGCACGAATGCTAAAAAAGGTAGGTTGATGGCGGTTTCATGCAAATGGTTTTTCCCTTTCTTCCATGGGAAACAAATGATTAAGCAAATGAAATCCAAAAAGGAAGAAAACAGTTCATCATAATGTAACGAATTTCGCGGGAGCGTAAACTGAGTTGCATAATCACATTAGACTAAGAGAAACTACTCAAGCGAGATTAACATCACATCTTCATTCAAATCCTAAAGGCATTGGATTTATGGATCATCTCACTTATATGTTTGTCACTATATTCTCTTGCATCCAATCTGAAAGTTTAACTCATATAAGACATATTAACATCTTTCCCTCTAAGTGTGAGACTCTTCCCTTATGTGATTTGGTAACAAAGCGAAATAAAATTAGATGAAGACATATCATGGTAAAGAAGGTGGGTTGGTGGTGATTTAATGGAGTTTATGTTCCTTTCTTTCATGAGAAGTTATGAAATAAATTAGAAAAGGAGAGAAGATAAAAAAATAATTTGAACATGAGAGAAATGATAAGGAAAATAAGGAGTGTGTGCTTTTCTATGAGTGTGTAAGGAAAAGAGTGAATTGCCTATAATTTTACTGGTTTGATTAAGGAGTTGGAGATTTTTGAGTAGATATTTAACCAAAAAATTATACTAACTAAAAAAACGCAACATTATTTTAAAATTTCTAATAAGCATTTATTTTGTCAATTCAACAACACACGTATGCTTATTTCCTTTGTCAAATTTCACCAAAGAATAAAAGTGAAGGAATTTGAAGTAGTTGAGGTTGAATAAAAAAATATAGCATGAAAGAGAATAACATCTAATAACTAAATTTTAAGATAATAAAAAATAAACAATTGACAACCGAAAACTAACAAAATAAATTATCATAATGTTGGGATTTCCAAGTGATTTTTTACTGGGTTGGATGATCGTATTAGGTCAATAGCAACCATACAAATGAGACTGACACCACAACTTCACATGAAACCTTATGACATTAGGTATTTTGGTCATCTTACTTATATGTTGCTGAAAATCTACTCTTCCATCCAATGTATAACGTTAACTCACATTTGACACATTAACATATCCTAATCAATTGTGCATCTATCTACGTCCATAATTATGTTACGTAGTCAAACAAGGTCAAAATTAGACACAACATGTTCAAACAAGTTGAATGATGGTGATTTCATGAAGGAAGGTTTATATTCCTTTCATCTACTAGAATAGAGAAAGGAAACTAGAAAGAAAAATAAAACAAATATCAAGAGAAAAAAAAAATAACATGAGAGAAAAATTAAGGTGAAAAATATGTACTGTGTGTTTTATCCGTGAGAGTACATAAAATAGATTGAATTAGCGGTAATTATGTGGTTTTGTTGAAAGAGTTGAAAATTTTTGGGTAATTATTACCAAAAAATTAGACTTAATTAAAAAAACGTTGTGTCATTTTAAAATTTGTAATAAATATGTATTTTGTAAACTCATCATAACACATGTGCATTTTCCATTGTCACACCCCATCATAGACCATATGTGAAGGAGTTTGAAAAAATAGAGGTTGAATAGAAGAATAGAATGAAAGCGATTGACATCCACAAATGAAGTTTTACCCAAAAAAACGGTTACTTAAGTAAATGTTTCCTATAAATATAAAGATTTTTTTTAGTTTCTTGAAAAAAAATTGCATTATTTTAATCGTTGTAACATTTTTATTTGGCATTTTTAGGGACCAAAAACACGGACTGAAAATTTTACAGGGACTAAGAATGCTGATAAAAAAACTTGACAAAGACTAAATCTGCTGACGATTTTTTTTACAATAACAAAAAAGTGCGATTTATTTTTGCATGGACTTAAAATGAAATTCTGGATATTTATATGGACCATTTACTTAATTAACTCTAAAAAAGAATAACAAATGAAATCAAAACACCAATAAATTAGTTCGTCATAATGTTGGGACTACGAAGGAAACCTACATTGAGTCGGAACATCATATTATGGTAAGAGCAATGACACAAGTGAGATTGACACCACATCTTCACCTGAAATGTCTAATAAGCATGTATTTTGCCAACTTAGCATAACACATCTACATTTTTCCATTTTCAGATCACACCGAAGACCAAAAGTGAAGTAATTTAAAATAATAAAGGTTGACTAAAAAAATTGCGTCCAACCAAATGACATTCAAAAACTAAAATTTTAACATGATAAAAAATTAAACAAATGACATCTAAAACTAACAAAACAGTTCATCGTAATGTTGTGACTTCCAGGGGGAGCCTAAACTGAGGTGGATAATCACATTTGGGTAAAAGCACCCATAAAAGTGAAACTAACACCACATCCTCATCCAAAATTTTAAGGCATTAATTATTTGTGTCATCCCACTTATATTTTTTTTGACCACCTACTATTGCATCCAATATGAAACTTTAACTCACATACAACAAATTAACTTCTCTCTCCTAAATGTGAGACTTTCTACATTTGTAATCTGGTGACATAACCAAATAAAGTAATATTGAGACACAACATGGTAGAAAAGGTTGGTTGATGGGGGTTTCAAGAAGAGATGGTTATATTCATTTATTTCATGAGTATAGAGAAAATGAATAAAAAAGGAATTTTAACATGAGGGAAATGATATGGAAAAAATTGAGTGTGTGCTTTTACCATGAGAGTATATGGAATAATGTGAGTTGCTGGTAATTTTGCGGGATTGTTGAAGAATTAGGAGTTTTGGAGTAATTATTTTACGACAAATTAGACTCAATTAAAGAATCGCAACATCAATTTAATTTTTTTAATAAGTAATGTTTTGTCAACTCAGTGGAACACATGCATTTTTCCATTGTTAGATTCTACAAAAGACCAAAAGTGAAGGAATTTGAAATAAGGGAGGTTGAATAAAAAAAATAGCATGGAAGTGAATGTTCCATAATGTTCAGAGTTCAGTAACAAAAAAAAAGGTCCAGAGTTCTGATGGTGACTACAATGAGTTGGATCATCACATTAGGTTAAGGTTGACCATACAATTGACAGCACACCATCATCCAAAATCTTAGTGTATGAGGTATATCGAGCATCTCACTTATATGTTTCTTACTCCCTCCGTTTCAAAATGAGTGTCGTTTTAGGTGTTTACACACATATTAAGAAATGCAATGATTAAAAGAAAGAGAATGGTTATTTTACCAAATAATCCTTATTAACTATTGGTTAGTTTAAAAAGTAATGTTTTGGAAGTAGTGTGCAGAGTATTAATTGGAGGGTACAATTGAAAAGAAAAAGTTATTATTGCATTGGAAACTGAAAGCGACACTCATTTTGAAACAATTTTTTTTGGCTAAAGCGACACTCATTTTGAAACGGAGGGAGTAACATTTACTTTTGCATCTAATGTGGGACTTTAAGTCAAAATGGACACATCAACATATCTTCCTTAAGTGTAAGACTCTTTGTGTTTGTGATATGGTGACATATTAAAGTAAGATCACACGTAGGCACAATATTGTAGAAAAGGTGGGTTGATCATGGTTTCATGGATGAAGATTTATTATGTTCCCACTTCCCATGTTTCATTAAGTGAGAGAAAGAAAAGTAGCTTTTTTTTTTGAACATGAGACAAATGATACGAGAAAAAAGTAGCGTGTTTTGTCCATGGTAATATTAGAAATAGAGCTAATGGTAATTTTTTGGGTTATTTGAAGGAGTTAGAGAATTTATGAGTAATTATTTCATCAAAATTATAGTCAATAAAAAAAATGTTCACATTAATTTAAAATATCTAATAAACATGTACTACAACTAAACATAACACATATGTATTTTTCATTGTCAGATCGCGCTAAAAACCAGAAGTGAAAGTACTTGAAATGTAGAGGTTGGATAAAAAAAATTGCATGAAAGGGAACAGCATCCAAAAACTTATATTTAATATAAAAATTAATCAATTAAAAACTAAAAAAAGTTCATTATAATGTTCAAAGTTCTGAGGGAGCCTATAATGGGTTTGAGCATCATATTTGACTACGAAAAAAATCCTACAAGTTAGATTGACACCATATCTTTACCTTAAAAGCTTAAGACATTAGATGTATTAGTCTTCCCACTTATATGTTGTTCAATATATACTATTTCATTCAATATATAATTTTAACTCACACATGGTACATTAACATCTCTTCCTTAAATGTAAGACTCTCTGTATATCTGATCTGGTGTGATAGTCAAATGAGGTCGGAGGCACAGCATGGTAAAAATGTGGGTTGGTGGCGGTTACATATATGAATGTTTTTGTTTGTTTTTTTCATGAGAAGATATAAAGTAAATTAGAAAAAGAAATAATATGAAAAAGGAATTTGACCACGAGAGAAAAGATAAGTGAAAAAACTAAGGAGTGCGTGTTTTATCTGTGATGGTATAGAAAATAGAGTGAGTTGCATGTAATTATATAGATTTGTAAAAGGTGTTAGAGATTACTGAGTAATTATGTTACCAAAGTATTAGTCTCATTAAAAAACATCAATTTAAAATGTCTAATAAACATGTATTTTGTAAACTCAGCATAACACATCTATATTTTTCCATTGTCATATCCCACCAAAAACCTAAAGTGAAGGAATTAGAAATAACAGAGGTTGAATAAAAAAAACTGGCATGAAAGTGAATGACGAACTAAAATTCAAACCAAAAGAATTCAATGACACTCAGAAACTAACAAAATAAATCATCATAATATTAGGACTTATGCGGGAGTCTACGATTGATTGTACCATCACATTGGGCTAAGACTAACTACACAACTGAAATTGACATCACATCTTCTCCTGAAGTCTTAAAACATTAGATATATGGGTTACCTCACTTATATGTTTCTTAACATAAACTATTTCATACAAAGTGAAATTTTTACTAACACTTGACACAATATTTGTGTTCCACCACCAAGAACTTCTCCCCCGCAATGTTAAACATAAATAACATACCATCGTTGGACTTTCTGGAGGAGCCAGCACCAGTCGATCGACACATTTGAGATGGAACAACCACATAAGTGAGAATGATACTGCATCTTCATCCAAAAATTTCATGGTTAAGTATTAGTTTTTTTTCCTCTTATTAGTTAATAAACTTCCGTTGTTTTATTCCATGTTTGAATTTAACTGACACTAGATACATCATGATATTGTCACCCGCAACTATGACGAAATTCTAGCCCGTGCTTGGCACGGGTGTCCATACTAGTAAATATTATTTTCTTTGAACTAGAGCTCATAGCACATAAATAAATATTAATAAAGGGGACAAAAACCTAAGTCAATTAAAGGGTCCAATGCAATGAGGCCGAGTGAAACCCTAAATTGCTCCGCCTATAAAAACGAATCTTCAGCATCATATCAATCTCAACATAATTGTTTCTTTCGCCGTTTCCTTTGTTTTTTTTTTCCTTTGATTCTTTTGTTGTTTATTTATTCATTTTTTTTTTTCATTGTTTATGTTTATGAATGATTCGGTTTTGTTGAAGTAATAGGAACTCAGATGTGGTATTCTCAGTGATGATCAAAACGATGACGAGTCTGATGAAATTTCCATTCAAAACAATTGTGAGGACAAACGAGGCATTTGTCTGAGAGAATTCCACACTTCCATTCTTATTATTTATGTTTTGATTTTTTGTTTTGAAATTTTGTAGTAATATATATGTTGGCAATATGATGATTGATTTATTGTCATATGATGTTCTATATGATTAAAAAAATCCTCCTACTCATTCTGAGTGCCATTATAATTTTCAATTGTAGTCATTACAAATTCCTTTGAGTTTTGAATAATCAAATCACGTATTATAAATTGGAACAATCTTTTAAGTCATTGTTCATTTTTTGCCCTAAAAACAAATGTTGATAACATAATATAAGATCACGATGATGACTCCATAAAAATCAAGCTCAACAGACCGCAGTGCAGTGCTTTCTTCTCGTTTGAGAGATTGCTTTGCGTGTCGATAACCCCTCTAAACTGAGTGATCTCTCTTTTATTTGTTGCACATATTGATGAAGACAGTGATGTGTTTTTATTTGCCTACATTGTCTGATAAACTTTTTTAGTTTATCATGTGTTTAAATATCCTGAGACCTTTTAGATCGAAGAATTCAAGAATATATCGGTTTCTCGTAAAAAAAACCCTAGTCCGTGGGAAATTTCTTGGGAAATTGAATGCATAAATTGAAATCAGAATTTAGATGAAAGAATGATAGATAAATCACTGAAGCCAGTTTTATTTGTGGAAAAGATCTAATTTTTTAATACAAAAAAAGTACTCCATAAAATGATGGTATAAAATAATGTCAACAAGGCTCGATAACATTAGGTAAAAAGACTGAAATACACGACCAATAATTCTAAGCATAGTCACGTTGAACCTAAGTTTTGAAGAGATTGTGGTGTTTCTGTTTCCATGAAATGATGGTAACGAGGATACAGCTAAAGTTTTATAAAGGGAATGAGCTTCAGTTACAAACTTTGGAACGCAATGCACTTTTAATATTGATGTTGAATCCTATACCAAGAAGAAATCCACAACAAAAAATATAACAATCTCATCAGTCTTCTACACTTGGGTTAAGCAATCAAAGCGATTGTTATAATATGGCAAGTAATATATACCCACTCATAGCAAAGTATAGGATTAATTTGATATGTGATATCACTCCCAGAAATAGAGACCTTCAGTTGCAAATTAAAATGTTCATCTGCAATTAATTGCCAAAACACAATAGATTCAGCTCCATATAGTACATATATGTGTATTGCTCATACAATGTTAAACATTATTAGAATCCATCAGTGTGATCAATCGCAGAAAATAGTTGTTTGTTCAAGTTTCACTACACTACATGTAATATAGCCATTATATGACAACGCTTTGTACTCAATTGTGTATAAGAGAACAAAGATACAACAACAACCAAGCCTTTTCCCACTAAACGGGTTCGGCTACATGGATCAAATTACGCTATGATTCGATCCAATTCATTAATTTCCAAATCTTTTCTAATAGTTTCTTTAATAGTTTTTCTATGTCTTCTTCCTCTCCCTCTAGTGATCTGACTATCCTTCATCTTCATCTGATCTACTCTCCCTACTACAAAATCTAATAGCGTATAGGAGAACAATAACTATCCGTTCAAATTTCGCAATAACGCCGTTATTTAACAACACTGGGATGCATAACAATGTTGTGTCTCATATGATGTTATATTTAAGATAATTGATTTTACCATCCAAAAGTTAGCTGCGTAACTTTTTGCATGTTTGCTTTTCATCTCAGTATAAATTATTTACAATTTTACAATATTTTCTCTAAAAAATGGTGATTCCAGTGTTTTTGAAACCTATCATAAGAACATTGAGTGATGTAATGGATATGAAGTTCGGAAAACACATCAAATTGAAGAGACATGATGAGACATGATGTGAATAATAACAATAGTAGCTTAGAGAGAGAGAGAGACAGAGAGAGTTACCAATGAATCAGGTAAATCAATAGTTCTCTATGGCAGTCGGACTGCGGAGCGGAGCTCTGCTTTGCTCCGGTGCGACGCCGGTGACTATGGCGGCCGCAAATCACGTCGAAATTCCATCCTCGCGCGGCATGTTCAAAAGAGTAAGTGGATTGGGCTTTGATTATTAAATTTTTTAAGGATAGCCTCACGAAAATTTCTTTTCACACCCTTAAAGCTTCTCGCGCATCCACTGTTTTTTTCCTTTTCTTTTCTCGTGTTCGGATTCTATAATTTGAAACTTTAAAACTAGTTTCAGGTTGTAGAATCTAAACCATGCAAATATATAAGACTTGCCCATACTCCTTCTTTCTCTAATTTCTCCAGTTATGTTTTTTGACCTAAAATACTCTCAAACTTCCTAAAATTTGAATTTTGATATGTTATGTCATATTTCAAGTCAAGTTGCTTGAATCCATAATTTTTTAGACCTTTCCCACCATCAAACAAAAAGTTAGTTTATATTTGGTCAAATTTTTTGTGGTTTATTTGATATTTCTTTAGATATCGATTGTTTTCAAATTTTAGAATGTTAAAATGTTTGTTCGACGTTTTGGTTTCTATAATCTGAAATAGATTCAGGGATGATGAATTTTGAATTATCTCATAATGTTATTCAACATATTGATTTGTTAATGTATTTTGATTTAATTCAAACATGGAGGCACACCCTGATCGTGTTAAAGGTAAGAGGATAAGCATGTCTTCCTCGACTAGACAGAAGCGTATGAGGAAGCCCAAACATTACAGAGCTGGAACATCTCAGGTGCCAAAGTTTTAGCCTGTCCCCGAGCTTGGTCTTGAGCTAGAACATTTAATAGTACATGAGCCCCATCTGAGGGAGGCTAAGCAACATGAGGCGCCAAAACAACCTCAAGAGTCATATCCTGGTGGACAGGAGGACACAACAATGCTTGTCATGTATTCACACCATGTGGCTAGATGCATGTGGTATGAAGATTTAAGAATCTTCCAACTTATTTGTTTATGGTTTCAAATTATTATTTTTAATTATTAGTTCAAAAATAAATCCAATTGTTTTTTAGTTTATTGTATATACTTTATTATTTTTTGTTCCAAATTTTTTTTATGCTAAATTGTTCTTTCTTTTTGGTTATTTGTTCCATTTTTTTATTGCATATGTTTTATTATTATTTTAATTTATCTTTTTATTGTTTTTACAATTCTGTCTAACTTTAAAATGCATTAGCAAAAGAAAATGAAGTTGGATACTCCGAATGAGGAGTGGTTCAAAAATGCCATAAGATTCGGTGGGCTAGATTACCTTTCTTATAATGAATATTCATTTATCAACAACAACTAGTTGTCCACCTTTTCTGAGAGTGGCACGAGGAGACATCTAACTTTTCAGAGGATGTTGACCATAAAGTGGATGGCACGAATAAGGCTCATGCACTATTTAACTTCTTGGTGCGTGAGTTCAGGAGGCGTATGTAGGAAAAATGGCAAGGCAAGAAGGCATGTGGGAAAAATGTTTGTTCGAAGTTTTGGTTTCTAAAATGTGAAATAGATTCAAGGATGATAAATTTTGAATTATCTCAATGTTATTTAACATATTGATTTGTTTATGTATTTTGATTTAATTCAAATATGGAGGCTGACCCTGATCGTGTTAGAGGTAAGAGGATAAGCACGACTTTCTCGGCTAGGCAGAAGCGTAAGAGAAAGCCCAAACGTCACAGAGTTGAAAGATCTCAGGTGCCAAAGTTTAGGCATGTCATCGAGCTTGATTTTGAGCTAGAATATTCTGTACATGAGCCCCATCTGAGGGAGGATAAGCAACATGAGGCACCAAAACAACCTCAGGAGTCATATTCTGGTGAACCGAAGGACACGTCAGTCCTTGCCATGTATTCACACCATGAGACTAGATGCATGTGGGAGGAAGATTTAAGAGTCTTCCAACTTATTTGTATATGGTTTCAAATTATTATTTAACTATTTGTTCAAAAATAAATCCAATTGTTTTTTAGTTTATTGTATATACTTTATTATTTTTTTGTTCCAAATATTGTTATGCTAAATTATTCTTTCTTTTTAGTTATTTGTTTCATTTTTAATGCATGTGTTTTATTATTTATTTTAATTTATTCTTTAATTGTTTTTACATTTCTATCTAACTTTAAAATGCATTAGCAAAAGAATAAAGATCGTGAAGTTGGATACTTCGAATGAGGAGTGGTTCAGAAATTCCATAAGATTCAGTGGGCTAGATGACCTTTCTTATAATGAATATTCATTTATCAACCACAACTTGTTGTCCGCCTTTTCTGAGAGGTGGCACGAGGAGACATCAAACTTCTGGAGGATATGTTGACCATAAAGTGGATGACATGAATAGGGATGATGCATTATTTAACTTCTTGGCGCATGAGTTCAGAAGGCGTATGTAGGCAAAATGGCAAGGCGAGAAGGCATGTGATTGAAGAGTGTGTTTTGCAGAATCAAAGATTTAAAATTATCAATCCACAAAGGATTGGTAGATTAAATGTTTGGCTATTTTAAATGTTAACATTTATTGTTATAAACAGATGATTGGCAGTTTAAGTGACATATTATAAGGGAGATGAGATTATCGGTTGACAAGATGTGTTGGGATTTAGCTTTGTTGGTTAGTCCTCTAATGCATTTCCTTGATCAATTATATACACCACTTATTTCAATTACACCTTCACCTATCATACTCCATACATCTCAATGTCTCATAGATAACAAGATATTTATTTTATTCTCTAACATGCGATGTCTGATGACAGGTCATCTTACATTATTCTTTGCATATTTTTCAGTCATTTTTATTTAGTTTTGATCCAAGATAGAGGAGTTTTTGTAAGAATTCTGCTCTTTACCCAAATAGATTTGCTCATTCCCAAAGTAAATGACCAAAATGCCCCTGCGTGAGTTAACTCCCGCAGCATGAGTTAACTCACGCTAGTGCAAATCTCATTCACTCTCAGCATGATTTAACTCCGGCTCGTGCAAATCTCAGCGTGAGTTAACTCACGCAAATTTCTCATGCAGGGGCATTTTGATCATTTACTTTGGGAATGAGCAAATCCATTTGGATAAAGAGCTGAATTATTTTTGTAATATCCTGAATGTTAATTCAGTCAATCATTTGTATTGGTTATTTTAGGTGGGATTTAGCCTGGGTAAGTGAAGTTTTTTCCCATCATGGGAAAGTTGGATTTTCACCATTAAATTAAAGAGGTGTATTGATCTTATCATGGTCTACCTATACTCTATTCATCTTCTAGATCTGGAATCAAATAATCTTCCGCCCCCTCTCTTTCCATGTCTCCACTCACCCATCACCACCACCACCACCACCACCACCACACAAAAACATTTGCTTCCATCTTCTCCGTTCACACACAGCCATCATCACCATGAACATCACATACTCATAAAACACCAACAACAACAACTTGTTAACCCAAACTGAATTAATCATTCCTTGAAACCCCAATATTTTTTAAACCCATAACCATTTGTTCAACACACGTGTGTGTTGTTTTCTATTTTCAGTTTGTGTTTCTCTTTACCAAATCTCTTGTGAATCATTAAAGAAAAGCTGTTAAAGATTAAAGGATTTGTTAAAGATTAAAGAATTTTTAGTTACGTGTGTTTTCTCACAATACCTATATGAAGCATTAAAGAAAAGCTGTTAAATATTAAAGGATGGGGAACACATAATAACAAATTAAAATTAAAGTTGCTGGATTTGCTTGGAGGAGAGTTGTTTATGAGAAACTTGAAATGTTTTTGTATGGAGAAGAGTTGCAGGTTGTGGTTGGAGGAGAGAGAATTGTTGGAGAAGATAGTGTGAAAAATCCAGTGTTGAGAGAACATGATAAGAGTGTACTCTTTATTTAATCAAATGGCTAAGATCAACTTTCCCATCATGGGAAACTACTTCCCTTTCCATACTAAATCCCACCGTTATTTTATCCTTGAGACATTTAGTACTGGCACAAGGGTAAACTCACATTTTTTACTATATATTGGTCAAAGATTCAATTTTCTTTCATTTTCCATTTCCCTTCTCTTACTAGAACATTTTCTCTCCTCCCTCTCTCTCTAGAATTTCGAACTACTCCCTCCCAAACCCTAATCTTGCCAAAATTTCACTCTTACACCATGGATTTGGAGATTAAGCATAGAAACAAGTTTCAAAATTGATTCCCCTCCTTTCAATCAGCCATAATCGAACATCTCCCTCCTCTCTATTGATTTGGGTTTTGCAATTGAACTTGGGTTTGAGCTTTGCAAGCAAGGTTAATTGTCTTATGGTGGATTAAATTGGTGATTGAAGCAAGAAGTGGAGAAAGGTTTAAGAGCTTGAAGGATGGTTAGGGTTTCAAGGAGCCAAGAAGTGAAATTAGAGCTAAGGTTTGGAGAATTGAGGCATGGAAGAATGATAAGTTATTTTGGTATCTATCATAAGAACTTATGGTAAGTTCCTCATAATTAGAATCACTTTGGGATATTATGATCATTTATGTATGTAAAATGAATCTTAAACATGTTTGGTTTACTGATATAGAAATTGGGTTGAAATTGGAATGTCTAGGAGCCATAAGCTGTCAATTAAGCTATTTTGGAAAATATGGCTTAAGTGTTGTGGATTTAAGTTACTATATAAGTGAAGTCGTGACTAACTGTGTATTGTTTGATTGCTAGACTAGAGTTTTAGAGTTAGCAGAAGCTCAAATGAGGCATAAGCTGTTTTGTAGAAGTGCTTAATGGGTGATTAAACTATTATGGAAAAGGTTGCAGAAGTAATTATGGGAATTTGGTGATGGCAGATGTTGTAAGCCGGTTGTTAAATCACCAAAGTGTTTGAGGTGAGTTCCTTTAGAATAGAACCCACCTTGGGTAGCATGATTTTTGGTGAGAAAACATGATGATTTAGGAGTTATATTAATTGTTAGGTTCCCTTGAGTTATACTTATGATATTATGTTATACTTGGTTTACACTTTCAATATTTCGTATAATTTACTGAAATTATTAGAATGATCCTGAGTGATTGGATATGTTTTAGATGCTCAAAACATGAATTTTCCTAAAGTTTAGATGTTATGTCATGGTGGTCGGGCAAGCCTGTTGGTGGCCACGATTACCATGACAACAAAAGCTTATGTTTGTTGTCCTGTCTTGGTGGCCGGGCAATCCGGTTGGTGGCCACGATGACCGGTCACCGTGGCAAGCCAGATAGTGGCCGTGGCCACCCTGACAGCAAAAAATCAATATTTTCTCGAAAATGAATGTTTTTCTGCCCAAGGATCTTTTTGCAAATCTAGAAAAAACTGGATAGAAACTAAGGGGTGAACCAAGTAGTAAGCATGGGTAAGAATGGTTATATAATCCCTTTTAGGAATGACATATATAAATGATATGCCTATAACTTGAAATAGGTCAGCATGAACAAAAATTTACCCAATAAGTTTATGGAAGTATAAGAATTATAGGATTATGATAAGATTAATGGGTAAACCACTGACACAGCAAGTTAATTTCATGATAAAGTCGGGATTACTATGTAATATCCCGCCTGTCAGTATCGGAATATTACCAGTCGATCGTGCCAGAAGATTAAAATGCATGGAAAGTAAGTGTAATGGAAAATATTATTATGTGATGCTAGCTTAATACGAATAAAGTATCAGTGTCGTATTAAACACGTTTAAGGCAAGGGCAATTTGGTAATTGCACGGGAAGGGATATTTATTTGGTTAAGGCACCAAAATATCCCATTTTCAATCTTCTTTCTCTCTCTAGGTTTTGGCAATAGATATTCTCCTCCTTCTCTCTTCATTTGCACCACCCTCTCTCTTTCTTTCTTTCCACGAATTCTTCCTAAATCATCCTCTTCTCATGGCAAGCTAGTAGCCAAATGGATGTTTCAACAAGTGATCGTTCGTACCCGCAGCAGGATGATATGGATATTCAAGGACGTATTTATTGTACTTTAGAAAAGATGAGTTGTATTTTCATTGTACGAACGCATGATGTTGTATAAATTATTCATTCGAAGTATTACTGTTGTAAATTTTTAATGTATCCAGTACTAAACTAATACACATGCTGGACTTTCTAGATACGTCTAATATGGGTGTTAAATACTATGTCTTTATTAAGAAATTCAGATTATTTAAAACATGATTAAGTCGTGTATTTTGTTATCCGCACCAATGGAATACAAAAGGTTCACGACAGTGGGACGGAGAAATTTCCGTAAGGAAGACCTGCACGACGACAAAAGGAGTTTGATGTTAGCCTCAGATAGGAATTTTCACTGGTCATGTCATGGGGATGTATCTGAGGTTGCTCCACTCGGGTCCATTCCGTAAAATGAACTCAGATTAATTGTGTGTTACACGCTAACTTCTAACATCAATACGTAAACATGATAAGAAATATGAATATGATTATGCTAATGAAAATATACTATGATAGTACCCAGATTAACGATCTTAGTGTTCCCTTGATCCTTAAGTTATGCAGAACATAATAGAAATCCTGAAATTCAGGTATATGTGGAGACATTTGGTGATCATAGGTTCCCTGAGATTGCCTACAGCCTAGGATAGATGGAACTCATTAAGATATCCTGTCTCACCCCCATTTCCTTTATTTTATTTCAGATGTACATGTTGCTAGTAAGCAGGACGATTCGTGATGAAGTAAGCAGAAGAAACTGGACGACTTACGATTACTTATCTTGTACTAGTATATGATATGTCTTTTGTATGTACTTTGTACACGCCAGTGGTACTCTTCCAGATGTATAAGATAAGTAATTCAATAATTTGTTCAGAGAAATTTTTATTATTGTAATTTTAATGTATCCATTATTAAGTTTAACACACATGCTAAATATTCTAGATAATTTTAGTATGGGTGTTACAGTTTTAGAGCAACAACATATGGTGTTCGGGACATTTTGTAATATTTTCATTTCGAGTCATGTAATTTTAGTTTTTTCGAAACATAGCAATTAAAGGTTTTTTTTATGTAATTGAAGAAAAAATCATGCAAATCGGCAAACCAAAACATCTTGAATATTTGAGAAGATTTGGGAAGACAATGAATGAAGATTCAAGAAGCATTTGAAGACATTACAAGAAGGAGAAACTCTATTCCAAGTCCTAAGAAAAAACACAAGACAAATAGTTTTCATTGATAAATATAGAAAAAATACTCCCTCCATTTCAAAATGAGTGTCATTTTAGCAAAAAAAAAATTGTTTCAAAATGAATGTCATTTTCAGTTTTCAATACAATAATAACTTTCTTTTCAATTGTACCCTTCAATTAATACCATATACACTACTTCCAAAGTATTATTTTTTTTCAATCAAAAACAAACCAATAGTTGATTAAGACAATTTGGTAAAATAACACCTCTCTTTCTTTTAATTAATGTATTTCTTAATATGTGTGTAAAAACCTTAAACGACATTCGTTTTGAAAAGGAGGGAGTACAAAGATAAATATTTTCCATTGATACAAAAAAACAATTGGTTAAATATTCATTGGTGATAAATAAAAAAATATTGGACGAATAATTGTCATTGATACTTAAAAGACCACAGGACAAATATTTGTCAACGATAATTATAATTTATAATAAAAATCATACAATGACACATGTTTTGTGAAAAGCCATATATTAATGTCTGAACATACCTGCAAAAAATCATGAAAATATAACTTCTAAGTAATTTTTCCTGACTTCACGTATATTTTTTTGGGTAGATAGACGAGGTGACAACGTCATCATAAACTCACACACAAACTGGAGGTACGGGGGTTTGAACCCCAGACATGACGTCCGACCTAACAATTTCGACATTTTTGCCAGTTGAGCTAGGACTTATGGGACTTTCGCGTATATTACAAGGTTATAATATGTGTTTTTATTTCTACAGGATCATTTTTCAGACTTCGTGTATATTATCGGGTCAATTTGAATAATTAACCGTTAAATTAAAAAATTATTTTTTTTTTTTGACAAAATTAAAAAATTATCTGATATCTTCTAAATAAAAATGAGAATAATTAATCTTACTACATTAACTATAATTTATTATAAAAAATACATTAGATAATATTATTAGTGAGAACAATTTTTTTTTTAAAGAAGTTTACGATAAAGTGCACAATAAAGATTCAAGTCAAAAAACATAATGTTGACTAATATTAATGAAGGTCTCTTTAGATTGACTTATTAAAATTTATCTATTATCAAGTCAAAAGGCATGTTGTTCATAAGTTATTTTAAGCTTATTTTCATAAGCTACACAAGATATATAGATTATAAAAACAACTTATAGATTATACAAATATAATTCAATTTTATTTGTTTTTTTTATAGAAATAGTTATATGATAAGTTTTTATGTTTTAAGCTGAAAATGTATTGTTTATTTAAATTGGACTATAGTCTTAGTGGTAAAACTTTATGTTTTTTTTCAAATAAATATAAATATTAGTTTTTTTCTTTTTGAAGGAGAATATAAATATAAATATTAGTTTATATATATATATATATATATATATATATATATATATATATCATAATTTTTAACGTGTCTTAAAAACACTGTCCTCGTGAGATTAGCTCAGTTGGGATGCATAATATATGCAAGGTCCGGGATTCAAACCCTGGCCACTACAAAAAAAAAAAAAACATTGTACATGACAATTAAGTAAAAATGAAACTATAGAATTCATTGTTTATGACGATACCATAATTAAGTTTGCGCATCAAATAAAATAATATTTTATGTTCAAAGTGAACTCGTTATTCACATATATTTAAAATATGTGGTGTTAACCTCACAATTAAAAACATGAAAGAGTAATGATCTTACATTATTTTCACCATATTTTTTCGGTCGTTTTAGTACTAATTTGAGTCAATAAAAAAGAGTTTTAGAGAAGTCGCTCAAGGTTTAAGGAATATTTTGTATTGTTTTCATATCGAGTCATGTAGTTCTAGTTCTTCCATAAAATATGCAATTCTTAGGTGTTTTGTAAGTATTCTATTGAAAAATCACGTAATTCGGCAAAGCAAGACACCTTATGAAGAATTGGGAAGACATGAAATGAAGATTCAAAAGGTATTTGAAGACATTACAAGTTGGGGGAATTCTATCCAAAGTCTCAAGAAAAATTTGGAAGAAGAAAGCGCTTAAAAAAATGAAGAAAAAGGCAAAAACGCACATGGAGCTAAAGCCATCCGCCAAAGGTGTTTTCCCACCCAAAAACCAATCGGAAACAAGACTATAAATAAAAGAGCTTTCATTCACAAATATTCATTAAGAACTTTGTGGTTCAAGAGGAAGGCATGCACTAAGAGCATAAATGAAGGAGTTTCTCCTCACCCTTCGTTCTCAGAGTATATTTTATTTCTTTTGTAATTTTTCTTTAGTTACCATTACTAACTAAACACCTATTGATTATGGTTATAAGATGAACCTCTGTTTGTTTGTTGGATCAAATTAATTCAACTCTTATATTCAGTTATGTCTTCAGATCTATTTAATTTTTATATGCAAAAGGATTAATGCTTTCAAAAATTGTAGGGAGTGTGACATACTCAGAAATTCTGATTGGACATAGAAATAGGCTACAAAAGTTATTCTCGTCCACTATTTGAACGCTACATATAAACTTTATTCTTCCCCCTTAGTAGGATAGGATTAGACCTATCCATTTAATCTACTAGGGACAAGTAAGAGTATGTGGTGAAATCCTAAGATTTTTAGGTAAAGGTGGTTCCTTTAGAAAACAATTTAGGAATTTCTACGATGCTTATGTTTCAAGTACATGTGAGAGAGTAAGTCTCCACCTTAAATAACTATCTGATTGCATATGGATCCTTGTAGGCTTAACGACCTTATACATCGTATAGCACATATGACTTTTAAGGTGATTGAGGAGAAACTTGACCTTTGGAGGTACATTAGATCCCACCAAACGAACCCCTTAAATAGAATCTTTATCTATAATTGATAATTTTTTTAATTAATCAAATAAGAAAATAGAGAGGACCAAAATGGGGCTTTTATGGGTTGTTTTGTATCCAACCTTGGTCACTTTCCTATTTTGATAGTAAATTACAGGGGATTAAGATGGCTATAGAGTTTGCTGCTCAACATATTTGTCAAAGGATTTAGATTGAATCTGACTCTACTAGAGCACTCACGACCTTTAAGAACTCTTATATTGTTCCTTATTCTTTTTGTAATCGGTGGCATAACTGCTCTCAGGTTGGCATTCAGATTTTGTCTTCGCATATTTTCAGAGAAGGAAATGGTTGTGCAGATAAGTTTCTGAACAAGGGATATTCTATTCAGGACACAACTTGGTAGGATTCTTTAGCCATATTTATTAGGGTGAACTTTTTTAGGGACCACTGTAGTTTGCCCAATAACGGTTCCCTTAGTTCTGCCTTTCTTTCCGGTTTGCTTTTTCGTTTTTTCTTATCTTTTTGCATTTTGTTTACGGTTTTGGGTTGGTCCCCTCTCTTGTATATATTTTCACACACACACACACACACACACACACACACACACACACACACACACACACACACATTTATATTTATTGTGAGTGACTGGTAAAGGATGGGAGCTTCTCCGGGGTGCCGACCTAGTCGGGATGTCTGAGTTCTCCATGATGTCTTCCTTACTCTTACCTTATAAAAAAATCTTCTTTATAACATTACTTAAATTATCAATTAAAAAATAGTTAATTAACATTAAAATAGGAACCACCTCACTATAACAAGAAAAATATAACAATGATATATAAGGGGAATGATAGATTTTGTGCTCGACTTTTTATTTTCCAATTATACTGTTACACACACTTTCCTATAATAATGATATATTGTTGGTGTCTAATGACGGAGCATCACATGATATTTTATGCCATGATTTTAGTTTTTTTCTTTCCATTTGAAGACAAATAAGAGGTCATTTAGAGAAGTTGTCCACAGTTTTAAGAACATTTTGTATTGTTTTCATTAAAGTCATTGTATTTCATTTTTATCCCAAATCATGAAACTCCATAGGTGTTTTGAGTCTTTTTATTGCTAAATCATGTAATTCGGAAAAGAAAGACACCACATGAAGAATCAAGGGATATGAAGATTGCAGATCAATGGTTCTTAGAAGGTTTTTAAAGATAATACAATTTTGGGAAAATTCATCCCAAGATCCAAGGCATTTCAAGACAGAAGAATGCTAAAAAAAAAAGGATGAAAAACTGCAAAATTCACACTTCAACTATTACCTAATGCACCACTGCTTATGGGACAACCCTGGGGGCTGCCTCGTGAGCCCCTGCGCCTAAGTCTATGCACCACTGTGCATGTGTTCGGGAAAATTATGTTTAGTTTGTTTTCCAAGATGGATCGGAAGAAAAAGCCCAATTCTTATCTCTTAATTACCAAGTTATGAACCCTATAGATAGAGACCCATTCACACACTTTTATTCATTAAAAAATTTGGCAGTACAAGGAAAGGGTCAAACATTAGAGCTTCAAGGCATATGGTTTTCTCCTCCTCTTGGTCTCTCTAAGATATTTTTTTTACTGTTTTATAATTATGTCAGTTATCACGTGTAACTAAAACTCTCATGATTAGGGTTCCACTATGAACCTCTAATGATTTGTTGCATTCAATTAATAAAGTATTATATTCAATTTATGATTCAGTTGCCTGATTTAATTTGTATATGTTTCATTCCTGATGCTTTTCAACTAGCGGTTGACCTGATCTATAGACTAAGGTATTTGACTGACTATCTTGTCGGTGTTGAAGCAGAACAATAGTCAATTTATTATTTTCTAAATTAAATTCTTTTATTCAAATATAATTATAATTGTTATGGTTTTGGTTCATCTAGTGACGGATCCAAAAAAATTAATAAGTGGGGTCAAGTTATATCATAAAAATTTACATAAAACTTTATAAACGCGTAAGCATACGAAAGTTATATAAAACTTTATAACGCGTAGCGTCAATCATAACCTTTTTCAACAAATATAAGAATAGTTTATATTATAATCGTGGTTGTATGGTCTTGCCAACGATATGCTCTGAGATAATTGGTTAAAGATTTCATTAAAGAAAATTTTATCTTAAAAATAAGCATTATTTGTATCGATATAATAATTATAACTTTTTATAAAAAAAAACTACTTCTTTTGATTTATTAACTAGTGCTCTTAGAACACTCATTATGATCCTTCTTAGTTTTGTAATTTTTATAGTGTAATAAATAGACTATGTGAAGACAATAATACTATATAAATAGGGGTCAAACTAGATATATATCTAATTTTGGTTTAAAAATACAATACACATGTGGAGGCAAGTGGGGTCGCTTGACCCCATTGCCCCCACACTAATCCGTGTCTGGGTTCATCTTTACGGGAACGTCGCAAGTATAACCCTTGTTGAGGCAGAAATAGTCAAACTTCCTACCGTTACATCATGGGGTCATATCAGAACTTTCGTTTATCAGGGAAAGGTCATAACTAATATGTAAATAGAGTTAATTCCAACAAAGAAGGTAGAGGGGGATTTAAGGATACCCTAATCACCATTAAAATTTGAATCAAACAAACTAATCTCGCATTGTGCAAGACAATTCAAAACTTGCAAAACCCTAAACTCTCTTTATTGTTTTTCTTCTCAAATACATCCTTTTGATTTCTAAGTTGAACAATTTTTTTTGTGGAGACGATAACTTACTGCTTTATTACTTGTTACGATTTGGTGCACTTGCCAATTTGTTCATTAGTGTAATTGAAAAGGATAAGAGTAAAACGTCACAAAATCTATACATATAATGTTAATCAAAATTTAAATAATTTAACGAAGGTCTAAATTTCATAAAAGAAATTGTTCATAATATACAAACGTTAGTGCAATAAAAAGAGCGAACACACATGCACGGGGTGCCTATCTAATACTAGTTTTTTTTTTTTGAGCAAAGGCAAAGTTACTTCATTTCATTCAAAATTAAGGAATACAAAGTAGGCATTACATGATGAAAAATATAGGGGCTAGGATTAGATAGTGATGCCCTAGCAATACTATGAGCAACACCATTTGCTTGCCTCCTAATATACGACACTGCAAAGTCGGGTCTATCGAGTAAGAGACTTCTACATTGGATTACAAGATCACCAAATTCATTGCTTGGAGTAAAATTAGAGTTGATGGCATCAGACATAATTTTAGAATTTGTTTCAAACAGTACAACATGCATCCTATTTGAAAGAGCCACTTTAATAGCATCAAGTAAGCCTAGAGACTCGGCCTCCAAGATTGTGGCTGATGAGTGATAAAAGTCTGATTTTCCAAGCAAAAGAGTTCCCTTAAAGTCGCGAAAGCACATACCAAATCCCATAACAGAATTGTTATTAAAAGCGGCTGCATCTACGTTGCATTTAATCTTGCCTACAGGAGGTTTCATCCAAGTGTGAGCAGAGATTGCATGGTGAACCGGTACCTTTGCTCGCTGCATGTAACACCATTCATTGAGGGTATCCTTTGCTCGAGTGACGGTAAATGATGGGGTAGTATCTGAGGCATCCGAAAGTTTGGAATTATGGCTTTTCCACAAGCTCCATAGGGTCATTGCAACTAGAGTTTGTTGCTGCGGTTGTAACCTGTCAAGTAAGTCAAAAAACATAGCAGCACAATTATTAGCCGTAAGTAGAAGGTCAAGGATGATATGATCGACCCCGAGCAGCGCCCATAAGCTGATTGCTTTCGATCAAATAAAGAAAACATGTATCTGTGATTCAGCCAATTGCTCACACGTTACGCAAGTGCCATCACATGGGATACCGCGGGCAAGAAGATTAGAGCGAGTTGGCAGGCACTGCTGAGCAAGGCGCCAAAGAAAGGCACAAACTCGTGGTGGGATCTGCAATTTCCAAATAGAATTCCAGCGGGAATCATGTTGAGCAGAAGTGGCAGCAACTATAAGGTCAAGGCAGATGTAGTATGCCGATTTGACAGTGTAGGAGCCATCCGTGGTAAGCTTCCAGATGCAGTGGGATCTAATACTAGTTTATATAATACCATTTGACTCTGTTTGCGGATATGTCTGGTCTTAAAGTGAATTTTAACAAGAGTTTATTGGTTGGCATTAATATTGAGAGTCTTGGTTGGTTGAGGCGGCTTCCATATTAAACTGTAAAGTGGGGAAAATTCCATTCTTGTATCTTGGTTTGTCGATCGGAGGAGATCCTCGTAAATTAGCGTTTTGGGCACCTGTGATAGATACTATTAAAACTAGATTGGCGGGGTGGCAAAGTCGCTTTTTATCCTTTGGGGGCAGTTTAATTCTTCTCAAGTCTGTCCTGATATCACTTCCTATCTATGCCCTTTCCTTTTTCAAAGCTCCGTCAGGTATCATTTCTCTTGTTGAATCTATTTTTAATTTTTTTTTGGGGAGGGTGTGAGGTTAACAGGAAAATTTCCTGGATTGCTTGGAGCTCTATTTGTTTAAAAAAGGAAGAAGGAGGTTTGGGGGTGAGACAATTGAAGGAATTTAATATAGCGTTGTTAGACAAATGGTGTTGGAGGATGTTAGTTGATAGAGGTGGGTTTTGGTATAGGGTTTTGGTGGCAAAATATGGTGAGGAGGCTGGGAGGTTGGAGGTTGGGAGCCGGAGAGCTTCTTCTTGGTGGAGGGAGATAGCGAAGATTAGGGATGGGATAGGCGAGATTTACGGGGGCTGGTTTGAAGAGAGGGTATCGAAAGTTCTAGAAGATGGAACTAACACCTTATTTTGGTTGGATAGATGGGTAGGAGATGTTCCTTTATGTAGGAGGTTTGCCCGCTTGTTTGATCTTACAACAAATAAGTATAGTACTGTGGCAGGCATGTGTGTGGCAGGTTGGAGGGATGGAGGCGAGGCATGGAGTTGGAGGAGACGGTTGTGGGTGTGGGAGGAGGAGATGGTAGAGGAGTGTAGGATTTTACTAGCTAATGTTGTTGTTCAATCTAATGTTTCCGACAGGTGGCAATGGGATCCGGACACCCATGACGGATATACAGTCAGAGGTGCATACTATGCTTTGACAGCTATGGCTTCTCCCATTCTTGACACAACAACGAATCTTGTATGGCATAAGCAGGTTCCTTTGAAAGTTTCCATTGTTGCGTGGCGTTTGCTGAAAGATGGGTTACCAACTAAAATAAATCTTCTAAGGCGCGACATTGCTCAGGTACCAGACAATCAGTGCGTGTTTGGGTGCGGTAAGGCAGAGTCTACATCTCATTTATTTCTTCATTGTCACGTCTTTGGGTCTCTTTGGCAGCATATCAGGTCTTGGATTGATGTTTCTGGTGTAGACGCTGAAAATATCCGTGATCATTTTCATCAATTTATTCATTATTCTGGTCATTCAAGAGCTCGTCGTTCATTCTTGCAATTATTATGGCTTCTTTGTATTTGGCTGGTGTGGAATGAAAGAAATAATAGATTGTTCAACAATACTGAAACATCAATTGAGCAGCTCTTAGATAAAGTTAAATTCCATTCGTTATGGTGGCTGAAAGCCAACAAAACCACTTTTGTGTACAATACTCACAATTGGTGGTCGAACCCTTTAGGTTGTCTGGTTGTCGACTGACTGTTTTCTGTTTGTAATTATACTTTGTGATTGTTTGTTTGTCGGGTTGAATCCTTTAGTACACCTTGTACTGAGGAGTTTCCAACGCCGCTGTTAATATATCTTTTTTTTTTTTTTTTTTAAGGATAATATATCTTATTTTGATTTCTTAAAAAAAATAATTATAATACTATATGCTTATTTTTCAGATAAAAAAAATATATTTAATTATCCTTAAAAAATGTCTAATTTAGGCTCATGATGTCTATATAAACTTACTCCAAAACAATTATTGTAAGAAAAGGATGGAATCTACAAGAAATTTCTCTTTAACAATGGTATTCTTTTTGGTTTTTTTAATCATAGCATCAGGTCTAAAACCAACAGGTGATTTGTGGCATTTTTTAGATATTGTTTTTGTCTCTTCTTCTATTTTACCATTCAATTCTTACATATTTTGCTAAAAATATTTTTCTTATGTTTGTGTAGATATTCATATGGAATTACAAGGAAGGAGAATGGCTCGTGAGGTCGGTCCGCCAAGTTGTAAATCAGATTCAGACTGCAAAAATTATAAATGTCCACCGTCATTACCACATTCATATTGTGAAGTTAACAAGTGTACTTGTGGTAATTGATCTAAACCACCCTCATCCAATAAAACCCCTAGTCCAAGACCCGAGTAATGGATGTGATTGGGAATATATGAAATAAGAATTTGAAAAGGTTACCAAATCATATTTTGTATTAAAATCTTACAAAAATTAAATAATAATATTGGTTTCTTTCAAGTTTGACTGAATTGTCAACTTTATTTTGCCTAATATATTAATTAATTAGATATATAAATATTGGAACACATTATCTTTTATTTTTTTTTATTATTATTCATATGATAATGTATAGATGAGTTGGATTCTAGGACAGGACTCAAGACTCATTCATCGTAAAAAAAGCTTTTGTGGTGTTTGGGTCTAGGACTCACATGGTTCAAGGCAAGACTCAAGTTCATAGAGTGTTGATACGACACTCTTGCGAGGTTTGAGACGACTCATTACCAACTAAAAAAACATTAGAGCTTAGTGTGAATTTTGGTGACAACACTTTATAGTGTGATTGTAATAGATATATTTAAGAAAAATCTACGTTGTTTTTTTTTTTCGATCACAAAAAATCTACGTTGTTAATACATATTATATTTAGAATATTACATTCACCTCCCCTAATATTTTATCAAAAGACACTCACACCCCTTCTAATTTGAAAAACACCTATTCACCTCCCTTGGATTAACACAACTTGATTTGTTTTTTCTCACCACTTGTTTTCAAGATAATGCTTAAATTTATGGTGGAAGATGGAGTTTTTTTATTATATCCAATGGGAGGTTTTCTTGTGCACCATTAAGTAATTGTCAAAGGGAAGAAAGGTCCTTATTCATGGAACAATTATGAGAGATTGATTTTTTTTTACCAAAACATATCTATATCTATTAATTGTTTTATAAGAGGTGAAATTCTGGTCAATAGAATACTTGACCAAAAAATATATTCAATACAAAGCATCAAGCCCTATTAATTCTTGATGTTGAAAAATTCGATGTACATTGTTCATTATTAAATAATTACACTTATAGAATTATTTTATTTTTTTACATGAGTCATATAAATTTTTTTGTTGGTTTTTATATCTTTCAATATAAATTAGACACCAAATCATATCATATAAAATATGATTTTTTTTTTTTAGGGATAAAATATGAATTTGAAAAGGTTACTAAATCATATTTTGTATTAAAATCATAGAAAAATGAAATAAATATATTGGTTTCCTTCAAGTTTGACTAGATTTTTTTTTTTTTTACTGATGGTTTGACTACCATTGTTAACTTTATTTTGTGTAACATATTATTTTTTATTTATTGATAGGATAAGGTATGAGTGAGTTGGGTTCCAGGATTCACCAAGTTTAGAATATGGCTCAAGAATCATTGAGCGGAAAAAAAAAAGTTTTTGTGGAACTCGGTTTTAGGACTCACATGGTTTAGGGTAAGACTCAAGGCTCTTAGAGCGTTGATATGCTTACGAGGTATGAGACAACTCGTTACCAACTAAACTAACATGAGAGCTTAGTGTGATTTTTTGTGACAACACTTCGTAGTTTGATTGTAATAGATATATTCAAGAAAAATTTACATTGTTTATACATATAATTTAGAAAAAATTACACTCACCTCCCATAATATTTTACCAAAAGACACTCACAATCCTTCTAGTTTGGAAAAAACACGTTCACCTCCCTTAAATTAACACAACTTGATTTGTTTTTTCTCACTATTGCTTGGAATATGTAATCTACCTTTCCCCTTGCCACATAAACACCATTTCAGCAACTTGCTTCTTTCTTTAACACAAAACAAGCATCGCAGTCATTATTTTACGACTTTTTTTTGTCATGAGGAGTGCTAGCAACACTCTCTTTTCAACACTTTCTCCCACACTCACTTTCTAATTGGCTTAAATCATGGTGGGTCTCACACTTTGGAAATGGGTTCCACTTAAAGTGGTGGGTCATATATTGGTTTTATCCAATAAGAGAATAAGTGTTGAAGAGAGTGTTGAAAAGAGAGTGTCCCTAACATTCGTCTTTTCGTCATTTGTCTATAAATTCCTTTTAATTAGCCAATTTTTATGCCAGGATACCATAGAAAATTATGTTATGAGTATCTATTAATTTGCAACCTGATCAACAATAGAATCCTTAAGTTTGTAATCATGATTATTCAACCAGTGCTATGCATCGCGAGCAATTGTCTCATGATTGCATAGCGAATTGATCTCAACCAATAAAAGTTTTTGCTGGCCGGAATAAAGGGGGGTGGGGTAAATGGTATACCAATCAAAATACTTGAAAGCCGTAATCCATGAGTTCGGAATGATTTCGCTTGATTTTTTTCCCTCAATATATCATTTTCCTTTTTTATTTTACCTAATGGGGAGTTTTTGCTGTGCACCATGAAGTAACCGTGTTTCTCATGGAAGAACTAAGAGAGGTGGATTTTATTTTATTTTTACCGAAAAATATCCACATCCATTAATTATTTCATAAGAGGTGAAATTCTGGTTACTAGAATATACTTGACCAAAAAATATATTTAAACTTCAATACAAAGCATCAAGCCCTATTAATTCTTGATGTCGAAAAATTCAATGTACATTGTTCATCATTAAATAATTACACATATAGAATTCTTTATTTTTTTTACATGAGTCATATAGAATTTTTTGTTGGTTTTTATTTTCAATATAAATTAGGCAAATACCCGTATTCCTGCACGAATTTGTTATATATATATATATATATATATATATATATATATATATATATATATATATATATATATATATATATATATATATTGTTGGAACATTTGGTGTGAAGATGGAAAGAAATTGGAAGGTTGGAAGATTAAGCACCAAGTTATTAAACTTTGATCTAGTGTTGTGTGAATTGAAAAAATAGAGTGTGGAGGTCCCACATAAAATAGAACACACACATTAGTAGTGTTTAAATTGCGGTATTTAATTTTAAATACCCGATAATGATGAAAATAATAGTAATTATTATTTTTAATTCATGGATATCACTCCCCATAATTTTAGTTTATGTTCGTTGTGATAAGATTGAGAATCCAACTGAATTTCATATCTTTCATTCGTTAGTGGATTTGTTTCTTTTTGAACTTATCCGATTAATCTGTTACTTGAGCTGATCTGTGGGTTGCTTAATTTTTAAGTTACTTAATTCTTAAGTTTCTCCAAATTAGTTACAAACTCTCCCTATAAAAGGAGAGTTCACCTAGTTCAAAAATCACACCAAAGAGTTTCATTGAGTTGTCGGGAACGCTTTCTCTCTTCTCCCTTGTGTTGACGAGTCTTTCTTCTCTTCATCTCCTTTTTCTGTCCCTTCGAAATTAAGAGTGTTCTTAAGATCATAGTCCCTTTTTCGGTTTAATGTCCCTTCGGAATTAAGAATGGTCTTAAAAACATAGTCCCTTCGATAATATACGTCCCTTCGGAATAAAGAGTACTTTTAAGATCATAGTCCTTATTTGGAATAACAATGTCCCGTCGGAATTAACAATGATCTTAACGGTATATAAAAATTATTTCAATATTTTTCTATTTGAGGAGAAATGGTGGTATCACCATATTTGAGTGGTCGTAGCACCATATTGATAGTTTGGAGAACTTAAAGGTTAGAATGGTGGTAACACCATATTTGAGTGGTCTCAGTACCATAATAGAGTGGTAACAGTACCATATTAAAGTGGTTTCAGTATTAAAAAGTGATCTTAGTACCATATTTGAGGGTGTAATTCTCGAACGGTTTTCTACAGTGTAGTAGTTAACCGCACAGTTGTAGCTGGGCTTGTTTTATCTTGGAGGCGGTGTGGTTGATAGTCTGGCTTGCACAATTTTGGGCAGTGCCACGAAACGTCTTAAAGAGAGCGACCTAGTCGTGACTCAACCTAGTAACAACTTCGGTAGATAATAGAATTTGGAAATCTATTGTACCAAAAAAAAAGAATTTGGAAATCTAAATACAATAGTTTGGAAATCCAAAAACAACATATATACTCCCTCCGGTCCTTATTATAAGAAACAATTAATTTTTTTGGTTCATTGTGCAAGTGATGTATCTAGTCTAAATTTACAATAAAGATACATTAATTATTCTATGAATCTAAAAAGTCAACTTTTTCTTATAATAAGGATCGGAGGGAGTATATATTATGTTAAGTGTTGGCAAAATATGAAAAAATGTTTTTTAAGCTAAAAAAACATATATCAATAGTTCTTATCCAGTATTAAGTATGCACAAGTATGACAAAACAAAGTGCAAATACTCCATAAGAGAAGAAAAAAAGTTAACCCCCCTAAAAGATGCCACACAACTCCTTCAACAATAAAACAAATTATGAAATGGGTACATTACAAACCCTATGATATTGTATCACATTAGATAGCCATTGCATAAGTCATAATAGAATCTTTTTACTTTGGAGTTAATATCTTTCCAAGCAAAAACACAATTTTTGCGAGCTTTCCAAATAGTCCAAATTGTGCTTAGTTGGATGATGATTATTCCATAACATCCAAGTAAACAAACAAACCTTAAAAGGAACCACTTTATTCAAGATAAAGGAACTAAGTTGTGTTCATTCACCTCTATCCACATGAGATAGAAGTCTGTAAGAATCCTTGCCTGTAAGAAACATTATTTTACAAAAAGAAGTTATCCAATTCGGCACAACATTCCAAAACTAAATCTTGTTTCCCAAGCAAAAAGCCATTTCCATGGACCTCCCACCATATTCTAAAGTATGAAGTTAAAGAGAATTTTACAAGAAGATAAGAAAATTAAGATTTGATAAATGAGAACTATGTGAGCTTCAAATTAAAGTTGATAAACATTGATAGAACAACGTGAATACTTTGAATGGTTTGAAGGAATTGACTAAGGTTTAATTGGTGATCCTAAGACGATTGAACTTTAAGCTAGTAAATTTTAATTAGCTAGGTTTGGATGGACTTATGTGCTAGGAAGTGTGGTAGTAAGGGCTAAATATTTTAAGTTATTAATTGAAGTAATTGAGGATTTATTAGAAACGATGTATTATGAAGGTACGACTAGATGGGATTCCCTTAGTAAGTTATTCATGTGATTGAAGTGACATATGTTTAAAGCTTATGTTGTGTTTTAGAATCACTATCCTTACAATTATATGTACTTGGTGGTTAGTATTTCTCTCAATTTAGACAATGCATACATCATATATAACAGTTACATTATGAAATACACAACAGCACAATAATCAAATATGCATTCAGCCATGAAATAATAAGGTGTTTGTTAAGGGTTATAACATGGACAAGGTACAAAAAGTAATTGTCTTTCTAGATTCAAAAGCCTAAAATAATAGAGTATCTATTATTTATATACAACTATTTACATTGTCATACTCTCCTAATTCGTTATCATTTCCCATTGATTCATGTTGTGAATATTACATTCTTCAAAACTTTATCTTTGAATATTATTTTTATTTAATTAACATGTTTTAATGAACATGTCGAATCAAATTTTGATAAAGCATTGCATTCAAAGTCATGTTGAAATTCAAGGTATTTATAATTGATTCCAACTTAAAGCATCTTTTTAACATCCCATACTGCTTTTAAGATTATCGACTAACCCCACAAACCAACACGAGTCTTTTCAGCGTATTTTGTCCCCATTCACACGCTTTTCGGAAAACTTCCTAGAATGTCACCCATCCAAAAATTGCTCCAAGTAAAGCACGCTTAACTATGAAGTTCTTATGGTTTGGGTTGCCGAAAAGAAGATGCATCTTGTTGATATAGGTAGTACCAAAACAATTCTTATAAGCCTTCTTCAACCATGCAGTCTCATACCTACACGGCTTCAGGATCTCTCTCATTCCGATGTGATTCAATTTTGCCTAGAAGCTTCTAGGAGCCGGACCACTCCCCGACCTCATCAGCCTCGAGCGTTACATGCCCATCAAGCGGAGGCGTTACATGCCCACTAACTTCAGCTTGGTTCGTCCTCGAACCACATCGTATTCGGAGAGATCTAGTATGATACCACTTGTAGCATTCCATATTGCTTCAGTGGATAAGCGTGCTTGACTTGGAGCCAGTTTAGGAAGGGTGACCTTCTGGGAAGTTTTCCGGAAAGCGTGCAAGTGAGGATAAAACACGCTGAAAAGACTCGTGTTGGTTTGTGGGGTCGGTCGGCAATCCTAAAAGCAGTTTGGGATATTACACTTTACATTTTTATTTAAACAAATTATTCTTTTAATAACCATAGTAACAAAAAAAATTCCATTTTTCATTTTTTTTAAAAGAAGAAAACTATATAAAGTAAATATTAACAAATTTAATGGGAAAAAAAATTCTTTTTTTGACTGAAAACAGAGAAATGCGATTTGCGATTTGCTGAATGCAATTTGCTGAAACTTGCTTTTCGCAATCGTGTTTAGCTTCTAGTTGTTTCAATCGCGTTTCCTTTTGAACAGTTCAGGAACAAACACCATTACAAAACTCTTCTAGGGTTTGATGTTTCCCACTATTTCCCAATCACACAAACCCTTCTATTTGTTTTCAACATCTGTTTCTGGTATTGGTTCTGACCTTTCTTTCTTCAGTCGGTGCCCTGGAATTTGATTGGCAGTCGGAACATGCGGCACCGACGACACTGTCACATAGCGCAAGGGTGTAACCCTCACAATTGGTGAAGACATTTTCACCTGCACAATCCTTTGACCAGGTCCTGACAGCTTCACATACTTATGTATCAAATGAAGACCTTCCGCAACTGTCTATTAGAGGAGAGGCAGTCAGTATACGTATCTCTCAAGTGTCATATGAGTAGGGAGTTGAGTTATGTAAGAGGAATCTCCGAGGGAGACTGGTATTGAGCAAGGGCGACAAGTTCTATTCTTCGAATAAAATTCAGCTGAAGCTTCAAAAATTATCGAAGACCGCATGTCCTTGGTCCTTGCTATCCTTAGGTAGGGGTTATTATGAGTTATTCTTTTCCTCCGAAACCGATATGCTGACAGTCTAGGCAATGGGAACTATCCATCTGAAGCCAAGCATTTTGAGACTTTTTGAATGGACAAGGGACTTTAATATGAATCATCAAAAGAATACTCATATGAATTTTGGATATGAGTATAAAGAAGTGAAAAAGATGATGATGAGCGAGAATATGAAGTAGGTGCTTTTCGAGTAACTGACGAAGTCAAACTTAATCTCCATAAACCAACGATGAGCTTAGGAGTATTGTTAATTGAAGAGTGAGAGAGTCATGGTAATCAAATAACTTATGGTGAATGTTATATAAGAACGTATGAAGTGTAAAAACAAATAAAGAATATAGTGTAGTCGAATTAGGGGATCGTAGATGAAATATAAGGAAGAATAGAGAGTTGTGAATTAAGTAATGAAAGATAATAGGAATGATGATAGAGATGAATAAGATGGGAATCGATTAGAAGAGAGAAATTAAGATGAATAGGAAAGCGGATAAGAGGTAATAGTTATAATGTTTGACGATAATAATAATGATCGGTATCGAGAGAATAAAAACTTGAATTATAATGAAGCCTCGGCGAGGGAAGTTTATGAAGTCGAAAGTAATGATAAGGTGCGATAATAACTTTAGATTAGAACGAGATTCAGATTAGGAGAGTGGTTGACGTATAGATGACGATGAATGTGAGGACGAAGTAGTAAGATGTAAAGTCGCGTTAATGAGAAGAATAATTATGAAGGAGTTAATGACGATGGTGAGGTAGAACCTAGTTGTAAAGGGAGGAGATGTTATCATAACGAATAAGTAAACAACTTAAGACTACGAATGAGGAATATGGTATGATATCATAAAAAAGTATATATAGATCCTAGAATAGATGAGAGAATAGAGTATGTCTGTGAGATGGATATAAAATAAAATAGAGGGATAATGACGTAGAAATGCGTCGCGCGTAAGGGTTGGATTAATGAAGGGATAATGTGGTGATATAAATGTCTTGAGAGAAACAAAATGTTGAGGAGTCTTAGGACTGTAATGAAGAGTGATGATGAGTACTATTGTGTAAACTTATAAATACGTGCGATGAAAGTTGATGAAGTCTATATCATAAAGATGCCAAGAGTGATGATGACTATATTACGATATGAGAAGAACCGATGATGTTTATATCATAATGATGACGAGATTGGTGAAGTTTATTTCTAATAAAAGATGGGAGTGAGGGAGTTAAAGATCATAGAAATAAGAATAGGTGTTGTTTGTTTATATGGGTGATGAACTTGGAGATGTTTAAGGAGCATAAGGACGATAATTGTAACGTGTATTTTAGTTGATGAAGAAAATAAAGAGGTTTAAAGTAATTACGATGGTGATGTTGTAATGTTTAATAATATTTGGTGATGTAAGTGGTGATGGTTATATATGGTGATGTTTAGAGAGTATGGTGATGAAATGGTGAGAATATTTATAATTGGTGAAGAAAATGGTGATGTTTAATTATGGTGATGTTCTTGTTTATGTTGTGGTGTTTTGCATATTAGGGAGAGTTGTTCATTAATGAATGATGTATTGATGATGTGTTGATGCGTATTTACTAGACGAGTCGGTCCCCATGCATGCATACTAGAATTGAGTCTAGGAAAAATGGTGATGAATTGGTGATGAAAAGTCCAGTAATATATCTCTGGCAATTTGGTGATGAAAAGTCTAGTAACATATCTCTGGCAACTCGGTGATGATAGGTGTGGTACCACATTCATATAGGTCTTAGGATGAGTCCATATGCATTTAAATGACGTACTTGTTCTTGATATTTTTAAATGTGAAGTGTAATGTGATGGTGTGATATACGACATGTTGAGAAAGAATAATAGATGTTGATGATCTTGTAATGGTGGAATATTGTTCTTATGATATTTCAATATTGTGAATGTTTCCTTATAATTTGTTATGGCTGGATTTGTCACCCATTTCTTGTTGTTGTATTTATGGTGTCTGTACCCGTGGGGTACAGATACTTAAGACGAGGAGATCTAGTTGTGGGACGCTTAGAAGGTTGCGACGGGACTTATCTTCTGTCAATTTTATTTTAGTGATGATTAGACATGTAGTCGAATATAAGCTCTGATATGTAACACCAGGGTTGGGATTGACGATGATTTTATTTATCTTTGAGTTTAACTCTTGAGAACTATAGTTATTTCTATTTCGAAGTTGAATGAAAAGAGAAATTTTTATTAATGAGATCGGAGAATTGTTTTCTGTTGTTGAAATTATTATTTAAAAGAAAAATTTATGCTAGTAACATCCTAATTATTAAATTTATTCATATTATTTAATAATTATCGTCGGGAAATAGGGTGTTACATAGTTGGTATCAGAGCAGGTCTGTCCATCCGACCTAGGTTATATTTTTGTGTTATGTCCCCACAGGCGACATGTGTGTAGACACTGTCGAAGCCTGATTATGTTAATACTTGTTTAGTTGTGGATGGTTCATAAGAGGATAGTTAGGAGGAGTAAGGAATAGGTGTATCAGGGTAGAATAAGAGGAGGAGGTTTTATCCAGAGCAGTTACCTACGAGTAATTTTCGAGGGCGAAAATTCTTTAAGTAGGGGAGAGTTGTAACACCCCAATTTTATTTTTTAATTAATTCCATGAATTTTAATAGGTGAAGTGTTGGTTAATATTATTATTGATGCTAATTTAGCTTGAATGTTATTTTGTTGTTAAGAAGATAGAATATTGATGAGGATTGATAACTAGTATGCGAATTTAAATTAAATAAAGAGAGGAATCAAAACAAAATAAAATAGTGTCGGAGGTGTAGAATATAAGTTTCAAATAAGTGGGGGGGGGGGGGGGGGGGGGGTGGGAGTAAAAGAATAGTGAACAGAGGAGAAGAACATTATAACAAGTGATTAACCTAATTATAAATAGAAACATTAGGAGTTAAAAGAGACACTTTTGCTGAACGTGGAAAATAGAAAAGATGGGAGGAGAAAAGGAGAAACCCTAGTTGCGACAGAATCAAGCAAAAACTGGAATTTTGAGGGAATCGAGGTAAGGGGGAGAATCTTTACACTTTAGGGTATCTTAATCTATGATGGGAGACATGTTGTTGTTGTTATGATGTTAATTTTGATGAGAGAATGATGACGAACGAATTGAAAGATGAAGTTGAAAGATGAGAATCAAGGAAAACTAGTTTAGGTTTTTTGAATTGAGTTCTTAGTCTTAAAAAGAGTAGATAATCTAGTAGGTTAACAAATTATTAGTGTTTGAATGATAGGGTAATCATGGAGTTAAGATTAGGGTCGAGTTTAGAGAGTTTATGGTCGAAAACAGAGTTAGGAAAGGTAAGGCGAAATCGCAAAAAAATCTGTGATTTTCGTAACCGAAAATAAAAATAAAAACTAGGTCTTTTCCGTTCCGAATTTAATTTTGGTGTCTTCATGAAAGTTGTAGCTATGAATGTTAGCTTTAATTGGGCGTTGGTTTGACCTCATTCCAACGTCTATAACTCTATATATGATCAAAACACTACACAGTGGTCAACAATGTCGTGCTCTTTTAGATTTCTGTAACCGAACAACAAAAATAAAAACCGGGTCTTTTCTGTTCATAATTAGGTTCTTATGTATTCATGAAAGTTGTAGATATAGATGTTAAATTTCACTAGCCTTTGGAGGGACTCTATTTAAGTATCTATAACTCAAGATAAGATGAAAATACTACATAGGGGTCATCAGGGTCGTTCTTTTCCCCAAACATAGGAAAATCAATTTTTTCTGCCACTTTATGTTCCGAAGTAGGTTTGGGAGTATTCATGAAAGTTGTAGATGTGTGTGTTAGATTTAATTACCCATTGGTTTGAGTCCATTATTACCTCTAGAACTTGAGTTATGATTTAACCACCACGTCTGAGTCATGATGCGTTGTTAATGAAATTTCAGCACAATTCTTCTAGTGGACTCTTCAACTCCTATAAAAGCAATAGTAACTTTAAGAAATCCATTAGTGTTTAAAGTAAAAGTATGGATCCCTAGGCTACATATCTAGATGAGGGAATGTGTTCGAGCATAAAAGAAAGCGGTTGTTTCAAGATAAAAACAAGTCTAAATATGAACCGAAGATAGTAACCTATGAGAACCTAATGATGGTAAAGATGGTTTAGCAATAGGGAGTGGAATACAATGATGGGGGGGGGGGGGGGGGACAAGGGTGACGTTTAAGATAGATGACTAAGCTAATATAGGTCTGTAGAATTAGAGATGAGCCTAAAACGATGAAGTAGTTTAAGTAGTAGAAGGGGAAGTAGAAGGGATATAGATAGGATGTTCATGGCGGAGTCACAATGACGAGGGTAATCCCTTATGGTATTTAAAAATTATAATGTGGAAAGTCGCTAACGAGAGTATAAAATAGGAAAGATATAAAGAAGTGAAAAAGACGATGATGAGCGAGGATATGAAGTAGGTGTTTTTCGAGTAACTGATGAAGTCAAACTTAATCTCCATAAACCAACGATGAGCTTAGGAGTATTGTTAATTGAAGAGTGAGAGAGTCATGGTAATCAAATAACTTAAGGTGAATGTTATATAAGAACGTATGAAGTGTAAAAACAAATAAAGAATATAGTGTAGTCGAATTAGGGGACCGTAGACGAAATATAAGGAAGAATAGAGAGTTGTGAATTAAGTAATGAAAGATAATAGGAATGATGATAGAGATGAATAAGATGGGAATCGATTAGAATAGAGAAATTAAGATGAATAGGAAAGCAGATAAGAGGTAATAGTTATAATGTTTGACGATAATAATAATGATCGGTATCGAGAGAATAAAAACTTGAATTATAATGAAGCCTCGGCGAGGGAAGTTTATGAAGTCGAAAGTAATGATAAGGTGCGATAATAACTTTAGATTAGAACGAGATTCAGATTAGGAGAATGGTTGACGTATAGATGACGATGAATGTGTGGACGAAGTAGTAAGATGTAAAGTCGCGTTAATGAGAAGAATAAGTATGAAGGAGTTAATGACGATGGTGAGGTAGAACCTAGTTGTAAAGGGAGGAGATGTTATGATAACGAATAAGTAAACAACTTAAGACTACGAATGAGGAATATGGTATGATATCATAATAAAGTATATATAGATCCTAGACTAGATGAGAGAATAGAGTATGTCTGTGAGATGGATATAAAATAAAATAGAGGGATAATGAAGTAGAAATGCGTTGCGCGTAAGGGTTGGATTAATGAAGGGATAATGTGGTGATATAAATGTCTTGAGAGAAACAAAATGTTGAGGAGTCTTAGGACTGTAATGAAGAGTGATGATGAGTAATGTTGTGTAAACTTATAAATACGTGCGATGAAAGTTGATGAAGTCTATATCATAAAGATGCCAAGAGTGATGATGTCTATATTACGATATGAGAAGAACTGATGATGTTTATATCATAATGATGATGAGAATGGTGAAGTTTATTTCTAATAAAAGATGGGAGTGAGGGAGTTAAAGATCATAGAAATAAGAATAGGTGTTGTTTGTTTATATGGGTGATGAACTTGAAGATGTTTAAGGAGCACAAGGACGATAATGGTAACATGTATTTTAGTTGATGAAGAAAATAAAGAGGTTTAAAGTAATTACGATGGTGATGTTGTAATGTTTAATAATATTTGGTGATGTAAGCAGTGATGGTTATATATGGTGATGTTTAGAGAGTATGGTGATGAAATGGTGAGAATATTTATAATTGATGTTTAATTATGGTGATGTTCTTGTTTATGTTGTGGTGTTTTGCATATTAGGGAGAGTTGTGCATTAATGAATGATGTATTGATGATGTGTTGATGCGTATTTACTTGACGCGTCGGTCCCCATGCATGCATACTAGAATTGAGTCTAGGAAAAATGGTGATGAATTGGTGATGAAAAGTCCAGTAATATATCTTTGGCAACTCGGTGATGATAGGTGTGGTACCACATTCATATAGGTCTTAGGATGAGTCCATATGCATTTAAATGACGTACTTGTTCTTGATATTTTTAAATGTGAAGTGTAATGTGATGGTGTGATATGCGACATGTTGATAAAGAATAATAGATGTTGATGATCTTGTAATGTTGGAATATTGTTCTTATGATATTTCAATATTGTGAATGTTTCCTTATAATTTGTTATGGCTGGATTTCTCACCCCTTTCTTGTTGTTGTATTTATGGTGTCTGTACCCGTGGGGTACATATACTTAGGACGAGGAGATCTAGTTGCGGGACGCTTAGAAGGTTGCGACGGGACTTATCTTCTGTCAATTTTATTTTAGTGATGATTAGACATGTAGTCGAATATGAGCTCTGATATGTAACACCAGGGTTGAGGTTGACGATGAATTTATTTATCTTTGAGTTTAACTCTTGAGAACTATAGTTATTTCTATTTCGAAGTTGAATGAAAAGAGAAATTTTTGTTAATGGGATCGGAGAATTGTTTTCTGTTGTTGAAATTATTATTTAAAAGAAAAATTTATGCTATTATGTGATATCATGTGAAGTTTTGTAACATCCTAATTATTAAATTTATTCATATTATTTAATAATTATCATTGGGAAATAGGGTGTGACACATACTATTACAAACACAACAATAGCTTCAGTAGACCTTCCTCAAAGTTTCAATACGGCCCTTGATGATGATGTTTCGGCCATGGTGCAAGAGGTCGGGACCGGTTTAACCACATGTCCAACCTCAAATGGAATTGTCAGCTCCTTGAATGCACATGCAGCTGTCATGCAACATAGTAACTGATGAGTCAATATTTAGTCTATTTTTATATATTATTTAGTTTCGTTTTATTTAGATTTGGTTTTATTTTATTTTAATATTGTTTCCTTTTTGAGCTATTTTACTTCAATTGCCTATTTTTATATTTCAGGAATGAATATTGGATGGAAGGAGTCTTGGAGCAAAAGAAAGGAGTCTGGAGCTGATTTGGAGCGAAAATACGAAAGATTCGGGAACAAAAATATATTCCCCCAAGTCAGAAGCTTGGCACGGCCCGTGCCAACATGTGGCACGACCGTGCCACCTCCTAGAAGATATTTTTGCTGCTTTTGCTTAGGGCCCAAGTTACTCTGTTTTAGTTTTACCGAAAAGCCCTTGTAATTGCTTAGATTTTAAGTCGAATGTAAGCTATAAATAGAGTAGCTCCCATCGCAAATATTCATCTTTATTTCTTGGAATTCAATAGTGACAATTGTTTTCTTAATAAAGTTCATCTTTTTATTTCTTTACTTTCTTGCAATTTATTTTATGCTTTCTCTCTTCTTCCCCATGTCTACGATGAACATGAGTGAGTAGATTTCTCTTGTCTTGGGATTGTTGGATAAGTCTAATGACATATTCCTAATCGAACCAAGCTTTAACCCTAATTTCATGTAACCTTAATTTCTAATCTAAATTCACCGTTTAAACATGAATTAACCATTATCAAACGGTGGAAACGAAAGTGGAGGGTTTGATAATTGTTAATCCATCATCTCAAATGTCAATTCATAATGAGAAAGCGGAGCTTTGATATTGGAACAAGTGAATTTAGACAAGAATTGCAAAGGCAGTGAAATAGTCTTTGCAATTCTTGAGACATGTGTAGTTTCAATCCTTATAAGCTTCTTCTAGTAATCAAGTCAGCGAAATAGGCTTGGTTGCTAGGGGTAAACTCTCACTGGACTTGGTCGGAAAGGTGAGGGGCTAAAGGGAAACCGGTCTTTAGAAATTAGGTGTAAAACATGAAATTAGAAGTTAAGGTCTTGGCTAGTGAAGGACTTGTTATTATGACGAACCAATGATCCCAAGGCTCTTTTTATTATTGTTATTTACTTTCAACCAGCTGAACCTCCTATTTTATAATTTTTCTTCTCCTCTAATCATTCTCTAAAGGTTAGTTAAATTGAACAACTCCCTAGCGGAATGATACTCTCTTTTACTACTACTTCGATAGACCGTGCACTTGCGGTTTGGCCTATCAGTAACCCACATATTCAACAAGACTTGGATCTCTGACAGAGGATCAAAGACTATGATAAGCGCTCAGCAGAAACTCCATTTGTTCCGGTCTTATCTAAAAAGCAAAAACAGATGTTGAAGAAGCACGAATTCGATGGGAATCTGCCTTACCATACCCACCCCATGGGTGTTGCTTCGTCGCCTCCCCTATGAATATATTTTTCTGGAATGTCTGAGGTATAGGTAACTCCGACACTAGAGTTACTTTAAGGAATTTATTTTTGTCTCATAAACCTTTGTTATTCTTTATCGCGGAACCTATGATCCATCTGTTTTACCGTCTGAGTTGGGTTTCAATTTCTTTCGGGATGGATATGGTCTGATGGTCTGCCTAATTACAGATTTCCCTAGTCTGTTGTTTTTATTTCTTGCCTTTTGTTTATGAGGGTTTTGACCTAGTCCTTCCTCTTTGTATATACTTTCATTTTCCCCCTATTTTTAATAAAATTTTGAGTTTCGAGGCATAAGATGGAGGTTCCCCGGGGTTCCAACCTAATTCGGATGTCAATGTTTCCTTTTGATGCATGTCCTTTCTCCTGGTTTATCCAAAAAAAAAAAATTAACAAATTTAATGTGCTTTTTGAATTTGTTGAAAGGGATTACTTAAATAAAAAAAATATTTATAAGTTATTAATGTATTACTCTTTATTTCTAATTTTTTTAAACATAATAATAATAATAACAACGACAACACAAAAATTATAATATTTTCCATTGATTTTATGTTTAGTTTACACAGAGCTTAAAATATTAATTAAAGATCAACAAATTAGATGTTTATTGAATTTTTTTTTAATAGGATTAATTAATAAAAAATATTCGTAAGTTTATAATATATATTCTTTATTTATTTATTTGATAAACTATGATAGTAATAAAAAATAACGACAACAACAACACTTTCATTGTTTTTTTTCTTTTAAAAAGCAAAAAATATTAAATAAATATTAAGAAATTTAATGCTCGTTTTTTTTTTGAAAGATAAATTTAATGCTCGTTGAAAAGCAAAATTTAAAGGGATTAATTAATTGAATTTTTTTTGTATGTTATTAATATATTATTCTTTATTTCTTTTTGCTTTCAACCATAATATCGATAACAATACTCTCCATTGTTTTTCCTTTTATTTTATAGAAAGCAAAAAAAAAAAAAAAGTAAATATCAACACATTTAATGCTTTTTAAAGGGGTTAATTAATACTTCCTTCGATTCTAAAAATAAGAGAAGAATCTTTTTTCAGTTCATTGAAAAATTAATGTACTTAGACTATAATATAAACTAAATACATCATTTATTCAATAACTTTTATTTTGTAGAAAGCAAAAAAAAAAGTAAATATCAACACATTTAATGCTTTTTAAAGGGGTTAATTAATACTTCCTTCGATTCTAAAAATAAGAGAAGAATCTTTTTTCAGTTCATTGAAAAATTAAACTAAATACATCATTTATTCAATAAATCTGAAGAAAAAAAAATATTCTTTTACATTTAGCACCGAATGGAGCAAAAAACATTTGTAAGTTATTAATGTATTATTTTTTTAAAAAGAATAAGTTATTAATGTATTACTCTTTATTTTATGATCAAAACATTCTCAATTGTTTTTCAATTTATTTTACAAAAAGCCAAAAATATAAAGTATATTGACCAATTTAATACTTGTTGCAAAACACAATTTTAAGGACTAATTAAATAATAAAAATATTTGCAAGTTATTAATGTGTTCTTCTTTATTCTACAATGATTTTTTTTTTGTCAAATATTCTTTTTTCCCTTTCAAACCCACCATAATTATGTAACCAAAAAAAAAATATTGTAACCAAAAAAAACCCACCATAATTAGAATCTTGTGTAGGCAGTCTAAGGTAAACCCAAGGTCTAGGTCGTTTGAACCGTTCAGACTAATCATCGAGAACAAATTGTTAGGGAATAATCAGAACAAATTTTTCATTTTCTTCTTCTAAGGTGATGTATGGGCATAGTATGCAATAGAATGTGCTCCCAAGTCTCAACTCCAAACCTGGAGCAATTACTTTTGTCTTTGATGCAATTAGACATTAATGACTCTTGATCAAGATTATTAGTTTACACATGCATTCGTTAAGACATGATCAAAGACACAGTGCAAACAATATGGAATGCATGATAAAAAATATGAACAATTTTACATGGAAGAAAATGAAGGTTACCACCTATTTTAGAAATATTCATCATGGAATCAATGGAAAAATATAAACATGCATAATCTGAGTTATATACAACAAATTTCTGGTTTAATACGTATATATCAAATGCTGTTTGTTTATTTCCATTTTGTCCTTGAAATCTGAAGCTCCTTATAACTAAACTACTGTGTAGTGCAAATGTCTGCAACTTACAACAACTAAGCCTTATCGCACTAAGTGGGGCCGGCTACATGAATCAAACGACCGCCATAGTTTTCTATCAAAAACCATGTCTTTCTCCAACTCATTTAAATGCCTGCAATTTAACAAACACAAATTTTTATCAAGTAAATTAATGAATATGTGTAGTATCAATATAAGCATAATAAAACAGAGTTAAAAAAGCAGATCAAATATAGTGACATGAAATGGCCAATTTGTTGCATTTTTTAGCAACCTGCGAAATGCCAATTGTCCAGAAAAAGATTGCAATATCTCTATCTAATTCTTTGTATTTTCTTTATTTTATACTTTCAGAAAGAAAAGAAATATAAATGCAAAATCGGATTCTTAAATAATTTAATAATATTTTCTTTTAATAACCTCATTAAGTTGAAAATTAAGAGTAAAGCAAAAAAAAAAAACTAAAATGTTGAATACAGTGATAACATGCCATCAATTTTTACATTTATTACGGCTTTTTCTTATTTTGTTCCTTTTGTATAAGGAAGCCTTTTTCCTTTATTACCATGTTATAGATACAAAGTATCCACCCCGTTTAGCATCGACTAATCTTTGACGGGCAACCGGTTGAACACTTAAAGTGGATTCTCTTATAAGGAAGGCTTGTAACTTTACCCTCTATAAAATCCTGAATTCCGCAAACACTCCTCATCCAAAACAAAGAAGCGAGGAAGTATTTTCATTTTACATTAGAGTTTCTGCAACTATGGAGAAGAGCGATGGGAAAGCCTGTGGGATTTGTGGGAAGTGGTTCTCCGGTGGGAAAGCCCTTGGAGGCCACATGAGATCTCACATGGTTCATTTGCCGATTGCTCCAAAGCTTGAAACTAATACTCAAGCTGTAGACAATTCGGCCGATTCAACCCATCGTCGAAATCAATTTGCTTCCTCACAGACTTGCCTTCCCGAAATACAACAAACACAGAATTTCCTATCCTTGAAACAAAACTTCACTGCCTCCTCTGCAAGCTCAAACAGAGAAAATGAATCTGTGTCCAACCCGAAAAACCCAACCCGCAAGAGATCCAATTGCGGCCGAGAAGTTAATGCTGCGGCTGATACAGAAGATATGTCAAGAGATCCAGGTGTTCTGATGTTATGGGGATTTTACAAAGATGCGCAGAAAAGGGAAGGGATCAAGAAACAAAAAATGAGGGAAAACGATGGCGAAAGCAGTACAGGTGACTCGCTTGCACAAGCAGACTCTGAAGCCAGGTTCAACTGTGAGAGGTGCGGAAAAATGTTCCGATCTTATCAGGCTCTTGGTGGGCACAGAGTATACTGCAAAAGAGACAATGATGGTGATTTAATAGATCAGAAACCTTTTCACTGCTCAAATTGCAACAAAGTGTTCAAGTCTGCTCAGGCACTCGGTGGACACAAGAGGGTACACTCTTCCAGTGCTAAGGAATTTCAAAGTGTGCCACACCCGTATTGATTTGTGATTCTGTACACAGTTTTTAACTGTGTTCAGTTCTGAATGTTCTAAACAATAATTGATTTCAATCATTTGGGTTTATATTTATGTAAGAGGGATCTTTTTTATTATCATTTCAGAGTTTATGCTAGTAGTTTCTATCTTTTTTGTCTGTTAATTCATGTTGTTCAGTGTTATTAATCACAGATCGGGAAAATAATGGTTTGTTCAAATTTCGTAACGCAACAGTGCTATAGCACAGCCATAATCACTATTTGACAGCATTTTGTACTAAATAGCGTACCGAGGAACACACTACAGACACAATACAGCGCAGCTATAGCCGCTATTTAACAACACTCATGTTTAGCCCAACTATTTCTCCATATCTCCATAAAGAACAAAATAAACTAAATAATCATATTTTCTTTTGTTTGCACATGTATGGATTTAGATCAAACTTCATCAGCTCCTACCCTGTTTTCGAAAATGTACAAAGCCTAGGATGACTGGCTTCACTAATCGGACATTAGAGCTCTCTAAATTTCACAAAGCTTGTAAGCAATGATGTTAAATGGAAGCCATGGCACCACAATAACAGAATGGCATGGCAGATTTTTTTACAACCGCCATAGACAATTTGTGAAGGGATGCCCACCATGGCAGCACCCTAGGCTACAATGTGTGTTTATATGGCGGCTATGAAGCACATACTCAGGCACAGACACATCGACACCGACAATAATTTGAGAAAATGACACAATTCAATGTAATCATATATGTCGGTCACACGATTCGTATCCGACACCGTGGCACGCTTAATCCAAGAGTATCTGTGCTTCATGGCGGCTTTTGGCCTTCCACCAACAACAACACTGCTTATGGCGTATGACTTCCCACACTATGGCTTAGACAAATGGACTCACATCTTTTATATAAAAAGTAACACACATCATATATAACTTGCTGAACAACAATCATAAATAAAATTTGTTATTATATACTCATTGAAGCTTCAACATAATTACAAGTGTTATCTATGTCATTATTTTGATACAAAAATATCTTCAAATTTCTTTGGACCTACGAAGAAAACTTTTGTTCAAATTTTGGGTTGAACCATAGGAAAGGTTCAGTGCCAAGCTGCTATGCATATGCTCTGGTATGGTTTTCTAGTTGAGAAATTGCGCTTTGATGAATTATCCCTTTTTCAAAATTTGATAACTCCTTTGAGTTAATCTAATAGTTTGTTAGAAGCCATTGCTGGCAAAAAGGCTAGATGTAAGAGAAATACCTAAGAAATCATGATCATACAAAAGAGGTATCAGATCTATTGCCAAAAGTTAAGATATGCCACTAAGATTCCATAAATAAAAAACCAGCATTTGGGATTGTGCAAAAGTGTAGCACCCTCTAATGGGCCCCAGGTGACTGAAAAAAAAAGAAGCGGACAAAACTGTAGAGGTGGCAACTAGTTCGAATAATAAAACGGGGAAAAAGGCAAAACCCAAGCGGTTGAGAAGGCTGAATGAAGTCATATAGGAACAGCAAATTTATAAATTTATTTGTGCATGTTCTATTGGTTCTTAAACATACTTCTAGTGTTGTCAATCACAGATCGGAGAATGGAACTGCATATTTTACTCCGTTCTCTTTGGTTCCACTTTTTTTTTTTTTTATTGAAATCAAAATGTGTTACTTTTAATTTCATCTCCATGATGTGTCATATACCAATCTCTGTTCTTGCCTAACTCAACTTTTAGTAGATAAGAGTGTCATTCTTTGATTAAAGAAGGAAATGAGATAGAAAGGGAATATCAAGATTAAGTAATGGTTTCATTTTTTATTATCGAAGATAAGTAAATGGGGAGAGAAGGAATTATGAGATTTTTTATTTTTAGGAGAAACAACGCCTTACTTGGCGAAATGTGTAAAATCTTGCCACATGTGAATCCTAAATGATCCAAAAGCACCACATGCGCATCTCTGTGATTGTTAACTCAAGCTTTTTAACCATAAGACCAATTTGACTGATGGAGTCATCTTTTAGGGACCGCTTGAGTAATCTGTGTCATCCAGGAACAAATTTGACCAATCCCTTATCTTTAAAGGACCAAAATGATTATTAATATTATCTAACGTTGTCACACTATTATGTGCGTGGATAAATATTGTCTCTAAATACTTTCCTATTCTTTTATACAGATATTGGACACAAGAAAACTCCACAAAATTGATAGTCTGTCACAAATTCATTTCTAACTCTTCTCATATCATTATTCACCCTTTTATCCATCTATTTATGAAGCTTGGGAACTTCCATTTTTATTTCAGATTAACACGTAAGTTAACATGTCAACCACAAAGCAAGCAATAAGAAATCCAGAACAAATATATAACAACCCTATCAGTCTTCTACCCTAGGGTTGAACGCGTAGGATACTATATCGGCGGCGTATATACTATTGGTCCCTTTAAGCAATCAAAACGATTGTTATTACAATAAGCATGACCAAGTTAATATATAAACTTGTGCTGACTAAATATCATAGCAGATATATGCAAGATAGAAGACATGAATGAAACAAATATTCACCTTTCGGAATAGTGTGAACTTACTTTGATATGCAATAGAAATAACTGAAATAGAGACCGCAGTTGCAAAACTTTGATCTGCAATTAATTGTCAAAACAAAATAAATTAGCTTAATATAGTACATGTATATTATGGCGTCGTTTGATCTGTAGGGTAGTAGTATTAACCCTTGCAAATATTTAGCACTTTTAAAAGATCTTATGCAATCACAACAATTATTACATTGAAGCATCTGATGAAGTAGAAAGTTTGAGCAGAAAGGGTGACTGCTGAGAGCCCTGGAGGCTCTGATGAAGAAGGACGCGATCGTCATATTTACCCAAATTTAAGAAGCAAACATACCAAACGCAAACAACTCCCACATCTAATTAAGCTCTTAAAGGATACAAAATAACACAAAATATAAAGTTCATTCAACAGCTAAACAACCATCCATATATCCAATCATAAATAAGTGTAGAAAAATCAATTATATCAAGTCATACTGATAACTATATTCTGAAGCTCAACTGAATATTTGAACAAGCATATAGATGTATGGTACATAAAAATTTACAATCATCAAAGGACATATGATAAAATTTTAGAAACATCAAAGGACATACGATTGACTACTCCATTGCTCCTCTAATCATCATCTCCATGGTGGCGTCTCCTCCTCTTTTCTGATTTTTTGATATCCCTACCCTTACTTGAACCATTATATCCATCACCCGAATCACTGTCAGTTGATGATGAAGTTCTCTTGCTATTTCGCTTGTGCCGCGAAGTAGAATCCTCAGATGTTTCAGAATCAGAATCTGAAAGACGACTTCTCCTTCTCCTCTTCTCTTTCCTACTCTTCCTTTTCTTGTGTCTATATTCATCACTATCATCTGGAGACTCGTCCCTCATGCTTCTCCTGTGCTCCCTCCTCCTCCTTTCACCGGAACCATCTGAATCACTAGCTTCCCTGTTAGTCTTAAACACTCCTTCTCTTTTCTCTACCTCTCTTTTTCCTCTTTCGGTCAGCATCTTTGTCTGACTCGTCATCATCTTAGTCATCCTTCTTTCTATAAGAACCTCTCTTCTCACTAACTTCCCCCTTTAGCAATAGCTCTCTCAATCTCTGAATCAATCTCAGAATCTGAACTCTCACTATCCTCTTCCTCCTCTTCTGAGCTCTCAACATTGCTTCTCTTATCCACGTCAGCCTATCCCTTCAACTTATCCATTCCAACAAACCCCAGTGACCGCATTGCTTCAAGATCCTTCTCCTCCTTGTCATCTTTGATTTTCACAGTGTTCTTGCATTGAAACTTGAGGTGCCCAACACGGCCGCACTTCTTGCAAGCTCCACGGGACACATCCACGTCAGCATTGGTTTTCTTAGCGAGCTGTAGAAACCCTTGGAAGCTGGCATATGCATTATCTGCATCAGGGTCTGCATTTGGCTGACTTTGCGAAGTATCCTTGTCATCCTTATTGGGTGCATAAGGGTCATAGCCAATGGCACTCTGCCATACGCCATGGGTTTGGGGGGCTGCACTACTGTGAACCCTATTGTTCGCAGGCATGCGAACCCTACCTGCTGTAGCCGGCATCTTAAGATTTCAATGTAATTCCAGAACCTGGGAAGAAAAAATAAATAGACAACTATCAGGAACAAAAACACAACCCGGTAAAATATCATTATGTGTAGAATGAAGTATATGATCTTAACCTAAAATTCACACAACCATAATACAACAACAACAACAACAACCTAGCAAAATCCCATTAAGTGGGGCAACTACATGGGTCAAATTGCCGATTCCTCCAAAGTCTGAAACTAATAATCAAGCTGTAGACAATTCGGCCGATTTAACCCATGTCGAAATCAATCTGCTTCCCCACAGACTTGCCATCCCGAAAAAACAACAATACAGAATTTCCTATCAATGAAACAAAGCATCTCTGCCTTCTCTGCAAACTCAAACAGAGCAAATGAATATGTGTCCTACACGAAAAACCCAACCCGCAAAGAGATCCAATTGCCGCCACAAACTTAATGCAGCGGCTGATACAAAAGATCTGTAAAGAGATCCAGGTATTATGATGGTATGGGGTTTTAGAAAGATGCGCAAAAAGGGAAAGGATCAAGGAACGAAAAATAAAGACAAAAGACGGCGAAAGCATAGAGGTCACTTGCTTGCTCAAGCAGACTCTCAAGCCAGGTTCAAGTGAGAGATGGGGAAAAATGTTCCGACCTGGGCACAAAGCATACTTCGAAAGTGAAAACAATGGTGATTTAACAGATCAGAAACCTTTTCCGTGCCCATATTGCAACAGTGTTCAAGTCTGCTCAAGCACTCGGCGGACACAAGAGGGCACACTTTTCCAGTGCTAATGAATTTCGAAGTGTGCCACACCCGTATTGAAATTTCAAGTCCCCAGTGATGATCCTCTAATTCTCACAAAGCAATTGTATAGACAGGAATTTACAGACTTGATTTGTGATTCTGAACACATTTTTTAACTGCGTTCTGTTCTGAATGTTATGAACAATATTTGATTTCAATCATTTCAAGTTTTAACAATTTGACAGGGTGGTTTTATATTTGTGTAAGGGGGATCTTTGTTTTGATTATCATTCCAGAGTCTGTGCTAGTAGTTTCTATCTTCTTTGCATGTTCATTCATGTTGTTCAGTGTTATTATTCGCAGATCGTGGAAAATAATGGTCTGTTCAAATTTTGTAACGCAATTGTGCTATAACGCCGCTATTGTAATATCCCGCCTGTCAGTATCGGAATATTATCAGTCGAGTGTGTCAGAGGATTAATATTTCGAAAGAAAGTTTAATGGAGAATATTTATTATGAGATGTCAGCCTAATACGGATAAAGTATCAGTGTCGGATAAAGTACGTTTAAGCCAAGGGCAATTTGGTAATTGTGCATTAAAAGGAGATATTTATTTTGGATTGGCCAAAAATATCCCATTTTCTTATCTTCTTTCTCTCTCTTGGTTGGAAAACTTTTTCCTCTCCCTTTCCTCTTCTCCCTCACGTCCCCTTTCCTCTTCCTCTCCATCAAATCTTTTCACTCTCCATGGCAAGTGAAATAATAATATTGCTCCCTCATGGTCTCTTGAACTTGTAGAAGGTTTGATTTCTCTTCTCCATCTCCTATGAAGTTCATCTCATCTCTTCTCCTTTGAAGCAAATCTTCCCAAGTTGTTAGAAGTGAACCAAGCCAGGATTGTTAGCAACTTAACAAACAAGAAGTTATTAGGGTTTGGGTTGAACTCTTCCTTCACATATGGTTCTCAAAGATGTTGATTATGGAAACTAGGGTTTTGGTAAATGGAAGCTTGGGTTGTTTATGATATGGTTTCAAGTTTGGTTCAAGTAAAGCAATGCTTTTTCATGAGAACATAAGTACAAGAAAGTTGGGTTGGTTTGGTAGAAAAGCAAGAAACAAGAGCTAGGGTTTTGAAGAGGAGTTTGATATGGGATAGGAAATTGAAGATTTGTTGAACCAACAAAGATTATGGTGTCTTAGAGTTCAAGAAAACAACAAGATGGAAAGGTATAGGCTAAGATTGCAAAAGAGACAAGTTGGGATTTTGTGGCTTGAGCTTGGAAACATGGGAATCAATTTCATATTATGATTAGGTGAGTTCCTTAGATAGCTCCCACCCTTGGGATTATGTGATATATGATTGTATGATAACCATGAACTTTTCTAGGGTTTTTATATGTATATGTTACCCCTTTTTGTGTCATGCATAAATGTACATGTGAATACTTGTTTTGAGACTATTTTACAGGTTCTATATGATCTTTAGCAACTTGCCATGCATTGGGATACTTGTATTGAGGTTTTTGGGTCAAAAACTCTATTTTTGGATGTCTGGACTGTCCTAGCTCGCAGTGGCGAGTAAACTACTCGCAGTGGCGAGCTGGAAGTCGAAGGAGGGGTGTTACTCGCCCCCAGCTCGCATACAACTCGCAGTGGCGAGTAAGGATTACTCGCAGTGGCGAGTAAGGATTACTCGCAGTGGCGAGCAAAGCACTCGCAGTGGCGAGTGACAGGGTGCCAGCTCCCTGTTTGCTTGCTTCAGGTCCTTTTTAAATGCACTTTGGTCCAGTTTCTTCGAGCATTCTTTTACAGTACTAAACCCCTCAATACATGACTCCAAGGCTTGGACTTTTAAAAATGTTTCTTGATAGTTAAGCAAGTATTCATAACGTATAAATAAGCATGGCATACAAGAGTTTAGTACGTGAATCGAATGGGTAGCAAGCATTAACTAAGGAAGGGAATGGAATTAGAACCTCGACGTAGAAGTTGAGATTTAGTATGTTAAACAGGAATTGATATGTATGATAAAGTGCGATGAATATTCTTCTACGCTCATGAACTTATATGTTATTACCCAAGGGATCGATTAAGGATCCGAGTTAAGGGAATTAACTCAAGAGGTTATAGATTAACCATTCATGTATGCATAAGATTATGATTAATGAATGTGTAGGTGCCATGTCTCTTGTAATCCATGAAGGTATGGATTCAAGGGGTTTCCATTAGGAAACGGGGAAGGCTCCGTAAGGGGATCACATGGTACTGAGTAATTAAGCCGTAGGTGTTCGTGTCTCTTGCAATCCATGAAGGTATGGATTCGAGGGGTTTCCATTAGGAAACGGGGAAGGCTCCGTAAGGGGATCGCACGACACTGAGGGAGTCCGATGTACGTACATCGGTCATGTATGGGAGTGTACTCGGGGTTACTCCACCCGGGACTCTCCGTAAAATGAACCAAGATATGTTTGATTGTTCAACGCTAACATAAAGAATCAATGAATACATTCATGCATGTTTTATGATATGATTATGTTAGGTATAAGCTAAGTAGAGAATGTGATGCCGAAGACGTACTTAGGTTTCCCTAATCGTCCGGCTTAGGTTGGTGTCATGAGCATGTTACATGAAGACCTCGATGCGTTTACCGTATCTTGGCATAGTGGTCTTAGGTCCCCTTGACCGCCATGACACTTTTGATAGTAAGCCTATAACAAGTATGATGCAATTATGATGGTCCTAGCATGCACAACCGTCTAAGAAAGCAAGTCCCCACACACGTATAATCAACCGTCAGGTTGTAAAGTAGACACGTGGCGACCGTAGGTTTCCCTTGAGGTTGCCTATAGCCTAGGATTAGGTGGAACTCACTGAGACATTATGTCTCATCCCAATCCTATTTTGTTTCAGATAAACAGGTCGGACGTCAAGTTAGTTGCCAGATGGATATTTCATCAAGTGCTCGTTCGTACACGCTGAGGAATGGATATGGATTTAAAGGATGCATTTGTTATTATGTTAGACAAAAGGTTTTGTATCGTTTTATACGAACGTGTATTGATGTATAATATTCATTCGAAGTTTTTATGTTGTATTTTTAATGTATCCAATACTAAAAATAATGCACGTGCTAAACTTTCTAGATACGTTTAGTATGGGTGTTACATTTGGTATCAGAGCAGGTCGATTCAGACCGTGCCTTGGGTCATTAAATTACAACTAAGGTAGTGGGACCATTGGGTTCCAGGTAAATGTTTTACTTGTTGATGTTAGTTGAGCCTGATCAACTCAATTTAACACTCGACGGTTAGAACGGATGCTTGAGAGCTGAATAGGACCTAGGAGGAATGAAGTAAGAGATGAAGTTGCCTTGAAAGGTAAGGACCCGGGAGGAAGATTAGTAAGAGATTGTTGTTCCAGGAGGTGGACGGTGAACTAGGTTGTAGAAGTATAGGTCCTCTGGGAATGTAAGATAAGGTTAAGAAGGAACGTTCTGGAAGTATTGAGTAAGATGCGGGAGATACTTCGCATACCCGTAAGTAAGAGTTGGAAATGTTTATGTATGATCTGAAGTTTTAGTAAGAGCTGTTGTGGAACAGATTTATTGTACAGGAAGAAGTCGATGTTGTTGACGGAATTAGTAGGCTCGCAGGGATAGCGTTATGTAGATGAGTTGATGGATTTGAGAGATCAGGGTGGACAAGGTTCTAGTATACGGAAGGTACAATAAGCGTCGACGTAACTAGGAAAGCTACTCATAGTAGATGAAGATAAGGATTTAAGCGAAGGTTTATGATTGTCAGAGCTAAGACGTTAATTTCCGACGTGCCGAGAATTGTATCGATATAGGTTGATGGTTGCCGTGCACATATTAAAGAACATTTTACGATGGTAGGAATGAATGATATGCATTGGGTTACTTGAGAAATAAGGATTTTATGCAAAGTAGTTTTTGAAAAGAATGTTGAACTGAAGAAGCTCACCAATAGCGAACGTGGGCGAAGTTTCTGTTTTTCCGAAAATGGTCAGTTCGTCTCAAAGGTTTGCAGTAACTATTGGAGAGTTATTTTCGCAATAATATTTTAAGTAATGAAAACCTTTATGACAACAAGTGACGAATGCATATCACACCCTAAGATTTTCAAAGAAGAAGGCCGGAGCAACTATCAACGGAATTGATTCGATTCAAGGTAACTTTGGAAGTTAATGTGTCAAGGGTCGAGAAGGAGTTCAGATCAAGAGTCTAGAGGTTCTGGTGTTTAGAATGGATGTCACGGAATTGAAGACATGAATTACGAATTAAAGTGGTGCGGAGCTATAAGAAATCACAAGGTTCTGGGTTCTGTGGAGTTATGAGTATTTCTCGCACCTACGTTTTGCTTAATTAACTTGCAAGGGCTCGTTAGGATGTTGAATTATAAGTTTACAAGATTTTAGAAAGAAATATGCATATGGGTGATTGGAGTTGATGCTTTTGGAAATTCAAAGAAATTTTGTAGGTACCGGTTGTTACGACTCGGGTAGAGTAGACTAAATTCACCGGAACTAAGATTTGAAAGCACGGTTGTGTTGTCAACTCGTTCTGTGAATTTAGAGTAACGACTGGGGCCTAGATTCAGTATAGTTTTATATACAAACAATGGGGAAATCATCAACGTCAATGGCCCGTATGCTAGTTTATGAAATTTTCTTTAAAAGAAAAACTAACGAGCAAGCAACGGTAAGATTGAGCAAAACGTAGCATGAAAGAATGTCAAGTTGTAATGTTAGATTCATAAGGAAGGTACGTAAGAGTGCAAGATGAGTCTACCCTGGGAAGTTGGAAGGATGAATCATGGAAATAGTAAGTATGTAATATCAAAGATGTATACTATGAATTCAGATTACCCGAGAATAAGTTGAGTAAGGTATGTGTATGTCAAGAGAAAAGGTCATCTTGAGTTTGATCTTACAAGCCAAGGGTAGAGCAAGATAGCAGAGATAGTTGCAACATAGAAAGTTTGAGAAAAGTTCACGAGGATATTATTCAATGATAAAAGAAGGGTGAAGATCGCTCGTCTCAACGGATTAGAGAACTAGTCAAAGCCAACCGGTGGGAAACAGAGTAGCGCCGCGGAAATTAATTGGCAAAGTTGTAAACGTGACCATGGAACATGAAACTTTGGTTGTAAGAATCTTCATGAAGTATGTTGGAAAAGTAATATAAGTTTTAATAAGAAGTACTATGAGACAAACAAGGAATTCTCGGTGTAGCAAGTAAGTATGGATGTTTATGTGGTCAGTGATGATTAAGGTAAAAGGATGAGAAGTGTATCTTTACTTAAGTACGACAGAGAAGATTAGAGTTGCCGCAGAGGAAGTAGTCGGGTTGTCTAATTGTCGTTGTTGAATATGTAGAAGAGCATAAGTTATAATGATGGAATAAGGTTCACGAGAATTACATGATGAAGTACATACCCTTCTATACCAAACTTGTTAAATGATAACGATACTTGCTAGAGTAATGACGAGATATGATTGTAATTTTTCTTAAAGTTAAGATTGGTATTAAGGAACTTGGAAACGACATTGTTTTAAAAATATAATATTAAATATTGATGAAACCAATAAGGTACGCCATAAGTGAGCAAGTTCACTTAAGACGTATGGATTTCAGGACCAACTTGATATAGACAAGTTAAGGGCGAGTTGAAAAACCTTTTTAATAAATTTAAAGACTCGTCCTGTGGTTCTGAGGTACCATTACAAATTTGGTTTCAAAATGAGATTTTCTTTATTCAAGTAGCTGTTCGTTCCAAGAACCTATGTACCAAAGTTTAGAAATTTCTTGTAGTAAAGTACTAGATTGAGTATCGTTATTAACTAACAAGAGGCGGTATTCGGAAGTATGCAAGTATAAAGAGGAGAAGGTTTTAAAGAGGAGATGGCGTGTTCGTGCGATATCCATATCATACGGGATGCACGGTTTCGTGCTAAAGTGTTCAGTGCAATTGCAAATGGACCTAGCGGAAAGTTTTAAAGTGAGCAAACCATAGATTTGGTTATTAATTGTCTAGAGAATCGGAGTAATTGATTTCATTTTCCCATGTCAAGATAGACGAGCTACCCATGGTTTCGGGTGTGAGAAAATCGTAGGAAGATAGAAAAGTTCTGAAGAGTTTGAAAGAAATGTGCGGAACCATCAAGGTAAGTAAACTAAGCAAGAAGAATAAGTCGCCAAGAGCGATAAGAAAGATTATGTATGCAAGGAAAAACGTATGCAAGATAACATGAGTTAGATGCATGGAAGCACTACAAGGCAAATTCTGAGTGTTTCAGCTGGTTATAAGTTACTTATTTGATGGTTAAGCTAAGTAGTTAAGATGTAGACTTGAAACAATTAATCCATAAGAAGCAAGATAAGAATCAATCATGATGTTCTAAGATAGTTTTGGGATTTGATAAAGAGGTTATGTTCATTGTGCGGATTAAGGAAGAGAATAAATTACACGTTTTGATGAGGGAAGTATGCCTTGAACTCGTTGGAGTGAGTATGAGCGGACTTTGTTTAACTGAAAACTGAAGAAGACGAGTTTAATCTCAGGAATTGGTAGATGGTTTTCGAATTTCGAGGACGAAATTCTTTTAAGGGGGGTAGAATGTAATATCCCGCCTGTCAGTATCGGAATATTATCAGTCGAGTGTGTCAGAGGATTAATATTTCGAAAGAAAGTTTAATGGAGAATATTTATTATGAGATGTCAGCCTAATACGGATAAAGTATCAGTGTCGGATAAAGTACGTTTAAGCCAAGGGCAATTTGGTAATTGTGCATTAAAAGGAGATATTTATTTTGGATTGGCCAAAAATATCCCATTTTCTTATCTTCTTTCTCTCTCTTGGTTGGAAAACTTTTTCCTCTCCCTTTCCTCTTCTCCCTCACGTCCCCTTTCCTCTTCCTCTCCATCAAATCTTTTCACTCTCCATGGCAAGTGAAATAATAATATTGCTCCCTCATGGTCTCTTGAACTTGTAGAAGGTTTGATTTCTCTTCTCCATCTCCTATGAAGTTCATCTCATCTCTTCTCCTTTGAAGCAAATCTTCCCAAGTTGTTAGAAGTGAACCAAGCCAGGATTGTTAGCAACTTAACAAACAAGAAGTTATTAGGGTTTGGGTTGAACTCTTCCTTCACATATGGTTCTTAAAGATGTTGATTATGGAAACTAGGGTTTTGGTAAATGGAAGCTTGGGTTGTTTATGATATGGTTTCAAGTTTGGTTTAAGTAAAGCAATGCTTTTTCATGAGAACATAAGTACAAGAAAGTTGGGTTGGTTTGGTAGAAAAGCAAGAAACAAGAGCTAGGGTTTTGAAGAGGAGTTTGATATGGGATAGGAAATTGAAGATTTGTTGAACCAACAAAGATTATGGTGTCTTAGAGTTCAAGAAAACAACAAGATGGAAAGGTATAGGCTAAGATTGCAAAAGAGACAAGTTGGGATTTTGTGGCTTGAGCTTGGAAACATGGGAATCAATTTCATATTATGATTAGGTGAGTTCCTTAGATAGCTCCCACCCTTGGGATTATGTGATATATGATTGTATGATAACCATGAACTTTTCTAGGGTTTTTATATGTATATGTTACCCCTTTTTGTGTCATGCATAAATGTACATGTGAATACTTGTTTTGAGACTATTTTACAGGTTCTATATGATCTTTAGCAACTTGCCATGCATTGGGATACTTGTATTGAGGTTTTTGGGTCAAAAACTCTATTTTTGGATGTCTGGACTGTCCTAGCTCACAGTGGCGAGTAAACTACTCGCAGTGGCGAGCTGGAAGTCGAAGGAGGGGTGTTACTCGCCCCCAGCTCGCATACAACTCGCAGTGGCGAGTAAGGATTACTCGCAGTGGCGAGTAAGGATTACTCGCAGTGGCGAGTAAAGCACTCGCAGTGGCGAGTGACAGGGTGCCAGCTCCCTGTTTGCTTGCTTCAGGTCCTTTTTAAATGCACTTTGGTCCAGTTTCTTCGAGCATTCTTTTACAGTACTAAACCCCTCAATACATGACTCCAAGGCTTGGACTTTTAAAAATGTTTCTTGATAGTTAAGCAAGTATTCATAACGTATAAATAAGCATGGCATACAAGAGTTTAGTACGTGAATCGAATGGGTAGCAAGCATTAACTAAGGAAGGGAATGGAATTAGAACCTCGACGTAGAAGTTGAGATTTAGTATGTTAAACAGGAATTGATATGTATGATAAAGTGCGATGAATATTCTTCTACGCTCATGAACTTATATGTTATTACCCAAGGGATCGATTAAGGATCCGAGTTAAGGGAATTAACTCAAGAGGTTATAGATTAACCATTCATGTATGCATAAGATTATGATTAATGAATGTGTAGGTGCCATGTCTCTTGTAATCCATGAAGGTATGGATTCAAGGGGTTTCCATTAGGAAACGGGGAAGGCTCCGTAAGGGGATCACATGGTACTGAGTAATTAAGCCGTAGGTGTTCGTGTCTCTTGCAATCCATGAAGGTATGGATTCGAGGGGTTTCCATTAGGAAACGGGGAAGGCTCCGTAAGGGGATCGCACGACACTGAGGGAGTCCGATGTACGTACATCGGTCATGTATGGGAGTGTACTCGGGGTTACTCCACCCGGGACTCTCCGTAAAATGAACCAAGATATGTTTGATTGTTCAACGCTAACATAAAGAATCAATGAATACATTCATGCATGTTTTATGATATGATTATGTTAGGTATAAGCTAAGTAGAGAATGTGATGCCGAAGACGTACTTAGGTTTCCCTAATCGTCCGGCTTAGGTTGGTGTCATGAGCATGTTACATGAAGACCTCGATGCGTTTACCGTATCTTGGCATAGTGGTCTTAGGTCCCCTTGACCGCCATGACACTTTTGATAGTAAGCCTATAACAAGTATGATGCAATTATGATGGTCCTAGCATGCACAACCGTCTAAGAAAGCAAGTCCCCACACACGTATAATCAACCGTCAGGTTGTAAAGTAGACACGTGGCGACCGTAGGTTTCCCTTGAGGTTGCCTATAGCCTAGGATTAGGTGGAACTCACTGAGACATTATGTCTCATCCCAATCCTATTTTGTTTCAGATAAACAGGTCGGACGTCAAGTTAGTTGCCAGATGGATATTTCATCAAGTGCTCGTTCGTACACGCTGAGGAATGGATATGGATTTAAAGGATGCATTTGTTATTATGTTAGACAAAAGGTTTTGTATCGTTTTATACGAACGTGTATTGATGTATAATATTCATTCGAAGTTTTTATGTTGTATTTTTAATGTATCCAATACTAAAAATAATGCACGTGCTAAACTTTCTAGATACGTTTAGTATGGGTGTTACATTTGGTATCAGAGCAGGTCGATTCAGACCGTGCCTTGGGTCATTAAATTACAACTAAGGTAGTGGGACCATTGGGTTCCAGGTAAATGTTTTACTTGTTGATGTTAGTTGAGCCTGATCAACTCAATTTAACACTCGACGGTTAGAACGGATGCCTGAGAGCTGAATAGGACCCAGGAGGAATGAAGTAAGAGATGAAGTTGCCTTGAAAGGTAAGGACCCGGGAGGAAGATTAGTAAGAGATTGTTGTGCCAGGAGGTGGACGGTGAACTAGGTTGTAGAAGTATAGGTCCTCTGGGAATGTAAGATAAGAGATTGTTGTGCCAGGAGGTGGCCTTCCACCAACGACAGCACCGCTTATGATGTATGACTCCCCACATTATGGCTTAGACAAATGGACTCACATCTTGTATGTAAAGAAGTAACACCTTTGTAGCACGGACACGCACACCAGACACGACGACACAGCTAATAATTTGAAAAAATCACATAATTCAGTGTAATTACAAGAGTTGGCGGTGTCGTGCCGGTGTCATGCACACATGCCTAATCTGGAGTGTCCGTGCTTCATAGAGTAACACACATCATATATAACTTGTTGAACAACAATCATAAATAAAATTTGTTATTATGTACTTATTGAAGCTTCAACATAATTACAAGTGTTATCAGTTAATTAATTGTGAAACAAAACAAAATAAATAATGCGAATGAGGAAATCTTAATTTCAATAAAATTTTGTAGTTACCAAATAAATCAACGGTTCTCAGAATCGCGGCTATGCGCTGCAGGAGAGGAGAGGAGAGGAGAGGGAAAAGAAAACCCGACGACCAAGTGTTGTTTTGTTTCGGAGCGAGCTTCTTATCTTTATTTCAAGAGACTCTGGAACTAAAATTAGATATGAGAGAATACTGTATACAAAGAAAATCCCCTTCTAACTCTTTTTGATTGGGTTTTTCTCCTTTCAAAATTACCTCCAATTTCAATATGGATATCACGTAATAAATAGATAAAAGTAAAATCAAATACTAAAACAAAATGTAACAAATTGTATATTTTTGATTTATTTTTCTTATCGTTTAAAAGAAAATAATCGATGGGAGTGAATTCAAATATTAAAAAATGTAAAAAACAAAATATACTTTTTGCTACCATATTAAAATATACTTTTTGCTACCATATTAAAAAACAAAAATGTAACAAACACGATATGAGTATATGTCCAAATTTTTTTCTTTATTTTTAAAAAGTGTAACAAACTAGATCAAATATATGTGACATGTAATCAATAAGAAAATAATTGTTTTTTTTTTATTTTATATACTGACAAACCAAAATATGCTGAGTTGATAAATAATTTCGTTAATTTTTTTTTTCTTTCACTATCCATTTCATGAATTTTCCGTTCACCGTCAAACAAAAACCACCACTGCTGACGGTGGCGAATAACAAACCTCAGTCGTTGCTTTCACTGCTTCGTCTTTTGCATCAACAAACACAAATGATGTGAGTATTAATTATGTTCGTAGGATGTTCAGTGGCTCCTCATTTACCTTATAACCCTGATCATTCGGTACCTAATGGAGGCTATTGCTAGGCTCCTAGCACTTGATTCTCCCAGTGCTTTTATTCTTCATGTTCCTTCATTTATATATGTTTGGATTGGTATAAATTTTAGTTCTGTGATGTGTTGTAATGCACGAGTTGTGCCGGTTGTTCGTATGAGAAAGCAACTGCTCTAAGGCTTTGTTTGGTTGAAGAATGAAAGTAAAAGGAAACAAAGAGATAGGAAATATTGTATGAGGAAAGAAAGAGAATAGAAATTGAAGGGATTATTTTGATTGTTTGGTATAAGAGAAAGTAGAATGGAAAGTTGGAAGAAAGAATGATATATAAAAGATACATTAACATTGTTCTGGACCGACCCAAAAGACCTTTGGCCCATTAACTTAGGCCCAATATCTTCTAAAGCCCAAACTCCACGTTTGGCAACATTGCTTGCAACATACCTCCTCCCCGCGAGGGGGGTGCACGAAGCAAACGAGACCGGTTCAAAAGAACTCCAACGTCTCTTTGCACATTCTGCACGTTCCCACAATAAACTCTCTGGCGGTTACACTTCCCACGATTTCGTAACCGCCAGAGCCAGGTGTGCCACCACAATGGCTCTGCAGCCCTCCACCTCTATAAATAGGGGACTCAATGCAGTCCCCAAGGTAGAACTCTTTCTTCCTCTCAAACCCTCACTCTCTGAATCTCTACTAACTTGAGCGTCGGAGTGCCTGCAGGTACACACCCCCATCCGCTCCAGGAAGCATTCCAACACATTCTACCACCGTAGCAACCACCATATTCAAAGCACCGGTAGTCACCTTCTGATCAAGTACGATCAGTGGCGCCGTCTGTGGGAAAGACATAAGCTCCCCCGTTTTTACACTACTAAAAACCAAAGCTTTTCGTAAAAAACTACCATGACTACCAACGGTGCTCATTCCCAGTTACGAAGTGAGGTGCACGTCCTTCAACAGGATGGCATGACATCTACACCTTCACCTGTGGAGACAAACAGGGAAGAACCAACTCACATTATTCCTCTCCAACAAAGGCCTTTACAAGGTCCCCCACGACCTACGAAGACACCCGAGGATGCCACACCAACCGGTGTCCTAGTCGGTAACTTGATCCGCACGGTTCAACGACATACGTCGTTAATCGAGGAACAGAACCGGCGCTTGATGGATCTAGAGCAAGCGCGTCACATCGTCTCCACCAGGCGGACTCCTTCCCCATCATATAGCAGAAGGGGAACGAGCCCTCACAGGCCCCGTTCTAGATCCCCTCGGCGTTCCATCAACATCAGATCTCCGAGCTACACCAGGAGGTCATCAAGGAGGTCGCCAAGACGATCTCATCCCAGGCGATCTCCATCCAGACGATATCCCCCGAGGAGATCTCCTCCGAGAAGATCCCCGCCTAGACGAAACAGGTACTCTTGATCTCCCTTCGGGTCCGAGGACACTCGCGATGCTTGTTACGACCGTAAAGCTTATGGTCCGTTCACACGACGCATCCAAGAAGCTCATATCCCTCGCGGACTGGAGAAACCTCCGCAAATGGACTCATACGATGGGACGATTGATCCAAACGAGCACATCGAGAACATCGAGGTGGTTCTCACTTACAGGTCGGTGCGAGGCGCCGTCAAATGTAAGCTCTTCGTCACCACTCTGAGACGAGGAGCGGTTACATGGTTTAAGAACTTAAGGAGAAACTCCATCGACTCATGGGGCAACCTCTGCAACGAGTTCACAACCCACTTCACAGCTTCAAGGACGCAACCAAAAACGGTCGCGTCCCTAGAAGCCATTGTTCAAGGAAGGAGCGAACCCCTCCGAGACTACATCGAGAGGTTCAACAAAGATGCTGTCCATGTACGAGGTGCCAATGAGACAATGAAACTGTACCTCATCGCCAAGGGTCTGCGCGAGGACACCGACGTCAAAAAGGATGTCCGCCTGGATCGCCCAAGGACTCTCAACGAGTTCCTAGCAATCGCCAAGATCTACATCGCCTATGAGGAGGAGCTGTATGCGGACCGCCTCAATAAATACCGAAAGGAGGAGCCTGCTGCTGAATCCTCCAAAAAGCCCTTCCATGAGAAAAAGAAGGAAGGCAAAGCTGCTCGGGAAAGCAAGAGGCACAACGGTCACTTCACCGAGTACACTCCTTTGGCCATGTCAAGGGAGAAAATCCTCGCCGAGATCGCCGTAGCTGATCTGACAAAAGTTGGCATCAAGCCACCAAAGGCTCCATCTCAAGAGAGGAAGGGGATCGATAAGACGAAGTACTGCCGATTCCACAAATACCACGGCCACACCACCAATGAATGCATCCATCTGAAGGATGCCATTGAGCTACTCATTCAGAGAGGTAGGCTCAAACAGTTCATCAAGAACTCGGAGGCAGAAAGAAAGACCGTCGAACTCATCGATGACAGTTCTGAACCGGGCAAAAACCATCGCCATGTCCGTGGAACATCTCGGAGATTTCCCTAACAATGTTGAAATCACCCCCTACTTATACACATGGGAACAGTTTCCCACCGCCAATGTCATCACTGGAGGGGCGCTGATCATTTCCATGGGAAACATGAAGAGGAAATTCGAGGAGCTCATGAGCGTCAATACCATGGCTCCCTCCTATCGCGGAGGAAGACCACCTTTGGAGTTCTATGATTCCGAACTACCTGGTGGGGCTTTAAATTCCGCCATTCCTTTGCTCGTGCGAGCATCGATGGCCAATGCAGACGTCCGACGAGTCCTGATTGACACAGGGGCCTCGTGCGACATCATGTACACCAGTCTGTTTAAAACTCTTCAACTAACGGAGAAAAACCTTTCTCCCTACGTTGGGGACGAACTCTACGGCTTCAACGGCTCATCTACTCAGCCATGGGGGTACGTGGAACTACTGGTCACCTTCGGCGAAAAGGAGGTCAAGAAAACAATAAAAGTCCCATTCTTGGTGATCGACTGCCCTTCTCTCTACAATTGCATTATAGGGAGAACCGGGCTTGCCCAACTTGGGGCTGCATGTTCAACCGCTCACCTGAAGTTGAAGTACCATGTGAAGGAGGGCATCATCGCCTCTCTCAACGGAGACATCGAAACTGCAAGAAGATGTTTCGTTTTAGCCAACAAATCCCAGAGCTCGGTTTCCCAATCCAGCAAACCTGCTGAAGACAAGGGGAAAGCTGCTGCGAGCACTCTGGAAGCCAACTTGGTCGAATTTGACCCCAGGTTCACCAAGGAAGACCTGAAGGAACAAAAACGGGAGAAAAAGGATCCGCTCAATGCAAAACTTCTTAGATCTATTCCTGATGGGGAGTTCGAGATGGTCCCTTTCGGAAGCGACCCCTCGAAAAATTTCAAAATTGGCAAGGATCTTCCCGAATTTGTCAAGAACCAGCTGATCGCCTGCCTCAGGGAGAACGCCGACCTATTCGCATGGAGCGTGGTCGACATGCCCGGAATCGACCCTAGCGTCGCTTGTCACCAGCTGACAGTAGATCCCGGAGTTAGCGCTGTAGCCCAACGACATAGAAAATAGTTTCCTGAAAAATCAGAGGCTGCTGAAAAAGCTGTGAAAGACCTCCTAAAGGCAAACTTTATTTCTGAGGCCAAATACATTACCTGGCTCTCCAATGTTGTACTTGTCAAGAAATCTAATGGAAAATGGCGTATGTGTGTTGACTATACCGATCTTAATAGGGCCTGCCCTAAAGACGCATATCCTCTTCCTAACATCGATAAACTCGTAGATAATTCCTCCGGCTACAAACTTTTATCCTTCATGGACGCCTATTCTGGGTACAACCAGATACCCATGGCTGAAGAGGATAAAATGAAAACAACCTTCATGACTGAATCAGGGAACTATTACTACAATGTAATGCCCTTCGGTCTGCGAAATGCGGGGGCTACTTATCAACGTATGATGAACAAAGTCTATGACAAGACACTTATGGGAGACATTCTCGAGGTTTACATGGATGACATGATCGTAAAATCCTAACAAGAGGTGGATCATGCCGCCCATCTCAAAAGAGTGTTCGAGCAAACTCGGAAGTACAACATGCGACTCAACCTAGAAAAATGCACCTTTGGAGTCCAAGCGGGTAAATTCCTTGGTTTCTATCTGACAGAAAGGGGAATCGAGGAGAATCCAGACAAATGTCGTGCATTTACTGAGCTTCCAACACCCCACTCCAAGAAGTGCATCCAAACACTCAAAGGAATGCTAACTGCCCTCTCCAGATTCGTGGCTAAGTCTGCTCAGCATGCACTTCCCTTCTTCAAATTCTTGAGGAAAGAAACGAAGTTCGATTGGACAGAGGAATGCGAGAATGCTCTGAGGCACCTCAAAGACACCCTATCAGCACCAACCGTACTCTCGCAACCCGACCAAGGTGAAACGTTGTACTTGTACCTATCCGTCTCTTCTGACGCGGTAAGCACTGTGCTCATTAGAGAAACGACGGAAGGACAAAAGCCAGTCTACTTCACCAGCAAAGCACTGCTGGGTCCAGAGACGAGGTACCAGAGAATCGAAAAGGTAGCTCTCGCACTCCTCACAGTGGCCCGAAGACTGAGGCAGTTCTTTCTAGCTCACACAGTGGTGGTCTGGACGGACCAACCCATCAGACAAATCTTGGGCCGCCCAGATGTAGCCGATCGGATGATGAAATGGTCACTCAAATTATCCGAGTTCGACATACATTACGAATCCAGAAAGGCACTGAAGGCACAAGTGTTTGCGGACTTTCTCGCCGAGATGACTTTCCCAGCTGAGGATAGCTCTGAGGAATGGACTGTCTTCATAGATGGATCATCCAACTTCAAGGGAAGCGGAACCGGGATAATCGTAGAAAATAACAAAGGTATCGTTGTCGAAATCTCCCTCGCTTTATCTATTCCTGTTACCAATAACACTGCAGAGTATGAGGCCTTCTTGGCTGGCTTGCGAACCGCCAAAGACATGGGGGCCAGAAAGGTGAAAATCTTTACCGACTCACAACTAGTGGCTTCCCAAGTCACCGGAGAGTTCCAGGTAAAAGAGGACCACCTCCAAAAGTACGTCCAGTTGGTACTAGAGAAAATGAAAGAGTTTGAAACCGTCGAAGTAACTCACGTTCCTCGCGAACAGAATACTCGGGCGGACATTCTTTCAAAACTCGCAAGTACACGAACTGCGAACGTAAACAAAACAGTAATACAGGAGGTTCTCAGTGAACCAAGCATCCAGGATAAAGGAACTCTACCTCAAGAGATCAATGCGATCATCGGAATGGAAGATTGGAGGGGACCCATCTCTCGATACATAGAGAACGGGGAACTCCCTTCTAACCCGCAAGAAAAGACAAGGTTGAAGCGAAGGGCCTGCTCATTCACTTTGGTGGAAGGAACCTTATACAAAAGAGGCTTCATCATTCCACTAATCAAGTTTTTAGGACCTAACGAGACCCAAGAAGTCCTTGCCGATGATCATGACGGCATATGCGGACAACACCTTGGCGCCAAAGCTCTCGCAAAAAAGGTCCTACGAGCAGGGTACTATTGGCCCACCATGTTAAAAGACGCCCAAGATTATGTAAACCTCTGCGATAAATGCCAGCGACATGGGGACATGCATCTAGCACCTCCCGCTGAGCTAACATCTTTGGTTTCTCCTTGGCCTTTTGCATGGTGGGGCATCGACCTTCTGGGACCATTCCCTAAAGCCGCCGGACAGCTGAAATACCTCGTAGTCGCCATCGACTACTCAACAAAGTGGATCGAAGCCGAACCACTGACAAAAATCACAGCTAAAAACGTACTCCGTTTCTTCAAGAGAAACATCCTAGCAAGGTTCGGAGTACCAGCTCTGGTCATATCCGACAATAGTACACAGTTCACGGACCAAAGGTTCCAGGACTACCTAAGGAATATCGACATCTAACAAAGCTTCACCTCCGTCGAACACCCTCAAGCCAACGGCCTCGCCTAGGCTGCAAATATGGTCATTTTACGGGGGATACGAAGAAGGCTAGACACGGCCAAAACTCAGTGGGCTGAAGAGTTACATGCGGTTATTTGGGCCTACAGAACTACTCCCCATTCCACGACTGGCGAGCCACCTTTTCGACCCACGTACGAGACAGAGGCAGTCTTACCCATTGAGCTAACCGAACTTACATGGCGTACCGACGCCAACACTGACTTCCCTGCCAACACGACAAATCTACGTGAAGAGCTCGAATTTGTTGACGAAGTCAGGATCGGAGCAACCTTGCATGAGGCAGCGCTGAAACAGAAGATAGCCGCTCGCCACAACAAGAAGGTCATAAAAAGAGAATTCGAAGTCGGCGACCTCGTCCTCTGACGAAATCATAAGGATTCTGAAGAAGGGAAACTCGCCGCCAACTGGGACGACCCCTACAGGATCCGGATGAAGACCGGGACGGGGGCTTACAGACTCGAAGATCTCCACCAAAACACAATTCCAAGGACTTGGAATGCAGAAAAACTCAAAAAGTATTACACTTAGATGGCAGACAACGCCAATTTACTCTAGTGTACATACTCAGTTCTATACAACGAACTCTTCGCTCTCAAACGAGCAAATAAACAGAGGAGGAAAGTCGTGCCACTCCAAATCCAAAAAGAAAAAGGATGAGAGAAATTTACACAACAAATTCTCTTACTCCTCAGTATGTACGCTTACCACTGCGACATCACTGCTTGGCATGTTAGGTAGAACCCAGCTCGCGATGGGTGATTCACGCCTCAGTGCGTTGAACTTAGAATGGTTTTTTCGTTCATCCGCTGTTACACGTCCATAACTTTGGACACACATTCAGATAAACGATATCTTGGATGTGCAATATTTCTAACTAATACTCTGCGTAAATAGTTAGAAACCTCCTGCCCCAAACTCTTCCTTGCAAAACAACGCAAATGTAAAACTTTTCACACAAAGTAACTAGCTACTGGGAAGAAAGGGGCAAAACTTTGATTTCATCGAGTCAAAGCAGCAAAAATCCAGGCGAGCATGCTAAACTCTCCATTCATTAAATCACTTCGTCGAAATAATGACTGCGGTGGGTAGTCCATCCCACCACAACAAAACGAATCTCGGCTTAAAAGCTTCGCATTTCAAAAGCGAACAACAATACAAGTCGAACAGTTAAGAGCATACGAATTATTGCAGTCTGTGAAACACACAAGATAGATAATTCGCTCTCAATAAGCACTTCAAACAGTATCAAAAAGTCTCACACAACGAGCAATCAAATTCAAAACATTATACTTGAAAGTAAAACATACATTTTAGACAAGTGTAATTGAGAATAAAGCAGTTATATTATAAAAGTGCTAAAACCACGAAGGGCACACAATATCATTACAAGCATAATTGTTGAAGAAATTAATTACAAGGCCTCATCAGGCCTGGGCTTCATCAACATGCCCATTATCTTCCTCGGGGTCGGGGGGAGGAGTGATCACCCCATCTTCCACTTCACTGAGGGGATGAATTTCTTCGACGTTCAGCTCGATACCCAGGTTCACCACCTTCAGCTGAGCCACCGCCCAGTCGAAACCAAGCTTGACGGCGTCCACCAAGCTTCCTTCCAGCTCACCAATCCTGTCCACAAGACCAGCACGCCGTAGGACACCAAGGTTTTTCGCCTCATCCTCTCCAGGGAGGTCTGCCTTCTTCAGAGCTTCCTCCAAAGACACCTTCTCCTCGGCCAGCTTCCGGGAGGAATCGGTTGCTTGCTCAAGAGCAGCCTGAGCCCAAGATAACTGCTCCTTCAAAGAAGCCAGCTGACGGTCACGCTCTTCCGCGACAAACCTCTTGCTCCTTTTATCCTCCTCAAGAGCAGTAACCTTGGCAGTCAAAGCATCCCTCTCCCGCACCAAAGCATCAACCTGGACTTCACTCTCCAGCGAAGCGTTGTTAAGGGTGGCAGCGACCTCCGGTCAGCTGGACTTAGGTCCTGGATGATTTTCAGCTCAGGGTCATCCAAGAAAAGGGTCGACTGGGGGCCGCACAGCTCTGGCTCGGACCACACTTTGGGAAGCTGGAGGAAGTCCCCTTTTTCAGAACGGACGGGGATGGCCCTGATCGGCGTGATTGGGTCCTCAGAGGGCACCCTCACCTTCTGCCTCTTCGCAGAATCCTGCACTTACTCCTCAGAAGGCTCCTCACCTTCCAAGTCCACCAAAGAACCAGAGGACTAGCCAGGAGCAGAACCAGCAATAAGATGCTCCAGAGATTGAACATTTTTCCGTTTCTTCTTGGCCGAGATCTTCTTACTCGCCGCATTCACGAGAGCCCCCAAATCTTTCATTTTTCCTGCAACACAAAGAAAAGGGAATTTTGTCAGTTTGGGGGAACAAAACAAGAGTGTGGCAATAAGGAAATCAGCAGAAAGACAGAAAGAAAGTAAACTACCAAGGCAGGCTTCGAAATCCTCAGAAGTCAACAACTCATGGGTGTTGATGAGGCGGGGCTCTGTTACTGAAGTCCCATCCGCACTCATCAAAGGGTTCCCCCGTCTATCAGTCTTAACCCTCTGTGGAAGAGACTCAATAAAAGCCCAATGTTGTTGACGCAGGCTTTTCTCTTCATCAATCAGATTGGCAACAGTACGACCAAAATCCCTCGGTTCGTAGATAAAATGGTCCTGAGACCAGCATAAATGAAAGAAAGGACGACGCTCATGAACATCATCCTTCACGACCTCCCAAAGGTTATCCAGAGCAGCCACACTCTTTGGTCGAACCAGAAAGAAGCGTTCTTTGAAACTACGAACCTTTCCGGCAAAAATCTCAAACATCTTCTGGGTCTGACGAAAAGAAACCCAATCCGCGCCCCGTTGCACGGTGAAGAAGGAGAAGAAGACATTTTTGGAGGCAGGGATGCGAAGATAATCGCATAACAACTCAAAGGCCCGCATAAAGGCGTAGGAGTTGGGATGGATCTGGGTGGGAGATAGTTTTGTCCAACGAAGCACGTCCCGCTGGAAGTTAGAGAAAGGGAGCCGGAAACCCATGTCCTTGAAAACAACTTCATACATGGGAAAGACATAGTTTTCATACTCCGAACACACCCTGTCAGACGTGCTCGGTAGAACCAGCTCCCAATCTCCCACTTATCTGATGGTACCAAAGGGGGCTTCACCCACTCCATCAGTAGCAAAAACAGACTCCGTTTCTAAGGGCTCCTCTCCGGGCCGCGAAGCAGCGGACGCGGAAACTCCCTCGTTTGCCATGATAGACCTGAAAAAGCAAGGGAAAAAGTGAATCCAACAGTCAGATCCACCCTTCCTTCACCCATCAGGTCGGTCACGGCAAGGAAGGGATCAAAACGCTACCACTAGAAAACAAGAGGAAGTACAGGCTCGACTCACACATCGGGGAGACCTACTCCCGGCGAACAGACCCTAAAGCTTATGGATGAAGCCTAAGCCTGTCGCCAAAGTTTCTTCTAAACACTAGTAGAAAACAGACATCAAATATTTTCAAAGTCTTTCTGATGCACGGTGGAAACCATCGTAACCAATGACGGTAACCACTGAGTCAGAAACACTTTTGCCTTAAGGGCATGCATCCCTATAGTTTCTAAAAAAGAACAGAAACTAAAGAAATTACAAACACAAAAGCAAAGAGATGAAGTCATCGGAATATTACCTGTTACGATGGATGGTTTGGACTTGAAGTAGAAAGTTGAAAGACTGGAAATATTTCGCCTTTGAGAAACTCCGGAGAAAACTTCTAACTCTCTGAGAAAATGAAACAAAGTAATATTCCAAACAACGTTTGGGCTATTTATACTCGTTTCATAAACCACTCAAAAGTCGCGACTTTCTATCCAATACAGCCCTTCACATACAACTCTACTTCCCTGTAGCATTCCTACGGTCCAAATCTGATCAAACCATTCATCCAAGGGCCCTGATTTTTGGTAGCGGTTCATGAAACGTCAGGATTGAATCAATGGTTATGACGATACCTCAGAAACACAAACCGAGAACACTCTACAGACTATAGGTACTCAAGTACTACAATAGCCTTTACACGTGTCATACAGAAGTCAAAGGTCATGTCTCTTCAATTTTTCCCTCGAAACGGGAGCATTAATTGCGGAATGACATTCGACCAAACTCTCTAGCGATGGAATCTTTCCGTCCGATCCTCCGTTCCGAACATCAAGATGTCGAGCATGACTCATCGAAACTGGCGAATTCATTCAAGTACAAGGCGAACGGGGCTAGGGAAACACGAGTCCGCTCGCCTAACCCTTTTAACGCTCTGGACCGCCCTCACAAACTACCCTCTGAATCAAAGAAGTCTCCAAGTCTGGCGAGCAAGACTCTCTTTACCCTCCAACAAGAAAGATGCTCGACAAAAAAATATCCTCATGCGGTCGGTCACCAATGATCAGACGCCCGCACTTAAGTCATCACTCTTAGTCAAGAGCAACGACTTGGGGGGCTACTGTTCTAGACCGACCCAAAAGATCTTTGGCCCATTAACTTAGGCCCAATATCTTCTAAAGCCCAAACTCCACGTTTGACAACATTGATTGCTTGCAACATACCTCCTCCCCGCGAGGGGGGGTGCACAAAGCAAACGAGACCGGTTCAAAAGAACTCCAACATCTCTTTGCACATTCTGCATGTTCCCGTAATAAACTCTCTGGCGGTTACACTTCCCACGATTTCGTAACCGCCAGAGCCAGGTGTGCCACCACAACGGCTCTGCAGCCCTCCACCTCTATAAATAGGGGACTCAATGCAGTCCCCAAGGTAGAACTCTTTCTTCCTCTCAAACCCTCACTCTCTGAATCTCTATTGACTTGAGCGTCGGAGTGCCTGCAGGTACACACCCCCCATCCGCTCCAGGAAGCATTCCAACACATTCTACCACCGTAGCAACCATCATATTCAAAGCACCGGTAGTCACCTTCTGATCAGGTACGATCAAACATAAATATCCTTGAATATAAAAACGTGTCTAAACAAAGAAAGTGGGGCTATAGATTGTGAATATAATTCAATTGCACGCCATAGAGACATGGCAAAAAATGAGGCAATGAATTGAAAAATAAAAAGAGAGAATACGGGTGAACAGTAAAATGAATAAAGGAATTATATACCCAAAAATGAATAAAAGGAATAAAGAGGGTGTTTTGGACTTTTCATACAAAATATGTGTGCTTCTCCACTTTTCCGTCCATTTATGAGGGGAAAGGTTTCTAGTGTGGGTCCCACTGAATTCTTTCTTTCTTTAGCCGTTTTAATTGAGTTCCAAACAATGGAAAGTGCTTCTTTCCCTCAACTTTCTCTTCCTCACAATCTTTCCTTAGAAACAAGCACATCCTAATTCTTTGTATTTGTTAACTTGAAGAGCCAATGGAGTTTGGTTTGCTCTTTCCAGTCAACAACTATCGTTGGGGTTCCGATAAGGGAGACTGGTGCTAGTGGAGAAAGATTATGATAAAAGAATGAAGATTGATAGCGATGTGGCAACGAAATAGTGAAAAGCAACTATGGATGTTTGTAATCCACCACCGTCGACACTTGATTTGGAGCTTTGATACTCTCATAAAAACGTCTAAATTTATCAATCAAAACAAAAATTAAATCCAAAAAATTTAAAAGAAGTCTATGCAATAGAACCATAAAAAGAATGAGAAACACACTAGTTACAATTACTATAAAAAATGGCTTAAATATGTAATTTGTTCTCGGAAATATACGTAATTTGAGTTTTCGTCCCTGAACTAACTAATCCTTTCAAAGAAAATTAATCATTTGAGTTTTGGTCCTCATCACGTTTTCGTGCTGACGTGACATGCGATTACTGACGTGGCTGCTGCTGATTGTGAAACAAGACTGATATCCTTATTTATTAATTTTATTAGGTCTGCAGCAACTTAACCTAATAATTTCTCTCTAAAATGCTCCACTAGGTTAGCAACAATTTAACCTAACAAATTCCATTAAAATGCAACGCACCAATTTAACCTAACAAATTCCCTCTAAAATGCAACAATCCCTAATATTTCTCCTCACTGATGAACTTTTCATTCCTATCCTGTTATGTCATCGTATCGTTTGTATATATCTATTGTTTGTGTAGACTTTTTTTATTCTTTGAGCAAATGATATTTTCAAAGCCCTCCTATATGCTTTCTCTCTAATCAGTATCCTCTTCACTTTCTCTCTCATACAAACTTACCACCACTCTATCTCTCCACTCACGTAACACACACGAGAAATTTTTAGGTGGTCTAGGACCAAGAAATTTTCTTTGGTCACAACCAAAGAAAGAAGAGAGAGAAGAGAGAAGAGAGAAGAGAGAGAAAATGAAAAGTATTTGTTTATTTGTAAAGATAGAGAGAAGGCAAAAACTCTATGTGTGACCAAACCAAATTTCTTGGTCCTGTGTCACAGAAGAGTTTCTCCACACACAAACCCTTCTTCTTCTACATTCATTTCGATCATTTTTCCGCCTTCTCCAAATAAAATAAAAACATCATTGTCTTCATCTCTTCATCCTCTACAAAACCCATTCGCTTTCCACCACATTGGAGTTGCACCACCGTCGTTGACCACGACTCTTTTTATTTTGCAAGGTTAATTAATTGTTATTTTCAGCTTTTATATTCCTCATTTCTTATACTTGATTTGAAACCTTGATTTAAAAACTCATGTGATTTGAAATAATATAAAAACCTATATTTTAGAAACCTTGATTTGAAAATTCATGTGATTTCTGATTTCAACACACGACTTTATTGTGAGGCTTGAATTCATGTGTGTATCTTTCTCTTTTGTTCATGCACAGTGCATCTTTGAAAGTTGTAGTAGATTGATCAGTTTTTTACATTCATTATTTAGATTGAGACTTCCACCTCCGGCGTTAACTTTCTTCTCTTATGTAAGACTCTACTCATAATATTATTCCTACTATAGGATAGATTGAATTGAGGATTAATATATTCTACTGCAAAAATGCTATTAAATTTCGATCCTTATTCAAAATCAGTATAATATTCTACTGCAAACTTGCTTATTCAAAATCAGTAAAATCAGTTTTTTGCTCATAAGTTAATCACATTGGAAGTCATTTTACCTACGTTTGTTGAGTTCATTTTTTATTGACATATAGTCTATGGTACAAGTTTCTTTTTTGCTCTTTGATCCTTATATTGCAGCTTTAAAAATTAGCTTGAAATCATTAAGTGACCTTAAATTAAGCACAATTTTGGCTGTGTTGGTGATTCTAACCAGGTTAAGGAGCAAAAAGGTCTTCAATTTTTTATCATGCATGGAAACATCGAGGTGTAATCATGGATTCTATTAGACCAACCTCTGATGCTAGTTCCTACAAAATTTCAGTTTTAGAAAGTATTGTAATCATGTTTAACATTGTGAAGATATTTGTATAGGTAGTCCAAGCTCAACCAAGAAAATAAAACTTGAAGATATTTGTATAGGTAGTCCAAGCTCAACCAAGAAAATAAAACTCTTTGTTGGTGTCTGGTGTTACTTTGCTTATTGTAATCATGTTTAACATTGTGAAGATATTTGTATAGGTAGTCCAAGCTCAACCAAGAAAATAAAACTTGAAGATATTTGTATAGGTAGTCCAAGCTCAACCAAGAAAATAAAACTCTTTGTTGGTGTCTGGTGTTACTTTGCTTTTTTTTTTTTGGTGGTGACCGGGGTTTGAACCCCGGACCTTGCATATATTATGCACTGTCCATACCAACTGAGCTAAGCTCACGAGGACTGGTGTTACTTTGCTTTTGTAACCCACAATGATATTTAACTCCTTTTTGTATTTATTTTAAGCATTTTTAGAACTGCCCTTTTGGGTATGTTTAGGACAACCATTGATTTCCATCATTCTAACGGCTTGCAATTCAATTTCCAAGTTGTAATACAAATTTGTTTTCCATTATTTTTAAAGACAATTGTTTTCTTGAATGGATTGATTTTTAGAACCGAATGGTTTAGAGAATTGAAAGTGTGAAAACTATCCGTCTTCTAATTGTTATTGAAATCGAGTTATATTAGTGGGTTAAAAATATTGTTCACTATTAATGTATGTAAGGATTTAAACTGATTGATAAAAAAAAATGTAAGGATTTAACTTACTTTAAATGTTTAAAAAAAAAAAGTAACTTCCAAAAATTTTAAAGACAAATGAACGTTGAAAATTTCATGTTTGTATAGGATGAAGACCACATTGGCTTTGGTAAGAGCAAATACTTCAAGGTGCATATTATGAAATTTTAATCTAAGTATTGTATTTATATAGTTATTTGAAGTTTTTCAAAGCGAGATGTAATGAGCTGAACCGAGTTGTTCATGATATAAACAATCAAAAGATAAAAAAAAAAAATATTAGGGTTAATTAAGTTTTTAGTCCCTATAAATATTCAGAATTTTGTTTTTAGTCCCTACAAAATAAAATCGCACTTTTTAGTCCCTATAAAATTTTCCATCAACATTTTTAGTCCCTATAAAATTTTTCCATCAGCATTTTAGTCCTGTAAAAAAATTCCATAAACATTTTTTGTCCCTAAAATGCTTAAGGAAAATGTCACAGGGACTAAAAAGTGTGATTTTATTTTGTAGGGACTAAAAACAAAACTGTGAATATTTATAGGGACTAAAAACTTAATTAACCCAAAATATTATTATCATTGTTTTTGCCCAAAGAAAACACGTAATTATGTGGTTAGTGCTAACGGAATAAATCTATGGAGTCAAACTAAGTTGTTCATGAACTTTAAACAAACCAAACTCGAGACAAAAAAAATGTTCATATCGAACTTGAATCAAGTTTTGAGCAGTATCAATTCCTATTGAGTCAAGTCATGATCAGAAGAGTTCGACTCATTTTCAGTCTTACATCCATATTACTTGGATATAAATTTAATATGGGTGAACTTATCATGTACTATTACAGTCGATAAGACCCATGCGTCGCACGGGTCAAAAATCTAGTCTCAAATAAAAAAGACTTCAATGGATAAAATTGCCCCTAATGAAATCAACAAACAACGAAAATACTATTTTTCCCTCCTCAAAAACTACCCTTACTAGTTCTTCTCCTTAATTCTATGGAGTATCCCATCGCCTTTTGTGGTCTTGTATTAGATGGGGTTGGAGGAGTGGTGTTGTCTGTAGGTGTGGTTTGTTATGTGGCGGCAGACTGTGATTCTGGTGCGCGGTAGGCATCGTGCAACGGATTTCTTAGCGTTGTTAGGCTTGTAATCCGTCCATTTTTAAATCTTTTTTGGCAGTAATGTGAGGTCACTGAGGTGTATCCAGATGCACTAGCTTTTTTAATGAGCTATAGCATGCATGAGGAGGTGATTATGATGGCTTACTCATTGAAACTTTGATACCATTAGCTGAATTTGAAATTGCAATTTCAATGACTTTGCGAGGTATTAAGATGACAAAGGAAATTTTATTTTGGCCAAGTTAGATGTTGTATTGTTGGGAGTCACAATCTCCAATCAACCTTATACAATTTATACACCTTCTATGGCTCCATCCATCTATAATTTCTCTCACATTTTGTGTTGTACTATTGTTTTCTTGGATACATCGTTATTTCATTCATACTTTCAATATTTGTGCTTTATTTTTTTTTATCCTTTTTTCTTGTGACTGCATTTTGCAGATTTGGCTGGAGATTCATGTGTGAACTTTGCTTAAACAAAACGGATGTACCACATACATTCTAAATTTGTTAAATCCAATTTATCTGCAAAAATTTCATTCGAAGAAATCAGTGTACACCCAAAAAAATGTAAATGGGTATTAACCTAAAGAGTAATGATATTTTGACATCCATTTGATGACAACTTTGTTGACAACCTTGTTTTTCTCACTTCTTATTGGTCAAAAACAATGGAAAGAGAAAAAGGAAAAGAGATGATAACAATATCATGTGAGTATGAGAGAGAAAGTTGTCCAAAAGTTGTCAAAAAATGGTTGTCAAAATATCATTTCTCTAACCTAAAATATGTATGCGGGTACAAAATAAATGTTTTTTCTTTCTTTATCGATATAGTAAAAAAATAGTACAATAAAAAGATGAGGTCTCTATCATGTTGACCAAAAAAAAAAGAAGTCGAGGTCTCCGTGCTGTGGAGTGTGGACCCTATGAATATTAAAGAATAAAGGTAGAGCTAGATCGCCAAAATACCACAAAGGAAAACAAACAAATATAGACTAAATATATTTTTTTTTGAAAGAATAAAGACTTAATATATATTTGCATAAAAGCCGGGAGCCTCATACCCTTAGACAGACTGCCAACCCCTGTGGACTTACAAGTCTCCAGGTATCGAGGACCGTAGCATGGATCATTGATCATAGAGTTCATTATATATTAGCTAAGATTTTCAGAAGGAAAGAGAAATTTAGAAGAACATGATTATAGAAAACATAAGAGGTTTTATTTATTTTTCGATGCCTCTTTAAGATATACAAATGGTCCTTTTATAGAAGAACCAAGCAAGGAAGAGAACCTCAATAATTTGATCACCGGGTGCTCATTGGGCCCCATCGTCATGAGTCAAAAAAGAAAGGATTCCTTCTTATCTAAAGGACAGCTAAAACACGGCTGCCGACACAAGCAAACAAATACAGGCATACAGAAGAGTGGCCCACACTTTTTACAAATGGCCGACAAGGAAATTATAGAGTAGATATTTATAATTAAAGCCTAAAAATCCGGATAGAATCTTTGAACGAAATTGTAGGCTTTCTAATCTTCTTGCCACGTTAGTAATGCTTTTTGATGGGCTCATGACTTGGTGACATGTTTTGGTCTGGAGAATCTTCTTCTTCACAAGGGAATAGTGCTTCATATTCTCGATTGCCTACCGTTGGATTGCTTGAGTTACCTTCTGGCTGATGAGGATGGTCTTTAATCCACTGGGCTTCATATTCATCAATCACCATCTGATCTTCTGCTGCTGGAGTAGAACTTTCTCCTAATTCAACTGGTTGGAATTGTGGAGGGAGATTCCCATGGCTAATGCAAGTAGTACCAATTGTAGTTTTCTTAGGATTATGAAAATTCATAAGTCCCATGAAACTTCTTAATTCCTGACTTATCCTTGGATCTAATGGACAATCATTAACAGTTTCCCATAATGTACATTGAGGTTTGCTGATCAAGAAATTTGTTCTTGGATCTGTCTCATATGGTTTGTGCAAAATGAAAACTGTTTTGAATTTGAACAAATCTCCTTTGAATTTGAATTTATATAGTTCATGCAAGGCCTTTTCAAGTTCTTTTCTCCACTTTTCAAGGGGAGAATACCATTGAAGGGCTGTCCAAATTAATGATCCATGATTGTTTGGTTCCATCAAATAATGGTACATTGCTTCAGTAGGAATGAGGACCGGCATAACATACAGACATGTGGTGCACCATAAATACCATAAATGATCTTCAGTGAATTGGACCTTTGGATTTATTAAAAAGGGTAAATAAAATGGGGTGTCTGGATGGACTGGAGAAAGGTCTGGTATGGTTTTAATGGTTCTCATGATTTTTGCCATGTAATAAAAAATGTTTCTTCTGGCATAATCTTGAATTGTGGAGAGTGGACAGGATGGATTTAATCCTGGAGGAAAGTCTTTGAAGGTAGTGGCTCCGGATGGTAAGGATCTGATCATCATAATCAGAGGGAAGGAATGGTTATGGGTGAAAAGTTGGATTGGCTTGTTAGGTCTGGATAAAAGATCTGGGATAAGATTTTGTTTTCCTTTGATGTGTTTTACTGTAAAATCATATCTGGAAAACCAATCTTTGAGGCGAAGGGTTTGAGGGTCTGGTGGCATCTTGTTTTTGAACTCTAGGATTTTAGGAAAAGAGGAGTTGTCCATATGAACCTCAAAATGATGGCCTCTGAGATGAAAATCAAACTTTTGTATTCCAAGTTTTACCGCCAAAGCTTCCTTGTATGTGGTATGGTAGTGTTTTTCTGCCTCTTTGAACTGTCCACTGGCATGGCCACAGTAATACTTGGTGTTGTTAATTTCTTCTATCAAAACAGCTCCCCAGTAATGATCACTGGCATCTGTTTGAAGAATTCTTTTTCCCTCACCAGGTATTTTTAAAGCAGGAGGGTTTTGTGCAATCCTTTTCAAAGCTCTGACTGCTTCAGTCTGTTTGTTACCCCATGGTGGAGGATTTTTCTTGAGTAATAAGGATAGTTGGCTGGTGTATTTGGCAAGTTTGGGTATAAAGTCTCTGATATAGTTGATAATTCCTAGAAATTGCTGGATCTGTTTGATTGTGAGATTTTCATCTGGAAAGTTGAGGAGTTCCTGTACAATGTGAGGTTGAGGTTGGTACTTTCCTTGAGAAAAATGCATCCCTAAGAAGTCTATCTCAGATTGGGCTATTTGACTCTTCTTTTCGGATAACATGATACCATGGTCTTGAGCTATCTGGTGGAATTGGGCTAATAAGGCTTTGTGGGTTGTCTCATCCTTTGAGAAAAGAAGGATATCATCAATGTATACAATAGCACTGTCAAGGATAGGTTCAAAAATTCGGATCATGGCCTTTTGGAAAAGGGATGGAGCAACTTTTAGTCCAAAAGGTACAACGGTCCATTGATACTGAGCATTTGGAATGCAGAAGGCTGTTTTGTAGCGATCTTTTGGATTAATGCCTAATTGCCAAAATCCTGACTTGAGATCAAACTTTGAGAAAATTTGGGCATCCTTTATGAAAGTATTCAAGGTGGCTTTGGTAGGATTTATATCTTCATTTAATTTGAATGGAAGTTCCACAAAGAAGTCTTTGTTTTTCCATAGAGGGTTAGGATGCTGGAATTCTTCATGAGAGTTTGCACAAAGTTTGAGCAACTTGGCCTTTACTTCTTCATATTCAACAGGAGCTTTGGAGAGAGAGTACATTTTCACTGTAGTGGAGTATGGCCTGAATTCCCTTTTGAATTTTACTCCTCTGGGGAGTATCTGAAGTCTGTCAGCCGCAGAATAAACATCAAACCCGATGACAATGTCTTTATTAGGGAGCCTGCTTCCAATTACTTTAGTCCAGACTACGCATTCTTGAAAAAACTTGATACCTATTTTTTCTTTTGTTATCAAGTCTGTTCTGAAGATTTTTCCATCAGCAGCCATGAAGAATGCAGCATGGGTAGTCCATGCTTCTGGAGGAAGAACACTGGGATTCATCATGGTAACTTGGGCACCTGTGTCCATGTAGGCGATAGCCTTTTTTGGATGGGCAAACTTGGAAGCAAGTATTTGAACCTCAACACAAGGAAGTGGAGGAGTAGGTAGGGAGCTAGCTACCTGTTTGAGGAAGTAGACTGGTAATTCACTCTTGTCTCCTGAGTCAGAGTTGTTTTCTTCTTCAGAGTCTTCTTGGAGAGCAAAAGCGGTTTCTTCATCTGCTGAGCTTTGTTCTGAGTATAAGGATTCAAGATCTGCTTCTTCGGGGTTGAGAGAGTCTATCATCTTTGCAGCTTTTTCTGGTTTATTGGGACAGTTTTTTGAATAATGTCCCTTTTTTCCACAAGCAAAACATCTCTGACCCTTCTTCTTTCCTCTGGCTTGCTTTGGCTTGAAAAACTTTGTCTTCTTTTTTGTTTTGGAATGATTTGAGGATTTGGATTTATGATCTTTTGTTCGTTTTGGCGGGCAACGGCATTTTTCTTTGCATCCAATTTCTAGATAGTTTTTCTTGCAAGCTTTCCCAAATTTGGACTTTTGCTCCATCATCTCTGAAAATTGTTGGTGTAAGTTGCACAATTCTTCTAAGGCTTCCAGAGTTGTTTGATGAATTTGACCGAAGGTCATGGAATCAATGTCTCTGCCGGCTGTCTCTATCATTCTATGAATTTTGGGTTGAAGCTCTTGAGGTAAGGAGGAAACATACGTATGTTTGAGGCTAGGGTCATTGAAGCCATTGAGCTGATAGAATCTTTGAGACATTCTTTGAAAATGTTTTTCTAAGTCCTTGGTTTTCAATGAGCAGCATCTCATTTCATAGTATTCTTGTTTATTTTTCCTAGCAAGAATATCTATGTCTCCAATGAATTCTTGATGCAATACTCCAAGAACATTTTTTGTACTTTCAAGCCGGTGGAGCTCATCCTGCCTGAGAGGACTTAGATTGAGATACCAGTCTTTTAAAGTTCCTGTCATTCGGCAACAAAATTCCTCTATCACTTTGTAAGAGTCTGACCCTGGTTTCATGAGTTGAGTATCTAACCAAGCTCCAAACTCCAGAAGTTTTTTTCTTCTCTGTTCTAAGGGTATGCCGTCTAGATTGAACCATGGTCCACTATGAATCTTTGGTTTTTCAGATGTAGATTCTTCATCCATAGGCTCTTCATAAAAGTACTCTTCATTTTTGAAGTTAACCATGAAGGCCTCTGAAAAGTCATTCATGTGTTGTTCTGTATCTGAGAGAGACTTTTGGTGAGACAAGTTTGAGGCAGAGTCTTCAGAAGAGATATCTGGTGTTTCTTCTTCTTGTGTAGTTGTTATGGCTAAGGACTGAAAAGGTTGACTGGGAGGCTGTGATTCTAGATATGGCAGATCTGTCTTTCTTTGTCTTGATGGAGGTGGTTCAGTTGCTTCCTGTGAATCTGAAGAGGATTCATGTTTGTAGAAGGTGGTTTCTTTTCCCTTAGAAGTCGAGGTTGTCATCTTGGGTTTTCTCGTCTCCTGAATAACGGATTCTTGGCGATTATATTCTGGTAAGGCAAAGTTGGCATAATAATGAGAAGGTCTTTTGAGCTGAGTAAAACTAGGAGTGAAAGTTGGAACGCTGGAGAATGCCGGGGTGTTGGAAAATCGACTTCTTGTTGGTTCTGCCTTGTGCTCTTTGGATGCTTGAATGAAGTCATCCATCTCTTTCAGCTGTTTCTGCAGGGTCCTGATTTCTTTTTCTTTTTGGTCGAAGGCTTTGCCAAACATTCTTTCATCCAGCATGTTCTTTAGATCACGATCTAATTTGGCTACTTCTTCTTTGAGTTCCTTATAGTGCCTTTGCATTTTTTGAGACAAAATTTTAAGATCTTGATCTGTTTCCACCATTTTTTCTGTGACTTTCTCTAACTTATCTCCCATGGTTTGGAGACTTTCATTCTGAGCAATTATGTTTTCTGATTGCCAGTTGAGAACTTCTTCTGCCTGGGACAAAGGTTTGAATTTTCCATCAGGATGGACTTCATTGGGTTGTATGAAAGGCTTGGAAGCTCTATTTGTCACAGGATCAATCTTCCTCTCCAAAGCAGGGAATTGTTGTTCATATTGGGAAGATGAAGCTGTATACATAAAACAAGGGATGGGTTCAAGGCATGCTGAGGTTCTGTTAGGTTTGAAATGGTCATGAGGAGACCAAGTGACTAGGTCTGAGTCATCAGGAGGTATTAGGTTTTCTTCTCTGAGAATTCTAAGAGCCTCTTCATAGATTGGAAGAGGTGGAGCTTTCTTATGAATTCCCACCCAAGGGCCATTGTCTGGGTCAGATCTCCTTTGTGGAGTAGGTGATGGTTTGCATCTACCTTTCTTTTTGTTTTTCTTTGGGATGAGGATATCTTGGTCTATATCATCATCATGCATCCAACAGTCACATTCTGGATCACACATGTCAGGATCTACATCCCAAATAAAGTGTCCATCTATCTTGTCTGTATAGATGGGATCCCCCTTGGCTGTTACTGCATAGATAGGGCACCAATCTTCTTTGAGAATTGGTTCAATCATCATGGATTGAAAAATGGAAGATGATGATCTTGGTTTCTCTTCTATGGGTTTGAAGATGGTCTTGACTGATTTGTCAACAGATGATCTTCTGAAATTGGCTTCTTGTGTTTGTAACGGTCTCCTGTCTTCTTGCATTTTTTTCATAATTTGTGATCCATTCTAATGGGATCAGCTGGATCAATTCTTCCCTAGAGACTTTTCTCGGGATCTGGACTATGGAGGGAATTTCATCTTCTCTGCTAGCAAGAACTAACAGGGAGTCTGATCCGCATCCTATTAGAGGCAGATCTATGGAATGATTCTGAAGGCGGTAAATTATCTGGTGGTGCAGAGTAGCTGTCAAGGCTTCTGGTACCTGGTCAGATCCGGTGATCTGGATCTGTACTTTTAGCCTGGTGGATAACGTGGTGTCTTTGAGACTTACGTTGTAATTAGGGAAGATAGTAAGGACGACACTTCCAGCATGTAGCGAAGTCAAAACAGTTCCTATGACAGCATTTTCATAATGAAGGTAGCTTGAATCAAGCAGGGCTACCTTACAGAAGATTGGTTGGTTTTTTCTTCCATGGAGGGAAAGAATCAACCTTACGGCCCCAAAGTGGAGTGCTGTGTATCCTTCTGTATTCCAGTGATCTATCAGATCCTGAGGGATCTCCAAATCAACATATTGTTCCTGGTTTGTGGCTTTAAGAGTGCATTGATCCAATCTGGAAGATTGGATATATTCCTTCATGTTTGGACGGTTTGTAGAGATAAGATTTCTGATAGTCCTGGTTAAGGATTTTTGTCTCTTAAAGATATTGTACGGGCTAAGAAGAGGAGGTATAGTTTCAGCTACTTGAACATCCTCAGGAACATAAGAATATTCAATTAGATTTTCAATCTTATGAGAGTTGGTTTTCTTAAAGGTTTTTGGGAGAGTTATGGCGGAAGATTGAGTGATGGGTTTAGTTGAGCTGCTAGCAGTGTTCATGATGAAGAGGATTTCCTTCCTACTCACCTTGTCTACTATGTGGTGCAATCATTTTATGCCATGCAACATACAAAAATACAAAATTCCAAAAATTAAAAATAAAGCAAATAAAACAACTTTTGGAGGAAAAAGTTGACTATGATGGTCAAAATTAGAACAATCCAACAATTATATTTTGTTTTTGAAAGATTTTAATACAAAATATGAGTTGATAACTCTTCGTAACTAATATTTTATACATTATTCTTATCCAAATACAATGATGGTTCTCCATCAATCCATTACTTAATTTATAAAGGATGGTGTTGGACTTGACAAAGAGAAAAGGATGGTGTTGGACTAAAATTTTATTGTAGGCTTAGATCAATTGCTACAACGACACATGTCAATTAGACATTCTGGAACTTGATAATCATGACATTTAAATTTTATACATTCCTTATCTGATTTACACTTTATGTAGGGAATCCAATCCACTATCTCTGCTTGTGATTCCACATGAATCTTTACATAAGCAAACAATACTTGCTTATAAGAATAATGTTGCATGCATAATATGTAATAGTCGAAGTTTAAACAAGTAGAAGTGAAAATAAAAAATAGGGTAAATATGTTTCCCCCTGTAATATTAGTGATTTCCGGTTTATCCTCCTGTAATTTTTTTTTTAAAATTCCAACTCTGTAATTTGAAGATTTTTTGTTTTGGACCTTCATGAATTTGGACTATACAAAATCAATGATATAACAGGGGGTAACCTGAAATATCGATGATATGACAAGAGGTAAACCGAAATTTTCTCAAATTACAAGGGGCGAAAGTACCTTAAATTTTGTAATTTGATGTCATGAAGGTCCAAAATCAAAAAATCTTCAAATTGCAGGGTTGGAATCTAAACAATTTTTTCTTTTTACAGGGGGTAAACCAGAAATCGCTAATATTACAGGGTGGTAAACATATATTAACCCTAAAAAAATATCAAAGATGAAATACTCCTAAAATCGCCTATTGGATTTAAACCTGATGCAATGATAAAAAAAGCCAAAATGAACGCCATTGTTAGAGAAATATTTCTTGTAGGGACCGCTCTACAACAAAAATATTTCTGCCCAACATTTTCAATTCCTTCAATGGTCCGCTCTACAACAACCACATGTGACACCAAAGAGTTTACAATGGAGCGAGCAACCAGGGGGGATCGGTGTGACCCAGAATGCACGTCATCGTGCTCAACAACAGTATCCGTCTGAACCTGAAACAATTCAACGGACACCTCATGTAACGCCCATACTAAACTTATCTAGAATATTTAGAATGTGCGTTAAATTTAGTACTGGATACATTAAAATTACAATAATAAAAATTTCGACTGAATAAATATATACATCACTGCAGAATCGTACATTTACTATCTGAATACATGTCTGGAACCGTAATAAATAATCTGAACTAGTACGACATGAGCATGTGAAAATATATCATTCAGCCTCCTGTATGGTCTCCTTGCCACGTACAACCTGCTAATCTGAAATAAAATAAAAGGGATTGGGGTGAGACGGGATGTCTCAGTGAGTTCCACCTATCCTAGGCTGTAGGCAATCTCAGGGAACCTAGGATCACCATCTATTTCTAAACTCAACCCATTTTGGGTTTATACAGTTTTGTCATGCATAACTGAGCGATCGGGGGATAACTAGGATCGCTATCCGAAATACTGATTCAATCCTGATACTAATGCTGAAATCATAAATATAATCATAAGCATAATGTCTGTCATATTATGTTAGAAATGTTAGCGTTGAACAAACAATATTATCCGAGTTGATTTTACGAATAAACCCAGGTGGAGTAACCCCGAAATTTATTCCTCTGCTAACCGGTATATATATATATATATATATATATATATATATATATATATATATATATATATATATTCCAACTGGCGGGAACCCAACTGACGGGGATACCGGACTCCTCTAATTATTGTGGGGTCATCCTCACGGATAGTGCCCGTTCCAATTGGCGGGAACCTTTCGTATCCAACTGGCGGGATAGCGAAAGCCACAACTTAAACATGTTTTAATATTATATCTTGAACTGATTTCTGATAACCGAGTCAATCCTCAACTCCACTACTAACGGGGAGCTAAAGAGGAATAACTTATCTTAACTGATTTTCTTATAATGATAATATTTCTGAATTGATAATAAAGACGAAGTAATCCCGTCTTTATCCTGAAACTAATTCTGATGCTAACCTATTTAGGTTCTAGGCATATCGTTGTCATATGCCATTCCTAAATGTTATAAATAATTCCCACACCCTACTAAACTTATATTGTATAAGAGAACTAAAATATAAATTAATAAGCTAAAATAAATGATTTAATATAATTTCATAGAAATTGAACTACCCAGGGTGGGGTTTCTATCTAAAGGAACTCACCTCGAATCACTCTTGGAAAAATTGCAAAGCATCTTATCAACAGCCTGCAGCTTCTGCTATCTCCAAAACTCCATAATCAATTTTCCAAAATAGCTTATGCCTTGACTTATAGGTCTTGACTTTTCCAAAACAGTCCAACCCACTTGTGACATACTCCTAACTCATCAACCAGCATATAGAAAAATTACGATTTCAGTCCCTGCACCAGAATTTTGCCGTTTGGCTATTTAAGCACTTCCAAAACAGCTTAATTACTATTTAAGCACTTTTATCATCACTAAAACAGCTTATAATTTTACCATTACTCATATACCAGTTTAACATATCTCTCCTAATCTGGTCATCACAAAATACTACCTGAAACAACTTAAGTTCCAACTTAAGCTATTATCCAAATGGCTTAACTAGCAACTTATGACTTTTAACATATAATTTCGATCCAAACTTTTACACAGCAGTTCCAACATGAATAATCAGCCCTATGGATTACTTATACAGCATCTTAAACCACAGTTTAGTCATTTAAGGAATTTTGCTCAAATTAGCTTAACTGACAGCTTATGCCCTCTAAACAATTCAATTTCTGCTCAAATTTTCCAGAAATCAAGCAAACAAGTATACACATCTCCTAACCAAGTATACAACAATACTAACATGTTAATTCCAAAAATCAATAATGGAAGCTTTTGGAACAACTTATGCAACTTAACCACAACTTAAGCTATTAATCACTTGTACTTACATTTCAGTTTCAATCCAATTTCTATATCAATATCCCAAACATGCTCATGATTCATTTTACAAAAATAAATGATCATAATATCCCAAAGTGATTTTACTTTGAGGAACTTACCATAAATAATCTCTTTTGGAAACTTTAATCCCTTTTAATGCTTCAACTTATAGCTTCTACTTCTTGGCAGCTCATGATTCGTTTTCCAAGCTTCAGATCAAAAGCCCTAGCTTCAATTTATCTTGCTTCTAATCCCCAAATAAACCATGACTAAAGCTTCAAACACACAATACCTTAAATTCATCTTCAGTACAACGCTTGTTCACATATACATACAACATGTATTCAGTTCAGTGACAAATAAATACACATATGTCATCATAGTTTCAGCAGTTACTAATTCTACCATTTCACAAAGATTAAGGGACCATTTTAATACTCATATAAAAAGTTACGGGACCATTTTAATACTGCTATAAAAAGTTAAGGGACCATTTTAATATAATTATAAAAAATACCTGACTACATAATTGCTGGTATATTCAGCTTCCTTTTCAAGCTTCTTCTTAATATTTGGTAAAACACTGTCAGGGTACCTCTGGATTTTCTGTCTATTCTTCTCCCATCTATCCATTAGATAGATCCTAATCTCCTCCAGCATAGTGATAACAGGCTTTGACCTTGGACCGACAATCACTGAATTAAATGATTCAGACATGTTGTTCACCAAAGTATCACATTTTGGATCACCCTTGAAATAAGACCTGCTCCAATGTCTAACTGGTATCTTGATCAGGTATTTGAATGCTTCCTCATTAATTGCTTTGATTTCCTTCATTGCAGCCATCCATGCATTTAGATATGTAGCTTTAGCAGTTCTCCACATAAGTTCTTTAAGCTTCTTGCCAGGGTATTGCTTTCTGAAGTTGTTGTACAAGTGCCTGACACAAAATCTGTGTGGAGCATCTGGGAGTAACTCCACAAGAGCTGGTAATAGTCCCTGCAGTATACAAACATTAAAATGTGCCACGATTTCACAGTTTTAAACAAAGCAAAAACAAATTAAAAATTAAGCATTGATACCTTTTGTTGATCACTTATGAAAGTATAGCTATTACATAGTCTTCTTCCTCCCAAATCATTGACTAACAAATCCAAAAACCATGCCCAAGTTTCCTTTGCCTCCCCTTCAACAACAGCATAGGCAATGGGTAACATTTGATCATTTGGATCTGTACCAATAACAGTTAGAAGTTGGCCACCATAATAACCTTTCAAGAAACAGCCATCTAACCCAATGATACGCCTACACTTAACATTTTTTTCCTTGCATGCATTGAAACAAATATACACCCTTTGGAAGTGAGGAAAGAGAACAACATTAGGGTCTTCTAAATCAGCTTCTATACCTTGATAAGGTTGGCTAGTAATACTCACTGTTGACAAAGGATTTGATCTCAACAACTCGTGGCAGTAGTCATGCATCCTAGTGTACTGTTCTCTAAATTATCCATCAACAGCATCAAATGCCATGGCTCTTGCTCTGATGGCCTTTGTCTTAGTTATTCCAGTCTTCCATTTCGTTTGTGTTTTGTTTAGAATGTCAGTTACCTTCATACTAGGATTCTCTCTAACACTTGGTTGCAGCCTAACACCTAACCACTTAGAATTCATCATACTAATCCTCTGGTCCCTACTAGATCGATGCTTTGCCCTTATAGACCTTCCTTAGCTGCCAAGTTTCTTGATTTGGTATTTTTGCACAGAAAGCTTTCCATGGACAAGTTGGTTTACAAGCAACCCTCTCCCTCACTTTGTCACTCCTTTTGAACTTAAGTTGCCTCCCAGAATGTATTGCATATGTGCTCATTGCATCTTGAAACTCTTGTTTACTAGCAAAATAGGTACCAACTTCCCACTTGTAATCTTTCATCTTACTTGGTAACTTAAATGTTGGAAACTTAGACTTTGTAGAACCATCCTCATACATATCACTCCCACTGACCAATTCATTATAATTATACTCATCTTCATCACTCAGTCCTTTGTCTGCTACCTTACTTGACTCACCATCAGCTTCTGTTTGCAAATCATCATTATCCTCAACAGATTCTTCCTCTTCATTGAGTTCTTCCATGCCTGGCTCACTAACTTCTAGTGGTGCAACATGTACTTTCCTAGGTCTGCCCCTCTTCTTTCTAGGTGCCTCTGCAACAGGTCCCTTTGCAACATTTTCTGCAATTTCATGTACTTTCCTACGTCTGCCCCTCTTCTTTCTAGGTGCCTCTGCAACAGGTCCCTCTACAACATTTTTTGCATTTTCATTTGCCACAGGTCCCTCTCCTTCATTTTCCACATTTTCTGCATTTTCATGTACTCCCTCTCCCTCATTATCAAATGCATCATTCAACATGAGTTCATCATCTGAGTCTCCAAAGTGTATGTCTATGGCACTGTCATCACTGTCTTCATTTAGCTCAATGCATTCCTCCTCACATTCACTTTGCACTCCCTTGTCTTTACTAACTTGTTCAGTGGTCCCTGTTTGAACACTCTCTCCCTCAACTTGCTCAGTGGGCCTAACTTTCCCATTTTCCAGATCAACCCCATTAGCCCCAGCATTATCACTTTCCACTTCAACTTCAGTGGGCCCACTTTTTCCATTAGCCAATTCAACTTTAGTGGGCCCTTCTTTTCCAATTTCCACATCAACACTAGTGGCCCCACCTTTTTCACTTTCCACTTCAGCACCAATGTCCCCTCCTTTTCCACTTTCCACTTCAGCACCAGTGGCCCCAACATTTTCACTTTCCACATTTAGTCCTTCAGCATTTACTCCTTCAACATTTACTCCTTCATTTTCATCCACAGTTGCAGTTAATCTTTCATCATTCTCACTGTCCAATTCAACACCAGCCATATTATACTCTAAATTCTCAATAATTTCAGGTTGGGAGACATGGTGAACAACATATATATGAGCCTTTCCATCACTTTCTGCTATAAACCGAACCCTGTTACTACCATTGTCATCATTTAACAAATGCATTCCAGGTGCAAGGTAAGGGTCATAAAACCACATAGAATCAATCTCAGTATACCCCATCACCTCTAAATTACCCAGCACTTCAAAGTATGACCATCTATCAGGGTCACACAACCAAGTTATATCAAGCCCCTCATAACCAGTGTGCATATATTCTTTAAAAGCACCCATATGATGCACAACCACTTCGAAATTTTCCTCCATTACCACTCACCAATCCTAAAATCAACACACATGGACCACTACTATTTAAATACTGACAAAATCAAACCCTAAATCCAAATCCACATACATACAAAGTTAAAAATTCGTATTTATTGAAACCCGAAACCAGAAACCATTTAAAAAACCCTAAACCATATACCAGCAACAAGAACCCTAGAAACCTTAAAAAGTTTTTCAAAGATGATGATAAAGGATGTAGATGATACCTGGATTCAATGAGTGGTGCAATTTCCTTTTCCTTCCCTTCCAACCAGCGCGATTCTTCTTCTTCTCTTCGTCGCCGATTGAGTTTGTTTCAGGAAAATGTGAGAAAAGTGGTTTCTGTCTCTCTCTCTCTCTCTCTCTCTCTCTCTCTCTCTCTCTCTCTCTCTCTCTCTCTCTCTCTCTCTCTCTATCCTATTTATACACCATCTCTCTAAAACCCAGCCTTTGCCATCTCATCTGTCACTAACTTGCCCAATCAGCCCTAAATTGCCACATGTGCCCTCGCTTAACGTTTTTTGAATTTTTTTAACAGAAGGGACCAAAACAGGTAACGAAGATAAATATAAAATACCAAATCATTCTTTCTTTTAGTTAAGGGACCAAAATGATACCAAATAAATAGTTAAGGGACCAAAATAGCATTTAAGCCTATAAATTAACTTTTGTTGACCCATTTTTTATTACAAATAGGATAGGAGGAAGTAATTTATAAGGATGTTTAAGTAAATGAAACACATTTGACCATTAAAATCAATATTTTCAATCATTTCTCTAATACACATGTAATATTTTAAATAAGACATTTTAATTTGAGAATTTTAAAAAAGCGTTAAATATGTTTAGTCTCTACAAAATCATGAGTTTTTAGGTTTAGTTCCAATAAAATTTTAATGGTAATTTTAGTCATCCAAAATATTATAGTTTCTAAAAATAGTCCCTATTTTGAAATCATTTTACAAAAAATGGATACTTTTAGTCCTCCAAAATAATCTCTATAAAATGCAAACATCATAAATTCATGTATTATTTAAATATTCTTAGTTTAATTCAAGGATAGATTCTAAATAAACAAAAAACATAAATCTGATTCTAGAAAAATATTTAGTCTTCTGTGTGTATGTTAGTACCAAATAACACTAAATTTTCTTTACGAGCTTTTATTTTGTAAAAACTTCCATGAAAACCATCCGTTAGATTCATACATTGGTTGTATCAAACCAAAAATAAGCATTTTAACTCTAGTTATAAAACCACGATAGTGGCCAAACTCTTCAAATATGCAATTTTATTTATTAAGACAAAAGAATGGATGAAAAAAAAATATTAAATCCTTAATAAGGAGGTTATGGTTGAATATGAACATTGCTTGCTAGGATTTTCACTAAAAGAGAATAGATGTAATGTAATAGGTTGCTGGAAATTTTTTCAATTTTTCAACAATGACAAAAACACCCTTTTTGAAAATTGAATCCAAAATCAATTGCATTTATTAAATTAATATATATGTTAAAAAGAATACAATCATAGTGGGTCAATTGACCTACTAATCTCAACCATTGAAAGTATTCAACTTATATCCAATGGATCACATCCCTTTTGCAACAAAAAAAAATCAAGTCATGTACCGGTAGGAGATCCATGAAGATCATGCACCGTAGCCTTTGCCCTCTCAGATACCCACATCCTATGCCACATACTTATAATATATTATTGAAAAATAGAAAAAAATCTATCTATCTATCTATCTATAAATCCTAATAAGTCTCCAAACCCTATTTCCTAACCCTAATACTTAATTTTTCTATTTTACCCTTATTTTTACAACCCAATTCCAATTTTATCCCTAAACCCTACCTTTTTTTCCCTCCTTTTATGAAAAAATCCTATTAGGGATTGAACTACGTACCACATGCTTCTAATTCACAACTTTTACCAACAAGGCACTAATATTTTTTATGACATGTGATTGATTCAATGTTATGTATTCAACCAAAATCTTCGGTCATATTTCTTTCAATCTCACAATCCCTAAATCATTTCTCACCATCATGCAATTGAACCTAATAACCATAACCCCACCCCTTTTGGCGGACCTAATTAATTTTTATTAAAAAAAGATTTGCAAGGAATTGAATCAGGTAGCACATGAAAAATTCATTTTTTTTAAAGTCACTAACGCCATTGAAATTCCTTTTTTTTTTTATAGCAGTTCCTTTTCAGTATTATTTTTTCTTTCAATTACCACATAACAATTCCTTTTCATTATTATTTGTTTCTTTCGATCACCACATAGCAGTTTCTTTTCATACTTAGTCTCCAAACCCTATTCCTTAACCTTAATACTCAATTTGTCTATTTTACCCTTATTTTTACATCCTAATTCCAATTTTGTCCTCTCACTCACAATAAAATCATATTGAGTTCATCATGTTCATAAGGTAAAGAATGAAAACAAACGTTTCGATAATGGAGAGATAATAGCATTGAATTGATTAAATGGATATATTCAATTGTTTAAGAATGAAATATTAGTATTAAAAACAAAACATTGTACTTCAATTTGAAGTTCAGTTGACAATACACTCCCAACTTTAATTGCATTTGCTTATATATAATAGCCCAAATTCAATTGGATAGTTCCAAATCAAGTAGGGAAGGTTATGCTTATATTTGAGTATACCATTTTTAATGTCGATTTTTAGTGGGCTACTATGATAAAATTAATCAAGGAAAACATATCTATAAAATTCGGGGATTTTATGCCTCCTTGGAAAAAAATAAATATTGTGATGTCAGAGCGCATACCTTCGATGTACAGTGACGCTACCGTATTAATCTTCAATGTTTCTAATTCTTAAATATCTATTAACTAAAAATGTTGACATGACCATGCATATGTATATTTTTGTTGACATTGGTGTATGGTATGTGAGTTTGAAACCTATTCCATTTTTTTTAAAGTCTCTTTGATTTTGGCTAACGTGGATAATGTATATTTTTTTTTCAATTTTTAATATATTATTTTTAGCGTTGATATGTTTTCGAAGAAATATTTATTTACTGTAACATATATTAACACATAAGGCCCGTGCGTCGCACGGGTCGGCAGTCTAGTTATTCTAAATGCCTGTGAAGTTTGCAGCCACAAATCCCTAACCCTACTTGAGGAAATCTCGATTTTACCCCTAAATAAAAACACTCTAATCCACCTACTTAACCTAATCCTATCCTATCCTATCCTATCCTATCCTATAGTTGTTTACACTAATTTTTGGTAAACAACCGCTAGTTTAAACGTAGTTACTTGCAAGATCAACCAATAAATCTTAGGAGCATATTTGTGCTTTTGTTATTTCTAGGAAATTGTAAATGTTCTTGAAAGATTTAAATAAACAAAAATGATAAAAACAATCGAACTCAACCCAGTTGAATCCAATCAAAGTTTGTTATGTAAAATAACTTTGAATTGCTCAAAAGAAACAAGTAAAATGTAAAGACATTTTAAAAGGACAAATGTAAATTGCATTGATTGAATGTAAATTGGTACACAGATTCATACATTGCAACTTGTGACTCGTTTCTCGCTTCCATACGGATAATTTGAGTGTAAGTTTTGTATGATTGAATTGTGACCACTTTTTCATCAGAAAAACTACTATTTATACAAATAGAAGTAACTACCTAAATTCGAATTCAAACTTATAACTATAGAAAACTAGCAACTTCGAAGATGTCCTTATCCAAAATAACCGTCTCTCGATAGGTCTCGTTCGTTGAACCGGAACACGTGCTCCCAGCAAACCCAACTTCGATAAAAAACCTCAGAGTTAACTTTTCTATTTCTTCGATGATAAGGTCAATTCTCTTTGACTACATTTAATGATAGCCTTTAAAATTATAGGCTAACAAATTGCCCCCCAGAAACGTCATTGTCGACTCATCTTATTGATAGGGAGAGAAAGATGTTTCTGACCCCGATGAATATACTTCAATTTATTCGACATTTTGAACTTGAATGACGTCATCCGTTCGGAGAAACAATTAAAAAAAAAAATAAGATTTTGGTGTCCCCACCATAGTTAGTGGGCCACATTCCAGTCTTTGGGAACTACCACTTTGTAGAAAACCGTCAACACAAGATGTTGAAACATGTGTAGATCAAAAGGCTATAAAACATAAAGGTTTTACCTTTACCTTCTCACTTTCCAAGCTTTCCCTTTTTACTGTTCAATCTTCTTCTTCAAAAAGAAACCAAGAAAAACCCTTTCTCAAAACTTCATTTTCCAGAAAAATTACACCATTCCATTCATCTTTTAATTTGACAAACATTTCTAATCATGACGAACGCATAAAGATCTTCCTCAAAGGCTGTTAATCGCAACGAGCCTATTAATTTTTCCAAGGAATTTTCCGTTGGTGCTCCTGTATTCACCGAAGAACCAGACATTAAAGAAGCTGAAGAGAAAATCTGGAAATCCCAGGTAATTATCTCTTGCCCTAAATCACCACATGCATTATTAGGGCCACTTCCCCTAGACAAAAAAACCCCAAAAGGTCTTAATGTTGTTTTTCCATGTCTAGAAGAACAACCACCTTTAATTTTTACTAAAGGTCCATACGACCTAAGTTTCTTGAAGTCTAAGTTCAGAACGGAGCCAAAAATTGGTGAAAATGACCCTTACATTGGCTGGCTAGATAAATTAGAAAAGAAAAAAGGTCAATTTTGGAAAGATATAGGAATCTTTGACCTTATTCAGCTATCTAGGCTAGGACCTAAGTACCATAATGAACTGATAATTGCTGCCTTACATTTTTGGAACCCTTCAACAAACAACCTACACTTGAAATGCGGTATGCTTACGCCTACTCTGCTTGATGTCGCAGGCATAACTGGCCTCAAACCTACTGGCCAAACCTTCGATCCTGATGACCAACAGTCAGAATTCTCTTTCGATTTTACCAGGTCTGCTTATGGTAACTTTGCCATAGACCATCATGACACCTTGACTACCGAAGTCTCTGACACAGAACACATTGCCTTTTTAACTTGTTGGTTACCTAGGTTTATTTTCTGTTCAAGATCTATCCAGATCCCTAAGAGATTAACAACTTTAGCCATTCGATTACATGAAGGCAAAAACATTTGCCTAAGCAAACTTATTTTAGGATCTCTGTATGAAAACCTGAACCAAGCAGTGATCAACATTAAAGAATAGTCATCTCGAGGAAGCCTAATTATTCCTGGTCCTATCTGGTTGTTTCAATTGTGGCTCTTGGCCACTTTTAGGACAAAACTGGCTGTTACACTTCCTACTCGTCTTAAGAAAGCATATGAAGATAGCCCTATCGAAGGCATAGGTCTGGCTATGCTCCAATATGGCAATAGGACTTCTCAAGATCTATTCTCTATTGCTTTTAATACCCTTCTAGAGTGTGATACTTTTACTCCTGCTATGGCTCCATTTACTGTCAGACTTCGAGGACCAACTTGGTTTAAGAAAGAATTTCCAGCAACTTCTGTCGAGGATGAGGCAGAAACTAATGCCATTTGGGAAGCCTACTTGACTCCCACACTTCTGTCTACCAGGCTCACCGCTGGTGGTCCTTATGGGTTATATGGCTACCAGCCAAATCATGTTGCTAGACAATTTGGGTTAGTTCAGCCTAAGCCTACTTCTTTGTTCCAAAGCGTAGATGACCTGAAGCTACCAATGATAGAACACCTTTGGAGGTCAGCTTTATGCAAAGCTGAGAAACGAATGCTTGTTTTCAAGCCCATTTCATTTGCTTTATCTACTTCATGCACTTAGGCATTCTTTCGATGGTGGCGAGACTATTATAAGCGCCACCGTATTACTGGTAGGCATGTAAATACTCTTCTCTGCACACCCTATATACACATGATTTGCTGAAAGCCAATCCATGTCTAATATCACATCAAGTTGTTTAATAGGAAGACATACTAAATCTATATAATACGTCTTACTAGATACGGTGATAGGACAATTCTCACAAACATATTTTGCTACAATCCCTCCATCTGTGGCCGTAGTCACCATCATGGGAGGATTTAGTAATGAGATAGATAATTGGAGAGCTTCAACACATTGGAATGAAATGAAAGAACATGTTGCACCACAATCAAATAAAACTCTAATAGGGTTTTGATCGAGAAAACACATACCACCGATCAAGTCATCATTAGCTTGAGCTTTCTTCCCATCCAGTGAATACACCCTGCCCTTGCTCATAGTGGTATCTACGTCCATGCCTTTGTTCCTCCTATTTGGACAATTTGCTACATAGTGTTCCGCCTGTCCACATGCAAAGCAAGAGTCGGTACCTAACCTGCATTCTCTAAAATGAGCTCTTCCACATTTCTTGCAATTTGTGGTAGGTCTGGGTGAACCAGTCTGCTTCCCATTCTGAAGAGAACCCTTTGGCTTTAATTTCTCATGGTGCCTATCAACAAAGTTGTCTCTCCTTCTATCAAAAGTTGTGGAACCCTCTCTAACCGCCTTGTCGAAACCCCTTTCAGCTTCTAGACTATTATGCACTAGTTCATCGAAGCTTGTCAACCTGTGCTGACTAACCACCACATAGATTTTACCCCTCAGAGCATGCCTGTACTGATTTACTTTCCATATTTCATTGCCTGCATACTCATTGTGAGTAGAGTAGTGAGATAACTCATCAAACTTTCTAGTGAATTCCGTCACTGACATATTGCCCTGCTTCAGCTGGAGGAATTCTTGTTCCTTCTTAATTTTATATGACACGGAGAGGTACTTCTCTAACATTATCCGCTTGAAATTATCCCAGTTCATCTCCATGCCACTGGTTATCATTCGGCGTTGAGCGGTATCCCACCAGTCTTCCGCTGCGCCTCTGAACTGATTGGTAGCAAAAATCACCTTCTCTTCTTCAGTACATTCAGCCATACGGAAAATCTTCTCCATGTGTTTGATCCACCTCTTAGCTTCTTATGGTTCACCGTGACCAATGAATTCCGGGGGATGATTTCGATTGTACTCCCGGAAAGCTGGATTTCTGATGACTGGTGGTGGAGGATACTGCTGATGAACACCTGGACCCTGTTGCATAGCTACAACCCATTGTTATTGAGATTGAGCATTTTGCTGGATCTGTTGTTGCATCATTTGCATCATTTGCTGATTCTGCTGCATCATCTGTGCCCACATATTAGCGTTAGGATTAACATACCCTTCAACATTTTGGTTACACGTCCTCTTCGTTCTCCGAACATTTTGCTCTAACTGTCATATTTAAGTCAAAGTGATCAATTTCAACTAAATATAACAATGAGAATGAACATCCTAAACTCAAAGAGAACAACTAGTTGATTGGATTGTACTCTTAATAACCCAAGGCACGATCTGAAACAACCAGGCTCTGATACCAAATTGTAACGCCCGTATTTAAAGGTGTCTAGAATAATAAATACACGCGTTATAATCAGTACTGGATACATTAATTATACAATACGGAGACGACATAAGTCGGAAGTTTGAGTACAAAGGTCACTTCAGTCATATGTTACATTATTTACACAAAGTTAGTCGTACGAAACTTGATTACAAAGTTCATTACAACACATCATATAATATAACATATGCATCAACTAGAAAGACACAAAGTTGCATCCACGAAGCACGATCAATCCAAAGCTTTCTCCTTACCTTTACCACTTGCAACCTGTGAACCTGAACAAAAGAAGGAACGGAATGAGACATAACGTCTCAGTGAGTTCTATCTACATCCTAGGCTAGTGGTAACTTTGGGGATAAACCAACGGTTACCACGTGTCTACATTACAACCGATTGGTTGATTATACGTGTGTGAATTCTTTGCATACCTAAACGACCGTGCGGGGTACTAGGTCGTTCCTTTAGAGCTATACTTGTATCATATCTTGTCATATCTTTGCTTACCTTAAACATATCATACATATCATAATAATGTGTAACATTCAATTATCTGAGTTCGTTTTACGGATTGTTCCGGGTGGAGTAACCCCGAATACATACATAGCCGAAGAGTGCATAGCTAAGGCTCGTCGGACGTCCTCAATGCCGTGCAGGCCCTCCTTGCGGAGCTTATTCTGTTTCCATGAAAGAAACCCCTCGCATCCCTCTAGTGTGGATAACGAGAGCCGCAACACCTACATCATTTCATTCATATGCAAGCATTTATCATAATCATACTATGTCTATATTTGTGCTTTCTACATGCTTCACGACCTCTAGGTCGAGGTTCTAAGGTTTCCATACCTTTATAAATTCCTACCCTTTCACACTTAGATATAACTATCTCAATATACTTTATTATGACTTGAGTTTATGTGCTTCTCATGCCTTTCCATTCCTCTTTTAATAACTGATGTCTAGGGTTGTAGGTTATGAAGGTGAGAAAAACACAAGAAGGGGGGTTGAATTGTGTTTTGAAAAATTCTTCTTTTCTCCTATAAACTGAACACACTGATCAGAAGCTAAGTGAAACAGCTTCTGAAGTGATAAACAGAATCTGAACGCAGCAGAATAAAACAGAGAGTGAGAGAGAGAAGAAAGACATAAAGCAATTATACTGGTTCCTTCCACAATCCGGAAGTAGTCCAGTCCCCCTTGCACTTCCAAGGAGATTTCACTAGAATGTAATATCTGATTACAATTTCTCAAACACACAGCAAGAGACTTCATTTGCTCAAGCACACTTCACAAGAGTCTTCCTATGCTCAATAACACAATCAAGAGACTTCTATGCTCAAGCGCAACTGCAAGAGACTTCAAAACAAACAAGATTACAAAGGATAATGTTTGAGATTGAACACTTGATATACAATCAGAGGTGCTCACAAAACAAATCAGATACAGATTTAAGAATTTCTAAGATAAAACTTGAGAGACAGAAATTCTAAGTGAATGCAGAACAATTTCAGTAGAAGTTTGACACTTGTAAAAATGTTGAGTCTTTCGTTCAACATTACCAAATCTCTAAGTCTTCACTCCTTTATATAGAGGTGTGAAAGAGACGTTGTGAAATTGCCAGCACATCAAAGAGTCGTTGTTGAAGCATGATCTTTCACCAATGATCTTTTGCCTGATTTGGTTGTTGTCCTATGAAGAACCAATTTGAAATTCATTCCCATTGTGAAGGAACATCTTTGCAGGCATAGCTGTTAATCTGGAGCTGTTTTCTTGTCTTGTAGCGTGGACACAAAACAGAGTAGTGGAGAAGGTGGTTGTACAGTTCGTACAAGGTACAATCTCAACGCTTTTTGAAGATAAGCTTCCAAAGCCTTCAAATCTTCACCAAAATGATCGTTGCAAAGTTCCACTAATCTTCTGCAGTGTTTTCGAATCCAATAGACGGCTTTTGAAGTGTTGATCCTTGAATCTTCAGCTTGTGGTGATAATCAGCTTCTGATGAGCTTCAGCTTCTGATGAAGTCGCTTCTGAACTATCCGCTTCTGATGACTTTTAGCTTCTGATGACTTTCAGCTTCTGATGACTCTCAGCTTCTGATGACGTCATCATTCTTCAGATGCACTTCTTCAGATGCTCTCAAGCTTCTTTTTCTTGATTCCTTAGCTCTCTTTTTGTTCTTCAGAACCTTTATATGATGTAAATTTTTAACTATGGTCCTATACACTTGAACAAATATTAGCTAGTCCAATTTACAATTTTTAATACCTTGTTATCATCAAAACTCTTTAAGGTTCATTGTTAAACACATTTTGTTCCAACAATCTCCCCCTTTTTGATGATGACAAACAATAGTATTTAAAATTGATCAATTGTTGTTAATCTAATTAACAAGTTGACTTTGGGGTTCTGAGGTTTGTAAGCTTAGAGTCTGAGGTTAGTAAGCTCTAACTCCCCCTGGGTCTGATAGTCTTTAAGGTGAGGTTTGTAAGCTCCCCCTAAGTTCTATCCAGGTTAATTAAATTCATTGAGCGCACAATAATAATATCAGAGCTTAAATTAAAATGAAAAGAAGTAGATTATAGATAAGAAGAATGGTCAATTTAATTTTATTTGAAATTTGATACTCCTTCTTTCGTTCATAGCTTATACCTTTCAGGTAAAAATGATAGAAGTTTTTCAAAATATTTTTCAAATATCATTAATGGGGCTCAGAGCCTTTAAATACTATCACATATACTCCCCCTTTTGTCATTAGCAAAAAGATATTGAGAAAAACTCAAATATGAAGAGAGTATAACTATAATCAGAACCTATAATCTTATCACAGTATAATCAGAGCAGTAATAAAATGAAGTAAATCAGAGCAAAGTAAAATAACAAAGCAATATGTATAAGAACAAACTCATTTATAAGCAAAGGATGTTCAAAAGCAAAACATAAATCAACAAAAACAAACTACTAAGGTGTGCAACTAAGGTTTGGGTAGTTGTTGTTGTATTGCATCATGTTCATCATTCTCTCCATTTGCTCAGCTTGCTTCTTCACTATTTCTTCAAGAGCCTTTTGCCTCTGAAGAAGAGTGACTTCCCTTGCCTTTGATTCCTCCTGTTGCTTGGCCAGCTTCTATTTCACCATCTTGAAAATTCTAGCTTCCCTTGTCACATAGTCTGCTTCTGAGTAGAAAGGCTCATTTGCCAGGAGCAGCATTGGAGTTCTAACTTGCTCAGCTGATATCAGATTCTCCAGAAATCTTCTAACAGTAGCAGTTTTGGTCCTGAGACACTTTTTGCTTACAACATCTATCAAATCAGTAGCTTTCTTCTTCAAAGATGACCATTGTTCCTCATAAGCAACTGGCAGGTCAATCAATGCTATGAGCTGGATCAGATCTTGCATCTCTGAACTTATTTTGAGTTGCTCAGTTACAATGTATTCAGATTCCAGGATGTCTTGGGGTGGTTGTTCAAGGATTTCTAGTTCTGGGGGTTGGTCAGAAGCACTAAGAGAAAGGTCTTGAACAGGTTCAGATGTTGGAATGATGAGGTGTTGAACAGATTGGGTAGATGAGGATGGTTGGTCAGGGTTAATTTGTGTAGTTGAAGTTGAGGCTTGGAAGTTAACTAAAGGATCATTGTCAACATCCATTAAAGTGACAGTAGGGGGGTTGTTTGGGGATGATGGTTTGATGACATCTGTAGGTTGGGGTGATGTTTGTTCTGGTTGAGGGTCAGGTTATGGGTCAATGTGAGTGTTGGTTGGTTGTTGTTGGGGTTATGAAGTCTTTTGTGGTTCTGGTGTATGTTGTTGGGGGCTATCTGAAACAACTTTATCAGAAGCAACTGCTTCAGAAGCTGTTTCAGGGGCTTGTTCTGAGTTAAGGTTTTCCTTTGAAAGTTCACCTGAATAGTGGTTAACTAGATTCTCTAAGACAGAATTGTCTTCTACTTGTTCAGGTGCAGGTGTTTGTGATGAAGAGGCTGGTTGAGAGGGTGAGACAGGTATAGAGGGGTTTGGAATCTGAAGTACCTTGATATAGTTATAAGCTTCTGCTGAAGCAGATCCTAAAGCATCAGCTTCTGCGGTTCCTTGATTCTCTCCCTAAGCTACTTGAACTGCTTCTGATGCTTCTGCTTCAGGAGCTTTCTCCACAAAAATCATCATTTCTTCGCCTGCATCATCTTCAGCAGCCTTACCAGCAATTTCCCTGACTTCAGCCAGTTTCTCCTTGTAGTATTTATCACAGTCTTCTAAGCCAAGAGATTTGAGCTTCTCATCTCTTTCTAGTTCATACTGAGCTTTCAAATCTTGCTTATTTGCTTTAAAATCATCAGCACATTCCTTATCCATCCTTTTCATAGTTGGAGTCACTTCAAACTTTGGACATACCATCTGAAGAGGAGCCTTCTTCTTCTTGGGCTCATGCTCTCCTTTTTCTATTGCTTCAAAAGCTTCATCCGGTTGTTCTTTGGTGATAACGCGCTCTGCTTTTCCTCTTCTTTTCTTTGGAATAGAAGCAACAACAACATTAGGAGCAGCAACAACAGCTTCATTGTTAACTCCTGATTCTCTGGCATGAGCAGCTACCAGACTGGCCAGGACTACATGATTGTTTTCTTGAATAATTGAGGGAAAGTTCTTCAGAGGTTCTGACTCAGTTGTTGTTAATTCTATCCACTTCTCATCAACAAGGGGTTTGTCGATGATCTTCATAGCATACAGGGACTTGCTATTTAAGATACGGTCAGAAGTGATAACTTTGAAACAGCTATCAGATGCTTCTTTGTATCTCTTCAGAGTCTCTAACAGCTTTCCTTGGTGAAAGATTTCTGACAGAAGCCTTCCACAAGGTACTTGTTTCCTTTCCCTGCTGATACCTTCTTTGATAGCCCAGCACATATGGTGCAAGAGGTATTTTGGAAGGTCAATCCTCTTAAAAGTAGCCATGGAGTATAAGGCTAGTTGATGATCCTTGTTGGGTTGATCAGCTCCTCATCCTCTTTGAAAGAAGCAATTAGCACTGAACTTTAGGAGCAGTCTGTGGCAAGTCTCCATTTCAGTAGTCTTAGCCTTTGGATTTCCTTTGCAGAATAATCTTACATAGCTTTCTAATAGGACATCATCCTTGACATCCCACTTGAAATACCCTTTTGAAGATACCCTGCAGGCTTTAGCAATAGCTCTTTCCGTGATGGTTATTGGAATACCCATCACTGCTGACCTAATCTCCAATCCTTCAAAGGGTTTCAAACCCATTTCTTCTCTAGTCTTCCCTTTTAAACAAGAGTCTTTCTCTACAGCTCTTTTCTCTTCCACCTTTGCAGCTTCCATGTCGTACACTTCAGCCCTTAACCAAAAGTCTTTTACCAGATTCTCATATTTTGATCCATTTAACATATGAAAACAACCATGTAACTTCTGAGGTTTGATGTAAGCTTCCATGTTCACATCGTATTTCTCTAGAGAAGCGAAGTTAAAAGGTGTTTCCTTTTGAACAATCAAGGATTCTGCTGGAATGGACATGGTCTTTAGTTTGATAGTTAACCCAGATTCTAGAGCATCTTGTCGTTACATGTTTGAAGTAGATTCTTGAACGTTTTGTTGTTTCGAACTTGAGGATGCCATTGAATGATGAAGAAGATGAAGAGGATTAAGGGTTCTAGGGTTATGAGAATTGCGCTTACTTCACAAGAGGTTTGAAAGCAAAGTGTTTGTTGTGAAGTGAGTAGTGTGTGAATTGACAATGTGTTAAGAGTAAAAACGATTGCAATTCAAAAGAGACAAACAAACATAACATTAATGACATTGGGGGCGCGTGAAAGTACTTTCAAAGCTTTTAAAATCATCATTGCCCATTTAAGTTATACACCAATACAGATAAGCCAAGTCAGAAGTTCTCAAAGTAACTGCTAAGTTAGTGGGCCAGTGTTACTACAAAAAGTAACTTCCAGCGTTTCCACTAACTCCGCTATTCAGAAGCATAAAATCCAGCTTCTGGACTTCAGATGCTGACGTCATCATCATAAGCGTATTTTCCTCAGAACCTCAATAAAGAGCTTCTGATGGACCATAGCTTCTGAACGGACTTCAGAACCTAAAATCCTATTCAGGAGCAAGCAAGTATTTAATCAGACACAAAGTGCATGTTCAAATTTTTCTTTATAAAATCAAATCTTTCAACAGTTAAAGGCTTAGTAAATATATCAGCCCATTGATTCTCAGTATCAATGAATTGTATATCTAAAATTCCTTTTTGAACATAATCTCTGATAAAATGGTGTTTGATTTCAATATGCTTAGCTCTTGAATGCAAAATTGGATTTTTAGACAAACAAATAGCAGCAGTATTATCACAATAAATGGGAATACTGTTAGCAATTATCTGATAGTCTTCCAACTGATGTTTCATCCAAAGTAGTTGTGTACAACAACTTGCAGCTGAAATGTATTCTGCTTCTGCTGTAGACATAACAATAGTTGTTTGTCTTTTGCTAGCCCAGGATATAAGATTATCACCTAGAAATTGACAATTGCCACTGGTTGACTTTCTTTCAATCCTATCACCAGCATAGTCAGCATCACAGAATCCAATTAGCTTATAATCTAAGGATTTCCTATAAAGGAGTCCAAGATTAGTTGTTCCCTTCAAATACCTGAAGATTCTCTTGACAGCAGTCATATGAGATTCTCTAGTATCTGATTGGAACCTTGCACACAAGCATACACTAAATAAAATATCTGGCCTAGATGCAGTGAGGTATAATAAGGAACCAATCATACCTCTGTACAACTTCTGATCTACTTTAGCTCATTCATCTTCTTTGCTTAAGGTGCACGTAGGATGCATTGGAGTGTTCATCACTTTACAATCCTCAAGCTTGAACTTCTTCAGAAGCTCCTTTGTATACTTTGATTGATGAACATAGACTCCATCTTTGCATTGATTGATTTGAATGCCTAGGAAGAACTTCAGCTCTCCCATCATGCTCATTTCAAATTCATCCTGCATTAACTTAGAGAACTCCTTGCAAAGAGATGCATTAGTAGAACCAAATATTATATCATCAACATATATCTGCACAACAAGAATATCTTTTCCAAGGGTCCTTCTGAAGAGTGTTGTGTCAACCTGTCTTCTTTTAAAATCATTTTTGATTAAGAAATTACTTAGTCTATCATACCAAGCTCTGGGAGCTTGTTTCAAGCCATATAGTGATTTCTTCAGTTTAAAAACATGATCAGGATATTTAATATCCTCAAAACCAGGAGGTTGTTTTACATACACTTCTTCTTCCATGACACCATTAAGAAATGCACTCTTGACATCCATTTGATATAATATTATGCCATGATTAACTGCATAGGAAAGAAGTAACCTGATTGCTTCCAATCTTGCAACTGGAGCAACTGTTTCAGTGTAATCAATGCCTTCTTGTTGACTGTAACCTTGTGCAACAAGTCTTGCTTTGTTTCTTGTTACTTCTCCTTGCTCATTCAACTTGTTTATGAATACCCATTTTATTCCAATAATGTTCTTGTGCTGAGGTTTGGATACCAGATCCCACACATCATTTCTTTGAAATTGATTCAACTCTTCTTGCATAGCTAAGATCCATCCATCATCTGAAAGTTCTTCATCAACTGTTGTAGGTTCAATCATTGAGATCAGTCCAATCATTGAACCTTCTTGTCTGAAGTATGATCTTGTTCTTCTTGGACTATCTTTGTTTCCAATGATTAACTCCTCTGGATGTGAAGACTTGTGCTTGAATGTGTTTCTGGGAGGATCTGCTTGATGTGAGCCGTCTTGTGCTTCATCAGAAGCAGCTTCATCTTGTGCTTCTGATGTGGGTTCAGCTTCTGGACTTTCTTCAGATTCAGCTATCTGATTAGGTTTTGGAGTATCTTCAGGAACCTGTATCTCTGCATAACTTTCACCTTGCTTTGAAGTTTTATCTTCAAGCTCTTTGTCATCAAATTTAACGTGCATAGATTCTTCAACACAAAGTGTTTCTGAATTATACACTCTGTATGCCTTTGACCTTTCAGAGTAACCTAAGAAGATTCCTCTTTGGGCCTTGGCATCAAATTTCTTTAGGTAGAGCTTGTTATTCAGAATGTAACATGTACATCCAAATTGATGAAAGTAAGAGATATTGGGTTTTCTTCCTTTAAAGAGTTCATATGCTGTTTTCTCCAAGATAGGTCTGATATAGATCCTATTCTGGACATACATGTTGTATTCACTGCTTCTGCCCAAAAATGTTTTGCTATATTGTTTTCATGGATCATGGTTCTGACCATTTCTTGTAAAGTTATATTCTTTCTTTCTACAACCCCATTTTGTTGTGGAGTTCTAGGAGAAGAGAATTCATGGACAATTCCATGTTTTTCACAAAAAGCTTCAAATGGCTCATTTTCAAACTCTCCACCATGATCACTTCTGATTTTCAAAATCTTTGTTTCTTTTTCAGATTGAATTTGAGTGCAGAAACTACTGAATACATCACAAGCAACATCTTTACTCTTTAGGAATTTTACCCAAGTCCATCTGCTATAATCATCAACAATGACTAATCCATATTTACTTCCATATAAGGATGCAGTACTGACTGGTTCAAATAAATCAATATGGAGTAGTTCTAAGGGTCTGGAGGTTGAGACAATGTCTTTTGTTTTAAAAGATGATTTCACAATTTTTCCTTTCTGACATGCACCACAGAGTGCATCTGAATGATAGTCAATGTCTGGTAGGCCTTTGACAAGTTGTAACTTACTAAGCTTAGAGATTAATCTCCAGTTAGTATGTCCCAACCTTCTGTGCCACATCCATTTCTTATCATTCACTGACAGAAGGCAAATTACCTTATAGTCAGCCAGTTGAGAAAAATTGATTTTGTAAACATTCTCTACCTTCTTGATTACAATACAGTTGGCTTTCTCAAATAACACATCATAACCATTGTCACAAAATTGACTAATGCTCAAAAGGTTATGTTTAAGACCATCTACCAACCATACATTATTAATTGAGGTAGAGGAATTACCAATAGTTCCTGTACCTATGATCTTGCCAGACTGGTTGCCTCCAAATTTCACACTTCCTCCTTCTTTCATTGTTAGGTTGAGGAACATTGACTTCTCTCCTGTCATGTGTCTTGAGCAACCTCTGTCTAGGTACCATGATCTTTGTTTCACCTTTGCTCTTAGACATATCTGCAATATTGACATTTTCAGATTTAGGTACCCATTGTCTTATGGGTCCTCTCAGGTTAGTACTAGAAGTTTTACTCTTCACTTCAGAAGCAGTAACTATCTTCTTCTGAAACTTAGACTTCAGATCCTCAGATTTTGGTTTCACCAGACTCTGAGGAACAGGTTCTGATCTCTTTAGAATCTTGATCTTTGAAGTCTTTGAATCAGAGTTGATCATAGCCTTTGGCTTAGAGTTCTTTGGCTTTGAAGTAATCTTAGCCTTAGAGCCAGAAACTTCAGGTTCTGATTGAACAACAGTTTCCAACTCAACACCTTCAGGTACAAAGAAGGTTTTCAATCCGTCCTTGATGCATTCACAACATGCTTGAGATTGATTTCATTAGTTTTCCCTCCTGAAAAGCCAATCCCTTTGCCATTGTTTTTGTAAATGTTGTATATCATTGAAGCCACTCTGCTTCTGTCAATACCAGACATGATAAAATCCTCAAGAGCAATTTCATGGTTGCTTAAAGGTTTTTCATTCAAAGCCCCTAAGTCCTTCTTCAGAAGCTTTCAGATCCAATAGAGTTGATTTTTGTTGTTTCATTAAATCAACATATTTTTCTTTTAAATCCTTCAACTCATTGGTTCTTACTTCAAAATGTGTAAGAAGTTCTTTAGGTGACTCAACAAGTTCATTTCTGGGAATTTTGGAATATACCTCGTTTTCATCTTCTGTGTCTGAATCTGATCCAGCTTCTGAAGTTGTTGTTGCTACCAGCCCATCAGCTATCTTTGCATCTTCATCAGCTTTCTCTTTATCAGATCCAGATTCACTTCCCAATTCATCCCATGTTGCCATTAAACTCTGCTTAATCTGCTTCTTAAATTTGCTTGGTTTGAATGTTGACTTCTTTGACTTGTCCTTTGATTTTTCCTTCTGAAGATCAGGGCAATCGGCAATGAAATGTCCAGGCTTCTTACAGTTGAAGCATCCCTTCTGATCTTCTTTCCTTGAGCTTCTGGAGTTACTCCTTTTGGTCAGAAACTTCCTATTCTTCTTAGCCAGATACTGAAGTCTGTTGGAGAGCATATCCATCTCAGCAGCATCTGGTTCAGAATCTGAACATGATGATTCTTCTTCTTCAGATTCAACCACTTTGAGAGCTTTTGATGACTTGCCTTTGGATGGAAGGGCTATTGATTTACTCTTCTCAGTAGACTCATGTTCATTAAGACTTAACTCATGAACTTTGAGAGAACTAACAAGATCTTCGACACTTAAAGTGTTTAAATCTTTAGCTTCCTCAATGGCAGTCACCTTTGGTATCCATCTAGCAGGCAGACTCCTGAGTATCTTGCTCACATGATCAGAAGCAACATAGCTCTTTTTCAATATCTGTAGTCCAGAGACTAAGGTTTGAAACCTTGAGTACATCTCCTTAATAGTTTCATCATCCTTCATCTTGAACAACTCATACTGATGTACAAGCATAATAGCCTTTGCTTCTCTGACCTTCTTGCTGCCTTCATAGTTAGCACAAAGAGAAGTAAACATTGCTTTAGCAGTTGACTTGTCACTCATCTTCATGTACTCTGCTTTAGGAATAGCAGTGACAAGTGCTCCCCTGATGATATGATGCTTCTTGTAGATCTTTTTCTGAGCAGGAGTATGTTTCTTTCTATCAACAGCAGCTCCTTCTTCATCAAGAACCAAGTCATCACCAACTCCTTCTTCTAGTATGTCCCAAAGTTCTTCGTCTAAACTCATGACATAACTATAAAAGTTGGTTTTCCACCAAGAGAATTCTTCAGGGTCTCCGTTGAACTTTGGAATCTTTCCAACACTGGATTTCTTGTTGTTGTCATAATCATGTCCAACAGCAGTATGGTCAGGCCCAGATCCAGAGCCAGATGGTCCACTAGACATGTTTTTCTCAGATCTTGGACTGTTACACTGTTAGGTGTTTTCAACAGAACCAAGGCTCTAGATACTAATTGAAGGTGAGAAAAACACAAGAAGGGGGGTTGAATTATGTTTTGAAAAATTCTTCTTTTCTCCTAAAAATTGAACACACTAATCAGAAGCTAAGTGAACCAGCTTCTAAAGTGATAAACAGAATCTGAACGCAGCGGACTAAAACAGAGAGAGAGAGAGAGAGAGAGAGAGAGAGAGAGAGAGAGAGAGAGAGAAGAAAGACACAAAGCAATTATACTGGTTCCTTCCACAATCCGGAAGTAGTCCAGTCCCCCTTGCACTTCCAAGGAGATATCACTAGAATGTAATATCTAATTACAATTGCTCAAGCACACAGCAAGAGACTTCCTTTGCTCAAGCACACTTCGCAAGAGTCTTCCTATGCTCAAGAACACAATCAAGAGACTTTTATGCTCAAGCACAACTGTAAGAGACTTCTAAACAAACAAGATTACAAAGAATAATGTTTGAGATTGAACACTTGATATACAATCAGAGGTGCTCACAAAACAAATCAGATACAAACTCTAAGACTTAAGCATTTCTAAGATAAAACTTGAGAGACAAAAATTCTAAGTGAATGCAGAACAATTTCAGCAGAGGTTTGACACATGTAAAAATGTTGAGAGTCTTTCGTTCAGCATTACAAAATCTCTAAGTCTTCACTCCTTTATATAGAGGTGTGAAAGAGACATTGTGAAATTGCCAGCACATCAAAGAGTCGTTGTTGAAGCTTGATCTTTCACCAATGATCTTTTGCCTGATTTGGTTGTTGTCCTATGAAGAACCAATTTGAAATCCATTCCCATTGTGAAGGAACATCTTTGCAGGCATAACTGTTAATCTGTAGCTGTTTTCTTATCTTGTAGTGTGGACACAAAACAGAGTAGTGGAGAAGGTGGTTGTACAGTTTATACAAGGTACAATGTCAACGCTTTTTGAAGATAAGCTTCCAAAGCCTTCAAATCTTCACCAAAATGACCGTTGCAAAGTTCCACTAGTCTTCTGCAGTGTTTTCGAATCCAATAGACAACTTTTGAAGTGTTGATCCTTGAATCTTCAGCTTGTGGTGATAATCAGCTTCTGATGAGCTTCAGCTTCTGATGAAGTCGCTTCTGAACTATCCGCTTCTGATGACTATCAGCTTCTGATGACTTTCAGCTTCTGATGACTTTCAGCTTCTGATGACTCTCAGCTTCTGATGATGTCATCATTCTTCAGATGCACTTCTTTAGATGCTTTCAAGCTTCTTTTTCTTGATTCCTTAGCTCTCTTTTTGTTCTTCAGAACCTTTATATGATGTAAATTTTTAACTATGGTCATGTACACTTGAACAAATATTAGCTAGTCCAATTTACAATTTTTAATACCTTGTTATCATCAAAACTCTTTAAGGTTCATTGTTAAACACATTTTGTTCCAACAGGTTATACGTTCAAGTAATGAGGTCTTTTGTTTTCATGTTTATAAAGAAGTTTAGGGTTGAACTCAAGTGATATGAAAGTGCTCCAAGTAAGGAATCAAAATAGCAATGGCGAAGACCGGTGTACGTATTGCCGTTAGCGAAATGTCTCCAGAAGTCCAGAGACTTTCGCTATCAGCGAAAATTTTGGAGTCCCACCTGCTGTGCTTTGCCATTAGCGTATCCCTCTGGAGTGGTTCTGGAAAAATTTCACTAATGGCGTGGAAATTTCGCCATTAGTGAGTTTCTTGAGTTCATGTGCATATTTTTCCATAATTCATAGTTTTACCACGATCTTGAACCTACTTGCAAGCCCTAAACATCCAGTAAACATAATTCACTTGGGAATGGCAAAGCATGGCATATGAAACACTTTAGCAGGTAATACATCGCATCATGAAAAAGTGGGATGTTGCACTCTACCCACCTAAAAAAAAAATTCGTCCTCGAAATTTTAGAACGTACCTGAAAACAAATGCGGGTATTGGTTCATCATCTCCGATTCAAGTTCCCACGTAGCTTCACCATCCGGCAAACCTTTCCATACTACATTCACTATAGGAATTTCTTTGGTCCGGAGAGATTTGACATCACGATCTACTATTCTTTCTGGTTCCGGCTGAAATGTCAAGTCTGATTTCAACTCTATAGAGTCTAATTCAATTGGCTGGAAAGGATCCGGAATATACTTCTTCAACTGAGAAACATGGAATACATCGTGTAAACCCGACATAGTTGCAGGTAAAGTTAATTGATAAGCCGCTGGACCGACACGCTTAAGTATTTGAAATGGCCCCACATACCTGGGACATAGTTTCTTGGTTTTGAATACACCTCTCAAACCCAATTTAGGAGTGACTTTTAGAAATACATGATCTCCTTCCTCAAACTCTAAAGGTCTCCGTCTCTTATCCGCATAACTTTTCTGACGACTCTGAGCCATTCTCATCTTTTCCTGAATCGATTTAATTTTCAGAGTTGTCTCTTGAATGATCTCTGGGCCAATAATGATCTTGTCTCCGACTTCAGCCCAACATAAAGGAGTTCTACACTTCCTTCAATACAACGCTTCATAAGGCGCCATACCTATGCTTGAGTGGTAACTATTGTTGTAGGAAAATTCTATCAAAGGTAGATGGTTATTCCAACTCCCACCATCTTCTAACATGCAAGCACACAACATATCTTCTAGGACTTGAATGGTTCTCTGTCTAACCATCAGTCTGTGGATGATGAAAGTGAATATTGGGTCCCTATCGGACACAATACTCACTGGAACACCGTGTAGCTTGACAATCTCCGAGATGAACAACTCTGCAATATCCGTTTTCATGCCAGGCCACCAATACTCCCACTTTAAATCTTGATACATCTTAGTAGCACCAGGGCGAATCGAGAAACTACTCTTGTGTGCTTCTTCAAAAATCAGTCTTTTAAGCTCCAGGTCATTTGGAACACATATTCTTCCTTCGAACAAAATCGCTCCATCCGAAGCCATAGAAAATTCCGGATAACCCATTCTCCTCTGGAGTTCTACGTCTGTATTCTCTGCTTGTACAATCCTTGAGCGTAGATCACAAGAAACTTCTAATCTGTGCGGCCATATACCATCATTAACTTCTGTGGATTTAAGGTTAAGATCTCGGATTTTCTCATACAATTTACAAGTGTGCATCATGACTTTAGCTTGAGCTAAGGCCTTTCGACTCAATGCATCAGCTACAACATTAGCTTTCCCCAGATGATACTTTAAATCAAAGTCAAAATCCTTTAAGTATTCCATCCAGCGTCTTTGTCTCATATTGAGATCCTTCTGATCGAACAAGTATTTCAAACTCTTGTGATCGCTGAATAGATCAAACTGCGCCCCATACAAATGATGTCTCCACACTTTCAATGCAAATACTATAGCCGCCAACTCTAAGTCATGAGTGGGATAATTCTCTTCATGTGTCTTAAATTGTCTTGAAGCATAAGCTATCACATTGTCTCCTTGCATAAGTACACTACCAAGACCCTTAGACGATGCATCACAAAACACAGTATATCTCTTCTCAGGGTCTAGTATGGTTAAAACCGGGGCTTGGGTTAACTTCTTCTTCAGAGTTCTGAAACCCTTCTCACATTCTTCATCCCACACGAAAGGTACATCTTTCCTCATGAGACGGGTCAAAGGCAAAGCGATCTGTGAAAACTTCATGATAAATCGTCGGTAATAACCCGCTAACCCCAAAAAGCTTCGAACCTCTAAAACATTCTTTAGCCTTGTCCAATTCTGAACAACTTCCACCTTCGATTGGTCAACCGCTACACCTCTTTGAGAAATAACATGACCCAGAAATTTAACTTCTGTTAACCAAAACTCACACTTACTGAATTTTGCATATAACTGCTTCTCCCGAAGGATATCCAACACTGTCCTCAAATGCTGAGCATGTTCCTGCGGGTTCTTGGAATAAATCAAAATGTCATCAATGAAGATAATAACAAATTGATCTAGATACGGCTGAAAGATCCGGTGCGTATAATCCATGAAGACTGCCGGGGCATTAGTTAAACTGAAAGGCATAACCAAAAATTCATAGTGTCGTAACGCCTTCTGAAAGCTGTTTTGGACACATCTGAAGATTTGATACGAATCTGATGGTATCCCGATCTGAGATCAATTTTTGAGAACACTGATGCTCCTTTGAGTTGATCCAGTAGATCATCAATTCTCAGTAGAGGATACTTGTTCTTGATAGTTACTTTATTCAGCTGGCGGTAGTCAACACACAACCTCATGCTACCATCCTTCTTCTTAACCAACAACACCGGTGCGCCCCAAGGTGACACACTGGGCCTGATAAAATGTTTCTGAATGAGTTCTTCCAATTGAGACTTCAATTCCTTGAGTTCCAAGGGTGACTTTTTGTAAGGTGTTACAGACAATGGTCCCGCTCCCGGAATCAAATCAATGGAAAACTCAATTTCTCTTTCTGGGGGTAAACTCGTGATATCAACCGGAAAAACATCCAGATACTCACTAACAATTGGAATATCACTGGGACTTACATCTGACTCTGAGTGCCAATAAATCGATGGAAAATTGTTTACCATCTGATTCTTTCTTTCTGGATTCTTTCTCGATGTCTCTCCATCATAGGAGCTACAAGAATACTATCACGGTTAATTGGGAAACCCCCTACGGTGCCTTGGGTCAAGATTAATTCATAAGGCTCGGTCATTACCACACATACTTCTTGTAAGTGACTTTTTTCAGATCATTTGGGCACTTTTTTTGGGTTGATTTGCTTAGAAATTGGGCAGCCTATCTATTTTCTATTCTGAAATAAATGGGTACATTTGGGCTATGGAGTACAGGTCGACATGGTTGGTGGAGTTTATTGTTAGAGAGTGGCTCATGTAGTGCTTTATTGACATTCTAGAATCTTGTTATCATCCCTATCAACCTTCAGAACGGATGGAACAATTGCAATCACTTAGGCCTACAACTTGTATCATCCTACGTCTATCTAGAAGTTAATGGCTATGCCGACAAATTTCCAATACGAGTAATTCTTTTCAGGATAAGTTTGATTCCATGCTATGCCCTCTATTATTAGTGTTTTTTTTTAGGACGTTATGGTTTTCCGAGTATTTGCTACCCTTAGATACTAATCTTTTTAAGCTTTCCTATGCTCGTTCGAATGTTTCAATTTGGTCCCCCCCTTCTATATACTTTTCTACTTTTATTAATATTATTTATGAGTGTGGAGGTATAGGGTGGGGGTCTCTCGTAGGTGCCAACCTAGTTGGGATGTCTGAATTTCCACCTAATGCATGTCCGTTCTCTTAGTTTACCGGACAAAAGGAGCAAGACCTTATGAAGAATATCTAAAGTATTTCTATTGGGTACGAGTAGAATAGATTGAGCTCATGGTTATAGAGATACAAATTTCGTCCTTAAGGTAAAACTTGAAGGTGAGAAAAACACAAGAAGGGGGGGTTGAATTGTGTTTTGAAAAATTCTTCGTTTCTCCTAAAACTGAACACACTTGATCAGAAGTTAAGTGAGACAGCTTCTGAAGTGGTAATCAGAATCTAAATGCAGCGGAATAAAACAGAGAGAGAGAAGAAGAACGACACAAAGCAATTATACTGGTTCCTTCAACAATCCGGAAGTAGTCCAGTCCCCCTTGCACTTCCAAGGAGATTTCACTAAGAGTAATATCTGATTACAATTGCTCAAGCACACAAGCAAGAGACTTCCTTTGCTCAAGCACACAAGAAAGTGACTTCCTTTGCTCAAGAACACAATCAAGAGACTTCCCTGCTCAAGCACAACTGCAAGAGACTTCTAACTAAACAAAATTACACAGAAAATTGTTTAAGATTGAACACTCGATATACAATCAGAGGTACTCACAATACAAATCAGATACAGACTCAATGACTTAGGAATTTCTAAAATGAAACTTTGAGACACAGAAATTCTAAGTGAATGCAGAACAATTTCAACAGAGGTTTGGCACTTGTTGTGAGTCTTTCGTTCAGCATTCTAGCATTAACGTTCTTGCATTTCCAATTCTCTAAGTCTTCACTCCTTTATATAGAGGTGTGAAAGAGAAGTTGTGAAATTGCCAGCACATCAAAGAGTCGTTGTTGAAGCTTGATCTTTCACCAATGATCTTTTGCCTGATTTGGTTGTTGTCCTATGAAGAACCAATTTGAAATCCATTCCTTATCCAAGGGAACATCTATGCAGGCGAAGCCGTATTCTGGAGCTGTTTTCTTGTCTTGTAGTGTGGACACAAAACAGAGTAGTGGAGAAGGTGGTTGTATAGTTCGTACAATAGTACAATGTCAACGCTTTCGTCCAAATTGCAAGCACATGCCTTCAAACACCTTTGAAATGACCGTTGCAATGTTCCACTAATTTTCTGCTATGTTTTCGAATCCAATAGACAACTTTTGCAGTGTTGATTCTTCAATCTTTGAATCTTTTGCAAATCCAGTTGATCTTCAGCTTCTGGTGAAATGACTTCTGATGAGGCAACTTCTGATGATACAGCTTCTGATAACGCAGCTTCTGATAATGTGGCTTCTGGACCTCTTGTCTTCAGGAGCACTATTCTTCAGAAGCACTATACTAACTTCAGGAGCAGCTTTTCTTCAGGAGCGCTTTTTTTCTTCAGGAGCGAGTTGCCTTCAGGAGCACTAAGCTTCAATCTTGTTGATTCCTTTTGCTCTTTATTTGCTCATTCAGAACCAATAAATGATGTAACCTTTTAATGATGTAACCTTTTAATTCAGAACCAATAAGAGATGAGAAAAACGTAAGATTAAAGGTTCAGAGCATAATTCAAATTATTTTAAAGCATATTAACCATCTTCAAAAATTAAATAAACAGGGCATAGCAAGCATTATTATCAGAGCAAATAACAACACATATGATATAAACAGTTAATGATATTAAAAGAACTGAATTCAGAAGCATATAATATCAGAAGCGAAAAGAACTGAATCAGAAGCAGAGATGATCATAGAATATTAAAAGCCTAAAGAGACAAAAATAAGCTAAAAGTGTGCAACTATGGGTTTGGCTTTTTTCTCTAAAATCTTCTTCAGAAGCTCTTGCACATCAGCATACTTCTTGTCCATCTCTTTTTTGTAGTTGTCTTCTCTGATCTTGGCTTCTTGCATATCAGCTTCCAATTTTGATATCTTCAGCTTCTGCTCTAGTAGCTCTGTTTCAAGCCTTTCATTTTCTTCTTTGAGCTCCTTGTTTTCCTGAGCTAGAGCCAGGTTAGGTGCATCATTCTTCGCTAGGATCTCAGAAGGGATAATCAGATGCAAATCCTTAGGCAGGAATTCACCAGGTTCTTTGCCTCTGATACTGAGTGGGTTCTTCACCCAAGTACCAAGAATTTCTACATCTCCAGTATTCTCTTCCATTCCATTCAACCAATCTTCCAGCTTCTGCTTGGCTTGCTCTTGAGCCTCAATGCAGGAATCATGCAGTGCTGAAATCAGGTTGATGACCCTTTCCTTGATCCTTCTCCATTGCTTCTGATAGTTAACTTGATGACCCAAGTCATTTCTTCCTGCTATCAGTCTGAGAACTTCAGAAGCAATATCTTCCCACACATCTTGTAGCACACTTGAGAATCCAGGAAAATGGTGGGAGGTGAAGGTTGTTTAGAGGGTTTTGGAGGGGCTAAGTGTACGATGGGTAGGTTTGATGATGATTGGTCATTTGTAGTTAAGGATTGGCTAGTTGATGGTTGGTCAGGAGTGGGGTCAACTACCATATCAGAGGCATGATCATCCTCAGAGTCTGTGTCCATGTCACATACACCAGTATGGTGGGTGATCTTGATGACTTGTACTGGTGAAGGAGTTATGGAAGCAGGGGTTGGCTCAGGAACAATGTGTTCAGGAGCAGCAGTTTCAGATGCAGGTTCAGGAATGGGTTTAGTAACTGGTTGTTCAGGAACAATATGTTCAGGAACGGTCTTTTGAGGAGTGACTTGTTCAGGAACAGATGGTTCAGGAACAATTGGGGGTGATGAAGTTGTAGGTTCTGTTTGAGGGGGTGAAAAGGCTTTTTCTAGTTCTGGTTGTTGTTGTGGGGGGTCTTCTGAAACAACTTTATCAGAAGCGGATGCTTCTGGGGTTGTCTCAGAGGCTTTCTCTGAGGTTGACTCAACATTTTCTGGTACAATCATGTTGAGGGGTTGAATGTTAAGAGGTTGAGGGTGATGGCGGAGGATAGTATCAATGACTCTGTCTCTCTGCTCAGTCATTTCTTCTATCTTCTGATTGATTATATGACCAACTGGCTTATAAGTGCTTGACAGAGAGGGCTTTTTGTTGGTCTTGGTTGATGTTGAATGGCTTTTTACTGGCTTACGAAACAGAAGACTTATGGGTTTATCATCATCAGAATCAGAAGATGATGATGAGGATTTTGAAGAGGGTGAAGGAGAGTCATTGGATATCTCATGTACTACTGGTTCTGAGTGTGTGAAGATATTACCTGTTGTAGAAGGTTCTGAACAATCAGCTGACTTTATTTGATCATCTTCAGCAGTGCCAATAATTTTAAGAAGTTGTGATGCTTCTATCATTACCCTCTCTTGAAGTTCAGAAGCAATCTCCATAGCTTTTCCAATAGCTTCTGACACATTAGTAGCAACTTCAACATTCTTGGTAATAAGAGGAAAATCCTTGGTCCTCCTTACTGCTTGCTTCCTTTTCTTCTTTGGTATTGCAGGTTGATCAAGAGTAGTACCAATATCCAGCATCAAACTTGAGTCCAAGTCTTCAATAGCTTTTTCAATTGATGGCATTCCAGAACCACCAATGTTAAGCTTATCAGAAGTGACTTTAGTCTTCTTCGCAGATTTTTCAACCTCTAGGTATTGTTCTGCAGTCATCTTCCTTTTTGACTTTCTGCCTCTGGCTCGTGGCAGAGCACCACCATACATTTCCTCTGGTACATCTTCCAATCTGATTCTTTCGTTGGTTGCCTCAAAGTGCTCCTTGATGTAGAACATCTGAACATCAAGAGGATCCTTCTTACAGATAGGTGGAAAATCCCTCATAAGATCAGACCTGACATGGGATTCATTCAAATCAGTTTGAAGTTTGGTGACCTCACTTATTAGCTTCATATGTAGGAGTGTATTAGCATTGATGAACTTCCCAGTCTTAGCATCAATCATCTTATCAGTGTAGGCTTGAGCCCTACTTAGACTGTCCAAGACACCTCCTTGATAGAGTATCTCTGATAAGAGCCTTCCATAAGGAACCCAGGGTTTACCTAGCAGTTGACTTTGTTTCAGACACTCTATCAAGTACTTGAACATGTATTTTGGCACGTTCACCTTTTCCTTCTTGATGAAGTGCTGAAGAAAGACTTTTTGTGCCAAATTGGGTTTTTCACATCCACCACATGGTAGTAAGTTTTCATTCTGAATCTTCAGAAGCATCTTAGTTACCATGCCCAATTCAACATATTTCCTTTCCTTCTTGGAATTGTATATAACCAAATTAGCTTTCTCTTTCCAAATGCGTTCTTCAGCAGCACTTGAAAGATCAATTCCAGAGTAATATCCAGAAGCTTCAACTTTAAGAATAGCTTCTATCTGCCATTGTGTAATTCTCACTGGAATGCCACAGATGCTTGACCTGATTTCATCTTCAATAAATGGCTCAAGTCCCATTTCTTCTCTTGTCTTCCCCTCTAGTTCTGGATACATCAAAACCATCTGACTCTCTTCGGCTAGAGATGCTTTTTTGTCATAAACTTTCGCTCTTACCCAGAAGTGCCTAACCAAAGCTTCATATGTTGGTCCATTCAACATCTTGAAGTATTTAAGCAGTCCTTGCTCTTCATAGTAGCTTCTGATCCAACACTTATGAAACGCTAGTGATTCAAAATCCACTGGATTTTATATCTGAACCTCTAAATCCCATTCTTCCAATTTCATGCTTCTTCCTCTGTAGTCATATTCAGGGATCATTCGTGCAGAAGATTCTGAAACTTCCTGTTGCGAGCTTGATGATGCCATTTGATGAAGATTTGAAGAATATTTAGGGTTCTAGGGTTTTTGCGCTTACTTCGCAAGAGGTTTGAGAGCAAATGTGTTTGCTGTGAGTGAGTAGTGTGTGAATTGACAAAGTGTTAACAGTAAAAACGATTGCAATTCAAAAGAGACAAACAAACATAACATTAATGACAAAATTAGGGGCGCGTGAAAAGTACTTTCAAAGCTATTAAATCATCATTGCCCTTTTTAGTTATACACCAATACATACAGGCCACGTCAGAAGTTCTCAGAGTAACTACCAAGTTAGTGGGCCAGAAGTTACCACAAAAAGTAACTCCCAACGTTTCCACTAACTCTACTATTCAGAAGCATAAAATCCAGCTTCTGGACTTCAGATGCTGACGTCATCATCAGAAGCGAGTTTTCCTCAGAACCTCAATAAAGAGCTTCTGATGGACTACTGCTTCTGAACTAACTTCAGAACCTAAAATCCTATTCAGGAGCAAGCAAACATTTAATCAGACACAAAGTGCATGTTCAAATTTTTCTTTATAAAATCAAATCTTTCAACAGTTAAAGGCTTAGTAAATATATCAGCCCATTGATTCTCAGTATCAATGAATTGTAGATCTAAAATTCCTTTTTGAACATAGTCTCTGATAAAATGATGTTTGATTTCAATATGCTTAGCTCTTGAATGCAAAATTGGATTTTTAGACAAACAAATAGCAGCAGTATTATCACAATAAATGGGAATACTGTTAGCAGTTATCTGATAGTCTTCCAACTGATGTTTCATCCAAAGTAGTTGTGTACAACAACTTGCAGCTGAAATGTATTCTGCTTCTGCTGTAGACATAGCAATAGTTGTTTGTCTTTTGCTAGCCCAGGATATAAGATTATCACCCAGAAATTGACAATTGCCACTGGTTGACTTTCTTTCAATCCTATCACCAGCATAATCAGCATCACAGAATCCAATACCTGAAGCAGCATAATCAGCATAAGGATTTCCTATAAAGGAGTCCAAGATTAGTTGTTCCTTTCAAATACCTGAAGATTCTCTTGACAGCAGTCATATGAGATTCTCTATGATCTGATTGGAATCTTGCACATAAGCATACACTGAATAAAATATCTGGCCTAGATGCAGTGAGGTATAACAAAGAACCAATCATACCTCTGTACAGCTTTAGCTCCTTCATCTTCTTTGCTTAAGGTGCACGTAGGATGCATTGTAGTGTTCATCACTTTACAATCCTCAAGCTTGAACTTCTTCAGAAGCTCCTTTGTATACTTTGATTGATGAACATAGACTCCATCTTTGCATTGATTAATTTGAATGCCCAGGAAGAACTTCAACTCTCCCATCATGCTCATTTCAAATTCATCCTGCATTAACTTAGAAAATTCCTTGCAAAGAGATGCATTAGTAGAACCAAATATTATATCATCAACATATATTTTCACAACAAGAATATCTTTCCCAAGGGTCCTTCTGAAGAGTGTTGTATCAACCTGTCCTCTTTTAAAATCATTTTTGATTAAGAAATTACTTAGTCTATCATACCAAGCTCTGGGAGCTTGTTTCAAGCCATATAGTGATTTCTTCAGTTTAAAAACATGGTCAGGATATTTGATATCCTCAAATCCAGGAGGTTGCTTGACATACACTTCTTCTTCTATGACACCATTAAGAAATGCACTCTTGACATCCATTTGATATAATATTATGCCATGATTAACTGCATAGGAAAGAAGTAACCTGATTGATTCCAATCTTGCAACTGGAGCAAATGTTTCAGTGTAATCAATGCCTTCTTGTTGACTATACCCTTGTGCAACAAGTCTGGCTTTGTTTCTTGTTACTTCTCCTTGCTCATTCAGCTTGTTTCTGAATACCCATTTTGTTCCAATAATGTTCTTGTGCTGAGGTTTGGGTACCAGATCCCACACATCATTTCTTTGAAATTGATTCAACTCTTCTTGCATAGCTAAGATCCATCCATCATCTGAAAGTGCTTCATCAACTGTTGTAGGTTCAATCATTGAGATCAGTCCAATCATTGACTCTTCTTGTCTGAAGTATGATCTTGTTCTTCTTGGACTATCTTTGTTTCCAATGATTAGCTCCTCAGGATGTGAAGACTTGTGCTTGAAAGTGTTTATGGGAGGATCTTCTTGATGTGAGCCATCTTGTGCTTCATCAGAAGTAGTTTCATCTTGCGCTTCTGATGTGTGTTCAGCTTCTGGACTTTCTTCAAATTCAGCTATCTGATCAGGTTCTGGAGTAGCTTCAGGAACCTGTATCTTTGCAACACTTTCACCTTGCTTTGAAGTTTTATCTTCAAGCTCTTTGTCATCAAATTGAACGTGCATAGATTCTTCAACACAGAGTGTCTCTGAATTATACACTTTGTATGCCTTTGACCTTTCAGAGTAACCTAAGAAGATTCCTCTTTGGGCCTTGGCATCAAATTTCTTTAGGTAGAGCTTGTTATTTAGAATGTAACATGTACATCCAAATTGATGAAAGTAGGAGATATTGGGTTTTCTTCCTTTAAAGAGTTCATATGCTGTTTTCTCCAAAATAGGTCTAATATAGATCCTATTTTGAACATAACATGTTGTATTCACTGCTTCTGCCCAAAAATGTTTAGCCAAATTGTTTTCATGGATCATGGTTCTGGCCATTTCTTGTAAAGTTCTATTCTTTCTCTCTACAACCCCATTTTGTTGTGGAGTTCTAGGAGAAGAGAATTCATGGATGATTCCATGTTTTTCACAAAAAGCTTCAAATGGCTCATTTTCAAATTCTCCACCATGATCACTTCTGATTTTCAAAATCTTTGACTCTTTTTCAGTTTGAATTTGTGTGCAGAAGTTACTGAATACATCATATGCATTATCTTTACTTTTCAGGAATTTCACCCAAGTCCATCTGCTGTAATCATCAACAATGACTAATCCATATTTACTTCCATATAAGGATGCAGTACTCACTGGTCCAAATAAATCAATATGGAGTAGTTCTAAGGGTCTTGAGGTTGAAACAATGTCTTTGGTTTTAAAAGAAGATTTCACAATTTTCCCTCTCTGACATGCACCACAGAGTGCATCTGAATGATAGTCAATGTCTGGTAGCCCTTTGACAAGTTGTAACTTACTAAGCTTAGAGATTAACCTCCAGTTAGCATGTCCCAACCTTCTGTGCCACATCCATTTCTTATCATTCACTGATAGAAGGCAAATCACCTTCTGATCAGCCAGTTCAGAAAAATTGATTTTATAGACGTTATCAACTCTTTTTCCCTTGAACACAATGGATTTGTCTTCCTTGTTGATTACTGTACAATTGGTTTTCTCAAAAAGCACATCATAACCATTATCACAAAATTAACTAATGCTCAAAAGGTTATGTTCAAGACCATCTACCAACCATACATTATTAATCGAGGTAGAGGAATTACCAATAGTTCCTGTACCTATGATCTTGCCAGATTGGTTGCCTCCAAATTTCACACTTCCTCCTTCTTTCATTGTTAAGCTGAGGAAGCTGGACTTCTCTCCTGTCATGTGTCTTGAGCAACCGCTGTCTAGGTACCATGATCTTTGCTTTGGTGCTGCTCTTAGACATACCTGCATCATTGACATTTTCAGATTTAGGTACCCATTGTCCTATGGGTCCTGAAAGGTTAGTACTTAAGGCTTTACTCTTCACTTCTTGTACCTTGTGCTGTGAGTTGGGTTGCTTCTGATTAACCATTACCTTTGGTTTTGGTACTTCAGAAGCAATAACTGTCTTCTTCTGAAACTTAGACTTCAGAACCTCAGATTTTGGTTTTACCAGACTCTGAGGTACAGGTTCTGATCTTTTCAGGATCCTGATCTTTGAAGTCTTGGAATCAGATTTGATCATTGCGTTTGGCTTAGAGTTCTTTGGCTTTGAAGTAATCTTATCCTTAGAACTAGAAGCTTCAGGTTCTGATTGAACAACAGTTTCCAACTCAGCACCTTCAGGTACAAAAACTGTTTTCAGACCTTCCTTGATGCATTCACAACATGCTTTGAGACTGATTTCATTTGGTTTCCCTCCTGAAAAACCAATCCCTTTGCCATTGTTTCTGTAAATGCTATAAATCATAGAAGCCACTCTGCTTCTGTCAATGCCAGATATGATAAAATCTTCAAGAGCAATTTCATGGTTGCTTAAAGGTTTCTCATTACACTTTTCTTGTAGCTTCTGACATAAGAACCTAAGCTTGTCTTCGTATGTTTTACAAATGAAGTCAAAGCCCCTAAGTCCTTCTTCAGAAGCTTTCAGATCCAATAGAGTTGATTTTTGTTGTTTCATTAACTCAACATATTTTTCTTTTAAAATCCTTCAACTCATTGGTTCTTACTTCAAAATGTGTAAGAAGTTCTTTAAGTGACTCAACAAGTTCATTTCTGGGAATTTTGGAATATACCTCATTTTCATCTTCCGAGTCTGAATCTGATCCAGCTTCTGAAGTTGCTGTTGCTACCAACCCAACAGCTATCTTTGCATCTTCATCAGCTTCCTCTTTATCAGACCCAGATTCACTTCCCAAATCATCCCAGGTTGCCATTAAACTCTGCTTGATCTGCTTCCTCTTTGTCTTTTCTTTTTGAAGATCAGGGCATTCAGCAATGAAATGTCCAGCTTCTTACAGTTGAAGCATCCCTTCTGATCTTCTTTCCTTGAGCTTCTGGAGTTACTCCTCTTGGTTAGAAACTTTCTGTTCTTCTTGGCCAGATATTGAAGTCTGTTTGAGAGCATGGCCATTTCAGCAGCATCTGGTTCAGAATCTGAACTTGATTGTTCTTCCTCTTCAAATTCAACCACTTTGAGAGCTTTTGATGACTTGCCTTTGGATGGAAGAGCTATTGATTTACTCTTCTTAGTAGACTCATGTTCATTAAGACTTAACTCATGAACTTTGAGAGAACTAACAAGATCTTCGACACTTAAAGTGTTTAAATCTTTAGCTTCTTCAATGGCTGTCACCTTTGGTCTCCATCTTGCAGGCAAGCTTCTGAGTATCTTGCTCACATGGTCAGAAGCAACATAGCTCTTCTTTAGAATTTGTAGCCCAGAGACTAAGGTTTGAAACCTTGAGTACATCTCCTCAATAGTTTCATCATCCTTCATCTTGAATAACTCGTACTGATGTACAAGCATGAGAGCTTTAGCTTCTTTGACCTTCTTGCTGCCTTCGTAGTTTGAACAGAGAGAAGCAAACATAGTTTTAGCAGTGGATTTGTCACTCATCTTCATGTACTCTGCTTTGGGTATGGCAGTGACAAGGGCTCCTCTGATAATATGATGCTTCTTGTAGAGTTTCTTCAGTTCTGGAGTATGTTTCTTTCTATCCAAAGCAGCTTCTTCTTCATCAAGGACAAGGTCACCAACACCATCTTCTAGAATATCCCATAGTTCTTCATCTAGGCTCATGATATAACTATAGAAGTTGGTTTTCTACCAAGAAAATTCTTCAGCATCTCCATTGAACTTTGGAACTTTTCCAACGCTGGATCTCTTACTATCACTATAATGATGAAGAATAATATGGAAGACTCTAGAATTCTAGAGAATAACGTGGAAGTCTCTAGAACACTAAAGAATAATATAGAAGTCTCTAGAATACTAAAGAATAATAAGGAAGCTACTGGATACTCTACTAAAAAAATAGAATTAAGCAATAGGAAAATCTTGATGTTTCTTGATCCTTCTAGTCATATGAACTAGGGTATCCATGTTTCTAGACTTTTCTTTGTAATCAATGTTTCTAGATATTTCTAGTTTGATATGGAGAGCCTTTCTAGAGTAGTATAAATAAGGCTCACCACCAAGTGTTAGGCATATTCAAATCATCAAGCATTCAAGCATTCAAGTAATAACAACTTTCTTTGAGAATATTAGAGTGTTTCTCTATTTTCTCTACCTTTCCTTTTGTCCCTGAGCCATATAATCATGTGAGACATTATTATAGCTAGTTCCATCAGGATTAGGAGTTGGAATAGGACCAGACATGTTTTTCTCAGATCTTTGACTGTTACACGGTTAAGTGATACACAACAGACCAAGGCTCTAGATACCAATTGAAGGTGAGAAAAACACAAGAAGGGGGGGTTGAATTGTGTTTTGAAAAATTCTTCGTTTCTCCTAAAACTGAACACACTTGATCAGAAGCTAAGTGAGACAGCTTCTGAAGTGGTAATCAGAATCTAAATGCAGCGGAATAAAACAGAGAGAGAGAAGAAGAACGACACAAAGCAATTATACTGGTTCCTTCCACAATCCGGAAGTAGTCCAGTCCCCCTTGCACTTCCAAGGAGATTTCACTAAGAGTAATATCTGATTACAATTGCTCAAGCACACAAGCAAGAGACTTCCTTTGCTCAAGCACACAAGCAAGAGACTTCCTTTGCTCAAGAACACAATCAAGAGACTTCCCTGCTCAAGCACAACTGCAAGAGACTTCTAACTAAACAAAATTACACAGAAAATTGTTTAAGATTGAACACTTGATATACAATCAGAGGTGCTCACAATACAAATCAGATACAGACTCAATGACTTAGAAATTTCTAAAATGAAACTTTGAGACACATAAATTCTAAGTGAATACAGAATAATTTCAGCAGAGGTTTGGCACTTGTTGTGAGTCTTTCGTTCAGCGTTCTAGCATTAACGTTCTTACATTTCCAATTCTCTAAGTCTTCATTCCTTTATATAGAGGTGTGAAAGAGACGTTGTGAAATTGCCAGCACATCAAAGAGTCGTTGTTGAAGCTTGATCTTTCACCAATGATCTTTTGCCTGATTTGGTTGTTGTCCTATGAAGAACCAATTTGAAATCCATTCCTTATCCAAGGGAACATCTATGCAGGCGAAGCCGTATTCTGGAGCTGTTTTCTTGTCTTGTAGTGTGGACACAAAACAGAGTAGTGGAGAAGGTGGTTGTACAGTTCGTACAATAATACAATGTCAACGCTTTCGTCCAAATTGCAAGCACATGCCTTCAAACACCTTTGAAATGACCGTTGCAATGTTCCACTAATTTTCTGCTATGTTTTCGAATCCAATAGACAGCTTTTGCAGTGTTGATTCTTCAATCTTTCAATCTTTTGCAAATCCAGTTGATCTTCAGCTTCTGGTGAAATGACTTCTGATGAGGCAGCTTCTGATGATACAACTTCTGATAACGCAGCTTTTGATAACGCAGCTTCTGATAACGCAGCTTCTGATAATGTGGCTTCTGGACCTCTTGTCTTCAGGAGCACTATTCTTCAGAAGCACTATACTAACTTCAGGAGCGGCTTTTCTTCAGGAGCGCTTTTTTTCTTCAGGAGCGAGTTGCCTTCAAGAGCACTAAGCTTCAATCTTGTTGATTCCTTTTGCTCTTTATTTGCTCATTCAGAACCAATAAATGATGTAACCTTTTAATTATGGTCCTGTACACTTGAACAAATATTAGCTATTCCAATTTACAATGTTTAATACCTTGTTATCATCAAAACTCTTTAAGGTTCATTGTTAAACACATTTTGTTCCAACAAAACTTTGTTTGCCAAGATGCAATCTTTATTCTCTGTGAATATATTTGTTTTTTTGTTGCAAAAGATAAGTTTATAATAAAATAACTTAATTCAATAATGGTTATTACAAATATTTAATTATTATAATTTAAATTTTATGTGACTTATTTTGAATTGAAGTTATTTTCAAGTTAATAATCGTTTCTATAATCGCTTGTTGTCGGCCAGAAAAGGTTGATTAAATTGTTGTTGATCATCGCAGTTAATGGTTAGTGCGCGTGGATTCGCTAATTACCGTGTTGGCGGTCGAATCCACTCCACTTTCAGGCATCTATCAGTGGCTTTGTTCCTTTCATTCATCAAACTTTAGACCCGCTTGATATTCATCGTTTGTTAGAATCATTTCAGGTTGGATCCACTTTGTAGATTTTTTATTTTTTATGTTTTGCCTGTTTGGGTTGCTGACTGGGTCAAGTTTTATGTCCCCCAGTTTTTATGTAATTCTTTCATTTTTTAATAATATATATGAGCAATTGGCAATAGATTAAAGTAGCATACCAAGTTAGTTAGGCACTATTCTCTTTTATGTCACTTTTCTCTTGGCTTATAAAAAAAAGTGAATAATCTGTATTATTTAATGACTTTTTCTATGTATTATATTTAAAAATATTTTTTTAGTGAAAACTAATGTCAGAAAAAGTTTTTGTATTGAAATCTCTAATTTTTACTACATTTAATGGATTGTAAGGAGGAATTATTTTTTAAAAACGTGTAAGGAGTAGTATAATTATAATAACTGAAATTAAACATTTCTATAAGATCAAACATATATTTGAAAAAGTAATTGTAGACTTGAGAGGGAATGTTAAATACCACACACATAAACTTAATATCAATGAAATAGAACTTTAAATAAATCAAAACAAAAAATAACAAGGCTATTAATGGCAACAAAATAATAGTAAAACCAAAAAGCATAATATTATTTAAATTTTTATATTACAAGAATCATTAATTTATTAATATCACTCATTATTTAAAACACAACAAAGTATCTACTAAGAAAAGGAGGAAGATGGTGGTTGAACAGGAGCAGGGGTTGGGGTTGGTGGGTGATGAAGATGAGGTATGTGGCGGTCAATGTGTGGTTGATCTAGACTATTAGATGGAATGGGGGATGGAGACGGTGGCTGAACAGGGGCCTTTCTTGGGGTAGATGGGTGATGGGGAGGATGTTTTTTGTGATGATCTAGACGAAGAGAATGAATACCATAGAAAGATGGTGGTTGAACAGGAGCATGGGTTGGGGTTGGCGGGTGGTGAGGATGAGGTATGTGGCGTTCAATTTGTAGATTATCTAGACTATTTGATGGAATGGGGGACGGAAACGGTGGCTGAATAGGGGCTTTTCTTGGGGTAGATGGGTGATGAGGAGGATGTTTTTTGTGATGATCTAGACGAAGAGAATGAATACCACAAGAAGATGGTGGTTGAACAGGAGCATATGGGTTGGTGGGTGGCCAGGATGAGGTTTGTGGCGTTCAATTTGTGGATTATCTAAACTATTTGATGGAATGGGGGGTGGAGACGGTGGCTGAACAGGGGCCTTTCTTGGGGTAGATGGGTGATGGGGAAGATGTTTCTTGTGATGATCTAGACGAAGAGAATGAAAGTCATAAGAAGATGGTGGTTGAACAGGAGCAGGGGTTGAGGTAGGTGGGTGATGAGGATGATGGTGGTGGCGAGTACTGACCTCAATAGCAAAAACTACCAAAGAACTCACTTGGAGTAAGGCTAACACCATGACTATGACTTTGGCCATGTCTAAATGCAAGACAAAATAACCTAAAGAGAGGTGATGGAGTAATGTTGATATCTTGGAAGTGTTCAAAAGAGTGAATTTATAGACTTGGTGCTTAGAATAATTTTAATATTTTATTATAAATTTAGTCAAATCAAAAAGTAATGAGATTTTGAAAAGAGGCAAGATTGAAATTAATTATTTTATATATTAATATTATTATAAATAAAATTGCATAATAATATGTTAATAAAATTTAAGTTGAATGTTTGAATACTTTAATCTACTTTTTTATTTTTAATATATATGTTATTTGACTTTTTTAATCCTATAAATTATATAATTAATAAAAGATTTAAAAGTATTTTGATCAATCGTCTTTTTTATAAATTTTAATATTATTTTACTAATAAATTTTACTTTTACAATTTTTATTATTATTTTCAATCACATACATTTACAATAAACTATTTTCTTCCAAGTGTTTATGATGATTAATAAAACGTTTTGCCGAAGAAAAAAATAATTAATTGTAATATAGTTAAATAGTATACACATATTAAAACAATCTTTTTATGTCTATGTAATATATAAGTATTATTTTATTTTTGTATTATTAATTGAGGATAATATTTTTTTAATAAAGAACATAAAATTATTATTAGTTGTGGCAAGTATATCCTATTCAAGATCCAACAAATTAAAATGTGGTTAGTTTTTAGTTGTTAATCAAAATAGTTTATTGTGTTAAAAAAAAAAAGGTAAAGTTAGACTATTTTTAGATTGTCACAACTGGGATTTTAAACATGTCCCTTGTGATTACAATGTCAAACTCTTACCACTAAGATAACACATCTTGCAAAATAAAATAAACCTATGTTTTAAAATAAAGTATTACTAAAGTCAGACTTCATTATTGTAGTTATAAATCAAATATGGTATCAAACTAGTATTATATCATTTTGTTCCAATTGTCCATGTCTTTCCAATTTTAAGACGAAAGATATAGAATAACATATGCTCTTCCGAGCATACGAGAGGTGCGACATATTTTGCATAAAGAAAAATCACATTTGTTTATCCCATAAAAGAGCCTAGTAGCACGTGCAGATGACATAGTTATAAAATTTCAACATTTTTTTCAAAGCATAACATGAATAAAGTTTAAATTCTCATGTCAAACGAAAAACAAAACCATATAAAATTTTGTTACCCATATAACTAAAATAACTTTTCAAATGATAAATTAGCTTTACAAAATTATAATGAATTCAATTGGTATTAAGGATCAACAACTTAGTACCAAATGATTATTTCATAACCATGATTGCCAACAAAATGGATGGAAAATTGTTTACCTTCTAATTCTTTCTTTCTGGATTCTTTCTCGATGTCTCTCCATCATAGTAGCTACAAGAATACTATCACGGTTAATTGGGAAACCCCCTACGGTGCCTTGGGTCAAGATTAAGTCATAAGGCTCGGTCATTAGCACACATGCTTCTTGTAATTGACTTTTTTGAGATCATTTGGGCACTTTTTTTGGGTTGATTTGCTTAGAAATTGGGCAGCCTATCTATTTTCTATTCAGAAATAAACGATTACATTTGGGCTATGGAGTACAGGTCGACATGGTTGGTGGATTTTATTGTTAGAGAGTGGCTCATGTAGTGCTTTATTGACATTCTAGAATCTTGTTATCGTCCCTATCAACCTTCAGAATCAATGGAACAATTGCCATCACTGAGGCCTACAACTTGTATCATCCTATGTCTATCTTGAAGTTAATGGCTATGCCGACAAATTGCCAATACGAGTAATTCTTTTCAGGATAAGTTTGATTCCATGCTATACCCTCTATTATTAGTGTTGTTTTTTTTAGGACGTTATGGTTTTCCGAGTATTTGCTACCCTTAGGACGTTATCTTTTTAAGCTTTCCTATGCTCGTTCTTTTTAAGCTCGTTCTTTTTTTAGGACGTTATCTTTTTAAGCTTTCCTATGCTCGTTCGAATGTTTCTATTTGGTCCCCCCCCCCCCCCCCCCCTTCTATATACTTTTCTACTTTTATTAATATTATTTATGAGTGTGGAGGTATAGGATGGGGGTCTCTCGGAGGTGCCAACCTAGTTGGGATGTCTGAATTTCCACCTAATGCATGTCCGTTCTCTTAGTTTATCGGACAAAAGGAGCAAGACCATATGAAGAATATCTATAGTATTTCCATTGGGTACTAGAAGAATAGATTGAGCTCATGGTTATAGAGATACAAATTTCGTCCTTAAGGTAAAACTTTGTTTGCCAAGATGCAATCTTTATTCTATGTGAATATATTTGTTTTTTTTTTGTTGCAAATGATAAGTTTATAATAAAATAACTTAAATCAATAATGGATATTACAAATATTTAATTATTATAATTTAAATTTTATGTGAGTTATTCTGAATTGAAGTTATTTTCAAGTTAATAATCGTTTGTATGATCGCTTGTTGTCGGCCAAAAATGGTTGATTAAATTGTTGTTGGTCATCGCAGTTAATGGTTAGTGCGCGTGGATTCGCTAATTAACGTGTTGGCGGTCGAATCCACTTCACTTTCAAGCATCTATCAGTGCCTTTATTCGTTTCATTCCTCAAACTTTAGACCCGCTTGGTATTAATCTTTTGTTAGGATTGTCTAAGGTTGGATCCACTTTGTAGATTTTTTATTTTTTTATTTTTTATGTTTTGCGTGTTTGGGTTGTTGACTGGGTCAAGTTTTATGTCCCCCAGTTTTTATGTAATTTTTTCCTTTTTTTAATAATATATATGAGCAATTGGCAATAGATTAGAATAGCATACCAACTTAGTTGGACACTATTCTTTTTTATGTCACTTTGCTCTTGGATTATAAAAAAAAAGAATATACTGTATTATTTAATGACTTTTTCTATGTATTATGTTTAAAAATATTTTTTTAGTGAAAACTACTTTCAAAAAAAGTTTTTGTATTGAAATCTCTAATTTTTACTTCATTTAATGGATTGTAAGGAGGAATTATTTTTTAAAAACGTGTAAGGAGTATAATTATAATAACTGAAATTAAACATTACTATAAGATCAAACATATATTTGAAAAAGTAATTGTAGACTTGAGAGGGAATGTTAAATACCACACACATAAACTTAATATCAATGAAATAGAACTTTAAATAAATCAAAACAAAAAATACCAAGGCTATTAATGACAACAAAATAATAGTAAAACCAAGAAGCACAATATTATTTAAATTTTTATATTACAAGAATCATTTATTTATTAATATCATTCATTATTTAAAACACAACAAAGTTTTTACTAAGAAAAGGAGGAAGATGGCGGTTTAACAGGAGCATATGGGTTGGGGTTGGTGGGTGATGAGGATGAGGTATGTGGCGTTCAATGTGTGGTTGATCTAGACTATTATATGGAATGGGGGATGGACACGGTGGCTGAACAGGGGCCTTTCTTGGGGTAGATGGGTGATGGGAAGGATGTTTTTTGTGATGATCTAGACGAAGAGAATGAATACCATAGGAAGATGGTAGTTGAACAGGAGCATGGGTTGGGGTTGGTGGGTGGTGAGGATGAGGGACGGAGACGGAGACGGTGGTATCAAACTTCATTATTGTAGTTATGAATCAAATATGGTATCAAACTAGTATTATACAATTTTGTTCCAATTGTCCATGTCTTTCCAATTTTAAGACGAAAGATATAGAATAACATAAGCTCTTCCGAGCATACGAGAGGTGCTTCATATTTTCCATAAAGAAAAATCACATTTGTTTATCCAAAAAAAGAGCCTAGTAGCACGTGCAGGTGACATAGTTATAAAATTCCAACATTTTTTTCAAAGCATAACATGAATAAAGTTTAAATTCTCATGTCAAACGACAAACAAAACCATATAAAATTTTGTTACCCATATAACTAAAATAACTTTTCAAATGATAAATTAGCTTTACAAAATTATAATGAATTCAATTGGTATTAAAGATCAACAACTTAGTACCAAATGATTATTTCATGACCATGAGTGCCAACAAATCGATAGGAAATTGTTTACCTTCTGATTCTTTCTGTAATACCCCGCATATAAAAATTCAGTATCAATTATTTGATCTTTGTTTTTTTAGAGAAGGGCAAAATGGTAATTTCGCATAAGACTTTCTGGACCGAATCAAATTATTCCAACGGATCACGGTGAATGTAATATTCCGCTTAAAACTTTCACGACATTTTATCGGATATTTTAGTTGAGGAAGAGTGTAGAAAAGGGTATTTTGATCATTACAATCTAAGGGCTATTAAAGGATAACCATACAAAATTTCTTCATTTTCTCCACTCATTTCTCTTCCTACCAAAATCAGATTTTTTTTCCACCCTTCTCTTTCTTCTCCCAACCGCCCCTCACCTCTCTTCATGCTTATCTCCCCTTTTCTTCAATTTCTTCATGTAATCAACACACAAATTACAAGCATGGGATCCTTAGACCACTTTGGTTAGCTTATAAGCACCAAAAATTTCCCTTCTCCATCTTAATCAAAACCTTCCCTCCATCTCTCTTTTGAGAAGTGTTCCAAAATCAAGTTTTTGGGAATTTGATTCTAATTTTGGACTTGGTGTGTACTCATGGTGGGTTATGAAGATGGTTAGGAGCAAGATACAAGAATAAAGGAGTTAGGGGTTTGATGCAAAAGTTGATACAAGGTGAGAATCTTAAATTAAAACTTGAATTTGAATTGTTATAGATTGAATTGTTGATTAAGTTTAATGGGTATGTGAATTGTGTGAGAAAGTTTGAATTTCTATGATAAATTTTCATGGTATAGTAGCTTGGTTCATGAAATGAGATAATTAGAGAATTGTTGTTGAAGATCATTGTTGATGGTTTGTTGTTGATGTAAGAAAGATGAGTTGGTGATCAAAATGGTGTATTGTTGTTAAAGGTGATTGTACTTGAACCTTATGAAAATTGGGTAAAAATTCGTATGGCATATTGGTAGTATATTCATCATATCTCTTTCTGTGTAATCTGGAATTAAGTAATTGTTGAAGTTTCGGATTCTACACTTATTTCCCTTCAAATCGGATATAAATTTTGTGTGATTTGGATTAGTGACGAACTTAGAAAGTGCGTTTGAAGTTGTGAATTTCTGCTGGAAAATTGCTACGGGTTTTGGGACAGGGCTCCACTAAAATGGTAATAACTTTCTCTCTATAACTTGGAATCAAGTGATTTTTAATGCTATGGATAGCTAACGAAATTTCCGACGTTTCGGTACCAGTTTTACGAATTTGGACCCATTATTGAAGTTTAGAGACTACTTTGAAGTATGGGGACTGATGTAGGACTTGTGCTGAACCAAAGATTAAGTTGTTGATGTTTAAGCTAGTGCAACTTTGGTTTTTCTTTGGAGAATTGAAATAAAGGCAGAAGTGAAGAGCAATGGCTGATGCTTATTTGTTCAAGGGTTCAGAATAGGATGAGGTGAGTTCCTTTAGATAGAAAAACTTCCCTTTGGGTAGTTATATTATGCCACTAAAATGATGGTTTATGATATTGTGCATTAGAACATAATTAGTGACATTATGACTTAAATTAAATACCTATGCTAGTGTATTCTAAAATAGCTCTTATATTAATAAACATGCTTATGGTAGTGTAGGAATTGGAGGAAAGATTGTTAGACAAGTTTTAATGCATTTGTGAATAAATACATGATTTCGGCTAAAATTCCGGAAGTTGAGATTATTGGATTTTTATGACTTTAATTCAATCCTTAGATAATGTAAATGAAACTTTTAAGAAAATGAATGGTCATTGTTCAGCTAAGGACTTAAATTCTCATTTCTCCGGATATGTAGCCGAACATGTTTTGGAATTCTCCAATTTATATCCTACCATAATGCCTATGTTTGAGAAAGCAAGAAAATGTTTAGAATAAATTAGCCATGAATATCAGTGATGGGTAGGTCACAAACCCGAGAAAATTTATTATGACATAGCTATGAGCATCCTATTATTATTTCAGGATAAAGACGGAATTACCACGTCTTTATTAACAGATTTAGAAATATTATTATAAGGAAATCAGTTAAGATAAAATGTCTCTCTAACTCCCCGTTAGTAGTGGAGTTGAGGGTTATTTCAGTTATCAGAGATCAATCAGTTTATAGTATTAAAACATGTTTAAGCCGTGGCTTTCGCTATCCCGCCAGTTGGATACGAAAGGTTCCCGCCAGTTGGAACGGGCACTATCCGTGAGGATGACCCCACGATAATCAGAGGAGTCCGGTATCCCCGTCAGTTGGGTTCCCGCCAGTTGGAAATTATTACCGGTCAGAGTGGAATAAATTCCGGGGTTACTCCACCTGGGTTTATTCCGTAAAATTAACTCAGATAATATTGTTTGTTCAACGCTAACATTTCTAACATAATATGACAGACATTAAGATTATAATTATGGCTATGATTTTAGTATTAGTATCAGAAATATATTAGTATTTTAGACAGCGATCCTAGTTATCCCTCGATCGCTCAGTTATGCATGACACAACTGTATAAACCAAAAATGGGTTGAGTTTAGAGACAGATGGCAATCCTAGGTTCCCTGAGATTGCCTACAGCCTAGGATAGGTGGAACTCACTGAGACATCCCGTCTCATCCCAATCAATTTTATTTTATTTTATTTCAGATACACAGGTGGTTCGCAAGCAGGGCTGTTCGTGATGAAGTAGCAAAAGAAGCTGGACAATTATGTTTACTTGTCATTGCATGTATGTTGTACACGTCAGTGGTACTATTTGAAATGTATAGACAAGTTGTTTTATAATATGTTCAGAAGAAATTTTTATTATTGTAATTTTAATGTATCCAATGCCAAGTTTAACGAGCATACTAGATATCCTAGGTAATTTCTAGTATGGGTGTTACACTTTCTTTCTGGATTCTTTCTCGGTGTCTCTCCATCATAGGAGCTACAAGAATACTATCACGGTTAATTGGGAAACCCCCTACGGCGCCTTGGGTAAAGCTTAATTCATAAGGCTCGGTCATTAGCACGCATGCTTCTTGTAAGTGACTTTTTTGAGATCATTTGGGCCTTTTTTTGGGTTGATTTGCTTAGAAATTGGGCAGCCTATCTATTTTATATTCTGAAATAAACGGGTACATTTGGGCTATGGAGTACAGGTCGACATGGTTGGTGGAGTTTATTGTGAGAGTGGCTCATGTAGTGCTTTATTGACATTCTAGAATCTTGTATCGTCCCTATCAACCTTCAGAACTGATGGAACAATTGCCATCATTTAGGCCTACAACTTGTATCATCCTACGTCTATCTTGAAGTTAATGGCTATGCCGACAAATTACCAATACGAGTAATTATTTTCAGGATAAGTTTGATTCCATGCTATGCCCTCTATTACTAGTGTTGTTTTTTTTAGGACGTTGTGGTTTTCTGAGTATTTGCTACCCTTAGATACTAATCTTTTTAAGCTTTCCGATGCTCGTTCGAATGTTTCGATTTGGTCCCCCTCCCCCACCCCCCCCCCCCCCCCCCCCCCTCTATATATCATTCATGAGTTTGGAGGTATAAGATGGGGGTCTCTCGGAGGTGCCAACTGTAACACCCCGTTTTCCCAGCATAAATAAATTTAAAGAATATCAGAGTTTTTTTTTCATCATAAACGGAGCATCACATTCAACTTACAAAATTTTCCACAAATATAAATAGGACAAAATGCCACTTATTAAAAACAATCTGCTTTTATAAAAAATCCAACAATCATGCAGCGGAAATAGTTTTCAACATATTATAATAATCTTTGGCTCTTGAGGCCACAACATCAACATCTTTAGTAGTTCTCATGAAAAATAGTTCAACAATGCTTAAAAGGAAATACGTAACAAGGAAACATGCGACAAAAACAATCTCCATCCCGTTACGTATTAGAGCATCCTAGACGACACGGCGGAGATTACTCATAACTGCACTAATCTTGGTAACCTGCATGTTACTCATACGAAGAGCAACATTTCCAAGCAGAAGGGGTGAGATACATAATCAATAATAATAAGCATGTAATTCATCAATGAAATTTAACAACGTAACTACAACATTTAGCAACTTATTACTTCACATAACTCTTCATTAACAACTCATTGATAGCAATCAATTTAACAACAACAGCAACAACAACAACATAGACATCGACGACACCAACTCGACTATGCAACATCATCAACTTAACAACTCAATAGAATGCAAAATGCATGTGGTACCAATCAGGGCAATAAGTCCCCCAACATATAGAGCACAAAAGGGCTCACCAGGGCATAAGCCCTCAACTTTAATTGAGCATAAGCTCCCAGGGCATGAGCCCTCAACTTTAGTAGAGTATAAACTCTCAAGGCATAAGCCCTCAACCACTTAACAATCTTGGATGATAGCAACATTAACCACAAGGACAACCATGACAACATACACATTAACACAACTTAGGCATAACAACTTGAATGACATAAGCAACATGACATTATACAACATACAATAATCACATAATATATTCCAACCTATCAACAACAATAGCAACATATACATTAATCAATTACTTACATATCAAACCAAGTTAGATTCATCACAACATAGATTAAATACTTATAAACATCTTAATTAAACTCATAGTACTCAAGCTTTGAAGTTTGCAGACAATCTATAAGATTTGGGTTAGTTTTCATAAAATTTCACTAAGACCTCCTTAGAGTATTTTCATCATATCTTAAGATCTAAAAATCATTTTCAAGCCAAACCAAATCCACTAGAAAGCTAACTCAATTATCTACAACTTTCATGTTTACACCAAAAGCCAGTTCGGAACAGAAATGGGTGAAAAAGACGCAAGAACGCAAAACATGGGATGCTGTCAAATCGGAGTACGATTTGGAAAATCGGAGCACGATTTTCTGGGTCAAAATTAGCATTTTCATTCGTAAATAATCGGAGCACGATTTGACAAAATCGGAGCACGATTTGGCACAGACTGTTACGATTTTTACACCATTTTTCACCCCAAAAACCCAATTTTCAATCACCCAAACCCCAAATTTGATAGGGAACATTGCCTATGATCATTCTAAGACCTGAACATCAATTCAACACAGCAATTCATGGGAAAGTCATGCACTTTCAACAATTAAATTCATAATTCAAAGACCTAATTTCTCAATCAACAAAGTTATGAACAACAACATAAGATTAACCCTAATCCCCAAAACTCATAAGATTAACCCTAATCCCCAAAACTCACAACAACAACTTTTGTCAAACCCAATTTCAGAAGAACATACTTAAGATTAGAGAATATGAATCCCACCCTTACCTTAATTCAACGGATAGCAAGGTTCAGGTTTCTCCTTCTCTGGTTCTTCTCCTCCCTCTAGGGTTCTCCAAAACTTGTTTCTACGTGAAAACGTATTCTGACTTGTTTCTCTCTTTTTTTTTATTTCTAACCACTTCTATTATTTCTACTTATGCCCACTAAACTTTTCTAATTTCAGTTTCAGCCCCTCAAGACCTTTTACTACATTTTTGTCATATTTACTAAATAAACAAAATAAAGCCACTTAAGTAAATATCACATATCACACATAATCATATATATATCAACTAAAATATATAACTCAACTCTAATTTAATAAAATAATTAAAATAAGAAACAAGGCATTACAACTCTCCCCAACTTATAAAATTTTCGTCCTCCAAAATGTATCTTATACAAATAATTCTGGATAAGACTCCAACATCTTACTTTCCAATTCCCACGTCAAACTTTCACCGGTCGCTCCTCCCCAAACGACCTTCACAAGGGATATCTCTTTGCCTCTAAGCTTCTTCACTTCGTGACCTTCAATTCTCACTGGTAAGGTCTCGACCGTGAGGTTATCTCTAACTTGCACATCGTCTCTAGGAATCACATGAGATGGGTCCGGAACATACTTCTGAAGGTGCGACACATGAAACACATCATGCAAATTCGAAAGATGCGGTGGCAAACCCACCCTATAAGCAACCGTTCCAATCCTCTCTAAAATCTGATACGGACCAATAAACCTCGGAGTCAACTTCTTCGACTTCAATGCACGTTCAACACCAGTTACAGGAGTGACTCTCAGAAATACATGATCTCCTTCCTGAAACTCAAGGTCTTTCATGCGCTTATCATGATAACTCTTTTGTCGACTCTGCGACGCTTTCATCTTCTCTTGGATTAACTTAACCTTCTCAGTAGTTTGTTGAACGACATCTGGTCCCAAAACTACACTTTCACCTGACTCGAACCAACACAACGGAGTTCTGCACCTCCGGCCATACAAAGCTTCGAATGGTGCCATTCCAATGCTAGAATGGTAACTGTTATTGTACGTGAACTCTATCAATGGAAGATGACTATCCCAAGTTCCTCCTTGCTCAAGTACACAGACCCTCAGTAAGTCTTGTAACGACTGAATCGTTCTCTCCGACTGACCATCTGTTTGCGGATGATACGCCGAACTCAACCACAATCTAGAACCCAAAGCCTCTTGCAAACTCTTCCAAAATCTAGAAGTAAACTTTGGATCTCTATCCGACACAATGCTCGACGGAACACCACGTAGCTTCACTATCTCACGAATATAAATCTCTGCCAACTGAGACACGGGAAAACTAATGTTAATTGGAATGAAATGAGCCGACTTCGTCAATCTGTCCACAATCACCCATATCGCGTCATGCCCTCTTGGAGTGTTCGGCAAACTTGTCACAAAATCCATGGATATACTATCCCACTTCCACTCTGGCACATCTAAAGGTGTCATCAACCCAGCGGGTTTCTGATGCTCAACTTTTGACTTTTGACAAGTCAAGCATGCATACACAAATTGTGCCACATCACGTTTCAAACCAGACCACCAAAACAATTTCTTCAAATCGTGATACATTTTAGTAGCTTCCGGATGAATACTTAAGCTACTTCTATGACTCTCTTCAAGAATCATCTTCTTTATCTCATCATTGTCAGGAATGCAAATCCTACCTCGAAATTTCAACACACCTTGACCATCGACCTTAAAGTCACTATCTTCAGTCTGATTACTAGCAACCAATAAGTCTACAAACTTAACATCCACTTTCTACGCTTCTTTAATACTTCTCAAGAAATCACTATCAATCTTCAGCATTCCTAGCTTAACACTCTGAGGTGACACTTCACAAACCAAACTCAGGTCTCTAAATTGTTCCAGCAACTCAAACTCTTTAGCCATCATAACGGACATATGTAAAGTCTTCCTACTTAAGGCATCTGCAACAACATTAGCTTTACCCTGATGATAATTCAAACCAAAGTCATAATCTTTCAATAATTCGAGCCACCTTCGCTGTCTCATATTCAATTCCTTCTGATCAAACAAATACCTCAAGCTCTTGTGATCATTAAACACCTCAAATCTCGAACCATACAAGTAATGTCTCCAAATCTTAAGCACAAATACAACTACAGCTAATTCAAGATCATGAGTAGGATAATTTCGTTCATGAGTTCTCAACTGTCTTGATGCATAAGCAACCACTTTACCATCTTGCATAAGCACACCACCTAAGCCTAACTTAGACGCATCACAATATACAACAAAAGGTTTATCGGACTTTGGCAAAATCAAAACTGGGGCCGTCGTCAAACGCTTCTTCAATTCATTAAAACTGTTCTCACACTGGACATCCCACACAAAAGCTTTTCCTTTACAAGTCAATTGTGTTAATGGTAGTGCTAACTTAGAAAATCCTTCTATAAATATTCTGTAATTACCAGCCAATCCCAAAAAGCTTCTAATCTCTGTAACCGACTTAGGAGTCTCCCATTGTGATACCGCTTCAACTTTAGACGGATCAACTACAATACCACTACCAAAATAACATGGCCCAGAAAACTTACCTCCTTCAACCAGAATTCACACTTTGACAATTTAGCATATAGCTTCTTCTCTTTCAGCACTTGCAAAATGATTTTCAGATGTTCAACATGTTCTTCTTCAGACTTGGAGTATATCAAAATATCATCAATGAATACAACCACGAAGCGAGCTAAAAATGCATGAAGGATGCGATTCATGTACTCCATAAACAGACCAGGTGCATTTATAACACCGAAAGGCATCACTCTATACTCATAATGTCCATAACGTGTTCTAAAGGCCGTCTTCTGCATATCTTCATCTTTCACCTTAATCTGATAGTAACCTGACCTTAAATCAATCTTGCTAAACACACGTGCACCCACCAACTGATCCATCAGATCATCAATTCTTGGAAGTGGATACATATTCTTTATCGTCACTTTGTTCAATTGTCTATAATCAATACGCAATATCATGCTACCATCCTTCTTCTTCACTAACAATACCGGTGCTCCCCAAGGTGAAACACTCGGTCTTACAAACTTCTTATCTAGCAAATCCTCTAACTGTTTCTTCAACTCAGCTAACTCGGAAGCTGACATACGGTTAGGTGCCATAGACACCGGCTTCGTACCTGGAACAAGATTAATAGCAAATTCTACTTCTCTCTCCGGTGGCACATCAGGAATCTCATCGGGAAAAACTTCTGGAAATTCACACATGACTTGTAACTTATCAATTATTGCTTGATTCTCAACAGATAAGGACGCCATCAAGGAAAACATCAAAATTCCATCACGTTCTAACTGCTTCAGCTGCTTAGTAGTCAAAAACTCCGCTCCACTTTCTTCTTCAGCAGAAGAAAAATACACCGACTTACTAAAACAATTAATATGAACATGGTTATACTCCAACCAGTTCATACCAAGTATTATATCCTAGTTCTCTACACAACAAACAGTAATAAGTACAACATAAAGACAGTACAAAAACTGTCACCTGACACAACGCGACTCAACTACTTGGCCGGACGGACCGACCTGCTCTGATACCAATTGTAACACCCCGTTTTCCCAGCATAAATAAATATAAAGAATATCAGAGTTTTTTTTTTCATCATAAACGGAGCATCACATTCAACTTACAAATTTTTCCACAAATATAAATAGGACAAAATGGCACTTATTAAAAACAATCTGCTTTTATAAAAAATCCAACAATCATGCAGCGGAAATAGTTTTCAACATATTATAATAATATTTGGCTCTTAAGGCCACAACATCAACATCTTAAGTAGTTCTCATGAAAAATAGTTCAACAATGCTTAAAAGGAAATGCGTAACAAGGAAACATGCGACAAAAACAATCCCCATCTCGTTACGTATCAGAGCATCCTAGACGACACGACAGAGATTACTCATAACTGCACTAATCTTGGTCACCTGCAAGTTACTCATACGAAGAGTAACATTTCCAAGCAGAAGGGGTGAGATACATAATCAATAATAATAAGCATGTAATTCATCAATGGAATTTAACAACGTAACTACAACATTTAGCAACTTATTACTTCACATAACTCTTCATTAACAACTCATTGATAGCAATCAATTTAACAACAACAGCAACAACAACAACATAGACATCGACGACACCAACTCGACTATGCAACATCATCAACTTAACAACTCAATAGAATGCAAAATGCATGTGGTACCAATCAGGGCAATAAGGCCCCAACATATAGAGCACAAAAGGGCTCACCAGGGCATAAGCCCTCAACTTTAATTGAGCATAAGCTCCCAGGGCATGAGCCCTCAACTTTAGTAGAGTATAAACTCTCAAGGCATAAGCCCTCAACTTTAGTATGCATGGACCTAATGACCAATCACTTAACAATCTTGGATGACAGCAACATTAACCACAAGGACAACCATGACAACATACGCATTAACACAACTTAGGCATAAAAACTTGAATGACATAAGCAACATGACATTATACAACATACAATAATCACATAATATATTCCAACCTATCAACAACAATAGCAACATATACATTAATCAATTACTTACATATAAAACCAAGTTAGATTCATCACAACATAGATTAAATACTTATAAACATCTTAATTAAACTCATAGTACTCAAGCTTTGAAGTTTGGAGACAATTTATAAGTTTTGGGTTAGTTTTCATAAAATTTCACTAAGACCTCTTTAGAGTATTTTCATCATATCTTAAGATCTAAAAATCATTTTCAAGCCAAAGCCACTAGAAAGCTAACTCAATTATCTACAACTTTCATGTTAACACCAAAAGCCAGTTCGGAACAGAAATGGGTGAAAAAGACGCAAGAACGTCAAACAGGGGATGCTGTCAAATCAGAGTACGATTTGGAAAATCGGAGCACGATTTGGAAAATCGGAGCACGATTTTCTGGGTCAAAATTAGCATTTTCATTCGTAAATAATCGGAGCACGATTTGACAAAATCGGAGCACGATTTGGCACAAACTGTTACGATTTTTACACCATTTTTCACCCCAATAACCCAATTTTCAATCACCCAAACCCCAAATTTGATAGGGAACATTGCCTATGATCATTCTAAGACCTGAACATCAATTCAACATAGCAATTCATGGGAAAATCATGCACTTTCAACAATTAAATTCATAATTCAAAGACCTAATTTCTCAAACAACAAAGTTCTGAACAACAACATAAGATTAACCCTAATCCCCAAAACTCACAACCTACAACTTTTGTCAAACCCAATTTCAGAAGAACATACTTAAGATTAGAGAATATGAATCCCACCCTGTAATATCCCGCCTGTCAGTATCGAAATATTACCAGTCGATCGTGCCAGAGGATATGTTATGGAAAGAAAGTTTGACGAAAATATTTATCATGAGATGTCAGCTTAATACGGAAAAAGTATCAGTGTCGTATTAAACACGTTTAAGGCAAGGGCAATTTGGTAATTGCACGGGAAGGGATATTTATTTGGTTAAGACACCAAAATATCTCATTATTCAATCTTCTTTCTCTCTCCAAGTTGAAGAAAGCAATTCTCTCTTCTTTCTCTCTTCTCCCACGCGCCCCATCTATTTCCCTCTGCACCAAATCTTCCAAGTTCTTCTTCCTTCCATGGCAAGTGAATCAATCTTGTTCCCTCTTGATCTCTTAAACTTTTAAAAGTTTGGATTTTGTTAATTTCTCTACTTCTCCCTAAAGAAGAGAATCAAGGGTTAGGGTTTGGATTGGTAGTGGATCAATTGAAGGATTATGCATGAAGTTTCTTCAAGAAGAGATTAGCTCCAACCTCTACCAAGATTGGATACTCTTTGAAAGGAATCACATGCTCTATGGTTTGGAATAAACTCTCTCATCACTTTGTTTCTTAAGAGATGTGATCATGGAAGCTAGGGTTTGGTTATTGATTAAGAGGCTAGGGCTTGGTTGTTGAGCATGGAAGCTTATGTTGAAGCATGTATCATGGAGTTGGTAAACAAGATAAAGAATCAGAGCTTGAGGTTATGAAGTGATGTTGATGCTTGAGGGCTAAGGAATCAAGTGCAAATCATGATTAGGTGAGTTCCATAGATAGTTTTCCTACCCTTTGGAATCATGTTTATGTCTTGTATGGAAATATGAAAACTATGGAAATTCTAGGGTTTATGTATGAGTTAGTTGCCCCTTTTCTTGCCATACTTACTAAACATATTAATACTTGCTATATGAGTGTTTTACAAGTATTCTATGATCAAATATGCTTAGGGACACTTGGTTTTAAGGTTTTTGAGCCAAAACACCATTTTTACAAGTGCTGGACTGTCCTAACTCGCCACAGCGAGCTGGTAGCTCGCGAGGCGAGCTAGAAGTCAGAACAGAGGGTCCTGCTCGCCCCCAACTCGCCACAGCGAGTGTTTACTCGCCTCCCCAGTAAAGTTGCTCGCCATGGCGAGCAGACTGTGTGGTCACACATGGTTTGCTCGCTTCAGGCAGGCATTGGCATTTTTCGAGCGGTTTTCTTTGTATGATCTTTTATAAAAGTAAACCCCTCAAACTAAGGTCCTATATGATGAATTTTTTAAAGGAGTTTTCTTAAGGATGAAGCAAGTATTTAATATGCTTAGTGATGCTTGGTACATGAGAGAATGACATGATACGATACAATTTTGGGTAGCAAGTTATTCATTAAGCATGGGAAAGGTTATAGAGCCTCGACATAGTTTGTCGAGAACTAGAAAGTTAAGCAAGAATCCTATGAAGGATAAGACGCGAAGTATATTCCCTTTGCATATGATTTAGAATGATATAGCAAGCATGTTAAGTCACGGATTGATTAGTTAATCTCTCCACTAAGATTAAGTATGTACAACTATGAGTATACCGCTAATCGGATCGATCAAGGTTCTGAGATAAACAAGCAAGCATGAATAGGTTTAACCTTCATGAACGACAAGACCATGACTATTATAATGTAGGTGGCATGTCTCTTGCTATCCACGCTAGGGGGATACAAGGGGTTCTCATGATGGGAACGGTTCAAGCCGCAAGGGACCTGCATGTCACCGAATAATCAAGATGTAGGTGTTTGTGTCTCTTGTTATCCACGTCAGGGGGATACGAGAGGTTCTCGACCCAAGGGGAACGATTCAAGCCGTAAGGGACCCGTACGACACCGAGGGAGTTCGATGTACCCTTGCTAGGTTTCATCGATCATGTATGGGATTGTTCTCGGGGTTACTCCACCCGGGGCTCTCCGTAAAATGAATTAAGATAATGACTGTTTGTTCAACGCTAACATAATGAATGAACTTATGCACGACCATGTATGTTATGATTATGATTCTGATAGGGCCAAACCGCAAGTGCACGGCCTATCGAAGTAATAGTAGTAAGAAGAGTATCGTTCCGCTAGGGAGTTGTGAATTCAATTAACTTTCAGAGAATGATTAGAAGAGAGAAAAGTTTATAAAAAGGGGGTTTAATTGCTGAAAGTAAATAACAATAATATAAAAGAGCCTTAGGATTATTGGTTTGTCATAATAACAAACCCTTCACTAGACAAGACTTAAACATCTAATTTCATGGTTTACACACTAATTTCTAAAGACCGGTTTCCCTTAGCCCCTCACCTTTCCGATGAAAGTCCGGTGATAGTTTACTTCTAGCAACCAAGCCTATTTCGCTGACTTGATTACTAGAAGATGCATAGAGGATTGAAACTACTCTTGTCTCAATAATTGCAAAGACTATTTCACTGTTTTGCAATTATTGTCTAGATTCACTTGTTCCAACATCAAAACTCCACTCTCGCTTTATGAATTGATGTTTGGGATGATGGATTAACGATTATCAAACCCTCCGCTTTCGCTTCCACAGTTTGATAATTGTTAATCCACGTTAAGACGGTGAATCTAGATTAGAAATTAGGGTAACATAAAATTAGGGTTTAAGCTTGGTTTGTTTAGGATTATGTCATTTAGACTCCCCAACAATCCTAAGACGAAGAAGTCTACTCACTCATGTTCATCGTAGACATGGGGGAAGAAGAGAGAAAGCAATAAAGTAAAAGAACAATAATATAAAAGTGAACTTTTATTCCAAGAACAAAAGATGAATGTTTATGATGGAGTGCTACTCTATTTATAGCTTTACAATTGACTTAGAAACTAAGCAACTAAAAGGGTAAAACAGTAAAGCTGCAACAGGGTAACTTGGGCCCGAAGAAAAAGCAGCAAAAGAGGGTTCTGGATCGAGCACGGCCGTGCCACATGTTGGCACGGGCCGTGCCAAGCTTCTGCCTTGGTGGGAATATATTTTTGTCCCGTATCTTCGTATTTTCGCACTGTATTTGCTCCAGTCCTCTTTCTTTTGCTCCAAGACACCTTCCACCATATATTCGTTCCTAAAATATAATAAAAAGCAATCTAAAGTAAAACATTCTAAAAGGAAATAAAATGCAATAAAATCAAATCAAATCTTAAATAAAACTAAACTAAATAATGCAATAAAATAGACTATTCTGTGACTCATCAAACTCCCCCACACTTGAATCTTTGCTTGTCCTCAAGCAAAAGGCAATGGACATAGCAGCAATAAAACGATTAATTATGGCAATGCAATTGAAAACACAAGTCTCTTTGAAGATTTTGTTTCAAGTACACTAATCACAATTTCAAACATTCCTCGTGAACCTATTCAACCCAACATCAAGTCTCAAGTGAGTGTGTGTGTGCAGTTCAACCCTTTTCTTGCTCCTGTATAAGACAGATATTATGAGGAACAAGTTCTATCCTTAATGCTAAAGTAACCGAGAAAAGTCCTTTCTTCATTTCATATAAGAGTGATGGGAATTTAAGTTAAAATTAAATTAAATTAACAATTAAGCACAAAGGGGCTGCAGATGCTTAGGGGCTATCTATCCTCGTAGGAAGTCTTCTCGGATGTAATTGTCCTTTCCCCCTAGATTCAAAATCACCCTAAGCAGTGCTGCAAAATTATTTATTTATTTCATCTCTGCGTAGGAAGTCTTCTCGAATGTAATTGTCCTTTCCCCCTAGCATTGATGAATTTGTTTCAATTTAAGTTCAAATTAGGGAGTCACCACCACAATTAGGAAGTTAGGGATTATCCTTTCCCCCACATGTTGGTGCCATTCTCCCGCCCCATTATAACTTTAACAATTAAGCATATAACAATTAAGAATATTTGATTTTCCCACACAAACTTATATTACTTTTACTCTGAAGACTTTAAAGGGTCTAAGTTAACACTAAAGATAGAACGTGCTCCTTAAAATACCTATTCATACACTTGCTCAAAGATTGCAACTGGGTGCTTATCTCATTGGAGATTTTTCACAATAAAACAAGATGTGGGTATAGCAAGAACACAAGAAACACAAGAAACTACTTTCATGTACAAGAAACAACCTTTAAAGAAGAGACAAAACAAAAAATTTTATGACATATTTTGCATTAAAAACAAGCTACTAATCATGCCTCTTGCTATAAAAACAAAACAAAAGAATAAAGTTCAAGGGAGTTTGGGAACACTACGACTCTAGACACTTTATTAGGCCCCCCCACACTTAGGGGAAGCATTGTCCTCAATGATTCAAAGAAAAAGAAATTAAAAGAGAAGAAGTAGAAGAATAGGAAAGAAGAAGGAGTAGAAGAGAGAGAGTAGTAGAAAGAGAGAAGAGATAAGGGAAGAGAGGAAGAGGAAAGCTCACATTTGTTCATTGAGGTTCATAAGGTGGACTTTGGAGGGTGAAGGTGTTGCGTCATGTTTCGGAGCATGTGATTATTTTCTTTATTTATTCAATTGCTCCTTTGGACATTGTTCCTTTCAACACCTTGTCCTTGTTTCTCAGTGCTTATTCTTTGAACTTTGGTTTGCATCTATGCCCGCCGTTCATCATTATAGCTTCCACCGGCTTCTTGTTTATGATGCAAGTTTGCACCTCCCTCCTCTTCATTACCACCATCATCTCCATCATTATGTACCTGTGGGTTAGTACCAACATAAAACAAATTTTCCACCACCTCCGGATTAGTTATTTCCGAATTAGATAGAATAGTCAAACAAATTCTCCATTCATATTGGTAATTGTGAGTAAGGCCATGGGTTCTAAGGAAGGACAAAATAGTATATAAGTCTAGATAATAGTTCCCCTCTATCCTCTTGATCCCTTGATTCACACTCACCCCAAACATCCTAGCAAGAAAAGTGATGATTCCACCTACCATTATATCACCCTTATCATTCGGTTTCTTTTTAACAATTGAAACAAGATAATCAAGCAAATAATAGCAAATGTTAATATGATGGTTATAAAGCATAGTCCACAACATAAAAAACTCATTAATCCTCATCATTCCTACCTCTTTCCTACTCTATTATGCATCCATGCCCATCTTTGGTTTTCATTAAACTCACCGGCTTCATGGCCATGATATTCTTCCTCTTGGTGCAAGTTAGCACCTTCTCCCACATCATAGTGCAAGTTAGCATCGTCTCCCTCATCATCATCTTGCTCACTAAGGACCTGTCCCGTTGCTTGTTGTCTCGGAATTGGATTCCATGATTCTTTGCTTGTGCTTGCTTCTTTGAGGGAGGATCTCCGAAAGAGCTTGTTGGTTCCTTACCACTTCTTCTTGAAGCCATATGACCTTGGGTGTGGATTGGTTTTGAAGGTTTAGGGTTTGGGAAGATATTTGGTGGAAAGGATTGGTTAAGGGTTGGGGGTTAATGGAGTATGAATTTGGTGTTTGGTTGGATGAAGGTTGGTTTTGATTGGTGGTTAAGTTTGGAATGATGAATTGGGATAATTTGGTTAAGAATTTGTTGGCTTTGGTGGAGTTATGGAGGTTTGGAGGTTGGGGGTTAATGGAGTTTTTAGAGAGAAGTGAGTGAATGGGGGAAGAGAAGAAATTTTTATGAAGGTATGTGGTGCAGAAGCTTGGCACGGGCAGTGCCAACATTCTGCCAGTTTTTTAGTTTTGGGTGGTTTTGGGTTGGCACGGCCGTGCCAACCTTAGCACGGGCCGTGCCAACATTCTGGTCACGGGGGCTTCAAAATTTTCAGTTTTTCTTGAATCATACTTGGACAATTACCTACAAAACAACTTAAAACAAAGAAAAACAAACAAAACGAAAGCAATTAAATGCGTGGGTTGCCTCCCACGAAGCGCTCGTTTAATGTCATTAGCTTGACGATCAAAAGGTTTCTCTATCCGATACCTAATCTCTCACTAAGGGACAATGACATCAAACTAATATTCTCCCCCAAATCACATGTGGTTCTTTCTATAGTCTTGGATCCTATGACATATGGTATGGAAAAACTCTCTGGATCCCTAAGTTTAGATGACAATTTGCTTTGAATGATTGCAATGGATTTCCTAAACTGCTCATCTAACTTGGACTCATCAAACCCTTGTTGGAAATGAATTTTTGGATCATATGGTGGTGATATGTGAGGCTCTCCACTTTCTACTACAACTTTCTCACTTTGTGGTTTTTCACTCTCTACCTCAACCTCAATTTTCTTGGTTTCCACAACGGGGTCTTCTAATTGCTTACCATCCCTAGGTGTAATAGCATTTATTAGGCTTTTGGGGTTGGTTTCAGTTTGACTCGGGAAGACTCCGGAGGGTTGTGGGGAAGAGGTTACTTGTTGGGCTACTTGAGGGATTTGAGTCTCAAGCATTTTGTTGTGAGTAGAAAGAGAATCCACTTTTGCGGAAAGCCTATTGAGAGAGTCATTCAAAATTCCAGCTTTGACTTTAAACTCTTGGTTATGCCTAATGTTATCTAATTCAAAATTTTCTATCAAAAGTTCCAAGTCGGATTTTTGAGAGACTCTTTGGTTGTTTGCAAAACCGGGTGGTGATGTTTGTTGTCCAAAAAGATTTTGAGGGGTTTGAAAAAAAATTTGACTTTTCCTAAACCCATAGTTTACCTGCTCGGGACTTCTAACAACACTACCTGGTTGACATTCAACACCAGTGTGACCAAAAATTTCATAAGCTTTACAAGGTGGTGAAAGGGGGGAAAAGGTCCATTGATAAAGGTTTTGAGCCATGCCTGAAATCAAAACAGTTAGAGATAGAATAGAAAAAGAGAAAGAGAGAGAGAGAGAGAGAGAGAGAGAGAGAGAGAGAGAGAGAGAGAAAGATATTTTTTTACTTTTTATAAATATATATATATATATATATATATATATATATATATATTTAAACAAATATAAAACGAAAATAAAATAGAATAAAATAAAGATTTTTTTTTTTTTGGTCTAACCACTATTAAAAAGTTAGTCAAATTACAACAACTCCCCGGCAACGGCGCCAAAAACTTGATAGGGCCAAACCGCAAGTGCACGGCCTATCGAAGTAATAGTAGTAAGAAGAGTATCGTTCTGCTAGGGAGTTGTGAATTCAATTAACTTTCAGAGAATGATTAGAAGAGAGAAAAGTTTATAAAAAGGGGGTTTAATTGCTGAAAGTAAATAACAATAATATAAAAGAGCCTTAGGATTATTGGTTTGTCATAATAACAAACCCTTCACTAGACAAGACTTAAACATCTAATTTCATGGTTTACACACTAATTTCTAAAGACCGGTTTCCCTTAGCCCCTCACCTTTCCGATGAAAGTCCGGTGAGAGTTTACTTCTAGCAACCAAGCCTATTTCGCTGACTTGATTACTAGAAGATGCATAGAGGATTGAAACTACTCTTGTCTCAATAATTGCAAAGACTATTTCACTGTTTTGCAATTATTGTCTAGATTCACTTGTTCCAACATCAAAACTCCGCTCTCGCTTTATGAATTGATGTTTGGGATGATGGATTAACGATTATCAAACCCTCCGCTTTCGCTTCCACAGTTTGATAATTGTTAATCCACGTTAAGACGGTGAATCTAGATTAGAAATTAGGGTTACATAAAATTAGGGTTTAAGCTTGGTTTGTTTAGGATTATGTCATTTAGACTCCCCAACAATCCTAAGACGAAGAAGTCTACTCACTCAAGTTCATCGTAGACATGGGGGAAGAAGAGAGAAAGCAATAAAGTAAAAGAACAATAATATAAAAGTGAACTTTTATTCCAAGAACAAAAGATGAATGTTTATGATGGAGTGCTACTCTATTTATAGCTTTACAATTGACTTAGAAACTAAGCAACTAAAAGGGTAAAACAGTAAAGCTGCAACAGGGTAACTTGGGCCCGAAGAAAAAGCAGCAAAAGAGGGTTCTGGATCGAGCACGGCCGTGCCACATGTTGGCACGGGCCGTGCCAAGCTTCTGCCTTGGTGGGAATATATTTTTGTCCCGTATCTTCGTATTTTCGCACTGTATTTGCTCCAGTCCTCTTTCTTTTGCTCCAAGACACCTTCCACCATATATTCGTTCCTAAAATATAATAAAAAGCAATTTAAAGTAAAACATTCTAAAAGGAAATAAAATGCAATAAAATAAAATCAAATCTTAAATAAAACTAAACTAAATAATGCAATAAAATAGACTATTCTGTGACTCATCAGATTCCATGCACGACTATGATTATGATCACGAATTAACTCGTGTACGACTATGTTAAGAACAAGAGCACAAGATGCTACTAGGCAAGTGCAAGTTATGTATAGAGCAAGTAAAGAATGTAATATCGATGACGATCTTAGGTTTCCCCTAATCGTCTGGTTTAGAATCGTGTCATGATTATGTTATGCTAGGCCTCGATACGTAGAGCGTATCCTTGGCAATGTTGTTTTAGATTCCCCTTGACCGCCATGACGCGTATAGGAAGCGAAGCCTATAACAAGTTAAGATGAACCTATGACGGGTCTAGCATGCACTACAGTCTAGGGAAGCATGACTACACATGTATAATCAACCGTCAGGTTGTATTGTAGACACGTGGTGACCGTAGGTTTCCCTTGAGGTTGCCTATAGCCTAGGATTTAGGGGAACTAACTAGGACATTATGTCTCATCCCAATCATTATTTGTTTCAGATAAACAGGCTGGATGGCGAGCTAGTAGCCGAATGGATGTTTCAACAAGTGATCGTTCGTACCCGCAGCAGGATATCATGGATTTCAAGGACATATTTGTTATACTTTATTCATTCGAAGTTTTATTGTTGTAAATTTTAATGTATCCAGTACTAAACTAATACACATGCTAGACTTTCTAGATACATCTAGTATGGGTGTTACATTTGGTATCAGAGCAGGTCGATTCAGATCGTGCCTTGGGTCATTAAGTAACAACTAAGGTAGTGGGGCCATTGGGTTCCGGGTAAATGTTCTAGTTGTTGTTGTTAGTTGAGCCTGATCAACTCAATTTAGCATTCGACGATTAGAACGGATGCCTGAGAGCTGAATAGGACCTTGGAGGAACGAAGTATATGATGAAGATGCACTGGAAAGTGTGAACTCAGAAGTAAGAACTCAGAATGAGTATTAGAAAGAAGTTGATCGTGCCAGATGGTGGCCGGTGAACTAAGCAAGTAGAAGTGTGGATCCTCCAGGTATGTAAGGTAATGTTAGGAAAGGAATGGTATTCTGGAACGTTAGTACAAGGCTACAAGATAGTGAGAAGTCGACATATGTTGACAGAATTAGTGGACTCTCAGGAAAGGTGTTATGTGATTGAAGCTAAGAACTTGTACGATCAGAGTGGTCAAGGTTCTAGTGTTCGAGAAGTTGTGTTAAACGGCAACGTAATGAGATAAGCTATTCATAGTGGTAGGAGTTAATTATTCAAGTGAAATTTTTATGTTATCAGGATTAAAGCATTAATTTCTGATGTGTCGAGGGTCGTATCGAATAGGTTGATGTTTTCCATGCATACGTTATAGAATAATTCACGATGATAGGAATGAATGATGTGCATTGGATACTTGAGAATAAAAAATTTCATGCAAAGAATGTTTTCTGGAAAATTGAATTGAAGAAGCTCACCAATAGCGAACCTGGGGCAAAATTTTCTGTTTTTCAGAAAACTGTCAGTTCGTCTCAAGGGTCTGCAGTGACTATTGGGAGTTGTCTTCACAATAATCTTTTATGAGACGAAAACCTTTTATGATATCAAGTAATGAATGTGTAACAGCCCGATTTTCAAAACAGGAATGCATTTTTTTTTTAAAACAACTAATTGCCATGCACTAAAGGTTTCAGGATTGTCTTTAATTTAAAATCAGAGTAAGTAAAACATTTTGAAAGCATTGCCAACAATACAATCTGAATCAAATGTCACATTTTATAAAACAATATTATGCAATGAGCTTTTACTATCAAATCATGCACTACATAAAATATTGTTCGAGTATTCATTTCTCATGGTAGTATCATTTACAACGGTGCCCAAACAAAAGAAGTAAAATTACATAAACATAAGACACCACCAGTAAAACATCTAAGCTGATCCTTAACTCTGAACTGGGATGACATGGTACAAGATCCCACCAATGGCATCAAGCCTGACTGTCAAACTGCTACACCTCCAAAGCCTTTGCTATTCCCGCAAAGCACACTCCCTATTTGGATATGGGGCAAAGCCCGATCCACGGATTAATGTAAAGGGTCACGATCTAAAAACAACATAATTACAAAAATACTAAAGGCATAACATACTAGCATGGTAAATAGCATCAACATAAACATTCCTCAATTAAAATATAATGATGCACAATTAGCTTAGCAAATGCAGACTCAATATGAGTGTGACACCTATCAGGGGTCGTCACATGAAACTGATTCCGGAATTGAATATCGCCACATAGGCCACCACGTGAGTGTTACATTCAAATGACTCTAGACTTTGAATATCACCACAAAGGCCACCACTAAGGTGTTATCACCACAAAGGCCACCATAAAGGTGTTTCATTCAAATGACTCTGGACTTTGAATATCACCACAAAGGCCACCACTAAGGTGTTATCACCACAAAGGCCACCGTAGAGGTGTTTCATTCAAATGACTCTGGACTTTGAATATCACCACAAAGGCCACCACTAAGGTGTTATCACCACAAAGGCCACCATAGAGGTGTTACATTCAAATGACTCTGAACTTTGAATATCACCACAAAGGCCACCACTAAGGTGTTATCACCACAAAGGCCACCATAGAGGTGTTACATTCAAATGACTCCAGAATAGATCAAGCCATACAGGCTGAATAACGCCACAAAGGCTACACCACGAAGGCATGTACACCACAAAGGCTAGAAAATGCCACACAGGCTAAACAATGACGATTACAACTTTTAACATATCAACATATCATAATCACATATTCACACAATAGCACATAAACCATCAAGGCATTTAAGTAACTATGGTGTTTAAGAAAGTGCCCCTTACCTGAGCAAAGCATTCCTTATAATGTACAGCTCTACAACTCGTAAGCATCTACTTCAGGAACGTCTCTAAACCCTCTAGCTAAGTATCCTAACAGATACAATAATTTAGGTAAATATCGGCTCTAAAGCTTTCTACCCATTCTATGTGAAATTTCAACACTAACAAATACGATCAACATCGATACTTTCAAAAACTTGAATAAAATATTTTCCAACACGTCATTCGTCTCAAAATCCTTCAAAACACTTAACGACCATAAACTTGTCAAAAGTGAGTCTAAAGAACTTTTTCTCATCAAAACTTTTCTTTCAAACCTTTGACTACTCAAAACTTTTATTCTCTAAAAAAAAATCTCAAAATAACAGTGTTTCTAAAATATTCTCAAACACTTCGACGAGACTAATTTAAATAGTATCCTTCCTTGAAATCACCCAAGAAAATATTTTCTCAAATACTCAAAGTCTTCTGAGAGACCTTAAAGATTTCCGCACAATTTGACAAATACTTTTCATGTTTAGGTGAATCCCAAAATATTATCCGTTTTGAAACCTCTTTTCAAAACCACTAAAAAATAAGATAAAATGAATTTGACGAATTTTCGACAGAGTCTCCTTTGTGTTTACATCGCATACCAGAGCCTCTGGCTCAGTCAAACTAACACAAATTCACAGACAAAATATTTTCACCACTCAACAGTTCAAACATAAAAATATTCGAACTCTGATAGTGTCAGCAATCACTTCCAGCGTCAGCTCAGACACATTATTTTCAGAAAATCATAATAAATTCATTCGTCGTCGGAACGTTGCAAACCATAGGTCCATTTCGACCGTCTCGACGACGGGAACCCACTTCTAAACTCATTTTCACAATTTAACAGTTTTAAAATGACGAAAATACCCTTACACGGTTCTGCCCTTTCGTCCAGACAACATCTTTCAAAAACTAATCGGTTGAATCAACTTGTTTTCTCGTCTAAAGCATATATATCAAATAAAATTTACATTTCAACACTTTTCCAAGAACACTAAAATTTTAAAATGAACGGATCGTAAATTTTATTTCAGATCTATACTCATACGAACTTACCCAACAACATTAATACATAACATCACGCAAGAAAATCGAAACTCGACACCTTACACCCACAAATGCTCAAAACCTAGATTTAAAAGAGGAAAACAGGGAGGAATACCTCATCTATTGACTGTTAATTACGCGTGAGAAGATAGGAATCGTCAAGGGCTTCGTTTTGATATCTCGTTTGCGCGATTCGGACAAGGAACGAAGAAGTTACGGCCCCGGAACGGTGGAGGAAAGAAAAGTTGCGGAAATGAGAGAGAGAAGAGAGAGAAAGTCTTGATTTTTTTGATAAAAAGTGGCATGAAGCTCTATTTATAGAGTTTTGGTTTTGGAAATAAACCAGACCCGGTTCTCGCGGTTCAAGGTACACGTAACTGACAAAGTTCTATCCTAACTCTGATGAACTTCTAACCAGTCTCAAACATCTTAGAATTGTCTCCTTACTCAAAAACCACTATTCATTCTCTAATATTTTCTTTTTGAAATTTTTCTCAACCAGCAGATATGATGTTGCTAAATTCCCAAAACGAATAGTAAATTCCCTAGATGAATATAATGACTCTCAAGGTCCATTAATATTTCATTTGCAGGCGAATTCATATTTGATTCTACCCGAATCCCCAAACTCGCAAAAATGCTCAACAAGATTAAGAAAACACATACTCATGCATTCCCCTTAACTCAAGTCACAAAAACATAGTCATTCTTAACAAACATCATGAAAATCATACTCAATCACCCAGAATAGAAAAACAATATATGTGAGTCATTCCTAGATCTCACATAACTAACTTGCTCTTCAAGTTTCCATTCAAAATAATAGTTTTGGAATCAAAATAATTTTTCGACAAAATGTCATTTATTAACAAAGAAAACATCAAAACAAAATACAAAGCCCTAAATTTAGTCGCAACTAAATTATGGGTCTTAAAGAATGCATATCACATCCTAAGGTTTCCAAAGGAAAAGGCATGGACAAGCACTAATGAAATCGATACGATTTAAGGTAACTTTGGAAGTTAATATGTCAAGAGTCAAGAAGGAGCTCAGACCTAGAGTTTAGAAGTTCCGGTATTTAAGTGGAAGTCATAGATGTGAAGACATGAAGTAAGAAGTTAAGCGGTGCAGAGTTATATGAGATCACAAGGTTTTTGGATTTTGAGGAATTATGAGTATCTCTCGAACCTATGTTTTGCTTGATTGACTTACTAAGGCTCGTTATGATGTTGAATCATAAAGTTTACCCGAGTTTAGAAAGATGTACGCATATGGGTGATTGAAGTTGACATTTTTTTTTGGAATTAAAAAGAAATTTTGTAGGTACCGGTTTGTTACAATTCGCGTAGAGTGGACTAAACTCACTAGAACCAAGAATTGAAGACACTAATGTGTTATCAACTCTTTCTATGCCTTTAGAGTAACGACTGGGGCCTAGATTCAGTATATATATATAAATATATATATATATATATATATATATATTTATAGTGTGAAATCATCAACGTCAATGACCCGTGTGCTAATTTACGAAATTTTCTTAGAAAGAAAAATTAACGAGCAAGCATAGGAATGGTTAAGCAAAACCTAGTATGCGAGGATGCGAAGGTATGTCCAAGTGCAAGAAGAGTCTTTTATAAGAATTCGAGATTGCTCGAAAACAAGTTTAAGTATGATATGTATACCTCAGCAGGTAAACCCAACCAGCAAGAATGTAAGGTCTATCCCCAAGTAAAGTAATATGAGTATACGATAGGTTTATCGTGAGTTTTAATCTTACAAGTAGTGATAAGTGTAAGGTTGTGACATTGGTTGCAACATGGAAGATCTTGAGAATATTTCAAGAAGGTAGTAAATAAGTGGGGGACAAGAATGTGAAGTTTCACTCGTCTCAACGGTTTAGAGTATTAGTTTAAGCCAACCGGTGGGAATCAGAGTAGCGCCACGGAAGTTAATCGGTAATCACGGAACATGGAATTTTTGGTATGTATGAATCTTCGTGAAGAATGTTCAGTTGGTAACACGAATTTAGCAAGAAGCATCATAAGACGAACGAGGAGTCCTCGATGTGATAAGTAAGTATTGATGCTTATATAGTCAGTGTTGGTTAAGGTAAAAGTATAAAGGATGTATCTTTACTTAGGTAAGATGAGAAAGATTAGAGTCGCCACTTATGAAGTAATTAGGTTACTTAAATTGGTGATAATGAATGCATGTAAGATTCAGAAGGATTCTTCTTATGACTCAAAGTAATGATCGAAGCATCAAGTATGATGACCGGTTTTTGAAAAAAGTAGTAACACTCGAGCAATATTCGAGTAAGATATCTTGAAGATTCAAGTTTAGTGTTCCTAGAGAAGAGGAACAAGTTAACGTCAAGTGGGGCAAGGATATTTTATGGATTATGCTATGTATTTTTGTGTGTCTAAAGTATGTATATCAGTTAAGAAGGGAAGAAATCCACCTTCGAAGTTTAAGCATGTTATCACGAAAGTAGATGCAACTCTTGAGTTTTGTGCAATGAGATTCATACCCTCGTATGCCATACTTGTTACATGATAACGATACTTGCTAGAATAATGTCAAGCCATGATTTTATAACTTTCAAAGCTAAAATTGGTATTAAGGAACTTGGAAACGATGTTTATTTTAAAAACATGAAATTTTTCATTGTTGAAACTGAGGAGATACGTCGTAAGTAAGTAAGTTCACTTAAGACGTACATACTACAGGACCAACTTGTTATAGACAAGTTTGAGCAAGTTTGAGGTGAGTTGTAAAACCTTTTTCAAAATATAGAGACTCGTCCTGTGGTTCTGCAGTACCATTACAACCTCGATATTAAAATGTTTCCTTGTTTTAAACATGTATCTACTCATTCCAAGAATCTATGCACCAATGTTCAGAAATTTCTCGAAGCAAAATGCTAGAACGAGTATCGTTATTAACTAACAAGAAGTGGTACTTGCAAGTATGTGAATACAATGGAAGATAAGGTTTTAAGGGAAAACGACAATGTCCGTATGATACCAATATCATACGGGATGCACGAATTTATGTTAAGATTTTGCAATACTAGTGCAAATGAGCTTAGTAGAAAGTTTCAAGAGCATGAGAACCATGACACTGGTTATTAGATTGTCAGATGAATCGACAATTTTTAATTTCACTTCTCCATGTCAAGCTATATGAGTTACCCATTAATTCGGGTGCAATGAAATCGCAATGAGATCGGAAGATTTCCTAAGGCTTTGAAAAGAGATAAGAAATTCGTGGAATCGTCTAGATGAGTAATGTAAGTAAGAGGCATGTGTCTCAAGGTATAGTAAGTAAGATGATGTATGAACTATGTGTTTACATGATAAGATGTTAAGATGCAAGTAAACACTGCAGGGCAAACCTGGATTCCATTAAGACTCCAGTAGAAAGGAAAATCCTGAGTGTTTAGTTAAGGAAAGGTTACTTATATGAATGGCAAATGTCAAGCGGGTGAATTATGGATCCGAGACAACCAGTCCACATGTAGCAAAGGTCTGTTTCAAACACGATGTTCTAAGATAGTTCTAGGATTTTAAAGAAAGAGGAGGAATTACACATTTTGATAAGAAGTATGCTTCTAACTCTTCGGAGTGGGCATGATCAGACTTTATGTATGGAACCAAAGGAGACGGATTTTAGTCGCGGTGATTGGTAGATGATTTCTAAATTTCGAGGACAAAATTTCTTTAAGGGGGTAGAATGTAATATCCCGCCTGTCAGTATCGGAATATTACCAGTCGATCGTGCCAGAGGATATGTTATGGAAAGAAAGTTTGACGAAAATATTTATCATGAGATGTCAGCTTAATACGGAAAAAGTATCAGTGTCGTATTAAACACGTTTAAGGCAAGGGCAATTTGGTAATTGCACGGGAAGGGATATTTATTTGGTTAAGACACCAAAATATCTCATTATTCAATCTTCTTTCTCTCTCCAAGTTGAAGAAAGCAATTCTCTCTTCTTTCTCTCTTCTCCCACACGCCCCATCTCTTTCCCTCTCCACCAAATCTTCCAAATTCTTCTTCCTTCCATGGCAAGTGAATCAATCTTGTTCCCTCTTGATCTCTTAAACTTTTAGAAGCTTGGATTTTGTTGATATCTCTACTTCTCCCTAAAGAATAGAATCAAGGGTTAGGTTTTGGATTGGTAGTGGATCAATTGAAGGATTATGCATAAAGTTTCTTCAAGAAGGGATTAGCTCCAACCTCTACCAAGATTGGATACTCTTTGAAAGGAATCACATGCTCTAGGGTTTGGAATAAACTCTCTTATCATTTTATTTCTTAAGAGATGTGAACATGGAAGCTAGGGTTTGGTTATTGATTAAGAGGCTAGGGCTTGGTTGTTGAGCATGGAAGCTTATGTTGAAGCATGTATCACGGAGTTGGTAAACAAGATAAAGAATTAGAGCTTGAGGTTGTGAAGTGATGTTGATGCTTGAAGGCTAAGGATTCAAGTGAAAATCATGATTAGTTGAGTTCCATAGATAGTTTTCCTACCCTTTGGGATCATGTTTATGTCTTATATGGAAATATGAAAACTATGGAAATTCTAGGGTTTATGTATGAGTTAATTGCCCCTTTTCTTGTCATACTTACTAAACATATTAATACTTGCTATATGAGTGTTTTACAAGTATTCTATGATCAAATATGCTTAGGGACACTTGGTTTTGAGGTTTTTGAGCCAAAAACACCATTTTTACAAGTGCTGGACTGTCCTAACTCGCCACAGCGAGCTGGCAGCTTGCGAGGCGAGCTAGAAGTTAGAACAGGGGGTCCTGCTCGCCCCCAACTTGCCACAGCGAGTGTTTACTCGCCTCCCCAGTAAAGTTGCTCGCCATGGCGAGCAGACTGTGTGGTCACACATGGTTTGCTCGCTTCAGGCAGGCATTGGCATTTTTCGAGCGGTTTTCTTTGTATGATCTTTTATAAAAAGTAAACCCCTCAAACTAAGGTCCTATATGATGAATTTTTTTAAAGGAGATTTCTTATGAATGAAGCAAGTATTTAATATGCTTAGTGATGCTTGGTACATGAGAGAATGACATGATACGATACGATTTGGGGTAGCAAGTTATTCATTAAGCATGGGGAAGATTATAGAGCCTCGACATAGCTTGTCGAGAACTAGAAAGTTAAGCAAGAATCCTATGAAGGATAAGACGCGAAGTATATTCTCTTTGCATATGATTTAGAATGATATAGCAAGCATGTTAAGTCATGGATTGATTAGTTAATCTCTCCACTAAGATTAAGTATGTACAAGTATGAGTTTACCGCTAATCGGATCGATCAAGGTTCCGAGATAAACAAGCACGCATGAATAGGTTTAACCTTCATGAACGACAAGACCATGACTATTATAATGTAGGTTGCATGTCTCTTGCTATCCATGCCAGGGGGATACAAGGGGTTCTCATGATGGGAACGATTCAAGCCGCAAGGGACCCGCATGTCACTGAATAATCAAGATGAACGATACAAGGTGTTCGTGTCTCTTATTATCCACGTCAGGGGGATACGAGAGGTTCTCGACCCAAGGGGAACGACGTAAGGGACCCGCACGACACCGAGGGAGTCCGATGTACCCTTGCTAGGTTTCATCGGTCATGTATGGGATTGTTCTCGGGGTTACTCCACCCGGGGCTCTCCATAAAATGAATCAAGATAATGACTGTTTGTTCAACGCTAACATAATGAATGAACTTATGCACGACCATGTATGTTATGATTATGATTCCACGCACGACTATGATTATGATCACGAATTAACTCGTGTACGACTATGTTAAGAACAAGAGCACAAGATGCTAGTAGGCAAGTAAGCTATGTATAGAGAAAGTAAAGAATGTAATACCGATGACGATCTTAGGTTTCCCCTAATCGTCCGGTTTAGAATCGTGTCATGATTATGTTATGCTAGGCCTCGATACGTAGAGCGTATCCTTGGTAATGCGGTTTTAGATTACCCTTGACCGCCATGACGCGTATAGGAAGCGAAGCCTATAACAAGTTAAGGTGAACCTATGACGGGTCTAGCATGCACTACCATCTAGGGAAGCATGACCACACACGTATAATCAACCGTCAGGTTGTATTGTAGACACGTGGTGACCGTAGGTTTCCCTTGAGGTTGCCTATAGACTAGGATTTAGGGGAATTCACTGAGACATTATGTCTCATCCCAATCATTATTTGTTTCAGATAAACAGGTTGGATGGCGAGCTAGTAGCCGAATGGATGTTTCAACAAGTGATCGTTCATACCCGCAGCAGGATATCATGGATTTCAAGGACGTATTTGTTATACTTTAGAAAAGACGAGTTGTATTATCATTGTACGAACGCATGTTGTTGTATAAATTATTCACTCGAAGTTTTATCGTTGTAAATTTTGATGTATCCAGTACTAAACTAATACACATGCTAGACTTTCTAGATACGTCTATTATGGGTGTTACACACCCTTACCTTAATTCGACGGATAGCAAGGCTCAGGTTTCTCCTTCTCTGGTTCTTCTCCTCCCTCTAGGTTTCTCCAAATCTTGTTTCTACGTGAAAACGTATTCTGACTTGTTTCTCTCTTTTTTTATTTCTAACCACTTCTATTATTTCTACTTATGCCCACTAAACTTTTCTAATTTCAGTTTCAGCCCCTCAAGACCTCTTACTACATTTTTGTCATATTTACTAAATAAACAAAATAAAGCCACTTAAGTAAATATCACATATCACACATAATCATATATATCAATTTAAATATATAACTCAACTCTAATTTAATAAAATAATTAAAATAAGAAACAAGGCATTACACCAACCTAGTTGGGATGTCTGAATTTTCACCTAATGCATGTCCGTTCTCTTAGTTTACCGTACAAATGGAGCAAGACCTTATGAAGAATATCTAAAGTATTTCCATTGGGTACGAGTAGAACAGATTGAGCTCATGGTTATGGAGATACAAATTTCGTCCTTTAGGTAAAACTTTGTTTGCCAAGATGCAATCTTTATTCTATGTGAATATATTTGTTTTTTTTTTGTTGCAAAAGATAAGTTTATAATAAAATAACTTAAATCAATAATGGATATTACAAATATTTAATTATTATAATTTAAATTTTATGTAAGTTATTCTGAATTGAAGTTATTTTCAAGTTAATAATTGTTCGTATGATCGCTTGTTGTCGGCCAGAAATGGTTGATTAAATTGTTGTTGGTCATCGCAGTTAATGGTTGGTGCGCGTGGATTCGCTAATTAACGTGTTGTCGGTCAAATCCACTCCAATTTCAAGCATCTATCAGTGGCTTTGTTCGTTTCATTCCTCAAACTTTAGACCCGCTTGGTATTAATCGTTTGTTAGGATTGTTTAAGGTTGGATCCACTTTGTAGATTTTTTATTTTTTATGTTTTGCGTGTTTGGGTTGTTGATTGGGTCAAGTTTTATGTCCCCCAGTTTTTATGTAATTTTTTCCTTTTTTTAATAATATATATGAGCAATTGGCAATAGATTAGAGTAGCATACCCACTTAGTTGGATACTATTCTTTTTTATGTCACTTTGCTCTTGGCTTATAAAAAAAATGAGTAATATGTATTATTTAATGACTTGTTCTATGTATTATGTTTAAAAATATTTTTTTAGTGAAAACTACTGTCAAAAAAAGTTTTTGTATTGAAATCTCTAATTTTTACTTCATTTAATGGATTGTAAGGAGGAATTATTTTTTAAAAACGTGTAAGGAGGAGTGTAATTATAATACCACACACATAAACTTAATATCAATGAAATAGAACTTTAAATAAATCAAAACAAAAAATACCAAGGCTATTAATGACAATAAAATAATAGTAAAACCAAGAAGCACAATATTATTTTAATTTTTATATTACAAGAATCATTTATTTATTAATATCACTCATTATTTAAAACACAACAAAGTTTTTACTAGGAAAATGAGGAAGATGGCGGTTGAACAGGAGCATGGGTTGGGGTTGGTGGGTGAAGAGGATGAGGTATGTGGCGTTCAATGTGTGGTTGATCTAGACTATTATATGGAATGGGGGATGGAGACGGTGGCTGGAAAGGGGCCTATCTTGGGGTAGATGGATGATGGGGAGGATGTTTTTTGTGATCATCTAGACGAAGAGAATGAATACCATAGGAAGATGGTGGTTGAACAGGAGCATGGGTTGGGGTTGGTGGGTGGTGAGGATGAGGTATGTAGCGTTCAATTTGTAGATTATCTAGACTATTTGATGGAATGGGGGACGGAGACGGTGGCTGAATAGGGGCCTTTCTTGGGGTAGAAGGGTGATGAGGAGGATGTTTTTTGTGATGATCTAGATGAAGAGAATGAATACCATAAGAAGATGGTGGTTGAACAGGAGCATGGGGTGGTGGGTGGTGAGGATGAGGTTTGTGGTGTTCAATTTGTGGATTATCTAAACTATTTGATGGAATGGGGGATGGAGACGGTGGCTGAACAGGGGCCTTTCTTGGGGTAGATGGGTGATGGGGAGGATGTTTCTTGTGATGATCTAGACGAAGAGAATGAAAGTCATAAGAAGATGGTGGTTGAACAGGAGCAGGGGTTGAGGTAGGTGTGTGATGAGGATGATGGTGGTGGTCAGTACTGGTCTCAATAGCAAAAACTGCCAAAGAACTCACTTGAAGTAAAGCTAACACCAAGACTATGACTTTGGCCATGTCTAAATGCAAGACAAAATAGCCTAAAAAGAGGTGATGGAGTAATGTTGATATCTTGGAAGTGTTCAAAAGAGTGAATTTATAGGCTTGGTGCTTAGAATAATTTTAATATTTTATTATAAATTTAGTCAAATCAAAAAGTAATGAGATTTTTAAAAGAGGCAAGATAGAAATTAATTATTTTATATATTAATATTATTATAAATAAACTTGCATAATAATATGTTAATAAAATTTAAGTTGAATGTTTGAATACTTTAATCTACTTTTTTTTTAATATATATGTTATTTAACTTTCTTAATCCTATAAATTATATAATTAATAAAAGATTTAAAAGTATTTTGATCAATCGTCTTTTTTATAAATTTTAATATTATTTTACTAATAAATTTTATTTTTACAATTTTTATTATTATTTTCAATCACATACATTTACAATAATTTATTTTCTTCCAAGAGTTTATGATGATTAATAAAACGTTTTGCCGAAGAAAAAAAATAATTAATTGTAATATAGTTAAATAGTATATGCATATTAAAGCAATATTTTTATGTCTATGTATAATATATAAGTATTATTTTATTTTTGTATTATTAATTGAGGATAATATTTTTTTCAATAAAGAACATAAAATTATTATTAGTTGTGGCAAGTATATCCTATTCAACTATGCGTCAAAAGTTTGTTTTTTCCGAGGTCTATTAGTGCATATAATATATGGTGTGTCTAAAATAACCTTTCTTTTTATACAAAAATAACATGTATTATCCAGATAAATTGAATTAGGAATTCAAGATCCCACAAATTAAAATGTGGTTAGTTTTTAGTTTTTAATCAAAATAGTTTATTGTGTTAAAAAAAAAGGTAAAGTTTGACTATTTTTAGACTGTCACAAGTGGGATTTTAAACATGTCCCTTGTGATTACAATGTCAAACTCTTACCACTAAGATAACACATCTTGCAAAATAAAATAAAACTATGTTTTAAAATAAAGTATTACTAAAGTCAAACTTCATTATTGTAGTTATAAATCAAATATGGTATCAAACTAGTCTTATATCATTTTGTTCCTATTGTCCATGTCTTTCCAATTTTAAGACGAAAGATATAGAATAACATAAGCTCTTCCGAGCATACGAGAGGTGCTTCATATTTTCCATAAAGAAAAATCGCATTTGTTTATCCCAAAAAAGAGCCTAGTAGCACGTGCAGGTGACATAGTTATAAAATTCCAACATTTTTTTCAAAGCATAACATGAATAAAGTTTAAATTCTCATCTCAAACGAAAAACAAAACCATATAAAATTTTGTTACCCATATAACTAAAATAACTTTTAAAATGATAAATTAGCTTTACAAAATTATAATGAATTCAATTGGTTTTAAGGATCAACAACTTAGTACCAAATGATTATTTCATGACCATGAGTGCCAACAAATCGATAGAAAATTGTTTACCTTCTGGTTCTTTCTTTCTGGATTCTTTCTCGATGTCTCTCCATCATAAGAGCTACAAGAATACTATCACGGTTAATTGGGAAACCCCCTACGGCACCTTGGGTCAAGATTAATTCATAAGGCTCGGTCATTAGCACGCATGCTTCTTGTAAGTGACTTTTTTGAGATCATTTGGGTACTTTTTTTGGGTTGATTTGCTTAGAAATTGGGCAGCCTATCTATTTTATATTCTGAAATAAACGGGTACATTTGGGCTATGGAGTACAAGTCGACATGGTTGGTGGAGTTTATTGTGAGAGTGGCTCATGTAGTGCTTTATTGACATTCTAGAATCTTGTTATCGTCCCTATCAACCTTCAGAACTGATGGAACAATTGCCATCATTTAGGCCTACAACTTGTATCATCCTACGTCTATCTTGAAATTAATGGCTATGCCGACAAATTACCAATACGAGTAATTCTTTTCAGGATAAGTTTGATTCCATGCTATGCCCTCTATTACTAGTGTTGTTTTTTTAGGACGTTATCGTTTTCTGAGTATTTGCTACCCTTAGATACTAATCTTTTTAAGCTTTCCTATGCTCGTTCGAATGTTTCGATTTGGTCCCCCCTCCCTTCTATATATTATTTATGAGTGTTGAGGTATATGGGGGTTTCTCGGAGGTGCCAACCTAGTTGGGATGTCTGAATTTCCACCTAATGCATGTCCGTTCTCTTAGTTTACCGGACAAAAGGAGCAAGACCTTATGAAGAATATCTAAAGTATTTCCATTGGGTACGAGTAGAATAGATTGAGCTCATGGTTATGGAGATACAAATTTCGTCCTTAAGGTAAAACTTTGTTTGCCAAGATGCAATCTTTATTCTATGTGAATATATTTGTTTTTTTTTTTGTTGCAAAAGATAAATTTATAATAAAATAACTTAAATCAATAATGGATATTACAAATATTTAATTATTATAATTTAAATTTTATGTGAGTTATTCTGAATTGGAGTTATTTCCAAGTTAATAATCGTTTGTATGATCGCTTGTTGTCGGCCATAAATGGTTGATTAAATTGTTGTTGGTCATCGCAGTTAATGGTTGGTGAGCGTGGATTCGCTAATTAACGTGTTGTCGGTCGAATCCACTCCACTTTCAAGCATCTATCAGTGGCTTTGTTCGTTTCATTCCTCAAACTTTAGACCCGCTTGGTATTAATCGTTTGTTAGGATTGTTTAAGGTTGGATCCACATTGTAGATTTTTTATTTTTTTATTTTTTATGTTTTGCGTGTTTGGGTTGTTGATTGGGTCAAGTTTTATGTCCCCCAGTTTTTAAGTAATTTTTTCCTTTTTTTAATAATATATATGAGCAATTGGCAATAGATTAGAGTAGCATACCCACTTAGTTGGACACTATTCTTTTTTATGTCACTTTGCTCTTGGCTTATAAAAAAAATGAATAATCTGTATTATTTAATGACTTGTTCTATGTATTATGTTTAAAAATATTTTTTTAGTGAAAACTACTGTCAAAAAAAGTTTTTGTATTGAAATCTCTAATTTTTACTTCATTTAATGGATTGTAAGGAGGAATTATTTTTTAAAAACGTGTAAGGAGGAGTGTAATTATAATACCACACACATAAACTTAATATCAATGAAATAGAACTTTAAATAAATCAAAACAAAAAATACCAAGGCTATTAATGACAATAAAATAATAGTAAAACCAAGAAGCACAATATTATTTTAATTTTTATATTACAAGAACCATTTATTTATTAATATCACTCATTATTTAAAACACAACAAAGTTTTTACTAGGAAAATGAGGAAGATGGCGGTTGAACAGGAGCATGGGTTGGGGTTGGTGGGTGAAGAGGATGAGGTATGTGGCGTTCAATGTGTGGTTGATCTAGACTATTATATGGAATGGGGGATGGAGACGGTGGCTGGAAAGGGGCCTTTCTTGGGGTAGATGGATGATGGGGAGGATGTTTTTTGTGATCATCTAGACGAAGAGAACGAATACCATAGGAAGATGGTGGTTGAACAGGAGCATGGGTTGGGGTTGGTGGGTGGTGAGGATGAGGTATGTGGCGTTCAATTTGTAGATTATCTAGACTATTTGATGGAATGGGGGACGGAGACGGTGGCTGAATAGGGGCCTTTCTTGGGGTAGAAGGGTGATGATGAGGATGTTTTTTGTGATGATCTAGATGAAGAGAATGAATACCATAAGAAGATGGTGGTTGAACAGGAGCATGGGGTGGTGGGTGATGAGGATGAGGTTTGTGGCGTTCAATTTGTGGATTATCTAAACTATTTGATGGAATGGGGATGGAGACTGTGGCTGAACAGGGGCCTTTCTTGGGGTAGATGGGTGATGGGGAGGATGTTTCTTGTGATGATCTAGACGAAGAGAATGAAAGTCATAAGAAGATGGTGGTTGAACAAGAGCAGGGGTTGAGGTAGGTGTGTGATGAGGATGATGGTGGTGGGCATTACTGGCCTCAATAGCAAAAACTGCCAAAGAACTCACTTGAAGTAAAGCTAACACCAAGACTATGACTTTGGCCATGTCTAAATGCAAGACAAAATAGCCTAAAAAGAGGTGATGGAGTAATGTTGATATCTTGGAAGTGTTCAAAAGAGTGAATTTATAGGCTTGGTGCTTAGAATAATTTTAATATTTTATTATAAATTTAGTCAAATCAAAAAGTAATGAGATTTTTAAAAGAGGCAAGATTGAAATTAATTATTTTATATATTAATATTATTATAAATAAACTTGCATAATAATATGTTAATAAAATTTAAGTTGAATGTTTGAATACTTTAATCTACTTTTTTTTTTAATATATATGTTATTTAACTTTCTTAATCCTATAAATTATATAATTAATAAAAGATTTAAAAGTATTTTGATCAATCGTCTTTTTTATAAATTTTAATATTATTTTACTAATAAATTTTATTTTTACAATTTTTATTATTATTTTCAATCACATACATTTACAATAATTTATTTTCTTCCAAGAGTTTATGATGATTAATAAAACGTTTTGCCGAAGAAAAAAAATAATTAATTGTAATATAGTTAAATAGTATATGCATATTAAAGCAATATTTTTATGTCTATGTATAATATATAAGTATTATTTTATTTTTGTATTATTAATTGAGGATAATATTTTTTTCAATAAAGGACATAAAATTATTATTAGTTGTGGCAAGTATATCCTATTCAACTATGCGTCAAAAGTTTGTTTTTTCCGAGGTCTATTAGTGCATATAATATATGGTGTGTCTAAAATAACCTTTCTTTTTATACAAAAATAACATGTATTATCCAGATAAATTGAATTAGGAATTCAAGATCCAACAAATTAAAATGTGGTTAGTTTTTAGTTTTTAATCAAAATAGTTTATTGTGTTAAAAAAAAGGTAAAGTTTGACTATTTTTAGACTGTCACAAGTGGGATTTTAAACATGTCCCTTGTGATTACAATGTCAAACTCTTACCATTAAGATAACACATCTTGCAAAATAAAATAAAACTATGTTTTAAAATAAAGTATTACTAAAGTCAAACTTCATTATTGTAGTTATAAATCAAATATGGTATCAAACTAGTCTTATATCATTTTGTTCCTATTGTCCATGTCTTTCCAATTTTAAGACGAAAGATATAGAATAACATAAGCTCTTCCGAGCATACGAGAGGTGCTTCATATTTTCCATAAAGAAAAATCACATTTGTTTATCCCAAAAAAGAGCCTAGTAGCACGTGCAGGTGACATAGTTATAAAATTCCAACATTTTTTTCAAAGCATAACATGAATAAAGTTTAAATTCTCATCTCAAACGAAAAACAAAACCATATAAAATTTTGTTACCCATATAACTAAAATAACTTTTAAAATGATAAATTAGCTTTACAAAATTATAATGAATTCAATTGGTATTAAGGATCAACAACTTAGTACCAAATGATTATTTCATGACCATGAGTGCCAACAAATCGATAGAAAATTGTTTACCTTCTGGTTCTTTCTTTCTGGATTCTTTCTCGATGTCTCTCCATCATAGGAGCTACAAGAATACTATCACGGTTAATTGGGAAACCCCCTACGGCACCTTGGGTCAAGATTAATTCATAAGGCTCGGTCATTAGCACGCATGCTTCTTGTAAGTGACTTTTTTGAGATCATTTGGGTACTTTTTTTGGGTTGATTTGCTTAGAAATTGGGCAGCCTATCTATTTTATATTCTGAAATAAACGGGTACATTTGGGCTATGGAGTACAAGTCGACATGGTTGGTGGAGTTTATTGTGAGAGTGGCTCATGTAGTGCTTTATTGACATTCTAGAATCTTGTTATCGTCCCTATCAACCTTCAGAACTGATGGAACAATTGCCATCATTTAGGCCTACAACTTGTATCATCATACGTCTAGCTTGAAATTAATGGCTATGCCGACAAATTACCAATACGAGTAATTCTTTTCAGGATAAGTTTGATTCCATGCTATGCCCTCTATTACTAGTGTTGTTTTTTTAGGACGTTATCGTTTTCTGAGTATTTGCTACCCTTAGATACTAATCTTTTTAAGCTTTCCTATGCTCGTTCGAATGTTTCGATTTGGTCCCCCCTCCCTTCTATATATTATTTATGAGTGTTGAGGTATATGGGGGTTTCTCGGAGGTGCCAACCTAGTTGGGATGTCTGAATTTCCACCTAATGCATGTCCGTTCTCTTAGTTTACCGGACAAAAGGAGCAAGACCTTATGAAGAATATCTAAAGTATTTCCATTGGGTACGAGTAGAATAGATTGAGCTCATGGTTATGGAGATACAAATTTCGTCCTTAAGGTAAAACTTTGTTTGCCAAGATGCAATCTTTATTCTATGTGAATATATTTGTTTTTTTTTTGTTGCAAAAGATAAATTTATAATAAAATAACTTAAATCAATAATGGATATTACAAATATTTAATTATTATAATTTAAATTTTATGTGAGTTATTCTGAATTGAAATTATTTCCAAGTTAATAATCGTTTGTATGATCGCTTGTTGTCGGCCAGAAATGATTGATTAAATTGTTGTTGGTCATCGCAGTTAATGGTTGGTGAGCGTGGATTCGCTAATTAACGTGTTGTCGGTCGAATCCACTCCACTTTCAAGCATCTATCAGTGGCTTTGTTCGTTTCATTCCTCAAACTTTAGACCCGCTTGGTATTAATCGTTTGTTAGGATTGTTTAAGGTTGGATCCACTTTGTAGATTTTTTATTTTTTTATTTTTTATGTTTTGCGTGTTTGGGTTGTTGATTGGGTCAAGTTTTATGTCCCCCAGTTTTTAAGTAATTTTTTCCTTTTTTTAATAATATATATGAGCAATTGGCAATAGATTAGAGTAGCATACCCACTTAGTTGGACACTATTCTTTTTTATGTCACTTTGCTCTTGGCTTATAAAAAAAATGAATAATCTGTATTATTTAATGACTTGTTCTATGTATTATGTTTAAAAATATTTTTTTAGTGAAAACTACTGTCAAAAAAAGTTTTTGTATTGAAATCTCTAATTTTTACTTCATTTAATGGATTGTAAGGAGGAATTATTTTTTAAAAACGTGTAAGGAGGAGTGTAATTATAATACCACACACATAAACTTAATATCAATGAAATAGAACTTTAAATAAATCAAAACAAAAAATACCAAGGCTATTAATGACAATAAAATAATAGTAAAACCAAGAAGCACAATATTATTTTAATTTTTATATTACAAGAACCATTTATTTATTAATATCACTCATTATTTAAAACACAACAAAGTTTTTACTAGGAAAATGAGGAAGATGGCGGTTGAACAGGAGCATGGGTTGGGGTTGGTGGGTGATGAGGATGAGGTATGTGGCGTTCAATGTGTGGTTGATCTAGACTATTATATGGAATGGGGGATGGAGACGGTGGCTGGAAAGGGGCCTTTCTTGGGGTAGATGGGTGATGGGGAGGATGTTTTTTGTGATCATCTAGACGAAGAGAACGAATACCATAGGAAGATGGTGGTTGAACAGGAGCATGGGTTGGGGTTGGTGGGTGGTGAGGATGAGGTATGTGGCGTTCAATTTGTAGATTATCTAGACTATTTGATGGAATGGGGGACGGATACGGTGGCTGAATAGGGGCCTTTCTTGGGGTAGAAGGGTGATGAGGAGGATGTTTTTTGTGATGATCTAGATGAAGAGAATGAATACCATAAGAAGATGGTGGTTGAACAGGAGCATGGGGTGGTGGGTGGTGAGGATGAGGTTTGTGGCGTTCAATTTGTGGATTATCTAAACTATTTGATGGAATGGGGGATGGAGACGGTGGCTGAACAGGGGCCTTTCTTGGGGTAGATGGGTGATGGGGAGGATGTTTCTTGTGATGATCTAGACGAAGAGAATGAAAGTCATAAGAAGATGGTGGTTGAACAGGAGCAGGGGTTGAGATAGGTGTGTGATGAGGATGATGGTGGTGGTCAGTACTGGCCTCAATAGCAAAAACTGCCAAAGAACTCACTTGAAGTAAAGCTAACACCAAGACTATGACTTTGGCCATGTCTAAATGCAAGACAAAATAGCCTAAAAAGAGGTGATGGAGTAATGTTGATATCTTGGAAGTGTTCAAAAGAGTGAATTTATAGGCTTGGTGCTTAGAATAATTTTAATATTTTATTATAAATTTAGTCAAATCAAAAAGTAATGAGATTTTTAAAAGAGGCAAGATTGAAATTAATTATTTTATATATTAATATTATTATAAATAAACTTGCATAATAATATGTTAATAAAATTTAAGTTGAATGTTTGAATACTTTAATCTACTTTTTTTTTTTAATATATATGTTATTTAACTTTCTTAATCCTATAAATTATATAATTAATAAAAGATTTAAAAGTATTTTGATCAATCGTCTTTTTTATAAATTTTAATATTATTTTACTAATAAATTTTATTTTTACAATTTTTATTATTATTTTCAATCACATACATTTACAATAATTTATTTTCTTCCAAGAGTTTATGATGATTAATAAAACGTTTTGCCGAAGAAAAAAAAAATTAATTGTAATATAGTTAAATAGTATATGCATATTAAAGCAATATTTTTATGTCTATGTATAATATATAAGTATTATTTTATTTTTGTATTATTAATTGAGGATAATATTTTTTTCAATAAAGAACATAAAATTATTATTAGTTGTGGCAAGTATATCCTATTCAACTATGCGTCAAAAGTTTGTTTTTTCCGAGGTCTATTAGTGCATATAATATATGGTGTGTCTAAAATAACCTTTCTTTTTATACAAAAATAACATATATTATCCAGATAAATTGAATTAGGAATTCAAGATCCAACAAATTAAAATGTGGTTAGTTTTTAGTTTTTAATCAAAATAGTTTATTGTGTTAAAAAAAAAGGTAAAGTTTGACTATTTTTAGATTGTCACAAGTGGGATTTTAAACATATCCCTTGTGATTACAACGTCAAACTCTTACCACTAAGATAACACATCTTGCAAATTAAAATAAAACTATGTTTTAAAATAAAGTATTACTAAAGTCAAACTTCATTATTGTAGTTATAAATCAAATATGGTATCAAACTAGTCTTATATCATTTTGTTCTAATTGTCCATGTCTTTCCAATTTTAAGACGAAAGATATAGAATAACATAAGCTCTTCCGAGCATACGAGAGGTGCTTCATATTTTCCATAAAGAAAAATCACATTTGTTTATCCCAAAAAAGAGCCTTGTAGCACGTGCAGGTGACATAGTTATAAAATTCCAACATTTTTTTCAAAGCATAACATGAATAAAGTTTAAATTCTCATGTCAAACGAAAAACAAAACCATATAAAATTTTGTTACCCATATAACTAAAATAACTTTTCAAATGATAAATTAGCTTTACAAAATTATAATGAATTCCATTGGTATTAAGGATCAACAACTTAGTACCAAATGATTATTTCATGACCATGAGTGCCAACAAATCAATAGAAAATTGTTTACCTTCTGGTTCTTTCTTTCTGGATTCTTTCTCGATGTCTCTCCATCATAGGAGCTACAAGAATACTATCACGATTAATTGGGAAACCCCCTACGGCACCTTGGGTCAAGATTAATTCATAAGGCTCGGTCATTAGCACGCATGCTTCTTGTAAGTGACTTTTTTGAGATCATTTGGGTACTTTTTTTGGGTTGATTTGCTTAGAAATTGGGCAGCCTATCTATTTTATATTCTGAAATAAACGGGTACATTTGGGCTATGGAGTACAAGTCGACATGGTTGGTGGAGTTTATTGTGAGAGTGGCTCATGTAGTGCTTTATTGACATTCTAGAATCTTGTTATTGTCCCTATCAACCTTCAGAACTGATGGAACAATTGCCATCATTTAGGCCTACAACTTGTATCATCCTACGTCTATCTTGAAATTAATGGCTATGCCGACAAATTGCCAATACGAGTAATTCTTTTCAGGATAAGTTTGATTCCATGCTATGCCCTCTATTACTAGTGTAGTTTTTTTAGGACGTTATCGTTTTCTGAGTATTTGCTACCCTTAGATACTAATCTTTTTAAGCTTTCCTATGCTCGTTCGAATGTTTCGATTTGGTCCCCCCCTCCCTTCTATATATTATTTATGAGTGTGGAGGTATATGGGGGTCTCTCGGAGGTGCCAACCTAGTTGGGATGTCTGAATTTCCACCTAATGCATGTCCGTTCTCTTAGTTTACCGGACAAAAGGAGCAAGACCTTATGAAGAATATCTAAAGTATTTCCATTGGGTACGAGTAGAATAGATTGAGCTCATGGTTATGGAGATACAAATTTCGTCCTTAAGGTAAAACTTTGTTTGCCAAGATGCAATCTTTATTCTATGTGAATATATTTGTTTTTTTTTTGTTGCAAAAGATAAATTTATAATAAAATAACTTAAATCAATAATGGATATTACAAATATTTAATTATTATAATTTAAATTTTATGTGAGTTATTCTGAATTGAAGTTATTTCCAAGTTAATAATCGTTTGTATGATCGCTTGTTGTCGGCCAGAAATGGTTGATTAAATTGTTGTTGGTCATCGCAGTTAATGGTTGGTGAGCGTGGATTCGCTAATTAACGTGTTGTCGGTCGAATCCACTCCACTTTCAAGCATCTATCAGTGGCTTTGTTCGTTTCATTCCTCAAATTTTAGACCCGCTTGGTATTAATCGTTTGTTAGGATTGTTTAAGGTTGGATCCACTTTGTAGATTTTTTATTTTTTTATTTTTTATGTTTTGCTTGTTTGGGTTGTTGACTGGGTCAAGTTTTATGTCCCCCAGTTTCTATGTAATTTTTTCCTTTTTTTAATAATATATATGAGAAATTGGCAATAGATTAGAGTAGCATACCATCTTAGTTGGACACTATTCTTTTTTATGTCACTTTGCTCTTGGCTTATAAAAAAAATGAATAATCTGTATTATTTAATGACTTGTTCTATGTATTATGTTTAAAAATATTTGTTTAGTGAAAAACTACTGTGAAAAAAAGTTGTTGTATTGAAATCTCTAATTTTTACTTCATTTAATGGATTGTAAGGAGGAATTATTTTTTAAAAACGTGTAAGGAGTATAATTATAATAACTGAAATTAAACATTACTATAAGATCAAATATATATTTGAAAAAGTAATTGTAGACTTGAGAGGGAATGTTAAATACCACACACATAAACTTAATATCAATGAAATATCAGTGTATGGCTTTGGAAATTTCATGCTTTCAGTCTACTGTTTATATTGCTGCAATCTATGCTAGTAATTATTATATGAAACGTCGCCAACTTTGGGCGGAGCTTACTCATCTTCAAGGATGTTTTCAAGGGCCATGGCTGTTTATAGGTGATTTTAATGCTATTCTTGGTGCTCATGAGAAAAGAGGAAAGCGCCCTCCTCCCTCATTGTCTTGCGAGGATTTTTTGAATTGGTCGAATGCTAATATTTTACAACACTTGCCTACCTTGGGTTCCTTTTTCACTTGGACTAACGGCAGATTTGGAAATGAAAATGTGGCTCTCCGTCTTGATAGGGCAGTTTGTAATGATGATTGGTTGAATTTTTGGCGAGTCTCATCTTGCACGGCTTTGGTGCGACATCAATCGGACCATAAGCCACTGTTACTTTCTCTTATTTTTTCAACTGTGAAGCATGCTACTCCTTTTAAATTTTTTAAGGTTTGGACGGATCATGAAGATTGCCGTCAAGTAGTGATTGATAATTGGGCTAAGCAAGTTCGCGGCCATGGGATGTCTAGGTTTCAAGCTAAGCTTCGTAATCTGAAAAATGCTTTTAAGCGGTGGAATCGTTCAGTCTTTGGTGATGTTGATGCGCAAGTAAAACTTGCTATGGATGAAGTAAACCGTATTCAGCTTTTGATTGATTCAGAAGGGTTTTCGGATCAGTTATATGCGCAGGACCTTGAAGCACAATTGTTACTAACCAAAGCTTTGAATTTTCAGGAGCAATTTTGGAAAGAAAAGGCTAGAGATCAGAGTTTTATCAGTGGTGACCGCAATACTTCATATTTCCACAAGGTTTCCAAAATTCGGGCAGCAACGAAGACTATTTCTTTTTTACAAGATGGGGACAATACTTTGACCGATCCAACAGAGATTGAGCAGCATATTGTTTCGTATTTTCAGGCAATTTTCAGCATGGAGAATAATTGTTCTCAAAACACTTTGGTTGATGAAAATATTCCTTTGTTAGTTTCGGATGTGGATAATCAAAATCTTGTGTGCCTTCCTTTGGCTGCGGAGATTAAAGAAGCGGTTTTCGCCCTTAATGGTGATGGGGCACCAGGTCCGGATGGTTTTGGTGGTCACTTTTACCAAACTTTTTGGGATATTATTGGCACGGATGTTGTGCAATATGTTCAGGAATTTTTTCTAGGTGGCTCGCTGCCCTCTAACTTTAATTCTAATTTGATTGTGCTTATTCCAAAGATTCAAGGTGCTGGTTCGATGGGAGACTTCCGTCCTATCGCGCTTGCAAACTTTCAATTTAAAATTGTTACCAAAATTCTTGCGGATGGGTTGGCTTGCATCACTTCACGTATTATTTCTATTGAGCAACGTGGGTTTGTTCGTGACCATAACATTTCTGATTGTGTCATTCTTGCTTCCGAGGCTATTAATGCAATTGATCAACGACAATATGGGGGGAATATTGCCCTTAAGGTCGACATTTCCAAGGCCTTCGATACGTTGGATTGGAATTTTTTAATTATGGTGCTTAATAATTTTGGTTTCTCCGCAACATTTATTAATTGGATCCTTGCTATCCTTCAGTCGGTGAGGTTATCTATTTTGGTGAATGGCAAGGCTGTTGGTTTCTTTCCTTGTTCCCGTGGGGTTCGTCAGGGTGACCCACTTTCCCCACTTTTATTTTGTTTGGCGGAAGAAGTTCTCAGCAAGGCGCTTACGGCTTCTAGAGACAGAGGGCGACTCATTCCTATGACTTACTGTCGTGGTACTTATTTCCCTACTCATGTGTTATATGCTGATGACATAATGATTTTTTGCACAGGTCTAAAGAGTAATATACGGGAACTTCTTAATATTTTTAAAAAATATTCGGAGGTGTCTGGCCAAATGGTTAACAATGCAAAAAGCCGCTTCTTTATTGGATCTATGTCTGTTGCTAGGTCGAACATGATTGCTAATATGTTAGGCTTCAATGTTGGTGTTGTTCCTTTCATGTATCTTGGCAGTCCTATTTTCCAAGGGAAGCCGAAGGTTATTCATTTCAGAACGATTACGGATAAAGTCAAATCGAAGTTGGCTACTTGGAAGGGAACCGTCCTATCTTTAATGGGCAGGGTTCAGTTGGTAAAATCTATTATTCATGGGATGCTTGTCTATTCTTTCCACGTGTATTTGTGGCCTAAAAGATTGCTGCGTTTGCTGGACTCCTGGATAAAAAAATTTATTTGGAGTGGGGATGTTCTTACGAGGAAAATTTGTACGGTTTCTTGGCGCATTATGTGTCGTTCGTGGGCTGAAGGAGGGTTGGACATTAAGCCTACACGTTTGATTAATGAAGCGTTAATTCTGAAGTTGGCTTGGGATTTTAGAGATAAGGACACCCAATGGTCGGTAATGTTCCAGAAGCGTTATCTTCGACAAGGGCAGCCAATCATGCGGTATTGTAAATCTTCCGTTTGGTCGGGAATTAAGGCGCACATTGGTACGGTGATGGCCAATTCGGTTTGGCTAGTTGGAACGGGGGAAAAGATTCAATTTTGGATAGATAATTGGCTTGGTGAACCTCTCGTGGATATTATTCATCTTAATTTTATTTATCATGTTCATATGAAAGGAACGATGTCGGAAGTGATTGAGAACGGTTCATGGAGGCTGCCAGCGGTCCTAACAGATTTTGGGGATATCCAAAATCGTATTAATGGAATTATTATACCTTCTAGTCCTCTTCCAGACAAGTTGGTATGGAGTCATACTTCGGATGGGCAGCTTACGTCGAAACAAGCCTTTGAGTTCCTTCGACCGAGGTCATCGAATTTGCCTTGGGCTGATTTTATCTGGAGCACATCTATTCCTCCTTCTCATTCTTGTATCTTTTGGAGGTTGCAACATGCGAAAATGCCCATCGGAGGAGTCTTCTGATCATCTTTTTCTCCGGTGTCATTTTGCCATGAATCTTTGGGGCTGGATTGGTTCTAAGCTCGGTTGCACTATTGATCTTTCTACAGCCACCTCTCTCCTCTCCTGTCGGCCGGCTAGATGCTCATCTCAAGTATCAGATATATTTTTAGCATCAATTTTACATACTCTGCATACTATTTGGTGGGCAAGGAACTCTTTGTGGTATTCTTCAGGTACTCCTTCTTTACACTCGGCTAAAGTCTGTATACATTCCATGATTGCAATGTCTGGCAATGTTTCTAAGGGTAAATGTTTACCCTCTGACTCGATTTTTCTTGATTCTTTTGCGGTCTCTCCGCATCGCCGTATGATTAAGGATATTATGTTAGTGTTGTGGAAGCCTCCAACGGCCCCGTGGTTGAAGGTGAATACGGATGGGTCTGTTGTTGGTGGTTTAGCTGCTTGTGGGGGGCTGTTCCGCGATCATCTTGGAACATTTCGTGGTGCTTTTGCTTGTAATATTGGGTTACAGTCTGTTTTCTATGCGGAGGTTATGGCTATTATTTTTGCACTTGAATTTGCTGCCAAGAAGGGTTGGAGGAATATTTGGTTGGAGAGTGACTCCACCAGTGCTTTGTTGATTTTTTCAAATCCTCTGTTAGTGCCTATTTTGTTACGTAATAGGTGGCATAATGTTCGTCATCTGGGTATTCAAGTGATCTCTTCTCATATTTTCCGTGAAGGAAATTGTTGTGCGTACTCTTTGGCAAATATGGGACATTCTTTGGTGGACTCGAATTGGCTTGATACTCTTCCGAGTGCTTTACGGTTTGATTTCTTTAGAGACAGATGTGGTTTGCCAAACTACAGATTTCCTTAGTCTGTTTTTTTTGGCTGTTTTTGTTTCTGTTTTGTTTTGTCTTTTTGGTTTCTTTGGAGGGTTTTGGCCTAGTCCCCCCTCCTTTTGTAATTATTTTTCCCCCTTTTTTTTAATAAAATTTTAGAGTTTGGCGGCATAGGATGGCGGTGTCTCGGGGTGCCAACCTAGTTGGGATGTCGATGATGCCGCTTGATGCCTGTCCTCTCTCCTTGCTTATCAAAAAAAAAAAACTTTAAATAAATCAAAACAAAAAATACCAAGGCTATTAATGACAACAAAATAATAGTAAAACCAAGAAGCACAATATTATTTAAATTTTTATATTACAAGAATCATTTATTTATTAATATCACTCATTATTTAAAACACAACAAAGTTTTTACTTAGAAAAGGAGGAAGATGGCGGTTGAACAGGAGCATGGGTTGGGGTTGGTGGGTGATGAGGATGAGGTATGTGGCGTTCAATGTGTGGTTGATCTAGACTATTGTATGGAATGGGGGATGGAGACGGTGGCCGAACAAGGGCCTTTCTTGGGGTAGATGGGTGATGGGGAGGATGTTTTTTGTGATGATCTAGACGAAGAGAATGAATACCATAGGAAGATGGTGGTTGAACAGGAGCATGGGTTGGGGTTGGTGGGTGGTGAGGATGAGGTATGTGGCGTTCAATTTGTAGATTATCTAGATTATTTGATGGAATGGGGGACGGAGACGGTGGCTGAATAGGGGCCTTTCTTGGGGTAGATGGGTGATGGGGAGGATGTTTCTTGTGATGATCTAGATGAAGAGAATGAATACCATAAGAAGATGGTGGTTGAACAGGAGCATGGGTTGGTGGGTGGTGAGGATGAGGTTTGTGGCGTTCAATTTGTGGATTATCTAAACTATTTGATGGAATGGGGGATGGAGACGGTGGCTGAACAGGGGCCTTTCTTGGGGTAGATGGGTGATGGGGAGGATGTTTCTTGTGATGATCTAGACGAAGAGAATGAAAGTCATAAGATGATGGTGGTTGAACAGGAGCAGGGGTTGAGGTAGGTGGGTGATGAGGATGATGGTGGTGGTGAGTACTGGCCTCAATAGCAAAAACTGCCAAAGAGCTCACTTGAAGTAAAGCTAACACCAAGACTATGACTTTGGCCATGGCTAAATGCAAGACAAAATAGCCTATAGAGAGGTGATGGAGTAATATTGATATCTTGGAAGTGTTCAAAAGAGTGAATTTATAGGCTTAGTGCTTAGAATAATTTTAATATTATATTATAAATTTAGTCAAATCAAAAAGTAATGAGATTTTGAAAAGAGGCAAGATTGAAATTAATTATTTTATATATTAATATTATTATAAATAAACTTGCATAATAATATGTTAATAAAATTTAAGTTGAATGTTTGAATACTTTAATCTACTTTTTTATTTTTAATATATATGTTATTTGACTTTCTTAATCCTATAAATTATATAATTAATAAAAGATTTAAAAGTATTTTGATCAATCGTCTTTTTTATAAATTTTAATATTATTTTACTAATAAATTTTATTTTTACAATTTTTATTATTATTTTCAATCACATACATTTACAATAATTTATTTTCTTCCAAGAGTTTATTGTAACACCCATACTAGACGTATCTAGAAAGTCTAGCACGTGCGTTATCTTTAGTACTGGATACATTGAAAATTTACAACATTAAAACTTCAAATGAATGTTTATACAACAACATGCGTTCGTACAAGAGATTACATCTTAAACTTTCCTAATACATAATGTATACATCCTTGAAGATCCACAACATCCGGCATCGGGTACGAACCAACACTTGTCGCAGCATCCATTCGGCTACTAGCTTGCAAACCATCCTGATATCTGAAACAAATAAGGATTGGGATGAGACATAATGTCTCAGTGAGTTCCACCTAACCCTAGGCTATAGGCAACCACGGGGGAAACCTACGGTCACCACGTGTCTACAATACAACCTGCCGGTTGATTATACGTGTGTGGGGACTTGCTTTCTTAGATGGCTGTGCTTGCTAGGGCCGTCATAATACTCTTAACTTGTTATAGGCTTCTCTTCTATACGTGTCATGGCGGTCAAGGAGATCCTAACACCGCAATGCCAAGAATACACCATATGCATCAAGGCTCTCTTATACTTCTATCATGACACGATTCTAAACTGGACGATTAGGGGAAACCTAAGATCGTCATCGGCATATCTTTCTATACTTACTCTACTTGCTTAATATGTTGTATCAACAACATATCATCTCTTATCACAAAAGTGACTCTTGCTAACTTGCTACTTCTTGACGATCTACGCCAAGTCTCTACTTGTTCTTGACAATCTATGTCAAGGCTCTATGACATAACATATACATGTATAATAATTATGCAAAGTCAGCTTCATTGATTATGTTAGCGTGTAACAAACAACTTATCTGAGTTCATTTTACGGATTAGTCCCGAGTGGAGTAACCCCGGAAGTTAATCCCTTACTACCGGTGAAAATGCTTTGCAATAGCGCATCGGACTCCCTTAGTGAACGTGCGGGTCCCTTACGGCTTACCCCATTCCCCTTGGAGAACCTTTTGTACCCAACCTTGGAAGGAATACAAAAGACACGACACCTTAACTTAGTGAAATGCGGCTCCCTTGCGGCTTAACCATTCCTCCCTTGGGGAACCCCTTGAATCCAACCTTGGAAGGATTACAAGAGACATAACACTCTTTATTTCTTAAAAGTCTTAGTCTTATGCATGAAAAATAAACTTAAACATGCTCTCTCTCTCTCTCTCTTACCTCGGATCCCTTGACGATCCATCTAGAGGTAACTATATGCTTGCTTAACTTACTTTGTGAATAGATATCAATCAATTCACATCTTACCATACTCGTATGGCACTTGGCTTCTATACGAAGATAATACTCTTATTACCTCGCGTCTATCAAGCATATTACTAATGCAAAGCATTCTATTTTATCTAACTATTCTAGTTCTCGATAACTATACCGAGGCTCTAGTTCTTCCCTTTCCTTAAAGATTGTCTTGCTACCCGAATCATGACATAATTCTCTCGCATGCCTTGCCTTACTATCATGCTTAATACTTGCCTCTTTATCATAAAAATCTTGCTTTCATTGATCATCATTTAGGACCTTGGTTTGAGGGGTTTACTTTTATAAAAGACTGCACAAAAGATCCGGAACGAAAAACACCGAATCTGCCAGAACGAGCAAGCAGTACCAGAAGGCACCACTTACTCGCCACTGCGAGTTGCCTTACTCACCCTTGCGAGTACATTACTCGCCACTGCGAGTTGGTTGCGAGCAAACCTCCAGAACTGCCATTTTGCTCGCCATGGCGAGTAATAGCTTGCTGTGGCGAGTTATGACAGTCCAGAACTTGTAAAAATGGTATTTTAAGCCCAAAAACCTCAAACCAAGTGTCTCTAAGCATATTGGTACATATTTGATCATAGGATACTTGTAAAACACTCATATGGCAAGTATTAGCATGATTAGAAAGCATGGCAAGAAAAGGGCAACTAAACTTAAACTTATAAACCCTAAAATGCATATTATCCTTACAAGATTAACACATGATCCCAAAGGGAGGATAGCTATCTAAGGAACTCACCTTAACATAAACTTGACAATCCTTCAAGCCCTAAGCTCAAGCAATCAAAACCCTAGCTCTTGATCTACATGCTCCCTTTGATCATACCATATCAAACTAGTTGTTTTTCTTGCAATCCAAGTCCAATATTGCTTCTTTGATCTTGAAGAAACTTTATCATGTACAAGTTCAAGCTTCCAACATAATTTTCACTTAACACCCAAAAACCCTAACTTTGAATCCATCTCTTGAGAGGAAGAAAAGAGAAATCAAACAAAACCCAAACTTCTTTAAGCTTAATGGATCATGAAGGAACAAAGTCTAGAAGCTTACCATGGTGGGAAGAAGATTTTGCAAGATTTGGTGGAGAGGAGAGGAAGGGCGATGGGAGAAGAAGAAAAAGAGAGAAGGAAGACTTGGTCAACTCTTGGAAAGAGAAAGGGAAAAGATTATGAGATATTTGTGACCACAACCAAATAAATATCCTTTCACATGCAATTACCAAATTGCCCTTGCCTTAAGCGTGTTAAATACGACACCGATACTTTTCCCGTGTTATGCTGACATGTTATAAAATATTAAATATTAACCCACTTACCATGAATTATTTCCTCTGGCACATTTAACAGGTAATATACCGATACTGACAGGCGGGATGTTACATTCTACCCCCCTTAAATAAATTTCGTCCTCGAAATTTAGAAACCATCTACAAATCTCTGAAACTAAACTCGTCTTCTTTGATTCCCAATTAAACAAAATATGTTCGTACTCACTCTAAAGGGTTCGAAGTATATAACTCATCCTCTATCTTAATTCGCATAAACGTATATAGTCTCCTTAGTCTTTTTCTTTTCCTTAAAGTCCCAGAACTATCATAGAACATTGTGTTTGAAACACACTTTTGCTACATGTGGACTAGTTGCCTCTATTCCATATCTCAACCGCTTAACATAACTATTCAGTTAAGTAACTTCTCACTAACTAAAACACTCAGGATTTGCCTTTATACTGGGGTCCTACCGAAATCCAGGTTTGCCCTGCAGTTCTTTCTCGCATCTGAAACATCTTATCATGCATACATCTTACTATGCATACATAATCTTTCTTACCGCATCTTGCGATTTATATCTCTTACTCATGTTACTTATCTTGATAATTATATAAATCTCTTAACTCTTTCAAGCTCTTCAAAAACCTTTCTAACTTGACACGAAGAAGCGAAATCCATTACGCCGATCCTCCAGAAAATCTATTAACCAATTTATGGTTCCCTTGCTCTTGAAACTTCTAATATGTCTGCTTACACTTGCACTTGAATACTCTTAGCAAAAAAAAAATCTGTGCATCCCGTACGATATTAATATCACACAAATATTGCCATCTCCTTTTAAAACTTTATCTCCATAATACTTGCATACTTCTGAATATCGCTTCTTGTTAGTTAATAACGATACCCAAACTAGTACTTTACTTCAAGAAATTTCTAAACTTTGGTACATAGGTTCTTGGAACGAACATTTTCTTGAATAAAGAAAATCTCATTTTGAAACCGAGTTTGTAATGGTACTCAGATCCGCAGGACGAGTCTCTAAATTTTATTAAAAAGGTTTTACAACTCGCCCCAAACTTGTCTATAACAAGTTGGCCCTGAAGCTCGTACATCTTAAGTGAGCTTGCTCACTTACGGTGCACCTCATCGGTTCCTTCAATGTTTAATATCATACTTTTAAAACAATTTCGTTCACCAGTTCCTTGATACCAATCTTAACTTTGAGAAAATTGCAAACATAGCTTGTCGCTATTCTAGGAAGTGTCGTTATCATCTAACAAGTTTGGTATAGGAGGGTATGCACTTCATCGTATAAATCTTGTGTACCTTATTCCAATATTATAGCATATGCTCTTCTACACATTCGACAACATCGATTAAACAACCTGACTACTTCATCTGTGGTAACTCTAATCTTCTTTGTCTTGCTTAAGTGAAGATACATTTCTCATTCTTTTACTTTAATCATCACTGACCGCATAAACATCAACACCTTCTTGCTACATCGAGAATTCCCCGTTCGTCTCATAGTACTTCTTATTAAAACTTGTATTACTTTCCCAAACATTCTTCGTGAAGATTCTTACAACCAAAGTTCCATGTTCCATGGTCACCGTTCAAATCTTTTACCGATTAATGTCTGCGGCGCTACTCTGATTCCCACCGGTTGGCTTTGACTAGTTCTCTAATCCGTTGAGACGAGTGAACTTCACACTCTTTCTATCATTTCAATACTATCTTCTTGAACTGTTCTCAAAACTTTCTATGTTGCGACCAACACTGCAACCTTGCTCTACCCTTTGCTCGTAAGATATCTCAAGATAGACTTTTCTCTTGACATATAAATGCCCTACTTACACTTATTCTCGAGAAATCTCAACTCATAGATTACATCTTTGTTACTACATACTTACTATTTCCATGATTTGTCCTTCCGACTTCCCATGGCAAACTCATCTCGCATTGAACGTATCTGCCTTATGCATCTAACACGGTATCTTCGTATTCTCTGTTACTACATTTTGCTTAATCGGACCTATGCTTGCTCGTTGATTTTTTTTTCTTTCAAATGGAACTTTGTAAATTGGCACATGGGTTATTGACGTTGATGACTTTCCACTGTATACATTTATAAAATATACTGAACCTAAGCCCCAGTTGTTACTCTAAATTCACAGGACAAGTTGACAACACATACGTGCCATCAAATCATAGTCCTAGTGAGCTTAGTATACTCTACGCGAGTCGTAACAATCGGTACCTGCAAAAAAATTCTTTTGAATTTCCAAATATCAACTTCAACCACCCATATGCTTATGTCTTTCTAAAATCTTGTAAATTTTATGATTCAATATCCTAACGAGCTTTAGGAAGTTAATTAAGCAAAACATAGGTTCGGGGAATATGTCATATTTTCATAAAATCCATGAACCTTCTAATTTCTTATAACTCCGCACCACTTGAATTCTTACTCATGTCTTCACTTCCGTGACGCCCATTCTCATTACCAGAACCTCTAAACTCTTGGTATGAACTCCTTCTCGACCCTTGACACAATAACTCTAAAGCCACCTTAACCGTATCGATTTTCGTTAATAGTTGCTCATGCCTTTTCCTTTGAAAATCTTAGGATGTGATATGCATTCATTACTTGATGTAAAAAAAAAAGGTTTTCATTGCTTTAAAGATTGTGAAGATAACTCTCCAATAATTACTGCAAATCCTAGAGACGAACTAACGGTTTTCGAAAAGCTGGGAATTTCGCCTCAGGTTCGCTGTTGGCGAGTTTCTTCAATTAAATTTCCTTATAAATATACTTTGCATGAAAATTCTTATTTCTCAAGTAGTCCAATGCATATCATTCATTCCTATCATCGTAAAATATTCTACAATATATGCACGGCAACCATCAACCTATTTCAATACAGTTCTCGACTCGTCGGAAATCGACACCTTAATCCTAACGACATAAACTTTCACTTAAACCCTTAACTTCTTCTTCTACGAGTAACTTGCCTCGCTACGTTGCGACTTAACGCACTTTCAGAACACTAGAACCTTGTCCACTCTGAGCTTACAAATCCATAACCTCATTCACATAACGATATCCCTGAGAGCCTACTAATTCCGTCAACAACGTCTACTTCTTTCTAACTTGTAGCCTTGCGCTTACGTTCCGGAATACATTTCCTTCCTGTAATAAATCTGTTCAAAAAAAACAACTCTTACTGAAACTTCAGATCATACTTAATCATTTCCAAACTCTTACTTACGGGTATACGAGTACCTTCCACATCTTTCCCAACATCGTCGGAACGTTCCTTCTTAATTTTACCTTCCCAGAGGATCTATACTTCCACTTCTTAGTTCACCGGCCACTTTCTGGCACGACAAACTCTTACTAATACTCATCCCGAGTTCTTACTTTTCGATGCAACTTCATCTCTTACTTCATTCCTCCTGGGTCCTATTCAGCTCTCAGGCATCAGTTCTAATCGTCGAATGTTAAATTGAGTTGATCAGGTTCAACTAACATCAACAACTAGAACATTTACCCGGAACCCAATGGTCCCACTACCTTTGTCGTAACTTAATGACCCAAGGCACGGTCTGAATCGACCTGCTCTGATACCAATTGTAACACCCATACTAGACGTATCTAGAAAGTCTAGCACGTGCGTTATCTTTAGTACTGGATACATTGAAAATTTACAACAATAAAACTTCAAATGAATGTTTATACAACAACATGCGTTCGTACAAGAGATTACATCTTAAACTTTCCTAATACATAATGTATACATCCTTGAAGATCCACAACATCCGGCATCGGGTACGAACCAACACTTGTCGCAGCATCCATTCGGCTACTAGCTTGCAAACCATCCTGATATCTGAAACAAATAAGGATTGGGATGAGACATAATGTCTCAGTGAGTTCCACCTAACCCTAGGCTATAGGCAACCACGGGGGAAACCTACGGTCACCACGTGTCTACAATACAACCTGCCGGTTGATTATACGTGTGTGGGGACTTGCTTTCTTAGATGGTTGTGCTTGCTAGGGCCGTCATAATACTCTTAACTTGTTATAGGCTTCTCTTCTATACGTGTCATGGCGGTCAAGGAGATCCTAACACCGCAATGCCAAGAATACACCATATGCATCAAGGCTCTCTTATACTTCTATCATGACACGATTCTAAACTGGACGATTAGGGGAAACCTAAGATCGTCATCGGCATATCTTTCTATACTTACTCTACTTGCTTAATATGTTGTATCAACAACATATCATCTCTTATCACAAAAGTGACTCTTGCTAACTTGCTACTTCTTGACGATCTACGCCAAGTCTCTACTTGTTCTTGACAATCTATGTCAAGGCTCTATGACATAACATATACATGTATAATAATTATGCAAAGTCAGCTTCATTGATTATGTTAGCGTGTAACAAACAACTTATCTGAGTTCATTTTACGGATTAGTCCCGAGTGGAGTAACCCCGGAAGTTAATCCCTTACTACCGGTGAAAATGCTTTGCAATAGCGCACCGGACTCCCTTAGTGAACGTGCGGGTCCCTTACGGCTTACCCCATTCCCCTTGGAGAACCTTTTGTACCCAACCTTGGAAGGAATACAAAAGACACGACACCTTAACTTAGTGAAATGCGGCTCCCTTGCGGCTTAACCATTCCCCCCTTGGGGAACCCCTTGAATCCAACCTTGGAAGGATTACAAGAGACATAACACTCTTTATTTCTTAAAAGTCTTAGTCTTATGCATGAAAAATAAACTTAAACATGCTCTCTCTCTCTCTCTCTTACCTCGGATCCCTTGACGATCCATCTAGAGGTAACTATATGCTTGCTTAACTTACTTTGTGAATAGATATCAATCAATTCACATCTTACCATACTCGTATGGCACTTGGCTTCTATACGAAGATAATACTCTTATTACCTCGCGTCTATCAAGCATATTACTAATGCAAAGCATTCTATTTTATCTAACTATTCTAGTTCTCGATAACTATACCGAGGCTCTAGTTCTTCCCTTTCCTTAAAGATTGTCTTGCTACCCGAATCATGACATAATTCTCTCGCATGCCTTGCCTTACTATCATGCTTAATACTTGCCTCTTTATCATAAAAATCTTGCTTTCATTGATCATCATTTAGGACCTTGGTTTGAGGGGTTTACTTTTATAAAAGACTGCACAAAAGATCCGGAACGAAAAACACCGAATCTGCCAGAACGAGCAAGCAGTACCAGAAGGCACCACTTACTCGCCACTGCGAGTTGGTTGCGACCAAACCTCCAGAACTGCCATTTTGCTCGCCATGGCGAGTAATAGCTTGCTGTGGCGAGTTATGACAGTCCAGAACTTGTAAAAATGGTATTTTAAGCCCAAAAACCTCAAACCAAGTGTCTCTAAGCATATTGGTACATATTTGATCATAGGATACTTGTAAAACACTCATATGGCAAGTATTAGCATGATTAGAAAGCATGGCAAGAAAAGGGCAACTAAACTTAAACTTATAAACCCTAAAATGCATATTATCCTTACAAGATAAACACATGATCCCAAAGGGAGGATAGCTATCTAAGGAACTCACCTTAACATAAACTTGACAATCCTTCAAGCCCTAAGCTCAAGCAATCAAAACCCTAGCTCTTGATCTACATGCTCCCTTTGATCATACCATATCAAACTAGTTGTTTTTCTTGCAATCCAAGTCCAATATTGCTTCTTTGATCTTGAAGAAACTTTATCATGTACAAGTTCAAGATTCCAACATAATCTTCACTTAACACCCAAAAACCCTAACTTTGAATCCATCTCTTGAGAGGAAGAAAAGAGAAATCAAACAAAACCCAAACTTCTTTAAGCTTAATGGATCATGAAGGAACAAAGTCTAGAAGCTTACCATGGAGGGAAGAAGATTTTGCAATATTTGGTGGAGAGGAGAGGAAGGGCGATGGGAGAAGAAGAAAAAGAGAGAAGGAAGACTTGGTCAACTCTTGGAAAGAGAAAGGGAAAAGATTATGAGATATTTGTGACCACAACCAAATAAATATCCTTTCACATGCAATTACCAAATTGCCCTTGCCTTAAGCGTGTTAAATACGACACCGATACTTTTCCCGTGTTATGCTGACATGTTATAAAATATTAAATATTAACCCACTTACCATGAATTATTTCCTCTGGCACATTTAACAGGTAATATACCGATACTGACAGGCGGGATGTTACATTCTACCCCCCTTAAATAAATTTCGTCCTCGAAATTTAGAAACCATCTACAAATCTCTGAAACTAAACTCGTCTTCTTTGATTCCCAATTAAACAAAATATGTTCGTACTCACTCCAAAGGGTTCGAAGTATATAACTCATCCTCTATCTTAATTCGCATAAACGTATATAGTCTCCTTAGTCTTTTTCTTTTCCTTAAAGTCCCAGAACTATCATAGAACATTGTGTTTGAAACACACTTTTGCTACATGTGGACTAGTTGCCTCTATTCCATATCTCAACCGCTTAACATAACTATTCAGTTAAGTAACTTCTCACTAACTAAAACACTCAGGATTTGCCTTTATACTGGGGTCCTACCGAAATCCAGGTTTGCCCTGCAGTTCTTTCTCGCATCTGAAACATCTTATCATGCATACATCTTACTATGCATACATAATCTTTCTTACCGCATCTTGCGATTTATATCTCTTACTCATGTTACTTATCTTGATAATTATATAAATCTCTTAACTCTTTCAAGCTCTTCAAAAACCTTTCTAACTTGACACGAAGAAGCGAAATCCATTACGTCGATCCTCCAGAAAATCTATTAACCAATTTATGGTTCCCTTGCTCTTGAAACTTCTAATATGTCTGCTTACACTTGCACTTGAATACTCTTAGCAAAAAAAAAATCTGTGCATCCCGTACGATATTAATATCACACAAATATTGCCATCTCCTTTTAAAACTTTATCTCCATAATACTTGCATACTTCTGAATATCGCTTCTTGTTAGTTAATAACGATACCCAAACTAGTACTTTACTTCAAGAAATTTCTAAACTTTGGTACATAGGTTCTTGGAACGAACATTTTCTTGAATAAAGAAAATCTCATTTTGAAACCGAGTTTGTAATGGTACTCAGATCCGCAGGACGAGTCTCTAAATTTTATTAAAAAGGTTTTACAACTCGCCCCAAACTTGTCTATAACAAGTTGGCCCTGAAGCTCGTACATCTTAAGTGAGCTTGCTCACTTACGGTGCACCTCATCGGTTCCTTCAATGTTTAATATCATACTTTTAAAACAATTTCGTTCACCAGTTCCTTGATACCAATCTTAACTTTGAGAAAATTGCAAACATAGCTTGTCGCTATTCTAGGAAGTGTCGTTATCATCTAACAAGTTTGGTATAGGAGGGTATGCACTTCATCGTATAAATCTTGTGTACCTTATTCCAATATTATAGCATATGCTCTTCTACACATTCGACAACATCGATTAAACAACCTGACTACTTCATCTGTGGTAACTCTAATCTTCTTTGTCTTGCTTAAGTGAAGATACATTTCTCATTCTTTTACTTTAATCATCACTGACCGCATAAACATCAACACCTTCTTGCTACATCGAGAATTCCCCGTTCGTCTCATAGTACTTCTTATTAAAACTTGTATTACTTTCCCAAACATTCTTCGTGAAGATTCTTACAACCAAAGTTCCATGTTCCATGGTCACCGTTCAAATCTTTTACCGATTAATGTCTGCGGCGCTACTCTGATTCCCACCGGTTGGCTTTGACTAGTTCTCTAATCCGTTGAGACGAGTGAACTTCACACTCTTTCTATCATTTCAATACTATCTTCTTGAACTGTTCTCAAAACTTTCTATGTTGCGACCAACACTGCAACCTTGCTCTACCCTTTGCTCGTAAGATATCTCAAGATAGACTTTTCTCTTGACATATAAATGCCCTACTTACACTTATTCTCGAGAAATCTCAACTCATAGAGTACATCTTTGTTACTACATACTTACTATTTCCATGATTTGTCCTTCCGACTTCCCATGGCAAACTCATCTCGCATTGAACGTATCTGCCTTATGCATCTAACACGGTATCTTCGTATTCTCTGTTACTACATTTTGCTTAATCGGACCTATGCTTGCTCGTTGATTTTTTTTTCTTTCAAATGGAACTTTGTAAATTGGCACATGGGTTATTGACGTTGATGACTTTCCACTGTATACATTTATAAAATATACTGAACCTAAGCCCCAGTTGTTACTCTAAATTCACAGGACAAGTTGACAACACATACGTGCCATCAAATCATAGTCCTAGTGAGCTTAGTATACTCTACGCGAGTCGTAACAATCGGTACCTGCAAAAAAATTCTTTTGAATTTCCAAATATCAACTTCAACCACCCATATGCTTATGTCTTTCTAAAATCTTGTAAATTTTATGATTCAATATCCTAACGAGCTTTAGGAAGTTAATTAAGCAAAACATAGGTTCGGGGAATATGTCATATTTTCATAAAATCCATGAACCTTCTAATTTCTTATAACTCCGCACCACTTGAATTCTTACTCATGTCTTCACTTCCGTGACGTCCATTCTCATTACCAGAACCTCTAAACTCTTGGTATGAACTCCTTCTCGACCCTTGACACAATAACTCTAAAGCCACCTTAACCGTATCGATTTTCGTTAATAGTTGCTCATGCCTTTTCCTTTGAAAATCTTAGGATGTGATATGCATTCATTACTTGATGTAAAAAAAAAAGGTTTTCATTGCTTTAAAGATTGTGAAGATAACTCTCCAATAATTACTGCAAATCCTAGAGACGAACTAACGGTTTTCGAAAAGCTGGGAATTTCGCCTCAGGTTCGCTGTTGGCGAGTTTCTTCAATTAAATTTCCTTATAAATATACTTTGCATGAAAATTCTTATTTCTCAAGTAGTCCAATGCATATCATTCATTCCTATCATCGTAAAATATTCTACAATATATGCACGGCAACCATCAACCTATTTCAATACAGTTCTCGACTCGTCGGAAATCGACACCTTAATCCTAACGACATAAACTTTCACTTAAACCCTTAACTTCTTCTTCTACGAGTAACTTGCCTCGCTACGTTGCGACTTAACGCACTTTCAGAACACTAGAACCTTGTCCACTCTGAGCTTACAAATCCATAACCTCATTCACATAACGATATCCCTGAGAGCCTACTAATTCCGTCAACAACGTCTACTTCTTTCTAACTTGTAGCCTTGCGCTTACGTTCCGGAATACATTTCCTTCCTGTAATAAATCTGTTCAAAAAAAACAACTCTTACTGAAACTTCAGATCATACTTAATCATTTCCAAACTCTTACTTACGGGTATACGAGTACCTTCCACATCTTTCCCAACATCGTCGGAACGTTCCTTCTTAATTTTACCTTCCCAGAGGATCTATACTTCCACTTCTTAGTTCACCGGCCACTTTCTGGCACGACAAACTCTTACTAATACTCATCCCGAGTTCTTACTTTTCGATGCAACTTCATCTCTTACTTCATTCCTCCTGGGTCCTATTCAGCTCTCAGGCATCAGTTCTAATCGTCGAATGTTAAATTGAGTTGATCAGGTTCAACTAACATCAACAACTAGAACATTTACCTGGAACCCAATGGTCCCACTACCTTTGTCGTAACTTAATGACCCAAGGCACGGTCTGAATCGACCTGCTCTGATACCAATTGTAACACCCATACTAGACGTATCTAGAAAGTCTAGCACGTGCGTTATCTTTAGTACTGGATACATTGAAAATTTACAACAATAAAACTTCAAATGAATGTTTATACAACAACATGCGTTCGTACAAGAGATTACATCTTAAACTTTCCTAATACATAATGTATACATCCTTGAAGATCCACAACATCCGGCATCGGGTACGAACCAACACTTGTCGCAGCATCCATTCGGCTACTAGCTTGCAAACCATCCTGATATCTGAAACAAATAAGGATTGGGATGAGACATAATGTCTCAGTGAGTTCCACCTAACCCTAGGCTATAGGCAACCACGGGGGAAACCTACGGTCACCACGTGTCTACAATACAACCTGCCGGTTGATTATACGTGTGTGGGGACTTGCTTTCTTAGATGGCTGTGCTTGCTAGGGCCGTCATAATACTCTTAACTTGTTATAGGCTTCTCTTCTATACGTGTCATGGCGGTCAAGGAGATCCTAACACCGCAATGCCAAGAATACACCATATGCATCAAGGCTCTCTTATACTTCTATCATGACACGATTCTAAACTGGACGATTAGGGGAAACCTAAGATCGTCATCGGCATATCTTTCTATACTTACTCTACTTGCTTAATATGTTGTATCAACAACATATCATCTCTTATCACAAAAGTGACTCTTGCTAACTTGCTACTTCTTGACGATCTACGCCAAGTCTCTACTTGTTCTTGACAATCTATGTCAAGGCTCTATGACATAACATATACATGTATAATAATTATGCAAAGTCAGCTTCATTGATTATGTTAGCGTGTAACAAACAACTTATCTGAGTTCATTTTACGGATTAGTCCCGAGTGGAGTAACCCCGGAAGTTAATCCCTTACTACCGGTGAAAATGCTTTGCAATAGCGCACCGGACTCCCTTAGTGAACGTGCGGGTCCCTTACGGCTTACCCCATTCCCCTTGGAGAACCTTTTGTACCCAACCTTGGAAGGAATACAAAAGACACGACACCTTAACTTAGTGAAATGCGGCTCCCTTGCGGCTTAACCATTCCCCCCTTGGGGAACCCCTTGAATCCAACCTTGGAAGGATTACAAGAGACATAACACTCTTTATTTCTTAAAAGTCTTAGTCTTATGCATGAAAAATAAACTTAAACATGCTCTCTCTCTCTCTCTCTTACCTCGGATCCCTTGACGATCCATCTAGAGGTAACTATATGCTTGCTTAACTTACTTTGTGAATAGATATCAATCAATTCACATCTTACCATACTCGTATGGCACTTGGCTTCTATACGAAGATAATACTCTTATTACCTCGCGTCTATCAAGCATATTACTAATGCAAAGCATTCTATTTTATCTAACTATTCTAGTTCTCGATAACTATACCGAGGCTCTAGTTCTTCCCTTTCCTTAAAGATTGTCTTGCTACCCGAATCATGACATAATTCTCTCGCATGCCTTGCCTTACTATCATGCTTAATACTTGCCTCTTTATCATAAAAATCTTGCTTTCATTGATCATCATTTAGGACCTTGGTTTGAGGGGTTTACTTTTATAAAAGACTGCACAAAAGATCCGGAACGAAAAACACCGAATCTGCCAGAACGAGCAAGCAGTACCAGAAGGCACCACTTACTCGCCACTGCGAGTTGGTTGCGACCAAACCTCCAGAACTGCCATTTTGCTCGCCATGGCGAGTAATAGCTTGCTGTGGCGAGTTATGACAGTCCAGAACTTGTAAAAATGGTATTTTAAGCCCAAAAACCTCAAACCAAGTGTCTCTAAGCATATTGGTACATATTTGATCATAGGATACTTGTAAAACACTCATATGGCAAGTATTAGCATGATTAGAAAGCATGGCAAGAAAAGGGCAACTAAACTTAAACTTATAAACCCTAAAATGCATATTATCCTTACAAGATAAACACATGATCCCAAAGGGAGGATAGCTATCTAAGGAACTCACCTTAACATAAACTTGACAATCCTTCAAGCCCTAAGCTCAAGCAATCAAAACCCTAGCTCTTGATCTACATGCTCCCTTTGATCATACCATATCAAACTAGTTGTTTTTCTTGCAATCCAAGTCCAATATTGCTTCTTTGATCTTGAAGAAACTTTATCATGTACAAGTTCAAGATTCCAACATAATCTTCACTTAACACCCAAAAACCCTAACTTTGAATCCATCTCTTGAGAGGAAGAAAAGAGAAATCAAACAAAACCCAAACTTCTTTAAGCTTAATGGATCATGAAGGAACAAAGTCTAGAAGCTTACCATGGAGGGAAGAAGATTTTGCAATATTTGGTGGAGAGGAGAGGAAGGGCGATGGGAGAAGAAGAAAAAGAGAGAAGGAAGACTTGGTCAACTCTTGGAAAGAGAAAGGGAAAAGATTATGAGATATTTGTGACCACAACCAAATAAATATCCTTTCACATGCAATTACCAAATTGCCCTTGCCTTAAGCGTGTTAAATACGACACCGATACTTTTCCCGTGTTATGCTGACATGTCATAAAATATTAAATATTAACCCACTTACCATGAATTATTTCCTCTGGCACGTTTAACAGGTAATATACCGATACTGACAGGCGGGATGTTACATTTATGATGATTAATAAAACGTTTTGCCGAAAAAAAAAATAATTAATTGTAATATAGTTAAATAGTATACACATATTAAAAAAAATCTTTTTATGTCTATGTATAATATATAAATATTATTTTATTTTTGTATTATTAATTGAGGATAATATTTTTTTTTGATAAAGAACATAAAATTATTATTAGTTGTGGCAAGTATATCCTATTCAACAATGCGTCAAAAGATTGTTTTTTCCGAGGTCTATTAGTGCATATAATATATGGTGTGTCTAAATTAAGCTTTCTTTTTATACATAAATAACATGTATTATCCGGATAACTTGAATTAGGAATTCAAGATCCAACAAATTAAAATGTGGTTAGTTTTTAGTTTTTAATCAAGATAGTTTATTGTGTTAAAAAAGGTAAAGTTAGACTATTTTTAGACTGTCACAAGTGGGATTTTAAACATGTCCCTTGTGATTACAATGTCACACTCTTACCACTAAGATAACACATCTTGCAAAATAAAATAAACCTATGTTTTAAAATAAAGTATTACTAAAGTCAAACTTCATTATTGTAGTTATAAATCAAATATGGTATCAAACTAGTCTTATATCATTTTGTTCCAATTGTCCATGTCTTTCCAATTTTAAGACGAAAGATATAGAATAACATAAGCTGTTCCGAGCATACGAGAGGTGCTTCATATTTTCCATAAAGAAAAATCACATTTGTTTATCCCAAAAAAGAGCCTAGTAGCACGTGCAGGTGACATAGTTATAAAATTCCAACATTTTTTTCAAAGCATAACATGAATAAAGTTTAAATTCTCATGTCAAACGAAAAACAAAACCATATAAAATTTTGTTACCCATATAACTAAAATAACTTTTCAAATCATAAATTAGCTTTACAAAATTATAATGAATTCAATTGGTATTAAGGATCAACAACTTAGTACCAAATGATTATTTCATGACCATGGGTGCCAACAAATCGATAGAAAATTGTCTACCTTCTGATTCTTTCTTTTTGGATTCTTTCTCGATGTCTCTCCATCATAGGAGCTACAACAATACTATCATGGTTAATTGGGAAACCCCCTACAGCGCCTTGGGTCAAGATTAATTCATAAGGCTCGGTCATTAGCATGCATGCTTCTTGTAAGTGACTTTTTTGAGATCATTTGGGCACTTTTTTTGGGTTGATTTGCTTAGAAATTGGGCAGCCTATCTATTTTATATTCTGAAATAAACGGGTACATTTGGGCTATGGAGTACAGGTCGACATGGTTGGTGGAGTTTATTGTGAGAGTGGCTCATGTATTACTTTATTGACATTCTAGAATCTTGTTATCGTCCCTATCAACCTTCAGAACTGATGGAACAATTGCCATCATTTAGGCCTACAACTTGTATCACCCTACGTCTATCTTGAAGTTAATGGCTATGCCGACAAATCGCCAATATGAGTAATTCTTTTCAGGATAAGTTTGATTCCATGCTATGCCCTCTATTACTAGTGTTGTTTTTTTTAGGGCGTTATGGTTTTCTGAGTATTTGCTACCCTTAGATACTAATCTTTTTAAGCTTTCCTATGCTCGTTCGAATGTTTCGATTTGGTCCCCCCCCCCCCCCCCTCTATATATTATTTATGAGTGTGGAGGTATAAGATGGGGGTCTCTCGGAGGTGCCAACCTAGTTGGGATGTCTAAATTTCCACCTAATGCATGTCCGTTCTCTTAGTTTACCGGACAAAAGGAGCAAGACCTTACGAACAATATCTAAAGTATTTCCATTGGGTACGATTAGAATAGATTGAGCTCATGGTTATCGAGATACAAATTTCGTCCTTAAGGTAAAACTTTGTTTGCCAAGATGCAATCTTTATTCTATGTGAATATATTTGTTTTTTTTTTGTTGCAAAAGATATGTTTATAATAAAATAACTTAAATCAATAATGGATATTACAAATATTTAATTATTATAATTTAAATTTTATGTGAGTTATTCTGAATTGAAGTTATTTTCAAGTTAATAATCGTTTGTATGATCGCTTGTTGTCGGCCAGAAATGGTTGATTAAATTGTTGTTGGTCATCGCAGTTAATGGTTGGTGCGCGTGGATTCGCTCATTAACGTGTTGGCGGTCGAATCCACTCCACTTTCAAGCATCTATCAGTGGCTTTGTTCGTTTCATTCCTCAAACTTTAGACCCGCTTGGTATTAATCGTTTGTTAGGATTGTTTAAGGTTGGATCCACTTTGTAGATTTTTTATTTTTTTATTTTTTATGTTTTGCGTGTTTGGGTTGTTGACTGGGTCAAGTTTTATGTCCCCCAGTTTTTATGTAATTTTTTACTTTTTTTAATAATATATATGAGCAATTGGCAATAGATTAGAGTAGCATACCAACTTAGTTGGACACTATTCTTTTTTATGTCACTATGCTCTTGGCTTATAAAAAAAATGAATAATCTGTATTATTTAATGACTTGTTCTATGTATTATGTTTAAAAATATTTTTTTAGTGAAAAACTACTGTGAAAAAAAGTTGTTGTATTGAAATCTCTAATTTTTACTTCATTTAATGAAATGTAAGGAGGAATTATTTTTTAAAAACATGTAAGGAGGAGTATAATTATAATAACTGAAATTAAACATTTCTATAAGATCAAACATATATTTGAAAAAGTAATTGTAGACTTGAGAGGGAATGTTAAATACCACACACATAAACTTAATATCAATGAAATAGAACTTTAAATAAATCAAAACAAAAAATACCAAGGCTATTAATGACAATAAAATAATAGTAAAACCAAGAAGCACAATATTATTTAAATTTTTATATTACAAGAATCATTTATTTATTAATATCACTCATTATTTAAAACACAACAAAGTTTTTACTAAGAAAAGGAGGAAGATGGCGGTTGAACAGGAGCATGGGTTGGGGTTGGTGGGTGATGAGGATGAGGTATGTGGCGTTCAATGTGTGGTTGATCTAGACTATTGTATGGAATAGGGGATGGAGACGGTGGCTGAACAGGGGCCTTTCTTGGGGTAGATGGGTGATGGGGAGGATGTTTTTTGTGATGATCTAGACGAAGAGAATGAATACCATAGGAAGATGGTGGTTGAGCGTGTATCACATTCATCCCCTGTTGAGCACATTGAGGTGCATGAGGTGTTTGTAGAATCGGTTCAGGTTCAGACGAATACGGTTGTTGAGCACGTTGACGTGCATTCCGGTTCACTCAATTATCTGGTTTTACGTGTGGTTATTGAGCAGCCCCTTGCTGAAAATGTTAGCATGCCCACGACAATTCAAGAGGAGCAAGTGGTTGCCGGCTTACAACAACAAGAAGTTCATCCCAGCAAGAATATTCAGCACGGTGTAGACTTTTGGGAAAGAGTTCGTGAATATGACAAAAGATTAGCTGCTGAAGATTTCACGCCGGTCCTAACTAGGAAGCAGAGACAGAAACATAAATTACAACAAGTCTTGCCGAAGCAGCCTACTGAAACCCGTGCACGGGGAGATCCTCATTCGACTGATCAGTGAATTTTCTCTATTGGAATGTTAGAGGTATTAGTAATTCTGATACTCGGATTGCTTTAAAGAATTCTCATAATCTTATGCTTATTTTTATTGCAGAACCGATGATTACGATTTGGCTTCCATCTCTTCCGGATGAATTGAAGGTTGATTTCTTTAGGATTAGATGTGGTTTACCTAACTACAAATTTACGTAATCTGTTCTTTGGTTGTTTTTTTTTATTTCTGCTTATTTTTCCTTTCTGTTTTCTTTTGAGGGTTTTGGCCTAGTCCCCCTTCCTTTGTAATTTCTTTTCCCCTTTTTTTTAATAAAATTTCTAGAGTTTAGCGGCATAGGATGGAGGTTTCTCGGGATGCCAACCTAGTTGGGATGTCGATGTTGCCTCTTGATGCATGTCCTCTCTCTTTGCTTATAAAAAAAAATTGAGTTTGAGAGAATTGATTTTAGTTAAAAGCATGTGAAATGATTTATGTTTGGATACACTCACTTAAAAGTGATTCTTATGAATTGATGTTGTTTGGATAGTTTGAATCAAAATTTATTTTCAAGGTGTAATGAACAAATTATCCTTTTTACTAATTGTATGTTTTTAGAGCATCCTTTTAATTATATTTAAAACTAAATATTTCATTTTCATTTTAGCTCACCATTTTTAATTATACGAGTCATAATTATTAAATTTATAATAAATTTTAAGGAATTATTATTATTATTATTATTGTTGTTGTTGTTGTTTTTTTTGGCAAATAGCCTAGTGGCTGGAGCTCACACATTTTAAATATGGAGAAGTGGGGTATCCAAGGTTCGAACCCCGGCCCCTGCATATATTATGCATTGTCCCTACCAATTGAGCTAAGTGCACGGGGACATTGTTACTATTATTATTATTATTATTATTATTATTATTATTATTATTATTATTATTATTATTATTATTATTATTATTATTATTATTATTATTATTATTATTATTATAAAGAATATTGGTCGACAATAACTATTGATATGTATATAGCGAGATCTTAAGAATCATATTTCTCCTTCGTCTCCCATTTTACAATTCGGTAATTTAAGAAAGCATATGAGGTATCAAATTTCGTAAGAGACAATTGTAAATTTACCATTAGTACCACCATGTTTGATAATAACCACAAAGCGCACTTGGATTTTTGTGTATACAAAGCTACACCATTGATATTATTAAGCCCACAAGAAATATAATATGCAGCGAATGTTTTGAATGAGTTACAAGCATAATTAATATGATGAGAACACTTATAAAAGTGAGAAATCAAACGAGAGTTCAAATGGTTCACAAGTCATTGGTAGAAATACCATTACACATGTTCTCATTATTCATTTGAAAGAAAACTAGACTTATTACAAAACCTTCAACAAAACAATGAAAAAGGAACACTAATGAACAATGGAATAAGCATTTTAGATAAATAGTTGCTTAATTAAACTTTTTTCACTTTGAGAACAACTCCATGACCAGGTTCTATAAGTATACGAAAGGCGGGTGAATGATAGTAACTTGATGAAAGAGATAAGTGAAACTTTGACAAAACGAGAGACAAAATCACCTTCAATTCCATCATTGCTAAATGTTGTCCGGGACAAAGACGGGAACCGATTCCAAATGGCATATAAGCTTGTGGGAACTTGCAGGCTCCAAGCATACCATTTGCAAATCTTTCAGGTTTGAACTCGTGTGCATTGGGCCCCCAGATATCAATGTCTTGATGCAGTATCGGGATTGGAATCTGGATATTCATTCCTTTTGGAACTTTGATATCTTTTAACTTAATATCTTGAAATGATGTTCTATTGACAAACAATACTGGTGGATAAAGCCTCAAAGTCTCTTGAATCACCATGGTTAACTGCAAAATATCAAACCATTTTTATGGATGTTTACTAGATGCATAAGAATGTTAATGAATCTTTGAAAAGATGTAGTACAATTATAATAATAACTGAGACACACGAATATTGAAAATATTTATAATTGATGTGGAAAAGTATTGTATTGAAATTTCTTTGATTACACGCATGTTTTTAGCTTACACATGAAAGGCAATGGATTGAAAATATTGTATGGAAAAATGTAGCTTTGGTGAAAACATACCGTTTTCATTGTTCTAAGTATATCTGCATCTAGATTACCATTTCCGCAAACTTCGAGCACCTCTGCACGAGCACGGTCTTGCCAATTTTGGTATTTAGCTAACAACATTAGGCACCAAGATGCTGTAATTGCAGTAGTATCATGTCCAGCAAAGAATATAGATTTGCAGTTATCTATAATGAACCTTTCTTGTGAGAGTGAACTTGATAAGAGGCCATTACTTCCCTCGTAATTTTTTGCACCCTCGAGTATCATTTGCAATAGATCTTGTTTACGACATTCCTCTTGGCATTGGTTTACAAGATTTGATATATTTGAGTTTATCTCTTTCTCTAATCTCCATATTTGTCTGTTGCTTTTGTTTGGAAAGTATCTAAAACAGATTATTTTACCATTTCCTACATTAGTATCATCACTAGCATGAACAAGAAAATTATAAAACAAAAAAAAGATCAACAATGTAATTTATAAATACATAACAAAGATAAAACCAAAAAGAAAAGATTAAAATGGAAAAACAAGACTATATATCGCTCACAATCCATGAGCACCAAAATCTTTCAATGATCATGCATACCTAAAGCCAGGAACTCCAACATATAATTTGGAGAGGAGTTTTATAAGATCTCTAAGCTTTGTGAATATTTCTTTTCCTTTGACATAATTGCTCCCAAAACACACTCTAGCAATTATGTCAGCTGACAAGCTTCGCAAATCTTCATCTACTTTAATCTCTGAAATTACCCCATATCTTTCTGTCATAGCCTCCCAAGATCTTAGCATTATATTCGTGGAGTCAACTATTTTCCCAACCATTGCCTTCAACGTTATTTACAAAAAAATAAAAATATTACAATGTTATTTTCATCAATATTTAAAAGCAGTTAGTTGTATATGACAGAAACGCCACCAGTGTTGTCAATTTTCAGTAGCATAAAATAGTATTTCGTGCAAATTCCAATATGATACAATGTTATAGCCACTATTTGACAATACTTTGTACTGAATACGAAATCACAAAAATAAAACGATAAGTTTTTCAAATTCCTCTGCGTTATAATATTGTTATATCATCTATTTGACAACACTGAATGCCATTACTCTTGCAAACATGCTTATTCATAGCTCCTTCTGAATCATATTTGTTTACCTTCTATGCAATATTCAAATTCTATTGAGAATAGTATTGTGGGGGGTATGTTAGACTTACCTTTACCTTGTCTTGGTACAATTCAGGGGTGATTATCTTCCTCTGATGAGCCCAAATTGACCCACTTGATGATATTATACCTTGACCCAAAAGTGGACCCATATCTTTGGAAAGATAAGAAGGCTTTCCAAGATTCAAAGAGGTGTTTAGGAGGATTTCCTTCACCATCACTATATCTGTCACCATTAAAGACTGTTCTGTCCCAGTTGAAAACAAGTATACTGGTCCTGCATGAGTAAAATGAAATTTATGAACTTCAATATGTTATAATTAAAAAGATAATAACCTTTTAACGTTTAATTCTAAGAAACTAAACAAGAATAACGATTTCTACAACATATTAGTTTTTCTTGCGTTTTCTTTTGGTTCCTTAGTATTTCTTTCATATATACTTTATTATTGCAATTGTAAATTTGTTGTTTAACCAAATGTTTGACCTCAAGTGGTTTATAAGATCTAGTTAAAAACCATTGGGGGAGAACTCGAGTTTGAATCCTGGTTGGAACAATGTTTAGTAAGATTTTACTTATCTACTAATTAAAACCCATATTATTAGTGTCCTTTGGAAAGTACAGGGTTAGAACAAAAAGTAATATACTTTTTACTAGAACACACGATTCCATCCAATCCAAAAAATAATGTTAGTTAGGAAAAATCTTTTCATTTTTATTTGAGAATTGTGAACTTGATTGAAATTGAAAGAATCACAGGTTAACTTACAGAACCAAAATCATGTTAAGGAAAACGGATCAAGATTTGCTTGTGTTATTACAACACGCAGTTTGATGTTGTAAGCGATCTCTGGCATTGATTTGAGATCAGGCGGTTCAAATTGAAAAGTAAGTTTCACCTGGTTAACTGATCTCAACCTTCCATTCAGATCAGGTTGACAAGACACAATAATGTGTGGTATAGTTAGTAGGTCTAATCCTAATCCATGACAAACAATGCATTCATAACAATTTTAATCTAACAATTTCAGATTTTAGTATAACTTAAAAGTATAACTTAATGAAGTTCTAAATTACTGAACATTTTCTACAAATTTACAACTTACAAAATTAACCAAAATATCCAAGTCAAGATTAAGCCTTTTCATTTTTAATAAAATTCTTATCAAAGTGATTTAAAGGGCATGAAGTGTTTTTAGCTTCTTTAACCTTAACCATAACTAAACATAAAAAAATAAAAAAATAAATAAAATAAAATAAAAGTGGTGGTAAGAAAGGAGAGAGTAGATGACCATATTGACTTCTCCACTTCTGAATATGAGGGAACAAAGTTGAAGTCCAGTTATGAGATATAGAAACACAAACGTCTTCATCTTGTTCTTCTTTGTGTCTGACACATAATTTGTTTTGTTGTTGGAGCAAAAGGGTATTCATTTCTTTGATATTACCAAAGTAAAAGTCAGGAGACGGGCCACGAATACCCTGCGTATGAAGCTTTCCTCTTAGTGATTTTGGTCTCAAAACTAAAACATGCAAAAAATGGATCAATGCAACCAAAACTGCTCCGAGAGCCATCACAACTTCAACATTTATATTCATTCTCCAACTCTTGCTTCTTCCACTACCTCTTGTTACCTTGGGTTTTTCTTTGTTTTGTATCAGAAAACGTTTCAAACTCTAACAATAATGAAAAGTCTTATAATTTTAATTATTAAAAAAAACCCAATATTAAATGATTTTTAATATAATAGTAAATACTCAATTTCGTTTTCCAACATTTTCTTCGTTGACCTTCTAATATTAATTGGAAGTCAACTTTTTGACTCATTCAATGAATTTGATTTAATCATTTCCAATAACAAAATTGTTTATTATTATTATTATTATTATTATTATTATTATTATTATTATTATTATTATTATTATTATTATTATTATTATTATTATTATTATTATTGTTGTTGTTGTTATTATTATTATTATTATTATTATTATTATATGCTAGCAAAAAGACGGGCACTTACGTGTCTGTCTTTCCGCTTTTTTTATCACATTAATACGTGTAAATTATGAATAATATTTTCTATGAAATTTTATTTTTATTAAAAAAAATTGGATAAGCCAGGAGAGAGGACAAACATCAAGAGGAATCACCGACATCCCAACTAGGTTGGCACCCCGGAGAACCTCTATCTTATGTCGCCAAACTCAAAATATTATTAGAAAAAGGGGAAAAATATGTACATGAGGGGGGACTAGGCCAAGACCCTCGAAACAAGAAAGAAAAACAATGAAATCACAAAAAATAAAAAACAGCAGACTAAGGGAATCTGTAATCAGGCAGACCAACTCTGTCCCTAAAAAATTTTGTACTCAAAGTTGGGGGTAGAGCAATTAACCAAACTGTGTTGTGAGCCGCATGTCCCATTGCAACCAACTTTTCAGCACAACAATTTCCTTCTAAATTGCCACAATAAAATAAGTAGGCGGGCGTTTGTAGCAACTGATCCACTACTTTGTACTCGCTCCTCTTGATTAACTTCATGATCTCATCACTATCCTCGTAGACAATCTCGTTGGGTTGTCTGATAGCTTTACCCTTATCCGGATTTCGCTCTTTCACCGGTTTTTCGACTAGAGCACTAACTTCTTTCTGGACAACAACAGGGAGCACCCGTCCACTTCTTAAAATCTTGCCACTTTCCGTAATATTGTCCACAGGGACTGGTGAGTCAAAAGGTACCTTTTTCCCATCTTCCAGAATTGTATACTCATAATTATATGGCACGGCTTTTTGAGAAGAATAAGGTAATTGTTCTGGCGGGCAGATCACCAGAGGAGTGCCGGCTGGTTTAGCACGATTGACCATTATCACGAGTGCTGATAGACGTTTGGCAAGTGCACCAAATACTATCGAAGTAGTAAAAATATCGATCCCACGAGGACTGTTTTAACTTCAATAATTCAATCGCGTTATAAGAATAGGATGTGTAAAAGTTTATTTTGATTTGCCACTAGGCGGTAGATTTGGTCTGATTTTAATTAAATCAAGTAACAGAAAATAAAGATTTGGTTAAGAAAATATGGGAGAGATGAGATCAGATCCGTCGAATCCTCTAAGTTCCCCTAATTGGTCTACTGCACCTATTTGTTATGAACCCTCTTCTAGTTTACGATGATTAACAAATTAGCCCTAATCAATCCCTTGAGTTAGGACCCTCTTCTTAAACTACAGCCCCTAATTCCTTAGGTGGTCTAATAATTCTTGAAGGTTTTACCGAACATTAACCTATTATCACTAACAAACGATTATCTATTCCTAGACTAACCCTGTTTATTAGAACAATTCAATTAGGTCTAAGTTGAAAGCCATGGTCAGTGGTCATTCATTCTCACAAAATCAAGTTATATGTGATCAAGATATAAAAAGCATTAAGAACAATTGAATTGAATAAACTAGAATTGAATTCATAAACAAAATAGAGTTTCACAGCAACATGTGTCAATTAGGGTTACAAAGATTCATCTCGGATCTAATCTCTAAGAGATTTAGCTACTCATAATCGAGTTTACAAATAGCATAATCAATGAAATAATTAAAACATACATGAATTGGTAAAAGGATGAAGAAATCGCCCTTCTAGCCGTCTCTGATGTCTCAAAATCGCATTTTGCTCTCCAAAATCGTCGCTCTTTTCTTCTGGCTGAGTGCAGTATTTATAGAGATTTATGGGCCTGACCTAGCAAAATCGCGCCGCGCCATGTATATAGGCGTGCCGCGATTTCCTCTTTACAGGAAGTGTGTATTTTTTGTTCCAAAATCGCGGCAAGGCTCCATTTTGGCGTGGCGCGATTTGGTCCGGCAGAACTTCAGTTTTTCATCTTTTTGTACCCCGGAATAGTGAAAATTGCATGAGAACTCTAACAAAATGTCACAATAAGTCCTAAAAATTACGTAATGACAGCATGTCATCACAACCCCAAACTTAAACCATTCCTTGTCCTCAAGGAATTTGCTTGCAACAGTGACAAACGACAGTAAAATAACAGTTACCTGACAAAACGATAGTACCCAAAAGTTCATTCACCTTCTAGCTAAAGATGAGCTAGTTTGACTTGTTCGCATCCACCAGTTCACAACTCCACGCATCAATATGAAATAGGGTTCTACCAGTCGACATGCAGGTCTACATATTACCATACGCTTGAAAAGTTTCTAAACATCAATCAAAGTCAATATCATTACACACTTTTGAGGTCTTTAGGGTTATAACGGGGCTTAGGTGAAAGGTGGGATATATTTGGATAAGTAGGCTACACAAAATTTGAGTTAGGCATTCCTACGGAAGTTAAAGCACAAAATTCAATCCTTCATTCATTCACCTTGTGGAAATACAATTAATGCAAAGGTACTAGAGAACATTTTTAACATTTAGGGACAATCGAGTTTGAAGTTACTCGGATTTTCAATGTTTTGTCCCTTTTTCATCATTCAATTTCTCTTTTTTTTTTGATACACCATTTTTGTGTGTATTTTGCATGACAATTTCATATTTCTTTCATTTTTGTTCTCCAATTCTCTAGTACCCCCACCCCAAACTTAGTTGGTTGCAAATTCCAATAGCAACCCCAAACTTTATCTTTAGCAACATTCTACAATGTCTTAACTCAGAAAATACATTAAAGGACAAATCCTAAAAGTCTCTAGGCTTGTAATGTAGTTTGTCACCGAACAAAAAGTTCTAATCCTACCGGCTCACAATTGGTTAAGAAAGGATAAATTTAACAATTTAAAACAGGGTAGGCTTCAAAAAGGCTCACAGGACCAAGCACTTTTGCCTCAGTGTGTAATTGACAAAGACCAATCAATAATAGAGAAACAATGCAAGTTCTAGAAATGTAGTTGCATGGAAAACTAATCTAAATATAAGTAAATTGAAAAACAAGATTTGGCAATGAACCTTATGGCTGAGATTTCTGGGAGTATGTGACTACCTAGCAACGCCGTACACTTCGCCTTTGAATCAAGTCACCCCTCCTTTAGAACTTTTGGAATACCGTTTCATCAAACAACTGTTACTAAACTGGAATAGGTCACATGAAACAAAACAAATTCATTAATAATAAACAAGTGCAGGAGCAATTACAATAGGGAAATAGTTCAATGGACTTCGACATTAAAAAGAAAATAAAGAAAATACATCAAAAGAAAAATGACTGAAAATAAAATACAAAGCAGAAAATGCTAATCCATCAGTAGATCAGCCCATGTTCACATCATCATCCGAGTGTCCAGCCCCCGGTGTCCTCAATCCTTCAAAGATGCCATCTCCTTGATCTTGCTCGGTGGTATTGAAATCATCAGTGATTTCCCTCCTCATGCGCAGCCCATACTCTTCTTGATGTGTAAAATATTGCTCCATGCGCTCACGGGAGCCTCCAAACCTCTCATAAGACCCACTAATCGGACCCATATGCAATTGAGCCTCCGCAGCAAACGCAGCTGAGAACCTAGGACGGTTCACCCACAGCTGGTCCGAAGTCTCATTCATCCAATTAGCTTGCACATGCATGAATTCCTCAAGCTTTGGGTGAAGAGGAGCATAACCCCCTTGGCTACTACTCCCTCCTTGCTCCATTTGTTGTTGCCTTGCTGCCTCCCTCTCTCTCTCCTTCATATAGCCCTCATATTTCTTCACAAATCCATCCATTACCGAGTCGGTGATTGGCTTCATATTGCTTGTGTTGAGATCACTATCATAAGCCGGCACCAACTCTTGCTCACACAACCAATTAATTAGACTCCCATGCCCCAATTGTGTGGTGTTTCCGGTTGCTAGATCATGAAGACTATTGGCCAAGAGGCGGCCAATATCTATAGGGTGCTCCTTGATGATGGCGTAGGCAGCAAGCACCCTCTTGAGAGGAATTTCAGAAGTGCAAGATGCACTCTCAAGAGTCTGGACCACATAAGACACCCATGCCTTGGGTACCGGCAGCATCTCCGCATAGGTAAGCATCCGGGACTTTTTCCAAGTCGACCCAGGCCTACACATGGTGGTGATGATCTCATCAAAGGTATCCTCCGTAATAGCAAATCTCTCCCTCCTCAATTTTTCAACCCAACACTCCTCCGGTGCTTGAACATTCAGCCATGCATTGAGAGCATCCGGGCTGAAATCAATGTATTTGCCTCGCACAAAAGATTGAAAGGGTGTATCGGACACCCTTGCATTTGCAAAGAATTCGACGATCACCGTTTTGTTGTTTGCTTCGTCGATCATCTCATTCAACCTCGTCCACCCCCTCCTTCGTAATTCAGACTCAAAGAAAGGATACTTCACAAGCTTTGTGAAATCAAACTTCCTCTCCCCTATGACCTCGAAACTCTTCATAGATTGATGAAACTCTTGGGCTTGGTCATTGATGAAATGGATGGCGTTTTCGGGTGGTTCGGATGCGGCCCGAGGGCGTTTGGATTTGCTTGTGGATGGTTTTGGGTTGGTGGCTTTCTTTGAGCGGGTGTTCCTTTGGTTGGAGGCCATTTGTGAGTGAAAGGAAGATGGTGAATGGGAAATTTGTGGAGTTTTGGAAAATTGGTGAATTGTGGAGGTTTAGGTTGATGAATGGATGATGAATTTGCGGTTTGATGATGTTTAGGAAGTGATTAAGATGATGATAATTAAGGAATTTCGTGGTTAGGTTTGTAGGGAAATTTTGACAGAGTAACGGTAGGAAAATGGGAATGGGAAGAATGGTGAAAAAGGCTGGTTTTATAGGCCTGTTTGGTGAAAATTGCGGCACGCCAAAATGCAAGGCGCGGCGCGATTTTGTGTTGTAACGGCTAGTAACGGCTAGTTTTGCAACGGTTGGGAAATGGGTGGTTGAGTAACGGTCAAATTTTTAAAAAATCTGGGCAGATACCATTCAAAATCGCGCTGCGGCCAAAGGATAGGCGCGGCGCAATTTTATTCAAACAGGGAGGCTGCCTTTCTATTCCTCAAAATCGCAGCACGCCTAAATACACAGAGCGGCGCGATTTTGAGCAAACAGGGAGTGTGTTTTGCTTTCTCAGGCCAAAATTTTTTTTTTGTTTTCTTGAAAAATGCCTGAGTTCATCGAATTTTTTTTGAAAAACTTTTGAGGAGAGAATCATGCAAGACATCAGTACCTTGCATGATTTTCTTGGCAAGAGGTATATTTTGAACAAATTTTTAAACTTTCCTGCCTTGTATTAAAAGAAAAGAAAAATATTTTTGTGTTTTTATTTTTTTTGAAAGCAATAAAATCATATCTGAAAAATAAATAGTGGGTTGCCTCCCACCCAGCGCTTCTTTACCGTCACTAGCTTGACTGATGACTATCCCTAAGGACCAGTGGATGTCTCTCCCTCTTCATTGTTTGGGAGTCCTCCTTTACGGTACGGTTTCAGCTTTTGTTCCTTACCCTTGAAAGTTCCTTGTGCACCAGACCTCCTTGGTTCCACAGTTTCATCAAAAGGCTTGTTTCTTACCACCCCTTTTTCATAGTACCTCCTAACTCTTTCTATCGTGTCAGAGAGAATTGAAAGCATACAACATTGAAAAGTAACCGGTCCATTACGTATTCCAAAGGGGATCTTCTTATAAGCAAATACACCAAAAGGATTAGTAAGAGTAGTCTTAGGCATATTGTTCCAAGTTCCCAATGCCCCATACTTGTTGTCAAGGATGTCTCCTGATGATTGTTGTTGCATAAGTTCTGTGCTTACTTCAAGTTGCTTGACACACTCTGTCACCCCAACATCTTCAACCACTTCCTTACTTTCAATAGACTTAACAATTTCTCCTTCCATAGGTTGAATAGTTTGAGATTCAAGGGAGTTTTCTTCGACTGTTTCTTCACTAACGTCAATCCGGTAACACTTGTGGTTATCATCTTGGTTCTTTATTGCCTCAAAGATATTGAAAACTACCTGCTCCTTATGGAACCTCAACATTAACTCTCCACGTTCAACATCAATCAAAGCACGACCAGTTGCAAGGAAAGGTCTTCCTAGAATGAGTGGCATATCCTCATCTTCAGCCATATCTAGGACCACAAAATCTGCTGGGAACACCAAGTCATTAACCTTGACTAGTACATCTTCAAGTATACCGAAAGGATAAGAGATTGACCGATCAGCTAAAGTAATGGTCATTCTTGTTGGTTTTGGTTCCCCACACTTAAGCTTCTTCATCATTGAAAGAGGCATCAGATTTATACTTGCTCCCAAGTCACATAAAGCTCTTCCAATGTCTACCGGTCCAATTGAACAAGGGATAGTAAAAGCACCAGGATCCTTCAGCTTAGGTGGCAGCTTCTTTTGAAGAATAGCACTACAATTTTCAGAAAGTGCAATGTTCTCATCATCCTTAGGCTTCCTTCGTTTAGTCAACAAGTCTTTCATGAACTTAGCATATAACGGCATTTGATCAAGAGCTTCGCCGAAAGGAATATTCACCTGAAGTTGTGAGAAAAGTTGCATGAACTTCTTGAATTGACCTTCATCCTTTTCTTTCTTCTTCGAAAGGTGAGGGTATGGAAGCTTCACATATGATGGAATAACCTGTGGTTTGTCTCCATCTTTCAAAATTTGACTCTTCGACTTCCTCAAGATTGAATCTTCATCAATTAACTTCTCACTTTTTTCTCCCTCTATTTTTTTCTTCCTTTCGTTTTCAACTACTCCATGATCATTTTCTTTTTCAACTACACCCTCATCATTTTTTTCAACTACATCATTCTCCTCCACCTCAACTACTTCATCATCCTTCTTTGGAGCTTTTGGAACTAAAGGTGTCAAAACCTTTTTGCTCCTCAATTCAATAGCATTACAAGACTCATTCTTAGGGTTATCTTTAGTGTTACCTGAGAATCCGCCTTTGTTTTGTTCAGCCAACTGCTTAGCCAATTGCCCCAGTTGAGTCTCAAGCATCTTCCTAGAAGCTTCATTGTTCTTTCTTTCAGCTTCTTGACTTTTCTTCATCTCTTCAAAGTTGCCTTGAGTCATCTTCATGAAGTTCATCATAGTTTCCTCTAGAGTTGATGGCTTCCTTTGTTGTTGTTGAGGAGGGGTGAGCATCTGAGAGTTCAAAACATTGTTATTTGAGTAGCTTAGATTTGGATGCTTATTAATGCCTGAATTGTAGTATTGATTCTGCCTTTGATAACCTCCCATGAAGTTAGCTTCTTCACTTGATCCTTCCGGAACACATTCACCGTTGGGATGTTCTTCACCACATAAGTCACATTTGATTGCAGCCACTTGTTGTTGCTTATGAGCCAAAGTGAAGCCTTGAAACTCCTTAGTTAGAGCTTCGATTTGTTTATTCATAGCTTCTTGGTTAGCAAGGATAGCAGTTTGTTCACTCACCCCAAACACTCCTCTTTCTTTCTTTTTAGCTTGATCACGATACTCATTGCCAGCCATGTTTTCAATTAGAGCTTGAACTTCATGATCAGTTTTGCTCTTGAAACTACCTCCCGCGGAAGCATCTAAGAACATTCTAGTGTTTGGTGTTACCCCCTCAGTGAAGATTTGGAGGTATTGTTTCTCGGTGAACTCATGATTAGGGCATCTCTTAAGAAGCAAATTGAATCGCTCCCAAGCATCATACAATGATTCACCTTCTCCTTGCTTGAAGTTAGAGATCTCCATCTTCTTTTCCCAATATTTAGACATAGGGAAATATTTCTCCAAGAACTTCAGCTCTAACTCTTCCCATGTTTGGACAGTCCCGTTTGGTATTGTTAGCAACCAATCTTTTGCTCTTCCCGTCAAGGTGAAAGGAAACAGCCTTAGCTTCTTTTGTGCTTCAGTCACGGTGGCTGGTTGCACACAAAACTCGCAGGTTTCAGCAAAGCGGCTCAAGTGTTCATGAGGACTCATAGCTTCAGTCCCATCGAATTGCTTGTCCCTCAAACCGTTGAGGACAGTTGTCTTGATGTCGAAAGCTACGGGGTTAGCTGGTTGAAAAGTGTGGGTCAGTTGACCGCGATGAGTGGCTAACCCGTAGTCTCCTAGCTTAGGTCTCGGTGGTACAACTCCTTCTCCTTCCATAGTTGCAGATTTAGGAGAAGAGATCGTTTCAGATTCAGTTGAGAGTGGCTCCAGTATTTGTTCTCGAACACCCGGTGGAACGGACTGAGCTAACCTTTGCGATCGGACAGCTTTCCGAAGTGCTCTAGCAGTCCTTTCAATTTCCGGATCGTACTCTAAGTCGTCTGAGCTCTGTTTACCTCGCATAAACAGCAAAATACCTTAGTAGCACTGCACAACGCAAAGTAATCAAGTGAATATGAAAACAGAAAAATAAAAATTAAAAACAGAAAATTAAATTGCAAAAACCCTAAATTATAACGTAATTGCCTTGTTGAAATAATTCAACAGTCCCCGGCAGCGGCGCCAAAAACTTGATAGACGTTTGGCAAGTGCACCAAATACTATCGAAGTAGTAAAAATATCGATCCCACGAGGACTGTTTTAACTTCAATAATTCAATCGCGTTATAAGAATAGGATGTGTAAAAGTTTATTTTGATTTGCCACTAGGCGGTAGATTTGGTTTGATTTTAATTAAATCAAGTAACAGAAAATAAAGATTTGGTTAAGAAAATATGGGAGAGATGAGATCAGATCCGTCGAATCCCTTAAGTTCCCCTAATTGGTCTACTGCACCTATTTGTTATGAACCCTCTTCTAGTTTACGATGATTAACAAATTAGCCCTAATTAATCCCTTGAGTTAGGACCCTCTTCTTAAACTACAGCCCCTAATTCCTTAGGTGGTCTAATAATTCTTGAAGGTTTTACCGAACGTTAACCTATTATCACTAACAAACGATTATCTATTCCTAGACTAACCCTGTTTATTAGAACAATTCAATTAGGTCTAAGTTGAAAGCCATGGTCAGTGGTCATTCATTCTCACAAAATCAAGTTATATGTGATCAAGATATAAAAAGCATTAAGAACAATTGAATTGAATAAACTAGAATTGAATTCGTAAACAAAATAGAGTTTCACAGCAACATGTGTCAATTAGGGTTACAAAGATTCATCTCGGATCTAATCTCTAAGAGATTTAGCTACTCATAATCGAGTTTACAAATAGCATAATCAATGAAATAATTAAAACATACATGAATTGGTAAAAGGATGAAGAAATCGCCCTTCTAGCCGTCTCTGATGTCTCAAAATCGCACTTTGCTCTCCAAAATCGTCGCTCTTTTCTTCTGACTGAGTGCAGTATTTATAGAGATTTATGGGCCTGACCTAGCAAAATCGCACCGCGCCATGTATATAGGCGTGCCGCGATTTCCTCTTTACAGGAAGTGTGTATTTTTTGTTCCAAAATCGCGGCAAGGCTCCATTTTGGCGTGGCGCGATTTGGTCTGGCAGAACTTCAGTTTTTCATCTTTTTGTACCCCGGAATAGTGAAAATTGCATGAGAACTCTAACAAAATGTCACAATAAGTCCTAAAAATTACGTAATGACAGCATGTCATCAAGTGCTTCCCGCGTTTTGAATACCGGAGTAACAACACACACATTCCTATCTTTCTCTTTTCTGGTGACAACAAACTCTTTCCTGTCTAGCAACCCTTGCACATCATTCTGGACTTGCTCGCAACCACGAGAATCCACCGAACATATACCACAAGCCTCATGATCGTGGCTAAAGAGAGTTGCTTCGCACATCTTCATATGTATTGGAACCAAAGGAGTTTTGATCTCACATCCATAAAGAACAAAGCTATCTTCTTGGATCATATTAATAGCAGGCCCATGAGGTGGCAGAGGGTTGTTTGGGACAACCGGGTCAGGGTCTGTAAAGGTTAGCTCTTTATTTTGGATTAGCTTTAGGACCTCTTCTTTAAGGGCGAGACAATGTTCAATGTCATGCCCTGGTGCTCCTTGATGGAACTCACAGGTGCGGTCAGCACGGTACCATGCGGGTAAAGGGTTTTGCATGCGGGGCTGAGGCCTAGTTTGTACCAGATTTCTTGCAAGGAGAGAAGGTAGCAAGATCTTATATGGCATTGGTATGGGAGGAAATTGGTTTCTAGGAGGGCGGGGCTGTTGTTGGGCTTGAGGACGATGTTGTTGTGGTTGAGGTGGTGGAGGATAGTATGGGTGTTGGTAGAACGGTTGAGGATTGTATGGTTGATAATTTGGTTGGTATAGTGGCGGGTAATATGGTGGAGGTGCCTGAGGCCTTTGATAGTTTGGATTCTGTGGAGGGGGCATTTGTGGTGCAATGTTAGCCACATAAGGGTAATTCGGGTACATTGGTTGAGATCCACTATGGGCCACCATGCCGACCTCTTGAGTATTCTTTCTTGGATATCCATTTCCAAACTTCTTATTGCCATTGGATGAACTACCTGATGAGCCACCCGACGAACCACCTGACGAACCACTTTCCTTAGACATATGTCCCTTTCGGACCCAATCTTCAATACGTACTCCCATGTCTACCATATCAATAAACTTTTGTGAAGCACAACCAAGCATCTTCTCTGAATAAAAAGGGCTCAGAGTCTCATAAAACAAATAAGATATTTCCTTCTCATCCAAAGGCGGGCGAATCTGAGAGGACTTCTGGATAAAGCGCTTAGCATATTCCTTGAAAGATTCCTTATCCCCCTGAGTCATAGATTGTAGTTTTTTCCGATTAGGCGCCAGATAGGAGTTGTACCTGTACTGCTGGAGAAAAGCATCAGCCAGTTCCTCAAAAGTAGTAATACCCTTCAAATTCATGTACTAGGTGTGTGTGCGGGACCAGCCAAGCTATCTTGGAAACAGTGGATAAGCAGAGGTTTATTTTTCTTGTAAGCTGTCATCTTTCTCACATACATGACCAAGTGCATTTGAGGGCAAGTTTCCCCTGTATACTTCTCAAAAACTGGCGTCTTAAACTTAGGCGGTATTTCCACATCTGGAACCAAACAGAGATCATGCACATTCTGATTGAACACCTCCTTGCCATGAATGTTCCTCAATTCCTTTTGCACCGCATCAAATTTCTCTTCCAAGTCTCCCACTCGATCATCTCCCACTACACTACCAGAGTGATAAATTTGTTCTTCCACCTGCTGGGTTGCATGAACAGTAGGCCCTGCCTGAGTTACAGCAGCCTGAGGAATCGGCTGACCAGTTTGAAAGAACAGTGTCGACTGTCCATAAGGAAATGGTACCTCATTAGCTCCAGGACGGAAACCCTCATTAGTCATGGTTGGCATACCCCATGGGTAACCTTTCGGCATATCATACTGAGGAGTAAATCTCGGGGGACCAGGTGGACGGAAACTCTGATTATACACATCACCGGCTGAGAAACCCACCACGAGAGGCTGCGTAGGCCCGGCAGATGTCACGACAGTAGGTATTGGCTGTGGAATACCATTAGGTGCAGCAGAAACGACCACAGTAGGAATTGGCTCAGAGACCACTGCTTGCTCTCTCTCGGCCATCAAAGTCTCCATCATAAGTGCCATCTTCTCTAACTCTACCTTGAGATTACTAACATCCGCCCTGAGCTGAACGTTTTCCTGTTCCACAGTTGCCATCTTCTTCTTGATATATGCTCTAGTGTGGTGAATACGAGTAGGCTTGTACTGAATTCGTCGGGCCACTTTCAATTACTGCGGCAGAGAGGAGTGAAGTGTGAGACTTGATTTTGACAGCTCATGAATGCGATATGATGCATGATATGCTAAATGCAAAAATGTGCAATTTTCATTTTTATCGAAGGACTTATAAAAGTATTTTTGTAAACATAACAACTTTAAACATTACATTAATGATAAGAGAGTAATACATGGTAATTCCCTTTCTAACAACCAAGCCAAGGGATAAACTTACAAATATAAAACACTATAAGATAAATCCCTTTTTAACAGGCTGAGCCAAGGGGTAGACTCCAAATATAAAATACTATAAGGTAATTCCCTTTCTAACAACCAAGCCAAGGGGTAAACTTACAAACATAAAGAAAACTACAATATAATTCCCTTTCTAACAACCAAGCCAAAGGATAGACTTAAATATAAAACATAAGACAGTAAACAACTCTGGAAGAAGCTTCGGACACTCTAGGGAGATGGATAAGAACATGTGCTGGCAAAGAAAGCACTCCGTTTCTTCTTTTGTCCCGGGACCCTGTCAAGTGCAGCATCTTTTTCTTTGATGATGGCTTCTAATCGGGCAATCTCAAGTCTTCTCTGTTCACTTTCCCAAGTCTTTGTCTCTAACATACCCATTACTATCTCATAATCCTGTTCTTTCTTGCAGAGCATTCTCTCCAAAGCTGCTTTCTCGCAATTGGACGCATGCAAACGCTCTTGGTACTCTTTCTTGGTCTCTAGGGGTAAAGGCCATGGTATTTGCAGACACGTGCCTTGGTATGGTGTAGGGCATACCGAAAGCCACAGCCCTCTCGATCACCCACTGAGTGTAAGACTCGTGTGCGATGTCTTGTTTTTTCCCTAGCTGGATCCCATCAAACTTACGAACGGTATACCAAGCTTGCACAAACCGCATCCTTAAATCTGTGTGAACCTCACCGATGAGATAGAACTCATCGGATAATGAAATACTGTCAGGCTTCCCTCTCATAGGATATCCATACTGGCGCATAGCAAGGGTCGGATTATAAGTGATTCCTCCACATGTACTAATGAGGGGCACATTCTCAAATTCTCCACAGGCACCGATGATCCCTTCAGTGTTAGCAGCAGGGTGAGCCCAAACAATGTTAGCCGGGGTGAGGGGCATAAGCCTTTCAGACCAAGAAGTTGTCCCTATGTCAGTCTTGGAGAAGACGGCTTTGGGCAAGTGTGAAGCAAACCATTTGTACAACAGTGGTGCGCAGCAAACAATGGTTCCGCCCTCTTGGCGCTGTCTATGGTGGATGGAGTTGTAAGTATTTGCAAGGAGGGTAGGGACTGGGTTATTAGCGAGGAAGATTTTGATGGCATTGATGTCAACAAAGTTGTCCATGTTGGGAAACAAGAAGAGGCCGTATATAAGTAAGGCGAGAACGGATTCAAATGCATCAGTTTTTTTGGCTTTGAGAAAGTCAGAGGCTTTTCGGTAGAGGAATTTAGCGGTTAGGCCGAGGAAATTGTTTTTGATGGTAAAGTGGGGTTGAACTAGGTCGGAAGGCTTTAGATGGAGTTCTTTTGCAATAGTTGTCTCTTTAGGTGCGGGCTCAAGACCATTGAAGGGTACTTCTTTTGACACCGGTAAGCCAACCCAATAGGAATACTCCTCGAGTGTGGGGACCAATTGATAATCTGGGAAAGTAAAGCAATGATAAACCAGATCATAGAATTGCACCAAAGTTTCCAAAATGTCGTCATCCACCCTCACCCTGATGAGATCGAGTAACCTCCCATACCGATCCCGGAACTTCTTAGGATTAGCAACTTGATTCCCTAGCTCCTTTAGTCTTGTCAAATCCGATCTCTTGAAACTATACTTCTTAATGCTCCTTGTTTCGGGATTCATCTACAATGTTTACAAAAAAATTTGTCTAAACCCTTCGATAGTTTTATGAATGGAGAAAAATATTTATGGATGAATGCATGAATGCATGATGCTAAGAACATTGAATACATGAGGGGTTAGATTCAAAATGTTGGAGGTGAAAGGTAACGCCATTTGGTAAGGACTATGGTTTTTTAACTTGCACATGTAACAAAGGTTCTACCAAGTTCCCAAATTACAACTACCCTCATGGACTTATCGGTGCGTAGGACTGCTCCTAGACCAACAGTATTCATAAGGAAGTCTAGTTTGAGTGTAGTATCGCGTGATGACTAAAGTCAAGACCGCTCTTGGTTTAGCCACCGCACTACGTCCTAGAAAGGCCAAGATGGGTTAAAGGTAATCTAAAGGTTCTCAACGCTTGATGGGTTTCAAAAATAATATCGCCAATCACGACTGCTCATGGTGACGTATATTTACTCTTGAACCCACGTTGAGTGGAGTTATATCACATGCACACATAGGCAGGACCGCTCCTGGTATGGCACTATGATCGTACTCCGTCCTATCTTATGTTTCACTCAAGTCCGGGAGTAGGACTTTTATTTTTCTCACCCCTCACGTAACAAGGTAAAATATATACAAAATAGTAAAGCATAAAGATAAAGGAAGAAAGGTGGGTTTAACCCGCGTAGGATCCCCAGTGAAGTCGCCATTTTGTAGACCATGATTTTCGGGTGTCAATCCATTGATTGGATTTGAACCTTCAATCGTTTGGACTTTCTCGATTTTTCGTGGGAAGGGAAAATGAGTTAAACCCTTATTTGGATCCGGGGGTCGATTACGATAGGGGAAGGTGTTAGGCACCCGCATCGTCCACGGTACTCCGTGGGAACCTCTTTCTAACTTCATTTTTATTTGAAAATTTATTGCTTAAAGTATAAGTGAAAGAATGGAGGGAGAAGAAGTATGAGTTTTTGTTATTTTTATTTAATCAATTTGGAAGGAATAAACCCTTGCCTACGTACCTTTAAAGGGATCAAAACCGCCGTAGTTCTCTCTTAAAAAATAATTTTTGTTGGTTAGGTTAATTTTAATTTGATTGAAAATGGTTCTAAGAAGGGTTGCGAGACCTCAAGGTATAGAAGAATAAAATAGAAGTGAGGTTGTTTCATTTTATTTAAGAAATTTGGTCTAAGTTTGATTAAGATTCATTTAGGAATTTGATTAAGAAAATAAAAGGGAAAACAACTTGGATTTGGATCCAAGGTTTATTAAGAAAATAATTTGACTTTTGCTTATTTAATTTTTGAGATAAAGAAGATTTTTCTAAACTAACGGAAAGCGAGCGTAACGATGCGAAAAATAAGCAAGCGTAAAGCGATAAATAAAGTGGTATAGTGTTGGTGCAAGTGTCGGTGTGTGCAATTACTACGCTATTACATACCCTTCCTAGATACATTCTAAGAGAAATGCACAGCCCAAAATAAATTACATCACTTCCCTAATTATACACACTAAATATCATAGGGCTTAAATAAATTGCAATAGGAAAAGAAAAATGCATGAGATTATACTAAAATTAAAGCAATCATGATATGATAAGAAAATTTGAGAACATCATATACTAGAATGAAATGCAATGATGCTAAAACTTTTAAAGCAAAGCATGAAATAAAGCCGGAATTCACAAGTAAAAACAATGAACAAGACATTTAAAATGCATGAAATGATACTCTAGAAATATTAAAGCAAAGAACCAACAAATAAAATAAGGCATGGAAATTAAAACCTCAAAATGTATGAAACATCATTAATTGAAAGGAAAAGAAAGATGCATGAGTTGATAAAATGATTTGAATTAAAATGCATGAAACATAACTAAAATTTTGATGAAACTATATAATAAAATAAAGTATGATATGAAAAATAGATTTGAATTAAAATGCATACAGAAAATATAAGCTACAATTGATAAGTAAAAATAAAAGATTATGAAAAACGCAAGAAAATAAAAATGCATGATAATAAATTTTAAGAAGGAAAACAGGGGTGCAGAATTGAAAATAGGTGGTGTAAACAGTAAAACAGTAGAGAAATTTGAAAACAGAATGGGCTTAGTACAAAAAATTGGCTCAGGCCTGGATAGATCTAAACCGCGAGATTGATCAAAAGGTCTTGATCTGGTTCCAGGAGTCTCATCACAGCCACACAAATCAAAAGATCGCAGGGTTTAAAAACAAGCAACACAGGGACCGTCAGATCGTAGATCTGACGGTTAAAAAACAAAGTGCAGCGAAACAAACAAGGACATGCACATACAGGACTAAAATCACAGAATCACAACCATTCAAATATCATGATCTAACGGCTAAAATGAAAGTATGAGAACCAAGTCAAACCGGTCCGGTTCAGATGAACCAGACCGGTTCGCATGCTTATAAAAATGTTTTTAGGACCGGTTCATTCATTTCCTTCTATTATTCCTCTCTCTAAAACTATTCTTGAGGGAGAAGCTCTGCAAACAGAGCCTTCTTCTCCGATCTGTCCTCTCTCTTTCCGGCGCGGTGGTTGTCGGCCCGGTAGGGTGGCGCCGCCGCGTCGGACGACCTAAACTACTCAGATTAAAAAAAAAATTCGTGTTTTTAACATCCTTTGTCGTTGCTGAGCATGGATTCGAGCTTCGATTTTGCTAGAAATGGATAGATCGGAGCAGATCTAAAATTCTATTTCGGAATAAAACTCATGAAGCAAGCAAACATTCAAACGGATTCGCGTATGAACACGCAAGGAAACAGATTTACCTCAGTTTTAACGGAGAAAATGTTGAGTAGAAATGGAAAACTTCTAGATCCACGTCGGCAATACTTCAGTTTCTTCTCCTTGCTTCAATCTCGTTTCCGATCTGCTTTTATTTGTGAACTTGAACCAAAAGACCACTTGAGAATGAAAACGATGGTAAAAGATAGCTTTGGATCGACTAGGTTGATGCTATCCTTAGAGAAAAGATGCAAGAAATTACTTCTGTGATGGAATTATTATGTTTTAGAACTGCTTTTCGAATTTCTGGAGTTTTGGTGTTCATGAATTTATATGAACATTCATATCAATGTTCATCCTGTTCTTGCCTAAATTTCGGTTTTGATTCAAAAATTTAGGAGAGAGAATGATTTTTGTGTTTGTGTAATTGAAGGCTGTGATTATTCTCTGCGGCTACAGTGTTAGTCAGTGAATAGTGATTGGTGCAGACTGCAATAAATGACAGTCTATTTATAGACTGTCATTTTAGGGTTAGACTGACAAATACAAAGGACGAAAATACCCCTAAGTGGGTCTGATACAAGAATGCCAGCACAACATATGAGAATTGGAGAGCAAGTTACAAAAGGGACCAATATGAGACTGCCATCTGGACAAAAACTGACTAAAAGGACTAAAAAGGAAAATGAATAATATTTATAAAGAAAAGGAAAAAACGTGATATATCACAAAAACTTGGAATAATAACAAAAAGATAAAAATAAACTAATAATGATAATTGATAATAACTAAAATGATTAATAAAAAAAAATATAACGCAATATAAAATAAAATAAAAAGAAAAGTCCCTTTCGATAAATGAGGTATTTTAAAATACCTCTCTGCCGAAATTTTGACTAAAACGGTTTAAAAACAACGGTATTTTAAAAGTGCAAGTAAAAACTTTTTAAATGGTTTAAACCTACAAATAAAAGGAAATTTAATTAAACAAAGTCTAAAAGAAATGAATAAAAGATTTCAAAAATTGTTAATGCCTAAAAAAAAAAATACAAATGGAGCGTAAAAAAATGTACTTGTGTTTAAAAAAAACGAGATAAAGAGATTTTTAAATGATTAAACGATGCCTAAACAAAGGTTTTAACTGGTTAAAGCAAAAAAAGGGATTTTGAGCTGTTTTTAAAAAAACGGTTAAAAAGACCTTTAACTGGTCCAAAATTGGGGTATGACAGGGTAGTTCACCTAGGTAATGGCTTTCTAGGTGATCTAAAAGAGAAGTGTCTTCAGGCGGGATAGAAGATGTGGTACAAGATGTGTGTGAGACTGGAGATACATGAGATAGCGTTGCTGTGTTATCAGCAGCTTCTGAAGTAGGCTTTGGGATTTCAGATTCTGAAGCATCTGCTTTCTTCTTGACTATCCGTTCAGTTTCAGTAGCAATTTCCCTTACTTCAGCCAACTTCTCCGCAAGAAAACCTTCATCCTTGTCTAAACCAGCTTCCTTCAGCTTAGCATCCCTATCCAGAACTATTTTGGCTTGTTGTTCCTTCTGTTTTGCTAGCATCTGGTTAGCATAATCAGATGCTGCTTTAGCTTCATCAGAAATAACTTCAACCATTGGAGTGAAGATAGGTGCAGCAGCCTTCTTCTTCTTCCTCTTAGGTCATCGCAGTTAATGGTTGCTGCGCGTGGATTCGCTAATTAACGTGTTGGCGGTCGAATCCACTCCACTTTCAAGCATCTATCAGTGGCTTTGTTTGTTTCATTCCTCAAACTTTAGACCCGCTTGGTATTAATCGTTTGTTAGGATTGTTTAAGGTTGGATCCACTTTGTAGATTTTTTATTTTTTTATTTTTTATGTTTTGCGTGTTTGGGTTGTTGACTGGGTCAAGTTTTATGTCCCCCAGTTTTTATGTAATTTTTTACTTTTTTTAATAATATATATGAGCAATTGGCAATAGATTAGAGTAGCATACCAACTTAGTTGGACACTATTCTTTTTTATGTCACTATGCTCTTGGCTTATAAAAAAAATGAATAATCTGTATTATTTAATGACTTGTTCTATGTATTATGTTTAAAAATATTTTTTTAGTGAAAAACTACTGTGAAAAAAAGTTGTTGTATTGAAATCTCTAATTTTTACTTCATTTAATGGAATGTAAGGAGGAATTATTTTTTAAAAACGTGTAAGGAGGAGTATAATTATAATAACTGAAATTAAACATTTCTATAAGATCAAACATATATTTGAAAAAGTAATTGTAGACTTGAGAGGGAATGTTAAATACCACACACTTAAACTTAATATCAATGAAATAGAACTTTAAATAAATCAAAACAAAAAATACCAAGGCTATTAATGACAATAAAATAATAGTAAAACCAAGAAGCACAATATTATTTAAATTTTTATATTACAAGAATCATTTATTTATTAATATCACTCATTATTTAAAACACAACAAAGTTTTTACTAAGAAAAGGAGGAAGATGGCGGTTGAACAGGAGCATGGGTTGGGGTTGGTGGGTGATGAGGATGAGGTATGTGGCGTTCAATGTGTGGTTGATCTAGACTATTGTATGGAATGGGGGATGGAGACGGTGGCTGAACAGGGGCCCTTCTTGGGGTAGATGGATGATGGGGAGGATGTTTTTTGTGATGATCTAGACGAAGAGAATGAATACCATAGGAAGATGGTGGTTGAACAGGAGCATGGGTTGGGGTTGGTGGGTGGTGAGGATGAGGTATGTGGCGTTCAATTTGTAGATTATCTAGACTATTTGATGGAATGGGGGACGGTGATGATGGCTGAATAGGGGCCTTTCTTGGGGTAGATGGGTGATGGGGAGGATGTTTCTTGTGATGATCTAGATGAAGAGAATGAATACCATAAGAAGATGGTGGTTGAACAGGAGCATGGGTTGGTGGGTGGTGAGGATGAGGTTTGTGGCGTTCAATTTGTGGATTATCTAAACTATTTGATGGAATGGGGGATGGAGACGGTGGCTAAACAGGGGCCTTTCTTGGGGTAGATGGGTGATGGGGAGGATGTTTCTTGTGATGATCTAGACGAAGAGAATGAAAGTCATAAGATGATGGTGGTTGAACAGGAGCACGGGTTGAGGTAGGTGGGTGATGAGGATGATGGTGGTGGTGAGTACTGGCCTCAATAGCAAAAACTGCCAAAGAACTCACTTGAAGTAAAGCTAACACCAAGACTATGATTTTGGCCATGGCTAAATGCAAGACAAAATAGCCTATAGAGAGGTGATGGAGTAATATTGATATCTTGGAAGTGTTCAAAAGAGTGAATTTATAGGCTTGGTGCTTAGAATAATTTTAATATTATATTATAAATTTAGTCAAATCAAAAAGTAATGAGATTTTGAAAAGTGGCAAGATTGAAATTAATTATTTTATATATTAATATTATTATAAATAAACTTGCATAATAATATGTTAATAAAATTTAAGTTGAATGTTTGAATACTTTAATCTACTTTTTTATTTTTAATATATATGTTATTTGACTTTCTTAATCCTATAAATTATATAATTAATAAAAGATTTAAAAGTATTTAGATCAATCGTCTTTTTTATAAATTTTAATATTATTTTACTAATAAATTTTATTTTTACAATTTTTATTATTATTTTCAATCACATACATTTACAATAATTTATTTTCTTCCATGAGTTTATGATGATTAATAAAACGTTTTGCCGAAGAAAAAAATAATTAATTGTAATATAGTTAAAAAGTATACACATATTAAAACAATCTTTTTATGTCTATGTATAATATATAAGTATTATTTTATTTTTGTATTATTAATTGAGGATAATATTTTTTTTTAATAAAGAACATAAAATTATTATTAGTTGTGGCAAGTATATCCTATTCAACAATGCGTCAAAAGATTGTTTTTTCCGAGGTCTATTAGTGCATATAATATATGGTGTGTCTAAAATAACCTTTCTTTTTATACAAAAATAACATGTATTATCCGGGTAACTTGAATTTGGAATTCAAGATCCAACAAATTAAAATGTGGTTAGTTTTTAGTTTTTAATCAAGATAGTTTATTGTGTTAAAAAAAGGTAAAGTTAGACTATTTTTAGACTGTCACAAGTGGGATTTTAAACATGTCCCTTGTGATTACAATGTCACACTCTTACCACTAAGATAACACATCTTGCAAAATAAAATAAACCTATGTTTTAAAATAAAGTATTACTAAAGTCAAACTTCATTATTGTAGTTATAAATCAAATATGGTATCAAACTAGTCTTATATCATTTTGTTCCAATTGTCCATGTCTTTCCAATTTTAAGACGAAAGATATAGAATAACATAAGCTCTTCCGAGCATACGAGAGGTGCTTCATATTTTCCATAAAGAAAAATCATATTTGTTTACCCTAAAAAAGAGCCTAGTAGCACGTGCAGGTGACATAGTTATAAAATTCCAACATTTTTTTCAAAGCATAACATGAATAAAGTTTAAATTCTCATGTCAAACGAAAAACAAAACCATATAAAATTTTGTTACCCATATAACTAAAATAACTTTTCAAATGTTAAATTAGCTTTACAAAATGATAATGAATTCAATTGGTATTAAGGATCAACAACTTAGTACCAAATGATTATTTCATGACCATGAGTGCCAACAAATCGATAGAAAATTGTCTACCTTCTGATTCTTTCTTTCTGGATTCTTTCTCGATGTCTCTCCATCATAGGAGCTACAAGAATACTATCACGGTTAATTGGGAAACCCCCTACAGCGCCTTGGGTCAAGATTAATTCATAAGGCTCGGTCATTAGCACGCATGCTTCTTGTAAGTGACTTTTTTGAGATCATTTGGGCACTTTTTTTGGGTTGATTTGCTTAGAAATTGGGCAGCCTATCTATTTTATATTCTGAAATAAACTGGTACATTTGGGCTATGGAGTACAGGTCGACATGGTTGGTGGAGTTTATTGTGAGAGTGGCTCATGTAGTGCTTTACTGACATTCTAGAATCTTGTTATCGTCCCTATCAACCTTCAGAACTGATGGAACAATTGCCATCATTTTGGCCTACAACTTGTATCACCCTACGTCTATCTTGAAGTTAATGGCTATACAGACAAATCGCCAATACGAGTAATTCTTTTCAGGATAAGTTTGATTCCATGCTATGCCCTCTATTACTAGTGTTGTTTTTTTTAGGACGTTATGGTTTTCTGAGTATTTGCTACCCTTAGATACTAATCTTTTTAAGCTTTCCTATGCTCATTCGAATGTTTCGATTTGGTCCCCCCCCCCCCCCCCCCCCTCTATATATTATTTATGAGTGTGGAGGTATAAGATGGGGGTCTCTCGGAGGTGCCAACCTAGTTGGGATGTCTAAATTTCCACCTAATGCATGTCCGTTCTCTTAGTTTACCGGACAAAAGGAGCAAGACCTTACGAACAATATCTAAAGTATTTCCATTGGGTACAATTAGAATAGATTGAGCTCATGGTTATAGAGATACAAATTTCGTCCTTAAGGTAAAACTTTGTTTGCCAAGATGCAATCTTTATTCTATGTGAATATATTTGTTTTTTTTTTGTTGCAAAAGATATGTTTATAATAAAATAACTTAAATCAATAATGGATATTACAAATATTTAATTATTATAATTTAAAATCGTTTGTATGATCGCTTCTTGTCGGCCAGAAATGGTTGATTAAATTGTTGTTGGTCATCGCAGTTAATGGTTGGTGCGCGTGGATTCACTAATTAACGTGTTAGCGGTCGATTCCACTCCACTTTCAAGCATCTATCAGTGGCTTTGTTTGTTTCATTCCTCAAACTTTAGACCCGCTTGGTATTAATCGTTTGTTAGGATTGTTTAAGGTTGGATCCACTTTGTAGATTTTTTATTTTTTTATTTTTTATGTTTTGCTTTTTTGGGTTGTTGACTGGGTCAAGTTTTATGTCCCCCAGTTTTTATGTAATTTTTTACTTTTTTTAATAATATATATATGAGCAATTGGCAATAGATTAGAGTAGCATACCAACTTAGTTTGACACTATTCTTTTTTATGTCACTATGCTCTTGGCTTATAAAAAAATGAATAATTTGTATTATTTAATGACTTGTTCTATGTATTATGTTTAAAAATATTTTTTTAGTGGAAAACTACTGTCAAAAAAAGATTTTGTATTGAAATCTCTGATTTTTACTTCATTTAATGGATTGTAACGAGGAATTATTTTTTAAAAACGTGTAAGGAGGAGTATAATTATAATAACTGAAATTAAACATTTCTATAAGATCAAACATATATTTGAAAAAGTAATTGTAGACTTGAGAGGGAATGTTAAATACCACACACATAAACAAAATAATAGTAAAACCAAGAAGCACAATATTATTTAAATTTTTATATTACAAGAATCATTTATTTATTAATATCACTCATTATTTAAAACACAACAAAGTTTTTACTAAGAAAAGGAGGAAGATGGCGGTTGAACAGGAGCATGGGTTGGGGTTGGTGGGTGATGAGGATGAGGTATGTGGCGTTCAATGTGTGGTTGATCTAGACTATTGTATGGAATGGGGGATGGAGACGGTGGCTGAACAGGGGCCTTTCTTGGGGTAGATGGATGATGGGGAGGATGTTTTTTGAGATGATCTAGATGAAGAGAATGAATACCATAGGAAGATGGTGGTTGAACAGGAGCATGGGTTGGGGTTGGTGGGTGGTGAGGATGAGGTATGTGGCGTTCAATGTGTAGATTATCTAGACTATTTGATGGAATCGGGGACGGAGATGGTGGCTGAATAGGGGCCTTTCTTGGGGTAGATGGGTGATGGGGAGGATGTTTCTTGTGATGATCTAGATGAAGAGAATGAATACCATAAGAAGATGGTGGTTGAACAGGAGCATGGGTTGGTGGGTGGTGAGGATGAGGTTTGTGGCGTTCAATTTGTGGATTATCTAAACTATTTGATGGAATGGGGGATGGAGACGGTGGCTGAACAGGGGCCTTTCTTGGGGTAGATGGGTGATGGGGAGGATGTTTCTTGTGATGATCTAGACGAAGAGAATGAAAGTCATAAGAAGATGGTGGTTGAACAGGTGCATGGGTTGAGGTAGGTGGGTGATGAGGATGATGGTGGTGGTGAGTACTGGCCTCAATAGCAAAAAGTGCCAAAGAACTCACTTGAAGTAAAGCTAACACCAAGACTGTGACTTTGGCCATGGCTAAATGCAAGACAAAATAGCCTAAAGAGAGGTGATGGAGTAATATTGATATCTTGGAAGTGTTCAAAAGAGTGAATTTATAGGCTTGGTGCTTAGAATAATTTTAATATTATCTTATGAATTTAGTCAAATCAAAAAGTAATGAGATTTTGAAAAGAGGCAAGATTGAATTTAATTATTTTATATATTAATATTATTATAAATAAACTTGCATAATAAAATGTTCATAAAATTTAAGTTGAATGTTTGAATACTTTAATCTACTTTTTTATTTTTAATATATATGTTATTTGACTTTCTTAATCATATAAATTATATAATTAATAAAAGATTTAAAATTATTTTGATCAATCGTCTTTTTTATAAATTTTAATATTATTTTACTAATAAATTTTATTTTTACAATTTTTATTATTATTTTCAATCACATACATTTACAATAATTTATTTTCTTCCAAGAGTTTATGATGATTAATAAAACGTTTTGCCGAAGAAAAAAATAATTAATTGTAATATAGTTAAATAGTATACACATATTAAAACAATCTTTTTATGTCTATGTATAATATATAAGTATTATTTTATTTTTGTATTATTAATTGAGGATAATATTTTTTTTTTAATAAAGAACATAAAATTATTAATAGTTGTGGCAAGTATATCCTATTCAACAATGCTTCAAAAGATTGTTTTTTCCGAGGTCTATTAGTGCATATAATATATGGTGTGTTTAAAATAACCTTTCTTTTTATACAAAAATAACATGTATTATCCGGATAACTTGAATTAGGAATTCAAGATCCAACAAATTAAAATGTGGTTAGTTTTTAGTTTTTAATCAACATAGTTTATTGTGTTAAAAAAAAAGGTAAAGTTCGACTATTTTTAGACTCTCACAAGTGGGATTTTAAACATGTCCCTTGTGATTACAATGTCAAACTCTTACCACTAAGATATAGAATAACATAAGCTCTTCCGAGCATACGAGAGGTGCTTCATATTTTCCATAAAGAAAAATCACATTTGTTTATCCCAAAAAAGAGCCTAGTAGCACGTGCAGGTGACATAGTTATAAAATTCCAACATTTTTTTCAAAGCATAACATGAATAAAGTTTAAATTCTCATGTCAAACGAAAAACAAAACCATATAAAATTTTGTTACCCATATAACTAAAATAACTTTTCTAATGATAAATTAGCTTTACAAAATTATAATGAATTCAATTGGTATTAAGGATCAACAACTTAGTACCAAATGATTATTTCATGACCATGAGTGCCAACAAATCGATAGAAAATTGTCTACCTTCTGATTCTTTCTTTCTGGATTCTTTCTCGATGTCTCTCCATCATAGGAGCTACAAGAATACTATCACGGTTAATTGGGAAACCCCCTACGGCGCCTTGGGTCAAGATTAATTCATAAGGCTCGGTCATTAGCACGCATGCTTCTTGTAAGTGACTTTTTTGAGATCATTTGGGCACTTTTTTTGGGTTGATTTGCTTAGAAATTGGGCAGCCTATCTATTTTATATTCTGAAATAAACGAGTACATTTGGGCTATCGAGTACAGGTCGACATGGTTGGTGGAGTTTATTGTGAGAGTGGCTCATGTAGTGCTTTACTGACATTCTAGAATCTTGTTTTCGTCCCTATCAACCTTCAGAACTGATGGAACAATTGCCATCATTTTGGCCTACAACTTGTATCACCCTACGTCTATCTTGAAGTTAATGGCTATCCAGACAAATCGCCAATACGAGTAATTCTTTTCAGGATAAGTTTGATTCCATGCTATGCCCTCTATTACTAGTGTTGTTTTTTTTAGGACGTTATGGTTTTCTGAGTATTTGCTACCCTTAGATAGTAATCTTTTTAAGCTTTCCTATGCTCATTCGAATGTTTCGATTTGGTCCCCCCCCCCCCCCCCCTCCCACCCCCCCTCTATATATTATTTATGAGTGTGGAGGTATAAGATGGGGGTCTCTCGGAGGTGCCAACCTAGTTGGGATGTCTAAATTTCCACCTAATGCATGTCCGTTCTCTTAGTTTACCGGACAAAAGGAGCAAGACCTTACGAACAATATCTAAAGTATTTCCATTGGGTACAATTAGAATAGATTGAGCTCATGGTTATAGAGATACAAATTTCGTCCTTAAGGTAAAACTTTGTTTGCCAAGATGCAATCTTTATTCTATGTGAATATATTTGTTTTTTTTTTTTGTTGCAAAAGATATGTTTATAATAAAATAACTTAAATCAATAATGGATATTACAAATATTTAATTATTATAATTTAAAATCGTTTGTATGATCGCTTCTTGTCGGCCAGAAATGGTTGATTAAATTGTTGTTGGTCATCGCAGTTAATGGTTGGTGCGCGTGGATTCACTAATTAACGTGTTAGCGGTCGATTCCACTCCACTTTCAAGCATCTATCAGTGGCTTTGTTTGTTTCATTCCTCAAACTTTAGACCCGCTTGGTATTAATCGTTTGTTAGGATTGTTTAAGGTTGGATCCACTTTGTAGATTTTTTATTTTTTTATTTTTTATGTTTTGCTTTTTTGGGTTGTTGACTGGGTCAAGTTTTATGTCCCCCAGTTTTTATGTAATTTTTTACTTTTTTTAATAATATATATATGAGCAATTGGCAATAGATTAGAGTAGCATACCAACTTAGTTTGACACTATTCTTTTTTATGTCACTATGCTCTTGGCTTATAAAAAAATGAATAATTTGTATTATTTAATGACTTGTTCTATGTATTATGTTTAAAAATATTTTTTTAGTGAAAAACTACTGTCAAAAAAAGATTTTGTATTGAAATCTCTGATTTTTACTTCATTTAATGGATTGTAACGAGGAATTATTTTTTAAAAACGTGTAAGGAGGAGTATAATTATAATAACTGAAATTAAACATTTCTATAAGATCAAACATATATTTGAAAAAGTAATTGTAGACTTGAGAGGGAATGTTAAATACCACACACATAAACAAAATAATAGTAAAACCAAGAAGCACAATATTATTTAAATTTTTATATTACATGAATCATTTATTTATTAATATCACTCATTATTTAAAACACAACAAAGTTTTTACTAAGAAAAGGAGGAAGATGGCGGTTGAACAGGAGCATGGGTTGGGGTTGGTGGGTGATGAGGATGAGGTATGTGGCGTTCAATGTGTGGTTGATCTAGACTATTGTATGGAATGGGGGATGGAGACGGTGGCTGAACAGGGGCCTTTCTTGGGGTAGATGGATGATGGGGAGGATGTTTTTTGAGATGATCTAGATGAAGAGAATGAATACCATAGGAAGATGGTGGTTGAACAGGAGCATGGGTTGGGGTTGGTGGGTGGTGAGGATGAGGTATGTGGCGTTCAATGTGTAGATTATCTAGACTATTTGATGGAATCGGGGACGGAGATGGTGGCTGAATAGGGGCCTTTCTTGGGGTAGATGGGTGATGGGGAGGATGTTTCTTGTGATGATCTAGATGAAGAGAATGAATACCATAAGAAGATGGTGGTTGAACAGGAGCATGGGTTGGTGGGTGGTGAGGATGAGGTTTGTGGCGTTCAATTTGTGGATTATCTAAACTATTTGATGGAATGGGGGATGGAGACGGTGGCTGAACAGGGGCCTTTCTTGGGGTAGATGGGTGATGGGGAGGATGTTTCTTGTGATGATCTAGACGAAGAGAATGAAAGTCATAAGAAGATGGTGGTTGAACAGGTGCATGGGTTGAGGTAGGTGGGTGATGAGGATGATGGTGGTGGTGAGTACTGGCCTCAATAGCAAAAAGTGCCAAAGAACTCACTTGAAGTAAAGCTAACACCAAGACTGTGACTTTGGCCATGGCTAAATGCAAGACAAAATAGCCTAAAGAGAGGTGATGGAGTAATATTGATATCTTGGAAGTGTTCAAAAGAGTGAATTTATAGGCTTGGTGCTTAGAATAATTTTAATATTATCTTATGAATTTAGTCAAATCAAAAAGTAATGAGATTTTGAAAAGAGGCAAGATTGAATTTAATTATTTTATATATTAATATTATTATAAATAAACTTGCATAATAAAATGTTCATAAAATTTAAGTTGAATGTTTGAATACTTTAATCTACTTTTTTATTTTTAATATATATGTTATTTGACTTTCTTAATCATATAAATTATATAATTAATAAAAGATTTAAAATTATTTTGATCAATCGTCTTTTTTATAAATTTTAATATTATTTTACTAATAAATTTTATTTTTACAATTTTTATTATTATTTTCAATCACATACATTTACAATAATTTATTTTCTTCCAAGAGTTTATGATGATTAATAAAACGTTTTGCCGAAGAAAAAAATAATTAATTGTAATATAGTTAAATAGTATACACATATTAAAACAATCTTTTTATGTCTATGTATAATATATAAGTATTATTTTATTTTTGTATTATTAATTGAGGATAATATTTTTTTTTTAATAAAGAACATAAAATTATTAATAGTTGTGGCAAGTATATCCTATTCAACAATGCTTCAAAAGATTGTTTTTTCCGAGGTCTATTAGTGCATATAATATATGGTGTGTTTAAAATAACCTTTCTTTTTATACAAAAATAACATGTATTATCCGGATAACTTGAATTAGGAATTCAAGATCCAACAAATTAAAATGTGGTTAGTTTTTAGTTTTTAATCAACATAGTTTATTGTGTTAAAAAAAAAGGTAAAGTTAGACTATTTTTAGACTCTCACAAGTGGGATTTTAAACATGTCCCTTGTGATTACAATGTCAAACTCTTACCACTAAGATATAGAATAACATAAGCTCTTCCGAGCATACGAGAGGTGCTTCATATTTTCCATAAAGAAAAATCACATTTGTTTATCCCAAAAAAGAGCCTAGTAGCACGTGCAGGTGACATAGTTATAAAATTCCAACATTTTTTTCAAAGCATAACATGAATAAAGTTTAAATTCTCATGTCAAACGAAAAACAAAACCATATAAAATTTTGTTACCCATATAACTAAAATAACTTTTCTAATGATAAATTAGCTTTACAAAATTATAATGAATTCAATTGGTATTAAGGATCAACAACTTAGTACCAAATGATTATTTCATGACCATGAGTGCCAACAAATCGATAGAAAATTGTCTACCTTCTGATTCTTTCTTTCTGGATTCTTTCTCGATGTCTCTCCATCATAGGAGCTACAAGAATACTATCACGGTTAATTGGGAAACCCCCTACGGCGCCTTGGGTCAAGATTAATTCATAAGGCTCGGTCATTAGCACGCATGCTTCTTGTAAGTGACTTTTTTGAGATCATTTGGGCACTTTTTTTGGGTTGATTTGCTTAGAAATTGGGCAGCCTATCTATTTTATATTCTGAAATAAACGAGTACATTTGGGCTATCGAGTACAGGTCGACATGGTTGGTGGAGTTTATTGTGAGAGTGGCTCATGTAGTGCTTTATTGACATTCTAGAATCTTGTTTTCGTCCCTATCAACCTTCAGAACTGATGGAACAATTGCCATCATTTTGGCCTACAACTTGTATCACCCTACGTCTATCTTGAAGTTAATGGCTATGCCGACAAATTGTTAAAACGAGTAATTCTTTCTAGGATAAGTTTGATTCCATGCTATGCCCTTTATTACTAGTGTTGTTTTTTTAGGACGTTATGGTTTTCTGAGTATTTGCTACCCTTAGATACTAATCTTTTTAAGCTTTCCTATGCTCATTCGAATGTTTCGATTTGGTCCCCCCCCCCCCCCCCCCTCTATATATTATTTAGGAGTGTGGAGGTATAAGATGGGGGTCTCTCGGAGGTGCCAACCTAGTTGGGATGTCTAAATTTCCACCTAATGCATGTCCGTTCTCTTAGTTTACCGGACAAAAGGAGCAAGACCTTACGAACAATATCTAAAGTATTTCCATTGGGTACGATTAGAATAGATTGAGCTCATGGTTATGGAGATACAAATTTCGTCCTTAAGGTAAAACTTTGTTTGCCAAGATGCAATCTTTATTCTATGTGAATATATTTGTTTTTTTTTTGTTGCAAAAGATAAGTTTATAATAAAATAACTTAAATCAATAATGGATATTACAAATATTTAATTATTATAATTTAAATTTTATGTGAGTTATTCTGAATTGAAGTTATTTTCAAGTTAATAATCGTTTGTATGATCGCTTGTTGTCGGCCAGAAATGGTTGATTAAATTGTTGTTGGTCATCGCAGGTAATGGTCGGTGCGCGTGGATTCGCTAATTAACGTGTTGGCGGTCGAATCCACTCCACTTTCAAGCATCTCTCAGTGGCTTTGTTCGTGTCATTCCTCAAACTTTAGACCCGCTTGGTATTAATCATTTGTTAGGATTGTTTAAGGTTGGATCCACTTTGTAGATTTTTTATTTTTTATGTTTTGCGTGTTTGGGTTGTTGACTGGGTCAAGTTTTATGTCCCCCGGTTTTTATGTAATTTTTTAATTTTTTTAATAATATATATGAGCAATTGGCAATAGATTAGAGTAGCATACCAACTTAGTTGGACACTATTCTTTTTTATGTCACTATGCTCTTGGCTTATAAAAAAAATGAATAATCTGTATTATTTAATGACTTGTCCTATGTATTATGTTTAAAAATATTTGTTTAGTGAAAACTACTGTCAAAAAAAGTTTTTGTATTGAAATCTCGAATTTTTACTTCATTTAATGGATTGTAAGGAGGAATTATTTTTTAAATATGTGTAAGGCGGAGTATAATTATAATAACTTAAATTAAACATTTCTATAAGATCAAACATATATTTGAAAAAGTAATTGTAGACTTGAGAGGGAATGTTAAATACCACACACATAAACTTAAGATCAATGAAATAGAACTTTAAATAAATCAAAACAAAAAATACCATGGCTATTAATGACAACAAAATAATAGTAAAACCAAGAAGCATAATATTATTTAAATTTTTATATTACAAGAATCATTTATTTATTAATATCACTCATTATTTAAAACACAACAAAGTTTTTACTAAGAAAAGGAGGAAGATGGCGGTTGAACAGGAGCATGGGCTGGGGTTGGTGGGTGATGAGGATGAGGTATGTGGTGTTCAATGTGTGGTTGATCTAGACTATTATATGGAATGGGGGATGGAGACGGTGGCTGAATAGGGGCCTTTCTTGGGGTAGATGGGTGATGGGGAGGATAATTTTTGTGATGATCTAGACGAAGAGAATGAATACCATAGGAAGATGGTGGTTGAACAGGAGCATGGGTTGGCGTTGGTGGGTGGTGAGGATGAGGTATGTGGCGTTCAATTTGTAGATTACCTAGACTATTTGATGGAATGGGGGACGGAGACGGTGGCTGAATAGGGGCCTTTCTTGGGGTAGATGGGTGATGGGGAGGATGTTTCTTGTGATGATCTAGATGAAGAGAATGAATACCATTAGAAGATGGTGGTTGAACAGGAGCATGGGTTGGTGGGTGGTGAGGATGAGGTTTGTGGCGTTCAATTTGTGGATTATCTAAACTATTTGATGGAATGGGGGATGGAGACGGTGGCTGAACAGGGGCCTTTCTTGGGGTATATGGGTGATGGGGAGGATGTTTCTTGAGATGATCTAGACGAAGAGAATGAAAGTCATAAGAAGATGGTGGTTGAACAGGAGCAGGGGTTGAGGTAGGTGGGTGATGAGGATGATGGTGGTGGTGAGTACTGGCCTCAATAGCAAAAACTGCCAAAGAACTCACTTGAAGTAAAGCTAACACCAAGACTATGACTTTGGCCATGTCTAAATGCAAGACAAAATAGCCTAAAGAGAGGTGATGGAGTAATATTGATATCTTGGAAGTGTTCAAAAGAGTGAATTTATAGGCTTGGTGCTTAGAATAATTTTAATATTTTATTATAAATTTAGTCAAATCAAAAAGTAATGAGATTTTGAAAAGAGGCAAGATTGAAATTAATTATTTTATATATTAATATTATTATAAATAAACTTGCATAATAATATGTTAATAAAATTTAAGTTGAATGTTTGAATACTTTAATCTACTTTTTTATTTTTAATATATATGTTATTTGACTTTCTTAATCCTATAAATTATATAATTAATAAAAGATTTAAAAGTATTTTGATCAATCGTCCTTTTTTATAAATTTTAATATTATTTTACTAATAAATTTTATTTTTACAATTTTTATTATTATTTTCAATCACATACATTTACAATAATTTATTTTCTTCCAAGAGTTTATGATGATTACTAAAACGTTTTTCCGAAGAAAAAAATAATTAATTGTAATATAGTTAAATAGTATACACATATTAAAACAATCTTTTTATGTCTATGTATAATATATAAGTATTATTTTATTTTTGCATTATTAATTGAGGATAATATTTTTTTTAATAAAAAACATAAAATTATTATTTCTTGTGGCAAGTATATCCTATTCAACAATGCGTCAAAAGATTGTTTTTTCCGAGGTCTATTAGTGCATATAATATATGGTGTGTCTAAAATAACCTTTCTTTTTATACAAAAATAACATGTATTATCCGGATAACTTGAATTAGGAATTCAAGATCCAACAAATTAAAATGTGGTTAGTTTTTAGTTTTTAATCAAAATAGTTTATTGTGTTAAAAAAAAGGTAAAGTTTGACTATTTTTAGACTGTCACAAGTGGGATTTTAAACATGTCCCTTGTGATTACAATGTCAAACTCTTACCACTAAGATAACACATCTTGCAAAATAAAATAAACCTATGTTTTAAAATAAAGTATTACTAAAGTCAAACTTCATTATTGTAGTTATAATTCAAATATTGTATCAAACTAGTCTTATATCATTTTGTTCCAATTGTCCATGTCTTTCCAAATTTAAGACGAAAGATATAGAATAACATAAGCTCTTCCGAGCATACGAGAGGTGCTTCATATTTTCCATAAAGAAAAATCACATTTGTTTATCCCAAAAAAGAGCCTAGTAACACGTGCAGGTGACATAGTTATAAAATTCCAACATTTTTTTCAAAGCATAACATGAATAAAGTTTAAATTCTCATGTCAAACGAAAAACAAAACCATATAAAATTTTGTTACCCATATAACTAAAATAACTTTTCTAATGATAAATTAGCTTTACAAAATTATAATGAATTCAATTGGTATTAAGGATCAACAACTTAGTACCAAATGATTATTTCATGACCATGAGTGCCAACAAATCGATAGAAAATTGTCTACCTTCTGATTCTTTCTTTCTGGATTCTTTCTCGATGTCTCTCCATCATAGGAGCTACAAGAATACTATCACGGTTAATTGGGAAACCCCCTACAGCGCCTTGGGTCAAGATTAATTCATAAGGCTCGGTCATTAGCACGCATGCTTCTTGTAAGTGACTTTTTTGAGATCATTTGGGCACTTTTTTTGGGTTGATTTGCTTAGAAATTGGGCAGCCTATCTATTTTATATTCTGAAATAAACGGGTACATTTGGGCTATAGAGTACAGGTCGACATGGTTGGTGGAGTTTATTGTGAGAGTGGCTCATGTAGTGCTTTATTGACATTCTAGAATCTTGTTATCGTCCCTATCAACCTTCAGAACTGATGGAACAATTGCCATCATTTTGGCCTACAACTTGTATCACCCTACGTCTATCTTGAAGTTAATGGCTATGCCGACAAATTGTTAAAACGAGTAATTCTTTCCAGGATAAGTTTGATTCCATGCTATGCCCTCTATTACTAGTGTTGTTTTTTTTAGGACGTTATGGTTTTCTGAGTATTTGCTACCCTTAGATACTAATCTTTTTAAGCTTTCCTATGCTCATTCGAATGTTTCGATTTGGTCCCCCCCCCTTCTATATATTATTTATGAGTGTGGAGGTATAAGATGGGGGTCTCTCGGAGGTGCCAACCTAGTTGGGATGTCTGAATTTCCACCTAATGCATGTCCGTTCTCTTAGTTTACCGGACAAAAGGAGCAAGACCTTACGAACAATATCTAAAGTATTTCGATTGGGTACGATTAGAATAGATTGAGCTCATGGTTATGGAGATACAAATTTCGTCCTTAAGGTAAAACTTTGTTTGCCAAGATGCAATCTTTATTCTATGTGAATATATTTGTTTTTTTTTTTTGTTGCAAAAGATAAGTTTATAATAAAATAACTTAAATCAACAATGGATATTACAAATATTTAATTATTATAATTTAAATTTTATGTGAGTTATTCTGAATTGAAGTTATTTTCAAGTTAATAATCGTTTGTATGATCGCTTGTTGTCGGCCAGAAATGGTTGATTAAATTGTTGTTGGTCATCGCAGTTAATGGTTGGTGCGTGTGGATTCGCTAATTAACGTGTTGGCGGTCGAATCCACTCCACTTTCAAGCATCTCTCAGTGGCTTTGTTCGTTTCATTCCTCAAACCTTAGACCCGCTTGGTATTAATCATTTGTTAGGATTGTTTAAGGTTGGATCCACTTTGTAGATTTTTTATTTTTTTATTTTTTATGTTTTGCGTGTTTGGGTTGTTGACTGGGTCAAGTTTTATGTCCCCCGGTTTTTATGTAATTTTTTACTTTTTTTAATAATATATATGAGCAATTGGCAATAGATTAGAGTAGCATACCAACTTAGTTGGACACTATTCTTTTTTATGTCACTATGCTCTTGGCTTATAAAAAAAATGAATAATCTGTATTATTTAATGACTTGTCCTATGTATTATGTTTAAAAATATTTTTTTAGTGAAAAGTACTGTCAAAAAAAGTTTTTGTATTGAAATCTCTAATTTTTACTTCATTTAATGGATTGTAAGGAGGAATTATTTTTTAAAAACGTGTAAGGCGGAGTATAATTATAATAACTTAAATTAAACATTTCTATAAGATCAAACATATATTTGAAAAAATTGTGATGCATCTCAATGGGAAGAAAAGACTATTAGTCATTACGTTCTTCAATATCTCTTGAAAAGAAGAGGGTTCATTTTTTTCTTTTAAGAAGTGGGTTCGGTTTATTGGAGGTATTAAGAACTTAATATCTGTTAGTTTTTTAAATAAAAATAATTATTGAAAGCAAATTATTTGGCGATTTAGCTTGCGATATGTCACTGTTCACTGTCTTCCCTTTCTAGCTTTCTTCCTTTCAAGGTACTCTCTTACCCTTTCTTGTTTTTCTACTTTTTTTTCACCGATCATAATGGAATCCTTCCCTTGGCGTTGCCTTATTGAAACTATTGATCATCCTTCACCCAAAACCACCAAAAATCAACCAAACCAGACGAACCCTAATATTACCACTGTTGTACCTGAAATGTAAGACCCATAATTTAGCTGCGACTAAATTTAGGGCTTTGTATTTTGTTCTGATGTTTTCTTTGTTAATAAATGACATTTTGTCGGAAAATTATTTTGATTCCAAAACTATTATTTTCAATGGAAACTTGAAGAGCAAGTTAGTGATGTGAGATCCAGGATTGACTCATATATTGTTTTTTTTTCTATTCTGGGTGATTGAGTATGATTTTTATAATGTTTGTTAAGCATGAATATGTTTGTGACTTGTGTTATGTGATATGTCAAGATTTTGTTTTTCCTTAATCTTGAGCATTTTTGTGAGTTTGGTGATTCGGGGTAGAATCAAATATGTTTTCGTCTGCAAATGAAATATTATTGGACCTTTGGAGTCATTAATATTCATTCAAGGAATTTACTTGTCATTGAGATGACGTTTTGGGAATTTAGGAATATTATACCTGTGGAGAAAAGTTCCTATAAGAAAATATTAGAGAATGAATAGTGGTTTTTGAGTGAAGAGGAAATTCTAAGATGTTTAAGACCTGTTAGAAGTTCATCAGAGTTATATAGAACTTTATCAGTTACGTATGCCTTAAACCACAAGAACCGGGTTCGGTTTATTTCCAAAACTAAAACACTATATATAGGAGGTCTTACCACCTTTTTCTCATAACCACAAAACACTTCTCTCTCCTCACTTCTCTCTCAATCCCGCAGCCTCACTTTCTTCCACCGTTCCGGGGCCGTAACTTCTTCGTTCCTTGTCCGAATCGCGCAAACGAGATATCAAAACGAAGCTAGCGACGAATCCTACCTTCCTACGCGTGATTCACGGTCATTAGATGAGGTATTCCTCCCGTTTTTCCTCTTTTAAATCACGGTTTTGAGTATCTTATGGGTAAGGGTGCCGAGTTTTGATTTTCTTGCGTGATGTTATGTATTAATGTTGTTGGTTAAGTTCGTATGAGTATAGATCTGAAAGAAAATTTACGATCCATTCGTTTTAAAATTTTAGTGTCATTGGAAAAGTGTTGAAATGTAAATTTTATTTGATATCTATGTTTTAGACGAGGAAATGAGTTGATTCAACCGATTAGTTTTTGAAAAATGTCGTCCGGACGAAAAGACTGAACTGTTCAGGGGTATTTTCGTCATTTTAATACTGTTGAAAAGTGAAAAGAGGTTGACCAATGGATTCGCCTCGTCAAGATGGTCGAAATGGACCTATGGTTCGCAACGTTTCGACAACGGATGAATTTATTATGATTTTCTGAAAATAATGTGTCTGAGCTGACGCTGGAAGTGACTGCTGACACTATCAGAGTTCGAATATTTTTATGATTGAACTGTTGAGTGGTGAAAATATTTTGTCTGTGAATTTGTATTAGGTTGACTGAGCCAGAGGCTCTGGTATGCGATGTAAACACAAAGGAGACTCTGTCGAAAATTCGTCAAATTCATTTTATCTTATTTTTTTAGTGGTTTTGAAAAGATGTTTCAAAATGGATAATATTGAGGTGATAACACCTTTGTGGTGATATTCAATCCTAGAGTCATTTGAATGTAACACCTCTATGGTGGCCTTTGTGGTGATAACACCTTAGTGGTGGCCTTTGTGGTGATATTCAATCCTAGAGTCATTTGAATGTAACACCTCTATGGTGGCCTTTGTGGTGATAACACCTTAGTGGTGGCCTGTGTGGTGATATTCAAAGTTCAGAGTCATTTGAATGTAACACCTCTATGGTGGCCTTTGTGGTGATAACACCTTAGTGGTGGCCTTTGTGGTGGTATTCAAAGTCTAGAGTCATTTGAATGTAACACCCCTGTGGTGGCCAATGTGGCGATATTCAATTCCGGAATCAGTTTCATGTGACGACCCGTGATAGGTGTCACACTCATATTGAGTCTGCATTTGCTAGGATAATTGTGCATCATTATATTTTAATTGAGGAATGTTTATGTTGATGCTATTTACCATGCTAGTATGTTATGTCTTTAGTATTTTTGTAATTATGTTGTTTTTAGATCGTGACCCTTTACATTAATCCGTGGATCGGGCTTTGCCCCATATCCAAATAGGGAGTGTGCTTTGCGGGAATAGCAAAGGCTTTGGAGGTGTAGCAGTTTGACAGTCAGGCTTGATGCCATTGGTGGGATCTTGTACCATGTCATCCCAGTTCAGAGTTAAGGATCAGCTTAGATGTTTTCTTGTGGTATCTTATGTTTATGTAATTTTACTTCTTTTGTTTGGGCACCGCTGTAAATGATACTACCATGAGAAATGAATACTTGAACATTATTTTATGCTTCCGTAGTGCATGATTTGATAGTAAAAGCTCATTGCCTAATATTGTTTTATAAAATGTGACATTTGATTCAGATTTTATTGTTGGTAATGCTTTCAAAATGTTTTACTTACTCTAATTTTAAATTAAAGACAATCCTGAATCCTTTAATGCATGGCATTGAGTTGTTTTAAAAAGAAAAAAAAAATGCACTCTTGTTTTGAAAATCGGGTTGTTACATTGTGGTATCAGAGCATGGTAGTAGATTTACTTCAAGGGCTGTGAGTCGGGTGTCCTAAGCTGATCAAGAGTCGGGTTTAGTACACATAAGTGCTTGGTGTCCTTTTTTGCTTTGTGTTTTGCTTTGGGTCAAGTATGATATGTTTATGTAGTTGTTTATTCCTTGATGTGGAGAAATTTGTTTTAGCATCTTAGTAGGAGTAGTAGCTAGGACCTAAAGCATTAGTCGATTGTGGTCGACGATTGTTTCCGATCCCTTTAGATGCAATGGTCTGGCGAGGACAAGTTTGCAATAAGTTTTTACTTAGAAGAGTTCAGAGCAGTACCAAGGTTTAGGACCTACCTTGATTGACAGCCACGAGTGTTATGTTGAGATCGGTGAATACTCAATTGGTGGAGAGTCTAATGGAAAGAGAGAAAAGTTTGAGAAACTTTGAAGAAGGCATGTGTAAAATGGATTGCAATAGTGGTAGTGGTAAGACGATGGAGTCGATTGCAGTTACAACCCCTTTAGACTTCGGTAGGTTGTGATTGAGTTTAGACTACGTGGAAGTAGACCAGAGATTGGTGAATCTTCGTAGAATTTTTGAGGACCGAGCGAGAGCAAGGTGTTTCACTTATCAGATAGTTTTATGGTTAGATGAGTTGTTCTTGAACAAGTTAATTGTTGGGATTTTGGTTATGAGTTTCAATTGTTTGTGAGATAAGTGAAGTGTGTGATTTCGGCGGTACTTTGACGTAAAGCCATAAAGTAAATTTTTGGAGTTAGGTATGCTTTGAGATGAACCTAATAGTTTAAGAGAACGCGACAAAATTCAAGATTGGACCGAGTAATATTTTGAGATGTAACAGGACAAAGTGTGTACTTGAAATTTGGGAATATAAGGAAACTAATTTTGGATGAAGGTCATGAGAGTAAGATGGAATCTCATCGATGACTGAAGAAGTGTATATGTCATGGTAACCAGAAGTTGTGCTTATGAGATGTGAGCTCGTCAATTGGTGAAGTGTATCTATGATGGTAACCAAAAGCTATGCATAATAGATGATTCTTTTGGGATAAAAGGATTCCATGATCTTTGGATAAGTCTTGACGACTCAAGTGAAATCAGAAAATTATAATATTATTCCGCTATGGCAATAATCGTTAAAGAAAGGAGAAGTTTAGATCATGTACGTTTAAGGAATAACCCAACATAACTTTGAATCGGTTATGGTTTTGGATTTTGACCAGTGAGTCAAAAAGTATGAAGTTGAAGAATCTGCAAAGAGGGTAGTGTCTACAAAGTAGTTACTCGACAGGTTAGTGTTCGGCATGGACAAGATAGTAAAGGCAGTCTAAGAATTGAGGAAATGTTGGAATCAAAAGGAAATTTAAGTGACTACAGTGATGGACTCCGCCAAGGTTCGGGATGCGTTATGAGTGTTAGATGGAAGATATGATCACTTGCAAGATTGAGAATTTGTGAAGGAATTGTTACACATGATTTGGAACTTGCCACTATGGTATTGAATTTTGGACTTAAGGGCATTGTTTCATCGATGTTAATAATGTATATTTATTGTGTGTAGCTGACTGAAAAAGTAAGTACTTTTCAGTGGAAGAGCTCAAGTCTGGTAAGGAATGATTGCAGGAAATCCATGAGGATGTTGAAGTTGTACTTACGAGTTTCAGAAAGGTAGGACGAAAGAGTTCTAAGTGGAGTTATGAGGATTTTGTCTATGTTGATATGGTTAGTGAAGTATACCAAGGCGTGATATCAACACGTTGAAAAATCAATGATTTGAGATGTTGACAACATTGATAGTTGAACAATGATGAGAATGGAAATGTTTTAAGATATATTTTGTATATAGGATTTCATGAGGACCCTAAAGTTGAAATGTATTAAGATTCAGATTGATTATTGAGAAGAGACTATGAGTTTACGGGAGGAAAGACTTGTTTGTGACATCGCATGGTTATTGAAGGAAAGTATAAAAAGTTCATGTGAGGATAAATATTGATCCAATGAAGGACACAATTTTTGTTAAGGTGTGTTGCTACAAGTAAGGTGTTGATCTGGAGATTTAAGATGTTAAGGCATGATGTGAGTATCTGGAAATTCTATGTAAATATTGTTAAGCATTGAGTAGGACGTTGGTTGTAACATTTTGATCCATTGAAGGCGGTTTTGTTTAAACTTGTCAACAAGTTGTGAATTTTTAATAGGATTCCTATGTGAGGAGTTTCAGATCAGTAAAGTAGTGTGACTGGAGTAAGTCAAAAAGGAATGAATATGAATAAGGGATAAAAAAACTCTCAATATGGAGGCGACAACTTTGTGGTTCTTACATCAACTTCCTGCTTAGAGTAGGAGTGGATGTCTGGGTGTTTTGTTTCGTCGGGATGAATGTGTTACAGTGGATAACCATTTGAAAGGTTTGTGTAGTTTTGAGGCCACAATTGAAAGGAAAACAAATGGGTGATGAAACTTGAAGAAAATTCAAGAGAGAATTTTCGTTAAGAGATGTGATTAAAATGATAGATATGGAAGACTAAAGGAGTATAGCGCTTGAATTGAGGATCTTAACCTTGTATGAGGCTTGATAAAGCAATTTTGAGAATATTGGGAGGTTCTTAGTCGAGTGTTAGAGGTTGTTCTTCACCGGCAAGAAGCAAGATAACTATAGAAACTAGTGGAAATTGATGTTTATGTTGGAATGATTAGATTCCTTGTGCCTCAGGATATCCCTGAGTGTGGATTGCAAGAAAACATTATTACAGTTTGGTTAAGATCGTCTACGCCACCATCATGACAGCTAGCTATCTATTGACAAATTAGGGAACTGATCATCCTTAATGTATTGTTGATAGAACGTGAACATCATGTTGAATGGAACAAGTCAATCTTACCCAGTGTTGTAGTGTGAAATTTTTGGAGGGTAGACGTGGAGATATCAAGAATTGTGATTTTGGACCTAGGCTCTGAGGAACCTAGTGACCTGTTGGTGCCTATTTGAGATGAACCTGAGTGGAGGACTCAAGATGTGATGTCTAGCTGGTGGTTTAGATTTTTTTAAGTTTGTGCGACTTTGTAAAGGGTCACAGTAAGTGTATTGTCATGTCATTGTTGGTAGTAGTAATGACTAGATAAGTTGTTACTATTATCTTAGTTTCGAGGACGAAACTTCTTTTTGGAGGGTAGTAATGTAAGACCCATAATTTAGCTGCGACTAAATTTAGGGCTTTGTATTTTGTTCTGATGTTTTCTTTGTTAATAAATGACATTTTGTCGGAAAATTATTTTGATTCCAAAACTATTATTTTCAATGGAAACTTGAAGAGCAAGTTAGTTATGTGAGATCTAGGATTGACTCACATATATTGTTTTTTTTTTCTATTCTGGGTGATTGAGTATGATTTTTATAATGTTTGTTAAGCATGAATATGTTTGTGACTTGTGTTATGTGATATGTCAAGATTTTGTTTTTCCTTAATCTTGAGCATTTTTGTGAGTTTGGTGATTCGGGGTAGAATCAAATATGTTTTCGTCTGCAAATGAAATATTATTGGACCTTTGGAGTCATTAATATTCATTCAAGGAATTTACTTGTCATTGAGATGACGTTTTGGGAATTTAGGAATATTATACCTGTGGAGAAAAGTTCCTATAAGAAAATATTAGAGAATGAATAGTGGTTTTTGAGTGAAGAGGAAATTCTAAGATGTTTAAGACCGGTTAGAAGTTCATCAGAGTTATATAGAACTTTATCAGTTACGTATGCCTTAAACCACAAGAACCGGGTTCGGTTTATTTCCAAAACTAAAACACTATATATAGAAGGTCTTACCACCTTTTTCTCATAACCACAAAACACTTCTCTCTCCTCACTTCTCTCTCAATCCCGCAGCCTCACTTTCTTCCACCGTTCTGGGGCCGTAACTTCTTCGTTCCTTGTCCGAATCGCGCAAACGAGATATCAAAACGAAGCTAGCGACGAATCCTACCTTCCTACGCGTGATTCACGGTCATTAGATGAGGTATTCCTCCCGTTTTTCCTCTTTTAAATCACGGTTTTGAGTATCTTATGGGTAAGGGTGCCGAGTTTTGATTTTCTTGCGTGATGTTATGTATTAATGTTGTTGGTTAAGTTCGTATGAGTATAGATCTGAAAGAAAATTTACGATCCATTCATTTTAAAATTTTAGTGTCATTGGAAAAGTGTTGAAATGTAAATTTTATTTGATATCTATGTTTTAGACGAGGAAATGAGTTGATTCAACCGATTAGTTTTTGAAAAATGTCGTCCGGACGAAAAGACTGAACTGTTCAGGGGTATTTTCGTCATTTTAATACTGTTGAAAAGTGAAAAGAGGTTGACCAATGGATTCGCCTCGTCGAGATGGTCGAAATGGACCTATGGTTCGCAACGTTTCGACAACAGATGAATTTATTATGATTTTCTGAAAATAATGTGTCTGAGCTGACGCTGGAAGTGACTGCTGACACTATCAGAGTTCGAATATTTTTATGTTTGAACTGTTGAGTGGTGAAAATATTTTGTCTGTGAATTTGTGTTAGGTTACCTGAGCCAGAGGCTCTGGTATGCCATGTAAACACAAAGGAGACTCTGTCGAAAATTCGTCAAATTCATTTTATCTTATTTTTTTAGTGGTTTTGAAAAGATGTTTCAAAATGGATAATATTGTGGTGATAACACCTTAGTGGTGGCCTTTGTGGTGATATTCAATCCTAGAGTCATTTGAATGTAACACCTCTATGGTGGCCTTTGTGGTGATAACACCTTAGTGGTGGCCTTTGTGGTGATATTCAAAGTTCAGAGTCATTTGAATGTAACACCTCTATGGTGGCCTTTGTGGTGATAACACCTTAGTGGTGGCCTTTGTGGTGGTATTCAAAGTCTAGAGTCATTTGAATGTAACACCCATGTGGTGGCCAATGTGGCGATATTCAATTCCGGAATCAGTTTCATGTGACGACCCGTGATAGGTGTCACACTCATATTGAGTCTGCATTTGCTAGGATAATTGTGCATCATTATATTTTAATTGAGGAATGTTTATGTTGATGCTATTTACCATGCTAGTATGTTATGCCTTTAGTATTTTTGTAATTATGTTGTTTTTAGATCGTGATCCTTTACATTAATCCGTGGATCGGGCTTTGCCCCATATCCAAATAGGGAGTGTGCTTTGCGGGAATAGCAAAGGCTTTGGAGGTGTAGCAGTTTGACAGTCAGGCTTGATGCCATTGGTGGGATCTTGTACCATGTCATCCCAGTTCAGAGTTAAGGATCAACTTAGATGTTTTCTTGTGGTGTCTTATGTTTATGTAATTTTACTTCTTTTGTTTGGGCACCGCTGTAAATGATACTACCATGAGAAATGAATACTTGAACATTATTTTATGCTTCTGTAGTGCATGATTTGATAGTAAAAGCTCATTGCCTAATATTGTTTTATAAAATGTGACATTTGATTCAGATTTTATTGTTGGTAATGCTTTCAAAATGTTTTACTTACTCTAATTTTAAATTAAAGACAATCCTGAATCCTTTAATGCATGACATTGAGTTGTTTTAAAAAGAAAAAAAAAATGCACTTTTGTTTTGAAAATCGGGCTGTTACATGAAACCTCTGGAAATAACAACAACTCTGCCAAATCACCATGGAATATCGTCAATCACAACAAACCTAACCCAGATTCCAACACAGATGTACATCAATCCAATCTCATGCCATCCAAAACTTTTGCCCAAGCTGTTTCAAACATTTGTGATATTCCTACTTCTCAGCTTCCCAAACCTGTTCTTAAAGGAGACAACTTCGCCATAGCCATACCGGGGGAGGAGTATATGGCAGGGATGGAGACTTGCAAACATAATCTACATGCAAGGATAATCTGGCCCAAAGGCTCAACTCCTCTTACTACTGCTGCCTTGCGCAATAAACTTTCTCCCTTGTGGAAAGGGTTGGCAAAGTGGGGAGTTTCTTTCTTGGGAAAGGGATTCTATGAGTTTTGTTTCTCCAGTTTAGAAGATCTAAAAAGGGTTAGATCGGTTCCTTCATGGAACCTAAACCCAGGTGTTTTGAAACTTTTTACGTGGACCAGAGATTTTTGCCCTAGCACGCAAAACAGCACACCAGCTCAGGTATGGTTGCGTATATATGGCCTGGCCCAGGAGTATTGGCACCCCAAAATCTTCTTCGCCATCGCTAATAGTGTTGGCACCCCCATCTGCACTGACTCTGCCTCTGCCAAGCCTATGGTGGAGAGATCTTTTGGCCAATATGCAAGAGTTCTTATGGATATGGATGTAACTCAAGAGGTAAGATACAAGGTGTTGGTAGAGAGGAAGGGCTTTGCTTTTTTTGTAGACCTTGATTATGAAAACATCCCAGATTACTGCACTCATTGTAGGAAGATTGGCCACTATATCAATATCTGCAAGAGTCTCCATAAATCAGATGCTAAAACTGATTCAGGTGCGCATAAAACTAGTCATCATGTACAAAGACAGGAATTTGTGCAGGTTTCTGATGGAAGGAGGAAACAGGGGAGTAAAGAAAGTGACCCAATTGTTGTTGAAGAAAGGATTGAAGGGGATGTAGATGTCCAGCTGAATAGCTCTGAGAAGTCCAATAAAGAAATAGTAGCAAACAACGCTGGTAACTTATTGCAACAAAATAAATTCAATGCTTTATTGAATGTACATGAAAACTCTACCAGGGATGAAATGTTGGAAATGGATAAACAGCTTGAGAATGAAGTGAATGAAGAGCTGGAACAAAACATAAGCAAAGTCCAAGTATGCAGTCATGAGGATTCTGATGACTCTCAGGAAAGTGAATTTGTTGATGCTACTCAACATAATGTGGAAGTTAATCACAACAGCCCTATTTCTCAACATTCTGATGATGATGATCATGAACTTGACCTAGCTGCGTTGGAAAAAAGGAATCAGGCTTTCTTAGAGCAATACTGGGCAAACATAGTGGATGATGATGATTCTGAACACATAATGCTTAAAGATCTTGAAGCTCTTGATGCAGGTGGTTCAAGCGCTGTTCCAGTTCAACCTAATGATGGCTTTCAGGTAGTTCAAAAATCAAAACATAAACAACAAAAGAAGTCTGCGTTGTTGAGTAACTACAAAACCAGAGGTAAAACTGGTAACCCTAAACCTTTTAGATGAAGATTTTATACTGGAATATAAGGGGTATTTCTAACAACCCCTCTAGATTGGCCCTCCAAAATCATCTTAATACTCATAAACCTGACCTTATTTTTATTTCTGAACCCTGGATGAGTTATAATAATTTTCCACAAAATTGGTTTCACAGACTAGGTTATAAATCTTTTGCCTTCAACAATAGAACAAACTTGTTTCCCAACCTCTGGTGTTTTTGCCTTTTAGACCTAAACCCTATAATCATTAATACAGATTCACAACAAGTTACCTTCTCCATTAACCTAAACAATACCTACCTTTATATTTCAGCAGTTTATGCCTCAACTAGCAACCTAAATAGGAAACATCTTTGGCAGAAGCTCTCCCACTTACAATCCCAATTTGATGGTCCCTGGTGTTTCATTGGAGATTTTAATGTTGTTTTGGGTGCTCATGAACACTGTGGAAGCTTTTCTCCAGCTAGACCTCCCATGATAGACTTCCAAAATTGGACAGATCAAAACAATCTCATTCATCTTCCAACAAGAGGTGTTCTTTACACTTGGGACAATGGTAGGTCAGGCAGGAGACATACCAAAAAAAGTTTGGACAGAAGTATTTGTAATCAAAGCTGGCTTGATCTTTGCACTTCTATTAGTTGTTCAACCTTAACCAAAACTCAGTCAGACCATTATCCCCTTCTGTTAGATTTCAGGGTTGATAACCAACACTTTACCTCAAGTTTCAAATTTTTGAAGATGTGGTCTCTTCATAAAGATTGCAAGGATCTAATCTCAAATTCCTGGAATGAACATATTGTGGGAAGCCCTTTGTTTGTTTTAAGTGCTAAACTCAAGAGGCTGAAGCTCAAATTGAAAGTGTGGAATAGAGAAGTCTTTGGAAACATTCACAATTATGTTGAGGAAGCTGAGAATGAACTTTCTGACATTCAACATCAAATCAGCACCAATGGCCATAGTGATCAGTTGATGATTGTAGAAAAACAAGCACAAATGAAACTGGATGAAGCTCTTCTTAAACAAGAAATGTTTTGGAAGGAAAAAGCTAGAATTAGGTGGCATGTGGATGGCGACAGGAACTCAAGCTATTTCCATAGATTAACAAAAATCAAAAACAAAACAAAAATGATTTCCTCTATCAGAGATGAAGAAGAAATTATCACTGACCCTCAAAGAATATCAGAACATATAGTTAATTATTATAATAATTTGTTTTTCTCTACTAACATTGTTTTGCAGGATCAACTTCTTGTGGAAGAGACTATCCCTAAGCTAATTGATGATACTACTAATAATCTATTGATCATGATTCCATCATTGGAGGAAGTTAAAAATGCAGTTTTTGATCTTAATCACGACGGTGCTCCAGGGCCGGATGGTTTTGGTGCTACATTCTTTCAAACTTATTGGGATATTATTCATAAAGATGTTTATGGTGCAGTGCTTGAATTCTTTCAACATGGCTGGCTTCCTCCTGACTTTAATGCAAACACTCTTGTCCTGATTCCAAAAATTGTAAATGCAGACAAAGTGGAACATTACAGACCAATAGCTTTGGCAAACTTTAAATTTAAAATTCTATCCAAAGTTCTTGCTGATAGGTTAGCAGCTATTCTTCCCTCAATTATTTCTAAAGAGCAAAGGGGGTTTGTCAAGGGGAGGAATATTAAAGATTATATAGCCTTGGCCTCAGAAGCTATCAATGTCTTAGATAAGAGGACTTTTGGTGGTAATTTGGCTTTAAAGATTGATGTGTCCAAAGCCTTTGATACCTTAAGCTGGGATTTCTTGTTCAAAGTCCTTCATCAGTTTGGTTTTCATCACACTTTTGTTAACTGGATCAGCTCAATTCTTTATTTAGCTAAGATATCTATCTCAATTAATGGAGCTCAAAAGGGATATTTCAATTGTAATAGGGGGGTCAGGCAAGGAGACCCTCTGTCTCCTCTCCTATTTTGCATAGCAGAAGAAGTCCTCAGTAAAGGCATCACTATTCTTGTGGAAGAAGGTATGGTTGAAAAAATCTCTGCCTCTAGAAGTCAACATATACCATCTCACTGCTTCTATGCAGATGATTTGATGGTTTACTGTAAAGGGAGGATGTCTGGATTGCAAGCTCTCAAAAATCTCTTCACAAGATATGCTGTTTGCTCTGGCCAACATATTAATGTCTGCAAATCTTCAATTCATGCTGGGGGAGTTTCAAACTCAAGACTGATTCAAATGGTGCAGATGCTTGGTTTCACAGTAGGTACTCTTCCATTCACATACCTTGGTGCACCAATTTTCAAAGGTAAACCCAAAAGAATCCACTTTCAACCTATTGCTGATAAAGTTAAATTAAAGTTAGCCACTTGGAAAGCTTCTCTGTTGTCTATAGCCGGTAGAGTCCAACTTGTCAAGTCTGTAATCCAAAGTATGGTTTTGCACACCATGTCTGTCTTCTCTTGGCCAACTAGCCTTCTTAGAGATATGGAGAAATGGATCAAGAACTTTATATGGAGTGGGGATATAAACAAAAGGAAGATGGTTACAGTAGCATGGAAGAAAGTTTGCGTAGATATTGATGAAGGAGGCCTGGGTGTTAGATCTCTGGTCTGTCTCAATCAAGCCACAAATTTGAAGTTGTGTTGGGAACTCTTTCATTCTGAGGAGCAATGGACTAATGTTCTTAAAAGTAGGGTGTTAAGAGGTACCTCTTGTATTCAACATCATATTTTCTCATCATTATGGAGTGGTATGAAATCAGAATTCAATACTGTAAAAGATAATTCCAGTTGGCTCATTGGTAATGGCAAGAACATTAATTTTTGGCTTGACTCTTGGTGTGGTGATCCTTTAATTCAATCTCCTCTTCTAAATCCTTCACTTGTTCAAAGGTTTCCTAAGGAGCTCAGTTACTATATTCAAGGTTCTTGCTGGAGTATCCCTCCTGAACTTGCTCCATATTTTTCCAGCTTTGACTTCACTGCCTGCGCAAATTACTCTTCCTGTTGAGTGTAAACAAGACAAGCTGGTTTGGAGGCATAATGGTACTGGTATTTTAACTCTTAAGGAAGCTTATGACTTCAAAAAACACCATTTTCCAAAGGTTGCTTGGGCAAAGAATATTTGGAATAAAGATATTCCTCCATCTAAGTCTCTGCTAGTTTGGAGGCTAATGCTCAATAAATTGCCAACTGATGAAAATCTTGCAAGTAGGGATTGTTACATGCCCTCTATGTGTTCCCTATGTTGTAGATATGCTGAAACCTCCTTTCATCTATTTTTTGAATGTCCTTTTGCCGCAAAGCTTTGGTGCTGGTTTGCCTCTATTCTCAACAAAACTCTTGTCTTTCAAAGTGTATAAGAGATATGGTCAATTTGTAACAGGTCATGGAATCCTCAATGCCAACTTGTGATAACTGCAACAATGATTAATATCATTAACTCAATTTGGTATGCTAGAAACCAACAAAGATTCTCAAACAAGAAAATTCATTGGAGAAGTTCCATCTCTACTGTAATTTCTAACACGGCTCTCTCTGGTAACGTAACTAAGGCAGTGGCTTCTGCTAGCATCCCCAATTTTGTCATTTTAAAGAAACTCAATGTTAATCTGCACCCTCCTAAGGCACCTAAAATTATTGAAGTCCTCTGGAAGCCTCCCAACCTTCTTTGGACAAAGTGCAATACTGATGGGTCTTCAACATCTACATCTTCTGCTTGTGGAGGTATATTTAGGAATCATGATTCTGACTTGTTGCTTTGTTTTGCTGAGAACACGGGTGAGGGAAATGCATTTCATGCTGAACTGTCAGGAGCAATGAGAGCCATAGAGTTGGCCAAGCAGTACAACTGGAATAATCTTTGGCTTGAATGTGACTCTTCTTTAGTGATCAAGGCCATTAAAAATCAATCTATTGTTCCCTGGAATCTTAGAAACAGATGGAATAACTGCTTAATCACCATAAGATCCATGAACTTCATTGCTTCACATGTCTTTAGAGAAGGAAACACTTGTGCTGATGCCTTAGCTAATGCTGGTCTCTCTCTGACTCATCTTAGGGTTTGGTTGCATGTGCCCGACTTTATTAGAGATTTTTATGGGAAAAACAAGTTAGTATGCCTAACTTTAGGTTTGTAAATATGTAAGGAGGTTTTGGTTCTTGTCCCTCTCCTTTTTTTCTTGTCTGCTTTTTCTCTTAATATATTTTGGTAGCTTAGCCCTTTGCTAGCTACTCTTTTTGGAAAAAAAAAAGTAATTGTAGACTTGAGAGGGAATGTTAAATACCACACACATAAACTTAATATCAATGAAATAGAACTTTAAATAAATCAAAACAAAAAATACCAAGGCTATTAATGACAACAAAATAATAGTAAAACCAAGAAGCACAATATTATTTAAATTTTTATAGTACAAGAATCATTTATTTATTAATATCACTCATTATTTAAAACACAACAAAGTTTTTACTAAGAAAAGGAGGAAGATGGCGGTTGAACAGGAGCATGGGTTGGGGTTGGTGGGTGATGAGGATGAGGTATGTGGCGTTCAATGTGTGGTTGATCTAGACTATTGTATGGAATGGGGGATGGAGACGGTGGCTGAAAAGGGGCCTTTCTTGGGGTAGATGGGTGATGGGGAGGATGTTTTTTGTGATGATCTAGACGAAGAGAATGAATACCATAGGAAGATGGTGGTTGAACAGGAGCATGGGTTGGGGTTGGTGGGTGGTGAGGATGAGGTATGTGGTGTTCAATTTGTAGATTATCTAGACTATTTGATGGAATGGGGGACGGAGACGGTGGCTGAATAGGGGCCTTTCTTGGGGTAGATGGGTGATGGGGAGGATGTTTCTTGTGATGATCTAGATGAAGAGAATGAATACCATAAGAAGATGGTGGTTGAACAGGAGCATGGGTTGGTGGGTGGTGAGGATGAGGTTTGTGGCGTTCAACTTGTGGATTATCTAAACTATTTGATGGAATGGGGGATGGAGACGGTGGCTGAACAGGGGCCTTTCTTGGGGTAGATGGGTGATGGGGAGGATGTTTCTTGTGATGATCTAGATGAAGAGAATGAAAGTCATAAGAAGATTGTAATATCCCGCCTGTCAGTGTCGGAATATTACCGTCGATCGCGCCATAAGATTAATAAAAAGGAAAGTAAGTTTATGGAGAATATTTTTTTAGTGATGACAGTCAGATACGGGCTAAGCCTCAGAATTGTATTTAAAACGCTTAAGACAAGGGGTATTTCGGTAATTTCATGTCAAGGGAGTATTTAATTAATTTGGGGCCAAAAATATCTCATTTCACTCATTCTTTCTCTCTCTAAGCTTGGCAAAACTTTCTCTCCTCCTTCTCTCTTCATTCTCACGCCATTCTTTCCTCCTTCCTTCCACAAATCTTTCCAAAGCTTCTTCCTTTCATGGCAAGCTTCTAAGTTAAGTTCCCTCATGATCTTTTGAGCTTAATAAGACTTAGATTTTGTTTTATCCCTCTCTATTTCTCCTCTCAAGAAAAGATTCAACCTAGGGTTTGGTCTTGAACTAGAAGATAGGGATTTAGATTGTTGGTTGGGAGCTTATGTTGATTATGCTTCATGGGTTTTGGTTTGAATATCTTTTTCATCTTTCTAGAAACTCATTTCCCCTTTTCTCTTCAAATCATCAATTCCTCCAAGTTTGTTTAGGAAGAGGAGTCAAGCAAGGATGCTAGCAACTTAGTAAGAAAGGAACAACTATGGATTGATTAGAGGTTTTGGTGGTTGATTGAATCAAGGAGCTAGGGTTTATTATTAGATAAGTGGAAGCTTGAGTTGGTTAGGTTATGGCTTCAAGTTTGATTTAAGAATGGTTTTTCTATGGTCAAGAACAAAGGTGTCTTAGTTTGCAAGAAGGATTATCAAAATGGAAGTGGATTGAACAAAGGGAGTAAAAGGATCAAGCTAGGGTTGGAAGATGGAAAGTGGTGATTGATGCTTGTAGGCTTGGGGATCAAATGCAAATCATTAGGTGAGTTCCTTAGATAGCTTACCACCCTTGGTTTATGTGTTTCATTCAAGTAAGAAAACTATATGAATTCTAGGATTTTAAGTGTAAGTTAGTTGCCCCTTTTTCTTGCCATGCTTGCTATACTTGTATGTACTTGTTCCATGACTGTTTTTATAGGTTTCTAATGATCCTAAGGGTCATATAGCACTTGGAGATGCTTGGTTTGAGGTTTTTAAGTCAAAAATATCAATTTTGAAGTTGCTGGACTGTCACAGCTCGCCACGGTGAGTAAACTGCTCGCAAGGCGAGCTAGAAGGTCGAACAGGGGGTCCTGCTCGCCCCCAACTCGCCATGGCGAGTAAGAGCTCGCCTCCCCAGTAATTTTACTCGCCTAGGCGAGCAACACAGTGGGGGAACCCATTGTTTTGTTCGCCTCAGGTCGTTTCGGCATTTCGCGAGCGGTTTTTCTTGTGCAGTCTTTTTAAGAGAAATAAACCCCTCAAACCAAGATCCTAATTGTTAAACTTTGAAAGGAGATTTCTTTATAATGAAATGAGTATGTGACAAGTATGGTGAAGCATGGTAAATGAGAATTTTATGTTTGAATCGGGTAGCAAGCAAATCATTAAGCAAAGGAAAACTAGAACCTCGACATAGTCGTCGAGAACTAGCAAGTTAGTATGAATTCCTAGAATGATAGAATGTGAATTATATATTCGCACATGAACAAGAATAAGTTAGTAAGCATGATAAGTGTGGGTTGATTAGGCAATCACTCCACCATGTTTAGGTATGTATATGAACAAGTAAGAGTTTACCACTAATCGGTTCGATTAAGGTTCCGAGGTAAACGATCAAGTATGTACATGTTTAATTTATGTATACGACAAGACCAAGACAAGTATAAGTATGTGGCATGTCTCTTGCTATCCACATCAGGGGGATACAAGAGGTTCTCGATCTAAGGGGAACGATTCAAGCCGTAAGGGACCCGCATGTCACTGAAATAAGCAAGACGTAGGTGTTCGTGTCTCTTGTTATCCACGATAGGGGGATACGGGAGGTTCTCGACCTAAGGGGAACGGTTTAAGCCGCAAGGGACCCGCACGACACCGAGGGAGTCCGATGTACGTACATCGGTCATGTATGGGATTGTTCTCGGGGTTACTCCACCCGGGACTATCCGTAAAATGAACCAAGATAATAATGTTTGTTCAACGCTAACATAATGAATAATGAACTTAGACGCGATTATGTATGATATGTTTATGATCATGTATGTTTATGTTAAGTACAAGTTATGATTAGGACAAGTAAAGAATGTGAAGCCGATGACGTTCTTAGGTTTCCCTAATCGTCCGGCTTAGGATGGTGTCATGAATATGTTACTCGAAGACCTCGATGCGTTTACCGTATCTTGGCATAGTGGTCTTAGGTTCCCTTGACCGCCATGACATGTATGATAGTAAGCCTATAACAAGTAAGATGAATTATGATGGCCCTAGTATGCACCACCGTCTAAGCATGCCAGTCCTCACACACGTATAATCAACCGTCAGGTTGTAATTTAGACATGTGGTGACCGTAGGTTTTCCCCCGTGGTTGCCTATAGCCTAGGATTAGGTGGAACTCACTGAGACATTATGTCTCATCCCAATCCTTATTTTATTTCAGATATCAGGTTGGTTAGCAAGCTAGTAGCCGAATGGATGATGCGACAAGTGTTCGTTTGTACCGCTACAGGATGTATGGATATTCAAGGTTGCATATAGTATATTTATTAAGAGTTGAGTAGTATTTATGTTGTACAAACACATTTGTTGTATAAAATGATTCATTCAAAGTTTTAATGTTGTAAATTTTTAATGTATCCAATACTAAACTAACGCACATGCTAGACTTTCTAGATACGTCTAGTATGGGTGTTACATTTGGTATCAGAGCAGGTCGATTCAGACCGTGCCTTGTGTCATTAAGTTACAACTAAGGAAGTGGGACCATTGGGTTCCGGGTAAATGTTCTATTTGTTGATGTTAGTTGAGCCTGATCAACTCAATTTAGCATTTAACGATCGGAATGGATGCCTGAGAGCTGAATAGGACCCAGGAGGAGCGAAGTATGTGATGAAGAAGTTTGACCGTGCCAAAAGGTGGCCGGTGAACAAAGCAAGTAGAAGTGTGAATCCTCTGGAAATGTAAGGTATGTTAATAAGGAACGTTCCAACAATATTGGGTAAGATGTTAGAGATACTTCGTGTAATCGTAAGTGAAGAAGTTGGATATATAACTAATCATGACCGAAAGATTCGGTAAGAGTTGTTGTTGGAACAGGTTTATGATATTCTGGAATGTCAGAACAAGGCTACAAGATAGTGAGAAGTTGACATAAGTTGACGGAAACAACAGGCTCTCAGGAATAGCAATATGTGAAGGAAGTTAATGATTCAAGTGAAAGTTTTGGGTTATCAAGATTAAGGTATTGATTTCCGACGTGCCAAGAATTGTATTGAAATAGGTTGATGATTGCCGTGCATATATTGTAGAATATTTTACGATGATAGGAATGAATGATATGCATTGGATTACTTGAGAAATAGAAATTTTTATGTGAATAATGTTTTAGGAAAATTGAGCTGAAGGAACTCGCCAATAGTGAACCTGGAGCGAAATTTGAGTTTTCAAAAGTTGTCAATTCGTTCCTAGGATCTATAGTAGCTAATGGGGAGTTGTCTTCACAATCTTATTATGCAACGAAAACCTTTTTATGACATCAAGTAATGAATGCATATCACATACTAAGATTTTCAAAGGAAAAAGGCATGAGCAACTATTAACGAAAAAAAAAAATCAATACGGTTAAGGTAACTTTGGAAATTAATATGTCAAGGGTCAAAGAAGAGTTAAGATTAAAGAATATAGAGGTCCCGGTATATGATTGGACGTGAAGACATGAAGTAAGAAGTTAAAGTGGTTAAGAGTTATGTTTGATCACAGGATTCTCAGGTTTTGTGGAGTATTAATTACCCCTCGAATCTATGATTTGCTTAATTAATTTACTAAGGCTCGTTATCATGACAAATTTCAATATTTGTGAAATTTATAAGATTTTAGAAAAGATATATGCATATGGATGATTGGAATTGGTGTTCATAAATTTTTAAATGGAAGTTTTGTAGGTACCGGTCGGTTACAACACATGAAAAATAATTTGAACACTCGGAACAAGATTTGATGGCATTTTTGTGTTATCAACTCGTTTCATGAATTTTATGGTAACGACCGAGATCCAAAATTCAATATTTTATATATATAATAAAGAAACATCAACACCAATGATCTGTGTGCAAATTTTTATGAAGTTTCACCAAGAAGAAAAATTAACGAGTTAGCATTAGTAAGATTAAGCAAAGCATAGCATGCGAGAGACGAAGATGCAAGTAGGATGTTCATGAAAGGTATGGACGAAGTGCAATATAAGCATGCTATGGGAATTTGAGATTTGCTCAGGAATAAAAGTTAAGTATGTAAAGTTCAACCATAAGGAAGTGTTATGAGGATACGGTGAGTCTATCATGAGATTATATTTAACAAGGCCTTATGGAAAGCAAGTTGCGACATTGGATGCCACATGAATGGTATTTAGAGGATTCCAAGAAGCTGATAAAGCGTAAGAAAAAGAACGTGAAATTTCACTCGCCTCTATGATTTTGAGTATTGGTTAAAGACAACCGGTGGGAATCAGAGTAGCGCAACGGAAGTAAATCGGTAAAGTTGTTAACAGTAAAGAAGCTTCATGAGAAGTATCATGAGGCAAGCGAAAGGTTCTTGAGGTGTTAAGTAATAAGACTTATACAGTCTGTGATGGATAAGATGGAAGTTCAGTATTCTAGAAATAAGGGAGCTAAATGTTGCTATGTGAATCAAGGATCCTACATGGATTAAGTTATGCAGAAATTGCGTGTCGGAGGCATACACATAAGTTAAGAAGGAATAGAAAGGAGTCCACTTCCAAAAGTTTAAGAGTTTTATCAAGAAAAGAGAAATGATTTATGAGCTAAGCAAGATGAGATTCATACTCTTCGATGCCACAAAGGTTAAATGATAACGATACTTGCTACAACAATGTTAAACCAAGATTTTATAACTTTTAAAAGTTAAGATGGGTATTAAGGGACTTGGAAATGATTGATTCTAAACAACATGATATTTTCATTTTTGAAATCAATGACACACGTCGTAAGTGAGCAAGTTCACTTAAGGTGTGTAGACTACCGGACCAACTCGTCATTGGTGAGCTTAGGGTGAGATTCAATTCTTTTTCAAAATATAGAAACTCATCCTGTGGTTCGGCAGTACCATTATCGGTGTGGTTTTAAAAATGTTTCTTTAAAAAGGATATACATATATTCTTTCCAAGGATCCGTATACCAATCTTTATAAGGTTTCTTAGAATAAAGATATAGAACAAGTATCATTATTATCTAACATTATGTGACACCTGAGAGTATGTAGAAGACCATGAAAGGTAAAGTTTGACGAAGTGTACAACCGTGTTCTTCAAAAAAAATTATGAGGCGTGCAAGTTTATGATAAGAATGTTCAAGTGTAAGCATATTAAATCGGAAAATTTAAGAGCATGTGAACCAAAGATTGGTCTATAGACGACAAGTTTCATGGTAAAAATTTAAATTTGCTTCTCCATGTCAAGATATATGAGTTACCGATGGTTCCTAGTGCATGAAATCATAATAAGATCGGAAGGTTTTTTTTTCTTCTTAAGGCTATGAAAGAGGATTCGTAGAATCGTATAGTAAGTAATGTAGGTAAGAGATAAGTGCCTCAAGTTATATAAGGAAAAGTATGTATGAGCTAAGTGTTTACACAATAAGATATTTTGATGCAATTGAGCACTGCAGGGCAAACCTGGATTCTAGTTAGACTCCAGTTGAAAGGCAAATCCCGAGTGTTCCAGATAGTGATAAGCTACCCATATAAATGTTTTACCCTGAGCAGGTGAGATATGGATCTGAGATATATGGTACAATATGCCGTAAGAATGAGTTTTGGCTCATGATGTTTAAGTTAAGTTAAGACTATGAGAAGAATGGTTCCGACGAAGCAAAGATTATTTTAAGATGTTATGATTGAACTCGTTACATGTTAAGTAATCTCTAAATTTCGAGGACGAAATTTTTCTAAGAGGGGTAGAATGTAATATCCCGCCTGTCAGTGTCGGAATATTACCGTCGATCGCGCCATAAGATTAATAAAAAGGAAAGTAAGTTTATGGAGAATATTTTTTTATTGATGACAGTCAGATACGGGCTAAGCCTCAGAGTCGTATTTAAAACGCTTAAGACAAGGGGTATTTCGGTAATTTCATGTCAAGGGAGTACTTAATTAATTTGGGGCCAAAAATATCTCATTTCACTCATTCTTTCTCTCTCTAAGCTTGGCAAAACTTTCTCTCCTCCTTCTCTCTTCATTCTCACGCCGTTCTTTCCTCCTTCCTTCCACAAATCTTTCCAAAGCTTCTTCCTTTCATGGCAAGCTTCTAAGTTAAGTTCCCTCATGATCTTTTGAGCTTAATAAGACTTAGATTTTGTTTTATCCCTCTCTATTTCTCCTCTCAAGAAAAGATTCAACCTAGGGTTTGGTCTTGAACTAGAAGATAGGGATTTAGATTGTTGGTTGGGAGCTTATGTTGATTATGCTTCATGGGTTTTGGTTTGAATATCTTTTTCATCTTTCTAGAAACTCATTTCCCCTTTTCTCTTCAAATCATCAATTCCTCCAAGTTTGTTTAGGAAGAGGAGTCAAGCAAGGATGCTAGCAACTTAGTAAGAAAGGAACAACTATGGATTGATTAGAGGTTTTGGTGGTTGATTGAATCAAGGAGCTAGGGTTTATTATTGGATAAGTGGAAGCTTGAGTTGGTTAGGTTATGGCTTCAAGTTTGATTTAAGAATGGTTTTTCTATGGTCAAGAACAAAGGTGTCTTAGTTTGCAAGAAGGATTATCAAAATGGAAGTGGATTGAACAAAGGGAGTAAAAGGATCAAGCTAGGGTTGGAAGATGGAAAGTGGTGATTGATGCTTGTAAGCTTGGGGATCAAATGAAAATCATTAGGTGAGTTCCTTAGATAGCTTACCACCCTTGGTTTATGTGTTTCATTCAAGTAAGAAAACTATATGAATTCTAGGATTTTAAGTGTAAGATAGTTGCCCCTTTTTCTTGCCATGCTTGCTATACTTGTATGTACTTGTTCCATGAATGTTTTTATAGGTTTCTAACGATCCTAAGGGTAATATAGCACTTGGAGATGCTTGGTTTGAGGTTTTTAAGTCAAAAATATCAATTTTGAAGTTGCTGGACTGTCACAGCTCGCCACGGCGAGTAAACTGCTCGCAAGGCGAGCTAGAAGGTCGAACAGGGGGTCCTGCTCGACCCCAACTCGCCATGGCGAGTAAGAGCTCGCCTCCCCAGTAATTTTACTCGCCTAGGCGAGCAACACAGTGGGGGAACCCATTGTTTTGTTCGCCTCAGGTCGTTTCGGCATTTCACGAGCGGTTTTTCTTGTGCAGTCTTTTTAAGAGAAATAAACCCCTCAAACCAAGATCCTAATTGTTAAACTTTGAAAGGAGATTTCTTTATGATGAAATGAGTATGTGACAAGTATGGTGAAGCATGGTAAATGAGAATTTTATGTTTGAATTGGGTAGCAAGCAAATCATTAAGCAAAGGAAAACTAGAACCTCGACATAGTCGTCGAGAACTAGCAAGTTAGTATGAATTCCTAGAATGATAGAATGCGAATTATATATTCGCACATGAACAAGAATAAGTTAGTAAGCATGATAAGTGTGGGTTGATTAGTCAATCACTCCACCATGTTTAGGTATGTATATGAACAAGTAAGAGTTTACCACTAATCGGTTCGATTAAGGTTCCGAGGTAAACGATCAAGTATGTACATGTTTAATTTATGTATACGACAAGACCAAGACAAGTATAAGTAGGTGGCATGTCTCTTGCTATCCACATCAGGGGGATACAAGAGGTTCTCGATCTAAGGGGAACGATTCAAGCCGTAAGGGACCCGCATGTCACTGAAATAAGCAAGACGTAGGTGCTCGTGTCTCTTGTTATCCACGATAGGGGGATACGGGAGGTTCTCGACCTAAGGGGAACGGTTTAAGCCGCAAGGGACCCGCACGACACCGAGGGAGTCTGATGTACGTACATCGGTCATGTATGAGATTGTTCTCTGGGTTACTCCACCTGGGACTATCCGTAAAATGAACCAAGATAATAATGTTTATTCAACGCTAACATAATGAATAATGAACTTAGACGCGATTATGTATGATATGTTTATGATCATGTATGTTTATGTTAAGTACAAGTTATGATTAGGACAAGTAAAGAATGTGAAGCCGATGACGTTCTTAGGTTTCCCTAATCGTCCGGCTTAGGATGGTGTCATGAATATGTTACTCGAAGACCTCGATGCGTTTACCGTATCTTGGCATAGTGGTCTTAGGTTCCCTTGACCGCCATGACATGTATGATAGTAAGCCTATAACAAGTAAGATGAATTATGACGGCCCTAGTATGCACCACCGTCTAAGCATGCCAGTCCTCACACACGTATAATCAACCGTCAGGTTGTAATTTAGACACGTGGTGACCGTAGGTTTTCCCCCGTGGTTGCCTATAGCCTAGGATTAGGTGGAACTCATTCAGACATTATGTCTCATCCCAATCCTTATTTTGTTTCAGATATCAGGTTGGTTAGCAAGCTAGTAGCCGAATGGATGATGCGACAAGTGTTCGTTTGTACCGCTACAGGATGTATGGATATTCAAGGTTGCATATAGTATATTTATTAAGAGTTGAGTAGTATTTATGTTGTACAACACATTTGTTGTATAAAATGATTCATTCAAAGTTTTAATGTTGTAAATTTTTAATGTATCCAATACTAAACTAACGCACATGCTAGACTTTCTAGATACGTCTAGTATGGGTGTTACAAAGATGGTGGTTGAACAGGAGCAGGGGTTGAGGTAGGTGGCTGATGAGGATGATGGTGGTGGTGAGTACTGGCCTCAATAGCAAAAACTGCCAAAGAACTCACTTGAAGTAAAGCTAACACCAAGACTATGACTTTGGCCATGTCTAAATGCAAGACAAAATAGCCTAAAGAGAGGTGATGGAGTAATATTGATATCTTGGAAGTGTTCAAAAGAGTGAATTTATAGGCTTGGTGCTTAGAATAATTTTAATATTTTATTATAAATTTAGTCAAATCAAAAAGTAATGAGATTTTGAAAAAAGGCAAGATTGAAATTAATTATTTTATATATTAATATTATTATAAATAAATTAATATCTTGGAAGTGTTCAAAAGAGTGAATTTATAGGCTTGGTGCTTAGAATAATTTTAATATTTTATTATAAATTTAGTCAAATCAAAAAGTAATGAGATTTTGAAAAAAGGCAAGATTGAAATTAATTATTTTATATATTAATATTATTATAAATAAACTTGCATAATAATATGTTAATAAAATTTAAGTTGAATGTTTGAATACTTTAATCTACTTTTTTATTTTTAATATATATGTTATTTGACTTTTTTAATCCTATAAATTATATAATTAATAAAAGATTTAAAAGTATTTTGATCAATCGTCTTTTTTTATAAATTTTAATATTATTTTACTAATAAATTTTATTTTTACAATTTTTAATATTATTTTCAATCACATACATTTACAATAATTTATTTTCTTCCAAGAGTTTATGATGATTAATAAAACGTTTTTCCGAAGAAAAAAAATAATTAATTGTAATATAGTTAAATAGTATACACATATTAAAACAATCTTTTTATGTCTATGTATAATATATAAGTATTATTTTATTTTTGTATTATTAATTGAGGATAATATTTTTTTTAATAAAGAATATAAAATTATTATTACTTGTGGCAAGTATATCCTATTCAACAATGCGTCAAAAGATTGTTTTTTCCGATGTCTATTAGTACATATAATATATGGTGTGTCTAAAATAGCCTTTCTTTTTATACAAAAATAACATGTATTATCCGGATAACTTGAATTAGGAATTCAAGATCCAACAAATTAAAATGTGGTTAGTTTTTAGTTTTTAATCAAAATAGTTTATTGTGTTAAAAAAAAGGTAAAGTTAGACTATTTTTAGACTGTCACAAGTGGGATTTTAAACATCTCCCTTGTGATTACAATGTCAAACTCTTACCACTAAGATAACACGTCTTGCAAAATAAAATAAACCTATGTTTTAAAATAAAGTATTACTAAAGTCAAACTTCATTATTGTAGTTATAAATCAAATATGGTATCAAACTAGTCTTATATCATTTTGTTCCAATTGTCCATGTCTTTCCAATTTTAAGACGAAAGATATAGAATAACATAAGCTCTTCCGAGCATACGAGAGGTGCTTCATATTTTCCATAAAGAAAAATCACATTTGTTTATCCCAAAAAAGAGCCTAGTAGCACGTGCAGGTGACATAGTTATAAAATTCCAACATTTTTTTCAAAGCATAACATGAATAAAGTTTAAATTCTCATGTCAAACGAAAAACAAAACCATATAAAATTTTGTTGCCCATATAACTAAAATAACTTTTCAAATGATAAATTAGCTTTACAAAATTATAAGTAATTCAATTGGTATTAAGGATCAACAATTTAGTACCAAATGATTATTTCATGACCATGAGTGCCAACAAATCGATAGAAAATTGTTTACCTTCTGATTCTTTCTTTCTGGATTCTTTCTCGATGTCTCTCCATCATAGGAGCTGCAAGAATACTATCACGGTTAATTGGGAAACCCCCTACGGCGCCTTGGGTCAAGATTAATTCATAAGGCTCGGTCATTAGCACGCATGCTTCTTGTAAGTGACTTTTTTGAGATCGTTTGGGCACTTTTTTTGGGTTGATTTGCTTAGAAATTGGGCAGCCTATCTATTTTATAATCTGAAATAAACTGGTACATTTGGGCTATGGAGTACAGGTCGACATGGTTGGTGGAGTTTATTGCGAGAGTGGCTCATGTAGTGCTTTATTGACATTCTAGAATCTAGTTATCGTCCCTATCAACCTTCAGAACTGATGGAACAATTGCCATCATTTAGGCCTAAAACTTGTATCATCCTACGTCTATCTTGAAGTTAATGGCTATGCCAACAAATTGCAAATACGAGTAATTCTTTTCAGGATAAATTTGATTCCATGCTATGCCCTCTATTACTAGTGTTGTTTTTTTTAGGACGTTATGGTTTTCTGAGTATTTGCTACCCCTTAGATACTAATCTTTTTAAGCTTTCCTATGCTCGTTCGAATGTTTCGATTTGGTCCCCCCCCTTCTATATATTATTTATGAGTGTGGAGGTATAAGATGGGGGTCTCTCGGAGGTGCCAACCTAGTTGGGATGTCTAAATTTCCACCTAATGCATGCATGTTCTCTTAGTTTACCGGACAAAAGGAGCAAGACCTTACGAAGAATATCTAAAGTATTTCCATTGGGTACGAGTAGAATAGATTGAGCTCAAGGTTATGGAGATACAAATTTCGTCCTTAAGGTAAAACTTTGTTTGCCAAGATGCGATCTTTATTCTATGTGAATATATTTGTTTTTTTTTTTGTTGCAAAAGATAAGTTTATAATAAAATAACTTAAATCAATAATGGATATTACAAATATTTAATTATTATAATTTAAATTTTATGTGAGTTATTATGAATTGAAGTTATTTTCAAGTTAATAATCGTTTGTATGATCGCTTGTTGTCGGCCAGAAATGGTTGATTAAATTGTTGTTGGTCATCGCAGTTAATGGTTGGTGCGTGTGGATTCGCTAATTAACGTGTTGGCGGTCGAATCCACTCCACTCTCAAGCATCTATCAGTGGCTTTGTTCGTTTCATTCCTCAAACTTTAGACCCGCTTGGTATTAATCGTTTGTTAGGATTGTTTAAGGTTGGATCCACTTTGTAGATTTTTTATTTTTTTGTTTTTTATGTTTTGCGTGTTTGGGTTGTTGACTGGGTCAAGTTTTATGTCCCCCAGTTTTTATGTAATTTTTTACTTTTTTTAATAATATATATGAGCAATTGGCAATAGATTAGAGAAGCATACCAACGTAGTTGGAGACTATTCTTTTTTATGTCACTATGCTCTTGGCTTATAAAAAAAATGAATAATCTGTATTATTTAATGACTTGTTCTATGTATTATGTTTAAAAATATTTTTTTAGTGAAAAACTACTGTCAAAAAAAGTTTTTGTATTGAAATCTCTAATTTTTACTTCATTTAATGGATTGTAAGGACGAATTATTTGTTAAAAACGTGTAAGGAGGAGTATAATTATAATAACTGAAATTAAACATTTCTATAAGATCAAACATATATTTGAAAAAGTAATTGTAGACTTGAGAGGGAATGTTAAATACCACACACATAAACTTAATATCAATGAAATAGAACTTTAAATAAATCAAAACAAAAAATACCAAGGATATTAATGACAATAAAATAATAGTAAAACCAAGAAGCACAATATTATTTAAATTTTTATATTACAAGAATCATTTATTTATTAATATCACTCATTATTTAAAACACAACAAAGTTTTTACTAAGAAAAGGAGGAAGATGGCGGTTGAACAGGAGCATGGGTTGGGGTTGGTGGGTGATGAGGATGAGGTATGTGGCGTTCAATGTGTGGTTGATCTAGACTATTGTATGGAATGGGGGATGGAGACGGTGGCTGAACAGGGGCCTTTCTTGGGGTAGATGGGTGATGGGGAGGATGTTTTTTGTGATGATCTAGACGAAGGGAATGAATACCATAGGAAGATGGTGGTTGAACAGGAGCATGGGTTGGGGTTGGTGGGTGGTGAGGATGAGGTATGTGGCGTTCAATTTGTAGATTATCTAGACTATTTGATGGAATGGGGGACGGAGATGGTGGCTGAATAGGGGCCTTTCTTGGGATAGATGGGTGATGGGGAGGATGTTTCTTGTGATGATCTAGATGAAGAGAATGAATACCATAAGAAGATGGTGGTTGAACAGGAGCATGGGTTGGTGGGTGGTGAGGATGAGGTTTGTGGCGTTCAATTTGTGGATTATCTAAACTATTTGATGGAATGGGGGATGGAGACGGTGGCTGAACAGGGGCCTTTCTTGGGGTAGATGGGTGATGGGGAGGATGTTTCTTGTGATGATCTAGACGAAGAGAATGAAAGTCATAAGAAGATGGTGGTTGAACAGGAGCAGGGGTTGAGGTAGGTGGGTGATGAGGATGATGGTGGTGGTGAGTACTGGCCTCAATAGCAAAAACTGCCAAAGAACTCACTTGAAGTAAAGCTAACACCAAGACTATGACTTTGGCCATGTCTAAATGCAAGACAAAATAGCCTAAAGAAAGGTGATGGAGTAATATTGATATCTTGGAAGTGTTCAAAAGAGTGAATTTATAGGCTTGGTGCTTAGAATAATTTTAATATTTTATTATATATTTAGTCAAATCAAAAAGTAATGAGATTTTGAAAAGAGGCAAGATTGAAATTAATTATTTTATATATTAATATTATTATAAATAAACTTGCATCATAATATGTTAGTAAAATTTAAGTTGAATGTTTGAATACTTTAATCTACTTTTTTATTTTTAATATATATGTTATTTGACTTTCTTAATCCTATAAATTATATAATTGTAATCATATAACATTGTTTATAATAGAAACGGACATGAACAAAATATACCATTCTCGAAGGTGAAAATTTGGCTGAAGGAACATGACGGTGCCGCTTCTGTAATATCCCGCCTGACAGTATCGGTATATTACCCGTTGACCGTGTCAGAGGAATTAAATTATGGAAAAGTAAGTTAAGGGAAAATATTTTATGACATGTCAGCATAATACGGATAAAGTATCAGTGTCGGATTTAAACACGTTCAAGGCAAGGGCATAATGGTAATTTCACGGAAAAGAATACTTATATGTTTTTGGGTGGAAAATATCTCATTTTCCCTTATCCTTTCTCTCTCTAAGTTGGGAAAACATTTCTCTCCCTTCTCTCTTCTCTTCTCCCATGCCCTTTTCTCTCATCTCTTCATCAAACTTCCCTCAAAACTTCTTGTGTCCTTGCCAAGCTTCTAAGTTATGTTCCTCATGATCTTCCAAGCTAAGAGAAGTTTGTATTGTGTTTGTTTTCTTCTATTTTCTTCTCTTGAATAAGTGTTTGAAATCTAGGGTTTTGGTTATGTGGGAAGAGGAAGCTTGATCTTGTGCAAGGTGTGGTTCCTCCATGAGCAAAGGAGATGATTATAAGTTGGAATCAAGAGCTAGAGTTAGGGTTGGTACTTGGTAAGTTCAAGATGAATCAAGTTATGGTTTCTTCATGATCAAGCAAAGATTATGGTGCTTTGGATTGCAAGAAAAATTGTCAAGATTCAATGGTTTGGGCAAAGGGAGCATGTGAAGCAAAACTAGGGTTTTAGCTTGTTTGGGCTTGGAACTTTGTGAAGCTTCAAGAACTTGATTTGGTGAGTTCCATAGCTAGTTTTCCTACCCTTTGGGATTATGATTATGCCATGTATGTTTAGTATGAATAACATGAAATTCTAGGGTTATGTATTAGTTTAGTTGCCCCTTTTTATGTCATGCATGCTATACATGTTAATACTTGCCATATGCATGTTTTATAAGTTTCCAATGATCAAATATGTTCCAAAACACATAGAGACACTTGGTCTGAGGTTTTTGGGTCAAAAATATCATTTTTAAGTGTTCTGGACTGTCCTAACTCGCCACGGCGAGCTAGAACTCCGAAAAGGGGGTCCTGCTCGCCCCCAACTCGCCACGGCGAGCTACCACTCGCCTCCCCAGTGAAATCACTCGCCTAGGCGAGTAAGACAGTGAGAAATCTCACTGTTTTGCTCGCTTCAGGCAGGCATGGGGATTCGCGATGCGGTTTTCTCCGTGGTGTCTTTTTACGAATGTAAACCCCTCAAACCAAGGTCCTAAATGATGATCAAAGAAAGCATGATTTTTATGAGATGAGGCAAGTATCAAGCATGTTAGTAAGGCATGGAATAGAACAAGTAATGAACATGATACCGATGACGATCTTAGGTTTCCCCTAATCGTCCGGTTTAGAATCGTGCCATGATTATGTTATGTTTAGGCCTTGATACGTAGAGCGTATTCTTGGTAATGCGGTTCTAGGTTCCCTCTCGACCGCCATGACACGTATAGGAAGTGAAGCCTATAACAAGTTAAGATAAGACTATGACGGCTCTAGTATGCACGACCGTCTAGTATGCAAGTCCCCACACACGTATAATCAACTGTAAGGTTGTAATGTAGACACGTGATGACCATAGGTTTTCCCTTGAGGTTGCCTATAGCCTAGGATTTAGGGGAACTCACTGAGACATTATGTCTCATCCCAATCCTTATTTGTTTCAGATAAACAGGATGGATGGCAAGCTAGTAGCCGAATGGATTTTCAGGAAGAGCTCGTTCGTACCCGAAGCATGAAGAATATGGAATCCAAGGATGCATTTATTCTAAATTAGTCAAGTTATGTTGTATTGATATTGTACGAACGCATTTTGTTGTATATAAATTCATTCGAAGTTTTTATGTTGTAAATTTTAATGTATCCAGTACTAAATTCAACGCACATGCTAGACTTTCTAGATACGTCTAGTATGGGTGTTACATTTGGTATCAGAGCAGGTCGATTCAGACCGTGCCTTGGGTCATTAATTTACAACAAAGGAAGTGGGACCATTGGGTTCCGGGTAAATGTTCTAGTTGTTATTGTTAGTTGAGCCTGATCAACTCAATTTAGCATTCAACATTTAGAACGGATGCCTGAGAGCTGAATAGGACCCAGGAGGAACGAAGTACGTGATGAAGATGCATTGGAAAGTGTAAACTCTGAAGTAAGAACTCGGAAATGAGTATAAGTAGGAAGTTTGATCGTGCCGAAAGGTGGCCGGTGAACTAATCAACTGGAAGTGTGAATCCCCGGGAATGTAAGGTATGTTAAGAAGGAACGTTCCAACAATGTTGGGTAAGATGATAGTGATATTCCATGTACCCGTAAGTGAAGAAGTTGGATATATGTATCTAACCATGACCGAAAGTTTCGGTAAGAGTTGTTGTTGGAATGGGTTTATGATATTCTGGAATGTCAGAACAAGGTTGCAAGATAGTTAGAAGACGACGTATGTTGACGGAGTCAGCATGCTCTTAGGAATAGTCTTATATGAATGAAGTTCAGGACATGTAAGTTATCAAGTTGCGTTAAGTGGGACGTAATGAGGTAAGCTATTCGTAGTGGAGAAAGTTATATGTTATCAGGATTAAGGCATTGATTTCCTACGTGCCAAGAATTGTATCGAAAAGGTTGAAGTTGCCACGCATACGTTATAGAATGTTTTATGATGCTAGGAATGAATGATGTGCATTGGTTACTTGAAAAAAAAAATAGATAGTTGGAGAAACTCACCAATAGCGAACTTGGAACGAAATTTTCCGTTTTTATGAAATTTAACCGTTCGTTCCAAAGGTTTGCAATGACTATTGGGGAGATGTCTTCACAATAATAATTTATGTGATGAAAAATCTTTTGTGACATCAAGTGACGAATTCATATCATATCCTAAGAATTTCAAGGGAAAAGGCATGGGCAACAATCAACGAAATTGATACAGTTTAAGGTAACTTTGGAAGTTAATGTTTTAAGAGTCAAGAACGAGCCAAGATCAAGAGAATAAAAGTTCCGGCGTTTAAAAGGAAAGTCGCAAAAGTTTATGCATGAGGTATGAAGTAAGAAGTTAAAGCGGTGCAAAGTTATGAGAAATCACAAGGTTCACGGATTATGTGGAATTATGACGTATTTCTCGAACGTATGTTTTGCTTAATCGACTTGCTAAGGCTCATCATGAAGTTGAATTATCATGTTTAAAAAGATTTTAGAAAGTGTTGCGCGTATGGGTGATTGAAGTTGACATTTTGAAAATTCACAAGAGATTTTTAGGAACTGGTTTGCTATGACACTCATAGAGCGGACTAGACTTATTGGAGTCTAGGTTGATGGCACGTATGTGTTATCAACTCGTTCTATAATTTTAGAGTAACGACCGGGGCCTAAACTCAGTATTTATATAGTAGAAAATCATCAACGTCAATGACCCGTGCGCTAGTTTACGAAGTTTTCTTTAAAAGAAAAATCAACGAGCAAGCATTGGTATGATTAAGCCAAATATAGTATGCGAGAATGCGAAGGTACAAGGATTAGATGTTCAAGAAAGATATGTTCAAGTGCAAGATGAGTTTGTCAAAGAATTCGAGTTTACTCGGAAATAAGTTCAAGTATGATATGTATGATAAATGCAACTAGCTAGAACGTAAGGATTACCCCCAAGTCATGTATTATGAGTATAAGATAAGTTATCACGAGTTTTGAATTTACAAGGCAAGTGTAAGGTGGTGATGTTGGTTGCAACATGGAAGTTCTCAAGAAGTAAGTAATCAAGTGATAAGCATGAATTGAAGTCTCAATTGCTTTAATGGATTATAGTATTTGTTTAAGCCAACCGGAGGGAATCAGAGTAGCGCCATGAAAGTTAATCGGTAATCATGAAATATGGAAAACTTGTAAGATTCAGAAGGTTTAACTTGCGACTCAAGTAAAGAATCAAGTTTAGTGTTCCGAAGAAGAGGTTCAAGGATTTCCTACGGATATGTAAGCAAGTTATCATGTGAGAGAAGCAACTTTTAAGTGATGTGCAATGAGATTCATACTCTTGTATGAAATACTTGTTGAGTGAAAACGATACTTGTTAAGACATTTCAAGTCATGATTTTATAACTTTTAAAGCTAAGATTGGTATTTAGGAACCTGGGAACGATACTTATTTTTAACTCATGAAATTTTACATTTTCAAAACTGATAAGATACGTCGTAAGTAAACATACTTAAGACGTACAAACTTCAGGACCAACTTGTCATGGACAAGCTTTGGCCGAGTTGTAAAATCTTTTCTCAAAAATATTGAAACTCGTCTAGTGGTTCTGTAGTACCATTACACAATCAGTTTTGAAAATGATAAAATCTTTTTAGTCATGTGTATATTCGTTCCAAGAACCCGAATACCAAAGTTTAAGAAAAATTTCTTTAAGAAAGATTTTAGAACACGTATCGTTATCATTTAACAAGAGACGTCACTTGGAAGTATGCACATGCTATTGGAACGACAATGTTCGTATGAAGTCAATATCATGTAGGATACACGGAAGTGTATTAAGAGTATACGATGTATGTGCAAGTGGATATGTTAGAAAGTTTCAATAGCATGTGAACCGCAACGTTGGTTATTAGATTGTCAGATGAAGTGGCTAGTTGATTTCACTTTTTCAGGTCAGGCAATATGAGTTACCCATTAGTTCGGATGCGATAAGAATGCAATGAGATTGCAATGAAGTCGAAAGATGTTTCAAAGTTACAAGTAAGCACTGCAGGGCAAACCTGGTTTCCGGTAGGACTCCAGTTAAAAAGGCAAATCCTGAGTGTTCATGTTTATGATAGGATACATCTATGAATGTTTTATGTTAATCGGGTAAGATACGAGTCTGAGACAGTAAGTCTATGTGTAGCAAGGAATGTTTTAAATCATCATATAACAAGTTAACTCTAAGTATGAGTGTTATTAAGGTCAAGAAGGTTATGTTCAGTTACATGTGGGTTAAGAAACAAGATGAGGACATGACACGACGGACCTTTTAAATAAGTATGAATAGAAGATCTATGGCTCAGACCATATATGATAAGTTTTTTTTTATGATGATTGGTAGTTGGTTTCTAAATTTCGAGGACGAAATTTTTTTAAGGGGGGTAGAATGTAATATCCCGCCTGACAGTATCGGTATATTACCCGTTGACCGTGTCAGAGGAATTAAATTATGGAAAAGTAAGTTAATGGAAAATATTTTATGACATGTCAGCATAATACGAATAAAGTATCAGTGTCGGATTTAAACACGTTCAAGGCAAGGGCATAATGGTAATTTCACGGAAAAGAATATTTATATGTTTTTGGGTGGAAAATATCTCATTTTCCCTTATCCTTTCTCTCTCTAAGTTGGGAAAACATTTCTCTCCCTTCTCTCTTCTCTTCTCCCACGCCCTTTTCTCTCATCTCTTCATCAAACTTTCCTCAAAACTTCTTGTGTCCTTGCCAAGCTTCTAAGTTATGTTCCTCATGATCTTCCAAGCTAAGAGAAGTTTGTATTGTGTTTGTTTTCTTCTATTTTCTTCTCTTGAATAAGTGTTTGAAATCTAGGGTTTTGGTTATGTGGGAAGAGGAAGCTTGATCTTGTGCAAGGTGTGGTTCCTCCATGAGCAAAGGAGATGATTATAAGTTGGAATCAAGAGCTAGAGTTAGGGTTGGTACTTGGTAAGTTCAAGATGAATCAAGTTATGGTTTCTTCATGATCAAGCAAAGATTATGGTGCTTTGGATTGCAAGAAAAATTGTCAAGATTCAATGGTTTGGGCAAAGGGAGCATGTGAAGCAAAACTAGAGTTTTAGCTTGTTTGGGCTTGGAACTTTGTGAAGCTTCAAGAACTTGATTAGGTGAGTTCCATAGCTAGTTTTCCTACCCTTTGGGATTATGATTATGCCATGTATGTTTAGTATGAATAACATGAAATTCTAGGGTTATGTATTAGTTTAGTTGCCCCTTTTTATGTCATGCATGCTATACATGTTAATACTTGCCATATGCATGTTTTATAAGTTTCCAATGATCAAATATGTTCCAAAACACATAGAGACACTTGGTTTGAGGTTTTTGGGTCAAAAATATCATTTTTAAGTGTTCTGGACTGTCCTAACTCGCCACGGCGAGCTAGAACTCCGAAAAGGGGGTCCTGCTCGCCCCCAACTCGCCACGGCGAGCTACCACTCGCCTCCCCAGTGAAATCACTCGCCTAGGCGAGTAAAACAGTGAGAAATCTCACTGTTTTGCTCGCTTCAGGCAGGCATGGGGATTCGCGATGCGGTTTTCTCCGTGGTGTCTTTTTACGAATGTAAACCCCTCAAACCAAGGTCCTAAATGATGATCAAAGAAAGCATGATTTTTATGAGATGAGGCAAGTATCAAGCATGTTAGTAAGGCATGGAATAGAACAAGTAATGAACATGATACCGATGACGATCTTAGGTTTCCCCTAATCGTCCGGTTTAGAATCGTGCCATGATTATGTTATGTTTAGGCCTTGATAAGTAGAGCGTATTCTTGGTAATGCGGTTCTAGGTTCCCTCTCGACCGCCATGACACGTATAGGAAGTGAAGCCTATAACAAGTTAAGATAAGACTATGACGGCTCTAGTATGCACGACCGTCTAGTATGCAAGTCCCCACACACGTATAATCAACCGTAAGGTTGTAATGTAGACACGTGGTGACCATAGGTTTTCCCTTGAGGTTGCCTATAGCCTAGGATTTAGGGGAACTCACTGAGACATTATGTCTCATCCCAATCCTTATTTGTTTCAGATAAACAGGATGGATGGCAAGCTAGTAGCCGAATGGATTTTCAGGAAGAGCTCGTTCGTACCCGAAGCATGAAGAATATGGAATCCAAGGATGCATTTATTCTAAATTAGTCAAGTTATGTTGTATTGATATTGTACGAACGCGTTTTGTTGTATATAAATTCATTCGAAGTTTTTATGTTGTAAATTTTAATGTATCCAGTACTAAATTCAACGCACATGCTAGACTTTCTAGATACGTCTAGTATGGGTGTTACATTTGGTATCAGAGCAGGTCGATTCAGACCGTGCCTTGGGTCATTAATTTACAACAAAGGAAGTGGGACCATTGGGTTTCGGGTAAATGTTCTAGTTGTTATTGTTAGTTGAGCCTGATCAACTCAATTTAGCATTCAACATTTAGAACGGATGCCTGAGAGCTGAATAGGACCCAGGAGGAACGAAGTACGTGATGAAGATGCACTGGAAAGTGTAAACTCTGAAGTAAGAACTCGGAAATGAGTATAAGTAGGAAGTTTGATCGTGCCGAAAGGTGGCCGGTGAACTAATCAACTGGAAGTGTGAATCCCCGGGAATGTAAGGTATGTTAAGAAGGAACGTTCCAACAATGTTGGGTAAGATGATAGTGATATTCCATGTACCCGTAAGTGAAGAAGTTGGATATATGTATCTAACCATGACCGAAAGTTTCGGTAAGAGTTGTTGTTGGAATGGGTTTATGATATTCTGGAATGTCAGAACAAGGTTGCAAGATAGTTAGAAGACGACGTATGTTGACGGAGTCAGCATGCTCTTAGGAATAGTCTTATATGAATGAAGTTCAGGACATGTAAGTTATCAAGTTGCGTTAAGTGGGACGTAATGAGGTAAGCTATTCGTAGTGGAGAAAGTTATATGTTATCAGGATTAAGGCATTGATTTCCTACGTGCCAAGAATTGTATCGAAAAGGTTGAAGTTGCCACGCATACGTTATAGAATGTTTTATGATGCTAGGAATGAATGATGTGCATTGGTTACTTGAAAAAAAAAATAGATAGTTGGAGAAACTCACCAATAGCGAACTTGGAACGAAATTTTCCGTTTTTATGAAATTTAACCGTTCGTTCCAAAGGTTTGCAATGACTATTGGGGAGATGTCTTCACAATAATAATTTATGTGATGAAAAATCTTTTGTGACATCAAGTGACGAATTCATATCATATCCTAAGAATTTCAAGGGAAAAGGCATGGGCAACAATCAACGAAATTGATACAGTTTAAGGTAACTTTGGAAGTTAATGTTTTAAGAGTCAAGAACGAGCCAAGATCAAGAGAATAAAAGTTCCGGCGTTTAAAAGGAAAGTCGCAAAAGTTTATGCATGAGGTATGAAGTAAGAAGTTAAAGCGGTGCAAAGTTATGAGAAATCACAAGGTTCACGGATTATGTGGAATTATGACGTATTTCTCGAACGTATGTTTTGCTTAATCGACTTGCTAAGGCTCATCATGAAGTTGAATTATCATGTTTAAAAAGATTTTAGAAAGTGTTGCGCGTATGGGTGATTGAAGTTGACATTTTGAAAATTCACAAGAGATTTTTAGGAACTGGTTTGCTATGACACTCATAGAGCGGACTAGACTTATTGGAGTCTAGGTTGATGGCACGTATGTGTTATCAACTCGTTCTATAATTTTAGAGTAACGACCGGGGCCTAAACTCAGTATTTATATAGTAGAAAATCATCAACGTCAATGACCCGTGCGCTAGTTTACGAAGTTTTCTTTAAAAGAAAAATCAACGAGCAAGCATTGGTATGATTAAGCCAAATATAGTATGCGAGAATGCGAAGGTACAAGGATTAGATGTTCAAGAAAGATATGTTCAAGTGCAAGATGAGTTTGTCAAAGAATTCGAGTTTACTCGGAAATAAGTTCAAGTATGATATGTATGATAAATGCAACTAGCTAGAACGTAAGGATTACCCCCAAGTCATGTATTATGAGTATAAGATAAGTTATCACGAGTTTTGAATTTACAAGGCAAGTGTAAGGTGGTGATGTTGGTTGCAACATGGAAGTTCTCAAGAAGTAAGTAATCAAGTGATAAGCATGAATTGAAGTCTCAATTGCTTTAATGGATTATAGTATTTGTTTAAGCCAACCGGAGGGAATCAGAGTAGCGCCATGAAAGTTAATCGGTAATCATGAAATATGGAAAACTTGTAAGATTCAGAAGGTTTAACTTGCGACTCAAGTAAAGAATCAAGTTTAGTGTTCCGAAGAAGAGGTTCAAGGATTTCCTACGGATATGTAAGCAAGTTATCATGTGAGAGAAGCAACTTTTAAGTGATGTGCAATGAGATTCATACTCTTGTATGAAATACTTGTTGAGTGAAAACGATACTTGTTAAGACATTTCAAGTCATGATTTTATAACTTTTAAAGCTAAGATTGGTATTTAGGAACCTGGGAACGATACTTATTTTTAACTCATGAAATTTTACATTTTCAAAACTGATAAGATACGTCGTAAGTAAACATACTTAAGACGTACAAACTTCAGGACCAACTTGTCATGGACAAGCTTTGGCCGAGTTGTAAAATCTTTTCTCAAAAATATTGAAACTCGTCTAGTGGTTCTGTAGTACCATTACACAATCAGTTTTGAAAATGATAAAATCTTTTTAGTCATGTGTATATTCGTTCCAAGAACCCGAATACCAAAGTTTAAGAAAAATTTCTTTAAGAAAGATTTTAGAACACGTATCGTTATCATTTAACAAGAGACGTCACTTGGAAGTATGCACATGCTATTGGAACGACAATGTTCGTATGAAGTCAATATCATGTAGGATACACGGAAGTGTATTAAGAGTATACGATGTATGTGCAAGTGGATATGTTAGAAAGTTTCAATAGCATGTGAACCGCAACGTTGGTTATTAGATTGTCAGATGAAGTGGCTAGTTGATTTCACTTTTTCAGGTCAGGCAATATGAGTTACCCATTAGTTCGGATGCGATAAGAATGCAATGAGATTGCAATGAAGTCGAAAGATGTTTCAAAGTTACAAGTAAGCACTGCAGGGCAAACCTGGTTTCCGGTAGGACTCCAGTTAAAAAGGCAAATCCTGAGTGTTCATGTTTATGATAGGATACATCTATGAATGTTTTATGTTAATCGGGTAAGATACGAGTCTGAGACAGTAAGTCTATGTGTAGCAAGGAATGTTTTAAATCATCATATAACAAGTTAACTCTAAGTATGAGTGTTATTAAGGTCAAGAAGGTTATGTTCAGTTACATGTGGGTTAAGAAACAAGATGAGGACATGACACGACGGACCTTTTAAATAAGTATGAATAGAAGATCTATGGCTCAGACCATATATGATAAGTTTTTTTTTTATGATGATTGGTAGTTGGTTTCTAAATTTCGAGGACGAAATTTTTTTAAGGGGGGTAGAATGTAATATCCCGCCTGACAGTATCGGTATATTACCCGTTGACCGTGTCAGAGGAATTAAATTATGGAAAAGTAAGTTAATGGAAAATATTTTATGACATGTCAGCATAATACGAATAAAGTATCAGTGTCGGATTTAAACACGTTCAAGGCAAGGGCATAATGGTAATTTCACGGAAAAGAATATTTATATGTTTTTGGGTGGAAAATATCTCATTTTCCCTTATCCTTTCTCTCTCTAAGTTGGGAAAACATTTCTCTCCCTTCTCTCTTCTCTTCTCCCACGCCCTTTTCTCTCATCTCTTCATCAAACTTTCCTCAAAACTTCTTGTGTCCTTGCCAAGCTTCTAAGTTATGTTCCTCATGATCTTCCAAGCTAAGAGAAGTTTGTATTGTGTTTGTTTTCTTCTATTTTCTTCTCTTGAATAAGTGTTTGAAATCTAGGGTTTTGGTTATGTGGGAAGAGGAAGCTTGATCTTGTGCAAGGTGTGGTTCCTCCATGAGCAAAGGAGATGATTATAAGTTGGAATCAAGAGCTAGAGTTAGGGTTGGTACTTGGTAAGTTCAAGATGAATCAAGTTATGGTTTCTTCATGATCAAGCAAAGATTATGGTGCTTTGGATTGCAAGAAAAATTGTCAAGATTCAATGGTTTGGGCAAAGGGAGCATGTGAAGCAAAACTAGAGTTTTAGCTTGTTTGGGCTTGGAACTTTGTGAAGCTTCAAGAACTTGATTAGGTGAGTTCCATAGCTAGTTTTCCTACCCTTTGGGATTATGATTATGCCATGTATGTTTAGTATGAATAACATGAAATTCTAGGGTTATGTATTAGTTTAGTTGCCCCTTTTTATGTCATGCATGCTATACATGTTAATACTTGCCATATGCATGTTTTATAAGTTTCCAATGATCAAATATGTTCCAAAACACATAGAGACACTTGGTTTGAGGTTTTTGGGTCAAAAATATCATTTTTAAGTGTTCTGGACTGTCCTAACTCGCCACGGCGAGCTAGAACTCCGAAAAGGGGGTCCTGCTCGCCCCCAACTCGCCACGGCGAGCTACCACTCGCCTCCCCAGTGAAATCACTCGCCTAGGCGAGTAAAACAGTGAGAAATCTCACTGTTTTGCTCGCTTCAGGCAGGCATGGGGATTCGCGATGCGGTTTTCTCCGTGGTGTCTTTTTACGAATGTAAACCCCTCAAACCAAGGTCCTAAATGATGATCAAAGAAAGCATGATTTTTATGAGATGAGGCAAGTATCAAGCATGTTAGTAAGGCATGGAATAGAACAAGTAATGAACATGATACCGATGACGATCTTAGGTTTCCCCTAATCGTCCGGTTTAGAATCGTGCCATGATTATGTTATGTTTAGGCCTTGATAAGTAGAGCGTATTCTTGGTAATGCGGTTCTAGGTTCCCTCTCGACCGCCATGACACGTATAGGAAGTGAAGCCTATAACAAGTTAAGATAAGACTATGACGGCTCTAGTATGCACGACCGTCTAGTATGCAAGTCCCCACACACGTATAATCAACCGTAAGGTTGTAATGTAGACACGTGGTGACCATAGGTTTTCCCTTGAGGTTGCCTATAGCCTAGGATTTAGGGGAACTCACTGAGACATTATGTCTCATCCCAATCCTTATTTGTTTCAGATAAACAGGATGGATGGCAAGCTAGTAGCCGAATGGATTTTCAGGAAGAGCTCGTTCGTACCCGAAGCATGAAGAATATGGAATCCAAGGATGCATTTATTCTAAATTAGTCAAGTTATGTTGTATTGATATTGTACGAACGCGTTTTGTTGTATATAAATTCATTCGAAGTTTTTATGTTGTAAATTTTAATGTATCCAGTACTAAATTCAACGCACATGCTAGACTTTCTAGATACGTCTAGTATGGGTGTTACATTTGGTATCAGAGCAGGTCGATTCAGACCGTGCCTTGGGTCATTAATTTACAACAAAGGAAGTGGGACCATTGGGTTTCGGGTAAATGTTCTAGTTGTTATTGTTAGTTGAGCCTGATCAACTCAATTTAGCATTCAACATTTAGAACGGATGCCTGAGAGCTGAATAGGACCCAGGAGGAACGAAGTACGTGATGAAGATGCACTGGAAAGTGTAAACTCTGAAGTAAGAACTCGGAAATGAGTATAAGTAGGAAGTTTGATCGTGCCGAAAGGTGGCCGGTGAACTAATCAACTGGAAGTGTGAATCCCCGGGAATGTAAGGTATGTTAAGAAGGAACGTTCCAACAATGTTGGGTAAGATGATAGTGATATTCCATGTACCCGTAAGTGAAGAAGTTGGATATATGTATCTAACCATGACCGAAAGTTTCGGTAAGAGTTGTTGTTTGTGGGTTTATGATATTCTGGAATGTCAGAACAAGGTTGCAAGATAGTTAGAAGACGACGTATGTTGACGGAGTCAGCATGCTCTTAGGAATAGTCTTATATGAATGAAGTTCAGGACATGTAAGTTATCAAGTTGCGTTAAGTGGGACGTAATGAGGTAAGCTATTCGTAGTGGAGAAAGTTATATGTTATCAGGATTAAGGCATTGATTTCCTACGTGCCAAGAATTGTATCGAAAAGGTTGAAGTTGCCACGCATACGTTATAGAATGTTTTATGATGCTAGGAATGAATGATGTGCATTGGTTACTTGAAGAAAAAAAATAGATAGTTGGAGAAACTCACCAATAGCGAACTTGGAACGAAATTTTCCGTTTTTATGAAATTCAACCGTTCGTTCCAAAGGTTTGCAATGACTATTGGGGAGATGTCTTCACAATAATAATTTATGTGATGAAAAATCTTTTGTGACATCAAGTGACGAATGCATATCATATCCTAAGAATTTCAAGGGAAAAGGCATGGGCAACAATCAACGAAATTGATACAGTTTAAGGTAACTTTGGAAGTTAATGTTTTAAGAGTCAAGAACGAGCCAAGATCAAGAGAATAAAAGTTCCGGCGTTTAAAAGGAAAGTCGCAGAAGTTTATGCATGAGGTATGAAGTAAGAAGTTAAAGCGGTGCAAAGTTATGAGAAATCACAAGGTTCACGGATTATGTGGAATTATGACGTATTTCTCGAACGTATGTTTTGCTTAATCGACTTGCTAAGGCTCATCATGAAGTTGAATTATCATGTTTAAAAAGATTTTAGAAAGTGTTGCGCGTATGGGTGATTGAAGTTGACATTTTGAAAATTCACAAGAGATTTTTAGGAACTGGTTTGCTATGACACTCATAGAGCGGACTAGACTTATTGGAGTCTAGGTTGATGGCACGTATGTGTTATCAACTCGTTCTATAATTTTAGAGTAACGACCGGGGCCTAAACTCAGTTTTTATATAGTAGAAAATCATCAACGTCAATGACCCGTGCGCTAGTTTACGAAGTTTTCTTTAAAAGAAAAATCAACGAGCAAGCATTGGTATGATTAAGCCAAATATAGTATGCGAGAATGCGAAGGTACAAGGATTAGATGTTCAAGAAAGATATGTTCAAGTGCAAGATGAGTTTGTCAAAGAATTCGAGTTTACTCGGAAATAAGTTCAAGTATGATATGTACGATAAATGCAACTAGCTAGAACGTAAGGATTACCCCCAAGTCATGTATTATGAGTATAAGATAAGTTATCACGAGTTTTGAATTTACAAGGCAAGTGTAAGGTGGTGATGTTGGTTGCAACATGGAAGTTCTCAAGAAGTAAGTAATCAAGTGATAAGCATGAATTGAAGTCTCAATTGCTTTAATGGATTATAGTATTTGTTTAAGCCAACCGGAGGGAATCAGAGTAGCGCCATGAAAGTTAATCGGTAATCATGAAATATGGAAAACTTGTAAGATTCAGAAGGTTTAACTTGCGACTCAAGTAAAGAATCAAGTTTAGTGTTCCGAAGAAGAGGTTCAAGGATTTCCTACGGATATGTAAGCAAGTTATCATGTGAGAGAAGCAACTTTTAAGTGATGTGCAATGAGATTCATACTCTTGTATGAAATACTTGTTGAGTGAAAACGATACTTGTTAAGACATTTCAAGTCATGATTTTATAACTTTTAAAGCTAAGATTGGTATTTAGGAACTTGGGAACGATACTTATTTTTAACTCATGAAATTTTACATTTTCAAAACTGATAAGATACGTCGTAAGTAAACATACTTAAGACGTACAAACTTCAGGACCAACTTGTCATGGACAAGCTTTGGCCGAGTTGTAAAATCTTTTCTCAAAAATATTGAAACTCGTCTAGTGGTTCTGTAGTACCATTACACAATCAGTTTTGAAAATGATAAAATCTTTTTAGTCATGTGTATATTCGTTCCAAGAACCCGAATACCAAAGTTTAAGAAAAATTTCTTTAAGAAAGATTTTAGAACACGTATCGTTATCATTTAACAAGAGACGTCACTTGGAAGTATGCACATGCTATTGGAACGACAATGTTCGTATGAAGTCAATATCATGTAGGATACACGGAAGTGTATTAAGAGTATACGATGTATGTGCAAGTGGATATGTTAGAAAGTTTCAATAGCATGTGAACCGCAACGTTGGTTATTAGATTGTCAGATGAAGTGGCTAGTTGATTTCACTTTTTCAGGTCAGGCAATATGAGTTACCCATTAGTTCGGATGCGATAAGAATGCAATGAGATTGCAATGAAGTCGAAAGATGTTTCAAAGTTACAAGTAAGCACTGCAGGGCAAACCTGGTTTCCGGTAGGACTCCAGTTAAAAAGGCAAATCCTGAGTGTTCATGTTTATGATAGGATACATCTATGAATGTTTTATGTTAATCGGGTAAGATACGAGTCTGAGACAGTAAGTCTATGTGTAGCAAGGAATGTTTTAAATCATCATATAACAAGTTAACTCTAAGTATGAGTGTTATTAAGGTCAAGAAGGTTATGTTCAGTTACATGTGGGTTAAGAAACAAGATGAGGACATGACACGACGGACCTTTTAAATAAGTATGAATAGAAGATCTATGGCTCAGACCATATATGATAAGTTTTTTTTTTATGATGATTGGTAGTTGGTTTCTAAATTTCGAGGACGAAATTTTTTTAAGGGGGGTAGAATGTAATATCCCGCCTGACAGTATCGGTATATTACCCGTTGACCGTGTCAGAGGAATTAAATTATGGAAAAGTAAGTTAATGGAAAATATTTTATGACATGTCAGCATAATACGAATAAAGTATCAGTGTCGGATTTAAACACGTTCAAGGCAAGGGCATAATGGTAATTTCACGGAAAAGAATATTTATATGTTTTTGGGTGGAAAATATCTCATTTTCCCTTATCCTTTCTCTCTCTAAGTTGGGAAAACATTTCTCTCCCTTCTCTCTTCTCTTCTCCCACGCCCTTTCCTCTCATCTCTTCATCAAACTTTCCTCAAAACTTCTTGTGTCCTTGCCAAGCTTCTAAGTTATGTTCCTCATGATCTTCCAAGCTAAGAGAAGTTTGTATTGTGTTTGTTTTCTTCTATTTTCTTCTCTTGAATAAGTGTTTGAAATCTAGGGTTTTGGTTATGTGGGAAGAGGAAGCTTGATCTTGTGCAAGGTGTGGTTCCTCCATGAGCAAAGGAGATGATTATAAGTTGGAATCAAGAGCTAGAGTTAGGGTTGGTACTTGGTAAGTTCAAGATGAATCAAGTTATGGTTTCTTCATGATCAAGCAAAGATTATGGTGGTTTGGATTGCAAGAAAAATTGTCAAGATTCAATGGTTTGGGCAAAGGGAGCACGTGAAGCAAAACTAGGGTTTTAGCTTGTTTGGGCTTGGAACTTTGTGAAGCTTCAAGAACTTGATTAGGTGAGTTCCATAGCTAGTTTTCCTACCCTTTGGGATTATGATTATGCCATGTATGTTTAGTATGAATAACATGAAATTCTAGGGTTATGTATTAGTTTAGTTGCCCCTTTTTATGTCATGCATGCTATACATGTTAATACTTGCCATATGCATGTTTTATAAGTTTCCAATGATCAAATATGTTCCAAAACACATAGAGACACTTGGTTTGAGGTTTTTGGGTCAAAAATATCATTTTTAAGTGTTCTGGACTGTCCTAACTCGCCACGGCGAGCTAGAACTCCGAAAAGGGGGTCCTGCTCGCCCCCAACTCGCCACGGCGAGCTACCACTCGCCTCCCCAGTGAAATCACTCGCCTAGGCGAGTAAGACAGTGAGAAATCTCACTGTTTTGCTCGCTTCAGGCAGGCATGGGGATTCGCGATGCGGTTTTCTCCGTGGTGTCTTTTTACGAATGTAAACCCCTCAAACCAAGGTCTCAAATGATGATCAAAGAAAGCATGATTTTTATGAGATGAGGCAAGTATCAAGCATGTTAGTAAGGCATGGAATAGAACAAGTAATGAACATGATACCGATGACGATCTTAGGTTTACCCTAATCGTTCGGTTTAGAATCGTGCCATGATTATGTTATGTTTAAGCCTTGATACGTAGAGCGTATTCTTGGCAATGCGGTTCTAGGTTCCCTCTCGACCGTCATGACACGTATAGGAAGTGAAGCCTATAACAAGTTAAGATAAGACTATGACGGCTCTAGTATGCATGACCGTCTAGTATGCAAGTCCCCACACACGTATAATCAACCGTAAGGTTGTAATGTAGACACGTGGTGACCATAGGTTTTCCCTTGAGGTTGCCTATAGCCTAGGATTTAGGGGAACTCACTGAGACATTATGTCTCATCCCAATCCTTATTTGTTTCAGATAAACAGGATGGATGGCAAGCTAGTAGCCGAATGGATTTTCAGCAAGAGCTCGTTCGTACCCGAAGCATGAAGAATATGGAATCCAAGGATGCATTTATTCTAAATTAGTCAAGTTATGGTGTATTGATATTGTACGAAAGCGTTTTGTTGTATATAAATTCATTCGAAGTTTTTATGTTGTAAATTTTAATGTATCCAGTACTAAACTCAACGCACATGCTAGACTTTCTAGATACGCCTAGTATGGGTGTTACAGCTTCCATGAATTTCAATTCCAACTGGTTTGCCTTTTTCTTCCTTCAATTGCTAGTTATTAAATTGCTAGTTATTAAATTGGATCACGTTCGTTCATCTATTCTCAATTTTCAAGGCTGTTTCGTTTGGTAACTCTGATATCTGAACCGAATTCTTATTTTGGCAACACTGTTCGTTCATATATTGCTTCGCAAATTACAACAATTCTCTACTTGATTCTGCCAATGGAGGTCGCGCAACCGCGCTAATGTCATTGTGAATTACAAAGGTTGAGTCACGCATGTATCAATATTAGAATCGTTCTGGTGAATTGTCAACGGACTACAGATGGCATACACGTGCCCTTGGCCGTGTGTGTCCGAAACTGCACCATCTGTTTCAGCCATGGTGCAATCTGAAGCACCGGTTCAAATTGTTTCAACGGCACCTAAGTCCTTTGCAGCAGCTCTAGCGGGTGCAACAGTCATTGATGACAGACCCTTACCCACCCCGTGCATTAAAGGTGATGCATTGTGCATCAAAATCTGTCAGAATGAGTACCGTAAGGGAGTGGACGATTACAAGCATGCGTTAAGGGCTCGTCTGACCCTTAACAAAGGAGATAAACCGTACTCGGCACGTGATCTTAGTAATAAAATTGGAAAGTTATGGAAAACAACGGCTGGTTGGAAAATGGTGCCTCTTGGCAAGGGATATTATGATTTTCACTTTGACTCGGTGGATGATTTAAGAAAAATATGGGCAGTTGGGACCGTTAACATTAAGCCGGGTTTTTTACGTTTATCACAATGGACTAAAGACTTCAAGTACCTGGCACAGAAGCAGACACATGTATCGCTTTGGATACGTTTGGTGGAGTTACCTCAAGAGTATTGGCGGGAGAGAACCTTGAAGGAAATTGAAAGCGCGGTTGGAACACCTATTGATATTGATGGACCAACTAGAAATCGTACCTTTGGTCATTATGCTCGCATTTTGGTGGACATTGATTTATCGAAGAAAGCATATGATGAGGTTCTTGTGGAACGTGATGGTTTTGCATTCATGGTGGAAATACAATACGAACGGAGACCTTAATTTGTTTTGCCATCATTGTTACTCCATTGGACATAACATCACTACTTGTCGATGGTTAAATCCGCAAGCTGCCAAAGAGAATGTGAATCGTGGGAAACAACCGGTCAACAAACCATTTATTGCGCCCCCTAAAGCACCACAACACAAGGATGGGGGTGCCTCTACTTCGGCCATAGGAGGTAATGGGTCGTGGATCCCGATTTCGGTCAACTCCACAGTTACCACCACCACCAGGACTACCGTCCCAGCTCCTCACACAACACATACTACATCCATTCCGGTCAACACACCCACTCAATCAATTCTGGTTTCCTTATCTGCAGTGCCGGTTTCAGACATATCATCAAACTCATTCAGTTTTCCGCTTCATAATGTTTTTGACCGTATTGATCGTATTCCGACTGATGAGTTAGCTATGCCTAGACCTGTGTTGGAGGAGGTTGTTTCCCCTGTAGCGCACGTTGACGTGCAACCCGTAGAAGTGGGGAGGTCTCATCAGACATCGCGGGAGGTGTTGGAGAACCCCACGGTGTCTGATGTTACTAACTCGCTTCTAGATAGTGTGAAACATAATCATGTGAGCCAGAGGGAGCTGGTGGAGAGTCCCAAGGGTGCTCGTGAGAGTGTTACAAGACCATCCCATGTTGAGCATGATGACATGCATGAGGTGTCTGCTGATTTTCAGGACCATCAAGAGATTTCTGCCTGTCCCATTGATCCAATTGTTACACTTGAAAATTCTGATGGGTCTCTGAATGGTACCAATGATGTACTTGCTTTTTCAAACAACTTGAAAACACCTTTGGACGCCGAAGCATCAAGGGTTGTTGATGGTGGTAAGCATACGGCACAAGCTCAAGAGGTGGTTATTTTGCAAAGACAAGAGGTTCATCCTAGCAAGAATATCCAGCATGGTTTAGATTTGTGGGAACGAGTCCGTGCATATGATGCAAGATCAACAGCTGAAGCAACTGATGGTTTCATGCCTGTTCTTACAAAAAATCAGAAACAGAAACTTAAGGTGCAACATGTCTTACCAAAGCAGCCATCCAAATCTCGTGCACGGGGTGACAATCATCCGCTTGCTAAATGAATTTCCTATATTGGAATATTAGAGGTAACTATTGTGCATACAAATTAGCTAATTTAGGTCACTCCATGGTTGCTGAGATATGGCTTGACACCCTACCTGATGAGGTGAAGGCAGATTTCTTTAGGGATAGATGCGGTTTACCTAACTACAGATTTCCATAATCTGTTTTCGGTTGTTTTGTTGTTTTTTCTGTTTCTTTTTCTATTTCTTTTTATTTGTTTTCCTTTGAGGGTTTTGGTATAGTCCCCCCTCCTTTTGTATTTTTCCCCCTTTTTTTAATAAAATTTTGTTGAGATTGGCGGCATAGGATGGAGGTATCTCAGGGTGTCAACCTAGTTGGGATGTCGATGATGCCTCTTGATGTCTGTCCTTTCTCCTTGCTTATCAAAAAAAAATGAACAAAGTATAGGTCTAAAAATTAAAGTTTTCATTTTGATCAGAAGAATGTTTCTAGTGAACCAGTAAAAATTAGGATTTTCCCATTTCTCTCTTGGTGTAACGTTTTATTTTCTAAAAACATGGGGGAGACTGAATTGTTTCCTAAGAATAATAAAAATAGAAGAATGAACAAGAGTAATACAAGGTTTCTTACTTGTGTTGATGTGCCCGTAAGATTGCTTCTTAATTTCCTTGGGTCCTTTCTCTCTCCTTTCGTTAACCTAGCTCTTCCTCTCTATATATTGTTTTTCTCTCATTTGAAAGTGTAAAGCCCAGCAATGAAATATATAATAAAATGAGAAGGGTTACCGTGATCCTATTAAAGGGGTGTAGGTTACAAATTGATTTTCTGCTTCCTAAGAAAAATGGATAGTAATGAAGTCTGGAGAGAAGTTTTGTCGTGTTTTAGTGGGTGGGTGGTTACAAAATTTGTTTTCAATAGTGTAACTCCTCATAATTCTCTCACCAAGTCACTATTAGCTAGTAATGTATAGTGGCACATACTTTTCTACTAATGTATTGAAATAGATAAAATAAAACATCATATGGAGAGGTAAATCAACTCTCGACAACCAATCAAAGTATCAAGAATTATCTATTAAGATATATATATATATATATATATATATATATATATATATATATATTTTGGATAAACATTTTTATACATGCTAAATAAGTAGAATAAAATTCTGAAGACATAGAAACATAATCCCTCGCTTAATTAATGATAAAATTAATTTGTAGTTTATAAGGTTAAAAGTGATAAATATATAGTATTAATATATATACTAGAACAAAATTCTGGGATGTTACAGGCAGCCTATCTATTTTATATTCTGAAATAAACGGGTACATTTGGGCTATGGAGTACAGGTCGACATGGTTGGTGGAGTTTATTGTGAGAGTGGCTCATGTAGTGCCTTATTGACATTCTAGAATCTTGTTATCGTCCCTATCAACCTTCAGAACTGATGGAACAATTGTCATCATTTAGGCCTATAACTTGTATCATCCTACGTCTATCTTGAAGTTAATGGCTATGCCGACAAATTGCCAATACGAGTAATTCTTTTCAGGATAAGTTTGATTCCATGCTATGCCCTCTATTACTAGTGTTGTTTTTTTTAGGACGTTATGGTTTTCTGAGTATTTGCTACCCTTAGATACTAATCTTTTTAAGCTTTCCTATGCTCGTTCGAATGTTTCAATTTGGTCCCCCCCCCCCCCCCCCCTCTATATATTATTTATGAGTGTGGAGGTATAAGATGGGGGTCTCTCGGAGGTGCCAACCTAGTTGGGATGTCTGAATTTCCACCTAATGCATGTCCGTTCTCTTAGTTTACCGGACAAAAGGAGCAAGACCTTACGAAGAAAATCTAAAGTATTTCCATTGGGTACGAGTAGAATAGATTGAGCTCATGGTTATGGAGATACAAATTTCGTCCTTAAGGTAAAACTTTGTTTGCCAAGATGCAATCTTTATTCTATGTGAATATATTTGTTTTTTTTTTGTTGCAAAAGATAAGTTTATAATAAAATAACTTAAATCAATAATGGATATTACAAATATTTAATTATTGTAATTTAAATTTTATGTGAGTTATTCTGAATTGAAGTTATTTTCAAGTTAATAATCGTTTGTATGATCGCTTGTTGTCGGCCAAAAATGCTTGATTAAATTGTTGTTGGTCATCGCAGTTAATGGTTGGTGCGCGTGGATTCACTAATTAACGTGTTGGCGGTCGAATCCACTCCACTTTCAAGCATCTATCAGTGGCTTTGTTCGTTTCATTCCTCAAACTTTAGACCCTCTTGGTATTAATCGTTTGTTAGGATTGTTTAAGGTTGGATCCACTTTGTAGATTTTTTATTTTTTTATATTTTATGTTTTGCGTGTTTGGGTTGTTGACTGGGTCAAGTTTTATGTCCCCTAGTTTTTATGTAATTTTTTCCTTTTTTTAATAATATATATGAGCAATTGACAATAGATTAGAGTAGCATACCAACTTAGTTGGACACTATTCTTTTTTATGTCACTTTGCTCTTGGCTTATAAAAAAATGAATAATTTGTATTATTTAATGACTTGTTCTATGTATTATGTTTAAAAATATTTTTTTAGTGGAAACTACTGTCAAAAAAAGTTTTTGTATTGAAATCTCTAATTTTTACTTCATTTAATGGATTGTATGGAGGAATTATTTTTTAAAAACGTGTAAGGAGGAGTATAATTATAATAACTGAAATTAAACATTTCTATAAGATCAAACATATATTTGAAAAAGTAATTGTAGACTTGAGAGGGAATGTTAAATACCACACACATAAACTTAATATCAATGAAATAGAACTTTAAATAAATCAAAACAAAAAATATTAAGGCTATTAATGACAACAAAATAATAGTAAAACCAAGAAGCACAATATTATTTAAATTTTTATATTACAAGAATCATTTATTTATTAATATCACTCATTATTTAAAACACAACAAAGTTTTTACTAAGAAAAGGAGGAAGATGGCGGTTGAACAGGAGCATGGGTTGGCGTTGGTGGGTGATGAGGATGAGGTATGTGGCGTTCAATGTGTGGTTGATCTAGACTATTATATGGAATGGGGGATGGAGAAGGTGGCTGAACAGGGGCCTTTCTTGGGGTAGATGGGTGATGAGGAGGATGTTTTTTATGATGATCTAGACGAAGAGAATGAATACCATAGGAAGATGGTGGTTGAACAGGAGCATGGGTTGGGGTTGGTGGGTGGTGAGGATGAGGTATGTGGCGTTCAATTTGTATATTATCTAGACTATTTGATTGAATGGGGGACGGAGACGGTGGCTGAATAGGGGCCTTTCTTTGGGTAGATGGGTGATGAGGATGATGTTTTTTGTGATGATCTAGATGAAGAGAATGAATACCATAAGAAGTTGGTGGTTGAACAGGAGCATGGGTTGGTGGGTGGTGAGGATGAGGTTTGTGGCGTTCAATTTGTGGATTATCTAAACTATTTGATGGAATGGGGGATGGAGACGGTGGTTGAACAGGGGCCTTTCTTGGAGTAGATGGGTGATGGGGAGGATGTTTCTTGTGATGATCTAGACGAAGAGAATGAAAGTCATAAGAAGATGGTGGTTGAACAGGAGCAAGGGTTGAGGTAGGTGGGTGATGAGGATGATGGTGGTGGTGAGTATTGGCCTCAATAGCAAAAACTGCCAAAGAACTCACTTGAAGTAAAGCTAATACCAAGACTATGACTTTGGCCATGTCTAAGTGCAAGACAAAATAGCCTAAAGAGAGTTGATGGAGTAATATAGATATCTTGGAAGTGTTCAAAAGAGTGAATTTATAGGCGGCTTGGTGCTTAGAATAATTTTAATATTTTATTATAAATTTAGTCAAATCAAAAAGTAATGAGATTTTGAAAAGAGGCAAGATTGAAATTAATTATTTTATATATTAATATTATTATAAATAAACTTGCATAATAATATGTTAATAAAATTTAAGTTGAATGTTTGAATACTTTAATCTACTTTTTTATTTTTAATATATATGTTATTTGACTTTCTTAATCCTATAAATTATATAATTAATAAAAGATTTAAAAGTATTTTGATCAATCGTCTTTTTTTATAAATTTTAATATTAATTTACTAATAAATTTTATTTTTACAATTTTTATTATTATTTTCAATCACATACATTTACAATAATTTATTTTCTTCCAAGAGTTTATGATGATTAATAAAACGTTTTTCCGAAGAAAAAAAAATAATTAATTGTAATATAGTTAAATAGTATACACATATTAAAACAATCTTTTTATGTCTATGTATAATATATAAGTATTATTTTATTTTTGTATTATTAATTGAGGATAATATTTTTTTTAATAAAGAACATAAAATTATTATTAGTTGTGGCAAGCATATCCTATTCAACTATGCGTCAAAAGTTTGTATTTTCCGAGGTCTATTAGTGCATATAATATATGGTGTGTCTAAAATAACCTTTCTTTTTATACAAAAATAACATGTATTATCCGGATAACTTAAATTAGGAATTCAAGATCCAACAAATTAAAATGTGGTTAGTTTTTAGTTTTTAATCAAAACAGTTTATTGTGTTAAACAAAAGGTAAAGTTAGACTATTTTTAGACTGTCACAAGTGGGATTTTAAACATGTCCCTTGTGATTACAATGTCAAACTCTTACCATTAAGATAACACATCTTGCAAAATAAAATAAACCTATGTTTTAAAATAAAGTATTACTAAAGTCAAACTTCATTATTGTAGTTATAAATCAAATATGAAATTCTAGCACACTTGTTTTAATATGTTCTGTCAGATGTTTTGACGTTTGCAATGTTCCGATTAATGTTTCAACATCACGCGATAAACAGAAATAAAACAAGAAAATAAAAGACAAAAAGATATAGAACACAGGAAGTTTGTTGACCCAGTTCAGCACAATACGCTTACATCTGGGGGCTACCAAGCCAGGAAGGAAATCCACTAGTGTAGTCCTTATTCAATAGCTCTCAGCAAACTCCTCATTTACACTATATGACCTAGGACCTACCCGTATAGACTTCAACCTAGGAACTCCTAGATCTGAGATCCCATCTCACTATCCTAATGGTCAGTCACTGCCCCAGTGAACTATCAGACCTCAAACAACACAAAATAGAAGTTACCTTCCAACACAATCAACTAAACCTTGTTTCACAACTTCGGTTTAGTGCACAAGAGTATCAAACTCACACAACCAGTCCTAAACAAGTATCACAGACGACACAAGAAAGGCACACAGTAAAGATTCTAGACTTGCATCACAAACGACACAAGAACAGAATACATGAAGACTCAAACCCTAAAAATCTAAAAAATTTAGTATGACGGCTTGAATGAGCAATTAGGTCTTGACGTCTTCCTTTTATACTGAAGCAGCTTGGGCTAAATAAATCATTGGGCTTCGGTAAACTTGCAGATCGGTTCAGCTAACCTGAAAAACAAGAATCAGAAGCAAATCTGGAAAGTCCTAAAATGTCGGAACATTTATAGGAGTGTTCCAAATAATAACAAATATTTCCTAAAATAAAAGATCTACTTTAGAAATATTCCACGGAAGATTCTTAGATGATATGCGCGTTGCTTGGCCACTAAGTAAAGGAAATATTGTTTCCTTAATTGATAAAATACGCGCGTACATTTAGGCATGAACCCAGGCACACTGAACCGTGTCAGGATGTTGGAACATTGTATCCAACATCTTACAGAGTCGCCTAACCACATGCTGAAACATTGGTTCCAACTTACAGAACAAGGATATTTGTTTTAGCAATAATGCAGCCAACACAAATACCCAACAAAATATGGTATCAAACTAGTCTTATATCATTTTGTTCCAATTGTCCATGTCTTTCCAATTTTAAGACGAAAGATATAGAATAACATTAGCTCTTCCGAGCATACGAGAGGTGCTTCATATTTTCCATAAAGAAAAATCACATTTGTTTATCCAAAAAAAGAGCCTAGTAGCACGTGCAGGTGACATAGTTATAAAATTCCAACATTTTTTTCAAAGCATAACATGAATAAAGTTTAAATTCTCATGTCAAACGAAAAACAAAACCATATAAAATTTTGTTACCCATATAATTAAAATAACTTTTCAAATGATAAATTAGCTTTACAAAATTATAATGAATTCAATTGGTATTAAGGATCAATAACTTAGTACCAAATGATTATTTCATGACCATCAGTGCCAACAATTCGATGGAAAATTGTTTACCTTCTGATTCTTTCTTTCTGAATCTTTCTCGATGTCTCTCCATCATAGGAGCTACAAGAATACTATCACGGTTAATTGGGAAACCCCCTACGGCGCCTTGGGTCAAGATTAATTCATAAGGCTCGGTCAATAGCATGCATGCTTCTTGTAAGTGAGTTTTTTGAGATCATTTGGGCACTTTTTTTGGGTTGATTTGCTTAGAAATTGGGCAACCTATCTATTTTCTATTTTGAAATAAACGGGTACATTTGCGCTATTGAGTACAGGTCGACATGGTTGGTGGAGTTTATTGTTAGAGAGTGGCTCATGTAGTGCTCTATTGACATTCAAGAATCTTGTTATCGTCCCTATCAACCTTCAGAACCGATGGCACAATTGCCATCAATTAGGCCTACAACCTGTATTATCCTACGTCTATCTTGAAGTTAATGGCTATGCCGACAAATTGCCAATACAAGTAATTCTTTTCAAGATAAGTTTGATTCCATGCTATGCCTTCTATTATTAGTGTTGTTTTTTTTAGGACGTTATGGTTTTTCGAGTATTTGCTACCCTTAGATACTAATATTTTTAAGCTTTCCTATGCTCGTTTGGATGTTTCGATTTGGTCCCCCCCCCCCCCCCCCCCTCTTCTATATATTATTTATGAGTGTGGAGGTATAGGATGGGGGTCTCTCGGAGGTGCCAACCTAGTTGGGATGTCTGAATTTCCACCTAATGCATGTCCGTTCTCTTAGTTTACCGGACCAAAGGAGCAAGACCTTATGAAGAATATCTAAAGTTTTTCTATTGGGTACGAGTAGAATAGATTGAGCTCATGGTTATGGAGATACAAATTTCGTCCTTAAGGTAAAAATTTGTTTGCCAAGATGCAATCTTTATTCTATGTGAAATATTTGTTTTTTTTGTTGCAAAAGATAAGTTTATAATAAAATAACTTAAATCAATAATGGATATTACAAATATTTAATTATTATAATTTAAATTTTATGTGAGTTATTCTAAATTGAAGGTATTTTCAAGTTAATAATCGTTTGTATGATCGCTTGTTGTCGACCAGAAATGGTTGATTAAATTGTTGTTGATCATCGCAGTTAATGGTTGGTGCGCGTGGATTCGCTAATTAACGTGTTGGCGGTCGAATCCAGTCCACTTTCAAGCATCTATCAGTGGCGTTGTTCGTTTCATTCCTCAAACTTTAGACCCGTTTGGTATTAATCGTTTGTTAGAATTGTTTAAGGTTGGATCCACTTTGTAGATTTTTTATTTTTTATTTTTTATGTTTTGCCTGTTTGTGTTGTTGACTGGGTCAAGTTTTATGTCCCCTGGTTTTTGTGTAATTTTTTCCTTTTTTTAATAATTTATATGAGCAATTGACAATAGATTAGAGAAGCATACCAACTTAGTTGGACACTATTCTTTTTTATGTCACTTTGCTCTTAGCTTATAAAAAAAAGTGAATAATCTGTATTATTTAATGACTTTTTCTATGTATTATGTTTAAAAATATTTTTTAGTGAAAACTATTGTCAAAAAAAGTTTTTGTATTGAAATCTCTAATTTTTACTTCCTTTAATGGATTGTAAGGAGGAATTATTTTTTAAAAACGTGTAAGGAGGAGTATATTTATAATAACTGAAATTAAACATTTCTATAAGATCAAACATATATTTAAAAAAGTAATTGTAGACTTGAGAGAGAATGTTAAATACCACACACATAAACTTAATATCAGTGAAATAGAACTTTAAATAAATCAAAACAAAAAATACTAAGGCTATTAATGACAACATAATAATAGTAAAACCAAGAAGCATAATATTATTTAAATTTTTATATTACAAGAATCATTAATTTATTAATATCACTCATTATTTAAAACACAACAAAGTTTCTACTAAGAAAAGGAGGAAGATGGTGGGTGATGAGGATGAGGTATGTGGCGTTCAATGTGTGGTTGAACTAGACTATTAGATGAAATGGGGGATGGAGACAGTGGCTGAACATGGGCCTTTCTTGGGGTAGATGGGTGATGGGGAGGATGTTTTTTGTGATGATCAAGACGAAGAGAATGAATACCATAAGAAGATGGTGGTTGAACAGGAGCATGGGTTGGGTTTGGTGGGTGGTGAGGATGAGGTATGTGGCGTTCAATTTGTAGATTATCTAGACTATTTGATGGAATGGGGGACGGAGACGGTGGCTGAATAGGGGCCTTTCTTGGGGTAGATGGGTGATGAGGAGGATGTTTTTTGTGATGATCTAGACGAAGAGAATGAATACCATAAGAAGATGGTGGTTGAACAGGAGCATGGGTTGGTGGGTGTTGAGGATGAGGTTTGTGGCGTTCAATTTATGGATTATATAGACTATTTGAAAGGTTATATGTTATCTAGACTATTTGATGTAATATAGTTAAATAGTATACACATATTAAAACAATCTTTTTATGTCTATGTATAATATATAAGTATTATTTTATTTTTGTATTAATAATTGAGCATAATATTTTTTTTAATAAAGAACATAAAATTATTATTAGTTGTGGCAAGTATATCCTATTCAACTATGCGTCAAAAGTTTGTATTTTCCGAGGTCTATTAGTGCATATAATATATGTTGTGTATAAAATAACATTTCTTTTTATACAAAAATAACATGTATTATCCGGATAACTTGAATTAGGAATTCAAGATTCAACAAATTAAAATGTGGTTAGTTTTTAGTTTTTAATCAAAATAATTTATCGTGTTAAAAAAAAAAGGGAAAGTTAGACTATTTTTAGACCTTCACAAGTGGGATTTTAAACACGTCCCGTGTGATTACAATGTCAAACTCTTACCACTGTGATAGCACCTCTTGCAAAATAAAATTAACTTATGTTTTAAAATAAAGTATTACTAAAGTTAAACTTCATTATTGTTGTTATGAATCAAATATGGTATCACACCAGTATTATAACATTTTGTTCCAATTGTCCATGTCTTTCCAATTTTAAGACGAAAGATATAGAATAAGCTTAAATATGCAAACCGTCCTTGTAATTTGGGCGTGTTTTGATTTTCGTCCTTGTAAAAAAAAAAATTAAAAACATCCCTGTAAATTTTTTTTTTGTTTTAAAAAGGTCCCTGGCCTCACTATTCAGGTGAAGTGGCATGGTTTTGGCCACATGGCAGTTGCTGACTGTGCAACTTTTGCCACGTGTCGATGACGTGGCATGCCACATAATTAATTTTTGTTTATTTTTTTCAAAATTATAAAAAATCTCTTTTTAAATTAAAAAATCCGAAAAAATTTAAAAATCATAAAAAAAAAATTAAAAATCGGAAAAAAAACTGAAAATTAAATTTTCGATATTTAATTAAAAAAATGTTTTTTTTAAAATTTTGAAAATTCTTTTTTTAAAATTTAAAAAATCTGAAAATAAATTTAAAAATTGGAAAAAAAACTGAAAATTAAATTTTTGACAATTCATTTTTTTTTTAATTTTGAAAATTATATATTACATTTTTTTTCGAAAATACTAAAAATTATATTTTCAAAAGTTATAAATTTTGAGATTATATAATTTTTAATTTTATTTTTCAAAAATTTATTTCTAGATTTAAAAAACACTAATTTCCAATTTTTTTTCTTCATATTTTAAAAAATAATTTTCAGATTTTTTTTAAAAATAAATAAATTTTTAATGACGTGGACTGCCACGTGGCAAAAGTTGCACAGTCAGCAACTGCCACGTGGCCAATGCCATCCCATGTCAGCAAAAAAGTGGGGCCAGGGACCTTTTTAAAACAAAATTTTTTTTACAGGGATGTTTTTTAAATTTTTTTTTTACAAGGACGAAAATCAAAACACGTCCAAATTACAGGGACGGTTTGCATAAGCTCTTCCGAGCATACGAGATGTGCGTCATATTTTGCATAAAGAAAAATCACATTTTGTTTATCCCAAAAAAGAGCCTAATAGCACGTGCAGGTGACATAGTTATAAAAGTCCAACATTTTTTTCAAAGCATAACATGAATAAAGTTTAAATTCTCATGTCAAACAAAAAACGTATAATAAATAATTTGTAGATTATCTAGACTTCTTGGCCAAAAGTCCACTAATCCCAAATAAAATACACACAAAGGCAAGTAATCACACACAAGCGCATATAAACACGTATAATAAATAATTAAAATAAATCTAGCGAAAAACGGGTTGTTACAGAAATCATGATACTTCCTACAATGATGCACAAACTCATTCTCAACAAATGATTTCAAGAGATGTTGCATGTTTGTTCTCGTACCCGTAATGGACTGCTTATACCTGTGACAAACAGTATAAATATGCTTGATAGTAGTTGAAGTTTTGCTATTCCTTTTCCTTAAATTGGTAAGAATTTTCCTCGGAGGAACATTTGAATCTGTCAACTCACGAAGGTATCTATTTGCATCTAGGTTTAGACGTCTTGCGGTTTTTTGACCTCCAACATATTTTCCATCTCAAGGTTGTGTCTACCGTCATCAACTTTAAGCTTCCAATAACTAGCAATCAACAAATAACCTTTCACACGAAAAAAAACACTCACATTTCACCGAACCATATATTTTGCGCCTAGACAACTTCTTGGACTCGGTATATGAAGCTCCTCTTTCAAATATCACTATAACAAATGTATTTCTCCCATTTCCACCTTTATTTGATTTACCAATAACTTGAAAATGCTAGATTCCTTGTTTTCTCTCGAACCCACTCCAACAAATCGTGTAGCAAACTTTGTTTGTTGGTAAACTGTTCTCAATGATCAATAGAAACAACAACAGGTCTAACAGATTGGTGAGCATCAACTGGAGGTACAACAAGTAGAGGATTATCCTCTACTTTCACATCGCGTAGAAGGAATATCAACTTTCGGTGGAGGAACATCGGTTTTGGCATTGCCAGGATCATTTATAACTCCAAGTGAAACAGGCGACAACATAATATAAGGTTCAATGTCAGACGCCAATTCAGGGGATACATCAATGGGAACATCCATTACTGAAAACAGTGCAAAATCATGGTCAGGAAAACTTGGCAGTTTCTCTACTGGTGCAGTTCGGATTATACAATTTGAAATAAATTGTTGGTTTTCAGATTTCATAATCCGAACGATGCCAGTACATATAGGTTGACATGATCAAAAGGAAATCGTCTAGAAATCGAATGAGAAAGGTTTTGTATGAACATTATCTTTGCATTCAAACAAAAATGATGTTGCAAATGCCCCTTAATGATCAGATTGCTACTCCAGATCATGTTTTCGCCCAAAATGGTGTGTTTTTGGAGGTGTAGAGAGTGTTTCGTGATAAAGGTGGTGAACTTCTGCTAGGTGTTGGGCAAACCTTATATATATTCTATGGTTTCAGATTCCATAATCCAAAAGTTTTCTGCTTTTTAAAAAGTAGAGTTTTCGGATTTTACTATCCGAAATATTAAAAAAAAAATTGTGAATTATGCTTTCCGGAGGAGGTTTTTACCAACTCTAGGTAAGGATGAGTCTTAGGCATGTTGGCCTTCAGTTTTTACATTGTTCGGATTGTATAATCCTAACAGCTTTTAGATTCTAAAATCCGAATAAAGGGTAATTTTAAAGGGAAAAAATAGGGTGCATGAAAATATCATAAAGTGGGAAAAGTAATAGTTTTTATAGTTAATATCAATTCATTACATATACTTAAGTAAATTATGTACTCAAATACATAGTTTTTTTTTATGGACAAATGCATAGCTAGTGATCCCTTTCATACTTTTATGTTCACATGAGCTGCCTCTGGTTATTACTAATCCAACAAGGTAATCTTATCATGCATTTTTGCCGCACACACTTCTTAATATATTAACATTATCAAACAAGAGTCATGACAAATAACACTTGAAATTCCATTGAAAATAAAAACAGAAAATCACTTTCTCTCCTATACCAATCCCCCACAATAAGAAAAATATCAAAAAGAAAAAGAAGAAAAAAGAAAACCCATCTCATCTCAATCTTATAAACATATTAAACTAGCTTTCATTGGTAATTGGCTTTTGAGCCATTGGAATATCACCACCTCCACCACCATCAACATTGTCACCACTAGCACAATGACTTACAACAACACTATCAAACAATTTCCTTTTAGGTTTAGCAGCTTGAAGCATCAACACAACATCTCTCATTGAAGGTCTATCAGCTGGATTTCTACTTGTGCAAAGCAATGCAATTCTAAGCATTTGTTTCATTTCTTCCCTCACTGAATTACACCCTGCCCCTGCATTCTTGTCCAATATACCTTCAATTCCATCTTGGGTCTTTATTTTGGATTTAACCCAATCTACAATGCTATTCCCATCACCAAATTCTTGATCCACAGAGCGTTTTCCACTTAAAATTTCCATTAACACTACTCCATAGCTGTATATGTCACTCTTCTCATCAACTTGGAGTGTATAAGCATATTCTGCAAAATTCAAACAACACCCTTTTATTATTAACATGTACAATTAAGTAATTAATAGTTCCATAATAAGACCAAACACACACTACACTAGCTTTAACTCATTCCACTAGTTTTACTTTAATGGATTATCAAAAATTCACAGTCACCATCATCATGATTCAAAGTAGTTGTGATAATTGACAATATTTTAAGTGGGCCATCATAAAATATTTCAAGATGATGGACAAAAAAAAAAAGCAACTTGTGAAAGTGAAAATAAAGACCCATGCGCAATAGTACACCTACCCATGCACCGAATTTTGTCACAATATTAGACATAGTGCACAAAAATTGGGTAACATAATGTGGTAAAATTTTTAAAAAAGTTAGTAGCAAACTAGACCACAACATCAAAGTTTTAATGTCTTTGAAACCATGGTTAAGCTCACATTAATTATATTTGACTGTAAGTCTATGTAAATTTAAGAATCTCAATCATTAATGTGAATTGTGATGGTGATTTTAATTAATTAAACTTTGTTTCATAGTCACACAGTCACATTCAGCTATCACATATTTTTTAAATAAAGTTCTTCAAACACCAAATTATAGTTTAATGTTAATTTACTGGAGTTGATTACTTTCATCAAACAACAACTAAGATCTCTTGATTATGCATTTAAATCAAAACACTCCTAATCCAAAATCAACCACATTTCACCACTCCTTAACATATCTATATAGCATCCATCAAAGTTATGTTCATACTCCCTTCCTCACTTTATATTTCTAAATATTCTTGAGATAAGATAAGATAATGTCATAGATCATAATGCACATAATGAAGATAAAATAATTAACATGTGAGGAACATTTCTTTAAAAATGATGATAATAAAATTAAAATTGAAGTATTCATAACTATATACCATATTATATTAAGACTGATATTATAAATGAAATGAATTAATTTTGTATCTGTCAAGAAAAAGAACGAGGTGCTTACCCGGAGCAATGTAACCATAGGAACCGGCAATAACAGACATAGACTCATCGGTTTGAATCAACTTGGCAACACCGAAATCAGCCACTCTAGCTTCCATCTCACCATCCAACAAAATATTACTAGGTTTAAGATCTCTATGCACGATCACCGGATCACAATCATGGTGTAGATAACTTATCCCCTGTGCCACACCCAAAGCTATCTTATACCTAGTAAACCAATCACTCGCAATTACCATATTGTCCCCTTTATTCTTTGCATGCAAAAACTCATCAAGGTTACCATTTGGCATATACTCATATAGCAACATGGTAATTTCCTTGTTACTACAACACCCTAACAATCTCACAATATTCCTGTGTCTCACATTTCCTAATACATCCACTTCAGCTAAAACCCCTCTCCTCCGTCGGATTATACTACTATTCTCCTTTTGTTTTGACCAAAGCTTTTTGACGGCTATGATTTCGCCACCTGGCAGTTCCGCTTTATAGACAGTTCCAGTGGATCCCATTCCTAAGATTTTATCGGACATTGAAACGCATTCGAGAACGTCTTCCGCCGTGAAATTTAACCTTTGAAACGCCGTTAACTTCCACGGTCCAACTTCGCCGTTAGCGTCGTTACCGTTAAATCGACGGTTATAGTTTGTTTGAAAACACCGTGTTCCGGCGACGAGAACGAAGAGTCCGATCCCAAACGCGGCGGCGATTATCCAAACGATTGCGCCGGCGGTTTTCTTCGGTTGTTGACGGTGAACTTCGAGTTCGTTTTCGCCGGCGGTGAGTACATCGTCGGCGCAGGGTTTGGCTAAAAACCGACCGCAGAGATTTTCGTTGCCGGAGTAGGAAGAAGGATGGAGGCTTTGAAAAACGCCGGAGGAAGGGATTGGACCGGTGAGGGAATTGAAACTGATGTTGAAATTCTCGAGAGTTGAGCAGTTGTTGAAGCTTGAAGGAATTGTTCCGGTGAGTGAATTCTGCGAGAGATCAACGTCGGTGATTGAAGGAAGAGTTGAGATTTCGTAAGGAATGATTCCGGTGAGGTTGTTTTTGCTTAGGTTTAACTGAAGCAGTTTTTCGCAATCACCGATGTTCCATGGAATTGTGCCGGTGATTGAATTTCCTTGTAATTCGATCTTGTAGATCGATTTGCAATCAACAAAATCGGGAATTTGACCGGTGATTTTTGAAAATGAAGCTGAGAAAATTTGAAGATTACTTGAATTCCAAATGCTGGTTGGTAGTTCGCTTTCAAAAGAGTTGCATGAGATGTTGAGGTATTGAACGTTTCCAAATTCTTGAGGAATTTCGCCTTTGAAATTGTTGTTGCTTAAATCAAGGTAGGTTAAATTAGGAAGCATTGTAAGTGTTTGTGGAATTGACCCATTGAGATTGTTGTTTTGGATACGAACCCTAACGAGTGAGGTGCAATTTATGAGTGATGATGGAAGACTATTGGTGAATTTGTTGTTGAAGAGATTGAACTTTACAAGATTGTTTCCTTTGCAAATGTTGATAGGAATTGAACCTTGGAGCGAGTTTGTGGAAACATCGAGTAATTGTAGTAACCCGTTGGAACCAAGTTTTGGTGGTAATGCACCGGTGAATGAGTTGTTGAAAATAAGGAAAGTGTTGAGTTTTGGAAGGTCACCAATTTCTTGTGGAATTTCACCATTTAGCTTGTTATACATGAGCCTCAAATCTACTAGCTCGTTCAACATTGTTATTTCTGATGGAATCGAACCAGTGAGTTCATTTTCTGATAAATCAAGAGCTTGCAATGATTTCAACTTTCCTATGCTTGATGGGATTTCACCATGTAAATGATTCTTGAAGAGAAGCAGTGTTTCAAGCATGGATAAGTTACCTAGTTCAGGAATCACTTCACCAGAAATGTTGGCACCTGCAATATCCAAGTACTTGAGATTAGACAACATTGTTAATTCCACTGGTATTGTTCCTGAGTATGAGTTGTATCCGATTTCCAAGCGTTGCAACTCTGATAATAAGCCTAGTTGAGGTGGTAGTGAACCTTCCAATGCATTACCAGCTAAATCTAGAAATTTGAGTCTTTTAAAACTTCCATAGCTTGGAGGGATTTTGCCATTGAAGTAGCTTCCACCGAGGTTAAGGTGTTCTAGAAAGGGTAGCCTGATAAGTTCTTCAGGGAGAGGGCCTGTGAAACTGTTACTATAAGCATCGAAGATTCTTAAGAATCTAAGCTTTGAAATTCCAGGTGGGAAAGTTGAGTTGAAGGAATTATGGCTAATGTCAAGAGTTCTAAGCTCAGTGAGTTGAAAAATTGCTGTTTGGAAAGTTCCATTGAAGTCATTTCCACTAATGTTCAAGTGAGTTAACGTCGTTAAGTAGCGGATTTTGGGCGAGATTATGCCTGAAAGGTTGAGGTTAGAGAGGTTTAGGGAAGTAATTTGAGCTGTTTTTGGGTGGCAATTGATTCCTCTCCAAGAACACCAAATTGGGTCTTGCTGGTTGTGGGAATCAGAAGGGTAATTTTTCCAATCATTGAGATGGTTTAGAGGGTCAATGAGGGAGGATTTTATTGAGAGGAGGCTTATGAGTTGAAAGGGAATAGTGGTTGTGGCAGAGGAAACTAGTGGCAGTAACTGTGTTTGGGAAAAGAAGAAGAATGTGATGAGAAAGAATAGAAAAGGTTTCATTGTTTTGGAATTGTGGGGATTGTGAATGAGAAGGTTGTGTTCAATGAGGTAAATTTAAGGGTAAGAAGGTTTTCATGAGTAAGGTAATCACTTTTTTGGAGTGCTTGCTGCAGAGGGAGTTTCATCATGATAATTTGTTTAGGTGGTAGACATGAATGAATTAGAGAGAGAGAGGGAGAGAGAGAGAGAGAGAGAGAGGGAGAGAGAGAATGAGAAAAACTCTAGTTATAGTACTTCACCTTCTATATCCCTATATGGCTCCATCAATCTATACATTCTCTTACTTTTTTTCTTACATCAGTATAATACCTTTGTCTGATACATCTCTATTACATTCATACTTTTAAATTTCTTGGAATTCTTTTAACCTTTTCTTTTGCCACTACTTTTCATCATTCCCTTGTTTTTCCTTTATCTTTGGTAACAAATTGATAACTATTTGTGTATAACAGTGACATTTAAATTTAATGTCTCTCACAGGATCCAAGAAAGCTATATCAACTTCCCACCATTTTACCCCAAACCACTATTTAAAAATCAACTCATTATCTTTTCCTTTAATTGGTTATTCCATTTTATGCATATTTATAATGAGTCTTTATATTTTTGTGCTTTATTTTTTTTATTTTTTCTTTATTCTGTCATTCCTTGGTTCCAATATGGAGAGATTCAGGTATGAAAGCATGACATAAACAGAAGTATGGACCACAAATATTCTAATATTCTAATTTGGTTAATACCAAATATGTCTGCAAAATTGCAGTCAAGGATGCAGTGTCCTTATATGGATACCAGTATCAATACAAATCATTCAAATATAGAATTTAATGACTAGACTTTGGGACAGATTTTGGGTGATCATTAGACTATTTACATATTTGGACGTATTGTATTGGATACAAGAAAAATAACCTTACCCTATGTTTATTTTATTTTCAAGAAACAGATGAAAATTAAATCTCGAACAAGACAAACAATAACAAGCAACAAGTTGGTCCTATAGTCCAATCTCTTTCCTGTACTTTATTTTTTTTTGTTTTGACACAATCTCTGTCCTGTACTTATTTATATTTAACATTTGGTAAATACATCCTTCCAAAAAAATGGTAAATACATTAAACAGCCTACTAAATAAATTACTTGGCCTTTCCAAAATTTAGCTTTTTTATTCAATCTTATTTTATTATTCCCCCGGAATGCTATCCTGGTAAGAACATATATTAAATAATTATTTGTCTTATTTTATATGGCACATAGCAGTGGCACTTTATACATACATATATGAAGATTGACTTGGTTGAATGTATAGATTCGTTTAACGAAATTAAGGTGATAATAATATGATTTTGCTGAAGTTTAATAGTGTATTTTTTTCCAAAACTACAATCACACGCTGTGTTAATTATGTCAAACTCACCGTCAAATCAAACGTGTACATATATAAATACAGTAAAATTCATATATATGGACTTTTATGTCAATATTTTTTCCATCGTATCATATTTTTTACAATTTAATACAATCCATGTATATGGATTATAATAATATTAATTGTTTTTTATTTAACTATATAGTCTGGAAAGCAATGCACATAAATGTTTTGTTACTTTGTACATACCTTCCAAATATTTAAAATAATACAATAGAAAGAAAATTGCATCTGACAAAAAAGAAAGAAAAAAATTTCTTAAACATCCAATTTTTTATCTGTTCAAATCTAATGAGTGTTGACATTATGTACGGTGTGAATGTTTCTGTCCCAACTAGGTTTTTTCAAATACAATAGTAGAATTCAAATCTTTAACTATTTTCATAAGGTAGCCAATCAAGCCCTTTATTGCATATTTATAAAGAATCTTCATTTTTTGTCTCTCTTTTCCTCTCCATTAATAGTTTTAGATTTTTCTTTTGAAGTGTATATAGAATACTTAGATTAAGCCAATGTCACATTTTCGTAATTATACTCCCAAATTATGGTAAAGATGTTTGTCTCTTCCACCAACCATATGTTGTAGTCATCATAATAAGTAATTGGTGATGGTTTTATTGAATTTAACTTAACAAATAATTTTGCTTTACAAGAAAACAAAATTCTAAGTGAAGAAAAAACAACTTAATCATATAGTTTTACCTAAATTGGCGGGGTTGTTTGAAATTCAAGAATATGATTTTATCTATTAATTTCAAATTAAGCATATGTGAAAAAGAATATTATAACAATGATGATTTGATTGTTGATGATGTTTAACTAATACTATACCGAATATGCTTAAATTTTGTCGCTTTTGCAAGCACCGTTTTGACGTCACTAAATTAAAGCAATACTATTATGAGCAATAACTACTTTGTATCATTAGTGTTGATAAAGTATATCTTAAGATATGAATAAAGCTTCAAGCACAATCATCCCCATCCCAATTTGTCACGAACATATGCATGCTGCCATCCAACATCTTTTTCTTACTCTTAATATTATGTTCCATTATCTTTTTTGTCATGCATGGTTAATGTTGTCAATTCGTTTGAGTAGTTTTTATTTAATCATTTCTTAGTCATATATTCCTTCTTATTCGAGACACATCAGATATTAAATGTGAGTACCTCTAAACCAAAATTCGAACTATGATTCATCACAGTGTGATAGTCTAGCATCTTCCTTTAAACCTAACTCGTTCAATTCATTAAGTTTTATGATTGTTATCTTAATACTTAGTTTGTTGATATATATTTTTGGTAAATCCAGCAGATAACTAGAGAAACTCATCTCTTAGAGTGACTGAGATCCATTTAAAGAATTAACATCTTTTATAACATATGTTTTTTCATACGTATCGACTAGAAATCGAACTTTGAAACATATCAAGAGGCTCAAACATCTACCACTTGTGTCAACTTCGATAAAATAGTTGAGTACGACAGAGTACAAAGGTTACTAGGTGAGTATCTACAAAGATACTTTGACAGCCAATTAAGTTGGTATTGAACATAGAAAAAATGAGAGAATTAGTGGGAACAATGGTCATACCTATAGAGGACGATACTACTTATCATGGTGTGTAAGTGGGGATTATTCCTTCAGGCGTGGCTCGTGTGAGCTCCCTTTAGGTGGCAAAGATATTAGGAGTGGTATGTATGCATAAGACAAGAAATTGAAAGTAAAAAAAAGTAAACACAAGAAGAGGAATTGAATTAATGAAAACAATTTCCAAAAGACGATGCATGAAACACATATTAGAGGGTACCTACTTTCGTAGTAATGCATATGATGTTAACTGACTTATGCTTGCGGGAACTAGAAAAAATAGGTTTAAAGACCAGAAGCATAAATTTCATTTAATCGGATGATAAGCATATATATATATATATATATATATATATATATATATATATATATATATATATATATATATGAGACATGGCCGTTCCTACAAATCCGGAGGCTCGGTTCAGTAAGTGAAAAGAGGTCTGTCATAAAATAAAAACGTTTTATTTTTTTTAAGAACAATGTTCTACAAAGTGGCGTATATATGTCATACACCCAAAGGTGAAAATCACTACCGTATACATGGGGAACCTGCACAAATGAATGGTTTGTATTCGTTTTGAGATGAAAAATTAAATTATATTGTACAATTTCAAACCAACAATAATTATAGATTGTCATAAGAACTACTTTAATGATAGATTCAGGAGCGGTATACAAGTGTAACGACATGGCAACTCACTGCAAAAGTAACATTGTTAATAGTGGGGTAGTACTTAGTAGTACTGGGCTATAATTTTTTTTTTAGACTCAGCTCCATTGAGCTGTTTGTACCCCCAAGGTCCGGCCCTGATACGAGGCCAGATAATGAGAACATAAAGAAGAGGAATATAAAGATTTATTCTTCTAATTCACTACCGATCTGGTAGCCATTCTATTCCAAAATATATTTTTTACTATAAACACTTTGATTACACAACTGGTAAGTATATCGTGGTTACTGAACTTATACTCCAAAACAAAAATGCAATCATGTGTTAGTTTGTCAAGGGTTTTGCCTTAATTTTGGAAACACAATATAGATTCTAAATGAGATGCTTTGCTTTTACAAAACTTTGAATCTCTTACACAAAACTTTGAATCTCTTACTATGATAGAATAAAGACTAAAAGCTTTTAATAAATAAATAATTTACGAAATAGAAAGACTATAAATTATGTTGTTGAGCTCGAAAGTTAGCTAATAGCTCTCAATCTCAAACGATTACACTTAGAAATAAACTTTATTTCTCGAATGTGAAGTTACTTAACTCCTCTAAAAAGTTTTAATTAACTTCAAACGATTACGCTTAGAAATGAACTTTATTCCTCGAATGTGAAGTTACTTAACTCCTCCAAAGAGTGTTAAGTACTTATGTTTGATTTTTATTGAGCTACTAAAGTAATCAAAATAGATAAATTGCAAAACAGAAAAGATAAAGGTAAATGGCAAGAAGATAAAAAAAAAAAAAAAAAGACAAGTTTTATTGATTGTGTGTCCAAAATATTAAGTATAATGAGTATTGTACCATCAGGGGAATTCCACTTGGGCTCCATCCAGCTATTCACAGTGCAACCAGTCACGTGCCCGCCACGTGGCAGGTGGCCTATTCCTGCCAAACTCGAGAATAAGTAATTGGGCCTGATGAGCGGTTCCTTTACCCATCAACCTGGAACCTTCAAGTCCAAAATCCCCTCTTACGTGGTTCACGCTTGTGTGATGTGTGTCAAGAGTCAACTAGGAAAAGATAAACGAGTAGGCCAAAAAAGAGGGGTTTGTGGGACGAATCACCCCGATTTCTTCTAGGGTTCCCACCCTATAAATATCATCTACATAGCTCTGGCGAACTCATGACCTAAACACACAACCTATTGCTCTGACTTTGGAAAATCACATTGCTACCGAGGGTTTAAACTATTGTACTTCGTTCAAGAAAAATTAGCACCCACCGTGGGGCCTCGGTAATACTAGCCCAGTCCACCTATCCAAGAATCGTGATCACCGCCATGCAGTAGCAGATCGCCGCACTCATTCATTAGAATCAAGCTCTATCCCAAGCTGTCCAACATGTACACCAATACCAACATGATCACAACAACTGTCCAGAAAGGGTTTAATAGGAAGATCCCCAGCCTCTAGCAACTGAGATCTAAAATGCATATGTCCTAGAGAATTTCAAATTGTTGCCTCTATCTGCCTTTGACATGAAGACGAACCCAACTTAGCACATAACAACATTCAACACTCAGATGGCCATCATCGGAGCAAGAGACCCACTGAAGTGTAAACGGCTAGCAGGAACAGTGAGGATGATCAAGAAGTCAACTAGGACTTGTAACTTGATGCTTCCTCTTGGGATAAACATGATGTCATATTCTTAAAGCTCTATTGACCACGCCACCATCCTCCCCGCCAAGTATGGCTTCTTTAGGACGTGACCGCTATTTTGTGTCCCTGGAAGTAGGGTCGTAGTTTTCTGGCGGTGACGACCAAAGCTAGTGTGTTCTTCTCGATCTTTTGATATTGCAGCTCTACCCCCTTGAAAACTTTGCTAAGGAAGTACACAAGCTTCTCCCCGTCCACACTTTCTTGCACCAGTAATGAGCTTAAGGCATTTTCGGACACCGACAGATACAAAAACAAGTGTCTCTCCTTCTAATGGGTGTATTAGGATAGCGGTGGCGGTGGGGTCATTTTTTCCCTAAAGTATATCCATCGGCGGGTCTCCGCTTCTTGGCGCGCTCTAGGGTCGCCTTCTTATCTGCAGCTGACATTGGGACCATTGAATCTGTTAAACAAATAAGAAAAGGGGTAGTTTAGTGCATCAAAGTGAAGCATGAACATCGCTAAAACAAAGTAAATGATAAAGGACATGAATAAAATCAAGGCTTTATAGAATGGGGGAGCCTCACCTTGTTACTCCTTAAGTTCAGCAAGCGAATCCTCCCTCCTCTGCAATTCCTTCAGGAAGATCGTGTCTATAATCATGGAAATCAACCACGTATTTCTCTACCCCAGTGAGCTTTTTATAATCAAAACCAATTATTGAATCAAGGTCACTTGTCCATTAAGGAGGGAATTTGACCACCTCATCGCTGTCATAATAGGCACCAATGGAGTAGTCTTTCTCCCTCACCCTGAAGAACTTGCGCTTTCAGTTCTTGTAATTATCAATAAATAACTCAAACAAACCACGCCCTTGTTTTGATTTGATGGAAACATGTGACCCTTTCCCCATTGTGGGAACCAACCCAAAGCCCTAGCACAAGATCTCATACACCCTTATGTACGCCCAGCTGTTTGGATGTATTTGGGAGGGTGTCATGTTGATTGTTTTCAAGACCTCGCACTTGAATCCAGTAAAGAGAATCCTAACACCCGAATCAGCTAGGACGCATGAGTACATGTAGAAGCCCTCCTGAGAGACCCCCTGAGGATACCACATGTAGACTCGCTCCCTAATGGCACACAGATCTATGATGACGTCTTCCTTTTGGCCCGTGGAGGACACCTTACATTCCCTCCTAAGGTTGTTAACTCGTTTCATTGATCCAAACATGGAGACATAGGCGGCAACTTCCTCGCTCATAGGCGGTTGAGACTCTCTAAAGGACGCCATAACTAGAAGATTATCACTCCTCGTCGGGGACTGAAGAAGAAACAATAATGACGTCACTATCACTACTAGCTTTGCTACTACTAGAGTCGCCACTAAGAGATCCTAAGACCTTATGACAAAGTAGCTTTCTTCAAGTCTCACCTAGTACATGAAACTATCCGCCATACGAGCATGTCTAAAACACGCGTCCCATACCAACTTCTCTTCACTTGGGTCAGAGGTAATGCCTAAATTTCCCTCATCATCACAATCCCGAATCAGAACCATTCTTAGAGAAATGCTATGCTAGACTAAGTTACAATGAAAAGTGCAGTACTTGAGTAAAGAGGGAAGAAATTGTTGGCTCAAACTTGTGGAAAAAGCGGTTAAGCACAAACACGCAAGAAATAAATATGGTGAGAAACTTAAGACAAAAGGTCCATTTATACGGATTTCTAGCTTTGATACACACGATAGCCCCTGCTCAAAATCATAATACCAATGGGTGCTTTCGGTGCCTTTTAAATCTAGCACTCCACTTGTCATGATTCATTAGAGAGCTCAGAATGGCTGATCCTTGGGTTCAACGACCCAGATTACTGAAAGACCACAATAATGTTCATTGTACCTTCAGGCATTTAACTTACGTGGGAAGCATAAAAGATAGGAAGACACCTTGATAAGAGCGGCAACATCATCCGCAAAGATATCGTTGCACCTCAAGCACCTCGCCTTATCCAGTGACTCGTACTTAGGGGGATGTGTACCACCATAGTTTCACCTTTCCTCCATTTCAAGCACTTCGCCCTCTCTAAGGACTCGTACTTGGGGGGTTATATACCATTAGGGGAATGCCACATGGGCCCCATCAAGCTATTTATGTTGCAACCAGTCATGTGCCCACCACGTGGCTGGGTGACCTGTTCCCGTCATACTCGAGAATAAATAATTGGGCCTGGTGAGCGGTTCCTTGACCCATCAACCTAAAATATTCAAGTCTAAAATTCACTCTTACGTGGTCCACACCTATGTGACGCGTGCCAAGAGTCAAGGAGGAAAAGACGAACGAGTAGGCCGTAAAAGAGGGGAGCATGGTACGAATCACCCCGTTTTCTTCTAGGGTTCCCACCCTATAAATACCATCTGTATAGCTCTGGAAAACTCAAGACCTAAACATGCAACCTATTGCTCTTAATCTGCAAAAGCACACTGCTACCATGGTAGAAATTTATGCACTTTGTTCAAGTACAAGTATTTATAGGTAGAGGTCAAATCTTATTGGCTAAAACATTACAACCAACAAAATATTGCCCTGATTGTAATATTCAACTTTTTTCACGGGTAGCGTGTGTTTTCCCCATTACATGGTGTATGTGGTGCCCCACATTTGGCTTGAGTTTTCTTTGTTTCGTGGCATTTCCAATCCCCCCTATCAACACATGATTTTCACTTATGATCATGCTTTGACAAAATAGTTGTTATTAGTTCATAAAAATGTGGAACACAAGTCATGAAACTAAATTATCAATTCCCATCCTTCTTTGAGACCATTAGGAATCGACAAATATTTGCCTCACTCAAATTTGCTTGTCCATAGTTTGATTTCCCTTTAATCGACTACCTAGAGATCAACTAAACCTAAGCGAATTGTTTTTTTAGGTGTAAATAAATTCTCGGTGTCACATTATTTGTTAAGCTGAACTAAGAGATGATGTGACCAAATAGTAATTACTGCATGAACAGTGTAATTATTGTGTCATAAAATAGAAAAACATGTTTTTAAACCCTTTCTCAGCTTGTGAATGGTCGAAACCTAAGTAATTGTTTGCTCCTGTCATCTCTCACATTAGCAACCTCTCTCTCTCTCTTTCTCTCTCTCTCTCTCTCTCTCTCTCTCTCTCTCTTTCTCTCTCCCTCTCTCCCTCCCTCCCTCTCTCTCTCTCTCACACACACAATTTTTATTTTTACTGTTGAATAAATTATGTACATTATTGTTGACATTCATCATTTGTCATATTTTGCTCAACTATAGGATTGACAACTCTACACCCATAAAGCGTGTATAACCTTATTGTGATCAGCAGATGAAACTCAACAACTGTAGGGACGTAATAATCCCACAAACTCATCAATTAAATAGAACTTTTATCTTATAACTTAATCTTTACTTGTCTTTTAATCCAAGAAGGAAATAGAGGGGATTTGAAGAATTATAACCACCGCTGAAATTCTGCAATCAAATCAGGTTACTAAATCGCTGCTACTTTGCACAATCAAATCAAATTTGTAAACTACCCCCAATTTACTACTTTTATTTATTTATTTGCTTTTTATTGTTTGTTTAATAAGTAATGCTAGTTACCTAGTTGAAACGACAATTCTTGTAGAGACAATCTTACTTATCACTTTATCATCACTAATTTTATCACATTATCTTTTAAATAGGATCTATATGTATGTATATACTCCATCCGGTCACTATTATAAGAAAAGTTGATGTTTTAGGTTCATTCAATAAATGATAGACCACATACATCATTTATTGAATGAATCTAAAAAGTGAATTTTTGTTTATAATAGTGAACGAAGGGAGTAGTTCTGAAAATATGCTAACATTTTTCTCTGTCTAGGTCCTTGCTTCTTGCATTAAGGATATGTTGTGGCAGTCACCCATCCTTAATTAGGTCAAGTGTAATATTGATGGTTGTGGCTGTGCTTAGGGTTGTCCCGATCCTGCAGCTTGTTTATGGATTTTCAAGGATAAGGATGTTAATTACTATAGGTAGTTTTGCGGTCAATTTTCATATCACTATATGCTTTTGAACTAAGCTTAATGGGATGATGAATGATATATATTGAGATAACTTATAAATTTGTCTTGTGTTACAGCTTATAAATAGCGGTTAAGAGGTGCCAACATAGTTGAAATCTTTGTTGCCTTTTGCATACTTTGTATTTTCCTTTAATGTAGCACGGGATTCAATTTGTAGAGTGGAGATGGACGCTTTCATGGTTCAAGAGATATGAATCGAAAGAGCTTTTGTCATTTTCTATTATAGCCTAAGCAGAGAGCATCTGTAATAAAATCAAGATCAAAGTACTATACAAAAAAAATAGAAAGGGTTACGGTCTTACGGATTACATCACAAGAAATAAATGATATATGGTTTGACGAATGTGTCATGCAGTGTCTCTATAATCGTTTCCTATTTTAAAACTATACAATAGTTCAAATGTGTTTTTTACTCCAAAAAAAAAAAAGTTCAAATGTGTTTTTTTTAGTCAGTTTAATTTATAAATTGATCTTTTCTAAGATAATTTGCTACTCAAAAAGTTTTTTATGCTAGTAATATATATATTTCAAGGGGAAAAATTCACATGTGTGCAAGGGAAGAGACAAATAAAATAATGGACGATCTAAGATTTGATAATATATAAAAATAAAAAAAAAATACATTTTTTGAAGTAAAATGTGCATATAAAATTTGAGGTTTAGTGAAAGGAAAATGTAAACGTGCCATATATCAAAAAATATAGATTATGTTTTTGAGATTGTACGAATTTATTCGTCAAAAAGTTAAGAACTAACTTTTCTCAATAAATACTTGTTATTTGTAGAATCATCACAGCAAATGTTAGAATGAACCTTAATGAAATACTAAGAATTTCATATTCGTATGTATTGTTTGATTAAAAAAAAAATTGCACACAATTCAAAGCGTCCTTGCATGGTTAATAAGGAACACAATATAATAAGACCATCTTCGAATCGTTTGAGGTGTGTGAATTTTCTCCTGGGCAACCCGTCTATATATGGCGCCCTTTATTTGTTGTTTACGTCTGGTCAGTCTTTATTCGTCTTATCAAAGACTCGATTATTAATAAATTTTGCCGTTTAAAATAATCTCTCTTAAAAGTGTTATTTTTGGTACAGTTGTTTTTTCCCTAACATGTTAACATTGCCCTATAAATCTTATTCAAATAATTTTAGAAAATAATACCACAAGCATAATAATGAGATATGATGTAATGTTTGAATAAAAGAACTTAGGGTTATTAAACTTTTGAAACAAATTCAACTATTCATGTCTTTGACCTTTTTAATTCCATGATAAATTGAGAACTTGTTTACCGGCGTTTTTGGTAATATCAGGGCTAGTTTTGATTATTATAAGCAGGATCAAACCAGAAATCCTAGGACATGTTGTGCGATCTTTTTTCAGAAAATACATGAGAGTTCATCATATTCATAGGTTGTTTTATGAATATAACAGTTTTTTGTATGAAAGTAAAAGTCTTTCGACGGAAAGAAGTAAAGAAAAATGCAAGTAAAAAGGCTTAAAAGTTTAAACGCAGAAACTTAAAGAAATGTAAATTTCATTGCATTTAAATGTAAAGGTGGTTCGACAAATCAGTTTACATACATTATGTATGACTCTTTTCTCTGGACGCTGGTACTTCGAGTGCTAGAATTTCTATAAATAATTTGCGACCTGTTTTTCATATGAAAAACTACTATATATACATAGTGAAAATAACTACATAAACTAAATTGCTAAACACCGCACTTCCTCGACTAGAAACTGCATGTCCCCCACGTCTAAATAAGAAACTGCTGCTTTTGAATTTGAGTTATTTTCCCTTCGACAGCAACTGCTTGATTTCGACCAATCTTCTCTCTGAGTCACCTTTTGTCGAACTTCAAAGGTCTTAAAACTCTTCAAAATGCTCAGTCTCGGCCTACGTCGAAATCTTCATGCTAAAGATAACATATTTAATTCTTAAAAGAACAAAAGTCAACTATATATCATTGACTGTATTAATTGAGCCTGTTGAAATTACAAGTTAACAGAACAATAGTTGGTTTTGATAAGAAATGGAAAAATCAAATTATAAGTATAAAATGAAAATTAACTTAGATTATATACTAGTTTCAATTTGGTTTTCTGAGCTTATAAAAAAAAAAACTATTTGGGGTATGTTTTGATAAACAACATATTTGCAACTTATATCACAAAAACTTGTCATGATAAACGTTTATATATAAACTTACATGAGCCATTTTTATAGTAAAAGACAAAATAAAGTTATAGTATTATTCTTCTATATGCTAAAATCTATTTTTCACAAATTATATTGGAGAATTATCGAAAATAAACTAAAAAAGCATGTGAAAATTGTCATACTTAAACTGGTTTCATAAGTTCTTTCAAATAGCCTAGTAAAATTTATGTAAGATGAAAAACTCAAATAAATCTGCCATTGTTATTCTGTCTTAGTGACTGACTAAATGCAGCAGAATAAGAGGAAACATTTGTTTTAAGACATTGGATTCAGGACATTTTGAAACTTGAAAAATGAGGATTATGAAGGTTTTGTTGAAACAACTAAAACAGAAAGTAAGGTTCAGATAGGCACATGACACAGTGGAATGAGTGGGGTTAATAAACAGTTTTATGAGACATCACGCCATAGCCAACAGTGGCAGAAATTGGGACCCATTTGGGACATGAGTCTTGTGGTGAGTGCTCTCGTGGGCACTGCATCTTCTTTATTTTGTCTCCCTTATACCCTTCACACTTTCTTTCACCGTTCATAATCAAAATTCATGTTTGTATATTTTCATTTTTACAAAAATGATATACATTCGTTAAGATGGATAGAATACATCCTTCAACATCTTAAAAAACGTAAAGGATAAATATGCAAACAAACCCACAACATTTAAGTTAATAACATACAACAACATGATACTTGCAATTAATATGATAAAATTATAGTGACCGGAATACTCATACCTCCGGATATGTAACGTTGACATTCAAATCATTGATTGAATAACCGCACTTTCAGTAAAAACCAAATGAACATTGAAACAAGATGAGAAATCAACTCTGACCCGTGTGTATATATAATGTAATGTCCTTAACAACTGAGTTATTAATATTTGATGAAAATTAATATGGTAGTTATTAAAAATGATTGGAAATAATAAAATTGGTTTTAAACATGAAGATTTTTGTTTGTCCAAAGCCAGGGTAGGTGGTGAAAAGCTTTGGATGGACAAACTGGATAAGTCTTGTAGTGTGTCAGATTAACTTTAATTCATTTGGTAATTGATTTGAATACTTTGTTGAGAATTAATAGCCATGTAACATTGATCCATGATCGATTTGCGAGGAATTCCGTCACGACATTGTTAGCTTGTAAATTTGACAGGCTCATTTAATATGGTCAACATTTGTTTGACCTTTTACTTTGCAGGAATCGAAGAGCTTTCGCATATGAATTGAAGAGTTTTGACAAAGCATCAAGCCTAGAGCGTATGGTCAGAATCTCGACAAAGCAAGGCTGAAAGGATGTTTCGCGTCGAAGACAAGCAAAAGGCGGGAAAGGACGATTTCAAGCAAGGAAACGGTTTCCTTTTAGTGGAAAACGTGGGACAAGTAGTTGTCCAAGAAGGAGGAAGTGCTGATCATGGGCTTAGTGGTTCACCATCTAGTTTTTTAGTATAAATAGTAGTTTCCAAGCTGGAAAGTGGGTCGCAAATCATATACAGAATTCTACAACACTCAAACTACCGGCGTCTAGGGAAACGAGTTATACATAATGTATGTAAACTGATTTATAGACCACCCCTTTTATTTTAATGCATTGCATTTTACCTTTTCCTTGAGTTTACGTGCGTAAACTTACTTTTTATCTTGCTTCATTTTAAGCTTTTTACTTGCAAACTCAAACCTGCCGAGAGACAGTGCTTTTGCATTCAAACACGTCCTGCTCTCTAAGCAACCTGAGTGCATTTCGTGACCTTTTTTAAAACATTTTCCTATAAAAAAAAAAAACCTTTGCACAACGGTCTTGAGATTTCTAGTTCGATCTCGCTTGTAATAATCAGAACTAACCCCCATTTGCCGAAATGACGGGCAAACAGACATATAGCAGTACTCATATATAATATAAGATATTTTGGTAAAAATAAAAATAAAAAATGAATTTAGGAGACAAATTTAACGAATCAATACAGAAAGCAATTTGATTTTGCTCCCAATTCAGGAACTGAATAAGTATATCATGACTATATATGACGATCTCATTCAACATGACTCATGACATGTGATGACGAAATTGGACCAACATTAAAATGTATACATACGGCACATAACAAAAAGGTGGCACGTTAATAATTTACAATTAACAAATACAATAGCCTCCATGAATCACACATTTCAATACATTTATCTCTAAAGTAAGAAATTTGAACTCATGAGTACTCAATTTGAAGTGCATTTTGAGTAGGCATGATTTGGAAAAAGAAAAATAATATTAGCATGGCACAAAAAATGTAGATGGGAGGGGACAAATTAAGAGTAAGAGGCATGTGTATGTAATGTAACACACTCAATGGGTGCAAATTGCCAAATGCAGTAGCCAATAGGTAAAAGTCTTATATGAGGTCCATACTCTAGTCTCTAGTGATATACAAAAGTATAGGGTATGTGTATTTATGAATATAGGAGTGATAAAGCTAGCTAGCATGACTAGTTACTTGGCCCTACCTAACATTTGGATTGTCTCATATGCCATGATGGATGTGTTAACAAATAAATTAAGAATTATGCTAACACATTCTTTTTTAACAATGACTACCAAAATTCTTTTTTTTTTAAAGCAAAATGGGTGTAGATGTAGAACCACTACAACACCTAGATAAATAAAAAAGGAAGCCAGTACAAAAGGAGAAGGGGGATCAAAACCAAAACCCTCTCAAGCGAAAGAAAGCTAAAAGAAAACAAGAAAATAAAAAGAACAGAAGCCAAAAGGAAACTAAAAAGAGCAAGAAAAAACAAGTCAATCAGGTATTGTGAACCGGAATACCTTTCTTCAACCACTTCAGTGAAGGGCTCCTCTGTAGAAGCACGATTCCTCAGATAATTGATAGCAGCTATATATATGTGAAAATTAATTAATGAAAGTAAATATTAAAATAAGTGTTTTTGAACATGCTTAGTAAAATGTATATATACTATTTTCTCTTGTAATTTAGAGACTAAATTAAGAAGAGAATAATAATTTATAGCCCAAATTGATGGTCTGTTATTTAAATATTTGTTCAATCATTAATTTTTCAGCCTGGCTCACATGATTTCTTTCCTCTACAGTTCACTTTCAATTCAAAATTTAATTTGTCTCTATACTTTCGAACCACATGAAGAAAAAAATAAAGAAGAGACATATACAATCATATATGCCGTGGGACTCCACTTGTGTAACATAGTGGATCTCTATGTTATATAACATTATCCAATCAGTGTGTGACACGTGGATTTTGTCCCTTTAACCTGTTAAATCGGTTAAATAGAAAAGCGATTTTAAAAGACTTTTGTCTTTTCTGGAAAAATAAAATTTTTATTTTTATTTTTAGTTTCATTTTTATCCCCTAGGATTGTATTACAGGCTCTGATACCAAGTTGAGGGCAGGGTCGCCAGCGGAATTTTCTCGAACTTGATTTAACATTTGTTCGATTTTATTTAAACCTTGAAATGGTTTTAAGAGTGTTTTAGCTCTTTCTCTTTGTATAATTGTAAGATTTTCTAAATCTTCTGTTTCTTTTAGGAAATCATCAATATACTCTATATGATATTTTACTAAATCTTGAGCACAAAAAAGAATTTGTTTTAGCACAATTCTTTCATTATAAAAGTTTATATCAAAAATTATTTTTTCTAATCTCTTTTTAAAGAGTTCTACTTCTATTTTAAGATTTAATCCGGGCATTATTAATTGGTCACGAAGTTTTCCAAATCTTTGGCTTCTTTTAAGAGTGATTCGATTTGTGTTAGAGCTTGGAAAGGTTCTAAAAGAATTTTCGCTCTTGTTTTTTGAATCTCGGTGAGATTATTTTCTTGAATTTCTTCTAATAGATTTTCAATTAAATTTATGTGAACCATTGTTATAGTTTGAGTCTTATAACAAATTTGTTTGAATACTATTAAATCATAATACCATTCAATATCACTGACTATGATTTTTAGTCTTTCTTTCAAGACTTCTAATTCTTTTTTAATTGTTAACCCAGGCATTATATGCTTGAGGAACCTTCTAAAAAAATTTCTAAAGATTGTTCAAATTCAATTAGTTTTTGGGATGGCCATAACAGGGTTGTGGCTCTTTCTTTTTGTGTAATAGAAACATTTTCTGTTTCTTCTAATTCTTCTATTACTTCATCTACATATGAAATTTGTAGAATCATTAAATCATGGATTCCCCAAATTGTGTTCTTCATTTCTATTCTAAAGAAATTTTCTTCTATTTTGTTAACTAGGGCATCTAGTTTTATTCTGAATAATTTTAGTTCATTTTTTATTGTTATTCCTGGCATTATAATTTTTTATTAATTTTTAAAAGTTCAGTTTTTATTTCTGATAAATTTTTATCAAACTTTATACTGTCTAATGAAGTTCTTGGTGGTAGGAACCTTGGTTCACTAGTATTTTCCTCTTGCTCTAAGAGAGGTGTTCTTTCTATTGTCATAATAGACTTTGATCTTTTTAATGGTTTTAGAATTGGTGATTCTAGTTTTACTAATGGTGCAAATAGTTCATCTATTTGTATTTTTTCTCTTCCACTAAACTCTACACTATAATGAGAGTTACTTAGTGCATAATTCATCTTATAACTTATACTAAAAGGATGATTTCCTGGTCTCATAAGTTTTTGGTCCTTGAGTTTATAATGTATTACTAAAGATCTATTTAGATCTATATCATTTAGACTCAAGCCTATTTGTAAATTTATATCGAATTTTATTTTTCCACCTTTTAGATTTCCTTCACCTTTGGTTATTAGTGAATGTTTTTTGTTCAATCTAGCATCTTCTATAAGAAGTTCTAGTTCTGAATTTATTCCTTTCATAAAAGTACTTTTTATGATTATTTGGATAGTCGATATATGAATATATCCTATCTTCTGTCTTTTTTTCTAATGATAAGTGTTTTAACCTTTCGTTTATTTGTTCATCATCAATCATAGATATTACAACAGATCCATCTGTTGATTCCATTGGTATGGGAACTTCTCCTATCATCATTCCGTATTTTAGAATGTTTTCTCTGGATAGTTTTTCTTTTATTAAAGAAAAAATACTTTTTTGTTTGAAGTTTTCTTCAGGTTTTAGGGTAAAATCTACCTTTTCTATATGATCTATTAATACATCTGCCATAAAACCAGATGAATTTTCTTTTATCATACTATATTCCATTATGAAATGTAAAAATTATAAAGTATTTAAAATATTTAAAATCATACCTGACTTTGTCTTGGATTTTTGATAATTCTGATCTTTCGATCCTTTGGATTTGAAATAATCTTTCGATTATTGATATTGAGAATTAAAATCTTTTGATTTGGTTATGACAATCTCAAATCCTGCGAAGCCCTTTCCCACAATGTTTTTCATAAACTAAGGTACTTACTTCATTGATTTAAGTTGTAATTTACAAGTGAGCATCGAGGCTCTTATTTATAGGAGGAAAGGACTTACAAGTGGTTCATCTGTCCTTATCCATGACAGCAAAAAAGAAAAACAATTGAAACACGCAAAGAAAAAGAAAACGCATTATCACCTAAAGTGATAATATTCTTATCTCTAAGTGGACCCCATCTGACTCAGATGATAAGGTTATACTATTACATCATGATAATTATATGACGCGTGTCTAGGCTTTTTCTGTAGCCTTATCTTTTGTTGCTGAAGTTGTCGGTATTTTGTCTTTTTCTGCCGACACTTTGTCTTTTGCACACCATTTACAGATATGCCCTTTGTAGGTTGAGAAGTATTGGCAACATTCCTGTTGTACTTCGTCTGGAATTCTATGGAGACCATTTTCGAATCCTGAGAATAATTCTTCGAATTGAAGTGTTTGTTTGAGGTGCTCTGTAGAGACCTTTTTCTTTGAGTCACAGACCATGAAACAATAATCTGAGACATATAAGACTTTATAATTGGTAATGGATGACCCATATTTGATTAAATAGTCATAAAAACGCTTCATTTGTTGAACAAATGAGATTAATGTCCATCCAACACTTGTTGCATTTGGTTCTAGATAGGTTTTATTTGAGATACCTATCTTTATAGCTGTTCTTGGTCTTACAGCCATCTGATTATTTTCTTCTTCGAACCATGGATATGTTTGTTCGAATTGGAGAAATATTTCTCTTCCTTTGGCAAGGAAGTCATTAAATCTTTTTGCTGTATCACCGATCTCTTTTGGAAGATCAGCCAATTCTTGAAATCTATAACCTTCTTTTTCCTCAAGATATACAGTCTTGAGCATTCCATAGTCATAGAATTCTTTAAGTAATTCCTTGGATATTCCTGGAACTGTATTAGCTTTTACCCCATGTTTAGTATTAACTGGATAAAAACATTCAATTGCTAGTTCTTCCTTGAAGTTGGCTAGCCATCTCCACTTTCCCATGAAATCATCAATGGTTTTTATCTTGTTTTTTTCTTTTTGGAGGTTTATAATTGATCCTACTGAAACCTTCTTTTTAGATTCCATTTTTGATGGCTGGCCAATATCCTTTGCTATGGCCATTTCCTTGTAGGAGGCCTTGTAAGCTTCTTTTGCTTTCTCCATTGTTGGATAAGCTTTGTGTCTGACATTTTTGCCATTGATGTGGAGGCTTGCAATTGCCCAATTGTTGTAGATGCCTTTCATTGGACCATCAAAAATGACATACACATTCTTTTCTGGTTGTAGATCGACAGCATCGTTTGGTTGGTCTAAACCATTTTTTGACTCTTCATCTTCTTGTTCAACTTTTTCTGCCCATGACTTTTTCGTATCTTCCTCTGGCATAGAACCTGCTGAAGATGTTGATAAAAAACTTTGTTGTTCATTCAAAGTCTTTTTTGTTGGTTCTTCTGTTGTTGTTGGAGTTTCAACATTTATGATCTTGGTTAGGCTTTCGATCATTTTAATCATCTCCCCCCTCTCTGAAGAGAGTTGTTTTAGCTTTTGGCTATGAATTTCAATATGTTCATCTTTTTGCTTCAAGCTATTGTAGAGAACTTTTAGAGCTTGCTCCATTCTCTTGTCAGAGTATCTGCAAAACAATTGTTTTCTGATTTTATTAGTTAAATATAAGGATAGAATTGTTGGATGCGCATTTGCCATCTAACAAGTCTTCCTTGTTTATGATCAACTTTTAAATTGTAGCGCCAAAATCCGCTAGCATAAGTTGAATCAGTTCGTAATAAAAATCTTGATGGAATTAAATCCATTCTCCATTTTTCTAAAACATTTAAACAAGAAAGAGTTTCTTTCTCATTGATATGATATCTTGTTTCAGCATCTTTAAAAGAACCTGAAACATACTTGCATAAAACAAGATCTTTATCCTTAATTCGGATATTATTACTTGAATAATCAAGTTTTGAATCAGTTGAAACTGATGTTTTATCTGATCGCCCGTTAGGGATATCTGATTTTAACTGTGGGGTTGCGCCCACAATGGTATAGGATTGTTGTGGGGTTTCATCCTCAACATATCCGTTGAGATTTAATCCCAATTTTTGTTTACCATTAGGTAGAGCTCTCATAACTCCAGCCCAAGTAAACTGGTTTGCATCAACATTTACAACCAAAAAATCATTTTCTGTTGGGTTTTATAGTTGTGGTAAAATTTTTAATTTTTCTTTTAAAGATTTTACAGCCTCAGTATCCTTTTGTGTCCATGACCATAGCACTTTTTCAGATATCTTCCTCTGTAAAATTTTTCTATCATTTGCTAAGTCTTGGAGAAATCCTTCGTTAGCAACATAATTTAAACATCCCAAAAATCTTTGGATTTGTTTTCTATCTGCTAATTGATCAGGAAAAAGTAAAATCTTTTCTTGAACATGTGGTGATAAATCGAGTTTTCCTCCTTCTCTTATGATAAGACCAAGGAATTCGATTTCTTGTTTCAAAAGTATTGACTTTTTTCTGGATAGAACAATTCCTCTATCTTTTATTCTGTTTAAAACAGTCATAACATCTTTAACATGTTGTTCTTTACTTCCTTTAGTAAAAATTAATATGTCATCGATATATACAAAACAAATATGATCAAGACCCTTAAGAGTGTTGTCCATAAATCTTTGATATATTGATGGTGCTTGTTTTAAACCAAATGGTAAAACATTCCATTCAAAATGTCCTTCTGGACAACTGAAAGCTGTTAAAGGTTTAGTTTCTTCTGATAACCTTAACTGCCAGTACCCAGATTTTGCATCTAAAGATGAAAACCAATTACATCCTCTTATTTTTTTCAAAAATGTAATCTTTTCTTGGTAACTTATATGAGTCACTTATAGTTTCCTCATTAAGTTTTTTATAATTGATTACCATTCGAGCTTTTCCTCTTTTTATTTCATTGTGTTTTCTGACATAAAAAGCTGGCGCTGAATGTGGACTAATTGAAGGACTTATTAATTCTTTTTCTAATAGTTCTGCTATTTCTTTTTTAAATTCTTCCTTATCTTCTCCTGAGTAAGGGATTTTGTATAAGGCTTTGACTTCCTTTTTAGGATCTTTAAGTCTTACAACAATTAAATCTTGTATTTTGTTTACTATAGTATCCAATGGATTTTCAGAACAAACTTGATCTAGATGATGTTCTAGATTTTGTTCAGTTGTTAAGTAAAACTTTCTTTTATCCCACATACATCTAAGTATGTTAAGATTTTCTGAAATTGCCTTTAAAAATTCATTTTTTGTTATAATGTTCGTTGTAATAAATTCACTTTCTTTTGGATTATTGACATCAAACCAATTTAATGTTATGGTATCAGTTTTTTGAATAAAAGGATTATATAACTTTAAAAAGTTATTTCCTATTATCAAATCTATTCCAGAATCATGTTCATAGATTGATTTTACATAGAAGTATCTATGTTCAATTTTTATAAAAACATGTTTTAGAACAAACCATATTTGGTGTTTCTTTTTATCAGCAAATATAATTTCTTTTGGTTTTTGTAGTCTAATCCATCCTTCCTTAATTATGGATTTCCTACCAAAACATAAAGTAGCACCGGTATCAATATAACCCATGATTTTCTTTTTGTTCAGTGTTACCTGGATAAATGTTGCATTAGGGTTTCCATTTTTTAAAATTTTTCTACTCATTCTTCAATTTCTTCTTCAGTAGTATATTCAAAAATACTACTTTCATCAGAATCTATATCTGATTCTATTGGTTCGAAACCTACTTCCCAAATTAATTTCAAAGTTTCTTTTTTTGAATCTTTCTTTTTAGGACATTCATTTGCATAATGTCCTTCTTCATTACACAACCAACATGTGCATGTTTTCTTCCCTTTGGGACATGAATTCTTTTTAGGATATTTTTTATTTCTCCTAAAGTATTTTTGTTTATTAAATTTTTTAGGAAATTTCCTTTTTCTTTTATATTCAGAATGATTAATTTTCCTAAAAACTTTTTTCTTTTTCTTTCTTCTAGGTTTACTACAACCATAGTTTCCTACTTTATTTTGAATTCTATCACAGCAAACATTTATTTTTGCTTCTCTTTTAGCAGTTTTTTCCATGCATTTTTCGGATATCCACTTCCTCAATGCAGTTATTCTTGTTCCTAGTGTATCTTCTAAACCTACAAACATTTCTAGGTGTTGTTGAATTTCTTTTTCCATTATTGTCCCTACAGATGATGGAAGTTTATTGTAAAATAATCCTAAAAGATTGTATTGTAATCTTTTTTGAGGATTTATTGCATAATAATATTTGCTAAACTCACATATAAATGGTTCAACATAACACATATCACAGATTCTTAGATTAAAGATTCTATGGATGTTTGTATTCATTAGGTCTGCTTCTGCTTCTGGCGCATCAAAACCTACGAATTCTTTTTTCAGAATTGAATAGACATGATTTATAACTTCTTCGGTTGTTGATGGAAGTTCTGAGTCTGATTGTTCAGACATAAAGCTCCAAGCATTTCCTATGGTTTTTGTTTTTAAATAATTGAAAATACTTTTTGAACTTAGTTTTCCTAATGTAGGATCTAATTGGATTGTTACCATGTGATCATGATACCAACTTCTTAGTTCCTTTTTAGTATCTTCACTACAATCAATGTTTAAAACATTATCTTCTTTGTGACGATTTATTATAGGTATATATTTAGATGGTATTTGTTTGAATTTTCTTTCATCCATTTTATTTTGAATGATTTGTTGGTCGATGAATTCTTCTTTACCCTCTTGACGTCCCCTCTTACGTCCTTGTTCTGATGTTTTAGGTTGTTCATTAGTTTTCACAAGTCCTACTTGTGGTTCTTCTTCCATACTAAAAGAACTATCTGAATCAAAGTCGTAGACAAATTTGTATCCGTCATCAGATTCTTCGGTCATTTGGTTTTTTCTATTAATGTCTAAAGAAGCCATTAATGTTTGTAATTCATTTAGCTGATTAGCTATTTCTTCTTCTGTTTCGTCCATTTTTAGGGCAATGGCGCGAAAAAGTTAATTTCTTTTTCTGATTTTTCAATTTTTTCTGAAATTTCTACCATATCTCCCCCTTCTTTTTTGACAAAAGTTTGTAATTCTTCTAGGGTTAAACATTTATCTCTTATAGGTAAAAGTTTTAATAGATCGATCAAATCATCTATTTTAACACAAAGTTTTTCATCTAACAATTTTTGGTTTTCTTCTAAGTTAGATAATTTTTCATTGAGTTTTTCTTCAAACTCTTTTTCTAGTAGAACTTCTACTATTTTATCTAACTGTTTCTGAAGTACTGTTAGGTTTTCAAAAATATCTTGTATATTTTCACTTACTCCTTTACTAGCCATGTATAAACTTTTGTATTTTAAGGCTTAAAAGATTTGCAAAATTTTCATACTCCCAGTATGTAGTGTAATTATTTTCAAATATTAGAAACCAATATGCTGTTTCTCTTAACCAATTAATTTGGTTTCTCATTCTAATTATATTATTATAATTGGGTTCTAATATAAATGGTTGGGGTATTACTTTCCCAAATGGGTTTATAAGACCTTCCATAAAATATTTAATTTTAGATATTATCCAAATTATTTTATTTTGTTTTAGACTTTTAAAGCCGGTTTTTATAAGAACTGGTTTTAAAAGATTTCTGACATGTGTCAAAATTTTACTGGCCAATGGTACAATGGTACCCAACTACTATGGTACGTAAGTGTTTTCCATATGCCGTGGAGTGACAAAAGGTGTGTAAACTGTATGAGCTTGTTATAGCCACATCCACTTATAAGTGGTACTGCAACAGTGTTAACAGCTCTGACATATCACCGCCACGTTTTCCATTTCGATGGCACACTTGATGTCAATCAAAGTTGAATAGAATTCTTCAGAGAGTGACAAATCATATACTGTGGAAGAGAGAAAGAGATGTGTTAATTTTTCATAAATTCTCACATTTAACTTCATTATGGATATGGGCTTAGAGAGTGTATCAAGTGAGAGGAGTGTTTATTGTGAGAGATGAGAGGGTTAAATCCTAACCATTGGATCAATCTATACCATGACATCTAACTTTGATTGCTGCAGAGGAATGTTATCAACTTCATCTACTTACTCGTATTCCTTCTTCTCTCAGAGACCTCTCCAGTTCCTCACAAACTCTGAATTCACCACTCACCAGCTTCCAAGTTCCAACACTTCAAATCCTTCCTCTACACCTAAAACCTCAATTATGGTTCTGTTTCGTTTCTCTGAAGGATCGAAAAAAATGCGCGCAGATCCACCGTGATGAATTTCGGTGCTTTGTTTACGGCCACCGCTGAAGGTCACCACCGAATTGGCTTCAGAGAATCAAATCTGTTATGAAACATGGCATCCATTGATGAAGGAGAGAAAAGCTTATGAAATTCTTTCTATTGATGGAAAATGAAAATTACAATGTGAGAAAGTTAACCCACTTATGGGGAGGTTACACCTATATATACTAATAGGACTAGTACTCCTTGTAACTAAACTATGTATCTCTAATAGTCCCCCTCAAGTTGGAAGGTGTTCAAAAACACATCCAACTTGAAATGAGAAAATACAAGGAAAGATGCCGGAAATACATCGGCTAAGAAAAATATCAAACAAGTGCTCATCCAACAAGAAGCAACCACAACCCATGTGTTTTTAGAGAGAAGGTAGACCTTCTCTCTCTAAACTTAACATGTTTTCAACCCAGATCTCTGTGATCTGTCTTCCCCGGCCATATGGTTCGCTGCATCCTCATCCTCTCCCCTTCCTACCAAGGCCCTGTTTCTCCATAACTACCCCACTGCCATCACACCTCAACCTGATACCACCTCATCTCACTATGACCCTTCCAACAACAACATCCACGGTCTCCATCTTATCTGCCTCAAGTGGAGATCTTCTCTGCTCACCGCAAGCCAAACACAGGCTTCCTCTTTCAATGAAGCGGCCTCCACCTGAGCCACCGCCACCGAACTTTGAGAAGCTTCAAAAAATTGATGCCTTCATTAATGCTGCTACACCTTCACTTTTGGCACTCATCCGTCCATCTCCAAAGCCACCATGGTGGTTCCACGGTTTGTTGCTCTTGGCCCCTTCAGATCTGGCTTTTGATGTTTGTTTTACTTCTAGTATGTGTCTTTTCTTTTTCTGTGTGAAGGATGCTCTGTTGGTGTTTGTCAAAATGCCTCTAAGGGATTCTGTTTTTTGGAATAAGTTAGTTGGTGTAATTTGGCTTTCCTTAGTGACTGAAGAAGCTTACGAGGCTGACTCCCATTGCAACAGTCTCTCTAATCAGCAATCTACTTTCAAACATCCGAGAAAATTGGACAATTTTGAGACCAATGATAGTCGAATTGTGCGAACACAAGTCAAAGAAATTATCCGTAATTGGATTGGAAAAAAGATTGTGGATTCTCATTCTTATATTGCCAAAGTTCGGGTTCGTAAGAGATTGATTGAGCGGATGCTAGCTTGTTGTTCTTGGATTGGTTATGGTCTTTTAGCTTTTGAACTAGCTATTTGTATTGTCAATTATGTGTGTCTGTATGTTGGTTTTTCTTTAAAATTTGTCCTTCGACAATGGATGGGGAATGCCCCAATTCAACTGTGTCAATCTATATGTAATGTTTGTGGTTTAATTTAATGAATGAAGCATTTTTACTGTCAAAAAAAAAAAAAGAAGCAACCACAACTCAAGGTTGAACCAATTGAAGGAAGGAGCATCAAGGCAACGTTTAACCACCATCCGGTAGAAGCCAATATCAACAAAGCCAATTAAGGCACAACGCTTAACCATCAAGAGTGTTCAATCACTCAAGATAGAAGCACAAGACAAGAAATACAAGGATATCCAAAAAACAATGATGATATCCAAAAAGAAGTGCAAGGAAGAGCCATAGTCTACAATGGAAGAAGGTCATATACAAGACCAAGGTTCCAAAGATAAAAGTGATGCCCTTCCAATGCCAAGCCGAGACAAGAAAAACCAAAAGCAAGCCAATAGAGATGCATAGCCATGTGATGTGTCTTCAAATCATAGAAAACAAAACCATGTTGATGCATTCAAACCATAGGCCAAAACCAATGCTTCCAATAATGAAGCACTCCAAATAACGATCCAGGACAAAGAAACCGAGGAAAAGTAATCAATCCAAGAATCTTCCAACAATCCAAAACTGAGCCAAAATCATAAACCTCACCAAATACAAAACCAATGGCATGAAAGTGCCATGTAGAGCTCATAAAGGAAGGGAGTCGAGTGGTAAAGACAATCTGCCAAAAACTAGCACAATTGTGCATCCACAAAACTACTAATGAAGAAAGCCAGAAGCAAGCCTCTAAATCATATTCAATCAACAAACAACAACTAAGAGCAGCATTCAACAATGTGCTCAAGAATTGTATAGAATCAGAATATCTTGTTTTATGAATCTCTAATGCCCTCAAACAATGAATTTGAAAAGTGAGCCTCAAAACCATCTCAAAAAACAATATTGAAAGTCTCAAAGTCAATATCCAAAGATGATGAATGAGTACTAATAGTCCCCCTCAAAGTGGGAAAGTTTACCAATTTGAGTTTGAAAAACAATGAAAAGTGCAATTGATTCTTACTAGGTAACCAAAGCAACTTCTGAACCAAACAGTTTCTGAACCAAACAGCTTCTGAACCAAACAGATTCTGAACCAAACAGCTTCTGAACCAAACAGCTTCTGAACCAAACAGCTGCTGAACCAAACTGCTTCTGAACCAAACAGCTTCTGAACACAAAAAACAGCTTCTGAACAGCTTGTGCAAGAAATAATAGAAGCATGAAGCAAATCCAGATTCAAAGAAATCCTTCAAACAACATACATACACGTGCGAAAGCAGATTCAAATCGAATCAAGGACGATCGGATCGAAAATCAAGACCGAATTGCAAACTGAAGCAAAACCACAAACTGTAATGGAATGCGATGTAAACAGAGTCGCGATCGCAAGAACATGAGAAATCAAATTGCGAAATCGCGATATTCAGAAACAGGAAATTGCAATCGATGGAGAATTCGAACAAGACATACGAATCGCACGTGAAATCGAAGTTGAAATTGATCAAGAAATTTCGAAACCCTAGGATTTGGGGGAAAATGACAAAAACGAACACAGATCAATTATGAAATTGAATGAGAACAGGATTTCGATCAAGAAATCGTAACCGAATTTGAAGATTGAAGGATGAAGAACTGAATAGCAGGAAAAAAACGAAAAAGCAAGAACAGGACGCAGAGGAAACTGATTCAGAAAAGAAAGGAAAAGAAAAAAGGAATAAGAAAGGAAGAACAGAAAAGGAAAATGGAACAAAGCTGAGAAAATAATTTTCTCGAGCAAAATGCAGCGGAAAATCCTTCAAGGAGGATACCAACTTTGCTCTGATACCATGTTATGAAACATGGCATCTATTGATGAAGGAGAGAAAAGCTTATGAAATTCTTTCTATTGATGGAAAATGAAAATTACAATGTGAGAAAGTTAACCCACTTATGGGGAGGTTACACCTATATATACTAATAGGACTAGTGCTCCTTGTAACTAAACTATGTATCTCTAATAAAATCTAATGACTGAGTGAGCAATTCAAAAAATTAAGCGAGGATTTTTTATATGTTTCGTCTCTCTTTGATATTTGGAGCCATTGATGACTGTTTCGAGAGCTTCTGGGTTGTACAAGAGGAGTGGTTTTTAGAATCTGAGAAACCAAAATTAATCGAACTATAATTCCATAATTTGATACTAATTGTCAAAACATTACTGGTTTAAAGAAAATTGTCAAAACCTTATACAGTTTAGAAATTAAGGATAGGGATAAAACCGATTCTTATTAAGAACATAAAAAACTAGATTTTTAGGTTTTGTTATAAGAAATTCAATTAATTTCAAGAAAGATATAAGAAACAAGTATAGTTGTCACCATGCATTATGAATTGGAGAACTCAGAATTGTGAATGAGTAAGACCAGCAGCAATGGTTGTGTTGAATCTGACATTCAACAAGTGAAGAAGCTCCAATGGCATGTTGAATGGTGTTGAGAGATGACATGGAGGAGAGAAGTGTTGAACCCATTCAACATTGTTTAACTGCTGACACAGGGACACGCGGAATCAAGCTGTTGGCCAAGCATGGCGCATGTGCAACACGCGCGAGTGTGGTGCAGGAGAGGCAGAGAGAGAAGATTCTGTGTGAATATAAGTGCACGTGGCTGATTCTGATTGGTTGTCTGAATTTTTTATCATCTTAATAATTTCAACTCAATTATTTCACCCGAAATTAATTTTTTTGTTTTTTGTTTTTTTACCAAAATTCATATTTTTTTTTCTCTATAAAAAGAGACTTGGTTCATTTGATTTGGACACAGAAAAAAAAACAAGTTTTTCACTATCTTCATCTTATTATTATCTTTCTATTAGCAAACTAAGTGAAGTTTTAATCTTATTTTTAGTGAATTATTTTGTTTTTCCAAAAATACTAAAAAATAAATAGTTAATTGTATTATTTTAATTTAATTATAATCGATAATTATAATTTTATGTAATTATAAAACAAAAATTAAATAAGAATAATAAATAAATAAAAAGTGGTGGGGTAGAGTGTTGAATGAAAAAAATCATTGGAGAGGTAAAAGTTGAATGAGTGTTGAATTAAGGGCCCGTTTGTTACAGATTAAAATAAAAGTGATTTTGACATAAAATAATTTAGAGATTATATTTTAGAGATTGTGTGAAAAATCAGAATCTATTTTGCGTTTGTTTACCGTAATAAAAATCACTTTTTTTAAACAAATAATCTAGTTTGTTTGGATACAACTATACAAAAGGGATTTTTTGTTACAAAATTAGTTCAATCTTTTAAATCATATTTTCTTTCTCCTCTAAAAAAAATCTATTTTTTGAGAAGCTGTTCTCAATAGCTTCTCATTTGAAGCTGTTTTTAGATTATTTTTAGATTCTGATTTTTTTAAAAAACTGTAACAAACGGATGCAAAACTCTTAAAAGTGATTATTTTTTTAAAAAAAAGTGATTTTTTCCTTAAAAAAGCTATAACAAACGGGCTCTAAGAGAGAGAAGATGATGTGGAGTGTTGGGAATTGAAAAAGTGAGTGTTGAAGGGTGTTGAATGTGTTGAACCATTGTAAATGGTCTAAAGAGAAAGGGGGAGACGAAGAGTGTAGGTGTAGGTAAGGGAATAGTAACGTGCACTTTAAAGCCAAGAGCTCTTATCAACCGTCCATTTTGATCGTGTGGTTTATATTTATTCCTCTCATCTCTCATTTTAAAACTCCTCTCACTTGATACACCCTGTATGGGCTTATATATTATAGTGACTGATATAGAAGAAATAGAAACAACTAAAATGTGTTTGTCACTTTTCTTTTGGTTGATGGAATAGAACTGCATTTAGAAGGACAAAATCAATAAAAAAAAAAATAGTTGACTTTTAAATTATTCCTAATGAGACGTTTTATTATAGTTTCTGAATGTTCTTGTCAAAAAAAAATTATAGTTTCTGAATGTTTAGAAATTTAAAACATGTCCTCAAGTGTTTAATTCGTTAGTAATTTTATGGATTAAATTGATTAACAAAAAAACACATTTAAGAATTAAATTAACTAATTAAAGACACGTTTGAAGATTCAAATTTAACTGACAAAAGATACTTTTTTTTTTGTAATTTCAATATATTCACAGACTATATTAAATAATAGCGATCAGGGGCGGATCCACTTAGGAGATATGTGGAGCTATAGCTCCACATGTTTTTTCCTTTTTTTTTTCGTTATAATTGATAAAACATAAAAGAAATGACTTGGTAAATAACTCTCTCTTTTCTCCTTCCCTCTTAGTCCTGCAAAGTCATATGCAACTTTTAATGTGAAAGAATTATTGAGGATTACTGAATTTTATCCAAATGATTTTATAGATGTGTCGGAAGTGGCGTTACACACTCAACTTAAGAATTGTGTTACAAATGTTCTATCTGACCCAAAATTTGCCAAGCTGAAAGGGCTTTCAGATATTTGTGCAAAACTTTTGGAAACAAATAAGTGCAAACAATGAGGTATGTTGACTATTTGATCTGCGAGTTTTTGTGTTTCTTACACAATCTCGATGTGAATAATATTTGTCGATTAAAAAAAATTCATTTAGTTTGCATTATTATTTATTTGAAATTTTAGCTCCAGATAAACATAAAGTCTGGATCCGCCCCTGATAGCGATTCATACATTTATAGATCAAAATGATAATTAACATTTATATTTATATAGTTTATGGACCAATGAGTGATAACTCAGGAATAAAAGAATTTCAACATTGAGAGAAGAAGTAAATTGTAATAAACAATTGATTTCTTTTTCTGCAAAGTAAACTGTTATAACCATTTTGATCATAGTAAACTGCTAACTTTTTTTTTTTTTGAAGAAGCTAAATTAGCCCACCTAAATTGGTACTGGGAGAATCAAACCTGAGACCTCGAGGAGGAGCACACTCCCAGGTCCCAAGCCAATACCACTAGGCCAACCCAAGTGGGTTAGTAAACTGCAAACTAAATCTACTCTTCTATGTATATTTCCAAAAACATCCTTGTTGCAAGCTTTAAGAAAAAACTTTTAAGTTCTTGAGCTTTTTGTGAAGCTTATGCATAAGAGAAATAGAAACTAAGATGTTCCAACTAGAAGCTATCAAATCCTCACAATTGGGATTGGTGTTCCAAGTTTTAAAGAACTTAAACCTTGGGACAATATTAATAGGAGGAACTTTGTGCATGTGGAGCCAGCGGCGTTGCCAGGACCCTAGGTCAGGGGGTTCAAACTTTTAAATTTTGGCGCAAGCGCGCACACACACAGATATATATATATATATATATATATATATATATATATATATATATATATATATATATATATATATATGATTGTCCTCTATATGTGGTTTCAATGAATCTAAAAATATTTTTTTTAACTTATAATAGAGACAAGATGAAATATAATTTAAATATACTACCTCCGTCCTTAATTATAAGACCCTTTTGAGAATTTTTTTTGTCCCTTTTTATAAGACCCTTTTGCTATTTCCAACTACATTAATTATTTCTTTACATACATGCCCCTATTTATTATACATCTTTTTCTTCAATCAACAATAAATAACATGTTGAAAACATAAAATTAGGGATAAAATTGTAAAAACAATAGTAATTACAAACATATTTAATACAAATATCCACTATCTTAATTCCCGTTATTTTTTCAAAAGGGCCCTATAATTAGGGACGGAGGTAGTATTAATTATAATTTATTTATCTTAGAGTATTTATTATAACTTGTGAAAATCATGTTAACTATATACTCCCTCCGTCCCAAATTGTAAGCAAAAAAAGTAAAATCACATTTATTAAGAAAATTAAAACATAAGAATTTGGAATATAGTTTTTTGTGTTTTCTTTAGAATAAGATTTATAGGAATGTGTAAAATAATTTTCATTGGCTATTGGTTATAGAGAAAATGAAAGAGAGAAAAAATGGAATGTAATTTGCATTTAATTTCATGAGAATAAACAAAAGTTTTTCTTGGAAAAAATGGTTTTTAAAAAAAAACAAGATTAAATAGAATAAAAGTCTGTCTTTCTTGCTTATATTTTGAGACAAAGAAAGTGAGTCCTTTTGTTACATTTTGAGACGGAGGGAGTATATGTTTCCCGCCATATCCATTTTAGTTGAATGTTTTGTACTATTACTTTGTAGTTTGTACTATTTAATTCACGCTGGCTTTAAATTTAAATTCTTCTAGAGAATAGTGGACGTGCATTAAATTTGGAGATAGTGGGATTTGGAATTAAATTTGGAGATAGTGGGATTTGGAAAGAGAAGATAGTGCATGTTGTTTAATTATGGAGAGCTAATTGGTTCATAGGAGGTGCAAGTATTAAACTTCAAGGGATTCAACATATGAATAGTATAGAAAAATCTGTAGAGATTATAGAATTGAGGGGGTTCAGTTGAATCCCTGAGTTGTATGTGGCTCCGCCCATGTGTGGAGCATCAAGAGAAAATGATGAGAACATGATCTAGTCAAAGTGTTATGTCTAATAGAGTGCCAAAAGTCAAACCAATTTTCATTTCAAAGAGCTCTATCCAACCTCTAAGCAATGAAAGCACCACCAATTCTAAAGACTATTCTAAGTGCAATTTCACCCCTTTGGTATCATTATGAAACAGCGAATTAGCATTGATCCAGGTATAAAAATCAACACAAGCAACTTGAGTAGGGATCTGCCTCCAATTTTCTCAATAATAATAAAAAATTACTCCCTCCGTCTAACAATAATTGTCTCTTCAGCTTTTTTTTCTCAAAATAATTGTCACTTTAGAATACTAATGCAACATTTATTATTATTTTCCCTTATTTATTGAATTTCAACCAACTTAATTACTCCACTAACAACAATTAATAAGAGTGTTTTAGTAAATGATACTAATTTTACCATTGAAATCAACACAATTAATCATTTTCTTAATAATCGTGCACAAACCTTAAACGACTATTATTTAGAGACGGAGGGAGTACCAAGTACACTCAATGTTCTTTTGTGTCCATTCAAATGAATTTTCATTAGTATTTTTTCCTTGAATTTGACATTTCATATACAATACTTCAATACAAAAAATAAGTATTGGCAACCCTCGTAATATGAGGCTCTTGAGAGTTGCACATCTCGGCCATGCTCGAGACCATTACTCACACTAACAAAGGTACCTATAAGTTATTCATGAACGAGATACTCGCATCAATAATGAGAGTTCAACTCACGCTCTTGCAAGATTTGAGACACCTCCTTACGATCAGTATCATAAGAATGACCATGTTTCAAATAAGTTTCAAGAATAATGCAACATATTTCAAGTTTTATTAGGGAATAACCTAAGTCTTTTAATTCATTTTGGATATCCATATGTAGGTCGCCTATCAGGCTTTTTGCTAGGTTTTGTCAGCCTAGACAAAAAATTGGGTATGTATTTTTGAAAAGAAAAAAAATGAAAAATAGGTATGTTCGTTACATACTGAAAAATTATGCTGAAAAAATTATGTGGTCACACGCAAATAAACTTGCCTATAAGTGAGGCAACAAGCAAATAAACTTTATACCACTTGACAAAAATACTAAGTTTTTTTTTTTTTTTTGAACAATACTAAGTTAATGATTAAGAGCTAAAACTACAGTGCCATGATCATCAATATCCCTTCAAAAAAGATCATCATCAATATTTATAAGAATTAACAAAAAACAAAAAAAAAAGCTTATATTTGGGGGTTACGAGGTCTTCAATAATAGAGAAATACTTATTTCATCATAAACACAAATATAATATAATTAGACACACATCAAAAAATTAAAGGAAAAATTAATTGAATGATGTAACTAAATTATTTTACATTTATTTTTCTTTATTCATTTTCTTCTGAAATTTTTCTGAGATTCTTGTTATTGAAGGTTGATGGAGATGATATGAAGATGAAAAAAACGAGAAGAAGATGAAGAAAACCTAACGTTTTTTAATCAAAACTAACGGAAAGGACCAAAATGTATAACAGAGAGAAGTTAAGGGACCAAAATAAATCGAATTTTAATTAAGGGACCAAAGCGATACTACCTAAATAGTTAAGAGACCAAAAATACAATTTAGCCAATTATTATCTATAATTCACATAGGCACATTCAAAATGAGATTTTAATTTCACCAACAAGTGTACTGAATGCACAGAGAATCATGCGCGTTCCTATGTTCAAAATACCCAACAAGAAAGAGAATGTTAAAAAAAATTAGGTCAAATACTATCCGCGGTTTATTAAGTTAGATGTTTATAACAAATTAGTCCTTTAAGGTTTTTTTTATTACAAATTAATCATTTAATTCATAAAATATATGCACAATTATCCTACTTTCATCAAACTCAATTAAAAAGTATTTATATGGACATTCAATATTGAACTGATATGTCTAAATTTACCGTTCTTAAAACTATGGTTCATAGGTGTATTAATCAATTTTGATTTGAAAGAAAATTGATCGATTACTTGATTTATAATGTTGTTGACGAAATATTAAGCTTTTGAATTAAAAAACAAGAAGAAGAAAATGTGTGTAAGTAATTATGTTTGACGTCATAATCACTTTTGGACCCAGCACTTCAATGTTAAATAGTCCATAAACATTTTTTAACGAAGTTAGCTAAAAAATAGATAAGAGTGTAAATATTATATAACTAACTTATTATAAACATCTAACTTAAAGACCGCATGAGATATAGCGAAAAAGGTACCAATGTTGCTTCATGCCATTGAAATGTTATCATTAAATAGAGTGAAAGATAGTTAAATTGATTTATATTTAAATCCTTAAATATAAGCAATTTTTTAACTTATATTCAAGTCCAAAAGAAGTATATGATTTAATGTGAAAGTTTTTTTTTTTTTGCTTCTTTTTCACTCTTCTCTCGTCTTCTGAAATTTGAATTCTCAACATGAAGGAAACATGTGGTTAAACAATTAATTATGTGTTGTCTCAATTTATAATTAATTCTAACATAAGAAACCCATGCCTAATAGGGAGAGAGGAAGGGAAAGTTAAGGTTACCTATCAGAGCAACAAAGAAGTCCCCAAGGCTGCAGAAGGACAAGACAAACATATGCAAAAAGTAACAAAATGGTGTGTGTTATGGAAATAGTTAAAAAAATAAAATGAATATAGAGGTCTACAAGGGAATGATGAAAAAGTATAGTTGAAAGGAATAAGAGGTGGGTGGTAAAAGCAAAGACTTGATGGGGTTTGGGGTCCATCCACAGTCCCACTTACATTCTTTTTGCAGAGAATATTATGCATTTCAAACCTAAAAATATTTATTAGTCTTTGACTTAAAATAGTTGTTTTATCTCTTCACTTTCTCACATTTTGTCTGTTTTGATTTGAGTTTGCATTATAGTTTTTAATAATAGTATTTTTTTTTTTGGTTGTAATGAAAGTGGAGAACAGAATTATGAGGGATTGAAGAGGAGTGAAGTAAGAGCATGTGACACTTTTCCCCTAAGTCAAGATTTTATCAAATCACTTAATTTAACTTAAGTTTATAATTTGCTTATATACCCCTTCGGGAAAGTGTGTTCCACTCTTCAATTTCAATCATGCATAACTATATGATCATATCACTAATTACATGAAATTTTCAATTTCTCTAATAATTTTACTATAAAGTCTACGATAAAATTATGGCAGTCATATTCTATAACATAAAATTAAATGATCCACATATTATTAGTGTTAAATGGATTAGTGGACTTGAGAACATTTTCTTTAATATTTCAGGCATTAAAAATGGTAAGATCTTTTAAAGGGACTAAAATTGAAGAGTGAAAAAAATGTTACTGGGTTGTTACTGAGAGTATAAATATAATCAAGTCAGTTATTTAAAAAAGATAGTTCTTGTTATATAGAGTGAAAGGTCTATTATTATGACTAATTATAGTAAACTATATCGTTTATCAGTAAATTATTATGAGATAAACAATATAGTTTACTATAACTAGTTCTCAGTAATGAGATAAAGTAATGAGATAAACGATAGTTTACTATAACTAGTTCTCCTAATTATTATGACTAGTTATAGTAAACTATATCGTTTATCTCATATAGTAATCAGTAAATTCAACCACTAGTGTTTGAAAAAGTTTTATAAATTTTAGATGTTTGCACAACAGGAGAGCTGTGTAACCCTCCCAAGTCCCAAGCAACAGCCTTTTTTTAGCATGGACTTTATTTTGGAATATAGGTTTCCTCAACAATTAGGATGGACTTGTGAAGGGTTCTAGTCTTTTTACCTCAGAATGTCAAATATTTGATTTAATCTATGTATGGATAGTAGTACTTAGTATCTATCATTTAAAATTTTGCATAAATTAACAAGGATATTTAGTTCTTATAAGGATATTTTTATATAAAACAAATTAATAGATCTAGTAATTTTTCTTCTTAACTCTTCGGATTTTAAAGGAAATGGTTCTGATATTCCAATATTAAGGAGGTAATTAAAAATAAGCTAATAATTGTTGCACTCAACAATTGAACTCTGATTCTTTTGAATAATCTATCCTTAAACAATTTGTCCCCGTGAGCTTAACTCAGTTGGTAAGGACAATGCATAAAGGTCTGAGGTTCAAACTTCGAACACCACCAAAAAAAAAAAATCTATTCTTAAACGAAGATTTAGCATTTTAAAAAGCGACATACACTTATAAAAATTGATTTTAAATCCGGTTTTATATTAATGGCAAAGGTAGTATGTTATTATTATTTCTCATAATTTCTTTTGGTAACAATCATTTCTCATAAATAAAACCAATGTGAATTTATTATTTATACTTAAAAGAGAAGTAAATTTAAATTAGCCAAAAATTTTGAACCAAAGGCTTTGATACAGCCATGCCTATGAGCTTCCTTTGCCACCACCAACTCACCTCGAAATAATATAAAAAAACTAAAACAAGAGAAACAAAAAGAAGGGTCGCATTTTTTGTTTGGTGATGGTCATAGTTTGAACCCCCGACCTTGCATATTTTATGCATTGTCCATACTAAGCTAAGCTCACGAGGACAAAGAAGGGTCACATTGAAAAGGATGGAAGCAACATCCTGCTTAACTAATTATCACGAATTCTCAAAAAGGAAAGGGAAAAAAAATCATTTCACTTGCTAATCAGCGACAAATTTATAGTATATCATGTAAAAATAAACTTTTCTTCCTTCATTCAAAAAAAAAAAAAAATTCTTCATAAATTACAAAAAATATTTATGAATATGCATTGTCACATTTTTATGCCAACATCCGATGAAAAATTATTATTTAATCACATCACACCACTTTTGTTATGATATTTTAAAATTGATGGTGTGGCATGAAGAAATTGTGGACTCATATTATTTTAAAATTGATGGTGTGGCATATGGTGTGGCATGAAGAAATTGTGGACTCATATTATATTATTTTTTATTTTTTTTGGTAGTGGTCGGGGTTTGAACCCCGGACCTTACATATTTTATGCATTGTCCCAACCAACTGAGCTAAGCTCACGAGAACATTGTGGACTCATATTGAATGTAAGAGTAGAATTATTTTACCCTGATCTTTAAAAATAAAACAAAAATTATTTTACCTTGACAATGTATGTACGTTAAACTCTTAGAAAAAATGTTAGCTCTATCGGTTTCATTTTAAATGACCTAATTTAAAAGTGTGTACTATTCATATAATATACTTTGACCATAATTTTTACTAATATAAAAGGTTAAATTATAGCATATAAGATGTTGTTGGATTTGTCTCGAAGAAATGTTTTTAAAATATCAAATTTTTATTATTGTTTTTAATAGATTATTAAAGATATTAAAGATTAAAATTATGTATTGACATACGTAACATAGTCAATTATGTCATATAATTTATGACGGGGAGAATACTAAAAAAATGGATAATTATGAGAGGTAAATACTTATAGATCCATGTGATCAAAGACTCAGGAATTTGAAACCTTTAAGCTTTGTTTGTTGGTGATCCTTTATGAGATCTTAAGAGAATTTAATTAAAAGCAAGGTAATCAAGAGAATTTAAGATTACAGGGACCCAAAAATAATCATTACATGTCATGTTTTATCATATTCATATGGTGCTGCTTGAAGAAAAGATACTTTAACACAAGATATGATATGTCAACAAAACACACAAGACATGAAATGAGAGAGCACCGTTAGTTCTTTGCTAGAATAGGAAGAGTTAGACAATCAAATAATTTAGACCTTCTAAAGTAATAGGACATAGAATAATTGTAAAGGAATCTAAGAGTTTGTGTGGAATTTGAAAATTGCCAACTCTCAATGAAGTTAAAAAAAATGTCATCTTTTCAAGTTTCCTTATATTTGATATATTTGGTCAATAATGTCTAAGCTAACGACCCATAAATTGGTTTCAATTTTTATTATAACACAATGACAAAATTGAATAGCACTAACATGGAACTAAATTACATCTCTAATACAAACAAACATCTATGTTTTTCACTACAATCACCTTTGATATGATATGAAATTAATTCTGATATGATGCATAAAGCATAATTTTAATCAATGACATAAACATATATATATATATATATATATATATATATATATATATATATATATATATATATATATATATATATATATATATATATGAGCGCTACCACATTATCTAATATATATTCTCATGATAAAGTTCATCAATTAGAACCAAAAGTTTAGTTATCTTTTTCTATGCTTGATTTAAATCATGTTTGTTTCTTCCTTGAAGATGTACCAAGAGGCAGCCATGCAATACTGCAATATAAAGCAAAAGACAAAAAAAGTTGTAAAAATCCATCAAGGAATCCAACCTCTTAAGCAAAACTCAACAAATGAAATCATTTGGTTTTAGAAGATGGAGTACACTTTATGCACACTCTTAATTGGATACTCGTCTAAAATCATAGTCTACATTTTAATCATAAGTTTCCTATTTTTCTTCTTTTCTCCTTTTTCCTACTTTTTATAAGTTTTCAAAGATTATAATTACCATTCTTGGTCATTTCTAGTGATATTGGAGGCCAACCAACATACTCGTGGCAATATGAATCATAACCCTTTGTTGCTTTCTTCTCATTTTCCATCACCGTTATTGCTTTTTGTGAATTGGTTTTGACTTTTGACATTTCTGTCTCATCCATTAGACAGGTTCATTAACAAAATAAGTTCTGTATAAATCTAGTAACATTTTCCAGATTTTATTTGTTAGTTTCAAATTTTTATTTATCATTTTGAGGAATTAGTGATTATTTATTTTTAATGCATTGTGAAATTTCATCTTATCTATAGCCTATAGGAAGCAACCTCGTCATATTTTTCATGTATTATATCTATTGAATTGCAAGTTAAAACATGGCTTAACTCTAATTGATTATTATTATTTTATTAAATGTTTGCTTATATGTATAATTGTAATATATTTTATCCTTTTTTTAAAATGGTCAATATTAATAGTTAGTTGTAATCTAATTTATCCCTTCTGACCAATGTTTTATAAATAATATCAAACTGCAATATATGTTCAAACTCAAACCAGGAGGAAACCTCAATCAAACTGCTCATTATGCTGAACTCAGGACTAATCTGTCAAATTCATTTCAATTTTAAAACATTGTTTCTAAGGTCAAATCACATTATGCCAAACTTGTAATATAAACAGCACAATTTTCCCAATTACATCCAGACAATTTGCTAATTTGTACTAATGCAGAATTTCCAGTTCTAGGGCATTTTCTACAATCATTGTACAGATTCTCCCCACCTCTTATCATCTTTATTACCTATTTTTGAAGGAATCTTTATTACCTATTGAATTTCCAAAAATTGAAATGTATAAAACAAGTAGACAGGAAAGCTCTTAGAATTTTCTGATACCCTAGTTTTGTGACATTATAATGTCATAGGGAATACATGCTTTAGGAAAACCACTCCAGTTGAACCCAAAATAAAGGGGTACAGTGCTTCTGTCCAAAATTAATATGAACTTATGATCAGAGTATTTTTCTTACCCGTACAAATTGAGTTAAGACTCACACAAGGAGTTTTTTATAATTTAAAATGCTTAGACCTCAAGACTTTGCTTAAGAATCAAACTTCTTACCACTTAAACAACCATAAGTTGATTTAAGATACGGGGTTAATACAAAATGCGGAAAATTCAACAGCAGTCTCAACTTTATAACACGACGCATGAAATGTAACATGCAGCTTCTTAAAAAAATAAAATGTATAACAAATGTACAGAATTTCCTTTGTAGATGGAAATATGAAACCTTACTAGCAAAAGAATTAAAGAGATATTGTATTAAGGAAGAAAAAAAATCAGAAAACAATATTTTCTGCACTTGTACACATCATGTGTACAGCTCACCATTGACAGTGTGCTCAACTTTCAAATGAGTAGACACGACAGAAATTAAGAAGAATTCACTGTCATTTTGTATTGATGGAGTAATAAAGTTTAATTTACAAAAATACGGATGCAGTATTATGCATGTTACAAAATTTTGAATCCTCCCTACAAAACTAAGTGCTAATCCATCATCTTCCATTGTCTGCAAAAAAAAAAAAAAAATGCTAATTTATCATATCTATGGATGAATCTTAGAAATTAGCTGGCTTGAAAAGAACAAAACTCACCTCACAGTTAACTTACAGAATTCATCAGTCCGAGTGATCGCGAAAGCGAATAATTTTTTTGATGAAAGGTTTTTCCCGGCAGTAACTAAAAGACCAAAAACAAGTATGTTAACAAAGAAGGAAGTGATAATAAACAATTGTAATCAACAAAAATATCATAGAAGTTGAAATCAATGGAAAGAATATATACATCACATATGACGACACACAGAAGCAAGCCAGTCCAACAGAGAAATGGATCATAAATGTTGGCCAGAAATTATCTTGGTCCAAAAATACATTCTCAGAAACAAGAGTGAATACACCTGAAAATAACAGAATAATCCATCCGGAAGGCAAGCAGCCATGAAAAGAAAAGGAGGAAAATCCCTGTGGAAATAATAACTTTTAAATATGAAAACCATTCTCAATATTTGCATCAAATTATGGTAAACCAAATCAAATGCCAATTGTCATACCTTGAAGTATTCCTTTATGAACAATGCAGAATATAAAATCCTCAATGTCATATCTTTAGTCAAGTGAAGGATCCAAAGAAAACTTTGCACTAACAAATGATGTAAATTAAATATGAGAAATCAAAGGTTGAACTAACAACCACATTAGATTCCAGCTGTTTAGAAAGAAGTATCTAGGTTAGGACTCTGCGGAAGTAACAAAATGGTATGCAAGTAATGTTACTTGTCTAGGCACTGTTACATCTGATATAATCTAAAAAAAATTGGTATATTATCAGTGTTACCAGCAGGTCATGCCATTAGCCAATCTTGCAGCCATTTAAGTTAATGTGTCTCTCTCTAATACAGACCAGAAAGATCATACAAAATATTTAGTGATGGGAAATTTTCTTATATCACTGGGATAGTAGTTGGTTCAACATCATAATCAAGATTTGCAAAATCAGTGCCAATAATACCATACACAACTTCTCAGACATTGCTCTAGCAAGGAACAAAATCAGCATAATGCTGGACCTTTTTTTTTTTTTTTATTTCTTTAACTTTTCAGTATATGAGGGGGGATGCCGGTTGAGTTTTATTGATATTGAGAAGAACGTGAAATAGAAAATAGAAATTCAATTCAGCATGTTGATGACGATTTTAAAGTAATAACTATGGCAGTGAAATACACCAACAGAGAAGAGATAAAGTATTTCCTCTGCTTTATTTTCATTTTCTTTCCTGTGATCAAGGGAATTTCTTTATATATTTCCCCTCGTGATATCTTTTGCATTTATATCTTAGTTTTCCTTTGACCTTCATGTGACCTCCAGGTTATAAACAATAACTAATATGTTGAGCATCGACGCGGTTTCCATAAGTAATGAAAAAGTGAATACTCAATAGCATAAAATAACCAACTGTTAGGATTGTCACACATGCAACCAGAAGGTATAAAGGATACTAAGAGAATTTGCCACGATCAAGCCAACTGACCCATAAAGCTTTATTAGCAGGACATTCAGAACTACAGAGATCAAAGAGAATACAAGTAGTGAATCATTTGAACGCTTGAGTTGGTTCTCTGTTGCAACTGCATGCATAAAGGCTTCAGATGTTCCTGAAACGAGGCGAAACATAAACATTATAAAACAGATGAAGAATTTAATCCACCAGGGTCGCTAGTTATAAACAAGGGAAATATGCAAGTGCATAATGATTGTTGGATGAAAAATTTCCCAGTCATTCTAATGATCTATTCCTAACTTTGCAAATACATCAGCATTCGAGTAAGTCAAATCTATAAGCGGCAATAGTACTAGTGGAACAATTCAACTTGGAATATCAAAATAATACACAACATGGATTATGTTGAATAATGGGGTTACCCGCTGTCTATTTAAATAATGCCAAAGATTTTTCCTCCACAATCTTCAGCTCCCCGATAAAACACAAAGGGTTTGCAATAGCACAATTGCGGTTCAACTTATCAGATGCCTAATGTAGTTTATTCGGTTCATGCGCTACAACCCCAAGTCTTCGTTGCCAATACGGAACCAGTTCAACACTCTCAACATTGGTATGTTGATTCGCGAGCCACTCATCACATTGCCATCAAACCTCAGAATCTGGTAAATGAGGCCCCTCTCAGCAACCAGGAGCATGCTTTTCTGGGCAAGGAACAAGGTCTGCTAATTAAACCCCGTTGGTTCAGCCTCCTAATGTTAAGTTACATGTAAAAAAATTATAATGTGTTCCTTCCATTACTAAGATTCTAAATACTGTAGGTCAATTTGCAAAGTTTAAATGTATCAAATCTCGATTCGATCCATCTAATTATGTAGTCAAATTTCAGGGTGATCACAAAGTACTGCTACAAGGCTATCTTGGACCAGATGGACTTCATACATATTCCCACCTGCTGTCAAATAATTTAGTCAAGCATTCAAATCTCGATTCTGGTTTCTCCAATAATTCTGTGTATTCTACAGCTCTTTTTCTATCATTTGTAACTTTTTTAAATGTCACTAACATTGTAACCACATACTCCTCCACTTTGCTTTCTTTGTGGCATAACGAAATGGGTATATAAAATAAAGGGGAATTAGAGTAGCTATGAGCTGTTAGAGAATTTCAAGTTGGTTGGTTAGTTTCTTATGTGGTTGTTCAGCTTATTATTAGTAGTGTGCTATTCCGTTGTTATTTCAGTTATTGTTAGCAAGTCTTTAAATAGTCCTTGTAGAGGGGAGATACATCTGAATAGTTGAATTTTATACTTTTCTTCCCCTTGTGTTGTTGAATAAGGAATTCTAGTATTTCTTTTGCAATTTTCATTCTTTTGATTACTCAATTCTGTTTTGTTCTATAGGAATTATTTCCTAATCAAAAAAGAGATCCTAACACTAGGTCATCCTAGTTCCAACACTCTTCATAATATACTCAAATTGTACAATGTTCATGTAAAAACTTCGAGGAATTTTACGTGGCATACCCCTCCGCTGTTTATTGCTGATATTTTAAAATGATCTCAGCAACATCAAATCCCATGTTCTAGTGCCTTTGTTGTGCATACTGATAACTCCAAAATCTATGTTGCTTGTCTCTCCAAGGTTCTGGATTCAGGTGCAACCAATTACCACTTTGGTAACAAGTCCTTATTCTCTACCTTTTCTACTTCCGGTTATTTACCAACATTTACCACAGAAAATGGGTCCCAAACACAGTCCAAAGGGAAAGGTACTGTCAATCCACTTCCCTACTTCTCCATTTCTACTTCTCACCTGCAAGCTTCTAACCCCTTTCCAAACATCCCTCCACTTGTATGCACAATATGAACTTCAAGTTCAACACCCAACATCTTGAGCTCTGATACTAGTGAGAGCACTGACAGAGGAATTAGAACAATGAAGATATAAAATTATCTAGGTTTCCAAACATACCCCAGACATTCCAAATTTACCTATCCAGCTTCCTTCATTCGATTGGTAGTTACTAATAATAGATGGAATATGCTTAAAAATTATCGTGTTTTGTTGGCTAGTCTTCTATTGTTCCTAAGCAATAGAGTCATGACAATATATCTAACATTCAATTTATTATTTCCTATTTCATCTACAAAATAAATCCCCAAGAACCATCGTGTTCAAAAAAAGATTATATGTAGAATAAAAACTGAGATGTTATGGTCTTGTATTAACCCATGATTAATGTCAACGAATTAAAAAATGAGCAACCAAAAACAAGGTGAATTACCATTCATAGCTAAAACAATGACATAAAAGCAATAATAGCGGAGGACAGTTGATGCTTCTCCATCACTCCATTTTTTTCCATACAACAATCTAATGAGGGAATAAGAATAACTTGGACCAAATGCCATGAAAACAACACCTGCAAAGCAAATAGCTAGATATTATACCGCAGAAGGACAATAGGATATACAATTTAATGCAAAGTATGTCCAAATTCCCTCCTATGTGGAAAATAAATAAGGCTATATTCAAACAACTCTTAATCACAGCAGCACAAGTGACTAAATTTGTGTATAAGAGTGAACAGTTTAGGCAGGCATCTGGCTTGGATAGAGCAACAACAACAGAGTAATTGTGACTTATGACATGAAAGACTGTGTTATCATCGTTAATATAAATATGATACCGACTCTTCAAAAAAAAAAAAAATCACAAATCAGATCTTCAAAAATAAAACTACAAAACAGTCTTACAATTTCATACCAATAATTTTATGGTCTCAAAAGGCTTATCAATGCCTTAGACAGCATCCTCATTGAGGGGTCATTTAACACTATTGTTATTGTCTCTATAGAAAAGTGCCAAGCAGACAACATATTCATTGTTTTTTCATAAAAATGTTGTTCCTTGAGGCATGTAATACTGGCCCTAAGTAAATGAGCTCAATCTGTCAGGAAAGTTCACTCAGGGTTACATCCATATTTTTCTATCCTATATATTTTCCCTACAGAAAAAGTTGCAGTCTCATAAACAGTAAGATTCAAGTTTCTTTTCTTTTTTTTTTGCCCCTTAAAAGACATTAATATGGAAAATAATTACATAGCTTAAGTTTGCTTACTACAGAAGATAAGAGAATAGTAATATACAGCCAATATAATATCAGGCAGCATGCTAAATGGTTATACAGTAATTTACATTAACTGGATCTGTTTATGTGACTTTACAATCTTAACAGAACCATAAACATTCATACAAACTAAAATACAAGTAACTTTACATCTAATTCAAATAAGGAACACGGTTAAATAATTGGTACTGAACAATAGGAAAACTAATATATACGTATCCAGCACAAAATATAGAATTAAATCAAAAGACATACCAATCAACAAAACTAACTTGAGGGATTCTGTCAGGCAGCTTCCTAATTTCTTGTGTTTACCCTGGTATTCTCCTGTCAGGCATGCCAAATCATTATTCAGTTTGTGAAATTGAAAAGAATCTCACCATGGCCGCGGCCAAAACAGTAAGCTTTATGATTAAACATGAAAGAACTAAGCATTTAGAGCTAGAACGGAAAGTGAACAACAACCACAACAACAGAAACAATAATAAGTTAATAACAATAATTGACAGAACTAGTCCTCAATTAAACCTAACACATTCGGGTGAGTGAGGAAGATAGAAATAAAAACAAGAGATATGTGCACACCAAAAGTAACATGCATTATGGTTTCTGAAGAAACAGAGAAAAGAAGAAGAGTGTAGTAGAAGTAAATAATAATTGAAAAGAGAGCAATACATTCAGGTTTACGGTTCAACATAAATAAAACAAGAAAGAAATAGAACCTGAAGCAGACCTTGCAAATGTTGTGTATGAACTTTCTTCAAATGGTAAAAAGACAAGTCTCACCACTAAGCTACCTGAAAAGGTGTTTTTTTAAAATAAATAAAAAAAAAAAAAAAAAAAAAAAAAAAAAAAAAAAGACAATATGTTTAGAAGAAACACAATAGTTAAGCTTTCTAGCACAAACTATGCAAACCATATATACTGACCTAATTTATCCACGAGGCCATATACAGCTTGATTATATGGTGTATCAAACCACACGAGCACTATTTTCTCTCCTTCCTGAAGGATCAACTTTCGAAACGATTGAAAGGTGAACAGCATACACATCTTCGATAGTTGCTGGTCAAATCCAAAAACTCTTCCCTCTCTGCAAAAATTTGTTAGTTATAAACTGCACACTGATGATATAAATAAGCAAATATCAAACAAAATGAAATGTTATCAAGATTCCATCATTTCCTTGCCAAGCATATTCAATACATCAGAAATTAAATTATGAGAAAATCATGTGTGTGTGTGATCAGAAGACAAGATATGTACTGACATCATTCTGATATAACACAATAGACTAATACAGGTTAGTGTTCTCTTAGGATTGAGCTCAAAAAATGATGATTGCTATATTGAACTGGAACAGAAAAAACTTCCTCTTATAATGGTTATGAAACGAAGGAAATCGGTAATGAAAGGGGAAAATGGAATGGAGTAGAGTAGAGTACTACTCCTTTCTAGATGGATTTAACAGAAAAAGAAAAGGAAACTGAAATCTGCCCGGAGTGAAGGATTGGCTCCTTACACTCTACACCAAAACCATACCCACCCAATGTCTCAAAAACTGCCCACTGCGGTCACCTATGAAACACGGACACTCCTCGGATTAGGCGTGTCTCGGTGTCGGACACGTGTCGTGTCGGTGACACGTGTCCGACACCGACACTTGTAATTACACTTAATTATGTGATTCTTTCAAATTAATAGCTGTGTCGGCGTGTAAGTGTCCGTGTCGTGTTAGGTGTCCGTATCCGTGCTTCATAGGCGGTCACTCGTATCCTCTCTAATTCCCCATCTGATGATTCACACAGATTCTCCCCTTCAATCTCTTTCTTCTGCATGTCCCTTTTCTATTATCACTCACTCTTTTCTCTACATTCCTACACTTGCCACACGCTTTTCCCCATTTTCATATGGTAGCAGGCCTGGTTCATTGGACCCATTTTCATATGCTTAGTGGGCCTACCATGCAAAACCAGAAAAAGGAGAAGATAAATAGACATGGAATTTTACGTGGTTCAACCGACTGCATACTAAAGGCTTACATCCATATATAAGGAGTAGCTTCTGCCAAATATGATCCCTCTGTAATGACCTAAGAAGATTTAGCCTATTATAGTCAGTCCAATACCAAGCTTGTCAGACCATTGCTTGAAAGTTAACTAGAGATATGCTAAAATAATAAAGCTACCGCTGCCTAGTTCTAAATTTATGAACAGTCTGATTTTTTTAAATTCCCTTCATCTTCTTCTGAATGAGGAAGTTATAGAAGAAACAGACATCAACCATGTACAGATATTTCTGTGAAAAGAAAAAAAACTGTACCTGAATGGGAAAAGGTAAGAGTATCTAAATTTCCGATAAAGAAGCAGATAGCCCCAATAACCAAGAAATAAGCAAGCTCCATAAGAAGCCTGTGACAGCGCAAATATGATTGATTTTTCCTGGAAATTGTCATTCACCTCCTAAATTAGTTCCATTTACATGGAAATTACCATAGTCCGCCAAACTCTATTGGGGGGGACTATGGATTATAAGTACATAAAAATCCAATGCACTTTGATAAACTAGTTCTTATAAAATGCAGGACAGGGAAATGAAACAAACAAGTATAATTTTATTTAAATGTGTAAGAATTCAGTAATCTTTGTGTAAATATGGTGTAAATAATGAGATCACACACCTTGTGTTTATAGTAGTTTTATAATAATTGCATTGAATGCTTAATGAGTAAGCACTAGCCTAGGAAGTTGTATACTCTAAGAGTAATAACAATCAGTCTAGGAAGTTGTACAATTAAAGGAATATCTAAAGATTCTTAATTTTAACAAAATGCGACATGTTTTCCAAAAATTAATGAAATAAATTACTTGAAAGAGACAAGATTTGACAATTCAAGGGTCAAAAGGCTAGAATTCACGGGTTTCAATGACTATGTAATAGTACTAGAAGAACTCTTCTGCAAAAATCTTTCAATAAGACTTTTTTATCCCTTAGATTAAGTCATTAGTAAATAATCTACTTTTTAATTTTAGTTTTTTTTCTCTATTTTGTAAAACTTTCACTTTCTGTAATTGCTCTTGGTCATTGGATTGCATTTCTAATTCATCTGACCAGCCTTCAGTTCATCAAGAATTTAACAAAGGAAAGAGTTTAACAATTGAATTATTTTTATGGACGTAAAGATTAATATAATTCATCTCCTCACTTTTAATAAATTAAAACAAATGATCGTAAACAAAGAAGGAAAAAAAAAAAACAGTAATTTGTAACCATGACAGTAACTGGAAAATTAGAAACTGGTCCAATAATTAACGCGTCATTAGCATTTCACAAGAATAGTAGAGAAAGCATTGACTGCCTGGTTAATCATAAGGAAAGAAAAGACTGAAATATATGCTTAGCTCACCAGTCCAGTTAGCTTGACAATTAAAAAGTACATTGTCAAGCACCGTGAGAATGTAGCGACTGTCTCAACCATCAACCGTAATTCCAGCAAGACCAAGTTCTGTGAAAGAATATACAAAGGCTCAGCCAATAGCTCCAAAATGCATGCACAACCTGGCATAATAAGTGAACTTTATTTATAAAAGATCACATTATGTAGCTTGGTAGATTTATAATTTTAACAGGGGCAATATTATAGAAAAATACCATTTTTTTTACCAAAGAAAATACCATTAATTACCCACTAAGGTAGAAGAAAAGGAAAACGGATGACAATAAGCTTCATTTGATTACCATTGATCAAGACAGCTTGCCCATATGGACTAAAATAACTTATTTGTTGCCACCAAAAGACAAAAAGGCATGCTACAATGGTAACAAGTATTCCAAGCGGGACACTCATCCATGCTACTTTCAATAGCTTCACGACACCTTCTTCCACAGACGTACCATCACTACAATATGAAAAATATATTTTTTAATGGAGCTCAGGCAAGAGCACAGGAAAATTCAATTTAAAAAAGTTATGTAAGAAGTTATAAACCCTCAATCCCAATAATCTGATATTTTTGGAATACATAATATTCAAAGATATCAAAGAATTATAGACATAACCAATGATTGAGGGATTTAATTAACATTTTCACTAGCCCTTTCAATATTGATATAGATAATCACGATTTACAACCAACAAGCAGCATCACATAAGTTCATGAATTGAAGCTTAAACCCCAAATCATTTATTTCTAGAATTGCGTTTATTATTTTTATTTTAAATTGCTTAAATTCAGTTGTCGGCCCAAGAATCGATTAAGTCAATTATAGATTTTACTTTAAATTCAAGCAATTTAAAAGAAATAAAAATAAATCACTTATCGCACAAATGAAAAACCAAAACAATAATCATTTCAGCTGAATTCCAATATATAAATCTAAATACACTTAACAAAGACAAAAATTCTAAAATTAAGCTGACTTGACCATGTTTATTATTTTTAAAACGCATGAGTTCAGAATCGCGTTTAACCATGTAGCTTGAACTAATTGATATTGTAGCTTGACTTAACCATGTTTATTATTTTTAAATCGCTTGAATTCAGTTGTTGACTGAAGAACGCTTAAATTGCTTAAATTGTATTTGAATTGCTTGAATTAAACTTATATTGAGTTGACAAGAATTCATTTGATTGTTGTTTTCTTTCCTTCCTCACAAACTCGTTTCAGAAATTTGCAACGGAACCATATATGTTTGTTTTTGCTACTGCACTAAACTACATAATTGATTAATTCTAGAATCGCGTTTTTGCCACTGATTTGGTTTCTAAGTTTAATTTGTTCTGTTTTGAATTTATGGGTTTCTTCGCTTTTGCAACTGCACCCATAAAACAGAACTGGTTCACCGAACCATAACATCATTTCGGTTTGGTTCAGTCTAAAGCATTAATGGTTCGGTTAAGTTTTCCCGAACTGTAGACATGGTTCTGTTTGGTTTGGTTCAGTTTTCTTCTTGAATCAAGCCAGGAACACCCCTAAAACTAAATTAGCTGTTCTTTAGAAGCGTGCAATATAATATAGAAGGCCTATGTCCTAACGAACAATGAGAGCGCACTAACCTTTATATTTCTAATAGCAAAACTAACTTGACAAAGCAGTGTAGAACATAATTTCCTAAACAATTAGTTATTCATATGCAATAGAATTAGCAAAGTATAAAGGATCACCTTTTCATATCCATTCGCATGCATGCTCGGCGAAAACCTTCCCGGCTAAGAAATAAAACACATGTGACAAACAGATGAAACTGCACCGCATACATCTGCATGAAAAAAAGGTAACATCATGGTAAACCATTTTTTAATCAAACTTTATCAAATAAGTTTACAATGCAACTCAGATCGACAACAAAGCACATACAATAAAAAATGACCTCGTTTTAAGCGGAAAACACCTCATTTTAATTTTTACGGGATCCGGCTCATCGCTCATCCAAAATGAGAAACTCACTTTAGACGGTAAAGTGAACCAAATTCCATTTTAAGGTGTTATGTTACAATCACAGACTTAGAAGGTGATAACAGAAACTAAAACTAGATCAGAAAAAGAAAAAAAAATTACCGCATAGTCCTCTTCTGTGAGATGCCTTACGATCCATGTATTGAATATAAATGGAATTCCTCTTGACAAGAATTGAGTAGCTGGATTCATGTTATCCCAAAAAATATCATCATCAGCCAACCACATAAAGCTTTACTATGTAAAACATGCCAGCAGGCACACACACCCATTGTATTTTAAAAAAAAAAAAAAAAAAAGTAAATTATTCAAGAGAAGAGGGAACATGCATTGTCAGTGTACGCTAGTTTTACACTGACGTCCAATAAGAATTTGGTATTTTGCAGTGGTTTTTAACATACAGTTACAAAGTGGTGGGAATATAATGAGGTCTCATTGGATAGGCATTGTAAAACTAACTTCTACATCCCTGTTAAATTCATTATTCAGTACACTAAAGCACTTAAACAATATAAATAAAGAGAAAAGAGGATATGTTGTGTCAGTGTAAACTAGATTTACACTGACAACCGATAAGAACGAAGCATTTGGTAGTTATTTTGGAAAAAGTAGTTATAAAATAAGCATATGTGTCAATATGCTTTTAAAGTCGTAAAAGTACTTTACACTGTCAGTGCATATCCATTAAACTCGTAAATACATTGCAGGATTTAATTTGTATACACTGTCAATCAATGAAATCATTTAAAACGCATGACTTTACTCACAAGAGCTTTTAAAATGGTTTATTTGATTCAACATAAAGTCTAAATTTGAAGCATAGATGATGATTTTAGAATGAGTGAGTGAGTGTAATGTAAATGTAAAGAAGGAAAGGTACCTACCTAAAAGGTATTTGAAGGTGCGAGACAAATTGGTAGGATCCTTGGACATAATGCAAGAAATTGGAAACTGCAGAAAACGAAAATGCTTGGATTAGATACTTTGGTTGATGTGAAACGATTCCAGAAATAATAATCACTTGTTGAAAAAATCAATTCCAGAAATAATCACTTCAAACTTGGTGGTAAGTTATTATTAGATAAACCAAATACCTAAGAGAGAAGAGAAAATGAAAGACATTGAATCAAATACCTTATTGTTGTTAGATTAGATGATACAGAAGCGATTCCAGCGAGGGCAATGGTAGAAGCGATTTCAAATCAGTTTTCCTGCAATTGAATTTCAGTTACTGATTTTGCATTTGTAGCTGAATGCAACAATGGCATCTCTTGATTCTGAATTCTTGAACAACTTTTGGATCCTAAACCACGGCGATGGACCCAAGAGTCTTGTTAACAAAGAGTGGTGATCAGTCGGTGCCACAAAAAAAAAGGGCAACCCGGTGCACTAAAGCTCCCGCATACGCAGGGTCCGGGAATGGGTCCCACCATTTGGTGTATTGTACGCAGCCTTACCCTGTTTTTTTACACAAGAGGCTGTTTCCAGGACTTGAACCCGTGACCTTCCAGTCACATGACAACAACTTTACCGGTTGCGCCAATTACAACTAAACATACTTACTAAAACATTTCTCAATGTCAGGCATAACATAACATTCTATACAAAAAAACCCAATTCATTCACACCACTGCATTTCGAAAAATAAGTTCAAGAAATTCAAAGTATCTCAATGCCTATGACTCATTCATCATATTTTTAAATTGCGAAAACATAATTGATATTGAATCGCTAAAATTCAAGACACTAATAATAATGAGCGAATACGATTGTGTAGCAACAAGCATTGAATTGAGTTGTAGAAATGAAATAGTAAAACAAGTTCGAAGAAGAAGCTTAAAGAGTGAAAGAGAGATCAAGATCGGTACCTGAAGAAAGAATCTCCGTCGTCGTCGTTCACCGGAGAGAGAGTGTGTGTGTGTGCACGCTGTGAATCTCAATGACGGTGAAATAGAGTTATGTCTGAAAATGGAATTATGCCACCGTTTCCAAATCAGATTTTAATATCGGCGCCGGAATATGACGCTTTTCAGTTTTTATTTTCTAAGAGGAGACATGTGACAAAATATCAGCCATTGGATTAATCTGACGAGCTAAAACATTTCATTAAATAATACTCCTTCCGTTTCAAAATGAGGGTCATTTTAGGTTGTTATAGACTATATTTTCCTGCAACCAAACTAACTGTCTAATGGTTTTGTAACAACCTATAATCATGAATACGTAACAACAAAGAATGTGAATGTTATAATTTCCAATAACAAGTGCTCCACAACAAGTGCTCCTAAAAGAATAGTGAAAATCATTATTAATAAATGGTTTTAAATAAAAACTATTGTTGAAACCATAAATATAGTTTAATGGTTTTGATAGTGTTCTTTGTGAAACCAAACTAATTGTCTAATGGTTTTGTAACAACCTATAAGCATCAATATCAAAATAAAGAATGTTATAAAGAATGTGAAATGTATAATTTTCATTACATCATATCAAAATATTCCCAATAAAATCTAGCACAAACTTATAATAGTACAAACTAATCATAATCCAAAATATGTCTGTTGTTAAAAATTGAACATTATAGGTTCAGAACTATACAACGCATAAAAGAAAATTCAATTCATAAAACCCTAAATCCTTCCAAAATACTAATCCGCCATAACCCTAAAAGCACCTTCACCACCCTAAGCACATTCACCGCGAATGAGACGAGCAAGTTGAATGTCCTTTGGCATAATTGTCACCCTCTTAGCATGAATTGCACACAGATTGGTGTCCTTAAACAATCCAACCAGGTAAGCCTCAACTGCTTCCTGAAGTGCAAGAACTGCATGGCTCTGGAATCTCAGATCCGTCTATAACAACAATATCAAAAACAAAAATTACAAATTAAATAAACCAAAGAGGAACAAGATTTCACACAAACTCGATTATGAAACTAATTAACAATATTTACCTTGAAATCTTGAGCAATTTCACAAACCTTAACATCCAAACTTAATTCAATTGGAAATTTCTGGTAGGAATTTCAATCTAAGTTTAAGGCTGCGTGACAATATTACAAATTAGTCTGACTTCTGCTCAAATATGTCATTATAAGTGGTCCATATATATTTACTTTATTACTAGTAACATAGAAACATCACTTTCACAAGTATCAATTTTTCAAATCAAAAGAACCTGCCTTGTGTGCTTCCTTAGCAAATGTATGAGTTGAGTTACATCATCTGGCGGAACCTCGCTATTTTTTAGTGTCACATGGTTTTAGAATTTACCTATAAATAGAACTTCTTTGATGCCACTTCATCAATACAAATCAAAACTAAGATACCCTTCTAGGTGTGATCACAAAATAAGCCTTGATTTTATTCAAACATGGATACAAGACTAAAGTCCTTTGTCACATTCCTCACCTTTATTCTTCTTGCTTCTTTGTTTGTCTCTTTGCTTCCTAATGTATCAGAAGCTAGGCCATTTCTTAGTCCGCTACAAGGCAGAGAAGGTGTAATTGGAGAGGTAAATGGAGTTTTCATGACATTAAAAGATGTTGGTCCATCCCCTGGTGTTGGACACAAGCTCAAAAACCTTCAAAAGCTTCAAAGTTTTGGAGGAATGAAAAATGTGCAAAACTCTAACTGATTTTAAAATATTTAGTAAATAAAAGAATTTGCTAACCTATGAAATGTCTTATGAGTCACAATTGTATCACCATCAAAGACACAACCCGTAAAATGCCCACCGGATGCAAGCAGAACGATCCTCAAACGGGTGTTATCCCGGGGTTCAACAGTCAGAGATTTCAACCTCTCCGCTAAATTCTTCTGCACTTGCTCATCCTCATATAACACATTTTCACTCACAATCATAATCAAAGACTTCCATACAGAAACTCTATGCCCTGTCTGAAGAGAGATGAATAGCTTTTGTTTTAAGCTTACGCCTGATTTATTAGGCACAACATTTTGACCTCGAGACTCATTTTCACTGTCATCATCGTCGTTACTTTCTGATCCAGCTATACTTGACACATCATAGTCTTTGACAAAATCAGATGTCAAATCCTCAAAATCCTCTTCCTTCACAATATTTTTCCCAGCAATTGTCAGCTTCACCTATTATCAATACATCAATTATATCAGCCAATCAAAAACCACTACCATTCCCTTTTACATCCACAAACCAAAACGGATATTTAGGCTCTGTTTGGATAAACAACTTATTTGCAACTTATAGCATAAGCACTCACCATGAAAGGCATCTCTATAGCAAAAGATAAAATAAAGTCAAATTGTTCGCGTAAGCCACCTTGGAGAACTAATAGAAATAACCTAAAAACAGCTTACGAACAATTATCGCGAGAAACTTATTCATAAATGATACAACATTACAACATTCCCCTGATTCTTGTTGTAAAATTTAGCTGAACAGAGTCACCTATCATAAGCAGTTATCATAAACTCTCCCAGATAATCTCACAAAACTTACGTAAGTATATAAGCTTAACATAGTTCAAGTTCTTGGTGTGATTAAGCATTCTGGTCCTAGTCCTGGTGAAGGGCACAAGTATATAACCAACAACAATAACTCATAAAGTTCTCAATCTAATTGCTTTTATTTGCATAACACTCATAAATAATACTTGAGTATTATTGTTATGACTCATGAAAAATAATTAGTATTACAGTATCTGTTAGCTACTACTACTACTGATCGGTGATATAATAATATCACTAGACCTGTTACTTATTGAAGATCATAGTATTTTCTATTTAAACTAAAAATTCCTAAAAATCATAAAAATCATAAACCGCAAATTCAAAATTCCTAAAAATTATGAATCCAAAATTCAAATTCAAAACTCTGAAAACCTAAAAAATTAGGGGAAAACGAAATTACCGAAGTGCAACGGTTCCAGGACGGTAACGGTGAGGTTTTTTTGACTCCTCCAGTAGTAGGAGTAACTGCTATACCTGAAATTTGTGTGCAGCATTAGGATCATTTTGGTTTCTATCAGGATGAACTTGCTTTGCCTGTAACAATAAGAAAGTATGTGAAATTCGCAATTGCGATTTCAATATTCATGATATAGAATTTGAAAAAAGAAAGAAACACAATAAACGAATTTTTGAACCTTGTGATAATAAGCTTTGCGAATTTGATTATCGGAAGCAGAAGAAGATACTTCGAGGATATTGTAATACTCTGTTTCTTTCACCATCATTCACCGATTGAAGCTTCAGAGGAATGACGCTGAACTGAATGAAGAAGAGAAAAGGAAAGAAAGAAAGAAAGAGGAAGATAAATCGGCGAGTCAGTGAGTCGCGAGTGACGAGGAAAGCGATGAAAGAAACATACAAGTGAGGTAGGAGAAGATTGTGGGGTGTGAGGTGAGAACCATAGGATCATTACAAGTGTCCAATTATCTGATGGGTGTGATTAACTTATGCATGGTGCATAAGTTATGGCTTATGCACCATAACTTTTGCCCACAAAAACATCGTTTAATACCATTTCAAAATATTTACCACAATTTACTACTAACTTAGTAAAATAACTAATCACACTAAAACGTTAAAATAATCTAAATTCTAAAATTACTATATTACCCTCACTCCACAAATTACCAAAATTCTTAGTCCTAAAATGATCAAAATACCCTTCTCGCCTAAAATTCAATAATCTCAAAACAAACACACAAGCAAGCAATTAAACACATATAATAAATAAATAAAATATTCCTAACGAAAAACGGGTTGTTACCCAATAAATCATCAAAACTCTCAATGTAACATCCCAAACTACTTTAAGCATTGCCGACTGACCCTACAAACCAACACGAGTCTTTTTCAGCGTGTTTTGTCCTCACTCGCATGTTTACCAGTAAACTTCCTGGTAAGTCACCCATCCAAAGACTACTCCAAGTCAAGCACGCTTAACTGTGGAGTTCTTATGGAATGAGACACCGAAAAGAAGATGAATCTTGTTGATATAGATAGTACCAAACAATTCTTATAATCATTCCTTCAACCATGTAGTCCAATACATGCACGACCTCAAGATCTCTCTCATTCCGGTGTGATTAGGTCCGTTTATAAGTTGTCGGGAGCCGTTCATTGTCATGCCTTGTACACCGGCGACCACTCCCCGCCCTCGCAGCCTTGGGTGTTACTGATGACACCCTGTCATCCTAGTTTATTAGGCATTTTTTATGTAATGTTTGGGTCATTTTTGATGTAATTCTGGGAGCTAGAAGCCACAAAGGAGCAAAAACACAAGTTTAAGGGAATCAGAAATCGGCCACCGATTGAACCAATCAGCCACCGATTTTGCTGCTGAATTTCCATATTTCAAGACTGTGAAAATCGACCACCGATCCTGAGCTTTTGGATCGTACTTTCTGGGCTTTAATTGATGGATCGGTTACCGATTGGACTGCATCGGTAACCGATTTTGACTGTGCTTATATAAAGGAACTCGGTCTCAGGTTTAATTATGACGATTTTTGGAGATCAAAAGACCTAGAAACACATGGTAGAGCGATTTGAAGCATCTTGGAACACCATTGAAGGAGTTTTAACAAGGTTTATTCATGAATTCATCTTGTAATTCTTCTTCTATTGTCTATTGCTTGATTATGTGTAACTAAACCCTCCTTTGTTGGGGATGAGTAGACCTAGATGAACATGTTTATTATGACCTAGTTTATTCTATTGATTGAAATTCATATGATTGTTTCTCTTATTTCCGTTCTTAATGCTTTTTATTGTGTCGGCCGCCTTTAAATTGATTTAAGGTTTATTTTGTGATACGGAAGTGGAATTGATAAACGCTTTGAAATAAGAGATCCTTGCCTTTGTAATCTAGGAATAGATACAAACCCTTGGAATCATTTAAAGAATTCTTGTTCGTTAATGCTTAACCCTAATCTTCAAATTCACTAAGGAATTAGGTTTTTATTTTAGGTTTAAAGTTTTTGTCACTAAGGAATTTGGGCAAGAATAAACTAGATAATTCGGTAACAACCATACGAGTTGATTCAATAGTTGAGACTAAGTTAATAGTATTTCATGGTCATCTAGCGAAACTCATCCCTAGCATCTTTCTCCCATTAATCTTAATCACTTTATTTACTTTGCTTAATTTTCAATTTTGCGATAAAACAAACCAACAACTTAACCTTTTGTTCGATTAAGTTCTAAATACAATTCAACCGTATAACGCAATCCTCGAGTTCGACACTCGGTCTTACCGTTTTAAATTTACTACTTGAACAATTTCGTACACTTGCGAAATACGCCATCAAGTTTTTGGCGCCGTTGCCTGGGACTGTCAAATCACTGTTGAATTTTATTTTTTCTTAATTGAAATTTTTTGCTCTGCAACAAAATTATTGCTTTTATTTTATTTTAAATTATTACTCACTCTTTGTCTAACCTTGTATGCGAGGCCAGCCCTCAGCTGAACTTACCTTTATTCCAAAAGTTGAAAAATTCTGCCGAGCAATCCGGAAAGAAACAAAACTCAGAAAACTTTGGGAAAAGGAAGAGGCTAGTACAGTGGAGATCGACACGGACGAAGAGGTATTCGAAGTAGACAAAGATATGGAGGGACAACAGCCACCATCGGCCCAGCCTGAAGAAAAACTTCTTGGAGACTATGGGGCCAGTGACAGAAACCGAAACAGGTTGACCATTACTAATCAGCCTGTAACGGTGAACAAGTTTGAGATCAATCCCGGTCTATTGCGGGAGTTGAAGGAGAATGAGTATGCTGGAAAGTACAATGAAGATGCTAACAAGCACTTGAAGAGTTTCTTGATACTCTGTGAAACAGCAAAAGTGCAAGGGCACTCTGAAGAAGCCAAACGGTTGAGACTGTTCTCGTTTACTTTGACTGATGACGCTTATGAGTGGTTTGACTCTTTACCGGCTGGTAGCATAACAACATGGAATGAGATGGAAGACAAGTTCTTGGAGCAGTTCTTTCCTACCGCTTTGTTTGTGAGAAGGCGACAAGACATTTCTAGTTTCCAGCAGAAAGAGGGAGAGTCCTTCGGAGAAGCTTATAAAAGGTACAAGAAGCTACTATCAGCATGTCCCGAGCACAACTTTGATACTACTGTTCAAATGCAGATGTTCTGTAATGGTCTACGTTTGGCGACTAGACAAGTTCTTGATACAGCTTCTGGTGGTTCTATAAATTTCAAAACCGCCTCTCAAATAATCAAGATTATCGAAGCTGTTGCACTTAATGAACAAATGGAGATGTATGATAGAACTGGTGGTACAAGAGGAGGACTCATAGACTTGAATCAACTTGAGATCAAAAATGCTCAAGCCATACTCACTGGTAAGCAGATTCAAGATGCAGTATCCGCTGAAGTTACAAAGAGAATGGCAGCCCTTAATTTAACTCAACCACAGGTTGCCCCGGTGAATCAAATGAACATTGTCAAATGTGATTGGTGCACTCGCCCTCATTTCACTATGCATTGTGATGTGCCCATGGATGCAACCCAAGTGGAGATGGTGAACTACCTCAGCAATCAAGGGAACCAGCTTAGAAATAACCCTTTTGCAAGTACATATAATCCAGGCTGGAGGAACCATCCAAATTTCTCATGGAAAAATCAACAAGGTGGTTCTCAAAATCAACAACAAGGGGGTTATCAAGGAGGTCCATCAAATCAAGCACCAAAGAAGGCGGATTGGGAGTTAGCAATTGAAGCAATGGCTACCAACATGAATTCCTTAGCTCAAGAAACCAGAGAGGCTCAAAAGAATACAAGGGCGTCAATCAAAAATCTTGAAACTCAAGTTGGGCAAATTGCTCAACAACTCACACAAAGAGCTCCAGGGACCCTTCCAAGCAACACTGACATCAATCCAAGGGATCATGAAAATGTGAACATGGTCACTACAAGAAGCATGAAGAGGGATGAATCACTATCATCTCAAGCTAAACATGATGAAGGTGACTCATCTCCTGAACTAATTGAAGTGGCGGTTGAAGTGCGTGATGCCGTTGACACTCATGTTGTCGAAGAGCCAGAAAAGAAGAAAGATGAGCCTCCAAAGCCACAAATCAAGCTGCCTTATCCTCAAAGGTTGAAGAGAGAAAAAGATGAGAAATGCTTTGCAAAATTCATCGAGATGTTCAAGAAGTTACAAATCAACATCCCATTTGCTGAAGCCCTCCAACAAATGCCTTCATATGCAAAATTCATGAAGGACATCCTTTCAAGGAAGAGAACAATTGATGATGAAGATGTGATGCTAACCGAGCAATGTAGTGTTGTTTTACAAAGAAAAATCCCAAGGAAGCTAAAAGATCCTGGTAGTGTTATGATTCCTTGTACCATTGGGGATAGAATTTTAAGAAGGCGTTGATTGATCTTGGAGCTAGTGTGAGCTTGATGCCTTTGTCTATTTATAAGAAGTTGGGCATTGGAAGAGTAAGAGACACAAGGATGACTCTACAGTTTGCAGATAAGTCCTACAAATTTCCCTATGGCATAGTTGAAGATGTTCTTGTGAAAGTTGATAAATTCATCTTCCCGGTAGATTTTGTTGTTCTTGAGATGGAAGAAGATGATGATATTCCTTTGATACTAGGAAGACCGTTCTTGCAAACCGGAAGGTGTTTAATTGACATGGAAGATGGCACTTTAACTTTGAAATTCTTTGATGAGGTGGTGAAGTTGAATGTTCTTAAAGCTATGAAGCACCCCAAAGAGAAAGAAAAATGCTATAGGGTCGACATGATCAAAACCTTTGTGAAAGAAAAACTCCAAAAGGAGATACCAGCCCTACCACTTGAAAGAGTCTTAAGCTTGCCATCGGAAATTGCACAAGAAAGTGAGGATCCTAAAGAATGTGAAGTCTTAGCTATGTTGGAGGCCTCTCCATCCCACAACCGTCGCACCCCTACGAGGTGGGAGGAACTTCATCCTCAAGACGAAGTTGTGGAGAAATCAAAAGAAGCACCGGTAGTTGAACTCAAACAATTACCTTCTCACTTGAAGTATGTGTTCCTTGGTGAGAAAGAGAAGTACCCAGCCATTATTAGTTCCAACTTGAGCAAACTTGAAGAAGAAAAATTGTTAAGGGTGCTTAGAATGTACAAGGGTGCTTTGGGTTGGTCTATTGAGGATTTGAAAGGTATTAGCCCTACTTTTTGCATGCACAAAATTCTGATGGAGGATAATTTCAAGCCGGTGGTGCAACCTCAAAGAAGACTAAATCCAGCCATGAAAGAGGTGATTAGAAAGGAGGTGGTGAAGTTACTTGAAGCTGGTATCATTTATCCCATTTCAGACAGTTCGTGGGTGAGTCCCGTCCAAGTTGTTCCTAAAAAGGGTGGGACTACCGTGGTTACAAATGAGAAGAATGAGCTGATCCCAACACGTACAGTCACCGGGTGGAGAGTTTGTATTGACTATAGGAGGTTGAATACCGCAACAAGGAAAGATCACTTCCCACTACCTTTCATTGATCAAATGTTAGAGAGGTTAGCGGGTCATGATTACTACTGTTTCTTGGACGGGTACTCTGGTTATAATCAAATTGCGGTGGCACCTGAAGATCAAGAGAAAACTGCTTTCACGTGTCCTTATGGGATATTTGCTTACAGGAGAATGCCATTTGGGCTATGCAATGCCCCTGCCACGTTTCAAAGGTGTGTCATGTCCATATTCTCCGATATGCTTGAAAAACATATCGAAGTTTTTATGGATGATTTTTCTGTCTTTGGCTCTTCTTTTGATAATTGTTTGCATAATTTATCTCTTGTATTGGAAAGATGTCAAAAAGCTAATTTAGTCCTAAACTGGGAAAAATGCCATTTCATGGTGAGAGAGGGAATTGTTTTGGGTCACCGAATCTCCCACAAGGGGATAGAGGTTGACCAAGCTAAAATTGAAGTAATTGAAAAACTTCCTCCTCCCACTAATGAGAAAGGCATTCGAAGCTTTTTAGGCCATGCAGGTTTTTATAGGAGGTTCATTAAAGATTTTTCAAAAATAGCAAAACCCCTCACTAACTTGCTTGTCAAAGACATTCCTTTCCAATTCAATGATGAGTGTTTGAATGCTTTTAACACTTTGAAGCAAAAATTGATCACTGCCCCTATTGTCATTGCACCTGATTGGTCACTACCTTTTGAAATTATGTGTGATGCAAGTGACATAGCTGTTGGGGCAGTGCTTGGTCAAAGAAAAGATAAGTTGTTGATGTTATCTATAATGCCAGCCATGTTTTGAATCCGGCACAACTTAACTATGCCACCACTGAAAAAGAACTTCTGGCTGTTGTTTATGCTTTTGATAAATTTAGATCTTACTTGTTAGGGTCTAAAGTTATTGTTTACACTGACCATGCTGCACTAAGGTATTTGTTTTCTAAGCAGGAATCTAAGCCAAGGCTTCTTAGGTGGATACTGTTGTTGCAGGAATTTGATTTAGAGATCCGTGACAAGAAAGGATCGGAAAACACGGTGGCTGACCATCTTTCTCGCCTGGAGAAGATGGATGAAACAGAGGAGGAGAGGCCTATTAAGGACCTCTTTGCTGATGAGCACATCTTAGCTTTTACGATGGTGCCGTGGTTCGCAGACTATGCGAACTACATGGTGGGTAAGATTATTCCTCATGACTTTAACTCCCAACAACGTAAGAAATTCCTACATGACTGCAAATCATATGTGTGGGATGAACCATTCTTATACAAAAGGGTAGTTGATGGTTTGTTAAGAAGGTGTGTCCCCGAAGATGAACAAGAAAAGGTGTTGTGGCACTGCCATGACTCCAGCTATGGGGGACACTTTATTGGGGATAGGACTGCTGCAAAGGTCCTTCAGTCAGGCCTGTTTTGGCCTACTCTTTTTAAAGATGTGTTCACCTATGTTAAGAAATGTGACCGCTGCCAACGCACAGGAAATATTTCAAAAAGAAACGAGACGCCACAAAATCCTGTGTTAGAAGTGGAAATCTTTGATGTGTGGGGAATTGATTTCATGGGACCATTCCCATCCTCATATTCAAAGATGTACATTTTGGTGGCAGTGGACTACGTTTCTAAGTGGGTGGAAGCAATTGCCATGCAAACCAATGATGCTCAAGTAGTGGTTGCCTTCCTTAAGAAAAACATTTTTTCACGCTTTGGGGTTCCTAAAGCTTTAATTAGTGATGAAGGCACCCACTTCCTCAATCGAAAGATGGAGGCGTTGTTGAAAAATTACAATGTGCATCATCGGATTGCCACACCCTGCCATCCTCAGACTAGTGGACAAGTAGAAGTGTCCAATAGGCAAATCAAGCAAATTTTAGAAAAAACTGTGAACTCATCCCGAAAGGATTGGTCTCTTAAGCTTGATGATGCCTTATGGGCATATAGGATTACCTTCAAAACACCTATAGGTATGTCCCCTTTTCAAATTGTTTATGGAAAATTGTGTCATTTGCCCTTAGAGCTCGAACACAAGGCTTTGTGGGCAACTAAGCTCCTTAATTTTGATCTTTTTAAAGCAGGTGAGTCTAGGATTCTTCAACTCCATGAGTTGGATGAATTTCGGAACTATGCCTACGAGAATGCCAAAATTTATAAAGAACAAACAAAGAAATGGCATGACAAAAAGATTCAAATTAGGGAGTTTAGAGAAGGGCAACTTGTTCTACTTTTTAATTCCAGGTTGAGGTTGTTCCCTGGAAAGCTGAAGTCAAGGTGGTCCGGGCCATTCAAAGTGGCGAAAGTTTATCCGTACGGTGCTATTGAGGTACAACACTTGGATTCTGACAAGACCTTCAAGGTCAATGGACAAAGACTCAAACTATACTATGGGGGAGAGTCGGAGCGTTCAAGGGAGTCCATTTCGTTACAATCCACTTGAAGAAAGAAAAGTGGACCGTCAAGCTTAGGACGTTAAACCAGCGCTTGATGGGAGGCAACCCATCGTAGGTATATTTTTCTTTTCGTTATCTTTTAATTTATTTTATGAAAAATGTGGGCATTATAGATTTTAAGTCCCACACAAAAAAAATCAGAAATTCCCTTTTGGAAATGTCAAAAATCGGTAGTCGTTTTTCATAATCGGTGACCAATTTTTGACACCAAAAATATTTTTTTCAAGTCTGGAAAAATCGGTAGCTGATTTAAATAAATCGGTGACTGATTTTCTACTTTTTTTGTACAGTTTTTCGAAAAAAAAAAATTCGTAAAATCGGTGGCCGACCCATCTACATCGGTGGCCGATTTTGCATCAAAAATTTTTGGATGGCTACTGGATTGGTCGGCGGCCGATTATACAATATCGGTAGCCGATTTGGAACACCAACACGCGTCATCGGTGGCCGATTGACTCACATCGGTGGCCGATCTGCTCCTCTTTAACACCAAGCCTTCATTATTTCTACCATTACAATATCCAAACTCCCATAGGTACCGAAAATTGGCTTTCTCTCTTCATCTTCATCATTAACAACAACACAAAACCACAAACCTCCATTTTTCTCTTCACCCACCATCTCTAAACTTCACCAATCTTCATCCCTAACCTCACAAACACCATTACCCACTATTTCTAACCTTCAAACACATTCACAAACTCACCAATCTTCATCTCCAACCTCACAAATACCACTACCCATTCCTCCTAAACCTTCACAAATCATACATAAACCACAAAGCCATCACAAATCATTATCAACATTCTAATCCACAAGCTTTTCCACAACAAATTCAACCCACATTCCATTCAATTTCATCAAACCCTAACTTTACCCCCAAATTTCATCCAAAACCTAACTTTCTAATTCTCATCAACTTTCATTCAATCTCAACACACCCATGGCCCAAACTAGGAACCAAGGTCAACCACCACCACCACCCACACGAAAGAGGAAAGGAAAAGAGTCTTCCTCCTCTCAACCACCACCACCAATCCCTCCACCCCAACCACAACCCATTAACCCACCACCTTACCGATGATTTATCTCTGAGAAGGCGGAGGAACGATACAAGGAAATTAAAGGGAAAACTTTTACTAAGGAGCGGGGATTTGATTTTGAGTCACTCACGAGGTATCCTATTTATGCTGAGACAATTGAGTAGAAGGGTTGGCAAGGTATTGTGAATATGGTGACCGTTGAAAGCAACGAGAGCATCGCTTTGGAATTTTTGTCTAATGCATTTGCTGCGGGAGAAACGAGTAGACATGCTGAAGTTCGAGGCAAGAGGGTGAGGTACACTTCTGATGATATTGCTAGGGTGTTGAGCCTTACTAGGCCGGACGAGTGCGGTGTTATTGCGCGGCGGAAGGAGTCCGGAGGAGGGGAGAAAGATGCTGATTATTGGGCTGGGTTACTTGCTGGTCTTGTACGAGAAGGGGCTGGTTGGAAAGGAAGGGGAGGAATACCGCAGCAGATTGATGTAGTGGATTTATTACCGATGTACAAGGCTTAGGCGAACTTTATTCTGACCACTATTGAGCGGACTTCCGCTAAGGCTGAGATGACCCGTGCTCGCTTTTATATTTTGCAGGCTATGCTTTCTGATGATGACATTGATGTTGCTCGGTTGATGTATGGGAGTTTGAAGGACCTCATCGGCACCACTGGGTCCACTGCTGGTCATTGCTGTTTGATTAACGCTCTCTGCAAGGCGGCACAGGTTCCTTCAGAACCTACTGATATCTATCTCACATCTCAGCTTCCAATTTCAGACAAGACCCTGGTGAAATATGAGAAAGAGCAAGAGAAGTTTGAGCGCGAACTCGCGCGATAGAGGGAGCAGCAGGGTCAGCCTCAGATGATGGAGGACGACCAGGCACACGAGATACCTCAGATACCACCTCAGATGATGCAGCAGCAGGGGCACATCCCTCCTCATTTTGCACAATACACTTATGCTATGGCCAACTGGGCCATGGATATCTCCTCCCGAGATCGGATGCCACCACCAGCCTTCCATGAAGAGTTTATTATTGCAGCTGATGCCTATCGTCGTGGTCCTGATGCCATGACTAATGCATATCAGAGATTTGCGAGCCCCGAGGACATGGAGAGGTACTTTGCTGAGGAGAGGGCGAGGGGAGCCGCCAGAGAGGATAGCATCAGAGAGGAGTATTACCGGATTCAGGCTGAGCAGCCTAATAACGAGGAGCATCCACACTACTATCCATTCCCACCAGCTGGACCAGGAGGGTCGTCAGGAGCAGGAGGATCACATTGACTTGGGCACCTTGTCTAGCCCAAGCATTTTATCTTGTTTTTCAGTATTTCTGTTTTTTTTTTGTTATTTGATTCAGTACTTTGCGTCAGTTGTATTTTGATTTGAACTTGAGTAGTGTCCCTTATTTTGTACTTGTTCTTGAACTTGTTTATTATCAATGAATTTGTTTGTTTCAGGTGACCTATTCCAGTTTAGTAACAGTGAGTTGATGAAATGATATTCTGAAAGTTCAAAAAGGAGGAGTGACTTGGTTTTTCAAAGGCAAAGCGTACAGCGTTGCTAGGTAGTCACAACTCCCAGAAATCTCAGCCATAAGGTTCATTGTCAAACTTTGTTTTTCAATTTACTTATATGTTAGATTAGATTTCCATGCAACTACATTTCTAGAACTTGCATTGTTTCTTTACTGTTGATTGGTCTTTGTCATTTACACACTGAGGCAAAAGTGCTTGGTCCTGTGAGCCTTTTTGAAGCCTACCCTGTTTTTGTTTACTTTTGCTTTATCCATTTTAAGCCAATTTGAGCCGGTAGGTTTAGAACTTTTTGTTCGGTGACAACTTACAAATGAAGCATAGAGCCTTTTAGGATGATTAACCCAAAATTTTATTTTTGAGTTAGGCTATGTAGAATGTTGCTAAATGATAAGTTTGGGGTTGCCTTTGGAATTTGTAACCTAATAAGTTTGGGGTGGGGTACTAGAGAACAAGAAAGAAAGAAAAACGAATGAAAAATACACACAAAATGGTGTATCAAAAAGTTTGAGAAAAAAAAAAAGAAGAATGAAATTGAAAAAAGGGACACACATTGCTATATCCGAGTAAACTTCAAACTCGAAGTGTCCCAAGTTTTGAAAATGTTCTCTAGGTACCTAGAATCGTTATTTCAAAGGGGAATTGGGGGATTGAATTTCTGTTTATCACTTGTAGGAATGCCTAACTCAAATTTTGTGTAGCCTACTTATCCAAATATATCCCACCTTTTACCTAAGCCCCGTTACAACCCAAAAGACCTCAAAAGTGTGTAATGACTTCGACTGTGATTGATGTTTAGAAACTTTTCAAGCGTATGGTAATATGTAGACCTGCATGTCGACTGGTAGAACCCTGTTTCATAATTTTTGCGTGGAGTTGTGAATTGGTGGATGCGAACAAGTCAAACTAGCTCATCTTTAGCTAGAGGGAGATTGAACTTTTGGGTACTATCATTTCATCAGATACCTGTTATTTTACTGTCGTTTGTCACTGTTGCAAGTAAATTCCTTGAGGACAAGGAATAGTTCAAGTTTGGGGTTGTGATGACACCCTGTCATCCTAGTTTATTAGGAACTTTTTATGTAATGTTTGGGTCATTTTTGATGTAATTCTGGGAGCTAGAAGCCACAAAGGAGCAAAAACACAAGTTTAAGGGAATCAGAAATCGGCCACCGATTAACCAATCAGCCACCGATTTTGCTGCTGAATTTCCATATTTCAAGACTGTGAAAATCGGCCACCGATCCTGTGAAATCGGCCACCGATCCTGAGCTTTTGGATCGTACTTTCTGGGCTTTAATTGATGGATCGGTTACCGATTGGACTGCATCGGTAACCAATTTTGACTGTGCTTATATAAAGGAACTCGGTCTCAGGTTTAAGTATGACGATTTTTGGAGATCAAAAGACCTAGAAACACATAGTAGAGCGATTTGGAGCATCTTGGAACACCATTGAAGGAGTTTTAACAAGGTTTATTCATGAATTCATCTTGTAATTCTTCTTCTATTGTCTATTGCTTGATTATGTGTAACTAAACCCTCTTTTGTTGGGGATGAGTAGACCTAGATGAACATGTTTATTATGACCTAGTTTATTCTATTGATTGAAATTCATATGATTGTTTCTCTTATTTCCGTTCTTAATGCTTTTTATTGTGTCGGCCGCCTTTAAATTGATTTAAGGTTTATTTTGTGATACGGAAGTGGAATTGATAAACGCTTTGAAATAAGAGATCATTGCCTTTGTAATCTAGGAATAGATACAAACCCTTGGAATCATTTAAAGAATTCTTGTTCTTTAATGCTTAACCCTAATCTTCAAATTCACTAAGGAATTAGGTTTTTATTTTAGGTTTAAAGTTTTTGTCACTAAGGAATTAGGGCAAGAATAAACTAGATAATTCGGTAATAACCATACGAGTTGATTCAATAGTTGAGACTAAGTTAATAGCATTTCATGGTCATCTAGCGAAACTCATCCCTAGCATCTTTCTCCCATTAATCTTAATCACTTTATTTACTTTGCTTAATTTTCAATTTTGCGATAAAACAAAGCAACAACTTAACCTTTTGTTCGATTAAGTTCTAAATACAATTCAACCGTATAACGCAATCCTCGAGTTCGACACTCGGTCTTACCGTTTTAAATTTACTACTTGAACGATTTCGTACACTTGCGAAATACGCCATCAGTTACACGCCCACCAGCTTCCATTTGGTTCATCCTCGAACCACACTGTACTGGGAAAGGTCTGCTCTGATACCATTTGTAACGCCCCAGATTGCTTTCAGGATTGCCGACTAATCCCACAAACCAACACGAGTCTTTTCAATGTGTTTTGTCCTCACTCACACATTACCCAGGAAACTTCCTGGTAGGTCACCCATCCCAAAATTGCTCCATGTCAAGCACACTTAAATGTGGAGTTCTTATGAAATGAGCTATCGAAAAGAAGATGCATCTTGTTAATATAGGTAGTACCAAACAATTCTTATAAACCTTCTTTCAACCATGCAGTCGCATACCTGCACGGCCTCATGATCCCTCCAATTTCGATGTGATTCGGTTTTGCATAGAAGCACGCTTACCGGTAAGCTTCCCGGTAGCTCACCCATCCAAAGACTACTCCAAGTCAAGCACGCTTAACTATGGAGTTCTTATGGAATGAGCCACCGAAAAGAAGATGCATCTTGTTGATATAGGTAGTACTAAACAATTCTTATAAGCCTTCCTTCAATCATGCAGTCTCATACCTGAACGGACTTAAGATCCCTCTCATTCTGGTGTGATTCGGTTCGTCTATAAGCTGTCCGGAGCCGTTCATTATCGTACCATGTGCACCAGCTACCACTCCCCACCCTCGTCAGCCTTGGGTGTTGCACTCAAAATTCTAAAAATCATTCAATATAAACACTTATGAAAATACCATTGATATTCACAAGTCCCTTTTGATCAAGATTTTTATTACGACAATAAAATTGTGCACCCGAGGGATTATCAATTCCTGATACATCATGGAAGTTTCCTTTCATATACCACACACTATTCTGACACGAGTTATCTCTCGAGGTGGTGTAGGAAGTCATTTCTTGTGATACACCATGTGGCTTGACCTGGTGGTTGCCTCGATGAATCTGAACTAGATCCATTTATTGGTTCTTCATGACATGTTCTTAGTAGGTTTTACTATTTGGTGGCCTAAATGATAATTGGATCGAGTCTTTTGGGCTCGTACCATTGCAATCAGTATGGGGTGTTTCTCTTTAGACCCCCTAATATCTCTAAGGGCCACTAAATACATATTCGGTAGTTATTTACTAGTGTACATTTAAAAAAAAAAATACATCAGATAGATAACTACCATATATGTATTTAGGAAGTCTTACAGATATTAGGGGGCCTAAAGAGAAACGTTCATCAGTATTAGTCTACAACATTGAAGTAACAATTAAGAAGGAATGGTGGAACTAACATTTACATAAACAATATTAAATATTTTTTAGGCTAAATTGCATTTTTGGTCCCTTAACTATTTAGGTAGTATCGCTTTGACCCCTTAATTAAAATTCGATTTATTTTGGTCCCTTAAGTTCTCTCTATTACACATTTTGGTAATTTCCGTTAGTTTTAATTCAAAAATGTTACGTTTTCTTCATTTTCTTCTGGAATTTTTATGGGATTCTTGCTGTTGAAGATTGATAGAGATGATATGAAGATGAAAAATAGGAGAAGAAGATGAAGAAAACCTAACGTTTTTGAATTAAAACTAACGAAAGGACCAAAATGTGTAATTGAGAGAAGTTAAGGGACCAAAATAAATCGAATTTTAATCAAGGGACCAAAGCGATACTACCTAAATAGTTAAGGGACCAAAAATGCAATTTAGCCTATTTTTTAATAGTACTCCTTCCGTTCCTTTTTAAGTGTCTTTTTAGGGCGAATTTTTCGTTTCTATTTAACTGTCTTTTGGTATTTTAACGGTACGATTTGTCAATTATACCCTTTGTCAATTACTCTTATCTTTTTCAATAAAACTAACTAATGCTATCTATTTAGAAAAACTAATGTTTATTTTTCTTTTTAAACAAAGTTTGTTTCCTGTTATCTTCAAATTTAAACAAAATTTTGTTACAAACAATGGTTCCAAGAAAAGTTAAAATTCTATAAATAAGATGATTAGCAATTATTAAAAATTCAAATGCAAAGTGAAAGATGAGTAACAATTGTTAGCAGTTGTTGTGAGTTTGTTCTTAGTTTCTTCCTTTTTGTTTTTACAGACATTACATTTATATTGTATTGATGTACTTTATGAATTTGAGTTACTGAATATCGTTTATTTTTGTTTGTAGTACGGTTGATAGAAAAAGCATGGTAAGTTAAAATAAACATTAAATTTGGTCAATTAAAAATTAATTAAAACAAGGGGCAGGTTTTCTTGCAAAGGTAAATAAAATTGATATGCATTAAGTTAGTCAAGCAAAGTTTAATGTATGTAACAACTTTTATACATTTCACATGATTGTTTTCTCATTCCAAATCTATTCAGATTAGGATAAAAATTTGCATTATTCAAATATATATTATTTAAAGTGTAGTCAACTATATATATTATTTATAATTGAATTTTCGTTTAATACATTAATTATATTCCTATTATATTTATATTTTATGCATCAAATAAAAAAATATATGTTAAAGATGCACTCAACAATGTCTATATAAACACATACATCAAAATAACATATTGTACAAGCAAGATGGATTCTACAAGAAAATTTTCATTAGTAGTGGCATTCATTTTGGCTTTCTTTATCTTGGCATCAGGTGTAAAAGCAATAGATGATTTTAGGAGTTTTGATCTATTATATTTTGATTTTTCACTTCTTATAACATCTATTATTACATATTATGGATACATTATAATTCTTTAATCCAAATATTGTTTGTCAATGTAGATTTGCACATGGAATCACAAGCATGGAGTGTGGATCATGATCCCTACAAAAGTTGTCACTCAGATGAAGATTGTACAAAAATTCATTATTATTGCCCACCTCCAAAAGTTCCTTATTGTCAAGTTGACAGGTGTGGTTGTGGTAATTGATCAATATCGGCACCCATCAATAAAATTCTTAGTCCAATACCCTCAATTACAAGCTGAGTAATGAGTAATGTAATTTTGAAAAATATTCATTGTGTTTGGATGAGAATAATTTATAAAATAATAATTACAAAGGGTTATTGGAGAGTGTTTTTATGAAAATCTTACAAAAATAAAATAAAATTGTGAGATTATTTTAATTTTGATTACGATAGTCAACTTTATTCTCCAAAAATATCGTGATTAATTTGCTATGATAATATTGGATTATACTGTTATATTTTCATTAGACTTAATTGTGAAATATTATCACATAAGTCTTATTTTGATTATTGTCGTATGGCTCTTTTATATTGTGTTATTTTTACGGCTATGTGTGGGCTTACTATGATAGAAAATGGATAGCTTTAATTGTTTCGTTAAACCTATGGGTCTAAGACATCTTATTAAGAGAAATACATACACACTCACTAAAAAATTGTTGAAAAATATCTAACAAACGGGCAAAACAATAAATTCTTTACCCATGTACCGATTTCTTATACACACACACACCGACTCCTATTATGATACAACTAATTTATAATTATGTCTATATACACACCTAGAATATGCATTAAATAATAGTGATATATCAAAATAAAATTATGAATCAATAGTAGTGATATAAAAAAGAATAGTAGGAATCTCCTTAAAAAAATTAGGAATCAAATTTAATAATTTATAATGATATTTCACACGACATAAATATTGGTTATAACTAGATACAAATAACAATAAGCAATGTTATATGGCACAACAGCCAAATGCACGACTATTGCACGACACCTATTATTTTAAGTTTTACCCACCTATAACTTCCTTTTCTATATGTTACATTATTTTTTTAAAAAAAACATCAAATGTATTTTACGTATGTAAACTCTCTTCTATAATGGAAACCTCCAGCTTCTTAAAAACAAAAAATGAAAACCTTCTGTTCTGGACCGATCAAAAGACCAATCACACACTGACACGTGACCTAACTTACACCGTCTTAAGGAACACGCTAGCTTTGATGCAGCGCAATACATATGATTGTGCCCCCATGCAAGGATCATGATACATGTGTCCTCTAACCGTCCCTAATCACACTCCACATAACCTAGAGGCGGTTATTCCCAACGCGTGCTTATATAAGGGTGACATTGTTTCACCCTAACGATATGATTCACTTTTCACAACACTTTCTACACTTTCTTTCTCAGTTCCATTACTGACTTGAGAGTTGGAGTGCTAACGTGCCTGCAGACACATTTCGTTCCACCAAGAAGACTCATCGCTACCGTACTGGAAACCATCACCGCTACACCGAAGCACTTTCTGCCACTGTTGCCTCTCATTTATCCTCACCGGACAGATCACCTTCCATCATCTATTGTTGGTATTGGTTTTTCTTGCCACCGTTGTCTAAACAACTTTTGTTTCTGTTGTTTCTCATCGTTGATGTTCTTGCCACTCGTCGTTGTTACCGTCGTCACTATCTTTGTTGTTTCCTCTTGTAATGGTTATTATAGTCGTTGTTGTGTCTCGCCATCGTTGTTTTACCAACTCTCTCTCTCTCTATCTCTCTATCTTTCCCCACAAACACCTCGCCTATCTCTCGTGGTTCCCTATCACTATCACCTCATTGTATCAACATTTCAACCACTAGCCACGAGGATGGGGTGTAAGTGTAAAAAACCAATGGAATCGGTGACTGGCATGGCCAAATAGTATTATAGGTAAACCATGAGGAAACTGAATTAGGTGGTGGGTGGCATACAAGAGAACAAGTGAACTTAATACAATGGAAACATATTTGTAGGATTTGAACGACAATTGGTGTCGTTCACATTAGCATTTTCCAATAACAATTCATTATATGTATTTATGTCCATACACACACATACACATGCACACACACGCAAAAACATAATACCATTGATTACTGAAATTGCTAGCGCAATAGGTACACGTATGATTATTGATACTGCAACAAAAAGAATGAATTTTTGGTCATGACACTCGTGTTTAGTTGGCATTTATTTTTCACACCGTATATTTGAAGAAATTATGGTTGAGTGGGAGGAATTTGCTTTCAAGTTAAATTTTTTTTATGTATGGCTCCCTGATTATTGTTCACATTGTCAAATCATTGGTCACGATGTTACTGCTTGATCGTGGTATGAAAACCTAATTTTTTCCAAACATGTCTAAGCGAAAAATATGTTGGAAAACAAAATACAGATGGTGTTGGGTCCTCCTAAGCATTTCAAGTGCTTGTTATTACTAACAACAAACATATTGCATCCAATCTATAACATGTTGTGTCTAATACCGATCATGTTAGTACACATAGCTCGCCTACATCACCATCATTTCACCAAGGCATAGAGAGGCATACTGAATTATTGAAGAAGCATGATGCCCCTCAGAAGGCTCGTGTTGAGAAAGCCCCAAAGTTAAACACATCTTTTCACCTTTCATTATCAAGTGTCATTGATGCAATAATGGATACATCTGGATTGATTGGACAAAATGGTGATAAGCTGTACCCTTTCATTTTGGAACTTGTAGATCAACAGAATAATTCATGTTAGAGTCAAAAATTGTGATGGTTTCACCTGGTATAGACACACATGTCGATGTGGTTACTCTCCTTCATTGTCCTGTTATGATGAAGGATTGTTTCATTGAATATGCTTTGGTGGCGGCTTAAGAAACATATTCGAATACTATTATTCTTAGACATTCAGAGGAGCTAATTGATCCGACTCTATGAAAGGAAATTAATCTTGTTCAATATATGTTGATTCAAGGGAAAAATGTTGAGGTGCCATTTACGCCTTATCTTACAAATAGTCAGAAAAAGAAAATCAGCAAGGCAACATACCACACCCGATCTATCGATCTCCCTCCATAACTGAAAGGTGGATGAGCAACTCCATTTTTTAAGGCAGTTTTCTTTTAGTTTTTATCTTGCTTTCGATATTTTAATTTAGAGGGATTTGCCCCCCCGGTATAGATTTTTCTTTTTTTAATATATTATGAGTGAGTGGCAGTGTAAGGGTTTCATGAGATGACAACAATGTTGGGATTTCTCAGTCTCTTTTTAGTATTTAAACTCACTTTGGTTTATTGGAAAAAAATAATGTGTTGTTTTGGGAATCTTGTTTCCGAAAAACATATTATAATTATGTTCGTTAAACTTAATTTTTAAAAGGAGGGATTAAAATGAAATATTGTAATTATGTTTGTAAAACTCAATTTTTTTCCTCTCTTTCTATATATTTTCTCCTTCCTAAACTCTAGTTGTCATCATTTGTATTATTGATCTACTGAAGATAGGTGATTTGGTGTCAATTTTGTCCTGGAATCACCCCCTCCAAATTCTTTTTCCTTCTCTTTTAGTTAACTAAGTGATGTCGACATATTTTTAGTCTTCTATCGTTTGTTTTGTGATTTTGTTGTCTTAGCACACCTTTGTTTGTTTTGATTTCCCGTCTATGTGCTGTGTGTTTTTTATTTCTCGACTTACTTTTTTTTTTATTTGATTTAGATTGAAAGATTAGTTTTGATCAAGTGTAAATTCAATCAATGACTTTGGCATCATCAACGTTGCAGATTCAGAGACATGAATATTCCAGGGACTGAAATATAGTTATGTTTGTCGGCATATGTACTATGTCGTTTTATACTATTAACATAGTTGTTGTGAGTTTGTTCTTAGTTTCTTCCTTTTTGTTTTTACAGACTTTAAATTTATATTATATCGATGTACTTTATGAATTTGAGTTACTGAATATCGTTTATTTTTGTTTGTAGTACGGTTGGTTGAAAAAGCATGGTAAGTTAAAATAAACATTAAATTTAGTCAATCACAAATTAATTAAAACAAGGGGCAGGTTTTCTTGCAAAGGTAAATAAAATTGATATTCATTAAGTTAGTCAACCAAAGTTTAATGTATGCAACAATTTTTATAGATTTCACATGATTGTTTTCTCATTCCAAATCTATTCAGATTAGGATAAAAATTTGCATTACTTTTTTTCAATTAGTCTAATAGTTGAAAATTAACTATTAAGATGAAGAAATAATTAATATCTATATTTAGAACGTAGACTGGCGAATGTCTGCATTGTTTGATTATTTGGATCAAGTAGTCTATTCGTCAGAGTTTCACCCTTTTAAGGTAAATATGTGGGGAATCTTGAATTCTAACCCGGGCTCCTGCATATCAAACATCCCTACTAAAATGAATTTACAAACAAGTTTATAAATTACAAACAAGTTTATAAATTTTGCATTCAACCACCAAAAAGAAAGCAGCTGAACTTTGTAGATGTACGAATCCTATGTAATTTTACACATCTTATTAACGAATCTGCCTCATGCAAATATTTAATTTAATAATTCAAATAAAGTTTACAATATATACATATATAAATTATTTAAAGTGTAGTCAACTATATATATTATTTATAATTGTATTTTCATTTAATACATTTATTATATTCCTATTATATTTATATTTTATGCATCAAATAAAAAAAAATATGTTAAAGATGCACTCAACAATGTCTATATAAACATACATCAAAATAACATATTGTACGAGCAAGATGGATTCTACAAGAAAATTTTCATTAGTAGTGACGTTCATTTTTGCTTTCTTTATCTTGGCATCAGGTGTAAAAGCAATAGCTGATTTTAGGAGTTTTGATCTATTATATTTTGATTTTTCACTTCTTCTAATCTAAACATCTATTATTACATATTATGGATACATTATAATTGTTTAATCCAAATATTGTTTGTCAATGTAGATTTGCACATGGAATCACAAGCATGGAGAGTGGATCATATATGATCCCCACAAAAGTTGTCACTCAGATGAAGATTGTACAAAAATTCATTATTATTGCCTGCCTCCAAAAGTTCCTTATTGTCAAGTTGACAGGTGTGGTTGTGGTAATTGATCAATATCGGCACCCATCAATAAAATTCTTAGCCCAACACCCTCAATTAAGAGCTGATTAATGAGTAATGTAATTTTGAAAAATAATCATTGTGTTTGGATGAGAATAATTTATAAAATAATAATTACAAAGGGTTATTGAAGAGTGATTACGATAGTCAACTTTATTCTCCAAAAATTTCGTGATTAATATGCTATGATAATATGGGATTTGTTATACCCTAATTTTGGACCTAAAAATACTAACTCAATTCCTCTCTTTTTGTATTTGATATGTCTCTGATCAATTGCATCTTTCTCTACATTTTATTTCAATATTGTTTGCAAAATTCACGCAGAAGGGTATTTTAGTCATTTCCTATGTCAAATTTCTCTCAGTCTTTCAAAATTTTGTTTGAGTCCTTTCAAGTAGTGTGAATAAGTCTTCATTTCAATTCTATGTCAGAATCCATTTCAAAAATTGCATTTAAAGTCATTTCGAGTCAATTTTGCCCCTAGGAGCGTTTTAGTCTTTTCATGTGTTAAAACCCTGTTTAAATTCTAAAAATTGTCTCTGAGTCTTTTTCGCTTGTATAAACTCTTGCTTTAATCCCTTGTAAAAAAAAAAATCATTTTAAAATTGCATTTGAGTCATTTCGAGTCATTTTAGTCCCTAGGGGCGTTTTGGTCATTTCACATAATATTTCTGATTCGTTTTAATCTGCTTTGTGGTTTTTAATCGTCTCGTTTTACGTTAATTTTCAATTTACTTTTTCAATTCAATTTTAGTTTTAATTTTCGTTTTAGTCCTCGCACTTTTATTATTTGCATTTTTGATCCTTTTTAGGTGTGTTAAAGTTCAAGTGCCATGTGTCCAAATGCTATTGGTCCTTGAGAGTTTGTTACTACTTAGTCCATGTGGCATTTCCTCATTGGTCCAAGCATCCCTTTCATCACCTATATAAGTCAAACTTGTAGTCAAAATAACACATTCAATCATTTTCCCACAAAAAATTCACAAATTAACAAAAATCATTTTTCTATTTTTCTCTCTTCTCTCTAACCGAATTCTTTTTTTTCTCCACCACTCTAACAGCCGTAACAAACTCCACCCTAACTACAACCACCACCCAAACCTCCATAACAAACTTCTCCTCCACCATAACAAACCCATCAACCTCCTTTCACCACCATAAACCACCACCATCTTCATCAATCTTCACCTCTCAACCACCTCTCACCACCACAAAACCTCCATCAAAACCACCACAACACTTCCATCAAAACCACCACAATCTTCATCATCACCTTCATCCTACCTTAATCATCATCATCATCATCCATCAACAACATTGTTTCTTACAAATTCATCAATAATCAAAACCGCACAACTTCCCGATCCTCCACCTTCGCCGTCGATAACGCCGTATTGCCTTTCTTCTTCGCGTAAACTGGTTTCCGTCGTCCCTCCCCTGCTCTTCCCATTACATTCTCTCGTCGTTCGCCGTCAATTTCACTCCCTCACCATCACAACAACACAATCACGCAATCACTCCCTCACCATCACAACAACACAATCACGCAAAGAGGAAACGGATTTTGAATTGAGAAGAACGGGAAAGAAGAAGGAGGAACGGATCAAACAGAATCGAGGGAACAGAAGCAAGAACGTGAAGGAGGGAATTGAAGCTGCACACAAGCATTCAAACCGTCCAGGATCAAGAACGGTACGCTTCATCTCTTCTTCTTCATTGATTTATCTATAGATCTAGCTTTGGATGAATTTTGTTTGCCTGTTTGATTTGATTTTCGAAGAAAATGGAGATTAAGAGTAGAAAGAGAGTGGTTTTGGTTGTTTCTTAAAGTTTTTAATATGAAGGATGAAAAGAAAAGCAGCGTTGCTGCAGATTTTAGAGAAGAAGAAGGAGTTTTTTTTTTGTGTTGGTTTCATTCAAGACACGTCAATATACTGCCTCCCATTTTCCATTTCATTCAACCCATGGATCTAACCCACAAACCCATGGATCCTACCCGTTTTTAATCCTGGGTTGGGCTTGGGCCTTAACTGTTTTGAGTTTCTATCTTCTGTATGATTTTCGCTATTCACACACCGTTTTATGCTGCTTACACTACTGGTTTATTCAAAATTGCATGAAAAATTCCACAAAACTCTAGTAACCTTCTTGATGCATTTTTTGATAATTTTTGGTGTATTTTGCATGGTAAACCTTGATCACAACATGTGGAAAATATTTTGGTCTTTTGTTGATTCCATGTGTTATTTCTTGTTAAAATCTTGATAAAAATTTCCTAAAGTTTTGTGGAGTTTGTTGTGATCATTTTTTAGCACTTGATACTAGTTCCTTGAAATGTAACTACATGTTAAAACCTACTTCAAAAATAATGTGTGCTTGTTTTTGCCATTCTTGCCACTTTTTGTTAACATTTTTGTGAAGTTTTAATATGGTTTTGAACTTGAAATTTTGTTACGTAATTGTGGCTTTGAACATGTAATTTCTTGGAGTGAATTTGCCTATTAAATGTGGTATGTGCTTGCTGTTTTGAGTTAGATTTTTGTGGACTTTGTGTTGTAAATAATGTGAAATGCTCTTGTGAAATAAAGTGCATAAAGGACTTGAAAATCTTATAATCTTTGGCATGTCGATTTTCCTTGATTCTCATGTTTCTTTCCTTGAAATAAGTCACCTAAAATTTCCAATGTTGTGAGAATTTAGGCCTCAAACTTGCTTTAGAAGTATATTGAATTTCAAGTCCCTTTGTCATTTTTTTTTACTAAAGTTGTTAGTTTACTTTACTTGCAAGTTATATTTGTTTTACTATGCATTTGTCATTTTGTTTCTATATCATTTGGTTCTACTAACCCTTTTTGTTTCATGTTTCATAAGCATACTTCATTCCATATCCATCTTATTTCTTGCACTTTAAGTTTCACAAAAAATTAGAATGTAAAGTTTTAGGAGTTCTTGTAATATTTTACTTTCATGCTTTTTAATTTCTTGGCAAAGAGGCCATAGAATGTATCTAGAGTATGATGTAAAGGACAATGGACTCTAATAATGTACACCGACACAAGCACCGACACATGCACACACGCCACTTTAGATATATAGCTAGAATATGCATGTTTAGATGTATGTTTAGATGAATGTTTAGGCTTATTACTTAGAAAAAATCATTTTCCAAAAAATATGAATAACTTCACTTAAACCATTTTCAAAATAAACCTTGGGATCATAATCCCATTGAATTTTCCTTTTTCATTTTCTTAATCAAATTTCAATGAAAAATAATCATGTTTAGACCACATTTTGCAAATGACTAATTCAACCTCACAATTTCATAATCTCATGCCCTTGAGGCCTCTTTCTATTCTTCAAACTCCATTTTCAAACTTAAAATCAACCAACAAAAACAAAAACATTTTTTGAGAGAGAACTACGGTGGATTTGATCCCTTAAACGGGTACGTAGGCAAGGAACAAAATTCCTTCAATTCAACTAAAATAAAAATTCAAACACATTCTTCTCCCTCCAATTCTTCACTTAGAATACCTTTAGGTTTAATAAACACTTTCAAAATAGCATTTAAAAATAAAGCGCGCGCGTAGAAACTAAAGACGGTTCCTATAGGATACTATAGTCGCTATGGGTGCCTAACACCTTCCCGTAGCGAAAACAACTCCCGGACCTCGATTCTCAAGGGTTTTGCTTACTTTTTCCCTTCCCAAGAAAAAATAAGATATCACCGGTTTAAAAGGTTCAAACGTAATCAATGTTTGACACCCGAAAACCAAGATAAAACAGCTGGCGACTTCACTGGGGAGATTCGAGAGTTACGCCTAGTCTTTATTTCCACGCTTGCGCTCTTTTTACTTGTTTCCTTTATTTGCTTTCATATGTGAATAAATGTTTAATTTCTTGCAAACGTGTGGGGTGAGAACATCAAAAGTCCTGCACCCGGGCTGAGTGAACTTAGGATTTAGGAGGGATATAATCGACAATTCATTCGGGGGGTTGCCTCGTGTTTTGGATTATGCGATCAATCCCACATAGCTGAGGCATTTTGGGGGTGATGTTGTCGGCGCGTGTTGTCGCGTTTAGGCACTTTGCTTCTAATTGTTCTATGACGCTATGAACCGTAGATAACCAAACCCATCCATGGCCATTTTCTAGGATGTAGTGCAGAGGCTAAACCGAGTGTTGTCTCGAGTTTTAGTCGTCACGCGATACTACACTCAAGTTAGACCTTCCACGTATAATCATGGAGCGAGTGTTGTCTCGTGACACCATGAGGTACGTCGGAAAGGTTGCAACTTGGGAACCTTTTTAGAACCCGGTTACTATTTCCTAAAGCCCTAGTTTCACCGGACACCGTGTCCACCCGTGACTCCTCGACTTTGAACTTTAACCCACCATGTTTTCTCCGAACTTGAACATAATCATGCATTCATGCATACATGCATACATGCATAAACCTTTTTCCATGCATTGTTATCGAAGGGCTTAGACAAATTGAATTTGTAAACATTGTAGGAATGAAGATGACTAAGTCTTACAAGTTCAAGGAAGTGGATTTGGCTAGTTTGAGAGATTTGGCACTCAAGGTTGAGGATCCGACTGGTTTCCGACATCGTTACGGGGCTTTACTTCCTATTCTTCATACTAATGTGGATGAGAAGCTTGTGCACACTCTAGTGCAATTCTATGATCGGGGGTATCGGTGCTTTACTTTTCCGGACTTTCAGTTGGTGCCTACTCTAGAGGCTTATTCTCACTTGATGGGTCTATCTATTGCCAAGGGGGTACCCTTTGCGGGACTTGAGCATCCTCCTACTCCTCTGGTTATTGCTAAGGATCTCCATCTTACAACCTCCGATGTCTCCAAGAATCTTGTCATTAAGGCACGCATCCGAGGGTTCACTTCAGAGTATCTTCTTGGGAAAGCTCACCTCGATACCACTTGTCAGGACACTCTCGAGGCTATTCTTGCACTCCTCATCTATGGGCTTATTCTCTTTCCGAATCTTGACGACTTCGTGGACATGAATGCCATTATGATCTTCCACTCCAAAAATCCGGTTCCTACTTTGCTAGCTGACACATACCATGCTATTCACGATCGTTCCGGCAAGGGTCGTGGATACATTCTTTGTTGTGTGCCTCTCCTCTATAGGTGGTTTATTTCGCACCTTCCGAAGTCTTTTCACGACAATTCGGAGAATTGGTCTATTTCACAGAGGATTATGGCTCTCACTCCTAATACAGTGGTTTGGCTTACTCCCGCTTCTAGGGTCAAGGAAATTATCTTTGGTGGTGGAAAGTTTCTTAATGTACCTCTTCTTGGTGCCCGGGGTGGAATCAACTACAACCCGGAGCTTGCTTTGCGACAATTTGGTTTCCCGATGAAAGATAAGCCCATCAATCTTGCTACAGCTCCTTACTTCTTTCACTACTCCAGTGCTCCCACGGGAATTAGAGAGGATTTCATGGAAGCTTGGACTAAGCTTCGGAAGAAAGAGGTGAAGCATATGGGTGTAAGGTCCGGTATTGCTCATGAAGCCTATACACAGTGGGTGATAAACCAAGCTGAGGAGATTGGTATGCCTTACCCCTCTATGAGATATGTGTCTGCATCTATTCCTACCATGCCTTTGCCTCTACTCCCACCTACTCAGGAGATGTATCAGGAGCATCTAGCCATGGAGAGTCGGGAAAAGCATCAGTGGAGAGCTAGATACTATGAGGCTGAGAACTTGATCATGACTTTGGATGGAAAGGATGAGCAGCAGACCCATGAGGTCTTGACACTGAAGAAAGAGCTAGCTAAGGCCAAGAGAGAGATTGAGGAGAAAGATAAGTTGCTTATGAGGGACTCCAAAAGAGCTAGGGGGGCCCGTGACTTCTATGCACGATACTGCAGCTATGAGTCTGAGTTTGAGGATGATGCTTCCACTTCCTATGCTTGAGGACTTCCATTTCCTGTTTTTATTTCCATTTGTTTATATCGGAATTGTCTTGTAAAACTATATGTTGGTTGTTTGTTTCCCGTTTATGTTAATTGTTGTTTAGTAATGTTTACAAGTTTCTAGTTTGTCTAAAACCTTTCGATAACACAAAAAGAGTCTTTTTTGCATATGCATTAACACATTTCATGCATCATATGCATTCATTGGTCACAAAAAACTTCTCTCGTGCTCATTGCCTCCTGGTTTTGTCCGCCGCAGTCTGAAAAGTGGCTCGTGCTCGCAAAGTCTACCAACCAGATAGAATTCATCAAACAAGATTTCGCAAGAGAAGGATGATGACTAACTTCGAAGAAGAAAATGCTCAGCTCCGTGCCGAATTGGCTGCTATGAAAGAAGACTTGGCCAAGGCTCATGACGCTATGTCCACTATGATGGCTGCACAGGAACAACCAACCACTTCTATTCCAGTTACTGCTGAGGTGATTCCCTCTATCCCACTGTCTACTGTGGCTACTGATGCTCGGCTTGTTATGCCCAACGGCCGTCCTTATGGACTCCCACCTTTCTATTCTCCTAATACTGCTGCTGGTGTCTCTGGTTTTGCCGGTCAAGGACAGATTCCTGTGTCCACTGCTATGCCTCAGGTGACTGCCGTTGTTACCGACCCTATTGTACACACTGTGCAACAGGTAATTGATGTTGATACTCCGCGTGGACAAGATCCCGCAATGGAAGCTATGAAGAGACAGTTAAGGGAGTTGGCGGGAGAACTCCGTGAGGTCAAGGCTAGCCGGGGAAACAATGGTGCTCCTGCTAAAGCTCGTGATCTATGCTTGGTGTCCCGATTTGAGGTTCCTAAGAAATTCAAAGAGCCAGAATTTGACAAATACAATGGAACTTCTTGTCCACACAACCATGTTATCCGGTATGTCCGAAAGATGGCTAACTACGCAGACAATGATGCACTGATGATCCATTGCTTCCAGAGTAGCTTGACAGATGATGCAGCAGATTGGTACACTAGTTTGAGCAAAGACAACATCCATACTTTTGAGGATCTGGCTGTCGCTTTTGAGAGTCAATATGAATTCAATACCCGGCTGAGGCCAAATAGGGACTCTCTTAAAGCCTTGTCTCAGAAATCAGATGAAACCTTCCGAGAATATGCTCAGAGATGGAGAGGGGCAGCTGCCCGTGTTTCTCCTCGACTTGATGAGGAAGAGTTAACACAGACATTCCTGAAGACTCTGAAGAAGGAATATAAGGAGAGAATGATAGTCTCTGCCCCAAACAATTTCTCTGATATGGTTACAATGGGGACTCGTCTAGAGGAGGCCGTCCGAGATGGTATTATTGTCCTTGAGAAAGGTGAATCTTCAACCAGTGCACCAAAGAAGTACGGTAACGGTCATCATAAGAAGAAAGAATCTGATGTAGGGATGGTGTCTGGTAACCCATCTGCAGCTGCTACACAATTACCTCTGCCCTACCACTACATGCAGTACTCTCAGCATCCTTTCTTCCCACCATTCTACCAGCAATATCCTCTGCCACCGGGCCAACCACCAGTGCCAGTCAATGCCATCGCTCAGCAAGTGCAACAACAGCCTCCTGCTCAACAGCAACAGCAGCAACAACAGGGTCCCCGACCCAGACCTTCTTTTCCACCAATACCAATGCGGTATGGTGAGCTGCTCCCAACTCTACTGGCCAAGGGACACTGTGTCACTAGACCAGGCAGGACTCCGCCTAATCCTTTGCCTCCCAGGTTCCGACAGGATCTAACATGTGAATTCCATCAGGGTGCTCAGGGCCATGATGTTGAGGGTTGCCTTGCTCTGAAATATATTGTGAAAGACCTAATAGAAAAGGGGCGGTTGACTTTTGAGAATAGTGTTCCTCAGGTTCTTGACAATCCACTCCCAAACCATGCTGCAGTTAACATGATCGAGGCTTTTGAAAGGATTCCTGTTCCTCAAGAGGATCCCATGCTGGATGTCCGCAATGTCGTTACTCCCTTGGTACCACTACATACCAAGCTTTGTCAAGCTTCTTTGTTTAATCACGATCATGCTTCCTGTTTAGAATGTCTCCAAAATCCTATGGGTTGTTGTGTGGTGCAAGATGATATCCAGAGTCTGATGGATGACAAACACTTGACCGTCAGTGATGTATGTGTGATTGTGCCAGTGCTTCAGGATTCTCCGGGTCAAGAAGGGCAAGCTGCTGGCTGGGGCAAAGTGATTCAGATCTTGGAAAACAAGCGCAAAGAAGGCCTCGGATTCTCCCCAACCTCGGGTGTTTTAACAGGAACTTTCTACAGTGCTGGGTTTATCAACGCTATTACTGAAGATGCTGCTGAAAGAAGCCATGTGCCTACATTTGTTGTACCAGGAGGCACTGTGAGAAATTGGGAGGCCATTGATGTTCCTTTAGTCATGCATGCTTCCATGTAATGTGTCTTGTTGCTCATGTTTTTTTGTGTTCAAAATAACAATCCTTTCGCTCTGCCCAAGGCGAAAGTGATATCATTGTAAGGGCGTGTTTGTTTCGGCATTGCCGTTATCAATAAAAATTGTCGTCTTTCTCACGACTCTTTGTTTTTTACTTTTTAGTGCCTTTTTCTTGGAAATAATGGTAATGCCAGAAAAAACCAAAACATTTGTATTTTCTTATTAATTTCAAAAATCTGCATAAAAAAAAAACTTTTTCTAAAATCATCCCAATCATATTATGCAGATTGAACCATAATAAACCCGTTGAACACAGTGACCCTATGGTTCCTCCAAATTTTGAATTCCCTGTATATGAAGCTGAAGATGAGGATGATGATAATGAAGAGATACCATACGAGATCACTCGACTGCTTGAGCAAGAAAGAAGAGCCATTCAGCCTCACCAGGAAGAGATTGAACTCATCAACCTGGGTACTGAAGAAAACAAGCGAGAGATCAAGATTGGTGCTGCACTTGAGCCAGAAGTGAAAAAGAAGATCACTCAGCTTCTCCATGATTATCCAGATGTCTTTGCATTGTCCTATGAAGATATGCCGGGTTTAGATCCCAAGATTGTAGAACACCGAATACCGACAAGACCTGAATGTCCTCCTGTCAAACAGAAATTGAGAAGGTCTCGTCCGGACATGGCTCTTAAGGTCAAGGCTGAGGTGCAGAAGCAAATTGATGCGGGTTTCCTCATGACAGCTGAATATCCTGAGTGGATTGCCAACATCGTACCAGTACCAAAGAAAGATGGGAAAGTCCGAATGTGTGTTGATTACAGAGATCTGAATAAAGCCAGTCCAAAAGATAACTTCCCATTGCCTCATATTGATGTGCTTGTTGACAGTACCGCTCAATCCAAGGTGTTCTCCTTTATGGATGGTTTCTCTGGTTATAATCAGATACGAATGTCTCCTGAAGATAGAGAAAAGACGTCCTTCATCACTCCGTGGGGAACGTTCTGTTATAAAGTGATGTCGTTTGGCTTGATAAATGCTGGTGCTACCTATCAAAGAGGTATGACGACTCTATTTCATGATATGATTCACAAAGAGATTGAAGTATATGTTGATGATATGATTGTGAATTCCAGTGATGAGGAGCAGTATGTTGTGTATTTGAAAAAGATGTTTGAAAGACTGAGAAAGTACAAGCTGCGATTGAATCCTAACAAGTGCACATTCGGTGTACGATCTGGAAGATTGCTAGGCTTCATTGTCAGTCAAAGAGGCATTGAAGTTGATCCTGACAAAGTCCGAGCCATCAGAGAGATGCCGGCCCCTCAAACTGAGAAGCAAGTCAGAGGTTTCCTCGGACGTCTGAATTACATTTCAAGATTCATATCTCACATGACCACTACTTGTGGACCAATTTTCAAATTGCTCAGAAAGAATCAGCCTGTTGTATGGAATGATGAATGTCAGGAAGCTTTTGATAGCATTAAAGAATACCTGTTGGAACCACCTATCCTTGTCCCACCAGTGGAAGGAAGGCCTTTGATCATGTACCTATCAGTGTTAGATGATTCAGTGGGTTGCGTTCTCGGTCAACAAGATGAGACTGGTAAGAAAGAGCATGCTATCTACTATCTGAGCAAGAAATTCATCGACTGTGAGACTCGATATACAATGCTTGAAAAGACCTGTTGTGCTTTAGCTTGGGCTGCCAAACGCCTGCGCCATTATATGGTGAATCATACAACTTGGTTGATATCCCGAATGGATCCAATCAAGTATATCTTCGAGAAGCCTGCTGTTACTGGAAAGATTGCACGTTGGCAAATGTTGTTGTCTGAATATGATATTGTGTACAAAGCTCAGAAAGCAATCAAAGGAAGCATCCTTGCTGAGCATCTTGCTTGTCAACCTCTTGATGATTACCGGCCAATTAAGTTTGATTTCCCTGATGAAGAGATTATGTATCTGAAAGCAAAAGACTGTGAAGAGCCACTGATCAATGAAGGGCCAGATCCCAATAGCAAATGGGGATTGGTGTTTGATGGTGCTGTTAATGCTTATGGTAAAGGAATTGGAGCCATCATTGTAACTCCGCAGGGGCACCACATTCCTTTCACCGCTCGGATAACTTTTGAATGCACGAACAATATAGCTGAATATGAAGCATGCATCTTGGGCATTGAAGAAGCCCTTGATCTGAGAATTAAGCACCTTGACATCTATGGAGATTCTGCACTTGTCATTAATCAGATAAAGGGTGAATGGGAGACTCATCATGAGAAGCTGATCCCTTACCGTGACTATGCAAGACGTCTGTTGACATACTTTACAAAGGTTGAGCTGCACCACATCCCTCGGGATGAAAACCAGATGGCTGACGCTCTTGCTACTTTGTCTTCCATGTTTCGTGTCAATCACTGGAATGATGTGCCCGTAATCAAAGTGCAGCGTCTTGACAGGCCCGCTCATGTGTTTACCATTGAAAATATGCCAGATCAAGCTGATGAAGATGTGAATGATAAAAAGCCTTGGTATTACAACATCAAACAATTCTTGCAGAATCGTGAATATCCACCCGGTGCTTCTAACAGGGATAAAAAGACCTTGAGACGATGGGCTAGCAGATTCCTTCTGGACGGAGAAATCCTATACAAGAGGAACTACGACATGGTCTTATTGAGGTGTGTTGACAAACAAGAAGCTGAGAAGTTGATGCATGATGTACATGATGGTACCTTTGGAACCCATGCTTCGGGTCACACCATGTCAAGGAAACTGTTAAGAGCCGGCTATTACTGGATAACTATGGAGCGTGACTGCCACAAACATGCTAAGAGATGCCACAAGTGTCAAATTTATGCTGACAAGATTCATGTGCCTCCACATGCTCTCAATGTTATCTCTTCCCCATGGCCTTTCTCCATGTGGGGCATTGACATGATCGGAAGAATTGAACCGAAGGCTTCCAATGGACATCGTTTCATTCTAGTGGCAATTGATTATTTCACCACGTGGGTTGAAGCTGCTTCCTATGCAAATGTGACCAAGCAAGTGGTTGTCAAGTTTATCAAGAATAACATCATCTGTCGGTATGGTGTTCCCAACAAAATCATCACTGACAATGGTTCCAATCTGAACAATAGCATGATGCAAGCTTTATGTGAAGAATTCAAAATTGAACATCATAACTCTTCTCCTTACAGACCTCAGATGAATGGTGCAGTTGAGGCCGCTAACAAGAACATCAAGAAAATTGTTCAGAAGATGGTCACTACTTACAAAGACTGGCATGAGATGCTACCATTTGCCTTGCATGGTTACCGTACTACGGTGCGCAGTTCAACCGGGGCAACCCCCTTCTCTCTGGTATATGGTATGGAAGCAGTTCTCCCTCTGGAAGTGGAGATTCCATCTCTTCGAGTGATCATGGAAGCAAAGTTAACTGAGGCTGAATGGTGTCAAAGTCGGTATGATCAATTGAATCTGATTGAAGAGAAACGTATGAATGCTATGGCTCATGGACAGTTGTATCAAGTACGAATGAAGAATGCTTTTGACAAGAAAGTCCGACCTCAAGAATTCAAGGAAGGCGAACTTGTATTGAAAAGAAGGATAAGTCAGCAGCCCGACCCAAGAGGCAAGTGGACACCTAACTATGAAGGTCCTTATGTTGTCAAGAAGCCTTTCTCTGGTGGTGCTTTGATTCTTACGCACATGGATGGTGTTGAGCTTCCAAATCCTGTTAATGCCGATATAGTCAAGAAATACTTTGTCTAAAAAGAAAAGAACAGCGTGGTAGGTCGAAAACCCGAAAGGGCGGCCTAGGCAAAAATGCGCTTCCCGGTGGATCGAAAACCCGAAAGGGCGATCCAGGCAAAAGTTAGGGACAAAAAAAATGAATATGAAAGAGCTCGCTGAGACTGTACGCAACTCAGGCAAGAATGAGCGCCTCGATGAGCCGAAAACCCGAAAGGGCGGTTCATGCAAGAATGAGGTTGACAATAAAAGACAAGTAACTATATCTAGCAAATCACCATCACCCCTTGGGGCATCTGCAACTGTCAATGATCGTCTTCATCAGAGGCTTCTGTACTTGTGAATTCAAAATTTCTATGAAATGTAGCGGTCATCGTGTTCAATGTATCACCAATCAATAAAATTACCATTTTCCAAGCTTTGTAAATCCGTGAAGTCATGCCTTTGGCTGACTCTCACTCTTTTACATCAATTTGAGCCTTTCTACTGTTTGAAATTCTATTTTTCTTTCTACTTTCAATGCTATATACAAAACACTTCCTTTCTATTTGATAAAGTCAATGTCTGAAGCAAACATCTTTGAAAATTGAAAAAAAAAATTTATGTCTATTTTGAAAGCAAACCTGAGCAACAGGGTACATTTCAATGAAACATGCATGAATGAATGAGTGTCAATGTCTATTTCAATACATGTTACAAGCAAGTTACCCCCCAGGATGATCTGTGGTCAATGGCAAGAATGAAAAAACATAATGAAAATGAAAAAAATGAAAAAATGAAAATGAAAAGCTCGCTAAGTTGAAAACCCGAAAGGGCGGCTTAGGCAAAAATGAGCACCCCGCTGATTGACAACCTATGAAGGCAATTCAGGCAAAAATGGGGCAATGAAAAGAATTTTATTCCCCGGTGAATCGAAAACCCGAAAGGGCGGTTCAGGCAAAAATGGGTTTGAAAATGAAAAATGAAAGAATGAAATATTGAAAAGCATTGACCACAGATGCGAACATCCAATGTTTACCCAGCACTGACACGCCTAGCAACGGCGACCTGTATCCAAGAACCTTCCAAGGGTCCCTCCTCTACAAGTTTTATTGCCCTCAGCCATGGTTTTGATACGTCTCTCAAACGACGGTCTCTCCAAAGAGGTTTTCCCCTGTGAATATGTTGCAGCACGAGCCACTACGTGCCCAAACTTCCAATGTTTTGTCTATCCCTGTGAAACTTTCTCTGTCAAATTACAAGCCAATCATGCATTTCAAGCATTCATACATGCATAATCATGCATTTTATGTGCTCATACATCCAATGATCTTGCTATATCATGCATACATGTTACATGTCCAGCTTTCAACTGTCAAATTCAATGCCAATTTCAACTTCAATTTCAAATGTCAAATTCGAAGCAATCTCAATGTCAATGTCAATGTCAATGTTAATGTCAATATCCAATGTCAATGTTAATGTCAATATTCAATGTCAATGTCAATGTCAATATTCAATATCAATGTCAATGTCAATGTCAATGTCAATGTCAATGTCAATTTCAATGTCAATGTCAATATCCAATGTCAAATGTCAATGTCAATGTCAACGTCAATGTCAATATCCAATGTCAATGTCAATGTCAATGTCAATTTCAATGTCAATGTCAATATCTAATGTCAATGTCAATGTCAATGTCAATTTTCAATTCAATTCCAATCCAATCTCAATGTCAATTGCAATTCTCCAATCCAATGTCTATGTCTCTGTTCAATCTCAACTTTCAATCTCTCTTTCAATGTCAATTTTCAACTCAAATCAATGTCAATTCACTCTCAATTTACTCTTGGGCCAACCAAAATGGTCATGTCTATTTTCAAATCAGGTCAATGACAATTTACCCTCAATGGGTATCTTGTTAAACCAGACTTTCAATTTGTATCTTGTTACTGGTCAAGTGCCAGGTTCGATCCAAAAAAAGAACCACTTGTACCTACTTATATGCCTATGCTTCCAGACAAACGGCAAGTTCGATCCAAAGAACAGTTTGTACCCTTTGCTTATGTTTTGTTATCGGTCAAACGGCAAGTTCGATCCAAAGAACAGTTTGCACCTACTTACATGTTGTGGTATTGATCAAGTGGCAGGTTCGATCAGAACAGCTTGTATCTACCCTTTGTCCATATTTCCGATCAAGTGGCAAGTTCGATCTAAAGAACAGCTTGTATCCGCCTATATGGCTATGTTTTCAATCAAGTGGCAAGTTCGATCCAAAGAACAGCTTGTATCCATTTCTTGTTTGTATTTCCTTGGTCAAGTGGCAGGTTCGATCCAAAGAACAGCTTGTACCTATCTTTTGTTTGTATCTCTCGGTCAAGTGGCAGGTTCGATCCAAAGAACAGCTTGTACCCGTCTCTTGTTTGTATCTCTCGGTCAAGTGGCAGGTTCGATCCAAAGAACAGCTTGTACCTGTCTATTTGTTGCCCGTTCTTTCTACCTTGATGTCTATAAATCCCTTGGTGGTGTGACACAGCCCGTAGATTCCGGTTCGATTGTCTTGCATTCATAATCAAAATATTGCATGGCATTCATATTTTTGAAAATCTGAAAACGAATTTTTATGTCCAAAAACAGTGCAAATGTTAATATTTAAGTATCTTCGTCCCGTCAACTCTAAGACTTCGTCTCTTGACTCTCCGGACAAAGAAACTTAAATAGGGGCAGCTGTTATACCCTAATTTTGGACCTAAAAATACTAACTCAATTCCTCTCTTTTTGTATTTGATATGTCTCTGATCAATTGCATCTTTCTCTACATTTTATTTCAATATTGTTTGCAAAATTCACGCAGAAGGGTATTTTAGTCATTTCCTATGTCAAATTTCTCTCAGTCTTTCAAAATTTTGTTTGAGTCCTTTCAAGTAGTGTGAATAAGTCTTCATTTCAATTCTATGTCAGAATCCATTTCAAAAATTGCATTTAAAGTCATTTCGAGTCAATTTTGCCCCTAGGGGCGTTTTAGTCTTTTCATGTGTTAAAACCCTGTTTAAATTCTAAAAATTGTCTCTGAGTCTTTTTCGCTTGTATAAACTCTTGCTTTAATCCCTTGTAAAAAAAAATCATTTTAAAATTGCATTTGAGTCATTTCGAGTCATTTTAGTCCCTAGGGGCGTTTTGGTCATTTCACATAATATTTCTGATTCGTTTTAATCTGCTTTGTGGTTTTTAATCGTCTCGTTTTACGTTAATTTTCAATTTACTTTTTCAATTCAATTTTAGTTTTAATTTTCGTTTTAGTCCTCGCACTTTTATTATTTGCATTTTTGATCCTTTTTAGGTGTGTTAAAGTTCAAGTGCCATGTGTCCAAATGCTATTGGTCCTTGAGAGTTTGTTACTACTTAGTCCATGTGGCATTTCCTCATTGGTCCAAGCATCCCTTTCATCACCTATATAAGTCAAACTTGTAGTCAAAATAACACATTCAATCATTTTCCCACAAAAAATTCACAAATTAACAAAAATCATTTTTCTATTTTTCTCTCTTCTCTCTAACCGAATTCTTTTTTTTCTCCACCACTCTAACAGCCGTAACAAACTCCACCCTAACTACAACCACCACCCAAACCTCCATAACAAACTTCTCCTCCACCATAACAAACTCATCAACCTCCTTTCACCACCATAAACCACCACCATCTTCATCAATCTTCACCTCTCAACCACCTCTCACCACCACAAAACCTCCATCAAAACCACCACAACACTTCCATCAAAACCACCACAATCTTCATCATCACCTTCATCCTACCTTAATCATCATCATCATCATCCATCAACAACACTGTTTCTTACAAATTCATCAATAATCAAAACCGCACAACTTCCCGATCCTCCACCTTCGCCGTCGATAACGCCGTATTGCCTTTCTTCTTCGCGTAAACTGGTTTCCGTCGTCCCTCCCCTGCTCTTCCCATTACATTCTCTCGTCGTTCGCCGTCAATTTCACTCCCTCACCATCACAACAACACAATCACGCAATCACTCCCTCACCATCACAACAACACAATCACGCAAAGAGGAAACGGATTTTGAATTGAGAAGAACGGGAAAGAAGAAGGAGGAACGGATCAAACAGAATCGAGGGAACAGAAGCAAGAACGTGAAGGAGGGAATTGAAGCTGCACCCAAGCATTCAAACCGTCCAGGATCAAGAACGGTACGCTTCATCTCTTCTTCTTCATTGATTTATCTATAGATCTAGCTTTGGATGAATTTTGTTTGCCTGTTTGATTTGATTTTCGAAGAAAATGGAGATTAAGAGTAGAAAGAGAGTGGTTTTGGTTGTTTCTTAAAGTTTTTAATATGAAGGATGAAAAGAAAAGCAGCGTTGCTGCAGATTTTAGAGAAGAAGAAGGAGTTTTTTTTTTGTGTTGGTTTCATTCAAGACACGTCAATATACTGCCTCCCATTTTCCATTTCATTCAACCCATGGATCTAACCCACAAACCCATGGATCCTACCCGTTTTTAATCCTGGGTTGGGCTTGGGCCTTAACTGTTTTGAGTTTCTATCTTCTGTATGATTTTCGCTATTCACACACCGTTTTATGCTGCTTACACTACTGGTTTATTCAAAATTGCATGAAAAATTCCACAAAACTCTAGTAACCTTCTTGATGCATTTTTTGATAATTTTTGGTCTATTTTGCATGGTAAACCTTGATCACAACATGTGGAAAATATTTTGGTCTTTTGTTGATTCCATGTGTTATTTCTTGTTAAAATCTTGATAAAAATTTCCTAAAGTTTTGTGGAGTTTGTTGTGATCATTTTTTAGCACTTGATACTAGTTCCTTGAAATGTAACTACATGTTAAAACCTACTTCAAAAATAATGTGTGCTTGTTTTTGCCATTCTTGCCACTTTTTGTTAACATTTTTGTGAAGTTTTAATATGGTTTTGAACTTGAAATTTTGTTACGTAATTGTGGCTTTGAACATGTAATTTCTTGGAGTGAATTTGCCTATTAAATGTGGTATGTGCTTGCTGTTTTGAGTTAGATTTTTGTGGACTTTGTGTTGTAAATAATGTGAAATGCTCTTGTGAAATAAAGTGCATAAAGGACTTGAAAATCTTATAATCTTTGGCATGTCGATTTTCCTTGATTCTCATGTTTCTTTCCTTGAAATAAGTCACCTAAAATTTCCAATGTTGTGAGAATTTAGGCCTCAAACTTGCTTTAGAAGTATATTGAATTTCAAGACCCTTTGTCATTTTTTTTTTACTAAAGTTGTTAGTTTACTTTACTTGCAAGTTATATTTGTTTTACTATGCATTTGTCATTTTGTTTCTATATCATTTGGTTCTACTAACCCTTTTTGTTTCATGTTTCATAAGCATACTTCATTCCATATCCATCTTATTTCTTGCACTTTAAGTTTCACAAAAAATTAGAATGTAAAGTTTTAGGAGTTCTTGTAATATTTTACTTTCATGCTTTTTAATTTCTTGGCAAAGAGGCCATAGAATGTATCTAGAGTATGATGTAAAGGACAATGGACTCTAATAATGTACACCGACACAAGCACCGACACATGCACACACGCCACTTTAGATATATAGCTAGAATATGCATGTTTAGATGTATGTTTAGGATTGTATGTTTAGATGAATGTTTAGGCTTATTACTTAGAAAAAATCATTTTCCAAAAAATATGAATAACTTCACTTAAACCATTTTCAAAATAAACCTTGGGATCATAATCCCATTGAATTTTCCTTTTTCATTTTCTTAATCAAATTTCAATGAAAAATAATCATGTTTAGACCACATTTTGCAAATGACTAATTCAACCTCACAATTTCATAATCTCATGCCCTTGAGGCCTCTTTCTATTCTTCAAACTCCATTTTCAAACTTAAAATCAACCAACAAAAACAAAAACATTTTTTGAGAGAGAACTACGGTGGATTTGATCCCTTAAACGGGTACGTAGGCAAGGAACAAAATTCCTTCAATTCAACTAAAATAAAAATTCAAACACATTCTTCTCCCTCCAATTCTTCACTTAGAATACCTTTAGGTTTAATAAACACTTTCAAAATAGCATTTAAAAATAAAGCGCGCGCGTAGAAACTAAAGACGGTTCCTATAGGATACTATAGTCGCTATGGGTGCCTAACACCTTCCCGTAGCGAAAACAACTCCCGGACCTCGATTCTCAAGGGTTTTGCTTACTTTTTCCCTTCCCAAGAAAAAATAAGATATCACCGGTTTAAAAGGTTCAAACGTAATCAATGTTTGACACCCGAAAACCAAGATAAAACAGGATTATATTGTTACATTTTTCATTAAACTTAGTCCTGAAATATTATCACATAAGCCTTATTGTGATTATTGTCGTATGACTCATATATTTTGTTATTTTTAAGGCTATGTGTGGGCTTACTATGATAGAAAATGGATAGCTTTAATTGTTTCATTAATCCTATGGGTTTAAGACATCTCATTAAGACAAATACATACACCCTCTGAAGGTGAGAAAAACACAAGAAGGGGGGGTTGAATTGTGGTTTCTTTTTCTTCTCCTAAAATGAAGTTACTGTTCAGAACCTGATAGAGTTCAGCTTCTGAAGTAAGGTTTAGAGTCTAAATGCAGCAGATAAGTAAAGAGTAGAGAGAAAGAAGAAAGACACAAGCAATTATACAGGTTCCTTCCACATACCGAAAGTAGTCATGTCCCCCTTGCACTTTGAAGGAGAGTTCACTAAAATCAATATCTGATTACAACTGCTCACTGCTAAAACTAGCAAGAGACTTCAAACTACTCAAGCACAACTGCAAGAGATTTCCTATGCTCAATAACAAAATCAAGAGACTTCCTATGCTCAAGCACAACTGCACGAGACTTCTATTCAAACAGAATTACAAAGAAAATTGTTTGAGGTTGAACACTTGATATATAATCAGTGGTGTTCACAATACAAATCAGATACAGACCCTTAAGACTCTAGAATTTCTAAGATATGAAAGTTGAAAAGAAATTCTAAGTGAACTTTGATGTGAAACAATTTCAACAGAATTTTGGCACTTGTAAAACTGTTGTGAGTCTCTTGGAAATCTTCAAGTCTTCACTCCTTTATATAAAGGTGTGAAAGAGACGTTGTTGATTGCCAGCACATCAAAAAGAGTCATTTGAAGCTTGATCAAATCACCAATGATCTGTTGATTGATTGGGTTATTGTCCTATGAAGGAACAATTTCAAATCCATTCCAAGAATAAAGGAATACCAGCTTAGTCACAGTTGTTGTTCTTGTACTATTGTAGACACAAAACAGAGTAGTGGAGATAGTGGTTATGCAATTGTACTATTATCCTTTTCCAACGTTCTCCAAATAATAAGCATCCAATGCCTTCAAAAATTCCTCTGAATTAGCCGTTGCTCCAGGCTTCTATTCTTCTGCAATGATAGGCGTGATAATAACAACATTTAACCACTTTTGAAGCTTCCAGTCTTCTGGCTTCTGATGATCTTTAGAACCTCTGATGATGTCAGCTTTTGGTAGGCAGATTCTGATGAGAGTGCTTTTGATGACGTCATCTTTAGGACCTCTTGTCTTGAGAACCTCTTGTCTTCAGAACCGCTTGTCTTCAGGATCTCTTTTCTTGCATCACAAGCTTCCTTTTTGTAAAGTCCTTTGCTCTCATTTGTTCTTCAGAACCTATACTTTTTAAGGACACTAAATTTTTGTCTATGGTCCTGCACACTTGAACAAATATTAGCATATCTAATTGACAATTTTTAATACCTTGTTATCATCAAAACTCAAAGGGTAATGTTAAACACATTTTGTTCCAACACACTCACTATAAAATAGTTGAAAAATATCTAACAAACGGGCAAAACAATGAATTCTTTACCCATGTACCGATTTCTTACACACACACACTGACTCCTATTATGATACAACTAATTTATAATTTTGTGTATATACACACACCTAGAATATGCATTAAATAATAATGATATATCAAAATAAAATTAGGAATCAATAGTAGTGATATAAAAAAGAATAGTATGCATCTCCTTAAAAAAATTAGGAATCAAATTTAATAATTTATAATGATATTTCACACGACATAAATATTGGATATAACTAGATACAAATAACAATAAGCAATGTTATATGGCGCGACAACCAAATGCACGAGACCAATTTTTTTAAGTTTTACCCACGTATAACTTTGTTTTCCATATGTTATGTTTTCATTATGAAGAAAAAAAAACAAAAACAAAAGCATCAAATGTATTTTACGTATGTAAGCTCTCTTCTATAACGGAAACCTCCAACTTCTTCAAAACAAAGAATGAAAACCTTCTGTTATGGACCGGTCAAAAGACCAATCACACGCTGACATGTGGCCTAACTTACACCGCCTTAAGGCTTTGCACCTGAAGGAACACGCTAGCTCTGATGCACCTCAACGCATATGAGTGCGCCCCCATGCAAGGATCATGCTACATGTGTCCTCTAACCGTCCCTAATCACACTCCACATAACCCGGAGGCAGTTATTACCAACGCGCGTCTATATAAGGGTGACATGGCTTGACGCTCAAGTTATTATTCGCTTTTCACAACACTTTCTACGCACTATTTCTCAGTTTCGTTATTGACTTGAGTGTTGGAGTGTAAATGTGCCTGCAAACACCTTTCATTCCACCGCGAAGACTCATCACCACCGTACTGGAAACCATCACCGCTACACCAGAGCATTTTCCTCCACCATTGCCTCTGACCTATCCTCACTGGACAGATCATTTGACGCTAGAAGGAGGGGATCGTTCGCTAACAGCCACAATATAATGATCCTCCACCGTAATCGTTTTATATTATGCGCTCTTTCGCCATAACCGTTTACAGTTACAGGTTCCTCCATTCTCTGAAGTAAAGGTCGGAATTCGTATAAGAACCAGCATGAGTCACTCCTCCACCGTGCAAGAATCACATCATGTGATTCAAATCCTCCAAGATCGAACAGTTCCGATTCTTGAACCGATGAATCCTGAAGGAAATAACAACAATGTGGACCTCGACGCTACGATCTACGCTCATCTTTCTGCATCGATGAACGTAATGCTGCTTCCTCCACCTTCCTCCGCACACGGAGGAAGTTCCTCTGCCTCCACCGCTTTTTCTGCTTGCACCACCGCCAAAAACGAACGAAATCTTGACGAACCTGGTGAACTTGCTCCAACAACAAAATAATAGGCTTGAACGCGTGGAAAAGAATCAGTTGAAGATTCCGACGGAAGTCGCCACACGAATCGAGGAAGCTCAACAGAATAATCTCAGCGATAGAAGACGCCGCTTCCATTCCGGGGTACCGTCGAAAAGGTAGCAAGAATTCTTCCTATATATGAATCGGACAGAGGAAGTAGCATTCTATCTCCTCATCGTTCTCGTTGCGGTAAACCTTCAGACATCCACGGTGGGAAGGACTCGCCTCCGCGTCAAAGCCATCTAAAGAAGGAAGATTACTCTCCAGAGCACCATCACAGGAACCACCATAAGGGACCTTTCACCAGGAAGATAACAGAATATCCTAACCCCCGCATTTTTGCACAACTGCCGAAGCTAGAGACTTAAGTCGGCACCACAGACCCGGAAAAACATGTGGAACACATAGACACTGTACTCGATTACCACCGACGCAAGGTGCGGTGAAATGAAAACTGTTCATTTTGACGTTGAAAGGCACCAACATGACTTGGTTCAAGGGGCTGGAGGATAACTCTATCAACTCCTGGAGAGAATTGTGCAACGAATTTACTTCTCACTTTACTACGAGACAGAAGCAACCAAAAACCATGGCAGCACTGAATTCCATCCTTCAAGACAAGAAACAAACCCTAAGGGAGTACATCGAGCAGTCCACTCGAGCGGTCAAGAAATTCATGGAGCCCAAGACAGCTTGAAGTGTTTCATCTTCGAGAACAACCTTCATGATGACTTCAAATTCAAGAAAGAGTTGGAGCTTCGGGTGGCAAGAGACAAGAGTGACCTATTAACCCGCGTCCAGCCATACATCAACTATGAAGAGAAAAGGTTGGCGGAAAATGCCCTCAAAAGCAAACAATCAGGAAAGAGCGGTGACAATAAGCGCTGCAACGACGACGACAAGGCAAAAAACCAGCGCACCCGTTTCAGTGACTACACTCTCCTGAACTCGTCACGAGAAATTATACTCTGCGAATGCCTCAACATAGAGTTCAAAGTGGCAGGCATCAAGGCGCCCCAACCGCTGAAGGAATGCTCGAGAACCGACATGACAAAGTACCGGCGCTACCATCCAACCCGTGGCCACGACACAGAGCAGTTCAGAAAAGATTCCTTTCGGGAATCCTTTGCAAGAGGTTCCCTAAAGAGATCCTTGGAAGGGCCGGAGTCGATCACGAACTTCTTAACATCTTTGGGGGGGCTCAACATCCCTCACAACTTCAGAGAATCGCTCGCGCGGGGACAAGAAGATACCGCCTCTTTGCGGAAGGGATGTCGCCTGGCTTGGGAGTAGCGGCCCCCTCGGCTACTAGAACGCCTACTTCCCCGCCTGAAGCGGTAGGGAAGGCGTTGCTCTGCTGCATGGCTTTCACAATATCTCAGCACCTCATGGAATCTGTGAGAAACAGAAAAGAATGAGTGAGCCAACATAAAAAGAAACAAAGACAAAGCGGTACTGAAAAGAAACACGCTAAGAACATCGTCTCACCAAAAATCTCACGACGATGGGCGGCATCTTTTCCTTGAAGGACTAACATAATATGCACGAACCTTGGTTCCAAAACTATTTTCGAGGACTTCCCCGGGTACCTAGGATCTAGGACTCACTCTAGCTCAAAGCGAGCAATCAACTGCTCTAAATCCGATTTTATGCGCCTCCCCGCCAGATTAAGGTTTTTCTCCGCAAAAGAATAAGAGGATGCATGCTTATCAAAATGGTCCTGGGACCAAAAAAGTGGGAAGAGTGGCTAGTGGACCACATCCTCTGTAGGAACAGCGGCCGAGCTAGAGTCGTCAGAGTCAATTTCTTCCGAGCAATCGGCGAGAACACGACATATACTTTCATGCGCCTGACGACTAACTAGGTGAAGCAACAAGAACTTATGCTCCCAATTGCCAAGGGAATCTGCATAATCCTCAAGGATTCTCGTTTTCTGGTAGAGTTTCACCCAACTATGGACTTTTAGCTCACTTGCGTGACAAACCTCAACCAAGGTAAAGAAAAGACGTGGATTGGGCCGTTGACCTTTGTATTTGCACCAAAACTGAAAGACCTATGCAAAGTCCCAATAGAGAGGATGAAGCTGAGAAGGCGCCACTCTTAGATGACGAAGCACCCCCAATTCAAAGTTATTAAAAGGGGCAGACACATCCAGCTCCCCATTCAAAATATCATATGTGATCGAAATATTCATGCCACTAAATCTGCAACGTTGAAAACGCAATCATTGGATTGAATCTGTAATTGATTAAAGTTGATATGTCAATCTAAACTAAGCAAACACGGTTCCAAGATCAAGAAAGAAAACCATGGATCTATGTAAAACCCACGCATTCAAATTAACAAATGAGAAAGGATAAGAAAAACAATGACATGTGATTTCAGGTCAAAAAATATCCAAAACCACCCGTCAATGAAGAAAATTAAAGGGAGAACCATTAGACAAGAAACTAGGGCAGGCTGCATTTGTTGGAAAGGAAGAATCAGGCAAAGTCTAACGTTGGTTAAATACATTTCTTAATGTGTAAAAGTGTCAAAATTACACATAATAAAAGACGGACGAAGTATTTATTTTGCAAAGTGAGGTTATCATCTTCTTTCTAAAGTGGGATATTGAGGTTACGTCGGAACCATGGCTCTCCTAGGGTTTGTTGCGTTTGTTGGAACAAAATGTGTTTAACATTGCCCCCTTTAAGTTTTGATTATAACGAGGCATTAAAAGTTCAATTGGATATGCTAATATTTGTTCAAGTGTGCAGGACCATAGACTAAAATTTATAAGTCTTTAAACGAAGTATTGGTTCTGAAAGAACAAATGAGAGCAAAGGAATTTACAAAGGAAGCTCTCGTTGCAAGTCAGAGTCTGAATTCTTCAGAGTCTGAAGACCATCAGAAGCTGACAATCAGAGTCTGAAGCCATCAGAGTCTGAACCTGAAGTCAGTTATTTTGGTTATTTGAAGACACAAAATTGCAGAAGGAATAGAAGCCTATAGCAACGGCTATTTCAAAGGAATTAGAAGGTATTGGTTGCTTATCCACTGAAGGAGCTCAAAGAAAGGACAATCATACAATAGTACAACCACTACTCCACTATTGTCTGCGCATAGTACTGCTACAACTGTGTCTTTGCTGGTTAATTCTCCATACAAGGAATGGACTTCTAATTATTCCTTCATAGAACATTAACCAAATCAAGAAATAAATCATTGGTGATGATCAAGCTTCAAAAACGACTCTTTTGATGCGCTGCAAAATCCTCAATGTCTCTTTCATACCTCTATATAAAGAAATGAAGACTTGAAGATTAGTAGAGACTCAACAACATTTAAACTGATCCAAAACTCTGCTGAAATTGTTATGTTACTTAGAATTTCTTAACAACTTTCATATTTTAGAAATTTTAGAGTCTTAAGAGTCTGTATCTGATTTGTATTGGGAACACCACTGATTGTATATCAAGTGTTCAAACCAAACTTATTTATGTGTAATTTGTTTGTTTAAAAGTCTCTTGCTTTTGTGCTTGAGCATAGGAAATCTCTTGCTTGTGTGCTTGAGTATTTAATTTGAAGTCTCTTGCTTTTGTGTTTGAGCAATTGTAATCATATTGGATTATAGTGAACTCTCTTTGGTAGTGCAAGGGGGACTGGACTCCTTCTAGATTGTGGAAGGAACCAAGATAATTGCTTTGTGTCTTTCTCTTATCTTCTCTCTCTCTCCCCCTCTCCCCTCTCTCTCTCTCTCTATATATATATATATATATATATATATATATATATATCTTTACTTTATCCGCTGCATTATACTCTGAACATTTTTCCTGAATCTGAACTCTATCAAAATCTGGACTTTGAACTTAGTTTATAAAGAAGAAAAAGCTAACACAATTCAACTCACCTTCTTGTGTTTTTCTCACCTTCAATGTTGACTGCTTTTCAATCAAAACTTGTTGCATCATCTAGCTGATTGGTGTTGCAATTATCAAGTGTCATACTACAATAGTGATCGGTGACATTGCTGATTCATTTCATCATCATCACCTATCATTTTGATCATGTGTAGGTTCATTACTTTCTCCTTTTTGCAGTTGTTTCATATTTGACATGTGGCTGTTCAAAATAGTGCACCGGTTGAACTGATAGGTGTTACTGATTTGACCGATTTCTATTTTGCTTTTGGAGCTTAATTCAATCAATGCTCAGTTTAATTGGTGCATATTTCATTCTCTATTTTTTTCAATGCCTTTTCATCCATGGCAGCTCTCTTCCTTTGGCCTTGTATGGTTTCTTCTACGGACACTCCCACGAGACCAACAATCAATCAATCCTTTAACTTGGTTGTTTCAAACGCATATGAAGTGCAACCTGAACCCCTTCCTGCTCCGACGATTAAGGGAGACTCTCTATGCATTATAACTCAACATGTGTATGAATAGGGTTTGGCATATCCACTATAGAAACTTCACGGTTGGTTGGTACTTAACAAGGGTGACAAGTTGTATACAACAAAAAGGTCTCCTTGAAGTTGTCAACGATTTGGAAAATGTCACACCCTTCATGTATGATTTCTCTAGGAAGAGGGTTCTTTGAGTTCACCTTTGGTTCAATGGAAGGCCTTAGGTTGGTTTGGTCACAAGGCACCATTAACAGAAACCAGGGTTGATTTGACTCACAAAGTGGATGAAAGATTTTAATATCATTATATATGACGAAATCATGCCTAGGTGTTGATCAGACTGATGAAATTACCTCAGGAGTATTGGCATGATCACACTCCCCTTGAAATTGTTGGTGCAATATGTACACCTCTGATTATTGATACTGCTACAAAAAAAAAAAACGATTTTTTGGTCATGGCCATATATTTGATGAAATTATGGTTGAGTGAGAGGGATTTTCTTTCAAGTTAGAAGTTTTTTTACGAATGGCTCCCTGGTTATTGTTCACATTGTCAAATGATTGGTCACGATGTTACAGCTTGATCGTGGTAAAAAAAAACCTACTTTTGTCCCGACATGTCCAACCTAGAAATATGTTGAAAACAAAATACAGATGGTGTTGGGTCCTCCAAAGCATTTCAAGTTCTTGTTATTACTAACAAAGAACCTATTGCCTCCAATCTAGAACATGTTGTCTCTAATACCGAACATGTTGTTACACATAGCTCGCTTACATTACCATCATTTCATCAAGGCATAGAGAGTCAGACTGAATTATTGAAGAAGCATGATGCCCCCTCAGAAGGCTCGTATTGAGAAAGCCCCAAAGTTAAACACCTCTTTTCACTTTTCTTTATCAAATGTCACTGATGCAATATTGGATAAATCAGGATTCATTGGACAAAATGGTGATGAGCTGCACCCTTTCATTTTTGAACATGTAGATCAACAAAATAATGTCATGTCAGAGTCAAGACATATATACAAATACTATTACTCTTGGGCATTAAGAGGTGCTAATTGATACGACTCTACAAAAGGAAATTGATCTTGTTCAATATATGTTGATTCAAGGGAAAAATGTTGAGGTGCCATTTACGCCTTATCTTACAAATAGTTAGAAAAATAAAATCAACAAGGCAACATATCACACCCCATCTATGGGTCTCCCTCCAGAACCGAAAGGGTGGTTGAGCAACTCCTTTTTCTTTAAGGCCGTTTTTTTTTCCTTTCTTCTTTTCGTTTTTATCTTGCTTTCGGTTTTTTTTTATTTTTTTATTTTGAGGGTTTTGGTTTCGGTATTTTTTAGCAACTCCTTCTCCCTTTAGTATACCTATTATAATAAACCATCTATCATTTTTAAAATATTCTTAAATAATATTATATCATACAAATATTTAATTTTATAAATATTATTTCATTAATTAAATTAAAATATATTTTATTATTTATAATATACTCCATGCAGAATGAAATATAAGCAAAAATAATAGTTGAAAAGTTGATGTTCGTAGACTACATTTTTAACCACATATATTGACCTCTTAACTATCATTTATATTTCATTCCATGGGAGTGCTTGATTATAAATATATTTTTGTATGTCGTGAATTGTTTTAAGTCTATTATTGATGATTTTAAGTTAGTTAGAATGTGTATAGAATTTTTTTTTAAATATGTAATTTATTTTTTTATGATCAAATTTATGCTTAATCGCTATAAAAAAAACATTGTGCTTCATGTATATTACAACTTAAGTTTTAGGTTTATATATTATAGATTAAATTTATTTTAGTGGTCCACCTGAGGTTTTTTTTTTACTCCACCACTGCACAAAACAACAACTATAATTGAGTTATAAATAGTGAGTTATCTCTTTTAACATTCATGTCAATTTCAAATATATTCATGCTAAGTGAAAAATTAATAATAAGGGTGAGATAAACTCAAATAGTTTCAAGAGACAGATATGCTGATAAGGTTAAAGTATGTATGATATGCATACATAGGAATCAATGAAACTCTAAGATACAATAATCGATGTGCATCATAATATAGAATGAGATCTTTTACTTTTATATAGTTTTAGTGTACCCTCGGAATTATGCTCTTTACCCAAACGGTTTTGCTCATTCCCATGTGAAAAGACCAAAATGCCCCTGTGTGAGTTAACTCTTGCAGCATGAGTTAACTCACGCTAGTGTAAAACCCTGTGTAAATCTCTGCGTGAGTTAACTCACGCATATTTAACACTAACGTGAGTTAACATGTGTAGGGGTATTTTGATCAGTTTCTTTGGGAATGAGCAAAAACGTTTGGGTAAAGAGCAGAATTCTTGCCCTCGTATGTCTATGAAGTATAATCCTGGCCTACAAACTTGAAACTATTTCCTCACCCTTTATCCCTCTTCTATCTCCACTCATGGAACCTCTACAGCGTGTACGACAATTTGAGTAATTTTATGTCAAAAAGAATAATTCAACATTCATAAGATAAAAAGATCATAAATTGTATGCATATAACACGAGTACTTTATTCCATTAGAAACAACAAGGTATGATACATAAATCTTAATTTGAATAATATACACAAAGTGCACAGTTTCAAAGAAATTTTTGACAAATGTCAATCATCAAAGCCATTAGTTCCACATCAACTTAAAATATTTGAGAACATGAAGTGAAGCACACTTCAACAATTTTTTTTAAATCAATTAAATTCTTTTTTTAAAATATTTTAATTAAAATAATTAAAAAGTTTTTGAATAAACAATATCCTGCAGATTTTTCTAAGCAAACCAAGTTCTACTAAATTTATTAATCATTTTAAGGGAACATTATATCAGAGAAAGGCAAGTCATTCAGTTGTTGAAAGAAAAATTGATTAAGTCAAAGTGTTGACATTATACTAACCTGGAGGGAAGAATGTCACCATCATCAACGTAACTAGATAGGATCATTTTCAAGAGTAGTTCAAAGACTATCCGGACCATTATTCATATGTAGTATAGAGGATGAATGATATTATTTTTACAAGAGGATCAAAACCACCTTTTCTGTTTACAAAGTGAATATAATTTAGGGAAAAGTACAATAACCTTATGCTCTAATGTTTTTTGCATTAGCCTCCCCTGGTAAGACGTCAATGATTTGTACACGGCATTCGATGAATGGAATTTTGCACACATATTGGTAGACAGGGCAATCTCCATTTTGTACCAAAGACTATTGAAAGAATAAAGATAGAGTCGAATCCCTAAAATTTATTTCATCGTAAAGGAAAAAAGATGAAAAATAAAACATAAGAATATAAAAACTAAAGGGTTATGATAGAAGACACCTTTTGTGAAGGTGTCTTTTATCAAGTTACTTTATGAGCATTTGCGAAAAGACACCAACTTACTTTTAGAAAGGTGTCTTTTAGCAAAGTTATAACTAAAAAGTGAAAATCACACCTTAAGGTGTGACTTGATAAAAGACACCACCAAAGGGTGGCTTGTAACATAACCCAAAACTATATATATATATATATAGGGTTATGTTACAAGACACCTTCATAAAAAGTAGTGTGGTGTCTTTTATCAAGTCACACCTCAAGGTGTGATTTTCACTTTTTTAGTTATAACTTTGATAAAAGACACCTTCATAAAAAGTAGTTGGTGTCTTTTAACAAATGCCCATAGAGTAACTTGATAAAAGACACCTTCACAAAAGGTGTCTTCTATCATAACCCATATATATATATATATATATATATATATATATATATATATATATATATTAAAGGAAAAGAAATGGTGGGTTATTTTTAAAAGATGATTGCTATGTAGTACAACAAATGTAACCCACGACTAGGGGTGGCAAAACGGGGTCGGTCCATTGGGCCAGCCCGTTTAACCTACCATTTTAGGCGGGCTGGGGTGAGATTTTGAGCCCATCTCTCTAGTTGGCCCGCCCCTGTTAAGTCCGCTAAAAAAGTGGGTCATGGCGGAGTGGGGCGGGCTGGCCCGCAGGCTTATTAAACTTTCTTTCTTTACTATTAGTGACCAAATTTTTAATTTACACTCTCGATCGGAGTCTGATTTGCTATGATTCACTTGGGTTTAAGGTAAGCTTTGTTGCTCATTTATCTTAGTTGTTGTTTGTGTTGAGTGAACTTAATGCTTGCATTAATCTGCTTATTTCTTCCTTTCTTCTTTTTTGAAGCCATGATATGTTATATTAGTTTCTTTCTTGTCTTAATTTCTAAAAACAAAAGTTTCTATTTAAATATCCTTAAAATGGGTAAAATTGAACTGATTTTAGTTTACTGGACATTGTTCAATGTATGGTGAATTTATTTTGAGATTTGTTTAATGTTAGAGTCTTTATATTGAGTTTATTGTTTTTATAATAGCAACATATTTGTTAATAACAATCGAAAAAAAATTAAAAAAATAGACGGGCCAGCCCGCCAGCCCGCTAGTCCGCCTTTAGGCGGGGCGGGGTGTGATTTTGAGCCCACCCCCTCAAGATGGGCCGCCCCGCCCCACCCCGTTTTTGGCGGGCTAATAGCGGGCTGGGCCTAAACGGGGCGGGCTGGCCCGTATTGCCATCGCTACCCACGACTTATAACCGGTGCAGTGTTTTTGCATTTGCATAATAAATAAAAATAAAAGGTAATTATAAACAAAGGTTGATCTAACGGTTACTATGTATTCAATAATATTCGCCATTTCATGTGTCGTAACATTTTTATTTTAAAAAGGAAACCGTTAGATTACAAATAACAATGGTGACATTTCTACAAAAACAAAAGATGAAATATTTATGCACCTCTTTTTTTTTTTTTAAGAATCTATGCACCTCTTATTTAAAAATCAGATGTTAGTTTATACACCTTCCTTTATTTCTTTTTAAGGGAATTTATTCACCTTCCTAATTAGCACACTTATTTGAGTGAAGAAAAATTATGCTTCCTGGGAGAAAAATGGGAGGCATTTTGACATTTTTACAAAGAAAACAGGAAGCTTTAGAAAAATTACTAAGACTGACTCAAACGAAGCCTTTACCGTCATTCATTCATTCATATCCACCAGCAAAAAAGTGATTACCTTCCTCATCAAACTCTTCTTACCCTTTTACCTTTTTTATACACCTCTAAATCAGATATTTTAATTTAACTCCCTTTCTTTTTAAGGGAATTTATTCACCTTCCTTATTAACACACTTACTTGTGAGTGAAGAAAGATTATGCTTCCTGGGAAAAAATGGTACTCATTTTTGCAAAGAAAAATTAATGTAATTTTATGCTAGTTATAAATATGATCAAGTCTCCAAGTTTATTTCTCAACCTTCTTTATAAAACTTGTGCTGCATTAACCAAGCAACACTGAAGATATTCCTTCAAAAAACACTGAAGATATAACACAACTACATCCAAAACCAAGCAACACCAAAGCTACAAAACCTAAAATTCAAGTACAAGCAAATGCTAGCACCACCACCACAATTCAATATATGAAACAATCAGGTCCTTCAACATATGAAAGCCTGATCACCTAAAAGCCACCTGCAAAACAATTATCGCAAGCCTACTGACACTGATGATTAAATAACAAAAGACACTAGGCAACACAACTCTGCACAGATAATGCTACTGCAATGAGTGAACCCTGTTCTGCCAAGAAATTCCTTAATCTGCAAACCAATCCTCCTCTGAAACTGAAACACACTGTTCATCCTGAGATGCATTGATCAAGACTGATTCAAAAACAAAATCATTACTCCAAAACAATGAAACCTTTTCTTTTCTTTCTAATCACATTGTCAATCTTTTCCCAAACACTACCATTAGTTCCCGCTGTCACAACTCTTCCCTTTCAACTCATCACCCTCCTCTCAATAAAATCCTCGCTAATTGACCCTCTAAATCATCTCACTGACTGGAAAAATCCTTCCAATAACCACCAAGACCCAATTTGGTGTTCCTGGAGAGGCATCACTTGCCACCCAAAAACAACACAAATCATTTCAATAAACCTCTCTAACCTCAAACTTTCAGGCATAATCTCACCCCAGATCCATTACTTAACAACCTTAACCCACTTAAACATAAGTGGAAATGACTTCAATGGAACTTTCCAAACAGCAATTTTCCAACTCACTGAACTTAGAACACTAGACATTAGCCATAACTCTTTCAACTCGAATTTTCCACCTGGAATTTCGAAGTTAATATTTTTAAGAACCTTTAATGCATACAGCAACAGTTTCACTGGCCCTCTTCCTGAAGAACTAATCAGGCTTCCATTTCTAGAAATGCTCAACCTTGGTGGAAGCTACTTCAATGGAAGAATCCCACCAAGCTATGGAAATTTCAAAAGACTCAAGTTCCTAGATTTAGCTGGTAATGCATTGGAAGGTAACCTACCACCTGAACTAGGCTTATTATCAGAGCTACAACATTTAGAAATTGGATACAACACATATTCAGGAACACTACCAGTTGAATTAACAATGTTGTGTAGTCTAAAATACTTAGACATCTCACAAGCCAACATTTCTGGTCTAGTGATTCCTGAACTAGGAAACTTAACCATGCTTGAAACACTGCTTCTTTTCAAGAATCACTTAAGCGGTGAAATCCCATCAAGCATAGGCAAGTTGAAATCCCTAAAAGCTATTGATTTATCAGAAAATAAACTCACGGGTTCAATTCCATCAGAAATAACAATGTTAAAGGAACTAACATTGTTGCATCTGATGGATAACAAACTAAGAGGTGAAATTCCACAGGAAATTAGTGAACTCTCAAAACTTAACACTTTCCAAGTTTTCAACAACTCACTCAGAGGTACACTACCACCAAAACTCGGTTCCAATGGGTTACTAAAATTACTTGATGTTTCCACAAACTCACTTCAAGGTTCGATCCCTATCAACATTTGCAAAGGAAATAATCTTGTAAAATTCATTATCTTCAACAACAACTTCACCAATAGCCTTCCAGCATCACTCAACAACTGTACCTCACTCATTAGGGTTCGAATCCAAAACAATAAACTCCGCGGGTCAATTCCACAAACCCTTACACTGGTTCCAAATTTAACCTACCTAGATTTAAGCAACAACAATTTCAATGGCAAAATTCCACAAAAACTAGGGAACCTACAATACCTAAACATCTCAGGAAACTCATTTGAAAGTGAATTACCTAGCAACCTTTGGAATTCAACTAACCTACAAATTTTCTCAGCTTCATTTTCCAAAATCACCGGTCGAATTCCAAATTTCATTGATTGCAAAACGATGTACAAGATCGAATTACAAGGAAATTCAATCAACGGAACCATTCCAAGGAACATCGGTGATTGCGAAAAACTAATTCAGTTGAATCTCAGTAAAAACTATCTGACAGGAACCATACCTGATGAAATCTCGATGATTCCTTCCATCTCCGAAGTTGATCTCTCACAGAACAATCTCACCGGTTCAATTCCTTCAAGCTTACGCAACTGTATCAATCTGGAGGATTTCAACATCAGCTACAACAACCTCACCGGTCCAATTCCGTCCTCTGGTATCTTCCCCCACCTTGATCAATCATCCTACACCGGCAACCAAAACCTCTGCGGCCGCCCCTTATCCAAACTCTGCACCGCCAACGCCGTCGCCGATGAAAACGAATTTGATATTGGATTCATCATTTGGATAGGCGCGTTCGGAACTGCAATTATAATCTTCCTCGTTCTTCAATTGATTCATCGTTTTCATCCATTTCACGGTAACGAAGCTAACGGTAAAATCGAACGGTGGGAGTTAACGTGGTTTTGGCGGGAGTTAAATTTCACGGCGGAGGAAATTGTAAATTTCGCGTCGATTTCTGATAACAAAATGGGAAGTGGATCTGGTGGAACGGTGTATAAAGCGGAAAACCAAAGTGGAGAAATCATAGCCGTTAAAAAGCTATCTTTGAAACCGAATGTTCTAATCCGACGGAGGGGACAAATTTTAGCTGAATTGGAGGTATTGAGGGATGTTAGACATAGAAACATTCTGAGATTGTTGGGTTATTGCATTAACAAGAAAAGTACGATGTTGCTTTATGAGTATATGCCAAATGGGAACCTTGATGAGTTTTTGCATCCAAAGGACAATATGGCAAATGTGTTTGATTGGTCAACTAGGTATAAGATAGCCCTTGGTGTGGCACAAGGTGTATGTTATTTACATCATGATTGTGCTCCACCCATTGTGCATAGAGATCTTAAACCTAGTAATATTTTATTGGATGGTGAGATGGAAGCTAGAGTGGCTGATTTTGAACTTGCTAGGTTGATTCGATCTGATGAGCCTATGTCTGATCTTGTCGGAACACATGGTTACATTGCCCCAGGTCAGCACCACATTCTTGTTTTTATTACTATTCTTATGATTTTTCTTTGGGTTTTGCTAACAAGTGCCCTAAGGGCATTGTTTAAGGAATCCAAAAAAAGAAACTATGTCTTGAAAATACAAGTCAAACACTTTTTAAAGTCATAACCGTACAATTTCCAATGCAAAAATTGCTACTTTTAGATGCTTAAACAATGCCCTTATGACACTTGTTAGCATTTTCCTTTTTCTTTACATGTAGATGTTTAGGATGAGTGAGGGAATACTTTAGTTTTAGTTTGAATTATAGTTAATATTCATTGAAGTAAAATGAGTGAAATATTTTTAGTTAGTATAGTTTGTGTTTGGTCTTATTTCGTTACCGCTCGGTAATGAGATTTGTATAAGTTGTAAAAGATAAAGAAGTAAAAAAGAATAAAGATATGTATCAAAATGCTCCAACTATAATAAAAAGTTTTTTTTTTTTACAGAATATGTTGATACCCTCCAAGTTAATGAGAAGATTGATATTTATAGCTATGGAGTGGTGTTAATGGAAATTTTAAGTGGAAAACGCTCTCTGGATCAAGAATTTGATGAAGGGGAAAACATTGTGGATTGGGTGAAGTCCAAAATAAAGGGCAAAGATGGAATTGAAGGTATATTGTACAAGAATGAAGGTGCAGAGTGTAGTGCAGTGAGAGAAGAAATGGTACAAATGCTTAGAATTGCATTGCTTTGCACAAGCAGAAATCCAGCTGATAGACCTTCAATGAGAGAAGTTGTGTCAATGCTTGAAGGGTTTAAATCGAAGGGGAAATTACCTGATATTTATAGTTTTGATGTTGGTGAAGGTAGTGCTAATAAATATTTGGATCTTGTTAACTTGTGCCCTAAGGGCACAAGATAAGAAACTAAATATAGAAATTCAGTTTTGGAAATTGTGCATTCATAACCTTAAAAGCTTAAAAACTTATATTTCCAATGCAATATTTATTGTTTAATTCTATTTTAAGATTCTTATCTTGTGCCCTAAGGGCACAAGTTAACATTTCCCTAAATATTTTGATGCTTGTATTAGTGTAACTAAGATCCGGATTCAAGGGGTGAACACATTTTAATTTAGTTAAAAATTATTGTAAAGTTGTATATTGGTTGAAAAATTTTATAAACGAAATTCACACATAATCATGTTTTCTATGAGAAGTTTTTGCACAACTTATTTAGAAATGATAACCATAACTTGTTTATATTTCATATATTTTGTTCATATGTGATTGAGTGCCACTAAATTTGCTCCAAAAAAAAAAAAAAAAAAGTGCCACCAAATACTTCACAACTGAGGCATATATTATGTTGTAGAAATAGTGATAAATGATTCAAAATTACCATTATGCAACTGTATAGTTGGGTACTATATATCCTTTAAAAAAAATGTTGGGTACTATATATTACTAGAAAATATCTAGACAATAAACCACATGCAGACCCATCAAATTTTTTTTTTGAAGAAACTAAAATGATATATATTCACACCAAACCCAACGCCTCTTTAGCACAAGGCGTGCCACAGAGACGCAAAACGGAAACAATATCTGTTACAAAGCAATGGTTCAAAAAACAAAAACAGACATTAGTCGAAACCCAAGCATAACAACGGGTCCGACCGCCACTGGTGACAACCATACACAAAAGCGGCGTTATTAGCACGCGGCCACCAATAAGAATGAAATTTAACCTTTTCGACTAGCTCCTCAATAGGACTAATAACATTATTAAAGACTCTATTATTACGCTCTTTCCAAATGGTCCAAACACATAATAACCAAATGAGCTGAAAGAAAGAACGTCGCTTCTTGGTTCCACCTAAATAATTAGTAAAGTGAATAAAATGAGCATCAATATCTCGGTGATCGACTCCTGAGAAGCCTATCCAAGACCGCACCTGCTGCCAAATAACTCCAAAACAATCACAATGAATAAATAAATGGTTTGCAGATTCAATATGGCCACATCCTCCAACGCAGGATATGGCTGTGACAGGAAGGATGCCTCGATCATAAAGGTTAATTTTAGTTGGCAATCTGTCTCGGAGTAATCGCCAAGCTAAAATCGACACCTTCGACGGCACTTGAGGATGCCAAACCAAACTCTGAGCATCATCCCGCAGCTGATGATCATGAGATGTAATAACTGCATACCCCGAACGCACCGAATAGCCACCAATAGGATCAGGATGCCACTGCCAGCTATCTGAGACAAAAGGCTGCAGAAAAATATTAGTAATAATAGCCCTACACTCCGCTAGCATCTCTTCCTCCCACACCCACAACCGGCGCCTCCACTGCCAAGCTCCACCATCCACCCCCACATCTAAAGAGAACATAGAAGCGACAGTAGCCTGCTTGTTCTCCGCTAAATGGAACAACCGACTAAAACGCCGACAAAGAGGAACATCTCCGACCCACCTATCAAGCCAAAAAGAAGTATTTTCCCCATCACCTACCTTCCTCAAAACCGACCCTGCAAACCAACCCTCTCCCTCCTCACCTAACCCATCTCTAATCTTCACCACCTCCTTCCACCAACAAGAAGCACTCCGGCCCCCATCCTCCAACCTCCCTGCCTCCTCACCATACCTAGCAACCAGCACCCTATACCAAAAACCTCCTCTATCAGTCAACATCCGCCAACACCACTTCCCTAAGAGAGCTAAATTAAACTCCTTTAACTGCCTAACCCCCGAACCTCCATCCTCCTTACGTAAACAAATAGTTTTCCAATCAATCCAATTAATTTTACTGAGAACCTCACTCCCCCCCCAAAAAAAATTTCGAAATAAAGATTCAATGGAAGAGATTATACCTGACGGAGCCTTAAAGAAAGAAAGAGCGTAGACAGACATCGATGTCAAGACGGATTTCAGAAGAGTTAGGCGGCCTCCAAAAGAAAGGAAACGACTTTTCCACGACGACAATCTAGATTTTAAAGTATGCATCACAGGGTCCCAGAACGCTAACCTACGAGGATCACCCCCAATAAAGAGGCCCAAGTACAAGAATGGCACCTTTCCCACTTTACAATTTAAAATAGTTGCTGCCTCGGCCAACCAGGAATCAGATATATTTACACCAACCAACAAGCTCTTATTAAAATTAACCTTCAACCCAGACATAGCCTCAAACAATAATAACACAGCACGAAGGGCACGGACATTCGCCCAACTCTTACAACCCAACAAAAGTGTATCATCTGCGAATTGCAAATGGGAGACCACCAAGCTATTTTGCGCCCCCACCTTGTAACCCTCAAACAAATTCGCATTTACCACCTCAGTCATCATAACATTTAGCCCTTCCGCAGCCAAAAGGAATAAAAAAGGGGATAATGGATCCCCTTGGCGAATACCCCTCTCTAGAGGAAACTCATCAGTAGGACTACCGTTAACCAAAACAGACGCCGTTGCGGTAGAAACACACTCCTTAATCCATTTCCGCCATAAAGTCGGAAAAGCCATCTTCCTCATCACATCATCCAAATAACCCCAGTCGACAGAATCATAGGCTTTTTCAAAATCAACTTTAAAGAGCAAAAGATCCTTCTTCAATTTAGAAGCTTCATCCACCACCTCATTTGCAATAAGGACGCCGTCAAGAATTTGTCTGTCTTTAACAAACGCTGTTTGAGTTTCTGATATCACTTTACCAACCACTAACCTCAGACGATTTGCAAGAACCTTGGCCAAAATCTTATACAAACAACCCACCAAGGAAATAGGTCGGAAATCAGACAACTTCTGAGGGCTATCAACCTTCGGAATAAGAGCAATAAAAGTTGAATTTATACCTTTTGCCAACTTGCCATTCCGATGGAACTCCGATAGGAAGCGCATAATATCCTCCTGAAGAAGGATCCAGAACTCTTTGATGAAGCCAAAATTCACACCATCCGGTCCAGGACTCTTGAAGCTATCACACTCCCACACTGCCGCCTTGACTTCTTCCACAGAAAAGGGTTTAACCAAACCGACCCCCTCCATATGAGATAACATTTTGAAATACATACTTCCCACCCCTGGGCGACTAACAAGATGCTTCTTAAAATGATTGCTGAAATGAGAAAAAACTGCATGCCGGATTGGGTGAACACCTTCTACAACAACCCCATTCTCCACAAAAGAAACAATAGAATTCCGTCGACGACGATTGGATAACACCGTGTGAAAAAACTTAGAATTAGAGTCACCCTCTTTAAGCCAGAGTAAACGCGACTGCTGCCAACAAATACTAGTATTCACTCGGGACAAAGAATGAATCTCGTGGGAAATATTGCGAAGCTCCTCCACTTCCTCAAAAGACAACACACCGTCCGCCCCCTTATCATCCAACGACGACTGTCTAGCTTTGATAGTATCAATCTTTGCCGATATATTGTGAGAGTGAGCCAAATGCCACTCCTTCAGAGCCAATTTAATAAGCTTGAATTTCTCCTTAAGAACAAAACCGCCCCATCCCTCAACTGAGAGAGAGCGCCATCTATCAGAAACAAATTGATGATAACCCGGCATGTCTTGCCAACACTTTAGCATACGAGTCGGGCGCGGACCCCAATTTTCCTCATCCACGGACAATTGAATAGGACAATGATCAGAAACTCCACGCAAAAGAGCAATCTGCAAGCAATTAGGCCAAGTATTGCACCATTCTTCAGAGAGCAAGAAACGGTCAATTCTGCTCATCGACAAACCATCACCCTTGAACCAAGTAAAACGGCGGCCACATAAAGGTAAATTAAATAACAAATTGTCATCGATAAAATTGTTGAAAAGCACAACATCCGGTGACGCACCCTCAGCTCGAATAGGACGTCTTTCCTCTACCCCACGAGTGGCATTAAAATCACCACACACACAGACAATTTTACCTTGCAAGAGAGACAACCTTACAGACATAGACTCCCACAATTCCTGCTTACCATGAGCGTCACACGGAGCATAAACATTAAACAAGTAGAACTCTTTACCCGACGAGATGATCCGACCATGAATAACAAGAACATGTTCCAGGCTAGTAGAAGACCACACTTCTACCTCCGAACTATCCCACAACGTCAACAAACCCCCCGAGGCACCAACAGAAGGACGATAAGAGAAGTCATGATTGGAGTTTCCCCACAACGACAAACACAACGAAGCATCACACACTGACAACTTAGTTTCTTGCAAGCATAAGATAAACGGAAGCTTCTCACGCACCAACATCCGCACCTCCCTTCTCTTCTCCAACCCACCCAACCCCCACACATTCCAAGATAAAAACTTCATCACACACTCCCACACGCCCTCGCACACACACGACAGCCCCAACACCTACTCCCCTTCCTCCTCCGTCCCTAACTGCTCCTTCTCTAGCACCACAACGGACTCTTTATTGGCCCTATTAGGACGAGAAAGAACATCGAATTTATTTTGAGAATGTTCCAAAAATGTTACACCAATCACCCTCCCCATCTCTTGAACATCGTCTAACACAACTTGTTTCTTCCCCTGAAGCGCCACCCAATTCTGCCAATCATTGTTCACTGATGATGAGGACGTACCATCATTCGAAGAAGCAATAGGCACCATCTCAGCAGAACGACTAGCACGAGCCCTTAATTGTTGTCGTCGATGTATTTTCTTTTTTAAAACCTTCATCACGTCCGACTTGTTCAAAACTTTCATGACCTCTGCTCTATCTTTACACGGAAGACGGGCTACCTTTTTAAGAGTAAGTACAGGATGACGAAGTACCCCTCCCACTTTCTTTTTATTTGTAGGTCGAGTGACACGAGCCTCAACATTTCCTTCTCCCACCACTTTCTTCAAACGCTTAGACTTTGATGAAATCAGGCCCACATTTGCTTTCTGAATATTATTAATCCATTCCACACTCCACGGACCCGAATGGGAACACCTAGCTGAACCTTGAAGGCAAGACACCGGACGAACATACCGTTTACGTGACTGCATCGCCGTACACGATGCTTTTTCCGAGCCACTTGCAACTGCTAATGGGACGTTGTTATTCAGAGAAAAAACTGGCTCGACATTTAAGCTTTGTTGCGCCGTAAAAGAAGCATCAGCAGCCATAGCCACCACGTGAGAAGCATGCTTAGACTCATCTGTACCAGCACTAACGTTTACCAACGGATCAAGTTTCTCTACCTTTGATGTAGTCTCCAAGTTCACCTCACCATTAACCTTCGAATTACCAATAACCTCCTCGGGTTCTTCAAAATCTTTAGCAATCTCATCTATCAAAGCATCAACGTTATGATTAATGTCAACATCATCATGAAACTCAGTCACCTCCGGAACAGACACAACTGATTTGTCATCCTCATCATATAAACAAGCATCTTCTCCCAAATTAAAACCCCACTCTTCTATGATCTTAATGTCCACGAGATCACCGTCAATTAGAACTTGTTCCGACACATTTATAACTTCAAAAGAAGGTGTAGAAACCAACACCCTAGCATAATCAAGTCTCTGCCTAGTCAAGGAACAATTGTCCGTACGTAAATAACTCCCACAATCCATAACACATAGCTTGAAAAAATTAATATTCCAAGCATGCAACGGAATTCCATACACACGTAACCAAGCACCTCTTCTGAATGGTAAATTAGCATTTTCCCATCGAACCAGCTGAGAAAAAATTAAATCAAAAAATTGCCGAGCTTCCTTGACCACATCAGACACCAAGCCACCAGACACATACCGTAAGAAAACCTTATCAGCCCCTAAAGGAATGATTTCAAGATCCGTAAAACCAGCATCCTCTACCCGACGTTGTATTAGGGGTATAGATTCACCATTACACACCGTTCCAATTAAACCTTGACGTACCCAGGCCACATCTTCCTCGCAAGGCCTATACGAACACACCAATTTTTGTGGAATAGCCAAATTTTTCATTCTTGCAGAAATTTGAACAGTCCCGCTCCCCACAACTCCCTCCTCGCGCCCTGCCTCACCCTCCCTCCCCTTCTGCTTCGTCTTCCCCACATTCACCAAGACCGACCCGACCCTCACCTCCTGCGCCACACTCTCCTTCCTCTCATGCCTCTTCTCCTTCGACCCCTCTCCCTTCTCTACAACTCCCTCGACACCCTTTTTTTCTCCCTCAGGCCCTGACTCCCTCACCTCCAACGCCCTCCCCACCACTCCACCTCCCTCATGCTTACCTCCATCTCCCTCAGGCTCCCTCACCCTCTCAGACTTATCAAACCTCGCAAGCGTAGCGTAAACACGGTATTGGCCAAAACAAACATTATTAAGCGCTTTCAGCAATTTATCCACATCACGCACATTGGCAAACCTAACAAACCCGTAAACTGCACCATTCTTATTTCTATTATGAGCAATATACACATCCTCAAGAATACCGCATACCTCAAAACCTTTACATAAGAAAAAAGTAGATGCTTGCGGTGGGAAATCAGTAATATAGAATGTGACAAACCGTTTAAAGGAAGGTGCAGAATCCGTTGTCTTCTCCCCTACAACATCCGCACGCGGCAGCTGCTGGACAGAAACCACCGCATGCGGCTTTGCCTAAATATGCCATGGCCGTTGCACGTTCACCTGAACCGAGTCTGACCTTTTGTACCTGACACTGCCAACATCATCCTCCTCGCAGCTCTGTCCCCAAGCCTCATCCCTGTCCATTGAGTACTCAGTATCTGAAGGGTAATTCTCGTAGAACTGATCCTCCCTAGATGCATACCGTAACCTAGAATTCCGACGAACGAAGCCATCCCTACCCTGAAACCGATTCCAATCCTCGAAACCGCCATGACCCTGATGAACCTGTCGCGGCGCTTTCCTCCGTCGCGGTCTCACGTCAATCCAATCACCCCCATCCCCCCCCCCCCCCCCCCCCCCATTTGTGGCACCCTGCCAGGACCCCTCACCCCCCCCCCAATGATCCTCACCGCCGGCGATTGGTACCGGTACGATCGCCCATGGTGAAACCATTTGCGATCGCGGTTCTCAGTCTCTCTATCTCTCAGTCTCACCATCACCATTTTTGTTATTTTTTTAATTTTTGCAGACCCATCAAATTACAACGTTATAAAACTCATGACACTAATATATTTTGTTTAAAAACTAATAACCATAATTTGTCTTTGTAGCTTTAAAGATCTTATCAAACTAAATCATATCAATTCAGAAACAGAAACTTCTATTATTCTGCAATATGAATTCTTGCTGATGGTCAACAAGTTATTTATCAAGGGGCACATTAAATAGAGTCATTTTGTTTTTACCAGCCCATATTAAGTATTTAAGTATATTAATTAAAGAGAAAACGATATAGTAACCAAACTTAAATTAACAGCAAGTAAATTAAAATCAAATTGCATAACAGCACAACATTCTGAGCTGTTATGTGTTCCAGAGGTTAAAGTTCAAAGTCATAGACTTAGCCTCTCGCAAGGAATTTAGAAAAGCATTTGTGCTTTGAGACTAGCTTAAAGAGGCATACATTACCTTTGAATCTAAACCGAGTCTTAGGACCATATTGCTCTACAATATTATGCTATATACACTTTTGAAGAATATTTCAGTTTCTCTACACCTTAGTCATTCATCTGTATATGCTATATTCTTAACAAACAAAACACACATGCCCTCAACATGTGTCAAAACCCACCAGCCAACTGGGAATTGATTCACTTGAGTTCATGTTTATCATTTCCCTTTATGCATCCATATATATTCAACCTAACATAGGGCCAAGCTGAGCCAACTACTCAAATCAACAAACCAATCCCAGATCCCAAAATTGATCAAGACAACAAAGAAAAAAAAAATATATATTCATTTGGTAAAGGAAAGCGTGTTTTATATTCTCCTTTTTTATTGGTCCCTCTTCCTAAACACCACACCACCAATGAATACATTATACAACACTATAACGAAATGTAATTAACAAAATGCAGACTCTTAACTGTGAAAACAGTCCTATGAATGAATACAACAACAACCAAGCCTTTTCCCACTAAGTGGGGTCGGCAGTCCTATGAATGAATACAGATATATTATAATTCAATGATTCGAAAAATATACCTAAAATGATAGTGGCTAAGTCCATGCTTAACATCCCCACTTGAACTCTCCATCAAATCTCTACCATTATCACAAGTATATGAACACCAGAAGTGAACTACGACTCTGTCAGTTTAACCATTCACCAGCATAAACATCCTCAGTGTAAAATCTACAAACCCCAAACTTATGTCTCAAGCCATCTCCATACTGACCTTGAGTCTACTTCCCTTGGACCAAGTCTCAACACGAAACCCCTCATATGTACCATCAACCCAATCCCATTCATATCTCTCAATATAAGCTTAATTATCGAAAATTCGTTTATTTAGGATCACAAGGTCTTTCATCCATCATAATCTGATATCTAGAAATGACATTTTAGTTAGATATGGTGAGCATGATAATTTATCTGACGTTGAAGGTTCATAATATTGCTTTAAGGCTAGGCTATGTTATTTTAAATCACGAATTATTTTAAAAATTTGAACTCATTTAATGTCACACTTATAGACGTTACTAGTGCATAGTCTTAAACACACTTATAGATATAAAGTCAGGCAGTTTTCCTTGTAATTTAAGCATCTATCAAGATATGACACGAACATAGAATCTATTTTATATGAGAAAAATTATCATTGATGTATTAGTGCATGATAGTTTCTGTCTTTCCGTTAAAGTGAGGTTCTGAGGGGGAAACAACAGAAGATGTAAAACATGAAGAAAATTGGAGGCACAGACCAATAGAATATTTTTTAAAGTATTGGAAGGCTAATTCTACAATTTTATAGCACAATATGCACAAGCCCAGGTACCATGTCCTGTTTTCAGTTTAATTGAGGATTAGTGCAGCGTCCATTTATCAACAAACTGTAAAGAAGGCATAGCAGTGGACTAGTATATTAATGGAGTCTGGATAATTTACCCTGCTGTTATAATCATTATGTACAGTTGCCGGACGTCAAAAAGATTATACTTGGAACCCTGCTAAAATGTTACTTTCAACCCTTTGTATCCAATCACAAAGGATAGTATTCACTGATTCTGGCACTTCATCATGGGGACAGTGGCCTGTAATGTTAAGCAAAAGAAAAAGATCAATTTAAAACAAAGGCTAAGGCACTTTATTATTAAAATAAAAAATAATAGAACGGATATATAAAATTTTAGTTACCAGCATCTAATTCCTTAATTATAACACCATCACAATGCTCTTTAAGCATAGCCACTGTGGCATTGGAGTCAGAAATTGGATCTTTCATTCCCTAACAAAATGAAATAAAAAACAGCATATATAAAACTAAACCAGAGAATTATCATTCAGTATCAATTAATTCTATCTTTCTGGTTTTCCCACAACATTTCAAATCCATGTTACAATACCTGTATAATTAGAATCTTTTCCTTGACATCTTCAAGAAGATAGTTAAGAGGTATGGAAAGATTAAAGCTAAAGATGCTTTCCAGGACCACAGGCACACCAGGATCATAAGACTTGATATGTAAAGGAGATGTCAAAAAGAGTTATATATATTAGAATGTGAAGCCTGGTGCAATACAAATAATTTAGATTATAGAAGTAAACTAGAGGATACAGCTCTTAGCATTTCATTTATGAGCCAATCATCTGCCCTTTCGATCTTCTGCAAAGCACAATGCCACAAAATCAAGCACTGTCGATGTCAATGCAAAAAGATTAAAAAATCTGCAACAAAAATTACACTTACTGTTGGATAACATTTCTTAACAATGTCTTGAATTCTTAGCCTCAAGTAAAACAAAAGAATTCGAGAACCCAACCATGAAGTCACTGACGTTTGTCTATCCTGAAAGTTAACAAGTAAATAGAAAAGAAAATCTTAGATAAAATCATTTAATTATGTTTGTCAAATAAAAATCTAATTATGTTGTACTCATACTAAGCAACAAATATTGTCTAATTAAATGTCAGGAGAAATTTACATAATTCCAACTTTAAGATTCATTTAACAGCATATTATTATGCACATTTGGGTGGTTCTTTCAATTCAAAAAAGTATACGGTCATGATACACTTAAGGCAAATATTAAGGTTTTAAACTCTAAAAAGCCAACTTCTATTGAAGATTTTACAAAATGGAGGGGGAAATTTTAAAATGGAAAAAAAAAAAAAAAAAAAAAAAAAAAAAAAAAGCAAATTGTTGTTTTTCAGACAGGCAGCAAAAGAAGAGGAAAAGAAAAAACGATGTCTTACTAGTGTAGTATGAACGTCAGTTGTCACTTACACTTGGCTTAGACAATGGTGTTGATGAATTTCTCGAGATAACATTCCCAGCACTGTTTATCAAGACAATGGATTTGATCAGAACGCTCCAAACTCGAGCAACAATGTAACCTGGAGTAGCGAAAAATATGTACATGATCAAAAACATCAACAGAAGTAGGAACAAGCTGGTGAGAAAATTGTGCTGGATCCAAAGTCACTGCATGTTTGTGAAGAAGAGATTTATTTTGTAGAAAGGTGTACCAAATATATGTTTATAAATCATACCACCAATTGAGTTGCCAACAAGGTGGACCGGTTCCCCCACAACATCAACAATAAAGTCTCTCAATAGTTCAGCCCACAAGAGCTCAGTATATACAATATTTGGCTTTTCTGATTTGCCAAACCCTAACAATGTAATAGCCCAAACTCGATTTCCAGCTCTAGCCAAACCGTGTATGTTGTCACGGTAATGCTCCCCAAATGCACCAAAACCATGTACAAGAAGAACAGCAGGACCATCTTCACCGGCAATTGTATACTGAGAAAAGCAGTTTAGCCAATAAATTAGCACTTTTGTTTAGCTTGTAAAAAGTATTTCAAGTTCTTAACTTATTTCAAATGGGTCCACTAAATCATGTTGGTCATACATTTGGGTCCCACATAAATTTGTTGGGACAAATGTGAATTTGAACTACTAGAAGTGTGTTCAAAAGAGTGAACTAGAGAATGTGTCCCTAGCATTTCTCGTGATAGTAAATTAAGTTTTTGACTATGAGCCAATCAATTCAATACCTGAACAAGAAAACCATTCCAGCTCCATACCCGTGTTGACTGTTTTCCATCATTATTTATCTGATTTCTCAAAGCCAAAAGCCAGTACCACTAGCCAACCAAAAAATTAAATTAACTCCTTTGATAAAAAAGAGAACAAAAAACAAAGATCAAGGAAACTGCCCATGTATAACAGATAAGACAAAACCAAACCAATAAGACAATATCAATTTGTACTCTTAACACAGCATAGCTGTTAAAGTTATTACCTCCTTCGAACACACAGCCTCAACTGCTGCTGCAATGGTGGCAGCTGAATATCCAAAGGGAGATAAGAACCCTGCATTTCGTTCTTTCTCATATTTGATAGCTTCATAGTGTACTCTTCTTCTAGATATAATTCCCAAAGACAGCGCAGGACCAAATAGTGCAATAAATGATGCTCCATTTCGACTTTCTGAAGCACGAAGTTTTTCGTGTACCCTGCACAAATTTAAGGCAAGGCAAAATTTTATTATGTGTACTTTTTTTATGTAACTTAATGACTTCATAGGATGTATATTTAGAAACTCAGCAAATGAAACATATGTTGAATGTGTTATAAAAAGCAATAAGAAAAAAAACAGAGAGTAGATGAGTAAAATACAAACATATCACCGTTCTCGTTAAACAAAACTAATGCATGACACTTTTTATTGAAGCAGAAATGTATGCCCTTCTAATGATACGGAGAAACAGAATGTATCAATGTAATAAAGAAAAATAGAAGCAAAAGTTCACAAACAAGAAGCAGAAAACAAAGAATATAATGAAGCTTTCTCATAATTGAAAATAGTTTTATTTAAAACAAACACCTGAAATTTGCCAAAAAAGTAACAGACTCTTAGAAAGAGGGTTATCACTACATACTCTTGCCAATCATCACGAGCCGTTCCCTCCAAATACCTCAAATATGCAGCCAATGCATTTAGTACATTATATGTTCCACCTCCAACAACATTTCCTTTTTGTGTAACAAACACAGATTCATTTGGTTCACTTGACTGAATCTGTCTGAAGCTATAACTTCTCTCCCTGTTCTCACTAGATTTCAGCATTTCTCTGCCTAACAAGGTTTCACCTGATGTCTCCTTGATCAAATTCCAGTCATCTCTTGATTTATGTCGGTTCTTAGCCATAAATCCCATTATATCATCATACACAGGAATATCACCTAATTCAGTGAACAATTATCACATGACTTTTGGAAACACCGTAAAGTGCATCAACATATCCAATAATCTTGTAGAGAGAAAAAAATACAAGATGAATCCTGATAAGAAAAGCCATCCACAAACTAACCCCAATCTAGTTCCATTTCTGCACCAGGTAATGTTGAAAGCTGAAGTGGTGTAGTCACATGGAGCCGTTGTTTCTCAAAGTCATCATATGATGCAGCCAGATTTTGCAGAACCTGTGTGATAATGATAATGATCAATCAAACATAACTGAAGTACTCAAACGAACCACCACCATGACACAAGTTTGACATTCTTACCTAATCAACTCAACCAAGCAAATGAAAATGAGAGTCACTAATTTAGTCCTTGAAATTATACAGGTCGGTCAATTTGATCTAAAAATTAATGAAATTTCAAATGATCACTCAAGTTGATAACTTGAAAATTGAAATTCTCCCAACCAAAATGATTAATTTGATTGAAGATTTTTTATTTAACGAATTATTTTGGAGTTTCATTAATTTTAAGGATCAAATAGACCGAATCCTACAATTTAAGATAAATTGGTGGTTCACTCCAATAAAAATGTTAGAATTAGCAAACACAATCAATTCCCAACGAGCTACCTACATTTTCATCATAAAAGGGAGTCTTCCACATTTCAATCCTTGGAGTGCCTTGTGGAACCTTGATCGATTTCAAACGATGGTTGACAACATCCATGATAAAGCAGAGCTCATACTCCACCTCTTGTTCCGCAAATACACAAGTAGCTTTGACCTGTTCCATCCTGAGACCGATGAATTGAATTTGTTTTAAGATAAAAGTAAAAAGGAACAAGTGCTTGAAAAAACATGAAATATCCTCACATCCTCATGCGCCAATGGATTGCAATGCATTGAGTAAGCTAGGTTCTAACTAATCAAGAAACTACTACCGCCTTTCCTTGTCAATGATGGTCTCATGTTTTTTAAACATATTAAAGAAATCAGTATTTTTTTTTTTTTATGAATTTTTTTCTTTTTCCTATGACACCGACTTTTAATTATATTTATCCCATTTCACATATTTCTCTGATTATATCTAACAGTTTTAGATATTATTGACAAAAAAAACGGCCAATGTCACTTTGAATTTTTAAATATGAGAGATAAATAGTAACAAAAAATTGCTGAAAGAACTAATACTTAGGGTACCTTTGAATTGACTACTTTGAACTTAACTACTGGTCTAACCACTTGTGAGACTATCTGAGAAAACTTATGAAAACAACTTACGTCCATAAGCTGTTTTCAATCTATTTCCACAGGCTCTTCATGATAGCTTATAAAAACAGCTTATAACTTATGTCAAAACCGTTAAGCTATTTTGTTATGGAAATAGCTTATGCATAAACACTTAACTAAGCAATTCATCCAAACATTACCATAAAACTAAGTACCTGAGTAGCAAGCTGGTGTATCACATTCTCAGCATTACCAAACTTAATCATGAGATTAGAACCACGACCTTTCAACGACTTCCTCAAATCTCGAACAGCGAACACAACAAGTTCCAGCATTTCATCAGAAAACCCTGCAGAGCAAGCAAAACACCATCAATAGAGTGAGTCAGTTTCCAACACTTCGATGAAGTTTGATACTTACTCGAAAGAATGCGGTGATCGAATACATAAATTGGAACTAGGGATTGAAAATTGGAAGCTGCAGTGAGGAGTCCAGGGTGATCGTCTGTTCGGAGATCGTGTTTGAACCATACAATGGCAGTGTCAGTTGGCGTTGAACAGAGACGGCGAGGTGGAGAGAAGCGGTTGTTAGGGAAGCGGGAAAGTGAGGGAAAATTGGAAGGAAAATGCGGGAAAGTGAGGAGAGTCGTCATGGATAGCGGTGAGGGAGTAACACGAAGATATGGGTACAAATGTTTGGGTTTGGTAAAGGGAAGGAAGTGGTGGATTTTTGGGGAATGTAATATTTGTGGCGGAGAAAATTGAATACAAATTTTGTTCACCAAAATAATCCACGTCACTACTTCACTACTTCACTGTTTGCATTGCACTACCCGTTTGAAAAAGATGAATGTTATTCATACCCACCACCATGGTACATCCTCTGGTCATTAATATAAGCAAAGATTTGATTTTTAGATTCATTCATTAAATGACGTATGTGGTATATACTAAAGGCTATATACATTATTTATTAAATGAATGCAAAATATAAATTTTTGCTTATAATAGTGACCAGAGGATGTATGTATATTAGAATCATGGTGATCTACCTTCATTTTGTATAAGTTGTAAATGGTAACTTTTAAAAAATTATGGTGTTGGTGGATCATTGTGATTTTGGTGTATTTAGTGATTGTTTGGATGAGCGGTTGTAAATCACATTTTGTTTGAAATAATAGCAAAAAAAACCACTTTAAAGTATAAGTTTCAATTATCAGCTACTTAAAATCACGGTAGATTTACATCAAATAGTGTGCAGATGTGATTTTGTTTCAACAAACGCCACTCTAAACAGAAATTTACCCTGATACCAAACATAGGTTCATATAATTAGATGTCCTTTTTAAGTTTTATACAATTGTTAAAGAATGATTAGTTTTATTGATTTTAATGGTAAAATATGTTTAATTTACTAAAACACATTTATTAATTATATAGTTTTGGATCTTGATGAAGAAAGCTTTTGTTTATGTTTTTTTAGAGAAGGAGAGTAGAGAGAAAGGTAATTAATGAATTTAATGAGATGGGTCAAATGAGGTTAAGTTTTATTTATAGGTGTGAGTATATAGTGTAAAATTTTGTTGAATTTTTTCAAAAATGCATTGTCTGAATCAATTCACAAATGGACTCGATCGATTTAGATAACTAAATCTGAATTTGGGCAGCGTATGAAGATTGATTCGATTCAAATACACAAAAACAGTTTTTAAAGAGTTGAAAAAGCACATAATACCCACAAACCAACCAATGAGTAATTTTAACATGACACAGAAGATTTTATGCATGCAAATGCAAGGTGAGACGATGTTCTACTCTTGGAGGGAAAAATTACACATACTCTGAAATTATCCTAGAACATGAGATATAACTCAAAACCTAAGTTAAATGTTATGAAACTACGAATAATATTCCGGGACAATAACATGCTGCAAATTTGGTGGAGGATAAAAGCTGAAAACAAATAGATGATCAACAAGGCAATCATTTCCTGATATGCGTATTGTCGGTTCTTGATTTAGTGATAGAGAATGACTATATTCGAGAATATAGGAATGCAAACTTTATTTTTTTTTTTTGTCAAGTAACCTAGTGGCTGGATCTCACACATTTTAAATATGAAGAAGTGAAGTATTCGAAGTTCGAACCCCGATCCATGCATGTATTATGCATTGTCATTACAATTTGAACTAAGCTCACCGGAACGGAATGCAAATTTCATGTAATGTAATATGATATGTTTTTTTTTTATTTTTTTTTCTTATCTTTTTCCTATTGGGTTAGGTTTGTGTTGCCTCAATTTTTTGTTTTTTCTTTTTCATAAATAAACTTCTAGTTTATAAAAAAATTATTTTTTCTACATTTAGTGAAACGCTTAACTAAAGAAAAGACGTAAGGAACTTAAATAAATAAAGAAAGGAAAAAAGAAAAAGCACATGATTTTTTTTTTAAGGATGAATATTTTATACTTGTTCACAACAAACTGTTGCTACTCCTTAAAAAGAACAAATTGTTTCTAATAGTCCTCTCCTTATAGATAAATTTTGCCTCATTAACTTTGAGGACTTAATCCACCAAAACAAGCATTATCTATGTCTCACAAAGCATTGTGGGTATTCTTATTTTTCCTATGCATGCCTCTTCTACTGATTTTCTGGTCTAACGAGGAAAAGTTTTGATGTAATGGAAGATTCGTCTCTTCCACAACCAAAGCATTGTATATATTTTTTAGTCTATTCATTATTTTTCATATTTATACAAAAAATATATAGCTAACCACATCTTGCTACAAAAAAAAAATATGTTATAAATTATTGTCAGTTCTTGTACCAATCATCAGCTAAGTTTTTCCTTTAGATTAGACATGAATCAACCAATTCAGTAAAAATAAAAGAATGTGAGTCAATCAACACACTATTATAAATATATTATAGTGGATGTCCACTACACTTACCATGCTCTTCTGTTTTTTCTTATAAATAGGGTGCTTTGTAAGAGAAACATACATAGAAGAAAATACGACTTCTCTCACTTTTCTCTCTTTCTCTTCATTAATCTATATTTTTATAACACGTTATCAGCACGATTGTTTCTACCGGAAGTTTACACTACTGCTAAGTATGTTACCTATACTCATCACTTTAATATCATTACTTAATATTGCTATGTATATCATTTATCTTTATCATCTTAATATTATTATTATTTGTCCCGGTTATAGAAAACCGGCAATCCGTCAAGTGATTTATAACTAAAGTGGCTATTATTGTTATTATTACTTTACCTCTTGTTATAGAAAACCGGCAACTCGTCAAGTGATCTATAATAAGTATGGATATTATTATTTAAAGTGGTGATCTAAAATCTCATATATACTATATTATCACGAAAGATAATTTCAAGTAGTGATACTAACTTTTATATTTAATGGAGGTCTAAAACCCCATATATACTATATTATCACGAAAGATAATTTCGAGTAGTGATACTAATTTTTATATTTAATGGAGGTCTAAAACCCCATATATACTATATTATCACGAAAGATAATTTCGAGTAGTGATACTAACCAAAGCTATGCGATCCTTTCACACCAAAGTCATCTAACCAAAGTGTGAAACCTGTATGTGAATGTCATGCTTTCAAACTTAGCAACCTATGCTTCTGCACCAAACTATACCATAGGCTTACTATTTGAAAGAAAAATGCAACCTGTAATAAATGCATGAGACTTTGTGTGACAACTTAAAAAATGGTATTGAAAAACCCATGTGTTACTTCTTTTCTTTTGTCCGCGTGTAGTTCTTTGTAGCATTTGACTGGACTAAAAATGGTATTGCAGACCATTTGAAAAACAAAATCATGTCCTAACTTAGATGATATTTAACACTTAAAATATTTTTCTCATTATTTCAACGGTCATGAACAGTGATTTCAACGATCATGAACAGTGATTTCAACGGTCATGAACATTGTTTTCAACGGCTATGAACAGTGAAATTAACGGTCATTTTTACAAAATTCACTCTATAAATACCTCACATTCATTCATAATTTTCACATCTCAAAATATTTACCCATACTTTCAAAATGGCTAAAATCTTTCTCCTATGCATCACTCTATTTGTTGTTATTTTGTTCTTCATCATTTTCACTCATATTGAAGAATTAGGAAAAGATTTTGTAGGATTAGCTATAATTAGCATTTTACCATTATTAGGCTTAGCTTGTGTGGTTACTTTTTGTTTTGGTAGAGACTTAGATTAAAATATTATAATGTTTTGTAATCGTTGCTATTAAATAAAATGGTATTTTTATTTCTGTCATAATATTGAAACGCACCGTTTTTGATTATATATATAAGAATAATAGTACTAAGTTTTTGTAAAAAAAAATAAATAAATAAATAAATAAAATAAAATGAAAATATAAACTAAAACCACCGAACCCCACCCCACCCATATTCTTCTCTTTCTCGAATTTTCCTTCCCTTTCTTCCAGCTTCTATTTCCATTGTCATCATTAACCCATACCATAACTCATTCTTCTCTCTTTCGATCCCAAATTTCTTCAACATGCCAAGCACTCTTGAATTCAATTACACATTTAATAAAGGCTATCACAAGTACAAGGGTTATTAAGTAGGATTTTGATTGAGGGTTTGTGCTTTAAGGAAGGAGAAGAATACCCATCTCATAAAACTTGTCTATTGAGACTCTTTGAGATATGACACCCGGACGCTTCAGATGCTTATTCAGGAGTGGTTAGAGAGCAAACTTAGTTGATTCGTCATAACTGTGAGTTGATAACTATCATTATCACATATTTTCATTATTAATATTATTGATATTTTGATAATTTTCTATGTTTAAGTGTTTATAAAAATGGGAAACACACCCTTTGAACATTTTTCTTCTCATTGATACTTAAGTTAAAGTCATCAATATTATTATGGTCTCTATTGAATTTATTTATGAATTATTGAGCAAATGATTTGAAAATAGAGGTTTGATTGCATATACTATGACATGAGTTTTGAGATATGGAGAAATACGGTTTTGAGATATATGTTTTTGGGAAGTTTCGATATTAATATATACTCACTTTGACACTACTTGTGACTTTCAATGTTTTGGATATATTAAGGATATATTAATAGAGATTTGATTGCATATATTTTGGGCACTAGTTTTGATATGGTCCTAATAACTAGTTTTGATATGTTTATGGAATTGTGTTTTTTTTTCTTTCTTTTTCTCCGAAGATTTTGGTATTAATATGGACTCGACGTGGATTTGATTTGAATTTACTTATGACCACAAGTGGTAGATTTTTAATTGAGTTTTGATGGTACAGATTTTGAATATAAGTTTCGATATTGTGAAATATGGTTTTGGAGGCATTTGAGAATTTTGTTTTGAAACTCATGAATATAATGACGACGACCTAGGTGCACCTAGTAGTAATTTCAATTAGGTAGAATTACCCCATTAGATGGAGCCGCCCCTATGGAAAGGCCACCATTAGGAGGAGAGGGCTATCAATGAGAGGTAAACTCCCTAATTGAAAATGTTTTACACTTTGCTTTGAGTCAAGAGAAAAGAGCCATCCGTTAGATGGAGCCGCCCCTATGGAAAGGCCACCATTAGGAGGAGAGGGCTATCAACGAGATGGAGCTAGTTCTTGATTCACCCATTTTGATATACTTTAAAAACATTTTGTTTTGAGTCGAGAGAAAAGAGTTATCCGTTAGATGGAGCCGCCCCTATGGAAAGGCCACCATTAGGAGGAGAGGGCTATCAACGAGATGGAGCTAGTTCTCGATTCACCCATTTTGTTTATTTTAACTAAATGGAGATTTCTATAATTTCTTTAAAGGCTTTAATCAAGATTTTCGGCAATATATATTTTTAAAAGCTTTTATTTTGATTTTCGGCAATTTATTTTAAAGGCTTGTAATGTTATCTTCATGTTTTTACGATGTTGGACTTTTCGTTGAAGTATGCCTATTTGATTGGAAATATTTACAAAGTGTGGATTTTCATGCGTATAAACGGTTGCGGATTATTAGAAATTTATACGGCTACTAGATTTGTAAATTGACATTAAATTTTGAGAGAAGAAAATAATCGTGCTCTTGTGTGTTTCCCTTCTAGTTGGTGGTGGTTGTTGTCTGCTCACTAAGTCTTTGTGACTTACCCCTTCTTTTTACATTTTTTTCAGATTTAAAGTCAAGTGCGTAGAAAGCTTGTAGCATAGTTAAAGATATACCAGTGTCATTCTTTTGGTAGGTTTCCTTGATGAATGTCTCTTTTGTTTATGTATATGTTGAATCAGAGTATCTGCAGCTATTTGGAGTTTAGGAATGTGTTATTATGAGATGTACAAAAATGTAAATATGTCATTTAAAACTCTGAATGAGAATACATGTTCTTAAACAGGATTAAAATCTTGGAAATGTTAAAAATACAGAGGATACTCTGTCGAAATTTTAGTGGCTATTATCTTGAAGTGAAAGTCAATTTGAGAATTGTTTAAACTATAGTTTGTCAAGTGTTGTCAATAGGCTTGCCGGACTAAGTTGTTCTAGTTCGTGCGCCGGTCACGATAAGTGTTTTTGGGTCGTGAAAAATATATATATATATATATATATATATATATATATATATATATTAAATGTTGATTATGCTTTTCTGTATTCTAGATAGAATCATGTCGAACCTTTCAAAACTTGATTTTGAGGCTCTTGATATTTCGGGAAAAAATTATTTGGCTTGGGCCCTTGATGCCGAAATTCATTTAAATGTTGAAGGTCATGGAGATACTATTAAAGAAGGAAACGAAACAACCGATCAACAAAAGGCTAAGGCCATGATATTCCTTCGTTACCACCTTCATCAGGATCTGAAAAATGAATACCTTACCGTAAAAGATTCAAAAGTTCTTTGGAACAATTTAAAAGAAAGGTTTGACCATCAAAAAACTGTCATTCTTCCTAAAGCTCGTTACGAATGGATGCATTTGCGTTATAGGACTTTAAGTCTGTAATCCAATATAACTCGGTTGTATTTAAAATTACATCTCTATTGACATTGTGTGGAGAAAAAGTGACTGATGCGAATATGTTAGAAAAAACATTCTCCATTTTTCATGCATCTAATGTGCTCCTGCAGCAGCAATACCGCGAAAAAGGTTTTAAAAGGTATTATGACTTGATATCTTGCTTGCTTGTGGCAGAACAAAATAACGAGCTTTTGATGAAAAATCACGAGGCCCATCCCACTGGTAGTGCTCCATTCCCAGAAGTGAATGTAGCAACACATGATCACTATGGACAAACTCGTGGTCGTGGCCGTGGTCATTGGCAAGGTCATGGTCGTGGACGTGGACGTGGTCGTGGTCTTAATCGTAATCACAATGGAGATTACAGGAACACATTCTATCACCAGAACAAAAACACATTTTCTCACCATAAGATGAAAAATATTGGAAAGAATGAGATTGGTCAAAGCAGCAAAAATAATGAGAATGTTTGCTATCGTTATGGAGGCAAAGGTCATTGGAGTCGTACCTGTCATACGCCAAAGCATCTTGCTGATCTTTACCAACAATCACTTCAAAATAAAGATAAAAAGGCTGAAACTCATTTTGCATGTGAAAATGATGAAGATGATTACGGTAATATGGATGTTACCCACTTAGATGCTGCTGATTTCTTTGCTGATCCTGATGGAAAGATTGATCATCTCATTGGAGATGGAAGTATCCAGAAATAGAACCCCACCAATAAATAATCATGTTTAAGAATGCCTTTTTATTTTCCTATAATAAAAGGGTTTTATGTTATGTTTTTATCTTATGATAATAAAAGTTTTATAGTTTTATGTTGCATTTATTTCTAAGTGCGCTTTCAACCTTCATTGCTAGTCATTACGCTTATCTAATTCTTACATTTATACTGATCTCTTATTTGTTCATTTTTAAATAGAATGAGTATTAACATTAACCTCAATAATGGAGATATGTGTCTCGCCGATAGTGGAACAACTCATACAATTCTCAAGGATAAAAAATATTTCTCTTCTTTGATAAAGCGACAAACCGATGTTAGTACTATATCTGGAAGTTCAAAAATAATTGAAGGCTCCGGAAGAGCTAATGTAATATTGTGTGGAGGAACAAATTTAAACATTGAGAATGCATTATATTCTCCCAAGTCTCATAGGAATTTACTAAGTTTCAAGGATATTCGTCTAAATGGATATCATATTGAAACAAGAAATGAAGGAAATGTTGAATATCTTTATATAACGAGACATAATTTGGATAAAATAAGTGTAGTGGAAAAGTTACCTGCCTTTTCCTCTGGTTTGTACTACACTTAAATAAGTGCAATTGAAGCACATGTGATTGTAAACCAGAAGTTTACAAATCATAATAAATTTGTTGTTTGGCATGACCGGTTGGGCCATCCCGGATATATAATGATGCGAAAAATAATTAAAAATTCTTGTGGTCATCAATTGAAAAACCAGGAGATTCTTCAATCTAATAAATTCTCATGTACCTCTTGTTCACAAGGGAAGTTGATAATTCGGCCATCACAAATGAAAATTGAAAACGAATCTCTAAAATTTTTAGAGCGTATACATGGTGATATTTGTGGGCCAATACACCCACCATGTGGACCATTTAGATATTTTATGGTTTTAATTGATGCATCAACTAGATGGTCACATGTTTGTTTATTATCAACTCGTAACCAGGCGTTTGCGAGATTGCTAGCTCAACTAATTCGAATAATAGCTCACTTCCCTGATTATCCTGTAAAGAAAATACGCCTTGATAATGCCTCTGAGTTTTCATCTCAAGCTTTTAATGAATATTGCATGTCCATTGGAATTGATGTTGAACATCCTATAGCACATGTTCATACACAAAATGGACTTGCAGAGTCATTTATCAAGCGTATAAAGTTAATTGCAAGACCACTTCTCATGAGAAGTAAACTCCTAATTTCCACCTGGGGACATGCAATTTTGCATGCTGCAACATTGATTCGCATTAGGCCAACAAGTTATCATGGCTCTTCCCCTTTGAAATTAGTTTCTGGTCAAGAACCTAATATTTCCCATCTAAGAATTTTTGGATGTGCGGTGTATGTTCCAATTCCTCCACCACAACGCACTAAGATGGGTCCTCAAAGAAGGTTGGAAATATATGTTGGATATGAATCTCCATCTATTATAAAATATCTCGAACCAACAACAGGAGATTTATTTACAGCTCGATTTGCTGATTGTCATTTTGATGAATCAAATTTCCCAATATTAGGGGGAGAGAAAATGCAGCTAAAGAAAGAGATCAGTTGGAATGAATCTTCATTATCTCATCTTGATCCTCGAACTAAACAATGTGAACTGGAAGTTCAAAAGATAATTCATTTGCAAAGTTTAGCAAATCAATTACCAAATGCATTCACTGATCCAAAAAGTGTGACTAAATCATATATACCAGCTGCTAATGTTCCAATAAAAATGGATGTCCCTGTTGGACAATCTAAAATTGCAAATGAGTCTGAACCACGCATGAAAAGGAGCTAAAAGAAAAGATATCTAAAACGAGGATATAGAAACTTTAAAAAGAGCCTTCTGACATAATCAATATTTCAGTTCCAGAAGAACCTGATCAGATATCTGAAATACATGAAAATCAAGAGATCTCAATAAATTATGTCACCAATGGAATACAATGGAACCGACATGAAGTCAACGTTGACGATATTTTCGCATATAATATAGCGCTAAATGTGATAAATGATAACGAGGATCAAGAACCAAGGTCTATTAAAGAATGTAGACAAAGCGAAAATTGGCCAAAATGGACAGAAGCAATTGAAGCAGAATTAAGTTCTCTTAATAAGAGAAAAGTATTTGGAACTGTTGTCCGAACACCTAAAGGTGTGAAACCAGTTGGATATAAATGGGTATTTGTCTGAAAACGCAATGAGAATGGTGAAGTTGCAAGGTACAAAGCAAGACTTGTTGCTCAACGGTTTTCCCAAAGACCCGGAATTGATTTTGATGAGACATACTCACCTGTAGTTGATGCAACTACTTTTAGATACTTAATTAGCCTTATAGCTCATGAAGGGATCAATTTGCACGTGTTGGATGTTGTTAAAGCCTACTTGTATGGCTCACTTGATAGTGACATCTACATGAAGATCCCTGAAGGATTTAACTTGCCTAATGCAAATAGTTCAGGATCTAGGAAGACTACTCCATAAAATTAAATAAGTCTCTCTATGGGCTAAAACAATCTGGACACATGTGGTATAATCGCCTCAGTGAATATTTGCTAAAGGAGGGATACAAAAATGACTCTGTTTGTCCATGCATTTTTATGAAAAGATCTGGAAATGAATTTACTATAATTGCTGTTTATGTTGATGATATAAACATTATTGGAACTCCTGAAGAGCTTCCAAAAGCCATAGATTGCTTAAAGAAAGAGTTCGAGATGAAAGACTTAGGAAAGACAAAGTTTTGTCTTGGATTACAAATTGAGTACCTAAATGGCGGGATTCTTGTGCATCAAGAAGCTTACATAACAAGAGTGTTAAAGCATTTTTACATGGACAAATCTCATCCATTATCTACCCCAATGGTTGTTAGATCCCTGGATTTAAAGAAAAACCCTTTCAGACATCGAGAAGAAGGTGAAGAACTACTTGGTCATGAAGTACCATATCTTAGTGCAATAGGAGCACTAATGTATCTTGCTAATTATACGCGTCCAGATATAGCTTTTTCTGTCAACCTATTATCAAGATACAGTTCTTCACCAACACAAAGACATTGGAAAGGGGTCAAGCATGTATTTTGTTATCTTCGAGGTACAATGGATATGGGTTTGTTTTATCCTAAAGTACCCAAACTAGAATTAATTGGTTATGCAGATGCTGTTATTTGTCAGATCCTCATCATCGTAGATCACAAACAGGTTATTTGTTTACAAGTGGAGATACAACAATTTCATGGAGATCTGTGAAACAGACAATAACAACAACATCATCAAATCATGCGGAACTTTTAGCATTACATGAGGCAAGTAGAGAATGTGTTTGGTTAAGATCCATGATTAAGCACATCCAAAAGAATTGTGGTTTATCCTCCGGAAGAATGGATGCAACAATAATTTACGAAGATAATACAGCATGCATCGCTCAGTTGAAAGAAGGATACATTAAAGAAGACCGAACAAAACATATTTCTCCAAAATTCTTTTTCACTCATGATCTTCAAAAGAATGGTGAGATCAACATTCAACAAATTCGTTCGTGTGATAATCTTGCAGATGTTTTTACAAAGTCACTCCCAAGTAATGTATTTGAGAAAGTTGTATCAAGAATTGGTCTTCGCCGTCTAAGAGATATTTGTCTTCATGAGGGGGAGAAATAAATGTATTCTGCACTCGTTTTCCCTTCACCATGGTTTTATCCCAATTGGGTTTTCCTGGTAAGGTTTTTAACGAGGCAGTTCACACTCAAAAGGATATTGTACTCTTTTTCCTTCACTAGAATTTTTTTTCCCAATGGATTTTTATTTTAGTAAGGTTTTAATGAGACATATCTTCAGTGGACATCCAAGGGGGAGTGTTATAAATATATTATAGTGGATGTCCACTACACTTACCATGCTCTTCTGTTTTTCCCTATAAATAGGGTGCTTTGTAAGAGAAACATACATAGAAGAAAATACGACTTCTCTCACTTTTCTCTCTTTCTGTTCATTAATCTATATTTTTATAACACACATAATATTATATTATAAATTTTGTGAATGGACTCAAGTCATTAATGAGGCTAGAATAAATTGTTTTGGAAAAATACAAACTTAAAAATTTGAGTCAAAATCAATCAATTTTTTTTACTAGAAATGACAGGTATAAAAATTAGTTCAAAAACACTAGTGCATTACCCAAATTATTAGCTAGCTAGTAAAAATATGAGGCTGTCAAAAATATGAGGCTGTCAAATATATCTCAAAATACAAATAAGAAACAAAAGTAAGAAACAAAAAAGTCTAGACAATGTAATTGAAATTAGTCATTCTCTCCTTCTCCTAAGCATATATAAGTAAATCTAATAATACCTCCGATGATTTTTTATAAAAGACATATGAATCAACAAAACAAAAATTGATGTATTTAATTAAAAATATAAACCAAATACATAAACTTTTTCAGTGATCCATATTCTCTTACAAAAATAACATGAGGTTGTAGCATTTACATAGTTATGAACATGGTCCTAGAAAGGGAGAGTCTCTATAATAGATCTTTTTGGCATTAAGCACACAGGACATGTTTGGAGAGAAGGTTCACATGATTTACACGAACATAGGTGCCTGCAAGGAAGGAACATAAACGACGACTCTTGTGAATAACAACATTTGCAAATTGTGTTTAAACTTGTGTTTTCCCATGTTTCTTCTTCATGATTTTTCATGTCACAACATGACTCTACTTCTTCTACAGCCAATGTTCTTTCTTTGATCTGTTCTAAGGCGTTATTGAGGGACAAAACCATAGCTTCATTTTCCCGAGAAGCTCTCCGCCACATTTGATTCTCTATCTCTAGTCTGGTCAAGAATTGTTCCAACTCCAACTTTTTCTTTGTCGCTTGTGCTATTTGTTCATCCTTTTGTCTTAGTATATGAAACATATCCGATTCTACCTTCTTCAATAATGTCCCCACTTGTTGCCTTCTTTGCTCTTGCACCAATATTCTCAATTGCTCGTTCTGTCACCACAAAAATTACCAATTAATTAGGTTATATGACTATATCAAAGTCTTAAACAACAGGTGCGGTCGCGTTAATAATTTCGTTAATAATTTCGCGATTTCGGTTGATGTGGATGTTGAGTTGCGCTAGTTACGTGTATCATGTTCGTTGTAGTGTCAAGGAATCATATAGTTGGACGAATTTTATTAAGTTATTTATTTACTTTTTGGTTACATCTTATTAAGTTATTTATATTATCATATAATGCATAATAACTCGATTTCTCATTGTGTCTTCATAATTTAATAACTGTAGTTATTTTTCTAACTTTATAATGAATTTATTCCTTCTAAAAGCTAAATTAACCACTATTAAATTCAAATTTTAATGTTTTTAAAATATACATGAACATAAACAAAATGAGACAAAAAAATGTGTTCTCTACTGTTTGTTGCGGCCATAATGACATATTGACGTTTTTTCGCGGCGTAACATTATTTTGTATCAAGAAAATGGTATAAAACACTACCTATACTTATTTGCCACCACGTTTTCACGGTAAAAAACTGCGGGTCGGCTCGCCCCGTCTAAGCCCGCTCAAAACGGGACGAGACAAGTCGAGTCAAATTAAGTGACCAAATCTAAAATCTCACCCCGTCCCGTTTAGTGGCAGACATTGTAAATATTCCACATAACATATTCAACAAATCTTTTTCTTGAAAACCTAAGGACGGCCTACTCCGGGATATCTCACCACCCACTATCAAGACATAGCTATGGACTAGACCAACATGAGAGTTTTTTTTTAGGGATGACAAACATAACAGTTATTGGGACATATTCTATGCATAACATACAAAACAGTGTGATATGTTACATATGTATGAAAATTGAAAAAGGAAAACTAACTAACCTGTGATGTGATAAAGTGATTAACCTCTTCCATCTGTTGTTGAAACTCATCTGGCAATGTTTGAGGTTGATTGTTGTTATACATAGTGGTGGCATAGACATTAGAATTTGAATCAGAATTAAGGAGATTGGGATCAAGATTTGTCATGTTTTGAACAAGAGTTTTTGTTTGTGGCTGGCAGCGTTAGTGTATAGGTATATATAGTATTTGAATGAACGTGACTTTTCACACATTAATTAATCAATTAATTGGAAAAAAAAAGTGTCATTGGAAATGAATTAATGCATAGATTTTGACTGGAAAAAAATAGTAACTGAAAAAATTTGATATGGAAATAAAGAGAGAAAATAGGAATCCGTGTGGTGTATTATAACTTTCTTCCTCTTCTTTCTTAACTGATTTATACTACATGTTTCTAGGCATTAAATAGGAGTGTGGAAAAAGCTGTAAGATATTATTATATTTAAATTTTTTTATTTGAAAATGGAAAGAATTGATTTTCTGAATATGAATCTTTGTTTTGTTTTTTTTTGACAATGAATATTTTTTGTTATTATAGGATTTCCAAACTTTTCCACCGACATAGTCCTTCATTATTTTCTTCATAAGTAAGTCGAAGAAATTCATCCTTTTTTTTTTGACAAAATCCTTTTTTTTTTTTAAGGAAAAGAAATTCTTCAATTATTTCAAGATATATGCCACCTTCTATATAAATATATAGAGTATCAAGGGCATTTTCTTACCTTAGAAGCTACCCGTTCAATTTTTGCTATATATGGAAGTTTCTATATATATTTTTATGATTTTTTTTAAAATTTTTATAAATCATTTATTTAAAAATTTAATAGTTTCTATATATATTTTTATGATTTTTTTTTAAAATTTTTATAAATCATTTATCTAAAAATTTAATATATATTTGCTATATATGGAAGTTTCTATATATATATTTTATGTTTTTTTAAAAAAAGTTATAAATCATTTATTTAAAAATTATATATATTCATTACTATATAAATATTTTAGGATATTCCACTTTAGAAAGCATTAAAAAATGAAAATAACAAATTATAATTTAAAAAAAAACTATTTTTTTATATTACTTTCTATCATTATTATTTTTAAAAAGATCATATTATTTAGTATACAACTTTTTTTTTTAGGGAATTTAGTATACAAGTTGTTTTTTTTTTTGAAGGAGTATACAAATTGTGTTTTTTTTTACAAGAGGAGTATACAAATTGTTACTTAGTTCGAAATTGTCTATATAAACAAATTTCATATATTAAATTACAAAAAATAAATAAATATTCAAATGATTAAATGATAGTATTATTTATCGGTGAAATTTGATTGAGAACATATTGATCACAAAATAAAATAAAATAAATAGTATAGACACATTTATATTAAATGTACGTGCAATTATAACTTGATATATTTGTTATGTTTTTTTTATATAATCTTATTGGGTAACAATTAAATAATATATTTCCTCAAATATATATATATATATATATATATATATATATATTAGGATTTTGTCAAAAATATATATATTAGGAAATTTCAATTTAGAAACACCACAAAAAAAAATTAGTATAGAAATCATTAAAAATTGAAAATCAAAATGTCTAAATTAAAAAATAAATAAAAGGGTTTTAAACCACTTTCTATTCTTTTTATAAAAAAAAAAAATTGGTTTTTATATTTGGTATATAATTGTAAAATCTTAACTGATTCTATGTGAAATTTTTTTTTTTGGTAGATTCCATATTAATAAAATGTTAAATATTATTATATAATAAAATAAAGATTAGAATCATTTAATGACATATTTTTTATAGAGGCGTACTCTGAATATGAGATTGGAGGCAAAGAAAGAAAGAAACATAACAAATGTACAAGCAAAGAACACGCACACACGCTCCAAATCCAATACCATTTCCATAACACAATTACAAATTGGAAATAATTTGGTACACTTGCTTAATCCGACCATCAATGAACACTAAAAATTGGAAATCCATAAATATCGTTATCCCATGATATGTATTACACTAGGGTAAAAAGCTCAGGGGGCTTCACCAAGATAAACGAATACGCCTCAAGTAGAATATGGCAATCCCTCTTTGAAAGCAATGATTCATATAAAAGATCTTATTAAAGAAGCCATCTCCACGAGGTTAAATCTAAAAAAAGAGAGACAGAAAAGGTGTATTCACTTAGACATTAACTAGCCATGAGCGAGATTAAGGAATAACTCATCGAGAGGTAAATAAACAAGTGTTATCAAAACAAAACTTCGATCTCGCCTCGGGATGCTAAGAAGAACTCCTACATGAGAGAATCTCAGGGGCTGGCCTCGACCGAACATGCAAAGCCTCTCGCTTGGGGGGATAAGTACACCTTTGGATTTTTTGATGCATTCCTCTAAAGTAGAGAAGATATCACCTTTAGACACAAATGCTCGATAACTACTTCATCCCCACCTTCTCATAAATTACTATTGTAACGCCCACACTAAACGTATCTAGAAAGTTTAGCATGTGCATTATCTTTAGTACTGGATACATTAAAATTTACAACTTAAATACTTCGAATGAATATTTTATACAACAATATGCGTTCGTACAATCAGCAATACAATACTACTCGTCCAAAACATAGAAAATACATCCTTAATCTGCAGCGGGTACGAACGAACACTTGCTGATTATCCATCCGGCTACAAGCTTGCTAACTCTTTCTAAATCAACCTGTTGATCTGAAACAAATAAGGATTGGGATGAGACATAATGTCTCAATGAGTTCTACCTAATCCTAGGCTATAGGTAACCTCGGGAAAACCTAGGGTCACCACGTGTCTACAATATAACCTGTCGGTTGATTATACGTGTGTGGATCATGCTAACCTAGACGGTCGTGCATACTAGATCCGTCGTAGGTTCTTCTTAACTTGTCATATAGGTCTTGACCTATATTATACGTGTCATGGAGGTTAAAGGGAACCTAAGACCGCTATGCCAAGGTACGCTAAACGCATCAAGGCCTAAACATAACATATTCATGACACGATCCTAAACCGGATGATCGGGGAAAACCTAAGGTCGTCAACGGTGTAACTCCATAGCTTGCTCTCTTAGTATAACCCTGTACATGTCCAACAACATATCGTAATCATTATCATATCGTAATCATACATAGTCATGTTTATTCATTATGTTAGAGCTTAACGTTGAACAAACATTATTATCTTGATTCATTTTACGGAGTGCATCGAGTGGAGTAACCCCGAATACAATCCCATACATGACCGATGAAAACCTAGCTAAGGTACATCAGACTCCATCAGTGTCGTGCGGGCCCCCCTTGCGGAGCATATCCCGTTCCCCTGGCGTGAACCTCTTGAGATCCCAACCTTGCGTGGATCGCAAGAGACACGACACCTACATCTTACTTAAAGTCTTGATCTTATACACACGTAAAAGGTTTAACCTATACATGCTTGCTCATTTACCACGGGTCCGTGATCTACACGATTAGTGGTAAACTACTTACTTGATCATTCATGTTCATGTGTGAAGAGACTACACTGATCACTTCAATTCTTAACATACTTAGTATTCTTTCTAGCATTCTAGTTCTCGACAATTTAGTCGAGGCTCTATGTTCTTCCCATCCTTAGTTTATCACTACCCGATCATGATCGTATAAAAACTCTCATAAGCCGTCCTTGTTGCATATGTTAAGATTAGCCATGATTTTCATAATTAGAAATCGTTCGATGTACATTGTGTTGATTAAATGGTGGTTGGGGGTTTTACGGTTGATGAACGTTGCGAGAAAATCCCTCAGATTGCACCACGGGACCCTAGGAAAGCCAACACGCCATTTCAAGTGGGAAATGGCAGAGCCATTTCGCTAATGGCGAGTGGTTTCTGGGCAATTTTGCTATTAGCGAAATATTTCTCTAATAGCGATATTCTTCGGGTCTGTGATGCAAAATCTGAGTTTTTGACCCCCAAACTTACCAATTTCGATTCTGCAAGGTTCAATATGTTTTATTTTGGTTTTTCGGGTGTCAAACATTGATTAAGTTTGAACCTTTTTAACCGTTGATATCTCATTTTTTCTTGGGAAGGGAAAAAATAAGTAAAACCCTTGAGAATCGAGGTCCGGGAGTTGTTTTCGCTATAGGAAGGTGTTAGGCACCCATAACGACTATAGTATCCTATAGGAACCGTCTTTACTTTCTACGCGCGCGCTTTATTTTTAAATGCTATTTGAAAGTGTTATTTACACCTAAGGGTTTGCCAGGTTAATAATTGGAGGGAGGGAAATGTGTTTGAATTTTTGTTTTATTGGAATTGGAGAAGTTTTGACTTCTTGCCTACATACCCTTTTAAGGGATCAAAATCCATGTAGTTCTCTTCCACAAAAATGTTTTTGTTTTTGTTGGTTGATTTTAATTTTGAAAATGGAATTTTGAAGAATAAGAGAGAGAGGCCTCAAGGGCATAAGATTTGGAAAATATGAGGTGGAATTAGTTATTTTGCAAAAAGAAGTCTAAGTATGATTAAAGTTCATTAAGGTTTTTATTTAAGAAAACAAAGGGAAAATTCAATGGGATTTTGATCCCAAGGTTTCTTTGGAAAATTATTTGAGTGAAGTTGTTCATGTTTTTTGGAAAAGAGAATTTTTCTAAGTGTCATGATTCCTAAGCATACATCTAAAGCATACATTCCCTAAGCATACATCTAAAGTATCCATGCAATGTGTGTGCATGTGTCGGTGCTCGTGTCGGTGTACATCATTAGAGTCCATTGTCCTTTACATATGCCCTAGTTTACATTCTATGGTCTTGCAAGAAATTAAAATTGCATGAAGTAAAATACACCACCCTAGGTTTTACATTCTAAGTCTTGGCATGAGAATTAAAGTGCAAGAGATGAAACTAAAGTTGAAGGATGAGATATGCTTATGGAATGTATGAAACATGAGATGAAAATGTTAGTAGCACAAGATATAGGGCAAGTAAAAGCTAACATAACAAAAGTAAGAAAATTGACATAAAAAACAAGCAAAAATAATGTGAAATAGACCTAAAAATTCATCACCAATGCAAGGTTTGAATATGACCTATAATCCTCATATTTCAAACAGTTCCCAAAGAGTTTCAATTCAGTTTTCACAAAGAGGATTAAAGGAATACACTCTACCAAGCATCTAAGACCAAAGTTAGGCAAATTCCACATTATTTATTCACAAACAAAACTTGGAATACAAGGCATTAACAAAACATATCACAAGCAGCACCAAATTTATGAATTCAAAGTCACAATCTTCATAAAATTCATAGAGTAAGGTTCCATATCAAACATTCAAGATTAGGAGTCAAGATCATGCAAGATCTTCTCAAGTTTTACACAAAGTATCACACATAAGCAAGAAAATTACTACATTATTTTTACTAGTTTTTAACATGCAAAATCATCACAGAAATATCACAAAATGAACGGGTGTGGTTATGGTGCATAAGGAGATCCTTATGCACCGTGCATAATTGCTTTCTACACCCAACATAATTGCTTTCTACACCCCAAGTAAGTCCATTATAAAATATATTTATTTGTGGGCCTAATAAAGCCCCATATTATAATTTTTTTCTTAACAATTTATTTATGCAAAATAACTTATTCGAAATAGTTTATTTATGCAAAACAACTTATTAGAATGATTTCTTAAAAACCGCTTATTCAAAACAACTTATTTATGCAAAACAGCTTATTCCGATCTCATTTTAAAAAACAACTTATTAAAAATAACTTATTTATGCAAAACAGCTTATTCGAAACAACTTATTAGGATCACTTTTTTTAAAACCGCTTATTCAAAACAGCTTATTTATGCAAAACAGCTTATTTGTGCAAAACAGCTTATTCAAAACAGCTTATTTATACAAAACAGCTTATTCCGATTTCATTTTAAAAAACAACTTATTCAAAACAACTTATTTATGCAAAACAACATATTTATGCAAAACAACTTATTCAAAACAGCTTATTTATGCAAAACAGCTTATTCGAAACAACTTATCTATACAAAATAGCTTATTTGTGCAAAACAGCTTATTCAAAACAACTTATTTATACAAAACAGCTTATTTGTACAAAACAGCTTATTTATACAAAACAGCTTATTCAAAACAACTTATTTATACAAAATAGCTTATTTGTGCAAAACAGCTTATTCAAAACATCTTATTTATACAAAACAACTTATTCCGATTTCATTTTAAAAAACAACTTATTCAAAACAACTTATTTATGCAAAACAACATATTTATGCAAAACAACTTATTTATGCAAAACAACATATTTATGCAAAACAACTTATTCAAAACAGCTTATTTATGCAAAACAGCTTATTCGAAACAGCTTATTTATACAAAATAGCTTATTTGTGCAAAACAACTTATTCAAAACAACTTATTTATACAAAACAGCTTATTTATACAAAACAACTTATTCCGATTTCATTTTAAAAAACAACTTATTCAAAACAACTTATTTATGCAAAACAACATATTTATGCAAAACAACTTATTCAAAACAGCTTATTTATGCAAAACAGCTTATTCGAAACAACTTATTTATACAAAATAGCTTATTTGTGCAAAACAACTTATTCAAAACAACTTATTTATACAAAACAGCTTATTTGTGCAAAACAGCTTATTTATACAAAACAGCTTATTCCGATTTCATTTTAAAAAACAACTTATTCAAAACAACTTATTTATGCAAAACAACATATTTATGCAAAACAACTTATTCAAAACAGTTTATTTATACAAAACAGCTTATTCGAAACAACTTATTTATACAAAATAGCTTATTTGTGCAAAACAGCTTATTCAAAACAACTTATTTATACAAAACAGCTTATTTGTGCAAAACAACTTATTCAAAATAGTTTATTTATACAAAACAACTTATTCCGATTTCATTTTAAAAAACAACTTATTCAAAACAACTTATTTATGCAAAATAACATATTTATGCAAAACAACTTATTCAAAACAGCTTATTTATGCAAAACAGCTTATTCGAAACAACTTATTTATACAAAATAGCTTATTTGTGCAAAACAACTTATTCAAAACAACTTATTTATACGAAACAGCTTATTTGTGCAAAACAGCTTATTTATACAAAACAGCTTATTCCGATTTCATTTTAAAAAACAACTTATTTATGCAAAACAACATGTTTATGCAAAACAACTTATTCAAAACAGTTTATTTATACAAAACAGCTTATTCGAAACAACTTATTTATACAAAATAGCTTATTTGTGCAAAACAGCTTATTCAAAACAACCTATTTATACAAAACAGCTTATTTGTGCAAAATAGCTATTTTGCACAAAATAAGCTGTTTTGAATAAGTTTTTTATGAGTTAGAGAGAGAAATGAGTATGGATTATGAGTTTCTTTACTGGAACGTTGTTTAACATGTTATACACTGAAATTATTACTGAAACCATAATTATGGTTTAATGGTTTTGATAATCATGTATGTGAAACCAAGATAATTGTGTAATGGTTTTTAATGAAATTATTATTGTTAGATGGTTTTGAATAATGATTAAGATGTTATACACTTAAATTATTACTGAAATCATAATTATGGTTTAATGGTTTTGAGAGTCTTCTATGAGAAACCAAAATAATTGTCTAATGGTTTTGCTATGGGTATGGTTTCTGTGAGTTGTACTTCAAAACTATTTTGCTGTGGAAATGGTTTCTGTGAGTTGTACTCCAAAACCATTTTGCTGTGGGAATGGTTTCCGTGAGTTGGACTCCAAAACCATTTTGCTGTCGAAATGGTTTCTGTGAGTTGTACTCCAAAATCATTATATGTACTTAATGGTTTTGAATTTTCTTTTTCATCAATTCACAGCAAGAAACCTTTGCCGGAGAAGACAGAGGAGACGAATCCATCGCAAACGCAAAATCATTGAAATGAATTTTCCAGATCCAACACAGAACTTGAAGAACACATGAACAATCATTCCATTTTTTTTTACCAACACAAAACTCTTTACATCTAAACATTTTTTTTTAACAAAAAAAACAGTTAAACATAGCATGTACATTTAAATTAAATTGATAAAAAAGAAAAGTTAGATGTCTAATTTGCTGACCATGACTAAAAAGAAGACTTAACGTAGATGACGTTTATATTATTTTGACGAAAGAAACATAAAAACAAATCAAAACCATGCGTGCCACTGCCAATAATCCTCACAAAAACGCCAATATTCTTCTTCCAATTCCGATTCCCAACTCGAATCCCACCTGACTCACTCATTTTCAACTCACTCAACTCGTCCCTTCCCTTCAACCATGTCTTCTTCACCAGAAGCAAAACGCTTAGAAGAAGAACTTTCCTATCCAATTCTCATCGCCGAACGAATTCGTTCCGCCACAGAAGAAACCGATTCCTTCAAACTCGAATGCTCCGAAGTCTGGAAACACGTCGAACGTCTTCTTCTTTAGATCTAGGGATTATGGTTGTTGTTCTTTAAAAAATAAGTTCGGATCCGTTATAAGCATGAAAAGGGAATGTTGAAACTGTATTTTGTTTTGAAAACGGAGTGATTTTGGTGAACTCTGGCGGCGGCGCCACCCTAGCGTGGCCGGCCACCGTGCCGGAGAAAGATTGAAGATGAAGGTTCATCTCTTCTGTTCATTTGTTTTTTGTTCTGTACAGTGTGAGAGAAGAGGGAGTGGTTGTGATGCAAAACAATGGGAAAGAGCTGAAGCACAAGATTATAACACGTGTCCCTGATCTGATGGTTGTAATTAACTTATGCATGGTGCATAGGTTATGGCTTATGCACCATAACTTTTGCCAAAATGAACAAGGAACATGCATGAATTTTTGTAGATTTTTTTTAAGGCTTTTTAGGCATGGCAGGGGTGTAATTATCAAGCAGCAGTATTAAAATAGCAAAAAACAAGCATGGAACGAAATGAACAGAAAGATTAGGCCCAAGCCCAAGGGGAAATGGATCTGGATTATCCAAACGCATCAGGAGCGTTGGATTGATCCAGATCAAACTCAACCTAGATCTAATGGTGGAAATGTTGGTTCAAAGGTGAACCAGACTGGTTCGAATGAACCAGTCCGGTTCACACCTATATAAAAGCATAATAGGCCGGTCTGTTCTCACTTCACACCTCTCTTTCTCTCTCTAAGCCTAAAACGCTCTTCCCTCTCTCTAAAACGCCGGTCATCTTCTCCGGCGGGTTTGACAATCGTCGGTGAAGATTCCGGTGCCGAAACCTAACTGCCACCTCTTAGCTCAGAAAAACCCGATCTAAACATCTTTCTATTCGTTTCTTTGCAACGAACACAAATTTCAAACTATAAATCACAAAAACTCCATGAATCAGTGTAGATCGGACCTAAACCTTTACGGTTTCATTTTGGATCTTGAAACTTTTTTGAAGAAAACAACTTAGAATGCTTCGATCTATACTGATTTGAACATGAAAAGCACTTGTAAACGGCAGAGCGTGGAACTTCGAAAGAAGAAGAAGAATATGAGGTTTACCTGCTGGAAATCGGAGATTCGAACAAAGAAACGGTGAGAAAATGTTCTGATGCTTCCTTTTTGCCTCTGGTGAACGTTTTGATTCAAACTCCGAAAATAAATCGTAGTTTCTTCGTCTTCTCACTCTTCGTCTTCTGCTTCTTCTCTGTGAATTTGACTAACTGGCTCTTCTCTCTTTGATTCCTCTTCTTCTCACCTCTTCTCTGTGATCGTACGATTCGTCACTTCGGTGGAGAATTCATGCTAGAATTGCAGAGGCTAGGGTTCGATGATGATGATTCTTTGGTGAATCTCTGAGAACCACTTCGAATTCGTTGAAATTGTTGAATTTTGTTGCGATGGAACGTGAATTGCGTTTGTATTATGTGGAATTGGTAAAAATTGGTGCGAATTTGTGGAGTTTTGGTTTGGAATTGAAGGTTTGAAACAGTTAGGGTTTGAGTTCTTGATGAATGTTCTTGAGGTTCTGGAATTTTTCTTGAGCTTTGATCTTTGAGATCAGAGAGAGAAATTCCAGAGGTGTTTTTGTGATGTGGCGTGTATTGATTGGGATCCTTTACTGTTCTGGGCTTAGGTGGCCTTTTATAGGCTGCCAAGTGGAGTCTGGACCTATCAGAAGGTGACATGTGGCGTGGACTGATGACTTGGACAAAAAGGACCTTTCTGCAATTGTTAGAAACAAGGACTGGACTGCAAAGGACTAAAATGCAATAATAAAAGGAAACAGGACTAAAAGAAAAATAACAAAAGGACTAAAATGAAAATAATAGGAAACAGGACTAAAAGAAAAATAACAAAAGGACTAAAATGAAAATAATAGGAAAATAGGGACTAAAATGCAAATAATAATAAAATTTGGTAAAAAATGTAAATTGGAAATAACGTAAAGTGAAACCAATAAAAAACACAAAAAGGACTAAAATGAACCAACTACACAAATGAGGTACTTCAAAGTAACCTCTCTCCGTCAAAATTTTGTGTGAAATGACCAAAATGCCCTTAGGGACTAAATTGACTCAAAATGACTCAAATGCAATTTTTTGAAATGGATTTTAACATGGAATCGAAGCAAGAATTTATACCAACTAATTGAAAAGACTCAGAGACAATTTTCAGGGATTAAAATGAGTTTGAATGCAGGAAATGACTAAAATACCCTTTTTTACGAATTTTTGCAAATAACATTGAAATAAAATGCAGAGAAACATGCAATTGATCAGAGACAATTTCAAATGACTTGATATGCAAGAAAAACCTTTTGGATGGCTTGAAATGCAAGAAAACATAGACAAAGTCACAAGTGAAAACTCTTCAAAACAGAGACAGTAAAACATGCAGCTAAAACATAGTAAAATATCAGGGTAAGCAATATCAAATTGGCAATTACTCAATAGTAATAGGCACATATCAGAGATGGAAAAACATTTTGAGCAAGTATTTTTGGGTCCAAAATTAGGGTATAACACAATATACATCCAGCAATCCATATAACAGTAGAATTTAACTTGCATGACAATTTTAACATGAATACAACAAGAATTTGGCAAAGGGAAACTAAGGTTCTTATTATCATACTTAACATAAAAACACATTTCCTCACATGAATCTACACAACCAAAGGTGGGTAAACTATCTATAGAACTCACATTAACATGCTTCTTGCAATTCCTTCAAGCTTCAAGCTTCGCAAAAATCAAACCCTAGCTTGCAAGACCTCTAGCTCAAGAATCCAAGCTTTCAAAGAACCCTTCTAGTTTCCTTCTTATGCAATCTTCTTGACCAATCCAACTCCAATTCTTTGATCATCCATGAGTGTTGCATTCAAAGAGAATTTGATGATGATGAATGATGGGGTTTGGGGCGACATCTTAGAGAGGGAAAGGAGGAGACTTCTAGTCTTTGAGGTTTAGAGAGAGGAAACAACTTGAAAAATGAATACTTTGGGACCAAACACCTTTTATATACCCTTTGTGTGCAAATACTATAATACTCTTCATCTTAATCGTTCTTTCTTCGACACTGATAAATCAACCCGTGTTTAACTGACATTACATAATAAACATTCTCCGTCGTACTTTCCTTCCATGAATATTCGTCCTCCGACACGTTCGACTGGTAATTTTCCAATAATCGTCGAGTAGGATATTACAACTTTTTTCAGACTACTCACATGATCCATTGTAGGCAGGGTCTGTACTATTGTACTCACCACAAGTACATTCAATAACTACATATGAAATTCGTAAACATCTTTCTAATTTGTTTAAAAGTGTCAATATTAAAATAAGGGAAATGTTAACTTGTGCCCTTAAGGCACAAGTTTAGAAGCCAAATGTAGAAATAATGTATTGTAATGCGTGTATTAGATTTAATCTTTAATGCTTTAATGAATTGAATGCACAAAATTTAAGGAAATATTTCTTTTTTTGGATTTCTTAACATGTGCCCTAAGGGCACAAGTTAACACTACCCTTAAAATAAAAACCCTTAAATAAAAGATATCATAAATAAGGAATCAAAAATTAGAAATTTCAAGTTTCGATTTGAGAACCTAATAGATGAAGAAAATGATGATGAAACTTTAGAGGAAAATAGGAAATCTTCGATGGTTTTGACTTTGAGGTCTTTTCTTGAATGGTATTGATGAAAACGATGAAGATGACATGAATAATTTTTGGATTTATCGACAATTTTTTTAAAAACCAAATGACATAAAAAAAAAAAAATAAACGACCAATGAAGAAATTTAAAAAAAAATAACCCAAATTTTGCATATTCTTTATATAGAAGTATATATTACTATTTTTTTAATTCGGAATTGAATTATGATATTATTGATTTAAGAGTTAGATCCTACTGTTTTAAATATTAAATTAAATTAATTAGTATTATACCAAACTGGAAATCATGATTTCTAATTTTTTTTTTGGAAAACATGGTTAAATTAAAAAATTTATTAGGTAAAGGATGATAAAATTGTAAATAAAGAAGTATAAATAAAATATAACGTCTTTATTTAAAAAAATGCACCATTTTTGTTTACCGATGCCTCGTATTAGTATTTTTTGTTTGTTTGTGTAAATTGGGTATCTTTCCCACTCGTAATTGTGGAGCCTTGTGATATCTAAATGTCTCTCCAACGAGTTTAACGTTGCCACATGCCTTATGGCTGAATTCGAACTCAACACCTTAATTAAACTTGTATTAATATATTGAGTAGTGATATATGTACATCCATTTGGTACAACTTTGTTGACAACTTTAATTTGTTCTCTTCTCATTGATCCAAAACAATAGAGAGAGAGAGAGAAAAAGAAAGAGAGAATAAGAATATAATGTGAGTATGAGAGATAAAGTTGTCAAAAAATTGTAATAAAGTTGTTTTTACAAATATCATTTCTCTAATATATTAATATGAGTTTTGCTGAGAAGTGTTTTTTTTTTTTTTTTTTTTGCTAAGAAGTGTTAAGAATTCAAAAAGAAAATAATTGATTAATTTTATATAGAAAAAGTTGTTTTTTATCTCATTATCCACCCTATGATTGAAACAACTTCTTTTGGTAAACCGGATAGGGGAAGAGACCCACACAATCTGATGTTGGGATAATTGTGGTAAAATACGTAGTTGCGTCGTTCCACTTCGAAAATGTCATTGAAAGTGTAAAATTTGACTTTTCGGATTCTAACTTCTCTAATATAAACACCTTTGTTCCACTTTCACATTTACACATTCACCATTACAATGAAGCTTCGCGGCATTTCATCTTCCACACGAACCTGCAAACGCAAATCTTTATCAACCCCTTTTCCATTATCTTCTTATTCTTCTCATCAAGATAATCCTTTTTCTGTTTTAAACTCTTTTACTATTAACACCCCCAATGCTACTACTACTACTACTACTGGCGATGCTATCCATGATGATGATGGTGTTGCTGAACCCCTCATTGGTCCTCCTCCTTCTCAGACTGAGGTTCATGATGCTCTCTCTTCTCTTCAACGGTAAAAATATATTGGTTTGTGTTTTTTAACCTTAAAATTTTTAACCTTAATAAAATTGTGTTTGTTTTTTGTGATTTTTATTGTTTAAGTGATATTGGTAATCATGGTATAAGGCTTTGTTTGGATAAATATCTTATTTTCAGTTTACAGCACAAGTGCTTACGTATAAGAATACATAAGTTATTTTTATAGGAAGGATAAAATAGAGTTAAGTTGTTTTTGTTATGCTATAAGCTATTTTTATAAGCTAGTATAAGCGTACATAAGCTATTTTTATAGGAAGGATAAAATTGAGTTAAGTTGTTTTTGTTATGCTATAAGCTATTTTTATATGCTAGTATAAGCATACATAAGCTATTTTTATAGGAAGGATAAAATAGAGTTAAGTTGTTTTTGTTATGCTATAAGCTATTTTTATAAGCTATCTTGAAGAACTTATGAAAATAAGCTGAAGCTATATTGGAGAACTTATGAAAATAAGCTGAAAAAAGCTTATGATAAATGTCATAAGCTGTTTTTATAAGTTCTCCTAAACAGTCTCACACAACTTATGTCAGTAGGCAAGATAAAATAAGCCAATCCAAACAGACCCACAGTTGCCGCTTTTGAGACTTCTAAAACCCTTATATTAAGGTTGCAGTTGTGGTTGTTTATGAAGCACGGATACGGACACGACAAGGACACGTGTCGACACCGCTAATAATTCAAAAAAAATCACATAATTCAGGGTAATTATAAGTGTCGGTGTCGCGTCGTGTCCGACACCGGGACACGACACCGGGACACGCCTAATCCGAAGAGTGTCCGTGCTTCATAATTATATTGGTAATGATGGCTCTGTACAAATGCATTATTCATTCCATATATCCTATATTAATCTCATATTGTCTGTTAAGAGTTAAAAAAAATGATATAGGTATTGTATTTGACTGATTAAAAACTTTGGATGAAGATCATGTGTTTATTTATTATCTAAGTTTGTATTTTGAATTTGATTAGCTGATGTTGGAATTTTAGGAGTCTAATTTTTACAAAAAAAAAAAAAAAAAAAATCTTTTCATTGTGCTGTCTTGGTGTAGTATTTTGAATTCAATTTGGCAAATTTGGAATTTGAAGAGTCTAATTTTAAAATTATTTTTTTCACTGTGCCGTCTTAATTTGTGTTGTGTTTTGAATTCGATGTGTTAAACTCTAAATATGAATAGTTCAATTTTCATCTAAAATTTGCTAGGTGTGTTTTGAATCAGTATGACCATACTGTTATATGAATTTTAACCTATGTAGCTCTGACACTTCAGGTTGAAAGCATGTCTTAGTGTCCAACACAACACTGACACTTGTGGTTACATACAATTCTTATGTTTTCTCAAATTGTTATTGGTATCTACGTGTTTGTGTCCTGTTCAGTGTTACGTGTCTGTGTTTCATAGATTTTAACTGGACCAACATAATCAAAATCTTAATTTGTGCATATTAATTGTTATATCTTATTTTATTTTCATGTATGTATCGTGATACATTCTTATATGTCATGGACTATAACTACATGTCTACATCCATTTTGCAAGCATTTCAGTGCCTAATCATGGCGTCATTGAGTTTATTATTTTGCTAACCAAAAGTCTTATGCACCACATGATGAGCTTAGCTACCAGGAATTCAGAATTAGAGATCTCTTTCAATTTTATTCTTCTCTAATAAGTAATAACTAGTAGTAAAAATTTAGTGGCGAAAAACAACAGCATGAATTTTGCCATACCTCATTAGTCATTACGGTCATTAGGAATTTATTTAGACAGAAAGATAAATAGATAGATTTCTCCATGCAAAATTTCATAGAACTTTTAAATATTCTCTGTCTTTTTCAGCTATGTTCTCTTGCAAGAATTTCTTGTTCTTTCAAATTCAAACAAAACTATTGTTTAGCAAATTTGGATATTGCATTTGAGATAAGTGATAAATCTCAGCATAGGTGCAGGGTGTTAGGGCCTGCTTCACGTGCCGAGCTCCTTAGGGACAGGTATTTCAACAAACTAGAAATTGAGCTAGGCAGTCTTGGCCAAGTTTCTGAAGATGAGAATATAGACTGGCTAGAACCATCTTTGTTTCCATATAATCCGAAAATGCTACAGGATGATGGATTTGATAGAGTTTATTATGCAATTCACTTATTGCAGACTGATCCCTCTGTTCAGGTGCAGTCTATGGTCTCTGACTCTATTTTTATGATAAGTGTTTATGAAAAAAATCATTTTACTTATCTTTAGTAGTTATATCTTTCGAATATTTGAATTTGAGATGCACTTCATACTGGATTACTGTTGTTAAATAGCACAGCTATAGCGCTATGCATAGCGGAATTTGAACAATTTGCTGAAGTTTTTCGGTATGCTATTAGTACAAAATATTGCCGAATAGCAGCTATTGTTATATTGAAAAGAGATAATTTAACCACGAGGCTTTACTGATTTCAGTTGTTATAGATATTTGATAACTAAGGTCTTGTTGCTGCAGAGATTAGTAAAATCATTATCAACCGATGAAGCTGTTTGGGAGGCTGTTATGAATAATGAAGTTGTTCAGCAACTCAGGGGTTCAATATCTGCAGGTTGGTGTTTAAGTTTTCGTTTTCTTTAATATTTGGATTTTTATGTCGATAGCTTTGTTAAGGCGTGGTTCGCTCTCATGCCCTCTGAATTAGTGGTGAGGGAACGTTTGATGAAAATGTTTTGCTTTACATTATTCAATTTTCGATATATATCTGCATGATGTTATTCGGGGAAGGCTTTTTTGAGTACATAGATTAGAGTTATGGTTCAATTTCATTTGTAGTTTAGCATTGTTGATATTATAGAATTATGACCTACTGGCTGATGGGCATAAACACTAATCTGGACATGTAATTTGCAGATCAAGAGCGTGATCTTCAGAGTCTAGATGAGATTGCTGATGATGACCCTGACAATACAACAAATGTTTTGATTTGGCTATTAAGTACTGCTAGAGCCAAACTCATCGAAGTAATCGAGAAAATTACCAAGATTGTGATAAAAAAATTTCAGCATTCATTTAAAAAGACAATTGCACATACAAAAGATTCTCAACGCTTGATTGAGAAGCTGAGAGCTTCTTTCATGCTTTCAATCATGGTCTTGTTGATTGTGGTGGTGCATCGTAACCAAAGTTAGGCGCAACACAATTCGACTACATTACAACACAATTTTTTGGAAAAGAGTGCCATGAACACTCTTTTACACATGCAGAACTTTCTAAATGTGATCTATGCTACTGTTACTTTTGTTTATTCTTATTCTTAAACATAAATCTAAGTAAATTATCATATAGTTATTGGATGTTACATTTTATTTTCTTGAACTTAATTTAGATGGCTTTATTTCCTTGCAGTCAAAATCAATTTGGTTTTCATTCCTCAAAACCAATGCGATGAATAATTTAGAGAAATTTGTCGCTTGTAATTTGTTCTCTTGTATTGGAGGTTAGAGATTTTCAAAGGTTCTCTTCTAGATGGCTACAATTCAAGAACCATAAACATTGAAGCAAATGAAATATTATCAGACATTGTTCAACGATTTTAGTTCAACATAAAGAAAGCTAATTATTCCTACAGAGCAATTAACATAAATTTTTCCAGTTGATATTCCATCAATGTCATACTAGTTTTACTACCTAGTTTGTACTTCCAATCATCAGGATATCTCTAGTCAGATGTAATCACAAAACATCCCTATTCACATAAGCCACGTAGGTATCTGTACCATACCCGTATAATGGCGATGAATCATGTGCTTAGCTTGAGTCTTTTATAGTCCAATGGATTCAAGATCAATGGCATCAATATCAGGAGTTACAACAGCCTTTGCGTCAACTGTAACCTTCCCAACAACACTGTAGTTTTTCTTTGCAGTGTTAATTGCTACAACATCTTGATCAAGTATAGTTTTGGTACCTGGAGATACCTGTATGAGAAACAAAACTAATTTGTTATCAACTTCAATAATCAAAGTTAAAAATGGTATAAAAAGGGCAACCTGGTGCACTAGAGCTCCCGCATATGCAGGGTCCGGTAAGGGGTCCCACCATTTGGTGTATTGTATGGTGTATTGTACGCAGCCTTACCTTGTTTTACACAAGAGGCTGTTTCCAGGACTTGAACCCGTGACCTTTCAGTCACATGACAACAACTTTACCAGTTGTGCCAAGGTTACCCCTCAAAGTTAAAAATGGTATAATAACCAAAATATGGGATAACTTTTTTGGGATCTTCAATTCATTGTTGCATATTTTACAATTAGACTGAATCACAATTAAACTAACTTGGTACTTCATTCAGTAAATATATGGTAAATGAGGTGGCTTGTTATGCTTATTGTCAATTTTGAAACATGGATAGAACTTACATCATACAGGGTTTCTCCTATTTTTAATTTGACTGCTCCACTCTTATAGACCTGCATTTTGCCCATATATCCACTCGGAAGCTCCAACAAGTTACTCGCCTTTTTCGCCTTTGCCGATAGTTTCGACGTACCAATTTTCTCCTTCCCTTTACTGTTCACTGGTTGCTTGACACAAGGCAGAACAGTGGGAAGCTTAAAGAAAATCAACTGTGGTTGCTCACTTTTGTCCTGAAGAAAATTTTTCTATGTATTATTATATCAAAGTTTCAGCTGCATAATGATAGTAGGATTAGTTTAATATTATGTCATTGTTACTACTAACCAAGAGCCCAAGTTCTTTTGCGGAATTAAGATTATCACCATCATATTTCACATCAGTAGCAGCCTCCCCAAATTCTATCTTATCCAGAATTGCTACCATATTAAAAATCAACACATAACTGTTAGCGGCAAAACCAAATATTATATAGAAATGGCTATTGCTAATAATATCCTTAGAGAAAAGTGTTAGAAACAATCACTCAAACACACTTTTTCCGACATTCTCTATTCTATTTGGTGAAACTCGAGTATGTCCCGCCGTTTTGGGAATGGGTCCAACATAAAGTGGCGGGACTTGCATGAAATTCATCCAATAGGTGATAGTTTGACGGAAAGAGCGTATTAAATTGTGCAATGCTAGCATTTTACATATCCTTAAAAGCTTTATTTGTTTTGTTCATCAAACCTGGATCCCCAGAATTGGGCTTCCTTAGAGGAAGAGTAGTAGGATAGTTTGTGTTAGGATCCTGTAGTTGAATCAAAGGTTCAGATGCTTATTATGGATGAGAAAGATGCAGATAGGAAGTGAACATCTGAGGGATAAGAATTTCTCACCCATGGTTCCACGTAGTCTTCGTCATCAGTGGAGTCATCCATAACATCTATTACAGAAGTATAACTCTGATAGTCCATAGCAGTTGAAGAATGTGTTGAACCATATTTATCATCAGCAGAAAATTTGGATTCTGGGCCACTGCTTTCACCATTACCACTGCCACTGCCAAATGATCTCAGTGAAAGTGATGAATCTCTAGGAAATGCATCTCGCGCAGCACTGGCTGCAAGTTTTAAACACCAAAAGGAAAGTGTTTTAGAATGTGATGATAATTTATCATTGTGACCAGAGCAGGCCACATAGAATCTAAGATATTCTCATGCTAGTCAAAGTAATTTTTTTCCATGGTAAAATGATTTTTGCTAATGTCTAAATAGGAAAATGAAACTTCTTTGTAAAGAAAATGGAACATTCAAATATGCATTTGAAAGTAAGCAATTCTCTCTTATTCCAAAGTATTATCTTTCCTTCCCAACATCACAACTATGAAATAGAATGTTTATTAATGTTATGCAATGTCTTTTGAGTTTTGACATATAAAGTGGTGAAAACAGATGACAAATAATGTTTTGCAAATCTAAGGAGAATTTACATTGTTTTGCAACTTTAGGCTGGCGTCTTCCAACCCTCTCCTGCAATATATAGATAAAACAAATTGTGTTAGTTTTTTGTGGTAGCCGGAGTTTGAACTCCGGACCTTGCATATATCATGTATTGTCTCTACCAACTGAGCTAAGCTCATGAGGACCGTGTCACTTTAGGAATACTGGAAAGTAAAAGAAAGAAAAAGCATCATTAACTGAACATATCTTTATAAACAAAATAATTGCTACCTTTTGATATATTTTAGTAGCTTGGTTATATAATACTATGATAGGGTCTGGTAGGACAGGTTAGAATTAGAACAGAACATGTCACATGTGTTATGTCTGATACATTACAAAAATAGAATATAATAACAAGATATGGAGTTAAAATAAGTGATTTGCACATTGTACAAATATATTCAGGGAAAAAAAAGTAACGCATTGTAGCTTTTAAAAAATCACGGTGTAAGAGCTTCAAACTCACTGTGGTTGTTGTTCATTATTCAATCAAACACACAATTAAGTGAAAACATTTTTACGGGATATTCACTAAACCTATTGCAGTGAGTTATATTCACTAAACTAATACTCCCTCCGTTTCAAAATGAGTGTCGTTTTAGGTGTTTACACACATATTAAGAAATGCAATGATTAAAAGAAAGAGAATGGTTATTTTACCAAATTATCCTTATTAACTATTGGTAGTTTTAAAAGTAATACTTTGAAAGTAGTGTGCAGAATATTAATTGGAGGGTACAATTGAAAAGAAAAAGTTATTATTGCATTGGAAACTGAAAGTGACATTCATTTTGAAACAATTTTTTTTGGCTAAAACGACACTCATTTTGAAACGGAGGGAGTAGTTTTTAGCATGTGAACTTATATTACTGATACTAAAAATTTCTAACCTGAGAAAATTATTGAGATAAAGAAAAACCAAACACCTACTATAACATTTTCTATTAACTATGTGAATAAATGCCTCTTTCAAAACCTATCATGTTTTTGCTGATTAAATTTTCGGACTAAAACTACTTAAAAGAAAATGCTAACTAAAATTACTTAAAAAATTGTTTAAAAGAAACAGCCACCACAAATAGGTAAAAATAATCAGTGCTAGATTACTTTTAGTGAAAAACCTCTTTTTTTTTTTTGACAAAACAATGTACAAACTTGAAGAAAAAAAGATGTACAAACTTGACATAAGAAATTTGTGGAAGTTTTATCCTTACAAATTTTCAATTACCTGTTCAAAAATCCAAAAGTGAAATCTTTATATCTTGGTTAAAAATTAGTTAGTCGATTAACTTTTTATACCAACACACATCCAATTTTTACGATATAAAAAAAATTCTCCTAAATTAACCAAGAATAAAACTAAAATAATTAAAAAAAGTAGCATAACAAACACCCAAGAAACACAAATTATATTAAAAAAAATAGCGTCCACAATAAAATAATTTGTACATTTTTTTTTAAATTATATATTTATGTTGAGTATTCATTCATTCATACAAAGATCTCCGATTTTTATTCAACACATTTCGAAATGATATATTTTAGTTCATTTCACTGCAATTTATTCCTATTCTTTCTGACAAGCGAAACACGAATTAAGATATAATTAACTTAAATTAATCATAAATTAACATCAATTTATCTAATAACATTTAATCAACAGCAAAAAATAGTAATAATTAGATTCTTACCAATAAGCTACGTACACGAACTTCAGAATTCTTCTGTTCATCTTCAACACCAGCTTCACTGTAAAAAAAAAAAAAAAATAACTTTTCAACAATGAAAAACTGATTATTTCAAAATTCTAAATAGTATTTATGTGGTTTTAACTTACATTTTCGTTGTTTGAGATTTGGGTTTTCCCTTTGGAATAAACTTGAGCTGTGAAGAAAATGAAAACAAAAAAATCGATTTTAAAAGAAAAGCACTTTTTCTGAGGAACACGATGAAGAAGGGAAAAAATAGTTTGTTACCTTTCGTGGAGTTCTGTTTGGATCTTTCTTATCCATGACTTTGATGAAGAAGACGATGAAGAAGTAAAAGCTGAAGAAAAAAAAAATTGAAAAAAAAGAAAAAGAAAACAGTGAGATTCGAACTCGCGACCTGGAAAATGAAATTGGGGGCGTTAACCAATTGGCTTATAATGGATTGTTGTCTAGGGTTTCGAGTTAAATATATATAAAGGTTAAATGAGTTATAAAAATACAATTTTTATTATGATTTGATTGATTTAATCTATGGTCGATTCTGCGTTGATAATAATTGATTTTGATTCAAACGATGTGCAAGTAAAGTAATTTGTGATTAGATACAATTATATAAAAGTGAATTGAATTATAAAATTTGTGTGTTATAATCAATTATAAAATCAAAAGCTACAAATAGTAGTTTAAGTTAAATTGTTTTTAATCTCTAAAATTAATATTTGGAAAAAAATGTCAAATATAGTTTTATAGAGTTAGAATTGCTTCTAACACTTGAAAAGCACTTGTAATGCATCTAAAGGTGAAACTAAACACCCTTAGTGTAACATTTTTTTTAACACAATCAATTAATATGATTATTAGAATATTGAAAATATTTGACTTTAATCATAAGTATTTTAACAGTCACACACATGAGTGGTTGTGATTTATTGACGATGTAAAACTTTATAGAGATTGTATGCAAATTAATCTATCTTTCTTATGTGTTAAAATTGTTAAGAGTCTTATTAAGGTTCCATTTTACAATGTCATATTTTAAGTTTTTATTTGGTAAATTAAGAGCATAATAACATCAAAGAGACTAAAAGACATTTTAATTATGTTCGAATCCATTGCAACCTCTAATCATATGCCAAGTGGGGGAGGGACATGGACCAACCCCTTACCCCAAAATAGATCATAAGAAACCAAATAAAAAAATTAGCAAAAACGAAAATTAATAAGATCACTGTGGTCCCTCCCTAACAAAGTCCTTTGAGAGACTACGTAAGTATGGTATTCCACCAAGTAAAACTTGTCACAATGTGACCCAGATTAGACTTATTATTGGCACAAATATTCACCTATATGTAAATATGCGAGCATAGAAGATTAAAAAAACTAAAACAATCGCTTGAATTGTTACTTGGCAATCACTCTCAATCCGAAGATTGTGCCAACATCTATCATGCACCTGCTCTATAGAAAAAATGTTACCCAATCTACATGAATAAAAAATATTATTATTTTATAAAAAATAATTAATTAAATTAGCATATATAAATGCAATTAATGCATCTTTACTAATAAACTCATGATGTTGGTTACTGAGTTTCTGAAATATAAAATCGAATGACTAGTCTGCTAATGGAGGTACACATACATGGACCATCTTGTATTTTATTTTGAATAACAACTATTGTGACAACAAGATGCAAAATCAGAGAGTAAAATTACCATTTACCCTTTTATAATTTCTTCTAATTTTATCTCTGTTGAAGCTCAGTGTGTTTTGGTAAAAAAATCTCCGTTGAAGCTCTCGGCACTGTACGAAATATATTTTCCTGGTGCCCGTAGCCTTTGCTCTCTCTCACACCAAAACAAAAACCAAACCTTGAAATGGTAATGCACCCTTTCTCACTCTTCCTTTTATTGTTCTTTTCTATTTCATGGGTCTCATTGATTCAACCTGTCATCTGTTTTCTGTAATGGGTTTTTCTGCAAAATCTATTTTTTATTTTTTCATATTTTACTAAATTTCTGAGTAAAAAAGGGATTTTGTTGAATGTTTTATTGAAAATTTGAAGTTTTGATTTTTGTTAGATATAAAGAAAGTTGTAGAGGTATATATCCATGGCAGAAGCAGAAAAGGGTTTGTTGTTTACTTCTGCAACTTCAGAAGCCATTGTGGCCCATGATGTTGGTGAAACCCTAGATGGGTCTGTGGAATGTGGGGGTCAGGTTCATGATGAAGTCATTTGTGGTGATTCTGTTAAGGGTGCTGGGGCCGTGGCCGTAGCTCACCCGGTTACTTCACTATTTGCTGAAATGTTGGAAACGATTGATTCGATTTTGTACATGCCGATTGGGGGGAATGATAACATTGATGATGTTGAGGGAATGTCAAATTTTGGGAATGATAAATTTGACACGAAGTCTGATATTGTTGATATCGTGGAAACAATAGATTTGATATTGAATATGCCGATTGGGAATGATAAAGTTGATGGCAAAGGCGGTATTGTAGATGAAGTTGTTTGTGAAACTGAAGCTGAAAAGTGCTATGCAAAGGAGCAAATAATAGCTGACAACGATGTGAGTGGTGTTTCTGGTTTGAATGCTGAACAATCTGATGTCCTTGAGGGGATGCTAATAGATGTTGAAGATCAACAAGGAACAGAAAAAAGTAAAACAATGGAACAGACCGCAAAGGTTAAAGGTAAGATATCTGCTGATTTTATTGGTGTTTTTTTTTTCCTGCTTAACTAGTGGTTGAAACTGTAATTGTCGTAAATGAGAATGTTGTTTAGTTTCTAGCTTTGTTGCATCGATACTTTTGATCGAAGACGTTTCCTAGTGTCCGACACCGACACTTGTGCTTACATTGAATTTTGTCATTTTCTCAATTTTATCGGCATTGACATGTCGGTGTCGTGTCAGGTGTATGTGTCCGTGTCCATTCTTCATAGGTTTCTAGAGAGTGATGCTTGTAGTTCTGTTGGTGCAGGTTTGTCGCCAGCTATTGGTAGTGAGGAAAGTTTTGATGTTAATGCAATTGTAGAAAAAGACACTCAAATTACTGAGCAATGGAGCCATGTGCTGTTGCATGATGGAAAGGAAAAACTTGGCGAGGAGTCAAATATGAGGCTGAGGCAAAAGGTTGTAGAGAAAGAATGTGTTTCAGAACAGGTTGGTTCAGATGGTGGTCAGGAAATTGAAGAAGAATTTAATGAAGCTGGGAAGAGAAAACTAACATATGGAAAAGCTGTAAAAGATGCACTTGTGAAGCCTGGTAGTTCAGAAATAGTACATCAGGCACGGTATTCGCTGCCAGCAGTAAAAAAAGAAGGCAAGTTTTCTTTCTCTGATATGGTTTGGGGCAAAGTGAAAACCTATCCATGGTGGCCTGGACAGATATTTGATCCCTCGGATGCATCTGAGTGGGCAATGAAGCATTATAAAAAAGATTGCCATTTCGTTGCGTACTTTGGTGACAGATCATTTGCATGGAATGAAGCATCTCAGCTGAAGGATTTTAGGGCACATTTCTCCACAATGGAAAAGCAGAGGAGCCGTTTAGAATCATTCCAGAATGCTATAGACTGTGCTTTGGATGAAGTCTCAAGACGAGTCGAATATGGGCTAGCATGTTCTTGTATACCTAAAGACATCTATGACACGATCAAAAGCCAGACTGTAGACAACACTGGGATTCGACAAGAAATAAGCATCACACGTGGGGTGGAAGAATCTCAAAATGTGGACTCATTTTCCCCGATGAAACTTATAGAATATGTGAAAACACTATCTAAGTTGCCTACCGGTGGCTTTGATCGATTGGAGCTTGAGATTGCTAAGGCTCAGCTGCTTGCGTTTTCTCGGTTTAAGAGTTTCTCTTGCTTGCCAGAAATACAACTTTGTGAAGGCGTTGACAAGGACAATTTATTTTTTGTTGACAATGAACAAGTTTGGTGCGAGGTTATTGAGCATGCAACTCCTGCAGTTAATACAGAAGATCAAGCTGGTCCGAGAAATTTAAAAAATCAAAGCAGCACCCATCAAAAGCGTAAATGTAATTTCAAGGATACTATGCATCCAGCAAAGAAGGAAAAAAGGACGTCAGACCCAATGAATGGGACTCCAGATTCTCGAGACGGTGATTGTTGGACTCCAGATCACCTGGTTTCAGCTGAACATTCCAAGAGAAGGAGTGACATCAATCACTTTGATGATGACTTCGAAATGCAAACTGGGAAAAATACAATTTCTGGAACAAAAGTTTCAAATACCACAAATCCATCGTTTAAAATTGGTGACTGTATTCGTGGGGCTGCTAGGGAACTCATTCCGAAGACAGATGGAGACGTTGATGTTTTTCCCGAGAATGGATTGGATGTTTCTCCTACAACTGTTGATTATGTTGAGAACACGACAGAATATTCGTCTCCAGTTGATATGCTATCTTCACTTCAGTGTGTTGCACAAAAACCCCTTGGAGAATATACTTTTCTGAATGGCATAGTCACCTTCTTCTCTGATTTCAAGAATTCTGTAATTGTGGCTGCTGATTGGAAAGAGATTCTGTGCACGGATATAGTTGGCACCAAGAGGATGAAGAAACTACCCATGGCTGGAACTGGATCTGTTACATTTGAATTTGAAGATATGAGTGACTCAAATTGGACTGACCGGGTCATTGACAATGACAATGAAAAGAAATCAGTCCAACATCCATTGCAGAAAAACCAGAAAAAAGACAAACTACTTGGCGCTGCTAAGTCACCAGAGCCAGCCCAAGTTAATCGTAGGCCATATTCCGGCCAAAAAAGTTCTGAAAGCAATCATGCTGAGGCTCCTGAAAAACCTCCTGGTTATATAGATGAGAATGCTCCTGCTGAGCTTGTTATGAACTTTGCCGAGGTCAATTCTGTTCCCTCAGAAACAAACCTTAACCATATGTTTAGGCGTTTTGGACGACTAAAGGAATCTGAAACAGAAGTCGACAGAGCAAGCAAACGGGCAAGAGTGGTCTTTAAGAAGTGTGTAGATGCAGAGGTAGCTCTCAGTAGTGCTAAAAAGTTCAACATATTTGGCTCAGTACTCGTAGATTACCAGCTTAATTACACTCCAAGTGCAGTGTTCAAAGCTTTTAGCAAAAAACATGATTAGAGATCCAATTATCATGGGAAGGCTGCTTTAAAATGACCTTGTTTGTGAAGTAGGTCATGGTGTATCCAACTTTAGTTTCATATTCTGTTAGAATGAGAAAATTGGTTACAGTTCTCAACAAAATGAGTATTTATACTCCTAGGATTGTGCTGAGTTAAGAAAGTTAGTTACAAGGTCAAAGGCTAAACGAATTTCTACGAACATAGTTGGTTAGTCCTGTTATTAGTCTATTACTTTTATTTTTAAATTACTCCCTCTCTTTTTATAAGCTCATTTGACTTTTAAATTACTCCCTCTATCTCTTTTTATAAGCTCACAAGCTCATTTGACACTTTTAACATATATTAAGAAAATTGGCAGTGTAATTAATATGTACATTTTTTGTATGACTATTACTCCATTGCCCTTTCTGTATAGATATATTAAATATTGATTTTTTTATCTTCCAAGGCATATTAGTAATAGTATTAATTAGGGAGTAATGTTTTGTGTGCATATAAATAGGGATGGAGGGAGTACTATAAATTACAATTCCTGAATTTCATGGTTAGGTTAGGTGGCTGATGGCTTTGCCAGTTTTCTCCTTTTCTGTTGTTTTACCTCTATAAATTGGACTGGTTCTGTTTTTTCCATCTTGCCATAATATTTATAATCAATTACTAACATCAAAATTTGGCTATATATTCTCATCGTTTTTTTTTTACCATTATAATGATAGATGAGCAGAGGATTGTAAAGTTACTAAACACGCCATATACATACATATTAGGATTTAGGAGCTGAAATTATGCATCCCTTTTATGTAGTCAACATCCCTGTATCTTGAAATGGTTACCTCATACGTGTATGTGAAAAACCACTTGCGTTTAAGGGATGCTTGGAGGTGGCGTTCTTAAGTGACTTGATGTCTTGATATTTCCATCCCCCTGATAGCCAACTTTTAGGGAAGGGTTCTCCACATGTTTGGGTACCTGTAAAAATGATATAGTGAAACTCATAATAGTAGCATTGATGAGAATAATTGAAGAAAATAAGCAATGGATGTCTACTACGACCCTATATGATCTAACTTTGAAATTTTTAGTGTTGCCAAAATTGCTTCAATTATTAATAATTAAAGTAACACTAATGATCATATCGTAACTGTCAAAATCCATTAAGGTACCTTTGTACCAGAACACTCACATTTTTAACTAGGAGATAGAATTGATGTGAATCAACTATTTCAGACTCTAGGAATATTACAGTATTATTTGTTCACCTGCAGCCTTTTGAGGACTTTGTTGCGGGACATTTCCGCCTAAGGGTGAGGAACATACTGACGGCTTGTAGATCATATGCTGAGGGGGGACCAGTTGGAGACGTTTTACATAATGCAGCCCAAAGTAGTCGTAATGCTAGTGTTTCTGCTAAGAACCAAAAAGAATTTCAGGCAGCTGTGAATAGGATGATGAATACCCTTATTGCATTTTTCACCAAAAATGGCTCCACTGACTGCGAAGAATTTTGATCTCCTGAGATTTATAATATAACTCCTGCTGCTGCTACTGCTAACTTGGAAGTTTTCAACATAGAGAACAACAACATAACCCAGGTGTGAAGGTCCCAGGCTGGAAGTTTGTGGTGTGAAAGAAGCTTAGGGGGTATTTTTTGAAACATAGATGGTTCAGTTTCTTTATATCTTTTATCTTGTATAGCTTTCCTAGAACATTTTTTATTTGACAAGACAAAAAAAACTTTATGTATAGAATTGGGTGGATTCTAGGGTGAGGGATCAATCAAGTTCCTCACCGGTGAAGCACGCGAAAAGTATCGTTAGATTTAACGAACGGTTTAGATTTGTTGATATTAAAAATGAGAACATTAACAATTTTCCACACACAATCCTGCATTATCTCTTTTGTCAAAAAAAAAAAAAAACTGCATTATCTCTTCCCTATCCTCTCCAACCCACCAAATTCCCTCGAAGATTCTTGCTGCAAATCAAAACTTTTCTGACAAAATAATATATATTTCATGTGCGTCCTCTCAGGTTCAGTGTTTAGATGAAGGAAATAGAACTATTGGTAGATTAGCATAAACAACATTAGCCACACCATGGATGATGTAATTTAATTACACATATGGTTGCTTTTTGTTTTAATTAATTAAGCATTGGTTGCTTCTTTGTTTTGTTTTTCATGGTTTTAGCATCATAGATCGATTAAAGGTTAAAATTGAATTGATTTCCTAAACCATTGTTCTTGTGAAGTTTTTTTTTTTTTTTTTTTAAAAGGCTTGTTCTTCTGAAGTTAATTGATTGCAAAATTAATTTTTTTCATATAATTTACATCTTCGTGGAGCAACTTCTGCAGATTTGAGCAAGTAGGAAAAGAAGCAAATGAAGAAGAAATTGTGATAGAGACACAATTGTGTGTGGAGATGTATTGTTGTTCTCATTTATAATATCAACAAATCTGAACCACTGATTTAATCTGATGGTAATTTTTAGGTGCTCCACCGATGAGGGACTTGATTGATCCCTCACCCTAGAATCCACCATAGAATTGGCTAATAGAATTGGCTAATATGCATCTTAATTTCTATACTAGAATATATGGTTATACTATTTCTACAATTCCCTCACAATGGTATTTCTGTGCGGTGTCAATCATCCATGAAATATAAGTTTTCTTTTGTCCTTCAAAAGAAAAAAAGTTTTCTTTTGTAAAAACTATCCCGATATTTGTACCCTTTTACCTATTTTCAAGGGAAAAAAAAGAAAAGAAAAATTTGTAATTTAAAGTATCTAAATCAGTTTTTTAACCAAAAAAGAATTTGTAAATTGAACTTTTTTTGACAAATTGCTGTTTTTTAAAGATAAAAAAAATCATAAATTATACTATATCGTTGTTATAGGACTATTTTTAAGATAAAAAATTGTAAATTATACAATATCGTTGTTGTAGGACTAGTTTTCTTAAAAAAAAACATTTTTGTAGAAGTTTTTTCAAAAAATTCTTTTTGTTAAAAAATGACTTATGCTGAAAATGAAATAACTATTTTAGAAAAGAAAGAAAATCATAATTTATGGTGTCTATGCTTTTTCAATCATACTACTGAAAAGTTAAACTTGAATTTAAATCATAATTTTTGTTTCTCTTATGCGCCATTCCACTTTTAATGTCATTAAGGTCAATGTGCCATAGAGTTTGCACATAAAATCTACGAGTTGGCAACATGAGTTAAAACTCATGGCAATTTGGATGTTAAAATTCAGACGCTACAATATTCGCTACGATACAAGCTAGACCAAAGTCATAATTTTAAATTATATAACTTTGGTCTTTAGCCTGTACCATTCTTTTCTAAAATTATTCCATTTGTTTATTCTGGTCATATTGTTTTCAAGTTTTCCCATAAACTTCAGATACGATAGTTCTCCACCCTCTTTTTGTGAAGGTAATTCTGGTGTGCATTCCCAGTGGGGGTTATCAGACATTTGTTAGCAATCTCACGGACATACACTTTCAATTGCTCAAAACAAACAGAAAACGAACATCTAAAATAATATTACAATGTAGAAAATGCCAATCAACATCATAAACAACCTTCCTTATAAACAGAGAAATGTCTAAATAACTTTCATTAAGGTGTATCACAGACGTACGTATGTCGCTAATTTTTTTGGCTGCTTTAAGAAACTTCAAAGCCAGTCCATATCAAACTGCTACAACATACATTCCCTAACCAGCTATGCCAAGCACACCAGCTGCAACTAATTTGAATCTTCAAGTAGAAATCTACATTGGCAAGAAAATGGTTTTGCTTCTAGGTTCTTACCACAAAAAGACATACCTGATATTGGAAGAGTAGACTAACTTTAGATAATAGGGAAAGAAAAGGCAAAACTAACAATAATTTCTACAATATACATATATTCTCTTGTAATTGCAGGATGACAGATTATAAAGAAATCAGATTCCATATCCATGCTGGTTTTGAAAAACAGCGTTATAATAAAGACTACCTGCTAAAAAAATATTTGAACAGCAAGACTACCTGCTAAAAAAATATTTGAACAGCAAGACTACCTGCTAATGTTAGAATTGCAATCTATGAAGCTTCAGCAATAGAGCATAGACTAACTGAAAGTGTGTTCATTTCTACACTTGCATATGCAGAATTGGAAACTGGAGCTAAATTAGATGCTAAGATCAGAATCGTATTTTGCTGTGTTACAAATGGTTTACATCAGTAACATGGATGCCAAGAATATAATGCTCAAGAGAATTCAATGACGGTGAGCTTGGATCTCTAATTTACAATGGTAAGAGTGAAGGGAATAATTGGCCCAAAGTTTCATCAATGTTGGTAGTTTGTATGGATGCACAAAATACAGAATTATGACTTTATTCTCAATGTAGACATACATTGGTGAAAAAACATTATCCGTTAAGACACAAGACAAAAAAGTTTCAGTTTTTATAGAATTTGTACATTAACCCATTAGTGGAGAAATGTCAATGTATGCTGTTTTCTACGTTCATGTTTTTAGAAAACATGTTTTTTTTTCTACGTTCATGTTTTCTACGTTCTACGTTCATGTTATATATATTCTCTGCAGTATTACATACTTCTAATCAACAACAGTAATTACAATAAAAATTGGCAAACTTAGTAACTGTATATAACTATAATAATCCAGTAAACTTACATACATGTTATTAATTATATAATCTCATCATTGTTGGTGCATTTATGCCACTAATTAAAAATAGATGAGAAGGGGAAAAATGCACTACCTCTTGATGAACTGGGCAATGTACCGTACTACAAAACACATTAGTACAATCACCAAAATATCTATGCAATAGTTTAGGAACTCTTAAAACCAGTACCACAATAGATAATATAGCATATGAATTCAAGAAATTAATTACCCAACTGTTTTGTCAAAAATCTCTGATATGATACGAGTTGTCTTTCCAACCAATAAGACAGCTAAAACAACTGTTGTTCAGCACCTTAAAAGTACATAACAAACAAGTTCCCAATAATTGATAAATCTTAGTTTCAAAAAAAGCCCCACATAAGTAACTACAAATTATCAAAACTTTGCAAAGTCCAAGTAGAAGATAGTGCAAAAAAGGATACTAAAAGTACAACGCTCCCACCAGTCCAACATAAAAAGCCCAAATGTCACATTGTAAAGGTGGATCTTTCGCTGAATCCAATTCATATCTTCCACAACTGCAAAAATGTTATTTATGTGGTCATAATCTTAATATAAAGCCCAGACTGCATCCTCAACACATAAGGTATTGAATGCACAAATTCCAAGAAAAAATTTCCACATTTGGTTTCTTAACTTATGCCCCAAGGGCACAAGTTAACATTTCCCTTAAAATAAGCATAAGCTGTTTGCATTCAATGTCTTCATGTTTCATGGGCGAATCACTTTCTACATAGCCTAAAGCGGCGCACTAATGTTGGAAATTATTTCCTACAAGTCTTCAAAAACAAAAGATTACTCAATTGAAGACATTTCCTGATCGATAATAAAAAATACTCCAGACAGACCAATCACATCTTCCAGGACATAATGACAACTACCACCAAGTAAAATCAAAATTCAAAAGTAGAGGAACACATTGGAAAAAGTGGAATAAACAGATAATGAAGTCCATAATAAAAAAAAAAGGCTTTTTGTCCAAGGGAGGAGGGTTTCAAACATTAAAACATTATTAATGTAAATAGTATCAAGTAAAATCTAGCCGGCGTCATTTTTTTACATTATTCATTCTGAATTGCTGATATTTTGCATATCACACCTCACCAGCTGTATTGTTAACCCAAATCCAATTTCTTTTTACTTAGTATATTGATAATCAAGTCTTATTTGTACAAAAGGAATTATGAACTGTACATAATAGCTGGAAAAATATAATCAGTGACCGTATCAGACTTCTAGCCATTAAAATTCCTAGCTACCAACTTACAGTAGCAGCATCAAACTTACAATCTCAAATATGCAGAAAGATTGGCACATTTCTTGCATTCTATGTTTTTTCTTGTTCTTTATTGTATATAGGTTTTTTCTGTATCAAAAAATCTTTGCTCGAATCAAAATATGCATTCAAAAACATTTTGAACAACCGAAAAAAATGAAACAAAAGTTTCAACAAAAGAAAACCCTTTTTTTAATACTATACTATCTAGATAAAAAATTTATTGACAAATTTGATCAGACATTGATGCAAAATTACAAAATGGATGCTTGGCAACTATGATCGCCAAGCTTCTATTGAATAACCAATAACTAGATGCGAACCATGCTATGACCAATTTTGACTCATCCAAAGTACATTCATTCTTGACCATATGATCGCCAAGACACTATAAGCGTGTTTGATTCACAAAACAGTAAGTACTATACAAGATAGAAAAGTACATGGCAAGACAGAAGTGTACTGAAGAGAGATAGATAGATAGATAACATTTTTTGTGTTGGAAAATAAAAGGGTATTTTGCTAGTTTTGATAGTATGCACTCTAGACAAAAAGTTGTCCCATAGTTTAATGAGGGACAAGAATTCATGTCTTTGTCATGACCCGTTTCTAAATCAAACTGGGTACAAAAAAAGTTGTCAAGTCCAATCATATGTTTTTTAGCAAATCAAACGCACACTAGCTCTGTTGTCAAAGCGGAAACGCGGCGCGGCCACCCCAAAAATTGACGCGGCGCGGTATGCGGGCGCGACACGGGAGCTATTTCATGACGCGGACACTAATATATTTAATACTAAAATACTATATTGGAAAAAAAAATACTAAAACAACTTAAATATTACCCAAAATTCATAATGTATTCATGATTTGAAATAAAACATGTCTTATGCAATTACACATGCCATAACTAGAAGAAAAAAAAAGAAAAAAAAACTGTCAATATAACAGTAACTTATAATATAGTACGGCATTTTAACTTCCTATGCCAATATAACAGTAACTTATTTTAACTTATATATATTCAATTAGTTTGGTCTCTCTCCCTCAACAAATTCAGTAACTATCACATAATCACTTTCTCCCTCTAACAGATTCATTTTTAATCACTTTTTAATTTTACTTCTTATCAATAAAAACACTTTAATTTGATTATTATAACTTATATAATTGAATATAGTTTTTAAAAAATAAAAAATAAAACCAAAAACGAAAAAAAAAAATAAAAAAAAAATTGAATGAAGGTTTCACAAAGAAGTTTGAAAAGATTTAACAAACAAAAGATAAGTTGAATAAAAACAGAAGTTGAAAAAAAAAAAAAAAAGATTGAAAATAAATCAGAAAACAAAAACGAAAAGAATAAAATAAAATAAGTTGAATGGAGAAAGAAAGAACAAACCTGATGAAGATCAGAGGAGGAGCAGCTGTGTTGTTGTTGTTGACTTGGATGATGGAGCTGTGTTGTTGTTCTCTTCTCTGTGTACGATGGAATCTCTCTTAATATAAGAAAAGAATATTATTAGTGTCAGATCTAATAAAATATCAGAAACACATTCATTGATCTACAACAAAAACACCAAAATTTCTTACATCTCTTGAAAATAAACATGATTGTTGTTGTTGCATGTATGTATGACGGCGAGATAGAGGGAATTTCTGTTGCGGAGGTGAATCACGGTGGCCGTAAAATGAGAGAGAAGCTGAACTCAAAATAAATAAGTGTGTTTCGTAGAGGAGAATGAGAGGATAAAGATGACGGTTTTATTTTATGTGTATGGTGGTCGAAGTTTGTTGCAAATGAAGAGAGAAGAGGGTTTTTGTGGTGGTTTGTGAGGGAGAGAAGAAGAACGGCGGAACAGGCTGTGAGAGAGAGAGAGAGTTGGTGACTTTTGGTTATTTTTTTCAACTATAATTTTGTTTTGGTTTTGAAGAATCATATTTATTCATTATTATGTTTTTTTTTTTTTTTGCGAAGATATTTATTCATTCATTATTATGTAACAAATGTATATTATTTTTAACTTTAAAAATTATTATTATACACCGACGAAATCTTTACTGATACAAATCAACTAACATCTACTTCTAGTAACAATATCTAAAAATCGAAGTCCAGCAAAATAAATAAATTAGTGTATAGTTATCAGTGGAAATTAGTTACACATGACCATTATCCGTAATTAGTTTTTTAAAAAACAAATAATTTTTTTTGAAGAAGTAAAAAAAAACAAATAAATTAGTTTTGCTATAATACATATAAACGAGTCGTGATGAGTTCGTGCGGAAAAAAAATGTTATAACATGCATTCTCCATTTTTTAAATCATAGTATAAGTGGAAAACTAACTTAACATTTTAAAAAACCAGTATTATACGCGATACATGTTATCATTAAGTACAAATTAAAAATAATTATAACATAAGAGACAAGTTGTCGCAGATATAAATTTCAAAATAATTATTAACCATGTGACATGTCATCACTGATATATATTGTAAAATATTTATTATACACGAAACAATTGATACTATTAAGTTTTTAAATTATTATTATACATGGACGAAATCGTCACTGATACAAATCTACTAACATCTACTTCTATTAATAATATCTAAAAATCGAAGTCCAACAAAATAAATAAATTAGCATATAGTTATCGGTGAAAATTAGTTACACATGACCATTATCAGTAATTAGTTTTGCTATAATATATATATATATATATACATATATATATATATATATATATATATATATGGGTTTTGCTAGAAGACACCTTTTGTGAAGGTGTCTTTTAGCAAGTTACTCTATGAGCATTTGCGAAAAGACACCAACTTACTTTTATGAAGGTGTCTTTTAGCAAAGTTATAACTAAAAAGTGCAAATCACACCTTGAGGTGTGACTTGCTAAAAGACACCACCAAAGGGTGGCTTGTAGCAAGACCCTATATATATATATATATATATATATATATATATATATATATATATATAAACGAGTCATGAGTTCGCGAGGAAAAAAATCACTATAACATGCATTCTCCATTTTTTAATTCATAATATAAGTGGAAAACTAACTTAAAAGTTTGAAAACCAGTATTATACGTGATACATGTTATCATTGAATACAAATTAAATATAATTATAACATAAGAGACAATTTGTCGCAGATATAAATTACAAAATAATTATTAACCACGTGACATGTCATCACTGATATATATTGTAAAATATTAATTATAGACGACACAAGTTGATACTGTTAACCTAGAAATTATTATTATACATGGGTGAAATCGCACTGATACAAATCTACTAACATCTACTTCTACTAACAATATATAAAAATCGAAATCCATCAAAATAAATAAATTAGTATATAGTTAGCAGTGGAAATTAGTTACACATGACCATTATTCGTAATTAGTTTTTTAAAAAACAAATAAATTAGTTTTGCTATAATATATATAAACGAGTCTTGATGAGTTTGCGAGGAAAAAAATCGCTATAACATGCATTCTCTATTTTATAATCATAATATAAGTGAAACACTAACTTAAAAATTTAAAAAGTCAGTATTATTATATATATTATAAAATATTTATTTTATACGAAACAACTTGTCACTGTTAACTTTAAAAATTATTATTATACACGGATGAAGTCGTCACTAATACAATTCTACTAACATCCACTTCTATTAACAATATATAAAAACTTGTCACTGTTAACTTTAAAAATTATTATTATACACGGATGAAGTCGTCACTAATACAATTCTACTAACATCCACTTCTATTAACAATATATAAAAATCGAAGTCCAGCAAAATTTCATAATTGTCCTTATTAAAACTCAGATCTCCTTAATTTCATGCGCATAATGGTTATTTTGCAAAATTTAATTTATTTATTTATTTTAAAATTAATTACGGATAATGGTCATCACATGTGTAACCAATTTAAAATTATTATTATACACGAAACAAGTTGTCGCTGTTATGTTTAAAAATTATTTTTATTCACGGGCAAAGTCGTCACTGATACTAATCTACTTCTACGAACAAAAATAATATATAAAAATTGAAGCCCACCAAAATTTCACAACCGTCCTTATTAAAACTCATTACCTTCTTAATTTCATGTGCATAATGGACATTTTATAAAATTTAATTTATTTGTTTTTTTAAGGAAAATTTATTTGTTTTTTAAAAAATTAATTACGGATAATGATCATCACAATTGTAACTAATTTCCACTGATAACTATGAAACTAATTTATTTATTTTGATGGACTTTGATTTTCATATATATTGTCATTAGAGTTAGATGTTAGCAGATTTGTACTGGTGACGACTTCGCCCATGTATAACGGGCATTCTCCTTTTTTTAGTCATAATAAAAGTAAAAAAAAACTAAAAAATTTAAACAAAAATTGTATTACAAACGGGATATGATATCATTAAGTACAAATTAAAAATAATTATAACACAAGAGACAAGTCGTCATTGATATAAATTTTAACATATTTATTCTACACATGACATACCATTGCTGATATGTATTATAAAATAATTATTATACACAAGACAAGTTGTCATTGTTAAAATTTAAAAGTTATTATTACACACGGACTAAATCGTCGTTGATACATATTTTAAAATAATTGCTATAAAGGAGACAAGTTGTCACTGCTCATAATTTAAAAATTATTGTTATATACATGACATGTTGTCATTGATAAAATAATTATTATATACAAGAGACAAGTCATCAATGATATAAATTTTAAAGTAATTATTGTACATGAGCCAAGTAGTCTCTGATACAAGTTTTAAAATAAACATTTTACATATGACAAATTGTCGCTACTAAAAATGTAAAATTATTATTATACACGGGATAAATCTTCATTGATTATACACTGGGCAAGTCGTCGCTAATAATATTTTGAAATAATTCTTCTTCAAAAAAAAATATTTTGAAATAATTATTACGCTCAAGACTTTGAATTTTAAAAGAAATGCACAAGACAAGTTGTCGTTTCTAAAAAGTTACAAAAATATTATTTTACAAAAGACAAGACTTCATTACTATTTTTTTTCCGAGTTAGTATTTTAATTTACCAAACCTACTCCAAAATTATATATTTTTCAAGGAAAAAACTCCAAGATATGTTATTATATTTTTTATTTGGAGAAAAAAAATATAAGTTGATATTATTGTTGAATCAAAAATATATCGCTCAAATATTTGGCCAACACGTCCAAATTATTTACATAAACTAATAATTAAATTGCATCAAAACTCTTATAAACATTTCATAATTTTTAATAAATAACAAACATTTACTGTACCCGTGCGTCAGCACGGGTTTGTTACTAGTTGGAGTAGAAAAATAGGGTTTGAAAAATAACGAAAATGTCCCTCCAAAAGGTTCTTAAGTGAGGGGCAGTTTCGTATTTTCTCTCCGACCCAGGAAAGCGGGCGATTTGACCCGCAACTGATCCGCTCCGCGTCGCAGAAACTCGTTCGCGATACCCGCTATCCACAAACGCGTGGATTTGTAGCGTTCTGACGCGCCCCCTTGATTCTGGCCGCGATCGAGCCGGGAGCGACCACGTTTGATAACAGAGCACACTAGTATTCACATAATCGGTTCTAGTAAAAACTAAAATGGGAACTTGTTTTAACAGCAGGAATTTGAAAAGCAACAACTTGAGCTTTTCCAGAATATAAATCCAACATAACAAAACCAAGTTAGTTCTTTAGATTTCATAACCCGAGACTTGGACTACAAATAAAGCTCCTGTTTGGATCGACTTATTTGAGCTCATGTCACAACACTTATGAGACTACTCGAGCGAGTTCAAAAAAAAAAAAAAGCTTATAACAAGTTCATGAACTGTTTTCAGCTAATTTCCAATGATAGCTTCTGAAAACAATTTGACTTTTTTTACATAAAAATATCTTACATAAGCAATATATGATAGATGTTTATGCTATTTAGTCTTAATTAAGCCATTCATCCAAATGCAAAAGGGTCATACTCGTTTCTGTATATCACAATGTTGACAAAAAGTAAATCAAAAAGAACAAACAGCAAAAATAAAAGGCACATCAATTCCGAAAAAGGTTGCATAACCATTGAAATCATAGATCTGAAGCAAAGAGAGAGATAAATGGTGTTACCTGGTGAGAGAGGAACCGGAAGAAAGAAAGAGAAGTACGGTTAGGTTGGGGATCACCTTCTGCAATGGTTCCTCGTATATCATGCTCCATCAAAAATATGAGCCTCCATGGTTTTCTACCTTTAGATTTAATGAATGGATGAAATTAGTTAATCATATTTGATTGTTTTTTTTATTTGCAAATTTGATCATCTTATCCTAACAATTTTGGCATGTAGGTTTTTTGTTTTCTTTTCCTGTTGACAAAAAGGTGTATTGCCCATGATCAAATTGGAGACCTATAAAGTTGTAGAGTTTAGAAACGGGGGGGGGGGGGGGGAATGTTAAGGAATGTCTTATGATATTTTTTTAAGAATTATAAGTGGTAACTACACCATTCGGTCACTATTATAAGCAAAAATCAACATTTTAGATTCATTGATTAAATGATGTATGTGGTTTTTATTATATACCACATACATCATTTAATGAATGAATCTAAAATGTTGCTTTTTGCTTATAATAGTGATCGGATGATGTATTTATGAAAATGTGTATATTTAATATATTAGAAATCAAAGTACATGACTTTTTTAATGAATAATTGCTTATTTTAGAATGTTTAATGAATGCATTCGTTAACAAAAATCCTATAAAACATTTTTTATAAACTATTTACCAAATCGATGGTTTATTGATTTTTCTTTCAAGTATAACTTTGTTATCTTAATTACGAATCGTTCGAGAGATTTTGAGTTTGATTCATGGTGAGAACAACAATATAACATCAGATTTTAACTTTGTTATCTTTTTTATCAAGTCATATTTTACTTCAGCAGAACTTTAGATTACCAGGACTTCCTTCCCCTAGGAAACGATTGTTAACACAAGAAATATCGTTATCTTAATTTAAAATATTTTTAAGAAATATATACTTTTTAAACATTTTATATTTATCCACTAGTTCAACCTTAAAACATTGTCTCTACGGATTATATCATTTATAAAATGTTCAACATTCACTTTTCTAAGCAACGTGAGACTTCCAACTCACAATTGTTACACGACAATCTCCCCTTAAGTGTGAGTCCATAATTCATATGATTTCCTTCAATCGGAAACTTTATCATTAACATACACTTACAATGTCAATGTGTGTTGTTTCCAACACGCATGTTATATATTCTTTGCAGTATTACAAACTTCTAATCAACAACAGTAATTGCAATAAAAATTGGCAGACAATAACTTTATATAACTATAATAATCCAGTAAACTTACATACATGTTATTAATTATATAATCTCATCATTGTTGGTGCATTTATGTCACTAATTAAAAATAGATGAGAAGGGAAAAAATGCACTACCTCTTGATGAACTGGGCAATGTACCGTACTACAAAACACATTAGTACAATCACCAAAATATATGTGAAATAGTTTAAGAACTCTTAAAACCAGTACCACAGTCATATAGCATATGAATTCAAGAAATTAATTACCCAACTGTTTTGTCAAAAATATCTAATATGATTCGAGTTGTCTTTCCAACCAATAAGATAGCTAAAACAACTGTTGTTCAGCACCTTAAAAGTACATAACAAACAAGTTCCCAATAATTGATAAATCTTAGTTTCACAAAAAGCCCCACATAAGTAACTGCAAATTATCAAAACTTTGCAAAATCCAAGTAGAAGATAGTGCAACAAAGGATACTAAAAGTACAACGCTCCCACTAATCCAACATAAAAAGCCCAAATGTCACATTGTAAAGGTGGATCTTTCGCTGAATCCAATTCATATCTTCCACAACAGCAAAAATGTTATGTATGTGGTCATAATCTTGATATGAAGCTCAGACTGCATCCTCAACACATGAGATCATTAAAATTGCTTTCATCTTACACCATATTCAAAATAAGCATAAGCTGTTAGCATTCAATGTCTTCATGTTTCATGGGCGAATCAATTTCTACATAGCCTAAAGCAGCGCACTAATGTTGGAAATTATTTCTTTTACACACATATAAGTCTTCAAAAACAAAAGATTACTCAATTGAAGACATTTCGTGATTGATGATAAAAAATATTCCAGACAGACCAATCACATTTTCCAGGACATAATGACAACTACCAAGTAAAATCAAAATTCAAAAGTAGAGGAGCACATAGAAAAAAATTGGAATAAACATCTAATGAAGTCCGTAATAAAAAAAAGTGGCTTTTCGTCGAAGGGAGGAGGGTTTCAAACCCTAAAACATTATTAATGCAAAATAGTATCAAGTAAAATCTAACCGACATCATTTTTTTACTTTATTCATTTTGAATTGCAGATATTTAGCATATCACACATCACCAGCTGTATTGTCAACCCAAAATCCAATTTCATTTTACTTAATATATTGATAATCAAGTCTTATTTGTACAAAAGGAATTATAAACTGTACATAATAGTTGGAAAAATATAATCAGTGACAGTATCAGACTTCTAGACATTAAAATTCCAACCTACCAACTTACAGTAGCAAAATCAAACCTACAGTCTCAAATATGCAGAAAGATTGGCATGTTTCTTGCATTCTATGTTTTTTCTTGTTCTTTATTGTATATAGGTTCTTCGGTATCAAAACATTTTCACTCATTCAAAAACATTTTGAACAACCGAAACAAATGAAAAAAAAAAGTTACAATAAAAAAATAACCTTTTTTTTTTTCAAATACAATACCATATAGATAAAAAATATTATTGACGAAATTTGATCACGCATTGATGCACAATTACAAAATGGATGCTTGGCAACTATGATTGCCAAGCTGCTATTGAATAACCAATAACTAGATGCGAACCATAATCAGTTCTAGGAAAAACTAAAATGGGAACTTGTTTTAACAGCAGGAATTGGAAAAGCAACAACTTGAGATTTTCCAGAATATAAATCCAACATTCTAACAAAACTAAGTTAGTTCTTTAGATTTCAAAACCCGAGCCTTGGACTACAAATAAAGCTCCTGTTTGGATCGACTTAATTGAGCTCATCCTGCAACACTTATGAGACTACTCTAGCGAGTTCACAAAAAAAAAAAAACAACTTATAACAAGTTCATGAAATGTTTTCAGCTAATTTCCAATGATAGCTTCTAAAAACAATTTGACTTTTTTTACATAAATATATCTTACATAAGCAGTATATGATAGATGTTTATGCTTTTTAGTCTTAATTAAGCCATTCATCCAAATCCAAAAGGGCCATACTCGTTTCTGTATATCACAATGTTGACAAAAAGTAAATCGAAAAGAACAAATAGCAAAAATAAAGGGCACATCAAATCCGAAAAAGGTTGCATAGCCATTGAAATCATGGATCCGAAGCAGAGAGAGGGTTTTACCTGGTGAGAGAGGAACCGGAAGAGAGAAAGAGAGGTACGGTTAGGTTGGGGATCACCTTCTACAATGGTTCCTCGTATATCATGCTCCATCAAAAATATGAGCCTCCATGGTTTTCTACCCTTAGATTTAATGAATGGATGAGATTAGTTAATCATATTTGATTGTTTTTTTTATTTGCAAATTTGATCATCTTATCCTAACAATTTTGGCATGTAGGTTTTTTGTTTTCTTTTCCTGTTGACAAAAAGGTGTATTGCCCATGATCAAATCGGAGACCTATAAAGTTGTAGAGTTTAGAAACGAGGGGTGAATGTTAAGGAATGTCTTATGATACTTTTTTAAGAATTATAAGTGGTAACTACACCATTCGGTCACTATTATAAGCAAAAATCAACATTTTAGATTCATTTATTAAATGATGTATGTGGTTTTTATTATATACCACATACATCATTTAATGAATGAATCTAAAATGTTGCTTTTTGCTTATAATAGTGATCGGATGATGTATTTATGAAAATGTGTATATTTAATGTATTAGAAATTAAAGTACATGACTTTTTTTAATGAATAATTGCTTATTTTAGAATGTTTAATGAATGCATTCGTTAACAAAAACCCTATAAAACATTTTTTATAAACTATTTACCATATCGATGGTTTATTGATTTTTCTTTCAAGTTTAACTTTGTTATCTTAATTACGAATCGTTCGAGAGATTTTGAGTTTGATTCATGGTGAGAACAACCATAAAACATCAGATTTTAACTTTGTTATCTTTTTTATCAAGTCATATTTTACTTCAGCAGAACTTTAGATTACCAGGACTTCCTTCCCCTAGAAAACGATTGTTAACATAAGAAATATCGTTATCTTAATTTAAAATATTTATTAAGAAATATATACTTTTTAAACATTTTATATTTATTCGCTAGTTCAACCTTAAAACATTGTCTCTACGGATTATATCATTTATAAAATGTTCAACATTCACTTTTCTAAGCAACGTGAGACTTCCAACTCACAATTGTTACACGACAATCTCCCCTTAAGTGTGAGTCCATAATTCATATGATTTCCTTCAGTCGGAAACTTTATCATTAACATACACTTACAATGTCAATGTGTGATGTTTCCTACACGAATGTTATATATTCTTTGCAGTATTACATACTTCTAATCAACAACAGTAATTGCAATAAAAATTGGCAGACTTAATAACTTTATATAACTATAATAATCCAGTAAACTTACATACATGTTATTAATTATATAATCTCATCGGTGGCATTTAGGGTGGGAAGGAGAAAGAGTTTCCCACCATGGGAAAGTTTTTTTTTACCATCAGATTAAAGAGAAACACATATTTTATGATGGTCAGTCTACACTATATTATACATGAACATTCTCTCTCCTCTCTTCCACCACCACCACACTGTATTTTTCCTGATACAGCTCAATCTTCCCTCCTCTGTCAATCTTCTTATTGTAAAGACACAAAAATTCCAAACCCCCTCCAATTCTTTTGTTCAATTTGTCTATGGCATAAGAACCCAACAACATATCTACTCCAGTCACATGAGCCACTTCAAATCTAGATTTGTCCATGCCATGTTCACAATGATTCAAAAGTCAAAATCTTTGAACAAAACTCTGAATTAACCTCAAACAAAACGGAGATTCGATTAGTAGTTTAGGAATACTCCTTAAATTCAATTACCTTCAACATTTTTTTTATGGAAGCTTCAACTTTTTTCTCAAATAATTTCCCAAGTGTTAAAATGAAAGTGAGGGTGAAGTCAACGACGTTTGCTGCTGGAACCTTTGCAACCAGCGAGAATCCCACAAATATTTTCATGAATTAAGCCAATAATATTATCTTTGATCTTTATTTGAAGATTTGGAAAATGATAAATAACATCTCAATTGAAGTAGAAAAAAAATGAAAGGACAAAAACTGTTAAAATATTGGTTTTAAATGGTTTCAATTATTGGTGGTGTTTTGTGAACGAGGTCATGGAGATTGATGATGGTTGCGGGGTGGGGAGCCAGAGGGAGATGGGTCGTAGAGTTAGGTGGGAGGAAGAGAAGAAAAGTTTGGAATGACAAACCATTAAAATCAGGTATGGAAGAACATTCTAAGATTTAATAGAAGGGCACAATCTAACCGTTGATCTCAAGTTTCCCATGGTGGGAAAATCTTTCTCATTCCCACCCTAAATGCCACCAATCTCATCATTGTTGGTGCATTTATGTCACTAATTAAAAATAGATGAGAAGGGAAAAAATGCACTACCTCTTGATGAACTGGGCAATGTACCGTACTACAAAACACATTAGTACAATCACCAAAATATATGTGCAATAGTTTAAGAACTCTTAAAACCAGTACCACAATAGACAATATAGCATATGAATTCAAGAAATTAATTACCCAACTGTTTTGTCAAAAATCTCTGATATGATTCGAGTTGTCTTTCCAACCAATAAGATAGCTAAAACAACTGTTGTTCAGCACCTTAAAAGTACATAACAAACAAGTTCCCAATAATTGATAAATCTTAGTTTCACAAAAAGCCCCACATAAGTAACTGCAAATTATCAAAACTTTGCAAAATCCAAGTAGAAGATAGTGCAACAAAGGATACTAAAAGTACAACGCTCCCACCAATCCAACATAAAAAGTCCAAATGTCACATTGTAAAGGTGGATCTTTCGCTGAATCCAATTCATATGTTCCACAACTGCAAAAATGTTATGTATGTGGTCATAATCTTGATATGAAGCTCAGACTGCATCCTCAACACATGAGATCATTAAAATTGCTTTCATCTTACACCATATTCAAAATAAGCATAAGCTGTTAGCATTCAATGTCTTCATGTTTCATGGGCGAATCAATTTCTACATAGCCTAAAGCAGCGCACTAATGTTGGAAATTATTTCTTTTACACACATATAAGTCTTCAAAAACAAAAGATTACTCAATTGAAGACATTTCGTGATTGATGATAAAAAATACTCCAGACAGACCAATCACATTTTCCAGGACATAATGACAACTACCAAGTAAATCAAAATTCAAAAGTAGAGGAGCACATAGGAAAAAAGTGGAATAAACATATTGTAACAGCCCGATTTTCGTTAGATTTATTTTATTATTTATTTATGTGTGTTTTATGTGCTCTTGTATGATTATTTGCCTTTGTGTGTATTTTGGTTGGGATTTGTAGAATTCGGAGTTAGAAGGATATTTTAGTCATTTTGGACTTAGGGGCATTTTGGTCATTTTGATAGTAAGGGTAATTTTGTAATTTTTGTCGATATTATTTTTAGTGCTTAGTCAGAGTTATTATTTTACTAAGTTCCTAAAGAGTGTAGTAATTATTTTATTTACCAGTAAGTGACCGTTAGTGATATATTTTACCGTTAAGTGAGGAGTAACATTTTTGAGGTTAGATTAGAAATGGGTTAGGCCCATTAAGGTTTGTGAGATAAGCCCAATTAGGTAAGCCTATATAAACTAATGTTAGTAGAGAAATAGGGTTTTACCACATTTTTCATTTGAGAAGAGAAGAGATAGAGGCTAGAGGGAAGAACAAGAACAAGGGTTAGAGCTAGAAGAGGGGATTCATCATCTAGGAGCTAAATTGAAGCTTTGGTTAGAGATTCTTGGTGTTAGAGGTAAGAGGGTTAGAATTTAACCATAATTCATAATTTTTCCTTTTTACCCATTTTGTGAAATTGATGAATTGAATCTAAATGTTGTAAATTCGTGCATGATTGTTGCTGTTATGTTTGAGAACATGATTTGTATGATAATTGTATGTTAGTATGTGAATTAACATGTTGATTATGATATTGTTGGTGAATGCATGTATGCAAAATGATGGTGATGGTGAGGTGATTATTGTTTGTGTGAACATATGCATTGAGTCGAGTCATATGTTCATGCATTCATGACTGATGGTGGCGGATTTTATATCCAATTGAGGGGAATTGTAAGAGGAGATGTAGTCTTACATACAATGTTTTTGTTGCATCGAAGGTGACGACCTTGAGGTGATTTGGTACCACATGCATCTAAAAGAGTCGAGAGCATTATATGCATTTGATTAGTTGATGAGTCATGTCATAATTGAATATATGACTTGGTGAATTGTGTGTTGGTGAAATTTGGTGAATGTTGTGATTACGTGGATTGGTGTATATGTACATTGGTGGATTTTGTTGATGGTTGTGAATAATTGAATTATGCTCTAATTGCATGTCTTAATTGTTTGTGCTGATACACCTGGTGAATCAATTGATGTTGGTTATTTTAATAATAATGATGAGGTGAGATTTGTATATGTATATATACATATTATATGGTGACTTCTTTGATAATGATGATTGCTTGCTTATAACTTGGAAATGATGAATTGTATTTGTTGAACTAAGCATGCTAGATGAGTAATGAGGTAAGTGATGTTACCATTGATTGATGTTGATAAATGATGAGCTTTTGTTGATGACTTGATTAGAGGTTGAATATGCATGTTATGCCATGTTAATAATGTGATAGCTTGAAAGGTAAATGATGGGGGATAATAATCATGTGATGCTAGTATTCTAGGAGGGATGACTATGTATATGTGATATGTATGAACCCGTGAATGCTATGTTTTCATATGTGGATTATGTTTGATGTAATGCTTACCCTCAGTGGTCTGTGGTGGACCGCCTACCTGTTTGTATGAATGGGTAGACGGCGTGCAGATTTAGTTTGTTGCTTGCTGGTGAGTGCTAAGGATAGCGGAGCTACCTCGTTTATCTGTTCTTGGAGTCGTAGTTTAGGGCTCTGATTAGGCTGTGTCGGTGTCCCTAGTTAATGTTGGATTATTTTATTTTGAGGTGTACTCATTGTTGAGATATTGAGAATTTTATGATGATGTATTGTTGACCATGGCATATGTATATGTTGGAGATTTTTGTGATTTGTATCCGCTGCGACTGTTGAGATATTATATATATATATATATATATATATATATATATATATACATGTTGAAGTTATGGATTTTGTTGACGTAGCATCTATTTCTAGAATATGTTCGTATATTCGCGCGTTTTACCGCTTAATAGAAGTAGGGTGTTACAAGTTGGTATCAGAGCCGTGGTCGGTCTTGTCTACACCAAAAACCGTTGAATTTCCTGTTGTATGCGAATGGTATTGAGTTACCTTCGGTACTTGTTGTGTTGTTCCGTTCTTTTAGGTGGGTTTGAGCGTAGTGGGGGAGTAACAGTTTGCTTCAAGTGTGTTAGTCTGGCAAGGGAATGTATCTTGGCTGTAGAGGCTCAGTTGTTTGTTGTTTGTGTTGAGGTTCCTGTTGATTTTGTGTTGGATCTTGTGTGTCTTCCGTTGGAGCATATGGATGTGATTTTTGGTATGGATTGAATGTTGACTTTTGGTGTTAACATTAACTGTTTGACCAATAGTGTAACGCTTTTTAAGCCGGTAGTTGAGGAAGGTGGGAGGTTCTTGACCGCAGAACAAGTGAAGAAGTCTTTGGATGGTGAAGCTTGTGTGTTTATGATGTTTGCTTCTTTGAAGGAAGGTAGTGAGAAAGGAGTTGGTGAATTGCCGGTAGTGCAAGAATTTCCAGAAGTTTTTCCGGACGACATTACCGAGTTACCGCCGGAGAGGGAAGTTGAGTTTGCAATTGATTTGGTACCTGGAACGAGTCCTATTTCGATTACGCCTTATTGGATGTCTGCATCAGAGTTGGGTGAATTGAAGAAGCAGTTGGAAGAGTTGCTCGAGAAGCAGTTTATCAGGCCGAGTGTTTCTCCGTGGGGTGCTCCTGTGTTGTTGGTTAAGAAGAAAGATGGAAGTATGAGGTTGTGTTGGATTATCGGCAGTTGAATAAGGTGACGATTAAGAATCGGTATCCGCTCCCGAGGATTGATGATTTGATGGATCAGTTGGTTGGTGCGGAAGTGTTTAGCAAGATTGATTTGAGATCAGGATATCATCAGATTAGAGTGAAGGCGGAAGATATATCCAAAACTGCATTCAGAACGAGGTATGGACACTATGAGTATTATGTGATGCCATTTGGAGTGTCTAATGCGCCAGGTGTCTTCATGGAGTACATGAATAGAATATTTCATCCTTTTCTGGATTGTTTTGCGGTGGTGTTTATTGATGATATTTTGGTGTATTCAAAGTCGGAAGAAGAGCATGCCGAGCATTTGAGGATTGTGTTGGGAGTCTTGAAGGAGAACAAGTTGTTTGCTAAGTTATCGAAGTGAGAGTTTTGGTTGCGGGAAGTGAGTTTCCTTGGTCATGTGATTTCTAAAGGTGGTACTGCGGTGGATCCGTCGAAGGTTGAGGCGGTGTTGCAATGGGAATCGTCTAAGTCTGTTTTTGAAGTTAGAAGCTTTCTTGGATTGGCAGGTTATTATCAGAGGTTCATTGAGGGATTCTCTAAGTTGGCGTTGCCGTTGACGCAATTGACACGGAAAGGACAAACTTATGTTTGGGATGCTAAGTGTGAGAAGAGTTTCCAAGAGTTGAAGAAGAGGTTAACGTCAGCTCCAGTTTTGATTTTGCCGAATCCGAAGGAATCATTTGTTGTGTATTGTGATGCTTTTAAGATGGGTCTTGGTGGTGTGCTTATGCAGAATCGTTAGGTTGTGGCTTATGCTTCGAGGCAGTTGAAAGTGCATGAGAAGAATTATCCGACTCATGACTTGGAATTGGCGGCCGTTGTGTATGTGTTGAAGATTTGGAGGCACTATCTGTATGGTTCTAAGTTTGAGGTGTTCAGTGATCACAATAGTTTGAAGTATTTGTTTGACCAGAAGGAGTTGAATATGAGGCAGAGAAGATGGTTGGAGTATCTTAAGGATTTTGATTTTCAGTTGAGTTATCACCCTGGGAAGGCGAATGTTGTTGCTGATGCTTTGAGTACGAAGTCATTGCATATGTCTGCTTTGATGGTGAAAGAGTTGGAGTTGATTGAGCAGTTTCGAGATTTGAGTTTGGTTAGTGAGTTGACGCCAGATGGTGTGAGGTTGGGCATGTTGAAGCTAACAAGTAATATTTTGGAGGAGATTAAGAATGGCCAGAAGGAAGATTTGGAACTTGTTGATCGTGTGGTGTTGGTTAATCAAGGTAAGGGTGGAGACTTCAGGTTGGATGAGAACAGTGTTTTGATGTTTCGTGATCGTGTTTGTGTACCGGATGTTCTTGAGCTTAAGAGACAGATTTTGGAAAAAGGTCATAGAAGTAGTTTGAGTATTCATCCAGGAGCGACTAAGATGTATCAGGATTTGAAGAGGTTGTTTTGGTGGCCTGGAATGAAGAAGGAGATTGCAGAATTTGTGTATGCTTGTTTGGTTTGTCAGAAGTCTAAGATTGAACATCAGAAACCGTCAGGTTTGATGCAACCGTTGTTTGTGTCGGAGTGGAAGTGGGATAGTATCTCTATGGACTTTGTTGGAGCTTTGCCGCAAACTGTGAAGGGTTTTGATTCAATTTGGGTGATTGTTGATCGGTTGACGAAGTCGACACATTTTGTTCCTATCAAGACCGGTATGTCAGTGGCGAAGTTGGTTGAGATCTACATTCAGCAGATTGTTAGGTTGCATGGTATTCCTTCTATTATTGTGTCGGATCGGGATCCGAGGTTTACTTCTAAGTTTTGGGAGAGTCTGCAAGTTGCTTTGGGGACTAAGTTGAGGTTGAGTTCTGCTTATCATCCCCAAACGGATGGTCAGACGGAGAGGACTATTCAGAGTTTGGAAGATTTGTTGAGAGCTTGTGTTTTGGAACAAGGTGTCAGTTGGGTTGAATGTTTACCGTTGATTAAGTTTACTTACAATAACAGTTTTCATTCTAGTATCGGGATGACACCGTTTGAGGCTTTGTATGGTCGGAGGTGTAGGACTCCGTTGTGTTGGTATGAGTCAGGTGAAAGTGCTTTGTTGGTACCAGATGTTGTGCAAGAAACTACGGAAAAGGTTAAAATGATTCAAGAGAAGATGAGAGCGTCTCAGAGTAGGCAGAACAGTTATCATGATAAGAGGAGGAAGGACATTGAGTTTCAAGTTGGTGATCATGTGTTTTTTAGGGTGAATCCTGTAACCGGTGTAGGTCGTGCTTTGAAGTGTCGGAAGTTGACTCCTCGTTTTGTTGGACCCTTTGAGATCATTGAGAAGGTTGGGGTTGTAGCGTATCAGATTGCGTTACCACCATCTTTGTCGAATCTTTATGATGTGTTTCATGTGTCTCAGTTGTGGAATTATGTGTATGATGCGTCTCATGTGATTCAAGTGGATTATTTGGAAGTAAGGGATAATTTGACCGTTGAGACTTGGCCAGTTAGGATTGAGGATCGTGAAGTGAAACGTTTGCGTGGCAAGGAGATCGTTTTGGTTAAAGTGATTTGGGTTGGACCGACTGGTGAGAGTGCCACTTGGGAATCGGAGAGTAGGATGAGGGTTGCATATCCAGAGTTGTTTCCTTCAGGTAATTTTCGAGGGCGAAAATTCTTTTTAGTGGGGGAGAGTTGTAACAACCTGATTTTTCGTTAGATTTATTTTATTATTTATTTATGTGTTATATGTGCTCTTATATGATTATTTGCCTTTGTGTGTATTTTGGTTGGGATTCGTAGAATTCGGAGTTATAAGGGTATTTTAGTCATTTTGGACTTAGAGGCATTTTGGTCATTTTGAGAGTAAGGGTAATTTTGTAATTTTTGTCGAGATTATTTTTAGTGCTTAGTGAAAGTTATTATTTTACTAAGTTACTAGAGAGTGTAGTAATTATTTTATTTACCAGTAAGTGACCGTTAGTGATATATTTTACCGTTAAGTGAGTAGTAACATTTTTGAGGTTAGATTAGAAATGGGTTAGGCCCATTAAGGTTTGTGAGATAAGCCCAATTAGGTGAGCCTATATAAACTAATGTTAGTAGAGAAATAGGGTTTTACCACAGTTTTCATTTGAGAAGAGAAGAGATAGAGGCTAGAGGGAAGAACAAGAACAAGGTTTAGAGCTAGAAGAGGGGATTCATCATCTAGGAGCTAAATTGAAGCTTTAGTTAGAGATTCTTGGTGTTAGAGGTAAGAGGGTTAGAATTCAACCATAATTCATAATTTTTCCTTTTTACCCATTTTGTGAAATTGATGAATTAAATCTAAATGTTGTAAATTCGTGCATGATTGTTGCTGTTATGTTTGAGAACATGATTTGTATGATAATTGTATGTTAGTATGTGAATTAACATGTTGAAATGCATAATTGTTGGTAAATTGTGTTCTTGAGCAAATTTGATAAAAAAATGAAGTTGTGGTGATGATTTGTGCATGAATTTGTGTTCATTAGTTGTTGTTGATGATTGATGAACTGTTGGAATCAAATTATTGTGACTGGAATTGTTGTTGATGGATTTGTGAGGAGATTTGTGGTTGTGTTGGTGTTTTGAGAAAATGTTATGATTTTGGTGGAATGAGCTATTTTGTTGTTTCTAATGCTTGAATCATGTTTGTTTAAGTGTATTGAACCAATTTTGACCCATAAACACTTTCTGGAACTTGGTTTGGGAGTTGGGGATTTGAAAAATAGGATTTTGGGTGAAAATGGTGTGAAACCCGTAACTACTGGAGAATTTCGCAAGAACGGCGCTAATAGCCCAAATTTCGCTAATAGCGAAATTGCCCAGAAACAGTTTTTCTTCTGTTTCGCTAATAGCCCAAATTGAGCTAATAGCGAAATTGCCCAGAAACAGTTTTCTGTTTCGAGTACTTGGGGATCAATCCGATACTTCTAAAATGTTTCTTTGGACTTAATTAACCTCTGTTTATACCTTTAATCCTACTGGAACATGATTTGAATTGGTTTGAACTTGAATTTGTGAAAATCGTCTAACTTTTATAAAAACGGTCCAAACGTCGATTTTTCCGAAAACTCGTTTTCTCCGGAGTTGGAGGTGGGATTAAAGTTGTATATTGTTTATATGATTTCTAAAAATGGTTGTGATTGGTTTTATCAAGTTTGAACTTGTTTTGCTTTGAAAATGGGAATTTTTGTGAAAAGCGATAAAGGGAGACGAACTTTGAGTTTTTCATGAATTCATCGTATTTGGCCGATGAAATGCTTATGTAACATCTACTGCACATATAAGTGACTTGTGAGAATACATGGCATAGGCAATTGAGCTTGTAGAATTGGTTTTGGTACATAACCACTAGTATTTCTAAGTTGTGACTTTTGGAGACGAACTTGGTAGAAAATGACTTAAGAGTTGATTGTCTTGTGAATCCTTTATGGATAGTTGATATAACTTATATGAAGATGATTGATGGTGTATTTATGTGACAACTACATATTGATTGAATTGTGGATGTTGTTGGTGATTGTATATATGTCAAGTGGTGGTGATTTGTTGTCGATGCATATATACTAAATGAATGGTGATGATCATTTGATCGATGAATGGTGATAAACATGTTTATGTTATGTTGTTTGTTGAACATGTTAAATGTTGATTGTTGGTGGTGAATTCATACATGCTAATTTGATGGTGATATTGTTGGTGAATGCATGTATGCAAAATGATGGTGATGGTGAGGTGATTATTGTTTGTGTGAACATATGCATTGAGTCGAGTCATATGTTCAAGCATTCATGACTGATGGTGGCGGATTTTATATCCAATTGAGGTGAATTGTAAGAGGAGGTGTACTCTTACATACGATGTTTTTATTGCATCGAAGGTGACGACCTTGAGGTGATTTGGTACCACATGCATCTAGAAGAGTCTAGAGCATTTTATGCATTTGATTAGTTGATGAGTCGTGTCATAATTGAATATATGACTTGGTGAATTGTGTGTTGGTGAAATTTGGTGAATGTTGTGATTACGTGGATTGGTGTATATGTACATTGGTGAATTTTGTTGATGGTTATGAATAATTGAATTATGCTCTAATTGCATGTCTTAATTGTTTGCGCTGATACACCTGGTGAATCAATTGATGTTGGTTATTTTAATAATAATGATGAGGTGAGATTTGTATATGTATATATACATATGATATGGTGATTTCTTTGATAATGATGATTGCTTGCTTATAATTTGGAAATGATGAATTGTATTTGTTGAACTAAGCATGCTAGATGAGTAATGAGGTAAGTGATGTTACCATTGATTGATGTTGATAAATGATGAGCTTTTGTTGATGACTTGATTAGAGGTTGAATATGCATGTTATGCCATGTTAATAATGTGATAGCTTGAAAGGTAAATGATGGGGGATAATAATCATGTGATGCTAATATTCTAGGAGGAATGGCTATGTATATGTGATATGTATGAACCCGTGAATGCTATGTTTTCATATGTGGATTATGTTTGATGTAATGCTTACCCTCAGTGGTCTGTGGTGGACCGCCTACCTGTTTGTATGAATCGGTAGACGACGTGCAGGTTTAGTTTGTTGCTTGCTGGTGAGTGCTGAGGATAGCAAAGCTACCTCGTCTATCTGTTCTTGGAGTCGTAGTTTAGGGCTCTGATTAGGCTGTGTCGGTGTCCCTAGTTAATGTTGGATTGTTTTATTTTGAGGTGTACTCATTGTTGATATTTGGAGAATTTTATGATGATGTATTGTTGACCATGACATATGTATATGTTGGAGATTTTTGTGATTTGTATCCGCTTCGACTGTTGAGATATTATATATATACATGTTGAAGTTGTGGATTTTGTTGACGTAGCATCTATTTCTAGAATATGTTCGTATATTCGCGCGTTTTACCGCTTAATAGAAGTAGGGTGTTACACATATAATGAAGTCCGTAATAAAAAAAGGTGGCTTTTCGTCGAAGGGAGGAGGGTTTCAAATCCTAAAACAATATTAATGCAAAATAGTATCAAGTAAAATCTAAACGACATCATTTTTTTACTTTATTCATTTTGAATTACAGATATTTAGTATATCACACATCACCAGCTGTATTGTTAACCCAAAATCCAATTTCATTTTACTTAATATATTGATAATCAAGTCTTATTTGTACAAAAGGAATTATAAACTGCACATAATGGCAGGAAAAATATAATCAGTGACAGTATCAGTCTTCTAGACATGAAAATTCCTACCTACCAACTTACAGTAGCAAAATCAAACCTACAGTCTCAAATATGCATAAAGATTGGCATATTTCTTGCATTCTATGTTTTTTCTTGTTCTTTATTGTATATAGGTTCTTCGGTATCAAAACATTTTCACTCCTTCAAAAACATTTTGAACAACCGAAACAAATGAAAAAAAAAAGTTACATTAAAAAAATAACCCTTTTTTCAAATATTATACCATATAGATAAAAAATATTATTGACAAATTTGATCAGACATTGATGCACAATTACAAAATGGATGCTTGGCAACTATGATTGCCAAGCTTCTATTGAATAACCAATAACTAGATGCGAACCATAATCAGTTCTAGGAAAAACTAAAATGGGAACTTGTTTTAACAGCAGGAATTGGAAAACCAACAACTTGAGCTTTTCCAGAATATAAATCCAACATTCTAACAAAACCAAGTTAGTTCTTTAGATTTCAAAACCCGAGCCTTGGACTACAAATAAAGCAACACTTATTTGAGCTCATCCCGCAACACTTATGAGACTACTCGAGCGAGTTAACAAAAAAAAAACAGCTTATAACAAGTTCATGAACTGTTTTCAGCTAATTTCCAATGATAGCTTCTGAAAACAATTTGACATTTTTTACATAAAAATATCTTACATAAGCAATATATGATAGATGTTTATGCTATTTAGTCTTAATTAAGCAATTCATCCAAATCCAAAAGGGTCATACTCGTTTCTGTATATCACAATGTTGACAAAAAGTAAATCGAAAAGAACAAACAGCAAAAATAAAAGGCACATCTAATCCAAAAAAGGTTGCATAGCCATTGAAATCATAGATCCGAAGCAGAGAGAGGGTGTTACCTGGTGAGAGGGGAACCGGAAGAGAGAAATAGAGGTACGGTTAGGTTGGGGATCACCTTTTGCAATGGTTCCTCGTATATCATGCTCCATCAAAAATATGAGCCTCCATGGTTTTCTACCCTTAGATTTAATGAATGGATGAGATTAGTTAATCATATTTGATTGTTTTTTTTATTTGCAAATTTGATCATCTTATCCTAACAATTTTGGCATGTAGGTTTTTTGTTTTCTTTTCCTGTTGACAAAAAGGTGTATTGCCCATGATCAAATCGGAGACCTATAAAGTTGTAGACTTTAGAAACGAGGGGGGAATGTTAAGGAATGTCTTATGATACTTTTTTAAGAATTATAAGTGGTAACTGCACCATTCGGTCACTATTATAAGCAAAAATCAACATTTTAGATTCATTTATTAAATGATGTATGTGGTTTTTATTATATACCACATACATCATTTAATGAATGAATCTAAAATGTTGATTTTTGCCTATAATAGTGATCGAATGATGTATTTATGAAAATGTGTATATTTAATGTATTAGAAATCAAAGTACATGACTTTTTTTAATGAATAATTGCTTATTTTAGAATATTTAAGGAATGCATTCGTTAACAAAAATCCTATAAAACATTTTTTATAAACTATTTACCAAATCGATGGTTTATTGATTTTTCTTTCATGTTTAACTTTGTTATCTTAATTACGAATCGTTCGAGAGATTTTGAGTTTGATTCATGGTGAGAACAACCATAAAACATCAGATTTTAACTTTGTTATCTTTTTTATCAAGTCATATTTTACTTCAGCAGAACTTTAGAATACCAGGACTTCCTTCCCCTAGGAAACGATTGTTAACACAAGAAATATCGTTATCTTAATTTAAAATATTTATTAAGAATATATACTTTTTAAACATTTTATATTTATCCGCTAGTTCAACCTTAAAACATTGTCTCTACGGATTATATCATTTATAGAATGTTCAACATACACTTTTCTAAACAACGTGAGACTTCCAACTCACAATTGTTACACGACAATCTGCCCTTAAGTGTGAGTCCATAATTCATATGATTCCCTTCAATCGGAAACTTTATCATTAACATACACATACAATGTCAATGTGTGTTGTTTCCTACACGCATGTTATATATTCTTTGCAGTATTACATACTTCTAATCAACAACAGTAATTGCAATAAAAATTGGCAGACAATAACTTTATATAACTATAATAATCCAGTAAACTTACATACATGTTATTAATTATATAATCTCATCATTGTTGGTGCATTTATGTCACTAATTAAAAATAGATGAGATGGGAAAAAATGCACTACCTCTTGATGAATTGCGCAATGTACCGTACTACAAAACACATTAGTACAATCACCAAAATATATGTGCAATAGTTTAGGAACTCTTAAAACCAGTACCACAATAGACAATATAGCATATGAATTCAAGAAATTAATTACCCAACTGTTTTGTCAAAAATCTCTAATATGATTCGAGTTGTCTTTCCAACCAATAAGATAGCTAAAACAACTGTTGTTCAGCACCTTAAAAGTACATAACAAACAAGTTCCCAATAATTGATAAATCTTAGTTTCACAAAAAGCCCCACATAAGTAACTGCAAATTATCAAAACTTTGCAAAATCCAAGTAGAAGATAGTGCAACAAAGGATACTAAAAGTACAACGCTACCACCAATCCAACATAAAAAGCCCAAATGTCACGTTGTAAAGGTGGATCTTTCGCTGAATCCAATTCATATCTTCCACAACTGCAAAAATGTTATGTATGTGGTCATAATCTTGATATGAGGCTCAGACTGCATCCTCAACACATGAGATCATTAAAATTGCTTTCATCTTACACCGGATTCAAAATAAGCATAAGCTGTTAGCATTCAATGTCTTCATGTTTCATGGGCGAATCAATTTCTACATAGCCTAAAGCAGCGCACTAATGTTGGAAATTATTTCTTTTACACACACATATAAGTCTTCAAAAACAAAAGATTACTCAATTGAAGACATTTCATGATTGATGATAAAAAATACTCCAGACAGACCAATCACATTTTCCAGGACATAATGACAACTACCAAGTAAAATCAAAATTCAAAAGTAGAGGAGCACATTGGAAAAAAGTGGAATAAACATATAATGATGTCCGTAATAAAAAAAAGTGGCTTTTCGTCGAAGGGAGGAGGGTTTCAAACCCTAAAACATTATTAATGCAAAATAGTATCAAGTAAAATCTAACCGACATCATTTTTTTACTTTATTCATTCTGAATTGCAGATATTTAGCATATCACACATCACCAGCTGTATTGTTAACCCAAAATCCAATTTCATTTTACTTAATATATTGATAATCAAGTCTTATTTGTACAAAAGGAATTATAAACTGTACATAATAGTTGGAAAAATATAATCAGTGACATTATCAGACTTCTAGACATTAAAATTCCTACCTACCAACTTACAGTAGCAAAATCAAACCTACAGTCTCAAATATGCAGAAAGATTGGCATGTTTCTCGCATTCTATGTTTTTTCTTGTTCTTTATTTTATATAGGTTCTTCGGTATCAAAACATTTTCACTCATTCAAAAACATTTTGAACAACCAAAACAAATGAAAAAAAAGTTACAATAAAAAAATAACCCTTTTTTCCAAATATTATACCATATAGATAAAAAATATTATTGACAAATTTGATCAGACATTGATGCACAATTACAAAATGGATGCTTGGCAACTATGATTGCCAAGCTTCTATTGAATAACCAATAACTAGATGCGAACCATAATCAGTTCTAGGAAAAACTAAAATGGGAACTTGTTTTAACAGCAGGAATTGGAAAAGCAACAACTTGAGCTTTTCCAGAATATAAATCCAACATTCTAACAAAACCAAGTTAGTTCTTTAGTTTTCAAAACCCGAGCCTTGGACTACAAATAAAGCTCCTGTTTGGATCGACTTATTTGAGCTCATCCCGCAACACTTATGAGACCACTCGAGCGAGTTCACAAAAAAAAAAAAAACAGCTTATAACAAGTTCATGAACTGTTTTCAGCTAATTTCCAATGATAGCTTCTGAAAACAATTTGACTTTTTTTACATAAAAATATCTTACATAAGCAATATATGATATATGTTTATGCTATTTAGTCTTAATTAAGCAATTCATCCAAATCCAAAAGGGTCATACTCGTTTCTGTATATCACAATGTTGACAAAAAGTAAATCAAAAAGAACAAACAACAAAAATAAAAGGCACATCAAATCCGAAAAAGGTTGCATAGCCATTGAAATCATAGATCCGAAGCAGAGAGAGGGTGTTACCTGGTGAGAGGGGAACCGGAAGAGAGAAAGAGAGGTACGATTAGGTTGGGGATCATCTTCTGCAATGGTTCCTCGTATATCATGCTCCATCAAAAATATGAGCCTCCATGGTTTTCTACCCTTAGATTTAATGAATGGATGAGATTAGTTAATCATATTTGATTGTTTTTTTATTTGCAAATTTGTTCATCTTATCCTAACAACTTTGGCATGTAGGTTTTTTGTTTTCTTTTCCTGTTGACAAAAAGGTGTATTGCCCATGATCAAATCGGAGACCTATAAAGTTGTAGAGTTTAGAAACGAACGGGGAATGTTAAGGAATGTCTTATGATACTTTTTTTAAGAATTATAAGTGGTAACTACACCATTCGGTCACTATTATAAGCAAAAATCAACATTTTAGATTCATTTATTAAATGATGTATGTGATTTTTATTATATACCACATACATCATTTAATGAATGAATCTAAAATGTTGCGTTTTGCTTATAATAGTGATCGAATGATGTATTTATGAAAATGTGTATATTTAATGTATTAGAAATCAAAGTACATGACTTTTTTAATGAATAATTGCTTATTTTAGAATGTTTAAGGAATGCATTCGTTAACAAAAATCCTATAAAACATTTTTTATAAACTATTTACCAAATCGATGGTTTATTGATTTTTCTTTCAAGTTTAACTTTGTTATCTTAATTACGAATCGTTCGAGAGATTTTGAGTTTGATTCATGGTGAGAACAACCATAAAACATCAGATTTTAACTTTGTTATCTTTTTTATCAAGTCATATTTTACTTCAGCAGAACTTTAGAATACCAGGACTTCCTTCCCCTAGGAAACGATTGTTAACACAAGAAATATCGTTATCTTAATTTAAAATATTTATTAAGAATATATACTTTTTAAACATTTTATATTTATCCGCTAGTTCAACCTTAAAACATTGTCTCTACGGATTATATCATTTATAGAATGTTCAACATACACTTTTCTAAACAACGTGAGACTTCCAACTCACAATTGTTACACGACAATCTGCCCTTAAGTGTGAGTCCATAATTCATATGATTCCCTTCAATCGGAAACTTTATCATTAACATACACATACAATGTCAATGTGTGTTGTTTCCTACACGCATGTTATATATTCTTTGCAGTATTACATACTTCTAATCAACAACAGTAATTGCAATAAAAATTGGCAGACAATAACTTTATATAACTATAATAATCCAGTAAACTTACATACATGTTATTAATTATATAATCTCATCATTGTTGGTGCATTTATGTCACTAATTAAAAATAGATGAGATGGGAAAAAATGCACTACCTCTTGATGAATTGCGCAATGTACCGTACTACAAAACACATTAGTACAATCACCAAAATATATGTGCAATAGTTTAGGAACTCTTAAAACCAGTACCACAATAGACAATATAGCATATGAATTCAAGAAATTAATTACCCAACTGTTTTGTCAAAAATCTCTAATATGATTCGAGTTGTCTTTCCAACCAATAAGATAGCTAAAACAACTGTTGTTCAGCACCTTAAAAGTACATAACAAACAAGTTCCCAATAATTGATAAATCTTAGTTTCACAAAAAGCCCCACATAAGTAACTGCAAATTATCAAAACTTTGCAAAATCCAAGTAGAAGATAGTGCAACAAAGGATACTAAAAGTACAACGCTACCACCAATCCAACATAAAAAGCCCAAATGTCACGTTGTAAAGGTGGATCTTTCGCTGAATCCAATTCATATCTTCCACAACTGCAAAAATGTTATGTATGTGGTCATAATCTTGATATGAGGCTCAGACTGCATCCTCAACACATGAGATCATTAAAATTGCTTTCATCTTACACCGGATTCAAAATAAGCATAAGCTGTTAGCATTCAATGTCTTCATGTTTCATGGGCGAATCAATTTCTACATAGCCTAAAGCAGCGCACTAATGTTGGAAATTATTTCTTTTACACACATATAAGTCTTCAAAAACAAAAGATTACTCAATTGAAGACATTTCATGATTGATGATAAAAAATACTCCAGACAGACCAATCACATTTTCCAGGACATAATGACAACTACCAAGTAAAATCAAAATTCAAAAGTAGAGGAGCACATTGGAAAAAAGTGGAATAAACATATAATGATGTCCGTAATAAAAAAAAGTGGCTTTTCGTCGAAGGGAGGAGGGTTTCAAACCCTAAAACATTATTAATGCAAAATAGTATCAAGTAAAATCTAACCGACATCATTTTTTTACTTTATTCATTCTGAATTGCAGATATTTAGCATATCACACATCACCAGCTGTATTGTTAACCCAAAATCCAATTTCATTTTACTTAATATATTGATAATCAAGTCTTATTTGTACAAAAGGAATTATAAACTGTACATAATAGTTGGAAAAATATAATCAGTGACATTATCAGACTTCTAGACATTAAAATTCCTACCTACCAACTTACAGTAGCAAAATCAAACCTACAGTCTCAAATATGCAGAAAGATTGGCATGTTTCTCGCATTCTATGTTTTTTCTTGTTCTTTATTTTATATAGGTTCTTCGGTATCAAAACATTTTCACTCATTCAAAAACATTTTGAACAACCAAAACAAATGAAAAAAAAGTTACAATAAAAAAATAACCCTTTTTTCCAAATATTATACCATATAGATAAAAAATATTATTGACAAATTTGATCAGACATTGATGCACAATTACAAAATGGATGCTTGGCAACTATGATTGCCAAGCTTCTATTGAATAACCAATAACTAGATGCGAACCATAATCAGTTCTAGGAAAAACTAAAATGGGAACTTGTTTTAACAGCAGGAATTGGAAAAGCAACAACTTGAGCTTTTCCAGAATATAAATCCAACATTCTAACAAAACCAAGTTAGTTCTTTAGTTTTCAAAACCCGAGCCTTGGACTACAAATAAAGCTCCTGTTTGGATCGACTTATTTGAGCTCATCCCGCAACACTTATGAGACCACTCGAGCGAGTTCACAAAAAAAAAAAACAGCTTATAACAAGTTCATGAACTGTTTTCAGCTAATTTCCAATGATAGCTTCTGAAAACAATTTGACTTTTTTTACATAAAAATATCTTACATAAGCAATATATGATATATGTTTATGCTATTTAGTCTTAATTAAGCAATTCATCCAAATCCAAATGGGTCATACTCGTTTCTGTATATCACAATGTTGACAAAAAGTAAATCAAAAAGAACAAACAACAAAAATAAAAGGCACATCAAATCCGAAAAAGGTTGCATAGCCATTGAAATCATAGATCCGAAGCAGAGAGAGGGTGTTACCTGGTGAGAGGGGAACCGGAAGAGAGAAAGAGAGGTACGATTAGGTTGGGGATCATCTTCTGCAATGGTTCCTCGTATATCATGCTCCATCAAAAATATGAGCCTCCATGGTTTTCTACCCTTAGATTTAATGAATGGATGAGATTAGTTAATCATATTTGATTGTTTTTTTATTTGCAAATTTGTTCATCTTATCCTAACAACTTTGGCATGTAGGTTTTTTGTTTTCTTTTCCTGTTGACAAAAAGGTGTATTGCCCATGATCAAATCGGAGACCTATAAAGTTGTAGAGTTTAGAAACGAACGGGGAATGTTAAGGAATGTCTTATGATACTTTTTTTAAGAATTATAAGTGGTAACTACACCATTCGGTCACTATTATAAGCAAAAATCAACATTTTAGATTCATTTATTAAATGATGTATGTGATTTTTATTATATACCACATACATCATTTAATGAATGAATCTAAAATGTTGCGTTTTGCTTATAATAGTGATCGAATGATGTATTTATGAAAATGTGTATATTTAATGTATTAGAAATCAAAGTACATGACTTTTTTAATGAATAATTGCTTATTTTAGAATGTTTAAGGAATGCATTCGTTAACAAAAATCCTATAAAACATTTTTTATAAACTATTTACCAAATCGATGGTTTATTGATTTTTCTTTCAAGTTTAACTTTGTTATCTTAATTACGAATCGTTCGAGAGATTTTGAGTTTGATTCATGGTGAGAACAACCATAAAACATCAGATTTTAACTTTGTTATCTTTTTTATCAAGTCATATTTTACTTCAGCAGAACTTTAGAATACCAGGACTTCCTTCCCCTAGGAAACGATTGTTAACACAAGAAATATCGTTATCTTAATTTAAAATATTTATTAAGAATATATACTTTTTAAACATTTTATATTTATCCGCTAGTTCAACCTTAAAACATTGTCTCTACGGATTATATCATTTATAGAATGTTCAACATACACTTTTCTAAACAACGTGAGACTTCCAACTCACAATTGTTACACGACAATCTGCCCTTAAGTGTGAGTCCATAATTCATATGATTCCCTTCAATCGGAAACTTTATCATTAACATACACATACAATGTCAATGTGTGTTGTTTCCTACACGCATGTTATATATTCTTTGCAGTATTACATACTTCTAATCAACAACAGTAATTGCAATAAAAATTGGCAGACAATAACTTTATATAACTATAATAATCCAGTAAACTTACATACATGTTATTAATTATATAATCTCATCATTGTTGGTGCATTTATGTCACTAATTAAAAATAGATGAGATGGGAAAAAATGCACTACCTCTTGATGAATTGCGCAATGTACCGTACTACAAAACACATTAGTACAATCACCAAAATATATGTGCAATAGTTTAGGAACTCTTAAAACCAGTACCACAATAGACAATATAGCATATGAATTCAAGAAATTAATTACCCAACTGTTTTGTCAAAAATCTCTAATATGATTCGAGTTGTCTTTCCAACCAATAAGATAGCTAAAACAACTGTTGTTCAGCACCTTAAAAGTACATAACAAACAAGTTCCCAATAATTGATAAATCTTAGTTTCACAAAAAGCCCCACATAAGTAACTGCAAATTATCAAAACTTTGCAAAATCCAAGTAGAAGATAGTGCAACAAAGGATACTAAAAGTACAACGCTACCACCAATCCAACATAAAAAGCCCAAATGTCACGTTGTAAAGGTGGATCTTTCGCTGAATCCAATTCATATCTTCCACAACTGCAAAAATGTTATGTATGTGGTCATAATCTTGATATGAGGCTCAGACTGCATCCTCAACACATGAGATCATTAAAATTGCTTTCATCTTACACCGGATTCAAAATAAGCATAAGCTGTTAGCATTCAATGTCTTCATGTTTCATGGGCGAATCAATTTCTACATAGCCTAAAGCAGCGCACTAATGTTGGAAATTATTTCTTTTACACACATATAAGTCTTCAAAAACAAAAGATTACTCAATTGAAGACATTTCATGATTGATGATAAAAAATACTCCAGACAGACCAATCACATTTTCCAGGACATAATGACAACTACCAAGTAAAATCAAAATTCAAAAGTAGAGGAGCACATTGGAAAAAAGTGGAATAAACATATAATGATGTCCGTAATAAAAAAAAGTGGCTTTTCGTCGAAGGGAGGAGGGTTTCAAACCCTAAAACATTATTAATGCAAAATAGTATCAAGTAAAATCTAACCGACATCATTTTTTTACTTTATTCATTCTGAATTGCAGATATTTAGCATATCACACATCACCAGCTGTATTGTTAACCCAAAATCCAATTTCATTTTACTTAATATATTGATAATCAAGTCTTATTTGTACAAAAGGAATTATAAACTGTACATAATAGTTGGAAAAATATAATCAGTGACATTATCAGACTTCTAGACATTAAAATTCCTACCTACCAACTTACAGTAGCAAAATCAAACCTACAGTCTCAAATATGCAGAAAGATTGGCATGTTTCTCGCATTCTATGTTTTTTCTTGTTCTTTATTTTATATAGGTTCTTCGGTATCAAAACATTTTCACTCATTCAAAAACATTTTGAACAACCAAAACAAATGAAAAAAAAGTTACAATAAAAAAATAACCCTTTTTTCCAAATATTATACCATATAGATAAAAAATATTATTGACAAATTTGATCAGACATTGATGCACAATTACAAAATGGATGCTTGGCAACTATGATTGCCAAGCTTCTATTGAATAACCAATAACTAGATGCGAACCATAATCAGTTCTAGGAAAAACTAAAATGGGAACTTGTTTTAACAGCAGGAATTGGAAAAGCAACAACTTGAGCTTTTCCAGAATATAAATCCAACATTCTAACAAAACCAAGTTAGTTCTTTAGTTTTCAAAACCCGAGCCTTGGACTACAAATAAAGCTCCTGTTTGGATCGACTTATTTGAGCTCATCCCGCAACACTTATGAGACCACTCGAGCGAGTTCACAAAAAAAAAACAGCTTATAACAAGTTCATGAACTGTTTTCAGCTAATTTCCAATGATAGCTTCTGAAAACAATTTGACTTTTTTTACATAAAAATATCTTACATAAGCAATATATGATATATGTTTATGCTATTTAGTCTTAATTAAGCAATTCATCCAAATCCAAAAGGGTCATACTCGTTTCTGTATATCACAATGTTGACAAAAAGTAAATCAAAAAGAACAAACAACAAAAATAAAAGGCACATCAAATCCGAAAAAGGTTGCATAGCCATTGAAATCATAGATCCGAAGCAGAGAGAGGGTGTTACCTGGTGAGAGGGGAACCGGAAGAGAGAAAGAGAGGTACGATTAGGTTGGGGATCATCTTCTGCAATGGTTCCTCGTATATCATGCTCCATCAAAAATATGAGCCTCCATGGTTTTCTACCCTTAGATTTAATGAATGGATGAGATTAGTTAATCATATTTGATTGTTTTTTTATTTGCAAATTTGTTCATCTTATCCTAACAACTTTGGCATGTAGGTTTTTTGTTTTCTTTTCCTGTTGACAAAAAGGTGTATTGCCCATGATCAAATCGGAGACCTATAAAGTTGTAGAGTTTAGAAACGAACGGGGAATGTTAAGGAATGTCTTATGATACTTTTTTTAAGAATTATAAGTGGTAACTACACCATTCGGTCACTATTATAAGCAAAAATCAACATTTTAGATTCATTTATTAAATGATGTATGTGATTTTTATTATATACCACATACATCATTTAATGAATGAATCTAAAATGTTGCGTTTTGCTTATAATAGTGATCGAATGATGTATTTATGAAAATGTGTATATTTAATGTATTAGAAATCAAAGTACATGACTTTTTTAATGAATAATTGCTTATTTTAGAATGTTTAAGGAATGCATTCGTTAACAAAAATCCTATAAAACATTTTTTATAAACTATTTACCAAATCGATGGTTTATTGATTTTTCTTTCAAGTTTAACTTTGTTATCTTAATTACGAATCGTTCGAGAGATTTTGAGTTTGATTCATGGTGAGAACAACCATAAAACATCAGATTTTAACTTTGTTATCTTTTTTATCAAGTCATATTTTACTTCAGCAGAACTTTAGAATACCAGGACTTCCTTCCCCTAGGAAACGATTGTTAACACAAGAAATATCGTTATCTTAATTTAAAATATTTATTAAGAATATATACTTTTTAAACATTTTATATTTATCCGCTAGTTCAACCTTAAAACATTGTCTCTACGGATTATATCATTTATAGAATGTTCAACATACACTTTTCTAAACAACGTGAGACTTCCAACTCACAATTGTTACACGACAATCTGCCCTTAAGTGTGAGTCCATAATTCATATGATTCCCTTCAATCGGAAACTTTATCATTAACATACACATACAATGTCAATGTGTGTTGTTTCCTACACGCATGTTATATATTCTTTGCAGTATTACATACTTCTAATCAACAACAGTAATTGCAATAAAAATTGGCAGACAATAACTTTATATAACTATAATAATCCAGTAAACTTACATACATGTTATTAATTATATAATCTCATCATTGTTGGTGCATTTATGTCACTAATTAAAAATAGATGAGATGGGAAAAAATGCACTACCTCTTGATGAATTGCGCAATGTACCGTACTACAAAACACATTAGTACAATCACCAAAATATATGTGCAATAGTTTAGGAACTCTTAAAACCAGTACCACAATAGACAATATAGCATATGAATTCAAGAAATTAATTACCCAACTGTTTTGTCAAAAATCTCTAATATGATTCGAGTTGTCTTTCCAACCAATAAGATAGCTAAAACAACTGTTGTTCAGCACCTTAAAAGTACATAACAAACAAGTTCCCAATAATTGATAAATCTTAGTTTCACAAAAAGCCCCACATAAGTAACTGCAAATTATCAAAACTTTGCAAAATCCAAGTAGAAGATAGTGCAACAAAGGATACTAAAAGTACAACGCTACCACCAATCCAACATAAAAAGCCCAAATGTCACGTTGTAAAGGTGGATCTTTCGCTGAATCCAATTCATATCTTCCACAACTGCAAAAATGTTATGTATGTGGTCATAATCTTGATATGAAGCTCAGACTGCATCCTCAACACATGAGATCATTAAAATTGCTTTCATCTTACACCGGATTCAAAATAAGCATAAGCTGTTAGCATTCAATGTCTTCATGTTTCATGGGCGAATCAATTTCTGCATAGCCTAAAGCAGCGCACTAATGTTGGAAATTATTTCTTTTACACACATATAAGTCTTCAAAAACAAAAGATTACTCAATTGAAGACATTTCATGATTGATGATAAAAAATACTCCAGACAGACCAATCACATTTTCCAGGACATAATGACAACTACCAAGTAAAATCAAAATTCAAAAGTAGAGGAGCACATTGGAAAAAAGTGGAATAAACATATAATGATGTCCGTAATAAAAAAAAGTGGCTTTTCGTCGAAGGGAGGAGGGTTTCAAACCCTAAAACATTATTAATGCAAAATAGTATCAAGTAAAATCTAACCGACATCATTTTTTTACTTTATTCATTCTGAATTGCAGATATTTAGCATATCACACATCACCAGCTGTATTGTTAACCCAAAATCCAATTTCATTTTACTTAATATATTGATAATCAAGTCTTATTTGTACAAAAGGAATTATAAACTGTACATAATAGTTGGAAAAATATAATCAGTGACATTATCAGACTTCTAGACATTAAAATTCCTACCTACCAACTTACAGTAGCAAAATCAAACCTACAGTCTCAAATATGCAGAAAGATTGGCATGTTTCTCGCATTCTATGTTTTTTCTTGTTCTTTATTTTATATAGGTTCTTCGGTATCAAAACATTTTCACTCATTCAAAAACATTTTGAACAACCAAAACAAATGAAAAAAAAGTTACAATAAAAAAATAACCCTTTTTTCCAAATATTATACCATATAGATAAAAAATATTATTGACAAATTTGATCAGACATTGATGCACAATTACAAAATGGATGCTTGGCAACTATGATTGCCAAGCTTCTATTGAATAACCAATAACTAGATGCGAACCATAATCAGTTCTAGGAAAAACTAAAATGGGAACTTGTTTTAACAGCAGGAATTGGAAAAGCAACAACTTGAGCTTTTCCAGAATATAAATCCAACATTCTAACAAAACCAAGTTAGTTCTTTAGTTTTCAAAACCCGAGCCTTGGACTACAAATAAAGCTCCTGTTTGGATCGACTTATTTGAGCTCATCCCGCAACACTTATGAGACCACTCGAGCGAGTTCACAAAAAAAAAAAACAGCTTATAACAAGTTCATGAACTGTTTTCAGCTAATTTCCAATGATAGCTTCTGAAAACAATTTGACTTTTTTTACATAAAAATATCTTACATAAGCAATATATGATATATGTTTATGCTATTTAGTCTTAATTAAGCAATTCATCCAAATCCAAAAGGGTCATACTCGTTTCTGTATATCACAATGTTGACAAAAAGTAAATCAAAAAGAACAAACAACAAAAATAAAAGGCACATCAAATCCGAAAAAGGTTGCATAGCCATTGAAATCATAGATCCGAAGCAGAGAGAGGGTGTTACCTGGTGAGAGGGGAACCGGAAGAGAGAAAGAGAGGTACGATTAGGTTGGGGATCATCTTCTGCAATGGTTCCTCGTATATCATGCTCCATCAAAAATATGAGCCTCCATGGTTTTCTACCCTTAGATTTAATGAATGGATGAGATTAGTTAATCATATTTGATTGTTTTTTTATTTGCAAATTTGTTCATCTTATCCTAACAACTTTGGCATGTAGGTTTTTTGTTTTCTTTTCCTGTTGACAAAAAGGTGTATTGCCCATGATCAAATCGGAGACCTATAAAGTTGTAGAGTTTAGAAACGAACGGGGAATGTTAAGGAATGTCTTATGATACTTTTTTTAAGAATTATAAGTGGTAACTACACCATTCGGTCACTATTATAAGCAAAAATCAACATTTTAGATTCATTTATTAAATGATGTATGTGATTTTTATTATATACCACATACATCATTTAATGAATGAATCTAAAATGTTGCGTTTTGCTTATAATAGTGATCGAATGATGTATTTATGAAAATGTGTATATTTAATGTATTAGAAATCAAAGTACATGACTTTTTTAATGAATAATTGCTTATTTTAGAATGTTTAAGGAATGCATTCGTTAACAAAAATCCTATAAAACATTTTTTATAAACTATTTACCAAATCGATGGTTTATTGATTTTTCTTTCAAGTTTAACTTTGTTATCTTAATTACGAATCGTTCGAGAGATTTTGAGTTTGATTCATGGTGAGAACAACCATAAAACATCAGATTTTAACTTTGTTATCTTTTTTATCAAGTCATATTTTACTTCAGCAGAACTTTAGAATACCAGGACTTCCTTCCCCTAGGAAACGATTGTTAACACAAGAAATATCGTTATCTTAATTTAAAATATTTATTAAGAATATATACTTTTTAAACATTTTATATTTATCCGCTAGTTCAACCTTAAAACATTGTCTCTACGGATTATATCATTTATAGAATGTTCAACATACACTTTTCTAAACAACGTGAGACTTCCAACTCACAATTGTTACACGACAATCTGCCCTTAAGTGTGAGTCCATAATTCATATGATTCCCTTCAATCGGAAACTTTATCATTAACATACACATACAATGTCAATGTGTGTTGTTTCCTACACGCATGTTATATATTCTTTGCAGTATTACATACTTCTAATCGACAACAGTAATTGCAATAAAAATTGGCAGACAATAACTTTATATAACTATAATAATCCAGTAAACTTACATACATGTTATTAATTATATAATCTCATCATTGTTGGTGCATTTATGTCACTAATTAAAAATAGATGAGATGGGAAAAAATGCACTACCTCTTGATGAATTGCGCAATGTACCGTACTACAAAACACATTAGTACAATCACCAAAATATATGTGCAATAGTTTAGGAACTCTTAAAACCAGTACCACAATAGACAATATAGCATATGAATTCAAGAAATTAATTACCCAACTGTTTTGTCTAAAATCTCTAATATGATTCGAGTTGTCTTTCCAACCAATAAGATAGCTAAAACAACTGTTGTTCAGCACCTTAAAAGTACATAACAAACCAGTTCCCAATAATTGATAAATCTTAGTTTCACAAAAAGCCCCACATAAGTAACTGCAAATTATCAAAACTTTGCAAAATCCAAGTAGAAGATAGTGCAACAAAGGATACTAAAAGTACAACGCTACCACCAATCCAACATAAAAAGCCCAAATGTCACGTTGTAAAGGTGGATCTTTCGCTGAATCCAATTCATATCTTCCACAACTGCAAAAATGTTATGTATGTGGTCATAATCTTGATATGAAGCTCAGACTGCATCCTCAACACATGAGATCATTAAAATTGCTTTCATCTTACACCGGATTCAAAATAAGCATAAGCTGTTAGCATTCAATGTCTTCATGTTTCATGGGCGAATCAATTTCTACATAGCCTAAAGCAGCGCACTAATGTTGGAAATTATTTCTTTTACACACACATATAAGTCTTCAAAAACAAAAGATTACTCAATTGAAGACATTTCATGATTGATGATAAAAAATACTCCAGACAGACCAATCACATTTTCCAGGACATAATGACAACTACCAAGTAAAATCAAAATTCAAAAGTAGAGGAGCACATTGGAAAAAAGTGGAATAAACATATAATGATGTCCGTAATAAAAAAAAGTGGCTTTTCGTCGAAGGGAGGAGGGTTTCAAACCCTAAAACATTATTAATGCAAAATAGTATCAAGTAAAATCTAACCGACATCATTTTTTTACTTTATTCATTCTGAATTGCAGATATTTAGCATATCACACATCACCAGCTGTATTGTTAACCCAAAATCCAATTTCATTTTACTTAATATATTGATAATCAAGTCTTATTTGTACAAAAGGAATTATAAACTGTACATAATAGTTGGAAAAATATAATCAGTGACATTATCAGACTTCTAGACATTAAAATTCCTACCTACCAACTTACAGTAGCAAAATCAAACCTACAGTCTCAAATATGCAGAAAGATTGGCATGTTTCTCGCATTCTATGTTTTTTCTTGTTCTTTATTTTATATAGGTTCTTCGGTATCAAAACATTTTCACTCATTCAAAAACATTTTGAACAACCAAAACAAATGAAAAAAAAGTTACAATAAAAAAATAACCCTTTTTTCCAAATATTATACCATATAGATAAAAAATATTATTGACAAATTTGATCAGACATTGATGCACAATTACAAAATGGATGCTTGGCAACTATGATTGCCAAGCTTCTATTGAATAACCAATAACTAGATGCGAACCATAATCAGTTCTAGGAAAAACTAAAATGGCAACTTGTTTTAACAGCAGGAATTGGAAAAGCAACAACTTGAGCTTTTCCAGAATATAAATCCAACATTCTAACAAAACCAAGTTAGTTCTTTAGTTTTCAAAACCCGAGCCTTGGACTACAAATAAAGCTCCTGTTTGGATCGACTTATTTGAGCTCATCCCGCAACACTTATGAGACCACTCGAGCGAGTTCACAAAAAAAAAAACAGCTTATAACAAGTTCATGAACTGTTTTCAGCTAATTTCCAATGATAGCTTCTGAAAACAATTTGACTTTTTGTACATAAAAATATCTTACATAAGCAATATATGATATATGTTTATGCTATTTAGTCTTAATTAAGCAATTCATCCAAATCCAAAAGGGTCATACTCGTTTCTGTATATCACAATGTTGACAAAAAGTAAATCAAAAAGAACAAACAACAAAAATAAAAGGCACATCAAATCCGAAAAAGGTTGCATAGCCATTGAAATCATAGATCCGAAGCAGAGAGAGGGTGTTACCTGGTGAGAGGGGAACCGGAAGAGAGAAAGAGAGGTACGATTAGGTTGGGGATCATCTTCTGCAATGGTTCCTCGTATATCATGCTCCATCAAAAATATGAGCCTCCATGGTTTTCTACCCTTAGATTTAATGAATGGATGAGATTAGTTAATCATATTTGATTGTTTTTTTATTTGCAAATTTGTTCATCTTATCCTAACAACTTTGGCATGTAGGTTTTTTGTTTTCTTTTCCTGTTGACAAAAAGGTGTATTGCCCATGATCAAATCGGAGACCTATAAAGTTGTAGAGTTTAGAAACGAACGGGGAATGTTAAGGAATGTCTTATGATACTTTTTTTAAGAATTATAAGTGGTAACTACACCATTCGGTCACTATTATAAGCAAAAATCAACATTTTAGATTCATTTATTAAATGATGTATGTGATTTTTATTATATACCACATACATCATTTAATGAATGAATCTAAAATGTTGCGTTTTGCTTATAATAGTGATCGAATGATGTATTTATGAAAATGTGTATATTTAATGTATTAGAAATCAAAGTACATGACTTTTTTAATGAATAATTGCTTATTTTAGAATGTTTAAGGAATGCATTCGTTAACAAAAATCCTATAAAACATTTTTTATAAACTATTTACCAAATCGATGGTTTATTGATTTTTCTTTCAAGTTTAACTTTGTTATCTTAATTACGAATCGTTCGAGAGATTTTGAGTTTGATTCATGGTGAGAACAACCATAAAACATCAGATTTTAACTTTGTTATCTTTTTTATCAAGTCATATTTTACTTCAGCAGAACTTTAGAATACCAGGACTTCCTTCCCCTAGGAAACGATTGTTAACACAAGAAATATCGTTATCTTAATTTAAAATATTTATTAAGAATATATACTTTTTAAACATTTTATATTTATCCGCTAGTTCAACCTTAAAACATTGTCTCTACGGATTATATCATTTATAGAATGTTCAACATACACTTTTCTAAACAACGTGAGACTTCCAACTCACAATTGTTACACGACAATCTGCCCTTAAGTGTGAGTCCATAATTCATATGATTCCCTTCAATCGGAAACTTTATCATTAACATACACATACAATGTCAATGTGTGTTGTTTCCTACACGCATGTTATATATTCTTTGCAGTATTACATACTTCTAATCAACAACAGTAATTGCAATAAAAATTGGCAGACAATAACTTTATATAACTATAATAATCCAGTAAACTTACATACATGTTATTAATTATATAATCTCATCATTGTTGGTGCATTTATGTCACTAATTAAAAATAGATGAGATGGGAAAAAATGCACTACCTCTTGATGAATTGCGCAATGTACCGTACTACAAAACACATTAGTACAATCACCAAAATATATGTGCAATAGTTTAGGAACTCTTAAAACCAGTACCACAATAGACAATATAGCATATGAATTCAAGAAATTAATTACCCAACTGTTTTGTCTAAAATCTCTAATATGATTCGAGTTGTCTTTCCAACCAATAAGATAGCTAAAACAACTGTTGTTCAGCACCTTAAAAGTACATAACAAACCAGTTCCCAATAATTGATAAATCTTAGTTTCACAAAAAGCCCCACATAAGTAACTGCAAATTATCAAAACTTTGCAAAATCCAAGTAGAAGATAGTGCAACAAAGGATACTAAAAGTACAACGCTACCACCAATCCAACATAAAAAGCCCAAATGTCACGTTGTAAAGGTGGATCTTTCGCTGAATCCAATTCATATCTTCCACAACTGCAAAAATGTTATGTATGTGGTCATAATCTTGATATGAAGCTCAGACTGCATCCTCAACACATGAGATCATTAAAATTGCTTTCATCTTACACCGGATTCAAAATAAGCATAAGCTGTTAGCATTCAATGTCTTCATGTTTCATGGGCGAATCAATTTCTACATAGCCTAAAGCAGCGCACTAATGTTGGAAATTATTTCTTTTACACACACATATAAGTCTTCAAAAACAAAAGATTACTCAATTGAAGACATTTCATGATTGATGATAAAAAATACTCCAGACAGACCAATCACATTTTCCAGGACATAATGACAACTACCAAGTAAAATCAAAATTCAAAAGTAGAGGAGCACATTGGAAAAAAGTGGAATAAACATATAATGATGTCCGTAATAAAAAAAAGTGGCTTTTCGTCGAAGGGAGGAGGGTTTCAAACCCTAAAACATTATTAATGCAAAATAGTATCAAGTAAAATCTAACCGACATCATTTTTTTACTTTATTCATTCTGAATTGCAGATATTTAGCATATCACACATCACCAGCTGTATTGTTAACCCAAAATCCAATTTCATTTTACTTAATATATTGATAATCAAGTCTTATTTGTACAAAAGGAATTATAAACTGTACATAATAGTTGGAAAAATATAATCAGTGACATTATCAGACTTCTAGACATTAAAATTCCTACCTACCAACTTACAGTAGCAAAATCAAACCTACAGTCTCAAATATGCAGAAAGATTGGCATGTTTCTCGCATTCTATGTTTTTTCTTGTTCTTTATTTTATATAGGTTCTTCGGTATCAAAACATTTTCACTCATTCAAAAACATTTTGAACAACCAAAACAAATGAAAAAAAAGTTACAATAAAAAAATAACCCTTTTTTCCAAATATTATACCATATAGATAAAAAATATTATTGACAAATTTGATCAGACATTGATGCACAATTACAAAATGGATGCTTGGCAACTATGATTGCCAAGCTTCTATTGAATAACCAATAACTAGATGCGAACCATAATCAGTTCTAGGAAAAACTAAAATGGCAACTTGTTTTAACAGCAGGAATTGGAAAAGCAACAACTTGAGCTTTTCCAGAATATAAATCCAACATTCTAACAAAACCAAGTTAGTTCTTTAGTTTTCAAAACCCGAGCCTTGGACTACAAATAAAGCTCCTTTTTGGATCGACTTATTTGAGCTCATCCCGCAACACTTATGAGACCACTCGAGCGAGTTCACAAAAAAAAAAAACAGCTTATAACAAGTTCATGAACTGTTTTCAGCTAATTTCCAATGATAGCTTCTGAAAACAATTTGACTTTTTGTACATAAAAATATCTTACATAAGCAATATATGATATATGTTTATGCTATTTAGTCTTAATTAAGCAATTCATCCAAATCCAAAAGGGTCATACTCGTTTCTGTATATCACAATGTTGACAAAAAGTAAATCAAAAAGAACAAACAACAAAAATAAAAGGCACATCAAATCCGAAAAAGGTTGCATAGCCATTGAAATCATAGATCCGAAGCAGAGAGAGGGTGTTACCTGGTGAGAGGGGAACCGGAAGAGAGAAAGAGAGGTACGATTAGGTTGGGGATCATCTTCTGCAATGGTTCCTCGTATATCATGCTCCATCAAAAATATGAGCCTCCATGGTTTTCTACCCTTAGATTTAATGAATGGATGAGATTAGTTAATCATATTTGATTGTTTTTTTATTTGCAAATTTGTTCATCTTATCCTAACAACTTTGGCATGTAGGTTTTTTGTTTTCTTTTCCTGTTGACAAAAAGGTGTATTGCCCATGATCAAATCGGAGACCTATAAAGTTGTAGAGTTTAGAAACGAACGGGGAATGTTAAGGAATGTCTTATGATACTTTTTTTAAGAATTATAAGTGGTAACTACACCATTCGGTCACTATTATAAGCAAAAATCAACATTTTAGATTCATTTATTAAATGATGTATGTGATTTTTATTATATACCACATACATCATTTAATGAATGAATCTAAAATGTTGCGTTTTGCTTATAATAGTGATCGAATGATGTATTTATGAAAATGTGTATATTTAATGTATTAGAAATCAAAGTACATGACTTTTTTAATGAATAATTGCTTATTTTAGAATGTTTAAGGAATGCATTCGTTAACAAAAATCCTATAAAACATTTTTTATAAACTATTTACCAAATCGATGGTTTATTGATTTTTCTTTCAAGTTTAACTTTGTTATCTTAATTATGAATCGTTCGAGAGATTTTGAGTTTGATTCATGGTGAGAACAACCATAAAACATCAGATTTTAACTTTGTTATCTTTTTTATCAAGTCATATTTTACTTCAGCAGAACTTTAGAATACCAGGACTTCCTTCCCCTAGGAAACGATTGTTAACACAAGAAATATCGTTATCTTAATTTAAAATATTTATTAAGAATATATACTTTTTAAACATTTTATATTTATCCGCTAGTTCAACCTTAAAACATTGTCTCTACGGATTATATCATTTATAGAATGTTCAACATACACTTTTCTAAACAACGTGAGACTTCCAACTCACAATTGTTACACGACAATCTGCCCTTAAGTGTGAGTCCATAATTCATATGATTCCCTTCAATCGGAAACTTTATCATTAACATACACATACAATGTCAATGTGTGTTGTTTCCTACACGCATGTTATATATTCTTTGCAGTATTACATACTTCTAATCGACAACAGTAATTGCAATAAAAATTGGCAGACAATAACTTTATATAACTATAATAATCCAGTAAACTTACATACATGTTATTAATTATATAATCTCATCATTGTTGGTTCATTTATGTCACTAATTAAAAATAGATGAGATGGGAAAAAATGCACTACCTCTTGATGAATTGCGCAATGTACCGTACTACAAAACACATTAGTACAATCACCAAAATATATGTGCAATAGTTTAGGAACTCTTAAAACCAGTACCACAATAGACAATATAGCATATGAATTCAAGAAATTAATTACCCAACTGTTTTGTCTAAAATCTCTAATATGATTCGAGTTGTCTTTCCAACCAATAAGATAGCTAAAACAACTGTTGTTCAGCACCTTAAAAGTACATAACAAACCAGTTCCCAATAATTGATAAATCTTAGTTTCACAAAAAGCCCCACATAAGTAACTGCAAATTATCAAAACTTTGCAAAATCCAAGTAGAAGATAGTGCAACAAAGGATACTAAAAGTACAACGCTACCACCAATCCAACATAAAAAGCCCAAATGTCACGTTGTAAAGGTGGATCTTTCGCTGAATCCAATTCATATCTTCCACAACTGCAAAAATGTTATGTATGTGGTCATAATCTTGATATGAAGCTCAGACTGCATCCTCAACACATGAGATCATTAAAATTGCTTTCATCTTACACCGGATTCAAAATAAGCATAAGCTGTTAGCATTCAATGTCTTCATGTTTCATGGGCGAATCAATTTCTACATAGCCTAAAGCAGCGCACTAATGTTGGAAATTATTTCTTTTACACACACATATAAGTCTTCAAAAACAAAAGATTACTCAATTGAAGACATTTCATGATTGATGATAAAAAATACTCCAGACAGACCAATCACATTTTCCAGGACATAATGACAACTACCAAGTAAAATCAAAATTCAAAAGTAGAGGAGCACATTGGAAAAAAGTGGAATAAACATATAATGATGTCCATAATAAAAAAAAGTGGCTTTTCGTCGAAGGGAGGAGGGTTTCAAACCCTAAAACATTATTAATGCAAAATAGTATCAAGTAAAATCTAACCGACATCATTTTTTTACTTTATTCATTCTGAATTGCAGATATTTAGCATATCACACATCACCAGCTGTATTGTTAACCCAAAATCCAATTTCATTTTACTTAATATATTGATAATCAAGTCTTATTTGTACAAAAGGAATTATAAACTGTACATAATAGTTGGAAAAATATAATCAGTGACATTATCAGACTTCTAGACATTAAAATTCCTACCTACCAACTTACAGTAGCAAAATCAAACCTACAGTCTCAAATATGCAGAAAGATTGGCATGTTTCTCGCATTCTATGTTTTTTCTTGTTCTTTATTTTATATAGGTTCTTCGGTATCAAAACATTTTCACTCATTCAAAAACATTTTGAACAACCAAAACAAATGAAAAAAAAGTTACAATAAAAAAATAACCCTTTTTTCCAAATATTATACCATATAGATAAAAAATATTATTGACAAATTTGATCAGACATTGATGCACAATTACAAAATGGATGCTTGGCAACTATGATTGCCAAGCTTCTATTGAATAACCAATAACTAGATGCGAACCATAATCAGTTCTAGGAAAAACTAAAATGGCAACTTGTTTTAACAGCAGGAATTGGAAAAGCAACAACTTGAGCTTTTCCAGAATATAAATCCAACATTCTAACAAAACCAAGTTAGTTCTTTAGTTTTCAAAACCCGAGCCTTGGACTACAAATAAAGCTCCTGTTTGGATCGACTTATTTGAGCTCATCCCGCAACACTTATGAGACCACTCGAGCGAGTTCACAAAAAAAAAACAGCTTATAACAAGTTCATGAACTGTTTTCAGCTAATTTCCAATGATAGCTTCTGAAAACAATTTGACTTTTTGTACATAAAAATATCTTACATAAGCAATATATGATATATGTTTATGCTATTTAGTCTTAATTAAGCAATTCATCCAAATCCAAAAGGGTCATACTCGTTTCTGTATATCACAATGTTGACAAAAAGTAAATCAAAAAGAACAAACAACAAAAATAAAAGGCACATCAAATCCGAAAAAGGTTGCATAGCCATTGAAATCATAGATCCGAAGCAGAGAGAGGGTGTTACCTGGTGAGAGGGGAACCGGAAGAGAGAAAGAGAGGTACGATTAGGTTGGGGATCATCTTCTGCAATGGTTCCTCGTATATCATGTTCCATCAAAAATATGAGCCTCCATGGTTTTCTACCCTTAGATTTAATGAATGGATGAGATTAGTTAATCATATTTGATTGTTTTTTTATTTGCAAATTTGTTCATCTTATCCTAACAACTTTGGCATGTAGGTTTTTTGTTTTCTTTTCCTGTTGACAAAAAGGTGTATTGCCCATGATCAAATCGGAGACCTATAAAGTTGTAGAGTTTAGAAACGAACGGGGAATGTTAAGGAATGTCTTATGATACTTTTTTTAAGAATTATAAGTGGTAACTACACCATTCGGTCACTATTATAAGCAAAAATCAACATTTTAGATTCATTTATTAAATGATGTATGTGATTTTTATTATATACCACATACATCATTTAATGAATGAATCTAAAATGTTGCGTTTTGCTTATAATAGTGATCGAATGATGTATTTATGAAAATGTGTATATTTAATGTATTAGAAATCAAAGTACATGACTTTTTTAATGAATAATTGCTTATTTTAGAATGTTTAAGGAATGCATTCGTTAACAAAAATCCTATAAAACATTTTTTATAAACTATTTACCAAATCGATGGTTTATTGATTTTTCTTTCAAGTTTAACTTTGTTATCTTAATTACGAATCGTTCGAGAGATTTTGAGTTTGATTCATGGTGAGAACAACCATAAAACATCAGATTTTAACTTTGTTATCTTTTTTATCAAGTCATATTTTACTTCAGCAGAACTTTAGAATACCAGGACTTCCTTCCCCTAGGAAACGATTGTTAACACAAGAAATATCGTTATCTTAATTTAAAATATTTATTAAGAATATATACTTTTTAAACATTTTATATTTATCCGCTAGTTCAACCTTAAAACATTGTCTCTACGGATTATATCATTTATAGAATGTTCAACATACACTTTTCTAAACAACGTGAGACTTCCAACTCACAATTGTTACACGACAATCTGCCCTTAAGTGTGAGTCCATAATTCATATGATTCCCTTCAATCGGAAACTTTATCATTAACATACACATACAATGTCAATGTGTGTTGTTTCCTACACGCATGTTATATATTCTTTGCAGTATTACATACTTCTAATCGACAACAGTAATTGCAATAAAAATTGGCAGACAATAACTTTATATAACTATAATAATCCAGTAAACTTACATACATGTTATTAATTATATAATCTCATCATTGTTGGTTCATTTATGTCACTAATTAAAAATAGATGAGATGGGAAAAAATGCACTACCTCTTGATGAATTGCGCAATGTACCGTACTACAAAACACATTAGTACAATCACCAAAATATATGTGCAATAGTTTAGGAACTCTTAAAACCAGTACCACAATAGACAATATAGCATATGAATTCAAGAAATTAATTACCCAACTGTTTTGTCTAAAATCTCTAATATGATTCGAGTTGTCTTTCCAACCAATAAGATAGCTAAAACAACTGTTGTTCAGCACCTTAAAAGTACATAACAAACCAGTTCCCAATAATTGATAAATCTTAGTTTCACAAAAAGCCCCACATAAGTAACTGCAAATTATCAAAACTTTGCAAAATCCAAGTAGAAGATAGTGCAACAAAGGATACTAAAAGTACAACGCTACCACCAATCCAACATAAAAAGCCCAAATGTCACGTTGTAAAGGTGGATCTTTCGCTGAATCCAATTCATATCTTCCACAACTGCAAAAATGTTATGTATGTGGTCATAATCTTGATATGAAGCTCAGACTGCATCCTCAACACATGAGATCATTAAAATTGCTTTCATCTTACACCGGATTCAAAATAAGCATAAGCTGTTAGCATTCAATGTCTTCATGTTTCATGGGCGAATCAATTTCTACATAGCCTAAAGCAGCGCACTAATGTTGGAAATTATTTCTTTTACACACACATATAAGTCTTCAAAAACAAAAGATTACTCAATTGAAGACATTTCATGATTGATGATAAAAAATACTCCAGACAGACCAATCACATTTTCCAGGACATAATGACAACTACCAAGTAAAATCAAAATTCAAAAGTAGAGGAGCACATTGGAAAAAAGTGGAATAAACATATAATGATGTCCGTAATAAAAAAAAGTGGCTTTTCGTCGAAGGGAGGAGGGTTTCAAACCCTAAAACATTATTAATGCAAAATAGTATCAAGTAAAATCTAACCGACATCATTTTTTTACTTTATTCATTCTGAATTGCAGATATTTAGCATATCACACATCACCAGCTGTATTGTTAACCCAAAATCCAATTTCATTTTACTTAATATATTGATAATCAAGTCTTATTTGTACAAAAGGAATTATAAACTGTACATAATAGTTGGAAAAATATAATCAGTGACATTATCAGACTTCTAGACATTAAAATTCCTACCTACCAACTTACAGTAGCAAAATCAAACCTACAGTCTCAAATATGCAGAAAGATTGGCATGTTTCTCGCATTCTATGTTTTTTCTTGTTCTTTATTTTATATAGGTTCTTCGGTATCAAAACATTTTCACTCATTCAAAAACATTTTGAACAACCAAAACAAATGAAAAAAAAGTTACAATAAAAAAATAACCCTTTTTTCCAAATATTATACCATATAGATAAAAAATATTATTGACAAATTTGATCAGACATTGATGCACAATTACAAAATGGATGCTTGGCAACTATGATTGCCAAGCTTCTATTGAATAACCAATAACTAGATGCGAACCATAATCAGTTCTAGGAAAAACTAAAATGGCAACTTGTTTTAACAGCAGGAATTGGAAAAGCAACAACTTGAGCTTTTCCAGAATATAAATCCAACATTCTAACAAAACCAAGTTAGTTCTTTAGTTTTCAAAACCCGAGCCTTGGACTACAAATAAAGCTCCTGTTTGGATCGACTTATTTGAGCTCATCCCGCAACACTTATGAGACCACTCGAGCGAGTTCACAAAAAAAAAAACAGCTTATAACAAGTTCATGAACTGTTTTCAGCTAATTTCCAATGATAGCTTCTGAAAACAATTTGACTTTTTGTACATAAAAATATCTTACATAAGCAATATATGATATATGTTTATGCTATTTAGTCTTAATTAAGCAATTCATCCAAATCCAAAAGGGTCATACTCGTTTCTGTATATCACAATGTTGACAAAAAGTAAATCAAAAAGAACAAACAACAAAAATAAAAGGCACATCAAATCCGAAAAAGGTTGCATAGCCATTGAAATCATAGATCCGAAGCAGAGAGAGGGTGTTACCTGGTGAGAGGGGAACCGGAAGAGAGAAAGAGAGGTACGATTAGGTTGGGGATCATCTTCTGCAATGGTTCCTCGTATATCATGCTCCATCAAAAATATGAGCCTCCATGGTTTTCTACCCTTAGATTTAATGAATGGATGAGATTAGTTAATCATATTTGATTGTTTTTTTATTTGCAAATTTGTTCATCTTATCCTAACAACTTTGGCATGTAGGTTTTTTGTTTTCTTTTCCTGTTGACAAAAAGGTGTATTGCCCATGATCAAATCGGAGACCTATAAAGTTGTAGAGTTTAGAAACGAACGGGGAATGTTAAGGAATGTCTTATGATACTTTTTTTAAGAATTATAAGTGGTAACTACACCATTCGGTCACTATTATAAGCAAAAATCAACATTTTAGATTCATTTATTAAATGATGTATGTGATTTTTATTATATACCACATACATCATTTAATGAATGAATCTAAAATGTTGCGTTTTGCTTATAATAGTGATCGAATGATGTATTTATGAAAATGTGTATATTTAATGTATTAGAAATCAAAGTACATGACTTTTTTAATGAATAATTGCTTATTTTAGAATGTTTAAGGAATGCATTCGTTAACAAAAATCCTATAAAACATTTTTTATAAAATATTTACCAAATCGATGGTTTATTGATTTTTCTTTCAAGTTTAACTTTGTTATCTTAATTACGAATCGTTCGAGAGATTTTGAGTTTGATTCATGGTGAGAACAACCATAAAACATCAGATTTTAACTTTGTTATCTTTTTTATCAAGTCATATTTTACTTCAGCAGAACTTTAGAATACCAGGACTTCCTTCCCCTAGGAAACGATTGTTAACACAAGAAATATCGTTATCTTAATTTAAAATATTTATTAAGAATATATACTTTTTAAACATTTTATATTTATCCGCTAGTTCAACCTTAAAACATTGTCTCTACGGATTATATCATTTATAGAATGTTCAACATACACTTTTCTAAACAACGTGAGACTTCCAACTCACAATTGTTACACGACAATCTGCCCTTAAGTGTGAGTCCATAATTCATATGATTCCCTTCAATCGGAAACTTTATCATTAACATACACATACAATGTCAATGTGTGTTGTTTCCTACACGCATGTTATATATTCTTTGCAGTATTACATACTTCTAATCGACAACAGTAATTGCAATAAAAATTGGCAGACAATAACTTTATATAACTATAATAATCCAGTAAACTTACATACATGTTATTAATTATATAATCTCATCATTGTTGGTTCATTTATGTCACTAATTAAAAATAGATGAGATGGGAAAAAATGCACTACCTCTTGATGAATTGCGCAATGTACCGTACTACAAAACACATTAGTACAATCACCAAAATATATGTGCAATAGTTTAGGAACTCTTAAAACCAGTACCACAATAGACAATATAGCATATGAATTCAAGAAATTAATTACCCAACTGTTTTGTCTAAAATCTCTAATATGATTCGAGTTGTCTTTCCAACCAATAAGATAGCTAAAACAACTGTTGTTCAGCACCTTAAAAGTACATAACAAACCAGTTCCCAATAATTGATAAATCTTAGTTTCACAAAAAGCCCCACATAAGTAACTGCAAATTATCAAAACTTTGCAAAATCCAAGTAGAAGATAGTGCAACAAAGGATACTAAAAGTACAACGCTACCACCAATCCAACATAAAAAGCCCAAATGTCACGTTGTAAAGGTGGATCTTTCGCTGAATCCAATTCATATCTTCCACAACTGCAAAAATGTTATGTATGTGGTCATAATCTTGATATGAAGCTCAGACTGCATCCTCAACACATGAGATCATTAAAATTGCTTTCATCTTACACCGGATTCAAAATAAGCATAAGCTGTTAGCATTCAATGTCTTCATGTTTCATGGGCGAATCAATTTCTACATAGCCTAAAGCAGCGCACTAATGTTGGAAATTATTTCTTTTACACACACATATAAGTCTTCAAAAACAAAAGATTACTCAATTGAAGACATTTCATGATTGATGATAAAAAATACTCCAGACAGACCAATCACATTTTCCAGGACATAATGACAACTACCAAGTAAAATCAAAATTCAAAAGTAGAGGAGCACATTGGAAAAAAGTGGAATAAACATATAATGATGTCCGTAATAAAAAAAAGTGGCTTTTCGTCGAAGGGAGGATGGTTTCAAACCCTAAAACATTATTAATGCAAAATAGTATCAAGTAAAATCTAACCGACATCATTTTTTTACTTTATTCATTCTGAATTGCAGATATTTAGCATATCACACATCACCAGCTGTATTGTTAACCCAAAATCCAATTTCATTTTACTTAATATATTGATAATCAAGTCTTATTTGTACAAAAGGAATTATAAACTGTACATAATAGTTGGAAAAATATAATCAGTGACATTATCAGACTTCTAGACATTAAAATTCCTACCTACCAACTTACAGTAGCAAAATCAAACCTACAGTCTCAAATATGCAGAAAGATTGGCATGTTTCTCGCATTCTATGTTTTTTCTTGTTCTTTATTTTATATAGGTTCTTCGGTATCAAAACATTTTCACTCATTCAAAAACATTTTGAACAACCAAAACAAATGAAAAAAAAGTTACAATAAAAAAATAACCCTTTTTTCCAAATATTATACCATATAGATAAAAAATATTATTGACAAATTTGATCAGACATTGATGCACAATTACAAAATGGATGCTTGGCAACTATGATTGCCAAGCTTCTATTGAATAACCAATAACTAGATGCGAACCATAATCAGTTCTAGGAAAAACTAAAATGGCAACTTGTTTTAACAGCAGGAATTGGAAAAGCAACAACTTGAGCTTTTCCAGAATATAAATCCAACATTCTAACAAAACCAAGTTAGTTCTTTAGTTTTCAAAACCCGAGCCTTGGACTACAAATAAAGCTCCTTTTTGGATCGACTTATTTGAGCTCATCCCGCAACACTTATGAGACCACTCGAGCGAGTTCACAAAAAAAAAAACAGCTTATAACAAGTTCATGAACTGTTTTCAGCTAATTTCCAATGATAGCTTCTGAAAACAATTTGACTTTTTGTACATAAAAATATCTTACATAAGCAATATATGATATATGTTTATGCTATTTAGTCTTAATTAAGCAATTCATCCAAATCCAAAAGGGTCATACTCGTTTCTGTATATCACAATGTTGACAAAAAGTAAATCAAAAAGAACAAACAACAAAAATAAAAGGCACATCAAATCCGAAAAAGGTTGCATAGCCATTGAAATCATAGATCCGAAGCAGAGAGAGGGTGTTACCTGGTGAGAGGGGAACCGGAAGATAGAAAGAGAGGTACGATTAGGTTGGGGATCATCTTCTGCAATGGTTCCTCGTATATCATGCTCCATCAAAAATATGAGCCTCCATGGTTTTCTACCCTTAGATTTAATGAATGGATGAGATTAGTTAATCATATTTGATTGTTTTTTTATTTGCAAATTTGTTCATCTTATCCTAACAACTTTGGCATGTAGGTTTTTTGTTTTCTTTTCCTGTTGACAAAAAGGTGTATTGCCCATGATCAAATCGGAGACCTATAAAGTTGTAGAGTTTAGAAACGAACGGGGAATGTTAAGGAATGTCTTATGATACTTTTTTTAAGAATTATAAGTGGTAACTACACCATTCGGTCACTATTATAAGCAAAAATCAACATTTTAGATTCATTTATTAAATGATGTATGTGATTTTTATTATATACCACATACATCATTTAATGAATGAATCTAAAATGTTGCGTTTTGCTTATAATAGTGATCGAATGATGTATTTATGAAAATGTGTATATTTAATGTATTAGAAATCAAAGTACATGACTTTTTTAATGAATAATTGCTTATTTTAGAATGTTTAAGGAATGCATTCGTTAACAAAAATCCTATAAAACATTTTTTATAAACTATTTACCAAATCGATGGTTTATTGATTTTTCTTTCAAGTTTAACTTTGTTATCTTAATTACGAATCGTTCGAGAGATTTTGAGTTTGATTCATGGTGAGAACAACCATAAAACATCAGATTTTAACTTTGTTATCTTTTTTATCAAGTCATATTTTACTTCAGCAGAACTTTAGAATACCAGGACTTCCTTCCCCTAGGAAACGATTGTTAACACAAGAAATATCGTTATCTTAATTTAAAATATTTATTAAGAATATATACTTTTTAAACATTTTATATTTATCCGCTAGTTCAACCTTAAAACATTGTCTCTACGGATTATATCATTTATAGAATGTTCAACATACACTTTTCTAAACAACGTGAGACTTCCAACTCACAATTGTTACACGACAATCTGCCCTTAAGTGTGAGTCCATAATTCATATGATTCCCTTCAATCGGAAACTTTATCATTAACATACACATACAATGTCAATGTGTGTTGTTTCCTACACGCATGTTATATATTCTTTGCAGTATTACATACTTCTAATCAACAACAGTAATTGCAATAAAAATTGGCAGACAATAACTTTATATAACTATAATAATCCAGTAAACTTACATACATGTTATTAATTATATAATCTCATCATTGTTGGTGCATTTATGTCACTAATTAAAAATAGATGAGATGGGAAAAAATGCACTACCTCTTGATGAATTGCGCAATGTACCGTACTACAAAACACATTAGTACAATCACCAAAATATATGTGCAATAGTTTAGGAACTCTTAAAACCAGTACCACAATAGACAATATAGCATATGAATTCAAGAAATTAATTACCCAACTGTTTTGTCTAAAATCTCTAATATGATTCGAGTTGTCTTTCCAACCAATAAGATAGCTAAAACAACTGTTGTTCAGCACCTTAAAAGTACATAACAAACCAGTTCCCAATAATTGATAAATCTTAGTTTCACAAAAAGCCCCACATAAGTAACTGCAAATTATCAAAACTTTGCAAAATCCAAGTAGAAGATAGTGCAACAAAGGATACTAAAAGTACAACGCTACCACCAATCCAACATAAAAAGCCCAAATGTCACGTTGTAAAGGTGGATCTTTCGCTGAATCCAATTCATATCTTCCACAACTGCAAAAATGTTATGTATGTGGTCATAATCTTGATATGAAGCTCAGACTGCATCCTCAACACATGAGATCATTAAAATTGCTTTCATCTTACACCGGATTCAAAATAAGCATAAGCTGTTAGCATTCAATGTCTTCATGTTTCATGGGCGAATCAATTTCTACATAGCCTAAAGCAGCGCACTAATGTTGGAAATTATTTCTTTTACACACATATAAGTCTTCAAAAACAAAAGATTACTCAATTGAAGACATTTCATGATTGATGATAAAAAATACTCCAGACAGACCAATCACATTTTCCAGGACATAATGACAACTACCAAGTAAAATCAAAATTCAAAAGTAGAGGAGCACATTGGAAAAAAGTGGAATAAACATATAATGATGTCCGTAATAAAAAAAAGTGGCTTTTCGTCGAAGGGAGGAGGGTTTCAAACCCTAAAACATTATTAATGCAAAATAGTATCAAGTAAAATCTAACCGACATCATTTTTTTACTTTATTCATTCTGAATTGCAGATATTTAGCATATCACACATCACCAGCTGTATTGTTAACCCAAAATCCAATTTCATTTTACTTAATATATTGATAATCAAGTCTTATTTGTACAAAAGGAATTATAAAATGTACATAATAGTTGGAAAAATATAATCAGTGACATTATCAGACTTCTAGACATTAAAATTCCTACCTACCAACTTACAGTAGCAAAATCAAACCTACAGTCTCAAATATGCAGAAAGATTGGCATGTTTCTCGCATTCTATGTTTTTTCTTGTTCTTTATTTTATATAGGTTCTTCGGTATCAAAACATTTTCACTCATTCAAAAACATTTTGAACAACCAAAACAAATGAAAAAAAAGTTACAATAAAAAAATAACCCTTTTTTCCAAATATTATACCATATAGATAAAAAATATTATTGACAAATTTGATCAGACATTGATGCACAATTACAAAATGGATGCTTGGCAACTATGATTGCCAAGCTTCTATTGAATAACCAATAACTAGATGCGAACCATAATCAGTTCTAGGAAAAACTAAAATGGGAACTTGTTTTAACAGCAGGAATTGGAAAAGCAACAACTTGAGCTTTTCCAGAATATAAATCCAACATTCTAACAAAACCAAGTTAGTTCTTTAGTTTTCAAAACCCGAGCCTTGGACTACAAATAAAGCTCCTGTTTGGATCGACTTATTTGAGCTCATCCCGCAACACTTATGAGACCACTCGAGCGAGTTCACAAAAAAAAAACAGCTTATAACAAGTTCATGAACTGTTTTCAGCTAATTTCCAATGATAGCTTCTGAAAACAATTTGACTTTTTGTACATAAAAATATCTTACATAAGCAATATATGATATATGTTTATGCTATTTAGTCTTAATTAAGCAATTCATCCAAATCCAAAAGGGTCATACTCGTTTCTGTATATCACAATGTTGACAAAAAGTAAATCAAAAAGAACAAACAACAAAAATAAAAGGCACATCAAATCCGAAAAAGGTTGCATAGCCATTGAAATCATAGATCCGAAGCAGAGAGAGGGTGTTACCTGGTGAGAGGGTAACCAGAAGAGAGAAAGAGAGGTACGATTAGGTTGGGGATCATCTTCTGCAATGGTTCCTCGTATATCATGCTCCATCAAAAATATGAGCCTCCATGGTTTTCTACCCTTAGATTTAATGAATGGATGAGATTAGTTAATCATATTTGATTGTTTTTTTATTTGCAAATTTGTTCATCTTATCCTAACAACTTTGGCATGTAGGTTTTTTGTTTTCTTTTCCTGTTGACAAAAAGGTGTATTGCCCATGATCAAATCGGAGACCTATAAAGTTGTAGAGTTTAGAAACGAACGGGGAATGTTAAGGAATGTCTTATGATACTTTTTTTAAGAATTATAAGTGGTAACTACACCATTCGGTCACTATTATAAGCAAAAATCAACATTTTAGATTCATTTATTAAATGATGTATGTGATTTTTATTATATACCACATACATCATTTAATGAATGAATCTAAAATGTTGCGTTTTGCTTATAATAGTGATCGAATGATGTATTTATGAAAATGTGTATATTTAATGTATTAGAAATCAAAGTACATGACTTTTTTAATGAATAATTGCTTATTTTAGAATGTTTAAGGAATGCATTCGTTAACAAAAATCCTATAAAACATTTTTTATAAACTATTTACCAAATCGATGGTTTATTGATTTTTCTTTCAAGTTTAACTTTTCTATCTTAATTACGAATCGTTCGAGAGATTTTGAGTTTGATTCATGGTGAGAACAACCATAAAACATCAGATTTTAACTTTGTTATCTTTTTTATCAAGTCATATTTTACTTCAGCAGAACTTTAGAATACCAGGACTTCCTTCCCCTAGGAAACGATTGTTAACACAAGAAATATCGTTATCTTAATTTAAAATATTTATTAAGAATATATACTTTTTAAACATTTTATATTTATCCGCTAGTTCAACCTTAAAACATTGTCTCTACGGATTATATCATTTATAGAATGTTCAACATACACTTTTCTAAACAACGTGAGACTTCCAACTCACAATTGTTACACGACAATCTGCCCTTAAGTGTGAGTCCATAATTCATATGATTCCCTTCAATCGGAAACTTTATCATTAACATACACATACAATGTCAATGTGTGTTGTTTCCTACACGCATGTTATATATTCTTTGCAGTATTACATACTTCTAATCAACAACAGTAATTGCAATAAAAATTGGCAGACAATAACTTTATATAACTATAATAATCCAGTAAACTTACATACATGTTATTAATTATATAATCTCATCATTGTTGGTGCATTTATGTCACTAATTAAAAATAGATGAGATGGGAAAAAATGCACTACCTCTTGATGAATTGCGCAATGTACCGTACTACAAAACACATTAGTACAATCACCAAAATATATGTGCAATAGTTTAGGAACTCTTAAAACCAGTACCACAATAGACAATATAGCATATGAATTCAAGAAATTAATTACCCAACTGTTTTGTCAAAAATCTCTAATATGATTCGAGTTGTCTTTCCAATCAATAAGATAGCTAAAACAACTGTTGTTCAGCACCTTAAAAGTACATAACAAACAAGTTCCCAATAATTGATAAATCTTAGTTTCACAAAAAGCCCCACATAAGTAACTGCAAATTATCAAAACTTTGCAAAATCCAAGTAGAAGATAGTGCAACAAAGGATACTAAAAGTACAACGCTACCACCAATCCAACATAAAAAGCCCAAATGTTACGTTGTAAAGGTGGATCTTTCGCTGAATCCAATTCATATCTTCCACAACTGCAAAAATGTTATGTATGTGGTCATAATCTTGATATGAAGCTCAGACTGCATCCTCAACACATGAGATCATTAAAATTGCTTTCATCTTACACCGGATTCAAAATAAGCATAAGCTGTTAGCATTCAATGTCTTCATGTTTCATGGGCGAATCAATTTCTACATAGCCTAAAGCAGCGCACTAATGTTGGAAATTATTTCTTTTACACACATATAAGTCTTCAAAAACAAAAGATTACTCAATTGAAGACATTTCATGAGTGATGATAAAAAATACTCCAGACAGACCAATCACATTTTCCAGGACATAATGACAACTACCAAGTAAAATCAAAATTCAAAAGTAGAGGAGCACATTGGAAAAAAGTGGAATAAACATATAATGATGTCCGTAATAAAAAAAAGTGGCTTTTCGTCGAAGGGAGGAGGGTTTCAAACCCTAAAACATTATTAATGCAAAATAGTATCAAGTAAAATCTAACCGACATCATTTTTTTACTTTATTCATTCTGAATTGCAGATATTTAGCATATCACACATCACCAGCTGTATTGTTAACCCAAAATCCAATTTCATTTTACTTAATATATTGATAATCAAGTCTTATTTGTACAAAAGGAATTATAAACTGTACATAATAGTTGGAAAAATATAATCAGTGACAGTATCAGACTTCTAGACATTAAAATTCCTACCTACCAACTTACAGTAGCAAAATCAAACCTACAGTCTCAAATATGCAGAAAGATTGACATGTTTCTTGCATTCTATGTTTTTTCTTGTTCTTTATTTTATATAGGTTCTTCGGTATCAAAACATTTTCACTCATTCAAAAACATTTTGAACAACCAAAACAAATGAAAAAAAAGTTACAATAAAAAAATAACCCTTTTTTCAAAATATTATACCATATAGATAAAAAATATTATTGACAAATTTGATCAGACATTGATGCACAATTACAAAATGGATGCTTGGCAACTATGATTGCCAAGCTTCTATTGAATAACCAATAACTAGATGCGAACCATAATCAGTTCTAGGAAAATCTAAAATGGGAACTTGTTTTAACAGCAGGAATTGGAAAAGCAACAACTTGAGCTTTTCCAGAATATAAATCCAACATTCTAACAAAACCAAGTTAGTTCTTTAGTTTTCAAAACCCGAGCCTTGGACTACAAATAAAGCTCCTGTTTGGATCGACTTATTTGAGCTCATCCCGCAACACTTATGAGACCACTCGAGCGAGTTCACAAAAAAAAAAAAAAAACAGCTTATAACAAGTTCATGAACTGTTTTCAGCTAATTTCCAATGATAGCTTCTGAAAACAATTTGACTTTTTTTACATAAAAATATCTTACATAAGCAATATATGATAGATGTTTATGCTATTTAGTCTTAATTAAGCAATTCATCCAAATCCAAAAGGGTCATACTCGTTTCTGTATATCACAATGTTGACAAAAAGTAAATCAAAAAGAACAAACAACAAAAATAAAAGGCACATCAAATCCGAAAAAGGTTGCATAGCCATTGAAATCATAGATCCGAAGCAGAGAGAGGGTGTTACCTGGTGAGAGGGGAACCAGAAGAGAGAAAGAGAGGTACGATTAGGTTGGGGATCACCTTCTGCAATGGTTCCTCGTATATCATGCTCCATCAAAAATATGAGCCTCCATGGTTTTCTACCCTTAGATTTAATGAATGGATGAGATTAGTTAATCATATTTGATTGTTTTTTTATTTGCAAATTTGTTCATCTTATCCTAACAATTTTGGCATGTAGGTTTTTTGTTTTCTTTTCCTGTTGACAAAAAGGTGTATTGCCCATGATCAAATCGGAGACCTATAAAGTTGTAGAGTTTAGAAACGAACGGGGAATGTTAAAGAATGTCTTATGATACTTTTTTTAAGAATTATAAGTGGTAACTACACCATTCGGTCACTATTATAAGCAAAAATCAACATTTTAGATTCATTTATTAAATGATGTATGTGATTTTTATTATATACCACATACATCATTTAATGAATGAATCTAAAATGTTGCGTTTTGCTTATAATAGTGATCGAATGATGTATTTATGAAAATGTGTATATTTAATGTATTAGAAATCAAAGTACATGACTTTTTTAATGAATAATTGATTATTTTAGAATGTTTAATGAATGCATTCGTTAACAAAAATCCAATAAAACATTTTTTATAAACTATTTACCAAATCGATGGTTTATTGATTTTTCTTTCAAGTTTAATTTTGTTATCTTAATTACGAATCGTTCGAGAGATTTTAAGTTTGATTCATGGTGAGAACAACCATAAAACATCAGATTTTAACTTTGTTATCTTTTTTATCAAGTCATATTTTACTTCAGCAGAACTTTAGATTACCAGGACTTCCTTCCCCTAGGAAACGATTGTTAACACAAGAAATATCGTTATCTTAATTTAAAATATTTATTAAGAAATATATACTTTTTAAACATTTTATGTTTATCCGCTAGTTCAACCTTAAAACATTGTCTCTACGGATTATATCATTTATAGAATGTTCAACATTCACTTTTCTAAACAACGTGAGACTTCCAACTCACAATTGTTACACTACAATCTCCCCTTAAGTGTGAGTCCATAATTCATATGATTCCCTTCAATAGGAAACTTTATCATTAACATACAGTTACAATGTCAATGTGTGCTGTTTCCTACACGCATGTTATATATTCTTTGCAGTATTACATACTTCTAATCAACAACAGTAATTGCAATAAAAATTGGCAAACAATAACTTTATATAACTATAATAATCCAGTAAACTTACATACATGTTATTAATTATATAATCTCATCATTGTTGGTGCATTTATGTCACTAATTAACAATAGATGAGAAGGGAAAAAATGCACTACCTCTTGATGAACTGGGCAATGTACCGTACTACAACACACATTAGTACAATCACCAAAATATATGTGCAATAGTTTAGGAACTCTTAAAACCAGTACCACAATAGACAATATAGCATATGAATTCAAGAAATTAATTACCCAACTGTTTTGTCAAAAATCTCTAATATGATTCGAGTTGTCTTTCCAACCAATAAGATAGCTAAAACAACTGTTGTTCAGCACCTTAAAAGTACATAAGAAACAAGTTCCCAATAATTGATAAATCTTAGTTTCACAAAAAGCCCCACATAAGTAACTGCAAATTATCAAAACTTTGCAAAATCCAAGTAGAAGATAGTGCAACAAAGGATACTAAAAGTACAACGCTCCCACCAATCCAACATAAAAAGCCCAAATGTCACGTTGTAAAGGTGGATCTTTCGCTGAATCCAATTCATATCTTCCACAACTGCAAAAATGTTATGTATGTGGTCATAATCTTGATATGAAGCTCAGTCTGCATCCTCAACACATGAGATCATTAAAATTGCTTTCATCTTACACCAGAATCAAAATAAGCATAAGCTGTTAGCATTCAATGTCTTCATGTTTCATGGGCTAATCAATTTCTACATAGCCTAAAGCAGCGCACTAATGTTGGAAATTATTTCTTTTACACACATACAAGTCTTCAAAAACAAAAGATTACTCAATTGAAGACATTTCATGATTGATGATAAAAAATACTCCAGACAGACCAATCATATTTTCCAGGACATAATGACAACTACCAAGTAAAATCAAAATTCAAAAGTAGAGGAGCACATAGGAAAAAAGTGGAACAAACATATAATGAAGTCCGTAATAAAAAAAAGTGGCTTTTCGTCGAAGGGAGGAGGGTTTCAAACCCTAACACATTATTAATGCAAAATAGTATCAAGTAAAATCTAACCGACATCATTTTTTTACTTTATTCATTCTGAATTGCAGATATTTAGCATATCACACATCACCAGCTGTATTGTTAACCCAAAATTCATTTTCATTTTACTTAATATATTGATAATCAAGTCTTATTTGTACAAAAGGAATTATAAACTGTACATAATAGTTGGAAAAATATAATCAATGACAGTATCAGACTTCTAGACATTAAAATTCCTACCTACCAACTTACAGTAGCAAAATCAAACCTACAGTCTCAAATATGCAGAAAGATTGGCATGTTTCTTGCATTCTATGTTTTTTCTTGTTCTTTATTGTATATAGGTTCTTCGGTATCAAAACATTTTCACTCATTCAAAAACATTTTGAACAACCGAAACAAATGAAAAAAAAAGTTACAATAAAAAAATAACCTTTTTTTTTCAAATATTATACCATATAGATAAAAAATATTATTAACAAATTTGATCAGACATTGATGCACAATTACAAAATGGATGCTTGGCAACTATGATTGCCAAGCTTCTATTGAATAACCAATAACTAGATGCGAACCATAATCAGTTCTAGGAAAAACTAAAATGGGAACTTGTTTTAACAGCAGGAATTGGAAAAGCAACAACTTGAGCTTTTCCAGAATATAAATCCAACATTCTAACAAAACCAAGTTAGTTCTTTAGATTTCAAAACCCGAGCCTTGGACTACAAATAAAGCTCCTGTTTGGATCGACTTATTTGAGCTCATCCCGCAACACTTATGAGACTACTCGAGCGAGTTCACAAAAAAAAAACAGCTTATAACAAGTTCATGAACTGTTTTCAGCTAATCTCCAATGATAGCTTCTGAAAACAATTTGACTTTTTTACATAAAAATATCTTACATAAGCAATATATGATAGATGTTTATGCTATTTAGTCTTAATTAAGCCATTCATCCAAATCCAAAAGGGCCATACTCGTTTCTGTATATCACAATGTTGACAAAAAGTAAATCAAAAAGAACAAACAGCAAAAATAAAAGGCACATCAAATCCGAAAAAGGTTGCATAGCCATTGAAATCATAGATCCGAAGCAGAGAGAGGGTGTTACTTGGTGAGAGAGTGTTGGTGTAAGCCCTAGAGGCTAATATATTATGTTAAATTTATCTTATGTATCATGACTTTTATTATTGTATAATAAATGGCACTCTTTATTATATTTGTGTAATGTTAATAAAGTCCTTAGAATAGATGGTTCGTGTAATAATATAATTAAGTGTGACTTAATCATGAGATTACATTATTATAAAGAACGCTATTCTTAAATGTATCCGTAGTCAAAGCTTTAATATGAATAAAGGATAATAATAAAGCATAGAGACTATTATGTATGTAGACTGATGACCTCATCTCATGGGTCATAGATATGAGATATTAAGTCTATACATAGGTATAAGTATTAGGAGTAATATTTATACTGGATTGACCCACCGTGAGAATACTACATAGTATGTTATGATATTGTCATAAGATATTCTCACAATGATAATAATGTATATCGCTCTTAGACCTGAAACCACTATGATCCCTAGATGTGGACTCAAGTACTTTGTTGCCATTCTAACGTTGTCTGTAACAGGATAACCATAACGTTGGTTAATGAGTACTTGATGAAGCATGCTGAGGGACATGAGTGTCCTAGATGGGATTTGTCCCTCCTCATAAACAGGAGATATATCTTTAGGCATCTTGATGAAATATGACTGTAAAACTGCATGGCCATGCCGAACTAAGTCAATATAAGATATTGGACTTATTCGTTATTCAGTATATTTTGGAATCAAGAAATATAAATATTGATCTATACAAGGGTGACAAAATATCTATGCCTTGGGATCAATGAAGATATCGAGACAAAGGAGTAATTATACACATGAGTATTATCATGGAAAGGTTTCGTTAGATCACTTGACATTCTTGTCACTTGGGTAGCAATGATGTGTTGCTAGATACCGCTCATTGTTTATAGTATTAAATATTAGATTTAATATTATTGCCAACGTGACTTGAACCTATAGGGTCATACACAAAGAACAGTCAAAAGAGAAATATATAAGTATGACTTATATAAAGGGGTGCGTTTAGTAAATGACGCTAATTAGTTAGCAAAACTACTAAACTCGTTGTTGGGCTTAGTGAAGCCCAATAGTGACTTCTGACTTGCAGAGCACACTAGAAGTTCTATAAATAGAACTCTAGTGCTGAAGTTTTTGGTTACACGTTTTGGAGCAACCCTTCTTCTCTGCACTTCTGATTCGTTGGCTAGCACCGACTTTTGGAGGAGCACTGTTCGTGTGGACTTGCTAGAGGCCTTGCTGCTTGCTGCTTGCTTGGCTGTGATCGAGTTTCCAGTTTCCAGTTTCCAACGTTCAGATTCCAAACTTCGAGGTAACAATCGAATCACTGATTCATGTTTGAATTTCGTAATGATCAAAGGAAAGAAAATCGAAATTATTCCGCTGCTTCTACTCCCTTCTGTTCGTTTCGATTTTCCTTCAGAGAGGAACCAGAAGAGAGAAAGAGAGGTACGGTTAGGTTGGGGATCACCTTCTGCAATGGTTCCTCGTATATCATGCTCCATCAAAAATATGAGCCTCCATGGTTTTCTACCCTTAGATTTAGTGAATGGATGAGATTAGTTAATCATATTTGATTGTTTTTTTTATTTTCAAATTTGATCATCTTATCCTAACAATTTTGGCATGTAGGTTTTTTGTTTTCTTTTCCTGCTGACAAAAAGGTGTATTGCCCATGATCAAATTGGAGACCTATAAAGTTGTAGAGTTTAGAAACGAGGGGGGAATGTTAAGGAATGTCTTATGATACTTTTTTAAGAATTATAAGTGGTAACTACACCATTCGGTCACTATTATAAGCAAAAATCAACATTTTAGATTCATTTATTAAATGATGTATGTGGTTTTTATTATATACCACATACATCATTTAATGAATGAATCTAAAATGTTGATTTTTGCTTATAATTGTGATCGAATGATGTATTTATAAAAATGTGTATATTCAATGTATTAGAAATCAAAGTACATGACTTTTGTAATGAATAATTGCTTATTTTAGAATGTTTAAGGAATGCATTTGTTAACAAAAATCCTATAAAACATTTTTTTATAAACTATTTACCAAATCAATGGTTTATTGATTTTTCTTTCAAGTTTAACTTTGTTATCTTAATGAAATTCTAGCGCACTTGTTTTAATACGTTCTGTCAGATGTTTTAATGTTTGCAATGTTCCGGTTAATGTTTCAACATCGAGCGATAAAACGGAAATAAAAACAAGAAAAATAAAGGACAGGAAAATAAAGAACACAGTGAGTTTGTTGACCCAGTTCAGCACAACACGCTTACATCTGGGGGCTACCAAGCCAGGAAGGAAATCCATTAGTGTAGTCCTTATTCAATAGCTCTCAGCAAACTCCTCGTTTACACTATATGACCTAGGACCTATCCGTATAGACTTCAACCTAGGAACTCCTAGATCTGAGATCCCATCTTACTATCCTAATGGTCAGTCACTGCCCCAGTGACTTATCAGACCTCAAACACAACAAGATAGAAGTTACCTTCCAACACAAACAACCAAACCTTGTTTCACAACTTCGGTTTGATGCACAAGAGTATCAATACTCACAAAACCAGTCCTAAACAAGTATCTAACTTGACACTAGAAAGAACACACAACAGATTCTAGACTTGCATCACAAACGACACAAGAACAGAATACATGAAGACTCAAACCCTAAAGATCTAAACTTTTTAGTATGACGGCTTGAATGAGCAATTAGGTCTTGAAGTCTTCCTTTTATACTGAAGCAGCTTGGGCTAAATAATTCGTTGGGCTTCAGTAAACTTGCAGATCGGTTCAGCAAACCTGCAAAACAGAATCAGAAACAAATATTTCCTAAAATAAAATATCTATTTTAGAAATATTCCACAGCTGATTCTTATAAGATATGCGCTTTACTTGGTCAGTAAGTAAAGGAAATATGGTTTCCTTAAACAATAAAATACGCGCGTACAAATATGGCAAAAACCCAGGCACACTGAACCGTGCCAGGATGTTGGAACATTGTATCCAACATCGTACAGAGTTGCCTAACCACATGCTGGAACATTGGTTCCAACTTACAGATCAAGCATATTTGTTTTAGCAACAATGCAACCAATACAAATACCCAACAATCTCCCCCTTTGGCAAATTTTTGGCTAAAAAAACATCAAGGCCAATACTTATGAACCAGAGGGATAAAAAAATACCATTCCTCCAAGAGCATGAGCACACACCAATGAAGAAACAGTTAGCACACAGAATCCAAAGAGACACCATAGATACACTTCCTCAAGTCATCACGAACACATATTCAAGAAAAAGAAGTAGCAGATAGCATCACTCTAGAAAAAACAAAAGTGTGCATACATAGAATACCTCACAAATCTTCAATCACACCTTCAGCTGGCAGAGGTATTACACTAGATCAGAGACATGCAGCAGCGGATCAGATCTGTAGCATAGTCTCCAGAGCTAAGGAAAAATAAATTCCTAAGCTACAACTAGGGAACCTAAGTTCTTGTACAAGAGATGAAGAGAGAACCAATTTCTCTCAAGAGCAGTGGAAAACTAAGTTCCAATGCTACAATCAAGGAAGATAACTTCTAACACAGAATTGGAGAGATGCAAGCTCTCTCAAGAGCAGAGGAAAATTAGGTTCGAATCCTACAGACATAGGATGTTCCAACATCCTTTAGCACATCAGACAGGAGTACCTGCCACACATAGAGGCAAGGGAAAAAATAAATTTCCCATACCTACAGAGTACTGTCACCAACCAACCATAGAAGCACAGAAACCTAAATTCCTATAATTACAGGTGACAGACTTGGATGTCTTCAGAGAACTATCACAACCATCATATAGAAGTCAGGAAACACAAATTCCCAAACTTACAAGTGATAGAAACATATGTTTAAACTTCTGACTCAACATCCTTCACCCAGCTTGGTCTAAGCACAAGCACACATAGAAGTATCACTCCCCCTGAATATATGATCTTATAAGTGACTACTTACAGGAATATTTCATTACTCCCCCTGAATACATGCATACAGAAAATCTGAACATTCAAAAACTCCAAATGCATAGACATAAAAACTTCAGGACCTGGGCATAAAACATTCTAGGAATATTCACAAACTAGCAACCTATCAGTAGATACTTGCTAGCAGACCTATCAAAGGTCACACACAGAATTTAGACTTTAAAAAGTCATACAGACATGTTCCATAATATAAAGCAGTAGTAGGGAACCTGTACACTAGAATTCTAAGAAAAATAACCTCTCAGAATTACATCAAGATGTTGCAGCTGAAGTGCCAACATCTGCACAGAGTCTCACAGACATGTTCCAGCCTTGGATAGAGCATATTCAGGGAACATGTACAACATCTGAGAGAAGTAGATCCTCAGAGGCACAGAGATGTTCTAGCACAAGCGCTAACATCTACACCTGTCTTCATAGACATGTTCCAACATATCAGAGAATGTCAGCAAGGAACATGTACAAATAAAATTACTGAGAACAAATTCTCAGATTATCATGAAGACCTCTCAAACCAACATAGCCTGACATAGTTGCAAAACAAATGCAACACCATAGAATAGCAGTTATAAACACACAGGCATAGAAATAACATTCAGGCATATTATAGATACATGCAGAGCACATATACAGAACAAATAGGGAGTATAAATATGCATTAAATATGCATTTTCTCCCCCTTTTTAGCCACAAAATATGCCAAGTAAAAAAGTTAGAGCATCAGGAGTACATCATTGATTGTATACCCCACATTACAAAGACATGCAAAAGTAGGAGTTTGTCAGCACGCCTCACACTGCAGATGATTAGGCTTCCTCATGTAGGCAAATTCCTAACTTGCCTCTTAGATGTTCAAATTGTTTAGCATCCAAAGCCTTAGTAAAAATATCTGCCAGTTGCTCCTCTGTGTCTACATGCTCAAGTGTCACAACCTTTTCTTCAACAAGATCTCTGATGAAGTGATGTCGAATGTCAATGTGCTTTGTTCTGCTATGTTGAATAGGATTTTTTGAAATGTTGATAGCACTTAGGTTGTCACATTATAAAGTTAGAACATCTTGTTCCACATTATACTCATGCAGCATCTGCTTCATCCAAACAAGTTGAGAACAACTACTCCCAGCTGTTATGTATTCAGCTTCAGCAGTAGATAAAGACACACAATTCTGTTTCTTACTAAACCAGGAAATCAGGTTATTTCCTAGAAAGAAACATCCTCCAGAGGTACTTTTCCTGTCATCAGCACTTCCAGCCCAGTCAGCATCACAATATCCTATCAGCTTAGTATTTTCACAGGATGAGTACAAAATTCCATAGTGAATGGTGCTATTGATGTACTTCAGTATTCTCTTCACCTGAGTAAGATGACTCATTTTTGGGTCAGCTTGATACCTTGCACACACACCTACAGAAAAGGTGATGTCTGGCCTGCTTGCAGTAAGGTATAATAAACTCCCAATCATGCTTCTGTACATGCTTTGATCAACAGATATGCCTCCTTCATCCTTTGTCAGCTTCAAGTGAGTGGCAGCTGGAGTTCTTTTGTGACCACCATTATCTAAGCCAAATTTCTTTACAATGTTCTTGGCATATTTACTCTGAGAAATGAAGATTGTATCCTCCATTTGTTTAACTTGAAGTCCAAGAAAATAGGTCAATTCACCAACTAAGCTCATTTCAAACTCTAAATGCATCTGATGAATAAAATGTTGAACCATCTTGTTCGACATTCCACCAAAAACAATGTCATCAACATAAACATGGGCAATCATCAGTCTCCCATTGTCATCCTTAACAAACAAAGTCTTGTCTGTACCTCCTTTTCTGTACCCATGACCTACAAGAAATTGAGTGAGTCTTTCATACCAGGCCCTAGGTGCCTGCTTCAATCCATACAAAGCTTTGTTCAATCTGTACACATGATTTGGAAAGCTAGGATCAATAAATCATTTAGGTTGTTCAACATAGACTTCCTCATTCAAGTACCCATTCAGAAAGGCACTCTTAACATCCATCTGAAACAGCTTAAATTTGAGAATACAAGATACGCCTAGCAATAATCTTATAGACTCCAGTCTAGCAACAGGACAAATGTCTCATCAAAATCCAGACCTTCTATCTGGGTGTAGCCTTGAGCTACTAGTCTTGCCTTGTTTCTGGTCACAATCCCATGTTCATCAGACTTGTTCTTGAAGATCCACTTGGTGCCTATCACATTCACACCTTCAGGTCTTGGAACTAAGTCCCACACTTCACTCCTTCTGAACTGATTAAGTTCTTCTTGCATTGCTTCAATCCAGAACTCATCTATCAGAGCTTCTTTGACATTTTTAGGCTCAATCTTGGACACAAAGCAAGAGTTGGCAATGACTCCCACTGATCTTCTGGTAGTGACCCCTTCATTAGGATTTCCAATAACAAGGTCTAGTGGATAATTCTTCTGTACTCTTGTAGAAGGACCCTTCTTAGTGGACATCTGGTCTGGCTCATTATCTTCATGTTCATCTTTCTCTAGTTCAGATTCAACCACCTAGGTAGGTACATTAGTTTCCTGAGTAGGTGTTGGAACATCATCATCAACATCAGGAACTATCTCTTTAGGCACATCATCAGTCACTACATTGATTGATTCCATCACAATTTCAGTTTTAGATGTGTAGACCCTGTAGGCTCTGCTGTTAGTAGAGTACCCCAGAAAAATTCCCTCATCACTCTTAGGGTCCATCTTCCTTCTATAATCTCTATCAGACAAAATATAACATTTGCTACCAAACACATGAAAGTATTTAACAGTAGGTTTTCTTCCCTTCAATGCTCATAGAGAGTTGTAGTGGTACCAGTCCTAAGTGTCACCCTGTTGTGAATGTGCTAAGTTGTGTTCATGGCTTCAGCCCAGAACCGATATGGTAGGTGTTTAGCATGAAGCATGACTCTTGCAGATTCTTGAAGAGTCTTATTCTTTCTTTCCACTACACCATTTTGCTGAGGAGTTATAGGTGATAAAAATTCATGTTTAATACCCTCTTCAGCACAGTATTCACTAAACCTAGTGTTTTCAAATTCAGTTCCATGATCACTCCTGATTCTAACAATACCACACCCATTTTCTCTTTGCAATTGTGTACACAGTTCTTTAAATACATCAAAGGTGTCTGATTTTTCTCTAATAAAGTTAACCCAAGTGAACCTAGAGAAATCATCAACTACAACAAGAACATACCTCTTTCCACCAATGCTTTCAACTTGCATAGGTCCCATCAAATAGCAATTGTCACAGTTTGATCTCTTCCTCTTTGCTCAAGAGACATGTTGAGATGAATGATTCTTCCTGAGATACCCACAAATAGCAATTGTCTTTGGATCTTGTTCCTCTCATAAGAACTTCTCCTTTCTCATCTGAGATCTGCATTCAGGTTTGGTGAAGTTTACTTTCAGACCCAGATCGCACAACTGGCTAATGCTAATCAAGTTTGCAGTTAGTCCTCTGTCTAGCAGCACATCATCAAGTCTTGGTAACCCATGTTTTATCAGGTTTCCAATTCCCACAATCTTTCCTTTAGCTCCATCGCCAAATGTGACATAACTGGTTACATAAGGTCTCACATCCTCTAGATAAGTTTCAACACTAGTCATATGTCTTGAACAACCACTATCAAAGTACCAGTCTTCTTTAGATGATGCTCTAAGGGATGTATGAGCAATCAGACCAGCCTTGGTGTTTCTGTGGTTCCATCCATTCCTGGATTGATTCTGTTGAAAGTGTATGAACTCACCTTTCAGCTTGAAGCAGTAGGGTCTGATGTGTCGCTTCTCTCTACAGTGATCACAAACCCATATCTTTGATTTCTTCTTAGTCGGATGTTCCTCAGGATGTTTGAACATTGACTCTGCTGACTTCATTTCAGTATGTTCATTAATCTGGTTCAGTTGAAGGTTCAACCTTGACAGTTCATCATTAAGTTCTGAGATATGAGCCATATTATCAAACCTTTCATCCTGCAGTTGTGCAATCTCTCTTGCTTGCTCTTCAAGTTTCTGGGTTAGTTCACTGTTTTTAGCCATCAGGTCATGATAGGATATAGAAAGCTCTTCATAAGACATTTCTTCCTCACAAAATTTAGTGTTTGACATTATTCTACCAGCTAAGGCAGAGACATGATTAGCAGATTCAGCTTTCACCTCATCATCTGAGTCATCCCCATCTGACCAAGACACAACTAAACTTTTCTTCTGTTTCTTTAGAAAAGTGGCACACTCTGTTCTGATATGACCATAGCCTTCACATTCATGACATTGTACCCCTTTGTAGTGAGGATCTACTTCATCAGGTCTAGTCATTTTCTCTTTACTTGGTTGACTGTCAATGTTGGGTCGGATGTTCTGCCCATTTGATCTGGACCTTCTGTCAAATCTTTTGAAAATCTTCTTGAACTGTCTCCCAAGTAGTGCCAGAGACTCTGCCATGTCTTCATCATCTTCAACATCTACTAGTGTATTGTCAGCATTCACACTAGAAGTAAAGGCAATACCTTTCCCCTTTTTGTCAGACTTGCTGTTGACGGTTAATTCAAAATTTTGCAGGGATCCTATCAATTCATCAACCTTTAGACTAGATATGTCCTGAGCTTCTTCTATAGCTGTAACTTTCATGTCAAATCTCTTAGGTAGAGATCTGTGAATTTTCCTCACAAGCTTTTCATCAGAGATTTTCTCCCCAAGGGACTCAAAAGAATTTGCAATGTCTAGGATATTTAAGTGATAATCCTGAATGCTCTCATCTTCTAACATTTTCAGATTCTCAAATTTAGTGGTAAGGAGTTGAATTTTAGCACTTTTTACCTTAGTTGTGCCTTCATGAGCAGTTTTGAGAATCTCCCAAGCATCCTTAGCCACAATGCATTGCTTGATCAGTCTAAACATATTTTTGTCCACACCATTGAACAGAGCATTCAAAGCTTTTGAGTTTCCAAGAGCCAATTCATCTTCATTAGCACTCCATTCTTCTTCAGGTTTCAACACATCAGTCCTGTTGCCATCAGCATCAAGTTGCACAGGATGTTCCCAACCTCTCAGAACTGCCTTCCATGTTTTGCTATCAATAGATTTGAGGAAGGCACTCATGCGTGATTTCCAGTAATCATAGTTGGACCCATCCAACAGAGGGGGCCTATTTACAAAACCACCTTCCTTGTCCATAGTGCTAGAATAGTACTCCCTGGAGCTCACCCTAAAACAGGCAGGGTGCCTGCTCTGATGCCAATTGAAATTCTAGCGCACTTGTTTTAATACGTTCTGTCAGATGTTTTAACATTTGCAATGTTCCGGTTAATGTTTCAACATCGAGCGACAAAACAGAAATAAAAACAAGAAAAATATAGGATAGGAAAATAAAGAACACAGTGAGTTTGTTGACCCAGTTCAACACAACATGCTTACATCTGGGGGCTACCAAGCCAGGAAGGAAATCCACTGGTGTAGTCCTTATTCAATTGCTCTCAGCAAACTCCTCGTTTACACTATATGACCTAGGACCTACCCGTATAGACTTCAACCAAGGAACTCCTAGATCTGAGATCCCATCTCACTATCCTAATGGTCAGTCACTGCCCCAGTGACCTATCAGACCTCAAACACAACAAGATAGAAGTTACCTACCAACACAAACAACCAAACCTTATTTCACAACTTCGGTTTGATGCACAAGAGTGTCAATACTCACAAAACCAGTCCTAAACAAGTATCTAACTTGACAATAGAAAGAACCTGTCATACCCTAATTTTGGACCTAAAAATACTAACTCAATTCTTCTTTTCTTGCATTTCAAGCCATTTGAACTGTCTCTGATCAATTACATCTTTCTCTGCATTTTATTTCAATATTGCTTGCAAAATTCATGAAAAAGGGCATTTTAGTCATTTCCAGTGTTAAAACTCTGTTTAATTCCTAAAACTTGTCTCTGAGTCTTTTCATTTAGGTTGTATAAACTCTTGCTTTGTTCCCCTGTTAAAAACCACTTTAAAATTGCATCTGAGACATTTTAGGTCAATTTAGTCCCCATGGGTATTTTGGTCTTTTCACACGAAATTTTGACAGAGAGAGGTTACTTTAAAGTACCTCATTTAAGTAGTTGGTTCGTTTTAGTCCGTTTTGTCATTTTTAATCGTTTCACTTTACGTTTATTTCAAATTACATTTTTTTAATTCAATTTTATTATTTTTTCATTTTTAGTCCTAAAGTTTCCAAAATTGCATTCAAGTCCTTTTTAGTCCTTAGTAATTTTCCTTTTTTGCAGAATGGGACTTTTTAATTTCGCATTTTGCATAATAGTCCTTTTTGTTTCGAAATTTTCTAAGTCCTTTTATTAAAATTGCAAAGCAGTCCACATTTTGTCCAAAGGTTATTTTCTAGTTTTTTTTAAATTTGCAGGTTAGTCCTTTTAAATTTCCAGAATTGCAAAGAGGCCCTCAAGTCCAAAAATCCAGGCAAGTCCGAATCAAATAAGGTCCAAGTACAGGTGTCAAGGGCTTATTGGATCAGAAGTTACAAGCTGGCCTATAAATACCAGCCAACTCATCACATGTGTCAGAATCATACCATTCTCTAACCGCCAACTCAACAAACACCATTTCACATTCTCTCTCCAAAATCATAGATCAAATTCAGAATTCTCCAGAAACTCAAGAACATACAAACCCTAACCGTATCAATTGAACAAAAATTCAACAAATTAATGTTGATTCTCAGAGATTTCTTGAGAAATCATCATCATCGAATCAATATCTCTACAATTCAAGCTTGAATTCAACACAAAAGTGACGAACTCAAACGATCACAGAGACGAGATAGTGAGAAGAAGAAGAATCGAAGCAGAATCAGACCGGTGAAGAAAAAAGAGAGAATAACTGATTTATTTTCAGTTCAAAGACTCACCAGAAGCCTTCGCAAGGATCTGTTCGTTTGAATCTCCAATCAAATTCAGGTAAACTCATAAAAACCTTCTCGTTTTGCTCATAATCATCATCGAAGGTTTGAAATTGAGAATAAACGGTGAATCAGAGCGAACATTTCGAAAAGATTTGAAAAAGATTGAAGACCGAACCCTAAAACGTAAATCCTCCAAGATTCACCGTTTATTTCATGAATCCAGGTTCATAATCATCATCAGTGTGAAAAATAAGTCAAGTTAGGGTTTAGTTTCAAAGAGATTAAAAGAAAATTTTGAAACCCTAGGACGTAGATTCAAGCGTAGATCTGTTCAAATCCAGGCCTGTTTTCAAAAAACGAGTTTCGAAATCATGAAGAGGAGACTCAGATGAACACAATGATGTAAAAAGTTTTCAGAAAACGTTCAGGTGTGGCGGCGCCGCCGGCCAACCACCACACCTCCGTCATAGTGTTCATCGGAGAAGGTGAAGAGAGATTGCAGAGCATCTCTCTCTAAAAACGTTGTAGTGAAAGAAAGGGGAGAAGGAAATGAGCTGGACCGGTTTCATTGTGTTTATATAGACACATGAACCGGTCTGGTTCAGTTTGGTTCATTCCTTTCTTGATCCACATCGTTGGATCTTTGGTTTGCCACGTGTATGATCCAGATGTGTTACTTCCATGTGCCTGAAACACCTTATGGTGTGCCGCGTGTTTTTGACCTTTAGATCTAGGGTTTCAGATGTTCTGGATCAATCCAATGTCTCTGATACATTCGGATGATCCAGGATCCATGTAGGTGTGGGCTTGGGCCTAGGTCTGCGCAGGCTTCAGTTTCTTTGAGTTTTTTGCTATTTCTTGACATTGCTTTACTTTTTGCACCTCTGTTCATGTTTAAAACTTTCTTGTAAATTCCATAAAATTTTGTGTAGATTTCTTGTCTATTTTGTGATGTTTTATGCAATTTGTTTACTGAAAATTTTAATAAAAAATATTAGTACATTTTCTTGCTTTATTTCTTGATTTGATATAAAAAATTGTATAAAAATTGTCTAATCTCTTTTCAAATTCTTGATAAATTGTTTGAGGTACATGTCATGTGGTTCCTGGATTTTAGCTATCATTTGTATATAATTTTGCTGCATGAGTATGAATCTTGGTTAGTTACTTGCTTTGCAAGTTATGTCTATAAATAAATAGTGCAAATGTGTCTAAGTTCACTTGAAAATGTAAAGTTCATCGTGTGGCTTTAATTCTCATTTTAAGAGCTGAGTGTATACTTTTGAAAAATGCATGGAACTATGAGAGTTATAAGCTATGTGATGCTTGCATTCCATGGGTGAATTTTCAGTCATATTTTGCACTTGTTATGGTTTATTTTGTGCTAATCCCATGCTTTTGTTATAGCATCTTTCTTGCCTCATTTTTCTTTATATTACCATATGCTACTAACAATTTCATTGTGTTCCATTCATTTCATAAACATTTCATACTCCCTCTCACATTTTTAGTCCTTATTTCCTTCCATTTTACAATTCATGCAATACTTAGAATGTAAAAATTTAGGGTGGTGTATTTTACTTCATGCAATCTTTTAATTTCTTACAAGACCGTAGAATATAAACTAGGGCCAATGATGTAAAGGACAATGGACTCTAATAATGTACACCGACACAAGCACCGACACATGCACACACATCACTTTAGGTATATGGCTAGAATATGTATGTTTAGATGTATGTTTAGGATTGTATGTTTAGATGAATGCTTAGGATTCACACTTAGGAAAAATCAATTTTCCAAAAATATGAACAATATCACTCAAACCATTTTCTAAATAAACCTTGGGATCAAAATCCCATTGTATTTTCCCTTTCATTTTCTTAAACAAAATCCTAATGAACTTTAATCATACTTTGACTTTCTTTTGCAATTGACTAATTCCACCTCACTCTTTTCATAATCTCATGCCCTTGAGGCCTCTCTCTCTCATTCTTCAAATTCCAATTTTCAAACTTAAAATCAACCAACAAAAACAAAAACATTTTTGGAAGAGAACTACGGTGGATTTGATCCCTTAAACGGGTATGTAGGCAAGGAATCAAAATTCCTTCAATTCAACTAAAATAAAAATTCAAACACATTCTTCTCCCTCCAATTCTTCACTTAGTAAATCCTTAGGTGTAAATATCACTTTCAAAATAGCATTTAAAAATAAAGCGCGCGCGTAGAAATTAAAGACGGTTCCTATAGGATACTATAGTCGTTATGGGTGCCTAACACCTTCCCGTAGCGAAAACAACTCCCGGACCTCGATTCTCAAGGGTTTTGCTTATTTTTTCCCTTCCCAAGAAAAAATGAGATATCACCGGTTTAAAAGGTTCAAACGTAATCAATGTTTGACACCCGAAAACCAAGATAAAACAGAACCCACAATAGATTCTAGACTTGCATCACAAACGACACAAGAACCGAATACACGAAGACTCAAACCCTAAAGATCTAAACTTTTTAGTATGACGGCTTGAATGAGCAATTAGGTCTTGAAGTCTTCCTTTTATACTTATGAGACTACTCGAGCGAGTTCACAAAAAAAAAAACAGTTTATAACAATTTCATGAACTGTTTTCAGCTAATTTCCAATGATAGCTTCTGAAAACAATTTGACTTTTTTGACATAAAAATATCTTACATAAGCAATATATGATAGATGTTTATGCTATTTAGTCTTAATTAAGCAATTCATCCAAATCCAAAAGGGTCATACTCGTTTCTGTATATCACAATGTTGACAAAAAGTAAATCGAATAGAACAAACAACAAAAATAAAAGGCACATCAAATCCGAAAAAGGTTGCATAGCCATTGAAATCATAGATCCGAAGCAGAGAGAGGGTGTTACTTGGTGAGAGAGGAACCGGAAGAGAGAAAGAGAGGTACGGTTAGGTTGGGGATCACCTTCTGCAATGGTTCCTCGTATATCATGCTCCATCAAAAATATGAGCCTTCATGGTTTTCTACCCTTGGATTTAATGAATGGATGAGATTAGTTAATCATATTTGATTGTTTTTGTTATTTGCGAATTTCATCATCTTATCCTAACAATTTTGGCATGTAGGTTTTTGGTTTTCTTTTCCTTTTGACAAAAAAGGTGTATTGCCCATGATCAAATTGAGGACCTATAAAGTTGTAGAGTTTAGAAACATGGGAGAATGTTAACGAATGTATTATGATACTTTTTAAGAATTATAAGTGGTAATTAATCATTATTATAAGCAAAAATCAACATTTTAGATTGACTCATTAAATGATGTATGTGGTCTTTATTTTCTACCACATACATCATTTAATGAATGAATCTAAAATGTTGATTTTTGCTTATAATAGTGATCGGATGATGTATTTATGAATGTGTATATTTAATGTATTAGAAATCAAAGTACATGATTATATAATTCATTAGGGCTAGCCCGCACAGGCCGCGGGTAGTCCGTTAGCCCGAATAACAAAAAAAAATCCTATAATATATATATATATATATATATATATATATTAAATAATTTACTACTTAGTTGATTATTAAAGTAAAAAAAGAAGAGAAAATTCAATGAATTAACACAAATATAAAAGTAATATAAAATTATATTTACTCGTTTCGTTATTTATAATTTTAAAGATCGAATATATAAATATCTATAACCATAACATACTTAATTTATTTAAAATTGTTTTCCTCGCCGTTTTAGTTTACGACGTTTGTACGAAAATGTTTTAGTTTACGACGTTTGTACGAAAATGTTAAAAAATAGAGCATGTGTTTGTGTTATTTAAGAAGACCTTAAGGGAGGTTAGGGTAATTAGCCCATGATAAAATGATTGAAATAATTGTTGTTAAATATTATGAAGTGGTAAACTAAAAATATGTAATAATATTAAAAATAATAAAGATTTCATTATCGATAAAGATGTCGTTATGAGTCCCGCATATGAATTATACAACTATATTATTTAGTGACTCATTTATCATTTTTTCAATCTTTTTCATAGTCATATTTCTAAAAGATATAATAATTAATAATCTACAACAATAAAAAATATTATTTTATAATATGATATGGTGGTCTGATTCTTTGATTCTCTGTTGTTTCCAGATATATGTAAATAAGATATTTTCTTACAAAAGACACAAAAAGAAAAATATATGTTGAGGTGTCAAAATATTAAGATAGCACAAAGCTGTGTTTTTACTTGTCATTAACTTTCATAATTAGTAATTAGAAAAAGATAACAGATTAACTTTCATAATTACTTGTCTTTAGATTTTTTTTATTTTAAAAAAACTCTTTAGATATTTAGAAATTGAATTATAGAAAAATTTGTTTTGATTAAGATTAAGATTAAGTTTGTTTTTTTCCTTTAAAAAAAGATTAAGTTAGTACGTTTTATCGCATAAGTTTGTTTTAATTTGTTTTTAAGAGTTGTGTCAAAAAAAAAATTTGTTTTTAAGAGAGAGAAAATAGGGGGAAGTTGAAGCAAAAGACACAAAATGATATAATTTTGATGACGTGTCAAAAAATTAAAAAGGGGTAATATTGTATTTGTGATAGACATTAAATTTTATAATTAGAGAATAGAAATAGAAATAGATGACTACACTATAAAAAAATGCTTGATACGCCTACAGTAACCATCAAACATTGCATAAAAATTCTCATACTTTGAATTGTATGCAACCATCTTTCTAAATGGCTCTTCAAACCGATTGATACATTAGATAAAGTAATATAAATTGTTTAACGGGTAATGTTTGGTGGATACCCCATCCACCCATTCCACACAAAGCATTACCCATATTTAAATACCCATCATAAAACATGGTTGATATGTAAAAGAATTGTATAAGATGCAAATATAGGCGTACGTGATTTGCATGTTATGTTCTAACTTCTAACTATCAACTTATTTATAACGATATGAATGGTAGAATTTTTTTTGACAAATATGAATGGTAGAATTAACAAACAATTGTTGGCGAATCTAAAATCTGCATGTCCTATAGAGACAAAAGTTGGAGAAATATTTATTTTTTGTGATAATTTTTTTTCAAAAGAAAAAAAAAATAGACGACCGAAAACATCGGATGTTAATATTGCAGTTGCCCAGAAACTCGGCAACCCCGTTGCTCAAATGCAACTCGTGACAATCTTGAGTTGTCACGGATGTTAATATTATTATAAACAAAAATTCACATTTTGAGTTTATTCAATAATGATGTATGTGGTCTATATTATAAACTACATACATCATTTATTCAATAAATTTAAAAAATGTATTTTTGCTTATAAGGATAACCAGAAGATTTATAAATTTGGACACCTCATAGCTTTCGAGAAAATAAATATTAAAGGTGCTTTTGAGACTCACATTGACAAAGTTTTAAGGTTGTGCAATGTACAATATAAGTAGTTTTGGACTATGTTTGGACCAAAATTCAAATGGGACTAATTAAATATATATTTTTCTTGAGAGAATTAAATATATTTTTAATTTTATATACAAAATAATACATCAAAAATCATATATTTGTGTCTCACACTATTAAAACTTAAAATCACCTAACAATTTCTCATATACTTGTTACCCTTGGCAATGTATACAGTGCTTGACACCCTCAATTAATGAAGATTGCTCTTTAATTTTTAGGCACCTAGTGATTGTTCACTAGGGGTGGGAACGGGCCAGGCCGTCCGACAGGGGCCTATGGCCTAGCCTATTTAAAGCCTAACTTGGGCCAGCTCGTTTATTAACAAGGCCAGGCTCAAGCTTTTTATAAAGCCTATTTAATTAAATAGGTCAGGCTAAGGCTTACAAAAAAGCCTATTAAGCCCGTCGGGCCGGCCTATTAAGCTTTTTATGTATAATATATCTTCCATTATTGATATCGTAGAAGTTTTTTTCTCATAAACTCAAGCCTTCATATGATTGGTTATTTAGTAGTATATATATTGGTGTGATTAGACCTTTGTAAGATTTCATTATTTAGTAGCACATATATTCATGTGCTTTAGGCCTTCGTAAATTTTGGCCTATTTAGTAGTAGGCTTACATGTGTTGCTAGACTTTAGTGTAAAATAAGCTTTTAAATAGGCTTTCGGGCTTCATCAGGCCTTTAAATAGGCCAGGCCAGGCCTCGAAATTGAGCCTATGACGGGTAATAGGCCAGGCTCAGGCCTATAATTTTTGAAGTAGGCCAGGCTTGGGCCTTACAAAGCCCGGCCCGGCCTAGCCTATTTACACCCCTATTGTTCACCTATCGTTTAACGCTTTTTAAATTAATTAACCCAATTTAAAATGTGTGTCACACGGTAATTAATTAACATTCAATGTTTACTAGGTGTCTAAAGAGCAATGGTCTCATCTTAGGAAGTTATACCTCACACCCCTACACTTATACCTTCACCCCAACATTTGACACATACTACCCAATTTACCCTTTATATAAAACAAAACAAAATTAACCTTTCCACTTTTCACCCCCCACACACCCTTCCCTTGCAGTTCAACGGGTTCAAACTTTTTTCTGGAAAAATCAATCTTCGCTTCCAACAAACAGTAAGTTCTATGTTCTATTCCAACAAACTTTTCCTTCAAGGAATCGTGTTCTTGAAATGACAATTCCGGTAAACAATGAATCAATGATTGAGGTTTGGTAGGTTTTTCAAGGTTTTCTGGGTTAGTGGTTAGGAATCCTTCACTGAATCGTGTTATGGAAATAACGATTCTGTGAAATGCCGTCGTCCGAAATCGTTCCCGGAATCGTGTTAACCAAAGCTTTCCAGTTGATATCCGGAAACCACATGCAAAGTGTTCCGGGAGTTATCGGAAAACTCGTGTTCCGGATAATTCTTTCCGGAATCGTTTTGTGAAGATTTCCGGTTAATTTTTTCTCCCGTTCTAGAAATGATTTTTCTTTTTTACGTTCTTAATTTTTTTTTTATTTCCGGTTCGGAAAACTTTTAATTTCGTTGTCGCGAAGCTCTCTGAAATAGCTTTGGGTATGACATACTACTGATCAAGGTTAATTCTATATGCAAATTATTGGAAGTTGAAATATAATTACATTCTTTTGTAGCAATTTGAATTCATTTAGCTCTTCATACTCGATACATTACTTACTTAGTGTGTTATTTTATAGTGACTTGGTTGTCTGTTGTGCTAATATGATAGCGTTGTGGAACAAAATGTTAATGTTGTGGCTTTTGAAACTTTCATATGTGTTAATGTTGTGGCTTTTGAAACTTTCATATGTTTTTGCTTTCATATGCTTTTGAAGCTTTGTTCTTTGTTCTTTCTCTTAATCATTCAATGGATATGAATTTGTTAATCGCTCAATGGATATGCCAAATAGTCCAATTATTTTTATTAGTTCTAGATAGAATGGATTCAAATAGTAAGAAAGGTTTGGATCAAATTATAGCATTCATCAAGATACCAAATTTATACCAGGCTTGATATATTTCAACACTTGCTTGTTTTAGTGTTAGCATATCAATTATCATTATCATTGTTTAGCTTGGCTTGATAGGACAAACTCATTAAACTATATATATATATATATATATATATATATATATATATATATATATATATATATATATATATATATATATACAAACTTCAGTTTTGGTTTTCTGCTTGGCTTTAGTGCCATTATACTATACATATCAATTTATCTTTTTCTCTTGGTGAAAAGAGATTGAAAATCAGGGTATGTTGTTAATGTTTCTGTTGCACACACAATGATAATTCAATTATTATCAGTATTCTCTAATCAAACTGTTGTAGTATGACTCAAAATTTGATGGATGGAGAATATTGTTGCTAAAAATATAAAAGATTTGTTTCAAATATATTTGTGCTGAAAATATATTTATGGAAAATAAATATATTTTTGTACCGTATGAAGGACGATTTGATGCAAATATATTTTGAAAGGGAATATTATATTTTTGATGCAAATATTCTTTCACTGAAGGAGAAAAAAATAAAACGTATATTCAGTGTGATATTCGTTCCAAATTTATGAGTTATACTTTTACTATAAATATAGACCTTGTATCATAGTAAACCTTGAGATAGAGGGGGCTGAAACAAGGGTTTACAAAGGCAACAACAAAACTAGGGTTTGTATAGAGTTTGTCTCTTTGGAAAAAACACTAGGTTTTGAGGGTTGATTCACCTTGGGAAACACTATTAGGATTGAGTCTCTTGGTTACGGGAAGAGGCTGGGTTTTTGGGTAGAATTAGGCGGGAGACTTATTCTTCTAACCCATTGAAATCTCTTTGTAATGTTACTCATCATATAGTGAAACGGAGGGCTGCTCTCTCCCCCAGACTAGGTCAATTTGGACCGAACTGGGTCAACAAATTCTTTGTGTTCTCTCTTCCTTTTCTCTCGCTGTTGTTTTCTACTTTTGGCTTGTGATTATAACTGTTCCATACACTTTGATTTTGGTTGCTTTATTATCCCTTGCTCCACACATCAAGTTGTTATTGGTGTGAGTTTTCATCGAATTCGCAACAATTGCCGCCCACCGTGGGGCAAGGGTCAAAGGATAATCAAGTACCATGGGTTTGAAGTGGGATATTGAGAAGTTTACCGGAGATAACGATTTTGGGTTATGGAAGGTAAAGATGGAAGCGGTGTTAATACAGCAAAAGTGTGAGAAAGCTTTGAAGGGTGAAGGTTCGTTACCGGTCACCATGTCACGAGCGGAGAAGACCGAGATGGTGGACAAGGCCAGGAGTGCCATTGTCTTGTGCCTCGGGGATAAAGTTTTGAGAGAAGTAGCAAAGGAACCAACCGCGGCATCGATGTGGGCAAAGTTGGAATCTTTGTATATGACAAAGTCTTTGGCTCGTCGGCAATTCCTAAAGCAACAACTTTACTTATTCAGGATGGTAAAGTTAAAGGCCATCATGGAGCTACTTGTGGAGTTCAACAAAATCATTGGTGATTTGGAGAACATTGAGGTGCGTCTTGAGGATGTGGGTGCTCTGATGGTGTGGTGTTGTTTGGAGGATGAAGAAGGTGATGTTGGTCACCTTGAGATTGATGCCTAGTGGAGCGGTGATCGTCTGGAGAGACGTTAAACACTCAACATCAGCCTGGAGAGGCGGTGGTAAGAATACTCATGATCAGTCTGGAGAGGCGGAGGTAACAATACTCATGATCTACCTGTTGAGGTGGAGTTGCAAGGTTGAAGACATAGTTAGATGTACGCATTTGCTAGTTGGGGTAGAGTACGCTCAGCTTAAGGTGGAGTTGAACACACCGGTAATGGTACGACTATGGAGGACCTTGGGTGCTATGCTCTATGGTGAGCAAGGGATTTCTTCATAAGGTTGAAGAATGTATATCACGACTTGCGGGATTACTCTAAAAAAAGGCCAAGGGTGATTGGATGCAAGGAGACCTTCAAGGAAGCGGGAGATGTCCTGTGTTGAAGATGTCATGGTGAATGCTTGTGGAACTACCTAAAACTCCTAGTGTAGTTGGACTGCAAGGACTCTTCGAGAAGACGGAAGACGTTCCGATGGCTGAAGAGGTTGAGGTAAAGGCTTGTGGAACTACCTAAAATTCCTAGCGTAGTTGGACTGCAAGTACCTTCGAGAAGGCGGAAGACATTCCGATGGCTGAAGGGATTAAGGTGTAAACTTGTGGAGCTACTTGGTGTAGTGGGAAGCAAGGGAAAGAGCAGCAAGGTGTTGATGTTAAATTGGCAACATCACTAATTTAGAGTCAAGGTGGAGAATGTTGTAGTATGACTCAAAATTTGATGGATGGAGAATATTGTTGCTAAAAATATAAAAGATTTGTTTCAAATATATTTTGTGCTCAAAATATATTTATGGAAAATAAATATATTTTTGTACCGTATGAAGGACGATTTGATGCAAATATATTTTGAAAGGGTATATTATATTTTTGATGCAAATATTCTTTCACTGAAGGAGAAAAAAATAAAACGTATATTCAGTGTGATATTCGTTCCAAATTTATGAGTTATACTTTTACTATAAATATAGACCTTGTATCATAGTAAACCTTGAGATAGAGGGGGCTGAAACAAGGGTTTACAAAGGCAACAACAAAACTAGGGTTTGTATAAAGTTTGTCTCTTTGGAAAAAACACTAGGTTTTGAGGGTTGATTCACCTTGGGAAACACTATTAGGATTGAGTCTCTTGGTTGGGTTTTTGGGTAGAATTAGGCGGGAGACTTATTCTTCTAACCCATTGAAATCTCTTTGTAACGTTACTCATCATATAGTGGAACGGAGGGCTGCTCTCTCCCCCAGACTAGGTCAATTTGGACCGAACTGGGTCAACAAATTCTTTGTGTTCTCTCTTCCTTTTCTCTCGCTGTTGTTTTCTACTTTTGGCTTGTGATTATAACTGTTCCATACACTTTGATTTTGGTTGCTTTATTATCCTTTGCTCCACACATCAAGTTGTTATTGGTGTGAGTTTTTCATCGAATTCGCAACACAAACTAGTACCAATACCAATGGATTTAATGGGTTATGGGTGTGACATAGTTAGTTAAGCTTTTGTGATGTTATTGTTTAAGTTTAATTCTAGTCTTTTTTTTAATTAATTCTTTGTCTTTTTTATTCAGTGGTTCGGTGCAGAGGACGAGGTGGCAAGATTATACGCATAGGACAAAACGATACGACATGAGGGGGTTTGGTGCATAGGACGAGGTGGCAAGATTATACGCATAGGACGAAACAAACGACGAAATGAGGTGGTTTGGGATCAACCAGTCGTACATCAAGGGGAGGAGCAGCTCATAAATCAAGAGGTAGAGATGCATGGACTTGTGGCAGTAGAGCAGCATATGGATCAAGATGTGGAGCAACCCGCACAGAGGTATATGGGTGGACCTTATGACTTGTTTGTTCTCACGCAGTATGAGGTCCATATGAAGTCACAAATACATGCATGGAGTGGTACTACATGGTATCACATCCTAGTTTGATACGGCCTAATGAGGACCCGCATAGACCAGTCCCTGTTCCAACATATAGGGTCCCTGATGATGCAGGACCTTCTGACCCGAGGATGTCTTTGATTGCTTCTAAGCTACAGGATTACTTGGATGCGGTCGGGGCCACAAAAGAGGAATCCCAATTTGAGCATTTGTATGAAGCATTAAACCTAACTCATGGTGGACCTTTACCTTAGCTATATTAGTTTATTTATTATATATTGCATTATCGACTTCTACTTTATGTTAAATTTGGTATTATCAAATTTTGCTTTATGATATACATTGTACTATCGATATCTGGTTTATTTTAAACATTATATTATCGACTTTTGGTTCATGATTATACGTTGTAATATCGACTTTGCAATATTGGGATATAATATATAGTGCTCGTGTTATATATGCAGGAACCTTTTATTGTTTTTTGAACCAATATGCAGGAACCTATACATTAAAAAAAAAAAGGAATGAACGAGAATGTGACGAGAATGTGGACATTTTTTAAGAGGCTGTGATCAATATTTATATATGCATCCACTTAAATCGAGACAGGACACAATCATGCATATGTTTCTGTTATATTACTATCTCTAAAGTTGAGATAGTAATATATGAATCCTGAGAACAATGCTATATTTAAGATAGATATGCAACCCAAAATGAGTTACATCATCTCTTATTGAAGATGTCATGTTTAAACTTGTGGCAAATGCAAACAAATTCTTAAATACAAAACAGTACAATGGTTTTTTGTCTATGGGGAAACCGTGGAACAACTAGACTATCTCAAACACAAGTTTGTTTATTTATTCTATTAAATGAAAAAAAATAGAAACACAGTTTCAAATCATAAAACAAGACTTAAACTTCAATTACACCAGTGATGTGTGGCACTACCGGTGCAAGGCATTGCCACTGTTGCAAACGTCCAACAAATGCTACCATCCAAGATGTTGCTTCTGGTAAACAAAATTTCTTCCAATCCAATGTAACTTCGGGCATTGGAAACCCTTGCTTCATCTTTACCTATAATAAAAGTTAAATTATTATTTTAAACACAAGTAATTATTATTTCAAATTAAAATAACTAGTATTCATATTTACCTGAACCCAGTGATCCTTGACAAAACCAATGCAAAACAAATCTAACACCAGTGAAATGTAAAGTCCTCATAGGAAAGAACGTCTTACTGGGACGCCCTAACATTACTAGAATAACATTATACCGATTTGCTATCACGTAACCCATATGCGGTATGGTCATCCATCTCTCTCTAGGCCGAGGGCCCAATCCTGATATCTTCAATGAATCTCTTACTTGTTGCAGACAGTTTTCGAATAAATTTTTGTAGGAACTGATATTAGCTACTATCTCACTGTCCAACTCTCTTCGGACTATAGGCCATCCTTCTTCACCATATCCAAGTAATAGTGCAATCACCCTAAATCCACAATTTCCATCAGGAGCAACATTCACTATGTCTTCAACATATGGATGAATATGATCAGGAAATTGTCCCAATAACCTATGAAATTCTTGTTGTTTCTGGGAGGGTTGCTTCTGGGATGATTGAGACAATTGTATCTGAGAGGGTAGTTTCTGAGATGGTTGTTTTTTAGATGGTAGATTTTGAGATGGTTGAGATGACTGTTTCTGAAAGGGTAGCTTCAGAGATGGCTGAGATGGCTGTTTTTGAGATGATTGCTTTTGACAGGGTTGGGATGATTGTGTACACAGCCTCTTCGACGATCCTTGAGAGCCAGAATATTCATTGTCAACATGCTCCCAATATGAAGGATCACGATACACATCATATTCCTTTGGTCCCTTGCCTTTATCCTTCTTTTCTCCTCCTTTGGTTTTAACTTTGTCGAGAGGTGGACACATTGAACTCGTAGCTAGATAAGCAAGTTCAAGAACCTTACTTTTCAATGCTCGTTTTCCAATAATGTCAAGTGACCGAAACCGTTTCCATAATTCATCAATTGCATAAGTCATGTCTAACTCATATCCAGTTTCCGTGTCTTCCTCTTGTTGACCTTCCATGCTTAATTTCTTCCATTGAATGTGAATTGAATCTAATGGTATAGGAATACTGAAGGTAAGAAAAACACAAGAAGGGGGGGTTGAATTGTGTTTTGAAAAATTCTTCGTTTCTCCTAAAAACTGAACACACTGGTCAGAAGCTAAGTGAGACAGCTTCTGAAGTGATAATCAGAATCTGAACGCAGCGGAATAAAACAGAGAGTGAGAAGAAGAATGACACAAAGCAATTATACAGGTTCCTTCCACAATCCGGAAGTAGTCCTGTCCCTCTTGCACTTCATAGGAGAGTTCACTAGAATGTAATATCTGATTACAAATGCTCAAGCACACAAGCAAGAGACTTCCTTTGCTCAAGCACAACTGCAAGAGACTTCCTATGCTCAAGAACACAATCAAGAGACTTCTCTGCTCAAGCACAACTGCAAGAGACTTCTAAACAAAATTACACAGAAAATTGTTTAAGGTTGAACACTTGATATACAATCAGAGGTGCTCACAATACAAATCAGATACAGACTCTAAGACTTAAGAATTTCTAAGATATGACTTTGAGACACAGAAATTCTAAGTGAATACTGAACAATTTCAGCAGAGGTTTGGCACTTGTAAAAATGTTGAGAGTCTTTCGTTCAGCATTACCAATTCTCTAAGTCTTCACTCCTTTATATAGAGGTGTGGAAGAGACGTTGTGAAATTTCCAGCACATCGAAAGAGTCGTTGTTGAAGCTTGATCTCTCACCAATGATCTTTTGCCTGATTTGGTTGTTGTCCTATGAAGAACCAATTTGAAATCCATTCCCATTGTGAAGGAACATCTTTGCAGGCATAACTGTTAATCTAGAGCTGTTTTCTTTGTCTTGTAGCGTGGACACAAAATAGAGTAGTGGAGAAGGTGGTTGTACAGTTCGTACAAAGTACAATGTCAATGCTTTTTGAAGATAAGCTTCCAATGCCTTTAAATTTTCAGCAAAATGACTGTTACACATCCCACTAGTCTTCTGCATTGTTTTCGAATCCAATAAACAGCCTTTGAAGTGTTGATCTTTGAATCTTCAGCTTGTGGTGATAATCAACTTCTGATGAAGACGATTCTGAACTATCCGCTTCTGATGACTATCCACTTCTGATGACTTTCAACTTCTGATGACGTCATCATTCTTCAGATGCGCTTTTGTCTTCAGATGCACTTCTTTTCAGATGCTTTCAAGCTTCCTTTTCTTGATTCCTTAGCTCTCTTTTTGTTCTTCAGAACCTTTATATGATTTAAATTTTTAACTATGGTCCTGTACACTTGAACAAATATTAGCTAGTCCAATTTACAATTTTTAATACCTTGTTATCATCAAAACTCTTTAAGGTTCATTGTTAAACACATTTTGTTCCAACAAACTCCCCCTTTTTGATGATGACAAACAATAATATTTAAAATTGATCAATTGTTGTTAATCTAATTAACAAGTTGACTTTGGGGTTCTGAGGTTTGTAAGCTCAGAGTCTGAGGTTTGTAAGCTCTAACTCCCCCTGAGTCTGATAGTCTTTAAGGTGAGGTTTGTAAGCTCCCCCTAAGTTCTATCCAAGTTAATTTAATTCATTGAGCGCACAATAATAATAATCAGAGCTTTAATCAATACTTAATTGAGAAGTAGATTATAGATAATGGTTCAATTAATTTTATTTGAAATTTGATACTCCTTCTTTCGTTCATAGCTTATACCTTTAAGGTAAAAAAAATGATAGAAGTTTTTCAACATAATTTTCAAATATCATTAATGGGGCTCAGTGCCTTTAAATACTATCACATATACTCCCCCTTTTGTCATTAGCAAAAAGAAATTAAGCAATAAGACAAAAAGATATTGAGAAAAACTCAAACATGAAGAGAGTATAACTACAATCAGAACCTATAATCTTATCAGAATATAATCAGACAAAAACAAAACTATCAAAGTAAAGAGTATCAGAGCAGAATATCAGTTCAACAAAATTCAGAAGCAGTGATAGAAACAAGACATAAGATGTTCAGAAGCAAAATATGAAACAACTAAAACAAACAACAAAAAATAAACACTAGGGTGTGCAACTAAGGTTTGGTTTGTTGTTGTTGTTGTTGTTGTTGCATCATGTTCATCATCTTCTCCATTTGCTCAGCTTGCTTGTTCAACAGATCTTCAAGAGCTTGTTGCTTCTGGAGAAGAGCCATTTCCCTTGCTTTGGATTCTTCCTGTTGCTTAGCCATCTTCTGTCTTAGCAGCTTGAACATCCTTGCTTCTCTTGTCATGTAGTCAGCTTCTGAGTAGAATGACTCATTTTCCAGAAGCAGCCTGGGACCTCTAGCTCTCTTAGCTAGCTTCAGATCCTTCAAGAATCTTCTGACAGTTGCAGCCTTGATTCTGATACACTTGCTGCTTACAGCTTCCATCAAATCAGTAGCTCTTTTCTTCAATGACGCCCAATCTTCCTCATAAGCAGTTGGCAGATCAATCATCCTTCTGTGCTCAACCAGATTGTGCATCTCTGAAAGGATCTTGAGTAGCTCATCGTCAATGTAATCAGATTCCAGGATGTTCAGGGGTGGGTGTTCAAGGATTTCTAGGTCTGAGGATTGGTCAGAATCACTAGGGGAAGGGTCTTGAACAGGTTCAGACCCTGGAATGGTGAGTTGTTCAGATTGAGTTGAGGAGGATGGTTGGTCAGGGTTAATTTGTGTGGTTGAGGTTGAGGCTTGGAGATTGACTTGATGATTGTCAATATCCATTGGAGTGGGTTGGGGTAAAGCTTGCTCTGGTTGTGGTTCCGTATGCTCTGGTTGTGGGTTTGGTTGGGGGTCAGTTTCAGTATTGGTTGGTGGTTGTTGTGGTGAAGTTTGCTCAGTTTGAATGTTGGGTTGGGGGTCAAAGTAAGTGTTGGGTGATTGTTTTTGGGGTGATGAAGGCTTGTGTGGTTCAGGAGTATGGTGTTGGGGGCTATCTGAAACAACTTTATCAGAAGCAACTGCTTCTGAATTTGTTTCAGAGGCTTTTTCTGGGTTAGGATTGTTCTCTGGTAATTCACCTGAATAGTGATGAACTAGATTGTCCAGGACAGAAATGTCTTCTGTTGATGTAGGAATTGGTGGTTGTGATGAAGAGGGTGAGATGGTGGTAGAGATTACTGGAATCTGACATACCTTGACAGAGTTGTCAACTTCAGAAGTGGTAGCATCTAGTGCACTAGTTGAAGGAACAGAACCTGAAACATCAGCTTCTGCTATTCCATGATTCTCTTTCTTATTCATATGACCTTGCTGTATGTTTTCAACAACAGCCTCTTCCACTACTATCAACATTTCTCCTTCCTCATCATCTTCAGCAGTTTTACCAGCAATTAACCTGACTTCCGCCAATTTTTCTTTGAAGAACTTATCACAATTTTCCACACCCAAGGCCTTCAGCTTTTCATCTCTTTCTAGTTCGTACTGATCTTTTAAATACTTCTTATCTGCTTTCATATCATAAACACGTTCCTTAGCCATCCTTTTCATTGCAGGAGTCACTACAACCATATGACTCACAATATCTAGAGGAACCTTCTTCTTCTTGGGCTCTTGCTCTTCTTTTTCAATAGCTTCAAGAGCTTCATCCAAATGCTCCTTGGTGATTATCAAGTCTGTCTTACCTTTTCTTCTTTTCTGGGGAATAGAAGCAGCACAAACTTTCTGTTTCTTTCCCTTCTCCTTAGCAGCAACAGATTCAGCTTCAGTTCTGGCCCTCTTTCCTTTTGTTGCATCAGGAGCAGCAGCAATACCTTCAGTGTTGACTCCTGATTCTCTGGCATGAGCAGCTACCAGACTGGCCAGAACTACATGATTGTTTTCTTGAATAATAGAAGGAAAGTTCTTCAGAGAATCTGACTCAGCAGTGGTCAGTTCAATCCACTTTTCATCAACTGGGAGTTTGCTGATGACCTTCATAGCATACAAAGACTTGCTATTTAGGATGCGATCAAAAGTGGTATCTGTGAAACATCTATCAGATGCTAGTTTGTATCTCCTCCGAATCTCCAACAGCTTACTTTGATGAAAGATTTCTGACAGAAGCCTTCCACAGGGTACTTGTTTCCTTTCCCTGCTGATACCCTCTTTTATAGCCCAGCACAAATGATGCAATAAGTAGTTTGGAAGGTCAATCCTTTGAAAGGTAGCCAAGGAGTACAAGGCTAATTGATGATCCTTGTTTGGTTGATCAGCTCCTCCACCTCTTTGAAAGAAGCAATTTGCACTGAACTTCAACAACAATCTGTGACAAACTTCCATATCTGCAGTCTTCGCCTTTGGGTTTCCTTTGCCAAACAGATTCACATAGCTTTCTAGCAGGATATCATCTGAGGTGACATCCCACTTGAAAAATCCTTTTGAAGAAACTCTGCAAGCTTTTGCAATAGCCCTTTTTGTGATGGTTACTAGGATACCCATCACTGGTGACCTAATCTCCATTCCTTCAAACGGTTTCAGACCCATTTCTTCTCTAGTCTTTCCCTTTAGACTAGAATCTCTCTTTACAGCTTGTTCTTCTTCCAGTCTTGCCGCTTCCTTGTCATAGACTTCAGCCCTTAACCAAAAGTCCTTCACCAGATATTCATATGTTGGTCCATTCAACATATGGAAGTAACCATGTAACTTCTGAGGTTTGATGTAAGCTTCCATCTTCACATCATATTTCTCCAGAGAAGCGAAGTCAAAAGGTGTTTCCTTTTGAACGATTAGAGATTCTGCTGGAATGGACATGGTCTTTGGTTTGATAGTTGACCCAGATTCTGATGCGCCTTGCATGTTTGAAGTAGATTCTGGAACGTTTTGTTGATTCGAACTTGAGGATGCCATTTGATGATGAAGATGATTTTGGGTTTCTAGGGTTGAGATTGCGCTTACTTCGCAAGACCAGGTTTGAAAGCAAAGAGTGTTTGTTGTGAAGTGAGTAGTGTGTGAATTGACAATGTGTTAAGAGTAAAAACGATTGCAATTCAAAAGAGACAAACAAACATAACATTAATGACAAATTGGGGGCGCGTGAAAGTACTTTCAAAGCTATTAAATCATCATTGCCCTTTTAAGTTATACACCAATACAAATACGCCACATCAGAAGTTCTCAGAGTAACTACCAAGTTAGTGGGCCAGAAGTTACCATAAAAAGTAACTTCCAACGTTTCCACTAACTCTACTATTTAGAAGCATAAAATCCAGCTTCTGGACTTCAGATGCTGACGTCATTATTAGAAGCGAGTTTTCCTCAGATCCTCAATAAAGAGCTTCTGATGTACCACTGCTTCTAAACTGACTTCAGAACCTAAAATCCTATTCAGGAGCAAGCAAGCTTTAATCAGACACAAAGTGCATGTTCAAACTTTTCTTTATAAAATCAAACCTTTCAACAGTTAAAGGCTTAGTAAATATATCAGCCCATTGATTCTCAATATCAATGAATTGTATATCTAAAATACCCTTTTGAACATAGTCTCTGATAAAATGATGTTTGATTTCAATATGCTTAGCTCTTGAATGCAAAATTGGATTTTTAGACAAACAAATAGCAGCAGAATTATCACAATAAATGGGAATACTGTTGGCAATTATCTGATAGTCTTCCAACTGATGTTTCATCCAAAGTAGTTGTGTACAACAACTTGCAGCTGAAATGTATTCTGCTTCTGCTGTAGACATAGCAATAGTTGTTTGTCTTTTGCTAGCCCAGGATATAAGATTATCACCAAGAAATTGACAATTGCCACTGGTTGACTTTCTTTCAATCCTATCACCAGCATAATCAGCATCACAGAATCCAATTAGCTTATAATCTAAGGATTTCCTATAAAGGAGTCCAAGATTAGTTGTTCTTTTCAAATACCTGAAAATTCTCTTGACAGCAGTCATATGAGATTCTCTAGCATCTGATTGGAATCTTGCACACAAGCATACACTGAATAAAATATTTGGCCTAGATGCAGTGAGGTATAACAAAGAACCAATCATACCTCTGTACAGCTTCTGATCTACTTTAGCTCCTTCGTCTTCTTTTCTTAAGTTGCACGTAGGATGCATTGGAGTGTTCATCACTTTACAATCTTCAAGCTTGAACTTCTTCAGAAGCTCCTTTGTATACTTTGATTGATGAACATAAACTCCATCTTTGCATTGATTGATTTGAATGCCAAGGAAGAACTTCAGCTCTCCCATCATGCTCATTTCAAATTCACCCTGCATCAACTTAGAAAATTCCTTGCAAAGAGATGCATTAGTAGAACCAAATATTATATCATCAACATATATTTGCACAACAAGAATATCTTTCTCAAGAGTCCTACTGAAGAGTGTAGTGTCAACCTGTCCTCTTTTAAAATCATTTTTGATTAAGAAATTACTTAGTCTATCATACCAAGCTCTGGGAGCTTGTTTCAAGCCATATAGTGATTTCTTCAGTTTAAAAACATCGTCAGGATACTTAATATCCTCAAATCCAGGTGGTTGTTTGACATACACTTCTTCTTCAATGACTCCATTAAGAAATGCACTCTTTACATCCATTTGATATAATATTATGCCATGATTAACTGCGTAACTGGAGCAAATGTTTCAGTATAATCAATGCCTTCTTGTTGACTATAACCTTGTGCAACAAGCCTAACTTTGTTCCTTGTTACTTCTCCTTGCTCGTTCAACTTGTTTCTGAATACCCATTTTGTTCCAATAATCTTCTTGTGCTGAGGTTTGGGTACCAGATCCCACACATCATTTCTTTGAAACTGATTCAACTCTTCTTGCATAGCTAGGATCCATCCATCATCTGAAAGTGCTTCATCAACAGTTGCAGGTTCAATCATTGAGATAAGTCCAATCATAGAATCTTCTTGTCTGAAGTAAGATCTTGTTCTTCTTGGATTATCTTTGTTTCCAATGATTAGCTCCTCAAGATGTGAAGACTTATGCTTGAATGTGTTTCTGGGAGGATCTGCTTGATGTGAGCCATCTTGGGCTTCATCAGAAGCAACTTCATCTTGCGCTTCTGATGTGGGCTCAGCTTCTGGACTGTCTTCAGATTCAGCTATCTGATCAGGTTCTGGAGTTACTTCAGGAACCTGTATCTCTGCAAAACTTTCATCTTGCTTTGAAGTTTTATCTTCAAGCTCTTTGTCATCAAATCTGACGTGCATAGATTCTTCAACACAAAGTGTCTCTGAATTATACACTCTGTATGCCTTTGACCTTTCAGAGTAACCTAAGTAGATTCCTCTTTGGGCCTTGGCATCAAATTTCTTTAGGTAGAGCTTGTTATTTAGAATGTAACATGTACATCCAAATTGATGAAAGTAAGAGATATTGGGTTTCCTTCCTTTAAAGAGTTCATATGCTGTTTTCTCCAAAATAGGTCTGATATAGATCCTGTTTTGAACATAACATGTTGTATTCACTGCTTCTGCCCAAAAATGTTTTGCCAAATTGTTTTCATGGATCATGGTTCTGGCCATTTCTTGTAAAGTTCTATTCTTTCTCTCTACAACCCCATTTTGTTTTGGAGTTCTAGGAGAAGAGAATTCATGGAGAATTCCATGTTTTTCACAAAAAGCTTCAAATGGCTCATTTTCAAATTCTCCACCATGATCACTTCTGATTTTTAAAATCTTTGATTCCTTTTCAGATTGAATTTGGGTGCAGAAACTACTGAATACATCACAAGCAACATCTTTACTCTTTAGGAATTTCACCCAAGTCAATCTGATGTAATCATCAACAATGACTAATCCATATTTACTTCCATATAAGGATGCAGTACTGACTGGTCCAAATAAGTCAATATGAAGTAGTTCCAAGGGTCTGAAGGTTGAAACAATGTCTTTAGTTTTAAAAGATGATTTCACAATTTTCCCTCTCTGACATGCACCACAGAGTGCATCTGAATGATAATCAATGTCTGGTAGGCCTTTGACAAGTTGTAACTTACTAAGCTTAGAGATTAATCTCCAGTTAGCATGTCCCAACCTTATGTGCCACATCCATTTCTTATCATTCACAGACAGAAGGCAAATCACCTTCTGATCAGCCAGTTCAGAAAATTGATTTTATAGACATTATTAATCCTCTTTCCCTTGAACACAATGGATTGGTCTTCCTTGTTGATTACGGTACATTTGGTTCTCTCAAAAAGTACATCATAACCATTATCACAAAATTGACTTATGCTCAAAAGGTTATGTTGAAGACCATCTACCAACCATACATTATTAATTGAGGTAGAGGAATTACCAATAGTTCATGTATCTATGATCTTGCCAGATTGGTTGCCTCCAAACTTCACATTTCCACCCTCTTTCATTGTTAGGCTGAGGAACATGGACTTCTCTACTGTCATGTGTCTTGAGAAACCGCTGTCTAGGTACCATGATCTTTGCTTTGGCTCTGCTTTTAGACATACCTGCATCATTGACATTTTTAGATTTAGGTACCCATTGTTCTATGGGTCCTAGAAGGTTAGTACTAAAGGCTTTACTTTTTGCTTCCTGTAGCTTGTGCTTTAAGTTGAGTTGCTTCTGATTAACCATCACCTTAGGTATTGGTACTTCAGAAGCAGTAACTGTCTTCTTCTGAAACTTAGACTTCAGAACCTCAAATTTTAGTTTCACCAGACTCTGAGGAATAGGTTCTGATCTTTTCAGGATCATGACCTTTGAAGTCTTGGAATCAGATTTGATCATAACCTTTGGCTTAGAGTTCTTTGGATTTGAAGTAATCTCAGCCTTAGAGCTAGAAGCTTCAGGTTCTGAAACTGCTCCTCCTGGTCAGAAACTTTCTGTTCTTCTTGGCTAGATACTGCAGTCTGCTGGAGAGCATAGCCATCTCAGTAGCATCTTCTTCAGAGTCTGAACCAGATGGTTCTCCTTCTTCAGACTCAACTACCTTAAGAGCTTTTGATGACTTGCCTTTTGATGGAAGAGCTATTGATTTATTCTTCTTAGTAGACTCATGTTCATTAAAACTTAACTCATGAACTTTGAGAGAACTAACAAGATCTTCGACACTTAAAGTGTTTAAATCTTTAGCTTCCTCAATGGCAGTCACCTTTGGTCTCCATATGGTAGGCAAGCTTCTGAGTATCTTGCTCACGTGGTCAGAAGCAACATAACTCTTCTTTAGAATCTTAAGTCCAGAGACTAAGGTTTGAAACCTTGAGTACATCTCCTCAATGGTTTCATCTTCCTTCATCTTGAACAACTCAACTGATGAACCAACATAAGAGCCTTTGCTTCCTTGACCTTCTTGCTTCCTTCGTAGTTTGAACAGAGAGAAGCAAACATAGGTTTAGCAGTGGACTTGTCACTCATCTTCATATACTCTGCTTTGGGAATAGCAGTGACAAGTGCTCCTCTGATAATATGATGATTCTTGTAGAGTTTCTTCAACTCAGGAGTATGTTTCTTTCTAGGGTTAATATGTGTTTACCCCCCTGTAATATAGGTCATTTCCGGTTTTCCCCCCTGTAAAATATTTTTTTTGAATTTCATCCTTGAAATTTGAAAATATTTTGGTTTTAGACCTTCATTGAATATTTCACCCCCTGTAATTTCAGCAAATTTAGGTTTACCCCTCTTGTAATTTGAAAAAAATTTGGTTTACCCCCCCTGTTCATTTGAGCAAATTTCGGTTTACCCCCTGCCATATCTTTGATTTTGTACTGTCAAAACTCATGAAGGTCCAAAACCAAAAATCTTCAAATTACGAGGACGAAATCCAAAAAATATATTTTACAGGGGGTAAAACCGGAAATGGCCTATATTACAGGGGGGTAAACACATATTAACCCTTCTTTCTATCCACAACATCTCCTTCTTCATTAAGAACCAAGTCACCAACACCTTCTTCTAGTATATCCCATAGTTCTTCATCTAAACTCATGATATAACTATAGAAGTTGGTTTTCCACCAAGAAAATTCTTCAGCATCTCCATTGAACTTTGGAATCTTTCCTACACTGGATTTCTTACTGTCACTATAATCATGTGCAACATTATTATAGCTAGTTTGACCAGGAGTAGGAATAGGAGATCCACCAGACATGTTTTTCTCAGATCTTTTACTGTTGCACGGTTAAATGTTAAGACAACAGACCAAGGCTCTAGATACCAATTGAAGGTAAGAAAAACACAAGAAGGGGGGTTGAATTGTGTTTTGAAAAATTCTTCGTTTCTCCTAAAAACTGAACACACTGGTCAGAAGCTAAGTGAGACAGCTTCTGAAGTGATAATCAGAATCTGAACGCATCGGAATAAAAAAGAGAGAGAGAGAGAGAGAGAGAGAGAGAGAGAGAGAGAGAGAGAGAGAGAGAGAGAGAAGAAGAAGAAGAAGAAGAAGAAGAAGAAGAACGACACAAAGCAATTATACAGGTTCCTTCCACAATCCGAAAGTAGTCCTGTCCCCCTTGCACTTCCAAGGAGAGTTCACTAGAATGTAATATCTGATTACAAATGCTCAAGCACACAAGCAAGAGACTTCCTTTGCTCAAGCACAACTGCAAGAGACTTCCTATGCTCAAGAACACAATCAAGAGACTTCCCTGCTCAAGCACAACTGCAAGAGACTTCTAAACAAAATTACACAAAAAATTGTTTAAGGTTGAACACTTGATATACAATCAGAGGTGCTCACAATACAAATCAGATACAGACTCTAAGACTTAAGAATTTCTAAGATATGACTTTGAGACACAGAAATTCTAAGTGAATACTGAACAATTTCAGCAGAGGTTTGGCACTTGTAAAAATGTTGAGAGTCTTTCGTTCAGCATTAGCAATTCTCTAAGTCTTCACTCCTTTATATAGAGGTGTGAAAGAGACGTTGTGAAATTGCCAGCACATCAAAAGAGTCGTTGTTGAAGCTTGATCTCTCACCAATGATCTTTTGCCTGATTTGGTTGTTGTCCTATGAAGAACCAATTTGAAATCCATTCCCATTGTGAAGGAACATCTTTGCAGGCATAACTAATAATCTAGAGTTGTTTTATTTGTCTTGTAGCGTGGACACAAAACAGAGTAGTGGAGAAGGTGGTTGTATAGTTCGTACAAAGTACAATGTCAATGCTTTTTGAAGATAAGCTTCCAATGCCTTTAAATTTTCAGCAAAATGACTGTTACGCATCCCACTAGTCTTCTGCAGTGTTTTCGAATCCAATAAACAACCTTTGAAGTGTTGATCTTTGAATCTTCAGCTTGTGGTGATAATCAGCTTCTGATGAGCATCAGCTTCTGATGAAGACGCTTCTGAACTATCTGCTTCTGATGACTATCCACTTCTGATGACTTTCAGCTTCTGATGACGTCATCATTCTTCAGATGCACTTTTGTCTTCAGATGCACTTCTTTTTAGATGCTTTCAAGCTTCCTTTTCTTGATTCCTTAGCTCTCTTTTTGTTCTTCAGAACCTTTATATGATTTAAATTTTTAACTATGGTCATGTACACTTGAACAAATATTAGTTAGTCCAATTTACAATTTTTAATACCTTGTTATCATCAAAACTCTTTAAGGTTCATTGTTAAACACATTTTATTCCAATACATACCGCTAATTTTATATCTTCCCAACTCACAAGCACAAGGCAATCCATATGTTGCTCTGAGTCTGCAACCACATGTCGATTCGTCGATTTCCATATATCTAACTCTTTCAAACTCAACAACAATGCGCCTCAAGGCAGCTCTAGAAACAAATCCACACAATTTTTCATAAAATGGACTTGTGTGTGCATATTCAACTTCATAAAAACTTTTCTGAAATGAAGCTATGATGTTTCCTAATTGCAACTTCATGTTATCATGCATACCCTTCCAACATTTGCACAAGTCTCCTTTGCTGTTTTCCAACATTTGCTTCAGTTTCCAATGAGCATACTCTACCCTAATATGAAACAAAAGATCACATATAAGTCAATCCAATGTTGTTAAAAAAAATGTTCAAATTAAAAATTAAAATATATAAAATAAAATTTCAATTCAATCATACATATTAGTCGTTTGGTTACCCAAATGCATCACTTTGTCGACCCATGGTCCAACAAATTTTTGTCTATGAGGATTTAACCAAGTTTCTTTCACATAATCGACAAACGTATTGCAGCCAACACATGTTTGCTCAAACTGTTGCAATCGTTGCTGATACTAAACCTCATTAGGCGATTGTACAAGATCTTTCCACAGTTTGATCACCACCTTTAGCATATCCTTGGAAATATATTTCTTGCATTTTGCTTTAACATTTTTGTCTATGTGAAACTGGCAAAGAAAATTAACACTATTTGGAAATACAATTTCAATGGCGTTCATCAAAGCAAAATCCCTATCAGTCAAAATTACTTGGGGATATAAGCCTTCCTTAATAAACATACCTTTTAGCTTCTCTAATGCCCAACAAAAGTTTTCTTTTCGTTCAGATTCCATATAAGCAAATGCAACCGCAAAATGTGCACTCTGTAGATGTCATACCTAAAATTTCGAGCAACGGCAATCTATATTTATTAGTTTTGTATGTGCTATCCATAATCAACACAATTGGAAACAAGTTCAACAACTTGACTGAGTCTGGATGCGCCCACATTATATCTCTCATTACATCTGAGTCATCTCTTCTTCTACTCCAACTGACATAATTTTCACCATCTATCAACGTTAGCAGCTGTTGTATATCTATTTTATTACCTCTCACCTTTTTTCCATATATTTGTGTGATTCGAGTGACATTCTCTAGGTCTCTCTCTTGCAATGATAGAAGTATGTGTCTAGGTGGAACACGACGCTTTGCCAAATCTTCAACATGTTTATGTTCATCTGCATTTAGACGTCCCACAAAATCATGACCTTCCAATCTATCAGGTAACTCGTCGTTGTGAAATCCACATTTCACCTCAACTTTCCACCCGATACCATCTTTCAACGGTGTTGATCTAATTTTGAATGAACACCCGCATTTTTCGTAGCACTTTGTGTTGAACTTTCAGCTCGCTTGTACCTTCCACCCTTGTCACAACCCAAGATTAATTTATTACTTCTTCCTCTCTTTCCAGTCTCCTTATCTGATCTAGTAATGGTAACAGTCACTTTATTTCTAATTCTTATCTCCCTTGCCCAGCTTACAACAACTTCTCTTGTATCAAACCTTTGTGTAGTTGTGAATGCAGCAGTGGTGTCTACACATGGTTGATCTTTAAAAATGATATACAAAAATAGAACTTTAGAAAAAGTGAAAAACTATAATATAATTTTTTTTAATAAGAAACTATTACTAAAATCAAGATTTAAAAATAATAATACAAACAAGTAATATAAGAATCAAGACAATTATTTGGTATTGTAGTAATTTAAGTAATACAAGAATAATCAGGACAATTTTATTGTACTAATATAATAAGTAATACAAACAAGTAATAATAGAAACAGTATGGACAACGCATAAAATATGCAAGGTCCGAGGTTTGAATCCCGGCCACCACCAAAGAAAATTCAAACACAAATCACTTTATTCTCTCAAAAAAAAAGTAATAATAGAAACTGTACAAGAATAAGAAACTAATAAATTAAATGCACTGGTACGTTTTTTAATTGGTTTTAACTAGTATGAACCGGAAAGCTAAGCCTACTAGTCTTCCGGAATTTTTTCGAAAACGTATATAAGTATTCCGAATTTTTTCGGAAACGTATATATATATGAGTATTCCGAAACATTTTTGGAAAGGTATATATGAGTGTTCCGAATTATTTTCGGAAACCTTTTATAGTGAAAAAAAAGGAAATAAGTACCTGAAAAAATATTATGTGGGGTGAACTCATCCTGAATTAGGAGATGTTGAAAATGAGGGTGAAAAATTTATGTGTAAAAGATTATATAGTAAAAGGGGTGATATTGGAATTTTTAAAAAATTGTTGGGGTGAAGGTATAAGTGTAGGGGTGTGGGTATAACTTCCCTCATCTTATTAGTTAATTTTAAAAGTGGGATTTAAGCCCATCTACAATCCACTCAACAAAAAGCCCATCTAACAATTTACTAAGAATTTAAGGAAACTGGGATTCTTTTTAAACATTAACATACCATATACACCCTCTTGTCACTATTATAAGCAATACGGATGTGTCCGTCAATGTTTGGAGGAAATCAAGGATTGAATTTCCAATCATAGACTTTTGTGTCTTTCATGCCGTTATATTTCATAATATTGAGCACAAAACAGATAATAAGTCTGAAATACTAACATTCTCTTCTTATTTAATTGCTGATGGGGTTAATGGTCCGATCAGGATGTCTCTGATAGCAAACCATGAGTGTGTAAAGAGCAATTTTCTTTAAATATAACCCACATTCAAGTTAACCAACAATACTATCTACAAAATCATATACAGATAAAATAATACTTAAATTTTCCATTTCTCATATCTATCTAATCTTTATAAAATTTTGCTCTTCACCCTGCACATTTTGCTCGCGCCCTACAGCCATGCCAAAAATGCCCTTGCGCAAGTTAACTAGCGCAAGTGTTAATCACTGCGCCACTTAACTAATGCTGCGTGAGTTAACTAACGCAGCGTTAGTTAACTCACGCTACGTGCTATCTTAAACAAGGCAGATCACCTCATTTGCATGTTTGTGTTGCTTAAATGTTTAGATGTTTGCATGTTTATGTTGTAGTTTTGAGTTTTAGAGAATTTTTTTAGATTTAAGGTTTGTTTAAATTTTGATTTTTTTTTTTGCAAGATATGACAATGTTACATGCAAATGAGTAATATTGCTTAATTATTTAGATGTTTGCATGTTTATGTTTAATGTATAATTTTTAGGGTTTATGCATAATTTGCACTCCAACTGTTTGATGAAATGTTTGAATGAGTTTTTCATTGATTGTGTTTAATTTCTAATTGTGTAGATTTGAAGCAATGGCCGGGTGGATCGACGTTCATGCAGAATTCAACGGCAGAGAACCTCAGAGGTTGAAGGTTCGGTGCCTTGATGTAACGTTAAGAGGTCTCAAGGATCAACTGAATGAATTCAACCAAGGAGTCAACCCCAGAGACACAAGGAGGGTGGAATACGTTCGGTATAAACGTCCAACGCTCGACGAGGGGAGGATATCATTCACTTGGGTGGAGTTAAAGAACGACGAAAACGTGACGAGCATGTTTTGGGAGCACAGCATGTTCCAGTGGATCGATATGCGGGTGACGTTGCTGAGATCAACTGAAGATATTATCAAGAGCTTGATTCCGCCAGAAGATCGTCATTAGTTAGGGTAAGGTGCATTCCAACTACAACAATTGTCTTACCTCTGAAATGGGGTAATTCAAACTCGCCAAACGACGAGGACTCAAGCATTTCGCTCGACACTCATGTTTTTCCTTTGAAAAGATTAAATTTTTGTTTGGCTGGTTTAGATGAAGGTATTAAGTGTTAAGGAATGGACCTCATTTCGTTGGCACTTGAATACCATCATTCAAGATACTGATCGTATGATGGAGTCCTGTTGCTTAGCAAGTTTGAATTTGCCCCATTCAGTGGTAAGATAATTGTTGCAGTTGTAAGGTACATTCCAAAATGTAATGTAATTGTTGACATACATGGCGTTTATGTAATGTAACGAAACCTTAATTCGAAATTTTATTTGAATTCACGCTATCGCAATTTTTATTCGAATTCACGCCATCGCAATTTTTATTCGAATTCATGTTATCGCAATATTTATTCGAATTTACGCTATCACAATATTTAATCAAATTCACGGTATCGCAATATTTATTCGAATTCATGCTATCGCAATATTTATTCGAATTCACGCTATCGCAATATTTATTCGAATTCACCCTATCGCAATACTTTATTATAAAAAATTTATTACGTTAGTTAAGTCACGCTGTGTGACGTAACAAACACACCTTATAAGCTATGCGCAACTTAAGTCACGTACCTTATAAGCTATGCGCAACTTAAGTCACGCACCTTATAAGTTTTGCGCGAGTTAACTTGCGCAAGTTGGCCGGTGCTAAAAACTGAAGCACAAACGTTTCTTGGACGGCAGTCAATGGTCTTGACTCGTTTTTGCACGTTTTCCTTAACATTTGACCACGATTTTGGACCTTATTAAGTGCTATATACCTTATACCACCTATAAAAACCCTCACATACTTCCTCTTTTCCTCACATTTTCTCCTCCCACTCTCTCCCCCTCTTTCTCTTCTTCTTCTTCTAGGGTGTTTATACCGCTTTACCGCTTTAGGTATATACCAGTGGCTTTTGGGGGAAGTAATGGTCAGTTCGGTGGGGGAAAAGGGCATCTTGATGTCGTTTTCCCCAACAGGACTGATCACTATTTTCCCCATGAGCTATTGGCATATACCGAAGAGGGTAAAAATAAGTTTTTACCTCAAGATGGCATAATAATAAGTAAAAATCGGATTTATTTTATAATTTTGAATAAAAATGAATTAGTATAGAATAAAATCAGTTTTTAAACAAGTTGCGCAAGTTAACTTGCGCATAGGCCATGGGTGCGTGGCTTAAGTCATGCATAGGTTATAAGGTGCGTTAGTTAAGTTGTAACACCCCGTTCTCCCAACAACGTAATATTAATATAATAAATCAAAGTAATCCACAAAACGAAGTGTCACACTGCTTTTCATAAATTCATAAGATAGAAAGTATTCTATTTATTCAACAACATGAAAATCTCATTTATAATTGCAGCGGAAAAATTCTTTTTTAAACATAATTCAACTTCAACAAGTACTTCAACAAGTTCTTGGCACAAAGGCCTCAACGAAATAATATTGTCATCAACAACGAAAACAACATAATCTTTTATAAAATTGATACATGACGAATGAAACAACACCAAAAGCGTATCCCATCCCGTTACGTATCAGAGCCTACGACACTTGAGCCAGACAATCCTACTAATCATCAGTACCTGCAAGTTACCCATACGAAGATCAACATTTTCAAGCAGAATGGGTGAGAATCACAATCAAATAATATATATATATATATATATATATATATATATATATATATATATATAATTCATCAATTTAATGAAAACATCAACATCAACATGTCTGAAACAAACAACAACATTCCATTATCCACAATGACACCAGCAACTCAACCGACATCGACAACTTCGACAATGCAACGACTACAACAACTAATGCAATATGCATGTGGTACCATTTTACGCGCGTTGAATGACAAGCATTCCAGGGCATGAGCCCTCAACAATTTGGATGGTTAAAGCATCCCAGGCATAAGCCCTCAACAGGTGAATGATAAACATTCCAGGGCATAAGCCCTCAACAGGTCATGAGTATGCAAATGGACTCACTTTATGTATAACAACATACAACTTAACAACCACTACGACAACATCAATTGTTCCTAATCATTTATGACACACTCCGCAACTTAGTCAACGACAACTCAACAACACCAAACACCGAAAATCAACAACATAGCATATATATAAATCAATTACATTCATCTCAAAGTTCAAAACATCCTTCAAAAGCAATCAAGTTTGATCGATAGGACAGAAGCCAAATACTCATAAAACACCTCAACTAAAACCCTAATACTTAAGTTTGAAGTTGGGAAACCAACCATAAGTTTTTGGACTAACTTGGGATTAGTTATGCTAAGTTTTCTTAAAGTTTTCTGAAGACCCACTTGGACTATTTTTATCATAACTCAAAATCTACAAATCATCTTCAAGTCAAACGAATGCCTTTAAAAAGCTAACTCAATTATCTACAACTTTCATGTTTACATCAAAAGCCAATTCAAAACAGAAACGTGTGAAAAAGTCGCAAGAACGCGAAACAGAAAATGCTGTTACTAGGCAATTTCGCTGATAGCGAAATTCTAGCTAATAGCGAAAATGTTGCAGAGTTTCGCTGATAGCGAATTTCTGGCGAGTTTTTCATCTACTGTTACGATTTTTACACCATTTTCACCCCAAAAACCCAATTTCTGATCACCCAAACCCCCAAATGATTTGCAACAATGTTTATAGGTTCTATGGGCAACATAGCAGTCAAAACAACACAGAAAACATGCATTCTCAACATAATTCATTTCATTATAGCAACCTAACATAACTTTCTAACCCTAAATCAAGAACATCACTATTTTCAATTAAATTTCAGAAATCATACAATATTATTAGAGAAAGATCATCACACCCTTACCTTAATTGAAGATTCTACAGCAAAAATGGGTTCTCCATCTTCTCCTAGCCTCTTCTAAGTTTTTCTCCTCTTTCTCTCCAAAAGCCAAAGTTTCAACGTGAAAAATAAAATGTTTTGTCTGACTTCTATTACTGACTTTTCTTTTCTCCTTCCAAAAGTGTAACTCCCTCTTCTAATTTCCCTTAACTCCTCTTAATTCAATTAATTCTAATTAAAACCCACTTAACTCCAAATAATTCTTATTCTTCCTATTTTAATAAATAATAACAATTATCATATAAATGAATACATCACACCACAAATCACATAAATAAAATAAAATAAAATAAAATACTTAAAATCAACCAACAAATAAATAAATAACAACTAGGGCGTTACATAAGTCACGCTGCGTGACTTAACTAACGCAGGGGCATATTGTTTTATCTTGGTTTTCGGGTGTCAAACATTGATTGCGTTTGAACCTTTTAAACCGGTGATATGTTATTTTTTCTTGGGAAGGGAAAAAGTAAGCAAAACCCTTGAGAATCGAGGTCCGGGAGTTGTTTTCGCTACGGGAAGGTGTTAGGCACCCATAACGACTATAGTATCCTATAGGAACCGTCTTTAATTTCTACGCGCGCGCTTTATTTTTAAATGCTATTTTGAAATGATATTTACACCTAAAGTTTGCTAAGTGAAGAATTGGAGGGAGAAAAATGTTTTTGGATTTTTATTTTAGTTGAATTGAAGGAATTTTGTTCCTTGCCTACGTACCCGTTTAAGGGATCAAATCCACCGTAGTTCTCTCTCAAAAATGTTTTTGTTTTTGTTGGTTGATTTTAAGTTTGAAAATTGGATTTTGAAGAATAAGAGAAAGGCCTTAAAGGCATGAGAATTTATGAAAAGAGTGAGGTTTGATTAGTCATTTTGCAAAAGAAGTCAAAGTTTGATTATTTTTTATTGAAGTTTGATTAAGAAAATAAAAGGAAAATTCAATGGGGTTTTGACCCCAAGGTTTATTATGAAAAATGTTTGAGTGAAGTTTGTTCAAGTTTTCTGGGAAAATGATTTTTCTAAGTATAAAGCCTAAACATTCATCTAAACATACAATCCTAGACATACATCTAAACATGCATATTCTAGCTATATATCTAAAGTGAGGTGTGTGCATGTGTCGGTGCTTGTGTCGGTGTACATTATTAGAGTCCATTGTCCTTATTACATCATTGCCCTAGATACATTCTATGGTCTTGCAAGAATTTAAATTGCATGAAAGTAAAGTACAAGAATTCCTAAATGTTACATTCTAAGCTTTGGTAAAAAATTTAAATGTACAAGAAGTAAGGTGAAGGAGGAGATGAAGTATGGAATGCTTATGAATGAATGAAACATGAAATGAAAAGGTTAGTGGCATAAGGAATAATAGGAATTAAAGAATATAAGCAAAAGAAACACTAAAAAGCTAGGCAAAAGTCAATGAAATTTTAACCTAGAAGTAGCAAGATTCACCTAAAATTCACCATGATATCAAGCCAAGTATATGACCTATAATCCTCATATCATGCCAATTTGCTAAAGGTGTTATCACATTCAATGATATGAGAAGAACAAGAACATGTTCAAGTCAAGAATCATGATGCATTTTATGCATATTTGACATTTTATTTACAAACATAACTTGCAAACCAAGCAATTTCAACAAAATCCACACACTTGCAGCAAAGGCCCACACAAACAGTAGCTAAACTTCTCAAAATCATAGGGTAATAGATCTCAAACACCTTTCAAGAGACGGAACCAAAATCAAGCAATTTTCACAAGAAATTTAATGTAAACTATCACCAAAATAACAAGAAAATTATCACATTATCTTTCCATCAATTTTAATATGCAAAAATCGTCACAAAGACACTACAAAATTATCAAGAGATGTATATGAGAATTTTAGAATTTTTAAAGGATTTTTGGACTTAAAAATGTACAAGAAAATCACAAATTTGAACAAAAAGTAGTAAACAAATAAAAAAAATGCTACATATCAAGATTTCACATAAAAATATCACAAAAGGCTAAGAAAAATATCAAAGAACATATGGAAAAAATTGTGGAATTTTTATGAGTATTTTAGGCAAGGCAGGGGGTATGAACATCAACAAACAGTGTCCAAATAGCAAGAAAACTGAAAGGGAACGAAATCCAGTACAAGCAAAAGCCCAAACCCACTCACACATGGATCTTGGGTCACAGGGAGCAATACAGGCCGTTAGATTGATCCAGAAAGTGAAACCCTAGATCTAACGATGGGAACGGATGGTTCAGGTTGGAAACGAACGAACCGGTGTGGTTTAATTGAACCAAACGGTCCAACGACGTTTATATAAAGGCTACGGGACCGGTTCATTCATTTCTCCCATTCGTTTCTCTCTCTAACCTTGGAACTAGAGAGAGAAGCTCTCCCTTCTCTCTTCCTCTCCGTTCATCCTCCTCCGCCGGTTTCTGGAATGAAACGGCTGGAGACGATGAAGATTCATCGGAATCTTCATTGTCACCGCCGTGAATTCCAGATTCCGGCGACACTCAAACTCTTCGATCTGTTTGGATCCAAACCCTAACTTGTTCTATTTTTTGTGCTGGTTACGAATATGCACTTGATTTTTCGAAATAAACGGTGAATCATCCTAGATCTACATTTTAGGGTTTCGACTTTGAACTTTTTCAATCTTTTCCATACTTTTTCGAAAGATCGGGTTGTAAAACTTGTTGATCTACTCTGTTTCACCGTTTATTTTTGACTACGAACTTTCGATGATGATTTGGAACAAAAACGAGAAAAGTTTGTGTGTTTACCTGGCTTTTAAGTTGGAGATTCGAACGAAAGATCCTTGAGAGAGCTTTTGATCCTTCTGGTAAGCGTCGAACCGAAAATAAATCGGTGAAACTCTCTTCTCCTTCTTCACCGGTTCAATATTTGCTTTGATTCTTCTTCTTCTCTTCTCACACTTGCTTCTTGTGATCGGCTTCGGCTTGAATTGCAAGAAGATGAAGTATATGATTCGATGATGATGATTTCCATAAGGAATCTCTGAGAACGAACACGAATTGAACCAAAATTGATAAGAGCTTTTCTAATTGAAACGATGATCTTTGGTCTTCTGAAAGTTTCTTTCGATTTTGTGTGTCTGATGATGAATTCTGATGGAGGATTGAGTTTGTTAGGGTTCTGGATTGAGAATTTCTGGAAGGTTCTTGATGAACTTCGATGAAGTTCTTCAATCTCTGTGTTTTGATCGTAACTAACTGGAGAGAGAATGTGTGATTCTGTTTGTGATGTGTTGGCACATTGTGATTGATCTTTTTTCTGTTGCATTGATGACACAACCTTATATAGGCTGCCATGTGGCCTCTGAGCCACTTAGGACCTGCCACGTATCTGGACTTGCTTTGGACTGAAATCTGACCTTATTGCCTTGAGGGACCTCTTTGCAATTTCTGAGACTAAAAGGACCAACCTGCAAACTTTAAAAAAGGACTATTCTGCAATTATTAAAAAATCTAAAAAAAATGACATTTCGAAATAAACAAAAAAAGGACTTAAAAATAAAATTTGAAACTAGGAAAAGGACTTGAATGCAATTTTTGGAAGTTTGAGGACTTTTAAGAAAAAAAGGAAAATTAAAAATAAAATTGGACTAAAAATTGGTAAATTTGACTAAACGTAAAGTGAAACGATTAAAATTGACAAAACGGACTAAAATGAACCAATGGCTTAAATGAGGTACTTTAAAGTAACCTTTCTCTGCCGAAATTTCGTGTGAAATGACCAAAATGCCCCTGGGGGCTAAAACAACTAAAAATGACTCAGATGCAAATTTAAAATGGATTTTTAACAGGAAATTAAGGCAAGAACTTATCCAAACAAAATTAAAAGACTCAGAGACAATTTTAAGAGTTTAAACAGAGTTTTGACATATGAAAAGACTAAAATGCCCCTAGGGGCAAAACTGACTCAAAATGACCTCAAATGCAATTTTTGAAATGGATTTGGACATAGAATTGAAATAGAGACTTATTCAAACCAAATGAAAAGACTCAAACAAAATTTTAAAAGACTGAAAGAAATTTTGACATGGGAAATGACTAAAATACCCTTCTATGTGAATTTTGCAAATAACATTGAAATAAAATGCAGAGAAAGATGCAATTGATCAGAGACAGTTCAAATAGCTTGTAATGCAAGAAAAGAAGAATTGAACAAGTATTTTTAGGTCCAAAATTAGGGTATAACAGCTGCCCCTATTTAAGTTTCTTTGTCCGGAGAGTCAAAAGACGAAGTCTTAGAGTTGACGGGACGAAGATACTTAAATATTAGCATTTGCACTGCTTTTAGACATAAAAATATGCTTTCAGATTTTCAAAAATGTAAATGCCATGCAATGCTTTGATTATGAATGCAAGACAAACAAATGGAGTCTATGGAACCTGTCATGTCACTGGGGATTCCGGTGGACATTGATAGGGTAGACCAACCAGGGAGTAGAAAATAAGGTACAAGTTGTTCTTTGGGTCGAACTAGCCACTTGACCAAGGAATACAAAACAAAAGATAGGTTCAAGTTGTTCTTAGGATCGAACTTGGTACTTGACCGAAAACATAGACATATAGGCAGATACGAGCTGTTCTTTGGATCGAACTTGACACTTGATTGAAGATACAAACAGATAGGCAGACACAAACTGTTCTTTGGATTGAACTGGCCGTTTGGCTGGAGACATAGACAAAAGGGTTGATACAAGCTGTTCTTTGGATCGAACTTGCTTGTTGGATTATCACCACGTCATGTGGGAGGGTGCAAACTGTTCTTTTTCAAATCGAACTTGCCGTTTGACCGATAACAAAGCATAAGCTGGGTACAAACTGTTCCCCAGATCGAACTTGCCGTTTGACCGATAACAAAGCATAAGCTGGGTACAAACTGTTCTCTGGATTGAACTTGTCGTTTGACCGATAACAAAGCATAAGCTGGGTATAAACTGTTCTTTTAGATTGAACCTGTCGTTTGTCCGGAAGCATAGGTATATAAGCAGGTACAAGTGGTTCTTTTTGGATCGAACCTGGCACTTGACCAGTATCAAGATACAACTTGAAAGTCTGGTTTAACAAGATACCAATTGAGGGTAAATTGTCATTGACTTGATTTGAGGGTAGACATGACCATTTTTGTTGGCCCAAGAGTAAATTGAGAGTGAATTGACATTGATTTGAATTGAAAATTGACATTGAAAGAGAAATTAAAAGTTGAGATTGAGCAGAGACATAGACATAGACATGGGATTGAGAGTTGCAATTGAAAGAGACATTGGAAGTTGGAATTGGATTGAGACATAGACATTGACATTGAATTGGAGAGTTGCAATTGACTTTGAGATTGGATTGGAATTGAATTGAAAATTGACATTGACATTGACATTGACATTAGATATTGACATTGACATTGGATATTGACATTGACATTGACATTGACATTGGATATTGTCATTGAAATTGGAATTGAAATTGGAGATTGGAAATTGCTTCGAATTTGACATTGAATTGAAATTGAGATTGGAGATTGCATCGAATTTGACAGTTGGAATTGAATTGAACTTGTCATTGGAATTGGAATTGAAATTGAAATTGAGTTTGACAGTTGACAGTTGGATATGCAACATGTATGTATGGTATAGCAAGATTATTGGATGTATGAGCACATAAAATGCATGTTTATGCATGTATGAATGCTTGAAATGCATGATTGATTGGCAGTTTGACAAGGAAGTTTCACAGAGATAGACAAAACATTGGAAGATTGGGCACGTAGTGGCTCGTGTTGAAACATATTCACAGGGGGAAACCTCTTTGGAGAGACCGTCGTTGAGAGACGTATCGAAACCATGGCTGAGGGCGATAAAACTTGTAAAGGAGGGACCCTTGGAAGGTTCTTGGATACAGGTCGCCGTTGCTAGGCGTGTCAGTGCTGGGTGAACATTGGATGTTCGCCTCTGTGGTCAATGCTTTTTCAATATTCTTTTCATTTTTCATTTTCAAACCCCATTTTTGCCTGAACCGCCCTTTCGGGTTTTCGATTCACCGGGGGATAAGATTCTTTTCATTGCCCCATTTTTGCCTGAATTGCCTTCATAGGTTGTCAATCAGCGGGGTGCTCATTTTTTGCCTAAGCCGCCCTTTCGGGTTTTCAACTTAGCGAGCTTTTTGATTTTTCATTCTCATTTTTCTTTTTCTTTTTCATTTTCATTCTGTTTTTTCATTCTTGCCATTGACCACAGATCATCCCGAGGAGTAACCTGCTCGTAACATGTATTGAAATGGACATTGACATTCATTCATTCATGCATGTTTCATTGAAATGTACCCTATTGCTCAGGTTTGCTTTCAAAAATAGACAGGAAAAGATTTTTTCAATTTTCAAAGATGTTTGTTTCAGACATTAACATTATCAATTGGAAAGGAAATATTTTGTATAAAGCATTGAAAGTAGAAAGGAAATAGAGTTTCAAACAATAGAAAGGCTCAAATTGATGTAGAAGAGTGAGAGTCAGCCAAAGGCATGACTTCACGGATTTACAAAGCTTGGAAAATGGTAATTTTATCGGTTGGTGATACATTGAACACGATGACCGCTACATTTCATAGAAATTTTGAATTCACAAGTACAGAATCCTCTGATGAAGATGATCATTGACAGTTGTAGATGCCCCAAGGGGTGATGGTGATTTGCCAGATATAGTTACTTGTCTTTTATTGACCTCATTTTTGCATGAACCGCCCTTTCGGGTTTTCGGCTCATCGAGGCGCTCATTCTTGCCTGAGTTGCGTACAATCTCAGCGAGCTTTCTCATATTCATTTTTTGTCCCTAACTTTTGCCTGGATCGCCCTTTCGGGTTTTCGATCCACCGGGAAGCGCATTTTTGCCTAGGCCGCCCTTTCGGGTTTTCGACCTACCACGCTGTTCTTTTCTTTCTAGACAAAGTATTTCTTGACTATATCGGCATTAACAGGATTTGGAAGCTCAACACCATCCATGCGTGTAAGAATCAAAGCACCCCCAGAGAAAGCCTTCTTGACAACATAAGGACCTTCATAGTTAGGTGTCCACTTGCCCCTTGGGTCGGGTTGCTGACTTATTCTTCTTTTCAATACAAGTTCGCCTTCCTTGAATTCTCGAGGTCGGACTTTCTTGTCAAAAGCATTCTTCATTCGCACTTGATACAACTGTCCATGAGTCATAGCATCCATACGCTTCTCTTCAATCAGATTCAATTGATCATACCGACTTTGACACCATTCAGCCTCAGTCAACTTTGCTTCCATGATCACTCGAAGAGATGGAATCTCCACTTCCAGGGGGAGAACTGCTTCCATGCCATATACCAGAGAGAAAGGAGTTGCCCCGGTTGAACTGCGCACTGTAGTACCGTAACCATGCAAGGCAAAGGGTAGCATTTCATGCCAGTCTTTGTAGGTAGTGACCATCTTCTGAACAATCTTCTTGATGTTTTTGTTAGCGGCCTCAACTGCACCATTCATCTGAGGTCTATAAGGAGAAGAGTTGTGATGTTCGATTTTGAATTCTTCACATAAAGCTTGCATCATGCTATTGTTCAGATTGGAACCATTGTCAGTGATGATCTTGTTGGGAACACCATATCGACAGATGATATTATTCTTGATAAACTTGACAACCACTTGCTTGGTCACATTGGCATAGGAGGCAGCTTCAACCCACTTGGTGAAATAATCAATTGCCACTAGAACGAAACGATGTCCATTGGAAGCTTTTGGTTCGATCCTTCCGATCATGTCAATGCCCCACATAGAGAAAGGCCATGGGGAAGATATAACATTGAGAGCATGTGGAGGCACATGAATCTTGTCAGCATAAATTTGACATTTGTGGCATCTCTTAGCATGTTTATGGCAGTCACGCTCCATAGTTATCCAGTAATAGCCGGCTCTTAGCAATTTCCTTGACATGGTGTGGCCCGAAGCATGGGTCCCAAAAGTACCGTCATGTACATCATGCATCAACTTCTCAGCTTCTTGTTTGTCAACACATCTCAGCAAGACCATGTCATAGTTCCTCTTGTATAGGGTTTCCCCGTCCAGAAGGAATCTGCTAGCCCATCTTCTCAAAGTCTTTTTATCCCTGTTGGAAGCACCAGGTGGATATTCACGATTCTGCAAGAATTGCTTGATGTTATAATACCAAGGCTTTTTATCATTCACATCTTCATTAGCCTGATCTGGCATATTTTCAACAGTAAACACATGAGCGGGTCTATCAAGACGTTGTACTTTGATTACGGGCACATCATTCCAGTGGTTGACACGAAACATGGAAGACAGAGTAGCAAGAGCGTCAGCCATTTGATTCTCATCCCGAGGGATGTGGTGCAGCTCGACCTTGGTAAAGTATGTCAACAGACGTCTTGCATAATCACGGTACGGGATCAACTTCTCATGATGAGTCTCCCATTCACCTTTTATCTGGTTAATAACAAGTGCAGAATCTCCATAGATGTCAAGGTGCTTAATTCTCAGATCAAGGGCTTCTTCAATGCCCAAGATGCATGCCTCATACTCAGCTATGTTGTTCGTGCATTCAAAAGTTATTCGAGCGGTGAAAGGAATGTGGTGCCCCTGCGGAGTTACAATGATGGCTCCAATTCCTTTACCATAAACATTAACAGCTCCATCAAACACCAATCCCCATTTGCTATTGGGATCTGGCCCTTCATTGATCAGTGGCTCTTCACAGTCTTTTGCCTTCAGATACATAACTTCTTCATCAGGGAAATCAAATTTAATTGGCTGGTAATCATCAAGAGGTTGACAAGCAAGATGCTCAGCAAGGACACTTCCTTTAATTGCTTTCTGAGCTTTGTACACAATATCGTATTCAGACAACAACATTTGCCAACGTGCGATCTTTCCAGTAACAGCAGGCTTCTCAAAGATGTACTTGATTGGATCCATTCGGGATATCAACCAAGTTGTATGATTCACCATATAATGACGCAGGCGTTTGGCAGCCCAAGCTAAAGCACAACAAGTCTTTTCAAGCATCGTATACCGAGTCTCACAGTCGGTGAACTTCTTGCTCAGATAGTAGATAGCATGCTCTTTCTTACCAGTCTCGTCTTGTTGACCGAGAACACAACCCACTGAATCATCTAACACTGACAGATACATAATCAAGGGCCTTCCTTCCACTGGTGGGACAAGGATAGGTGGCTCTAACAGATATTCTTTAATGCTATCAAAAGCTTCCTGGCATTCGTCATTCCATACAACAGGTTGATTCTTTCTGAGCAATTTGAAAATTGGTCCACAGGTAGTGGTCATGTGAGATATGAATCTTGAAATATAATTCAGACGGCCGAGGAAACCTCTGACTTGCTTCTCAGTTTGAGGGGCCGGCATCTCTCTGATGGCACGGACTTTGTCGGGATCAACTTCGATGCCACTTTGGCTGACAATGAAGCCTAGCAACTTTCCAGATCGTACACCAAATGTGCACTTGTTAGGATTCAACCGCAGCTTGTACTTTCTCAGTCTTTCAAACATCTTTTTCAAATATACAACATGCTGCTCCTCATCACTTGACTTCACAATCATATCATCAACATATACTTCAATCTCTTTGTGAATCATGTCATGAAACAGAGTGGTCATACCCCTTTGATAGGTAGCACCAGCGTTTATCAAGCCGAACGACATCACTTTGTAACAGAACGTTCCCCACGGAGTGATGAAGGACGTCTTTTCTCTATCTTCAGGAGACATTCGTATCTGATTATAACCAGAGAAACCATCCATGAAGGAGAACACTTTGGATTGAGCAGTACTGTCAACAAGCACATCAATATGAGGCAATGGGAAGTTATCTTTTGGACTGGCTTTGTTCAGATCTCTGTAATCAACACACATTCGAACTTTCCCATCTTTCTTTGGTACTGGCACAATGTTGGCAATCCACTCAGGGTATTCAGCTGTCATGAGGAAACCCGCATCAATTTGCTTTTGCACCTCAGCTTTGATCTAAAGAGCCATGTCTGGACGAGACCTTCTCAATTTCTGTTTGACAGGAGGACATTCAGGTCTTGTCGGTATCCGATGTTCCACAATCTTGGGATCTAGACCCGGCATATCTTCATAAGACCATGCAAAGACATCTGGATAATCATGGAGAAGCTGAGTGATCTTCTTTTTCACTTCTGGCTCAAGTGCAGCACCGATCTTGATCTCTCGCTTGTTCTCTTCAGTACCCAGGTTGATAAGCTCAATCTCTTCCTGATGAGGCTGAATGGCTCTTCTTTCTCGCTCAAGCAGTCGAGTGATCTCATACGGTATCTCTTCATTATCATCATCCTCATCTTCAGCTTCATATACAGGGAATTCAAAATTTGGAGGAACCATAGGGTCACTGTGTTCAACGGGTTTATTGTGGTTCAATCTGCATAATATGATTGGGATGGTTTTAGAAAAAATGTTTTCTATGCAGATTTTTGAAATTAATAAGAAAATACAGATGTTTTGGTTTTTTCTGGCATTACCATTATTTCCAAGAAAAAAGGCACTAAAAAGTAAAAAAAACAAAGAGTCGTGAGAAAAGCGACAACTTTTATTGATAACGGCAATGCCGAAACAAGCACGCCCTTACAATGATATCACTTTCGCCTTGGGCAGAGCGAAAGGATTGTTATTTTGAAAACAAAAAACATGAGCAACAAAACACATTACATGGAAGCATGCATGACTAAAGGAACATCAATGGCCTCCCAATTTTTCACAGTGCCTCCTGGTATAACAAATGTAGGCACATGACCTCTTTCAGCAGCATCTTCAGCAATAGCATTGATGAACCCAGCACTGTAGAAGGTTCCCTTTGAAACACCAGAAGTTGGAGAGAATCCAAGGCCCTCTTTACGCTTGTTTTCCAGAATCTGAATCACTTTGCCCCAGCCGGCAGCTTGCCCTGCCTGGACAGCCTTCTGGGCGTCTTTCAGTGAAGCCATAGCAGTACCAGCCCTCCGGGGTTCTGCGCCCTCAACGGTCAATCCTTGAAATGATGTCCCTTCAGCGGACCCTGCTTCAACACAAGAGAACGATGATACTTGGCTAACTAGATATGCTTCCTCACCATGCACAGTGACAATCTTACCGTTCCTCATGAACTTGAGCTTCTGATGCAAAGTGGACGTGACTGCTCCAGCGTCGTGGATCCACGGTCTTCCGAGGAGACAACTGTAAGAAGCATTGATGTCCATGACTTGGAAAGTAATTTGGAATGTCTCAGGACCAATGGTAATTGGCAAGTCTACTTCCCCAAGAACATCTTTGCGGGATCCATCGAAAGCCTTAACCAGATAGCTGCTACCCCTCAGGGAAATTCCGTGACGACTTAATTGCCTTAGTGTGGACTCAGGCATTACATTCAACGATGATCCAGTGTCCACCAAAACGTTGGATATCATATCAGACCCACAGTGCACCGAGATATGTAGAGCCAAGTTGTGGTGTTTCCCTGCTTCGGGGAGCTCATCGTCACCAAATCCCAAACTGTTGCAAGCAGTGATATTACCCACTATTCCATTGAATTGCTCCACAGAGACTTCGTGGTCAACATAAGCTTGCTCCAGTACCTTCATCAACACCTTCCTATGAGCTTCTGAGCTCATGAGCAGAGACAAGATGGATATCTTTGATGGGGTTTGCAGCAGCTGGTCAACAATCTTATAGTCACTTTTCTTGATAAGCCTCAGGATTTCGTCCAGATTGGATTCTTCGATAGATTGGCCTGCTGGGCCGGTATTCTTGTCAACAGGAGGAGCAACTGGTGGTGTTATTGTGGCAATGGGTGTCACCACCTTCTTTTGAAACAAGGGTGGACGGACTTTCCCGCTTCTGAGAGCTGTAACTTCACTAGCAACATTATCAACTGTAGCTGGGGATACCAGAGGCACCTCCACCCCGTTCTCAATCATGGTTGCATTATACTTGTAGGGAATTGCTTTGGTAGAGGTATAAGATACCGGACCAGGTAACCTGATCACCAAAGGCTCAACATTCTTTGCCTGAGATACACTTTCAACAGGAGAGTCATGGAACACTGGTACAATCACACATACATCACTGGTAATCAAGTGCTTGTCATCCATCAGACTCTGGATATCATTTTGCACAACACCACAGCCCATAAGATTCCGAAGACATTCCGGACAAGAAGCATGATCATGTTTGAACAGAGAAGCCTGGCAAAGTTTGACATGTAATAGCACCAAGGGAGTAACGACATTGCGGACATCCAACATGGGATCCTCTTGAGGAACGGGAATCCTTTCAAAGGCCTCAATCATATTAACAGCAGCATGGTTTGGGAGCGGATTGTCAAGGACATGAGGAACACTGTTCTCAAAAGTCAACCGTCCCTTTTCTATCAGGTCTTTCACAATATATTTCAGAGCAAAGCAACCTTCAACATCGTGGCCTTGAGCGCCCTGATGGAACTCACATGTCAGATCCTGTCGGAACCTGGGAGGCAATGGATTAGGCGGAGGCTTGCCTGGTCTAGTGACACAGTGTCCCTTAGCCAGTAGAGTTGGGAGCAGCTCACCATACCGCATTGGTATTGGTGGAAAAGAAGGTTTGGGTCGGGGACCCTGTTGTTGCTGCCGTTGCTGTTGAGCGGGAGGCTGTTGTTGTACTTGCTGAGGAATGGCATTGACGGGCATTGGTGGTTGACCCGGTGGTAGAGGATACTGTTGATAGAATGGCGGGAAGAAGGGATGTTGAGAGTACTGCATGTAGTGATAGGGCAAGGGCAATTGTGTAGCAGCTGCAGATGGGTTACCAGATACCATCCCTACGTCAGATTCTTTCCTCTTGTGGTGACCATTGCCATACTTCTTTGGCGCACTGTTTGAAGATTCACCTTTCTCAAGGACAATAATACCATCTCGGACAGCCTCCTCTAAGCGAGTTCCCATCGTAACCATATCAGAGAAGTTGTTTGGGGCAGAGACTATCATTCTCTCCTTATATTCCTTCTTCAGAGTCTTCAGGAATGTCTGTGTTAACTCTTCCTCATCAAGTCGAGGAGAAACACGGGCAGCTGCCCCTCTCCACCTCTGAGCATATTCACGGAAGGTTTCATCTGATTTCTGAGATAGGGCTTTAAGAGAATCCCTATTTGGCTTCAGACGGGTGTTGAATTCATATTGACCTTCAAAAGCAGCAGCGAGTTCCTCAAAAGTATGGATGTTATCTTTGCTCAAACTAGTGTACCAATCTGCTGCATCATCTGTCAAGCTACTCTGGAAGCAATGGATCATCAGTGCATCATTGTCTGCATAATTAGCCATCTTTCGGACATACCGGATAACATGGTTATGTGGGCAAGAAGTCCCATTGTATTTGTCAAATTCTGGCTCTTTGAATTTCTTAGGAACCTCAAATCGGGATACCAAGCATAGATCACTAGCTTTAGCAGGAGCACCATTGTTTCCCCGGCTAGCCTTGACCTCACGGAGTTCTCCAGCCAACTCCCTCAACTGTCTTTTCATAGCTTCCATTGCGGGATCTTGTCCACGCGGAGTATCGACATCAATCACCTGTTGCACAGTGTGGACAATAGGGTCGGTAATAACAGTGGTTACTTGAGGCATAGCAGTAGATACAGGAATCTGTCCTTGACCAGCAACACCAGAGATACCAGCAGCAGTATTAGGAGAATAGTAAGCTGAGAGCCCATAAGGACGCCCATTGGGCATAACAAACCGAGCATCGGTAGCCACAGTAGACAGTGGGATAGAGGGAATCACCTCAGCAGTAACTGGAACAGAAGTGGCTGGTTGTTCCTGTGCAGCCATCATAGCAGACATAGCGTCATGTGCCTTGGCCAAATCTTCTTTCATAGCAGCCAATTCGGCACGGAGCTGAGAATTTTCCTCTTCAAAGTTAGCCATCATTCTTCTCTTGTGAAATCTTGTTTGATGAATTCTGTCTGGTTGGTAGACTTTGCGAACACGAGCCACTTTTCAGACTGCGGCGGACAAAACCAGGAGGCAATGAGCACGAGAGAAGTTCTTTGTGGCCAATGAATGCATATGATGCATGAAATGTGTTAATGCATATGCAAAAAGACTCTTTTTTGTGTCATCGAAGGGTTTTAGACAAATTAAAAACTTGTAAACATTACTAAACAATGATTAACATAAACGGGAATCAAACAACTAACATATAGTTTTACAAGACAAATCCAACATGAACAAATGGAAATAACAACAGGGAATGGAGGCCCTCAAGCATAGGAAGTGGAAGCATCATTCTCAGACTTAGACTCATAGTCGCAGTATCGTGCATAGAATTCATGGGCACCCCTAGCTCTCTTGGAGTCCCTCATAAGCAGTCTATCTTTCTCTTCAATCTCCATCTTAGCCTTAGCTAACTCTTTCTTCAGTGTCAAGACCTCATGAGTCTTCTGCTCATCCTTTCCATCCAAAGTCATGATCAAGTTCTCAGCCTCATAGTATCTAGCTCTCCATTGATGCTTCTCCCGACTCTCCATAGCTAGATGCTCCTGATACATCTCCTGGGTAGGTGGGAGTAGAGGCAAAGGCATGGTAGGAACAGATGCAGACACATATCTCATGGAGGGGTAAGGCATACCAATCTCCTCAGCTTGGTTTATCACCCACTGTGTATAGGCCTCATGAGCAATACCGGACCTTACACCCATATGCTTCACCTCTTTCTTCCGAAGCTTGGACCAAGCTTCCATGAAATCCTCTCTTATCCTCGTGGGAGCATTGGAGTAGTGGAAGAAGTAAGGAGCCGTAGCAAGATTGATGGGCTTATCTTTCATCGGAAAACCAAATTGTCGCAAGGCGAGCTCCGGGTTATAGTTGATTCCACCCCGGGTACCAAGAAGAGGTACATTAAGAAACTTACCACCACCAAAGATAATTTCCTTAACCCTAGAAGCGGGAGTGAGCCAAACCACTTCATTAGGAGTGAGAGCCATAATCCTCTGTGAAATAGACCAATTCTCCGGATTGTCATGGAAAGACTCCGGAAGGTGCGAAATAAACCACCTATAGAGGAGAGGCACACAACAAAGAATATAACCACGACCCTTGCCGGAACGATCATGAATAGCATGGTATGTGTCAGCTAGCAAAGTAGGGACCGGATTCTTGGAGTGAAAGATCATAATAGCATTCATGTCCACGAAGCCATCAAGATTCGGAAAGAGAATAAGCCCGTAGATGAGAAGTGCAAGAATAGCCTCGAGAGTGTCCTGACAAGTGGTATTGAGGTTGGCTTTCCCAAGAAGATACTCTGAAGTGAACCCTCGGATACGTGCCTTAGTGACAAGATTCTTGGAGACATCGGTGGTCTTGAGATAGAGATCCTTAGCAATAACCAGTGGAGTAAGAGGGGGCTCAAGTCCTGAGAAAGGTACCCCCTTAGCAATAGACAGATCCATCAAGGAGGAATAAGCCTCTAGAGTAGGCACCAACTGAAAGTCCGGAAAGGTAAAGCACCGATACTTCGGATCATAGAATTGCACTAGAGTGTGCACAAGCTTCTCATCCATATTAGTATGAAGAATAGGAAGTAAAGCCCCGTAACGATGTCGGAAACCAGTCGGATCCTCAATCTTGAGTGCCAAATCTCTCAAACTAGCCAAATCCACTTCCTTGAACTTGTAGGAATTAGTCCTCTTCATCCCTACAATGTTTACAAATTCAACTTGTCTAAGCCCTTCGATAACAATGCATGGAAGAAGTTTATGCATGTATGCATGTATGCATGAATGCATGATTATGTTCAAGTTCGGAGAAAACATGGTGGGTTGAAGTTCAAAGTTGAGAAGTCATGGGTGGACACGGTGTCCGGTGAATCTAGGGCTTTAGGATATAGTAACCGGGTTCTAAAAAGGTTCCCAAGTTGCAACCTCTCCGACGTATATCATGGTGTCACGAGACAACACTCGCTCCATGATTATCCGTGGAAGGTCTAACTTGAGTGTAGTATCGCGTGACGACTAAAACTCGAGACAACACTCGGTTTAGCCTCCGCACTACGTCCTAAAAATGGCCATGGATGGGTTTGGTTATCTACGGTTCATAGCGTCATAGAACAATTAGAGGTAAAGTGCCTAAACGCGACAACACGCGTCGACAACATCACCCCCAAAATGCCTCAGCTATGTGGAATTGATCGCATAATCCAAAACACGAGGCAACCCCCGGAATGAATTGTCGATTATATCCCCCCTAAATCCTAAGTTCACTCAGCCCGGGTGCAGGACTTTTGATATTCTCACCCCACACGTTTGCAAGAAATTTAAGCATTTATTCACATAGGAAAGCAAGTAAAGGAAGCAAGTAAAAATACAAGCGCAAGCGTGGAAATAAAGACTAGGCGTAACTCTCGAATGTCCCCAGTGAAGTCGCCAGCTGTTTTATCTTGGTTTTCGGGTGTCAAACATTGATTGCGTTTGAACCTTTTAAACCGGTGATATCTTATTTTTTCTTGGGAAGGGAAAAAGTAAGCAAAACCCTTGAGAATCAAGGTCCGGGAGTTGTTTTCGCTACGAGAAGGTGTTAGGCACCCATAACGACTATAGTATCCTATAGGAACCGTCTTTAATTTCTACGCGCGCGCTTTATTTTTAAATGCTATTTTGAAATGATATTTACACCTAAAGTTTGCTAAGTGAAGAATTGGAGGGAGAAAAATGTTTTTGGATTTTTATTTTAGTTGAATTGAAGGAATTTTGTTCCTTGCCTACGTACCCGTTTAAGGGATCAAATCCACCGTAGTTCTCTCTCAAAAATGTTTTTGTTTTTGTTGGTTGATTTTAAGTTTGAAAATTGGATTTTGAAGAATAAGAGAAAGGCCTTAAAGGCATGAGAATTTATGAAAAGAGTGAGGTTTGATTAGTCATTTTGCAAAAGAAGTCAAAGTTTGATTATTTTTTATTGAAGTTTGATTAAGAAAATAAAAGGAAAATTCAATGGGGTTTTGACCCCAAGGTTTATTATGAAAAATGTTTGAGTGAAGTTTGTTCAAGTTTTTTGGGAAAATGATTTTTCTAAGTATAAAGCCTAAACATTCATCTAAACATACAATCCTAGACATACATCTAAACATGCATATTCTAGCTATATATCTAAAGTGAGGTGTGTGCATGTGTCGGTGCTTGTGTCGGTGTACATTATTAGAGTCCATTGTCCTTATTACATCATTGCCCTAGATACATTCTATGGTCTTGCAAGAATTTAAATTGCATGAAAGTAAAGTACAAGAATTCCTAAATGTTACATTCTAAGCTTTGGTAAAAAATTTAAATGTACAAGAAGTAAGGTGAAGGAGGAGATGAAGTATGGAATGCTTATGAATGAATGAAACATGAAATGAAAAGGTTAGTGGCATAAGGAATAATAGGAATTAAAGAATATAAGCAAAAGAAACACTAAAAAGCTAGGCAAAAGTCAATGAAATTTTAACCTAGAAGTAGCAAGATTCACCTAAAATTCACCATGATATCAAGCCAAGTATATGACCTATAATCCTCATATCATGCCAATTTGCTAAAGGTGTTATCACATTCAATGATATGAGAAGAACAAGAACATGTTCAAGTCAAGAATCATGATGCATTTTATGCATATTTGACATTTTATTTACAAACATAACTTGCAAACCAAGCAATTTCAACAAAATCCACACACTTGCAGCAAAGGCCCACACAAACAGTAGCTAAACTTCTCAAAATCATAGGGTAATAGATCTCAAACACCTTTCAAGAGACGGAACCAAAATCAAGCAATTTTCACAAGAAATTTAATGTAAACTATCACCAAAATAACAAGAAAATTATCACATTATCTTTCCATCAATTTTAATATGCAAAAATCGTCACAAAGACACTACAAAATTATCAAGAGATGTCTATGAGAATTTTAGAATTTTTAAAGGATTTTTGGACTTAAAAATGTACAAGAAAATCACAAATTTGAACAAAAAGTAGTAAACAAATAAAAAAAATGCTACATATCAAGATTTCACATAAAAATATCACAAAAGGCTAAGAAAAATATCAAAGAATATGGAAAAAATTGTGGAATTTTTATGAGTATTTTAGGCAAGGCAGGGGGTATGAACATCAACAAACAGTGTCCAAATAGCAAGAAAACTGAAAGGGAACGAAATCCAGTACAAGCAAAAGCCCAAACCCACTCACACATGGATCTTGGGTCACAGGGAGCAATACAGGCCGTTAGATTGATCCAGAAAGTGAAACCCTAGATCTAACGATGGGAACGGATGGTTCAGGTTGGAAACGAACGAACCGGTGTGGTTTAATTGAACCAAACGGTCCAACGACGTTTATATAAAGGCTACGGGACCGGTTCATTCATTTCTCCCATTCGTTTCTCTCTCTAACCTTGGAACTAGAGAGAGAAGCTCTCCCTTCTCTCTTCCTCTCCGTTCATCCTCCTCCGCCGGTTTCTGGAATGAAACGGCTGGAGACGATGAAGATTCATCGGAATCTTCATTGTCACCGCCGTGAATTCCAGATTCCGGCGACACTCAAACTCTTCGATCTGTTTGGATCCAAACCCTAACTTGTTCTATTTTTTGTGCTGGTTACGAATATGCACTTGATTTTTTGAAATAAACGGTGAATCATCCTAGATCTACATTTTAGGGTTTCGACTTTGAACTTTTTCAATCTTTTCCATACTTTTTCAAAAGATCGGGTTGTAAAACTTGTTGATCTACTCTGTTTCACCGTTTATTTTTGACTACGAACTTTCGATGATGATTTGGAACAAAAACGAGAAAAGTTTGTGTGTTTACCTGGCTTTTAAGTTGGAGATTCGAACGAAAGATCCTTGAGAGAGCTTTTGATCCTTCTGGTAAGCGTCGAACCGAAAATAAATCGGTGAAACTCTCTTCTCCTTCTTCACCGGTTCAATATTTGCTTTGATTCTTCTTCTTCTCTTCTCACACTTGCTTCTTGTGATCGGCTTCGGCTTGAATTGCAAGAAGATGAAGTATATGATTCGATGATGATGATTTCCGTAAGGAATCTCTGAGAACGAACACGAATTGAACCAAAATTGATAAGAGCTTTTCTAATTGAAACGATGATCTTTGGTCTTCTGAAAGTTTCTTTCGATTTTGTGTGTCTGATGATGAATTCTGATGGAGGATTGAGTTTGTTAGGGTTCTGGATTGAGAATTTCTGGAAGGTTCTTGATGAACTTCGATGAAGTTCTTCAATCTCTGTGTTTTGATCGTAACTAACTGGAGAGAGAATGTGTGATTCTGTTTGTGATGTGTTGGCACATTGTGATTGATCTTTTTTCTGTTGCATTGATGACACAGCCTTATATAGGCTGCCATGTGGCCTCTGAGCCACTTAGGACCTGCCACGTATCTGGACTTGCTTTGGACTGAAATCTGACCTTATTGCCTTGAGGGACCTCTTTGCAATTTCTGAGACTAAAAGGACCAACCTGCAAACTTTAAAAAAGGACTATTCTGCAATTATTAAAAAATCTAAAAAAAATGACATTTCGAAATAAACAAAAAAAGGACTTAAAAATAAAATTTGAAACTAGGAAAAGGACTTGAATGCAATTTTTGGAAGTTTGAGGACTTTTAAGAAAAAAAGGAAAATTAAAAATAAAATTGGACTAAAAATTGGTAAACTTGACTAAACGTAAAGTGAAACGATTAAAATTGACAAAACGGACTAAAATGAACCAATGGCTTAAATGAGGTACTTTAAAGTAACCTCTCTCTGCCGAAATTTCGTGTGAAATGACCAAAATGCCCCTGGGGGCTAAAACAACTAAAAATGACTCAGATGCAAATTTAAAATGGATTTTTAACAGGAAATTAAGGCAAGAACTTATCCAAACAAAATTAAAAGACTCAGATACAATTTTAAGAGTTTAAACAGAGTTTTGACATATGAAAAGACTAAAATTCCCCTAGGGGCAAAACTGACTCAAAATGACCTCAAATGCAATTTTTGAAATGGATTTGGACATAGAATTGAAATAGAGACTTATTCAAACCAAATGAAAAGACTCAAACAAAATTTTAAAAGACTGAAAGAAATTTTGACATGGGAAATGACTAAAATACCCTTCTATGTGAATTTTGCAAATAACATTGAAATAAAATGCAGAGAAAGATGCAATTGATCAGAGACAGTTCAAATAGCTTGTAATGCAAGAAAAGAAGAATTGAACAAGTATTTTTAGGTCCAAAATTAGGGTATAACACATATTTACAAGGCTTGCAGGGCGCGAGCAAAATGTGCAGGGTGAAGAGCAAAATTCATCTTTATAAGATACCAAGTAACTGATCATATAAAAGAATACAAGGTAAGCCGTGTGTGAGACAAAATAATGATGGTCGACTGGTCGTAAATGTGTTTCATAAATTCAATTTGAAGATTTCCTAAATTTAAAAAGTCGGAGAAATAAAAAAGAAGAAAGATAAAGTTGATGAAGTATATTTGCATCAAACAAGATAAGTATTTGTGTATCGTCTCCACAGGGAATAGTGCGTTATCAATGACAGTTTTACATCAATTATCATTCCAAGTATTAAGAGTACTTGTTTGTTTGAATTGAAATGTATCTAGCTAAACTAATTTGCAAAGAGTAAAAGATGAGATAAATAAGGATTGAAACTTGTTAGGAGTAGCGTTCCTTAACCAAGCGTCACACGTACCCTAATGATCCATATGAATTCTAGCTTTGTAAACAACATTATCACAATCAATTCTAAACTACCCTTCGTGTCCAAAGTGATATAATTGTTTCTAAGTTATCGTTTAAACATTCGTGTCCAAATCCCTTAAACGATAACAAAGTCGATCGGATAACTTAATCGACCGTGTCCAGCCTGATTAAGCATCCGAAAGCATTAAACTCTTGATTAAGGTGATTATCACAAGATTAACAAAGTTGTCAAAGAAGTTAACCCAAGATATGTTGCTACCCTAGCTCTAGATTCAAGAGTTTGTGTCCAAATCATCTTGAATCTTATTGAAAGCATTAACACAAGAATAACAACAATATTGAATATAAATTGCTAGAATCATATATTGCAAGATCAAAAGGTTACATGTTTAGCAAAGATCAAGTACCTCTCATCCCAACAAAGGGTATTTAGCTACTCATCATCATGGAAGCCATGCAAGGATGGATTGAAAAGGAAGGATTCATTACACTTGTGATGTCTCAACAAAGTATTAAGATCCAACTTCCAAAACCAATCTCACTCAATGAAGAACTACCTTACTTCTCTCTATGAAAATATCTAAACTAAAACCTAAGAGAAGCTAAGAAAATATCAAGCAAAGATATGATAAGATCCTCTCCAAAGAGTAGCAAGTGGCTATATAAAGACTTCTGCCCTGCCTGAACTCGCAGATGCGAGCTACATCACTCGCAGATGCGAGTTGCTTGCCTGGACCAATGATACGCTGCCACGTCATAACTGAGGGGATCAAACCGCCCTAACTCGCAGTTGCGAGTAAGGGAGCTCGCAGTTGCGAGTTGCTCGCATCTGCTACTCGCATTTGCGAGTTTGAGTGCGAGCTGCATCTCTCCTGGATCAGCTTCTGCCCAAATAGTGTTTTTTCATGGTTTTGGTCTTTAAGCTCTGTCTTGAGGCTTATTTCTGCACAAATGGATAGAGTAATGATAAGTAAAGCGTAATAAGGCATTTAACGCTTATTTCTCGGCTTTTCCTTCAATAACTTGTAAAACAAGTAACAAAAAGTGTATGAAATATAACAAGAATTTAACACTTTTATGACATTCATCACTCTCCCCAACTTAACTCTTTGTTTGTCCTCAAACAAAGGATTGAAAATCAAACAAGTAAATGACAAGACACAAGTACACAAGGCTTTGAAAACATCTTCAGATGAATGATTTAAAAGTGAATGCGCGGGCAAGTCTAAGTTTCCAACTAATCTAAAATTCTACTACTAACATGAGATGAGTCCTAAGTACAAAGTTCATGTCAAACATTTCAAAACAATAATATATTTATTTACGAACCACACCTAACACACTTCTATGAAAGTAGATAAACAATTGAAATCAAATGAATGAGGGTTATGAACACACATCCGGCAATCAAGTTAACATTCCAATCAAGTTATGTGTCCATCCAAATATCGTTTCAAAAGGCATAAAAACATGGATCAAAAGGTCTTTGAGGGTTATAACTTGGCTTGGCTACAAAAGAAATGTCATATGTGGGCAATTGAAATCAAAAAGCTTATCAAAGAGGAACATTCCTTGTATCAACCATTAAAATTCACAATCTTTCCTACCAATCATTACAAACCCTTGGTGCTTAAACATGAAGCACTTTGATCTTGACAACTTATTTTCTTTTTGGATTTTTCTTTCTTTTTCTCTTTTTCTTTTCTTGTACACATTGTTTTTCTTTTCTTTTGTATTTACAACAACATGTTGTCTTGATCAAAGATAAATTTACACCATAGTACTTGACATAAAATTTACATCTACCTTCTCTCCCCAACTTGAATCAACAAATACCCTAATTGAATGTTCCTCTACTCTAAGGCAAAAGGGACAAATAAACAATGAAGGTTTAGGGTTCAACAATTAAAAACATATCAGAGTCTTAAAGTGCATCAACAATGAACTGGATATTGAAAAGTTTAAAGGCAAATTCATCAAGCATTGTGCTTATGAATTGACAGTTCATAATTGAGGACTCCGATTCATTTGGCTCAAGTTTGTTAGCAAATACTCGCTCTTCTCACAAGGTAGGCTATTTGTGGTCAAGTATGTTTCACTCATTAACAAAAAAATGTGCCTTGATCACTTCCATGCCTTCACACAATTTAAAACAATTATTGGATTTAACATAAAACAACCGAGTTAAACAATGAATCCGGTCTCCTTGCATATGTACAAACACTTGAGGTTTCCTCACTTTTAGCTAGAACTAAGTGGTTCACAAACAAATAAATTATTGTAATGAACTAAATGAAATGAAATTTACGCAAAGTACTCATTCCATATTCGAGTAAAAACCTAGAAAAACTGGAAACTTGTACCTTGGCTTTGCGCTTTAATCACAACTATGAATTGTTATCAATCATCTGAGATTTGAAATTAAGCAAGAGTGATACGCAAGAAACTTCCACAATTTTTAAATTAAAACCAAATAAAGTACTTGAAAAATGCTTAACACATTATTATACTACAAAATAAAATTAAACCATACTAATATAAATACGAACATAATAATACTAATTAAAACGAAATAAAAGTTACCATACATCAATATCCAAAATACTTAACAAAGTGCTGATAACATAAAATAAAATATGAGTTCATGTGCTAAAATAAAAACCAACAGAATATTGTTCACAAAGAAACAAAAGAGAAAAGAAATAACAGCTAAGGAAGACAGCAAGAAATGACTGAAAGCTTGATAAATTCACTCTTTGAAGAACTAGCTTTCAATTCTTTTCCTCCTCCTCAAGACTGCATGTCATCATCATCTGACCCATGAGGGGTTGAAGTAGCACTTGGCACATTTGCCGGATCATCATCATCACCTAAACCACCAATATCTTCCTCCATGTTCAAATCCTCATGACCTCTAAAGTCTCCACCCCCTCCAAAAGGCTTTGGCGTGTCCTCAGGCCAATTTGCATATTCTTGAAAAGCTGGAGGTGCCATGAATTGTGCCATAATCTCCGGAGGGTATCCAGATTGCTGCTGCATAATGTATTGAGATTGCTGAAAGTACAAGTTTTCTCGATGAATGGCCGACATCATATTATAATTAAGCACATTATTCTCATGTTGCCATTGAACATAGCTAGCAAAATCAAAACCAGCTGCTGGTGGGAATGGAAGAGGTGCATCTTGGGGCTCGGATTGTGAGGGAGGTGCCCTAGAAGATGAAGCTTGCTTACCCTTACCCTTTTTAGATTGACCCATGATGTAACGGGTAATGAAGGCATCATCAATGGGGTTTTTGATTATTTCATGATAATCAGCGGGCATCCTCATGTGGGTGTCTTTGATTAGACCCATGATTAAACCAGGAAAGGAGAGACGGGTTTTTGGCTCACCATGGCCTTGAAGCACAACCTTTCTTAATTGCCAAGCAATGGTTCGGGCAATATCTACCTTGATGCCTTTAAGAATGTAAAAAATTAATGGGCAAACATCAACGGTGCAATCGATCATATGACTATTAGGTTTCACATTATGTAGGATGAACCGAAAGATTAGTTTGGCCGGTGGTTTCATGAGTTTATATTGGGCAATGTGCTCTCTCCCCGTATCACTTTTGTCATAAGTTTCCCCCTCTAGCATTATGTATCTTTTAATCTCATTGTGGACATCATCAAGGAGAAAGTGACCTAAGTTTTGCTTTTTATGGAAGTCATCAATCCCATCCTCAGCCTCAACATCTAGGTCGAAAGGGTTTCCTAGGTATGTGTTTATGGCATCCCGATCAAACTTGATTTTCCGACCTCTCACAAAGGTTTCAAAAATGAAAGGGTCGGTTTGAGGATTTTCTGGAAGGGCATTGGCATAGAACTCACGCACCAACTCTTCGTTGATTTTGGTTATGGGGTTAAGGAGTCTAGCCCACCCTTGGTCAAGGAAAAGTTTATGATAATTGCCATATGGTCCTTCGGGTTTGATTTGAACAACTCTCTCAGTCCACAAGGTCTGTTTTAGCAAGGCGTTGTACCTATTTTGGTGGTACCTAGTCCTAAATCTCTCTTGATCATAGGACTGGTTTTGGGTTGGAGGTTGAGGTACGGATGACTCGCCTTGCTTTCTCTTACCCGTATGAACTCTTTTAGGTGCCATGCCTGCAAAACAACCAGAAAAATACCACACCACAATGGAATATACAATTAAAATCAGTATGGAACAAAATAACACAACTGCAGGTTGAATCACAGAAACATGCAGCAAGTTCTGCTGCAACTCGCAGTTGCGAGCAGAAGCACTCGCAGTTGCGAGTTATTGATGAAACTCGCAGATGCGAGCTGATTCACTCGCAGTTGCGAGTTGCCCAGAAATTGGCACAACGCAACTTTTTTCAAAATTTGTTCAGTACCATTGTGTCCTAACCATTAACAAAGCCTTTGCGACCCCTGTATTAATAATGAGATGAGCAAAATCATGTTTTAAACTTGAAATTCGAATTGGTCCACAAACCCTAATTTTATTAAAAAAAAAAATTACAAAAGGGTTAACCAAAAACTGTGGATTAAAGTGAAAGAAAAATGAATCTGCATGATTTTGACTCATCTCAAACATTTGGGCATTTTTTTTCAGAGATTTAGAATCAACAAAACAATCCTCTACCCTAGGGTTTGAATAAATATTATGAAATTAAAGAATAAAGGAAAAAGAATCAACAAACCTAGTGATGTTACACAGAAGTAAAAATGCAAGTGCAGAGAAAGAAATTGCAATGGACTTGACTTGACTTGGTTTGAATGAATCTTTGAAGCTTTGAAAATTTTAGGGTTAGTGTTTCACGTTGGTTCACCAAAGTTGAGAGAAAATTTTGTGATTTGTTTAATGAGAGAGAAAGCAAAACGAAACTGATAAGGTAATTGGTGGTAATGGGTGGTTAAAGTGAATTAATGGGATAGGATTTCGTAACTGTCAGAACTGCAGCTACTCGCAGATGCGAGCAGCTTTACCCGCAGATGCGAGTATTATGGCAGTCAATTGGTCAAAGACCATTTGCTCGCAGTTGCGAGCTGTTTTACTCGCAGTTGCGAGTTAAGACATTCCAGCATTCTACTCTCTGTTTGGCTTTTGTTTTGAGATGTTTAAGCTCACAAGACCCTAATATCTAATTATGCATTAAAACAATAAAATGGACTTACAAAATTGGGTTGCCTCCCAACAAGCGCTTGTTTAACGTCGTTAGCTCGACACCTTTTCCGTTAGGGTGGCCAAAATGAAACGGATAGCACATCATCTTTCGAAACCCTACATTTTGGTAGGAATTCCATGAACTTTAGGAACAAATGATTTGGAGTCCATGACCTCCCTAGCTTTGGTTTGAACAAGGCGTTAATTTCATCAATGAATCGATCGATTTCCACCTTGTTCATCTTCTTCCCTCTTGTTACCATTAAATCTTCCTTGATTAGTAACAGTTCCTTTTTCTCAACCACCGTTGCTTCTTCAACATCAACAATTGTAACTACCTCATTTTGAACAACAACTTCTTCAACAATCTCTCCGACTCTCTCAAACATGTTTGGATTATATTCTTGTTCTCCAAGAGTGGATTGATTGTTGGCTTGGTTATCCATGATTTGTGCTTGAATCAACCCAATTTGAAGTGATAAAGTCTTCAATCTTTGGTTGGTATCTTGCATGTTTATCATGGATTGTTGCATGAAGATATTCAAAGTATTTTCTATCACCTTGTATCTCTCATCTTCATAAGAATGTTGCTGATACTGAGGATATGATTCATACTCGGGTGGAGTATAGAAGTTGAAGTAACCATGATCAGCCATGATTTTGGCTAGGTGGTGATCCTAAAACGGAAACAACTAACAAGAAAATTTTCTTTGTTTATCAACAAGGGGTTAGTACAAACAACTATCAAGAAATGAAAACTATTTACGGATTATGTACGAATGCTTAAAATGATAAATCAATCGTTCTATCTAAGAAAACTAAACACCATTCCCCGGCAACGGCGCCATTTTGATGAAGTATATTTGCATCAAACAAGATAAGTATTTGTGTATCGTCTCCACAGGGAATAGTGCGTTATCAATGACAGTTTTACATCAATTATCATTCCAAGTATTAAGAGTACTTGTTTGTTTGAATTGAAATGTATCTAGCTAAACTAATTTGCAAAAAGTAAAAGATGAGATAAATAAGGATTGAAACTTGTTAGGAGTAGCGTTCCTTAACCAAGCGTCACACGTACCCTAATGATCCATACGAATTCTAGCTTTGTAAACAACATTATCACAATCAATTCTAAACTACCCTTCGTGTCCAAAGTGATATAATTGTTTCTAAGTTATCGTTTAAACATTCGTGTCCAAATCCCTTAAACGATAACAAAGTCGATCGGATAACTTAATCGACCGTGTCCAGCCTGATTAAGCATCCGAAAGCATTAAACTCTTGATTAAGGTGATTATCACAAGATTAACAAAGTTGTCAAAGAAGTTAACCCAAGATATGTTGCTACCCTAGCTCTAGATTCAAGAGTTTGTGTCCAAATCATCTTGAATCTTATTGAAAGCATTAACACAAGAATAACAACAATATTGAATATAAATTGCTAGAATCATATATTGCAAGATCAAAAGGTTACATGTTTAGCAAAGATCAAGTACCTCTCATCCCAACAAAGGGTATTTAGCTACTCATCATCATGGAAGCCATGCAAGGATGGATTGAAAAGGAAGGATTCATTACACTTGTGATGTCTCAACAAAGTATTAAGATCCAACTTCCAAAACCAATCTCACTCAATGAAGAACTACCTTACTTCTCTCTATGAAAATATCTAAACTAAAACCTAAGAGAAGCTAAGAAAATATCAAGCAAAGATATGATAAGATCCTCTCCAAAGAGTAGCAAGTGGCTATATAAAGACTTCTGCCCTGCCTGAACTCGCAGATGCGAGCTACATCACTCGCAGATGCGAGTTGCTTGCCTGGACCAATGATACGCTGCCACGTCATAACTGAGGGGATCAAACCGCCCTAACTCGCAGTTGCGAGTAAGGGAGCTCGCAGTTGCGAGTTGCTCGCATCTGCTACTCGCATTTGCGAGTTTGAGTGCGAGCTGCATCTCTCCTGGATCAGCTTCTGCCCAAATAGTGTTTTTTCATGGTTTTGGTCTTTAAGCTCTGTCTTGAGGCTTATTTCTGCACAAATGGATAGAGTAATGATAAGTAAAGCGTAATAAGGCATTTAACGCTTATTTCTCGGCTTTTCCTTCAATAACTTGTAAAACAAGTAACAAAAAGTGTATGAAATATAACAAGAATTTAACACTTTTATGACATTCATCAATAAAGTGGAATTTTAAGAAAATGGTAGGATATCTTTCAAAAAGAAAATGGTAGGATATGTGTGTTTTTTTTTTTTGACAAAAACAAAAGGATATTCATTCATTCAAATCGATAGAGTACATTAGATACAAACATCGCTAAAAACGTAAAGGGTGAATCTGCGAACAAACTCACAGCACCCAAGTTAATAGCATACAACGGCAAAATGCCTACAAATAATATGATAAAACCTAATTCACCGAAATAATCATGCTTCCGGATCTGCAACGTTGACGCCCAAATCATTGGTTGAATTTGTAATTGACTGATGTAGATCTTTCAATATGACCTAAACGAACACCGCGACAAGACGCGAAATCAAGCGCCGCACAAGACGACAAACAACACAACGCCGCACTAAGACAACGAAATCACAAAAAACATAAAAGAAAAAACTTGATATATGTGAAAAACACTTATTTAGATTGAAAGAAAAGGGAAAAAAGATGTAGAGGGGTGATTCTAGGTCAAAAAATAACCTAAAACCACCCCTCCTCGATGAACGAAGGAGAAAGAAAGTTTAGAGAGAAGTTAGAGTTTCTCTCACTAGAAAACTAGGGCCGGCTGCTTATGTGGTTTTTGGTAGGATATGTGTGTTAGATAACGAGGTTCGGGGATATCATAATGAACTTTATAAAATGATATAAGTGAAATTAGACATTACAATTAGATATATGGACAACGAAGTCACTTTTATACTATTCAATATTTTTTTTAGTACGATGACTAGAGCTCACACATTTTAACGTGGAGAAGTGGTGTGTCTGTGGTTCGAACTCGGCCCCTGCATACCTATTCAATATTCATTTTTACATCCAATGTGAAATATAACCACGGCCCCTGTATACTTTTTCAATATTCATTTTTTCATCCAATGTGAAATATATTGGTATTCTCATGTATGTGTTGCTCAACATTCAATTTTTTATTTTTTATTTTATAGATGAAATATATAGTAAACATCAACAGAAACTCACTGTGATGTCTTCGGTTCGAACACTAGTAAAAGTGTCTAACCTCACAATATCGGGATCGTAAGTTGAGTTAAGTCTTGCAATTTCACTTTTACATCTAATGTGGGGTAAATGAGAAATCTCATTTCTATCTTGTACAACGTTTGTTTTTTCAACTAATGTAGGACTTCTAACTTACAATTGGCATACAACAAGTAGGCTTGTAACAGTTCAATTTAGTTCAGTTTTCAGTCAAAAAAATATCCAAACAAAAAAAACTACATTGGTTTGATTTGATTTTCAACGTTTTCAGACGTGGAACCAGACCAAACTAAACATATAATATTCGATTTTGTTCGGCACGGTTGATCGATTCGTCTCAAAATACATTTTTTTTTTTTATCAATCTTACCTACAAATTATTAAGGTTGGACGAATTCAAAAGTTCTACATTAAAATACCTTTATATTTTTAACTACATAGAATCACAAAAATTGTTAAAATAAACATTTGCTTGACAAAAACATAAAATTCTTTAAACAAAAAACGAGTTAACTAGATAGATGAGTCAAAGTACAAATGAAGAGCTTTTAATTTGTAAATTTAAATTTAAGGAATAAAAATTGAAAAATATGAAACATAATCTTAGTGAACATGTAGAAATTGTTTGTTTGTTGTATTGATGTGAGGGTGTTAGTAAATTGTTGGGAATAAACTAAGTAAACGTTGGCTTAGTAAGCTTAATATAAACCTATAGGTTCGGTTTATTGGATTACAAAATTAAAAACCAAGAACCGAATTAATTCAGTTTTGTTTTATTTAGTTCAGTTTGTTTTTTGAACCGAAAAAAAAAAGAGGATAATTTTCAATTTTCTTTTTATGTTTCAATGGTTATTTCCGAACTAGTTACACCCCCTACCAAAAAGGTGGATTGATTCTAAAATATAATTTTTTAAATGTGTTAAGAAATAGGGTAAAATATGTATTTCGTCCTCGTAAAATAAGCGCTTTTTAATCCCTAAAAAATTATCATGTATATAATTTTTTAAATGTGTTAAGAAATAGGGTAAAATATGTATTTCGTCCTCGTAAAATAAGCGCTTTTTAATCCCTAAAAAATTATCATGTAAGAAACTTTTGTCCCCTTTGAAATAAAACATGTGTAATTATCTTACAGCTTTAAAAAAAATAATGTTTTTTTTCAGAAATGTTTAGAATATTATAATAATTTCTTCAAACAACACCAAAATAAAAAAACATCCGGTTTGAACATTAATATCAGAAGTTTCAAAAACAAAATATATCATCTGAGCATTCAAATTAAAAAAATTCAATTTTAAGAATTCTGGTAAAAGATGTTTATATTTACTACAGTTTAAACTACTTTAGGATTAGACTGCCTCAAGCTTCTACAACAAAGAGAGTTGTTACTGATCGAATGTAAAGTGTTCTTTTGCAACAACATATGAAAGAATCATATCAAGATATTCAGTAGCATCAATTTGTTCAACGTGAGGCATTGAGGCTAATACACGTGAGGCATGGTAGCAGTATGAGCATGAGTATTAGCAGTATGATGTGCAACAGGTGCACCATATTTTTCCTAGAGGCACATATGATATTTCCATTTTTAAGGACTATCAGGACCACGTATTGCAACTCAAGGTTGGGTTGGAAAGTTGATTATATTTTTTATTTTATTTTTTTTTGTAATATTTGAGTTTGTTTATTTGTCATTGCATAAGTATTTATTTTGTTTTTCTTTATTTGTTTATTTTATATATTTTAGTGTCTTTGCTCAAAAAAAAATATATATATTCTAGTGTCTATTATATTTTTTGTTTGTTTATTGGTGATTTTATAAATATTTTATATTTTATTACAGTGTCTATAATATTTTCTTCACGCTCAAATTCTAAATAAATATATGTAATGAAATATGCCAACTTTAGTTGAGGTAACACCAGCAACTTCTCCCCTAAACCCCCTAATTGTGATATTATGTTTGTATCAGATTTCATTCACCATGATATTCGATGTTGGAATGCTCCTTTAATTAATGAAATTTTTCTCCCTTTCGAGGCTCAACAAATTCTTCAATTGCCAATGTCTTTCTCTCAATTGCAAGATGAATTTGTGTGGGGTGCTTCACGGTCAGCTACTTTTTCTGTGAAGAGTTCATACCATTTCTTAAAGACAAGGCGTGAAGCAGATGGCTCACATAGCTCAATGCAGGACAATAATCACCAAGTGTGGAAAAAATTATGGAAAATAAAAAGTATTCCAAGACACATCTACTTTTCTTGAAGGATTCTACATGAAAAATTACCAGTAAAAAATGATCTGTTTAAAAGAGGAATAAGTAGCGATCCATTGTGTGTTCTTTGTGGGGAACATAATGAGACAATTTCACACCTCTTTATGGAGTGTTATTGGTCAAAGCAGATATGGTTTGCTTCCTCTTTAGGTGAGGTATTTAATTCGCATGATTCCAGGTATGTTCCTTTGCATAAGTGGTTAGAGGAAAATATTATTGATGTCAATGAGGATATTATAGTCCATGTTCTGGCATTGTGTTATGAGATATGGTGTGCTAGAAATAAGAAATGTTTTGAGGGGACTGATGTTGATGCGGCTGCCACTATTCAAAATGCACAAAGATCTATTGTGAATTTTAAGAGTGCTAGTACGGTGTTGGTGGAGACACTAAGTGGAGGTCCAACTTTGCCAATATTTGATGTTCATTGGACACCTCCTTTTAGTGGTTTCTATAAGCTTAATGTTGACGCAGCATGTCCGATAGAGGGTGATAAGTGGGGTATTGGTGTTGTGGTGAGAGATAACGAAGGTGTTGTCGTTGGTGCTAGTTCTTGGCAAGTATTTTCATTACCAGATTTAGAGGTTGCAGAAGTCTTAGCTATGCGGAAGGGTTTGGAATTTGCAAAAGACATGTCTTTTCTGAATCTTATAGCAGAATCAGATGTTTCTAATGTGGTTTCAGCGTTGACTGCTCACCAACAATCTCTCAACTATGTTGGCTCTATTATTCGAGATTGCATTAGTTTTAAGGGTAGTTTTCGTAGTTTAAATTTTTTGCATGTTAGGCGTGAAGTCAACCAAGCTGCTCATTATTTAGCTAAATATGCTCTTAAGAATTTAGATTGTATATGGGTCGAAGAAACTCCGCCTTGTATTTCTGCAGTCTTGACATTTGATTTATTGTTAGACTTTCGTTAATGAAATTGTCTTTAACGTCAAAAAAAAAAAAAAAAACCAGCAACTTCAAACAATGGTTGTCTATATTAGTATGTGATGTTAGAGCTTTGCTAATAGAATTATGACAGCATCATAGTCTTTACATCTTCTGCTTCAACATACATACTTCATTGCTTCTGTTAACTTCATTAGGTGTTGCATTTCAATTCTAGTTCCTCTCAACATTGATTTGTACATAATTCATTGCTTATAAATTTGGAATAAAAGTTTGATTCCCCTTAGTTTGATATTACAACAAATTTAATATATGTCTCGATGCAATATTGTGATACTTTGTCAAGATGTGAACGTGTTTTAACTCTTCTTCATTTAAAGGTCTCAAGAATAAATGTCCAACCAATTATGAGCTAACTCATATGATTGTATACTCATATTACTATAATCGACCGTCTTAGATCATCTTCAACAGTCTTGCTCAAAGTTGAAACTAATAAGTGATAACCACACTTTTTTTTAGTGGCAGTTATAGTTGAGCTTTCTCGTAACTTATATTTTTCACCCCTTCCACAATCCATGATTAATTGTGTATTCCTTCTTCTTTTTCTCGTCTTTAAATATGATCTCCTAATGATAACAACCATTCTATTTAGTACCACAACCTCTAACTCACTCTAGATCAACTTTTCGTGTATCAAACTGCTTATTAATTTAGGTTAATAGTGTTTTTCACCCCTGTAATATAAGTCATTTTCGGTTTTAGCCCCTATAAAATTTTCAGTTTGATTTCCGTCCGCGTAAATTTTTTTTTTCTTCGGAAAACCCCCTTCCCCCATCCAACTCAACAAATTCGCTTATGTGGCGCTGACTTGGATTTTTTTCATTTTTTATTTTTTTTAATTGGCCACATCAGATTTTATTATTAAAATATCTGAAATTTAATTTTTAAAAATTAAAAAAATCCAAAAAAATATAAGACCACTCATGCCCCAAAACATACTATCATGCATATCTAACTAAAACAAGAAAAAATAAGCAAGGGACAACAGGCTTGACAATTAGCAATTATTATCATATAGTTATGGCAGACCACAAAACATATTCAGACCACATTGCATTGCATGCCAACAAAACATGTTCTTCATATACCATTTAAATTCTATCTAGCACACCAAGTGGAAGGAAATTGTATAGTTATGGCAGCACACATCACATCTAAAAAAAATGTCATTGTTCATGACACTACAATTCAATACATGCACTGAATACATCACACAAAAGAAGAAGAAGAAGAAAAATGCTAGCACAGTAGCACACATAAAAGCATGTGAATTCCACCTGCATAGCATGAGAAAAAAACTTGAGATACTAACGCACTAAAAACATAAACTTTTATCAATCTTTTCTTATATTATAGACCAGAGAGATTATTTATCAATCCATATCCTAATTAGATCAGCATATGGTTAAAGATAAGAACATGTGAAAAATTGAAAGGAATTTGACTCAATAATACTAATGAAAGATATCCAAAATAATTCAGATAAAGAAATATAGCTATTGATTTGTTGTGAAAAAAAAGTTAGACTATAATCCAGATATTTAAGAGCAAGAAATTTGTTCTACCAACTTAAATCCAATCTTAAAATTACAATGTACAATGGAATGAAAGTACCTTAAAACTACAAATTGATTGCAACCCGAAAGTGGTTTTTTTTAAGCAGTCTTATTATTTGTTGTCCATCTCAGTTTACCATCTAATACAATGGCAACTGCCTATAAAAAAAAAATAAGGTATAGAATCATGATATGAATCCTCCACAATCACTCGACTGCGTTCTGCGTCGTTGTGTTGCAACAACTTTGTCATAAAAAATATGATAGAGAATGAAGGATGATGGAGTAGTGAAACACACATGACTGAATATGTCAACGTTGGAAGCAAGAAATGCAAGCATGTGTCATCATTTTTAAGGACTCTATTTTTGGCTCCGTACTTAAAAGTTTGTGGAACTCTCACACCTGTTTTGTGTGACTTTTCAGTCATATGCCACGTAAAGTCCTTCCCCTGCAACCATATATCAAACTTTGAAAAAGAAACTATCGATAAGTTAGAAGAAGAAAAACCCTAGAATATGGTGCTAAGACCACTCAAATATGGTGTTTCCAAGTTCTCCAAACTATCAATATGGTACTATAACCACTCAAATATGGTGTTACCACCATTTCTCCTCAAATAAAATTATTGAATAATTTTTATATACCGTTAAGATCATTCTTGATTCCGACGGGACATTGTTTATTCCAAATAGGGACTATGATCTTAAAAGTACTCTTTATTCCGAAGGGACATATATTATCGAAGGGATTATGAACTTAAGACCATTCTTAATTCCGAAGGGACATTAAACTTCATTCTTAATTCCGAAGGGACATTAAACTGAAAAGGGACTATGGTCTTAAGAACACTCTTAATTTCGAAGTGACAGAAAGGAGTAGAAAAAGGAGAAGGACTTGTTAAACAATTCGAAGGAGGGAGAAGAGATGAAAGACTCGTCAACACATGTCAAAAAAGGGAGAAGAGAGAAAGAGTTCCCGACAACTCAATGAAACTCTTTGGTGTGTGGAATGCACTATGTGAGTTCTCTATTTATAGGGAAAATTCACAACTAATAAGTGAGAAACTTTGGGAACAAGTAATATGAGAAACTTTGGGAACAAGTAACATATTACTTTGCGATTAAGTAATTCACATATTAGATCTAGTACAAAAATATCTTAATTGAGTACTAAAATATATTAAATTTAGTACAAAAATATATTATATTATGTACCAAAATATTTTAGCAAAACTTGGGAACTAAAAAAACACTTTCTAATAATGATTAAATTAATTATTTAATTTATCATTTCCTTTTTTTTTGAAAGAATTTATCATTTCCAAATAATAAAATATATATCAATATATATTTTTTCTCTAGTGCTTATGTACCCCCATTAATTAGAGGTACACCCCCACTATATAAACACTTCTAATGTGTGTGTTCCATCCGATGTGGGACTTCCACTTTTTTCAATTCACACAACACTAGTTCTACCCAACATGGGAATTTGTGTTTAGTCTTTTTACTCAATTTCCACACATGTTCCAACATCTTAATATATAATCCTAAAGTACATAATGCATACCATATTTTGAAAAACCCTAATTTCCTGGGCGGGAATGTGCATAATTAAATGCTGAATTTGAATTTCAAATATCCCACAATTAGGTTAAGATACAAACCCTGTTTTAGTTTGGCGGAAATGTTGTTACCAATGGTGCATTAATGCAGATTTAGAAAGCCACATCTCATGTATGTAGGTTACGATGATAGCAGTAATAAACTGACTGTTTATATCCCATATGCATTTAATTGATCGCATCTTCCCAAAGGAATATAAATCAGCGTGCTTGCAAGCTATCACAATACCTGGAGTTGTATATGTGCTCATCGAGAACCATCAATCTGACATAACCCCCTCTCTCTTTTTCTTTGTGATTCTTCATCTCTCTCCCTTTTCTCTCATACTCACGGCCGACTCTCGCCGCCAGAACCCTAACGGAGCTCCGCGGTATCACCACCATCATCTGTGGCAGCAGTGGCGGATCTTCACTTATTTTCTTGGGGGTGCCAAATGCTTTTGTATACTCCACTTTTAATGAACATTTATATATTACAATATTTCAAGTAATATTATACAATAATAAGTGATATGGTGGTTTGAATTGCTTTAAATAAGCGTTGTGTTGCAGGTTCAATTCTCCTTGGGAACGTTTTTTTTGATAAAATATTAAAAATGCACAAGAAAATATCAAAAATATACTGGCTAAAGGGTCGAACACACGACCTTTAGACTTGTAAAAGCACCCCCTATCCGCTAGAACAACCAGAAATTCCTTGCTGTATTATGGATAATACTATATATATAGTAAACTTGGGGGGTGCCACGGCACCTGGGGGTCTCAATAGAGATCCGCCCCTGTGTGGCAGCACCACCTCTGACCAATTCCTCACACTCAAGCCTTTTAACTTCGTCGCAGCTGTATCTGATTCTGACCCAACACTTTCTTCTTCCTTTGATCCAAACGGTAAGGACTTATTTGTGTTAATTGATGAATTACAGATAGTAAGTTTTCTTGAATATGACCTAACCTCCTAACATTGAGTTTCCTCTCTTTAGTAATTCACTTAACTCATCTGTTTCCCATGCTTTACCTTTTGGTCTCTCTCTCATCTCAACTCTTCTTACGACTCCATTTAAAATTTTGAGATGCTCTGATTTTTTTCTCAATTTTTTGTCACTTTTTTCTCAATTTTATTCTTATTATCTCTTCTTTTATAGGGTATCATAGGAGCAGACTAATATGTTTTGTGTACCTGGAAACCAATGAATGAAACAAACACAGGTTCAAGCATCCCATTTTTATCAGTTGTTTCTATATATCACAAGCATCCCAATCTGTTTGATTTTATGCAAACTAACCCCAATTAGTTTGTTTATTGTTGTTACAACATTATCATAGGTGCATCTAGCAGAGTTTGATCTACATTTTTTTCTAAATTAGATCCTCTTGATTTTAACCCTTTTTGTGCTAAAGGGATTTAAATTTAAGAATCAGTTGATTGGAAAGGATATCAATTTATAGAATATGATATATGATGATTTTATGCTTTTTACATTTGATATTGGTTTGTTGGAGATTCAGAAAGAACTTCACCGTATAGATCTTTCTTCAGCACTCATTCGGTCCTGTGTATTTATTACCTTAGGTTGATAAGATTTCGTTTTAATGTTGTGAAGGAGGAATTGCCTAATGATCTAGGAAGAGTGGATATGTTGTTTCAGGATGCGGTGGAGGCTGTAATTGATATACAGGTTCGCTTCACCTTTTTTATTGAATCCCCCAAGTATAATTCTGAGAAGTTATTAGATTGTCACTTTTTGGAACCCAAGAATTCAATTCCTAAGAAAGAATGCTTTTATTAAGAAATGTGAAAGAATAGGAGAGAAATCTCTCCTCCAAGGGTTTCCCATTGTATGTCTATAAGAAAAAAGACATTGGTCTTGCTTACAACTTTGGTATGTTTATCTTTCATTCATAAAGTTTGCATACTACTATGTATTAAAGTTATGTGTATGAAATCTATCCATATTAGTATGTTGTTTGATATTATTAATGTGATGAATTTGTTAAGTCATTGAAATTTTACATTATATTTGCAGCTATGTTTTATTGTCACATCAGATAAAAATATATTGAAAGTTGAATTTGTATCTAGCTTTCTTAAATATGTTGATCCTGTATTTTTTTTTTCTTCTTCTGCTGTTTTGGCCTTTTAGTGGGCACTTTTGTTTATTGCCCTGCTGTTTTTGGTTCGGCTGTGGCTAGGCTGTGCATTTTTTAAACTGATTTTTTTGGTTTGGCATTAAATAAGTTTCCTTTGTCCTAATTGTGCAGCCTATAAAGTTTTGTTTGTAGTTAGTGTTAGTGTATGGTGTTTACTTTTGCAAAGGAGTTGAGTTGTTTGGTTGCTAATCAATTTGGTTCTAATTAAGTATATTTTTTAATCAAAAAACATTCTAAATGTTATTTATTTTTGTGATTTTGATTTTTTCCTTTTCACATACACAGTGCCAATGAATATTGAAGATGAGCATGAAGTGTCAATGTGAAAAAGTATGGTGAAGCTGCGCACGTATCATAGGTAATTTGTTATCTCAGATATGAGTGAGCATTTTATATGTGTATGATTTTGTTAATGGCGTTGTTCTGGTGTATACATGAGTTGGATATGAGAAGTGGTAGTGTTATGTTTAGTGACAACCTTTTGATTGTTTCTTCTTATATTGTTGAATAATAAACACCATTTTTTTCCTATACTCTTTTATATGCTTCACTCTGTTTTCTTTACTCTTTTTAGGAGGCAGAGCAAACATTGATCTACCATTTTAGGAGTCCGATCAAGCATTGATCTACCAGATAGAAAAAATTAAGTGTTAGCCGGGTCAATTACATGTTAATAGTACTAATTGGTCCACTTTACTTTGCATATGTGAGTATGGTACTAATGTAAGGCTGACTTAGTTTGTTGTTTCTTAGTGATTTATTGATTTTGTTTGCTTTGACCTCTAAAATGGTTTAAATTTCTTCATGAAAGCACATACATATGTAATTAATATATAAATGTTCCCTAATGGTAATTATTTTAAATTGCATCGAAGAAAGTGAACTGGTAGTTGAATGAAGTCGTATCTTGGAGCTGTCCTACTTAAGGATCATGAAAATGAATGGCAAGTATCTTAGGGTTCATTGAAGAGCTAATTATTCAGATATAGCATGTCACTATTTCTCTCATCGATGGTACAAATGCTTAATTGCCTAAGAAGATTGATGGTGTTATTTTGTATGTAATTTTGTTGTGTATTGAGCCTTTCATTTGTGTATAGTAAAGCTCATACCAAAACAAATTTTTACTTTCTCTTTATGGCACCAGCACAACTACTCATTTTATGGCACGTTTAAGCATAAAAAAAAGCACCAGCACAACTATCATATTAAATGCGACTGTTCCCTTTCCCTCTAAACACCGTAATGTACCAACATGAACTCTTTTTTTTTTATTGTTTGTATTTTTACTATTAACATTGTATTTGAACTTCCTTCAAAAAAACATTGTATTTGAACCAAAAGCACATTATTTTCTATTTATTTGAATGTTCTATTTGCCGTCAATATGACCCGTGCGACAGCACGGGTGCAAGGTCTAGTTACTTACTAAAGTTTATCCCCCCAAGCTATTGTTTACCCTAATTTTTCCCTCCACTTTGCAAGCATTAACTCCCTCTATATGCTAATCCTAATCACCATTCCACTATGTATTTCAATTTTCCCTCCAATAAAAATTGTAGTCTGCGATGAATGTACTTAAGGGGGTTAAGATGCTCTCCATTTGTATGTTTGCATTTAATAGCGTCTATCCTCATTTCTTTGTTTCCAACGTGCGTGTTAGTGTTCTCATGCAGAAATTAATCCACTCTCTTTCCCATGCCACTATCTACATGTGTGTGTTCTGTTAACATCTTGGTTAAACCACATTCAATTTTTCGTTTTCAATGAAACATATCAGTCACATATCCTTTCCCTCTCTTCTCTAAATATTTGTTCAGCTTCTTCTCCATTGGCGCTATAGGGATTGGATATGGTGTTTGAGTTCGGAGATCTCAATGAGAAGTCCATCGTGTTCACAATTCTCCTTGGCGAAGTTGCTGTTGCTCTTTGCAATCGTAGGTAGCCTCCCTTCTCACTCTAAGTTAAGGCTATGCTCCCAGCAGTTTCTTTGCTTTCCATATGTTTGCCAATCATTGGGGTTCTTCAATAGAGATCTCATCATATCATTAAATGTCGTGTTTTTGAGGTTTTAGATATACACCATTTTTACTATTTCTTCCATGAATTCTTGATGATTCTATCATGGAATTGTATTTGTTTTGATGTGATTTTCATTCCATTTGTCTAAAACAGTAACGCCATTGATATTTGGTATGATTGCTACCATCTATTTCTAAATTCAATTGGATAAGTTTGCGGTCTTACCATAAGATTTCGAGTTTATTTACGGAACAGGAAGTTAAACTACATAATGTTGTAGATAAGTTTTAGTCTTTTTGTAAGAATTTGATTTTTTTTTTTGTTCTATCCAATTTGAATAAGTTTAGTTATCCTTATGTAGTAAGCTATATTGATCAAACGATGTCGTAATTTTGTTTAAATTATGTATGAGAAAAATCCACTTGAGAAAATGGAAGGATATAACACTTAACAATTTTGGTAAACCATTAATGTTGTCTCTAATTATCACTATTTTTTAACAACTAAATGGAATGCAAGAAGAACTTTCATTTAGTATGAGCAGGGTTAGTAGCCAAGTTGTCCAACCTGTTTGATGATTTGTTTTTAGAATAATTCCAATCTCAAATCATGGCTTCCTTAAACTAATGATTTCTTCTCATTAGTTTCAATCATTGCTCCCACTTATTGATGGCAATATCTGCTCATGTTGCCGCAACTTTGTTATTTTTGGTCTGCTCCGAAAGAGAGATATTGTATATAGGCGGCATCCCCGAAAGAAACCCACACTGCACACAGAATATACTGCAACAGCAAAATACAGACAGTGCTGCTCCTCTAACAGCCCAAAGCAGCTAACCCTCAGCACCCCTTATGTGATTGATAGGGCCAAACCGCAAGTGCACGGCCTATCGAAGTAATAGTAGTAAGTAGAGTATCGTTCCGCTAGGGAGTTGTTCAACTTAATTAACTTTTAATGAATGATTAGAGGAGAGAAAGTTGATAAGAAAGAGTTTGATTGCTGAAGGTAAAAACAATAATAATAATAAAGGGCCTTAGGATCATTGGTTCATCTTAATAACTAATCCTTCACTAGACAAAACCTAAACATCTAATTTCATGATTTACACACTAATTTCTAAAGACCGGTTTCCCTTAGCCCCTCACCTTTCCGATGAAAGTCCGGTGAGAGTTTACTTCTAGCAACCAAGCCTATTTCATTGACATGATTACTAGAAGATGCATAGAGGATTGAAACTACTCTTTGTCTCAATAATTGCAAAGACTATTTCACTGTTTTGCAATTATTGTCTAGATTCACTTGTTCCAACATCAAGACTCCGCTCTCGCTTTATGAATTGATGTTTGGGATGATGGATTAACGATTATCAAACCCTCCGCTTTCGCTTCCACAGTTTGATAATTGTTAATCCACGTTAAGACGGTGAATCTAGATTAGAAATTAGGGTTACATAAAAATTAGGGTTTAGACATGTTTTGTTTAGGATTGAGTCATTAGACTCCCCAATAATCCTAAGACTAAGAAGTCTACTCACTCATGTTCATCGTAGACATGGAAGAAGAAGAGAGAAATACGGTAAAATAAATTGCAAAGAAAGTAAAAGGGAAAATAAAGACTTTTATTAAAATAGCAATTGAAATAAACAAAGTAAAGCATGATTGTTTATGGTGGAGAGCTACTCTATTTATAGCTTTACATCTGACTTAGAAACTAAGCAACTAGAAGGATAAAACGGTAAAGCTGCAACAGGGTAACTTGGGCTTGAAGAAAAGCAGCAAAAGAGTATCCTGGGGACGGGCACGGCCGTGCCACATGTTGGCACGGGCCGTGCCAAGCTTCTGAGTTTGGGGGAATATATTTTTGCCCCGTATCTTCGTATTCTTGCGCTGTATTTGTTCCAGTCCTCTTTCTTTTGCTCCAAGGCACCTTCCACCATATATTTATTCCTAAAATAAAATAAAACACAATTTGAAGTAAAATATTTTAAACTAAAATAAAATGCAATAAAATAAAATCAAATCTAAAATAAAACTAAACTAAATAAGGCAATAAATAATACTATCTATGACTCATCAAACTCCCCCACACTTGAATCTTTGCTTGTCCTCAAGCAAAAGGCAGCAAACATAGCAGCAACAAAAGATTTGATTATGGCAATACTAAGAACAAATGTCTTAAAAGAAAGGCTTTGCCTCAAGTACACTAATTACAATTTCAAATACTTCTCATGAACCTATTCTACCCAACATCAAGTCTCAAGTGAGTGTGTGTGTGCGCAGTCCAACCCTTTTCTTGCTCCTGTATAAGACAGATATTATGAGGAATAGGTTCTATCTTTAGTGCTAAAGTAACCGAGAAAAGTCCTTTCTTCATTTCATATAAGAGTGATGGGAATTTGAGTTAAAATTAAATTAGATTTAACAATTAAGCACAAGGGGCTGCAGATGCTTAGGGGCTATCTATCCTCATAGGAAGTCTTCTCGGATGTAATTGTCCTTTCCCCCTAGATTCAAAATCACCCTAAGCAGTGCTGCAAAATTATTGTTTGTTTCATCTCCGCGTAGGAAGTCTTTTTGGATGTAATTGTCCTTTCCCCCTAGCATTGATGAATTTGTTTCACTTTAGGTTCAAATTTAGGGAGTCACCACCACAATTAGGAAGTTAGGGATTGTCCTTTCCCCCACATGTTGGTGCCATCCTCCCGCCCCATTTAACATTAACAAATTAATAAGAATATAACAATTAAGAACAATTTGATTAATTTTCCCACACAAACTTATACTACTTTTACTCTTAAGACTTTAAAGGGTCTAAGTTAACACTAAAGATAGAACGTGTTCCTTAAAATACCTATTCATACATTTACTCAAGGATTGCAACCGGGTGCTTTTCTCATTGGAGAATTTTCACAATGAAACATGATATGGGTATAGCAAGAACATAAGAAACACAAGAAACTATTTTCATGTACAAGAGGCGACCTAAAGAAGAGACAAAACAAAAATTTTCATGCCATATTTACATTAAAAACAAGCTACTAATCGTGCTTCTTGCTATAAAAACAAAACAAAACAAAAGAATAAAGTTCAAGGGAGTTTGGGAACACTACGACTCTAGACACTTTATTAGCCCCCCCACACACACTTAGGGGAAGCATTGTCCTCAATGATTCAAAGAAAAAGAAATTAAAAAGAAGAAGAAGAAGATGGAGTAGAAGAGTAGGAGAAGAAGAAAAGTAGGAGAAAGAGATGAGTAGAAGAAGAATGAGAGAGATAGGAAGAAGAAGAAGGGAAGAGAGGAAGAGGAAAGCTCACATTTGTTTATTGAGGTCCGTAAGGAGGACCTTGAAGTTGGAGGTGTTGCATCATTCGACGGAGCATCTCATTATTTTCATTATTGACACGGTTGCCCCTTTGAACTTCATTACAAAGGCCGGAGATTTCAACACCTTGCCTTTGTTGCTCGGTGCTCATCCTCTCGATTTCATTGTGAATCCATGTCCATCTTTGATTTTCATTAAGCTCTCCGGTTTCATGGCCATGGTGCCCCTCTTCATGGTGCAAGTTAGCACCTTCTCCTTCATTATGGTGCAAGTTAGCACCTTCTCCCTCATCATCATCTTGCTCACCAAGAACCTGCACATCATTAACATACAACCAATTTTCTTCCACCTCGGTGGTAGTCCGAGATGGGTTAGGCAATAAAAACACGATTGGCATATTTAGCTTAAGTTGGTAATGGAGCGGTGGACGATGTTTGATGAAATTCATAGCAATAAGGGTCTCTATGTTAAGCCTATTGTTTCCCACAATTGGTTTGATCCCCTCATCTTCACCCACTCCAAAACACTTAGCTATATATGTAATGATGCCACCCACCACTATGTCTCCTCTACCGGCCGGTCTAGTACCGACAAAGTCTAGGTAATCAATCAAATAAAAACAAGTATTGACAGGGTGGTTGTAGAGCATTGCCCATAGCATGAACAATTCATCGGTTCTAGTGTTTCCTAGCTCGGTTCTACCCCAAATAGTGCAAGTCATTACCCTTTGGAGGTACCTAAGTACGGGGTTGTGGATGTTGCTAGCTTTGTTGGCTCTAGGAACATAGTTGGAAACGCCGGTGATACGTGTCCAAAAGGCAGCTGGGTCATAGTTATCCGGTTTTAGGCTAGGATCCCAATGATCATGAATATATCCTTCATTTGCAAAACCTAAGGCCTCACAAAAGTGCTGAAGTGACATGTCATAATCAATATTCATCAACCGAAAAACAACTCTATGGTTAGGGTTATCAAAATTCAACTTATCTTTAGTGAAAACAATTGAGCTTAAAAATTCATAAGTGAAGTTTTCATAACCCCGCATAGGTTTCAGCAAATCAGTCCAACCTAACTTTCCTATCAACCTAGAAACATCATCAAACAGCTCTAGCACATCTAAAGTGTTGGGATCAGGATAACGAGAAGGATGCAAGTGTTTAGAGATTAGAATTTTATACCTGTCCCGTTGCTTGTTGTTCTTGAAGTTTATTCCATGATTCTTCACTTGTGTTTGCTTCTTTGGGGGAGGTCCTCCTTGAGAGATTGCTGGTTCTTTACCACTTCTTCTTGAAGCCATTGACCCTTGTTGGAATTGGTTTTGAAGGTTTAGGGTTTTTTTGGTGGAAATGATTGGTTTAGGGTTGGGGTTGATGTTTAAGGAAGGTTTGTTGGTTTGGATGTGGAGATTGGTTGAGGTTTTGTGGTGTTTGGGTTAGGTTTTGAAGGATTAGGGTTTTGGTGAATTATGGGTTTGAGTGGATGAAAGTTGTTTTTGATTGGTGGTTTTTGTTTTGGATGAAGTTTGTGGTTGATTGGTGAAAGAATTGAGTGGTTTGGTGAAGAATTGAGGGAGATATGAAGGGTTGAAGGTTTGAAGGTTATGGAGGTTTAGAGAGAAGTTTGAAGGTAGAGAGAGGTTTGTGGTTTGAGAATGAATGGAGAAGAAGAGAAAAATTTGGTTTATAAGAGGGTAGAACACGGGCACAGCCGTGCCACCCTTGGCACGGGCCGTGCCAACCCTCTGACTTCAATCTTCAATTTTTCTTTTAAAAACTTGGCACGGCCGTGCCATACATAGCACGGGCCGTGCCACCTTTCTGGTCCTGGGGCTTCAAAATTTTTCCATCTTTTCGAATCAACTTGGACAATTACCTACAAAACATCTTAAAACAAAAGAAAAACAAAACAAAAGCAGTAAAATGCGTGGGTTGCCTCCCACGAAGCGCTCTTTTAATGTCATTAGCTTGACGGTTAGAAAGAGTCCTTAGAATGGATCAAAGATATCATATTGTGTAGATGACGTTATAAAACGTTCTTTCACAACATGATCGTTAAGCATGCAACAAGAGTAAAGAGCGGGACCCTTCATAACATTTTCCAACTCAAATCCTACCATCTTATCACTCACTTGAAAGACTATCCTACCAAGTTTAACATCAATGAGAGCTCCTGCAGTTGCAAGGAAAGGTCTACCTAGGATTATGGGGACGTCATCGTCCTCTTCAATGTCAACGACTACAAAATCAGTTGGGATGTATATCCCTTCTATCTTAACAGGTATGTCCTCGACAAATCCTACAAGTTTCATGGTAGAATGATCAGCAATTTTTAATTCCATCTCGGTAGGTTTCAACTCTCCTATCCCTATCCTTTTAAGAAGAGACAAAGGCAGCAAACTAACACTAGCTCCTAAGTCACATAAGGCTTTGTTTATGGTTTCATTCCCAATTTCACATGGTATGGCAAAGCTACCTGGATCTCTAATCTTAGGGGGTGCTTCTTGGATGATTGCACTAGTTTCCTTAGCCAAGGCTATTGTCTCATTATGCTCTATAGCCCTTTTCTTTGAAAAAATTTCCTTTAAAAACTTGGCATATAGAGGCATCCTAGACAAAGCTTCAGCAAGGGGAAGTTTAATGCAAATCTTCCTAAGTATGTTAACAAATTTTTCAAACTTACCCTCTAGTTTAAGCTTTTCAGGATTTAAGGGGGATGGAGTTTTGTTTTCTTCAAGTGGTTTTGCTTCTTCTATCACAACTTTATCACCTAAGGGCTTGACACTTTCTTTCCCAATGTTTTTAACCTTAGCAAAAGTTTCGCCTAACTTACTACCCCTAAAAGATATGACATTAACTTGGGCTTTGGGATTGGCTTCGGTTTGACCAGGAAAGACTCCCGGTGTTTGGGAAGATGTAGCCACTTGTTGGGCTATTTGGGCGATTTGAGTTTCAAGCATTTTAGAGTGAGTAGCAAGAGAATCAACCTTGGTATTGAGCTTGGAAAGAGAATCATTCAAAAATCCAGTTTGGTTTTTAAGTTCTTGAAGTTGTTTGTTTTGGTTGGCAATAGAATTTTCCAACAAAATTTCCAAATTGGATTTCTGAGTGAATCTTTGGTTGTTTGCATAACCGGGTGGTGCTACTTGTCCATAGGGATTTTGGTTTTTATAAAAATTTTGATTTTGTCTCATCCCTTGGTTGTATTGAGCATAATTCATTTGCTCAACACCATTAATAGCACTACCTAGTTGGCAATCAACACCAGCATGACCAGTTATACCACAAATTTCACAAGAAGGAGTAGAAGCAGAATTGATAGCACTAACATTGAGTTTTTCAAGTTTTTCAGTTAGTGTATCAATTTTAGAAGCAAGGTGGTCATAGTTAGAGACTTCGTGTATACCTGCCTCCTTTTTGGAGGGTGAAGAACTAGTGATGGCTCTTTCGTCGGTCCACTTGTAGTGATTTTGAGCCATGTCTTCAATCAAGGCATACGCCTCCGTGTAATTCTTGTTCATAAGTGCTCCACCTGCAGCTGCATCAACAGACATCTTAGTGGTATAAGACAAGCCATTATAAAAAGTGTGGACTATAAGCCACTTCTCTAGGCCATGGTGGGGACAAAGTCTTAGCATTTCTTTGAAACGCTCCCACGCCTCATAGAGAGATTCCCCATCTTTTTGGTTGAACCGCGTGATTTGGTCTCTAAGTTTAGCGGTTTTAGATGGTGGAAAGAAACGGGCAAGGAATGCTTGCCTCATCTGATCCCATGAAGTAATGGAACCGACTTCGAGGGAATGGAACCAAGCGCTAGCTCTATCCCTTAAGGAAAAGGGAAAGAGATGAAGTCTTACGGCTTCTTGGTTCTCCTTCATGGTTCCACTAATTCGTAGGAAAACAGAGATGTGAAGATTGGGATCCTCAGTGGGGGATCCCGAGAATTGGTTTTGCTGCACCAAGTTAAGTAGGGCAGGCTTGATTTCAAAGTTGTCATCCTCAACCGTTGGGTACACAATAACAGCTTGTGGCTCAGCCGTAGACGGCGTTGCATACTCTTTGAGAGTGCGATTGGCCATGGCGGTGTTATTTTGTGCGTCTCTCTTTCGTCTATGCAAATACCTTTCGATCTTGTTGACTATTACAACTCGATTTCTGGTTTTTCGCATAAAAAATTGAGAACCCAAGAAGTTAACAATGACAGAAAAATAAAAAGTTAAAAATAAAAATAAAAAGAAAAGAGAAAGAAGAAGAGAGAATTCTAATCACTAAAAAAAGCTAATTAAATTAGTTAACTCCCCGGCAACGGCGCCAAAAACTTGATAGGGCCAAACAACAAGTGCACGGCCTATCGAAGTAATAGTAGTAAGTAGAGTATCGTTCCGCTAGGGAGTTGTTCAACTTAATTAACTTTTAATGAATGATTAGCGGAGAGAAAGTTGATAAGAAAGAGTTTGATTGCTGAAGGTAAAAACAATAATAATAAAGGGCCTTAGGATCATTGGTTCATCTTAATAACTAATCCTTCACTAGACAAAACCTAAACATCTAATTTCATGATTTACACACTAATTTCTAAAGACCGGTTTCCCTTAGCCCCTCACCTTTCCGATGAAAGTCCGGTGAGAGTTTACTTCTAGCAACCAAGCCTATTTCACTGACATGATTACTAGAAGATGCATAGAGGATTGAAACTACTCTTTGTCTCAATAATTGCAAAGACTATTTCACTGTTTTGCAATTATTGTCTAGATTCACTTGTTCCAACATCAAGACTCCGCTCTCGCTTTATGAATTGATGTTTGGGATGATGGATTAACGATTATCAAACCCTCCGCTTTCGCTTCCACAGTTTGATAATTGTTAATCCACGTTAAGACGATGAATCTAGATTAGAAATTAGGGTTACATAAAAATTAGGGTTTAGACATGTTTTGTTTAGGATTGAGTCATTAGACTCCCCAATAATCCTAAGACTAAGAAGTCTACTCACTCATGTTCATCGTAGACATGGAAGAAGAAGAGAGAAATACGGTAAAATAAATTGCAAAGAAAGTAAAAGGGAAAATAAAGACTTTTATTAAAATAGCAATTGAAATAAACAAAGTAAAGCATGATTGTTTATGGTGGAGAGCTACTCTATTTATAGCTTTACATCTGACTTAGAAACTAAGCAACTAGAAGGATAAAACGGTAAAGCTGCAACAGGGTAACTTGGGCTTGAAGAAAAGCAGCAAAAGAGTATCCTGGGGACGGGCACGGCCGTGCCACATGTTGGCACGGGCCGTGCCAAGCTTCTGAGTTTGGGGGAATATATTTTTGCCCCGTATCTTCGTATTCTTGCGCTGTATTTGTTCCAGTCCTCTTTCTTTTGCTCCAAGGCACCTTCCACCATATATTTATTCCTAAAATAAAATAAAACACAATTTGAAGTAAAATATTTTAAACTAAAATAAAATGCAATAAAATAAAATCAAATCTAAAATAAAACTAAACTAAATAAGGCAATAAATAATACTATCTATGACTCATCAAACTCCCCCACACTTGAATCTTTGCTTGTCCTCAAGCAAAAGGCAGCAAACATAGCAGCAACAAAAGATTTGATTATGGCAATACTAAGAACAAATGTCTCAAAAGAAAGGCTTTGCCTCAAGTACACTAATTACAATTTCAAATACTTCTCATGAACCTATTCTACCCAACATCAAGTCTCAAGTGAGTGTGTGTGTGCGCAGTCCAACCCTTTTCTTGCTCCTGTATAAGACATATATTATGAGGAATAGGTTCTATCTTTAGTGCTAAAGTAACCGAGAAAAGTCCTTTCTTCATTTCATATAAGAGTGATGGGAATTTGAGTTAAAATTAAATTAGATTTAACAATTAAGCACAAGGGGCTGCAGATGCTTAGGGGCTATCTATCCTCATAGGAAGTCTTCTCGGATGTAATTGTCCTTTCCCCCTAGATTCAAAATCACCCTAAGCAGTGCTGCAAAATTATTGTTTGTTTCATCTCCGCGTAGGAAGTCTTTTTGGATGTAATTGTCCTTTCCCCCTAGCATTGATGAATTTGTTTCACTTTAGGTTCAAATTTAGGGAGTCACCACCACAATTAGGAAGTTAGGGATTGTCCTTTCCCCCACATGTTGGTGCCATCCTCCCGCCCCATTTAACATTAACAAATTAATAAGAATATAACAATTAAGAACAATTTGATTAATTTTCCCACACAAACTTATACTACTTTTACTCTTAAGACTTTAAAGGGTCTAAGTTAACACTAAAGATAGAACGTGTTCCTTAAAATACCTATTCATACATTTACTCAAGGATTGCAACCGGGTGCTTTTCTCATTGGAGAATTTTCACAATAAAACATGATATGGGTATAGCAAGAACATAAGAAACACAAGAAACTATTTTCATGTACAAGAGGCGACCTAAAGAAGAGACAAAACAAAAATTTTCATGCCATATTTACATTAAAAACAAGCTACTAATCGTGCTTCTTGCTATAAAAACAAAACAAAACAAAAGAATAAAGTTCAAGGGAGTTTGGGAACACTACGACTCTAGACACTTTATTAGCCCCCACACACACACTTAGGGGAAGCATTGTCCTCAATGATTCAAAGAAAAAGAAATTAAAAAGAAGAAGAAGAAGATGGAGTAGAAGAGTAGGAGAAGAAGAAAAGTAGGAGAAAGAGATGAGTAGAAGAAGAATGAGAGAGATAGGAAGAAGAAGAAGGGAAGAGAGGAAGAGGAAAGCTCACATTTGTTTATTGAGGTCCGTAAGGAGGACCTTGAAGTTGGAGGTGTTGCATCATTCGACGGAGCATCTCATTATTTTCATTATTGACACGGTTGCCCCTTTGAACTTCATTACAAAGGCCGGAGATTTCAACACCTTGCCTTTGTTGCTCGGTGCTCATCCTCTCGATTTCATTGTGAATCCATGTCCATCTTTGATTTTCATTAAGCTCTCCGGTTTCATGGCCATGGTGCCCCTCTTCATGGTGCAAGTTAGCACCTTCTCCTTCATTATGGTGCAAGTTAGCACCTTCTCCCTCATCATCATCTTGCTCACCAAGAACCTGCACATCATTAACATACAACCAATTTTCTTCCACCTCGGTGGTAGTCCGAGATGGGTTAGGCAATAAAAACACGATTGGCATATTTAGCTTAAGTTGGTAATGGAGCGGTGGACGATGTTTGATGAAATTCATAGCAATAAGGGTCTCTATGTTAAGCCTATTGTTTCCCACAATTGGTTTGATCCCCTCATCTTCACCCACTCCAAAACACTTAGCTATATATGTAATGATGCCACCCACCACTATGTCTCCTCTACCGGCCGGTCTAGTACCGACAAAGTCTAGGTAATCAATCAAATAAAAACAAGTATTGACGGGGTGGTTGTAGAGCATTGCCCATAGCATGAACAATTCATCGGTTCTAGTGTTTCCTAGCTCGGTTCTACCCCAAATAGTGCAAGTCATTACCCTTTGGAGGTACCTAAGTACGGGGTTGTGGATGTTGCTAGCTTTGTTGGCTCTAGGAACATAGTTGGAAACGCCGGTGATACGTGTCCAAAAGGCAGCTGGGTCATAGTTATCCGGTTTTAGGCTAGGATCCCAATGATCATGAATATATCCTTCATTTGCAAAACCTAAGGCCTCACAAAAGTGCTGAAGTGACATGTCATAATCAATATTCATCAACCGAAAAACAACTCTATGGTTAGGGTTATCAAAATTCAACTTATCTTTAGTGAAAACAATTGAGCTTAAAAATTCATAAGTGAAGTTTTCATAACCCCGCATAGGTTTCAGCAAATCAGTCCAACCTAACTTTCCTATCAACCTAGAAACATCATCAAACAGCTCTAGCACATCTAAAGTGTTGGGATCAGGATAACGAGAAGGATGCAAGTGTTTAGAGATTAGAATTTTATACCTGTCCCGTTGCTTGTTGTTCTTGAAGTTTATTCCATGATTCTTCACTTGTGTTTGCTTCTTTGGGGGAGGTCCTCCTTGAGAGATTGCTGGTTCTTTACCAATTCTTCTTGAAGCCATTGACCCTTGTTGGAATTGGTTTTGAAGGTTTAGGGTTTTTTTTGTGGAAATGATTGGTTTAGGGTTGGGGTTGATGTTTAAGGAAGGTTTGTTGGTTTGGATGTGGAGATTGGTTGAGGTTTTGTGGTGTTTGGGTTAGGTTTTGAAGGATTAGGGTTTTGGTGAATTATGGGTTTGAGTGGATGAAAGTTGTTTTTGATTGGTGGTTTTTGTTTTGGATGAAGTTTGTGGTTGATTGGTGAAAGAATTGAGTGGTTTGGTGAAGAATTGAGGGAGATATGAAGGGTTGAAGGTTTGAAGGTTATGGAGGTTTAGAGAGAAGTTTGAAGGTAGAGAGAGGTTTGTGGTTTGAGAATGAATGGAGAAGAAGAGAAAAATTTGGTTTATAAGAGGGTAGAACACGGGCACAGCCGTGCCACCCTTGGCACGGGCCGTGCCAACCCTCTGACTTCAATCTTCAATTTTTCTTTTAAAAACTTGGCACGGCCGTGCCATACATAGCACGGGCCGTGCCACCTTTCTGGTCCTGGGGCTTCAAAATTTTTCCATCTTTTCGAATCAACTTGGACAATTACCTACAAAACATCTTAAAACAAAAGAAAAACAAAACAAAAGCAGTAAAATGCGTGGGTTGCCTCCCACGAAGCGCTCTTTTAATGTCATTAGCTTGACGGTTAGAAAGAGTCCTTAGAATGGATCAAAGATATCATATTGTGTAGATGACGTTATAAAACGTTCTTTCACAACATGATCGTTAAGCATGCAACAAGAGTAAAGAGCGGGACCCTTCATAACATTTTCCAACTCAAATCCTACCATCTTATCACTCACTTGAAAGACTATCCTACCAAGTTTAACATCAATGAGAGCTCCTGCAGTTGCAAGGAAAGGTCTACCTAGGATTATGGGGACGTCATCGTCCTCTTCAATGTCAACGACTACAAAATCAGTTGGGATGTATATCCCTTCTATCTTAACAGGTATGTCCTCGACAAATCCTACAAGTTTCATGGTAGAATGATCAGCAATTTTTAATTCCATCTCGGTAGGTTTCAACTCTCCTATCCCTATCCTTTTAAGAAGAGACAAAGGCAGCAAACTAACACTAGCTCCTAAGTCACATAAGGCTTTGTTTATGGTTTCATTCCCAATTTCACATGGTATGGCAAAGCTACCTGGATCTCTAATCTTAGGGGGTGCTTCTTGGATGATTGCACTAGTTTCCTTAGCCAAGGCTATTGTCTCATTATGCTCTATAGCCCTTTTCTTTGAAAAAATTTCCTTTAAAAACTTGGCATATAGAGGCATCCTAGACAAAGCTTCAGCAAGGGGAAGTTTAATGCAAATCTTCCTAAGTATGTTAACAAATTTTTCAAACTTACCCTCTAGTTTAAGCTTTTCAGGATTTAAGGGGGATGGAGTTTTGTTTTCTTCAAGTGGTTTTGCTTCTTCTATCACAACTTTATCACCTAAGGGCTTGACACTTTCTTTCCCAATGTTTTTAACCTTAGCAAAAGTTTCGCCTAACTTACTACCCCTAAAAGATATGACATTAACTTGGGCTTTGGGATTGGCTTCGGTTTGACCAGGAAAGACTCCCGGTGTTTGGGAAGATGTAGCCACTTGTTGGGCTATTTGGGCGATTTGAGTTTCAAGCATTTTAGAGTGAGTAGCAAGAGAATCAACCTTGGTATTGAGCTTGGAAAGAGAATCATTCAAAAATCCAGTTTGGTTTTTAAGTTCTTGAAGTTGTTTGTTTTGGTTGGCAATAGAATTTTCCAACAAAATTTCCAAATTGGATTTCTGAGTGAATCTTTGGTTGTTTGCATAACCGGGTGGTGCTACTTGTCCATAGGGATTTTGGTTTTTATAAAAATTTTGATTTTGTCTCATCCCTTGGTTGTATTGAGCATAATTCATTTGCTCAACACCATTAATAGCACTACCTAGTTGGCAATCAACACCAGCATGACCAGTTATACCACAAATTTCACAAGAAGGAGTAGAAGCAGAATTGATAGCACTAACATTGAGTTTTTCAAGTTTTTCAGTTAGTGTATCAATTTTAGAAGCAAGGTGGTGTTAGCCAATATATTTTACTAGCTGTAATAAATATGGTCAAAGTATAGTTGACCTAGATTTAAAGAAGGTTCGAACAGAGTGTTGTATTGAAAGCAAATATGGGTTCGAAGATGGTAGAAGACTTCGATAGAGCAGTTTTCGAAGGTGGTTATCAACAGTTATTCTTTAAGTCAGTTTGTATTTTAAGTTTGTTTTCAAATAAGTAAAACTGTCGACTTGTGGCAGTTGTAGTTTGAATTTCAAAGAAGTGTAGTTATTTCTAGGCTTAGTATAAATAGTAGTTTTTCATAGGAAAAACGGGTCACAATTCCATCATACAAACTTACACTCAAAGTATCCGTATGGAAGCGAGAAACGAGTCACAAGTTGCAATGTATGAATCTGTGTACCAACTTTTATTTAATCAATACAATTTACCCTTTTTTCTTTAAGTGTTCTTGCACTTTACTTTGTTAAGTTCGATTGAGTTCAAGTGGATTGAATTCGATTGTTTTTATTGTATTTCTTACATTTTCGACACCAAAAACACAGAATTTCTAACAACAAGAACAAACACAATATGTCCTAAGATTTACTGGTTGATCTTGCAAGTTACCATTTGTAAACCAGCGGTTGTTTACGAAAATCCAACGTAAACAAATTGGCACGCCCAGTGGGACCGTTTGTGCTTTTTGTTTATAGTTTTTGTTAGAATTTCTTTTAATTCTGGTTTGTTTTGTTGTGTATGCAATTAAGAAATAAGAAATTGCTTCTTAATATGACACGCGCTAACAACCAAAAGAAAACAAATCCAACATCTTCAAATGAAGATGTGGATCAAGTGACGGTTGAAGGTGATGTTCCATCCCCAGGGAATGTTAGAACATCACAGGCTGTTCCAACTAGTAATACAGTCACTCAAACATCGTCTCAGGCCATGCCTTCGATGGCCACAGTAATTTCTCAAGCCATGCCTTCGATGGCTACCCAAACTTCCCATGATTATCCAAATAATACTTCTATTCAAGGAGTTTGGGATCATAGATCAATGCCATATGGTATGCCATCATCATTGATGCAAGGCTTACAAACTAGTGGTAATATATTTTCAGAGAATTTAAATGTTTCATTACCACAACTTTTTGGTCCTGGGGTATCTACAACATATAGAAGTCCCCAACAAAATTTAACCAACGCTTCTATGGCTGCCATTAGGCAAACTATGGAAGAAACTAATCATGATATGGTTAACATGATGACCCAACAAATTGGTACTGTCATAAATCCTTTAATTCGAGACACCAACACTAGTTATCAACGGTTGTCTGATCAAATGGAAAGAATTGCCAATTTCTTTGGCGCTCCACCAATCCAAAATAACCCATTGCCTCAAAATCGAAATTTGAGGGCAATAGAAATAATTGCTGATGAACCAGTGGTTCGAAATCATGAAAATATTGTCCAACCACAAGTAGTACAACCACAAGTTCAGGCAGAACCTGAAAGGCAACCCATTTTGGTTAACAGAAACCAAGATGCCGATCAAGTGGTTTTACAAGCCCGTCGGAACAATTTCGATGGTCAGAATAATATAGCGGGTATTGTCGAGGCTTTGTTAGCCCAAAATGGTTTTAATATGGGTTTACATAGACCAAATTTTGTGTCTCCTTTGTCTGAGTATGTTTTAGACGCTGAATTGCCTAGAAATTGGAAAATTCCAAAGTTTACCAAATTTGCTGGAGAAACTAATGAATCTACTGTCGAACACATTGCTAGGTTTCTCATGGAAGCAGGAAATATTGCAGAAAATGAAAATTTGAGAATGAAATATTTCCCAAGTTCTTTAACAAAAAATGCTTTTACTTGGTTTACAACTTTACCTCCTCATTCAATTTATAGTTGGAACCAATTAGAAAAAGCCTTTCATGAACAATTTTACATGGGTCAATCTAAGATTAGTTTGAAAGAATTGGCCAGTGTTCGACGTAAAAGTCATGAGTCAATCGATGATTATCTCAATAGGTTTCGTCTCCTTAAGGCTAGATGTTTTACTTCTGTTCCAGAATATGAATTGGTCGAAATGGCTGCTGGTGGCCTCGATTATTCTGTTCGAAAGAAATTAGATACCCAGTACTTAAGAGACATGGCCCAATTGGCAGACAGAGTTCGACAAGTTGAAAGACTTAAAGCTGAAAAAGCTAGAACTCATAACAAATTTCCTAAAAAGGAAAAAATTGCCTATATAGAAACAGGAGATAGTGAACCTGAATTCGATTGGGGTTTAGATATCGTTGAAGACAATGATATAAACCTAGCAGAATTAAAAGATGGACCTCCATATGCTTGTAAAATGTTGAGGCCATCCAATGGAAAAAATCCTGAAGATCCCAAGAGTGACAAATATCCTTCTAAAACTTATACTTTTGATATTACTAAAAGTGAAGAAATTTTTGATCTTTTAGTTAATGATGGCATAATATTAGTGCCACCTAATATGAAGTTACCTCCTTTGGAACAAAGGAAGAAAAGAGGATTTTGTAAATTCCATGGTTTTTTAGGTCATAACTTATCTCGATGTACTCGTTTCAGGGATTCTGTACAAAAAGCTCTTGATGAAGGGAGGCTGAAATTTGGAGAGAAACCAAAACAGCAAGTGGATGGAGATCCTATGAAAAAGGCAGAGTCCATGTTTGCTGATGTGTCTGCCAATGTGGCAGAATCCATGTTTGCTGGTATTTCTATCAATATGGTGGAAATTTCAGATAATATTGATGCAGAAATGGTTACTGAGGACCATCAAATTGAAGAGCCAGTGGTTACTGAAGATCAATTGGCCAAGGAAATGGAGAAAGCATATCCAAAGGCTGAAGAAGATTTGGTTGATTTCTTAAACCGATGTAAAATATCTAACACCAATGCTATGCTTTGTCCTCGATGCAGTGCAGTGTTCGATAAAGAAGCTGCGAAATCTGTTGAAGGATATCAACCTCAAACAAAACGTAAAGGAGGGTGGTTCGAGAACCGTTCTAAATTTGGCTTTAACAAAAGAGGTGTTCCTTACAAGATGAAAACTTCAGAGAAGTATCAAGTGAAGAATCATAAGAAGACTTTCATTCCTTCATCGAAGTCTCCTATTGATACTTGGGTTTTCTCTGGGGGCAAGAAAACTGGTCATTCTGCGCCTCCAGCACCACCAACAAAATGGGTAAAAAGAGCTGTCAAAGTTCCAGACCAACCAGAGAGTTCTAATCCTAACAAGTATGCTTACAAAAATAACTATAAAGGTAAGAATCCTATGACTAGAACTCAATGGCGCCGTTTTCAACGCCAGAAAAAGGAAGGAGTTTTGAAAGATGTCACTAATGATGACAAAAGTAAGGGAAAACAACCAATAGTTTTCGAAATGGTTAAAAAACCAGCTACTGAAAGAATTTTCCCTCCATTATCTTCTGCTTTAAACATCCCCAAAGGGGATGATGATATTCTAACTTCTACTTTTTCAGATTCTGAACCAAGTCTTGACATTATATGTGTGGTTTCTGTACTACCAATTGAATATGCATATGATGTATCTTCGAAGGCCAATCATGATGATGAATGTGATTTCACTGAGGAAATGGCTCGTCATAGGCCTCTGTGTTATTATGTTATGAACAATGGCTGCATCGAAGATCAACATGCAGTGTTCGAGAAACCTGATGATAACATGAAGCTTCATTTAAAGCCTTTGTTTATTCAAGCTAAATTAAATGGTGTTGGAATTAACAAAGTATTAGTAGATGGTGGTGCTACTGTTAATCTCCTACCACAATCTTTTCTAAGAAAACTTGGTATTTCTGAATGTGATTTGAAACCACATAATGTAGTGCTCACTAATTATGAGGGATCTACTGGACAATCTCTTGGTGCTATCGAACTAGAATTGGTAGTAGGAAGCATAACTAGAGCAACTGTGTTTTTGGTAGTTCCTTCTAAAGCCAATTTCAATGCATTATTAGGAAGGGAATGGATCCATGCTGTAGGTGCAGTTCCTTCTACAATGCATCAAAGGATTGTGATTTGGAGGAAAGATGGTTTGGTAGAGAATATTGAGGCTGATCAGAGTTATTATTTCAAAGCTGAAGTTGATAATCAAGATATCAACAAAAAGAACTTTGACAAACAGCTTCAATTTATTGCACCATTCATGGAAAATGATGCATCAAGTTCTATGACTAAAGAAGAGAAATTCTTTGTAAAACTTGCACCAGAATGGGGTTTTCATTGGAAAACTGCATTTGACGATGACTTCGTAGTGGTGAACAATGAAGATTGCCATGAGAAGATGCCTGTAAAGGAAACAGATTTGCTGAAGACAAGAAGTACTTCGTACAAGAGGGTTACTGATGACCAAGGATATTCAGCAAATAGAATCTCACCAACTGGGTGGGATATCAATAATTGATCAATGGTTGAGCCCAGCATATGGGAAAAGATTACGGCTTATGTAGCCGAGAAAAACTTCGATTTGGCTGAAACAGCCAAAGAAGAAGAGGTCTTCGATACTTCAGTAGAAAATAATTCTGATGACCTCATTGATGATAAAAAATTAGACTGTATTTACGATGATGAACCTTTGGGTTTTGAAGAAGATCCAATGGGATCTACAATAAAAATGAAGGCCCAAGATCCTCTTGAAGAAGTGGATATAGGAGATGGTTCTGTAAAAAGACCAACATACATAAGTTCAAAGATTCCTAAGAGCTTCAAAGATCGAATTGTGGCGCTTTTGAAAAATTACAAGGATTGCTTTGCTTGGGATTATCATGAAATGCCTGGTTTAAGTAGAAAGGTAGTAGAGTTGCAATTGCCAATCAGGACAGACAAGAAACCAGTGAAGCAAATTCCAAGAAGGTTTGCACCAGAGATTCTACCAAAAATAAAAGAAGAGATAGAAAGACTCCTCAAATGTGGCTTCATCAGACCTGCAAGGTATGTTGATTGGTTAGCTAATGTAGTTCCTGTTAAAAAGAAAAATGGAAGTATAAGAGTTTGTATTGATTTTAGAGATTTAAATCTCGCCACTCCTAAAGATGAATATCCTATGCCAGTAGCAGAAATGTTGGTAGATTCTGCAGCAGGTTTCGAATATTTGAGTATGCTTGATGGTTATTCAGGTTATAATCAAATATTTATTGTTGAAGAAGATGTTTCTAAAACAGCATTTCGATGCCCAGGGGCATTAGGATGTTATGAGTGGATAGTAATGCCATTTGGTCTTAAAAATGCTGGTGCTATATATCAAAGAGCAATGAATTCAATGTTTCATGATTTTATTGAAGATTTTATGCAAATTTACATTGATGATATTGTTGTGAAATCATCTTCTGAAAACAAACACTTAGAACATTTACGTTTATCATTCGAAAGGATGAGACAATATGGATTAAAAATGAATCCATTAAAATGTGCGTTTGGTGTTTGTGCAGGTGATTTTTTAGGGTTTGTTGTCCATAAAAAGGGCATCGAAATCAATCAAAATAAGACTAAAGCTATAATGGAGGCTAAAGCACCCTCTACCAAAAAAGAGTTGCAGTCTTTATTAGGCAAAATAAATTTCCTCAGAAGATTTATCTCTAATCTAAGTGGCAGAGCACAAGCATTCTCGTCATTACTTCGATTAAAGAAAGAGGAAATTTTCAGATGGGAGCCTGAACACCAAAAGGCATTTGAAGACATAAAGTCATATTTATGTAATCCTCCCATTCTTTCACCTTTGTTGAAAGACAAAAAGATGAAGTTATATATAGCATCATCTGAAAGAACTATAGGGAGTATGTTAGCACAAGAGGATGAAAATGGTGTAGAAAGAGCCATTTATTATCTTAGTAGAGTTTTAAGTGATGTTGAAACAAGATATCATCCTAGTGAAAAATTATGTCTGTTTATATTTCTCATGTATGAAACTTAAGCATTATATAAAGCCTTTTGATGTTTATGTTTATTCCCATTTCGACATTATTAAGCACATGTTATCTAAACCTATTCTGCATAGTAGAGTTGGTAAATGGGCTTTGGCACTCACAGAATATTCTTTAACTTATCAATCTTTGAAAACTGTGAAAGGCCAAATAGTGGCTGATTTTATTGCTGATCATTCCATTGAAGAACCTGTGACTGGGGGCATCGAAACATTTCCATGGACATTATATTTCGACGGGTCTAGTCATAAAAATGGTTCTGGAATAGGTATAGTTATTGTTTCACCAACAAATGAGGTAACCAAATATAAATTTCGAATTAGCCAATATTGTTCGAATAATGAGGCAGAATATGAAGCCTTAATAAATGGTTTAGAGATTTTGCTCGAACTGGGGGCAAAATGTTTAATTATTAGAGGTGATTCTGAATTAGTAATAAAGCAAATAACAAAAGAATATAAATGCCTCAAAGAAACTTTGATAATGTATTACACTATAGTTAATGCATTACTTAAACATTTTGTTCAAATTGAAGTTCAACATGTTCCTAGAGCAGAAAATCAAGAAGCTAATGATTTAGCTCAATTAGCTTCTGGGTACAAACTTTCGAAGGAACAAGAGCAAGAGGTTATTGAAATTAAAACAAAGCGTAATTCGATAGACATTGTGTCTAACAAATTGTTAAGACCAAAACTTGGGGGCATGGAAGCATCTCAAGGATACCTTCAGAGTGCAAAATTTTCTGAAATTTTGGTCATTAACAATTTGGATGATGATGATTGGCGAAAACCCATAGTCAATTTTTTGGAAGATCCAGATGGCACAACTTGTAGAAAAGTCAAATATAGAGCCTTGAGTTATGTGATAATAGGCAATGAATTATTTAAAAAGACTCCAGAAGGAGTTTTACTTAAATGCCTTAGTGAAGCAGAAGCATATTTGGCTGTATCGAATACTCATAGTGGTGCTTGTGGTACACATCAAGCAGGCCATAAAATAAAATGGCTTTTGTTTCGACAAGGTGTTTATTGGCCAACCATGTTAAAAGATTGCATAAATTTTGCTAAAGGTTGTAAAGAATGTCAAGAACATGCTGGAATTCAAAAAGTACCAGCTAGTGAATTACATTCAATAGTGAAGCCTTGGCCATTCAGAGGATGGGCTTTAGATGTAATTGGGGAAATCAAACCTAAGTCATCCAAAGGCTACAAATATATTCTGGTTGGAATAGATTATTTCACTAAATGGATAGAAGCTGTTCCACTAAAAGATGTTACTCAAGATGAAGTTATAAACTTCATTCAAAAATTTATTATTTATAGATTTGGCATACCAGAAACTATTACTACAGATCAAGGATCTGTATTTACTGGTCGAAAGATGGTAAAATTTGCTGAAGAAATAGGTTATAAATTGTTGACTTCAACACCATATTATGCTCAGGCAAATGGTCAGGTAGAAGCAGCAAATAAGAATTTGATTACTATAATCAAAAGAAAAGCTAGCCAAAAGAAAAAACCCAAAGAATGGCATGAGTTTCTTTATGAAGCTTTATGGGCAGTTCGAACTTCTCCTAAAGAATCTATAAATACTACTCCTTTTCGATTAACATTTGGCCATGATGCTGTATTGCCAACAGAAATCTTACTTCAATCTACTCGAATTCAAAGACAAATCGAAATTCCAACAAATCAATATTTGGATATGATGTTGGATGAATTAGTAGATATTGATGAAGAAAGATTAATGGCTTTAGAAGTGCTTACAAAGCAAAAAGGAAGAATAGCAAAAGCCTATAACAAAAGAGTTAAATCGAAATTATTCCTGCAAGGGGACTTAGTTTGGAAAGTTATCTTGCCGATGGATAAAAAGGATCGATGTTTAGGAAAATGGTCTCCTAGTTGGGAAGGACCATGGAAAATTCTAAGAGTTTTTTCGAATAATGCGTATGAGATCGAAGAACTACAAGAAGATCAGAGAATTATACGCATAAACGGTAAATATTTGAAAAAATATAAACCGATGTTACAAGAAATTAAAATTACACAAGAGTAATTTGATTCGAAATAAAAACTTGGCATTAATTTAAAAATGGCAACTGATGGGCAGGTTACATCGAAATGCTTAAAATGGAAAAACCATTACAAAAGAAAACACAAAGTACTTAAAGATTAAAAAGCATTTAAAGATGGTTTTCACCATTCAGTTACAATCCCAAAACGATCGAGAAACCAGCGAATTTCTGTATCGAGACGACACCTGAAGCAAGCATTGACCAAGTAGTATTCATGATCTGGCCCAGGTAGAAGTGCATACCAGCCTCCAATTCTCCCATCTCCTGCACAGTTGTGGTAGTTGTTGCAAAAACGACGCCTAGTAAGCCAAATAGGCATGGGCCTATTCCACCAAGGACAGCGAAATCGATAAGTTGAAGTTCCTCCCAAAATGTCGCTTCGAAATTCTGCCAATCGATGTGTCCATGCAAGATCTTCGAAGTCTTCGAGGATGTTTTCTGGCATAGGCATGGAGAGCGCATTGATGAGAAGACGGTAGTACTTTGCACTCAGAGAGCCAGTGGCGTTGATAGCAGTAGTAAGGAGACGTTTCATTTCTTCAATGTTTGGATTAGCATCCAACATGTGTTGAGTGCTTAGAAGAATACAGAACATGGCGTTGCCATGATTCCATAGTCTAAGTTTAAAAGCAAACTTAGAATGAGCCACCATAGCATTGTTGTACCATTCATTGGGGTCGTAGAGAAAGTAGAGGACATCATTTCCAAAAGCCTTAGAAACTTCAGAATCCTCACTGACACGCCAATGCCTGCTATTGGTATGGCGAAAGGCGAAAAGATCTTTCCTGCTTTGAGCAGCAATCTTTGCAGCAATCTTGACTAAAAGATCATCACTCAGATTATCAATGGTGGTCATGATGATTTAAGAAAGAAAAAGCTTTGAGTAAGAAGGATTTTTCAGACGAAGACGAAACAAAGAAAAGAGTGATTTTTATAAAAAAGGAAAATCATATTTATAGTGGAGGGAAGTTGAAAGAAGTGGCTCAATCAGACGGTTCTTCTTACTTTGAAGATGATGACACGTGGGAACAGTTATTCCAATGGCCAATGGTTACTTAACTTTGTAACCTGAGGGAAGTTTTAAAGGTTTTCTTTTAAAAAGGATTTATCTGTGTTAAAAGGTCATTTATTGGTTTTATTTCTTTTCAACTTCCTAGACAAGTTTAACTTGTTGGGTTAAACAAAAAGTTACTTTTTTGTTTCCTCATCATTAAAATGTCTTGGAAATTGTGCCAATCTTGTTTGGATTTAAATAAAATTTGAATTCGATATAAGAGAATAAGAAAGGAATTTCGATGATTGAAAAGAAATTGTCGTTCAAAATAGAAAATGGTCCACAGATTGTTATAAAGACATTACAGACCAAGATATTCGATAAGGCTGAAATAAAATAAAAGTCTTAGAGAATAAAATAGAAACAGAACTAAATCTCAAATGATGAGATGAGTTTCTCGATTTGGCTTTTGTATTCAGCCAGTTGAGTATCGAGAGCATGGTTGTCACTTGCAAGTTGAGCAATGGTAGACTCTAGTTCCTTGGAGAGCTTGAATTTGTTAACAGCTTCATTGGCTTCTTGATTTCTGGCTTCATCCTTAGCCAAAATTTCAGCTTTCTGAGCGTCCAACTCTTTAATCTTGGCATCGATGTCAACCACTTGCTGCTTTGCATTGTTTCTCTCTTGCTGAAGAGTTTTAAATTTCTCTTGGAAAGATGACAGTTCGATCACAATTTGATCATGATGCGCTTTCTTCTCTTCCATTTGAGCTTGATCAATTTTTCTCTTCTGGAAGTTTTGATTAGCACTCTCCAACATTGGTTCAAGATAATTAAACAGGTTTCGAAATTTCCAACCAGTTGGGAGAGCACCAAGCTTTTCGAATAAACTCCTGATTTCAGCAAGAGCTCCAGCATCCTTTTCAATCAACTCTAGCAAGTCGGCTTCGATGATCCTCTTTTGAAATTCTGCTAGCAGGTTGTTCTTTGAAGTCTCAGAGGGATTTCCCTTGGATGAATCAGAAGTTTGGCCAGTACTAGTTGAGAAAAGAGTATTACTCTTAGCTATCAAAGCAAAAGCATTGAAAGGATCATCTTTGGCCAATCGATCGATTTCTTCCAGATCGATCATAAGAGTATCTTGTTGAGCAATCATCTCTGCATCACCAGGAGCATTTTGTCGAGTAGTTATTTTTGTATCTTCAGTAGCAAAGTTTGATACATTATCTCCAAGGGTGGGTGCAGAATGAGATTGGTCATTGTTGAGTGATTCATCATTTACCAAGTCATCAGTGGGTGTTTCTGTTTGTTGTTGTTGAGGAAGATCCACTTTAAGACCTTCTGGACTGCTAGCATCATCATGCTCATCTTCTTTGTCTTCAGCAATTGGTGAAGTGGTCTTCGAAGAAGGAAGAACTTGCCCATGTTGTGATGGATTAGTTTGTTCTTGTTCGATACCCTAAAAAGAATAAGATAAATGCTTAAAACAAGACATTTAGAAATATTTCGTATAAAATATGGTTTCGATAAAATACCTTCGAACCATTATCACCAACGTGTGAATGAGCACTAGAATGAGAAGTCTTTCGAAGACGTTTGAATGGTTTAGATGGTGAGATGGGGGGAGAACCTTCAGAAGCTTCCACTTCGACTTCCTTTTCTTGGACAAGTGATATTTGTTCCTGTTTTCTTTTCCTTCGTCCTTCAGTATTGACTTTGGGAAGTGTTACTTTGGAAGCTTCGATCTGTTCTTTAGTTATCTCCACCTCGCTATCATCATCAGAGAGATCGACAGTTGCTTGTTCTTTCTTGTTCTTCGATCTAGAAGGTCCTTTTGATGAAGTTGTTTTCACTTTGGGTTCCTTTGATTTAGGAGGTTCCTTCGATGCAGCCTCAGATTTCTTCGATTCAACTTCTTTAGTTTGGGAAGCTTTCTTTTTCTTCTTGTCAGACTTGCTTTTCGAAGTGTTCTGGGTGCTGGCATCATCGAGCTTTGCTTCTCCTGGAGTTAAAGGCAAAGCTGAAATATGTGATTATACAGATAAGTACTATTTCTTCTAAAAATAGTATTAATATATTTTAGTAAAAGAAAAAATCATACCCATGATACTGGGAGTTTCGATTCGAACTTGGGATAATTCATAGCCAAGTTCACCATTATATTGGTATAAATTGCATTTAGCATAGGTTACTAAATTATTCTGTGGGAATTTGAAATTATAAAGTAACCATTTTGGGTATGGTGGCCTAAAGGCCAAAGCAAGATTACAAGATGGAAGTCTTGCTAGTCTCATTTTCTTTTCTAAAACATAAAGATATTTATTGGGTGTTCCAGGGGGAAAAATTGTTTCTGGAATTTTTTCTCGAACTTTATCTCTCAAAGTTTGAGCAGCATAATATACTGTCCTCTTTGGATGTAAAGGGTCATATGCTGTTTGATAATATCTTTGAAATTGCTGAATTTCTTTAATGTGCGTACCTCTAGTCTTCTTGTCTTTGTTCTGCAAAGTGTGAAAAGTACTGGTCAGTTGAGGCAGCAATTCATCAGGATTCCCTCGATTGGATTGGCGTGTGTAATAATTTCGCCACCATCGAAAGAATGCTTCAGAGCATGCAAATGATGTTGAGAAATATGTAGGCTCGAACACAGTTGTTCTCCTGGCTTGAATTATGGATTTCCACACAGGTTCGATCAGAGGAATTTTCCATTCACTTATACTTTTGAACAAAGAGCTGGGTTTCGATTGAACCATATCAAACTGTCTAGCTACATGGTTAGGTTGATAACCATATACTCCATAAGGGCTACCAGGTGTAAGTCTGCTAGATAGATAGGTAGGGGTCAAATAAGCTTCCCATATAGCATTGATTTCTGTTTTGTTGGCTGTTTTTGAAGTAGTGGGAAAGTCCTCTTTGAACCAGTTAGGTCCATATTTCCTAGTGGTAAATGGTGCCATCATAGGGGTGAAAATGGGACAATCAAGCAGGGTTTCATAAGCATTCTCAAAAAGTTGTTGTGATGACTTGTTCCCATCGGGGTGAAACATAGCTAAGCCTATACCTTCAGTGGTCTTTTCTGAGTATGCTGATGTGTAAGAGGAAGGTAGGATCGAAGCAAGTTTTGATCCAAAAATGGCTAAAAGCCATAGTTGGAACAACCATATGGGTCCTGATACAACTAAATTCCCACCAGTTTGGGGATAATCTCTAAGATTATTAGTTGTATGGTTAAGGGTTTCATATAAAGAACCTAGAATCAGTTTGCTTAAACAGATATCTGTTCCTTCATGTAACTGACTAGCTAGACACATGAATTTCTTAGGGACTTGTACTGACCTTGAGCAAAAAACATGCATAGATAACCAGTAGGTCAAGAAAGCTACATGTTCATCTGCAGATACTTCAGCACATTTGGTATCATGGTTGTTAGCTATAAACAAACCATAGGCAGGGCTATCGAAATTTACTGAGTATTGAGAGGTGGTAACATCTGGATTAAAGGTGTATCCAGTTGGTTTTAAGCTAGTAAGGCCAGCCACATCTAAAAGGGTAGGAGTGAGCATTCCACATTTCAAGTGAAGGCTGTTGTTCGATGGGTTCCAAAAATGTAAAGCAGCAAATATCAATTCATTATGGTATTTTGGACCATATCGAGATATTTGGATGAGATCAAAAATCCCTTTCTCCTTCCAGAATTGTCCCTTTTGTTTTTGAACTTTGTCTAACCAAGCAATGTATTCTGGATAAGTTTTTGGTTCAGTCCTAATTTTGGATTTTACAAAACTTAGGTCAAAAGGACCTTTTGTGAAAATTAAAGGAGGTTGAGTTTCAATACATGGGAAAAGAGAGTTAATCTCTGGAGTTTCAGGTTCTAGAGAAATGGGGCCTAAGAATGCATGTGGAGTATCAGTACAAGGGATGATTACCTGGGTTTTCCAGATAGCTTTTTCAGCTTCATTGATCTCTGGTTCGTTCATAAAAGCAGGAGCAGCACTGGCGATTTCTTTAGTAAAATCAATGGGTTCTTCGCGATTCACATGAGAAGTTCCTGCTGCGTTCGTCATTGTTTAAGTGTTTTTGTGAGAGGTTGATGAATAGTGAAGATTTCGTGTTTAAAGATAGGAGTTGCAGAAAATTCAAAGTTTTTTCTTCGAGAGAATTTTTGGCGGAGAAGAGGAACAGTGAAAGTGAAAATGAAATGGTGAAAAGTGAGAAGAGTAAAGGTGAGTTTGTTTCTATATAGACCTTTGATCATGACACATGTCAAGATCTTATTTTGACAGTTTTACCATTAAAGTGTTGTCTTTTCCAATGTTAGAGAACGTGGCCCACTAACTAAGATTGTGGGGTCAGTATTTAAAGGAAATTTGAATTAATTTTTGAATTAAATACTGACATCATTCATTTCGATGGAGAATGTTAGTTATTTTTTCAAAAACGTCTTTTTCTTCTTTGGTGAAATCGAAAATGGCGTTTCTGGGGGGCAATTTGTTAGCCAATATATTTTACTAGCTGTAATAAATATGGTCAAAGTATAGTTGACCTAGATTTAAAGAAGGTTCGAACAGAGTGTTGTATTGAAAGCAAATATGGGTTCGAAGATGGTAGAAGACTTCGATAGAGCAGTTTTCGAAGGTGGTTATCAACAGTTATTCTTTAAGTCAGTTTGTATTTTAAGTTTGTTTTCAAATAAGTAAAACTGTCGACTTGTGGCAGTTGTAGTTTGAATTTCAAAGAAGTGTAGTTATTTCTAGACTTAGTATAAATAGTAGTTTTTCATAGGAAAAACGGGTCACAATTCCATCATACAAACTTACACTCAAAGTATCCGTATGGAAGCGAGAAACGAATCACAAGTTGCAATGTATGAATCTGTGTACCAACTTTTATTTAATCAATACAATTTACCCTTTTTTCTTTAAGTGTTCTTGCACTTTACTTTGTTAAGTTCGATTGAGTTCAAGTGGATTGAATTCGATTGTTTTTATTGTATTTCTTACATTTTCGACACCAAAAACACAGAATTTCTAACAACAAGAACAAACACAATATGTCCTAAGATTTACTGGTTGATCTTGCAAGTTACCATTTGTAAACCAGCGGTTGTTTACGAAAATCCAACGTAAACAGGTGGTCATAGTTAGAGACTTCGTGTATACCTGCCTCCTTTTTGGAGGGTGAAGAACTAGTGATGGCTCTTTCGTCGGTCCACTTGTAGTGATTTTGAGCCATGTCTTCAATCAAGGCATACGCCTCCGTGTAATTCTTGTTCATAAGTGCTCCACCTGCAGCTGCATCAACAGACATCTTAGTGGTATAAGACAAGCCATTATAAAAAGTGTGGACTATAAGCCACTTCTCTAGGCCATAGTGGGGACAAAGTCTTAGCATTTCTTTGAAACGCTCCCACGCCTCATAGAGAGATTCCCCATCTTTTTGGTTGAACCGCGTGATTTGGTCTCTAAGTTTAGCGGTTTTAGATGGTGGAAAGAAACGGGCAAGGAATGCTTGCCTCATCTGATCCCATGAAGTAATGGAACCGACTTCGAGGGAATGGAACCAAGCGCTAGCTCTATCCCTTAAGGAAAAGGGAAAGAGATGAAGTCTTACGGCTTCTTGGTTCTCCTTCATGGTTCCACTAATTCGTAGGAAAACAGAGATGTGAAGATTGGGATCCTCAGTGGGGGATCCCGAGAATTGGTTTTGCTGCACCAAGTTAAGTAGGGCAGGCTTGATTTCAAAGTTGTCATCCTCAACCATTGGGTACACAATAACAGCTTGTGGCTCAGCCGTAGACGGCGTTGCATACTCTTTGAGAGTGCGATTGGCCATGGCGGTGTTATTTTGTGCGTCTCTCTTTCGTCTATGCAAATACCTTTCGATCTTGTTGACTATTACAACTCGATTTCTGGTTTTTCGCATAAAAAATTGAGAACCCAAGAAGTTAACAATGACAGAAAAATAAAAAGTTAAAAATAAAAATAAAAAGAAAAGAGAAAGAAGAAGAGAGAATTCTAATCACTAAAAAAAAGCTAATTAAATTAGTTAACTCCCCGGCAACGGCGCCAAAAACTTGATAGGGCCAAACAACAAGTGCACGGCCTATCGAAGTAATAGTAGTAAGTAGAGTATCGTTCCGCTAGGGAGTTGTTCAACTTAATTAACTTTTAATGAATGATTAGAGGAGAGAAAGTTGATAAGAAAGAGTTTGATTGCTGAAGGTAAAAACAATAATAATAAAGGGCCTTAGGATCATTGGTTCATCTTAATAACTAATCCTTCACTAGACAAAACCTAAACATCTAATTTCATGATTTACACACTAATTTCTAAAGACCGGTTTCCCTTAGCCCCTCACCTTTCCGATGAAAGTCCGGTGAGAGTTTACTTCTAGCAACCAAGCCTATTTCACTGACATGATTACTAGAAGATGCATAGAGGATTGAAACTACTCTTTGTCTCAATAATTGCAAAGACTATTTCACTGTTTTGCAATTATTGTCTAGATTCACTTGTTCCAACATCAAGACTCCGCTCTCGCTTTATGAATTGATGTTTGGGATGATGGATTAACGATTATCAAACCCTCCGCTTTCGCTTCCACAGTTTGATAATTGTTAATCCACGTTAAGACGGTGAATCTAGATTAGAAATTAGGGTTACATAAAAATTAGGGTTTAGACATGTTTTGTTTAGGATTGAGTCATTAGACTCCCCAATAATCCTAAGACTAAGAAGTCTACTCACTCATGTTCATCGTAGACATGGAAGAAGAAGAGAGAAATACGGTAAAATAAATTGCAAAGAAAGTAAAAGGGAAAATAAAGACTTTTATTAAAATAGCAATTGAAATAAACAAAGTAAAGCATGATTGTTTATGGTGGAGAGCTACTCTATTTATAGCTTTACATCTGACTTAGAAACTAAGCAACTAGAAGGATAAAACGGTAAAGCTGCAACAGGGTAACTTGGGCTTGAAGAAAAGCAGCAAAAGAGTATCCTGGGGACGGGCACGGCCGTGCCACATGTTGGCACGGGCCGTGCCAAGCTTCTGAGTTTGGGGGAATATATTTTTGCCCCGTATCTTCGTATTCTTGCGCTGTATTTGTTCCAGTCCTCTTTCTTTTGCTCCAAGGCACCTTCCACCATATATTTATTCCTAAAATAAAATAAAACACAATTTGAAGTAAAATATTCTAAACTAAAATAAAATGCAATAAAATAAAATCAAATCTAAAATAAAACTAAACTAAATAAGGCAATAAATAATACTATCTATGACTCATCACTGATACAAAACCAGACCAAACTAACCGAACCACCCAGAAATACGACACTATCCCGAAACTGTACCAGACTTACATAAAACAGAATTATGGCAGGGACCAAACGCCGCTCTCTACAAACACCTACAGATACCAGGTGAGGATGGGAACATTGTCAACATAAACATGCCCCTGATAAAGCAATTACAAGAGAATTGAAGGTGTTTTCCGAAAATGACAGCTATTTATCAAAAGCATAAAGAGATCTATCTATTAAGGAATATTTGGACCAAGTTCACAATCAGTACTTAAGTGAAGGAATTGGCTCATCAATGTGCTTTTACTGCTACAATTTTTTTTTTTTTGTTTACTCAAATGTTTTGTAATTGTTAAGTTTGTTATTTGACACAACAACGTCATTCTTTTTTGAATTTTTAATTTGTTGGAAGTTTTCATATGACATGTTATAAGTCATATTTTGCTTCTTGAGGGTGATGAGTTCCTTGATATAAGAATACATGTGAAGTTGTGTCATCGAGTTTGGCACAAATCTTATACTATTTGATTATGAAAGATTCTATGTTATCGAGATTATTCATTCAATTTTCTGTATCTCCGTGCTGTTGATAATTGTGTGTAATATTTGTTTCTAAATTTTGTAAAATTAATTTTAAGAAAAATAATTCATTATTTTTTTTTACCAAAAAAATAATTCATTATTATTACTTATACTGAATGTTTAGTTTTTTCTTGACTCAATTTTTTGGCTTTAATAGGTACATGATTTAATTTAGCATCTATGAAAAGAAAATAACAATAAATAAGCTATTTATTATGCTGCAAGTCAGAGAAGATTGATCATTTGATGGCAAGAAAATAGTCTCATAATCAAAGGCCATCTATTTGCTTCATGTAAATGTTGTGACGGTAGTTGATGATGCATTTTTTTTTTTTTTGGTACAAATTGATGATGCATTTTTATCTGAATATCATTATATATTTTGAGTATTATTACTACAAAAATATAATTGTTCCGTGCATTGGACAGACAGTTTCTTTGTTCTGATTTTATTTTTTAAAATGATTGATTAAATAAAGTTTTTATTGATAAATTAGTTAGATTTACATATTTGAGATTATGTTTTTTTAATAAAATATCTCTCTCTTTCTTTGTTATATAACTTTTTCTTTAAAATTGTACTTTTAAGGAGTATATGCCAATAATTTGAAGAGTAGTGTTTTTAACTATTATTTTTATTCGTTAACACGTCGCAAATGAAAGTTTTGGTAAGAACCAAATGCAAGGTTCCCTTCATATTGTATATCTATTTAGTTTTTCAGACGTAATTTTAGATATGTCTTAGAGAAATTTTTCATAATTAATAATAACTAATGTTGTCAGCAATTGATTCCCACAAATTATTAGTGGTTATCGTATTATTTTCAATGGTAATACAAATTTTTTCCTACGACCTATTTAACATCAATGAAATTATAGAAGAATGTTATGAACACTATTTAACATTTATTCTGACACAACATTCATTTTAACACTCACTCTCTTATTGAATGAAATTCATTCATGTGAGTATCACACTTTAGAAATAGATCACATTTAAAGTAGTGAGACTCACATGGTTTTATTCTATAGGAGAATGAATGTTAGATAAAGTGTTAAAAAGAGAGTGTTGTTAACATTTTGTCTTTGTATCGTTGATAGGACCCGTGGCGAGGGAAGCATGGTTGCAGGAGTTAGAGAGATAGAGGGAGAGACAACTGACCATGGCGTTAGAAAATGATGTTATGCGTTTGATGTGATGATACGACGCCGCAGACAGTGGCGGAGAAGTCGACGACGCGAGGGTTATGCCGGAACAGAGAGAGATGAGAGGAGAAAGACGACATAAGAGAATGAAACTTTCTTCATGTATGCTTATGCTTCATTGACAGAGAAATCCGGTGAGAGAATGATAGGTGTATTGGAATTAAGCCAGGCGAAGATTAGAAATTTTCAAAAAGGGGTGTCTTGGAAAAGTGAGAAGGAGATAGTGGTTCACTGTAATATGTGTTGGAATGAGGAGTGCTAGCGTCAGTTGCTTAGACACTCTCTTAGGTGTGTTTGGTTGTGAGAAGAAATGAAGAAGAGAGAGATAGGTGAGAGAGAATATAGTAAGAGAGAAAAATAAGAGAAATAGAGTAGATTTAAGGTGTTGTTTGGTTTAAAAGAGAGAGAAGAGAAATAGAAGAGAGAGAAGTGTTGATTATGTTTAAAAATACTAAAATACCCCTTCATTGAAAAACCTAACAATCTCACATTTTTATTTTACTTTGATTAATAATATACATGTGTTACTCTCCTTTGTTCAAAATAAAATTTATGTTACAATCCTTTAAAAAAACTATTTATATGTGGTAATTTTTTTTTTTGAAAAAATTTATGCGTGTTACTAAAATAACCATATTATGTAACAAAAAAAAACCATATTTTCCGTAAAAAAAAATATTTATGCGTGAAAAAGGAATGTCACTGCACGTACAAAAATAACCATATTATGTAACAAAAAAACATATTTTCCGTAAAAAGAAATATTTATGCGTGAAAATGGAATGTCACTGCACGTACAAAAACATGGTAAGAAGAAACAGCTATTTTGCAAAATGTTGTAGAAAAAAAAATGCAAAGTAAACAATAGTGAGAAAAGTGTGGGACAAGGGTATATAGTGGAAAGTGAAAATATAGGAGCCTTCTCCCCCAAATCTCTTCACATCAGCGAAGAAAGTGAAAAGTGATGGGTCCCACCATAAACCTTTCTCTCTTCCTTATTTCTTGGCTTACCAAACAGGAGAAGTTTGATATCTCTCTCCAATTTCTCTCTTAACAACTTCTCTCTCCCCTATTTCACCCCAACCAAACACAGTGTTAAAGATACTCGCTCTGCAATGATGGCACGTCATCTTTTTTGTCAAATTATGTACCGGTAAAAAATGGGTTTTAAACATACATGGAACCACAAACTCTTTTCCCAAATAAAAGAACCTTACCGACAACTAAAATTTCAGAACGGTTCTAACTCTTCTAATTAACAGGACATAAATGGTGATAGAAATGCCCTTTTGGTCATGTCTCAAATATTTCTTCATATGAATCGGGAAAATAGAAAGAAACAGGAAGGAAAAAAAAAAGTACAAATCGCATGGATATTTTCATTCAACATCAAACCCATAAGCCAATATACAAGGTAGAAATTTCTAAATTTCTATTCTGCAGCTCCTTACTTCAAAAAAAATGATTTACAGCTCTTAGTTTATCTTTTTTCATACACAAATAGCCATAAATCGAGTAAATTAAAACAACAATCGAATTCAATCTTTACAATTTGCAGAGGAAGATGACCTTGAACCTGATGGGACTGTAATCGCAACTTTAGTGGGTGTGTTGGTAGAAAAGAGAATTGTTTTCAATGAAGAACAGTGAACAATTGAAAAAAAATTGCACAGGCTACGGCTTTGCCGGTTTCCGGTGATAAGGCTTTAAAAGTGGGGTGACGTGGCCCAATGAAGAAGAGAGTATCAGTGTTTGAGAGACCGTACGTAGCATTCCCTGTGTTGGAATAGCAAAAGAGATTTTGGAAATAACAAACAGCAGTAATGACCGGAGTTGTAAGTGCCATAAATAATCAATCAACGGCTGAGATGTGTTTTTGATTTAAATCAACAGCCAGAATTAATTGGAGGAAAAATTAGGGTTACCAATAGCTTTGGGGATAAGCTTTAGTAAGTAAGATAAGATTAAAAGCAAAAGAATCTATAAAAAAATTATGCAGCAGCTTCTGAACCGTTCCTATACCATTCTGTTCTCTGTTCAGCGTTGAATTTGATTTTAAGAATATAATCTGTGCGTTTTCTATTCATATTCGGTTCACACACAGCTGCTGATTCATAAAATAATAAAATATATTCACAATTTGATAAGCAACATGGTATAGTTTCAACTATTTGTTGACTAGCGTGCCCAAGGTTTTAACTATCACCGTTCAATTCATGCTTGATATTTTAGACCAATAATGATATATTCCAGCAACTTTGAATTTCGACATGTTCATAGTACTTATCCTTAATTAAATTGGTCCAAGTCCCACTGCTTTATATGAAATCTGTTTCCTAAGGGAACGATTTCACTTGTGTTGAGATAATAAAGAGTATTCCTAACTCTCCAAAAGTCCCCTGTATTCATATCAAGAACAAAGTCGTCAAATAAGATCAGAAAACCTGGACAAGATCAAGTTCAATCTGGGAATAGAGACCATTTCAAGGACCTATCCTAGCCACATTACAAGAAAAAATTTCATGAAGAATTAGGAACTTCCTACTTGTTATCAAACCATGACAATGGTTCACTTGTTGGTACTTCGCATCTAAAGACAATAATAGGATTGATATAAAAAAAATCTCATGATACATTATTTTCAACATCCACTCATCAAATGAAACTCATTAAACTCGATCCCCGCATAAAAGACTGTTGAAAGAAAGAAAGTGTTCAATAAAGTGTGTTAAAAAGTGTTTCTACCAATATCATTCCCTTATCGCTTAAAGGCAGACTTGGCCAACTAGCAAGGCTCCAGTATTTGATTTACCACAATCTAATATTGCATTGTTCGATTAGAAAACTTACGATATTTCCCTAACAACGATACAACAGAACTGTTGGTTTTAATTAAAAAAAGGTGCAGTAAACGTAGCAAATTTCTACAATTCAAATTCTTTGATCATCTATTTCTATCTTCACCCAGCAACACAACTAAACGAAGCATACGACGACAACAAACACTACCAACAACAATTTTCACCTCAGCCTTCATCTAATGCCCAAAACATCGATGGTGTCAACAGGACCCCATGATCACTTCAGAAACATGAGAAACTTGATAATGCCTGTACCATGACACAAGAACTTGGTGCTTATAACACCGTGTCAGCTCAAAAATTTAATTATAGGTAAAATGTAAAAAACGCCACCGAAATCTGACATTTATCATGCCAGAACAAAAGTTCGTTTCAAATCATTTTTACCTGTCACACACAATTTGTTAAAAACCAAATCTCCTATACCAACCCGAAATGCCTAAAATAAATAGCACGGCACAATTACCTTCGGGGTGAGATGTGTGATTAAAGGCAGCTTCAGCACCAAGCAATTAAGAGAAAAAGTCAACAAACAAAAATATTTAAGCTCATCACCAAAACTATAAGTTAGAGTCAGTTCTAGATGAACAAAATCAACTGAAAGTGACGATAGAAGAGCATAAACAAAAAACACCAGGTCCCAGCTGCCATAATAGTTCAAACAAGCTTTCAAAAAGAAACATTAGCAACCAGACATTGTGTGAATCAACAAAAATACCACAGAAAATATTGCAAACTATTAAGTCCTACACATTAAAAAAGATTAATAATTATCATAACAATAATAAGTTTTTGATGATGCCTCCAGCTGTATGAAGATTGTTTCTCAGCTTCCAGCCCGAATTCTCTGCAAATTTCATAACAGTACAGCAAGGTTAAAGACGTGAGTCCCAAACTTCCAAGAAAGACATGGCAAACGGTTAGGAAATCAGGTTCACAAGAGCTCCAAGAAACATCAGGCCTGTCACAACGTTAGATAATACCAATGAAGCGTTAAGAGGAGGTAAAACTATGATGAAATATACAGTAAACATACAGAAGGCCAGTGCTGATTTTATGCAGAATGATAGCATGAGAATAGACACCGTTGAGTGAAGAAACACAGACAGATATTCGAATTACATATGAAATTCATGGATGTAATCTGCAAAACGTTGCAATCAAATATACATATACCTATAGTATCATATGGATGACATTAAATCGAACAATAAAAAACCTAGATGTTCCTCTTCTTTTTTTTTTTTAAAGTCATCAAGGGGATTTTACATCTGAGCCATAAAACTTAAACTAATTTCTGCCTCAATGGACACCATAAAATTAGGAAGGAGACGGGACACCAACACAGTGTGAGGGATAATAAATTAAGAAACAGTGCCAATATCGAACATACTCACAGTCATAAAAGTTTGCCCTCTCTTCTGTAAGAGTTCCTTCAGTTGTACAAAAGACCAGGTGAAATATTCAAGTGAAAGAAAATTGATAGAGAAAATTGTATATTTTTCATTTAACTAAAATAGCTTAATTTAGGTGGTAGAGAGATCACTACAGCCAATATTGCTTCCTATTTGCAGAAAAATAAACTCACAGGCAAGCAAACATATTGATATAGTTGATAAAAAAAAAAACTTGGGATGCAAAATAACATCCAAATTCCAAAATTGCTTCAAGAGTAAGTCATAAATTTAACAATGTACCAATGAACATTAACATATATCAGAAAAACAATAATCATCCAAGTTGCATCTGAAAGTCTCAAACTCAGAAGTGTAACCAACACTCCAACAGGATTGAACTATGAACGTTAGCACACAAAAGGCATGTTTAATAGCAATAACATATTAGTATTGATTAAAAGCTAAAAACTCTCGGTCCCACAGGTTTTCAGTCAGAACAAAATGAAATACAACACATGGTCTTCATGGATGCTCATGGGCAAAAAAAAAAATGTCTAAAATTGGCACTTATGCACATGGATAGTAACTTTATCAACAGCTTCTCTTAAAAATATGCAATTCCGACAATTGTAAAAGGTTAGAAAAACAAAATGAGATACGACACATGGTCTTCATGGATGCTCATGGGCTAAAAAAATGTCTTAAATTGGCACTTATGTGCATGGATAGTAACTTAATCAAGAGCTTGTCTCTTAAAATATGCAATTCTGACAATTGTAAAAGGTTAGTAAATAATCTTCATATACATGTCAAAACAAGTCAGGAATTCAATTCTAATGTCTATGGTAAAAGGTTAGTAAAATAATCTTCGTATATATGTCAAAACAAATCAGGAATTCAATTCTAATGTCTATGACAAATGAATCGAGTGAGAGAGACGGACCAAAACCATACCTTTTGGAACATCGAAGAATGACGAAAATGAACCTAAATCATTTCATCTCTGCCATGAATTTCTCATACTCAGAATCAGCTCCATATGACGTCTTTTCCGCCGATGAGTTAGGAGGAGGCATAGGTGGAGGCACATTTCCAATGCTCTGGGATTGATCTGCAGACGAAGGAGGAGGAGGGGCGGAATGATTACTGGCCCAAGGCGCATTTGCAATGCTGTGTGATTGGTCTGAAGTAGGGGCAGGAGGGGGAGGTGGTGGAGGAACTGCATTATAGTAAGGTGGAGGAGGATATCCATAAGATGCAGGATATGTTGGTGGAGCTGCTGGTGGCATTGAAGGCATTGTGTTCCCATACATGTTGGTCGGTACAGACTGAGTAGATGAATTATTATCAGACTGCACCCCAGGAGGGTAATTCTGCTGCATTTCACCAGAAGCAGGGGGTGGGGGAGTGGCACCAGGGGGACCTGTCGGCATGGGTGGGTATTGAACACCATAAGGAGGCATAGGTTGACCATGCATAGGAGGATACATAGTTGATCCAGGCGGGGGAGGAGCATAAGGATTGTATGGAGGAGGAATAGGAGGTCCCCATGGGACAGGAGTACCTCCATAACTCCCAGGAGGAGCACTCCCAATGGGACCGCCACCGGTATATTGTTGGGATGGATAGGCACCAATTGGCTGGCTTTGAACAGGATAAGTGGGCACAGCCGACGCAGGTGGGCCTGGAGGTACAACAGGCTGAGGAGGCTTACCAGCAACTCTTACTGCAATAGTTCGACCCTCAAGGTGATAGCCATTCATGGCAACAATTGCATTGTTTGCCATTGTGATATCAGCATACTTCACAAACCCGTATCCTTTACTCAAACCTGTCATTCGATCCTTAATAACTTTTGCCATAACAATCTCACCAAATTGTTGAAACAATTGGATCAAACCATCATCCTCAAGAGTGGGTGGCAAATACCCAATGTACAAATTTGTATCATCAATTTCCTTTTTAACCGCACCAGCCCCTAATCCAGCTTGTGGTGTACTACCACCAGAACCAGAATTGTTAGCCCAAGGAGGATTGCTTCCAGAACTGCCCGAACCAATTGCCAAAGTACTAGTTGTCTTAATCGCAGATTCAGGAACTGTACCACCCAACTCAGCCAAGAAATTCTGATACTCATCATCCATCTTCTTCCCAGTAGCACCCTTCACCGGACAATCAATACTAGGATGACCACCATCCCCACAATGCTTACAAACAACCTCACTCTTAAACGTCGAAGTCCTTGTAGGACACGCATACTGCCGATGCCCAGGCTCACCACACAACCTACAATACTCTTCATCCCTAATCGTCCCATTCAAAGCCGCAAGCTCCCTAAGTTGCTGCCTCTTATGCTCATTCAAAACCTCATCCACAGGCTGCAATAGCTTCTCCACCATACCAGCCGCAGCCTCAAGCGCATCAGCCGTATCCGCCTCAACCAAAACATGCAAATCCTCATTCTCCGACGGATCAGGTTTCAAATCCCTCTTCTGCTGCAACCTACCTTCTTTCACCGACCCTTTACCCCGAATCACAATCTTAGCACCAGTCTCCTTCTCCATCCTCTTCTGAGTATTCCCCCTAGGCCCAATTATAAGCCCAATAAAATTATACCCCGGATACTCTTTCATCGGTATATAAAGCTTCTTCTGAAGCTTTGGTGGTCTATAATCAGCAGGTGGCTTAAAAGCAGGATTTTTCTTAATAATCTGAGAAATAATCTCTTGTCTCTCTTTCTGAAACCTCTCACGAGCACGATACTCTCTAGTATTAATCCTAATCCCCATATTATCATATATAGGTTCAGGTGAAGGAGATCTAGCCCCTTCAGGACGATCATCTAAAGGCAAACCAGATTGCAACATTCTACTAATCTCAAGCAATCTACTATTCAATGTTTGAATTTCAGGATCAAATTCAATACCACCCATGAAATCAGGAAGTTGAATTACCGGTTTCGGTTCGTCATCAGCCCATCTGGATTTCCTTTTCTTCGTCCCGGTGGCGGCTTCGCCGTTCTGATCGTTTGAATCTGGCTGTGGGTCCCATCGGCTTCTACGGCGTCGTTTGCTTGTTGTTTCTTCTTCACCGCCTGATTGATCTTTGTCGGTTCCGCTTCGGGTGTTGCCGCCGGTTAAACCGTTTTCGGAGAGAAGTGGATTTGGAATCGGTGGACGTGAATCGTTGTTATCGGTGGTGGTGGTGGTGGTGCCGTTGATGCCGTTTTGGGGAATTAGGGTTTCGGGTTTATCGTTGAGCGGTAGAGGATTGGAATCGAGAGCCTCCATGGATGAATCTAGAGAGAGAGAAAATAGAGAGAGATAGGGTTAGGGCTTTGAAGAAGAAAATTGGTTTGTGAAATTGTGAATGCAATCGATTTATGAAGTAACACACGCGTGACGTAACCTATCTGTTTGGTTGCACTTATACGTGAAACACAAACTGTAATGCCAATCAGAAACGTACACGTACTCCACTTGGATTTTTTATTTTTTTTTAGATTAGCTATTTTGTTAATATTAGAGTTTTTTTTTTATAAATAACTAGAAATATCCGGTTTTTTTTTCTCCAAATATCCGGTTTTTTTTTCTCCTAGAAAACAAATATATGTTTGTTGATTTTTTCTTAATAGCTAAGTTTGATTTGAGAATTTTTTTTTTCCGACCCTATTATGAAAAAGAATTCCAGCTCTGACCCCCTATGAGAAATATATACAGAAATGACCCTCTTTCTGTTTTTTTATTTTTTTTACTGCCAGAATACGCCACGTGTCGCTCCCTGATTTGCTGGGTTTTTTTAATTAATAAATGATTACCGCCATTCCATCTGGCGGGAATGACTTTTTCGCGTCAGTCAAACAGCCAATGCTAGCGCGCCACGTGTCCACGCGTTACTTAAAACTGGGAAAAAATTTGATATGCTCCTGGTGGGATTCGAACCGAGCACATCCCACTCACATGCATTCAGCCAAATAAAAAACCAATTATGTTTATCTTTTTCAACTTGTTCATGACAGCTCAATGGTAAGGCTGAATGCACGTGAGTGGGATGTGCTCGGTTCGAATCCCACCAGGAGCATATCAAATTTTTTCCCAATTTTAAGTAACGCGTGGACACGTGGCGCGCTAGCATTGGCTGTTTGACTGACGCGACAAAGTCATTCCCGCCAGATGGAATGGCGGTAATCATTAATTAATAAAAAAACCCAGCAAATCAGGGAGCGACACGTGGCGTATTCTGGCAGTAAAAAAAAAAACAGAAAGAGGGTCATTTCTGTATATATTTCTCATAGGGGGTCAGAGCTGGAATTCTTTTTCATAATAGGGTCGTAAAAAAAAAATCTTGATTTTATATTAATTAAGGTGGAACATATAGAAAATTTATGTTTTTTTTAAGAATCTAAACTAGCTCATGTAAATTGGCACCGGAGAAAATTGAATCTGAGACCTCAAAGAAGAGCACACTCCCAGATTCCAAGTCAATACCACCAGGTCAACCTGTCATACCCCAATTTTTGACCTAAGGATCCTACATTCATACACCGACACGTGTCCTTTGACCCTAATCAGTCTTTGACTTTCGAGTGAAAAATTCGGCAGAGAGATATTTTAAAATACATCATATTTTGTTCCGAGTCGGGCCCTCTTCTCTCAATTTTTATTTATTATTACTTTTAGTTTTTTTGTTAATTATTTTTTTAAGTTAATTACTTTTTAGTTTTATTTATTATTATTATTATTATTTGTTTTTTTGTTTGTCCGTAAAAATCCAATTTTTGGGTCCAAAAAATATCCAAGCCAGCTCATTCACAACTCAAGACAACCTGCGCTGTCCCCTTAATCCAAGCCAAGGCAGGTTTGTGTTTCTGCTTTAACAAACCCCGTGTCTCAACCCTTTCTCTATAAAGAAAGCCATCCAACACAAAAAGAAGAAGAGGAAAATTACACAGCCAATTTCACACAGAAAAATTCGTCCCAAACCCAATTCTTTTTTCAAACCTGCATATTCTCAAACAATATTCAACAATATTCATCAGAAACAATATTCATCAGAAGTATCAACACACAAAATAGTCTGTATCAGTAACGCACAACCAACACACAACATTTTTCACAACACAACACTTGCAAAATTTCAACGCATCCTTTACACCAAATTTTCCATAACCAGTTTCGACACAAGCCTCAAATCATCAGTACCAACACAGTATCACATCATAAATTCACAAACAGTCAAAATCAACACAAAAACGCAACATAGCCCAAAACCTTCAAAATCAAAACCGATTCACTGCCGAACAATACACAACCGAGCACAGTAAAGTCCATACCAAAGACGAACTTAATTCAAAACCGGATCAAAAAGACAAAAGGTGGTATTTCTTTCCTTTTAGATCTAGGTCGAACCGTTTGGTTTTAAGAAATTTTAAACCTAAAAAACAAACAGAGGAGGAGAAAAGAGGAAGAAAAACAAAAAATAATAATAAAAGGAGGTGGTTCTAGCGGCGCCGCCGCCACCTACGGTGGTCGGCCACCGCGCCGGAGGCCACCTCCGGTGACCAAAAAAGGAAGAAGAAACATGAGAGAGAGAGAGAGAGAGAGAGAGAGAGAGAGAGAGAAGAGAGAGAGGACGGTGAGGAAAGAAGGGAAGAGAGAGAAATGAAATGTGAAAAATGAAATAAAAACCAGCCTCCTCCCTTTTATATACAACTAAACCGGACCGGTTCAGCCTCTGAACCGGCCTGAACCGGTCCAACCCAGGCCCAGCTGCGTGCCTGTCTCTCTCCATGGCCCAATCTCTGTTTTCTTTGCTTCCTGCACCCCCATATCACTTCATACACCCCCTGCATCTAACTTTATTTCTTTTTTCATGCATTTTAATTTTCTCTTGCATTTTATATTTTCGTTCGCATGCATTTTTATTTTATTTTTGCCTTACATTCTATTGTCTACTATTATCATATGCATATTTAAATTTTGTTATTAAATACACATCTAAATCCAGAGTACTCTGGTCCTAAATTAACTGTTAAAATTATATTATTCTCCAGAAGAATCTGGTCCTTGTTAATTAAATTTAATCCAGAGTGCTCTGGTCCTAAATCAACTGTTAATATTATATTTCTGCTTATATAATCGTTCTCCAGAGTATTCTGGTCCGTGTTAAAATAACCTTATATTTCAGCTTGACATTATTTTTTCTCATTCTGCTTATATAATTTTTATTCATCATTTCAAAATAACAAAAACATGCAAATAATCAAAATCACAAATATTTTTATAAACAAACCTTGATCCTAAATCAAGCGATCGTCTTTTCATTTTATTTTCTTAATCAAATCATCAATCAATTTAATTCTACTTTAAGTCTATTTTTTTTTCAAATATCAAAAATACAAACAAATTTCAATTTGCCACTTGGCTTTTCATTTTAAAACCTTTTTCAAAAACTATTAAAAAACACAAAACAAATCAAACGTCGATTTCTACCCCGAATTACGAGGTTTTGATCCCTCACGGGTACGTAGGCAAAGGACATGCGTCCTTCCAAATCAATAAAAATGTAGATAAATTAGGTCTTTCTTTTCTTTTATCATTTCAAATTCCATTTTTTAAGCAAGCAAGTTTATAGCACAAAAGTTAAATAAAATCAAGAGATTCTCGTAGAGTACTACGAATATTTAGGGTGCTTAACACCTTCCCTAAAAATAACCAACCCCCGAACCCTTAATCCCTAAAAAATGTGGTATTTGAACCTTTTTCCACTTTCTTTTGAAAAGAATTAAATGTTCAGTCGTGAAATCAAAAATGGGTCGAACGCCAATCAAATGACCCTTTGACCGTCCGAAAAATGACGCGACACAACCCAACTGGGTTTCATAGAAAATTTATGTTAGTAATTTGTTTTAATTTTTTTAAACAAACAAAATATTAAGCCCCAAGTAAGAATAGAAAAATAGGAGTATTAACAGACGATACAAAACAACATCAAACCAAAAACTAAGCATTCAAAAGAACCTAGTTAGTCGACGAATTCCAAATACATAGGAGGATATAATTGAAGTTATTGTACAATTATATGTAAACATTATCCAATAAAAAAAATGTTTTTATTAATAATATTGTCTCGTGTATGTTTTTATAATAAATGATAATTAGTGTATTAAATTTATTCTCATTTTTATTCAGAAGATAAAAATTAATTTATAAATTTAACTTATTGTTCAACGATAAACAGTGTTATGTGAATGCTTTTTTATCATAAATTATAATTATTAGTGACAAATATTTGTCTCGGTTTTTTTTAAGTATCAATGACAAATATTTGTACTGCAACTGCTGCCCCATGCACCATTGCACACTATTCCATGCGCCCTGCGCATGAGTGCGGGCATAAATGTTGTTTTGGCTTGTTTTTCAAGTTGGGTCGGTGGAAAAAGCCTTGTATTCATATCTTAAACCCTAAGTTTTGCATTGCTTCAATGCCTTTGTTGCCCACATACAAGTTTTGTATTGCTTGCCTTATTTATCTAGGGTTGTTGCTACACTTTCATCACATGCAATTCACAATGCCTTTAGAGCCCCACTTACAACCAAACCTTCTTGTATCAGTAGCATTAATATGAAGTGGAGGCATGCATTGGAGGGCTAAGAGGTGCTATCTATGCTCCACCCTCCACCCCTAAAATGTGTCGTATTCAGTTTTAATACTCTGTATGAATATATAACTGGAAATGTTCGACTTATTTTTCTGTAAACTTAAAAGTTTATAGTCATTCAATTTCAAGATCTCGGGACTGCTAAAAATATCTGTTTTCAAATAGAATATTTTTACGGTTATTTGTTACGATTAAAATAACAGTATGTTGATACAAATAATTTGAGGATTACTGATGACAGTCAATTATTCGCTATTTTTAGTGTCATTTTCATCACATTTTGGAGTTCACAAGCAAGCTTAAGCAGCAAGAAAAGGCAAGAAAAGCAAGAAAAACTGAAGAAACTGAAAAGAAGGGAATCGTGTCACGATTACTGAAAACATGTCACGATTTGGAGCTTTCAAGAAACATGCATTCGACATTGGTGAAAACGTGTCACGATGGCAAAAACGTGACACGATTATGGAAACCCTAATTTTTGTAGTTTGTTACACATGCAGAAACGTGTCACGATTTACTTAAATCGTGCCACGATTTTAGGAGCAGTTGTTGCCTATTTAAGCTGAAGACTATTCTAAAAACAAGGGTTACGAATTCTGGAGAGAGAAAGTGCGATTTGCAGACCTGGAGACTGAAGAACGGGGCGATTTCCTCCATTCTTTACCAGTTTATGTATGTTTTAATTCTTTCATTGATTATGCTATTTGTAAACTCAATTATGAGTAGCTAAATCTCTTAGAGATTAGGTCTGAGATGATTCCTTGTAACCCTAATTGATACCTTGTGCTGTGAAACTCTATTTATTGTGAATGATATTCTAGTCTTTATTCAATTCAATTGTTCTTAATGCTTTTTATATCCTGATCAAATATAAATATGATTTTGTGAGAATGAATGACTACTGACCATAGCTTTCTACTTAGACCTATTGAATTGTTCTAATAAACATGGTTAGTCTAGGAATGGATAATCGTTTATTAGTGATATTAGGTTAACGTGCTTTAAACCTTCAAAGATTATTAGACCACCTAAGGGATTAGGGGCTGTAGTTTAAGAAGAGGGTCCTAACTCAAGGGATTGATTAGGACTATTTTGTTAACTATCGTGGGATTAGAAGATCATTCATAAGAATAGGTGCAGTATAACAATTAGGGGAACATAGATGATTCAAAAGACCTGATCTCATCTCTCTACTATTTTCTAACCAAATCTTTATTTTATGTTATTTAATTTTATGCAATCAATTCTACTGCCTAGTGGCAAACCAAAAATAACTTTTACATCCTAAATATTTTACCTTATTGCTGAATTGAGATTAACACAGTCCTCGTGGGATCGATATTTTTACTACTTCGATAGTATTTGGTGCACTTGCCAAACATCTATCAAGTTTTTGGCGCCGTTGCCGGGGACTGTTGAGTCATTTCAATTTGGCAATTTTGTTTTTTATTTAGGATTTCTGTCATTTATATTTTTGTATATATATTTATAAAAAAAAAAAATATTATGCTCTTTGTTTTCTTCTCATTGTACTGTGCTACTGAAAAGTTTATCCAAGTTTTGCAGCTATGATAGACAGGGTACTCCTCTATGACATAGAAGAGATTGCTAAGTTGCAGTATGAAAAATATATGCTATCTTTTAAGATCAAAATTTTGGACAACAAAATCTCGAGTTGTGGTCATTATGAGGCGAATCAACCAGGTAGTAATGGTGAAGGGAAGAAAGAGGTGATCAACATCGATTACAATACTCAACTTCAGAATATTTTAGATGATTTCTTGGTGTCAAATCAAGTTTTATTTGAAAAGTTTGATGTTCAGTGTGGTGATCTTGTTGAGAAAGCACATGAGTCTCAGAGGAAGCTGGTTCAGATGGAGATTGAGTGTCACAAGGTTGTGGTGGAAGAAAATCCAAAAGTGAGGAGTGCTGACATTTTCCCGAAGTCTGAACAAACAAGGGTTAAGAAAATCACTCGTGTGCAGATGGTTGCATGTCCTTCTCTACGGTGGGAGAGCTTAAATTCCAAATGTTTAACGGTGAGAGCATGAGAGCATCTACTTCTTTGCTACAAATTCATGGAATTCCTACCAAACAAGAGGAAGAAGAAGGATGATGTATTCTTTCTATCATATTTTCCACCCTAACATTAGTTGAAGCGTCAAGCTCAATGACGTAAAATAAAGCGCTTGGTGGGAGGCAACCCATCCTTTTTATTATGTCTTTACTTTCAGTATTTTATTTTTATTGTTGAGTCAGACAATTGTCAGTATGTTTGAATAACTCAGTTGTATCCCCCTGTTATGTGATTGAATCTGAACTTGTTTATTATTGATGAATTTGCTTGTTTGTTGATTTTTTACAGTTTAGTAACAAATAGTTGTTCAAGTGGTATTCCAAAAGTTCAAAAGGAGGAGTGACTTGGTATTTCAAAGGCGAAGTGTACGGTAGTTAAAGACAGGTAGTCACAACTCCCAGATATCTAAACTGTAAGGATTCATGGCCAAATTTTATTTTTCCAATTTACTTATATAGAGTGTTCCATGCATTTACATTTCTAGAACTTGCATTGTTTCTCTACTGTTGATTGATCTTTGTCATTAGCACACTGAGGCAAAAGTGCTTGGTCCTGTGAGCCTTTTGAAGCCTACCCTGATTTTAATTGTTATATTCTATCCTTTTCTTAACCAATTTGAGCCGGTAGGATTAGAACTTTTTGTTCGGTGACAAACTACATTACAAGCTTAGAGACTTTTAGGACTTGTCCCATATTGCTTTTCTGAGTTAGGCATTGTAGAATGTTGCTAAATAATTAAGTTTGGGGTTGCTATTGGAATTTGCAACCAACTAAGTTTGGGGCTGGGGGTACTAGAGAACAAAGAACATTATCATAAAAAATACACACAAAAATGGTGTATCAAAAAAAAAAAAGAGAATAGAATGAAAAGGGACAAAACATTGAAAATCCAAGTAACTTTAAACTCGATTGTCCCAATAGTTACAAGTGTTCTCTAGTACCTTTGCAAGAATTGTTGTTCCATAAGGTGAATGAATGATGGATTGAATTTTGTGCTTAACTTCCGTAGGAATGCCTAACACAAATTTTGTGTAGCCTACTTATCCAAATATTATCCCACCTTCACCTAAGCCCCATTATAACCCTTAAAGACCTCAAAGTGTGCATTGACATTGATTTTGATTAACGTTTAGAAACTTTTCAAGCGTATGGTAATATGTAGATTGCATGTTGACTGTGTGTGAACCCTTTCATATTTTTGCGTGGAGTTGTGAATTGGTGGATGCGTACAAGTCAAACTAGCTCATCTTTAGCTAGTAAGGTGTTGAACTTTTGGGTACTATCGCTTGATCAGGTAATTGTTATTTTACTGTCGATTGTCAATATTGCAAGTAGATTCCTTGAGGACAAGGAATGGTTCAAGTTTGGGGCTGTGATGACAGTCAATTATTCGCTATTTTTAGTGTCATTTTCATCACATTTTGGAGTTCACAAGCAAGCTTAAGCAGCAAGAAAAGGCAAGAAAAGCAAGAAAAACTGAAGAAACTGAAAAGAAGGGAATCGTGTCACGATTACTGAAAACATGTCACGATTTGGAGCTTTCAAGAAACATGCATTCGACATTGGTGAAAACGTGTCACGATGGCAAAAACGTGACACGATTATGGAAACCCTAATTTTTGTAGTTTGTTACACATGCAGAAACGTGTCACGATTTACTTAAATCGTGCCACGATTTTAGGAGCAGTTGTTGCCTATTTAAGCTGAAGACTATTCTAAAAACAAGGGTTACGAATTCTGGAGAGAGAAAGTGCGATTTGCAGACCTGGAGACTGAGGAACGGGGCGATTTCCTCCATTCTTTACCAGTTTATGTATGTTTTAATTCTTTCATTGATTATGCTATTTGTAAACTCAATTATGAGTAGCTAAATCTCTTAGAGATTAGGTCTGAGATGATTCCTTGTAACCCTAATTGATACCTTGTGCTGTGAAACTCTATTTATTGTGAATGATATTCTAGTCTTTATTCAATTCAATTGTTCTTAATGCTTTTTATATCCTGATCAAATATAAATATGATTTTGTGTGAATGAATGACTACTGACCATAGCTTTCTACTTAGACCTATTGAATTGTTCTAATAAACATGGTTAGTCTAGGAATGGATAATCGTTTATTAGTGATATTAGGTTAACGTGCTTTAAACCTTCAAAGATTATTAGACCACCTAAGGGATTAGGGGCTGTAGTTTAAGAAGAGGGTCCTAACTCAAGGGATTGATTAGGACTATTTTGTTAACTATCGTGGGATTAGAAGATCATTCATAAGAATAGGTGCAGTATAACAATTAGGGGAACATAGATGATTCAAAAGACCTGATCTCATCTCTCTACTATTTTCTAACCAAATCTTTATTTTATGTTATTTAATTTTATGCAATCAATTCTACTGCCTAGTGGCAAACCAAAAATAACTTTTACATCCTAAATATTTTACCTTATTGCTGAATTGAGATTAACACAGTCCTCGTGGGATCGATATTTTTACTACTTCGATAGTATTTGGTGCACTTGCCAAACATCTATCAATTACTCGTTATGCCTCAAGTTCTCTTCAGATGGGGAGAAGAGAGAATATGCTTGTGTACGACGTATTGAGAACCATAGGTCTAAAATTTGGCTATATATTTAGTTCAAAATATATAATTATTTGATATTATATATATTTTTAAGGAGTTTTTGTTCTATAAAAAAAATGAATTTCCTAAATTCCTTAAAAATTCCTCATTTTCTAAATTCTTTGTTGCCACTTCCTTTTAAAAGTTTCAATTTTCTTTTATTAGTTTAATATATAAATAAATATTTTTGTTTTTTTTGAGGGAAAATATTTTTGTTGTTAGTAATATAAATAAATACTTAAAAACATTAAAAGATGCCGTACCTTACCCAAATAAATAAATAAATAAAAGATGCACTAAAAAAACATAAAATTGGGCTATGTTTGAAAACTAATAAATGGAAAAAACCAAATAGCCCAAGCCCATTATTGCAATGCATAATAACCTTAGTTATGAATCACCCACACCACATATCTCTAAAACTGAAACTTGAAAGTTGAAAACGCCGCCGTACTCATTTCTTCTTTTCTAAACAGATCTTTAATGGGGAAATAGTCACTTTAGTCCCTGAATGAGGAACGAATAATCACAATAGTTCCTCAATGTATCGAAATTTCAAAATAGTCCCTGATTGTGCATTTTGTTAGTCAAAATAGTCCTTGATATTAAAATATTTCGTTAATATTGTCATATTAGTCCTTCAATAGACTTACTTATTATCATATTAGTCCTTATACGTACTTACTTATTGTCATTTTAGTCCCTATATAAAAAGAGTTATTGTGAGTATTAAGAGATTATTTAAGCGTTAGGGACTATTTTGACTAACAAAGTGGACAATCAGGGACTATTTTAGAATTTTGATACATTGAAGGACTATTATGACTACTTGCTACACATTCAGGGACCAAAGTGACTATTACCCCGATCTTTAATGCACTTCTTCTTCAATTATTTTGTATTTTCTCTCAAGTGAAGCTATGATACACTGCAACGTCGTTCTACACTTCTTCTTCTTCTTTTTTATTTATTTTTTATTTAAGAAATTGCTTGACCCGGTCCGAGTTGAGTAACCGCCGGTTTATCGGTTTTTTCAAAAAACCGGTCGAGTCAACCGGTTCACGCCGAGTCAACTGCATAACCGATCCAATTTGAGACCCGAACCGGTTATACCACCGGTTCATGGTCCAACCGGTCGGACCGGCCGGTCCGAGCCGGGTTTTAAAACTATGCTAATGACAAATTTATTATGAAGTTTTATTCCTCCATAATTATGAATTTCTTCAATAATTTATAATTAATTTGTATCTCATTTAAAAATTCTAAAATTTCATGGTGAAAGTTCTTATGATGTTCTAACCATGCCTACATAATTAGAGAACAAAATTTGACCCGTGATTATACATTTACTCGGAATAAAATTGCAATTTTGCACTTTTTTCTCGAAATAAAAATAAAATGAAATGTCTTTGAAATTCACTAAAACTTTGCAGATCATTTTTATGTATTGCTATGGATGTATCTAGAAACAATCAGTTCAAAATTTGATTTCTAGGTTGGGGTTTTTGTTGTTTTGTTTTTTGAGTTTTTGACGCTTTAAAAACTCATAATTAATCGTCCTTAGTTGAAATTTTTTAATTTTTTTTTTGTGTAAAGTCATATTTTAACTCCTAAACATGCTTGAAAAAAATCATGAAAAAATTCATCCTCTAAGTAGCTTTTTTGGACTTCAATTATATTAGAGGATAGAAAATAATAAGAATCTCAAATTACAGGGTTAAAATATGTGTTTTTGATTTTAGAGGGTCATTTTTTAGACTTCGCATATATCACAGGGTCAATTTCAATAATTAACCCAAAATTTAATTTGTTCTCTTGTTATTTTGCAAGGCCTCAAATATTATAAAATAGAAGGTGGTGAGATTTTAGTAATAATTTTTTTTATATACTAATTGTCTTTTTCAAATAAGGGTAAAAATGGAATAAAAATGTCATAACTTGTTCCGTTCCGTCCATTTCCCAAACAATGGAATGGAACATTATTCCGTCACTTTATAAAATGCCCAAATAATGGAATGAAATCTCTGTCCCATTCCACTTCATTCTATTCTATTTCATTCTGCTCTGCTCCGTTCAGTTCCATCGATCCAAAAAAAGCCTAAAAGATGATCTCTAAGTTTGATTTAAATGTAGATTCTCCATTGTACAAGATTTTTTTTGGATAATTTGGTTCCATTGAAGGTGTTACTCTTTGTTTGGAGATTGTTAAACGATCTTCTTTCAATTTATAAGTTTGGTTTTCGACGAGAAAAAAGTGAAGGAGTGTCTTCATTCGATGTGGATGATTTGCTTGTGGATTATTTAGAAGTGTCATGATCAAGTTGGTTTTGGTAATTAAGATAGGTTTAAAGGTCCTTTTGTTGATTTGACGAAGCTTTTGGTTTGATCTTGGGTTACAAATAAAACAAAGGGTTTCTCCTATAATTTCTTTTTTAGTGGTGTCTGGGGTTCGAACCTCGAACCTATATTATGCATTGTCCTTATCAACTGACTTAAGTTCACAGGGACTCTCCTATAATTTCTATCAATGCAGTACTCAACCGCTTATGTTCTTATGAGTGGTTAGTCTTGGATTTTGATTATTGTTTTGTTCTGTTGGTAGCACGTCTTTTATTTCTTGACTTTATATCTTTTAAATTTTAGCACTTCTTATACTTCGAAATTTTATTTTAGAAGAGGTTAATAACAGAAAAATAAAACTTAATGTAGTCAATAAACAAGCACCATTACAAAATACAATTCAAAGTACAAAAAAAAAACATAAATATAATAATTATTTTTTAAAAGAAAAATATTACTCAAATTGAAGAATAATGAAATCCAAAAAAGAATAAGTCTAAAAGCTAAGAAAAATGGTAGATTAGATTATATAATCTAATATCACACAGAGGATGAAGAATAAGGTCCAACAACTAAGGTGTGTCGATGGGGAGTAGTGAGACGACAACGATCAAGCGTAACACTAAGGTTATAGGGTGCAACATCCTTGGCAAGCCATTGATCAACATAGAAGATGGTCTGAGAGCAGGGTTTGTGGGGTCCAGTGGAGGTGACCTGCACGTAGTCGCAGTACCACCCATGGTGGTACCCCGATCCGTCTGAGGCGAGGTAGAGGCGGCAAACACGTGAGTTGATGCATGGCCCACGTCCGGTGAAGGCATCCACATTTCCGCGCTCAAAGTAGTTATGACCTTCTCCTATCGCACCCCATGATTTTAGGTTTGGGATCCACACTGATTGGTTCTTTGCGTCGTCGAATCTAATGCTGATTTTCGAATCTGTTCCTCCTTTGATGATTGATCCAGTCTTTACATATAGTGTGTATACGCACTCCTATTTGTATTCATGATCAACAACAATGAACATAAAGTAGTTTATACTCACATGCCACAAAAATAACTTAATTGACACATTGTATATGAAAATGTTTAAAGCATGTATCATCATTATGTCACTTTGTTATATTAGTTACAAAAATATCTCACAATTATCTAATGTAATTTAATACAAACAATGCATAGTAATTAATCACTTACGATATTGTAAAGTACAAATCATACTGTAGTTTTAGTAAGGTTGTATTGAATGTGGATCCCATCGATGTAGATAAATGTATGTGGATGTAATAATGTGATTATTGCTCAATCCATGACAAAGGATAACGGTAATTACTTCATGAATATTCTGATGATTAGAGTTATTATGAGTGTAATTAATGACAAAGGATAACGGTAATTACTTCATGAATATTCTGATGATTAGAGTTGTTATGAGTGTAATTAAAATACTTACATTGGAATCTCCGGCATTTGCATGAAGGAAGAGAGTTAGAACAAGAACAATGCCTAAGGAGTGATTCTTCATTTTCTAATTACTTTGTTTGAGTTAGATTCAGATTTTGGAACATAAGGAAGATGGAGCAGGCATATTTACGCATTTAATGGCATTTAGATGAGCCAGGTCAATATTTTATTTATTTATTTATAAGTTAAATATGTTTTTAATCCTTCTAAATATACTATCAACTTTAGTTTCGGTCTATCTAAAAATTTCCTTGGACTTTAAAAATTATTTTTTCGAATTTTTGTCGCTCTAAATTTTGTTTTTCCAATTTTTTTCACCGTTTATTGTACAAAAGTTAAAGTTTCGTGTTTCTAACGAATTTTTTTATGATAAGTAATTAATGATATCTTTAATATTTATTAATTTGTCTATAACTTCAGATTAAATTGTTAAAGTTAAGATTAAATAATTATATTATTAAACTAATGGTATTATATGGTGAGGTGCATTTTAATGGTGGTGATTGAAAATTATTTAATCATGCACTATTAAATTATAAATAAAAGTGGTTGTTGCATTTTAATAGTGGTGATTGAACATATGGAGAAAATTTGAAAGAATTTTCAATGGAAAAAATCCAAATCCACAGTTCAACATCAAGGTTTCAACGTGTACCAAATTATTAACTAATGCTAGCCAAATTATTCATTTATAATAAGTGGATTGTGTTACAAGAATTCATATCTTTTTCTGGTGGTGGCCGGGATTCAAATTCCGGACCTTGCATATATTATGCATTGTCAATATCAGCTTAGTTAAGCTCACGAGAACACAAGAATTCATATCTAATAAGAGATAATTATTATGAATGTAACAAATGAATGAAATGATTCTCATTAATTGTGAATGAAGCAAGAGTACAACTTATATAGACAAGTAAATGTCCATGATAACTATCATATACAAGCTGTATTCTAACTATGTCTAGATAACTTGGAGAGCAAGTTATCTCTAACTAGGGTTACTATCACTATTGTCTTTACTATTTTCTTCACTATGCAATAGCCCCCCACAAGCTGGAGGTTGGTAAATGTCTACCAATCCCAGCTTGGATAGTAAAATGTGAAAAGGCTGAGGAAGCAAGGACTTTGTGAAGAAATCTGCAATCTGGTTCTGAGAAGTGATAGGAAGCAGTTTCATTACACCAGCTTGAAGTTTCTCTCTAACCAAATGACAATCTATCTCAAGGTGTTTGGTTCTTTCATGAAAAACAGGATTGGCTGCAATATAAAGGGCGCTTTGATTGTCACAATAAATGACTGGTGGCTTGATGCATGAAAGCTGCAAATCCTGAATGATATATAGAAGCCACTGCAGTTCACAAGTAGCTGCTGCAAGTGCTCTATATTCAGCCTCTGAAGAGGATCTTGAGACAATCAACTGTTTCTTAGTGCGCCAAGAGATAAGGGATTTACCCAAGAAGAAACATTGGCCTGATATTGATCTTCTAGAGTCTAAACATCCTGCCCAATCAGCATCTGAGAAGCTCAGAAGTTGGAGAGTGGAATCTCTGGGAAAAAATAAGCCTTTGCCTGGGCAGCTCTTGAGGTATCTGAGTACTCTCATGGCAGCAGCATGATGTATATGTGTAGGCTTTGTAAGGAATTGGCTCAATTGTTGTGTGATGAAGGTAATATCAGGTCTAGTGGTATTCAAGTACAGTAGTCTCCCAATCAATCTTCTGTAAGAAGAAATGTCTTTATAAAATGAACTGGAGTCACTATGCAACTTGATAGAAGGATCTGAAGGAGTTGAGACTGGTTTAGAGTTTGTGAGACCTGAATCAGCAAGCAAGTCTAAACAGTATTTTCTTTGGCACAATGAAATGCCTTGTTTAGAATGAGCAACTTCTAGACCAAGGAAATATTTTAACTGGCCAAGATCTTTGATTTTGAAAGAATTGTGAAGAATGTCTTTGATGTGTTGAAATTCAGAGAGTGAGTTCCCAGCAAGAATAATATCATCCACATATACAAGGAGGATAGTGAATGACTCAGATGAAGACTTGGTGAACAAAGAGTGATCTGAATTTGCTTGCTTGAAACCTTGAGCTATAAGTAAAGAGGTCAATCTTTCATACCACTTTCTGCTTGCTTGCTTTAATCCATAGAGAGATTTAACCAGTTTGCACACCTGATTTGGTTTGGAGGATTTGATACCTGGTGAAAGCTGCATGTACACATTTTCTTGCAGCTCACCATGAAGAAAGGCATTATTAACATCAAGTTGATGAATGAACCAATGATGCATAGAAGCCAAAGCAATGATGAGTCTGACAGTTGTGAGTTTGGAAACTGGTGAATATGTATCAAAATAATCCAAACCTTCAATTTGATTGTACCCTTTAGCAACCAAACGTGCTTTGAATCTTTCTATGGAACCATCTGCATGATGCTTGATTTTATACACCCATCTGCAACCTATGGGTTTAACTCCTGGTGGTAAATCAACCAATTTCCAAGTACCAGTTTGTTCAAGAGCAGACAGTTCAGTCTCCATGGCTTTATTCCAACATTCAAATTTGCTAGCCTCAGTATATGTTTTGGGCTCAATATGAGTGGTAAGAGACAAAGCAAAATGAAGATGATCATTAGACAATTTATTATAAGACAAATAATGGGAAATAGGATAAACATCTTTATTAGTAAGAGAAGAAGGTGATGCAGATGATTGACATATGTAGTCTTTAAGATGTGGAGGTGGCTGTCTGCATCTGGAGGAAACTCTTTGTAAAGGTTGCTATACCCTAATTTTGGACCTAAAAATACTTGCTCAAAAAATGTTTTTTTTTCTCTGATATGTGTCAATTATTATTGAGAGATTGTCAATTTGCCAATGTTTTACACTGATATTTTACTCTGCTTTATCTGCATATTTCTACTGTCAATGTTTAAAAACATTTTCAATTGTAACTTTGTCTATGTTTCCTGCATTTTAAACCATCCAAAGGGTTTTTCTTGCATTCCAAGTCATTTGAATTTGTCTCTGATCAGTTGCATATTTATCTGCATCTTATTCCAACGTTATTTGCAAAAATTCTCAAAAAGGGGCATTTTAGCCATTTCATGTATTCAAATTCATTTTAATCCCTGAAAATTGTCTACGAGTCTTTTCAATTGGTTTGCATAAATTCTTGCTTCAATTACATGTTAAAATCCATTCCAAAATTGCATTTGAGACATTTTGAGTCAGTTTAGCCCCTAGGGGCATTTTAGTCATTTACTGTGTTAAAATTTCTTTTAATCTGTGAAAATTGTCTCTGAGGCTGTTCAATTGGTTTGTATAAATCTTTGCTTTAATTCCCTATCAAAATCCATTTCAGAAATTGCATCTGAGACATTTTGAGTCAGTTTAGTCCCTAGGGGCATTTTGGTCATTTCACACAAAATTTTGACAGAGAGAGGTTACTTTGAAGTACCTCATTTATGTAGTTGGTTCATTTTAGTCCATTTTGTATTTTTTATTGGTTTCACTTTACGTTATTTTCAAATTACATTTTTTACCAAATTTTATTATTATTTGCATTTCAGTCCCTATTTTCTATGTATTTTCATTCTAAGTCCTTTTTTCATTTTTAATTGCAGTTTGGTCCTTTAATCAGTTTCGCATTTTAGTCCTTCAGTTTCAAATTTTTGTTTTTTAGTCCTTTCTTAAAATTGCAGAATGGTCCTTTTAGTTTTTAAAATTGCAGAATGGCCCAAGTCCAGAATTTAGTCCAAGGCAAGTCCAGAATACGTGGCAAGCACTCATTGGGTCTCAAGTCCACATGGAAGCCTATATAAGGGCCATATCATCACTGCACAGTGCCAACAGTCCCATTCACAACACACCAACTCATCAAATCACAGAAACAGAAAGATTTTCTCTCTCTTGGCAGTTAGATCGAAATTCAACAGAATCAAAGAACATTGTTGAAGTTCATCAAGAACTTCATCAATCTTCATCATCACCAAACCCTAACCAACTCAATTCTCCACCAAATTCATCATCTATTGCACAAAATCAACACCAGTTTCCAGAAAATCGAAATCAAAATCGTTTCAATTCGACAAATCCTAATCAAATTCAGTTGAATTCGCACTAAGTTCTCAGTGATTTTCTGCGAAAATCCTCATCATCGAACTGTTTTTTTCTCTCTTCTTGCAATTCAAGCATAAAACGATCACAAGAAGAAGTTTGAGGAAGAGAAGAAGAAGAATCAAAGAGGAATTGAACCGGTGAAGAAGAAGAAGAGAGATCACCGATTTATTTTCGGTTCAACACTTACCAGAGGTTCAGAGAAGATTCGCAAGGTCTTTCTTCATCGTCTCACTCAAATCTCCGTTTAAACTCAGGTAAAACTCACAAAACCTCTTCGTTCTCGCTTTAAAACTTCATCGAAGACTTGTATGAAAGATTAAACGGTGAATCGAAGTAGATCTGTGGATTTGAAATCTTTTTCTTCGAAAAACTTTGAAAAAACGTTGAAACCGAAGCTTTAATATGTAGATCTACGAAGATTCATCGTTTATTTGCAAAATATGGACTCATATTTGAAATCAGCATGAAAAATAGGTTAGTTTAGGGTTTTGTTTTGTTTGAAACGGCGAGCGTTGGACCTCGCCGGAATCTGGAAGTCACGGCGGATCTGATGAAGATTCCGGCGGAATCATGAAGATTCCGGCCGGTCTTCATCTTCTCCGGCCAGTTTCTTCCAGAAACCGGTGAGAAGAAGAGAGCAACGCTGGCGTTAGAGCGAGAGAGGGGAGACTTAGAGAGAGAAAGAGAGTTGAAGAATGAATTGAACCGGTCTCAAAGCCATTATATAGACCCCTGAACCGGACCGGTTCAACCTTGGTTCACCTCTGCTTTGTCCTCAACCTTTAGATCTAGGTTAAGTTTGATCTGGATCAATCCAACGCTCCTGATGCGTTTGGATGATCCAGATCCATTTTCCCCTTTGGGCCTGGGCTTATGTTTGCAGTGGATTTCGTTTTTGCCTGTATTTTTGCTATTTGAATACTGTGTTTTAATTTTTGCACCCCTGGTTGCCTAAAAAACTTTGATAAAAATTCCTAAAAAATTCTTATGTGTTTTTAATGTGTTCCTTGATATTTTTGAATGTTCTACTTGTTAAAGAGAATTGATAAAAAGTATATGTGATATCTCTTGTGATTTGTTTGTTTTTTTGTTAAATTCTTGTGAATTCTTGCTATGTTTTGCTATGATATTTTGTCAAATTGATATTGATACTTGATGTACAATTTTGTGATGTGTTTGCCTCTGATTTGTGCCCTCTTTTACTGTTTGTGAATGCAACTTGTTAATTTCTTGTGTTGCAAGTTATGTGGACATTGTTTGTGAAAATAAAAGTGCAAAATATGTCTATGAGTGTATCATAATTCTTGGCTTGATACTTTATCCTAATTCTCATGATTATGATTGAAACAAAACCTTTGAAAAGTTGCTATGATGTGAGAATTAGAGGTCATGTATTTACTTTGTTTTTGTGATACATTCTTAGATGTATTTTGCTTCTTTTTGTTAAGTTTTGATGCTTTCTTTTTGTTATTAATTTTGTTATTATGCAATTTTTACTTGCCTATATTTCACTTTTATACCTTATGCTACTAACACTCTCATTTCATGTTTCATGCATTCCATAAGCATCTTCCATCCTTTAGCTTTAGTTTTATTTCTTGCACTTTAATTTCCATATCAAGGCTTAGCATGTATAATCTAGGAATTTTGTAATTTCTTTTATGCAATTTAAATTCTTGCAAGACCATAGAATGTAAACTAGGGCATATGTAAAGGACAATGGACTCTAATGATGTACACCGACACATGCACACACATCACATGGATACTTTAGATGTACGCTTAGGGAATGTATGCTTTAGATGTATGCTTAGGAATCACAATACTTAGAAAAATTCTCCTTTAAAAAAAAAAAACATGAACAACTTCACTCAAATAATTTTCCAAAGAAACCTTGGGATCAAAATCCCATTGAATTTTCCCTTTATTTTCTTAAACAAAAACTTCAATGAATTCTAATAATGCTTAGACCTTTTTGCAAAATAACTAAATTCCACCTCACATTTTTCAAATCTTATGCCCTTGAGGCCTCCCTCTCGTATTCTTCAAAATTCCATTTTCAAAATTAAAATCAACCAACAAAAACAAAAATATTTTTTAGAAGAGAACTACATGGAGTTTGATCCCTTAAAAGGGTATGTAGGCAAGAAGCCAAAACTTCTCCAAGTCCAATAAAACAAAATTCAAACACCTTCTTCTCCCTCCAATTCTTGACTTAGTAAACTCTTAGGTGTAAATATCATTTTTCAAATAGGATACTATAGTCGTTATGGGTGCCTAACACCTTCCCGTAACGAAAACAACTCCCGGACCTCGATTCTCAAGGGTTTTTTCTTATTTTTCCCTTCCCAAGAAAAAATGAGATATCAAAGGTTAAAAAGGTTCAAACTTAATCAATGTTTGACACCCGAAAAACCAAGATAAAACAAAGGTTGAATGGGAGTATCAACATTAGGAGGGGAAGAAGATATTTGTGGAGATTCAATGGGAAAATCAACAAAGGTGGACTCAGGAGAGACATGGGAGGAGTCTGGAGGATGAGAGTCAAAAGGAAAATAATCTGAAGGTTGATGAGAAGAAGATGGATAGGGAAGAATGTTGTCATGAAAAATTACATGTCTAGAAATGAAAATTTCCTTAGAATGTAAATCAAAGAGGACAGAACCTTTGAAGCCTGACTTGTAACCTAAGAAACAACATTTTCTGGCTCTAGGGTCAAGTTTGGATCTGTGAGACATAAGATTTGAAGCATAACACAGTGAACCAAAAACTTTAAAGAGTTTAAGATCAGGTAAAGAATCATATAAGAGTTGATAAGGTGTTTTATAGTCAAGCAAAGGAGTAGAGACTCTGTTGATAAGAAAAACAGCATGACTAACAGCATAACACCAAAACTATTTAGGGAGTTTAGATTGAAATAATAAAGCTCTTGCCACATTAAGGATATGTTGATGTTTTCTTTCAACTCTGGCATTTTGTTGTGGTGTTTCAACACAAGATCTATGGTGAATGATACCTTTAGAGGCAAAAAATTCAGGGAGGAGGAATTCAGGACCATTGTCTGATCTAACAGTTTTAGGGGTGATGTTATATTGAGTATGAATCATGGTAATGAAGTTCTTAACATGAATGAATACCTCAGATTTACTTTTAAGGAGTATGATCCAAACAAATCTACTAAAATCATCAACAATGGTGAGAAAATACTTATGGTTATGAACAGAAGGGATGGCTAAAGGACCCCAAATGTCAAAATGGAGCAATTCAAATTTAGAAGAAGCAATAGAAATGCTGGGAGTAAAAGGCAGTTTTCTTTGTTTTGCCAAGTGACATATGTCACAAACATCTTTATTATTACAAGAAATTGAAGGGTACATAGAATGCATATGAGACAATCTCTGATGAGAGAGATGTCCCAATCTATAATGCCATAAGGCTGAAGCAGGAATTACACTGAAAGAAGATTGAGAAACATTATTATAGGAAACAGACAAATTTTTATTGAAACTATGAGGAGAAGGCTTGAAGGAAGCAGCAGACACCACCAATCTGTATAAGCCATTGAGGTTTACACCCAAACCAATCATCCTCTTGGTACTCAAATCCTGAATAATGCAACTATCAATGGAAAAATTGACAAAACAAGACAATGATTTGCACATTTTGGAAATTGATATGAGATTAAAACTGAAAGTTGGACAATATAAAACATTGGTAAGGTATAATGAAGAAGAAAAGGAAACATTGCCAGCATTTGTAACTAAAACAGAAGACTTGTTAGGCAAGTTAACATTTGTAGGTTTGATTTTATAGAAGGAAGTAAAACAATGCAAAGAGGAACATATATGATCATTAGCACCTTAATCTAAAATCCAATGATGAGGAGCAGAATCAATAGAACAAGAGACAACACTGAATATACCTACTTGATGAGAATCAGAAGCAGATGGATTGGAAGTATAAATGTGATTAGAGACAGGACCAGTAGGGGAAGATACTGAGGAAAGCAAATTAGCCTGTTGGAGCAAAGCCACAAGATGATCATACTTCTCTTGAGTCAAACTAAACTTGGAATCTGGTGCTACCACATCATTGGAGCCACTAGGGTTATTTGAATCAGAAACCTCAGCACTAGCATTATTGGCAGATGAATTACCCTTATTGAAGTTAGGGTGTCCATGTTTCTGATAACAAAACTCTATAGTGTGATTGTATCTATTGCAAAAGGTGCAATACCTATCTTTACCCTTGCTAGTTGAAGGACCAGAGGCACCTTTACCACGAGGGTTAAACCTTCTTGCATCTGAAGCATTAACAGAGATGCTGGATTCATCAATAACAGGAGGAGTGGAAAACATAACATTTTGGCTTTCTTCCTGAACTACCAAAGAATAAACCTTGTTGATAGGAGGTAAAGGATTCATGAGAAGGATTTGAGTCTTCACAACAGAGAAAGACTCATTCAAACCAGTAAGAAACTGAAGAATTTGATCTTCAGTTCTATAGTATTTAGCAAGGCGTATAGAGTCACGTCTACAAGTATGAACGCAAGTGCAATTTGGAATAGGTCTGTGTGAATTCAATTCATCCCATAGAGTGCGAAGCTCAATGAAGTAATCAAGAACAGATCTGGTACCTTGCTTGAGATTGTTAATGGTGGATTTCAAGGAAAGAATATGAACACGATCAACCTTTTGGAATCTTTCCTTCAGATCATCCCAAGCAGACAAAGCAGTATCATGAAATACAATAGTTTGAGCTATGGAATCTGTAACAGAATTCACGATCCAAGAATGAATCAAATGATTACAACGTTCCCAAGCTTGACGATTGAGATCATCAATGACAGGAACAGAGATGGAACAATCAATGAAGACAAGTTTGTTCTTCGCGCCCAAAGCTCGTTGCATGGAACGATGCCATGCAAGATAATTTGAACCGTTGAGTTTGGGAGTGATAACCAAAGAACTAGGTCCATCACTGGGATGAATATAGTAGGGAGAATCTGAATCAGAGTTAGAAGGTGCAGAGTTTCCACGAGCCATGAAAACAGAGTATGAACAAGGAGAGAAAAGAGAAGAGAAATGAGAACGAATTGGAACAAAAGAAGGTGCAATTCGAAGCAGAAACAAGAAAAAAGATGAAGATGAAGTATCTTCAACAAGAAAAAGGAAGAATAAAGCTTCAAAACGAAGCTTGAAGAAGATGCAACAATGGCGGAAAACGGTTACTGGATCGTAACTAACTCCTCAAAGAGGAGAGAAAACTTCTGATACCATATTATGAATGTAACAAATGAATGAAATGATTCTCATTAATTGTGAATGAAGCAAGAGTACAACTTATATAGACAAGTAAATGTCCATGATAACTATCATATACAAGCTGTATTCTAACTATGTCTAGATAACTTGGAGAGCAAGTTATCTCTAACTAGGGTTACTATCACTATTGTCTTTACTATTTTCTTCACTATGCAATAATAATCAATGATATTTGAAACAAATGGTACACTTTACAACTTTAGACTCAACTCCACTCCACGTGACATCAACACATCAATGTTTTTCTTCGTTATTGCTCCATTTCGACATGGAAGAGTTAGGAGGTGGGAGTAAGAGACGTACGTCAAATTGGTGCAAATATATGTGGTATTAAAATTTGAAAGTGGATATGAAATCAGTCCCAGAAATTGATTTTCTAGTGGGCTGAGTAAGCAAGTGGCAGATGGAAGGAAACCATATTTTTTTGAAGAATCATAGGTGAAAGATTTAGTTCAAAATATATATTCAATAGGTTGTACAACATAGCTTCCGATAAAAATATGAGTAGTGGTGGTGTTATATATAGCCCCACATTGGATGAAATGTTGTCTAAAAATTTGTTTATAAATGGAGGAAATCCTCACTTTATAAGCAATGTTATTGACTAATCTTGTGCATTCTTGCCGGTTCTTAACCGATTAGTTGAAATTGTCTTTTCTATTAAAAAAGATAAGACAACTTCATAACTAATGGTTAAGAATTAATTAACAATATTGCTTTTTGATTTTTGGTTAAGAATTAATTAACAATATTGCTTTTTGATTTTTTGATTGTTGGGAGTGGATGGTTGAAATTGGTTTGTTCTTCAACGCCTCAATATTTGATATAATTAAGAAAATATCAATATTTGATATAATTAAGAAAATATTATTAACTAATGTTGTGCATTCTTGCTCAAGTTCTAATTAATCAGAAAACAATATGAAAATTGTTTAATCCAAACAAAAGATAATGGTAATTACTTCATGCATATATGTTGATCATTAGAGTTACTAGATTGTAACAAGATCAAATGAAAATTAAAATACTCACATTGCAGTCTAATGGCTATAATTCACTTTTGCATGAAGTGAATAGTGTAATTAAAATGTATATTTTTTTTTAGAAAAACCAAAATGAGATATATTAATAACAAACGGTGATGCACCCCGCACAAGGCGTGCTAATAGTGAAACACCGCAAAAAGTTTACAAAGTCATAGTGCCTAGAGAAAAGCAGGCACTACCAACACAGATAGAGAAATTATAAGTGGACATCCATACAGAGGAGGTGATGTTTCCACCAGTCATGATAACAAACATAAAGACGTCTGTTTAACTTTCAACCACAAAAAAGAATTTAGCTTGACCTTTTCAATGAGAACCGAAGGATGTGTAATTAAAATACTTACATTACTGTCTCCGGCATTTGCATGAAGGAAGAGAGCTAGAACAAGAAAGAAGTCTAAGGTGTTTGAGTTAGATGCATATTTTGGAACGCCTGGAAGATGGAGCTGGCATATTTACGCATTTAATGGCATCTAGATAAGCCAGGTCATTACTTTTATTTATTTATTTATGATTTTAATATTTTTTTAGTCCTTCTAAATATATTTTACCAAAAAAAAGTCATTCTTCTTATAATTCATTTTTTTTAAGATGAATAAGTGAGGGTGTCCGATGTTTGAACCTTGATCCCTATACATAACGATGCATGTCGCTACCAAATATGCTTATTATACTATCAATTTTAGTTTCAATCTTTCCAAAAATTTCCTTGGACCTTTAAAAAATATTCTTTTGATTTTTTTTTTGTGGTTGCCGGGGTTTAAACCCTGGACCTTGTATATTACCATGTGTTGTCTCTACCAACTAAGCTAAGCTCACAAAGACATTCTTTTGATTTTTTGTCGCTCTAAATTTTGTGTTTTCAAATTTTTTTCACAGTTTTTGTACAAAAGTTAAATTTACGTGTGCCAAACAAATTATTTTTTACGATATACAACTGATGAGACCTTCAATCATTATTAATTTAAATAGAGATTAAATGTCAAATTATTAATTTGTCTACAACTAATAGACGATATACAAATTAAATCGTTAAAATTAAGATTAAATAGTTAATTTATTAAATTAATGGTATTTTATTATCTTATCAATCATATGTCAACAAAATTTAGAAGATAAAAAAAAATAGAGGGATTAAAACAGAAAATTATATTTAGTGTGATTAAAAACATATTTAACCCTTCATTTATTTGTACTTTTTTTTAATCAAATTTATCTGTACAGATCTCAAAGGGAATTTGTCCAGCTTCTAGACAGTTTATAACTTATAAGTTCTATGAGTATACTTTACACCACATGTACAATAACTGTGTAACGATCACAAGTTTTAATGTGCATTTCTTTCAAAAAAAAAATTAATGTGCATAGAAATTATGGAAGTTTTGGTAATATTTGTTGCGAAAAGAGTGATAACAATAGAAGATGCATCTTCAATCCTCATTCTTATACCTTAGTGAGGCTTGATTGAAATAACAAATTATATGGCATCTATGAGTGAACAGTGAACACATCTAATACAAAGAAAACATTGCCAATGGTAGCCGAGACAGATATGTGAGTACAATATTTGGAGTTACAAAGATTAATGTCCATGGAGTAATCATACTCAATATTTAGAATTTGGAGGCCATGAATTTCAAAAACAAGAATAGGTACCTAGAATTAAGTAAGAAAAGCACTTTAGAGTCTAGACTCTAGACTAAAAAACTAGTATAACATTTTACTTCGTGTTTAAAATTTAAAAATGCACCTCACCGTTCAACATCAAGGTTTCAACGTGTACCAAATTATTAATTAATGCTAACCAAATTATTAATCTATAGTAAGTGTATGGTGTTACCAAAATTCATATCTATGTGCAACTTTTTAACTCACCTCACAAGGGTTTATGGTTGAAGGTGCTCAAACAAAAACACGTGCGGTACTGAAAGTGAAACATATTTGTCCAAAGATTGGAGGTGAGAGTGGGAGACGTATGTCAAATTGGTGCAAATATATGTGGGATTGAAAGTGGATATGAAAGCAGTCCAAGAAGTTGGTTGAATTCTGCTCTTTACCCAAATAGTATTGCTCAGTCCCAAAGTAAATTACACATAAGCCCCTACGCAACTTAACATGTGCAGGTACAAAACGTACGTAACTTAAGTCACGTAGCGTGACTTATGTTACACTAGTACAAACTATCACGTGACTTAAGTCACGTAGCGTGTCTTTAGTCACGCTAGTGTAAACCATTGTTCAGAGAGCAAGCCCATGCCTAGGATCTGTTGCGTGACTTAACTCACGCTAGTTTTAACACTAGCGCAACTTAACTCACGCTAGTACTAAAACTAGCGCGACTTAACTCACGCTGCTGCTGGTGCACAGCTCGTAGCAGAACAGACTGGCAGTGGCACCAGAACAGAATGACAGTGGCACTAGCTACTGTCTTGTTCCTTCATTCCCTGTTTACAGTACATGCATTCATTGATTCAACCAAAATTCTTAATTTAGAGAACATGCATTCATTCAATAATAATTTAGAAATGCAATTTTAACGATAATTAACGCAAATGTCATAAAGAGGCGCAACCGCGCAAATGTAAATATCATACAAAATGCCAGACCTAAATGTAAAAACCAAAAAGTCGAGAAAATACTACAAATATATCCAAAAAGTCATAAAATGTAGTCCTAAAATAAGACACTACTGGTCCTCCTGTGGACTCCTAGACCTCCTCCTCCTCGGAACCGGCAGCTGCTCAAACACGCTATAGTCGGTACGGAGGCCCTCCAAAATGCCAAAGAAGAGTGGATTAGAAACCACCTCTGGAATCCCCAACGCATGCTCGACTCTCTCTCTCATGCTGCCGATGACCTGCAATGTGTAACACCCCGTTTTTCCCAACTTAAAAATTTCGTAAAAATTATCAGAGTTTATCAACATAACGGAGCATCACATACATCAATACATCATTTCCAACAAATATAATAATAGGAAATACTATTATTTAAGTAACCTGTCTTTATAAAATTCAATAATAAAAAACAACGGATATTTAGTTTGGAACGTCACATAAAATCTTTGGCATTGAAAGGCCACAACTTAACATCTCAATTAGTCTTCAAGAATTGTTCAACTTTTATTAAATAAAATACGTAACAAAGAAAAACAAGCATCAAACAACCCCCATCCCGTTACGTATCAGAGCATCCTAGACACGATGTGAGGAGTCTACTCACGAACACAGCTAGTCCTGGTTACCTGCAAGTTACCCATACGAAGGGCAACATTTTCAAGCAGAAGGGGTGAGATTTCACATTCATTAAAAACAAATAATAATTCATAAAAGATAACCAACAACATATATCTAACATTAATATCATCATTTAATCATCATTTAACAAGGTTAAGTAATCAACAACTTCATAGTTATTCAAAGGTAGCATATTCATCTTAATTCACTTCATTTACATCATTATAATTATTGGGACAACAACAACAGCATCAAGGCAGCAACATCATCACATCATTCATCATTTATTTTAAGTTATGATGACTCTACAATGCAACAACAACATCAACAACAACTTAGACAACTTCAACATGCATGTGGTACCACCAGGGCATTAACCCCCATCGCTAAGGTCGTATTTGGACCGTCGGGCATTAAGCCCCCATCGCTAAGGTCATAAGAACCTGTCAGGCATTAAGCCCCCATTGCCGACTATGCAACAACTCGACTCTAAATGCAACAATCTTCATTTTTAATGTTAAATTAATTAACAAATAATTCACAAAAACTCATTACATCAAAACAACATCACTGGAACATCATAATTAGCAGTATCATCTTTATTATAAACATCAGAAACTAATTCATCAAATAAACGGGCAAAAAGACACAATTTCGCACAACATCAGGTCTGTACAGCACTAGCTCGCAACAGCGAGCTATTCTACTTGCAACGGCGAGCTTAACGGGGAAACTCGCAACGGCGAGCAGGGTCACTCGCAATTGCGAGTTGGGGATTGCTCGCAACGGCGAGCTGAATCGCTCGCAACGGCGAGCGATGACAGAACTGGGTTCTGTCGCAGCTTTCATCTCTCATCTCAGCACTCGAATTCTCACCTCCCATCCCTCTAATTCATCACCAATCAACATCTAAACGTGTTCTATGACTAATTAACATCAGTCTACATCAAACTACATCAAAATTCACTTAATTCTTCCACTTTTAATAATTTTTGACCTTATCCCAATCCCTTAAACCTACAACAATTGATCACTTCTATGAATCAAAACTTGTTAATAATGAGAGTTAGTCTCACCCTTACCTTATATTATGTATCTGAGATCCAACAGCCGCGTTCTTCGTTCTTTAGGGTTCTCTCTGACTTCTCTTCTTTCTCTCCTCTTTTCTCAGTTGTACGCGTTCTAATTTTCTCTCCCAATTACAGACTTTTATTCTTTCCCTAATTGCTCTTCTCACCACAACTTACTCTTTCCCCTAATAATTAATTATCTCTACTAATAACAATATTTCTCCCCCACTTAAGAAAATACTTATATTATTATGAAAAAGTGGGCGTTACACAATGGATCGGGAGGATGTCTGGCCCACTCCTGGTCAACAAGAATATCCTAGTAGACAGGTCTCGACATGACAATATCAGGCTTTGGAGCAGGGTTGACGATGAGAGGATGGGACACACGGTAGAACCACCTGACGTACCTATCTGAATGCTTCCAAGGCTCGTCTTCTGGGACCTGGGCACCCCTCTGCTGGTGGGGAACGACATGCAGAGCAAACTCCAAGAAGGCAGCAGCCACATCTGCTAGGGCAAGAGGCATAACCGCAGTAGGAGGTCGGGGAACCTTCTGAACATGTCCGTATTGCCCCAGCACCCGCTCCGACAAGTGACGCACCATCCTCTGACTACCGGCCGTGATCCATCCGGAGTACCAGCAAACGTCCTGAAAAGGCGTCACGTCTCGTCGGTGCTCGTATGGCCTCCAGGTGACATGACAATGCTCCATCGAGTCCAACAAGCCTCTGAAGTGGTCAGCATTAGCAAACCCCCTTTAAGGTTTCCATCTACCCACATACGAGTCTTCCCGGTCGTAATCTACATATCTGGACCTCGGAACCACATGTCTGAAGTGAGCTATAACCCATCCTGCAAACACAAAGAGACAAAATATATACATGTCATACAAGCAACTATACATTTATGTTTAACTTAAAAAAAGAGGAAAAAAATATATTACCACAAGCAAGCTCATGTAACCACCAACTGAGCCAACATTTGCTTCTGAGGTAAGATTCAGCTGCTTATACAAGAAAGCAAGTCCCATCACGCCCCATGACCATGTGCCTATGTTAGCCAAATCCCGAATGGCAAGCATCCACAGCAGACTAATGGTTTTGCTGTTCTTGCCGGCAAAAAGGGTGTAGCCAAGCAAGAGCAACAAAAACGCCTTCACACAGGCGGGCCTAATACGACTCAGCTCCTGCTCCTCCTCCTCTGATAAATCCTCCCCCAGCAAATGGTTACACCTGTTCAACAGGTGGTCATACTGGTCTTTCAGGGCCGTGTAAGAGACAGATGCACCAAAATCAGTCACATACCCAACCGCAGCCTCCACCGGAAACAACAGGTGGGTCACCAACATATCCATAGCTGCGTCATGATCTAAATCCTCCTCATGAATGAGCCGTCCAGCAACGGGGATGCTTAGGAGACAAGCAACATCATCCAGTGTGATGGTCATCTCTGCAACAGGAAGATGGAAGCTGCTGGTCTCCTGATACCATCTCTCAGCCATGGCACACACTAATCCGTGGGAGATGTTGTCGTACCCAGTTAGAAGGAGGGGCCTTAGACCCGATCTATCAAGCGGTTCCCAGAACCAAGGGTTAACATCTACCGGCAATGGAAGGGATAAGGAAGCAAGCTTCAGTTTCCTCCCGTGCGAGATGCCTTTCATCTTACGATGCACTTGCAACTATATATATATATATATATATATATATATATATATATATATATATATATATATTCTACGTAACATAAACTTTGACCTAAGAATAAACTATATATAACATAACATATTCTACGTAGTTATACTTAAATTTAATAAACATAACATATTAAACGTAAAATAAATTTCACATAATAGTAAAATATCATTAAATTAAATAAAACAATTTATACTTACTGATCTATCGTTCCAGAGCTTGCATGCCACGTGTTTACCGAAGTCCGATAAAAGTGACAACTCGTAAGGTCCCCCTGGAAAAACCCCATCCTCGTCCTCCATAACAGGCTCTGCATGCTGCTGCTCAGGATCCTGCTGCTGAGGAGGGTCGACAAACTGATGCTCAGGCTGGTACCCCTCGTGAAACTGAGGGTGATACTCATACCCCTCCTGATAGTGATAACCCGGCTGAAATCCAGCCTGCTCCTGATAATGCTGATCCTGATAAGCCAGCTCCTCAAACTGATGCTGATACTGTGGGGGGTACATAATCTGGGATGCACCCGTCTGTGACGTCGATCCCCCGACAGCATCAACAGTAGCAAGACTCGTGGCCCCCACTCTCCATCAACCTCGACCCTCCGGAGGCTGTAGTGCTTGCTTCTCCCTACGTGCACTACTAGTAGGGGCCATCCTCCCTAACCTAAGCCTATCAGGCCTCTCCTACTCAGACATATCTGCACAAAAATCAAAAAATATTTAACACATTTTCACATAATTTCGACAGCAACACACGTGTAATCTTTAACAATACAACAACAACACTATAATGTCGACAGTGTCATTTGAATCCATAAACTACCACATTGCATTCAAATTAACTATAATCAACATTAACAAACATAACTCTAACTAATTACATCATTAACAATCCAATAAAACAAAAAAATTATCATTGAGACATTTCACAAAACACGTAGTGTGCATTTTTCAAACAACTATTTAATCTAGCGTTTTCAAAACCCTAAACTACCACATTGTACCCTAAGCAACATCTAAACAACAGTTCCTAAGTTAATTCGTCACTAACAATCATCAAAACTAACATGCAAGAAAAATTTAAAAAAACATAAAAATGTCCAATTTCTACACAAATTCGAAAATTTCAACCAAAATAATGCAAAGAATTAGGATAATCATCACTTACTTGATGTTTTGGACGAAATTTGCTTTGAATGGCGCAAGATTGATGAAATTCGAATTTTGGGGTGCAATTTTCGTCTTTGGAAATGTTGGGAAATGAGGGTTCTGTGTTGCTGATAACCAACTTAAGTAACGCTGTGCAACTTAAGTCACGCTGCGCAACTTAAGTTGCGTTGCCGTTATAACTAACGCATGTTAACTTGCGTGGCGTGAGTTAACATGCGTAAGGGTATATAGGTAATTTACTTTGGGACTGAGCAATACTGTTTGGGTAAAGAGCAGAATTCAAGTTGGTTTTCTAGTGGGCTGAGTGTAAGCAACAGGCTGTTGGAAGCAAAACATATGTTTTTTGAAGAACCTTTGGGTGGAAGATTTAATTCAAAAGAAATATTCAAACAACATTGCTCCTAATAAAAAGATGAGTAGTGGTGTTATAGTCCCACATTGAATGAAATGTAGTGAAAAATTGTGTTTATAAATGTATGGAAATCCTTACCATACAAGTAATATTATTGACTAACCTTGTGCATTCTTATGCTCAAGTTCTCATCAATAGGGTAAATATGACGATGATTACTGATTACAATATTAATATTAATAATAATATAATAATTAAAGAAATCATCTTCATAACTACTAATAATTAAAGAAATCATCATCTTCATAACTACTAGATTGATAAGATATAATATATAATTAAAGAAATCATCTTCATAACTACTAGATTGATAAGATTTAATTAATAATATTGCTTTTGGTATTTGGGATTTAATTAATAATACAACTAAGAAAATATTATGTAGGTATTTGGGATTCTTGCTCAAGTCCTTAATCACTAAAGTATTAAAGCTCTCTACGGTGTTAAGGAGGGAGTTTTATAATTAAGTGTTAGTTAATAATATTGATTTCGATTGTTGGGTTTAGGATGGTTGAAATGGTAACAAGTTTTTGTTCTTCGACACCTCAACATTTTCATCATTTTGGGACAATTTAATGAAGGGTTTTTTTATATGTGTAAATTTGCACATGTTAAGAAGTTTAAAATAATAACTTTGTATTGGAACTTGTACATTTTATATTAAATATATCACTTCTTAATAAATAATTTTTGTTTTTTTAATAAAAACTTACTATTTTTAATTTCTTTAATATGTTCAATATTGCACGTGTTAGACAAACTATTTACTGAATTGGTTGCGGCTATTTATCGTCTTGGCATTTAATGGTATATCGAATTTTCATAGTTCGAAGACTTTGCTTAATTATGGAAAAGGTTATTCTCAATGTGTCTCATGACAATTTGGTTTGCTAGTGTTTTGGGAGGATTTGAAAACTCCATTATTGAAAAGAAAATCAATTTCAAATCACATATATTGTTAACGATAATTATTTTTCTTTTTATTTTTTAGAGAGAAATTAATTATTAATATTTGAGATTGTTGGATGGATCTCTAGAAATTTATCAAAGTTCAAACATATCAAGTTGCGCACACTTGACCTCCCTTGAGTTATGATTAAATAACAAATACACCCTCTTAATTTTGTAAAAGACATTCAACCTCCCCTCAATTTCCAAAACACTTTTAATTGGTTAAACAAAAATTTGTTTGTAGTGGAGGACCAAAATTCAATCCCCACAAAGGCTCTATTACGAGTCAGCAATTTCTTCATTATTTAAGGATACTTAAAAGAGAGTGTTGCTAGCATTACTCTATTTCAAGAAGCTCTCAAATCCTTACTCTTACCACACATAAAATAACAGAAATAACGAACACTCCTAATATAAAATAAATTCCCATGACCTTGGGTTATTAGCTTTGATTGCATAATGTTATCTGTCCTGTTTTATTTGGATTGTGTTCTACACAGTTTTTGTCTACAAAAAATTATAGTTTTTGTTTGTTTGTTTTTTCTTTTATTTCTTTTTCTGTTTTCCTTCCTTTTTCTTTTGGTTGAGTTTGGTCTAGTCCCCTCAACTCTTTTTGGTATTTCTTTTCCTTTCTTTTCTAATAATTTTAGATATAGTTTATTAGGACTAAGGGTGTTTTGTGTGTGATGACTTTTTTTGCTTGAAAAGTTTGGTGCAAGGGAGTGTTTTTGGTTTCACATTATGCGCATTTTATTTTGAAGTGTGTACATCCAAACTCTTGTTGAGGGTGGAAAAGGTTTTTCTCAAAGTTGAAGACTGATATGGCCCAAAAGTAGAGTTGAAATTCAAGAAGAATTCTTGCATGGATCTATAGGTACATGAAAATAGAATCATAACATCACAAGTTCAGTTCACAGCTCATAGTGATAACAAGAAAAGATGCATCATGAATTCATAGAAACCCAAAAATTTGAAGGTAACGTTGTATTTAATTAACTTGAAAGTTGTAAGCTTACTAAAGACGAAAATAGAAAATAGAAATGATAAACCAGAGTTCAGAGAACTTCTCTCCTAAACAACTCTTAACAACTTTCTAAATGAATCACCCTCTAGAAGCTCTTTAATAACTGAAACTCTTCCTAGATTCCCGTAAATATTGCAACTGTTCGCAATTCCATAGCTTCTACCAGCTTCTAGAAGTGGTGCTTGTGTGGATTGTGTCCACTAATTAGGCCAACGTATGTATTGGAACTCAAGGTTCTATCATTACCTCCTCATTCAAAACTAGCCTTGTCCTCAAGGCTAGCATAAAAACCTTGATTCTTTTTCAAAGTATCAAGTTCCCAACTTATAATTTCTTTGTTCCCTTCTCACCGTGTGACCTTTGTTGACTACGTACAAAGTGTCCATAGTGGCCATGTTAAGTTGTTTCTCCCATACAATTTTCTTACCATTAGGAAGATGACCACACAACTTCACCATTTCTCCTTCCCAAAGGAAATTAATTGCCCTCTCCTTCCAATTGAACTTTACTTTGCCAAACCTCTGCTACCAAGTCACTCCCAAAACTATATCAATGTATTCTTCTAATTCCAAGACATAGGATTCAACCATGGTAGAAAATTTTCTAAATTGAATTTGCAGACCCTCACCCTTTCCCACAGCAATAACACGACCTACATTCCCCAATTTCACTCTTGCTGCCTTACTAGTTAGTGTCTATCGAAATTTGCATACTTGCTGCCATTAGAGGATATATGAAATTAGGACTGGCTTCAGTGTCAAACAGGACCGTCACCAACTTTCCTTTCAGCATACCTTCAAGGTGTAAAAATTTAGAGAAAAAGCTCTGAATTCTACTTCCGTCTTTTAGCCCACACAGTGCCTTAGAATTGCATTCCAAGGCTGGTACTTCATCACCTTCCTGTAATTCAATGGCTATGACATCCCCTGCGTGCGCTATGAAAATTCGTAATAATTTCTCAAGAAATGTGTGTATTTGCCTTCCTTTACTCCGCATTGGTGCAATCGTTGTCTTAAACCTATAAAATTGTACAGAAACTCGACATAATAGCTTTTTGGCACACTTTAATAAACGATATTTGTATCAAACTGAGGGTTTTTATGATTGATTTCTTGCAAAACAAGTCGATAAGAGCTATGGAAAATATCAGTAATTTGACACTTATCAGTTGGCTCATCATCATCTCTCATTCTCTATTTTTTCTTATGATCGGCGTTTTGTTTTTCGCTTCCATAAAATCGTGTCGCGGTCCTAACGGGGTTTCACAGTCATATCGTTGTTTTGTCACAGCCGTAATGGACATTTTGCTAAGATTTTTCTTCTCATTGTGAAACAGGTAAAAACGGTAATAGTGGCTGTCTGCACCGCTTTGTAATGCACGAAATGTCGATAACATTCCATTTTTTAAAACCTTGAATATGTCATTTTTGCAGTTTAAAGACTTTGTTGTACTTTGGATGGATATTCTCGATGTGTCACATAACAGCTTGGTTTGCTAGTGTTAGGTGTATATATGAAAAATAATAAATAAAATCATTATCAAAGGAGACAGTCTTGACACAAAGGTGGTTGAAAAGTTACACTTTTAGGCTGAAGGTTATGATTATAAAATTTTGGAGTTGGAAAGAAATCCGTGGAAATATTTTGGATGGTGTCCTTCACAGGTACTTATAACTTGTTGGTTTATGGTGTTTTAACTTGCCGTGAGGAGACATAGCTTTTTAGGACTTGAGTATTTTGGCATCGAGGATAAATGGAAGTAAATATCCAACGCCGAATGACATTGGCAAATTATCTGGAGTAAATAAGGTGTACGTAAATATCTTTCGGGTATGTCTCAAAATACATCTCAAATGAAAGTTGTAGAAACATTGGATATGTTGGGGAAACGAGTTTAAACTCAAGACACTCCACTTCTTAATACTTACTATTTAGTGTGTTAGTTTCGTCACTTGACTCGTTAGCAACAAAAAAAAATGTTGTGAATACAAAATGTTACTTTTACAAAATCATGGTAACTCTCTATGATTCTGACAAATTTATTGTGAAATAAAAAATGGACTATAGAATGTAGGGGACATTGGTTATTAGGATTGAGAGTATTTCGTATTCAACCTGCATAATTATGTGGTTTGTGCATTTATATGCTGTTAAAGATTAGTGTTGGTGTAACCTGTTAGGGAAGGTTGAGGCTGCTAGCATGGTTAAGGTGATTGTAATCTATTTTCTACCATAGTTGAAACAATATAACCATAATTTGTTGTTTTAATCTTTGCACATCTTGTGCTTGAATAGACTATTATAAGTTATAACATATTTTGTCTTTAAAAAAAACATGGGTAAATGAGCTTATAAATTGAAGGATTATGTTTTTCTTGAGTTGTCTATTGTCCATACCCCAAACCAAAAAGTTATGATTCTGTGAGCTTATAAATTGAGATTGTACTTTTCACCCCCTAAACGGTATATCTGAAATGAAAGCAATGCTATTAGAAAAAACAAACGCTTTACTTGTCAACTTCAGGCTCAACTCCACGCGACGTTAACAAATCAATGATTTGTAAGTACTAACTCTGGTTGAAAGCATTCTTGACTGTCACAAGAGAAGAGTGAGAATGAACCGGTAAACCGAAATTCTAGTTTAATTTTACAAATGGCAGTACTGTCAGACACTACTTAAATTTTGCAGTCCATGTGCTTTTTCAATGACAGGGAAACTGTGAAAATGATTCAATCCTTATTCATCACCATTTATCTACATGTTGTCTTTTTGATCAGCTGGTTTTGTTTCCCATCTAAATACATTAGATTATGTTAAATATAGTTTAAATTTCTAGTTCTAGTTGTTTTGAGAACCAAGGAATTAACCATATTCAAAGATATGATTGTTGATGACTGTGGAGAATGGTTGAATTTTTTAAAGGGAAGGAGCGAGAATAGGCGTAATTGCAATGACAAGAAGTCCGGGTCAAAGTCCATATCAAAGGGTGTTGACAAATCAAAGTTCAAATATTTTATTTGTCACACTGAAGGTCACTTCAAGAAGGATTATCCTTAGAGAGGGGGCGGTGGTTATTCTTCCGTTCAGATTGTTGTAGCTGAATATGAAGGTTATGAAAGTGTCAGAGCAGTAGTTGTTACAAGTTGGAAACCAATTGGGTCATGAACTCTGGATGCTCCTGTCATATTTTTCCAAGAAAGGAGCACTTCGAGACCTTAGAATTGAAAGAAGGTGAGGTTGTTTGCCTTGGTAACAATAAGATACGTAAGTTTTGTGATGTAGGTACTATTCGTTTCAAAATGTTTGATGTAAAATGTGAGGTATGTTTCTAAAATGAAGAGAAACTTAATGTTTATAAGCACATTTGATAGTCTAGGCTATGTATTAGAATTGAACGTGGTGTGATGAGAAATTTTCATGGTGCATTAGCTATAGCTAAAGGGTGTAAAATACAAAGTTTATATATTTTAGATGGTTTTCCTCTATTATTGCTCATGCTTTTGGGTCATTTAATAGGTTGGGAAATCATCGATTAAACGATCCAATCGACTTTGTGATTGTTTTAATGTTTGGGAAATCGACATTTAAACGATCCCTTAGAAATAACGATATCATTTGGAAAAGAATGATATTGTCGAGTGATTGTGATAATATCGTTTAAAAAGATAGAATCCGTTAATTGATCGAGAGATTGCAGCTGTTACGCTTGGTTGATATCTCTGACCCCAAGCGAAATAGCCCTATATCTTCTCGTTTTACTTTTATGTCGAATAGAAAAATAGTTTTACTCAAACAAACAATTTATACCCAAACACTTAAGGTGATAAATATTGTGAAAATGCTTATGAAATACACAATTCCCTGTGGAAACGATCCCATATTATACTCACGTGTAAATAGTTTTATGACATGTAAAAATCTTACATCACCTGTTCAGATCTAATGTAACCGTTGTTGTCAAAATCCCGACTTAAATCCCAAAATTTAGGATTTTGCGACTTTACTCACGTTCAATGACTCAAATCCATAGAAGAATCTCAAAACAGGCAAAATCCTGATAAAATCGCATCAAAATCGTGCAAAATCTTGAAATCCATGCAAAACCGCTGGATTCTAAAGGATTTTGTCCATTTTTTATACAGGTTGCTTTTGAGCCAGTTTGTTAATTGGCCTGGTTTGTACCCATAACTCGATTCTATAAATACATAAAAGACCAAGTTTTTTTTTTAATTCTTTCACACAACAATGGCTCTTCACTGTACATTCATTTCAAAATGAACTATAGCTAACTAGACTGTCTTTTCCCTTCAATCCATCATCCTTTCCTTCAATATCCATCATCTTTTCATCTCGAATCCATCATTCATCATCGTTTCCATTTCTTCTTCATCCAGATTGCATGTTCATTTTCTTTACCTTGAAACTTAATAGTCACTTCCTCGCTCTTGATAATGTATTTTGTCATACATATAGGATTTGTCTTTTAGGTATTTTGTCTAGTTTATTTAGCATTATTATGACTACTAGAGAATATTCGACATCTAGGATTTTAGTCATATATGTATAAGTAATAGGATCTATGGTGGACCACTCTTAAGGTTGATCATATAGCATTATTATGTCATACATATAGGATTTTACAAAAAAGATCGATCAGTTTAAATTAAAATAATTAATAGGATCTATGGTGGACCACTCTTAAGGTTGGTTCACCATAGACATTTGGGATTAAAGTTAACAGCCGGAGACTTTTTTGAATAACGGAGCAAACGTTGAGGACCAAATTGATGATTTTAAGAGTTAGGGGACCAAAATGAGTAATTAGTTGAGGGACTATTGGATTAATTTAGCCAAATTTTAAACGACATTCATTTTAAAATGGGGGAGTACTTATTATCTTTCATAGTATGTAATCATATGACCTCCCATGTTTTCCACTACGGAACAAATTTTATTGGCTAAACTCTCTTTTGTGATTGTTTCGAGAAGAATTATATCGTGATGAATAGCACTCCTCCGGGAGAAAATATGAAAGGAAATCAATGGTATTAGAAATAAAGGGTTTGCTTGTCAACTTCATATTTCTACGTGACATCAAAACATCAATGATTTTTTTTATCACTGCTCCACGTCGACATGGAAGAATAAGCTTCCCATGTGGCTGATGGAGGAAGAGAGTGGAAAAAAAAGGGTTTAAGTTTGAGCGTGGTCAAACTGGTGCAAAGATCTCACAAAGTTGGTATTGATAGTGGACATGGAAGTAGTCCCATAAATTGATTTTATAGTGGTCTGAGCAAGCGTAGTAGGTGGATAGGAAACATATTTTTTTAAAGATCATTGGGTACAATAAAGCTATCGGTTAAAATAAGAAAGGAGAATAGAAGAAGTCACACATTGAATAAAATATGTTATGAAAATGTGTTTATAAATAAGAGCAAATCCTTACCTAACAAGCAATGTTACTTATACATATTTAATCCAATCGTGCGCCGCTTTCTTCATAATAAAAGTGGAAGATGACTGCCAGCAATTGTGATTGATTAAATTTAATCAATAGTGTTGTTTTTTATTTTCTTTATCTAGAAATTTGATGCGTAGTAAAATTAATTTTGTAAGTGGTTGTGGTGAAGTTGAAACAAAAAATCACTTGTTCTAAATATAGTTGTATTGTTTTTTATCTGGAAATTTGATGCCTAATAAAATTTACTGTGTAAGTGGTTGTGGTGAACTTGAGACAACAAATCAATTGTTCTTAATATAGTATCACATTATATGAAAAGGATATTTTTTTTCACCCTACGCATTTTGCGCATGCCTCTGAATTGATCATCGTATCTCATTCGAATTTTATAAGCCTAAATGTATTTGATTTTTGTCGGATTATAAACTTTGAACTGTGTTTACTAAGTTTTATTCAGATTCAACTCAATTTATTAAAATTCTTGTGGATAGGATCAAAAGAAACAAATCCACAAAAGTGGAGGAAACATATGAATGAAGGAAATATAAGAAATTCAATTGAATTCTTATTCTTATTCTTATCATAACCACCAAGGTAAATTTATGGGAATTGATATTCACGAATAAAAATAATGATTGCTATTATTTTTATCATTATCAAATATTTAAAATTAAATACCGCAATTTAAACACTACTAACATGTGTGTTCTATTTTATGTGGGACACACACACTCTATTTTTTCAATTCACACAACATTAGATCAAAGTGTGTTTAATCTTCCAATTTTTCTTCCAGCATCACACCAATGTTCCAACAATAACTCACCGTAATTCTAATGATAACGAAATATAAATAATAAGCTGAATTACCTTAGTCAATTGCTGGAGCCAAGATCAAAGTCCATGGTGTAATTATACTCAAATGTTGGAATCACACGGTTCATAAATTTCAAAAATTAACAAGTACCTACATAAGCATATGAACTTATGTACCTCATGCTCATATATAGCAGTTATTTTAGACTTATTATCTACATAATTTTTCTTCAGGCTGTGCATAATATTTAAGAGCACAGTGACAATAACAGTATATATAATCACTATTCAACATAAGGTTTCTAGTGTAACGAATTATTAATTAGTGCTAGTCAAATAAGTAATCTCTAATAAGTACTATAATGAGGAAATAATGGATGGTGTTACCATAAGTCTTGTCTGATAGGAGAATCACTTGTACATCCGAAATGAGAGCATTGATATTACAAACAAAAGGGTTTAGTTGTTAACTTGAAGCTTATCAACATGGATGAATATATGCATGCTTCCTAGGTAAGTGAGGGTGGTCCTTAATTGTTACTGTCCTGCATCATTTTAAGTTAGAAAATAACATATTGACACAAATTGTAGCAAACTATATAATTGTGTCTCTAAGTGTGTCCGTAATCAATTATTATGACATATCTCACATTGGAAGTGGTGATGATATGGAGGAAGAGATATGAATAAAGGTTTTGGAGGTGCTCAAACAAAAACACAGGAAAGAGTTTGGAAGATCCTTGGGTGGAGGATTTAGTTCAAAAGAAAGATTCAAATAGGTTGTACAACATAGCCACCAAAAGAAAAATGAGTGTTGGTGCTAAGAGTCCCCACATTGGACAAAATATAATTTGAAAATGTGTTTATAAATAGAGGAAGTATATTTACCCAACAAGTAATATTATTGACTAATGTTGAGTGATACTACTTAAGCTCTTATATCTTATCTTATAATCATCTTTCCATAGGTGCTTCGTTATTAAATTTTAAATAAAAATTTAAATTAATTTAAATAAAAATTTAAATTAAATTAAGGGAGCTCTATAGTTCAGTTCAATGATTAAAAGTTAATTAATAATAATACTTTTTATTTTTTTATCTTATCTTATAATCATCTTTCCATAGGTGCTTCGTTATTAAATTTAAAAATTTAAATTAAATTAAGGGAGCTCTATAGTTCAATGATTAAAAGTTAATTAATCTTATCTTATAATCATCTTTCCATAGGTGCTTCGTTATTAAATTTAAATAAAAATTTCCATAGGTGCTTCGTTATTAAATTTTAAATAAAAATTTAAATTAAATTAAGGGAGCTCTATAGTAATTTTAAATAAAAATTTAAATTAAATTAAGGGAGCTCTATAGTTCAGTTCAATGATTAAAAGTTAATTAATAATAATACTTTTTATTTTTTTATCTTATCTTATAATCATCTTTCCATAGGTGCTTCGTTATTAAATTTAAAAATTTAAATTAAATTAAGGGAGCTCTATAGTTCAATGATTAAAAGTTAATTAATAATAATACTTTTTTTTTTTTTGGGTTTTGGGTGGTTGAAATTATAAAATATTTTTGTCAAGGTGAGAAAAACACAACATTTTTTTTATTAAAATTAATCTTATTAAAATTACGGGAGCTTTATAGTTATATCATATATAGTTCCATAGTGCTTTCTTATTAAAATCAGGGCAGCTCATTAATTCAATTAATAAAAGTTAATCAAGGGAGCTCAGTAACACAAGTTGAATTGTGTTAACTTTTTCTAAGTGTTTAACATATCAGAGTGATCTTCAAAGTATGATTCAGATTTTGAAAACAACAGATTGGAATTAAAAAAAAAAAACACACACACACATGATATATATATATATATATATATATATGGGATTTGCTAGAACACACCCACTAGTTTTTATGTGGGAGTGTTTTAGCAAAGCTACACCTTAGGGTGTATTTAACCACTTTTTAGTTATTCACTTGCTAAAATACTCCTTCTAAAAAGTAAGTGGGTGTATCCTAGCAAACCCCTATAGGATTTGCTAGAACACACCCACTTGTTTTTGTTAGAAGGTGTGTTATAGCAACATACACCTTAAGGTGTATTTATTAACTTTTTAGTTATAACTTGCTAAAACACTCCCACATAAAAACTAGTGGGTGTGTTCTAGCAAACCCCTATATCTATATATATATATATATATATATATATATATATATAGAGAGAGAGAGAGAGAGAGAGAGAGAGAGAGAGAGAGAGAGAGAGAGAGAGAGGGAGAGGGAGAGAGGGGGGGAGAGAGAGAGAGAGAGAGAGAGAGAGAGAGAGAGCAATTATATTGTTCCTCCTACAAACCGGGATTAGTTCAGTCCCTTGCAATTTCAAGGGATTTTATTATAATTACAGAAGATTACAATTGCTCAATCACATAAGCAAGAGTTTCAATGCTCAAGCACACAAGTGATGGTGATTTTAGTGAAATTGACAAGTGCACCAAATCGTTCAAAGTAATAAAGTAGTAAGTTAAATGTCTCCACGGGGATTGTCGTTCAACTCGGTAATTCGTGGAACCTATTTTGAAAAGAAAGTAAAGGAAAATATTTAAAAGTGGTTGCATGGTTTTAATTTTCCTACCCAATACGAGATTAGGTTTGATTGATTCAAATGTTTAGTGGCGATTAGGGAATCCATGAATCCCTCATTCGTCTTTGTTGGAAATCAAATAAAGAAATCATTCGTCTCTAACTTGCCTTATATTGACTTTAAGAAAGTAGAACATAACCCCGTGATGAATCTGTGGAAATTTATTTGGGTTTTGTTAATTCCCCACAATTCGACCGTTCAAATTGTGGGGTTTCCCATAAGATGAGTTATAACCCTAAATTCATACTTAGATTCAGTTAGAAGCTAAGAAATTCACTACTGCCTTGTTCGAATGGAGGGGAGGGATGTTAATCCAAATATTGCACCATCTAAGATATGGTATATAAACGGACATATACAAATTTAATCAGAATTTAGATTATAAACTGAATAAAAACTTTATTAAAATAATCCAACAAATAAGAAGAGGTTCATCGTGGAAGCCTAGTCAAATAGGTTTAGTTATAATGGCAATCGACATCATTACAAAACATTAGAAAAACATACCCTAGAGAGAACAAGAGGAGGATGGAGATCCTCTGCCTTGAAGCTCCTTGATGATTTACCTTTGCCTTGTACCGCTAGCTTTCTAAATGAATAAAGAGTTTGCAGAAGTCTCTAATTATAGTGCATGATTACTTAGGGGTTAAGAGAGTTAAAATATGGTTTTTCTACCAAAAACAGCTTGGAAAACAAGAAAACAACACCTCTTCCCATGTCCATTGTTTTATCTTGGTTTTTCGGGTGTCAAACATTGATTACGTTTGAACCTTTTAAACCGGTGATATCTTATTTTTCCTTGGGAAGGGAAAAAGTAAGCAAAACCCTTGAGAATCGAGGTCCGGGAGTTGTTTTCGCTACGGGAAGGTGTTAGGCACCCATAACGACTATAGTAACCTATAGGAACCGTCTTTAATTTCTATGCGCGCGCTTTATTTTTAAATGCTATTTGAAAATGTTATTTACACCTAAAAATTACTAAGTGAAGAATTGGAGGGGGAAGAATGTGTTTGAATTTTTATTTTAATTGAATTGAAGGAATTTTGTTCCTTGCCTACGTACCCGTTTAAGGGATCAAATCCACCGTAGTTCTCTCTCAAAAATGTTTTTGTTTTTGTAGGTTGATTTTAAGTTTGAAAATGGATTTTGAAGAATAGAAAGGGGCCTCAAGGGCATGAGATTAGGAAATTGTGAGGTTGGATTAATGATTTGCAAAAGAAGTCAAAGTTTGATTATTTTCATTGAAATTTGATTAAGAAAATGGAAAAGAAAATACAATGGGATGTTGGATCCCAAGGTTTATTTGGAAAAGCTTTGAGTGAAGTTGTTCACATTTGTTTGGAAAATTGGTTTTTCTAAGTAGAAGTCCTAGGCATTCATCTAAGCATACAATCCTAAACATACATCTAAACATGCATATTCTAGCTACTTATCTAAAGTGGTGTGTGTGCATGTGTCGGTGCTTGTGTCGGTGTACATTATTAGAGTCCATTGTCCTTTGCACCATACCCTAGATACATTCTATGGCCTCTTTGCCAAGCAAATTAAAAGCATGAAAGTAAGATATTACAAGAACTCCTAAGTGTTTACATTCTATCTTTGGTACAAATCATATTGCAAGAAGAATAGAGATGAGAATGGGATGAAATGGAGATGCTTATGGTGAATATGAAATATGAAATGAAAAGGTTAGTAGCATAAGGCAATATCAAAGAGGTGAAGTAAGAGAAATACTAGAATATAAAAGATAGAAAATAAGTGCAAACATGGCTAAAATTTGTTCATAAAATGCAAGAACCAAGTGACCTATAATTCTCACATTCCAATTACATTTTAAAGGTTTAGAAACAAGTTTTGGAATGGGAATTAAGGCTACATGATTTACTTGACATTTTAAAACAAATTTGAAGCATATTTACATTATTTAACTACTTAATGACTTGTAAGCTAAGTAACCTACCAAAATTCACAATTATGCAACAAAATTAAGCACAAACAGTAGCTAAAACCCTATGAAATCAAGTGGTATAGGTCACCAAAATTCATCAAGCAATTTGGATTGAAATCAAGCAAAGTTCCACTTATTTTTAGCACAAAATAAGACAAAACTAGCAAGAAAATTAACACCTCATTTTTAACCAATTTTAACATGTGAAAATTATCACAAAATACTACAAAAATATCAAGAAGCCTATGTGAATTTTTTTGAATTTTTTAAAGGCTTTTTAGGCTAAAAAGTGCAAGAAAGTTGCCAATTCTAACAAAAAACAAGGAAAAAGCTATATATATTTTTTATCAAGATTTATTATGCAAAAATGTTAGAAAAACACCTAAAAATCATCAAGAAATCATAGAAATATATTTTGGAATTTTTGTAAAAGGTTTTGATGCACAAGAGGTGCAGGAAGCAAAGTCCAGTGGTGCAACTAGCAGAAAATAGGCCAAAAACGAAAAAAAACAGTAAAGAGGACCCAGGCCCAGGGTCTTTGGTGGATCCTGGATCATCCATTGGCTTCACAGCCTTTAGATTGATCCAGGTCCAATTTTGACCAAGATCCAAGGGCTGAAGACGCACAAGGCAAAGTAGATCAAATCAGGCATGCATCAGGACCATACAACTCATAACAAAGACAGATCTAACGGTCTAAACATGAAGGAGCACAGAGAGAACACAACACGCGCGCGCGTGGGATCAAAGGCATGATATATAAGCAAAATCCAAAGGGGAACCTCACAATCCTCACTCCTTTCTCTCTCTACAATGTTCTTAGAGAGAGAGAGTCTGCAGACTCTCTCTTCTCCGACCTAGCACCGGTCGTCTTCTCCAACTTGCCGACGCGGTGGCCGACGGTGGCGCCGCCGCGTCGGAACCCTAAACGGAAACCTAACTACATGTTCTTGACGCTCATGACCCCCTCTCTTCGATTCTGAGGCTTGTTTCTCAAAGAAACTTACGAATCAGAGTAGATCGGACTTTTACTTTTCGGTTTTAATGCTTCTTTTTGTTGACTCTTCTTCTTCTTCTCTTATTCGAAAGGTTCTTGCAAGAAAAACTCTTAAAACGCTCCGATCTACTTTGATTCGTAGCCACAGCACATGTATGAAGCTAATTGTTCATGATTTCGAAAAAAAAACGCGAAGAGGAAAAGATTGAGAGTTTGATACCTGTGTTCTTGGACTGGTGATGTGACGAACGAAGAAGACTTTGAATCCTTCGATTGTCCTTCCTCTGGTGAACTTCGTAACCTTTTTCTTCTTCTGTTATGTCTTCGAATTCGAACTTTTTCCCTCTTCTTCTTCTTCAAATCCTTCGTGATCACGAAGAGTTCGTCGTTATTGACGAATCTTCGTTGGAATTGCGAAGGTGAGCTTGATGATGATGATTCTTCAGAATCTCTGAAAGCTTCTTCCTCTTCCTTGCGAATTCGTCTGGTTTTTGTGAAATTGATGCGGAATTCTGTGTTGTGTGATGTGTTGGATTCGATTATGGCTTGAATTTGATGAGGATCGATGAATTTTGTGATAACTGAATTCGGTTAGGGTTTTTGGATGATGAAGTTCTTGATGAACTTCAATGTGTTCTTCATTTTTTTGCTGCGTTTGATCTGTTTTGGAAGGAGAGAGAAACGTGATTGTGTTTCTGATTTTCTTTGTGATGTGGCAACGATTCTGTGGCTCTGTGATGATTTGGCCCCTTTTATAGACTGACACTTGGACAGGCTGGGCCAATAGAATGGTGACACATGGACAGACTTGTAACTGACTGGACCAATGCACAGTTAACACGTGGACAGGACTAAAGACTTGGACAAAAGGACCAATATGCAATTAACTAAACTTAAAGGACCAAACTGCAATTATTAGAAACTTTAGGACTAAAATAAAAATTAAAATTGAATTAAAATTGGTAACCGGATAATAACGTAAAGTGAGACGATTAAAATTGACAAAACGGGCTAAAACGAACCAATGGCCTAAATGAGGTACTTTAAAGTACCTCTCTGCCGAAATTTCGTGTGAAATGACCAAAATGCCCCTAGGGCTAAAACAATTGAAAAAATGACTCAGGTGCAATTGAAAAAATAGATTTTTGACAGAGATTGAATCAAAGACTCATATAAGCAAAATTAACAGACTCAGAGACAATTTTGAGGGTTTAAACAGAGTTTTGACACTTGAAATGACTAAAATGCCCCTAGGGGCAAAACTGACTCAAAATGACTTCAAATGCAATTTTTGGAAAGGGTTTTGACATAGAATGAGACAAGGACTTATTCAAACTACTTGAAAGGACTCAAACAAAATTTTGAAAGATTGAAAGAAACTTTGACATTGGAAATGACTAAAATACCCTTGTATGTGAATTTTGCAAATAACATTGAAATAAAATGCTGAGAACAATGCAATTGATTAGAGACATATCAAATGACTTGAAATGCAAGAAAGGAAAGATTGATTAGTATTTTTAGGTCCAAAATTAGGGTATAACAGCTGCCCCTATTTAAGTTTCTTTGCCCGGAGAGTCAAGAGACGAAGTCTTAGAGTTGACGGGACGAAGATACTTAAATATTAACATTTGCACTGTTTTTGGACATAAAAATACGTTTTCAGATTTTCAAAAATGTGCGTGCCATGCAATGCTTTGATTATGAATGCAAGACAAACAAACTGGAGTCTATGGAACCTATCATGTCACTGGGGATTCAGATAGACACTGACAGGGTAGACAAACCAGGGATAGAGAATAAGGTACAAGCTGTTCTTTGGGTCGAACTAGTCACTTGACCAAGGAATACAAAATAAGAGATAGGTGCAAGCTGTTCTTGGGATTGAACTTGGCACTTGACCGGAAACATAGACATATAGGCAGATACAAGTGGTTCTTTGGATCGAACTTGACACTTGATTGAAAATACAAACAGATAGACAGACACAAACTATTCTTCGGATCGAACTGGCCGTTTGGCTGGAGCTATAGACAAAAGGGTTGATACAAGCTGTTTCTTTGGATCGAACTTGCTTGTTGGATTATCACCACATCATGTGGGAGAGTGCAGACTGTTCTCTTAGAACGAACTTGTCGTTTGACCGATAACAAAGCATAAGATGGATACAAACTGTTCTTCAGATTGAACTTGTCGTCTGACTGATAACAAAGCATCAGCTGGGTACAAACTGTTCTTCAAATCGAACTTGTCGTTTGTCCGGAAGCATAGGTATACAAGTAGGTACAAGTGGTTCTTTTTTGGATCGAACCTGGCACTTGACCAGTAACAAGATACCAATTGAAAGTCTGGCTTAACAAGATACCAATTGAGGGTAAATTGTTATTGACTTGATTTGGAAATAGACATGACCATTTTTGTTGGCCCAAGAGTAAATTGAGAGTAAATTGACATTGATTTGAGTTGAGAATTGACATTGAAAGTTGAGATTGAAAGTTGAGATTGAACAGAGACATAGACATAGACATTGGATTGGAAAGTTGCAATTGACATTGGAATTGAATTGAAAATTGACATTGACATTGACACTGACATTTGACATTGACATTGGAGATTGTCATTGGAGATTGTCATTGGAGATTGACCTTGAAATTGGGATTGAAATTGGAGATTGACATTGACATTGACATTGGAGGTTGTCATTGAAATTGGAATTGAAATTGGAGACTGACATTGACATTGACATTGGAGATTGTCATTGAAATTGGAATTGGAATTGGAATTGGAGATTGGAAATTTGGCATTGTCATTGGATACTGACATTGGAATTGGAAATGAGATTGCTTCGAATTTGACAGTTGAAATTGAAATTGAGATTGGAAATTGCTTCGAATTTGACAGTTTGACATTGAAATTGGAAATTGCTTCGAATTTGACAGGTTGAAATTGAATTGAATTTGGAATTGGAATTGAAATTGAAATTGAAATTGAATTTGACAGTTGGAATTTGGATTGAATTTGACAGTTGACAGTTGAAAGTTGGATATGCAACATGTATGTATGGTATAGCAAGATTATTGGATGTATGAGCACATAAAATGCATGATTATGCATGTATGAATGCTTGAAATGCATGATTGGTTGGCAATTTGGCAGAGAAGGTTTCACAGAGACAGACAAGACATTGGAAGATTGGGCACGTAGTGGCTCGTGCTGCAACATATTCACGGGGGAAAAACCTCTTTGGAGAGACCGTCGTTGAGAGACGTATCAAAACCATGGCTGAGGGCAATAGAACTTGTAGAGGAGGGACCCTTGGAAAGTCCTTGGATACAGGTCGCCGTCGCTAGGCGTGTCAGTGCCGGGTAAACATTGGATGTTCGCATCTGTGGTCAATGCTTTTTCAATATTTCATTCTTTCATTTTTCATTTTCAAACCCCATTTTTGCCTGAACCGCCCTTTCGGGTTTTCGATTCACCGGGGAGTAATATTCTTTTTATTGCCCCATTTTTGCCTGAATTGCCTTCATAGGTTGTCAATCAGCGGGGTGCTCATTTTTGCCTAAGCCGCCCTTTCGGGTTTTCAACTTAGCGAGCTATTTATTTGTATTCTTTTTCATTCTGTTTTTTCATTCTTGCCATTGACCACAGATCATCCTGGGGAGTAGCCTGCTTGTAACATGTATTGAAATAGACATTGATATTCATTTATTCATGCATGTTTCATTGAAATGTACCCTATTGCTCAGGTTTGCTTTCAAAATAGACATAAAAGATTTTTCAATTTTCAAAGATGTTTGTTTCAGACATTGACGTTATCAAATAGAAAGAAAATGTTTTGTATATAACATTGAAAGTAGAAAGAAAATAGAATTTCAAACAATAGCACAGGCTCAAACTGATGTAGAAGAGTGACAGTCAGCCAAAGGCATGACTTCACGGATTTACAAAGCTTGGAAAATGGTAATTTTATTGGTTGGTGGTACATTGAACACGATGACCGCTACATTTCATAGAAATTTTGAATTCACAAGTACAGGAGCCTCTGATGAAGACAATCATTGACAGTTGCAGATGCCCCAAGGGGTGATGGTGATTTGCCAGATATAGTTACTTGTCTTTTATTGTCAACCTCATTTTTGCATGAACCGCCCTTTCGGGTTTTCGGCTCATCGAGGCGCTCATTCTTGCCTGAGTTGCGTACAATCTCAGCGAGCTTTTTCATATTCATTTTTTTTTTGTCCCTAACTTTTGCCTGGATCGCCCTTTCGGGTTTTCGATCCACCGGGAAGCGCATTTTTGCCTAGGCCGCCCTTTCGGGTTTTCGACCTACCACGCTGTTCTTTTCTTTTTAGACAAAGTATTTCTTGACTATATCGGCATTAACAGGATTTGGGAGTTCAACACCATCCATGTGTGTAAGAATCAAAGCACCACCAGAGAAAGCCTTCTTGACAACATAAGGACCTTCATAGTTAGGTGTCCACTTGCCCCTTGGGTCGGGTTGCTGACTTATCCTTCTTTTCAATACAAGTTCGCCTTCCTTGAATTCTCGAGGTCGGACTTTCTTGTCAAAAGCATTCTTCATTCGCACTTGATACAACTGTCCATGAGTCATAGCATCCATACGTTTCTCTTCAATCAGATTCAATTGATCGTACCGACTTTGACACCATTCAGCCTCAGTTAACTTTGCTTCCATGATCACTCGAAGAGATGGAATCTCCACTTCCAGAGGGAGAACCGCTTCCATACCATACACCAAAGAGAAGGGAGTTGCCCCGGTTGAACTGCGCACTGTAGTACGGTAACCATGCAAGGCAAACGGTAGCATTTCATGCCAGTCTTTGTAAGTAGTGACCATCTTCTGAACAATCTTCTTGATGTTCTTGTTAGCGGCCTCAACTGCACCATTCATCTGAGGTCTGTAAGGAGAAGAGTTGTGATGTTCAATCTTGAATTCTTCACATAAATCTTGCATCATGCTATTGTTCAGATTAGAACCATTGTCAGTGATGATCTTGTTAGGAACACCATATCGACAGATGATGTTATTCTTGATAAACTTGACAACCACTTGCTTGGTCACATTTGCATAGGAGGCAGCTTCAACCCACTTGGTGAAATAGTCAATTGCCACTAGAATGAACCGATGTCCATTGGAAGCCTTTGGTTCAATTCTTCCGATTATGTCAATGCCCCACATAGAGAAAGGCCATGGGGAAGATATAACATTGAGGGCATGTGGAGGCACATTAATCTTGTCAGCATAAATTTGACACTTGTGGCATCTTTTAGCATGTCTGTTGCAGTCACGTTCCATAGTTATCCAGTAATAGCCGGCTCTTAACAGTTTCCTTGACATAGTGTGGCCCGAAGCATGGGTCCCAAAGGTACCATCATGTACATCATGCATCAATTTCTCAGCTTCTTGTTTATCAACACATCTCAACAAGACCATGTCATAGTTCCTCTTGTATAGGATTTCTCCGTCCAGAAGGAATTTGCTAGCCCATCGTCTCAAAGTCTTTTTATCCCTGTTGGAAGCACCAGGTGGATATTCACGATTCTGCAAGAATTGTTTGATGTTATAATACCAAGGCTTTTTATTATTCACATCTCTATCAGCTTGATCTGGCATATTTTCAATAGTGAACACATGAGCGGGTCTATCAAGACGCTGTACTTTGATCACAGGAACATCATTCCAGTGATTGACACGAAACATGGAAGACAGAGTAGCGAGAGCGTCAGCCATTTGGTTCTCATCTCGAGGGATATGGTGCAGCTCAACCTTTGTAAAATACGTCAACAGCCGTCTCGCATAGTCACGGTATGGGATTAGCTTCTCATGATGAGTCTCCCATTCACCCTTTATCTGATTAATAACAAGTGCAGAATCTCCATAGATGTCAAGGTGCTTAATTCTCAGATCAAGGGCTTCTTCAATGCCCAAGATGCATGCTTCATATTCAGCTATGTTGTTCGTGCATTCAAAAGTTATTCGAGCAGTGAAAGGAATGTGGTGCCCCTGCGGAGTCACGATGATGGCTCCAATTCCTTTACCGTAAGCATTAACAGCACCATCAAACACCAATCCCCATTTGCTGTTGGGATCCGGCCCTTCATTGATCAGTGGTTCTTCACAGTCTTTTGCTTTCAGATACATAATCTCTTCATCAGGGAAATCAAATTTAATTGGCTGGTAATCATCAAGAGGTTGACAAGCAAGATGCTCAGCAAGGACGCTTCCTTTGATTGCTTTCTGAGCTTTGTACACAATATCGTATTCAGACAACAACATTTGCCAACGTGCAATCTTTCCAGTAACAGCAGGCTTCTCAAAGATGTATTTGATTGGGTCCATTCGGGATATCAACCAAGTTGTATGATTCACCATATAGTGACGCAGGCGTTTGGCAGCCCAAGCTAAAGCACAACAAGTCTTTTCAAGCATTGTATACCGAGTCTCGCAGTCGGTGAACTTCTTGCTCAGATAGTAGATAGCATGCTCTTTCTTACCAGTCTCATCTTGTTGACCGAGAACACAGCCCACTGAATCGTCTAACACTGACAGATACATAATCAAAGGCCTCCCTTCCACTGGCGGAACAAGGATAGGTGGTTCCAACAGGTACTCTTTAATGCTATCAAAAGCCTCCTGGCATTCATCATTCCATACAACAGGTTGATTCTTTCTGAGCAATTTGAAAATTGGCCCACAGGTAGTAGTCATGTGAGATATGAATCTTGAAATGTAATTCAGACGTCCGAGGAAACCTCTGACTTGTTTTTCAGTTTGAGGGGCCGGCATCTCTCTGATGGCTCGGACTTTGTCTGGATTAACTTCAATGCCTCTTTGGCTGACAATGAAGCCTAGCAGCTTTCCAGATCTTACACCAAATGTGCACTTGTTAGGATTCAACCGCAGCTTGTACTTTCTTAATCTTTCAAACATCTTTTTCAAATACACAACATGCTGCTCTTCATCACTTGACTTCACAATCATATCATCAACGTATACTTCAATCTCTTTGTGAATCATATCATGAAACAGAGTGGTCATACCCCTTTGATAGGTAGCACCAGCATTTATCAAGCCGAATGGCATCACTTTATAACAGAACGTTCCCCACGGAGTGATGAAGGATGTCTTTTCTCTATCTTCAGGTGACATTCATATTTGGTTATAACCAGAGAAACCATCCATGAAGGAGAACACTTTGGATTGGGCGGTACTGTCAACAAGCACATCAATATGAGGCAATGGAAAGTTATCTTTTGGACTGGCTTTATTCAGATCTCTGTAATCAACACACATTCGAACTTTCCCATCCTTCTTTGGTACTTGTACGATGTTGGCAATCCACTCAGGATATTCAGCTGTCATGAGGAAGCCCGCATCAATTTGCTTTTGCACCTCAGCCTTGATCTTAAGAGCCATGTCTGGACGAGACCTTCTCAATTTCTGTTTGACAGGAGGACATTCAGGTCTTGTCGGTATCCGATGTTCCACAATCTTGGGATCTAGACCCGGCATATCTTCATAGGACCATGCAAAGACATCTGGATAATCACGGAGAAGCTGAGTGATTTCCTTTTTCACCTCTGGCTCGAGTGCAGCACCGATCTTGATCTCTCGCTTGTTTTCTTCAGTACCCAGGTTGATAAGCTCAATCTCTTCCTGGTGAGGCTGAATGGCTCTTCTTTCTTGCTCAAGCAGTCGAGTGATCTCATACGGTATCTCTTCATCATCATCCTCATCTTCGGCTTCATATACAGGGAATTCAAAATTTGGAGGAACCATAGGGTCACTGTGTTCAACGGGTTTTTTATGGTTCAATCTGCATAATATGATTGGGATGATTTTAGAAAAATGTTTTTCTTTATGCAGATTTTTGAAATTAATAAGAAAATACAGATGTTTTGGTTTTTTCTGGCATTACCATTATTTCCAAGAAAAAGGCACTAAAAAGTGAAAAACAAAGAGTCGTGAGAAAGACGACAACTTTTATTGATAACGGCAATGCCGAAACAAACACGCCCTTACAATGATATCACTTTCGCCTTGGGCAGAGCGAAAGGATTGTTATTTTGAAAACAAAAAACATGAGCAACAAAACACATTACATGGAAGCATGCATGACTAAAGGAAAATCAATGGCTTCCCAATTTCTCACAGTGCCTCCCTGTACAACAAATGTTGGCACATAACTTCTTTCAGCAGCATCTTCAGTAATAGCGTTGATGAACCCAGCACTGTAGAAAGTTCCTGTTGAAACACCCGAGGTTGGGGAGAATCCAAGGCCCTCTTTACGCTTGTTTTCCAGAATCTGAATCATTTTGCCCCAGCCGGCAGCCTGCCCTTCTTGAACAGCCTTCTGAGCGTCTTTCAGTGAAGCCATGGCAGTACCAGCCCTCCGGGGCGCTGCACCTTCAACAGTTAAGCCTGGCACAATCACACATACATCACTGGCAATCAAGTACTTGTCATCCATCAGGCTCTGGATATCATTTTGCACCACACAACAGCCCATGGGATTCCGAAGACATTCTGAACAAGAATCATGATCATGTTTGAACAGAGAAGCCTGGCAAAGTTTGACATGTAATGGCACCAAATGAGTAACGACATTGCGGACATCCAACATGGGATCCTCTTGAGGAACGGGAACCCCTTCAAAGGCCTCAATCATGTTAACAGCAGCATGATTTGGAAGCGGGTTGTCAAGGACGTGAGGAGCATTATTTTCAAAAGTCAACCGTCCCTTTTCTATTAGGTCTTTCACAATATACTTCAGAGCAAGGCAACCCTCAACATCATGGCCTTGAGCACCCTGATGAAATTCACATGTTAGATCCTGTCGGAACCTGGGAGGCAATGGATTAGGCGGAGGCTTGCCTGGTCTAGTGACACAGTGTCCCTTGGCCAGTAGAGTTGGGAGCAGCTCACCATACCGCATTGGTATTGGTGGAAAAGAAGGTTTGGGTCGGGGACCCTGTTGTTGCTGCTATTGCTGTTGAGCAGGAGGCTGTTGTTGCACTTGCTGTGCGATGGCATTGACGGGCACTGGTGGTTGGCCCGGTGGCAGAGGATATTGTTGGTAGAATGGCGGGAAGAAAGGATGCTGAGAGTATTGCATGTAGTGATAAGGCAGAGGTAATTGCATGGCTGCTGCAGACGGGTTACCAGACACCATCCCTACGTCAGATTCTTTCCTCTTGTGATGTCCGTTACCGTACTTCTTTGGTGCACTGTTTGAAGATTCACCCTTCTCAAGGACAATAATACCATCTCGGACAGCCTCTTCTAGACGGGTTCCCATTGTAACCATATCAGAGAAGTTGTTCGGAGCAGAGACTATCATTCTCTCCTTATATTCCTTCTTCAGAGTCTTCAGGAATGTCTGCGTTAATTCCTCCTCATCGAGCCGAGGAGAAACACGGGCAGTTGCCCCTCTCCACCTCTGAGCATATTCTCGGAAGGTTTCATCCGATTTCTGAGATAGGGCTTTAAGAGAGTCCCTATTTGGCCTTAGACGGGTATTGAACTCATATTGACCTTCGAAAGCAGCAGCGAGTTCCTCAAAGGTATGGATGTTATCTTTGCTCAGACTAGTGTACCAATCTGCTGCATCATCTGTCAAGCTACTTTGAAAGCAATGGATCATCAGTGCATCATTGTCGGCATAGTTAGCCATCTTTCGGACATACCGGATAACATGGTTGTGTGGGCAAGAAGTCCCATTGTACTTGTCAAATTCTGGCTCTTTGAATTTCTTAGGAACCTCAAATCGGGATACCAAGCATAGATCACGAGCTTTAGTAGGGGCACCATTGTTTCCTCGGCTAGCCTTGACCTCACGGAGTTCTCCAGCCAACTCCCTTAACTGTCTCTTCATAGCTTCCATTGCGGGATCTTGTCCCCGCGGAGTGTCAATATCAATCACTTGTTGCACAGTGTGTACAATAGGGTCGGTAACAACAGTGGTTACTTGAGGCATAGCAGTAGACACAGGAATCTGTCCTTGACCAGCAAAACCAGAGACACCAGCAGCAGTATTAGGAGAGTAGTAAGCTGAGAGGCCATAAGGACGGCCGTTGGGCATAACAAAACGAGCATCAGTAGCCACAGTAGACAATGGGATAGAGGGAATCACCTCAGCAGTAACTGGAATAGAAGTGGCTGGTTGTTCCTGTGAAGCCATCATAGCGGACATAGCGTCATGAGCCTTAGCCAGGTCCTCTTTCATAGCAGCCAATTCGGCACGGAGCTGAGCATTTTCTTCTTCAAAGTTAGCCATTATCCTTCTCTTGTGAAATCTTGTCTGATGAATTCTATCTGGTTGGTAGACTTTGCGAACACGAGCCACTTTTCAGACTGCGGCGGACAAAACCAGGAGGCAATGAGCACGAGAAGCCATTTGTGACCGATGAATGATGCATATGATGCATGATATGCAAATGCGAAAAGACTCTTTTTTGTCAGAGGACTTTGTCAAAGTGGTTGTGAACATCACGGAGAAACACGGTTTTATTTGAAAATCTTGAGCAAAACTAGAAGTTTAGTTGAGATGGTATCACTTGGTATTCACATCCGTGATGTTCAAAAGATGACTTGTCTAAGTCCTCCGATAAATGTATGGAAAAAAGTTTATGCATGTATGCATATATGCATGAATGCATGATTATGTTCAAGTTCGGAGAAAACATGGTGGGTTTGAAGTTCAAAGTCGAGGAGTCAAAGGGTGGACACGGTGTCCGGTGAAACTAGGGTTTTAGGATAATAGTAACCGGGTTCTAAAAAGGTTCCCAAGTTGCAACCTCTCCGACGTATCTCATGGTGTCGCGAGACAACACTCGCTCCATGATTATACGTGGAAGGTCTAACTTGAGTGTAGTATCGCGTGACGACTAAAACTTGAGACAAACACTCGGTTTAGCCTCCGCACTACGTCCTAGAAAAATGGCCATGGATGGGTTTGGTTATCTACGGTTCATAGCGTCATAGAACAATTAGAAGTAAACTGCCTAAACGCGACAACTCGCGCCGACAACATCACCCCCAAAATGCCTCAGCTATGTGGGATTGATCGCGTAATCCAAAACACGAGGCAACCCCCGGAATGAATTGTCGATTATATCCCTCCTAAATCCTAAGTTCACTCAGCCCGGGTGCAGGACTTTTGATATTCTCACCCCACACGTTTGCAAGAAATTAAACATTTATTCACATAGGAAAGCAAGTAAAGGAAACAAGTAAAAATACAAGCGCAAGCGTAAAAATAAAGACTAGGCGTAACTCTCGAATCTCCCCAGTGAAGTCGCCAGCTGTTTTATCTTGGTTTTTCGGGTGTCAAACATTGATTACGTTTGAACCTTTTAAACCGGTGATATCTTATTTTTTCTTGGGAAGGGAAAAAGTAAGCAAAACCCTTGAGAATCGAGGTCCGGGAGTTGTTTTCGCTACGGGAAGGTGTTAGGCACCCATAACGACTATAGTAACCTATAGGAACCGTCTTTAATTTCTATGCGCGCGCTTTATTTTTAAATGCTATTTGAAAATGTTATTTACACCTAAAAATTACTAAGTGAAGAATTGGAGGGGGAAGAATGTGTTTGAATTTTTATTTTAATTGAATTGAAGGAATTTTGTTCCTTGCCTACGTACCCGTTTAAGGGATCAAATCCACCGTAGTTCTCTCTCAAAAATGTTTTTGTTTTTGTAGGTTGATTTTAAGTTTGAAAATGGATTTTGAAGAATAGAAAGGGGCCTCAAGGGCATGAGATTAGGAAATTGTGAGGTTGGATTAATGATTTGCAAAAGAAGTCAAAGTTTGATTATTTTCATTGAAATTTGATTAAGAAAATGGAAAAGAAAATACAATGGGATGTTGGATCCCAAGGTTTATTTGGAAAAGCTTTGAGTGAAGTTGTTCACATTTGTTTGGAAAATTGGTTTTTCTAAGTAGAAGTCCTAGGCATTCATCTAAGCATACAATCCTAAACATACATCTAAACATGCATATTCTAGCTACTTATCTAAAGTGGTGTGTGTGCATGTGTCGGTGCTTGTGTCGGTGTACATTATTAGAGTCCATTGTCCTTTGCACCATACCCTAGATACATTCTATGGCCTCTTTGCCAAGCAAATTAAAAGCATGAAAGTAAGATATTACAAGAACTCCTAAGTGTTTACATTCTATCTTTGGTACAAATCATATTGCAAGAAGAATAGAGATGAGAATGGGATGAAATGGAGATGCTTATGGTGAATATGAAATATGAAATGAAAAGGTTAGTAGCATAAGGCAATATCAAAGAGGTGAAGTAAGAGAAATACTAGAATATAAAAGATAGAAAATAAGTGCAAACATGGCTAAAATTTGTTCATAAAATGCAAGAACCAAGTGACCTATAATTCTCACATTCCAATTACATTTTAAAGGTTTAGAAACAAGTTTTGGAATGGGAATTAAGGCTACATGATTTACTTGACATTTTAAAACAAATTTGAAGCATATTTACATTATTTAACTACTTAATGACTTGTAAGCTAAGTAACCTACCAAAATTCACAATTATGCAACAAAATTAAGCACAAACAGTAGCTAAAACCCTATGAAATCAAGTGGTATAGGTCACCAAAATTCATCAAGCAATTTGGATTGAAATCAAGCAAAGTTCCACTTATTTTTAGCACAAAATAAGACAAAACTAGCAAGAAAATTAACACCTCATTTTTAACCAATTTTAACATGTGAAAATTATCACAAAATACTACAAAAATATCAAGAAGCCTATGTGAATTTTTTTGAATTTTTTAAAGGCTTTTTAGGCTAAAAAGTGCAAGAAAGTTGCCAATTCTAACAAAAAACAAGGAAAAAGCTATATATATTTTTTATCAAGATTTATTATGCAAAAATGTTAGAAAAACACCTAAAAATCATCAAGAAATCATAGAAATATATTTTGGAATTTTTGTAAAAGGTTTTGATGCACAAGAGGTGCAGGAAGCAAAGTCCAGTGGTGCAACTAGCAGAAAATAGGCCAAAAACGAAAAAAAACAGTAAAGAGGACCCAGGCCCAGGGTCTTTGGTGGATCCTGGATCATCCATTGGCTTCACAGCCTTTAGATTGATCCAGGTCCAATTTTGACCAAGATCCAAGGGCTGAAGACGCACAAGGCAAAGTAGATCAAATCAGGCATGCATCAGGACCATACAACTCATAACAAAGACAGATCTAACGGTCTAAACATGAAGGAGCACAGAGAGAACACAACACGCGCGCGCGTGGGATCAAAGGCATGATATATAAGCAAAATCCAAAGGGGAACCTCACAATCCTCACTCCTTTCTCTCTCTACAATGTTCTTAGAGAGAGAGAGAGTCTGCAGACTCTCTCTTCTCCGACCTAGCACCGGTCGTCTTCTCCAACTTGCCGACGCGGTGGCCGACGGTGGCGCCGCCGCGTCGGAACCCTAAACGGAAACCTAACTACATGTTCTTGACGCTCATGACCCCCTCTCTTCGATTCTGAGGCTTGTTTCTCAAAGAAACTTACGAATCAGAGTAGATCGGACTTTTACTTTTCGGTTTTAATGCTTCTTTTTGTTGACTCTTCTTCTTCTTCTCTTATTCGAAAGGTTCTTGCAAGAAAAACTCTTAAAACGCTCCGATCTACTTTGATTCGTAGCCACAGCACATGTATGAAGCTAATTGTTCATGATTTCGAAAAAAAAACGCGAAGAGGAAAAGATTGAGAGTTTGATACCTGTGTTCTTGGACTGGTGATGTGACGAACGAAGAAGACTTTGAATCCTTCGATTGTCCTTCCTCTGGTGAACTTCGTAACCTTTTTCTTCTTCTGTTATGTCTTCGAATTCGAACTTTTTCCCTCTTCTTCTTCTTCAAATCCTTCGTGATCACGAAGAGTTCGTCGTTATTGACGAATCTTCGTTGGAATTGCGAAGGTGAGCTTGATGATGATGATTCTTCAGAATCTCTGAAAGCTTCTTCCTCTTCCTTGCGAATTCGTCTGGTTTTTGTGAAATTGATGCGGAATTCTGTGTTGTGTGATGTGTTGGATTCGATTATGGCTTGAATTTGATGAGGATCGATGAATTTTGTGATAACTGAATTCGGTTAGGGTTTTTGGATGATGAAGTTCTTGATGAACTTCAATGTGTTCTTCATTTTTTTGCTGCGTTTGATCTGTTTTGGAAGGAGAGAGAAACGTGATTGTGTTTCTGATTTTCTTTGTGATGTGGCAACGATTCTGTGGCTCTGTGATGATTTGGCCCCTTTTATAGACTGACACTTGGACAGGCTGGGCCAATAGAATGGTGACACATGGACAGACTTGTAACTGACTGGACCAATGCACAGTTAACACGTGGACAGGACTAAAGACTTGGACAAAAGGACCAATATGCAATTAACTAAACTTAAAGGACCAAACTGCAATTATTAGAAACTTTAGGACTAAAATAAAAATTAAAATTGAATTAAAATTGGTAACCGGATAATAACGTAAAGTGAGACGATTAAAATTGACAAAACGGACTAAAACGAACCAATGGCCTAAATGAGGTACTTTAAAGTACCTCTCTGCCGAAATTTCGTGTGAAATGACCAAAATGCCCCTAGGGCTAAAACAATTGAAAAAATGACTCAGGTGCAATTGAAAAAATAGATTTTTGACAGAGATTGAATCAAAGACTCATATAAGCAAAATTAACAGACTCAGAGACAATTTTGAGGGTTTAAACAGAGTTTTGACACTTGAAATGACTAAAATGCCCCTAGGGGCAAAACTGACTCAAAATGACTTCAAATGCAATTTTTGGAAAGGGTTTTGACATAGAATGAGACAAGGACTTATTCAAACTACTTGAAAGGACTCAAACAAAATTTTGAAAGACTGAAAGAAACTTTGACATTGGAAATGACTAAAATACCCTTGTATGTGAATTTTGCAAATAACATTGAAATAAAATGCAGAGAACAATGCAATTGATTAGAGACATATCAAATGACTTGAAATGCAAGAAAGGAAAGATTGATTAGTATTTTTAGGTCCAAAATTAGGGTATAACATCCATGAGTAGGGCGCATGCTTTGCTACACAGTGGCGCATGAGACAGTAACAAATATTGTCACAAGTTCAGGGCGCATGGCTTCATGCGCAGGGGCACATAGGGAAGCCCCCTCATCCGCGACTTCAACATTTTTCGACCCATTTTTGCCGGTTCTTCCGTCTTATGATGGTCTGGAACTAAAAATGAATTTCTTTCACTTTGTATTGTCTTCAAATACCTTTTAAGGTCCATTGAACTTCAATCTTTTTATATATCCTCGATCATTCACGTGATGTCTTGATTTGCCGATTTACATGATTTCTCATTAAAAAGAGTCAAAACACCTTTGGAGTTACATGATTAAGGATAAAAGTGAATTACATCGAATCAAATGAAAACAATACAAAAATTTCCTCAAACCATTGACAGCTCCTCTAATTGACTTATAATTTACATGATTTAGGATAAAAGTTAATTGATAATATTACTTTTTTTTTTGTCTTCAGTGGTTGAAATTATAGAATATTTGATTGTTGTTTGATTTGAAGTTGAAAGAATTTTGGATTTTGGTGATTTGAGAGAGATTTTTGAGATTTTAGATGGGAATGAGGAAATGAGGTTCTGTCTGCCTTTAAAACAGCACGCAGCGTGAGTTAAGTCACGCAGATTTAACACTTGCGCGAGTTAATTCACACAGGGGTGTTTTTGAAATTTCCATTGGGAATGAGCAAAATGTGCTGGGTAAAGAGCCGAATTCATAATTTTTTGTATGTATGGCACCAAATATTAGTTATATACAATAAAGTGAGGAATTTGAAAACTGGTCACAGTGCTTTAGTGGCGCGGCCACATATGTTTTAGTTTATGGTCATGGGTTCAAGTCCCCTGGTGGTGCGGCCAAGTATGTTTTAGCATCTGGTCATGGGTTCAAGTCTCATTAGAGTGTTAATTTGAATAATTTTCCTTTATAGTGTTAATTTGAATAATTTTCCTTTATAGTGCCTTTGAATAATTTTGTTTTGGGTGCGATGACTTTTTAGGCTCGGACAGTTTGATATGAGGGAGGCTAGTGCAGTGCGCATTTAACCTGCATAATTATGCGGTATGCACATTTTATTAACAAGGGGTATCATTGTGTGATCATTTTACGGATGCAATTATATGCTGATAAAGATTAGTATTGGTGTAACCTTTTAGGGAAGGTTGAGGTAGCAAGCATGTGTAATTGTTGTATTGTTTTCTCTACCATAGCAGAAACAATATAACTAATTTTCAGTTTTAGTCATTGCATATTTTGTGCTTGGATAGAGTATGATAACATATTTTGTTGTTTAAAAAACATGGTCAATGAGCTTAATAAATTGAAGGATTATGTTTTTCTTGTGTTGTCTATTGCCCAGACTCAAACCAAAAAGTTATGGTTTTATGAGCTTATAAATTGAGGTTGTACTTTTTACCCACTAAATTGAAGGATTCTATGTTTCCGAAAATGTGCTTTTAAACAACACAAAATCGGTGTTCATCGGTTCAAAGAAATCAGTGTTCATTTCAGTTGTGCACATTCGAAATCTGATTGAGTGTAAAAAAAAGGTTTTTCCAAAATTGAAGACTGAAATAATCCAAGAGTATTGTTCAAATTCAAGATTTTTTTTTACAAAGATCTATATGCATAATGGTTTAGTGGTACAAGTATGTGACTAAGACGTTTCGTGCAATGGTCCAAACTTGGGATATCACATTTTATCAATTTTGCATTTCATAATTACATATTTGACCTTCCAAAGAATGGTGATAGTTTAGAAACCTAATCAATGTAATGAAAAACTAATGGTCTTACGAACAATGGCAGTATCTAAGAAACAAGAAGTACAATTTTACCAGTCATTAACTGTTGTCTTATTTTATATTGTAGGGAGCAAGCATAGTTTCTTTTTTTGAGCAAACATAGTTTTTCCTTTTTGAGCAACAGTCTTAAGAATGTGGTATTTCAAATATGTACATAGCTGAAAGGAAATTCACCCAGAAACACCATGTACAATAATTGTCCGTGTAACAATATTATGCCCGTGTTATAATGCAACATGCATGCAACAACCTTCTGAAAAGAAAATAAAAAACAACAAAAAAAGTATAAATGATTACATCGCAAGTTAAATTCAGATCATAGTGGTAACAAGAGGAGATGTATTATGAATCCCCATTCCGGTGACATATTGAACCTAATGGAATCCAAAACAGACTAGATGATTACCAGATATTGCAGCTACAACGTCTAGGTTCACGAAAAAATTTACGCTGAAGCTTCTGTGCTCAAAACATGCAAGAAGAATTAACTAAAGATTACACAAGGAAACGCACGTGGCAATCAACATCTCTCGACATCAGCCACCAACGAACTCAAAACTCAAAACTAAATTGAAGAGGATAATGAAATATTTGCGACGAATAGGAAAATAAAAGGAATGAACTAGAATAGAAACGAGAAATGGAAAGAAAATTTAAAACAGCGAAACAAAAATTTTCATGGAGGATATCATGTGTGTTCTGATACCATATGTTGTAAAACAAGAAAGGTAACCCCAAATGATAACATCAAGCATTTATATAGGATGACTAATCAGTAGCTAACTAACTAACTCCTAATCTATAATTTTCTACATCTCTAATAGCAACATAGTCTTATGAATGTGGTATGTCATGGTCAAATATGTAAGTATCTCAGAGAAATTCTGTCCAACTTCATATGACTATATTTACACCACATGTACAATAATTGTGTAGATAAGAGAGATTATGCTCGTGTTATAAATGAACACACAGCTACCTTATGAAAATAAAAAAGATTAAAATCATCAATAGAATCAAAACATCACAAGTTCAGCGCAGTTCATAGTGATAACAAGAGAATATGCATCATGAATCCCCATTTTGGTTCCATAGTGAGCCTAATTATTAATTTTTATTTTCAGTAAGAAAATAACAAATTGATATAAATTGTAGCAAATTATATAAGTGTGTGTTTGGGTGTCGGTAATCAATTAATATCCCACATCTCACACTCACGGAGAAGCTGAAAAGAAAAAAAAAAGGTTCATGGTTGAAGGTGCTCAAACAAAACTACAGGGAAGAATTTGAAGGAAAGATTTGTGGGGGTATTGAAAGTGGATATGGAAGTTGATTATCTAGTTGCTTGAGTAAGAAGGTGGGAGGGAAACATAATTGTTTTTGAAGATTCGTGGGTGGAAGATTTATTTCAAAAGAAAGATTCAATAGATTGTACAACATAGCTGCTATAGAAAAGGTTGGTGTTATCGGTCCCACATTGGACAAATATTTATTTAAATATGTGTTTATATGAATAGGGAATATAATCATCAATTAATATTGTGTATTTGCTCTTAGTTACAGAGATTTCGAAAATCTTCGTTAAGACCTTCTTCGTTAAGACTTTAACAGAGATTTATGATATCTCACTGATTAAGAACTAATTAATAATATATTTTTTTATCGTTGGATCTAATGAATTTTAAACTAAAAATTAAAGAACTGGGAAACTTACGCACTCTTATCACGGGAAGGTAGGATGCACAAATGCCCAAGAAGAGGGCGCAGCAAGAATAGTCTATGATGTCTAATTTCAAATTCACTAAACCCAACATGGCAACAATCAAATCAAAAAAAAAATTATTAATTAATCACATAGTTACGGGAAATATCTTTTAGAGAGTTCAATCTTCAGAGATACTAGTATGATACCCGACACACTTACAAAAAATTTAATAGAAAATATTAGTTTAAATTGAATTGAAAATTAATTAATTTGAACTACATGTCACACAAAGTTAGCGAAAATTTAAGTTTCTAATTTGACATATAAGTCAACATAAATTTAAAGTAAATTTAGTATGTAAAGTTTTATTTGACAAAAAAGTTAAACTATAAATTTATAAATAATATTGTGTAGTTTTTTGTTGTATGTGTGTGTATATTATAGTTGTATTAATTTGTTTGCTTTTTCAAATAATATAACAGGTACCAACATTGGTGACAAGGTATATATACCTAGGCTGACACTAGAACCGTCTGATAGCAGAATACCGTTCAAATTCCAACGTAGACAGTTTCCTATATCTGTTTGCTTTGCAATGACAATCAACAAGAGTCAAGGACAATCACTGAAAGAAGTTGCTGTGTATCTTCCTCAACCCGTCTTCTCTCATGGTCAACTTTATGTTGCAATATCCAGAGTGACATCCAGGAGTGGATTGAAAATTTTAATAACTGATGAAAATGGTCGAAGCATGAGCAGCACTTCTAATGTAGTCTATAAGGAGGTTTTCACCAACCTACCCAATTGAGGGCTTTCTTTATTGTATTTTTGTTTGGAACATTTTACCTTGCAACACCAAGGTTTTTATTTGCTAAGTTTAACATGTTTTATTTCCAAGATATTTTCATGAAATAGAAAGCTTTTCTGATGTAGTCTACATAGAGGACTGTTTTAGCTAATTTGGTTTTCATTTTCTTAAAAACTTTTAATATTGCACCGCAAGAACTTTTAATATGGGCTTATTTGCATCATTTGTTTCCAATCGATATGACCCGTGCGGCAGCACGGGTGGATGGTCTAGTATAAAGTATATATGTAGTGTGTGTCTCAGGGGTGGTTGGGGATTTGGATAGCTCATCTGAATTGAGTTAAGAAATAAGTAGTTGGAGGTCTTGAACTCAAACTCAAATGAAGGACTAAATATTAATCTTAGAACAAATTACTAAAATTTGTCAATAATAAAAAATAAAAGTAATTGTTTTAATCTCTCGAACCTAATAATATTATAACCGGGCATGGTTAAGGTAAGGTGGTATTGGCACAATTGTTGTTTTGTTTTGTCTACCATAGAGCAGAAACAATATAACTATAATTTTTAGTTTTAATCATTGCATATTTCGTGCTTGGATAGAGTATTATAAAATATTTTCTTGTTAAAAAAACATGGTCAATGAGCTTTATAAATGGAAGAATTATGTTTTTCTTGTGCTGTCTGTCTATTGCTCAGATCCAAACCAAAAAGTTACGGTTTTATGAGCTTCCAAATTTCCTCTCATTCCACAACTCAAGCTGAGCAATGACCTGGTTGGTGAAGGAGCAGGACATCACAAAACTAGGGTGTCCAGTAGCACAACCCAAGTTCATCAAACGACCCTCAGCCAAGACAATGATGCCGGTGTTGGTCTCAGGGAAAACCCACCTGTCGGTTTGAGGCTTGATGGTGACGCGCTTCACACCAGGGTAGTTCTCAAGTCCAGACATATTAATTTCATTGTCAAAGTGACCAATGTTGGAAACAATGGCATTGTTTTTCATTTTCCTCATGTTGTCAACCATGATGATGTCCTTGTTACCGGTGGTGGTAACAAAGATGTCAGCATAAGATACAACATCATCAAGAACCTGGAAACCTTCCATGAGAGCCTGAAGAGCACAGATTGGATCAAATTCAGTAACAATCACAGGAGCTCCAGCTTGCTTTCAAACAACACAAAATCAGTGTTTGTCTGTTAAAAAAATAAGTAATCATTTCAATTTTGCACATCAGAATTCAAGTTGAGTGTAAAAAAAAAGTTTCTCCAAAATTGAAGACTGAAATAATCGAAGAAAAATTCTTACAGAGATCTATATGCATAATGGTTTAGTGGTACAAGTATGTGCCTAAAACATTTGGTGCAATGGTCCAAGCTTAGGATATCACATTTGATTAATTTTGCGTTTCATAATTACATATTTGACCTTCAAAAGAATGGTGATAGTTTAGAAACCTAATCATTAATGTACTGAAAAACTAATAATCATATGAACAATCACAATATCTGAGAAACAAGAAGTCCAATTTTACAAGTCATTAAATGTTCTCTTATTTTATATTGTAGGGTGCAAGCATAGTTTCATTTTTTGAGCAACACAGTCTTAAGAATGTGGTCTCAAAGGAAACACATGTTCAATAACTGTCTGTGTAACAATCCGGTAAGAGAGATTATGCCTGTGTAGTTGTGTTATACTGCAACATGCATGTAACAACCTTATGGAAATAAAATAAAAAACAAAAAAAAAAAAAAGAAGTATAAATCATCAATAGAATCATAATATCACAAGTAAAATTCAGATCATAGTGATAACATGAGAAGATGTATCAATATCATGAATCCCCATTTTATTAATGAGAACAGTGCGGATAGTAGCCGAGAGACATGATACCTTTATACAGGAGGACTAATAATAACGTAGTCTTGAGAATGTGGAATGTCATGGTCAAATATGTACGTATCTCGAAGGAAAATTTTCCAACCCCGTATGACTATAGTTTACACCACATGTACAATAAGTGTGTTGATAAGGGAGATGATGCTCGTGTTACCTTACGAAAATCAAAAACAAAAATAATAAAATCATCAATAGAATTAAAACATTACAAGTTCCGTTCAGTTCATAGTAATAACAAGAGAAGATGCATCATGAATCCCCATTTTGGTGTCATGTTGAGTCTACTTGAAAAAACAATTTGGTGCCATAGTGAGCGTAATAATAATAATTAATTTTTCAGTAAAAAAATAACACATTGACATAAATTGTAGCAAATTTAATAAGTGTGTGTTTGTGCGTCGGTAATAAATTGATATGCCACATCTCACACTGGTGGAGAAGTGGTACTGGTGATGGAGGAATAGAGTTGAAAAAAAAGGTTTATGGTTGCGCTGTAGAAACACATGTGGAAGAGTTTAAAGGAAAGATTTGTGGGGTATTGAATGTGAACTAGACAATAACCTGCACGTTGCGTTGTAGAATTCAATATATTTCAGTCCAAAATATTAATATGAGCTTTAAACAAAGTTAATATCAATAAAGGAGCAATAAAGAAGCATATGCTCGAACAATTGGTAGTGCCAAACTGTTATCAATTCTCATATTAGAAGTAAACATTCTGATCTGTGCTGCTTGAGGACGGTTGTGCTGACATCCAAGCAAATTTCATCCGTGTTCACAAACTTCAATGACAGGCAAGAACACACAACAATAGCAGCAAAGACTAAACCAGATGCAACATCGATGAAAATAATTATTTAGAAAAACACTGAAGCAAGACGATCATAGACTTCAAGAACCACTGCTTCATAGAGATCAAGATTACAGGTGATTTGGACAGAAATCGAACCAAAATTCAAAAATCATCAATCGTAATTGATCTTGAACAATTTAACCCTTGAATTTAGAAAAAAACATATAAAGCAAAATCAAGTATAGAGCATATTTTACAATAATTTCAAAACCGAGCAGAAATTTGGAGAATTGGAGCATGCCGAAAATGAAAGAATGAATAAGAACATTGATCGGAACCATATCAATATCAAAACTAAGCATATATTGTAAGAAGGAAAAAGGAAAACTGGATTTAGATAAAAAATGAAGAAGGAAGTATATCAAAGCTGAAGTAAACTATAGAAAAGGAACACAATTTTTATTATGGTCTCAAGAAAAATAGGAAAATAAAAAGGGAATGAACTAGAAAGGAAACCAGAAACAGAAAAAAGGTAAAACAGTGGAACAAAATTGTTCATTGGAGAAGATGAGATGAGAGGAAGCTGTAAAATTATACTAATGAAGGCAAATGGTACATAAACAAAATAAGAAAGGTCACTCAAAATGATATTTTTAACAGCTCTAATTATGAAGTAGTCTTCAGAATGTGGTATGTCAAATATGTACATACTTTACACCATAATCTTAACTATGTAACTACCTTCTGAATAACAAAAACAACAAAAATGTGTATAAGAGAGATTATGCTCGTGTTATACTTGAACGTGTAGCTACCTTCTGAAGAATAAAATCATCAATAGAATCATAACATCACAAATTCAGTTCAAGTCATAGTGATAACAATAGAAGATGTATCATGAATTCCCATTTTGGTGTCTTACCTAATGCGTTAAATGGATCACTTGTATATCCGAAATCAAAGATATGATATTAAAAACGAAAGTTTTGCTTGCAACATTACCAATAAGTAACATTTGAAATAAATTGTATCAAATTTCATAAGTGCGTGTGTTTGTGTGGTGTCGTCGTGTTGATAATCAATTGATATAGCACACCTCACATTGGTGGAGAAAGAGAGACGAAAATAAGGGTTTATAGTTGAAGGTGATAAAAAAGAACAGGGGGATGAGTTTGAAGGAAAGATCTATGGGGGCATTTAAAGTGGATATTTCTAGTGAACCGAGTAAGTAGGGGGGAGGGAAACATATTTATTTTTTTTGTAAGATTTAGTTCAAAAGAAAGATTCAATAGGTCGTATAACATAGCTGCTATAGAAAAATGAGGGTTGATGTTATGAGTCCTACATCAGATTAAATTTCATTTGAAAATGTGTTTATAGAAGGGGAAAAATCATCACCTATTAATGATATGTATTTGTTCTTAATCACTGGTCTATCCGATATCTCTCTTAAGAGATGAGAGATATCTCCGATAACCTTGTGATTAGGAATGAATAAATAATATTTTTTTATTGATGGGTCTAGTGAATTCGAAAGTAGATATGATTTGTTCTTCCTATTGTAATTAGATTTATTTAACAATGCGTTTTGTGACCACTTTACCATTTTAATCTTTGGTGTTTAATTTTGAACAAACTGTGATATACCTTTCTAGATATAACATTGTTACAAACTCATAAAAAGATGTTTCCCTTTATCAACTTGGTCGAAAATGATATTAAATCATTTCTTTTTTTTCTTTAGTGAATGAGATTAAATGAGAAAATTTGATTCTACAATATATGATTGATACGTTTGATTTCATTTTGTAATTCGTTTCAAGGTCTCCAAATTATCCTGAAAAGATTCGCCAAAATACTAGTTTACTTTCGCCTGACATAAACTAGTTGGGGCGGATCGAACCTAAAGCTTAGTGTGTCGTACGCTTTTGAATTTATGTGCAATCACCATCATCTTCTTCTTTTTGTTCAAGTTTTGCAGAAGATTCCCCAACGCAAGTTCAAACATTGGCAAATGATTGATTAAGAGTTAATAAAAAATATTGCTTGTAAATAGTTTTTAGTGAAGTGGTCTAGGTGTTGAAACAACAAATCACTTGTTCTTTAACGTATAATTGATTGCGGCTATTTTCCGTGTAGACATATGATGAAATATCTCATTTTTCAAAGATTGAAGACCTGAATTTCAGAAGGAGATTATCAATGTGTCTGACAGGTCCGCTAGTGTTTTGGCTTATATAATTTTTTTTTGAACAATGGTGTATATAAAAAATTAGAAATGAAATCATTTTTATTTGAACAGAAAATGCACTTTAGACTACAACATCTTTCTTTAGGCTGTGCATAATATTTAAGACACAATGGCAAAAACGGTATATATAATCACTATTCAATATCAAGGGTTCATTGCACCGAATTATTGATTAGTGACAGCCAAATAATTAATCTATAATAAGTAATGAGGAAAAAATGGATGGTGTTACCAGAATTCGTATCTGATAAGTGAAAATGGCAGTTTACATCAAAAAAATCAGTTGTACATCCGAAATGAAAGCAAAGGGTTATCTTCTCAACTTGAAGCATATCAACATGGATGAATATATGCATGCTTCCCAGGCAAGTGAGGGTGGTCCTTAATTGTTACTGTCCTGCATTAAAGTTAGAAAATAGCACATTGGCACAAATTGTAGCAAATTATATAAGTGTGTCTCTGAGTGTGTCCATAATCAATTGATATGCCATATCTCACATTGGAAGCAGTGATGGAGGAAGAGAGATGAAGAAAGGTTTTGGAGAGGGGAGAGGCAGATCGAAGGGAAACAAATTTATTTGGAAGATCGACCCTTTGGGTGGAGGATTTAGTTTAAAAGAAAGATGCAATAGGTTGTACAACATATATAACCGCTGAAAGAAAAATGAGTGTTGGTGCTAAGAATCCCCACATTGGACAAAATATAATTTGAAAATGTGTTTATAAATGGATGAAGTATTTACCGGACAAGTAATATTATTGACTAATGTTATGTATTTCTTCTCAAGCTCTTAACGTTCCATTATGATTCGCCACAATAATCAAATGTATCAATGATTTTCTTCATTGCTGCTCCATGTCGACATGGATGAATATGCTTCCCATGTGGCTGATGGAAGAAGAGAGTTGAGAAAAAGGGTTTATGGGTGAGGGTGCTCAAACAAAAACATGTGGAAGAGTTTGGAGAACTTGTGCAAAGATCTCAGATAGCTGGTATTGAAAGTGGATATGGAAACAAAAATTCATTTTACATTGGTCTGAGTAAGCAAGTAGTAGGCGGAAGGGAAACATATTTTTCAAAGATCGTTGTGTGGAGTATTTAGTTTTAAATATCTGAGTACAATAAAGTTACCGTTTAAAATAAGAAAGGAGAGTTGCCGATAAAAGTCTCACATTGAATACAATATGCTATGAAAAATGTGTTTATAAATGAGAGAAATTCTTACATAACAAGCAATATTATTTGTACATATTTAATCAAATGCTGCACCGTCTATCTTCGTAGTGAAGTGGAAGATGGCGGCGAGCAATATTGATTAAAAATTAATCAATAGTGTTGTTTTTTATTTTTTTATCTAGAAATTCCATGCCTAATAGAATTCATTGTGTAAGTGGATGTGGTGAAGTTGAAACAACAAATCACTTGTTCTTAATATAGTTTCACATTAAATTTTATAAACAAGAATGTCTCGTATACAAACAAAAAAAAAAAAAAAACCTCATATTAAATTATGCTTTAAACCTCACCAATTTTAAAGAACGGCCTGTTTGAGATTCTCATCAGGGGGGAGTTTATTATTCAAGAAAGACATCTTTAAGGCTTTGTTTGCGAGTTGGGTTTTGGAGGGGATGGGAGGGGAAGGAAAGGCTTGTGGAGAGGTAAACCCTTGTTTGACAGTTTCAAAAAACCATGGAAAGATTTTGGGGGGTTTTGAAGGGTTTCATTTGTCCAAATTTAAAGTTCCCCCAAATTGGGGGGTTTTGGGGGGTTAAACATACAAATTGACAATTTTGTTCTCATAATAATTCAAAATTCCAATTATAATTTACAAGATAAATTACAAAGTATAACACAATGCATTGATTTTATGAGAAAAAACTGGTAAAACAATAAAATTATCACATAAGCCCTCCATCTCCTTTCCTTGTTGGTTTCTTTAACTCCCAAACAAGGGGAAGATTTTCCCTCCTTTCTCCCTTCCCTTCCTTCCCTTCCCTTCCCCTCATAAGCCTTTCCTTCCCCTCCTCTCAAAACTCGCAAACAAAGCCTAAACGAAATTTTTCTACAAACAAATATCAATAACTGAGAATAAGTTATCATTAGTTCAAGACCAGACCATTGTATTTGTAGCATTATCACAGAATTTTGGGAAGAGACCAAATTGATATAAATTAATATTGTACTTTTCACACCCCAAATTGAAGGACTCTCTCTTTCTCTCTCTGTTTCTTAAAGTGTACTTTCAAACAACACAATCAGAGATCATCGCTAGTCCCAAAAAAATTAGTATTCATTTCAATTGTGCACATCCAAACTCAGGTTGATTGTAATTGCGCACATTTGAACTCAAGTTTAATGTAAAAAAAATCCCAAAATTGAAGACTGAAATAATCCAATAGTCTTGTTCAAATTCAAGAAAAATACTTACAAACTTAGTCGTACAAGTGTTTGCGTAAAACCTATGGTGCCATGGTTCAAACTTAGGATATCACATTTCATCAATTTTTCATTACATAATAACACATTTGATGTTCCAAAGAATGGTGTGATAGATGAGGGACCTAATCAATGCAATGAAAACCTAAAAGTTCTTAAATTGAACAATCGCAACAATATCTTGGAAACCATAATGTAACCTGCAGAATAGCAGGGAACTTCAAATATCTTGCATAGTTTTTAAAGCAAAATAGTCTTAAGAATGTGGTGTTTCAAAATATGTACATAGCTCAAAGGAAATTAGCCCAATTATTAATTAATTTATAATAAGTGGATGGTGTTACCAGAATTAGTTTTAAGAGAGAATCAATGTTATTTGAAACAAATGCTTCACATATCAACTTCAGACTCAACTCCATGTGACATCAACAAATCAATGGTTTTCTTCATTATTTCTTCATTTCGACATGGATGAATAGATGCATGCTTCCCAGGAAAGTGGGGGTGGTCCTCAATTGTTACCTGCAAACATTTTAAGTGAGAAAACAACACATTGACATAAATTGTAGCAAACTATGTATGTGTGAAAGTAATGAATTGATATATCATATACTTTGTTCAACCTCCACTTTTCCAAGCAATGTGGAACTTTTAACTAACCTCACACTTACCATGCCACAACATATCCCGCATTGGAGGAGAAGTGGTGATGGAGGTAAAGAGTTGAAAAAAAAAAGATTTATGGTTGAATTGAAGGTGCTCAAACAAAGACACTCGGAAGAGTTTAGAGGTGGGAGAGGTATTGAAATTTGAAAGTGGATATGAAAGCAGTCCCAGATATTGATTTTCTAGTGGGCTGAGTAAGTAAGTGGCAGATGGAAGGAAAACATATTGTTTTGAAGGATCTTGAGTCAAAGATTTAGTTGAAAAGAAAGATTCAATAGGTTGTACAACATAGCTCCTGATAGAAATATGAATAGTGGTGTTATAGCCCCACATTGGATGAAATGTTGTCTAAAAATTTGTTTATAAATGGAGGAAATCCTCACCTTGTAAGTAATGTTATTAACTAATCAATCATGTGCATTCTTGCTAGTTCTTATTGAATCTTTCTTTTGAATCAAATCTTAAAAGAAAAATTATGCTTAAAAGAAAAAAATTATGCTTAAAAGAAAAATTATGTTTCCCTCGCACCTGCATTCTTTTGAAAATCAATTCCTGGAACTACTTCCATACCCACTTTCAATACTTTCCTTCAACCATAAACCCTTTTTTAATTTCTCTTTCTCCATCACCACTTTCCCACCAATGTGAGGTTTGGGATATCAATTGATTATTGACACACACGCTTATAAAATTTGTGTCAATGTGTTATTTTCTTAATAGAAACGTTGCAATTTAGGTATGTCACCACTTATTTCGTTGTTTTTGTTTTTCAGAAGGCAGTTACGCAGTTAAGACTATGTGGTGTAAAGTATGTACATATTTGACATACCACATTCTTAAGACAAAGTTATAATTAGAGATGTTCAAAATATAATGGCTTGTTGTAATCATTTTGCCTTTATTAATATACTTTTGTTCCGTTGTTTTTACATTTTCAATCTGTTTTAGTGTATTTTCTAGTTCATTCCCTTTTTATTTTCCTTTTTTTTTTTTGAGACCATACAAAAATCTTCATAGAAATATTGCATCTCAAATTGCTACCATTATTCCATTAACGATCTCTTTTATTTTTCCTGATCTCTTTTGATTAGATATCTCTCTGCAATATCAAATCTACAAAGTTTTGCTCTCTTTTGTTTCCTTATGAATTTTAAGGCATGTGAAGCTAAGTAGGAGACAACTTGTTAGGACTTAAGTGGTTGGCATCAAGGATAAAAGGATTAAATATCTAGCAGCTAATGACATTGACAAATTATTACGGGTACATCTTGAAGTATGTTTCAGCCCCCTCTATCTCTCAGTTTACACTGATACAATGCCTATATTTATAGTAAAAGTAACTCCCTTAAAATTGTAACAAATTTGGCCCAAAAATATGTTTCTGAAAAAAAAAACTGTTACGCAAAATCGGGCCCCGATTTCCAAAATCGGCCGCCGATTTTTCCAGAACAAGAAGTCTCCCAAAGGCAGCCAAAATCGGGCCCCGATTTCCAAAATCGGCCGCCGATTTTGGGTCTTCCAGCAAACATGATTTTGCACTCCAAACTCCAATTTTGAGTCACTTCTACAACAGTTTTTTTTTTTTTTACTTGTCAACTTAGGCCTCAACTCCACGTGATATCAACACATCAATGGTTTTCTTCATCATTTCTCCATTTCGACATGGATGAATAGATGCATGCTTCCCAGGAAAGTGAGGGTGGTCCTCAATTGTTACCTGCAAACATTTTAAGTGAGAAAACAACACATTGACATAAATTGTAGCAAACTATGTATGTGTGAAAGTAACAAATTGATATATCATATACTTTGTTCAACCTCCACTTTTCCAAGCAATGTGGAACTTTTAACTAACCTCACACTTACCATGCCACAACATATCCCACATTGGAGGAGAAGTGGTGATGGAGGTAAAGAGTTGAAAAAATAAAAATTTATGGTTGAATTGAAGGTGCTCAAACAAAGACACTCGGAAGAGTTTAGAGGTGGGAGAGGTATTGAAATTTGAAAGTGGATATGAAAGCAGTCCCAGAAATTGATTTTCTAGTGGGCTGAGTAAGTAAGTGGCAGATGGAAGGAAAACATATTTTTTTGAAGGATCTTGAGTCAAAGATTTAGTTGAAATGAAAGATTCAATAGGTTGTACAACACTCCTGATAGAAATATGAATAGTGGTGTTATAGCCCCACATTGAATGAAATGTTGTCTAACATTTTGTTTATAAATGGAGGAAATCCTCACCTTGTAAGTAATGTTATTAACTAATCATGTGCATTCTTGCTGTAGTTCTTAACCCAAAGTTCTGTATTGTCTTTTCTATTAAAAAAATACGTCTTTTCTATTAAAAAAATACAAAAGTTGTCTTTTCTATTAAAAAAATACGTCTTTTCTATTAAAAAAATACAAAAGACAACTTCATAACTAATGGTTAAGAATTAATTAACAATATTGCTTTTTGATTATTTTAATTGTTGGGAGTGGACTATGAAGCACGAACACCTCTAGGACTAAGCGTGTCGCGGTGTCCGACACGCGTCGGTGTCTGACACCCGTACGACACGTGTCGAACCGGTGTCCCAAATAATTGTTTTTTTCTTTACGTCGACACTCTTACGATCGGTGTCCGGCACCTGTGTAACACTCATACGAGTCGTGTCAGACAACATAGACAAATATATAAAAAAAAAATTCTCTCTTGCTTCCGCACACCATAGATACAAGAGTTACATATTTTTTGACAGTAGATGAATAAATAAAGGTCAAATACTATGATATCTTGTTGTAGAACTTTTTCTAATGACATAAATTGCTCAAGTTAGATGTTTATATATGTATTTTAGTTTTCATTTTAAGTTCATCTTTAAATAAATTAACATATATGTAACGGTGTCGGTGTCCTATATTTTTTACATTAGCGATGTCGACGTGTCTGTGTCAGTGTCGTGTCAGAGTCCATGTTTCATAGGGAGTGGATGCTTGAAATTGTACTGTTCTTCAACGCCTCAATATTTGATATAACTAAGAAAATATTATGGGTCATGCTAATCGGTGTTTCTGAGGCACTGGTTAAGGATACTAAAAAGAGGTAATTATTATCATAAAAGGAAACATTTTTGACTTTTTTTGTAATAATTACACAGTTTTCAATGTAATAACTACTGTAATAATTACCATAAAAGGAAACATTATGGGTCATGCTAATCGGTGTTCCCGGAGCACCGGTTAGCATTTTCCAACTATTATTAACTAATGCTGTGCATTCTTCTCAAGTTCTTAATTAATCAGAAAAGTATTAAAGATCTCTACGGTGTTAAAGAGAGATTTTTATAATTAAGTGATTAAGTGTTAATCAATAATCTTTCTTTTGAATCAAATCTTAAAAGAAAAATTATGTTTCCCTCGCACCTGCATTCTTTTGAAAATCAATTCCTGGAACTACTTCCATACCCACTTTCAATACACCACGTATCTTTCCTTCAACCATAAACCCTTTTTTAATTTCTCTTCCTCCATCACCACTTTCCCACCAATGTGAGGTTTGGGATATCAATTGATTATTGACACACACACTTATAAAATTTGATACAATTTATGTCATTGTGTTATTTTCTTAATAGAAATGTTGCAATTTAGGTATGTCACTTATCAACACTTTCGTTGTTTTTGTTTTTCAGAAGGCAGTTACGCAGTTAAGACTATGTGGTGTAAAGTATGTACATATTTGACATACCACTTTCGTTGTTTTTGTTTTTCACTTGACTTGTAACAAATTTTTCATTATCGACTTTGATATACTAAGTGTTGGCTTCAACCGTGGCTGATATTGGAGTTGAGTGATGTTGATTTCTGTGTGCATTTTCCTAATTGTGTGATCTTAGGTCGACTCTTCTTGCATGGTTTAAGCTAGGGAAAAATTGTCGTGAACCTAGACGTCCGGGCTGATTAGGTACTGTTTACATATGTCCTCAGGTACATTCTGTCTAGTTTGGAGATTGGATAAAGGAATGTTGATAAGTTTGCTTGTTGTTGTTTCCATTTCGAAGTTTGTTGGTGGCTTGGTGCTCTGCTTCTCTTTCATTGGTGCAAGGACATTGTTAAGACATGATCATGCTTTGGTGATTCTTTCTTTGATATTAAGAGGTATCTATGACTAGTGCAGCAATTACATATTATATAAGCCAACACCACCTCATTCATGCCAGACAAATTAACTAGTGATCAAACTGCTTGACATGCACAGAGTGATGCAGTTATATTTTCTGCTTCTCATTGTGAAAGAGAAACTACCGATTCTTTCATCGAGCTCCACGATATTGGTGCTCCACAATAGAAGAACATGTAGCCAGCAGTTGGCTTCCTATCCTCTGTGGAAACGTGGTTCCATGATCCTCTGGTCCCAGATGGAAACGTGATTTCATGATCCTCTGGACCATGACCCTCTGCACTATGATCCTCTATACCTCAGCGATCCTCTGTAACTCTGTTCTCAGATGGAAACAAAATTCCATAATCTCTTGTACCACTAACGTACCTAAGGATTTTGGTCTTTCCATAAATCTACTTACTATACAAACATTGTATGCTAAGTCACGTCTTGTATTGCAACCTTAATGATCCTATAAGTTTCCTATAGAATGTAGGATCAATATCCTTCTCATCTGTATCTTTGATCAGCTGCAATTTGGGTTCAGTAACATTTATTGAACTATTGCATCATGAATCCCTGTTTTGGTGCCATAGTGAACCTAATTGAAACAAAATATTATTAGCAAATACAAATGTCAATAGCCTTTCTGAAACATCCCCATTATGCAAATCAACTGTCAATGATGACCCTCCAATTATATTGTTTTGGTGGCATTACTTCCATAATTTTTGTAGCACCAACAAGTGCATCTATTGCCTAGGCACGACGAAGAGCCATTATGAAAAGGGTATCAAAATCAAGACAAGCTTCATAGAAATATTGCATCTCAAATTGCTACCATTATTCCATTAACGATCTCTTTTATTTTTCCTGATCTCTTTTGATTAGATATCTCTCTGCAATATCAAATCTACAAAGTTTTACTCTCTTTTGTTTCCTTATGAATTTTAAGGCATGTGAAGCTAAGTAGGAGACAACTTGTTAGGACTTGAGTGGTTGGCATCAAGGATAAAAGGATTAAATATCTAGCAGCTAATGACATTGACAAATTATTACGGGTACATCTTGAAGTATGTTTCAAACAATAGCTATAAGAAAATTTTATATGCATAGGCGCGGATTCGAACAAGAGACTACCCACTTCTCAACACGTAGTATGTGCGAATTTTATTGTTAGACTCTTTAGAACCAAAGAGAAACTTGCGGGGGAGAATGTAACTTTAAAAAATCATGCTAACTAAAGTCATGTAGGAGGCATAGGTTATTAGGACTTAGAGTATTTTGCATGTGATGACGTTTCTGAAGCCTGTTGCATTTGTATGCTGTTAAAGATTAGTATTTGGTGTAAACTGTTAGAGAAGGTTGAGGCTGCTAGCATGGTTAAGGTGGTGTTGGTATATGTCATTGTTGTATTGTTTTCTATAGCAACAAACAAACTCATCTTAACCATTAAACAGAAGTCGTAACTCAAGTCTTGAGCGCCTAACATAAGCTAGAATGCTTAACCACCATAGGGCATAAACCAACATCAACAAATTCATAGGACAAAATCTTAACCACCAAACACAAACTATACCTTAATGTTTAACCACCGTACATAAGCAAAAGATTGACACTTATCCATGGCAGAAGCTCATATGACGTCTTAGCCACCACATAAGCTTACAACAAGCCAATAAAGCTTGTATCGAACAATTGATAGTGCGAAACTGTTATCAATTCTCATATTAGAAACGTAAACATTCCGATATGTGCCGCTTGAGGAAGGTTGTGCTGACATCCAAACAAATTTCATCATTGTTCACAAACTTTAATGACAGGCAAGAATAGCAGCAAAGACATAACTAGACAGTATGTATCTGAGTACATACGTCAATAGTAACAAATCAAGTGATTCCGATCAAATTGAAATCCAACACAATCAGTTATGGACAACTAAACCAGGTGCAACATCGAGATTCTTATGATACAAATAAGTTACAAATCCTAGACAAAACATTGAAGCAAGACGATCGTAGACTTCAAGAACCACTGCTTCATAGAGATGAAGATTACAGGTGATCTGGACAGAAATCGAACCAAAAATTCAAAATCATCGATGGTAATTGATCTTGAACAGTTTAACCCTTGCATTTTGAAAAACCAATAAAGTAAAATAGAGCATGGAGCATATTTCACAATAATTTCAAACCCAAGAGAAATTTGGAGAATTGGAGCATGCCGAAAACGAAAGAATGAAGAAGAACATCGATTGAAACTGAGCATAAATTGCGAGAATCAGATGAAATAGGAAAATTGGAATTAGATCTAACATGAAGAAGAAAGTATATGGAAAAGGAACACAATATTTTTTATGGTCTCTAGAAAAATAAGAAAATAAAAAGGAAATGAGCTAGAAAAGAAACTAGAAACAGTAAGAAAATGTAAAACAGCTGAACAAAAATACCCATTGGAGAAGATGAGATGAGAGGAATCTGTAAAACTATGCTAATGAAGGCATATGGTACATACTTTAACGTGGTCTTAAGAATGTTGTATGTCAAAAATGTGTACATACTTTACACTAAATAGTTTTAACTGTGTAACTACCTTCTGAAAAACAAAAACAATGAAGAGAGATTATGCTCGTGTTATACTTGAACGTGCAGCTACCTTCTGAAGAATAAAATAACCAATAGAATCATAACATCACAAGTTCAGTTCAGCGTATAGTGATAACAATAGAAGATGTATCATGAATCCCCAAATTGGTGCCTTACCTTATACGTTAAATGGATCAATTGTATATCCGAAATCAAAGATACGATGTTAAAAACAAATGCTTCACTTGCAACATTACAAACATAAATTGTATCAAATTCCATAAGTGTGTGTGTTTGTGTGGTGTCGTGTCGTGTCATAATCAACTGATATGCCACACCTCACATTTGTGGAGAAAGAGAGATGAAAATAAGGGTTTATGGTTGAAGGTGATCAAACAAAAACAGGGGGATGAGTTTGAAGGAAAGATCTATGGGGGCATTGAAAGTGGATATTTCTAGTGGACCGAGTAAGCAGGTGGGAGGGAAACATATATATATATATATATATATATATATATATATATATATATATATATATATATATATATATATATATATATTTTTGTAAGATTTAGTTCAAAAGAAGGATTCAATAGGCCGTGTATAGCTGCTATAGAAAAATGAGGGTTGATGTTATGAATCCCACATCTGATAAAATGTCATTTGAAAATGTGTTTATAAAAGAGAAAATTCATCACCAAGAGAAATTACATTACTGACATTCGTGTAATTATGAATGATAATGATAATTAAAAGATATAGATATAATTTAAAAAAAAGATATGATATAATTTAATATATAATTTAAAAGATATTAAAATTAATATATTAATATATAATTTAAAAGATATTAAAAAAAAGATATATATAATTTAAAAGATATTAAAAAGATATAAGAGAAATTATTAAAAGATAATAATTTAAAAGATATTATTAAAAGATAATAATTTAAAAGATATTAAAAGATATAAGAGAAATTATTAAAATCATAATTACACGAATGTCAGTAATTTCTCTTATATCTTTTAATATGTCAGTAATTTCTCTTATATAAGAGAAATTATTAAAAGATATAAATTACTGACATATTAAAAGATATAAGAGAAATTACTGACATTCGTGTAATTATGAATGATCTAATAATATTGTTTTTATTGTTGGGTCTAGTGAATTTGAAATTACACATCATTTGTTCTTCTTATTCTTGCACAAGCTATTATTCACCCGATTTTAAAAATATAAGTAATGAGATTTAATTAACAATGCATATTGAGACAACTTGACCATTTTAATCTTTGGTGTTTAATTTTAAACATTTGTTATATACCCTTTAAGATATAACATTGTTACAAACTCATAGAAAGATGTTTCCTTTTACAAATCGTATAAAAGTTTCTCCATAATGATAGTAACTCTATTAGAAGAAAGACAATGAATAAAAATTCATTATTCATGACTCAAAACTTTGTCGAAAATCACAAAATGAGATTAAATCATTTCTTCTTTTCTTTGGTGAACGAGATTAAATTAGAAAATTTATTTTATAAATTTTATAGCCACCGATAGAAAAAATGAGTAATGGTATTAAAGAGTCCAACATTGGGAAAAATGCCTTTTGAAAATGTGCTTATTAATGGGAAAATTCTCCCCCTACAAACATATTGTGTATTCTTGCATAGTATTTCTTTCTTGATCAAAAATTTGTCAAAATTTCCTCTTTCAGAAGAAAATAGACGAGAAAGTTATGGCAATGACGTGATTAAAAGACAATTTCTTTTAATTGTTGGGTTTAGTGGATTTTAAGCTACAAATCACTTATTCTTGAACACCTCATTCTTTTTGTCTATTCAAAATAGTTTAAAGAAGCCCCACCTTAGAAGCAATATAATTGATTAATTTTGTGTATTCTTAATACATGCTCTTAGTCAACCAATTTTCAAAGCTCTCTTCAGGAGATAACTTTGATAAATGAGTGATTAAGAGTTAAATAATAATATTGTTTGTATTTTGTCAAATAATAATAATAATAATAATAATAATAATAATAATAATAATAATAATATTGCTCATATAAAATTTTTAGTGAACGGTTGTGGAATTCGAAATGACAAATCATTTGTTCATCAAGGCCTCAATGTTTTTGTCTATTTGGAATAGTTTAAAGAATCATCTTATTTGCAGTATTATTGATTAATATTATGTATTCTTGCACAAGCTCTTACACATCCAATTTTTAAGCTCTTCCAAGGAGAAAGCTTTGATATGTAAGTGATTGAGGGTTCCCGCAAAAAAAAAAAAATTTAAGTGATTGAGGGTATATTTGATTTGATGAAAAATAAGAGATTGGACCCGACAGCTTTAGTGTGTTTGATTATAAAATTGTCTCAATGGATTGGAGGGTTAAGAGGCTAAGCTAAAACTAAATTTTTTCTCTCTCACTAAACCATGAGATGATTATTTATCCAAAATACAAGCTCTTTAAAATAGAAAAATACCCTATTATTTTTTACTCAAGAAATATTCTCTCTCCCCCTAATCTATCGAATTTTCTCCCTCCCAATACTCTCACTCATGTGTTTGATGTCTTCCTACTTTTCCTCTCTCTCCCATAATTGTCTCTCTTTTCTCTCACTCTTAGTCTCCTCCATTAAAATTTAGATTCATAAAACTATTGTAGTAAATATCACCTTACTTTGTTTGTGATGTTTATTTTTGTTGAAATGTGATGTGTATTTCTAGAATTCTTTTGAATGCATTAGTAACTCATAGAATGTTAAAATTTGATGTACATGACTAGATTTCTCTATAATAGTTTAGTAGATTTTAGATTAAATTAATACTTCGTAATAGGATATGTCATGAAGATTTTGGAAAGAAGCATCTAGAATATGAATATGATATCCACAACTATAAATATGTAAGAATGTACTCGTTTGTAATCAATCCAATTTGGAGAACAATACAATCTATTCTTGCTTCAATTCCTCACGCTACTTACTACTATATTCCAACTATCAACTAAAGTCTTCTACAATATCCAACTACACTCTCAACTAATACTAGTACCTAAACTGCTAATAGGTGTATTAGAGCTGCATTCGGTCATTCACTGGACATAGCAAAATATGACCTTGAGACACCAACTAATATATTTTTAAACTATCTATTCTACTACATGAATTTTATTATCCCACTAAACTAGAAAATCCAGTCTATGACTCGAACACAAAAGGAGTACATGTAGCCACACGGCCCGACTCTGTTTGAGTTCAAATCCAAAACTAAAAAGACAATAGAGGAGTTCAGATAGCCTAACAACCCGATCTTCTTAAATTCAAGTCCATCTAATGTTGTACATCTTGGCAAATAAGACTCATGCATAGATAAAGAATAAATAAATTTGGAGATATGCGACCTTTCATGCACAAGCATTTGAAATGTAATGTCAAATATCTCTCCTCCTATAACCTTCTAACTACCGATGTGTTTCCTCTAGTCGCATGCTATTTAAGAGCAGATTGACAATAACGGTATATATAATCACTATTCAACATCAAGGTTTCAAGTGTAACGAATTATTAATTAGTGCTACTCAAATAGATAATCTCTAATAAGTACTATTGAGGAAAAAATGGATCACCTGTACCGAAATGAGAGCAATAACTTCAAGCTTATCAACTTGGATGAGTATATGCATGCTTCCCAGGTAGGTGAGGGTGGTCCTTAATTGTTGCTGTCCTCCATCATTTTAAGTTAGAAAATAACACATTGACACAAATTGTAGCAAACTAAGTGTGTCTCAAAGTGTGTCCATAATCAATTGATATTGCCATACCTCACATTGGAAGTGGTGATGGAGGAAGAGAGATGAAGAAAGGTTTTGGAGCTGCTCAAACAAAAAAACGGGAGAGTTAGGAGGGAGGTGGCAGATCGAAGGGAAACAAATTTTGTTGGAAGATCCTTGGGTGGAAGATTTAGTTCAAAAGAAAGATTCAATTCGTTGTAATAGAAAAATGAGTGTCAATGTTAAAAGTCTCACATTGGATAAAATATAGTTTGAAAATGTGTTTATAAATGGAGGAATTCCTTACCTAACAAGTAAATTATTGACTAATCTTGAATGATAGTAGTTAAGCTCTTAATAAAAGTTAATATTCCAAATTACTTTTTATTTTTTTGGTTCTGGGGTGGTTGAAATTATAAAAAAAAAATTTTTTTTGGGGGGGGGGGGGGGGGGGGGGGGGGAGCAATTATACGGTTTCTTCCACAAATCAGGATTAGTTCAATCCCCTTTGCACTTCCAAGGGATTTTACTATAATCGCAAAATATTACAATTGCTCAAGCACACAAGCAAGTATCTTCCAATGCTCAAGCACCTAAGTGATGGTGGTTTAAGTGAAATTGACAAGTGCAACAAATCGTATAAAGTAATAAAGTAGTAAGTTAATTGTCTTAACAGAGATTGTCGTTCAACTCCATAATTAGCGAAATATGTTTAGAAAAACAAATAAAGGAAAAGATTTAAGAGTGGTTGCAGAGTTTTAATTGTCCTGCCCAATGTGAAATTAGGTTTGGTTGATTTAGATGTTTAGCAGCGATTAGACAATCATTCAATCCCCCCTCCGTCTTTGTTGGAAATTAAATAATTAAATCATTCATCCATAAATTGTCTTATATTGGATTTAAGAAAGTGAACATAACCTCGTGATGAATTAGTGGAAATTTATTTTAATCCCCGCAATTTGACCGTTCAAATTGCGGGGTTTCACGTAAGATGAGTTATAACCCTAATTTCATACTTAGATTCATTTATATAAGAAGCTAAGCAAATTCACTACTATCTTGTTCGAGTGGAGGCGAGGGTTGTCAATCCTAACATTGCTCCATCTAAGATATGGTATAGAAACAGACATATACGAATTAAATCAGACTTTAGATTATAAACTGAATAAAAAGTTTATTAAAATAATCCAACAAATAAGAAGGAGTGCTCATGGCAACCGACATCATTACAAAATATTAGAAAAACATACCCTAGAGAGAACAAGACGAGGATGGAGATCATCTGCCTTGATGCTTGACCTTTGCCTTGTACCGCTAGCTTTTTGAATGAATAAAAAAGTGTGCAGGAGTATCTATTTATAGTTTATGATTACTTAGGGGTTAAGAGAGGTAAAATAGAGTTTTTCCACACAAATTTACAGTTTATGATTACTTAGAGGTTAAGAGAGTTAAAATATTGTTTTTCCACCAATAACGGATTGGAAAACAATAATGCAACACCTCATGCCCGTGACCATGCGCAGGGCGCATGGTTTGGTGTGCAAGGGAGCATGAGGCAATAGCAAATATTGTCCCATAAGCAGGGCGCATGACTTCATGAGCAGGGGCACATGAGCCAACCCCTTCTGCGTGATTTAAGCAGCTTTCGACCCTTTTTCTCCCGTTCTTCCGTCTTGTTATGCATTGGAACTTGAAATGAATTTCCTTCACTTTGAATTGTCTTCAAATACCTTCTAAGAACCATTGAACTTCAATCTTCTTATCCTCGATCCTTCACGTGATGTCTTGATTTGCCGATTTACATGATTTCTTACTAAAATGACTTGAAACACCTATGGAGCATGATTTAGAATAAAAGTGAATTATAATGAATCAAATGAAAACAATACAAAAAGTTCATCAAACCATTGCCTACTCCTCTGATTGGCTTCTAATTTGCCTTCAAATGTAGAGAAATTAACTAAAAACATGGCTAAAATCATCATATGTTATTCCATCATCAATAAAGAGACTTATATTAATGATCAATCACAACTGAAAAGGACTTCTCACAATCTAACTTAATCAGATAAAAGATTGTTTGGTTTTACACTTGATATACAATTAGATGTGTAAACAAAATACAAAATAGAATGACACTCTTAAGACTTAAAATTTATAAAGTACAAAGTTTGTAAGAAATTCTTAAGTGATTTTGCGCTTTTCAATTTGATAGGGTTAGTTAACTGATTAAGAGTTATTTAATTATATCACTTTTGAGATTTTGGGTGTGGGGTGGTTGAAACTTGAAATTTGATGGTATTTTTGTTCTTCAATCAATATGTTGATGTATTTATTAATTGATCTTAAACATTTTGGTTGTGTAACATTTTTTTCAGGTTACCATGATATTGGTATTGAGTTTCTACCGCCCCTTAGCAATGATTATAATCTTTGTTGAGAATTTGTGAGGCTCGCAATATAATGTGGGTTCTCCCCTTCCAGTTCAAGTATATTGGTACAAAGAAATGGTGTTGCATTTGTTTGGCATCAAGGATAAGTGCGAGTAAATATCCAGCGACTAATGACATTGGCAAATTATTTAGAGTGAATAAGTGGGTGTAAATATCTTATCGGTATGTTATGAAGTACATCTCAAACGGTAGTTGTAGGAACATTTTATATGCATGAGCACGGGTTCAGATTTGGGATTTCTCACTTCTCAACGAGTTAGTGCGAGTTTCATGGTTAGTTTTTTTAGAACCAAAAAATATCTTGTCGGTACAAAATGTATCTATTACAAAATCTTGGTAATTCGATGCCAACAAATTTACTATGATACTAAACATGCACTAAAGCGTATATGAGACATAGGTTATTAGGACTTGTGGTGTTTTGGGTGAGATGACTTTTTTTGGCTTGAAAAGTTTGGTACAAGGGAGTCTTCTGTAGTGCACATTCAACTTGCATGATGATGAGGTATGTCCATTTTAATAACAAGAGGTATCATTGCTGAAGCCTGTTGCAATTATGTGCTTGTAAAGATTATAACGTTGGCTTATATAACTGTTGTTTTCTCTTTCCCTTCTGCGGTTGTAATTGTTCTATGCTATCTAATAATCTGGATATATAGTATTACAATTTACAACATTAGCAGCTTGTTATTTATTTCTTGTATTGAAGGATTATGAGCTTATAAATTAAGTTTGTACTTTTCACAGCAAATTGAAGGATTATCTGTTTCTTAAAGTGTACTTTAAAATAACACTGTCAAATGTTATCTATAGCTCAAAAAAAAAAAAAATAAAAAAAAAAAAGTATGCATTTCAATTGTGCACATCCGAACTCAGGTTGAGTGTTAAAAAAAATTCTCAAAATTGAAGACTGAAATAGTCTGAATTACCGTAGTGAATTGCTGGAACTACCATGGTAATCATACTCAATTGTTGGAATTACAGAGGACATAAATTTAAAAAATAAAAACATCAAGGTTTCAAAGTGAATAATATTAGGAATGCAGTGTCATATTTATATTAGGTTAAGCCATACTAAGTGGGACTGATTTCAGAAGGCATCAAATGTGGATTGAATTCTCAATGAATACTTACACGTTATTGAGTAAACCAAGTCATTCATTTATGGACTGGTTAACCTCTACAATACAAAAACAAACGAAAAATAACTCATGTTTACAAATGATAATGGAGGATATCAACTGACCAATAAAGCTGTCAAACTGGTTATCAAATCAAAATTCAAATTGTGAATCGAAAGATCAATGTTCTGAATTGTATTCAAATCTTACTATGAATTGTAAACTACATTACGGATAAAAATATGATATGTTTAAATAAACATTAAAATATGATATTTTTAAATAAACATTATTGTAGTACAAAAAATTTAAGCTCATATTTCATCTACTAACCTCAAAACAATTCAATATTCAAGCGATAGATCAAATGACAAAAGAAAATTGGCTGGTCATTCCAAATTAACAAAAACAAAGCTGTTCGCTACACTGGATAGCTTGTGGATCATTGGAATGAATATGGATTCATCATAATGAATAGAGAATCATCAAATTAATGAAATTCAAGAGGAAATCCATGTTCAAAGTAGATGCACTCTAGAGATTTGTATCAATTAGGTTCAGCTTTGTATTACATTGAACACAACTCACATGTATTGTAAAATATTGCATGTTGTAAATTCATAAATTCATGAAGAATAATTGCTTTAAATTTAAATATGGAAGCCCAAACACAGTTGCACTCTATCTCAACTCTCAAGACAACTCAGAAATTGCTATTAGAGAAATGAAAGAAAAAATGAAAGTGTTTATGTGAAAGAAATAAAGGAAAGAGTTTATGTTTCTCACAACTATTCTTGACTGACATAAAAAAATAAAACAAAAGAAATTGAAAATAATTCCATCAGGTTTTGAATGTTGTATGCAGAGCACCAAGCGACCAATAAACATTGAAATTGAAACAACGACAAGCAAACACAATTTGATCAATCATTCTCATAAACAAATTCTCATGTTCCTGACACAAAATGCAAAGGGGTTTTAATGAAGTGTTAATACATTTGCAACCATCTTTTAAAAAAAATACCACCAAGTACAACTACTATAAAATCACCTCCAAATTATCAACATTCCTTTTTTGAAAAGAAACATTCAATAATTGTATAACATAGATGCTACGAAAAATGAGGGTTGGTGTTATCAGTTCCACATCGAACAAATATTTATTTGAAGATGTGTTTATATGAACAAGGAATATCTTTATCAATTAATGTTGTGTATTTGTTCTTTGTTAGTGGGATTATTAAGAGTTTGCCTTAGGACTTCTTAAGACAGATTTCTGATATCTCATTGATTAAGAACGAATTCAAAATATTTATTTTATTGTTTAGTCTAATGAATTTTAAACTACAAATCATTTGTTCTTTGTGTTCTTGCAGAAGTTACTCACCCAATTTTCATAATATATTTGGAATGATACAATGATTAAATTAAAGTAATAAGTTTTAATTAACAATGTGCTTTGTGAAGGTCAATTTGAACACTTTTGTTTTTATTTTGTTAATTAATTAACGGAATAAAAATAAAACGGGAAATGTTAACAAATGTCTTTAGGACACTTTTTACAGACTATAAATAGATTGGAAATATGTGTATTAAATGTATTGGAAATTAAATCTTTTGACTTTTGTAAATAAATGCCAAGTCATTCATTTAACCAGGCTCTGATACCATATTATAAGACTGAATAAATGTGTAATTTCTCATTGATTCAGTTGTTGATTACAAGCATATTTATAAGTAAATGGATGCATACAGTAACTTTTTTATGGGCATCATTTAGGTGAGCCAGGTCCATCTATTATTTTTTTTTTTTTGGTACAAGGTCAATCTATTATTTATTTATTTATTTATTTCTCAAATGTAGAAACATTTGATATGTTGGGGAAACGGATTTAAACTCAAGATACTCCACTTTTTAAGACTTCCTATTTAGTGTGTTAGTTTCGACACTAGACTTGTTAGCAACAAAAAAAAAATGTTGTGAATGCAAAATGTAACTTTTAAAAAATCATGGTAACTCTATGATTCTCACTAATTTACTGTAAAATCAAACATGCACTATAGACTGTAGGACACATTTGTTATTAGGATTGAGAGTATTTTGGGTGTGATGACTTATTTTGCTTGGAAGGTTTGATATGACGGAGGCTAGTGCAGCACGCATTCAACCTGCATAATTAAGCGGTATGCACATTTTATTAACAAGGGCTATCGTTGTGTGATCATTTTACTGAGTGTTTGGTGTAATTGTTGCAATGTTTTCTCTACCTTAGAAGAAACAATATAACTATAAGTTACGGTTTTATGAACTTTTAAATTTAAATTATATTTTTCACCAACTAAATTGAAGGATTCTAGGTTTCCGAAAGTGTGCTTTCAAACAACACAAAATCAGTGTTCGTCTGTTCAAAAAATTCAGTAATCATTTCAATTTTGCACATCAGAATTCAAGTTGAGTGTGAAAAAATAATTTCTTTCCAAAGTTGAAGTCTGAAATAATCAAGAGTATTGTTCAAATTCAAGAAAAATTCTGACAGAGATCTATATGCATAATGGTTTAGTGGTACAAGTATGTGCCTAAAACGTTTGGAGCAATGGTCCAAACTTAGGATATTCACATTTGATTAATTTTGCAATTTGATTAATTTTGCATTTCATAATTACATATTTGTCCTTCCAAACAATGGTGATAGTTTAGAGACCTACTCGATGTAATGAAAAACTATTGGTCTTACGAACAATCACAGTATCTAAGAAACAAGAAGTACAATTATACCAAAGCTTCAAACCAGTCATTAAATTTTGACTTATTTTATATTGTAGAGAGCAGGCATAGTTTCTTTTTTTGAGTAACATATTCTTAAGAATGTGGTATTTTAAATATGTACATAACTCAAAGGAAATTCCATCTATCTGTGTAACAATCAGGTTGTGCTCCTATTCCATCTATCTTCGTCTATTCCTCTAATCATTTGCAACCATCTACTAGCAGAATCAGCTCCAAATTATCAACATTCCATTTTCCAATTTCCAAACAGAGAGGTTCCTACTAAGCAAATTGGTCTTCATGACAGATATAACTTGACTCTATGCCAAGAATCCATACAAGTATGTATCTAAGGACATATGTCAATAGTAACTAGTAACAACTAGATGCTTGCAGCCACGATGTCTAGGTTCACAATAATTTTCCATTGAAGCTTACTGTGCTCAAACCAGGCAAAATAAGTCGACCAAAGATCACACGAGGAAATGCATGCAGAAATCAATATCAATCAACTTCAACATCAGCTACGATCGAACCCAAATGTATATCAAAGACAATGATGAAATATTTGTGACAAATCAAGCGATTCCTATCAGATTGGGATCCAAAGCTATACATGAATTCATCATGGAAAACTAAACCAGATGCAACATCAAGATTCTTATGATGAAAATGAGTTACAAATCCTGGACAAAAGACTGAAGCGCGGCGATCGTAGACTTCAAGAACCACTTCTTTATAGAGATGAAGATTACAGGTGATCTGAACTGAAATCGAACCAAAAATCCAAAATCATCAAGCGTAATTGATCTTGAACAGTTTGACCCTTGGATTTTGAAAAACATATAAAGCAAAATTGAGAATGGAGTATATTTCACAATTATTTCAAAACCGAGCAGAAATTTGGAGAATTGGAGATGCCAAAAATGAAAGAATGAATAAGAACATTGATCAGTATTACACAGTACAAAATCAAAAGAAACAAAGCATGAAGAAACCAATGCCTTGCAGTACAAGCTACTAAAAGATGCAGTACAATAGCATAAGATTTGTAGTACATTCACATATAAGATAGTACAATTCTCTGTTGTATAAATAACTTGATGTACTCTACTTTCATTTCTAATGAATCAATTCAATCTTTCTTTGATTCTTAATATGGTATCAGTTTCATCTCTCTTCTTGAGAGAGTTTGTTACGATCCAAACCTAGCTTCCGCCATTGATGCTTGTTCTTCAAGCTTCTTCTTTTTGTTCCTATTCCTTGATTTTTCCATGAATCTTCGTGATTCTTCTTCCTTTATCCTTGTTTTGTACTCAATTCTGCATTGAGTTACTTTTTCTCTTCAATCACATTGTTTGTGATTTTTCAATCTTCATCTTCTTCGAAGCTCTGTTCTTCGTTGCTCTTCATTTTTCCAGTTTTTCTGCATTCTTTTTGAACCGTGCCTCCTCGTGTAGCTCCGGTTGTAGTTCCACAAATTAACACCGATTCCGTCTACTATGTTCATCCTAGTGAAGGACCTAATTCAGTGACTGTTACTCCTCTTCTCACAGGCTCCAATTACCTCGCTTGGAGTCGTTCGATGAAACGCGCGCTTGGTGCGAAGAACAAATTCGCCTTCGTTGATGGATCCATTCCAATTCCTCCTCTTGATGATCTGAATCGCAGTGCTTGGGGGTGTTGTAATCATCTGATTCACTCTTGGATTTTGAACTCGGTTTCACCGCAAATTGCGCAAACCATTGTATTTCATGAATTTGCCATTGATGTTTGGCTTGAACTTCAGGAACGTTTCTCTAAAGTTGATAGAGTGTGTATTGCTTCTCTTCGATCTGCCATTAACAATCTCAAACAAGGTGCTAAATCTGTGCTTGACTATTTCACAGAGATGAAATCTCTTTGGGAGGAGCTCAATTCGCATCGTCCTATGCCTATGTGCACTTGTCCACATCCATGCCGCTGTGAATCTATGCATGCTGCTAGAGAATTTCGCATGGAGGATCAAGTAACTCAGTTTCTCACAGGATTGAATGATACTTTTTCAGTTGTGAAGACTCAAGTTCTTCTTATGGATCCACTTCCTTCCATAAACAAAGTTTACTCTATGGTTGTTCAAGAAGAAAGTAATAATAATGCAATTACTTCAGTTTCTAATGAGGATTCTAACATTCTTGTGAATGCTTCAGAGGCAAGAAAGCCTTATGGACGTGGTAAACCTTCTTCAGGACCACCTCAATCTAAAAACAATTCCAGATATTGCACCTTTTGCCACAGAAACAATCACACAATAGATTTTTGTTACATGAAGCATGGATACCCCAATGGAAATAAGCCTCATGCTTTCTCAAATGCTGTTGTTAATGAAGGGATTTCTGATTCTCAGAGTGTTGGTGAAGGATCTTCTATTATCTCTCAAACCGGTCTCACTCAAGAGCAATATGGTCATCTGGTTGCTTTACTCTAGCAGTCATCTTTGGTTCCTTCAGCATCTGCTCCTAGCCCTGCTCCTAGCCCTGCTAGCACCAACCACATTACTTCTTCTATTCCATCTTTTCCCTCAGGTATAAACACTGTTATCTCTTGTTCTATACATACTCAAAATAATCATTGGAATATTGATTCAGGAGCCAATGAGCATATTTGCTCCTCTTTGCATTTGCTTCATTCCTTTCATAAGATTAAACCTATGCATGTTACTTTGCCTAATGGTTCCACTGTTATTGTTAACTATGCTGGTATTGCTGTGTTTTCACCCTCTTTTCATATCACCAATGTTTTATATTCACCTCATTTCAGAGTTAATCTAATTTCTGTTTTCAAACTCTGCACCATTTTGTCTTACCATGTAAATTTCTTGCCTGATAAATGTCAGATACAGGATATGAAATCCCAGAAGATGATTGGTTTGGGTAGTGTCTGTGATGGTCTCTATAGGCTGAACACTGCTTCATGCAATAAGGAACCATATGTTTCTTCTCCCACAAGTCTTTGTGCTTCAGTTTCTTTGAATTCCTGTAATTCTGTTTGTTCTAGTATAGCTATTCCCTGTATTCCTTCTAATGCTATTTGGCACTTTAGATTAGGACATTTGTCTAATCAAAGATTGTCCAAAATGCATCATTTGTATCCTTCTATTTCTGTTGATAATAAAGCTATATGTGACATATGTCATTTTGCCAAACAAAGAAAATTGCCTTATCATTCCAGTCATTCTACTGCTAGTTCTAAATTTGATCTTTTACATCTTGATATTTGGGGTCCTTTAGCTCAAACATCTGTCCATGGCCATAAGTATTTCCTCACTATAGTTGATGATTTCAGTAGATTCTTATGGGTCATTTTACTTAAAACCAAAGCTGAAGTTTCTTTGCATGTCAAAAATTTCATTCATTTGATTCATAATCATCATCATGTTACCCCAAAATTCATAAGGACTGATAATGGTCCTGAATTCTTTTTACCTGATTTTTATGCTTCTAAAGGCATCATTCATCAAAGAGCTTGTGTAGAAACACTTGAACAAAATGCTAGAGTAGAGAGAAAACATCAACACATTCTCAATGTTACTAGAGCTTTGTTGTCTCAATCCAAGCTTCCCAATATTTTCTGGTCCTATGCTGTTTTACATTCCGTTTTTCTCATAAATAGAGTCTCAACTCCTCTTCTCAAACATGAATCTCCTTATCAGGTTTTATATGATTCATTGCCTGATGTTAATTCCTTTAAAGTTTTTGGTTGCCTATGTTATGCTTCTACACTACAAGCTCATAGAACAAAATTACAGCCTAGAGCTAGAAAATGTGATTTCTTAGGTTACAAGTCAGGATTCAAAGGTTCAGTTCTTTTTTATTTAAATTCCAGAGAAATCTTTGTTTCCAGAAATGTTGTTTTTCATGAATTGATATTGCCTTACAATTCATCATCCCCTTCTTCTACTAAAGATTGGCAATACTTTCCTACCTCTTCCAATCATCCATCCATTTTTGAGGATTCTGAACCTTCACACTCACCATCTACTATCACACCACCTGCACTCCCCATTCCTTCACATTCTCCACCATCATCTCCCAATGTTACTATACCTGTTAGAACTTCCACTAGGAATAAAGCTACCCATGCATATCTACATGATTACATCTGCAATGCATCTATCATTTCTCTACTAATAAAAGTACCAGTCAATATCCCCTTTCAAATTTTATTTCCCATTTTCATTTATCTAACACTCAATCTGCGTTTGCTATGTCTCTTGTTTCTTACACTGAACCAAAATCCTATGCTGAGGCAATCAAATATGACTGTTGGAAACAAGCAATGCAGACTGGGATTATTGCTCTTGAACAGACTGGGACTTGGAAGATAGTGGATCTTCCTCCATCAGTGAAACCTATAGGGTGCAGATGGGTTTATAAAGTGAAGTATAATGCAGATGGCTCCATTGAGAGATACAAGGCTCGTTTGGTTGCAAAAGGATATAATCAAATTGAAGGCCTTGATTATTTTGATACTTTTTCACCTGTTGCTAAAGTTACAACTGTGAGATTGGTTATAGCTTTGGCTTCAATCAATCATTGGTTTTTGCATCAACTGGATGTAAACAATGCCTTCCTTCATGGAGAGCTTCATGAAGATGTTTACATGATTGTGCCTCCAGGTGTTGTTCTTTCAAAGCCAAATCAGGTTTGCAAATTGTCAAAATTTCTCTATGGCCTCAAGCAGGCTAGTAGAAAATGGTATGAAAAATTAACTGGTCTGCTCATCAACAATGGATATATACAAGCTGCTTCAGATGCTTCCTTGTTTACTAAGAAAACCTCTGACAGTTTTACTACACTCCTTGTTTATGTTGATGATATAATCCTTGCTGGCAATTCTCTCACTGAAATTACCTTCATCAAGAATGTTTTACATCAAGCTTTTAAAATCAAAGACCTTGGTACATTGAAATACTTTCTAGGTCTTGAAGTTGCACATTCTAAAAGTGGCATCTCTTTATGCCAAAGGAAGTACTGTCTGGATTTACTGCATGATTCAGGTTTACTTGGCTCAAAGCCTGTTACCACACCTTCAGATCCATCCATTAAGCTGCACAATGACACTTCCCCACTCTTCACTGATGTTTCTGCTTACAGAAGATTGATTGGAAGACTGATATATCTCAACACAACTAGGCCTGATATTACTTTTATTACTCAACAGCTCAGTCAATTTTTGAGTAAACCAACATACACTCATTACAATGCTGCTCTAAGAGTCCTTAAATATCTTAAAGGCTCTCCAGGTCGTGGGATTTTCTTTCCTAGAGCATCAAGTTTACATATTCAAGGTTACACAGATGCTGACTGGGTAGGGTGTAAAGATACTAGGCGTTCTATCTCAGGTCACTGTTTTTTTAGGCCAATCCCTTATATCTTGGAGAACTAAGAAACAACCAACTGTATCCAAATCTTCTTCAGAAGCTGAGTATAGAGCAATGGCATCAGCAACGTGTGAACTTCAGTGGCTTTTATACTTGTTGAGAGATCTTCACATTGATTGTGTTAAGCTTCCTGTTTTATATTGTGACAACCAGAGTGCCATGCACATTGCAGCCAACCCTGTCTTTCATGAGCGCACCAAACATCTGGAGATTGACTGCCACATTATGAGGGAGAAACTTCAAGCTGGGCTGTTCAAACTCTTGCCAGTTACAACACATGACCAACTTGCAGATTTTTTTACAAAATATTTGTTTCCACAACCCTTTAACACTTTACTTTCCAAGTTGGGGTTGCTAGACATCTACCAACCTCCATCTTGTGGGGGAATATTACACAGTACAAAATCAAAAGAAACAAAGCATGAAGAAACCAATGCGTTGCAGTACAAGCTACTAAAAGATGCAGTACAATAACATAAGATTTGTAGTACATTCACATATAAGATAGTACAATTCTCTGTTGTATAAATAACTTGATGTACTACTTTCATTTCTAATGAATCAATTCAATCTTTCTTTGATTCTTAATAATCAGAACCATATCAATATCGAAACGGAGCATAAATTGCGAGAATCAGATGAAATAGGAAAATTTGAATTAGATCAAACATGAAAGAAGAAAGTATATCGAAACTGAAGTGTAGAAAAGGAACACTGTTTTGTTGTATGGTCTCAAGAAAAATAGGAAAATAAAAACGGAATGAAACAGAAAGAAAATGTAAAATATTAGGATAAGTGGAGATGAGAGGAAGCTGTAAAACCATACTAATGAAGACAAATGATTACATCAAGCCTTTATATTTTTAAAATCTCTAATTATAACGTAGTCTTCAGAATTTGGAATGAAGATGTATATCATGGATCCCCATTTGCGTGCCATACCTAATAGGTTACATAGATCACTTGTATATCCGAAATCAAAAATATGATATTAAAAACAAAGGTTTTACTTCCAGTAAAAAAATAATATGTTGACATAAATCGTATCAAATTCTATAAATGTGTGTTTGTGTGGTGTCGATAATGAATTGATATGTCACACCTCACATTGATGGGGAAGTGGTGACGGGGAAGTGGAGATGAAGAAAAATGTTCATGGTTGAAGGTTATCAAATAAAAACACAAGGATGAGTTTGAAGGAAATATTTGTTGGGTATTGAAAGTGGATATGGATATGGATGTAGTTCCATAAATTGATTTTCTAGTGGGACGAGTAAACAGGTGGGAGGGAAACATAACATTTTTTTCTTCTTCAAGATTTAGTTAAAAAAAAAAAAAAAACATTCAATAGGTAATATAACATAGATACTATAGAAAAGCTAAAGTGCACTTTTCCCCCCTTAACTTTCAAAAAGTTGCGATTTTGGCCCCCTATAAAAAAAATTACAATTTTGGTCTCCTTCGTCCCAAAATTGCTGAGAAGGCGACACGTGTCCCAAAAAGGGGTCATAATCGCAACATTTTGAAAAGATAAGGGGTCAAAAGACATATTTCCCTTATGTTAGGGGGTTAAAAGAGCATATTTCCCTAAACATGGGGGGCCAAAATTGTAGTTTTCATACTTAGGGGGCCTAAATCGCAACTTTTTGAAAGTTAAGGGGGGAAAAGTGCACTTTAGCCTATGGAAAAATGAGGGAAAATGAGGGTTGATGTTATCTGTCCCACATTGAACAAATATTTATTTGAAGATGTGTTTTTATGAATAGGGAATATCTTCACCAATTAATGTTGTGTATTTGTTCTTACTTATTGGGATTGGAAAAGTTTCTCTTGAGACTTCTTAAGAGAGATTTCTGAAATCTCATTGATTAAGAACAAATTTATAATATTTTTTTTATTGTTTAGTCTATTGAATATTAAACTACAAATCATTTGTTATTTGTGTTCTTGCCGAAGTTCTTACTCACACAATTTTCAAAAGAGGACTGCTATATAGCACGACACTTTTGTCATGCAAAACACATGAACGCTTACAAACTTCCTATTTACAGATTTGTTTAATTATTTTAATATGTTAAGGAAAAAACCAAATGAAAAATGTTCCAAATCTCATAACTAATCCACCGCCAACCACACATCAACTCTATTTGGTGTCATCCTTTACACGGCAATTGTCATTGCCTCCCACCATCATTGCTGTCATAATAAAGATTGTCATTATAAAGATTGAATTACCATAAATAATCTATATAAATCAGAGTAATGAAGCTCAAAAAAGGTGAGAGGGTGAGAGATAGTGGCAAGGAAGCAGAGCACCGTTACTGGAACAAGTACAAATACCATCAAACTATCTAAATATTCAATTGAAGAGGATTGTGCATTAGTAGCATTACGAGCAAGAGAGATGTTATAGCAGGTCAATTGAAAATTGAAAAGGAGGATATGAGGATGAAAACACAACACATAAATAGAGAGAAACGTGTTTGATAGGGAAAACCAAGTAGAAAAGGCGCATTCGTGTGTGTAGCACGAAAAATCTTGTCGTGTTATTTAGCATTTTTCTTTTCAAAATATATTTGGAATGATATGATTAAATTAAACTAATATGTTTTAATTAACAATGTGTTTTGTGAAGGTCAATTTCAACACTTTTGTTTTTATTTTGTTAATTAATTAATGGAATAAAAATAAAACGGGAAATGTTAACGAATGTTTTCATGACACTTTTTACAAATTATAAATAGAAATTTTTTATGAAAATATGTGTATTAATTGCATTGAAAATTAAACCTTTTGCCTTTTTAAATAAAAATTACTTAAATTAGAATGTTTAAAGAGCAAAGGCGATCGCTTTGTCAATCGAATGAAATGTTTATGTTTCTTTGGAGCTCCTTTATTGACGACCTTTGTAATTCTGACATGCAGTAAAAGATGTTGAGCACGATGTCAAGACACAAGGAATGTCGAGAACAATGTCAAGACATCATGACAACACAAATAACAAATAAAACTAAAGATAAATGCTGAAAGTAAAAGACAAAAATTATTTGTTAACCCAATTTGGTGCAACGTTGCCTGCATCTGGGGGCTACCAAGCCAGGAAGGAAATCCGCTAAAGTAGTATTAGTTTGAAGCCTTCATAAACAACCTCCGGTCTACTAGCTTCGCACCTCATCACTTCTCGTGATATTTCTATCTAAGACACTCCTAGATATGAGACCCCTCTCACTTCCGCTCAATCATTCACCAGTGATAATCAATTACAATGAAAATGGAGACACACTCCGAGAAACAGAATTCACTCTTGCTTAAAAGCTTACGAGTGATTCACAACTTACAACTCAACGACAAGTTCAACTCAAGCATCAAGGTTATACAAGAGTGGCTCATAAACAACAATGGATAGACTAAAACCCAAAATGACTCTTTTGCAAATGACGGTTTCAGTGATTCTTTAGGTTTTGAGTCTTTCAATATATTGCCTGAATACAGAATGGGCTTGATGAGCAAATTGGGCTAAATCCAATACGGTCTTCAACATAATATTCCGTAAGCATGTATATTGTTTCTTTAAATGTTACCACATCACACTTAAGAAACATGATAAGTATTGAAAAGTGATACATTTCATGTGTTATTCTAGGCACTTTAGTGACTTGTTTTGCAAGTTATCTATGGAAAAGCTCCAATTTGATGCATATATTCCAATTATACAAGCAAGGACTAAAGAAACCATAAAAAATGCAAAGTTCAACTCGCCACGGCGAAAAAAGAGCAGAAACTCCCAAGTTTCCACGCTTTCAACATGCCAAAAGCGAGTTCACAGTAAGTCCAACTCGCCACAGCGAGCATAAAGCGAGAAAACTCCAGAAGCTCCTGAAATTTGAAGGCCAACTCGCCACAACGAGTTATAGCAGCTAGGAGAGGTTACGTGGCAGTCATCCTGTGGTGCAGTGTGGGAAATCAAGGCAACTCGCCACATCGAGTTGAACTCGCCAAAGCGAGATTGCACTTTTCAGACTCCTTTAAATAGCTTTTTCTCTCATTTCTTTGGATAAGTTTTAGATATTTTCTGATTTCTAAAGAGAGATATAGGCATTTTAGAGAGAGAAACACAAAGCAAGAGTGTTAGAAGTGGATTTTCACAAGATTTGTAGAGAAATCAATGATCTTGTTCTTGATTCTTCACCTTTTCTTCCATTTTTGCAAGGCTACTATGAAAATATGTAGCTAAATTTACCCTTGTGAGTTTAGAGGTACTTAATCAAGCTATTATGTATTCTTTTGTATCATTAAATATATGGTTGAAATACATCATCTTGAGCATAATAGAATACTCAAACAAACAAAAACCTAATTAACGTTATATAAAGAGTTGAAAAAAGGGTTTATGGTTGAAAAGGTGCTCAAACAAAAACATGTGGAAAAATTTGTGGGGTATTTAAAGGGCATATGGAAGTAGTCCTAGAAATTGATTACTTTTTTTTGAAGTAAAGTAATATTTTTTTTGATGGGTTGAAGTAGAGTAATATATAGTGTTAAAAGTTGAATAAAATATATTTTGAAAGTAATTCTTACCTTACAAAAAATTAATTGATTCTAAGTTTTTTACAAGAATGCAATCAATATTATTACTTTTTCTGAAAAATAAAATTACAAGGGTATAAGATCAAAGGATTAAAGGTAAATTTTCCATGGAAGGTAAATTTTCATCTTCATCAGATTTAGTTTCTGAAAAATAAAATTACAAGGGTATAAGATCAAAGGATTAAAGGTGCAGCACAATATCTTATATGCATGACAGTTTTATAAAACTCTTACAAAAGTTTTAGAGATTAAAGACTTCTACTAATAGAGTTGGGAGATTAAACATATTTTTCGAAAATCTTTGCTACAAGAATAAGAGTTCTGTGTTGATTCTACGAGCTTCCATTTGTTATTGTTCACGTTCCAGCAAAAAATGTTCTTGTGCACGTTACATACTTATTCCATTTCACTATTGATATTATAGATTTTTAAGTCACTTACGACAATAGCAATGTTATAAGGGAAGAGGTCTCTGAAGACAAATGTACGTAATAATATTGTTGATAGATGCAGTGCCATCACTAGTCCTTGCAAAAATGAAAGAGAAGCAGAGCACCTTGGGGTTTTATGCTCCTGACACAACGGCAAACAAACACAATTTGTTCAATCATTCTCATAAACCAATTCTCATGCTCCTCACACAGTAAGTTTCTAAGGACATATGTCAACAGTAACTAATCAGTAACAACTGGATGATTACCGGATATTGCAGCCACGATGTGCTCAAACCGGGCAAGATGAGTTGACCAAAGATCACACAAGGAAATGCACGCAGAAATCAACATCAATCAACTTCAACATCAGCCACGGTCGAACCCAAAACTCAAAGTATATCGAAGACGAAAATGAAAAATTTGTGACAAATCAAGTGATTCCTATCAAATTGGGATCCAAAGCTATACGTGAATTAGTCATGGAAAACTAAACCAGATGCAACATCAAGATTCTTATGATGAAAATGAGTTACAAATCTTGGACAAAAAACCGAAGCACGATGATCGTAAACTTCAAGGACCACTGCTTCGCAGAGATCCAAATTACATGTGATCTGGACTGAAATCAAACCAAAAATCCAAAATCATCAGTTGTAACTGATCTTGAACAGTTTATTCTCAAGAAAAATAGGTAAATAAAAAGGGAATGAACTAGAAAAGAAACTAGAAACAGTAAGAAAATGTAAAACATAGCCTTAAGAATGAACAAAAATATCATTGGAGAGGAAGCTGTAAAACTATACTAACAAAGGCAAATGGTACATATACAAAATAAGAAAGGTCACTCAAAATGATTACATCATGTCATGCCTTTATATATTTTAAACATCTCTAATTATAACCAGTCTTAACTGTGTAAATACCTTTTGAAAAACAAGGACACCGAAAGTGTTGATCAGAGCAAAAAAAAAATAAAGAATAAAATCACCATAGAATCATATAACATCACAAGTTCAGTTCCGCTCATAGTAATAACAATAGAAGATGTATCATGAATCCCCATTTTGGTGCCTTATCTAATACGTTAAATGGATCACTAAGCTTGTATATCCGAAATCAAAGAGATGATATTACAAACATAGGCTTTACTTGCAACATTACCTGTAAGAAAATAACATATTGACAATTGACATAAATTGTATCAAATTCTGTAAGTGTGTGTTTTTGTGGTGTCGATAATAAATTGATATGCCACACCTCACATTGGTGGAGAAAGAGAGATGAAAAAAAGGGTTTATGATTAAAAGTGATCAAACATGGGGAGGAAGTTGAAGGAAAGATCTCTGGGGTATTGAAAGTTGATATTTTTGGCGGGCTAAGTAAGCAAGTGGGAAGGAAACATATATATATATATATATATATATATATATATATATATATATATATATATATATATATTTTTAAATTTAGTTCAAAAGAAAGATTCAATAAGTTGTCATCTCGGTGCTGTAGAAAAACGAGGGTTGATGTTATGAGTCTCACATCGAATAAAACGTCATTTGAAAATGTGTTTATAAATGAAGAAAATCCTCACCAATTAATATTGTGTGTTTATTTTTAATTAGTTGTGTATCGATTAGCTCCCTTAAACTTGAGCTAAGCCCTCTAAGAGATATATTCGGTATCCATGTAACTAAGAATTAATTAATAATATTTTTTTATTGTTGGGTCTAGTGAATGAGATTTAATTAACAATTTGATTTGTAAAGGTCATGATCAGTTTGAGCATTTTTGTTTTTATTGAACAGTTTAAGAAGGAATGTCTAATTCCTTATGATCATTAAAATTGATAGATTATGCTATCTCAATCATAACATGTTTGCTTGAGTTCAGTTTTGTAGTATATCTGGGAAATATAAACATGTGATATACCTCATATATAGCAGTTATTAGCAGTTTTGTGATATACCAAATATCCGTCCAAATAATATCTTTGAGCCATTACCTTAGTCAATTGTGTAATCAAGAAAGTACAGAGACAATATATTTGAAGAATAAAAATAGTACCTACAGAAATCTGTATCAGCAATTATATACCTCATATATAGCAGTTATTAGGAACATAATATGAACTTCAGGAGGTGCTTAATATTTAATAGCACATTGACATTTGACAACCACTTTATAAATTAATATTGTACTTTTCACAACCCAAATTGAAGGACTCTCTCTCTCTCTCTGTACTTTTAAACAATACAATCAGAGTTCATCACTAGTTCCAAAAGAAATCAGTATTCATTTCAATTGCGCACATCTGAACTCAGGTTGAGTGTAACCTGCAGAATAGCAGGAACTTCAAACCAGTCATTAACTATTGTCTTATTTTATATTGTAGGGAGCAAGCATAAATTTATTTTAATTATAGCATTTGAATAAAGACTACAATGATACTATTAACGAGCGGCAAGTGAGGGTGGTCCTCAATTGTTACCTGCAAACATTTTAAGTTTGAAAACAACGCATCAACGGAAATTGTAGCAAACTATGTTTGTGTATCAGTAATTAATTGATATATCATATACTTTGTTCAACCTCCATGCTAATAGAATTCATTGTGCAAGTGGCTGTGGTGAAGCAGATTACCAAGCCTTGATATCTCCTATGTTGTAATTGTTGCAGCAGTCATTCATAAAACTAGCTATATCTCTTACCAACAAAGAAAGAATAACCAAAATTAGACCATGCCTTGAACATATCCTTGCACAAATGAAAGAGAAGCAGAGCACCAAGCCACCAATAAACTTTGAAATGGAGACAACGGCAAGCAAACACAATCCTGACACAAAATGCAAAGTGGTTTTATGAAGTCTTAATACATTTGCAACCATCTTATAAGAAGTTCATACGCAACAAATTATATTTTCGGTGATCTTCAGGACAGGCAAAAACACATACCAAGAATCCAAAATAGTATGTATCTGTCAACAATAACTAATCCGTAACAACCAGAAGATTCCCAGATATTGCAGCCGCGATGTACAGGTCCACAACAATTTTCCGTTGAAGCTTCCTGTGCTCAAACCAGACAAGATGAGTCGAACAAAGATCACGCAAGGAAATGCATGCAGAAATCAACTTCAACATCAGTCACAGTTGAACCCAACACTCAAAGTATATTGTTGACGATAATGAAAACTAAACTAGATGAAACATCAACATTCTTATGATGAAAATGAGTTACAAATCCTGGACAAAAAACTGAAGCACGACGATCATAGACTTCAAGGTGTTCTGGACTGAAATCGAACAAAAAATCTAAAATCATCAATCGTAATTGTTCTTAAACATTTTATCCGTTGGATTTTGAAAACATATAAAGCAAAATCGAGCATGGAGCATATTTCACAGTAATTTCAAAACTGAGCAGAAATTTGGAGAATTGGAGCATCCGGAAACGAAAGAATCAATCAAAACATTGATCAACACTGAACATAAATTGCGAGAATCTGATGAAATAGGAAAATTGGAATTAGTTCAAACATGAAGAAGAAAGTATATCGAAACTGAAGTAGAGTGTAGAAAATTGGAATAATGAAGGCAAATGGTACATACACAAAATAAGGTCTGTTGGAACAAAATGTGTTTAACAATGAACCTTAAAGAGTTTTGATGATAACAAGGTATTAAAAATTGTAAATTGGACTAGCTAATATTTGTTCAAGTGTACAGGACCATAATTAAAAAAGTTACACCATTTATTGGTTCTGAATGAGCAAATAAAGAGCAAAAGGAATCAACAAAAATGAAGCTTAGTGCTCCTGAAGGCAACTCGCTACTGAAGAGAAAAAGCGCTCCTGAAGTCAGTAAAGTGCTTCTGAAGAATAGTGCTCCTGAAGACAAGATGTCCAGAAGCCACATTATCAGAAGCTGCGTTATCAGAAGCTGTATCATCAGAAGCTGCATCATCAGAAGCTGCCTCATCAGAAGTCATTTCACCAAAAGCTGAAGATCAATTGGATTTGCAAAAGATTCATGGATCGAAGAATCATCACTGCAAAAGTTGTCTATTGGATTCGAAAACACAACAAAAGATTAGTGGAATTTTGCAACGGTCATTTCAAAAGGTTTGAAGGCATGTGCTTGCAATTTTGGACGAAAGCGTTGACATTGTACTGTGTACGAACTGTACAACCACCTTCTCCACTACTCTGTTTTGTGTCCACGCTACTAGACAAGAAAACAGCTCCAGAATAACAGCTTGCCTGCATAGATGTTCCTTTGGATAAGGAATGGATTTCAAATTGGTTCTTCATAGGACAACAACCAAATCAGGCAAAAGATCATTGGTGAAAGATCAAGCTTCAACAACGACTCTTTGATGTGCTGACAATTTCACAACGTCTCTTTCACACCTCTATATAAAGGAGTGAAGACTTAGAGTTTTGGTAATGCTGAACGAAAGACTCACAACATTATTACAAGTGTCAAACCTCTGCTGAAATTGTTCTGCATTCACTTGGAATTTCTGTGTCTCAAAGTCATATCTTAGAAATTCTTAAGTCATTGAGTCTGTATCTGATTTGTATTGTGAGCACCTCTGATTGTATATCAAGTGTTCAACCTTAAACAATTTTCTGTGTAATTTTGTTTAGTTAGAAGTCTCTTGCAGTTGTGCTTGAGCAGGAAGTCTCTTGATTGTGTTCTTGAGCAAAGGCAGACTCTTGCTTGTGTGCTTGAGCAAAGGAAGTCTCTTGCTTGTGTGCTTGAGCAATTGTAATCAGATATTACTCTTAGTGAAATCTCCTTGGAAGTGCAAGGGGGACTGGACTACTTCCGGATTGTGGAAGGAACCAGTATAATTGCTTTGTGTCGTTCTTCTTCTCTCTCTTTGTTTTATTCCGCTGCATTTAGATTCTGACTACCACTTCAGAAGCTGTCTCACTTAGCTTCTGATAAAGTGTGTTCAGTTTTAGGAGAAACGAAGAATTTTTCAAAACACAATTCAACCCCCCCTTCTTGTGTTTTTCTCACCTTCAAGGTCTGGTATGTCAAATATGTACATATTTGAAGGTGCAACTACCTTCTGAAAAAAAAAATAATAATAATAAAATTACCAATAAAAGATATATTTTCACAAGTTCTAAAGAAAAAAGAAAAGAAGAAAATCATCAATAGAATCATAACATCACAAGTTTAAATCAGCTCAGAGTGATAACAATAGAAGATGCATCATGAATCCCCATTTTCGTGCCTTACCTAATAGGTTACATAGATCACTTGTATATCCGAAATCAAAGATATGATATTAACAACAAAGGTTTTACTTGCAACATTTCCAGTAACAAGATAACACGTTGACATAAATCGTATCAAATTCTATAAATGTCTGTTTGTGTGGTGTCGATAATGAATTGATATGTCACACTTCACATTGATGGGGAAGTGGTGATGGGGAAAGAGAGATGAAGAAAAATGTTCATGGTTGAAGGTTATCAAACAAAAACACAAGGATGAGTTTCAAGGAAATATCTGTGGGGTATTGAAAGTGGATATGGAAGTAGTTCCATAAATTAATTTTCTAGTGGGACGAGTAAACATAAACAGGTGGGAGGGAAACATAATATTATTTTTTTTCAAGATTTACTTCAAAAAAAAAAAAACATTCAATAGGTTATATAACATAGATGCTATAGAAAAATGAGGGTTGATGTTATCTGTCCCACATTGAACAAATATTTATTTGAAGATGTGTTATATGAATAAAGAATTTCTTCACCAATTAATGTTGTGTATTTGTTCTTAGTTACTGGGATTTGGAAAATATTCCTTAAAATTTTCTTAAGAGATATTTCTTAAATCTCATTGATTAAGAGCTGATTCATAGTATTTTTTTATTGTTTTAATGAATATTAAACTGCAAATCATTTGTTCTTTGTGTTCTTGCTGAAGTTCTTACTCACACAATTTTCAAAATATATTTGGAATGATATATGATTAAATTAAAGTAATAAGTTTTAATTAACAATGTGTTTTGTGAAGGTCAATTTGAACACTTTTGTTTTTATTTTGTTAATTAATTAATGGAATAAAAATAAATTAAGAGCTGATTCATAGTATTTTTTTATTGTTTTAATGAATATTAAACTGCAAATCATTTGTTCTTTGTGTTCTTGCTGAAGTTCTTACTCACACAATTTTCAAAATATATTTGGAATGATATATGATTAAATTAAAGTAATAAGTTTTAATTAACAATGTGTTTTGTGAAGGTCAATTTGAACACTTTTGTTTTTATTTTGTTAATTAATTAATGGAATAAAAATAAAACGGGAAATGTTAACGAATGTTTTCAGGACATTTTTTACAGATTATAAATAGAAAGTTTTTATGAAAATATGGGTATTAATTGCATGGGAAATTAAATCTTTTGTTTTTTTAAATTATGATTACTTAAATTAGAATGTTTAAAGAGGGCGTTAGTTAACAAGACTTTTTTTTTTGACAAAAGCAAAGTTAACTATTATCATTAATCAACCAATGTTCAATACAAGAAGAATAAGAATAAAATACGGTGACTAACCCAAGAACAAGTCACCCTAGCTAAACTATGAGCAACCATGTTCGCTTGTCTCCTAACAAACTTCACCTCAAAGTTGAAATGTGAAGATAATTAATAAATAATACTAGAAACTATAGCATAGAATTCTGAATCACCATGACAACTCGGTCCCATCTGTTCACATCAACAAAGTGAATGGCATGGAGTAAGGCTGCTTAAATAAAATAAAATATGAAACATTGCACCTTCTAGAATTCAAACTTAGGATCGACCAATGAAAGAGCGCGCCTTGTGACAACTTGGCCATATTAATATTTGGTGGTTAACTATGAACAAATTGTTAAAGGTTTTGTATAAAATGGACGTGTAAAATATTGGTCCATGTTAGACCACTTTTGTCAACCGTTATATTAGATTAGATTATTACCTTTCCCACCCTATGTGTTACTTGGCGCCCTATTTTATTCTGAAAATACCCTTCGGATTTTATAATCTGAATCACGTTTGGATTATAAAATCCAAACACGCTCAGTTTAGATAGAACTGGACAAAATTGCATGTCTTTGTGGATTCATCATTTTTTTTAAGATATAAAATTATGTAAACGACAATTATAATAAAATTATACAAAAAAATCATTATATATATTATATACTCCCAACAATATAAGTAATGAGATTTAATTAACAATGCATATTGTGACAACTTGACCATTTTAATCTTTGGTGTTTAATTTTAAACATTTGTTATATACCCTTTCAGATATAACATTGTTACAAACTCATAAAAAGATGTTTCCTTTTACCAAAATCGTATAAAAGTTTCTCCATAATGATAGTAACTCTATTAGAAGAAAGACAATGAATAAAAATTCATTATTCATGACTCAAAACTTTGTCGAAAATCACGAAATGAGATTAAATCATTTCTTCTTTTCTTTGGTGAACGAGATTAAATTAGAAAATTTTATTCTATAAATTTTATAGCCACCGATAGAAAAAATGAGCAATGGTATTAAAGAGTCCAACATTGGGAAAAATACCTTTTGAAAATGTGTTTATTAATGGGGAAATTCTCACCCTACAAACATATTGTGTATTCTTGCATAGTATTTCTTTCTTGATCAAAATTTTGTCAAAATTTCCTCTTTTAGAAGAAAATAGAGGACAAAGTTATGGCAATGAAGTGATTAAAAGTCAATTCCTTTTGATTGTTTGGTTTAGTGAATTTTAAGCTACAAATCACTTGTTCTTCAACACCTCGATATTTTCGTCTATTCAAAATAGTTTAAAGAATCCTCACCTTAGAAGCAATATTATTGATTAATTGTGTGTATTCTTATACATGCTCCTACTCAACCGGTTTTCAAAGCTCTCTTAAGAAGATAACTTCGACAAATGAGTGATTAAGAATTAAATAATAATATTGTTTGTATTCTGTCAAATAATAATAATAATAATAATAATAATAATAATAATAATAATAATAATAATAATAATAATAATAATAATAATAATAATAATAATAATAATAATAATAATAATAATAATAATAATAATAATAATAATAATAATAATAATAATAATAATAATAATAATAATAATAATAATAATGCTCATAAAGGGATTTTAGTTAATGGTTGTGGTGAATTTTGAAATGAGAAATCACTTGTTCATCAACGCCTCAATATTTTTGTCTATTTGGGATAGTTTAAAGAATCATCTTACTAGCAGTATTATTGATTAATATTATATATTCTTGCAGAAGCTCTTACACATCCAATTTTCTAGTGTTTCGAAGGAGAAAGCTTTGATATGTAAGTGATTAAGGGTACATTTGATTTTCAAAGCTCAATATTTTTAGTGTATTTGATTATAAAATTGTCTCTGGGACGGAACAAAATGGAGGGTTAAGAGACGGAGACAAAACTAAATTTTTTGTCTCTCACTAAACAGTGAGATGATTATTTATCCAAAGTAGAAAAATATTCTCTCTAAAATAGAAAAATAGAAAAATACCCTATTATTGTTTTACTCAAGAAATATTCTCTCTCCCCGTAATTTATCGAACTTTTCTCCCTCCCAACACTCTCTCACTCATGTGTTTGATGTCTTCCTACTTTTCCTCTCTCTCCCATATTTGTCTCTCTTTTCTCTCACTCTTACTTATAATAGGCTGATTTATGATGTTTTGACTTGTCGTGATGGTTTGTTATGTTTAAGAGAGGTGGCTTCTGTCAAAGATTAAATTTTTCCTGACAGGAAATGTGTGCAATTAAATTTTAAGGCATATGAAGCTAAGTAGGAGATTAGGACTTGCGTGGTTGGCATCAAGGATAAAAGGATTAAATATCTAGCAGCTAATGACATTGACAAATTATTACGGGTACATCTTGACGTATGTTTCGAATATTTTAATAATATTTTATATGCAAAGGCGTGGATTCGAATTAAAGATTACCCACTTCTTAACACATAGTATGTGTGAGTTTTATTGCTAGACTCTTTAGAACCAAAAAGAAATTTGTGGTGGAGAATGTAACTTTACAAAATCATACTAACTAAAGTCAAGTAGGAGACATAGGTAAATAATTATTAGGACTTTATATTGTACTTTTCACCTCCTAAATTATGTTCCGAAAGTGTGCTTTCAAACAACACAAAATCAGTGTTCATTTCAATTGTGCACATCCAAAATCAAGTTGAGTGTAAAACCAAGTTATGTTCTGAAAGTGTGCTTTGAAGAACAAAATCAAGTTGAGTATTGGTCAAATTCAAGAAAAATTCTTACAAAGATCACATTTTATTATTTTTGCATTACATATTACACATTTGATCTTCCAAAGAATGGGTGATAGTTGATGGACCTAATGAATGCATTGAAAACCTAGGGTCTTAAATCGAACAATCACAATATCTAGGAAACCAGAAGAGTATGCATAATGTAATGTAACTATGGAGAAGAGTAGGAAATTTCAAAGACGAGTCATTAACTATTGTCTTATTTTATATTGTAGAGAGCATACATAGTTTGTGGTATTTCAAACATGTACATAGTTCAAATGAAATTTGCCCAACTTCTAGACAATCACACTTCAAATGACCATACTTTACAGAACATGTACAATAACTGTGTAACGATCAGGGATTATACGCTGTTTTAAGATGCGCAGAAACAAAGAAAGTGCTGGTGAGAGATATTTTGCACGTGTAAATACTGGAACAAGCAGATACTTATGAGAAGATGCATCATGGATCCCCATTTGGTGCCATGCTGAGCCTAATTGAAACAACAAAATAAATGGCATATGAGAGAACAATATTTAAGAGAGCTTTGCTGACTTTTACATGACTTACAACATTAGAATGAATATGGATTCATCATAATGAATAGAGAATCATCAAAATGAATGAGATTCAAAGGGATATCCATGTTCAAAGTAGATGCACTCTAGAGATATGTATCGATTAGGTTCAGCTTTGTTTTACATTGAGATACAACTCACGTGTATAGTAAAATATTGATAACTATGTTGTAAATTCATCAATTCATATACAATAATTGCTTTAAATTTAAATATGGAAACCTAAACATATAGTTGCACTCTATCTCAAGACAACTCAGAAATTGCTATTAGAGAAATGAAAGAAATAAAGGTATGAAAGTAAGGTAAACTATCAATGACTAATGAGGCAAAAACGGATGGTAATACATTAAATAGATCACTTGTACATCCGAAATGAAAGCAATGATATTGGAAACAAAGGGCTTACTTGTCAATTTCAGGTTCAACTCCATGTGACATCAACGCATCGATGATTTTCTTCATCACCGCTCCATGTCGACATGGGTGAATGGACGCATGCTTCCCAAGAAAATGAGGATGGTCCTCAATTGTTACCTGCAACATTTTAAGTTATGAAATAAAACAATGACAAAAATTGTAGTAAACTCGGTAAATAAAGTGTGGGTGTGTATGCATATGTCATATGTCGACAATCAATTGATATGTTATAGCATTCTTGACTTACATCTCAAGGATAAGTTAAATAACTCGCCGTTTTTCGTGCATGGTCTTGACTTACATCTTCAAGGACAAGTTCTGGTTGCAATTGCATTCTTGCCACAAGACAAGAGATTGAATGAATCAATGAAAGAGTTTATGTTTCTCACAACTATTCTTGACTGACATAAAAAAATAAAACAAAAGAAATTGAAAATAATTCCATCAGGTTTTGAAAGTTGTATGCAGAGCACCAAGCGACCAATAAACATTGAAATGGAAACAACGGAAAGCAAACACAATTTGCTACAAAAAAATGAGGGTTAGTGTTATCAGTCCCACATCGAAAAAATATTTATTTGAAGATGTGTTTATATGAAGAGGGAATATCTTCACCAATTAGTATTATGTATTTATTCTTAGTTGCTGGGACTTCCGAAATCCCTCTTAGGAATTCTTAGGAATAATTCTTCTTACTCTTTTCTCAAGATTATTCTTAGATTCTTCTCTTACTCTTTTCTCAAGATTATTCTTAGATTCTTCTTAAGAGAGATAATTCTTCTTACTCTTTTCTCAAGATTATTCTTAGATTCTTCTTAAGAGAGATTTATGAATTCTTCAATTCTTCTTAAGAGAGATTTATGACTTCTTAAGAGAGATTTATGATATCCTTCTTACATTCTTCTTAAGAGAGGAGAGATTTCTTCTTAAGAGAGATTTATGACTTCTTAAGAGAGATTTATGATATCCTTCTTACATTCTTCTTAAGAGAGGAGAGATTCTTCTTAAGAGAGGAGAGATTTATGATATCCCATTGATTTGGAACGCTCTTCTTAAGAGAGGAGAGATTTATGATATCCCATTGATTTGGAACGCTCAAGATTCTTCTTAGATTCTTCTTAAGAGAGATCCATTGATTTGGAACGCTCAAGATTCTTCTTAGATTCTTCTTAAGAGAGATTTATGAATTCTTCTTAAGAGAGATTTATGATATCCTTCTTACATTCTTCTTAAGAGAGGAGAGATTTATGATATCCCATTGATTTGGAACGAATTCATAATATTTTTATTTGGAACGAATTCATAATATTTTTTTATTGTTTAGTCTAATCCATTTTAAACTACAAATCATTCTTCTTAAGAGAGATCCATTGATTTGGAACGCTCAAGATTCTTCTTAGATTCTTCTTAAGAGAGATTTATGAATTCTTCTTAAGAGAGGAGAGATTTATGATATCCCATTGATTTGGAACGAATTCATAATATTTTTATTTGGAACGAATTCATAATATTTTTTTATTGTTTAGTCTAATCCATTTTAAACTACAAATCATTTTGGAATTCTTAAGAGAGATTTATGATCCATTCTGGAACGAATTCATAATATTTTTTTAATGATATCCCATTGATTTGGAACGAATTCATAATATTTTTTTATTGTTTAGTCTAATCCATTTTAAACTACAAATCATTTTGGAATTCTTAAGAGAGATTTATGATCCATTTTGGAACGAATTCATAATATTTTTTTATTGTTTAGTCTAATCCATTTTAAACTACAAATCATTTGTTCTTTGTGTTCTTGTAGAAGTTCTTACTTACCCAATTTTCAAAATATGTTTGGAATGATACAATGATTAAATTAAAGTAATAAATTTTGAAAATATTTTTAAGCTCTTCCAAGGAGAAAGCTTTGATATGTAAGTTGTTGAGGGTACATTTGATTTGCTGAAAAATAAGAGATTGGACCTGACAACTTTAGTGTGTTTGATTATAAAATTGTCTTTGGGACTGAACAAAATGGAGGGTTAAGAGACTGAGTCAAAACTAAACATTTTGTCTCTCACTAAATTATGATATGATTATTTATCCAAAATACAAGCTCTCGAAAATAGAAAAATACCCTATTATTTTTTACTCAAGAAATATTCTCTCTCCCCCTAATCCATCGAACCTTTCTCCCTCCCAACACTCTCTCACTCATGTGTTTGATGTCTTCCTACTTTTCCTCTCTCTCCCATATTTGTCTCTCTTTTCTCTCACTCTTTCTCTCCTCCATTAAAATTTAGATTCATAAAACTATTGTTGTAAATTTCACCTTACTTTGTTTGTGATGTCTATTTTTGTTGAAATATGATGTGTATTTCTAGAATTCTTTTGAATGCATTAGTAACTTATAAAATGTTAAAAATTGATCTACATGACTAGATTTCTCTAGAATAGTTTAGTAGATTTTAGATTAAATTAATACTACATATGTAATCAATCCAATTTGGAGAGCAATACAATCTATTCTTGCTCCAATTCCTCCCACTATTTACTACAATATTCCAACTATCAACTAAAACCTTCTACGCTATACAACTACACTCTAAACTAATACTATTACCTAAACTACTAACTGTGGTATCAGAGCTGAATTCGGTCATTCACTGGATGTAGCAAAATATGACCTCCAGTCGCCAACTATATACTTTTTAAATTATCTATTCTACTACATGAATTCTACTATCCTACCAAACTAGAAAATCCAAACTATGACTCAAACACAAAAGAGTATAGGTAGCCACACGGCCTGACTGTGTTTGAGTTCAAACCCAAAACTAAGAAGACAATAGAGAAGTTCAAATAGCCTAACAACCCAATCTTTTTAAGTTAAAGTCCATCTAATGTGGTAAATCTATGGCAAATAAAACTCATGCTTAGATAAAGCACAAGCTCAGACAATAAATAAATTTGGAGACATGTGGTCTTTTATGCTCAACTTGAGTTCAAGCATTTGAAATGTAATGTTAATAATATTAAAGGTTTCACCATACTATATATCTCTCCACCTATAACATTCTAACTACCAATGTGTTTCCTCTTGTCACATGCTACTAATCCTTCCACCACCGGTTCCTACACTATATTTATCAAACACTTGTGCACCAAAGATTGTTCAATTCCTTAAACGTTTGACCTTTTTAGTTATGTCTAATACACGAATCAAAAAGGTCCTAGGATTTAATTAAGAGTAAATTACACTCCCCTCCTTAGGGTACAACGATTCGGTTTGGATTGGTTTTAAGTTAAAAAAATGTCTGAACCGATGAAACCTTCATCGGTTTGGATTGGTTCGGTTTTCACTGTTTTTTAAAAAAGAAACCAAACCAAACTAATCAGTTTGGTTCGGTTTGGATTGGTTCGGTTGATCGGTTTATTTAAAATACAATTAAAAAAAAATCATATTCTCACAAAATATTTCATAGATCTTTGTATAATTGTATTTCATATTTTGTTTTTTCATGTTTTCTATTTTTCAAACAACTTTATAACTAACCTTACTCAATATTTTATACATATGATCAAAGATTCATTCATCCATCATTATTCAAAAACAACTTCATCAAACTCAAATATTTCAATCATTCATGATCCATACATGCATCATTCATCAACAAACACAAAAATTCCAAAAAGAACATCCTAAAATTAAAACGTAGTCAAAATAACAAATCCATGCAAACTGAAATTAAAACATCCTGAAATTTAATTTTGGGCTTAACCATAAGTTTATGTGAGGTGAGATAATATTAGTAAAAAAGGAGTGTGGTTATCAGCGGATTGGTTCATCGGTTTCGCGGATCTCGAAATGAAAAACCATGAACCAAACCAAACTAGATCGGTTTTGATTGGTTCGGATCGGTTTCAAACCGAAACAAACAAGGTCGGATATTTTTTCGGTTTGGACTTTCGGTTTCATTGGTTTTGTCCGAACCACTTACACCCCTACCCCTCCCCTCAAAGATGCTTGAATTACACTCCTCTCTCCTCTTATGTTAAAATATACACTCCCCTCCCTTGAAAAGTAAAATTTATACTTCCCTCCTTTATAAGGTGCTTGAATTACAACCCCTCCCTTAATAATTAAATATGCACTACACTTTGATCTATTTTGACATAAACAAATATTTTTATGATATATATTAATTTTGAACCACCATTTAAGAAAAATTAATTCATTTCTTGATAATTTAAATGTCAATGATAATCAAATTTAAATATTTTGCTATTAATTTTATCATTTAGAGTATAAAATTAACTTTTAAATAACCATGCTTTATTGTCTTTAGAAATTTTTCATATATTTTAATTTTATTTTAGGTTGTTTTATATTTTATAATAGGGTTTAAAACCACATGTTAATGAAATTGTGAATAAAAAATAGCGAAAAAATATGTATTCAAATTTTTATTATATTAAAATAGATCCGCAATACTATTTTTTCGAATTGTGTTAGATTATTATTTTTTTTTTGCTAGATTATTAGAAATAAAAAAATATATTGAGGGCGTAAAGTGTAGATTTTAACATAAGAGGGGAGGGGAATGTAATTCAAGCTTCTCTTGGGGGAGGGGAGTGAAAAGATTTCTAATATGTTTTGAATAAGAGGGGAGGGGAGTGTATATTTTAACATAAGAGGGGAGGGGAGTGTAATTCAAGCATCTTTGAGGGGAGGGGAGTGTAATTTACTCTTTAATTAACAATAGAAAAATGTTAAAAAGCACGACACAGAATTGTCGTGCCACACGACCGTTTATGTTCAGCCAGCCACAATTTCATATTTTTCCATTTAGTTTAATTAAAATTATTTAAACAATGCCACGTATTATGCCGTGGGCTTCGTGCATGTAAATTGGTCGTGTACTATAGCATAGCTCTTAACAATATTGCTTTTGAATTTGATTGTTGGGTGTGGGATTGTTGAAAATTTGTAAAGAGTTTTGTGAACTGATTGTGGTGAATTTGAAACAACAAATCACCTATTCTTGAATGCCTCCATAATTTTGTCTATTTGGGATAGTTTCAAGAATTGGTTGCGGCTACTTACCGTGTTGGCATATGTCATTTTTACAGTTTGAAGACTCTGCTGTATTTTTTTTAAGGAAAGTCTCAAATCTCAATGTGTCACTTGACAATTTGGTTTGCGAGTGTTTGGTGTGTATGAAAAATAATAAATAAAATTATTTTCAACGGAGACGGTCTTGACACCGTAAAGGTGGTTGAAGAAGTTACACTTTTGATGTGGAGTTTGTTAGGCTTTGTTTGGGAGTTTGGAGGGGAGGGGAGGGGAGGGTTTTGGAAAAAAGGAAGGAGCAAGTGGAAGAAATAGAAGACATTGGGATGAGAGGGCTTTGGAGGTTAATTTTTTACTCATAATAAAAAATCTCCCTCATTTGGGGGAACTCAAAAATTGCATTGGGGGAGGGTTTTGGGGGATTATGGAGGGTTTATATGAATTTTTCAAATTCAATCTATGTTGTTATAATATTCTTAAAATTAAAAGTATATTAATCATAAGTATTAGTTTATCATTCTCTAAAAAACTGTTTTTTCAAAAAATGTGAATTTTTTGTCCATTTTTCTATATATTTCCAACCCCCCAAAGCCCTCCCCTCCCTTCCCCTCCAAACTCCCAAACAAAGCCTTACAATCGTAAATTAAAGGTCACCATCATAGTTGCTTCTAATAGGCTGATTTATAATGTTTTGACTTGTCGTGACGATTTTGATATGGTTTAAGCGAGGTGGAAGATTAAATTTTTCCTGACAGGAAATGTATGCAATTTTATATGCAACTAATGACAGACAAATTGTTACGGATACAACTTGTGAAAAATATTATAGCATGTGAAATGTTGTGCTGTTTTTTTTACAATAGCAGAAACAATATATACTATAATTTTTTGTTTTAATCCTTTTCACATCTTTGCGCTTGGATAGTAATGTTTTGTAGTTTACATTAAAGGATTGTGTTTTTCATGTGTTGTCTATTGCCCAGACCAAAACAAAAAGTTTGGGTTTTATGAGCTTATAAATTGAGGTTGGACTATTCACCTTCTAAATTATGTTCCGAAAGTGTGCGTGCTTTCAAACAACACAAAATCAAGTTGAGTGTACAAACAAAGTTTTTCCATAACTGAAGACTGAAATAGTGCAAGCGTATTGGTCAAATTCAAGTTTTTTTTTACAAAGATCACATTTTATTATTTTTGCATTACATATTACATTTGATCTTCCAAAGAAGGTATGCATAATGTAATGTAACCGTGGAGAAGAGTATGGAACTTCAAACGAGTCATTAACTATTGTCTTATTTTATACTGTAGAGAGCAAACATAGTTTTTGGTTTTCGAGAAACAGTCTTAAGAATGTGGTGTTTCAAATATGTACATAACTCCAATGAAATTTGCTCAAATTCTAGACAGTTACACTTCAAATGACCATACTTTACAGCACATGTACAATAACTGTGTAACGATCAGGGATTATACGCAGTTTTAATGTGGGCAGAAACAAAGAAAGTGTTGGTGAGAGGTATTTTGCCCGTGTAATACTGGAACAAGCAAATACTTCTGAGAAGATGCATCATGAACCCCCATTTCGGTGCCATCGTGAGCCTAATTGAAACAACAAAATAAATGCCTCTGAGAGAACACATGTAATAATAGCCAAGAGATATGCGAGCACCAAATAGATGGAATCCGCTGACTTTTATATTACTTACAGCATGTGGCACCATCACTTCCAAAGCATTAAAAATTTAAATAATCGGAATAAATAAAGATTTCAAAAGTGATAACGAAATATATAAATAATATTCTGAATTACCTTAGTCAATTGCTGGAGCTACCAAGATCAAAGTCCATGGTGTAATCATACTCAATTGTTGGAATTACAGAGGCCATAAATTTCAAGAATAAAAACAAATACCTACAGAAATAAGTATATGAAATTATATACCTCATGTATAGCAGTTATTAAGAACAGAAAATGCACTATAGACTCAAGCCAGAACATTTTTCTTCAGAGGGTGTGTAATATTTAAGAGTGCATTGACAATAACGGTATATATTAATCACTGTATATCCGAAATGGAAGCAATGATATTAGAAACAAAGGCTTTACTTGTCAACTTCAGGCTCAACTCCACGTGACATCAACACATCAATGATTTTCTTCATCACTGCTCCATGTCGACATGGATGAATAGATGCATGCTTCCCAGGCAAATGAGGGTGGTCCTCAATTGTTACCTGCAACATTTTAAGTTAGAAAATAATACATAAACAAAAATTGTAGCAAATTCTGTAAGTGTGTGCATTTATGTCTGTGTGTGTATGTCCATAATCAATCAATAAGCTATATCTCACCGTTTTGCGTGCATGATCTTGACTAACATCTTCAAGGACAAGTTCTGGTTGCAATAGCATTCTTGACTGCCACAAGACAAGGGATGAAATCACTGAACCATTACGGAGTTTCAAATAACTGAAGGGGCTATGTTTCTCAAAACCATTTAACCTAAATTATAAAAGCATCGAGTCATAAAAAATTCTCATTTTTTATGTTTGGCATTAATGTCAGACACTAATGTTTTCTGAAGTCCCTGTGCTTTTCATCAATGGAACCGGTATTCATCAAAATAGGAAGAATAATACATATGTTATGAATCTGGTATTTTTCTAGCTAGATACATCGGGTTATGTTAATAAGTTTAAATTCATAATGCAAATCCTAGTTCTACCAGCATTGCCATAGTCACATAAGTGAGTCAAAAAAGACTGGTTATGATTACAAGGATAAAGTGAATAAAACAAACCTCGTCATACCCAGTAAGCCACACACGGGGTGTTTGATAATACTTATCATATCTGCATAAAAAGCAAGATCCACCTTTTAAAATTCATCGCCAGAGTAATAATTATTTCTCAAATGAAGTAAACTTTTTGTTTAAAATATATACAGAAGCTTCACCAGCAATTTTATATCAATTTCACAGAAAATTTATATGGAAGCTTGTCTTACGTGATGCTGATGTCATAGGTGCGAGTCCGTAGAATATTATCATCATCAGGTTCATGAGCTACTAGATATGTAGACTGAGGAGCGGCCACCAATAAGAACATGGAAAAATAAATTACATAAATCAAATTTCTCAAATTAGTAGCAAACAAAAGCAACAATCTAAAAGTATGTTCTACAAAACCTACATATATTGAAAAGCTAATGAAATTAGGGCTCAAATTCAAATGAAATATCGACCATCATACTTTTAAGTGTGAATCTGTGAATGAGGTGTTGATGATAAACATAATTAACATCTGGTTCTATGGTCATTCAAGGGTTCATCATAGAGTCTAAATGATTTCAGCCATGAGAAAGATTTGGAATTAAATGGTCTATCTTTAGATAGGACTCGTGACAGTAGTATAGGATAGTATGTAAAATGTCAGATCCATATTGCTGATTTCAGCTATTAGAGAGTGTATATATATACATCCTTCTAAAAGGACAAGGGAAGGAAAAAGCATGCTAGAGTAACTAACAGATAAACAAATGTTTGAAATTTGGGTTTCCCCTTTGGTCATATACATGAAAAGTTTCCATTGATATTCATCACCATTTGGGTCATTCTGAGAAAGTGATACCCCTAAATTTCACATGTATCTCAAATGACATTGATATCCAGCAGCATAACTGCTGCTCTCTTCCCAACTTCTTTACTTAGATATCTATTTCATTCTAGAATCTCTTTTCTTTTCGTCCAAATATTTTTTGCTATGAAAGATAGGTTCAAAAAGACTATGGCTCTGTTTGGGGAAGGCCAAACCGCTAGCTTATAGTGGATAGCTTACACCGTATAAGCTTGTATAATTAAACTAGAATTGTTTGGTAATGCTAACAGCTTTCTCTCACGAGCTTCATGCGTTTTTTGAAATGCTACTTCAACTCAAGTAGCTTTTGAGTTATAGCTTATCATATTTTCTCTCATTTTTACCCCCCTTATCTTAATTGAAAGATTTAAATATTGATTAAGAATATCTTTTTGTATCATTTTATATTTATGTTAGTTAGTTCAACCCTTAAATTCACCAAACCCTTCAAAGTCAATCAGCTAGTTTATCCTCTATTATCTATCAGCTAGCTTATATGTCATCCGCTACTATTAACCAAACAGAGTCTATAACTCAACATACAAAGACAACACATCTAAATATACATATAGATGAAAATATATATTCCCTTTTATTTGATTCAATAAGACTGAAACTTTTACTCCGACAATTGATTTAGTGTTTAATGTGTATATCTACTATCAACTTACAGGATCTGTCTCAATAATGTTGTCATATTCTTTAAACTCTTCCATATCAGGAATATCTTCATCGTCCTCACCTCCCGTGTGAGAAGATGTTTGCTTAACAGAACTCTTTTCGCTGATTTCTAGATTTTCCATGGAAGGTAAATTCTCTTCTTCATCAGATTTAGTTTCTGAAATAAAAATTACAAAGGTATAAGATCAAAGGATTAAAGTTGCAGTACAATATCTTATATCCATGCCTCCAGTGCAATTGAATACACACCTTTTGGCTTTCCATGAGTTGCTAGCCATCCATCATTTTCTTCGTCATCAAGTAAAACTTCCCCCCCGGCAGCTTCATATTCTTCTTCAATGGATGCAGCTCTCCGCAGACAAGGCACTGTTGTGTGAAAAACAACATCAAAAATCAGTCAAGAAATAGGATAGGTCTTAAGACACATAACAAAAGCATGAATACAATCAGGGGGAAATTGCACACACATGACCTCAATTGAGGTATGCTTAAAAAACACATGGACCCTCTATTTTTAACAGACAGTTATGCTATGTTTGGATACACATTTTCCTAATCTTTCTCGCATTTCAAAGCAATTGTACTATGAACTTAGGGCAGCTAGAAGTATGAGCTTCAATTGACCATGCAGTGGCAACATATATTTTAAATTTTCCAAACACACTCTGAAACCGACGGATGTGGTTAAGTTGGTTAAACAGTGCTTAATTTGTAGGAGAAGAACACAGTTCAATCCCCACAAAACACACTTTTGACGAAGGGCAAAGAACCTTAAGTTTCAACCTAAGCACCCAATCAAAGCATAGGGTCAATAGGACATAAACTTTTGGGGATGCATTGTGCAACCACTGCAATGTCAAAGACTTTAATTACATTGGTTTACATTTTACAAGCACCAACAACAACAAAAAAACTATGGTTTATTATGTAATAAAAATAAAAGGGTGTGTCATTTCCACATTTAAGTGTATACCTCAAGAATGAACACTCAAAAATGTAAATATCACTTGAATTATGTGCAAAAAATTTCCTGGCACAATTATAACAAAAAATAGCAGAAACAAGGAACACTCAATAATGTAAATATCACTCGCAAATCCTTAGGGTGTGTTTGGATTGAGGGTTTAGGAGGGGAAGGGAGGGGAGGGTTCAAATTTCTTTTTTAAATTACGGACTATATAACATGTTTTTCTAAAATAAAGTAAGTGTGATTGAAGTATTATATGATCGTTTATCATTTTAATATGTTAACTTTTTAAAAAACATTTCCTAGTGTCCGTAATTTAAAAATGAAAAGTAAACCCTCCCCTCCCTTCCCCTCCTAAACCCTCCATCCAAACACACCCTAATTAATCTTTTTTAAGGATACTTCAAGAAGGTGAATCAAAATTCCTAGTACAATGATCACAAAAAATAACATAAACAAAGAACACTTAATCACTCATCATAACATAATATGCAATCAGAAATTCATAATCTTTACCATTTCTAGTAATCAAGAATTGTTTCTCAGATGGTAAATATGGCTTCCTCTTGCTTGGCTCACCTGATTCCCTATCATCCAAAATCAAAAACAGAACCAATTAATCAAAAACTACTTCAATATTCTCATTCTCATAACTCACTAACAAACTAATAAAAATTCTATATTAACTAATAGATATAATAATAATAAACATAAATCCACCAAATTCGAAACCCCTTTCGAAAAAAATTCAAATTTTCAGCAAAAAAATCTCACCTTTAATTAAAATAACCAATATCCAACCAAAAAAAAATACCCAATTCGAAACCCCTATAGAAAAAAATTCAATTTTTCACCAAAAAATGTCAACTTTGATCAAAATACACAATACCCAATCAAATTTTTCGTGAAAAAACCCCCAATTTAAAGAACGATGAACCCTAATTACGAAAAAGGGGAGGAAATTGAAATTACCAAGACCAAGTGGGGCATTTAGCAACGAGATTATCACCAGCGATGATGAACTCGGAGACACTGAGAACACCTTTCTCTTTGAAGGCGGAAACGGTTCTATGGCCTGTGATTCTCTCTACAGTGCCTTTGAATGCTTCGTGAAGCTTTTGAGAAAGAACCATTTTTTTGTTGAGATTTTTGGCAATGAATAGAAAAGAGGTTGTGTGTTGTGAATTGTGAATGGTGGCTGATTCGATTATGATCAGGAAGATGTATAGTGGAAGGGACAATACGACGTCACAAGGGTATAATCAATCGGTTTAATAGATATACACTGACGGTGTAGAATATTTTTACACTAACATCTAATGAGAAATCACAATATTTTTAAAAAAAAAAAAAAAAAACACCTTTTAACTACACATACAATAGTGGGTTGGATGTGGCAAAAATAGTGGATTTTGATTGGATGTCGGTGTAAACCTGTTTTAAACCGACAATGTACATCTTTTAAATATTTAAAATGTTTTGATTGGTCGTCTGTGTAAAATTGTTTAACAGTGGTGGGTTGACGGTCCAAAACAATTTTGCACAGACGACCAATCAAAACATTTTAAATTGTAGTAATACTACTCATTTTGATCTCATTTATAAGAGAAAATTTACTTTTTATATTCATTTAACAAATGATGCATTTATTTTTTGATATAGAGTAAATACATCTTTTTTTATTGTATAAACCTAAAAAGTTAATTTTTTTTTTTTCTTATCAATGATACCGGAGTAGGTATGACAATGGGTAGGGACTCAGGTTAGACGACTTTTTTTCTTGTCAAGTGGTTTAATGGATAGAATTCACCTTTTTTAAAGTGATACTCAATGGATATAACTCATATTTTTATTAGATGAAAATGTGATGAAAATGTTACATGACTCATTTATTTTTTTATTTTTTTGACAAACATGACTCATATTTATATTGTCACTAATATTGAAACTTTTTTTAAGGAACAAATATCGTAACTTTTTTTTTTTGAAGGATCAAATATCGTAACTTATATATGAATATATGAAGGCCCTAGTATAATCTATATATACATGTATTCTAAGCTACACTTTGTTTATATGTCACCTCACTAAAACCCCTCATTTTCTAACTAATCTCTCATACTTATGCCACATGGCTCTCTTTTTTTCATTCTTTCTTTTCTTTCATCAATTTACTACATATTTATTTGTATAAAATTCATTCATATTCATGTACTTCTTTATTATGTAACGGTCAATGGTGCTTTCAACTTCTTCAACTGCTCATCCTTATTGTTCCCTATTGAAACGTTATCATCCTTTCTTAATCCATCTCTTTTAATTCATTATTAGTGTAGCAATTCTTCCACTAAATCATTTTAATACCATATTTTTATTAGGTTGGTATTGTTGATTTAAATTCCATGGCTTCATTCAGTTGAAGAAACTTTATATTGATATAAATAGTGGCTGGATATTTCATTATATATATCTTGAGTCTTTTGCAAAAGGATTTACACTTGTTTGGTGTTCATATTCTAGATTCTGTTTGGTGGGTTTGACAATTGAAAATATGCTGTTTCAATTTACTTTCTCCCTACTAGAACTAAAAGAATAGAAAAGGTAAGTGGTTTTTGGGTTTTTCTTGGAGTCTTTCTTTGTCTGCTCATACAAAAACTAAAATATTAAATTTTAGGGATTCTCTTCTTAATAATGGTAACTTTATATATGCATCTCAAATGCCACGTGAGGTCATGTTAATTTTTTTTTCCATTCCTCATTTTAACTATATTGCATAGGTAAAATTATAATAACTGTATTACATAGACTTCACCAATTATAAATTTGTTATTTTTTGGCCTTTTCAGGTTTGAAAGAGAATTATCTATGTCGTCATAAAAAGTATTAAAATATTTAGTCAATGTCTTTTTTTATGAATTATTTGAAAACAATTATCTAAGGAGTTTGCAATTGCCGAATTAGTGAGCCACACATGTCATAGAAAAATATCTTAACTATGATGTGAGGTGTTTATAAAATAAACATATAACATGTCAACCATTGATCATGACCAATTAACAAAGTTTTAGACAGAGTGATCAACAAAGTTAAAAACATAGTAATATAAATTTCATTTTAAATATTTGTAATTACATATTTTAATCACAATGTCAATTTTAAATAATCTCTTAAATCATATGCAATTTCAATATGTTTGGAGTGCCTTTTACTTAAACTCTTCTGATTCTTACCTTTCCACATTAATCTATGTAACTATCAATTAGTATGTCAAATAATATGTGTAAGTTCTTTACACTGTTCGTGATTTTTTTAACTGGCCACCGATGCAAATCTTACTTACACTGTTCGTGATTTTTTTAATTGGCCACCGATGCAAATCTTACGATCCTCTATTTAAACAATGTTTTAGAACTCTTCACTCTTTAATGGAATTGTGTCATTGTATTAATACAAGCTTTTAAGCAATTGTTTAGCTTCCCTTTATAACCTGTCAAAAATTAGAATAATACAAATAAAACCCCTAAATTTCTATAGTTGAAGCCCAAGAGATTTTAACATGTAGCTATTCTATAATTATTAAATTCCAATCTGCTTATGCCTTATATTTAACTAAACTTATCATTCTTTCTTTAAAACTTGACTATTAAATATTTAAATGTGAGATATGACAACTAATTTCAATTGCTTAAAAGCTTTCAGATTTTACTAGAATGCCGACCCGTGCACCGCACGGGTCTTATAAGCTTGAATAATTTGATATATAATAAAAAGAAATATAGTGGAATGGAATTTAAAAAATTAAACTACAGAAACAAAATTTATCCCAAACAAAAGTTACAATATCGGTAAATATTGTTTCCAAACATGTTACACCAATGAAATAAACTGTTTTTAATAGAATGGTGAAGCTTTTTCAAATGAACAATGGTTTCAATATCATTTAATCAAGCATTAATATTGTTTACATCAATGAAAAAACATTTTACTTTAAAGAAATAAGTATCGAAAAAATTACAAAAGATTTTATTAAGTATTAAAAAAAAAAATCAAAGCTTCAAACGTGCACTAAGTATAAAAAAAAGTGAAACTCAAAGGATCTTAAGAGGCAATAAGTAAAAGCACGTGATGATGTTCACCCTCTTTTTTATTACAATTCATTATCAAAGCAACATGACAGAAAATTTCATTGTGTACAACTACCTTTAATATAATTGATAAAAGTTCAACTTCACAAACCTGCAATGCAATTTCATAAAAATATTGACCTTATAAATCATTAACTTATACCAACAATAAGCTTAGTTCATTTTTCTCAACTCATACAACATTTAATTTTTCGTGAAGGTGTGTGTATATATATAAGATGTGCATGTTAGTTTTAAATTTATAAGATAAAAAAATAGTGATAAAAACATAGCTTTCACTTGTTCATCTTCAGATAGAATTTTCATCGTGGTGAATTAAAAGAAAATAGTGTCAGAGGAGAAGTGGCAATTGATATATCGATGAACTATAAAACAGTAGCACAAAAAGGTATGCCAGTAGTGCAATTAGGTACCTTTGATAGTTGATACACCAGTAGTGCAAAGCAGTTGCACAAAAAGGAAATTACAAAAGGCCAAGAACTACTACTATACCAAAATAAAGCCAAGACCTACTATACCAAAATATTGGTTTTCATAAGATTTTCAGATAAAATAATACCAGTAGTGAAAAATGGCACGGAAATTACAGAAGGTCAAGACCAACTATACCAAAATAATGCTAACAGTAACACAAAAAGGAATAGAGTAGTCTCAGCAAACGAAAAAAAACACCCCTAGAACAAAACTACCAGGACCAAAAAACACCTTCCCAGTCGAAACAGACATAGCAGCACAGGCACAACACCTGTAACAACATTCCAAATTACAGCTAGGTCACTCACAATATGCCACAATGTGATTCCTGAAACATGGTCACTTGCAAAAATGAGTTACACGACATTCAATAGCCTGCTAAAACCCATGACACAGAAGCAAACCAATTGTATTAGGCAAATATTTATAAGTTAGCCAGCGAGGTGTATTTGAACAAAGCATATATTGTAATTACTATGCCAGCATATAAAGAAATGATTTAGCCAAATATTTAGGGTAACAAATAGAAATAACTTCATCAATAATTAGATCAAAATGGAAATAAGATATAAAATAAAAGTAATTCCTGATATAAACCCATCATTTGAAGTAAATTCTCATATATCTTATGAAGTGAATTCTCATATACCAACCTTTTATAAAGTAAACCTTTTAATCTCACACGAAGTCAATTCCCATATACCAACCTATTATAAACCCATCATTTGAATTATCATGCCAATCAAAGCTGCAGTTTATGTTAATAAACTCTATAAAAAGAAGTCAAGTTAGAAATTTGGAAGAAAAACAATAGATCATGGTATATATTTGAAGGATAGTGCTTTCAGGATCTAGATCAAGTTAATTTCTACATTAGATATAAGTCAGATTATAAAAACAAAAATCAACACCATAAACTATTGTAAAATCAATAGCCAATTAATCAAACTATTGCCATTGCACAACTATCTGTTAATATTCTATATTACTCTAAGCTTGAGTTGTAGAATGTGAGTTCTAACAATTTCTTTCACAAATGTCAAAACTTGCATTACTTTGTAGGTGTCATCAAAAAATTATATAAGTTTTGTGTACCTTATACCTGTTTCAAAAGAAGTGTGCAAGACCTACAATTTTTTAGCAGAATAAAAACCTATAAGTATGCCTACTCTGAAAGTAAATCACAAACCTTAAACTAAACAAATATGACTTTTTAAGTAAGGATTCATACGAGGGTTTCCTTAATGTTTCATGTGACACTCGCTCAAGAAGTCATTCAAATACCAAACTATCACCACTAATTAATCCATGGGGAGACACAAAGATTCAGACCAAATCATTGAAGTAAAATCAATGACAATTTCGCTCCACAATTCCCAGTACATGCAGAACAGAAAAACTCTTATACTTGAATGCCTCTGTAAAAATTCTTATACTTATTGTCCACATCAATTTAATGTAAAAATTCTAATTATGAAGCACCGATGCTAAAAAAAGATGCAGCAGAATTAAAAAACAAATAAAAAATATGAATAGAGGCAAACCATATTAAACCAGGGATTATGAAGCATCTTCCTAAAACAAATTAAAGGCAAAGTGATAGATTGGGGATTTCAGCAATTTGAAAAGTATGAGATAAATTCAAGCAGAGTGAACATGTTTACCGGTCTGGCACTGATATGACAAAAGAATGAAAAGAAGATGCAAGGATGTGGTTTGATCAATTACAGTATGCAGGTATTTATAGAATAAAGTGTGAAGAGCTACCATTGTATGCATTGGAAACGCACAAAAAATAAGGAAGGCTGAGGAATTTCAATGTATTCTAAAAGTCTGATAATATGGAACCGTTCAATTATTCAGTAAAGAATGCTATTAATGTTGCATGAGAATAGGAAGGGACATAACAATAGTCAGGGTAATTGCTAATTTCGAAATGCACAAAGGAGTGAATGAGGCAGAATTTGAATTTCAAATAGCACATGTGATGGAGGGAAATATTTTTAGGGCTTACATCTTAGCAATTAATGATAGGTGATTAGAGGGAAAAATCTAGGTTTAACAATTGCAAGACCTAATAAGCTTTAAGAATAAGTGATTTATCGAGTTTTAAAAGCAAAATTACCATATTAATTCAATACTCATTCATTGGCTTCCGTAAAAAATATTTTTCCTCTCTTTTTAAGCAATGGACTTGGATCGATTAAATAGAAGCTATTATTGTTTACCGCTACCATGTTGTTCTATAGATGTTTTTTAGATGTTTTTTCGTTAGCATAATATTTATGTGGGGCATACAAGATGAGTTCTTCTCTTTCAATTTGATTTATTTTTTCCATATGTACGAGTCATGAATTCAACCCTTTACCACATGTTAATAGATTGAAATATGCTCACAATGTTGTCTATTTGTGCTTTTAAATATGTCCAAATTTCTTACTACTTGAACCAATTGGTTGTTTTATAGATTGAAATACTAGAGTTTTAAATAAATAACTTAATACAAAAATATTTGAAGTACTAATATTATATATAATAATATAGCAAACTAAGCATGTAGTCATTAAAAAATATATTACATTTTTCCTTCAAAAAAAAAAAATATTACATTTTGACACACACACATATAAAATCTATATTATATTTCACCCTAACAACCAAAAATAAATCATTCTCAAATCACACATTAATAACATTTCAAAATAAGTCAATTTTTTTTAAGAAAAGTAAAAAATATTTATATTTCTAACAATATTAAATAAACATGTTTATGAAAGTTGTGCGATACAAATTAAAATACGTTTTCATAATAGATTAATCAATTACCTTTTATATTAATTACCATTCTCCTACTATTTTAAAAAGAAATATGTTTGTCACACCGACCCTTGAACTACTATTTTTCATTGATATAAGAGTATCTAGATTATCTAATTCATTGGAGAAGTTTGGTAGGTGTTTTGAGCTAATGGATTTAAGGAGTTGAGGGTTAAAGTCCAGGGATCAAGTCCTAAAAAGGAGAAAAAAAAAATACTACTTAAAAATTAACATACTATCCCTTATTATTAATATGTCAAAAACAATTAATCTCTAAAAAAAAACATTTTTCATTAAGAAAAGACTATCTAATTCAACTACTTTTAAGTTTCAATCATGGAAGAATAAATATAAAACACAACTATATGTGACCAAAAATCTATTACAATATGGTATAAATTAAACATTTAGATCATATAATGACATTACAATAAATTATTTAACAAGTTTGCAAAAAAAAATTATTTAATAAAACATTATTTACTACTTTTATTAAATTTTAAAATTAATAAAATTGATTATATATTATTAATGTAATATTAATTTGTAAAAAATTTATTATACATTTTAAACTCTACGCGATAAATTTTAAAAATATGATATGGATAAAACCCGTGCAACGCACGGGTTTTTTCTCTAGTAATGAGTTAAGAGGAATGTACTAATGATCGGAAAACATTTACTCATAAAAATTATGGATAATCCATAGAATATAGAAAACTTAAGGACAATCCATCACTAGCAATCAGATGGGCACTAACATGCACATCTTTCTGCTTTTATTGATAAAAATAATATAAGTTGTAAAACTTCATTAGATTATCTAAAAACTAAGTTATTTGATTAGCAAGGAACAATACTGATCGTACCTGATCAGAAGGAGACTGTCGGTGCTTTGAATGCGGTGGTTGTGACGGTGGTGGAATGCGTCAGAATGCTTCTTGGAGCGGATGGGGGTGTGTACCTGCAGACACTCCGACGCTCAAGTCAGTAGAGATCAAAGAGTGAGGGTTTTAGAGGAAGAAAAAGTTCTACCTTGGGGACTGCGGTGAGTCCCCTATTTATAGAGGTGGAGAGCTGCAGAGCCGTTGAGGACGCACACCTGGCTCTGGCGGTTACGAAATCGTGGGAAGTGTAACCGCCAGAGATTTTATTGCGGGAACGTGCACAACGTGCAAGAGAGACGTTGGGGTTCGTTTGAACCGGTCTCTTTGCTTTGTGCACCCCCTTCAGGCGAGGGGGTATGTTGTGAGCAATAATGCCAAACGTGGAGTTGGGCTTTCAAAGATATTGGGCCAAAGTAAATGGGCCCAGAATCCTTTTGTTCGGTCCAGAACAGTAGCCCCCCAAGTCGTTGCTCTTGATAAAGAGTGGTGACTTAAGTGCGGGCGTTTTGCTCGTCAGCAGCCGACCTCAAGAGGAATTCAGTTGGTATGTATCCCCGTGCTAGAGGAAGAAATGGATCTCGTTAGCGGACTTATACATGCCTTGACTTGGAGAATCGTTTGCGAGGCGGACTGAGAATGCTGAGACTTTGGGCCAGATAGGCTCGCCTGTCTAGAAGCGTTTGTTCTCCCTCTAACGATGTAAGTTCGCATGTCAATGTGGCGGAGTCCGGCATATGTATGTCCGGCGGTGAGATCGGATGGAAAGATTCCCTCGTCAGGAAGTTTGGTCGGATGTCATTCCGTAATTAATGCCAACGTCTCGAGGAAGAAGTTGAGGGGACCTGACCTTTGGTTTCTAAGTGACACGTGTGCAAGCTATTAGTAGCACTTGAGTGCCTATAGTTTCCAGCGTGTTCTCGGGTTGTATTTCCGAGGCGTCATCATCACCGTTGATTGGATCCTTACGTTTGGAGAACGTAGTGAAGGATCATAGCCCTTGGATGAAGGAGTATGATTGAATCTGGACCATCGAAGCAGCGCTTTAGATGAGGAGTAGCGAGTGAAGGGATGCACCGGATAGACTTTGTGACTTTTGGGTGGTTTTTGCAACGAGAATAAATAGTTCCACTGTTGTTTTGGGAGAGTCATTGCATTTTCGAATTTCTCAGAGACTTAGAGATTTCCCACAGTTTCCAAAGGCAAAGTTCTTCCGAGTTTTCGCATCCCCACCGCAACTTCAATCTCTTCTTCTTCTCAGGTAGAGTTCTGTGACGCATTTCTTTTACTTCTGTATTTTAGTTTCTGTTCTTCTTTTAGAAACCGTAGGAATGCATGCTTCTAGGGCAGGAATAGTTTGACTCGGTGGTTTCCGCCGTTGGTTAAGGCGTTTGCCACCGTGCATCAAAGAGTTTTGTAGATATGCTGTCTGTTTTAGTGTTTAGAAAAACATTGGCGACAGGCTTGGGTTTCTTCCATAAGCTTTAGGTCTGTCCGCTGAGGGTAGATCCCTTCGATGTGTGAATTTGAGTTTCTAGACCCTCTGGCTTTTTTATGGTAGCGATTTGATCCCTTCCTTGCCGTGACCGACCTGATAGGTGAAGGAAGGGTGGATCTGACTGTTAGATTCACTTTTTGCCTTGCTTTTTCCAGATCTGTCATGGCTGACGAGGGAGTTGATGCGTCCGTCGTTATGAGGCCCGGAGAGGAACCCTTAGAAACTGAATCGGTTTTTGTCGCTGATGGTGTGAACGAAGCACCCTTTGACCTCATCGGTGAAGGTAGATATTGGGAGCTGATTCTGCCGAGCACGTCCAACCGGGTGTGTTCGGAGTATGAAAATTACGTATTCCCCATGTATGAAGTAGTTTTCAAGGACATGGGTTTTCAGCTCCCTTTCTCTAACTTCCAGCCGGAGGTGCTTCGCTGGACCAAGCTGTCACCTACTCAGATTCATCCCAACTCTTATGCCTTTATGAGGGCTTTTGAGTTGTTGTGCAATCATCTTCGCATCCCTGCCTCCAAGAACGTCTTTTTCTCCTTCTTCACCGTACAGCGGGGTACGAACTGGGTTTCTTTTCATCAGACCCAGAAGATGTTTGATGTAACACCCCGTTTTCCCAACATAAAAATTTCATAAAAATCAGAGTATTTAATTCATAAACGGAATGTCACATGCTCCTTGAAAATCATAAAATAGATAATAATAATTATCCTTCAAAGTTTGACATCATAAAATCTGAAACTATGCAGCGGAAAATAGTTCAACATGATAAAAGTCTAGGCACACAGGCCTTATCAGAAAATCTCCTAAATTAGTTCAATACTTAATCATAAAAAGTTCATAAAAGACACGTAAGGAATAGATATGAAAGCAAGTCCCATCCCGTTACGTATCAGAGCACCTAGACACAAGTGAGGAGTCCACTCACGAACACTTCTAGTCTTTATTACCTGCAAGTTACCCATACGAAGGGCAACATTTTCAAGCAGAAGGGGTGAGATTTCACAATCAATAAATTAAGCATATAATTCATTAAAATGCATTTAGCAACATAAAACATTATTACATATCAAACAGTTATCACTTAGCATATTATCATTTCATAATCAAATACAATCATCAAATATCATCATCATTAAACTTCATGATCAACTTAATCACTTAACTCGACAACACAACTCAACTCGACAATGCAACTTTATCAGCTCAACAACTTAACAACTTAAACCATCGTGAATCTTCTTGATATGCAAATGCATGTGGTACCGTTCAACAACGTAAATGAGCGTAATTAGGCTCTCGACATGTGAGCACAAGGCTGCCGGGCCTAAAGCCCCCAACTTTAATGAGCACAAAGGCTGCCGGGCCTAAATCCCCCAACTTTAATGAGCACAAAGGCTGCCGGGCTTAAAGCCCCCAACTTTAATGAGCACAAAGGCTGCCGGGCCTAAAGCCCCCAACTTTAATGAGCACAAAGGCTGCCCGGCCTAAAGCCCCCAACTTTAATGAGCATGCAATGGACTCAATCTTCCAATCACTTAGACAACGACGTGAACAACTCATAATCAAGGACAACTTCTTAAATTCTGACAACTTAGACCGACTCATGCAACTTCAAGACATTAACAGTCAACAACAACAAGATACATCATATAACAACTCTTATATAACACATCGTCATTTAATAACATCACTGTATAATCATCTTCAATTATCACATCAATTTTACAATCATTGCATAATTCATAAATTACACATCTTTAAATCAAATATCTTCAAATAGCACATCTTTAAATCATACATCTAATACACATCATCATAATTTGCAAAGTTCTACTATTCTTAGGAATGTCGAAAAGAGTTCTGAAGTTAAAAATAAAATAAACAATAATACATTGAATTAGATTCTTAAGCTTTTGCTACATCCATATGTTGACAAGCATCTCCAACTAAATTATTACTACTACTTTCACGTTCTACATGTACAAAATCATATTATAAAATTCCATGTGAGTATATGAAGTGTCAAAATATCATGAAAATGTCCATAAAAGCCTAAAACTAATTCATCAAAAGCATAGCACATTAATACTACCGAATTTTCATGTGCATATATGGTTAATCAAAATAAATAAAAATAAAGTAATTGTAAAAGAAATAGAGGAAAGCTACATGCTGACAAAACCTGAAATATTTTATTCAAAAAAATCTATTTCATTTTATAATGGAAAGTTATATAGGCTAGAAAGGCCACTAAACATGATCAAATTTGCCAATTACACTCGCCGATAAAGGATATTGATTTTAGGAAAATCATATTTGCCAATTCACCAATTATTTAATAATAAATAGTCATAGATAATTGTTTTACATAATCCTAAAATTAAAACATGTGCACATAATTGAATTTGGAACCAAAGAAAGGAAAGAAAGAACATCTACAGTAGTGTGCAATTCTAATTGGCACACGGCACTATTAATTCTTTGAAACCATGGAGTTTAATTCCAAGTAATAAAAAGCTACGGCAGTAACAATGTTTGAACACAATCCAAAACAGAAACCCTATAGATGGTGACACAATGGAAATTCAATTATAGCAACAAAGTATGTGATACGGCTATGAAGAATAATATCGCTAGGAACTTAAGCAGAAATCAATAAACTATATAGTAACAACACGTGAATGAAAGGGAAAAACAAATCGAAAACAAAACCCTAATTCTCAATTGTCACCAAAACTCATCCTAATCATGCTAAATTCATTTTTTTTCAGAATCATACCCTTAATAATATTGAGAGTTAGTCTCACCCTTACCTGGTTATTGCAGAAAATCGCAGCTCTCCTCTTGTTCACCCTTACCCTTTTCTCTCCTCTGTGTTTCTAACTTATGTCTGCCCTATTTATCTTTTCATATTACTCTACTCACCTCTAAACTTACTCTTCTCACCAAACAGCCCAACTTCTAATATTTTTATTTTATTTCTCATATCTTATTTTATTTAGTAATAAAATAAGTCACACCAACGTAACAACTTCACAAAATCATATATTTCACATAATTTATTTATAAATCATATAAACCACTCAACTTCATGAATCATATAGTTCACACATATAAATCATGTAAATCACTTAAATCATAAATCATATAAGCATATATTTATAAATATATTCTAAACCTCATTGAATTAATTAAATAATTAAGACGGGCGTTACATTTGAGGCCTTTGCCGGGAAGATCCGGAGTTTCAAAGAGCGCTTCTTTCTAGTTCGGCCTAAGAGTACGGCTGCTCTTGAAAATCTCTTGGAGGCAGCTAAGGAAGGCGAGCAGGAACGCCGTCCTTTTTTCGACCTGTGCTGGTCTCAGGACCATTTTGCTTATGAACCGAAGGACTTCGGTCGAACTGTTGCCACTCTGACTGACGAGGAGAAAGGCCTTCGTCAACAACTCTGGGCTTTCATTGAGTCCCTTCCCCAAAGGGTTAAGACTGACCGACGGGGGGACCCTTTGATGAATGCGGAAGGGACCCCAGTAACAGAGTCCCGCTTCATCACTACATATGAGTTGTTGACCTCTGATAATTCTGATGCCTGTCTTGGTAGCTTATTTTCTTGCTTTTGTCTTCTTGCTGTCCTTTTGTTTTGTTTCTCCCAACTGACAAGTTTCTTTTGTCTTGTGCTTGCAGAGAAAATGAAGAAAGACTTGGGAGCCCTAGTGAATGCGGCCAACAAGAAGCTCTCGGCCAAGAAAAAGCGTAAAAACGTCCAGTCCCTGGAGCATCTGATTTCTGGGTCTGGTCCTAGCTCAACCCTTGGTCCTGTGGTGGATTTAGATAGGGAGGAGCCATCTGAGGAGCTGGTGCAGGATCCTGCCAAGAGGCAGAGGGTGAGGGTGTCTTTTGAGGATCCAATCACGCCGATCAAGGCCGTTCCTGTCCGTTCTGAGAAGGGAGACTTCCTCCAGTTGCCGAGGGTGTGGTCCGAGCCGGAGCTGTGTGGTCCCTAGTCGACTCTTTTCTTGGATGATCCTGAGCTGAGGATTATCCAGGATCTGGGTCCAGCTGGCCGGAGTAAGACAATAACTGATGGGGTTATTGCCACAATGAAAACTTTGGAGGTCGCTGCTGCTCTGAACAACGCTTCTCTGGACAGTGAGGTTCGGGTCGATGCTCTGGTGCGGGAGAGGGATGCTTTGACTGCCAAGGTCGCTGCTCTTGAGGAGGATCAAAGGAGCAAGAGGTCTGTCACTGAGGAGCGTGACCGTGAGCTTACTTCTTTGAAGGAGTAGTTGTCCGGGGCTCAGACTGCTCTTGAGCAGGCGACCACATCTTCTCGGAAGCTGGCTAAGGAGAAGGCTTCCTTGGAGGAGACTCTGGAGAAGGCAGATCTCCCTGGGGAGGATGAGGCAGAAGACCTCGCTGTCCTGCGGCGCGCCGGCACTCCCCAAAATCATATATTTCACATAATTTATTTATAAATCATATAAACCACTCAACTTCATGAATCATATAGTTCACACATATAAATCATGTAAATCACTTAAATCATAAATCATATAAGCATATATTTATAAATATATTCTAAACCTCATTGAATTAATTAAATAATTAAGACGGGCGTTACAACTCTCCCCAACTTATAGAATTTTCGTCCTCGAAAATTTACCTCAAGCAAACAACTCTGGATAAGACTCCAGCATCTTACTCTCTAGCTCCCAGATGAATACTTAAGCTACTCCTATGACTCTCTTCAAGAATCATCTTCTTTATCTCATCCTTGTCTGGAATACAAATCCTACCTCGAAACCTCAACACACCTTGATCATCGACCTTGAAGTCACCATCTTCCGTTTGATTACTAGCAACCAACAAGTTTACAACTTAACATCAACCTTCCGCGCATCTTTAATACTTTTCAAGAAATCATTATCAATCTTCAGCATTCCTAGCTTAACACTCAGAGACGACATTTCACAAACTAAGCTCAAATCTCTAAATTGTTCAAGCAATTCAAACTCTTTAACCATCATAGCAGACATATGTAAAGTCTTCCTACTTAAGGCATCTGCCACAACATTAGCTTTACCCGGATGGTAATTCAAACCAAAATCATAATCCTTTAACAATTCGAGCCATCTTCGTTGTCTCATATTCAATTCCTTCTGATCAAACAAATACTTCAAGCTCTTGTGATCACTAAACACTTCAAATCTCGAACCATACAAGTAATGTCTCCAAATTTTAAGCATAAACAACTGCAGCTAATTCAAGATCATGAGTAGGATAGTTTCGTTCATGAATTCTCAACTGTCTTGATGCATAAACAACCACATTACCATCTTGCATAAGTACACCGCCTAAGCCCAACTTGGACGCATCACAATACACCACAAAAGGTTCGTCAGGTTTCGGCAAAATCAAAACTGGAGCCGTCGTCAACGCTTCTTCAATTCATTAAAACTGTTCTCACAATGAACATCCCACACAAAGGTTTTACCTTTACACGTCAACTGCGTTAACGGAAGTGCTAACTTAGAAAATCCTTCTATAAATCTTCGGTAATAACCTGCTAAACCCAAGAAGCTTCTAATCTCTGTAACTGACTTAGGAGTCTCCCATTGTGATACCGCTTCAACTTTAGACGGATCGACTGCAATATCACTACCAGAAATAACATGGCCGAGAAAACTTACCTCTCTCAACCAGAACTCACACTTAGACAATTTAGCATACAACTTCTTTTCTTTCAGCACTTGTAAGACAATCTTCAAATGCTCAGCATGTTCTTCTTCTGTTTTAGAGTAAATCAAAATATCATCGATGAACACAACTACGAAACGATCCAGAAATGCATGAAAAATGTGATTCATATACTCCATAAACACACCAGGTGCATTACTAACACCAAAAGGCATCACCTTATACTCATAATGTCCATAACGCGTCCTAAAAGCCCTCTTCCGCATATCTTCATCTCTTACTTTAATTTGGTGATAACCCGACCTCAAGTCAATCTTGCTGAACACGCGTGCACCCACTAACTGATCCATCAAGTCATCAATTCTAGGAAGTGGATATCTATTCTTTATAGTTACTTTGTTCAACTGTCGATAGTCAATACATAACCTCATACTACCATCCTTCTTCTTAACCAACAATACCGGCGCTCCCCAAGGTGAAACACTCGGCCTTATAAACTTTTTATCAAGTAAATCTTCCAACTGTTTCTTCAACTCAGCCAACTCAGAAGCTGACATACGATAAGGTGTCATAGACACAGGCTTCGTTCCCGGAACAAGATCAATAGAAAATTCCACCTCTCTCTCCGGCGGTACATCAGGAATTTCATCAGGAAAAACTTCAGGAAAACTTCGGGAAATTCGCACACAATTTGCAACTGTAGACCAAGATTTTCGGGTGTCAAGCCATTAATTGAACTTGAACCTTCAATCTACCGGACTTGCTCGATTTTATTCTTGGGAAGGGAAAAAGAGATTGAAAAACCCTTTTTGGATCCGGGGGTTGGTTACGATTCGGGAAGGTGTTAGGCACCCGCGTCGTTCACGGTACTCCGTGAGAACCTCTTTCTAACTTTATTTTATTTGAAAAATTATTGATTTAAAGTATGAGTGAAAGAATGGAGGGAGAAGAAGTAGGAGTTTTGGTTATTTTTGATTGATTGATTTGAAAGGAATAAAGCATCTGCCTACGTACCCTTAAAAGGGATCAAAACCACCGTAGTTCACTCTTAAAAAATATTTTTGTGGGTTAGGTTGATTTTAATTATTTTTGAAAAATGGTTTTCAAGAAGGAGATTGAGGGGCCTCAAGGCACTAGAAATAAAAATAGAAGTGAGGTTGTTTCATTTTATTTAAGAAATTGAGTCTAAGTTTAATTAAAGTTCAATTAGGATTTTGATTAAGAAAATAAAGGGAAAATCACTTGGATTTGGATCCAAGGTTTATTATGAAAATAATTTGACTTTTGCTTATTTAATTTTTGGAATGAAAAAGGTTTTACTAAACTAACGGTGAATAGGTGTAACGATGCGAAAAGTAAAGCATGGATAAAATGGTGTAGTGTCGGTGCTTGTGTCGGTGTGTGCAATTACTAAGCTATTACATACCATTCCTAAATGCAAAGCCCACAACAAATTACATCATTCCCCTAATTATACACACTAAAAAATCATAGGGCTTTGCAATAGGAAATAAATGAATAGATACCAAAAATTAAAGCAAACATAATTAAATGAAATATAGAGAAAATTTAAAGCATCAAATATTAAAATGTAAAGCAATGATGATAAATTTTTTTAGTAAAGCATGATTTAAAGCTAGATGCACATATATAAAAAATGGACAAGACATTAAAAATATGCATAATATAAAAACTTTAAAGCCTAAGAACAAAATGATAAAGTATGGATATTAATGCTAAAAAAAAGATGAGGTAATATCAAAATAAAAAAATGCATGAAAGAAAGTTTAAAACATGAAATTATAAAAATATGGTGATAATATTAACATCACAGTAAAAACAGTAATTAAAACGATGAAATAAACACACATATTTTTTTTAGAAATTTTTAGAGAAGTTTTGAATGAAACAGGGGTGTAAATAACATCACAGGGGGTTTCAGCAGCAAAAAAGTAGAGAAAAATTAAAACAGGAAGGGAAATGGGCCCTCACTGGGTCCAATAGGCTATTAGATTTGATCTTGGCCATAGGATCGTGATCATGGGGCTAGAATTACCAGCATACAGTAGGCAAGAATCATGGAAAACATGGAAATAAGCAGAAAACCTTAGGAACCGTTAGATCCATCAGATGATGAATCTAACGGTTCGTAAACAGTGAAGCATGAAATAACAACTAAAGCACATGGTAGCAATTCAATGAAATAACAGGAACCATTAGATTGAACAGGGAGACCGATCTAGTGGTTGAGGAAGAAGGAGTGGGAATCAAAGTAAACCGGTCTGGTTAAGTGAACCAGACCGGTTCACTTACGTTTATAAAAAGGGATCAGACCGGTTTTCCTTCATCAATCCAACTTCTTCCTCTCTCTAAAATTACAAAGAAGAGAGAGAAGCTCTCTCCTCTCTCTTAGTTCAGTCCGCCGGAGAAGAAGAAAATGGGTGGTCGGAGTTGCTCCGACGCGGTGGTCGGCCGGAGAGCCGCCGCGTCGGAGCTATTTTTTTTAAAAAATTTTTTATGTCATTCAACTCCTCTTTTCCTCCTCTACTCGGATCCAAGCTCAAAACTTCAGAAACAAACCAATTAAACCCTAGATCTACAGTTTAAAGGACGGATTCACATTATTTTTCAAACTTTTTCGTTTCTAACACAAACACAGCACTGCATGAACAGATTCAAGGATATGAAAACGTGATATGATTTAACGAAGAGGGTTACCTCTTCAAGTCGGAGAGAAATAAACTTTGTGATGGGAAAACTTCTAGATCCAGTAGATATATGTTCCGATCCGAGCCTATATTGCTTCTCCCCGTTGAATCCGATTCGTTTCCTTACCAAATTTGCTCTTCTGTGTGTGTTAGGTCAGATTTGCTACTGACTTTGTTTCTTCTTTGCACTGCATTCACGTTTGGTGATGTTTGCATCGGTCCAGTTTTGTGAATATGAGATTCATGATGTTAAATTGGTTTGGATTTGCTTCATATGAGTTCAGTTGTGTTGTTTGGTGAGAAGATTTGATGATTGTTAGTTTCTGGAAATTTTGTTGTTCATGATATGTTCATATGGGTTTTTGATTTTTTTGTGGTTTGATTCGAAATTGAGAATTGAAAAGAGAAATTAGGGTTTCTGATTGATAGGCTGCGGCTGCAGTCAATGATTGGGTGAACAGTTCTGACAATTAATGCTGCTATAAATACTGCTTTTCTAGGGTTTGGCTGCAGATGAAAAATGGACAAAATTACCCCTAGAGGGTATCCAAAGCTGGACAGCTGGACAAACTAAAGACTCAAGGACTAAAAATGAAATAAGAATAATAAAAAGAAAATAAAAAAGATGGTGAGTTTAAAACTCACGTGACTTAACTAAATATAAAAAATAATTATAATAAAAATAATAATAATAATAAAACAATAATAATAAAACTAAAGATTTTCTTAAATGAGGTATTTTAAAATACCTCTCTGCCGAAATTTCGACCGAAACGTCTAAAAAATAACGTGGTGTTTTAAAGTACGAACAAAAACTTTTTAAAGCAGTTTTAAAGATGGACAAAGAGGGAATTTTGAATTAAAAGCTTTTAAAATAAAGATGAGACACTGAATATTAAAACGAGCGCGTAAAATATTTTTAAAAGCTGACGCACAAAAAGAAATAATTTAAACTACACGAAGCTTGGACAAAAAGATTTTCATTTCGAACTGTAAAATAAAGCCTTAAAAAAAAAAAAATTTTAAAAGATGACTAAATGACTTTAAATAATTGAAGCGAAAAAGAGTTTGAGACATTTTTAAAACGACTTGGAAAAGAAATGACTGGTCCAAAATTGGGGTATGACAGATGCCCCTATTTAAGTTTCTTCGTCACGAAGATTTGAAAGAAAACTTTTAAATCGATGGGTCGAAGAGACTTAAATACTTAAGTACACCACTTTTGGACCAGTCGAGATGCTAAGAGTGCAATGCTCATGAGTATTATGGTATGCATGCGTGCAATGTGATTATGAATGCAATGACGACAAATATATACCGACTGGGGAACAAAAGCTGATAAGTAACACTGGGGAGATAAAGCCTGTTTAATACCGACTGTCATGGTAAAGGCGAAAATGCGGACGATAAAGCTTGTCTTTTATCAACTGTCGTGATAAAGACTAAAATACCGAAGATAAAGCTTGTCTTTTATCAACTGCCGTGATAAAGACTAAAGCACCGAAGATAAAGCTTGTCTTTTATCAACTGCCGTGATAAAGACTAAAGTACCGAAGATAAAGCTTGAACAGAAGATAAAGCTTGGATGGAAGATAAAGCTCAGACGGAGAATAAAGCTTAAGACAGGAAGTAAAGCTTGAGATGGTAAGTAAAGCTTAAGACAGAACGTAAAGCTTGAGATGGACAATAAAGCTTGTCTATTACCAACAGCACGTGGTAAATGACGAAAGTGTGGAAGATAAAGCTTGAATTGAAGATAAAGCTCAGACGGAAGATAAAGCTTGCGACGGAAAATAAAGCTTACGACGGAAAGTAAAGCTTGAGATGGAAAGTAAAGCTTATCAATTACCAACAGCCCGTGGTAAATGATGAAAAAGCGGAAGATAAAGCTTGGACTGAAGATAAAGCTCAGACGGGAGATAAAGCTTGAGACTGAACATAAAGCTTGAGACAAAAGTAAAGCTTGAGGTGGAAAGTAAAGCTTATCAATTACCAACAGCCCGTGGTAAATGATGAAAATGCGGAAGATAAAGCTTGTCTACTACCAACTGCCGTGGTAAAGACGAAAATACTGATTAAAGCTTGTCTATTACCCACTGCCCGTGGTAAAGACGAAAGAACGGAAGATAAAGCTTGTCTATCAATAATACCGGAGTACTTTAAGCAGGGTACTGGGAAACTGATTAACATTGGTAAAATGATCATTTGATGTGACCTGCCACTTGAGCATAAATTGATTGGTTAACACCTTGGGATTGACATTTTTAAGTATTGGAGTAAAGCATGGGAAAATAATGCAGTTATGCATGAATGATATTTGTATGCATGCTATCTATGCGTGGATGAATGAATGCATATGAGACTTATATGACGATTTAACGGAAAGATTATTGAGACGAGCATGGGCAGGTCCAAAGAAAGTGGCCCGACATCACATAGCCAACACTTAGTAATCTTCATTGGGGATAACATTGCTGGGGATGAACCAAAACAAAAGCCGGGGTACAACCCTTCAAACAAATCAATGGCAGAAGTCGACATTTCTCAACCGCGGCACCTTCTCAAATTCATGCTCTACATAGTCATTGCTTTCTTTTGAATATTTTTCTTTCAAATCTTTTGAAATCCCTAACTTTTGCCTGGATCGCCCTTTCGGGTTTTCAATCCACCGGGAATATATTCTTCTTTTTTCATTTTCTATGTCCTTAATTTTTGCCTGGACCGCCCTTTCGGGTTCTCGATCCACCAGGATGCTCATTCTTGCCTAAGTCGCCCTTTCGGGTTTTCAACTTAGCGAGCTTTTCTTTTTTCTTTTTTTTTTTAGCAATGACTATGTCCAATTGTGGTATCCACCTGCTTTTAGATCGAATGTTGACACATGCTTCCATGATACATAATTGTAAAGATAATATGTTTGTCATTTTTTTTATTTTTTCAAAGAAAGCAATGAAAATTTTTTTAAAAAATTTTTTCAAAGTTTTTGTTTCAAGTACTAATATTAAAAACGGAAGAAATTTTGCACATAGAATAAACAAGAATTCCAAATAAAAGCACTGGCTCAAATTAATGTATTAGAAATGGTAACCGGCCAAAGGCATGGCACCATGGATTACAAAATTTGGAAAATGGTAATTAAAATATGGAAGGTACATTGAACACAATAACCGCTATATTCCCTAACAACTTTGAAATCCACTGCTATGATGCTCTGATATCGGAGAACTTCTGACAGCTAAGGTGCCCCAAGTGAGTGATGCTTATTCTGATGCAGTTACTTGTCATAAACCCTTAACTTTTGCATAGATCGCCCTTTTGGGTTTTCAATCTATCAGGGTAACTATATATATATATATATATATATATTTTTTTTTTGTCTCTAACTTTTGCATGGACCGCCCTTTCGGGTTTTCAATCCATCGAGACGCTCATTTTTGGTTTAGGCCGCCCTTTCGGGTTTTCAACCTACCGAGCTGTTCTTTTATATATTTTCTAGACATAGTATTTCTTGACTGCATCAGAATTCACAGGACGAGGTAACTCTTCTCCATCCATATTTGTAAGTATTAAAGCACCACCGGAGAAAGCTCTCTTGACAACATAGGGACCTTCATAGTTAGGTGTCCATTTGCCCCTTGGGTCTGGTTGAAAGGACTTGATACTCTTGACCACCAGGTCTCCTTCTTTAAATTTGCGGGGATGCACCCTCTTGTCAAATGCCTGTTTCATTCTTGACTGATATAGCTGTCCACGACACAAAGCTGTCATACGCTTCTCTTCAATCAAATTCAACTGATCATACCTATCCTGACACCACTCAGCTTCAGACAATTCAGCTTCCTTCAAAACTCTTAAAGATGGGATTTCAACTTCCACCGGGAGTACAGCCTCCATACCATATACCAGAGAGAAAGGGGTTGCCCCTGTCGAGGTACGCACTGAGGTACGATAACCATATAAAGCATAAGGTAACATTTCATGCCAGTCCTTGTAAGTGACCACCATCTTTTGCACAATCTTCTTGATGTTCTTGTTTGCAGCTTCAACGGCACCATTCATCTGTGGTCTATAAGGAGAGGAGTTATGATGTTCAATCTTGAAATCCTCGCATAATTCCTTCATCATCTTGTTATTCAGATTGGTACCATTATCTGTGATAATCTTGTTAGGGACACCATATCTGCAGATGATATTGTTCTTGATGAATCGGACCACCACTTGCTTGGTCACATTAGCATAAGATGCCGCTTCAACCCACTTGGTGAAGTAATCAATAGCCACTAGTATGAAACGATGTCCATTGGAAGCTTTTGGTTCAATCCGACCAATCATATCAATGCCCCACATAGAGAAAGGCCACGGGGAGGAGATAACATTGAGCAAAGTTGGCGGGACATGGATCTTATCCGCATAAATCTGACACTTGTGACACTTCTTGGCATGGTGATAACAGTCAGCATGCATTGTTATCCAGTAATAGCCTGCCCTCAACGCCTTCTTGGCCATTGCATAGCCATTAGCGTGAGTCCCGAACGTGCCTTCATGTATCTCATGCATTAACAAATCTGCCTCACGCCTATCTATACATCGGAGCAAAACCTCATCGAAGTTCCTTTTGTACAACACATCTCCATTCAAGAAAAAGTTACCAGACAATCTTCTTAGAGTCCTCTTATCTTTGCGAGATGCCCCAGGCGGATACTCTTGAGTTTGAAGGAAAACCTTGATATCGTGAAACCATGGTTTGTCATCAAAGACTGCTTCAGCAGCAAATACATAAGCTGGCCTGTCAAGGAACTTGACACTAATCAAAGGTACCATTTTGGGGCAATTTACCTTGATCATGGAGGACAAGGTAGCTAAAGCATCTGCCATTTGATTCTCCTCCCTAGGAATGTGGTTCAATTCCACTTTGTTGAAGAAAGTTAACAGACGTCTGGCGTAATCTCTGTAAGGTATCAAACCGTCATGATGAGTTTCCCACTTTCCCTTAATCTGGTTAATCACCATAGCTGAATCACCATATATCTTAATCTTCTTAATTCTCAAGTCGATAGCTTCCTCAATACCCATAATACAAGCCTCATACTCTGCAATGTTATTCGTACAATCAAAACGTAACCTTGCAGTAAAAGGGATGTGCTCGCCATTGGGTTTGATGAGAATCGCCCCAATTCCTTTGCCATAGACATTCACAGCTCCATCAAATATCAAACCCCATTCAGATTCAGGATCAGGACCTTCACCAAACAACGGTTCATCACAATCTTTCATCTTCAAATACATGATCTCTTCATCTGGGAAGTCAAACTTGATAGGCTGGTAATCTTCAATTGGTTGATGGGCCAAATGATCAGCAATGGCACTTCCTTTGATAGCTTTCTGAGTGCGGTACACAATATCATACTCGGACAATAACATCTGCCAACGAGAGATTCTTCCGTTCAGAACAGGCTTCTCGAAGAGGTATTTGATGGGATCCATTCTGGAGATCAACCAAGTAGTGTGATTAATCATGTAGTGGCGGAGACGCCGGGCAGCCCAGACTAAGGCACAACAAGTTTTCTCCAGCGCGGAGTATCGAGTCTCACAATCAGTGAACTTCTTGCTTAAGTAGTAAATTGCATGCTCTTTCTTACCAGTTTCATCTTGCTGACCAAGTACACAACCCATGGAATCTTCTAATACAGTCAAATACATGATCAAAGGCCTTCCGTCTACTGGAGGGACAAGGATTGGAGGTTCTAACAAATACTCCTTGATACTATCGAAGGCTTTTTGGCATTCATCTGTCCACACAATCCCTTGATCCTTGCGAAGCAACTTGAATATCGGCCCACATGTAGCGGTCATCTGAGAAATGAATCGGGATATGTAGTTCAGCCTACCAAGGAAACCTCTGACTTGTTTCTCGGTTTTTGGAACAGGCATCTCTCTGATAGCTTTGACTTTGTCGGGATCTACTTCAATACCCTTCTGACTAACGATAAAACCAAGAAGTTTCCCGGATCTGACGCCGAAAGTACACTTATTGGGATTTAGACGGAGCTTATACTTTCTCAACCGCTGAAACATCTTCAATAAATACTCAACATGCTCTTCTTCAGTACTTGACTTGACAATCATATCATCCACATAAACCTCGACCTCTTTGTGCATCATATCATGGAAAATCTTAGTCATGCCCCTTTGGTAAGTGGCACCAGCATTTATCAATCCGAACGTCGTCACCTTATAGCAAAAAGCGCCCCATGGCGTGATGAAAGATGTCTTCTCTCTATCTTCAGGAGCCATCTTGATCTGATTATACCCGGAGAAACCATCCATGAAGGAGAACACTTTGCATTTAGCAGTATTATCAACCAATACATCGATGTGAGGTAAAGGGAAATCATCTTTTGGGCTAGCTTTGTTCAAATCTCGGTAGTCCACACACATTCTGACTTTACCATCTTTCTTTGGAACAGGTACTATATTGGCTAACCATTGAGGGTATTCAGATGTGATTAGGAAACCGGCGTCAATCTGCTTTCGCACTTCTTCCTTGATCTTGAGGGCCATCTCGGGATGAGATCTTCTCAACTTCTGCTTAACAGGAGGGCACTCGGGTTTCAAAGGCAGACGATGTTCCACAACTTCGGCATCTATCCCTGGCATATCCTTGTATGACCATGCGAAAATGTCAGCATACTCTCTGAGAAGCTCAATAACTCTTTCCTTAACCGTGGCATCCAACAATGCCCCTATCTTGATTTCTTTCTTGTCTTCCTCTGTACCCAGATTGACAATTTCTATCTCTTCCTGATGAGGTTGAATAGCCTTTCCTTCTCGCTCCAACATCCATCTAATCTCATCAGGAATCTCTTCATCACCTTCTACCATAGCCTCATATACGGGAACCTCAAAGTTGGGAGGAAGCATAGGGTTACTGTGTTCAACGGGCTCATTTATGTTCAGCCTGCATATGATTTATGATTGATTCTAAATGAGTAAATGCAGGACCTTTGAATTTGATTTTTAAAAGAAAAAGAGAAACAATTTTGGTTTTATGTATTACCATTTTTCCAGAAAAATCACTAAAATAAAATAAAGTAAAGTAAAATAAAGGCCGTGATAGAAACGACGATTTCATTAATAACCAAAAGTACTTGAAACAAAACATAAGGCCCTACAAAGTTTCACTTTCGTCTGGGGCAGGACGAAAGGAGTTTTCTTAAAGAAAAAAAAACAAAAACAAAGACAAACATATTACTTAAAGCGAGGTATCACAGAAGGAACATCCACAGCGATCCAATTGCAGCAGACTCCCCCAGGTGTTACGAAGATAGGTGCCACCTCTTCAGATTGATCCTCAATGATCGCATTAGTCTCCGGTGGATCATTGATAAAACCAGCACTGTAAAAAGTACAACCAGTAGGGTTGAATGCCCCAGGCTTGCTATTCGGGAAACCAATTCCCTCTTTGCGTTTGTTCTCGTGCAGCTCCACCAACTGACCCCACGCTTCAGTCTTGCCTTCTTGAATAACCCTCTGAGCGTCCTTCAAAGAAGCCATACTAGTCTCAGCTTTCTTTGCACTCCCTTCAACGGAGAGACCCTGGAATGACGACCCCTCTGAGCTACTACCCCCAATGTAAGAGAAAGCCGACAGATTACTGACCAACAAGGCCGTCTCACCACTTACGGTTATTAACTTTCCATGACTTATAAACTTCAGCTTCTGGTGGAGAGTGGATGTCACTGCCCCAGCATCATGGATCCAAGGCCGGCCAAGGAGGCAACTGAAAGAGGCCTGAATCTCCATAACTTGGAATTTAACTTCAAATTCATGCGGGCCCACTGAGATAGGCAACTTTATTTCCCCAAATACTGACCTTCTAGTTCCGTCAAATGCTCTCACCGTCACCGTGCTGGGCTGCAAGAGGGCTTTTGGATATGAAAGCTGGTCCAAAGTGGACTTAGGCATCACATTTAAAGCGGACCCAGTATCTATCAAGACGTTAGAGAGAGAATCTGATTTGCAGAGGACGGAGATAAGCAATGCCAGATTGTGATTCTTTCCTTCCGCTGGGAGGTCTTCGTCACTGAAGCTCAAATTATTGCAGGCAGTCACATTCCCCACAATACTTTCAAATTGTCCCAGCGTCACATCATATTCCACATAGGCTTGATCTAGCACCTTCATCAAGGCATCTCTGTGGGCATCAGAGCTGGATAGGAGAGACATTATAGAGATTTTGGCAGGAGTTTGTAGCAACTGATCCACTACCTTATACTCGCTCCTCTTGATTAGTTTCAAGATCTCATCACTATCTTCATAGACAATCTCATTGGGCTGTCTGATAGCTTTACCCTTATCAAGATTTCGCCCTTTCACTGGTTCTTCGGCTGGAGCACTGACTTCCTTCTGATTAACAACCGGGAACACCCGTCCACTTCTCAAGATCTTGCTATTTTCCGCAATGTTGTCTACATGGACTGACGAATCAAGGGGTACCTTTTTTCCATCCTCCAGAATGGAGTATTCGTAATTATACGGCACAGCTTTTTGAGATGAATAAGGCAACTGTTCTGGCGGGCAGATCACCAGGGGAGTACTGGCTGGTTTGGCACGATTGACCATTATCACAAGTGGCTCCCGAGTCTTGAAAACTGGAGTAACAACACAAACATTCTTATCTTTCTCCTTTCTAGTGACAACAAGTTCTTTTCTGTCCAGTAACCCCTGCACATCGTCCTGGACTTGCTTACACCCGCGAGAATCCACTGAACATACAACACAAGCCTCATGATTATGACTGAAGAGGGTGGCCTCACACATTTTTACATGGATCGGGACCAGAGGAGTCTTGATATCACTTGCATAGAGAACATAGTTGTCTCCTTGAATCATATTGACAGCAGGCCCATGTGGCGGCAGAGGGTTGTTTGGAACAACAGGGTCAGGGTTCGCGAAGGTTAGCTCTTTGTCATTGATTAACTTCTGGACCTCTTCTTTAAGGGCGCGACAATGTTCAATATCATGCCCTGGTGCCCCTTGATGGAATTCACAGGTGCGATCGGCACGATACCAGGCTGGTAAAGGGTTTTGCATGCGAGGCTGAGGCCTAGTTTGCACCAAATTTCTGGCAAGGAGAGAAGGCAACAAATCCTTGTATGGCATAGGTATGGGAGGGAATTGATTTCTAGGAGGGCGAGGCTGCTGTTGAGCTTGAGGACGTTGTTGTTGTTGTTGTGGTGAGGGTGGTGGAGGATAATATGGGTATGGGTAGAATGGTTGAGGATTGTATGGTTGGTAAGGTTGTTGGTATAATGGTGGATAGTATGGTGGAGGAGCTTGAGGACGTTGTTGTTGTTGAGGTGGGTTTTGTGGGGTTGGCGTTTGTGGTGCGACATTGGCGACATATGGGTAGTTTGGGTATACAGGCTGAGATCCGCCATGGGCCACCATGCCGACCTCTTGAGTGTTCTTCCTTGGATACCCATTTCCAAACTTTTTACCATTAGACGATCCACTTGATGAGCCACCCGAAGAACCATTCGATGAACCATTATCCTTAGACACGTGTCCTTTCCGGGCCCACTCTTCGATACGCACCCCTGTATCCACCATGTCAGTGAACTTTTGCGAAGCACATGCCACCATCTTCTCTGAGTAAAAAGGGCTCAAAGTTTCATAGAATAAATCAGATAACTCTCTTTCATTCAGAGCTGGGCGGATCTGAGCAGACTTCTGGATGAAACGCTGAGCATATTCCTTGAATGACTCCTTTTCCCCTTGTGTCATAGATTGCAGCTCTTTCCGATTAGGTGCCAGATAGGAGTTGTACTTATATTGCTGAAGGAAAGCGTCGGCCAGTTCCCCAAAAGTGGTAATACTCTTCAAATTCATATACCATGTATGCGCGGGGCCAGCCAAACTGTCCTCGAAACAATAAATAAGCAAAGGTTCATTATCTCTATGAGCTGTCATTTTTCTCACATACGTGGTTAAATGCATTTGCGGGCAAGTTTCTCCTGTATACTTCTCAAACACCGGCGTCTTAAACTTAGGCGGTATTACCACATTTGGAACCAAGCAGAGATCATGCACACTTTGACCGAATACCTCCTTACCCTTGATACTCCTCAATTCTTTTTGTACTGCATCAAACTTCTCTTCCAAGTTACCCACTCGATCATCCCCCATTACACTACCAGAGTGATAAACCTGTTCTTCCTCTTGCTGGGTCGCATGGACAATAGGCCCTGCCTGAGTCATAGTAGCCTGAGGAATTGGCTGGCCAGGCTGAACAAATGGTGGTGATTGTTGACCATAAGGAAATGGCATTTCCGTAGCACCAGGACGAACACCGTCATTGATCATTTGTGGCATGCCCCATGGATAACCGGGCGGCATGTAGTATTGGGAAGCAACACCATGAGGACCAGGAGGACGGAAATTCTGGTTGTTCATATCATCAGATGAGAAACCCACCATGAGAGGCTGTGTAGGCCCAGCAGATGTAACAACAGCAGGTATCGGCTGTGAAGTACCATTAAGTGCAGCAGAAGCGACCACAGTAGGAGCTGGCTCGGAAACCGCTGCATGTTCTCTCTCAGTCATCAGGACTTCCATCATAAGTGCCATCTTCTCTAATTCTTCCTTGAGATTACTAACATCTGCTCTGAGCTGAACGTTTTCCTGTTCCGCATTTGCCATCTTCTTCTTAATGTAAGCCCTTGTGTGATGAATGCGAGTAGGCTTGTATTGAATTCGTCGGGCCACTTTCAATTACTGCGGCAGAAAAGGAGTGAAGTGTGAGACTTGATTTTGACACTTTTATGAATGCATATGATGCATGATATGCTAGATGCGAAAGTATGCACTTTTTCAGTTTTATCGAAGGACTTATAGAAGTAATTTTGTAATCATAACAATTTAAACATTACATTAATGATAAAAGTACTACAAGATAATTCCCTTTCTAACAACCAAGCCAAGGGATAAACTTACAAATATAAAATACTACAAGATAAATCCCTTTCTAAACAGACCGAGTCAAGGGATAGACTCCAAATATATAAAAATACTACAAGATAACTCCCTTTCTAAACAGACTGAGCCAAGGGATAGGCTCCAAAGTACATAAGCAAAACCTCAAAGATAACACAAAAGCAACTGGGAAACTCAAACTCCTACTCCGGGAAATCTGGATGTGCGCCAGCAAACATATCCATGCGCCTCTTCTTACTCCCTGAAACCCTCTCAAGTATGGCGTTCTTTTCTTTGATGATCCTCTTTAGTTCGGCATTCTCAACCTTCAGCTGGTGGTTTGCCCAATTTTCTTTCTCTAAGATATCCAACACTATCTCATAATCTTGTCCTTTCTTGCGAAGCTTTCCTTCCACGGCAGCTTTCTCACGCCTTTCAAAATCTAACTGCTTTTGGTACCCTTCCAAGGACTCAGGGGGCAGAGGCATAGGTATGGCGGGAGTAGTTGCAGACACATACCTTTGTCGAGGGTAAGGCATCTTCAATTCTTTTGCTCGGTTTATGACCCATTGAACATAGTCTTCATGAGTTATGGATGATTTCCTTCCTAACTGGTTCCTATCCAACCTGATGATGGAATGCCAAGCCTTCTCAAATTGTACTCCTAGGTTCTTCTTATCCTCTTTGTAGAGGAAAAATTCCTTATCCAGGATGCGGTACACAGGTTTCATCTCCATAGGGTATCCAAACTGACGTCTAGCAAGCACTGGACTATAACAAATTCCTCCTCGTGTACCAAGAAGCGGTACATTGTTGAAAACTCCACAACTATTGATGATAAACTCCGGGTCACAAACTGGGTTGAACCAAACTACATCATTAGGGGTAAGAGTCATAAGCTTCTGAGACCAAGGGAGACGCTCTGGTCTAAACTTAGGGCGGGGTAAGTGTGAGGTGATCCACAGGTGGAGTAGAGGTGCACAACAAAGGAATGTTCCTTTCCCTTTATCGGTTCGTTCGCGGATGGAAACATAGGTATCAGCAAGCAAAACAGGAACCGGGTTTTGGGTTAGAAAGACTTGAATGGCATTCATATCGACAAAGCCATTAACATTTGGGAAGAGCACAATACCATAGATGAGTAAAGCAAGGGTGGACTCAAAAGCGTCAATGTCAATTTTTAATCCATCAAGACAATCGGTGGCTTTTTGGTAGAGGAAGTTGTAGGATAGGCATTGCAGACCGGCTTTAGGGACAAACTTTTTCCTTAGATCGGTTATTTCATGGTGAAGGGTTTTTGCGAGAGCTTGGATTTGTTTAGGGGTGAGTTCAAGATTTTGAAATGGCACTTGGTTGAGTACGGGTAAACCGACCCAATGAGAATACTCCTCTAAAGTAGGGAAAAGCTGAAAATCTGGGAATGTAAAACCATGATGAACTGGATCAAAAAACTGGACCAAAGTATTAAGGAGCCCCTCATCCACCTTTTCCATGAGAATATCCATCAAATTACCATACCGTCCTCGAAAATGATCTGGATCCCTTAATCTCCTAGCTAGCTTCCTTAAGCTCTCCAAATCCGGTTTCTTGAATTCATACCTATGAGTTCTCCTTAAATCCTCCATTTCCTACGATGTTTACAAAAAACTTCTACGTAAGTCCTTCGATTTTTTTTTGGATGAAAAGAACTATTTATGAATGGATGCATGTATGTATGATTATGCATGGAAAGTATACAATGTTGGAGCTTAGGGACAACAACGCCATTTGGTAAGAACTATGGTTTCCAATTGCACAAGTAACAAGGGTTCTACCAAGGTTCCCGAATTACAACCGCCACAGAACTTTATCGGATACCGTGACAACACCCGGTCCAATAACGTTCGTAGGAAAGTCTAGTTCGAGTGTAGCATCGCAAGTAGACTAATACCGAGACATCACCCGGCTTAGCCACCGCACTACATCCTAAAAAAGGCCAAGATGGGTTAAGGGTTACTAAGGTCCTTAGCGTTCAACGGAAACTTAAAAGCAATAGAGTCTAAGCGTGACAACACCCGCCGACATATATCACTTTAAGCTCCTCCGCTAAGTGTGGTTATCTCACGTGTGACAAGACACGAGAATACTCTCGGTATGCCACTATGAGTCTACCACCCCTATCTTATGTTTCACTCGAGTCCGGGTATAGGACTTTGCCTCACCACTCACGTAAAAGTATTTACAAAGTATATACAAATGATAAAGCAAAAGTAATAAAGAAAGAAAGGTGGGCTTAACCCGCGTAGGATCCCCAGTGAAGTCGCCATTTTTGTAGACCAAGATTTTCGGGTGTCAAGCCATTAATTGAACTTGAACCTTCAATCTATCGGACTTGCTCGATTTTATTCTTGGGAAGGGAAAAAGAGATTGAAAAACCCTTTTTGGATCCGGGGGTTGGTTACGATTCGGGAAGGTGTTAGGCACCCGCGTCGTTCACGGTACTCCGTGAGAACCTCTTTCTAACTTTATTTTATTTGAAAAATTATTGATTTAAAGTATGAGTGAAAGAATGGAGGGAGAAGAAGTAGGAGTTTTGGTTATTTTTGATTGATTGATTTGAAAGGAATAAAGCCTCTGCCTACGTACCCTTAAAAGGGATCAAAACCACCGTAGTTCACTCTTAAAAAATATTTTTGTGGGTTAGGTTGATTTTAATTATTTTTGAAAAATGGTTTTCAAGAAGGAGATTGAGGGGCCTCAAGGCACTAGAAATAAAAATAGAAGTGAGGTTGTTTCATTTTATTTAAGAAATTGAGTCTAAGTTTAATTAAAGTTCAATTAGGATTTTGATTAAGAAAATAAAGGGAAAATCACTTGGATTTGGATCCAAGGTTTATTATGAAAATAATTTGACTTTTGCTTATTTAATTTTTGGAATGAAAAAGGTTTTACTAAACTAACGGTGAATAGGTGTAACGATGCGAAAAGTAAAGCATGGATAAAATGGTGTAGTGTCGGTGCTTGTGTCGGTGTGTGCAATTACTAAGCTATTACATACCATTCCTAAATGCAAAGCCCACAACAAATTACATCATTCCCCTAATTATACACACTAAAAAATCATAGGGCTTTGCAATAGGAAATAAATGAATAGATACCAAAAATTAAAGCAAACATAATTAAATGAAATATAGAGAAAATTTAAAGCATCAAATATTAAAATGTAAAGCAATGATGATAAAATTTTTTAGTAAAGCATGATTTAAAGCTAGATGCACATATATAAAAAATGGACAAGACATTAAAAATATGCATAATATAAAAACTTTAAAGCCTAAGAACAAAATGATAAAGTATGGATATTAATGCTAAAAAAAAGATGAGGTAATATCAAAATAAAAAAATGCATGAAAGAAAGTTTAAAACATGAAATTATAAAAATATGGTGATAATATTAACATCACAGTAAAAACAGTAATTAAAACGATGAAATAAACACACATATTTTTTTTAGAAATTTTTAGAGAAGTTTTGAATGAAACAGGGGTGTAAATAACATCACAGGGGGTTTCAGCAGCAAAAAAGTAGAGAAAAATTAAAACAGGAAGGGAAATGGGCCCTCACTGGGTCCAATAGGCTATTAGATTTGATCTTGGCCATAGGATCGTGATCATGGGGCTAGAATTACCAGCATACAGTAGGCAAGAATCATGGAAAACATGGAAATAAGCAGAAAACCTTAGGAACCGTTAGATCCATCAGATGATGAATCTAACGGTTCGTAAACAGTGAAGCATGAAATAACAACTAAAGCACATGGTAGCAATTCAATGAAATAACAGGAACCATTAGATTGAACAGGGAGACCGATCTAGTGGTTGAGGAAGAAGGAGTGGGAATCAAAGTAAACCGGTCTGGTTAAGTGAACCAGACCGGTTCACTTACGTTTATAAAAAGGGATCAGACCGGTTTTCCTTCATCAATCCAACTTCTTCCTCTCTCTAAAATTACAAAGAAGAGAGAGAAGCTCTCTCCTCTCTCTTAGTTCAGTCCGCCGGAGAAGAAGAAAATGGGTGGTCGGAGTTGCTCCGACGCGGTGGTCGGCCGGAGAGCCGCCGCGTCGGAGCTATTTTTTTTAAAAATTTTTTTATGTCATTCAACTCCTCTTTTCCTCCTCTACTCGGATCCAAGCTCAAAACTTCAGAAACAAACCAATTAAACCCTAGATCTACAGTTTAAAGGACGGATTCACATTATTTTTCAAACTTTTTCGTTTCTAACACAAACACAGCACTGCATGAACAGATTCAAGGATATGAAAACGTGATATGATTTAACGAAGAGGGTTACCTCTTCAAGTCGGAGAGAAATAAACTTTGTGATGGGAAAACTTCTAGATCCAGTAGATATATGTTCCGATCCGAGCCTATATTGCTTCTCCCCGTTGAATCCGATTCGTTTCCTTACCAAATTTGCTCTTCTGTGTGTGTTAGGTCAGATTTGCTACTGACTTTGTTTCTTCTTTGCACTGCATTCACGTTTGGTGATGTTTGCATCGGTCCAGTTTTGTGAATATGAGATTCATGATGTTAAATTGGTTTGGATTTGCTTCATATGAGTTCAGTTGTGTTGTTTGGTGAGAAGATTTGATGATTGTTAGTTTCTGGAAATTTTGTTGTTCATGATATGTTCATATGGGTTTTTGATTTTTTTGTGGTTTGATTCGAAATTGAGAATTGAAAAGAGAAATTAGGGTTTCTGATTGATAGGCTGCGGCTGCAGTCAATGATTGGGTGAACAGTTCTGACAATTAATGCTGCTATAAATACTGCTTTTCTAGGGTTTGGCTGCAGATGAAAAATGGACAAAATTACCCCTAGAGGGTATCCAAAGCTGGACAGCTGGACAAACTAAAGACTCAAGGACTAAAAATGAAATAAGAATAATAAAAAGAAAATAAAAAAGATGGTGAGTTTAAAACTCACGTGACTTAACTAAATATAAAAAATAATTATAATAAAAATAATAATAATAATAAAACAATAATAATAAAACTAAAGATTTTCTTAAATGAGGTATTTTAAAATACCTCTCTGCCGAAATTTCGACCGAAACGTCTAAAAAATAACGTGGTGTTTTAAAGTACGAACAAAAACTTTTTAAAGCAGTTTTAAAGATGGACAAAGAGGGAATTTTGAATTAAAAGCTTTTAAAATAAAGATGAGACACTGAATATTAAAACGAGCGCGTAAAATATTTTTAAAAGCTGACGCACAAAAAGAAATAATTTAAACTACACGAAGCTTGGACAAAAAGATTTTCATTTCGAACTGTAAAATAAAGCCTTAAAAAAAAAAATTTTAAAAGATGACTAAATGACTTTAAATAATTGAAGCGAAAAAGAGTTTGAGACATTTTTAAAACGACTTGGAAAAGAAATGACTGGTCCAAAATTGGGGTATGACAGCAACTTATCATTCACTGCTTGATTCTCAATAGACAGTGACGCCATCAACGAAAACATCATAATTCCATCACGTGCTATCTGCTTCAGCTGCTTAGTAGACAATAACTCTGCTCCACTTTCTTCTTCGGCAGAAGGAAAATACACCGACTTACTAAAACAATTAATATGAACATGGTTGTACTCCAACCAGTTCATACCAGGCATTGGTCCTCTACATAACAAACAACAATAAGCACGACTTAAATACAGTACAAAACTGTAAAACGACACAACGCGACTCACTACTTGGCCGGATGGACCGACCTGCTCTGATACCAATTATAACACCCCGTTTTCCCAACATAAAAATTTCATAAAAATCAGAGTATTTAATTCATAAACGGAATGTCACATGCTCCTTGAAAATCATAAAATAGATAATAATAATTATCCTTCAAAGTTTGACATCATAAAATCTGAAACTACGCAGCGGAAAATAGTTCAACATGATAAAAGTCTAGGCACACAGGCCTTATCAGAAAATCTCCTAAATTAGTTCAATACTTAATCATAAAAAGTTCATAAAAGACACGTAAGGAATAGATATGAAAGCAAGTCCCATCCCGTTACGTATCAGAGCACCTAGACACAAGTGAGGAGTCCACTCACGAACACTTCTAGTCTTTATTACCTGCAAGTTACCCATACGAAGGGCAACATTTTCAAGCAGAAGGGGTGAGATTTCACAATCAATAAATTAAGCATATAATTCATTAAAATGCATTTAGCAACATAAAACATTATTACATATCAAACAGTTATCACTTAGCATATTATCATTTCATAATCAAATACAATCATCAAATATCATCATCATTAAACTTCATGATCAACTTAATCACTTAACTCGACAACACAACTCAACTCGACAATGCAACTTTATCAGCTCAACAACTTAACAACTTAAACCATCGTGAATCTTCTTGATATGCAAATGCATGTGGTACCGTTCAACAACGTAAATGAGCGTAATTAGGCTCTCGACATGTGAGCACAAGGCTGCCGGGCCTAAAGCCCCCAACTTTAATGAGCACAAAGGCTGCCGGGCCTAAAGCCCCCAACTTTAATGAGCACAAAGGTTGCCGGGCTTAAAGCCCCCAACTTTAATGAGCACAAAGGCTGCCGGGCCTAAAGCCCCCAACTTTAATGAGCACAAAGGCTGCCCGGCCTAAAGCCCCCAACTTTAATGAGCATGCAATGGACTCAATCTTCCAATCACTTAGACAACGACGTGAACAACTCATAATCAAGGACAACTTCTTAAATTCTGACAACTTAGACCGACTCATGCAACTTCAAGACATTAACAGTCAACAACAGCAAGATACATCATATAACAACTCTTATATAACACATCGTCATTTAATAACATCACTGTATAATCATCTTCAATTATCACATCAATTTTACAATCATTGCATAATTCATAAATTACACATCTTTAAATCAAATATCTTCAAATAGCACATCTTTAAATCATACATCTAATACACATCATCATAATTTGCAAAGTTCTACTATTCTTAGGAATGTCGAAAAGAGTTCTGAAGTTAAAAATAAAATAAACAATAATACATTGAATTAGATTCTTAAGCTTTTGCTACATCCATATGTTGACAAGCATCTCCAACTAAATTATTACTACTACTTTCACGTTCTACATGTACAAAATCATATTATAAAATTCCATGTGAGTATATGAAGTGTCAAAATATCATGAAAATGTCCATAAAAGCCTAAAACTAATTCATCAAAAGCATAGCACATTAATACTACCGAATTTTCATGTGCATATATGGTTAATCAAAATAAATAAAAATAAAGTAATTGTAAAAGAAATAGAGGAAAGCTACATGCTGACAAAACCTGAAATATTTTATTCAAAAAAATCTATTTCATTTTATAATGGAAAGTTATATAGGCTAGAAAGGCCACTAAACATGATCAAATTTGCCAATTACACTCGCCGATAAAGGATATTGATTTTAGGAAAATCATATTTGCCAATTCACCAATTATTTAATAATAAATAGTCATAGATAATTGTTTTACATAATCCTAAAATTAAAACATGTGCACATAATTGAATTTGGAACCAAAGAAAGGAAAGAAAGAACATCTACAGTAGTGTGCAATTCTAATTGGCACACGGCACTATTAATTCTTTGAAACCATGGAGTTTAATTCCAAGTAATAAAAAGCTACGGCAGTAACAATGTTTGAACACAATCCAAAACAGAAACCCTATAGATGGTGACACAATGGAAATTCAATTATAGCAACAAAGTATGTGATACGGCTATGAAGAATAATATCGCTAGGAACTTAAGCAGAAATCAATAAACTATATAGTAACAACACGTGAATGAAAGGGAAAAACAAATCGAAAACAAAACCCTAATTCTCAATTGTCACCAAAACTCATCCTAATCATGCTAAATTCATTTTTTTTTAGAATCATACCCTTAATAATATTGAGAGTTAGTCTCACCCTTACCTGGTTATTGCAGAAAATCGCAGCTCTCCTCTTGTTCTCCTCTCTTCTGACTTTTCTCCCTTTTTCTCCAAGAACGTACGTACTGTGTTTCTAACTTATGTCTGCCCTATTTATCTTTTCATATTACTCTACTCACCTCTAAACTTACTCTTCTCACCAAACAGCCCAACTTCTAATATTTTTATTTTATTTCTCATATCTTATTTTATTTAGTAATAAAATAAGTCACACCAACGTAACAACTTCACAAAATCATATATTTCACATAATTTATTTATAAATCATATAAACCACTCAACTTCATGAATCATATAGTTCACACATATAAATCATGTAAATCACTTAAATCATAAATCATATAAGCATATATTTATAAATATATTCTAAACCTCATTGAATTAATTAAATAATTAAGACGGGCGTTACATTTGAGGCCTTTGCCGGGAAGATCCGGAGTTTCAAAGAGCGCTTCTTTCTAGTTCGGCCTAAGAGTACGGCTGCTCTTGAAAATCTCTTGGAGGCAGCTAAGGAAGGCGAGCAGGAACGCCGTCCTTTTTTCGACCTGTGCTGGTCTCAGGACCATTTTGCTTATGAACCGAAGGACTTCGGTCGAACTGTTGCCACTCTGACTGACGAGGAGAAAGGCCTTCGTCAACAACTCTGGGCTTTCATTGAGTCCCTTCCCCAAAGGGTTAAGACTGACCGACGGGGGGACCCTTTGATGAATGCGGAAGGGACCCCAGTAACAGAGTCCCGCTTCATCACTACATATGAGTTGTTGACCTCTGATAATTCTGATGCCTGTCTTGGTAGCTTATTTTCTTGCTTTTGTCTTCTTGCTGTCCTTTTGTTTTGTTTCTCCCAACTGACAAGTTTCTTTTGTCTTGTGCTTGCAGAGAAAATGAAGAAAGACTTGGGAGCCCTAGTGAATGCGGCCAACAAGAAGCTCTCGGCCAAGAAAAAGCGTAAAAACGTCCAGTCCCTGGAGCATCTGATTTCTGGGTCTGGTCCTAGCTCAACCCTTGGTCCTGTGGTGGATTTAGATAGGGAGGAGCCATCTGAGGAGCTGGTGCAGGATCCTGCCAAGAGGCAGAGGGTGAGGGTGTCTTTTGAGGATCCAATCACGCCGATCAAGGCCGTTCCTGTCCGTTCTGAGAAGGGAGACTTCCTCCAGTTGCCGAGGGTGTGGTCCGAGCCGGAGCTGTGTGGTCCCTAGTCGACTCTTTTCTTGGATGATCCTGAGCTGAGGATTATCCAGGATCTGGGTCCAGCTGGCCGGAGTAAGACAATAACTGATGGGGTTATTGCCACAATGAAAACTTTGGAGGTCGCTGCTGCTCTGAACAACGCTTCTCTGGACAGTGAGGTTCGGGTCGATGCTCTGGTGCGGGAGAGGGATGCTTTGACTGCCAAGGTCGCTGCTCTTGAGGAGGATCAAAGGAGCAAGAGGTCTGTCACTGAGGAGCGTGACCGTGAGCTTACTTCTTTGAAGGAGTAGCTGTCCGGGGCTCAGACTGCTCTTGAGCAGGCGACCACATCTTCTCGGAAGCTGGCTAAGGAGAAGGCTTCCTTGGAGGAGACTCTGGAGAAGGCAGATCTCCCTGGGGAGGATGAGGCAGAAGACCTCGCTGTCCTGCGGCGCGCCGGCCTTGTGGACAGGATTGGTGAGCTGGAAGGAAGCTTGGTGGAGGCCCTCCAACTTGGCTTTGATCGGGCGGTGGCCCAGTTGAAGGTGACGAACCCTGGCATTGAGCTGAATGTCGAAGGAATTCATCCTCTTAGCGAGGTGAAAGACGGGGTGATCGTTCCGCCTCCCGATCCTGAGGAAGAAGACGGGCGTGTTGATGAAGCCCAGGCCTGATGAGGCATTGTAATTAATCTCTTGTTCAACATCCAACTTGTAATGACATTGTGCGCCCTTAGTGGTTTTAGCACCTTAATATATGATTGTTTCATTCTCAATTGTACTTGTTTCAGAGGTGTATGTTTTTACTTTTAAGTACAATGTTTTGAATTTTGTGTGCTCGTTGTGTGAGGCTTTCTATACTGTTTGAAGTATTTGTTTGAGAGCGAATTATCTATCTATCTTGTATGTTTGATAAATTGCGATAATTCGTATACTCTTAGCTACTGTCGAGGGCGAACTATCTATTTTCCTTATGTTTTTGGCAGATTGCAATAATTCGTGCGCTCTTAGCTGCTGTTCGAGAGCGAATTATCTACCTGCCTTATGTTTTTGACAGATTGCAATAATTCGTGTGCTCTTAGTTGTTCAACTTAGGAACTTGTCTGCTTTCGGATTGCGAAGCTCTTTAAGTTGAGTGTGGCGGGATGGGCTACCCCCGCAGTCATTATTTCGACGAAGTGACTTAATGACTAGAGAGTCTTGCATGCCCGCCCAACGTTTTGTGGCTTTGACTTGATGAAATCAAAGTTGTGCCTTTTGCTTTCCAGGTAATAGTTTACTTTGCTTGGAAAGTTTTTACCTTTGCGTAGCTTTTGCAAGGAAGAGCTCAGGCCGGAAGTTTTCTAACTGTTTATGCGGAGTATTGGTTAGAAGTACTTGCACATCCAAGAGATTGTTTATCTGAATGTGTGTCGAAAGTTATGGACGTGTAACAGCGGATGAACGAGAGAAATTTTTTCTAAGTTTCCTCCGCCGAGGCGTGAAACACCCATCGCGAGCTGGGGTTCTACCTAACATGCCGAGCAGTGATGTCGCAGCGGTAAGCGTACATACTGAGGAGTAAGAGAATTTGTTATGTAAAATCCTCTCATCCTTTTTCTTTTTGGATTCGGAGTGGCACGACTTTCCTCTTCCGTTTATTTGCTCGACGGGGAGCGATGAGTTCGTTGTATCGAACTAAGTACGTACATTAGAGTGATTTGGCGTTGTTTGCCATCTAAGTGTAGTACTTTTTGAGTTTTTCTGCATTCCAAGTCCTTGGAATTGCATTTTGATGGAGGTCTTCGAGTCCGTAAGCTTCTGTCCCGGTCTTCATCCGGATCCTGAAGGGGCCGTCCGAGTTGGCGGCGAGCTTCCCTTCTTCGGAATCCTTCTGGTTTCGCCGGAGGACGAGGTCGCCTACTTCGAATTCTCTTTTGATGACTTTCTTGCTGTGGCGAGCAGCTATTTTCTGTTTAAGTGCTGCCTCTCGCAAGGTTGCCCCTATCCTGACTTCGTCGACGAATTCGAGCTCTTCACGTAGATTTGCTGTGTTGGCCGGGAAGTCAGTGCTGGCATCCGTACGCCATGTGAGTTCGGTTAGCTCAATGGGTAAGACCGCTTCTGTCCCGTACGTGAGTCGAAAAGGTGACTCGCCAGTTGTGGAATGGGGAGTAGTTCTGTAGGCCCAGAGGACTGCGTGTAATTCGTCCGTCCATTGTGTTTTGGCCGCGTCTAGCCTCCTTCGTATTCCTCGCAGAACTACCCTGTTTGCAGCCTCGGCGAGGTCGTTGGCTTGAGGGTGTTCGACGGAGGTGAAGCTTTGCTTGATGCCGATATTCCTTAGGTAGTCCTGGAACCGTTGGTTCGTGAACTGTGTACCATTGTCGGATATCACTAATGCTGGCACTCCAAATCTTGCTAAGATGTTTCTCTTGAAGAAGCGGAGTACGTTTTTAGCTGTGATTTTGGCCAATGGTTCTGCTTCGATCCATTTGGTTTAGTAGTCGATTGCGACGACCAGATATTTTAGTTGCCCAGAGGCCTTGGGGAATGGTCCCAGAAGGTCGATGCCCCACCATGCGAAAGGCCAAGGTGAGACCAAGGATGTTAGCTCAGCAGGAGGTGCTAGGTGCATGTCCCCGTGTCGCTGGCATTTATCGCAGGGGTTCACGTAGTCTTGGGCGTCTTTTAGCATGGTAGGCCAGTAGTATCCTGCTCGTAGGGCCTTTTTTGCGAGAGCTTTTGCACCAAGGTGTTGTCCGCAGATGCCGTCGTGGATGTCGGCGAGGACTTCTTGGGTCTCATTGGGTCCTAGGCACTTGATTAGCGGAATGTTGAAACCTCTTTTGTACAAGGTTCCTTCCACCAACGTGACTGAGCAGGCCCTCCGTTTCAACCTTGTCTGTTCTTGCGGATTGGTCGGGAGCTCGCCATTCTCTATGTATCGAGAGATGGGTCCCCTCCAATCTTCCATTCTGATGATCGAGTTGACCTCTTGGTGCGGAGTTCCTATGTTCTGGATGCTTGGCTCGCCGAGGACCTCTTGTATTACTGTTTTGTTTTCATTCGCAGTTCGCGTACTTGCGAGTTTTGAAAGAATGTCTGCCCGAGTATTCTGTTCGCGGGGAACGTGAATTACTTCTATTGCGTCGAATTCTTTCATTTTCTCTAGTACTAACTGGACGTACTTTTGGAGGTGGTCTTCTTTTACCTGGAACTCTCCCGTGACTTGGGAAGCCACTAGTTGCGAGTCGGTAAAGATTTTCACCTTTTTGGCCCCCATGTCTTTGGCGGTTCGCAAGCCAGCCAGGAAGGCTTCATACTCTGCAATGTTATTGGTAACAGGAAAAGACAAAGCGAGGGAAATTTCGACAACGATACCTTTGTTGTCTTCGATGATTATTCCCGCTCCGCTTCCTTTGGAATTAGATGACCCATCTACGAAGACGGTTCATTCTTCGGGGCTTTCCTCAGCTGGGAAAGTCATTTCGGCGAGGAAGTCGGCGAACACCTGAGCCTTTAGTGCCCTTCTGGATTTGTAATGAATGTCGAACTCGTATAGCTCGAGTGACCATTTCATCATCCGATCAGCCACGTCTGGACGACCCAGGATCTGCCTGATGGGTTGGTCCGTCTGCACTACCACCGTGTGCGCTAGGAAGTACTGCCTTAGTCTTCTGGCTGCGGTGAGAAGTGCGAGGGCCACCTTTTCGATCCTTTGGTACCTTGTCTCAGGTCCCAACAATGCTTTGCTGGTGAAGTATACTGGTTTCTGCCCCTCCGCCGTTTCTCTGATGAGGACGACGCTTACCGCGTCAGAGGAAACGGAGAGATATAGGTACAGTACTTCACCTTGACTAGGTCGTGATAGCACTGGTGGCGCAGAGAGCGTTTCTTTGAGGTGCTGCAAGGCAGTTTCGCACTCGTCTGTCCATTCGAACTTCGTTTCTTTCCTCGAGAGTTTGAAGAAAGGAAGTGGGTGTTGAGCGGACTTGGCCACGAACCTAGAGAGAGCGGTCAACATTCCGTTGAGTGTTTGGATGCACTTTTTGGAGTGGGGTGTCGGAAGCTCAGTAAATGCGCAACATTTGTCTGGATTTGCTTCAATTCCTCTTTCTGTAAGATAGAAATCAAGGAATTTACCCGCTTGGACTCCGAAGGTGCATTTTTCTGGGTTGAGTCTCATGTTGTATTTCCGAGTTTGCTCGAACACTCTTCTGAGATGAGCGGCATGATCCACCTCTTGTTGGGATTTTACGATCATGTCGTCCATGTAAACCTCTAGAATGTCGCCCAGAAGTGCCTTGTCGTAAACTCTGTTCATCATCCGTTGATAAGTAGCCCCCGCGTTTCGTAGACCGAAGGGCATTACGTTGTAGTAATAGTTCCCTGATTCGGTCATGAAGGCTGTTTTCATTTTATCTTCTTCAGCCATGGGTATCTGATTGTACCCAGAATAGGCGTCCATGAAGGATAAAAGTTTATAGCCATACGAATTATCAGCGAGTTTGTCGATGTTAGGAAGAGGATATGCGTCTTTAGGGCAGGCCCTATTAAGATCGATATAGTCAACATACATACGCCATTTTCCATTAGATTTTTTGACAATTACAACATTGGAGAGTCAGGTAGTGTATTTGGCCTCGGAAATAAACTTTGCCTCTAGGAGGTCTTTTACAGCTTTTTCTGCAGCCTCTGACTTTTCAGGAGACTGCTTCCTACGACGCTGGGCTACAACGATAACTCCGGGATGCACCGTCAGTTGGTGACAGGCGACGCTAGGGTCGATTCCGGGCATGTCGGCTGCGCTCCAGGCAAACAGGTCAGCGTTTTCTCTGAGGCAGGCGACCAGCTGGTTCTTGACAAGTTCGCGGAGATCCTTGCCAATCTTGAAGTTCTTCGAGGGGTCGTTGCCGAACGGGACCAGCTCGAATTCACCATCGGGAACAGGTCGAAGAAGTTTTGCGTTGAGCGGATCCTTCTTCTCCCGTTTTTGCTCCTTCAGGTCTTCCTTGGTGAACCTGGGGTCAAGTTCGACCAAGTTGGCGTCCAGGGTACTCGCAGCAGCTTTCCCTTTGTCCCCGACAGATTTGCTGGGTTGGGAAACCGAGTTCTAGGTCTTATTAGCTTGGAGGAAACATCTTCTAGAAGCTTCGATGTCTCCGCTGAGAGAGGCGATGATGCCGTCTTTTGCATGGTACTTCAACTTCAGATGAGCGGTTGAACATGCGGCCCCCAGCTGGGCTAACCCGGTCCTCCCTATAATGCAGTTATAGAGAGAAGGGTAGTCGATCACCAAGAACGGGATCTTTATTGTCTTTTTTGCCTCCTCCTCGCCGAAGGTGACCAGTAGCTCTACATACCCCCATGGTTGAGTGGATGAGCCGTTGAAGCCATAGAGTTCATCCCCAACGTAGGGAGAAAGGTTTTTCTCTGTCAGTTGGAGAGTTCTGAACAGGCTGGTGTACATGATGTCGCATGAGGCCCCTGTGTCTATCAGGACTCGTCGGACATCTGCATTGGCCATCGATGCTCGCACGAGCAAAGGAATGGCTGAATTTGAAGCTCCACCAGGTAGTTCGGAGTCGTAGAATGCCAAAGGTGGCCTTCCTCCTCAAGTGGAGGGGGCCATGGCATTGACTTCCATGAGTTCCTGGAATTTTCTCTTCATGCTGCCCATGGAATTGTTCAGTGTTCCTCCGATGATGATGTTAGCGGTAGGGAACTGCTCCCAGGTGCATGAGTAGGGGTGATTTCCACGTTATCAGGGAAATCACCAAGATGTTCCACGGACATGGCGATGGTCCTTCCGGGCTCAGATCCGTCGCCTATAAGTTCGATGACTTTCCGTTCTGCTTCCGGATATTTGACGTACTGCTTGAGTCGACCCCTTTGGATGAGGAGTTCGATGGCGTCCTTCAGATGGATGCAGTCGTCGGTGGTGTGTGTGTGGCACTTGTGGAATCGACAGTATTTTGTTTTGTCGACTCCCTTCCTCTCCTGAGATGGAGTCTTTGGCAGCTTGATGCCGACTTCTGCTAGATCGGTTACAGCGATCTCAGCGAGGATTTTCTCCCGTGACATAGCCAGTGTGTTGGAACAAAATGTGTTTAACAATGAACCTCAAAGAGTTTTGATGATAACAAGGTATTAAAAATTGTAAATTGGACTAGCTAATATTTGTTCAAGTGTACAGGACCACAGTTAAAAAGTTACTTCATTAATTGGTTCTGAATGAGCAAATAAAGAGCAAAAGAAAATGAAGCTTAGATGATTCTGAAGGCAATACGCTCCTGAAAGTAAAAGCGCTCCTGAAGTCAAGCTGCTCCTGAAGAAATAGTGCTCCTGAAGAATAGTGCTCCTGAAGACAAGAGGTCCAGAAGCCACATTATCAGAAGCTGCATCATCAGAAGCTGTATCATCAGAAGCTGCACCTGCAGAAGCTGCATCATCAGAAGCTGCCTCATCAGAAGTCATTTCACCAGAAGCTGAAGATCAACTGGATTTGCAAAAGATTCAAAGATTGAAGAATCTACATTGCAAAAGCTGTCTATTGGATTCGAAAACATAGCAGAAAACTAGTGGAACATTGCAACGGTCACTTCAAAGGTGTTTGAAGGTATGTGCTTGCAATTTTGGACGAAAGCGTTGACATTGTACTTCTGTACGAACTGTACAGCCACCTTCTCCACTACTCTGTTTTGTGTCCACGCTACAAGACAAGAAAACAGCTTCAGAATACGGCTTCGCCTGCAAAGATGTTCCTTTGGATAAGGAATGGATTTCAAATTTGTTCTTCATAGGACAACAACCAAATCAGGCAAAATATCATTGGTGAAAGATCAAGCTTCAACAACGACTCTTTGGTGTGCTGGCAATTTCACAACGTCTCTTTCACACCTCTATATAAAGGAGTGAAGACTTAGAGTTTTGGTAATGCAAGAACGCTGAACGAAAGACTCACAACATTTTTACAAGTGCCAAACCTCTGCTGAAATTGTTCTGCATTCACTTAGAATTTCTGTGTCTCAAAGTCATATCTTAGAAATTCTTAAGTCCATTGAGTCTGTATCTGATTTATATTGTGAGCACCTCTGATTGTATATCAAGTGTTCAACCTTAAACAATTTTCTGTGTAATTTTGTTTAGTTAGGAAGTCTCTTGCAGTTGTGCTTGAGCATGAAGTCTCTAGCTTGTGTGCTTGAGCAAAGGAAGTCTCTTGCTTGTGTGCTTGAGCAATTGTAATCAGATATTACTCTTAGTGAAATCTCCTTGGAAGTGCAAGGGGGACTGGACTACTTTCGGATTGTGGAAGGAACCAGTATAATTGCTTTGTGTCGTTCTTCTTCTCTCTCTCTCTGTTTTATTCCGCTACATTTAGATTCTGATAATCACTTCAGAAGCTGTCTTACTTAGCTTCTGATCAGTGTGTTCAGTTTTTAGGAGAATTGAAGAATTTTTCAAAACACAATTCAACCCCCTTTCTTGTGTTTTTCTCACCTTCAATTGGTATCTAGAGCCTTGGTCTGTTGTGTAACACTTAATCGTGCAACAGTCAAAGATCTGAGGAAAAAATGTTACTCCTCCTCCTACTGGTTCTAGTGATACTGGCTATAAAAATGTCTCACATGATTATAGTGATAGTAAGAAATCCATTGTTGGAAAGATTCCAAAATTCAATGGAGATGCTGAAGAATTCTCTTGGTGGAAGACCAACTTTTACAGTTACATCATGAGCCTAGATGAAGAATTATGGGATATTCTGGAAGATGGTGTTGGTGATTTAGTCCTTGATCAAGAAGGAGCTGCTGTGGATAGAAAGAAACATACTCCAGAACTGAGGAAACTCTACAAGAAGCATCATATTATCAGAGGAGCCCTTGTCACTGCCATACCCAAAGCAGAATACATGAAGATGAGTGACAAATCCACTGCTAAAGCTATGTTTGCTTCTCTCTGTTCAAACTATGAAGGGAGCAAGAAGGTCAAAGAAGCAAAGGCTCTCCTGCTTGTACATCAGTATGAGTTATTCAAGATGAAGGATGATGAAACTATTGAGGAGATGTACTCAAGGTTTCAAACCTTAGTTTCTGGGCTACAGATTCTAAAGAAGAGCTATGTTGCTTCTGATCATGTAAGCAAGATACTCAGAAGCTTACCTGCCAGATGGAGACCAAAGGTGACTGCCATTGAGGAAGCTAAAGATTTAAACACTTTAAGTGTCGAAGATCTTGTTAGTTCTCTCAAAGTTCATGAGTTAAGTCTTAATGAACATGAGTCTACTAAGAAGAGTAAATCAATAGCTCTTCCATCCAAAGGCAAGTCATAAAAAGCTCTCAAAGTGGTTGAATCTGAAGAGGAAGAACAGTCAAGTTCAGATTCTGAACCAGATGCTGCTGAAATGGCCATGATCTCAAACAGACTTCAGTATCTGGCCAAGAAGAACAGAAAGTTTCTCGCCAGAAGGGGTAACTCCAGAAGCTCAAGGAAAGAAGATCAGAAGGGATGCTTCAACTGTAAGAAGCCTGGACACTTCATTGCTGAATGCCCTGATCTTCAAAGAGAAAAGTCAAAGGATAAGTCAAAGAGGTCTACATTTAAACCAAGCAAATTCAAGAAGCAGATTAAGCAGAGTTTAATGGCAACCTGGGATGATTTGGGTAGTGAATCTGGATCTGATAAAGAGGAAGCTGATGAAGATGCAAAGGTAGTTGTTGGGTTGGTAGCAACAGCAACTTCAGAAGCTGGATCAGATTCAGACTCAGAAGATGAAAACGAGGTATATTCCAAAATTCCCAAAGATGAACTTGTTGAGTCACTTAAAGAACTTCTTACACACTTTGAAGTAAGAACCAATGAGTTGAAGGATTTAAAAGAAAAATATGTTGATTTGGTACAACAGCAAAAATCAACTCTATTGGATCTGAAAGCTTCTGAACAAGGACTTAGGGGCTTTGACTTCATGTGTAAAACATATGAAGATCAGCTCAGGTTCTTATGTCAGAAGCTACAAGAAAAGTGTAATGAAAAACCTTTAAGTAACCATGAAATTGCTCTTGAAGATTTTATTATATCTGGCATTGACAGAAGCAGAATAGCTTCTATGATTTGTAGCATTTACAAGAACAATGGCAGAGGAATTGGTTTTCCAGAAGTGAAACTTGAGAAAACCAATCTAAAATCTTGTTGTGAATGCATCAAGGAAGGTCTGAAAACCTTCTTTGTACCAGAAGGGGCTGAGTTGGAAACTGTTGTTCAATCAGAACCTGGAGCTTCTAGTTCTAAGGCTAAGATTACTTCAAATCCAAAGAACTCTAAGTCAAAGGCTATGATCAAATCTGATTCCAAGACTTCAAAGGTTAGGATCCTGAAAAGATCAGAACCTATTCCTCAGAGTCTGGTGAAACCAAAATCTGAGGCTTTGAAATCTAAGTTTCAGAAGAAGACAGTTACTGCTTCTGAAGTACCAAAACCTAAGGTGATGGTTAATCAGAAGCAACCCAACTCACAGCACAAGGTACAAGAAGTGAAGAGTAAAGCCTTAAGTACTAACCTTCCAGGACCCATAGGATAATGGGTACCTAAATCTAAAAATGTCAATGATGCAGGTATGTCTAAGAGCAGTGCCAAAGCAAAGATCATGGTACCTAGACAGCGGTTGCTCAAGACACATGACAGGAGACAAGTCCATGTTCCTCAGCCTAACAATGAAAGAGGGAGGAAATGTGAAGTTTGGGGGCAACCAGACATGCAAGATCATAGGTACAGGAACTATTGGTAATTCCTCTACCTCAATTAATAATGTATGGTTGGTAGATGGTCTTGAACATAACCTTTTGAGCATTAGTCAATTTTGTGATAATGGTTATGATGTGCTTTTTGAAAAACCCAACTGTACAGTAATCAACAAGGAAGACAAATCCATTGTGTTCAAGGGAAAGAGAGTTGACAATGTCTATAAAATCAATTTTTCTGAACTGGCTGATCAGAAGGTGATTTGCCTACTATCAGTGAATGATAAGAAATGGATGTGGCACAGAAGGTTGGGACATGCTAACTGGAGGTTAATCTCTAAGCTTAGTAAGTTACAACTTGTGAAAGGGCTACCAGACATTGACTATCATTCAGATGCACTCTGTGGTGCATGTCAGAGAGGGAAAATTGTGAAATCATCTTTTAAAACCAAAGACATTGTTTCAACCTCAAGACCTTTAGAATTACTCCATATTGATTTATTTGGACCAGTGAGTACTGCATCCTTATATGGAAGTAAATATGGATTAGTCATTGTTGATGATTACAGCAGATGGACTTGGGTGAAATTCCTGAAAAGTAAGGATTATGCATATGAGGTATTCAGTAACTTCTGCACACAAATTCAAACTGAAAAAGAGTCAAAAATTTTGAAAATCAGAAGTGATCATGGTGGAGAATTTGAAAATGAGCCATTTGAAGCTTTTTGTGAAAAACATGGAATCATTCATGAATTCTCTTCTCCTAGAACTCCACAACAAAATGGGGTTGTAGAGAGAAAGAATAGAACTTTACAAGAAATGGCCAGAACCATGATCCATGAAAACAATTTGGCTAAACATTTTTGGGCAGAAGCAGTGAATACAGCATGTTATGTTCAAAACAGGATTTATATTAGACCTATTTTGGAGAAAACAGCAAATGAACTCTTTAAAGGATGAAAACCCAATATCTCTTACTTTCATCAATTTGGATGTACATGTTACATTCTGAACAACAAGCTCTACCTAAAGAAATTTGATGCCAAGGCCCAAAGAGGAATCTTCTTAGGTTACTCTGAAAGGTCAAAGGCATACAGAGTGTATAATTCAGAGACACTCTGTGTTGAAGAATCTATGCACGTTAGATTTGATGACAAAGAGCTTGAAGATAAAACTTCAAAGCAAGGTGAAAGTTTTGCAGAGATGCAGGTTCCTGAAGTTACTCCAGAACCTGATCAGATAGTTGAATCTGAAAATAGTCCAGAAGCTGAACCCATATAAGAAGCGCAAGATGAAGCTGCTTCTGATGAAGCACAAGATGGCTCACATCAAGCAGATCCTCCCAGAAACACATTCAAACACAAGTCTTCACATCCTGAGGAGCTAATCATTGGAAACAAAGATAGTCCAAGAAGAACAAGATCACATTTCAGACAAATAGAGTCAATGATTGGACTAATCTCAATGATTGAACCTACAACAGTTGATGAAGCACTTTCAGATGATGGATGGATCCTAGCTATGCAAGAAGAGTTGAATCAATTCCAAAGAAATGATGTGTGGGATCTGGTACCCAAACCTCAGCACAAGAACATTATTGGAACAAAATGGGTATTCAGAAACAAGCTGAATGAGCAAGGTGAAGTAACAAGAAACAAAGCCAGGCTTGTTGCACAAGGGTATAGTCAACAAGAAGGCATTGATTACACTGAAACGTTTGCTTCAGTTGCAAGATTGGAAGCAATCAGGTTACTTCTTTCCTATGCAGTTAATCATGGCATAATATTATATCAAATGGATGTCAAGAGTGCATTTCTAAATGGTCTCATAGAAGAAGAAGTGTATGTCAAGCAACCTCCTGGATTTGAGGATATTAAATATCCTGACCATGTTTTTAAACTGAAGAAATCACTATATGGCTTGAAACAAGCTCCCAGAGCTTGGTATGATAGACTAAGTAATTTCTTAATCAAGAATGATTTTAAAAGAGGACAGGTTGATACAACACTCTTCAGAAGGACCCTTGGGAAAGATATTCTTGTTGTGCAAATATATGTTGATGATATAATATTTGGTTCTACTAATGCATCTCTTTGCAAGGAATTTTCTGAGTTAATGCAGGATGAATTTGAAATGAGCATGATGGGAGAGCTGAAGTTCTTCCTGGGCATTCAAATTAATCAATGCAAAGATGGAGTCTATGTTCATCAGTCTAAGTATACAAAGGAGCTTCTGAAGAAGTTCAAGCTTGAAGATTGTAAAGTGATGAACACTCCAATGCACCCTACGTGCACCTTAAGCAAAGAAGTTGAAGGAGCTAAAGTTGACCAGAAGCTGTATAGAGGTATGATTGGTTCTTTGTTATACCTCACTGCATCTAGGCCAGATATTTTATTCAGTGTATGCTTGTGTGCAAGATTCCAATCAGATCCTAGAGAATCTCATATGACTGCTGTCAAGAGAATCTTCAGGTATTTGAAAGGAACAACTAATCTTGGACTCCTTTATAAGAAATCCTTAGATTATAAGCTAATTGGATTCTGTGATGTTGATTATGCTGGTGATAGGATTGAAAGAAAGTCAACCAGTGGCAATTGTCAATTTCTGGGTGATAATCTTATATCCTGGGCTAGCAAAAGACAAACAACTATTGCTATGTCTACAGCAGAAGCAGAATACATTTCAGCTGCAAGTTGTTGTACACAACTACTTTGGATGAAACATCAGTTGGAAGACTATCAGATAATTGCTAACAGTATTCCCATTTATTGTGATAATACTGCTGCTATTTGTTTGTCTAAAAATCCAATTTTGCATTCAAGAGCCAAGCAAATTGAAATCAAACACCATTTTATCAGAGATTATGTTCAAAAAGGAATTTTAGATATACAATTCATTGATACTGAAAATCAATGGGCTGATATATTTACTAAGCCTTTAACTGTTGAAAGATTTGATTTTATAAAGAAAAATTTGAACATGCACTACGTGTCTGATTAAAGTTTGCTTGCTCCTGAATAGGATTTTAGGTTCTGAAGTTAGTTCAGAAGCAGTAGTCCATCAGAAGCTCTGTATTGAGGTTCTGAGGAAAACTCGCTTCTGATGATGACATAAGCATCTAAAGTCCAGAAGCTGGATTTATTGCTTCTGAATAGTTGAATTAGTGGAAACGTTGAGAGTTACTTTTTAAAAGTAACTTCTGGCCCACTAACTTGGTCGTTACTCTGTGAACTTCTTACGTGGCCTGTATGTGTTGGTGTATAACTAAAAGGGCAATGATGATTTAATAGCTTTGAAAGTACTTTTCACGCGCCCCCAATTTGTCATTAATGTTATGTTTGTTTGTCTCTTTTGAATTGCAAACGTTTTTACTCTTAAACATTTTTTCAATTCACACACTACTCACTCACAACAAACACATTTTGCTCTCAAACCTCTTGCGAAGTAAGCGCAAAAACCTTAGAACCCTAAATTCTCTAAATCTTCTTCAATCATCATCAAATGGCATCATCAAGCTCGCAACAGGAAGTTTTAGACTCTTCTGCACGAATGGTTCATGAATATGACTACAAAGGAAGAAGTATGAAACTGGAAGAATGGGAACTACAGGTTCAAATAGAAAATCTGGTGGATTTTGAATCACTCGCCTTCCATGAGTGTTGGATCAGAAGCTACTATGAAAAGCAGGAACTTATGCATTACTTCAAGATGTTGAATGGACCAACATACGAAGCATTGGTCAGACACTTCTGGGTGAGAGCTAAGGTTTATGACAAAGCTGCGTCTATAGCTGAAGAAAGTCAAATGGTGTTGATTTATCCAGAACTGGAAGGGAAGACCAGGGAAGTAATGGGACTTGAGCCATTTACAGGTGTTGAAATCAGGTCAAGTATTTGTGGTATTCCAGTGAGAACTGCAGAATGGCAGATAGAAGCTGTACTCCGTAGAGAGGCCTCTGGAAAATACTCTGGAATTGATCTCTCAAGTACAGCTGAAGAACGCTTCTGGAAAGAGAAAGTAAACTTGGCTCTGTACAACTCCATGCAAGCAGGAAAGTATGCTGATCTGAGCATGGATAAGAAGCTGCTTCTGAAGATTCAGAATGAGGACTTACTTCCATGTGGTGGAAGTGAGAAACCCAATTTGGCACAGAAGGTCTTTCTCCAGCACTTCATTAAGAAGGAGAAAGTGAACGTGCCAAAATATATGTTCAAGTAGTTGATAGAGTGTCTGAAACAGAGTCAGCTGCAGAATAGAACCTGGGTACCTTATGGAAGACTCTTGTCAGAAATATTCTATCAAGGAGGAGTCTTGGACAAGCTAAGCAGTGCTGAAGCCTTCACTGATGAGCTGCTTGATACTAAAACTGGAAAGTTCATAAATGCACAAACCCTCAAGAATATGAAGTTGATCACTGTTGTCACCAAGCTTCAAACTGATTTGAGTGAATCACTTGCTAAGTCTGACCTTATGAAGGACTTTCCACCCATCTGCAAGAAGGATCCCCTTGAAGTGCAGATGTACTATATCAAGGAACACTTTGAGGCAACCAATGAGAGAATCAGATTGGAAGATGTACCAGAGGAAATGTATGGTGGTGCTCTGCCACGAGCCAGAGGCAGAAAGTCAAAAAGGAAGATGACTGCAGAGCAATACCTAGAGGTTGAAAAATCTGCGAAGAAGTTTAAAGTCACTTCTGATAAGCTTAACATTGGTGGTTCTGCAATGCCATCAATTGAAGAAGTGGCTGAAGACATCAACTCTAGCGTGGTCCTGAGTATTGGTATTGCTCTTGATCAACCTGCAATACCAAAGAAGAAAAGGAAGCAAGCAGTAAGGAGGACCAAGGATTTTCCTCTTATTACCAAGAAGGCTGAAGCTGCTACTAATGTGTCAGAAGCTATTGGAAAAGCTATGGAGATTGCTTCTGAACTTCAAGAGAGGGTAATAATAGAAGCATCACAACTTCTTAAAATTCCTGACACTGCTGAAGATGATCAATTAAAGTCAGTTGATTGTTCAGAACCCTCTACAACAGGTAATATCTTCACGCACTCAGAACCAATAGTACATGAGATATCCAGTGACTCTCCTTCACCCTCTTCAAAATCCTCATCATCATCTTCTGATTCTGATGATGATAAACCTATAAGTCTTTTGTTTCGTAAGCCAGTAAAAAGCCACTCAACATCAACCAAGACCAACAAAAAGTCCTCTCAGTCAAGCACTTTTAAGCCAGTTGGTCATATAATCAATCAGAAGATAGAAAAAATGGCTGAGCACAGAGACAGAGTCATTGATACTATCCTCCGCCATCACCCTCAACCTCTTAACATTAAACCCCTCAACATGATTGTACCAGAAAATGTTGAGTCAACCTCAGAGAAAGCCTCTGAGACAACTCCAGAAGCATCTGCTTCTGATAACGTTGTTTCGGAAGACCCCCCTCAACAAAAACCTTCACCAGAAAAAGCCTTTTCACCCCCTCAATCTGAACCTACAACTTCATCACCCCCACAACAACAACCAATTGTTCCTGAATCATCTGCTCCTGAACAATAAATTCCTCAAAAGACCGTTCCTGAACATATTGTTCCTGAACAACCAGTTACTAAACCCATTCCTGAACCTGCACCTGAAACTGCCGCTCCTGAACACATTGTTCCTGAGCTAACCTCTGCTTCCATAACTCCTTCACCAGTACAAGTTATCAAGATCACCCATCATACTGGTGTATGTGATATGAACACATACTCTGAGGATGATCAAAATGATCATGCCTCTGATATGGTAGTTGACCCCACTCCTGACCAACCATCAACTAGCCAATCCTTAACTACAAATGACCAATCATCATCAAACCTACCCATTGTACACTTAGCCCCTCCAAAACCCTCTAAACAACCTTCACCTCCCACCATTTACCTGGACTCTCAAGTACTACAAGATGTGTGGGAAGATATTGCTTCTGAAGTTCTCAGACTGATAGCAGGAAGAAATGACTTGGGTCATCAAGTTAGCTATCAGAAGCAATGGAGAAGGATAAAAGAAAGGGTCGTCAACCTGATTTCAGCTTTGCATAATTCCTGCATTGAGGCTCAAGAGCAAGCCAAGAAGAAGCTGGAAGATTGGTTGAATAGAATAGAAGAGAATACTGGAGATGTTGAAGTTCTTGGTACTTGGGTGAAGAATCCACTCAGTATCAGAGGCAAAGAACTTGATGAATTCCTGCCTAAGGAGCTGCATCTGATTATTCCTTCTGAGATCCTGGAGAAGATTGATGCACCTAACCTGGCTCTAGCTCAGGAGAACAAGGTGCTCAAAGAAGAAAATGACAGGCTTGAAACAGAGCTACTAGAGCAGAAGCTGAAGATATCAAAATTGGAAGCTGATATGCAAGAAGCCAAGATCAGAGAAGACAACTACAGAAAAGATATGGACAAGAAGTATGCTGATGTTCAAGAGCTTCTGAAGAAGATTTTAGAGAAATAAGCCAAACCCATAGTTGCACACTTTTAGCTTTTTTTTTTGTCTCTTTAGGCTTTTAATATTCTTTGATCATCTCTGCTTCTGATTTAGTTCTTTTCGCTTCTGATATTATAAGCTTCTGAATTCTTCTTGCTTCTGAATATCATTTACTGTTTATATCTTGTGTGTTATTATCTGCTTTGATAATAATGCTTGCGATGCTTGTTTATTTAATCTTTGAAGATGGTTAATATGCTTTAAAATAATTTGAATTATGCTCTGAACCTTTAATCTTATGTTTTTCTCATCTCTTCTTTTTGTTTATGTCTTTTTGCTAATGACAAAAGGGGGAGTATATGTGATAGTATTTAAAGGCTCTGAGCCCCATTAATAATATTTGAAAATTTTGAAAAATCTCTATCTTTTTGTTGTACCTTTAAAAGGGTGTATCAAAAAGGGTGAAGTATCAAATTTCAAATAAAATTAATTGAACCATTCTTCTTATCTATAAGTCAATTCTTTCAATTTTTTTTAGCTCTGATATTATTGTGCCAAAAATGAATTTAATTAACCTGGATAGAACTTAGGGGGAGCTTACAAACCTCACCTTAAAAAACTATCAGACTCAGGGGGAGTTAGAGCTTACAAACCTCAGAAACCCCAAAGTCAACTCGTTAATTAGATTAACAACAATTGACCAATTTTAAATACTATTGTCATCATCAAAAAGGGGGAGATTGTTGGAACAAAATGTGTTTAACAATGAACCTCAAAGAGTTTTGATGATAACAAGGTATTAAAAATTGTAAATTGGACTAGCTAATATTTGTTCAAGTGTACAGGACCACAGTTAAAAAGTTACTTCATTAATTGGTTCTGAATGAGCAAATAAAGAGCAAAAGAAAATGAAGCTTAGATGATTCTGAAGGCAATACGCTCCTGAAAGTAAAAGCGCTCCTGAAGTCAAGCTGCTCCTGAAGAAATAGTGCTCCTGAAGAATAGTGCTCCTGAAGACAAGAGGTCCAGAAGCCACATTATCAGAAGCTGCATCATCAGAAGCTGTATCATCAGAAGCTGCACCTGCAGAAGCTGCATCATCAGAAGCTGCCTCATCAGAAGTCATTTCACCAGAAGCTGAAGATCAACTGGATTTGCAAAAGATTCAAAGATTGAAGAATCTACATTGCAAAAGCTGTTTATTGGATTCGAAAACATAGCAGAAAACTAGTGGAACATTGCAACGGTCACTTCAAAGGTGTTTGAAGGTATGTGCTTGCAATTTTGGACGAACGCGTTGACATTGTACTTCTGTACGAACTGTACAGCCACCTTCTCCACTACTCTGTTTTGTGTCCACGCTACAAGACAAGAAAACAGCTTCAGAATACGGCTTCGCCTGCAAAGATGTTCCTTTGGATAAGGAATGGATTTCAAATTTGTTCTTCATAGGACAACAACCAAATCAGGCAAAATATCATTGGTGAAAGATCAAGCTTCAACAACGACTCTTTGGTGTGCTGGCAATTTCACAACGTCTCTTTCACACCTCTATATAAAGGAGTGAAGACTTAGAGTTTTGGTAATGCAAGAACGCTGAACGAAAGACTCACAACATTTTTACAAGTGCCAAACCTCTGCTAAAATTGTTCTGCATTCACTTAGAATTTCTGTGTCTCAAAGTCATATCTTAGAAATTCTTAAGTCCATTGAGTCTGTATCTGATTTATATTGTGAGCACCTCTGATTGTATATCAAGTGTTCAACCTTAAACAATTTTCTGTGTAATTTTGTTTAGTTAGGAAGTCTCTTGCAGTTGTGCTTGAGCAGGAAGTCTCTAGCTTGTGTGCTTGAGCAAAGGAAGTCTCTTGCTTGTGTGCTTGAGCAATTGTAATCAGATATTACTCTTAGTGAAATCTCCTTGGAAGTGCAAGGGGGACTGGACTACTTCCGTATTGTGGAAGGAACCAGTATAATTGCTTTGTGTCGTTCTTCATCTCTCTCTCTGTTTTATTCCGCTGCATTTAGATTCTGATCATCACTTCAGAAGCTGTCTTACTTAGCTTCTGATCAGTGTGTTCAGTTTTTAGGAGAATTGAAGAATTTTTCAAAACACAATTCATCCCCCCTTCTTGTGTTTTTCTCACCTTCACAGTGGAGTGTACTCGGTGAAGTGACCGTTTGGTCTCTTGCTTTCGCGAGCAACTTTGCCTTCCCTCTTTTTCTCATGGAAGAGCTTTTTGGAGGATTCAGCAGCAGGTTCCTCCTTCCTGACCTTGTTGAGGCTGTCCGCGTACAAAGCCTCTTCGTAGGCGATGTAGATCTTGGCGATCGCTAGGAACTCGTTGAGAGTCCTTTGGCGATCCAGGAGGACAGCTTTCTTGACGTCCGTCTCATCGCGTAGGCCTTTGGAAATGAGGTACAGCTTCATTGTCTCATTTGCGCCCCGGACCTGGACAGCTTCTTTGTTGAACCTCTCGATGTAGTCTCGGAGAGGTTCGCTTCTTCCTTGGACGATGGCTTCGAGGGAAGCCACCATTTTTGGTTGCGTCCTTGACGCGGTGAAATGGGTGGTGAACTCGTTGCAGAGGTCGCTCCAAGAGTCGATGGAGTTTCTCCTCAAGTTCTTGAACCACGTAACGGCTCCTCGCCTCAGAGTAGTGACGAAGAGCTTGCATTTAACGGCGCCCCGCACCGATCGGTAAGTGAGAACTGCTTTGATGTTCTCAATGTGCTCATCCGGATCGGTAGTCCCGTCGTATGAGTCCATTTGCGGCGGCTTTTCCAGTCCGCGAGGGATAGGAGCTTCCCGGATACGCCGTGTGAATGGACCGTAAGCATTACGATCTGTTCGGGTATCACGAGTGTCCAAAGAACTGGAAGGTGATCGTGAGCGCCCGTTGCGTCTGGGCGGAGACCTCTTGGGTGGAGTTCGACGTAGAGGGGATCTTTGCGACGGGGCCCTTCTGGGAAGGGATCTCCTTGGTGGAGACCGTCGGGGGGACCTTCTTGTTGACCTCCGGGAGTAGGATGGAGATCCGATGCTCGCCGAATGTCGAGGGGATCTGGAACGTGATCGGCTGGGGCTCCCTCCTCATCTGTTACGTATTGGGGAGAGAGATCGCCGGGCTTGGACGGTTGGACGTGCTTGCTCCAGATCCATCAGCCGGCGGTTCTGTTCCTCGATTAACGACGTTTGTCGTTGAACCGTGCGTATCAGGTTGCTGATGAGTACGCCGGTTGATGCTGCGTCTTCTGGCGTCTCTGTAGGGCGGATGAGACCTAGCAGAGGCCTTTGTTGGATAGGAAGTACCTGGGTTGGGTCCTCCCTGGGTGTATCCACAGGTGAAGGTGAGGATGTTACGCCATCCTGTTGAGGAATGCGCACCTCACTTCGTAGCTGGGATTTGGCACCGTTGGCAGCCATTGTAGTTTTTTGTGAAAAGCTTTGGTTTTTAGGGATAAAAACGGGGAAGCTTGTATTTTTTCCCACAGACGGCGCCACTGATCGTACCTGATCAGAAGGTGACTGCCGGTGCTTTGAATGTGGTGGTTGTGAAGGTGGTGGAATGCGTCAGAATGCTTCTTGGAGCGGATGGGGGGTGTGTGCCTGCAGGCACTCCGACGCTCAAGTCAGTAGAGATCAGAGAGTGAGGGTTTTAGAGGAAGAAAGAGTTCTACCTTGGGGACTGCGGTGAGTCCCCTATTTATAGAGGTGGAAAGCTGCAGAGCCGTTGAGGAGGCACACCTGGCTCTGGCAGTTACGAAATCGTGGGAAGTGTAACCGCCAGAGATTTTATTGCGGGAACGTGCACAACGTGCAAGAGAGATGTTGGGGTTCGTTTGAACCGGTCTCTTTGCTTCGTGCACCCCCTTCAGGCGAGGGGGTATGTTGTGAGCAATAATGCCAAACGTGGAGTTTGGGCTTTGAATTATATTGGGCCTAAGTAAATGGGCCCAGAATCCTTTTGTCTGGTCCAGAACAAATACCATGGTAAAATAAAATTTTAACTCAGGGTAAAATTGTAAGAAAAAAATATTAAATTTGATATGTTCGATGAGGATGGATAAGTGTAAAAACAAACAATATTTTATTTGATTAAGTTAGATTGTGAGAAATCTCTTTTAGTTATAATTGAGCATTAGAAATCTCTTGCTTGTTGATGATGAAATAACATATGATGTTTTTAGCTATGTTTTTAGTTTTTTTCTTTGCATTCGCAGGCAAATTAGAAGTCAACAAGAGGAGTTGTTAATGGTTTGAGGAACTTTTTGCATTGTTTTTATTTGATTCGTTATAATTCACTTTTATCCGAAATCATGCGACTCTATAAGTGTTTTGACTATTTTTAGTGAGAAATCATGTAAATCGACAAATCAAGACATCACGTGAATGATAAAGGATAAGAAGATTAAAGTTCAATGGACCTTAAAAGGTATTTGAAGACAATACAAAGTGAAAGAAATTCATGTTTAGTTCCAATGCATCATAAGACGGAAGAATAGGCAAAAAGGGGTCGAAAATTGTTGAAGTCGTGCAAGAGGGGCTTCCTCATGTGCCCCTGCGCATGAAGCCATGTATCCTGCAAATGGGACAGTATTTGCTACTGGCTCATGCGCCCCTGTGCAGCAAACCAAGATCCCTATGCATGAACATGGGCAAGAGGTGATGTTTTCTTGTTTTCCAAGCTGTTTTTGGTAGAAAAACCCTATTTTAACTCTCTTAACCCCTAAGTAATCATGGACTATAAATAGAGACTTCTGCAAACTCTTTTATTCATTCAGAAAGCTTGAGGTACAAGGTACGAGTCAATCATCAAGGAGTTTCAAGGCAGAGGATCTTTATCCTCCTCTTGTTCTCTCTAGGGTATGTTTTTCTAATGTTTTGTAATGATGTTGGTTGTCATGAATAACTAAACCTATTTGACTAGGGTTCCATGATGAACCTCTTCTTATTTGTTGGATTATTATAATAAAATTTTTATTCAGTTTATAATCTAAAGTATGATTTAATTCGTATATGTCTGTTTCTATACCATATCTTAGATGGAGCAATATTTGGATTAACAACCTTCCCCTCCATTCGAACAAGACAGTAGTTAATTGCTTAGCTTCTAATATAACTGAATCTAAGTATAAATTTAGGGTTATAACTCATCTGAAGGGAAACCCTGTAATTTGAACGGTTGAATTACGGTGACTAAAATAAATTTCCACTGATTCATCATTGGGTTATGTCCTACTTTCTTAAATCTAATATAAGGCAAGTTATCCTTATTTATTAATTTTGTTAAGTCTGCAGCAACTTAACCTAATTTTTTCCCGCTCATTTTCTTTATTAGGTTTGCAATTATTTAACTTAACAAATTCCATCTAAAAAAATGTATTGCAGACCAATTTCATTCCTATCCGCTTGCCTTTTTTTTTGAAGAAAATATTTTCTATCATATCAATGATCACGTATGATCCTTCTATTTTATACTTTTATATCAATGATCACGTATGATCCTTCTATTTTATACTTTTTTTTGTCAAAAATTTTACACTTTTTTTTTTGGATTTTTTTTAATTTCATGCTTTTTTTTTTACATACTTATTTATTAATTTTGTTACGTCTGCAGCATCTTAACCTAATTTTTCCCGCTCATTTGCTTTATTAGGTTTGCAATTATTTAACCTAACAAATTTCATCTAAAAAAATGCATTGCACACCAATTTCATTCTTATCCGCTTGCCTTTTTTTTTTGAAGAAAATATTTTCTACCATATCAATGATCACGTATGATCCTTCTATTTTATACTTTTTTTTGTCAAGAATTTTACACTTTTTTTTTGGATTTTTTTTTTAATTTCATGCCTTTTTTTTGACATCCTTATTTATTAATTTTGTTACGTCTGTAGCATCTTAACTTAATTTTTTCCCGCTCATTTGCTTTAGTAGGTTTGCAATTATTTAACCTAACACATTCCATCTAAAAAAATGCATTGCACACCAATTTCATTCCTATCCGCTTGCCTTTTTTTTTGAAGAAAATATTTTCTACCATATCAATGATCACGTATGATCCTTCTATTTTATACTTTTTTTTGTCAAGAATTTTACACTTTTTTTTTGGATTTTTTTTTTTAATTTCATGCATTTTTTTTGACATCCTTATTTATTAATTTTGTTACGTCTGCAACATCTTAACTTAATTTTTTCCCGCTCATTTGCTTTATTAGGTTTGCAATTATTTAACCTAACAAATTTCATCTAAAAAAATGCATTGCACACCAATTTCATTCCTATCCGCTTGCCTTTTTTTTTGAAGAAAATATTTTCTACCATATCAATGATCACATATGATCCTTCTATTTTATACTTTTTTTTTTGGTCAAGAATTTTACACTTTTTTTTTATTTCATGCCTTTTTTATTTGACATCCTTATTTATTAATTTTGTTACGTCTGCAGCAACTTAACATAATTTTTTCCCGCTCATTTGCTTTATTAGGTTTGCAATTATTTAACCTAACAAATTCCATCTAAAAAAATGCATTGCACACCAATTTCATTCCTATCCGCTTACATTTTTTTTTTGAAAAAAATATATTTTTTACCATATCAATGATCTTACGGGTTAAAGATTATTTATTGGTCTCTATTATAGTCGAGAAAACCCGTGCAACGCACGGGTCAAAAGTCTAGTAGATGAATGATTTCTTTATTTAATTTCCAACAAAGACGAATGAGGGATTCAAGGATTCCCTAAGCGTCACTAAACATTTGAATCAACCAAACCTAATCTCGACAGGACAATTAAAACCTTGCAACCACTTTTAAATCTTTTCATTTGCTTGCTTTTCTAAATAGGTTCGGCTAATTACCGAGTTGAGCGACAATCTCTATGGAGACAATTATCTTACTACTTTATTACATTGTACAATTTGGTGCACTTATCAATTTCACTAAAATCACAATCACTTGTGTGTTTGAGCATTGAAAGTCTCTTGCTTGAGCATTGTGATTGAGCGATTGTAATATTTTGTGATCATAGTGAAATCCCTTGGAAATGCAAGGGGACTGATCCCGATTTGTGAGAGGAACCAATATAATTGCGCGCTCTTTCGCACCTTCACAAAAGTAATATTATTAATTAACTTTTATTCATCGAACACTAACTATGGAGCTTTCTTCAAAATAAAATAAAAAACACGACGTCGGCCGCTGCGATTGGGGTTACAAGAGAAGTTGCAGGCAATCTCGTTCGTTCAGGAGGAATAGGTTAGAAGAAATGAAATCATTCACAGATCTGGGCTTATCTTCTGAATTGGCGGAAGCTTGTGAAAAACAACTGTGTTGGTATTTTCCGCTTAAGATTCAGAGAGAACTGATTCCCCTTGCGCTACAAGGAAAAGATGACGTGTTTGGAATTTCCCAACCACGTTCTGGCAAGGCTGGAGCTTTTGTTCTTTATATATTGCAGGCCCTCTTAGAAGCTGGACCCAGCCCTAACCCTTTCTTTGCTTTTGTGCTCTCTCCCACAAAGGACCTTGGTTTACCAATTGCTAACAACTTTCAAGCTCTAGGTTCTCAATTTGGTCTCAAGGTTGCTCGGCTATTTGAATCGAGGGACTTGGTATATCAATCCAGTCTGATTTCACAGCAACCTCATATTATTGTCGGGACCCCTGTACAAGTCTTTAAACACCTACAACACACCCAAGGATTTTCTCTTGCTCTTGCCAGTTTAAAATACCTGGTCATACATGACGCACATCTGCTTTTGAAGGATCGCGTTCAGGAACAACTAAATGATATTTTACGAATGATTCCTAGTGAACGGAGAACATTTCTTTTTTCATCTAAAATGACAGATAAGGTCTATACCATCCAAAGTATGTGTTTAAGGAATCCTGTGAAGATTGACCTATCGTCCAAATATTCTATTCCGGACACACTGCAGCAGCAAGGTTGCTTTATGCAAGAAGAACATAAGGATTGCTACCTCGTATACACTCTCACTGAAATGATTGGAAGAACATCAATGGTATACACTCAGCATTGTGGTACAACGCTTCTTCTGGCTTTGATTCTTAAGAATCTTGGTTTCAAAGCCATCCCAATTATTAGTTATATGAGTCAGGCAAAGAAACTTGGAGCCTTGAATGCGTTCAAGTCTGGGGAGTTCAATATTCTCCTTTGTAGTGAGATAGCTAGTAAGGGACTAGATATTCCAACGGTAGATATGGTGATTAACTGCAACATTCTTTATGATCCAAACGATTATATGTACCGCGTGGGATGGACTGCTCCTGTTAATGTTGCCATTTCCTTTGTGATCCTAGATGAAGAGCGGCGATTCAAAATGATAGAGAAACATATAGGCAAGAACCTACCATTGTATCGTGCACCATTTGAGGAAGTTTTGCTTTTGGAAGGGCGTGTTAGTGAGGCTAAAAAATTAGCACAAGAGGAAATGAAAGAATCCGTTTGGAAGAGTGGAGGATATTTAGTAGAAGAAGAGGTCAAAAAGATCCCAAGTTTGAATATTGGAAATCTAGTCAAGGAAAAGAAAGAATCTGGTTGGATGGCCGAAGGATATTTTCCAAAGAAGGTTCAGGTCACAGTGGTCTCAAGTCTTTCTTAAAGGAATCACGTGAAGGATCCAGCTTCAATGTATTGCATATTATCTTAATGTGGAAGTTGGTTATTTCAAACTTTAATAAATATGCTCTGTAGCTCTAACTTGTTTTTCTTACTGTCAATCCTTTCCTTTGAAATAAAGTGGGCACTTGATCTAAAAAAAAAACTATGGAGCTTTCTTGATTTAATTTTAATTAATTTTAATAATTTAATTTTAATTAATTTTAATAAATTTAATTAATTTTAATTTAATTTTAATTTTAATAAATAAGAATAAGAAAAGAAGACATCACAGAAGAAAAACTATGATTATAAGACTTTTACTTGATAGGTAAAGACTTCCTCCATTTATAAAGACATTTTTAAACTATATTTTGTTCAATGTGAGACTCTTAATATTAACACTTTTTTCTATTACAACCAATCGAATCTTTCTTTTGAACTAAATCTTCCACCCAAGGATCTTCCAACAAAATTTGTTTCCCTTCGATCTGCCACTCCCCCCTCCAAAACCTTTCTTCATCTCTCTTCCACCATCACCACTTCCAATGTGAAATATGGCGTATCAGTTGATTATAGACACACTTAGACACACACTTACATAGTTTGCTACAGTTTGTGTGAATATGTTATTTTCTAACTAAAAATGATGCAGGACAGTAACAATTAAGGACCACCCTCACTTATCAGACATGACTTCTGGTAATACCATCCATTTTTTCCTCATTAATACTTATTAGAGATTACTTATTTGACTAGCACTAATTAATAATTCGTTACACTTGAAACCTTGATGTTGAATAGTGATTATATATACCGTTATTGTCACTGTGCTTTTAAATATTATGCACAGCCTGAAGAAAAATGTTGTAGATAATGAGTCTAAAATAACTGCTATATATATATAAGCATGGGGTATATAAGTTCATATACTTATGGAGGTAATTGTTTTTATTTTTGAAATTTATGAACTCTGTGATTTCAACAATTGTGTATAATTACACCTACTATTTAAATGCGTCGCAGGTGATGCCGTAGATGCATCTTCCCTTGTTGTCACTATGAGCTGAATTGAACTTGTGATGTTATGAATCTATATTAGTGATATTGTTCATCATTTTCACTTTTTGTTGAAGTATAAAACCTGCATAATCTCTATTACCAACACTTCCTTTTTCACTACTCACATTAAAACTGTGTATAATCTATGTGTTATGGGGTCTTGTGACCTGTGAGTGACGGTTGAATTGGGACAAATTTGCTTTGAGATATAAAATAATAAGACAATGGTTAATGACTAGTCTGAACTCTGAAGTTCCTTGCTCTTCTCCATGGTTAAATTTTCTATTGGTTTTCATTGCACTGATTAGGCTCCTTGACTATCACCATACATTGGAAGATCAAATGTCTAATTATGTAATGCAAATTAATAAAATAAAAAAAAAAATTATATCTTAAGTTTGAATTCTTGGATTTCAACTGTACATTTGAACTATATCAGTCTTCAAGTTTGAGAAACTTTTTCCATCGTCAACATGAGTTTGGAATTGGATGCATGTACACACTTGAAAGAGATTTTAGGACTCAATTGTATGCTTGAAAAAAGAGATTGTATCCAATTGGATAAACAATTAACAATCACATGTTTATATTTCCCAGATATACTACAAAACTGAACTCAAGCAAACATGTTATGATTGAGATAGCATAATCTATCAATTTTAATGATCATAAGGAATTACATATTCCTTTTTGAATTGTTCAATATTGACTCTGTCTGTTACTAGCCAATTTAGATTTTTCAGATGATGCATACACTCTCTGGCAAGGAAAACAAAATAATGCTTAGATTTCTATCAAAAGGAAAAACAACATTAATATTATCGCAAATGCAAATTTTAATTTTTGAGGACTGAAACCATTACTCTCGGACATAAACATACATAACAGTGTCTCGTTCAACCAACAGGATTAACAACGTTATTTAAACGCGGTTTGGATTGGCGGTTCAGTTTTCTAGTTCTTTTGAAGAGTCTGAGTAGCAAACCTTCCAAGCCAAAAGTCATCACACTCAAAATACTGCAAGTCCCAATAAGCTATTTCTCCTACATGCTTCATTCCTTTTTGACAAACGTCCCACTCAAAAATTCCATAATTTAAAATTTCAATTTTTACCCGTTACCAACCTTGATGGTGTCAAGACGATATCCTTTGAAAATGATTTCATTTCTAATTTTTATGTACACCAAAACACTAGCGGACCAAACTGTCATCATCAGACACATTGATAATCTCCTCCTGAAATTCAGCTAGGTATTCAAACTGCAAAAAATGAGATATTTCATCATATGTCAACACGGTAAATAGCCGCAATCAATTATACATTGAAGAACAAGTGATTTGTTGTTTCAAATTCACCACAACCACTTCACTAAAAACTATTTACAAGCAATATTATTATTTAACTAACTCTTAATCAATCATTTGTCAATGTTTGATCTTGCGTCGGGGAATCTGCTGCAAAACTCGAACAAAAAGGAGAAGATGATGGTGTTTACACATAATTTCAAAAGCATGTGTGGATACACTAAACTTTAGGTTCAATTCCCCCACCCCCCACGAGTTTATGCCAACCGAAAGCAAAAGAGTATTGTGTCGAATATCTTTCAAGATAATTTGGAGACCTTGAGATGAATTGGACAATCAAATCAAACATATCAAACAATAATATTTTCTAGAATAAAAGAAGAAATGCTTTAATTTATTTTCAACAAAAGTTTTGGGTTATGAATCATGAATTTCCGTTCACATGGTTTCTCTTCCTATAGTGTTACTCTATTTATAGATAGACTTTTATACCATACTTGAAAAGGGAAACATCTTTTTATGAGTTTGTAACAATGTTATATCTGAAAAGGTGTATAACAATTTGTTCAAAATTAAACACCCAAGATTAAAATGGTCAAGTTGTCACAAGAGGCTCCCTTTCGTTGGTTTGTCCTAAGTTTAAATCCTAGCAGGTGTAGTGTTTCATATTTTATTTTATTTTTATTCCGTTGATTAATTAACAAAATAAAAACATAAGTGATCAAACTCATCATGACCTTCGCAAACCACATTGTTAATTGAATCTCATTACTTTATTTTAACCATTGCATCATTCCAAATTTATATTTTAAAAATCGTGGTGAGTAAGAACTTGTGCAAGAATAAGAAGAACAAATGATGTCTGATTTCAAATTCACTAGACCCAACAATAAAAAAAAAAATATATCAAAAAAATATTATTAATTAAGTTTTAATCACAGTTACCAGAAACATCTCTTAGAGGGCTCAAAGCTTAAGAGATATTTCTAATTGTATAGTGATTAAGAACACATACACAACATTAATCGAGGAGGCCTTTCCACATTTATAAACACAATTTCAAATAACATTTTATATATCCAATATGGGACTCATAACATCAACCCTCATTTTTCTATAGCAGCTATCTTACACAACCTATTGAGTCTTTCTTTTAAACTAAATCTATAAAAAAATATGTGTGATGGTCGGATTAGGCAAGTGCACCAAATCATTTACCAAATAATAAAGTGATAAGTAGAGTATCGTATCCACATAGATTGTCCTTTCGTCTAAACAATCCGCATTACTTATTTGGGAACAAAATAATAAATAAAGAGATAATGGTTTAGAGATTTGAAATTGAACATGTTTGCAACAGAGCAAAGATTGCAGTATGTTAGCGGCGTTTATGATACTTTGAATCCCCTCTATTCATTTGTTGGAATTAATTAACAGTCAAGTCACGTTCAATTATTCTAAGTAGACTATCTAAGTTATGAGTTCGTCGGGACGTGATAACCTAATCAGCTATCATTTTTGCACCTGATGGTCGCACGGTGATCCTTACATGCGGGGTCCTACTCTCTCATAGATTTTGGTCTATCCCTCCGCCTATTGAGTTGCACCTGCTGGTCACACGGCAATCCTTACGTGTGGCGTCTTACTCCCTTAGGGGTAATTGAAACATAAACTTAAATTAAAGTTATAAATATCCAAATGTATGATTTCCAGTGTTCCTAAAGGTTCTCTCATCTACGAATCTTATAGAAGTACATATCACACTCTCCCTATCGGTAGTTCTACAAACAGGCACCTATCACCGTCTACCTTACCAAGGTGCGAGGAGAATGGAGTTATTGGGCTGATTTAAGTCGTGAAGTCACTTGTTTCCTTAGTTACTAACAAGTTACTACCTGATTTTAGCAGATGTTCATCAATATTAGGTATGTCACCTCCCTAAGTACTTACTATCAGGGTACGCTCGCTTTCGGTTTGTTTCGCTAGTTACTAATTAATAACTTCCTGGTTAGACATATATGAATATCAGTATTAGACCATGTCACTACCTAAGTGCCTAAATCAGGGTTATGCTTCAGAGGAGACAAATCTTACGCATTACAATAAAACTAAATAGCGAAGAGAAAATAACTGAATAAAAGACTTTAAATTAAATAATTATCCAACAAACAAAATAGAGGTTCATCTTAGAATTCAAGCCCAAAAATATTTAGTTACCCATGGTAACTAAAGACATATTACAAAAGAAATAAAACATACCCTAGAATTTTTTAAAGGTTTTTTTGTTTGTTAATATATTTGCATATTAAAAAAATGGTTATAATTATATTGTACATTTAAATATATAGTTTTTTTATTAACGTATCTCAGCCGTATCGTATCTTGATTTTTGAAATTTTCCTGTATCGATGTATCAATGCAGTATCGTATCCGTATCGTATCTTGTATCTGGGTGTCACAGTTGTAGAGTCTTCATATCATTTAAGAAATTCTCATGTTACAAGAACTGATACGAAGGTCATTTTTAATATCTAAATATTTTTTTTTATGAGTCAGGATCAGTTGACACAGGTGTCAATGGATTCGTTGACACCAAATCCTATCCGTCCTTTTTTTCATCTTAATGGCTCATATTTATTTGCTTTAGTTGTTCACGTGCACACTCTTTAGGAGATAAATGAAACCACACCCCTCTTCTTCTTCCTGAACTCACGTCTGTGTATTTATTTATTTTTTTCAGAAATAGTTTGATCATAACTTTTCTTAATTTTGATTTCATTGCCGTAAAAGAATACAATAAAAGTCGTAATTACATTTCTCATTGTTTTTATCTTAAAATATTGATATGATCCAATTTGTGATATGATAGGCATGCTTTGTTTTTATCGATTTGTCCAGGAAAAGGGAATAATATTTGTAATTATGTTTCTCACAATTTTAAAGCTTTACCAAACTTCACTTTTTAGTTAACATGATTATCAAATTTCATTGTTATTATCAATAATCTCTATTGATTGATTGGCTTCCCTAATTTTATTTTATATGATCAACTTCCCCCTTCTAATTTTAATGTTTAAAATCAAGCATATTACGACAAATGAATATTATAATGGAGGAAAAGTATGGATTATCATTCCTACAAAGTTTTAAAATTTCGTTGCAATGGAAGTTATAAGACTGATGTTTTGAATGGCCGCTAGAAAATAGAGAGAATTGATACTATCAACCAAGAATCAAAACCTCAAACACGAGGAGAGTGTAGGAGACCACCCCCGTTCTAGTTATGGTGTGATTGATTGTCAGCCGTTGGATTAAAAAATTGGATGGATAGGATTTGGTGTTAACGGATCATGTCTCTTTTTTTATAATTCAAACGCAAAAATGATTTATTTTTATTTTGTTGTACGTGTTATAAACACTATTTTAAAATTCACAATATATATATATATATATATATATATATATATATATATATATATATATATATATATATATATAGAGGCTAATGATAACATGTGCCCCAAGGGCACATTTTAAGGAATTTAAATGGAAATAATGGTCTCAAAAGTTGTGCATTCAACCTTATTCGATTTTTTAGAGTCAAAATTTTGATCTTTTCTATGAAAAACTTCTAATTTTGGATTCTTTAACTTGTGCCCTTAGGGCACAAGATAACATGACCCATATATATATATATATATATATATATATATATATATATATATATATATATATATATATATATATATATATATATATATAGGGTTATGTTACAAGCCACCCTTTGGTGGTGCCTTTTATCAAGTCACACCTTAAGGTGTGATTTTCACTTTTTAGTTATAACTTTGATAAAAGACACCTTCCTAAAAGTAAGTTGGTGTCTTTTCGCAAATGCTCATAGAGTAACTTGATAAAAGACACCTTCATAAAAGGTGTCTTCTATCATAACCTATATATATATATATATATATATATATATATATATATATATATATATATATATATATATATCGGGGGTATATTGACTCTAAGAGTAAATCTTTACCGTTACTCCTAATCCCAACCATTAATTTTCTTTTAATCTGATGGTTTAAAACTAATTACCATTCTAATAACGTGAACCCTCTTTCTCATCCTTTTTTAAGTTCACTACTAAAACTCTTGTGCTTTTTTAAGTTCACTACTACACCTCTTATGCAACCATGTAACACCTTTGCTTCGTACTCTTGACTTGTTGTGGCAATTAAACCATATTTGGAATGCTCCCGCATAATTTTGTAGCAATGAATTGTTACTATGAAAGCTTTCTCCGCATAATTGTCTATGTTATTATTCAGGTATGTGTGCAGGTTTAGAAAGGAACCCTATTTTTTCTACCAAAAAAAAAACCCCTATTTTATCATGATAACTGCACTAACACGGAATTGGAAAAAGAGATTGAATCAAACAGAGAAGAATTTCCTTTATAGATTCCGACAGGAGTTGAAATTTATCCATCTAGAGCGTGTTGTTGTTTTCCATGGGTGCCGTGAAAGAGAGAAAGTAGAGAAGAGGCGTGATGACTGTTAAGGAGCAATGAGTAATTAATCCTTGCATGATACTCTCTCTGTTCCTTTTTAACTGTCAGAAAATTTTTGTTCCTATTTAACTCTCACTTTCAAAGTTCAATACAACATTAAATGTTGTTTTACCAATATTACCATTATATATTTATTGCGAGGAGAGAAACATATGAAATGAAATATTAAATAAATAAGGTCATTATAGTAAAAACAAAAACAATTGTATCAAAAGTAGTAACATTTATTGATTGTCTTGGTTTGTGTAAGATGTGAAAAAGTGACAATTAAAAAGGAACAAATGTAGTACAAGATGCTTATTAAAAGCATAATAAATCAAGTTTTGTTGAATCCAAGATTTAAACGTAGGACGAAAAAGATTTGAGGCCTTAAAATTGACCAACTAATCTAGATAAATATTGATTTTTTTTTGGTTTTTTCTACATTACCCTCTCTTGTTTAGGGGGTATTTACCCCTTCAAGTTATCAACCAATCAAAATGTAATATCCAAATGTAACATTAATTGTCAAATAAATGAGTCAATTTTTTCTATAAAAAAATGAATTTTAATAAGGTAACTTTTAATTTTTATTTAATTATATTTAGGTATACAATCTTAATTAATTTACACTATAGGGCTTGTAACAATTAAAATTTCACATCAAATTCAACCCATCATGGCTGTGTTTGGTAACACGAATAAGCTAGCTTATAGCATGTTGGACTAGCTTATAAGTTTGTTTTGATATAATAAGATGTGTTGGGTAAAAAACTTTTTCCACTAACTTATAGCGTTTTTTGAGAAACTATTTCAAATAGCTTTTGAGCTTATAGCTGGTCGTTTTTTATATTTTCTTTCAATTTTAACCCTATTAATTTAATTTAATTATTTTTTAATAAAACAACATGTTCATGGGTTAAAAAATAATGGCCAAGTTCATAGCTTATTTTTTAATAAAACAACTATCACGTTTTCTCCTTTGAAAAAAAACTGTCATGCTTTATTTTATTTTTTAACTAGTAATAGACCCCCGTGCGGTTACGCACGGGTCACGTAACATTGTGGTAATCATATAAAAAATAATTGCTTTGTTAGTACTATCAAATGTTTTTTTTCATATATTATATGTAAAAAATGTTAAATATTTGAATCGTGTATGTTGTGGAATTTATTTTCTATGTACACGAAAACAAATTTTTATATACACATATAAGAAAGCCAATAAAATAAATTTTTTAAAACTCATGATTATTTTCAAAATATCAACATCAATGTAGTGTTTCTATTAAATAACTTTTTATTTTATATGCAAAACACCGTTCAATGTTTTCACCGTACCCGTTGTAGATTTTATGTGATTTTTCTGCAGAAATAATTTTTTATGTTAATATATGAGAAAGTTGATATGATAAAATCGTAGAAACTCATTAATATTGTCAAAATATAAACATTAATATAGTGTTTCTATTGAATAACTTTTTATTTTATATGCAAAACACCGTTCAATATTTGCACCGCTCTCGTTGCAGATTTTATGTGTTTATATATGCATAAATAAATTTTTATGTACATATATGAGAAAATCGATATGATAAAATTTTGAAAACTCGTGACTATTTTCAAAATATCAACATCGATGTAATGTTTCTATTAAATAACTTTTTATTTTATATTTAAAATACCGATAAATATTTGCACCGCACTCGTTGAAGATTTTATATACTTTATGCAGAAGATTTTTTTTTTTAACAATATGTAATAGTCAATATGATAAAATTTAGAAAACTCGTGACTATTTTTAAAATATCAACGTCACTGTATTGTTTCTCCAAAATACCATTAAATATTTACACCGCACTAATTGTAGACTTTATGTGCTTATATCTCCAAAATCAAATTTCATGTATACCGATATGAGAAAGTTGATATGCTTAAATTTTGAAAACTAATGATTACTTTAAAAAATTTAACATTATTGTATCGTTTCTATTAATTTTTTAAATATGCAAATTATTAAGATTAAGAGATTAAAATAGATGAAAACAAAATGACGATATAGAGAATTAGTTAGGCTTGGAAGTGATAAATCTGAAAAATGAAGATACATAGAGAATTAGTTAGGCTAGAAAGATAAACAAAAATATATATAAAAAAATTTCAAAATGAATAAATTTGAATTTTATTTTGTAAAATGACGATTAAACCCATAAAATTAAGAAGATTGTGAGGATAATTATGAAATTTTACTCGAGTAAAATTTTCTAATTTTCTTATTATAGTATTAGTAGTAGTAGATTAGTAGTAAAAGTAGACATTTAAATTTGTGGTGTGGAATTGAAAAAATAGTTGTCCGTAATTATCATGATAATATATTGGCTTTTAAGAAGGACAATTATGAAATTTTGTTGGATTTTGATTTTGATATTTTTTTTAATAAATATATTGTTTTTTTAATAATTTTTTTATATATTGTTAGTAGATTAAAAAAACAAATAATATTTAAAATTTTAGAGTATTCTAAAGACTTATTAATTTTGCAACAAAAATACAAATATTGGTGGAAATTTGTTATATCAACTTATCCGTGGAAGTACAAATTAGGAACAATTTTTTTTTTTTGTAGAGAAAAATTTGGCTACACCTTTTTGTTTTTAATTAAAAAACAAATAATGTTTTAAAAGTATTCCAAAAACTTATTAATTTTGCATCCTAAAAAATAGGGTTAAATATGTTTTTGGTCCCTATAAAATGGCCACCTTCTAAGTTTAGTCCTTACTTAATTTTAATAGCTTTTTTAATCCCTACAAAAAAAAATTTACTTATAATTTTAGTCCCTGCTAAAATAGATTTTGTTTAATTATCCTTAAACTCTTAAATTTTTTAACGATTCTTTTTATACAAGTTTAGAACACTATGAAAGGTTCATTTACTAAAATCTATAATTTTTTAACATGAAATAAATTAAATATGAATTTTTTAAAACGACAAAAGTTTAAGATATAAGTAATAAAAATATGGACGTAGAAATCAAATTTTTGCGATATTTTTTTCGGAGGACCTTTTAATAACGTTCTTAACACGCCTGTAAAAAATTGTTGAAAAATTTAAGAGTTTAAGCATAAATTAAACAAATTTGGATTGAGTAAGGACTAATATTGAGTGTAGAAATTTTTTGAAGGGATTAAAAATGCTATTAAAATTAATTAAGGACTAAACTTACAAAGTCGCAATTTTGTAGGGACCAAAAACATAATTAACCCTAAAAAATAAATATTTATGGGTTGAATTTGATGTGAAATTTTAATTGTTACAAGCCCTATAGTGTAAATTAATTAAGATTGTATACCTAAATATAATTAAATAAAAATTAAAAGTTACCTTTTTAAAATTGATTTTTTTTATAGAAAAATTGACTCATTTACTTGACATTTAATGTTACATTTGTATATTACTTTTTGATTGGTTGATATCTTGAAAGGGTAAATACCCCCTAAACAAGAGAGGGTAATCTAGGTTTCACCTTTTTTTTTTTGAAAGAAAGATAAATATTGATAGATATTGATTATTGACATGTCATATTATATATTTATAGTTAAATTGACTTATTTTGATGCATTTTTTAACCTAAAATCTTGAGGCCTAAAACCCTTGCTTAAGTGGCTTGGCCCTTAGGCCAACCTTGAACACTTCTTAATATATATATATATATATATATATATATATATATATATATATATATATATATATATATATATCGGTTTCCAAAGTTTGGAATCCACGTGTTTTTTTTTTGTGGTGGCCGAGGTTTGAACCCCGGATCTTGCATATATTATGCTGAATCCACATGTTTAAAATATTATAAAAATATCTTCCAAAATAAATTAGATATTTTAACAAAAAATGAATTAAATATGAATTTTTATTACGCTAACGTGTGTGTCTATATATATATATATATATATATATATATATATATATATATATATATATATATATATATATATATATATATATAATTGATTATGTTTCTTTGTATAGATTAATATATAGTACACAAATATAATTTAGTTAACACCATATAAAAAGAGTAGTATCCCTCCAAAGAAAAAAGTGTAGAAGAATAATATCTAAAGCTTGTGACATAAGCAACTTAGTGTAAGAGTGGAGTTGCAATCAAATGACAGATCGTTACATCATAGTTGTAATTGCCAATTACTCAAGTATACTGTGAGGTTTATTGGAATATTCCCGGCATATTTGAATTAGTATGTGAGGTTTATTTTAGAGTAAGATTCAGGTGAATTATATTGTGGGAAAACCTGGTATTGAATGGTTAGATAATTAGATTAATAACAACAAAGTTAATAGATGAAATATACAGATTGTTCAAGAGTCTTATACTGACATACATAATCAGGTTACCTTGTTCTAGATTTATACTGCCAAAATTGGAATCCAGTTAGCCATCACAAGTAAAAAGAAAAAGCCGTTCACTTTGTATTCGTAAGAAAAATTATATGTTGATTTAGTGCAGATGGATGATTTGTGTACTTGTTGCGGTTATTTTTTATATTATGTAACGGTTTCTTTTCTAAACCAGCAAATTTGGTAGTTGTTTGAATTGGTAGTTTAAACTTTAAAGGGGAAATAAAGGGCATATTTGTCAAAATAAAATTCATGTAAATAAAGGTTACGGTTACCACTTATAAAGAGACAACATTGGAACCGTTTTCACAAACACAAGACCCGCTTTTGAAATCAAAAACACATACACAAGTAACCGAAACCTCATAAAACAAAAACCTTTGTGTCACTCAAAAAAAAAATGTCTGAATTGGTTTTGAAAGCAAAACTCAAAGAACTCGAATCAATTCTCACTGAAGGAATACTACGTGATCCACATGCACACAAAGAAATAGAACAAAAATTTGCATTCATGTCAAACCTTATACATGCTGAATTTGAATCATCTGATCCATCATCAAATCCACATTTGAACCAATGTTACCAAAGGTTCAAATCATTGAAGAATTCTTTTAATGATAGGGACAAGGATTCTATTTCACATTTCACAACATTTACGAATCCTGAATTCGACAAGGATTCTTTATCCAATTCTAATTCTACATCTTCTTTCAATGAGTCTTGTTTAAATGATGAGACACTTGATGAGAATGGTATGATTTTTTTCGATAAACCGGATAAACTTTTCCCCGAATTTGTTGGTGAGAAGGCTATTGTGAAATTTAGAGGAAATGGGGTGGAGAAAGTTGGTGGTGGGAAAATTGGAAAATTTTTCTTTCATGATGCTGAGGATTCTTTTGAAGATTTTGGTATGGAAAAGGAAGGTATGGAAATTGAATCTTGTTTAAAAGAAAAGGAAAACAAGTATAAGAAATTGAAAAGAGAAGGAAGAGGAAAAAGTGGATTTGGGAAGAATTGTTGTGCATTGGTTAGTGGAGTTTGCATTGGCATGATTTTGATGGGGTTTATTATGGTGAATCTTTCTGGTTGCTTTGAATATGGGGAACAAACAAGTTTTGTTATTCCAACATAGGAGGAAAGTATTGGTAAACTTTGCATTTCAATATCTATTGTATAGTTTTTATTTACTTCTATGATTTTCTCATTTCTTGTTGTAGTTATATGATTTGATTTGATTTGTAATTTGGATATAGATCAGTTCATTCTATTATTTTATTAAGCATAATCAAACTGATCATCTATGCTTTTTTATTCTTCCCAAATACATGTTTATGGATGGATATATCGTAATAGTTATTGTATTAAAATTAATTTTGGGTAATGATATTACTAAAAGAAAACTAACAAAAATAAACTAACAATATCGGTTGATAATTGTAGGATGATGCTAACTTGTGTCAGTGCATGCATGTTAAGAAATCCATAAATAGTAATTATATATATTTTGAAGACGGTTAACGGTTTGTTTAACGAAATGACTAAATTGAAAAAAAATAAAGTTGTTTAAGGACTTTTTTTACAAGAGTAATAGTTTAAGGACTTGAATAATGAATATTATAACTTCTTTTTTTTAGTCCAGAAATAAAAGATGTATGAAGTGCTCATCCTAACCTGTTAGTAATTAAGAAACATTGATTTCCCCTGGAAACAACAGTGCGTACAGATTGTGGTATTGTGGCTGTAATCTGCAGTAGTTGAAAAATCATTTTACCATCAATGTTTGCTACGTTTTATAAAGAATTGAGATTTCCCTCATCACGAATACTTAAGATGACAGAAAGATATTAAAATGAGGTAGCAATTTTATTTCCAAGAAAGGACTTACTGTGTTGGAAGAAGTGGAGTATCAGTATGTTAGGCTCCACAATCTCACCAAGAACCAGAATTCCTTCACCAGAGCTATCTCCTCTAAGACAATGAGAGAATACTCCATAAGCAATCCCTTGTGATCGATGAGAGCTGGGAGATCACAGACATTTGATGTTACCCAAATCCAAAAATACCATCAACTGCTCTGTCAGATTTTGTCAAGTCTCCACTCTGCTGATTACTGCAACTGCTTGATTCACAAAGTAACGGTTTCCGAAATTAGATTAAACCAATAAACACAAGGAAAAAAAACGAAATGCTATCAAATATCAACCATTTCAGGCTCATGAGAGCTCAAATATCAACGCCATCATCCGCCACATTTTCAACCATATCACTCTATGTCTATTGAATAAAAAAAATAACAAGGAAAAAATAAATAATTAACTTGTGCAGCAGGCTAAGAAAGGAAAAAAAAATAGCGCAAAAATTCAAAAATTGGGCATCACTTCTGCGTGACTTAAGCCACGCAGTGTTAATTGCCTACGTGAGTTAAGCCACGCAGCCTAGACAACTGCGTGAGTTAACTCACGCAAAGCACTATCGTCTACCTCAAAAAAATGACGAACAAAGCAGAAAAACTAGCAAAAACGATTGAGTTTTGATGATACATTACCTGATATTTGATGCTTGATGAACGTAGAAACTTGCTTCCAGGCAATTTGCAATGATTTGGAATGAAGATTTTGACCCAAAAAAACTGTACTTTTTAGGTTTTTAGAGGTAGAGGGAAAGAAAAATGGTGTTGTGAATATGGACTGCTGGGTTTTGTACAAAAACAGCAATCAACGTGAGATAACTCAATCAGGGGCATTTCGGTGTTGGGAGTGAGCAATTTCTGTTGGGTAAAGAGCAGGATTCTTTTCCCAATGTATAACCGATACTGTTTACAATTGAAATTTGTGGGCCAAAATAATTCATAGCCCGAGAATTCTACTGTTTTTTTTTTTTGCTAAACTGCAGTTTTGACCCCCTAACTTTGACAATGTTGCGATTTTGGCCCCCTATTAAAAAAAATTAAAAAGTGACCCTCCATGTTTAGGGAAATATACTCTTTTAACCCCCTAACATAAGGGAAATATGCTTTTTGACCCCTTATCTTTACAAATAGGTGCGATTATGGCCCCTTTTTTGGGACATGTGGCGTCTTCTCAGCAATTTTGAAACGCAAGGGGCCAAATTTTAATTTTTTTAATAGGGGGCCAAAATCGCAACATTTTGAAACTTAGGGGGTGAAAAGTGCAGTTTAGCCTTTTTTTTATGTAATTTTAAATTTTTTACGGACCCACTCTTTTTTCATATTAATTATAGAGTTAAATATATTTTTGGTCTTTATAAATATGTCAACTTTTCGTTTTAGTCTCTTTAAAAATTTCTTCAACTTTTAGTTCCCGAAAGTTTTTCATCTTCAATTTTGGTCTCCTTTAGAGTAAACTCCTATGCAGAATTCATATTTTTGAATAAAAATTTTGCAGAAAAATTTATAATATTAAAAGAATCTCTTAAAAAAAATAAATTAAAATTTGTTAACAAAACATGAATTAAATATTATTCTTTATATTTTTGGCAGTTCAAAATTCATATTTAATTTATATTTTGTTAAAAAAAATCTATTTTTTTTTGGAGATATTTTTACGATATTCTACACATTTATACACAATTTCATTAAAAAAAATACAAAAATTAACTTAAAAATATAGAGACCAAATTTAGTGATTGAAAATTTTATAAGGACTAAAAGTTGAAGAAAAATCTTAGAGGGATTAAAATGAAAAATTAGTGGAATCGCGGAGGTCTTTTCTAAAGCTTGTTTGACTCCTTACTGCTTGGATTTTATGGAATGAACGAAATAATAGATTATTTAAACAGAAAGAATGTTCTATAGATCAACTATTAGACAAAGTAAAATACTATTCTTTGTGGTGGTCGAAAGTCAAAAAGACTATCTTTGTATTTGGTGAATATTTGTGGTGGTCAAGTCCATTGTCGTGTTTAGGCATTGGCAAACCACTTATTGTATCCCTTGTGAACTGCTTCTTTTTTTAGTAGCTTTTTCGATACGCCTTGTGCTGAGGAGACTGCTATAGCAATGTTTGTTTAAAAGAAACTATATACTTATAGAGATAAAAACATATTTAATGAGTAAACAATCAAATTGATTGTTGTCTTTGTAAGTCATTTTTAATTTAGTCATTGTTTTTATATTTTTGTCACATGAGGAATCTAAATGAGAAATTTTTGACAAAAATAAGAATTATTTTGAAATATTAATAATGAGTAATTAGCCAAATACCCCCCCGAAATTGCAAGGCGCGTCAATTACCCCCCTGCAGTTAACGAAATATCAATTACCCCCCCGAAATTGATAAACGTTAGTCAATTACCCCCCTCCGTTAATTTCCTCCATCCAACATGCTGATGTGGCAGTTAACTGCCCACGTGGCACTGCCACATGGTCAGAAAAGGCATGCCACGTCAGAGGGGGGTAATTGACTATATTTTTTAAATTTTTTTTGAAATTTTTTTTTTTTTGAATTTTTTTTTTTTTTGAACAAAATATGATTTTTCCTTGCAAATTTATGATAATTGATCACCACTATGAATCTTATTCCTTCTATATGCTAATTTATATGACTAATATATGTCACTGTCATTATTATCACTACTATATAATGTGAAGTTGATGGTGTGTTTCGATTTGGACAGAAGAGGGGGAATTGAAGCTTGCTTTAGGGCTTAATAATGATGAAAATGATAATGGAAGCTTTGCATGTTGATTTTTATTGAAGTACATGATAGTATTGTTGTGTATGTTGGTAGTTTTGATTAAAATTCTTGGTTCACAATAGTTATATGATTTTGATTAAAATTCTTGGTTCACAATAGTTATATGAAATATGTATTGTTGTTCTAAGTATTTTCTTATGTGTATTGGAAACAAATGTAGGAGGCAATTATGCTAAGCTGTTTGTGCTGCTATTGTTCTAAGTTGTTTGTGTTGTTATTGTTCCAACAAGTTCGTGTCAAAAACCCCCCTGTAGTTTATCAATAATGGTCAAAAACCCCCCTGTAGTTTATCAATAATGGTCAAAAACCCCCCTGTATTTGAATTATTTGGGCTTATGTTTTGACAGAACCTGTTATGCTAGTTCTGTTTGTGGTTGGTGGCGTGTTTCTGCGGCCTGCAGTGTCTGGGTGCCTGCAGTGTCTAGGTGCATGAGTGTCTAAGTTTATAATCTATGACTAAGGTATGCTACTATATGACAGAATTATCTCTGTGAAATCATCATTTAAGTATGCTACCTATAATGACAGTATAAGCATAGAACATCTATATGACAGAACTATATGACAGAATTATCTCTGTATAAGCACATTATATAGTAGTGATAATAATGACAGTGACATATATTAGTCATATAAATTAGCATATAGAAGGAATAAGATTCATAGTGGTGATCAATTATCATAAATTTGCAAGGAAAAATCATATTTTTGTTCAAATTTTTTTTTTTTTTTTCAAAAAAAAAAAAATTCAAAAAAAATTTCAAAAATATAGTCAATTACCCCCCTCTGACGTGGCATGCCTTTTCTGACCATGTGGCAGTGCCACGTGGGCAGTTAACTGCCACATCAGCATGTTGGATGGAGGAAATTAACGGAGGGGGGTAATTGACTAATGTTTATCAATTTCGGGGGGGTAATTGATATTTCGTTAACTGCAGGGGGGTAATTGACGCGCCTTGGGGGGGTATTTGGCTAATTACTCTATTAATAATCCTTAATTATAAAATAAAATTAAGAATATAAAATTAGGATAGACAAAAGTAAACCAACATAACACATTCAGATTCCATTCATCCGTTTTCTCACCGTGAACCCGCGCATCACACTGTTCTTCATCGTTCAGTCGGAAATTCCATCGCACACCATTCCTTGGTTCGCTCACCGTCGTACGCCATTTCTTCTCCAACAAAGCAACAACAGGTATCATCTCTCTATCTCTCTCTCTCTAATCATTTTTAGGGTTTTTGATTTGGGATTTTTTTCATTTGACTCTAATTGATTGATCAAACATTTGCGATATGTTGTAAAATTATGTTCAAAAATTAGGATTTTGTGAGTGTTAATTGAATTTTTTTTTTATTTGTCAAAAAACTAGATCACCAACCCGTGCGTCATACCGGACATAATATGGATGTTTGTTATTATCGTAGTGAATTTTTAAAGGTATAAACATTATATAATCTTATAAAATAATATAAGTTGAACTTATTCAAATTTGAGTATTAATAATCTACCCAAACTGAGTTGAAATAAATCAAATTTGAGGATTTAAGATCGTCTAACTATATATCATGCTGCATAATTTGTTAACTCGTAGAGAAATAAGCTGATTTAATTGAATTATTTGAGGTATGGAAACATTTTACTCAAATTTTTTTCCTCAAAAAAAAAAAAAAAATCTTACTCAAATTTTACACTAAATCAGCGCATTTTTTTTATGTCAGCATATAATCTTTTTTATGACTTATAGGCTTGCTTCTGACTCCATATCAGATAGGATAATTTGCTTATACAGTATATATTGTATTGAAAAGAAATAAAGGTGGACATATAACTTAAGGCAAAACAGGCAGATTCATTATATTCTATTGAAATAAGGAACAATCTTACACTTTGGTACTGTAAACATAAAACAAAAATACTTCTTTAACATAAATCTGTTTGTGTTTTGAAAACTACTATGTTTTCAGTTTTTTTAGTATCAATGCGCACATAGTTGTCTCGAATTTAATGGGAAAAACAATAGTACACCCTCCTGATCACTGTTATAAGCAAAAATCGATATTTTAGATTCATTCATTAAATGATGTATGTGGTCTATAATAAAGACCATATACATCATTAATTGAATGAATCTAAAATGTTGATTTTTTTGCGTATAATAGTGACCAGAGGGTGTATTATTTAAACATTGGACTGAGCTGCATTTAAGTGCAGCTGAGCCAATTGCAGTTCGCTACGGAACCATAATTAACTGTCGCTGCGGTTATTTAGGCAATTTACAGGTGTGTGAGAACAATTTTCGAAGTGGGAAAAACAATTTTCCTAGTTTTTAAACAAAAAGGCCCAAAATCATGTTAGCAAAGCCCATATAGCAAAGAAGATATATAAGAGGTCTTCTCTGTAATCCTAAACTCTCAACAAACTTCACCAGCAGCGGCAGCTCTCTTGTGACAACTTCTAAGGTAATTAGTCTATTGTTTAAGTATTTTGTATGATTTGGGATGATTAATTCTTTTTTCATATATAACTTCAATTGTGATGAATTGGTTGATTGATTATTTATGCAAATCGATATATTTGTGTTCAAAATTATTTCGGATTTTGTTGTGATTGCTGGTGGTGATGGTTATTCAATGCAACAAACAATTTGAAACTGTGATGTAATTGTAAAATGTTACAAAAGTTTTGTAAGTATGCAAGGAATCTTATCTTCATGATATAACATAACATGAAGCATAGTAACATAATTGGCTGGGGTGGTTAGAGAAACGCGAATTGGTTCGCACTGATTCGCGGTCTAATTCGTTGGAAATTAAGTTCCAGATGGAATCGGTGCGCACCAGGAGGTTTCGTCGCCCGATATATCTTTTCTGGCAACAACATGTGTTGATGTGTCTCCTGCGGCTGCTTGCTCACGGTGATGCAACACCTCAGGATAGAACCGGGTCAAATTAGGTTAAAGGAGAATGGCCCTTGAGGCTCAATGCAAAAAAAAAAAAAAAAACTAAAAGACAGATCGAAATACATTCTACATCAACTACCTTTTAGTTTATAAGTAACATAATTACGGCTACTCAAAAGAAAAAGAAAAAAAAAAGTAACATAGTTACACTAACGGGATCCTCCCTTCAGAATACTCCCTCCGTTCCTTTCCCTCCGTTGCTTTTTAAGTATCTTTTTAGAAAATTAACACCAAAATAACAATGTGTAGTTTTGTACATTTTCTTTATATTATACCCTCATTTTAATCCACCAATAAATTCTTATTTTTTTGCATACATTTTATCTTTTCAATAAATTTATAATATGTCGGTTATTATCTTTTTCTTCAACAAATTCCTAAATTTTGTGCACATCTTTTTAATTATTTTAAGTCAATATAAAAATTATTCCAACTTCACATTAATCAAAAGTTAAGAAAAAAACTAACTTTCTTCCAACTTCTTTAATTAAAGTTAAGGCTTCAACTATGGCTTCAACTAGAGTCATCTTTGAAATTTTTAACAATTGCTACTCATTTTATTTATAGAATTTTAACTCTTCATGGATAAGAAACAAACTTTTGTTTTAAAAAACAAACTTTGTTAAAAAAAAAATATTAGTTTTCCAAATAGATAGCGCTAATTAATTTTATTGAAAAAGATAAAAGTAATTGACAAAGGGTATAATTGACAAATTGTACCATTAAAATACCAAAAAGACAGTTAAATAAGAACGAAAAATTCACCTTAAAAAGACATTTAAAAAGGAAGGAGGGAGTAATAAATAAGGGATCCTGAGTAATCTACCTTTTATTTTAGAAAAAAACAATAATAGTTCAGGGAATATAATCTCCCTTCAAGTTTTGTTTCAAGGGAATAGTAAAGTTAAAATAATAATTGAGTAACCTTTTATATATGCATGTTTGTTTCAAGTTTTAAAAAATTGTTCTCCCAAGAATGTTATTTACATATGATTTCTTCTATTAATCTAACATTCTCATGGGAATAGAACTCAACTTGCTATAACTTCCCAATACCATTCACCATCCATTTTTATTTTTTTAAACGATTCTAAAACATTCTAAATTTTTATCAAACACATGTAATTTCTTACATAAATATAACAAACACACCCTTGGTCTTTTCTCGTGTGGTAATTATGGTGTAAGGCTATTTAAAAGGCCATTTGTTTTTCATTCAATAACACAACTTTGATTTTTCTCATGCTTAACATTAATTATTACCCAGTAAGCATTGATGGAGATGAATGAGAGCCCACCTGCGGAGACAAATGAGACCCAACCGACGGAGCCGAAACATAGGCTACTCAAAACACCCTTTTTATGGGGATCGGAAATGGTTAGTATTAGGAAGCAGGTGTGCCCTGACTTGAAAATGGACTCAGGTAGCGTGAAGATGATGGACGCTATGGTAAACTACTTCATGAAAGCACTTATTAAGGAAGCAACAAACCATGTTGATTCAAATGGTTTGGATGTAAGGGAGATTATGGCCGCAGTTAATCAAGTCTTTCCTGAACAATTGGCCAAAAATGCTCACCAACATGGTTTAGAAGTTGTTAATCAAACATTACCAAAAGGGTTGGAGAGTCGAGGTAAAGTTGATAACCTAAATGACATGATTTAATATAGTCGTTTTAAGTTTTAAATATTTTTGTTTCTGTTAGGATAATTTTATGTTTCATGATAATCCTTTGTTACTACACCTTACTATCACACCATTGTATGCTTTTATGTATTAGTTTAGCTTATGTGATGGTGTGAGTCAAACTATAAGAATATGTGTCTATAAGAAGAATAATGAGTATCTCGGACCTTTTATCAAACTATTAGACACCAAATTTGTTGTATTTAGCAAATAAATACGTAAAAGCTTATGAATAATACGTAAAAGCTTATTTATTTGCATAAATTGTTTTCAACCTTGACACAAGCTTATGGATAATACACAACAAAAGCTTATTTATTCGCATAAGTTGTTTTGCATAAGCTTAAGAATTAGGCCCTGTTTGGATTAGTTTATTTTAGAGCTTTTGCAAAACAGCTTATTCAAATAAATGTCTATGTATTATTTATAAACTTGTTAATGTAGTTTATGAAAAAACAGTTTATGAAGGTACAATTTTCGTTAGTGAGAACTTATGAATTAAGATAGAAACTTATTTATTTGAATAAGTTCTTTTTCATAAGCTCAAAATAAGCTGAATCAAAACGGGGTCCATTCAAAAAGACCTTTATAGTAGCATGTTTCCAATAGTTTTCAATGATTTTCTTCACAATTGTAAACTTAATTTTTACACACTTCAATTGTGATATGCAGAGTTTGATGAAGAGGTCGCTGGAATCTTGGAGTCAAGACAAATGTAATATTAATGCATGTATATGCTAGGTGACTTGGATCTTAATCTCGTATACTTTAAAAAACAAAAACGTTTGGTTAATATTTACCACTTTCTTGGTATTATATGTAAACATTGGTATATGGATAGTTTACTAGGTGGTTACTTAAATTTTATTCTCAACTTAATGAAAATATTTTATTCCCACCCATTTCCTTGAAAATGAAAGCACAGAAAATGGAACTCATATTATTCCGAAAAGGTTTCATATCTGGGGAATTAATTTCATAACTTTGTAACAAGAGACAGGATCCGTTGATACCATATGCAAGTCAAATGACTTACATCCAATTTCAACTGTTTAATTGAATTAATCTAATGGTATTAAATTGTTCAATCTCTGTATTGCTATGCTTAATGCGCCCTATGACCATGTCTTGCATCAATTATTTTAGTTTCATATCTCTTTGCGTGCCGAATTTAAGTTTGCCGCTCATTTAGGTCGCACAAGGCTCAAAGGATTAGTCTCCGCAGTTGCGCAGGCATCGGATATCCGGTTTACGCCAAAAAAAAAATCAAAAAGTAAATTAATCAAAATCAATATTACACAACACAAAAAAAGATTTTCGTTAAAATGCTATAAAAAGAGACTAGCCAACACAATCAATCGTATGTCACTCTTCAAGCTAAATACATAGGAGACAATAATTCTTAAGAAATGTAGACACATGACGGATCCAATATATGTCATGGTGCGGCTATAGCCACACCAAAATTTACATGTGAAGGATATCTATAAAAATAAAATGTTTGAGGAAACTGATGACTTATTTTGTTTCAATTATAAATGAACTTGATTTAATAAAATTAATCCAAATAAAACTATTAAAAATGTTATTTTGGGTGAAACAGTACATCACTTACTCTTAAAGCTTATTAGGTCTTGCCATCACTTAACCTAATTTTTTCCCTCTAATTCTATTGCATTAATTGTTAATCACTTTAACCCTAATATTTTTCCCTCATTTTCCATTCATTGTTTGATTTTCGAATTTTCAAGAAAGAGGGTTTTGGTACATTTTCCCTCACAGCCGAAACTTATTAATAATGGTCTGCTTCTTTTATCATTTTCAATGCATTCATTTGGCTGATAATATTAGTGACCCTTGGTATACTCAATGGAGAATTAAACAGATACCAACACAGCCCACTCAATTATCTTTCCAACGCAGCCCACTAAACTGCAGTATATAAATGCCATTCATACTCTCAAAAAGTTCATATACTCATCTTGGAAATGCCAGTTCGTTTTTCTTTATGGCAGAACCTTTCCAATCCTTCTTTCACACTCTTCCCTCTCATATACTAGCAACCTAAGGTTAGTTGAATTGTATAAACTCTTTTTTTTTTTTTTTTTATGCTTCTATATTTTTTATTTTGCATTTACAAATCATATTTCTTCACTTTTCTTATGTGTTTTCCACTGTGGCTATTCATATTCCTGAAGGAAGATGGCGCCATTTTTTATGTGCAGATTAAAGAGGAATAGTAGAAGAAAAAGAGATGGGATGAAGAATTAACCATCGTTGTTGTCACCATGCTTTTTCAATAGTTTTGTGCTGATATATATTATATCTCTTTGTTGAGAACATATGTAGAATTAGTGATGGCATTGGTTAAATGTACAGAAATAATGTCTTCTGTATTACTTTCCTTCATGGTAGGCACCTCAGAGATCTTGAGAATATTTTTAGGGGGAAGGCAGGGTTAAGTGTGATATAAGTTTAAAGAATTGTAAGCTAAATAAAACAATCCAAATATTGTTGTTAATTCTTCTTCTTTGCTCAGTGTGTTTAGCATTTCATTGCAGGAAAACAATTTACATAGAATTCCTTAAGGTGCCTAAAGCAAATATAAAGGTCTTCTATTTTGTTTGTGGATTGAGATAATGCAAAAGTTTCAGTTGTTTCTAAGCTTTACTGAAAGTTAAGGATATATGAATTTTTTTCTCAACCTATAGAAAACTGGTGTTTTTGCATGCTATTCAACCTATGGTGCTTTTGACACAAAAACAATACAACAAGAGGAATTGTGATTTTGAAGGCTAAAAATGTTTTTTTGGGTCCTTTGAGAATAATTAATTTTTGATTTGAAGGTTTATTATTGTTATTTAGGCATGAGTGGTTTTCATGTAACATAGGTTTTTGGAATCAAGTAGTGACCAATTTGTATAATGTTGATTCTATTTGCACTTGCAATTTTTTGATTAAGTTTAGATGATTACAAGGAAGAGAACCAATTGTAATTTTGATATGTGAAGGATTGGAAATAGAATTTTAGATCCCTGTCATTGTTTAATTTTTATTTTTTAATATTCGTTTGTTTCAACTAAATGATTTCATGTCATCGCCTACTTCTTTATTATTTGAACTTAAATAGTGTAATGACTGCAATAATTATGTTGAAGACTGTATATCAATTGTTGGATATGTAGGGCATATTTAGTTACATTTGATTTATTTCCTCACAGATTTAAAATTCAGGTGCAAAATTATGAAATAAAGAAACATTGAAATTATAAATGCAAGTATTTGTCATTTAAGCTAATTAAGATATAAAGAGAATTAAGACTTATACATTTTGGTTCCATATTTTATATATAAATTATCAAAGACATTCTATGATGTTTAGGCACGAACACGTCGACACCAATAATAATTTAAGAAGTATATGTGTTTCATAGATAACACTAGAATTATGTGTCATGTAGGTATTGAACACAATACATGTCTGACATCAGGACACACCTAATCTAAGAAGTGTTTGTGCTTCATAGAAAACACTTGAAGGATTTTTTAATTTATTTATTTTAGGATTTTTTTTTTTACCATTACTTATTCTTATATATTATAGTCAAAATGATCCGTGCGTCGCACGGGTCGAAAGTCTAGTAATTTTTAAAGTTATTAAACAAATTCTTACAACATTAATATTTTGGCCACATCAAAACCTAAACTCAAAATCTCCCCGTCGGTACACATAAAAATAAACAAAAACAAAATAGAGGCTACCAAATGAGTGCAACTTATTCAAAAATTCTTCCAAATCCTCAGATTTGTCAGGGCCTTGCCTTTGACTATCTTTGAAGAAATGCATCCTCTGTAGCATCATACAATTTTGCATAAAAAATTTAGCTAAACGCAGCTCATGCTCGTCTCCATCAATGCCTGAAAAAGTCACGTCATGGAGAGATGCGAAACACTTTGGCACAACAGCAGAATTAAAACGCTTTTCCTTACATCCATATATATCCTGATGATGAACCATCAAACAAAGTTTAAATAAGACGCTAAAAGAGCATAAAGAAAAGTGGATAAAAAACTAATTACCAACCATGAGAACTAGTGTCTGAAGAGCCGGTGATTTTTGAAGTAAAGCTAAGAGAACATCAAATCTAACCAAGCCAACCTCTAATTTCGTCAACATTGAAAATTCACATAGTTGCAGTGATGGAACCCTTAGGACCTGGGTAACACAAAGAAACTAATTCATATTGCAATACAGGAATAAACTTAGATTATCGATTATAACAAACTCATGAAATGCATGAAAGTAATTTGGGACAAGTATTTTATGAATACATCAAATTACCAAGGTGTAACCCTTAGGTAGTGCAAGTATTACACGACATCGAGATAAACATTAGCATCTTTATTGAACAACATAAATCTTTGTATGCCAACGACATACAAATAACTTAAGATTTACTTAAAAAGTTTATAGAGATGATTTGACATAGAGTTTATCAAATAAATATATTCAAGATTTAGCATCAGCAATGATATCGTTTTTAAAAAATCTAAATCATATACTTACCCCTAATACCTCAAATCTGATACGTTTTGCATGACTGAATTGGTTGAGAAGGCCAAAAATTGAGTCATCTGGCACATAAGTTGGACCCTTATGTATAATGATTTTAGCATGCAACACGGGGACGGTGTTAAAATGCCTTGTGGTATATAATTACCCCCATAAGTGAATTCTTGCAGATGCAAAGAACTTACAAAATTGATAGCAGAGTTGTCCTCTCTATACAACATGTGCATGCCATTTAGAATGACAATTCTTTGAAGTAGAGGCGCATGAACAAAGACCGTTCTAGAATCAAGAAACCAAGAGTAGTTTCTAGCCTCAAAATTTATTAGGTGTGGGAATCTAAGGTCAATATGGTTGCGGGATGTGGGGATGTCGGTGTTAAAGTTGATGCTACACAACTTGAGATGTTTTAGGTTTCCAAAATGAATATCAGGTTTTGAGGGAACTTTAATGAGGGAAATCGACTCAGCCTGCAACTCCAATTCTTCTAGTAGCACAATGTTTTTGAAAAGAGAATTAGATGCAAAAGCAGAGGAGGGGAGTTCAAAATGTGAATGGATTCGGAGTTTTTTTAGTGTTCGGTTTATGATACAGAACCATGCCTCGAGAAGGGATGGGTCGTATTGATAAGAGAGGGAAAGGGAAATTGTTTCCATGGTTAAAGTGCGAGTGAGAAGCAGTGCTCTAGTAACAAAGCTTATAAAATTCGGAGAAGAGGAAGAATCATCATGACCATCATATAAGCAGAGTTTGGTGAGGGAAATCCATCGAAGTTTCCATGGTTTCGATAAGACACAAGTGCGAACAGCATCTTTGGTTGGGAGAAAAGATAAGATGTGAGTTATAAGCGATTCAGTTAAGTTGTAGAATAAGTCGTCTTCTTCTTCTTCTTCTTCTTCTTCTTCTTCACATGTTGCTTTATTCTTACGACGCTTTCCGCTTTGTGTGCTGCCAGCGGTGATAGTTAAACCAAACTCCATGTTTCCTTCCAGTACAAGTCAGTCACACTTGCAAACTTGATCTGAGACAGACAGACAAAAAAATCAACATTTAGTTTGAATGACAACTCAACAACTCACACAGTTACAGCAATCAGTGGTATGCAAATAAATAAGATATCAATTGAGGTCTTGTGCAAAAGATGCAGATAAGAGAGCTACTATGATCACAGAAGCAACAGTTCTTCCTAATTAACATTCACAAACTAATTTTATAACGATCCAAACTTTTTTTTTTTTTGAAAACTCGGTATCGGATCCAAGGACCGACAAATCCGAGGGGTGAACTTGCCCATCAAAATTGGCACCAGAGGAAATCAAACCTGAGACCTTGAGAGGAGCACACTCCAAGATCCCAAGCCAACCACTAGGCCAAACCCTAAATGGGTTGTAACGATCCAAACTTAAAAACCATTCCTTACTCACATATCAAAATCCATATTAACATTAACTTGTTAAAAATCACAAACAAACTAATCATAGATTTTGAAACTTTCTAAAAAAACCCAACATTGTACAATAACAATCCAGAGAACTTGGTTTCACAAAAAACTAAATAAAACTCAACTCTTTTTTTGTGACATATATATGTATACAAGTACAACACTAAGTAATTCAATATATATGGCTTAACTCGGTCTTTCACAATTATTCAATCCAAAAAGATAAACAAGTAATGACAAATATTTGAATTTAATTGTATCAATCAATCATATAATTTCTTGTTTAAAAGTCATATGAAGGTATCAAAATTAATATCCTAAAATTGAAAGCACAACAGAGTATAGAAATTAAGTATAATAATTTTCTTAATTTATCTTAAACGAGTGAGTGAGAGAGAGAGAGAGATTTACCGGTAAGTGATTCAACAGTTAGCGATTCAGATTGTGAGTTATTGAGAACAATGATTCCGATTGTAAGTGAGATTGAACGAGAGTCAGAGTGACGAGATTGAAGCCAAATCCTATTTCATGGAATCAAAATCACAAGTGAGAGTGACGGATTTCATGGATTTTGAGGTATATTTCATGATTTTGGTTTGGTGAAGGTGAAATTGAACGAGAGTGAGGGTAAGAGAGTATGAGAGTTTGAGGGAAAGATTATGTTAACGAGAGAGGTGAAATAATTTTAGGGTTTGTGAGCAAATAAAAAAGGAGCGGAATGCTTTAGTGTGATAGGAGGGAAAGCCGGTAAGTGAGTGAAAAATATTATGATTTTATTTTTGTGAACTTGGTGTTGTTTTATTTGATTTTAAATTGTATCTGTTTTATTTCAATTGAAGGTGTTGATGGTTCCTACATATCCTTTTTGCTTTTGACATTGTGAAGACATTCAAAGTGACACCACTTTTGTATTTGATTGAATATATGCTTACTAATGGAAGATCTTTTTGGAATCAAACTTATGGTTTAATCACAATGCAATTACATTGTTGTGTTACTATAACTGCATATAAATATGTTATATTTCCTTTTTATGGGGGAGCGACAAACTCTATTGTTGGTGTTGGCATCAACCAGGGTGGCCCTGGGACAGTGGCGGAGCTAGAAAATATTTTGGGGGTGGGCCAAATTATTTTTTATCAAGTGACCAATTATTTAATGTGCAAATTTACCGCGTAAAGGTGTTTTAGTGTTGGATCAACCGAAACCTAAAACCGATATAAAATTGTATAAAATCTCGCAAAATAGACCTATAATTGAATTATTTAAATTTTTTGGGTGAGCAACTACACCACTTTACGGAAATTTGGATCAACCGAAACCTAAAACCGACATAAAATTGTATAAAATCTCGCAAAATAGACCTATAATTGAATTATTTAAATTTTTTAGGTGAGCCACTACACCACTTTACAAGAATTTGGATCAACCGAAACCTAAAAACGACACAAAATTGTATAAAATCTCGCAAAATAGACCTATAATCGTTGATTTTTTATTTTTGGGGGTGGGTGTGGCCCACCTTAGCCCATGAAGGGCTCCGCCACTGCCTGGGGATGAGCGGGAGGGGCGAAAACACATAAAAACGAAATACGGAGATGCAAAAGAAGATGAAAATGAAGCACAAAGTGGATGAAAATACCTAGAGTGATGATATGAATAGAGTATTATTTTTCCTACACTATGGCCTTCTTCCGCGTCCTGTAAAATATCAAAAATGCCCTTGTGCATTCCGGATTTTAAAATCCGGATTCATGTTTACTATTTCGGATTTTATAATCCGGACAATTCTTATGTATAATCAGCCATCAGACTCTCACATTTCAGCAGTTTTAAGTTTTGCTTTTAAAAACAACAAAAAACTAAGTAAAAAATGTTAAAAACTGTCAAATAAAATCATAAAAATATAAAAATAGCACCAAAAAATTTTAAAAATCAAATAAAACTAATGCAAATTTTTTCGGATTTTTCTGAGAATATGAAAAATTTAAAAAAATGAAAAATGGGTCTAAACGATGAAATTTTGGATTTTGAGTGGCGGAGTCCCGTAAGAAGTCCCTTCTAAGAAAGTCATGGTACTTGAATTTTTTCTGATTTTCTAGGGAAGTTTCGGAGCAATCCGATCAAGTAGCCTGAAAACCCGATTTTTGACTAAGAACAGGTAACAATGACCCAAAAACAGGAAGATTAATATTGTCCCTAAAATGATTATCCATGTAACAAACATGTTTAGAATTTATGCTGATACAGTTCGGATGATATAATCCGAACTGTTTTACCTTGAAAAAGAGTGTTTCCGGATTATGTAATCCGGAAACATCATGTAACAAACATGTAATCCGGAAATATCATGTAACGCGCCTTATTTTTTTAAGTTTTCGGATTACAAAATCCGGAAAAATCCGTTACTCTTTTTTTCACCCTTTAACAAAAGAAAACACCATTCCGGATTATAAAATCCGAAAACTCAAGGGTTTTTTTTGAAAAAAATAGGGCGAGGAAACCCACAGGGTGGGAAAAGTAATTCCCATGAATATATGTATTTTTAGCATATTCAAGTAATATGACATTCAGTTTCAAAATAATGTCCAAAGTATAATTAACATTTTAATTGTCTTAAAAAAACATTTTAATTCGCTAAACATGTATTTATATTTTTGTAATTACTACATTTTTAAAAAAAGTGATGATATTTGTATTATAGATATTTTTATTCTAGATTTTTATTTTTTATATCATAAGTTTTTATATATTACTCTTCTACATGGTGTTAAATAAATTATATTTTTGTATTACATGCTATATATTGATTTATACAATGAAACATAGTTAAATATATACATACAATAACCAGTGATGGATCCAGAAATTTTAACTAGTGGAAGCATGGTCATTTATTATAAACATTTGTAGAAAAAATATAAAAATATGCAAAGTGATAAATGACAACATAGATAATTTTTCGTCTTAAAAAAAACATAGATAATTTTTGTTGAGTTAATTGTTAAATTAGTTTTTCGTCTTAAAAATATAGCGAGTAAGGCTTTAAAATATACTAAATTTATATGTGATCCTACACTTTAAAATTGTGAGACAATAAAATAGAGTAAGGCCTCGTTAAAAAAAGAGAGTAAGGTTTAATTTTTTATGTTTTATTCTGGGAGTAAAGAAGTTGATTTTTATTTTATTTAATTGGAAAATGTTAACTAGTGCCCCCGAAGCATTGGTTAAGGAAACCAAAAATAGTACAGGGACCTTGGAACTTGTGTAGTCAAAGTTAAAAAATGTTAAGAATTATGATTTCAATGCAAATATTTTCTTTTTTGTTTCTTTAACTAGTCGCCCGGGGACACTAGTTAACAAGACCCTATTTAATTTGCTGCACATAAGAGCCTCAGTTAACCCATTTCTCTCACTCTCTTTCTTTTTTAATGAAGTCTCTCACACTCTCTTCTTATTTTGACAAGCTTCTCTTTACCAATAAAAAAATATAGCCGTTTCTATTTTTTGCAATAATATTCTTAGGAAATTAGAGGACCATGCCATAATATTCTTCTATTTTTTATGTATATCATTCTTTGGAAGTTCATCTTCTTGTTAAGGACAAAAGTGTAGCCGTTTCACATCTTATTTGCATTATGGAAAGTGTTGGAACAATAGTCCAAATTAGTTAAAAAAATATTTTTTCACTCACCGAAGAGACTACTAGGCTGAGTCGCGGACTAGGTCGTTCTTTTAAGACGTTTCGTGGCACTGTCCAAAATTGTGCAAGCAGACTATCAACCATGATGCCTTCAGAATCAAACAGCCCAGCTACAACTGTATCAAAGTCTTATTGCACTATAGGATCTGTTCTAGAAATATACCTTTAAATATGGTGCTAAGGCCATTCCAATATGGTATTGATACCATTATGGTACTAAGACCACTCTTATATACGGTACTAGGACCACTCTAATATGGTGTTTCCACCACTCTAACCTCTAACTTCTCCAAGGGAATAAAACATAAAAAAATGACTATATTATTAAGATCATTCTTATTTCCGAAGGGATTCTATATATCGAAAGGGACTATGATCTTAATAATACTTTGTTTATCAAATGAGAAAAATTTACCGAAGGGACTATGTTCTTAAGACCATTCTTAATTTTGAAGGGACATTATAAACCAAAGGGACTATGGCCTTAAGAACACTCTTTAAATCCGAAGGGACAAAAAAAAGGAGAAGAAAAGAATACCTCGTCATTACAAGCTAAATGGTGAAGAAGAGAGAAAAGTTCTTTGACAACTCAAGATAACTTTTGGTGTGAGAAGAAGTGAGAAATGAAAGCTCTATTTATAGGTGAGGAGCCAAAGATAAGTTACAAATTCAATGACTATGATTAGTTGACCGCGACAAAATCAATGACATGATCTCGCCTCATAAATGAGCACTCAATGGGATAGTTGACATGAGAATTTTTTTAATTCACATATTAATACTTATAGTGTTCCAACTTCCAACAACCCCCCACTTGAATTTTAAAAATGACTTGGAGGTTTCTATTAAGATAGCATAAGCCAATGTGTCTTACAACTTGAACCTTTGCTTTTCTAAGATTGTGCATAAGCAAAGGTGTCTTGCGACTTGCACCTTTGCGTAGTGAATAAGATTCAGATTTTACTAGAGTGACTCGTAGTATTGTACTCTATCTCTGACATCAAACCACACACAACCTTTTCTTAGGTGTATTCTCAAAAAGCCCGTGCATTAAAGGTCATGCATGTCAATCCCAGTTTAATGAACGCTCTAGGAATTTTTCCTTGAATTCTATAGGAAGCAGCCCCCACTTCCAATTTCACAAAGGTGAGTCTATCAAGAGTACAAATGTATCCTGGTACTCCACTCTGCATAGAGTATAAATCTTATTAGGAGTTTCTATTATTTCAACCTCTTATCGCTTCATGAATTATGCCTCTTATGATTTATTATAACATGTTCACCTCATATCACTTCACAACTTGTTATTACCCATTGAACCTATTTCTTGGGATCTCTAGTCATTTAGGTCGGGTTACCATCACGAGTGATTCCATAGGCACTAGTCCCATCTTCATCGATGTGTTATGGACTTTCTTTCTAGCTAATCCTTTCATCAAAGGATCGGCTAAATTTTCATAAGTGTATTCATTACCCACTCTTACAACCCATGTGGAGAGTAACTCTCTAACAGTTCTGTTCTTATGACGTATTTGTCATCTCTTACCGTTATTGTAACGATTCTTAATTTTTGCAATAGTCACGGTACTATCGCTATGGATCAACACAACTGGTAATTGTTTTCCTATAAGGGAATCTTTGCCAGCAAGCACGTTTACCAACTTGCTTCTTGACTAGATGTTGCTAGTGCTATATTCTCAGACTCCATAGTAGAGTGAGTTAATATAGCATGTTTCTTATATTTCTAAGAAACAGCTCCTCCAGTGGTATATAAATATATATATCCACTGGTCATTTTGGAATCATCTAATAAGGTGTTCCAATCAACATATGTGTATCTTTCCATGATAACATAAAGCCTTTGATTATGTAACCCAAGGTTCATGGTTCTTTTTTTAGGTATCTTAAGACCCTATTAATAGCTTGTCGATGGATTAGTCTCTGCAGTTGCGCGTGGATGTTATCTGGTTGGACTAAAATTCAAGACATGAGTAGTAAATTGTAACAACTTCCTAGGTTCTGGTAAAAAAAAAAAAAACCTCCTAGCCTTAGTAGTATTGTTAGTACTTTCTCCTAGATAGTTATCTTCTCTTTTCACTAGCTTATATCAAACATGTTGCTTTTGGATTGTGTGTAGTTTTTAAGAAAATGATTAGTAGAGTTGATTTTAATGATAAGATTACTATTATTTACTAAAACACTTTTATTAATTGTAGTTATTAGAATATTTTTAATTTTATTTTTTTAGTCAAGAGTTATTGGAATATTTAAATGAAGTGAAATTCAATAAATAAGATGTGTTAATCTATATTATAAAGAGACAATTATTTTGAAATAGAGAAGAAATACAAAAGTGACACTTATTAAGTTATGAAAAATGCTATATCTCGCGACAGATTCCATCCCGAGCGCATCGCGAATCTACGTGGCACCACAACTTACGTTTTTTTCTTATGTTTTTTATACACATGCTTTTTCTTACTTGTTTCTCTCATTCTTTCTTTCAATTATTTATCTCTCCTTTTCTCCTCCCACAACCGCTTCATCTATTGTTTGCCGACAAAAGAGGATTCATCACCACTATCAGTTTTCACCTATGAAGCCCGGATACTCCAAAATGGTGCCGTACCCGTGTCGGATACGTATCGGATACCGATACTCCGCGGATACTCCCGGATACGTATCCCAGAAGTATCCGAATGATTTAATTTAATTTTTATTTAAAAATATATTGGATACCTTAAGGATACGTTAAGGATACTCCCGGATACGTATCCCATAAGTATACGAATGATTTAATTTAATTTAATTTTTATTTGAAATTTTTATTTGTATTTTGATCACAAGTATTAATTTTTGTAAATTGGGATCATTATATTGACCATTACTTGAAAAGGGTGACTATCTTCATACTACCTTAGTATCATCATGGTGCAGGTTGTTTATATGGTATGTTTTGGTTTAAAGGATGCTATCTTAGTTGGTGAATGGTCCATTGTATTTTGACTTGGTGTAATTAGTTTTAAGATTTCACGCTATTTATTTTTTGTGCGTTTATGTCTAATATATATATATTAAAAAAATTGTAAACGTATCCAAGCCGTATCGTATCCTAAATTTCAAATTTTTGACGTATTCGCGTACCCGTATCGTATCGTACCCGTATCCGTATCCGTATCGGGGCTTCATAGGTTTTCACACCTCTAGCTTTACATTTGAAATCTGTGAGAAGAAATTTGGACCCAATTTGGGAAGTGGATACCAAAGTAGAACATGGATATATCAGTGATATAATATCACAGCATCTACTACTCCAAAAGTAACAGTAACACCACAAGGGTTCAACAACCAATTTCCATAATTCTAATAATGATGGAAGTAAAAATAGATCAAAGATTTCATGAACTAACTCTAAGGTTCTGTAATATGAAGCTATGACAACAGGATATTTCTTTGTGATATATATAGATAGTAGCAGTTCTATTTTTCGGAATACTTTAAGGAAAGAAATAAGAAAAGTAGGAAAACAGAGAAGTCGTGAAATATTCGCGAGAAGCGCCTTCGCGATGTATAGCATCCCTCTTAAGTTATTATACTTCTCTTTGTCAACAAAAAGAAAAGTCACTATAGAGTTTGCTCCACATACATTCGTTGAGAGTGCTCGACACACAAAAGATTGTGACAATGACTGATATTGTTGAGGCATTCCTCATGGTCTGGTTTTCTGATTTAGAATGGCCTTCTAAAAAAAATCAAAAAGTTATATAAGCCTTTATTATCCTTAAAAATTCGTCAAAGTCGTCATAAAGTTACATTGTTATTGTCCACTCTTCAATTTGAGAAATCGATCTACATTGAACTTGTCCTACAATCCAGAGTGCAAACTAAGGACACATTATATAGGAAGAATAGTAAGATGACGATTGATCCAAAAGCTGTGGCTACCGGCTACGAGAAAAACAAGGGAGATATTTTATCTGGGGGAACCAAGACTGACACTGCTCCTCTGAAAATCCGGGGGAGCACAAACTAAGTCGATGTAAAATTTAAACACCGTTTCAACTCGTTCTAATATATAAAATTCCTCCGCACAAGGTGATGGTTGCCGTCTAGTTTTATAATTTTGTAAATATGATAGTGTTCAATTTATGAGCCAAATGTATAGGGATCACTAGTAAAAAACTGAGAACTGGTTTGTGGTCTCTTCGGAAAACAACACTGCAATGTTGAAACAAACAAATAAAAAGTTGTCTACAATTTTCCAAGTCATCTACACTTGAGCTATGATATTTTTTAGAATCAAGTTTTTGGATGCTCGAAAAAGTGGTTCATGAATCACTTTTAAGGATTACTCATCACTTCATTTCTCTAATTGATTGAATAAAGTCACAATTACTAGGGATTACAGATGACAATTATGTTTTCAACTATCAGCAAACATGCTATCTATAATTCTACTAAGTTAACAATGGTATGGTGGTGAAAAAGGCTTAAAATCAAAACCTCTACAAGAAATTCCACCTTCCCTTGAAATCCATTTCTGTTAATCTGCTTCACTGCAACAACCTGCAATATAACAAATAATTTACTTAGGTTGTTACTCACAACCTTCATGAAATAGCGTTTTCCTTAAACCATGGTATTATAGACCATAGAGTCAGACATCAAAGTTACAAATCATCAGCAAAAACCAAGATGAAAAACAGGGTGGAAAAGATGAACATAATAATAGGAATTTTGCTCTCCACCCAGCAACTTTTGCTCGCACCCTGCAGCCATGCCGAAAATGATCATGCGCTAGTTAACTTGCGCAAGTGTAAGTTACTGCGCAAGTTAACTCACGTGGCAAGTTAAGTGGCACAAGGATACTTTTTCAAATTATTTTTATTAACTTATTCAAAATTATTTTGTTTATATTAACTTTATTCAAATTATGTTTTTTTCTTAACTTTACTAGTGTAGTGACCCGGCGTTGCCCGGAATAGTCATAGAAAATATTAAATAAGGTTATGTTCATGGACACATACATGAAAAAAATTGAAATGATTTAAATTTAGAAATAAAAATTATTAACGAACATAAAATAAGCTATCTAATCTTGGAATACAAAAGTAGTAATTAATAAGTGTAGTATGCAAAAATAAAATATAATAATGTGATAATTGAAAGGAATAGTACTTTGTCGATAAAATTAAATCCCAATTAATGCATGAAAGACAAATGCTACATATCTTGCTATATTAAGTTTTCAAATACTTTTTTGTATAGAACATTAATTGTTGTATTCGGAAGAAGATGAACACTATTTTCAATAAGTATCATTAGCCCTTGCTTACTTTTAACCCTTGAAAGATCAACATACAGTTGACCATGACTAAAGATTTGTCTTGGAAGATACAACCCAACAACTGAAAGTGCCTGTCCTTGAGATTTGTTAATGGTCATACCAGAACAAATGGATGTTGGAAATTGTCTTCTTTTAAACTTGAATGGTAGATTAAGGTTGTCTGTAATTCTAGGAATGAGAACAATGTCTCCGATAGATTGATATTTTGTAACTTTGTCACTCCACACAGTACATTGAATCTTGCTCCTCTATAATATTAGAAAGAACAAAAGTCAACAAAAAATGTGAATAATAAAACAATAATAAAACAAAACAAATAAAAACCAGGAAAGATTAATGATAATATAAAAAATAACTTTAAATAATGTAAAATCATGTTAGTTTGTAAAAGTTAATAAGGAAAAAGAACCGATGCATACTTTTTCATCCATGAAAACCATATCGATTAAATCAACTTGGTCTCTATCTTTAAAGTTTGGCATTCTCCACATTCTAATGATCCTAATCTTGAATCTCCATACTCTGTACTTATTATTGATTGTTTTGCTACTCAATAAGGTCAAAATTTTGCAGCCATAATTTCTGAAATAGAAAATTAGAAACCAAATTGATGAAATTTATTGGTTAAATAGGAATCAAATTTGAATGAAGGTATTGCAAGTGTGCGAAAACATGATTAGAAATTTTTAAAATGTTGTTTAAAAATTCGTCTACAAAGATCAAAAAATAAAAATAACAAAAAGATGAAAACATGTTATATTAAAAAGCAGGATTAAAAAGTGGTTGATATATGTATATAATAATTATTTAGAAATAAGGACCTGAAATAATAGTATAGGTGTTATCATAAAATGATAGTATAGGTGATTAATAATATTAAAACGCTACTGGTGAAATAATAATATTTTAGGACCTGGAAAAATAGTATATGTGATAATAGTATAGGTGATTAATAATATTAAAACGATACTGTTGAATCGAAAAGAGAAAAAAAATAGTATAGGTGTTAGCTCAAGGACTTGAAACAGAAACAATAGTATAGGTGTTAGTTCAAGGAAACTCGTAAGTGTTTGTAATGGATGCCAACAACAGTAGTTCAAGGGCCTGGAAAAAAAAACAATCAGTAAACTCAATCGTAGGTGTTAGTTCCCTCTTATATTATATATAAAAATAAAAATCTAAGCATAAGTAAAAGTAAAAGAAACAATAGTATAGGTGTTTGTCAAACCTGAAGAAAGAAAAAGCTTAGATCAAAAGAAGGTTTGAGTTTCAGTTTCAGTTTCTGCTCAAAATATGTGATTACGTGATTAAAAAAATTTCCTTTATTTATAGTTAAAAAAAAAACCGAAGCTTTTTTTTTCTCAATGAAAAAAACTAATTGAATAATATGGTGCTAAAAGAGATAGTAAATAATTGAAACTTCTTTTCCTAAAAAAAAAAAAAGAAATATTTAATGGATAGTATTGAAGGTATTATATATAGTTTGTTGAGACATGCTACATATAATATTAGGAATTAAATATAAAATTAAATAAAAATATTTCAGGTCCTAAAATATTATTATTAAAATCAAAACGCTACTGATTAATAATATTAAAACGAAAAGGATCTGAAAAAATAGTATAGGTGATTAATAATACTAAAACATTACTGTTGAAACGAAAAGGAAAAAAAATAGTATAAGTGTTAGTTCAAGGACTTGAAACAGAAACAATAGTATAGGTGTTAGTTCAAGGAAACTCGTAAGTGTTTGTAATGGATGCTAGCAACAATAGTTCAAGGACCTGAAAGAAAAAAAAAACAATCGGTAAACTCACTCGTAGGTGTTAGTTCCCTCTCATATTATATATAAAAATAAAAATCTAAGCATAAGTAAAAGAAACAATAGTATAGGTGTTCGTCAAACCTGAAGAAAGAAAAGGCATAGATCAAAAGAAGGTTTGAGTTTCAGTTTCTGCTCAAAATATGTGTTTACGTGATTAAAAAATTCTCCTTTATTTATAGTTAAAAAAAACAAATCGAAGCCTTTTTTTTCTCAATGAAAAAAACTAATTGAAACTTCTTTTCCTAAAAAAAAGAAAGAAAAAAATAAAGCAAGATTTAATGGATAGTATTGAAAGTATTATATATAGTTTGTTGAGATATTTTGGCTACACAAAATATTAGGAATTAAATATAAAATTAAATAAAATATTTAGTGGATAAGATCAAAAGTTTGTTGAGATTTTTATGTCAAATAAAATATAGAAAAAATATAAAAATATTGAGAATAAATGTGGAAGCGACATGTGGCATAAAAAACCTTACTTTATATATATATACTATTGATTCAAAATTATTTTATTAACTTTATTTTGAAATTATTTTGTTTACATTAATCTAAATTATTTTCTTAATTTTATTCTAAATTATTAATTCGATATTATTCTTTAAATTAATACAAATATAAATAAAGGTAAATACAACAAATATAAAACAAAGGAACAAAATTGAGGCATAAATAATCTCTCATTTTATTAATAATTCATATGATAAAAAGTAATCTACTTATTCACTAAATCTACTTATTTTCTCCTTGGGGTAAAAAGTAATCAATCTTCGTGGGGTAAAATAGTGAGCAGCCTTCTTGGGGAAAATACATCATCAACCCTTGGGCTAAATTTAAAACTGTTTATTTTTTACCACACGAAGTTCTTTTTACCCACGGTAAAAAGTTTCTGCGGTTAAAAAAACAGGTTTAAAATTATCCCAAGGGTCGATCATTTCCCCAAGTCGGCTACTCACTATTTTAGCCCGACGAAAATTGATCACCTTTTACCCCAAAGAGAATATTGAAAAGAAAAAAAAGAAAGAAGAGAAATAGAGGGAGAGAGTGATGAGGGGGAGAAAGTAGTATGGTGTGAGGAATTAGGGAAGTATGGAGGGGTATTTATAGGTGGGAATGGTAGTATAGGTGGTAAATACCATTAATGTGGTCAAAAAACGTGTAAAATTTGGTAGAAAACGTGTGGATTGAATGTTGAAACATTGACCACAGACCAAAAAAACGTTTGTTCTTCAGTTCTGACCACCGGCCAACGTGCGTGAGTTAACTCGCGCATAGGCCAGTGGTGCATGACTTAAGTCACGCATTGCTTACAACTTGCGTGACTTAAGTCATGCATGGCTTACAACATGCGTTAGTTAAGTCACGCTGCGTGACTTAACTAACGCAAGGGTATATTTGGAAGCAGTGCAGGGTGCGAGTAAAAGTTGCTGGGTGGAGAGCAAAATTCTAATAATAGAACAGTTGATTATTCAGAACCGCTCTTGTTAAATAGCAAAAATTTAACAAACCGCTCTTGTTCCATAATACCCTATCTAGTAAAAAAATGCTGTGAAACAGCGGCTATAGCCGCTATACAATCGTTGCGCAGCGGAATTTGAACAAACTGAAATTTTCCGCGATCTACAATTGACAACTCCATGTAAACCTCAGATAGAGCAGCCTTATCATAAGTGGAAGGCAGGTTACGGCAGCTAGCCAAAAATCTGGCATACAAGCATGGAATTGTGGTCTATGGCAGAAACATGCTGGATATAATAGCCAATGAAGCCTATGGTGGCTGACACAAGATCCTCCATGCCTTGGTGCCACTAACATTGAGATAAAGTAAGGAGTAATCATACAGACAAGTGGTTCATTGCTTTTAAACAAAAACAGCATCTGATGAATGAACAAAATACCAAATGCTTATTCAGAACCAGCTTTAACTATAAGCTAATACAAATCCAAAATTTGCTTCATTCCCTTTGATATTTCCTTAATCTACTATATAACTCTAAGCTTACTACAATTGAAAGCTACTATCATAGGTTGCTCAAGAAAAGGGAACTATTAACAATCAAATAATTGTAAACCATTGCATATAATTGGGAATATGAAGTTGGTTCTATTCCAAAAAAAGAAAAAAAAAAAAACTTTGTTGGATCAAACATTCTCAACCTTTTGGCCAAATCTTGCTTCTTTAAGTTTAGAAACCACTTTTTCAAGCTTCTCGATCCTGTTTTCAAGATCAAATTCCATGTCTAGTGTAAAAGGCTCAATATTTTCCCCATTGATGTCATTTACATCATTTCTATCATAAAATGAACTCTTGGACTCATCTTCATCACCACATCCAGTTATTTCACCATCCACATTTGATGGTATAAAATCACCAAATTCAGAACTAGACAAAGAGACTTCGTTTCTGATAGCATAGCTACAGCTTACAATAGTTTCCAACATATGCTTACAATCCTCAACAGATATCAAAGGAGTCAGAGTGTTATCTTTTGGAGGTAAAATTGATTGAACATCAGAATCAACATCTTTCTCAGTTATCAAACCATCTTCATCAGAGTTTTCAGAGGATATAGTTTTCAATAGTTTTGGAATTGAACCAGAAGGAACATCATCATGAATAATATTTCCCCGATTAGCATCATCAACAATATTTCCCCCATCAGCACCATCAACAATATTTCTCCTATCAGGATCGATATTTCGCAACTTTCATACCATCTTGAACAAAAGGAACATCATCGTCAACAATATCTCCCCCATCAGCATCAATATTTCCCCCAACTTTCACACCAACTTGAACAGAAGGAACAATATTATCAACAATAATACCACCCTTGCTAGATTTTGAACCACCATTACTAGATTTTCCAATAGTAATAGTGCAGCCAACAAGTTTAGGAATCTCAGCATGAGGTCTATATTTTGATGAACTTGCAATTCTGTTTTGGGGCACATCATTCTTAACGAAACCTTGAGGACCCAATACTGATTTCTTCCACCACATTGCATAACAAGTGGTAAAACCAGCCTTAAAAATTCTAGATGGATAATAATACAAACTTGTATCAGAAAAAGGTCTGCAATAATTTTCCAAAGCAATGGCAGTAGTCTCATTGAATCTAGACACATAACCAGGAACATCTTGATCCATTCCAAACTGCATAGCAACTCTATGTGGTAGATATTGCTCTATAGACTCAAATCCAATTAGCTCAGAAACTCTCAAGCATATAACATATGACAACATTTGTTAATCCACCAACATCCTTTGGATAAAACACTCCACACTTATCAGCATATCTAACATAAGGACGCCAAATAAAATTATCAACAGTTGAATCTAACGTCAACCTCACATTGTCAATTTTCAAAGCATTAACCAAATGCCACTTCAATAATACATGGTCTTCATTATTGATCAACTTGGGTCTCAAGTAAACAGACTTTGTCACTAGCAATCCTTGATTCTTTTCTCCCATCTGTGTCTTTCAAATCTTTCTCTAGATGCTTACATTTATCGACTATTCTAATACAATTGTACTCTTCCAACTCATCCTGACAATCCTCAAGAGATATGGAAGGAACAAGAGTGCTATGTTTTGGAGGAAGACTTGAAGAACCATCAGCATCAATATTTTGATCAGCTCTCAAACAATCATGAACAAAATTTTCATAAGGAACATCAACAGAAAATTCATTAACTTTCCTAGTTTTAGCTTTTGAGCCATCATCACAAACATTTCCAAAAATAAGAGTATCAACAAGATTGGGAGAAAATCCAGGTAGAACACCAACTTCAGTACCACTTCTGTTAAATTTTCCTACATGAGGTCTATGTTTCCTTGAACTTCTCTTCTGACAAACAATTGTCCTTGAACAATTGTACACACAGGAAGGATGTCTATAAAAATAAAATGTCAGAGGAAATTGATAACGCATTTTGTTTCAATTATCAATTGTTAGAGTTATAGATAAACTTGATTTAATAAAATTAATCCAAATAAAACTATTAAAATTGATATTTTGGGTGAAATACTACATAATTTTTAAATTTAATAAGCAAATTTTTGTAACATTAATATTTTAGCCACATTAAAACCATAACGCTATATCCCTCCCTGAGCGCACATGAAAATAAACAAAAACAAAATAGAGGCTACCAAATGAGTACAGTTTATTCGAAAATTCTTCAAAAACCTTAGCTTTGTCAGGGTCTTGGCTTTGACCATCACTGTAGATATGCATCCTCTGTAACATCATATAAAAAAATTTAGCTAAAAGCAGCTCATGCTCGTCTCCATCAACGTCTAAAATAGTCACAGCATGGAGAGATGCAAAACACTTTGGCACAACAGCAGAATTCAAATGCTCTTCCGCATATCCATATATATCCTGATGATAAACCATCAAACAAAGTATAAATAAGACGCTAAAAGAGCATAAAGAAAAGTGGATAAAAAACTAATTACCAACCTTGAGAACTAGTGTCCGGAGAGCCGGTGATTTTTGAAGTAAAGCTAAGAGAACATCAAATCTAACCAAGCCAACCTCTAATTTCGTCAACATTGAAAATACACATAGTTGTGGTGGTGGTGCCAAATCCTGGGTAACACAGAAACTAGTTCATATTGCAATAGAGGAATAAACTTTGATTATAACAAACTTATGAAACACATGAAAGAAATTTGGGACAAGTATTTTACGAATACATCAAATTACCGACGTGTAACCCTTAGGTAGTGAAAGTATTACACGACATGAAGATAAACATACACTTACCCCGACTACGTCAAATCTGATACGTTTTGCATGACTGAGTTAGCTGAGAAGGCCGAAAATTGAGTGATCTGGCACATAAGCTGGACCCTTCTCTATAATGACTTTAGCATAAGCACAACATGGGGACGGTGTTAAAATGCCTTGTGGTATACAATTACCCCAATAAGTGAATTCTTGCAGATGCAAAGAACTTACAAAATTGATAGCAGAGTTGTCCTCTTCATACGACATGTGCATGCCATTTTTAATGAGAATGCTTTGCAGTAGAGGCGCATGAACAAAGACCGTTCTAGAATCAAGAAACCACGAGCAGTTTTTAGCCTCAAAATTTATTAGGTGTGGGAATCTAAGGTCAATATGGTTGCGGGATGTGGGGATGTCGGTGTTAAAGTTGATGCTACACAGCTTGAGATGTTTTAGGTTTCCAAAATGAATATCAGGATTTGAGGGAACTTTAATGAGGGAAATCGACTCAGCCTGCAACTCCAATTCTTCTAGTAGCACAATGTTTTTGAAAAGTGAATTAGATGCAAAAGCAGAGAAGGGGAGTTCAAAATGTGAATGGATTCGGAGATTTTTTAGTGTTCGGTCTAATAACATGATACAAAACCATGCATCGAGAAGGGATGGGTCGTATTGACCTGAGAGGGAAAGGGAAATGGTTTCCATGGTTAAAGTGCGAGTAAGAAGCAGTGCTCTAGTAACAAAGCTTATAAAATTTGGAGAAGGGGAAGAATCATCATGACCATCATATAAGCAGAGTTTGGTGAGGGAAGTCCATCGGAGTTTCCATGGTTTAGATAAGACACAAGTGCGAACGGCATCTTTGGTTGGGAGAAAAGATAGGATGTGAGTTATAAGCGATTCAGTTAAGTTGTAGAATAAGTCGTCTTCTTCTTCTTCGCGTGTTGCTTTATTCTTACGACGCTTTCCGCTTTGTGTGCTGCCAGCAGTGATAGTTAAACCAGACTCCATGTTTCCTTCCAGCACCAGTCAGTCACAACCAGTTGCAAACTTGATCTGAGACAGACAGACAAAAAAATCAACATTTAGTTTGAACGACAAGTCAACAACGCACACAGTTACAGCAACCAGTGGTATGCAAATAAATAAGATATCAATCGAGGTCTTGTGCAAAAGATGCAGATAAGAGAGCTACTATGATCACAGAAGCAACAGTCCTTCCTAATTAACATTCACAAACTAATTTTATAACGATCCAAAATTTTTTTTTTTTTGAAAACTCGGTATCCGATCTAAGGACCGACTAATCCGAGGGGACCAATCCCACCGCCCACTTGCGGGGTCCCGTTCTAATCCAGAGCAAAGCTTTGTATGAACTTGCCCACCGAAATTGGCACCTGAGGGAATCGAACTTGAGACCTTGAGAGGAGCACACTCCAAGATCCCAGGCCAACCACTAGGCCAACCCCAAATGGGTTGTAACGCTCCAAACTTAAAAACCATTCCTTACTCACATATCAAAAGTTCAAAATCCTAATTAACATTAACTTGTTAAAAATCACAAACAAACTAATGGGTCAAAATCATAGATTTTGAAACTTTCTCAAAAACCCCTACATTGTACAATAACAATGCAGATAACTTGCTTTCACAAAAAAACTAATGTAATCTAAATTGATGATCACGCTGAATTGGAAAACGCAGAAACAAACAACAATGGCATGAATTGAAATGAGGGGAAAAAACACAAATCAAGAACACAATTTTCTAACCTTGGTTGTCAAGAACTGTTTTGGAAGAGGAGATAATAATGAAGGAAGGGTTTTCACTTGGACGAGGAGAGAACTGCAAATTTTTTTGGGTGAATTGGGAATTAAACTTTATTCAAGCTGATTTCTGGATTTGACCGCTGCGAATTAGAATAAAATTGATTTTATTGTAAAATAATCTAATGATAAATCAAAATCTATTTTGCGTTGTTTACGTTAATAAAAACATTTTTTTTAAGGAAATAATTTAAAAATTAGTTCAATCTTTTAATTGATATTTTTGCACTCTACTAAAAAAAAATGTATTTTTTTTAGAAACTGCTCTTACCAGTTTCTTATTTGAATTTTTTTAAAAAAAGTTGTAAGAAACGAATGCAAATACTCTTAAAAGTTGTTATTTTTTAAAAAAAGTAATTTTTCTTAAAAAAAAAAAACTATAACAAACGTGTTCTTTGTCATTTATGGGTGTAACGAGAGTTATTATGGGTGTGACTAGAAACAATTTAAATTATGTTGATTAATTATGGTTGTGATTAATTATGTTGATTTTTAAAGTTTGTAACAGAAAAAAAAATTAAATGATAATTATTTTGAGACGGATGAAGTAATTAATTTTTTCATAATGCGTTCAATGATGCTTACTTTTTTGGGTTTATCCTGCAATATAAGAAAATCACTAATTAAACATATATCGTTTGGACCAATACTCATAGAAACTCAATGAAAACTTTAATAAAATGTCATATTTTTTCTCTTGTTAGGTTTCTTCTTTGTTTTTCTTTCAAAAATGTATTTATGTACTACTTAAACTCTTAGAGAATGATAAAAATTGTAGTCTTTTGTATTTTTTACAAAATAAGAATTACTTTTTGTCCGTGTTTAAATTTGGTCTACGTAGTTGGGAACATTATTGGATGAAAATAAAATTGTAATGTTGGATGAAATTAAAAACATTGCTGAAAATATGTTGCATTTTAGCTTTTTAATTTGATTTTAATGTTGAAAACAAAAAAAAATTATTATCTAAAAAAATCGCATCAACCGATCCAATCCAAACAACATTGGTTTGGTTCGGATTTTATTTTAAAAGTCAACCGAATCAAACTAAACCGCATACTTATTTATGTTGTGGTTTGGATAACTTTTAACCTCAAAACCGAACCAAACCGCACCACGAACACCTTTAGATAAAAATAATTAGAAACTACGTAGTTATTTTAATGGAAAGAAAGAAGAAAATTGCTGTTGACACATATGTATTGGCTGAGACACACCAGTAAATTACCCAAATACCCCTCGGCAGTTAACTGCCGAATTCTAAAGAAAACCGGCTGCAGTTAACTACCGAGGAAAACCTCGGCAGTTAACTGCCGAAATTCAATTTCGTTCACAAAACCCACAAGAAGATCATGGCTTGTACCATTTTGACAGTATTATTCTATCTAATTCTCCACATCTTGTCTTTCATGGACACGCAACACCAACATGTGACTCATGATTCAAGAATTCTCCACATCTTGTCTTTCATGGACACGCATCATGTGACTCATGATTCAGGAATTGTAGTGCATATACTATCTAATCTAAAATTGACATACATGCAAGTTGACTCTATGATGTTTATGAAGTGAGAGTCATGCCAAAATAAATTAATTACTCCACAATGGCTATATAATACCAAGTCGACACAGAGAATTATATGTAGTTCATGGATCTAATAACTTTTGTTTATTTTGAGGCAATATAGCAACAATTGTACTTAAATATTAGAAAAATATAAAAAATTGTGGAAAGACATTATCCATATATGCTATTGGCATCACTTATATGCATTGTTCATGGATCTAATTGAACGAAATGGTTTCCAGTTTCCACGGCACTTGATTGCCGATGGGTGAAACTGAATTTCGGCAGTTAACTGCCGAGGATTTCCTCGGTAGTTAACTGCAGCCGGTTTTCTTCAGAATTCGGCAGTTAACTGCCGAGGGGTATTTAGGTAATTTACTGGTGTGTCTCAGCCAATGCATATGTGTCAACAGCAATTTTCAAGAAAGAAAGGATATATTGGTAATTTTCACAAATAGAGGCATGATGGTAATTACCAAGGGCTGGCAAAAGGGTGATAAAAGGGTGAGAAAAAAATTCAGACCCTCTCCTCTCTTATATTCTCTCTCGCGATCTGCTCTCTCCTTTCTCTTGTGTCTCTCTCCCTCTCTCTCTCTCTCTCCCTCTCCCTCTCTCTCTCTCACGGTTTCTCTCCCAAAAACCTCACTCACCCAAAATTCTCCATTTTTGACCTCTTTAATTTCTCATTGGAAGCAAGGTAAGTGAGAAGAATTTCTTTCCCCTCTTTTCTTTCTCTCAATTCCAATTTCTTCAATTACATGGAATTAAAGCTTTACATGTGTCATTTTACTTGTATTGAACATGAATAATGGGTGTTGTTAGAAGCTAATTTGAGGTGGGTTGAGACATTCTTATGTTGTGTTTAGTTAGTTCTTGAATTAGATTATTATTGGTTAATAATTAGTTAGATTGTTAGTTTCCTTCATAAAACAATTATTAGGCGACAAATTTTACATAACAAATATGGTTAGTTGATATGTATGAGAGGAAGAATGTCAATGACAATGCTCATGGCAGCTGTTAATTAGTTAGGTTGTTAGTTCCCCTCCGTTGTTCAATCAATGGGCTGAAGCTGTTGTAAAGGTTGTTGTGGAATTAAGGATTGGCATTTAAACTGTAGACTAGACTAATTTTTTATTTTTATTTTATATTTAATTTTGTAAACCGATGAATTTATTATTCATGTACACCTTGAAATAAAACGTACCTTGCAATTATGTTTAAGGCAAGGATTCAATTTTCCCTATAATTCGACTATGTTGTTTAATTATCCAGTATCAAGTTGTAATGTTATGTATAATATTTTAGAAAATTATACGGGCGTTACGGATACAAACACGGACACCGCTAATAATTTGAGAAAATCACATAATTCAGTGTAATTATTTGTGTCGGTGTCATGTCGGACACGACACATGTCCAACACGTGGACACGCCTAATATATGAGTAGTGTCTGTGCTTCAGCCTATCAACCACACCCTCCGGTCACTAATATAAGCAAAAATCCACTTTTTAGATACATTCAATTAATAATGTATGTAGTCTTTATTATGTATCACATACATCATTAATTGAATGTATCTAAAAAGTGGATTTTTGCTTATATTAGTGACCGGAGGGTGCAAGAATTATGGCCTTTAATCAACTAATGTGGTAGTTGTGGTGTAAGGTTATTTAAAAAGCCAATTGTTTTTCATTCAATAACACAACTTTGATTTTTCTCATGCTTAACATTAATTATTACCCAGTAAGCATTGATGGAGACAAATGAGAGCCCACCTGCGGAGACAAATGAGACCCAACCGGCGGAGCCGAAGCAGAGGCTACTCAAAAAACCCTTTTTATGGGGATCGGGAATTATAAATATTAGGAAGCAGGTGTGCCCTGACTTGGAAATGCAGTTAGGCAGCGTGAAGATGATGGACGCTATGGTAAACTACTTCATGAAAGCACTTATTAAGGAAGCAACAAACCATGTTGATTCAAATGGTTTGGATGTAAGGGAGATTATGGCCGCAGTTAATCAAGTCTTTCCTGAACAATTGGCCAAAAATGCTCACCAACGTGGTTTAGAAGCTGTTAATCAAACATTACCAAAAGGGTTGGAGAATCGAGGTAAAGTTGATAACCTAAATGACATGATTTAATATAGTTGTTTTAAGTTTTAAATATTTTTGTTTCTGTTAGGATAATTTTATGTTTCATGATAATCCTTTGTTACTACACCTTACTATCACACCATTGTATGCTTTTATGTATTAGTTTAGCTTATGTGATGGTGTGAGTCAAACTATAAGAATATGTGTCTATAAGAATAATGAGTATCTCAGACCTTTTATCAAACTATTAAACACCAAATTTGTTGTATTTAGCAGATAAATAAACTTTTATGTTAATTCATAAAAGTTCTCAAGAATTGTATCTTCATCCCTTTTTTTCATAAACTACCTTGACAAGCTTATGAATAATACATAAAAGCTTATTTATTTGCATAAATTGTTTTTCTACCTTGACACAAGCTTATGGATAATACACAACAAAAGCTTATTTATTTACATAAGTTGTTTTGCATAAGCTTAAAAATAAGTCAATTCAAACAGACCCTTGTAGTAGCATGTTTCCAATAGTTTTCAATGATTTTCTTTACAATTGTAAACTTAATTATTACAATTTTCTTGACAATTGTAAACTTAATTTTTACACACTTCAATTGTGATATGCAGAGGTAGGTGATGAAGAGGTCACTAGAATCTTGGAGTCAAGACAAATGTAAGATTAACGCGTATGCTAGTTGACTTGGATTTGACTAGGGTTATTGGATAAATTATGTGGTGATATTTTTTATCAAGACTTATTATATGTTGCTGGATTTATTTTATAGTTTGTTTTATGTTGTTGTATGATGGTGTGTTTATTGAGATTTGTTTATTGTATGAGTAATAATGTGGATCTATTTTTTCTAATAAGAGTAGCATTTGTCGCTGTAAATTTGGAATTGTTGTTTTTTTTTTTTTCTTAATAATTGTTCCATGTGGTGACAATCGATTTATCACAGAATCATCCATATAATCATCCAGCCATGGTTATGTTATTCAAACGAACATAATCATCCAGATAATCATACACAGAGCATGTATCATGTCATGGGTCACAGACGAAAACCCGGTGTATAACAAATCACGCAAACCAGACGCCTCCACAAGCTTCCAAAGCCACCTCAAACTCTTCTCCGGCCTAGAAAGATCTCTCACCTTTCTCTCTCCATTTATAGACTTACACATCCCATCATGCCACATCTGAAAATCAAAAGAATTAAGACATTGTCACTACAAATTTTAAAGAATTTAAAGAATTACACTAAAAAAATTTAAGAATTTAAATACCATTATGATGGTTTCACCCAAAGAGGGATCGCCACATGCCTCGCGTAGTCGGACAACAATACCGTGGTCTCAGGACCTCCAGGAAAGGGAGGCCCTAAAACAGGGTAGGGCGGTATCCTCGGAGCACGACGACATCGAGGGTCGGGCTGAGCCTCGGGCACAATATCATCCGCCGCAAGATAATCTGCCTCAACATCATCTGACACCTCCTCATTCTCTCCCTCCTCCTCACCCCCTGCCTCCTCCTCACGCGGCTGATAAAACATATTATCCTCCTCCATCTGATCGTATCCCTCAAATCCCCCGCATATCCGGCATAATCATGCGCCTATGTCGGATCAAGCACCTGCAAGGAGTAATCCATCTGTGACTTTGAGCTATCTCCAACTACCCTCGGGTCCCTGCGCTTTTGAGTCTTTGGAACATACGGGTTTTGCTCCACCCGCTCCCTCCGAGAGCTAGCGGTAGTCACCTGTTTACCTTTGCACATCCTGGCCTCTCTAATAAGCCGCTGCTGCTCATCATCTGACCCAGACATATCTCTGCATATACAAAATAAAAAAAAAAAACATAAATAAATGGACAATGTATTTAGGCATATATGGCTATTATATCATTATGTCGAAACTAATCAAACTTGCCAGAAAAAAAAATGTAAACTTAAAGTCATTATAACATATATATACATTATCAAAATTTAACATATTTACAAAAAAAATTACACAAAAAAAAAAAGCAAGATTATCTCACTTAGGTATTTCATCAAACACCTTAAGTGCATTCTAAATTTCTAACACAGTTAGTGCTATTTGAACATCTAAGCAACAACATTGTACCTATATTTACTCTAATCAACAATTCCAGCAACAATACATTAAAACATCAAAATCATACTTAATTTGCAATTTTGTAACCTAACCTAAAACTAACTTTTTTTAAAAAAATTAAGTAAAATAAAGTCATAAACAACCTACATTGCATGTAAATAGGATTAAGATGACTTGCTTGTGATTTACTTCAAGAAATTAGGATGATTTTCGAGCAAAATGAGGTTTGGGTGATTTTGCATTGAAAATGGAAGTGTTTTGCATGTAACACTGTAACCAGAAACTGGAGTTTCTACGTTCATATCATAAACATTGCAAAAAACTAAGTAGTGAAATGTCTTTCATGGATGCTCAGTAACAAAATACTGTATATTTGGTACCAGAAACAGACGTTGTGTTGAGTAACGGGAAACACACATGAGTCAAAATTGGCATATTATCATATACTTGTTTTTTTCATTGGAAGATCTTGCTTATGATCTGAATGACAACTTTAGCCACTAATGGTGATAGCCCCATTTTAGTTATGAAGCAATGCATAGTTAAATCAATTTCCAATTTTAAACTAAATGAATCATAAGGTCGTAAAAACTCACACACTTTACCATCCAATTTTTTGTTGAAAAACAAGAACAAAGTATTTAAATTTCCACTAAAACTGTAAACATGCTATGTATGGAAACAAAGAAAAAAGAACTATATTTCTACGTAATTATAGTTATATGGAAATTGCATGGTTATTACCAGAAGCCATTTTCAAAAGCTAAACTTGGATTCACAGTTGCTTGAGGAAATGTTTTTCTTTCAAACTGCATATATTCAAATTAAGGAAGACTATGCCATGCTTGTGCTTTGATGATGTCACTCTTTAGAAAGGGACCTTTAACTCACGTTACAAAGAGAGGAAGCAATTGAGTACCGAGTTTCATGTATGATACGATGAGAAAAGCAGTTACATGATCGTGCATTCATTTCTGTTCACATTTTATTATTTTTTAAATATAATATTAATTTTAGAATAGTAATATGATGTGTCAAAGTTATGGGTTTTGATTTATTGAGTGTGTGTATAGTTGTTATACACTTACAATCATTGAACTTCAAATAAATATCATTAGATAGATGGTGGCGTTTATGATGGGAGCATCAGTTAATTTTCCCATGATGGGAAATGTCCACTGCTGCAGTTGATATACTAATTGAATATTGGCTGGCTTAGATTCTATGAATGTAATTTTGTACAAGTTTAAAAACTGTACCAATTTTCATATCCCATTTGACATTACTGCAGCCTTTTGGATTAAATACATGGTATTTCTAAAGCTTAGTTTCCGTAAAATAATGTGTATTTACTTTTTATAAAATGTCGAAACTGAAAATTGGTGAAAATTCTATTAGGATTAAAACCAAAATATTTATATATTGAGAAATGCTAGCAACACTCTCTTTTGAACACTCTCTTTATTACTCACTCTCTTATTGGTTTAAATCATTGTGGGTCTACACTTTGAAAATTGAACCTCCACAAAGTGGTGGGACATACATTGATTTCATCCAATAAACAAGTGAGTGTTAGAGAGAGTGTTGAAAAGTGAGTGTTGCTAGCATTCCTCTTATATATTATAGAGGCTTGTGAGAGGTGGCATTTAGGGTGGGAAGGGGAAAGAGTTTCCCACTATGGGAAAGATTTTTTAAACCATGAGATCAAAGAGGAACACTAATCATATTATAGTCTGCCCACATCATATCTTTTTTCACTTTGTCTTCAACCTCACTCACCCACCCATCCTTCTCTCTTGTCCATACCCACCACCACCCGCAACATCACCCACAACCACTTTCACCATCGGTAAAATCAGAAGAAGCAACACGAATCGGCTAATTACGCTAGCAACACAAATTGGAAGAAGCTGCAAAAAATCCCCAAGATGTGAAGGAAGCAGATGACTCATTTTTTAGTGTGTTGCAATTGAATTAAATTAAATGATTTTTTTATTGTGTTGCCATAGTATTTGCCCCTTGCTCATCGGTCATGTTTGCAACTGAATTGTAAAGGAACTTGTTCTTTGTGAATTTATGAGCAAGGAGATTCTCTAATCTAAGAGTTTGCTTTCCGGCGAAACACCTCCGGTTACAATTCCGATAACTCCATAACTTCTTCCATATCCAAGATCTTGCTTTTTTGACAATGGGAAAAGTTGTATTTTGAGATGCGGTGGTGCGCGAATATGTTGTCGTCGTCAATGGTGAAAGTGGTGGTGAGTTTATGGGCGACGATCCACTTCAATCCATCGTCGACGAGTGGATCTCTGGTATTATAATCCGACACGATTGGTCGGATTTTGGTGATGTTTGCGGCACCAACGAAGGGAGGGAGTATTGTTTGGACGGAGGAGTAAACTGGAGCATGAATCAGAGTTTTGTTGAGAAGTTGATTGGAGATGGTGTCGCCGACGAATATTGGGTTTTTGGGGAAGATGATCGGAGATTATTAATAACCCTTCTCATTCTTTTTTTTTTTTTAAATTGACTAACAAAAAAATCTAGTATGTAGAGAACATAGTAAAATTGTGTACTTGATTAGATCTAATGGTTTGAAATTTTTTTCCCATAGTGGGAAACTCTTACCCATTCCCACCCTAAATGCCACCTTGTGAGACATGATAATTTTTTTTATCACTTCGTATGATATTTTTTAATTAGTAATAGTGCAAATTAATATCTAATTAATATAAATGTCAAATTTACAATAAATTTATATTATGTTTTTTTTTACGAAATCAAAAATCACAACGTACAAAATAAAGAGTTTTTTTTTACTAACAAATAATGAGTTTAATTAGCATGTGTTATTATAAAAGAATTATTTTACATATGCATCTAATGATGTGTTGTCATGTCAATTAATGAACGTGACAACTCATGTCTTTTCATATTCATTAATTGATACGACAGCATATCGTTGAATGCATATCTAAAATAATTGTACATTGACAAGATATATGAATTAAATTCTAAAATTATTTATGGAAGAAAAGAAATAGTCATAATAAAATAAAAATGTTAATTAAGTAAATGACCTTTGAAAATATCTAGAACTCCGTATTTAATTTCAACAAAAACTTGCATTTTTTAATCCTGTAGCATTTTCTTTTAGCATTTTTAGAGACAAAAAAATGTTTATGATTTTTTTTAAAATGATTTAAAATATTGATGGAAAATTAAAAAAAAAAAAGATAATGAATACAATTTTTTTATAGGAACTATAAAGTTTGATTTCATTATAAGACCATTTGCTTTGTTAACTCTAAAATAAAATATAAATTAACGTTTTTTTTAAGTTTGATTTCATTATAAGACCATTTGCTTTGTTAACTCTAAAATAAAATATAAATTAACGTTTTTTTTTTGGTACAGAAAATTAACGTATGTTTATGATTTTTTTTTAAAATGATTTAAAATATTGATGGAAAATTAAAAAAAAAAAAAGATAATGAATACAATTTTTTTATAGGAACTATAAAGTTTGATTTCATTATAAGACCATTTGCTTTGTTAACTCTAAAATAAAATATAAATTAACGTTTTTTTTAAGTTTGATTTCATTATAAGACCATTTGCTTTGTTAACTCTAAAATAAAATATAAATTAACGTTTTTTTTTTGGTACAGAAAATTAACGTTTTTTAGTGTGAGAGAAATAGTAAATGAACTTTGCCCCTCCTGTTATGGTTCAGTCTTGAAAAAAAGTAACACATGGATCTAAGTCATCCAATATATAAATATTATATCAGTGGTTGGATTAGACATTTCCTATTATGGGAAAATTAGGTAACCCTTCCCACCTTAAACGGCACCTAGATAGATTACACCTTGTATCAACATATCCGGTCACATTTTTATAACTTCCATATTGCACCATGAAACAAACACCACCAAATCACTACTACTGTATTTTTTGAAAAGCATGAGCTCTCTTAACCACCTTACGTCTTAACTAGATGGAGTTAACTCTGGTGAGTTATTGAAATAATTTTAACAAATAAAATATAAAAAATATTTACTTCATAAGTGCGACAAAATAAATAAAATTCAGTGCAAAAGAGCTTAGATGAAATGACAATCGTCTCTTCTAGCTTAACCAAAATTATGAGACTCAATCCAGTCTTAGATATACAACAGTATTAAAACTCTTAGGAAAAATTTATCGCCCATTTAGACCCTACAAGTCTCGAATGATTATTCTCCGTAGTTACATGTGCAACGGATACCCGATTTACGCCAAAAATAAAATTAAAAGATAAATTAATCAAAATCAATATTACACAACAAAATACAATAAAAAAATTCGTTAAAATGACATAAAAAGAGACAAGCCGACACAATGGAACATATGTCACTCTTCAAGCTAAATACGTAAGAGACAATAATCAATAATCTTAACCACAGTGTTAAAAAAAAATACCACTGTTGAAACGCGAATAAATTATATTATCTCAGTGTTTGTATATTAAATTAAATGGTATAGTGGCCTTCCTGCATTGAGCATTTTCAAAACGTATGGTTGATTAGTGAGGTTAGAAATGGTAGGTTACGGGGTCTATAGGGTTTTGCGTGCAATAGGTTGGTGATGGAGTTTGTGGTATCCCCAATGACTTTTTTTTCGCCGTTGGATTGTTATTGATCTTTTGACGTGTTGGTGTATATGCCTTTGATTTTGCTTGGCTTGTTTGGTTTTCCTTTGCATTGGGACTATTGCTTTGTCCTTATACGGCTTGGGTTTTATTTTATAATTTTTTCATAGAAGTTGCATTTATGAGACATTGTTGCATGTACAAGTGGTTCCTCTTGTTCTCCTACTATAAAAGTCATGCGTCCACTACTTTGTTACTCACAATTTTACGCTCTCTTTGCGTGGTTTGTTGAGTTATGAAGGTTGTCTTTATTTTGTCCTTTGTCGCAATGGTTATGGATAGCTCATATGATTTGTTGAGTTATGAAGGTTGTCTTTATTTTGTCCTTTGTTGCAATGGTTATGGATAGCTCATACGATAAGTTGTCTGCCGTTGTTTCAGGGAAAGATGCTTGGAGATTTGCTGTTCGTGTGGTTAAGATGTGGGAGGTTTCAATGTTTTTGAAACCAGAACAGATAAGCTCGGTGGAATTGTTCTTGGTTGATCAGATTGTAAGTATTTATTTGTACAAGGCTTATATATTGTTTGATTGTGAGTATTTATCTGACGTAGTCAGTGGCGGATCTTCATTTATTTTCTTGGGGGTGCCAAATGCTTTTGTATACTCCACTTTTAATGAACGTTTATATATTACAATATTTCAAGTAATATCATACAATAATAAGTGATCTGGTGGTTTGAATCGCTTTAAATAAGTGTTGTGTTGCGGGTTTGATTCTCCTTGGGAACATTTTTTTTGATAAAATATTAAAAATGCACAAGAAAATATCAAAAATATACTGGCTAAAGGGTCGAACACACGACCTTTAGCCTTGTGAAAGCACCCCCTATCCGCTAGAACAACTGGAAATTGCTTGCTGTATTATGGATAATACTATATATATAGTAAACCTGGGGGGTGCCATGGCACCTGGTGGTCTCAATAGAGATCCGCCCCTGGACGTAGTGACGTAGTGTGGTTAATTGAAAAAATTTGTGGATGTTGATATTTGTTGCAGGGGACAAAATTCACACAACCATTAGAAAGCAAATGTTATATAGGTTTTAGGACAAGTTATCTGAAGAGGGCGTTTACAAGTTGTCCAATTTCACTGTGTTGCCGAATTCTGGTTCTTATAGGACTACACATAGTAAATATAAGTTGATGTTCCAGACGAAGACTAGAATTCAAGCTTGTGAAAGTGGTTTGATTCCGCTGCATGGTTTCAATTTCACCGTTGTATTGGAAATCACCACTCACACAAAGGATTATGATTACTTAGTTGATGATGATATTATAGTTTGTGCATGATTGGTGATTTGTTGTTTATTTGTATTAGGCATGCTTTTTTTTTTGGTGAGTTTATATTTATACGCCGTGTTTATGTAGATGTGATTGGGCTCTTGAGTGGTATCTCGTCTGAGAGGGAGTATGTTAGAGATGGTAAGATGACAAAGATGATTGTTATTGAGCTAACTGATTATATGTATGTTGATTGTTGGTTTTCTTTTACTTTTAGTAGAATTAATTATGGGTAAACAGTGCTTTTAGCCCCTGTAATATAGGGCACTTTTGGGTTTAGCCCCTGTAAAAATTTTTTTTTTAGATTCCACCCTCGTAAAATTTTTTTGTTTTGGTTTTGGCCCCTGACCCCCTTTAGTCAGCAGAATCTTTGACGTGGCGCTGACGTGGCTTTCTTTTTTTATTTTTCATTTTTTTTCGCTGCCACGTGTGTAAATGCCTGTCCACGTCATTTTTAAATAAAAAAAATTAAAATTTTAAATTTTTTTATTTTATTTTTTTTGTAATTAACTCTTTTTAAAAACATTTTTTTATTTAAAAACGCAAAATCAAAAAACAGAATATGAAGGGATTTTTGGTTTTAACCCCTATCATATCAAATTTCTCAAACAATTGAAAGAGAAAATCTGATTTGAGAAGAAGGTAAACCCTACGTTACTGAGAAGAGTGAAATCCGTACAAACCAAACCCAGAAAATCTAATCGATTCACAGGAAGGACGAAGATCAAGATGAAGTTGAAGAAGAAAAATGTTGCGAAGGAGAAAAATGTTGTGAAGGAGGAAAAGGGTGCGAAGGAGAAAAACGACGGAAGGAAGAAGATGGAAGTGTCTCAGAAGGATGCGAACATGATGAACGAAGGAACATCGAAGAAGAAGAACGACGAAACCTCGAAGAAGAACAAAGAAGTTCATGTGCTTCGTGATGTAAGTGATTTTGTTTCCATTTCTGTATGAATGAGTTTAAACTTTATGAATATACATGTTTAATGTTGTTGTGATCCCATTGACATCAGAAAACGAACCATGTGTAAGGGAAAACTGAATTTGTTGCTTGTCTTGTGTATGCTGTTATTGTTTGTCTTGTGATGCATGCTGGGTATGTGTGTGGGGTCCATTTGTGGGGTCCATTTGTGACACGTGTCTGATTATTATTGGTTTAATTTTTTGTCCAACAGAATAAAACATTGTTCAACTGCATTTTTCACCATGGTGGGGAGTTTTTTAGGGAAGAAACCATGTTCTATAGAGGTGGGGTGGAAACAATTGTCTCTGATATAGAACCTGAGTGTATGAAACCAGCAGTTATTAAGGAACTGGTTAGCACTTGGGATTATGACAAAAACCACTTCAGGATTTGGGGTAAGATATGCAATGAATTTGTTGAAGTTAAGGAGGACCATATTGCAGATGAGATTAGTATTGCTGCTGTTGGTGATGCAGAAGATGCTCATATATATGTGGAGCATAATGTCAGTGACATTAGCGTGAAAGTGTTAGAGCCCAAGTGTGTTATGTTGGGTGGATCTAGTGAGGAAGATGATGACAATTCCTGTGTGTATAGTAGTGATGATGGTGGTGCTAAAGGTGTGAAGTTTGATGACAGTGAGGATGAGAGGGGTGCTCCAATTAATGATGGCTTTCAGGTTGATGAAGTTGATGCACCAGAGAATGGAAGCAACAGAGTTAATCTTGGTGGGAAGTCTGTGAGGATAAAGAAGTGTGCTTCAAAGTCAGCTATGAAGAAAAACACCCCTAAAAAGTCACCTATGCATAAACTTAAACTGAAGGCACATGCACATGAAGATTCTGATGAGGATGATGGAGAAGAGTATGCAAGTGAGGAACTAGATAGTTCAGACCCAGATGCATCTGACAGTGAAAAAGGCATCAAATATGAAAAGTTTAGAAAAGAGCAGTTGAGTAAACACTTTCAGTTTAAGTTAGGGATGGAATTCAAGTTAATAAAAGAGTTTAAAGATGTTGTAAGAGAGTGGAACGTGCTGAATGGGCATGAAATTACCTTTTTGAAAAATGAACCTCATAGGGCAAGGGCAGTTTGTAAGGGTAAATGTGGGTATTTGGCCTTTTGTAGTCAAGTGGGTACCAGCCACACGTTTCAAATAAAGACTCTGAAGCCAAAACACAAATGTGCAAGGGATGTGAAAAACAGATCTGCTAATTCAAGGTGGGTGGCTAACTTTGCAGTGGTCAAAAAATTGCAAACTACTGAGAAAGTGACAATAGAAGACATCATGAATGACATGAGGACAAACCATTCAGTGGGTATTACCATAGGCAGGGCTTGGAAGGCAAAGCAGATAGCACAAAAAATTGTTGAAGGTGATGCTGATAGACAATATGCTATGATTAGGAGATATGCTGCAGAACTTATAAGGGTCTGTCATGGAAATAGTGTGAAGATCAGTGTGGATAGACCAACTCCATCAATTCAACCCAGGTTTGGTTCCTTTTATTTTTGCTTTGATGGATGCAAAAAAGGGTTTGTCAATGGATGCAGACCATTTGTTGGGGTAGATGGTTGTCATCTGAAGACAAAGTATGGGGGTCAACTTCTGATAGCTGTTGGTAGGGACCCAAATGACCAATATTTTCCATTGGCCTTTGGGATTGTTGAAACTGAGTGTAGGGCAAGCTGGAAATGGTTTATGGAACTATTAATGGATGACATTGGGAAGGACAAAAGATATGTTTTCATATCAGATCAACAGAAGGTAACTAATATCTTATGTTCATGATATAATTGCATGTTTTTATTTAATATTATGTTCATGATTTTACTTGATAATTTTTCAGGGATTAATGAGTGTTTTTGAGGAGATGTTTGAAACCATTGAGCACAGAATTTGCTTAAGACACCTTTATGCAAACTTCAAAAAGAAATTTGGGGGAGGTACTCTGATAAGGGATCTAATGATGGGAGCTGCCAAAGCCACATACTATCAAGGATGGAAGGTCAAGATGGATGAGATTAAAAAGGTGGATCATGGTGCCTGGGAATGGTTGATGGGTCATCCAACAAAAACCTAGTGTAAGCATGCATTTAGTTACTACTCTAAGTGTGATGTACTTATGAATAATTTGTCAAAGTCATTTAATGCTACCATCTTAGTTGCTAGGGATAAGCCTTTTTTGACAATGTGTGAGTGGATTAGGAACTATTTAATGAATAGAATGTCTACTGCTAGAGTTAAACTTGATAAATGGCAACATAACATTATGCCTATGCCTAGGAAGAGACTGGATAAGGAGATTTTTATGAGTGGACACTGGACACCAATCTGGTCTATAGATGAGGTATGGCAGGTGCACCATAGTTATAATGGCCAACAGTTTATTGTCAACATTGACCAAAGAACTTGTGCATGTGGTTTTTGGGAGTTGGTTGGGATTCCCTGCAGGCATGCAGTTGCTGCTTTGGGTTACAGGCAAAGGAACCCTGAACATTATGTTCATGATTGTTATTCAAGAAGGTCATATGAACTATGTTATGGTAATGTTGTCAGTGCAATTAATGGCATGGATATGTGGCCAGAAGTTGAAGAAGAAGAAATTCTCCCACCTAACTATAAAAGAGGCCCAGGAAGACCTAAGAAACTTAGGATCAGGGAGTTTGATGAACTTGGTGGTAGGTTTAGAAGACCTGGAGTTGCTTACAGATGCACAAAATGTGACAAAATGGGTCACAATAGGAGGAGCTGCAAAAGTGGAGTTCAGAACCTAGAAGCTACAAAAAGGAAGGTAAATGTGTGATTGATTTATTTTCATATCTATTTTTTGTTATGCTATAAATGCACTTTCTAATGTTATGATCTGAGTCATTGTTGTTTCAGAGAAATCCAACAAAGAAAGACAACCCTGGCACATCAGGAAGCATTCCTGAACCTGAGGTCACTAACCAAACTGCTGCTGCAAGTGAGCCTACAAACACTCATGTTGGAGCTTCAAACATTACTCAATCAGTACCTGCTAAAAAGAGGGTAAGACTTAACTAATATGGTTTTTGTTTTAGTTCCTGTCATAGCCTATTATAACTAACCATAATTTTGGTTTGCAGAGGAAAATTACAAAACTCAGAGACAAAATTGAAGCTCAACCAGTCAACATAAGCTCAACCAGTCAACAAGTAAATGAGCCTGAATATCTCAACACATATCAATCAAGCCAGCCTCAACCTGTCAACACAGATGAAGCAAGTGAGCCTCAAGCAAGTCAATCTAGTATCCCCCAACCTGACAATGTTGTTGCTGATATGTTTGATGACCTACCAGACTCTGTCTTTGCATCTTTACCTGACAATGTACATGAGATCAACAGTGAGAAACATGCTGATCCTGAACCTGAGATCAACAATGAAAAACATGCTGACAAGTGTGGACCAAAGCTGAATGGGCCTAGGATGTGTAATGGCCCTAGGATGCTAAATGGGCCTAGAATGTTTAATGGGCCTAGGATGTTTAATGGTCCTAGGATGCTGAATGTCCCCAGGCCTAGTAATGGTCCAAGGATGTTTAATGTCCCCAGGCCTAGTAATGGACCAAGGATGCTGAATGTGCCAAAGGTTAAGAAGAGATCCAGTGACAGGCTAAGGAAACTTAAGACAAAAAACATCAAGGGTCCAGGTGCTTCTGCTGATGAGCCTTATGAAATACAAGATGAAACTGAACCTGCTGTCATGCCTACACAAGAATCTGCTGTGGCAATATGAAAGAACTTAGTGCATTTTAAGTTATCTATTTTTATTTGTGTAATGACTGTTAGCACTTTATGTGCAGTCTTTTGGTGTAATGTCTTTTGAAACCTCAAGCACTTTATGTGACATCTTTTGGTGTGAAGTCTGTTGAACCTAGCACTTTATATGCAATCTTTTGGTGTGAAGTCTGTTGAACCTAGCACTTTACGTGCAATCTTTTGGTGTAATTTATGTTGAAACCTACTACTTTATGTCTAATATTTTGGTGTAATATACTGTTCAGACATAGCACTTTATGTGCATAATTGTGATGGAATGTCATATTCGAACATACCACATTATGTGCATTTTTGTCTAATAACTCATGTTCTTTTCATTCTTTTTTGTCATTAAATTGCAAGTGAATTAGAAAGATAAGCAAATTTATATACAAAACCAAACTTCATTAATAGAGATAACCATCCCAATTGTCATTAACATCTTAACTTAGATAGAAAACCAATACACAAGGGATACACACTAAGATTAACCAAACTACAATTACATCAAATTAAAGACAACTAAAAAAAACATCCAGGACAACACAAGTGCAATCATCAGTCCTGCATTTTTCTTCCTTTCAAGCTGCAGCTTCTTCTTTGTTTTCATATGCTTCTCTGAGGCCGTCTCCTTCCCATACTCCTTGCCTAGTTGCTTTCCAAATTCAATACCAATTTCCTTTCCAATGTCCTTGCCAAATTCCCTTAGGTTTTCAGACAACAGTTCACACTTCTTGCACAAAACTTCAGCATTTGAAGATAGAATTTCTATGTTGCTCGAGCCACCTTCAACCTCCGAGTTCTTCTCTGCAATTCTTTCAAGCAATCTTCTTACTCTAGGTGTGTCAAGTTCATCGTCCCATATATACAACTTGCAGTGGTTTTCATTCTACACAAAACCAATTCAGTCTTTTTACATTAAAAGGAATATTTTGCTAATTATACAACAACCAAATTGAAATCACTTACCTCCCAATAATTTCTGCATCTCCAAAATTTCCTCTTTGGATTTTCCACTGTGTTTGACACCCACAGTTTCATGAAATCATTGCACCAACATTTGGGTGAGTTTCTTCCATTAGAGACCCCACTGGAAGATGCTTTGCTTCCTCCCATTTCACAAACCCTAGATTAGTGACCGACTCTTCAACCAATTCGAACTCTGCACAAGAATTCGATTTTCAGGACAAAGAAGAGGAAAATCCAAAGAAGAGGAAGAGAATGGAACGGACGAACGAAAGCGAAGGAGAGAAGACAAGAAGAGGATGAGAATTGATCTGGTTTTTTGTATTTAAGGATTTTTGATTTTACGTTTTTAAATAAAAAAATGTTTTTAAAAAGAGTTAATTACAAAAAAAATAAAATAAAAAAATTTAAAATTTTAATTTTTTTATTTAAAAATGACGTGGACAGGTATTTACACACGTGGCAGCGAAAAAAAATGAAAAATAAAAAAAGAAAGCCACGTCAGCGCCACGTCAAAGATTCTGCTGACTAAAGGGGGTCAGGGGCCAAAACCAAAACAAAAAAATTTTACGAGGGTGGAATCTAAAAAAAAAAATTTACAGGGGCTAAACCCAAAAGTGCCCTATATTACAGGGGCTAAAAACACTGTTTACCCAATTAATTATTATTTTTTATTAGATATGTTATTCATACACACGAATGTAACTTGGCTGTGGAAAGATTGAATGTGCATTCTTTGGTGAGTACGTGGATGAGATCAAGACACTTATTGGTAAGGCAATGGAGGAAGGTCCGATTGTTGTTGTTCAATTTGTGAAGGTCAAGATATTCAGGGGTTAGTGTTATTTATTTTTATTTTTTTTATAAGGTAATGTGTTACATAGTTTTGGTTATATGTATGGTACTTCCTTTTTTGTGTTATTTTTATGGGTAAACAGTGCTTTTAGCCCCTGTAATATAGGGCACATTTGGGTTTAGCCCCTGTAAAAAAAAATTTTTAGATTCCACCCTCATAAAAATTTTTTGTTTTGGTTTTGGCCCCTGACCCCTGTGACTCAGCAGAATCTATGAGGTGGCACTGACGTGGCATTTTTTTTTTTTATTTTTCAATTTTTTTTTGAATGCCACGTGTGTAAATGAATGTCCACGTGGCATTTCTGATTTTTTTAATTAAAAATATTTTTTTAAAAAAAATAAAAAAACGAAAAAAATTCTTAAAAAATAAAAAAAATTCTGAAATCTGAAATTTTTTTAAAAAATTGGAAAAACAAATAAAAATGAAAACAAAAATCTGCAAAATTTTAAAAATAAAAAATAAATATGGTAAAATTAAAAAAAATGAAAAAATTCTGGAAAAAATTAATAAATTTCGAAAAATTCATATTTCCAAATTTTTTTCAATACCGGAAAAATGAAAGAAATTCATATTTTTTTTCGGAAAGTACTTGTCATTCAAGCGTATAACGGAAAAAAATTCATATTTTTTTTTTCGGAAAGTACTTGTCATTCAACCTAAGCTCGGAATACACAAAAATTCCCGGAAAAAATACTAATGAAAATTTCAAAATTTCGAAAAATACACAAAAAACCTAAGCTCGGTTTATAAATACACATATTTTTTCCCTTATTCTCGGTTTATAAATACACAAAAATTTCCAAAAAAAAAATTTGGAAATAAATACACTGAAAAAACCTAAGCTCGACATATTTACTAATGAAAATTTTGAAATTTCAAGAAATACTAATGAAGATTTTTTAAAAATGATTAATCTTCAAGAAAATTTCGAAATTTTTTTAAATATTTTCCAGAAGTTTTTCACAATTTTTATTTTTCATTAAAATTTTAATTAGAATTTTTCCAGAATTTTAATTAAAATTTCGAAAATTTTAATTAAGATTTTTCATTAAAATTTCGAAAATTTCATTTTTCCAGAATTTTAATTTTTTTCAGAAAATTTCGAAATTTTATTTTTTCAGAATTTTTCATTATTTTTCATTTTATTAGATTATTTTATTTTTCTAATCATTTTTTATTTTTATTAATTTTTCCAGAATTTTTAAACTTTTTTCCGTATTTTTTAAAAAAATTTCATTTTTATTAATTTTTCAATTTTCCAGAATTTTTTAATATTTTTTTTCAATTTTTTTATTAATTTTTCATTTTTCCAGAATTTTTTAATATTTTCAGAATTTTTTTATTAATTTTCAGATTTTTTTTAAATTTTTTAATTATTTTTAATTTTTCCAGAATTTTTTAGTTTTTTTTTAAAAAAATAAAAAATGCCACGTGTACCCCAAAAAAATATAAAATAAATTTAATTATACAGTCAACGTGACACGTCATCAAAATAGGTGACGCAGCATGCCACGTCAAAGATTCTGCTGACTCAATGGGGTCAGGGGCCAAAACCAAAACAAAAAAATTTTATGAGGGTGGAATCTAAATTTTTTTTTTTACAGGGGCTAAACCCAAAAGTGGCTTATATTACAGGGGCTAAAAGCACTGTTTACCCTATTTTTATCAAAGACAAAGCTTCGCTTTAGAATGTGATGGGACTACTAAGATTTTTGTTAATGATGGTGTCCAGACTTCATCTTCTACTGTGAATGTTGTCGGCAAGGAGGTTTTTCAAAAAATATGAAGGTTCTCCTGGCAGGTAGTTGCGAAATTATATAAGATGTTTGTTTGTTTTACGTTGTTAATGTGATATTTCTTGATATATGTTTTTAATCATGATAATTTAATTAATTTTCATTCTATGCTTTTTTTCTTGAAGGGGTCTGAACTCTGGAGAACTTATTTGGATGCATGACCGAATACAGTCTTTGTCCAAGACCAATAAACGTTTGTGCAGCGTGAATGGTTAAATTAGTTTGTATATGTTTTTGTGGTAGCGTGTTTTGTATTGTTATGCCCGTTTTGGGTTAACAACTGTGCCTTGTTTGTCTTTCAAAAAAAATTTTTTTGTCTTGTTTGAAATTGTGTGTAAGCATTGTATATGTATATTTTGTAGTAATCATAAGTTTTTTCTGCCTTTATTTCCACCCGTGCGCTACACACGGGTACTAAACTAGTTCTTAACAATTGTCCACATACGCGCACAGGTACTAAACTAGTTCTTAACAATTGTACACACAGGGACGGGTGCATATATGTCATGGTGTTGCTATAGCCACACCAAAATTTTGCCAAAAATTATTTACATGTGAAGGGTGTCTAAAAATAAAATGTTAAGAGAAGTTAATGACTCATTTTGTTTCAATTATCAATTGTTAAGAGTTATAAATGAACTTTATGTAATAAAACTATTAAAACTGTTATTTTGGGTGAAGAGAAGTGCTAGCAACACACTCTTTTTAAATCATTGTGGGTCTACACTTTAGAAATAGAGTCAACACAATGTGATGGGACGTACATTGATTTCATCCAATAGAAGAGTGATTGATAGAGAGTGTTGAAAAGTGTGTTGCTAGCATTCCTCTTTAGGTGAAGAGAAGTGCTAGCAACACTCTCAGTTGAACACTCTCTAATACTCACTCTTTTAAGCTAATTTTTATAACATTAATACTTTGGCCACATTAAAACCTTAACTCTATATCCTCCCCACCCTAAAATAAACAGAAACAAAATTGAGGCTACCAAATGAGTACAGCTTATTCGAAAATTCTTCCAATGCCTCAGCTTCGTCAGGGCCTTGGCTTTGACTATATTTGTAGAAATGCATCCTCTGTAGCATCATACAATTTTGCATAAAAAATTTAGCTAAATACAGCTCATGCTCGGCTCCATCAACGTCTACAAAAACCACAGCATGGAGAGATGCAAAACACCTTGGCACAACAGCAGAATTTAAACGCTCTTTCGTATATCCATTTATTCCCTGACGAAAAACCATCAAACAAAGTATAAATAAGACAAAGTATAAATAAGACGCTAAAAGAGCATAAAGAAAAGTGGATAAAAAACTAATTACCAACCTTGAGAACTAGTTTCTGAAGAGCCGGTGATTTTTGAAGTAAAGCTAAGAGAACATCAAAACTAACGAAGCAAACCTCTAATTTCGTCAACATTGAAAATACACATAGTTGTGGTGGTGGTGCCAGATCCTGGGTAACACAAAGAAACTAATTCATATTGCAATACAGGAATAAACTTATATTATAGATTATAACAAACTTATGAAATACATGAAAGAAATTTGGGACAAGTATTTTATGAATACATCAAATTACCGAGGTGTAACCCTTAGGTAGTGCAAGTATTACACGACATGAAGATAAACATCAGCATCTTTATTGAACAATGTAATCTTTGTATGTCGGAGACATACAAATAACTTCAGATTTACATGAAAAGTTTATAGAGATGATTTGACATAGATCATCAATCCAACAAAGAGTTTATCACACATATATATATGGGGGCTTCTAACTTATTTACACTCATTTTTATTAAGGTGCAAGTTAGCAACTTTCACTAATTTACACCCACTATCATCATTTTAAAATATTGTTTCCTTAAAAGTTTGTCTTTATTACATGTTTTGTACCTTAAGCATGTCATTGTCTTTTTTGTTTCTTTTTTTAAGGATCTTTTTTAAGCTAGTTACAAAATTGCCCTTCTATTTAAAATTAATTAGAATATAAACAAAAGGGTGTTTTAGTAATATAAGTGGGTGCAGCTTGCTAACCTGTACCTTAGTGTTTTTAGGTGGGATGTAAGTTAGCAGCCCCCATATATATATATACCGTGAGCTTAGCTCAGTTGGTAGGGATATTGCATATTATATCCAGGGGACGGAGTTCGAACCCGGACACCGCACTTCTCCACATTTAAAATGTGTGAGCTCTAGCCACTAGGCTACTTGACAAAAAAAAAGTTATAAATAAAATATTGAACATTTAGCATCAGCAATGATATCGTTTTTAAAAAAGCTAAATCATACACTTACCCCGAATACCTCAAACCTGATACATTTTGCATGACTGAATTGGCTGAGAATGCCAAAAATTGAGTGATCTGACACATAAGCTGGACCCTTATGTATAATGATTTTAGCATAAGCACACCATGGGGACGGTGTTAAAATGTCTTGTGGTATATAATTACCCACATAAGTGAATTCTTGCAGATGTGAAGAACTTACAAAATTGATAGCAGAGTTGTCCTCACCATACAACATGTGCATGTCATTTTGAATGAGAATGCTTTGAAGTAGAGGTGCATGTACAATGACCGTTCTAGAATCAAGAAACCAAGAGCAGTTTTTAGCCTCAAAATTTATTAGGTGTGGGAATCTAAGGTCAATATGGTTGCGGGATGTGGGTGAGTCGGTGTTAAAGTTGATGCTACACAGCTTGAGATGTTTTAGGTTTCCAAAATGAATATCAGAATTTGAGGGAACTTTAATGAGGGAAATCGACTCAGCCTGCAATTCCAATTCTTCTAATAGCACAATGTTTTTAAAAAGCGAATTAGATGTAAAAGCAGAGGGTAATTCAAAATGTGAATGGATTCGAAGATTTTTTAGTGTTCGGTCTAATAATATGATACAAAACCATACCTCGAGAAGGGATGGGTCGTATTGACGAGAGAGGGAAAGGGAAATGGTTTCCATGGTTAAAGTGCGAGTAAGAAGCAGTGCTCTGGTAACAAAGCTTATAAAATTCTGCAACTTGGGAGAAGGGGAAGAATCATCATGATCATCATGTAAGCAGAGTTTGGTGAGGGAAATCCATCGGTGTTTCCATGGTTTAGATAAGACACAAGTGCGAACGGCATCTTTGGTTGGGAGAAAAGAGATGATATGAGTTATAAGTGATTCAGTCAACTTGTTGTGGAATAAGTCTTCTTCTTCTTCTTCTTCACATGTTGCTTTATTCTTATGACGCTTTCCGCTTTGTGTGCTGCAAGCGGTGAGAGTTAAACCAGACTCCATGTCTCCTTCCAAACTTAATCTGAGACGGAAAGAAAATAAAAAAATATCAATCAATGTCGGGTACAAAAAGGGACCTACGCAATTAACATTCACAAACTACTTTGCTCTCAGATTAAAAATCCTAGATTTTGAAACTTTCTCAAAAATGCTAAAATTAATTTTATAACGATCCAAACTTAAAAATATTTACAGATCTATACTCATACGGACTCACACAATAACATTAACAAAGGTAATGAACACCAGATGGGTTAAAATCATAGATCTGCTGGTTTAAAACTTATAGCTCGATTAAAAAATCATATTTTGAAACTTTCTCAAAAATATTTACCGACTTACATATCAAAATCCTAATTAACACTAACTTGTTAAAAATCACAAACAAACTAATGAGTCAAAATCGTAGATCTGATCTCAATTAAAAATCAGATTTTTGAAACTTACACAAAAACACTAAAATTTTGTAGGAGTAAAAGTATCTGTTTTATCGCCATTCCATAAAATTTTGAAAGAAGGAGAAGTAATACAATGGTGTATGATGTTAATAAGATTATGAGGAAACTTACAATCATTCAGACAATTTTTCACAAAATTCCAATTAAGACGGTCATAAGCCTTCTCAAGATCTATCTTAATGGACATAAACATCTTTTTACCTTTCATCCTAGACATAGAATGCACCATTTCTTGAGCCACAATAATGTTATTAGACAAGGAGATCCGTTGTCTCCATATCTTTTTGTCATTTGTATGGATCGGTTATCTCATATTATTGCTGACCAAGTGGAAGCGCATTATTGGAAACCCATGCACGCAGGTAAGTCTGGCCCTCAAATATCTCATCTTCTTTTTGCTGATGATCTCCTTTTGTTTGCAGAGGCATCTATTGAACAAGCTCATTGTATTATGCATTGCCTTGACCTTTTCTGCCAAGCTTCTGGGCAAAAGATCAATAGTCAAAAAACAGAGATCTATTTCTCGAAGAATGTCGACCAACAACTCAGGGAGGACATTTTACACCACACAGGTTATAAACAGGTCAATAATATGGGCAGGTATCTTGGGGCGAACATTGACCCAGGCAGAGCTACCCGGGGAAAATTTAGTAATATCATTGACAAGATTCAAAATAGGTTGAGTGGCTGGAAACAACAATGTCTGAGCTTTGCTGGAAGACTTACTTTATCTAAATCAGTTTTGAGTTCCATACCCTATTATCATATGCAATATGCTAAGCTCCCTAAGACTATTTGCGATGAGATGGAAAAAATTCAAAGGAGATTTTTGTGGGGGGATACAGACCATTCCCGCAAACCTCATCTTGTGGGATGGGACGTGTGTTGCCTTCCTAAATTTGATGGAGGCCTTGGCATCAAGAGACCTCATCATATGAATGAAGCTTTTCTTATGAAAATACTTTGGAATCTGATTACTAATCCGAATGACCTTTGGTGTAAGGTGCTCTATAGTAAGTATGGTAGGAACAATGATCTTAGGGTATCTATTAAATCTCAACCCTATGATTCTTCATTGTGGAAATCGTTAACAAGCATTTGGGACCAATTTCAGCAGCAGGTTGTGTGGCAGTTGGGGGATGGGAATAATATCAATTTCTGGTTGGATAAATGGGCTCCTAATGGAACTTCTCTTATCTCTATCACTAATCAATCTTATATAGACACGACACTCTCTGTGAGGGATGTGGTAACCCCCTCAGGAGAATGGGATTATAATTTCCTTATTTCTAATCTACCTTCTACCTCTGTCTTTCAGGTTCTTGCCATCCCTGCTCCAAAAGACATAGACGGAAGAGACAACATTGGTTGGGGAGGAACAAACACTAGGGAATTCACAGTTCAAAGTGCCTACATTGCTCATAGTAGTACAGTTCAACCAATAGAGGGTGATTGGAAGGCCTTGTGGAGTTGGAAAGGCCCTCACAGAATCCAAACTTTTATGTGGATGGCAGCCCATGAGCGTTTGCTCACTAACTTTCGGAGAAGCAAATGGGGTGTAGGAGTGTCTCCTGTATGCCCTGGGTGTCAGAGGGACAATGAAACTATTCTTCATGTTTTGCGGGATTGCCCCATTGCAACCCAGACATGGAATATGTTAGTACCTTCAAATCAAATCACTAACTTTTTTTCTTTTAATTGCAGGGACTGGATCTTCAAGAATATTAATCATAAGCTGTTTGGCGCTCAAAGTAAGAAGTGGACATCAATTTTTATGGTCACGTGTTGGTACATGTGGATGTGGAGGAACAAAGCTATTTTTGAAGATGATTTTCAGCGTCCGACAAATCCTACCTTCACTATTTTCAAGATGGTGGAAGATATAGACAACTACACCAACCATCCTTTGAACCTTCGCAATTACGACACCATTTTCATTGGTTGGACAAGGCCTGAAGAGGGGTGGATTAAACTTAACTGTGACGGATCCTACAAAGATACTTTGGGTCTAGCCGGTTGTGGTGGTCTCTTAAGGAATTCAGATGGTAGATGGCTTAAAGGGTACTGTCGCAAAATAGGCACTTGTGATGCTCTCACTGCTGAAATGTGGGGAATGTTCTTGGGAATGCAGCTTGCTTGGAGACTAGGATTTCATCGCCTTCAAGTAGAAAGTGATTCAAAAACTTTGGTTGACATGATCAAAGGGAACGTCAAAATTAATGGCAAAGCACCCACCTTGATGTGCCGTATTCAAGAGCTTTTAAAGTTAAACTGGCAGGTGCAATTCAACCATACTTGGCGGGAAGGAAATAGAAGTGCTGATTGGCTTGCTAATTTTAGCTTCTCTTTAAATTCTTTTGCCATTCATGTCATGGAGACTCCTCCTAGTGAGGTTTCGAGTCTCCTTTTTGATGATATTTCTGGGGCTTGTATGCCTAGGAATATTCATGTAACTTTGTAGTTTTTTTTCGCTTGGGGCTTTTAGCCCTCTTTTTCCACCAAAAAAAAAAAAACACTAAAATTTTATAACGATCCAAACTTAAAAACAATTCGTTACTCACAGATCAAAATCCTAATTAACATTAACATGTCAAAATCAAAGATTTTTAAACTTTATCAAAAAACCTCTCCTTTGTACAATAACAATCCAATACAAAAAACTTGCTATCAAAAAAAAAAAAACAAGTTTATCTTCGAGAAATCAGAAACAAAACAATTATTACCTGCTGCTGCAATTCTGAGAACCTAGAACAAAACCAGCGGCGGCGTGAGTATAGGAGAGAGAAGGATGTTTAAGGTTTAGAGGGAGTTTTGGTAGAATTTATTTTTCTACCAATAGGACTAATTTATTAATGATTTTATTACACGAGTCACGAAACCATAACGCTAGAATCGATTTTGGAGAACCTAGAATCGATTTTTTTTTCTAATACACGAGTCACGAAACAAACCCATGACCACATGTTTAAAGTGACCAAAATTCTTACCAATAGGACTAATTTATTAATGATTTTATTACACTTTTTATTTTTACATTGGACAAAAATTATTTAATATCTAACCCGGACAACGCCGGGTCTCTAAACTAGTAGTACATAATTTTTAAATTTAATAAGCAATAACATTAATATTTTAGCCACACTAAAACCATAACGCTATTTTCCTCCCTGAGTGCACATGAAAATAAACAAAAACAAAATAGAGGCTACCAAATGAGTACAGTTTATTCGAAAATTCTTCAAAAACCTTAGCTTTGTCAGGGTCTTGGCTTTGACCATCACTGTAGATATGCATCCTCTGTAACATCGTATAATTTTGCATAAAAAATTTAGCTAAAAGCAGCTCATGCTCGTCTCCATCAACGTCTAAAATAGTCACAGCATGGAGAGATGCAAAATACTTTGGCACAACAGCAGAATTCAAACGCTCTTCCGCATATCCATATATATCCTGATGATAAACCATCAAACAAAGTATAAATAAGACGCTAAAAGAGCATAAAGAAAAGTGGATAAAAAACTAATTACCAACCTTGAGAACTAGTGTCCGGAGAGCCGGTGATTTTTGAAGTAAAGCTAAGAGAACATCAAAGCTAACGAAGCCAACTTCTAATTTCGTCAACATTGAAAATACACATAGTTGTGGTGGTGGTGCCAAATCCTGGGTAACACAGAAACTAGTTCATATTGCAATAGAGGAATAAAATTTGATTATAACAAACTTATGAAATACATGAAAGAAATTTGGGACAAGTATTTTACGAATACATAAAGTTACCGAGGTGTAACCCTACACCTTACACCTTAAGGTAGTGCAAGTATTACTCGACATCAAGATAAACGTCAACGTCTTTATTGAACAACGTAAATGTTTGTATGCCAACGACATACAAATAACTTCGGATACATCTCATATACTCCCTCCGTTTCAAAATGTGAGCAAAAAACAACTCATTTCTTTGTCCTAAAATGTAAGAAAAAAAGACGAACTTTTATCCTATTTACTCTTGTTTCTATAATAAAAAAAAACATTTTTTCCCAAAAAAAAAAAAAAAAAAAAACTTTGGCTTATTCTCATGAAATTAAATGCAAACATTCCATTTTCTTAACAACTGTGATTTGATTTTTTTTTTTTTTCCTTACAATCTGGCACCGAGGGAGTATATATATTATATATATGAGAAATGATATTTGTATATGACAACTTTTGTGACAATTCTTTCTCTGGTCACTATTATAAGTGAAACTTTGTATTTTAGATTCATTCAATTAAGGATGTATATCGTCTTTATTATAGACCACATACATCATTTAATGAATGGATCTAAAATGCAAAGTTTTGCTTAAAATAGTGACATATGAGGGTGTATGTTTTTATCTATCTCTCTATTGCTAAATCCATTTTTTCATTGTAAATATATGGTTGTCAACCAAACAGTTGTTCAAATATTATTGAGTAATATAATACAACTACAGTGTTACACTAGTGTAACTGAGTTGTCTGTTGGTCTAATACACACAAGAAGTTATAAATAAAAGGCTTATTCCATCCAACGGTCCTTCAAGTTTATTGATTGTTGCAAAGTGGTCTTCTAACTAAAGAAACGTCTTAAAATGGTCCCTTATAGTTTCTTCCGTTAAAGGTTTTGCTCTATTTCGCCAGTTTTTAACTCTAAATGTCTAAGCTGGACCAACATTATAGGTAGTCCATCATAGACATTATTAAATTTTTTAATTTAAACTCGGACAGTTTGGATTGTGCGTGTCTATTGTATCATATCATGAACCACCTACATCTAATTTCCCCCCTCTTTCTTCATTTACTTCCGCCCACTTCTTCATTATTTTCAAACTACCATTCATCTAATTTTTTCTGATAAATGATAGTTTGAAGATGATGTAAAAGTGGGAGGAAGAAGATAAAGAAAGAGGTGAAAAATTAGATGTAGATAGTTATAATACAATAGACACGCACAACCACGGTTAACTTTTTAAATAAAAGATTAAAGAGTTTAAATTAAAAAATTTAACGAGGCCTACGGTGAATTAGCTACAATGTTGATGCACCTTAGACATTTATAGTTAAAAACTGATAGACCAAAACCTATAATGGAAGAAATCTTAAGCGACAACTTTGAGACGTTTTTAAGTTAGATGACCACTTTGCAACTATCAATTAAGTTAAGGGACCACTAGATGGAAAGAATGGAAGAAAAAGAAAAAAAAAAATCATACACTTACCCCGACTACGTCAAATCTGATACGTTTTGCATGACTGAGTTGGTTGAGAAGACCGAAAATTGAGTGATCTGGCACATAAGCTGGACCCTTCTCTATAATGACTTTAGCATAAGCACAACATGGGGACGGTGTTAAAATGTCTTGTGGTATACAATTACCCCAATAAGTGAATTCTTGTAGATGCAAAGAACTTACAAAATTGATAGCAGAGTTGTCCTCTCCATACGACATGTGCGTGCCATCTCGAATGAAAATGCTTTGAAGTAGAGGTGCATGTACAAAGACCGTTCTAGAATCAAGAAACCAAGAGCAGTTTTTAGTCTCAAAATTTATTAGGTGTGGGAATCTAAGGTCAATATGGTTGCGGGATGTGGGTGAGTCGGTTTTAAAGTTGATGCTACACAGCTTGAGATGTTTTAGGTTTCCAAAATGAATATCAGAATTTGAGGGAACTTTAATGAGGGAAATCGACTCAGCCTGCAATTCCAATTCTTCTAATAGCACAATGTTTTTAAAAAGAGAATTAGATGCAAAAGCAGAGGAGGGGAGTTCAAAATGTGAATGGATTCGAAGATTTTTTAGTGTTCGGTCTAATAATATGATACAAAACCATGCCTCGAGAAGGGATGGGTCGTATTGACGAGAGAGGGAAAGGGAAATGGTTTCCATGGTTAAAGTGCGAGTAAGAAGCAGTGCTCTGGTAACAAAGCTTATAAAATTCTGCAACTTGGGAGAAGGGGAAGAATCATCATGATCATCGTGTAAGCAGAGTTTGGTGAGGGAAATCCATCGGTGTTTCCATGGTTTAGATAAGACACAAGTGCGAACGGCATCTTTGGTTGGGAGAAAAGAGATGATATGAGTTATAAGTGATTCAGTCAACTTGTTGTCGAATAAGTCTTCTTCTTCTTCACATGTTGCTTTATTCTTATGACGCTTTCCGCTTTGTGTGCTGCAAGCGGTGAGGGTTAAACCAGACTCCATGTCTCCTTCCAAACTTAATCTGAGACGGAAAGAAAATAAAAAAAATATCAATCAATGTCGGGTACAAAAAGGGACCTACGCAATTAACATTCACAAACTACTTTGCTCTCAGATTAAAAATCCTAGATTTTGAAACTTTCTCAAAAATGCTAAAATTAATTTTATAACGATCCAAACTTAAAAATATTTACAGATCTATACTCATACGGACTCACACAATAACATTAACAAAGGTAATGAACACCAGATGGGTTAAAATCATAGATCTGCTGGTTTAAAACTTATAGCTCGATTAAAAAATCATATTTTGAAACTTTCTCAAAAATATTTACCGACTTACATATCAAAATCCTAATTAACACTAACTTGTTAAAAATCACAAACAAACTAATGAGTCAAAATCGTAGATCTGATCTCAATTAAAAATCAGATTTTTGAAACTTACACAAAAACGCTAAAATTTTATAACGATCCAAACTTAAAAACAATTCGTTACTCACAGATCAAAATCCTAATTAACATTAACATGTCAAAATCAAAGATTTTTAAACTTTATCAAAAAACCCCTCCTTTGTACAATAACAATCCAATACAAAAAACTTGCTTTCAAAAAAAAAAAAACAAGTTTATCTTCGAGAAATCAGAAACAAAACAATTATTACCTGCTGCTGCAATTCTGAGAACCTAGAACAAGACCAGCGGCGGCGTGAGTATAGGAGAGAGAAGGATGTTTGAGGTTTAGAGGGAGTTTTGGTAGAATTTATTTACGGTAGCTTTTAGGGTACAATTTGTGTACTTGTAACAAACATATAACAGGGATTACCTCATGCTGTTTGGGTTCTGTTCTGCCCTCTCTGCTGTGGTTAATCCAATGGCTGAAAAACAATAAAGAACATATAAATAAATGAATGGTTGAGATTTGAGAATCCACATCCAAAATTTTATGGTTTGTATTTCTTAAAAAAACAAAAAAAAATCTACTGTTTGGATAAATGTTGGGCCCAACTTTTTTCAATGCTAAATGGTGCACACAATTTTGTTAGTTATAGGTTTTTAATTTCTTTTATCTTTTTTAATAAAACTAATAATGTTCTCTATTTGAAAAACTAAAGTTTGTTATTTTTAAACAAAGTTTGTCTTTTTTTAACAAAGTTTGTTTTTTGTTTTCTTGAAAATTCAAATAGATGTCACATATTGTGAATCTAGTATTAGTTGAAACCATAATTAAAGTCTTAATTTTGTTTAAAGGAGTTGGAGGAAAGTTAATTTTTCTAAACTTTTGATTATTTTGCTTTAAATTATTAAAAAATATGTGTGCAATATTTAGATTATTAATAAGAGTAAATTACACTCCCTCTTTCAGAAAAAAAAAAAAAAGAGTAAATTACACTCTCCTCCCCTAAAAGATTTTTGAATTACACTTCCCTCCCCTCTTATGTTAAAATATATACTTCCCTCCCTTGAAAAGTAAAATTTATACTCATCTCCCCTTTGAGATGCTTGAATTGCAACCCTCTCCCTTAATAATTAAATATGCCATACACTTTAATCTATTTTAACATAAATAAATATTTTTATGATATATGCTAATTTTAAACTATCATTTAAGAAAAATAAATTCATTTCTTTATAATTTAAATGTGAATGATAATTAAATTTAAATATTTTATTATTATTTATAATTTAGAGTATAAAATTCACTTTTAAATAACATAACCTACTCACATAACCTTTTTATCCTTCTCTCTGTACTAACTATCATCACCACTAATTCATTTCATTTGCAAACTCAACTCCTCATGTCACTTTTTTTTTTTTTCCTTCTACTTTCTACCAATTCTTACCATTATTGTGATACTCATTAGCTTTTCACGATTGTCACAAGATCATTCAAGTTTCAAGGTTCTAAACAAAGTGTATTTTTTCATTATCAACGTGTCATGGAGTAATCACATAGGGAGTTAAGTGTTCTTCAAGTATGTTGTCTATTTTTATTTATTTTATCAATCTATTGTATTCTTCAATTTTCCTTCTTCTATTATTTTTTTTTTCTATTTTCCTACTCTCTTTTTTTTCTTTTCATTTTTCAATTATTTGTTTTTATTTTCCTACTCTCTTTTTTCCTTCAATTTTTTGTCTTATTTATTGGTTGGATTTTCTTTTGAGCAGATTTATTGGTTGGATTTAACCACAACACTTATTCAGTCTTGCCATGCAAGCCTGTAATCAAAGCAACTTACATTGAAACACACTCAATAAGCATTGTTTAACAAATTAAAAAGGGAAAATGAATTAAGAAATTTAAGTAAAAGAATTGCTTAAGAAGAATGATGTTAAGCATCTTCATTTTTTTCCTTGATTCCATTAATTAAATTAAATTAAAAAAAAATCACTACCCACGTATCTTTCCAAACTCTCTTTCTAATAAATTCATCTATTAATTAACTAAATAAAAATGGAAATGGATGGAAATAAAATATTATCAATCAATCAATTAAATAATTAAATTATAAAACTCTCTTCCTATTATCAATTAATTAAATTAAAAAAAAAAGTATCCTATTAAACACACACCACTCCTTCTATAAAAAAACACACATCATTCTTAACCACAATTTTCCAAAAAAAAAAAAAAAAGGTAAGAGGAAAATAACTACCCACGAAAAATGAAAAATAGCTAAGGAGAAAATAAGTAACTACCCATAACCGTGAACCGGGATCACTGTAATTAAAGTAACGCCACCATAAAACAATCAAAAAGAAACTGAAAATTGAAATAGTAATATCAATGATAATTAAAAAAAAATGAATGCAGAAGAAAAAGAGACATGTAAGTGAGAGCAAGAGTGAGACTACCTATTGCAAGAATGTGATGAAGGAATATATAGAGACTAAAGGATAAAGGTTGTAGAATGGTGCCAAAGTGCAAGGACTGTGGGAGCATGTGAGAGAGAGGAGACCAAAGTTGCAGAAAATGCATAAGATGGTGCTGCAATTTCAGTGATTTGTTTCACAAAAATAGGAAAGGTAAAAAGCAAATGGGAAAGGATAAATTGCGATGAAGCTCAAAATGTAAAAACAGTGTTGGGGTGTATCTCTCTTCTGTTATGTTTTTTCTTTAATTTTATTTTGGCATTCTGTGAAGTTTTTGTGTGTTTTGTGAGACAGCTCTTTTCCTTTTGCAATTTTCTTTTTCAAAATTTGTATTTTTTCTTGTGTTTTAAATTTGTCATTTTATTTTTGTTTTAACTAGCAACATTATATTATGAGTAGATAATCCCAAATAAACTCTAAGTTGAACCCCTTATACTATCAAGCAACATTTTACATATAGGTTGTGTTTTGTAATACAAATAAGCTAGTTTATAGCTTCATGGACTAGCTTATAAGCTTGTTTTGATAGAATGAGACGTGTTTGTTAAAAAAAAAAAATTATTAGCTTATAGCGTTTTTTGAAAAGCTATTTCAAGTAGCTTTTGAGCTTATAACTTTTAGCTTTTTATACTTTCTTCCAATTTTAACCTTATTAATTTAATTTTATTATTTTTTTTTTCAAGTAGCTTTTGAGCTTATAACTTTTAGCTTTTTATACTTTCTTCCATTTTTAACCTTATTAATTTAATTTTTTTTTTTTTTTTTAACAAATCAAAATGAGATATATACTAAACCACCGATGATTCCCTCCGCACAAGGTGTGCAACGAGGGAACACCGACAAAATAATTACAGAGTTAAGGTGTCAAAAAGAAGCACCAACCAGAAACAACATTACAAAAAGGCACCCATACAAAGAGTGGGATGTCTCCACCACTCATGAAAAGAATAAACACGAACCACCTGTTTTGATTTCAGCCAAAGGAATGAATGGAGTTTAACTTTTTCAATGAGTTAGAGAAGAGGACACCGTATTTTTGAACACCCGGCTATTCCTTTCCCTCCAAAGCACCCAAATAGTGGCAAACCAAATAATTTTATTATTTTTTAATAAACAAAACTACACACGTTTTTTTTTAAGGAAAAACTACCCACGTTTGATTTCAATTTCTTATAGTGGTTGTTTTATAGGGGTGTTTTATATCACTTTTTTTAGGGAGCATTCTTTAGGGTGTGTTTGGTTTAAGAGAGAAGTTGTGAAGAGAGAAGTTGTGAAGAGAGTATAGGAAGAGAGAAATAGGTGAGAAATAGAGTAGATTTGACTTATTGTTCGGTATAAGAGAGAAATGAGAGAAATAGAGAAGAAAGAAGTGTGTAAGAAGTGTGTTAAACTTTTGAAAAGACCAAAATATCCTTACTAAACTTTAATATACAATTTTATTATATATGAATTAATTTCTTATAAAAATTGATATAATTTTTTACATTAATTTAATTAAGAAACTAAGTAATTTTTTTACAAAGAAATTTGATAACTTATTTGCTTAATTAATTATTTATTTACAATTTTACAATTTAGTCGGTTAAACTATTTCATTAGTTAACTTTTTTTCTGAAGGATTTAGTTAACTAACTACTAGTTTATAAAGTTAACTTTTTTTTTGAAGGATTTAGTTAACTAACTACTAGTTTAATTTTATTTATTATAATAAAAGAGGATTCAAATAAAGAGGTAAAAAGGCAAGAGAGTTGCGTATTAGTTTTTGTATTTACCTGCTACAACAAAAACCATGAAAACAGTACAATAGTGGTAACAAAAAAAAAAAAGGACAATAGTTTTATATCAGCCACAATGTCAGGGATAATTTTGGAAAACAGAAGAAAGTTCACATCTCTACACTATTTCTTCGTACATCAAGAGAGAAATAAAACAGGCATGGGTCCCACCATATTTGGTCTCTCTCTTCAATCTCTATTCTCAACCAAACAGGAGAAGTTGCTTCTCTCTATCCAACTTCTCTCTTCCCTCTGTCTCTCTTTCTTATTTCTCTTCTACCAAACACTGTTAATGTCTTCTCACGCTTTTTATACTTTTGTTGTTTACTTTTTTTTTAGTTTACAATAAATAGTGAATCAATTTTAGTTAAATAAAATTCAAAAAAAATATCTTCAATAAAAAATGTCAAATTCAATTTATAAAGTACATTTATCATTTTGTTGATGAAAATAATTAAAAATAAATTTAAATAATTAAAAAGAAATACATTAAGTAAAAAAATATTATATGTATAATTTATGAAGAAAAAAAAAAACAAAATAAAAACATATCCTTTTATTTTATATTTATCAACCACTCCAACAACTGATTTTATGAAACACTTTAATTTAATCACATAGGGAGTTAAGAGTTAAACCAGACGCCATGTTTTCAGATATCAATCAATGCCGGGTACAAAAAGAGAGCTACGCAATTAACATTCACAAACTACTTTGCCCTCAGATTAAAAATCCTAGATTTTGAAACTTTCTCAAAAATGCTAAAATTAATTTTATAACGATCCAAACTTAAAAATATTTACAGATCCATACTCATACGGACTCACACAATAACATTAACAAAGGTAGTGAACACCAGATGGGTTAAAATCATAGATCTGCTGGTTTAAAACTTATTGCTCGATTAAAAAATCATATTTTGAAACTTTCTCAAAAATATTTACCGACTTACATATCAAAATCCTAATTAACACTAACTTGTTAAAAAACACACAAACAAACTAATGGGTCAAAGTCGTAGATCTGCTCTCAATTAAAAATCAGATTTTTGAAACTTTCTCAAAAACGCAAAAATTAATTTTATAACGATCCAAAGTTAAAAACCATTCCTTACTCACAGATCAAAATCCTAATTAACATTAACATGTCAAAATCAAAGATTTTTAAACTTTATCAAAAAAACCCCTCCTTTGTACAATAACAATCCAATACAAAAAACTTGCTTTAAAAAAGAAAAAAAAACAAGTTTATCTTCGAGAAATCAGAAACAAAACAATTATTACCTGCTGCTGCAATTCTGGGAACCTAGAAGAAGGGCAGCGGCGACGTGAGGATGGGAGCTGTTGGATTAAGAGATAGATCCAACCCGGAGAGATGTTTTAAGGTTTAGAGGGAGTTTTCGTTGAATTTATTTATGGTAGTAGCTTTAGGGTACAATTTGTGTACTTGTACACAAAGTACATATATGGACAGCAGCATAGAACCAACACGAGAGAATCTCACATCCAAAAAGATACAGTAGAAACTCTTTGAATTAATACTCGCTAAATTAATTTATTAAAAAAAAATACTCGGTAAATTAATAAAAACTCTAAAATAATAAATTTGTCCGGTCCCGACTTGGGCCAATGTAAAAACTTGAAAAACTCGATCAAATAATAAGATAATTAATTTTTAGAGAGATCCCTTTATAATTTTCGGTCTTAAGAAAATCATAAATTAATAATTCATAGAAACTGAAAAAAAATATATTAAGAATATATTGAACATATTTGTTTCTCTTGTTTACATTACATTTACTGTACTTCAAAAGTCATTATTGATTTCCAATGCATATGAACACAGTAGTTACTAATTTACGTTGAGTCTCAAGGTTCGCTACAACATAATTATAAGAGTCATAGACTAATTTGCCTTTTTGTTTGGAATGTACAGTATAATTACTTAAAAACTCTTTAAATTAATAATTATTAATTTATCGATAAATTAATAACTCTCTAAATTAATAAATTTATCCGGTCCTGACATTATTAATTTATAGAGTTTTTAACTGTATATGGTTTGGATAAATGTTGGGCACAACTAATGCTAATTGATCTCTAAAAAAAAAAAAAAAACTAATGCTAATTGCTAAATGCCCCGCACAATTTTTGTCACTTATACTTTTCTAATTACTTTTATCTTTTTCAATAAAACTAATAATGTTATGTATTTGGAAAACTAAAGTTTGTTATTTTTAGACAAAGTTTGTATTTTGTTATATTGAAAATTTAAATCTATGTCCCAAATTGTGAATCTAATATTGGTTGAAACCATAATTAAAGTCTTAACTTTGTTTAAAGGATATTGAGGAAAGTCAAATTTTTCTAAACTTTTGATTGTTTTGCTTTAAATTATTAAAAAAATATGTGTACAATATTTAGATTATTAATAAAGATCATATATGACACAACATGAAAGAGAGCAAAGCGAGAGCGAGTGGCGGGCAACCGCTCCGGAGCACTTCACCGGCTGTGAGATACACTGGGGGGGTCGGGGTCCAGCCAGGGTGGCAGAAATTGGGGGGATAGAGGGGATTGGTCTGTGGTGAGGTCAAGGAAGAGGAAAGCAACGTAACCGGAAAGCGGAAGACGGGGCTGGTCAAGGGATTTAGCGCGGCAAGGAGGAGCGATTTCGGATAGGGTTCAGCGGAGGCAATCACATGTTCGGTTCCATGGGGTTTCTCATCATCGGTCTCAGTCCAAAGGTTATTCCGATCGCAATTATGGAGGTAGGGTTTCCAAGAATGTGGGAGGGCAGTATTCTTCATCTGACAGGCGTGAGGGTGCTCATCAGCAGGTTTATTCACGTACAGAATCTGTCTCCAACATTGGCAATAATGTATCATATTACTTCACGAACTTCCCTGAATTTATGATGGTCTTTAGACTGCGTCAGTGCTCTGAGGTGTTTGGGATGTTGTCTATATTTTTGTGGCAAGGCATCGCAACTCACGTAGACAGTCTTACTGTTTTGTGCGGTTTGCAAAGGTTAAGAACATAGAGAAATTGTCGCAAGCTTCGAATAATGTTTGGATTGGTGAATTCAGAGTTTGGGCTCGCGAGGCACGTTTTGATAGGTTTTCTCAGTACGATGCGGAGCCACCGATTTCTAATCTTGGTCGGCAGGGTAAGGAGGAGGGGAGAAGGGAGAGGGTGTCGAAGGAGCGAGTTGAGGGAGAAAAAAATGATAGGGCTGGGAAGGAGAAGGATGGCGCAGGAAGGAAGGGGGAAGTGGTGAAGGAGAAAAAACAGTGCAAGTGGGAGGGTTGTGGTTCGGTTAGAGGGAGAGGGAAAGAAAAAAGGCGTTGAAGTAGGAAGAAGAAGGAGGGGGTCAGTGTTCCGGTAGGAGAGAAGCTGGTGGCTGATGGTGAGGGGATGAGGAAGGAGGAGGGCAGAACGGTGGTTGAGGGTGAGGGAGGTGGCGAGGTGCTCAAGAATGGGAAGACGAAGGCGGAGGTGAAGGTTTCACTAGTGGCTGGTGCGGCTGTTCAAGCTACTTCTTTTAAACATATTCATGTGTATCAGTCTGTGCATGAGGATCGTTCATGAGCGAATTTGGGGCTGGTAGCTACGGTTGTGTCCGGGGACTCAACTTTATCGTTACAGCAGAGGGTGGAGGATGCAGGGTTCATAATGTTTGTGTTATGCCTATGGGGGTGATAGGGTGTTTCTTCATTGTTCTGGCGAAGAAGATATGCTTCATGTATTTAACGAAACTATTCTTTTTTTTTAATGTTATTTTCTGAATTTCATAGATGGTCGTCGAAAGATGTTAGATATGAACGGGGGGCATGGATTCATGTTTATGGGACACCGGTGCATGCATGGAATGCTAAGTTCTTTAAATTGTGTGTCATGGACTGTGGTAGGTTTATAAAGGCAGATGATTGGAGGATGTCCGTGGGGAGATGAAGGAGCTAGTGAACGGTATTCATAAAGATTGGTGTCCGAAGGAGATTTCAAAGAATGTTCTTGTGCGTGATATTGTTAGTTTCGATGGGAACCAATCTGTTGAAGTTACGAAGGTTCAACAAGATATCATTGAGCCTCAACTTGTTCATAAAGAGGTGGCAGTGGCGTGTACCCAACATATTGCTACGGTGGATGTTCCTGTTGAGGGGAACACAGGTTTGCTTCGGCCTCACCAAGCTGGAAGTAAACGTGCCAGTTCTTGTCCTCCAAAAAGATGCCGTTCGCAAAATTCGGGCCCTTGGAGTCTTGATTGATTGACATAATTCTCTCATGAAGAGGCAGGGGTTGTTTTTTCATCCAAGTTAAAGAAAGCGGACACCAAGCAAGGTTCCCAGTTGAAGCCGGTTAGCAAAAAAAAAAAGGTAAAGGGAGCTTTGAAGCATCTGGTTCATAATTTAAAACGTGTAGTTTGAATGCCGGCTCAAGATAGAAAGGAAGTCTTGAAGGTTTTGAAGAAACAGGCTAAGAAGCAAAAAGTGAATAATTCATCAAACTCTACATTTTCAGAAAATAAGGTTGTTTCCGAATCTTCTAATCATTCTAGTTCTTCAGTTAATAAAGATTGGGAGAATTGGGTTTTATTACATGGTAATTCTAAAGTGGCGGATGAAGATGTGTGGGGGATTGGTAAGGCGATTGGAGTTAAATATAAAGGTGATAACATGAATCGTTTTAATTTGTTGTCGAGAGCGGGAATACATGAATGGAGGGCGGCTTATGAGGTGGAGGCCGTGAGTGGAGGTGTGGATGAGGGTAGGGTTGGTGGCGACGGGATTAGGTGTTGGTGTCTGTGTTGGTGGGGTGGTGTGAAGTTCTCAATGAGGGTGTTATCATATAATATTCGTGGTTTAGGCGGGGTTGAGAAGAAACATGAGGTGTGTCGGTTGGTTTCTAAGAAAACTCCTTTTGTTTTGTGTTTGCAAGAGTCGAAGCTAACTTTAGTGGATGATATGATGGTTAAGTCTATATGGGGTAATTCTCCATGTGGGTTTTCGTTTCAACCTTCAAATGGCGCCTCTGGAGGTTTACTATCTGTGTGAGACAACAATGTGGTAGAGGTGTGGTCCTCCATGAGCTTTGATCACATGTTGGTGATTAAAGGTAGAGTTGTTATTATCGGTCAGAAAGTAAGTGTAGGGGATCGGTGTTTCGTCAAGGTGACACGAATATCTTCAATAAATTTATTGATAACTCTATGTTGATAGATTTGCTAATTTATGGCTGTTTATTTACTTGGTACCGTGGAGATGGGGTTTCAATGAGCCGCTTGGATAGGTTCCTGTTATCGGTTAATTGGTGCGAAGTGTGGCCTAATAATATGCAAGTGGCGCACCAAAGGGGATTATCTGATCATGTCCCTTTAGTGCTTCTTATGGATGATGTGAATTGGGGACCTCGACCGCTCAGAATGCTAAACTGTTGGACTGACTTCCCTGGTTATTCTAAATTTGTGCGTGATAAGTGGGGCTCTTTTGATATTCAAGGATGGAGTGGTTTTGTGTTAAAAGAGAAGCTTAAGTTAATAAAGGGATGTCTGAAAGAATGGCATCAAGAGCACTCTCAAAATATGGTGGGTAAGATGACAGTGGTAAAGGATCAGATTTCATGTCTAGATGCTAAAGGGGAGGAGGCCGATTTGGTAGAGGAAGAGGTGTTGGAACTTCGTGAGTTATCTGTCAATTTTCACTCTTTGTCTCGGATTCATGCTAGCATGTGTTGGTAGAAGGCGCACATGGATTGGTTAATAGAAGGCGATTTTAACTCTAAATTCTTCCATAGTATTATGTCTAGCAAACGTCGTCGCAATGCTATTCAAGTAGTGTATGTTGATGGTGTTTAGGTTGATGGGGTCTAGAATATCAGAACAGCGGTTTTTGATCATTTTTCTCATCATTTCAAATCCGAAAATTTAGAAAGACCATGCGTGGAAGACCTTAATTTTGCAACTTTAACAAATGCGGAATCTGTTTCTTTAATACGGCCTTTTTCGTTGGAAGAGGTGAAACTCGATGTTTGTGACTGCGAGAGTTTTAAGAGTCCGAGGCCAGATGGTATCTCTTTTGGTTTCATAAAAGAATTTTGGGATGAGGTGAAGGATGATTTTATGAGGTTTATGAAGGAGTTTCATCGAAACGACAAGTTGACTAAAAGGGTTACATTTATTGCTCTTATACCAAAGGTCGACAGTCCTCAGCGCCTTAATGATTTTCGACCTATTTCTCTGGTTGGGTGCATGTATAAAGTATTGGCTAAGGTTCTTGCTAACGTATTGCGGATTGTCATTGGAAATGTTATATCTGAGTCACAGTCAGCGTTTGTTAAAGGGAAACAAATTCTTGATGGAATTCTTATTGCTAATGAGGTTGTTGATGAGACACGTCGTTACAATAAGGAGATGCTTTTGTTTAAAGTTGATTTTGAAAAAGCATATGATTCTGTCGATCTTAATTATCTTTATGTCGTAATGGTGAAAATGAATTTTCCAACGCTGTGGAGGAAGTGGATTTCAGAGTGTGTTGGAACGGCGATGCCATCAGTGTTGGTGAATGGCAGCCATATAGAGGAGTTTCCTTTAGAGAGGGGACTTCGGCAAGGGGATCATCACTCTCCTTTTTTATTCTTAATAGCGGCGGAGGGGTTCACTGTGTTGATGACATCTTTGGTGGGCGCTGGTCTCTTCAAAAGGTATAATGTTGGCCGTCATAATGAAATGCATTTAATCCACTTGCAGTTTGCCGATGACACTTGCAGTTTGTACGGTCTATGCGGACTGTTTTGCCTATGTTTCAGGCTATTTTTGCGCTGAAGGTTAACTTTCACAAAAGTATGTTCACGGGAGTGAATGTTTCAGATTCGTGGTTGACTGAAACTGCTTCCGTTTTGAATTGACGCAAGGGTTCTATTCCTTTTGTGTATCTGGGGTTGCCTATTGGTGGTGATGTGCGTCGTCATAGCTTTTCGAAACCTGTGATTGATCACATATTATCTCGGTTGTCAGTATGGAGGAGTAAGTTTCTTTCTTTGGGGGGCCGCCTCATTCTTTTGAAGTTTGTCCTATATTCGCTTCCGGTTTACTTTCTTTCCTTTTTCAAGGCACCTGCAGATATAATCTCTTCTATAACATCTATCTTTAATATGTTTTTATGGGGGGTTGTGAGGTTCATAAAAAATTACTTGGGTCAGTTGGGACTCTATTTGTTTATCGAAGGAGGAGGGAGGTTTAGGTGTCAGGAGGTTAGAAGAATTTAATTTATCTTTGTTGGGAAAATGGTGTTGGAGGATGTTGATTGATAGGGAGGGTTTATGGTATCGGGTCTTAAAGGCTAGGTACGGTGAGGAGAACGGGAGATTGAAGGAGGGGGCAGTGTAGTTCTAGATGTTGGAGGACAGTTGTTGCTGTCCGTGAGGGAGTGGGATTGGGGGTAGGAAGTTGGTTCGATGACAATACTCGTCGGATTGTGGGAGATGGTAGTAGTATGTACTTCTGGACAAATAATTGGGTTGGTGGAGTTCCTTTAAGAGACAAGTATCGTCGGCTCTTTGATCTTACTGTGAACAAACATAGTACGGTGGCGGAGATGGCGTATTTAGGTTGGGAGGTTGGGGTGGAGCGTGGGTGTGGAGAAGATGACTTTTATCGTGGGAGGAGGAAAAGTTGAAGGAGTGTTATGCTTTACTATCTGACATTGTTTTGCAGGAATATACTAATGATAGATGGAGGTGGTTGTTAGATCCTATTCATGGCTATACAGTTCATAGGGCATATCAGTTACTAACATCTTCAGATGAGCTTGCGGATAGACATTATTTATTCTATGTTTGGCATCGAAATGTTCCTTTAAAAATTGCTCTGTTTGGGTGGCGGTTACTGCGCAATTGACTTCCAACAAAGGACAATCTTCTACATTGGTAGGTTGTTACACCCGACGATACTTTATGTACTAGTGGTTGCGGCAATGAAGAGACATCTACTCATATTTTTCTAGACTGTTTGACATTCATACGTCTCTGGCATCTTGTTTGGCAATGGCTTCAACTTACATCCATGTCTCCTTTGTCGCTTCAAGATCATTTTCTTCAGTTTAGTCATATGGCGGCGATGCCGCGGTTATCTCATTCTTTTTTCAAAATCATTTGGCTGGCTTGTGTCTGAGTGATTTGGAAAGAGCTCAACAACCGGGTTTTTAACAATAAGATGGCTGATCTGTTGGAACAAAATGTGTTTAACATTACCCTTTAAGTTTTGATGATAACAAGATATTAAAAAATGTCAATTGGATATGCTAATATTTGTTCAAGTGTGCAGGACCATAGATAAAAATTTAAATGTCTTTTGAAGAAAAGCATAGGTTCTGAGTACAAATGAAGAGCAATTGAAGAAACAAAGGAAGCTTGGTCAAGAAGGCATCTGAAGAAAAATGATTCTGAAGTCAAAGAGGTTCTGAAGACTAGAAGTTGACGTCATCAGAAGCACCCTCATCAGAAGCAGATCACCAGAAGCTGACGTCATCAAAAGTTCTGAAGATCATCAGAAGCTGAAGGACATCAGAAGCTAGGAGATTGAAGATTCAAAAATGGTTTGAAGATGTTATTCACTTGTCTTTAATCGAAAAGAGTTAAAAGCTTGGATCAACGACTATCTTAGAAGGATGTGAAGGCATTGAATGCTTGCTCGTTGAAAACGCAGAACAAGACAAAAGTGTACAACCACGTTCTCCACTACTCTATTTTTGTGTCTGCATAGTACAAGACATCTTCTGAGAATCAAACTGGTAACTTTCCATACTTGGAATCGATTTGAAATTGATCCTTCATAGGACAATAACCAAATCAAGCAAAAGATCATTGGTGATTGATCAAAGCTCCTACAACGACTACAAGACTCAATTTGATATGCTGGCAAGTTTACAACGTCTCTTTCACACCTCTATATAAAGGAGTGAAGACCTGAAGCTAAACAACACTCTTACAACATTTTACAAGTGCCCAAACTCTGTCAAAATCATTGCACACCAAAGTTTACTTAGAATTTCTTAGCAAAACTTTCATATCTTAGAAATTCTAGAGTCTTAAGAGTCGTATCTGATTTGTATTGTGAACATCACTGATTGTATATCAAGTGTTCAACCTCAAACATTTTTCTTTGTAATTCTATTTGAATAGAAGTCTCTTGATTTAGTGCTTGAGCATAGGAAGTCTCTTGCTTGTGTCCTTGAGCATAGGAAATCTCTTGCAGTTGTGCTTGAGTTAGTTTGAAGTCTCTTGCTTGTGTGCTTGAGCAATTGTAATCAGATATTGATTTTAGTGAATTCTCCTCGGAAGTGCAACAAGGGGGACATGACTACTTCCGGTTTGTGGAAGGAACCTGTATAATTGCTTTGTGTCCTTTCTCTTTCCCTATCTCTTTTATCCGCTGCAAACTTTATGTAACATCCCGCTAAATTATCGACATATCGCAGTATCACTGAACATGTCGGAGAAGAAATATTATGAAGGGTTAATTATTTAATGGAGAATATTTAACATACAGTGTCAGTTACACACACATGTTCAATTATCAGTGTCAGTTATAGTGTGGCTTAGCAAGACTTTTAATAAAAATAAAGAGCAATGATTGTCTTTATAACTAAGCACTATATTTAGGCCACGTTTTCCCTTTTCTTTTCCCCTTCTATTATTTATATAAACTACCCCACCTTCTTTTATCCATTCCTTCTCATTTATCCTCCACATAAAACAATTTCTCCTCCTTCCTCTCTTTGTATCTCACGCCCCTCTCCCATACTCTTTCCAAATCATCATTTTACCCTCCAATTCCATAGGAATCAATTTGTAAGCTTTCTTTTGGAGTACCCATGGGTGGAATAATCACAAGGTAAATGTCAATAACTTTTTCCCCTTCCTTCAATTTGCTAGCCGATTCCCCATATGAATTACCCATTTTTAATCTTTGTTGGAATTGTTTCATTTAAGTCTTCAGGAGTACAATTATGTTGTGCTGATGATGGTGGTGAATTGCTATGATGCATAAAGAGCTTAGAAATCCCTCTCAAGGTGAGTTATTAGGAAGTTTGAATTTTTGGAGAATGAACTAGAAGTAGAGAATTGGGATTGAAGGAAATTAATATAGAAAAATGGTATCAGAGCAGACCTCTCCCAGTACGGTGTGGTTCGGGGACGAACCAAGCGGAAGCTGGTGGGCATGTAACACCCACCCACGTCGTGGCTTTCGATATTCCGCCAGTTGGATACGAAAGGTTCTCGCCAGTTGGAACGGGCACTATCCGTAAGGATGACCCCACGATAATAGGAGGAACTGAATCACATCGGAATGAGAGGGATCCAGAGGCTGTGTAGGTATGGGACTACATGGTTGAAGGAAGGCTTATAAGAATTGTTAGGTACTACCCATATCAACAAGATGCATCTTCTTTTAGGTAGCTCATTCCATAAGAACTCCACAGTTAAACGTGCTTGACTTGGAGTAGTCTTATGATGGGTGACCTACCGGGAAGTTTCCCGGTAAGCATGTGAGTGAGGACAAAGCATGCTGAAAAGACTCGTGTTGGTTTGTGGGGTCAGTCGACAATCCTAAAAGCAGTCTAGGATGTTTGTGGGGTCTGAATCCTTCCTTCAACCATGTAGTCCCATACCTACACGGCCTCCAGATCCCTTTCATTCCGATGTGATTCGGTTCCTCCTATTATCGTGGGGTCATCCTTACGGATAGTGCCTGTTCCAACTGGCGGGAACCTTTCGTATCCAACTGGCGGGATATCGAAAGCCACGACGTGGGTGTTACATGCCCACTAGCTTTCGCTTGGTTCGTCCCCGAACCACACCGTACTGAGAGAGGTCTGCTCTGATACCATTTTAAAACATCCCAGACTGCTTTTAGGATTGCCGACTGACCCCACAAACCAACACGAGTCTTTTCAGCATGTTTTGTCCTTGATAGGGCCAAACCGCAAGTGCACGACCTATCGAAGTAATAGTAGTAAGAAGAGTATCGTTCCGTTAGGGAGTTGTTCAATCTAATTAACTTTAATAGAATGATTAGAGGATGAGAAAAGTTATAAAAAGGGGTTTTGTTGCTGAAGGTAATTAACAATAATAATAAAAGAGCCTTGGGATCATTGGTTCGTCATAACAACGAATCCTCCACAATCAAACCTTAAACTTATAATTCTACGTTATTCTTAATTTCTAAAGACAAGTTTCTCTTTAGCATATCAAAGCTTCTCTCGAAGTCAGTGAGTGTATCCCTCCAACAACCACACCTATTCTCATGGGTGATTGCCTTTGGGACCCTTGAAGATCGAAACTTTATGTGTCTCAAGGTTTGCTAGACTATTCTCATGTTTCGCAAACCTTGTCTAAATTCACTTGTTCGAATATCAAAGCTCCGCGTTCGCTTTATGAATTGATATTTGAGATGATGAATTAACCATTATCAAACCCTCCGCGTTCGCTTCCACAGTTTGATAATAATTAATTCATGTTAAAGCGGTGAATTTAGATTAGGAATGAAGGTAACATATAATTAGGGTTTAAGGCTTGGATTGATTCGGATTACGTCATTAGACTTATCCAACAATCCCAAGACAAAGAAGTCTACACACTCATGTTCATCGTAGACATGGGGGAAGAAGAGAGAAAACAATAAAGTAAATTGCAAGAAAGAAAGTAAAGGAAAATAGAGACTTTTATTGAAATAATTAACTGAAATATTCTAAGAAGAGGTGAATGTTTATGATGGAGAGCCACTCTATTTATAGCTTTACAATTGACTTAAAAACTAAGCAACTATAAGGGCAAATCAGTAAAGCTGCAACGGAGTAACTTGGGCTTGAAGAAAAGCAGCAAAAGTTGGCCTGGAGGGTGGCACGGCCGTGCCAGATGTTGGCACGGGCCGTGCCAAGCTTCTGACTTTGTAGAGACATATTTTTGTCTCGTATCTTCGTATTTTTGCACTGCATTTGCTCCAGTCCTCTTTCTTTTGCTCCAAGACACCTTCCATCATATATTCATTCCTAAAATAAAATAAAAAACAATTTGAAGTAAAATATTCAAAAAGGAAATAAAACTAAAATAAAATAAAACTAAATCTAAATAAAACGGTACTAAATAAAGCATTAAAATAGACTAATCTATGACTCATCAAACTCCCCCACACTTGAATCTTTGGTTGTCCTTAAGCAAAAGGCAATAGATATAGCAGCAACAAAAGATTAATTATGGCAATACTATTGAAAACATATGTCTCAAAAGAAAGGTTTTGTTCCAAGTACACTAATCACAATTTCAAACATTCCTCGTGAACCTATTCAACCCAACATCAAGTCTCAAGTGAGTGTGTGTGTGGAGTACAACCTTTTTCTTGCTCCTGTATAAGACAGATATTATGACGAACAGGTTCTATCCTTAATGCTAAAGTAACCGAGAAAAGTCCTTTCTTCATTTCATATAAGAGTGATGGGAATTTAAGTTAAAATTAAATTAAATTAACAATTAAGCACAAAAGGGTTGCAGGTGCTTAGGGGGCTATCCATCCTAGCATTGATGAATTTATTTGTCCTTTCCCCCTAGCATTGATGAATTTATTTTATTTTGAGTTCAAATTAGGGAATCACCACCACAATTAGGAAGTTGGGGATTGTCATTTCCCCCACATGTTGGTGTCATTCTCCCGCCCCATTATAACTTTAACAATTAAGCATATAACAACTGAGAACATTTGATTATTTTCCCACACAAACTTATATTACTTTTACTCTGAAGACTTTAAAGGGTCTAAGTTAACACTAAAGATAGAACGTGCTCCTTAAAATACCTATTCATACACTTGCTCAAAGATTGCAACTGGGTGCTTTTCTCATTGGAGATTTTTCACAATAAAACAAGATGTGGGTATAGCAAGAACATAAGAAACACAAGAAACTACTTTCATGTACAAGAAACAACCTTTAAAGAAGAGACAAAACAAAAAAATTTATGCCATATTTGACATTAAAAACAAGCTACTAATCATGCCTCTTGCTATAAAAACAAAACAAAAGAATAAAGTTCAGGGGAGTTTGGGAACACTACGACTCTAGACACTTTATTAGCCCCCCCCCCCCCCCCCCCCCACACACACACACACACACACTTAGGGGAAGCATTGTCCTCAATGATTCAATGGAAAAGAAAATAATAGAGAAGAAGAAGGAGTGGAAGAAGAGTATGAGAAAGAGAGAAGGGAAGAGAGGAAGAGGAAAGCTCACAATGTCTATTGAGGTCCATAAGGAGGACCTTGGAGTTGTAGGTGTTGCATCATCTGGCGGAGCATCTCATTATTTTCTTGTGTTAAGCGGTTGCCCCTTTGAACATCGTTCCTTATTCCGGAGATTTCAACTCCTTGTCTTTGTTGCTCGGTGCTCATTCTTTCAATTTCATTGTGAATCCATGCCCATCTTTGATCTTCATTAAGGTCACCGGCTTCATGGCCATGGTGTTCCTCATGGTGCAAGTTTGCACCTTCTCCTACATCATGGTGCAAGTTAGCACCTTCTCCCTCATCATCATCTTGCTCACCAAGAACCTGCATATCATCAACATGCAACCAATTTTCTTCCACCTTGGTGGTAGTCCGAGATGGGTTAGGAAGTAAAAACATGATTGGTACATTTAGCTTGAGTTGGTAATGGAGGGGTGGACGATGTTTAATGAAATTCATAGCAATGAGGGTTTCCATGTTAAGCCTATTGTTTCCCTCAATTGGTTTGATCCCCTCATCCTCACCAACACCAAAACACCTAGCTATGTATGTAATGATGCCTCCCACCACTATGTTTCCCCTACCGGCTGGTCTAGTACCTATAAAGTCTAGGTAATCAATCAAATAAAAGCCGGTGTTTATGGGGTGGTTGTAGAGCATTGCCCATAACATGAACAACTCATCGGTTCTAGTGTTTCCTAGCTCGGTTCTACCCCAAATAGTGCAAGCCATGACCCTCTGAAGGTACCTAAGTACGGGGTTGTGAATGTTGCTAGCTTTGTTGGCTCTAGGGACATAGTTGTCAAGGCCGGTTATACGTTTCCAAAAGTCAGCTGGGTCATAGTTATCCGATTTTAGGCTAGGGTCCCAATGATCATGAATATACCCTCGTTGACAAAACCTAAGGCTTCACAAAAGTGCCCAAGTGACATATCATAATCAATATTCATTAACCGGAAAGAAACTCTATGGTTTGGGTTATCAAAATTCAACTTATCTTTGGTAAAAACAATTGAGCTCAAAAATTCATAAGTGAAATTTTCATAACCCCGCATAGACTTCAACATATCAGTCCAACCTAACTTTCCTATCAACCTAGAAACATCATCTAAAAGCTCTAGCACATCTAAAGTATGAGAATTAGGATACCGAGAAGGATGCAAGGTTTTAGAGATGAGATTTTTATACATGTCTCGTTGCTTGTTGTCTCGGAATTGGATTCCATGATTCTTAACTTGTGCTTGCTTCTTTGGGGGAGGACCGAAAGATCTTGCTGGTTCCTTTCCACTTCTTCTTCTTGAAGCCATTTGACCTTTGGTGTGGATTGGTTTGAAGGTTTAGGGTTTTAGAAGATTTTTGGTGGGAAGGATTGGTTTAGGGTTGAGGTTTATGTTTTAGTAAGGTTTATGAGTTGGTTATGTGATTGTTTGAGAATTTGTGGTTTTTGGGTTTGTAACACCCATACTAGACGTATCTAGAAAGTCTAGCAAGTGCGTTAATTTAGTACTGGATACATTAAAAATTTACAACAAATAAAACTTCGAATGAATACATTATACAACTAAATGTGTTCGTACATAAAAATATAGCTCAACATGTCCAAAACATAAAAGATGCAACCTTGTACGTCCATCTCATCCTTCAACGGTACGAACGAACACTTGTTGAATCATCCATTCGGCAACTAGCTTGACGTCCATCCTGTTTATCTGAAACAAATAAGGATTGGGATGAGACATAATGTCTCAGTGAGTTCCACCTAATCCTAGGCTATAGGCAACCTCAAAGGAAACCTACGGTCACCACGTGTCTACTTTACAACCTGACGGTTGATTATACGTGTGTGGAGACTTGCATGCTTAGACTATAACTTGCTTCTGGATGGAAATCCAACAGCCAAGACTTTAGAAATGGAAATTCACAACAGAATGTTGGTGAAATTCTGCACTGATTGCTTCTTTCAAAGAGGAGGAGGGTCTGATCAACCTAACAATCAACAGAAGCTGGCAATCTATTTCATGGCTACATTTGAGAAGATCTATTTTCCAAGATATGTCATGGATCATCTTTGTTGGGCAATTAATGAGGGCATCAACAAAGAGAGAAAGCAAGTACCCTATGGGAGATTGTTGTCTGAAATCTTCCATCAAGGTAGAGTGCTGGAGACTCTAAAGAAAACAAGGGATGCTTCTAATAAATGCTTCAAGGTTTCTACAGTTGAGAAGACAATCAGTAGCAGGTCCTTGTACTCTATGCATGTTATCAAGAAATCTCCTCAAGATGAGAAGTGGATGAAGATGACCACAGCAGAAACTGAGATTATCAGGGATTTTCCTTCCATCTTTAAGGAAAATAACCCTGAAATCTTAGCTGAATCAGTTGCTGCCTATGTCATAGGATCAGGTGACAACTCTCAGGAGGAAGTTGCCCCTGTTAAGGTAAAAGGCAAGAAGGTCAAAGTGGTTACTGTATCAGAAGCTGCTGCTGATGTTAAGCCTAAGAAGAAGAAAGTTACTGCTGCTTCTATTCCTAAGAAAAAGAGAAGTAGAGAAGAAACTATCATCAGCGAGAAAGATATAGGACAAGCTTCTGATGAGGTAGAAGAAGAAAAGGAAGAGCCTAAGAGGAGGAAGAAGAAGGTTGTTGCACCTATCTTCACTCCTATGGATGAAGTTACTTCTGATGAAGCTAAAGCAGCATCTGACTATGCTAACCAGATGCTAGCAAAACAGAAGGAAAAGCAAGCCAAAATCATTCAGGATAGGGATGCTAAACTCAAGAAAGCTGGTTTAGATAAGAGTGAGGACTTCTTTGAAGAGAAGATGGCTGAAGTAAGGAAGATTGCTGATAAGTCTGCAGAGATAGTTAAGAAAAAGGCTGGTGCCTCAGAAGCTGAAGTTCCAGAGCCCACTCCAGAAGCTGCTGATAACTCAGCAAAGATTCCTCAAGTATCCAACGACTTCCACACACCTTGTACCTCTTCATCTATCCCCTCTGAAGACACCTCTCTCTTAGATCACCTAGAAAGCCATTACTTAGGTGAATTACCCAAATCTAGCTTCAATCTTAACTCACATACAACCTCTGAAATGGCTTCTGAAGCATCTGCTTCTGAAAAGGTCATTTCAGAAAGCCCCCAACAATAACAACCTGAACCAGAAAAGCCTTCATCACAAAAACAACCTACACATACCTCAGCTGAACCACAAATGACCACCCCAACAAGTCCAAAACAGACCGTTCCTGAACAACCAGTTCCTGAACCTGAACCTGAAACTGTTGCTCCTGAACATCCTGTTCCTGAGCCAACCCAAATGCTTCCAATTTCAGTACCCTTTCAAATAACCCGTTTTGATGGGATCTCCCTAGCCACAAACATGGATACTGACTCTGAGGATGATCAATATGATCATGCCTCTGCCATGGCTATAGATCCTGACCAACCATCAACCAGCAACACCCTAACTACAAATGGACAATCATCATCTAACCAAGCCATTGTACCCATAGCCCCTCCAAAACCTTCTAAACAACCTTCACCACCCACCATTTTCCTGGATTCTCTCATATTGCAAGGTGTGTGTGAAGACATTACTTCTGAAGTTCATAGGCTGATTGAAGGCAGAAGTGACTTGGGTCATAAAATCAGCTATCACAAGCAATGGAGGAGGATCAAGGAGATGGTCATCAATCTAATTTCAACTCTGCATGATTCATGTCTACAAGCTCAGGAGGAAGCCAAGCAGAAGTTGAAAAATTGGATTAATGGGTTTGATGAGGATATAGAAGATATATAAGTCCTTGGAACTTGAGTGAAACATCCAATGAGCATTAGAGGAAGAGAACCTGAAGATTTTCTTCCCAACTACATTCATCCCAAGGATCTGGACTTGACATTCCTTTCCAAGATTAATCTGAAGAATGTTGCACCTGATCTGGCTCTAGTTCAGAAAAACAAGGTGCTGAAGGAAAGGAACAGAGAACTAGAAACAGAGCTACAAGAGCAGAAGCTGAAGATAATGAAGTTGGAAGCTGATATGGGAGAAGCTAGAATTAGGGAAGACAAGTACAAGTCAGAAATGGATCAGAAGTATGCTGATACTCAAGAGCTTCTGAAGAAGATTTTAGAGAATCAGCTTAAGCACATCCTTTAGTTGCACACCTTAAGCTTGTTTTGTTTCTATATGCTTCTGAATATATGTTGTTTTATTTCTGCTTCTGACTTAGTTTTTCGCTCCTGATTACTTTATGCTTTTGAACTTCACTCTTTGCTTCTGAACTCTGTGTCCATTTTTTGCTCCTGAGTAATATTCATTGTTTATATCCTATGTATACTCAGTTTGTTCTCTGATAATATTGTTTGATATTTATGCTTAATTTTTTTTTTAAGATGGTTTACATTTTTTTTGCCCTGAACCTTTAATCTTATGTTTTTTCTCATCTCTTCTTTTTGTTTATTTCTTTTTGTTAATGACAAAAGGGGGAGTATATGTGATAGTATTTAAAGGCTCTGAGCCCCATTAATGATATTTGAAAATTATTTTGAAAAACTTCTATCATTTTTACCTGAAAGGTATAAGCTAAACGAAAGAAGGAGTATGAAATTTCAAATAAAATTAATTGAACCATTCTTCTTATCTCTAATCTAATTCTTTTAATTTTATTTAAGCTCTGATATTATTGTGCGCAAAATGAATTTAATTAACCTGGATAGAACTTAGGGGGAGCTTACAAACCTCACCTTAAAGACTATAAGACTCAGGGGGAGTTAGAGCTTACAAACCTCAGACTCTGAGCTTACAAACCTCATAACCCCAAAGTCAACTTGTTTATTAGATTAACAACAATTGATCGATTTTAAATACTATTGTTTTTCATCATCAAAAAGGGGGAGATTGTTGGAACAAAATGTGTTTAATAATGAACCTTAAAGAGTTTTGATGATAACAAGGTATTAAAAAATTGTAAATTAGACTAGCTAATATTTGTTCAAGTGTACAGGACCACCGTTAAATTTTTACATCATTTATTGGTTCTGAATGAGCAAATAAAGAGCAAAATAATTCAACAAAATTGAAGCTTAGGCGCTCCTGAAGGCAAAGTGCTCCTGAAGACAAAAAGCGCTCCTGAAGTTAATCTGCTCCTGAAGAGAGAAAAGCGCTCCTGAAGTTAAGTGCTCCTGAAGATTAGTGCTCCTGAAGACTAGAGGTCCAAAAGCGCCACATCATCATCAGAAGCTACATTATCAGAAGCTACCTCATCAAAAGCCATTTCACCAGAAGCTGAAGTTCAACTGGATTTGCAAAATCCAAGGATTCAAGAGTTGTTTCATGGATCGAAATTAATCAAAGAACATCAGAAGATTAGTGAAACTTTGCAATGGTTATTTCAAAGGTGTTTGAAGGCATGTGCTTGCAATTTTGACGAAAGCGTTGACATTGTACTATTGTACGAACTATACAACCACCTTCTCCACTACTCTGTTTTATGTCCACGCTACAAGACAAGAAAACAGCTCCAGAATACGGCTTCGCCTGCAAAGATGTTCCTTTGGATTAGGAATGGATTTCAAACTGGTTCTTCATAGGACAACAACCAAATCAGGCAAAAGATCATTGGTGAAAGATCAAGCTTCAACAACGACTCTTTTGATGTGCTGGCAATTTCACAACGTCTCTTTCACACCTCTATATAAAGGAGTGAAGACTGAGAGATTTGGTAATGCTGAACGAAAGACTCTCAACATTTTAATAAGTGCCAAACCTCTGCTGAAATTGTTCTGCATTCACTTAGAATTTTTGTGTCTCAAAGTCATATCTTAGAAATTCTTAAGTCTTAGAGTCTGTATCTGATTTGTATTGTGAGCATCTCTGATTGTATATCAAGTGTTCAACCTTAAACAATTTTATGTGTAATTTTGTTTAGTTAGAAGTCTCTTGTAGTTGTGCTTGAGCAGGGAAGTCTCTTGATTGTGTTCTTGAGCATAGGAAGACTCTTGCAAAATGTGCTTGAGCAAAGGAAGTCTCTTGCTGTGTGCTTGAACATTTGTAATCAGATATTACATTCTAGTGAAATCTCCTTGGAAGTGCAAGGGGGACTGGACTACTTCCGGATTGTGGAAGGAACCAGGATAATTGCTTTGTTTCGTTCTTCTTCTCTCTCTGTTTTATTCCGCTGCATTTAGATTCTGATTATCACTTCAGAAGCTGTCTCACTTAGCTTTTGACTAGTGTGTTCAGTTTTTAGGAGAAACGAAGAATTTTCCAAAACACAATTCAACCCCCTTCTTGTGTTTTTCTCACCTTCAGTGTTTTCTTTTGTGATTTTGTCATCTGAGTGTGGCGTTGTGTTGTTCGTCGTCTTGTGCGGCGTTGTTTTATTTTGCGTCTTGTTGCGGTGTTCGTTTGGTTCATATTGAAAGATCAGCTTAAGTCAATCACAGATTCAATCGATGATTTGGACGCCAACGTTGCAGATCTGGAAGAATGGGTATTATGGTGATTTAGATTGCATCATATTTTTTGTAGGCAGTTTGCCGTTATATGCTATTAACTTGGGTGTTGTGAGTTTGTTCGCAGATTCATCCTTTACGTTTTTAGCGATGTTGATTCTGATGTATTCTATCAATTTGAATGAATGAATATCGTTTTGTTTTTGTCAAAAAAAATATAAGTAAAATATTATTTGAGCAAATTAAAACTAAAAAATATGATGTAATAAAACCAGAATGAGGCACTATGATTGACTCAACAACATAAAAATGACACATGTTAATTTTTCATTGAATTAAAAATGACCACTTACGTATAAAAGTCAATTGTTTTACTTGATTGCTTTATTTTTTTTTTTTTTTGGTATAGTAGTCTAGTGGATGGATCTCACACAATTAAATGTGGAGGAATAGGGTGTCCGGGGTTCGAACCCCGGCTCCTGCATAAATTATGCAATGTCCCTACCAACTGAGCTAAGCTCACAGGGACACTTGATTGCATTATTAATCAGGAAATCAAGGAAAAGATATCATTATTCATTTACCACAGTTTAATGATTGCCTAATCAAAATTAAAACAAATTGATGCAAATCAAAACATTGCCTATTTAAAATAAATTAAAACAACAGCAAAATTTGTCAATTTTTTTTGTCCTATAAGATCCAAGATTTGTAGCAACACCAAAATAACGTATAGAATAGTCTGTTTAACTCCTTCTTAAAGTTGCACACCAAAATAATGTATCTCAAGATTTCTTCTTTTGTGTTTTCTTTTTGTGATTTCGCCGTCTAAGTGCGGTGTTGTGTTGTTCGTCGTCTTGTGCGGTGTTTGATTTCGCGTCTTGTCGCGGTGTTCGTATAGTTCCTATTGAAAGATCGGCATCAGTCAATTACAAATTCAACAAATGATTTGGGCATCAACGTTGCAGATCCGGAAGCATGTGAATTTCGGTGACCTAGGTTTTATCATATTTTTTGTAGGCATTTTGCCATTTTATGCTATTAACTTGGGTGTTGTGAGTTTGTTCGCAGATTCACCCTTTACGTTTTTAGCGATGTTTGTATCTGATGTACTCTATCGATTTGAATGAATGAATATCGTTTTGTTTTTGTCAAAAAAAATATCATAAGTAATAATAATGAAAAATAAAATAAAACAATGAGAGTAATAATTAAAAATTTATACATTTATGAACCAACATTTTTTTTGAGCAATTTATGAACCAACATAATCACTATAATTATGACTTTTTTTTTTTATTTTTTACAGAAACCATAATTATGAAATTAAAAACATAAGTTTCCAAAATATCTATATCTAAAACAAATGTTGTTAAACCAGACTCTTTTTTTAAGTCAACAGTGACTGAAACTAACATTTTAAAAGCCTCCTAATGTCTGTCTGTCTCCCTGCTTAGCAAAAAAAAAAAAAAAACTAACATTTTAAATGTAGAGAAGTGGGGTATCCGGGGTTCGAACCTGACTCATGCATATACTGTGCAATGTCCCTACCAATTGAGCTAAGTTCACGGGGACAAAAACCGGACATGTCGATGACGTATATCTTAATCTCATATCCGATATAAATTAGATAAAATGAAATGTACAATTTTTTAGTATGAATATCATAAAGGCATTGTACCCTTCTTTAAAAAAAGATCAAAATAATAATAATAATAATAATAATAATAATAATAATAATAATAATAATAATAATAATAATAATAATAATAATAATAATAATAATAATAATATGTTTTTATATTATACAGTACGATCTCATCAACACATTTATAAAGAACAATGGAAAAATTGCTTCAATAAGACATATATGTCACAATGTTACTAAACTACCATAGTCATATGTAACATCTCATTGCTCACAAAAAAAAAATCTCATTGCTCACAAAATAATTATAAATAAAATTTGAAATATAATCTATTTTGTAAACGTTCATCAATTCTAAATCAGCTAATTTACAAAGAATGTGTCCATGCTTTATTAGAATAAACATTAGAACGACTTCAAGTAAATTTGAAGTTACAAAAGAACAACGTAACAAATTGGGTCTCTCATCTGCATCATATTTACTATAAAAAAAAAAAAATTCTTCTCATGCTCCAACTTTTGCTCTAATATATATATATATAGGTCTTTTTTGTGCCTCTATCTTTGAATAAAATGAAACAAATACACAAAAGTCATCCAAAATCAAAGAGTCATTAATTAGTCATAGATCAAACCACAAATATTACGGTTGAAATAGATAATAAAAAACTTGAATATAAAAGCCAAGAAAATAGAGGCAGAGGGCTAAGCAGAAATGTGTTTCACTTAGTTAAATGTTAATATTCAGTGCTTGTGTGGAAATGTTGAGACTCGAAAGCAATATATATAGAAAAATTAAATCGTAAGAATTTGAATGATGAAAGTAAGATGACCGAAATCAATGGGATATGATCAGTTAATTTCATTTTATCTAAGAAATAGAAAATGGATTGATTATGAATTTAGATTGATGGGGAGGAGAAATAGATGAATGAGACAATTGAATAAGAACGTGGTATTTATAGGTTAACGGTATAAATGAAATATTATGCAAAACAATATAAAAATAAAAAATATGATGCAAAAAAGACAAAACGATACATTACGATTGGTTCAACAACACATAATGACACACGTCTAAATGTCATTGGATGATAATTTTTAATGACATGATTATGAATTTTCAACCACAAATGAGCTTCTGTTACAATTTGATTTAAATTAATAATTGAGCAAAATTCTAGAGATCGTGAAATCATTGTACTGTGAAATCATGATATCAAATAAAAGGATTTTTAATTAATGATATAAGTTCCTTACAAAAACTTAATGATATAAGTCAACATTATTGTACCATTTTTGTGTTGATTTGAAGGTGATTGACTACATAAAATGATAAATATTTGAATTAGTACATATCTCGTACATTAATACATATACAACTCTACAAATGTAAAGATTCATTAAAATATAGAATTTTGCACAAAAAAGATTATATATAACTTTAATCAATTTTGTAAGATATACAACTGTACACTTTTCTTTTTCTTCTTCTTCTTATGAGAAATCACTATAGTATCTAACTTCAATTCTTACAATCTCGTGCTTCTTTTTTTTTGGTAGTGTGCAATCTCGTGCTTCTATCTTTGAATGAATATAGATGACTTAAAAAAATCGAACAAATCAATGAAATTGTATCAAAAGATAAAAAAAACTATCATATATCTCTGAGAAAAACCCTCACACACACACACATACTCCCTCCGGTCTCATTTATAAGCAAATTTCTACTTTTTAGATTCATTCAATAAATGATGCATGTGATTTACAATATAAACCACATACATCATTTATTGAATGAACCTAAAAAGTCAAAATTTGCTTATAATAGTGACCGGAAGGAGTGTATATATATATATATATATATATATATATATATATATATATATATATATATATATATATATATATATATATATATATAGACACACACACACACACACACACTCCCTCCGTCCAATAATATAAGCAAAAAAAAACTCATTTTCTTTGTCACAAAATATAAGCAAAAAAGACAAACTTTTATCCCATTTAATCTTGTTTTTTAAAAAAATCTCTTTTTCAAGAAAAACTTTTGTTTATCTCATAAAATTAAATGCAAATTACATTCAATTTTCTGTCTCTTTCATTTTTCCATAACCAATAGCCAATAAAAATTGTTTTTACAACTTCCTATAAAACTTTTTTCCAAAGAAAAATCAAAAAACTATACTCCAAATTCTTATGTTTTAGTTTTCTTAATAAGTGTGATTTTTTTTCTTATAATTTAGGACGGAGAGAGTATAATATAGATGCCAACCAAGTATACTGCTGATTCAGCTTGTGGCTCTTGCAGAAAAGGTGAAGCTCCAAGCGTATTGGTGGTTGAAATCGCACTATGTTTTGTTCGATTTTGATTATCCCTATTGGAGGTTAAACCCCTTAAGTTGTATTCAAGCAATTGTGTAATTTTTTTCTGATTCGGCTGGTTGTGGCCTAACTTTGTTGTAATTATTGTGGACGGTTTCTTTAGCACACCTTGTGCTTGAGGAGTTGTCTGCTTTTTTAATATAATTTTGCTTAGTTTCTTCAAAAAAAAAAAAGTATAATGCTGATTATACTTACCAAAAATAAAAAATACTGTATTTACAAAGTTATATATGGAATGTACATGAAAAACTACCTAAATGATTTCATTAAAAAAAATACTCCCTCCGGTCACTATTATAAGCAAAACTCCACTTTTTAGATACATTCAATAATTAATGTATCTAGTCTATAACAAAGACTAGATACATTAATTATTGAATGTATCTAAAAAGTGGAATTTTGCTTATAATAGTGACCGGAGGAAGTACATGGTATCTCATTAGGATTCATTTTTTTTTTTTATGGTGTTAAATGTGTCATTTATTACGGGTACACTTTAAAAACATAACATTTAATACGGATATAAAATCTTAAGTGTTAAAAGTGCCATTTAATATTCCTTCATAAAAGTGTCATTTAATATAGATATAAAATTTCGATTTATTCGGATACACTTTATTATGGTGTTAAATGTTGGGTTCCCTTATATTTCTATACAAATGCCAATTAAGTCCTCTTAAAAAGACAGGAAAAATACACAATCAAGTATACTACTGATTATTCTTACCAACCATGTTACACTAGTTTAAAAAATAAAACAAATACCGTGGTTAAAGTGTTATAAAAAGAAAATATTTTTTTGTTTACTCTTTTCAGAGGGTAAAGAAATTTCATCGATACAATTTAAGCGTAAAAATATAAAATAAAATAAAAAAGCAATCACGTATCATATCAATTGAGCCAAAAAATTATGAAAACAAACAAACTTACGAACAAAAGAAAAAAACAACCAAAAATACGAAAAAAAAAACTATCTACTATAAAAACGGATAAAAAAAGATAAAAAAAATGAACAACCACCTGATATTTCAATTTTCTTTTGAAGGAGATATATCAAAAACGAAATCAATTTTCAGAGCCATTTGGATCGTAAAGAGAGATACAAAGAAGACATATAGAAAAAGAAAAGAAATAGAAAGACAACTGGCTTTCCAATAGGTCTTATTTATAGTATATTTTACAGGATAATTTCGTAAAATAACAACATTTAAATCGACCAATCATATTTAAGCTCATATCTTAGTCATTAAGCAATACATATTAATGTAATTTTTTTTTTGTTAAAGCGTATTGGCCAATCATATTTGCGGTTGACATCATAGTCATTAAGCAATATACATTTTATGGCATCAATTCCATAAAAAATATATTATTATTAAATTCCTACATTAACCTGACAATCAAAACGTAAGATTATGTTTCCTAAAAAATAAAGTAAAACTATGTAGTAAAAAAATGTATTATTATTATTATTATTATTATTATTATTATTATTATTATTATTATTATTATTATTATTATTATTATTATTATTATTATTATTATTATTATTATTATTATTATTCTTATTATTATTAACAATAAAAAATGAGTATTGTAGCCAAATCCATTTATGGGCATGATCACATATTATTAACAAAAAATATATTTTTACGTCTATTGATATCATTATTTTTTGTAACAAAACTATTATTATTAAAAATAAAAATTAGTTTGTTATATGAATTCATTAATTTCATAAATTCATTAGTCTATATTTACATTTGAATAAAATATATTCATCATAGTCTTAACCAAATAAATTGTCTCATGTTGTTGTTGTTGTTGTTGTTGTTGTTGTTGTTGTTGTTATTATTATTATTATTATTATTATATTATTATTATTATTATTATTATAACGAAAATAAAAATATTGATTTTTGTTCGTATTTCTTTGGCATTCAATAAAATACATGATATTAAAATTATATCATAATATTTCACAATATTATAATTATTATAAGAATAAAAATATGGCTTACATTTTATATTTTGTGATAAATTACAAATTTGCTAATCTTTTTAATAGGCTAAAAATATATGAAATTTATTCTTGATATATTTTTATGTTATAATTGAAAATATCATATTATATAAAACAACCTCATTAAAATTTCATTCCTTAATATCAACTATAAAATATATGATAATTGAAAATATCATATTATATGAAACAATCTCGTTAAAATTTCATTCCTTAATATCAACTATAAAATATATGATAATAAAACATTACATTACACGATTATACAAATAATATAATAATACAATATAATTGGTCTTTCAAAAAAAATACAACATAATACACATGGTAGAGGAAAGAAAAGAATTGATATGAGAGAGTACAGAGAGAGAGGCGGTTCTTCTAGGGTTTTTCTAGGGCAACCGCGCCGGAGCATATCGCCGGCAGTGAGATACAACGGGGGGAACGGGGTCCAGCCAGGGTGGCAGAAAAGGGTGGGGATAGGGGAGATTGGACCGTGGTTCAGTCTAAGAAGAGGAAAGCGGCGCAATCGGAAGCTGGAAGACGGGACAGATCAAGGGTATCAGAGCGACATGGAGGAACGGCACAGATTAGGGTTAGGGATAGGGGAGGGCAAGAGGACAATGGTGGTTTTCAACAGTACAATTCAAGGTGGAGGAGGTATGATAGGCAAGCAGACAGTAAGGTTTCCGAAGGTCAGGGAGGTCAGTATTTCCCACATTCCAAGCGTGATGCAGCTACTGTACAGACAGGTGCAGTCGCCTAAAATCATTCTGTTACAGGCAGTAAGGTAGCATTTTATTTTACAAATTTTCCTGAAGGATTAACTGTGTTCCAATTGCGCCAATACTTCGAGGTTTGTGGTATCTTGAATGATGTGTACATTGCTCGGAATAGAAATATTAGAGGACAATGTTATGGATTTTTGCGATTTGAGAATGTTAGAAATGTTGAAAAGTTGGCCTTGGCATTGAACAACGTTTGGATAGGGCAGTGTAGGATATGGGTGCGTGAGGCGCGGTTTGATCGATTTTCTTCTGTTTCTGATGTGGTAGTGACGGAGGAGAGAAGGGAAGGGGATGGTAGGAATGGCCAGGCGGTGGTGAGGGTGAAGAATGTTGGTATTAGGAATGTGAGAGTGGGGAAACAGACGGCAGTGGTAACAGGTGAGGGAGAAAAATCTTTTACTGTGGGAAAGGTGGATGTGAAGGTAGATGGTGATAGGAGGAACCAGAAAGTGCGTAAGGTGGAGGAGGGTATTAAGATAGGGAAGGTTGAGGGAGAAGGGAGGAAACCGAGGGAGGGATAGGTGGTTGAGAAGGCTGTTGTTACGTCTCTTTCACAACCATGTGGGGAGGAGTTGGTGGCGAAACCAAGGGGTGTTTATATCAAATCAGTACCGGAGGTAATGTCACGCTTCATTCCTACCTACAAATCAAAAGAAGCGGATCTTGAATGGGCAAAAGCTGGTATGGTGGCCTCGGTTATTACAGGAGATACAACGTTGGCTTTACAACAAAGAATTGAGGATGCGGGGTTTATGTCGGTACTTGTTACACCTTTGGGCGGGGACAAAGTATTTTTACATAGCACCGGTGAGGAGGACATTTGGGAAGTCTTCAATGAAGCCATTCATTTTTTTGGAATGCTTTTTAATAATATTCATAAGTGGTCGGTAACGGACGTCAAGTATGAACGAGGGGCATGGTTACGAGTGTATGGTATTCCCGCCCATGCATGGAATGATGATTTTTTCAAACTTTGTGTAATGAATAGTGGTAGGTTTATTCGCGTGGATGACTGCACTTTGGAAAAGGCTCGGTTGGATTTTGCATGAATTTTGATTTCTACGCCTAATATAGAAATTGTGAATACGAATGCAGAATTTTCTATAGATGGTTGTGTTTACGTAATTAAGTTGGTGGAGGAATGGGGCTGTCACCTTGGGGAGGATGCTTTTTTGACAGAGGTGGAGCCGGATACTATGCCGGAAACGTATCCGCATGTGAATAATGTTCCCAATTTGGAGGAGGTTCAAGGGGAGTGGGAGTTAGATGACTTAGTTGACGATTGTTTTATCTTGGTTTTCGGGTGTCAAACATTGATTACGTTTGAACCTTTTTAACCGGTGATATCTTATTTTTTCTTGGGAAGGGAAAAAGTAAGCAAAACCCTTGAGAATCGAGGTCCGGGAGTTGTTTTCGCTACGGGAAGGTGTTAGGCACCCATAACGACTATAGTATTCTATAGGAACCGTCTTTAATTTCTACGCGCGCGCTTTATTTTTAAATGCTATTTTGAAAATGTTATTAATCCTAAGAGTTTTCTAAGTGAAGAATTGGAGGGAGAAGAATGTTTTTGGATTTTTATTTTAGTCGAATTGAAGGAATTTTGTTCCTTGCCTACGTACCTGTTTAAGGGATCAAATCCACCGTAGTTCTCTCTCAAAAATGTTTTTGTTTTTGTTGGTTGATTTTAAGTTTGAAAATTGGATTTTGAAGAATGGAAAGAGGCCTCAAGGGCATGAGATTGGGAAATTGTGAGGTTGAATTAGTCATTTGCAAAAATAAGTCAAAGTATGATTAAAGTTTATTGAAATTTGATTAAGAAAATGAAAAGGAAAATCAATGGGGTTTTGACCCCAAGGTTTGTTGTAAAAAAGATTTGGGTGAAGTTTGTTCATATTTTTTTAGAAAGTTGATTTTTTTTCTCTAAGTATAAAGCCTAAACATTCATCTAAGCATACAATCCTAAACATACATCTAAACATGCATATTCTAGCTATATCTAAAGTGGCGTGTGTGCATGTGTCGGTGCTTGTGTCGGTGTACATCATTAGAGTCCATTTTCCTTTACATCATACCCTAGATACATTCTATGGCCTCTTTGCCAAGAAAATTAAAAGTGCATAAAGGAAAATATTACAAAACTCCTAAATGTTTACATTCTAACTTTGGTACAAATTAAATTGCAAGAAAGAAATAGAGATGAATATGGGATGAAATGGAAATGCTTATGAAATGATGAAACATGAAATGAAAGGAGTTAGTAGCACATGACAATATCAAAAGAAATAAAGCAAGAGAAACACTAGAACATAAAGGATAGAAAATGAGTGCAAACATGGCTAAAATTTGTTCATAGAATGCAAGAACCATATGACCTATAATTCACACATTCCAATACATTTTTAAAGGTTTAGAATCAAGTCTTGGAATGGGAATTAAGGCAACATGATTTACTTGGCATTTTAAAATAAATTTTAAGCATATTTGCATTATTAACTACTCAACTAACTTGTAAGCTAAGTAACCAACTAAAATTCACCATTATGCAACAATATTAAACACAAACAGCAACTAAAACCCTATGAGACCAAGTGGTATAGGTCACAAGTGCTCATCAAGCAATTGGGATTGAAATCAAGCAAAGTTTCACTCAATTTTAGCACAAAATATCACAAAATAATAGGAAAATTAGCCACATTATCTTTTACCAATTTTTATTATGCAAAATTATCACAAGAACACCACAAAATTATCAAGAAATGTGTATGAAAATTTTTTGGAATTTTTAAGGAATTTTTAGACACAAAAACATATAAAATTTTCACAAGTTTTTAACAAAATAGTAAACAATTGACAAGAAAATATCACATACTTTTTAACCAAGATTCAACATATAACAATATTACAAAAATATCAAGAAAATGATTAAGAACACATAGGAATTTTTTAGGAATTCTTTAAAGGATCTTTTAGGCTAAAAAGTGCAAGAAAATTACTAATCCTAACAAAAAAAAAATGGTAAACAAATAGAAAGAGTGCTACACATATTTTTTACCAAGATTCACCACATAACAATGTCACAAAAAAAGTCAAGAAAAATGATTAAGGACACGTAAAAAAATTTTTAGGACTCTTATCATGAAAATCTAACACAACAGGGGGTACGAATAGCAGAAATAGCAAGAAACACGCAGGGATGGGGGGCGCAAAGAGCAGCATATGCACAGGCCAGGCAGAATGGGCTCCAGGGAGGAAATGGACCGGGTTAGGGCTTGGTGTGGGTTAAACCGGTTCAGGGAGAGTATAAAATCCACAGAACCGGTCCAACTCACATTTCCCATTCCAACTTCTCTCTCTAAGTCCATCTAGAGAGAGAGAGAGTCTGCAACTCTCCTTCTTCCTCTTTGTTCTAAGGCCGGTCATCTTCTCCGATGAGAGAAGGAACTCCGGCGACGGTTACCGACGACGGTTTCCGGCGCCGGTGACTCAAACTTCTCCGATTCGAAATATTTTCATGTTTTCTGAAATCCTTTTTTTTGTGGCGATGACGAATCCGACCTTAGAATTCTCAGACGAGCCTTGGATCCTACTAGATCTAAAGAAACAGATTCGAACAAAAACAAAATAAGAACAGAAGAGAGAAAGAGGTTTACCTGATGAATATTTGGAGGTTATGACGAAGGAAGACGATAGAGCAAGTTGTTGCCTCGTCCTGGCTTCTGGTAAGTATCTGAGTTCAACCTTTGGAGGTTCTTCCTCTTCTCTCTCTTCGTGTTCTTCGTTTTCAACGAGTATGATGAACCGGTTCGCCTTCGCTTTGATTCCTCTTCTTCTCTGACTCACGCACGCGCCTCCTGTGATCGGTGCTTGAGTTTGTCACGCTCCGTAACGAACTCGCACTCGAATTGCAACGTTCGCGTGATTCTTGCTCGATGATGATGATGTATCTGAGAGCTGCTACTGATTCTGATCGATTAGATTGAACTTAGGGTTTTGACTCATGGATTTTGACGGAAAAATTGGACAAATTAGGGTTTGTTACAATACGTAACTAACTCTAATGGTGTTTGTTTCTCTGGAATTTTTGATTGCGGTTCAATGATGATTCATGTTGATGATGAATGTTAGTGACGAATTGTGATGATTTCTGGGGAAATTTGATGAATTAGGGTTTGAAGATGATGAATTCGTTCATCATGTTCTTGAGTTTTTCTGCGTTTTGATCTTTTTGTGGTGGAGAGAGAATGAAATTTCTGTTTTTTGATGATGTGTACAGAAAATGAATGGTGGTTGCTGACTTTGACTGGTGAGTTGGCTTTTATAGCTGACACATGTATGGACTGGACCAATGGGGTTTTGATACGTGGCATACCCTTGTAACAAACTTCTGTGGACCACTAAGACTCTGACACGTGTACATAATAGATGATTTGGACAAAAGAGGACTAAATTGCAAAATAACAAAATTAAAAGGCCTAAAAAGAAAATTAAAGGGACTTGAATGCAATTTTGGACACCTTGGACTTAGAAAAAAAAAACTAAAGATAAAATTGGAATAAAAAATGGTAACTTGACTAAACGTAAAGTGAAACGATTAAAATTGACAAAACGGACTAAAATGAACCAATGGCCTAAATGAGGTACTTTAAAGTACCTCTCTGCCGAAATTTCGTGTGAAATGACCAAAATGCCCCTGGGGCTGAAAATGACTCAGATGCAATTGAAAAATGGATTTTTAACAGAAATTGAATCAAAGACTCATACAAGCAAAATTAAAAGACTCAGAGACAATTTTTTAGGATTTAAACAGGGTTTTAACACATGAAAAGACCAAAATGCCCCTAGGGGCAAAACTGACTCAAAATGACTTCAAATGCAATTTTTGGCAAGGGTTTCGACATAGAATGAAACAAAGACTTATTCAAACTACTTGAAAAGACTCAAACAAAATTTTGAAAGACTGAGAGACATTTGACATAGGAAATGACTAAAATACCCTTGCATGTAAATTTTGCAAATAACATTGAAATAAAATGCAGAGAAAGATGCAATTGATCAGAGACATATCAGATGACTTATAATGCAAGAAAAGAAGAATTGAACAAGTATTTTTAGGTCCAAAATTAGGGTATAACAGCTGCCCCTATTTAAGTTTCTTTGTCCGGAGAGTCAAGAGACGAAGTCTTCGATTTGACGGGACGAAGATACTTAAATATTAACATTTGCACTGCTTTTGGACATAAAAATACATTTTCAGATTTTCAAAAAAAACATGAAGGCCATGCAAGATTTTGATTATGAATGCAAGACAAACAACTGGAGTCTATGGAACCTGTCACGTCACTGGGGATTCGAGTGAACATTGACAGGGTAGACAAACCAGGGAGTAGAAAATAGGGTACAAGTTGTTCTTTGGGTCGAACTAGCCACTTGACCAAGGAACACAAAACAAGAGATAGGTGCAAGCTGTTCTTGGGATTGAACTTGGCACTTGACCGGAAACATAGACATATAGGCAGATACAAGTTGTTCTTTGGATCGAACTTGACACTTGGTTGAAGATACAAACAGACAGGCAGACACAAACTGTTCTTTCGGATTGAACTGGCTGTTTGGCTGGAGACATAGACAAAAGGGTTGATACAAGCTGTTTCTTTGGATCGAACTTGCTTGTTGGATTATCACCACGTCATGTGGGAAGGTGCAAACTGTTCCTTCAGATCGAACTTGCCGTTTGACCGATAACAAAGCATAAGCTGGGTACAAACTGTTCTTCAGATTGAACTTGCCGTCTGATTGATAACAAAGCATGAGCTGGGTACAAACTGTTCTTTTGAGATCGAACTTGTCGTTTGTCCGGAAGCATAGGTATATAAGCAGGTACAAGTGGTTCTTTTTTGGATCGAACCTGGCGCTTGACCAATAACAAGATACAAATTGAAAGTCTGGTTTAACAAAATACCGATTGAGGGTAAATTGTCATTGACTTGATTTGAGGGTAGACATGGCCATTTTTGTTGGCCCAAGAGTAAATTGAGAGTGAATTGACATTGATTTGAATTGGATTGACATTGAAAGAGGGGCTGTAAGTTGAAATTGAGCAGAGACATAAACATAGACATTGGATTGGAGAGTTGCAATTGACATTGAGATTGGATTGGAATTGAATTGAAAGTTGAAATTGACATTGACATTGACATTGGATATTGACATTGACATTGACATTGACATTGACATTGGATATTGACATTGAAATTGGAATTGAAATTGGAGATTGGAAATTGCTTCGAATTTGACGTTGAATTGAAATTGAGATTGGAGATTGCATCGAATTTGACAGTTGAATTTGAATTTGACAGTTGGAATTGAAATTGGAAAGTTGAGATTGCATCGAATTTGACAGTTGGAATTGAATTGAATTTGTCATTGGAGTTGGAATTGAAATTGAAATTGAGTTTGACAGTTGACAGTTGGATATGCAACATGTATGTATGGTGTAGCAAGATTATTGGATGTATGAGCACATAAAATGCATGTTTATGCATGTATGAATGCTTGAAATGCATGATTGATTGGCAGTTTGACAAGGAAGTTTCACAGAGATAGACAAAACATTGGAAGATTGGGCACGTAGTGGCTCGTGCTGAAACATATTCACAGGGGGAAACCTCTTTGGAGAGACCGTCGTCGAGACGTATCGAAACCATGGCTGAAGGCAATAAAACTTGTAAAGGAAAGGATCCTTGGAAGGTTCTTGGATACAGGTCGCCGTTGCTAGGCGTGTCAGTGCTGGGTAAACATTGGATGTTCGCATCTGTGGTCAATGCTTTTTCAATATTCTTTTCATTTTTCATTTTCAATCCCATTTTTGCCTGAACCGCCCTTTCGGGTTTTCGATTCACCGGGGAATAAATATTCTTTTCATTGCCCCATTTTTGCCTGATTTGCCTTCATAGGTGGTCAATCAGCGGGGTGCTTATTTTTGCCTAAGCCGCCCTTTCGGGTTTTCAACTTAGCGAGCTTTTTATTTTCATTTTTCATTTTTCTTTTCATTTTCATTCTATTTTTTCATTCTTGCCATTGACCATAGATCATCCTGGGGAGTAACTTGCTTGTAACATGTATTGAAATAGACATTGACATTCATTTATTCATGCATGTTTCATTGAAATGTACCCTATTGCTCAGGTTTGCTTTCAAAATAGACAGGAAAGGATTTTTTTTTTTAATTTTCAAAGAATGTTTGTTTCAGACATTGACATTACCAAATAGAAAAGAAATATTTTGTATAAAACATTGAAAGTAGAAAGAAAATAGAGTTTCAAACAATAGAAAGGCTCAAATTGATGTAGAAGAGTGAAAGTCAGCCGAAGGCATGACTTCACGGATTTGCAAAGCTTGGAAAATGGTAATTTTATTGGTTGGTGATACATTGAACACGATAACCGCTACATTTCATAGAAATTTTGAATTCACAAGTACAGAAGCCTCTGATGAAGAAAATCATTGACAGTTGCAGATGCCCCAAGGGGTGATGGTGATTTGCCAGATATAGTTACTTGTCTTTTATCAACCTCATTTTTGCATGAACCGCCCTTTCGGGTTTTCGGCTCATCGAGGCGCTCATTCTTGCCCGAGTTGCGTACAATCTCAGCGAGCTCTTTCATATTCATTTTTTTGTCCCTCACTTTTGCCTGGATCGCCCTTTCGGGTTTTCGATCCACCGGGAAGCGCATTTTTGCCTAGGCCGCCCTTTCGGGTTTTCGACCTACCACGCTGTTCTTTTCTTTCTAGACAAAGTATTTCTTGACTATATCGGCATTAACAGGATTTGGGAGTTCAACACCATCCATGTGTGTAAGAATCAAAGCACCACCAGAGAAAGCCTTCTTGACAACATAAGGGCCTTCATAGTTAGGTGTCCACTTGCCCCTTGGGTCGGGTTGCTGACTTATTTCTTTTCAATACAAGTTCGCCTTCCTTGAATTCTCGAGGTCGGACTTTCTTGTCAAAAGCATTCTTCATTCGCACTTGATACAACTGTCCATGAGCCATAGCATCCATACGTTTCTCCTCAATCAGATTCAATTGATCATACCGACTTTGACACCATTCAGCCTCAGTTAATTTTGCTTCCATGATTACTCGAAGAGATGGAATCTCCACTTCCAGAGGGAGAACTGCTTCCATACCATACACAAGAGAGAAAGGAGTTGCCCCGGTTGAACTGCGCACTGTAGTACGGTAACCATGCAAGGCAAAAGGTAGCATTTCATGCCAGTCTTTGTAAGTAGTGACCATCTTCTGAACAATCTTCTTAATGTTTTTGTTAGCGGCCTCAACTGCACCATTCATCTGAGGTCTATAAGGAGAAGAGTTGTGATGTTCAATTTTGAATTCTTCGCATAAAGCTTGCATCATACTATTGTTCAGATTGGAACCATTGTCAGTGATGATCTTGTTGGGAACACCATATCGACAGATGATGTTATTCTTGATAAACTTCACTACCACTTGCTTGGTCACATTTGCATAGGAGGCAGCTTCAACCCACTTGGTGAAGTAGTCAATTGCCACTAGAATGAAACGATGTCCGTTGGAAGCTTTTGGTTCTATCCTTCCGATCATGTCAATGCCCCACATAGAGAAAGGCCATGGGGAAGATATAACATTGAGAGCGTGTGGAGGCACATGAATCTTGTCAGCATAAATTTGACACTTGTGGCATCTCTTAGCATGTTTGTGGCAGTCACGCTCCATAGTTATCCAGTAATAGCCGGCTCTTAACAGCTTTCTTGACATAGTGTGGCCCGAAGCATGGGTCCCAAAAGTACCATCATGTACATCATGCATCAATTTCTCAGCTTCTTGCTTATCAACACATCTCAACAAGACCATGTCATAGTTCCTCTTGTATAGGATTTCTCCGTCCAGAAGGAATTTGCTAGCCCATCTTCTCAAAGTCTTTTTATCCCTGTTGGAAGCACCAGGTGGATATTCATGATTCTGCAAGAATTGTTTGATGTTGTGATACCAAGGCTTTTTGTCATTCACATCTTTGTTAGCCCGATCTGGCACATTTTCAATAGTAAACACATGAGCGGGTCTATCAAGACGCTGCACTTTGATTACGGGCACGTCATTCCAGTGATTAACACGAAACATGGAAGACAAAGTAGCAAGAGCGTCAGCCATCTGATTTTCATCCCGAGGGATATGGTGCAGCTCAACCTTGGTAAAGTATGTCAATAGACGTCTGGCATAGTCACGGTATGGGATCAGCTTTTCATGATGAGTCTCCCATTCACCCTTTATCAGATTAATGACAAGTGCAGAATCTCCATAGATGTCAAGGTGCTTGATTCTCAGATCAAGGGCTTCTTCAATGCCCAAGATGCATGCTTCATATTCAGCTATGTTGTTTGTGCATTCAAAAGTTATTCGAGCAGTGAAAGGAATGTGGTGCCCTTGTGGAGTTACAATGATGGCTCCGACTCCTTTACCGTAAGCATTAACAGCACCGTCAAACACCAATCCCCACTTGCTATTGGGATCTGGCCCTTCATTGATCAGTGGCTCTTCACAGTCTTTTGCTTTCAGATACATAATCTCTTCATCAGGGAAATCAAACTTAATCGGCTGGTAATCATCAAGAGGTTGACAAGCAAGGTGCTCAGCAAGGACACTTCCTTTGATTGCTTTCTGAGCTTTGTACACAATATCATATTCAGACAACAACATTTGCCAACGTGCAATCTTTCCAGTAACAGCAGGCTTTTCAAAGATGTACTTGATTAGATCCATTCGGGATATCAACCAAGTAGTATGATTCACCATATAATGACGCAGGCGTTTGGCAGCCCAAGCTAAAGCACAACAAGTCTTTTCAAGCATTGTATACCGAGTCTCACAGTCGGTGAACTTTTTGCTCAGATAGTAGATAGCATGCTCTTTCTTACCAGTCTCATCTTGTTGACCGAGAACACAACCCACCGAGTCATCTAACACTGACAGATACATAATCAAAGGCCTTCCTTCCACTGGCGGGACAAGGATAGGTGGCTCCAACAGGTATTCTTTGATGCTATCAAAAGCTTCCTGGCATTCATCATTCCATACAACGGGCTGATTCTTTCTGAGCAATTTGAAAATTGGTCCACAGGTAGTAGTCATGTGAGATATGAATCTTGAAATGTAATTCAAACGTCCGAGGAAACCCCTGACTTGCTTTTCAGTTTGAGGGGCCGGCATCTCTCTGATGGCTCGGACTTTGTCAGGATCAACTTCAATGCCTTTTTGGCTGACAATGAAGCCTAGCAACTTTCCAGATCTTACACCAAATGTGCACTTGTTGGGATTCAATCGCAGCTTGTACTTTCTCAATCTTTCGAACATCTTTTTCAAATACACAACATGCTGCTCTTCATCACTTGACTTTACAATCATATCATCAACATATACTTCAATCTCTTTGTGAATCATATCATGAAACAGAGTGGTCATACCCCTTTGATAGGTAGCACCAGCGTTTATCAAGCCGAACGGCATCACTTTGTAACAGAACGTTCCCCACGGAGTGATGAAGGACGTCTTTTCTCTATCTTCAGGAGACATTCGTATTTGATTATAACCAGAGAAACCATCCATAAAGGAGAACACTTTGGATTGAGCAGTACTGTCAACAAGCACATCAATATGAGGCAATGGGAAGTTATCTTTTGGACTGGCTTTATTCAGGTCTCTGTAATCAACACACATTCGAACTTTCCCATCTTTCTTTGGTACTGGTACGATGTTGGCAATCCACTCAGGATATTCAGCTGTCATGAGGAAACCCGCATCAATTTGCTTTTGTACTTCAGCCTTGATCTTAAGAGCCATGTCTGGACGAGACCTTCTCAATTTCTGTTTGACAGGAGGACATTCAGGTCTTGTCGGTATCCGATGTTCCACAATCTGGGGATCTAGACCCGGCATATCTTCATAAGACCATGCAAAGACATCTGGATAATCATGGAGAAGCTGAATGATCTTCCTTTTCACTTCTGGCTCAAGTGCAGCACCAATCTTGATCTCTCGCTTGTTCTCTTCAGTGCCCAGGTTGATAAGTTCAATTTCTTCCTGGTGAGGCTGAATGGCTTTTCTTTCTTGCTCAAGCAGTCGAGTGATCTCATACGGTATCTCTTCATCATCATCTTCATCTTCAGCTTCATATACAGGGAATTCAAAATTTGGAGGAACCATAGGGTCACTGTGTTCAACGGGTTTATTATGGTTCAATCTGCATAATATGGTTGGGATGATTTTAGAAAAAGTTTTTCATGCAGATTTTTGAAATTAATAAGAAAAATACAGATGTTTTGGTTTTTTCTGGCATTACCATTATTTCCAAGAAAAAGGCACTAAAAAGTAAAAAAACAAAGAGTCGTGAGAAAAACGACAATTTTTATTGAAAACGGCAATGCCGAAACAAACACGGCCTTACAATGATATCACTTTCGCCTTGGGCAGAGCGAAAGGATTGTTATTTTGAAAACAAAAAACATGAGCAACAAAACACATTACATGGAAGCATGCATGACTAAAGTAACATCAATGGCCTCCCAATTTTTCACAGTGCCTCCTGGTATAACAAATGTAGGCACGTGACTTCCTTCAGCAGCATCTTCAGTAATAGCGTTGATGAACCCAGCACTGTAGAAAGTTCCCTTTGAAACAGCAGATATTGGAGAGAATCCAAGGCCCTCTTTACGCTTGTTTTCCAGAATCTGAATTACTTTGCCCCAGCCGGCAGCTTGTCCTGCTTGAACAGCCTTCTGAGCGTCTTTCAGTGAAGCCATGCTAGCACCAGCCCTCCGGGGTTCCGCACCCTCGACAGTCAAGCCTTGAAACGATGTCCCTTCAGCGGACCCTGCTTCAACACAAGAGAAAGATGATACTTGGCTAACTAGAAATGTCTCTTCACCATGTACGGTGACAATCTTACCGTTCCTCATGAACTTGAGCTTCTGATGCAAAGTAGAAGTGACTGCTACAGCGTCGTGGATCCACGGTCTTCCGAGGAGACAACTATAAGAAGCATTGATGTCCATGACTTGGAAAGTAATTCGGAATGTCTCAGGACCAATGGTAATTGGCAAGTCTACTTCCCCAAGAACATCTTTGCGGGATCCATCGAAAGCCTTAACCAGATAACTGCTACCCCTCAGAGAAATTCCGTGATGACTTAATTGCCTTAGTGTGGATTCAGGCATTACATTCAGAGACGATCCAGTGTCTACCAACACATTGGATATCATGTCAGATCCACAATGTACTGAGATATGTAGAGCCAAGTTGTGGTGTTTCCCCGCTTCGGGGAGTTCGTCGTCACCGAATCCCAAGCTATTGCAAGCGGTAATGTTACCCACTATTCCATTGAATTGCTCCACAGAGACTTCGTGGTCAACATAAGCTTGCTCCAGTATCTTCATTAACACTTTCCTATGGGCCTCTGAGCACATGAGCAGAGACAGGATGGATATCTTTGATGGGGTTTGTAGCAGCTGGTCAACAATCTTATAGTCACTTTTCTTAATAAGCCTCAGGATTTCGTCCAGATTGGACTCTTCAATAGATTGGCCTGCTGGGCCGGTGTTCTTGTCAACAGGAGGAACAACTGGTGGGGTTATTGCGGCAATAGGTGTCACCGCCTTCTTTTGAAACAAGGGTGGATGGATTTTTCCACTTCTCAGAGTTGTAATTTCACTAGCAACATTATCAACTGTAGCTGGGGATACCAGAGGTACTTCCACTCCATTCTCGACCATGGTTGCATTGTACTTGTAGGGAATTGCTTTGGTAGAGGTATAAGATACCGGGCCAGGTAGCCTGATCACCAAAGGCTCAACATTCTTTGCCTGAGATGCAGTTTCAACAGGAGTATCATGGAACACTGGCACAATCACACATACATCACTGACGATCAAGTATTTGTCATCCATCAGACCCTGGATATCATCTTGCACAACACAACAGCCCATAGGATTCTGAAGACATTCCGGACAAGAAGCATGATCATGTTTGAACAGAGAAGCCTGGCAAAGTTTGACATGTAATGGCACCAAGGGAGTAACGACATTGCGGACATCCAACATGGGACCCTCTTGAGGAACGGGAACCCTTTCAAAGGCCTCAATCATGTTAACAGCAGCATGGTTTGGGAGCGGATTGTCAAGGACATGAGGAACACTATTCTCAAAAGTCAACCGTCCCTTTTCTATCAGGTCTTTCACAATATATTTCAGAGCAAAGCAACCTTCAACATCGTGGCCTTGAGCACCCTGATGGAATTCACATGTCAGATCCTGTCGGAACCTGGGAGGCAATGGATTAGGCGGAGGCTTGCCTGGTCTAGTAACACAGTGTCCCTTGGCCAGTAGAGTGGGGAGCAGCTCACCATACCGCATTGGTATTGGTGGAAAAGAAGGTTTGGGTCGGGGACCCTGTTGTTGCTGCCGTTGCTGTTGAGCAGGAGGCTGTTGTTGTGCTTGCTGAGGAATGGCATTGACGGGCATTGGTGGTTGACCCGGTGGCAGAGGATATTGCTGGTAAAATGGTGGAAAGAAAGGATGTTGAGAGTACTGCATGTAGTGATAGGGCAAGGGCAATTGTGTAGCAGCTGCAAATGGGTTACTGTTATACCCTAATTTTGGACCTAAAAATACCAACTCAATTCTTCTTTTCTTGCATTTCAAGTCATTTGATATGTCTCTGATCAATTGCATCCTTCTCTGCATTTTATTTCAATATTATTTGCAATATTCATGTAAAAGGGTATTTTAGTCATTTCCTGCATTCAACTCATTTTAATCTTTGAAAATTGTTTGAGTCTTTTAAATTGGTTTGTATAAGTCCTTGTTTCAATCTCATGTCAAAATTCATTTCAAAAAAAATATCAGTTGAGTCATTTTCTAGTCAGTTTAGCCCCTAGGGGCATTTTAGTCATTTCCTATGTCAAAATCTCTTTCAATCTTTAAAAATTTGTTTGAGTCCTTTCAAATAGTTTGAATAAGTCTTCATTTCAATTCTATGTCAAAACCCATTTTAAAATTGCATTTGAAGTCATTTTTGAGTCAGTTTTGCCCCTAGGGGCATTTTGGTCTTTTCATGTGTCAAAACCCTGTTTAAATTCTAAAATTTGTCTCTGAGTCTTTTAATTTGTTTGAATAAGCTCTTGCTTTAATCCCTTGTTAAAAAATCATTTTAAAATTGCATTTGAGTCGTTTTTAGTCGTTTTAGTCCCTAGGGGCGTTTTGGTCATTTCACATAATATTTCTGATTCGTTTTAATCTGCTTTGTTGTTTTTTAATCGTCTCGCTTTACGTTAATTTTCAATTTACTTTTTCAATTCAATTTTAGTTTTAATTTTCATTTTAGTCCGCGCACTTTCGTTATTTACATTTTAATCCCTTTTTTAGTTTGTTAAAGTCAAAGTCAAGAGTTTGTTACAAGTCAAGTACACATGGCATTGCATCATTGGTCCATACATTCCCACATCACCTATAAATAGGTCAAAGCCTTGGTCAAAATAAAGAACTAATCATTTTTTTTATACAAAAATTCCAAAAATTTCCAAAAAATCATTTTCTAAATATTTTCTCTCCCACTTTCTCTCTCCTCTAACTAACTTCATCTTCAACCTCCATAACCACCTTCAACCACCAAAAACCTCCATAACCACCTTCAACCTCCATAACCAAGAGCTTGAAACCTTCATTGCAAACCACATCCACCTCAATTTCGAATCCATTTTCTCTAACGACGACCTCACAATTTACCGTTTCTTTCCGCAAATTAACAACAATCACCACCATCCCTCTCAAATTCGAATCACTGTTCATCATAAACAACAAATTCGAATCCAGCCTCCACCAACAACAAACCGAGACAAATCCCAATGTAAGTTCATCACACTTGAACCGTTTTTCAAACGAGGTAACTTCAAACAACAATGAATCATTTCAAAGAGCAAGAATTGAGAAGAAGGTGAATCGAAGTTCGAAGAAAAGGCTGTGAACGTGACTAGAGAAGGAAGGAGCACGAGTCCAGATAGGACAAGAACACAAACTCAGCATTCGCAAGCCAAATCCGATCGGAAACGAAGGTATGAAGGTGTTGTTCTTTGTTTTTTCGAATTCTGAAAATTAGATCTAGGAAGTTTGGTGTTGTTTCTGAAAATTGTGAGTTCGAATTTGAATAGAGAATGAGGAAACGATTTGAAAACTGTAAAAATTTTCGAAATCGGAGGTGGTTTGATTTTCCGACGCGGTGGCGCCGCCCGTTTGGGCCGGTCACCGCCGCGCCGGAACCAAGCTTGAAGATGAACATTCATCTTCCTCCCTTGTATTTTCCAGAAACGTGTTTAAGTGAGAGGGAGAGTAGTATGTGAGAGTAAGAAGAAAAGGCTTCTTTGAATTGTGTTGTTTCCCTGTACGTGAGGTTCTGTTCTAATACTACTTGCCATGCCATTTTATCCTATGTGTGCTAGCCTATTGTATTACCATGCTCCCTAGGCCTTCTTGATGGTTGGATCTTGGATCTGATCCAATTGGATCGATCTAACGATCCCCAGGCCTCCTGATGACCCGTTTTTCCATTTCTGACTGGGCTTGGGCCTTGTTTACTTGCTATTTTCGTTTTTGGTAAATTTTGTGCTATTTCCACACTGTAAATTGATTTTTACACCCCTGTCTGTCTAAAATTCTTCTAAAAAAATCCCTAGAAATTTTCTATGTGTTCTTGATTATTTTCTTGACATTTTTTGGTGTTGTTATGTGTTAAATCTTGATTAAAAAATATGTAGTGTTTTCTTGTTAAAAGTTTACCATTTTTTTGTTAAAAATTGTGAAATTTTGCATGTGTTCGTGTCTAAAAATTCTCTAAAAACTCCAAAAATTTTCATGCATGTTTCTTGATAGTTTTGTGGTATTATTGTGATAATTGTTGCATGTTAAAAATTGACAAAAATAATGTGGTTAATTTTCTTACTATTTTGTGATATTTTGTGCTAAAAATTGATGAAAATTTGCTTGATTCCAATCCCAATCCTTGATAAATGTTTGTGGTTCATGACGGATGATTTTATGAGGTTTTTACTACTGTTTGAATGTGTTTTTTACTGGACATGTGCATGTGATGATTGGTTGCTTGCTTGGCAAGTTTTGTTTTGTGAATAAATGGTGCAAATAGGTCTAAATTCACATAAAAATGCAAAGTTTGTAATGACACTTGGATTCTCATTTCAAAACCTGGATTTTTATGCCTTGAAAGTATGTTGAATTGTGAGGATTATAGGTCATACTCAAGTCTTGCATTGGTGATGAGGTTTTAGGGCTATTTCACATTGTTTTTGCTTGCTTTTTATGTCAATTTTTCTTACTTTTGTTATAGTAATCTTTACTTGCCTTTACTTCTTGATATTGTCATGTGCCACTAACCCTTTTGTTTCATGTTTCTTAAGCATCCTATCCTCCATTTCCTCTTTATTTCTTGCACTTTAATTTTCATGCAAAGTTAGAATGTAAAGCTTAGGAAATTTTGTAATATTCTTTTCATGCCATTTCAAATTTCTTGCAAGACCATAGAATGTATCTAGGTCAATGATGTAATAAGGACAATGGACTCAAATAATTTACACCGACACAAGCACCGACACATGCACACACTTCACTTTAGGTATATAGCTAGAATATGCATGTTTAGATGTATGTTTAGGATTGTATGTTTAGATGAATGTTTAGGCTTTAGACATAGAAAAACCAATTTTCCAAAAAATATGAACAACATCATTCAAACTCTTTTTCATAATAAACCTTGGGATCAAAATCCCATTGTAAATTTTCCTTTTTCATTTTCTTAATCAAATTTCAATGAACATTAATCATGTTTAGACCACATTTTGCAAATGACTAATTCAACCTCACAATTTCCCAATCTCAAGCCCTTGAGGCCCCTTTCTATTCTTCAAACTCCATTTTCAAACTTAAAATCAACCAACAAAAACAAAAACATTTTTGAGAGAGAACTACGGTGGATTTGATCCCTTAAATGGGTACGTAGGCAAGGAACAAAATTCCTTCAATTCAAATAAAATAAAAATCCAAAAACATTCTTCTCCCTCCAATTCTTCACTTAGAACATCCTTAGGTTTAATAAGCATTTCAAAATAGCATTTAAAAATAAAGCGCGCGCGTAGAAATTAAAGACGGTTCCTATAGGTTACTATAGTCGTTATGGGTGCCTAACACCTTCCCGTAGCGAAAACAACTCCCGGACCTCGATTCTCAAGGGTTTTGCTTACTTTTTCCCTTCCCAAGAAAAAATAAGATATCACCGGTTTAAAAGGTTCAAACGTAATCAATGTTTGACACCCGAAAACCAAGATAAAACAGTTACCAGATACCATCCCTACGTCAGATTCTTTCCTCTTATGGTGACCATTACCATACTTCTTTGGCGCATTGTTTGAAGATTCACCTTTCTCAAGGACAATAATACCGTCTCGGACGGCCTCCTCTAGACGAGTTCCCATTGTGACCATATCAGAGAAGTTGTTTGGAGCGGAGATTATCATCCTCTCCTTATATTCTTTCTTCAGGGTCTTCAGGAATGTCTGTGTTAATTCTTCCTCATCTAGTCGAGGAGAAACACGGGCAGCTGCCCCTCTCCATCTTTGAGCATATTCACGGAGGGTTTCATCTGATTTCTGAGATAGGGCTTTAAGAGAGTCCCTATTTGGCTTCAGACGGGTATTGAACTCATATTGACCTTCAAAAGCAGCAGCGAGTTCCTCAAAAGTATGGATGTTATCTTTGCTCAAACTAGTGTACCAATCTGCTGCATCATCTGTCAAGCTACTCTGGAAGCAATGGATCATCAGTGCATCATTATCTGCGTAATTAGCCATCTTTCGGACATACCGGATGACATGGTTGTGTGGGCAAGAAGTCCCATTGTATTTGTCAAATTCTGGCTCTTTGAATTTCTTAGGAACCTCAAATCGGGATACCAAGCATAGATCACGAGCTTTAGCAGGAGCACCATTGTTTCCTCGGCTAGCCTTGACCTCACGGAGTTCTCCAGCCAACTCCTTCAACTGTCTCTTCATAGCTTCCATTGCGGGATCTTGTCCGCGCGGAGTGTCAACATCAATCACCTGTTGCACAGTGTGTACAATAGGGTCGGTAACAACAGTGGTTACTTGAGGCATAGCAGTGGATACAGGAATCTGTCCTTGACCAGCAAAACCAGAGACACCAGCAGCAGTATTAGGAGAATAGAAAGGTGGGAGTCCATAAGGACGGCCGTTGGGCATAACAAACCGAGCATCGGTAGCCACAGTAGACAGTGGGATAGAGGGAATCACCTCAGCAGTAACTGGAACAGAAGTGGCTGGTTGTTCCTGTGCAGCCATCATAGCGGACATAGCGTCATGAGCCTTAGCCAAGTCTTCTTTCATAGCAGCCAATTCGGCACGGAGCTGAGCATTTTCTTCTTCAAAGTTAGCCATAATCCTTCTCTTGTGAAATCTTGTCTGATGAATTCTATCTGGTTGGTAGACTTTGCGAACACGAGCCACTTTTCAGACTGCGGCGGACAAAACCAGTAGTCAATGAGCACGAGAGAAGCTTCTTGTGACCAATGGATGCATATGATGCATGGAATGTGTTAATGCACATGCAAAAAGACTCTTTTTGTGTTACCGAAGGGTTTTAGACAAATTATAAACTTGTAAACATTACTAAACAACAATTAACATAAACGGGAATCAAACAACTAACATATAGTTTTACAAGACAAATCCAACATGAACAAATGGAAATAACAACAGGAAATGGAGGTCCTTAAGCATAGGAAGTGGAGGCATCATCCTCAGACTCAGACTCATAGTCGCAGTATCGTGCATAGAAGTCACGGGCACCTCTAGCCCTCTTGGAGTCTCTCATAAGCAATCTATCTTTCTCCTCAATCTCTCTCTTAGCCTTAGCTAGCTCTTTCTTCAGTGTCAAGACCTCATGGGTCTGCTGCTCACCTTTTCCATCCAAAGTCATGATCAAGTTCTCAGCCTCATAGTATCTAACTCTCCACTGATGCTTCTCCCGACTCTCCATAGCTAGATGCTCCTGATACATCTCCTGGGTAGGTGGGAGTAGAGGCAAAGGCATGGTAGGAACAGTTGCAGACACATATCTCATAGAGGGGTAAGGCATACCAATCTCCTCAGCTTGGTTTATCACCCACTGCGTATAGGCCTCGTGAGCAATACCGGACCTTACACCCATATGCTTCACCTCTTTCTTCCGAAGCTTAGTCCAAGCTTCCATGAAATCTTCTCTAATTCCCGTGGGAGCACTGGAGTAGTGAAAGAAGTAAGGAGCTGTAGCAAGATTGATGGGCTTATCTTTCATCGGAAAACCATATTGTCGCAAAGCAAGCTCCGGGTTATAGTTGATTCCACCCCGGGTACCAAGAAGAGGTACATTAAGAAACTTTCCACCACCAAAGATAATTTCCTTAACCCTAGAAGCGGGAGTGAGCCAAACCACTTCATTAGGTGTGAGAGCCATAATCCTCTGTGAAATAGACCAATTCTCCGGATTGGCGTGGAAAGACTCCGGAAGGTGTGAAATAAACCACCTATAGAGGAGAGGCACACAACAAAGAATGTATCCACGACCCTTGCCGGATCGATCATGAATAGCATGGTATGTGTCAGCTAGCAAAGTAGGAACCGGATTCTTGGAGTGGAAGATCATAATAGCATTCATGTCTACGAAGCCATCAAGATTCGGAAAGAGAATAAGCCCATAGATGAGAAGTGCAAGAATAGCCTCAAGAGTGTCCTGACAAGTGGTATTGAGGTTGGCTTTCCCAAGAAGATACTCTGAAGTGAACCCTCGGATGCGTGCCTTAGTGACAAGATTCTTGGAGACATCGGTGGTCTTGAGATAGAGATCCTTAGCAATAACCAATGGAGTAGGAGGATTTTCAGGTCCTAAAAAAGGTATCCCCTTAGCAATAGATAATCCCATCAAGGAGGAATAAGCCTCTAGAGTAGGCACCAACTGAAAGTCTGGGAAAGTGAAGCACCGATACTTCGGATCATAGAATTGCACTAGAGTGTGCACAAGCTTCTCATCCACATTAGTATGGAGAATAGGGAGTAAGGCCCCGTAGCGACGTCGGAAACCAGTCGGATCCTCAATCTTGAGTGTCAAATCTCTCAAACTAGCCAAATCCACTTCCTTGAACTTGTAGGACTTAGTCATCTTCATTCCTACAATGTTTACAAATTCCACTTGTCTAAGCCCTTCGATAACAATGCATGGAAAAAGTTTATGCATGTATGCATGTATGCATGAATGCATGATTATGTTCAAGTTCGGAGAAAACATGGTGGGTTGAAGTTCAAAGTCGAGGAGTCATGGGTGGACACGGTGTCCGGTGAAACTAGGGTTTTAGGAAATAGTAACCGGGTTCTAAAAAGTTCCCAAGTTGCAACCTCTCCGACGTATATCACGGTGTCACGAGACGACACTCGCTCCATGATTATCCGTGGAAGGTCTAACTTGAGTGTAGTATCGCGTGACGACTAAAATTCGAGACAACACTCGGTTTAGCCTCCGCACTACATCCTAGAAAATGGCCATGGATGGGTTTGGTTATCTACGGTTCATAGCGTCATAGAACAATCAGAAGTAAAGTGCCTAAACGCGACAACACGCGCCGACAACATCACCTCCAAAATGCCTCAGCTATGTGGGATTGATCGCATAATCCAAAACACGAGGCAACCCCCGGAATGAATTGTCGATTATATCCCTCCTAAATCCTAAGTTCACTCAGCCCGGGTGCAGGACTTTTGATATTCTCACCCCACACGTTTGCAAGAAATTAAACATTTATTCACATAGGAAAGCAAGTAAAAGAAATAAGTAAGAAAGAGCGCAAGCGTGGAAATAAAGACTAGGCGTAACTCTCGAATCTCCCCAGTGAAGTCGCCAGCTGTTTTATCTTGGTTTTCGGGTGTCAAACATTGATTACGTTTGAACCTTTTTAACCGGTGATATCTTATTTTTTCTTGGGAAGGGAAAAAGTAAGCAAAACCCTTGAGAATCGAGGTCCGGGAGTTGTTTTCGCTACGGGAAGGTGTTAGGCACCCATAACGACTATAGTATTCTATAGGAACCGTCTTTAATTTCTACGCGCGCGCTTTATTTTTAAATGCTATTTTGAAAATGTTATTAATCCTAAGAGTTTTCTAAGTGAAGAATTGGAGGGAGAAGAATGTTTTTGGATTTTTATTTTAGTCGAATTGAAGGAATTTTGTTCCTTGCCTACGTACCTGTTTAAGGGATCAAATCCACCGTAGTTCTCTCTCAAAAATGTTTTTGTTTTTGTTGGTTGATTTTAAGTTTGAAAATTGGATTTTGAAGAATGGAAAGAGGCCTCAAGGGCATGAGATTGGGAAATTGTGAGGTTGAATTAGTCATTTGCAAAAATAAGTCAAAGTATGATTAAAGTTTATTGAAATTTGATTAAGAAAATGAAAAGGAAAATCAATGGGGTTTTGACCCCAAGGTTTGTTGTAAAAAAGATTTGGGTGAAGTTTGTTCATATTTTTTTAGAAAGTTGATTTTTTTCTCTAAGTATAAAGCCTAAACATTCATCTAAGCATACAATCCTAAACATACATCTAAACATGCATATTCTAGCTATATCTAAAGTGGCGTGTGTGCATGTGTCGGTGCTTGTGTCGGTGTACATCATTAGAGTCCATTGTCCTTTACATCATACCCTAGATACATTCTATGGCCTCTTTGCCAAGAAAATTAAAAGTGCATAAAGGAAAATATTACAAAACTCCTAAATGTTTACATTCTAACTTTGGTACAAATTAAATTGCAAGAAAGAAATAGAGATGAATATGGGATGAAATGGAAATGCTTATGAAATGATGAAACATGAAATGAAAGGAGTTAGTAGCACATGACAATATCAAAAGAAATAAAGCAAGAGAAACACTAGAACATAAAGGATAGAAAATGAGTGCAAACATGGCTAAAATTTGTTCATAGAATGCAAGAACCATATGACCTATAATTCACACATTCCAATACATTTTTAAAGGTTTAGAATCAAGTCTTGGAATGGGAATTAAGGCAACATGATTTACTTGGCATTTTAAAATAAATTTTAAGCATATTTGCATTATTAACTACTCAACTAACTTGTAAGCTAAGTAACCAACTAAAATTCACCATTATGCAACAATATTAAACACAAACAGCAACTAAAACCCTACGAGACCAAGTGGTATAGGTCACAAGTGCTCATCAAGCAATTGGGATTGAAATCAAGCAAAGTTTCACTCAATTTTAGCACAAAATATCACAAAATAATAGGAAAATTAGCCACATTATCTTTTACCAATTTTTATTATGCAAAATTATCACAAGAACACCACAAAGTTATCAAGAAATGTGTATGAAAAATTTTTGGAATTTTTAAGGAATTTTTAGACACAAAAACATATAAAATTTTCACAAGTTTTTAACAAAATAGTAAACAATTGACAAGAAAATATCACATACTTTTTAACCAAGATTCAACATATAACAATATTACAAAAATATCAAGAAAATGATTAAGAACACATAGGAATTTTTTAGGAATTCTTTAAAGGATCTTTTAGGCTAAAAAGTGCAAGAAAATTACTAATCCTAACAAAAAAAAAAATGGTAAACAAATAGAAAGAGTGCTACACATATTTTTTACCAAGATTCACCACATAACAATGTCACAAAAAAAGTCAAGAAAAATGATTAAGGACACGTAAAAAAAATTTTAGGACTCTTATCATGAAAATCTAACACAACAGGGGGTACGAATAGCAGAAATAGCAAGAAACACGCAGGGATGGGGGGCGCAAAGAGCAGCATATGCACAGGCCAGGCAGAATGGGCTCCAGGGAGGAAATGGACCGGGTTAGGGCTTGGTGTGGGTTAAACCGGTTCAGGGAGAGTATAAAATCCACAGAACCGGTCCAACTCACATTTCCCATTCCAACTTCTCTCTCTAAGTCCATCTAGAGAGAGAGAGTCTGCAACTCTCCTTCTTCCTCTTTGTTCTAAGGCCGGTCATCTTCTCCGATGAGAGAAGGAACTCCGGCGACGGTTACCGACGACGGTTTCCGGCGCCGGTGACTCAAACTTCTCCGATTCGAAATATTTTCATGTTTTCTGAAATCCTTTTTTTTGTGGCGATGACGAATCCGACCTTAGAATTCTCAGACGAGCCTTGGATCCTACTAGATCTAAAGAAACAGATTCGAACAAAAACAAAATAAGAACAGAAGAGAGAAAGAGGTTTACCTGATGAATATTTGGAGGTTATGACGAAGGAAGACGATAGAGCAAGTTGTTGCCTCGTCCTGGCTTCTGGTAAGTATCTGAGTTCAACCTTTGGAGGTTCTTCCTCTTCTCTCTCTTCGTGTTCTTCGTTTTCAACGAGTATGATGAACCGGTTCGCCTTCGCTTTGATTCCTCTTCTTCTCTGACTCACGCACGCGCCTCCTGTGATCGGTGCTTGAGTTTGTCACGCTCCGTAACGAACTCGCACTCGAATTGCAACGTTCGCGTGATTCTTGCTCGATGATGATGATGTATCTGAGAGCTGCTACTGATTCTGATCGATTAGATTGAACTTAGGGTTTTGACTCATGGATTTTGACGGAAAAATTGGACAAATTAGGGTTTGTTACAATACGTAACTAACTCTAATGGTGTTTGTTTCTCTGGAATTTTTGATTGCGGTTCAATGATGATTCATGTTGATGATGAATGTTAGTGACGAATTGTGATGATTTCTGGGGAAATTTGATGAATTAGGGTTTGAAGATGATGAATTCGTTCATCATGTTCTTGAGTTTTTCTGCGTTTTGATCTTTTTGTGGTGGAGAGAGAATGGAATTTCTGTTTTTTGATGATGTGTACAGAAAATGAATGGTGGTTGCTGACTTTGACTGGTGAGTTGGCTTTTATAGCTGACACATGTATGGACTGGACCAATGGGGTTTTGATACGTGGCATACCCTTGTAACAAACTTCTGTGGACCACTAAGACTCTGACACGTGTACATAATAGATGATTTGGACAAAAGAGGACTAAATTGCAAAATAACAAAATTAAAAGGCCTAAAAAGAAAATTAAAGGGACTTGAATGCAATTTTGGACACCTTGGACTTAGAAAAAAAAACTAAAGATAAAATTGGAATAAAAAATGGTAACTTGACTAAACGTAAAGTGAAACGATTAAAATTGACAAAACGGACTAAAATGAACCAATGGCCTAAATGAGGTACTTTAAAGTACCTCTCTGCCGAAATTTCGTGTGAAATGACCAAATTGCCCCTGGGGCTGAAAATGACTCAGATGCAATTGAAAAATGGATTTTTAACAGAAATTGAATCAAAGACTCATACAAGCAAAATTAAAAGACTCAGAGACAATTTTTTAGGATTTAAACAGGGTTTTAACACATGAAAAGACCAAAATGCCCCTAGGGGCAAAACTGACTCAAAATGACTTCAAATGCAATTTTTGGCAAGGGTTTCGACATAGAATGAAACAAAGACTTATTCAAACTACTTGAAAAGACTCAAACAAAATTTTGAAAGACTGAGAGACATTTGACATAGGAAATGACTAAAATACCCTTGCATGTAAATTTTGCAAATAACATTGAAATAAAATGCAGAGAAAGATGCAATTGATCAGAGACATATCAGATGACTTATAATGCAAGAAAAGAAGAATTGAACAAGTATTTTTAGGTCCAAAATTAGGGTATAACAACGATTTGCAAAAAGAATGGAGTCATCATGAAAGTAAGAAGAAGGGGAATCAAGATGTAGTGGTAGAGAGCCCAGCGGTGTCTAAGAAAGATAGCAGTAAAAATGTGCAGCCTATTCTTACTTCAGTCTTGGAACCAATCTTATGTCCGGTGGATACAAACAATGCAACAATGCAGCAAGGTTCAAAGATAAAGCCAACAGATTCTTCTCAATAGACAAATAACAATGGTCCATGGAGTCTTGACTGGTTGGCGCAAGTACCAGTTCAGGAAGGTGGAAATGTTTTCACGGCTGGGTCATTTGATGGTGCTGTTCAGCCTTCTGTTTCTGTACTTGCACAGCCTGTGGTATCGAAGCAGCCATTAAAAAAGAGAACAGCAGGTAGTTATAAGCATTCGATGGGTTTTATGAAGAAAATTGCAAGGATGCCTGCAGCTGACCGTAAATAAATATTGAAAGTGTTGAGAAAACGAGATCGTACACGGAAGACAAGCAAGGCTTCCCAGACTTCTAAGAGCATGGCAGCAATGGTTTCTACTACAGACTCATCTAAAAATTCTTCTTCTAGTGTTAATAACGACTGGAAAAATTGGATTTTGGCTCATGACAAACCACAAGGGGTGGCGAAAGACGTTAAAGAAATAGGAAAGGTGATTGGTGTGAGTTTTAAAGGGTGATCCTAATAATAGTTTTAACTTACTAACGAGGGCGGGGAGAAGGGAGTGGCGGGCAGCAGGGGGTTCTGATGTTACTGGTGAGGGAGCAGGAGGTTCTTTGAATGAAGGGGACGGGTGTTGAGGGTGTAGGTGTGGAGGAAGATGGGGGAGGTGTGTGGGTTCAATGAAGGTTATTTCATATAATGTGAGGGGGTTAGGAGGCGGTGAGAAGAGGGTGGAGGTTCGACGGTTAGTTCAAGAGAAGAATCATGTTGTGTTATGTATTCAGGAATCGAAGTTGAGTTTTGTCGACGACTTCTTGATTAAATCTATTTGGGGACTTACTCCTTGTAGATATTCTTATCAACCATCTCTTGGGGCATCTGGTGGCTTAATTACGGTGTGGGATAGTTCTCTTTTGGATGTCTGGTCTACCATGAGTTTTGGGCATGTCCTTGTTATTACTGGCAGGGTCATTGCTACAGGAGAGGTTATTGTTATTATTAATGTGTATGCGCCTTGTTAAACGGAGGCTAAAAAGAATTTGTGGGAGCGGCTGGTCACTTTCATTACTAGCAAGACTGATTTCTGTTTGTGTTTATGTGGAGACTTTAATTCGATTCGTGACATCGACGAAAGAAAAGGAAGGAGTACGGTGTTCAGACAGGCAGATGCAGACATTTTTAATAAATTCATTGATGATAGTTCTTTGATTGACTTGCCAATATGGGTCGGTTGTTTACGTGGTATCGAGGTGACGGTGTATCGATGAGTAGACTAGATAGGTTCTTGTTGTCTGAAAAGTGGTGTGCGGTGTGGCCTAATAGTATTCAGGTGGCTTATCAGCGGGGTCTCTCCGACCATGTTCCTCTGATGTTACATATTGATGAAGCAAATTGGGGACCCCGTCCGTTGAGGATGCTAAAATGTTGGTCAGATTATCCGGGTTATGCGAATTTTGTTCGTGAGCAATGGACTTCCTTTCAAGTGCAAGGGTGGAGCGTTTATGTGCTGCACCAAAAGCTTAAAATGATTAAACATAGTTTAAAAGAGTGGCATAGACAACATTCTCAAAACTTGGAAGGAAAGATGTTGAAGGTAAAAGATCGCATCTCTTATTTTGATTCAAAAGGAGAGGTGACACCTCTTAGTGATGTAGAGGTGGAGGAGCTTCATGATTTGTCGGCTAATTTGCATTCCATGGCTCGGACATCAAATAGTATTAACTGGCAGAAGGCTAGATTGAATTGGTTACAGGAAGGTGACGCAAACTCCAAATTTTTCCATGGTGTTATGTCTAATCGTCGCCGCCGCAACACTATTAATTTGGTGAATGTTGATGGAGTTGGTGTTGAAGGTGTTCAGAATATCCGTATGGCAGTCTTTAATCATTTTTCTAGTCATTTTAAATCCATAGGAGCTGATCGGCCAAGTGTGGGCAGCATCCCATTTCGTAAATTATCTTTTGGCGAGGGGGGTAATTTAACTAGGCCATTTTCAATGGAAGAAGTGAAACAAGCTGTGTGGGATTGTGATAGTTTCAAAAGTCCTGGTCCGGATGGCATCAATTTTGGTTTTTTAAAAGAGTTTTGGGATTTGGTAAAGGATGATTTCATGCGGTTTATGGTGGAATTTCATCGTAACGGAAAATTAACGAAAGGTGTTAATTCTACATTTATAGCTTTGATTCCAAAGATCAATAGCCCGCAAAGGCTCAATGATTTTCGGCCTATTTCTCTGGTGGGTTGTATGTATAAGGTGCTTGCGAAGGTTTTAGCTAATCGACTTCGAAGTGTTATGGGCAGTGTTATTTCAGACTCACAATCAGCTTTTGTCAAAGGAAAGCAAATTTTAGATGGTATTCTGATTGCCAATGAGGTGGTTGATGAAGCAAAACGTTTGAATAAAGAAGTTTTACTATTCAAAGTTGATTTTGAAAAGGCCTATGATTCGGTGGACTTACTTTATTTAGATACAGTGATGGCGCAGATGAATTTCCCGACTCTTTGGCGAAAATGGATAGCAGAATGTGTGGGTACTGCGATGGCTTCAGTTCTTGTAAATGGTAGTCCGACTAAGGAGTTTCACTTAGATAGGGGCCTTCGTCAAGGGGACCCTCTTTCTCCGTTTCTTTTTTTGCTGGCTGCAGAGGGGTTTAATGTTTTGATGAAATCTCTGGTGACGGCGGATTTGTTCCATGGCTACGAAGTGGGAAGCATGGGTGAGGTTAGATTAACCCATTTACAATTTGCAGATGATACTCTCATAATAGGCAAAAAGTGTTGGTTGAATGTCAGATCTATGCGGGCGGTGTTATTATTATTTGAGGAGATATCAGGGTTAAAGGTGAATTTTAATAAGAGTATGCTGACAGGTGTTAACATATCTGATACTTGGTTAGCGGAGGCGGCATCAGTATTGCAGTGTAGGAAGGGTTCCATTCCTTTTGTTTATTTGGGGCTTCCTATTGGTGGGGATTCTCGAAGATTGAGTTTTTGGAAACCGGTGGTTGATAGTATTATGGCTCGCCTGTCCTTGTGGAATAATAAATTTTTGTCTTATGGAGGTCGCCTGGTATTACTGAAATCTGTCCTGTCTTCGCTTCCGGTTTACTTTCTTTCCTTCTTCAAGGCTCCCACAGGTATAATCTCTTCTATAGAATCTATTTTTAAATTTTTTTTTTGGGGGGGTGGTGAGGATAATAGAAAAATTGCATGGATAAAATGGGATTCTATTTGTGTCCCAAAGGAGGATGGAGGGTTGGGGGTGAGGAGGATGGGTGCTTTTAATTTATCTTTGTTAGGGAAATGGTGTTGGAGGATGCTGATAGATAAGGACGACCTTTGGTATAGAGTCTTAAAGGCCCGTTATAGTGAGGTAGGGGGGCGGTTGCAGGAGGGTGGGAGATGTGGGTCTGCGTGGTGGAGAAACTTGTGTTTTATACGTAGTGGGGTTGATGAGGGAGTGGGTAACTGGGTTGAAGATAACATTCGTCGTGTAGTTGGTGACGGACATACTACTTTATTCTGGCTAGATAAATGGGTCGGGGACAGGCCTTTATGCCATCAATTTCCTCGGCTCTTTAATTTAGCGGTGAATAAGGAGTGTTCGGTGGAGGATATGGCGCGAAGGGGTTGGGAGGACGGAGGGTGGGCTTGGGTGTGGATACCAAATTTGAATTGTAGAAATTTGCTACGTTTGCTGCTCCTTTTTTAATTAAAACCAACAGTTCTGTTGTATGGTTGTTGGGGAAATATCTTAAGTTTTCTAATGGAACAATGCAATATTAGATTGTGGTAAATAAAATACTGGAGCCTTGCTAGTTTGCTTAGTCTGCCTATAAGCGATAAGGGAATGATATTGGTAGGAACACACTTTTAAATACAATTTATTGAACACTTTCTTTCAATACAATTTATTGAACACTTTCTTTCATGGTTAAATTGGTAGAGTGTCGCTAAATTTATGTGGGGATTCGAGTTATAATGAGTTTCGTTTGAATTTCTCTCAATAAGATGGTGGATGTTAAAAATAATGTATTAGAAATGTTTTGATATCAATCCTATACTGTCTATAGATGCGAAGTACCAAGTGAATCTTTGTCATGGTTTGACAAACATTGGGCAGTTTAAGTATTCAAACATATAACATTTTATCAGAAAGACAATGACACGTAACATTGGAAATTTGGTATCTGGGTTAATTGTTAATCTTGTCCAGGTTTTCTGATCTGATTTGACGAGTTTCTTCTTGATATGAATGAATACAGGGGACTCTAGGAGAGTGTTAGAATACTCTCCTTATTATCTCTAACACTCAATTCAGTGAAATCGTATAGATTTCATATAAAAACAGTGGGACTTAGATTTCACCAAATAAATAAATGTGTTGAAATGAGAGTTTTTCTATAACCCCATGAATACAATATGGTCTATCCAAACCAAGTATCAAATATGATTGTCTAATGTCAAGTAAACTTGGTTAGATCTATCGATTTGGTTTTTAGTACGTTGATAATCGAAATGGTTGAATGTCATACACCGTCTCAAAATCTCACAAATTAAGTCTGAAAATCATGTGAAATGAAAGTGGTATTTCTTTTGAAATGTTATTTTATAAGTTCCTTCATCAAAGATTCAATGCCCAAAGAGCAATTTCATTTTTCAAATACTTTTCAAAGAAACAGTCGAATCAAGTTACGAAATGCTCTAACATTCTTTTCGATTTGAGGAACATCTTTCGATAACAAATTGAAACTTCCTTTAAAATTTACTTTTTTTCACAAACAATACTCATTAATCAAAACCTCCTCTAAAAATTACTTGCAACATGTTTAGCAACTTTTCAAAAGTCTAAAATTTTTCATAATGAATGATGAAACTTTTTTTTTTTGAAGGAAATGAATGATGAAACTTATTCACAACAATCCAAAGTATCTTTCACTTCTTCAACAATTTATCCACACAGTACAACACCAAGCTGAACGTCAAAATTATACCAAGCTATCTATCAGTTTCAATTAACACAAGAATTGAATTCCTCCATAAAGCTATCAAACTCTCTTAAATAGTCCCTTTTACATTGTTTTCCCTCCAAGATATTCACTTTTTTGTCATTCATCAATTCAATCGTCTTAAACCTTCAGCTTAGATAAATTTCAAATTACACAATCGTTGGGAAAATGAACGGAAACAGCCACATTAGGTTCGGCCCCAATGATAGTGTAATTTAGACAAAATGCAATATTGGATTGAAAAATTGTCTTTGATTAATCAAAAGATGATTTGCTTCTCCAAATACATAGTTACTCATATAAGAGTTTCCCAACACACACGTAGGTTATAATACTTTGTTCTGGATGTTTAAAATTTTTGAGTCACACCACACATTTTAAAAGTACTACTATTCATTATAATATTTTCGTTGACATGGTGTTTACACTGATTTTTGGTAAACAATCGCTAGTTTAAAAATAGTTACTTGCAAGATCAACCAGTAAATCTTAGGAGCATATTTCTGCTTTTTGTGTTATTTCAAGAAACGTAATGTGCATAAAGAGTTAAATAAAACAAAGAAAATAAAAGCAATCGAACTCAACCCATTTGAATTCAATCGAAGTTTGTTAAGTAAAAAACAAAGAAATTGTTCAACGTGAACAAGTAAAATGCGAAGATATTTAAGACAAAGAACTTAAATTGCATTGATTGAATGTAAATTGGTACACAAATTCATACATTGCAACTTGTAACTCGTTTCTCGCTTCCATACGGATAATTTGAGTGTAAGTTTTGTATGATTGAATTGTGACCACTTTTTCATCAGAAAAACTACTATTTATACAAATAGAAATAACTACCTAAATTTGAATTCAAACCTATAACTATAGAAAACTAACAAATCTTATCCATTAAGTTTGAATTTCGAACGCGCCTTGGAGATGTCCTTATCCAAAATAATCGGCCCTCGATAGGTTTTGCTCGTTGAACCGGAACACGTGCTCCCAGCAAGCCCAACTTCGATGAAAAACCTTAGAGTTAACTTTTCCATTTCTTCGATGATAAGGTCAACTCTCCTTGACTGCATTTAATAACAGCCTTAAAAAGTACAGGCTAACAAATTGCCCCCCAGAAACGTCATTGTCGACTCATCACATTGATAGGGAGAGAAAGATGTTTCTGACCCCGATGTCTTTGCGTCAATTTAATCGACGTTTTGAACTCAAATGACATCATCCGTTCAGAGAAACAATTCAAAATGAATATTTTGGTGTCCCCACCATAGTTAGTGGGCCACGTTCCAGTCATTGGGAACTACCACTTTGTAAAAACTGTCAATACATGATGTTGACACATGTCTAAATCAAAAGGCTATAAAACATAAAGGTTTTACCTTTACCTTCTCACTTTCCAAGCTTTCCCTTTTTACTGTTCATTCTTCTTCTTCAAAAAGAGACCGAGAAAAAACCCTTTTTCAAAACTTCATCTTTTCCGAGAAAAAATTACACCATTCTATTCGTTGTTTCCAATCATCAAACAATCATACCATGACAAATGCACAAGGTGCTTCTTCTGGAACTTCAAAACGCGATGAACCTATCAATTTTTCCAAGGAGTTTTCTGTTGGTGCTCCTGTATTCACTGAAGAACCAGACATCAAAGAAGCTGAAGAGAAAATCTGGAAATCCCAGGTAATTATCTCTTGCCCTAAATCAACACATGCATTATTAGGGCCACTCCCCTTAAACAAAGAAACCCCAAAAGGTCTTAGTGCTGTTTTTCCATGTTCTGAAGAACAACTCCCTTTGATTTTAACTAAGGGTCCATACGACCTGAGTTTCGTGAAGTCTAAGTTCAGAACGGAGCCGAAGATTAATGAAAGTGAACCCTACATTGGCTGGTTAGATAAATTAGAAAAGAAAAAAGGTCAATTTTGGAAAGATATAGGAATCTGTGACCTTATTCAGCTTTCTAGGCAAGGACCTAAGTATCATAATGAACTGATAATTGTTGCCTTACATTTTTGGAATCCTTCGACAAATAGTCTACACTTAAAATGTGAAATGCTTACGCTTACTTTACTAGATGTCGCAGGCATTACTGGCCACAAACCCACCGGCCAAACCTTCGATCCTGAAAATCATCAATCAGAATTCTCATTCGACTTCACCAGGCCTGCTTATGGCAACTTCATTATAGACCATTATGATACTTCAACTGCTGAAGTCTCTGATAAAGAGCACATTGCCATTTTAACCTGTTGGTTATCCAAATTCATTTTCTGCTCGAGGTCTGTCCAAATCCCCAAAAAATTAATAACCTTAGCCATTCAACTACATGAAGGCAAAGATATTTGCTTAGGCAAGCTTATTTTAGGATCTTTGTATAAAAACCTGAACTAAGCAGTGACCAACATTAAAGAGTATTCATCTCGAAGAAGCCTGATTATTCCTGGTCCTATTTGGCTATTTCAATTGTGGCTTTTGGCCACTTTTAGGACCAAACTGGTTGTTACACTTCCTACTCGTCTTAAGAAAGCATATGAAGATAGCTCTATTGAAGGTATAGGTCTGGCCATGCTCCAATATGGCAATAGGACTTCTCAAGACTTATTTTTTATTGCTTTTAATACCCTTCTAGAGTGTGATACTTTTACTCCTGCTATGGCTCCATTCACTATCAGACCTCGAGGACCAGCTTGGTTTAGAAAAGAATTTCCAGCAACTTCTGTCGAAGATGAGGCGGAGGTCAATGCCATTTGGGAAGCTTCAACTTTTGGCAAATATTTCCGCCTTCAATGTTAAATTTGAAGCTTTTTGACAAGAAACTCCAATTATTCAACAGAAGGTTGGAGAAATCAATGCTGCTATTGCAAAACACAAGGCGGAAATCCAAGCATTGGAAAACCAAAAGACCAACCTCTTAGACAAAGAGAAACTTATGAAACAAGAGGCTCATGTTGTCCTTCAAAAAGCCAGGGAATCACAACAATCTCGACAGCAAATACAAACTCTCACTGAAAATCGCAATGCTCTCGATGGAAAGCTTTCAGATTTCAAGAGCCAACTCGACAAACTTTTGTCTGAATTTGTCATTTAGTACAAACGTTTTTGTAATAATCTTTCCTTTTGAAACACTTTGTTCCTTTTTTATCTTTATTTTGTATTTTATGATGGCATCCCTACCATCTAAATGGCATTAACACTTTTTATCTCTTAGAAATTTTATTTGCCAAATTTATTTTTCTTTAAAAATATAACAAGAATACTATTTAGGAACAAGTTTCAAGAAAACGTAATGATGAGAAACTAAAAAGTTTCTCTTGTTTAACTAAACAAGTTAAACTAGCCTAGGAAAACGTCAAATCTTTCTTGTCAATGATGACATTAGAGGCAAATAAATAAAAGTGAATAAATAAACTTTACAAATTCCCTCTTTTTCCAAGGCAATCTGCAGTTATCAAAGCCACGTGTGTGCATCTAAACCGGTTTCAAAACCGTAAAAAAGTAACTCCCTCAAACTTCTACCTTCATTATAAATACGAAAACTTCTCTTGAAAGTTCCATCATCTTCTCCCCATTTCCATTTCTTTGTAACTTTCTTCAACTTTCTTCTAAGTTTACTTTCTTTCAAAAAATGGATTTTCTGGGTGATGACCTTCTCATCAACATAGCTAAGAGGGTTGATGTTGATGATGCACCTTCTTTTTGCAACTTCATGAGAACTAACAAACGACATTGTTCTCTCTGCTAAACCCATGGAGTTCTAAAAGTTCTCAATGTTCGTTGCGTCAAGTTGCTTATTGAACTTGACCTCACTTATGATACTTTGAGGTTCTCGTGGCATTTATGGCATGCTGGCCATCCCACTTTCTGCATTGTCCGATGTACCCAACAATTACTTCATCCTCAACCAAAGCTATATATGATAAAGAAGTTGCTCAAGAATGCCTTGGCCACTGGTTCAAACAGCGCCAAATATTTTGACGTCTTAATTAGAGCCACCAGCTATCCTTTTCCTGACTACCTGCAGATGTTCAAGGATTTTGAAAGTCTTCTGATGACCAGAAAGATTTTTCAATACCGCCATGACATTCTGGGCTTCGGTACTCCCTATCGATATCATTGCAGCGAGTATCACCGACGGCTTCCCCTTGGAATGGTATGGCCACTTTGTTGCTACAACCGACACAACTGTTTGGAGACGGGTGGATGGGAGGTTATCGAGGATTTCTACCTGATAGTGACGAAGGTTTTTCTTATCAGGGCTATTGCATCCGCTGCTGCCTCGATACAGAAATTAAGTGGATGATGGACGCCTTTGGCTTTGACCGTCACGCTGAAAATACTTATAGCTTTAATCGTTTTAACTTCGTTTTATTTTAATTGCACTCTTTTTGTAATGGTTAGTTTATCCATTTTGGGACTTATGGTGTAACTTGCCCGTTAGTTGGCACTACCTTTTAATGCCATATTTCGTTTTTATTTTTGAATTACTCTTGTGCAATTTTGATTTCTTGCAACATCGATTTATATTTCTTCAAATATTTTCCGTTTATGCGCATAACTCTTTGGTCGTCATTTAATTCTTTAATTTCATTCGCATTATTCGAAAAAAAATTTCGAATTTCCCATGGTCCTTCCCAATTAGGAGATCATTTCCCGAACACTCGACTTTTCTTGTCCATTGGCAAAATAACTTTCCATACCAAGTCTCCTTGAGCAAAAAGTTTCGACTTGACTTTTTTATTATAAGCTTTCGCTATCCTTTCTTTTTGCTTTGTAAGAAATTCTAGTGACATCAATCTTTCTTCGTCTAGATCCACTAACTCATCTAGAATCATATCCCAATAATGATTCGTCGGAATCTCAAATTGTCTTTGGACTCTAGTTGATTGAAGCAAAATTTCGACTGGCAAGACAGCGTCATGGCCAAATGTAAGCCTATAGGGTGTAGTATTCGTCGATTTTTTACGAGAAGTTCGACATGCCCACAAAGCTTCACCAAGAAATTCAAGCCAATTTTGGGGTTTGCCCTTGGATTTCCTTTTAACTATAGAAATAATATTTTTATTTGCTGCCTCGACTTGACCATTTGCCTAGGCATAATATGGTGTCGAAGTTAATAGTTTGAAACCTGTTTTCTCAGCAAATTTCAATATCTTTCGACCAGTAAACGCAGATCCTTGGTCCGTGGTGATAGTTTCAGGAATGCCAAACCTGTATATAATATGTTTTTGGATGAAACTTATCACTTCATCCTGTGTAACTTCCTTTAGTGGGATTGCCTCTATCCATTTGGTAAAGTAATCTATCCCAACTAAGATATATTTGTGGCCTTTCGATGATTTAGGTTTTACTTCCCCAATTACATCTAAAGCCCAGCCTCTAAATGGCCAAGGTTTGACTATCGAATGTAGTTCACTTGCTGGTACACGTTGGATTCCAGTATGTTCTTGGCACCCTTGGCAACCTTTGGCAAACTCTATGCAATCTTTTAGCATGGTTGGCCAATATACTCCTTGTCGAAATAAAAGTCATTTCATCTTATGGCCTGCTTGATGCGTACCACATGCTCCACTGTGAGTATTGGAAACAACTAAATATGCCTCAGTTTCTCCAAGACATTTAAGTAAAACTCCTTCTGGAGTCTTTTTGAACAAATCGTTTCCCACAATCACGTAGCTCAAAGCTTTATATTTTATTTTTCGACAAGTTGTACCATCAGGATTTTCCAAATAATTAACAATGGGCTTTTGCCAATCATCATCAGATAAATTGTTAACAACCAAAATTTCGACTAAATGTGTGCCTTGTATTTGTCTATGAGATGCCTCCATGCCCCCAAGTTTTGGTGTTGACAATTTTCTGGGGAGAGATTCTTTCGAATTACGCTTATTCCTGATCTCGATTGGCTCCTGCTCTTGATTTTTCGAAACCTTATATCAAGAAGCTGCTTGAGCAAGGTCATTTGCTTCTTGGTTATCCATTCGGGGAATATGTTTTATTTTGACATAGACAAAACGTTTGAGTAACGCATTTGCTATGGTGAGGTATAAAATTAAACCTTCTTTGACGCATTTGTATTCTTTGGTCAATTGTCTCAACACTAATTCTGAATCTCCTCTGATTTCTATGTTTGTTGCCCCCAGTTCGAGTAAGATCTCTAAACCGGTAATTAAGGCCTCGTATTCAGCCTCATTGTTTGAACAAAATTGGTTAATTCGAAATTTATGGGTAGTTTTAGTGTTGTCTGGCGAAACAATCACAATTCCGATTCCAACGCCATTTTTATGACTAGACCCATCGGAATACAATTTCCAACACTGATTTTTGATGCTCCCAGGCAACGGTTCTTCCACCAAATGATCGGCAATAAAATCAGCCACAATTTGGCCTTTAACGGATTTCAAAGATTGATAAGTCAATGAATATTCCGTAAGTGTTAAAACCCATTTTCCCACTCTACTATGCAAAATAGGTTTTGACAACATATGTTTAATTATATCGAAATGAGAATAAACACAAACATCAAAAGGCTTTATATAATGCTTAAGTTTTGTACATGAGAAATACAAACAAAGACATAATTTTTCACTCGGGTTCAAAACCCTACTAAGATAATAAATGGCTCTTTCTACACCATTTTCATCCTCTTGTGACAGCATACTTCCCATAGTACTTTCAGATGTTGCTATATACAATTTCATCTTTCTATCTTTTAAAAGAGGTGACGAAATAGGAGGGTTCATCAAATAAGACTTGATCTCATCGAAAGCCTTCTGGTGCTCTGGTTCCCATTTGAACACATCCTCTTTCTTCAGACGAAGCAGTGATGCAAATGCTTGTGTTCTACCGCTTAGGTTTGATATAAACCTTCGAAGAAAGTTGATTTTTCCCAATAAAGACTGCAACTCTTTCTTGGTTGAAGGGGCTTTAGTCTCCATTATTGCTTTGGTTTTGTTTTTATTTATTTCAATTCCTTTCTTGTGGACAACAAAACCTAAAAAATAACCTGCACAAACATCAAATGCGCATTTTAATGGATTCATCTTTAATCCATATTGCCGCATTCTTTTGAATGACAGGCGTAAGTAATCTAAATGCCTATCTTCTGATGAAGATTTTACCACAATGTCATCGATGTAGACTTGCATAAAGTCTTCGATGAAGTCATGAAACATCGAATTCATTGCTCTTTGGTATGTAGCACCAGCATTTTTTAGGCCAAATGGTATCACTAGCCATTTATAACAGCCTAATGTCCCCGGGCATCGAAACGCTGTTTTAGAAATATCCTCTACAGCAGTAAAAATTTGATTGTAGCCTGAATAACCATCAAGCATACTTAAATATTCGAAACCTACTGTTGAATCTACTAGCATTTCTACTACAGGCATGGGATATTCATCTTTGGGAGTAGCGAGATTTAGATCTCTAAAGTCAATGCAGACTCTTATCGTCCCATTTTTATTTTTAACAGGCACTACATTTGCTAACCAATCTACATACCTGGCCGGTCTGATGAAACCGCATTTCAAGAGTCTTTCGATCTCTTCTTTAATCTTTGGTAAGATTTGTGGCGTAAATCTCCTGGGAATCTGCTTCACTGGTTTTTTATCTAGTCGAATTGGTAATTTCAACTCTACCACTTTTCGATCTAACCCAGGCATTTCATTGTAATCCCAAGCAAAACAATCTTTGTATTCTTTTAGAAGTTCCACGATTCGATCTTTGAATTCTTTGGGAATCTTGGTGCTCACATAAGTTGGTCTTTTAACGGAGCCATCTCCCAAATCTACTTCTTCAAGAGGATCTTGCGCCTTCATCTTAATAGTAGAACCCATAGGATATTCTTCGAAACCCAAAGGTTCGTCGTCATATATACTATCTAGTTTTTAATCATCGAGGAGGTCATCAGTAGCATCTTCCAACGGAGTTTCGATCACCTCATTTTGTGAAACTTCGACCTCTTTAGCCATTTTTAATTGAGTTTCGGCCACGTATGCCGTAATTTTGTCCCAAAAACTGGGCTTAACCATGGATCCCTTTTCGATATCTCACCTCATTGGTGAGACTGCATACTCCATCGATGAGGTCATCAGTAACCTTCCTATATGCTGAAGTTCTTGTTCTGAGTACATCTTCCTCTTCTATGGGAGCTTCTCTATGATTCACCATTATGTAATCATGATCAATAAGTTCTCTTTCCCATACAAGACCATCTGGATGCAGTTTCATAGTGCACACTTCATCTTCAGAAACTACATACTTAGGACCCAAAGAAAGGACTGGAGAAATGTTTGCAAGTTGTTTGTCGAAGTTCTTCTTGGTGATCAGCCTCTACATTTTCTACCAGACCATCTTCTCTCCAGATAATAATCCTTTGATACACAGTAGAATGCACTGCCCCCACTCCATGGATCCATTCCGTACCTAACAACACGTTGTAGTTAGCCTTAGATGGGACTATCATGGTTATGTGGTTTCAAATCAGAATCAACAAGACCAATTTTTCCTAAGAAGGATTGGGGTATCAAATTCACTGTGGCACCTCCATCCACCAATACTTTATTCACCCCCACACCATTTATCTTGGCGTGGATAAATAAAGGTTTAAGGTGATGCATCATCGAGATGTCAGGCCTCTCGAAAACTGCATGGTGATCTTCGACACAACCATTGTTCATCACATAATAACATAATGGCTTATGAATAGCCATTTCTTCAGTGAAATCACTTTCCACTTCATTTACTTCAGAAGGTACATCATATTCAACTGGCAGTACCGACACAACATTGCATACTATGTCGAGACTTGGGTCGGATTCAGAGAAATTTGAAGTCATTTCCTCATCCTCCTTTGGAAGGTTTTCATTCAAAGTTGATAGAGGGGGGAATATTCTTTCAGTGGCTGGTCTTTTGACCATTTCGAAAACAGTTTCCTGTTTTTCCTCCTTTTTCTCAACATTTGTGATGTCTTTTAACACGTTTGCCTTTTTCTGGCGTTGATACCTTCGCCATTGTGTCTTTGTCATGGGGTTCTTACCCTTGCAATTGTTGTTGTAGGCATACTTATTGGAATTCGATGTCTCTTGCTGATGAGATGTTGTGGCCACTCTTTTCACCCATTTTGTTGGTGGGGCGGAGTAACCAGATTTTTTGTCTCCAGAAAAGACCCAAGTATCTGTTGGAGCCTTCGAAGGAGGATTGAAAGTCCTCATGTGACTTTTGCCTGGATTTTTTCCTGAAGGTTTCATCTTATAAGGGACACCTTGTTTGTTGAAACCAAATTTTGGCCAGTTATCAACCCATCTATCTTTACGTTTGACCTGAGGTCGAAATCCTTCGACGGATTTTGCGGCTTCTTTATCGAAAACCGCGCTACATCTTGGGCAGAGCATGGCATGTGCGTTGGAAATCTTGCATTTGTTGAGAAAATCTATCAAATCTTCCTCAGCCTTAGGATACGCCACTTTCATTTTCTCAGCAAACTGGTCTTCAGTAACCATTGCATTTTCAAATGGATGGTCTTCAGCAACCATCTCCTCGTCGGTTTTTGTATTTTCAATCGAGACTGGGGTCAAGGAAGGGGATTCAGTGCCAACCTCTTCTGAGATATCTACCATGTTTATGGCAACCACATTAGCATACATCGAGTCAGCCTTCTTCAAAGGATCTGCATCAATTTGCATCGGCTGTTTGTTCTTATCTCCAAACTTCAGCCTTCCCTCATTGAGAGCCTTTTGCACAAAGTCCCTGAAACGAGTACAACGAGATAAGTTATGGCCTAAGAACCCATGAAATTTACAAAATCCCCGTTTTTTCCTTTGTTCTAAAGGGGGAAATTTCATATTTTTTGGCACCAAAATTATGCCATCAGAAACTAAGAGATCAAAAATCTCCTCACATTTAGAAACATCAAAAGTATATGTTTTAGACGGGTATTTGTCGTTTTTAGGCACTTCAGGATTTTTTCCATTCAATGGCCTTAACAAATTGCATGTATAAGGTGGGCCATCTTTTAATTCTGCCAAGTTAATCTCATTTTCTTCGACAACATCGGATCCCCAATCAAATTCAGGACCACTGTCACCTGCATCTACATAGGCGACTTTTTCCTTTTTAGGGAACTTGTTCGTTCGGGCTTTTTCAGCCTTAAGCCTTTTGACCTGTCAAACTCGATCTGCTAATTGTGCCATATCTCTAAGATATTGGGTATCCAATTTCTTTCGAACAGAATAATCGAGACCACCGACGGCCATTTCGACCAATTCATGTTCTGGCACTGAAGTAAAACATTTGGCCTTGAGAAAGCGGAATCGATTCAAGTAATCGTCGATTGATTCATGCGTCCTTCGACGAACGTTGGTCAATTCTTTCAAACTAATTTTAGACTGACCCATGTAAAATTGTTCATGAAAGGCCTTTTCTAATTGGTTCCAACTATAAATGGAATGAGGAGGCAACGTAGTGAACCAAGTAAAAGCATTTTTCGTCAAAGAACTTGGAAAATATTTTAATTTTAGGTTCTCATTATTTGCCATTTCGCCAGCCTCCATGAGATATCGAGCAATATGTTCGACTGTTGACTCGTTGGTTTCCCCAGCAAACTTAGTGAATTTGGGGACTTTCCAATTCCTTGGTAAATCCGTCTCTAAGACATATTCAGACAATGCTGACACAAAATTGGGCCTATGTAAACCCACATTAAAACCATTTTGGGCTAACAATGCTTCGACAACATTAGTTATGTTAGTATGGCCCTCATAATTGTTTTGACGGGCTTGCATGACCACTTGGTCCGCATCTTGGTGCCTATTCACCAATATTGGTGCCCTTTCATGCTCTTCTAGAATCTGTGCCTGTGCCCCCGGCGGTTGCATTTGATTTTCAGGCACCTGGGCATTTTGACTAACTGCAGGGGGTTTTATTGACCTACCATTTAAATTTCGAGTCAACAGCGTGCTTCGCGCCGCAGGGGCACCAAAAAAGTCGGCAATTCCCTCCATTTGAGCGTACAATGCTTGGTAACTATTGTTAGTATCTCGAATTAAAGGATTAATCACTGCACCCATTTGTTGCGTTACCAAATTAGCCATATCATGGTTGGCCTCATCCATTTGTTGCCTTAATGCCATCATGGATGCATTGTTAAGGTTTGTTGGGGGGTTGCAAACGGAACGCTCACCCCAGGAGTAAACAATTGGGGCATCGGCACATTTAAACTTTCTGAAAACGAAGACGGATTCGTATGTAGGCCTTGCATTAAAGAAGTCGGCATAGCGTATGGCATATTTCGACGGCTTGTACCGAGATTAAAAAATGCTGGAATGGCCTGTGTAGTTTGGCCAGGGACAGTTGATCTTGTCGAAATGGCCTGAGTTGTTTGAGCGGATGTCGTAACCGCTGGAATGGCCTGAGATGTTGGCATGGCCATCGTTGATTCGACAGTTTCTAATGTTGTCGTCATGGTACTACTCGAAATTGCTTGCGTACCACCAGAGGATGTGGGAGGGTTGGTTGTTGTTCCTGACGCGGCATTCGATGCCGCTGTGTTTGGACTGGGAGGAGGACGTACCATTTCAGGAAGTTGTTTTCTACTCCTTAAGAGCATACACAACACAAACCAACAGTATAAATCACACAAATTTCACTATGAAATTATTCACAAAGGCACAAAAAGGTCCCACTGGCCTTGCCAATTTGTTTACACTGATTTTTGGTAAACAATCGCTGGTTTAAAAATAGTTACTTGCAAGATCAACCAGTAAATCTTAGGAGCATATTTGTGCTTTTTGTGTTATTTCAAGAAACGTGATGTGCGTAAAGAGTTAAATAAAACAAAGAAAATAAAAGCAATCGAACTCAACCCAGTTGAATTCAATCGAAGTTTGTTAAGTAAAAAACAAAGAAATTGTTCCACATGAACAAGTAAAATGCGAAGATATTTAAGACAAAGAACTTAAATTGCATTGATTGAATGTAAATTGGTACACAGATTCATACATTGCAACTTGTAACTCGTTTCTCGCTTCCATACAGATAATTTGAGTGTAAGTTTTGTATGATTGAATTGTGACCACTTTTTCATCAGAAAAACTACTATTTATACAAATAGAAATAACTACCTAAATTTGAATTCAAACCTATAACTATAGAAAACTAACAAATCTTATCCATTAAGTTTGAATTTCGAACGCGCCTTGGAGATGTCCTTATCCAAAATAATCGTCCCTCGATAGGTTTTGCTCGTTGAACCGGAACACGTGCTCCCAGCAAGCCCAACTTCGATGAAAAACCTTAGAGTTAACTTTTCCATTTCTTCGATGATAAGGTCAACTCTCCTTGACTGCATTTAATAACAGCCTTAAAAAATACAGGCTAACACATGGTCAAGACTCAGGATAGTGTAGTGTCCTTGGCAGAAGTAGCATACTCTTCACAGTATTCCATATTGAAAGGAGTAATGGAAAACAACAAAGACCTCAATGTTGGTCTCTCACGGAGAGCGGAAGCAATCCCTACGTTGGTTATTTGATCACACCAAAGCATGATCACCTCTTCGAGAAGCTTACAATTGTTCAACAAATGAAAAAGTGAGTGGTTGTTTATGGGAAAGCCGGAAAGATTAACTTTGCGGAGTTTGAAAAGTGCAAGTGAAAGAGCATCCACCACGCGGATATAACTAGTGTCATTTTTGCAACCAGAGTGGTAGCTGAGGTCGAGTTGTTTGAGAAAAGGGAAACATTCTGTGATGAGGAACAAATCAGATGCATTAAGAATCATAAATAAAAATTACAGGGACAAGAACTGAAAAGGTGGATATTTGCAAGGACAACAATTAAGAACGATTTTTATGATTACATCTCTAACTCACAACTTTTAGTTTTGTTTTTGGTACATAACTTTGGGAATTTAGTTATGGTGTGATCATTCAAAATAAAATTACTGTTAAACATGTAGAATTATTTGGATAAACCATGTAATTTGCAACGTGGTTTCTTGTCTTAAATCAGGCCTACATTGTTTGATGAAAGACCTTGAAGATTGTTTGATGCTATTTCTCTAGAATGTAGAATTATTTGATTTTTTTATTTTCTTCAATCAAATATGCTCTAAAATGCTGCTTCTTTTCACTTGGAACAATATGCTTACAATAGTAGATAACTATGTTTATTTGTTTCAGATAATTAAGCAGCAACCAATTTCATGTCAGATAATTTTCACAATAAACAGATAATGTTTATCGCAGAGATTACCTTTTCTTAAAAAAATGATATGAATATTTCATGGACCATCATGTCTAAGATTAGTATAATAAAAGTAATAGACTAATAGCTGGACTAACCAACTATGTTATAGAAATTGTTTAGCCAATTTTCCTAACTCAGCACAATCCTAGGAGTATAAATACTCATTTTGTTGAGAACTGTAACCAATGTTCTCATTTGGTCAAGTACAGAACAGAATATGAAACTAAAGTTGGATACACCATTACTTACTTCAGAAACAAGGTCATTTTAAAGCAGCCTTCCCATGATAATTGGATTTTAATCATGTTTTTTGCTAAAAGCTTTGAACACTGCACTTGGAGTGTAATTAAGCTGGTAATCTACGAGTACTGAGCCAAATATGTTGAACTTTTTAGCACTACTGAGAGCTACCTCTGCATCTACACACTTCTTAAACACCACTCTTGCCCGTTTGCTTACTTTGTCAACTTCTGTTTCTGATTCCTTTAGTCGTCCAAAACGCCTAAAACATATGGTTAAGGTTTGTTTCTGAGGGAACAGAATTGAACTCAGCAAAGTTCATAACAAGCTCAGCAGGAGCATTCTCATCTATATAACCAGGAGGTTTTTCAGAAGCCTCAGCATGATTGTTTTCAGATTTTTTTTCACAGGAATAGGGCCTACAGATAACTTGGGCTGGCTCTGGTGACTTAGCAGCGACAAGTAGTTCATCTTTGTTCTGGTTTTTCTGCAATGGATGTTGGACTGGTTTCTTTTCATTGCCATTGTCAATGACTCGGTCGGTCCAATACGAGTCACTCATATCTTCAAATTCAAATGTATCAGATCCAGTTCCAGCCATGGGTAGTTTCTTCATCCTCTTGGCGACAACTTTATCCGTGCATGAAATTTCTTTCCAATCAGCAGCCACAATTACAGAATTTTTGAAATCAGAGAAGAAGGTGATTATGCCATTCAGAAAAGTATATTCTCCAAGGGGTTTTTGTGCAACACACTGAAGTGAAGATAGCATATCATGTAGAGACGAATATTCTGTCGTGCTCTCGTCATACTCAACAGTTTTAGGAAAAACATCCAATTCATTCTCAGGAAAAACATCAACGACACCACCTGTCTTCGGAATGAGTTGGCTAGCAGCCCTATGAATACGGTCACCAATGCATTTCAAAGTCATCATCACAGTGATCGATGGCGCCCCTTCTCTTGGAATGTTCAGGTGAAACCAGATGATCTGGAGTCCAACAATCACCGTCTCGAGAATCTGGAGTCCCATTCATTGGGTCTGACATCCTTTTTTCTTTCTTTGCCGGATGCATAGTATCCTTGAAATTACATTTACGCTTTTGACGGGTGCTGCTTTGATTTTTTAAATTTCTAAGACCAGCTTGATCCTCAGTATTAACTACAGGAGTTGCATGCTCAATAACCTCACACAAATCTTGTTCATCGTCAACAAAAAATAAATTGTCCTTGTCAACGCCTCCACAACGTTGTATTTCTGGCAAGCAAGAGAAACTCTTAAACCGATTAAATGCAAGCAGCTGAGCCTTAGCAATCTCAAGCTCTAATCGATCAAAGCCACCGGTAGGCAACTCAGATAGTGTTTTCACATATTCTATAAGTTTCATCAGTGAAAATGAGTCAACATTTTGAGATTCATCCACCCCACGTGTGATGCTTATTTCTTGTCGAATCCCAGTGTTGTCTACAGTCTGGCTTTTGCTCGTGTCATAGATGTCTTTAGGTATACAAGAACATGCTAGCCCATATTCGACTCGTCTTGAGACTTCATCCAAAGCACAGTCTATAGCATTCTGGAATGATTCTAAACGGCTCCTCTGCTTTTCCATTGTGGAGAAATGTGCCCTAAAATCCTTTAGCTGAGATGCTTCATTCCATGCAAATGATTTGTCACCAAAATAAGCAACGAAATAGCAATCTTTTTTATAATGCTTCATTGCCCACTCAGATGCATCTGAGGGATCAAATATCTGTCCAGGCCACCATGGGTAGGTTCTCACTTTGCCCCAAACCATATCAGAGAAAGAAAACTCGCCTTCTTTTTTTACTGCTGGCAGCGAATACCGTGCCTGATGTACTATTTCTGAACTACCAGGCTTCACCAGTGCATCTTTTACAGCTTTTCCATATGTTAGTTTTCTCTTCCCAGCTTCATTAAATTCTTCTTCAATTTCCTGACCACCATCTGAACCAACCTGTTCCAAAACACATTCTTTCTCTACAACCTTTTGCCTCATATTTGACTCCTCGCCGAGTTTTTCCTTTCCATCATGCAACGGCACATGGCTCCATTGCTCAGTAATTTGAGTGTCTTTTTCTACAATTGCATTAACATCAAAAATTTCCTCACTACCAATAGCTGCCGACAAACCTGCACCAACAGAACTACAAGCATCACTATCTAGAAACCTGTGAAGCGTGGACACAGACACAAACACCTGACACGACACCGACATGTCGACGCCTATAAAATTTTGAGAAAATGACAAAATTCAATGTAATCACAAGAGTCGGTGTTGGACACTTGGACACGTCTTCAATCAGAAGTATCAGTGCAACAAAGCTAGAAACTAAACAACACTCTCATTTACGACAATTATAGTTTCAACCACTAGTTAAGCAGGGAAAAAAAAAAACACCAATAAAATCAGCAGATATCTTACCTTTAACCTTTGTGGTCTGTTCCATTGTTTTACTTCTTTCTGTTCCTTGTTGATCTTCAACATCTATTAGCATCCCCTCATGTACATCCGATTGTTCAGCATTCAAAGCAGAAACACCACTCGCAACCTTGTCAGCTATTATTTGCTCCTTTGCATTGCACTTTTCAACTTCAGTTCCACAAACAACTTCATCTACAATACCGCTTTTGCCATCAACTTTATCGTTTCCAATCGGCATGTTCAATATCAAATCTATCGCTTCCACGATATCAACAATATTAGACTTCACGTCAAATTTATCATTCTCAAAATTTGACATTTCCTCAATATCATCAATGTTATCATTCCGCCCAATCGGCATGTACAATATTGAATCAATAGTTTCCAACATTTCAGCAAATAGTGAAGTAACCGGGCGCGCTACGGCCCCAACACCTTAACAGAATAAATCACTTCATCATGACCCTGACCCCCACATTCCACAGACCCATCTAGGGTTTCACCAACAACAACAACAACATTATCATCATGGGCCACAATGGTTTCTGAAGTTGGACAAGTAAACAACAAACCCTTTTCAGCTTCTTCCATGGATATATACCTCTATATCTAACAAAAATCAAAACTTTAAACTTTCAATAAAATCCCTATCTTTTACTCAGAAATTCAGTAAAATATAAATGACCCACATGGAAAAAAAAAAAAGGTTTAATAGCACTTTTAGCCCCCTATGTTTACAAAAATTACGATTAAGGCCCATTATCTTCGAAAACTACAAAACCGCCCCTTATGTTTCGTTTTCATTGCAGTTTTGGCCCCATGGTCATTTTTGACCTGGTCCACGCTGACATGGCACCCACATAGCTTATGTGGGGGCCAAAATCGCAACGTTTGCAAACATAGAGGGTCAAAAGTGCTATTAAGCCTATTTTTTATTTTTTTAATTCATTTTCTTTTTTTTCCATTTTTTTGTTTTGAACAAAATTAAAAAAAAAGAGGGAAAATTAATAAAAATCGAAAATAATGAAAAAAAATACATAAAAAATTTTAAAAAATTGGAAAAATTAATATGAATGAAAACAAAAATCTGGAAAAAAAAAATTCGCATGACATGTGTGTATATAATACCACATCATTAAATCATTTTAATAATAAAAAAAACATTAAAAACTGAAAATCTTTTAAAAATAACAAAAAATCAGACTATTTTTTTAAAAAAAATAAAAGATTGATTTTTTTTAAAAAATTTTAAAAATAACAGAAAAGACATTCAGATTTTTTTTCAAAATTTAAAAAATTAGAAAAAATTCGGTTTTTTTCGAAATTTAGAAGATATTTAAAAATACTGGAATTTAATTTTCAAAATAAAAAAGTTTAGATTTTTTTTGCAAAATAAAAAACTGGAAAATATTTAAAATTTTAAAAATCTGGATATATATTTTTTTAAAATTCAATTACAATATGAAAATTAAATTTTGAAATTCATATAATTTGAAGAAAAAAAATCAATGTTAGTTCAAAAGAGATTGGAAGAGCAACTTGAGGTACTCATTTTTTAAATTTTAATGTCTCTTAAATAAGACACTTTTAAAATTTTACACGCATTAATAATTCTTTTTACAAAAATATTCCTATGTAATTCAATCAATTTTAGTTCAAAAGAGATTGGAAGAGCAACTTGAGGTACTCACTTTTTAAATTTTAATGTCTCTTAAATAAGACACTTTTTAAAATTTTACACGCATTAATAATTCTTTTTACAAAAATATTCCTATGTAATTCAAGCTTCTCAGATTTTTTTCCCTAAATTTTTAATTAAACTAAAATCAATTTTTTTCTTCAGATTATATGATTTTCAAAATTTAATTTTCATATTGTAACTGGATTTTAAAAAATATATATCCAGATTTTTAAAATTTTAAATATTTTCCAGTTTTTTATTTTGCAAAAAAATCTAAACTTCTTTTATTTTGAAAATTAAATTCCAGTATTTTTAAATATCTTCTAAATTTTGAAAAAATCCGAACTTTTTCTATTTTTTTAAATTTTGAAAAAAAATCTAAATGTATTTTCTGTTTTTTTCTTTTATTTTTCGAAAGAAAAAAATAATCTAATTTTTTGTTATTTTTAAAATTTTTTTAAAAAAATCAATCTTTTATTTTTTAAAAAAATAGTCTGATTTTTTGTTATTTTTAAAAGATTTTCAGTTTTTAATTTTTTTTTTATTATTAAAATGATTTAATGATGTGGTATGTATATATATGTCATGCGAAATTTTTTATTTCAGATTTTTGTTTTCATTCTTATTAATTTTTCCAATTTTTTTAAATTTTTCTGTATTTTTTTCATTATTTTCGATTTTTATTAATTTTCCCTCTTTTTTTAATTTTTTCAAAACAAAAAAATGGAAAAAAAAAGAAAATGAATTAAAAAAATAAAAAATAGGCTTAATAGCACTTTTGGCCCCCTATGTTTGCAAAAGTTGCGATTTTGGCCCCCCACATAAGTTATGTGGGTGCCATGTCAGGGTGGACCAGGTAAAAAATGACCATGGGGCCAAAACAGCAACGAAAACGAAACATAAGGGGCGGTTTTGTAGTTTTCAAAGATAGGGGGCCTTAATCGCAATTTTTTTGAATTATATTTGTAGCTTTTAATTTTAAAATTGATTATAACACACAAATTTATAATTCAATTCGCCTTTATATAAATGTATCCATCCACAAATCACAACTCAGATTAATCATAATCAATCATGTAACATCAAATCCTTCAAAAAAAAAATTATGTAACATCAACATTAATTATGAGTAAATAGGCAATTACCCCCTGAAATTGTAAGTTTCGTCAATTACCCCCCTAAAATTAACAAAACTTCAATTACCCCCCTAAAATTGCACAACGTTAATCAATTTACCCCCTCCGTCAAATTTTTCTGTTAGTCAACATAATGTTTTGCAAATACCCCCCTGAAGTTTTGCACTTATGTGCAAAATGCCCCTTGAACTTGAAAATTTATATTTTTTTTCTTCTTATACTTGATTCAATTTACTGTGATCTCAACTAGCTGCTTGGGCTGTATTCCCCAATTATCTAATCTAACTGCATGTACAATGTGTTTCATCATTCACAAATAACAAGCTGGTAGCAGGAGCTTACCAAGGATTTGGGAATCATGCTCCAAAGATGGAATGTTAAAGATTTGCAAGATGAATAAATAAAATATAAACATCAAGAGATGTGCAGCACAATGTATCCTTATAGTTTGGAGTCCATAACAAGCAAGACAGGACAAGTGCAACTTGAACCATTGTACAATTAAGACCAATAGGTGATATAAAAATAAATTGCAGGTCCATCATTAACTATACCTTCAGATCCCATTTCTTCATTACTATGATCTCAGCTAGCTGCTTGGGATTTATCCCCCCCATTCTCTAACTGTATGTGCAATGTGTTTCATCATTCACAAATAACAAGCTGCCAGCAGGAGCTTACCAAAGTTTTGGGAATCATGCTCCTTCATCCAATTAAGAAAAAAAAATACAAATTTTCAAGTTCGGGGGCATTTTGCACATAAGTGCAAAACTTCAGGGGGATATTTGCAAAACATTATATTGACTAACAGAAAAATTTGACGGAGGGGGTAAATTGATTAACGTTGTGCAATTTCAGGGGGTAATTGCCTATTTGCTCCATTAATTATTGTCAAAGCATAATCAAACACACACAAAATCAAATCATAACAAAAATCGTATTTTCAACACATTTAACCTTTATATACATTTAACTCGAAATCCTAGACAACTTTGCATATTATTATAAGCCAGTTGGTAAACGCCTTCAATTTCATTTTCCAGGTCGCGAGTTCGAGTCGCGATTTCGAATCTCAAAACTCGGAATTTCTCTTAGTTAATTCACGAACAGGGGCGGATGCATGTTGGAGCTATATGGGACTATAGCTCCACATGCTTTTCCCTATTTTTTTTATTTTTAGTAGATAAAACACATATAGCACACACGCACGGTAGCAACTACAAGTGTTGAACATGTTTTTTCAACTATAAAAGTTGTGAAGAGTAACCTATATAATAAAATGAATAATCAGTGGTTAAGAGATGCTCTAGTAACAATTAGCAATGATGTCATTTTATCTCATTTTCAACAAATGAATATGAGATGATTTTCATCGTAGTGTATTGTATCAAACAATGAGGTAATAATATTTGTCGATTAAAAAAAATTGTTTGTATTATTATTTATTTAAAATTTTAGCTCCACATGTACCTAAAGTCTGGATCCGCCCCTGTTCACGAAAGGTACCAAACAAACAAACTCAAAATCCCAAATTACTAAATTACTTTCTCTAAATTACTAAATTACTTTCTCTGAAAAGTTACTTTCTCTGAAAAGTGCTTTTCTTTTGTGTTATTATTTTCTTCACAGCTGAAGTTTATTCCAAAGGGAAAACCCAAGTCTCAAACAACGAAAATGTAAGTCAAAAAAACATAAATATCACTTCGAGTTTTGAAATAATCGGTTTTTTATTGTTGAAAAGTGATTTTTGTTTGTTACAGTGAAACTGATGTTGAAGACGAACAGAAGAGTTCTGAAACTCGTGTACGTAGCTTATTGGTAAGAATCTAATTATTACTACTATTTTTTGTTGTTAATTAAATGTTCTTAGATAAATTGATGTTAATTTATAATTAATTTAAGTTATTTACATCTGAATTCGTGTTTCGCTTGAAATGAACTAAAATATATCATTTCGAAAAGTGTTGAATAAAATTCGGAGATCTTTGTATGAATGAATACTTAACATAAATATGTAATTTTAAAATTTTAATAAAGGCATATATTATTTTATTGTGGACGCCAATTTTTTGAATATAAATTTATGTTTCTTGGGTGTTTGTTATGCTGCATTTTTTTATTTATTTTAGTTTTACTTTTGGTTAATTTAGGAGATTTTTTTGATATGGTAAAAATTGGCTGCTGTTGGTATAAAAAGTTATTGACTGACTGAAAATAATCTAGCACTAATTATTTTTACCTATTTGTTGTGGCTGTTTCTTTTAAACAATTTTGGAAGTAATTTTAGTTAGCATTTTCTTTTAAGCAATTTTAGTCCGAAAATTTAATCAGTAGCAAAAACATGATAGGTTTTGAAAGAGGCATTTATTCACATTGTTAATAGAAAATGTTATAGTAGGTGTTTGGTTTTTCATTATCTCACTAACTTCTCAGGTTAGAAATTTTTAGCATCAGTAATGTAAGTTCACATGTTAAAAACTATTAGTTTAGTGAATATCATATAACTCGCTACAATAGGTTTAGTGAATATCCCGTAAAAATGTATTCGCAATTTCGATTTCACTTAATGCTGTGTTTGGTTGAATAGTGGACAACGACCATAATGAGTTTGAAGCTCTTACACCGTGATTTTTTAGAAGCTACATTGCATAGGGTTTTTTTTTTTCCCTGAATATATTTGTACAGTGTGCAAATCACTTATTTTAACTCCATATCTTGTTATTATATTCTATTTTTGTAATGTATCAGACATACCACGTGACATGTTCTGTTGCAATTCTAATTCTAACCTGTCCTACCAAATGCTATCATAGTATTATATATCAAAGCTACTAAAATATATCTAAAAGTGGCAATTATTCTGTTTATAAAGATATGCTAATGATGTTTTTTCTTTCTTTATATTAACACCATTTGTTTTATCTATATATTGCAGGAGAGGGTTGGAAGACGCCAGCCTAAATTTGGAAAACAATGTAAATTCTCCTTAGATTTGCAAAACATTATTTGTCATCTGCTTTCACCACTTTATATATTAAAAGACATATAATCACTCTATTTCATAGTTGAGATGTTGGGAAGGAAAGATAATATTTTGGAATAAGAGAAAATTGCTTACTTTCAAATGCATGTTCTTTACAAAGAAGTTTCATTTTTGTATTTAGACATTAACCAAAATCATTTGATCATGGAAAAAATTACTTTGACTAGCATGAGAATATCTTAGATTCCATGACTACTTGATTTTATGTGGCCTGCTCTGCTCACAATGATAAATTATCATCACATTCTAAAACACTTTTTCCTTTTGGTGTTTAAAACTTGCAGCCAGTGCGCGAGATGCATTTCCTAGAGATTCATCACTTTCACTGAGATCATTTGGCAGTGGTAACGGTGAAAGCAGTGGCTCAGAATCCAAATTTTCTGCTGATGATAAAATAAATATGGTTCAACACATCCTTCAACTGCTATGGACTATCAGAGTTATACTTCTGTGATAGATGTTATGGATGATGCCACTGATGACGAAGACTACACGGAACCATGGGTGAGAAATTCTTATCACTCACACATTCACTTCCTATCTGTATCTTTCTCCATCCATATAAGCATATGAACCTTTGATTTAACTACAGGATCCTGACACAAACTATCCTACTACTCTTCCTCTAAGGAAGCCCAATTCTGGAGATCCAGGTTTGATGAACTAAACAAATAAAGCCTTTAAGAATATATAAAGTGCCAGCATTGCACAATCTAACACGCTCTTTCCGTCAAACTATCACTTATTGGATGAATTTCATGCAAGTCCCGCCACTTTATGTTGCACCCATTCCCAAAATGGTGGGACATACTTGAGTTTCACCAAATAGAATAGAGAATGTCGGAAAAAGTGTGTTTGAGTGATTGTTTCTAACACTTTTCTCTAAGGATATTATTAGCAATAGCCAGTTCCATATAATATTTGGTTTTGCCACTAACAGTTATGTGTTGCTTTTTTATATGGTAGCAATTCTTGATAAGATAGAATTTGGGGAGGCTGCTACTAATGTGAAATATGATGGTGATAATCTTAATTCAGCAGAAGAACTTGGGCTCTTGGTTAATAATCACAATGACATAATATTAAACTAATCCTACTATCACCATGCAGCTGAAATTTCTGTAATATCCCTCCATAAGTTTTTTTTTAAAGACAAAGGGCAAAATGGTAATCTTGCCACTCAAGATTTTTTTAAGTGGCAAAATCCACATTTTTCTCTATTCTTCCACACACTTCCTCTCACTAGAATCAAAATTTCTCTCCTCCTTCTCTCTACACAAAAATCGGCCTCCAAAATCACACCATAACCCTCTCAATTTTTGTCACTCAAATCATCATGGGTCATGCTTTAATGGGTTTCTAGTAGAGTGTTAAGCAAGTATCACATTTCAAAACTACTCCCTTCCTTTATCTTTGGTGAAACCGCCCCTCATTATATATTTTGGGAAAAATTGCTCTTGGAGTAAATGTTCCAATTCATGTTTTTAGAGTGTTTTAAATGTTATGGGAATGATGTTTTTAACATGTTTGATGTTATAGGAGCTATTGGAAGGAGAAGGCACATAACTAGTGGCTTGGAGTTGGAAGTTTTGCCACAAAGTGTTCAAGAGGAACCTCCACAAGATTGTGAGTTCCTTTAGTTAGTAAAAACTTCCCTTTGGGTAGTTTAATTATACCTTTAGAATGACAATATATGATTTTTATACATTAGGACATAATTAGTGATGTTATAACATTAGGTTAATTCCCCTTGCTAGTATACTCTAAAAATAGCTCTTATGATGTTAGTTATGTTTATGGTAGTGTTGAAATTTGAGGAAGGATAAATTGATAAATTTTAGTGTATGTCTGCACAATTTCGGCTAGTGCTCTGGAAAGTAAATTTGTTGGATTTTTATAACTACACCATGCAACATCCTAGTTACACCCCTTTGACACAAATTAGTTAACAATGATTCCCAATAACCCCTGCTTCGTATACCTTCTATTTAATATCATTCATTAACTATATACAAGTGATCTTTTTCTCTGTTTGCAAATTCAGTTCATGAAATCTACAGATACTAGGCAAGTTCAATTCATGCTGTGTGTGTTAATTTATAGCTTTACATTACTCATATTTTATATGCACAAGAACTTAAATGTCCAAAATTAAGTTGTTACCTGAACTGAAATACAATAGTACGTGAATTTAACTATGTGAATCTTTAATTTAACCATAAAAAAAATGTCCAAGTGAACTTATACTAGCTAGTACAAATGTATACGTAAACTTTAATATATGTGAACCATCAAAATATTTAAATATACGTAATTCTTTTTGGGTACAAACAAAATGTACATGAGTTTAACTAGAAAAAATGTGTATATATGAAATCATGTTGAAGGCCAACATAGGTTGGTCTGGTTGGTAATAAGTTGATTCATATCCTGCAAGAATGTGGTTTAAAATCTCATTTAATGTTAGGACTTCGTTGGTGGATAATGTGTAAATGTTCTATGAACGTTAATGTCTATATTGACTTTGGTTAACCACAGAGACTCTATTGTCAATAAAACTTTGTATTAGCAAAAGAAAGATTTTGGAGAGTGGAGAAAGTTTTTCTACAAAGAGAAACCAAAGATAAATCATGGATCCAAAACTTGGGTGGAAAATGTCTCTGGCCCTATATTCTTTATTATAATGCATTTTTCCTTAATTGTTCAATCATGTGGATAAAGCCTGTTCAAAATAAGGTGTGAAAGAGCCTTGATGTCCATGTAATAATAAGTTGATTTTCATGAATGGAAAGATTCTAAATCAAGATTAAGACCTTGTCGATGTTTAGAAAAGGTATGAAACGATGATGCTATACTAAAGTACTTACTATAACTTTAACACTATAAATTGAACAAAGTACAATCTACAATATAATGCAAAAGTCCTTTGGATGACCTAAAAGAAATAATCTTGTATTAGTTGTTTATGCTGAGTAAATTCTCATGGTTAAGTTTATTCACTTGTTTCCTTTTCTATGTCTAAGACTTGATAGTAAAACAGAATATATGTTCACAAGTCGGTTAGTTTAGGTTATCGAGGTTTTTCTACGTTTGATAACCTAGAGGATCTCTTATATTATTTATAAGTGATAATTCTAAGAATAAGTGGTTGGATAGTAATGTTAATTGTGCATAATTAATTGATGTTAGTATGTGATGTTAGTATAAATGTTGGAGGGAAATTAACAACGCAATTGATGCTTGTTCAAAAAAAACAACGCAATTGATGTATATATATATATATACTTATGGAACCAAGGAAAAATTCTAAGGACCCTCCAACATGAATACTAACATAGCATACACATGTTAACATAAAAGTTATGTTTAGAATGAATTAGCTATGGAGCAATGTTTCATGGGTATTTTATCAATAGTTGGAAATGAGGAATGTTAGTTATGGAACTAGGGCTTAGTTAGCCGAAATTAGTTATTATCGGAAAAGGATCAGAGACATACTCAGATAAGTATGTCAAAGTATAGGTTATATCAGAATACGACATATTGGACATATGATTGTGATTGATATGATTGTGGTGATTATGATTATATTTGATTTGTTATATGATTTGTTTATTGTTGCTGAAATGAATTTTAGGATTAGTGCCGAGCGGAGCATTGTTTCCTCTGATGCTATGGGGAGGAAGGACTCACTTTATCCTTGCCATTGTTAATGGAATTCATGAGGTTCCCTTCTATTATATAGATATTGCCATTAGTTTAGATTATGGAATTGATTAACGTTAATATTGACGCATCTTGATAACATAGGAAATGATTATAGATTAATGTCAAACTTTATATATATATATGAAGTATATGATAGTTCTTTTGAATCAGAAGTATTTATCTGATAGGATGTTTTATTTTGAATTGTACAATTAGTATGAAAATAAAGATGTTATTTGGAGATTCTGGCTGATAGAACAGTTTTTTTTTTTTAAACAGGATTTACATCTTGGAAATGTTGAAAATACAGAGGAAACTCTGTCGAAATTTCAGTGAACATTTCTTTGAAATGAAATTCAAATTGAAATTTTTATTTATTTATTTTAGTTGTCAAGTTTGATTAATAGGCTTGCCGAGCTAGAATGATCTAGTTCGTGCGCCGGTCACGATGATTGTTTTTGGGTCGTGACAATTTCGATATAATAATACATAGGAAATTTTTCTTCAGGACAAAAGTGAGCAACCACAGTTGATTTTCTTTAAGCTTCCTACTGTTCTGCCTTTTGTCAAGGAACCAGTGAACAGTAAAGGGAAGGAGAAAATTGGTACCTCAAGAGTATCGGCAAAGGCAAAAAAGGCGAGTAACTTGTTGGAGCTTCCGGGTGGATATATGGGCAAAATGCAGGTGTATAAGAGTGGAGCAGTCAAATTAAAAATAGGAGAAACCCTGTATGATGTAAGTTCCACCCCATTTACCATATATTTACTGAATGAAGTACCAAGTTAGTTTAATTGTGATTCAATCTAATTGTAAAATATGCAACAATGAATTGAAGATCCCAAAGAAGTTATCCCATATTTTGGTTATTATACCATTTTTAACTTTGATTATTGAAGTTGATAACAAATTAGTTTTGTTTCTCATACAGGTGTCTCCAGGTACCAAAACTATACTTGATCAAGATGTTGTAGCAATTAACACTGCAAAGAAAAACTAGTGTTGTTGGGATGGTTACAGTTGACGCAAAGGCTGTTGTAACTCCTGATATTGATGCCATTGATCTTGAATCCATTGGACTATAAAAGACTCAAGCTAAGCACATGATTCATCGCCATTATACGGGTATAGTACAGATACCTACGTGGCTTATGTGAATAGGGATGTTTTGTGATTACATCTGACTAGAGATATCATGATGATTGGAAGTACAAACTAGGTAGTAAAACGAACTTATGTTAATTGATATGTAGGAATAGTTAACTTTCTTTATGTTGAACTAAAATCATTGAACAATGTCTGATAATATTTCATTTGCTTCAATGTTTATGGTGCTTGAATTGTAGGCATTTGTTATATGATTTATCTACAAGAGAACCTTTGAAAATCTCTAACCTCCAATACAAGAGAACAAATTACGTGCGACTAATTTCTCTAAATTATTTATCGCATTGGTTTTGAGGAATGAAAACCAAATTGATTTTGACTGCAAGCAAATAAAGCCATTTCAATTAAGTTCAAAAAAATAAAATGTAGCATTCAAGAACTATATGATAATTTACTCAGATTTCTGATATAAGAATAAACAAAAGTACCAGTAGCATAAGATCACATTTAGAAAGTTCTGCATGTGTAAAATAGTGTTCATAACACTCCTCTCTCTAACCCAAAGGTCCAAAAAAATGTGTTGTAATGTAGTCAAATTATGTTGCGCCTAACTTTGGATACGAAGCACCACCACAATCAACAAGACCATGATCGAAAGCATGAAAGAAGCTCTCAGCTTCTCAATAAAGGGTCGAGAATCTCTTGTATGTGCAATTGTCTTTTAAAATGAATGTTGAAAATTTTTTATCACAATCTTGGTAATTTTCTCGATTACTTCGATGAGTTTGGCTCTGGCAGTACTTAATAGCCAAATCAAAACATTTGTTGTATTGTCAGGGTCATCATCAGCATTCTCATCTAGACTCTGAAGATCATGCTTTTGATCTGCAAATTACATGTCCAGATTAGTTTCTGCGCATCAGCCAGTAGGTCATGATTCTATAGTATCAACAATGCTAAACTACAAATGAAATTGAACCATAAATCTAATACTCAAAAAAGCCTTCCGCGAATAACACCATGACAAAATTTCATATCTATGTTTTCCACCATTTCCACCGATTCATGCAAAAATATCGAAAATTGAATAATGTAAAACAAAACAATTTCATCAAACGTTCCCTCACCACTAATTCACAGAGTGTGAGTGCGAACCACACCTTAACAAAGCTATCGACATAAAATCCAAATATTAAAGAAAACGAAAACTTAAACACCAAGCTGCAGATATTGACCCCCTGAGTTGCTGAACAACTTCATTATTCATAACAGCCTCCCAAACAGCTTCATCGGTTGATAATGATTTTACTAATCTCTGCAGCAACAAGACCTTAGTTATCAAATATCTACAACAACTGAAATCAGTAAGACTCATGGTTAAATTATCTCTTTCCAATATAACAATATCTTGAAGGCTTGACACTCAACCAAGAACCTCTCCACAGACACGGTATACTGTACATTACTAAACACGGTATATTTTTTTGCTTCAAAACAGTTGTTATTAAATTTGTTTCCCATAATTCAAAACAATGGAATGTTTATCATTTTAAAAAGCTTACATTTCGAAAAATATTAACAAAAAATAATGCTATTAAATAGATTCATTATGACCCAGAACTTATCAAATGATTAAAAAAAAAAAAAAAAACAAACAAAAAAAAAAAAAAGTTTTACCTCTCAGAAATGTACACAAAAATAAGTAGAAACTTATGTTTTTGTTTTTTGTGTGGGGTTTACAATTGTAAGACCTTGCAAGGAGATGAGACTATATTAACTATAGTGATGTCCAGCACTTAATCCAGTACAGTGTTGTCAATTGCTGATCCCGGAAAATAGCGTTCTGTTCAAAGTTTGTGCATAACAGTGCTATAGCAAATATTTTGTACTAAAGCTGCTATTTGACAATATTTTGTACTAATAGCATACTGAAAAACATCAGCAAATTGTTCAAATTCTGCTATGCAATAGCGCTATAGCTGTGCTATTTAACAACAGTGATCCAGTATGAAGTGCTTCCCAAATTCAAATATTCGAAAGATAAAAAAAGTGTTTTTTTTTTATAAACAGTTATCATAAAAATAGTCAAGAGACCATAGATTGCATCTGAACAGATGGATCAATCTGCAATAAGTGAATTGCATAATAAACTATCAAATCCATCATCTTGTAGCATTTTCGGATCATATGGAAACAAAGATGGTTCTAGCCAGTCTATATTCTCATCTTCAGAAACTTGGCCAAGATTGCCTAGCTCAATTTCTAGTTTGTTGAAATACCAGTCCCTAAGGAGCTCGGCACGTGAAGCAGGCCCAAACACCCTGCACTTATGCTGAGATTTATCACTTATCTCAAATGCAATATCCAAATTTGCTAAACAATAGTTTTGTTTGAATTTAAAAGAACAAGAAATTCTTGCAAGAGAACAATTGCTGAAAAAGACAGAATATTTAAAAGTTCTGTGAAATTTTGCATGAGAAATCTATGGCAGAATTTTTGTATAAACAAATTCCTAATGACCGTAATGAGGTATGGCAGAATTCATGCCGTTGTTTTTCGCCACTTAACTTTTACTACTAGTTATTACTTATTAGACAAGAACAAAATTGAAAGAAATCTCTAATTCTGAATTCCTGATAGCTAAGCTGGTCAATTAAGAAAATTGGTGGTTAATTAAAGATACATGTGGTGCATAAGACTTTTGGTTAGCAAACAATAGACTCAACGACACCATGATTAGGCACTGAAATGCTTGCAAAATGGATGTAGTTATAGTCCATGACATATATGAATGTATCACAATTCACAACACATACACGAAAATAAAGTAAGAGATATAGCAATTAACAAGCACAAATTAAGATTTTGATTATGTTGGTCGAGTTAAAATCTATGAAACAATGACACTTAACACGGAACAGGACACAAGCACGTAGACACCAATAATAATTTGAAAAAAAAATACAAGTAATTGTATGTAACCACAAGCGTCAGTGTCTTGTTGGGTACTAAGACACACCTTCAACCTGAAGTGCCCGAGCTACATATGTTAAAATTCAAATAACAATCTGATCATACTGAGTCAAAACACACTGAACAAATTTTAGATGAAAATTGAACTCGTCACATTCATACTTCAGCAATTGAATACAAAACACAAACTCAAACAGTTCAGCAAGCAAATTTTAAATGAAGATTAGACTCCTCACATCCTGATTTCAGAAAATCAAATTCAAAACACAAACTCCAACATTGCAGTGCGCAAACTTTAGATGAAAATTGAACTATTCATATTAAGAGTTTAACACATCGAATTCAAAACACAAACTAAGACGGCACAATGAAAAATTAGACTCTTCAATTTCCAACTTTGCCAAATTGAATTCAAAATACAACAGTACGACAGCACAATGAAAATAATTTTTTTCGTAAAAATTAGACTCCTAAAATTCCAACACTAATCAAATTCAAAATACAAACTTCGATAATAAACACCTGATCTTCATCCAAAGTTTCTAATCAGTCAAATACAATACCTAGATCATTTTTTTTTAACTCTAACAAACAATATGAGACTAATATACTCCCTCCGGTCCTAAATACAAGCAAATTTCACTTTTTAGGTTCATTCAATTAATGATGTATGTGGTCCACATACATCATTAATTGAATGAACCTAAAAAGTGAAATTTGCTTGTATTTAGGACCGGAGGGAGTAGCATATATGGAATGAATAATGCATTCATTCAGACCCATCATTACCAATATATTTCTAAATAACCACAACTTCAACCTTAATATAAAGGTTTTAGAAGTCTCGAATGCGGCAACTGTGCGCATCTGCAACCCCATTTAGGGTCTGTTTGGATTGGCTTATTTTAGCTTACCTACTGACAAATTTTGTGAAACTGTTTGAGAGAACTTATAAAAACAGCTTATGACAATTGTCGACCAAGCTGACCAAGAAGTAGCTGCTGCCCACCTGCGACATAATCACAAAGAATTATCAAAACTCTGAAGCCTCTACAGGCAAAAACATAAAAACAATGCTGACATGAAATATATGGGGTTGATTGATTCAATGTTTCAAAAATAGAACCAAATGGTTCATTTGATTAACCTGAACTGGAACTCTCTATGGTTCAGTTATTTGAACAGTTGGATCATGGTCTCATCACAGTTCGAACAGTTTAAAGAAGGTGAACCATGACGCAAAGGTCTTAGCCGATTCAGTGTACGGTTGAATTTTTAAAAAATTGGTTGTTTTAGTTTTCTAAAACAAGTATCATATGGTTTGATTTTTTTGTTTTAAAACCAATAAAATAAGAAACAGTTTTACAAAAACAAGTTGACCAAACACGTTTTTCACATTTTAATTTTTAAAAAACTGAAAAACAGGGAATCAAAAAGATCCTATATTATTTATAAGAAAGTTATGTTCAAGCTTTAAAGGATTTGTCGGTCTAAAAACTAACCTCTTCAACCAATTTCCTGGATGCATCAGCCTCAGGGTATAAGCTCGCCCATCCTCTTGACCAAATTTCAAAAGCCTCATCCTTCCACACGTTAAAGCTGACGGGATCTACAATGCTTGGTTGTATTATTTCCTTAGCTGGGAAGACCCCCCATGTCACAGCATTGACATCGGTTTGGCCTATCACTCTCAGCCATATAAGTTAGGAATGGTCTATCCTTGGATTTCTCAATAAGTGCGTCCAGCTTTTCCTTCAGAAGAACTCTAAGTACACCTTCTGGTAAACATAACCACCAGGTCCACCCCAGCCTAGTAAATATGTCAAAACAACAAGAAAAAAAGTTAGTCAAGCTCATGTTACCAAATTCAATAATACGGATAACTTCAATACCCTCAATATTTCACTAGACATTATCATCAGGAATTGTCATAATGTTATTCAGAAAAAATCATGCATGGACACAGAACATTTTTCCACCCACCTACAATAGGAGAATCTGACTTTGGGCTGGCTATTGATGGTGAGGAAGCACTTTGTATTAATCTTCTCCAGGTGGTCATTTATGATCTTTGTCTCTGGCTGAAGACCATCAAGTTCTGACCAAGGATTGGTTCTCAACTTTCCCAGGCAAAACAATCTGAATCTCTGATATGTAACAATGAAACAAAAATTAGTTGATCTTGAACTGTTGGTAACAATGCCACATAGCAACATTCCAACTACAGTAATTCTACCTCTTAAATATCTTCAACGCTTTTCAAGGGAACTGCCCATTCTTCAATAAGCTTCTTGTCCTTTGCACGTGGTCGCATGAACTGCACATTGTAAAGAAATTTATATCAACAGTGGAAGAAAATAAATGTGCAACCATCAACATATTAAAATCACGAAGTGCCATCTGCACCTGACAGTCAGTCAATGCGCCATATGACGGGTTACCGGAATCACTCCAACGCCCATGTGGGTATGGATCCCATCCTATGGTCCTTTATATGTAGCTTTTTGGACTATTTGCCCTACAATTGTTGGATAGAAATGTGAGAAATGCTTCAAACAAATGCAAACATGCCTCTTATATTTGGTAACAAAACAATAACTGCAACAGTAGTATACCAAAAGATTGGGCGAACATCTTCTTTCACATGGAAAACATTTGTCGGGCGTCTCCAAGGTAAGGATCGTGAAATTTTGGATTCTTCAATTAAGCCCAGGCTCTGCATGCAATAAAATCAATATCAACTTAAGTAAAGTCTAGCCAAAATAATATGAAGAAAAAAAATGTTAGATATACAGTTATTCAAATGCTTTCACACCCATTAGCTCGAGCATTTGGGATATAACATTAGATTAGAATCTCTATAACTATGAGGGATGGAGTTTGATTCTTGTTTCATCCACGCTATAAAAAATTGCATTTCTGCACAGGGTAAGTGTATGTGGGCATTGCCACACTTCAAGCCCGGAGGGCTCTTGCATTGCGGGAAGGGGGCATTTTAGATATAAAACCAGTCATGTGCTTTAATAAACAGTTCAATCTTAAATAACAATTGGTTAGTGACAAATGGACAATTGACAATATGCAATAACACAAGCTAGAAGTTGCATGAATTACGAGAAAACCATTAGAATCGCCAGTGCAGATTGCTCCACATTTATCGTGTAAAGATGCAGTGTCTTAATTCCATGAGCCATAATCTTTTTGCACATTTCAGTTCCCAGGTGTATTCCATAAGCCTTGACAGCTTCTTCATTGTCCTTGATAGGCACTAAATCAGCCATTATCTCAGCAGGTATCTAGATTCGTTAAAAAATGAAACAATATATTACAATCAGTAATTACAATCCATTACATTGACTAACAAAATACATGAGTAAAAAGAAAACATATAACAAATCTTTAACTATTACGTGACTTTTCATGCCTTCTTTGGGGCACCCATGATCCCTGAGATAATAGAATATTTAGAAAACTTAATGCTGGAAGATCTATATAATATTTTTTTTGCTTACCTTTGTTTTACAAAAACCAGTCATTTTGATAAAGCCATCGTAATTGTTAATGGGCAAAATTCCAGGCACACTAGGACAAGTTATCCCAATTTGGCGACAAGCATTCACAAACTTGAGGAATATATCAGTGTCAAAAAATAACTGGGTGACAATCAAATCTGCTCCAGCATCAACCTATAAAAGGAACATAAGCTCAGAAAAGGATGCCAAAAATAAGACAGAAAGATGAACAAAAATTCCCTGCAATACCCCCTTGGCTGCAGCTCACCCCCTATTTGCCTTTTCTCAATTTGCCTTTTCTCAATTTGAGATATGTCGTAATATCGCAAGGCAGCTTCCAAGAACTTCCTCTTCAGATCTAAGATCCTAGCATAGCAAACCTGAAAAAAAATAGAATACAAGGATAAACAGGTAAGATAAGGTTCATTTATCCATATTAAACTTCAGTCACCCTTCAGAAGCTATCATTTTCAAACCTTGTACTTCAAATTCAATACTTCATTTTAGCTATTGCTAACCAAGAATGATGCTTTATTAATGAAAGCTTCAGCATTGACAGCATCGTCACCTGGCAAATGCAAACAAAATTATTTCAAATAACCTTTATGATTCTGAAATTAAAACCAATGATTTTGTACGTGACATGTGAAAAGTTACCATTTCAGATATAAAATTATATTCATATTAAAGATGTGGAACCAGCATACGTGATTCAATTTAGACATTGTGGCAAGTTATATCTCCCAATATGGTCTAAGAACCGACATCAATCAAATATGGATTTCCTTGCACAAAATAAAGTAAATACCTCAAGGTATAAACAAGCAATTTGAACACACTTTGATAACCTGAATGTATCATCAATTACCCTGATAAAAAAATCAAAATAAAATTAAGAATGAGAAAGAGACATTTTCAAATTTTGGCAGATTTATAATAATTTAGGCAAACAGGTAAATATGGTTGGAAATTCTGAGACCTCATTCCTGAATCTAGGTCAATACCACTGAGCATCTGGGCAGCTTTTGACCATTGCTCCTCAGATTCATAAAGCTCAGCCAATTTCTCTCTAATAACCAAAACCTATAACAAAACAACAAGTGACAATCAGCATGAAAAAATGCATACTTAGACATGAATTCAATAATTGATTTAAAGAAAGATACATAATGATTGTTCAAAAAAAAAAGAGAGATACATAATGTGATGAGAGATCTAAATACTTTTTCAATCAACATCTCTACGCATAGAAAACCCCCATGCTTGACATAGTAACAAAAATACTTTTTAGATTAAGTCTCGGAATACAAAACAAAATTTGCAATTGTGAATTCTTTCACACTTCCACCTTTCTACAATTTATACAGTCCTATCAAATACCATAATAATAGTGTCGGAAATACTATGTATTCAAAGGCAGATTGCAGCCGACACCAATACGCTACCGTTATATGGTGGGTAGAGGTATAACACTGACGTCAAAGCTTAGACTTTAGAAAAGCGGTACAAGAAATTTATAACATACTATCATACACATATAAAAGCTCATAAATAGTACACGCAAAATTAAATGTATATTCATAACTAATAATCAAAGTTTATTGTTACCAATATTCAAATCCAAAATAAAGAGAATAACTTTTTGGGTGAAATGACCAAAAATTCTAAAAATAACTGAACAAAAAGCAATAAGTTAAGGTGATATTCAGGTTTTCACATGAGCTTAATTGTAATAGCGGACGCTACAGCTACTACTCAAACGCAATGCAACAGAGTTTCACATGTCCCCTGAGGGCTGATGTGCAACACTGCTATAGAGGCAGCTATCGACTACAAAGCCAGCATATTATTTGTATAGGAGAATTTAATCCCCCAAATAAGTCATAAATACCTACGAAGTTAAAATAATTGCTCAATTAACTATTATCAAACTGAGACGTAAGAAAGCACACGCGCTGCAAAATTGTATCCATGTGCATATGCTAACCAATAACCCATGTCGGAGCCGGACATGCATTCTTTTAACAAACTTCTGACACTTAGAACAGTTAGTGGCTTTTACAATTTTGTCACTTCCATTTTACCTACAAAATAAATGGGAATGGTTTATCATGTTCACAAAATTCCATGCTTTCTTAAGATGTAAGTTTTAATATTATATCTAATTTATTTGTCGTATTATAGTTATGGCTGTGTCACACATACCGCATGGCCCATAGTTTTCATATTCTGCTATATCCCTATGTCTATATCATATCATATCTATGCCTAATGTTGAATTGTGTTTCATCTTAAGAAAGCAGCATTCAAGTTAACTTCTACTATTTACCGCAACAAAACATTACAGTCATTTAGCCGCAAAACAGAATACACAAAATTTAAACCTGTTCTTCAAACGACACAACTCGAGGCTGAATCTGTGCAAGTATGTAATGAGCAATCTCTTTCTGTGTCTCAGGTGCCAACCTTCCCAACTCTTCAGCAAAACTCTGTAGAAGCTGACGCGACACTACTAAAGGAACATCATCCGATAACACTGAAACACAAAATTCAAACTTTCAACAATCTCATATATTAATAAAAACTAAGGAAAATAGGTTTAAATATGATTAGTCTTTTCCGAATAAAGTCAATTTAACTAAAAATAAATTAAAAAATTAAATGAATAAACCCTATAGGTTGAGGAAAAAGAGAATTATCAACTGTGATCTATGAATTTCCTACCTTGAAGAATGTCATTTGATGAAATGACAGCAGAAAGAATTTGTTTATACTGCTCTATCTTTTGCCTTTGGTCGGTGATCGCTGCAGCGCTTGCAAAAGCACCCTCCATCACTGTTTCACATCAACATTCAACAAAAAAAGCAACAAAATCGGTTAATAAACCCTAAATTTCAAAAATAAGCAACGAAAATTACAATTTCTACAAAACTTCTACAAAATTCATAAGAAATTTGACAGAGAAGTTTACCTAACAGAGTTGAAGGGTTTTGGAGTGTTTTTCGTTTGTGTTGACGAAGGTTGTGATTTCTCAGTCTTCCGTTGCATGAAATAGAATTCTACTTTAGAAATTAGAATTCGAATGAACCTCAAAATGATAATGAAAATTTTTATGGCACATTATTGCATTTGATTAAATTTATTTTTATACAATTAATTCATATGCACTAAATCCATTGAAAAATAAAAAAGAATAAATAAATTAGGAGAGGATAAATAATAACAAAGCGAAATTGCGGAATATAATACATTGGATTTTGTGTATTTGTTTTTTTTTTTTTACATTTTGTGTGGAAAAACAAAGAAACTTAATAGAGTTTTTGAATCCAAATCCACCATGGGTGTTGAATTCACTACTCGTACTCTAAATGATAACACAAAAAAGCTTAATAGAGTTCTTGAATCCAAATCCACCACTGGTGTTGAATTCGCTACTCGTACTCTAAATCATTAAAAAAGAAAAAATGCGGTAGTAGAAATTTAAAGGATCCATAGTTCAAGATCAACATCAATTTGGAAAAGAAACTAGAGTGGAAATCTAAAGGTCCATAAACTCCATAAAAAGTTCGGGATCTCCATCACCATCCGGATGAAAAACAATCGGAAGGTCGTCGTGAACCAATTCTGGGCTTACTTCTCCCCGAGCACGAGCACAAACATAGATGATCTCCCTTCCCGCATGACAGATTTGGTTGCCCGCAAGAAAGATCTGATTTCCAGCATCGATAAACTTCATTCCATCTTCATTTCCAGCCGTCAAAATCTCTTTTCCTTGGGACAAAATAGTTTCTCCAGCACCACTGATATTGTATCCGGCGGTATCCTTTACCTTCTTATAAACGTCATGCAGTCCAGCGATCCCATCAAACTTCTTAGAAACGATAATCCCTCCGGAAATGATTTTATTTGCTGCTTCGATAATTTTGCTTACAGCATCAGCAATCTGAGTTTCTTCTTGAGCGATTAGAGGCCCTATGATCTCGGGTCCGTAGAGGTAGGGAGAGATGTTTTGTCCAGCAGCAGCGAGTATAGTTTTTCCATGGTTATTGACCTGGTTGCCGGCGAGGTAGATATCTTTTCCAGATGCGACTATAGTTTCTCCATCGTCTTCGTTTGCAGCAGCGAAGATCCTTTCTGCAGCAGCCAAAATTGTGTTTGCCGTGGCGACGATATTGAATCCAGCGATCTGAGGTTCTTCCTTCTCCACCGGAGGATCTCCAAAGTCCTTTTCTGCATCTTCAACCAACATTTTTCCACCGGAAACCAACTCCTTTCCTGAAGCGAGGATTTGGTTTCCACAGACCGCTATTTGTCTCCCATTGTGATATATTTCGGCAACACCGATATCCTTTGCCGCAGAAAATATCTTATGTGCAGCAGACATGATTATGTTGGAGGCAAGTTTTCCATAAGCCTCCGTCTCCTCTCTTCCATCTCTCACATCCTCTTTCCCCTCCGGAACATTTTGGTCCCCTCCGTCAGCAATTATCTCCTTTGCAGCAAGAAGCACCTTCTTTCCAGCGTTAATGATTACTTTTGCATAATCGATTTTGCTTCCAACAGTTATAGCAACAAAGATATTCCGTCCAGCATTAGAGATTTCATCTCCCGCATTCTGGATCCTCTTTCCAGCGTTTAAGATTCGATCACTATCGCAGCAATCCCAGAGATGGTATCCAGCAGCCCCAATAAGGTCTCCTGCTACCTTGATCTTCTCTCTTTTGCCTTCGGACACAACCGGAACCTCTTCAGCCGCATCAGGGAACTCATCGGAAAAAGTGGTTTCTTCACCGTCACTGTAGTCGATCAAAGGTGCCGGTAACTTAGGTTTTTTTGGATCGGTAGGGAGTGGAGAAGACATTTTTGACTTGAGACTCTTTGTTTTTTACTTTGTGATCTGAAAAAGAGACAGAGACAGAGACAGAACGTGTATGGTGTGAGAGATTGAAAGAGTAAGAGAGAAACCCTAAAAATTGGATAATGATTGGATTTGAATCGAAACCCTAAAAAATTGAGAAAAGTATAGGGGATTGAAAAGGATTACCGATGATGAAATTGGATAATGAAAGGGAAATTGATTTGAATAAGCTATGCGATGCAAAACCGATTAAGAGAGAGAGAGAGAGAGAGAGAGAGAGAGAGAGAAATCGAACCTTCGAGGAGAAAGACAAAAGAATAAGAATGACGAAAAAGAAGGAACCGTTAGTTTTCAAGTTTGTAATGTGAGTTAGGCTGTGTTTGGTTTCTATTTATCCTTTACATTTAGAATTTGATTTTATCATCTTTTTGTTTGTTTGGATAATAACACTTTTTAACGTATTGATGAAATGAATGTACTTTATCATTATTATTTATGAATTAGGATTCTCTTCTTTTTTCTTTTTCTTTTTTTTTTTTATCGGATAAATGTTTAAGAAGAAAAATTAATGTAACTTTATGCACATTTTAAATTAATGATTAAGACTCCTTGGTTGCTTTCTCAACCTGTCAAGACTAAAACAAAAGAGTTATGTAAATGTAGCAATAAGAGTTCTAAACCATTTATTTTCGAAAGATTATGCTTCCTGGGAAAAAAATAGGACGCACATTTCAAAAAAATTGGCAAAAAATAGGACACCCCAGTAGTGAGTCTTTTTAGAAAAGATTATGCAAGTTTTAGAAGAAATATGATCAAGATGTTGTGGAAAAATTAAAGATGTTAAAGAATACTCTTAAGGCGTGGAATAAGGAGGAGTATAGAGGTATGGAGGAAAGGGTGGAGAAATTGGTGGAAGATATTAAGGGGCTTGATGAAAAAGGGGAGGAGGGGTTGTTAATTGAGGTGGAAGTGTGCATTCCGAAGTCTAAATTTCATGAATTGTGGCAGCTCTTAAAGGCCAAGGATGTGTCGATTGTTCAACGTTCAAGATCGAGATGGTTGAAGGAGGGAGATACTAATTCCAAGTTTTTCCATAAATGTCTTAAGTTGAGAGCTAGTATGAATGTAATCAAGGCTTTAAGGGTGAACGAAGGGTGGGTGGTGTCACCCTCAGATGTGAGAAGAAATGTGGTTGAGTATTTTTCGAATCATGTCACGACTAATGGATGGGAGTGGCCGAAAATGGAGGGGTGAGGTTTGAAAGATTGTATGTAGAGGAGAATAACTGTTTAGTGGCGCCTTTTTCTTTATTGGAAATTGAAGCGGTGGTTCGAGAAAGTGATGGGAATAAAAGCTCGGGACCGGATGAATTTAATTTCGCATTTGTTAAGGAGTTTTGGTATTTGATTAAGGGAGAGGTGAGAATCATGTTTGATCAATTTCATGCTAATGAGGTGTTACCAAAGAGTTTATTGGCGTATTTTGTGGCTCTTATCCCTAAGATTTCATCCCCTTTGGAATTAAAGGATTATCGACCAATTTTTTTGCTTGGGAGTCTTTATAAACCTCTAGCAAAGGTGTTGGCTAGAAGGTTGGCGGGAGTTTTGGGCTCGGTTATTTCATCATCTCAATCGGCATTCCTAAAGGGTAGGAATTTGGTGGATGGTGTTTTGGTGGTGAATGAATTGGTGGACTATTCAAAGAAAGTAAAGAGAGATTGTCTTATTTTCAAAGTTGATTTCGAAAAGGCTTATGATTATGTGGATTGGGGTTTTTTGGAGTACATGATGGTTAGGGTGGGGATGTGTGAGAAGTGGGTGGCTTGGATGAAGGCATGTGTGTTTGGTGGAAGTATGTCCATTCTTGTTAACGGATGTCCAACGGAAGAGATTAGCATTCAACGGGGAATTAAACAAGGTGATCCGTTAGCACCTTTTTTATTCTTGTTGGTTGCGGAGGGCTTTAGTGGTTTGATGAGGAATGCGGTGGATTTTCATTTGTTTGAAGGTTTTAAAATTAGTGACAATGGTTTGACGATGTCTCATCTACAATATGTTGATGATACTCTTTGTATTGGGAAAGCAATGGTAGAAAATCTATGGACAATGAAGGCGCTTTTAAGAGGTTTTGAAATGGCTTCGGGATTGAAGATTAGTTTTTTTAAAAGTTCCCTTACAGGGGTTAATGTCCCCAGAGAGTTTATGTATGGCTTGTGATTTTTTGAATTGTAGTGAAGGTAGTCTCCCTTTCAAGTATTTGGGGTTACCGGTGGGTGCTAATCCAAAGAGTATGTCGACTTGGGAACCAATGGTGGAAAGTTTGTTTTGGAGGAAGAATTGTCCTTTTAAATGCGGTGCTTAATTCTATCCCAATTTTCTATTTGACTTTTTTGAAGATGTCGGTGCAAGTGTGGAAGAGGATTGTGAGAATTCAAAGAGAATTTCTTTGGGGTGGAGTAGGAGCGGGGAGGAAAGTTAGTTGGGTCAAGTGGAAATCGGTGTGTCAACAAAAGGAAAATGGAGGTATATGGATTAAGGATATTCTTGTGATGGATGTGAGTCTTTTGGCTAGATGGAGATGGAGGTTACTTGATGGGGAAAAGGCTATTTGGAAGGAAGTTTTAGAGAGTAAATATGGCCCTTGTAAGAAGAGCTTGATGGCGGGGGGTAATTTACCTTGGCAGCGTTACGCCTCGATTTGGTGGAAAGATATTGTGAGATTGGAAGACTTTGGTGGCCAAGGATGGTTCAATAGTGAGATGAAGTGTAGAGTGGGGAATGGTGTGAAGACAAGTTTTTGGAGGGTTAATTGGTGTGGAGGTAGGAGCTTCGCTTCAAAATATCCTAGACTTTTTTCGATTTCAAATCAAAGAGAGGCTATGGTTGGGGACATAGGGGTGGTTATGGAGGAAGGATTGTAATGTAATTTTAGTTGGAGAAGGATTTTCGTATGGGAGGAAGAGTTGCTTTTAAGTCTTATGGAGGATTTGGAGGGAGTGAATTTGTCAAATGAGGATGATGTGTGGAGATGGAATTTAGAAGACAATGGAATTTATTCGGTGAAATCGGCTTACTTGAAGTTGGAAGAGTTAGTGTTGAAAGAAGATTGCAATATATCGTCATCGGCTGCTTTCCGATCTTAGTTGGTGATATTGGAAAATTGATTGTTGTTGATTTTTCAATGGGTGTATTTTTATTTTCTTTTTGGTGTAATATTTGGGATTTAATCCCTTTTTATATATATTATATTTTGCCATTCAAAAAAAAAAAGTGTTGAAAGAAGATTTGTGGGGAGAGGTTGAAAAGGGGGTGTTTGATAATATGTGGGATAGTCCGGCGCCTTCAAAGGTTGTTGCTTAATCGTATCCCGACTAAAGGTAATCTTGCCTTTAGAAAGGTGCTACCCCCGGATGCATCTTTGTTGTGTGTGATGTGTAATAGGAAGGAGGAATCGGCTATTCACCTTTTCTTACATTGCGATATGGCGGCACTTGTGTGGTTAAAATTGATGTTGTGGTTAGATTGCTTGTTTTTATCCCCTCCAAATTTGTTTATCCATTGGAAGTGTTGGAGTGAAGGGGGTATAAATAAGAAGGTGAAGAAAGGCCTTCGGCTAATTTGGCATACCACCATTTGGGTTTTGTGGAAAGCAAGAAATGCTATGATTTTCAATGGGCTAAAACAAAAAAGTTGGTAAAAAAGTATGCAATGAGGTCAGAGAATAGTCCCTCCCCAATTAAAAATTGTGTTGTGTGAGATAACATGTTAGATTGTCCAAGTGTCATAAAAAATAAAAATTTCGAAACGTGCAAGTACAAAAAAAAAAAAAAAAGTGAACAAGACGCCTCTTATGTTATTAATGTTTATGCTCCTTAAACAGGGCTAGAAGAGCACCTTAAAGTAATATTTTGAGAGGATTAAGAAGTCTTAACTCAAGAAATCACTTTATATAAATAGAGAATACTGAATCAAGATCATCAACAATAACTAAACATTTCATTACCATATAGGATCAGCTGCATAATTGACCTCATGAAATCATTTCTAAATCACTCATCAAACAAGAGAGGCAGTCTATATCACATTCAATTGTACAAACCAGCAAGAGAGAATCAGGACATATATGAATTTAATATCTTACAGCATATGGTGTATTCCAAATTATTCATTTCCACATGAACACACGTAAAAGTTGTGTAGTGAAATAGAAATTATAAATACAATATCACCAAGCAAACTAAGCCTATGGCTCAACAATGATTTTTCCAGTAGCATGGCCATCAATGCTCTTAGCCCAAGCATCTTCAGCTTTGCTCAAAGGAAACTTGGAGTCAATAATTGTCTTCAGTTTTCCATCCTTCACTAGTTGAGCGAGATGTTCCAAGCCCTCACGCTTAACAGTTACAACGAATGGCACCAACCGCTTCTTCGAAAAAGTAAGTTTCTTCAGTGCAAAAGTCAACATTGAACTTGGGCCAGCTGTTAAATCCACTACAACCCCTTTTTCATTCAAATTAGGATCAAAAGTTGACCATGGTATTCCAGTGGTGCAATATATTACTGCATCGTATTTTTTACCAGATGGACTCTTCAATGATGTTCCCTCTGGAGTTTTGTAGTCAAGAACCTCGTCAGCACCTAAGCTTTTAACGAAGTCAATGTTACGAGCACCACAAGTGGCTGTCACGTGGTTGTTCCCTGGTTTGGCAAGTTGAACAGCAAATGAACCTACACCACCTGAAGCAGCAGTTACCAAAACATTCTTCTGCTCGCCAGTCCCATCAAGCTTAATTCCTCCAATTTCTGTGAGGGCGTCACGAGCTGTGAGACCGGCAATGGGTAAACTCGCACCTTCAGCAGCTGAGACTTCCGGTGGTCTGGTAGCTGTCAAGCTCTCGCTAGCCACGGCAAACTCAGCTAGTCCACCTCCATACTGTCATTCACATAACACAAAATTGGATATCAAATATAACCAGCGTAATTAATATATAAATGCATATGAAATAAAAAAAAAAAAAGTTGGATTGGAGATAGGATCAGTCATAGAGTAGTGGATTGGGAAACCTTCAATGTTACCGGTACATATGTACCACATGTTGGGGCAAAGAGCATATAATCAAAACTGTAACACAGCTATATAAATTAACAGTATAAATCATGTGGCATCTTCATATATCACACTTAGATTTCAGATAAACAGATTAATAATACACCTTTACTAAAGAGAAGGTTATTTGATGTTTAAGCTTGAAATCTGAACTTTCACAACCATGAGGGGCAATGAAGAAGTATTACTGTGTAATTAATAGAAGGTAAGGTTAGAGGCAGAGGAAGGTTGATATCTCGTGATCAATCATGTGGTCTAGCCGCACAAACTACATCTCCAAACAAGGAGGCAAGGTTAATCAAATCATACCTTTCTAGGTAAGGCTAATCAAAACAAGGTTGATATCTTCTACCATTTCCATCTAATTCTTAAAACCTTGACAACCACTGTGTATGCTTGTATCCCCATGTCTGGTAGGGTCAAATAAGGATGTTAGACAGACAACAAATTGGAATGATTGGTTCAAAAGATAATTTTTACCTCCACAGCTCCACTCCATGTTGTTGATTGATTTACCAATTGGCCAAAAGTAGTAATCTATCTATAATTGTATTTATCTATAAGTACCCAATTTGGTCGCTCGAATCAGAAACTTGCATAAACATAGTCCCTGACTTATCAAAATATTGTCAAATTAGTCCCTCCGTTAATTTCATGTGTTAAGTGGTGATTTTTTTTTTTTGTAGTGATGTGTCACTTTAAGTTACATTCTGACACAAATTTTAGTACACGTAAGAAAAAGTCGGGGACCAAATTGATACAAGCTAGAACTTCAAATTTAAAAACTCTTTTATTTCTATTTTCTTGTCTAAAACCTTAAGAAATTTTCATATCTCCATAATTTAGGGACCATGGGAGTGTAAAGAATGGGTGGTGGATTGAAAAGTTTATGCGATTACACTGCATATTTGTGAATGCCTGAGTCAAGTCTTTGTTTTTTAAATCTGAAAGCATAAGCAGAAAGTCTTAAAATTTGAAACACGTGCAAGCTTTAAAATCTGCTTATCCTTTTAGATTTGTTGATAAGTGGCCCAAAAATTTGTTGGAGAAACACAGGCGTGCTTAAGCTTTAAAATCTAGGAGAAGCTTGTAATAGAAATTGAAATATTGTTTGGCTAGTTGCAAATTGTTCCAAGATGATTGCATTTCAATTTGGTTCCCAGATGCGCAAAATGGACCCAAAGAAGAATTTATTTTGGTTTCATATTTTTTTTCTGTGTCTACCCTAGATTCTATTTCTAGTGATATTTCCGTTCTGTTAGCATAGACATTGTATGGAGATTACTCAACATGACTACTCCCTCCGTTCCTATCTATAAGAAAAAACGAGTCAAAGAAAGTTGTTCTCATTTATGAAATTGTGTTGTAATTTACACTTGAATTAAAACAGATAATGGAAAACAGTAACCTAAGGAAGTGAAAGAAAGAGATAAGTACTTGATGTGTGAGTTTAGCAATAACTTCGCCAGCTTTAAAATCCTTAACTTGTGGTCCAATCTCTACTACCTCTCCTGCTACATCAGTGCCTGAATCCAAGTCCCAAGATCAAAGGAATCTTAATTATATTGCAAGTAAAAGTGAGTAGGAAATGAGTCTGTTTGCATTAACAGTTCAATTAAAGACCTATATGATACATGTTTATCATTTAAGCACTTATACTATATATAAGCTATTTCTACGATCAAAGAAAAAAAATATAGGAGAATTATTTTCATATAAGCTATAAGTTGTTTTCATAAACTATAGTTCAAAGTTGTTTTCATAAACTCTACTTCAAAACTGTTTTTATAAACTAAAAACCATTCTTAGACATGTCATAAGCTATTCCTTTAGGGTATGTTTGGATGTAGTGTTTATGAGGGCAAGGGAGGGGAGGGCTTATTGTTCTTTTTCAAATTACAGACACTATAAAATATTTTTTAAATGAATTAAGTTTGATTGAAGTATTATATGATCATGTATCATATTGTAATTTCAATTTTTTAAAAAATATCAGTTATATTTCAAAATATAGACTTAACCCTCCAAAACGCCCTCCCAAACAGAAACTTAGTATCACATAAACACTTTGACAAAGTACTATGCTAATAAATAAACTCATTTCTAAAATAAAAAAATAGTCAAATTATGTTCATATAAGCTATAATTTGTTTCAATAAACTATTATTTAAATCTGTTTTCATAAACTAAAAATAACTCAGAGATAGGGGCATGACATTGGCCGATCAATTCGGTTTTGAAAAATGAACCTGAATCCAGTTCATGTGGTTTTTCACTAAATAAGATCCAGAAACATCCAATAATATTTCAGTTTTCTAGATCTCTTTTGATATTAACACTAGATCATGAGTTTCTTTTCCTGAAGAAACTAAACTAGTACATCCAAATTGGCATCGGGAAACGGGAATAATCGAACCTGAGAACTTGAGAAGCAGCACACTCAAGGTCCCAAGCCAACACCACCAACCACACATATCTTAAGTTGTTTCTTTAGTACGACACAAACAGTTCGACAAGTGATTATGCTCATCAGTAAAAGTAAATAAATTTTTGCTACTCTAAAAGTCAAGATACCACATTTGGAGCATAAAATGTGAATCTCAGTATATAGGTATTTGCTCACAGTGAACAGGACAGGGATTTGTATCCTATCATTTTGGAATTCAACACAAGATGGTTATGCTGGTGATCTTACCATAAAAATCCGCTTGTGTATTTTTTTAAGTTGCGGGATCCAATAAATTTTAATGGTGAAATCGCCAATATAACCACCTCATATTGAATTTCAACCAGAGGATCCAAATCCAATGGACATGGAATAAATATTAAAATTACTGGCTTGGAATCGGACCAAATTAATTCTTTAATTTTGGAATTAGATTCATTGTAATAAATCAAAAGCAGCATGCGACTATTATCATGAGAAATCTAGTGACCAATTACCAAGATTGAAAAAAACAACAAAATTCTTATATCTAATGCACAAAATAAACAAATGAGTTGAAGTTGACCAAAACTACAAATTGAAAACACTAACTTTTACAATATTAAAATGTTCTTGAATTCTAACCATTGTTGTCAAGTGAAGTATGAATTTGGAGGACGAAATCTTTTAAGGGGATAGAATGACAACCCAATTATAACTATTAATGGAAAAAGATAATTAATTAGAATTATCTTAACTCTAGAAAAAAAAATTATTAAGAGAGAATCTGTTGGTCGATTCAAGTAAGAGGAAGGATAGAATTCAAATTCTCTACTAGTGGCAATTTTGTAATAACTAGAAAAAGGGGTGGCATTTTAGTTATTTTGGCCAGGGGAGTATATAAGGCAAATGAAACTAAAAAATGAGTAGAAAAATCTTAAAATTTCTCTTCTTATTCAAGAGGCTGAAGCCTCAGCCCTCATCCCCTCTCACCCAAACCATTACATAATCCGCTAAATGACGCTGTCATAGCAGATTATGGTGGATAAACCCGCAATATCTGACAATATATATCAGTGCGGCGAGCCCAAAAACCACCACAGATAACCGTCATGGCCGATATTCGGTAACACTGATTCTAACACCAATATCAGGTACACAAGTATTTAGCAGTTTATCAAGCGTAATTGAGTGTTTATGTTAAGGCATTTTATCAGACAAAATATAAGAGATGATAAGAAATAACTGTATCAGTTACATTATATTATTGTCAGTTAGGGGAGGAAATTTTTAATTGGTTACTGGGAAGGAGAGACCATGTCTCTCAATTTCATGGAACGGCATAACCTTGTAACTTTATTATCCTTGTCTCTCTAGGCTTTCCTTTATATTATGGTGTGTGATTGATATATAAAGTTGCACCCTGTGTTTTAAGATAATTCTGCAGAGGAATTAATAATTATCCTATAAATTCTGTTCCTATCGTGCTTTATTCAAATATAAATACAAGTTCTAACAATTAGCAATTTGACATCTTGTCTTCTTAAAAACAGCCAGGATTCGAAATTCAATGATAGCATCCAGCCCAGTTCTAGAATCTACAACAATTTTTACTTAAATGTATGATATTGGATGTATATGAAAAAATTACCTGCTGGTCCCATCTTTGCAACTCTTCAGTGTCATCATCAAAATATATGATAGCTTCAACCTGAAATAAATCATTAAAAATTTGACCATCACTTCCTAGTCCCCAACAGGAGTCTCATCAGAGTACTTTTATGAACTAAGAGGCTGCAATGGTTATTTAACATTTATACCTGGTCAATATATCCCTTCATCCTATCCTCATAAATCATTCTTGATGCTATCTTCTCAGCCTGAAAGTATAATAATTGTGGGAGAAAAAATCAAAACAAATCAAATCTTACAAGCTGTAGGACATTGAATGAACATAAGAAAATCATTGCCAGCAGGATTTCCCCTCAGGAACGTTCATGTTTAGTAATTTATATAAAAGCTATTATCACTATGCCACACCATTCAATTTTTTTTCTTATTTAAATATGATGATTAATTTAAATAAAGCTTCACAACAAATAGGCAATACTCCCTCAAAAACAAATAGGGAATACTCCCTCAAAAACAAATAAGGAATATATAATAGAAATATGAAATGCTGAATTCAATTGACAGATTTGTTCTTTCTATAAGACGTACTGCTCTTCACTGAAAAATAAGTATGACTTTGGACATGAAATTATGTACCTTGGGAGGTGGGATTCCCAACAGTGTGCCTAACTCATCAAAGCTACAAGAGAGGCAAACACACAGATTAGGAGCATAAAATAACCAAACAGTGTAAATATTAAATAATCAACCGTTCAGAAACAATAAACTGATAATTCAATTCCTCATACCTGATATTTGTATAAAGTTTGCTTGCACTCAGAAGATTATGCTCAATCATAGCTCGGTCCAGCACAGTGAAATTGTCTGGAAGAAGGGCTTTCTGTGGAAAAGAAAAAGCTGAAACATACCCATCATGGCAACCAAAGATATGAAGATACAACACAAAACTTTAATAACCTGATGTGGTTTCAATTCTTCCGCAAAAGCATCAATTTCAGGCTTTCGAAGAATTCTTTCCAAATACACCTGATATATAAGGAATCACATTATATTGACCAGTGTGGAAAGTCAAATGAAGCAGACAAAGAGGAAAAGGAAAGGTGGGGAGAGAAACCTTCTGCAGTATGGGATAGATCTTCAACTTTGAACAACGCTCATCCTAATCCAACCAAGTCCACAAAAATTAATGCGACAAGATTTGATGATTTCACATTTGAAAATTATTTGATGATTGAATCTTTACCTTGTACAGTGGCAAGAACACGAGAACGTTGAGGCCCTGCACCTGCCAATATTGTGCACGTAACGGCAGCAGATAAAGCTTGCCCAAGCGCTTCCTCATTAATTTCCCTGTAGTATAAAGTGCATATGTGACAACTGACTAACAACCACAGCATTCAAAATATAATTTGTAACTCACGATTCGCAAGAGTTTAGTCAATATAAACATATGTTAAAAAAAATCTAGCATAGTACCTAAACACAATTAAATGTATGAGTTCAAATTTTAGATATTTTATGGGCTTCAGCCCTCTTCAATTCAAAAGAAAAAACAGATATTTTATAAGTAACTCTGCCAGACCAGATTATAAAAATGCACCATCACAATTCATAATTTATGGACAAACTAACAAACCCATAAATCAAGAAGTTCACATCTCAGCCCACAAAAACAACATAACATGTTAGAAGTCGATGTACACATTGGCAAATCACAAGGTTCAAAATTACTACAGAGGGGGATATGAGATTCCTTTCATTTGAGCTGGATTTAGCTTAGTAGAACTAGGTTTTTTTACAACCCAATTGAAGGCAAATGTTCATCGCATGAAAAAATATTACAGTCATTACGCCCTCACTCACATTTTATGCGACTTTAAAAGCTGAGAAACCACATTTGAAACATAGATTGTGAATCACAATATGTAGGTATTGCCTCACAGTGGACAGGGATTTGTATCCTATCATTTTGGAATTCAACACAAGAGAGTTATGTTCGTGATCTAACCATAAAAATCCCGTTGTATATTTTTTTAAGTTGTGGGATTCAATAAATTTTAATGGAGAGATCGCCATAATAACCCCCTCATATTGAATTTCAACATGAGGATCCAAATCCAATGGACATCGAATAAATTATAAAATTACTGGCTTTGACTCGGACCAAATCAATTATTTAGTTTTGGAATTAGATTCATTGTAATAAATCCAAAGCAGCATGAGACTATTATCATGAGAAATCTAGTGAGTAATTACCAAGGCTGAAAAAAACAGCAAAATTCTTGTATCTAATGCACAAACTAAACAAATGTGTTGAAGTTGACCAAAACTACATATTGAAAACACAAGCACTAACGTTTACAATAAAATGTTGTTGAATTCTAACCAGTGTTGTCAAGTGAAGTATGAATCTTGAGGACTAAATTCTTTTAAGGGGGTAAAATGTAACAACCCGATTATAACTATATGGAAAGAGATAATTAATGAGAATCATCTTAATTCAAGACCAAAAAAATAATTAAGAGAGAATATGTTGGTCAATTCAAGTAAGAGGAAGGATAGAAGTCAAATTCTCTACTAGTGGCCATTTTGTAATAACTAGAAAAAGGGATGGCATTTTAGTTATTTTGGCCAGGGCAGTATATAAGGCAAATGAAACTCAAATGAGTAGAAAAATCTTAAGAGGGAAAAAGTAACATGCAGGAGGATACATACTCATCCCCTATTTGCCTTTTCTCAATTTGAGATATGTCGTAATATCGCAAGGCAGCTTCCAAGAACTTCCTCTTCAGATCTAAGATCCTAGCATAGCAAACCTGAAAAAAAAATAGAATACAAGGATAAACAGGTAAGATAAGGTTCATTTATGCATATTTAACTTCAGTCACCCTTCAGAAGCTATCATTTTCAAACCTTGTACTTCAAATTCAATACTTCATGCTGGCTATTGCTAACCAAGAATGACGCTTTATTAATGAAAGCTTCAGCATTGACAGCATCGTCATCCTGGCAAATACGAAAAAAAAAAATTCAAATAACCTTTATGATTCTGAAATTAAAACCAATGATTTTGTACGTGACATGTGAAAAGTTACCATTTCAGATATAAAATTATATTCATATTAAAGATGTGGAACCAGCATACGTGATTCAATTTAGACATTGTGGCAAGTTATATATCCCAATATGGTCTAAGAACCGACATCAATCATCAAATATGGAGTTCCTTGCACAAAATAAAGTAATACCTCAAGGTATAAACAAGCAATTTGAACACACTTTGATAACCTGAATGTATCATCAATTACCCTGATAAAAAAATCAAAATAAAATTAAGAATGAGAAAGAGACATTTTCAAATTTTGGCAGATTTATAATAATTTAGGCAAACAGGTAAATATGGTTGGAAATTCTGAGACCTCATTCCTGAATCTAGGTCAATACCACTGAGCATCTGGACAGCTTTTGACCAGTACTCCTCAGATTCATAAAGCTCAGACAATTTCTCTCTAATAACCAAAACCTATAGTAAAACAACAAGTGACAATTAGCATGGAAAAATGCAAACTTAGACATGAATGCATGATTGATTTAAACAAAGATACATAATGTAATGAGAGATCTGAATACTTTTTCAATCAACATCTCTACGCTCGGAATACAAAACAGAATTTGCAATTCTGAATTCTTTCACACTACCACCTTTCTACAATTTATACAGTCCTATCAAATACCATAAAAATAGAGTCAGAAATACTATGTATTCCATGGCGGATTGCAGCCGACACCAACAACGCTACCGTTGTATGGTGGGTAAAGGTATATCAGTGACGTCAAAGCTTAGACTTTAGAGACACGGTACAAGAAATTTATAACATAGTAGTATCATACACATATAAAAGCTCATAAATAGAACACACAAAATTAAATGCATATTCATAAATCATAACTAATAATCAAAGTTTATCAATACCAATATTCAAATCCAAAATAAAGAGAATAACTTTTTAGGTGAAATGCCCAAAAATTCCAAAAAGATCTGAACAGACAGCAATAAGATAAGGTGATATTCGGGTTTTCACATGAGCTTAATTGTAGTAGCGGACACTACAGCTACTACTCAAAACGCAATGCAACAGAGTTTCATGTGCAACACTGCTATAGAGGCAGCTATTGACTACAAAGCCAGCATATTATTTGTAAAGGAGAATTTAATCCCCCAAATAAATAATAAAGACCTATAAAGAAGTTAAAATAATTGCTCAATTAATTATTATCAAACTGAGAGGTAAAAAAGCACAAGCGCTTCAAAATTGTATCCATGTGCATGCTAACCAATAACCCATATCGGAGCCGGACATGCATTCTTTTAACAAACTTCGGACACTTTGAACATTTAGTGGCTTTTACAATTTTGTCACTTCCATTTTTTAACAACAAAATAAACGGAAAAGGTTTATCATGTTCACAACACTTCATGGTATCTTAAGATGCAAATTTTAATATTATATACTAATTTATTTATCGTATTGTAGTTATGGCTGTGTCATACATATCGCATGGCCCATAGTTTTCAAATTCTGCTATATCCCATATGTCTTTACTCTATATCATATCATATCTATGCCTAATGTTAAATTGTGTTTCATCTTAGTTTTTTTTTTTTTTTCCTCTCGTTGTTATATATTTCCTACCATGCTTAAGAAAGCAGCATTCAAGTTAACTTCTCCTATTTACCAAAACAAAACATTACAATCATTTAGCCGCAAAACAGAATACACGAAATTTAAACCTGTTCTTCAAACAACACAACTCGAGGCTGAATCTGAGCAAGTATGTAATGAGCAATCTCTTTCTGCGTGCCAACCTTCCCAACTCTTCAGCAAAACTCTGTAGAAGCTGACGCGACACTACTAAAGGAACATCATCCGATAACACTAAGGGGCAACCCAGTGCACTAGAGCTCCCGCATATGCAGGGTCCGGGAAGGGGTCCCGCAAAACAGAATACACTAAGGAACATCATCCGATAACACTGAAACACAAAATTCAAACTTTCAACAGCCTCGTATATTAATAAAAACTTAGGAAAATAGGTTTAAATATGATTAGTCTTTTCCGAATAAAGTCACGCCATATATTATTGGTAGCCACGCCATGTGGCCCAATAATCTGATGTCAGGTTCAGTCCCTGCAAATTTAAAAATTATTGTTCATAGTCTATGACGTCAAACGTGAAGCAATAAAGCGTTGCCCAATAAACTGACGTCAAAGACTAAAAGCAACCTTTTTTTTGTGGCCATTTTTTTGTGATAACTAGAAAAAGGGATGGCATTTTAGTGATGTTGGCTAGGGCAGCATTTAAGGCAAATGAAACCCAAAAATGAGTAGAAAAATCTTAAAATTTATCTTCTTTTTATTCCAGAGGATGAAGCCTCATCCCTCTCGCCCAAACCATAACATAATCCGCTTCGTGACGCCATCATATTTGATTATGGTGGAAAAACCCGCAATATCGGCCAATATATCATTGCGGAGCGTCGTGGCCAATATTCGGTAACACTGATTCTAACACCACTATCAGGTACACAAGTATTTAGCAGTCTATCAAGCGTCATTTAGTGTTTCTGTTAAGACATCGTATCAGAAAAAATACAAGACGGGAGGATAAGAAATAACAGTAGCAGTTATTGTAGCAGGTACATTATATTATTGTCAGTTATGGTGTGTTTATGTTAGAAATAAAAAAGGGAAAGACAAGGGAAAAGCTGGGGGAGGAAATTATTAATTGGTCGGTTAATGGTGTGTGATTACTACATAAAGTTGCATCCTGAATTTTAAGATAATTCTGCAAGGGAATTAATAATTATCCTATAAATTCTGTTATTATTGTGCTTTATTCAAATATAAATACCAGTTCTAACAGTTTGCAATTTGAATCTTGTCTTCTTAAAAACAGCAAGGATTCGGAATTCAATGATAGAATCCAGCTCAGTTCTAGAATCTACAACAATTTTTACTTCAAAATATAATTTAGGTAGAGAAATTATATTGGCAAACCAAAGAGACTCTTGTCACCACAGGGAAAAAACAGAGATATGATCTTACAGAGTATAAGTTCTAAAATGGTCATGAAAACTTAAGAGGGAAAAAGCAACATGCAAGAGGATATGATCTTACTCATCCCCTATTTGCCTTTTCTCAATTTGAGATATGTCGTAATATCGCAAGGCAGCCTCCAAGAACTTCCTCTTCAGATCTAAGATCCTAGCATAGCAAACCTGAAAAAAAAAATAGAATACAAGGATAAACAGGTAAGATAAGGTTCATTTATGCATATTTAACTTCAGTCACCCTTCAGAAGCTATCATTTTCAAACCTTGTACTTCAAATTCAATACTTCATGCTGGCTATTGCTAACCAAGAATGACGCTTTATTAATGAAAGCTTCAGCATTGACAGCATCGTCATCCTGGCAAATACGAAAAAAAAAAATTCAAATAACCTTTATGATTCTGAAATTAAAACCAATGATTTTGTACGTGACATGTGAAAAGTTACCATTTCAGATATAAAATTATATTCATATTAAAGATGTGGAACCAGCATACGTGATTCAATTTAGACATTGTGGCAAGTTATATATCCCAATATGGTCTAAGAACCGACATCAATCATCAAATATGGAGTTCCTTGCACAAAATAAAGTAATACCTCAAGGTATAAACAAGCAATTTGAACACACTTTGATAACCTGAATGTATCATCAATTACCCTGATAAAAAAATCAAAATAAAATTAAGAATGAGAAAGAGACATTTTCAAATTTTGGCAGATTTATAATAATTTAGGCAAACAGGTAAATATGGTTGGAAATTCTGAGACCTCATTCCTGAATCTAGGTCAATACCACTGAGCATCTGGACAGCTTTTGACCAGTACTCCTCAGATTCATAAAGCTCAGACAATTTCTCTCTAATAACCAAAACCTATAGTAAAACAACAAGTGACAGTTAGCATGGAAAAATGCAAACTTAGACATGAATGCATGATTGATTTAAACAAAGATACATAATGTAATGAGAGATCTGAATACTTTTTCAATCAACATCTCTACGCTCGGAATACAAAACAGAATTTGCAATTCTGAATTCTTTCACACTACCACCTTTCTACAATTTATACAGTCCTATCAAATACCATAAAAATAGAGTCAGAAATACTATGTATTCCATGGCGGATTGCAGCCGACACCAACAACGCTACCGTTGTATGGTGGGTAAAGGTATATCAGTGACGTCAAAGCTTAGACTTTAGAGACACGGTACAAGAAATTTATAACATAGTAGTATCATACACATATAAAAGCTCATAAATAGAACACACAAAATTAAATGCATATTCATAAATCATAACTAATAATCAAAGTTTATCAATACCAATATTCAAATCCAAAATAAAGAGAATAACTTTTTAGGTGAAATGCCCAAAAATTCCAAAAAGATCTGAACAGACAGCAATAAGATAAGGTGATATTCGGGTTTTCACATGAGCTTAATTGTAGTAGCGGACACTACAGCTACTACTCAAAACGCAATGCAACAGAGTTTCATGTGCAACACTGCTATAGAGGCAGCTATTGACTACAAAGCCAGCATATTATTTGTAAAGGAGAATTTAATCCCCCAAATAAATAATAAAGACCTATAAAGAAGTTAAAATAATTGCTCAATTAATTATTATCAAACTGAGAGGTAAAAAAGCACAAGCGCTTCAAAATTGTATCCATGTGCATGCTAACCAATAACCCATATCGGAGCCGGACATGCATTCTTTTAACAAACTTCGGACACTTTGAACATTTAGTGGCTTTTACAATTTTGTCACTTCCATTTTTTAACAACAAAATAAACGGAAAAGGTTTATCATGTTCACAACACTTCATGGTATCTTAAGATGCAAATTTTAATATTATATACTAATTTATTTATCGTATTGTAGTTATGGCTGTGTCATACATATCGCATGGCCCATAGTTTTCAAATTCTGCTATATCCCATATGTCTTTACTCTATATCATATCATATCTATGCCTAATGTTAAATTGTGTTTCATCTTAGTTTTTTTTTTTTTTTCCTCTCGTTGTTATATATTTCCTACCATGCTTAAGAAAGCAGCATTCAAGTTAACTTCTCCTATTTACCAAAACAAAACATTACAATCATTTAGCCGCAAAACAGAATACACGAAATTTAAACCTGTTCTTCAAACAACACAACTCGAGGCTGAATCTGAGCAAGTATGTAATGAGCAATCTCTTTCTGCGTGCCAACCTTCCCAACTCTTCAGCAAAACTCTGTAGAAGCTGACGCGACACTACTAAAGGAACATCATCCGATAACACTAAGGGGCAACCCAGTGCACTAGAGCTCCCGCATATGCAGGGTCCGGGAAGGGGTCCCGCAAAACAGAATACACTAAGGAACATCATCCGATAACACTGAAACACAAAATTCAAACTTTCAACAGCCTCGTATATTAATAAAAACTTAGGAAAATAGGTTTAAATATGATTAGTCTTTTCCGAATAAAGTCACGCCATATATTATTGGTAGCCACGCCATGTGGCCCAATAATCTGATGTCAGGTTCAGTCCCTGCAAATTTAAAAATTATTGTTCATAGTCTATGACGTCAAACGTGAAGCAATAAAGCGTTGCCCAATAAACTGACGTCAAAGACTAAAAGCAACCTTTTTTTTGTGGCCATTTTTTTGTGATAACTAGAAAAAGGGATGGCATTTTAGTGATGTTGGCTAGGGCAGCATTTAAGGCAAATGAAACCCAAAAATGAGTAGAAAAATCTTAAAATTTATCTTCTTTTTATTCCAGAGGATGAAGCCTCATCCCTCTCGCCCAAACCATAACATAATCCGCTTCGTGACGCCATCATATTTGATTATGGTGGAAAAACCCGCAATATCGGCCAATATATCATTGCGGAGCGTCGTGGCCAATATTCGGTAACACTGATTCTAACACCACTATCAGGTACACAAGTATTTAGCAGTCTATCAAGCGTCATTTAGTGTTTCTGTTAAGACATCGTATCAGAAAAAATACAAGACGGGAGGATAAGAAATAACAGTAGCAGTTATTGTAGCAGGTACATTATATTATTGTCAGTTATGGTGTGTTTATGTTAGAAATAAAAAAGGGAAAGACAAGGGAAAAGCTGGGGGAGGAAATTATTAATTGGTCGGTTAATGGTGTGTGATTACTACATAAAGTTGCATCCTGAATTTTAAGATAATTCTGCAAGGGAATTAATAATTATCCTATAAATTCTGTTATTATTGTGCTTTATTCAAATATAAATACCAGTTCTAACAGTTTGCAATTTGAATCTTGTCTTCTTAAAAACAGCAAGGATTCGGAATTCAATGATAGAATCCAGCTCAGTTCTAGAATCTACAACAATTTTTACTTCAAAATATAATTTAGGTAGAGAAATTATATTGGCAAACCAAAGAGACTCTTGTCACCACAGGGAAAAAACAGAGATATGATCTTACAGAGTATAAGTTCTAAAATGGTCATGAAAACTTAAGAGGGAAAAAGCAACATGCAAGAGGATATGATCTTACTCATCCCCTATTTGCCTTTTCTCAATTTGAGATATGTCGTAATATCGCAAGGCAGCCTCCAAGAACTTCCTCTTCAGATCTAAGATCCTAGCATAGCAAACCTGAAAAAAAAAATAGAATACAAGGATAAACAGGTAAGATAAGGTTCATTTATGCATATTTAACTTCAGTCACCCTTCAGAAGCTATCATTTTCAAACCTTGTACTTCAAATTCAATACTTCATGCTGGCTATTGCTAACCAAGAATGACGCTTTATTAATGAAAGCTTCAGCATTGACAGCATCGTCATCCTGGCAAATACGAAGAAGAAAAAAAATTCAAATAACCTTTATGATTCTGAAATTAAAACCAATGATTTTGTATGTGACCTAGAGTATGTGAAAAGTTACCATTTCAGATATTAAATAATATTCATACTAAAGATGTGGAACCAGCATACGTGATTCAATTTAGACATTGTGGCAAGTTATATCTCCCAATATGGTCTAAGAACCGACATCAATCAAATATGGATTTCCTTGCACAAAATAAAGTAAATACCTCAAGGCATAAACAAGCAATTTGAACACACTTTGATAACCTGAATGTATCATCAATTACCCTGATAAAAAAATCAAAATAAAATTAAGAATGAGAAAGAGACATTTTCAAATTTTGCCAGATTTATAATAATTTAGGCAAACTGGTAAATATGGTTAGAAATTCTGAGACCTCATTCCTGAATCTAGGTCGATACCACTGAGCATCTGAGCAGCTTTTGACCATTGCTCCTCAGATTCATAAAGCTCAGCCAATTTCTCTCTAATAACCAAAATCTACAACAAAACAACAAGTGACAATCAGCATGAAAAAATGCATACTTAGACATGAATTCAATAATTGATTTAAAGAAAGATACATAATGTGATGAGAGATCTGAATACTTTTTCAATCAACATCTCTACGCATAGAAAACCCTCATGCTTGACATAGTAACAAAAATACTTTTTAGATGAAGTCTCGGAATACAAAACAAAATTTGCAATTGTGAATTCTTTCACACTTCCACCTTTCTACAATTTATACAGTCCTATCAAATACCATAATAATAGTGTCGGAAATACTATGTATTCAAAGGCGGATTGCAGCCGACACCAACACGCTACCGTTATATGGTGGGTAAAGGTATAACACTGACGTCAAAGCTTAGACTTTAGAGATGTGGTACCAGAAATTTATAACATACTATCATACACATATAAAAGCTCATAAATAGTACACGCAAAATTAAATGTATATTCATAAGTCTTAACTAATAATCAAAGTTTATCGTTACCAATATTCAAATCCAAAATAAAGAGAATAACTTTTTGGGTGAAATGACCAAAAATTCTAAAAATAACTGAACAGAAAGCAATAAGTTAAGGTGATATTCAGGTTTTCACATGAGCTTAAATGTAGTAGCGGACGCTACAGCTACTACTCAAACGCAATGCAACAGAGTTTCACATGTCCCCTGAGAGCTGATGTGCAACACTGCTATAGAGGCAGCTATCGACTACAAAGCCAGCATATTATTTGTATAGGAGAATTTAATCCACCAAATAAGTAATAAATACCTACGAAGTTAAAATAATTGCTCAATTAACTATTATCAAACTGAGACGTAAGAAAGCACACGCGCTGCAAAATTGTATCCATGTGCATGCTAACCAACAACCCATATCGGAGCCGGACATGCATTCTTTTAACAAACTTCTAACACTTAGAACAGTTAGTGGCTTTTACAATTTTGTCACTTCCATTTTTTAAATACAAAATAAATGGGACCAATTTATCATGTTCACAAAATTTCATGCTTTCTTAAGATGTAAGTTTTATAATATTATACCTAATTTATTTGTCGTATTATAGTTATGGCTGTGTCATATTGGCCCATAGTTTTCAAATTCTGCTATATCCCTATGTCGAAATCATATCATATCTATGCCTAATGTTGAATTGTGTTTCATCTCAAGAAAGCAGCATTCAAGTTAACTTCTACTATTTACCGAAACAAAACATTACAATCATTTAGCCGCAAAACAGAACACACAAAATTTAAACCTGTTCTTCAAACGACACAACTCGAGGCTGAATCTGAGCAAGTATGTAATGAGCAATCTCTTTCTGTGTCTCAGGTGCCAATCTTCCCAACTCTTCAGCAAAACTCTATAGAAGCTGACGCGACACTACTAAAGGAACATCATCGGATAACACTGAAACACAAAATTCAAACTTTCAACAGCCTCATATATTAATAAAAACTAAGGAAAATAGGTTTAAATATGATTAGTCTTTTCCGAATAAAGTCAATTTAACTAAAAAACTAAAATGAATAAACCCTAGGTTGAGGAAAAAGAGAATTATCAACTGTGATCTATGAATTTCCTACCTTGAAGAATGTCATTTGATGAAATGACAGCATAAAGAATTTGTTTATACTGCTCTATCTTTTGCCTTTGGTCGGTAATCGCTGAAGTGCTTGCAAAAGCACCCTCCATCACTGTTTCACATCAACATTCAACAAAAAACGCAACAAAATCGGTTAATAAACCCTAAATTTCAAAAATAAGCAACGAAAATTACAATTTCTACAAAATTAATAAGAAATTTGACAGAGAAGTTTACCTAACAGAGTTGAAGGGTTTTGGAGTGTTTTTCGTTTGTGTTGACGAAGGTTGTGATTTCTCAGTCCTCCATTGCGTGAAATAGAATTCTACTTTAGAAATTAGAATTCGAATGAACCTCAAAATGATGATGAAAATTTTTATGGCACATTATTGCACGTGATTAAATTTATTTTTATCCAATTAATTTCATATGCACTAAATAAAAATAAAAAAAGAATAAATTAGGAGGATAAATAAAAACAAAGCGAAATTGTGGAATATAATACATTGGATTTTGTGAATTTTTTTTATTTTTTTTTTACATTTTGTGTGGAAAAACAAAAAAGCTTAATAGAGTTCTTGAATCCAAATCCACCATGGGTGTTGAATTCGCTACTCGTACTCTAAATGATAAAAAAAAAAAAAAAATACGGTAGTAGAGAAATTTAAAGGACACAATGTTTGAGACCAACAGGAGTGGAAATTTAGTAATCCGCATAACGCTCCCAAAGCACAGGATCAGCTTGCCGAGCAGTCTCAATGGGATAGCCCTCCGGATAGCTTCCGTCATCCTCCTCCGCCGGAGGATCTCCAAAGACCTTTTCTGCAGCTTCAACCAACATATTTCCACCGGCAACCAACTCCTTTCCTGAATTGATAATTCGGTTTGCGGCGACAACTACTTTTCTTCCATCGAGATCAGCTTCAGCGGCACAAATGTCTTTTACATTTGCAAAGATCTTCTCTCCAGCGTACCAGATTACGCATGAAGCAACTTTTCCGAAGAACTCCGCTTCCTCTCTTCCATATCCCACCTCCTCTTTCTCCGCCGGAACATTTTGATCTTTTACGGCAGAAATTATCTCATTTCCAGCAAGAATAACGTTATTTCCAGCAGTAATTATTACTTTTGCAGCATCAATTTTACTTACAACAGTATAAGCAACTCGAATCCTCCGTCCAGCCTTGGAGATCTCGTCTCCCGCACCACGGAGACTTGTTCCAGCTTTCGAGATTCGATAAACATCGCTGTGAAAGAGAGAGTATCCAGCAGCCTCGATAAGGTTTCCTGCTATCTTAATCCTATCTCCAACGGCACGCTCCTTGTCTCCGTGTACGGACACAACCGGAACCTCTTCTCCATCGTCAATATTAAAAACCTTTTTTCTAGCAGCTAAAGCTGCTTTCCAGGTTGCCTTCAAGCTTTCGAGATTGAATCCAGCGATCGGAGGTTCTTCCTTGGAGATTGGAGCCGGTTCAACGGAAAGAGCCGCGTCAGAAACGAGGATCTCATTGGAATCGGAAAAAGTGTCTTCTTCACCGTCACTGTAGTCGACAAAAGGTGCCGGTGACTTAGGTTTTTTTGGATCGGTAGGGAGTGGAGAAGACATTTTTGACTTGAGACTCTTTTTTTTTTTTTTTTACTTGTGATGTGATTCAAAACCCTAACTATTATTTATAGGAAAATGATTAATGGTGAGAATTGAATTTCTTTGAAAACCCACGAATAATTTCCCCTCGAGTTTTCAATTCAATTTCCTTATAAAATGAAGACGTGGCAATCCGTTGGTGCTTTGAAACCTTGAAGGTTTAATGACAAAAGTTATAATTTTTATTTATTTATTATTTTTGGTTAAATAGTCTAATAGTTAAAAATTTAATTTTAAGATGAATAAATGGGGTGTCATGGGTTCGAATTTCGATTCATGTATATATTATGCAATGTCCCTATCAATTGTGTTAAGTTTACGAGAAGAAAAAAAACTTAGAAATTTTAATATGAACGATCTTGACAAGTGGTCCACCATTGAATAGTACTTCCATTTTTTTAAAATTTTAATGACGATAAACATCATCTCTTGGTGTAACCAAAAAAAAAAAAACATCATCTCTTGGTAATAGATGTTAGTGGTGCTTTTCAATTTTACGGTTAAAATAGTGATGTAATTAGTATCAATTTGATTAAAATATCATAAATAAATATCTCGTTTATATTCAACAGACATCAATCAAGTCACCGTCTTAACCGCAAATGGAGAAGAATCATAAGTAATGTTATATATGAAATAATCAAGCCACGGATCGATGACGTGGATTTGCCTACGGTCGAGATTTAATAATACTCTTTCTACTTTCTTACTTAGTATTCTTTTTCGTTGTTTTTCAAATTCAGTAAAGTTAACTTTCTCTTCTTTTTCGTTGTTTTTTCAAATGTAATAGCCACACTAGATTGCTTTCATCTCTTTCCTTTGTTCTTTTTTTTCCTCTCTTCTCGTCTACCTTCGATGTGGCTTTATTCAACCATTTCAGATTTTAGTCTATGGAACCCACCAATCTAACATTTATTCAATTTCCCTCTCCTTCTCCATGTAGATACTCATAACTAAGAAAATTAAAAAGAAAAAATTAAACCATAATTTGGTTTAAAAAATTTGACGTCATTTTAATACACTAAAGCTTAGTTTAATCTTCAAAGGAATACAACCCCATTTTGTCTAACATGGCATCAATCTCCAAATTTTTACAAAAAAATAGTTAAATCAAATAGAAAATCTTGAACCAACGTTTTTTTCTTCATAATTAAACAAAGTGCAACCATTGGATAAACCGAACCTAGAATCTATTAATATATGACAAAATCATTGTTTTTTTTTGAAGAAATATGACAAAATCATTGTTGTATGTATGCATAGTGAAGTTCACAAAAAAAATCAACCAAAAGAAGGATGATTTAGGAAGAATGTTTGGACAAAGAAATTGGCAATAATCTAAGTCAAACAGGAACAGAATTGCCCTTCTTGCCCATGCTATCCAAAACATCATTGAGGGTGTGTTTGGTGTAGAAGAAAAGTTGTGAAGAGAGAAATAGGTAAGAGGGAGTTTGAAAAGAGAGAAAGAGGTGAGAAATAAGGTAGATTTGATAGATTGTTTGGTACAAGAGAGAAATGAGAGAAATAGAGAAGAGAGAAGGGTTGTTTATATTTAGAAGTACTATAATACCTTATGTTAAAATAAAATTTCCATTCAAACTAATTTAATTCTTTTGTTTGAATTCAGTTAAGTAATTTAACTACTTATTCAAAATGGACTGTTTATCCTTTTTATATATAAATTTAAGTATTTCTTTACCAAAAAAAAGTGTCGCATTTTCCCAAAAAAAAATAATATTTCGTAAAAAAATGCACCACGTACACGAGCAAAATACCACACACTCTACATTTTTGTGCAAAAAATCAACATATGAAATAAAGTTTTTTTTTTTAAGAAATGAAACAAAGTTGTCGAAAAAAACAGTTTAATAAAGGGATACAAAATTAATTGAATTAAAAAAGAATGAGGGGTATAATAGGAATACTACAAAGAATCCCTTCTCTCCTCCTATTTCTTCTCAATTTTGAAGAGAAAGAATTTTGTGTGGGACCCATAGCATTTTAATCTCTCTTCTGGTGGCATTTAACATGCACAATACACAAATTTGTGTACATGTACAAAGTTACTTTTTCAATGCACAAATTTTTTATACACCATTAGATCAAGGAAGAATACCAATTTTATCATGATCCAGCTGTATTATATTTTTTCATTCTTTATCATGTTGTCTTCAACCTCCATTAAGTTGGATTTATAATTAAATTCAGCGTGAACAAACTTCATCTTCCAAAAGTAAGCATCATCCAAAGAAGAAATAACACCCTCCCTCTGCAACAGATCTTTCATTACGACAATAGCATATGGACTAGGCCTTAAACAGAAAATGACATGCTTCAATTCATTTTTGACAAACATAATCGTAAATGCAACACTAAGATTGCAAGTTTGCAACCATTAACTCTCTCCGACAAAACAACCATCGTAAACATCTTCACCGCCGTCAACATCTTCACCATAGTAGATTTCATCTCAAACCTGGAATCTAGTTTAATCAGAACAAATTTTTTTAATAGTGTTTTCTTCATAACATCACTGATCTTGGCGATGACAGCCAGAACTACTTTCGGCGCCGAACAACAACCGCCGTCTCTCCGTCATGTTCACATCGGAAACAGCCTTCGTAACAACTCCGACTTGCTTCGTCTCCGCCGCGGGTGCCATAACGGTCACCGGAACTAACGTCGGAACTGTCGCCGGTGTTTCCGGCTTCAATTGCTCCATTCCATAGATAAAAATAATTAAAAAAATCGAATCGAATGGAAGAGAGAGAATCAGTAATCAATAATCAAGAATAAATTAGGTAACATGAGTTGAATTTGAATTGAGTTGAGTTTGGGTGAGGGAAATTGAAAAGTGAAAACCCTAACACATGGAAATGTAAATAGACTGGGTTCAGATGTAAGAAGGAATGTTTGTCATGACTTTGGTAATTTTGTGGGAAAAAGTGAAGAGATTGCTATCAAGCTAGAGAAAGAAAGTAGACAACGTGTCTTGCTCACTTGCGACTGCTGGTGGTGGTGGTGAAAAGAGGGAGATGGAAATAGGGATAATACTTGGGTGACATTGTGGTTGGTGACATTGGTGACATTGGCCAACCACAATGTCACACGTGTACAAAGAAACAAAAAAATATTGTGAAAGAGAAAGAATAAAGACACTTGTGACATTGTGGTTGGCCAATGTCACAATGTCACCAACCACAATGTCACCCAAGTGCTACCCTGGAAATAGAGGTTGAAGACAACAAAGTAAAAAAGATATGGTGTGGGTAGACTATAATAAAGATCAATGTTCCTTTTAATCTAATGGTTCAAAAATAACTTTCTTTAACTTGTGGATAGTGCACAATTTGTGCATTGTGTAGGCTAAATGCCACCCTCTCTCCTCTATTTCATTGGAAAACCAAACAGGAGAAGTTCACAATCTCTCTTCAACTTCTCTCTTCCTTAACTCTCTATTCCCTATTTCTACCCTACCAACCAAAGTGTGAGAGCTTGACATAGACCAACAATCTGCAAGAGCAACCCATCATTAAGTTTTAGAAGATTCAAGATGAATTTTGAACCAACACAATACTCATGATCAAAGACGACACGATCCTCGAGTGCACGGGTGCCCAGAAACAAGGGTCACAGAATGTAACATAACACTTGTGCAATAATCATTTTTACATGTTTACTTTTTTTATGCTCTCATATGAATTGATTATATTAGAAACTTAAATTCAAAAAACAACTCCATTTTTGAGATATTCATTGATCAAGGAAACATTCAATTGAAAAGAATTTGCGCCGCACAATTTTAAAGTTTTGGCTGGATATTTATACCTTTTAAAAGTATATAGTTTTGGCTGGCTATTTATACCTTTTATAAAAATCAATTATCACCTCCTAAAGCAATTCTCCTAAATCAATACTCGTTTTAGAGATTAATGAGAACCAATATTTTCTTAGTTCTTTTCTTTTACAACAGAATCAATGACGGTCGGATCCAAATATTATGCAGTTTAGATCAAATTTTAAAGTGAATGATTGTGTTTTTTTTTTAGTACACAAACCTACTCCACATTTCTTTTTTATGAGTTTTAATTTGAACACGAATTATCTTAAACAATTGGTTCTTAACCGAAACTATTTAAACACTTAAACTAACCGTTTCGTTATATGTGTAAATTTTTGCTTATATTTAAACCAAAGTCGTTATATTTAATTGATAGTTGTATTATGTATTTTTTTTAATATAAAAAGGTCATGTATAACTCAGGATAAATAATTTATGTTATAACTAGATGACAAGTCATTTAACGTAGAAATGATTAATCTATGTCTAACAAATATAGCATGCAAACTATATAATTTTTATTTTATTTTTTCAATAATTATTTTTATTGTTAAAATGTTAATGATCGTATGAATGCAGAGGCGGAGCACCTCAAGGGCCAAGGTGGGCCATGGCCCACCCCAAAAGTAATATTTCTTATTTAGTATATATATTAATATGTGCGTATATAAATGTTATGCAGTGTGTTGTAGCGGTTGGGAGTGTTTTTGGCAAACAAAACATAATGTGCATGGTTCAACACCCACTTCAACACCTACCCTACCTAAGCCTTTTTCTAACTTCAACACCTACCCTACCTAAGCCTTTTTTTTTTCTTTTATTTATTTATCATTCTCTATCAGTGATCCTGCACGCATAAGCATTAATATTCATAATTGAAATTATCTTTGGTTAATAAAACACAACTCTTTTGTGTAATTTAAAACAATCCTTCCTTCTTCATACTTATTTTTGGTACAATTATCTCTTTACTTTATTTTATTTTATACAAGAGAAGACTTCAAATCTCTTTTACAACACATAACATATAATTTAAACGTTAAAATATCGTTAAATAATATTATATCATAAAAATATTTGATCGTATAAACATTGTACTTTTTAAGTACAAGAATATTATATTCTTTATTAAATAAAAATATATTTCATTATTGTACTTGATTATAAGTATATTTTCTTATGTAATGATCTTTTTTACTAAGTATATTTTCTTATGTAATGATCTTTTTTACATTACTATATGTCATGAGTTTTATTTTAATTTTTTTTACTCAGTCGTTTATAGAAGTCGAGTCATTTAATTCAAGCATGAGGTTCAATCAATGACCTAGTTGTTCGATCAATGATTTGTTCGAGTTGGTAATCGGTTCAGATTTAAAAATATTGATTTGAACTATATTCAACAAATAGCAAGTTTACAGTCATTTGAACTAACCAATGATGAACTGTACGAATAAGAAAACATATATTTTCATACACTAAATAAATTGACGCCCACAAAAAATTAAGCTCCGTCACTATTTATGGCCCACCCTAAGTTTTTTTTCTGGCTCCGCCACTATGAATGAGCAAAAAATAATGCGACATTGCATGACTTCTGTGTCTTCCCCATCAAAAGGAGTATTTTTAAATTTTCTTGTTAAACTCACACAAAATCTGATCACATAAACAAATGATGAGTTGTGTAAAAAAATGTATAAATTATGATATACTTCATATTTTTAGAAAAAGCATGAGCAATTTGTCCTATATAAATATTTCTTTACATTTAGTACCTCCTTTGAGTTTCTTTTGCTAACATTATTTTTACAATATAACTGTCTTACATTTTTCCTATATAAATATTTATTTACATTTTTTTTCCCTAAAAAAAAGTATTTTTCTTTTGTCTCATTTCTATTACGTTTTTTTTGTATGCTAGGAAGTATGCATATACTTTTTTACTCTGTTTTTCTTTCTGTTTCTTTTAATTTTTTGTTTGAATTTTATATGATCATGTTTTGGAATGAGTACAATGTTACATGGTTTGAATTGGTGGTTGATAATGTTGTAACATATTCTCTTTATGCTTTCTAAACAAGGAGTCACTTATTTTGAATATAGATTTTAATGTTCTTTTAAATTTTTTTTTTTTTTTTAAGTTTCTTACAACAACAACAACCAAGCCTTATCCCACTAAGTGGGGTCGGCTAAGTTTTTTTTTCTAAGTTTCTTAATGTCGTGTTTTTCATTTGGTGTTAAGCCTGCTAAACTTCAAGGATCGATGTCATGTCAATGTAAATTGATATTGTGGGATAGGTTAAACAATAGGATAAGCAAAATTGGTTTTTATAAGTTTGAATGATGTCGATTGTAATTGATTTTGCTTATCAAATTGATATTATGATTTGTAGTTTTTGAATATAAACTTAATTTTTTACACAGGAGCTTATTGTTCAAATCATTTTTAAATGAATGTATTTAAACATAAGTTATTTTACATTCAACATATATTTTTGTCTAAAATCAATTTATTCAAATTTATTTTTCGTCAATAGAGAACCAAATACACACTAATTTTTTTGGGCACAAACACACTAAATTTATCAGTCTAATATTCAAGCATTTACCCCAATATACTTCCATTGTTATGGCAATGTTTAAAATATTAAAATATATTGATTTTAACTTTGAATGGACTCCCTAAAAAAAAAAAAAAACTTTGAATGGATTGAACTCTTTAATATCTTATACATTTTTTTTCTCTCCTCCTGTGCTAGGATGAGGACAGAAAGGAAAACATAAATTTTTAGACTTAATTACAGTTTTGGCCCCCTAAGTATCCAAAAGTTGCAATTTTGGTCCCCTAAAAAATAACTACTTTCTAGCCCTCTATGTTTACCTCCTTTTGCAATTTCGACCCAGCTTCCGCATTGTCATACCAATCCTCTCCTTCAGACTCTTCAACTTCATCTTCATCAGCGTGAATCGTAGGAATAGCAACCTCCTCATCTTCGGACTCTACTTCTTGAGCAGGAATCGCTATAGGAGCAACCGGAGTGATCTGCTCTTCTTGAATTTGGTTGATCGGAGCTTCATTGATTTCCTCATGGATCGGATCGTTCTGCTCCAAATTCATGTGACCTTCATGTGCACCGTCAACCACACCGTCAAAAGCAGGATCTACTCCGCCGGTGAGAACCTTAAACCTTTTCGGATTCGCTTCATCAGCATCGGAATCGAAGGCATCAGAATCAGAATCGAAGTCGTTAGAACGCTTTTTTCTTACTTATTTTCACTTTAACTGTTCATAGCCTAGGTATATATAGAGGTGTGTTCCGCATAACGGATCGAAAGAGCTGTGTAGTTAGTTGAAGTTAAGTATTTGACAATATTTATTTAAATATGTATACCATCTTTTAAAATATATAAAACAAAACAAAAAAAATGCTTCTTTTACACGCTTATTCAAGGTGCTTACTAGCACAGTCAATTTGCTTTGCTTTATTTAATTAGATATCTAAATAATGAAACATATTGTTTCATTTTTCTAATATTAGTTATGAAATCTCATCATACTCCCTCCGATGCTTATTCAAGGTGCTTAATAGCACAGTCAATCTGCTTTGCTTTATTTAATTAGATATCTAAATACTGAAACATATTGTTTCATTTTTTTAATATTAGTTATGAAATCTCATCATACTCCCTTCGTCCCATATTATAAGCAAAAAACAAAAAATCACACTTATTAAGAAAACTAAAACATAGTAGTTTGTAACATAGTTTTTTGTGTTATCTTTGAAATAAGTTTTATAGGAAGATGTAAAAACAATTTTCATTGGTAATTGATTATAGAGAAAATGAAAAAGAGAGCAAATTGAATCCACTTTGCATTTAATTTTCCTTTGAAAAAGATAAATTTTTGAAAAAACATAATTAAATATGATAAAAGTTAGTCTTTTTTACTTATAATTTAGGACAAAGAAAATGAGTTTTTTTTGCTTATAATTTGGGACGGAGGGAGTATTAAATTTGTCCTAAAGTATATATTTGGTTTATATATATATATATATATATATATATATATATATATATATATACACTTCATCCGGTCACTATTATAAGCAAAACTTCACTTTTTAGATATATATATATATATATATAGTCTTTATTATATACTAGATACGTTAATTATTCAATGTATCTAAAAAGTAAAGTTTTGCTTATAATAGTGACCGGAGGGATAATATATGGAAGGCCTTTGTGTGGGCATAATATGAGCTATTTAATTTCGTATCCTTCATATTCTTTCATTAGACAGTCATTTGTCCACACGAGGTAAAACATAATGGAATTTATATCCACAATCGCGATGAACTTCAGAATTAAACGGACAAAGTGCAACCATTGGATAAACCGCTAGAATCTAATAATCTCTGACAAAATCAATGTTATATGTATGTATAGTGAAGTTCACAAAAAAATCATCCAAAAGAAGGATGATTCAGGAAGAATGTATAGACAAAGAAATCGGCAATAATCCAAGTCAAACAGGAACAGGAATGCCCTTCTTGCCCATGCTATCCAAAACATCATTTAGAGCTTGACATAGACCAACAATCTGCAAGAGAAAACCATCATTAAGTTTGAGGAGATTGAAGATAGATTTAGAACCAACACAACACTAACAATCTGCAAGAGAAAACCATCATTAAGTTTTAGGAGATTGAAGATGGATTTAGAACCAACACAACACTCATGATCAAAGATGATACAATCCTCGCGTGCACGGGTGCCCATAAACAAGGGTCGCAGAATATAACATAACACTTGCGCAATAATTTTAACATGTTTAGTTTTTTTTTACGCTCCCATATGAATTGATTGTATCAGAAACTTCAAAAAAAAAACAACTCCATTTTTGAGATATTCATTGATCAAGAAAACATTCAATTGAAAAGAATTAGCACTGCACAATTTTAAAGTTTTGGCTGGCTATTTATACCTTTTAAAAGTATATAGTTATGTCGTAGTATAAAAACTGATTTTAAATAACACAAATATTAACAGACATCGTTGAGTCAAAAAAGAAAAAGAAACAGAAGTTGAAACCCATATTATTTTATTTAACCCACTTAAGAGTGGAGCTTTCAGAGATACTGGATGTATATGAAAAAATTACCTGCTGGTCCCATCTTTGCAACTCTTCAGTGTCGTCATCAAAATGTATGATAGCTTCAACCTGAAATAAATCATTAAAAATTTGACCATCACTTCCTAGTCCCCCAGGAGTCTCATCAGAGTACTTTTATGAACTAAGAGACTGTAATGGTTATTTAACATTTATACCTGGTCAATAGATCCCTTCATCCTATCCTCATAAATCATTCTTGATGCTATCTTCTCAGCCTGAAAGTATAATAATTGTGGGAGAAAAAATCAAAACAAATCAAATCTTACAAGCTGTAGGACGGACATTGAATGAACATAAGAAAATCATTGCCAGCAGGATTTCCCTCCTCAGGAACGTTCATGTTTAGTAATTTATATAAAAGCTATTATCACTATGCCACACCATTCAAAAAAAATTCTTATTTAAATATTATGATTAATTTAAATAAAGCTTCACAACAAATAGGGAATACTCCCTCAAAAACAAATAGGGAATACTCCCTCACAAACAAATAAGGAATATATAATAGAAATATGAAATGCTGAATTCAATTGACAGATTTGTTCTTTCTATAAGATGTACTTCTCTTCACTGAAAAATAAGTATGACTTTGGACATGAAATTATGTACCTTGGGAGGTGGGATTCCCAACAGTGTGCCTAACTCATCAAAGCTACAAGAGAGGCAAACACACAGATTAGGAGCATAAAATAACCAAACAGTGCAAATATTAAATAATCAACCGTTCGGAAACAATAAACTGATAATTCAATTTCTCATACCTAATATTAGTATAAAGTTTGCTTGCACTCAGAAGATTATGCTCAATCATAGCTCGGTCCAGCACAGTGAAATTGTCTGGAAGAAGGGCTTTCTGTGGAAAAGAAAAAGCTGAAACATACCCATCATGGCAACCAAAAATATGAAGATACAACACAAACTTTAATAACCTGATGTGGTTTCAATTCTTCTGCAAAAGCATCAATTTCAGGCTTTCGAAGAATTCTTTCCAAATACACCTGATATATACGGAATCACATTATATGACCAGTGTGGAAATTCAAATGAGGCAGACAAAGAGGAAAAGGAAAGGTGGGGAGAGAAACCTTCTGCAGTATGGGATAGATCTTCAACTTTGAGCAACGCTCATCCTAATCCAACCAAGTCCACAAAAATTAATGAGACAAGATTTGATGATTTCACATTTGAAAATTATTTGATGATTGAATCTTTACCTTGTACAGTGTGGCAAGAACACGGGAACGTTGAGGCCCTGCACCTGCCAATATTGTGCACGTAACGGCAGCAGATAAAGCTTGCCCAAGCGCTTCCTCATTAATTTCCCTGTAATATAAAGTGCATATGTGACTCACAACCACAGCATTTTAAAATATAATCAAGGTAGTCAAACTCAGGAGTCTATGTAACTCACAATTCATAAGAGTTTAGTCAATATAAACATATGTTAAAAAAACATCTAGCATAGTACCTAAACACAATTAAATGTATGAGTTCAAATTTTAGATATTTTATGGGATTCAGCCCTCATCAATTCAAAAGAAAAAACAGATATTTTATAAGTAACTCTGCCAGACCAGATTATAAAAATACACCATCACAATTCATCATTTCTGGGCAAACTAACAAACCCATAAAAAGAACATAACATGTTAGAAGTCGATGTACAGATTGGCAAATTACAAGGTTCAAAATTACTACAGAGGGGGATATGAGATTCCTTTCATTTGAGTTGGATTTAGCTTAGTAGAACTAGGTTTTTTTACAAACTTGGTCATTCTGGGCAATGAGGTTGAGACTCAATACAACATTGTTCACCTCCTTAGCAGATAGGTACAAGTTGGGATGTTAGATGCTTTCTATGAAGTCTAATGCGACAATTATGAGTTTATATTGTGTGCATGCCATAGCTTATCATTTACTATATCCATTTCAGATTTTTCAAAAAGCCCTGAACCTGTGCAATTTCAAGCATGTCTGTGGAAAATAATCTTGTATTATTGACTCGTTCAACTTAAAATTGCAATTCTATGCATGTTTGGCTAAACATATACTGCCTTCAATAGATGCACAAATCTTGTGAATAAATGATATGAGTTCATTCCTGCCCAATGCCCAACCCAATTGAAGGCAAATGTTCATCGCATGCATAAATATTACAGTCATTACGCCCTCACTCACATTTTATGCTACTCTAAAAGTTGAGATACCACATTTGAAACATAGATTGTGAATCACAATATGTAGGTATTGCCTCTCAGTGGACAGGGATTTGTATCCGATCATTTTGGAATTCAACACAAGAGGGTTAAGTTGGTGATCTTACCATAAAAATCCCCTTGTATATTTTTTTAAGTTGCGGGATCCAATAAATTTTAATGGAGAGATCGCCATAATAATCCCCTTATATTGAATTTCAACATGAGGATCCAAATCCAATGGACATCAAATAAATTATAAAAATACTGGTTTGGACTCTGACCAAATTAATTCTTTAGTTTTGGAATTAGATTCATTGTAATAAATCCAAAGCAGCATGAGACTATTATAGTGGCCATTTTGTACTAGAAAAAGGGATGGCATTTTAGTTATTTTGGCCAGGGCAGTATATAAGGCAAATGAAACTCAAAAATGAGTAGAAAAATCTTAAGATTTATCTTCTTTTTATTCAAGAGGCCAAAGCCTCATCCCTCTCGCCCAACCCATTACATAATCCGCTTCGTGACACCGTCATATTTGATTATGGTGGATAAACCTGCAAAATCGGCCAATATATATCATTGCGGACAGATACCCGTCATGGCCGATATTCGGTAACACTGATTCTAACACCAATATCAGTTACACTTAGCAGTCTATCAAGCGTCATTTAGTGTTTCTGTTAAGACATCGTATCAGACAAAATACAAGAGGAGAGGATAATAAATAACTGTAGCAGTTATGGTAGCAGTTACATTATATTATTGTCAGTTATGGTGTGTTTATGTTACAAATAAAAAGGGAGAGACAAGGGAAAAGCTGGGAGAGGACATTATTATTTGGTTACTGTTATGTGATTGCTATATAAAGTTGCATCCTGTGTTTTAAGATAATTCTGCAGAGGAATTAATACTATCCTATAAATTCTGTTCTAAATGTGCTTTGTTCTAACAGTTTGTAATTTGACATCTTGTCTTCTTAAAAACAGCAAGGATTCAGAATTCAATGATAGTATCCAGCTCAGTTCTGGAATCTAAAACAATTTTTACTTCAAAATAAAATTTAGGTCGAGGAATTATATTGGCAAACCAAAGAGACTCTTGTCACCACAGGGAAAAAACAGAGATATGATCTTACAGAGTAGATGTTCTAAAATGGTCATGAAAACTTAAGAGGGAAAAAGTAACATGCAGGAGGATACATACTCATCCCCTATTTGCCTTTTCTCAATTTGAGATATGTCGTAATATCGCAAGGCAGCTTCCAAGAACTTCCTCTTCAGATCTAAGATCCTAGCATAGCAAACCTGAAAAAAAATAGAATACAAGGATAAACAGGTAATGCATATTTAACTTCAGTCACCCTTCAGAAGCTATCATTTTCAAACCTTGTACTTCAAATTCAATACTTCATGCTGGCTATTGCTAACCAAGAATGACGCTTTATTAATGAAAGCTTCAGCATTGACAGCATCGTCATCCTGGCAAATACGAAAAAAATTATTTCAAATAACCTTTATGATTCTGAAATTAAAACCAATGATTTTGTACGTGACATGTGAAAAGTTACCATTTCAGATATAAAATTATATTCATATTAAAGATGTAGAACCAGCATACGTGATTCAATATAGACATTGTGGCAAGTTATATCTCCCAATATGGTCTAAGAACCGACATCAATCAAATATGGATTTCCTTGCACAAAATAAATTAAATACCTCAAGGTATAAACAAGCAATTTGAACACACTTTGATAACCTGAATGTATCATCAATTACCCTGATAAAAAAATCAAAATAAAATTAAGAATAAGAAAGAGACATTTTCAAATTTTGGCAGATTTATAATGATTTAGGCAAACAGGTAAATATGGTTGGAAATTCTGAGACCTCATTCCTGAATCTAGGTCAATACCACTGAGCATCTGGGCAGCTTTTGACCATTGCTCCTCAGATTCATAAAGCTCAGCCAATTTCTCTCTAATAACCAAAACCTATAACAAAACAACAAGTGACAATCAGCATGGAAAAATGCATACTTAGACATGAATGCCATAGTTGATTTAAACAAAGATACATAATGTGATGAGAGATCTGAATACTTTTTCAATCAACATCTCTACGCATAGAAAACCCTAATGCTTGACATAGTAACAAAAATACTTAGATGAAGTCTCGGAATACAAAACAAAATTTGCAATTGTGAATTCTTTCACACTTCCACCTTTCTACAATTTATACAGTCCTATCAAATACCATAATAATAGTGTCGGAAATACTACGTATTCAATGGCAGATTGCAGCCGACACCAACAACGCTACCGTTATATGGTGGGTAAAGGTATAACACTGACGTCAAAGCTTAGACTTTAGAGATGCAGTACAAGAAATTTATAACATAGTATCATACACATATAAAAGCTCATAAATAGTACACGCAAAATTAAATGTATATTCACAAGTCATAACTAATAATCAAAGTTTATCGTTACCAATATTCAAATCCAAAATAAAGAGAATAACTTTTTGGGTGAAATGACCAAAAATTCTAAAAAAAATTGAACAGAAAGCAATAAGTTAAGGTGATATTCGGGTTTTCACATGAGCTTAATTGTAGTAGAGGACGCTACAGCTACTACTCAAACGCAATGCAACAGAGTTTCACGTGTCCCAACTAATAATCAAAGTTTATCGTTACCAATATTCAAATCCAAAATAAAGAGAATAACTTTTTGGGTGAAATGACCAAAAATTCTAAAAAAAACTGAACAGAAAGCAATAAGTTAAGGTGATATTCGGGTTTTCACATGAGCTTAATTGTAGTAGCGGACGCTACAGCTACTAATCAAACGCAATGCAACAGAGTTTCACGTGCCCCGAGGGCTGATGTACTACACTGCTACAGAGGCAGCTATTGACTACAAAGCCAGCATATTATTTGTATAGGAAAATTTAATCCCCCAAATAAGTAATAAATACCTATGAAGTTAAAATAATTGCTCAATTAATTATTATCAAATTGAGACGTAAGAAAGCACATGCGCTTCAAAATTGTATCCATGTGCATGCTAACAAATAACCCATATTGGAGCCAGACATGCATTCTTTTAACAAACTTCTGACACTTCGAACAGTTAGTGGCTTTTACAATGTTGTCCCTTCCATTCTTTAACTACAAAATAAATGGGAATGGTTTATCATGTCCACAAAATTTCATGCTTTCTTAAGATGTAAGTTTTAATATTATATCTAATTTATTTGTCGTATTATAGTTATGGCTGTGTCATACCGCATGACCCATAGTTTTCAAATTCTGCTATATCCCTATGCCTATATCATATCATATCTATGCCTAATGTTGAATTGTGTTTCATCTTAGTTTTTTTTTTTCTCTCTCTCTCGTTGTTATATATTTCCTACCATGCTTAAGAAAGCAGCATTCAAGTTAACTTCTACTATTTACCAAAACAAAACATTACGATCATTTAGCCGCAAGAATAGACAAAATTTAAACCTGTTCTTCAAACGACACAACTCGAGGCTGAATCTGAGCAAGTATGTAATGAGCAATCTCTTTCTGTGTCTCAGGTGCCAACCTTCCCAACTCTTCAGCAAAACTTTGTAGAAGCTGACGCGACACTACTAAAGGAACATCATCGGATAACACTGAAACACAAAATTCAAACTTTCAACAACCTCGTATATTAATAAGAACTTAGGAAAATAGGTTTAAATATGATTAGTCTTTTCCGAATAAAGTCACACCATAAATATGATTAGTCTTTTCCGAATAAAGTCACCTCATATATTACCGGTAACCATGCCACGTGGCCCAATAAGCCGATGTCAGGTTTAGTCCTAATCCTTGCAAATTCAAAATTTGTTGTTCTTAGTCTATAACGTCAAACGTGTTCTTAGTCTATGACGTCAAACATGACGCAATGAAGTCACGCTATGTGGCCCAATAAAAGCAACTGTTTTTAAATTTGCAGAGACTAAAACCAAAAAACATTACAATTGCAAGGACTAAAATCATATTTAAACCCTAATAAAAAACTAAACTAAAAAAAAATATTAAAATAAAAAAAAATATTTAACTAAAAAATTAAAAATTAAAAGAATAAACCCTAGGTTGAGTAAAAAGAGAATTATTAACTGTGATCTATGAATTTCCTTGCTTGAAGAATGTCATTTGATGAAATGACAGCAGAAAGAATTTGTTTATACTGCTCTATCTTCTGTCTTTGGTCTGTAATCGCTGAAGCGCTTGCAAAAGCACCCTCCATCACTGTTTCACATCAACATTCAACAAAAAACGCAACAAAATCGGTTAATAAACCCTAAATTTCGAAAATAAGCAACAAAAATTACAATTTCTACAAAATTTCCACAAAATTCATAAGAACTAAGCATTAAGGAGAAGAAAAATCAACGAAGAGAGTGAAATTTGACGGTGAAGTTTACCTAACGGAGTTGAAGGGTTTTGGAGTGTTTTCGTTTGCGTTGGTGGAGATTGTGATTTCTCACTCCTCCGTTGCGTGAAATAGAATCGCTTCTACTTTAGAAATTAGAATTCGAATGAACCCTCTTCTTATTTTTCACCACTTTCTCGATACTCGATTTTTTATTCGGTTTGGGTTTGGTTTGTTTGGGTTAATGGGTCGAATAATGGTTTGTTCAGGTTAATGGGTCGAATAAATTAAGGCCAAAGTTTTGAAGCATGTGCTATTATGGCCTCTCAAATTTCTCGTTTTTGCCTCTTACTTATCACTTCATTACTTGAAAACGATTTGTTTTTTTTGGTAGAATGACAGGACAAAAAGGAGAAAATAAAAAAACCCTAATAATATGACTCAGCATGGGGCATCAAGCTTCAACACTGACTTCAACTTCGATGAGGGGTCTGCCAAAGAATCACACCTAATCTTGAAGAGCGTTCGAGCTTAGCCAAAAAATATGCGTAATGGTTGCCCTGTCAAAGCAAATTGTTTGAAAACGGTTTGATGCACTTGCTATATTAAGTCGTCATATATTCTATTATTATAATATGTTAATATAAATGTATTTGTTTTCATTTTTAGGCATGGGTTGTGGAGCACTTCAGATTTTTATTTACATGGGACCATAATCCAGAGTATGCCGCAAACTTTCCACATGTTACACATTTTTTCCCGAAGAAGGGTCATATTTCACCGACTCACTACTGAGGCATCCTTGATCTTTTGACGATGGAGAACAACATATTCCACGCTTGTGGTGATCTTCGACATGTGTTGCCTTTTGCAGATATATTACGGTACTCCAGTTAGATTGTGGCTAGCAAAGAGATGAAGTACCGACACTTGAAAAAGCAGGTGAAGAGGCGGTATGGCCATGTTGTTTACGTTGGATTTTCGTAAACAACCGCTGGTTTACAAATGGTAACTTGCAAGATCAACCAGTAAATCTTAGGACATATTGTGTTTGTTCTTGTTGTTAGAAATTCTGCGTTTTTGATGTCAAAAATATAAGAAATATGATAAAAACAATCGAATTCAATCCACTTGAACTCAATCGAACTTAATAAAGTAAAGTGCAAGAACACTTAAAGAACAAAGGGTAAATTGCATTGATTAAACAAAGGTTGGTACACAGATTCATACATTGCAACTTGTGACTCGTTTCTCGCTTCCATACGGATACTTTGAGTATAAGTTTGTATGACGGAATTGTGACCTGTTTTCCCTATGAAAAACTACTATTTATACTAAGTCTAGAAATAACTACACTTCTTTGAAATTCAAACTACAACTGCCACAAGTCGACAGTTTTACTTATTTGAAAACAAACTTAAAATAAAAACTGACTTAAAGAATAACTGTTGATAACCACCTTCGAAAACTGCTTTATCGAAGTCTTCTAGCATCTTCGAACCCATATTTGCTTTCAACACAACACTCTGTTCGAATCTTCTTTAAATCTAGGTCAACTATACTTTGACCACATTTATTACAGCTAGTAAAATATATTGGCTAACAAATTGCCCCCCAGAAACGCCATTTTCGATTTCACCGAAGGAGAAAAAGACGTTTTTGAAAAAAAAACTAACATTCTCCATCGAAATGAATGATGTCAGTATTTAATTCAAAACTAATTCAAATTTCCTTTAAATACTGACCCCACAATCTTAGTTAGTGGGCCACGTTCTCTATCATTGGAAAAGACAACACTTTAATGGTAAAACTGTTAAAATAAGATCTTGACATGTGTCATGATCAAAGGTCCATAAAGAAGCAAACTCACCTTTACTCTTTTCACTTTTCACCATTTCATTTTCACTTTCACTGTTCCTCTTCTCCGCCAAAAAAGTTCTCTCGAAGAAAAAAAACTTTGAACTTTCTGCAACTCCTATCTTTAAACACGAACTATTCATCAAATTCTCACAAAAACACTTAAACAATGACGAACGCAGCAGGAACCTCTCATGTGTATCGCGAAGAACCCATTGATTTTACTAAAGAAATCGCTAATGCTGCTCCTGCTTTTATGAACGAACCAGAGATCAATGAAGCTGAAAAAGCTATCTGGAAAACCCAGGTAATCATCCCTTGTACTGATACTCCATATGCATTTTTAGGCCCCATTTCTCTAGAACCTGAAACTCCAGAGATTAACTCTCTTTTCCCATGCATTGAAACTCAACCTCCTTTAATTTTCACAAAAGGTCCTTTTGACCTAAGTTTTGTAAAATCCAAAATTAGGACTGAACCGAAAACTTATCCAGAATACATTGCTTGGTTAGACAAAGTTCAAAAACAAAAGGGCCAATTTTGGAAAGAGAAAGGGATTTTTGATCTCATCCAAATATCTCGATATGGTCCAAAATACCATAATGAATTGATATTTGCTGCTTTACATTTTTGGAACCCATCGAACAACAGCCTTCACTTGAAATGTGGAATGCTCACTCCTACCCTTTTAGATGTGGCTGGCCTTACTAGCTTAAAACCAACTGGATACACCTTTAATCCAGATGTTACCACTTCTCAATACTCAGTAAATTTCGATAGCCCTGCCTATGGTTTATTTATAGCTAACAACCATGATACCGAATGTGCTGAAGTATCTGCAGATGAACATGTAGCTTTTTTTGACCTACTGGTTATCTATGCATGTTTTTTGCTCAAGGTCAGTACAAGTCCCTAAGAAATTCATGTGTCTAGCTAGTCAATTGCATGAAGGAACAGATATCTGTTTAAGCAAACTGATTCTAGGTTCTTTATATGAAACCCTTAACCAAACAACTAATAATCTTAGAGATTATCCCCAAACTGGTGGAAATTTAGTTGTATCAGGACCCATATGGTTGTTTCAACTATGGCTTTTAGCCACTTTTGGATCAAAACTTGCTTCGATCCTACCTTCCTCTTACACATCAGCATACTCAGACAAGACCACTGAAGGTATAGGCTTAGCTATGTTTCACCCCGATGGGAACAAGTCTTCACAACAACTTTTTGAAAATGCTTATACAACCCTGCTTGATTGTTCCATTTTCACCCCTATGATGGCACCATTTACCACTAGGAAATATGGACCTAACTGGTTCAAAGAGGACTTTCCTACTACTTCGAAAAAAGCCAATAAAACAGAAATCAATGCTATATGGGAAGCTTATTTGACCCCTACCTATCTATCTAGCAGACTTACACCTGGTAGCCCTTATGGAGTATATGGTTATCAACCTAACCATGTAGCTAGACAGTTTGGTATGGTTCAATCAAAACCCAGCTCCTTGTTCAAAAGTATAAGTGAATGGAAAATTCCTCTGATCGAACCTGTGTGGAAATCCATAATTCAAGCCAAGAGAACAACTGTGTTCGAGCCTACATATTTCTCAACATCATTTGCATGCTCTGAAGCATTCTTTCGATGGTGGCGAAATTATTACATACGCCAATCCAATCGAGGGAATCCCGATGAATTGCTGCCTCAACTGACCAGTACTTTTCACACTTTGCAGAACAAAGACAAGAAGACTAGAGGTACGCACATTAAAGAAATTCAGCAATTTCAAAGATATTATCAAACAACATATGACCCTTTACATCCAAAGAGGACAGTATATTATGCTGCTCAAACTCTGAGAGATAAAGTTCGAGAGAAAATTTCAGAAACAATTTTTCCCCCTGGAACACCCAATAAATATCTTTATGTTTTAGAAAAGAAAATGAGACTAGCAAGACTTCCATCTTGTAATCTTGCTTTGGCCTTCAGGCCACCATACCCAAAATGGTTACTTTATAATTTCAAATTCCCACAAAATAATTTAGTAACCTATGCTAAATGCAATTTATACCAATATAATGGTGAACTTGGCTATGAATTATCCCAAGTTCGAATCGAAACTCCCAGTATCATGGGTATGATTTTTTCTTTCGCTAAAACACATTAATACTATTGTTAAAAGAAATAGTACTTATCTGTATAATCACATATTTCAGCTTTGCCTTTAACTCCAGGAGAAGCAAAGCTCGATGATGCCAGCACCCAGAACACTTCGAAAAGCAAATCTGACAAGAAGAAAAAGAAAGCTTCCCAAACTAAAGAAGTTGAATCGAAGAAATCTGAGGCTGCATCGAAGGAACCTCCTAAATCAAAGGAACCCAAAGTGAAAACAACTTCATCAAAAGGACATTCTAGATCGAAGAGCAAGAAAGAACAAGCAACTGTCGATCTCTCTGATGATGATAGTGAGGTGGAGATAACTAAAGAACAGATCGAAGCTTCCAAAGTAACACTTCCCAAAGTCCATACTGAAGGAAGAAGGAAAAGAAAACAAGAACAAATATCACTTGTCCAAGAAAAGGAAGTCGAAGTGGAAGCTTCTGAAAGTTCTCCCCCCATCTCACCATCTAAACCATTCAAACGTCGTCGAAAGACTTCTCATTCTAGTGCTCATTCACATGTTGGTGATAATGGTTCGAAGGTATTTTATCGAAACCATATTTTATACGAAATATCTCTAAATGTCTTGTTTTTTAAGCATCTATCTTATTCTTTTTAGGGTATCGAACAAGAACAAACTAATCCATCACAACATGGGCAAGTTCTTCCTTCTTCGAAGACCACTTCACCAATTGCTGAAGACAAAGAGGATGAGCATGATGATGCTAGCAGTCCAGAAGGTCTTAAAGTGGATCCTCCTCAACAACAACAGGCAGAAACACCCACTGATGACTTGGTAAATGATGAATCACTTAACAATGACCAATCTCATTCTGCACCCACCCTTGGAGATAATGTATCGAACTTTGCTACTGAAGATACAAACATAACTACTCAACAAGATGCTCCTGGTGATGCAGAGATGATTGCTCAACAAGATGCCCCTATGATCGATCTGGAAGAAATCGATCGATTGGCCAAAGATGATCCTTTCAATGCCTTTGCCTTGATAGCTAAGAGTATTACTCTTTTCTCAACTAGCACTGGCCAAACTTCTGATTCATCCAAGGGAAATCCCTCTGAGACTTCAAAGAACAACCTGCTAGCAGAATTTCAAAAGAAGATCATCGAAGCCGACTTGCTAGAGTTGATTGAAAAAGATGCTGGAGCTCTTGCTGAAATCAAGAGTTTATTTGAAAAACTTGGTGCTCTCCCAACTGGTTGGAAGTTTCGAAACCTGTTTAATTATCTTGAACCAATGTTGGAGAGTGCTAATCAAAATTTCCAGAAGAGGAAAACTGGTCAAGCTCAAATGGCAGAGAAGAAAGCGCATCATGATCAAATTGTGATCGAACTGTCATCCTTCCAAGAGAAATTTAGAATTCTTCAACAAGAAAGAAACAATGCGAAGCAGCAAGTGGTTGACATCGATGCCAAGATTAAAGAACTGGAAGCTCAGAAAGCTGAAATTTTGGCTAAGGATGAAGCCAGAAATCGAGAAGCCAATGAAGCTGTTAACAAATTCAAGCTCTCCAAGGAACTAGAGTCTACCATTGCTCAACTTGCAAATGACAACCATGCTCTCGATACCCAATTGGCTGAATACAAAAGCCACATTGAGAAACTCATCTCATCATTTGAGATTTAGTTCTGTTTCCATTTTATTCTCTAAGACTTTTATTTTATTTCAGCCTTATCGAATATCTTGGTCTATAATGTTTTTATAACAATTTGTGGACCATTTTCTATTTCGAACGACAATTTCTTTTCAATCATCGAAATTCCTTTCTTATTTTCTTGTATCGAATTTAAATTTTATTTAAATCCAAATAAGATTGGAACAATTTCCAAGACATTTTAATGATGAGGAAACAAAAAAGTAACTTTTTGTTTAACCCAACAAGTTAAACTTGCCTAGGAAGTTGAAAAGAAATAAAACAAATAAATAACTTTTTAACACAAATTAATCCTTTTTAAAATAAAACCTTTAAAACTTCCCTCAGATTACGAAGTTAAGTAACCATTGGCCATCGGAATAACTGTTCCCACGTGTCATCATCTTCAAAGCAAGAAGAACCGTTTGATTGAGCCACTTCTTTCAACTTCCCTCCATTATAAATATGATTTTCCCTTTTATAAAAATCACTCTTTTCTTTGTTTCGTCTTCGTCTGAAAAATCTTTCTTACTCAAAGCTTTTCTTTCTTAAATCATCATGACCACCATTGATAATCTGAGTGATGATCTTTTAGTCAAGATTGCTGCAAAGATTGCTGCTCAAAGCAGGAAAGATCTTTTCGCCTTTCGCCATACCAATAGCAGGCATTGGCGCGTCAGTGAAGATTCTGAAGTTTCTAGGGCTTTTGGAAATGATGTCATCTACTTCCTCTACGACCCCAATGAATGGTACAACAATGCTATGGTGGCTCATTCTAAGTTTGCTTTTAAACTTAGACTCTGGAATCATGGCAACGCCATGTTCTGTATTCTTCGAAGCACTCAACACATGTTGGATGCTAATCCAAACATTGAAGAAATGAAACGCCTCCTTACTACTGCTATCAATGCCACTGGCTCTCTGAGTGCAAGGTACTACCTTCTTCTCATCAATGCGCTCTCCATGCCTATGCCAGAAAACATCCTCGAAGACTTCAAAGATCTTGCATGGACACATCGATTGGCAGAATTTCGAAGCGACATTTTGGGAGGAACTTCAACTTATCGATTTCGCTGTCCTTGGTGGAATAGGCCCATGCCTATTTGGCTTACTAGGCGTCGTTTTTGCAACAACTACCACAACTGTGCAGGAGATGGGAGAATTGGAGGCTGGTATTCACTTCTACCTGGGCCAGATCATGACTACTACTTGGTCAATGCTTGCTTCAGGTGTCGTCTCGATACAGAAATTCGCTGGTTTCTCGATCGTTTTGGGATTGTAACTGAATGGTGAAAACCATTTCTAAATGCTTTCTAGACTTTAAGTACTTTGTGTTTTCTTTTGTAATGGTTTTTCCATTTTAAGCATTTCAATGTAACCTGCCCATCAGTTGGCATTTTTAAATTAATGCCAAGTTTTTATTTCGAATCAAATTACTCTTGTGTAATTTTAATTTCTTGTAACATCGGTTTATATTTTTTCAAATATTTACCGTTTATGCGTAGAATTCTCTGATCTTCTTGTAGTTCCTCGATCTCATACGCATTATTCGAAAAAACTCTTAGAATTTTCCATGGTCCTTCCCAACTAGGAGACCATTTTCCTAAACATCGATCCTTTTTATCCATAGGCAAAATAACTTTCCAAACTAAGTCTCCTTGCAGGAATAATTTCGATTTAACTCTTTTGTTATAGGCTTTTGCTATTCTTTCTTTTTGCTTTGTAAGCACTTCTAAAGCCATCAATCTTTCTTCATCAATATCTACTAATTCATCCAACATCATATCCAAATATTGATTTGTTGGAATTTCGATTTGTCTTTGAATTCGAGTAGATTGAAGTAAGATTTCTGTTGGCAATACAGCATCATGGCCATATGTTAATCGAAAAGGAGTAGTATTTATAGATTCTTTAGGAGAAGTTCGAACTGCCCATAAAGCTTCATAAAGAAACTCATGCCATTCTTTGGGTTTTTTCTTTTGGCTAGCTTTTCTTTTGATTATAGTAATCAAATTCTTATTTGCTGCTTCTACCTGACCATTTGCCTGAGCATAATATGGTGTTGAAGTCAACAATTTATATCCCATTTCTTCAGCAAATTTTACCATCTTTCGACCAGTGAATACAGATCCTTGATCTGTAGTAATAGTTTCTGGTATGCCAAATCTATAAACAATAAATTTTTGAATGAAGTTTATAACTTCATCTTGAGTAACATCTTTTAGTGGAACAGCTTCTATCCATTTAGTGAAATAATCTATTCCAACCAAAATATATTTGTAGCCTTTGGATGACTTAGGTTTGATTTCCCCAATTACATCTAAGGCCCATCCTCTGAATGGCCAAGGTTTTACTATTGAATGTAATTCACTAGCTGGTACTTTTTGAATTCCAGCATGTTCTTGACATTCTTTACAACCTTTAGCAAAGTTTATGCAATCTTTTAATATGGTTGGCCAATAAACACCTTGTCGAAACAAAAGCCATTTTATTTTATGGCCTGCTTGATGTGTACCACAAGCACCACTATGAGTATTCGATACAGCCAAATATGCTTCTGCTTCACTAAGGCATTTAAGTAAAACTCCTTCTGGAGTCTTTTTAAATAATTCATTGCCTATTATCACATAACTCAAGGCTCTATATTTGACTTTTCTACAAGTTGTGCCATCTGGATTTTCCAAAAAATTGACTATGGGTTTTCGCCAATCATCATCATCCAAATTGTTAATGACCAAAATTTCAGAAAATTTTGCACTCTGAAGGTATCCTTGAGATGTTTCCATGCCCCCAAGTTTTGGTCTTAACAATTTGTTAGGCACAATGTCCATCGAATTACGCTTTGTTTTAATTTCAATAACCTCTTGCTCTTGTTCCTTCGAAAGTTTGTACCCAGAAGCCAATTGAGCTAAATCATTAGCTTCTTGATTTTCTGCTCTAGGAACATGTTGAACTTCAATTTGAACAAAATGTTTAAGTAATGCATTAACTATAGTGTAATACATTATCAAAGTTTCTTTGAGGCATTTATATTCTTTTGTTATTTGCTTTATTACTAATTCAGAATCACCTCTAATAATTAAACATTTTGCCCCCAGTCCGAGCAAAATCTCTAAACCATTTATTAAGGCTTCATATTCTGCCTCATTATTCGAACAATATTGGCTAATTCGAAATTTATATTTGGTTACCTCATTTGTTGGTGAAACAATAACTATACCTATTCCAGAACCATTTTTATGACTAGACCCATCGAAATACAATGTCCATGGAAATGTTTCGATGCTCCCAGTCACAGGTTCTTCAATGGAATGATCAGCAATAAAATCAGCCACTATTTGGCCTTTCACAGTTTTCAAAGATTGATAAGTTAAAGAATATTCTGTGAGTGCCAAAGCCCATTTACCAACTCTACTATGCAGAATAGGTTTAGATAACATGTGCTTAATAATATCGAAATGGGAATAAACATAAACATCAAAAGGCTTTATATAATGTTTAAGTTTCATACATGAGAAATATAAACAAAGACATAGTTTCTCACTAGGATGATATCTTGTTTCAACATCACTTAAAACTCTACTAAGATAATAAATGGCTATTTCTATACCATTTTCATCCTCCTGTGCTAACATACTCCCTATAGTTCTTTCAGATGATGCTATATATAACTTCATCTTTTTGTTTTTCAACAAAGGTGAAAGAATAGGAGGATTAGATAAATATGACTTTATGTCTTCAAATGCCTTTTGATGTTCAGGCTCCCATCTAAAAGTTTCCTCTTTCTTTAATCGAAGTAATGACGAGAATGCTTGCGCTCTGCCACTGAGATTAGAGATAAATCTTCTGAGGAAATTTATTTTGCCTAATAAAGACTGCAACTCTTTTTTGGTAGAGGGTGCTTTAGCCTCCATTATAGCTTTAGTCTTATTTTGATTGATTTCGATGCCCTTTTTATGGACAACAAATCCTAAAAAATCACCTGCACAAACACCAAACGCACATTTTAATGGATTCATTTTTAATCCATATTGTCTCATCCTTTCGAATGATAACCGTAAATGTTCTAAGTGTTTGTTTTCAGAAGATGATTTCACAACAATATCATCAATGTAAATTTGCATAAAATCTTCAATAAAATCATGAAACATTGAATTCATTGCTCTTTGATATATAGCACCAGCATTTTTAAGACCAAATGGCATTACTATCCACTCATAACATCCTAATGCCCCTGGGCATCGAAATGCTGTTTTAGAAACATCTTCTTCAGCAATAAATATTTGATTATAACCTGAATAACCATCAAGCATACTCAAATATTCGAAACCTGCTGCAGAATCTACCAACATTTCTGCTACTGGCATAGGATATTCATCTTTGGGAGTAGCGAGATTTAAATCTCTAAAATCAATACAAACTCTTATACTACCATTTTTCTTTTTAACAGGAACTACATTAGCTAACCAATCAACATACCTTGCAGGCCTGATGAAGCCACATTTGAGGAGTCTTTCGATTTCTTCTTTTATTTTTGGTAGAATCTCTGGTGCAAACCTTCTTGGAATTTGCTTCACTGGTTTCTTGTCTGTCCTGATTGGCAATTGCAACTCTACTACCTTTCTACTCAAACCAGGCATCTCATGATAATCCCAAGCAAAGCAATCCTTGTAATTTTTCAAAAGCGCCACAATTCGATCTTTGAAGCTCTTAGGAATCTTTGAACTTATGTATGTTGGTCTTTTTACAGAACCATCTCCTATATCCACTTCTTCAAGAGGATCTTGGGCCTTCATTTTTATTGTAGATCCCATTGGATCTTCTTCAAAACCCAAAGGTTCATCATCATAAATACAATCTAATTTTTTATCATCAATGAGGTCATCAGAATTATTTTCCACTGAAGCATCGAAGACCTCTTCTTCTTTGGCTGTTTCAGCCAAATCGAAGTTTTTCTCGGCTACATAAGCCGTAATCTTTTCCCATATGCTGGGCTCAACCATTGATCACTTATTGATATCCCACCTAGTTGGTGAGATTCCATTTGCTGAACATCCTTGGTCATCAGTGACCCTCTTGTACGAAGTACTTCTTGTCTTCAGCAAATCTTTTTCCTTTACAGGTATCTTCTCATGGCAATCTTCGTTGTTCACCACTACGAAGTCATCGTCGAATGCAGTTTTCCAACGAAAACCCCATTCTGGTGCAAGTTTTACAAAGAATTTTTCTTCTTTAGTCATAGAACTTGATGCATCATTTTCCATGAATGGTGCAATAAATTGAAGCTGTTTGTCAAAGTTCTTTTTGTTGATATCTTGATTATCAACTTCAGCTTTAAAATAATAACTCTGATCAGCCTCAATATTCTCTACCAAACCATCTTTCCTCCAAATCACAATCCTTTGATGCATTGTAGAAGGAACTGCACCTACAGCATGGATCCATTCCCTTCCTAATAATGCATTGAAATTGGCTTTAGAAGGAACTACCAAAAACACAGTTGCTCTGGTTATGCTTCCTACTACCAATTCTAGTTCGATAGCACCAAGAGATTGTCCAGTAGATCCCTCATAATTAGTGAGCACTACATTATGTGGTTTCAAATCACATTCAGAAATACCAAGTTTCCTTAGAAAAGATTGTGGTAAGAGATTAACAGTAGCACCACCATCTACCAACACTTTGTTAATTCCAACACCATTTAATTTAGCTTGAATAAACAAAGGCTTTAAATGAAGCTTCATGCTATCATCAGGTTTCTCGAACACTGCATGTTGATCTTCGATGCAGCCATTATTCATAACATAATAACATAGAGGTCTATGACGAGCCATTTCCTCAGTGAAATCACATTCATCATCATGATTGGCCTTCGAAGATACATCATGTGCATATTCAATTGGTAGTACAGAAACCACACATATAATGTCAAGACTTGGTTCAGAATCTGAAAAAGTAGAAGTTAGAATATCATCATCCCCTTTAGGGATGTTTAAAGCAGAAGATAATGGAGGGAAAATTCTTTCAGTAGCTGGTTTTTTAACCATTTCGAAAACTATTGGTTGTTTTCCCTTACTTTTGTCACCATTAGTGACATCTTTTAAAACTCCTTCCTTTTTCTGGCGTTGAAAACGGCGCCATTGAGTTCTAGTCATAGGATTCTTACCTTTATAGTTATTTTTGTAAGCATACTTGTTAGGATTAGAACTCTCTGGTTGGTCTGGAACTTTGACAGCTCTTTTTACCCATTTTGTTGGTGGTGCTGGAGGCGCAGAATGACCAGTTTTCTTGCCTCCAGAGAAAACCCAAGTATCAATAGGAGACTTCGATGAAGGAACGAACGTCTTCTTATGGTTCTTCATTTGATACTTCTCTGAAGTTTTCATCTTGTAAGGAACACCTCTTTTGTTAAAGCCAAACTTAGAACGGTTCTCGAACCACCCTCCTTTACGTTTTGTTTGAGGTTGATATCCTTCAACTGATTTCGCAGCTTCTTTATCGAACACTGCACTACATCGAGGACAAAGCATAGCATGGGTGTTAGATATTTTACATCGGTTTAAAAAATCAACCAAATCTTCTTCAGCCTTTGGATATGCTTTCTCCATTTCCTTGGCCAATTGATCATCAGTAACCACTGGCTCTTCAATTCGATGGTCCTCAGTAACCATTTCTACATCAATATTATCTGAAATTTCCACCATATTGATAGAAATATCAGCAAACATGGACTCTGCCTTTTTCATGGGATCTCCATCCACTTGTTGTTTTGGTTTTTCTCCGAATTTTAGCCTCCCTTCATCAAGAGCTTTTTGTACAGAATCCCTGAAACGAGTACATCGAGATAGGTTATGACCTAAAAAACCATGGAATTTACAAAATCCTCTTTTCTTCCTTTGTTCCAAAGGAGGTAACTTCATATTAGGTGGCACCAATATTATGCCATCATTAACTAATAGATCAAAAATTTCTTCACTTTTAGTAATATCAAAAGTATAAGTTTTAGAAGGATATTTGTCACTCTTGGGATCTTCAGGATTTTTTCCATTGGATGGCCTCAACATTTTACAAGCATATGGAGGTCCGTCTTTTAATTCTGCCAGGTTTATATCATTGTCTTCAACGATATCTAAACCCCAATCGAATTCGGTTTCACTATCTCCTGTTTCTATATAGGCAATTTTTTCTTTTTTAGAAAATTTGTTATGAGTTCTAGTTTTTTCAGCTTTAAGTCTTTCAACTTGTCGAACTCTGTCTGCCAATTGGGCCATGTCTCTTAAGTACTGGGTATCTAATTTCTTTCGAACAGAATAATCGAGGCCACCAGCAGCCATTTCGACTAATTCATATTCTGGAACAGAAGTAAAACATCTAGCCTTAAGGAGACGAAACCTATTGAGATAATCATCTATTGACTCATGACTTTTACGTCGAACACTGACCAATTCTTTCAAACTAATCTTAGATTGACCCATGTAAAATTGTTCATGAAAAGCTTTTTCTAATTGGTTCCAACTATAAATTGAATGAGGAGGTAAAGTTGTAAACCAAGTAAAAGCATTTTTTGTCAAAGAACTTGGGAAATATTTCATTCTCAAATTTTCATTTTCTGCAATATTTCCTGCTTCCATGAGAAACCTAGCAATGTGTTCGACAGTAGATTCATCAGTTTCTCCAGCAAATTTGGTAAACTTTGGAATTTTCCAATTTCTAGGCAATTCAGCATCTAAAACATACTCAGACAAAGGAGACACAAAATTTGGTCGACGTAAACCCATATTAAAACCACTTTGGGCTAACAAGGCCTCGACAATACCCGCTATATTATTCTGACCATCGAAATTGTTCCGACGGGCTTGTAAAACCACTTGATCGGCATCCTGGTTTCTATTAACCAAAATGGGTTGCCTTTCAGGTTCTGCCTGAACTTGTGGTCGTACTACTTGTGGTTGGACAATATTTTCATGATTTCGAACCATTGGTTCATCAGCAATTATTTCAATTGCCCTCACATTTCGATTTTGAGGCAATTGGGTATTTTGGATTGGTGGAGCGCCAAAGAAATTGGCAATTCTTTCCATTTGATCAGACAACCGTTGATAACTAGTGTTGGTGTCTCGAATTAAAGGATTTATGACAGTACCAATTTGTTGGGTCATCATATTAATCATATCATGATTAGTTTCTTCCATAGTTTGCCTAATAGCAGCCATAGAAGCGTTGGTTAAATTTTGTTGGGGACTTCTATATGTTGTAGATACCCCAGGACCAAAAAGTTGTGGTAATGAAACATTTAAATTCTCTGAAAACATATTACCACTAGTTTGTAAGCCTTGCATTAATGATGATGGCATACCATATGGCATTGATCTATGATCCCAAACTCCTTGAATAGAAGTATTATTTGGATAATCATGTGAAGTTTGGGTAACCATCGAAGGCATGGCTTGAGAAATTACTGTGGCCATCGAAGGCATGACCTGAGACGATGTTTGAATGACTGTATTACTAGTTGGAATAGCCTGGGATGTTCTAACATTCCCTGGGGATGAAACATCATCTTCAACCGTCACTTGATCCACATCTTCATTTGAAGATGTTGGATTTGTTTTCTTTTGGTTGTTAGCGCGTGTCATATTAAGAAGCAATTTCTTGTTTCTTAATTGCATACACAACAAAACAAACCAGAATTAAAAGAAACTCTAACAAAAATTATAAACAAAAACACAAACGGTCCCACTGGGCGTGCCAATTTGTTTACGTTGGATTTTCGTAAACAACCGCTGGTTTACAAATGGTAACTTGCAAGATCAACCAGTAAATCTTAGGACATATTGTGTTTGTTCTTGTTGTTAGAAATTCTGCGTTTTTGATGTCAAAAATATAAGAAATATGATAAAAACAATCGAATTCAATCCACTTGAACTCAATCGAACTTAATAAAGTAAAGTGCAAGAACACTTAAAGAACAAAGGGTAAATTGCATTGATTAAACAAAGGTTGGTACACAGATTCATACATTGCAACTTGTGACTCGTTTCTCGCTTCCATACGGATACTTTGAGTATAAGTTTGTATGACGGAATTGTGACCTGTTTTTCCTATGAAAAACTACTATTTATACTAAGTCTAGAAATAACTACACTTCTTTGAAATTCAAACTACAACTGCCACAAGTCGACATTTTTACTTATTTGAAAACAAACTTAAAATAAAAACTGACTTAAAGAATAACTGTTGATAACCACCTTCGAAAACTGCTTTATCGAAGTCTTCTAGCATCTTCGAACCCATATTTGCTTTCAACACAACACTCTGTTCGAATCTTCTTTAAATCTAGGTCAACTATACTTTGACCACATTTATTACAGCTAGTAAAATATATTGGCTAACACATGTACAATACATTCCCAGACATTCATCATCTATGCCTCATGTCCTTCGTTCAGCCCATATGCTACAAGCCTTCCGGTACTTCGTGATTCACATCATACCACAAGATCAACGAGGTCTGGTAGTAACGGATTTGTGGCAGTGTGTACCAAGGTATATAACATGGTTCTACAATGTGTCTCATATGCAATTGATCCCATCTGTAGAGATTGTTCAGGTACCACATCCTAGGCCGCGTGATGAGGTCATTATCGAGGAGGATCATGCCAAAGATCTTCCTAGCATACGGACCCTCTACAACATGGAGGATGAGGGGCTGCATAATGGTGACTCAGTGGAATACTTCCAGGATCTCTTAAGGAGGATACAAGATGATATACATTCGACCACCACATATCTGATATTCCGAAGGAATAAACAACACTTGAGGAGACTTTAGTTTCAGGTTTACTTGTTTTTTTTTTTTTGTATTTTGGTTGTAAATAATTGAATCATTTTGATTTCGTTCGCTTTTTTTTATGACATTATCGTATGTAAATTAATGACATTATCGTTTCACTAAATCAATTGCTTTTGAGTAAATTACACTAACTTCCCCTAAGTTTTACCAAAATGTCACTCACAACCTCTTTATTTTGCAAGGCGACATTGACCTCCCTTATTTTATTTTGAAAGTGACACATATCTTCTTCGAAGGTTAACGACGTTAGATTTCTGTGAAATCTCACAATCAAGGTTACTCGTACATGGTTGTTTGACTAGTTTTTTATACTTGAATAATAACTCATGGCCTGGGAAAAAACTTTACATTATTCTAACTAAGAATATTCCAATTCATAAGCAAGTCCATGGCATAAAAAAGCAGCAATTGTAACTTGCGGTTATTCTTCCAAAAACAGCCAAACACATGCCTTCTAAAGTATATCCAACATACATTTCTTTTGGTTTATCGCTCAATTAAATTTGGTTGACTTTATCTCTCTTAGAAAAGAACAGACCAATGGTTCCTAAATCAATAGAAGATATCTAACAACATACTCCTTCCGTTTCAAAATATAAGCAAAATTCACTTTTCATGTTCATCCATTTAATGATGTATGTGGTTCATAATATGGGTCACATACATCATTAAATGAATGAACATGAAAAGTGAATTTTGCTTATATTTTGAAACAGAGGGAGTACATGTAACATTGAGGTTGAACATGTGTTTGGAATTTGAATAAACTTTTTTCAAAACCCCAAATAATAATTAGGATAATGAGTCTGTTTGTTACAAATTAAAATAAAAGTGATTTTAACATAAAATAATTTAGAGATTATATTTTAGAGATTTTGTATTTTGCGTTTGTTTACCGTAACAAAAATCACTTTTTTTAAACAAATAATCTAGTTTGTATGGATACAACTATATAAAAGGGATTTTTTGTTACAAAATTAATTTAGAGCCCGTTTGTTATAGCTTTTTTAAGAAAAAATTACTTATTTTAAAAAAATAATCACTTTTAAGAGTTTTGCATCCGTTTGTTACAGCTTTTTAAAAAAATCAAAATCTAAAAAAAAATCTAAAAACAGCTTCAAATGAGAAGCTGTTAAGAGCAGCTTCTCAAAAAATAGATTTTTTTAGAGGAGAGAGAAAATATTGTTTAAAAGATTGAGCTAATTTTGTAACAAAAAATCACTTTTATATAGTTGTATCCATACAAACTAGATTATTTGTTTAAAAAAAATGATTTTTATTACGGTAAACAACCGCAAAATAGATTTTGATTTTTCATAAAATCTCTAAAATATAATCTCTAAATTATTTTATGTCAAAATCATTTTTATTTTAATCCGTAACAAACGGGACCTTAATCTTTTAAATCATATTTTCTCTCTCCTCTAAAAAAATCTATTTTTTGAGAAGCTTCTCATTTGAAGCTGTTTTTAGATTTTTTTTTAAATTCTGATTTTTTTAAAAAATCTGTAACAAACAGATGCAAAACTCTTAAAAGTGATTATTTATTTAAAAAAAGTGATTTTTTCTTAAAAAAAACTATAACAAACAGACTCTTATCTGCATATGTTCCCAACATTATCATTTACGTTTTTAGTAAAAGTGATGGAAGGGGAAACTCAATGAAAGTGAGCAAAAAAGGCCTAGATGGTCGAGTATGGAGGAGCATAATCACAATTTCTTGTTTTGTTTTTATCACATGGTCTAATAGTGTTAACCTTGAATGCATGTAAAAGAAAATAAGGGAGGTGAGTGTCACTTTGCAAAATAGAGGAGGTTTGAGTGACATTTGGGCAAAACTCAAGAGAGGTCAATGTAATTTACTCATTCCTTTTTGTTAAAATATGAATCATTGTTTTTTTTTTTAGGGAAAAATGAATCAATACTTTTATAATGTATTTTCGAGGTGTTAAAAGAGCAATTTTAAAATGAAATGAGCAAAATTTAAAACAATAATAACATGGTTGATTAATTGTTTTTTAAATCAAGGATCCATAACGAGACATAATTACGAGACTTTGATCGACAAATTGTTAAAAAAGTTATCCTACATGTTGACTAATTGAAGTTTAGGAATACCAACACATAGGATTAGAGGAATCTCAAAGTTCAACATATTCAAATGTGAAGAAAAAAAAATTAACATGACAATTAAGATTTGTCACTAAAAAAACCCCTTAACTTTTTGTTGTTGACAAGTGTTTTACAACCCATTGATTATGCAATTTCAGCAATTGAAAAATTGAGTCAAATAATGCATGCCTACTCGATAATAAAGTGGGGGTATAGATATTAGATTGATCAAAAAAGAGAAAAACTTTATATGAAAAAATGATAAAAGCTCACATGGGAAGCACCACACAAACACAAAAGTCCATCGCACGAGCCAAAGCAGAATCGTGTCTAATAACTAAAGCATTATATTTTGGAGAATCCTCGTAATTTAATCCAAACAACTAACCCCACTTTTGTCAATTCAATATGCGGCGCCTAAAGTTTACAAAGCTTCCTACCTAACCCCTATCCAGTCGTCACAAACATTCTTTGACGCAATTAATTTTTTTTGGTGTCCGCCGTCCGGGGTTTGACCTCTGAACCTTGCATATTTTAAGCATACCAGATGTGTTAAGTTCACGGAGACTCGATGTAATTAATTTAGTTCTTTACGTTATTGATCTTTAGAATTTTGAAGTAATATTAAAAATTAAATATATTAATTTGTTATCAGCTTACTCAGGTCTTGAATGTAAGAAATAGAAAAAAAACACCTGTTAAAAAAGTGGATTGATTACGTTAAATCATGATAAAAAAAAATTACACTTTTTCAATTTTGTCCTTGTTTTAGAACCATTTTCTAGTACAAACATTATTGATGGAGTAACTTTTAAACTCAACATGGGAAACAACAAAAGGGTAAAAGTGGGTTTTGATAAAAATAATAAGGGTAGAAGTGGAAGAAATATTGATAAGTTATAAGCTCAAACGCTATTTGAAATAGCGTCTGAAAAATAAGCTAAAAACTAATACTTTATCCAATCTTATTTACAAGAAACAATTGACTTTTTAGATAAATTAAATAATTTATGTATGTGGTTCAGATTCTTGACTAGATACATAAATTATTCAATATATCTAAAAAGTTAATTTTTTCTTATAAATAGAACGGATGGAGTAAAATAAGTTATAAGCTTGTGGTGAGAAATCCGTTACCAAACGAGACTTTTTTTATTAGACAAACTTGAAAATTATTGATAATTATCTGCTATTAAATTATAAGCTAGTTTCTTGGTCTTACCACATACTTAAACACCAACACTTTGTTCTATATTCCCTATAATAAATACTCCATCCGTTTCAAAAAGACATGTCCAAGTTAACCACTTCACATACGCCAATGCGCAATTTTGATCGTTAATATCTTTAATTATCTAAAGTAAAAAATTATAAAAATTTAATATTTTGAAAATATTTGTCTAGACAAATCAAACAACATTTTACATTCTAATATTTGTATTTATACATTAGTAAAAAAGTATGATCAAAGTAGGTCAAGTGAATAGTGCACATTGTAAAAATTGAACATGTATTTTGAATAATCAATACATATTAAATACTTCAATCATTACATATTAAATACTTATACTTCAATCATTCAAGTTGATTAATGTTACTCTAGTACACTCTCCGGTCACATTTATAAGCAAAAAATAATTTTTTAGGTTCATAGAATAATTAATGTATTTAGTCACATTTATAGACCAAATACATTAGTTATTCAATGAATCTAAAAAGTGTTAAATTTCCAACTATACCCTCACGAAAATTTCTTTCTTGCATTCCTCCTCGTTCCATTCAACACTTTGTCGTCTTCTCCATCTCCATCACACCTTAAACCCCACCACACCATTCCCTTTCAACATCACCATCATTATCAATTTCATTTCAAAACCAAATCAAATCACAACTACACTGATAAGTGCTTTTCTTCCAAAAACTCCTTAACACCGATTTCACTCACTCACTCACTCAACCATGTCCCGATTCAGAAGATACGAAATCATCGAAGAAGAGCCATTACCCTTGTTCTCTTCATCTTCCTCTTCACATTTCTTCATTACCGAAACCCTTCCATTATTCCCTTCCTTCCTCGAACAATCTCCACCCTTCGATCTCGATCTCGATCTATGTCTTCTTCCATCTCCTTTCCACGTAGATCTACTGCGCGTGAATCACACGCGAGCTGTGAAGCAACAACAACTCGGTTTACAAACCCTGAGTGACCGAGTCACCGAGTTAGAGTCACGTTTCGAGCAGATCTTCGTCGGCGGAGGAAAGGGGAAGAAGAACGAGAAGAAGAAGAAGAAGAATGACGGCGGCGGCGGTGGTCGGAAGTACACGTGGACAGCTGAGATTAAAGATGGAGAGAAGAATGGGTTTGATAGAAAGTATAAATGGATAGCTGAATTGGTTGAAGAAGAGAAGAAGAAAGAGAAGAAGAAAAGTGCTGTATTGAAGAATGTGAAATGGACGGCTGAGATTAAAGGAAAGGGGGAAGATAGTGGGAATGATAGGAAGTATACATTTGCTGTTGAAAGTGGAAGTGATGATGAAAAGAAGAAGAAAAAGAATGTGAATGAAAAAGAGAAGGTGAAAGAGAAAGAGAAAGAGAGTGTGAAGGAGAAGAAGAAAGAAAGAAGATTGCGTATTGTGGAGATTGAAGAACCTGATGATGATCATAAAGTTGTTGTTTTAAGACAGGTTCGCTACTTTTTTAAATGTGATCTTTTTCATCTTGTACTTGTTGAATCAAATTTACTTTATTTATTTTAAAAAATTAAATTAATTTTGCCTTTAGAATTTATTCAACTTGTAGTTTTTAAGTAGAATTGATTTTGCCTTTAGAATTTATTCAACTTGTAGTTTTTAAGTAAAAATTTATTCAATTTTTACACACAAATTTGTAGTTAAACTCACTTTTACATGAATATATTCAAACACAAAGCATTTTACCTTCAACTCACTTTTAGTCGGAATCAATTTACTCAAGACCAAATCTTGTCATAGAACCAAACGTCTAAAAGTGAGTCAAAGGTAAAATGATTTGCGATTTGCTATATTCATGTAAAAGTGATTAGATGCAAATGTTAGCTTCAGTTAGAAACTTAGAATCAATTTTTGAGGCAAAATCAATTCTACTCAACAACAACCAAACATGTCAAAATCAATTCTACTCTTCTAAAATCAATTTTGGCTCCTCCAAAAGTGGAACCAAACATAAAATTACAAGTTAGAATGAATCATTTCCATTTTTCAAAAGATAAATGACGTTTCAACATAAATAAATTGGTGTCTTATACGGTGGTTTTTTTTATGTCCAAATAACAGCTGTTTTCAAATTATTACCGTTGTTGTCAATGCTAGTATCATGCAATGTGTTGGTGTTTCATATATTAGGATCAAGATTTTTAAAACCCTAGCTAGGACAGGGTTTTGTGCTTTTGTGAATTGTCTCACTAATGATATGGCTATATTCAGGTTACTCTTCCATTTGTTAATTATGAGGATTTATGATCTTGGAAGTTGGAAACAAAAAAAGATAGGATAAAAGAAAATAGTTAATAGTAATTACTTAGTTGTAAAATATGATGAATTGAATTTGGAGTTAAATATTTGTCTCCTATCCCTGGTGGTATGGCAAAATAGGCATAAAATGTTTTTTGTTGTGACTTGATGTGGATAAATCAACAATGTTTGTTACCAACTTGTGACTCATAATTTAATTAAATCTTTAATAAGTCAGAATGAGTAGGTATATAAGGTTTTGAAAGGTGGATTACTTTGAAGTACACTAACTTGCATCTGTTTAATTGTATTCTTTTGTGTGCATAATTTTTGCATTTTTTTTTTTTGAAGAATTATAATTCAAATATTCAATTCTATGAACTTGCATATGTTCTATGAGAATTGAAAATAACATGCAAATGTATAGTTCTGCACATTTTAATATGTGTCATTGTGTGCATTACTTTTCCTTTTGGGCTCATTTCTCCCCAAATTCGGCCGTGTTACAGTTCTACATGGGATATGATTTATGTCACTGTTATCATGAATGTATACTTTTAGTTGACTGTAGATCCTTACAATTCAAATTTGGAATCAAAGAAAAACTATAGACGAAACTATTAAGATTTAGATGCCAATGGTTTGGCTATCAACATGATTTATGTTAGAACATTATAACATCGTTTGATTCATGTAGCTGACCTCACATAGTGAGATAAATTTTTAAAGTTGTTGTCGTTGTATATCTATAGAGGATTACAAATACAAATAATGCTGCTTTATTTACAAATTTAAACATTTAAGCAAGCTGAGCTCTTCTGTTTTTATTTTTATCTAACTAACTTGCTTGATGATGAAGGCATTTGCAAAGAGGTTTGGAGCAGTTCAAAATCAGAGAGGCAAAAAGAAGGAATTATCTCCTCAAGATGCTGCGTATTTGATTCAGACAACCTTTAGAGCGTATTTGATCCGTAGGTCAAAGGCTCTTCGTGCCCTTAGAGAGCTGGCTATTGCAAAATCCAAGTTAAAGGAAATAAGAGCTCAGTTCAATAATTTTTCCTTCAGACGCCGCATAGCTAGTGATGGAGTGGAACACCAGAGGTTTTCTGAGAAAATTATTGTCTTGCTCCTCACTGTTGATGCCATTGAGGTAGTACCTCCCATTTCTCCAAACTTTTGAATTGTTTTACATGAGATGAAATGTGATCATGTGAATTTAATTAAATAGTAAAACTGTAGTGCAATTTTTGTGGCGACCTTGATGAGAGCTTGTATCATATGAGCAAGTTTGAAATGAGAGCTTGTATCATATGAACAAGTTTGAAGATTCATCTTTACTGTGTTGTTTAACAGTTGCAAAATCGACCTTGTTACTGCTTTCCAGCTACATATGTCTGCATTTGCTTCAAGAATTAGGAGTGAACATTCTTTATTTCTAGAAATTTATACTTGATTCTGATGACATTAGTCACCACAGAGTTCGATTTCTTGAGTACTAGTGTATTAATTATATAACCAAAAAGACTTTGTTGTTGCAAGACCAATCGGTTTGAAATTTGAATGTAAACCACGTGACATTCAGAATTTTGCTGCATTATCATAGTGTGGTAGCCAAAAAAGGAAATATAGGAATTGAATAATAGCCGATGAAATATTAGAATATTGTTCAATATTGGGTGCTAAACAAACAGAATATTACCATTCATCGGTTTATCTAACAGGTTTGTTCATTTCCTGTTGTGTAGGGAGTTGATCTGATGGTTAGATCTGCAAAGAAATCAATGGTGGATGAGCTGGAAGCAATGCTTGATGTCGTAGATCCCCAACCTGCTGGAAGATCACTGTCCTTCAAAAGGAGGACCTTTGATATGCCTGATGGAGTCATCCGGAAGGAAATCGAACAAGGTGTTGCACAAGTTGTGCAAATGCTTGATGAAGCCGAGAGTACTTAGGAAGTATCCCAGTGAGATTAAGGAAGCAATATTTATCTGTGTATTTATTGCTTTCCACCGCATTCCATCCGCTGTTTTAGTTTGTTGCTAGCCGGATCTTAGTCTAAGATTTGAGTACTTTTATATGTTAGGCTTTCATATTTCATCTAATGGCTTTGTCTTTTGCTTAATGTTTGGAACTTTGATGAATGAAAAAAATGGGCTTCGTGCCATGGTTTTAATCTAAGTTAAGGTAGGTTGCATGTGTGTAACCATTATTTAGTAGTAAACATTGCATATGAAAGTTAAATATATGATGTTTGTGATGTGTTCAGACTTTAAATTTTAGACTAACAACAGGGATGCAAATTTCTGATACATGCACATATGTCCAAATCACTAAACTGGAAACCCTACTTTCGTCAAATTGTGCCATTACTATTCCCTCCATCTTGTGCTCCTCTTCTATCTGGAGACCAATTGTCGAAGTTGCATCAACTGTAAAGCTGTTTGTGACACTGCAATTGTTTATGATTTGTGCATCTGAGGTTGGAGATGGAGGGAAGGTTGAATCTATATTGGAAAGATGATTTGTACTATAATCTCTCTATATTTCTTTTCTTGAACAATAGAGATGACATTTTTGTTGGTAAAATAAGGAAAGAAGAAACAAGGAGAGAATCTATATTTGTAGGTCTTGTAACAATTCTTTGGATAGTTGCTTCGAATATTGTACTGTATTGAATGATGATAACATTTTTCATGAACAAATAGAGATGACATTTTTGTTGGGGTTTTAAATTTGGATAACCAATAATTGACGATGTGAAATTATAAATCCAATCATCATCGTTCAATATAACATTCAAAGCAACTATGCAAGTCTTAGCAAAATTCATTATGCTGGAATGAGGAATCCCATGGGTATGAGTTTGAAGCTACTATCTAAGCATTTTTTTTTTTAATCAACAAATATTATTAAACGCCATCCCCGTAAGATGCGAGGTATGGACGAACAAGATACAAATGGTGCCGCATATATACGGTGCAACATGACCACCAAACAAAGCCCCTAAGGATAAACCCACCAAAATACATCACCACCTAAGACGGACACCTTAACAAAAACAAACATTGTAAACACAGTATCCACAACCACCCGAACACCCCTCAAAATAAAACTCCCACATTCGAAAAGCTTCTAACAGAATGAATAAGGATCTTCCACAACCTCTCGACCTACAATCCACCGAAAGAGCATAAAACAAATGCCCAAAAACCAATTTGAGCCAAAGAGTTGACTCCCGATCTCGAATCAAAAATTTGAGTGGAGATTAGTTTCGTAATCGGTCTAAAGAATCAAATCTTGTGGTAAATCTTTCCGGTGCCGTGCCTAAAGATCTGAACCGAAAAACATATTAGGTTATGACTTTTCCGAACAACAAATCTGCACGAAAGGATTGTGTTTTCCAGTAAAGATTAAACACCGAAAAGGATATGCATTTTGAATTCCGATAGAGAAAGCAATATGAGAAACGCGCCATAGGTTTGTCAAAGCAAGTTAAATAAAATTGAAGATGCAAGTTAAATAAAATAAAACTCAAATACCACCATCCAACTTTGGTCTATCATATATTTTGCAGTTTTGCTTCTATTAGATTTGATGATTATTAAATTTCTTTGCATTGATTCTGATCTGTCAACAACTTTACATGGGGTTAACATATTGTGATATGTAGCATTCTATAAAACGAACCGGAAAAAAGAGTAAAGTTATCTGGGAATAATGCAAAAATAAAAAGGCTCAAAACATCCATTTCGGTAAGGGTTAATGGTGTGTTTCACCCCTGCAATTAGGGGCCATTTAAAATTTGGTCCCTGTAATCGTTAATCCTGGCAAATTGCCCCTGCAAAGTTTAATCATTTAAAATTTCGTCCTTTGACCAACTTAATCACTGCCACGTCATCAAATTAACAAAATGGCATGGGAATTGACCAAAATACCCCTGGGCTAATTTTTTTTTTCCTTCAAAATTTTTTTTTTACAAAATTTTGAAAATTCTTTTTTAAATTAAAAAAATCTGAAAAAATAATTAAAATTCAAAAAAAAATTCGGAAAAAAACTGTTAAAATTAAAACTGAAAAATTTTCGGGAAAAAATCGTAAAAAAAATTCGGGAAAAAAATGAATTTTTTTTTTGAAGGAAAAAAAAAACAAAAAAAAAAAATAAGCCAGGGGTATTTTGGTCAATTCGCATGCCATTTTGTTAATTTGATGACGTGGCAGTGATTAAGTTGGTCAAAGGACGAAATTTTAAATGATTAAACTTTGCAGGGGCAGTTTGCCAGGATTAATGATTACAGGGACCAAATTTTAAATGGCCCCTAATTGCAGGGATGAAAGACATCATTAAGCCTTTCGGTAAGCATAATACAACCGGAAAACTTGAAAATGATGCTGAAGTAATGTTTGTTTTAGAGCAAAAAAATCCTCTCAAAGTTTCTTTATGTGTTTTTGCCTAAAGAGATAGGTCATGGAAGATAAAGATAAAGATAAAGATAATTTGATGAGGTGTAAAGTCCTCAAAAAATAATTCTAAGATGTGTGTTAGCGGTTGTGGAATGTGGAGACTATGCAGAAATTATTTTTAGATAATAGTTATTTTGGTCCCTTAATGTGTAGTGAGTAGTCACAATAATTCTTTAATGTATCAATATTTTAAAATAGTTCATTGTTTTGCACTTCGTTAGTCACAATGGCATGGGCGGAGCCAGGAATTTAAAGTCAGGGGGACCGAATACATTAATCAGTAAATATATCTTACATACAAAAAAATAAAAATAAAATAGTAGTGCATATGTTCTAGAGTTAAATATGTTGTTAGTCCCTACAAAATTATTCATTTTCAAGTTTAGTCCCTAAAAAAATTTTGTTCAATTTAAGTCCTTATTTGCATTTATATGGACTATTTTGAGGAGTTAATATAATTCGTTTGACTATTCTTATAGAATGCAATATGACGGAGGATTAAACTTATACTTAAAATTTAACAGGGAATAAACTTAAAAGCTCATAATTTTGTAAAAACCAAAAACATATTTAAACATATATTTTGTATGTAACTTTGAAATTTATTTCAAAAGGAGAACTTGGAAATGAAAAGTGTATTTCTATGGACACACAAAAAAGACAATCAACTAACCAAGCAAATAAGCTCAAGTGGTTTTGTCAAAAAAAAAAAAAAAAGCTCAAGTGGTTAACGAGTTCCACCAAAGGATAAATTGTTCAGGAGGACCTGAGTTTTGATTCTTGAGTGGAATAAATCTTGTCCAGTTACTTACCTCCTGATCGGACACTATATTACCATGACCCATTTACCATGAGAACTGGAGCGTTAACACAATAAAAATAAATGAGATATATCATTGTGGTTAATTTTATTTAAAATGTGTTGTCGAAATGACTGCATCGATATATTTTACGAAATATGAGATAATTTAAAATAATATGAAGCATAAAATTAATGATATTAGTTGGCAATTAATCTAGTAACATGGTAACATTTTTTGATAGAAAAAATATACATTTTAATTAGATTAATTGGGGGGGGGGGGGGGGGGGGGGGGGGCATAACCTAATTATCCTTGTTGAAACATTTTAAAATACTATAAATGTAGTGTATAAAAAAAAATTATTGAAAATGTGGGGGGGGGGACCATGGCCCCCGGTACCTCCGCCACTGCATGTTCAATGCTGACATTAACTCTATTCATACAGGGATTAATAAGACAATAATTAAGTATTTATAAGGACTAATATGATAATAAGTAAGTATATTGAGGAACTAATTTGACAAATATTAACGAAACATTTTAACGTAAAAAACTTTTTTTGACTAATATTGTACACAATCAAAGACTATTTTGAAATTTCGATATATTGAGAATTATTGTGACTACGTGTTACATATACAATGACCAAAATAACTACTATTACCTTTTATTTATTTATTTATTTATTTATTTTGAGTGTGTGTTCTTTGAAAGCATTTAAAGCGCTATTTTAAGTTGGCTGCAAATTTCTTGTGTTTTATCAACTGAACAGTTTAATCATGCTGTTTAATTTTGTGGCCTTCATTTGAAGTTAAACGCATTCTAGAGCCAAATTTCAAGTGTTTTTTTTCCTGCACAGCACACCGTGTGTTTAGTTAGAGTTTTAATATAATTTTTTTATTAAAAGAAACAATAAAATCTGTCAAAATATTAATTTAAAAATAAATTATGACAAGTCCTAGAAGTAAAACCTTTTCCTCTTGACCAAAACAAAAAAACCTTTTCCTTGCGCTTTAAGATTTGGAACGGTCAGCCACTCCCATTGTTTTGGCATTGACAAAGTAAGTTTCATGCAAAAAAAAGTACTAAGGGTCTGTTTGGTAAGCCATTAAAATGAGCTTATAGCTTTTAGCTTTTAGCTTATAAGCTCGTTTGACAAAAAAAGCTCTGTTTGGTAACGCTTTTTTGCAACGAGCTTATAGCTTATTTCAGGAGCTTATAAGCTATTTTTCAGAAGCTACTTCAAGTAGCGTTTGAGCTTATAGCTTTTAGCTTCTCATTTTTTTTTCCATTTTTACCCTTACCACTTTATCTAAAACCCATGTATGTATAGCTTGCTGCTGGGTATGTTTTTTTTTGGTAACGTGTAAATTTTATATGAATTTACACTTTATCCAAGTTTTTATTTTTTGGTAACGTATTCAATTTCCATTTTTTTTTAACATGAATAAAACCCTTCAGTTTCCACTTTATCCTTCGTTTTTTTTAACAAGGGTTTTATTAAGGATAAAAACGAAGGAATTAGAGTATGAATTTCCATTTTTCATTTTTTGGTAACGTATGTTTACGTATGTTTTATCTAAATTGTTTTATCCTTCGTTTTATCCTTCGTATGAATTGAATAAAACCCATGATTCACTTTATTCATAAGATTAAAATGAACTGAAGGGTTTTATCCTTCGTTTCCAGGAGCTTACGAATTTATCTAAAACCCATGATTCAGTTTCCATTTTTTGGTAACATATGTTTTTTTTTATCCTTCGTTTTTTTAACAATTTTTTTAATCTTATGAATTGATTATTTTTTATTTTATTCTTAAAATAAATTCGTAAACTTTAGTTTTTTTTATTAATGTATAATAACTGGAAAATGAATCGAAATAAATTGAAAATAAATTTTTACCGAAAAACAATAATTTAATAAAATACAAACATTTATTAAATTTAAAATATTTAAATTATCAAATATCTTAGTATAAATTTTATATGAATTAATAATGTCCTTTTATGTAATTTTACATTTATCAGCTAGTTCAACCGCTAATTTTACCAAACACTTCAACTAGCTTATCAGTCATCAGTCATCAGCTAGCTTATCAGCTAAAAGCTATCAGCTAGCTTATCAGCTAAAAGCTATCAGCTAGCTTATCAGCTATCCGCTATTTTTACCAAACAGAGCCTTAATCTAAATTCAGTCAACTCCCTTTATTTGTTGCCATTGAATTTGAAAGGTAGGTGGCTTCTAGAAGGGCTCTCTTTGGGGTTTCTTCTAGAGTTCAATGACTTACTAAAACCATTTTGCTTCGAGTATCTTGTGTGCCTGCTCTAAACCAGTCATTGTGAATGCCTGCTCTAAACCAGTCATTGTGAACTGTAAAGTGTGACCATTGACAAGGCCTAATTTGAGGGCGTTGAAAATTGCAAACCTATACTACCTTATATAAAATTAGGAGTATATTTCCAAATAAACTCAATTAGATATTATGGATGGATTTCCACCAAATAAAATTGTATAAAAATCTTGACAAAAAAAATTGTACAAAAATAGTTCCACAAGTAAAATTAAGGATGATATATACCATATTAGAAATAAGTTTGTAAAAATTGTCCCATAATACATTGATCGCATGATCAGAATCAACCCTTAACAAACTTATCTCTAATATAAGAAAGAAAAAAAACTCATCATTTTTATTAATAAAAAATAACATAAAAACCAAGTTTTAAGACTATTTTTCGACAATTTTATTTGGTGTAACTAAATCCATCTTTAATATTTATGGGTCAAGTAGATTTGTGGATAAAATATTTATTTTTTAAAAATGAATGAGTGAGATGTATAGAGTTCAAATTATTCCTTTCTATATATAATATTTTATCAACTGAGCTAAGCGTATGGTTCATGAAATATATATTTTATATTTTTAGAATACACGAAATATTTTATTTTAACCCACTTGAACTGGTCTGGTGGTATAAGTTTGGGACATGAAAATGTGCTCCTCCTCAAAGTCTCAAGTTCATTTCCTTTTGATGGCAATTAAGGTGGACTAATTTAATATTGGCTTAATTAATGATTTGATCTCTTAAGTTATTTGTTGGTTACATTTTGGTCCCATAAGTTATTAACGTTACAATTTGGTCCCTTAAGTTATTTGTTGGTTACATTTTGGTCTCATAAGTTATTAACGTTACAATTTGGTCCCTTAACTTATTTTTTGGTTTCGTTTTGATACCTTAACTCTTCCTCCGTCAACCACTCTGGTCCTTTATGTTATTAGAGTTAAGGGATCAAAATGAAACCAAAAAATAAGTTGAGGGACCAAAACGAAACCAAAAAGTAAGTTAATGGACCAAATTGTAACGTTAATAACTTATGGGACCAAAATGTAACCAACAAATAACTTAAGGGACCAAATTGTAACGTTAATAACTTATGGGACCAAAATGTAACCAACAAATAACTTAAGGGACCAAATCATTAATTAATATATTTTTAAATGAAATATTTTTATTTTATAAGTTAATGTGACAAATATATTATTTTGAAATACACGTGTCATGTTTGATGGGGGCTAAAAACATTGATATTTGCATGAAGCTCCATGACCCATGCCACTTCAACACATCAACATTGTTTCCTCCAAAGTGGACCCCACATTTGACGTGGGACCATCTTACTGGCCATTCAAGACAACACACACCGTCACTGATGACTACCACTCGTTCTATGAAAGCACCAACACTCTCTCACACGTTGTCCCCACGTAAGCTATGGGTCCCACTCCTAAACGTGGCCACGTCCAACCGTTTCATTTACACGTGGTCACGCGCTTTCTGTTTCATACGTGTCTCCAGATCCTACATGGGACCCACTAAGGAAATGAAACCTTTTTTTAGTTCATGTTTTACGTTGCTTAGTTTAGTTGTTTAGTCAAAGAAAAAGGTTTCGGGAATCTATGAAACCAAATCAAATCTTGGTTTTGGGTACTTCTTACTTGACTTACCATCTCAATATTTAGATTGGATTTTAATTAATTGAAATTAGGGTCTTGTTAACCGGTGCTCGAAAGGCACTGATTAAGGAATTCAAAAGTAGAAAAATTGTTTTGAAATTTTTTTGTTGAGGGAAAAAATTGTCTTGAAAATATAAACTGTTATTTTAACTAATTAATTATCACAACACTTTTTAATAAAATCTTACCTCTTTTAACTGCTTAACCAATGCTATTACCTACTGATATTACTTGACCAAATGTATAATTAATTCTAATTGATTACAAAACCTTTACGTAGTCCCTCATTTCTTACTTTCATATCCAAGCTTCGCCTTCATGACATTCACAATCCAGCTTGTGGGGGAGTATTACCTACTGATATTACTTGACCAAATGTATAATTAATTCTAATTGATGTAATTGATTGTTACTTGGTCAAACTAGTTTAATATATAATTAGTTTAGTTATAGTCATTAGCTGGTCTGTCTTGTTACCGTTGCTCTATAGTTAGGCTATATAAAGAGAAGATGTTATTCCTCTCTATATGTACAGAAACATATACTTCTAATATCTCAGATTAATACAATTTTCATATATTCCTATTTATTGACTTTTCTCTTTGGCTTGGTATCATCAATAAATGCACCGATGACACTGGTTAACATTCGCCTTAAAATTATTCAAAAATGAACCAACTCAATAAACAAAACTACAAATCAAATTAATTTAAACGGAAATCATAAAAAATCATATTTATTCGGATGTATTCAAATTATCTTCTTACACAACAACGTGGTTTGGTTCGATTTACGATTTTTATTTTATCAACCGAACCAAATCAAATCAAATTGCAATATAAACATATGACATTTAGACCAACATTTACAAAAACTCAATCAAAAAGCTTTATTAAATGACATATTTTTCTTGTTAACTTTGTTTTTTGCTTTATATTTCAAAAATATATTGATCTGTTACTTGAACTTTTTGAGGATGATAAAATTTTAGTATTATGCATTTCTTACATAATATGATTACTTTTTTGCCTAAGTTTTTAATTTGGTTCATGTTGTTAGGAACATTGTTAGATGAAAATAAAATTTTAATGTTTGATGAAATTTAAAACATTGTCTGAAACATTATTGAATATATGTCATGTTTTAGCTTTTTAACTTAATTTTAATGTTAAAAACAAAAAATTGTATTTTCTCAAAAAAATCGCATCAGACGATCTAACTCAAACCATATGTTTTTTATCTTATGATTTGAATGACTTTTATCCTTAAAACTGAACTAAATCGTATCGTGAACACCCTTACTTAGACTTGCATCCATCTATCAAGCTTAAGATATGTAGGGTAGGTGTGATATAATTCAGATACATGAATATGAATACGATAAATTTTTGTTTTTGGTGAATTTTTTTCAAATAGTAGACTTGTATTTTTTAGGATTGAAAAAAGATTCCATCGTCTTCGTTTGTAAATGTGTATTTTTTTTAATGGCAAAATATATTATATATATAAATGTGAAAAGAGAAAATAAAAATATCAAAAAGAGAAAATAAAAATATCAAAAATCCTCAAAGAAAAACCACCAACACCCTCAAAATGCCGAAACCCCTAACATCAGCTCCTCAAAGGGTTTAATCCATGTGTATGACTTAGGGTTTAGTCCATGTGTTGAGTTGTTCAAACCAATCAAGGGAAGGAACTTGTACGATTATGCTTGGGTAGATGAAAGTATTGGGGACTTTGATTCCCAATCCATAGATATAAATTTCGTTGAATCCTTTGTCACTAGTCTCCATGCTATAGGAATTTTACACTCTCCCTTTGGTTTTTTTCATTCACACCCAAAACTTCTAAAATTATTAACTCACGCTTGAAACCCAGCGTGAGTTAACCACCGTTACACCGTTACATTATTATATAGCAGAGACAACATATCATTTCCTCCATTTCACAAAACTTAATCTCTAAAACTCTATTAAATCATTCAAAATTAAATTTCACAAAATTTAATCTCTAAAATTCTACATTTTGGCTTGTTCAAAAAAAATCTCTAAAATTCTATTAAAAACGGCAAGTAAATATGACCAATTTTCCCCTGCAAATGCAACAAGTAAAAGGATCACATGAAGTATTAAGGAAACCATTCAGTTAAAACCAAAAATTAGAGTGCTATAAAAAGTTTGGTAAAATGCATTGATATGTGGACTATATTCTAAGGTGGATATCATAGTTCTAAGGTGAACTATGTTAGAGGGTGGACAAATCCCCACAAGATAAATGATGTTATTCTAGAATCATCAAATAAATTAGGGTATGTGGTGTATTGAATTGGATAGTTAGGGTATTGACGTGGGTTGGGAAATTCAAATGTATCTTGGATTAGTGTTTTCAATGTCCATATGTTTTTAAGGATGTAATATACTCCACCCGTTTCAAAATGAGTGTCGCTTTAGCCAATTGCACACAGATTAAGGAATAGAATAATGTTGTCCAACAATATGATACTTTTACTAAAATAGTCTCGCTGGTTATTGATGCATTTGTCATCATTATAAATTAAAGTACAAAATGATACTTTGAAAGTTGCGTGGATAATAATAATTAAGGGTACTATTGAAAAAAAGTAATTAATAGTACATTGAAAAGTGAGAATGACATTTATTTTGAAACAAATGGTCATGTTAACTTGTGCCCTAAGGGCACAAGTTAAGGAACTTAAAATAGAATTAAGTAATAAATTATATGTTGAAAAGATAGCTTTTGAAACTTTCAAGACATTGAATGCACAATTTTCAAGAAAATACTTCTACTTTTGGTTCCTTAACTTATGCCCCAAGGGCACAAGTTAACATTTCTCTGAAACAAATTATTTTTGCTAAAGCGACACTCATTTTGAAACGGAGAGAGTATATGTTATTTTCATATATGGTTTATGGAATGGTGTGGCTATACATATATTTTGTTTTTAATTGGTGACCTATGCGTGCATTTTTGTTTGGGTTGAACGCCAACCTTGATCAATGAAAGACAACTGATGCAATTTGTTTTGGCGCTGGGTTATGGGTTTCATACCCTTGAAGACTTTTTTAGTGGTTGTGTAATTGATCAAATTTAGGGATTCTATTAGCACTCTCTTTTTAACATCCTCTCTAATATTCATTCTTTTATTAGTTTAAATTGTGGATCTACACTTTGAAAATTGAACTCACACAAAATGGTGGGATGTATATTGATTTCATCCAATAAAAGAATGAATGCTACAAAGAGTGTTAAAAAATAAGTGTTGCTAACTTTCCTCATAGTACATTTATTTTGGGAATTATTTTAAACACCACCTTTTAAAGATAAGAAGAACTATTTTGGCAATGAATTGTATCTGTATGTTGGGGAACATATGTGTTAGTTATGATGAGTTATGACATTATAACTTATGCATCATCCTTTAAAAAACATTAGAATTAGAGTGTGTTTGGCCCAGCTTTTTTTATGGTTAGAAGCAACTTTAAAATCAAAGGTAATAATAAGAACTTTAAAAATGAAGTAAAAGTTGTTTGGAAACTTTAGTTTTTTAAACTAAAATTATGTACTCCTATTTTATTTTTTTTTTACAAAATGATATATTAAAAAAAATTTCAAGAAATTGATTTGTGATAGAAACATTATATTTATGATAATTTATATCCATGCATTAAATTTTTATTTCAGATAATAAATTCTTTTATGATATATAAACAAATATCATGCCAAAATTATAGATTTAAATTAAAATATTTATTATTTGAGATGTCGTAATCACTACAACTCCTCAATTAGAAAAAAAACAAATTGATAATTATGTTGCCTATCTTATAAAAATAAAGTTGACGAATTGAAACTGTCAAAAAAAAATATCTGTAACAACTTTTACGAGTCTAAAAAAATATAAAGAAGCTTTGAATATCAAACAAATAGCAAAAGAAGAAGAAAAAAATGTTGCCAGCAGGAATCGAAACAGGAGTGGGAAATGGCAAGCCGCATAAGTTTGTCCAAAGTTCAATTTGCAGACTTCTCCTTTTTACGTTTTTCTTCTTTAATATTAAGTCACTTCTTTTTATTAGAAGCTTACAATGAAATGTGTTTGGCCCAGCTTCTTCTTTAAAGAAGAAGAGAAGTTAAAATTAAGTCAGGCCAAACACTACCTTAATCTGACTCTTGATTATATACTTACATTATATATAGGTGAGAAAGAGTAATTTTTTTTAGGGAAATATTTCCTCCGTCCCTTAAGAAATGAACCTTTGTAAAAAAATATTGTCCTAAAATAACTGACTCATTTCACTTTTCAATGAAATATTAATTACTTTATTTTCAATTATAAGTCTAAATAATATTATTTTTACCACTCACAATTCAATATATCATACTTTGCATTTCTCTCTCTCTTATACTAATATATTTTTCTTAAGGGAAATGTTAACCGGTGCCCCTGGGGCACTGGTTAAGGAAACAAATATAGTAACATCGCGTTGAAACTTGTGCAATCAACTCATTAAATGTTTAAAAAGTATTACTTTTAATTTTAAACTTTCTTTTTTTGGGTTCCTTAACCAATGCCCCAAGGGCACCGGTTAACAAGACCCTTTTATTAATAAGTGTGAAATGAGCAAAAGACTCACTTAAATTGGAACGAAAGGACACTAACTTGTGTCCAAAGAGCACAAGATAAGAAACAAAAAGTAAAAATTAAATCTTGGAAATTGTGTATTTTTAATTTTGAAAGCTTTAAATTTATCTTTTTAAGAAACAAAAAACACATTTTTTCCTTTCTTTTATCTAAACAACCTTAGTCGTTCATTAATCATTTGAGAAATGATATTTGTACAACATTTTTTTAACAACTTTTAGACGACTTTCTCTCTCATACTCACATTATATTCTTACTCTCTCTTCATTTTTCTCTCTACATTGTTTTTGACCAGTGAAAAGAGAGAGAGGAGGTTGTCATAAAAGTTGTTAGCAAATGGTTGTTCAAATATCATTACTCCAATCATTTAAACTCAATCAATCGATTATTTTGTTCCCATCAATATTTTGTTATGAACTTATAATAGAAATGGAGAGTATACTGGACGCGCTTGAATGAGAATATGCATCAAATTGATAATATTATAGTAATAATTTTTTTTTTGAAGGAGTAATAAATTTTCATTGGTAGTGTTTCCCAATTCAACAACCGATGAAGGTTTCCTTGTAAAGCACGTTTTACAACTTCCAAAAACCCTATAAATACCCATTTCCCTAATTCCCACATTTCTTTCTTTCTTTTCCTCTTCTCTCGCCGCACCGTTTCTCTCTCTGCGCTTGTTTGGCTGCTAATAATTTCACCCCTAAAACGCATTTTTGTCTTTTCTAGCTTTTCTATTTTTTCTCAACCAAATTAAAAAAAGTTACATTTTTCGGTGACCCTTTTATTAGATTAACCGAACAGAATCTGCATTGTCAAGATTTATGACCAATCTCATTTCCTTCTTTCCTTGGTTTGAGCTCATTTTTTAGGTAAAATTTTGTTCTTTCTCTCTCTTTTTATTTACCCTTTTTCTCTTAATTCAAAAGGGTATGTTTAAAACCCTTTTGTTTTGTTTCTTATGAAAAGGTTATGTAATTTAATGTTGGATTCATGTTAATTTTATGTTGGATTCATGTTGGTTTTGAAATTGCAACGTGTTATTTCATACCCTTTTGTATTGTTTTGTTTCTTATGAGAAGATTATGTTATTTTGATTCATGTTTATAATGTTTTTTTTTGAATAATGTTTATAATGTTGTTTTTATATTTGGTGTTTTTGTAATGAAGTGTTTGGTGTTGATTGGTTAATTTCTTCAACATTAAAAGGTCGGTGATTGTTTTGACTTTTGACTTATGAATGTTTCGTGTTATCTTTGCTTTTTTAATGATTAGTCAATTTCATATTAAAAGGTTTTTAAGAAAGGTTGGAATCTTTTTTTTTTGGTTACAGAAAGGTTAGAATCTATGTTTGATTATAAAAAAAAAATTAATTTGATTGAATTTTTTTGATATTTTTTCCCTTTTTTTTATATTGTATACAATTATATACTTTGACTAATGGTTCTGTGATTGGTTAATTCAGTTTTTTCTGTTTTTCTGAAATTGGTGAATTCTTCTTGATTCTGATTTGTTTCTGCATAGGAACTGTTTTTGATTAAGCTGATTGTGATGTTATTTGTTTTCACACTTTGATTTTTTTGAGTCTAACTGTTATGTTAGTTGTCTCAATCACATAATGTAAACTTTTTTGAGTCATTTTAATGCAAGTATATGATAGAAAGAAAAATGAGTATAAAGTCAAATTATGAAGTCTGCATCATTGATTGTTCGATTTACCAGTTTGCAATTGTTCTTTGTGAGTGTTTTTTTCAGATACTCTATAATTGAATTTTGAAGGATTGATGCTATTCAAAGTTTAGACAGACAACTTTTTTATTTCATATATCAATGTTTTATTGTTATTCTATTGTCATTTTGTCTATTTCATTAAAGAATCTTTATTTAATTTGTTAAGGGTCCATATCTATTATTAACTTCCATGCTTTGTAGGCCCTTTTTGTATGGTTGTATATGGTACTGTTTTTCTATTCTGTGTCCACTTGGTGGGGTAGTACTACTTTACATTATGCATGAAATTAACATTTGCTTAATTGTTTTCGATAACTAATTGCAGCTGTTACCTCTGTCGTTTGTTTTTATTCGTGATTCTTTGTCTAGTTTGACGTGTTTTAATATTTATTTTGTATCTTTGTTCAAAACAAAATATTTATTCTGTATCAGGCTATATATCTGATTCACTGAGTGAGTTTGTTAATGATTAAGGTTATTATGATATCTTTGTAATAGTGAATTCATTGCAACTTTTTAATTTGTATGTATGTATGTATGTATGTATGTATGTATGAATAGTTTGTTTCTTTCGAATAAAAATCCGTCCGAATCTTTTAGTATTCAAGCTTTGAAGTGTATTTTATGTTTTGGTAAATTGGATTTTCATTTTAACACCAACTTTCAGTACCTGAATTTATGTGATTCCGCGACTAGTAAATTGCTCAATTATAACACAAGCCAGCCTCAATAATGCTTAGTTGTCAATTAACGCCAACTTGTACTTTGTATGTTTCATATCTTTAGGTCACTCCAAGTAGGATAAGACTCTTTATTTGGATTGTAGCAAATCGAATTTTTAGACCAATCATTAATGGGAAGAATCCTATTGCACATCCTTTCATTTTTATTTTTTAAAATTTATTTTGCTTTATTGTTTTATAAATGGCTAATAAAAATTCATACTTTGTTATGCATTTGATTTCGGAAGTTCTTAGTGCTGTCTCCCTTACTTCTCCCTCCATGCTCCCTGATTTCGCTTCAGGTTGCTTCATGTGTTTAACAGTGTAATATTTATAGCATCTTTGATTTTATTGCATTTACGTTGACCAAGTCATTTTCGTTGCACTGTTTGTTCTCGCGTCCATCAGACATGCAAGCTGTTTTTCCATTTCCATTTAGAACTCAAAAACATTTATTTTAAAAAGTCATATGCTTGCTGATTCATGTCTGCGACTCATTTTTCGTTTTCTTAGTTGTTAAGAAGATGAAATGGTGAACTCAAACTTGATTTGGATTTGTTTCAATTATTCTGTTGCTTGATACGCAGTGACTTCAATCTAATGTTGTCAAATAGCAGCTATTTAGTAGCGGAGTTTGAACCAATCGTTATTGTTCTCCGACACGCTATTTAGTATAAAGTGTTGTCATATAGAGGGTATTACAATGCTATAGCACTGTAGCGTATCAGAATTTGAACAAACTGCTATTTTCTGTGATTCACGACTGGCAACACTGCTTTAATCTAAAATCAATTATATTGTCAATATTTTCAGGAGCTCAACGGTTGATGGACTGCTACCCCAAGAGTAGTGACAAGAAAACATTGAAGAGGTGGTTTTTTATCGACAAGAGAGTAGGGTGAAGTGAAAATCTGATAAAAATATTAGTTTCTTATTAAATTGTTATTGCGTCTGAGTTGGCTTACAAAACCTGGATCCTATGGACATGAATTCAAATCATACTCCTGTTCTCACGGACAGTGCTCCGATAACAAATTCAAGGCTGCATTCCAATTTGTTGCCTTATTCCCATACTGGTGCAACCTTTTCACACGGTATGCTGTTGAATATCCCAAGGAAGAAGACCGGAATTCTTGAAGATGTTTTTTCTTGTGGTTGGTTGGATGCCATGAAATCATCTTCACCTCCACCGAAGAATATGACAAAGGATGTTAATCATGGTTTTGCATCGTCTGAATCTGATCCTTACTTTAACTGGCTGGTACTACGTACTCCCTTATTTCAATTAGTATCCGAGTTCTGCAGTTTTTATGATGGTGTTATTTATGTTATTTCCTTTTTCATTTTTGTTAATTTTGCAGCTAAAATATCCATCAGCACTTGCATCTTTTGATCAAATAACAAACTTCGCAAAAGGCAAAAGAATTGCATTATTTTTGGACTACGATGGAACTCTTTCACCAATTGTGGATAATCCTGACTGTGCTTTCATGTCGGACAATGTATGTGTGATATTCTCCTCCATTTTGCCGTCTAATTTCTATTCTTCCTACTCTGATTCTGATCTGGTAAGCTCTGCAGATGCGTGCTGCTGTTAAAAAGGTGGCAGAGTACTTCCCAACAGCAATAATTAGTGGAAGAAGTCGCGACAAGGTATCTAATTTGATGTGGTTAAAGTTTATTTGCGACAATTTTTTTAAGTGGTTAACGCAGTTTGTTTACCACGAATTGTGATGTGGTTAACTATAACTTTCAGGCGTTCAACTACATGTAGAATCGAACACCTTAAAATAGTATTTAATCACATTCAAATTATGAAGTTACGTTGGTGGTTAATGAGTTGTTAACAACTGTTACATCCATTAACCATCTATTGAACGTACTTAACCACATAGTTCAACTGCCTTAATCACTTTGATTGTTATCACCAAAGCTGTCAAATTTTAGTTGTTCAAATAACACAACTGCTATTAAAATGCAATTTCTCACTACCTGCAAACAACAAGCTTCCTCGCTCGTTGTTGGTTTTGATTCTAACTAACTTCCCTATTGGTTCAGGTGCATGAATTTGTAGGACTAACAGAACTCTATTACGCTGGTAGCCACGGAATGGACATCATTGGTCCTGTTAGACAATCTCAATCTGTATCACATAATCACCCTAATTGCGTCATTAAGTCTACAGACAAGCAGGTACTGTGGTCAAAGTTTCTACCTCTCATCCTATTATGAATATCTCTTTGAGTATCTTAATAAATTACTGTCTCTCTTATGATCCTTAAAATTACAGGGGAAGAAGGTTAATTTATTCCAACCTGCTGCTGAATTCCTGCCAATGATTAATGAGGTGGATATTTGAGAAATACAACCATGAATCATTGTTCAGTTTTCTTTCTTTATTGTGATGTTATATCCTGATTTACTCATGTTTGTGCAGGTACTTAACTCTCTCATTGAGTGTACAAGAGATATCAAAGGAGCAAAAATTGAGAACAATAAATTTTGTGTATCTGTACATTACCGCAATGTCGATGAGAAGGTATAGGCTTCTGTTCGTATATTTAATTCAATAAATTTTCTGCTACATTGATTATTACCCTTTTCATCGACATATATAAGTTGTGTTCACATTTTTCTTTTATGATTTATTATACAGAGCTGGGATTTGGTGGGGCATCGAGTTAATGATGTTCTCAAGGGCTTTCCACGTTTGCGGTTAACTCATGGTCGCAAGGTACTATTTTAAGAGCCAACTTTTTTACTCGCTTTGTTATGAGGATTAACTGTTGCAGTGCATTTAAAGTTTGTTTCCTCTTTTGTAGGTTTTAGAGGTCCGACCTGTGATTAACTGGGATAAGGGAAAAGCGGTCACTTTTTTACTCGAGTCACTTGGTGAGTTCTTTTGCTGTTTCTTTAATATATGGTTCCTTTTTTTCTTAAAGACCAGAGTTCTTTGTTCTGTCCAGTAATAACATCAGAAAATATTGTTTTTAGGACTTAATAATTGCGATGATGTGCTTCCTATATATATCGGCGATGATCGCACGGACGAAGATGCATTTAAGGTAATATCTAGCTTGCAGTGAGGATGTTGTGGCTTCCACTTGTTTGCTTGTATTTTAAACTTACCGATATGAGATGAAATGTAACAGGTTTTGAGAGAAGGAAATAAAGGTTATGGGATTTTAGTGTCTTCAGCACCAAAGGAAAGCAACGCAAGTTACTCTCTTCGTGATCCATCTGAGGTATTTCCCAATTTACAACTGAGTTTATACATTATATTTTGGGTTGAATATATTTTTCATCTAGGTAAAATGGATGAAATTTGGGTTTGGTACCATATATGGTCCTTACAGGGTTTTAAATAGCGGTCGTGGTAACGGTTGCAGTTGCGGCACTATCTTTGATATTGAGGGAATCACAGTCAAATTGCCTAATGTGCCACAACTGCAAAGGCATTGCATTTTCGGTAACATAAAAAACCGTTATATTGCTGTCCGGATCGTGGCTGCGGACCTCTATTTAAGACCCTGGGTCCTTATTGTTACATGACATGACATCCATCAGAATGTAATATGGCAATTCTATGTGGCACCCTTGTCTATTTTGAGATGTTAGCATATGATTTTCTGAAATTTTGCAATCAAGCCCTAAAATAAATCGTATATATCTGCCCCATCTTTATTAGCAATTAAAACATTGATTTCCGATTGCAAAGAAAGTAATTTGAGAATTTTGTGACAAACATGATCAAAAATTTATGAGACCAAAACCCTTATTTGTTTTATACAGACCAACAAATTTCTGTAACCATTTTATATCGAGTATTGTTGATTATAATAGATAATTTGATCTTGTTGTGCATGTTGCTACTACTTTTGTTCATAAATTGTCATATTTACCTTAATATTGTATCTGCAGGTTATGGAATTTCTCAAATCACTTGTGGTATGGAAGCAAAACCCCTTAAAAAGCCATATATAGTGTATAGAGGAGAACATACTCAGCTATAACTATATAATATACAGTTAGTTTTTTGGATTTCAGTTTTTTGGAAAACATTTCAAGAGGTTTCATGGAGCATATTTGTGGACATGAAACCTCTTGTGGTAGCGACATCGTTGTTGCTATCTGCTAGTTTTGTTGAATGCTCCAGTGGTAACTGTAAATTTGAGGCTCATAATTATTATATGTATATCTAAAAGAATTAAAGGAAATATTTTTTTTTTTTGTTTTTTTTTTGTTTTCTGTTTTCCATTTACAAATGTATTGGGGGTTTAATTGTTGCTTCTTCAGTTACTACGAGTTACATATGAAGTTATTCATTTGTTAATTCTTTTATATATGTAGTCCGATTTACTATTCGAATCATATAATGTAATGACTTTTTTAGGTGTTAATTGTGTATCACAATGTTTGAGTTGAGATAAAACCACGCGAATAATAACACGCTCCTAAGGGTGCGGCGTTTTCAAGGTTTTTTTTCCCTCCTTATGATGTCGTAGAGTATATTCACAACTTTTGGTCTTTTGGATTAGCTCTGAAATTTATGTCCGAGGTCGCAATTTTGAACTCTTAGTCACTCTTCCAAGAGTGTGTTTTACAAGGATCGAACCACAATCCTTCTTTTTGAACGATATGCATGAGATAGATAAAGTACAAGGAGTACTATAACCACCATTTGACAAACAAAACAAAGTGTACTCCGCCCAAAACACATAAAAACACTATCCCGAAACGCACACTCTTTTCTCACCCTATTGAGTTTCTCGCCTGCCTTATATTGTTCGGATTATAAAATTCGAACGGCATAAACACCTTATAAAATCCTCCAAAAACAGTTAAAATATTCCTATTTTACATGCTTAGTTTTACTTGACCAATATGTTAAAATATTCCTATTTTACAAGCTTAGTGTTACTTGATCAATATTATTGTTAAAGTTGGATAATATATACCCGTGATAACTCTTGGTACGATGGTATCCATAGAAAAGAAAAAAACAAAGAAAAATTAGGTGATAACATACATTGCAATAATAAATTGCAATAAAACTAAAAAGGCAAAATACAACAAACCTTTGGAGTTTTTTTTCCTCATGTCTATATCTTAGTCCCCACATATGAAGGACACAATGGCTTAGATGTTGAGAGATTTGTCTGTGTCTTTTTAGGGTCGGTCAATTGGAATGGACAGATTGTGTGACAGAAGCCTCAAACCAATGAGTGATAGAGATTAGGTGTGGTGTTGATATTGATATGTTGTGAATGGAAAGAGACTAATAAATAAATTGCAAAAGAGGTATGGGTCGTGTGAATAAACATTTGATTAATTAAGTAGGTCATGGTGTCAATGTGTTAAAAGGTTTGAGTTCTTGGCAGCTTCTATCATTCACCGCATAAATAGTTTCTCTACGGTAATTGCATCACATAATTGTTGATTTTTGACTGTCGAATCTAAATAATGACAATGTTAAAAAATAATTTTGTAAAACATGTAATACTAGACACTCAATCTTAAATTAATGTATGAAATTGTCTACTACGTGTAAATACGTGATTCTATCAGAGTAGGGAATTCGGATGCCATTCACGACATATGAGAGTCAATTTCGCTTTTTATCAATCTCTTATAAATAAAATATTTCAAGGGTATATTTGGATTGAGGGTTTTAGAGAATGGGATGACTTATTTTTTAGATTAAGGAAGATATAAATTATTTTTTTTTGACAATATTTCTAAAAAGAAAATAAGTGTGGTTGAAATGTAATATATGATTATTTACCATGTTATTCTTTAAAAAATTTAAAATCTCAAATATTTTCATATAAAGAAAAAAATCTCAAATATATTTCAACCTATAGATTTAGCCATGTTTTAAAAAACTGAACTCCATCTAACGAAGAGTAAAACTGAAAGCAAGAAAATATCCATCAAAACTTGATGTCATATTATGGATCTCTTTCTCATGTCGCCCTCTCTCCATCTCGAAGAAGACGATATAACTGTGTACCTCTAACTAAATGAGTAGACCCTATTCGTATCATACTTCCATGAAGAAAAATTCCCTTATGGAGAGACTACAATCATCAAATATCAACCACATGTTGTTTAACATCTCCTGCTTATTGTTTAATACTTATTTTTTATACTTATTATTTGTTGAATGTGGTCCAATTTTTTTTTTTTTGAAAATAATAAATATTATGTACTATCAAAAAATTAATGAACAAACAATCATTTTAGTGTGTGACTTTGTGATACGCTATCAATATAGTATCTGAATATATCAAAGCGTCTCTTTTCTTATTAATTTTATTTTATGATTAAATTGAACAATAAAAAACAGATTTGATGGCTAATTTAACTTACTAAATTGCCAAATTACTAAAGACTCTTTTCCCTAAAAAATAGGGGGTTAACACAAAAAATTGGCATATCAAAAACTCCATCTAAGTTTGGGGAATCTTCTTCGCTCTTAAAATTTTTTCTATTTCAAATGAAAGTTCTCATTATTCGGGAAAGGTCTTGCTTTGGTGGTCTTTGACCAAAACATACATAGCGATTTCTTACTAGTTTCTTAAACTTCTTTCTTGTTACCAAATAATATAAGTTATGATATGATTAACATAAAGTTTCCTAGTTCATATTTTTTAAGTGATTTATGTCTAGATAATTTCTTTCACATTTGACTTAATAATGTTTTCAAGAACTGACTCAATTAAGTCATATTTTTACTTATATTAGGATCTATTGATACCAAATATAAGTCAAAAGACTTGCACTAAATTAAAATTGTTAAATTTAGTTTATCGCATGATTCAAATTAACTAAACAAAAGAAATAAATAAAACACATCGTTAAATTAGTGGATAAATTAATGGATCTGGTTTGTCAATTCCGTTTTTTTTGGCTTTCCTTTGTCACCACACTGCATTGAAGAGAAAGAATCAAAACTAGCTCTTAAGATCTCGTTCATATATTAAGACACACTATCTATAGACTTGATTTAACTGTTCATTAGTTCATAATAATCATGTGAAATTATTCACCCAAACAATACTTTTTGGGTGTAAACCGGGTATCCTCCGCGCGCAACTGCGGAGACTAATCCCTCGAGCATTGTGGGATGCAAATGGGCGGCAGACTCTCCCTAAAAGTTTTAACGCTGCTGCATCCCCAAGGCTGGATTCGAACCCAGGACCTTGGTTAACACCCAAACAATACTTAGATTATCATTCCTAATTTATTGTTACTTCAATATACTTTAACAAGATAATCATTAATATACTTCTGACTTCTTCTTTGATTTACCTGCGCACTTAAACCACACAATTAGTAGATAAATTATTCTTTTAATTTTTCATCATCAAAATATCAATATGTTTTATCTCAACCACCTTGGCTCTAACAATATGAGCATCAATGGCCAAATGATTTCTTCCCAATTTTCACTTTTCATGCACTTTGAAAGGCAAAATCATTCAAGTACTCACTTTCTCTATTAACTTCAAAGGAAATAATCAATGTTGAAGCACAAAAAGGTAGATAATTCCTGGTTGTAACTCTCGGACACATTCAAGCTAATAAAATTACTCTCTGAAAAATTCACCTTCATATCAGATACCATTTCAAAACCCCTAAGTTGGGAAGCCCGGATACAAGATACGATACTACACCGATACAGAAAAATTTCAAAAATCAAGATACGATACGGCTGAGATACGTTAATAAAAAAAATTATATAATTAAATGTACAATATAATTATAACCATTTTTTTAATATGCAAATATATTAACAAACAAAAGAAACTAGTCATAGGCTCGTAGCACATCAACATAAATATAAATAATATTGACGATTAAGAAAGTGACGATTAGTCAATTACATACACAATATATCCCAAAAAGAGCACCATAAGTGCTATACTATATATCAAAAGGAACATTGTTAGTGCTATATTATATCCATCCAAAAAAGAAGCAAGAAGCACTATACTCAATAGTTAAGTTATTTTAGTTAACATTAATGGGAAAGTATTGGGGCAGGTATAAGTGTAGGATAATTATCGGATACTCTCCTGATACGTATCAGGAAGTATTAGATAATTAATTTTTAGAAAAATAAAATTTAATCTTCAGTGCAGGATACGCAGGGGATACGATACGTCATCCATTTTGAAGTATCGGGGCTTCACAAATTGCTTTAGGACCCCGTGTATTATGGTAGGTGTCATCGCAAATCACAATGGTACCAACAGCGGATTGAAGTCATGTGACCGACAAATTATGATGAATTTTGTACCCCTACAATAGGCCGACTTCAATTGCTTTGGTCAAAAAACCTGCAAAACCCTTAACCACAATTATAAATAAAAAAGGGGTTAGTGGATCACCTTGTTTGAGCCATCTTAAACAAAGAAGTATTTTGTCTGGCTCTCATTCACAAGAATAGACATTGTATTGCCCCACATATGAGCATTAATCAACCAAATCCACGTTGGGTCAAAACCCATGCTTTATTTTCATCATGTAATCAAGGTATTTTCAATTGACGTAGTCGTACATCTTCTCAAAATCCACTTTTAAAAGAATACATATGTCCTTCATTCTTTTTCCCAAATCTACTATTTTACCACTTTTAAAAGAATACATATGTCCTTCATTCTTTTTCCCAAATCTACTATTTTATTTAGAGTAAGAACTCCGTCTTACATATTCCTTTTTGGGAGTAAAAACGGTTTAGATTAGAGATCTCAATTTATGCAACACTGTTTCAATCAAGTTTACAACTCTTTAACGAGAATTTTAGAGTCTCTCTATTAAGGAGATAGCCCTATGCTCAACAAGAGATTGAGGGCTATTTTTCTTTGGTACTAGTGAGAAACATCTTTGGCATTGAGTTGTTGCACGTGACGAACATCTTTGCGATCGTTTTCGGAGTACAAATATAATAATGTGATTTGTGTGAGTCGAAATAGTCTATACAAATTTAAACACTCCAAAAATAGTAATATGGAAGGAAGAGGAAAAAACTTACCTTGTATGCTCAATCGTTTTCCATCTAAATTAGTCATATATCTATAACATAAATAGTTAAAAGATATTACATTTTATCGAAGTTCAAAAATATATTTATTTTGAGCAATATTCACTTTTGATGTACACGAGTAACACGCTAAATAAATCTAAAATAGAGTAATCAACACTTGTTAAACTTGTATAGAATGAAAACTGAATGTTTTAAGCAATTTATTTAATTTTTTTTTTTGACAGAAGCAATTTTCTTTCTATTGTATTATTTTAAATATTTTGATGGTATGTACAAAACCGTTAAGTGCATTAACAAATATATTCACGAAAAAAAGTAGTTAAGTGCTCTATTTTTTCTTAATATATACTTCCTTACGAGGATTGCATTCCGGGGATAATAAAATTTGAATATACTTCCTTACGAGGATTGCATTCCGGGGATAATAAAATTTGATTGTATAAAAAACTAAATTTTAGATATAAGGCTCTGTGGTTTATTTTGGAACCTGTTTGATGTATTTAATCATGGAACATGCTTTACTTTTTACACAAATTTGCTAAAACCAATTTTGACCGCAAAGATTAATATTTTAAGTTGGATATGATCGTAATGTGTGTCAAAACATTCTCTCAAGTGATTTAATACTGTAGCATTTTTATAACTAAATTCGAACCCATAACCTCTAACTAAGATGGAGGAGATCACTTACCATGTGATCTAAGTGCTCTTGTGTTGTAGCCCATACTTTCTATTTATGACAACTTTCACATTATACTCAGAAACTTCTCACCCAAGTTTTTGCCTTCCATAAAAGTTGAACCCGATGCCTAGGGGATAACTACCACAATTCCTTAACTTCCTCTACGAGTTATGTTTATGATCAATAATTGATCGTGACTTGCACGTTTTTTTTAATAGGTTTGGAGAAAGGGGGAACATCATGGAGACACGAACATTCCAACTAGGTTGACACTTCTGGGCTACCCAATCCTAGGCCAAACATCAAAGAAAACAAAGAACAAAACAAATTAAGGAAACTGAAAGTTTGGCAAACGGTAATTGAACGATTAAGAAAAGAAGAAGTTCCAACACAAAAGACAACTTTAATAAGTTGAAAGAATCTCTATGTTTTCCATTTTAGGTAGAATATAAGCCAATAACACTTTATCTTTTTTTTTTTGAGCAATAACACTTTATCTTTGTTTCTCTGCATACTTCCTCTTCTTCGAAAATCATAAACTGAAAAATAGCTAATAGGGAAGAGAAAGAAAAAGATTGAATACATGAACCATACACAAAGAATCAAATCTTCACCCATCAATTTCTGGCAAAATATTGGAGTGGTGGTGAATGCATGACAGTAAGTGGATGAACGCACATTCAATTCAATGGACATATATTTTACCTTGGACTTGGAATTCAAAATTAGGTGTGACCAGCTAGTACTTAAATTATTCGTATTTATTACTCCCTCCGGTCTCAAATGTAAGAAACTTTTCACTTTTTAGGTTCATTCAATAATTGATGTATGTGGTATATAATATGGACCACATACATCAATTATTGAATGAACCTAAAAAGTGAAAAGTTTCTTACATTTGAGACCGGATGGAGTATATGGGTTTCAATAATAGCTAAGCATTAATTTCCACAATTGCAAGGATGTCCATGTTCTTAGGAATCCCACATTATTATTTGCTCTAGTGTAAGATTTTGCGTACTCCCTCCGACCACATTTATAAGCAAAAAACAATTTTTAGGTATATTGGATAATTAATGTATCTAACATAAATGTGACTAGATACATTAATTATTCAATGTGCCTAAACAATTATTTTTTGCTTATCCTTTATTATTATAAAAGCTAGACTTGGTTGGCTACCATGTTTGCCCTAATTCACCCTACTTTGCCCTAATCCCTAACATTTTTCCCTCCTAAACATGTACTAATTGCTAATCTAATCTCACTCGTTCAAACTCTATTTTCACACTTGATCACACCCGTTGATTCAAACTCTAAAAATGTTCTCTCATATAACTTAGTTAATGCAATTGAAGACGTATTAAATGCTAATCAAGTCGGTCAACAACCCCCTACACTAATTGCTAATCTAATCTCACCCGTTTGGTTGGCTACCATGTTTGCTAGACTTGGTTGGCTACCATGTTTGCCCTAATTCACCCTACTTTGCCCTAATCCATAGCATTTTTCCCTTCTAAACATGTACTAATTGCTAATATAATCTCACCCGTTCAAACTCTATTTTCACACTTGATCACACCCGTTGATTCAAACTCTAAAAATGTTCTCTCATATAACTTAGTTAATGCAATTGAAGACGTATTAAATGCTAATCAAGTCGGTCAACAACCCCTACACTAATTGCTAATCTAATCTCACCCGTTTGGTTGGCTACGATGTTTGCCCTATTTCACCCTACTTTGCCCTAATCCCTAGCATTTTTTCCTCCTAAACATGTACTAATTGCTAATCTAATCTCACCCATTCAAACTCTATTTTCACAGTTGATCACACCCGTTGATTCAAACTCTCAGCCGTAGATATCATATAGAAGCGAACATGTTTGCCCTAATTCACCCTAATTTACCCTAATCCCTAGCATTTTTCCCTCCTAAACATATATTTATTGCTAATCTAATCTCACCCGTTGATTCAAACTCTATTTTCACACTTGATCACACCCGTTGATTCAAACTCTATTTTCAAACTCCTCATTTTCTCTCAAATAACTTAGTTAATGCCAATTGAAAACGAATAACACACTTTTAATGCAATTGAAGGCGCAGTTAATGCTAATCAAGTCTGTCAACAACCCCCTACATCTTAGCCGTAGATCCCATAACAACCCCCTACGGGTCAAGCTAGCATTTAGCCCTAAACACTCCAGGTTTTCCCTCCCTTGCTATCATTTAATGCGATCATGAATGAGAATAAATACAAATAATGACAAACATAAATGATAATAAATACAAATAACTACAACGATAATTACAAGAATGTTGACTTCTATCACTCTCAACTAACCATTAAACACCCAAGCATTTATCATGACCTTTGATATACATTTATGCAATGAATATGAAATTCAAACTACCCAATCCTCATCCTCTATGTACACATATAACTATGATTCAAACTCTCCATTCCACTCAATATATACACGTGTGTTGACACCCTCCTTTGTTTGCAGTTTACATACAGCTATAACGAATTTTATCAAACCTCTAATGGCTGAACATGATGTTGAAACCATGTTGGTGTTGCATTCCTTGAATTGTTAGTAATCTGTT